>NC_142030.1:74913353-80140853 GCF_982192425.1 Myodes glareolus
AGATTCATTTCAGTTCTGCTTGTCCATTTCTCTGCTTTTCTCCAAAGCTACCAGGTTAAGCTTTTCACAAAGCAGTGCTAGATATATAAGACAAGCAGGTAACTTCCAGAAGGACAGATGAATTTTAAGGTAGTATTTCACTAACATCCTACTGTACAAAACCAAACAGTGGGGCCTTGCCTTCTACTTCTGGTTAGATGTTAGTCATATTTCAAAAGACATGGTTCCAAGTACTAGCTTGACTATGGTAGGCCATAACTAATTCCACCATAGAGAACTGAGCAGAGGAATTGGGTGATTAAACTTCTTTGTAGTGAAATTAGTTTAGCAATTTTTAAAATAGTCTGCAGAGAAGAAGCAATATTTAAAGGCATGAAAAGAAGGAAAGAGGACAATGGCTTTGAACATGATGGGAGCAGTGCTGGTGAACAGGGGTGGTTGCATTTGAGTTACATTTGGAAATTACAGCATATTGATTGTCAGAGAAAACCTGCAAAGAATGTTTTATTCAGGACTATTGCAGTATGAGAGACTGGACTGAATTGGTTTGTAACAAAAAAGTGAATAATTGTGTAATCTCAAGTTCAATTTTATAAAAGTTAAGAAGACATGGGAGAATGTTCAGAGCAGTGTATATTTGGTGATTGATAGCTGGTTCTTATCAAAGTTCATCTCCTACCCTCCTTTAAAAGAATGATGGTGACAGAGTGCTGAACTCACATGGACTCATTACTACCCACAGGTAGTAATGTGCGCTGCAGTCACACAGTAGACAATCACACTATTTATTCTTTTAAAAAATTGTGTGTGTGTGTTGTGTGTGTTGTGTACTACAGCATATGTGTCAAGGTCAGAGGGTAAATTTGTAAAGTCCAGTCTTCTTTCATCTTTACATGAGTTCTGAGAACCAAACTCAGGGTGCCAGGCTGTGTGTCTTCTTCACCACCTGTTCTGTCTCTCCAGCCTTTATTGCTATTATTTGTAAGGTCAATAGATCTTCTGAAGAGTCTGGGACCAACTCTACGAGAAGGAGAGAAGTCAAGAATATCTTCCAAGGTTTTTGCTTGAGCAACTGAGAAGAAGATCTGTTATTTACTGATTTGGGAACCCTGGGTAGTACTGTGATACAGGATCTGGTAAACCCAATAAAAGCTTTAAACATTATGAGAGTTCAGAAAAAGAATTAAATTAGGTAGTGCAATTTCCCTTCTTTCCTTACTAAAATATGTATTGTATACCATAGTTTTAAAGCTTGTGGTAGGATATTATCAGACTTTAATTTTAATTCTTTCTGCTCAGTCTCAAATTAGACAGTAGTACTTATAGGAAAGGGTTCTGATGATATATTAGGAAAACACATTAGTTGTTATAAAATATAATCTGAGAGAACAAAATGCTATGAAGGAAAACTCGGTTGTTATCACTAATAAGAATTCATTTATGTGCCACTAAGTGGCCAATTCAGATTGCAGATTTTGCTTGAAAAACACAGCTACAAAAGCTTGGATTGGTTTCCCAGAGTATTCCTTTGTCTCAAAGTAATCCTCGACACATGGTAATATTAAGTACATGTGAATTATTTGACTTGTCACATGTGAATTCTGCAAACCTGTAGTTTGCCAACTGACAGATCAATGTGTTAAAATTCTCACCCTGATGATTGCATTAGCAGTTTTAGATAAAAACTTAGACATGAAGGCAAATTTCCCCTGCCCTTTGGTAATATTGTAACACAGTCATCATATTATTAATGATGGCATGAAAATAATTACAAAATAACAATTGAGATTTTAACCTAATTAGTATCAAAGTATTTATATCTGAATTACGGCAGATGGCTTTTTTGTTTGTTTGCTTTATTTTGGCCTAAGTCTTATATATAATATGCTTGAGAATATATTGATTTTATTTAATGCCACATCTAACAGTTAGTTAACTCTTCCTGACATTCCCTTTCCCCCTTCCCCTCCTCCTTTTCTCTTTTTCTCAAAAGTGAAATTTGGATCTATGAACTGAGAACCAGATACAGTAATAAAAACAACAACGATTTAACAAAGGATTTATAAAGTTAGGATTTTGTTGGAAATGGCAGCTTATTTCCCCATCACCATAATTCACAATTTCTTAGAAGACATATGACTAAATATACTTGTTTTCAAAAGTGAAGAAGACAATCTGCAAGCTTGTTGCAAAGCTATATTTGGGAGTCATTGTGTCATGCTAAAACCCTCAACTGCATGAGACTTTGTTAGAGTAATTTCACTTATGAGAAACAATAAATATGGAAAGAGAACTAAAGCAAGTGCAAGTATATGCAATATAGGGTAGCTAGCATCTAGTGTTGTTGGGATCTCCCCCAAATGCATACACTTCACTCCTCTTTCCTCCAGTACTGGTGCTAGGAGCTGGGCCATTTGGCAAGAGTATTAGTTTTGACAGAGAACATCTCATAGTAAAAAAAAAAAAGAGGTCAGAGATGGAAATTCTTCACCTTTCTTATTCTGTGACGTTACAATACTGGTTCCTCAGGCCTGTGTCCTAAGCATTTCTATAAGCGCTATCTCACCAGTCCCCCACCTTTTGATTTTTGAGAAAAGACATTATTAAAAATATATAACCTAACTATACATCCTAAATCACAATCTACTTATCTACGTAACTCCAGGAATTGGCCACCAAGGCTGGGAGAGAAATGCTTTAGAAAGTCAGATGTCTGAATGTGGCTGGCCCGGAGCCTTTTTGAAAAGCCGTTGACAATGACACTGGGACTTGCTTCCTCTGCATGTACTGGATTTTGGCGCTCCAGTCTGTTTGGACTCTCACCTTCCCTGGACCTGGAGGGAGGGGGGAGGAACTCGGGCTTCCCACAGGGCAGGAAACCCTGACTGCTCTGGGGGATGGAGAGGGATGGGGAGAGGGAGTGGGGGGAGTGGGAGGGTGGTGGGAGGAGGGGCTGAAATGGAAACTTTTATAATTTAATAATAATAAAAAAAAGAAAAAAAAGAAAGTCAGATGTGAACTTCTTGTGTGCTACTTGTGTAATTTGCATCATATTTTCTTCTCAACGAATTGTTCGTGAACAACTTTTATACTCTAAATTTTATTTTAACAACTACTTGGAGCCATTATCTATTAATTTCTGACTTTTTTTTCCTTCACTGGTGAGTCTTCCAATCCTTCAGCCTATTTGTTAAGTGGTTAATGATTTGTAAACAAACATTTAAAAGCTCATTAAGGAATCCAAAGTCCTTGTAAAAAGTTATTCCCTAGGTTGGTCCAATTTTTGCAAATTAAATGTGCATAGGCTCCAGAATTAGCATTCCATACCATCAGCATTTGTACAATCCTCTTCCTAGGTCCTAATACAGACACTTCTGAAAGAGTCTACTCTAACTTTGTGGGCTACAGTAGTTCATTACAGATCAAAGTCCGATTTGTGAACTGGGAATGTTATGGTAAGCCTGTTTATTTATTTAAAATTGTATTTCCCTGATCGCTAAGGAGGTTGAGCATGACCTTAAGTGTCTTCTAGCCATTCGAAGTTCATCTGTTGTGAATTCTCTGTTCAGTTCAGTACCCCATTTTTTAATTGGGTTAATTAGAGTTTTAGTGTCTAGTTTCTTGAGTTCTTTGTATATTTTTGAAATCAGACCTTTATCTGATGAGGGGTTTGTGAAGATCTTCTCCCAGTCAGAAGGCAGCCTTTTTGTCTTACTGACACTGTCCTTTGCTTTACAGAAGCTTCTCAGTTTCAGTAGATCCCATTTATTCATTGTTTCTCTTATTGTCTGTGCTACTGGGGTCCTACTTAGGAAGAGGCCTCCTGTGCCTATATCTTGTAGACTACTTCCCACTTTCTCTTCTATCAGGTTCAAAGTGGACGGATTAATGTTGATGTCTTTAATCCATTTGGACTTGATTTTTGTGCATGGTGATAGATATGGATCTACTTTCATTGTTTTACAGGTTGAGATCCAGTTATGCCAGCACCATTTGAAGACACTTAAGGTCATGCTCAACCTCCTTAGCGATCAGGGAAATGCAAATCAAAACCACTTTGAGATACCATCTTACACCTGTCAGAATAGCTAAAGTCAAAAACACCAACAATAGCCTATGCTGGAGAGGATGTGGGGTGAGGGGAACACTCATCCATTGTTGGTGGGAATGCAAACTTGTGCAGCCACTGTGGAAATCAGTGTGGCGGTTTCTCAGGAAACTGGGAGTCAACCTCCCTCAGGACCCAGCAATTCCACTCTTGGGAATATACCCTAGAGATTCCCTAACATACTACAAAAGCATTTGTTCTACTATGTTCATAGCAGCACTATTTGTAATAGCCAGAACCTGGAAACAGCCTAGGTGCCCCTTAATAGAAGAATGGTTTAAAAAGGTGTGGAACATTAGAGTTTTACTCAGCGGTAAAAAAACAATGACATCTTGAATTTTGCATGCAAATGGATGGAAATAGAAAACGCTTTACTGAGTGAGGTAAGCCAGACCCAAAAAGAGGAACACGGTATGTATTCACTCTCAAGTGGATTCTAACCATAATTAAAGGTCTTTGAGCCTATTATTCGTGATCCTAGAGATGCTAAATAAGAAGATGAACCTGATGAAGATTATTTAGCTATCCACCAGGAGGTAGGAAATAGACAAGAGTCCCAGGTAACCTCGGGTGCATGGGGGGGTTGGTGGGAGGGTTGTTGGAAGGGGAGAGGGTTAGAGAGAAGGGAGTAGGGGAGGAATGGGGAAAGCTCGGTGGACCGGGATGAGGGGGGAGGGAGGAAGGATGAATAAGGGATCAGGGAAGAATATATTTCAACTAAGGGAGTCATTTTAGGGTTTACAGGAGACTTGATTATATATGGGATCCCAGGTCCAAGGAGAGATCCCCAGATTGTTCTCTGGACAGAGGAGAGGGTGCCTGAACCGGCCTTGGCCCATAACCATACTGATGAATATTTTGCTTATCACCAAAGATCCTTCATCTGGCGAAGGATGGCGATACAGACGGAGACTCACATTGGAGCACCGGACTGAGCCCCCCGAGGTCCAAATGAGGAGCAGAAGGAGGAAGAACATGAAAAAGGAAATCAGGACTGCGAGGAATGCTCTCACCCACTGATACAAGGGGACGGATCTAATGAGAGTTTACCAAGGCCAGTTGGACTGGGACTGAACGAGGACGTGATCTAACCAGATTCTCGTGATTTGGCCGGATTCTCTGACTGTGGCTGGCCCGAAGTCTTTCTGAAAAGCCATTGACTATGACACTGGGACTTGTTTCCTTTGCATATACTGGATTTTGGGGATCCAGTCTGTTTGGATACTCACCTTCCTGGACCTGGAGGGAGGGGGGAGGAACTTGAACTTCCCACAGGGCAGGAAACCCTGACTGCCCTAAGGGACAAAGAGGGAGGAGGAGAGGGAGTGGGAGGAGTGGGAGGGTGTTGGGAAGAGGGGCAGAAATGGAAACTTTTATAATTTAATAAAATTTACTTTCAAAAAAAATATATAAAAAATTGTAAATTAAACTGAAGTCTAAAATTAATTGTCTACAGAAATATTAGAATCTTATATAGTCCATTTTATGACATATTACAATATTATAGAACTTTCCACATATTTAAAAGTTTTGATAATGAAATATTATTGTGATAAGAAAGCAAATTCTTTTGTAATTAAGACTATGTAGTAACAGACTAAGAATATCAAAATAATGAACATAAAATTTTCAGCAATTTTATTCTGTTTATTATGTTATATTAATTGTTGGCCCACCCTGATAGTGTGTGTTGATGGTGGCTCCATGTGGCAATATGTACAGTGGGAAGTTAACTCTCTTCACAGTTTGGTAGAACAAGAAGCAGACACCTCTTCCATTGATGTTCATTTTGCTTATGGTCCCTCAACCTTCAATAAAATAACTGCCAATTAGGAGCTAAGTATTCAAACATATAAGCCTATGGAGGATATTTCACACATGGATCATAGAATTTGCTTTAAATATTTTTTCTCCATCAAATTAGGTCCTTTATGGTAAAACTGTATGTTAATATATAGTTGATGAATGCCTCAAGACAATTTTTTAATTTTAGAGTTTCCTAGTTGCTACTGGAGATTGTTTTAGTCAACAAAGCAAGTTAAAATGTCTTTCCAAGCAAATTTATTCACACCCCAAATAATATGCCACGATAAAAATAAGCATTGGCTTTCATGCTTCTTTAACACCAGAGAAAGCTTTAGTAAGGATGTTTTAGCTTTCATTAAATAACAAATTGGCCTTATCCCCAAAAGATGTTCCCTCTAAAAAGAAGCTAAGGGAAGAGGGATATAGCTTAGTTGGTACAGTGCTTGTTTTGCTTGCTTGAGTATTTGGTTCGGTTGCATGCCTGCCATTCCAACATCTGTGAACTGGAGGTAGGAGGGTCAGAAGTTGAGTTCACTTCAAGCTTAGCTACATTATAAGTATGACACTAGACTACTCTACATACTAGCATCTCTCTCTCTCTCTCATATCATAAACGCACAAAAGAACAAGAGTTTCGTGACTGTAAACACAGAGGGAGTACACATAAATGATCAAGTTACATTAATATGATTTTTTCACATATTTCAGTAGCATAAGTTTTAAATTACATTGAAGCTGTACAAATTTATTTTGCACTTATGTGTTTATTTTCTTGTTTTGAACATTTTACTCATTTATTAAATGGGAGACCCAGTTTATATTATTTATGATATGTTATATGAAATGTTAAAGTTTTATATGTATACTGTTCTCAATATTATCTGACTGACATACAATCAATATACAAATTAGCACATCAAGTCAAGCTTTTCAGAATAGGAAAAGCAATGAAAATCTCATCCAATAACCCTAAACTGATTTCTTTATTTGTTTGTTTGTTTTTGAGACATGATTTCTTTGTGTACACCTGGCAGTCTTGAAACTCACTTTGTTGACCAGGTTGACCTTGAACTCACAGATCTTCCTATCTCTGCCTCCTTATTTCTGGAATTAAAAGCAAATTCCACCACCAACTGACTCTGTTTTTGCAACTTTTAAACATACTTACAAATTAAAACTACACCGTGTATGTGGTGTGTGTGTGTGTGTGTGTGTGTGTGTGTGTGTGAAAGAGAGAGAGAGAGAGAGAGAGAGAGAGAGAGAGAGAGAGAGATATCTGTGGGCACCTACATGTCACAGCATAAGTGTCATGTTCAGAAGACAACTTTTGACAATTTCTTCTTTCCACTGCTTGGATCCTAGAGATTGACTTCAGGTTATCAAGTTTGGTAACAAACACAACTCTCTGCCAAGTCTTCATTCTTGCTCTAAAAGGTTTTTTTTTTATTAGCTTTTTATATAGCGATAGTTAGAAACTGCTTGAAAAGAAATCATTTAAGTTTATACTTTATCGATAAAATTTAAGGACACGGTCAACAAGACAAATGACAGCCTACAGAATGGGAAAAGATCTTCACTAACCCCACATCAGACAGAGGTCTGATCTCTAAAATATACAAAGAACTCAAGAAATTGGCCATCAAAAGAACAAATAATCCAATAAAAAAAATTGAGTGCAGATCTAAACAGAGAACTCTCACCAGAGGAATCTAAAATGGCTGAAAGACTCTTAAGAAAATGTTCAACATCCTTAGTTATCAGAGAAATACAAATCAAAACAACTCTGAGATTCCATCTTACACCTGTAAGAATGGCCAAGATTAAAAACACTGATAACAATTTATACTGGAGAAGTTGTGAGGTAAAGGGAACACTACTGCATTGCTGGTGGGAATGCAAGCTGGTACAGCCCCTTGGATGTCAGCATGGCGATTTCTCAGAAAATTAGGAAGCAACCGTCCTCAAGACCCAGTAATAACACGTTTATGTATATATCCACAGGATGCTCAATTGTGCCACAAGGACATGTGCTCAACTATGTTCATAGCAGCTTTGTTTGTCATAGCCAGAGCCTGAAAACAACCTAAATGCCCTTTGACCAAAGAATGGATAGGGAAAATGTAGTGCATTTATACAATGGAGTACTACACAGCAGAAAAAAATAATAACATCTTGAATTTTGCAGGAAAATGAATGGAGATGCAAAACATTGTTTTGTGTGAGGTAACCCAGACCCAGAAAGACAATTATCAAATGTACTCACTCACTCATAAGTGATTTTTAAAACCAAGCAACGAAAACCAGCCTACAAATCACAATCCCAAAGAGCCTAGACCACAATGAGGACCCTAAGAGAGACATACATGGATCTAATCTACATGGGTAGTAGGAAAAGATGAGATCTCCTGAGTCAATTGGGAGCCTGGGGACCTTGGAAGAGGATTGAAGAGGAGGGGAGAGGTAGGGAGGGGAGCAGAGAAAAAGGTAGAGCTCAATAAAAATCAACATGAGAGTCACATTGCTATCTTGGTAGCAATGTTGTTAGTGATTAGGTGTTTAGGGAGTAATGTTATCCATGAAGAGTTATGAATGGCCAAATCCTCACAACTCTTACTCTAAGAACCAGGAGAATTTTTAATTTTTCTTAATTTCCAAAATCTAATTCTTCTCACTTCAAAACATATAAAGTTGATTCCATTTTGCCAGAAAGTCTTTTTTGTTTTAATTTGTTAAATAGCATGACTGTTAATAATAGTATTAATAATGTGTGATGAGGATTGAACCTGATCCATGTTAGACAAGCACTTTCCAGTGAGCTACCTATCTCCCCAGTCAAAATACAAGCAATTTAAATACAATATTAACCTTTATTTTCCCAGTAACTAGGAACTACAACATTAGATTTGAAGTTTAAAGTGGATTAAGATATTATGACTACTCTCTAGATTATAGGGTAGACCAATTGGGCCACTGATGAAAAAGACATGAGCCCTCTCTTTTCACTGAATGATTACAAACACAGAATAAATATAAGAAGCATATTTTTCTGATTCACCAAAGGCTCCTGGTTCACATACCCTTGAAATGATCAGTGGCCCCAAACCACTGTTTGAGAATACTGACCCCGGACATGCCGTTTGCTCTTGGCTTAAGAGTACTCTTGCCCAGAAAGAGCCTCATCCAAGTGTCCAAGTGTTTCGTTATTTAAAAAAAATTGACACTCTCTACATGAGGGTCTTTTGTTGCATTTTTTGCCATCACTCAAGTATATTAGTTTTATTATTTTGTTTTCTTTCTTAAAGGAGTGTTATACTAAAATGGATAAAATAAGTGGCAATTGTTATTGTATTGGATTCTATGTTCAATAATTTCCAGTTTTCTTTATCCTAGAAAATATTGTTTTTATTTATTCAGAAATAAAGTGATTGTGCTGACTTTTCAGCACAAATTTTGGATAATTCTAGACATGATTAACTTTTAAATAAATGAAAATAAAATTTTCTAAATATTAACAACAAATTTAGAGGAGTGTTTCCTACACCAACTAAGCCGATGACTGTCTAGATATGGAAATTAAGATTTAAAGCTTGAGTAATGTAAATACCTGCCTCTTAGTCCTTTCTCTCCTCTTAGCATGTCTAGTTAAAATGTTAAGCCTGATTTGCTATTATCAATTTCTCTGTTTGATTAACATTTTCCTCAAGAAAAAGAAAATTCATAATGTAACTCGTTTCTTAATTGAGCAGCAGAGAAGCCTACCAGAGACCTCAATGAAGAAGCTGTGGGTTGGGAGACAGACTGGGCTCTTTCTGTGCCACCTCAAGAGTGGCCTTAAGCGTGGTGATGTCACAGTCCAATAAGACCAATCAGATACCAGGGCATCAAGCTAACATGTTACACACACACACACACACACACACACACACACACACACACACACACACCTCTCTCTCTCTCTCTCTCTGTCTGTCTGTCTGTCTGTCTGTCTCTGTTTCTCTCTCTGTCTTTCTGTGTTGTGTGTTCTGGGAAAGTATTCAGAAAAAAGTAAGCTAATAATTTCATCTGAAAATGCATGCTGTTTGCATTCAGTGTACATTTCTGCTCACACTAGAAACTTATGTTTCTTTACAATATTCCTCACCCCATCCAACACTGTCTGATGTTAACATCTTTGCTGTGTGTGTTCATAATATACTAATTACAGATGGTGGGAATTCAATACATTGAACACTCTTGTCAACACAATGCTTAGTTTGAGTAAGGAATTATAGACTTTCGCAACAACCTCATGTGAGAGTGTGAATGTAATGTGCATATGTGTGTGTGTGTAGTTCATATATTTTTTTATAGAGATTACACCATTTTGATAATGACATTTCCTAAATAGAAAATTATATATGAAATTTGGACTGGCATTCACTCTTACCATAGGCATAATTATGAACAGACAAATATTTGAACTCCATTGAGCTATAAAAAGAGATACTGGAGAAATATTTCACTGGTAGAGCACTCGACTCACATGCATGAGGCTTTGGAATCAAATCTTGGTGCCAAAGAACAAAGAATATCAAAAGTGGCATTTCCTTTGCATAACTAAATCAGAAGTAAGAAAAGGCCCTATTTAAAATAATGCATTTTCAGGTATAAAAAAGCAGGAGAGTCCTAAGCCAAAAATCTACATTTGTTTTGGAATAAAAGGTTATGTCTATGTGTTTGATGTAATATTTTTCAACAATTTTAGATGGTAGAACTGTTTCATAACTACTAGGATAATCTAAAAATTTAGTGTTTTGCTAATTTTAAAGTAATTTTTTAAAATTAAAAATGGTGAAGTCATACTTAAGAAAATATAATTATTATGTAGAAGAATGTGTTTATGTGTGTCCAAAATTTTAAGTGTTGACTTTACTTTGAAATGTTGTCTACTTTATATGCTGTGAGGGAGCAGATACAGCTCAACTCTGCAAAATGCATATTTTTGTAAGAATAAGAAATTGAGTCCAAGCTAAGAGTGATAGCAGAAAAGCAGTGATTAAAATACAATTTTCATTAATTATCTGTTGTTGCTGAAACATGTTACTTATTTGTCCAAACACCAATACCATCAGAGTAATATTTTAGACATGTACTTTGGAAATTTTGTATAGGTCTTCAGAATTTAAACTTAAGATATGAATAAGACTTGGAAAAAATCTGTTCCCTTGCCTTGATAGGTTTTGAAGCCTTGTTCATGGCTGAGCCCATGGCTCCTTCCTTTCATCTTGAAATCAGTAGTACAACATCCATCTACCCCTACCTGCATCTTCAGATCTTTCTCTCTGACCAAGATGTGAAAGCTCCTCTGCTCGTGTGATTGGATTGGATTCATCTAGATATATCTTCATATCAAGGTCCGTATTCTTCTTTGAATCAGCCAGGACCCTTCAGAAATGTCACAGTTCTGAACATCAGAGGTTTTGTTATTTTTCCTACCGTATTCTACTTCAGAGGAGTTCATATGCTTTTTCCAGTTAATGTGAATTTGCTCCTGCAGAATCAAAGAGACTAAAGTTGCTGTGTGCCACACAGGTTCATATATACATATTTTTATCACATGTAAAGTGAACATAACAGCATAGGTTATCTTATGCTACAGATTGTGTTTTTGTTGTTATGGTTGCTGTCTTATTTTTTTTTAAGTCATTGCTTCTTTGTGCAACTCTGAACATCCTGGAACTTGCTATGACCTCAGACTCACAGAGATCTACCTGCCTCTGCCTCTAGAGTGCTGGGATTAAAGACATGTGTCACCACAGACCTGCAATTTTAACAGGAAGCAATTATGTTTTTTGTCTCTTACAAATATTTTGTGTCTGGCAGAGAAACTGGTGTGTATGTATGTGTGTTCATGGGTATAAGTGTGGTGGGTGGGTGTTAGGGTGTTGGTGATCAAAGGATCCAGAAGAGTATACCAGAAATTAGAACTAGAGATAGAGACTGTTGCAAGCCAACAAAATAAGAGTGCTGTGAACTGATCCCTAGCTACCTCAATGAGTATCAGTGACTCTTAATTACTAAACTATCTCTTCCACTCTGGGAAAAATACAATACAACAGTATCTTAGACAATTATGGGCCTTGGCTATAGTGTATACTTAGGAGGCAATTCAAAGACATGTAAAAACCCATTAGGCTACAGTCTGAAATATACCATAGGATGTGTGATCAGAATTAGAATAGTAGTATGCAGGCAAGGCCATGAAGTGGGAGGATGCATCTTCCCGGTACATATCTCTACTCATTACATCCTTAGCCTACTAAGATCTAGTCAAGAGTATATTAAACCACAATAATAAAATTCTAGAAGGAAACAATTTTATTAATTATATTTAAAGCAATAGAATGTATATTGAGGCTATTAATAGCGATAACAAGATTATGTTTCTCTCCGAATCTTGGGTAGGATATTGACACTCTCCTTATGAGAAAGTATCACTAAAATGTTGATGTTTTATCTGTTATTATCACTTAAAGAAGAATTAAATACATTTGAATCTATACTACAAATAAACTCAGGCAAATGGTTATGAAATTCTTGTGAATAACATGTATCTTTCGCCCCTGAAAACAGATTCTTGACTCAAGCATATTGTTTCATTTTCAGTGAGGAAATGTTACTGAAGAGAACAGAAAAGGTCAGTTTTCTGCAAAATTACTTTCATTATGTTGTCCCTGAAGGTAAAAGACAAGTTAATTTAAAATTGCAATTATGTCTTCATACCAATTATATCTGGATTAAAATAACTAGGAGATTTTTTTGTTAAATTTTAAGCATGTGAAATTAACTTAAATGTCATTAAGACTGTCTTTTATTTTAAGTAAATATTCAACAGGAGTTTGGTTATCCAAAATTAAAATGTTATAGTTTTGAAATAGCTTTAATCCTACATAACTGATTTTAATGGCAAATTAGAATCTTGCAGACTGTTTTCTTTTCTATTTTTAACTTGTAGATTAATTTCAGTGAATATATTATCTATTTATTTTTCATTAAGCAGACAATTATTTGTACTGTGAAACCAAAATTCTTGTTGATTGCTTAGGATAACCCTACGTTTCAATAAATACATAACTCATGCAAAATCAAGTTCTCTGTGATATTACACAAATGCAGAAAGAGAAAGATACTTCATAGTCTCTATTATGTAATCCTTTTCTTTTTTTGGAATTTTTTTTTATTTATAAAAATTTCCACTTTCTCCCCTCCTCCCAACACCCTCCCACTCCCCCCAATCCCTCTCCTCCTCCCTCTCCAGTCCTAAGAGCAGTCAGGGTTTCCTGCCCTGTGGGAAGTTCAAGGTCCTCAGCCCTCCCTCCAGGTCTAGGAAGGTGAGCATCCAAACAGACTAGGATCCCAAATAGCCAGTATATGCAGACGAAACAAGACCCAGTGCCATTGTCAATGGCTTCTCAGTCAGCCCCCATGTCAGCCACATTCAGAGAACCTGGTTTGATCACATGCTCGTTCAGTCCCAGTCCAGCTGGCCTTGGTGAGCTCTCATTAGATCAGTCCCCATGTAGCAGTGGGTGAACGCACTCCTCGCGGTCCTGACATCCTTTTTCATGATCTCCCTCCTTCTGCTCCTCATTTGGACCTTGGGGGCTCAGTCAGTGCTCCAGTGTGGGTCTCCATCTCTATCTCCATCTATCGTCAGATGAAGGTTCCCTTCAATCCTGCCTTTCTTGCTCACGTTCTCCCTCCATCTGCTTCTCATTTGGAACTAGGGAGTTAAGTCCAGTGTTCCAATGTTTGTCTCTGTCTCTATCTCCATCCATCGCCAGATGAAGGTTCTATGGTGACATGCAAAATAGTCATCAGTATAGTTATGGACCAAGGCCAGTCAGAGAATAGAATCTAAGACTCTGAGCCACGTTGAAAGTTGCAGGTGAATTCCAGAAAACATTTGTGCCTAAAAAAGATGTAGATCTAATGTAGTATGTTCTCTTAGCCTTATACCATCTGGGGGCTTTTTGTCCCAAGTGATAACTGTTGTCTGCAGGGCTGGTCTATATTGGTAACACATTAAGAAATGAAAGGAAACCATTTTCTTCTTGGATAAATTTGACCAAGAACAGACCTAAACTTGAATTCTCTACATTTTCTGTGTCTTCTATATATTCCCAACAGAGAACTTTGCTCTATATTTTTGGTGAACTTTGTTCTATATTTTTGGTTTTTTTTAATTTTTAAAGAAATATATTTTAACCATGATCTTTACCCTACCCCAAATCCTGTAGTTATCTCCCATCCACCCCTCAAAACAACTAAATTTGTGTTCTTTATTTAAGACACAAAACTGAAAGAGAACAGAAGTTGTACACACACACACACACACACACATACACACACACACACACACAAAGAAGGAGTCTGTTTTATGTTGTCCAGCTACTGCTGAGCATCGTGCCTGCCCTGGAAAGTTATTTATATGCTCAAAGACATGCCACTGAATAAAACCGATTTTCCTCTTTTCAGAAGTTATCAACTGCAAAAGCTAGTTTCTTGGTTAGTAGTGTGAATTTGTCTACTTTTCCTTTTCCATGCTGGAATTTATCTGACTCAACTTTTGCAGGTCTTACATATCCTGTGACAGATCTGTGAATTCATATGTGTATTTTAGGTCTCATTTTTACATGAGATATATGCTGCCACATAGACTGAAACTGGATAAAATCCGGAAATAAATGACTGGGGTTGTCCAGGCCTATTTAGTGTAACCGCTTTGCCACTACTATACCAATTGCTCAGGAACCTATGTGAACAAGGATGAATAAGGCTTTATGAGCCAGAGATCCAGAACAACAACTACACATAGTGTCTTTTATATATGATAGGCAAACACTGTCTGTTGTAGGATGGCTGTTAGTTCGTTCATGGCTGCTCAGCCCCGAAATTATCACACAGAAACTATATTATTATTATTTTTTTTTTCTCCCACTCTGTCCCTCCCCCAACTCAAACATCCTGTTCCCTCATGTTCTCAGTTTTTAGTTCCCCTTCCGAGGGCAATCCATGTGTCCCTCTTAGGGTCCTCCTTGTTACTTACCTTCTCTGGATCTGTGGATTTGTAGTCTGGTTATCATTTGCTTTATATCTAGTATTCACTTATAAGTGAGTACATACCGTGCTTGTCTTTCTGAGTGTGAGTTGCTTTATTCAGGATTGTTTTCTTTCTTTTTATTTATTCTTTGTGTCTTTCACATCTTCATATCTTCCGTCTGCCCTTGCAATCCCCCCACCAAAATACAATTAAATTTAATTTTTTTTTTGTAAATTTTATTAAATTATAAAAGTTTCCATTTCCGCCCCCCCTCCCAACACCCTCCCACTCCCCCCACTCCCCCCCTCCTTCCCCTCCGTCCCCCAGGGCAGTCAGGGTTTCCTGCCCTGTGGGAAGTTCCAGTTCATTCCCCCTCCCTCCAGGTCCAGGAAGGTGAGTGTCCAAACAGACTGGATCCCCAAAATCCAGTATATGCAGAGGAAACAAGTCCCAGTGTCATTGTCAATGGCTTTTCAGAAAGACTTCGGGCCAGCCACAGTCAGAGAATCCGGCCAAATTCCGAGAATCTGGCTAGATCACGTCCTCGTTCAGTCCCAGTCCGGCTGGCCCTGGTAAACTCTCATCAGATCCGTTCCCTTGTATCAGTGGGTGATAGCATCCCTCGCAGTACTGATTTCGTTTTTCATGTTCCTCCTCCTTCCGCTCCCCCTCCGGACCTCGGGGGGCTCAATCCGGTGCTCCAATGTGGGCCTCCGACTGCATAGCCGTCCTTCGCCAGAGGAAGGATCTATGGTGATAAGCAAAATATACATCAGTATGGTCATGGGCCACGGCCGATTCAGGCACCCTCTCCTCTGTCCAGAGAGCAATCAGGGGGATTTCTCCTTGGACCTGGGATCCCATATATAATCAAGTCTCCTGTAAACCCTAAAATGGCTCCCTTAGTTGAAATATATTGTTCCCTGATCCCATATTCATCCTACCTCCCTCCCCCCCCATCCCCGGCCACCAAGCTTTCTCCGTTCCTCCCCTACTCCCTTCTCTCTAGTCCTCTCCCCCTCCATCGACCCTCCCACCCCCCCATGCACCCGAGGTTACCTGGGACTCATGTCTATTTCCTACCTCCTGGTGGATAGCTAAATAATCTTCATCAGGTTCATCTTCTTATTTAGCTTCTCTAGGATCACGAATAATAGGCTCAAAGACCTTTAATTATGGTTAGAATCCACTTATGAGTGAATACATACCGTGTTCCTCTTTTTGGGTCTGGCTTACCTCACTCAGTAAAGCGATTTCTATTTCCATCCATTTGCATGCAAAATTCAAGATGTCATTGTTTTTTACCGCTGAGTAAAACTCTAATGTTCCACACCTTTTTTAACCATTCTTCTATTGAGGGGCACCTAGGTTGTTTCCATGATCTGGCTATTACAAATAGTGCAGCTATGAACATAGTTGAACAAATGCTTTTGTAGTATGTTAGGGAATCTTTAGGGTGTATTCCCAAGAGTGGTATTGCTGGGTCCTGAGGGAGGTTGACTCCCAGTTTCCTGAGAAACCGCCACACTGATTTCCACAGTGGCTGCACGAGTTTGCATTCCCACCAACAATGGATGAGTGAAACTATATTATTTAAATCACTTCTTGGTCAAACACTTAAGTGTATTACTAGCTAGCTCGTACATCTAGAATTAACCCATTTCCGTTATTTTATATTTTACCACAAGGTTCGTGGCCTACTGACACATTTTGAGCTGGCAGTTCTGTATCTTTCCCCTCTTGTGGCTACATGGCATCTCTGACGGTGCTTTCTTTCTCCCAGAATTCAGTTTAGTTTTCCCCGCCGACATCTATTTTGCCCTGCCAGGCCAAAGCAGTTTCTTTATTAACCAATGATATTCACAGAATACAGAGGGGAATCCCACATCACCTCTCCTTTTCTCTTTAAATAAAAGGGAAGGTTTTAACTTTAACAACATAGACCCACTGCATACATAGAACTGGGGTGGTGTGCTTGGCTTGCAGAGGCAGCAAACGTGCCTCTGCCATACTGGACTGGACAGGGCAGTTTTGGCACTAACAATGCTCGACTAGCTCTGATGTGGGATTCCCCACTTTTTGCTGTGAATACCATTGGTTAATAAAGAAACCGTCTTGGGCCTCCACAGGGAATAGAGGTAAGCAGGGAAAACTAAACTGAATGATGGGAGAAAGAAGGGCGGAGTCAGAGAGAAGCCATGTAGCCCCACAAGCGCCGGACAGAACTTTAGCTGGTAAGCCACAACCACATGGCAATACACATATAAATAGAAATGGGTTAAATTACTATGTAAGAGATAGCCAATAAGAATCTAGAACTAATAGACCAAGCTGCGATTTAATTAATACAGTTTCTTGTAGTTATTTGGTTCTGGGTGGCCAGGACAAACAAGTAGCCCCCTTACAACATAGTTCAGTCAGTAGAGCATGAGTCTCCGAAGCCCAGGATCATGGGTTTGTACGCCACATTGGGCTCCAGTTTCTTTCTAAGAGGGCCATATTTTTGTTCCCAGCTGCCCAGAACCAAAATAATCTCACAGAAACCATATTATTTGCAATACTATTTTGCCAATATCTTGAGCGTATTTCAGGCTAAATCATATCTTAAATGAACCCGTCTCTCTTAATCTGTGTATTTTCACAAGGATGTTGCTTCCTGGCAAGTTTCTGGCATCTGTCTCTGGTGGGGCTACATGGCTTCTTAAGACTCTGACTTCTTTTTCCCAGCATTCAGTTTAGTTTCCCCCACCTAGTTCTGTTCTTCCATGCTATAGGTCCATAGCAGTTTCTTTATTAACCAGTAGTATTCATAACATTCAGAGGAAAATCCCTCTGATATCTATGAAACATCAACAAGATGGTTTATTAAAGAAGACTTACACCATGGAACCATGAAGCAACATGCCAAAATAAATAGCTGGAAAATTATAAGATCCTGTTCCTAGAAGAAGATTTACAGGTAATCAATGACTGACAATAAAGAGAAAAATCAGTCTTTCCCAGGGCCAAGATTAAAGAAAAAAGTAAGTGCTAGCCACCATCCTTGACCAGAGCAATGTAAATGGAAAGCATCCCCTTTCCACACCCATCTCTAGGACAGCACCACTACTATTTCAGCATTGTCATTATCATCACACTATGGTTTACAACCCTCTTGATCAGACAATTAGTTTGCTCATTACAGGAACTTCTTCAAAGACCCATCTATCCCACACTGAGCTTAGGAGCAGGTGTCAAAACACAGAAGGTTAATGTGAAGAAAAAGTCAAGTTCATTTAAAATTCTAATGTGATTTTGATGAGTAAAGTTCTCTGAATGTGTCCACAAGTTCTAAATGGTTCTGTCTTGATTTGGACCTCAGGGATAACCAAACATTCTTTCAAAAGGCTTGACTTAAGTCTAATTTCAGATCAGTACTTCCTGTCCCATTCGCTGACATAATGCCAATGCTGTGCTCTCTGAACTCTGCATGAATCAACAAAGTAAGCAATGTTTCTCAATAAATTGTAGGGTCTTTAAGAGTCAATTTTGACAATTTCAAAGTCAGTCTTTTTTAAAAAAAAACAATATTTATATTATCAACTGAGAATAGTTCTTTTATTATGGCATAAATTTGTTTGTTTCAAATGTAGAATCAACCTCTTGGTAGTGTATATCCACTAACTGTAGAAAGCAAAAGTTTTTGTTTTTTTTTTAATTTTCTCTTTTTTTGAGATAGGGTTTCTCTGTAGCTTTGAATCCTGTCCTGGCACCACCTCTTGTAGACCAGGCTGGCCTTGACTTCACAGAGATCCACGTGCCTCTGCCTCTTGAATTCTGGGATTAAAGTTGTGCACCACCACTGCCCTAGTATATTATATTATATTATATTATATTATATTTCTTAAAGACTGAAATTTTAAGAGAAATTCTTTGTGAGGAAAATACCATGGGGCAAAAGAAAACTCTCTGTTAGAAAGTGCAAGTTCTTGGTGCTAGAATTTTAGGTTTACCTTATTATAGTTTTGTGTTAGGCAAATATTTAGCTAATCTAACTACTACAACATAAGGTTTACTTTGAAATATACCCAATGATACATCTAGGTTTTCCATTTTGTTCCCTACCATATAATTGAAAGACCTAGTATGTAAAACAACAGTCAGGCCTTTCATATTAGGATATGGAAGACAACAGCATTATTTTTTTAACTATAGTCTATAGAATGCTCACGTTTGTTTAATATTATTAAATATTCAGATCAATAATGCAACATTTTGTGTGTACTTGTGAAACTCACTTTACTGATTTTAATATCAAAGAATCTGAGTCACCCTGAATTATAAAATCAAAGAAAGCAGACAAAACAATTTTCATGAATTTTGTTTAATCTATTACTTCTTCATGGTGTTTGAAATCATTTGTTATAGACATTTTCTTACTACCATCATTTATTATGCCATTTTATTGGTATGTGTGGAAATGTGTATCAAGAGAAACATCTTGGGAACTGATTCTCTAATATGTAAATGCAGCACTAACTGCACATACCACATATTTTTCTGAAGGTCATAATCTGATCATACTTCCCTAGATTAAAATACTTCTTGAAATATTTGTTTTACCTAATAAAAACACCCCCTTAATCAAGCAGTAGTTAAAACGTTTTACTTCCCAACATTTAAGGAATTTACAGTACCTTTTTCTCTGCTCCTTATTCTCCTCCAGAGCTCAACAACAATAGCTTCTCTATTGTTGAAGACACCACATAACTGAATTACAGAAAAAAATGGCAATAAGATGATACTACTTAAAATTCATCCCCACTAGATAGCTTTCTTTGTGCTGGAAAATGATTTGCACATTGTAGGGGTTGAAATTAGTCATTTGTATTGATTATCTATGAACTCTGTGAGGCAAAATGATGGCTGAAATGGCAAACCATGGTTAGTTGTGGAATACTGGCATGAATAACATGGGAACAGTCAAACACTTTCTTCCTGCTCTTCAAAGTGATGCCTAAACACTCTCATTAACTCTAATGTTTGTCATCACCCTAGCATCTAAATGGATTTAACAAGTTTAAGGAAGCTCTTTGTGTTTGTAGCTTGTAGAGTTCCTATAAAGACTAAAGATTTGTTTATGTTTTGGTAATAATTGTGTTTATAGAGATAACCACGATTTTTCTGTCTGTTTCTTCTTTTGAGAAAAGTTCTTGCAATATAGTTCAGACTGTGTCAAAGTTTATGTCCTGCCATCCCCTTACCCCAAATACAGTCAATGATTACAGTCTTGAATACCTGGCTGAACTTTTTTCTTTATTTATATAATAGGTGATACTTATTTACTTTTAGATGTTTGACTTAAACTGCCTCTCCAAGAGAATAACCACTTGATAATTTTATGCAGTCTTATAAGTATGTGTTTCTCATTTCAGTTTATTAATACTTTGCTAAGTTTCTACTTGCTTGCATGTTCATAGAATATTTCAGAGTGTGCCATTTCTTTTCTTATGATGTCCTTATGGGTACCAATGTTAGGGCATTGGTGGTCCCATAACTGTGAAGTAATTCCTCAATTCTTTATTTTCTTAAAGTGCTTGAGTAGTTATGGTAATACTTTTTCTTAAATGTTTGCTAATATTTACCACTGAAAACATCTGGGTTTGGAAATTCATTTGTGGATATATTTAATTATTAGTTTAGTTTCTTCAGAGAGAATAAGTTTATTTTCTTGAGTACCTTTACTTTTTTTTTCCGTTAGACTTGTTTATTCAAGTATCCGAAAACACTCTTTCCACTTCCTCCCCTCCTCCCAATACCCTCCCGCTCCCCCCACTCCCCCCACTGCCTCTCCTCCTCCCTCACCATTCCCCAGAGCAGTCAAAGTTTCCTGCCCTGTGGGAAATCCAAGTTCCTTCCCCCTCCCTCCAGGTCCAGGAAAGTGAGCATCCAGACAGGCCAGGATCCCAAAAAGCCAGTCCATGCAGACGAAACAAGACCCAGTGCCATTGTCAATGGCTTCTCAGTCTTCATTTGGACCTTGGGGGCTCAGTCAGCCCCCATGTCAACCACATTCAGAGAGTCCGGTTTGATCTCATGCTCGTTCAGTCCCAGTCCAGCTGGCCTTGGTGAGCTCTTATTCAATCAGTCCCCTTGTATCAGTGGGTGAACGCACCCTTCGCGGTCCAGACTTCCAGTGCTCCAATGTGGGTCTCTGTCTCTATCTCCATCCATCGTCAGATGAATGTCCCCTCTGATTTTCCTTTCCTTGCTCACGATCTCCCTCCCTCTGCTTCTCATTTGGGCCTAGGGAGTTAAGTCCAGTCTTCCAATATGTGTCTCTGTCTCTGTCTCCATCCATCGCCATATGAAGGTTCTGTGGTGATATGCAAAATATTCATCAGTACTTTTTATAGTTATTGAAATTTATTCACTTTATATTGTCAGAAAAACATTCTCAGAACATTTGCCTTATGATATGTCTAAACTTCTATTATGATTGCTGAGAACACTTCTCTTATATCTTGATTTTAGTCATTTGTATTGTTTGTTTTCATAAACCTTACTTCATTTTTCCTTATGAGGTTCATTGCTGGGGGTGGGAATAAAACAATTTTATGCAGCGTTTTTCATTCACATTTGTTTATTGTTCAAATAATTCATATGTGTGAATGTATGTTCATAAAGATGAATATATAAGTATATGTAGGTGCATGTGTAGGTCAGAGGACAACTGTCTTCCTATTTTCTAAGAAATAGTTTCTCACTTATCCTCAGCTCTCCAATGAGGCCTGGATGTCCACTCAGACCCAGCCCTAGTAATCCACCAGTCTCTGCCTCCCCACTATTGATTACAAGCTGTAACCACCATGATTTTATCTTTTAATTAAATGTGTGTTCTCTGAATTGGATTTAGGTCTTTGAGCTTGTAAACCAAACACTTTACAAAATGATTCTTTAAAATAACAAAAACAACAAAAGTATTTTACTATTTATTGGCTTAATTTATCCACACATGTGTGCCTGTGTGTGCTATAGCAAGGATGTGGAGGTCAGAAGACAATTTGAAGGAGCTGTTTCTCTCTTTCTCCCATGTTAGTATCAGATAAAACAGATAACACACTTGAGTAGTTAGGCTTGGGGAGTGTTCTTCCAGGTTAACCATCTTGTTGGTTCCCAAATATGACTTTTTCTTGTTGGAAATACTTCTCCGAAAGGTCAGGTTTCAACCATTTTCTGTATATATCCTCCCTACTATTGATTGTTATTATGGATTCCCTGTTAATATTTCTACTTTGATTGATTTGTCCTCAGGTTTTAATTAATTGAACAGCATTTGAAGTTTTCTTCCATCCAGATATTCAAAATCTGTATGCCCTTCTATTATAACTGTATCACTTTGAAGTCCATTCCACAATTGTTTTATTATGTTACAACTCTTGAGGCCAAGCTAAAGACAATTTGTTTTCTATTGGATATATAGAAAAATATTAGAAGTTGCTTAGCCAATATTATCCCCTGAGGCTTGGAACTAACGATTTGTAGTTGTACATATTAAATTCCACTAGTTTACCCAGAACACAATTGTCTTGTGTTATAAAATAGCAAGTAGCATTCCTCCCCAAAGCAATAATATCTAAACTCACCCAAACTCCCTTATTATGACACACTAACCTGCCTCATGAAGATCTGGATCAGTGTTAATGTAAGGCTTGAGATGTTCTCAGCTTAGAATACTGTCTCTGAGAAACATATATTCTCTCAAATACAGGCCAGTGAAATATGGCCTCATATCTTTGAAATAAAGTGATCTCTTATGTGGCTTATAATCCAAGACTTAGAAGTTAACAATCACAAGAATGCAGCCATGATGCAGAACCACAAGCTTCATCCATTCAAACTGGCCACATGCCCTTCCTTCATAGAGCCCTAAAACTCTTCATCAAGGCCCTGTCACATCCATTATTCCCATTATTTTTGTTTAATGTTCTTGTTTTAAAGCTTCGTTTCTCAGTGTTTCCAATCTTAGCATTTCCTTGAACTTAAACAACCACTCTCACACACTTCAAACTGGTTTTCTAAAATGGAAAAAATATGCTCTTATAAGCTTTATGCCATAAGAAAGAAAAGAAGAATCCAAGGTATCCCTTTAGGCAGGTAGCTACAGAGCTGCTCTCATAAATATAAATATAGAAAAGACAAGGGGCTGAATAGAATTATTAATTTATCCCTTCCTCTTTGAAGAGGAGCAATTGAGCAAAAGGATGTAAGGAATGTTTTGCTGGTGCAGCTTTCCCTATGTGGAAGGAGACACTAAGATAGGAAAGAAGAAATCCTTTCTGACACAACTCATGAGCCCGTAAGTTCTCGCACATTATTCTTCTCTCATGAAATGCTTTCATCTCCAGGTCTGGATAAATCCCTCTGTAAATATTCTCTACTTTGGTTTCAGCCTGAAAAGCTTTGATAGGAGAAAAGTTCACATGAATCTACTATTTTTTTAACAATGTCTGTTGTGTATGTGTATAATGTTACATTATCTGAGAGATGTCTAAATTGTGATTACCAGTAATTGGTAACTGCACTACGTGTATGGTCAGCCTAGTCCTATTGCTGCCTGATGTCTTCTGTAGCACCCAGTGATCACATGGGTCATCTTCCAATGTGAATTGTTGAAAACAATTACTTGAAATATGCTCCGTCTATATTAGGTATGCACATACTGAAGTATAAACCTCAGTTGACTTTTTGCTATTTCCTTGGAAGTCCTTATGATTGCAATTCTCAGAGAAGGGAGTAATTACCCTCTTTCAAGAGTGAATCCTATACATAACTATATTGTTTTCTTAAGTTATTTCAGTTGGGGTACTTCTCTTTATAGTAGTTTAGTTGCATTAATTTAAAAAATATAGCCATTTGAAGTGCAAAATCATAGTTGTGTCTTGAATTTTTGACATATGCTATTCCAATGCACAGTCACTCTTTTCTTTGTTCTTTGCCTTTTAGCACTGCTTGCTGTTGCTCATGACTTCTCCTGTATCCTGAAAATGAAGAAAAGAATGTTCAGAAGTGCCCTGAAGGTATTCCTTTTGTTTTGTTTAATAACACTATGTTAGAGTAAATTTTAATATGCCCGAAATCTTGTCATAATGTAAGAATAATCTGAGACTTAGTTAGGATTCATAAAAGCAGTGCTTGTTAATCACTTAAGATGTAATAAAACCCACAGGTTATTTGTCTTTTCTTCCTTTCTGTTTCACTGTGGGTGCATTGTTCGCGAGCCTGTAAATAGGCTCAGTGTTTTTGATAATCAGTTTCAACCATCTCTCCCTGCTGCAATGGTTTGTTAAAAATCATGCTTCTGGCAATCCGTAAACCTGAATCTAATGCATTTCTTCTGCAACAGAGAATGTTTGGAAATGATGCCAATACAGACGAGAAAAGAGCTAAGTTGTAGGAAGTGGATGAAAGGCAAAACAAGAGCTTGGCCAGGGGGAGACAAGGAGTTTCTGGCTGAGGGGATTTGTTGGGCCTGAAGTCAGTTTTCTTCAATTATCTTTCAGTTCCGCAAAGTTAATGCATCAACTCATGACTAAAACTATTTCATGTTGAGCTTCCCACACTTAGGTAGAATGTGATTTAAAAACAGGGAATATGGTGGGAAGGGGAAATATTTGCAATAAAATGAACCAACACATATTGAGTCAAAGAGAGAAGGACAAGAGGATGGGCATCTATTTCTCCAACAATTTTGATCTCTCTGTTAATGAGAAGTAGCCACAAATGTCAATACCTTTGCCATTGCTGAAAACAGACTCATGGTTAAGTAATATTAAGAATAAGAATGTATTGTCTAATACTTGAACCATAATAGATCATCAGAGGAAAGTCATCACTTTGGTCTCAAGTGGTCCAGCTGAAAGAAAGAGGAAGAGAATGGTAATGGTATAGTTGTGGCTACTAAATTTTGGTGACTCTGAGTCCATGCTTGATGAATGCACAGAATCTTCAGCTCTGACAGGGATGAGTATGAAGAACCAATTTAGGAGTGTCATTGGGAAATGGAGGGACTGGATCCCAGTTTTATGGGTAAATTTTCTTAACTGAGTTAATCACCCACTTTATCTACACTCATTGTGATGATTAAAATTAGGTGTGTGATTGGCAGCATTTACCAGGAAATAAACTTCTGGGCCAAGTCCATAAGGAAATTTCTAGGTTGGGTTAGTTGATACAGAAAAACTCACCCTGAATTCAGATGAATTCACCATTCCATGGGCTAAGGTTCAAGATGGAATAAAAAGAAGAAGTAAAGATAAGAACAAGTATTCATTTCTGTATACTTACTGCATTCAGAACATATAAAACCAATTGTCTTGTGCTCTCACACCTATGCCATACCTACTATGATATACCCTCAAACTATGAGCCCAAACCCTGTTCCATTCTTAAGTTGCTTTTATTACGTGTTTGGTCACCTTATTATCAATAAGACAAAATGGTAATACAGAAAATTAATACCAGAAGTGGGTCTGCTGTTGATAAATATGACCATGTTCATGAGAAGAATCTGAAACTGGTTTGCAAAAGTGATGTGGCAGAGTTTAGAGATATGGTTACAGAAGCTAGCATTGGAGCAAAGTTTAGTGAGATATTCTGGTGCTGTTTAGAAGACGAAAATTTTAGGAGAAATATGAACATTATATATATAAAATTCACAAGGCTTCAGAGAATAAAGGCTCTATCAGGAACTGTTCTAAAGGTCATTCATAGTAGGTTTCTGTGATTCTTCCTGAGAACTTGAGAGAAACTGAATCCAAGACTAATGGATTAATTTGCTTAGCAGAAAAAGTCTCACAGCAGGGTAGCATTTGGACTATGTCATGATTACTGGTAACTACAAATATCCAGCTCTATATGGAAAATGAACGGAGAGAAGTACTACAAAGAAGTATCATTTTGTGGAGGAATATGGGAATCTGAAGTTGGAGACAAGCAGGCGATGAGAAAGCATGAAAGAGCAGTTGCAGTTGTTAGGGAGATTAACACTGTTGAAGAGTTTATAAAAGAAAACCTGTTCTGCAATGGAATAAGAACATGGTCCTGAGGGCAAGACTTTACTAACTGAAACCTCCGTCTTGTGATAGTGCACATTCACTGGGAAGGAAAACACCTGAACTGAGACTCCTGCAGAAGGGGTTCCACACTTGAAAACAACTGTTTAGGAAAGTTTTCTTTTTTATTGAGATTTTATTAATTACAGTTTTTTCTCATTTAAAATAGATATTCCCACCCCTACTTCCCCTTCTCCTCCTGCTCCACCCCTCCCTCCACTCTATTCCACAATCCACTCTTCAGAAAGGGTAAGGATTCCCACGTGAAATAAACAAAGACTGACACTTCACTTCAAGGCAAGACTACAGCCCTCTTACTGTATGAAGGCTGTGCAAGGTATCCCTCTAAAGACAAGGTGATCCTAGTAGCCAGTTTAAGACTAGGGATAAATCTTGGTCCCCCTACCAATGGTCCTACAGACTGCCTAAACTTCACAACTGTACTCCACATTCAGTGGGCCAAGTTTGGTCCTATGCAGGTTTCCCCACTATCAGTCCAGAGTCAGTGAGTTCTCACTAGCTCAGGTCAGCTGTTTCTGTGGATAACACCATATTGGTCTTGACCTTTTTGCTTGTATCATCGCTCTTCCCTCTTTTGGACTGGTCTCTGGTAGCCCAGCCCAGTGCTTCTTTGTAGATCTCTCTGTCTGCTTCTATCAGTTACTGGTTGAAGTTTCTAGGATGACAATTAAGGTAGTCATCAATTTAATTACAGGGGAAAGCCAGTTTAGGCACCCTCTCCACTGTTTCTTTGAGTCTTATCTGGGCCCATCCTTGTGGATTCCTGGGAAATTCCCTAGTGCCATGTTTCTAGCTAGCCCTTAAATGGCTCTCTCAATCAAGATATCTTTTTCCTTTCTCTCCCCCACTGTCCTCCCCCTTCTTTAGCATCTCATTCTCTCATGTTCTCCTCTTCCCTTCTTCTTCCTTCCCTCTCCACTTCCACAGTTCTTTCTCCTCACTTCTCCTAATTTTTCTCAGGAGGTCTAGTCTGTCTTCCCCTCCTGGGGAATCCATGTATATTTCTCTTAGGGACTTCTTTATTACCCAGCTCCTCTGAGATCATGAACTATAGGCTGATTATCCTTTGTTTTACATCTAATATCCACGTATGAGTGACTAATACCATGTTTGTCTATCTGGGATGGGTTACTTCATTCAGGAGGGTATTTTTTCTAGTTTTGTATGTAAATTTTTATTTGCATGTAAATTTCAAAATATCATTGTATTTTACCACTGAGTAGTACTCCATTGTGTAAATGTACCACATTTTCTTTATTCATTCTTCAGTTGATAGACATCTAGGTTGTTTCTATGTTCTGGCTATTATGAATAATGCTGCCATGAACACAGTTGAGCAAATGTCCTTGTGGTATGGGTATGCATCCTTTGGGTATACACCCAAGAGTGGTACTTCTGGGTCCTGAGGTAGATTGACTCCCAATTTTCTGGGAAACTGCCACACTGATTTCCAAAGTGGTTTTACAAGCTTGCACTCCCAACAACAATGTAGGCCCATTCCTCTTAGTCCACATCCTCTCCAGCATAAGCTCTCATTGGTGTTTTTGATCTTAGTCATTTTGATGGGTGTAAGATGGTATCTCAGAGAAGTTTTGATTTGCATTTCCCTTTTGTCTAAGGATGCCGAGGAATTCCTTAAGTGTCTTTCCTTTTGGCCATTTTAGATTCTTCTGTTGAGAATTTTCTGTTTAGAACTATACCACATTTTTTATTGGATTATTTGGTAATTTGATGTCTAGTTTCCTGAAATCTGTATAAATTTTGGAGATCAGTCCTCTCTCCAATGTGAGATTAGTAAAGATCTTTTCAAATGGGATTCAGTAGGCTGCCGTTTTTTTTTTTCCTCAGTGACTGTGTCCTCTGCTTACAGAAAATTCTCAGTTTTAGGAAGTCCCATTTATTAATTGTTTCTGTTAGTGTCTATCTTACTGATATTATATTTAGGAAGTAGTGTTCTGTGCCCATACATTCAAGGCTACTTACCAGTTTCTCTTCAATGAGGTTCAGTGTGGCTGGATTTATGTTGAGGTCTTCGATCCATTTGCACTTAAGTTTTGTTCATGGGGATAGATATGGATCTATTTGCATTCTTTTACAAGCTGACTTCAGTTATGTTGGCACCATTTGATCTGACTCTCCTGCCATCAAAACTGCACTCTCAAACAAGGAACTAAAATAAATCATTTTAACGTTTTGATCTTCATGTATTTGTTTTTTTTTCAAAGTTTATTAAATTATGAAAGTTTCCATTTCCCCCCCTCCTCCCAACACCCTCTCACTCCCCCCCCCTCCTCCTCCCTCTCCATCCCTAAGAGCAGTCAGGGCTTCCAGCCAGCCCTGTGGGAAGTTCATGTTCCTCCACCCTCACTCCAGGTCCAGGAAGGTGAGTATCCAAACAGACTGGATCCCAAAAATCCAGTATATGCAGAGGAAACAAGTCCCAGTGTCATTGTCAATAGCTTTTCAGAAAGGCTCCAGGCCAGCCACATTCAGAGAATCCGGCCACATTCAGAAAATCTGGTTGGATCACATGCTCATTCAGTCCCAGTCCAACTGGCCTTGGTAAACTCTCATTAGATCAGTCCCCTTGGGGTTTCCGTCTGTATCGCCATCCATCGTCGGATGAAGGATCTATGGTGATAAGCAAAATCTTCATCAGTATGGTTATAGGCCAAGGCCGGTTCAGGCACCCTCTCCTCTGTCCAGAGAACAATCTTGGGATCTCTCCTTGGACCTGGGATCCCATATATAATCAAGTCTCTTGTAAACCCTAAAATGACTCCCTTAGTTGAGATATATACTTCCCTGATCCCATATCCATCCTTCCTCCCTCCCCCATCTCAGTCCCCTGAGTTTTCCCCATTCCTCCCCTACTCCCTTCTCTCTAACCCTCTCCCCTTCCAACAACCCTCCCACCCCCCCATGCACCCGAGGTTACCTGGGACTCTTGTCTATTTCCAATCTCCAGGAGGATAAGTACATGATTTTCTTCAGGTTCACCTTCTTATTTAGCTTCTCTAGGATCTCGAATAATAGGCTCAAAGACCTTTAATTATGGCTAGAATCCACTTATGAGTGAATACATACCATATTCCTCTTTTTGGGTCTGGCTTACCTCACTCAGTAAAGCGATTTCTATGTCCATCCATTTGCATGCAAAATTCAAGATGTCATTGTTTCTTACCGCTGAGTAAAACTCTAGTGTATATATGTTCCACACCTTCTTTAACCATTCTTCTATTGAGGGGCACCTAGGTTGTTTCCAGGTTCTTGGTATTACAAATAGTGTTGCTATGAACATAGTTGAACAAATGCTTTTGTGGTATGATAGGGCATCTCTTGGGTATATTCCCAAGAGTGGAATTGCTGGGTCTTGAGGGAGATTGACTCCCAGTTTCCTGAGAAACCGCCACACTGATTTCCACAGTGGCTGCACAAGTTTGCATTCCCACCAACAATGGATGAGAGTTCCCCTCATTCCACATCCTCTCCAGCATAGGCTATCATTGGTGTTTTTGTCTTTAGCTAATCTGACCGGTGTAAAATGGTATCTCATAGTTGTTTTGATTTGCATTTCCCTGATCGCCAAGGATGTTGAGCATGACCTTAAGTGTCTTTTGGCCATCCGGAGTTCTTCTGTTGAGAATTCTCTGTTCAAATCAGCACCCCATTTTTTAATTGGGTTAATTAGAGTTTTAGTGTCTAGTTTCTTGAGTTCTTTGTATATTTTGGAGATCAGGCCTTTATCTGATGAGGGGTTGGTGAAGATCTTCTCCCAGTCAGAAGGTAGTCTTTTTGTCTTACTGACGGTGTCCTTTGCTTTACAGAAGCTTCTCAGTTTCAGGATGTCCCATTTATTCATTGATTCTCTTATTGTCTGTGCTACTGGGGTTCTACTTAGGAAGTGGCCTCCTGTGCCTATATCTTGTAGACTATTTCCGACTTTCTCTTCTATCTGGTTCAAAGTGGTCCAATTAATGTTGAGGTCTTTAACCCATTTGGACTTGATTTTTGTGCATGGTGATAGATATGGATCTACTTTCATTCTTCTACAGGTTGATATCCAGTTATGCCAGCACCATTTGTTAAAGATGCTTTCCTTCTTCCATTGCATACCTTTAGCCCCCTTGTCGAAAATCAAGTGTTCATAGGTTTGTGGGTTAATATCTGGGTCTTCTAATTCATTCCATAGGTCGACTTCTCTGTTCTTATGCCAGTACCAAGCTGTTTTCAATACTGTAACTGTGTAATAGAGTTTGAAGTCAGGGATGGTTATACCTCCAGAAGTTCCTTTATTATATAAGATTGTTTTGGCTATCCTGGGTTTTTTGTTTTTCCATTTAAACTTGATTATTGTTCTCTAAAGGTCTGTGAAGAAGTTTGATGGAATTTTGATGGGGATTGCACTGAATCTATAGATTGCTTTTGGTAGAATTGCCATTTTTACTATGTTGATCCTCCCAATCCAAGAGCAAGGGAGATCTTTCCATTTTCTGGTATCCTCCTCTATTTCTCTCTTCAAAGACTTAAAGTTCTTGTCAAATAGGTCTTTCACTTCCTTGGTCAGAGTTATCCCAAGATATCTTATGCTATTTTTGGCTATCGTGAAAGGTGAAGTTTCTCTGAATTCCCTCCCTGCTTCTTTATCCTTTGTGTATAGGAGGGGAACTGATTTTTTGAAGTTAATCTTGTATCCTGCCACATTACTAAAGGAGTTTATCAATTGTAGAAGTTCTTTGGTAGAGTTTTTGGGGCCGCTCATGTATACTATCATATCGTCTGCAAATAACGAGAGTTTAACTTCTTCTTTTCCAATTTGAATCCCCTTGATCCCCTTATGTTGTCGTATTACTATTGCTAGAACTTCTAGCACTATATTGAAGAGGTATGGGGAGAGTGGGCAGCCTTGTCTTGCTCCTGATTTCAATGGAATGTCTTTGAGTTTCTCTCCGTTCAGTTTGATGTTAGCTGTTCGCTTGCTGTAAATAGTTTTTATTATATTTAGGTATGATCCTTGCATCCCCAATCTCTTCAACACCTTTATCATAAAGGGATGTTCGATATTGTCAAATGCTTTTTCAGCATCTAATGAAATGATCATATGGTTTTTTTCTTTCAGTTTATTTATATGATGGATTACATTGATAGATTTGCATATGTTGATCCAGCCCAGCATCTCTGGAATGAAGCCTACTTGATCATAATGGATAATTTTTCTAATGTGTTCTTGGAATCGGTTTGCCAGGATTTTGTTGAGAATTTTTGCGTCAATGATCATGAGTGAGATTGGCCTGTAATTCTCTTTCTTGGTTGTGTCTTTATGTGGTTTTGGTATCAGGGTAACTGTAGCTTCATAAAAACAGTTTGGCAATGACTCTTCTGTTTCTATATTGTGAAATACATAAAAGAATATAGGTATCAGCTCTTCTTGGAAGTTCTGGTAGAATTCTGCATTGAAACCATCTGGCCCTGGGCTTTTTTTGGTCGGGAGGTTTTTGATAACAGCTTCTAATTCTTTGCGACTAACAGGTCTATTTAGATTGTTCACCTGGTCTTGACTTAACTTTGGTAAATGGTATTTATCTAAAAACCAATCCATTTCTTGTACATTTTCCAACTTTGTGGCATATAAACTTTCGTAGTAAGATCTAATGATTCTCTGAATTTCCTCTGTGTCTGTGGTTATATCCCCCTTTTCATTTCTGATCGTATTAATTTGAGTGTTCTCTCTCTGCCTTTTGATTAGTTTGGGTAGGGGTTTGTCAATCTTGTTGATTTTCTCCAAGAACCAACTTTTTGTTTCATTGATTTTTTGGATTGTTTTCTGTGTTTCTATTTTGTTGATTTCAGCCCTCAGTTTGATTAGTTCCAGTCTTCTACTCCTCCTGGGAGAGTATGCTTCTCTTTTTTCCAGAGTTTTCAGGTGTGCTGTTAAGACTCCAATATGTGCTTTCTCTGTTTTCTTTAAATGGGCACTTAATGCTATGAACTTTCCTCTTAGCACTGCTTTCATTGTGTCCCATTGGTTTGAGTATGTTGTGTCTTTATTTTCATTAAAATCAAGGAAGACTTTAATTTCTTTCTTTATTTCTTCCTTGACCCAGGGATGATTCAGTAGTTGACTGTTCAACTTCCACGTTTGTAGGCTTTCTGATGTTCAAATTGTTATTGAATTCTAACTTTATACCGTGGTGATCCGACAAGACACAGGTGGTTACTAAATTTTTTTTATATCTGTGGAAGTTTGCTTTGTTACTGAGTATGTGGTCAATTTTTGAGAAGGTTCCATGAGCTGCAGAGAAGAAGGTATATTCTTTCCTATTTGGGTGGAATGTTCTATAGATATTTGTTAAGTCCATTTGATTCATTACCTCTAGTAATTCTCTTATTTCTCTGTTGAGTTTCTGTTTGATTGACCTGTCCTTTGGTGAGAGAGGTGTGTTGAAGTCTCCAACTATTAGTGTGTGTGGTTTGATGACTACCTTGAGTTCTAAAAGTTTTTCTTTTACATAAGTGGGTGCTTTTATATTAGGGGCATATATATTCAGGATTGAGACTTTCTCCTGATGAATTGTTCCTGTTATGAGTATGAAATGTCCATCTCCATCTCTTCTGATTGATTTTAGTTTGAAGTCAATTTTGTTAGATATTAGAATGGCCACACCAGCTTGTTTCTTAGGTCCGTTTGCTTGGAAAACCTTTTCCCAACCCTTTACTCTGAGTAGATGTCTATCTTTATGTTTGAGGTGTGTTTCTTGTAAACAGCAGAATGTTGGATCCTTTTTTCGTATCCAATCTCTTAGTCTGTGCCTTTTTATAGGTGAGTTGAGACCATTAATATTAAGTGATATTAATGACCAGTGGTTGTTGATTCTGGTTATTACTTTTTTTGTGTGTGTGTGTGCAGTAGAGTTTGTGTGTTTCTCTTCTTTGAGTTGTGGTTGTGAAGGGTCGCTAGATGTCTGGGTTATTGTAGGTAGTGATGGCAATGTTGGATTCCTTGGGTTGCGATTTTCCTTCTATTACTTTCTGTAAGGCTGGATTTGTGGCTATGAATTGTTTAAATTTATTTTTATCCTAGAATATTTTGTTTTCTCCGTTGATAGTGAACGATAGCTTTGCTGGGTATAGTAGTCTGGGCTTGCATCCATGGTCTCTTAGTTTCTGCAGTACCTCTATCCAGGATCTTCTGGCTTTCATGGTTTCCATAGAGAAGTCCTGTGTAAGCTTGATAGGTTTACCTTTATAAGTTACTTGACCTTTTTCCTTTGCAGCTCTTAATATTCTTTCTTTAATCTGTATGTTTTGTGTTTTGATTATTATATGGCAAGGGGATGTTTTTTTCTGATCCAGTCTATTCGGTGTTCTGTATGCTTCTTGCACCTTCATAGGAATATCACTCTTTAGGATGGGAAAGTTTTCTTCTATAATTTTGTTGAATATATTTTCTGGGCCTTTGACCTGCCATTCTTCTCCTTCTTCAATCCCTATGATTCTTAGATTTGTCTTTTTTTAGTGTGTCCCAAAATTCCTGAATGTTTTGTGAAGAGAATTTGTTGGATTTGCTGTTTTCTTTGGTCAGAGCATTTAATTTCTCTATGGTGTCCTCAGAGTCTGAGATTCTTTCTTCTATCTCTTGTATTCTGTTGGTTATGCTTGTTTCTGAAGTCTCTGTTCGTTTACCTAGATTTTCCATAGCCAGCTGGCCCTCGGTTTGTGATTTCTTCATTGACTCCATTTCTGCTTTCAAATCTTGAACTGTGTCCATTACCTGTTTGATTGTTTTTTCTTGGTTTCCCAGAATTTCATTTACGGATTTACTCATTTCCTCAATCTTTTTGTTATACTTATCTTCCATTTCTTCATGGCAGGTTTTCACCTCCTGTTTAAGTTCCTCTATTATTTTCATATTGATTCGCTTACAGTCGATTTCTTCTATTTCTTCTGGAGTAGGGTGTTCAGTTCTTCTCATTTTGTGCTCCCTGGATTCTGGAGATGTCATGTTGCCTTTCAGGTTGTTGGAGGAATTCTTGCATTGGTGCCTGCCCATCTCCACCTCTCTGGATGAAACTCCTCCGCACTCTCTGGATAGAACTTCTCAGCACTCTCTGGATAGAGCTCCTCAGCACTGCAACTGGGATAGCTGGCCTTCCCCGGGCCCAGGAGACAAGAGTACTGGCCAGTGGGGGCAGGGAGGGGTCCGGTGAAACAAGGAGGACTCTGCCTCAGGAGCTGAGGGGGGAGGGGCTGTGCTCTCTTCCTGGACTGGCTGCCCAGGCTAGCACCCACTCACCTCTCCGGGTAGAACTCCTCGGCACTGCTACAGGGGTAGCTGGTCTTCACAGGGCCCAGGAGACAAGAGTGCAGTACAGTGGGGGCAGGGAGGGGTCCAATGAAACACGGAAGACCCTGCCGCAGAGGCTGAGTGGAGAGGGGCTGTGCTCTCTTCCTGGACTGGCTGCCCAGGCTAGCACCCACTCACCTCTCCGGGTAGAACTCCTTGGCACTGCTACAGGGGTAGCTGGTCTTCCCAGGGCCCAGGAGACAAGAGTGCCATGTATTTGTTTTTTGAATAAAGATAGCTAATACCCTCCCTCAAACATGATAACTTTGAATCTTTGTAGCTGTTAGTCACTCAGGGTAGTGCCACCCTCAAATTAGTGTCTTGAGTGCTAGTAAATATGCCAAGCTTTCTTTATTTCACCGCTACCAAAAGATGACTGGGAAATACTATATTCTTAGTTGACTCCTTGTCTGTGGAATACTTTGGGGCATATACTTAATAAATGAATTTAGGATCACTTTAGAACCCAAAACTTCTCCTACATTAAAGCACGTCTTCTTTTAAATAATGAATGCTTGCCTTCCTTCTGAGGGAAAAATATTTACATACCGGGGAAACAAATTGGTGTGCTTTAAACCTATCAGCAAATAACCTACATAAGTGGGCAGCCCCACTTTCTTTTTTATCATTACTTACTTCACATATAACATTTGACCTAAATGGCATTCCCTCATAGTAACTGACAATCATTAATTACTTAATGTTGTCATGTTTTTTATGGATATATTAAATATAGTTCAGTATATTTGTGAATTCACTCAAACATACACAAAACTTCAGGATCAATAAAGGTTCCAAAGAAATATATCTTAACCAATATGTTTAAAATTCTTAAATAAAGGTAATAATGTTCTTTCCAAAAATAAAAACACAATCATTTTTGCTTTTGAATCTCTGTATTTGTTATTTATACATACCTTTAGAAACATTTTAGCATAAACTTTAGTCATAAAATATTTTTAGTTAACCTTTTATGATAATATTAATTCATTTCTTCTGGTTCTTTACATTTTTAAGATGCGTTTAAGTCTCCCTTTTTTCTTTGATTTAGAGCAAATGAACTACATAAAAAAAGAATCTCAGAATTTCTCTTTTCTTCCTGAATGTTCATTAATAGCAGTGGGTCAGTATTGTGAACTGACTTCTTCTTTTCTGTAAATTGTATGAACATATTCTCTGGAATAGTCCACTGCTAATGGACAACTTCCTTCTATGAGTCAATTTTACTCCATTTCTAACTATATTATAGATTTCCTCCCAAAGCACAGAGTGTTCAAATATGCCTGAATATAATTGTTTGTTCTTTCATTCATCCTATTTCTGTAGCTTAGGTGAAAGTTGATATTCTGGGTTACTGGAAGTTTCTCTAGTGTGTTCTGAGTAAAAATAATGATGTCTGGAGTCTAATAATTTCTTGCTCATTAGAATCTCTGGGAAAAGATGAGATTATAAGTTTTCCTTTAACTTTAAACCTGCAACATAAGCCTTATCCTGCTAAGCCATTTATAACAAATACACCACATAGCCATTCTGCTCACATGCACATTCATGATAATTTGAATGATTTGCTTTTCTTTTTATCAGATCAACATTATGGTTTATAAAAGATAATAGGAAATATGGAATTTTTTCTCCTCAGTCTTGCCTGTTATTCAAACTCTTGATTGTGGTTTCTGCACCACCTGGTCCCACAGTCGTTCAGTTCCAAAGAAATACACAGAGGTCTACATTAATTATAAACTGATTGGCCTTTTAGCTCAGGGTTCTTATTAACTCTTACAACTTATATTAGCCCATAATTCTTGTCTGTGTTAGCCACGAGGCTTTACACCTTTTTTGATGAGGCAGTCACATCTTGCCTGCTCTGTGTCTAGCTTCCTCTGTGTCCTGGTGATGACTACAGACTGAAACTTCAGTCTCCCCAGAATTCTCCTTGTCCTGCCTCTATTTCCTGCCTGGCTACTGGCCAATCAGCATCTTATTAAAAATAATACAAATGACAGAATAAAAGTCCCTTGTCCCAGAGCACTCCCCCCACCTTTTAAAACAAGAGCTCTCAATCTAATATCCTTTGTTTAGCTTTTCATCAAACCATTATCCATAACAATTTGTAACTAACATATTAAACAAGGGAAAATATCCATAGTTCATTTTTGGGAATGTGGGCATAGTTTTCTATGCTAATTCCTGCTGATTGGGTGCACTTATAATCTTAGGGGAGCCAAAGAAAATTTAGAATTATGATAAAGTCATGACTGTAAGGACATGAAAAATTTTAAGATACTTTGCTTGATCAGGAACTGGTTAAGGTACTGGATTCAAGAAACTTTGCAACATAAAAGGCTAGGTGAAAAGAGGAACCTCTGCAAAAGTATAAACCACAAAATGTTCCTAGCAGCTAGATCCCTGTAGACACCCAGCATTGTGGTCTAGACAGAAGCAGGAGTAACTGCACAGAGGGAGGGCAGGGGGGCATGCACAGATGCAAAAGTAGTTACTTACAGGGTGAAGAAGGTATACAGAAGTAGTCCATTCCCTGTGTCTAGCACAACCAATCCCCTTGACCCTAAGTAAACCTGGCTTGTGGTTTTTGCCTATATATGTCAACCCCAAATGAAGAACGGGAGCTCTCCCCACTTTGAGCTCCCAGCTAGCTGGACTATATGAAAGAAACCCTGCTTTTGCATTCTGGACTTGACTGGATTTTGGTGGGCTCTCTAGCGGTCTCAATTTGGACACAACAGTGACTGAAGTATCCTGTGAGTGTTGTGGGACAATGGTCTTTTATTCTGTCACTTGTTAATAAGAAGCCCGAGCTAACGGGCCAATCAGTTTATAATTAATGTAGACCTCTGCATTTCTTTGGGACTATACCACTGTGGAACCAGGCAGGACTGAAACCCAAGACAACAACAAACCAGAGTTAGATGGGTAATAAATATTGACAAAGAAAATAGTGGTTAAAAGTAAATTTGTATGCAGTGATTGGCCCAAAGGGAAAGCTTCTTAAAATGGAGGAATGAGGTTATGGATATAAATAATATTGTCTTGCCTGACAATCTATTTCATAAAACTTTATTTCATCCTTTTATTCTTTTAAGCAACTTCTCTTTTATGATGAGTAATTTCTAATTACTTCCTACTTTTACAAGGAGAAAACATCTAAGAATGTGCTTTCAAAAATTCAATGCAAGTCTGACTCCTTCTCCCCAAAGAAACTTGTGTAAGAATATGTCCAAAATATTCAGGATTTTCTATATAATGCATATAAAAAGACTTTATGAGCTGTTTGAAACATTAAATCCCTCCATTCTAAAAAAATAAGAGTAATAGAGAAGATTTTGATTTTATTTAGTGATAGCAAAACAAAAATTTTATATCTTAGAATTAATTGTCTTTTATAACCTAGCGGTTGTATCAGGTTACACCCTACCAGTAATGGAGGAATGTTCCCTTTACTCCACCTCTCCAGTACTACACAATGGAAAAAGTAATGACATCTTGAAATTTTCATTCAAATGGATGAATCTAGCTACATCATAGTGATTGAGGTAACCCAGATCCAGAAAGATAAATATAATACGTATTCACTCATGCATAAGTGGGTTTTAGACATAAAGCAAAGAAAAACCAGTCTACTGTTCAGAACACCAGAGAACCTATAAAACAAAGATGAGCCCAAGAGAGACATACATGGATCTAATCTACAGGGGGAGTAGAAAAAGACAAGATCTCCTGAGTAAATTGGGAGCATGGGAATCATGGGAGAGTGGTATAGGAGTTCCTTTTGTTTGTGTGTTGCTTTCATTAGATAATGAATAAAGAAACTGCCTTGGCCAAGTTGATAGGGAGAAACTTAGGTAGGCAGAGAAAATAGAACTGAATTCTCGGAGAAAGAAAGCAGAGTAAGAGAACTGTCATGGAGTTGCCAGAATCAGACATGCTGAATCTTTCCTGGTGATGTAAAGATTAATAAAAATGGGTTAAATCAAGATGTGAGAGTGAGCCAATAAGAGGCTAGAGCTAATGGGCCAAGCAGTAATTTAATTAGTATAGTTTCTGTGTGGTCATCTCGGGTGTAAGCTAGCGGGGTGGCTGGGATGGAACAAAGAACCCCACTCTTCTGCAACAGGAGAGGGTAAAAGGGGAGTGGGGAGGAAGTAAGAGGAGTGGAGAAAAATATAGCTCAATAAAATAGCAAAAAACCCGCATTTTTTGAAAATTACACAAAATATTTAAGAAAAGAAAAACTCTATTTTTCAAGAAATACACAAATTTTAAATAATATAACAAAGCCTGGGGAAAAAACAAACATGTGAAAATACCTAAGTTTTAAATTTAATTTTTACAATTTTGAGATTATTATACATGAACACTACATTTATGCCATGTTTGCCCTTCCCTATCCTCCCATCTCCATCTGTGCCTTTTCAACTTCCTCCCACATTCATAATTTATTCTTTACTTATATGTGTATATAAACATAAAACCTAGGGAATTGGTTTAGCATGACTAGTATGTATTTGTGTTTATGGCTAACTCCTGGGGTTTGATGAGTTTCAAGGGTTTATTGCTGCAAAAATACTAATTCTCACTCTCTTAGCTGTTATTGATCTTTGCTCTTCAGCTAAAGGTAGGACCTTGTGAACCTTCCCCTTTTCACTTGACATGTCAACTGATACTGTCATTGTACAGGTTTTGCTTTGGCAACTATATTGCTAAGATTTCATTGGAGCAGCTTCCCTGTCATGTCTTTCTATAAGACACTCTCACAATTGTCACTCTAGTCATTTGGCTCTTGTAATCTTTACCCTTCCCCTTCTGCAATGTTCCCTGAGTCTGAGGTGTAGGGATTTTGTTGTAGATGTACCACCTGGGAATAAACACAACATGATTACTTATTCTCCGCATTTGAACAGTTGTGAATTTTCCTAGTAGTCTCCATTACAAAAAGAAGCTTCTTTGATGAAGGACAATACTTATACTTATATGTGAATATAAAGATAACTATGTATACTACAGTTAGTAATTACATTGGTTTATGGAAATGCCTATATTAGGTTCTGTGTGTGGGTCTAGGACCTTTCTAGACTGGATTTGGGAAGGTGTGAATTACTAGTCATGAATTTCTTCTTGCTTTGTAGGCTATTGGTTCAATTAGACAACTCTTGGTTACATACATGACAAAAGTGTCACTATTGCACAATTGACCATATCTTTCCAAGCTAGATATTATTATAATTTGTAAGTTTTACTCTTGGGTAGATTTACTGATTGGTTTGTCTCCTAGGGCAACTTGCACAGCTCCATTGGATATTATTAAAGGTAATTCTGTTTGACATTTGTGGTATGTTCAGTAATAGGGTCTTCCATTCAAGTTCTGAGTGGCAAACAAGGACAGTGAAAATAGCCTATATTGTTTTAGAGAGTCTCTTAGATCCTCCTGATGTACAACACCAAGCCAGGTTTTCCATGTCTGGCATTGTGAGTTTCATTAGTCTGTGGTCTTTGAACTTTAAGGAAGTATTATCACACAAGTTTTATAACACACACACATATAGAATATATGTACACACATGCACACATATACACATATGCACACTTATACAAGCATATCTATCACCTATCTGTCTGTCAACCTATCTATCTCTATCAATCATCTAACTATTAATATGTACTCAAGTGAGTATATAAAATGTTATGTTCCCACTCCTGAAATGCTGGTGGAAACGCAAACTGGTACAGCCCCTTTGGATGTCAGTGTGGCAATTTCTCAGAAAATTAGAAACCAACCTTCCTCAAGACCCAGTAATAACACTTTTGGGTATATATTCAAATATGCTCAATCATGTCACAAGGACATGTGCTCAACTATGTTCATAGCAGCATTATTTGACATAGCCAGTACCTGGAAACAACCTAAATGCCCCTTGACTGAAGAATGGATAAGAAAAATGTGGTACATTTACGCAATTTAGTACTACACAGCAGAAAAAATAACAACATCATGAATTTTGCAGGAAAATGAATGGAGCTAGAAAACATTATTTTGAGTGAGGTAACCCAGACCCAGAAAGACAATTATCACATGTACTCACTCATATGTGCTTTTTAAACATAAAGCAAAGAAAACCAGCATACAAATCACCACACCAGAGAACGTAGACAAAATGAGGACCTAAGAGAGACTTACATAGATCTAATCTACATGGAAAGTAGAAAAGACAAGATCATCTGAGTCAATTGGAACTTGGGGACCTTGGGAGAGGGTTGAAGGGAAGTTGAGAGACAGGTAGGGGAGCAGAGAAAAATGTAAAGCTCAATAAAAATCAATAAAAGAAAAAAATGTTATGTTTCCCTATAGCTTTTTCAAGCATCCTTTGTCTTAATTATGACTTTTTCCTACCTTTCCTTTTGAATCACCCTTCCTCCCCATTCCCAGTAAGAGGTTGTAAATTATACGGCTCTAATTCCTTTTCAATAAAAACAAACAAATAAAACACCACATTGTCCTTACTGGTGTTTCTAAGATACTTCTTTAATTTTTGTCAATATGATCCTTGATTTTGTATTCAAAATTTCTAAACAGAAATTAATGGTAGGTATTATATTCATTTTGTCTACTGTAAGGAGCAAGTGAAGTTTTGAGTAAATGCATATTGTTTGACATAAACCAATCATATAAAGGGCCAAGGAATTGGATCAATGGAGATTTGGCAAAGCGTTTTCACAGGCCAGATTTGGAAAGGCAAAGCATTTCCCTTTATGAATGATTGACTAGTATGTACAGAAACTAGCAACTGCAGCTTTTGCTTTCTGGATGTTTACAGTCTGAAACTGTTCACCAACAGCCACACCCTACTAAGACTAGCTAGTTCTCCCTTATCATGTTATACAGAATAATAATAAACAAGCTGAAGTATGGGTTGTTTTGGTGGTTTGTGACACTCCATCAGATTATGCCCCATCCACCTGACCTAAGCTTTTCTTTGTACGTGTCCATCATTCCTTCTTCATTCCCTCACTGCCCTAGTCTAGTTTCCAATTCAAGGCCCTCATAACTTAATTAGCTACTACAAAGTGGTCTTTGAAACACATCATTGCAAGGGACATCACGATTTTTTGTATTAGAGATATTTGTATAAGCTCAACTTGACAGGGATGTTTCTTTGTATTTGCTGTAGTCTTCAGTGGGTCTGACTCCAAACAGACTTTTAACATTGCTTGCAGAGTGAGGACAGACTAATTCCTGAAGAGGTTTCTGTGTGTGTGTGTGTGTGTGTGTGTGTGTGTGTGCGTGTGTGTGTGTGTGTGTATGTGTGTGTGTGTGTGTGTGTTATTAGGCATTTTGTCCATTACATTTTTTAGGGAGAATCTAGTTATTTATAGTAAAATATTTTCTGTTCTGTTAATGAATATGACTGGAAATATTAAGACAATAGCTTTTTATGTAGAACTGAGCATGCTAGAAATGAAATAGCTTAAAATTCCCTCAAAGTGAATAGATCCTATATACACCTCTAACATGCTACAAGGTTATCTCTTCTTCTCTGAGAACACATTCCTAGTCAGTCTAAATTAGTTCTTCCAATCAGGCAACTGATGAGGCAATTTTTATCTCACTTGAATTTTCTTCACAGCTCTAAAGAAGGAATGAAACCTAATTAGAAAGCCCGGGAGGAAATTGGCAGCCATTCCTACTTTCCTTTTACGTTTTTCTCTCATCACTAAATTGTGAAAGATAATAGTTTGATGGTGAATTTATGGATTCCCCATTTAAAATATAGATGTAAGTCTCTATAAATAATTTTAATGTTTATGTGGATATCTCTGATGTTAAGCTATTTTATCAGTAGCCTTGCTTTCCTGTAAAAATCTGTTTTAGACTCTGAGGTAATTTCTTATCCTTTTTGCCTATGCAACAACTGATTACAATTAGCCTATCAGAAATTCTGATTAGCAATTATAAATTTTTTGGTTAATAAAAGTGATAAATCATTATTAAACAAATATAGTTTATTTCATAGAAAAAGAGAGTCTTCAAATGCTTGAAATATTGATAACAGGGTCTGTGTCCTTTGGATGATGAAAACTTTGGCGCTTGGTGATCTTGAGCTATTATGTGTATCCATAGCCTTTGATAAACTGTGATCTTAGGTAAGGTTTTGAAATGCCTAGCTTGATCTTTTGTCTATCTGATTAGTCAGTTAATTCAATTTTTAAGTCAGTCCTCTGACCTAGTTAATTCACCAGAAGCATACATTAATGACACTTCTCCTGGTCCATTTTTACTAATCACTGCCCCTCACCTACCTTTACAAAACGACATTCCTGCCTTTCTAGGCATTGTAACCACAGTGAAAGAAAACAAATAAAAATAAATACCAACAGGGTGATTCTGAGAAAGGCTGCAGTGTTTAGTGAACATAGGAAAAACCTCTGTCCAGACTGGCATGATAGAATGCCGAGGAGGAGAAGCACTTAAATGTTACCAAAAGGCAATGTTTTGAATGACCCGATAAGCAGCTTCTGGGCTATGTCATCTTGTATTGGTATTTTCTTCCATGTGAGAAGCCAGTTTGACCATTTTCCTTAAAATTATACAATTTTTTTATAGGCACTGATATTTATGCTTTGCATACCTGTTTTACATTACATGTTCTGTATGGTTTAGAGATTAAAATTGGATACAGGCATTGGACTTCATTAATCAGAACAAGAAAGTCACTTGGATACCTGAGAAAGTGGTCAAAACAGAAAAGAGTTTTGGATGGAAATATAGGTGGATCTCTGTGAGTTCAAGGCCAACCTGGTCTACTGAGTGAATTGCAGGACAGCCAGAGCTATTGCAGAGAAACCCTGTTTTGAAAAATCAAAAAAAAAATATATGGCTTTAATGCCAGGCCAGCATTTCAGAACAGATGATTCATGCCTCTTTAAACCTGTCTTTCAACTCCCTTTCTCCTTGTGCCTTCCTCTTCTTTTGCTTTTCTCCAGTTTCTCCTACTTAAACATTGAGACTTTTATTTCCCAGGCTGCAAACTCAGACAAAAATTACTTATTCTAAACTTCAAATATATAACAGCTGAATATAGCTCAGGGTCTCCAGGCTCTAATCATAACAGTTTCCTTGGGAAATGTTGCTTAGTTACAATCTTTTTCTTTTTAGCACCATCATCAACAAAAATCCTTAAGTTCGACATGCTTGAATTTCACAGACCTCTGGACTACCTATCTGCTCTATTTTTTTCTCCTCATTCAAATAAAAATTGAATTAGTCTACTAAATTTCCCTTGCTTATTAGCCCAGTGATGACTGTACTCTCAAATACCTGTGGAGAAAATTAATGAGCTTTTGCAGAATATTAAAACTATATACATCCTTGGAAACTATTGCATTTAGCCTTAGGCATGACAGATTGATCAAGTGTACTGTTACTCTTTGCCATTTCAAAAAAGTATTTATAAGAGGAAAAATAGGCATCATTTATTTGTGATTTATGGATTTTGATCTTTAATCATGAATTTTTATACCATTAGCTGTAAGTGAGAGATATTATGAGACAGGTACATTTAGACCTTAAATATTTTCATATATATAATTCTGTTTACTAACTATATGTTGTGCATGGGTTTGATGATGGAACCTATAATCATGATGGAGGACAGGATCCTGAATCCTAATACTGCATCTTAAATCTTTGTATTTTCCAAATACAAAAGTTATTCAGATGGATACATATTTAAGCTTGTGAAAATAAATTTAAGTATAAGTGAAGATTAAAGTGGAGAAATCACTTATTCAATAGAGTTTGATTATTCTATACAAACAGTGCACATACAAAACAAATTCCTTTTAATATATGGTGTTACTTGTTTTGTCAAATGAAAAGATTTTTAAAGATTTATTGACCTAAGTTGGAATGAATTGACTTTCTCTTGGCCAGGCTCCAAATCAATAAATAGAATTTTTTATGAATGAAAGAGAAGAGGTGCAGAACTCCATAGAGACATCACTCAGAATGACTTTTCTAAAATTTCACCTCAAGACAGTATAAAAAATTGTAAAATATTACCTCAACAATTGTAGTCCCCTTACATGCTGTTTCTCTTTTAACAGTTTTGAAGTTTACAGTTTATCTTGTATTTCCACTCTTGGGGCTAGAAAGAGTTCATTGTATGACAAGTTTCATAGAAAGTACTTGCACATTGTCTTTCTTTGTGAGCTGACTCATTTTCCATTCTCTACAGTCAAGGGGTTGCAAAGTCAAGGGTTCAACCCAAGAGATGCAGCTAGAAGGAGGCAGATATAATAAAGACAACACTAGACAGTGTCTTTATCCCCTGTGGGAACTGGCCAAGTAGTCTGGGGCAGGCTGGACAATCTGGGCTTGGTATACAAGATTACCAGTTCATAACATACATTCAGGTTTAAATGTAAGGCAAGAGTTTGCCAGCAAACTTTATTTTGTTGGGGTAGACCATCTGAAAATACTTTGGCAGATAAATCAGTGTGAAATAATTTTGTAAGCGAGCACTCTCATCATGTTTTAGGAATCCATCTTAAAATTATCCATATGTCATTGTGTCATCGAATTATTTTTTTCTTTTTAAAGTAGCACAGTGTGTAAATGCTAGATAAATATTCAAACTGTCCAATTAGTCTTCTATCTAGCACAATCTGACTGACTTCTCATTCTTAGACTATTTTATAGTAGAAGAGATACATATACATACTTAACTACTGTTGATTAAATATTTGTTGATTAATGACAGAGGCTGCACAGAAAACTTCTAATGAACCCTTAGTACATTACATTAATAAATCATGACAATACTATAAATGTTGGCCTAGCTTTGCTTCTTGGGTATGCTTTCAAAAGTCCTTTGTTAGGTGTAATTCCAATGCTGTACAAACATAATTAACCATAACATTATATATTTAGAAATAATAAAACTATTTTAGCAAATGACCAGAATTTATATATGTACACATGTTTTTGTACAAGCTTCAGAAATTTGTTTTGGCTTAGGATAGCACTCATGCATAACATATTGGAATATAATTAATATTTTTAAGCTTCTGTAAACAAGGTAAACAATTCATCACAAACAAGGTAGGTGTGATTTTCTTTAAGCAGTTTTTGTTTCCTAATTGTCCAGCAATTTTTGCATCATTTTTGATTTCTTTTCCTTTGGAATGGATAAAAGTCAAATCAGAGAAAATAATTTTTCTGAGCCCTCACTAAATTATTTTCACTTTAAGAACTAAACTAGAGTTGCTCTAATTTGTTTTTTGTATGACCATCATTTCGACTTGAATCTTACTTCTCTTCTTGTTGATGATTGAAATGGTAAATTTGGGGGACAAGAGTGACTGTGACCTACTATTTTGTGCTTGAAAATTTTTCTGACGTTGGGAATTAGATGGCCTTTGGGATCTTGCTCAGGAGGTGATGTGTGTGCTGAAACATGGTCATAGACCTTCCCTTTCTTGTGGCTGTGTTCGGGAAGCAGTCTTAGTTTAGCACTAGGGAAACTAAATGGATCCACAGGACAGGGCATCTCAAATCCACAGATTCTTGGTTAGTTATACTTACCACATTCCTTTCTTGTGTCTTACAAAGCCGTTAGGGAAAATGTGCTTTGGATAATTACAAGCCTGTGAAATGCAGACACTGAAGAAAGAACTTTAAAAGCAAAGCAAGACAGCATTAGAAATACTGGTAGACATGCCAAGCTACCATTTCATTATCAATGAAAACAAAAGAGGAGAATAAGTAACAGTGAACCTGTGTCTTGACTGTAAGCTTTAGTTTTAAATGTGAGAAGAATCAGCAAAGGGACCGGAGAGAGCAGCAATGAAATTACAGGAAAACAAAGAAAAACTGTTTCATGGAGGAAAGGTAAATAAGAACATTGTGTTTTCAGAGGAAATATGTTGACCATTCACAAAAACAGTGCTTAAAGATCAGGAATAATAAGAATCGTGGCAGTCTATCACTTTGTAAACAACTTCACTGTCAGTGCTATGTGCTGCCATTGACTGAGATTGGAGGCTGGGTGTGCTTGCATGGAGACTACTGGGTCTTCAGAAAGTTGACAGTTTCCTGAGTATTTCCAGCATAGTGTCTTGAGTCCAGAATGATCCCTGGGAGTAGAATTCAGTGTCCCACTTAGAGGTTATTCCCTGAGTTGTTCTGGCTTTGTCTGAGATCCCAGTTGCTGCTGAATCCAGGAAAACTCTATCTTCTGTGATACTGGAGAGAGTTGACAAAGGCCCACCATGCCACTTTGACCTATATACTTCTGAAAGATGTGTCTGTTAATTCCGGAAACTTTCACAATGGCAATCATGGTACTATCTTCTAATATTGACTTTCTCTATCTCTCATTCCCTTCCTCTCTCCCTCATTTTCATTTTTTGGCAGTGCTGAGAATTGACATGACTCCTGAATTTTAGCTAAGGTCTTTAAGACTGAGTTACAGCCCCAGTCTTAAGACTGGATCTTTTTCTTTCCCTCTTCACTCATTGTTGCTTCTTGAAATCACCAGATAAACCTTGTGAGTTTATTTGAGGCTCCGCTTTTAGGCAAGATCAATTGATGGTGATTGGTAGTTAAAAAGAGATTTATGAATTTCAAATGTTTTGCTCAAGCTATTTTACATTACGATAAATAAAAACATGCAATCTTTCCAACCAGAAAGAACCAAAAGTGAATATAGTATTGAATGAAATATGACATGTATTTACTTCCTCATAGGTAGAAAATAATTAAACACACCAAGACTTCTTAATCACTGTACAGAATAACACATCTACACACCTCCTCCTTCCTTAAGTTCTATATTATAAATTTTGATGTCTTCTATATTTATCTACTCAGTCTATGCCTACTGAATGTTAATTGTGCTAATTAGTTGACCTAGAAAATAAGATAGCAACTATTCTCTAGGGAAACTTAACAGTCCTCGGGTAAAACAGTCCATGTGGTCAAGGTACAGGCTGATTTTATGGTACAGTGTATCAAGTAGAAAAGTTCCTTATCATAACTCATATCAGTATGAAGTCTAGTCAGAACAATTAACTTGGAGGCAGAAATGATATGCAAACTGAGACAAACATTCAGAATTGGAAGATTTGTGTGCATGTGTGTGTGTGTGTGTGTGTGTGTGTGGAAATGATGGGTACTATCTCTCAAGGAGAAGAAGAGAAGTTAGAGGAGAAAGAATTTCTGAATATGTAGAAAACTATCAATACATCTGGGTCACAAACAGTAATCTATATGGTTCCATAAGTTGCAGAAAAGTGAGAGGATATTTGGGGGAGCAGAACCCAATGTGTTGTGTTTTCAGCTTTGAATTTTATATGAAAGACACTAGAAAAGCACCATGTTTAAGCAATCATTGCATTTGAATATTAACTATTTTCCACAGGCTGATGCATTGAAAGCTGGATCTATTCATGGTGGTACTTTTTAGGTGGAGACTGCTCATTTGTTTGCTGGCTGTCTAGACACAAATAATCACATAGAAACTATATTCATTATAGTACTGTTCAGCTAGTGACTTAGGCAGATTTCTCGCTATCCCTTACATCTTAAATTAATCCTTGTGTATTGTCACAAGACTGTGGCTTAAAGGAAAGGTTGTGGGTTCTTCTTCTGCAGCTACATGATGTCTTCTTGACTCTGCCTACCCCCCCTCCCTCTCTCTCTCTCTCTCTCTCTCTTTACTCTGCTAAGCCTTTGGCATAAACAACTTTATTCATCAATGAATAAAAGCAACAAACATACAGAAGAACCTCCCATATCATCTCCCCTTTTCTGTTTAATTAAAAAGGAAGGTTTTAACTTTAACATTACATATACAAAACAGCTATTAGGCAAGGATTATAGTTATAATATTTCTTTGATAGTCTAAAGTTTCATATATAATTTATCTTTTTTCATACCTAGAGAAAACTTTAACTATATGTCTTAACTCTTCAAAACCCAAGAAGAATGTAATATTACCTAAGTAAACAGGAAGTGTATTGTAAGCAACTTCTAAAACTTTAGAACTGACAGAGACATATTTTTCCAGGACAATCACCCAAAGTTCTTTTATAACATTGGGGCATCCATCTTTAACTTACAGGACAGTAGTGTCTAGCAGACTTTTTCATGAAGCAGAAAATTTGAATGGCTGTTTTGCCTATCTTGGCAGTCTGTCAGTCACTTTTTTCTGTATTCTACGGAATGTTTGGTGTTTCTTCTGTGAAGCAGAAACCCTGAAAGATCATCCTGTCTTTTGAAATATTCAATAATCACTTTACTATGCATTTTACATGTTCAGTTCATACAGAATACCATAAGGTGGTTCTGACAAGAGCAGATTCTTGCCAAAATGGCTAGCCTTGACACATTTAAGTCAAATTCCTTAATAAGTTTCTTTAATGCACATCAACCTCTCAAAAGTAATTGGTGCTGCCTGAAGAAGACATATCTTACTTTCAAGAATAGTCTAAGTTCTAAAACCATTTTAAATGCCATGTTCTGTAGGCCTTTGAAAGTTCTAAAGATATTTATCCTTCTGAAATATACTCTGTACATCTAGTAACCTGACATTAGTAGTTATTATCATTAGTTATTATTATATTATTATTTCATTATTATTATTAGTGGCTTTATTATAGATGACTTAATCTGTATTCCTAACTATAATTTACAATGTTAAATGGGCTGCACAAACACAATACCTTAAAAAAGAACAGAAATACATATACACAGTATAACAAAATCAACCTTAAATATGTATCCATAGACCAATATCCACACAAATACAAAGTATTCATCTCTATATCATATCAATCATATTTTTAAATTGACTGTGACCAGTAATCAACACCCTTTAAATTAAAATAAACATATATAAATAATCATTTTGGGAATTTGTGCATATTTTTCTCCAAAATGCTTCCTACTGTGTGTTGAAATATTTTTAGGGTTCAGAAAGACCTTTGAGGGAGTCTTGTTCCATCTAACCACATTAGCCTGGAAGAAGTTGACAGGTTCTCATCCTCTGTGGAAACAAAAACAGAATCTCTTTTCCAGAGTATCATATCCTTAGACCCAAAGTTTGAGACAAGATGCCTTTATGTTGATTTGACTTAGTAGCCCCCAGAATCAAATGTTTTTCTGTTAGTCAAACTATTTAAAAAAAGCAATAGTATGAATAATCCAGGCTGTCTGTATATTTTCCATGGTGTGTCTTATTTTCTTTCACTTCTTTAATTTATGATTTCTACTCTTTTATGTGACTTTCCTTGTCTTTTTAAAGACTTTGCTTCTTTTTATAATCTATACTCTTTTTCCTCTAGAAAATGTACATAGAATAAATGTCTATGTACATTTATTCAATACTGTCACCCATTCAGAGGTCTTTTTCATCTAAATCTGTCTTTACTTTGTGTCTGTAATCATCTTTTAAAAAATATGTTAAGCTGGCATGGCTCGGACCAACTCTGCAACCCTGCCTGTTTGCTCCACTCAGTCCAATATGACAAAGGCATGTCCACTGCCTCTACAAGCCATGCTCACCACTCCAGCTCCAGAAACCCAGCAGGTCTATATCACCATTAAGCAATTTGTAACATGCTGCCCACAGACACCATTTAAGTGCATGACCTCTGGAAAGAGCCAGAGTTCATTCTGCCATATGAACCATTCTGCCATCTCTTAAATAAGTCACAGATTTTGCTGCTTATGCTGAGCCAGAAAGTCTTCTCTTAAAGAAGCTACACCTTAGTTCGCTGCCAGCAAGCAGAGCCTATCTGAAAGAAAAGTGTCTACCAAGAAGTTGTGCTTAACTCTGTTCTCTTGTGCCTAGAATTTCTTCCCAAACTCTCTGAGATTTTTATGTGGATGTATTTGCCCCACTATGGGGAGATTTTGTAGGTGGAGAATGCTCGTTCGTTTCCCAGCTTCCTTGACCAGAATAATCGCACAGAAACTATATTAAGTACAACACTGTTCAGCCAATGACTCAGGCACATTTCTAGCTAGCTCTTACATCTTGAATTAACCCAATTCTACTCATCTGTGTATTGCCATGAGACTGCGACTTACCGGAAAGTTCCAGGTCCTTTCCATCTGCAGCTTCATGGTGTCCCCTTGACTCTGCCTACTCTCTCTCTGTCTCTCTCTCTGTCTCTCTCTCTCTGTTCTGTTCTGATTTCCCACCTGGCTTTACTTTGCAAAGCGTTTGGCCAAAACAACTTTATTCATCAACTAATCAAAGCAACACATATACTAAAGGATATCCCATATCAATGTTTATAGATTTTGAAATCTGTGTTACCTTTAGCAGCTAGAACTCTGCTAGAAAAGGTGAGACTTTGACAGGTATGTCTGAAGATTTTAGATCCTGATAGAGTTTTGTTAATGCACTGCTTCCTGGCCTATAGGAATGTGAGCAAGCAGCTTCACACTCCTTCCACATGACTTTACCTCTGTAGTGAACTTAACCCAACAACCCAAGAGCTCCAATGCTTTCCCTTCCATGAGTTTCTTCATTTTGGATATTTGGTTACAGCAATAAATAAGTTACCAGTACAGTGAAAAAATAATGTAATCTATATAATATAGTTGAAGATTATTACAGCAAAATTTTAAGTGGTTTAAAGATTAGAAAGACACAAAAGAAAGTTTAGTAGTTAGGACAGTGTTTTCTAGTTTGTTTATAAGATTATTCAGAATAGAAGCTGTATTGTACATAGGAGATACATATGTTCCTATATAAAGAAAATTTCAATAAAAATCTAAAACTCTGCACAACTTTTTCTTTTTAAGTTTGATTTATTATAATGGTCTCTGTGTGAATATTTGTGTGTGTGCACTAGCATGTGTGTATGTGTGTCTGTGTGTGTGTGTGTGTGTGTGTGTGTGAACAGTCCACCATGGCATATGCTTAGAGACCAGAAAACAACTTTATGGAAGTCTCTTTTCTACTCCTCAATTTTTGTGGTTTCCAGAAATTGACTTTGGGTTACCAGGATTGCACAGGATTGAACAGAATGAACTAAGTCTTCGTGCCTTGCTCTTATGTACTTTGTTACTCTGCTATAATTTATTAGTTTGCTTTTTTTCTTTCACAGAATTTATTGTGTTGCTTTTTTCATTAAAAATACTGATCCATAAATTAATGTTGTAAATTATCAAAAGAACTAGGCAATGGTTTCATTTATGAACATAAATGTTGTATATTTGGATGCTAATACAAGAACAGGCAAATGGCCAGATTGAGGATTCATTTTGAGTTAAAATCAACAGGTATTGGCATTAAATGATTTTAGAGGTTCATGCAAATCATTCCCTGCAAATTTCTTTTTTAATGCAACTGTGCAGATGACTATGTAACTTGTAGCCCAAAGGAAACCAGACAAATCGCTTGTCTAACTTGGTTTCAGCCTGCCTTGTCAGTTTTGGAGCTGTGTAAGAGACATCCAACAGACCTCATGAATAGGTAGTTACATATATACATAAGAGACCAGAAAAGTCAGGAACAGAATTAAGGAATTTTCATCCTGATTACAGATGCTAAGCTCATGGAGACAGATACCACAATCTAAGTCGTTGTATTTTGTAAGAGAAGAGTATATGGCATAGAGAAAAGAATTAGATAATTGACAACCAAGTAGGGCCATGTACTCACATATGAGAAAAATCGAGATGATGACAGAATGGAACTTTTGTAAAGTCAACATCTTAATTAGAAGAAAAAAAATCAAGTGAAAAAATGTTGAAAATTCATGAAATTTGGTGTTATTTTCGTATGCAATAACTATAACTAAGGTAGAAAGAGTGAGTGAAGAAAAGTCAGACTTGAGCTAGTAGGAACTTACTTACTCCTGACTGACAGCTGTGGAACCCGCATAGTACCAACCTAAGGCCTCTGTGTGTGCGTGAAGGTTGTGTTTCTTGGGCAGTTTGTGAGCCACATGAGTTGGAATCAGTTATTTATCCCTAGTGCATGAACTGGCTTTTCCAAGCCCATTCACTATGAGGGATACCTTGATCAGCCTAGACACAGTAGGGAGGGTCTTTGTCCTGTCTCAAGTGATCTGATAGACTTTGTTGACTCCCCATGGGAGACCTCACCCTATCTAAGGATTGGATGGAAGGTGGGTGACAGGAAGGTGGGGGCAGTGGGAAGAGGAGTGAGAGAAGGGAATTGGGTTGGTATGTTAAATGAAAAAAAATGTTTAAATAAAAAGGTAAAAAAAAAAGAAAATGGTGTAACTATCTAGACTTCAACCTCCATCAGAGACCCAAGAAGGATTTATTGTACCTGAGTCAGGAGGGAGTGCAGAGCAAACAACTTCAAAAACTTCAGAAATGACAAAGACAGCTGACTGCCAGTAGAGTCACCCAAGGTTCTTCTGTAATGTTGGGGCATCCATTTTTGGCCAATGATCCTCGAAGGCCTGATAGATTTTTCTGGGAAACAGGAATTTTGAAGAAATGTCCTCCCTTGTCTTGGTAAAGTCATCATTCATTTTTAAAAATGTGTCTTACTTGTCCAATTTGGGCACCAAACTGTAAAAAGTTGAGGCAACCATGATTTATTTGCCATAAATTAAAGTAAACTCCATGTGGAAGTTTTTGATGCCCTTTATCTTGTCTGAATTTATACGTGCTGCCTCGAACAAACATGTCTCACTGTCATGAAAAACCTTATGTTATCAACATCTCCAATGCCATGTTCTCTAGGTCTCTTAAGTGTTTGAAGACCACTTACCTAAAATGTATCAGTTTGACCTTTAAAACATACCTCATATGACTATAAATTTGTTACAAATGACAAACTACTAATCTTCATTTCTTAATTCTCCTAAACAGTTTGTAACAGTTTGTAATAATAACCTTTAAGGGATAGAAATTTGCACTCCATTTTAAAATGAGCTACATAGAACTATGTTCATAGCTGCATTGTTTTTCATAGCCAGAACCTGTAAACAACCTAAATACCCCTTGATCAACGAATGAATAAGGAAAATGTGGTACATTTACACAATGGAGTACTACACAGCAGAAAAAAAAATAACGACATCTTGAATTTTTCAGGAAAGTGAATGGAGCTAGAAAACATCATTTTAAGTGAGGTAACCTGTAACATGAGGGGGCCTGGCCTGTTTGTGGGGTTTTCTCTCCTGGCCAGACCACCGAAGCAACAGGATGTGAGCTGCCCCACTGAAAAAAGGTACTAAGCCACATGGCTAAAATAGATCAGAAAAATGGGTTAATCAAGATGTAAGAGTTAGCTAATAAGTAGCCTGACCTAATGTGTCAATCAGCATTATAACTTACAGAGATCTCTCAGTGTGATTTTTCTCTGGGACTAAATAGCTTGGGGACTGGGCAGGACAGAAAAACACAAACAAGCCGCCCTCCCTCATGTTACAGAATGGCACCCACCTGGATAACTGCATCCACAAAAAGCCTGAGAAAGCTTGTAAAAGACTAGAGTAAAGCATTTTGGTTTCCAGCCTTAGCAGGAAAAAAGCTGCCCTGTTTTAAAATGCTGTCTTTCTGGGCCTTCCTGCCAGGGAAAACTCTGACTCTTTCAAGCAGGCAGTCCGGACTATGGAAACACTGTTGCAGCTTGCTTCCTGGCAAGGACCTTGAAACGTCTTAAGAGCTTTTGACTGTTGTTTTTTTTTTCCATATTCCTTAGCAAATTAAAGACCCATATGGTCAGAAAAAAGAGAGATATACAATAAAGAGAGATTCAAAGAGTAAAAAAACCTCTAAATGGTTTACATTGTGTTAAAAATATATACAGGCTAAAGGTTAAAGTTCTCAGAGTAGCCTGGGAGGCAGAGACAGACGGATCTCTGGGAGTTCAAGGATAGCCTGGTCTACAGAGTTCTTCCAGGACAAAAATATGCAGAGAACCTGTCTCAAAAAGCCAAAAGTTAAAAGTAAAAATAAAAGAAATCGAGGTTAAAATAAAGCCACGTAAAGATGGAAAATACACAGAGAATCTTGATACTGTATGCTATTATGTTCTCTTTGAATTGTTTAAATGTTGAGGAAGGAGCAACAGCTGTTAAAAGATATTTGCTTATAAATGTTTCAGAATTAATCCAAGAGAAGTATTTTGAAAATACCTTGGCTTCAAAATTGAAGTCAAAAGGTATGTTACTTTGGAGAAGAGATTTTGCTTTTGTTTCCACAGAAAATGAGAGGCTCTGGATTTATTCAGAGTTAAGAAAAATCATCTTTGACCAAAGGAGACCACCTGAGCAATCTCCGGTAGCAACAGATGGCCCAGATGTCTGAGTTCTTCATCCAGAACAGGTTCAAGATTGCTGCCTGAGATGACCAAGACTCACAGGATACTTCAGTCAGGACTTGATCATAACTCTAAACTTCCTTTAGGTCCCCATAAGATTATCAGCACCCCCAACCAGCTGGAAGTAGCCTGGAATACTACGCCCACATTCCCAAAAAATGGACTACGGATATTTTCCTTTTTTTTTTTTTTTTATAAAGAGGGGGAAGTGGTGCGGGAGAATTGTCTGTATTCTGTCAATCATGTTTTAAATAAACGCTGATTGGCCAGGCAGGAGGTGTAGATGGGAAAACAGACAGGAAGTGGAAATGATGCAAGGAGAGCAGGAGACTTTTGGGGAGAAGGAAGTTGATTCGTCCCACTCCTGCACAGATCACCAAAGCAGCAGGATGTGAGCTGCCCCACTGAAAAAGGTACAGAGCCACATGGCTAACATAGATCAGAATAATGGGATAATCAAGACATGAGAGTTAGCCAGTAAGAAGTCTGACCTAATGGGCCAATCAACATTATAACTTATAGAGATCTCTCAGTGTGATTTTTCTCTGGGACTAAATAGCTTGGGGGCAGGGCGCCACAGAAAACCCCAACAAACAAATAGGCCCCCTCATGTTACAGTAATCCAGACACAGAAAGACAATTATCACATGTACTCACTCATAAGTGGTTTTTAAACATAAAGCAAAGAAAATCAGCCTACAAATCACCACCCCAGACAACAATGAGGATCCTAAGAGAGACATACACAGATCTAATCTACATGGGAAGTACAAAAAGACAAGATCTCCTGTGTCAATTGGGAGCTTGGGGACCTTGGAAGAGGGTTAAAGGGAAGGGGAGAGACAGGTAGGGGAACAGAGAAAAATGTAAAGCTCAATAAAAATCAATAAAAAATAAAATAAAATGAGCTGCATAAGTGCAATACCTTGAACAAGATTAGAAACATATGTGCAGTATGTTAAAACAAAATTAACATTATATTTACATCAACATACAATAATCCAAATTAGGTAAAATATTGGAGATTAATAATTTCTTTTTAGTTTAAAACAGATTCAATAATCTATAATCTTATTCTATTATTTCTATATCCACATTTCTCTTTTCAGCATGATATCCTGATTGTAACCTGATTTGTTTACTAATTTTGTAACTAACCCCACAAATGATGACAAATATTTTTAACCCACCAAATGACCTAAACCCACCAGCCCCACCTCTTGAGAGTGTGGGTATTTTTGTTGCCTAGACTGTTTCTGCTATTTGAAGGGGTGACAGCATCTTTAGGGGTCACTGAAAAAATTGTGATAATGGTCAAGTCCTGGGAGAACTACCTCTATTATTTGTGGTTCAGTCTCTGTGTGATGGGAAAGTGTAGAATGATAACTGTCTCATTTTTTAAAATATGGTATGTATAATTATACCTTTGATTCTTTTTCTATTCTTTTTATTGAGCTATATGTTTTTCTCTCCCCATTCCTTTCCTCTCTCTTCTGCTTTTACTCTCTCCCATGTTCCCTATGCTCCCAATTTAATTAGGAGATCTTGTCTTTTTTTACTTTCCATGCAGATTACATCCATGTACATCTCTCTTAGGGCCCTCTTTGTTGTGTAGGTTCTCTAGGGTTATGAACTAACGGCTGATTTTCTTTTCTTTGTGTCTAAAAGCCACTTATGAGTGAGTATCTATTAGATATGTCTTCTTGGGTATAGGTTACCTCACTCAATATGATGTTTTTTAGATCTGTCTATCCTCCTTCAAATTTTAAGATGTCATTTTTTTCCCTGCTGTGTCTTACTCCATTGTGTAGATTACCACATCTTCTTCTTCTTTTTTTTTAAGTAATTTTATTAAATTATAAAAGTTTCCATTTCCGCCCCACCTCCCAACACCCTCCCACTCCCCCCACTCCCTCTCCTCCTCGCTCTTTGTCCCTAAGGGCAGACAGGGTTTCCTGCCCTGTGGAAAGTTCAAGCTCCTCCCCCTCCCTCCAGGTCCAGGAAGGTGAGAATCCAAACAGACTGGATCCCCAAAATCCAGTATATGCAGAGGAAACAAGTCCCAGTGTCATTGTCAATGGCTTTTCAGAAAGACTCCGGGCTGGCCACATTCAGAGAATCCGGCCACATTCAGAGAATCTGGTTGGATCAGGTGCTCCTTCAGTCCCAGTCCAACTGGCCTTGGTAAGCTCTCATTAGATCCGTTCCCTTGTATCAGTGGGTGATAGCATCCCTCGCAGTCCTTATTTCTTTTTTCATTTTCTTCGTCCTTCTGCTCCTCATTTGGACCCTGGGGGGCTCAGTCCGGTGCTCCAATGTGGGTCTCCGTCTGTATCGTCATCCATCTCCAGATGAAGGATCTATGGTGATAAGCAAAATATTCATCAGTAAGGTTATGGGCCAAGGCCGGTTCAGGCACCCTCTCCTCTGTCCAGAGAACAATCTGGGGATCTCTCCTTGGACCTGGGATCCCATACACAATCAAGTCTCCTGTAATCCCAAAAATGACTCCCTTAGTTGAACTATATTCTTCCCTGATCCCATATTCATCCTTCCTCCCTCCCCCACATCCCGGTCCACCGAGCTTTGCCCATTCCTCCCCTACTCCCTTCTTTCTAACCATCTCGCCTTCCAACAACCCTCCCACCCACCCCCACCATGCACCCTAGGTTACCTGGGAATCTTGTCTATTTCCTACCTCCTGGCGGATAGCTAAATAATCTTCATCAGGTTCATCTTCTTATTTAGCTTCTCTAGGATCATGAATAACAGGCTCAAAGACCTTTAATTATGGTTAGAATCCACTTATGAGTGAATACATACCTTGTTCCTCTTTTTGGGTTTGGCTTATCTCACTCAGTAAAGCGTTTTCTATTTCCATCCATTTGCATGCAAAATTCAAGATGTCATTGTTTTTTACCGCTGAGTAAAACTCTAATGTGTATATGTTCCACACCTTTTTTAACCATTCTTCTATTGAGGGGCACCTAGGCTGCTTCCAGGTTCTGGCTATTACAAATAGTGCTGCTATGAACATAGTTGAACAAATGCTTTTGCAGTATGCTAGGGAATCTCTAGGGGATATTCCCAAGAGTGGAATTGCTGGGTCCTAAGGGAGGTTGACTCCCAGTTTCCTGAGAAACCGCCACACTGATTTCCACAGTGGCTGCACAAGTTTGCATTCCCACCAACAATGGATGGGTGTTCCCCTCATTCCACATCCTCTCCAGCATAGGCTATCAGTGGTGTTTTTGAGTTTGGCTATTCTGACAGGTGTAAGATGATATCTCAAAGTTGTTTTGATTTGCATTTCCCTGATCGCTAAGGAGGTTGAGCATGACCTTAAGTGCCTTTTGGCCATTCGAAATTCATCTGTTGTGAATTCTCTGTTCAGATCAGTACCCCATTTTTTAATTGGGTTAATTAGGGTTTTAGTGTCTAGTTTCTTGAGTTCTTTGTATATTTTGGAGATCAGACCTTTGTCTGTTGAGGGGTTTGTGAAGATCTTCTCCCAGTCGGAAGGTAGCCTTTTGGTCTTACTGACAGTGTCCTTTGCTTTACAGAAGCTTCTCAGTTTCAGGAGGTCCCATTTATTCATTGTTTCTCTTATTGTCTGCACTCCTGGGGTTCTGCTTAGGAAGTGGTCTCCTGTTCCTATATCTTGTAGACTACTTCCCACTTTCTCTTCTATCAGGTTCAAAGTGGTCGGATTAATGATGATGTCTTTAATCCATTTGGACCTGAGTTTTGTGCAAGGTGATAGATATGGATCTATTTTCATTTTTCTACAGGTTGACATCCAGTTATGCCAGCACCATTTGTTAAAGATGCTATCCTTCTTCCATTGTATACCTTTAGCTCCCTTGTCAAAAATCAGGTGTTCGTAAGTTTGTGGGTTAATATCCGGGTCTTCTATTCGATTCCATAGGTCGACTTCTCTGTTGTTATGCCAGTACCAAGCTGTTTTCAACACTGTTGCTCTATAATAGAGTTTGAAGTCAGGGATGGTAATGCCTCCAGAAGTTCCTTTATTGTATAAGATTGTTTTGGCTATCCTGGGTTTTTTGTTTTTCCATATAAACTTGATTATTGTTCTCTCAAGGTCTGTGAAGAAGTTTGGTGGGATTTTGATGGGGATTGCATTGAATCTATAGATTGCTTTTGGTAGAATTGCCATTTTTACTGTGTTGCTTCTCCCAATCCAAGAGCAGGGGAGGCCTTTCCATTTTCTGGTATCCTCCTCAATTTCTTTCTTCAAAGGCTTAAAGTTCTTGTCAAATAGGTCTTTCACTTCCTTGATTAGAGTTACCCCAAGATATTTTATGCTATTTGTGGCTATCATGAAAGGTGATGTTTCTCTGATTTCCCTTTCTGCTTCTTTGTCCTTTGTGTATAGGAGGGCAACCAATTTTTTGGAGTTGATCTTGTATCCTGCCATATTACTAAAGGTGTTTATCAACTGAAGGAGTTCTTTGGTAGAGTTTTTGGGGTCGCTTATGTACACTATCATATCATCTGCAAATAACGAAAGTTTAACTTCATCCTTTCCAATTCGAATCCCCTTGATTCCCTTATGTTGTCTTATTGCTATTGCTAGAAATTCAAGCACTATATTGAAGAGGTATGGAGAGAGTGGACAGCCTTGTCGTGTTCCTGATTTTAGTGGAATGGCTTTGAGTTTCTCTCCGTTCAATTTGATGGTAGCTGCCGGTTTGCTATATATTGCTTTTATTATATTCAGGTATGATCCTCGTAAACCCAATCTCTCCAACGCCCTTAACATAAAGGTGTGTTGAATTTTGTCAAATGCTTTCTCAGCATCCAATGAAATGATCATATGGTTTTTTTCTTTCAGTTTATTTATATGATGGATTACATTGATAGATTTGCGTATGTTGAACCAACCCTGCATCTCTGGGATGAAGCCCACTTGATCATAATGAATGATGTTTCTAATGTATTCTTGGATTCGGTTTGCCAGTATTTTATTGAGTATTTTTGCGTCAATGTTCATGAGTGAGATTGGTCTGTAATTCTCTTTCTTGGTTGTGTCTTTGTGTGGTTTTGGTATCAGGGTAACTGTAGCTTCATAAAAAGAGTTTGGCAATGACTCTTCTGTTTCTATATTGTGAAATACATTAAGGATTATAGGTATTAGCTCTTCCTGGAAGTTCTGGTAGAATTCTGCATTGAAACCATCTGGTCCAGGACTTTTTTTGGTAGGGAGATTTTTGATAACAGCTTCTAATTCTTCACGACTGACAGGTCTATTTAGATTGTTCAGCTGGTCTTGGTTCAACTTTGGTATATGGTACTTATCTAAAAAAATGTCCATTTCTTTTACATTTTCCAACTTTGTGGCATATAAATTTTCGTAGTAAGATCTAATGTTTCTCTGAATTTCCTCTATGTCTGTGGTTATGTCCCCCTTTTCATTTCTGACCTTATTAATTTGCAAGTTCTCTCTCTGCCGTTTGATTAGTTTGGATAAGGGTTTGTCAATCTTGTTGATTTTCTCCAAGAACCAGCTTTTTGATTCATTGATTCTTTGGATTGTTTTCTGTGTTTCTATTTTGTTGATTTCAGCCCTCAGTTTGATTAGTTCCAGTCTTCTAGACCTCCTGGGTGTATCAGCTTCTTTTTTTTCTAGAGCTTTTAAGTGTGCTGTTAAGTCTCCAATGTGTGCTTTCTCCGTTTCCTTTAATTGGGCACTTAGTACTATGAACTTTCCTCTTAGCACTGCTTTCATAGTGTCCCATAGGTTTGAGTATGTTGTGTCTTTATTTTCATTAAATTCAAGGAAGACTTTAATTTCTTTCTTTATTTCTTCCTTGACCCAGGGGTGATTCAGTAGTTGACTGTTCAACTTCCATGAATTTGTTGGTATCCTGGGGGTAGCACTGTTGTTGAATTCTAACTTTAATCCATGGTGGTCTCATAAGACACAGGTGGTTACTAATATTTTTTTGTATCTGTGGAAGTTTGCTTTGTTACCGAGTATGTGGTCAATTTTCGAGAAGGTTCCATGAGCTGCAGAGAAGAAGGTATATTCTTTCCCTTATCCATTCTTCAGTCGAGGGGCATTTAGGTTGTTTCCAGTTTCTGGCTATTGAAAATAATGCTACTATGAACTTACTTAGTTGAGCACATTCTGGTGGAATGATTGAACATTTTTTGGGTATATACCCCAAAGAGGTATTGTTGGGCCTTCAGGTAGGTTGTTTCTTAATTTTCTCCTGAAACGGAGAAGCTTCTGTAAAGCAAAGAACATGATCAAAAGGACAAAACAGCAGCTTACAGAATATTAAAAGATTTTCACCAACCCCACATGGACAGAGAATTGATCTCTAAAATACACAAAGAAAGTTAAACTTTCATTATTTGCAGATGATATGATAGTGTACATAAGCGACCCCAAAAACTCTACCAAAAAATTCCTACAGCTGATAAATGCCTTGAGTAATGTGGCAGGATACAACACCAACTCCAAAAAAATCAGTTGCCCTCCTACACACAAAGGATAAAGAAGCAGAGAGGGAAATACGAGAAACTTCACCTTTCATGATAGCCACAAATAGCATAAAATATCTTGGGGGTAACTCTAACCAAGGAAGTGAAAGATCTATTTGACAAGAACTTTGAGTCTTTGAAGAAAGAAATTGAAGAGGATACCAGAAAATGGAAGGATCTCCCTTGCTCTTGGATTGGGAGGATCAACATAATAAAAATGGCAATTCTTCCCAAAGCAATTTATAGATTCAATGCAGTCCCCATCAAAATCCCAACAAAATTCTTCACAGACCTTGAGAGAACAATAATCATCTTTATATGGAAAAACAAAAACCCAGGAGAGCCAAAACAATCCTATACAATAAAAGTACTTCCTGAGGCATTACCATCCCTGACTTCAAACTCTATTACAGAGCTACAGTAATGAAAAACAGCTTGGTATTGGCTTAAAAACAGAGATGTTGACCAATGGAATCGAATTGAAGACACAGATATTAACCCACAAACCTATGAACACCTGATTTTCGACAAAGGAGCTAAAATTATACAATAGAAAAAAGAAAGCATCTTTAACAATGGTGCTGGCTTTAACAAATGGTGTTGGATTTCAACATGTAGAAGAATGAAAATAGACTCATATCTATCACCATGCACAAAACTCAAGTCCAATTAGATTAAAGACCTCAATATAAATCTGACCACTTTGAACCAGATAGATCAGAAAGTGGGAAGTAGTCTGTAACACATAGGCATAGGAAACCAATTCCGATGTATAACCCCAGGAGCACAGGCAATAGGAACAACAATGAATAAATGGTACCCCCTGAAACTGAGAAGCTTCTCTAATGCAAAGGATACTGTCATTAAGACAAAAATGCAACCTACTGAATGGTAGAAGATGTTCACCAATCCCTCATCAAACAAAGGTCTGATCTCCAAAATATACAAAGAACTTAAGAAACTAGACACTAAAACTCTAATTAACCCAATTAAATAATGGGGTACTGAACTGAACAGAGAATTCTCAACAGAAGAAATTCAAATGGCCAAAAGACACTGAAGGTCATGCTCAACCTCCTTAGCGATCAGAAAAATGCAAATCAAAACAACTGTGAGATACCATCTTACACCTGTCAGAATGGTTAAAATCAAAGACACTAATGATAGCCCATGCTGGAGAGGATGTAGAGTAAGGGGGAACACTCATTCATTGTTAGTGGGAATGAAAACTTGTGCAACCACTTTGGAAATCAGTGTGGCAGTTTCTCAGGAAACTGGGAGTCAACCTACCTCAGGACCCAGCAATTCCACTCTTGGGAATATACCCAAGAGATGCCCAATCATACTACAAAAACATTTGTTCAACTATGTTCATAGCAGCACTATTTGTAATAGTCAGAACCTGGAAACAACCTAGGTGCCCCTCAATAGAAAAATGGATAAAGAAGGTGTGGCACATATATACTTTAGAGTTCTGCTCAGCGGTAAAAAAAAAAAAAAAAAAACAATGATATCTTGAACTTTGCATGCAAATGGATGGAAATAGAAAACACTTTACTGAGTGAGATAACCCAGACCCAAAAAGAGGAATATGGTATGCACTCACTCATAAGCGGATTAAAGACATAAACAAAAGACACTGAGCCTATGGTTCGTGATCCTAGGGAAGCTAAATAAGAAGGTGAACCCAAAGAAAAAGATAAATTTTTCCTCTGGGATACTGGAAGTTGAGAAGATTGTCGGGAAAAAGTTGGGAGCAGGGGGGTGGTGGTGGAATGGGGGGAAGGAGAGATGGGGAGAGAGAAGGGTGAAGGGGAGGATTGGGGAGAGCTTGGGGGAAGGGGATAATTGAGATGGAGGAAGGGTGGATATGGGAGCAGGGAAGAAGTTATCCTAACCAAGGGAGCCATTTTAGGGTTGGCTAGAGTCTTGGCTCTAGAGAGGTTCCCAGGTGTCCAAGGGGATTTCCCCAACTAGTTCTGTGGGCAGCAGAGGAGAGGGTGCCCGAACTGGCCTTATCCTATATCCACACTGATGAATATCTTGCATATCACTATAGAGTCTTCATCTGGTGGTGGATGGAGATAGAGACAGAAATCCACATTGGAACACTGGAATGAGCTTCCAAGGTCCAAATGAGGAGCAGAAGGAGAGAGAACATGAGCAAGGAAGTCAGGACTCTTAGGGGTACATCCACTCACTGAGACAATGGGACTAATCTAATGGGAGCTCACCAAGGCCATATGGACTGGTACTGATGGAGCATGTGATCAAACTGGACTCTCTGAATGTGACTGACATGAGGGCTGACTGAGAAGCCAAGGACAATGACACTGAGTTTTGATCTTACTGCATGGATTGGCCTTGTGGGAGCCTAGTCTCTGGATGCTCACCTTTCTAGACCTGGAGGGAAGGGGGAGGACCTTAGACCTTAGACAGGGTCGGAAATCCTGACTTCTCTTAAGACTGGAGAGAGAGAGGGAGTGGGGGGAGTGGTAGGGTATTGAGAGGAGGGGATGAGGTGGAAATTTTTAATAAATAAATAAGAAATAAAAAAATAAAATTAAAAAAGAATGGATAAAGAAAGTATGGTACATCTACACATTAGAGTGTTACTCAGTGGTACAAAATAATTCCATTTTGAATTTTGCATGCAAATAAGTGGAATTAGAAAACACTATCCTGAGTGAGGTAACCTAGACCCCCCAAAATTAATATGGTATGTGCTCAGTCATATGTGGATACTAGGCATAAACAAAGGACATTGAACCTATAGTTCATGATGCTAAAGAAACTAAATAATAAGGTGAACCCAAAGAAAAACATATATAGACCCTCTTGGAAATTGGAAACAGACAAAAATTTGGGAGTATGGGGACAGGGGATAGAAGGAAGGGGAGAAGGAAGGGTTGTGGTGAACTTGAGCGAATGGGGTAGTAGAGATGGAGGGAGGACAAATATGAGAGTAAAGAAAGAGATATATTGATTGAGGGAGCCATTAGGGCGATAGCAAGAAACCTGGATCTAGAATAATGCCCAAGATCCCACAGGGATGACCCCAGATAAGACCCTAAGCAATAGAGGAGAGGGTGTCTGAACTGGCCTTACCATGTAGTCAGTCTGATGAGTACGTTAAATATCACCATATAATCTTCTTCCAACAACAGATGGCAATGACCCATATCAAGCACTGGATGGAGCTCCTAAAATCCAGTTGAAGAGTGGAAGGAGTGAGAGTATGAGCAAGGAATTCAAGACCATGAAGGACCAATGATAGTCACACTGGGATTTGTCTCGATGGCATGTACTGGCTTCTTGGTATCCTATTCTCTTCGGATGTAACCCTTGCTCAGCCTAGGTGTAGTTGGGAGGGCCTTGGATTTTCCACATGGCCAGGTACATGGCTCTCTCTTAAGATTGGAGTGGGGATGGGGTGAGAAGGTTTGTGGAGGGAGTGGAAGGGTAGTGGGAAGAGGGGAAAGAGTGGGAATTTGGATTGACATTTTTTTAGGTAATAACATAATAATAATTTTTTAGGAGCACTTGATCCAACCAGATTCTCTGGAGGAGGCGGGATTCCCTGAATGTGGCTGACCCGAAGTCTTTCTAAAAAGCCATTGACAATGACTCTGGGACTTGTTTCCTCTGCATATTCTGTTTTTTTGTGGATCCAGTCTGTTTGGATACTCACCTTCCTGGACCTGGAGTGAGCGGGGAGGAACTTGAACTACCCACAGGGCAGGAAACCCGGACTGCTCTTAGGGATGGAGAGGGAAGAGGAGAGGGAGTGGGGGGAGTGAGAGGGTGTTGGGAGGAGGGGCGAAAATGGAAACTTTTATATTTTAATAAACTTTAAAAAAATAAAGCAACAAGATAAAAAGAAATTTTAAAAATTCAATTCTGAGATTTCATTTTACACCTCTCAGAATGGCCAAGATCACAGACACTGATGATAAGTTATGCTGGAGAGGATGTGAGTAAAGGGAATGCTCCTCTAATGCTGGTAGGAATGTAAACTGGCACAGCTCCTGTGAAATTAGTTTGACTGTCTCCTTTTGAAAAACATTTTTAAAAGTTTTCTCTGATTGAATGAAAGGAAAACAGAGGTCACACAAAGTTCTGGACCCACCCAAAACTGTCAATATCACTACTGAAGCTATACCACTGAAGGATGGAAGACTTAGTGACTATGACTTGGGTTTGTTACTTCTTTCCAGGAGCCCAGTCATTCTTTTGTGTATGACTGCCAGTTACTCTCTCTTTCTTGCTTTCTTGCCTCTAATAAGTCTACCATCTTTGCAGAAAAGGAAGCTAGAACAAATTCGATGTCTAAGGATCATAATTATTAAGCTTCCATTGCATGTAAGAAATGAAAACAAAATCAAAATTTAACAAGAAAGAAAATACATGACAGTAGACACGTTGACTGTACAGTACAACCGCCCGTTTTGAGGTGTGCCTTTGTGTTTAAGCATCACACCATAGAAGAAATATTATTTGAGAAGGTTAATGATTTAGCTATTATTTTAGAATACATTAAAGGCAAAAAAAATCAAATGAACAGGCTAAGTTGAATAGTACTTCTTTGGAAAGGAACATTTAATTTATTTATTTAACTATTCTAATATTTATTGCATGGTCATGTATAATTTATAGGAGTTGCTTGAAATAACTTTTTGAGGCACTACTTTGACTTGATTCAGACATCAAAAAGACACTGTTCAAAAGACACCAATCACTAAATTAAAATATTATAAGAGTATGAGAAGTTAAATTGGACATGAAATGACCAGTCTTGTCTTCAGCTTCACAAGGATGTCTAAGCACTGCATCCTTTAATGTGGACTTATTTCACTTTGGTCTCCAGAGTTCTCAGATTAGGCAGCCGACCACATCTAAATGTTACAATCAATCCGTAGATGATCTCCTAAAGAAAATGAATGTTCCCAAATTCCATAAAGACTGATGATGTCTCTGAAAGGACAGCATACATTCTGTGACAGACCAAGATTTCTTATCCGTCCTGGGAGCCATTGACTGCAGTCACATTGCTATTCAAGTGGTGGTAGTTAACTATTTAATCTTTATTAATAGGAGAAAAGATTCCATTTGTTTAATATGCAGGTTATTTGTGATGCTAAATGCAAAGTAATTGAGGTAATTTAAAAGTTCCAGGGATAATGTCATGATTAATTCATCTGTAAACAATCTGGCACCTTTCATTTTATTGAGGCAGCCAAGATTTCTTACTAGCTGAAATGTGGGTAAGAACATTTACGACAACAATTATCTTTTAAAAATATAATGCAGAATGAAAGATGAGTGTCCTTTAGGGCATTTTGCATTTGCTGGAAGGTCTTCCGCGCTGTAATTCAGAATGATTCATTGTCTCTGTATGAAAGAAACACCAGGGCAGCCTAAGTAGCGCTGGATCTTTGGGTTGAATATGTTTTAGAATTTCATGAAGGCAGGTTCTCAGTATATTGCAAGGGTCAACTTCTTGAGAGCATTTCTGTCCTTATGCAGCGATTCATTCATTGAAACATTTGTTCACCCATTCAGTAAATACCACGGAGTGCCTTTTAAAGGATGGATGCCTCAGAAGTAAGTGGAATATGTATAGTGACACATTTTTATGTGTCAAAAAAAGAAAGAAACCGTGCAAAGTATTAAGGGATATTTTAAGTAAAGTGGAGTTAAATGCCACAACATATGTAAAAAGAGATACTTGAAACAATAGAGGGGGTGACATTTGAGCTGGGTGATAAATTTAGGACCGAAAGAGGAACTATTGTATATCGCCAGTATTGTTTGCTCAGATGTCCTCTTGATTAGCTTTTAATACATGATTGGGAATTCACTGAGCTCCTGTTGTGTAGTGAGCTTTGACAAAACGGTGGTGCAGAGCACTCTAACAAAGCTAATGTTTTCATCAAATGAGACAGCAAACTTTTCAAGTGTAGGTTTGCTGGTAAAACCAATGGGGTCAGAGAATGGTGAAAGCATTGCTTTTGTGGCTATATATATGAAGAAATATTGAAAGTGGGATGCTGTCATATGGAGTAGGCATGACAGTTGGGCTTTCTAATTTTTGGGGGGACTTAAAAATAGGTTTTAAGTTGTTTATGATGATGAATATTTTCTGAAAAAATTATTTTCTAGAAAGAGTGACTCAGGCCTGTAAACTCAACACTCAGGAAGGATGCTGAGGCAGAAGGATTACTCTCATCTTTATATCAGCACGAGTTACAGCATGAGCTCTAAGCCAACCTGGTCTGTAGTGTGAGTTATTCTCTCAACACAAACAAACAAAACAAACAAGAAAATAGTTCATAAAGGAGTAACTAAAATCCAAATGTAACCAGATTTCCCAAGATAATACAACTGTAGTTGAAGTGTCAGATTTTGGACTTAAGCTGTTCATCTTCAGAGTCCCTGAAAGTCTATACTGAGTGTCCACTATATTGTAGTTTCCCAGGTTTGCCAAAAAAAAAAAAAACCCATAGAGTAATAAATAACAAAAATACTTGGGATTTATTATATACAACACTGCTTAAGAATATCTAACATCCTTTACTTAAGGGCTTTAGAAGCAGAAATAGTTTAATTTCAAAACACTGAATATGTGTTTTACAAGCTTTCATGTCTAATTTACTTCTAATGTTAACAACTGCCCACATGACTTATTTTTTCTATGTTGTCCTTAGATGTGAGGTTCCAAAGTGGACAGCCTGCATTCAAGAGTAAGAAACCCAACAGTCAAAGATAATGCAAACATTTTAAAATGGGAATTTAGGAAAAAATGAGTTTTGTTGGATACTCAACTAGAGAACAATAAAGGACATATCATCTGTGTCTGACAAGTGGGCATAGGCTTTGGGCCAACTGATATGACTTCATGTCTAGACTTCCAATAGTAACTATCAAAAGAACAAGAGTCTCTCCCTTTCATTTTTTTAATCTTCCCCTGCAGTGTGTGTGTGTGTGTGTGTGTGTGTGTGTGTGTGTGTGTGTGCATTTAGATATCAGGAGATGAGAAAGCAAATGAGCCAGTCTCCTCGGGGTTACTGAAAGGAAAGACTGTAAAGCAGATGGATAACGAAGCAATTGGAATTTTAGGAATACATATTTACATAGTTTTGTACAGTTCCGTAATAATCCAGATAAATTGCCAGGCCAGATGGTTGGTTTATCCAGCCATGCGGTATGCCTTTTTGTATGCAAATGAAATGTCTACATATCATGAGAGCTTTGGGAAGAATCCAAATAAACAAAACAGCCAGTTTGACCTAAAAGGTGATAAATTTGGGAGCCAGAGACATAATATCAGTAGCTGAAAATGCTGTTGTAGAGATTTAATTTTAATAAATGTTTATGAACTCACTGGTCATTTAAGTACTCTATAATACATGCTGTTTTGTTTATTACTCTTGTGCAGAATTAATTTGTAGATATGGCCAATAAAACTGAAGTTTTCATCAAATTTTATGATATTCAAACCATTTCCATCCTAATTTCTCAAAAGTTCATCACTTAGAGAAGTTAAGGAGGTCTTGCTCACTTCCTGAAGCAGTCTCAGAGAAATTCTCAACCACAAAAGGTAATGAAGAGAGCAGAGCTGGCTACCAACAAGCCAAAGAGTCTTAGAAGTTATGTTCTGTCAACACCCTGGCTATCGCACAGCGAGAGGTCAAGTATTGCTCCTGACAGCTCAGAACTGGGAAAGTGGGTTACCAAGGCAACTGTGATTAGGGTCTAAGCAACATTTGAAAAAAAACATGTGAAAGAAATAATAAAGTGGCATAAATTACAGGTAAGAGGAAGATTCCATCAAGGAACCGCTGCAGCCAAGGTCCCATGAATGAGACTCTAGCTTTCCTGGATGAGATGCATGATCTATGTCGTTGAGAGCAATTGTCCACTGATTTTGTTTAACTCTTTCATTCTCTTCCAATATAGCCCTGAATCAAATATATAATCTACACTGGTTAATATAATTTCATCTGCAGCAAGAGAACAAGATGCAGGCATGTGACCCAAACACAGCTCACTAGATTCTTTTCTGTGGGTTATCATTTGGACATAGACAGGGAGAAGTTTGTTTTGCCCTGGGTGTTGATAAACAGAAACATTGTGTTACTAATCATCTTCCTTAGTCTTATAAAGGAAGCCTACTGAGTAAGGACAAAACATCTCTTCCTAAAAGAAATGTAAAAAGAAGCAGAAACCAGAAATAAGTAGCAGGTTTTTATCTGATCCAGTTAGTTTGGTTTACTTGACCTAGGTATGTATATTAAAAACATAAACAAAGCCCAACAAACCAACCAACAAACAAAACTAATCTCCTTGCATAACATTCTTCTCCCACCGGAGATTCCGTAGTATGTTTGTGGTATATGGACATGTGCGCCTATATGGGCAATGCGGTGTGGGAGTGTGTTTGTGTTTATGGGCATGAGTGTCCATGTTTGTGTGTGGGTGTGCGTGATGGAAGAAGAATATTAATAAGAAAACAGAGTCTTAGTTTGGCATGGCATCATGTGCTAGCTTGTGTTCTATTGCTATAATAAACACCATGACCAAAAAAATATAAGGGAGGAAAGACTTTACTTTGGCTTATACTTTCAGCTAACAGTCTATAGTCAAAGGAAATTAGGATAAGAATTTAAAGCAGAAGTTATGGAAAATGAAGTCTGGCTACTAGTTTGCTCTCTGGATGGCTCAGCAAGGGTCCTTCTACAGCATCGGGACACCTCCATAGGGATGGTGTTGCCCACAGTGGGTTGGGCCCTCCTGCAGTGATTAGCAATGAAGACAGCATCTAACAAACATACCAATAGGCAATTCTGATCATGCAGTTCTTTAGTGGATATTCCCTCTTTCCAGGTGATGTGAAATTGTGTCAGTTTGACAATAAATCTTATCAGGATGAAGCGTTGTATATCTGTAATCTCAGCACTTGAGAGTGAAGGGGACATGGACTTGAGTCCCCTATAGGTATACAGTACATTTGAAACCAGGATGGGCTGCATGAGAGCCATTCAAAACCCCTTTTCTCTCCTCTGCAATAAAAATAAAAATGATCCTTGATAATCTTTGTCATAGAAACGTGTTGCAAAAAGGGAACTCTGAATTCAAACATTTCAAAATGCATTATTTCTGAAAGATGGTGAGAAGTGACCAAGGGAAGACTGGTGACTCCAGGATGTACATTTCAGTGCATGCTTTTCAGAGAACTTGAGAACAATGTGGCAGAGCTACAAACGCAGAGTGATGTGGGATTCCCCTCTGTATGCTGTGATTACCACTGATAAATAAAGGAACTGCTTTGGGCCGATAGCAAGGTAGAACTTAGGCAGAAAAAGCAAGGCTGAATGCAGAGCAGAGTCAGTGAGAAGTCATGTAGCCCCACCAGAGTTGGACGGAACTTTACCCGGTTTGCCACAGACATGTGTTGATAGACAGATTAATAGAAAGAGGTTAAATTAATATGTAAGCGTTAGCCAATAAGAAGCTAGAGCTAATGGACCAAGCAGTGAGTTAATTAATACAGTCTCTATGTGATTGTATTGAGGCAAAGTGGCTGGGAAAAAAACTAGTGGCCTCCTTGCTATAACAGAGAGCCTTGCAATTTTGTTCAGAAAACTACATAAGGAGAAAGGAGAGCAGGGGTCAGTAGGTCCTAGCAATAAAAACATTCAGACTGTGGTATATGTACAAAGTAAACTCAGAAAGAAAATCACAGAGCAGCGAGGGTCAGAGAACAAAGCAGTATATGAGTCCGAAGTCCTATAATGAAAACTACTTAATTCACTGGGTATCAAGGTTATGTAGAATGTAGATTACACCTATTTTAGTGTTTATGGTTATAATAGAAAATTGTTTTGTTCTTAATTTTGCTGTTTTGGGTTAGTAAATAAAATAAGAATATCTTAAGATATTCCAATTAGAATAGAGATATAAGAAATAATGCAGTTTATGTCTAGGGAGATCTTTGTAGGAGTTGCAGACTTAATGAGATATGTTACCATGTTGGCCAACACTTTGTTATCTATAGGAGCTGAAAAGTGCATTGCAGTGCCACAGGCATGGCTCTTATAGAGAAAAACACACATTAATTAATGTCTAATATGGGGCAGCATGTTGTGACTTCGTCAAAACATTGTATATTTAATTGTAACTGAAAAATTTAAGATTTGGTATAAAAATAGATTTTCTCAACATTTAAGTTCCTGTTTTTTTTATTTTTATGGATGAATTTGTATTACAAACCACAAGATAGTGATTCCTATTCAGGAGGTCTTGACCACTGAACATGCTTGCAATTTTCAGAGAGAGGATACATTCTTTATATTGATATTTCAAAATAATATTTATTCATGACATTCTTTCTATGGTATTCTCAGGCTAACCAACATCTTCCACCTTTTTATCTTAGATGGAGTTAAAATGCTAGACAGCAATTTTCCACACTGATGTGCTTCCTCAAATGTCTCGCTTTTGCCATAAAGTCATTTGCTATTTGATTGATAACTCAATTGATCATTCACCACATAATGTCAGGGGCCGTGCGTGCTCTATTCCAAATACATAAGTTGTAATTACAACAGGACCTGACAAGTCACAGGTCCTGTATCAACACTTTTAAGTGAATGCATGAACACAAATTACCTTGGGTAGCTGCACAGTCAGAAATCATACAGGGAAACAGCATGTTCTTTTATCACTGAACTTCAAGAAAATGTCAGCAAACATATATTAAAAAGAGGAATCCAAGAAAAAGGAAAGTACTGATATATAATCTTAAACATACCAAAAATGAAAGATACAAGGATTTCATCTCAACAAAAGTTGAGCTAAGTGGTTTCCAAAGAGGGTAAGACACTGTGTTAGGAACACATTCTATCTTAGAGGGTAAAACAGTAGCTTCACGTCTCTATCTTCCTAGCTACAAATGCAATTTGCATTTCAATGGTGGTACACTCTAAAGAATACTTCTATTAAGTTTGTTAGATAAGCCACAAGTGTGCCTACTCAAATCACACTGTAATAAAAGTGATCTAGTTCTTCGCTGGATTTGCATAATTCTCTAACTGGACAACCAGTGATTCCCCTTAAGAAAAGTGCACTGACTGTTTATGAAAAATAGTCTTTCTCAAATCTATCCTCCTATGTGGACTGTGTTATTATTTTATGAGAGAACAATTTCTAGCTGCTTCCTGTTGATCCCAGGAGTCTTGCAATTCCTTTATATTCCGATCCTAGAATGTTCAATTTTCTCAAGCCCCTAAAATCATTCACACTTCCCTGCTCATTTTCACTTGTTAATCTTGACCTAGTTTTCTCTTGCTCTCATTTTACCATTCTACTTACATTCCATCTCTCTTCCTGCTACAACTTTTTAAAATAAATTGTGTTTTTAACTCTTCATAGCTCTATTTATTCTTTTAACCAAACAGCTTTTCTAGGTAGCCTGGGTAGTACACTATCAGATGGTAAAAAAACATGCATTTTCCTTAAGATACAATCCACATTATTTTCCATATGATATGAAATAACTAACTCATTATACTATTATTAGTATTGTTCAGGACCTGATTGCTAACCTTGAGATGGATGAATTTTCAGTGTCACTGACTTATTAACCCCTTCACTTTCTCAGTATGCTGTGTAGGCTACCCATCTCCTTTACACCATATGATCCCTGGTTTTCTTCCTAGTGAGTCTGTAGCATCTGTCTATAAGTGTGAGTATAAGACCAGTGTTGCTATGAATGTGAATAAGGGAAATCTAAGAATATTACAGGAGGCAAAGTGTAAAAGATTTCTTCTAGAATCTCCCATCAAAATCAGGTGTCTGGTCTGTTTCTGCTATCGCTTGGGAGTGGCCATATGAGAGAAAGATAATGACACTATGTGTTGACTAAGAGGGTTTAACTTGCTTGTGCCACTTTTCCTATCATACCACATATTAATTCATTCCAAAGTACGGGTTTGATGGTGCCTGAGGAGAGAGGCCACTAGATCTGCCATGTGGCCCACCTTGTGGGTGATTCTGTAGGTAGGCTGCCTGGACAGAGGCTGGATGGAAGATGCTTCACAGAAGCAGAGGTCCACATGGTCATACATCAAAACTAGATGATGACCATATTACTGAAGGCTGTTCTGTGCATGAAACCTTTCTCACGGCTAAACTGCATCAAGAGAAACAAGTCACTGAGCAAAGATCAAATGAAAGAGAGTTTGTTTTGCAGCTTTCAGAGTGACTCCCCTCTATAGCCACAGTGCTATGCTGTGGGGGACAAGAGGCAGGCCACCAAATTCTGAAAGCTTGGGAACCATGTTTCTGTTCCAACTAAGTTTTCAATCAAATCATTCTCTTAAATGTCAGGTCCCATTGGAGAAGATGGAGGTCTCTTTGTGGGAGAGGGTAGAGGAGTCTCAGAAAGGCTGAATCAGTTTCCCAAAGGCTGGATCTGACTCAGTTTTAACAAAGTAAAGTTTCTATGTGAGTGTATTTGTTGTTTCAAACATTCTGTCACAATGGCATGAGACATTTTCCTACTGTGAGAACTGATTTACACTTCCATATGTATATTGAATGGAATCAGATAAGTGATCCCAAAATTCTTTTTCAGGTGAATGTCCAAGTCCACAGAGAATCTCTCCTTTTTGTATAGACAACACTGGTACCCTGTGGATTTAATTTTTCTGACACAATTTAACTTTGGTATCCTCTTTAAGTTGTTCTGGAGAACAAAAGCATAAGTTTTTAATAGATTTACTTAATTTTATGTTTTTATTTTTCCATGTGTACCTGTCTGTGTATTTGCTGTGTATGTATATATGTATTTATGTATGATTATGAGCATATGTGTATGCATATATATGTGCATATGCATATGTGTATATATACTTGTATGTGTGCTTGTGTATATATGTATGTATGTATATGTGTATTTGCATATGCATAGGTATTCATAGAGCACAGATGCTAGACATGATATGGTGCTAAGAGCTCAACTCAGGCTTGCTTAAGAATACTGAACTCTCTTAACTACTGGGTCATCTCTCCAGGCCCCAAGAGATGCCTCCTTTTCTGCCTTCTTTTTCCCCGTGATTCTGAGTCATAGGTGGGAGAGTTGTTTTATAGATATATCCATTGGGACTAGGCTCCACAGTTCTGCATTTGAAGTGTAATCAAATCAAATAATGTTGATTTAAAACTGTAAAGCTCAACCATGATTGTCAGCCCACCACAAGGTGTTGACCAGTACAGAGCTCATACTGCCCATGCTACTTCCTGACTCATCTCTCCATGGTGCCCACTATGTATGGCTCAGAAGAGACTGTCTGCTCCATGTGCTATTTCTCTGTTTAAATCACTGTTTTGTACCCATTGAGGAGCAAATTTATTTTTGATTAACTCCAAGGGCCTTTTTCTTCAGTTCAATCTAAACTCTGATAAATTAAAATCTTCCTTCTGAATTTATCGTGAAACTGTCATTATATATGTTGCTTTAAGTGCTAAAGGTCAATGAGACAAAAACCTTGGATCACCAGGGAAATGAAACTCGGAACATGCTTTTGAGGTACATGTTTCCTGATTCTGTTAATGGAAGTGGGAGGATGCCCTATTGATTGGGACCTGAGAATGTGCAAGTGGTGAAAAGACAGAGAAGACACGTGTGTTCACTGCTTATTTTGACACTAGATGTCATGTGACCAGATGGTACAGGTTCATGCTGCCTAGACTTCCCTATCAAATAGACTTTTCCCTTGCAAGTTGCTGTTTCATTAAGGTGTTACATCACAGAAACAGTAACAGAAACTAAGGTAATGACTGTGACAGATTCTTCTGACCTGTATTGATAGCTAAGATTCCTCCTGAGATTACATGGCCTCAGGGTTCATTTTCTTTTGCAGTATATATGGTCTAAGTACTAATGATCTCTTCATTATCTTAAAAACCTGAGTATCTTGAACCACGATGCATCAGTCTACTGTGTTTTTACCAGAGTGAGTGCTGTCATCAGTTCTGACTGTAAACACAAACACCACTGTATGTTTGTTTAGGCCACCCTGTTTCCTTGTACCTCTATATGTCAACTGGCCTTCCTGGTTCCTCACAGCACAGACTGAAGTCAAACAGACATATTGTATTCACTCAATGCTGAGACTTTCTGTTGCCAAATTTTGTCTTAGTTGTTCTTCTTTCATGACAGTTCTGTTCTATAATTTATCTCTATGTAACTCTAGTTTTTCTCATTCACTTTACAACAATTCTATTGCTTATGAATAGATTTTTGGGTAGTTTTTAAGCTTGGTCAATTACATGGGTCAACATTTCATAATTACAAATTAATGTTGGGAAAATATATCTTTAATTACTCTGCCACCATGTTTATACTTTTAAATTTTTAGAGATATCTAAAGATAGCAATATGTATTCAATCCAGCAATACTTAAACATCTTATCATGTTCATAAGTCTGCTTTGCTGAAACTTTAAATTGAAATAGCAATGAACAAGCAGATACACAAATCTCATATGTGAAGAACTTTCCTCTCTAACTGAACCAGGCATAGAACATAAGTCAGTTTTATTCCTCACCTGGGAAAGCTAATATAACTTTCCCTGAATCCACTTTTGTTGTATTCAGTAGAATAAATAATAAGAAAGTGACTCTATTTGTAAAGGAGAATGGTCTAGAAAACCTTGAAGAGAAATTCCAAATAACATGGTAGTTACAAGCTGACTGACTTATTTGTCGTGGAATCAATAAAGCTCTGTGTGAGGGTTGAGGGCAGAAAACTATACAAAAACCATATAAGACTACAAAAGAAATACACCTGGAAATGCTGAGAAATGAATTTGAAACCTATTTCACTGCTTGAATGGAGTCTGTGCTCTGAATGATAAGAGAACCTACTGTGGGTTTTCTATCTGAATGATCTTTTGTAACTTCAGCCATAAAAAAATCATATGAAGCTACCTGATGGAAATTAGTCTTGTTCTCTGTGTATTCTGAAAAAGGCCTTGGGCTTAGAGAGAGTGGAGTACTTGATAATTATAAAGTTTCAGCATAATAAGTAATTTAATTTTCAAATGTTGAAACGGGAACCCAGCACCTCAGAAGCATGGCATTCTATTAACCAGTATTGCTTTTTACACTGAAGTGCAATTGGGGACAGGTGATTATTTTCTTTCACATTAAATAACTTCCTGATCTTGTTTCCTGAAATACGCTGGTTCCTGACAAAGTCACTTTGTGAGTGGGCACTTTAGAGACAGGCATTGTGATTGTATCTCGAATGCTGTAGACAGATGATTTCCTTTCCAATTTATTTAGAGCAATGGTTTGTATTCATCTTTGGTTCTGCAGTTTAGGTTTTTATGTCTAAAGATCCAGGGATCTTTTAATGAATAAAGACACTGGAAATTCGTGACAAGTCAGATAGGTCAGGGATCACCCCTTTGTATTATAACTTCCCAAGCTAACTCTTATCAGATGCAAATAAGAAAACTTGTCTCTATCCACACTATCTTCTTATGTTGTTTCAGAGATAAGAGCTCTGACAGCCTACTCTGTTTCTATAGTCCACCTGGCTAGGAGAATGGTGGTCTTTTTTCTTTGTAAAACAAACAAACATATATGCAATGTATATATTTTCCAAACTTGAAGCATAATAATAAAATTAAAAGTTAACATTTGCAGAGGAAAAGAAGACACAAATACATTATTAAATATACTGCCTTACAATTTGTAATTTCTATGGACTAAAGAAGTCAAGATATCTTAGACAATGAACATAAAATCTATTGAAGTCAGCTATCATCAGGCAACACGAGTCCAGTAATACTAGCTATAAATCATTTAAGTTCCCTGATTAATATAATTAATTACATTGAAAAATAAGAGAAAGCGGGGAAGAAAACAAAGAAGGGACAATTAATATGAGAAAATGTACTAGGAAAAGAAGAAGAAACTCATCATGCTAACAAATTGTAGAAGAATGTGTAAATATAAATACTTTCTTCTTATGTTTTTAAAAGCTGTGTTAGTTAGCAATATTGAGATGTATCTTATCTTATGAAAAGGCAATAGGAAGAATATGCCCTCATGGGATCCTCCTTCTATAGCACAATTTATCCTGCTGATACTACATCCTACTTATCTTAACTTCTGAAAACAGTGAACCTCTTCACCCTCGGAAACTGCTTACACCAATTAATTTTCTCCTTTCATATAATTACATGGACCATGACTATCACTTACATGGTGTTTGACCAAGAATTCATAGGCTCATATATTTGAAAACTAGGTGATGCTGTTTGATGATTTACCTAGCTAGAGAAAGTGTTTCACTAAATGAGAACATTGAGAGTTTATAGACTCATCCCTCTTCCACTCATAATCTGCCTTCTGTATGTTGTTAAACATGTGATCCTTCAATTTCTAGTTCCATATGCTTGCTGCCATGCCTTTCCTAGTGTTATGGAGTCTACTTCTGGAACCATAAGCCTGAATACATTCTTCGTTCTTTAAGTTGTCTTGGTCAAGACAATTTCCTATTTATTTTCTGCCATTTCTTATTCATTTGTATTTTACTAAGAGAATAATCTTTTTAAAATGCAAATCAGAGCTACATTTTTAGATGTGGTGTCCTTAATCTTCCACAGAATATTTTATTAGTTGACACTGACAAAAAAAAAACTATCCTAATACCATTCCAAACTAAGCACGTACAAATATTTTATCTTTTCTGTCATCATCAAAGGCTCCTATTTGTGTATTCCATGGCATTGTTATTAAAGACAATATTTTCCAAATGGTCTTTGGAAGAAAACATCAGTGATATTGGTAATTTATTTTATGTCTTATTTCTACAGTCAACAAGTAAATGATTATGTTGTAAGAACTGTGTAGAGTCTTAGATCTTATCATTCAATGCTAATAAGTGAGTTTTCTGAAAGGTCACAGAACACATCAAAATCCATGATCACTACAGATATTTTCACTCCTTTTACAGCAGGCAGAATGAACTTCACAGGCACATCTGCTTTCTCTGTCTCCTCATTATCTTGTGTGGAGTTGAGAAAACAAAAACACTTTATGGATCCTACAAAGTTAGAGGCTGTATTTCATAACTGAAGAATAGTAGTATTAGAAATTTTAAATTTTAAAATAAATATGCAAAAGAAAACTTACCAAAACTGCATTGAAAGGAGGTATTATATTTACCTTACAAAGTATTTGGAGATAAAAACATCCATAAAATATACAGTCAGATAAAGTAATTATCTCTCCTCTTAAATCATTCAAGATTGTGGAAAACTAAATTTCTAACTCATGTTTTATGTTCTATCAACCTCCCGCATATATTCTTAACAGTATAAGCACAATCAGTTTCCTTAAGTTGTAAAATAATTTTCATGTGTATAAATACATTGTACCCCAAATATATGGTTGTTATGAGGTTTGAGTATGTTAATTGCATGCAAAAATGTGTGTGTGTTTTGAGCAACAGGTAATGTTGGATAGCTTCCTCAATATTCCACTATCTTATCATTTGACACAAGGTTGAGTCTGGATCTCACTGATTCAGTAGGACCAACAAACACTTTCTGTCTCTACCTTTCCACTTCTGAGGTTATAGGTATGCACTTCCAACAGGTTATGCAGAACATAATTCCAACAGGTATACTTCTGTTCCTTAGTCACAAGTTTCTTCCTTTTTAACCTTTACCCGTAAATTGAACTGACAATGCTTTTTTTTATTTTTTATTAAAAATTTCCACCTCCTCCTCTCCTCCCAATTCTCTCTCCTCCCCTCCCCCTACTTCTCCTCCCCCTCCTTCTCCAGGCCAAAGAGCAGTCAGGATTCCCTACCCTATGGTAAGTCCAAGGTCATCCCCACTCTCCCCAGGTCCAGGAAGGTGAGCATCCAAACAGACGAAGCTCCCACAAAGCCCGTCCATGCAATAGAATCAAAGTCCAACGCAATTGTCCTTGGCTTCTTAGTCAGCCTCCGCCGTCAGCCACATTCAGAGAGTCCGGTTTGATCACATGCTCCATCAGTCCCATTTCAACTGGCCTTGATGATCTCCTATTAGATCTGTCCCACCATCTCAGTGGGTGAGCACACCCCTTGCGGTCCTGACTTCCTTGCTCATGTTCTCCCTCCTTCTGCTCCACATTAGGACCTTGGGAGCTCAGTCCAGTGGTCCAATGTGGGTCTCTGTCTCTATCTATCACCAGATGAAGGTTCTATGGTAATATGCAAGATATTCATCACTGTGGCTATAGGACAAGGCCAGTTCAGGCACCCTTTCCTCTGCTGCTCAAGGAATAAGCTGGGGACATCTCCTTGGACACCTGGGAACCCCTCTAGAGTCAAGTCTCTTGCCAACTCTAAAATCAAAACACCAATGATAGCCTATGCTGGAGAGGATGTGATGTAAGAGAGAACACTCATCCATTGTTGGTGGGAATAGAAACTTGTGTAACCACTTTGTAAATCAGTGTGGTGGCTTCTCAGGAAACTGGGAGTCAACCTACCTCAGGACCCAGCAATTCCACTTTTGAGAATATACACAAGAGATGCCCAATCATACTATAAAAGCATTTGTTCAACTATGTTCATAGCAGTACTATTTGTAATAGCCAGGACCTGGAAACAACCTAGGTGCCCTTCAATAGAAGAATGGATTAAGAAGGTGTGACACATATACACTTTAGAGTTCTACTCAATGGTAAAAAACAATGACATCTTGAATTTTGCATGCAAATGGATGGAAATAGAAAACACTTTACTGAGTGAGGTAACCCAGACCCAAAAGGAGGAATATGGTATGTACTCACTCATTAGTGGGTTCTAGACATAAATAAAGGAAATTTTGAATTGGCCTATAATTCCTGATCCTAGAGAACCTAAATAAGAAGGTGAACCTAAAGAAAAACATATAGTTATCCTCCTGGATATTGGAAGTTGACAAAATTGCCAGGCAGGGTGGGGGTGAGGTGGGGTTAAGGGGAAATGGGGGGACAGCAGGGAGAAGGGGAGGATGGGGAGAGCTTGATGGAATGGGATGGTTGGGATGAAGGAGGGGTGGATGTGGGAGCAGGGAATTATATATCTTAATTAAGACAATGCTTTTTTTAAAAAAGAAAACAAACTATCTTTCTTCATTATACATACCAATCCAAGTTCCCACTCCCTCCCCTCCTCCCATTCCCTCAACACACACTCCCACCCCACCCCCATCTAATCCCCAGAGAGGATAAGGCACATTGCTTTGGTGAAGGTCCAAGGCCCTCCCTAATTTATATAGGCTGAGGATTTCTTGCTAATCCTATAATGGCTCCCTCAATCAACATATTTCTTTCCTTGCTTTCATCTCTGTCCTTTCTTCTCAACTATCACATTCCTTCAAGTTCTCCTCAACCCTCCCCTTCTCTCACTTCTCTTCCCCTTTGACCCTCTCTTCTCCTCCACCCCTATGCTCCCAAATTTTTCAGGTGATCTTCTCTGTCTTTACTTTTCAGTTGGGTCTATATATGTTTTCCTTTGGGTTCACCTTATTACTTAGCTTGTCTATTATCATGAACTATAGGCTCAATATCCTTTGTTTATAGCTATTATCCATTTATGAGTGATTATATACCATATTTATCTTTTTAAGGTCTGAGTTACCTCACTCAGGATAGTCTTTTCTAATTCAATTCATTTTCATGCAAAATTCAAGATGTCATTATTTTTTACCACTGAGTAGTACTCTAATGTGTAAATGTGCCATATTTTCTTTGTCCATTCTTTGGTTGAGGGGCATCTATGTTGTTTCTAGATTCGGACTATTACAAATAATGCTGCTATGAAAAAAGTTTTCTCAATAGAAGAATCTCAGATGGCCAAAGGATACTTAAGAAAATGTTCAACATTCTTAGCCATCAGGGAAATACAAATCAAAACTACTCTGATACCTAGAATGATACCAAGAATACCATCTATCTGTTAGAATGGCTAAGATCAAAAACACCAATAATAGGTAATGCTGGAGAGGATGTGGAGTAAGGGGAATACTCATCCATTTATGGTGGGAATGCAAACTTGTACAACCACTTTGGAAATCAGTGTAGGGGTTTCTCTGAAAATTGGGAATCGACCTACCTCAGGACCCAGAAATACCACTCTTGGGCATATATCCAAAAGATGCTCAATCATTCTACAAAAGTATTTGTTCAACTGACAATGCTTCTTTTAACATGTTTTGCAAACCCACACTATATATTGCTTATTGAATGTTCACATTTATAGTTGTATGATGCTAATGCTGACTATTCATTCTCATCTTTATAATCCTTTTACTTTAAATTTATTTACTGATCTTTATATTCTGCTATCTTTTTTCACATTTATGAATTAAAATCTCACTTTCCTTACTAAAATAGCTCTATCTGCTTGCTTCTTGGATCCACTGCTTTAAATACTTGTTTTTATCCTCTTATCATAAGGTGTTGTCTGTCTTAGATGGTGAATTATGCTTCTTGATTGTAGCAGAAAGATGGATTTTTTTTCTAATCCAATCTTTGAGTCTATATGTTTTTATTGGTGATTTGAAATCATTAATTTTGTAACTTATCATAAACAATATTTATTGATGCCTATTATTTTGTTTTTGTGGTGTGAGTTTCTTGTTGTTGTTGCTCCACTCTTATGACTAACTATTCTGAGATCATTTATTCCTTGTATCCTTCTTGGGAATATTTAACCTTCTCTTTGGAATAAAGTTTTCATTCGACTACCTTATGTAAAACTGAATTGGAGGACAGAAATTGTTTAAATTTGTATTTCCCATAAAATATTTTTCTTTTTCTAGTTATTGTGATTGATAATTTTGCTGAATATAGTAGTATTTGACCTCTTAGAGCTTATAGAACATCTGTTCAGAAACTTCTGCCTTTCAGAATCTCCATTAGAAAGAAAGGTATTAAATGTATCCCTTACCTCAACGATTAGCTTTCATGGTATCATGACAATGTGCAAGCTTGCAAAAGGAGGAAGCAACCAATAGTCTCACCCAACTATTTACCTCATCATACTACATGTATGGCCAGCATACTGCAATAACCTTATGGATACAGTAAGGCATTTACACCTTGGCAATAATTAACTGCTCTCTTATTGGTCTTAATATCTAGTCAGTAAATTTTTTTTACCATACATGTACTAGAAACCTAGCTAACTAATCAGTGTTAGTGATATCATAGTTATCAGAGGAGTGTTGAAGGAGGCCACTTGTTGGTTCCTGACTGCTCAGTCCTGAAATAATCACAAGGAACCCATATTATTTAAAACACTGTTTGGCTTATTAGCTATAGCTTCTTATTTGCTAACTCTTACGTCTTAATTTAACTCATCTCCATTAATCTGTGCATCACCACGTGGTCGTGGCCTACCAGCAAATCCTCAGCACGTCTGTCTCAGGTGTCTCCATGCTTCTCTCTGACTTTGCTTCCTTTCTCCCAGGATTCCATTTATTTTTCCCCACCTATCTCTGTTCCCCTATAGCTCTGCTATAGACTTAAAACAGTTCCTTTATTAACCAATGATATTCAAAGCATACAGAGGGGAATCCTACATCAGAGAAGAATCTATAACAACTAATTTACTAAACCAACATAATCTCTAAAAAACAATATAAGACAATTGACAATGGCCTAACCCCACATCAAGGTAAGTCCTCTTTGAAATATATGGAAAGAACTACAGAAAACCACAAAAATATGCAGAGTTGTGGAACCCATTTCCAATAGATACATCTACAAAATACTCCCACATCTAAGATGCAGGGAACATTAAAGAAGAGGTGACAGAAAGACTGTAAGAGCAAAAGTATTAGAAAGATTTATGTGATATTTCATCTCCTCATAACACCAGAAGTTATACCTTTAAAATATTGTCGACATGACCACCAAAATATGAGTCTGAGTTAAACAAGGAGTATAGCAACATGCCAAACCACACATGGTAAATTCTATGAGGTCTCAATCCTAAACAAAGAACTATTGGCAACTGAGTAAAGCTGGAATCTCAAGAGGCAGCCCTTCCCAGGAACCAACATATCAACTGATTCTTTAGTGTCACATTGCCAGTCCTGAAAGTGTACTAACATTCTATAATTCCAAGAGATTATATTTGGGATTATATATACAAATATACATATGCAAGCAATGACAGTTGATGAAAGAAGAGTCCATGAGTTTGAAGGATGTTAGAATGGTTTGTGTGAAGAAAGGAAAGGGAGAATGTGGTAGTTATAATACAATCACACACACACACACACACACACACACACACACACACAAACAAATACTAGAAACATAAAAGCTCTGGTTTTATTCTATTGGTCCTACACTTATATGTTACTTTTCCTTTGTAGTTTTTAATGTCTTTTTTGTTTTGTATGTTCAGTGTTTTGATTATAATGTGTTATGGGGAGCTTCTTTTCAGATCCTATCTATGTCTCTTGTTCTTTGATAAGCATCTCTCTTTAGGATGGAGAATAATTGTTTTATGATTTTAATCATAAATGTTTAAAAATATTTTCTTTATCCTTTGCCTGAGTTTTTTCCCTCTACACCCATTATTTGTAAGTTTGGTCTTTTCATATTGTTTCATATTTCCTGGATGTTTTGTGCCTGAATTTTTTTCTACTTAACATTTTCCTTGACTGGGTTAACCATGCTATCTCTCTTCATTTTTGACCTGAAAGTTTGTCTTCCATAGCTTTTAATCAATTGTTGAAATTTATATCTGATGCTTTTGTTTGACATCCTGAGTTTTTATTTCAAATTTTATTGCATTTTGGTTTTATTCACTGAATATATTTTATGTTAAATTCTACTTTCATGTCTTAAACTGCTTTTATTACTTTATTCAGCTGTCTATGTGATCATGGTCTTTGGAATTATATATACATATATATATATACATACAATAGCAATTGATATTTTTATTTATAGCATATTATGGTACTTGAACATTTTCATGATTGCAATTTTAAAGTCATTGTCTTCTGTTTCAGCTAAACAACTTTTTCTCAAATCACAAAATAATGTATAGCTTCTGGACAAGGTATATTGCCTTGATCTTGATTATTCAGCTTTTTATTTTTTTATGTTGTTGCTTATTGGTTTGATTTTATATATATATATATATATATATATATATATATATATATATATATATATATATTATATTCTTACTCATACAATATATCCTGGTAACAGTTCCCCTACCTTTACTCCTCCCAGTTCTCCACCACCTCTCCTCCCCTCTTGATCCACTCCTTTTATATCTCTTATTAGAAAGAACAGATTTTTAAGTGATAACAACCAAATATGACAAAATAAATAAAATAAATAGAACCACACCATCACTTTGAGACTAAACCAGGCAATGCAACAGAAGGAAAAGAGTTCCAAGAGCAGGAACAAGAATCAGAGACCCACTCATTAATACACTCCAGGGTCTCATAAAACACTAAGCTGAAATCTCTAATATATAGACAAAGGACCTGGTGCATATTTGTGTCATCTTCATGCTTCCTGCTTCAGTCTCTGTGAATTCCAATGAGCTTTGTTCAGCTGATTCAGAAGATTTTGTTCTCCTGATGTCCTCCATCCACCCTGACTCTTAAACTCTTTTTGCTTTCTCTTCTGCACATTTATCTGAGCTCTGAAGGAAGGAATTTAATGGAGAAGTACAACTTAGAGCTATGTGTTCCAATGACTAATTCTCTCTCTTGACTAATCTCTCTCTGTCTCTCCCCTCTCCCCCTCTCTCCCACCACCCTCTTTGTGTGTGTGTGTGTGTGTGTGTGTGTGTGTGTGTGTGTGTGTGTGTGTGTGTGATGTCTAACTGTGGGTCTCTGCATCTTCTTTCCCTTTGTGGTAGGAGAAGGCTTCTCTGAAGATGATTGAATAAGGCAATGATCTTAGATCTCTTTGCTATCCAATCTCTGGTGTTTGGTCACTCAGTGTCAGTTGTATTTTATCTCATAGAGTGGGCCCTAAGTTAAGTCAGACATTGGTTGGTTAATACCACAAGTTTTGTGTCACTATTACCCCAGAATCTCTTGCACATGGGACAGATTGTACATCAAAGGTTTTGTGGTTGGGTTGGTGTTCACATTTTTTTTGGTAGACTGTAGAATACCTTGCTGCACCAAAGACACTAGAAAATAAAAGTGAAGTCTCTCTGTAGACACCAACTCACTTTTTCCTTGTTCATTGAGTTGTGTGGGAATTATCCTCAGCAATGGGTCCTTGTTGTCAATTTATAGAGTGCTACCCACTGTCTTGTCAACTCATTGGGGATTTTAATGAGACTCCCTTGTTAATTATATTCAATTGAATATAATCTAGTCCTGGTACTGGAAGTTTTGTTTGGTGACAAGAAATTTCCATTTGCTACTCCATCTTTCCATTATTAGGAGACCTCCTTAACATCATCTTCATATATTTTAGGAAGATTCCACTGCACTAGGTTTCCATACCATTCCTCAATGCAGCTTTATCTTCCCATATTTCCTTCCTCAACCCCATCTTTCCTCTCTGGATTCTCCAATTCTTGTACTTCTGGCTCCAGTCTACCCACAAAATCTCTTTTTATTTTCTCCTCCCAGGATATTCATATGTCTCTACTAGTACCTTTCTCCAAACTGCATCTCTTTGTGGCTATAGAGTGTAGACTGGTTTCTATTTATTTAATGGTTACAATGGACATATAAGTGAGTATATACTATACTTATCTTTCTGAGTCTGGCTTAACTCACTTAGGATTTTTTTTACTAGTTCCATCTATTTGCCTGCAAATTTCATGATATCTTTTTTTCTTTTTATCCCTGGAATCTATACATTCACAGATAAGATGTTTGAACTGTTTATTAAAAATTTGATCTGAACCTTAAGTGTGTTTTCTATTCTTTGACTGCTGTTGTCCACTCTAGGTCCTATTCAAGAGCAGTAGTTTTGTGATTTCTTAGTCCCACCCAAGTGTGGTGCTTGTGGGGTTTCTGGTTGAGAATTGGTCTGTGGATTATTATATAGAAATGACTGATTATGTCTTAAACCAATCTAATTCAGAAGTTTAAATCTCAGATGAAAAAAGTTTGCATACTAGCCTAAAAACACAAATTAAAAGGTCATCAATTCTTTAATAGAAAGAAGCTTCTGTTTTTTTTTTTCTCTGTGTCATTGATCTGAGTAATGGCATGAACTTTCTCAAGAGAGAAACTATTTTTTACATTGTGTTTGTTTTTATTGGAAGTTTTATTTTAAAATCACCATATTCATTTTTAAATATTGTAAAAGTGAAGTCTCAAAGGTGATAAGCTGTCCAGACTTCCATTACTTTAAGGATTATGAGCAAAAAACAAAAAATAAATAAATAAAAAACGTATTGTATAGTTCTTGACTAAAGTTTTTTTTTTTTTGGCAGTATTTAAAGTTCCTGCTGTATTTAAAACTCTGTAAAAGAATGAAGGAAAGGCTTGGTTCCAAGGTGTAGCTATTCAATGATTTATGCTGAACATTCTGTTTATGGTTTGCATGAACTGTAAAACACAGAGAAAAAAGTATTCCAGACAACGACCATGCTTTCTGAAGCCCACAGTGCATAGTGAGTTGAGTCTGAGACAAATGATTATGCAAACTGCTATTTAATGACAATTATAATAAGCGCAGCATGCTTTGTCAGGGAACACATGGACTCCATGCTGATATACGAGTTTTGGGAAATTCCCAGGAAAATGGACATTTAACCTAAGCTGGAACTTAAAAAGTAGAACTAACCACACATGCTGGTGACCAAACCAATTGGTGTTAAATTAGGACTGATTTCATGTTATTGATCATACATGTTTGTAATGAAAGATTTGAAAATTAGCCACCTTCAAACATCTGAAAAACAGAATGTCACATAAACAAAGAGCAGTAGGTAGAACTATCTTGCGAGGGAAGCCAAAATAATGAAAATCTGTGTCAATGCCAAAGTAGTTGTATATCTGGGAATATACAGAATAAGAGGAGCATCTTCTCTTTAAATACACTTATATCTCACCAGTATTTATGGCACACTAACTGAATTTTTTAATTTAATAATCTAAAGTACAAGTATTGTTTTCTTGCCCCCAAGAAAACACATTGTTATTATATTCATATATATACAATTTCCGATGCTCTCATATATCTTTCACATATATTTATGAAAATGTAGTATAATTTTGACATATATGATTATTGTTCTTAATGACTGATTCCACAAGAAATTTAGAAATCATTCTAATAACCAAATTTTAAACTAAGTGTATTGTATGCATTGGTATTTTTAGAGCTCATAATTAGCTCATTTAAATTTCCTGTGAACTCTCAAGTAGAGAGATTACTGGGTACTGCCAAAAAATCTGAGGCACTCAGAAACAGAACAAAGGATCTTCCACACAAGGTTACATCAACCTTCAATGGTTTGTCAAGATTCATATACAAGGCTTTTGATTAATGCTTCATTTGCCTAAAAAACTATACTCTTGACCACAAGACTGAGTATTTAACATGGTGATATTTACAAGCAAAACACATTTTGTTGGCAGCCTCAACAGCTCAAAGCGTAGACTCTATCTTCCAGAGATCAACGAGTTCCAGAATCTAGCTCTTAGCTATTCCTGTATGGCTTGAAATTTGGCATTATATTTCCACAATGAGATACCTTATTTAGAAATGAACAAAAACCTGCTGATTACATTAGATTTATTTAGACTGTGGTATTAAAGCACATTTAAGAAGAACTTTTGACATCGTGAAAAATGAAATTTGAATGTTACCCCTATCACCCTGAAACTGCTTGACTTTGTCAAGATTCCTAATGATTTTTTTCTTTACAAATAAAATAAAAACATTAATAATGCACAAGATTTCTCTGATGTATGGAGCTTATACTAGCATAAGCTCAGTTTTCCAAGTGAGAAAACAGATATTCGTTACTAGTGCCATGCCTTTAGCACTGATTCCCTACTTCATTTATGTGTGTGAATCCGTGTGGTGCTGCAGGAATTCCTACAGCCAGCAGTCTTTAAGTTACCTGCCCACTTCGGCATGGACTCTTATACTATATATGCTCATGTAAAGCGTGCAAGCAGCCTCTCTTCTGGCTGCAGATTTCGGTTACTGTTCCCCGTTCAGGCAGAGGACTGTAATCTGTGAGTCTACCCCTAAATAAATAACCCTCTATTAAACTCAATTCTGAGCTAGTGTGGGATTTCATTTAAGCGTCCATCTTCCGTATGGTCCAGTGACAACTTGATGGAATGGGGAGCTGATCTGGATTATGCACATGATTTGTCTTCTCTTATTTATCTTGCTCTGTATTTGACTGTTAACTTCAGTTTTCATATTTGCTCACATGTTGGGAAAGAATTTTATCTCTAAGGACTTAATTGTTGGTGGTTGGTGCTACAACCACTTGGTTACCTAGGAAACATAGTAGCAGATAACAAAACATGCTAATTTTTTAAAAAATTTTTCCATTCAATTATTTACATTTCCTTTCCTCCTCCCAATCCCCTCCCGCTCCCCCATACCCCCTTCTCCCTCTCCCACCCTGCTTGAGAGAGGGCAGGAATCCCTGCCCTGTGAGAAGTCCAAGGCACTCCCCCCTACATTCAGGTCTAGGGAGCTGTGCATCCTTATAGACTAGGGTCCCAAAAAGCCAGAACATGCCGTAAAAACAAGTTCCAGTGCCTTTATCAATGGCTTCTCAGTCAGCCCCCATTGTCAGCCACAATCAGAGAGTCCGGTTTGATCACATGCTCATTCAGACCCGGTCCAGCGCTATTTGGTGAGCTCCCATTAGAACAGGCACACTGTCTCAGTGGGTGGACCAATTCCTCGCAGTCTTGACTTCCATGCTCGTCTACTCCCTCCATCTGCCTTTCAACTGGGCTTTGGAAGCCCAATCCGTTGCTCTGATGAGGGTCTCTGGCTCTATCTCCATCCTTCGGCGGACGAAGATTCTATGGTGATATTCGAGATAATCATCAGCGTGATAGTGGGGCAAGGCCAGTTCAGTTACCCTCTCCTCTGCTGCCCAAGGGCCTAGCTGGGGACATCCGCGTGGAAACCTGGGATCCCCTTTAGAGCTAAGCCTCTTGCCAACCCTAAAATGGTTCCCTTAATGTAGGTATCTTCTTCCCTGCTCCTATATCTGCCCTTCCTCCATCTCCACCCTCCCACTCCCCGAAACTGTTGCCAGTCCTTCCCTTCTAAATTTAAGAACTGACTTTGTAACAAGAACTGGTCAATTTTTCTTGACACGTGGTATCAAATACAGGAGAATAATGTGCCATCTTATCAAAAAATAGAATTGCATTGAAATAGGACAACTGCCTTCTTTAAAGATTTCTTCCTTAAGTGTGTGTGTGTGTGTGTGTGTGTGTGTGTGTGTGTGTGACATATGTGGGTACCATGGAAACTAGAAGAGAGTATCCAGTCCTGAGTTTATAGTTACAAGTTCTTCAGTGGTATGACCTCAGCTAAATGTTCCACTGTTTCAGTAAGCAATTTCCCATGCAGGCTCATTCATGGGACTCTAGTTAAACTCAGTCACATACATGGAACAAATATTAAAATAGAGCTGGATTCGGGAGAAGAAATGTTTCTGTAGGAGAGAGTGGAATGAGGGAGAAACTTGTGGGTGAGCATAAATAAATCCATTATATACAAGTATGAAACAAAGAATTAACATTGAAAAACAAGATGCAAAAGTATGAGGAAAGCTAGGTGGTAAGAATCAAGGATGAGCAGGTAAAAGAGGAGAATGAGGAGAGAAATGACAACATACACTGAACTTGTTAAAAAGTAAAGAGAACTTTTTAAAAGAGTAAAGAGAATTTTTTTAAAAAAGAAATTTTAATGTATGGTAAAGGTAGTTTTAATATCATTAATTTTGAGACTAGGAGTATTAGATTTTGAGTTACAAAAATAGGCTCTCAAAGGAGTTTGAACTTGATGGTACTTCACTTCTGTTTGTAATGCAAATAATCAAATATTACATTGTGTGTTAATTCTTATTTTTTAATGCTTGTGAGTAGTACTTTATAAACAGCTATTGACACATTATTCTCATTTATGAAAAAGATTATTTAGTAAATGAAAAATCCCTGAAATTGCCTAATAATTGATAAATATGCTTGTAGAGTTAGGTCCTGTAGAAAAATCCTAGAAAAGTTGTAAAAAGTCCTTCATTTACTCATGATAGCAGATTTCAGGGCTGGGTCATCCAAAACAATCTGCTACATCTGGGAAAGCACATTCAAGACCCATTTGCATAATATTTGAAGTACTCTTTTGTACACAATAAAATGGAGAATTCTGCATGAAAGTTTTTATTATTCAAAATTGCCTTCCTTGCAGAATATGTCATCTGGATGTTTACATAAAGACTCGAAATTTCTATTTTATTTCTTCATCTTGGGTTCAGTATGAGCTGATGGAGGAACAACCAGGTCAGCAGTTTTGGCACCATAGAGCTGCCTAAGAACATTCAGATTGCACTTAGCCCCTCTATGATGATGCTGATGGTTGTAAAGAGGAGGCTTCTCACTTAAAAACTGGATGCAATTAACTAGCTATGGATTTTATCACATCAGCAAATCTTGTATTTGACTCACTGACACAAACTCTTGGCTAGGAAACAAGAACTACTCTTGGTATATCAAAAGGTGCACATTGTCTCTATTCAAGTTGGAGAAACTAACACAGATTAAATAAGTTTCTAATAAATTAATTGGTGTTATGTCTCTAAGGAACAGCTTTAAGTTTACATCAAACACAGGAACAGTAAAAAGATATTTTCTTTCAGCACACTAGATTTATATCAATGCTTTTTATTATATATGTATATAAACACATAGATAGATAGATAGATAGATAGATAGATAGATAGATAGATAGATAGATGGATAGTGTGGCTATATTTCACTTATTAAATTTGCAGAGAAGATTCACTTCATTTGAGTGAATTGGCCTTTTTTTATTGTATATATCCCACTGTTTTTACCTTGTCTTTTCACAGAGTAACAGAGTAGGAATGGATTTCACTTATGTGTGAACATATATGTAAACATTTAAAACATGTTATCAGTTAGTCTTTAAGACAGTGGCTTATTTTTCTAAACTCCAGTTTCCCCAAGAGCACCACAGAGATAAGAGAAGCTACCATGTACCATTGTGCAGCTAAATAAAGGTTGAACACTTAAAGGCACAGAATAGTTATTAGTGTCAAGCACACATGAGTGCTCACTGAACCTCTAAGTGCTTCACTTCTGCAATGTTTCATAATCTTCACCATAGCTGGGCTAGGCAGAGCCCTAATTATCTAGTTAGAAAGTACTATACTTAAAAATCTTCACTCTATTTCTCCCAGATTTATAAATAAATTCTTAATGTTTTATTGTATTTCCAAAATGTCCTCCTACCCCATCGATTTGTCATGTCTGTAAAATACATTCTAAAACCTGAATAGGATCTGATGTAAAATATATTAATAATAATATCTTCTAGAACAAGTTTGCTTACTCAAGACTCATTGTCATTTCTGATTTATAGATTGAACGCATCCATTTACAGTGTGTGTTTGATATATGTACTGTCTCAGCTCTGGACCAAAGAGCAGTTTTGGCTATTGCTATCAGGTAGCTTAGATTCTGGTGTGATGATATAGAGGAGTCTTAAATAGGCAGAAAAATACAGGAATTTGCAAGAATTTTTAGGGGTCTATAAGAAGGACTTGAGAAATATAAAAATGATTGCCAAGAAACACAATATAACAGCACATGTGATGGCTGTCACTGTTCTTGATTCTCTGCATCAGGTAGGTATCTATAGGTACCTATTGCTCACTTACTATTCCTAAGTAGTTTATAATACAGTGTCTACTAATATTAATTCTGGCCAAATGTAACTGAGCATCTAATACAATGTGGTTTCTGTGAAGGGACATTAATCTCACATATGTCAAGGTGTTGTGTAACATGAGGCATGAGTGGGGCCTGTTTGTTTGGGGGTTTTTGTCCTGCCCGGTCCCCCAGCTGTTTAGTCAGAGAAAAATCACACACAGATCTCTGTACGCTATAATGCTAATTGGCCCATTATCTCTAGCCTCTTACTGGCTAACTCTCATATCTAGATTAACCCATTTTTCTGATCTATGTTAGCCATGTGGCTCAGTACCTTTTTTAGCTGGGGTAGCTCACATCCTGCTGCTTCGGTGATCGGGGCAGGAGTGGGGGAATCAGCTTCCTCCTCCCTAGAATTTCTCCTGCTCTCCTTGCATCATTTCCACTTCCTGTCTGGTTTTCCTGCCTACACCTCCTGCCTGGCCAATCAGCGTTTATTTAAAACATGATTGACAGATTACAGACAATTCTCCCGCACCAGTGTTGAGTGATACTGATTTTAATTTTGATTAGTTAAATGACCTGATAGAGTCATTCAGGTATCAGATTCTTTTCATTCCTTTGATCTGTGTTTCTGACCCAGTGTCTCAAGACAATGCCTCTCTCCTCTGCAAGGATTTCTCAAATCTCCAGGCTTTAGTAACTTATGAGAACAAAGGGTTAAATGCATTTTAATACCAATAATTAAAGGCAGAGGTCTTGACAATCCCACATTAGAAATGGGAGTTGTGGTGTATCCCTGCTGAGTGTACTTTATGCACCACAACTTCTAATCATCACAGAAATCCTGACCATTACAAATTCTATTATTTCACTCAGTCAGATAGGAATAAGAGGCATTGTGAGACTAAGTAGTTTGCTTTCTCACAAAAATTCCAGGGTCAGGAAGTTCTGAAAACTGTGCTCTTTCTATGGATCCACACTGCCTTTCCCTTTAAAAGAGCCTGACATTCTGAGAAATAGAGGAACAGGCTTGAACTGAAAGCATGTGGTTGGACCTGAAAGCTTAGCTTACCATGCACACTTGGAAATAATAAGCAAAATTATCACCACCAGTTTAGAATTTCATAATCCTGAGTGAAGTCTAATTGATAGCAAACACATTCTGTTTTCTTATAAATGAAACAAAACAAATACACTCAATTACCTTATTTTAAATTGCTTTCCAAATAACTGTTTGTGTATACCCTTCGTGACTTGGCAGAACGTCTCATAAAAAGAAGACTGCTTCTTTCATACAAACTCTTGCAATAGAATTTTAAATGGATCTATTTTACCATTTCAGTGGTTCAAACACTAAGTTCAGAGTAGTCTATAGAGCTTTGCTCCGATTCCTTCTACCACTGCTGCTGAAAAGTTTCTCTATGAAGTGTAAGGCCAGGATGACTCATTGAAAGCTCATGTTTTATTTTAGATCCTCAGTAACCCTTTAATCCTGCCATCCTGGAATACAGTGGAGAAAATTGGTATGTAGTCCCTATAATTTTCATATTTTTAAATTTAAAATTTTATTCTTTGAAAATATATCCCCATATTTTTTCAGTAAATGAAAAGTCAAATTCAGGGAATGGGTTATTTATTTATTTATTTATTTATTTTGGAGTTGTTGGCCAGTTGGTCTCAACGATGCCCAAACATTATAGGTTATTGAAAATGCTCCTTTTTTTCCTTTAAAACTTTTTGGTAAGACCCTATTGCAGCAAATACCACATACTTGAGTCATAGCATATGGATAAATAAAGTTTATATTAACCTTAAAACTTCACACCTACTGGTTAGCTTTCATATTGTTTGAAGGTGCCATGAACACTACTAGAGGAGAAAAATAACCATCAATCCCATCCAGGTACGAATATGAACTCTATGAGCTGCAATAACTACTGGGCTCGGAAGACACCTGCTGGTGAAATAGTGGCAGAGACTTTGTGGAAATAACCAAGCATTTTCAGATTGCATTTATCTCAGTCTGTCGGGAAAAACCCATACCTTGCCGGGCAGTGGTATCGCATGCCTTTAATCCCAGCACTCGGGAGCAAGAGGCAGGCAGATCTCTGTGAGTTCGAGGTTAGCCTGATCTACAAGAGCTGGTTCCAGAACAGGCACCAGACAAAGCTGCAGAGAAACCCTATCTCAAAAACAAAAACAAAACAACAAAACAAAACAAACAAACAAAAAACCCCACATTTGACACTGTTAACAGATCAAGAGCAAATGGATAGGCAGATTACAGATCTAGGAGAGAAACTAGCCCCAAAAAACATTCAATTAAATCAGTTAATAATGCCCTATCGTTATTATACCAGTAAGTTAAGGAATCTCTCAATCTTCATCAAAGAAGTTTCTGCTTGTAGTAGATGATGACCAACAAAAGAGACCCACAATTTGCCTAACTGCAGAGAAAAAGAGTCGGTAGAATATCCATCCTAAAATGGAAAATATATACCACATCTTCTGCTCCAAAGACTCAGGGATCATTGCAGAAGAGAGGACAGAAAGAGCCACAGGTAATAGGGAAGCCACAAATCTGACCTCAACTGTTGTGACAGTATGCACAAAAACTATGCAGGCCATAGCCAGACCAACACCAACATAAAGAAGTGAATTGTGCACACAATACGGATTAGCTGCTGGGAAAGGCAGGGAATGTATTGTCTAAACCTTTACAAAGCTAATGTGTTGACTATTTTCCAGGGAAAGGACAAATATCCAAGTATATTTGTGCTGTATAGGTTGACTATTTTTTTGGGGGGAAAGGAACCAATATTGGGAGGGAAAGTAGTTACATTTGAGAAGTCTTTTACAAGGTAATGGATATGATTAGAACACATGGTAGCATGGTAGGAATGATTGTCTTTTTGTGTTCAAAGAAATAATAAAATACAACAGAAAAAAATATATAATGCACTCTGGCTAGTCTCCTTTTCCTTTCTTATCTTCCACCCATCCCTGTCATCATCATTCTTCCTTAAAAATAGCTTTTCTTACTCATGACTTTTTGTTTTGTTTTGTAAACCACGTAGTTTAACCAGTGTCCTTGGTGTGATGATCATAGGATGACCTGTGAGGGCCTGGTGAGCTCAGCAGCATGGGTATAATTGAATACTAAATCTACACCTCTCCCAGAATCTGTTAGCGATCAGTAGTTCATGAATAATTGCTAGGGCCTCCTGAGCATGCTCCCCTTCCACAGAACACTGTCGAGTAGGCCTGACTTAAATAGATTCAATGCCTATATCCACAACTGAGGGAAACTCGTGATTACACTTTCCAGTGAAAGGTCACACATTCAAGTGTATTTGGGCAGGATAAATTGACTTTGTTAGGGAAACAAGGACCAAAAGCACATACTGTGGGTAGAAGATGGAATTTTACAAGCCCTCTCCCTATTTTTTAATTTCTTACATTCATTTTTGTTCCCAGCACCATAAAAGGGCTGCTATAAGTGTCTTATGGGGTGTGAGAATTTCTCAGCCATCCTTTATGATCACTGTCTTTTAGTACCATACATCTATTGCATTTGCCTGTGTTAACAGCATAGGATGACTTCTCAGATGAAGGCTAAGAGTAGCCATTGCCTATTAGACTAAGCATAGATATTTAGAATGTGAATTTTTGGGAACGTTAATTCAGCAAAACAGCTATAACAGGTTTTCCCTCAGAGCTATACCTTACTCAGTCTTTTCCTGTTTTTTACAGTAGTAGGTATGGTTTCCCGCTTATAGCAAAGGTTTCAAATCTTGTCAGTTATGGTTACCCCATAGCTATTGTGCTCCAATTGTATCAGTGGACACATCTTGACTTACAGGTGGCATGGTAGTTGCTGAGGAGGGGGAGGAAGACTCAAGGGAATCAGGGAGGCCAGGGAAACCAGGAGAATAGGGCCCACAGAATCTACTGACTGGGACTCATGGAGGCTTTCAGAAATCAGAGAGCATGTATGGGAATGGTCTAGTCCTTTGCATATATGTTATGACTGAGTATTTTGATGTCCTTGATGGGTTCCTAACAGTGGAAGCTGAGACTGTCTCTGACTCTTTTATCTACTTGTGGGACCCTTCTCCTTTATCTAGTATTGATGTGATGGTATGTGCATGGTCTATATTTATTGTTATGCTCATATAATTTGTTGATTAGTATTTAAGTTTATGATGATTTTCATGTCTTACTCATCCCTGATTCATTGGAATTCAGCCATTATAGATATGGTCAACTCTCTTTTATTGTGATCTTGAATTCAATTTACTCTTTGCATTTTGTTACAGAGACCTATATCAAAAATTTCCTATAGAATATATTACTGATACTATTCCAATTTTTACAAAAATATGACCATATTTCCTGAGAAGAATTAATAATTTTATGATAGAACAACATCATTGGCACATTTGTATGCAGTAGAGTGAAATTATAAAAGGTAAACTAACCAGACAGCAACTTTTGGTCATATTCATATATGAGCTATTTCTTCCCAACCAAAACTTGCTTCATTATAAGAGAGAATAGAGCCATTCATTTAGCATTTAGGTTAAGAAGTGATTATTAGTAATGTGGTATCCCTCCTCAATTTGTCTAACTACAACAAGACTCTTGTTCATAAGACTAAGAGATCATAGCAGAGTCACATATATTCTGATCATACAAACTATGTTTGAATGTAAAATTTCATTTCCTAGAAATGTTAAAGCAGCTATATCCATGAAGTCCAATCAACATGACTGCCTAAACCAGATTCAAACAGGAAAAGAGTAGACATGCTAATATGGAAGAGGGGAATTTCAAAGGTCCACAATGTTATACAAAGAACTATAAGCTATTAATAATTCTGAGAGCCAGAGATATAGACTTGCATAGGGGAAAGTTCCCAAACTAATTATCCAATATCAAGTAGAGAAGTCGCAAATTGATTATCTAATATCAAGTAACCAACCCTGAAATCATATATATATATATATATATATATATATATATACATTAATAACATTAATAAGATTGAGCAGGTTTTGTTTGTGTGTGTTAACAACATATGAAAATTAAGAGGGAATGAATTTGAGAGAGAAAGTAGAGATACTTGATAGGAGTTGCCTGGAAAAAGAACAAGATGGTGTAATTAAACTTAAATTTCAAAAAATCTTGTAGGAACATATTAACTAGCTAAAAATATTTCATAAAGCTGTTTCCCCAAAAAATAAAGTTATTTTGTGCATACTGTTTATTTTGGAAAACTTTAGAAGCTATTAATTAACAAAACATGGAACAGGGTAAATTTTATTAAAGTTCTAGACTTTTATATACATTGCACAATTTCAACTCATTAAATATTTCTGTCCTTCTAAAGCAGATATGTTTATCATTGTGTTTCAGTGTCCTTGATAAATAGAGTGTTGCCATAAGGATGAGGGTGACCAATGGCTTTGGCAATAGCTCTGGCAATAGCCTTCTTAGTTTGGAAGACTCTAAGAAACTTCTTTGGACAATGACACAAAAAGATGTAACCCTTTCCTAGGACTGGTTATTTTATTTGGGAGTATATACTATCTATTTGGGTATTGTCTTTCCCATTATATGGTAATTCATTTTAAACTTCTTCTAAATATGTATGGATTTTAGAATTTTTTTTATATAGCAGTAGGTTTCAATATGGTCTTTAGGTTGTTATCCCATCCCCATTTCCCTTCTTCTACCATGTCTTCACATCCTAATCCACATTTAATCATTCTACATTGAGGCATCAAAATCCCTGACTTCAAACTCTACTATAGAGCTACAGTTCTGAAAACAGCCTGGCACTGGCATAAAAACAGACAGGAGGACCAATGGAACTGAATCAAAGACCCAGCTATTAATCCACACACCTACAAACACCTGATTTTTGACAAAGAAGCAAAAACATATAACATGGAAAAAAGAAATCATATTCAATTATTCTACATTCTAGTATCTCCCTTTTAACATTATAACCTGTTTCCTCTTCCTTGAAAATTTTCCTCCTCCCTCCTGGTCCCTTATTGGCTATCTAGCATTTGTAGACTGAAGTACATACATCTAAAGCTTAAAAGAAATAAATCTTCCTATAAAAGAAAACATGTAACATTTATCTTTCTAGATCAGGGTCACTTCACTTAGAATGGTTGTTTCTAGCTCCATTATTTACTTGAAAATTTTATAATTTCATTTTAGGCAATTGAATAATATTCCATTGTGTAACTATATTACAGTTTTATTATCTGTTCATCAATAGATGAACATATAGGTTGTTTTCCACTCATGACTATACTTAATTTTGAAGAATCTGTTGGGAATAAGCCCAAGAGTGATAAAGCTGGATGCTGTTTTAGATTTATTTTCAGCCTTTTGAGGAACATTCACTTTGATATTCATAGTTTCTGTACCAGTTTTTCCCTAATACCAGCAGTAAACAAAAGATCTTCTGCAGTATGAATAATAAAAACTCAGAGACAGAAATTGTGGTTCAACCCAAAAATCAGAAAAGCAAAGCAAACAAGCCACCAGAGAAGTCTTAACTCTATGAAGGCTGGGTGACCACAAACTAAGCAGTCTCTCTCTCTCTCTCTCTCTCTCTCTCTCTCTCTCTCTCTCTCTCTCTCCTCATTTTATATTCCTTCAAGTGCTGGGATTAAGGGTACCCTAGTACTGAATTAAAGGTATTAGCCATCACCACCTGGATTTATTTCTGCATTGATCTTGTATAACTCTGGGTGGCCTTGAATTCACAGAGATGCATCTGTCTCCCAAATCCTGTGTGTCAACATTGTCTGACCTCTAGTGACTTTATATTTTCCTCTGGACTTCAGACAAGATTTATTTATCAATATACAAATAATATACCACTACAATTCCCTTTCTCAAAATCCTTGCCAGTACATGTTGTCATTTGTTTTATTAATATTGAGCATTCTGACTAGAGTAAGATGAAATCTCAATGTAGTTTTAATTTGAATTTCCCTAATGGCTAAAAAGAAGTTGAATTGTTGTTCAAGCAGTAACTTCATCCTTAATGACTAACATACATTTTGCTTGAAGGTACTGTGCATGCTACCAGAAGGGAAAACTAGTCATCAGTATTGCCCAGCTACAAACACTGTGATCTACTGTAATAAGTTGCGTAAAAGATGTACTGCTTGTTAGTAGTGGCACAGATGTCATAGTAGTAACCAACACTTGTTTAATTGGATTTAAGGTCAGCTCCATGAGATAGAACCCATACCTACACTGTTAATGAAGCAAAGAATCTGAGACTCATTAAGTTGTGGACCCTAGAAGAAAATATACCTACAACTATTATTCTTCTAAACGACCATAGGAATAAAATAACACCTAATTATATGTTGCTATACTCATAAGTCATTAAACTGCTTATATAAAAAGCTTATTGCAGTAGATGGTAATTAACAGAGACCCACAACTAGATAATTGCAGAGAGTGAGGAATTTTAGAGCATATAGCTCTAGGTAGGAAGTCATTATTATGATGTCTTCCCCTTAAGACCCTGTGAAGAAGAGGAAATAGGAAGATTTTAAGAGCAAGAGGTGGTGGTTGACGCTAATGAAGGAGAATCTTTTAGACACAACATGTCTGATGAACATATGAAATCACAGATACTGGGACAGCATTTACACATTCAATATAGGTTAAAGTCAAACAAATTCTATCATGGATAAGGAAAAATGAGAAAAAAATACCCTGGTGATCCAGAAAGATATTAGAAATAGGTAGGTTCTGGGTGAGTAAAAATCAGTTCTTTTTTCAATTAAGAGACACTGCCTTAATCAGTCATACTCCAGGGTAAGCCTTATGCAACTGAGTAGTGAGCTAACAAAAACTGGGGTCCATGTTGCTAGGATTTTTTAAAATTTTTATTTGTGTGTGTGTCTCCATCTCCTCCTCCTCCTCCTCCTTCTTCTCCTGTTTATTCTTTTATTCTTCTCTCATACAGTACGACCTGCCATAATAGAGGGAGAAGGATGTTTCTTTTTCTGAAAAGAAAGGACATAAATGTGTGGAGTCCTAGGAGGAGAATGGGAGGGGTAAGGAAGATAATTAGTATCCACTGTACAAAAATTTTATAGAATTAAATAACATTAAAATTCAAATAAATTTAAAATTTCTTAAAACATTGCATTTATATTTTTCAAATTCACCAAAAGTGTTTAAAATGCCTTCAGAAGAAATACTCGGATTATGTAAAAAGAAAAATTACAGAACACAAAGAACTAAGCTTATATTTAAGATATATTTTTTCTTTTATTTTTTAGATAGTCTCATAAAGCACAGGCTTACCTAAAGTTTCATGTAGAACTGAGGGTAACCTTCCATATCTTAAGTGCTAAGATTGCAAGCATGCACCATATATCCTGCTTTTATATGACATTAGGTATGTTAACACAAGAATTCATAGATAAACAATCTTCTAGAAGAGATACATATTTAGGCACTAATAATTTTTAAATCTTTATATTCCTTTAGTTTAATCAGTGTTCAGAATATTATTTAATGTATAGAAAAATGACAATTATGTACATATCTTGAAAGAAATTTTCTTTATTGTATCATATTTCTCGGTTCTACTGTGATACTGTCCTTTAACCCTTCCTATGACAATTGAAGTTGGAATCCTTATTAGTTCTTGAATAGGCAGGGTTCTCTTGAGGAATGGAATCAATGAATATTGGTATATACATTGTAAAATGAGTTTCACTGTGTTGGCTCATGTCACTGGGCTTGACTTATCTAGTAAAGAGCTTCTTTGCCCTGTAGAGAAAAAGAAACAAGTATCTGCCTGTTAAGTAATCCTAATGTCTTAGCATTTCAAGCATGCAAAAAACACCTGATAGCTTCAGGTTAGTTGCTAGGATTGAATCCACACAGAAAAATCAAATAAACTAAAATTCCATATTACTGCATATTGAATAGTGTCAGAGCACTGTTTACAGGTTTCCTCCTTGACTACTGTAGATATGTTCTCATTTTGCCTCAAGTCCTTTGGAAGGTGTAAACCACATTCAGTTCAGGTCCCTCCTGTCATGAATCCCATGTGTGAATCCTCTATTAATATACATTTACAGACACCAAGGTGCTAATCATTCATTCTAGATAGTACCTTTTATAAATATTTTAATTAAATTTATTTTACATACCAATCACTGTTTCCCCTCCCTCCTCTCCTCTCATTCCCTTCACCCACTCTCCTTCCAACCCTTATGCACTCCTCTGTCATTTCCATCCAGAGAGGATAAGACCTCACATGGGAGTCAACAAAGTATGGCATATCAAGTAGAGGCAGGACCAAAATAATCCCCCTGCACCAAGACTGAGTGAGGTTTCTCACCACTGGAAATGGGTTTCAAAAAGCCATCTCATGCACCAGAACTGTGTAGGAGTGATTCTTTACATGTTAGTATATGCATTATGTACATAGCTGGTGGCCATGGTAGTTTTCCTTAATGGGTTTTTGGTTGATTGTTAGACATCATGTGTGTACTGAGAATAGAAATCTGGTCCTCTACAAGAAGAGCCACTTCTCTTAATTTTGAGCTACTTTTTCAGCTCTGCTTAGATAAATCTTAAACAAAGTATATTGATAACTAAGAATGTCATTAGTCTTCTTCCTGGACAATTCATGATATTGAACAGAATATCCCTCTCACTTTATTTGTCAGAATTCATATTGGTTGATATGTGTACTTATTCATTTATTTTAGCACCATAACTGTCATATTCTCTCTGCCTTCAGTGATCCAAGGACTATACTTAAAGATTATAAATAATAAGTGGCATGCAATCAGGGCTAAAAGTTTATTTTCAAAATGTGCCCATATCATTATTTTACCATTACATACTGTAAGTATAATTTAGGAATAAACCAAGATCACAAGGGGCTGAAAATAATAACACTGGAAGACACCAACCCATAAGATGCTTTAGCCTTTTAATTGATGAAAGTATATTTAAAGTCTATTGTTGGGGATATTGACAGGCTTATGGCTGCTATCTTCAACAACTCTTGCATATAATAATTATACTATAATTATATAGTTATATATATTATATATATAGTTATATATTATAAAAATATAGTTATACTATAATTATTATATCCTGTTACACTTATTTTTGTTTATTCTACCTCATATGGTTGTAACCCAAATGGAATGTAAAGTTCTAGTTAAATTAAAATGATACATAGTATACCTTTAATCAATCAAATTTAATGTTTTCTTCTGCTATTGATTTTTGCTCATTTGTATAAAAGATTTAAATAGAGCACAAGAATCTATATTTTGCAATCCCATAGTTCTTAAAGAATTGCATTTAAATTGAGGAAATATCTACATCTACTGGCAATACTTACCAGAGTAACTCCTCTTGATGGTTCTCTAAATGCAACTTCAAATTCAGTACCTCTGAGAATACTGTCATGTCTGACTTAGTGTTGGTGGGAATGTTAATTGCCATGGCTATTATGCAAAATAAATCAAAGTTCCCTCAAAAGGGCAAAACTATCATATTATCCAGAAATCCCTCTTCTGAGATAAACCAACAAAGAAAAGGAAATCAGCATCACAAAGACATATATGATTGCCTATATTTATTGAAGCATTAGTCATGGTGCTAAGATATGGAATCCACCAAAATATTCAGTATAATATTGGTAAATAAAGCAATGGTGGTACAAACTGTCATATATGATCTTAGAAAGTGCAAGAAATTTTGAAATGCATATTAAAAAAGCCAATCAAAGACAAATGCTACATAATCTATCTTGCTTAAAAGTGGGACTTAAAAATCAAGTCACATTAATGGTAAAATAGAATAGATGAGTGGTTATCAGAAGATGGGGAAATGGGAGTGCAGAACCATGCTATCCATGATATTTTAGTCAAAATTGCTGAGGACCTAATGCAAAAGATGGTGATTGTAGCTCATAAAATGTACTAACTGCTTCATTTTTGCTGAAAATAGCTCTCAAATGTTTTCACCATGCATACACATATACCCTTACACCACAAATATTCGATCACCCACAATCACCCCTCCATAAGGCAACTGATTGAGGATGTTGATACTTGTACCAAGATTGTCATTATAAATTCAGAATTTATATATCAAAATCTTCTCTTATATACATTACTTAGATAGTTAAAAATTTGTAAATGAACAGGGTGTTATTCATAGTAACCAAATATTAACTAAACATTAACTGTAATTGAATTAGCTTAAAATTTCATCAACAGAAGAATGGATAAATAAAATATAGTCAAACAGAAGAGTATTTTTTCAAGAGGAATGAAATTATAGTAATCCATACTATTATAAGGATGGACCTAACAAACATAATATTACTTATAAAAAGTCATACATGATGCTCTCAGTGTCTGTGCTACTGGGGTTATATTTAAGACGTAGTATTCTCTACCCATGCATTGAAGACTACTTCTATAAAGCAAAGGACACAGTCAATAGATAAAAAGGCAGCCTACTGAATGGGAAAAGATCTTTATCAACTCCATATCAGACAAAGGACTGATCTCCAAAATATATAAAGGACTCAAAAAATTAGACATTAAAATTCTAAATAACCTAAGTAAAAAATGGAGTACTGAACTAAACAGAGAATTCTCAACAGAAGAATCTGAAATGGCTAAAAAATACTTAAGAAAAGAAAATGTTCCACATCCTTAGCCATCAGGGAAATGCAAATCAAACAGTTCTGAGATACCACCTTACACTTGTCAGAATGATCAAACCACTAATAATAGCTTATGCTGAAGAGCATGTGGAGTAAGCAGAACACTCATCCATTGCTGGTGGGAATGCAAACTTGTACAACCACTTTGGAAATAAGTATGACAGTGTAGAGATGAGGCAAGCAGGCCTGGTTTAGGTGCAGCAGGCCGCATTCCCGCTGCCTGGCTCCCGGCTAGTTTACATACGAAATAATTACACGGAAACTGTTTTCTTTTAAATACTGCCTGGCCCATTATATCTAGTCTCTTATTGGCTAACTCTTACATATTGATTCAACCCATTTCTAATAATCTGTGTAGCACCATGAGGTCATGGCTTACTGGGAAAGATTCAGAATGTCTGACCTGGCAGCTTCATGGCGGGCAGCTCTCTGCCTCTGCTTTCTTTCTCCCACAATTCTGTTCTGTCTTCCTCGCCTATCTATGTTCTGACCTATCAGGTCAAGCAGTTTTCTTTATTAATTAACCAATGAAAGCAACAGATAGATAGAAGACCCTTCTGCCTGCCTCTGTTTTCTTTCTTCCACAATTCTGTCCTGTCTACTCTGCCCATTTAAGCTGCTATCCTATCAAAAGCCAAGGCAGTTACTTTACTAACCAATGACAGTAACACATAGACAGATGACCCTCCTACATCATGGCAGTTCTCACAAAATTGGGAATCAACCTACCTCAGGATCCAGCAATACCACTCTTAGGCATATACCCAAGAGATACTCAATCATGCTACAAAAACATTTGTTCAACTATGTTCATAGCAGCATTATTTGTAATAGCCAGAACCTGGAAACAACCTAAATGCTCCTCAACTGAAGAATAAATATAGAAATTGTGGCCCATTTACACATTAGAGTACTAGTCAGTGGTTAAAAAAACACAATGACATCTTGAATTTTGCATGCAAATGAATGGAAATAGAAAACACAATCTCTATCCCAAGTGAGGTAACCCAGACCCAAAATGATGAATATGATATGTACTCACGCGTAAGTGGATACTAGCTATAAATAAAGGACATTGAGCCTATAGTTCATGATCCTAGAGAAGCTAAGTAATAAGGTGAACCCAATAAAAACATATATAGAACTACCTGGAAAGTGAAAACAGACAAGATTACCTGACAAAATTGGGAGCATGGGGGTAGGGAGAAGAAAGAGTAGAAGGGAAAGAGGAGGGGAGAATGGGAGGGTTGAGGAGAACTTAAGGGAATGGGATAATCGAGATGGAGGAAGAACAGATATGAGAACAAGAAAGAGGTATCTTGATTGAGGGAGCCATTAAAGAGTTATCAAAAAACTGGCTCTAGAGAAATTCCCAGAAATCCATGAGGATGACCCCTCCTAAGACCCTAAGAAATAGAGGAGAGGGTGCCCTATCTTGAATTGCGCTGTAGTCAGACTGATGAATATCTTTAATATCAGCAGAGAACCTTCTTCACTCAACAATAGATGGAAACAGAGGCAGCGACCCACATTGGAGCACTGGACTGAGTTCCCCAGGTCCTTTTGAAGATTGGAAGGAATGAGACTATGAGTAAAGATGTCAAGACCATGATGGGTATACCCACCTAAACCGTTTACCTAAGCTAATAGGAACCGGACTGGGAAGGAACAGGCATAGGACCAAACTTGTCCCTCTGAATATTGTTGACAGTTGGATGGCTGGGGAAGACTGAGGGGCTACTGTCAGTGGCACCAGGATTTATCTCTACTGCTTGTACTGACTTTTTGGGATCATATTCTCTTTGAATGTATACCTTGCTCAGCCTAGATGTAGTAGGGAGGGCCTTGGACCATCCAGAAAGCAATGTGCCTTACCCGCTCTTAGGTCGGGGTTGGTTGGGAGGGTGTGTGAAGGGAATGGGAGGAGAAAAAGGAGAGAGAATTTGGATTTGTATTTTTTTTAATTTAATAAATAAAAAGAAAGGAAAAAGAAAATAAGATGTCCCACATGAAGAAACACATAGTGTTTGATTCTTTTACTGTGAAATGTCCAGAATGGGTGAATCTATTAAACAGAAGATTGCTATTTCCCAGAACTGAGAGGAGAGATGGGAACCCTTCTGTACGGTATGAATATGTTTTACTAAAATTGGTTAATAAAGAAGTTTGTCAATAGCCAGGCAGAACAGAGCCAGGCAGGAAATCCCAACAAAGATACAGGGAAAAAGAAGGCAGGGTCAGGGAGACACAAGAAACCACTGGAGAAGCAAGATTCCTGTCATGGTAATATGGTGATTTATATATTTAGTAATAGGTTAATTTAAGATGTTAAAGCTAGTTAACAATAAGCCTGAGAAAATATACTTAACAGTTTGTAATTAATATATATATATATTAATATATATATGAGGTATATATATATATATATATATATATATATATATATATATATATATATATATATATACCTCAGAGTGTTTATTTGGGAACTGGTGGCTGAGAGAGAAACCTCCTGTTACAGAGACGTTTGGGACAGTGCAGAGGAATTTAAGAACTATTGTTTTCTTTTTGGAGTAATGAAAAGTGTAAAGAAAAGTTAAGTTTTAAAGAAAAGATAAGTTCACAGTTCCATGAATATCTAACAAATTATTGCATTTTAGAATTCAAATTTTGATTTGTTAAGTATGAAAATCACATCTTCTATAACTGTTGCCAGAATGAAGGTCAAGCAAATAGTTCTTAAATGATTTTGATACAATTGTCTCATGAAACAAATTTAAAATTTCTTTGTCAATGTTTTTCAGAAAACATATTACAGGTTTGAACATTTATATCATGTTCTTTATCTAACAAACTGTTATCTCCCAAGCAGCATTTAAGGATCATCAAATTCATCAGGACAACAGAAGAAAGCAACTCCGTGAACCTTTCATTATCTGGGGATGGAGTATGGACAAGGCTGCATTCAATGGTGCTAAATGAATCAGAGAATGGAAGGATAGATTTTGCATTTTAATTGGATATTTTTATTTTTTTTACGTATATTTTTGCATATTTACTATTTTGTGGAGTGGACTTGCGTTGAGCATACCTAAGCAAATATGGGAAAGTCAGAGAATAACATGCAGAATTGATTCTCTACTTCCATGATCTGGGTTTTGGGGATCAAACTCTGGTCATCAGTCTTGAAAGCTGGCAACTTTGCTTGTTGAGCCTTCTCCCTATTTTCATAGTTTATAATGAAAATGTTAATGAAAGCATTGTGGAAGAAGACAATGGTTAATAAAATCGGCATTAACTAAAATAGCTGGACAATTATTGGAGAGGCAAAGAGAAAAGCTCAAAAGAAAATTTTAAGTCAAGGACAATTCTTTTTCATATAGAAGAAAAGTAAATCCATTTGGAAATACATTATGTAATAAGATTCATTGCCCTGACAGAATTGTATAAATTGACAGAAGCAAGTGCAAATATGTCAAAGCCTGGTACTGTTAGACAGAAACATTCAAAGGGAAAGTCATCCTAACTCTCTTTCCTAAGGGCTCCACTTGGCCCTCCCAAGAGCCTGATCCCTTAATGACAGTACCACACTAAGTAGAGACACACCTGAATCTTTTAGATGTGAAACTCTAAAATAAATACAAAACAAAACTATGATTTCAGGAGAACACACACCTCCTACAGTAACATTGAGATTTATAAATCTGTGTTAAGAGTCAAAGGTATGCCAAGTTATTATCAAAAGCATCTAGACATCAGAATTGCTCTGTTCACACAAGGTGTTAGCTTTCTGATCTGTCAGAGCTTTGGCTTAGGAAGATGAGTTTAGATGTGGCTGATTTACTGCAGGCATCTCAGAGGGGAAGCCCATAGGTCAGAGGACAGGTTTCCTAGAGATGGCTCACTGGCATCAGCTGTCTCCAAGTCTGTATTTGACACTCTTTCCCTTATTCCCTACCTGTAATCTGGCTACTTTTGAGCATTTTCAACTGTGTAATACATCTTAACTTCTTATATAACTAAAATAAACATACATATATGCATACAAATTCCATTCTTTATTATTTCAGTAGGCTCCTATACAGCACTACTATTAAAACCGTATTCAATCTTCATTGAAAATACTCTAGGGGGAATTTTGTCAGTTATATCTGTTAGTTTATTACATTGAAACCCTATTCTATATTTTTTCTCTATAAGTTTGAACTATATGGTATCATTAGCAAACATCAGTTGTTTTAAGATCACTTTGGAGGATCAATGCATTTAAAGTTCACATTTAGAAAATCTAAGCAAGAATACCTATAATTTGGATATTTTTATTATATGCTAGCATGAAAATAAATCCTATTTTATACTGTAGAATATTAGTGGTATTTAGAGATTTAGAAAGCAAACTTAAAGGAATTTCAAATTCCAGAAAATTGTTTTTAAATTTGTCTACACACTGCCTTTAGTTTTGTGTCACCTCTGCTATATTGAAGGATACCCTGCATCAAGTTTGAAAGTGTCTGAAAATGTGCTTGAAAGTGTGTTTCTAGAAAAGATCGCTGTTTAAATCACCAGGGTGAGAAACTTATCACCCTCATGAAAATGGGAAGTCATCACTCAGCAGGTTGACGAAGCTCCCTCCCACAGAACAAAAGAGGAAGAAAAATGCAGTTTCTTTTTTAAATGAAATACCATCTTGTCCTGCTATTGAGCAAAGCCTCAGTTCTCCTGGCTCTGGGCCTTTGGACATGGTGATGATCCATTAGATCAGCTGCTACCCTGTGAGGTTGTAAGGTCATTGAAGCACATCAGTGGTTTTCCTAGTTCTCCATCAAGCATTCGTCTAACTATGTGATTTTTATGGCCATTCTTATAGTAGCTCCTTATCAATATATGAAATTTTCATAATGATCTCAGAAGCATACTTACAAGAGGATGACGGTATACCCGAGATATGATGTCATCTTCAAATCACCAAATTCTAAAATCATATAAAACACTTTAGAAGAAAAACAAGTAAAGAAACAACTTTATTTGTCATGGGAGGGAGCAAGTACAGAAGGGAAGTGAGAAACAGGAATTAAAGTGTAGAACCAAAACTCACAGTTTTGTTGTGAAAGAACTTAGAAAGACCTTTATTAGAACAAGCCCTTATTATACATTAAAACTTATTCCCCCACTTTTTTGTATGTTGGTGCTTTTGAAAAAACTAAACAAAGTTTAAAACTTGGGGATTGTGTGCAGTGCACATAAGCAGTTCAGGAAAACCTCTCATCCACTGCACTATGGCAGTTCCCTGAGACTCACACAATCAATAACTGAACAGAAGGCAGTCAGTTCTCACAACTCCTTTCCCTTTGCCAGGAAGATTAAGTGGCAATGGCTTTGAAGGATTTGTTTCTTTCTGGAGTTCAAATTACAACTATAAACAGAGATGAAGCAATTCCCCTTGGAATGAGAAAGGAATTTGAATTCAATGTAAAGTAACAGGTAACAGGACTCTGTTCTAAATTTGAAGCTTTATTTTACCAGAGTGAATCACGAACAACAATAGATAGGCTATAGGTGATGAGGCTAGGATTTACCGTTAATATTATTAACAGGAACAAATAAATAAACATACAAGTGAAAAGCAAACCAAAATGGAGCTGTAAAGGAGTAAGAAGTCAAGGGTTATTGAAGCTAAACTCATTGTCCAAACGTTTCTCTTATCTTCAAGATGTACAGAAAAAGCAAAACTTTTCATTTTGTTCCCAGCAATAAATTTGAATGACTGATGATAACATGTAGCAATCTTAGCTAGATTCAATGTTATAAATATTACCTGTAATGTTAAAGATTCTCAATTTTATTTCTTATGGGAGACCTCTATTTCTCATGAATTCCAGGCTTGTATATATTCTACCTACTGAAACTGTCAATTTACTATCTGAAAAAGCTCAAAGACAGTATTTTCAGACAAAATATCTGATTTTCTATCCATCCAAATTTACCTGTCCCAAAGTTCTCCTTATCTCTGCAGATAAAAACCATATTTTTCCAGTTGTATAGACTCAAATTCTTGGAGCATCTTGATTTGTGTCTTTCTCATATCCTATAGAGTTAGATAACTCACATTTTAACACTTCCCATTGTTACTATCCTGATTCAAGACCCTGTTGTTTAACAATGAGGCTATTATAACAGCTGTCTAATGGACTTTACAACTTTACCATTCATATTTCAACAGTCTCTCTCAATGAATATTCAGATTGTTTTATTGCATGAACCAGGTAATAACCTCTATTTCTTTACTCAAAACTTTCTCTGTATCTCTCTTTCTGTCTTTTTCTCTCTCTCCTCTGATAGGTGTTCCACACACTTCATGGACTTAGGTCGGGGTTATTTATGACTTATTTGAACTGTACTATTTTCTATAAAGCTCTTCACTCAATTACCCTTAAAATGATTCTCTAACCTCCTTCATTTTTTTTTAAAACATTAGCTATTCAATCAATTTTTTTTTCTAACCACTATACTTAGAATACATTTGAATCTGTGCTGGGAACATTATTAGCTAATCAAGAAAAAAAAAAGAACAAAAATATTCAGAAAATTAGCATATAGAAAATAGCTAGGGAGTCTATCAATCGATGAAATCATGTATTCAAAAGGAACAAATACTAATGAGATAGCTTAGCTTTATCTACTATCAATATACCATATTTGCTAGTCAGACACCTATCTGTAGAACCAAAGTTGGTTGTTGACAAAACTTGCATTTTTTTCTAGATGGTCTTCCCCCACCCAAGATATCAGTCTTTGTGATTTACAAATACATTACTTTGTTGTGGGTATGTTCATCGGGATGTGGGTAGCCGTTGAAGCTATTGGCTAACCCAAAGCTGGAACACCAGGAAAAAGGCAGTTCTGAGCCACTGGACATGGGTGTTAAGAAACAAATTTGGGTCATTCTGTTAAATTCTGATCCATGTCTCCAACCCCACATCCTTGAATTTTAATATAAATTTTTACTAATTTTGTATATTTGAAAACTAGTAGCTGATGGAATAAAATTTTCTGAAATTAGTTTTCTGAATATTTTATTTGTATTTGTTTTTATATGAAAGGAGCTAGCCAGGACCAAAAAGATGTCCCAGGAGGTAAAAGTGCTTTCTGCGTAAGCCTGATGACCTGGGTTCAATCCATGAATTCCAAACTGGAAAGGAGAGACCGAACTACTGAAAGTTGTCTTCTAACCTCTACTTGTTACTGTCCATGCTCACATGCACCTTCCTGAAAATAATAAAAAGGAAAACACCTAAAGCCATCATAATACATATGATTTTAGACATGTCAACATTTAGAATTTTATTATTAAAATATTTCATCTCTCATTGCAGTTTATTGTTTGATGGTGTGTATATTCCATGTTTTAGAGATACACCTGCCCATAATGGGAAATCTATTTGTATTGTATATTTTGAGAAGTGCAATTTCTACTTAAGTCTCTTTTTTACACACTATCTACCTCTGTTATATGCTCAGGACAATTAGTTTTACAATTCATCAGAAACTCAATGCGTTCAGAATTTTAAGCTGGTGCCACAGCCTTAATCCCTTCTGATTGATTGTCTTAGGTCTGTTCTGTTGCCTCTTCTTTCAAAGGAGTTTCCCAGCCGCTCCCAGAAAAAAGTTAAGATTTTTATACCATCCACACACCTTTACTATTGTAGAATCTACCCCCATACCCTATCACATCCATATATGATTTTCAGTTCCCAGGAACTTGGCTTGGGATTGATTGGATAGGAAAAAGCAAAAGTATGGGTTAGCTTCTAGACATATCTACTTGAAATCTGTAAAGCAATTTTCAAGTCAAATGGTATAATGTTTGTTCCTTTTTTAGTTACTAAACATTGTTTACACTATAAATCAGTTATATCATTTCCTAGGAAATTAATTGAGAGTACAAAATAACCTATTTACAAATGACCTTTCGAATATAACCTGTTTACGAGTTGAGGCTACTGGATGGTGCATCACAGAGCTAACTGCAAATAGTTTTTCATTAAGTGCTGTTATGGATCATCTGCCTCATTGCTTCTCTTCATTAGCACAGATAATAGATACCTAACTGAGTTACTGCTTTCAAGCATGCCCACTAGGTTTTTTGTTTTCTGTGCTACACATTTCTTTGGATCTTTAAACATCAACTTCAGTTTGATATTAAGTTCTTGTCTTTGAATTTTTTTTTTTAAAAAAGAGCTTAATGAAGCTAGGAACCTCTATAATATGCCAGATAACAGTTGCTCTTTTGTTGAGAAAATATGTAATAAAATCCAAGGGTGTTATCAGGTGCTGGAGAGTAGAAATAGAGTATGGTTTTAAGAAGTGTTTTAAATATATTAATTTTAAATATATTTTATTATATTAAAATTTAAATATATTAATATATTAAATATATTTTATTAAATATAAAGTCTATCACATAGAAAGCACTCTTGTAGGTATAGGAGATACCTGTATGGGTGGTACAATGGAGCTTAGATTCTGTAAAGAATGTCAACACTAAATATTTTAGAGAGCAGAACATACAAGGTACTATATAAAATGATTCATGTCATAGCGAAGGGATATACATTTATGTATTATAAATTGTATAAATATAGATATTAATTCTAGCAGAAGTTCTTTTAGTCATAATGACTTGGGATGTCTTTGGTAAGAAAAAGGTACTTGGAATGCGATGACACAAGCCCTGAGGAGAGCTGAATAAAGGTTCTTCAGACAGAAAATAAGAAACATGAAGGAGCCAAAAGCACATTTTCTGTGCTTGAAAATAAAAATTGAGGATAACGAGGACTATAACTGAAAAAGCTCCATTTTCTTTTGTCCTCCACGTTGAACTGTAAATAATGATGATAATTTACAGTAAAATGATGTATAGAAGTTTCCTTTGAGGTTGAAATTTTCCACCTTGTTAAGTAGCTCATTGAAACACAGGATGTTTACAGGGAGGAAAAACAAGATGTCCTAAGGGGAGGTGACCACTCCCTCTACAGGAAGCTCATTGAGACAGGAAGGAAGCACAACACAGCTTCAGGAATTCATCGATACTGACCAGATTCAATAATTTCCTCTCTTTCTCATAACCTACAAGCAGTAAGAACAACTAAAGAACCCTCAAACAAACAGAGCTGTCTAGAAGACTCTCAAACAACCCCAGCAGCATGCAACAAACAGAAACCAGTTAAGCTACAGGGAAGACTCCCAGTCAAGTTAAGTTGGCTAGAGTAGGTTCAGACCAAATGAGATAACTGGAAAGGACAGTCTATAACTTGTTGAGTTACTTACAAGTTGTGAAGCGTACTCTAGGTTGTTTGATCCACCATTCATATAGGTTTTGGTGTTACAACGGTCTTTGAGTCATTTTTGTTCTTGTAGATAACACCTCACTCATATTCTTATTTGTAAGCCCATTTAAACTATTTGCTCAACAAGTAGAATTTGTATGGCATCATTACTTTGGTCTGTCATCAGTTCCCTGTCTGTGATGAACACACATTTATTTATACCACCTCAGGAATGGCCTCACACAACAAATGAATATGAACACTTTTAAAGTGGTGAAGAAATGTAAAGACCCAGTGTTGTGTTTATGTAGTAGCAACGGACTGTGTGAGCTGGATAATATATTTTTCCATTACAGTTGACACAAATTGTTAGTTTTATTGGTAATATAATAATCATAAACTTATTAAGCCAAAAATCCTTCAACTAATTATTTAAAATTACATTTGATCTTCATGCATTTCCTACAGGGAGATATTATAAAAACCTATTTTGAATAATTGGGTAATCAACACAGAAAGATTTAGGAGCTTATCAAGGTCAAGTGAACAATGTAACATGGTACTAACATCCAAATCAGTGCAATCTGGTCCCTGTAGTTCATGATGCAGACCACAAGTTGCAGTAAATGGTATAACGGCCAGTCAATTTTCATGGTTCTAAGGGGACATTTTTAGTATTTTAGTGCTAATCCCATTAATATATAGCACAGGTTGTTCTCTTTTTTAAAAAAAAAATCACTATTTTACCATGTGATTTGCTTTGACAAAAACTATACATTATAAAAATGGCACAGGAACAGTTCAGAACAGTGGTGTGCAATGGGAATGGCCCTCACTTGTTGCCTATGAGGACACTGTTATCAGTTTAGACTAACAGGCTCTAATGAGTGGGATACTTCCACTTCACTCGCTTATCTGTGGTAACAATAACTCCTCCATAGGACATATTAGCAATAGGAAAGCCTATCTTTTTCCTCTCTTAGTATCTGACCACAATATGAGAGTGAATGGAGCCAGCACAGAATAGAACACAATAGGTCATTCCAGTTGAGACAGGCCAAATAGCTGATTCACAGAAGTGATAACAAATCAATGTTGCCATAGCACAACATTATGTTTAAATAGTTTGCTTGTTACATAATGAAAATTAGCTGACAAGCATATCAAAATGTAAAATACCTGCTTGTGTTTGAAGGCATGGATGAAGCATTCTATAGTCCTTGTTTTCTCTAAAGTGTGTATGTTTTCTATGTCCAAGCTAAAGAAGGAAGCTGACTTGTGTGTTTTTCTTAGCATTACAATTCTATAGGTTAATCTTCATCTGAAGAAACTTACTTCCTAAAGACCATGGCACAGGATACATCATAGCTAATAAGCATAGATTTTTTTCCAATCTAATCATCTAATTTCTTCTAAAATTTAAATTACAATATATAACAAACAGAACAATGAAAATAGCTATAAAATGAGTATTGACATTAGCATTAAAGTTTGGTTCATTTTATGAGTACTTTTGAATGTAAAATTTATTATGGCATCTTTTAAACACAATATATGTTATTTACAATGTCCAAGAAAATATGGTAGCCAGTGAAAACATGTCAGCACTCTGACAGAAAAATAAAGAAGAAATATATAACCTGTTAGTCATAGTATAAAATAAGAAAGTGTTGGTGAGTTCAAAAAAATAAGCTATTGAATTCTTTATAATGCTTATCTATCAACTTCTTTTTGACCTTGAACAGTTATACAGATGTTTTCTTTACAGATTTAAGGACACAACTAACATGCTAGATAGCTAATGTCAGTATTATTAGAATGAAGTTTAGATTCATTATTTTTGTATACCTCCTTATGTTACAAGGCATAAGTGATTATGTGGCATAGTCTTATGATCCATGAAGAAAAAGATAATCATTTTTGTGCTACATACTCAATCAGAAATTGTGAATAATGAGGAGAGCATAATGCATGTGCATTATCAGCTGAATATATGTATGTTTCTACTTTTACTTAAGTTATTTTGTATATTGATACAAATTAACGATATTTTTGTCATATTGCATTATGCATTTCTACCTTTGATGAAAATATTTTGTATAATGTCACAATTTCTAGGTCACTGTCCTTATACTATACATCTTTTTACAGATTGTTTATTTTTATATGTGAAACTTTAGTCTTTAAGCTCTTTAGGTTATTATGAATTATAGGCTAATAATCACTCATGATTGTCATTCTTATAACCATGTTAGTTAGGTTTTCTAAGAATATAGAAATATATGTCAGATGGGTAGGTAATTTTCAAACACTTCATAGAGCTAGAGAATATGGCATTTAAATGTTTTAAAAATTTAGAATTCTGGGGCTTCGGGCCGTGGCAGGGTCCCGGCGAGGAGGAGCTTGGGCGTTCCCCGACCCCATAGACGCCCAGGTCGCCCTGCAGTGCTGGCTACCCCCTCCCGCCTGCCATCCTGGCTCCCATCCAGCAGGGGCCCTGACTTCTAGCAGAGGACCATCGGTGGGGGTCCCAGCGAGGAGGAGCTTGGGCGTTCCCCGACCCCATAGACGCCCAGGTCACCCTGCAGTGCTGGCTACCCCCTCCCGCCTGCCATCCCGGCTCCCATCCAGAAGGGGCCCTGACTTCTAGCAGAGGACCATCCGTGGGGTGAGTTTGCTTCGGGCCGTGGCAGGGTCCCGGTGAGGAGGAGCTTGGGTGTTCCCCGACCCGATAGACGCCCAGGTCGCCCTGCAGTGTTGGCTACCCCCTCCTGCCTGCCATCCTAGCTCCCATCCAGGTACGAATTCCTATATTTCTCCCTTCCCCCTGGGGCCATAAAATTTCCCCAGCTCAGCTGCCTTGCGAGCTGGGCCTGGGCTGTAGGCGCAGTCCGGCTCGAGGCAGTTCCTGGGTCTTAAAGGCCTCCCTGAGGACAGGTGGACCAGGTGCCAGCTCAGCCACATTCCTGACCAGCAGGGGCCCTGACTTCTAGCTGAGGGCCATTGGAGGGGTGAGTTTGCTTCGGGCCTTGACAGGGTCCTGGTGAGGAAGAGCTTTGGCGTTCCCCGACCCCACAGTCGCCCAGGTCGCCCTGCAGTGCTGGCTACCCCCTCCCGCCTGCCATCCCAGCTCCCATCCAGGTACGAATTCCTATATTTCTCCCTTCCCCCTGGGGCCATAAAATTTTACCCAGCTCAGCTGCCTTGCAAGCTGAGCCTGCATTGTAAGCGCATCCAGGAAAGAGGGAGTGCATTTGCTTCAATACCCTGCCTGAGGAAAGGTGGGCATTCTGTCAGTGAAGTCCCTGCCCAAGAAGGGAACCTGACCCGGTAACAGAAGTTCCAATAGAGAACATTTGAAATAAGAGATGGGCAGACGCCAAGGCAAGACCTCATCCAACAATCTGAAAAACAACATGAAAACACCAGATCCCAAGGACCCTACAACAGAAGGGCTTGAAAACCTTAACCCAGAAGAAGTGGAAAAAAGTGCCATTATGAAAGCAATAGAGTCCCTTAAACTGGATATGAATAACTCCCTTAAAGAATTGGATGAGAAATATAACAAAAAGTTTGAAGAAATGAGTATAGAAATTGATGAGAAATATAACAAAAAGTTTGAAGAAATAAGTAAATCCATGAATGAGACCCTGAGAAACCAAGAAAAAACAATCAAACAAGTAAAGGAAACAGTGCAAGAATTGAAAACTGAAATGGAGGCAATGAAGAAAACACAAACGGAGAACCGGCTGGATATGGAAAACCTAGGTAAATGAACGGAGATTACAGAATCAAGCATAACCAATAGAATACAAGAGATAGAAGAACGAATCTCGGAATCTGAAGATACCATAGAGAAAATAAATGCTCTGGTCAAAGAAAACGGCAAATCCAACAAATTCTCTTCACAAAACATTCAGGAAATCTGGGACACAATAAAAAAACCAAATCTAAGAATAATAGGGATTGAAGAAGGAGAAGAACTGCAGATCAAAGGCCCAGAAAATATATTCAACAAAATTATAGAAGAAAACTTTCCCAACCTAAAGAACGATATTCCTATGAAGGTTCAAGAAGCATACAGAACACCGAATAGACTGGATCAGAAAAAAACATCTCCTCGCCATATAATAATCAAAACACAAAACATAAATATTAAAGAAAAAATTTTAAGAGCTGCAAAGGAAAAAGGTCAAGTAACTTATAAAGGTAAACCTATCAGGCTTACACCGGATTTCTCTATGGAAACCATGAAAGCCAGAAGATCCTGGATAGAGGTACTGCAGAAACTAAGAGACCATGGATGCAAACCCAGACTACTATACCCAGCCAAGCTATTGTTCACTATAAACGGAGAAAACAAAATATTCCAGGATAAAAACAAATTTAAACAATACGTAGCTACTAATCCAGCCTTACAGAGAATATTAGAAGGAAAATCACTACCGAAGGAATCCAACATTCCCAACATGGCCTACAATAACTCGAACATCTAGCGACCATTCACAAGCACAAATCAAAGAAGAAAAACACATACACTCTACTATCTAAAAAAAAAATGACCGGAGTCAACAACCACTGGTCATTAATATCACTTAATATCAATGGACTCAATTCACCTATAAAGAGGCACAGACTTAGAGATTGGATACGAAAACAGGATCCAACATTCTGCTGTTTACAAGAAACACACCTCAAACACAAAGACAGACACCTACTCAGAGTAAAGGGTTGGGAAAAGGTTTTCCAAGCAAATGGACCTAAGAAACAAGCGGGCGTGGCCATTCTAATATCTAACAAAATCGACTTCAAACTAAAATCAATCAGAAGAAATGGAGATGGACATTTCATACTCATAACTGGAACAATTCATCAGGAGGAAGTCTCAATCCTGAATATCTATGCTCCTAATATAAAGGCACCCACATATGTAAAAGAAACTCTTCTAGAACTCAAGGCGGTCATCAAACCACACACACTAATAGTAGGAGACTTCAACACTCCTCTCTCACCAATGGACAGGTCAATCAGACAGAAACCAAACAGAGAATTGAGAGATCTATTGGAGGTATTGAATCAAATGTACTTAACAGACATCTATAGAACACTCCACCCAAATAGGAAAGAATATACCTTCTTCTCTGCAGCTCATGGAACCTTATCAAAATTGACCACATACTCGGTAACAAAGCAAACTTCCACAGATACAAAAAATATTAGTAACTACCTGTGTCTTGTCAGATCACCATGGACTAAAATTAGAATTCAACAACAATGCTCCCCCCAGGAAGCTAACAAACTCTTGGAAAATGAACAGTCAACTACTAAATCACCCCTGGGTCAAGGAAGAAATAAAGAAAGAAATTAAACTCTTCCTTGAATTTAATGAAAACAAAGACACAACATACTCAAACCTATGGGACACTATGAAAGCAGTGCTAAGAGGAAAGTTCATAGCACTAAGTGCCCAATTAAAGAAAGCGGAGAAAGCACACATTGGAGACTTAACAGCACACTTGAAAGATCTAGAAAAAAAAAGAAGCTGATTCACCCAGGAGGTCTAGAAGACTGGAAATAATCAAACTGAGGGCTGAAATCAACAAAATAGAAACAGAGAAAACAATCCAAAAAATCAATGAATCAAAAAGCTGGTTCTTGGAGAAAATCAACAAGATTGACAAACCCCTATTCAAATTAATCAAACGGCAGAGAGAGATCATGCAAATTAATAAGATCAGAAATGAAAAGCGGGACATAACCACAGACACAGAGGAAATTCAGAGAATCATTAGATCTTACTATGAAAGTTTATATGCCACAAAGTTGGAAAATGTACAAGAAATGAACATTTTTTTTAGATAATTACCATATACCAAAGTTGAACCAAGAACAGGTGAACAATCTAAATAGACCTGTTAGTCGCGAAAAATTAGAAGCTGTTATCAAAAATCTCCCTACCAAAAAAAGCCCAGGAGCAGATGGTTTCAATGCAGAATTCTACCAGAACTTCCAGGAAGAGCTAATACCTATACTCCTTAATGTATTCCACAATATAGAAAAAGAAAAGTCACTGCCAAACTCCTTTTATGAAGCTACAGTTACCCTAATACCAAAACCACACAAAGACACAACCAAGAAAGAGAATTACAGGCCAATCTCACTCATGAACATCGACGCGAAAATTCTCAATAAAATACTGACAAACCGAATCCAAGAGCACATTAGAAAAATTATCCATTATGATCAAGTAGGCTTCATCCCAGAGATGCAGGGCTGGTTCAACATACACAAATCTATCAATGTAATCCATCATATAAATAAACTGAAAGAAAAAAACCATATGATCATCTCACTAGATGCTGAAAAAGAATTTGACAAAATTCAACATCCATTTATGATAAAGGTGTTGGAGAGACTGGGGATACAAGGATCATACCTAAATATAATAAAAGCAATATACAGCAAGCCAACAGCTAACATCAAACTGAATGGAGAGAAACTCAAAGCCTTTCCACTAAAATCAGGAATGCGACAAGGCTGTCCACTCTCTCCATACCTCTTCAATATAGTGCTTGAAGTTCTAGCAATAGCAATAAGACAACATAAGGAGATCAAGGGGATTCGTATTGGAAAGGATGAAGTGAAACTTTTATTATTTGCTGACGATATGATAGTTTACGTAAGTGACCCCAAAAACTCTACCAAAGAACTCGTACAGCTGATAAACACCTTTAGTAACGTGACAGGATACAAGATCAACTCCAAAAAATCAGTGGCCCTCCTATACACAAAGGATAAAGAAGCAGAGAGGGAAATCAGAGAAGCATCACCTTTCATGATAGCCACAAATAGCACAAAATATCTTGGGGTTACTCTAACCAAGGAAGTGAAAGACCTATTTGACAAAAACTTTAAGCTTTTGAAGAAAGAAATTGAGGAGGATACCAGAAAATGGAAAGACCTCCCCTGCTCTTGGATTGGGAGAATCAACATAGTAAAAATGGCAATTCTACCAAAAGCAATCTATAGATTCAATGCAATCCCCATCAAAATCCCATCAAACTTCTTCACAGACCTTGAGAGAACAATAATCAAGTTTATTTGGAAAAACAAAAAACCCAGGATAGCCAAAACAATCTTATACAATAAAAGAACTTCTGGAGGCATTACCATCCCTGACTTCAAACTCTATTATAGAGCTACAGTATTGAAAACAGCTTGGTATTGGCATAAGAACAGAGAAGTCGACCTATGGAATCGAATAGAAGACCCAGATATTAACCCACAAACTTATGAACACCTAATTTTTGACAAATGATCTAAAGGTATACAATGGAAGAAGGAAAGCATCTTTAACAAATGGTGCTGGCATAACTGGATGTCAACCTGTAGAAGAATGAAAGTATATCCATATCTATCACCATGCACAAAAATCAAGTCCAAATGGATTAAAGACATCAACATTAATCTGTCCACTTTGAACCTGATAGAAGAGAAAGTGGGAAGTAGTCTACAAGATTTAGGCACAGGAGGCCTCTTCCTAAGTAGGACCCCAGCAGCACAGACAATAAGAAAAACAATGAATAAATGGGATCTACTGAAACTGGGAAGCTTCTGTAAAGCAAAGGACACTGTCAGTACGACAAAAAGGCTGCCTTCTGACTGGGAGAAGATCTTCACAAACCCCTCATCAGACAGAGGTCTGATCTCCAAAATATACAAAGAACTCAAGAAACTAGGCACTAAAACTCTAATTAACCCAATTAAAAAATGGGGTACTGAACTTAACAGAGAATTCACAACAGATGAACTTCGAATGGCCAGAAGACACTTAAGGTCATGCTCAACCTCCTTAGCAATCAGGGAAATGCAAATCAAAACCACTTTGAGATACCATCTTACACCTGTTAGAATAGCTAAAGTCAAAAACACCAATGATAGCCTATGCTGGAGAGGATGTGGGGTGAGGGGAACACTCATCCATTGTTGGTGGGAATGCAAACTTGTGCAGCCACTGTGGAAATCAGTGTGGCGGTTTCTCAGGAAACTGGGAGTCAACCTCCCTCAGGACCCAGCAATTCCACTCTTGGGAATATACCCTAAAGATTCCCTAACATACTACAAAAGCATTTGTTCTACTATGTTCATAGCAGCACTCTTTGTAATAGCCAGAACCTGGAAACAGCCTAGGTGCCCCTCAATAGAAGAATGGTTAAAAAAGGTGTGGAACATATACACATTAGAGTTTTACTCAGCGGTAAAAAACAATGACATCTTGAATTTTGCATGCAAGTGGATGGAAATAGAAAACGCTTTACTGAGTGAGGTAAGCCAGACCCAAAAAGAGGAACAAGGTATGTATTCACTCATAAGTGGATTCTAACCATAATTAAAGGTCTTTGAGCCTATTATTCGTGATCCTAGAGAAGCTAAATAAGAAGATGAACCTGATGAAGATTATTTAGCTATCCACCAGGAGGTAGGAAATAGACAAGAGTCCCAGGTAACCTCGGGTGCATGGGGGGTGGGAGGGTTGATGGAAGGGGAGAGTGTTAGAGAGAAGGGAGTAGGGGAGGAATGGGGAAAGCTCAGTGGCCTGGGATGGGGGGGGAGGGAGGAAGGATGAATATGGGATCAGGGAAGAATATATTTCAACTAAGGGAGTCATTTTAGGGTTTACAGGAGACTTGATTATATATGGGATCCCAGGTCCAAGGAGAGATCCCCCAGATTATTCTCTGGACAGAGGAGAGGGTGACTGAACCGGCCGTGGCCCATAACCATACTGATGTATATTTTGCTTATCACCATAGATCCTTCATCTGGCGAAGGACGGCGATACAATCGGAGACCCACATTGGAGCACCGGACTGAGCCCCCTGAGGTCCAAATGAGGAGCAGATGGAGGAAGAACATGAAAAACGAAATCAGTACTGCGAGGGATGCTATCACCCACTGATACAAGGGAATGGATCTAATGAGAGTTTACCAAGGCCAGTTGGACTGGGACTGAACGAGGAGGTGATCTAACCAGATTCTCGGAATTTGGCCGGATTCTCTGACTGTGGCTGGCCCGAAGTCTTTCTGAAAAGCCATTGACAATGACACTGGGACTTGTTTCCTCTGCATATACTGGATTTTTGGGATCCAGTCTGTTTGGACACTCACCTTCCTGGACCTGGAGGGAGGGGGAATGAACTGGAACTTCCCACAGGGCAGGAAACCCTGACTACCCTAAGGGACGAAGAGGGAGAGGAGAGGGTGTGGGGGAAGTGGGAGGATGTTGGGAAGAGGGGCGGAAATGGAAACTTTTATAATTTAATAAAATTTACTTTTAAAAAATTAAAAAAAAAATAAAATTTTAGAATTCTGTTGACGTGAGAAACAACTGCTCCTGGTATTACTGATTTTCTCCCAAGAGAATGATGGGCACCAAAGACACTCCATATGGAGCTTGTTTTCTTCTTGGTAAATCTGAAATACTGGATAAAGAACTGCCCTTGCCTCAGCTGCTGACAGTTAAAACGCTGTACAAACTGGACAAACAGGATACAAGTATAAGTGACAGGGTAGGACAGTCTTTTGAATATTCCTGCTTCAGAAAAATGGTCTGTCAGATGTTCTAAGCCTGTAGCCAAAATTGGTTGACCAATGTTGTAGAGAGACTTTTGGTGACTGTGTAGGTAACCAGCTGTTTCTGTCATTTCTTGAATCTTTTGGAAATCACTCGCTTGAACTTACTGCCTACTCAGTTAATATTATTTTCCTTCTCAGGTCTTTAATGGGGTTGAAGACTAAACAGTCACAGTCACTATCTTCTCATATTTTAGCTAAGGCATATTAGGAGCAAGACTTAGACTCTTTTTTGTTTATTTGGTTTGCTTTTTTTGCTTGTTGAGACAGAGTTTCTCTGTAGCTTTGAAACCTTTCCCAGAACTAGTTCTTGTAGAACAGGCTGGTCTTCAACTCACAGAGATCCACCTGCCCCTACCTCCTGAGTGCTGGGATTAAAGGCATGCACCACCACTGCCCACCAAGGTGTAGACTCTTGAAGACAGGACAGTTATTGTAATAATTTCCATTATTTGTCTCTTACCTATAGCTTGGACATTTAGTGCATATTTCTTTCTTGATGTTTTTCTTGTTGGTTGTAATTCCATTTTGCTTCTGTTATTACCCTTTATTTTTTCCTGGAAAATGCTTGATAATTGTTCTTATTGTAAATAGTTTTTTGTTGTTGTTGCTGTTTGTTTGTTTGTGTTTAGAGACAGGGTTTCTCTGTGGCTTTGGAGTCTGTCCTGGAACTAGCTTTTGTAGACCAGGCTGGCCTTGAACTCACAGAGATTTGCCTGCCTCTGCCTCTCGAGTGCTGGGATTAAAGTTTGTGTGCCACCACTGTGCAGCATTGTAAATAGCTTTATGTTAGGATTAGAACTTTCTTATTTAGACATAAAGGGGAAATATTGTGGAAAGTCATTCTGCTCATAGCTTTGGGTTACTGGCTTTAAGGTATGGCTTCTTATCTGTGGAGGTTATCTCTTAAAAAAAAAGAGAAAAGTCATGCATGATCTCATGGGTTGTGAAGGTGGCTTCCTGTATGCAAATATGATCTCTTAAAAGGAGGAGAGGGAGAAATTGCGTGTGCTCTCTTGGGTTGTGAAAACACAGTGAGGCAGCCTGAAGCAACAGGTGGCCTGCTCCCAGCTCCCTTGATCTGTACCCCTTAATATACATATACATTATAAATATATATACATACACACACACATAAGCATATATATCTTTTTGGTTCTCACTACAGAGCACAGCAAAAAAGTCCATTTCAAAAGATGTGAGAAAACACTGCTGTGAAGTTGGAGGGGAGCATTTTTTAGACTATCCATTGGCATAAAAGGCACATGAGCATGGACAATGAAAAGTCCAATATACAACTGAGGTGGAATGTAGAAGTTAAATCATAATAAGGTAGTCAAATCCTGACCAATGGCTAAGAACTACTGGCAGATTATTGGAGATTTAGCATGCATTATGTTCAAATGATATTGGCGAGACAAGAACTAAGAATTTTTTATTATATGGGACACATTGTCACATTGCTCATATTAATAAACTTTCTAAATACTTCTTGGGCATTATTTATGAAGACTCATGTAGGCTACAGTAGAATGCTTTGGCAATATTCTATTCAGTGAGAAGGTTATAATGGCATGTTGCTCCAATCTGTGCTGTGAAAGCTCCTCTCTATTCTTCATAAAGTATTCCTACATGAGACTCAAGTACAAAGAAGAAAATCCAAGATGAAACCCCTTATTATTTCAAGACTAAACATTCGGAACAATATAAGCAATAATGGTCTAGATTTTTCTTTTTCAGTCTTACTACCAGAATAGTGATTTCATCAAATTTTTTCCTATTTTCTCTGAGGAAATAAGTTACTTAGAAAATAGAAAGATTTCTTATATTCCATATGTTCTTTTAGTCTTTGCATAATTATACTTGCTTACTTAATTTTTATCATTTTAGGGTTATCTAAAACAAACACATTTCTAAATTTATACATAAAACAATATCTTTTCATAGATCTATTTACAAGAAGAATTCTTACAAATAGAATTCTTTCTATTACAAGAAGTCTTGTAAAGTTGGTTTTAGATGTATGTAGGTGTCCTAACTGAAGTAGTACTAAGTTTCTCAGCTACATTCTAATAATTCAACAGGGTCATCAAAAAATTTCTTTATTTTTCTTGCTGCTATGATTTGCTAAAATTTAAATGTAGCAATACAAATGATCTGGTTTGGAAACATATTTACATCAAGTTGCCTAGTACACTTATTTGATAACCTTGTTTACTCTAATGGTAGTGTACTCAGGAGGTCCAGCGTGCAAAGCCAGCTCCATTTTTCTCATCTTATCACCTGTCCTCTCAGCTTTTCCTATCTTTTCTACTGTGTGACCAAGGAGGAACCTAAGGCCTAAGGGCATGCTAAACAATGGCTATATCACTGAGCTGCTCCCAAGCCCATAGAATATCACCTTACCTTTGAACACCAGAGAGAACATTTGAATCCGTTGAAGACTGCATTCCATTGATTGCAGTAGAAGCTTCACAAACCAGAATTTCAGGCAGGAGAGGTTGAATGCGTAGATTTTGAAGCTGCTCCACTTAAAAAGGCTATTTCCATATATTTTGCATATTCAAACATTTATGATTGTATCATATTGATAAATAATGTTTCCTGAAATAATATACAAAAATAATGAAGTTACTCGATGCTACAATATAGTATATCCTGCTTCTACTACTATTTAATATTTTATTCCTGATGATAATCATTTTAATGCAGATGAAAATGAGACATAGAAATACAAATGAATATTTTTCCTCTTTCAGGTTTATCTAACTGAAATGAAACTTAAAATATTAAAATGAATTCTGATATAATTAATGTAGTATATCAATAGTAAATAACATGTGTTTATTACTTGATTACATTTTTAAAGAAAAGTTGGAACTGCCCATTTCAGGAATTTTTACAAAATAAAAATAAAGGGGAAATTTTCTGATTTTGATCGTCATTAAAATATATGTATTTTTATTAATAGCCAAGTTTTAGGTGTGCCTATAGTATATCTGAACTATTTTCTATATTCTATTACAGTAAAATAAGATAAACGATTATACGTCTGAGAATTGGCTGAGGCATGAGAACCTATAAAACCTGTAAAATTCTATCATGGTGTTAGAACAGACTATGTTGTTTGCATTCTTTTAATTCTATCTCAGGTTTCACTTGTAGAGGTCTACGTCACCTATATTTACTTCTGACTCTGGTTATCGTTGCTAATTGGAACTCGCAGGCTGATTGGCTTGCTCCAATTCTCACTTGTCTTCTGTCAGACAGAAAGCCAAATGTCTATGCACCTTATTCTGGCCATAGGAGCCAAATCCCTCCCCTGTAGCTGCTACTGTGAAATGTTATTTACATATGAGCAGTTCCACATTTGCTCTTGGCCACCCCTTGTGTACACTCTGTTGTGACAATCACTTGCATATGTTTTCACAGGAGGCAGAATCAAAGCAATAACCAGCCACCATATGTGACTCTAACAGTTCTGCCATTTCCTTCCTCTAGAATGAATATATGTGATGCATTCTAATCACACATTTTGTTTCACTTGTAAGATTATATGCAAGTGATTCTAGTCCATAAATTTTAACTACCATCAGGGTGTTGGGTTTCAGGATGAAATGCTAACACGCTGTCAATAGAATTGCAACAGTTAGGTCATTATTCTGCTACTCACTGTTCACACTTGTCCTTATCTTCATCTTAATGAGGTGTCACGCTTCGGCAATTCAATCTGCATGTATTTGCAATGTGTATTTTTCAGAGAAGTAGATGATACGGCAAAAGTCTCTGTGAAAATCTCCTGAAATCCAGTTACCAACAAAACTGTGGGGAAAATGACTCTTGAGCCATGCTTGTGTTATTGAACAAGGTTTCTTGGTTGGCACATGTTAGGGTAAAAGAAAGGGAAAAAAAGAGTTGTGCTGTTTGAGGTTAATGCCTAAAACCAATGGTTTTCAGAATGCTCCTATGCTGCAAATTTGTTAAATGGTTAGAAATATTAAGCATGGCTTTATTAGTCTCTGTTTGTTCATATCATTCTAAGTTCTGAAAATATTGGTTAAAGAAATAATTTGCTATTATTGACTATCTGGCAAACTTATATAATTGCAATTTCTGACTTTAGAAACTTGCTACCATTTGGCTAAATGTCTAGGCAAACATTCAGAGCTGGTGATCAACATATTAGGAACCATGTGTGGAAAGAAGCTATTTGCAACACATGCATGTGTGCACATATCACAGACACACAGACAAACATGAACACACACAGATGAACATACAGACATACTTAAAACAGGTAATATTCCAGTAGAACTATCTTACAGTGCCTTAGAGTGAGCTATTTTCTGTGTTGGTAATGCCTTTTGAATGGACAAGAAAGTATATTATTGACAGAAGCTATCTAGTGAGAAGAATGGAACAAAAACTTTCCCTTTTTAAATTTTATTTTCTTATTTGTTTAGATCATTCTTCCCCTAAAAATCCAAAAGTTATTTTAGAGTAGTTTGTTTACATTTGTTTATTTCTAAAACTCTTTAAACATGATTTTAATTTTTCATTGATTGACACAATCATGAGTTTGAGTTTCTTGCCTGACCCCAGAAGGGAGCTTTTTAATTGTGTAAATAAGGAACACTAATCAGTGGCCACAACACTGAAGAAAATGACACTTTCTTTTCCAACAAAAAATAACTCTTAACAGTCCCTTCAGTGGATGTGGGGTGACACTTCATGAAGCCATCGCTAATCCAGGAATAAATGTTGATGGGTCCAGTATTGCAGAGATCTCCTACTGAGAACCAGGAGAGTTCCTGTGAAGTCACAAGTTATAGCAGTTCTGTCTTGTCCAGCAGACATCATTGTTGCACATCTTCCTAAGCACTGGCTCCTACTCCTTCCACTCCTTCTTCTTTGACATTCTGTAAGTCTTGGAGTGGTGATTTATCTCTCCATTTACAGTCAGACATGCAATCATTTACTCCCTACCTTAACTTCCAAGGCAGTTAATATACTTATACACTTAACATTTTTGATCATTTTGTTAGCTTGTACAGAAGGTTGCTAAATTTATCCATTTCTCTTCAATCACTATAGAGACTTGGTGTATTTAACAATAAAAATCATTTTACACCATTGATTTACTAAGCATTTTTCTTCTTCAATAAATGAAGTGGTATAGCTGTTTTTGATTCTATGCCAAGTGCCAAGTTCAGTAGTATAGATATTAGACCATGTGATTCTGAGTAGTTTAGTGACAAGGTGGTAGAAGTGACTTTTTGGGTTATTTTCTATATTTTAATATAATGCACTCCTTTTTTAGGGTTGCTTACTGCAATATTTATTATCACCTTATACCTATTTAGTCCAATTGCTAATATTTGCTACAATTTGAGTTTTATATAGAATTTGTTAACTTTGGTTTTATAGTTTGTATTAATTGCAGATAAAACAGGATCAAATAATAGATTCTGAATTGATTTTACGAGAATTATCAACAGATTTCTAAAAGATTAAAATATCATATTGTATATGTTTCATATTCATTGCACTTCATAAATATATAATATTTTACCTTATGAAGACATTGTCTTTAAAAAGTTATAAGACATCCCTGTAGTCATTTTCAAAAATCCTTAAATCTTTCATCAATCTCCATGCTCCTAACTACATTGACCAAAACTGTTCTCTACACATTTCACTCACTGGGTTATAATAATAGTAAAATCAATGTCTTAGAAAAATGTATTTCTCCAGCATCTCTTTAATAACCACTGAATAACAACCTGCAGGGAAATAGTTTTCCTGCTCTCCACAGGATGTACTGAATCAAAGCATTTTCATTAAAATTAATAGAAAATGACAGAAAGTAGAGAAGAAGAGATGATTCTTTGTTTATTTTACTTATTTTTGCCACATATCATATATTGATAAAGCAATTCTAAGAGGCATATGTGTAATCTAATTCAGTGAGACTGGCTTTTCTTCTTCTTAACCACATGCCCATTTTTACATCTGTAGCAATATTCTCTTTGAATAGCTACCTCAGGTTAATTTGAAGTTCCTATTGATCTTAGTGGTCCAGATACTTTAGAGTGATGATAAAAGCAGACACGCTGAATTATCAGCGTACCAAATAGGATATGAAAACACAGTCATGCACAGGCATTCATTTCTGACAATGTGTATCGGCAGACACCAAATTTAATATGCACTGACATTTTTAAGACAGAACAACCCAAAATGTGAGGAAAAAAATGGTTTCCGTCTTTTATAAGGTTATATTTATTTAAAACAAAAATCCATGAAAAATGTTAGGAAGATGCCTGATAAACTTGATCACATATTAAAACTTTATGTACACTACTGACACATTTCTTTTTTTTTTAAAGTTTATTAAATTATAAAAGTTTCCATTTCCGCCCCTCCTCCCAACACTCTCCCACTTCCCCCACTCCCTCTCCTCCTCCCTCTCCATCCTTAAGAGTAGTCAGGGTTTCCTGCCCTGTGGGAAGTTCAAGTTCCTCCCCCATCCCTCCAGGTCCAGGAAGGTGAGTATCCAAACAGACTGGATCCCAAAAATCCAGTATATGCAGAGGAAACAAGTCCCAGTGTCATTGTCAATGGCTTTTCAGAAAGACTCTGGGCCAGCCACATCCAGAGAATCCGGCCACATTCAGAGAATCTGGTTAGATCACGTGCTCATTCAGTTCCAGTCCAACTGGCCTTGGTGAACTCTCATTAGATCAGTCTCCTTGTATCAGTGGGTGATGGCGCCCGTCGCAGTCCTGATTTCTTTTTTCATTTTCTTCATCCTTCTGCTCCTCATTTGGACCGTGGAGGGTTCCATCCGGTGCTCCAATATGGGTCTCTGTCTGTATCGCCATCCAACGTCGGATGAAGGTTTCGTCTGCTCTTGCCCTCTTTGTTCACGTTCTCCTTCCTTCTGCCTCTCATTTGGACCTAGGGAGCTAGGTCCAGTGTTTCGAAGTGGGTCTCCACCTCCATCTCCCTCCATCACCAGATGAGGGTTCTATGGTGATATGCAAAATGTTCATCAGTATGGTTGTGGGCCAAGGCCGGTTCAGGCACCCTCTCCTCTGTCCAGAGAACAATCTGGGGATCTCTCCTTGGACCTGGGATCCCGTTTATACTCAAGTCTCTTGTAAACCCTAAAACCTTAAAACCCTTAGTTGAGGTATATACTTCCCTGATTCCATATCTATCCATTCTTCCTCCCCCCTATCCCAGTCCCCCGATTTTTCCCCATTCCTCCCCTACTCCCTTCTCTCTAACCCTCTCCCCTTCAAACAGACCCCCCACCACCCCATGCACCCGAGGTTACCTGGCACTCTTGTCTATTTCCAATCTCCAGGAGGATAGCTAAATGATTTTCGTCAGGTTCACCTTCTTGTTTAGCTTCTCTAGGATCACGAATAATAGGCTCAAAGACCTTTAATTACGGTTAGAATCCACTTATGAGTGAATACATACCATATTCCTCTTTTTGGGTCTGACTTACCTCACTCAGTAAAGCGTTTTCTATTTCCATCCAGTTGCATGCAAAAGTCAAGATGTCATTGTTTTTTACCGCTGAGTAAAACTCTAATGTGTATATGTTCCACACCTTCTTTAACCATTCTTCTATTGAGGGGCACCTAGGTTGTTTCCAGGTTCTGGCTATTACAAATAGTGCTGCTATGAACATAGTTGAACAAATGCTTTTGTAGTATGTTAGGGCATCTCTTGGGTATATTCCCAGGAGAGGAATTGCTGGGTCCTGAGGGAGGCTGACTCCCAGTTTCCTGAGAAACCGCCACACTGATTTCCACAGTGGCTGCACAAGTTTGCATTCCCACCAACAATGGATTAGTGTTCCCGTCATTCCACATCCTCTCCAGCATAGGCATTTGGTGTTTTTGAGTTTGGCTATTCTGACAGGTGTAAGATGATATCTCAAAGTTGTTTTGATTTGCATTTCCCTGATCGCTAAGGAGGTTGAGCATGACCTTAAGTGCTTTTTAGCCATTCGAAGTTCATCTGTTGTGAATTCTCTGTTCAGTTCAGTACCCCATTTTTTAATTGGGTTAATTAGAGTTTTAGTGTCTAGTTTCTTGAGTTGTTTGTATATTTTGGAGATCAGACCTTTGTCTGTTGAGGGGTTTGTGAAGATCTTCTCCCAGTCAGAAGGTAGCCTTTCTGTCTTACTGACAGTGTCCTTTGCTTTACAGAAGCTTCTCAGTTTCAGTAGGTCCCATTTATTTATTGTTTCTCTTATTGTCTGCGCTCCTGGGGTTCTGCTTGGGAAGTGGTCTCCTGTGCCTATGTCTTGTAGACTACTTCCTACTTTCTCTTCTATCAGGTTCAAAGTGGTCGGATTAATGTTGATGTCTTTAATTCATTTGGACCTGAGTTTTCTGCAAGGTGATAGATATGGATCTATTTTCATTCTTCTACAGGTGGACATCCAGTTATGCCAGCACCATTTGTTAAAGATGCTATCCTTCTTCCATTGTATAGCTTTAGCTCCCTTGTCAAAAATCAGGTGTTCATACGTTTGTGGGTTAATACCCGGGTCTTCTATTCGATTCCATAGGTCTAGTTCTCTGTTGTTATGCCAATACCAAGCTGTTTTCAATACTGTTGCTCTGTAATAGAGTTTGAAGTCAGGGATGGTAATGCCTCCAGAAGTTCCTGTATTGTATAAGATTGTTTTGGCTAACCTGGGTTTTTTGTTTTTCCATATAATCTTGATTATTATTCTCTCCAGGTCTGTGAAGAAGTTTGATGGGATTTTGATGGGAATTGCATTGAATCTATAGATTGCTTTTGGTAGAATTGCCATTTTTACTATGTTGATTTTCCCAATCCAAGAGCAGGGGAGGTCTTTTTCTGGTATCCTCCTCAATTTCTTTCTTCAAAGACTTAAAGTTATTATCAAATAGGTTATTCACTTCCTTGGTTAGAGTTACCCCAAGATACTTTATGCTATTTGTGGCTATCATGAAAGGTGATGTTTCTCTGATTTCCCTCTCTGCTTCTTTATCCTTTGTGTATAGGAGGGCAACTGATTTTTTGGAGTTGATCTTGTATCCAGCCACATTACTAAAGGTGTTTATCAACTGTCGGAGTTCCTTGGTAGAGTTTTTGGGATCGCTTATGTACACTATCATATCGTCTGCAAATAACGAAAGTTTAACTTCATCCTTTCCAATTCGAACCCCCTTGATCCCCTTATGTTGTCTTATTGCTATTGCTAGAACTTCAAGCACTATATTGAAGAGGTATTGTGAGAGTGGACAGCCTTGTCGTGTTCCTGATTTTAGAGGAAAGGCTTTGAGTTTCTCTCCATTCAATTTGATGTTAGCTGACGGCTTGCTGTATATTGCTTTTATTATATTTAGGTATGATCCTTGTATCCACAGTCTCTCCAACACCTTTATCATAAATGGGTGTTGAATTTTGTCAAATGCTTTTTCAGCATCCAATGAAATGATCATATGGTTTTTTTCTTTCAGTTTATTTATATGATGGATTACATTGATAAATTTGTGTATGTTGAACCAGCCCTGCATCTCTGGGATGAAGCCCACTTTACCATAATGGATAATTTTTTTAATGTATTCTTGGATTCGGTTTGCCAGTATTTTACTGAGTATTTTTGCGTCAATGTTCATGAGTGAGATTGGTCTGTAATTCTCTTTCTTGGTCGTGTCTTTGTGTGGTTTTGGTATCAGGGTAACTGTAGCCTCATAAAAAGAGTTTGGCAATGATTCTTCTGTTTCTATATTGTGAAATACATTAAGGAGTATAGGTATTAGCTCTTCCTGGAAGTTCGGTAGAATTCTGCATTGAAACCATCTGGTCCTGGACTTTTTGTGGTAGGGAGATTTTTAATAACAGCTTCTTATTCTTCACGACTGACAGGTCTGTTTAGATTGTTCACCTGGTCTTGGTTCAACTTTGGTATATGTTACTTATCTAAAAAAATGTTCATTTCTTGTACATTTTCCAACTTTGTGGCATATAAATTTTCGTAGTAAGATCTAATGATTCTCTGAATTTCCTCTGCGTCAGTGGTTATGTCATCCTTTTCATTTCTGATCTTATTAATTTGCATGATCTCTCTCTGCCGTTTGATTAATTTGGATAGGGGCTTGTCGATCTTGTTGATTTTCTCCAAGAACCAGCTTTTTGATTCATTGATTCTTTGGATTGTTTTCTGTGTTTCTATTTTGTTGATTTAAGCCCTCAGTTTGATTATTTCCAGTCTTCTACTACTCCTGGGTGAATCAGCTTCTTTTTTTTCTAGAGCTTTCAAGTGTGCTGTTAAGTCTCCAATGTGTGCTTTCTCCATTTTCTTTCATTGAGCACTTAGTGCTATGAACTTTCCTCTTAGCACTGCTTTCATAGTGTCCCATAGGTTTGAGTATGTTGTGTCTTTATTTTCATTAAATTCAAGGAAGAGTTTAATTTCTTTCTTTATTTCTTCCTTGACCCAGGGGTGATTCAGTAGTTGACTGTTCAACTTCCATGAATTTGTTGGCTTCCTGGGGGTACCATTGTTGTTGAATTCTGACTTTAATCAATGGTGATCTGACAAGACACAGGTGGTTACTAATATTTTTTTTGTATCTGTGGAAGTTTGCTTTGTTACCGAGTATGTGGTCAATTTTCGATAAGGTTCCATGAGCTGCAGAGAAGAAGGTATATTCTTTCCTATTTGGGTGGAACGTTCTATAGATGTCTGTTAAGTCCATTTGATTCAATACCTCCAATAATTCTCTTATTTCTCTGTTAGGTTTCTGTCTGATTGATGTGTCCATTGGTGAGAGAGGAGTGTTGAAGTCTCCTACTATTAGTGTGTGTGGTTTGATGACTACCTTGAGTTCTAGAAGTGTTTCTTTTACATAAGTAGGAGGCTTTATATTAGGGGTGTAGATATTCAGGATTGAGACTTCCTCCTGATGAATTGTTCCAGTTATGAGTATAAAATGTCCATTTCCATCTCTTCTGATTGATTTTAATTTGAAGTCAATTTTGTTGGAAATTAAAATGGCCACACCTGCTTGTTTCTTAGGTCCGTTTGCTTGAAAAACCTTTTCCCAACCCTTTACTCTGAGTAGATGTCTATCTTTGTGTTTGAGGTATGTTTCTTGTAAACAGCAGAACGTTGGATCCTGTTTTCGTATCCAATCTCTTAGTCTGTGCCTTTTTATAGGTGCATTGAGTCCATTAATATTAAGTGATATTAATGACCAGTGGTTGTTGACTCCGGTTATTATTATTTTTTGTTTATTTGTTTAATAGAGTTGTATGTGTCCCTTTTTTGAGTTAAGCTTGTGAAGGGTCGCTAGATGTCTGAGTTATTGTAGGTAATGTTGGCAATGTTGGATTCCTTGGGTTGCGATTTTCCTTCTATTACTTTCATTAAGGCTGGGTTTGTGGCTACAAATTGTTTAAATTTGTTCTTATCTTGGAATATTTTGTTTTCTCCATTGATAGTGAACGATAGCTTGGCTGGGTATAGTAGTCTGGGTTTGCATCCATGCTCTCTTAGGTTCTCCAGTACCTCTATCCAGGACCTTCTGGCTTTCATGGTTTCCATAGAGAAGTCCAGTGTAAGTCTGATAGGTTTACCTTTATAAGTTACTTGCCCTTTTTCCTTTGCAGCTCTTAATATTCTTTCTTTAATCTGTATGTTTTGTGTTTTGATTATTATATGACGAGGGGATTTTTTTTTTTGATCAAGTCTATTCGGTGTTCTGTATGCTTCTTGAACCTTCATAGGAATATCATTCTTTAGGTTGGGAAAGTTTTCTTCTATAACTTTGTTGAATATATTTTCTGGTCCTTTGATCTGCAGTTCTACTTCTTCGATCCCTATTATTCTTAGATTTGGTTTTTTTATTGTGTCCCAGATTTCTTGAATGTTTTGTGATGAGAATTTATTGGATTTGCTGTTTTCTTTGATCAGAGCATTTATTTTCTCTATGGTATCTTCAAACTCTGAGATTCGTTCTTCCATCTCTTGTATCCTATTGGTTATGCTTGATTCTGTAGTCTCTGTTCGTTTACCTAGATTTTCCATATCCAACCGGCCCTCGTTTTGTGTTTTCTTCATTGACTCCATTTCAGTTTTCAATTCTTGAACTGTTTCCATTACCTGTTTGATTGTTTTTTCTTCGTTTTCCAGTGTATCATTCATGGATTTACTCATTTCTTCGAACTTTTTGTTATATTTCTCATCCATTTCTTTACTCATTTCTTCAATCTTTTTGTTGTACTTCTCATCCAGTTCTTTAAGGGAGTTATTCATATCCTGTTTAAGGGACTCTATTGCTTTCATAATGGCATTTTTTTCCCGCTTCTTCTGTATTAAGAGGTTCAATACCTTCTATTGTAGGGTCCTTGGTATCTGGTGTTTTCATGTTGTTTTTTAGATTGTTGGAGGAGTTCTTGCCTTGGCTTCTGCCCATCTCTTCCTTCAAATGCTCTCTAGTGGATCTTCTGGTACCAGGTCAGGTTCCCTTCTTGGGCAGGGACTTCACTGACAGAAGTTCTACCTTTCAGCAGGTAGTCTATTGAAACACAGGCACTCCCTCCTGCCGGGTTACACTCACAGCTCCGGCCCAGTGCGCAAGGGAGCTGCTCTGGGGAGATCTTGTGGCCCCAGAGGGAAGGGGAGAAGAGAGGAAGGTGTGCCTGGATAAAGACTGGGACAGGATTTGGGAGAGCTCTGCAGGGAGGAGCCTCCTCTGCCTGGTGACCAGAAAGTCGAGGGGGGCGGGGAAAGTCTGAATTCCTCCTAGCCAAAGCCCTCGGGACAGGAGAAAACTCACCCCTCCTCCAATGGATGTCTGCTAGAAGATCACTGTCTCTTGCTGGCCAGGAGTGTGGCTGAGCTGAGACAGAGCTTACCTGTCCTCAGGCAGGCTCTCCAAGCAAAGGAACTGCCCCTGCCGGCCTGAGCCCATTTCCCAGGCCCAGCGTGCAAGGGAGCAGCTCTGGGGAGATCTTGTGGCCCCAGAGGGGAGGGGGGAAGAGAGGAAGGTGTTCCTGGATAAAGGCTAGGACAGGATTCGGGAGAGCTCTGCAGGGAGGGCCCGCCTCTGCCTGGTGACCAGAAAGTCGAGGGGGGCGGGGAAAGTCTGAATTCCTCCTAGCCAAAGCCCTCGGGACAGGAGAAAACTCACCCCTCCTCCAATGGATGTCTGCTAGAAGATCATTGTCTCTTGCTGGCTAGGAGTGTGGCTGAGCTGAGACAGAGCTTACCTGTCCTCAGGCAGGCTCTCAAAGCAAAGGAACTGCCCCTGCCGACCTGAGCCCATTTCCCAGGCCCAGCGTGCAAGGGAGCAGCTCTGGGGAGATCTTGTGGCCCCAGAGGGGAGGGCTAACACATTTCTTACACTTTGCTTTTTACTATAGTAGAGTCTCAAGACTCTGAGCAAATATGTAGAGAGAAAAGTACACACACACACACAAACACACACACACACACACACATAAAATAAATCGATATGAATCCAAGGTATTGATAAATTCTACACGGAATTTCTGAAAGAGAGTTAGTTAGCAAAATAGATGAATGAAACTGGCTCATGTTCAACAAGATAAATACCTTGTTTCCTCTTTTTTTTTTACAACAAATAAGGATAAAAAGATACTCTGTGAAAACTAGAAATTACTTCCAGATAGCGACTTCCTTTACTTTTTTGTGTGTGGGTGGCAGGAGGTGGTTGAGAGGGCTTTTGTCAAGAAACCTCTGCCACCATTCTAAATAAATCCTAACTGAAATCCCTCTCAGGCTTGCATTCCACAAACTTTCAAGTAGCAGACTGGCTTACAGCACTATTATGGACAAACAGAAAAGCACCAAATTATAACTTTCTAAAGATTAAATAGCAATAAAATTGTGAAAGCTACTTTATGGGGATAAGCAAGTTTTAAGGTGAAAGGGAAAATTTCGAAGTTACAGATAGTCGTATCTATACTAAAATTACAGGAGAAAACATAGCTTATGAAAGGAGGATAGGATGCTCTTTGTTTTTTCAAAGTAAGTCAGACAAAAATAAAAAGGTTTCCTTCTGAAATGCTCAATTATTTACCCTGGTTTTGCTATGCATCATGGCTTGCTTCTTGAAAGTTTGGCAGGCTCATTTCTTGTCCATTCTTTAGCTGTTCTCAAGCAATATCATTATTTTTTGAGGGTGAAAAAGTCTTATTTTCTCTTTGCTCTACTTCATGGTAAAGATGGGAGTTTGCTCTGGTGTTCATTTTCACACAGGAATATCACGGACTTTGCTCATGGCTCCCTTTCCCCGCATTGCATTTTATTGGAACCATACCTCAAATTGGTTTTCCTAAACAAAGTTAAGCAGCAATCTTAAACTCAGCATTCATTGAATGCAAAGGTAAAAACTTGAAATCAATAATATTCAAAGTTTGAATAGAATTTCAGATAGTATTGCCAACATTTTTAAAGACAGCATATTTCCCCTCAGAATATCAGTGTATAACACTGTTCATATGTTGTCACTTAGTATGCCTCAGGTGTAACCAGTAAAATACATTGATTAAGGTATGGGGCTATATAAATAGTCACACAGTTAAATTAACAGATATAATACTTTTTGTTTTTAAGGATGTAACACATTTGGAGAGATCAGGGATACAAGGAACATATCTAAACATAATCAAAACAATATACAGCAAGAAGGCAGGCAACATCAAATTAAATGGAGAGAAACTCAAAGCATTCCCAATAAAATAAGAAACAAGACAAGGCTTTTCACTCTCTCCATACCTACTCAACACAGTTCTTAAAATTTAGGCTAGAATAATAAGACAACAAAAGGAGATCAAGGGGATGCAAACCAGAAAGGAAGAAATCCAACTTCCATTATTTGCAGAGGATATTATAATATACATAAGTGATCTCAAAAACCCTACTAGGTAACTTCTATATCTGATAAATACCTTCAGTAATGTGGCAGAATACATGATCAACTCAGAAGAAATCAGTAGCCCTTCTATATACAAACGACCAAAAAACCGAGAAGACAAAAAGGCAGCCTACTGAATGGAAAAAGATCTTCACCTCTTCACCATCCCCACATCAGACAAAGTAATGATCTCCAAAATATATAAAGAACTCAAGAAATTAGACATCAAAATTCCAAATAACCCAATTAAAAATGGGGTTCAGAACTAAACAGAAAATTCTCAACAGAAGAATCTCAAATGGCCAAAAGACACTTAAGGGAATGTTCAACATCCTTAACCATCAGGAAAATGCAAATCAAAATAACTCTAAGATACCATCTTACACCAGTCAGAATGTCTAAGAACAAAAACACCAATGATAGCTTATGCTGGAAAGGATGTGTCTTAAGGGGAACACTCCTCAATTGTTTGTGGGAATGAAACTTGTACAACCACTTTGGAAATCAGTATGATGTTTTTTCAGAAATGTTGGAATCAATCTACCTCAGGACCCAACAATACAAGTCTTGGGCATATATCCAAAAGATGCTCAATCATACTACAAGGACTTTTTTTCAGCCAAGTTCATAGTAGCATTATTTTTAATAGCCAAAACCTGGAAACAACCTAAATGCCTGTCAATCAAAGAATGGATAAAGAAAATATGGCACATGTACACATTAGAATACTAGTCACTGGTAAAAAAAAATGACATCTTGAAATTTGCATGCAAATGGACGGCACTAGAAAAAATCAACATGAGTGGGGTATCCAAGGCCCAGAAAGATGAACATAGTATATACTCACTCATAAGTGGATACTAGCTGTAAAGCAAAGAATATTGAGTCTATAGTTTTTGATCCTAGAGAAGCTAAGTAACAAGGTGCACCCTAAGAAAAACATGCATAGAGTCCACCTGGAAAGGGTAAATAGAGAAGATCACCTGACAAAATTGACAGCATGGGGGTGGGGTGAGTAGGGAAGGTGGAGGGAGAAGGGAAGGGAGGAAGAGCAATTGAGGGAACAGGATAGTGGAGATGGAGGAGGGACAGACACGAGAGCAAGGAAAAAGATATTTTGATTGAGGGAGCCATTATGAAGCTGAAACCTGGCACTAGGGAAATTCCTAGGAATCCATAATGATGACCATAAGCAATAGAGGAGAGGGTGCCCAAACTGGCTTGCCATTTAGTCAGATTGACGAATATCTTAAATATCACCACAGAACCTTCATCCAGCAGCCGATGAAAGAGAGGCAGAGACCTGTGTCAGAGCACTGACTGAGCTCTGGAAATCCAGTTAAAGAATTGGAGGAGTGATGGCTGAGGCTCCTCAGTTGGCAGTGGCTGCTGCTGCCTGTGACCCAGGCATCTGGGAGAAGTGGGGTGTTGGTGAGTGACGCGGCAGAGGTGTAATTTGACGCGGTGTGCTATGTGGGGGAGAGAATAAAACTCCAGCAAGATCCTGGCCATGAACGAAAGCAGTGACAGAGGAGCTTGTACCACTGGTCGGTATCCATTCCAGCAGCTCACGCAACATCTTCTGCTCCCACTGTAAACTTAGTGCAGATGCCCAATGGGCAGACAGTCCAAATCCATAGAGTTATTCAGGCCGCCCATCCATCAGTTTCCACAAGTCCAAACAGTTCAGACTTCCTGTAAGGACTTAAGACGACTTTTCTCCGGAACTCAGATTTCAACTATTGCAGAAAGTGAAGATTCCACAGGAGTCCGTGGATAGTGTAGCTGATTACCAAAAACGAAGGGAAATTCTTTCAAGGAGGCCTTCCTACAGGAAAATTTTGAATGACTTATCTTCTGTCGCACCAGAGGTGCCAAGGATTGAAGAAGAAAAGTCAGAAGAGGAGACTTCAGCCCCTGCCATCACCACTGTAACAGTGCCAACTCCTATTTACCAGACTAGCAGTGGGCAGTACATTGCCATTACCCAGGGAAGAGCAATACAGCTGGTTAAAAATGGTACTGATGGAGTACAGGGCCTTCAGACATTAACCAGGACCAATGCAGCTGCCACTCAGCCAGGTACCACTATTCTACAGTATGCACAGAGCACTGATGGACAGCAGATTCTAGTGCCCAGCAACCAAGTTATTGCTCAAGCTGCCTCTGGCGATGTGCAGATATACCAGATTCGCACAGCACTCACTAGCATCATTGCCCCTGGAGTTTTTATGGCATCCTGTCCAGCACTTCCTACACAGCCTGCTGAAGAAGCAGCATGGAAGAGAGAGGTCCGTCTAATGAAGAACAGGGAAGCAGCAAGAGAATGTTGAAGAAAGAAGAAAGACTATGTGAAATGTTTGGAGAACAGAGAGACAGTACTTGAAAACCAAAACAAGACATTGATTGAGGAGCTAAAAGCACTTAAGGACCTCTACTACCACAAATCAGATTAATCTGGAATTTAAATTTTCTCCTGTTATGGTAGAAAATGGACTGGATTCGCCACAACCAGAAAGACAAAATAAATATTTTCTAAACATTTATTTTTTTCTATATGCAAAACTGCCTGAAAGCAACTAACAAATTTCATCCATTTCTGCTTTTGCATTAAACTGTGTTCCAGCAACTGCTTCCACTTCTCCCTCAAGAATGTGCGGCACCAGGAATCATGAAGACTTCTGCTCTCCATTTCACGCCCTCCTCAAGAAGTAATAATTTTTTTATTTGTAAATTGTTGGGGGAAATGAGGAAAATGAAATCTTGGCTTTTTGGTTTTTAGTGGGTTTTGTTTTGTTTTGTTTCTGTTTGATGATTTCAAGGTTTGTAATGAGATCCATGATTATCTTAGGGACAGAACTACTCAGTCTCTTGAGCTGGAGTAATATGTGGGGCACATGAGAAAAGTAAATGAGGTGCAATGAAGTGTTGATTGCCAAATTGAGGTTCTTACAGTTTCATTGTGAATTATGTAAAACTGTTCAAAGACATGCCCTCTAAAAACGAATTTTAGTTTGGTGTTGAGTAGACTGTGTTTGTTCTTTTCTTCCTTACTAAAAGTTGTCCTTGGTTCTGAGAAGCATTTTGTATTAGCCACAGCTATCCTGTAGGACAGTTATTACTTCTGAATTCAGTTCTATGTGTTGAATAATTTGAATTTTTTATAAGAAGTAACCAACTGAAAACAACGATGGTGCTTGAATTTTGAGCTAAGTTAAAATCCAAGTACAAAACTTATTTTGGTTAGTACTAAATCTTAATGAATAGATGCTGGCCAGGAAGCCAACTCCTTAGTTATATAAGAATGTTTTAATAAATAAAAGCTTTTGTCCTTGCTTTCAAAATCAAAAAAAAAAAAAAGAATTGGAGGAGTGAGAATATGAGGAAAGAGGTCAAGATCACGATGGGGAAACCCATTGAAACCATTTACCTGAACGATTGGGAGCTCACCAACTCCAGCTGAACAAGGAAGTAACCAGAAAAGACCTAACTAGACCCTTTGAATGTAGCTGATGGTTGTATGCATGGCTGGGGCAGACTGAGGGCCACTGACAGTTATTCCTACTGTTTGTACTGGCTTTTTGAGAACCCATTCTCTTTGGATGAATAACTTGCTCAACATAAATATAGTAGGGAGGGCCTTGGACCTTCCCCAAAGCGATGTGCCTTACCCACTCCAAGGAGTGGATGTGGGTGGGGTGGGGGATATGTGAAGAGAATGGGAGGAGGAAAGGGAGTGGGAAGTGGGATTGGTATGTAAAATGAAAAAAGATAGTTTGTTTTATTTTTTTTAAAAAAATAAATTAAAAAAGGAAAACGGAATTAGTGTTACTATGCTTTGAATTCCCCATGTAATAAACTTTTACAACCTAAATTAAAAGGACATATAGTAATACAAATAATATGGTTAAGGATCTCAGTACTTAGAGGCCTACAGACTGAACAGAATGTATGAATGAAAGGATGCTTAGGAAGTAAGGTTAGTGGAAGGAAAAGGTAGAAGCCATTGTCCTTGAAGTGGATGCTGTCTTTTCCTATAAACCCATTGCTCCATGCCACCAGGAGGGAGCAATGTTGTCCTGACTCCTGCTTCATACTGCAGCTCTTCCTCATAATGAGCAAGGAATAACTGATTAGATTCAACCACCCCTGGAATGAGAACTCCAAAATTGTGACGGAAAATAAATCATTTTACCTTATAAGTTGTTCACCTCAGGTGTTTGGTCTTCATAATAAAAGCCAACATGGCCAAAATAGAGTACCACTTTTAACTGAGTCATAATGCCATCTTAAAGACTGTTCTTTAAATAAAGAAACGGATAGAAAAGATGGAGGAATGGCCACAAATTAATGAGTATCAAAACTGAAATATGTGTGTTTCTATTCCTAAAGTAGCAACAATACACAAAGTATATTTGTGTATATACTCACCAATACACAATATATACAATATATTGTATATACAATATTTACAATACACAATATTTGTGTATTGTATCTCACCAATACAATCAATATTTAATGAATCAAAAACAGAAATAAAACCTCAGAAAATTCTTCAAAAAGATGTGTTTGAAATAATTTCCATGTGTGAGGATATTGCACATTTAAGCAAAGAAACTGTGTTTTAAATAAACAGAATGTTATGAAGTTGTTGGTCCCTATTGTAGTTTGTATATTAAATATCCCCACAAGCTTTTGTGTTTAATTGCCTCATCCTGAACTGCTGGCACTGTTTTGCAAGGTGTGGGAAGTTTAGTAGGTGAGCCCTCTGTAAAAAATTGGGTTCCTGTAGTTGGACCATTGACATGTATAGTCCTGCCTGGCTTCCTGTGTCCCTCATCACAGCTTTGAGAATCTCCTGAGTTCAGTGCCTTCCTCATCATCATGAAGAGCACCCATTCAAACCATGAGATAAATTAATTTCATTTTCCTCACTAATGCATTCCAGATGAATATTTCAACCAAATAACAAGAACAAAATAACTATAGGTATTTGTACTCTTTTGGTCCAGGTAGATGAATTAAATAGATAGTATGTCTAGTGAAAAAAATCACAAAAGTATTTATTTTAGATTTGTGTTTTGAATCTTAAAATAAATAAATGCTATATTTAATGGAATATTTGAAGAAAAAGATTTTGAACCTCTCTTCTTTTAAACCTGCCTCAGATTAGTTAATTTCAGGCATTTTCATTTGACTTTAGAACATGCATATATTTTATTCTTTTAGCTATTTAAGAGAACATAAAAATATATATTAATGGTGACATCCCAGAATCTATAATAGTGTTTGACCTATTGTAATTACCCACTGAATATATCAAGAATGATGAACAGATGAACAAAGGAATAACAATACAAATATTAGTAAAAAAAATTTGAACTTCAAAAGTGTACAGTTAATTCTGGTAGTCAAAGATCTGTTTTACTATCAACATTCCAAAGTTAATGCATTAGCAAGTGTGAGGAAAGAATAATCTTAAAGTGATCATTTTTTCCCTAAGTATGCCACAGAACTTTCCTCAGAAATTCTATTGTCTTGCTCAATCACTTTGTAGAATTTTTGGTATCTTTATTCCCCTTTTCTTAAATTAAAAATTTGTGAACTATTTTGTTATCAACTATTAACAAAATCTCCACTTGGAACTGAGATTTTATTATCTTGGTCATACCTTGTCTCAAAATTTTAACATCAGTTCTTAGAAATCCTTTTGAATTAGATACATATTACATTTGTATATATTAGTCTTACCCACAGAATAAACCATAAAAACTTGTAAGGTGTATTTTATTCAAGATGAAGACACTTAATGTATCATTTGATTACTTTTTAAATTATGATTTATTTTTCAAATCCCTCTTTTCAAGCACTATCAAGAAATACGTTGGATCTGGATTACCTAATTTCATATGATGTTTTCTAGATCCATCCATTTGCCTACAAATTTCAAGATGTCATTATTTTTTCTACTGTGTTTTACTCCATTGTGTAAATGTACCACATTTTCCTTATCCATTCTTCAGGCAGGAGGCATTTACGTTGTTTCCAGGTTCTGGCTATGACAATGCTGCTATGGACATGTGTACTCACTCATAAGTGGCTTTTAGACATAAAGCAACGAAAACCAGCCTAAAAATCACAATTCCAGAGATACTAGACAACAATGAGAACCCACAGACAGACAGACATGGATCTAATCTACAAGGGAAGTAGGAAAAGACAAGAACTCCTAAGTAAATTGGAAACATGGGGACCATGGGAGAGGGTTGAAGGGGAGGGGAAATGAAGGGAGCAGAGCAGAGAAAATGAATAGTTCAATTAAATCAATAAAACAGTAATATGTTTGATAAAAATGGATAAAAAGACAGATATTGAATAAAAGTTCAAGGTGGACCTTGAAGACTGTATATTAAAACATTACAGGAAAGAAAACATCAGGAGGCATTTCTTCAAAAGTCAATTTCTATTGAGAGATGATTTTAAGCTACAAATTAAGGAATATATTAACTAAAATTTATACAAATGTGAAAGGTAATAAAATCAAAAGCAAAGAAAAGAAATGCACTTCCATGTTTTAAACAAACATAGTGCTTATTATATTTTAGTATAACATGGTTAATATGTATTATATTACAGAGTTGTGATTATTATTTATAATGTTCTCCCAAATCAGGAAGAACATTCTGTAGTGCCCACTTAAAGTTTTATTTACTAAGACTGTTAGAAGAGCAGTAGATTGTCTGGGAATATTCCACCAGACCAAATATTACAGGTATGTACCCAGCATTGTAACAGAACACCAGCTGCAACTTCCCTTTCCTGTCCATATCACCTGTGAATATCACAGGCCACACTTTCTTGACCTCCCTCCTTCTCTGGCACAGCAACCCAATCTACAAAACTAGCAGGCATTCCCGAAGAACATGCTACCCCAGCAGGTCTGGAAAGCAGACTATGCACAGCCATCACACTCTCTGAAAAATCTAGGGAGGAAACATATACCAAGAAACAAAAGTCCAGCCCACAAAGACTAACACAGAAAAGAGCACATAAATCTATAAATAACTCCAAACTCAGATGTGTACATGCCAGCCTAAGAACACAATCAATAACAGTCAGGGTAACATATCACCTCCAGAGCCTAGCTATCTGACCTTAGCAGGCTCTGAATATTCCAACATAATATTCTGAAGCACATGAAAAAGACCCTAAAAGCAATTAAATGAAGATAATAATGGTATTTACAGAAGAAATAAATAGATCCCTTACTGAAACCAGGAAAACATAAACAAAAAAATTGGGTGAAATGAATAAATCCCTAAATGAAAGTCAAGAAAATACAAACAAAAGTTTAATGAAATGAGTAAAACTGTTCAAGAAGAGATAATGGAAATAGAACCAATAATCAAGACATAAACTGAAAGAATTATGAAAATGAAAAACCATAGGAATGTGAACAAGAACTACAGAGACAAACTTCAACAACAGAAGGCAAGATATGGAAGAAAAAATCCCAGACATTGAAGATGCAATAAAAGAAATGAATACATCATTCAAAGAAAATGCGAAATCTAAAAAACTGACACAAAACATCCAGGAAATCTGAGACACTAAGGAAAAATGAGACCTACAGATAATGGGAGTAGAGAAAGAAGAATTCTGGCTAAAAAGCCCAGTAAATATTTTAAACAAAATCATAGAAGAAAACAATTTAACCTAATAAGTAGTTGTATAGGAATGTACAAAAAGCATATAGAAAATATTCAAAACATTAACTTATTGAACAACAGGAAGATTATAAAAAAGCTTCAAAAGAAAAAGAGTAAGTTAAGTATAAAGTCAGACCTATAAGAATTTTATGAAAAGCTTCAAAAAAAAGAGTAAGTTATGTATAAAGTCAGACCTATTAGAATTACACATAACTTTTCAATCAAGTCTCCAAAAATCAAAAGGGCTTGGATATATATGTTTCAAAACTCTAAAAGACTACATAGTTTAGCCCAGATTACTATAGTTGGCAAACCTTTCAATCATCATAAATGGAGAAGATAAGATAATCCAAATAAAGTCAAATTTCAACAATATTTATCTGCAAGGCAAGTCTTACAAGAGGAGCTAGATAGAAAACTCTAATCAAAGATGGGTAACTATACCCATGAAAACATCAAAAAATGAATAATCTCACATCAGCAAAAATAAAGAAAGCAAGCACACATACCCACGCGCGCGTGCGCGCACACACACACACACACACAAACATGTCACCACCATCAAAAACAAAACAACAAAAATCAACAATCATTGATCATTGATAGCTCTCATTTTAAGTCTCTTAATCCCTCCAAAGATACACTAACAGAATAGATAGGAAAACAAGATTCGTCCTTCTTTTGCATACAAGAAATACCTTAATGTCAAGGATAGATATTTCCACAGGGTAAAAAAATGGGAAAAGATATCACATGAAGGTTTACCTAAAAGGAAGCTGCTGTAACTATTTTAATATCTAACAAAATACACTTCAAACAAAAACTAATGTAAAGAGATATGGAAGTAAACTATATACTCATCAAAGGAAAAGTCCAACAACATGACATTTTAATTCTTAACACTTATTGTAGTAGGAAGTTACTCGTTTGTTTTCCCAGCCGCTTGGACTCCCGAAATAATCATACAGAAACTATATTATTTAAATTTCTGCTTGGCCAATCACTTAAGTGTATTGCTAGCTAGCTCTTACATCTAGTATTAACCCATTCCAGTATTTTATATTTTACCATGAGAGCTGTGGCCTACCAGCAAGATTCCAACATGTCTGTCTCTGGCAGTGGCTCCATGGCTTCTCCCCGACTCCACTTTCTTCCTCCCAGCATTCAGTTTAGTTTTCACCACCTAGCTAAGTTCTGCTCTGCTGTAGGTCCAAAGCAGTGTCTTTATTCATTAGTGATAATCACAGCATACAGAGCAGAATCCCACATCACCTCTCATTTTCTGTTAAAATAAAAAGGTTTTAACTTTAACATAATAAAATTACATAAAACTAAACAGTTATTAAATAAGAATTATAGTCACAATATTTATATCTATTTTATCTTTCATGATAACTAAGATAAACTATAACTATAACTACATATTCTTCAACTCCACAAAGATTCCAGAAGGATAAAATATTACCTAAGTTAACAGAAAGTGCTTTGTCAGCAACTTCCAAAACTCTAGAAATGACAGAGACGTCTCATTACCGGGACAATCACCCAAAGTTCTTCTGTAGTGTTGGGGCATTAAGTCCTCAGCCCAAAGGTGCATACTGTCCAGCAGACTAGTTCATGAAGCAGGAAATTTGAAGATCTGTTCTTCCTTACAAAAGTGAAGTGCATCAGTTGCTTTCTTCTGTGTCCTGCAAAATGTCTTACAGACCCTTTCATGGAGCAAGAACCCCAAAGGATCATCTCACCTTTAGGCAAGTTCAGCAGTCATTTCTCTGTGGGTCCTGCATGTCCAGTTCATCAAGCAGTCCAGGCAAGAACAATTTCTTGTTCAAATAGCTAACAGTGTCCTTAAAATTTTTCTTCAATGCCCATCTTACTCCTGAAGTAATTGGTGTTGCCAGGAGCAGATGTGTCTCTTTAAAGACTATACCTTTTAAACGATTTATTTCTTTTTATAACTGTCTATACTATTTTTCTTCTCTCTCCCAAGCCTATGTACATTTTTAAATACATTGTTTCTCATTTAGAGGTCTTTTATGTCTGAATCTGTCCTTATTGCATATCTGTAATACTTTTCTGAGCAGAACAACTTCTGAAAATGTTAAGCACTTCTTAAGAAGGTAAGTGGCAGTTTTTCTAGGAGAAATACAGCCCTGTCTGCTTGCTGTGCCCAGTTATACATGGCAGGGTGAGATCTGTATAGTGTGAGCCATGTTCACAGCCCTATTTTCAGACACATAGTAGTTCTATGTTGCCATTAAGCAAGTTGTAGCACTCTGCCCACAAAACCCATTTAAATGTTCCACAGCCAGACCTCCAGAGTTTGCACTGGCAGCATGGACCAGAAAGGTACAGTTTCAAAACAGTTTGGCTTTTTTTTTTTCTGCTACCACTGAATCAGGAAAAGCTATCCTAAAGGAGCCATGCCTCTGCTTGCTTCTAGCAAACAGAGTTCACTCAAGAAAATGCTGCTACCAAACCAAGCTTAACTCAGTTCTTTTGTGTCTAGGATTCCTTTATTAAGCTTTCTTGGGTTTTACTTGGATTTAGTTGACCGTTTTGGAGCACTAATTTGTAGTAGGAAGCCACTTTTTTGTTTTCCTGGCTGCCCTGACTCCCGAAATAATCACACAGAAACTATATTATTTAAATCACTGCTTGACCAATAACTTAAGTGTATTTCTATCTAGCTCTTACAGCTAGTATTAACCCATTTCCATTATTTTATATTTTACCACAAGGTTCATGGCCTACTGGCAAGGTTCTAGCATATCTGTCACTGGCAACGGCTCCATGGTTTCTCCCTGACTCTTGCCTTCTTCCTCCCAGCATTCAGTTCAGTTGTCTCTTCCTTGCTAAGTGCTGCTCTGCTGTAGATCCAAAGCAGTTTCTTTAACATTATAAGCCAAAAGAACCTAATAGTGATACCGAACATTTCACCCAAACATATAGAAACACCTCCTCTTTGCACCTCCTGGAATTTCTCCAAAATTTTTTATATCCTTGGTAATAACAAAAGAGAATCATAAGGACATACTCTAAGAAAACTGTACTCCACCAAACTGTAAAATCTAAAAGAAAAGAATAGTTTTCTCAATAGATATAACTCACTTAAGTTAAATCATAACTAGATAAACAATATGAATAGACTTATAGCCCTTAGTGATTTAGAAGCAATAATTAAAAGGTTCCCAACAAAGAAAAGCCTAGGGCCATGAAGCTTTCGCATAGAATTCTCCCAGACTTTCATAGAAGAGTTAATGCCAGTTATCCTCAATCATTCCATAAAATAGAAACAGAGGGAATATTGCCCAATTCATTTTAGGTAGTCACAGTTAATCTGATGATCAAACCATGTGAAGACTCAATAAAGAAAGAGAATTACAGACCAATTTTTCTAAGTAATGTAAATGCAAAAATATTCAATAAAATATTTGTAACCAGTTCCAAAAAACACATCAAGTAGATCATCCACCAAGTTTAATTAGACTTCATTCCACAGGTACAGTGATGGCTCAATAAATGAAAATTTGTAAATGTAATCCACCATATAAATAACCTGAAAGAAAAACACACCCATATGATTTTCTTATTAGATACAGAAAAAAAAACATTTGAAAAAAAAGCTTGTTTCTCTTCATGACTTAAGTTCTGAAGAGATTAGGGATACAAGATACATACCTACACATAATAAAGGCAAATTATTGCAAGTCTATAGCCAATATCAAATTAAATGGAGAGAAACTCAAGGCACTTCTACTAAAATTAGGAATATGACAAGGCTTTCTGCCTCTCCATATCAATTCAATATACTATTTGAAAATTTAGCTAGAGCAATAAGTGAACAAGATCAAAGGGATACAAGTTAAAAAGGAGAAGTAAAGGTACTGTTATTTGTAGATGATAATATGGTATATATAAGTGACACTAAAAATAGAACCACCAAACTGCTTCAGCTGATGAACACTTCCAGTGAAATGACTTGATATGAGATCAACTCATAGAAGAAAAAAAAAGAAATCAGTAGCCCTTTTACATACAAGTGACAATGATAAATGAACTGAGAAAGAAATCTGGGATCTAACACTTTTCACAATAGCCGTAATTAATATAAAATATCAAGGGAGTAATCCTAACCAAAGAAGTAAAATGCTTGTATGAAAAACTTTCACATCTTTGGTCATAATCAAGAAGAATCCAGAAGGCAGAAATATCTCCCATGCCCATGAATCACTAGGATTAACATAAATGGTCAGTCTATCAAAATTAATCACCTGATTCAATGCAGCTCCCACTAAAATTTCAACACAAATATTTTATTTATTTATTTTACATATCAACCACAGTTTCCCTTCCATTCTCTCCTCTTGTTCCATTCCCACATCTTCCTTCTACCCCCTTCCACCCTTCCTCCATCTCTATACTGAAAGGGTAAGTCTTCCCAACAAAGCATGGCATATACATTTGAAGCAGGACCAAGCTCCCCCTTTCCCTCTGGCAACAAGGCTGAGCAAAATATCCCTGATCAAATGATCATAAAAAGTCTGAAGTGGAGTTTTCCATCAGGTCCCTGACGTTGTAGCTCAGTGAATCCGCAGGAAAAGGGGGCAAGAAGGTTGTAGGAATCAGAGAGGATGAAGGCCACCAGGAGAACACAGTCCACTAAACTGACTAAGCACCATGCAAATGGGCTCACAGATCATGAAGCACAAGCATGGGACTTACAGAGATCTGCATTATGTGCCCAGTGTACATGTTGTGGTGAGTTGCTTAGTTCTTTTGTGAACTCCTAACTGTGGGAGTGTCTTTGGTTCCTTTGCCTGCTCTTAGAACTCTTTTTCTCCTGTTGTTCCATGTCTATTCTTGACATGAGGGTTTCTGTCTTGTCTTTACTGTACCTTGTCTTGTTGTGTTTGAATATTGTCCATTTCAGGTATACTCTTTTATAAAAGGAGATGGAGGGGGTAGTGGATCTGGGAGAGAGAGAAGGTTGGGGGTCTGGGAAAGATAGATGGAGGGGAAACTGTGCTTGGGATGCATAGTGAGAGAGAAAAATTCATTTTTAATGAAAAGTTATATTCACGTCTTTATACCTTACATATTGGGATTGAAAACACAATGTTTCTATATATAAAACTCTATCACTAAATTAGATTTTGATGTACACTATAAAAATTACATTTTAATAAGAAAAGTTCGATGAAATTATTATATAGTCTACGTTTCTTGGTTATTTCTTATCAACTCAGCTAAAAATTACTTATTCCACAGAAGTTTTTTTCTTAGATTATAAATTTATTTTTTAAAATACTATTTTTCCCATTTTACATATCAATCCTAGTTCCTACTCCTTTCCCACCTCCCATTCCCTACACCTTCCCCCCACTCCACATCTCATCCACTCCTCAGAGCAGGTAAGGCTTCCCATGGGGAACCAGCAAAGTCTAGCACACTGCTTTGAAGTAGGACCAGGGCCCTCCCCACTATGTCTAGACTGAGCAATGTATTCCTCCAAAGAAAATGGGTTACAAAAAGCCAGTACAAATTGGAGGGATACATTCTGGTCTCACTATCAGTGGTCCCACAGACTAACCCAGCCATACACTTCTCACCCACATTCAGAAGGCCTAGTTTGGTCCTATGCTGGTTCCTTCCCTGTCAGGCCTGGGTTGGTGAGCTCCCATTAGCTCAGTTAAGCTGTTTCGGTGGGTGTCTCCATCATGATCTTGACCTTTTTGCTTATATTCTCACTCCTCCCACTCCTTGACTGGACTTGGGGAGCTCAGGCTATTGCTTTACTGTGGAACTTTGCTTCTTAAAAAAAAATCATTATTTTTGAATCAATATTGAAGCCACAAAGAAATGTTCATTTTGGAAAAATTTAAAAACTGATCAGCAATCCAAAAAGTAAACACATTTTCTTTACTTCTACCTTTATCACACATGTAAAACTATGTTGTCTATATATGGTGTTTTCGTGTCTTGAATGCTCTATACAGTTTAGCTTGTGAACAGTGACTATCCCAGGAAAAAAGCATAAGAATTATAATGTTCATGTTTTTTACATTTTGTACAGTTCAATACATCTCACATATTCAAAAAAGAAAAGTGGAAGCTTTCCAAGAAGCTGTGCTTGAAAATGGACCCTTGCAACTTGACTAATAGCAGAATGTATTTTGATGCTTCCTTTGCAGTCAAGCTTCCAAAGAAGACAGACAGGAAAACAAAGCAATGGCTTTCATCAGCATCCACATCAGTACCAAACAAGAGAAATCTTAAGTATTTTAAAGTTTTCAAAGAAATGAAATGTGGTTTTAATCAGGTCAAGACTTTCTTTGTAAAAAACACTTAGGAAAAAGCTACTAAAACACATGCAATTATGTTACACAGCCAAACTTGAAAAGATTTTTACAAGAAATAACAATATATATTTAATGATTTAACCATTAATTCAAAGATCACTCTAAATAATATTCTAAGGTACATTTAATGATAATCAGATAAAAATAATAGTTTGTACAATGTTGGAACATGCAGCCATCCAACAAAAAAAGATAAGACAAAGTAGGATTAAAAAATGCTTACTTAAAGAAAGAAAATTAAAATTAATTTTTAAACAAAGTCTAAAAATTCATCAGTAGTAGATAAATAGGAAATGGAGAAATCAGTGTTTACTGCACAGAAGCAAAGTTAGAAATTAAAAATATTTGGCATTTTTATGTTTACTTATTTAGTTTGTTTTGAAACAGAGTCTCTTTCTGTAGCTGAGTTGCCTTTGAATTAGCCTCAGCCTGCTAGCTGCTGGGATTACAAGTATAAGGTAATATGCCTCACTGATAATAACAAAAATTAAGGAACATTCCAGCTTGGCGATGAGATGGCATAGGTATTCAGTAGATGAGTCATAAAGTGCTCACAAACTCAACAAACACCAAGGAAATGGTAAAGTCAACACATAAGATGACCACAGGGGACCATATATCAGTCATTATTTATGGAGATCATCTTGAGGTCACTGACAGTTTTTGTATGGATCCTATTTTGTACAAAAATGGAAAAAAGCTAATTACATAAAACAATCAAGCTTCACTTTAAGCAGTAATTAATACACATCACGCTAGGAGCATCATGATGACAACAGTATTGAAGTGGCAAAGTGAAACAAAACACAGTATCCTTACAAAGTAATTAAAATAAGACCCTGAGTTGGATGGAATAGACATATGAAGTTCAATGGCAGGTGATCAAATAAGACTGAATGGATTAAAGGAATTAGTAAGAAAATGACAGACAGGGAGACACAGATTATGTATGAAGGATCATTAGTGTATCCAAGTAAGAAACTTAGTGGCTAAAAAGTCTATATTATGCAAATGTGGTCTAGGATGAAATGTTTAAAAGAATGGGCTGATTTAATCTATTAACCTATTTGTCAATAAATGACAAAATACACACCAAAATGAATTGACTACCTGGAGTATTTGAAATGGAATGATGACTTGTGTCATATTTTTATTAAGGAAATTCATATGGAGAATGAAGAGAATGACGTCATGTCTATGTGGAATGTAGATGCTGATAATGAAGAAACAGAGAGTACGATTGTAGAGAGTATGACCAGAAGCTTGAGTGAGTAGGTGGGGGAAGGCAAACTGATGAAAAGAGGTTGTTCAACACACACTGGAATATATTTGCGAGTAGAATCCCACTGGATGTTGTATAAAAGGGAGAGTATAGATGATAGCATATGGTATATTTCAAAACAAAAGAAAGGATTTGCTGTGCATTCATTGTAAATAAATGACGATCCTGTCAAGAAATAAATGTGTTTATCCCGATTGGAACATTAAACATCCTATAAATGTGCAATACTCTCATATGATATGTTTTCAATAGTAATGTTCTATGCCAATGAACATTAAAAATGACAAGCATTTTTAAGTAAATGAAACACAAAAGAAGGTGAGAATTATTCTCATGCACACACAAAAAAATCAGACTAGGCAGGTCTTTTATTTCATCATAGTAGCAATCAATGCCAAAAGACAATGCTGCTACAGCTATCATATTGTAAAATAAAAATGTAATTACAGAGCTCTTATGTAGTCAAATATTTTAAAGAAACTCATTTTAAAGAAACTGGAAATATTTTTACTATTTTATGTTTTAGAAAGATGTTGTGATTTGGCAAGATACAGTGTTCTTAAACTGTTCTTCTTAACACTTCTTATGTAGATTGGATCTATGTAAGGCTTAGTGTCCTTGTTGTTGTCTAAGTTCTCTGGGATTGTGGTTTGTAGGCTGGTTTTCTTTACTTTATGTTTAAAAACCACCTATGTGTGAGTACATGTGATAATTGTCTTTTTGAGTCTAGGTTGCCTCACTCAAAATAATATTTTCTCGCTCCTTCCATTTTCCTGCATAATTCAAGCTATTGTCAGGTTCTGTTTTTAAACTGAGTTTTGAAAACTCACATTGGAATTATTTCAGTAGGAAATAATCCCTGTGATAGAAATGTTGTCTATTGTTACACTTTAGAAGTTTCTTTGGAGTGTGTTAACAAGTGCCTTAACAGATTGTTTAAAAGAAATTGATCATCTTATTTGAATATTTGCCATTGTTTTAATGGTTTATTTAATGTTGTACTGACTGGATAATATCATAAATAATCAATATGCTCTTCTTATGTGTAAAATAAATAAATATTGAAGATCAGTTAATAATTCTAATGCAGAATTTTGTATTATTTTATCTCAATAGCACATTAAAATATGAATGTATAAGTAAATATTAATAATATTCAATATATAATAGCTCTAGAATTTTTTCACATACAGTATAATTGATTAGAATTACTATTTAATTTTTCAGTTCAGTATACTTTAGTTTAAAAAGCTTGCTAATATTCAATAAAACTATATATGATATGACTAAGGAAAATTTCAAATTAGAGAAGATAAGATTTTGAATTATTTTCTGCACTTGCAAATGAATTATATTAGCCAACAGAACATTAAATAAGAAAAGTTATTCAAGTAGTCATTCTCCCAATATCAAGACCTAGAATTGGACTACATTAACCAAGAAATTGTAAAATTCATAGACATATTGGCTTTGGAGTAGAGTAAACAGCTTACAAATCAATCCACAGAAACGAAGTCAGTGATATTGATAATCCTACACAAAAGAGGTACACTTCTCATCTAAATAATAATCCTGGAAAACTAACTATTAATGTGTAAAATGGCTAGTCACTTCTTATAATATTGAAATGTTGCTTCCAAATTTCTTCTACGTGAGGAAAGAGAGTGAGAAACATAATTCTTAGGTAAACATACAGGTGATGATCTGATGAGTGGCACTTCACAGTAAGTTTTCAGATACAAAAAAAGTACAATCTCTGAAGAAAATGACAAGCCCAATTCTATCAAAATTATAAATACTACCTCTCAAATATATATTGCTAACAAAACAAAAGGGAGACACAGAGTGGTATAATATGTTTTCAATGGATATTTATAAAAGATTTATATTTAAAACATATACAAAATTTCTTCATCTTGAACAATTGAAAACATATTATCCAATTTAGCTGGTCAAGCACCTGCAAGACACTTTCTCAAAGAATATTACAAATAAGCACTGCAAAGAAGGTCTAGTGTAATGTGTTACTTAAGTAAATATTAATGAAACAAGAAAGGTGGCTCAGTGGTTATTAGGCTCAGTGAGTCCTAGGCTATATTGCACTTTTAAAGGACCTGGGTTTGATTCCCAGCATCCACCTAGTGGGCTCATAGTTACCTGTAATGCTAGATTTAGGAGGATTTACTGTCTCTGCTGAGCAGACACTCACATATACATACACAAACACAGTTTTAAAAAGTGTAAAAAGTAAGTAAATAAGCATAAAAACACTCTGTATTAGTGAAGATTGGTGGACTAGTCACAAATTATGAGAAAGTATGTGACTTTAGGACATTCTGGTAAAAAGCACAAGGTAAATTCTTAAGGTATCCTTAGGTTAGCTAGCCGAAGGCAATGGGATAGTTTACATTTGCTTTTTGTATAACAGTGCATGTGAGTTCACGGCAGTGCAGATTTCCATTACTATGTGTTCAATCCAATTAATTTAAAGAAAAGGAGCAAGACAGTTTTCTTCATTTTTATAATGAATGAAACTTCAAAAGACACTGTTCAATACGTATATGTAAAGAGGATGCCTGTTTTATACAGTTATGCAGTCTCTGAGTTTTAAACTTTGCCTAAGGAACAATAGACACAGCTTTATGTGCATTTTCAATTTTATGGTCTTTAAGATAGAAAATAAGCTGTGTCTAAAGAGGTCCAAGTGGGATGTTCTGAGGCACTTCTCATCACAGGAGAACCATTCTGTGTGAAATGATAGCAATATATTTTTTACTTAACTTTACAAACTTGCAAGTTTTATTATTATAGATGACAAAATATTGAATCACACAGACTTGTGCTGGGATAATTTTGCATTGGGTAGTGTCAAAGCAATCATTTTGTGGTGTATAATTCATTTCTTTGTAACATAATCAGAATGTTGTATTCATGTCTGAATTGTTTTTGAGAATTTGACTTCAGCTGTAATCATCATTTTTCTCACTCAGACAATATGACCCTTCACATGAGGAAGAACAGATCGTGATTATCTAAATGTTGATTCACATCCTTGATTTGATAATTGATTGTTATTTCATGTCTTCTAAATTATTCTTTTTGCTACCTTAAATAAGGAAAGGATACATCATCCTGTGAAAAGAATGATATAATCAAAAAATCAGTTTTGTCCTATGAATTCCATGTAGACCAGTAACTACGTACATGTCATCTTAGCTGGTTAGATTTTGTCAACATGCACAAAACAGCATTGTCTCGGGAGAGGGAATTTTAGTTGAGAGAATATCTCCACTTGATAAGCATTTAGGCATATCTGTGAAGCTTTTTTTTTTTTTGATTAATCACGGTGTGTGAGGGCTCGGTCCACCATTACCATTGATATTACTGGGCAATGACCTGAGCTATGGGGATCAAGTCAGTGAACAGATTTTTACATATTTTCTACTTCGGTTTCAAAGTCTAGTTTCCTGCTGTGAGTTCCTGCTTTGACGTTCCCCAATTATTACTGTGATCCGGCCATGTAAGCCAAATCATCTCTTTCTTCCCCTACTTGATTTTAGTGATTGTCTTTATCACGGGACAGTGGCAAATTAAGAAAATATCAGAATAAAGTGTAAACAGGGCATCGAATCTCTCTGTCCTGACCAGGCTTTTAAAGAATTATTTAAAATAAGAAAAAATGTGAAACACTTTAAGGAGGGAAGGTCAAGACATTTTGCAGAAAGAAAGTGGTACACAGAATGAAGGGAAAGAAGTCTGATGAATATATTGCAGGAAACTGAGGAATTGCCTCAGAGTGTACAGCTAAATTACTAAATTTGAGAAATGGCAAAAAAAATGAAGAAAATTCAGTATGAAGAATAGCAGAAACTGAAGTGACAGGTTATTGTATAGATTTCTTCAGTGGGTATGGATGATGTATTCATGGTATTGAGCAGGAGAGTGCTATTGAATCAAAATTAAAAACAAAATACCCTACTCACATACCAGGTATGACAGTTTGGTTTGATATACTTTATCTTCAAGGACACAAGGACTAGAAGCTCAGTTGCCAGTAGAGGTGTATTGAGTTGGGAAGTCTTTAAGGAAGAGGGGCCCATTTGGATGTTTCTCTAGCAGAATGAACTGAATCTTGTAGGAGTGAATTGGTACCAAAAAGGGGTTTTATGAGTCAAGTCAACTTAAGTCACAATCTATTTCACATGTGGCTGTTTTTCTTTCCTTCCTCTTCTCTACCATGCTGTTGGAATCAAACCTTCAATTGAATATGAGTTTCCTTTCATGAATACTGTGAGAAAAAAATAAAATGAAACAAATCTCTTTACTTACAAGATCTTCAGTCATTCATTATTATAGTTCAGATACCATGGGAGAAAGGTAGATGCAGAAAGTCCAGTTACTCTCAGTCAGAGGAAGGATTTAGATCTATATCTATGCAATATCCCTAATAGAATAGAGAGAATATAGCAGAAATAGAGAAGCAGAAAGTGTCTCTGAGGGCTGACTAGATGGGGAGTTTGAGTCTTGGGCTTATTATTACCCACTATTTTCTTTGGGATATTTTTCTACCTTTCTTTCCTTTTTAATTTACTAATGTGTCTCAGCTTTTTTGTGTCTTGTCTCTTTACAATTAGGTCTATTTTACTTCTTTCACACCATGATTCCATCATTTCCTTTTCAACTGAATTAGCTGTCTTAACATCAGTTTGAATAATTAATTACATATCAACCTGACAGACTTGATCACCTTGAAAATGACATTATACTGTATAGACAAATTCCAGTGATGGATTCTTTTAAATGACTGCTAAGTAATCAGTCTCCAGAAATTTGTCATCATACATACTAAAATACATTTTTAAACAATTTTTAAAATTTTTATTTCACAAATTTCAATATTGTAATAATTCTCAAAATATATGGTGTAACATGAGGGCCGGGCTCATTGGGGTTTCTGTCCCGCACAGTCCCCCAGGCATTTAGTCCCAAAGAAAATCACACAGAGATCTCCATAAGTTATAAAACTGATTGGCCCATTAGCTCAGGCTACTTATTAGCTCTTGTAGCTTATATTAACCCATTATTCATATCTATGTTAGCCACATGGCTTGGTACCTTTCTTAGCTGAGCAGATTACACCTTGTTTTTCCGTGGTCTGGCAGTACTTGGAGGAATGGGCTTCCTCCTTCCCAGAATACTCCTGTTCTCATCTCCCGTCCCCTACTTCCTGTCTGGTTGACCTGCCTATGCTTCCTGCATGGCCAATAAGTGTTTATTTAAAACATGATTGACAGAATACAGACAATTCTCCCGCACCAACATGTTACAGTTTTAATGAAAGTGTATAAATTTATTATGCATATTCAGGTAACATAATAGCAAAAATAAAAAATTTACTGATGGTTTGAGAAATTATTAGCAAAATTTAAGTGATTTAGTAAATATTTAGCAATTGTTTTAGTAAATTAAAAATTAGTAATAAAATTATTATGAATTTCAGTAATTCTTGATGTTAGTAATTTATTAGGCATACACTTTGCAAATATTTGCTTTCTTATATGGACTGTCTTGCTATGCATTGAGTGTACCCTTTGATGCATTAAAACTTTGGCTGTTAAAATAAGATATTTATCAACTGTTTCTTCTTTTTTGTTCTGTCTTTATAACCAAGATAAAATTTCCAAATCCAATGTCATGAAACTTTAAAATTATATTTTGTTCTAATAGTCTTGCAGCTTACATCTAATTTTAGGTTTTGATCTAGTCATATTAATTCTTCTTATTGTTATTTAAGTGTCATCCCTTAGAGTCTCTGAGATGTGGCAGCAAACAGATCTCATTGTTTATATATTACTCAGGCTAGAAAAACAATTTATCTTCAATTAAGAGTTTTTTACATAAATGATTGATGACTTAACACTAAAAGTCTTGTTAATTAAAAAAGCAATTTATTGTTGCTGACGCTATTCTAAATACTTTAGAAGTATTTAACTGATAACATCTGCAAATGGAAAAACCTCTAATACTGAAGAAATACAAGATGTGACTGATATTACATAAATACTGTCTTTAAAAGTTTAAAATTAATGAGAATAATATATTAAATGATAGAGCAATAAGATTTTATAAATAATAAATTAAATTGAATCATCTGAATATTAGTGGTGGTTCTCATCATTGTCTACCATCAGAATTTCTTAAAAGATCTAACAAAACAGGTTCTTGAAGTACACCTCAGACTTACTGAGGTGTGTCAGACTTCCATGTTTAAGTCATCTTTGTTGACTATTGAGCAGTTGCCTAGTATCTGCCTGAGCACAGCTGCCTAGGAATCACTGAACACTACCAGAACACAGAAATATTTGGGTGGATATGGGAAATGAGCAGTAACACTAGAAATGTGTTCTTGTTGCTGTTGTTATCTATTCAAATTGTCAGTTGCCAATGAACGTTGTTAGCAGTTGTCTAGGGAAGCATCCTTTCGGGATTTGTAAGGCTCAGTTTTCTGAAAATGAAATACATGTCATTATTGTTGTTAGAAGAAAAATGATGTTGAAATAATGTAATCATAAAATTGTGTACTAAGACTTTAGGTAGATGACGGCTTAAAGCAATCTGTGGATATCATAAAGAAAAGGCAACTGAAGGAGTGAAGGAAGACACTTTCCTCCAAGTCACTCCCTTACAGACGGACACATTATGAGTGGAATTTCACTTGTTACTAGTCAAGTGAAGAGATTAATTAAGTCAGCAATTTAAGAATAAATAAATCAGCCCCGCATGTTTGTGCAATGTCACTGAAAAGGGTGACAGTAAATTCTATCAAGTATTATTTTGTTCTATCAAACTTAGCAAAGCTTCTCAAAATTGTAGAAAGGAGAACTTTCTGCTTTCTGTTTCACAAAGATGTGAGATTTACAGCTAAATGCAGTCCTCACCCCCTGTCAAAGAAACTTTTCTGCATCATATGGAAACCATTACAGAAAAAGACCTAATCCAAATGCAGAGTTGTGGAGCTTAGTCCCAGGTGATACATCTACAATACATTTCTAGCATTTGAGGGTTAGAGATCATTTTGGAAGAAAGGGCAGAAATATTGCAAGAGCCAGAGAATCAGGGAGTTTGTTTTCAGACTTTTTTCCTAGGTCTTGTCATTAAGTGTCCCCAAGAAGTCTCACCAACTGGGTTGTCTAAATAGGAGTTGAAGAACAATAGACTGCTAAAGTGAACTAGGAAATCCCATATGAAATGTCAACCCTACCCAAAGAACAAAAAGGAACTAAAGAATGAGAGTGAGAGAAATATTTTTCCCCAGGAAAAAGCACAGCTATCAGTGATTCAATACCAAATAGCCCAGAAAATATGCATATTATTAATATTATACACATTGGCATGTTTTAGTTATGCTTTTAGCAATATATATGTATTTCAAGCAATTAAAAAAACAGGGAGATCAAGATTTTGAAGAGAGCAAGGGGGGATATATGGAAGGGTTTGAATGGAGGAAATAGAAGAGAGAAATTACTTAATTATATTATAACCTCAAGAAATTGAGAGAAAATTGGAAGAAATCTACTTTTATTTCCGTGCTGTTCCTCAGATCCAAGGAGTGGACTCTAGGATGAGAACTTGTGATATGAGATGGGATAAAACTGTATTTCTGAAACAAGTAAAGCCTGGACAATCACAAAAAAAAGTGTTGGAGACAGTAGATCTTAGAATAGGAAGTCAGACTTGTGCACCAAGAGTAGTTTCAGAGACCTCATTTGTGATACATACAATACTTTTCCAATTTCCTTCATTGTGGGAAAAGCTTTCATGTGAGTTTCTTCATTTCTTGCCTCATGGGTTGTGACATATTTTCATCCATCTGTATGTCTTGTATAAATGCAGAACATATTTTAGTGAACAATGCCCAAGTCATGCCAGAAACTTTAGTCACAAATAAGGTAAAACATGTAAAGGTATGTTCTTATTTTTAATCACAGTACACATGTAAACAACGCTCTGAATTAGATGTCACTGCATTTTACACAGAATTCCAATATTTATAGCATTAGTATTAATATACATACTAGAATAAATGTAGTTTATTTTCTATCAATGAATTAATCTTATAAAATATTATTGGTATGTTAAAGACAAGGACAGTGAATATGAAGAACTTCCTTAGTCCTTCATTGTGTTCTTTTTCACTATGAAAGAACAGAATGTTTGTACCCCTCAAAATAAACCTAATGACCTAAAATAGAGCCATTTATATTCCTGTATCTCTTAAAATTCACCTTTAAGTTTCACAAGTTTGGTCAATCTCTTTGGATAATAAAGATGCAAACTCTGCCTTTGAAACAGGCTTGATGAGGGAACAATTCACCAAACTGATTTGCTTTGACATATTTCATCTTTCTTGGAGCCTGATATGCATCTGTTGTCATTTCCATGAAAATGCATCTGATTACTAATCAACTCTTTTTATTAATAACAATTTAAAAGCTCTCCTAATGATTTAACATTTTAATAAAAATGCTAGCTGCATGAATTTGTGTGCTTTCTGCCGGTAGCAAGATTGCTCAGATGAATTGCTGAAATGGTAAAACTAAAGACATAGTGTTACTTCTGATGCTTACTTAAGGAAAGTAATAGTTCTTAATCTTTAACAAATCCTGCATTTTTTAAAGGTACAGTTGACATTACTGCATTGTCAAATAGCTTTACCACAAGTAGGAAGAAACATTTTTAATTGTGTGTTAAGTCAATGAGCCTGGGACCATTCACAGATCTTCATTTAGAATTGCTGCCTCTACTTGACTTCTTATTACCTTGATATTTTTAGAAACTATTTCGGTCTAGTTCTTTACACATTGATTATCCAATTGATACTAGTGCTCTGCATAGAAAGAACTATATAAAGGGACTTTATATCAAAACAACAACAACAAAAACATCGAAAAATAACATGTGGAGCTGTTTAGGAACTAGAGGTGATGGCTTCACCTTGAAAACACAGTGGTACATTTTATCAAGTATAACTTAGATGTTGATCTGGGGAGTATGAAAAATTCCTGTTGTCAATCTCTTTGAGTGAAACAGGGGTATCACTGCCTTTTCTGCCTTTAGGGCTGGGTGGTGCAAAGAACTGGCAAATAAGAAGTAGTAAAAATCTTTCCTGATGTGGTAGGTTGCATCCTGATATCTTATATTACTGGATGAAGCCTAGGAAACTTAAAGCGATAATTCTTTAAATAGACAGGATGCCATTCCAGTGTTTGGGACCTCATTCATGAAATGGTCTAGCATTTTGTCAGTTTAATTTTCAGAAATTCTCTGTAATTAGGAGGTAATTTATTAGACATTGCTTTTCCTGACAAATAAACAAACAAAATAAATTCTTTAGAAAGCTTGTTTGAGAGCTATAGTTTAATGTCCTTTCTAGTCCCCTTTTCGACAGAATACTCATTTCAAAGCTATCTTTTACTATCCGGTGATATACCATTAACAGCCAAAATTATTTTCTCGGACAAAACCATTTTTTTGAGTGCTAACTCACATTGACGATGTTTCTTTTTGAATATCTCAAAAGTGAATCCTTTAACTCAACAGGTCCAAATATGATGTCATCACATTCATCCTATCCTTTTATACCCCTAATATCATTATTTCCCAGTGTTTCATGTACCCGAGAATGGAATGACCAAACTTTTATCTGAACCAGATACAAACCAAATTTAGAAATCTTAGCCATCCTTTCCATTATCTCTGCCACAGCACCTGAAACCATGGATTCCTACATTGATATCTCTTGAATTCGAGCATTACTACTGTCCCCATCCTTGACAAATCCTTGGAAATAGTTTATCTACCTACCTTCACCTACTACTTTTCTTTCCTGCTCAGTTATTGCAGCTTTACCCAAAATAATCCACCATTTTAGATTAGAAACTTGCCTTATCATTCAGCAGTAGTTACAGTTTTCTGTCCATCTTGATGCACTAAAAAGTTTTCAATCATTATCCTATTGTTCTTTGAATTAAGAAACCAACCGCCTCATATACACCACTAGTTTACATTGAGACCTTATATATGTGCCTCACATCTCTTCAGAGAGCCCATATTTATCTTACATGGAAAGTCCTTACCTGGCAGATGAATTCTGGCTTGTTGGTTGTCTATAACATCCTAGGAGTCCAGATAGAACAGAGTGTGGCTGTATTTCTGCATAAATCGAGTTGTTTTTCTTTGGGACATATACCTTCATACATAGTTACCTCTTTTGTCTTCCATTTTCTTTCTGTGGGAAGTCATTCTTAAAAAGAGTTCTATTAACTTACACTTAATTTAATCTTTTATATCATAGATATTGCAGATGACAGCATTAACTGCTTGTGCACTTTCTGATAATGGCACATGAAACACTGGAAAATAATGAAGCTATTGGTAGGAGTGGAAGGGATGCATACTATGACAATAGTTTAAACCTATTGAGATAATGGGTTCATTTCTGATGTATTTAAATTGAAGCAAAATACAGTGATCACTCGAAGAGTGTTCTATACAAACTTCAAAACTAGATAGAGTAATTTTATTAACACCTTTACTTTAAAAAGTCAATTACTATATGACTATTAGTCTAAGCATTAAACATGACTACAAACAAAGTGATATTGCATGTGACAACAATGGCCGTTAATTGGATTTAAACAGTGTTTTCTGAATATTTATAGAAACCAGATTTTGCAACTATTTCCAGTGGCCAGAAATTGAAAATACACTATAACAATTGTGTCACAACACAATTCATTAATTTCCTCCAGGACTACTTTGCTTTGCTACCAACATGTACATACTCACAAACATAAACATGCCCTACTTGAAATGCATTATCTTTCTGATCTTCAAATTAGATCAGTTCTAGAAAAGAGAAGAAATTTCTAGTATCTATCCTTATAATGTGAATAATCAAATGTAATTGTTCTGTCTTACCAAGAAATAAATTCGTTAAAAATATTTTTCCTAGGCATGTCTACTCATTATTCATACTTAAGAATTAATTCCTAGCTCATGAGACACTTATGATTTAAGACGGTAAGATTTTTGAATAATACTAATAAGTCAAGTCACTTCAAAATGCCTAGTAGTCTTTGTATTGCAACTTTGAGGTTAAAATAATATTTTATCTTGCAGTTTCTTTCAAGATACTCTAAGTTCTGAATTCTGAGAAAATTTTATCTTCGATTTATAGAGGCATACTATAGACGAAATAACTCCAGGGTTTCTTATCATATGGTTATCAAATACCCAGAAAATGGATTATGACTAAACATTTCACAGATGCAAAGACAGCTCAGTTGGTAAAATGCTTGGGAAGAAATAATAAGAATATTAATTTGGATTTCTGGAACTCATACAAAGGAATAACATAACAAGTGCTTCACAGTCATGAAGGCCTTAGTTAGATCTCCCCAGTCCATGAAAAATCAGAAAATAATTGTAACACCAGGCCTAGAGGATGGATGATTATCAATGTCAGGGGTTAGGGCGATAGCCAGTCTAACTGAATCAATAATCTCCATTGTTCAGTTAAAGAACCTTTCTAAAAACAAACAAGTAGAGAGTGACTGAGGAAGATGTCAGGATTGACCTCTACCTATCCATAAATATCTGTGTGTACTGGCATACACATATATATAAACCCATATGAAGGCATATCACACACACACACACACACACACACTCACACACACACTCACACCAAAATCAATAATAGAAATAAAACTCAGTTAACACAGGTACAAACATACTTTTATAAGATTACTATATCCTGCAGTAAAACATGAAATAAAATAACAATAGAGTATCTCCAAATTTTCATACAAAGTAGTAAAATTCAATCAAATCAATAATACATTTTAACTTTAGAAAATACAAGCACAAATTCTGAAATCCCAATTTAAAGCGTATAAAATTGCTAAAATGGGGTTGAAGCAATGGATATTTTAAGAACACTTGTAGCTCTTACAGACGACCCAGTTTCAAGTCCCAGTGGTCTTATGGCAGGTAACAACTGTCTGCAACTCCAGTTCTGTTGTCTGAGGTTTCTTTCCTTCCCAGGCCTGTAGTCTGAACGTACCGGACAATGAGGGCTGACCGAGAAGCCAAGGACAGTGGCACTGGGTTTTGATCCTACTGCATATACTGGCTATGTGGGAGTCTAGTCTGTTTGGTTGGTTGCGCACCTTTCTGGACCTGGGTGGAGGGGGTAGGACCTTGGACTTCCCACAGGACAGGGAACCCTGACTGCTCTTTGGACTGGAGAGGGAGGGGGAGGAGAGTGGAGGAGGGGAGTGGGGGAGGGGGAGGGAAATGGGAGGTAGGGAGGAGGAGAAATTTTTTTAATAATAAAAAAGTAAAAATTAAAAAAAATTATCACAACAACAACAACAAAAACACACAAGTGACAGGATAAAAGACCATTGTTCCACAACACAGTTCCTGGATTCTGACACCCCTTCTGGCCTCCACAGGCACCAGGAATGCATATAGTACACAGACAAACCTGCAGACAAAACACCCATACACATTAATTAAACAGATAAATAACATTAAAGCTTTTTTGTTGTTGTTATTTTTGTTTTTGTTTGTTTTTCAAGACAGGGTTTCTCTGTGGGTTTGGAGTTTGTCCTGGAGCTAGCTCTTGTAGACAAGGCTGGCCTCGAACTCACAGAGATACACCTGCCTCTGCTTGGGCAAGAAGAAATCAAATTTCCTACGAAGAAAACAAAGAAATAATCAATCTCATTCACTGACAAAATTTTAAGAAAAGAACTGATTGCTTTTATTTTCCTTCTTGACAATGTCATGATTTTATTTTTCTTAAATGAAAAATAAAGATTTCACATTTATATCACATATAGATTCTATATGTGTAAGGGCATAGAAAATTTTAAAACACTTTGCTTGATCAAGAGCTGGTTAAGACACTGGGTTCAAGAAACTTTGCAACATAAAGAGATAGTTGAAAACAGGAACCTTTGCAAAAATATTCCTAACAGCTAGCCACCTGTCAACACCCAGCTTTGTGGTCTAGACAGAAGCAGGAGTAACTGCTGGGGGCAGGTAGGGCACGGGGCAGGCACAGAAGCAGAAGTAGCCGCTTAAAGAAGGAAAGGCGGATGCAGAAGGAACCCACACCCTTCGTTTAACAATTCCAAGCCCCCTTGACCAAAAATAAACCTGGCTTGTGGTTTTTGCCTATACATGTCAACCCCAAATGAGAAATGGGAGCTCTTCCTACTGCACTGTATTATATGTAGTGGGCAGCTCCCAGCTAGCTGTAAAGAATAAACCTTGCTTTTGCATTCTGGACTTGACTGGATTCCGGAGGTGTCTCTCTGGGGACCTCTACGTGGGCACAACATATGTAAGCCTTGCACATGCTTATGGGTATCAGTTATGTTTGTGTTTGTATATACAGGACTGGAGAGTAGAGGAACATGAGAGGAGGAGGGCTATTCAGAGCTGGAGAAGGAGAAAATCAGAGAGAGTAAGAGAATCTTTATGACATGAAAGCAGCAAGGGAAATTACTAGGAGGGAAGGAGGTGATCAGCTTGTGAACAGCAGAAGCGAAAGGGGAGGACAGTAAGGGGAGGGAAATAAATTGATTAAAGTATAAATTGATTAAAGTATAATTACGTGTATGCATGAAAACGCCACGAGGAAACCTATTACTTTTTATGTTAATTTGAAAAAAATATTTTTCAGGCTTTTTTTTTAAGTTTAAAGACAGAAAAAAAACCTAACATCCTGGTTTCCCTGCTTGATACTCAACCCTGAGAGGTGTGGAGGCTGCTCTCCATCTTCCACCTGTTCCCCGTTCCTCATTTGAGTATGTACACTAGAAAACTCAGTACTCGCTTTAGTACTAACTGAGGGTTCAAACCAGTCAGCTGTTCCCACTTCAGGAACTACTAACACAGTATAGTTCTCAGCTACCATAAAGACCCCGAGAAAGTCCTTCTCCCTGACTCTGGCAGCTTTTCTCAAACTGCTAAGAAACTGTTTTATTCTCCTTACAAGTATCCATGAATTTAATCTTCTTGTGTGACAGATGTGACTTATCTTCACACATGATCCAGATTCTTTTTTTTAATCTTGCAGTTTTATTGATAAATTAGTTCCACATGCAAATTACTAAGATAGGGGAAAAGTTTACAACTTCCATCCTTTACACCAGGAAAATAAATTGTAGTAATAGCTACTTAGATCTGCCTCCTGGCATCGGAGAGATTAGGTGCATCGTATACATATTTTCAATTTGTTTTTAATCTTTACAGAGAAAGTCAAATGTTGTTTTTGCTTCAAACTCTTAGTGAGTTGGTATGGTATATCTTGAGCTCATGTGGTAACTACAAAACACAAGAAAATGTTAACCATTGAAAATGCTCTTATGTTCCACACCTTTTTTAACCATTCTTCTATTGAGGGGCACCTAGGCTGTTTCCAGGTTCTGGCTATTACAAATAGTGCTGCTATGAACATAGTTGAACAAATGCTTTTGTAGTATGATAGGGCATCTCTTGGGTATATTCCCAAGAGTGGAATTGCTGGGTCCTGAGGGACGTTGACTCCCAGTTTCCTGAAGAAGCATGGTTAAAAAAGGTGTGGAACATATACACATTAGAGTTTTACTCAGCGGTAAAAAATAATGACATCTTGAATTTTGCATGCAAATGGATGGACATAGAAAACGCTTTACTGAGTGAGGTAAGCCAGACCCAAAAAGAGGAACACGGTACGTATTCACTCATAAGTGGATTCTAACCATAATTAAAGGTCTTTGAGCCTATTATTCGTGATCCTAGAGAAGCTAAATAAGAAGACGAACCTGATGAAGATTATTTACCTATCCGCCAGGAGGTAGGAAATAGTCAAGAGTCCCAGGTAACCTTGGGTGCATGGGGGGGGGGTGGGAGGGTTGTTGGAAGGGGAGAGGGTTAGAGAGAAGGGAGTAGGGGAGGAATGGAGAAAGCTCGGTTGACCGGGATGGGGGGAAGGGAGGAAGGATGAATGTGGGATCAGGGAAGAATATATTTCAACTAAGGGAGTCATATTAGAGTTTACAGGAAACTTGATTATATATGGGATCCCAGGTCCAAGGAGAGATCCCCAGATTGTTCTCTGGACAGAGGAGGGGGTGCCTGAACCGGCCTTGGCCCGTGACCATACTGATGAATATTTTGCTTATCACCATAGATCCCTCATCTGGCGTTGGATGACGATACAGATGGAGGCCCGCGTTGGAGCACGGAACTGAGCCCCCCAAGATCCAAACGAGGAGCAAAAGGAGGAAGAAAATGACGAAGGACTGCGAGGGATACTATCACCCACTGATACAAGGGGTCGGATCTAATGAGAGTTTATCAATGCCAGATGGACCGTGACTGAACGAGCATGTGATCCAACCTGATTCTCTGAATGTGGCTGGATTTTCTGAATGTGGCTGGCCTGGAGTCTTTCCGAGAAGCCATTGACAATGACACTGGGACTGGTTTCCTCTGCATATACTGGATTTTTGGGATCCAGTCTGTTTGGATGCTCACCTTCCTGGACCTGGATTGAGGGGGGAGGAACTTGGACTTCCCACAGGGCAGGAGACCCTGACTTCCCTTGGGGACAAAGAGGGAGGAGAAGAGGGAGGGGGGGAGTGGGAGGGCGTTGGGAGGAGGGGCGTAAATGGAAACTTTTTATAATTTAATAAAATTACTAAAAAAAAAAAAGAAAATGCTCTTATGAATCTGCCATTCTGATTTACATGGCAGTGTTTCTACCTTCAATTTTTGACCTCATAGGCTCAAAAATAGTCCAGTCCTCTCTGACATAATGTATCCTATTGTCTGCTTTTTGTCTTCATTGTTCCTTTTTCATAACCTGTGTACTTAGTAGTGGGGATTTTTGTTCTTCTGTTTTATTACCCAAGTTGCTCGTATAAACAGAACCCACAACACCTTCTCTTCCAACAGGGAAGAAAGAGGCTCTGTTTCTGACAAGAGAGATTTTCTCCCAGTATCATCATTTCTTTCAGGTTCTCCAGGTTATTCTTCACATTTATATTTCTCTATGTGTGTTTATAAAGTATGTTAAAGATTTTTTCTAGTATCTGAGAGATCTGTAGTGAACTAAAGATACAAAAATTTATGACCTAAAGAAAATGATAAACTTAATTAATTTAAGGAATTTAAATTTAGTGGGATAACTACATAATACCAAAATAAGCCAATGATTTTATAAAGTTTTATGAAATAAGTATTTTAAATGTATAACGGTATGGATGAAAATAGATAATGAGATTGGGTTAGTCAAAGAGGTCTGAGAGCTTCCTTCAACTAAAGAATGGATAAAGAAAATGTAATACATTTGCTCAACGGAGTATTACTCAGCTGTATAAAACAATAACATTATGAAATTTGCAGTCAAATGGATGGAACAAAAAAAACCGCAGACTCAGAAAGACAACTACAGTTATGTACTCACTCTTAACTCAATATTAGATGTAAAGCAAAGGATAACCAGACTATAATACACAGTTTCAGAGAAGCTAAGTAATAAGAAAGATCCTTAGAGGGACACATGGATCGTCCAGTGAAGGGGAATTAGATGAGATCTTCTGGGCAAACTGGAAACAGTGAGGAAATAAAGGGGAGGAGATAGGGATAAGAACATGACGGAACAGGATGGTGGGGAGGAGAGGGATGGAGTGGGAGAGCAATGAAAGTGATACCTTGATAAAGAGAGCCACAATGGGGTTAGGTTAGGAATAAACCAGGTGCTAGGGAAATTCTCAAGAAACTGCATGGATGACCCCCAGATAAAACTCTGAGCTATAGTGGAGAGGAATCCCCAACTAGTCTTGCCTTTAATCAGATTGTTGACTACCCAAACTATCATCATAAAGCCTTTATCCAATAACTAATGGAACCAGATGAAGATCCGCAACTGAACACCAGCCCAGACCCTGGAAATTCAATCGAAAAGAGAGAGGAGATACTATATGAGAGAGAAGTCGAGAACATGATGGAGAAATCTACAGAGAAAGCTGAACCAAACTCTTATAAAATCATGAACTCTAGACTCACAGTTGTGGATTCTCCATGATAACATGGGACCGTATGAAGCCATCCATATGCAGGAGACAGTGGTGAAGCTTAGATTATTTGTGAGGCTCCTGACAGTAGGAGTAGGAAATATCTGTGGTGCATGAGCTAGCTTATTGGAGCCCTTTCCCTATGGTGGGATGCCATGCCCAGAATAATGCAGAGGAGAGGGGTTTGGTCCTGTACCAACTTAATGTGCCTGACTTTGACTTCCCATGGGAGACCTCACCTGTTGTGAGAATTAGATGGGAGTGTTCGGAGGGGGAGGGGATGGTAGGGGCCTGAGGAGGAGTGAGGCAGAGAACTGTGGATGAAATGTATTATAAGCTGAAAAGTAAATAAATTAAGGCCAGGCTGTGGTGATGCCCTCTTTTAATCTTAGTACTCAGGAGGCAGAGGTAGATGAATCTCTGTGAGTCAAGGTCAGATGGGTCTATAAGAGCTAGTTCTAGGACTACTAGAGCTGTTACACAGTAAAAACCCTGTCTCGAAAAAACAAAACAAACAAACAAATAAATAAATAAATAAATGATAGATACACACATTGAATAAATTTATTAACTAAAATAAAATAGAAACAATTACAAAGACTACATGTTCTGTACTAATCTTTGAAAAAAGAAACTAGCAATTAATTATCAGTCAATTAGTGACGAGCTAAAGCTCTTACTATATTAAGTACCCAAGTAAGATCTGGAGCTGTCACTCAGTATTAGGACATGTACATGTCACATAAAAGGCTCTGGGTTTTATCCTCTGCAACATAAGCACAATATAAAAGCTGATTAAGGAGGGGGAGAGGGAAAAGCTATCTAATTCCAGAAAAGAGAGCAAAAGCAGTCAGTCAACATGGAACATTTAGAATTAGCCTCTAAATACAGAATTCCCAATCAAAGCAGCCTAGCAACTTGAATAACTGATTTCAAGCCTTTGTTAATTTTAATACATTAAAAACAAAACAAATAGCAATAAGGTCACTAGATTTAAAGTTCTTTCAATAATTACTATTAGTTAATGTCGAACATTTTTCTTTCTATTCCCCTTTTCTCCCTCAACAGTTTCTGTCTATGGAACCCAGGATGGTCTTGAGTTTGTCTCATCCTTTAGCCCAATAAGTACAGAAATTATACGTTTGTGGCATCATATCTGATATAGCAAGAGAATTTTTTTTCTTGAAACTGAGATTATTATAGCTGAGGGTACAACTCAAGCAAGATGAGTATCTCTGGACTTTACTTCTGAATATTCTGCTACTGATTATATCAAAATGATTTTTATTTTAGAAATGTTTGGCTCATAGTTCCACTTGGTAACTACTAGTTAAAATATAGTTCTAAATCCATGATTGAAAACTAATCAGCATAATGACTTTTAGATGTGTGAGTGGCTATAGCATTTATATTAATGACTGTCATAGGAAGTCTCAAGACAGACATCAGCTGTGTTGCTCCGCTTAGGTTATCTTCACTGCTACAGGATTAATATTGCAAGCGCTTCCTGTTCTCCAAAGAATTATCTCTTCAAAGGCATTCATCACTACCATTCACATTACTTATGTATATTTTATTACTAATGGAAAAGGAAATTTAATATCCCAAATGAAATTTCTATCATTTTAAGGATTTAAGTCTTCAAACAAGGGCATTCAGAGCAAGAACTGCGTTTATAGTCGAAAGGTCCTGATCTGCATATCTGTGGTCCAGAATTTCAATCATAAAATGTTCAATATTTTAGGTGACTTTAGTTTCCTGTCATTCAACACCACAATTCACTATATGTAAAGGGAAGGGGCATTAGTCTTAATATATATAAAATTTTAATTAATAGTTTCACAGTTTAAAGATGATACATTTGGATATGATAGTTATTTGAAGAAAGATGCTAATGTTCATTTTGAATATCTGTACAATTAAATCCCCTTGATTTTGAAAGATAATAAAAGAATACAGAAAATTCCAACAACAATTTGAGCACTATTAAGGGAAGATTTCCACGCTGGCGTCGCATATTCCTCTATATTCTTCAAATAACATGGCAGTTATAAACTCTGAATTTTTTTGAACTTTGTCTTTAGGTGCCTTCACTGACTATCTCAAACTGCAGCTCCTCTTGAGTCTTGTACAGCCATGACTTCTCACCTTTACTTTGGAACTGTGAACTCAAGGAACATAGGGATTTTTCACTAAATTTTATTCTTTGTTATAATTTTATACTCCAAATTAGAAAGAAATACGAATATGGGTGTCTCAGTGATAGCAGATGATGTTATTATTATTATTATTATTAGAAAGTTGATTGTTGAATACCGGTGCTGTTGGTGTGAAAGGAAGCATAGTGTCTTAAGTGACCTACCTGAAATATTCATGCATAGTGTATTTGTTGAATCTTTCTTTATCCTAGTCAAACTTTTGATAGTAAATCCAAAGTGAAGTGACTGCCCAGCCATGGTGTTTACTAACACAAGATATTTGTTTCTCTATTTGGAAGTCAAGCATTTACTTTAGCTCAGTTTCTGATTATGAATATTTAATTGTTTAATCCAAAGTTTATGAATGAAATTCAAAAGGTCTTTCATACAAATAGAAAATCTAGAGAAATAAAAGTCATCACCAGATCCTTTTCCCATTATCATGCTCATTATCAAAGGTTGGTTTTTGTTCTTATTTGGAAATATGGAATTATTCTAGTCTCATTTCTACATCTTTTCTCCTGACTCCTTAAATTTATGGTTAATAAATAATTACCATAATAATAAATAAAGGTCAGTTAGAGTTAGTTACATCCCAAGAGGGCATCATGGTCTATAAGTGTAGCTCAACTAACAGAATTTGCCTAGCATATATGGAGCTCCAGGGGTTTAGTTTCCACTACCATATAAACCAGGCATACTGGTGCATTTCTGCAACCCCAGAACCTGCGAGGTAGGTGTCGGGAGATCAGCAACTCCCCATTATCTGTGGATAAATAGTAAGGTAAGACCAGCATAAGCTACCCACAGATATTGCCAAACAACAACAACAACGACAAAATCCTCAGGCATTGAGAAACACTGATGATACCAATTAAACAAGTTTGTGCCATTGAGTTTCTCAACTTGTAGAATTCCTGACTTATGGACAAGGGGACAGAGCAGACTCTGAATGAGGAAATCAAGGCTCTTATGTTCGTTTTATTGAAATAACTGTATTACAATCTTAATAAATATTTTTCACTGAGTTTGATATTTCATTAGTCAAAAGTATACTATTCTAAAAGCAAATTCTATACAGATTCAGAATATGATCTCTTTTTTCATGCCTACATACAAAGTTCATTAGAAAATTATGAATGATTGTGATCGGGACAGTAAAATTAGCCATGTTAATATAAAATATGATATTTTACTACCTACAACTTCCCATTAAGTTTTATGATTGGTAAATGTTTATCTCTGAAGAAATAATAAAACAGTAATTTTCCATCTATAGCTCTTATTATTGTTTATAATACAGATATAAATTTATCAATCACTTTTATTATATCTGTATATCTTAAAAATATTAACATTTATAGAATTATTACAATGTATGGAACATTAACAAATGTGGCATAGTATTAAAATATCAATATACTGGATTTTTTATTTTTCTGCATTAGGTACTATATATAGGTATGTGGTACCACATGATATGTATATATACCATCTGGCATTCTGGTTGATGAGGTACCATGAAAAACACTCAAATGGCACTCAAGTGCATGGGATTTGACTCAAACCATTTCTGAAGGTCATCTCATCACTGTCCGTTGGCCAAAATACCAGTTGAATGCTAGCATGTAAATGACCTCAATATAGAAAAAAGAGTGGTGGTCATGATGAAAATTATATATGTAAAGAATTATGAGTAAACAAAATATCATTGCTTTATGATACTAAATTTAGAGTAGTCTTTAATGCTAATGAAAGTTGACTAGTTCATAATATACAAAATACTTTGGTCTAATTTCATTAGTTTTGATGATTGATATGCATGTGCTCTATTTAGCAAAAACAGCGTATTCAAATTTTATAACACTATCATTTTTTAGCTCTGAGATGAAATGTATTGAAATAAAAATGTTTTTATTGGTACAATTCCTTTCATTGAAACAAAATAAATTTTGAGATATCAAGTCTATTAAAATTTTGATACTTTATCCAAAAAAGACTAAAATGGCTGAAAATATAGAATTCTATTCTATTCTGTGTTCAAAATAACTTCTTAATTGAATATATGCAAATAAATTAACAGTGATTCTGCTCATGGTTTCTTTTCTAAAGAAAGTTTATTGTGATTTGTTATTCTAAAATACTATATTAAACCAAATAAAGTATGTTGATATTGGAATATTAACTACTGGATCATATCAATTTTTAAAAAGGAAAACAGAAGTTACTGTCACAACACACGAGGTATGTGAAAATTCCTATAAAATTCTATCTTTTCTCAAACCAGCTTTTTGGTACCAATACTGATTTCAATACCTACTAATGGAATGTAAAGATTATAGCCACAATTGTAGGGGTATTTTGTTCACATTTAAAATCATAGTTAACTGCTGCTGCCTACTTAGTGAGCTACACTGATTAAAGAGTCTAACAGGATTGAATTGACCATTTTAGTGTTTATATCAGATTACTTGTATTGAATTCTCTTAATGGTCTATAGCCACAGTCTTCTAGTGTTCTCCTTATTTGCTTCTAAAACTCCTTAGACTAAGAAACAAATGTATTTTTAATTCAAATTCATTCAGCTACCTTCAAAACAGGCCATTGATAACTTAATCAAGTTTCTAAAAATCAATTATATTCTACTCTATTAAGTTCTAACCTCATATTATCGTTAAAGACACAGAAAATGAAATCTGTTCACTTCCCCAGGTCATTTGCCATGAACACCCCATGAAAACTCTCCAGAAAGCTCTGTCAGCAGGCCACACACCACACCAAATGTACTTACCAGTGTTTTATGACATGCACTCTCAGTCATTACAGTTATCATTATGTGTCCTGGGTTATGAGTTTGTCCTATTGAAGAAAATGAAGTATTATCAAATATTGAACCTCTCGAATCTCTTGATAACACTCTGAGGAACTAGTCAGTCCTTATTCATCATTCTTCTATTTTAAAATTCTGTACATTTTCTACAAAGTGTTATCTAGGGTTCTGTAGAGCAGAATCTTAATGTTTCAGATATTTAGTGTGAATGTCAAAGTCTATGATTTTCTTTATAATAAATTTCAATTGACTGGTGTCATTTACTGGAAAGGTTACATGTGATTGAATTTATGACCATTTGCTGCTGAACTCAGCTTATAAATTGTTAATGATTCTGGCAGATGATTCAGTTTCTTATGCCAATGAACTGTTTGAGGTTAATTAAATAGCCTCAATAACCTCTTTTCACTAAAATGCCAATGAACTGCTGAGAAGTTAAATAAATGTACTACTTGGTATCTAGTGGTGCCAAATAAACTCCCTTAAGTATGTGCTTCCCTTGGCCCATTACAATGCTTTTCTGAAGCAGAACATAGGCTGTCAGATCTCTAAAAGTAGAAAATCACTTGATATATAAATGATGTTTTCTAGCACCATTAGTTTAAAATTATCATATCAAGATAAGAACACGATAAATTTAATGATACAGTTAGCAGAAAAATCAGTTTTAAATACTCAGTACTAAAAAATTGGCTTTTTCTTTGATCAAGGGTGTATTTCCACTATCTGAAAAAGCATTCTAATTCTCCTATGATATATTGTTTTATAATAAAAATTTCTCAAGTGTATTTTTCTTTAAAATTGTTTCCTTCTGAATATGAGATAATTATTTTCTTATTCCCCTCTTAATTCCAATTTTCTGCTTTGTATTTTTATTTAAATGAAAAATTCTAGTAAATATTACATTTAGAAATATTTTTCCATCAAAACATTTGCAAGATGTAATAACTTGTGAGAAAGGTTTTCTGATCAGTACTCTAAGACTTATCTGAGACTTAATTGTTTCTACTGTACTTTCTGTCATTTTTATCTTTTATAAACTCTATAACCCTCAATCAGCAGAGAAGATCAAGTAAAAGATGGTGCATAGGAGGGCCCCAAACTCATGATCCCCCTGTTTCATCTTCCTCGGTGTGTCCCTAGCTTTAAGTGTCAACACAGAGACACTTGTACATCATGTTCATTGTTGCTCTACAAAAACAAAACAAAAAGATTGGGGGCTGGAATCAGCGTATATGTCTATCAGCAGATATATAAGTAAGAAAAATGTGCTCAAATAGAGATAATGGACTCTACTCAACAGTGGTGTCAAATAGAATGTACTGGAAAAGGGGTCAGTCTGGAACACTGTCAATGAAATGATCTTGTCATACTCTAGTCTCATAAAGAAAACAACTTTTTGCTGTTTCTCATGTGCATTCTAGTTTATGCATATTTATGTTGGAATGAGAGGGAGAAGAGGCCATGAAACTGTAATATCAGATAAGACCTTTTGCAAAAGAGGAGAGTCAGAGAAATGATCAAACACACATGACACACAAGAGGAAAGGCAAATACTGGGGCAGAAATGTCCAAGGTTGGGGTGGGGAGATGGGGGATAAGAGTAGAGTAGGAGGTTCAAATAAAGCATGCATAAAATTACTATAAAATGTGTTATTCTCTGTGTACTAATTTAAAAGACACATATTTAATAATAACAAATATGTGATGCAATTGAATAGCAACAAAATTATTGCAGCTTGATGGAAAGTCCTTAACCTCATAAACATTGTTGAAAAAAAGGCATAGTAAGGAAAGACAGTAAGTAAATCACAAAATAGACAGTCATCAAGAAGAGTATATAAGAATGCTAAAAGCTTTGTTCTCTTTAAAAATGTGCATGATGAGGATCCCTCTCTGCTGTTGATAGCATCATTGTTTAAGAAAGGTTTTTAATTTTGCCTTGTAAAATGTTAGCATTGTACAGTAAGGAATATGTCATCTTTAAATTTTGTGATATTTTCAGTAAAATGTACTTGACTATACTCTACAATAAACAAAACCAAAGCATGCATATATATATATATATATATATATATATATATATATATATATATATATATAATAGTGATGTACTTAATTGGCAGTTTTACTTTGAATCATTTAACTGATGGGAAAAAGCAAAGGAGTGTGGGAAAATATTTTTTTTCTCTAACAGAAATAAAAGTAAATATGACAAAATTTAATTTAAAAAGAGAAACAGTTGTTATTGTGTTACTGTATTATATGCTATTGGATGGTCATTTTTTTTCTTTCTTCCCATGGAATAACTAGATGTTTATTTAACAATAGGACTAATTTCATTCTCTGCTTAATCCTTTATCAAATGACTAATTCTACTTTCTTGGAAAAAGAAAAAGGTGAAGCTAACTCTCTAAGAAGATTGATTTATCAGATTAAAAATAGCAAAACTCTAAACCATGTCTTCATAGCATTGTATGCTTTTAAGACACTGGTTTTCAACTTGTGGGGTGAGGCTCCTATAGGATGTCAAATGACCCTTTCACAGCGATCTGAAAGGACATGTAAGGGTAAAAAGAAAGTAGGAAAAATATGAAAATAAATTTAAAATTAGCAATAGAAAATAAGATTTGAAAAGGAAAATACACGAGATGACATGATGAGAAAACGGAGCCTTAAAAGATGCCTTTGAGTTGAGTTTGTTTCCAGTATGTTATCTAGGTCTGAGCACGTAGCCTGCTATTAAGAATAATTTATTTTCCCTGTAAAGCTCTCTTGGAGAAAACAAACATTTCAATTGCAAGAAGTGGTTATTAATTGGAAATTTCTTCTCTTTTAGGCAGTTTTTATCCCTCATTATCCTCATTCTTTCTGCTATCTCTCCGATTAAAATTCTGTTTCTCAGAAAGCACCATGCTACTCTGATGCACTCATTTTCATTTTACCCAGTGAGTTTATTTCTAATTCCTTGCATGAGCATGGGTAAGGGTTTGGCTCCTGTCGTTTGACCGACATTGCACAGTCCCTGAGTTAAGGGTTTGAACTCAAGAGTCCCTCACGTTTTTGTAATGAAATAGTGACAGATCTTATATTTTGCTGCTACTCAAAACTGTAGTGAGTTTTTTTTTTAGACCCTGGTCTTTGGAATGGATGATGTAGATGGTTCATACTGGACTGTGTACTCTATAGTTACTTATTATTGGAGTCTGGTAGACAATTAAGAATATTATAATTCTTAGTGTTATAATAGTCTATAATATTTTAGGGGCCTCCTCTGGGGCTTCCCTGACTACTGGCTTATATGGAGGCAACCCATCCCAATTAGTGAAATTTTTGTTTAATAGCATTTCCCTTCTTGAAAGAGAGTTATCCACCTATGTAGTATGTCATTCAAACCTTAACTTTAATTATGTTTATAATAGATTTAAAATAGGAAGCCTGCATATAAGTATTTCATATATTTATTTTTATTGGTTAATGAAAAAAGAACAATTAAATATATGTGGAAAACTGTTATATTTTGAATCATGTTTTATATTGTGTGTTATTTGAGTCAGGTTAAACATATTAACGTATTCAAATATCTCTTATATACTGGAAGCCATCACGATTCTTACTTTTAATGTCTATAGATGTTTTAGTGGCACAAACCTCCTAAATATTCTAAATTCATAATATATTGCTGAAACTGAGGAACCATCTTATGAAAGATCACATTAGAGTGTCTTGCTTTAAGTGTAGCCAAGTAACCATTGCCCAACATTTGCCCATTCTTTCCCTACTCTCACCAAGCTCATAATAACTACTATTCTTAGAATTGTTTTTATAACGGTATCTATTCATTATGTAGCTTTAGTAAACACTGTTATTTGAACATTAAAACAATGCCATTAATCTGTAGTACATTAATGAAATGTCAAGAAATAAACAAAGTGTCAAAGGTTACTAACAGCTCCAGGACCATGCATTTCTATGAGAAAAATGATGGATCTATTTATGCAGCTTATTAACGAGACCAGGAAATTAACTCAGAAAATGATTATGAATGTATTTTATTTTGTATATAGTGAATAACAAACAGTGATATTTTAATAAGTCCCAGTCAGTTTTTTAGCATCATTTATTAAATGTACAAAGAATCCAGAAGTACATTAAAATAAAGTCTGAGTATTATCTGTATTTAAAAATCTTTCAATTAATATTTGGAAATGCTAACACATTTGACATGTTAATAATCCTTGTATAATAATTTTTGAAAATCAACATTCATTCAATATTGCTATCTCTTCCTGAGTCAATAGTGACAGAAAGCAATTTTTTATAACATGATGAAGAGATTTATCTTGCTCAGCCAACCATCGAAAAGTTAGCAAGCGTAAGAATGGGCACTATCCTCACTCTTAACTCTGGAGCTGTGTGCTGCAGTCCAATATGGAAAGAAACAGCAGTAAAACAGGAAAGTAACGAGTCACATTAATCATTTTGCAAACACTGTGACTTTCCTCATAACTGGAAAACACAGTTAAATTAACTGAATAGTACTCCATCTACTAAAGGAAATGGGACTGTTATAGCAACAATTAATGGTGTTAGAAGAAAATGTCTGTATTTCCCATTATAGTATAAACACATAAGTAATTTGACTTATTTTTGTAATGAGCAGCATGTTTTGACTACAAATAAAACACTAGAATACATTGTTTAAGGATAATCATGATGGTTATCTTATCTAAAAAAAAATCGCTATTTACTTGCTTATGATGTTCAGTAAACATTTGTGTGCATATGTATGAAACCAAAATTTATCGACTAAATTCATGGTTCATTTAATGTCTTTCTGATTTTTACAATTTCTTCATGGGTACTCTTCTCTTATAACTCAACTTTCCTCAACTGGTACTGAAAGATAATCACTGTTCACAATTCCTATTTCTTTTTTAATATATTCTGTTTTCATTAGTTCCAAAGTATAGTACAGTATAGTATAGTATAATATGATATAGTTGACAGGCAGGCAGACAGAAAAACAGATAGATAGATAGATAGATAGATAGATAGATAGATAGATAGATAGATAGATAGATAGATAACCCTATCATTTAAGGCCACAAAACCATGAATATGTGAGATCTTAACTATATCATATGAGATGTTCAGTTAACATTTGCTGAACTGAAAATAACAATCAAATTAAATTGCTCTGTACAATTTCTTTCCTTACTTACTGAGTACATCAATGAGTTCCTTCCACATTAGCCAGAAAGGCTTCTCCTTTGTGGAGTGGCTTACATTTATTAAGAAAACCGTGATACAATTTATTTCAAATTTTTTGAATATGAGTATTCTCTATGGTTATAGTGTTTTCATTTTACTATATTGAAAATACCTCTATACTTAAATATTTACATGTTCTATTTTTAGCTTTGACTTGCAATTTAATCCAACACAATCATAGGGATGTGTTTTTAAGAACACAACCCATAATCTTCAAAGTCATAATCTCAAATCCTAAACACAAAACCAAAAAAAAGTCTGTATTTAGGCACTGTCTTTCCTCTTCCAATTCTGATAACAAGAAGAAAGTCAGTCTTCTGCTTAAGACAAGTATTTTCCACAGTGATACTAATCTTGTCCCTTTTCACACTCATTGAAATATGCATTTTATACTTACACTTTTCCAAAAACATCTAATATATTCAGTCTCTCTTAATTTCACATGATTGTTCTGATCATTTTTTAAGCATGTGTTGGTCTTCTGTCATGATGAAAAATGAAGGAAGAAGATGATTCCTCTTGACCCTGTTGCATCTTGAATTATTCTCTGCTCTCCTTTTGGCTGACCTGCCCATCTGATATCCACCAAAAGAATTCAGCCTGAAATTGTTTGTGTCTAGGCTGGGCCTGCTTGTGTCTAGCCGGGGACTGTTTGTGCCTAGCCTGAGCCTGTTTGTGTGGATGGCAGATAGAGTCTATTAGAAGGTTAAACTGTAGTACTCTTAATAAGTGAAACTGAACAATGTCCAAATGGACCATTGTGATCAAAATGAGAAATGGTTAGAGAAATGATTGTATGGATCTATGTATTAAGTAAATCCTTACTATTTATTTATTTATTTTTGGTTTTTTGAGACAAGGTTTCTATGTGTAACAGCCCAAGCTGTCCTGGAACTATCACCTGTAGACAAGGCTGGCCTTGAACTCACAGAGATCCGCCTGCCTCTGTCTCCCAAGTGATGGAATTAAAGGTGTGCACTACTACCGCCTGGCTTAAATCTTTATATTGTTTTTGAGGATGATGGCACCAAGAGCTTTCCAAGCAAATATTATTTTAATTATATTCAAGACTTTCCTCATTGCTGCAAAAATGTCTGACCCACGCAATTTAAGGAAAGGAGTTTGCTTTTGGATGACAGTTTGAAGGGAAGGGCAACATGTTAAGGAAGACAAGGGAGCAGATGTAAAGCTGCTGGTCACATGATATCTTCTACCAGAAGACAGAGTGAGCACTTTTTTTATTCAGTCAAGGATGCTGGTCCATGAAGTAGTATCCCAACAGCCAACTATCTGTGTTGTTACTATCCGTATTAACCAAGTAGTACGTCTTAGGAAAAGGATCCAGCACAGCCCTCAATTTTCAGCTTTTAGTTTTACAGGCTGCTGACTTTGAGGGAAAGGCCCATCTTCAATGACCTGCAATCCTGATAATATCTAACAACCTAAAATCCCATTATTTTTGAGCTTCCAACTCTTATGTCTCCTATCTCTCGCCACAGCCTATATGGACTGTCATCTTTCAATTGATGATATAGGAGCTCAAAAGAGGGAAGGAGGGTAATAATTTGCCATAATAATATTTTAGTCTAGTAATTTAAATGTTAAATTCATCCGGAGATGCAAAAACACAATTGTAACACCCGATTCTGTGTTACCTCCTCGGTACAGGTCCGGCGCCACTGTACCATACGCAAGTCGGGCAAGGGCTTGGAGATTGAAAGAACACACAAGAGACCTGGGTCATTCGAAAGGAGATCAGCCAAATGCTGTTTATTCAACTCTGGGGAAATCCTTATATACCTAGCTGCTGCACAAGGATTTCCACCCAGGCAGGTGGGAAATTACCATACCAAAGATGAAACAATGCCCTACCCCTAATCACCAGGTGAGGCAGAAGGAGCACAGGAACAAACAGGATGTTTTAGCTGGCTGATCAGAAACTGTTCTCAAGATGCACCCCAGGAGCAGGGGCAGACCCGGGCCCTACACACAATCAGAATAATATTTAAGGACAGTCCTCCCACGAGTCCAAGGCATTCGTCTTGCCTGACAGATCTGAGCTTGGATATTGGTTTTCAGCCCTTGGACAGCCACTGAAACATCTGAAACATTTGGACTGCAGTTCACACTTCTGGACCCATGTCTTCACACGTGAACTGCATTGCAAAGGATCTCTAGCTCTCCAGCTGAAGATTTTCTACTGTCATAAATGCATAATTCAATTTGTTGGTAGTCATGCACAGGTACACTAACACATGCCTCTGCATGAATATGGATACTTTAATGAGTTTGTATTTAGAGACACCCTGAGAAATGCCTCTGACCACACTTTTTATTTTATTACTTAAATACTCCTTATTTATATGAAGAGAAACCCGGAAACTTGAATAGAACATTGGTACATTGGTACTTAACTTCATCAATAATAGGATCAAACAAATGTCATTTTATTTTTCATTGTTTCATTGTTTTTATTTTTGTCAAAAATTCATAGGTGCAATAAAATCATGAAATAAGGAATTGGGTAATTCCACTGCATTATAAATTTGCTAAAAATAAGTATTATGAAAGACAAAGGAATTCAATCTATATATAACTAACAATAAATTATGTAAAATATGATTTACAATTCGGTGTTTATTTTTTGAGCTATAGTTTGTGGTGATGGTTACAATAGTCATTGTTACAGTAATTAGTAAAATATGGATAAATGTGAAAATAGATAATTCAGCTATATCAGTGTCAATTTTCCCATAGCTACTTAAGAACATATATCAAAAATTAACCTTATAAACTTAAAAATTAATAATGTGTGTATATATGTATGGCAGCGTTTATGTGAGCATACATACATATATGAATGAAAGTGAGAGAAAAATTAACCATGTCCAGTCAGCTATTGTAACTCTTAACACATCTTGTAATTTATTATAAAAGCTGTTTTTTCCATAATTCATCATTTCTTATAGCTCCTGTTGGTGAGTTGCAAACCTTGGCCCCATAAATGGACTTGGGCTTTAACATGATCATTATATCATTCTGCTGTTAAGTTCTTTGTAAGTTTTTAGTTGCCCGTAATCATTCCTATTTTACTGTCGCTCAAGCTAGAAGTTAATACTTAATACCTTTTCTAGCTGATTCCTCTTAGGTTTGCATCTGTTTCTCTTCTTCTCGGCTCCCATTCTATTTCTCTAATCACTCACTAATTCAGAATATGTTTAAAGGAAGCCACTTATGAGTTCACAGGACTGCTGTCTGCTGTGAAGAAATAGTGTTTTGATGTTTTTTGTTTGTTTATTTTGCATTTAAAAGACAGTCTCTTTAAGATAAATTTTTACATTCAGTGTTAAGAGGCATAATCAAATATACATTAGTGAATAAATATCTATTTTTTATAAAGAACAAAAAGCGATGAAGGACTCTAAATTCAGATTTGTGTATAAAATGAAATTGAGTGGTATGAGAAAAACAGGTAACTCACATGAAGTTTAAGTAGTACTGCCTGGAGAAAGATAACAGGAAAAGATCTTAGACCCAATAAGAAACAAAGGTACACCCTGAAATCTGGAGCAGTGGCAATCTAGCCAACATGAGACAAAGAGAGATGATAACAGTCAGAGAAGTAAGTAGACCTAAGGTCCACTTTATGTCTTACCACCAGAGTTCCATTTTTCATTCTTTGGAAAACTGTACATATTAGGAAGATCTCCATGACTGAATATACAAGACCCTAGTAAGAACTGTTACTCTGTTAGCCCCATGCCTTCCCTTCCTTTCCAATAGACTTGATTCATATGTTTCCCTGTTCTGAGAAGTACTCTGCACAACATACTCACACAGCCTTTCGCTGGAACTTTTAGATCTCTGCTTTCACAATGAATTACTACCCTTTCCTACTCATACAAAATCCAGTTCTCTACACATCATAGATTGTACGTATCATTGTGATAACTTGTTTTCACTGGCTTGTAAAGTCCAAGGTTCCTGAGACCAGTAAACCTGCTTGCTCACTTGTTACTCACAGCAGTACCAATAGCATATGACTGCACAAATTGATACTGACTTAGTGAAATAAATCCAATATTTTAATACTTGCACGTGGAAACAGTCACTATAAATTAGCAAATAAAAATAGTTTAATTATTAAACCACGGTAGGCAGTTTTATAGGCTAAAATTATATGCTTAATAGCTATAGGCTTTTAGAATAACAATTTGCTTTCTAAAAATGTTCATATCCTTTAACTGATGAGATCTGTTTTAAGCTTTATAACTCAATAAATTAGCATCTATTGACTTGTAATAAATGTTGAGTCATTGTAATAGAAAATAACAGTCTGATGAAATAAAGTCATATGCTTACTTCAAAGTGATAGAATGAATATATATATTTATTGAAATTAAAGGAGAAATTTTCTAAGTGAAAAGATAGACTATAAAGCATTACTGGCATTTATAAATATGTAATACACAAATGCTTTCAGGTAGAATGGTATGCACTAAATTGTTACTAATTTTTTATTTGGGAATTGTGCAAAATTTTTATAATTTTTGGTATCTGAATTTTCTAAAAGTGAAAACATACTTCAGATGAGAAACATGATAGGCAAAGCATCCCTTTTCTTCTTCTCATGAGTGTATTAGTCAAGGCTCCCCACAGGAAAAGAACTGATACAATGACTACATATTACAAAGACATATATTAGAGAGAATTTTGTCATATAACCTGAGTGGTCCAGACCCTCAGCATGATGAGGAGGTTCTCTCGGCAAGTTAACCTTAAGGATCAACATTTGAATATTGCCTTATCTTACCGCCTGTGTATCAAAGTTTTCATTTAACTGTGAAAATAATGAATTTTTTTTATTGAGCTCTACATTTTTCTCGCCTCCCCTTCCTGTCTCTCTGTTTCCCTCTTCAACCTTCCCCCCAAGTCCCCAAGCTCCCAATTTACTCAGTAAGTCTTGTCTTATTTTACTTTCCATGTATATTAGATCTTGTATATTAGATCTATGTAAGTCTCTATTAGTGTCCTCATTATTGTCTAAGTTCTCTGAGATTGTGGTGTATAGGCTGATTTTCTTTGCTTTATGTTTAAAAACCACCTATGATGAGTACATGTGATAACTGTCTTATTGTGTCTGGGTTACCTCACTCAAAATAATGTTTTCTAGCTCCATCAATTGTTTTGCTAAATTCAAGATGTTATTTTTTTCTGCTGTGTAGTACTTCATTGTGTAAATGTACCACATTTTCCTTATCCATTCTTTGGTTGAGGGATATTTAGGTTGTTTCCAGGTTCTAGTTATGACAAACAATGCTGCTATGACCATAGTTGAGCACATGTTCTTGTGGCATGATTGAGCATCCTTTGGATATATACCCAAAAGTGGCATTGCTGGATCTTGAAGAAGGTTGTTTCCTAATTTTCTGAGAAATCACCACACTGATATTCAAAGGGATTGTACCAGCTTGCATTCACACCAGCAGTGCAGAAGTGTTCCCTTTTCCTCACAATCTCCCCAGCATAAGTTGTCATCAGTGTTTTTGATCTTTGCCATTCTTACAGGTGTAAGATGAAATCTCAGAGTTGTTTTGATTTGCATTTGTCTGATGACTAAGGATGTTGAACATTTCCTTAAGTGTCTTTCAGTCATTTTAAATTCCTCTGTTGAGAGTTCTCTGTTTAGGTCTGTACTCCATTTTTTTAAATTGGATTATTTGTTCTTTTGATGACCAATTTCTTGAGTTCTTTGTATATTTTGGAGGTCAGATCTCTTACTGTTGCAGTGTTGGTGAAGATCTTTTCCCTTTCTATAGGTTGCTATTTTTGTCTTGTTGACCATGTCCTTTGCTTTACAGAACATTTTCAGTCTCAGGGGGTCCCATTTATTAATTGTCTCTCTCAGTGTCTGTGTTGCTGGGGTTCTATTTAGAAAGTGGTTCCCTGTGCCAATGCATTCAAGTGTACTTCCCACTTTCTCTTCTATAAGAGACTAGCTTCTGTTGAAGTCTTTGATCCATTTGGATTTGAGTTTTGTGCATGGTGATAAATTTAGGTCTATTTTCATTCTTCTACATGTTGACATTCAGTTATGCCAGCACCATGTGTTAAATATGCTTTCTTTTTTTCCATTTGGTACTTTTTGCTTCTTTGTCAAAAACAGGTGTTCAAAAATGTGTGAATTCTAAAAATCATGTCATATTAGATGTCTAATCAATGAGATTTATATTTAAGTTTTTTCAAATAATACCAAGGGAATCTCTGCTTTCCTTTCCCCCCATCATTTTAAAAAAAGATCCATAATGACAGATCCTGTCTTGTTCATGCATACTCAGGAAATACATAGCATGGAAGTGGTATACAATATATGTTTTACAACAAATTAGTAAATGTACAAAAATTGATTATAAAAAATCCTTAGTCAAAACAAATGTGAACAATGAGCTTAAATGTTTGTTTTATGGAGGCATGGAAACATTAGTTGAAATATTCAGGGAGGTATTGGAAGAAGAGTGAGGAGTGGGGGCTGGAGAGATGGCTCAGAGGTTAAGAACATTGCCTACTCTTCCAAAGGTCCTGAGTTCAATTCCCAGCAACCATATGGTGGCTCACAACCATCTGTAATGGGGTCTGGTGCCATCTTCTGGCCTGCGGGCATACACACAAACAGAATATTATATACATAATAAATAAATAAATATTTAAAAAAAGAGTGAGGAGTGAAGAGTGAGATATGAATATGATCAAGATACAGTGTATGAAAATTCCTAACAATAAAATATACTAATCAAAATTGCTAAAGAACTTGCTTCAGTAGCTATCATTGCTTGCCATATTAAGATTAGTCTAATATAGTCTTCTATTAACAAATTAAAGATTTAAAAAGAGAAACAAAATAGCCAAAGATATAAGAACTAAGGCTCAAGTGACAAATTAATGGCAAAGTCTTACAATCAGTGATTAATTTTGAGTTTTAACTATGCTACATTGGAATTCTATAGTAAGATTTATTTAGTTCTTTCTAAGAGACAAATGACCCTAAAAACATCTATACCAAATTCCATAGTGACATTCCATTACCTGAGAATTTTGATCCCACCCATAATGGGCAATCACCTAGTATCAGTATTTTTCAATGATTGAGTGAGATTCTGGTTGTTTGCATGAACATGAGTGCTAGGGCCCACAAATGTGAGTCCTGTTCCACCTTGACTGTAGATCAGAAAATGTGAGTTTATTTTTTCTCTCTCAAAATTGTTGGCATCAAGTGAGGCTACAGAAAAGAGATCATGACCTCGTTAATTAGTACTTTGAGTATAGAAATGGATCCATTTCACCCTGTTAAAAAGTCATTGACAATGGCGCTGGGTCTTGTTTCGTCTGCATGTGCTGGTTTTCTGGGATCCTGGTCTGTTTGGATGCTCACCTTCCTGGACCTGGAAGGAGGGGGAAGGAACTTGGACTTCCAGCGGGGTAGGAGGCCCTGACTGCTCTTGGGACTGGAGAGGGAGGAGGGGAGGGAGTAGGGGGAGTAGGAGGGTATTGGGAGGAGGGGAGGAAGTGAAAATTTTTTATAAATAAATAAATAAATAATAAAAAAGTCCGATAATTAATGTTTATTCCTGCTCCTTCAAAGGAGATTGGCAGAGGGTTTTTAGAGAATTGCTGCATGCAGGATACTTCATCTATTCCTTGTATTATTAATGAACTCTCTTGCCTCCCTTCCTCTTTGGAGTGGAGTATATAAGCATGTGGAAAATAATCACAGGCAATTTCAGTATTCACTGAATTTTCCTCTCAGTGCTGTTCTGTGTTTGTGTCTTTTATTTCTCTTATTTCTCTGTTCCTTTTGTTTAATAATTCTAATGCTCATGTTTCTACCCTAAAATGGGCAAATTCTGTCAAGGCTGGACTCTGCCATATCGGTGTAGGGTTTCTTGCAGGTTCCTGGGCTACATTACTGAAACAAAATGACCCCTCCCCCAGCAGCCACTGACTACCAATAGATACTCAGCTAGCAAGGAGGCCTTGTGATCCTCTTCTTAGCCTGAGTTAGAAGATTGAATATTTCAGTCTTGAGCTGGGAACCAAAGCGTCTGAGAATCATGGTTATACATCAGTCTAATAGCTGGTCAAATTATTAGGCATTAGTCAACTTAAGCTTACATTTTAAAGGTCTAACTCCACAGTAAAAGCATAAAATCTTTCTTTTGCTGAATCTTTGTCTGGTCAAAAATGGATTTACTGTCCAAGAAAAACAACCTACTTAAAATTGTCATTCAAATGGGATTTGAATATTTCTAGCAGTGGAAGTTTAAAAAAGGGTTCCTTTTCTCAGTGGAGAGTTCTCAGAACCTAGTGGAGTGGTTACACATAGTGAAGAAATTGTAAAAATTTTCTGAATGAAAAACTGAACTCAGCATAATTTGAAGCAATTCTTCAATTCTTTTATTTTTAAATAATATACAATATCTGTTAAAAGTATGATATGGTGAAAAAATATAAGATGTAATATCACAGATATCCTTTCCTGTCAATATGTATAGAGCATATGCATCATGCTTAATAGATGCAAGGTGTTTATTTCAAGGATCACACTATAATTTGTCTTAGTTATCTTTTGATGGATGTATTTGTCATGTCATGGTTTGTTGTTAATAATAATCTGATAAATATCCTTGTTCTTACAATGTTTCTTGTCTATATGATTAGCAAAGGACTTAATATAAATTGTTAAGTTGCCCTCTAAAAGTTCATTTTAGTTTAAATTTCTGCTAAAAGATGCATTTGAATACAAATAGTAAACATTATTAGCATTTCAACATTTACAAACTGATATGCAAAAATAGATCAGATTAAGTGTAACAGCTTGGATGGAAACCTGAAACACAGTTAAATAATTTTGTCAAGTATCTTCCTTCTGTTTATTTTATTCTTACCAGAATACTTTAAGTAAATTTACTCTCAGAAATAACAACGTTATATTATCTATTTTATTTCCCATTATACATTTATGCATAATATATATTAAAATATATTTTATGCAGTATATAAAAATAAAATATTGCAACATATTTCCATTTCTTTTCTTTATCTTGTGTTCTAGTTTGGATAAGAAGTGTTCATAAACAAGGGTGGTGTGACCAGTCACTGAGAAATGCATAGAGCAAATCATGGGCCTCTGATTCAAAAAGTAAATCCTCTCTTCCTGATTTCTCTTACATTTTGTCAAAGGAATGAAAAACTGACTAATGAAATTTTACTGTTGTTCCAGGTAGGTAGAAACAAAAGATCTGTGGGATGAGAACTTAAGACATCTGAAGATCAGAGAAGCAGAACATCCAGCCATTAGTTCTTACCTGTATGAAATCCTCAGTCTGAATGCCTTCTCTAGGAAACCTCAGACTCCATCTCTATTTCTATCTTCTCTAGCCTTATATTTCTCTCTCTTCCCAGCCATATCACTCTCTGTCTTCACCTCGCTAGTGCTAGAATTTAAGATGTGAGCTATTACCACTTGGTTTTGTTTCTCTTTTAGACTGATCCAATCTTTTGAACTCACAAATTTTCATCTGCCCTTGTTTTCCAAGTGCTGGGATTAAAGTTGCATCAAAGCCTGGTCTCTATGTCTAACTAGTGGCTAGCTCTGCACTGTGTTCGTCTGTTCATCAGACAAGTTTATTTGTTAAAGCACAAACAAAATATCACCACACACATTACTTCTCTTTCTTTCTTCTTTCCTTTCTTTCTTTCTTTCTTTCTTCCTTTCTTTTTTTTCTTTCATTCATTCACTATTTACTGCGGCTGAAAGTTAAAGGTCAATTTATTAGCAGGTGCACTTGTTCCCACTGACTGTTTTCCAGAGAGGTAGCGATCCACTTGTTTCCTGTATTATTAGGTCATTCTCTCACTCAAAATATCTGCAGTGTATCTTCCCTTTACAGGTTGTAATTAGAGCTATCTTACTTCTCCAAAGGCTGTGCTTTCTAGTGAAGTCTCACCAATGAAAGCCTTATACACTTACAGTTTAAGCACATAAACTATGGAGGAGCAAGAGACCGTCTAGAGCCTATTCCCTTTATATTGCTTCTTCTTTAAGGCTATTTTATTTAAATACTTTAAAGAAAGCTAAACACATGTAAATAAGAGTTCTCAAATCTTCTGTGTAGTTCAAAGAATAATTAGAAAGAAAAAATAAATAGATTTTTATGAGAAATGCTAAAGGCAGGAAATGGAATATGACAGTCACAATAGAAGTTCATTTTTACATCCTTGCTTCTCTTCCTAAATAGAATGCTGCTCCCAAATTAAATAAACTAATTATTGCAACATGCACTTCTCTCATCTTGGATTCCTATTTGTGAAAACTTTAGCTTAATTTATTTATACTATGTTATCCATTACATGGACTAGGATGATTTCGAGGTTTTTAGTCTTTCTAAGCCATTCCTGCAATGCTTGAATTGTTTGCAGAGTATTGAGTTCATGAACTTACCAGTGCTATTGCATGTAATTATGCATTTACATAATTTTACATGCATTTACAGTCATGTAATGAGAATTACATGACTCATTCATGATCATTACGGTTTTTCTCAGCATTTCTTCTCAAATTAAAATCTTCTTCATCAATGTCAGAGTCATTAAACTAATGAGACCAGCAAAATTTATTTTTAACAGACTCATAAAGGTACAAGATGTATACTGGTCACACTGAACACTATCAAACAGTAAAGAACCCCTGGGTGGAGCTGCCTGCAAGGTGGTTAGTGAGCTCTAGCATGCAGCTTTTGTGAAACTGCACCCCAATGTGTACTGACCTTTTCAATTGATGCAACAGCCTTTGATTTGCTAAACTTTTGTAAGTAACATCTCATCTATTCATACACAAATAGCTGCAGTAAACTCATTGGTTTCTATTCTGAACTATTTGCAATAATGCTACTTTAATAGTTCTTATCCATGTACACTTTTTCTTTGTATTACATATGATGTGGGAGAATTGTCTGTATTCTGTCAATCATATTTTAATAAAACGCTGATTAGCCAGGCAGGCAGTATAGGCGGGAAAACCAGACAGGAAGTAGAGGTGATGCAATGAGAACAGGAGAATTCTGGGAAGCAGGGAGGTTCCTCTGCCATTCCTGCGCAAGCCACCCAAGAGGCAACATGTAAGCTGTCACACTGAGAAAGGTACTGAGCCCATGTGGCTAACATAGATAAGGATAATGGGGTAATATATGTTATAAGAGTTAACAAGAAGCCTGACCTAATGGGCCAATCAGTTTATAACCTTATGGAGTCCTATGTGTGATTTTTCTTTGGGGTTTGCCGGTTGTGGGGTACCGGGCGGAACAGAAACCTCAACAAGCCGGCCTTCATATTACATACATACTGTTTTGGATATGTTCTACATATCACTATTGGATCTACCTCAGAAGGATTACTATGACAAAATTATATATCCAATCAAAATCCTAGGATAACAGCTGTATCACAAAGTAGTTGCACAAATTTAAAACTTTATTTACAAAGTGCAAGAATTCTAATGGGCTCTATTCTGTAATAGTATTATCCGTTGGTTTGTTTTTTTGTTTTTGTTTTGTTTTTGTCTTTTGGCTTGGACTGTGCCATTAATGAGAAGTGGCATTTAAGTTTTTAACTTTAAGTACTCAGTATTAATAATGGCTTTAATTTTTATAACTTTGGCCATTTATAAAATAAGTAAGTTTTAAATTTTGACGCACTTACCTACTCTTACTTATGATTCTTAAGCCTACAATCCTAACTGGAATATTCTCCCACTTTAAGATTAGCATTTTAAAATTTTACATGGAATTAACTAGCATCTGAATGATTTAATATTTTATTTTGAAATATTTAAGTGATTTTTATTCATTCTCATGGAACTTTGCAGATAGTAATCAGATATTCATCACCTCAGGCACATTTTATTAGGGTATGTAACTTCACTTACATTGATTTTATTGTTTTATTTCATCCACAGGTGAGATCAGACTTCTCATTTATGTTGATTCCTCTGTGTATAAAACATTTTCAGAAAGCTCTTATGCCATATATGTTTTTATTTAATATTTGAAGATAATTTTCTTGATAAGTCTGCAATGGTAATTTTAAATATTATTTGAACTCTTGTGGTAAAACACAATTCTGAGTATTTCTCTCATAGTTTCTCTGGTAAAAATTTTCACATCAAACATTTTATTTGATGAGGTTGAATGGCCTCAAGTGGCAGTAGCTGGTTCTCAATTGATGGACCATTCTGAGAGAACACAAGAAAGAGCAAGAACTTCTGTTTCAGTTCCTAAATTGAACCCAAGTCTTCAGGCCATTGAACTCTTACTCTGACTCAGCCCATTGACTTCAGTGATCTCCATGTTTGCTGGATTAAACTTGAGTTACACTGCCAGCCCTCAACCTGTCGTGTATAAGAAAACATCTTAAGCTCCATAATATCTATCCCTCTTGATCCAATTGATCACAATAAATCTACTAGTATAACATTCTGTATCCCACAGGTTCTGTGTGCCTAGAGAACCATCATTGATATACTACTATATGTACTGTCATTGTTTTATCATTGTAATCATGAACTAGTCTGATAAAATTCAATATTTCAGTTTGATTCCTCCCTTTACATTTACATTTGGATTATGTCAGATGTCCAGATGCTGTTGCTACAATTTTGCAGAAATCTTTAATATTATTGTTCAGTACCATATATCATTTCTAGTCCCATACTAATATTTGTCTAAACTGTATTTTTCAAAATATAATAATAGGATATAAGTTTCCCTATCTTATACATGGTATTATAAATATATCTAACATTTAGATACCATTCTCTCTCTCTCTCTCTCTCTCTCTCTCTCTCTATTTCCCCCTCTCCCTCTCTATAAATTCTTCTTTTTCTTTCTTTTTTTTTGAGGCAGAATTTCTCTGTTCAACAGCCGTGGCTGTTGTGGAACTCACTTGCAGATGAGGCTGACTTTGAGTTTTTAGAGATTCACCTGCTTCTGCCTCCTGAGTACTGGAATAAAAACTATGTGTTACCATCACCCTGTGAGATACCATTCTCTTAATGAAAGAATATAATATTTATCTAACATTTACCTAGCAAAAATAAAATACCTTTAATTCATTTATTCATTATATTGTATACTGGAAGTCATTATATTTTGAAATCATAGTGGCTAACACATATTAGGCTTGAATACTTTTTGAGTTTAAAATGTTCACATGGAAAATATGCTCATAATATTTATTGAGAAAACCAGTACTCTATTTCATAAATATTCATGTGTTTGGTGTTTATAGGAACTTGAACCTTGAAGAAATTAAAAGGATTAGTGCCAAAATACATAGATGGAGCCAGAGCTGCAATTAGGATGCTTTTGGAACAGAGTCAACATTTTATACATAACACTCAAATAGAACAGCTAGCTAACAATGTGAAAATCAAGAGAAAAAAATCAATGTTATAAAAATTGCATTTATGGATACTTCACCAGAACCCCTTTGACACTAACTCCCATGAGTAACTTGTCAAGGACAAAGTAGTATTCTCAGTTAGGTAAGATTTCTTATTCATAGGAGTCTTTCTCTTTATGCTCTTCTCTATTCATATTGGATCTTGCCATTCCTTTTTTTCTCTCACATTGTCTGCCTTTACTAGCAAAGTTGCTAAATTTGAAATAAGTATAAATTCTTATATAGGTTCTCAACAGGAGTTTGTGATGGGTTATTTTGAATTTTAATGTCTAATTTCTTGAGTCATTTATATATTTTGAAGTTCAGTCCTTTTTCTTATGTGTAGTTATGAAGATCTTTTACCAGTAGGCTACCCTTTTGTCTTATTGACCATGTCCTTTGCTTTACAGAAGTTTCTGCTTCAAGAGGTCCCATTTTTTTTTATTGCTGCACTCAGTGCCTATGCTACTGGGGTTATATTTATGAAGTAGTCCCCCATGCCCATGCACTGAAGACTACTTCCCACTTTCTCTTCTTTCAGGTTTACTGTGGTCAGATTTATATTAAGGCCTTTAATTCATTGGGACTTGAGTTTTGTGCATGGTGATAGGCATAGATCTATTTTAATTCTTCTATATGTTGACATTCAGATATGCCAACACCATTTGTTAAAGATATTTTCTTTTTTCAATTCATTAAAATTCTAAATAACCCATTAAAAATGGGATACAGAATTAAACAGAGAATTCTCAACAGAAGACTTTCAAATGTTCAAAAGATACTTAAGGAAATGTTCAATATTCTTAGCCACCAGAAAAATGCAAATCCAAACAACTCTGAGATATGATCTTACATCTGTCAGAATGGCTAAGATCAAAAACACCAATTATAGGTTATGCAGGAGAGGATGTGGAGTAAGTGGAACACTCATCCATTGCTGGTGGGAATGCAAACTTGTGCAACCACTTTGTAAATCAATATGGCTGTTTCTCACAAAATTGAGAATCAACCTACCTCATGTTCTAGCAATTCCAATCTTGGGCATATACCCAAAAGATGCAAAATAATACTACAAAAGCATTTGTTCAACTATGTTCATAGAGCATTATTTGTTAAAGCCAGAACCTGGAAACAACCTAGATTCACCTCAACTGAAGAATGGATAACGAAAATGTGGCACATTTACACATTAGAGGACTACTCAGTAATAAAAAACAATGACATCATGAATTGCAAATGGATGGAATTTGGGTAACCCAGACCCTAAAAAGATGAATATTGTATGTACTCACATATATGTGGATACTAGCTATAAGCAAAGTTCATTGAGCTTTTAGTTCTTGGTCCTAAAGAAGCTAAGTAATAAGGTGAACCCAAAGAAAAACATATATAGATCCACCTGGACCTGGAAGCAGACAAGATCTCCTTACAAAATTGGAAGGGCTTTTTTGTCTCCTGGGTCCTGGGAAGACCAGCTAGCCCTGTTGCAGTGCTGAGCAGCTCTTCCCAGAGAGGTGAGGGGGTGCTCGCCTGGGCAGCCTGCCTGTCCAGGAAGAGAGCACAGACCCTCCCCCCTCAGCTTCTGCAGCAGGGTCTTTGGTGTTCCATGGGACCCCTCCCTCCCCCCACTGCTGCTGGCCCTTTGTCTCCTGGGTCCTGGGAAGACCAGCTAGCCCGGTTGCACTGCTGAGGAGCTCTTCCCAGAGAGTGCTGAGGAGCTCTATCCAGAGAGTGCTGAGAAATCCTACCCAGAGAGTGTAGAGGAGTTCTATCCAGAAAGTGATGAGGAGTTTCATCCAGAGTGGAGGAGATGGATAGGCGCCAATGCAAGAATTCCTCCAACAACCTGAAAGGTAACATGACATCTCCAGAATCCAGGGAGCTCGAAAATAGAAGAATTGAACACCCTACTCCAGAAGAAATAGAAGAAATCGACTCTAAGCAGATCTTTATGAAAATAATAGAGGAACTTAAACAGGAGGTGAAAACCTGCCGTAAAGAAATGGAAGATAAGTATAACAAAAAGATTGAGGAAATGAGTAAAGAAATGGAAGAGAAATATACCAAAAAGTTTGAAGAAATGAGTAAATCCGTAAATGAAATTCTGGGAAACCAAGAAAAAACAATCAAACAGGTAATAGAAACAGTTCAAGATTTGAAAACTGAAATGGAGTCAATGAAGAAATCACAAACCGTGGACTGGCTGGCTATGGAAAATCTAGGTAAACGAACAGAGACGTCAGAAACAAGCTTAACCAACAGAATACAAGAGATAGAAGAAAGAATCTCAGACTCTGAGAACACCATAGAAAAATTAAACACTCTGACCAAAGAAAACAGCAAATCCAACAAATTCTCATCACAAAACATTCAGGAACTGTGGGACACAATAAAAAAAACCAAATCTAAGAATAATAGGAGTAGAAGAAGGAGAAGAATTGCAGATCAAAGGTCCAGAAAATATACTCAAACAAAATCATAGAAGAAAACTTTCCCATCCTAATGAACGACATTCCTATGAAGGTTCAAGAAGCATACAGAACACCGAATAGACTGGATAAGAAAAAAACATCCCCTCGTCATATAATAATCAAAACACAAAACATTCAGACTAAAGAAAGGATATTGAGAGCTGCAAACGTAAAAGGTCAAGAAACTTATAAAGGTAAACCTATCAGAATTACACCAGACTTTTCAATGGAAACCATGAAAGCAAGAAGGTCCTGGATAGAGATACTGCAGAAACTAAGAGACCATGGATGCAAGCCCAGACTACTATGCCCAGCCAAGCTATTGTTCACTATCAACGGAGAAAACAAAATATCCCAGGATAAAAACAAATTTAAACAATACGTAGCTACTAATCCAACCTTACAGAGAATATTAGACGGAAAATCACAACCCAAGGAATCCAACATTCCCAACACTGCCTACAATAACTCAGACATCTAGCAACCCTTCACAAGCACAATTCAAAGAAGGAAAACGCATACACTCTACTACTCAAAAAAATGGCCAGAGTCATCAATCATTGGTCATTAATATCACTTAATATCAATGGACTCAACTCACCTATAAAGAGGCACAGACTTAGAGATTGGATATGAAAAGAGGATCCAACATTCTGCTGTTTACAAGAAACACACCTCAACCACAAAGACAGACACCTACTCAGAGTAAAGGGTTGGGATAAGGTTTTCCAAGCAAATGGATCTAAGAAACAAGCGGGTGTGGCCATTCTAATATCTAACAAAATCGACTTCAAACTAAAATCAATCAGAAGAGATGGAGATGGACATTTCATACTCATAACAGGAACAATTCATCAGGAAGAAGTCTCAATCTTGAATATCTATGCCCCTAATATAAAGGAACCCACATATGTAAAAGAAACTCTTCTAGAACTCAAGGCAGTCATCAAACCACACACACTAATAGTAGGAGACTTCAACACTCCTCTCTCACCAATGGACAGGTCAATCAGACAGAAACCTAACAGAGAAATAAGAGATTTATTGGAGGTACTGAATCAAATGAACTTAACAGACATCTATAGAACACTCCACCCAAATAGGAAAGAATATACCTTCTTCTCTGCAGCTCATGGAACCTTCTCGAAAATTGACCACATACTGGGTAACAAAGCAAACTTCCAAAGATACAAAAAAATATTAGTAACCACCTGTGTCTTGTCAGATCACCATTGATTAAAATTAGAATTCAACAACAATGGTACCACCAGGAAGCCAACAAACTCATGGAAGTTGAACAGTCAACTACTAAATCACCCCTGTGTCAAGGAAGAAATAAAGAAAGAAGTTAAAGTCTTCCTTGAATTTAATGAAAACAAAGACACAACGTAATCAAAGCTATGGGACACAATGAAAGCAGTGCTAAGAGGAAAGTTCATAGCACTAAGTGCCCAATTAAAGAAAACGGAGAAAGCACACATTGGAGACTTAACAGCACACTTGAAAGCTCTAGAAAAAAAAAAGAAGCTGATACACCCAGGAGGTCTAGAAGACTGGAAATAATCAAACTGAGGACTGAAATCAACAAAATAGAAACACAAAAAACAATCCAAAGAATCAATGAAACAAAAAGCTGGTTTTTGGAGAAAATCAACAAGATTGACAAACCCCTATCCAAACTAATCAAACGGCAGAGAGAGAACTTGCAAATTAATAGGATCAGAAATGAAAAGAGGGAAATAACCACAGACACAGAGGAAATTCAGAGAATCATTAGATCTTACTACGAAAGTTTATATGCCACAAAGTTGGAAAATGTAAAAGAAATCGACATTTTTTTAGATAAGTACCATATACCAAAGTTGAACGAAGAACAGGTGAACAACCTAAATAGACCTGTTAGTCGTGAAGAATTAGAAGCTGTTATCAAAAATCTCCCTACCAAAAAAAGCCCAGGACCAGATGGTTTCAATGCAGAATTCTACCAGAACTTCCAGGAAGAGCTAATACCTATACTCCTTAATGTATTTCACAATATAGAAACAGAAGAATCATTGCCAAACTCTTTTTATGAAGCTACAGTTACCCTGATACCAAAACCACACAAAGACACAACCAGGGAAGAGAATTACAGGCCAATATCACTCATGAACATCGATGCAAAAATTCTCAATAAAATACAGGGAAACCGAATCCACGAACACATTAGAAAAATTATCCATTATGATCAATAGGCTTCATCCCAGAGATGCAGGGATGGTTCAACATACGCAAATCTATCAATGTAATCCATCATATAAATAAACTGAAAGAAAAGAAACATATGATCACTTCATTGGATGCTGAAAAAGCATTTGACAAAATTCAACACCCATTTTTGTTAAAGGTGTTGGAGAGACTGGGGATACAAGGATCATACCTAAATATAATAAAAACAATATACAGCAAGCTGACAGCTAACATCAAATTGAATGGAGAGAAACTCAAAGCCTTTCCACTAAAATCAGGAACATGACAAGGCTGTCCACTCTCTCCATACCTCTTCAATTTAGTGCTTGAAGTTCTAGCAATAGCAATAAGACAACATAAGGAGATCAAGGGATTCGAATTGGAAAGGATGAAGTTAAACTTTCGTTATTTGCTGACGATATGATAGTGTACATAAGAGACCCCAAAAACTCTACCAAAGCACTCCTACAGCTGATAAACACGTTTAGTAACATGGCAGGATACAAGATCAACTCCAAAAAATCAGTGGCCCTCCTATACACAAAGGATAAAGAAGCGGAGAGGGAAATCATAGAAACATCACCTTTCACGATAGCCACAAATAGCATAAAATATTTTTGGGTTACTCTAACCAAGGAAGTGAAAGACCTATTTGACAAGAACTTTAAGCTTTTGAAGAAAGAAATTGAGGAGGATACCAGAAAATGGAAAGACCTCCCCTGCTCTTGGATTGGGAGAAGCAACATAGCAAAAATGGCAATTCTACCAAAAGCAATCTATAGATTCAATGCAATCCCCATCAAAATCCCATCAAACTTCTTCACAGACCTTGAGAGAACAATAATCAAGTTTATATGGCAAAACAAAAAACCCAGGATAGCCAAAACAATCTTATACAATAAAGGAACTTCTGGAGGCATTGCCATCCCTGACTTAAAAATCTATTACAGAGCTACAGTATTGAAAACAGTTTGGTATTGGCATAAGAACAGAGAAATCGACCTTTGGAATCGAATAGAAGACCCGGATACTAACCCACAAACCTATGAACACCTAATTTTCGACAAGGGAGCTAAAGGTATACAATGGAAGAAGGAAAGCATCTTTAACAAATGGTGCTGGCATAACTGGATGTCAACCTGTAGAAGAATGAAAGTAGATCCATATCTATCACCATGCACAAAACTCAAGTCCAAATGGATTAAAGACATCAACATCAATCTGTCCACTTTGAACCTGATAGAAGAGAAAGTGGGAAGTAGTCTACAAGATATAGGCACAGGAGGCCACTTCCTAAGTAGGACCCCAGTAGCACAGACAATAAGAGAAACAATGAATAAATGGGACCTGCTGAAACTGAGAAGCTTCTCTAAAGCAAAGGACACTGTCAGAATAACCAAAAGGCTACCTTTGGACTGGGAGAAGATCTTCACCAACCCCTCATCAGACAAAGGTCTGATCTCCAAAATATACAAAGAACTCAAGATACTAGACACTAAAACTCTAATTAACCCAATTAAAAAATGGGGAACTGATCTGAACAAAGAATTCAAAACAGATGAACTTCGAATGGCCAGAAGACACTTAAGGTCATGCTCAACCTCCTTAGCGATCAGGGAAATGCAAATCAAAACCACTTTGAGATACCATCTTACATCTGTCAGAATAGCTAAAGTCAAAAACACCAATGATAGCCTATGCTGGAGAGGATGTGGAATGAGGGGAACACTCATCCATTGTTGGTGGGAATGCAAACTTGTGCAGCCACTGTGGAAATCAGTGTGGCGGTTTCTCAGGAAACTGGGAGTCAACCTCCCTCAGGACCCAGCAATTCCACTCTTGGGAATATACCCAAGAGATGCCCTATCATACTACAAAAGTATTTGTTCAACTATGTTCATAGCTGCACTATTTGTAATAGCCAGAACCTGGAAACAACCTAGGTGCCCCTCAATAGAAGAATGGTTAAAGAAGGCGTGGAACATATATACATTAGAGTTTTACTCAGTGGTAAAGAACAATGACATCTTGAATTTTGCATGCAATTGGATGGAAATAGAAAACGCTTTACTGAGTGAGGTAACCCAGACCCAAAAAGAGGAATATGGTATGTATTCACTCATAAGTGGATTCTAGCCATAGTTAAAGGTCTTTGAGTCTATAATTTGTGATCCTAGAGAAGCTAGATAAGAAGGAGAACCTGAAGAAAATTTATATAGTTATCCTCCTGGATAACACAACTAGGCAATATTGCCAAGCAAACTGGGGTGCATGGGGGGTGGGGGGTGGATGTAAGGGAAGATGGCTAGGGAGAGGGGAGAGGGCGAGAATTGGGGATGGCTTGGGGGAATGAGAGGGGGGAAGGAGGAAGGATGGTTATGGGAGCAGGGAAGTTTATATAGCAACTAAGAGAGCCATTCTAGGGTTTGCAAGAGACTTGATTCTGGAGGGGTTACCAGTAAAAATTAAATAAAAAAAATAAATAAATAATTAAATAAAAAGAAAAATAAAAAAACCCCGCTTTACTGAGTCAGGTAAGCCAGACACAAAAAGAGGAATAAGGTATGTATTCACTCATAAGTGGATTCTAGCCATAATTAAAGGTCTTTGAGCCTATTATTTGTGATCCTAGAGAAGCTAAATAAGAAGGTGAACCTGACGAAAATGCAGGTAGTTTTCCTCCTGGAGATTGGACATAGACAAGAGTTCCACGTAACCACGAGTGCATGGGTGGGTGGGAGGGAAGTTGGAAGGGGAGAGGGTTAGAGAGAAGGGAGCAGGGGAGGAATGGGAAATGCTCAGGGGACTGAGAGGAGGGGAGGGAGGAAGGATAGATATGGGTTCAGGGAAGAATACATCTCAAGTATGGAAGTCAGTTTAGGGTTTACTAGAGACTTGACTGTAAATGGGATCCCAGGTTTAAGGAGAGATCCCCAGATTGTTCTCTGGACAGAGGAAAGGCCTTGACCCATAACCATACTGATGAATATTTTGCTTATCACCGTAGATCCTTTATCTGTCAATGGATGGAGATAGAGACGGGGACCCACGTTGGAACACTGGACTTAACTCCCTAGGTCCAAGCGAGAAGCAGAAGGAAGAAGAACGTGAGTAGGGAGGGCAAGATCAGAGGGAACCTTCATCCGGAGATGGATGGCGATACAGACGGAGACCCACATTGGAGCACCGGACTGAGCCCCCCAAGGTCCAAAGGAGGAGCAGAAGGAGGAAGAACATGAAAAAGGAAATCAGAACCGCAAGGGGAGCGATCACCCACTGATACAAGGGGACTGATCTAATGAGAGTTCACCAAGGCCAGTTGACTGAGACTGAAGGAGCGCTTGATCCAACCAGATTCTCTGGAGGAGGCGGGATTTCCTGAATGTGGCTGACCCGAAGTCGTTCTAAAAAGCCATTGACAATGACTCTGGGACTTGTTTCCTCTGCATATTCTGGATTTTTGGGGATCCAGTCTGTTTGGATACTCACCTTCCTGGACCCGGAGGGAGCGGGGAGGAACTTGAACTACACACAGGGCAGGAAACACGGACTGCTCTTAGGGATGGAGAGGGAAGAGGAGAGGGAGTGGGGGGAGTGAGAGGGTGTTGGGAGGGGGGGCGAAAATGGAAACTTTTATATTTTAATAAACTTTAAAAAAAAATTGGAAGCATGGGGGTAGGGTGATAAGGGAGGGTAGAAGGAGAAGTGGAGGGGAGAATGGAGGGTTGAGGAGACCTTGAGGGAATGGAATAGTCGAGATGAAAGAAGGACAGAGATGAGAACAAGGAAAGAGATATCACGATGAGGGAGCCATTATAGGTTTAGCAGAAACCAGAATTTAGAGAAATTCCCAGGAACCCATGGAGATGACCCTGGCTAAGACCTGAAGCAGTAGAGGAGAAGGGGCCTGATCATGACTTGCCCTATAGTCAGATTGATGAATATCTTAAATATCACCATAAAGCCTTCATCCAGCAACTGATGGACACAGGAAGAGACACACATCAGAACACTAGACTGAGCTCTGATGTGGGATTCCCCTCTGTATGCTCTGTACCATTGATTAAAAAACAAACAAACAAACAAAAAACTGGCTTGGTTTGATAGGGTAGAATAGAGCTAGGCACGGAAAACTAAGCTGAATGCTGGAAGAAAAAAGGCAGAGTGAGAGAGAAGCCATATAGCCCATCTGGAGACAGCTACCCAAAATGCTATCCTGTAAGGCACAGTCTTGTGGTAACACACAGATTAAGAGAAAAGGGTAAAATTAAGATTTAAGAGTTAGTAGATAAGAAGTTAGAGCTAATGGGCTAAGCAGTGATTTAATATACTTTCTGTGGATTATTTCAGTTCTGAGTGGCTGGGGAAAGCTAGTGGCCTCCATACAGCAAATTAGTGCCCAATATTGTGAATTAAATTCATGTAAAACCTGGAAGGGCTTGGAAAGAAATTGTAGACAATAAAACAAAAAGTTTAGCCACATTTATTTTCCCGAATGGGTGTTGCTTGTTAGCAGCATGCTGCAGCTCCTTTAAGAGAGATCTTACTGATTCAACAATAGCAGAAAAAAAATCCACATTGTTTTTAAATACCAACTTTCTGGGATGTGCTGCCAGCATAACCTCTGGCTCTTTCAGGAGGCTGAGCATTTAAATGAGGTTTTATGAGCAAAGTGCTATAACCTGCTTAATGTCATGAAATAGACCCACTGTATGCATGGAACTGGGGCAGTATACATGACTTGCAGAAGTGGTGAACTGATTTCCACCATGTTGAACTGGGCTAAGCAAGCAAGCAAGGCCATATTTCCACTAGCAATACTGCAGCTTAAGTTTTTAAGAAGCACTTAGCATTTTAAGAAGCATTCCTGACAGTAAGGAATCACAGATATACAATAGGTCAGATTGAGACATAAAAGATCTCTAAATGAGAGACAATGTGTTTTAAAACTGTATGTAGGCTTGGGAGAAAGAGTAAAAAGAATATAGAATGTTATAAAAATAAGGAAATGGTTAATAAAAAGTAAAATAAAATCTTTAAAAAGACAGAGTACAGACAGTCAGATTAAAAGAGTAAAGATAATCAAATAAATATTAAAAAATTATACAATAAGAAAAGCCATGTGAAGATGGAATATACAAAGAGAGTCTGAATTATGTATATTATTGTATTTTCTTTTAATTTTTTACTGTGAAGGACCCAAGTAACCGAAATATATACTTTAAAGTTATCTTGTCTTCAGAATTTGGGCCTAAGAATATGTTGCTTTGGAAAAGAGGTTTTTCTTTTTTTTCCACAGAGGATGAGAACCTGTGGATTGCTTCCAAATTAATAAGGTTTAATGGACCAACAGCCCTTGAAAAGTTTCTGTGAACACCTAAAAAATTACTTTGCCCAACAAAAAGCAAGAAGCAGTTTGAAGAGAATTATGTCCATATTCCAAAATATTGTTTATATGTGTTTGTTTATATTTATATATATGCTATAAAGATGGATATTTTCATTGGTATGGATCTTGGTTTATGCATACAAATTTATGGTCAATTCTGTATATGTATAAACCTGATTTTGGTTAAGGTATTTTGTGTGCAGCTCATTTATAAATGTAATGTATAAAATTAAGAAATATAGGGTTTGAGGCAGCCTGGTCTACAAGAGTTAGTTTAAGTACAGGCACCAAAATCTACAGAGAGACCCTGTCTTGAAATCCAAAAAAAAAGACAGAAATATAGGTTAATAGTGAGTCATCTTAATAGTCAAGCTTGTAGTCATGTTAGATAAGTTTTCTAGATATATAGAGATTTACTTCAGTTAGATAGGTATTCTTCAAATCTCTCAGAGATCTTTGAGCATCAGAGAGGCTCCTTATGGAGTTTGTTTAGCCATTTGGGCAACAAACTGATCTTGCCTGGACTGCTTGATAAACTGGACATGGAGGACCCACAGAGAAATGACTGCTGAACTTGGTTAAAGGTGAAACCATTCTTCAGGATTCCTGCTTCATGAAAGAGTCTGCCAGACATAACTCTTAATACAGAATAAGGTGACTGACAAACTGCCAATATAGGTGGAACTGTCTTTTAAATTTCCTCCTTCATAGAAAAGTTTGCAGGATACTATGGGCCTGTGGGCTGATGATTGGATGCCGGCAACATTACAGAAGAACTTTGGGTGAATGTCCTGACAGTAAGATGTCTCTGTCATTTCTAGTTTTAGAAGTTGATGACATTGAACTTATTGTTTACTTAGGCAATATTATATCCTTTTGCAGTCTTTGATGGAGTTGTAGAGTAGATAGTAATAATATAGTTTTCCTTAGTTATGATAAAAGACAAAGTATATATATAAATATTGTAAGTATAGTTCTTGCTTGATAACTGTCTTGTTACATGTAATTTTACTATGTTAAAGTTAAAACCTTCCTTATTTAAACAGAAAAGTGGAGAAGATGTTGGATTCCCCTATGTATGCTGTGAATACCATTGGTTAATAAAGAAACTGGTTGGCCTGATAGGGTAGAGTAAAGCTAAGTGGGGAAAACTAAAGAGGATCCTGGGAGAAAGGGGGCAGAGTGAGAGAGAAGCCTTGCAGACACACTGGAGAGAGATGTCTGGAAGTTTATCCGGTAAGCCACAGCCCCAAGGATATACACAGATTAAGAGAAAAAGGTGAAGCTAAGATATAAGAGTTAGCCAATAAGAAGTTAGAGCTAATGGGCCAAGTTACTGTATTTTTTTTTTCAGTTCTGTGTGGCTGGGACAAACTAGTGACCTCCTTATGGCAGAGCTCCCAAAGTCCAGTTAAAGAGGGAAATGAATGAAGATATGAACAAAGAATTCAAGACCATGATGGGTTCACCCACTGAAACAGTTTACCTGAGTTAATAGGAGTTCACCAACTCCAGTCGGACTGAGAAGGAACTCCCATAGGACCAAACTAGTTTCTCTGAATGTGGTTGATAGTTGAATTGCTGGGGCATACTGAGGGGCTACTGGCAGTGGTACCAGGATTTATCCCTACTGCATGTACTGGCATTTTGGGATCCTATTCTCTTTGGATGTATACTTGATCAGCATAGATATAGTAGGGATGGCTTTGGACATTCCCCAAAGCAATGTGCCGTACCTTCTCCAAGTATTGGATGGGAGTGGGGTGAGAGGGTATGTGGAGGGAATTGGAGGAGGGGAAGGAGTGAGAACGTGGATTGGTATTTTTTAAAAATCTAATAAAAAAAGAAAAAATTAACTCAGGTAAAAAAATGGAAAAAAAGAAGTTTGTTATGCTAAGAATAAATATTTTCAGAATATTATGATGCTCTCAGAACAATAAAAATGCTTGACACATTATAAATAATCTATCTAGCTCTCTGAATATCTTTCTATTCAAATATCATCTATCTATCTATCTAATATACATATAGTACAGTAGTGTTAAGCAGAAGCTATTCTTAAATTCAAACATGAATGAAATACTCTATGCACAACAGAGTAAACAATTTCATTCTAGTTCATTATGTCCTGATAATTTTATGTGCATGTGTACATGTGTTTGTGTGCATACATGTAAAGGATTGTGTTCACTCCTTTGCATGTTGTGTACATGTATGAGGAGGCCAGGTGTCACCTTTGACAACCTGTTGCTCATCAGAGGTCACCAATCCCTTGTTTTATAGAAATAAAGTCTCATTGACCTGGAGATTCCTTAGTGTCCTAGGCAGGCTGATCATGCAGTTCAATAAATTTGCCTATCTTACTTCTCTGACAATGGGATCACAACTAACCACCATGCCTGTGTTTTTATATGAATATTCTTATGCTGACCCAGTACGGAATTTATTGACTAAGCCCTAATCCATTAAAATACTATTGATAGGAGTGTTATTTTTGGCTTTCTTTTTGGGCTTTATCTGAAAACCAGTGTTAGTAGTAGTATAATAAATCAATACTAAAACGTACAGTGGTGTAGAATGATCAATATTTATTCTTTCAATTCTAGAGGCCAGAATTTCAAAAACAAGATCACGAGTCCTCAAAGTGTCCTCAGAGTTAATTCAGCTTATCTTTATCATCACCCTGTTATTCCACTCCTATCCTCTCTCTAGATGAAATATTTCACAGCTTTTTCCTATTAGAACATTTGTCATTTAATTAATGAATGACCTAAAGAATTGAGGAAAAGTCATATTATATTTCCAAACATTTATGATAAGGAAATATTCACAAGTTCTAGGGACTTGAATTTGGCTATGTGTGTTCCTGAGCATGATTCCACCCATTACAGGGAGATTGTGTTTACTAATTTCATTTATAAAAGACAGATATCTGTAAAAATTGCTTTCTAAAATGTGACAGTTGAGGAATAAAAGTTAAGATTTGAATTTAACAAACTAGACAATGTGCAGTTTAATGTTTGACCAATTCATTGAACTAGTTCTTCAACACCCATTATGTTGACTATTATGCTTCCAAAGTGCTCTGGAGACATGCTCAGACACTGGAATACAGTATATACTGATCATAATACCATCAGTTCATAGAGTACATGCCCACTTAGCTGTTTTGATCACCATCGACTCACCATAGCTCATCTAACTCCTCTCCACCACCTCTTTGTTGGCTTCAATCTACTACCCATGCTGTGAAGTCTCGCAGAAAACTTTCCTTTCTATCATCTGTACATGCATCTTACCTTTCATCATTGTAAACATTGTATTCTATCTTCAATTATGTCTATTATTTCATTTCAGAACTGTGATAACAGACTTGGGCACAAAATCTGCATAAAATTCCCTGACTGTATGTCCACAAGTTACTTTTACATTTTAGTAGAAACATGGCCATACTCTTATTTATCTGATGATATTGGAAAACACTTTTCAGTAGATATACATCTTCTTTCCAACATTCATTATTTTAAAAAGTATTTGAGTTTTGTATTTGTTTTTGATGCAGAGACATGGTTTATAGCCCTGGTCAGCATGTTACTCACTGCAGATTCAAGGCTGCCCTTGAGCTTTAACAGTCTTTTAGTATCAGTCTCTTTAGAGACTACTGAGATCATCAGCATGCACCAACACACCTAGCACTCAAAATGTATTGTAATAAAATACCTATGTTATAATCCTTATTTTATTCTTTCCACATGTACAACTCAATGGTATTAACTATACTCTTGAAGACATGCAAAGACATTTAAGAACCATCTTCCTTCGAAATTTTGAACAATATCATATATATGCACCAAATTCTACCTGCACACTACACAACCACAGTTGCTAAGAATCCTTCTCTGGTGAGGTTTCTATAAATGATGCTGTATGAATGTAACTATATAAATGTGTACTCAAAACTCATTTTCAATTAAAACAATAACTATATGAGCAGTTGAATTTCTGGATAATGTTTAATTGTAGCTTCAGGTTATTGAGAAATTGCCAATTTTCATAGTCACTAAGTCATTTTGCATTTCATTTAATAATGAGAAAATTTCCAAAGTTCCCCTTTGTTCAAAAATACTTATAAATTCTTATAGCAGTCAACTTAATTGAAGAAATGAAATTTCACTGTACTTTTGATTGGCATATTACTAACAATGTGTGTGTTTCAGAGGGTTGATATTTTCCTTGTGTATTTATGATTGTCATGTCTACACTGGAAACATGTCTATTGAAATCCTTTGGTCTTTTTTTTAGTTAGGTTTGGGGCTATTAGGTTTTAGGAATATTGTATATTTATACCTGAAAAATCTCTTATCTTGTATTTCTTAATATTTTTGTCCATTAGAATGCTTTTTCTTCTATGTTGTCTTTTGATCTACAATTTAAAAATATTATAAAGTCCAATTTATCTATTTTTTTCACTGATTTTACCATTTTTCCCAGACAAAAGAAAGTAATCACCAAATCTAGTCGTAAAAACCGTGACTTCTGCAAAATATGTTAGCCCCTTAAAATGAGAGTTATAAGCTTTCTTTTTAAGACAGAGGGGTAATTTTATTTGTGATAGGTAATAATGTAAAATCACAAACACATATCTAAACACACACATAAATATATATGTGTGTATTATACGTACTGGTTTTATTTTCAAATCCTGAGCTCTACGACTGTAACATTCAGTCTTTCTCAGCGATTCGCCAATGGAGATTCCAAATTTCAGTACTTCCTTTTAAATATTCGGTGTAGTTGTTTTACTGAGGTTTTTCGACATATGGCTTCACATAACTCCTTTGCCTTTTATTCTCAGCTATGTTGCTAAGAATTTCTTGTTAGATAAATGAAGCAGTCTAAAGTTACTAGGTTCTGTCTAAATGTATCTTAATTATTTGAAAAGTAAAATATTGCACATTGAAGAACATGAGAAGAAAATAATTTCTTTTATTTTTTTCATTTTTTTATTTTTCCATTTAAAAATTTACACTTCTTCCCCTTCTCCCATTCCTCTCTCGTTCCCCCACTTAGCTTTTTCCCTCCCTCCCCCTCTCTCAGTAAGAGAGGGCAGGGTATGCCTTCCAGAGCACTGGCTATTTGATTGACCTCAGAAGTGATTTTTGAGAAATCTGTTGATAAGTTCACTTAAATCCCCCTGTACGTGGCAAGTCTCGGTAATCCTAGCTTCTGTGATTTATTTTTTTTAAGATAAAATCCTTCCGTATGGATTCATCTCTCTCCCTCTCTTTTTCCCCCTCCTGTGTGTGGGGCAGGGGTGTGCATGGGTGTGTGGGGTAACTGTTTGTGTGTAGAGAAGAGGGGAGGGAAGGAGTTTAAGGAAGGGCAATTTCCATAAAATGAAAAGAATTTAGCTATTGTATCTTCATGGAGTTTCTCTGCCCATTAATCCCTCTCATGTACTTCTTGGCTTTCTAAAATGTATGTATTGTTTGTTTGGTGCTCTGAAGGCTTTGCTCAGTTAGTTTGCTCTTTTATTTAAGCCTTAGATGGCCTCAATTTCAAAATCCCCCTGCTTCAGCTTTCTCAGTACAAGGATTTCAGATATGAACTATCATGTTTGAGTCAGTTCAGTTTTATATCTTATTTCCACACTCTGTAATTTCTTGTCTTCACAATTTTTCAATAGTGAGCTATATATTTTTATTGAGCTATATATTTTTCTCCACTTCCGTCCATTCCCTTCCCCTCCCCATCTATCTTTTCCCATGATTCTCATGCTTCCAATTTACTCAGGAGATCTTGTCTTCTTATACGTCCCATGTAGATTAGATTAATATATGTCTCTCTTAGAGTACTTTTGCTGTCTATGTTCTCCAGGATTGTGTATAGTAGGTGTATTTTCCTTTGTTTTATGTTTAAAATCTACTTATGAGTGAGTACATATTATATTTGTCTTTCTGGGTCTGGGATACCTCACTCAATAAGGTGTTTTCTAGATCCATCCACTGGTCCTCAAATTTCAAGATATCATTTTTTTTCACTGTGTAGTACTCCATTGTGTAAGTGTATCATATCTTCTTTATCCATTCTTTGTTCAAGGGGCATTTAGGTTCTTTCCAGATTCTGGCTATAACAAATAATGCTTTGAACATAGTTGAGCACATTCCCTTGTAGTGTGATCGCGTATCCTTTGCATAAAGACTCAAAAGTGGTATTGCTGGGTCTTGAGGTAAGTTGCTTCTGAGAAATAACCATATTGATTTCCTAAAAAGATGTACTAGTTTACACTCCCACCAATGGAGAAGTGTTCCCTTTACCCCACATCTTCTCCAGCATAAGCTATTATCAGTGTTTTTGATTTTGGTCATTCTTACAGTTATAAATTGGCATCTCAAAGCTGTTTTGATTTGCATATCTCTGATGGGTAAGGATGTTGAGCATTTGCTTAAGTGTCTTTCAGCCATTTTAGATTAATCTGTTGAGGTTCTCTTTTTAGCAGCAATAAAAAAATAACCCATTTTTTAATTGGGTTATTCATTCTTTTGATGACTAGTTTCTTGAGTTCTTTGTATATTTTGGAGATCAACCTTCCGTCTAATGTGGGGTTGGTGACTATCTTTTCCCTTTCTAAAGGCTGCTGTTTTGCCTTGTTGACTATGTCCTTTGTTTTACAGAAGCTTCTCAGTTTCAGAAAGTCCCATTTGTTAATTGTTGCTCTCAGTGTCCATGCTACTATGGTTATATTTAGAAAGTGGTCTCCTGTGCCAATGTATTCAAGTGCACTTCACACTTTCTCTTCTATGAGGTTCAGTGAGGTTGATTTTATGTTGAGGTCTTTGATCCATTTTGACTTGTGTTTTGTGCGTGGCAATAAATATGTATCTATTTTCATTCTTCTACATGCTGATATCCAGAAATACCAGCATCATTTGGTGAATATACTTCCTTTTTTCAATTTTATATTTTTTTTGCTTCTTTGTCAAAAATCAATTATTTGTAAGTATGTGGATTGATATCTGGGTCTTCGATTTGTTCCCATTGGTTCTCCTTTCTGTTTTTATGTCAATATCAGTCTGTTTTCAGTATTGTTGCTCTGTAATAGTGTTTGAAATCGGGGATTTCAATACCTCTAGAAGTTACTTTATTGTACTGAATTGTTTTGGCTCTCCTGGGTTTTTGCTTTTCTGTATGAAGTTGAGTATTATTATTTCGAGGTCTGTGAAGAATTTTGCTGGGATTTGTCTTCATTACTTTTTATTGTATCCTTCTGTCTACTCATATTAGTCTTTAAATTCTACCAGAAAATTTTTTATTTCAGTACTGTATTTTGTCAGTTTTAGAAATAATTGCTTTATATTCACTTTAGCTTTATGTGTGTGTGTGTATAATGTATATATCTATCCGTGTACGTGTTTGTGTGTGTTTATTTTATCTTCATCTTTGAATTTTGCTTTTCCCCATGTTCCATTAGCCTTCTGAATATCTTTAAATGGACTAAAGATTGTGTATCAGATCTATAAATGCATCTTTTCAAGGACCATTTAACATATGGCTGAATTGTTTATCTTTAAATTAATCATATTTTCAAATTTTTGGGTATGCCTTGTGAATTTTTTTTAAGAAGTGGACTAATATACGTGCTAATGTAATATTAGAGATTACACTGCCCATTCTCTTTGCATTTTCTCCGTTTGTTTATTATGTCTCATTTTTGTATTCTGAATTTTGTAGGTTATCCATGCACAAATTAGCCTGATGCCTTTTCTGTTTTTTGTAGCTTTTCAAAGGTCTGTGTGTTTACTTTGTGATTTTGAATGCCTTTTCATCTTCTGAACTAAACCTCAGCAGATAAGAAAACACTTAGAACAAGATGATTCTATATGATCTTTTCAGCATCGCTGCTTCTTTCCTAGTCTCTCTGAGATTAGACATGGCATTCAGAAAAACCTAGATTTCTGACATTTATAAAAATACTTTTTTTTATATTTTGGCTTCTGCAAATTATATGCAAACTATTCCAGGAACAAGTGCACATCTTGCTGTACCAAACTGGGGTGGAAAATGGATAGTAACCATTTAGTAAGAAGGCTTAAAGTACACCAAAATTAACTGAAAATTTCCCCCTAAGGGCTACATTTAAATAATTATAGAATTTGACATAGTTACATCAAACAGACTCTAACAGAATAATTGTTGTCTAGGTTGAGTACTCTAGAAGCCTCATGCTCAGTTACCCTTTTCTTTGAATTTACTGAAAATATATTTTAAAAATCTTTCTAAATGTTCTTAATTACAAAAAGGCAAGAGAGTTGCTATTTCATGTAAGCTTCTTCCATTTAAAAGGCTGACCCTTGACATGCCATAATTGATTTAGAAACAATCTGAAACTTATTAAAATATATCTGAGTTCCTTTATGGTTAACAATTATGCCTTCGTATCTACTCATAAGAAATCAATGAGAAAATGTAATGTGGATATGATAATTTCAGTTATTTTCTTAGTTCTTACCCTGCGTCAGCAATATTGTTCAGAGTTTCTTGTATTATTTTTTATCTCTGCCAGATTACATGAAGTTAACAATAAGTGTCTTATTTTGCTGAAACCCATACTCAAAAACGTGATATATCTCAAGTTGAATAAAACAAGATGTTTTGCTTCCTAATGTCTTTACAGAAACAAGTCAGACTATTTCTAAAATGTATTTTAAACAAGATCAACACAGGAAGAATTAAATGAATTTTAGATCCGTAGTCATTCACAACAGCTAACGCCATAGTGGAAGTTGAATGGTGTGGGCACCTCTGTGTGAAGCCTGGTTTTGACACCAATTTGAGATTTTTTTTTCTGAATACGAGTTTTCTCTGTCCCATAAGACATTTATAGTATAGCAGTAATTCTTGTTCACAGTTTTATTATTATTATTTGGGGAATTGTGATGTAAATGAGCAAGTGAACATGTAATGTCATTCACGTGAGACTCAGAAGACAACGTTGCATAGTGAATTCTTTCCTTTCACCTTTATGTAGGTTCTGGGGACTGAATTGAGGTCTCTAGACTACACAAGTGACTTTACCAGCTGAGTCATCTTAATGGCCTTATGGGCTTTATAATTGTGAAATACACCAAAGTTCTATAAAATTAAATAAAAATATTCTCTGAAAATTCATAGTACAAATAGACACACACATACAAATGCTATTCAGTGATTATAAGTCCATATGAGTTAAGACAGTATGTGGTATTTATGTTTCAGTCTGATGTGTAATATCTGTGAACACCGTGAAAAAAAACTGCCCTAGAATCTTGGCTTCCTTCTAGATTATTGCCAAGTGCTTTCATTTTAATTATTTCCTGGGTCAATTTGCTTCCAGTATCAAAGGCAAACTGACATTTTTTTTTCCTTTGGAGGATTTTTTGTGTGTTTTGTTGTAACAATTGATATAAGTAGTGAACCTTGAATTTTGTACCAATTAGTGGTGATTTAGTCTTAATAAGCTATATTATGCATCTAAGAACCTCCTGACATTAATAGTAATGCTGTGCCTTTAACTTTATATGTAAAAAATTTGCCTTTTGAAATCAGAATAAACTGAGAACAAAAATCTGAATTCAAAGAAATATACCAAGTTTTAAAAATGTTTATTTTCAAAATATTTGACAGGTTATACTATTAACAGTGTCTTGGTAGAATTAAAATTTAAGCTTTAGCATTTTCATTAAATTTTTAAGATTAAGTACAGAAAATAGCTATGTAACATTTTGTGTTTGACTACTTTATTTTTGCAATAGGGTCCATAAGATTTATGCACATATGTGAAAACACTTTTCAACCTATTCTCAAATTTTGCCTGGAGTCAAAACCCTTTAGAGCTTCCAAAAAGTTAGATCAAAATTCCATTTTCACTCTTTTTTTTCTGTTGATCCCTCAGTGCTTTCAGATAATAAGTAGAGCGGGAGCTCAGAATGTCGACATACTGTCAAGCGGGTTTTCTCATTGAATTTCCAATCTAAGCAGAAATCTCATGAAGAAACTACTTTTACCATAGCTCAAAAGTACAGAAAGTTTAAGTAGAACACCAAAGTTTGAATTATTATTTAAAACAATCCTGAAGTCAACTCAAGTTATCTCTATTTCTCCTGCTCTCATCACCAATAGGAAACTTTTCTCTTCATCAGGCATGAACATACTTACTTACAATCCTACTGATTTGGGGAACTGAAGCAGGTTAGCACCCATGAGCTCAGGACTAGGTGGGTGTATTACAGGCTGCCCTCTGTGACCGTGATTCTGTGTGTTTGTGGTTTGGCATCCCTTTAAAAAAAATGAAACAAAACATAAGCCTTTTTTCATAAGCCTTTTCATATGAATTTTTCATAATATTAACTTCATCCTTTATCAGAAATAATTAGTTCAATTTATCCTAGCATTGTGGCACTTGGTTTTAGTCCCAGCACTAAGAAGAAAGTGTCAGGAAGATATCTGAGTTCAAAGCTAGCCTGTTCTACAGAGCAAGTTCTAGGAGAGTTAGGGGCTACACAGATAGATAGATAGATAGATAGATAGATAGATAGATAGATAGATAGATAGATAGATAGATAGGAACAGAATTATAAGTTTCAGATGAAATGATAAAGTGGTTATTTCTTTTCTTCATAGTGCTGAAGAAATATTAATGAAAATTGGAGAGAATTTGAACGCACACAGGAAAGAGAAGGAGTGTCATGGGTTTGCCATAGCTGTGTATGTTGACTTGTAGAAATGGAGGATAGACAGGAGGATGGGAACAACGAAGTAGCATTGAGACTGGAGATGCTCTGAAACAAGGCAGAGTGAAAGTAGTTTGCTCTCAGAATGCGGGCAAACCAACTCACTCATAATTGGGAGGAAGCTGCTGCAAAATTACAACCTGTGCCGGGAGCACCTGTTCCAGGTGTCTACTGACTGCAGGGTGCTTCTCTAGCACTGTTTCCTGCCTTGATCTGCAGTGTATGTAACTCACAGAAGAGTCTCTCTCTGGCAGAGGGCAGCACAACAATATTTGCTATTATATCAGTGAGGAGCTGGGTCATTGATATTACCAATGCTACTACAGAACCCCAGCAATTCTAGAACACAGGACCATCTAGCACACAGTCATATAGCCCAAAGAAGAATTTAAGTGCTTGTCCATACAAATGGAGTTTCTAGTAAGTTTTCTCTCAAGTGAAGGAAGATAAGTGAGTTTTAGAGAAAGAAAAAAAAATCTTCCCAACAATTGGAGAAAAAAGATAAGTTGCTAATATGAACCAATTTGGTAATTTTAAAATGTGACTGGGAAGTTTTTTCAAAGGTCACTAGCATTGGTTATCCACATCTATAATCCTTTACCCTGCTTTCATATCTATTACCCCACTTAATCATCTCTGCACCATTATTTCTCTTTTCCTTTTCATACTACCTGCCTTTTTACTATCTCCTCACCTCATACCCTGCCCCACCTTAAACTACTTTTCTAATTGGCACCTTTCTAGTTCCTTGGCCTCTATGGGTAGTTCAAGTTACATCTACAAATCTGAAGGTTCAAAACTAGAATCCGTATATGAGTACATGAAGTTTTTGTCATCTTGGATATGCCACTAGGAATTATTATTTCCATGGCCATCTATTTGTGTTCAAATTCTATTATTTCATTTTCTTTATAGCTGAATACAATCATTGTGTATTTTTGTTATACACTTACAAGTTGATGCACATTTAGGGTATTTACATTTCTGTAATTATTGTGAATAGAGCAGTAAAAAACATGAGGAAAAATCTCTGTAATAGAATATAGTCATTGGGCATGCACCCACGAGTGAGCAAGAATCTCTGTAATAGAATATTGTAGTCATTGGGTTTGCACCCACGAGTTATAAAGCTCTAGTTTTAGTTTTGGGGAAACTCTCAAACCTAGATGAGGAGCTACTGGCAATTGGTGGCTTCTGAAGGGTGGAGAGTCAGTTTTCCTTATATGAGTTTCATGATTTATGACCCATGTTCCAGTGGGTAGTCTTAGATCCACACAGATACTGGTAGTGTTTAGTCAACTCTGTGGGCTTAAAAAGTATATGAATCAGGGGTATAAAAGCAGTGGGGAGAATACAGAAGGAGCTGGAGAACAGGGAGTAGTGGTAGATTTGAACTTACTATATTATAAGCTTGTAAAAGATTCTAAAACAATAAATAAAAACTAAAATGAAAACTGGAATTAAAATACAGCAATATTAAAATTAAAATGGAATTAAAATATTTGGCAATATGACAGCTAAAGGAAGAATGAAATAATATCAAACAGGACTTTGAAAAAAAAGAACTCAGAACATAAAGTAATGCACAAAAAACTTCACCAGTGTCATCTAAAGGTGAATATATATGAAATATAGAATTTTGGATCATATTTGCATTTTATACAGTTAATTGTTTGTGAAGGAAGATCAAAAGAAACTGGTATTTTGTTTGTGCTATAAGAAGTAAGGCTTGCCTGAAGGTCAGAGTGAGTAAGTCACTAGAAAGCCACAGAGGGAAGGCAGTGATATAACACACCTTCAGTTGCAGCATTTGGGAAGTAGAGGTAGATGGATCTCTGTGAGTTCAAGGATACTAGAACTATACTAGATTGGTCCAGTCTCAAAGACAAAGAGAACCAGTCAGTAGTGGATCAAATTTTTAATCCCAGTAATTGGGAGTCACGAGCCTTTAATTCCATCACTAGGGAGGTGGAGACAGGAAGGGATATGGCTGGGTGGAGAGGAATATAAGGCAGGAGGAGACTGGAGCTCAAGCCATTCTGTCTGAGCAATCCTGGTGTCAGGATCTTGGTCTGTTCAGTCTGAAGATTCTGCAGAGATAAAAAGTCTCTCTAGTGGCTGGGTTCTTTATTTCTCTGATCTTTCAGCATTTACCCCAATATCTAATTTCAGATTTTTGTAATTAAGAGCAAATAGAATTTGTACTATAAGAAAATTTATTTAAAATTAGAATATATCATTAAAATACTGTTAATAGAAAATATGAGAATAAAATCAAGAAAATTTCCAGAACTAGAGAATTAAAGAGGTATGTTGTCTGAGGTTTTCTGTCCTGCCCAGTTTCTGCAATCCTTAAATCCCAAAGAAATCACACAGAGGTCTATATTAGTTATAAACTGAGTGGTCCATTAGCTCAGGCTTCATGTTAACTTTTATAACTTTTATTAACCCATTATTTTTATTTATGTGAGCACATGGCTTGGTACCTTTTTTAAGTGAGGCAGTAACATCTTTCTTCTTCTGTGGCTGGGTAATGACTGCAGAGGAATGCACTTTCCTCTTCCCAGAATTCTATTCTCATTGACCCACCTCTACCTCCTGTCTGGTTGCCCTGCCTATACTTCCTGCCTGCCTACTGGCCAAGCATTTATTTAAAATATAATTGACAGAATATATCCCCCAGTAGATAAACTCTAAAACATCAAAGAGGAAGAGAAAAAAAATAAAGTGACAGTTCTGATTAATTTAAAATCCAGTCATAAATTCCAAAGAATTAGGAAGAAACTAAAATATGTATTTAAAAATTAGAATGACAATATCAAAAATTAACATAGACTAAAATTTTTGATAATTCCAAGGAATTAAGAAGAAACTAAAATATGTTTTAAAAAATTAGAATGACAATATCAAAAATTAACATAGACTAAAATTTTTGATAAGTAAATATATAATTCAAATGCAAAAATTTTTAAATTACAAATAAAATAAACAAAAAATTGATTATACAACCCTCAATAACCTTTGAGGGGCAAACAAAACTTACAGAAACAATTACTATTCAGAATAATTTTATGGATAAATGGCAGCTACCAAAATCTCCATAGATGTAGCAGGTGGACACAATTAATTTTCACGTAGATTAGATCCATGCATGTCTTTCTTAGGGTTCTTTTTCTTGCCTTGGTTCTCTGAGACGGGAATTGTAGGATGATTTATCTTTGCTTTATGTCTAAAGTCACTTCTGAGTGAATACATATTGTATTTGTCATTCTGGATCTGGGATACCTCACTCAATATAATGTTTTCTGGATCCATTCATTTGCCCACTAATTTCAAGATCTAGAAAACATTAGGATGTTGAACACTTCCTTAAGTTTATTTCAGTCATTTTAGATTCATCTGTTGAGAGTTCTCTGTTTAGGTCTGCACCCCATTTTTTATTGGATTATTTGTTCTTTTGATAACCAACTTCTTGAGTTCTTTGTATATTTTGGAGATCAGCCCACTGTCCAATGCAGGATTGGTGAAAATCTTTCCCCATTCTATAGAATTCTACTTTCTCTTGTTGACTATATTCTTTGCTTTACAGAAGCTTCTTAATTTTAGGAGGTCCCATTTATTATTTGTTGCTCATAGTGTCTGTGCTACTAGAGTTATATTTAGGAAGTTTTCTCCTCGCCAAGGCATTCAAGTGTATTTCCCACTTTCTCTTCTATGAGGTTCAGTTTGGTTGGTTTTGTGTTGAAGTCTTTGATCCATTCTGACTTGAGTTTTGTGCATTGTTCTAGGGATTGTTCTATTTTCATTCTTCTACATGTTGATATCCAGTTATGCCAGCACCATTTGTTGAATATTTTTTCTGTTTTCCATCTTATATTTTGGCTTCTTTATCAAAAATCAGTTATTTGTAGGTGTGGGGATTGATATTCAGGTCTTCGATTTGTTTCCATTGATCCTCCTTTCTGTTTTTTATGCCAAACCAGGCTGTTTTCAGTACCATTGCTCTGTAGTAGAGTTTGAAGTCAGGGATTTTGATGTTTCCAGAAGTTCCTTTGTTGTACAGAATTGTTTTGGCTTTCCTGGGTTTTTTTGCTTTCCATATGAATTTGAGTATTGTTCTTTTGAGTTCTGTGAAAAAGTTTGTTGTGATTATGATGGGCATAGCAATTAATCTGTAGATTGCTTTTGGTAAACTTGCCATTTTTATTATGTTATTCCTAAGTACCCAAGAACACAGGAGACCTCTCCATTTTCTGATGTCTTCTTCAATTTCTTTCTTCAAAGATTTAAAGTCCTTGTCATATAGGTCTTCCACTCATTTCATTAGAGCTACTCCAAGATATTTTATTTTATTTCTGACTCTGGTGAAGGGTAATCTTTCTTTGATTTCCTTCTCAGCCCATTTATCATCTGTATCAATGAGGGCTGATTAATCTTGATTAACTCCTTTGAGTTAATCTTGTATTCTGCCACATTACTGAATGTATTTATGAGTTGTAGAAATTTCTGGGTAGAATTTTTGGGTAACCTATGTAAACAATCCTATTATCAGCGAATAGTGAGAATTTGATTTCTTATTTTTTGATATGTAACCCCTGATCTTCTTTTGTAATCTTATTCCCCTTCAAATTAAAATTGCCCTGCAAAAAATTAGATGATAATTAAAGAGAAACAATAACCTCCTAGCAAATATAATAGAAAAAAGAAGCAATATAAATGAGTAAAAGAAAATCTACACTAACAGCAAATTGTGCAGTCAGTCTCTAGAGCAAATATTTTATGCTTTACCAGAAAAATGTCATGCCCTAACAAGGATGTCCTTTTACAAATTATGGATTATGTGCAATAAGCAGTTTAATTAAAAGTAGCTATGCAAGGATGAAATAATGGTAGATGCTTAGGGAAAGACAGAGGAATTAGAATCCCAGAAAAAAACTTTAAAATTGTTCAATGAAATACAAAGTCTTTTAAAAGTTAGGGTTACCTGACCTGACCTAGTTGGAGCTCAAGAACTGTGGTCTGACATATGCGAAAATTGGTGGGGACCAAACTAGACCCTCTGAATGCGGGTGACAGTTTTGTGGCTTGAACTTTTGCAGAGGGGGGGGAGGGTAGGGACTGGCAGTTGCATCAAAACCTATCCCAGGTGCATGAACTGGCTTTGTGTAGCCCATTTCCTATCTTGGGATACCTTGTTCTGGCTTAATATGGGTGGAAGAGCCTGGCCTTGCTTCAAGTTAGTAACTCAGACCTTTTGATTTCCAAGGAGGCCTTATCCCCTTTGAGGAGTGGATGTGGGATGAAAAGGGGAAATGTGGGACAGAAGAAAGGAGAGGGGCTACAGGGTTTGGTATGTAAAGCAAAAAAAGATTTAAATAAAAAATATGAAAAAAGTTAGAATTCTTCTGTATCTTGTTATACAAGGCATCTATCTTCTCCTTATGGTATATAAGATAAGTGTCAAAGCAGGTAGAAGGTCACTTTCTCCTAAGCAGATACAGCTTACTCAGTTGTAAAATTAAACTTCTTTCATAAATTTAATGTACTAAATGCCATCTATTCATCTTTTAATTTAAGTATAGATACAAAATTGAATTGCAGTTGGACTATTATTACAGAAAAGGAATCAGGAGAGTTTAACTTGCTGAATTTTTGTCTTATATATTGGAAAGCTAGCTCTAAAATTCACCTGACTAACCACCAAAAGATTAGGTGAAGAATAAAAAATTATAAGATTTTTAATTGACATACAATGATTACAAAAACAGTTGGAAGATGAAAGAAACTATGTTAGAGGAATGCAAATACAAACAAGCTAAATCTCTACATTTCTAAGTAGAAACTTAATATTTCCTATATAAACCTGATTAACAAAGATAGCATATACTATTTATGCTCTACAAACAATGACTCCAGTATTAAAAAGAGAGAAACTGTTTGCCTTGCGGCAAAGATGATTTTTCTTAAACTTTAATTTTGTGTTTTCTTGAACTGAATGATATTTTATTATTTTAACCAATTGTTTAATGCCTGCTTTAAATGTACAGTTATTTTAGAAACAGAAATAGGCATGGTTAACTAAAAAAGGGAAGATACCCTTTGGAATGGAATTTGACTAGATAGCAGAGAAATGCATCTACACAAAAACCCTAAAACTATACATTTCTTACATTTAACTAATTAATTAATTTACTGAGAGCGTGCTTTTGTGTGTGTATGCATTTGACACAGAATATTTTAGATATCTATTGTCTCCTTTTATCTTGTGATCCCCAGTGTTCAAATCCAGGTTAAGAGTCTGTGTAAAAAGTATCTGTACCTTTACTGCACAAGCCACCTAAAGCTGATTTTACTAAAGAAGATTGTCTCACATATAGATAGATGCCTATCTGTAGGTAGATTATTTCTACATATATTGTTCCTAATTTCCCTTTTTAAATTGAGTATTTGAAGAATGTTTAATGTCCATAAAAAGGCCCAGCATCTTTTGTCTTAAAGATTTATTTATTTTTTGTTTTGTTTTAATTCATGTGTCTCTCTGTGTGGGCTTCTGCATAAGAATATAGGCATCTTCGTAGTTTATAATAGGAATTTGGATTATCTTATTTTGGAGTTAGAGATGATTACAAGCACACAGTCATTGCTGCTGGGAACAGAGCTTGAATTCTTAGAGAAATCAGCATGTGCTTTTAATCAGTGAGCCATTTCTTTAGTGTCCTAACATCCATGTTTAATAGCAGAATGACTTAATATCATACTTGATAAAATATTTTTCTCTCTATTGAGAATATGGATAATCCTCAATTATTTAACTATATAAATATATGAAATGAGCATTTATGTTTATTTATTATTGTACACACTGAAAATTACAGGCAAATGAATTCATGAGTAGCAAATATTTTGATATGATTTATTTATTTCCATTTGACTTTCCATACTACTTAAACAAGTACAATTACTTCTGAATGGTGTGCCAGTATGTGGTCAATTCCCATTCTGATGTGTCATGTATTGTGCTTCACAATTAAGTAGGCCGATTATTAAATATCAATATTTGGAACTAGTCTATCAACAACATGTCTTATTTTGCACTTACAATTTATTTTTGTAAAATTAAGCATGAGAATTTTGCATTGCTGGCAAATTTCCAAGTGATTCTAACACCACACTTTGCTTTGACCCAGCTTGCTAGGTAGCAGAAAATATGTCCTTAACCAGATACAGTCTACAAGTTTTTATTATGCCATTTACCACTTCATTCAAATGTAACCATTCTGTACCAATACGGTTAACTCATCATGCATTATTTTTATTATGAACATCAATAACCTTATAAAAGAATTTAAGGAAATGAGTATGTTTATGTTTATCACTGAAGTGGTCTCTTGTTTCTTCCCACCCTCTAGAACTAGTTCACTTTATTATATTATCTTCCTGATCACTCTTTCTGTAGTAAGTTTCTAAGCAAGGAATCCTCTTTGTTAATATTTAATTGAAACTTTCAATTTTTTAATCTTAATATTTTCAATATTTTGGGAAGATATATGTCTCAGATGACAGTTTTCAGTGGTTTTTATTCATCAATTTTTAAGATTTCAAGTCCTACTATCAAGTCTTGTTTCAGTTTACCCGTGCTTTGACTTGATCATAACATCATCCTCTTGTTGACATCAATTTTAGCTAATATCTCCATCATGATTTATTTTATATTTTGCATATACAGTTAGTTCTTACTGAATTCTATTGTAGGAGGCTACTTTTTCATTTCTTGGCTGCCCAGTCTCCAAAAATAACCACACAGAAACTATACTAATTAAATCCCTGCTTGACCATTAGCTCTAGCTTACTATTAACTAGCTTTTATATATTAATTTAACCCATTTCCATTATTTTATATTTTATCATGAGACTCATGGCCTACCAGCAAGACTGGTAGTATGGGCTGCTAACCTAAACCAGCATGTATATTATAAAGCTATCATGACTTCCAAATTTGGATCTGAGGATTTGCTGTTTTGGAAAAGAGATTCTGCTTTTGTTTCCACAGAAAATGAGAACCTGTGGAATCATTCCAGACTAATGTGGTTTGATAGATCAAGATCCCCTGAAAGGTCACCATGAATAACCCCTCCCCCAAAATTATTTCACCCAACAAAAAGCAGGAAGCAGTTTGGAAAACACTACACCCATATTCCCAAATATTGTTTGTAAATGCTTCTTTACATTTAAAGGAAATATGCAATAGGCATTTGTAATGGATCTTGGTTTATTGATGCACATTTAAGGTCAATTTTGTTATACTGTATACACACACACACACACACACATACATATATAAAACCTGCTCTTGATTAACATATTGTGTTTGTGTAGCACATTTAAAATGCAATGTATAATTAATAAATATAAGTTAAGAGATAATCATCTATGATAGTCAAGTTTGTTGTTATCTTAGTTAGATTATTTAGATGGACAGATATATATTTGAGATGAACAGGCATTCTTCAAATCTTTCAAAGTCTCCAGAATATGGCATTTCAAATATGTTAAGGGTTTAGGACTTTTCATGACAGTGAGACACATCTGCTCCAGGCAGCTTCAAGCTACTTCAAGAGGAAGAAGGGCACCAAAGAGGCTCCTTATGACATTGGTTAGCCATTTGGGTAAGAAACTGTTCTTGCTTGGACTGCTTGATGCTATGCTGTATGAATTGAACAAGCAGGACCTACAGAAAAATGGCTGCTGAACTTGCCTAAAGGTGAGATGTTCCTTCAAGGTTTCTGCTTCATGAAACAGTCTGGCAGAATTTCTGCAGGACACAGAAGAAAGTATTTGACAAGCTGCAAATACAGGCAGAACTGTCCTTGGAATTTCCTGCTTTGTGGAAAAGTCTGGGATATTATGGGCCTGTAGGCTGAAGTTGGATGATCCAATGATACGGAAGAACTTTGGGTGACTGTCCAGGCAGTGAGATGTCTCTGTCAATTCGAGAATTTTGGAAGCTGTTTGCGATGCACTTGCTTTTTACTTAGGTAATATTATATTCTTCTGGAGTCTTTGATGGAGTTGAAGAATAAATAGCTATAGTTGTTTTCCTTAGATATGATAAAAATAAAATAGATATAAACATTATAACTGTAATTCTTTCTTGATACTTGTTTTGTTGTATATAATTTTTCTATGTTAAAGTTAAAACCTTTCTTATTTAAACAGATAAGAGGAGGTGATGTGGGATTCCCCTCTATGCTGTAAATAACATTGTTTAATAAAGAAACAGTTTAGGCTTGTGATAGGGTAGAGTAGAGCTAGACGGGAAAAACTAAACTGAATTCTGGAAGAAAGGAGGTAGAGTCAGGGAGAAGCCATGGAGCCACTGCCAGAGAAAGACATGCTGAAACTTGGCTGGTAAGCCACTGGCACATGGCGCTACATAGAATAAATGATATGGGTTAAATTAATATGTAGAAGTTAGCCAATAAGAAGCTAGAGCTAATGAGCCAAGCAGTAATTTAATTAATACAGTTTCCGTGTGGTTATTTCAGGAGTCTGGGTAGCTTAGAAATGAACAAAGGGCATCCTACAAAAGAACTCTTTGCTCATTATTCAAATAATAGGGTCTTGGATTGTCTACTGATATACAAATGTCCAGTTTATCAAATTTATTCCAAGACTGCATCTTTAAAAAAAATCATTTTTGTTCCTTAAATTCTGAACTTTTGGGAACTCTGCATACTTCCCCTGACCCTACATAAAATCCTCACCATGTCTTGTCTCTATCTTTAATTTCCAATATGCTTACTGTGTAAATATCATAAATATATCTCATTCAAAATAGAGCAAAAACTACAACTAGTGTAATATGTATATTATCGGTAACAATACTAATAAATCCTATGCCTTTTATTAAATTTCAAACTACCTGCAGATATTTTCTGAATCATTTTCTTTTCCTTTTAACTGGAGACAGTTGACATGACTGATTTGTTGCATATGGCAAGAGCAATTATGGCTGGTATTGTGCTGTCCAGATTACCTTTTCACAAACGACCTACTTCCATACCTTATAGAGCACTGCTGCTAAGATACCTTCAGATACAAATCCCTACCAGTGTTGTAACTTCAGAGAGTCACTGTACTTAAGCCCATGGACTGAGGTATTTCTCATTCATCAGCAACAACCACTAAGATCAAGTACAGCTCCTTCCTTGAAATATGGATAAATTTCCACACATATCCAGAGAAGTCTTCAATGGAGACTTTACTCCTACCTCTTTCTTCTCACCTGTGCGGGACCTTCCATTAAATATTTAGTTGAATATTCACTGCATTGACTGTTAACTGGGGAAACCAACTCAACTGAACAAGACGAAGCTTGATTCAATACCAATGTTTACCTATTAAGTGGTCATTGTTTTGTTAAAAGTGTGCTTTAAAGGACTCATTTCCTTTTCATGTTCCTAATCACCTAGCATGTAAAACACAAAAACAAAATACATTGTTTGTCTCACAATAACTACAAAGGTAAATTTATTCTTGAAATCTCAATCTAAAGTCGCACTGAGCTATTCTGATTTTTCACGTTTATACACCTATGTCCCATGGATGTTTTCTGAGCTTATACAAACAAGAGCACAACAAATAGATAAAATATATTAATTCCCCTTAATAGCTAGATATTATAGAAACAACCCCAATGAGTGGTTCATAATAGTGTGTATTCATGGATTCTGACACTGCCCTTATAAGATATTTGCAGGGAGCCTGACATTGCAGTTTCAAGAAAGATAAACTCAAGATATTTATAGAACTAGTCATAAAACCATTTTCTAAAAACTGTTCACTTCCTCACCTGCTGACTGAAACAATATCTGATCATCATGGTTCAGAGGAGAAATCGATCATACCTTTTTTCACTAGGATACAAATAAAAACAAATTCAGAATAAATGAGAAAAACTGTTTCTGTTCCACTTAATGTCTATGTAAACTGCTTACATCCTGGATTTTAAATTTAAGCTCAGCCCTTCCGATTTCTGTTTCTTTGAAAGGTGTGGAAAAACTACTCTCTGATTCAATAAAGGACACAAAATACAAACAGCAGTTTTGTGTATACTGACTTTCTATAATATTGAAGAAAAGGGATTTCTCATGATGCTCAATTTTCTTTCTGTTTTTGATTTCTAAGTGTTTTGTTGTAAATGAGAGGTGTAAAAGAGAGAGACAAAACAGCCAAATTTGCAAGTTAGAGCAAAGAAGAGAGGATGACAAATGCATTAAATAATGAAACAGTTGTTATTTTGGGGGTGTAGTAATGAGTACGAACATCAGTATTTTCATTACAAAGTTACTTAACCTATGACAAGAATGAGTTCAAGAAAAGTGCCCCCATGTGGTGTGACTGAACATCATGTCGTCAGAGCAGAGCCTGTACAAAAAACAGATCCTTCACTTCTTGCTTGATTGTGCACATCATCTGGAAGTAAATACTTCTCAAAAAACTCAATTTCAGTTAAAGCTTTATTTGTTTAAACCTTACTGTATTCTTTTGTATATATGGAATGAAAGACTTTCAAAGGTCATTTACCTATGCTGAAAGAGCATTTTGTCTAATTAGACAAGTATGATAAAAGTTACATGTTTTTTTAAATTTAATATGTTATAATACTAAAGTGGCTCTTGTGACATTGAGCTTACTTCCTAGTTTGCCTTTGAGTTTTGTTAAGCTATTTTTATTTTAAGTTGGCACATTGTAATTATAAACTTTTGTTGAATAAAATATGCCATCTGTAACCTATTTACACTGTGAAATTATATAAAGCATTAAAAATATTTATTATTTAATTCTGTTAGAAACATTGAGTATCTTTTGCAACTCTGATTAGGAGATATAACATAATTGGCCAACCAATTATAACCAAGAGAGAGGTTATTCTGCGGTACCAATCCATTAGTAATCGCACTTTGTCTAGCTGCCCTGCAGAAGAGGGAACAAAGTACAAGGATATATTTATGATCATGTTATAAAGAAATCTGCTACATGTATGCTTATTTAAAAGATAAAAATATGTTACTCTAAAAATATTTTAAAACGCAATTTTTTTTCATCTAATTGTATAACACTTCAGTTTGGTTCATTTTTCTTTTTTTCTTTTTCTTTTTGATGTCTTTAAATTCAATATGTAACTAAGCATAGCCTAGAACTTCTGATCCTCCTGCCTCTGCCTCCTACATATTGGAAACGCAGTTGTGAGCCACCATTCCCTGCTTCATTATGCAGCAATAAGCCATTTACTCTCTACTTTTTCCTGAAAATAGTAATTTGAATATGTATTTAGACAAAGATAAGGATTTAAGGAGAAAAATATCTTCCAACAAACTAGGCAAAAAATAAATAAGTAAACATCATCTTGTGATATATTTTGTTTTATTTTTTTCTCTTTTTCAAAGGCAATAGAAAGAAACTCACTGTAGAAGCAAACTATGTAAACCTGATGAAGAAAATGATTTAAACAAAAGGAGATGGGGCATGAGGGAAGGGTACAGGGACAGGGATCGGAATATGGATATAGAGAAGGATATGGAGATGGAGAGGGCGAGGGAAAAGAATAGGGAGAGTGGGGGAGGAGTGAGAGATATTTGAAGTTCTCTTATTTTTTTCTCAGAGCATCAAAGAACCCACAGAGAACTGGAGAGGTGCGTTCAGTTGTTCAGGAGTGGTATTTGCTAAGAAGCTCCCAGAGAAAAGCTGGTGTGTACTTCACACTCACAGCAGATCTCAGATGTAAATGCCGGCCTTAGTTAGGTTTCCAATGCTATAAAGAGACACCATGACCATGGCAGCTCTTATAAAGAAAACATTTAATTGGGGCACTCACAGTGTCTGAGGTTCAGTCCATTATAATCATGACAGGGATCAGGGAAGCATGCAGGCAGATGTGGTGCTGAAGCTGAAAGTGCAACATCTTGAAGACACACTGAGCGGTATTCTGAGCACAGAAAACATTAAAGCCTGTCCCCACAGTGACACACTTCCTCCAACAAGGCCATACCCATTCAAACAAAATCTCACCTCCTTACAGTGCCACTCCCTATGAGATTATGGGGGCCAATTTCACTCAGACTACCACAACAATATTATTTCTAAATAAAGTATGTGCATAAATCAATGCATGTTTATTTCTTCTAAGAATGCATTTTCCAAATATTTTATTTCATTCAGTGTAATGTAGTAAATACATCTCATTTCTATTCCTGTTGATAAATGTTCACCATTTTTCTATATAGCTTGAGTCTCAGAAAGTGGAATGGGCCAGACTCTCATAATCTCTCGAAGGCCCTGGCTATGAGAGCTATTCATCTTACGGAAAGCATACTGACATAATTGATGCCAATATCACTTCCTCCCATTTCATAGGCTGGAAGAAGTTTTCAATAGTTTATTGTAAAACAGCAAGCACTCCTCTGTCTAGTAATGAATGTACTGATTCTATTCCATTCTCCCTATCCCTTTATCCTATTTCTGAAAGTTTACTCCTAGGCCTTCAAGTTTCCTTAACAAGTGTATTCTACAAAAAAATTTTCAACCTGAGACACAGTCTTTCCACTCACTTTATACATGAACTATGTTTTACCTGTATAGTCTCTGATAGTCATTCATTTTATGCATATTAACTATGAACTAAGCAGCATCCTCAGATATGTGTTAGGTAGAAAACAAAAATAAAACAAACCATCTATGCTACTGATTGTTACAACTTGAACATTTTATTAATGTTATTTATTCATATGGAACATGAATATTTGTTTCTAGATAATTTGCTGAGAGTAGATTTTGCAAAGTTATTGAAAATAAGAAGGGATGATGGAGACTTCTGCCAGCCTGCATCATGGTCTAGGTTTAGAATAAAAATGTAAAAATGGTTTTATGTGGCATGGTTATAAAGAATCATAAAACAAAGAACTATTCAGGAGAGATTTGTTTATCCAAGTCAGCTTTAAATTCCTTTGTGCAATTATTCCCTTCAGGAAGAAAATATTTTGTTAGTATTAGAGAAAAGTAATATAGATTCTAAAGCAATATTTCAAGATTTTATTTTCAATTTTGGAAGCTCAGTTTCAAAATATATAACTTTTTTCCCAAAGTAGAATTCTGCTTTTTCAAAGAGACACTTAGATAGGATGCTGGCTTGGGTATTGAACACTAAACAGTCAAGCTGGCTTCGAGTCTCATGCTGCCCACCAACACATTTGTTTTCTCAGACTCTATTTAGCCCAGCAGGTGATGTTATGATGGTACTAAGAGTCAAGCTGCTTCCCAGAAATCTAGGATGCTTGCCACTACTTCCTTAATTACCTCAGTAGTGCATACGGCAGAGCATTTACTATGTCTTACAAAGCTGTGACATATACACATTAGAATCAGACTAGACCTTCATTATACACACAGAGAACTAGGTAAAGAGATGATAGAGGAGAAAAATAGAAGAACATTCATTTTAAAGGTAAATATTAGTCACCAATAGATGTGAGGAAAGTATGAAATGTATATAGACAATATACCTACATTGATTGTGTAGCACTGCATATTATTCATTTACTTACTCTTGATTTACTCATCAGTATATTAATTTTGAAACAAGTCTCATATGTAGCCTAATCAGGCATTGAAATGTGATATATGTCAATCTGTCTTGAACTCTCAAGCCTTAGTTTTTTGGTGCTGGAATTACAGAGAGTCACTTCTACTCCCAGTAGCTATGTCCTTTGATCATATGCAAAAAAAAACTCCATCTCCCAAGAGTTGTATTCTCACCCCTCTATCTTTTTCACTTCTAGTTAGAAGGGTGTGTGAACAAGTCTACTTCCTAGCCTCCATTGTGTCACAAACTAGATGAGTAACTAGTTCTTAAAAACGAGCTCTAAACAGAATCAATAAGTAAAGGTTGCAATCTTGCCCTTATAAGGAAGTCCTTTGCAATTTATTCTTTCTCCCTCTTTTTCTCATAGTGTGACTTATGGTGAAGGAGGGATAGGATGTTTTTTCCATTTAGAGTAATCAAGGATAATATCCTGGAGGATTGTGGCACAAATGGAGGCATTTGCATATTTATACATCTGTGCTTATCTCTATATGTGTACAAGCAGGATGCAATGCCTATTATTTACAGATTGTTGCATTAGTTATATTCTCTACAGATATTAAAATATGCATGTTCTTTATGAAAAAACAATTCTCTTAGTTAATACTTTATGAACTTTTTAATTTTGTAAGCAAAAATAGCTATTAAACATCCTGTCCTGATGAAGTATACTTTCAAAATAATGTCTGTAATCATTTAGTAATGCCTTTTATTCAGATCCTGTTTCCTCTGACAAATTGTGATATTGGCTTTCTTAAATTTGTGTTCAAATTTGAAATATTAACATCTGGGGATATCAATTACATTTCAGGATATACCCCATGCCCAAGAGTAATTGTGCCACACAAAACGGGCTACATGTTTGTTGTTTATGGGCTTTTGGGTTCATTTTGATATTTTTTGGTTTTATTGTTTCAATTTTGTGTTGCCTTTTGAAAAAGAGAGGGAGAAAGATGGGCGCAGTACTAGAGGAGTTGAGATGGGAAAATATCAAAATATATTCTATGAAAAGATTTATTAAATAATTAAATTAAAAATTTTTAAGATTTCCCTTTATGTCTAAACAGTACTTCTTTCTTTCTGCCTGATAACAAAAACTGACTTTTTCTTCATTTTTCTATTCATAGAATGTTGGAAATTTGTTATTCTTTGTGTTTTAATTACTTGAAAACAGTTAAATAGTTTCTCCTCAAACATTAAAACCTTATATTTCTGGTGAGCAAAATTTCACATGCAAGGGCCATTACAGTAGCTTTTTATAACACATTTCTTTCCTAGATACATATATGTCAGTCACAATGAATGACAGACAGAAGTGTACAAATTCAATTTCCAATCTCCTCCAGATAGTCACCTACCAGTGTAGAAATATTTTTCTTTACGGATATGTGCTAATTCAACTTAAATTTGAACAATTAAGCCAAGTAAAATAAAAATTGAGTTCTTCAGTTTCCCTGGCCAACTCCTCAAAGTTATCCTCTGACTACAACATATGCACCTTGACATGAGTTCATCCACATTCCTTTTCACATTATTCATGAACATATGCAAAAATATAATAACAATAAGTGATATTGCCATTGTAAGATTATTTTAAAGTTAAAATAATTTTATTCCATTATCATGCCAATATGGATAATAAACAATATTCATCCAGTGTATACAAAATTATATCAACATGGCGCAGCAATGGGTGAGACTTGCTTGGAAGAAACATCTGTGCTCTCAGCAACGTGAATCAGTTTTTAGCTTGCTTTCTGTTTAGACTCAGAGTCCATCCTAAAACAGACAGCTGTCAACCCCTTCCTTTTTGGACAGATACCATCAATAAATCAGTAATGTTATAGAGAGCAGATATTCTATCCAATATAAGAGTATGAACACAATAGAAGTCAAAAGAGATGACTCCAGACATCTACAATGAGAGGATGATAGAAGGCAATGAAGTGATTTAGTATGGACAGTACAAACCATGGCATGTAAGTCATAGAAACATTACATACCATAACAATGAAACATGAATGGGGACATTTTGCTTCTGAAGGAAACAGCATTCTGTTTGTACAGCATACTTGAACTGTGAAAATTCAAGTTTTCTTCTTAGTTATAAGGGATAATAATGAAATGAGTTTACATGAGAATTTTGCATCAAGCATTGACACTGTATAAAGGAGAAATTGGTTGGTTTAATCTTTTGATGGGTTCCTGTTGAGGAAAGAAAAGTTCTAATAAACAGTGTACTGTACAGAAGTTAACTGAAATCCTGTATCTGTTTGTCCTCTATGGAAACACACATTTCAAAAAAACTTAATATGCTTCAAATTGATATGCCTTTTTTTGTTTTCATTTATTGATTGAAAATTTTATACACACAAGCATACACACACATGTTTTGATCCAGTTTGTCTTCATTTTCTTTTTCACTTCAAAACTTGCCCTTTCGTCCTCTACCACATTTGCTTACCAATTTCATGTACTCTTGAAAACAAGCAAATTAAAAATCTGATTGTACTCAGTACTGCGTGGATGTATGGGGCTGTGGGACCATCTTTGGGCAAATGGGTAGTGTCTCAGTTTCTGAATTCCTGAAATCACTGATTATTGCCGGTCTAATAACTGTTGATTGATAGTAGCTCCTCAGATAGGGGTGGGGCTTCTAGAGCCACTCCTGAATATACACTCTATATTTTGTCGCTCTAGTGAGCTCAAGTGTACAATACCATAGATATGCACAATGACATCGGTGTATCTAACAAACAGCATTTTTTTCTGACTGTTTAGCACCTCTTGCTTTTTGAATTAATGAAAGAAAAAGTTTAAATTAAAAAAAGCAACAACATAATTTTCAAGATATCTGTACAAAGATCTTTTGTGTTGTTATTGATGCTGTTTGCTATTATTTTGCTAAAACAAAAAGTCGTTAGTGACCTTGGGCCATTTTCTTGAAATGCTGTCACTGAAGAAATTAGAGCCTCCTTCTTTTCGTCACTGTGGGGAAAGAGGGGTCCTTTTCCTTTCTGATTCTTCCTTGATGCAAGCTGTAAAACAATCCCTTCATGTATTGTAGGTGAAGTCAGTTAATACATAGACAACTTGAGATATATGCATACTGGTAAGTAAAATCTTTCCATGTTTTTGGATTCACAGAGTTATATGTGTATACTTACAGATAATTATACTTGCTCTCATATCTATTTGTAGCAGTGATAAAATAATAATAGCAATTTATAATTTGTAATCTTGCCCCAATGAGCCTTCATTAACAATATAGAGCTGACACAGTATGTTTGGTTTTGATGACAAAACATTCTGGCAGTTTTCAGTCTAGACACTGAAATATTGACCTCTTAATATTCTTCCACTTTTTCTTTCTTTGATTTTCAGATATTCAAACTCTTATTCCTCTAAGCTCAGTGTTGTAAGGTTAAGCGATATCCTATATATTTTTCTATATTTCTATTACAACCTTCTCTCAAATATTAGTTAAGGAAGACACAATTTTTGTGAGCTTTCTTTTTTCCATATCATAGCTTCAGATACAAATTTAACCACTGCTCTATGTCTGCCTCCATCTGAGGTTACCTATTTATCTACTTTTCTTTACATTCTTCATACGGTTGATTTCTTCCTTCATGTTCACCTAAGTACTTCTGTTTTCTTTAATAACTATTTCAATTTTTTATCTTTTTACAAATGGATCTTGAAGTCTGGGAGAGTGGCCTGCACTAGCAATCCCAGCACTCAGGGAGCTGATGTAAGAGGAGATCAAGCTAGACGTGAGCCTGGTTGGATGCAGTTGGAAAATTCAGAAACAACAAGAAAATGAAATAGACAGTAAAAAAAGGAAGAAAAAGAAAGAGAGATAAACAGACTTTGGCACTTAGACTTTATGTGGTAGGAAAACTCTGTCTATAGGAACAGAAACACCACAAGAGTGGTTCCTTCACATCGCATTTGGTTTTATGATTTGCATATCTGTGTAACTTCACTCAAATCTTTTCTTAGCCTGTCAATCACTGCATCACTCACTCTTGCTTCTGTAGCTGATAGTTAAGTTCTGTACATATTCTGTTTGCTACAGAGCTCTTTGTCAGGGAACAAAGTGTGTTTCGCTTTGGATAATGTTTGAATGTGTCCCTTAAAGGTCCATGCATTGAAAAGTAATACTTATTGTGAAAGGAAAGTGGAAACTTAATTCACATCTAGTGTTAAAGGTTTGGGCTTTGGGTGGTGATTAAGATTTGACATAGCAATCATTGGTTGAAAACTCCATGACTGCATCCTGGTAAACTAAGAAACAGAGAGAGAAATTAGAGGGCACAGATGTGTTGCCTATTCATCACTAGCTGTATGATGCTTTGCATTGCCCGAAGACAGCACTATCAAAAAGGTATTGCAGATATGTAGCCCTAACTACCAGATGTGGGAGCTATATAAAGTTCCTTGAAATGTACCAAGTCCATGGCCTTACATTATCAGCTACGGAAAAGAGAATGATATACTAATTTTCTTTGGAGATCTACACATAGTTTTACAAATAGGATTCATATAGCTGTGGAAAATTCTGTTAGTGCTTGCTGTCATTTCTGCTAGCAGAAGGAGATGATTTGCTACAACAAGTACATTTAATGCTGTTGTGTGGACCAGTACACAAAAAGACCAGACTAAATATTTGGGCAATTTATGATGACCCTTGTAGACCTTGAAATGTGTGTTGTACTCCAACTTCATCCATCTAGGCTCCTAGTTTCTGTGTATTTTCTGAAACAATTGTCATTTCTGGTAAAGACCTCTATTGGAGTTGACTGGTGAGTCCTATCCAGTGTCCTTATAGTTTCATACGATTATCATCTTAGATGATAGCATATTGTATAATATAAAAAATGAAAACAAGGTAAAAATCAGCTTTATTCATTGAATTTTTGTTTAGGTTCTTTTGATTATGAGTTTCCAGCTTTGCTTTTGGCTTAAAAGGAGGTTGAGAAGGAAGACAGAAAGGAAATGGACATCAAAAGAATGAAAGATTCAGAAGAAAAAAGTAAAAAGAAAGCCCTTTGTCAACTTCATTTATAGTTGGCCCTGTTGCTAGCAAAGCCAAGGTATTTTCACACTATGCTGTCTTTTATTTAATGAGAATTGAAACTATGAGAACCTTTTCAAAGCTATGTATGAGCAACAAATAAAACAGAGACATTGTCCAACAGTGATTACCAAACACTTTGTTTCTAGCTTTATTCAAGGAATGCTGCTTTTCCAGGGGCAGCTGTAGCCCCATATTATTTTCTGTGACTCTTAGGTAAAGATTCCCAAACATCAAAATGTATTTATGGTTTGGCAATAACCAATACAGAGAACATGCCTACCCCATTTCAACTACCATCCATATGAAGTTTTAAAACATGGATCTCTTATTCCCCAGGATTTCAAATGCCTACAGATTTTATCAGGTATGACATCTTAGATGGTTCCATTGCTGCACAAGAATGGATAAACCTAACTATGTTTCCATCTGAGATACACTTTTTAGTGGATCTTAGCTTTATGTGGACCAAGTACTACTCTATTACAGAACTTGAGGCAGAATGTTAACTCATTTGTTTTTGGTCACTTGACTAGTTGGGGACCAAAAACCATAAGCACAGGGAGTCTGGCTCATACACTCGTATTCTCACATGTACTCATATGAGTAGCCAAGTCAAAGACTATCTAATAAAAGGAAAAGTATATCGATTGAAAAAAAGGTAGTCAAGAATATCTATTGGAAAAAATAAGTGGTCAAACTAAAGAATATCTATTGAAGCTGCCACTAAGGAAACTAAGAAGCCAAATAGCATGACAAAGTTTACTAAAAAAAGATGCAAAAAATACCTGGTAACTTCTACAAACCTGGGTTTAGAAGAGTTCAGTCATTTGTCTAAATATTTATGATCATGGATCTTATTCAAGGATTTACAATTCCTCTTATTGCCTGAGGTCTTAACATACCTATAAAAGTAAAAAAAAGTTGCTTTTACTATGATATGAGTACACTTTATCTTTCTATTCCTTTGCTCTCTTATGTTCATGAGAATGTTATTTATAGACAAATTGTTTGGCTCTAACTTAGTAAAAGAAGAGAAGGTACAAATTGAAATAAAAGGCTGGCAAAAATGAATCTGAGTAATGTCAAGTCAGTTTGTGGGAACTACAGAGAGTTACTGTGTGCTCAGGAGAAATCTGCAAAGCAACTGACAAGAAATATTTAATCTTCATTTTTATTATGAATTTCCCACTCTGCCTTATTGCTTTTCTGCTTTGTGAATTCTCTTCCTTGCAACTTCTTAAAATATGTGATGATTATTTTCTAGAATAAACCTCTTTCTTTTGTGAAGCATACAATATATAGTATGCCATACTTATGGTCATACTATTGATTAAAAATGAAAGGTAATTACAGTTATGCTATGGAATGCATATTTGCTTTTAAGTATTTTTTTCTTTGTACAAATTATAGCTCTTTGATTTATTTTTGTGGTCCTACAGGCATGACAATTAGTGATCTGAACTACCAAATTTGCTGAAAATAATGGAGCTTATATAGTCTTGTGTTATAATTGCTTTTCTGGGCACCTCCCCTTCCCTACTTCCCCCTCATCACTTATCCACATTTAATCTTGTTTAAATAGCAACATGCCAAACATGTCTGCTAATCAGCTGGCTTAGTATCCCATGGAGATTTCTGCAGTTTTAAGCACTACATTTCACTATGTAAGGATTTTTTTCCAAATATTGACTTTTGGTTTTCAAGGTTACTGATGATGTGTTCCAGCACATTAATCATTCTAACCACCTCAACAAAGAAGCTCATTAAAAAGACAAATACATTTATCAAGCAAATCATCAAGAAGATTATATACTTTCCACCCATAACAGATTATAGCTGAGTAAATGACTTGGGCATTTTATAATTAAACATGCAGAACACTTAATATGTTAATATTCAGATCTTTCATTGAGGAATAGGATGGTATGGGCTTTATAACACATAATTAATATAGCACAATTTAGTTGCAATTATGTGAGTTAAAATAGGAATAGTGCTGTGAGTATACAGTATTATTTAATATTGTGATCAAGTCTAAATAAAAGGACAATAGAACCTGTAATGACTTGAAGTTTGAGATTTCTGTAGAGCAATAGTAGGGAGTTTTGGTATCTAACAAATATACAGTTTCTGGCGTTGAAATAAAGCTTCAGATAGAAGAGATGCAGCTAACCATCCTTTGCCCTCAGGCTTCACTGAAGCTGGAATGACTATTTCTTTTGTCAGCCAAAATAATACTTTAAAGGTTCTGGAAATGCCTAAGGGGTCAGTTTCTTCCTAGGGTTCAATCTTGTCTCTTGTTCTTTCTCTCACCCACCTACCTCACACAGACTTCTGCTCAGGAAAGTTCGCATTCCTGTCTCTAGGTCTCCAAATCAATGGTCAAAGATAGCCTTGAATTGCAGCCCTCCCTCAGGCAGGAATGATCTCTCAGCAATTTTGTATTTCATTAAATATCTTATTTTAGGCACAAATTAAGTAAAGTGCTTCTTAGTAGAACATTACTAAAGCATGCACAAAATAGTTAACATGTTCAATTATGAAAAATAAACAAACAAACAAACAAACCATTGCTGTCAAATCTCCCAGCGCTCCTCTACCAAATCCAAAGGTTAATAGGCTACAGATTCAATAAAATTTGTGTTACCATCTAACAAACTTGCTGACTTCAGTGAGAGGTGTCAAAGTAAAAATTGAACAAAAAAATGGAAAAGGAAGAGTTTATTTAATGTTCTTGCAATGCAGAAAAGAAAGTAGATCTAAGGTGAACATTTTTAAGGCAAATCAGATATGGGGGGGTGATTTTAAGAATTGGTAGTGGAGGGTGGAAGTTGGGTGTCACAGTTGTCTGTGTATGATAGTGTGATAGCTGGCCTTACCTAAGGGAAGAGTACTCTATCTGCATGCTAAGGGTTCCTGAGCTTTGAGATCAGTTGTGTTCTGCTCTAAGTTATACCATATTGTGTAAAACAGTGATTGTTTTTGCCATGTCTTATCCTGAGTGAGTTTATTTTTCAAACAGTGTTCAACACTGTTTTGAAGATAGTGTGTCTCTGGGCACTGAAGAGGACATGTGAATGTCGTCATCTGTCTTTCACCACCCCTACAACACAGACTGATACATGATTTATTTCTGAGAGCATGGTTCTATAAATATATTGAGGTGAATTGGGAATCTAGGGCTTTTTGGATGAGACTGTAAACTTTATATTAGGAAAACCATGTCCAAGAATTTATTGGACATACTGGAACAGAAAGAAATTTAGATCTCTCGCTTAGACATGATAAAGATATAGATAACTAACCTTCCCATGGTGATGGACCTTACCAGTTTTGTCATGTGTGTGTCAAGGAACCCTGATTGTCCCAGGGCCTTCAGCTTGTTCCCCATTGTTGAAGTTGCATAGTCCTCTGCTGTCAGCCAGTCGATCCTGGGTGTCCATCTGAAGCTACTGTTCATACTTCCATCTGCTCCTATATCCTTACCAGGACATGCACTTCACCATCCAAGTTGCTTCATGTTTAGAGATTTGCTCTCAAATCTATTGCATAAGCAACTACATTCTCCAGTTTCTACCCTGAAGCTTGCCTTAGTTCCCTGTCTTCCAAATACACATTCTATATACACTTGTATTGCCCACTTCTCAACCTTCTTTAACTTTGCTGATACCACTTAACATTTTTAGAAGCAAAGAGTATGTACTCTGTGAAGTGGTCTGAGATCTAATAAGGGATTAAGTTTAGAGTGAAAGAATTTGTGTTTTCCTCAGTCAAGATGACCAAAGAAAGTGGAATCATCTGTCAAACAACTCCCATTGAAACCTTCATACATAGTTAATTTGTTGTTCTTTAATATATTCTGACATTGTGAAAAGACACAAACTCTTTTGTCTAGGTTTCTTTATCATTCCTCCTACAGAAACTGAGAGGTAAGAGGATTATCTTATTTAAGCCTATGTTTGGAAGGAATCAATCTCATGTTCTTGAGAAAGATATTCTTGGTTTCTAAAGCTGGATGGAAACATGAAAATACCTCATATCAAAAGTTCAGAGGAAGAATTTTCAAGTTTTTGAGAAAGGATCTTTCTCTGGGGTCTGGACTTCTACAATTAGACTATACTCACTTGTTAACAAGCCCCAGACACCTATCTGTCTTCACTTCCTCAACACCTGAATTATAAAATGCCATCATATTTGGCATTTTAAGAGTGTGTATGTGTAGGGGGTCAATTCTAGTCCTTAGCCATTCAATGCAACTATTTGATCTAATATGGTATTTTCCCAGCCCATAATTGATTGATTCAACAATCCATATTGGTCTCGAATTCATGGATAAGCATAGTATGGCCTTACACATGGTGATCATTTAGCCTTAGCACCCCAAGTGTTAGAACTGTAGGCTTAAGGCATCACACCCAGCCTAAGTTGGTTTAATCAGTGAATTGATTAAAAGATTTTAATCAATGAATTGATTAAAAGATCTAAAGGCATTACTGACTAAAGCTTCTGTAGATAGGCTAAATTTTAGATTTAGTGAAGGAGGAGTAAACAACCTATTCTGTTTGAATTCTCCATGATAGGATGGCTGAAAAAATAGCAAACTGTTTATATGTTCACAGCCCAGGGAAAGACTTGAGTTAGTACCTTCTTACACTTTTAAATAAAGTACTTAAGCTTTATTCTGATGGGCCTGTACATGAATCAAAGCACGTGGTCAGAGATTTCCATATACAGATTTATTCTCAACTTAGTGGCTGTGGTAATAATAGAAAAAGGCACCCGAGAAGATAAATAGCACCCGAGCAAGATGTAGGCTTAGTTCTTCCAACTTCTTGATTCTGGCAGGAAACATCACATTTCCTGAGATATCTCTGGGTCTGAGGGTTGCTGGATTGTATACTTACTTTTGCTATTGTCCTTGTAAATCTTGAACAGCACTAAAGACCTAATACCTGCCAATAAAAATAATTTTGGTCTGGTAGCATGTTACTATTGTGAATGTAAATTTACCCAAAATAAAGTCAATCTAACTCACTTTCCTCCTAAGTGTAACATTTTTAATAGGGTCACTGAAGTACATTTTAAAATTAAGTTCTATCAATTACTATATACTTGAATGAGAGTGAATAGTTATATTCACTTCCCATATTACTTTTTTTTTGTTTTTGTGTTTGTTTTTGAGATGAGATTTTATGAAGTCCAGGCTGACCAGGAACTTACTGTGCAGCTGAAGATGATCTTAAATTTATTAGTCATCTACCTCTAAACTGCTAGGAATACAGGCATGTGCCTCTGTGCCGGCCTTACTCTATTTCTAAGATAGAACTTAACATATCTCTTCAGTATAATGCCAGGAGAATTAAAAGCATAATCATTTTAATGTGCCTGGCACTGCCTGGGCTCATCGAAGATAGCCTTTCAAAATCACTATGCTTCCTGCTTTTCATTGTCTGTCTCAGTGGATAAAGCTTCTTTGTCAAGAATTTCAAAACCTTCATCATCATAATCACCTATTCACTTATCACTTCTTTAGTGAGATAAACAGAATTTGTTCCTGACCACTAGCACATGCCATGTTTTCTCTTAAGCTTTTTCCTGCTCTTTACCACTTTGTAAAGTTCCTCCCTCCTCACCTTGTGCCCTTAGAAGTCCAAAGTGCTTTCATAGATTATAATTCACATTCTCTGAGGATGAAAGTGCAGCAATTAGTGGTTTAATTAATAGGGTCATACAAGCTTTAACTAGGCTTGAACTGGTTCTTTCCCTAACAATCTGTCTAAGTTATGCAAATCCCTATGTATCTGATTTTGCCTTTAATATATTAATATATTAATCTCATGGGCTATGGTCAACTTTTAAAAAGATATCATAGGTTTCAGACAGCTACTAATCTATAAGAAATGCAGTAATTGCTGCTGCTGTACTGCCATTATATACCCTTTAACCCCTTTAACTGTTTTTAAATGGACAAACAACCAAAAGAGATGTAACCTTTCTACTTCTTTTTCTAATGTATTCTTTGTTCCTCCCCACCCCTGCCCTGCCACCTTCTTTTGCACATTTCCTTGCAAAATCCTCTGGGAATATTTTGTCAATGAAGAGAAATACTATAAAAATTTAATAAATTCTCTTGAAAAAGTTCTTAAATTAGATGATTGTGAATAAAGTGGATAAAAGGTCTCTCATTGATGCTTTTCAAAGAGCAAATCATTCTACTTGAAATGTTGAAAAATAGAAATTCAATAAAATACTGTAATGCTTGCTGGAAATTAATTCTTAAGTTCATTAAGTTGAGAGTTTCACAGGGCTGCTTTCTAAAATAATGACACAAATCCTTGTGTTAGTTCACAACAATTTGAGAAATAAAAGCAGAATAGGTGGAAAACATACTCATAATTTTCTTTACTATTGATTAGAGGACACGAGCTCCAGCAATATTAGCTAATTGGCTGTCCTGATAAGAACATTTAAATGAGGCTGACTAACTTTTTCCTAAAATAGAAGTGACACCAGGGAAGGACAGGATTTCCCTTAAAGGTAGAAACCATTTGAAGGTAGTGACAAAGCAGTGCCTTTACTCTCCTTTTGTTATTGTCTCTCTTTCCCATGGGAGCAAAGGTGTAGTCTATAAGAGAATATCTTTTCCCCAAAAAAGAGGCAAAAACAATAGCATATGCGATGAGGTTACTCCTACAAACTCCCACTGTGTCATGTTCCTGAAATGTTGGGCAGGAGAGAGGCTAAAATATGTTTAGTAAAATCTTCCCCTTACTAAAAATCCACTCATAATAGGACCACAATACATCTTCTCTTTTACCACAGCTTCCCAATGAGATGTGCAAACATGTCACCTTCCCAGAAAGAGATACATGTGAGGTCCAATTCTCAAATCTGGCTAATATACACAAAATAACTTTAATCTTGAAAGAGAATTTCTCGTGAGCCTTAAATTAAAAGGATGTCAAGGTAAATTGTCCTTATTTATATTTTGTTTATTTAAAATTTTATAGTTCATTTTATTTTTGATTAAATGTGTCTCTTTTCGTTTTATTCACTGTAATAGATTCTATTCATGATTTTATAAGCTTTCTGATAATTTTAGTAATTGAATTTTTTATTTCAGTTAAGTAAAATAATGAGTTAATTTTCTAGCTTTATTAGATTGATTATGTTAATGACTAGATACAAATATGGGAATAATTATGATTTCAGGACAATTAAAGAACCTAAAGATAAAGAGCACTAGGCACTTCAGTGTGGAGAGTAACATCATATCTCTTCCACTGGAGTATTAACCAATGACAGCCAAACACATTTGATAGTTACAACTGAGTTGTTGATATTCTTTTATGGATGTCCTTTTTCCCATGAATAAACTAATGCCAAAGCAAAGGGAAGCAGATTTGGAAGACTTGAGCCATGCCAGCCAGAGCCACCTCTGCTATCAGATTCTCCTGTTCTGCTCTGTGCTTTTCTGTGAAAGTGCTATAAAACTGATGAGCGTTCTTGGGAAAGATCCACCATCAGGTGGTGGCAGATGTTACAGCAGCTGCACTCATGCTTTCAAGTGCACCCTCTGCAGTCCAACCTGATGCCATGGAAGCAGCATTCGTAGTGGAGGGAGGGTACCACAGCTGAGGCTACAGAGTCCTTCCAGGAATAGAGGCTGCTGAAGAGGCTAAATGGCTCCAAAAGACTGTAAAGCTGGGCTGATGAAAATTCAGTCATAATCTGCTTTCTCCTCTGTGCCAGGTGGGAAAAAAGAGGAGGGAAGGAGAGATGCCAGCAACTGCTCTTGGGGTTAGGATGAATTTGATTCTGCAGTGAATATTCTCGGCACTATTTTTCTCCAAAACTCTCATCAGCTTCCTGTACCTGCTTATACAAAGGCAAAACTCTAAAGTCAACATTCACCCAATCAGCTAATATTCACAGGGCTTCTGCTGTAACGAGAATGTTTAAGTCCTAGGGACTCAGCAATAAATAGGAGTATACTTTCCCTCCCAAGGAGTTTAATGCTACCGATACAAAAAATAACACACACAGGTAAAAGACCTTGCTTCATCATTCATGGCTCATATATGTTAAACAATGAATACTCAAAAGTCAGACTGCTTATATATTGGAAGAATATGAAAGATATATCTATCTATATGCAAAGACTGATTGGGCTTTTCTTCTAAGACAAAATGGAAACTAAAAAGAGTTTAAGTACAGGAAAGGGCCATATCATTTATAGACAGGTAATAATGAAAGCAAACATATCTCCCAATTTATATGAAAATGACTCTTCCCCACACATTCAGCGATAGTGTGCGGTTCCTTTGAGATATACAGTCTAGAGATCAGTACTGATGACAAAATATAGGTCTTCCATGGGTAGTAGAAAATGACAAGATCTCCTTGGTAAATTGGGAGCATGGGGACCATGGGAGAGGGTAAAAGGAAAAGGAAGAGCAAGAGAAGTGAGCAGAGAAAAATGTAGAGCTCAATAAAATTAATAAAGTGAAACATACGGGTGGGCAAAAAATATTGGTGAAGTTGGCAGTTTTGAGTTCCATAGCTCTTTAGAGCTACTTGTGACCATTCTGTTTATGGTCAGTCCCCATTGCTCACCCACCCATTCAGGGTACATTCTGTTTGTTTTCCTTAAAATCTGTCCTTTCTGTGAGTGAGAGAATCATGATTTTCTTGTTGTTGTTATGAGACAGGATGCAATGGCTATATCATTTGAAGAAGCAGTACAGATCTAGAGGGGAAAAACCCAACTAATTTCACAGTGAGCCATTTCTAGCCTTTCTTTTCACCTCTCTGCAACTATTTCTTCTCAGCATCCCACATCGTCAGAGTCAGGGCTGGTTCATGGCTTTGCATACATCAGTCTCACTACTCCAGAGGTGGTGTTCACACCGCCTTGGAACTTTAAACAACTTTTTGTTTCAGTCTGCCTTGGGTGGGACAATTGAGCATGTATTAAGGAACCTGAGCCTCTGCTGAAATGTGGCATTTTCTCCTACTAAGTCTTTACTTCTCAGAATAGTATCTCAATTACCCACTTCCCGAGGCTACTCATTGACTATTGCCACTAATCACATTCTAGGAGGCTTAGGCTGGGATTTCAGCAGGGCCAACCTTTGGTCTCACACTGTAGTCACAATGGGACCATGGTAGCAGGGAAGGACTGCCCACATCTTGGAGGTTTATATTCACTTGAGGAGATATCAAACAACTGCCATACATCCCTGCAAGAAATAAAACATACAGATACAGGTAAATAGCTTCTGTTTCACTTTCTGAATAAAGGATTCTGCATTTTAGCTTGGCTCTTGCATACCTCTAATTAAGTAGATGCATTAAGCTTTACAGAGAGCTAAAGAAGAGATCATGTCTTGGAGTAAGCTGAGTGATTGCAAATTTGATAGAATCTTTCTCCATTGGCTCCTGCATTGAGATGGAAGGGTAGAATGATTGCCTTTATTTCTCCTGGTCTCTCGGTTTTTGGAAATTTTATTTCAACTTTCAGTGATGTTTTCTTGAAAACAATTTGCTAGGAATATTTCAGAGAGAGCTACAGTAGAGAGAAATAATAAAGACTATTAAAAAGCAGTCTTTAGTTGTATGATCCGTCAGGCTTTAGTATATGTTACATCTCTGAGTCCTGAGCAAAAGAGATGTACAACAGAAAACCATGGTTCTTAATTTCTGAATTAGAGTGTACAATGGGGTTATGATCTTCTTTTAGCCATCTAATCTCTTTTATGTTACCTGCATATGTGGTATTGCTTTATGCAGAGTCACCAAATTACACTACACCATGACACAGCAATTAACACAATTGAATTAAGGAAAATAGTTTTAAAAATCAATTTGCACCTTTTAATTATTTTTAAATCACCTTCAGTTTTGCAAATTATGTATCTGAGATACTTGTGGAATATTTTAGAGATGGAATCAAAACGATTGTTCATGAGACAAAGATACATGTAGACAAAGCTATAAGTAATGATTAACTGCAATTATTATAAACACGTCAGTTGCCAGGATTATACAGAAAGTCTGCTTGTGTTTTATCATTGGTTGACTCCGTGTGAAGAAGTCACTGCAGAGGCAATGTAATGAGTTGTCTTCAGATGTGAAATTCAGAAGCAGGAGTGGGTTACAGCCTGTAAACAGAGCAAGCGGATGATTAGAAATAACACATAAATGGAGTCTAGATATAATAAAAGAAAAAATTTAATTTGAAATAATATTTTATAGCACTGAGAAAAACTCAATTAGCAAGAGGAATGATTGAATCAATTTGGTTTTTCATGATATGAAAAGTAGATCTTCTGTCTTATTTTAAAATAGCTGTATTGAGTCAAATATCCACTGAATTTATTTGAACTTATAACAATTTTATAACACATTGTTAATTTCTCTAGAATATAAATTGGCAACTATTTCACCATTTTCACAGCAATGCTTTGTTTACATTTTATTAGTAAGAAACTTATACAAGTTAATCAGCTGACCAGCACAAGAAAATCATAAATAGCTTCTTTCTTTTCTATTTTTTGTTTCTTTTTTTTCTTTGAACTATTTCCAGTAGGCTTCAGGGATGGTGTAAGCTCCAGGAAAGCCTTTAATAAAGTCATGAAATTATCTGCTGTTATCAGTACAGGTGCATTCTGCTCTTAGAGCAGTACAGATGGAAAGCAGTAGCAGTAGTGGTTCTAGGCTTAAATCTCCAGGGAACACATTGCCAAGGTTAGTTCTGGACCCAGCGCTGCTGCCAAGTTCAAAAGACTGTCTTGTTCCTTTGGAACTGTGTTACTGTATCCATGAACTTTCTCAAAATTGAGTGATAAGTACTGTCTATCTTAGGATATAAATAATGCAGTGTTGTGACTTACAATCTTTATGATCTTGATAACCGTTTTTAAGTAGTTATTAAATGCCAGGCCCAGCAAAATAATATGAATAGAAGAATGACAGACACTGGCCTCTGAACAGGATTATGGTGATGGCATGGATTCAAAAACAGAAAAAAAAACTTACAGGACACTATAATCATTATGTTGGAACAAAAGTAGCTAAGATAATACTGAGAAACAAGGAGATATAGGGAGAGGGTTCTCCTCTTAGAAGAGCAGAGATTACAGGAAGAAACTTAAAAATTATGATGAAACTATAAATAAAAATATGTACATCCCTATTTGCTAGAAGATATATAGAGAAAGCAGTTTGTATTTGGTTTATAAAATAGAAGAATAGTAGACCTTATTGAAACTATGTAAATATACATATTTACATATATATTCATAAGTATATACTTATACATTGCTAAATATATATGATATGTACAATTTCAAGTTATATTAGAAAATATTGTGAAAAGTTGTGATTTTAATGAGATCTTTGAAGATATAATGCTAATCAATCCTGTTAAATCTCCTGAGTGCCTACTATGTTTGCATTATGACTTTTGGCATGAGGGAAATGACAGAGAAAATCTAAATGCGACTGTTCTATAACACCACGCAGAGAAATGATGTGTATTTTTATTAATACATAAGAAATTATTTTGTATCTTTGAGAATCTGTAGATACTCATTTCAATGTTACTTTTTGAAATAATCTAAATTATAGGTCATGCTTTATTTTCTCATGACTATTTATAATGACTTGTAAAAGAGAATTTGAATGCTGGTTTACCTTTCCTACAGTGCAATGGGCTTTATGGGCTTTATGAAGTAAATCCACTTAGTGAATGAACTGAATAAGTTTATAAGGTGGAAAACATTTCTTAATTTACAGGGTCCCAAGTTAAAGTGTGTCCCTATCCACTTCCCTTAAGCACTGATGGGCTGACAAATGATTGTAAATGGCTTATTTTAATAAAATGCAAGATTATCAACCAAAGTTAGTTCTGCCTTTCATTTTCTAATATACCAAATATTATTTTTATTAAATTTACCTTTAGGCTTTCCATGTTATTTTAATGTATAAACTGTAAGTCATATTTTCCATTTGAAATATTTCTTATCCCCCAGGACAAAATCAATACATCAAAATTAAATTTCAAGATTTCATTAGCACATCTTTGAGGCCAGATATTCTAATAGTCTCTGGGTAGAAACTAAATTATAGAGTTATTTTATGTAGACAATATAATTCTTTTAATACTTTTACTTTATAGGATGCAACAACAAAAAGATTAGATCCAGTATAAAAATTTAATTAGAAAATAAAAACATTTTCTCCATTTTCTGGTAGCACCACTCTACTTAATTTTTACATCAATATTATTGTTAACTTTCAAAATCTAAATTAAATGCAAATGTTTTAAGATTAAATTCTTTTAAAGTACCTAAATATAAACAACAATTTATTAAATTTCAACAATTGACCTCTCTAGCAGCAACATCAAAGTATTAATTAACTGATTTGGAGATCTGAAAAAAAAATTTCCAAATTAGTGAATACAATTATATTTACTTTTGTGAAAATTAGAGCCTTGATAGTAAAGTAATGGTTCTCAATTTTCTCTCATATTAACTACATTCACGTGATCTATCTGCAGTTAATCCATTGAGACATTTGAACATTTTGTTTCCTATTTGTCCTCCAAAATCAAGAACCGACATTTGATACATTTCTTGGTGCATATTTGTGTGGTTATGGATTCTCAGAGAAGGATGGTAGATATGTGTTCAGGGTAGAGATACTGTCATGATATCATTGTCAGAACCAAACAAATTTTCTGCACCTTAAAATAAAAAGTCATGATCTTGACCCAGGTAAAATCTTTTGTCAGGGAGACTATTAAGCCATATTGAAGCTAGAGGTTTTTTTTTCTTTCTTAATATCTATCAGAGACTACAAAATAGATGACTAGTGTCTGTTAACCTTTATTAATTCAAAGGCTTCCTTACACTCATCAGAATCAAGTACACTTAAGTAGAGATTACACTTGTCAATCTACCAACTCAGTAGTTTTGTCCATGTAATTTGCATTTGTACATTAGAATCTGAATGCTGGGGGAGTGCATCTTACAAGTTTAGAAATAAGCGTTGCTTCCTTTTTTCTCCTTACTGCTGACTATTTTGTGAACTCACTAAGAGTAAATGAATTCTAACCAAGAATGGAAATACTTGCACTTCTATGATGATGGATAACAAAACAAGCCAGGCACATTGGGCCAGAGCTAAAGTTTCAGCACCCAGAAGACTGAAGCAGTAAGATCTTTGAGGGTTTGAGGTCATCCTGGGATACACACTGAGTTACAGACTACCCGGATCTACAGAATAAGATTTTCATTTTAACCTATCACAGTACATTTGTTGTCTCAGAATAGCATCATTTCAGAGAAAGTATTCCTATTCTAGCTTTAGAAGTGGGGAAATAGAAGATTACAGACACTAGTAATGTTCCTCAAATCAGATAGTTAATAGCAGGCTTATCTATTGGGATCTAGAGGCCATCCCATTAATACCTGACAGCATATTATTTTTATAGTACATCAACACCAAGTAATTCTGAAATTCTTTCTCTCTGTAATATGAGGATTGAGAATGGAGAAAATCTCAAATGCTGACAATGGTGGACTTTGCCCTTTATTTTACTATGAGGCAACAACAGATGCTTGTTGTTCTTTCTACTACACCTCAACACAAGCAAATTAAATTTTTAGAAAAGACCATGACAAATAACTGAATGTGATCTGGATCAATAAAGCAGGCTGCTATAAAGCAGCTGTATACTCCAGAATTTCTTCTACTCTATCAGCATTGAACGTCAGGCTGTTATTTGAAGGATGAAAGTCAGAATGATATCCAGAAAGTAATTTTCTTTTTTATATTTCAGTGATTGAATTTTGTCAGTTTTCCAAATACTTTAATATGAAAAAACAAAGTGCAATTACTCATATTTCTGATAAAGTCCTTACTATAATTCTAAGAATGTCTCAAAGGGAAAACAGAAGCAAGCAAAAATCACATATTTATATACTAGAGAAATGTCAACACTGATTATACCTAAACATTTAGCAGTTTATACTTTAGATGTGCATATATGCATTTATATGCACATATGCATATGCATGCAGATATCATATATCTACATATTAATCCCTTTGGATACTACATTAGAAGATAAAAGGACCATTAAGAGTGTTTCAGTATCTGAAAGCATTAAAGGCAATTTTTAAAGGTAGAATTGTAGTGACTTAAAAACCTGAAAGGACAGCTTGAGTAAGTTTGCTCCCAGGAAGAAGCAGCACATAAACATGATAAAGGGAGTTGGATTCTCAACTGCTGCATCCTTGTGCTTCCTAACAGTAAGGGATTACCAGATTGCTTAATTCCTCCTACAGAAAGGAGTTTTCTCATGCCTTAGGGCATTTTACTTTCTAAGTGTTATGAGACTTCTTCTGGTTATATTTTTATTTCATTCTATGTGTACTGTCAAAAGAGATGCTTCAGGCATTGTTCAGTCAACAAATTAGAAATTATATCAGTTAATTTTTGTAAAAAAATTTGTAAAAATTAATAATTACACAAGCTTTTCTCATTGTAACTGTCGGTACTCTTGGTATGGTAGCAATGGCGGTCTTGAACATTGAGAAAATCATTTTCCAGAGCACAGGAGTCAGCACTTCACATTTAAGGTTCTAGTTGTACCAGACCTTTTTGGGGGTGTCCCAAATCATGATATGGAGACTTATTAGTAATGAATGCTTAGCCTTATCTTATGTTTGTCTTACTCTATAATGTAACCTGGTCTTTTCATCTCTGTTTTGCCTTTTTTTTTTTTAACCTTTCTCTCTTTCTTTTTCCATTGCTGGCTTGCTGATTGGCTGACAGCTAACTGACTTTTCTACCTGGGCATGTCCTTTTCTCCCTTGTTCTCTCTTCCTTCTCTCTGTCTTCTCTCTCATTTCTAGATTTATCCTTCTAATTATTCTCTCTCTCTCTCTCTCTCTCTCTCTCTCTCTCTCTCTCTTTCTCTCCTGACACTGCATTCCCCCTTGCTGTCTATATACTGACCATTCAGATTGTTATTAAACAATCAGATACCTTAGGCAGGCAAGGTGAGGCAATGCAATGCATGTTTTCATAATCAAGCAAATGTGGAACAATGAAATGTAACACATCTTTACATACTTAAGAAAGGCAGCAGAAACAAATGTAACACACCTTCACATAGGTAAAGTAATTTTCTGTATCATAAACAAATAAAACACACATTTATATAGTTATAATATTCTAAAACACTACAGAAAATATCTAAAACATCAATCTGACATTACATATTCAAACCTGTTATGGGACAATTCTGTATTCTGTCAATTATGTTTTAAATAAATGCTGATTGGACAGTGGTCAGGCAGGAAGTATAGGCAGGACAACAGGACAGGAAGTAGAGATGGGGTAATGAGAACAGGACTATTTTGGGAAGAAGGAAGCTCACTTCCCAGCCCTGTCCAGACACCGAAGAAGCAGGATGTGACCTGCTCTGCTGAAAAAGGTACTGAGCCATGTGGCTAACATAGATAAGAATAATGGGTTAATATACATTATAAGAGTTAACAAGAAGCTTAAGCTAATGGGCCAATCAGGTTATAACCTAATGTAGACTCTCTGTGTGAATTTCTCTGAGACAAATGGCTGGGGGACAGAGCAGGACAGAAACACCAACATACAGGCACTCATGTTACAGAATTGCACCCAGGTGGACAACTGCATCCACATAAAGCCTGAGACTGCTTGGGAAGTAATTCTGGATGCAAAATAACAGCATTACACATGGTTTCATGGTAGAAGAAATTTCCTGGGTCTGTTCTACTTGTTAGAGGCAAGCAAGCACTCTCATCTAAGAGAGCTTCCTGACTCAGCTTTAGCTGTAAAGCCTTGCAGCTCTTTTAAAAGGTCTTGCCACAAAACACTTAAATAGTGCTGAAAAAAAGGTGACAGCATGCTTTTCAGTTTTCAGTCATAACAGGAAAAAAGCTGCACCATTTTAAAATGTCAGCTTTCTGGGCCATTTTATCAGGGCAAACTCTGACTCTTTCAGGCAGGCTGTCCGACTATGAAACATTTGACTGTGATTTGTGAGCACACTGCTGCACCTTGCTTGTTGGTAGGGACCTTGAAATGCCATAGAGTTGTGGCAATAAACATGGCTCCTGCCAGTACCTTTGCCATGAGCATGAAATCTCACAAAGCTAAGGAATGGGCTGGATCCAGCCATCAAAACCACAGCTTTAATCCTATGCATATTGCTTAGCAAATTAAAGACTCATGAGGTAAGAAAAATAGAGAGTAAAGAGAGATTCAAAGATGAAGAAAACTTCTAAATGGTTTACAGTATGTTAAAAATATATGCAAGTTTGGAAAGGTAAAGAAAAAGGTAAAAGACCTTAAAGTAAAAAAGAGAGAGTAGTTGGGTTTGGTGGCACATGCCTTTAATCCTAATGTCTGAGAGGCAGAAGCAGACAGATTGTTGTGATTTCAAGGTGTGGTAGCACACACCTTTAATCCCAGCACTTGGGAGGCAGAGACGAATGGATCTCTGTGAGTTCAAAGACAACCTGGTCTGCAGAGTGAGTTCAAGGACAAAGATTCATAGAGAACCTGTCTCAAAAAACCAAAAAGTAAAAATAAAAGAAATAGAGGTTAAAATAAAGCAATGAAAAGATGAAAAATATACAGAGAATCTTGATACTGTATGTTATTATGCTCTCTTTAAATTGCTTGAATGCTGAGGAAGGAGCAACAGCTGCCAAAAGATATTTGCTTATAAATACTGCAGAATTAATCCAAATAGGTATTTCAAAAATATCTTGACTTCAAAATTGAAGTCAAAAGATATGTTACTTTGGAGAATATGTTTTGCTTTTGATTCCACAGAAAATGAAAAGCTATAGATTTATTCTGAGTTAAGAAAAATCAGCTTTGACCAAGGAAGACCACCTGAGAAATCTCTGGTAGGAACAGATGACCCAGATGTCTGAGTTCTACATCCAGAACAGGTTCAAGACTGCTGCCTGAGATGATCAAGACTCACAGATACTCCAATTAGAACTTGATTATAATTAAAAATTTTCTTTAGGTCCCCATGAGATTATCAGCACCCTCTGCCAACAGGGAGGAGTCTGGAATACTATGCCCACATTCCTAGAAAGTGGACTATAGATATTTTCCTTTGTTTAAAAAAAATAGGGGGAAGTGGTGTGGGACAATTCTGTATTCTGTCAATTATGTTTTAAATAAATGCTGATTGGCCAGTAGCCAGGCATGAAGTATAGGCAGGACAATCAGACAGGAAGTAGATGTGGGGCAATAAGAACAGGAGTATTCTGGGAAGAAGGAAGCTCACTCCCCAGTCCTGTCCAGACACCAAAGAAGCAGGATGTTACCTGCCCCACTGAAAAAGGTACTGAGCCATGTGGCTAACATAGATAACATGAATTAATAAATGTACAAGAGTTAATAAGAAGCTTGAGCTAATGGGCCAATCAGTTTATATCTAATATATACTCTCTGTGTACTTTTCTTTGGGACTTACCAGTTATGGGAACTGGGCAGGACAGAAACTCCAACAAGCAGCCCCTCATGTTACACAAACCTTAGGATCTTGAAAGAAAGAAAGGATGACTTTTGTTAAAAGAATAGAATGACCAAGCTCACACTTATCAAGCACGACTTTATTTGGCATGAAAATTATAATAAATATAAATGACTAAACATATTGAATTTTATTTTTTTATTTTTTTTTTAGTAATTTTATTAAATTATAAAAAGTTTCCATTTACGCCCCTCCTCCCAACGCCCTCCCACTCCCCCCTCCCTCTCCTCCTCCCTCTTTGTCCCCAAGGGCAGTCAGAGTCTCCTGCCCTGTGGGAAGTCCAAGTTCCTCCCCCCTCACTCCAGGTCCAGGAAGGTGAGCATCCAAACAGACTGGATCCCAAAAATCCAGTATATGCAGAGGAAACCAGTCCCAGTGTCATTGTCAATGGCTTCTCGGAAAGACTGCAGGCCAGCCACATTCAGAAAATCCGGCCACATTCAGAGAATCTGGTTGGATCACATGCTCGTTCAGTCACGGTCCATCTGGTCTTGGTAAACTCTCATTAGATATGACCCCTTGTATCAGTGGGTGATAGTATCCCTCGCAGTCCTTGGTCATTTTCTTCCTCCTTCTGCTCCTCGTTTGGATCTTGGGGGGCTCAGTTCGGTGCTCCAACGCGGGCCTCCATCTGTATCGTCATCCAACGCCAGATGAGGGATCTATGGTGATAAGCAAAATATTCATCAGTATGGTCACGGGCCAAGGCCGGTTCAGGCACCCCCTCCTCTGTCCAGAGAACAATCTGGGGATCTCTCCTTGGACCTGGGATCCCATATATAATCAAGTTTCCTGTAAACTCTAATATGACTCCCTTAGTTGAAATATATTCTTCCCTGATCCCACATTCATCCTTCCTCCCTTCCCCCCATCCCGGTCAACCGAGCTTTCTCCATTCCTCCCCTACTCCCTTCTCTCTAACCCTCTCCCCTTCCAACAACCCTCCCACCCCCCCCATGCACCCAAGATTACCTGGGACTCTTGACTATTTCCTACCTCCTGGCGGATAGGTAAATAATCTTCATCAGGTTCGTCTTCTTATTTAGCTTCTCTAGGATCACGAATAATAGGTTCAAAGACCTTTAATTATGGTTAGAATCCACTTATGAGGGAATACATACCGTGTTCCTCTTTTTGGGTCTGGCTTACCTCACTCAGTAAAGCGTTTTCTATGTCGATCCATTTGCATGCAAAATTCAAGATGTCATTATTTTTTACCGCTGAGTAAAACTCTAATGTGTATATGTTCCACACCTTTTTTAACCATTCTTCTATTGAGGGGCACCTAGGCTGTTTCCAGGTTCTGGCTATTACAAATAGTGCTGCTATAAACATAGTTGAACAGACGCTTTTGTAGTATGTTTGGGCATCTCTAGGGTATATTCCCAAGAGAGGAATTGCTGGGTCCTGAGGGAGGTTGACTCCCAGTTTCCTGAGAAACCGCCACACTGATTTCCAAAGTGGCTGCACAAGTTTGCATTCCCACCAACAATGGATGAGTGTTCCCCTCATTCCACATCCCCTCCAGCATAGGCTATCATTGGTGTTTTTAATTTTAGCTATTCTGACAGGTGTAAGATGGTATCTCAAAGTGGTTTTGATTTGCATTTCCCTGATCGCTAAGGAGGTTGAGCATGACCTTAAGTGTCTTCTGGCCATTCGAAGTTCATCTGTTGTGAATTCTCTGTTCAGATCAGTACCCCATTTTTTAATTGGGTTAATTAGAGTTTTAGTGTCTAGTTTCTTGAGTTCTTTGTATATTCTGGAGATCAGACCTTTGTCTGATGAGGGGTTGGTGAAGATCTTCTCCCAGTCAGAAGGCAGCCTTTTTGTCTTACTGACAGTGTCCTTTGCTTTACAGAAGCTTCTCAGTTTCAGCAGGTCCCATTTATTCATTGTTTCTCTTATTGTCTGTGCTGCTGGGGTCCTACTTAGGAAGTGGTCTCCTGTGCCTATATCTTGTAGAATACTTCCCACTTTCTCTTCTATCAGGTTCAAAGTGGACAGATTGATGTTGATGTCTTTAATCCATTTGGACTTGAGTTTTGTGCATGGTGATAGATATGAATCTATTTTCATTCTTCTACAGGTTGACATCCAGTTATGCCAGCACCATTTGTTAAAGATGCTTTCCTTCTTCCATTGTATACCTTTAGCTCCCTTGTCAAAAATTAGGTGTTCGTAGGTTTGAGGGTTAGTATCTGGGTCTTCTATTCGATTCCATAGGTCGACTTCTCTGTTCTTATGCCAATACCAAGCTGTTTTCAATACTGTAGCTCTGTAATAGACTTTGAAGTCAGGGATAGTAATGCCTCCAGAAGTTCCTTTATTGTATAAGATTGTTTTGGCTATCCTGGGTTTTTTGTTTTGCCATATAAACTTGATTATTGTTCTCTCAAGGTCTGTGAAGAAGTTTGATGGGATTTTGATGGGGATTGCATTGAATCTGTAGATTGCTTTTGGTAGAATTGCCATTTTTACTATGTTGATTCTCGCAATCCAAGAGCAGGGGAGGTCTTTCCATTTTCTGGTATCCTCCTCAATTTCTCTTTTCAAAGGCTTAAAGTTCTTGTCAAATAGGTCTTTCACATCCTTGGTTAGAGTAACCCCAAGATATTTTATGGTGTTTGTGGCTATCGTGAAAGGTGATGTTTCTCTGATTTCCCTCTCCGTTTCTTTATCCTTTGTGTATAGGAGTGCCACTGATTTTTTGGAGTTGATCTTGTATCCTGCCACGTTACTAAAGGTGTTTATCAGCTGTAGGAGTTCTTTGGTAGAGTTTTTGGGGTCGCTTATGTACACTATCATATCGTCTGCAAATAACGAAAGTTTGACTTCATCCTTTCCAATTCGAATCCCCTTGATCCCCTTATGTTGTCTTATTGCTATTGCTAGAACTTCAAGCACAATATTGAAGAGGTATGGAGAGAGTGGACAGCCTTGTCGTGTTCCTGATTTTAGTGGAAAGGCTTTGAGTTTCTCTCCATTCAATTTGATGTTAGCTGTCGGCTTGCTGTATATTGCTTTTATTATATTTAGGTATGATCCTTGTATCCCCAGTCTCTCCAACACCTTTATCATAAAAGGGTGTTGAATTTTGTCAAACGCTTTTTCAGCATCCAATGAAATGACCATATGATTTTTTTCTTTCCGTTTATTTATATGATGGATTACATTGATAGATTTGCGTATGTTGAACCATCCCTGCATCTCTGGGATGAAGCCTACTTGATCATAATGGATGATTTTTCTTATGTGTTCTTGGATTTGGTTTGCCAGTATTTTATTGAGAATTTTCGCATCGATGTTCATGAGTGAGATTGGCCAGTAATTCTCTTTCTTGGTTTTGTCTTTGTGTGGTTTTGGTATTAGGGTGACTGTAGCTTCATAAAAGGAGTTTGGCAGTGACTTTTCTTTTTCTATATTGTGGAATACATTAAGGAGTATAGGTATTAGCTCTTCCTGGAAGTTCTGGTAGAATTCTGCATTGAAACCATCTGGTCCTGGGCTTTTTTTGGTAGGGAGATTTTTGATAACAGCTTCTAGTTCTTCACGACTAACAGGTCTATTTAGATTGTTCACCTGGTCTTGGTTCAACTTTGGTATATGGCACTTATCTAAAAAAATGTCCATTTCATTTACATTTTCCAACTTTGTGGCATAAAAACTTTCGTAGTAAGATCTAATGATTCTCTGTATTTCCTCTGTGTCTGTGGTTATGTCCCCCTTTTCATTTCTGTTCCTATTAATTTGCAAGTTCTCTCTCTGCCGTTTGATTAGTTTGGATAGGGGTTTGTCAATCTTGTTAATTTTCTCCAAGAACCAGCTTTTTGCTTCATTGATTCTTTGAATTGTTTTCTGTATTTCTATTTTGTTGATTTCAGCCCTCAGTTTGATTATTTCCAGTCTTCTACTCCTCCTGGGTAAATCAGCTTCTTTTTTTTCTAGAGCTTTCAAGTGTGTTGTTAAGTCTCCAATGTGTGCTTTCTCTTTTTTCTTTAGGTGGGCACTTAGTGCTATGAACTTTCCTCTTAGCACTGCTTTCATTGTGTCCCATAGGTTTGAATACGTTGTGTCTTTGTTTTCATTATATTCAAGGAAGACTTTAATTTCTTTCTTTATTTCTTCCTTGACCCTGGGGTGATTTAGTAGTTGACTGTTCAACTTCCATGAGTTTGTTGGCTTCATGGGGGTACCATTGTTGTTGAATTCTAATTTTAATCCATGGTGATCTGACAAGACACAGGTGGTCACTAATATTTTTTTGTATCTGTGGAAGTTTGCTTTGTTACCAAGTATGTGGTCAATTTTCGAGAAGGTTCCATGAGCTGCAGAGAAGAAGGTATACTCTTTCCTATTTGGGTGGAGTGTTCTATAGATGTCTGTTAAGTCCATTTGATTCAGTACCTCCAGTAAATCTCTTATTTCTCTGTTAGGTTTATGTCTGATTGACCTGTCCATTGGTGAGAGAGGAGTGTTGAAGTCTCCTACTATTAGTGTGTGTGGTTTGATGACTGCCTTGAGTTCTAGAAGAGTTTCTTTTACATATGTGGGTGCCTTTATATTAGGGGCATAGATATTCAAGATTGAGACTTCTTCCTGATGAATTGTTCCTGTTATGAGTATGAAATGTCCATCTCCATCTCTTCTGATTGATTTTAGTTTGAAGTCGATTTTGTTAGATATTAGAATGGCCACACCCGCTTGTTTCTTAGGTCCATTTGCTTGGAAAACCTTTTCCCAACCCTTTACTCTGAGTAGGTGTCTGTCTTTGTGGTTGAGGTGTGTTTCTTGTAGACAGCAGAATGTTGGATCCTGTTTTCGTATCCAATCTCTAAGTCTGTGCCTCTTTATAGGTGAGTTGAGACCATTGATATTAAGTGATATTAATGACCAGTGATCGATGACTCCGGTCATTTTTTTGGGTAGTAGCGTGTATGTGTTTTCCTTCTTTGAGTTGTGCTTGTGGAGGGTCGCTAGATGTCTGAGTTAATGTAGGCAGTGTTGGGAATGTTGGATTCCTTGGGTTGTGATTTTCCTTCTAGTATTCTCTGTAAGGCTGGATTAGTAGCTACATATTGTTTAAACTTGTTTTTATCCTGGAATATTTTGTTTTCTCCGTTGATAGTGAACAATAGCTTGGCTGGGTAAAGTAGTCTGGGTTTGCATCCATTGTCTCTTAGTTTCTGCAGTACCTCTATCCAGGACCTTCTGGCTTTCATGGTTTCCATAGAGAAGTCTGGTGTAAGTCTGATAGGTTTACCTTTATAAGTTACTTGACCTTTTTCCTTTGCAGCTTTCAATATCCTTTCTTTAGTCTGAATGCTTTGTGTTTTGATTATTATATGACGAGGGGATGTTTTTTTCTGATCCAGTCTATTCGGTGTTCTGTATGCTTCTTGAACCTTCATAGGAATATCGTTCTTTAGGATGGGAAAGTTTTCTTCTATAATTTTGTTGAGTATATTTTCTGGACCTTTGAAATGCAATTCTTCTCCTTCTTCTACTCCTATTATTCTTAGATTTGGTTTTTTATTGTGTCCCACAGTTCCTGAATGTTTTGTGATGAGAATTTGTTGGATTTGCTGTTTTCTTTGGACAGAGTGTTTAATTTCTCTATGGTGTCCTCAGAGTCTGAGATTCTTTCTTCTATCTCTTGTATTCTATTGGTTAAGCTTGTTTCTGAAGTCTCTGTTCGTTTACCCAGATTTTCCATAGCCAGCCGGCCCTCGGTTTGTGATTTCTTCATTGACTCCATTTCAGTTTTCAAATCTTGAACTGTTTCTATTACCTGTTTGATTGTTTTTTCTTGGTTTCCCAGAATTTCATTTACGGATTTACTCATTTCTTCAAACTTTTTGGTATATTTCTCTTCCATTTCTTTACTCATTTCCTCAATTTTTTTGTTATACTTATCTTCCATTTCTTTACGGCAGATTTTCACCTCTTGTTTAAGTTCCTCTATTATTTTCATAAAGAAGCGCTTAGAGTCAATTTCTTCTATTTCTTCTGGCGTAGGGTGTTCAATTCTTCTAGTTTTGAGCTCCCTGGATTCTGGCGATGTCATGTTGCCTTTCAGGTTGTTGGAGGAATTCTTGCATTGGCGCCTGCCCATCTCCTCCACTCTGGATGAAACTCCTCAGCACTTTCTGGATAGAACTCCTCAGCACTCTCTGGGTAGGACTTCACAGCACTCTCTGGATAGAGCTCCTCAGCCCTCTCTGGGAAGAACTGCTCAGCAGGGCAACAGGGCTAGCTGGTCTTCCCAGGACTCAGGAGACAAAGGGCCCCGCAGCAGTGGGGGGAGGGGTCCCTTGGAACACCAAAGACCCTGCTGCAGATGCTTGGGGGGGGGGCTGTGCTCTCTTCCTGGTCAGTGGTGAGCACCCACTCACCTCTCTGGGAAGAACTGCTCAGCAGGGCAACGGGGCTAGCTGGTCTTCCCAGGACTCAGGAGACAAAGGGTCCGCAGCAGTGGGGGGAGGGGAGGGGTCCCTTGGAACACCTTATACCCTGCCGCAGAAGCTGAGGGGGGGAGGGCTGTGCTCCCTTCCCGGACAGGCAGGCAGGCTGCCCAGGCTAGCACCCACTCACCTCTCTGGGAAGAACTGCTCAGCAGGGCAACAGGGCTAGCTGGTCTTCCCAGGACTCAGGAGACAAAGGGCCCGCAGCAGTGGGGGGAGGGGTCCCTTGGAACACCAAAGACCCTGCTGCAGATGCTTGGGGGGGGGGCTGTGCTCTCTTCCTGGTCAGTGGTGAGCACCCACTCACCTCTCTGGGAAGAACTGCTCAGCAGGGCAACGGGGCTAGCTGGTCTTCCCAGGACTCAGGAGACAAAGGGTCCGCAGCAGTGGGGGGAGGGGAGGGGTCCCTTGGAACACCTTATACCCTGCCGCAGAAGCTGAGGGGGGGAGGGCTGTGCTCCCTTCCCGGACAGGCAGGCAGGCTGCCCAGGCTAGCACCCACTCACCTCTCTGGGAAGAACTGCTCAGCAGGGCAACAGGGCTAGCTGGTCTTCCCAGGACTCAGGAGACAAAGGGTCCGCAGCAGTGGGGGGAGGGGAGGGGTCGCTTGGAACACCGAAGACCCTGCTGCAGATGCTGGGGGGGGGCTGTGCTCTCTTCCTGGGCAGTGGTGAGCACCCACTCACCTCTCTGGGAAGAACTGCTCAGCAGGGCAACAGGGCTAGCTGGTCTTCCCAGGACTCAGGAGACAAAGGGCCCGCAGCAGTGGGGGGAGGGGAGGGGTCCTTTGGAACACCGAAGACCCTGCCGCAGAAGCTGGGGGGGGGGGGGAAGGGCTGTACTCCTTTCCCGGACCGGCAGACAGGCTGCCCAGGCTAGCACCCACTCACCTCTCTGGGAAGAACTGCTCAGCAGGGCAACAGGGCTAGCTGGTCTTCCCAGGACTCAGGAGACAAAGGGTCCGCAGCAGTGGGGGGAGGGGAGGGGTCGCTTGGAACACCGAAGACCCTGCTGCAGATGCTGGGGGGGGGCTGTGCTCTCTTCCTGGGCAGTGGTGAGCACCCACTCACCTCTCTGGGAAGAACTGCTCAGCAGGGCAACAGGGCTAGCTGGTCTTCCCAGGACTCAGGAGACAAAGGGCCAGCAGCAGTGGGGGGAGGGGAGGGGTCCCTTGGAACACCTTAGACCCTGCTGCAGAAGCTGAGGGGGGGAGGGCTGTGCTCCCTTCCCGGACAGGCAGGCAGGCTGCCCAGGCTAGCACCCACTCACATATTGAATTTTAAACCTCCATAACTTCTTTATGATTCTCATATAAGTGAGTAAACTGAAGCAAAGGAGTAAATTCACTGGAGAGCATTGGAAATAGGAATGGTACCTTTTTCCTACCAACTGGTCTTCATCGAACCCAAATTCTTCTAGCTGAGAATCTTTCTTTCCAGATGGAATCCAGAGAAAATACTTGAAAAACTAAAGACACTAGGCAATAACTGTTTTCTTTAGTTTATATAACCAAATCAATAGGAATCGTAATGGATGAAACCATCAGGTTAGAAGATTGAGGGGTAATTTAAATTAATCAAGACTAAACAGAACTAAGAAACCTAAAATGATAGTCTTAAAATTAAGGGAAAGAAAAAGGATACTGGAAAGAAATAACTGATGTAGTAAAGAGATTGTCCTAGGACTACATTTTGGATCATAGTATTATGAATCTTTATAAGTGAAAGTCAACATGTCTGATTTTAATATCTACATCATATGACAAAAGTAAAACAAACCACATAAGGTTAATTTTTATGTTTTTATTATCACATTATTTAATATCAAATAACCAACTGATCATTTTTATTAGTCTGATTTGCCTTTTAAAAAGTAATTCCTCTGTATCCCATTAGGTTCGCTATTATTGCTCACAGTATGTCACTCTTATTGGTCATGGTATTGGGAAACTGATTATACAGACTCAGACAAGATATCACAACTTCCTGTATGACATTGGCATATTTTCTTGGTAGCTCCTTAAATATACACATTTGCTCACCTTTCCTGATATTGAGATGTGTATCTTGAAGAATGTCAAACAAACTATGCTTCATGTACATAATACTATTTTCATTGGTGTGTTCTGAGTCCACTCTAGGAGTTTCTTCATGTCCAACGCAGAGATTACATCTCCAATACAGAGACCACATTATATTTTTGGGCAACTATAACTGAACGATGACTTCTCCTTTTCTTTTTTTTCCTTTTAACTTCCTTTTTTGCTTGAACCTATTTTTGTTTGTAAAATGCTGTGTGGTTATAAATTTTAATTTCTATTAACTTTGTTACTCTTGTAAGAAAATCTACACATTGCTTAAATCCATTTCACTTTTACTTGAATTTTTTTTTCCAGCTCTCTGTGGCATCATGGAGAAGCAGAGAAGGATTCCACGGGACATATTATAAATGTTCAGCACCTGGACTCTAGCAATCCTTCTGTAAAGCTGCTGGCTATGTCCAGTCTTAGATCCTCTGCTTGCTGAAACAACCATAGCTACTATAATGGTCCTAATTTGAAACTTCAGCCAAAGATCAGCTTAAGGGATGAGATAGTGAGAGGTTCCAGGAACAACATCATGTCCGCACAACCAATGTGGACTGAATCATGGAAAAAGTAGGAAGGAAGATCTCACATTTAGAGAAGTGCAGCTTTGTAGTGAATAAAACGTTTTGTTTTGTTTCTCCTGTTCCTTGGATGTCTTTGAGGTTCATTCCTGCTGTCTGAAGTTAAGCCTGCTTTTCTATACAAAGGAAGACAGCCCATGTGAATTTGAAAATTCCTCTGGGAGGTCACACTTTTAGACTTGACAACCATAAAAAAGGGCAGCAAGTTCTGTTTCCAGAAACTGTAGTACCATTCCTCCTTAGTGTAAGCTTCTCTGCTTCTTCCACAAGAACAGACTAAGTCCTTCTCATGGTGTAGATGTTCTTGCATCATCATAATACATTGCAACAAGGCCAAAACATGTACTCAAATGCCCCACCTAGGACATTTGCCTCAACTGGATGAATTAGCCCATGAGTAGGAATACCAGGCGAAGTCTTCAGATCTTCCTACACACACACACACCCCACAACTTCCCAAATTCTTCTGGGTTTTTAGGAGATCCTAAAGGTAGAATAGTAGATATAGTGGCAGCCTAAAGAAGTCAATCCCACTTTATCTCCTATCTCTTTAGCTGCAGCCATATCTCCAGAAAAATTATTCCCTTCTGTCCTTTCAAGTTTCTTCAGCTTGCAATAATTTTGACGTTTAAGAAGTCAGGCTATTTTATCGCTTCAATTGTTGTTGCTAACTTTTCCATAACACACAGAACACTTTCTTTACCAGCAGTTTTACTGGGAAGCCAAAGAAGATATTCTTATTTTAGGTATGCTCTGAATTGTAAGCTATTAAAATGATTTCTCCTAAGTATGAGCTATGTACATGATATATATCAATCAAATATAAAGCATGCCAGGTCAAATTGAGTCTACACAAATGATGATTTTGATTCCAGAATAAATTTGGTTAAGCAATGCTTTATTGTAGAATTGCTAGAGCTTGCACTTGATGAGACAAATGTTGGATGGGTTTGCTAATTTGACTCTGAAGATTAATCGGGTACTTTGTGAAAGACTAATAAATATGTAAAAAGAAAATAAGAAGTTAACTCTGAAAGTAAAGACTCCACCATTTTAGCTGGGATAAATCTGTCTTCATCAGTGGCAATCACTGAGATAAATATTAATTATAATCAATACACTGAAGACAGATTACTTCTGTCCATTTATTTTACTCTGTCATTTATTCAAATACCATCACAGATCTGAAAAGGGAAAACTATTCCCTGTAAGAGAATTGTTCACCCATGTGAGGTAAATTAACTCTTCCAGACACTAGGGTATTATTTGGTAAATGGTGTCTCTTTGTGCTTGAATTGATAACCTCATGTCCTTTAAATGTTCAATCATTTCCATGGTATTAAACATGAGTAGTGCCATCTCTCTTTACTTTCTTATGCAATAGAATATCATCATTTAAGAAAGTGTTTCTGTTTTTCATGATCCTAGGCATGCGGGCAAACGTGTGAGTGTGTGTGTGTGTGTGTGTGTGTGTGTGTGTGTGTTTGTTTGTTACCGGAATTTGAGCCTGGGGTCTCACATATGCACAGCTTCCTCAACTGAGCTGTATTTTCAAACCTGAACCTTTGTTCTTAAAATAAAACTGAAACACGGATATTTATTTCATGCAATACTTGAAGCCAACCAAATAACTGTATTTTTGATATTTAAAATTTAGTAGGTAAATATCTAAAAGAAAAAACTAAGAATAACAAAACAATACACATTTTCAATACAGGAAATAAAAGTGAATTTTTGTTTTTATTTTTAATACATATCAGATGTGCACATTTTGAGTCTGATACTGAGATTAATGAAAGAAGTTATGACAAGATATGATGGATACTCAAGTCCTTTTCACAGAGCTGGGCTTCTATATTTTGAGTTGATAATAATATAGGCTCTGTCCCTTGAACCACATAGGTCCTATGAAATACATTTAACAATCCAGTCAGTCAAGGATTATTATGTATGTGGTTCAAGGTAGAGATACAATATGACTCACTAGGCTCTGGGTCTAACTCCCAGTAGCATCAGTTCCCCATTCAAAGTACATTGTGGTGGTTTGAATAGAAATATACCCCTTAAGGTCACATAATTGAATACCTTGGTCATTAGGAAGTAGTACTATTTGAAGGGATTAGAAGGTGTGACTTTGGTGGAGGAAGCATGTCACTGGAAATGAACTTTGGTATGTCAAAAGTTCAAGCTAGGTCCAATGATTTTCTCTTCCTTCTGCCTTTGGATCCAGATGTAGAACTCTTAGCTACCTTGTCTGCCTAAGTGCCACCATGTTTCCTGTCATCAAGATAAGGAATTAAATCTCTGTAAGCAAGCCTCAGTTAAATGCTTTCATTTTATAAAAGTTGTCATTGTCTTGGTGTCTCCTCACAGCAGTAGAACCTTAGCTGAGTCATGCAAATAATTTATTCTTATGTAACATATAAAATATTATATAATATACATGTATCTCTTGTACTGAAGATTGGGATCAATGGTTAACAAAAGCTGGTGTCAGAAAGACTTGTGTATAGCAAGTGCTTTGAAATCATTCAATATAGTTCAATTTCTCTTACTGTATTTCTTTGTTCATCAAGCATGGGATGTGCATTTTATATTCATTTTTTAAATTTGAGCCCTATGAAGGCTGTTGCCCCTTCCTACAACACCACCGCACTCTCATTTCCCCCAAATGTACTGTCCATTTTGTACATTTTAAGTTGTATATCTTCAAGAAAGAAAACAAACTTCAGCAATCTCCTGTCCTACATGTATATAAATGATGTATTTGGGCACAATTACATTGCGCACTTAGTACTTATAATTCTAGAACCTCCAGCAGAGGATAGTGTCCATGATACTCAGAACATTCTCTTGCATTCTCTTTTATTCCAACATTCTCTAAAATATATTACGGCCATTAGACATGAAAATATTGGCATGACTATTACATATTTTAATATGTTGTATAAATTATATTTGACACAATCTATAATAGACATCTGATATCTTTATAATTAGACACATTTTATAGAAGACAGCAATTTCTTCCTAGAAAGCTCAATGTAGCACAGAATTCACAGAGAAGAAGCTCAGGCTGACCTCAGTCTTGGGGTCTTTCAGCTTCAGCATCTACCTCTGGCTTATATACATGTACCACCATGCTCTTTTCTTTTACTACGGTTAAGTGTTGAAAAATGCTACCAAGGTCCTAAGGATAAAGAATAATAAGCTATAGGATGTGGTGGTGATCTGAGGTTATTTTACTCTCCTGTGTCCTTATCTTTTCTTTGAAGATTCTCAATGAGGGTAAAACATGCATTTTTTTTGAAACTGACATCCATTTGTTCAAACCAAACTAGCTCTTACATATCTTTCCCAACTAGTAACAATTCAGCTCTTCACAACTTCTATACCTTTAACTTGGGTACACACTTGTTCCTAGGTAGAATTCTAAGGTCAAACTGGGAAGGAAACTTGCTCAGTGAAGAACACTCAGCTCACATCTCCAATTCTGTGAGAATTATTTGTTCTTCAGAAAGGTCTCCAAGTTTTCCATGTATATCCTTATAAGACATGGCTTCCAACTTCCATCTTCTTGTTATCCTTGAAAGATATTCTAATTCTCATAGTCCTAATTTACATTGAAATTCTTTTTTAAAGACAGATTTCATATAGACAATAAATTCTTTCTATATTCCTTTTTTAATAACTGTCCTTATCTACTTGATATTTATGGTTTATTGTAAGCATGGAAAAATTAAATGATAGAAGTCACTATTAGGAAGAAATCTTACACTTTCATATTAAAATTTTCATTGAAATTATTAGTGAAATTGGTGAAAACAATGTTTTTCTGAGAGGAAAATATATAGCTACTGTCCAAGAAAGTAGTGTACATAAGAGAAAATTCATTTGGTGTGATTCGGACTGTAGGCTATAAAAAGGGCTGGAGACAATGTGGTGATATTGACTTCAGACTTGGAAATTTGACTGAAGAAAATGTGGTGCCTGTACTTTAATAGCTTAGTAAAATATCTCAAAGAGAATGGATATTTTTTTTCCCCCTAGGCTCAGCATGTCTTCAGTTTAAGTTAGAGGCCCTTCAGTTCTTTCAGATTTGGGAAACTCAAAACATTCCTTACAGAACACATAGAACATAGTGTTCTGACACCATTCTGGGGCAACCCCTGTGCTTTTTAATTTTCGTTAAGTGCACTATAAAATTAAAAGGAAAATTTAGGACTCCAGTTGTGCTTTAGCAATGAATCTATAGTCTATTATGGTTTAAGCTCTCAAACTTCTCCTTTCTTTCTTCTTTAACATTGAGAATATGGGATACAATAAATTATAGGTATTAGATTTCTGGTAAAATGTAGTTTAGGACACTGCAGGCTTAGCACAAAGTACAAAAAATCAATCTTTTCTGCTGTCATAAAGCTTATTGAAAACTTCTCTTGTGCCATTAAAATTAATGTAATTGCCTTTCTCTCTCTTTCTTAGTCACATTGCCCTTTGCCCAACTCCTTTAGGTCATCTCCTCCTGAAGACAATGAGTACTTCTTAGTTCTTCCATCTAAATTAAACCTTGAAACTAATGCTGCCAAACAATGCCCTCCTAATTCATGTTTTACACAAAAAGATTTAATTTTCTCACAAGATTGCAGAATTTCCATTTGGATATTTCCCATACTCTTTATATCATTTAAAACCCACAGCTATAGAAATGTGGAGGAAAATGAGTTCCTCTTTTTGAAATATGATTGAGAAAAGCATTAAATCAGAAATAATTACAGCAACTTTTTGATTTAAGACAAAACTTTAGGGGTTTTATTAGGCTTTGGTGCCAGGTTTAGCAGTAATTTATAGGATATTAATATTTAAATGTGGGGAATTGCATATACTATGCAATTTCTATTTTAACTTAAAATGTAGTTTCAATATATTCAATATTAATTTAAACATTTGCTTAAGAAAAAGTAGTTCCATACTAAAAATTAAATTTCATTAAATTTTATTGTATGAATGTCCACCTGTGAGTTTACTTTATTTGCCTTAACACAGGGAAGTTTGGGCTCCACTCACCTCTTCAAGGAGGCCACAGCCATACATTAGCTGGTGTAGACAAGGCGTTAGAACAGGGGGCACCTGCTGCTGTTCATTGCAGAGACTCTCTTCATCTCTATCCTTCCTTCTTCCCCTTCACATCAGGGAAAAAGTATTACCTATTTTAAAAAACAATCAAGTCTTCCAGGATTCATCACTGATATTTGTCAGAATGTAATGGAAATCACTTTTATGGAAATGCAAGGCTAAGGATAAAGTAAAATCATTCAAAGAGAACAACTCATAGATATCTGGTTAATTTATTTAAGTCTTTCCCAGAATTCTTTCTCATTGTTGCTTATTGATATAGTATCCCCCCCCCATTTTCTTACTACAGGCAGAGACTCTGCTCTTACTCTTTGATTATTAGTATCAAATTGTCATCCAGGAAAACATACATACAAGCAACAATATACGGACTAAAAATGCCCTCTGTGCATTTGACCTGGGTTTCTTCTCCTTCTTCTATTTCTATTATTCATGGATTTACTCTTTCTATTGTGTACCTAGATTTCCTGGATATTTTGTACCTGGAGGTTTTTTTTTCATATTTAACTTTTCTTGCTGAGGCATCTATTTCTTCTATTTTACCTTCAGTGACTGAGATTCTCTTTCTGATCTCTTGTTTTCTGTTGGCGAGGCTTGCCTCGCAGGTTCCTGTTCAAGTTCTTAAAGTTTTCATTTCCAGATTTCCCTCACTTTGGGTTTTCTGCTATGATTTTATCCTCACTTTCATGTCTTGAATTGTTTTAGTTTATTTGATTGTTTTATTGCTTTTTATTTCTTCTACTGTTTGTGTTTCCATAGATTTCCTTAAGGGATTTATTCATTTTCTTTGAAGGACCTCTCTCATATTCCTAATGGATATTTTGAGGTCCTTGTCTTGTGTTACAGCTATATTGCATTTCTCATGGCCTGCTATGGTAGGGTTTCTAGACTACAGTAGAGACAATTTGTCCAGGCTGTTATTGATTGTGTTTATTTCCCTGACAACTAGGCATTTGTGTTTGGGATGATTATAATTATTGTGCTATTATCTGGTTTTACCTCTGTTGGGTGAGTGTTTTGTTCTTTGGTTTCTGTTACACATTCTGGTCTATAGCAGAGTGTGATAGCTGTGTATTATCTAGTAAGGAATCTTCTCCTATCCCACCAGATATGGCCAGTAGGTTTTTCATGTATAATGTATTTTTAGGTGTTGATAGCTGACAGTTAGGAATGGGAATGTTTTAGAAGGGCAGGGAGCCAGCTTCCATCCAGAGGGCCATCGGAGGGGTGAGTTTGCTTCGGGCCCATGAGAGGGGCCCGGCGAGGAGGAGCTCAGACTTCCCCCGACCCCATACACTCCCAGGTCACTCTGCACTGCTGGCTCCACCCTGCTAGCTCCCCCGCCATCCATCCCAGCTTCCAGCCAGAGGGCCATCGGAGGGGTGAGTTTGCTTCAGGCCCATGGCAGGGGCTCGGCGAGGAGGAACTCAGACTTTCCCAGACCCCATAGATTTCAGGTCACCCTGCAGTGCTGGTTCCACCCTGCTAAGCTCTCCCGCCTGCATTCCCAGCTTCCATCCAGGTACAAATTCCTATATTTCTCCCTTCCCATTGGGTCCATAAAATTTCCCCAGCTCAGCTGCCTTGCACGCTGGGCCTGCTCTGTAGGCACATCCTGAAAAGAGGGAGTGCCTGTGCTTCAATAGCCTGACTGAGGAAAGGTAGGCATTCTATCAGTGAATTCCCTGCCCAACAAGGGAACCTGACACGCTACCAGAGGTTCCAATAGAGAGCATTTGAACGAAGAGATGGGCAGACGCCAAGGCAAGACCTCCTCCAACAATCTGAAAAACAACATGAAAACACCAGATCCCAACGACCCTACAACAGAAGGACTTGAACACTCTAACCCAGAAGAAGTGGAAAAAAGTGCCATTATGAAAGCAATAGAGTCCCTTAAACAGGATATGAATAACTCCCTTAAAGAATTGGATGAGAAGTATAACAAAAAGTTTGAAGAAATGAGTATAGAAATGGATGAGAAATATAACAAAAAGTTTGAAGAAATAAGTAAATCCGTGAATGATACCCTGAGAAACCAAGAAAAACGATTAAACAAGTAAAGGAAACAGTCCAAGAATTGAAAACTGAAATGGAGGCAATGAAGAAAACACAAACTGAGAACAGACTGGATATGGAAAACCTAGGTAAACAAACAGAGACTACAGAATCAAGCATAACCAATAGAATAGAAGAGATAGAAGAACGAATCTCAGATTCTGAAGATACCATAGAGAAAATAAATGCTCTGGTCAAAGAAAACGGCAAATCCAATAAATTCTCTTCAAAAAACATTCAGGAAATCTGGGACACAATAAAAAAAACAAATCTAAGAGTAATAGGGATTGAAGAAGGAGAAGAACTGCAGATCAAAGGCCCAGAAAATATATTTAACAAAATTATAGAAGAAAACTTTCCCAATCTAAAGAACGATATTCCTATGAAGGTTCAAGAAGCATTCACAGAACGCTGAATAGACTGGATCAAAAAAAAAAAAGTCCCCTCGCCATATAATAATCAAAACACAAAACATTCAGATTAAAGAAAGAATATTAAGAGCTGCAAAGGAAAAAGGTCAAGTGACTTATAAAGGTAAACCTATCAGGCTTACACCAGACTTCTCTATGGAAACCATGAAAGCCAGATGATCCTGGATAGAGGTACTGCAGAAACTAAGAGACCATGGATGCAAACCCAGACTACTATACCCAGCCAAGCTATCATTTACTATCAACGGAGAAAACAAAATATTCCAGGATAAAAATAAATTTAAAGAATTCGTAGCCACAAATCCAGCCTTAGAGAAAGTAATAGAAGGAAAATCGCAACCCAAGGAATCCAACATTGCCATCACTGCCTACAATAACCCAGACATCTAGCGACCCTTCACAACCACAACTCAAGAGAAACACACAAACTCTACTACACACACACACACACACACACACACACACACAAATAATAAACGAAATCAACAACCACTGGTCATTAATATCACTTAATATTAATGGACTCAACTCACCTATAAAAAGGCACAGACTTAGAGACTGGATAAGAAAACAGGATCCATCATTCTGCTGTTTACAAGAAACACACCTCAACCACAAAGATAGACATCTACTCAGAGTAAAGGGGTGGGAAAAGGTTTTCCAAGCAAACGGACCTAAGAAACAAGCTGGTGTGGCCATTCAAATATCTAACAAAATTGACTTCAAACTAAAATCAATCAGAAGAGATGGAGATGGACATTTCATACTCATAACAGGAACAATTAATCAGGAGGAAGTCTCAATCCTGAATATCTACGCCCCTAATATAAAAGCACCCACTTGTGTAAAAGAAAAACTTTTAGAACTCAAGGCAGTCATCAAACCACACACATTAATAGTAGGAGACTTCAACACACCTCTCTCACCAATGGACAGATCAATCAAACAGAAACTAAACAGAGAAATAAGAGAATTGCTAGAGGTAATGAATTAAATGGACTTAACAGATATCTATAGAACATTCAACACAAAAAGGAAAGAATATACCTTCTTCTCTGCAGCTCATGGAACCTTCTCGAAATTTGACCACATACTCAATAACAAAGCAAACTTCCACAGATACAAAAAAATATTAGTAATCACCTGTCTCTTGTTAGATCACCACGGAATAAAGTTAGAATTCAATAACAATTCGAATACCAGAAAGCCTACAAACACGTGGAAGTTGAACAGTCAACTACTGAATCATCCTTGGGTCAAGGAAGAAATAAAGAAAGAAATTAAAGTCTTCCTTGAATTTAATGAAAATAAAGACACATCCTACTCAAACCTATGGGACACAATGAAAGGAGTTCTAAGAGGAAAGTTCATAGCACTAAGTGCCCGATTAAAGAAAACGGAGAAAGCATATATTGGAGACTTAACAGCACACCTAAAAGCTCTGGAAAAAAAAAGAACCAGACTTTCCCAGGGGGAGTAGAAGATTGGAAATAATCAAACTGAGGACTGAAATCAACAAAATAGAAACACAGAAAACAATTCAAAAAATCAACGAAACAAAAAGTTGGTTCTTAGAGAAAATCAACAAGATTGACAAACCCCTAGCCAAAGTAATCAAACGGCAGAGAGAGAACACTCAAATTAATAAGATCAGAAATGAAAAGGGTGACATAACAACAGGCACAGAGGAAATTCAGAGAATCATTAGATCTTACTACTAGAGTTTATATGCCACAAAGTTGGAAAATGTACAAGAAATGGATTGGTTTTTAGATAAATACCATTTACCAAAGTTAAATCAAGACCAAGTGAACAATCTAAATAGACCTGTTAGTCGCGACGAATTAGAGGCTGTTATCAAAAACCACCCCACCAAAAAAAAGCCCAGGACCAGATGGTTTCAATGCAGAAATCTACCAGAACTTCCAGGAAGAGCTAATACCTATACTCCTTAATGTATTTCACAATATAGAAACAGAAGAATCATTGTCAAACTCTTTTTATGAAGCTACAGTTACCCTGATACCAAAACCACACAAAGACAAAACCAAGAAAGAGAATTACTGGCCAATCTCACTCATGAACATTGACGCAAAAATACTCAATAAAATACTGGCAAACAGAATCCAAGAATACATTAGAAAAATTATCCATTATGATCAAGTGGGCTTCATCCCAGAGATGCAGGGATGGTTCATCATACGCAAATTTATCAATGTAATCCATCATATAAATAAACTGAAAGAAAAAAAACCATATGATCATTTCATTGGATGCTGAAAAAGCATTTGACAAAATTCAACACCCATTTTTGTTAAAGGTGTTGGAGAGATTGGGTATACGAGGATCATACCTAAATATAATAAAAGCAATATATAGTAAGCCGACAGCTAACATCAAATTGAATGGAGAGAAACTCAAAGCCATTCCACTAAAATCAGGAACACGACAAGGCTGTCCACTCTCTCCATACCTCTTCAATATAGTGCTTGAAGTTCTAGCAATAGCAATAAGACAACATAAGGGGATCAAGGAGATTCGAATTGGAAAGGATGAAGTTAAACTTTCGTTATTTGCAGACGATATGATAGTGTACATAAGAGACCCCAAAAACTCTACCAAAGAACTTCTACAATTGATAAACACCTTTAGTAATGTGGCAGGATACAAGATCAACTCCAAAAAATCGGTTGCCCTCCTATACACAAAGGATAAAGAAGCAGAGAGGGAAATCAGAGAAACATCACCTTTCATGATAGACACAAATAGCATAAAATATCTTGGGGTAAATCTAACCAAGGAAGTGAAAGACCTTTTTGACAAGAACTTTAAGTCCTTGAAGAAATAAATTGAGGAGGATACCAGAAAATGGAAAGGCCTCCCCTGCTCTTGGATTGGGAGAATCAACATAGTAAAAATGACAATTCTACCAAAAGCAATCTATAGATTCAACGCAATTCCCATCAAAATTCCATCAAACTTCTTCACAGACCTTGAGAGAACAATAATCAAGTTTATATGGCAAAACAAAAAAATCCAGGATAGCCAAAACAATCTTATACAATAAAGGAACTTCTGGAGGCATTACCATCCCTGACTTCAAACTCTATTACAGAGCAACAGTGTTGAAAACAGCTTGGTATTGGCATAACAATAGAGAAGTCGACCTATGGAATCGAATAGAAGACCTGGGTATTAACCCACAAATGTATGAACACCTGATATTTGACAAGGGAGCTAAAGGTATACAATGGAAGAAGGAAAGCGTCTTTAACAAATGGTGCTGGCATAACTGGATGTCAACCTGTAGAAGAATGAAAATAGATCTATATCTATCACCATGCACAAAACTCAGGTCCAAATGGATAAAAGACATCAACATAAATCCGACCACCTTGAACCTGATAGAATAGAAAGTGGGAAGTAGTCTACAAGATATAGGCACAGGAGACCATTTCCTAAGCAGAACCCCAGGAGTGCAGACAATAAGAGAAGCAATGAATAAATGGGACCTACTGAAACTGAGAAGCTTCTGTAAAGCAAAGGACACTGTCAGTAAGACCAAAAGGCTACCTTCCGACTGGGAGAAGATCTTCACAAACCCCTCATCAGACAAAGGTCTGATCTCCAAAACATACAAAGAACTCAAGAAACTAGACACTAAAACTCTAATTAACCCAATTAATAAATGGGGTACTGAACTGAACAGAGAATTCACAACAGATGAACTCGGAATGGCCAAAAGGCACTTGAGGTCATGCTCAACCTCCTTAGAGATCAGGGAAATGCAAATCAGAACAACTTTGAGATATCATCTTACACCTGTCAGAATAGCCAAACTCAAAAACACCGATGATAGCCTATGCTGGAGAGGATGTGGAATGACGGGAACACTCATCCATTGTTGGTGGGAATGCAAACTTGTGCAGCCACTGTGGAAATCAGTGTGGCGGTTTCTCAGGAAACTGGGAGTCAACCTCCCTCAGGACCCAGCAATTCCACTCTTGGGAATATACCCAAGAGATGCCCTACCATACTACAAAAGCATTTGTTCAACTATGTTCATAGCAGCACTATTTGTAATAGCCAGAACCTGGAAACAACCTAGGTGCCCCTCAATAGAAGAATGGTTAATAAAGGTGTGGAACATATACACATTAGAGTTCTACTCAGCGGTAAAAAACAATGACATCTTGAATTTTGCATGCAAATGGATGGAAATAGAAAACGCTTTACTGAGTGAGGTAAGCCAGACCCAAAAAGAGGAATATGGTATGTATTCACTCATAAGTGGATTCTAACCATAATTAAAGGTCTTTGAGCCTATTACTCGTGATCATAGAGAAGCTAAATAAGAAGGTGAACCTGTTGAAAATCATGTAGATATCTGCCTGGAGATTGGAAATAGACAAGAGTCCCAGGAAACCTCGGGTGCATTGGGGGGGGTGGGAGGGTTGTTGGAAGGGGAGAGGGATAGAGAGAAGGGAGTAGGGGAGGAATGGGGAAATCTAGGTGGACTGGGATGGGGGGAGGGAGGAAGGATGGATATGAGATCAGGGAAGAATATATTTCAACTAAGGGAGTCATTTTAGGGTTTACAGGAGACTTGATTATAAATGAGATCCAAGGTCCAAGGAGAGATTCCCAGACTGTTCTCTAGACAGAGGAGAGGGTGCCTGAACCGACCTTGGCCTATAACCATACTGATGAAGATTTTGCTTATCACCATAGATCCTTCATCTGACAATGGATGGCGATACAGACGGAGACCCACATTGGAGCACCGGACTGAGTCCCCCATGGTCCAAATGAGGGGCAGAAGGAGGAAGAACATGAAAAAAACTCAGGACCGCGAGGGGTGCGATCACCCACTGATACAAGGGGACTGATCTAATGAGAGTTCACCAAGGCCAGGTGGACTGGGACTGAACGAGCATGTGATCCAACCAGATTTTCTGAATGTGGCCAGATTCTCTGAATGTGGCTGGCCCGGAGTCTTTCTGAAAAGCCACTGACAATGACGCTGGGACTTGTTTCCTCTGCATATACTGGATTTTTGGGATCCAGTCTGTTCGGATACTCACCTTCCTGGACCTGGAAGGAGGGGGGGGAGGAACTTGAACTTCCCACAGGGCTGGAAGCCCTGACTGCTCTTAGGGATGGAGAGGGAGGGGGGGAGTGGGAGGGTGTTGGGAGGAGAGGCGGAAAAGGAAACTTTCATAATTTAATAAACTTTGAAAAAAAAAAGAAGGGCAGAGAAACTGATGTATCCACAGGAAGGATGTTCTACCAGAATCTGTTTAATCTGCTAGGAATGGAGATAAAGAGTGAGCACAGGCCATAGCAGATAGTCTGCCATAAAACTGGGGATGAGACTAGGGGATTGGATTTGGAGGAGTTGTGGGAACGATTAAGATCTGCTGCTACTCTATCTGATTCCCTGACTGGCAGGAAAACTGCCTTCTCTAAAAGTTAAAAAAAATATTCACACATCTGAAATTAATGACTGCCTTCCTTAAGGTCCTGCTGTGAGATAGGTGGCATTTTAAAATAATGGCATAAATTGTGTAAAAAAGAAAAAAACAACTATGAAGAGCTTTGAATTCCAATTTACTGTCAGTGATTGCTTTGGCTGTGGGTCAAATGCACAGATGCATTCAGAGATCAGTGATTTTGGAGAGGGGCAAAGGAGACCATAGTAGAGTCTTGAGATGCTCCTCAATAGCCTTGAAGGGCATCCATTTAACTTTAGGCATGTTGGAAATTTACTTAAGCAACACACCACATTTCTCAGAGCTCTGAAGAGTTTGTAATCATTTACAAGCAATGCTTGTATTGGACTATTTCCTGATTTTTCCAGCCTTCAGTTTCTTATTTTTAACCTCTCTAATTATATTTACATGACAAACTGAAAAATAAAATATTTTAAACAGTTTAAACTTTTGGGAAGAGCAAAGGATGCTGACAGTAGCCAAATTCTTATGCATCAGCTGTACAATGCAACTAAATATTTTATCTTCTATTAACTGAAGTACATTATGCAGCATTTGATAAATAAAGTCTTGATATTCATTCATCTTGATTTTATAAAAAATCCTATATGATCATTTTTATATTACACATAAGAAAAAAGAACTTTGAACTGGTTATCTTTGCAAAACATTGAATGAATAATTGGTATAGAAAATATAAAGAAGATGCAGCTTTTTTCAATTTATGCTTTTTCTCTTTTGCTTCTTCTCTATGTCTCTCTCTCTCTCTTTCTCTCTCTCTCTCTCTCTCTCTCTCTCTCTCTCTCTCTGTGTGTGTGTGTGTGTGTGTATGTGTGTGTGTCTGTCTGTCTGTCTGTGTTTGACAGATTCTTGGTATGTAGCACAGGCTGACTTAAAATTCATGATCCTCGTGCCTCAGTGTTGTAATTGTTGGGTTTTTTTTGTATGCACAATCATGCCACAGCTTGATCAGTGCTCTTTAATAAATAAATATAGCCTTAGTAGAAAAAAATAGAATAACCATGTTTTCCTTGTGCTTTGTGTATCGATGGAGCTGTGCCCTTATTTTCCTTCAGCCTTCTCATTTCATCCTCTGTATCACTGGGTGAGTTTCAATACAGAAGATACATATCTCAGTTTCCCTTCTCCATTTCTGAAAGCTGGTCTCCCGAATGAAAGGATATGCTCTGGCTGATTCTCTTCAAGACACCATGGTCAATGCTGAATTTTGTCATGCTATCTAAACCCAAAAGCCATTTAGCCCAGTTTAGCCACTGGCAGCAGAGCTGACATTTTGATTATCATTTGCTGACTCCCGTGGTCCTTCAGTGAGTACTGGCCTTTAGAGTTGTTGGAGAGAAAGACAGAGATTTATTAGCCCTCTAAATACCAACATAGTACCAAGAGATAAATGCTACTTCAGAGTTATTGAACGGAGTATCAAAATGTTACAGAACCTAAATCAGGTAGTCACCTCCTTGCCATCAGATTAGAGGCAGGCTTCACAAAGGAGGTCAAGGTCTGCTTCAAGTCAATATGGAAGGAAGAATAATGATTTTCCAGGAAAACCTATGAAGATAAAACTTTAGGTTTATGAAATGTACAGTATATGTTCAGTCACCTACACATCATTTTAATTTTTAAAAATGTATTATTTATTTTATTGTATAGGTGTTTATCTGTATGTATGTATGTAACAACTGTGTGTGCCTTGACATTGCAGAAGTCAGAAGAGAACATAGGTCTCCAGGGACCAGAGTAACACATCCTTATGAACTAACAAGTGGTTCTGGGTATTTAACACTGGTCCGTTGGAAGAACAGCCAGTATTCTTAACTGCTGAGTCATATCTTTGTTTGCTTTTTTATACTTCATAAAACTCCTACTTGATAATTCTTACTTTACATTTAGGAAACTGTGATTTTTATCAGTGTATCTTCCAAAATCTAGCATGTTCAGAGAACATGAGCTTCGCTTTAAGTAACATTTTAGTTGGCTGGCAGCAGACTCAATAAAGTTATCTCTTGTAGATAACTGATATATTTTAAGAGGATAAAAGAGGAAATATAGAGATCCTAGCTGGGGAAGCTAGAAAATCAGTCTCTTAGAGCATCAGATGACATTATGAGTGGTCTATATGGCTCAGTGAGTGAAGAGATCTGATGCTCAAACCTAACATCCTGAGTTTTATTCTTAGGTTCCATTGTAGAAGGAGAGAGCTGGGTGTTGTCCTCTGTGGTGTTTTGAATAAGAATGTCCCCCAGTTGGAAGACTGTTGGGAAGAATTAGGAGCCATGGTCTCTTAGGACAAGGTGTATTGCTTAGGGTGGGCTTTGAGCTTTCAAATGTCCCCATCGTGCCAACTGTCTCTCATACTCTCTTTGCCTGCAGCCTGTGGATCAGAATGCAAAGATCTCAGTTGCTGTTCCCGCACAATGTTTGCTTACATACTTTCATATCATGCCTGTTACATGCTGCCATGTTCCCCACTCTGTTGATAAGCAACTAATATTCTCAAATTGTAATCAAGCTCTCAAATAAATACTTTCTTTTGCAAGAGTTCCTTGGTCATAGTGTCTTTTAAAAGCAACACAAACCCTAAGACATTATCTGACCTCTATATGTACCTAACATTCTCTTTCTCTCATTCTCTCTCTTTTTCTCTTTCTCTCTCAAATTCATATGTCACTAACATTAATTGTTTGCTGATTGTCAAATGAATTTCTAAATTTGTGGCAGAGCAATTTTAGCATATTGTCATCATGAAACATGGACAATAATTAGAACAGCTTTTTTTTTCTTTGTAAAGCAAGAAGCTAGAAAATATATATGTCACACTTTTATTCCTTCTCTCCTTCTCATCCCATGGGCCTCTTTTTTATTATTATTGTTATACATATATATGCACAAATATATCAGTTACTTCCAGTTGAGTACCTTTTGTTGCTTATGTGTGTATGATTTCAGGGCTGAACACTTTGTATTAGATAACCAATTAGGGAGCTCATCTCTGGATAGGGCTAATTTTCTACTTTCTCAGTAATTTTTTTTATAAGGAACAGACTGTGGTTCTTACCTTCCATGTTAGCATATCTAATATTAATAATAGATTTATATATATATGTATATATATATATATATCATATAAATATATATTATTGTCAGGCCAAAATTATCTCAGGGCCTGTACCTTAAGGCCTGTAGAATAGAGTACCTGACTCGAGTTTGAAGGATAGTCTCAAAGCTACTGAGTGAGGATGAGACAGCAAAATCTAGATAGATGCTCCTCCAGCCAGAGGGAAGGCCTGGCTATCTCACACTGACTGGAGGTACCCGCACATCACATGATGTCACTTAACCTATATAAGCTGATGCTCATAGTAATAAACTGAGTTCCTGCTTTGACTTGACTCCTTATCAAGTCTGATTGTCCTGCATCATGGGGCTGCAGAAAAAGGGTAGATATGTACTTAGCACATATGGCTAAGGAGGCCTGGCAACTAGTGACAACTAAGGGACATGATTGGTCCCAGGGCTGAACAGTTGGTCAAGGTGAGTGGGACCCCACGATGGGTAATACAACTTCACTTAAAAATGACACAGCACTTAAGGCACTGAGATATATGCTACTATCCTGAGGCCTGGAATTGTCATACCACAATGTGATTCAGGCATTGGAGGATATAATTACCCTGGCCCCCAGAATTCAGTTTAGTTTTCCCCACCTAGTTAAGTTCTCCTCTACTATAGCTCCATAGCAGTTACTTTATTCATTAATGGTAATCACAACATACAGATGGGAATCCCACATCACCTCCCCTTTTCTGTTTAAATAAAAAAGAAGGTTTTAACAAAACTAATGGCAAATCAATCCCACACCAGTTATGCTTTAAGGGGTTATTTATTTTGGGGGGTAAAACTTACATACACCATAAACCGTCAGGAATGGAGCCTAGTCGCTGGAGCAGGAACCGGGACCAAGCGCCAGAACCAAGAAGCCCGAGCTGAGATCTGTGGCTCTTTTTAAAAGAGAAATATACCACACCCCAGTGGGCTGGTATTTCAGTGGCTATAGGCTGACGGAGCGGAAGGCCCTCCCACAGCACTGTGGGCTCGTGCTTCAGCGACTATTTGCTGAAGCAGCGGAAGATACTCCCGCAGCACCTCCCTCTTTTGTTTAAAAGAGTTCTAAGCCTACTACGAAATTATATACAGTAAGTACAAACCTACACAATTATATACAATAAGTACAAACATCCTATTCTAACTAGCTAAAGTCTTGTATAATAAATAACTTGGCCAAGTCATGAGAGGAAAGTAGCTACATTTATCTAGTCTTCAACCCCATAGAAGATCCGAGAAGGGAAATAATGTTACCTGAGTAATTAGGAAGTGCCATCAAAGAACTTCCAAAACATGCAACAAATCACAGAGACAACTGGCTACCTGGGCAATCACCAAAGACCTGTTTGCAGCGTTGAAGCAACCAACTTTGACTTAGGCCTAGAATAACTGACAGATTATTTTTAACAGGCAAGAGATTTTTCAAAACCATCTTACCCTGTCTTGACAAGATTTAACAGTTCTGTTTATCCATTTCCGGATTTTATCCATTTCCGGATTTTAACAGGCAAGAGATTTTTCAAAACCGTCTTACCCTGGCTTGGCAAGATTTGACAGTTCTGTTTATCCATTTCCAGATACCGTGTATTTGTCAGTAGTTGAGGTATGGGTAGCTCCTTACCCAGAGGCCAATTTTGTCAAGAAGACAAGCTCCAAGTGGAGTGTCTTTGGTGCTTAACAATCTCTCGGGAATAGGTCGGTATTGCCAGGAGTGATTGTGTCTCAATACACAGAACATTAAGATTAAATTAAATGCCATTTTCTACAGCTCTTCGAAGAGGTTGAAGACTATTTATATATAATCTCTATGTATCTAAAGAACCTGATTTGTATAACCATAAATATGACAGACATAGATGACTATTGATCTACAATTCTTAACATGTATCTAACTTAAAGACTAAGAGAATAAACAACTATGCAATAAATGAGGACAATGACCTCCAAATGTAAACAATAACTATCAATACATAAACAATATATGAGTATCTTAATCAGAGGTAGAAATGTACACTGCAATATGGTATACATATATCAATACAATATATATCAATACATAAAAATGTTTTAAACAGATATAAGCATGCATACATACAATATTCAATATATGCCAATGTAATTATCTGTAAACAATAACTCACAAATACCATTATTATCTATCCAATTATCCCCCCCTTTTTTCCCCAAAAGATCCCTGAGCTTATAAAATTCCTTTCCCAACTCTCAACCTTATACTAATTATAATCAATCCCTAATTATTGTTCCTAAACCTGAGGACAAACTTTGCTGAGAGAGGGGACATCGTCCTCTAGAATTATTTCCAGCTGTCATGGGGGTATGGTTCTTTCTGGAGGATCCTGTGAAACTAAAATGATGGTTAAATTTCAAGGTCAATGTCTTTTAAAATTGCAAACAGTCTCTGAGTATTTGGTGGAGGTCTGGCCAGAATGTTGTACAAGATGTGCACCATTTCAGCTAACCAAGTTGGAATCATCTGTGCAGCTGATACCCGAAACAGGACTTGTAGTAGCACTATCAGTATCATGATGTCATATCAACCGAGTGGAGTTGTTGTTATGTTGCTATGGGGGTCTCATCTTCTTCCTGGAAACTTCAAATGTCAGTGCAGAAAGAACTCATTGTTCATTGTGGAAAACTTCAACATTAATTATATAGACATATACAAACATATATTCAATGAAAGGTATGATAGACATATTCAATGAAAAGTATGATAGATATGAAGAAAAGTAAAGACGTTTTCTAAACTCATATTTCTTTCTGTCTCATATCATGGCTCTTGACATAAGACAGAAACTCCAGAAACTCTGGGTTTTTCTCCTAACAACAGGCTTGGAATTAGAGAGGGATCGAGCCATGAGTCCAACTCCAAAACCAGCTCTATAAATTCAGAAATATGATTTAGTATATTCCAGAGCTTCATACTCACAGAACCTATTCAGTTTTCTTGATAATCCATATTGGGTAGTTATTTGTCCATCTGTCAGTATTCAAACATCCAGGGTACTTTGAATTTTTCAAAGACGAGTGTTTTCCTGTGGAGACAAGAACAGAACCCTGCCCCCATTTTATGTTTTTCTTACCACCTGTATGGTCATCATCATTGTAGATGCTGTCATTTCTCCGTTCCAAGAGGTTTCTTCTCTTCAGATCTAACCTTTATTAATTTTGATGGTATCCACAATTTTTCTTCTCCTGTGGAAACAAGAGCAAAACCCCTTCCCCAACGCAGCACATCTCCTGGCTTCCACTGTGAGGTCAGCACATCCTTGAAATAAATTGGTTGATTTAATCCAGCAGACTTTTCCAATATCCAATGTCTTTCTGCAGCCGTTGTCCCCTTCTCATTAGCACTGAGAAAATTCAAGGTTAATAAAGCATTATGTAACCTATTCCTGGGGGTATTTTCCACCCCTTTCTGTTTGTTCAACATATCTTTTATAGTTCGATTTGATCTTTCTATAACTGCTTGACCTGTGGGATTGTATGGTATACCTGTAACATGCTTAATATTATAATAAGCAAAAAATCGTGTCATTTTCCTAGAAACATAAGCTGGACCATTATCTGTCTTTATCTGTGTAGGTATACCCATGATGGCCATAACTTCTAATAAATGAGTGATTACTGAATCAGCTTTTTCTGAGCTTAAAGCAGTTGCCCATTGGAAACCTGAGTACGTGTCAATGGTGTGATGTACATATTTTAATTTGCCAAATTCTGGAAAGTGAAACACATCCAACTGCCAGATTTCATTCCTTTTAATACCCTTTGGATTAGTCCCTGCAGGCAATTGTGTTTGGTTATAAAAAGAGCAAGTAGGGCATTTCTTTACAATCTCCTTAGCTTGTTGAAATGTAATAGAAAACTCGTTTTTCAAGCCTTTGCTATTGACATGATGTTTTTCATGAAATTCAGATGCCTGCAGTACACTACCAATCAATAATTGATCAATATCTGCATTACCTTGTGCTAGAGGACCTGGCAGACCCGTTTGGGATTGGATATGTGTTATATACATAGGGCAGAGCCTGTTTCTGATCATGTCTTGTACCTGGATAAACAATGAGGTCAGTTCTGTATCATCAGGTATAAATTCAGCAGTTTCAATATGCAAAATAACTCTTTCTGCATATTGTGAGTCAGTAATTATATTAAGAGGTTCTTTAAAATCCCTGAACACCATAAGGATGGCATATAATTCTGCCTTCTGGACAGAATCATAAGGACTTTGTTCCACTTTACTCAATTCTTCTGATTTGTAACCTGCTTTCCCTGATTTATTAGCATCGGTATAAAATGTATGGGCTCCGATTATTGGAGCATCACGGACAATTTGAGGGAGGATCCAAGAAGTTCTCTTTATAAAGTTAAGTCTCTTGCTTTTTGGGTAATTGTTATTGATTTCTCCCAAAAAATTAGCACAAGCTCTTTGCCGTGGTTCATTGTCTTCCCACAACTTTTTTATCTCATCAGCAGTGAAAGGCACTATAATTTCTGCTGGGTCTATACCTGCTAATTGACGAAGTCTCAATTTTCCTTTTATAATCAATTCAGAGACTTTTTCCACATAAGTTTTTAATTTTTTACTTGGTTTGTGTGGTAAAAAGATCCACTCTAAAATAGTATCTTCCCTCTGCATTAAAATTCCCATAGGAGAAATTCTGGAAGGCAATATGACTAGAATGCAACTAAGATTTGAATCCACCCTATCTACATGTGCCTCCTGTAATTTTTCCTCAACCACCGTCAGTTCCTTTTCTGCTTCAGCTGTTAACTCTCTGGGACTATTCAAATCTTTGTCACCATCTAAGGTTTTGTTTAAATGAATTATTAGATCAGGTGTTATCCCAACAGCTGGTCGTAGACTGGAAATGTCTCCTAATAATCCTTGAAAGTCATTAAGAGTTCGTAACCGGTCTCTCCTGATTTGTGCCTTTTGAGTCTTAATTCTTTGTAAACCTATTTTATAACCTAAATAATTAACAGAATCTCCTCTCTGAATTTTTTCAGGAACAATTTGCAATCCCCATTTAGGTAATAATATTTTTACTTCTTCAAACAGCCTTTCTAAGGTGTCTTTGTTTTGATCAGATATCAGGATATCATCCATATAGTGGTATATTATGGACTTAGGAAATTGTTTGTGTATAATTTTCAATGGTTGGCTTACAAAATATTGGCACAGGGTGGGAGAGTTTAACATTCCCTGTGGGAGGATGGTCCACTGGTACCTCCTTGCAGGCTGAGAGTTATTATAGGTAGGCACTGTGAAGGCAATCTTTTCTTTATCTTTTTCTTGTAATGGTATAGTGAAGAAACAATCTTTCAGATCAATAACTATAAGAGGCCATCCCTTTGGTAACAGGGAGGGCAGAGGAATTCCAGATTGCAGGGGGCCCATAGGTTGAATAACCTTGTTGATAGCTCTAAGATCTGTCACCATTCTCCATTTACCAGATTTTTTCTTAACAACAAATACAGGAGAGTTCCAAGGGCTGGTAGATTCTTCTATATGTCCAGCATCTAATTGCTCTTGTACCAGCTGTTCTAAAGCCTGTAACTTTTCCTCAGCTAAAGGCCACTGTTTAGTCCATATTGGTTTCTCAGTCAACCATTGTAGAGGCATGGCTGTTGGTACCTCTGAAGGGCCATCAATTGTGCTGTGCTCTTTTTTTTAAGTAATTTTATTAAATTATAAGTTTCCATTTCCGCCCCACCTCCCAACACCCTCCCACTCCCCTCACTCCCTCTCCTCCTCCCTCTTCTTTCCTCTGCATATACTGGATTTTGGGGATCCAGTCTGTTTGGATTCTCACCTTCCTGTGCTGTGTTCTTGTATAGCTCTAATGGCTGGTGTCTGCCATCTGTAATATCTTGTAATATTGTCCTTAGAAATATAGGCTCTGGAAGCAGCAAGAATGTTAATTTGGGTATTCCATTGCTGCAATAGGTCACGGCCCCATAAATTCACTACAATATTAGCTACATATGGCCTTAGTTTTCCTATTTGTCCGTCTGGACCTATACAATTGACCCATCTTGTGCTTTGTCTTACTCGAGATAGGGTTCCAATTCCTAAGAACTGAATATCTACCTCCTGAAGAGGCTAATGTGGATGCCAAGATTCTGGAGTAATGATACTTACATCCACACCTGTGTACAGTAAGCCAGTAATAAATTTGCCATTTACACACACTCTTAGCTGTGGTCTTTGTTCATTTATAGAAGTCTGCCAGATTATTTGTTTACTTTGTCCTCTTAGATTTCTTGATTCATTCACTACATTTAACTCATCCTTCAGGCCGTTATTGCTTTTAACAGCAGGTATGGGGCATTCTAATTTCCCTGAAGAGGCATGTTCTCTGCAGCGATCGGAAATGACTGGACCACATTTGCCATGGGGGCCTTCAAGAGGCCCCCTATTGAGTTTCCCGGTGACAACGGGTTGCCCTGTTTATCTCTTGTTGACATACACTCATTTGTCCAATGCCTGCCCTTTCCACATCTCCTACATTAACCTGAAGGCTGAGTCCTCCTATTCCTGTTATTCCTAGAAGAGGCATTATTCCTGGAATTCCATTGTCTGCAGTCCCTTTTTATGTGTCCCATTTTGCCACAATGAAAGCATTTTGCAATCTGATGTCTCCTTTTACCTTTGGAAATTGCTTCTTGCAGCCATGTTTCATTGCCATAATCAAATGTATCAACATTCATTGTATGTAAAACCCATTCATCCAAAGGCGCTGATCTGAGCTTTAAAGGCCCCGGGATCCTTTTGTATTCTACATTGGCATTCTCATAAGTCAAAGACTCAATTACTATATTTCTTGCTTCTGGATCAGGTATCCCTGTTTGTACAGCCTTAGTTAGTCATTGTAAAAAGTCACTAAAGGATTCTCTCTGACCCTGTTTGACCCTGATATATGATTCTACTCTCTGACCTGAGTCTTGAACCCTGTCCCAGGCCCTTAGAGCTGCTGTAGCACATATGGATAAAATGTTTTCATCATAAAAAGCTTGTTCCTGAGGATCAGAGTAAAGTCCTTCCCCTAGAATTTGATCTAGAGAAACCTCAATTCCTTTCGCTAATTCTTGTTGTTGTAAAAGTCTGGCCTCTTGTTTGAATAGGCATTTGAAATTAATCTATCATACCCTTTTGATAAAGTCCGATTTTCACATTCAATGGTTATAATCCTCTCAGCTAATGTTTCAGCACTTACAGTCATGGACTGGAGGTTACGAGTCATTTTGGTTGTCCCCTCCTCCAGACCAGTGAAGCTCCCTTCTAAAGAAGCAATATCAGACTGTACCTTCTTGATATTTTGGTCAGTCGACCAAGTCATATCAGACAAAGAACTAGTCTCCTCCTTGAGAACTTCAAGCTCTTTTTTGAGGAGGTTGGTATCAGTCTGAATTGTTCTTAAGGTTTTAATCTCTGCCCTCAGCATTGTAGATTCAGTCTGTAAGGACTGTATCTTTCTTATAAAATAGCCAAACACCAGAAAAGCGACAGATCCCAGGAATAACAAAGTAAGAGGAATATCAGAGACATCCTTCAGAATATCCTCCATAGCGCAATTTAAAAAACCATTGAACTTTTGAATAGTAATATTTTCTGACATTTTCAATCAAAAGAAATTGTACTTGTATGTATGTATGTATGTATTTATTTTCAACCGAAAAGAAAAATCTTACCTGTAATGACCGTTGCCTTCCAGTAGGAGGTGGGGCACACCTGAATCCATGTGGCAATGGCATCGAATCAGGAAGTAAACTCTAGAATATATACACTCAAATCCAGAGGTTAAATTCACAGATCACAAAAGGTCAGAGAGCTTCTAGTGGCCAATAAACAAGGCAGCCTGGCCTACCCTGGCAGGGCTCTCCTGCCCTGCCGCTCTGTTCAACCCGATGCAGAGGGTCGTGACACAGCCACTGCACTGTTGCTAAAGAGGCCTAGTGCTTTGGGCCCCATGTCCCTGTGCTGGGATTAACAGTCAAGCTGCTTGCAGCACTGCCAATCAGTTATGGCGGATGGCAGGGGTTTCAAACAGCTTGCTGGAACTTCAAAGGGAGCTTGCGCTGTGAACTCTTTGACTCGCGTTGCAAGGAAAAATTTAACAATCCATGTAGAACAGGGCAAAGTAGGCCGGCAGAAACTGTCCGGATCTGTGTATCCTGGGAGGCGTGAAGGTTATGGCTGAGGGAGGACACCTGCCAAGCCCAGCTGGCCAAGCCAAGCTGGCGGCAGGTAGCCAAGCCAGAGGCCGAGCTGGGGGTGGGGGGTGGGGGGTGGGTGGGTTGTTTCTTAAACCAAACGCTGGGTGCCAAATAACGGCGAATTAATCCCACACCAGTTATGCTTTAAGGGGTTATTTATTTTGGGGGGTAAAACTTACATACACCATAAACCGTCAAGAAGGGAGCCTAGTCGCTGGAGCAAGAGCTGGGAGCAGGAGCCGGGACCAAGCGCCGGAACCAAGAGGCCTGAGCCGAGATCCTTGGCTCTTTTTAAAAGAGAAATATACCACACCCCAGTGGGCTGGTATTTCAGCAGCTATTGGCTGACGGAGCGGAAGGCCCTCCCACAGCACTGTGGGCTCGTGCTTCAGCGACTATTTGCTGAAGCAGCAGAAGATACTCCCGCAGCACAAAACAACTATCAAGCAAGAATTGCTTTCTATCTTTCTATCTATTCTTTAAACAACTATCAAGCAAGAATTGCTTTCTATCTTTCTATCTATTCTTTAACTCCATCAAAGACTCCCAAAAGATATAAAATTACCTAAGTAAGCATGAAGTACATTATAAGCAACTTCCAAACTTATAAAATTGACAAAGACATCTTGATGCCTGAATCACCTATAGGTGGCACGATGCAAAAACCAGGGAATCTGCTTCTGGACTTTGTTGTCTGTGTGCAGACCAGCCTCGAGAGGAACTGCCCCCTGGTGGGCTTAGAGACTAATTTACTAAGCTCCTAGTCTGGAAATGTATGAACCTAGATACTAGGATGGCTTATGCAGGCCTTGGATAAGGGTCCATGAGTCAATGGGTTCTGGCATCACAGAATGTCAAGACCCAGTCACTTATGGTTACTAGACTCTTATGGTGACCCTTCAGAACAAGACCCAAACTCTAGCCTCTTCTATTACTCAAGCCCTAGTTAACCTCACTGTAATCAATCTAAAGGACTGCTTCTTCTCAGTTCCTCTTCAAGAGGAGAATTGCGAAAAGTTTGCCTTTTCCATTACTAGAGTTAATGTCTCTCGAACTGATGAGAGATATGAATGGGCTGTTCTTCTACAGGGGATGGCCAAAATTCTTTACTTTTGCCAACAATATTTATATAGTATCTTCTCTCCTTATTTTGACATATACGTATATGTATATATGGATGATCTAATTATTGGGCATTTGGAGAAGTAAGGGCTAGCTCCTTAGGTGATCGCTATGGTTGATATCCTCCAACAACATGGATTTAAAAGAGCCTCAAATAGAACAGGAAAGGTACCCCCATACAATATTGGAATCCTAAATAGCACTCACTCAAGCAAAATGAATGGACCTCAATTAATTCTGCCAGAGCTTCTCACTTTATTGGGGTTACAAAAGATACTGGGGGAAATGAACTGGGTAAGGCCCTGGTTGCCTGTAAAGACTGGGAGACTAGATGTGTTATATGATCTTTTAAAAGGGGAGCAATCTTATGAGATCATTGTCTTATCCCCTGAGAGTTGTCTGGCAGTCACTGAATTTATCAATGAGCTCCATCAGGCTTCTTTGGTGAGATAAAATCCTAACATTCTCAGTCCAAGGCTGAATATTACTAGGAAAAAGACTATGCTGGCTGTCATTGTTCAGCAGTCACAACCACTGAAACGGGTACATACCACCCTGGGGTGCACTCTCAGAGTGTACTCTCGAGATGATCAAATAGTTAATATGATCATAAAATGCAGGAACACATTCCTCTGACACTATGGGAAAGATCCATCTAAATTAATAATTCCATTCAAAATTAAGGATTTAGAATGGGCAGCTAGACAATGTTCCCAACTAAGCCTAGCCCTGGAAGGATTTCTGGGGACCCTGAACACTCACTTTGGAGTCCTGGTTAGTGAAGCTATATCAAGAACTACACTGAAGAGTACCATAGTCTTTCTTGTAGGCCTCTGCCACAAGCATTCATTGTTTGCACAGATGGTGTGAAGAATGGGGCTGCCTTTGTAGTTTTCTCTGCAGGGGAGACCAAGACAAAGATTACCAAAATTCTCCCTTGTGGGGGATCTACTCAACATAAAGAAATGATGGTTATATATACTGCCCTACAAGAGGTCTCAGAACCCTGCATCCTCTATTCATACAGCTCTTATATGATAAACCTACTGCCATACTTATCCACTACCTATATCACATTGGATGCTAATCCTAGTTATGCCTTGATGATACAATTCAGATTGCTCTTAGAAGGTAGAAAAAAACATATATATTCAGCATCCCAGAGGACACCAAAATCTCCCTGACCTCATTTCCCAAGAGAATGCTGCTGTAGATGCTGCAGCTTCAGAGGCCTGTCTTATAGAGGTCTCAACTCTGCCCATACAAAATGCTACCCAAATACATGTCTTAACTCATGTCAACAGGAGAGGACTCAAATACCTATACCCACAGATCCCTGCAACAGAGTTAAAGAGAATTGTTTATACATGAAAGACTTGCCAAAAGTTTCTCTGCACCCCCTCCCTTTACAAGTGTTGGGGGTGAACCCAGGAAGGTTAGGACCAGTATCATCTGGGAAACAGATGTAACACATTACCCTCAATTTGACAAATTAAAATATATGTTTGTGACCATACACATGTATTCTAATGTATGCTGGGCTACTGGCCACTCAGGGGAAAAGGTAACCCATGCCAAAAGCCACTTCTTACAATGTTTTGCTAGGTTGGGACTACCATAACAGGTCAAGACTGACAACAGCCTCTGTTTCATAAGTAAAACATTAAACAAATTCTTTCAGAGATAGAATATATCCTATACCAGTAGGATCTCATACAACCCTCAGGGTCAATCAATTGTTGGAAGACAATCAAAGAGGTCTTTATAAAACATAAAAGGGGGACTGATAATGACTTTCAAAGATTGTTAGGAGATATTTTCAGTTCACAAGCAACTGTTGGAATAACACTTGATCTGATAATTCATTTAAACAAAACAATAGATGGAGACAAAGACTTAAGTTAGTGTGAACTTATTCACACTAATAACAATAGTGTGCTGCCTCTTCTGCCTCCCAAGTGCTGGGATTAAAGGTGTGTGCCACCACACCCAACTACTCTCTTTCTTTCTTTTTTATTTTAAGGACTTTAAATGTTTTCTTTTCTCTTCCAAGCCTGTATATATTTTTAAGCACACTGTAAACCATTTAAGGTCTTTTTTCCATCTGAATCTATCTTTATTGTATATCTCTCTTTTTCAGACCACATGAGTCTTTAATTTGCTAAGTCATATGGCTAGGATTAAAGTTGTAGCTTTGACGGCTCAATTCGGCCCATTCCTTAGCTTTTTTCTGAGAATCTAGCCTCATAGCAGAGGTATTGGCTGGAGCCATGTTTGTTGTCACAACTCTATGGCATTTCAAGGTCCCTGCCATCACGAAAAGGTATACAGTCAGCTTTTTATAAGCAGCATTTAAGTGTTTCATGACAGAACCTTTTGATATGGCTTTAAGATTTTACAGCTAAAGCTAAATCAGAAAGCCTCTCTTAAATGAGAACGCTTGCCTCTACTAAACAGAGCAAACCTGAGAAAGTGCTTCTTTCTCCAGACAGAAAGTCTAGATTATGTATATTATTGTGTTATCTTTGAATCTTTTGACTGTGAATGAGCTAAGTACAGAGAGATAATTTATTGTATGGACTGCTAAAGTAAACCAGCATGTATATTATAAAGGTATCATAACTTCCGAATTTGGATCTAAGGATATGTTGCTTTGTAAAAGAGGTTCTTCTCTTGTTTCCACAGAGGATGAAAACCTGTGGATTGCTTCCAGACTATTGTGGTTTGATAGAACAAGTTTCCCTGAAAGGTCACCTTGAGCACCCCTCAAATATTGCTTTGCCCAATAAATAGCAGAAGTTGAGAGAAAAACTATGCCCATATTACCAAATGTTATTTGTAAATGTTTCTTTACATTTAAAGGGGGTATGATATAGATTTGAATAATTTGCATTGGTATGGATCTTGGTTTATTAATACAAATTTAAGGTCAATTTTGTTATGTGTATATGTATATTTCTACATTGATTAAGGTATTATGGTTGTGCAGTTCATTTAAAAATGTAATGAGTAATTAAGAAATATAGGTAAATAGAGAGTCATCTATAATAGTCAAGATTTTTGTCATGTTAGTTAGGTTTTTTAAATATATAAAGATATATTTCAGTTAGTTATATATTCTTTAAATCTCTCAGAGACCGTCAGAATAGGGCATTTAAATGTTTTAAAAATTTAGGACTTTTAATGACAGTGAGACACATCTGCTCCTGACACCACCAATCTACTTTAAGAGAAAGATGGAGATTGAAGAGGCTCCTAATGGAGTTTGTTAGATGAACTGGACATACAGAATCCACAGAGATATTACTGCTGAACTTGTTTAAAGGTGAAACAATCCTTTGGGGTTCTTGCTTCATGAATGAGTCTGTGAGAAATTCTGAAGAATACAAAAGAAAGTGATTGGCAAACTGCCAATATAGGTGTAACTGTCTTTGAAATTTCCTGCTTTATGGAAAAGTTTGCTGGATACTATGATCTGTAGGATGGAGATGGATGCCCCAATGCTACGTAAGAACTTTGGGGACTGTCCAGACAGTGAGATGTCAATGCTAGAATTTTGAAAGTTGCTTAAAATGCACTTCCTGTTTGCTTAGGTAGTATTGTATCTTTCTGAAGTCTTTGATGGAGTTGAGGGCTAGATAGTTATAGTGAGAATTTTCTTACTTACGGTAAAAGAGAGTAGGTATAAATATTGTAACTGTAATTCTTGCTTGATAACTGCTGTATTATAAATACTTTTACTACGTTAAAGTTAAAGCCTTCCTTTTTTTAAACAGAAAAGGGGAAATGGTGTGGGAGGTTCTTTTGTCTATGTGTTACTTTTATTTTATGGCTAGAATCCACTTATGAGTGAGTACATACCATATTCCTCTTTTTGGGTCTGGGTTACCTCACTCAGTAAAGCGTTTTCTATTTCCATCCATTTGCATGCAAAATTCAAGATGTCATTGTTTTTTACCGCTGAGTAAAACTCTAATGTATATATGTTCCACACCCTTTTTAACCATTCTTCTATTGAGGGGCACCTAGGTTGTTTCCAGGTTCTCGCTATTACAAATAGTGCTGCTATGAACTGGGACTGAATGAGCATGTTGTCAAACCAGAGTCTCTAAATGTGACTGACATGGGGGCTGACTGAGAAGCCGTTGTCAGTGGCACTGGGTCTTGTTTTGTCTTCATGTACTTGCTTTCTGGGATCCTAGTCTGTTTGGATGCTCACCTTCCTAGACCTGTAGGGAGAGGGGAGGAAGTTGAACTTCCCACAGGGCAGGAAACCCTGACTGCTCTTAGGGCTGGAGAGGAAGTAGGGGAGGGAGTAGAGGGGAGGAGGAGAGGGAGTGGGGGGAATGGGAGGGTATGGGGAGGAGAGGAGGAAGTGGAAATTTTTATAAACAAATAAATAAATTAATAAAAAAAGAATTAAAAACCTGCTTTGGCCTGTTGATAGGGTAGAACTTAAGTAGGCGGGGAAAACTGGACTGAATGCTGGGAGAAGGAAGGTGGAGAGAGAGATGCCATGGATCCACTGGAGATAGATATTCTGAAACTTTCCTGGTAGGCCACAACCTCGTGGTGATATACAGATTAACAGAAATGGGTTAAATTAATATGTAAGAGTTAGTCAATAAGAAGCTGGAGCTATTGGGCTAAGCAGTGATTTCATTAATACAGTTTCTCTGTGATTATTTGGGGGCTGAACAGCTGAAAACAACCATGCAACTCTCTCTTCCAACATCTGGTGTTCTAGAAGATTGCTCTTTCCTCTGTGTTCAGACCCTTGGTGTCTTTCTGCATACTCAAATCTCCAATATTTAAAGGGAGAAGAATCATATGGAATTAGGTCTACCTCAGCTACCTCAGCTCAGTCACAAATGTAAATGTCTTGTATCCAAACACAGTTAACATTCTAAGGTTGCAGGGATTACCACTTTAGTATAAAGACTGGTGAGGAAAAGTGGTTACAATTCAGCCAGTAAGTGTTCTCTGTATTGTCCCTTTCTGCATGCATTTTTGATTCCTATCTGCCTAAGACATGATATTATAAAGATTTTCTGTATACATATATGTACTATCAGGTTTTCTTCTGAAATCTGTGACTCTGCCTGTTGAGACTCATAGAAGGTCCATAAGGATTAGAGCTACAGTTGTACTTTGAGCCCTATTTATCCAGTAATAGTTGCATTACAGTGGACAGTGTCTGACTATTAAAATGTTTAAGCTTCCTTAACGTTTACTTGCACAAGTTTGTTGACAGAGAGAGACCAAGTCCTATGGAAACAAGTCATCTGCAATGAGCACTTATACTACCATATTTTACAGGATTTATTTATAACTTTTAAAATGAAATGTCAAAATCTATTATTATTATTTATACAATAAGTTGATTTCAAGCTCTAAAAAGTATGTATATTAATTTTTTTCTTTAATCAATATATATTATTGTTATTTGGGTATAAATATTTTATACTCTTAAAATGATGCGGGAGAATTGTCTATATTCTGTCAATCATATTTTAATAAAACGCTGATTGGCCAGGCAGGCAGTATAGGTGGGAAAACCAGACAGGAAGTAGAGGTGATGCAATGAGAACAGGAGAATTCTGAAAAGCAAGGAGGTTCCTCAGCCACTCCTGCGCAGATCACTGAAGAGGCAGCATGTAACTTGCCCAGCTGAGAAAGGTACGGAGCCATTATGGCTAACATAGATGAGAATAATGGGTTAATATAAGTTATAAGAGTTAACAAGAAGCCTGACCTAATGAGCCAATCAGTTTATAACCTTATGGAGTCCTGTGTGTAATTTCTCTTTGGGATTTGCCGGCTGTTGGGGTACCGGGCGGGACGGAAACCCCAACAAGCTGGCCCTCATACTACATATGGCGCCCAGACGTGGATAAATGAATCCACAGAAAGCCTGAGAAAGCTTGGAAAAGAATAGAGTAAAGTATGTTTTGTTGGTAGCAGCAATTTCTTGGGTCTTCTTTGCTTGCTAGAGGCAAGCAAGCACTCTCATCTGAGAAAGGCTTCCTGACTCAGCTTTAGCTGCAAAACCTTGCAGCTCTTTAAAGAGGTCCTGCCGTGAAGCACTTAAACCGTGTTGATGAAAAGCGGAACACATGCTTTTCGGTTTTCAGTCGTAGCAGGAAAAAAGCTGCGCTGTTTTACAATGCCGGCTTTCTGGGCTGTCCTGACAGGGTAATCTCTGACTCTTTCAGGCAGGCAGTCTGAGTGTGGTCTGTGAGCAGAATGCTGCAGCTTGCTTGCTGGCAAGGACCTTGAAACGCCATAGAGTTGTGGCAATGAACATAGCTCTGGCTGGTATCTCAGCTATGAGTCTGGAAAGCTAAGGAATGAGCTGGATCTAGCTGTCAAAGCCACAGCTTTCCATATTGCTTTGTAAATTAAAGGCTCATGTGGTCAGAAAAAGAGAGATAAACAGTAAAGAGAGATTCAAAGAGGAAGAAAACCTCTAAATGGTTTACAGTGTGTATATGCAGGCTAAAAGTTAAAGTTCTTAAAGTTAAAAGGAAAGAAAGAGAGTAGTTGGGTGTGGTGGTACACACCTTTAATCCCAATGCCTGGGAGGCAGAGGCATATTGACCTCTGTGACTTCAAGGGGTAGAGGTAGATTGACCTCTGTGACCTCAAGGTGTGGTAGTACACGCCTTTAATCCCAATGCCTGGGAGGCAGAGACAGATCTCTGTGAGTTCAAGGTGTGGTAGCAAACACCTTTGAGCCTAGTACTGGGGAGGCAGAGACTGAAGGATCTCTGTAAATTCAAGGACAGCCTGGTCTACAGTGTTATTCCAGGACAAAGATATACAGAGAACCTGTCTCAAAAAGTAAAAGTAAAAATAAAAGAAATAGAGGTTAAAGTAAAGCCACACAAAGATGGAAAATACAAAGAGAATCTTGATACTGTATGCCATTATGCTCTCTTTGAATTGTTTGAATGCTGAGAAAGGAACAACAGCTGCTAAAGGACTGTTGTTTATAAATGTTACTGAACTAACCCAAAATAGGTATTTTGAAAATACCTTGGCTTCAAAATTGAAGTCAAAAGGTATGTTACTTTGGAGAAGAGATTCTGCTTTTGTTTCCACAGAAAACGAGAGGCTCTGGATTTATTCAGAGTTAAGAAAAATCATCTTTGACCAAGGGAGGCCACCTGAGCAATCTCCGACAGGAACAGATGGCCCAGATGTCTGAGTTCTACATCCAGAACAGATTCAAGACTGTTGCCTGAGATGATCAAGACTCACAGGATACTCCAGTCAGGACTTGATGATAATTCTAAATTTTCTTTAGGTCCCCATAAGATTATCAGCGCCCCCAACCAGCAGGAAGTAGCCTGAAATACTACGCCCACATTCCCAACAAATGGACTGTGGGTATTTTCCTTTGTTAAAAAAAAAAAAGAGGGAAATGATGCGGGAGAATTGTCTATATTCTGTCAATCATATTTTAATAAAACGCTGATTGGCCAGGCAGGCAGTATAGGTGGGAAAACCAGACAGGAAGTAGAGGTGATGCAATGAGAACAGGAGAATTCTGAAAAGCAAGGAGGTTCCTCAGCCACTCCTGCGCAGATCACTGAAGAGGCAGCATGTAACTTGCCCAGCTGAGAAAGGTACGGAGCCATTATGGCTAACATAGATGAGAATAATGGGTTAATATAAGTTATAAGAGTTAACAAGAAGCCTGACCTAATGAGCCAATCAGTTTATAACCTTATGGAGTCCTGTGTGTAATTTCTCTTTGGGATTTGCCGGCTGTTGGGGTACCGGGCGGGACGGAAACCCCAACAAGCTGGCCCTCATACTACATTAAAATGTATGGATTTATTCATATTTCAATAAAAATATTTAAATACACTTGTGTCTGCCAGTGTAGGTCTGCAATCCAAGTCCTTAAGGGACTGAGTTAAGAGGGCCAGAAATCCAAAGCTAGCTCCAGCAATCTTGTAAGACTATATGTCAGAACAAAAATCTCGAAACAATTAATAAAATATTTAAAAAATAACAATCAGAACTATAAGTAGATTTTCAGTGCATGTACAGAACATTAAGCCAGTAACCCTATCTTCAGGGAAGCATTAAGTAAACAAATTATGGATTAAGGTCAGTCTATGTATATAGACAATCCCCAATGAGAATTTCACAACACCACTGTAGTCTTTGGCAAAATTCTCCCCTCTAGTATTGTGAAAAACAAACTAGAGCAGAATGAGTCTAAACACACTGAAGTAAGTTAATAGGACCATGCAGTCATCCACAGGATGTAAGCAAGGAGGGATTCCATGCACATATTCTTTTAGCTGTTTTACATAACTCAGAATCATCATAGTTTCAAGTGTCAACATTTTAACTATCATGCTGACCAGAAAATAAAGTCGATTTCTTATTAAACTTGCATAAAAATGGAAATCTCTATGTCAGCATTCATTAAAGAGGCAAAAGAAAAAAAAACAATTTGCAAGATTACAATGATGAAAATAGGAACAGAGGCTGCAAGAGTAGAAGTTGATTGACTACAGTATTACCAAGCATGACATGCATTTTACTTCAATTATTCATTCCATTTCTTAACTAAAACTTGACATCTCCGGGAGCCAATGCAATCATCATTCTAAAGCTGGTGCTTTAATAAAGTCCTAATCAGTCTTGAATTTCCCTTATATAATAAACTTTCTTCTGAGAATTGAATATCCTTGTGACATAGTAAGTCTAACATACTTAACTTGGAAACATAGAAACTATGGTGCTTCAGCAAAAGTCAAGGAAATGGTTCATCATTCTCATTTTTTAAAGAAAGAGAATTGTGTGTGTGTGTGTGTGTGTGTGTGTGTGTGTGTGTGTGTGTGTGTGTGTGTTTACTATAAGGAATCGAGTAAGGGCCATGTAGCCATGAAGTGTGACAAATCGAAAATTTGCTGAGCTCCTTTACTAAAGGTCATAATATGATGTCATGGAAACCTACTGCTTCATTTGAAAGTCCTAATGTAGAAGTATTTTTCTGGTCCTTAGAAGAGTCTGTGTAGATCTTCAGATGTCTGGATGAGTGCAGCCCAAGTTATAAGCTTACTAATTTAAATCATTATCTCATTTAAAATGAAAAACACCCAAATTTATAACAATATTTAATTAAATGTTTTCAGTCCCACTGTACCTATCAAGTTGACTTAATAGATTAATCATAATAAATGGCTTTAGGAAGGATTCAAGAGAGATACAAGCACAGAGCCACACACATTGAATTTGACATCTCTTGTTATTTAATTTCATCTTTTTTTCTCTTTCCAGATGACAACTCTATTTATTAAACAGTAAATCCATTTTTAAGTTTAGTTTTAAGTGAATAAATGCCAGGAATATTTATATTTTTATTTTAAAATGTTGGTATAAAAACATTTTTTCTCACTTTTTGGTAACTGAACTACTCACCCTGAGCTTAGGTATTTATATAAAAAGACAACTATGTGTGTTTCTAGATGTAAAAAAGGAGAGTGAAAAAATGTTATTATTGAGACTGCGATTTCTTTTTACTTCTCTGAAATTCAGAAGAGAATACTTTTCTGGACATATTTTGTTAGATCAAACTTAGTAAATTGAAATGTTGAAATGTTTATACACATTTCAATTTCCCCATTTTATAACTTTACTTTGGTTTTGAAACTTTTAAAGATAGACATAAATTCTGTGAAATCCAACTTACTATTTTTGTCTTAGATAAGAATTCACATATAATATGTGTTTCTATTTCTTAGGGGACAATAATCTTCCCCACGTATTCTCCTGTTATGTTGATATTTTGACATGTTCATTTCATCTCCATGACTTCTCTCGAGATCTATAGATTGCCATGTCACATTCAAGATGTTTGGTTGTTGAATTCCAATGATTTCCATTTATTGAAAAATAATGTTCTAATCAGTACCTTGCTCTACTAATATTGGAGAATATCATTTGATATTATGCTTATTGAATTAATTGGGCTTAAAACTGCTTATTGACTCATGAATCTCTAATTTTATCTGTATGTTTTTTTATTATTTAGCATTATGATATGATTTAATGTGAATCCTTTAACTTTTTCTTTTACACAAAGTTTTATTTATAAGTCTATACAATTCAATAGCTAAATTTTGTTCCTTCTGTATATGCTTTTCAACTTTCATGTAATTAACAAAATTCTTAAAAGTTAAATCAACTAAATTTATCTTTACATTTGCAGCTATTGGCATGAATTTCAAGCTTAAGTAAATTCATATGAACTTGATTTAATTGTTGACTTTCACTGAAAAATAATATACTAGATAAATAATTTTTTTGTTGTAGCATTGCTCATTTTAAATAACTCTAAAAACTAGTGTTAGGACTTTTCAAGAAAGTTTTATTTTTCTATGGCATAGAATTTGGCTAATTAGATTGGAAAACAGTGGTTTTAATGTATATAGCCAGACTCTAAAATGGAATTTATCACTGAAGTAGCAAAATGTACATTTAACAATAACTGATAATTATTACTTCTAAGTCAAATTTTCAATTCATTTCTCTCTAATATCCTGAGAATGGGAGAGGAAGTTTTCCCACATAGTTCCAGTTCCCACATAGTCAATCCAATGCGGAAGGCCAGCTCTGAATAATACACATACAACACATTAGACACAGCATGACTGTTTGATTTTTGTGTGTATATGTATGTGTGTTTCCTCACATATAAGGAGTATGTGTGTAGTGGTCAGAGAACTTCCTGGTGGGAGTTGACTCTCAATCTATATCTTGGATTTTTAATTTGAAACTTGGCCATTTACATTGGGGATAAGTAGCCTTCCCCTCTCACCCTTATGTCAACAGTTAATACTTTGAATATCAGTGAAAACACTGAATCTCCACAGCAGTTAGGGAGAATGAATATATTTATAGTATTGACTATTCTACTCCATGAAAACCGAAATGCTTTAATTAGTATCATTAGATTTATTTCATTGCTGAATCATATTTCCCTAGCCCGAACAACTTATTTTATTATATATTGACTTACTAGCATTTTCTGAATCTTGGTGTTATTTTAAGTGCCCATCTATCTTGTATGGTAAGATCACAAGAATCACAGAAGTACATTGTAATTATTTTGGGTAAATATTTTATATGAAAATGGTTCCCACATGATCAAGCATCTGAATAATTATTTCCCATTTGGTGGAACTGCTTGAAAAGGGTTAGAAGGTGTGTCCTTGTTGAAAGAACTATGCCACTGGAAACTGACTCTGAGTTTTCGAAAGCCTGTGAAAACCCAAATTAGCACTCTGCCTCTTAATTGTGTTTCAATATATGAGTTCTAACTTAGTGCTTCAAGCTATAACTGCCCATCCTTTGCCATGCTAGTCATGAACAGTTGCTGTGGGACAATGGTCTTCTATTTTGTCACTTATATTATTTTTAATAGAATGCTGGTTGGTCAGTAGCCAAGCAGGAAGTATAGGTGGGACAATGGCAACCAGACAGGAAGTAGAGTCATGGCAATGAGAATTATGTAAAGAACAAGTTTCAGACTACAGTCATCACCCAGATACAGAGAAAGCCAGTCACAGAGTGAGAAAGATGTGACTGCCTTGTCAAAAAAGGTCTCAAGCCACGTGGCTAACACAAACAAGAATTATAGGCTAATATAAGTTATAAGATTTAAAAAGAACCCTGAGCTACTAGGCCAAGCAGTTTATGATTAATGTGAACCTCTGTATGCTTATTTGGGACTAAACAGCTGTGGGACCTGGTGGGACAGAAACCTCAGTCAGCAGATGGTAACCCTCTGAAATCATTAGGCTCAAATAAATGTTTTACAAGTAACCTTGGCCATCATGCTTTATCACAGCAATAAAAGGTAACCAAGATAGATAATGAGTTTGAGGTACTTTTTTCTCTGAACTAATACTGATAATGAATCTTTTCATGATATACTAATAGTGAAACAAATTTTTATCATGCATACAATTTGGCTTTATCAGATATGTTATCATTATTGATAATTTGTCGTGAAATTATTTGTTGAGAATTCCTATGTTCATTTTTATGCTAGATATACTGATTAATAGTTTTTTATAATAAACTGATTTTGACTTTTATAAAATGAATTGAGAACTAATTTATAAAATTTTATTTTAAAAAAGTCAAAATAGATTTTGACTTTTATAAAATAAGTTGAGAACTATTCTTTGCTAGTTTCAGCAAGAATTCATTTAAATTTAGTGTGTATCACTGCATACATAATAAACTTGATTAATTAACTGAACACTAAGGTTTCCTTAGTTGAAAAGACATTTCTTACAAATTCTGCTTTTATGAAAATAAACATGTGTCTCAAATATCAATGTCATGTTTTGTAGGTTTCCACAAAGACATTCAAAATATTTACTGATTTATTTAATTTATCAAGTTCATGGAGACAAACTTTTCCTTGTTTTCTTACTGTGGATTTCATGACTGTGGAACTGTCATGAATGTGGAATCTGTTGTGATGATAATTTCTATCTTTTACTAGTATATCCTTTTTGTCCGGTCTCTCTCATTTTTTCTCTCTTTTTTTCCTTTCTTATGTCTTTCTTTCTTCCTTTTGTTCTTCCTTCTTTTCTTCTTCTTCAGGAGATTGATTTTTCTTTGGATCACAAGATCACAAAAAAAACAACATGGAGACTTACTAATTATGAAATCTTGGCTTTAGTTTAAAATTTGCCTTAACTAGTTTTATAGCTTAAATTAGCCAATATCTTTTAATCTATGATTCTTTATTTGGCTCAGTTACCTTTAATCGGTACAGACCATTTTTCTTCCTCTGCGCCTGACTGGCAACTCCACCTTTCTTCTTCCTAAAGTTCTCCCTGTGCAGAAGTTCCTGTTCTACCTTCTATCTAGCTTTTGGCCATTTAATGTTTTATTAAACCAATCACAGTGACATATATTTACAAACTATAATCAAATATTTGCTACATCCCCCCCTTTGTCTAAATAAAATAAAGGTTTTAGTTTTACCACAGTAAAACTATATATAATAAAAACAATTACCAGATAAGGATTATATTTAATGTCAAGTCCATTTGAATTTGAGAAAATTCAAAGAAAATATTACATTTATTTCTTATCTTGGTGAGTACAAAGTTTTGTACTTAATTTACTTTCTATTCTACCTTGTATTACCAACTCAAAATTATTTTTGGTACCTTAAAACATGTTTTTGTTTTTTTATATATAATCAGTTTAAACTCTTATGTCTTTCAACCTTATACACTTTACACTTCTTTGTGAGTTTCTTTTTGCATTTGGTATCAAGGAAAATGTAACTATAACTCTCTCATCTTCGATCTCCATTAGAGGCCTGAGAAAGAATAATATTACCTGAGTAAGCATGAAGCACAGTGCAACCAACTTTCAAAACTATAGAAATGACAGAAGCAACTGGCTGCTTGGAGAGTCATCCAATGTTACCTTGCTATGTTTGGACTTCCATCATTGGCCTACAGGCCTTGAATATCTGATAGAGTTTTCTGTGATGCAGGAATGCTGAAAGACTTATACATCTTGTCTTGACAAAGTTAGGAAGTTGCTTGTGTGTGTGTGTGTGTGTGTGTGTGTGTGTGTGTGATGTTGGTCTGGTTTGGACAGCATACTGTCAGCAGTAGAGGTAATGACAGTTTCTTATCCTAATAGTTAGCTATTGCCACAAGTAAATAAAGCTCCATAGAGAGGTTATAAGATGCCCATCATCCTTTTTGAAATAGATTGATGTTGACAGGAGCAAAAATATCTCACTTTCATGAAAAACTGTATGTTACTAAAACATTTTAAATGCCATATTCTGTAGGTCTTTGAATTGTTTGAAAAAGACCTATACATCTAAAATATATCTCTGTATGACTGAATACATACCTAATATGGCTATAAGTTTGAGTGCTATAGATGACTAACTATTAACCTGCATTTCAGACAATAATCTCACATCAGAAAAAAAAACAAAGAAGGGAAACACACACACACTACTAACACCACCAACGGAAAATCACAGGAATTAGCAATCATTGGTCATTAATATCTCTTAATATCAATGGAGTCAATTTGCCAATAAAAAGATTCAGGCTATCAGAATGGATATGAAAGCAGGATCCACCCATTATCAGCATTCAAGAAATACACCTCAACATCAAAGGCAGGCATTTCAACAGTCTAAAGTGTTGAGAAAAATTTTTTTCAATCAAATGGACCTAAGAAGCACGCTGGTGTAGCTTTCCTAATATCTAACAAAATAGACTCCAAACTATAATAATCAAAAGACGTGGAGAAGGATATTGCATATTCATTGAAGGAAAAATCCATCAAGATGAAGTCTTAATTTTGAACATCTCTGCCCCCAAAATAAAAGTACCCACATTTTTGAAGGAAACATTACTAAACTTAAATCATACATCAATCCCCACCTATTTAAAGTTGAAGACAGAAATTTAACAGAGAAACAAGGGAACTAACAAAGCTTATAACTCAAATAGACTTAACAGACATATATGTGTGTATATATATGCATATATATATATGTACACATATATTTATATATGTGTGTGTGTATGTGTATGTAAAACAATTTACCCAAACACACTCAAAAAATATACCTTCTTCTAAGCACCCCATGGAACCTTCTATAAGAGTGACCACATTGTCAGATACAAAACAAATCTCAACAGATATAAAAGATTGGAAACAGAATTCTCAACAGAAGAATCTCAAGTGGCCGAAATGCACTTAAAGAATTGTTCAACATCCTTAGTTATCAGTGACGTTAAAATCAAAACAACTCTGAGATACCATCTTACACCTGTTAGAATGGATAAAGTTAAAAAAATCAAACACTAAGGGCAGCTTATGCTGGAGAGGATGAGGAACAAAGAAAATACCCCCTCCACGGCTGGTGGGAGTGCTAATTGTATAGCCACTTTGGAATCAACATGCAAGTTTCATAGAAAGTTGGGAATGAATATACCTCAAGACTTAGCTATACCACCCTTTGGTAAATACTCAAAGGATGCTAAATCAGTCCGCAAGTACACCTGCTAAATCATGTCTATAGTATCATTATTCATAGTAGCCAGAATCTGGAAACAACCTAGATGCCCATCAACAGAAAAATGGATAAAGGAAATATGGTAATTTGCATTATACAGTATTAATGAACTTTTCGAAACAATGACATCATGAAATTTGCACCCAAATAGATGGAACTAGAAAAAAATCATCATGAGTGAGGTTACTTACACTAAGAAGTACAAACATGGTATGTACTCACTCATCAGTGATATTACCTGTAAAGTTAATGATAACCACGCTATAATCCACATCCTTTGAGAAGCTAGGTAATAAGGGAGGCCCAAAGAAGGCCAGGGACATATGGATGTCTCTGATAAGAGGGAAAAGAAGAGATCTCCTGGTTGGAGGGTGGTTCTGTGAACATGGGGGATCAGGTTTGGGGGTAGAGGAGCAGAGCAATGGAAGTGACATCTTGATGGGGGCATTTTGGGGTCAGGTAGAAACCTGGTAGAAAGGAAACTCCCATAAAACTACAAGGATCACCCCAGCTCATACTCCTATCAATAATGTATAAGTAGCCTGAACTAGCCCTGCTCTGTAATCAGATTGGTAACTGCCACAATTGTTATAAAAGAAGCTTTAGTCAGTGACTGTTGGAAAGAGATGCAGAGATTCAGTCAAGCAATGAGCTGAGCCCAGGGAATTCTGTTGAAGAGAGTAAGTAGCATCTATATGAGCCAAGGGACCTACAAGGGAGTATCACAAGGGAACCCACAGAAACAACTAACCTAGGCTCATAGGAGCTCTTAGATGCTGGACTGGCAACTAGGAAACCTGTGTTGACTGACTTAGGCTCTCTATCTATGCGTGCAAGTTGTGTAGCTTGATCTACTTGCAGGACTCCTAGTGCTGGAAACAGTGCCTGTTCCTTATGCTTTAGCTGGCTTCCAGGAACCTATTTCTCTACTGGGTTGCCTTACTCCACCTTAGTATGGTAAATAGCTTGGTCTTACCTCAACTTGATATGCCATGATATATTGATGCCCATAGTAGGCCTTCCACTTTCTGAAAGGAGAAGTGGATTGGGGGAGGGTGGAGGAGATAGATGGAGGGAATGGCAAGAGAGCAGAGAGAGGATGCTGTGGTCAGGATATAAAATAATGAACAAATTTAATAACATGAAAAATAATTTCTTTTAGATACTTATCTGGTTTTCCTTAATGTTTACTTTGTTATCTTAACACTCAGTGCAAAAATATTATTATGAACATATGGATGTCACTACCAAAGTACCAAAGGTTTACACAGTTTCAAATGAAAATACTGCTTCATCTGCTCAACTTCCCATCACCTTGTTTCTTCTTCTGTTTCTTTCTTTACCCCTTACTTCCTTTTAAAAATGTGTTTGTATGTGCAATGGTGAAAATGCTCACTTTTTCTCCAAGTGGAATGGAAGCCATGGCTGGTATTGAGTAGAGTTGTGTTAAGCTGCCTTGGCTCACTCTATCTATCTTGTTAGGAACAGAATAAATAAGAACAACAAATGAAGAAGCCAGCTGGCGGGTTGCTTTGAGAGATTGAGCTTCAAAGCTGTGATGTGTTTACTCACCTCTTTGGCTTGTTTCAAGTCCTCACTTACTCAATGTGTAATTAGTTTAGACCCTGTGGTGACAAAATTTTGAAAATCTCATCAAAATCCTTAACTAGAAGGGTTTAATTATGGAGTAAAGCTTAAATATTTATCAGTATCATTTGTTCAATCGGAAGATATTAAAAATTGAATTGATTTTGCTTGAGGAAATAAAAGAAATTCTGCTTGCTGTCAGAAAAGCTATAACATTCATTGGAATTTCAGTCTGCTGTGAGTTTTTTCCCAGGTATTATTCCCTATAAAGTTTTCATCGATAGAAACAGCTCCCCTCATCATGAAAGCTATTACTTTGAAATTCTATTTTCCATGCTCTTCCTTGTCCTACACAATATCACCAGACAACAAATACACAAACATATGCACACACACACACACACACACACACACACACACTTGAATGTATTAATTTTTCTTCCCTAGTGTAGAATGACAAAAGATATATTAAATTATTCAGGTTGTGGATACAAATTTATAATAAGACATTTCTTTATTATATCTATATATCACCAAACAAAATAAATTTAATCTACATATTTTATGCCAAAGAAGTTGACTTTCCCATATAGATCTATGTGACCATTTTAGTGAATATATTGTCTTTTCTTAAAAGAAAATTATTATTTATTAACAGATCTTTATTTAAGTTCTTCCAATTTCAATATTAATTATGTTACCTGAATATTTTGTGAATGAATGTGTTGAATTCAAGCATTTTTAGTAATCATATTAATATCAAATTATAAATACTTAATTAGAATTGAAATAAAATGTTTAGAGTTGATTATTATATAATGTGATGGCATTCTAATATATGTATTTGAAAAATGTATGCCCTTAGAATTTCTTCTTAAAATATATATTGTTTACGATGTTAACATTATTTTATTGCCTTTAAATATGAGTGTATATTTACATACATGTAGCTTTTAAAGTGTCGCTATAACTGCCTTGAAAAATCATAAATAGAAAAGCAACTTTTGAGAAAATAATGAATTTTTCTCCCCAAATAGCATCCTAAAATTAATCCAGATTCCATTCCTTTGAAGAAAATTAAATGACCTCATTTTTTTCTGTTCATTCATTATTTATGCAACAATCTTTTATGATTTAATGCTTTATTTCAAAGCAGAATGCATAAATTCCTTTTCAAGTGAAATTATTTCTTGATGAATATCAGCTATTCTGTAGGCATTTATAGAAATAAAAGGCTTTACTAGAACAATAAATTCTACCTTTTAGCCTTAGCTTATGGATATTTCAGTGGACATGGTCATTCTCTGAATTCAGAAGTGTTTACAGCTTGAGAATTGGCTTCCACATATTAAAGACTCCTGTGGAACAATCTTTATACACCAGAAATAGTTTTTGCTTTTATTGTTAACAAAAAACTGTTTGACCAATAGCTAAGCAGAATTTTAGGGACAGAAAGAATGCTGACAAGAAGGAGGGTTTAACTTCATCCTTTCCAATTCGAATCCCCTTGATCCCCTTATGTTGTCTTATTGCTATTGCTAGAACTTCAAGCACTATATTGAAGAGGTATGGAGAGAGTGGACAGCCTTGCCGTGTTCCTGATTTTAGTGGAAAGGCTTTGAGTTTCTCTCCATTCAATTTGATGTTATCTGTCGGCTTGCTGTATATTGCTTTTATTATATTTAGGTATGATCCTTGTATCCCCAGTCTCTCCAACACCTTTATCATAAATGGGTGTTGAATTTTGTCAAATTTATAGAAATAGAGAAAGATAAAAACCCATAGCCAAAAGACAGTCTGGATAATTTAAGAAAAGCTGGTAAGAAATAAGAAAAGCTAAGGCTGGGCACTCATAACTAAGAGTAAGACTCTGTGTGTGATTTATTTGGGAGTTGGGTGGTAGGCCCCTCAAAAAGTCAAAAGAATAAAATATCACACAATGTAGTAGATGTTGAGCCCTTTGGACATATGAGAAGTAGTGGTATATCTGGGATATATGGTTATTTATATTTAGTTTTTATAGGAATTCCCATGCTGATTTCCAGAGTAGCCACCTCAATTGACATGGGTGAATGAGTATTACCCTTTCGCATCCAGTATTTGTTGTTGTTTTGTTGATTTAAGTCATTCTGACTGGGGTAGGATGAAACCCGAGCTTTTTTTTATGCACATTTCCTTAATTGCCAAGGATGATGAATACTTTTTGAGATATTTCTTAGTCATTTCTGGTTCTTCCATTGAGAACTCAGTTTCGATACCCACTCCATATTTTAATTGGGCCATTTGTTTTTCTGACTCTTTGATTTTTGAGCTCTTTATGGTAGGAGGAGAGAGCTGCTTACTGATTTCATTTTGCTTAGCCCTGAAATAATCACACAGAAACTGTATTAATTAAATCACTGCTTGACCCATTAGCTCTAGCTTCTTATTGGCAAACTCTTACATATTAATTTAAACCATTTCTATTAATCTGTGTATGACCACGTGGCTGTGGCTTACAGGCTAAAGTTTCAGCACATCTGTCTCTGGTAGTGGCTCCATGGCTTTTCTCTGTCTCTGTTCTTCTTTTTCCCAGCATTCAGTCCAGTTCTCCTTGCCTAGCTCTGCTCTGCCCTGCTCTACTATAGGCACAAAGCAGTTCTTTATTCATTAACGGTAATCACAGCATACAGAGGGGACTCTGCATATCACTTTATATATTCTGGACTTTATCTCTCTGTCAGATGTGGAGCTGGTAAAAATTCTCTCCCATTCTCTGGACTTGTTCTTCATTGATTGATTATTTCCTTAGGTGTACAACAGATTTTATGGCTTTATGAAGACCCACTTGCCAATTGTTGACCTTAATTTCAGGACAAATAAAATTCTTTTGATAAAATTTTTATTACATCATATCTTATCATATGTTTTTTTTATTTTCCTAGCAGTTTTAGATTGAGGTATTTGAACTTCTTAGAGCTAAGTTTTATGCAGTACAATAAATGTGTTTCTAATTTTATTCTTCTACATGTCGAGGATCCTCTGTATAATTTTTGAAGATTTTCTATATGTTTTTCTATATGTTGATTTGAAAGAAAATAGCTCCCCAAAATAGTGGTATTAATTGGAGATGTTGTATTGTTGGAGTAGGTGTGGTTTTATTGGAGGAAGTATGCCACAGCGGAGAGAGGCTTTGAGGTCCCATATATACTCAAACCATACCCATTAAGGCAGACAACTTCCTGTTACCTGTGAGTCAAGATGTATGAACTCTCAGTTACCTCTCTAGCACTATGTCTGCCTGCATGCTTCATTGCTTCCCTACATGGCAATAATGAAATAAACCTCTGAATGTAAGTCAACCCCAATTAAATACTTTCCTTTATAAGAGTTTCTATGGTCATGAATTGTTCTCACAGTTAGAAAACCTAACTAAGACAGCCTCTTTGTCAAATATCTAATGACCATACTTATAACTACTCATAATTTTGTCTCCTGTTTTATTCCATTGGTCTATGTTTCTTTTGTTACCATATTTTGCATTTCATATTGTTTTTATTACTATAGCTTTATAATATATCTTGAAATTTGGAATGTCTAGTAGTACTGTTTTTATCAAGATTGTTTTGACTATCTGAAGTTTTTTTTAGTTCTATATGAATTTTAAGGTTTTTCCATTTATGTGAAGATGACTCCAGCTTGTGTGAAGTTAGCATAAAACTAGCCAGGACACCCCCTGATTAGCAGCTTTCTTACTTTATAGCAGAGATTTTCTTCCTTTTGAAATTATTTTAGTAATATTGACTTGATTTTCTCTTTGGCTTTACACTTATATATTAAATGTATTAAACTTAAAAGTCTTAAAAGTATTTCACATGAACAACATGTAATTCAATTTTCCACTTTAATATTTCCAGTGTTTTTGTAGTCATTTTTGTAGTATTTTCCCATTTATGGACTACCTTGCTGACCCAATTACTGTAATCATTTCGAAATTTAACTCAATTAGTTGGAAAAGGGTCTAGAGGGAAAAGGATCTGCTAAATCAGTCTAGTCCTTTGGCAGATAGAATATAAATAATGCCAATCTGCCATGTTTCAGGCAGAAGCAGAAATTTCTGGCTTTGCTAAGCTTACCAGTGTTTAGACTAATACTATCTTTTTCCTAACAAACCTATGGGCATAGCTCATGAGGAGATCAGTATTTCTACTTGGCTCATACACTAATGTTGAAAATAAGCCTTAGAGCGCCTGTGTGCACACTGGAGCAGAGTCTGGTGGTGATGAAATATGAGACTGATACTCAAGGACTTGACTAAAAGTAAAGATAGATAAAGCAGAATTTGGCTGCAAAATAAAGCTCTCCACTTATCTTCCCAGTAACTACTGTGAAGATCCAAGCAGAAGACAGTCACTGCACTTTCAATTTTTATGAAATAACATTCTGTCAAGGTTAATGACATTTGAAGTGTCCTGTCAAAACAATTGTAGCTATGTATGTGTAAAGCATGAAACAAGCTTCTTGCATTTCTATCATATTATATTTTTGCTTCCTACAAGTTAACTTCAAAAATAGTTTTACTTCTTAAGATGCTATGCACAAAGAACTTGAATAATGTAAGACAATTGTATATTTAAATGGTTGCTAACTATTCCCTCCTGATAGTTATGTTATTGTTATTATTATTAAAATCATTATTATTATGAATTAAAAATATTCTTTCTGTTTGAACTTGAAAAATATTCCTGACATTTTAATGGATATAACACTTAGTTTTATTTTATAGTTTTTCAGTGGTCCACAGAGGATTTAAAATGTCACCCAAGGGTTGTAGATAATTAAACTGACTGAATGTAAGAATTGTCATGTGGAAGTGAAAATTATGTATGAATTTTATTAAGCTAGAAATGTATTTTACTAAATTACTTTAGATTTGTTACTTTTAAATATAAAATGAAGGGAATCAAGGGGATATCTTGTTCTCACCTCAATTTGTTTCATTTGCATAAGCTATTTTATCTTTTAACATCTGTTTTAATATCTCAGTTTTGTCCTTGAATAAATTAAGGGTCATTAAAATAAATAGATGCCATCTTTGAAATATTGTTACTTATACTTTACATGATAAACTAGATAGGAAATTGGTGCAAACATTTCACCAAAAAGCTCACTGATCAATATTCCCATCAAGCTGTAAGGGAATAACTTTTAGATTTGGTTTTTATATAAGACAGTATAAAAATTTCTCTTGATTCTAAAATAATGTTTTAACTTGCTTCTCTGCACAGTTGACCTTTCCCCATAGTCTTATTATCATCTAAGTAGTCCGTTTACGATTATATTAACATCTTCCTGTATATATAATTTTAAGCATTGTTGCATGTGCATGGATCATCAATTTCTTTTTATGTAACATCCCCATAGACCAAGTTTCTAAGGGATTACAGCTTATTTTCTGTATAAATGATGTGCATTCTATTTTTATCATTAAAGACTTGAATAATGGCAATTTCCAAGAGCTGTGATTGTGATAAGCCTCTCTGGAGAATTCTATTGGTTTTCACATCTGGTTGAGAATTCTTATGAGAAAATCTCATGTAAGGAATTCTTGAAATAAGAAATTACAGATTATTTATTTCTCAGAAGACATGCCAAGCAATTGTTTATCATTCTCTATAGAAAATTCAGTTTTAGTATATGGCAAAGTGATCTTATTCTTACCAACTGATTTAACCAAGTACCTTATCAAAGAGTTTAGTTATATTATTTAATTTTAATACATTGTGACAAAGTTATTTCATAATATATAGTCTATTGACTATGATCATGATATCTTTATTAAATCATGTTACTCTGTTACAAGAATCTAGAGAAAATATTTTTTTTTAGAATAAGTAAATACATGAAATAAGAAAGTATTATATCTAGTGGGGTAACAATGATCCTAAAATACAAATGAAACATAATTTCTCTTATTTGTGGATCCTAGATTCAAATTGTTAGATGCAAGTATATAATCTGGTGCAACTGCAGTTACCTGGAAAATAAAAATGGATCATGGTGGGACAAGGCTATAGAGAAGGGGAACGCAGTTGCTCTAATATAGGATATGAGTAAAAATTGTGGTAGGCTTGCCTGGAGATGGAAGTGTTGTGGAATATTACTTTAACTATGCAATGATGTAGTATGCTTGTTTGTGCTCCATTTAATTAACAATGTAAAGATGTATTGTTTTGCCTGTCTACTTCCTATGGCACCTAATTGGTCTAATAAAAAGCTGAATGGCCAATAGCTGTGGAGTAGAGGTATTGCTAGGTCTGGTGGGCAGAAAGTTTTAGTATAAAAATGAATCTAGGCTCAAGTGAAAAGAGAGAACAAGGGAGAAAGAAAGGGAGACACCTGGTGCCAGCCAGCCAGGCAGTATCTAGCTGACTAGACACAGAGTAGGGCATAAAGAATGAAAGAAAGGTTAAAAGCCCTGAGGTAAAATACAGATGAAGAGAAATGGTTTAAGTAAACTTAGAAGAGCTATTGGGACAAACCTTAACTATAGCTGAGCATTCATAATTAACAATAAGGTTTTTTTGTGTGTGTTGTGATTAGGAAGCAAATTCATGGTCCAAATAAAGCCTTCTATATGGAAGATTAATGGCAACACAAAGGGAGAGAGAGAAGAAGTAAGAATAAATAATACTAAGGATGTTTAAAAATTCTACAAAACCTAGTGGAGAATTTCTAAGTGCCAGTTTCCAAAACAAGTATAACCTGTTAAGTACATCCTAAACACCCATTCTTAAATCCATAGACAAGAGTACCTTTTTCACTTTATCAAATAAGCTTTGATTTTTGTGGCTGAGATAACTGCAAAGGTTACAACTGCTCAAAAGAAAGAGAATAGTCACCCATAGGGTATCTACCCTCAATTAATATATTTAAAAGCCAGCCTTTACACCTAAGGTTCCAGAAATATGAATGAAGTACAGACAGGAAGATTAACTAAGCTGAGATAGTGTAGGGGAAAGAAGAGTAGAATATGAAAGGTTTGAAAGATGATTGGCCCTTATGGGTACAGATAATTGAGTTCTTGGTCACCAGGGAGTGGAACTGTTTGAAAGGAGTGTAAGGATTAGGAGGTGTGGCCATGTTGGAGGAAATGTGTCCCTGTGGATGGGCGTTCTCTGTTCCTTGGCCAGCAGATCAAAACAAATTGTAACCTAGTTCTCCAATGTTCCAACAATAAAGAAAGTGGACTACGATTCTGACACTGTAAGCAAGACTCCAACGTTTCTTTATAAAAGTGGCCTTGGTTATGGTCTTTTCACAGCAATGGGACAGTGATTAAGAGCAAGAGCAATTTATAGGGATGGAAATGAGGAAAATAAAACACCAGAGAAGTTTGAAGAGGCTGTAAGGAACCATTTAACTTTTTTATTTGCATACAGGTGCACATGATATATTTAAACACTTGAGTATGTACATATCTTTTAAATGAAGTTACATCACTTGGGCTGACAATCCTCTACCCCCACCAAGAGTCTGAGGACTCTCAAAAAAAAAAATCTAGTCTATTGCTATTGCCATTGATGGTCTACTAGAAGTTAAAGGTAAACACTCATTGTTGAAGACACCATATACTTAGGACATAAGACTTGGAGGATCAAAGCAAAATACAACATGAAATTCTTCTCTCTGAGGACTAGTATATATCATACTACAAGGTGTTATGCAAACTGCCAAGAGATAAATTAATAGTGGTTCTACCCAGGTATGACACGTATGAACTACAACAAAGACCTGCAGGGCAAGAAATAATTAATTTTGTAATAATGGCCCTCATATCTATTTGGACTTGGGCTTGCTCTTCAGGAGGGAAATCTTGCATTCTAACATGGACTGCTTGAGGCTAGTGAAGTGAATCTTAGAGGAAAACCTACTAACATCACTTTACTAAACCTGTGTAATCTTAGCTGGCTCCTAAAGACTGATTTTTACACTGACAGGTAAGTTTCCGCTATCACAGAAGCTTCTCTCTGCGATAGATTAATAAACACAATAGAAAGTTATAACTCTTAAAAATGAAGAGAGCAACTTACCTGAGGTCGCTCAATTCTAATGGGTACATCTACAACATAATTCCTACAACTAGGACTTAGGGAACATCACAGAAATGGACGCAGAAAGATTGTAAGAATCAGTGAGGGTGGCATCTCTGACTGTGTCTCCTAAAAGTGTCAGTGACTTTCCATCTATAGTAACCGAACCATATAGCTGCCTAAACACAATCTCAGCAAGGACAACACCAATAAGCTGTTAAAGTGGAAGGAGGTAAACAAAATGGAAAGGGGAAGCAAAGATAAAGATCACATGAACTGGAATAGGGGAAACTGCATCATGGGAAGGCTTAGAAGAAGGAGGTATATAAAGCAATTCCAGTTTCACTAGAAAAAAATTCCGTGAAAATAGCTAAACAAAGAATAAATTTCTGTCTTTGGCCAACTAACGTATTTACATACAAATTAAAGCAAGGCCAAGGATAAGTCAGGACTTGAGGTGCAGTGAGAATAAAAATTATCAAGTTCAGATTGTATACAATTTTGAAGAACTAATAAAAATATTAAAAAGAAAACAATTCTAAATTTACAGAGAAAATAAAAATAATACATATATAGTATATGAGTATGTAATCTTAATTTTTAAATGTTCTTTGGTGTTGTTTTATGAGACAGTATCTATACACCTTGTCTGTTTTGAATTTATTAAGTAGTTGAGAAAGCAGTGAACTCTTAGTTCTCCTGCCTCTGCTTTTGTTTGTTAAAAATACATACTAGTGTGGGATTATCTACTGTCTGTGTCATGGTTTTAGGGAGAAACCTGGTGCTAGGGAAATATCCAAGAATTTACAAGGATGATCCCAGCTAATACTCCTAGCAACAGTGGAGAGGGTACTTGAACTGATCTTCCCCTGTAATCATATTGGTGAATACCTAACTATCATCATAGAGCCTTCATCCAGGAATTGACGGAAGCAGATGCAGAGAACCAAGCACAAGGCTGAGCTCCAGAAATCCAATCAAGGAAGGGAGGAGAGGTCAAGATCATGATGGAGAAATCTACAGAGACAACTGAACCAAGTTTGTAGAAACTCATGAACTGAGAGCTCTAGAGTCTCCATGAGACTAACTAGGTCCCCATATGTGGGAGACAGTGGTGAAGCTTGGACTATCTGTGAGACACCTGGCAGTAGGAACAAGATTCATTCCTGGTGTGTGAACTAGCTCATTGGAGCCTATTCCCTGTGATGGAATGACAAGTTCAGTCTTAATGCAAAAGAGGGGGGCTGGGTCCTGCCAGACTTAGTTGACTTCCTTTAGTAGCCCTTACGCATTAGGAGGAGTGGATGAGGAATGGGATGGAGGTAATGAGAGGTGGGGTCAGGAGGAGGAGTGGGAGGGAGAACTGTGGTTGGAGTGGAAAATAAAGAAAAAAAATAAGAAAATTAAAAAGTAAAATAAAAGAAAGTAGCCACTTTGTCCCTATAGTTTAAATAAATACAAGATTTGCTATGAATGGTGAATTGTAATACTTGACAGTATGCAAGTCGATGAGACATTGACTTGAGCTTGATCCCTGGAACTCAAATTAAAAGCCGAAAATGAGGCAAGTATGTCCCAGAACTTTTACAGTAATAAGGCAGCTGAAGAAAAAAACACACAGACACATGCAGACACACAGAGGAACATAGAAACAGGAAAAGACAGAGATATAGACACAGAGACACGGGGACACCCAGATAGAGAGAGGTATGGAGAGAGATTACCTTATATTGATACCATGGGTTTCCAAATAAAAAGCCTAGTGTCCTATGTGGGATACTTCCCTTATAGTTCTTGGTCTGGAGACTAGGGTCCCATAGATTACCAAAACAATACAGGACATTGTTACTGCTATTGATTACGTGCTACTATTTGATAGTGATATCACATACTTGAATAACAGACATGGTTAAATGAAGCTGGTATAGACATAAGAATTTCCTCAATACAAACTAGTATCTATAGCTCTTAAAGTTGCTATGCAGGCTATTGTAGGAGAAATGTATTTCCCAGGTGTGATTCTTACAATCTACAATAATGACTGACCAGTCAAGATTGCCCAATGCAATAGATGTTACCAAGGTAACCAATGGCAATCTTGGCAGGTCAGTCATTATTGTAGATTGTAAGATTTTGACCCAATCTACAGAATAAAATTCATATCAACTGCCAAGAACCTGGGGTTGGAGAGGAAACGGGTCTTGAAAGTTAAACAAATTCCATTATTTTGTTAAATGGACATAGTATCAAACTCTTGTCTAATTATGTATCTTTATACCAACGGATGCATAACTTTTGACCTTTCATTAGAAAAACTTATTTTTGGAGAAGGCAGTGGTTGATACAAAGACCCATACCTGGACAAGTTACAGAGATGTGATTGTAGAACTTTCACCTCTAAACGGGACACCTGTATCATATTCACCTACCACAAAGGCTCAATGTTTGCAAAAGAGATGCAGCAGAAAGATGGCAAGAGCCACAGGTTAGGAGGATTGATAAAAATCAGTGCTTTCTGGACACAGCCATGCTGCTGCACACATGAACTCAAAGTGACTATTGTTGCTTGCACTAAATCAAGTAAATGCAAATTTCAACACAGAGGATCAGCTTACCAAAGTCTCCACCCTAGATAAGGAGCTTTGCTAGATGATAATATGTGGAAGCCGAAGAATCAATTCTCCTCAGGTGCACGGTCTCTGCTAGGCTGTTCATGATCCAGGAGATGACTCCACAGCCATGCACATATTGGAAGCACTGATTAGACCAAGTAGGTTAAAAAAGAATGGCAGGCCTGGTTAGAAGAGAAACATGGTACAGTATGTCTGGGAAAATTTAGAAGAGTGTGTCTGGTAGATAAAATCAAAATTCTTTATTTATATATGTAAAATTCTCAAAGATAAGTATATATGCTTTTTTAGGATTCAATTATGTTTTTAATTTTTATTCTTTTCTCATACATTACATTCTAACGGCAATTTCCCCTCCTTCTTCTCTTTCTAGTTCTCTCTGCCAACACCTATCTTCCCTCTCCTACAGATAAACTCCTCCCTTTCTGCTGTTTCCCATAAAAAAGAGCAGGCCTCCCAGGAGGCCGACACTTCCACCTAAAACCATAGGATGACTGGGCCTAGGCTGCTTCTGAGGGTCACATCTGGGTCAGTGTCCCTACCACAGCCTGTGTCTGTATTATCCCCAAAGGTCATATGGATGCGAGTGGTCAGCAGTCTAAAGCCATTCTGATGTCTGTTTGCTGCAGTGAGAATGCATTCTCAACCCCCTGCACCCTTTTCTGGTCCTGGGAGAGCTGGTCACACACCTTGATAAGGTTGTCCCTGGCCCTTGCAGGCTGCAGCAACGTACTCTAGGGGTAACATGGGCCCAGGAGAGCTGGCCCTGACTCTCTCCTGGTGGAGGCGGTATCCTAGCAGGGCACCAACTGCAACTCTGGCCCATATCTAGATTTTTGAGTTGACCCACCCCAATACCTACCCCAGCTATGATCCACTGGAATGTGTAAAGAGAATATTTCTGAAAAAAACACAGCCTCAGGATCTCAATGGCCAACAGCAGGTTATCCAAGGAGTTTTGGTGAGTTCCTGTATGTATGGTGTAACAGAAGCCAGAGGCCTTGAACCAGACCAATAACTCATTGTAATGAACATTTGCAATAGAAGCATTTTGGGCAAAAGGGTATACTGCATGACACACCAAAGATCCCAAGGCCACTAAGATTAATGAATATGTGAAGGAGTGGCAGGCAAGTCACAGGAGTGAAGTAGGTTTCTTTCCCTTACTTTTTTCTTTTCTTTTGGTGGGGGAGGCTACGGTATGGATAGCAGATATAGAAGGACTGGGAAATGAGTGGGATGGGGTGTGTGATATGAAATTCCCAAAGAAACAGTTAAAGTGTCTTTATAAAAGAGGATTGAGAGAGATTTTACCTCAAAACAAGGTGGAAGGAGAGAGAACCAAGTTATGAATTCGTCTTCTGATATATAGACACATATGCTTGCTGTAGCACATGTGTGAGCCCCCCACACACATTAAATAAGTAAACAAATAACTAAATAAGTATATAAATAAATAAATTTCAGAAGTGATTTTATTTAAACACACTTCTGAAATCCCCAAGAAGAATGGTACCACTGTAAGAAAATGAATGTGTCAGCAAGACTAGGCTTGCTGTGGAAGGTCTCTAGGAGAATCTTTCCTGGTCTCTCCAACATCTTTACTTGTGGCTATAATAAATAATGCGCTGTTTTATTCCAGTACCTTCTAACCTCTTTGTAGTCCAGGTTCAAATCACCTTGTCTGTGTGCATGTCAAGGCACCTCCGTCTTTTCTTATCATGGACCCTAAAACCAGGCCCTTTGGATGGTATTAAGGGGATCAGGCCCGTCTCAGTGAAACATATTTTGTTCTTCTGAGATTTATAGAAACATAATGTCACGTAAAATTCAGAAACCATGGAAGCAGAAGAAAAGCTACTAAGGGAGGCAGAAGACTAAAGACAAGAATGGTGAGAGAGAGAGAATAGTGGAAAGAGGTAGGGCAATATACTCTGGTGTGGGAGGTCCTTCTGTCTATGTGTTGCTTTTATTGGTTAATTAATAAAGGAACTTCTTTGAGCCTATATCAGAGCTATAGCAGAACAGAAATAGCTGGGGAAAACTAAATGGAATTCTGGGAGAAAGAAGGTAGAGTCAGAGAGAAGCCATGGAGTCGCCAGAGTTAGACGCTGGAAACTTTAGTCAGTAAGCCACAGCCACATGGTAATACACAGATTAATAGAAATGGGTTAAATTAAGATGTAAGAGTCAGCCAGTAAGGAGTTAGAGGTAATGGGCCAAGCAGTGTTTTAAATAATATAGTTTCTGTGTGATTATTTCAGGTCTAAGCTAGCCATGCGGCTGGGAAGAACAAGCAATGCCCCACTGGAAATATATACAAGTGCAAACCTTGGAACAAATTTATTCTCATTGTGTTGCTTTTAGGGCACAATCAACAGTAAGCATCAAACATTATTTTGAGTGAACCACAATCCTGATCAGTAGAAGTGGAAAAATAGGCATTGTTATCCAAGTTGCACATAAAGCCTCCTGGAATTAGTTCATTGGCATGAGAGCAATGTAAGGAATCAAATGTAACAGGTGTTAACTTCTTCCAGAGAACTTGAAACCTGATCAGTTCTAGACAATTATGGAATCCTTATTGCAAACTCCCCAGATACCAATGCTTATTTCCTTTGATATGAAATATGACAGTACACAACTCCTCCAAGGCCTTACTCTTGCTGCACTTAAGTGATTCCTATTTCCGCAGTGCTGGCCTATTCAACCAGGATCTTCACTAGCTGTTTAGTTCCTAAGGTCCTTCAGGCCTCCTTCAGCCAGTCCTTTGCCACTTTTCTGGACTCCTCTTTTAGATGATTGACAAACTTAACGATCAGTTCCATGCCAGCGTGTTCAATGCAATAAGAGGCATATGAGAGAAAGTTAGATGTGTTTATATCTTCAGGGTAGAGCCCTGCAGTGGCTTTAATTGTTTAGGTGGTAGCTGAAGTAGGGGCTGCAAGTAGAAGAGGAAGTCTTGATACATGCTATTTCTGGTTTCCTCAATCGTTGCTATTCTTCAGGCTAGTTTTGGAATAGCATAGAAACAGACTTTGAGGTTCTGCTTGTTGTAAACAGTGTCAAGTTCTCTGGGGCAATGGCTGAAGTTAAAGCCTGGAAAATTAATTATCAGAAAGTAGACTCAAGTGTATTCCCCAATGGGGTATGAGGTGTTTCTGCAGATAAGGTTTTCATACTGTACGTTAATGCCTCCAATCAATTTCAGAGATGGTAGGCTTTCTGGATGTTTCTTCAGTGACTGCATAACTCAGAACAGACTCTACACAACCTGACAAAGGCAGTGTTCATGTCCAGATTAAAGCTGTCAACTCATTCCTGTCTGTGACAATGAAACTCTAATTCTTGCTCAGAGATTTTCTCAGACAGGCCATGCTCAAATTCACACTTCAGTTCCTATTATTGTACTGTGAGAACATCTCATAAATGATCAGTATGGGTATCTGCTTGTCAGTGAAGCTGGGTCTACATTTCATTCTCCACAGCATCTCTGACTTCCTCTGCTCTCTGTCCTGCTCAGTCTGTGTTTCATGTCTGTGCTGCTCGAATCCATTTGCCTCTGAAGAATCAAAGGCCTGCTTTTCTTTTCTCTTCTGCCTTTCCAAGGGAAGCTCAATGTGCTGTTGGGATTTCTGCTGCACTAGCACGCTGTGGAGCTGGTTGATACTGCAATGGGTATGAGCAATAAGGTCATTGGTAGAGAGCTGGCTGACTAGGTCACAAATACTTATCCATTTCCATCTAGGAGAAACATCTGAAGTAATATTGTACAGGTCTTTTCTAAATCAATCCCTTGCTTGAACCAAAAGTTCATGATTTTGAGAGCATCCTATTGAGAAACCTGAATCTTTCTGACTGCATTATCCAGATCAACTATAATGTTGTAAAGTATCCCCTCTGGGGCAATTATATGAGCTTCACACTTTTCACCTTCTCTATCTTTCTTTTAGTTTTAAAATGGCATCATCAAACTTCATTGACTGCCTTTCTTCTCTGTTCCATCAATACACTCTCCACTGTATGCTACTGTGCCAACTACTTACCAGTAATATGAAGATTGTCCATGGCTATTTTCAGTATACTGGAGTATACACTGATGGTCTGAACTGCAGCATTCTTGGCTGCAGTAGCCTGCAGAGAGAAGGACATAATAAAAGCATCTTCTAGGATCTTGACTAGAACTGAGGTTACAGAAGGGGTTTTCCTTCATCAGTGTCAAGGCAACTGTTTTTGTTATTGTTGTTGTTTTGCTTTGTTTTGTAGCATTGTCATGATGAAGCATAAGGGCTGGGATTGGAAGAGTACTACCTGCTGAATCTGAAGTGTTTCTCTTCTGTTCCAGAGTTTGTAAACAGACAGTTAGGAGTCCTTCATCACCTCTGATACACTGGAGGTTTTTAGTGGACTAGACTGAACCAGCTTTTTTGATGACAGACATTATAAGGTTCAGAAAAAGGAACCACCTCAAATTGCTTGCCTAAGTAAGGTATGATTTTCTCTGAACTTTCCCAAGGAGGACTTCCACTAAGGGTTACAGGATATAGCTCCAATCTTTCTTACAAAGAACAAAAGGATGTTTCCAGCAATTTTGCCAGCAGCCAACCCAGAACTGCTTGAAATGAAGTATCTACAGCATGTTCTCAGTGGCTGGAGAGCAAACTTCCCCCACAGACAACTCTGCTCCATGATGGTCATGCTGAGTAAGTGACAGGGACAGGACCACAGCATTCTTGTTGAAAGCATAGGCCTATAGCTGGTGTACCTGGGAGCAGCTATGGTGGTACAAGAGGATGGCAGCAGAGCTCCTATTTGTGCCTGACTCTATACCTAACTTAATTATTAGAAACATCTTTTGACTCTTTAAAATCATATTTTTCGTTATGCACACTGACATGTATATGTAATTCCAGTACTCAGAAAGCAGAGTTCAAAGTCATCCTGGTAAGACTCAGTCTACACAGCATTAAGTCCACATAGCTTAATCACATTTCAACAACAACAAATAAATAAATAAAAATAACAAAGAAAGAAAAGAAAAGAATAAAAGGAGGGAAACCAGGTACTTTTCCTTCTTGAATTTCAACAATTGTTTCTATATATGTTTTATAAGTTTTTCTTGATAATTATGTTTAGCAAATATTTCTCCTGTTTTGTTGCTTTTATGTTAGTTATCTTAAGAAGTGCCTTTTTAACATAAAATTAATTTTAATAGAAGTCATTATTTCAATTATTTTTCTTTGTTCTTGTCAGTGATGATATATTTAAAATGTCATGATTCAACTCTAGATTGTTTAGATTGCTCTTGTGTTATCTTCTAGGAGTTTTGTATTTTTGAATACATCTAAGTCTTCAGTCCATTGTGAGTTCATATTCATAAAGAACAAGGTTTGTGTGACTGAATTCATTATTTTTCTTTTGCATTCAAGTTGGTGGGTGTTTAGTTTGTTCAGTATAATATGCTAGAAAGAACATTTTAGATAATATATTCACTTTTCTTTTTATTGTATTTAGAATTGTGTGTGTGCTTGTGTGTGTGTGAGAGAGAGAGAGAGAGAGAGAGAGACAGAGACAGAGAGACAGAGAGAGAGAGAGACAAAGAGAGAGATGAGAGACATTGTGATTGTGTTTCTATGGGGTTTACTTTAGGCCTCACTATTTTGTATAAGAATGAAAATGGGAAAACCCATTTCACATCATATGCCATCAGGAAAGTTACATTATAACAATAAAATTTCAGTACACACCCATTTGTGCAACATAATTTAGAATGTTCTGAAGAAAATACCTAGAAATTAGATCTCAATTTGTCAACGGTGTCCATACAATGGTACAGCTGCTTTATAAAATACTTTTACACATTCTTAAAACCTTGATTTCAACCACAAACATTGGAATTGAAACAAAAGATTTTAAAACTTATGTCTATACAACAAATTTGCATAGAGATGGTTACAGTGATTTATGTATTATTGTCAGAACTTGGAAGAAGAAAAAGAAAAAATCTATACTTGTGAGTGGTTAAGTAACATGTGGTCCATCTAGACATCTAGACAATGGACTGTTATTTAGTACAAAGGACAGAGCTGACGATAAGGGAAAATATACAGAGGCAATTTAAGTGCATACTATTGCATGAAAGACTTCAATCTGAAAAGTAGAACATACTATATGGTTGACATTCAGAAAAAGGAAGAACTTTAAAGATAATAAACAGGTTAATCAGTGTTAGATATTTATGGCAGAAAGGACAAGATTAAGAAGAATAGAAATTGGCTACGGGACAGAAAATAGATTCTGTGTAATATTACAAAAGTAAGCACATATTACTCTATATATTTCAAAATCCATACCATGTATAATACCAAGACAGAGTTCTAAAGGGGTTGTTTTTATTTGGTAGAAATGACAGTCTTTCATCAGTTCTGAAGAACGTTCCGTGGACAAGGATGCTTATAAAAGAAAGGCTATGGTTGTCAGGGAGAAGGGAGGCATATAGGGAATCTATATATCTTGACCTCAGTTGTAGGAGATTAGCATATACATGATTTAAAGATTACAATCCAAACAAATTTTATGGCTTGTTTTTCTGCCAAAACTTTTGGATAATTAAATATGTTTTGTAACATCTTTGAATTGTGCCCTCATGCAATCTCCTTCTGTCTGGATATCTGGCTCTGAATCTTTATATTTCCCCACTGTGCTTATGATAATTTGTTACTGAACAGAAGACATATTATCACATTGCCACTTCAGGGTAAAGTGTCTTGATAAAGCTCAAGATATTTAAAATGCACAACATCCATTGTATGAAATCTTTCTGGTTGAGTCTTGTAGTTTAAGGTACAGGAATCCAACTCTAAAGCTGTGGTAGTTCTGAATTCTTATAACCAAACAGATGGTTGGAACTGTTAAGTCATTTTGATTCTTTACATCTCACACTTTTCACAGAAGACATCTTTCACAAGTCCTGGTTTCCCAAATAAAGAATAATCTTTTATTTCTTTCTGTCTGGGAATATCACTCTGCATTAAACAATTTTAACAAGGGAGCTTGATATTTCCCTTGACTGAATCTAGCTGCTTTGTTCTTAAAGAAGGTCTACTTTTCCCCTCTAACCCAGACCATGCATCATGCTTCATTAAATTATCTCATAGTATCCTAACCGTATGTGTTCCTGTGTCATACTACCTTTAGTTGTTTCCCAAACACAAGTGACTAATATTTCACCATAGAAACCATGTTTTATTGCTAGTAAATACTACGTAAACTTTTAAGATACTTAGCAAGATGGTGACCTTCAAAACTATCTATTTATCTATCATCTATCTATCTATCTATCTATCTATCTATCTATCTATCTATCTATCTATCTACCTACCTACCTATCTATTTTTCTGTTGCCTCAAGATACTTTTTTCCTCTTGCAGGAACTCTCCATGGAATATTCTGATATAAATGTCAGAAAATACATGTAAATAGCAAATTCTACAGGATTTATGACAGAACCCAGGTGGGACATGACTTGCCTGACATATAGAAATGCAAGACTGTAAGAGATAAGGTGTTCAAGCATTATGACTTCACTAGGTGCTTAATTTCATAATCCCATCAATCACATGCAATGAGACTCTACAAGGAATCTTAACTCATCTGGGACTTCATTCCACAAATAGAGGTAAAAATGGAATTTGCTGAAAGTCTAGTGAGTCTTGCTGTTGTAGAATCCATTCATGAGGATGTATTGTTTAGTCTCATACACTTCATAAACTCAACTGAAAAGTTTGTATGTATGAATGTGTATTTGTGTGTGTGCATGTGCACACATGTGTCTTGTAAGACTTGAAAGTAGAAAGTAGACCATGAGAGAGAGAGAAGAAATGCAACAGGAAGGGAAAGGGGATAGAGGACATTAACAAATGTAGACAGAAGAGAGTTGAGATCTACACATGGGGACTGACAGTACATAGAGAGTCCTGTGTTTCTGTGTCAGGAAGTATGGCCTGCAGGATAGACATATATATTTGGACTCCACTCTGACAAGGCTACCAATGTCACTTTGAGGGAGATGAGTACTATCATAAGAAATATTTATCTTTTAAAACCAAAAAACCCTATTTTTGCTATGTTTAAAAATTAAAACAGAATTTGTATTTGAAGATAAACTAGAGCAGCAAACCTTATATGTGAGCAAAATGAGCCCCATCTTCTGTGATGAGTGGGTTGACTAATACAGCACGGATGACGCAGATTGTCAGAAACTAGAACAGGAGGGAGGTGTTTTCTTCACATGTGAGAAAAGTACAGGGCTTGCTCTGGATGAATCCGTTTAACCGTATGTTGTATAATTTGAGTCTCAAAGTCCTCCTGTCTTCAATTTACAAGCTTCCAGGAACCACATAATTCCCAAATAATGTGAGCTGTGTGTGCTTATTGTTCATTTAATCCCAACATTCAGATGCAGATGGATCTCTCAGAATTCTCAGCCAGCCTAGTATAAACATGGCAGTCAGGGGTAGTTAGTGAGACTCTACCTCAAACACAAATACATACCCCCAAATTAGTACTATGAGTCAAACAACAATAGTTTGCATTTGGTTTCATAAAAATCGGTTAATTTAATCAAATATGTATGATTCTATATTTTATATGTCTATCCCAAATTAATAGGGGATTAAACCATACTATATTTATCAATAAAAATGATGGAAGTGTTAGATTCTATTCATATTCTTTCAGTTTATCTTCCTAATATTGCAATATTTTCCCCACTCACTCAAACATCCTTCTATAATTTAGGAAATATATTTATTGAATGCATGTTATACATAGAGTACTACAGTAACTTCCATGCATCAGTTTTTATAAATCTCTGGCTCTCAACTCAAGTTACATTTACTTTACAAGTAAAGCATTCTGTTTATTTGTTTTTAGTAGTATGGGAGATGGAATACAGGACCTCATACATGCTGAGAGTGAGTTCTATCCTTGATCTATATACTCAGTTCCCCATTTCTGTAGCATAACTTTCTTCAAGGTTAATCTGCCCTTCAACTCACTGAAAGTCAAGTTCTGTTGTCTTGGCTACATGACTGAAATGCTCGAACCATTCTCTGAAAGTTACATTGCACAATTATGTATCTGACAGCATAACATAGTCAATTCATCAAGCTTAAACTCTGCTCTGGAGGGGAGCGAGGCAGATAAAAGAACATTGTTGGTATGATACACAACTTTCCCGATGTTTGTTCGTGATATTTCTAGCACAGTGAAACAATAGATTAGAATGGCTCCCCTTTGCTAAATGACAGCTGAGAGTAAGGAAATTTTCATGAGTCATAATCACATTTGAGCCAAAATTTTCCAGATTCTCTCATGCGGGTATTCACTACATTATAGACAATAAAAGGAATTTTAATCTTCATTATTTTGGCTTTTCCTGCTGCTTTTAATTAAGCTTTAACGAATTAAATGAAGCAGGGATTCGGAGGTTATACCAAAATGAGGAAAGAGCAGGCTACCAAATTCACTGACGTGTAGTAGGTCATACTCTGATTTGGGAGTTATCATTCTCTGTGATTTTTCTCTTAGTTTAATGGCTTAATGTTAATGCACTTAAACATTAGATAGATTATAGATACCAGAGTTTCAGGTCAGCTTTAGGAATTAAATTATTACAGAAAACATATGCTTTTCAAAATGTTTTTCAGCTCTTCCATGCATTTTCTGTGTCACCTTTGGCTATAAGAGAATAATTGAACTCTTAGTTTCTCACTCATTTGAAAATATGTGATTCCACATAAAGTGACCTTTAAAAAATTTATATAGAAGCAGCAGTAAATATCAAAATACAATGTGGTGGCAAATAGTTTTATAATGATTAGTTTGAAAGCAAATTAAAATTAAAATATCTCGTGGCAGGAAAGAACAATCAGATGCCAGGAGTGTAAGTCCTGCCTATGGGCTGCTGACTCATGTCCCTGAAGTCTACAGGCTGAAGCTTTGGCAGTGTCCTGCTTTAGACTTGCTGATCCTGCCTGTGGCTAGGAGATGTAAGGCTGTGGGGAGATTCCAAAGAAGATGAAGCCTGGATGACACCCTCCCCTGTAGTCTAGCCTAGGTGACAGCAGAAATCCACATCGCCAACTACAGGATCATTCTAGTTGCCCCATACCTTGACAGTGACCATCAGCAGGGCATTGATTGGGAGTTAGCTATGGAGCCTGGACAGCAGGCATTGAAAAGGCATCTCATAGAATTATGAGACTAGGTGGAGGTAAGGTGACAGGAGGAGGTGAAAACAAAATATGCCTGACACTATTCATGTATCTTCACTTACTCATCATCCAGTAGCCCTGCTGGGCCTTAATGTTCAAAGAGCACTTACATCACTTCTTGCATCCTCATCTCAGAAACAAGCTTTATTCTACCTGTTGTTCTCTACTCCACTATGGACCTCAGAAATCAACTAGAATTTATGGGAAAGATCTTTTTTTTCCCTTTGGGTCTTTGAATCTCTAGATGGAAAGAAAGTGGGCTAGACTTGGAACTTGGGTGCTTCTGTCTCTCAGATTTTTAGTTATCCGTTGTTCTTTGGTCTGTTCACTTTGATTCTTTTTGGTAGGTTGGAGAATGAGTTTCTTATTCCAATCACCACAAGTCTCCTTATTTTCCACTGAATGACAGTCAAAGAACATGGGTTCTTCATGGAAGGTGCTTTGGAGTTTTTTAGCCTTCATTTTTGCCATGTCACATTCACCTCAGTGCCTACTTGGTACAGCTAGGGGTTTCTTTAGAGCCATCTGAAGGATGCCCAATGTTTCTTCTCCATGTTTCTATATCACCTGTGGAGTCTGCTGCTTCCAATCCAGTCTTGTTCCAAATGGATGATATGGTGTACAAGTCCATAGAGTTCTCTACAGACCAGCCCTTATCTTGTCAGACCTGTGTTCCTGGCACAGAGATGAAGAATGGTGAGGAAAGCGATTCTTCTTTTGCTCATACACTTTTCCAAAATTTAATTCTTACATAACTGGAGATCATTTTCTCCTCAGTACTCTAAATTAAGGGGACTTGGAACTAGAGTTTATTGTTCTAATTGACTATGAACTTCTGTGGATGCAGAAATACTATTTATATTTGAGCAAACAAATAAACAAAAATAACAACAAATGGAAAACCTAAAGCAAGTGAGCAAACATGACTAGAGATGCCAAAAGTCACCAGAATAGAAATCCCTTGCATAATTCATTCTCTCTATGTATTTAGAACTATCCTGACTTTTGAACATTGTGTCATCCTAAGATCCCTATTATAAAATCCCTAACTTCAAGGTAGTGACAATGTCAATATTTCATGAGAACTCTTTCTTTGTGGTTCAGGTTACTGTCCTTATAATCAAATAACCGTACATCAACATGTATAAATAAAAAGCAGGCCATCACCAGACATGTAATCTATTGGAACTTCTCAAGACCCATTAAGAAACTTTTGTTTGTAAGACATTCAAATAGCTGTATTGTTCTCATAGCTCCCGGGGACCAAGACAAGGACAATTTATTTTATTTATAAGGTAATAATAGCTATTTTCTTTTAAATCATATATTTTCTTTTTATTTCCATGATTTTCACGCATCAGGGATAATGTATAGGTTATAATATTCTGAAGTTCATGTATTACTTTGAAGCAACAGATAAAGTATCATGATCGGTGTCCCATGGCTGTATAATTCATTGTGTGATATTTTCATTGTTTATTAAACACTAAAAATTTTGTTTTAGTAAATGTTATCCTCACATTTTGTTATAGAATTCAAATTCATAGTTAATTTTTTATATGTTTAAAAATTTCTTGATTATTTTTATTATTATAATATTGAATTTATTTTCTTTTTATTGATTTTTATTGTTGAATTTATTTTCATTCAGTAGGAATCAGAATATAATCATATTCATTAATATTTTATAAGGACAGAGTATTTTTGGAAACATTAAATTGATGGGGGATTTCCTTCTGTGTGCTGTGAATATGTTTTATTACAATTAATGAAGCTCTTGACTCATTTGGATGACAAGGAAAGAGGCAAGTTAATTGAGCTGATCTTAGTACAAGAGGGGAAGACCTGTGAGAACTTGTGAAATTGTTGGTATCAGATATGATTTGCTGGTGAATAATACACTTGTCTACATCAAGGCTTAAAATCATTGTTCTACTTGAAGGGAAGAGCGGTGACATCATACAAGATGGCAATGAGTACTGAGAAATGATGGGCTTGTGAAAATCAACAAAAGATAGTATGATGTATTAATAAGATTTAGGTGACTTTTGCATATGCATGAGAGAAGGAGCTATCTCTGGGAGAGTAACTTTGTAAAATGAGAAAACGGTGGAAGTGAAAAAAAGAAGTGCTTTTTAGAACACAAACCCTGGAAATCACAGGAAGAGGGTCCAGGAACCAAGCATTCATTTTGACAGTGAGATGGAACATTCAGTGCAGGTGTGAGAGGGAAATGGAAATCAAAACTGAAAACAGGAGATGGTTTCACGAGATGGCCCCCAAAGTATCACTCATGGAAGATTTTGTGTTATTTATATTTTACTCTGAATTATCAGATTTTTTTTTCTGTTTTTCTGCTTATCCAGTGAACACACTACAAAATCCAATAGGATTCCCTGCTTTCAGTGAAAGTACCCAGCCAGATGGGCTGAGAAGAGGAATTGAAACTGACATACAGACTCATTCAAACCTACGTGGCTATGAAACACTGAGACTGCTCTTATTTTACACTGAAAGTGCCATTTTGTATAGAATATAGCCAGCATTAGAACAGTGTGAAATCCAACCCGTGATGCCAGCAACTTTATAGTATTTCTATCTTCAAGTCACAGTATTTTAAATGTGCTTAGTTATATACAATAGATTTTTAATTTTTATTTTTATTCTTTGCTTTATTTTCCTTAAAGTGGTAACACAATATAAAGTCATTTATATGGCTTGCATTTTGACTGTCATTATATTTTTTTTGTAGAGAGTGGTACTCTAAGTCTCAGACAGTTATCTGTATTTGTGTGTTTTCCAGTGTGTGGCACATTCCTTTTTATGCCATGAAGTTTTCACACCCTCTGAAGGCCATTCAAAATCTACAATCTTCAGTGAATCCTTCAATATCTCAAATCCATAAAAACTTCATTTGCCCAAGTACTTATGGCCAGTTGTTTACAATTAGAACATTATTATATATGCATAATTTTGCTCCTGAATGTTCACTTTTGAGGTGCTTTCTTACAATACTGCTGCCTTTCTTGGACTTTTTTGATTTTTATATTAAAACTTCATTTTTATAAAAATTGCAAACACACACACATTTATAAAACATACTTATGATAATATAAAGACCTTGGATGAATTCATAAATTTAACAAATCTAATGAAAAAACTTATTTCTGCCCAGAGAAAGAAAAAAATAAATTTAGGCCACAACTTTTCCAGTAAGTTTTGTAATATACTCATTTACTGACTAGTGGCTATTAATTTAATTATAATAATGAGAAAATGTCTTATGCATATTTTAAATTATAAACTATTTAAAGACATAAACAACATTGGATGGTATATATGCTTGTTCTTTTAGTTTTCTGTGACTTGATCATATATAAAATCAATAGAAAAAATATATACTTTTCCAAAATACAGTGGAACTATTTCTATCTTTATCTTTGAAGTACAATATAATTGTTCTATAAAAATGTCATGTTCTCAGTTGGGCAGTGTTGGTACATGCATTTAATCCCAATTCTTGGAAGGCAGAAGCAACTGGATCTCTGTGAGTTTGAGGCCCAGCCTGCTGTATCAAAGTAGTTCCAGCTAAGTCAGAGCTATTACACAGAGAAACCATATCTTGAAAACTAAAAAATCAAAACAAAACTCAAAATACAATGTTTACAGAAAATTTTTGAATATATCTTACTCCCAATTCAAATGAACATGAACTTGATGATTACTCTCAAATTGTATACCTAATATATGTTACCAGTCAATAATTTATGTAAAATTTCCATTTTTAGGAATGTAGTTTACTACTATAAATTAGTTCTCATTAATCAATAACTCCCCAAGAAAAAGACTGAGTAAATAAAAGAATCAGAATTTCCTCGGTAAACAGTACAACCATCTGTTACATGTAGCACGAATAATAAAAACCAAGAGACAGATATTGGGGTTCAACCTGAAGATTAGAAAAGCTAAGCAACTAAGCCACCAGGGAGCTCTTACCTCTATAAAATCCTCAGACTGAAAAAGGGAACACGTTCCTGTCTCATCCCAGTTTATATTCCTGGGATTAAAGGTGTGTGACACCACTGCCCGGCCTCTAGTGACTTAGTTTTACCTTTTAGTATTCAGGCAAGCTTTATTTATAAAACATAAATAAAATAATACTACCATTAAGCATACAATACATAAATTTATACTAGTCAAGGAAGAAAATTCAATTTAATACTATAGCACATTATTATTGTTGGTAATTTCAACTTGGTCAAAATAATAAGATAGTGTGTATTCTTACACTAAGGGTGATGACTAGCCAATTTTATTTTTTATAATTATATTCATACTTATTATTTAATTAATTGATATTTAAATGGACTCAGATTCATACTTATTGAAGTAAATTTATATTATTAGGTATTATTTTCTACAACATAACTAATTTTTATATTCAATCTTCTATAACACTCATCATGTTTATATGCAAATGAAAAGGGAATAAAAGCTTATTGTAGACATAGTTCTTGTTTTATAGTGTTTTGCTCTTCCTATATAATTGATATAGGAAAGATTAATCCTTACTTTAACAAAAATTCCATCTCTTATCTAACAGGGATATATGCTAAGGAAAGAAAAGGTATTTATGTTTATTATATTTGTGGATTCTTGATAAAACCAGAGCCACCTATTTACTTCTATCCTGTCCCCTTTCTCCCAAAACTCAGAGTGTTCTGTGTGCTGAATCCTCCCTCTTCTAAGAACTTGTTGAATGGTAAGTTGTCTATGCCCAGGTGTATTGATTCACACCTACATGCATATGGACAACTCTAATGGGCCTCAGGGTTTTATTAATAATAGTTTAATATTAGAGAACATTAAGTCGGGAGGGAGATGGGTTCAGGGCATTAGGAATAATTAAAGGGAGGTAGTTCTAGAAGGACATGATCAAATATTGCATAATCATAAAAATTTCAAAGAATAAATAAAAAGTATAAAGCCATGCACAGAGGTGCATATCATTAATACCATCACTAGGGTGGCAGATTCAGACAAATCTCTCTGAGTTGAAAGACATTCTGTTGTACATAGAGAGTTTCAGAATAGGCAGGGCTGCATAGTTTCTAATATGTTGAGTTTGGTAGGCATACTTCCTACCAGGTGTGAGGGAGGTGTCGTATACAGTTACAGTAATAGAGGCATCAATAACAAAATATAATCATAAATGAGATACTGGAAAATTCCGACAGCAGAAAAAAATGGTATCTTAAAATTTTCAGGCAAATGGATGGAGCTAGAAAACATCATTTTGAGTGAGGTAACCCAAACCCAGACAGACAATTATTACATATACTTACTCATAAGTGGTTTTTAAATATAAAGAAAAGAAAACCGGCCCACAAATCACAATCCCAGAGAACCTAGAAAACAATGAGGACCCTAAGGGAGGCATACATGGATCTAATCTACATGGAAAGTAGTAAGAGACAAGATCTCCTGAGTACATTGGGAGCATGGGGACCATGAGAGAGGAATGAAGGAGAGAGGATAGGAAGAGAGGGAAGCAGAGAAAAATGTAGAGCTCAAAAAAATCAATAAAAAACATTATAAGAGCAAAAAAATTAAAAAAATAAAGTCTCTAGCTCCTTCTAAGGTAATGAGAAGGGGGAATGATCAGAAAATCCAGTACTACCATTTCAATCAAGTCCCTGTGAAGAGAGTCAACACATTGGCTAAACCCCTTTCTCCTAAAACAGCCATTCTTGAACTGAATTTCACAGAGAGGAGACGTTGGAATCAACCAGAATTTGAATCTTACTCTTCAGCTTTTTAGGCAAATAATTTAGCTCTCACATAAACTTCTAAGGCTTTTAAAATGAGGAATGATGTTCTCTAGGTTACATGATTATTGCGAAGGATATATGATATGAGTATAATATTTGATTTATTCTATAAAAGGTTTTATGTGTAAAATTTGATTTTTCAGTTTAGTAAGTTATCAGCATTTTGCTTTAAAATTAGATATATTTTATATAAAAATGATAAAATTTGTTTGTTGGTCTGATTGCATTAGACTTGGTAATTATCTTTACTGGGTACTGAAATTAAAATTAAGTCTGTTATGGTTGGTACTTCTTTATACACTCCAAGGTTATGGGAAGAGCTCTTGTGTTCATATGCTGATTGCCTGAGATGGATTTTGTACCTTGCTTTCTGCTAATAATCTTTCCTTAGAGTTGGTAACCTCCATACCTAGAGATCAGTTCCTTTAATTGTTTTAGATATTATTGCCACAGACTTATCAAATTGAAAGGGGTTGACCATTGTTCAAAGTACCATGAACAGCTTCTCCTTTAGACAAAGAATTTATCTGCCCCTGAAAGTCTTAAACAGCCACCTCTGGAGTCTAATATAGAACCATGAAGTTACAGAGAAAATAAAAACATACAAGCCAGGTTTATAGATTGCCCATTTCTCATTCTAAAGCAACAAGCCTCATCACAAATTTCACATGCATAAAGAGTTGTTTAATTTTTGCCCATTTGTTTTCTAAAGAAAGAGCAGTTTTGTAGAAGAGTGAGTGAGGAGGTGGGGAGGAACTAGTAAAAATTGGGGTATGTGAAAGTCTGATCAAAATATAATATACTTTCTCAATTAAAATTTTTTCTCAATTAAAATATTGTTTCTCAATTAAAATAAGGACCAAGTAGTAACTAGCACATTGATAAATTATTCTTACAAGGTGTTTTTTTCTGGTTTTTTTTTTTTTTTTTTTTTTTTTTTTTTTTTGAGACAGGGTTTCTTTGTAGGTTTGGAGCCTGGCCTGGAACTAGCTCTTGTAGATCAGGCTGGGCTCGAACTCACAGATATCTGCCTGCCTCTGTCTCCTGACTTCTGGGATTGAAGACTTGTTTCACCACCACTTAGCATAGGGTAATATTTATTTTCTTATATATGTAAAAATATTAAAGCCATTGACACTCATAATTAACTTTTGTTTCTGTATGTGTCTCTGTATAAAACTTTCATTAACAGAACAGCATACAGTGTAATATATCTAATTGCTTTAAAGTGTGCACTGAGAAAAATACATATTTAACCAAATATAATAATCCCCGTTTCTAGAATAAATTCAATAAACTATGTCCCACTAACTGTGAAATAGAAAACACATTCAGTGAGTGGACATACAAATACTGCACTGATTAGAAATGCAAGTATTTTAAACAATTTTTTTCCTTAAAACATAATGCTAAAAATATTTTATGAAATTGACATCTAACTTATTTAAAATTTGTCTTGCATTTTGATTATTTGAAATATTGTGAGCGAACAAGAAAAACCTTAGCCAAAAGTGAAAAACAAAACAAGAAAATCCTCTTGTCTCAACTGAAGCAGAAGGTTCTAAGCCACTGGAACTTATTTATTACATGCTTGAGAGATTTTGAGCTGTGCACAGCTGGGTATTAATACATGGGCAGGCACAAGATGGACCAGGCCAATGGTGCATTAACCAAAATTCACTGAAATTGGAGAGCAGCTGCGTGGTTTGGGAAAGCCATTCTGGCACATAATTTATGCAAAGACCAAAATAAACACCACATTAAAATATTAAAGAAAAAAAGGCTAAACTCCGTTGTAAGACCTGGCTAAAATCAAATTATATCCTCATATAGAGAAAACAGTCAATCATAATATATGAGTATTAGGGCTTTTTCCAGACAATAAACCCGAAATTCTCAGAGTCAATAGAAATGTAAATCACCTAGCCATCATTTTAAAACTAATAGATCTTCATTAGCATAAAACTACAGCTAGCCAATGCAAAGTCCATTTAAATCATAATCCACAATATTGTTATTAATTCACAAATCACTTCTAGATTGTCATCTGTCAAGAAAATTAAGACCTTGACAGTAGTAACACTGGTAGGTCGTATGGAGGAAAGCACTAAGCTTGTGAGGCAACAGAGTCAGGAGATCTCAACATCACTACTCACCTATATAAAACTGTCTGGGGAAATCTCTCTACTTGTCCTGACCCTATGGCCTAAACTCTATTCTGCTTTATTTCTAGTACCACCCTGAAACACTCTTGACAAAACTACTAATAACCTCCATCATGTTAAATGTGGTACTCAGGTCTTCAGCGTTATTTTCTCATTCATCAACAATAATTTACAAAGTGAAATACATTTAGCCTGATTTTTTTAGTGTGCCAATGTCTTCTGGTGGAGCATCTACCTCACTGAGTATTGTTTTACCCTTTGGTTTAGTTTAGTTATTTATTTCTTTATAAATGAAACTGTTCTGAAGAATCTTCAAGCTTAATGTTAAGGTTTGGGTTTCCTCTATCTTTTGGAAAACAAATAGTTTAAGATTATTTCCTGTCTAAGACTAAGTAACTGTTTTCTATGTTGTCAGAAGATAGGAGAAACCTGATTGAGAAGTCAGTTTGCTATTTATAGCAATGACAGCAGCAAGACCACTTCATGGTTTAGATACCCCCGTAATGTAGTGTGATGACGGTTGCCTGTTTTCTATAGACTCGGTGTAATACATTATGAGATAAACATCAATTTCTGAAAGCACTGATCTTTATATATGAGGCTCTTCTCTTTTCCAGACACAGATAATGTAGCTATCCCTTGGGATCTAAACACATATGCACCAATAAGGAATATGCTGACTTCACGTTTCAACAATGTAAGTAAATATTTTCAGAGAAGCTTTTAAAATTTTCACAGTCCTGGATATAAGCCGATCATTCTTGTTTGAAGGATGTATTTATTTTTTCCTGACTGCTTGTTTTCCAAATATGCTCAGAATTTTCAACTGGAATGCACAGAGTATTGATGTGAAAATCTATGAACACTCTCACCTTTTGGCATATACATCCTGTATATAGTACTGTAAACAGAATGGGTTTTATTCCCAATGGAATTCAATTTGTGCTCCTCAAATAGTCTTGAGTATCGAGTGGCCATCTGCTAGACTTTGGGTTGAGTGACTAGGAACCACATCCTTAAAGCTTCTTCTCCCAGCAGCCACCAGTCATTGAGAGCTCCTCCGCTGTGCTCCAATTACGTCTGGGTTGAGCTTGGGCAGGTTTCATGAACATTGTTAAAGCTATTGTTAGTTCATATGTTCTACTGCACTGCTGTATCCAGGAAGCCCTGTTTTGCTGCAGCCTTTCAAGGCCTCTAGCTCCAAGACTGCAAAACATCTTTTAGAAACAGGACTTTCTTTGGCATGTTTTACAGCTGTGGCTTTCAAGGATAAGGTGGTTTAGCTGCAAAAGCTGCTTGATGTCTCCATAATTGCAAAGATAATGGCTTTTAATGAAGTTTCTTTCAGGAAAAAAAAAGTAAATTGGGGGTTTAGACACACACAAACACACTCACAAAGACACATACTGATGTAGAAATGTCAAAATATATAACTTAGTGCCTATTTTGAAATAAACTGTCAATATATGTATAGATTGAATGTTAAATTGTTATTTCTATTCCACAAAACAACACATATATATATAATTTAAGTATCTCATGCTAATTTGATTTTTATAGGCTTAAAATAAGTCTTGCAATCAAGTAGTCATGTTTTCAGTTCTACTTATTTTCTTTAAATCTCTTTGTTTTTCTAAGAGACTTTGCATTTTAAATGTGTACAAATAAAATGTGAACTTTGATTTATAGGCAAGCTTTGGAGAAATCAAATTTCAAAGAATTGATATCTTAGATCAATGTCAGTAGTGAACATAGACTATAGCCAACACTGTCTATACTATTTATTAAGCGAATTTCACAAAAAATAAGTTATTACTTAAATATTAACTTAATTAAAATTATTAAAAGATAATTTAAATTATTCACATTTTATGCTTTGAATCCAATGATAAATTAAACTGCATTATCTTTGGTAATTATTTGATTTTTATATACATAATTCATTGTTTTAGAGTAAGATTGAATTATGATTTAAAACTAGTTGCTTATTTTTATTTTGATAAACTCTTCAAGTTTTCACTTGGAAAATATCTCATCTGTATATAGAGAAAAATTGTTGAAAATGGGTACTTATTATACAATAAATACATTTAATTACAATTTCTGCTGCTGCAACTCCTCCCATAGCTTCCCCACATCTTCATCCACTCAAATCTTTACAATTTCATTTTCTCTTTCATTGGGAAACAAACGTACATCTAAAATATTATAATAACATAAATTAAAATACAAGCAAAACAAAACAAAGCAGAATAGGGCATAACCAACAAACAAGTAGTAACACATACAGATACTGAGAGACACACATTTGCAAACACAGAAAACACAAAGAGAAAAAAATCAGAAACTATTATGTGTAATCTAAAGATGCCCTGACAAGGCAGCATGAGCAGCAAATAAACAAAAAATACCATCTAAAAGTAGCATTGATTATGTTTTGTGTTGGCCATCTACTACTGGGCGTGGGTCCTACCCTTAATAGTGGTTTGTATACCTAGAGAGACTCCATTGACAAAAGCTATTTTTCTCTTCCTGAATGATTATCAGTTGGAGATAGTAATGGTAGGAATTAGAGGGAGATGCCCCGTTTGGGACTGTGTGTTTAAGTGTCTCCAACCTTCTACAGTTATTCTAGATGTGGGTCTCTGTATTTGCTTCCATCTATTCCAGGACATTTTTACTTTATACATTCTTACTTTCTGGAGATTGCATTTCTGACTGTGTTAAGAGTATGATGTTAAACAGAATGGGTGACTTCATGTAAATGTTCTTGTCTGAGAGAAAAGGAGGATTTAATGTTCATCCTTATTCAAGTAATCAAGAGAACATGGTTAGTGGCATAAAAGTAGGACAATGGCACTGGGTTTTGATTCTACTGCATGGACTGACTTTGTGGGAGCCTGGTTTGTTTAGATGCTCACCTTTATAGACCTGGATGGAGGGGGGAGGACCTTGGACATCCCATGGGGCAGGGAACCCTGACTGCTCTTAGGACTAGAGAGGGAGGGGGAGGGGGGAAGGGGCAGGGAAAAGGGAGGTGGGGAGGAGGTGGAAATTTTTAATAAATAAATAAATAAATAGATAAATAGATAGATAGATAGATAGATAGATAGATAGGTACTTTTTATACAATACATTTCACATGGAACAATGGGATAGAATAGATAACTAAAAATTTACTCTGATATTTGTGATCAAAGAATATATGCTTTATATTTAAAAACAAAAAAGCAAAGAAAACCAGCCCAAAAATCACAATCCCAGAGAACTTAGACAACAATGAGGACCCTAAGAGAGACATAAATAGATAATCTACGTGGGTAGTTGAAAAAGACAAGCTCTCCTGAGTAAATTGGAAGCATGGGGACCTTGGGAGAAGGTTGAAGGGGAGTGTAAACGCAGGGAGGGGAGCAGAGAAAAATGTATTGCTCAATAGAAATCAATTTTAAAAAGTAAAATAAATATGCATACAATTATCGTTTTGTTTTCCTTCCTTTCTTCCTCTTTCTCTCTCTCTCTCTCTCTCTCTCTCTCTCTCTCTTTCTCTCTCTTTCTCTCTCTTTCTCTTTCTCTCTCTAAGAGGTCTTGAATTTGAAGATGAGTCACAACAGGTATATGGGAGGGTTTGGAAACAGTAAATGGTAGGAAAGAATGTTATAATGAACTTAAAATCTAAAAAAACAATACAGAAAAATAAAGGATTTAGGCATATTTTTTTCTGATCACTCATCACTCAAAAATAATAAGAAAACTTTTCAGTAATGGTACTGGAAAAGCTGAGTAGCTCTAATCAAAAGAATAAGATTGGAGAGATGTCTCGATGGGTAAATTCTTATAGTGCAAGTAAGTGTGGAACTTGAGTTTGAATTCCTATACCTCTTGTAAAACTGTGCATTGTGGCAAGCATGTCTGTGATCTCATCTTTTCCAGTACAGAAGCTGGAGCAGAGACAGTAGATCTCTGGAAGCTCAAGTGTCAAGTAGAACTGATGTAAACAGTGGTAAGAAGCAATGAGACTGTCACAAAACAAAGATTAGTGTGCTTGACCACTTAGTGCCTAGTTAGTAGTGCTGCTATTTAAGGCCATAGAACTCTTATTGATGGGGCTTTGCTGTAGGAAGTATGCCTCTGAGGGCAGGCTTTGTAGCCAGGTCCTGTTTCTTGTTTGCCTTTCTGTGTCAATTGAGGGCTTAGGTATCAGACAGATTTCCTGACAGGTAGACAGATAAAGCAAGGAAACATGATAAAGATGGCGAACTTCTAAGATAATGGGACTTTTGCTAGCCCCCTGACATAATATAAAGCTAGGCTGCTTAAACAAAACGTCCTTATGACTTTTTCTCTAATTAAAATGGTCCTGAATTATGGATTGGCTCAAAATGTTCAAGACCAGATCATAACGTGTTCAAACAGTTGCTGTGGGCCCATCAGGCATCCCATCTTCAGACTAAATTAGGGAAAGAAAACCCTTCAAAGATTTTTTTTTAAAGAAAATAAATAGATTTATTTATTTATTTATTTACTTTATAATCCAGCCACAGTTTCTACTCCCACCTCTACTCCGAGCATGTCCCACATCCCCCTTTGTTCCCACTTCTTAATCCACTCCTCTATTTTTGTTTTTTGTTTTTAAAAAATGGCAAGAGTCCCATGAATATTAACAAAACACGACATATCAAATTGTTGTATCACTAAGCACCTCCCATATATTAAGGTGTGCAGGGGTACCAGTGTGAAGAGTAGGGTCCCAAAGGCTTATAAAAGAGTTTGAGACAGACCCTGTTCCCACTGTTAGGAATACCAAAAGAGGACCAAGCTATACAGCTGTAACATATACAGAATGGTAGGTAAGTCTCATGTAGACTCCCTGATTGTGAATTCAGTCTTTTTGAGCCTCTGTGAGTACAGGTTAGTTGTTTCTGTGAGTTTTGTTGTGAGGTCCTTGACCACTCTGACTCCTACAATCCTTTCTCCTTCTCTTCAGGATTCCCTGAACTCATTCTAAGGTTTGGCAGGTCTGTGAAAATGGGAACCAACATTTAACAAGACCAAGTAATGATACTTTTGAGAAAATATGCAAAAAATGCTAAATCATACCATAAGGACACTTGCTCAGCTGTTTTCATAGCAGCTTTATTTGTAATAGCAAGAACCTGGAAACAACTTTAATGTCCCTCAACGGTGGAATGGATAAAGAAAATGTGATACATTTACACAATGGTGTATTACTCAGCTGTTAAAAACAAGGGCACCAGGAAATTTGAAGGCAAATGGGTAGAACTAGAAAAAAGTCATCCCGAGCGAGGTAACCCAGATTCAGAAAAGTAGTCATAGTAAGTGCTCGCTTATTAGTTGTTATTAGCAGTAAAGTAAAGAATAGCTAGGTTACAATTCACAGCCTCAGAGAGGTTAGGTTTCAGGAAGGTTTCGTAGGAGTACATCCAGATCTCCCTGGGAAGGGGAAATAGAAAAGATTTCCTTCAAAGATTTTAAGACTCCCAGTCCTCAAGAAGAAACTGTACTTCTCTTTCCTGAATCCATCTTTGCTTTGTACAGTCTTTCCCATGTGTGCCAACTGTATGTATGTGCTTCCAAACCCCTAAAGCACCTTTTTCAACTGCTGATTGTGTCTGCGCCTGCTTGCTATTTTTTCTGGTTTCTAACTGCCTCACATTCTGCCTGAGAATTATCCTTCCTGATAATTCTTTAAATGGCAGATAAAACAAAACTGATCACGACTTCAAGACCATAACACTATGCAAGGATGAAATGTGATCAGTGTGCTTCTTGACTGCCTGGCTGTCCTACACTCTTGCTGCCATTCCCTTCCTATCTTGATGGATCCAATCGCCCCAGGAACTATATGCCAAACAAGTCTTTTCTCTCCTCAACTATTTTTTGTCAGAGTACCCCATAAAGTAACAGAAAAGAAACAAAGTCCAAGTATGCTGTAGAACGCGAGATCATTTACCTAATTGCTAACAATAAGCAGGGTATATAAGCACGTGCACATGTGTGCTAAGGACAAGGTAGCCAGAACAAGTAAGACAAGTGTGACTGAAAGCAAAACCGGAAGATCCCATTATACTGCAGTTGATAGGCCATGTACTTAGCACATATGAGGCACTGCGTCAACTTACATTCAGCGGCACATAAGCCAGGCATGGTGGAACACGTCTGTAATCCAAGCACAACCAATAGTATTAAGAATTCAAATTTATCCTCAGCTACTTAGCAAGTTTCAGATGAGTGGAGTTACATAAAATCTGGTCTCAAAAAAAAATAAGGAAATAATTGAAGAAAAAAGATAATTGTAAAAAGTAACAAGAAGTAACAACAAAACCACAGTAAGTCACAGATATTATTGGGGACAGAGAAATTGAAACTTTTGTTATTGCCAGTGGGGAAACAAATGATGAATTTCTGTAGGAACAAATAGAATTTCTTTAAAAATTACTCAATGTTTTAATGTGCATAACATTTTATATACACCTAAAATTTATTAGCTATCGATTACAGAGGGATTTTTATTTGTGATCAATGTTCTGGACACTCTGGACCAAAATCAAGAGATTACACATGGTAGAGCATCATATGAAGATGACATATTATTGTTCAGTTGTGTTTTTGTGTAAGTGAGTCAGAAAAGAGGGAGAAATAAAGAAGAAGGGAACAAGAAAAAAGGGTTGGGTATGAATACAAGCTGGATCCCCCAATTCACAATCCCTTTGAGGGTATGTACTAAATAATCTAAATTCCTCCAACCAGACCTTAGGTTCTTATTATCCACAGAGAACCATCATGTGGCCTTGAATTGAATATGGCTAAAATAATCAATTTTATTTTATGTGTATCTGTATACAATTAAAAACTTGTTTTCCCCTTGATTAAGTTCACTCCTGTTCAGATACTTTGGTCTCTACATTCTGCTGATCTATTTGTTTAGCTTCTACTATTAGTGTAACTATAGAATAAAATTTGAAATGAATTACCAAATTTATTAATTATATTTTTTCTGAAGATTACTTCTCTTTATTTTTCAGGAAATACTTTAGACTTCACCTGTAAAATTCTTCAAAGAAATGTAACTCTACTTAATCTGATATAGTTGTCTAATTTATATATAAATCTTAGAAAATGACAACTTAACAATTTTTGGCATATTCTGATTCTTGAGGTTTAATTTGACTTTTATATTCATTATATTACATATATTCCTGTAATTTTAAATCTTTTTTACTTTTTTAATAGCTTTGAATTTTTACTGTAAAAATACTGTACTACATTTCTTTAGATTAGCTACTAAGCATTTTATATTTTAAGTTATTAATTTATATTACAATTATTTTGTTTATATTCCATTTTACTTTCAAAGAGTCTTTATATTGTTCTTTTACCTTAAGATATACAAATATATTTATTAATGTGACTAGAATTTTCATACTATTGCTTTCTTCATGAACAATTTTTAATGTTTAAAAATGAGAACATTTTGCTTTTCGAATCTTTTTTTTAATTTTTGCCATATACTGTCTGAAAGTTGATATAAAATACTGAATAAATATGAATGGAGTGAAAGGTATGAGTGACCTCTCATTTCAAAGAAAAAGCAGTCATTATCTGTTAGATACCATAACCCCCAGCCAAATTTTATTCTCCTCCTCCTGGTGCTTCAGAATGGGTGAAGTTGATCTGAAGTAAGTCTCTTCTATCCTATCAATTATTTACATTTTTGAGAAACTTTGTTGATAGATCACTGTGTATTTTCAATTTTGTGTAAGAGGAACAAATAAGCCATGGTATCTATGCATCATCATCTCTTAAAAAGAACAAATTTCTACATACTTTCAGTATTTATTATATTGTTAATCTTAGAATATCTATTTGATTCTTTGGATGCCATCCTTTAAATATCAAGATAGTATCTACCTCATACTTGTAAATATTATGTCTAAAACTGTGTTTTCTCAATGAATATAGTATTTTCAGATTTTCACTCTGACTGATGTATTTTATACAGCCTCATCCTGCATGCTCTGTCCAAAACCTTGATGATTCCCCATATCAATTGTGTAAAGTCAAAGTACTTGCTACAGCCACACACTAAACAACATTGGAAACTTTTCTTCAACAGCTGTGTCTTTGATTTCCTGTCCTGCAGTTTCATCATTGTTCTTTGAGCTCCACAATGGCCTCTCACTGTATCTGAACACATAGAGAATCCTCCAGACCCATAGCTTGATATTTGTTCTGCCCATTCCCACAATCGTCTTTGTTCAAATGGAGAGAGAGTTCCCTCAGATCTCTGTTCACATTTTTCTATCATAGTGCACCTGCCCAGATGTCTTTGAACAAAGCAGTACAGTTCAGCAATCTTAATTTCTGCGTTTCAAACATCCATTCTTTTAAATATGTGTTATAGTCTTTAATATAGGTCATCACATCTTAGAAATAAGGAATGTGTTTTACCAGTTTCATTTCAAATGTTTCATAAATAAATGAGGATTTGGAAGAATTTCTTAAGCGTAAATAAAAAAATGGGACAATTATTTTATCATCTTTAATCTTTTTTCAATTATTTAACTAAAATAACACAACCTTTGATAAAAAATGCAAAGGTACTCTCAAAAAAACACACTTGTTAGCAGATGCAACTGATTTTAGATAGTAATGTTTGAGACGTATGTACACAATTATTTTTTATGACTTTTGAATGAGCACAAGGTAATCAATTTATTCATCTACCAAAGAATATATTTTAAAAGCAGAAGAAATAGAAAAAAACAGGAAAGAAAGAAATGCTCAGAATTCATTGAATGTCCTATGACTGGAAGTTCTTCATTCAGAAAACAAGTATTATGGGTGCCTATAAAAAAAGTTTCACATCTGCCTCCAACCAGAATTAATACTCTTTTTATTCTACACAATTCAAATGTAGCATTCACACATGAAGTGGTTAAGTGGTAACACACCTATTATGTGTGTTTTTCTGTCATAAGCAAGACCAAATTGGAGAATGTTTTAAGACCCTCCACTGAAGTCTACTAAGTAGACAAGAAAAAGTTCCCTCTTTTCCCCTTTCTTTACTTAGTAGCATAAAAATAATATATTATATAATTAGTAGTTCTGTGTTAATACATTTCTTAAACATTACTAAAATGAATCTTCACTTTATTAGCAATTAGTAGCATTGAAGAGTTAGTGTATTTTATAAACTTCTAGATTTCATCAATTTTTTTAGCATGTATAAAAAACACAGACAAGCACACAGACATATGTATTTAGTATGTGAACATATGTATAAATATACACATAAAAGGAATATCACCCCTATATGTATGAGCATATTTGTAGTGTGGGATGATGTACATATTTATGTAAATATCTCCCTAAAAAAAGGAAAAGTATTTGCTCTGGTGTTGCTGTTATGGTTGTTTCTTTAAGCTACATCTAGTTGTTTTTTGCTTTCATTTACTAAAACACTTCAGAGTTGCCTGTTTTAAATCCATTAGTGCAATAAATGTTCTTTATTGAAAAAGTTTCAACCATCTGGTCTTTTTATAAATGTATCTTTAAATTAGCTTTCTCTTGTTTTGTCTTAATATATGTTTCCTTCCTAGAGAAATAAAGTCATGTCACAAAGAATGCACCTTCATCGGAGAGTAAGAGGATACGTGAGAGACCTGGATTTAAGATATTCTAATCATTTGGTTCATGTCACCCTTACAAAAAGTGAAAACTGTTCTCCTCTCTGAGTTTCTTATTATGTGTCAGGTGCAGCACCTGAAGCCAACCTCAAGAAACAATTTTTCACTCTGCATAATTGCAGTGCAGCATATAAGAGTCAAGCAATTCATTATGCTAGCATTCAGAAACAGGAAAGGAAAAACCGGTCAACGACTTCCTTTAATTTATCTCTGTAAGAAAATAGGTGTTCACTCTTCATTGATACTGCAGATGAATTGAGCCTCACAAGAGAAAAATGAGGGTGTATATTCCTGGCTAAGCCTGTTGTTGCCTTCTGGCTACTCATTCCAAGAAGGCTACAGAGTTTTACTGATTTAACAATAATAACTTGAACATTAAGAATTCATTATCTTTGATTTTCTTGAAGTAATTTTAGGAAACAGCATTCTTGTGACAGGCCAATATTGACTGAATTGTCTCTAGGTTTAGCATTATATTCAGTTACAAGCTAATTTTAAAGTTTATGATTATTACAGAATATGTATTTATACATTTGCAGTGAAAGAAACAAAACTTCATCTGTAATTCCATCTTTGTTGTTAATGGATGAGGCAATGGCTAGAGTAACCTCATGTGATATTGTATGTTTGCTGTACTCTGAGAAAAGGCAGACATGTGAAAATTCAAATGAAAGCATTTTGCAAATAAAATTGAACTTAATCTTTATAAGTGAGTTGTAAATCCTAAGGTAAAAGATGACCCGAATCCACCTCTTCTCCAGAAAGCACTATTTTGATTTTTCTATGTGCATCATCGCTTTATCTCTATTCTATTAAGGTCTGATATTTCAGTCTTTCATCATTTCTGATTTTTGAGATGCCTCTAGGCATGCAGATTTTTTTTTACTCATTATCTACTTAAACAAAATTCTCCTTTTAACCCAACCCTCAAGCCTAAGTGAAATTCATTTAATAGTTCTGTCCTCTCAATAGCAAATCCACTTTATCTGAAGGTACAACAAAATGTTCCAAAGGTGTGACTAATTTAAGCAAGGGCCTGTTTTGAGGATCAGCAGCATTTGGAACATTTGATTTGCAACATTTGGACAAAAGATCTTTAAACACATATGTGCATATACCAGTGAGAAATACCTAGAAACTCATGCATGGATATATTTAGATGTCAGGCTCTCAAATTAGTATCAGTCAAGCAACTGGCATGTGGCATATATACAGATGGATCACAGCAGCCTATCACCAGCTGAGAATGGCAGATACTTAAGCAATCCTGACACTTGTGAGACAGATGGTGAAAAAGATGATTATAAATATCTTCTGGATTTTTAAAGCCTTCACAATGCTGCTTATGTTGTCAGGGCAATGATGGGCTTATCTTTCTTGTCATTCATCCTGTCTTTATATATATAACTTACATACACATCCCCTCAGTTATTACTACTGCATTAACTTACTGGTCACTCCAGGTTGGTCTGAAATCCATTTTGTTATAAGACAATTATATTATTGTCATACAAACATTCTGACAATCTCAACATGGACCGCTGTGTGACACTGACAAATTGATAGGTTTTTATACTGTCTCCATAAGGAAAGTAATGTGATAATATATACAAATGAGCATTAGTTTTATATCAAGATTTTATATCAAGTTAAAATCACACTAAATTTCAGCTGCTACCAAGTTATAGGAAGACAATAATGTTGTTTAAGTTTTCAACACTGCAACTTGTTTATAAATGTTAAAAGTTCCCATCTCCAGCACATCTCATGGATCTTCTCTTCCCGTCTCTGCATCCATCAAACCCTTATTCTTGCTTCTAGTTCCAGCAGGCATTGCCTGGGAAACCAGCTACCACAAAGACAAGGGAGATAGGTAGATTAACAGCAGATTTTAACTTTCTCTCCTCTAAATTTCAATCCTCAGTATTACTTCCAGTTCTCTATCAAACTATCTGTTTGCCTTCAGCTCTCTTCCTGCCCCCACCTGCCACAGATCACACAGCCTTCCTCCCTATTCATTTATTTCTGTCAGTACCCAGTTTAAACAGGCAATCCCTGTGAACCTTATAGCCACACCTTCCAGAGAAGGAGGCCAGTAAAGTAGATAGGGTGAGCTTCAGATCTTTACTCTTCCTCCTTTCCATCAAATTATGTGTTACACCAATTAAAAGGTCAATGGCATTTTCCCAGAAGTAGAAAAGTGTGCATACATTCTATGACTATAATTCTACACAATCATGGTGAATAATTACTACAACACACATCTTGGTCTATTCTCAGTAAGGCAAATAACAATGTGACATAAGTGTATGAAATGAGGTAGTGCCTTGCAAATCTCATATGTGATATGGAGAAAACATAAAGTATATACCAGATACCAGAGACAGACAAAGAAAAGAATAATTCAGGTTATGACTCATATAGATATTTCTCAAAAGTAAACATACAAATAAGTAAGAAATCTAATCATCAGGAAGGATAAAATAAACACAAAATGTGGTGATGTTTTGCATGCGTTAAAATGACTATGAAAAGAGAGAAAAGGAGTTTGCATAAATGGAAGAAAAATTGTTTACTATAGATGTAAATTTTCTAGCCATCATATAGAAAATTTCTGAGATTTCTCAAAGCATTAATAACACAGTTGTCTTATAGACCAGAAACTCTCATTTCCAGTATACAAGAAAATGAAAAGATGATAGGACCTCTGAGATACAGAGATAAAGTGGTCTTGGATTGTTATGCTAAATAAAATAAATGAAATCAAAAGAGACATAATACTGTATCACTTCATTTGCATGTCATCACAAACCAGCTAAACTTTGAAGCACAGAGTAATATGGTGGCTCTAAGGAAAAAATGGGAAGAGGTAGGTTAAGTAGTGGGAGAAGGCTGCTTGTTTTTCCCAGCCACCCAGCAAGCTTAGACCTGAAATAATCACACAGAAACCTGTATTAATTAAATCACTGCTTGGCCTATTAGCTCTGACTTTTTATGGGCTAGCTCTTACATTAATTTAATTCATTTCTATTAATCTGTGTATCGCCACATGGCAGTGGCTTACTGGCAAAGTTTTAGCATGTCTGACTCTGGCACTAGCTCCATGGTGTCTCTCTGACTCTGCCTTTCTCTTCCCATGCTATAGGCTAAGCCAGTCTTTAGTCATTAACCAATGAAAGCAACACATAGACAAAAAGACCTCCCACACCAAAGCTTCATTTACACAAGATAACTGCTTCCAAGGTCTGATGAAAAGCCTGTGGTTCTAGTAGAGGCTGCGGTACTTATGCTTGCTGAGTATAGCTCTTGAGAGCTTGCTGAGAGTAGCTCTTTTGTGTGAACTAGATTGTGGTGATTGTTCCTAATTTATCTGTAGCTAGAAATTATCGAGCTGCACACTTTAACTATATGCAACTTTAAATTATCTCAATAAAGATTAATAAGTTTCATGAGGAGCATGGATAAGAAGGCATTTTTGTTGGTGTATTTAATTTACTGTTTCTCACAAAATGAAGAGTTAGTTTGTCAAAATCTATAAGACATCGTAGCTGTAAATTCTAGAGACTCTCTTAGCTGTGGGCTCCAAGAATTTCCACTTACAGGTTGAAAGGGTAAATATACATAAAATTTTATAATATTATAGAACTAGGAATGAATATTAAGTATATTAAAATATGGACTATTCAATATCAAGATATTGCAAAATATCTTTGGACATGAGAATTTTGTTTGTATATGTTAAAAAGGATCCTTTTATCAATGCTAGTTGCAATTTCTCATTTATCAGATGTCATGAGCCCCTAGATTTAAACTTAGGTGTTTTATCAACCAAAACTTAATTGCAGAACCATAAAATTTATGAACTGATTATTCCATTCCTCATTAGAAGCTTCCGTGTTTAAAGTTTTATGAATCATTTTATAGTTTTATTGTCAAGTTACCATATATGTTCAGATAGAAACTAAACGTTTGGATCGTAACCATTAAACACTAGATTTTCTATAACTTTTATACATGGAAACAGCTTTGTTATTTAATATTCAGGAGTTTCATCTAAAAGTACAAAAAGTAATATGTTACTGTGTCTTTGAATATGTCCTGTGACTAAGGCCATAACAATACTTTATTGTAAAATATACATTTATTCAAAATGGTTGTAATTTGATATCTGCTATATTATTCCTACCACATTATTAAAACTCCATTCTATGCCACTGGGGCTGCTCATTTACGAAGATGGGAATTGTGCACCAATAAAAATGTTATAGCATGCTGAGTCAGTAATATGTCTAATTGACTTTTTTGATGTTTAAAATGCCACACTTCGTGTTCTGATTTTCATTTACTTAGACACTAAAAATAATGTTTGCCTATAAGTATTTCTGGTCATAGATATGATACATGTTGATTATCTCTGAACTTTATTAAAAGGCATTGTTGTCCATTGTCTATGTCCTTAACTTTTTTCTATTTTTATTGCCATTACCGTAGCTAATTTAGCTCTCTGTGTTGCTGTTTTCTTTCATGTAACAAACCCTCTGACTATCTCAGCAGATGAAGACAACAAAGCTGCTATTTCACCTGCTCTTTAGGACTAGAATCAGGGGCTTTATGGCTAGACACATAGAGCATTGAGACTCTTGTGAAAGCTGTGGATTCACAGAAAAAACTATGTATCTTTCAAGTCTCAGTTCTTTCTGGCTATTTCTGAATTTATGTTGCTCACACAGAGTTTTTTTTTTTTAGATGTCTAATATGAGTTGGGACTGGCTTCCTCACAGGAACAGATCTGTGCAAAAGCAAGGAAGCTCAAGAATAAGGACCATTATGCTTGCTCAAACTAACTTTATAACTAATAGAAGCATTTTTGTTACATTCTTCATATTAGAGGCTAGTCATTAAATTGATTATATATTCATGAACAAGAAAATAAGTTCTGTATTTAAAATAACTAATCATATCACAACACAACACACACACATGCACATACACACTCACACACACACAAAATCAAGAACACTGATTTACAACTATATGAATGCTTAGTACTCAAGTATTTTTCCTAATATTCAGGCCCTACTTTCCTGTTTCCTCTGTATCTGGCTCGCTGGCTCCTGGGCGCTCTCTCTCTCTCTCTCTCTCTCTCTCTCTCTCTCTCTCTCTTTCTCTCTCTAACCCATAAAGCAACAACAAAACAATGATTAAAACACCACAGCTCTGTGACCTACAACATCTATCTGTCTTCAAGATATACTGGTACCATAGTGAGAGCAATTATAAGGATAACTGAGGAATTTTCAGCTGGATTTAAGGTCCACTCCATGAGATGAAAACCAAATCTGACACTGATAAAATGATCAAGAACCTGAGAATTTTACCAATGTTATGGTAAAAATAAAATGCTGTGGTTCCCTGAATGGCAGCAGAGTGCAGCGGGCAGCAGGCATGAGACCATGGCATACCAGGAAGGTGTCCGTTCCCAGACAGGCAGGGGGCTGCACAGCAGCTGAGACCTATTAGGCAAGCCAAGCAGAGAAAGTGGGTATTTACTTATTGGGTTATGGATGAGAAAGGGAAATGGAGGAAGGGGAGAAGAGAGAGAGAGAGAAAAAGAGTGAAGAAGAGAGAGAGTGGGGAGGGGAAAAACGGGCAGAAAGGAGAGAGGCAGAAGCTGCTTCTTAGGGAGATAGATAGAAAGGGTCTAGAGAAAAATCTAATTATTCTGCTATATGAGCATAGCAATAAAATGACTTCTAATGACTTATTCCTACATCACATATATCTTGTTTTTAGAGACAGAGTCTCTCACAGACTTTTGAGATCACTGTTTTGGTGAGATCAGCAAGCCTAAGGATCCTTTAGTGTTTGCCTCTTCAGTGCTGGGCTTTTGGGATTATAGGCATGTATGATCACACCTAGCTTTTTTGAAGCTGTGGATTTGAACTCAGGACCATGATTGCACACAAATCACTTTCCTAAGTGAATTAATTTACCCGACTCCATACAAGACGTTATTTAAGGCTGTATAATACTTCTGTTCATACACACACACACACACACACACACACACACACACACACACATTTTCTTTATCCATTCATCAGTTGAAATCTATGTTGATTCCATTACTGCCACAGTAAACATTGGTATACCGATGTCTCTATTACATAACAATTTTGATTTCTTCAAATACAAACTCAGGAGCGGAATATCTGGCCATATACCTGTTTTTTTTTGACTGTTCTTTAATTTTTACAGAACCATTGTCCTTCCTGCTGTCCATAATATTTGTATAATTGACATTTCCACCGAAAATGTGCTCTTTTCTCCCACGCTTCTCCAGCATTTATTATTTTTGTGCTCCCAATGCTAGCCATTTTGATAAGTAGGAATCACAATTTAAACTCCCCAGTCAGTAAAGAAGGGAATATAACAAATTTCTTATATTCTTGCCTGCATTTCAATAGATATGAATTGGAGTAAGACTTTAAAAATTTGACTATTAACCATCAAAAGAAGAACTCGGAGTTTATATTAACTTTCATTTCTGATTTTCATTTGGTGAATAAAAAATTTTGATTAGTTTGAATTTATCTTAAATGTATGTTCAAAATGCCTATACTCAAATACAGCTGAAGAAGGTTAAAATTATGTGAATGTCTTGGTTAAGAGCTCCTTTCTTCATGGTACTCCAGAGGAATCAAACTAACAGGATGGATATATATCATAAAGGAAATTTATTAGATTGGTTTCCACAACATAACTAGGTAGTTTATTGATGACTGTCTACATACAGACAGGTTAGGGACTTGATAATTGCTCAGTCCCACGAAGCTATGTATCTTAAACAGCAATCCCTTTCAGCCACTGAAGGCCTGAAGAATGCTTAGAGAATTACTGATCTTCAGTTCACATTAGTTTATGATGTTAGTGAAGGATTAGACAAGTAGTGGCAATAACAGAGCGCATGCACTCGCCAGCAGGAAGCACAGGGAGGGAGGCAAAAGCAGCCCTCTCTTTCCTTAGACCCCTTTATTTCTGGACAACCATCAGAAGGTGCGCTCATGGAGGTAAGGTCTTCCTCCAGTTTATCCTTTTGGAAAAGACTCTCACTCACCCTGATGTTGACAGTCAAGATTAATTATCAAAAGACCCAACATTGCATATTCTGGAAAGTGAATGAAGACATTAGTCACTCCCAATATTGTGTGGACTGTCAAAAGGAATAGAAAGGTACATGACAGATCTTGACTATGATTCTAATGTATATAGACAATTGTGTACCACTTAGGTAATGTAATGAGCACCAGAGTGAACATCTCTGGGAAAAAAAAAGAGCTGTTATTACCTCCATTAGTCGTAACAGAAAGCAAGATCCTTGGCAACAGCCCAAGAGCTAGTAACACGACTAATTGTTTCTACTGGCAACGGTGCTGGGATGATTGCCTGACACTTGGTCAGTTGTGCTGACTCTTGCTTCTGCCCTTTATCATAATAAGAAGTGGCAGCTATTGAGTGAGAACAGCAGCAAGAACTATCAGTAAACTGCCCTTGCCACCCACCTAGTTTTTCCAAGAGATTCCTAGCCTGTTGAAGGGTGAAGGAGAATCACAGATGAATCTAACAGTACAGCATCTGATATGACCTGAGTCTATTATAAGGGCGTTATGTCGCTGCCCCAGGTTTGGCTCTAGGATTAGCATGGTAGCTTCATTGTCTATGCTGTTTGTGCAGAAGGACTATTTCCACAATCCAATATACAATGGATAGGTGAGAATAGACCCAAGATAATCAGTCTGTACAGAGATGTTCGGCATTTTCTCATAAGTTCCTGTCAGGTGGTACTTAGTGTAGTGGAAAGAACAGTAGTTTCAGAAATCAGGTCACAGTAGGTGGTCCAGGGTTCTCAGGAGGCATCATAGAATAGCTAACATAGTAAAAATGAAGGCATCTTTCAGGAGTTACTTTTCTACATTTACAGTAAATCTAGAGATCAGAGGTCAGACAGATCTATAGACTTCTTTTGGTGTGTTGGGATCCTAGTCTCTGTGAGCTGAATTCCACAGAACAGAACAGACTGACACTGTACATTTATTAAAATGAGGTGTAGGTTGCTTATAGATGTTGAAAGGACTGAAAGGTGTGGTGTGGTGTGGTGTGTGTGTGTGTGTGTGTGTGTGTTGTGTTTAAATGTTTGGGAGTGAAGAAAGTCAATGGATATTTCTTGATAGTATCTTGGATTGAAAAATCATCTTTTGACCTGTTGACCAAATACCTTTCACACATTTCACTAAAGTGGCCAAAGCCTTGGTTGTTTATAAGAAAATGGCCAATTTTACATTTACATGCCAAATAACTGTCCACGAGACAGTTACATTCGCACAGTGTTTGTAGGGAAAGTTGTACTCAAGCTATTTGCCTCCTTCGAAAAAGGGGATTTTAAGTCCTTTAGATTTTACGAGGTTATCTGGGTGAATATAAATCATACTTTTTCACAGGGGAAGGCAAATAATGTCTAAAAATTTCTGAAAAACAAAATAATTTATTACCCAGTTCCATAATATAAAAAGATACTAGCCAGTCCCTGACTGCCTAATTTCTCCAACACATGCAGAGCTTGTCTGCTGTGGGACAGACTATAGTCAAATGCTCTAGACAACATTACTTCAATTTCAGTGTGCTTTAACATATGAATTAAATAAAGAAAACAATGATCCAAGGGAGATTATTTGAGTTCTGAAAAACATGCTCAGGAAAACATGACCAGAAAAACATAAATAAACATCAGTAAGCACATACCAAAGATTAACAGAGCAGTCCTTGTCCAGGATTTTCTCAGGATAGATACATTTATCTGGCATATGCTATAGATTATATCTGGGAAAGCAGAAAAAAAAACAAGGCAGAAAACCATTTCCAGATTCAGGGCACAAAGTGGACATTTAGCATCGTATCCTTTCACCAGACAGTGTTCTATAGCAATGTTCTGACTTCACAACAGAAGCAAAAACATTCCTTATAAATCGAATGCAAATATTTAATGCAAGAAGCATGAAATTACATCCAAGAACAGTCCAAGGAACAAAATGAGGTGTGGTAAAAGCACTCTGCCATTTTTCTCCTGAATCGTCTCTCACAGTTCCCCAAGGCATTGTTTACCATGCATCATTCTTTTGCCTGTGTTCCAACACTGACTTAATGAGGATGGCAGTTTTAAATTTCAATAATATTGATTATGAGAGAGTGACTGTGTGAGACCATGGCATCAAGATCTTGGGAACCCCTGCAACGTCTTATCTATTCTTACCACTTACGGAGAATGCCATATTGAGTTTCTGTAGTAGAGATCAATCACCTCTTTTATCCCCATCAAATGGTAGCAAATACCAACTCTATTTAGCTTCAGAAATCAGAGTTGTCAGGTCAAGGTGTGTCTGTGATTAAATCATCTTTTGAAACAGGTGTTAGATGATAAGTTTTAATTCTTAAAATTCTCATCTGTTACTTCTTTTAACTGTAAGCAGGAGAGTAGATTCACCGAGCTTGATTGTACATAATCAGCTAAGGCTAATTGTTCGTGAGCACTATGTAATTCATGGACAGAGATTTAGTCAAAATAACACTATGGTTTGTTATTGCAAGATATACTTGATTTTTCTACTGTTTGATATTCAGTAAGATTTCCAAAAATTTGAGTGTTTTGGTGCATTATTAAATATAACTGAGTAAATACCTAGTAGTAACTAAATGCATGAATATGTGTTAAGTATCTCATGTCACAAGATGTTAAAGCCAATTGAGAACCTATTGTTAAAAATATTTATAAATCACTCATCAATCTATATTCCTCTTGTAAATTTATTTTAAATTCAACTTTTATAATTCGATCTAGTCTTGGACTACAACTTCGTTTTTATTTATCTTTTCTCTGTATGTAGGTTTCTTTTGCCCCTTGGTTTTTATCTGACCTCTCACCTTTATTTTCTTATCTAATTCTTTTAATAGTTGTACTTTAAAGAGTTTTATTTGGGGGACTGCTCAGTGGTTAAGAGCACTTTTTCTCTTCCAAGAGACTAGAGTCTGATTCCCAGTGTCCACATAGCAGCTAACAACCATTTATAACCAAGGTATTTGATGCACTCTTTTTTTTTAAATTGGGACCAAGCACACATGTGATACACAGACTTCATGCAAACAAAATACTTATACAAAAAACCCCTGCATTTTAAAAATGAAGTTAATTTCCCTCTCACATTATTTAAAAGTGTTATCCTTCAAAACCTTGAATCTGTATGCTAAGAGGTAACTAAGGGTTACCACAAGTTCAATCCCTAGCATGCCACAGAGGTCCTAAAGTGTTTTGACCTGTTTTCCAGGAAATTAGGATGCAGGTAGGAGCATTAACAGCAACACTGTGTAGGGTCCTAGTACAATATCCACCCACATGAGTGTAAACTTCAGTAAATTAAATTTTCGGGGAAATGTGAAAGTAAGCAACACTACTAATCATTAGGTAAACACTAATAAGAACCACAAGCTACTACTCCACTCCTATTACAATAGCTGGTATTAAAACAATAAAGACAAAAAAGCCAGGTGTAATGGCATACTCCTTTAATCTCAGTACCTGGAAGTAGAGGCAGAGGCAGAGGCAGAGGCAGATGGTATACCTAATGAGCTCCAGAACAGCCAGAGCTACACAGTAAGACTTTGTCTAAAACAATAACAACAACTCAAAAACCACAAAAATAAAAAGAAAATAAAACCAAAATCAGACAAAAGAATACCTGAAGGTGATCAGAGGGTGAAAGTGAAATTTAACACACCATAGAAGTGGTTTGAACATGGCATAACCCCACAGGCTCATACGGTTTAATGCTTGGTTTCCAGCTGTTGGTGTTGCTTTGGAAGAACGTAGAAGGTTTAGGAAGTAGAGATTCACTGGATAAAGTACCGGGGACTTGAACTTCTCTACCCATCTCACTTGCCCCATGCTGGGTGCCAATTTTTTGGAGGAGGCCACTTGTTGGTTGCTTATCAGGTCAATCCTGAAATAATCACGCAGAAACTATATTATTTAAAACACGGCTCAGCTCAATAGTTCTAGTTTCTTATTGACTAACTCTTACATATTAATTTAACCCATTTCTATTAATCTGTATATCACTGTATGGCTGTGGTTTACCTCCTAAAGTTTCAGCATGTCTGTCTCCTGCAGCTCCATGGCTTCTCTCTGACTCTGCCCTCTTTCTTCTAGCATATAGCCTAGTTTTCCCACCTAGTTCTGCTCTGCCCTTGCCATAGGCTCAAAACAGTTCTTTATTCATTAACCAATAAAAGCAATACATAGTCAGAAGGATCTTCCACATCAACACAGGGAAGATGGCTAATGGGTAGGGGGTTGAAGTTTGAATAAAATGATCAATATGAAAAAGTAGGGTAACAATAATCCATAGTAAAAATAATTGTATATTTCAAAATAGTTAATCAAATTTTTAGAGACTTCTGAACACAAATACTAAATGTCTATGTTGGCCATACTAATTATTAAGATATAGAATGCTTTATTGATATCCACAGGAGGCCTACTCTTTTCTGAATAGAAACAGGGAAGGGATGGAAGAGAAGGTCTAGAGGGTGGGAAGAAGGACTGGAAGGAAAAGAGGGAGTGAAAATGTGGTTGGGATATAAGATTAATTAATTAATTAGTAATTTTTAAATGATATGTTGCTTATCACTCTACCACCCAGATAAGTACAACTAAGCACAATTTTTCTTTTTAATATATTAATTTGATCGCAAATTACTATATTGCAATATTCCTTTTGCACTGTCAAATAAAATCCATTTATACTGAAATCAAGGCATATGTTTTAGATTAAGACACACAGAAAGAAAAACAGTGACTATGTGCTTTTCTATGGATATAAGTGATCAATACTTCTAATCTAGGTCTGTTAAGCCTTCAATAGAGATTCTGTGGAAGTCAATTCATGAAATAGAAGGAGTGTAGCTGAATACAGTTTCTTGGCAACACTCAGCAGAGATTAGAATCACATGGGACCCATTTTTCTCCCGAGACTTGATTAATATAACACCAAGTGAATATTTTCTTTCTTTTCCTTTTATTGGTAATAGATTTTTTTCACATGATGTATCCTGATTACAGAGGAGTCTCTGATCCCCCGCCACTGCCCCTATCCTGTTCCACTCCCTCAGTCTCTTATTAGAAAACAAGCAGGCTTCTATTGGATAATAATAAAATAAAGTAAAAATAAGATAAAACAAAAACTATCAGAAATTGACCAAACAATCAGAAAAAGGTCCCAAATAAGGCATAAGGATCAGAGACACACTTGTTTACTCACTAAGAAACCCTATAAATATGCTAAACTGAATGTCATAAGATACATGCAAAGGACCTATAGAGTAAAAAGAGAGAAAATATAAATAAAATAAAAATAAAAATAAGTAATGTGTGCGCATGCGCGTGCGCACACACACACAAACACACACACACACACACACACACACACACACACACACACACACACACACACACAGAAGAGCCCTGGCATGACATTATGTGATAAGGAACCTCTGAAATGTCATTGAGTTTATTTTCTGTTGGCCATCTACTTCTGGGCATGCAGTCTACCTACCTTTATCAGTAGTTTGGTTCCCTGTAGTACTCACTTGGAGGAAACTAAATTATAATTTGCAAGTTATTATGCATTAGAGATAGCTTCTGGGTTAAAGAGTGTGGCATGTGTCTGTTTCTTCTTTTAGTTCTAGGACTCCATCTGGTATAGACACATGAGGCACTGCATATGCTACCTCATTCTCTGTGAGCTCATATCTGCATAGAGTCTAATGATTTAGAAGGCTTTTCTTTTCTTGGTGTTCACCATTGCCTCTGGCTTTTACACACTTTCTGCCTCCTCTTCTGAGGGGATTCATGAACCCTGAAAGGAGAATGCTATGGAGACATCCCATTTAGAATTGAGTGTTTCAAGGTCTCTTACTCTCTGGATAAATTCTGACTGAGAGTCTCTGTGTTTGTTCCCATCTACTGCAGAAGGAATCTTCTCTGATGCTATCTGAGCAAGGCACTGATCTATGAGTATAACAGAATGTCATTAGGAGTCATTTCACTATTTTTATTTTACTTAAAAATAGATTCTTCTCTTATACAATGTATCCTGACATATTTTGCCCACCTTCCACTCCCCGCCCCAGCCCCACTATCCTACCTTCAGATCCACTCCCCTATATTCAGAAAAGAACAAGTAGCCAGATAGGACAAAACAAGATACAATAAGACAATACAAAAGCCCTCATATCAAGTCTGAACAAAGCAATACAATTGGAGGAAAAGAATCCCAACAACAGTCTAAAGAGTCAGAGACACACCTTCTTCCACTGTTAGTAGGCCTCCAGATATACCCAGCTAACAGCCACACATATGTGCAGAGGGCCCAGTATAGACACATGCAGTTCTGGAGTTCATATGAAGCCTGTTGAGTTGGTTTAGTTGGCCATTCTCCTGCTGTCCTCATACCGTCTGACTCCTACAACCTTTCCTTACCCACTTCTGCAGGGTTCCCCTCTTTCTTAGGGGAAAGACCCGATGGAGAATTTCTCCTCACATAATATCTGACTGGGTGTCTATGCCTGCTTCTATTTGCTGCCTGAGGAAGTCTGACGACAACTGAGAAGATATGATCAACGAGTATAGAGAATATCATTAGTAACCATTTTATTCACTTTTTTTCATTGCCAGTTTATTTGCTTCTATATTAGGTCTCAGGTCGATCCAGTATTAGGTTCCTGGAAGAACAGCAGTTTTGATTTTATCCTACTTTCCTGGGCTAACTAGTTTCAGGTTCTTGGTCACCTAAGCAGTGTTAGGTATGGGTTCTGTCTTGTGGAGTGGGCCCTAAGTCAAATCAGATATTGGTTGGCTATTCCTATAAGCTTTGTGCTGTCATCGCACAGGCACATCTTGCAGGGAACACACCATTGTATTTCAAAGAGATTGTGACTGTGTAGGTGTTTCGGTTTATCCTTTATTATCAAGGAAGAATTTTTTTAATGAGACAAGTATTGAAAAGTAATGATAAAAGCAAAAAGAGTCTAATAACTTAATTTTTTTCTCCTAGATTTTTCCTAGATTAACTCTTCTCTCTCATTTTAGAGAATTCAGAGGAAATGTCTTGCTTATGAGATCAATCAAAAGATAAATTGCTTCTAGTAATGGAAACATTCATGGACAATGGGAACAGTTGCTTGCAGGGCATGGGGCAGCAAAAGGCTGGGGCATACAGGGCTGAAGGGGAGACTGAAGGACGAAAGAAAGGCAGTGACTGAAGAAAGAGACTGTTCTTTGGAGTGATCTACATTTTTCTAAGAAAACTCTAGCAATGTTTTGTATTATTTTTCAATATTTCTCAAGCAAAATTGAATTCAGATGTGGAAACCTGCTGAAATATGAGTCAAGCTGAGTGGAATTCAGCTAGGGGAGTTTTAGTTAAGTGTCAGCTTGCAACAAAATGCACTGGATAATCTTATTAGTGTTAGAAATGATAAAATCTATGCAAGTGGATGTGCAGGTAAAGAAAAAATGAGAACAGTATGCACAGTAATTTGGACAGTATATTTTGTTTTAGGAAGCAGAAGAAAGGAAATATGAGGAACAGATAATGTCTCTCTGCATATATTCAGTGTTTGAATTTGGCTTTTATATGTGGATTAACTTTCTAGTCAGTTAAATAAAACAACAAAAATATTACATGTTGAATACTAAACATCTCTTTAGCTGTCTGTTGATGGGATGGAAGCTTTGAGGACCTTCCCTGAGATTCCTGTCTTTGGAGATGAGAAAGACAAGAGTCTAGCTAAGTGGACTATCCTGAACATTGTATCTAACACAGGTATTATGTCATTAAATTTAACCTTCAAAACAAAACGAATTGGCCCGTGTTACTATCTCCTTGTTACCAGTGAGAAACATGGCATATTGAGAAGCTGAACAGCTTGCCCAAGTTCATACAGCCTGTATGTGTCAGAACTAGGATTTGAACCTAATACTGAATCTCTGAAGAACTTGACACATAACAGATTCACTGCTTCTTCCCAAGGGAATTTATGAATATGTAATATGTGCGAGTGGATATATTATAAAAGAGAAATTAATGCTGAAGATTAACTTTAATTGGAGAGATCAATGTTAAAATAATAAATACATATGCTATAAACCTTAATTGATTATACTAATTTAGTGTTTCCTGTGCTGTTTAAAATGTCCTGAAATAATATGATGCTTTATTGCACGTATATATTTCTTTTCCTTTGTCTTTTCAAGTAAAGGTTAATTAATAATTTTGGATTTTATACTGCCTGGTTAATATATGGGTTTAAAGATTTCCACAAACATTTTTGGAAAAGCTTGAAAATTAATTAAATCAGACTTTGTCAGACAATTCTCTTTTGTGCTTTTTTTTCAAACATCAACACTATTACTCAGAAGATACTATGTAATTCTTACCCTCTGAGTCTAGATGGCAGCAGAGGTACAATTTTAAACTTTATTAGGGAACTATTGACAAGTTCTTAATGAAAAATGCATAACTTTAGAAATCTGATAATAAAATTTTATAAAGTTTACTTTGATGAGTGATTTTTTGTGTTGAATATTTAAGTAATTATTTTATACTATTTCTGAAAAATTCTAAAGTTTTCCTTAAACTACCTCAATATAAACAATAACATATTAAATTTAATATTCATTATGTAAAGTAATCCCCAAATTTCACTTCTCTCAATTTCTCTATTTGTAAGCACTTTTAAACTCTCTATGAAAAAGAGAGGCAAGTAGGGTGAAGTTGAGTGAGAAAACATTTTGAGATCCTGTGAATTGAGAAATGCTAACATTAATTCTGCTTCTCTGCTTCTTTTCAGAAACCTATAATTACTTTTAGGAGATTAAAAGCATCAACTCTAGCAGATGAACATCTTTAAAAGTATTGTAAGATAGCTGCTCTCTAATTACTCATTGATTATACAATATATTTAAAGCACTTTCAGATTTAGCATAAAGAAATAGGAGAAAGACAATGCACTATGACACAGTGCATAATCCAATCAGATAATGCTGACTTTCTAATCTTGTCTTTCTAAGGCTTCACGTTCAGTAGTCTGCTGCCTTCAAACCATCGCAGGAGCAGCTGAGAAGCTCAAATGGAGTTGATGGAGACAGGAAGAGGAGAGACTGTGCCCAAATGAAATCAAGGTCTGCAACAGCACCGTTGGGGGAATCTCAACAGCATAGACCATAAGGGCAAATGGACATGTGACTTTAGAGACCCTGAGTTAGCAACTATTCTCTGCATCCATATCTTTTGTTGAATTCTCACTTTTAGTGGCCTCAGCTTAAACCTAGAGTAGAAACCATGGGTTAATAGCAGTGTTCCATTGGGCCTCAGAAGTACATTAACAAAGAGAGATCATATCTGCAGTGCCAAATGATAAACAGCCTGCTAGGCATTGGATAAAAGTACATGTTGGAACTGCTGTAGCAAAGTAGCACAGACAAATAGTCTTTTTTCAGTGCATCTTCATATACTTATCTCTCTGTTCATATTTCAAACTTCTCTAGTAAGAAGATATAGTGGGTTATGACTGATGGTTTTTTTTCCTTTTTTTAATTACTTAAAAAAAATACCAATCCAAATTCCCACTCCCTCCCCTCATCCCAGTCCCCTCCAGCTCCCTACACAGACCCTCCCCCGACCCTTCCAACTCTAAGGGAGTGCCATATACCCTGCCCTGTGGAAAGTTCAAGGCCCTCCCTACTACATCTAGGTTGAGCAAGGTTTACGTTCAAAGAGAATAGGATCCCATGAAGCCGGTATATGCAAGTAGAGACACATCCCAGTGTCACTATCAGTGGCCCCTCAGTCTGCCCCAGCTGTCAATCCCCTTCAGTGGGGCCTAGTTGTTCCCATGCTCATTTACTCCCAGTCCAGTTGGAATTGGTGAGCTCCCATTAGCTCAAGCAAACTGTCTCAGTGGATGACTCCCTCGTGGTCTTGAATTCCTTGCTCATATTCTCACTCCCTCCACTCTTCAACTGGATCTTGGGAGTTCAGTCCAGTGTGATTATGTGGATCGCTGTCTCTGTTCCCACCTGTTGTTGGACGAAGGTTCTACATACTGATTCTTTGAATGATTTGCCTCCAAATGTGGTCAATATTTTGAAGTATGGGTAGGGTTGTATTCAAAATATTAGTCTTTGTTGGAGAGCAAATATTCAGTAGATATCAATCAAATATCATCAATGAGAGTAGGAAATCCAGTAGAAAAATTATGATGTGGCAACGTTACCCATGGAAACAATAGTGGCAAGTCATGATTAAATATAATGATTTTCTAGTCCTTGAATTTAATGTTTATTATTTATTTACTACATAAGTAGTTAATGTATGACATCACTAGTGCCTAGGAAAGGGAACCAAATAACTAAAACATAGAGAACACCATTGGATTCCTTGACTTCTGTAAATTCATTATCTGCTCAAATATACTTCTAGATATCCACAGTTCCAGTAATTTAGAACACTTCTATCTCAGTTTAGCTATTTTCCCTAGACTGTGCCCAGACAAAACCATCTACTAGGCTAAGGGCTTGCTCTCATTCTTTTTAGTTTTCTCATTTCAAACATTTTAGACAATTACTGAGTAAGTCAGTTATACCAAGCAAAATAAAGTAACACATTATCAAATTTGAATTTAAATAGAGAATAAAGTTGTATATCATAATTTCTCAAACTCCTTTTAGATAACTAATATTCTTAGAGATATTGAGTAATCATTTTTTCAGCACTATGACAAAATAATTCATAAAACAATCAAATTTATGGAGGAACAGCTTTTCTTCTCTCATAGTCTCAGAGGTTTCAGTTGATGGCCAAATGGATCCATCACACTGTGTCAATGGTGACAGAACACAATGAAAGAATCTTGAAGAAGAGATGTCTGAGCTCCTCATCGCAGGTAGGAATCAAAGAATGACCAGAAGTTCTCAGTGCAGTATCTTCATATAGATGCAGCCTTGAAACTGTAATTTTCCCCACTAGGCTCTTCTTACTAATGAGTTTATTGTAACAGCATGGGTTTGTCAGTATTTTGATTTTCTGAACTGTAGAAGACATAAATGTGTATTTCCTATTACAAGGAAATATACACTCAAATGAATGCAAACAACTGAACATACTTCTTTGAGAGATTTTCTAACACAAAGTTTTTCTTAAGGCAAGTTTTAAAATCTAATTGAACAATAGCATCAATGAGAGAGTGTTACTGAATATAAGACATCTTCTTAACTCTGAAATGATACTTGAACCTTTTATCATGCTAAACAATTCTAGGCAAAGTGCTAAAGACTAGTGCAGATGCTGCTTCTTGGACAAAATCTCTTGGTGCATACCAAAGGCAGCAGGATAAAGAGTATGTGGCATTAGAGTTCATAATTCATACTGAGAATTAACAAAGTCACTTTGAAAGAGATATGTCAGACTTGGAGACACTGCAGTCTGAGAGAATCTTAACCACTTTACTTTAGGAGAGTAACACGAAAGGAGCACTGTCCACCTGGGCCTACCCTTTAAACCTCGGGGTTGAGAACATTTCTTCAATTTCTTCATTTGGCAACACAGAAGATGTTTATGACACTATAGTGACTTAATAGTGTCAATTTAGAGTATTTATTCAAATTTCAATAATTAATAGCATAGTATGCATAAAATAACTGAAGAAGTCAAGTGCACAAAGTAGCAACCTCAGTTTTGTATTAATTTACATGCAATGTAATGTATCAGCTTCCACAAGCTATTCACAATTCCTAAGGGACATTTATGAAGAAAACAAACATGCCTGAATTGCAGAAAACAGACCCAAATGGATACAAGTAGAGGGGTCAGAGATTTCCCACAGATACACTTATTAGGAAACTGCAGTTAACATATGCTAGTGACATGGTTATTTTGCCAAAATGAGATTACAGAAGAAAGAGAAGAGAACATGGCTAGATCATTTTAAAAATAACATCTCACAAAAATTCTATTGGTGTTCATATGCACTCACAGTAACATACTAGGGACACAGTCATGTGAAGTGAACTGGTTTCTTATTCCCTAAGACACAGTACTGCAATCCATCAGGTCATACGTGCTTCTTACACTCACAGCCAACAGTTTGAGTCAAGGCATCTCAGACAATTTTATATTTTGGACCACTGAATATAAGTAAATGTTAATCTCTTCCTTGGCCCAGCTCTGTTTTTTTTTTAAGATTTATTTATTTATTTATTATGTATACAACATTCTGCCCCCATGTATGCCTGCACGCCAGGAGAGGGCGCTAGATCTCGTTACAGATGGTTGTGAGCCACCATGTGGTTGCTGGGAATTGAACTCAGGAACTCTAGAAGAACAGCCAGTGCTCTTACCCACTGAGTCATCTCTCCAACCCCCAGCTCTGTTTTTATGTGTAATAAAAAAAAGTAATGCTAGTGCTTTAGAACATTAAGGGATATAAGTACCTAATATTTATTGATATGTTATATTCAAATATAGATTTTACATGCCATTCAGATAAAATTACACCGGCTTCAAGAAACTCTTCTTAGCAGAATTTCTAGTGCATTCTAAGTAATGATACTTCTCTCTGATTGCGGCCATCTTAAATCTTTGTGTAGCCTCTCCTGAGACATAGACAAAGTTCCAGTCATGACTGGGTTAGCTTTATGAGGCAATCCATTCTGCAGGTTTCCCTCTGTGTATCATCAGTGGTAGCATAGTGTATGCTCGGGGACATTTCTATGTACAGCTCAGTAAATATGAACTGCTCATTTTGGTGCAAAAGTTAATATTATCAAGAAAATTTGTTGTGGCATGATAATGAAAATAATAGAAGATACTCACAGTTGTTACATTTTCTTCTTGTTAGCTTAAAAGAAATTGCTTGGCACTACATTAATTTTGTGGAGAATAAAACCTGGAAATAGAAATTTGACCCTCTGCCTACTGAAATCAATTTTACTTTTGAGAGATAAAATGCATATAAAATTATTAGAATTAGTTTCTAGGCTTGTACAAATGCTTGCTAAGGATAATCTATTGATCACTGAAACATTGTGTCATGCCTTGGTTTCCAGTGGCCTTCTTTCCACTGAGAGCGTGTGTGAGGAGGCAACTTCACTGGGCTTTGGGCATTCTAATTAACTTTTTTATCCTCCCAGGAAACATGCAATGATCAGCTTCCACAAGCTACTCAAAATTCCTAAGGGACATTTATAAAGAAAGCAAACATGCCTGAATTGCAGAAAACAGACCTAAATGGATACAAGCAAAGGGATCAGAGTTTTCCCACATATACACTTATTAGGAAATTCCAGTATATAGCCCATTTTTTTCAATTATTAATTCTATGAATCATTATTATCACCCTAAGTAAAATAGTTTTCTTTTAAGCAGCGTATAACTGCCTGCATAAGAGAACTTTCTGATATTTGCCTCTTTTCAGTACATGCCTCTCTAAATGTTCTATCCTTTCTGCTTAGTGTAGTTTAAATTCTAAACTGTCCCCCTGGAGGTTGCAACCCTTCAGGCATTAGCTGGTATTAGATTATCCCTGGAGAGAAAGTACCTCACCTGCACCAGTGATGACCTGGATTTTAGGCTCGTTTCTCTCCTAGATGCTCCTCATGTAAGCACTAGGCACTGTGATATGCTGACCAGAGTTTTGGTTTAGCTCCTGACACCTGAAGGGCTTTTCATGTCTAGATACAGGCAATACAGTTAGAATACTTGATGCCTGAGGGAGCTTCCGGAGGGCTGATAGAGATCTTTTATTAATCTCATTACCTAGCATCAAAGAGTTCTAGACTACTGGAGGTGACTAATTAATATACTGCTGAGAAAGTAATTACAATGTAGCAAGCACAGCTACACAATAACACTCATCTTTCATTCTGACAAGGAGAATCTGCAAATTTATCTTTTCTCTGTTAAGGAGAATTTATTAATTTTGCCCTCTCGTTATATATGAAAGATAATTATGCTTTTAAACAAAGGTTAACATGCATACTTTCAAACATTATAGACTCAGCATGGTGTAATTTGAACTACAAACCATTACTTCTGTTCAGTTTTAAATCTGTTCTCAGAATGGGAGTATTGGAAGGGGATAAATGTGGCAAGGAAAGAATATGGAGCCATAGGATAAAGAGAGGTAGCCCAGACTTCTGTTCTGCACACTTAGTTCTCCTTAGTCAACTGAAGCAGCTCAAATTAACCTGTTACGATAATTACTTTTCCTTTAGTTGATATTTTAGGTAAAATGGATTTTTTGTTGTTTGTTTTGTTGGTTGTCTGGTTTGTTGGCTTTATATGTTTTGGGAGCACATGTTACCCAGTGGCCAATTTTTCTGTTACTTTATCATCATCATATAAACTTTCTCTACTACATTTTAATGTATTTTCTAAAGGGAATAATCCACAGTGTTGCTTTCTCAAGATTTCCGTGGGTTTAAACGTAATGCTTTACTTAAAGTGTCAAGAACAATGTAATACATTCTATTTTAATTTCCACGATCCGCTACAGTTTAGAGCACTGTGTAGATTGAGAAAGTCACTGAACTGCGAAGAAACTTGTTAATCCCCACTGAGGTATAGGAATGGAAGGATTGTGTTTAATGTTCACCAATTTGCAATATCTAAAATTATATCACTACTCTACCATACAATAATTTGTGTAAATAAGATTGTGCAAAGGAGAGACTAAAATGTGATTTAGATGTGAGGCTGGTTATCTACCATAAATTTATCAACTGCCAACTTTTCATTCTCCTTGAAAGAAGTTTTGATGTTTTATAGTAATGTGTTAATATAAAGTATATATGGATTTACTGATGGTGCTAAATACATGAAATTGTACTTTATTCTAACCTATTGCCCGATCATTCATTCTTTTGAATTTATGATGGATCTTCTTGTTCTTGAAGTTATTCTTTGTTTGAGTACTGACTGTATCAGTCTAGCCTGCAAGTGTTTGGTAAGTATTTCTTGAACAAACACCTGACAGAGAAATGATATGTCTCTATCTGTTGATCCTGTTTACAACCCCATGTGTGTATATATATGCACCAAGACACAGCATAAATAAACGGGAAGGTGCTAGAATAAGGCCACCTATCTATTGCCAAAGCCTTCTGGATATGATTCTATCCTGGTGAAAACAATGTTCACTTTTGCTTTGCGTTCAGGTTCAACAGGCACTCAGAGTTCTTTATTAAAGTTGTTCACATTAGAGAAGGTTCATTTTGCTGTATCCTGTGAGAGAGACTTCAGCTTTGCACTTGGTGTTAATCATCAGCTCAAGGCTTCTTGTAAATCATTTAGGCCATTTTGAGTGCTCTTCTCTCTAGCCCTATACATTCTTTCCATGTTCTAGCTGTCTACTACCTGATTCCCTGACAGTGGATGTTTTGAACACCTTTAAGCCTCTGTTTACAAAATAGTTCCCTCTGAATATTCAAGGTTAAAAACACTTTTTTACCTGTATCTTTGACCCTTCGTATATATTGGCTGCTTGATAAATAAAATAAAACTTCCAGTCTGTGACATCATAGTTCTCACAAATTAGCTTCCATTGTGTAGTTTTATCTACAGGTTTTATGCATTATTGATAAAATAAGTTTAAATATATTTATATTCATTAAAATCATTAAAAATTAAAACATGCAAAATAATTTTATTTACATTATCAATTTTGGTGGGGGGTGTTTAGCATTACTTTTATTGTGTAAATTTGTATCAGCTGGACAGGAATGTGTCTCCAAGAGGGTGATCAACCATGGCTCTCAGCTGCTGATCGCTCAAGTTAGAGTTTCACATGTATATATGGGAATAAAATGTGCGTCTGAAATGTTCAACTATTTTTGCTTATTTCTCTGACAACATCTGAATGTGTCTGGGTTGAAAATCCAAAATTATCAAGTTCTAGTCTTCATCCTGTAAGGCATGTGCCTTGTACAAAATATCTCATACAATTAGTGACATCATTATGAACCCTTAGTCACGTTTGCCACTGATTTTTATATAAATGGTCTATCAAAACCATACTTTAAGGTTATCTATTTCAATAAGTTTATCTTGTTTCATTTTGCCACTTTAAGACAGAAAATTCAGTTTTCAGATTTAACTTTCATTAAATGGCATTTTTTTCATGAAAGAATCATAATTAAAGAAAACAATTTTTGATAAGTTCACAGGTTTGGAATAATTAGGCTTGCTAATTTGGAACAAGATAAAAGAGAAGCTTGGGAAAAAGATTTAAACACCTATTGAACATTTACATTAGAAGATGAATAAGAAATAAGAAAAATGAAAGCATAATTTATATCTGGTGGGCAAAGGCTAAAGTCAATTATTCATCACATTTTTTAAACCTAGATTTAGTTATTCATGATTTGTAGGAAAATAAAATATACTTTGAGGGAGAAAATAGGAATTTATTTTTTCCTTATTTTTTATCTTACAGGCTTAGTGAAAGGCTTTCTGTTTATGTAATCATTTAATGTTTTCCTTTTCAATTCTTCAAACAATAAATTAAAGAGATATTCAATATATTTTAAGAAGACTCCTAGATAAATTTACCTACTTGGAAAACACAAAACATAAAATGTAAGAAGAAAGCAAGATGCCTACATTTGGAGGTTAATCTTGCAGTAGACAGAAACCACAGAAATGTTTTCCCTTCTGCGTTCAGTATCGAAGACTGAACCCTTGGCCTTGCATGCTCAGAAAGCGCTGTGACACTGATCTCTAAGGAAAGCCTTCTTTCCTTATTATTATTATCAATATTATTATCATTATCATCATCATTGCTTTGATGGCATCCTACTAACTTGTCCTGCTAGTGTTGAATTTGTTTATAGTGCAGGCTTGTCTTGAACTTGTGATTCCTCTGCCTCAATCTTCTGAGTAACTGAGATTGCAAGGCAGCACCACCAGGCTAGTTTTGGACAAATTTCCTGGAAGGATCAAGGTGTTTTAATTACAAGCTGTCTGGTTACTTGAGCAACTACTTCCAAGAAGATATTCACACACCTGAGGCAAGAAGTAGATTAATTTTGTCAAGTTCTCTTAAGTGATAGTGTTTGTTACCTAAAAGAACACAATATAATCAAAACAAGGAAAAATAAATTATTGTCCCAACTACAATGAGGGAACTAATTTTTGTCTGATATTTAACAAAGGAATCTAAAAGATGTGGTAATAAATTTGTCCTTTCTTGCCCATCCTTCTCCCTAATCCTTTCACAGAAGGATATGTGTATTGGTGTATTATTTGTATTTTGATAAATAAATCTTGCCTGAAGAACAGAGCAAAGCTAAAGCTACTAGAGGTCAGGCAATGGCGACACGCATCTTTAAGTTCAAGATTTGGAAGACAGAGTCAGATGGATCTCTGTGAGTTCAAGGCTACCCTGGGATGCACAAGATTAATGAATGCAAAAACAAATTCGGGTGGTGGATTTAATCCCAGTCCTAGGAAATCACACATCTAACACCAACACTTAAGGGACTATAAGAGGGGAGGAGAGAGAGGCTTAGTCTAATAGTTTGGCCTTGCCCAGCCTTGGTAGGGGTAAAACATCTCTAGTGGTTAGGCTGCCTTGCTTTTCTGATCTGTGCTAATATATACAAACTTCCCTCTCCTCCCATACTCACTCTCTACTGAATATTATACTTTCTTTTTAGAATTGACTTTCAGAGGGAACTTCTAAGAGTTAGCATGTAATATTTGACCTTCTGTGGTTAGCTTATTGCACTTAGCACAGGTTTTTAATGACTCACCGATGTAGTCACTATGTTTCAGAATGTCTGTTTCCAGGCTAAATCTTATTCTTCAGAGTTCTTTAGCCTGTGTTTTTTGTCCATTCAACTATCAGCAGTCACCCAAGCTGCTTGTTCCACTGACCTGTTATAATAATACTACATTAAACATTGCTGTCAAAACATCTGTTCTAAGCCTACTTTCAGGGAAATATATATTTTCAAGATCTGAAAATGCAACAGTGATGATTGCACAATAAACTGAAAGTTGTTATTGCCACTAAACTCTACTCCTAATGACGACTAAAATGATAAATTGTATGTCTTGTATTTTTTAGTTGGTAACTGTTTTCTAATGTAGATGCACTGTGTTGTATTATGTTTTTTCTAACATTGAACAAGGGTTCAGGTTAGATAGTTGGACTATATTTGCTAATTTATTTACTTGTTATAACAGATATTTTAAGAATGTTAAATCTGTATTGCATAGTAGTTCTTTTCTCCTTATTATTGGTTTTTGATGTACTGAGTCACTATCAAAAAAGATTAGAATAGAACCCAATTTCCAATATTTGGTATTCCATCCCAATTTTAATTTTGTGTATGTACACATATATGTCTTGAGTTACAATTGCAAAGTGTATGTGTGAGAGTGTATGTGTGTGTGTGTATGTGTGTGTGGTTTCAGATTCTATTTTATAGTAGACAATCTCTGATGCTGAGGAGTAAACATAGTTAACGTTATGCAGATTTATTTTGACGTTGACTTTAAATGTTGTCATTACAAAGAAATTAAAAATGTTTCAAGAGCTACATATTCACTCTCTGAATTGACTCTCATTATTACATGACACATAAGTACATTGGAACAATACATCATACTCCATACATACACACAAATTTCATGCACATATAATATAATATAATATAATATATGCTATATAATGGGTATTTGGAAATTAATATTGAAAATAATTATTTAACATATTCTGTCTCAGTAGGGACTCTGTAAAGTTCAATGTCAATATTTTGATTGTTCAATTATAAACCAGAAATATTTGTATTTGAATAACTTTGGACATCAGAAAGGCACTTGGCGTTTTTTATTTGAAAGGAGCCCTTTATGAGTCCATCTGTTCTATGACCAAATTAGTAAGAAGATGAATGACTTAATTTTGTGTCTTTTCCACCTCAGGCTTCCTTGTGCTATCTCAAGTGGTCTAATACAGCTGAGAAATACTGTGAACACTGACCTGGATTTTTATGTGATTCATTGCCATAAGCACTGTAAGTAACATAAAGCTTAAAGGTATGCACTAGGAATTACCTCTATTACATTTGCTTTTTCCCCTATGTTAATTTAAATGAAAGATTAATATTAATTTTATATTTTAATTAGTTTTGAAAGTTTGTATGTGCATAGCCATGTGGAATGTTACAAATGTGTATGTGTATCTGTCCATGTGTGTATGTGTGTGTGTGTAAAAGTCAGCAGTTTGATGGTAGTTTCACACATTCCTGTTTCTTTGTTTGTGGTACTGGGTCCATCACTTGGATGAACCTAGCAGATTCAGCAATGCTGTCTACTCAGGGAGAATCAAGTATCCTCCTTGTCCTGGAATTCCAATCACAAACGATCATACCCAGTTCCTTCATATAGGCTCTGGACACTGAACTTAAGTCTTTGTTTGCAAGGTGAGCATTTTACAGACTGAAATATTTCCCTAGCCTTTAATTTTAATTTTATAATTACAGTTTAAATTAATAAACTAACTGTTAGCAAGTACCACATTTGATTACTTTTTGGTTTATTTTTTGTAGTTTGAGTTTTTCATTGACAGTTTTCAAAATATGTATGTTTTACATAAAATTTATGAGTTTAAAAATAAGCAGTAGTGTGTTTGTTAAAATATTTTATACCAAGATGTTTTTACATAATTTAACTGTATTATGTTTGTCTCTTGAAATTGCATAAGTTTGTATTTATATTTGAAGAAACTAACTCTACATGTATGTGTGTGTGTTTCATATGCATTAAATTTGGAGAGAAGTGAATTGATTCCTAGATGGTGTAGGCATTTTTACTCCAGAAAGAAAGCTCCTGGATATGTATAAACTTGTTTTAAACATCTGACTCATCAGATATTACTGATTAATTGCTTCCTTAACACCCATTTCCAAGTTTCCACCCAAGACAGGGAAGAGTTCATGGAGTATAGAATCAGGTAAATGATACTCAATTTTCACTTTATTTTATAAAGTCTAACTATGCTTGTTAAAAAAATTGAAAACATATTTAATGTTGTTATACTTCTAAACCAGGCAAATAAATTGAGAGCAATGCAAGCACTCTGCCATCTTAGTTAGAGTGATCTACAGTGTTACATAAGGTTATTATCTTTTAGAATAACACTATGACTGCAGGAAGCACATTTATCAAATCTGTATTCCTCTGGTCTAATATAAAGGCAAATTTTGTTTAAGACCAATTATGAAGAAGCTACATGCCTCTAAAGTGAATGATTTTTGAAAACAAAATGGGATAAAGCTACTGTCAAATTTAAAAAGAAAAAATATGAGAATTTTCCCACAATTCTTATTCTGGATTTTTTGAAACCAAGATTAAGAAATGACTTCCTTCCATTAACATCAAATGGTTGTTGATGTTAGGATTTTGTGGACATTGCCACCATCTCCCTTGCTTTTAATGCACTTGTTTGACAGTCTTTTAACACTATCATTACTTTGTACTATTGGAACGACTTGTATCGTATAACCACACACTTTATTAATAATAGGGCATTATTAATAGTTCATAGCATTACATTTCTGTATACTCAACTGTCTCCTGGTTTTAAATAATTTATTTCAGTAAGTGATTTTCTGCTTTTATATGAATTTTTCTCACTCACGAAAGGAACTAATTTGTAACCAGTAACCCAACAAAGAATGAGTATCATGATTTGCAAGATAGAAGCACATCATATTTGTAAAATTTTATGTCTTTAAGCTGTAACATCTGATTTTTGTGAATCTTTCTACACACATATCTTTTTAAGCATAACGACACAGATGTCCCTGGAAATTATGTTTCACACGTGCTTCCTGACCTCAGTGCAGGCTTTCCATATGCTTCCTCTAGGATGTGCCTCTTTTTGTTTCTCAGTAGCTTTGGGCATTTTTGATGCTCTCATGTCATTTGGTGGCCCTATGTCCCTCCTCTGCTTATGGTGCTGCATCATCAGGCCGAACAGTGTTTGGTGAGACCTCAATTATCATCCTCCAAAGTCCAACAGAGATGATCAACTGCTTTATCAGTCTTTGAGTTTATGGTACAATATTAAAAACATCAATTGTTCTATTTGTTTAAATACCAGATAAGGCTGAAGATATGGCTATGTGGGTGGAGGTGGTTATTTCACAGGAACGAGGTTGTAAGTTCATGGCCACACCTCCTTCATAAAGTGCCAGGCATGACCCTATAACTCAAGCACCTTGAGGACTTAAAATAGAAGTATCACTGGAGTTTTATGGCTACAAACACAGAACTGATGTCAGTGAAACACCTTATCTAAAGGGTACAAGAGTGATAAAACATGTCACTTGTTGTCCTCCTCTGGTCCCTGTGCACATGCATGGGAACATGCACCTCTTTCACACATGCACATATACCACACACACTCCCATAAACAAGTATACCCTATAAGTACAAACACACTACATGACCATTAACAGTTCAGTAAGCATGAAAGTTAAATGATTAAGAAATAATTCAAGGTATATTGTGTTTTCATATGCAGGCAAACAGGACATAGTTCTCAAAATGTGTACAATCACAGTTATGAATCCTACTTCTGTGAAAATGTTTTAATTAATCCTCTATCCTAGTCTTGAATCTGGAGCTCCCTTCATTAATCTTTACTGTAGTGGCAATAACTGAGAATTTAGAAATACCAACGGGAAATAAATGAATCTTTAAATTAAAACTATTTAAAATATCCTACAAGTCTATTATTAAATAAAGATAATTGGGTTTTACTTTTTACTTGCAGTTTAACAGCAAATATCTCCCAAATCTGAAACACAGAATAATTTAAATTTTGTACTTACAATAAAAGGAGGAATTCTAGTTCATAAAGGAATTTATGGAAATTAAGATATAGTATAACAACCAGATAAATATAAATATTTATATTGAATTTGAACTCTAAATACAAAAAGTAAAGGTAGAAGTAGTTTATGAATACTACCTAACTGCAATTTTTAGATGTATTCATTAGTGTCATGAATAAATACATAGTATTATTATGAAAGAAGAAATTTTGGAGTCAGCATTTCCATTCGCAGGGAACTATGTACAATTGTTAGAGTAGGGACTCTTTTCTGACATAATGAAATACATGTAGAACCATACTTATGCCCATAATTTTGCAGAATCATCTGATTAAATATGTTAAAATATGATTGATATACACGTTTTGAAATAGGATAGTGGCTTTTGAAGTCTGTCTTCAGGTGCTCATGAATCACATAACAATTAAGAATTTTCATTTTAATTTTACTCCCAGAATCAAGTTAGCCAACAATGAAGATAGATATTTAAGCTGTGTTGTTTATATTCTCTTCTGATGAAATTTTATCTGCTTTGGATAATTTTGAATTTATTTTTAAAGATCTGTACTTATGTTCTTTATGTGTGTCTATAGATAATTTATGTGTATCTAGGTGGCCATAACCTAAATGGATTTTACACCAACTTAAAGCTGGAGTTGGAGGCCATTGTGAATTACTTGATGTGTGTGCTGGGATACAAAGTTGTAGCTGAAGACTTCTCCTTTATTTCCAGGCCACCCATACCTGAACAATCATACACAAACTCTATTATTTACAACACTGTTAGGCCAATGACTCTAGTGTAATCCTAACTAGGTCTTACATCTTAAATTAACCCATTTCTGTCAATCTGTGTATCGTCATGGGGCTGTGGCCTAGAAGTAATCTTCCTAAGGTTCCAGTGTGTGCTTCTACTTCAGAAGCTTCATGACACCTCTTTGACTCTGTCTAATCTCTCTCTGTATTGCTGTTTAGATGTCCCACCTGACTTTACTCTGTTAAGGCATTGGCCAAAACAGCTTTATTCATTAACCAAAAAAGCATCACATAAACTGGAAAACATCCCACATCATCTCCCCTTTTCCATCTAAATAAAAATGAAGGCTTAACTTTATCATAGTAAAATTACAAATACAAAACAATTATCAAGCAAGAATCATAGTTACAATCTTTAGTCCATTTACATTTGGCAAATTAAGGAAAAAGCATCTATCCTATCTATGTGACTCTAAAGTTTTCTATCTAATTTACCCTTTATCTTATCTAAGGAAAACTAAAACTATCTGTCTTCAACTCTTCAAAGACCCTAGAAGGATATAATATTACCTAAGTAAAAAGGAAGTATATTTTAGGCAACCTCTAAAACTTTATCATTGACAGAAACATCTCACTGCCTCACCCGAAGTTCTTCTGTATCATTGGGGCATCCAACTTCAGCCTACAGGCTCATAGTATCTGGCAGACTTTTTCATGAAGCAGGAAATTTGAAAGCCTGTTTACCATATATTTTCAGTTTGTCAGTTACTTTCTTTTTTTTTTCCAGATTTTCCTGCCTCTGAAAATGGTCTGTTAGTTATTCTAGGCCTTAGCCAAAGATGCTTGCCCAATGTTGTAAATGAGATTTTGGGTGATTGCCCTGGTAGTCAGATGTCTCTGTCATTTCTTTCACATTTTGTTTGGAAATTGTTTGATTTTACTTCCTGTTTACTCAAGTAATATTATTTCCCTTGTCTTCAATGTGGTTGAAGACTAGCTTGTCATAGTTACTTTCTTCTCATGACTTATTCATGCAAGTTTTAGAATAAGACTTAGACTCCTTAGGATAGGATAGCTATTGAAACATTTAGCAATTGTTTCTTGTTTGAAATTATTCATGTTGATTGTACTAAGTTTTATCTATGATTTTGGCTTTCCTTTTCCATGTACAATACTTGATATTTGTTCTTATTGTATATAGATTTGTATTAGATTTAGAGCTCTCTTATTTAGAAAAGAGGGGGAAATTCTTCAGTCACTTTGGGCATGGTATCATGTACAATAAACGCAGATGAAAAATGTGCACAGGCCTTTGGGCTGCTAGAATTGGTTCCAATTTTCAGCACTCGCATAGGACTGCAGATTGATACTCTTTCTGTAGTTTATGCCCAGATAAATAAACCTTTATTATACTCCATTCTGGGCTATTATGTAACTCTTTTGTATTCCAACACAGACTCATGTGGGAAAACTGTAAAAGTAGTACATGCATGTGCTGGGATACAAACTCATGTGGGTCAACTGTAAGAGTAGTATATGCTCCTAAATGCTGAGCGAAATCTGTTTCTGGTTTTTAAAATAAACATGAATTAAAATAATAGAGATTATGAATAAAAACCTAATGCATAACACTGATACATATGTTTGATGCCCTTTCCCAATCAATAAGTTAATTTAGAATGTATCTATGGTTTCCTTTTTTGTGCTAGGTAAAGTTTAAATACATAATGGCATAGTAATATGTGATGTTGGTAGTTCTTTCCCAGTAAAACCTTGTTAGTTCTAGTTATGTAAATTATACAACAATAATAAATATCATAATTTATAACAGGATGATACATGCAGGAAACAGGGAAGATGTTGAATATAAGTGACAATTAACTCAAATAAAAGCATTCTTGGTAGACTAGATAAACTTGGATTAAAAGCCTAAATGTAGGGACTGAATGTACCATATAGACATTCCAAGCAGAAGACAAGCAAGTACAGAGCTCCAGAGGAATCATACATGAAGCACTCAGGGAATAAAAAGAAGTTTAGATTTTCAGACAGTGTAATAAAAGATAATTACAGGAGAGGAGGCTAAATAGGAACTGCATGGCACAGACTAGAAGCCAGACAGAAAACAAAGGCTTGAGTTCTGGAATGATACTTCCTGGATATGACTTTGAGCAGGGCACTTAACACCTTAAGTTCCCACTTAAATGTTCCTTACATGTGCCATGTGGATTCCAGTGTGACAAAGTCAAGACAAAAGAGATTGTTTGTCAGAATGTGTGGCTGATGAAATTCAGTAGTACACAGGAAGCAGTTTCCTCCCTGGCTGGAACTCACAGCCTGTGTTTTTCAGGTTGAATCATATTTTAAAAGTCTTAAAGCACCCAGCAACTGTCAACTCACTTGATTTTTTCTATACAAATGATCCCCACTCGTAAGTCTCTCAGCCAGAGACTTTGGAAGGATATCAGTGTTTTGTATTTCCATCTTCTTTTTCTTGTCTAGTCAATACTTCTACTCACCTTCGCATGACTGTTCCTCCCAAGGGCACCACTTTGTTCCATATAGCTAGATCTTAGTTTACATAACTTCTTTCCAGCATTTAGCATATATAAAAACTCAGTTATTGAAGCATTTGCTAAATACTGAATGATATGCCATCAAAAGTTAAATATTTAGGCCTTAACCTCAGATGGTAATTTGGAGAAGGTGCTTCAGGAAGTCAGTCATATTAGATAATGTCATGAGTTCAGGGTACTCCTGATAGGATCGGTGGCTTCATAAGAGGATGTAGAAGGACAGATCATCTCAGGAACTATTGTTCATCTCTTGAGGGCACAGTGGCAAGTTTACAAATCTTCACACCATTGTACAGAGTCCTTATCTCAGACTTTAAACTTTGGACTTCTGAGATATTGTCTGAGGTTGAATCACTCAGCCTGTGGTGGGTCATGCAACCCAGACCATTTCAGCCCACTCTTTTCTTGTATCTCACAATGGGCTTCCAGACACATTTGGAGTGTTCATATCTGACTGCTGGTGCTTTCCTCATGTTTAGATTGTCTGTTTCTCCTGAATTGGATTAATGCCCATAATTTTTCTCTGTAATCCAGAACAATGTATCAACTTTATATATGTATTTCTTAAAAATATCACCAATTAAAATGTCCATAACTAAACTTATATTCCTATTGAATGGCATAAGTAATTATTCTGCATTACATATAATTACTTATTAAATACAGAACTAAATATTACACATTTATTTTGCATGCATTTCTTTTTTTTAACCAGTATATCATCTTTTCTTTGGAGTTTAGCCACAGCCAAATCTTTCTTTGTTTCTTCTCTGATATTCTCTACTTCATTCCACAGACTCTGTTTATCTTGCATACACAAGATGTCCCTCTGGATCAGAAGCGCTTGTGTATGCCTTACAAACTTCTTCAAAATTGACCTTGTCTGTATCTTCTACATATTATTCCCTTCCTTACTTTCTGATTGCTAGTCATGCTGGTAGTATTAACTTCTTTGGAAAATGTCTTGAGTTATTTTACCAGATTATTTTATAAGTAGTTTGTTCCTTCCCCAAGATCTTTTTCTTTCTTTCTTTTTCACTGTGTTATCCCTTCTATGAAAAACACTCATTCTTTACTTTCCAAATAGCTCTCCCTTATGTACTCAATGGAAGAGCAGTTCATGCTTTCTGGCGGTAGTCACTTCTTCATTCCCCTTATGGGAATTGCCCTAAGGATATTTGAATTTTCACACATCAGTTTGCTTTATTTATTTTCACCAGTTGGTTACCTTTCAGAAGCAAAAATAAAAATCTAAATTTCAATGAAAAGATATGGGATTGATGTAGCTCCATTGAAAAAGTATTCAATAACATTGTGAATCTGAGTTACATCCATGACAGCTCATAAATCAGGCAGGCCTAGTGGCATTCTTGGCTATGTAGCTAGAGTGAGGCCAGAATGCTATACCTGAAACCTTAGAGCCTAATCAACAGCAAGAATAATACAGGGAGAAGAATTACAATGAGAATAAGAAAAGGTGTTTCAAAGAAGCAGTGATGATTTTATAAATAATGAAGAAATAATGGAAAGACTTTCATATTTATGTGGTGTCTAGAACTTCTCCCTCACCCTAACCACCATGCTCACTTTTTACTTTCTAAGTTTCTGAGATGACTTCTGAATAATATACTCATATGTAAAGATTCAGAGCTCTGATTCACACAACAAGAGAGAGCCTGTCTAGTTCTAGGTTACCTCATTCAGTTAATATTTTCTAGTTTCATATATTTATCAGCAAATTTCATGATTTCATTTTCTATGTAGCTGAATATCAATTCACTGTGTTATATACCATATTTTACCATCTATTTCTCAGTCCAAGAACATTTAGGTAGCTTTAGTTTCTTAGTTATTGTGTGTAGAGCAGTAATGGACATGACTGAGTAAGACTCTGTGGAGTAGGATGTCAAGTCCATTGGACAGATGCCAAGCAGTTGTCCAGCTGGGTCACATAGTATAGCCACTTTTAGATTTTTTTTTTGAAATCTCCACAATTTCAGGGAACTGACAAGATACAAAATTAACTTTCAAAAATCTGCAAACTTTCTACATACAAACTTGTTGATAAATACCATGTAAAGACTGCCACTAAAAAATAGCCTGAAAAAAAATCTAGAACAAAATATAACCATGGATGAAGAAGATAACTTTCAATCTTTGAGTCAGAGAATTGATAAAGATAACTTGAAATTGGAAAGACCCCGACTTATTCATGGTATTAATTAATCATAGTTTTAACCGACAAAATTAATAGTTTGTAAACAATCATCCTACTTAATCCATTTTATAGTTTCAATGTAATCTCAATCAAAATCTTAAGATATTCTGAACAGAAAGAGGAAAAAGAGTCTAGAATTCATAAATAACAGAAGACCTCAAATCTAAATGAATTATGAAAAAATAATCATGGGGGTTTATCATACTGGATTTCAAGGTAAGTTATAAAGCCATAGTAATTAGAACATCTCAGCCATAACAAAAAACAGTCATATAGCCCAATGGAAAAAAATAAAAGAACTAAGCATCAATGAACATAACTACAGCCACATAACTACAATGATGTCAAAAATACACACAGTTGAAAGCACAGCATGCATAACAAATGATACGGGCAGAATAAGATTTCCATAGGCAGAAGAATGAATTTAGACCACAATTAATCACCCTGAACAAAAATCAACTCCAAAGAGATCGAAGCTCTCAATGTGAAATCTAAAACAGTGAAGCTGTTTGAGAATTCGTGGGCAATACCTTACAGGACTGAGATATAGGAAATTTCTTTCTAAATAGAACTCAATTTTTCTCAGGAATTATGGTCCACAATTGGAAAATGAGACCTCATAAAGCTAAAGGGTCTTTGTAGTAAAGAAAATAATCACAGACAGAGAGCAACAATAAATAAATGGGACCAGCTGAAACTGAGAAGCTTCTGTAAAGCAAAAGACACAGTCAATAAGACCAAAAGGCAGCTTACTGAATGGGTAAAGATCTTTACCAACCTCACATCGTACAGAGAATTGACCTCAAAAATATATAAAGAACTCCAAAAATTAAACATCAAAATACAAAATAATCTAATTTAAAAAATTAAGTACAGATCTAAAAAGATTATCTCAAATGGCTGAAAGACACTTAAGCAATATTCAAAAGGAAATGACACTGAGATACCATCTTGCACTTGCCTGAATGGCTAAGATCAAAAATACCAATGATAGCTTATGCTGGAGAGGATTCAGAGTAAGTAGAACACTCCTCCAATGCTGGTGGGAATGCAAACTTGTACAGTTACTCTGGAAATCAGTATGGTGGTGTCTCAGAAAATTGGGAATCAACCTACCTCAGGGCCTAGCAAGACCACTCTTGGGCATATACCCAAATGATGCTCAGTCATACTACAGGGATATTTGTTCAACTATGTTCATAGCAGCATTATTTGTACTGCTCAGAACCTGGAAACAACCTAGATACCCCTCAACTGAAGAATGAATATAGAAAATGTGGGTACATTTACACAATGGAGTACTACTCAGCGGTAAAAAACAATGACATTTTGAAATTTGCTTGCAAATGGATGGATCTAGAAAAAGAAATCTTTAGTGAAGTAACACAGACCCAGAAAGATGAATATGGTATGTACTCACTCATAAGTGGATACTAGTTGTAAAGCAAAGAATAATGAGCCTATATTCCAAGACCCTAGAGCAGCTAAGCAACAAGATGAACCCTAAGAAAAACATATAGACCCCTCCCCCCGGGAAGAGGAAATAGACAAGATCTCCTGACAAAATTGGGAACATGTGGGTGGAAGAATTAGGGAGGGTGAAAGTGGAAGACTAGGGAAGAAGGGGAGAAGAACTTGAGGGAGCAGGATAGTAGAGATGGAGGAGGGAGAGAGATGGAGAGCAAGGAAAGAGATATTTTTATCGAGGGATCCATTATGGGGTTGGCAAGAAACCTGGCAGTAGAGAAATTTCCAGTAATCCACAAGGATGACCTCAGCTAATACCCGAAGCAAAAATGGAGAGGGTGCCTGAACTGGCCTTGCCCTGTAGTTAGATTGATGAATATCTTAAATGTCAGCATAGAACCTTCATCCAGTAACTGATGGAAACAGAGTCAGAGACCTGCAGCGGAGCACTGGGCTGAACTCCCAAAGTCTAGTTGCAGAGTCGAAGGAGTGAAAATATGAACAAAAAGGTCAATACCATGATCGGGCAATTTACCTGAGGTAATGGGAGCTCACCAACTCCAGCAGTACAGAGAAGCAACCAGCATAGGACAAACTAGGCACTCTGAATGTGGGTGACAGCTGTATGGCTAGGGCAGACTGCAGGGCTACTGGCAGTGGTACTAGGATTTATCCCTCCTGCTGGTACTGGCTTTTGGGGAACCCATTCTCTTTGGATGGATACGTTGGTCAGCCTAGATGTAGAAGGGAGGGCCTTGGACCTTCCTCAAAGCAATGTGCCTTATCTTCTCTGAGGAGTGGATAGGGAGTGAGATGAGGGGGAAAATGGAGGGAATGGGAGGAGAGGAGGGAGTGGGAAGTGAGATTGATATGTAAAATGAAAAAAGATAGTTTGTTTTCCTTTTAAAGAAAAGAAATAACCAAGAAAAAAGGAACCCCAACCAGGATGGTTGAGAACAAGAAAACTACTGTCAGTAAAATCTGGCAAGGATGTGAGGAAAGGGAAACTTCTATTGCCTGCTGGTGGATATGCAAACAGTCTAGTCACTGTGGAAATTGGTGTTTCAAATTTTCAGGAATGTCTTGTTTTTAAAATGTTCTTTAATTTTTAAAGTGTTAGGATAATGTCTAAATAATGATGTCATTCTCTATTCGTGAAGTTAGGGACGCTATCTTGTAACTCCATTTCTGTGTCAAACCAAGAAGTCCTTAAGGAAGGTAATAGATCTTGATTCAATTCTTCTGTGACCATGAACTATAGTGTGTTAGAAATCTTATTTGTCTTGATTTGGATCTGACTACTACTGCCTGATTTATGTTGCATTTTAAAGTAAGTTTGTTCTTATCATTGTGCTAATGAATGCAAGTTCATGTCAGATAACGATGCGTTTCAGTTGGAGTACCTAATCTGACAAACTGATTCATTCTGCTTTCGAGTATACATGCTCCTGATAACAGTAATACCTTAACCTTTGAAAAGTTTCATGAATCTTTTTGATCAGTTGCGAATTACCCCGTGGGATACTATCCTTGTCTTGCAGTTTAGATTCTTTCTGAACAAGAACTCTCAGAATCTAGTTAGATAAAAGTATCTGATAATAAAAAAATCACATGATAGAAATGAAGAATTATGTATAAAGATGTGGCATGGAAAACAATGTTTTCTTGTCAACTTCTGTCTGAAAGTTTATTCTTTTTGCATTCAGGTTAACGGTTTAGTCATTTATCTGTCTCCCGGAAGACAGATGGCACTAACCAGCTCTTGTGTGTGACTGTAACCACTCCACAGTTCTACATTCTTTCAGAGCCTTTCTCTCTCCAGTGATCTGTCAGTTCACCAGAAGAGTGTGGCTGACATCTGGAAATTGGAACCTGGCAGATAGATTTTCCTACTTGCCTCCCAGAGTATCCAACTTTGAAAATACAAAAGAATGTGTAAGGCCTTGCTTTGTTTGCTGACCGTTTCTGCTATTTTCTACAAAAATATTTACTTTGTAACATGGCTGTGAATATTCTGTGCATTTACACTGTCATCTCTGAAACATTTTATTGCAATGGTTACCTTTCTATAAATTAGATCAAAATCTTTTGTTCCTTTATCAATCAATTAATCTATCACCTGTCCTTATTTCTCTCTATCATCTGTCTCCTATCTATCTACCTATCAATGTATATATCAGTTTCTATCTATCATCGTTCTATTATTTATCTACCCATCAATCAGTGTACCTATCATCAATCTGTACATGTATCTGTATCTATTATTTCCATTTGTCTTCCCAGAAATTAAATTTATGTTGCTGTGATGATTATATCTAACAATATAAGTATCTAGTATAAAAGAGATTTTTGCTACAGGGGTGATGTTAAGATAAAATTGTCATAGTTATTCTTTGTAAGAAAATTCAATTTTCATGTCAAAATACCTTTTATTTTTCATGAGTGAATATTACTTCATTTGGTTGCTAGTATGTAGTAAAAATAGTTATTGATTTGTGGTCATGAAACATCATCTGCCATCTTTTGTGGAAACTACCAGAGACCCACCGGAAGGGAGAAGAATAGCAATAATTTCTAATTGTATAAATTACTATAGCCTGTTGTTATTTTTCAAGTGATAAAAACATGCAATAAAGTTACTGTGAGTCATACTTAGAAAAATCACATAAGTATAAGCAAAGAAGTTGAAAGAATTGAAACTATCCTTAGACATCAAATGACTCACATTCAAAACCAGTAATTTTATAAAGTATTGTTTTTTTCTTAATTTTTTCCTTTGACAAATATTCACTGTGTTCCATAGTTTAGTCAAGATCTAATTATTATAGGTTCTGGGAATTTATTCAATGAGGAAGATCCGTATGTTTTTAAAACCAACCTTCTAGTTTAGGAGAGATTGAAAACAAAAAAAAATGTACTAGGACCTTGTAAATGTTCATATTGTGGGAGGCAAGATGACAGAGTGTAAGAAAACAGTGGTGTGACCCAGAAACATGGAACGCTAGAATGCCAGTTTGTCAAGGAAGTCAGCATTTGAAAATCACTTCTGTGGAATGAGGAAGTAATCCATGTAGATATTCTGAGAAGAATTCCTGTCAGGAAAAGACAAGAAGAAAGGATTTCCAGAAGAATTTTTTAGTTTAGTTTTGGGGTCTTTAGCAAGAACAGGTGTAGCTATAAAGCAGGATGCTAGGCATAGAGAAGGACGTGAGCTATTAGGGCTTAGAGATATCAGTGAAACATTGGAACGTATGCAGAGAGATCGGGTTACTAGGATGGCTGGAGCAGACAAGAAACAAAATGTATTTATGCTTTGAAGGCACCTCTTTGACTTCTTATGAGAAACTATCACAAGTGAAAAATAAGTAAGCTGCTCTAAATATGTTTAATTGTATGTTAGTGTACATTTTTTTAAAAATAGAAATTGATAAATATTAAAGTACAAGATAAAGTAAAAGACATTTAACGTAGGTTCTAGTGGGGAGAGGTAATGAAATTTTTGCAATTGCGATACTAACCACATCACCAATTGGGCACTACATAAATTTTAAAAAGCAAGAATACTATTTAACTTCTGTGAATCTTAGGTAAAATATGTAATTTCTACCATCAAGTTAACTATTTATGAAAACTTTCATGTAATTTTTCAATTGAAAAAGAATGGAAAACAATCAGAAGGCTGTTCTACTTCTGGTGCTTAATGGACTCAGACTAATCTTTGCTATGAGGCTTTTTAAGAATTTTAAAAACAATTTAGATGGTGTTTCAAACAACAATTTGTATGTGGAACACATTGGTAACAAGAAGTTAGGAATGACTCCTGCAGGACTGAGGTTGTGTAGATAATGATAGCATTTCTTGAGCTGAGCTGAGAAATGGTGATTAGTTATTTAGAGAAATATTCAGAAATCATAATTCAAATATGCTAAGCATTGAGAGAATATGAGAGTCATATAATAGGCAGTGAAATATATATGGTGCATAGGAGCAAATTGTAGGATAAAAATCAAGACATTGTCAGAGTAAACTCTTTCAAGTTTTGGAGTCAGAGCCAGAACTTTTTGGAGCAGGCTTGTGACCCTGGCAATGTAAGAAGTTGAGGAAATGGAACCACATGTTAGAAATGAGCATGGTAGGGTGCTTGTGTAGCCTACATGAAGCCCTGGATTCCACCCCCAGAGAGAGAGAGAGAGAGAGAGAGAGAGAGAGAGAGAGAGAGAGAGAGAGAGACCAGGTAACAAAGTTACCTTTTTTTTCTTTTAGTTTGGTAACAAAAACATGTTTATGGATATGTAAAAATAATTTTAGGAATTAAAATAATGTCGTTTGCTGATTGGGAATTCTAGATATAAATAGAACCAAGGCAAGGACCAGATGGTTCTTGACATAAACCATTAGCAGCCCAAGTGCAGATGGTACTATAAATAAAATAGCCCACAAAGGAAAATGCAAAGAACTCCTAGTGAGAAATAGAAATTATGAAGGTACCATTAACTGGAAATAATAGACTGATATCTGACTGTTTAAGATGAAGTGACAGGTATCCCCACTTAACAAATGTTCTATTGAAATACATAGGGGCAATAGTAGCAGCTCCATCACTGGTAAGAACAGTGGTTCTTTAAAACAGGAATCTCTTACAATTGTAGCCAGTGTTTCCCATCTCTAGAGGATTGCCAGCCATGATTCCATTACTGTAACAAAGTATCTAGGTAACAACTTAAAAGAGAAAAGGACAGTTAGGGCTCATTGTTCTAGTAATGGATAAGTTGATGCCATTAATAAGTAACTGGAAGGTCAGAATCTCATGGTAGGGAGAAAAGATGGTGCAAGATGCTAAACTCTTGCCAGCAGATAGGCCAGAGAGACAGAGATGGGGTAGATGAGAGTGGAAAGGAAGAGGGAAAATGTGAGAGGGGTTGGGTAGAAAGAGAGTGGAGAGAGAGAGAGAGAGAGAGAGAGAGAGAGAGAGAGAGAGAATCTCAATACCTTGTTTCTTGTTTGTTTAAGGCTTCCATCACCTTTGGATGGTCTCAGGAATAGAACCAAGCCTCTAACTGTGGGCCTTTTAAGGAAACTCTTGGTTGAAACAGTAGTTTATTTAAAAATCAAATTCCTTCAAATGGTCTGACAGCTTGACATCACTTCCTTGTTGTCTGTCCATCTGCCCTTATCATCTATTCATCTACTAGTTTCTTCCTGAGTTGCTGATGTTTCAGGATTAAACAAGCATTTTCCTTTGATTTTATTCAAAGTTATTAGACTAGATCACTCATTAAGATCCACAGGTCTAGGTGACAAATGTTTTCCAAACACGGAGGAACTAAGAATTTAGCAAAGTAATTCCATGGAAATTTGGAATCCATAAATACACATTTTTGTTTAGTTTTGTTTTCAGTATTGTATATTTTGATTTAGGATTTTTACATGAAAAGAATTTACATTAGTTATGGAGAACACTGACAGTTCTATTATCTGCTAAATAAGATCCCTCTGTTCCTGATTTAATAACAGTCTTTCTGTTGGTTCATATGAATGTTGCACTTGAAGAGCTTCCGACATTATCAGTTAAAGGCACACAGCCCTGAGATTATGAAAGGCTGAGAACGAGATGTCTGCAGTCAGGGTTGAAAACTCAATTAAATGGAGGCCATGAGGTGACCAGGAGAGAAGGATCAACTAATGCAAGTGGAAGCAGGGTCAGTGGGGCAGAAATCAGACCACATGCTGCAGTGGCGTATCTGTTAAGGGAGTTAATCCGTAGATCATTTTTATCAAATATTCTGCAACTCCAAAACCATCTGGAGTTTAGTAAGAATACTTAGGGATAATTTGTCTGAGTATTTATCTAAAAAATAATACTACATTTTTAATCTATTAAGTTAAGGAAAGCCCAAGTAACACATTTATTTTAAATCATATTTCTTCCTTTGCATCTCTCTCTATATATAGATAGAGATAGAGAGAGTCTAATGTGTTTGCTCAAATCCACCCCCTCCTCCTATTCCTTCATCTCCACCTATATTCTTCCCATTACTTTTCACTCCAAAAGTCATAGATTCTTTTTCATAAATCTACTGAATCAACTTAGTGCTGTCCTTGATTTCATAGGTAAGAGCATCCACTGGAACATGGGCATCTTCTTGGACATCACATCCCTGAAGAAAAATTGGCACAGAGATTCCTTTCAGGAGGCTTCCTTCCTTCCTTCCTTTTTTCCTTCCTCCCTCCCTCCCTCCCTCCCTCCCTCCCTCCCTCCCTCCCTCCCTCCCTCCCTCCCTCCCTTCCTTCCTTCCTTCCTTCCTTCCTTCCTTCCTCCCTCTCTCCCTCCATCCCCATCCCCCTCCATTCTAATTAAAAGCATATAAGTCAGGGATGATGCGTCTGTACATAATTTCAGTACTCTGGAGTCTGAGGGAGGAGGATTGTGGCTCCATATCAGCTTGAAGTTCAGACTGACATTCTGCAAATAAATAAATGAGTAAATAAATTAATCATAAAAATAATTAAGGAATAGTTGTTTGGAAATGAGTCAAGAATCATATCTGCATGAAATAAAGAAAATAAATATAAAAACTACACATGTTTGTGTCATTGTATATGTACCTGTGTGTATAAATATATACAGAGTACCTAGCAAGATCCATGTATTTATAGTGCAAACAAATATATATGTGTGATTTTTGTGTGTGCATGTGTAATATGTAGTATATATACCTCTATATGTATATATGCATGGATAGATAGAGAGAGAGATAGATATATGGATAAATATACAGACAGACAGACAGATAGATAGACAGATAGAATATTCTTTTTGTGGTACTCCTAACAGTGGGGGTTGAGTGACTCCTTTGAATGGGGGGTAGATAGATTGTAGGAGCCAGAGGGATTAAAGACACCACAAGAAAATTTACAGAATCAACTAACTTGGGGGCTTAGAACCTCACAGAGACTGAACTTCCAACCAAGAAGCCTGCATGGGTCGTCATATGTTATAGTTATGTAGCTTGGTCTTCTTGTAGGATCCCTAACAGTGGGAGCAGAGAATGTCTCTGACTCTTTTGCTGGCTTTTGGGATCCTATTCCTCATAGTGAGTTGCTATATAGGGAGAGGTACTCTAAGTTGATATGTCTTGTTTTGTCAATATCCATGGGAGGTGGGGAGGAATGACTGAGAGGAGAGAATAGAAGGAAACAGTTGTCAAGATATGAAATAAACAAATATTAAACAAGAATTGAAATCAAAGCAGGGACCCAAGATTCACCCCAAACATCATGAATTCATAAGTGAAGAGAATTTTTTTATTTCATATTTAATAGCAGCTCTTTTTATTAGTTACAGAACCTAAGTCCATACACAAAATTAGGAACATGTTTAGATGCTTTTTTTGAAAGAACATTTTAGTTGTTTTTAAACTGAGTTTAAAAAAAGTAAAAACAATTCAATTTTAAAACATTGTTTTGAAAACGTAAAAGTGCAGCAAATACACTCAATTTTCTTCAGCTATGAAATGATGTGATTAGAATTCAGGCCTGGTAAAGTCATAGCAAACTGAATCAAGCAGATATGCACAGTCTGCACTACTCAATGCTACTGCTTCTTAAAGGTAAGTTTGCACTTAGAAAGTGAGGAAATTCGTATACATATACATATATATATATATGTGTGTGTGTGTGTGTGTGTGTGTGTGTTTGTGTGTGAATTATATATATTATTTGTATATAATTATATAATTCATAAATTAATAAATTATATATGATTTTAAAACTTTACATACACTTTATTTTGATCATATTCTCTCCTCATTTTATTGCTCCAAAGATCCTCCCCACCTCAGTTCCCACGCAACATGAATTTTCTTTCCCCCACTTCAAAAAATAAATATGTAAGTCAAAACAAATAAAAAACCCCAAAAGACAAATAATTGTTAAAATAAAATAAAAAATGCAATTCCCCTCCAATGGAGTTCATTTTGTGTTGGTCAATCACTCTGTTCATGAAGCATTTCTTGGGGTGTGATGGGATAGACCTAATGATCCATGATTGGAGGAAACTGATTTTCTTTACCCAAGCAAGTGTCAATGGCAAATAGCTTTTGGGTCGGGGTGGTAATTCCTGTCCACTGCCTGTCCTTTGTGCTGAGATATTGTCTGGTTTGAATTGTAAAGATATTTGACATCTTGTCACAGCCTCTGTGAATTCATATGCATACCTGCTCTGTTGTGTATGGATGGCACTGTTTCCTTGCACATATGGGAGACCAGGACTTTCAAAAAGTTAGAAGTAGTCTTTGATTTTATGTGTTTTCTCTTCACAGGAGGCGGAAAAACTATTTCAAACTTTCCATTTTTATTTCCTCCTTAATGTTATAGGTGAAAGGGTTCTAATATTCTAAAAGTTATCAGTTCCCAGAGCTCTACCTAATGTTTGCTTATGAGTCTCTGTATTTGCTACCATTTGCTGCTAGAGGAAACCTCTCTGATCATGATCGGTGAGTATAGCACAATATCATTAGAAATCCTTGCTGGGCAGTGGCATGCCTTTAATCCCAGTACTCAAGAGGCAGAGGTAGGCAGATCTCTGTGAGTTTGAGACCAGACTAGTCTACAAGATCGAGATTCAGGACAGGCTCCCAAAAGTTCAGAGAAACACTGTCTTGAAAAAACAAAAGAATCCTTTTGTTGTCTTAATTTTTTGTCAGTCATGTTTTATTCTACCCTACATCTTGGAGTCATTATTTTTGTTTTCTTATTCAAATGGTAATTACATCTTTGATAAGCATCTTAGCAATTGTGCACATAAGACACAGTTGAGGTTTATCAGTTAGCACACAATACACGCTATTGCATAATGTCTTGTGAGTATTTTTAGCCCTAACAATGTCTTGTTGTGTTTTCAAATTAGATGATTTTCAGAACTGTAATGTTGCTCACCCCCATTACAATTGAGCCCCATGTCCTCAGAGGGGCCTCAGAAGAGACATCAGAAGGAATATCGCAGTCTTGTTTATGTGTCAGTGCAACTTGAGCATAGGATGCAGGCCTATTCCTAAATACTAAATAAACACTTTGAATGGCCTAATGAATAAATGCTTGTTGTGCAAACTTCGTCTGAGGAGCCTTGAGCAAACACCTACTCATTCTAGACAAAGAACCAATGAATGAAATGAGGGATTCCTCCCATGTCTATATTGCTTAAGTTTTATTATGGAAATTGGAGGGCTCAGGTTAAGGGTTATTTGCAGGAGCATGGACACTAGCATGTGACTACAACACTGAAGAAAAAGTCTGTCTCTCCTAACAATTATTGGTTGTTTATCAACCCCTAGGACAAGGGACGGCACTCCCGGTAACAGAAAGTTAATTGGTCACATTTTGTGCAGTTGTCAAGTGAGACCTGAAGAGAGCAGAAACAAGCAGTTCACCCTAACAGTGAAAACTTGTTATTTTAAAGAGATTGCCAAATGCGCTAAATAATAATTCAGTTATGGTGTATATAAAATAGATAAGCATGGGAGGATTTTTAAGACCATTTAAAAAATAACTTAGAATTAGGAAAAATTTTTTTCATTTCCCAAAAAATGACCCAGAAAAGTAGTGAGAGAGAATAAAAGGCTAATAGGTATCTTAGAGAGGAATAAACAAGAGAACTGAGTGGAATAAATAGTAAAACATAAGTGTTAAGTTTCAAAGGAGTAGTAAATTATAATAGGGAAGATTTCATAAAAATGCTCATTTAAATGTGATCCGAGTCTGATCATTGGCACAACCTTTAAGGTTTATTAAGTTTCTGGAACTTTTCTTGTCAACAACTCCATAGCCATTAATAGCCCGTTTGTAACTCAGGGCTGTTTATGTGTTGGCCTGGTGTGACAGAACTGTCTGTAATCTGTTGACCATATTTTAAATAAACGTTGATTGGCCAGGCAGGAAGTATAAGTGGGAAAACCAGACAGGCAATAGAGGTGGAGCAAAGAGAACGGGAGTATTCTGAGAAGCAGGAAGCTCCCTCCGCAGTCCTGCCCAGACCACCAGAGAGGCAAGATGTAAGCTGCCCCACTGAGAAAGGTACTGAGCTGTATGTCTAACATAGATAAAAATAATGGGCTAACATAAGTTATAAGAGCTAGCTAATGGGCAGTTTATAATCTTATGGAATCCTCTGTGTGATTTTCTTTGGGACTTGCCGGTTGTGGGGTACCAGGCGGGACAAGTCAGCCCTTATGTTACATTGGCATGTAGTATCTAGTAGAGGAACTATCAAATTGTTACTTGGTAATTCCATTTTAACTTCTCTACCGTTTAACTCTCTCTCTTTCTCTCATACACACACACACAAACACACACGCATACACAGACAGGTATATATTTAAAATTTACACCTTGTTTAATGTTCATAATGTTAAATAGAATCTGAAACCACCATCCATGTTAGAAGACTATCACCTACGCACAGAATTTTTCCTTTACCTGACCTTGTCCAGATGTGTCCTTAGACGTGCCCTAACTTATTAACTCTGCTTTTATAGTACCTCTGGTTTTTTCCATTACCTATAAAGTATTCTATCTGTTACATTTTCAATACAAACTCTTTCCTTAAAAAATGTTCTGGTGCTAGGTTTGATCCAAAGTCATGGAACATAATAGGAAGAACTCTATCTACAGCTACAGTCACACCCATAATCTGATAAATTTTACTTGATTCAATTCTGTATAAAGAAAACGTTACTAATTGGCAACAAAAGCAAACAGTATATCAAGTTCACCAAGTGGTTTACTCTACTATAAGTCTTGCTTATCCTTTCAGTAAGATATAAAAGTGGAGGAAAAGAGGGACAGACTATAAATTTAAAATAATAGGCGAAAAAGTGGAATAAATTAAATTTGTTGCCTTTAAATGTATATGAAAAGAGAACAAACTAGCTAAGAAAAGATTATTTTTAAGTTTGTTGGTTAGGAAAATTGTGACTATGGAGAATAATATCTTTTTGTTTTTATACCGAAATATATATAGAAGAAATATTATATCTGAAATGTGCTTATTGTGGGAAAAACAGTGAGATAAGTTGACAGACTATCATGAAATTCCCAATCCATATCCTATGAAATGAATATGAGTGCTTTGTTGATGTCTTTTATTAAACAAAATTTCAATTTTTTAGAGTATTAATTTAATAAGGCATAAGCATACAGAACACTAATATAAAGGTAGAAGAGGACTGTTATGCAATGTGTGTAAATAAAGCCATTACCGCAACTTAGCTTCATTATACATTTAAATGCATTTAATCACAATTTTCAATTCCCAACACCTTATGCTTTTAGTCTGCATTTCATATGGTTGTTAACAGTCTAACCTTTCAAGGATTCCATCCAGATCCTTTACAAAGTTTTCCACACCAATAGATATATTTGAACTTGCTTCAATTTCAGTATTACTGGAACTTACCTAAATGGCTTTTTTTTTTACAAGCTTCCATTTTCTTTTGCTCTGCAGAAAATCAATATCAAGTGAAAAAGTGACTGTTATCTTGAATTACAAGAGGTTAAGTCTTCCACATCTACAGATAAATCTATTTTATAATGATATTAAGTAGACTTATATCTTCAAATGAAATTTTTTCAAAAGTTTATTATTTAAAAAGAGTGTTTAAACAGTTGAATAGATATTTCCTTTGATAAATTTGTCTAGCACAAAACATGGCTGAATAGAAATTCTAAGAATGCAAAATAGGAAAGTAATATCAGAAAAGTCCAGAAATGTGCAGATTAGTGTTCATCAAGCTATCAAAGGCCCAGTGTGAAATGTTATTGAACAGAGTGTGAGATGATTGCTTGATACCAGTGCTTTCAGAGTGTTAGCCATTTATGGACTATCAATGGCATAAATGCTAATGATTTAGTTGTTGTCTTAAAATGTAAGCACACTTGGGGTTTTATTATCTTCACAGCCAGTGCTGCTTCTGTACTTGGGGGCCTTCTCTTCTACACTGAGGTTTAATAGAATCTTGATGATATTTTTGAAGTTCAATAGTAAGTATGACACATACTGTGTTGTCTGTTATAAAAATAATGAAAAGATTTTATGTAGATCTGTAGCTCAGTTTGAAATAGAGAAATACAATGACTTGAACCCCACTGTTAAGCTCTACTGATATCTGAGATCACTTCAGCTCAGTTAGAACCATTTCAGACTCACCAAATAAATACCATTGATTTATTTGTTTATTTACAGATCTGCACAGTTCCGCTGAAATTTCAACAATCTTAATTGCACCTATGGTGTTTTATTTGGTCGCCTGTTACTGAGAGGTCTCTTGGACAGGCTGCATGTTCTTTTTAGAGTGGAGAAATTCAATTTAGTTTTCCTCTGTAAGAAAGGGTAGAATTGATTTCTTTGCATTTGCGTACCTGGGAAGAGACCTTGACACCTATAAACCTCACTTTCAAAGTTATGTTTTATTTAATCTCATCTTTCATTCAAAACTTGTATCCATTGTTTTCTTTAAATGCTAGAAGTTAAAGTACATAAAACAATCTAGAATACTTGATGACAAAGGGTATATGCACTCTGAAAATTCATCCAAAGGAAGAGCACCACTGCAGCGATTATTCTATCTGCAGTCCTAGGGCTGTACACACTACAATTGTCCCCAAATGTCATGTGTCACAGTTCATTACAATGACTTTTCTTATTCATTGTATTTTCCATTTAGAATGGTTAAATATGGGGCTGAGAAGATGAATAAACGGGTGTAGTGAATTGTGTCTGATGCACAATAACAGAGACCTGAGTTTATACCATTAACATCTAAAAACAGTAAACAAAATAAACAAACAGCCAAGTATAGTGGCAGAAGTCTGTAATCTTTGAGCTGGAATTCAGAAATATGAAAATTCTAGGTGCTTCCTGGCTAGAGAGTCTGAACAATAGGTGCTCCTCAGGTTCAGGGAGAGCTGCTGTTTCAAAAGCTAAGGTAGAGAATAATAGAGGCACGCACTGGGCATTTGATATCAGCCTCTGGCCTCCACAGTCAGATGCCTCAGCATATATTCCTGCACACACATGTTCATTCACAGGTATACAACATACACAGAATCATATACTATTTGCTATTTATATACTTACATTTTATGTGGATTGTTTAAAATTATACTGAGGTGAAGAAAATCACAGATCTATGAATTAAAGGACTGGGCTGGAGAGAGTTCAGTGGAGAAGACCATGTTTTGTTCTTTTGGAAGCCCTGGTTCAACTCACAGCATCTTCTTCAGGTGGCCCACAGTGACCTATAAAACCATCTCCAAGGGAATTTAACACGTCTAGCCTATGCATATATACACAAGCAAACATAACTAAAGTGATATAAATTTTAATGAAGAACTATTGAAGTAATTATATGTACCTTTTGATTGACAGACACCATGAGGGAATAAACTGTACTCCTAGAATATTCCAATGATATCTATCTGCTGCTAGGAAGTTAATGGTATTACTGGAATTTTGGAGGAAGTTCAAAATTTACAAAAGCCATGCTTTAAATATGAACAAATCTACAGAAATGTGATTATATATTTTGTCAAACAAGTGAAATACACACTATTTTTGCTGTACGAGAATACATATGTTATAGTAAGTCTGTAGAGGCCTTATGAGGTCAAGAATATATTGAGAAGCACTTCAAAATATCTCAAAATATTAACTAAGATTAGAATTTAAAACAAAGGCAACAAAATAAGTTATAACAAAAGAATTTGTACCTGAATGTGTTTGATTTTCATAACAATCAATAATAATTCTTATCAAGCCATGAATTTCAATTAATTATCTCAACACATTTGAAAACTAGGACTATGCTAACGGGAGAAACTCTTACAAGGAACAGTAAAATTGTCAGGATGCAGTACTTTTGCAGCCATGCCTTGCCAAATGGCAAGTGACCAAAGTAATGTCCACTTGAAAAATCCACCCTGCCTCGAGAAGGTCTATTTATTTTCCCAGCAAAGGTACAAACCAGTACTTCCTAAAGTAGCACTTTAATAGTTGTTATTTTGGCTCTTCTTTGGATGCTATATGTCTGATATATATAATTAGCATTCTTAGCATGTACATAAGTGAAATATAATTGACTGCTATTATGATTTACATACTTAGTAAGTCCTGTTTTGAGTTGTTCAAAATAAATCTGTAAAAGCATGATAAATTTCTACAATTGGAGAACAAGCTTTCGAACTCTGATATTGATGCTGGCCTCAGAACGGAGGTTTTTTAGACTATTTTCATAGGGGCCTAAGACCAAGGGTGAATTGGGTCTTGATGAGGTTTATGTCTTGACAGTGTAAAATTAGAAGATGGTCCGTGGCACAGATCTGTAGATCCTTTCCTTTTACATAATTTGGTTCCTGAATTTTAACTTGTTTTCGTGTACTTATGGTGTAGACTTGTTTGCCAAGATATGTCTAGCTAGGAAGATTTACTCACTTAGAGATACCTCCTTTCTTGAAGAACACCTACATAATAATAGCTTTAGCTTACTATTTATTTATTTATTATTAATTTATCATTTTGTTTTACCAATGATGATTACATCTGCTGTTAGCTAAATTTAGAGAAGGCTTTGTTACGGTTTCTCATACTTTTTCTACATGTGATTAAACAAAGACTTGTCCCTTCCAGGCCTTTCAAGCTTAAAGTTGTGTGGATGTGTGATATGCTCCACCAAAACAATTCATGTCACTTGTAAGGTGAAAACATTTGTTCACACTTGATGAGCAAATATTTATATTTTCCAAGTATCTTAGGTGGGATTTCTATTTCTATGATGAAAGTTGATGACCACAAAGCAAGTTGGGGAGGAAAGGCTTTGTTTGGCTTCTATATTGATGTCATCATTGATGGAAGTCAAGACAGGAACCAAAGCACGGCAGGAAACTGGAGGCAGAAACTTGTGTAGAGGTCATGGATAGGTGCTGCCTATTGGCTTGTCTCTCCATGGCTTATTCAGCCTACTTTCTTTTAGAACCCAGGATGCGGAGCCCAGGGATGACACCATTCACTATGGACTGGGCCCTCCCCCATTAGTCACAAATCAAGAAAATGCCCTACAGTCTTGCCTGCAGGGCAGTCTTATGGAGACATTTTAACTGATGTTACATCTTCCCTCATGACTTTAGCTTCAGTCGAGTTTACCTAACACTATCCAGCATACCAAAATTTAATATATAAATTAAACATTCAATAAAGTAAGATATATCAATGAATAGGAAACAGAAAACCATTTTAACACTGAGATACTATATGAATTTATTCACAAGGTCAACACGTTCACTCATTTTTTTTTTACTTCATACATCTGTGAATATTTATAGACTGCTTTGTAAGTTCTGGCAGTGTTTTAGATGGAGGCATCACAATGTTGAGAAAAATTCAGTGACCTCATATGCTATTGTGTCTTTGAAGCTTTGTGAAATGAATAAAGTTTAATGAATTAATAATATTTACTCCAATAATATTCCTATATAAATTTAAAGGAATCAACTTTATTTCAATATATGATCAGTGACAGAATTCTATGTATTGGATCATAAAATTTTGTTAGTTACTTAAACACACGAGAAAAAGAAGACTACAAAGTCAGACTATTGAATCCTTTTATTCATGCAACACATTTCAATGGATTAACCAGATTAGAGGCTCAAGAAACCATTTTATTTAAGGACTGAGTTTCTAGCTGCCAATATTCTGGCAAGAATCCAGATGGTGCTTCTGGGAGAACATAGCATTCTTGCAACTTGGAATCATTCAAATCCATCTTTACTGAAAAAGACCTTCATCAATTGAGTGGACTGTGTTATACAAAAAGAATTATACATTAATTGAAACAATATAAATTTTTAATATTTATATTAAATTTGATATTTATATAAATTTAAATTTATAAACAATATAAATACAAGTGATAAAACTTGTTTCTTAAGAAAGTTAATAGATGAGTACTGTCAAAACAGGATGACAACTTTGCCATTCATTTGTGTCATGGAGAAATGAGAGTTTTCATGTTGACTATTATGATGCCATGTTCAAGTTTCTGTTGAAGTTGTTTCAGACTGGAAAATACATTTTAAGGTAGACAATCCAGTTCTATAAAAGTATGAGCAGGGAAAGTAGAGTCACTTAGTTAACTACAGGGTTGGAATGCACAGTCATGTTGTGATTCTATCCCAACAACATAGTCTTCTGTTTCTTTTAAAATCCTGAAGCCCTGAAGATATTGACCTGCTGTGCTTACAATTTTGAAATGTACTGTGGAGGGCCGCAACCACATTCTCCATTGCTTCAAGGAACAAAGGTAGAGATTGACCTCTGTGACCTCAAGGTGTGGCGGTACACGCCTTTAGTCCTGATGCCTGGGAGGCAGAGGCAGATTGACCTCTGTGACCTCAAGGCGTGGTAGTACAAGCCTTTGGTCCCAATGCCTGGGAGGCAGAGGCAGATTGACCTCTGTGACCTCAAGGCGTGGTAGTACAAGCCTTTGGTCCCAATGCCTGGGAGGCAGAGACAGGCAGATCTCTGTGAGTTCAAGGTGATGTAGCACAGGCCTTTAATCCCAGTGCGTGTGCTTGGTAACTCTCTACTGCTGCGTCCCTGCCTACTTCCGAGGCATCATCTGGGATAATGGGCAGCGGACCAATCCAAGAGTGACACGTCAGAAGCGAGGACTGTTTCCTTTATAAGGGCTGGGTTCCCCTCACTCTGGGTCTCGGCAATGTAAGCTGATGCTCTCCCTCTCAAGACGCATTAAAGCTTTACTGCAGAAGAATCCTAAGTGCCCGGCATCGTTCTTGCTGGCGAGGCCGAGCGCGGGACAATGTACCATTATCTCAAAGGAGTCCTATGAATCTCTAGTTGATTTGTTTTTAATCACTCCATGTGACTGGTTTTACTGAAGTGTTTTAAAGATGGGCATTTGATTTACACATTTTTTTTTGATTCTGTGATGTTAGGATTGCAAGTTGAATAATATTTGTCATCAACTGTCTATTTAAAACAACTCTCTAAAATAAACAAATGTATAAGACTTTAAAAAGGTTCATCAAAAGATGATGAGCATGCCTTGTGCAGGGCAGGCTTAAAGGAGCAAAATATAGCAGATGTTCTTGGCAGCCTAAGCCAAAAACAACCCTACATTACTCTAGAGAAGCAGACTCAGGTAAAGAATATTCTGAGGGGGGTTATTAAAGAGTGCTTCTGCATTCCCCCACAGGAGGAGGGAACATGGAGAGTAAATGGAGAAAAAGTGAACCAGAACAAGAAATGAAATTGATGCAGGCTTCATTAAGGCTCACCCAGTACTATGAGTGGCTCTTAAGAGGAAAGGTCTTTCGGTGTTGTTTCGAGTTGTTACATGAGCCCAGTGATATTAAAGTATGTGTAAACAACAAGTGGTTGACTCTTTCCAAAACAGTTGTCAACTAAAGCCTTTCTGACAGGAACACATGTTGTTCGGTCCAGAGAAAGGAGATGAAGAATGAATGACTGCATCATTTAAACTCATGTAGTGACCAATATCACCATGTAGAGTATATTATGCTTAATAGCCCCACTCCTTGAATTCAACGATAGACTATGCTTTGCTTGGGGAAAATACATGCAGTAATGTCACTCACAGCACACACACACACACACACACACACACACACACAAACTCACAATCTCACATTGAGATTTACATACACAATTTGGTTAACTTGAAGACAATGTCTAATGATCACTTCTAAGTTCAATGTCTATGTATAATTTGTTTAATTATATGCATACACACACACATATACATTCTATAATGATTTTCTGAGAAGTCAGGGGATATTTTACTACATTAGATAGTTCCAAATTTGTGAAAAACATTTAAAAGTAAACCATGACTGGAGGAGAATATATTCCCAGTTGTGTCATGAATATAATAATTAAAGGAGACTAGAAATTTACCTTATTGTCTCTTTTATATAATAACTTCACACACCAGAATAGGTATCACAATTTTATCTTGTCTTATGCATCTAAGTTATGTTGTAGCAGACCGCCTGTTCATTTCCGGCTGCCCAGACCCAAAATAATCACTCAGAAACTATATTATTTTCCATACTATTTGGCCAATCACTTCAGTGTATTGCTTGCTATCTCTTACATCTAGATTTTACCCATTTCTTTTATTTTATATTTTTCCATGAGGTTTGTGGACTACCAACAAGGTTGTACTTGCAGCTTGCATATATTCCCTCTGGCAGCTACATGGGTCTCTTGACTCTGCCTTCTTTCTTCCAGCATTCAGTATAGTTTTTCCTGACTAGTTCTACTCTGCCCTATCAACAGGTCAAGGCAGTTTTTTTTTTATTCATTAACCAATAAAAACAACACATATGCGGGAGGACCTTCTTACACATTAGAAAATCTCTCTGATGCATATTTTTAGAAGAAAATTTTGATTTTTCAAAATGCTATTGCAATTATCAAATGTTAATTCTGTGATTTTACTTTAGAATCCAACTTTAAAATTAGCATGTATTCTGATCTACTGGTTTTCCAACATGATACAACCATTGTTCAACCCTCTCAGACCACCATGACTGCAATTAGTTCTAACTTAAAAAAAATAACTTTTAATATAACCTGAATTAGTTAGAAGTGAACTTGACTAGGAAACCAATTCCATGAGGCTTGACCAGCAAACTGTAAACAGATGGAACTGACCTACTCTTAGTTCAGATGTGGGCTAGAAACCAAAAACCAACTTAAGGTAGTAAGTTCTTTGTCTTTATTTAAGCTATTTAATGCACAGGAATTGCTAAATATATGCTTGGGACAATATTTTTTATAGATCATATTGATGGGATTTTATTATTTTAAAGAACTGCTGGTTAAATTATTTTAAATAAACATAATAAAGTAAAACTAAATCATATTTGAAATATTATATTTATATATATACTTAAAATTTTGTTTTTCTTAATTATAATTTGAAATAAACAATGGATTGAGAAGGTACATAATACAATTTTGGTGCAGATGGAACTCATGTTGGCAGCACCTTTTGTTTCAACTGAACAGTACAACAATATGCGATCTATATAGTATAGACCTTAAAAGGTTTCGTCATTGTTGCAAGGGCTTTACTTTTTTTAATTTACTGTCTTCAACATTTAGTGAAGTGCTTATTTAATATTCAAATCAATAAATGTTTATTAAATAAGTGAAAGAGTCTATATTTTTTACATATTTACTAAGAAAATTTTTTAATATAAAATTACTTTAAAATTTACTTTAAAAATCCACACTAAATATGCAATTTTTGGCTTGTGGTTATGGGTAAAAGATTATATGCTATTTTCAAAATATCACTTCTTGCTGATAAAAATACATAAATGTCTTGTGGAAATGGGTTTATATTAATTATGGCTCACATAAGAAGACTATTTTTCTGAGTTATATAAATTTTGAAAAGTTAGGTTTCCTTTTTCAACCCTTTAAAGACATTGTAGTTCTTTTGTTTTAAAAATATTGTGTTGTATGTTAAAGGACAGAACATAATGTCATTGACAATGTTCTTCATAATTCTTTTTAAAATGTGCTAAATGATATTCTATCTGCATCATTAGGTTACATACAGTAATGTCCTTTGAGAATATGGTTTTGCTATCATTTCTTGTTGTAATTACTTCTCTCAAAAATGATATGAGCTTATTGAAATGACTTGGTGTGTGAAGGTTGAGAAGACAATACCTATGCTTGTTGTAAATAACCACAGCTTGATGGGGTGGGATGTTTATTTCACATGAGCACACCCTTCCAAGGTGCCACATTTTTTAGCATTTTCACACCTCTTTGAATGTGTTCTTTCTATGTAAAAGCTTGAGTTGGATATATTCTGTGACCCTCATTTTCTTCATCTTGACATTTCTGACATTATGATACAGATAATACTCAATACTGGCGAGGGCACAGACCATGGTAGAAAATGTAGAAATATCTCTTCTGTCCACCTAATAGAAGACAATCTCATACTCTAGTCCAGAAATGAATAGCTAGCAAGTCACAGTGGCCAGTCATAGGGAATCGTCATGTTCTCTCCACTCTACTAATTCCAATCCCCCAGCCTTACACCCAGCTTTATAGAAGACATTCTACTGTGGTTTTGCCTCCTTTTCTGACCCCAAATTTACAGGGATCTATGCAATTTATAGTGTTATCCCCATATATAGACACTTTCAGTCCCTTCTTACTAGCCCACCTCCATTTCTTGTTGTCAGTTTCCAATACCTAGAAACACATTCCACTTTAGACCATATCTGGCAATATCCCAGGAGCATTTCCTATCAGGCAGCCGAAAGTCACTGGACTTTCCTAAATACCAGAGAGAACAACAGAAACCAAGGAACAGCACATAAAAACAGTAAAGAACATTCAGCAAACACGAGAAGATAGCACTTAGAATTATAATTATCCCAAACTCAGATGCCTAGACACCATCATAAAGATACAATTACTATAAGCTTGACAATTACGTCCAACTAGAACCCCGCAAACCACTAAAGTAGGTCTCAGAAATGCAGTGACGCTGCAGCAGCATGCAAGGGCTTCAAAATAGCTACCATGAAAATGTTCAAAGACCTTAAAGAAGATATGAATAAATCAATTACTAAAATCTATGAATACACAGTAGTGGAAAGGTATGAAAAATTGTTTCAAAAACAAAAATCTGGGGGAAATCAATACGATTGGCAAACCCTTAGCCAAATAAATTAAAAGACAAAGAGAAAAGATCCAAATTAAGAAATTTAAAAGCACAGGCGTAAACATAGCAACAGACACAAAAGGGATCCAGAGAATCAAAATAACATACTTTAAAAGCCTATACTCCAAAAAATTGCAGAAAATGTAAAAGAAATGGGAGAATTTTTCTGATATATACACTCAAGTTAAATCAAGAACAGATAAACAATTTTTCTGTTTTTATTTATTTTTAAAGCATTATTTTCTCATTTTACATACCAATTCTAAGTAACAGTTCCTACCCACATCTCGTGCTCCCCCAACTTCCATGAAGCCTGTACCCCATTCACTCCACCGAGAGGGTAACATTTACCATGGGGAGTCAGCAAAGTCTGGCACATCACTTTGAGGCAAGATGGAAGTCCTCCCCCTGTGACTAGGCTGAACAAAATATCCCTCCAAAGACAATGGGCTCCAAATGCCAGTTCAAGCATTAGGGATAAATCCTGGTCACACTGCCAGTGGTCCCACAGACTGCCCAGCCACACAACTGTCACCCACATTCAGAAAGCCTAGTTTTGTCCTGTGCAGGTTCCTCCACTGTCAGTCCAAAGTCAGTGAACTCCCATTAGCTTGGGTCAGCTGTCTCTGTGGTTATCCCCATGGTGATCTTGACTCCTTCGCTGATATTATTGCTTCTGCCTCTCTTCAAGTGGACTCTGAAAGCTTGGTCCAGTGCTTTACCTGTGGATCTCTGCACATGCTTCCATCAGTTGCTGGATGAAGGTTTTATGAGGACAATTTAGGTGGTCATCAATCTCATTATTGGGGAAGGCCAGTTCAGGCACCCTCTTCACTATTACTATCACTAAGCTTAGAGTCTTAGCTAGGATTATTCCTTTGGATTCCTGGGTATTTCCCTAGTGTCAGGTTTCTTGATAGTTCAATAATGGCTCCCTCAATAAAGATATCACTTTCTTATCTCTCCCTCTCTGTTCTTCCACTGACTTGACCATCCATAATATTGTCTCATGTTCTCTTTCCTCTTCCCATTACCTCTTTCCCTGGCCTTTCAGCCTCCCTCACTCCATCCCTGGCAACACTCCCAATTTTCTCAGGAGTTCTTGCCTATTTCCTCTTCCCAGGGGGATTCATGTTTGTCTCTTTTAGGGTTCTCTTTGTTACTTAGCTTCTCTGGGGTCTAGAACTATAGGGTGGTTATCCTTTGCTTTATGTCTAATATCCACTTATGAGCGAGAACACACCATGTTTGTCTTTTTGGATCTGGTTTACCTCACTCAGGATGCTTTGTTGTTGTTGTTGTTATTGTTGTTGTGTTTTTTCTAGTTCCATCTATTTATATGCAATTTTCAAGATGTCTTTGTTTTTTATTACTATTACATTATTGTATAAATGTACCACATATTTTTTATCCATTGTTCAGTTGAGGCGCATCTAGGTTGTTTACAGGTTCTGGCTATTGCAAATAATGTTGCTATGAATACAGTTGGGCAAGTGTCATTGTGATATGAGTGTGGATCCTCTAGGTATATGCCCAAGAGTGGTATTGACAGGTTTTGAGTAGATTGATTCCCAATTTTTTGAGAAGCTGTCATACTGATTTCCAAAGTAGTTGTAAATTTTTGGACTTCCACCAGCAATGGAAGAGTTTTCCACTTACTCCACAAACTCTCCAGCATAAGCTATAGCTTATGTTTTTGAACTTACCCATTCTGACTGGTGTAATCTGGTATCTCTAGTCATTTTGAGTTGTATTTCCTTGATGGCTAAGAATGTTGAGCAATTCCTTAAGTGTCTTTTGACCACTTGAGGTTCTTCATTTCAGAATTCTCTGTAGATCTGTGTCCCATTTTTTTCAATTGGATTATTTGGTATTTTGATGTCTGGTTTCCTGAGTTCTTTATATATTTTGGAGATCAGTCCTCTGTCTGATGTGAGGTTGGTGAAGATCTTTTCCCATTCAGTTGCCTGCTTTTCTACTTTTTTGACTGTGTCCTTTGCCTTACAGAAGTTTCTTAGTTTCAGCAAGTCCCATTTATTTATTGCTGCTATCAGTGTCTATGCTAGGAGGCGGTCTCTTGTGCACATGGATTGAAGGCTACATCCCATTTTCTCTTCTATGAGGTTCAGTGTAGTTGGATTTATCTTGAGGTTTTAGATCCATTTAGACTTGAGTTTTCTCCATAGATACAGCTATGGATTTATTTGCATTCTTCTACATGTTGACATCCAGTTATGTCAGCACCATTTGTTGAGGATGCTTTTGTTTTTCCATTATATAATTTTAACTCCTTTGTCAAAAATTAGGTGTTCATAGGTGTGTTAATTAATAATCTGGATCTTTGATTTGACTCCATTGGTCTTCATGTCTGCTTTTATTCTAATTCCAATATGTTTTCATTGCTGCAACTATAGATCTTGATATCAGAGTAGGTGATGCCTTCGGAAGTTCTTTTATTATACAGTATGTTTTTTAGCTATCCTGTTTTTTTTAATCTTCTATATCAAATTGAAAATTGTTCTTTCAAAGTCTGTGAAGTGTTGTTTAGGGATTTTGGTGTGTATTCCATTGAACCTGTTGATTCCTTTGGGTAGGCTGCCATTTTTATTATTGATCCTACCTGTCCAAGAGCATGTGAGATCTTTCCATTTTTTGATATCTTTTTCGATTTCTACTTCAAAGACTTAAAGTTCTTGTTATACAGGTCTTTCACTTCTCCATTTAGTGTTATATCCCAAGATACTTTATTTTGTTTTGAGCTGTGGGAAAGGATGATGTTTACCTGATTTCTTTGTCAGCCAATTTTCAGTTTGTATATAGGAGGAGCACTGACTTTTTTTTTTTTTTGAGTTGATCTTTTTTTCTACCACATTACTGATGGTAATAACAATGGTAAAAAACAAGCAGTTAGGTCTACTTTAAATCTTTAGGGTACATTTCCACTCATAAACACTTGTTTATATTAGGGGATTAAAGGCAGAAATGATTATATGGTTCAGAGGTTAAGAGCACTGGCTGCACTTCCAAAGGTCCTAAGTTTAATTCCCAGCAACCTAAGTTTAATTTGGTGGCTCACAAACATCTGTAATAAAATATAGTGCCCTCTTCTGGCCTGCAGGGACACATGCAGGCAGATCACTGTATGCTTAATAAATAAATAAATCTTTAAAGAAAAGAGGAAATAATCATCACCTTTGGTCATCAACCAATCCTAGAACAAAAGGCACAACAACTAGTGATAAGTGGGCTGCTTAAGTTTTGTACCCTGACCATAAAGAGTTTCCCACTCAACTCTGTGTCTTCCTAAAATTTTAGATTGTCTTGTTTGTTTTGTTTAACCTCAAAGCTACTTTTAAAAAAAATCTTAGTTTTAATATTTTCAAAGCTTTGATTCATCTTTGATGCCTCCAAAACCTGTGAACACAACTCCCAGTTTTAAGATTAAAGAAAGTTAGGCTAGCTGGGCTAATGGGACTCATTTTTTTAATCATTAACCTAAGCCACAGTCTATATGACTCCTTAATAGAAACTCATATGTTTTAGCTGTGTGACACTTCCCTGTTTAAACTTTTAATTATGAAAACCCTATTTAAGGTAACATTGTTATTATCAATTAGACAATGCAGCTTAAGGAGAAGTTATCTTCATAGACATTCATAAATAAAAATGCAAAGAAGAACAAGATGTTTCCATGAGATAAACACACTAAATTACAGGCAGTGGGGGTTGTACAGTCATTCACACTATGCTAGATACCAGAGAAAAGTAGCAGTAGCAAACATGAAAAGGCACAGCAGAATCAAAAGACACTCTGGAGTCTGTGTTCTCAGAGTCTCGCCAATGGAAGATTCATCCATCAGGGATTTGCCTCCTAGTAGCCAATTGACCCTGAAGTCAATTGCCTTCTGCTGCTCCTCGGACATGGCCACCCACAAGCATGCACAGTAAAACTATATTTAACCTTAGCAGTGAAGATTGTTTCAGTGAACAAATGGTTAATTAAGGACATGAAGTATCTGTTGAATGAAATGTTGGATTGAAACAATTGATTAGAATAAATCAAGTGTACATGCATAAGGAAGAAAACAAACAAAAACAGTACTGCTAAAGAAATTAAAAATCTTGTAAAGGATGAAATATAAGAATATTTACAAAGAAGTTAATAAAATAGTTGACAGTAGCAAAATATTCAACTGTAGAGAACAAATTGAGAAAATGCTGTCTGAAAATCAGTAAGTTTATATACATTATAACCAAATTATAAAACATTATAATGTATTTATTATCAACTCTGTTAAGTGTTTTGGTTCTCCCTTCCCCCTCTTTGTCTTTGTCTCTGTATGTCTCTGTCTCTCTCTCTCTCTCTCTATATATATATTCTCTCATATACTAGCATCCTAAATGTTTTATTAAAAATAAAGTTATATTAAATTGCTTATAAAATTAGAATTTAGAACACCATTTGAGGAATTAAATAAAATAATTTAATAATTCAGGAGAAAATGTTGCATAATGTGAATTGGCATGTGGAGAATAATTAAATTGTGATTACAAAAGTTTAATGCAGCAATTTACTTGTCTTGATTTTTAAAATTTAGATAACAGTGCAGATTTTTGCAATATGGCAAGTCAATTTAACTAGTTTTCAGTGGGAATTGAGCACCTGTGAAGTTTTTATGTCATACTACAAAAATATATTTGATAATTATTATTTTATGTAAGTATAGCAACTTACATTAATACTTAAGATTCAATAGTTGAGACATCCTATGAATACCATAGTAATTTAAGAAATTCACATGTTTGTTTGCTAATGAATATTCTTTCAAAATAATACATATCAAATTTATTCTTTATTACAATATAATATGCATAAATTTGTTTGTTTGCAATTTTAATTCTATTTATTCCTAAAGCACTTAGTGTCTCAGCAAATGTAATACATTTCTATATATTATTCTTTACTCAAATTTCTGTCTAATGTATTTTTATTAAAAATGATCATTCTTTTTAAACTTTCTAATAATGAAATATTAATAAAGTATTTAGTATCAGATTAAACAAATTACAAGATATCATGTTCCTAAATTTTGATTATCTTATGTATTTTAGTATTTTATTATTTTATCTATGTATGATCACATATATCTGTGTAAATACACATGCCATGATGTGAATGTGGATACCAAAGGAACTGAATTTCTCATCCCATGATGTGAATCTTGAAACTTCATACAGGATGTCAGACTTTGTGGCAAGTATGTTTAGCACTGATCCATCTTTCCGGCCATGTAATGTACATTTTAATCCTTGTGCTATTGTTATTTATTTAGAATTTAGACTAATTTCTTGATGTATTTTAGTTTATTTTGTGCTGCTTGTATATAAAGGTGTGTTTATGGATTATTTATGTTCTATATGCGTATAGCCTATCTAAGTACATTGTGATTTGGAAATCAATTTGCATTTGAAGATGCCAACTAAAAATTAGGACATTTTTAAATATAAGATTTATATTTTATCTTTAATAAATGCATTGTTAAATATATTTGTTGAAGTGTTTATTGGATAAAGTATATTTTATAATAAAGTATCTTTTGGGCTTCTACTATACTGTTGTGGAACATTTAACATCATGGTTTCTAAGTATATTTGCCAAATCTTTGTTATTTAATAGTTTAAATATGTGATATAATGTCTAATGATAGTCATGGTTGAAAGGGTTTGCAAATGGATTCACAAATACACATAATTTCTGCATCATGTGCTGAGAGTTGCTTCTTCAAAGTTATTTATTTTAGTACATTAAACTTTAAAGATGCTGCATAATTTTACTAAAGAGCTTCTCAAAATATAAAAGGTAAAGAACATAAATCTCTGGAAAGAGTCATATAATTAAGGGATGGTAATGAGCTCTAAGGAACAGCAGCAAGAAGAAATGTGAGAGTTAGGATATTTCTCTTTAAACCTCCATATTTCTATTGCATACTTTTTTCTAAATGCAGAAAAGTGAACTAACAATACTTCCAACAAGTCAGAATTTAATGATTAAAGGTTTAAAGGTAAACACAGCTATTTAATCAGGTAGTAACACTGATTTTACTATTAACAAGGTTGTATAGACTGCTCCTTCAGTTCTGATTTACACAGAAGAGAAGCTCTTCTGAGAATCAGTGAAATGGTTTAAAATGTAAAGGCGTTTGCTGTCAATACCATTGACCTGAGTTTGCCTACAGGAAGAAGCCGCATGGGGATAGGGGAGAACTTACTTATAAACACTATCCTATGACTTTCAAGTGAGCACCATGATTGTGGATGCCTGCACAAAACACACATGCACACACACACATAGGCACACACATACATGTACACACAACACAATAATTGTTTAAAACAAAGAAAGAAAATGGCTTGAAAGGGTCACTACATGGTTAAGAGCATTTTCTGTGTTTCCAGGGGACCTGAGTTCAATTCTGAAAATCCACAAGGTGGCTCAGGAGCTACAATTCTAGGTGACCTGACACTCTTCTGTAGTCCCCTTGGCACTAGTAACAGCCATATATTCAAGTAAAACACCCATGCACAGAAACTTAATAAAAGTTTGTTTAAAATAGTAAATAGAATGTATCTTGGAAATACTATTATACTTTCTTATCTGGCTTATGGTGTTCAATAGAATTTATATTGTCTATACTTTACCTATTTGCTTACATACATAAATATAAGTAATGATAGTCTACTTCTTATGACTGTTTTAAAACGAATCTTTATTTTTATTTTTTGACTTCTTTTGTTATTATTTATTTTATACTTCCAGATCCTCTCCCTTAGTTAAGAAACACTATTCTTAAATAAATAAAATCCCTATAAAACAAAACAAAGAAATCAAAACCACCTTCAAAAACAAACAAACATACAAAAACAATTTAATAAAAGCACACCGAAACACTGTGGAGTTCAATTATATGTTGGTCACCCAATGTTGAACATGAAGCCTGTCCTGGGGTGGAAGATGTACCCAGTATCTTGCTGTAGAAAAAAAAAAATCAAATTTCCCTCTCCAAGAAGGTATAAAAGACAAATCAATTGTTAACCTTTACCCTTGTTGCCAAGTTTTAATTCATTCATTAATTCATCCTTTCATTTATTAAAATTTAACTAAGTAAAATATAATAATAAAAGACAAACTCTTTGGGAGATTCTGCTCAAAAGAGGTTGCAGTTTATCACTTCCTGGCAGCTTTTTCCAAGCTCAGCAACTTCATCGACTCCCTCCCCAGTGATGTTTCCTGCTTTCTCTCTGACCTTATTTGGATGATGCCTCTAGTCATGGGTGTCTGGCTTATCTCAAGGATGACCCTTGGCATAGTTCCCTGAAAATGCTCTTTCCCTGATGCCCACATGATAATTATGTCATTGCTTTGGCCATTTAGATAGGTTATGCTTGCACTCATCCAGTTGATAGGAGCATGACACTTAATATAAATTAGAGTTTGTCTCCAGGGTTCCCAATCCTGAGGGCGTGCTGCAGACCAAAGCAGCCATGTGCATGATGCTTCAGTCTCTGTGAGTTCATATGAGTTTTACACGTGTTGATTCAAAGGCCATTGTTCCTTTATTGCCCTCCATTTTCTTTTCCTCTTACATTCTTTACCTCCCTTTCATAGATTTCCTTAAGCTCTGAGCGGAGGGATTTGATGGCGAAATCCCAATTACGATTGAGCATTCCAAGGTCTCTTACTCTCAGCATAATGTCGGACTGTGTGTTTCTGTTTCCATCTGTGGCAGAAAAAAGTCTCCCTTATGGTGACTGAATAAGATTGAGTAGAACAGACTATCATTAAGAGTCATTTTATCACTGAAGTTTTTTGTAGACCAGTATCATTTTGTACTATCCTGGGCTATTTAGTTTCAGGTTCTTGCTCACCCACACAGTGTTGAGTATGGCTCCCATCTCATTGAGGGGCAGGCCTTAAACCAAATCAGTTACTGGTTGGTACCTCTCACAACATTTGTGTCACCGTTTCCCTAGCACATCATGTAGGCAGGACAATACTGTAGATAAAAAGTTTGTGTGTACCTTTCTCATGACTTTTTTGTTTGTTTGTTTGTTTGTCTGGTTTTTTTTGTTGTTGTTCATTTTGTTTCTTCAAGATAAGATTTCTCTGTAGCTTTGGAGACTGTAATGGAACTAGCTCCTGCAGAAGAAGCTGGCCTTGAACTCGCAAACATCCACCTGCCTCTGCCTCCCGAGTGCTGGGATTAAAGGCATACACCACCCTCAGGCTCAGTACTTCTCTATAACTTGAATGCTGGAAAATAGGGATGAAGGTTCTATGTGGGAACCCGTTTGACATTTCCATGTTCAATGAGTTGCATGGGTGTTGTCTTCAGCAATGGGGTCTTTCTGTTAGTTTGCCTAAAACAACCTACAGTCTTACTAACAGCCTAGGTTGTTTGAGAATTGTCATGGGACATCTTTGACCAGGAATTCAAATATATGCAGCTCAGCGCTGGTATTGGAGACTTCAATTGGTGACAAAAGATGATATCTTTACTTCCTTTATGCACTTTCCATGCAGTTATGAAAGATCTTTACATTCATAGTTTCTTTCAAAAACAATTCAGTTCTCTTTATTTGACATGAAAGGATTTCTGTTTGAAATAGACTGAGTAGCAATATTAAATGTGCCATAAAAGTGATGAAAACCTAGATAACAGAGTATAAACTTTTATTTTGCACTCAAACAAGAACATTATGTATGTGATAAAAATTAGATAATTTAGAATAATTGTTAACACAGCTTGCAATTCAGAATATTCTATGTACTTTGTAAAATGTTGGTTTTATTTTCAAAATTCAATGTTTCAATATAGGTGTCTGCTTAGAAATTAACTTCTCAGGTTGCCATCAACTCCAATGCCCTTTTATTAATCAGCACCAAACATTTGTTTGGAAAGAGTACTGTGACAGAGTAAAAATGAATAGAACTGATAGATCAAACATAAGAAATGATTGAAGTAGAACATTAATCATCAATAAAGCCTTTAAATCTCTTAAACATCTGTGGACCAAGTTTAAGATTCTTAGTGTATAACTCATTTATATTGCAATCTACGTGAAATAAAATACTAAGAAATGAACTATAGATATTTTCTCTGAAAATAGAGCTCACTGACTCTGGACTGATAGCGGGAGAACCTGTATGGGACCATACTAGGCCCACTGAATATGGGGCACAGTTGTGAGGCTTGAGCAATCTATAATGTCACTGGCAGTGGGACCAGGATTTATCCCTAGTGTTTGAACTGGCATCTGAGAACACATTCTCTTCGGAGGGACACCTTGCTCAGTCAAGATATAGAGGAAAAGGTCTTAGTATTGCTTCAAAGTGAAGTGTCAGATTTTGTTGACTCCACATGGGAAGCCTTTCTGAGGAGTGGATGTGGGGGTGGAGGGAAGTGTGAAGTGGGAGGATGGGAAGGAGTGGGAACAAGGATAACTATGTAAAATAAGGAAAGACTGCATTAAAATGCTTAATAAAAAAGAAAAATACTAACAAACCCTGAACAAAATGATGTTCAATCTTTATATATGTCTTTTTTAATATCTTTTTTTATTAAAAATTTCCACCTCCTCCCCCTCTTCCCATTTCCTTCCCCCTCTCCCCACTCCCACTCCCTCTCCCTCTCCAGTCCTAAGAGCAGTCAGGGTTCCCTGCCCTGTGGGAAGTCCAAGGTCCTTCCCCCACCATCCAGGTCTAGGAAGGTGAGCATTCAAACAGACTAGGCTCCCACAAAGCCAGTACATGCAGTAGAATCAAAACCCAGTGCCATATATGTTATTTTTAATTATAAAAATCTTATTAATATTTTTATTTTGTTTATTATGAAAACTTCAGTTCTGCTTTTGTTTTCTGGCTACTTATTTTCATATGATGAACTTTTTAGTGTTAGTTCAATAACTAAAAGTAATACAAAAATTTTAATTTGATTTCAGCACACGCAGTATATAAATATACTTAACAGGTAAATCAAATCATCACTCATATTCCTCATCTTTCTGGTGTACAAAATTATGAACTTGCTTACTTTATAAAAGCCAAACCCATATTGATGGAAACTTTCAGTCACTGAGAGAGGAAGAACAGACAGATATATCAAGTTTACATGACAGGAGGAAACTCTGACAGTGACAATTATGATGGGCAATAGTCTTGCACTCAGTAGATCAAAATATTGTCCAGGGTGAAATAGTAGAGCCTTGTGACCTGAAAACTGAATTACAATGGTGGTTCAATCTTTGAAGGCAAATGTCTTCTTTGAGATAAACTGCCCGGAAGATTGAAAATTCTTGAACATCAACACTCTGGACAGGATTTTTGAGAAGAATTTCGAAGTGTTGAGTCTGATGATGCTTTTATATTGACCTGGGTGCTTTACTTGCCACAATGCCAGTATATTTAAGAGACATCTCTTGGCTAGAACATCATCAGGTTCACTTTAATAAACTGTAAAGTCTCTCCAGCATAGGCATTCCTGAACAAGCCATAATGTAAAACTAAGTATAGCTATTGGAAGACCCTGGAAATTAAGGAGAAAAACAGTAACACAAAAATGACTCTGTCAAACATTTATCTGACATTTGTCTCTTCTGTGTTCTTCACTAGTCTAAAAGCTAGTGAAAGAAGGTCTTTCACTTCGTAGATTCCAGCATATTTGCTGTAGTTAGAGATACACACACACACACACACACACACTGAGGCCTACTCCATGAGATGGAACCAATCCTCTCAACACTGCTTGAGTGACCTAGAATCTGAAACCAGATAGGACAGGGACCTAGGTGAAAACCAAATACTACAGCTTTGCTAAAAGAACATAAACATAAATGACTCCTAACAACATTCTGCTATACTTCTAGATCAGATTGCTCTCTGTCATGATCAGAGAAGTGTTCTCTTCCGGTAGTTAGAGATCACTGAAGTTAAGACAAAGATAAGCATCCCTTAGGGTATGAAAGCTGCATGTGGTAGTATGAGAGATGGAAAAATACCCTCCCATCTTCGCCTGTTGCTACCTGTAGCAAACAAGAGTGGGCCCCGGATAATGAGAGCTAGAAAACTAGCCCTTCCCCTCACCAACTGCATTACACAGGAGAGCAGACTCTGTACAATCTCTTGGCAGCACACAGAGATGATCCTACTGTGTGTGTGTGGGGGGATGCACACAGGTAAGCCAGCCCTTAGGGAATGAGAACAGAAGAACTGACCTTGTTATGCCCCTTCATATGTCCCCTTCAGCAATCTGAAGACAGGGCTCTGCATTTCCCCTGATCAAAACAGTAGAGCTGGCATTGGTGGTGTGAGTATGGGTGACCTTGATCTGAGGACAAGAGAGCAAGAGAACTGGTCCCACTCCTTCCTTTAGGCTGCCTTGGGTTAACTAGCCAAGGTAGCGCTGAAGAGTAGTGATGGGTGGTGATGATGAGGGAAAGCTGGTTGGCTGACCGACTCAGCTACCACCCAGGTCCTGAACCAGAGCTATGAGTTGGCCCACTCAAACATCCCTAGAATATATTAACTACTGGGATGTGTGAAGAGGACAATCCTACAAATCCAAAACAGATGGATCTCCATGACATAGGACAACAACAGAGTCCATTATTGGTGGTGTAGCAAAAGTCTAAGACTTTGAGTCACACCGATTACTCCTGGCAATGAACACTTGCAAATACATATTAATGGACTAAATGATAAACTATGTGACTCAACAGGCTACATTACAGCTTCTACAAGGTGACCAGATTCTTCTTCTCCTTCTCTTCCTCCTCCTTCTTCTACTTCTTCTTTTCTCCTCCTCCACCTTCTCCTCCTCCTTCTTCTTCTTCTTTTCTCCTTCTCATCCTTCTCCTCCTCCTCCTTCTCCTCCTTCTCTCACCCTCTTCCTCCTTCTTCTCCTTTCTCTCTCTCTCTCTTTTGGTTTTTGTATTGTTGAAGGGAAGGCTGCTTTAGAGACAGTCTCTGTTCTCACTGTTAGGAGTAAAACAAGCAGATCAAGCAACATATTTGCTGTCACATGGTTGGCTCAGGCTCTGAGAGCTTCTATGAGCCCAAGTTAGTTGAGAACCATGCCAAAAGAGTGAGCCCACTCCTGATACTGCCAGGATTGTCAGAACTCAGAGGCTGGATGGCCCCAAGAACTAAAATAGAACTAAACATGATTGGAAAAAAAAGTCAACATAATTATACCTAACAATATTCTGCTGTACTATTTGATTACTGCCCCAGTCGTCATCAGTGAGGTTTCATTCAGTAGGCAACGGGATCAGGTGCAGAGAGTCACAGATGAAGGCAGGGAGGAAGGACTGTATGAGCCAGAGAAATCAAGGACATCACTAAGAAATTAAAATCTTCATAAAATAAAAATTTATACAATAAGTATAGTGTGTTATTCAAGTGTTTTTTCATAAATTTTGTGTGGCTTGAGACTATGGAGTTGAATCACATATTCATGCTAATGTTCTCTCATTTCTATTTCAGAACATTTTGTACTGTAAATCTGTTTTGCCTTTTCTGTATAAATATATGGTTATATAGCATTGACAGTTATACTACCATTGCTTATGTCTTCCAATATTAAAATGTGTATATAAACCATCAGGCTAGGCCTGGAGTACGTAGGTCTGAGTAGAATCTTCATCTGTGTAGGGCCAGAATGTTTGCTGAATTTTTTCTTAAATTTGAGCTAGCTTTTTAAAGGTATTTTTTTATGTCTCCTAAAGAGCACTGCATAAATGTTAATTTAGATGACATACAATATTTGGAAATATTCAACACTCGACAGATTACATGTGACAATTTTATTACTTCGTAATTACTAAGTGAAAAGAAATCTCTTTAAAATCTATCTGGGATTAAATTTGAGTTTTGCACCCAACAGAGTGCAGCTGCATTTAGAACACATGAGCTGTAGAAATGTAATTTTTGCACAGTTAAAATAAATCTTTCTGTCAACAAATATGATAATCATAAAACAAAAATATTTCTTACACTTGGTTAAAGTAGTTTTGAGAAGTATAAATGAGATACACATTTATAATGACAAAACAGTCATTTAAATTTGGTTATTCTTTTTTCTTTTTAATTATATGTACATGTGGAGGTGTACACATGAATGTAGGTCTTTATTTTGCTCTATTTTATTAAACTTATGTGTATAATAGGAGTAGGAGGAACAACTGCTGCTCTTATTCAATTCTAGCAACATATTAAAAAAAAAACCTTACCAAGTGACAATTTTTAGTACTCTGTACTTCTGTGATATTGTGGCAGGTATTTCACACATATACTCTGTCACTTCTATAGCAAGATAATTATAAGTATCATAACATGTAAATCAAACACCAAAGTACATTATTAAATTGATATATTTCTTCCAGGAAAGCAAACAAAAACCAAGCTAAAATTTACTGCCCTAAGATTGACAATAAAGACATATATACAAAGTTTTCAGTAGCTTCAGTAATTTTATTAAGGTCTACATCTCTAAATTATGGAAGCTTTTATAGCAGACTTGTGATAATAAGAGGTAATAGTTAACTCACATAAACAGGTCAACAAAAATCTACATTCTATCTTCTGAAAACTGTAAAGCTGGCTTTCAGATATTCTTCTACTAAACAAAAAATGAACTCCTACAGAATTCCTTCTCTTACTAAAGTCTGCTTCCAGGAAACAAGGCCTAATATAGAGGATGATCCCTGATATCTGTAGCCATTTAAGAGGAAAATCTATGGAACCTACCACAAAAAAATCATAGTAAATGCTTATGCTGCATTCAGATCAGTAAAGGAGTACAAATACACAAATACAATAAATACTGGCTTTTAAACTCAAATATCAAGAAAACACCGAAGGTTTTAATATTAAAATATTAAGGAAACATGACTTAATTCAACCAAGTAGGATTTATCTAGGTGTTACAAAAATTGACCCAAATATGTCATTTTCACAGTCAGGTTATAGTTGCAGAAGTAAATATGCAAAAATGAACAATACTGCCAAATATTAAAGACTAATTTTTATAAAGTAAAACTTGAAGATTTCAATAAACGATAACTTGCTATAATATGAATTAGATTTAGTCATTTTTGTTCCATCTTTGATTGTGTTCACTACAAATAGTGTGCAGCACAGCTCAAAGATTATGAAATTAAATGCAGAAACCCAAACAGAGCATACACTGGCATTTAACCCAAAACATGTACTCTGAAGCACACATCACATTCCTGGGAAAATACCTGACGTATATGGTGTCTTTTAATATTCTCAAAATCAGCCACAGTGCTACAGCACCAGTGCAGAATCTGAGGAGTTAAAGAAAAATATCTGAAACACTGTATGAATTTGTTACCGTGTCATTTTATTGTAGGTTGTCTTCATCTCCTCTTTGACCATAGCCATCTTAAATTACAAACAACTGTTGTTGTGTTCTCTGCTGTTAATGTAAAATTCAAGAAATAAAAGTCTACACCAAAGACTTAAAAATAGACATCTTACTATGTGATCATTTTATTTTATTATTTATAGGTTTAATTTGTGAGATTTCTGTTTAAACAGTGGGAAACAATCTTCACACCTGCATATGATTTAGGAAGCTAGTATTTTAATTATTCAGAATCATGGTAGTTCTAAGCCCAAAGGACGAAGAATAATCAAATGTGAGACTACAGAAATTAAATAAAATATCCTTTTCTCTGTCTTTATGTATAGGAGTTCCTTAATTACCACCTTATTAAATATCTCTAAAGACTAACTGAACCTTCTGAGTTAATGTTTAGATTAAAAATAGTCAGAAATATTATAGTATAGAACTTCTTTTATGAGTTTTTTTCAAATATTTTGGGATAAATAGTAGTAGCACACACTACACTACTAAATATTGTATAAGGTAAATCGTTGTGGGATATTAGTACATTGTGTGTAGATATATTGCAGAGCTTGCTGTAATAAAAAGTTGACCATTCAAAAGCTAAGCAGGAGAGATAGTCAGAACTTCTGGTTAGGGGGAGAATGCTCAGAAAAAGAAATCAGAGGTACATGCCAGATTCACAGGAAACAGGATGGGCACTATGGAGACATCAGGGTGACACTAAAAAAGTTAAACAGAACAGAGGAAACCAAGCAATGTGGAAAAACGTAGTTTAAATGAGACAGGTTTACTTAAGTCATAAGAACAAGCATAAAAGAACCTGAACTAAAGCCAAGCTTTTGTAATTAATAATACCTTCTTGTCAGTATTTATGGGTTGGAATATTTATGGGTGACTACCATGAAAAAGTATGACTAAAGTAAATATTATTATAATATGCCAAAATAGTATGTATGACAAAAGAGGATTGTAGATAAGGCCATTGTTCAGATAACTGTAATTTAGTGACCTTAATTACAGGCTTAACAAAGAACCTACAGTGTAGTGTATTTCAATATAGGAGAAAAAATGAGCATATAAAGATGCAGAATCTACAATAGTAATAAAATTACATATATTTTTTAAGATGATTTGGATCTAAATGTTGATTCACAGAATTAAAATTGTCCTTTGAAACTATTATAATGATGACGTGCCATGACATTGTATAATACTATACTAGTAAAGTAAATTGAATCTTCCTTTGATTAAAAACAACCATTATGCTATGCTAGAAATTATATAGGAAGAAGTAATCACTTATCAGAATAAAAGGCATGCATTTTTATTTTTAAATATACCATAATATAAATTCATATGCTAAATTTTAGGTTTTAAAAGATCACTGGGCAAAAGTTGGAAGCACGGGGGTGGGGGTAAGGAGGGGGGGAAGTGGAGATAGGGAGAGAGAAGGGAGAAGGGGAGGATTGGGGAGAGCTTGGGGGAATGGGATGGTTGAGATGAAGGAAGGGTGAATATGGGAGCAGGGAAGAAGATATCTTAATTAAAGGAGCCATTTTAGGGTTGACAAGAGGCTTGGCTCTAGAGGAGCTCCAGGTGTCCAAGGAGATGTCCCCAGCTAGGTCCTTGGGCAGCAGAGGAGAGGGTGCCTGAACTAGCTTTATCCGTTAGCCACACTGATGAATATTTAGTATATCACCACAGAACCTTCATCTGGTGATGGATGGACATAGGGACAGAGACCCACACTGGAGCACTGGACTGAGCTCCCAAGGTGGAGGTGAAGAGTAGAAGGAGGGAGAACATAAGCAAGGAAGTCAGGACTGCGAGGGGCGCGTTCATCCACTGAGATGGTGTGATTGATCTAATGGGACCTCACCAAGGCCAACAGGACTGGGACTGAACGAGTATGTGATCAGACTGGACTCTCTGAATGTGGCTGACAATGATGGCTGACTGAGAAGTCAACGATATTGGCACTGGGTTTTGATTCTACTGCATGTACTGGTTTTTTGGGAGCCTAGTCTGTTTGGATGCACACCTTCCTAGACCTGGATAGAGGGGGAAGGTCCTTGGACTTCCCACAGAGTAGGGCACCCTGACTTCTCTTAGGACTAGAGTGGGAGCCGGAGGGGAAGTAGGGGGAAGAGGAGGGAAATGGGTGGAGCAGAGGAGGTGGAAATTTTTAATAAATAAATAAATTAAAATAAAAAATTGTGAAAAATACATTTATGTATTGATATTTATTTAATAGTTATGCTATTTTACATCAGGAAAAATATTTTCTTCTTATAAAGTATTTGAATGTTGCTTATTGTATAACTTTCTCTATTACCTTAGAAAACATTAGCTTTTTTGGCAAATGCCTTTGTATCTTTACTATCATGAACTCAAGTGCAAATGCAAGGATACCACAGAGCTTGGTGACAGAAATGCTTGCTGAAGTATCTAGTTATACTGTATTGCACTGACTCTGACAGAACCCAAGGCAGAGCGTGTATAAACTCAAATGTGCTTAGAGGATTAGAATCCTATTATTCTTCATACATCATAGTCACAGACTTAAATGTCAGTCAGTCACACAAAGCTAAAGATGAAACTTCCTGATGCTATGAGAAGCCAAAGATAGAATGATAATCTTTGGTGATAAATAAAGTTCTGAGATAAGAAATGCAACTACAGAGTACCTGAGAAAGGGACTAAAAACAAATCAAATGAATTCATAAATCATTCAAGTAGGACTTTAAACCAAAAGATATAAATACATGAACCAATATATATATATATATATATATATATATATATATATATATATATATATATATATGTGTGTGTGTGTGTGTATGTATGTATGTATGTATGTATGTGTGTGTGAATGTATATATGTATCTGTATGTATGTATTTCTATATAAGAAAAATGCTAAAATATTTTTGACTAGGGTTTGGAGTTGTTCAGTTGGTAAAATAATTTTTTTTTGTAGGTCTGAGGAACTAAGTTTGTGTCCGGGACACCCAAATAACACACTGGGAGCAGTATTCTTCATCCTTAATCCTGTATGAGTATGAGTACAGAAACAGGTCAGTTTTGTATTGAAAATAATTCAATTTTTGTGAATAGTAAAATTGACACAATAACATGAACAGCGTTAAAAAGAAAATGCCTGATGATTGACATCAATACAGTTTCATGGAAAACACAAAACTACTGCTAACAAATGATTATCATATCAAATTAAAGGTTAAAGAGACATTGTCTTCATTAGATTTCTATTTGTGTAATAGAATACCATAACTAAAATCAACTTAGATATAAATGAGTCTATTTCAGCTTATAATTCAACGTCAAGATACATTATCAAAGAAAGTCAGTGCAGGAACTGAAGAAGCAGTGGAGAAGTACTACTTACTGAATTGCTTTCCTTGGTACTCAGCCTGCTTTAATATACTAGCCAGGACCACATCCTACCATTGGCAAAACCCCACAGTTTTTGTGGATTGTGTCCTTCCAAGTAAGAACTAATTAAGAAATGTACACTATGGGTTTGCACACAGATAAGTAGCGATATTTTCTTAGTTGAGAGTCTGTCTTCCCAAAGATACTTAGCTTGTATCAAGTTTATATAAAACTAGGCATCACAGAAAACAGAATAAGAAACAACAGAGAGACACATTATATCCACATACATGTAATAATATAATTCACAAAATAAACAAGCAGGATTTATTGGAGAACAGTATTTTCAACTACAAATGCAAGTGGATAAATTTGAATTTACATGTACACTTTACACATTTTACAAAATTAACTCATGAAGTGCTATAGGTTAGAATTATTCAACAGAAAACTCCAGAAGATCTAGAAGATAATAAAAGAGGTAATCTAGGTGATGTAGACTTTACTCCTGACTTAGAAATAATATAAAATACATACTCTGTATAAGACTAAAGAACTTATAAGCTTAACATTACAATTCAAAACTACTGCTATATGGAAGTCATTGCAATAGAATAAAAAATAAATTCAGCGACTGAATAAATGTTTGCAAAATGTATATTTTGCTAAATGTTGTTTGGTAAAATATAAAATACATGGACATCTTTAAAACTCAACATAAAAAACAAGCAAATACAGTCAAATGGGTAGAAAGCCTAAATATACACCTACTCAAAGAACATACAAAAAGTACACAATTATACGAAAATATGCTTTTATCTTTGGGAATTTATAAATCAGAGTAAAATGGTCCACTCCATAAACCTATTAAGCTATAGTGATTCCAAGCACACATAGAACTTTGAGCAACAGAAACTATCATTCATTTTTCATAAGAAAATAGAAAAATAGCATCTTACAATGCTAAACATCTCACTGTAGTGGTTGGAATCCTACACATTTACTGTAAGTAGCTTAAATCTTACTTCTAAAGAAAGCCTACTATACATCTAATATTTGCTTATACCCATAATTCCAGTCCCGAAGTTGAAGCAAGAAAAGTTTGAATTTTAAGGCCAGATTTGGCTGGCGAGTTCCAGGTAAGACTTGTATTCTTAGTGAAGGCCTGCTGCAATACAACCAAAACCAAAACAAAACCCAAAAAGTCCTTTCTAAATGGCATTAGTACCTTATGCTTTGATTAATTTATTAGTACAAGCTAGATTTATTTGAGAAGAGGAAACATCTTTTGAGAAAATGCCCCCATCGAATTGGCTTTGGGCATTGCTTGATTAATTTTGAAATGCAGGGGCCGCTCACTGTGAGAGGTGCCAGCCCTGTACTTGTCACTGGGTTATGAAACAAATAAACTATGGAAGCCATTAGTAGTAATCCAGTAAGCAGAACTATTCCATGGCATCTTCAGCACTCCTGCCTCCAGGTTCCTGACTTAAGTTCCAGCCTTGATTTCTCTTAGTTTTGGACTGTTACTTAGAAGTATAATATGACATAAAGCCTTTCCTCCCCTAGCTGATCTTAATCATGATGCTTTATAATAATAATAATAATAGAAAACAAATTCAAGATACCACATTATTCCACTTCCACAGCATTCTTGAAAGTACAAACAGTGCTTATAGAAAAACTTTGGTTAGAGTTTTCCAAGTATTGGTTAGGCAGGACTAACTATGTGTTGTTCAGGGGACCAGGTATATTATCCTATACAACGATGTACTATTGACTCCATGATACATTCTCACAATCTATAGACCTCTACAATACAAATAAAATGCAAAATAACTACATGCATTATTCAATATTTCAAAAGTTAGTGTTCAACTACTTTAACAGTATGTCCTAACAGAGGGAGGTACAAAAAGTTTAACTGCTTGAAGAAAGTATAAATAGAGGAATTATAGTTCTTGCTCAGTTTTGTGTAAATCTAACATTGCCTTCAATAAACAAGCAAAATAAAAATGGCTCACATGTTGACTGAGGTTTCTGTCTCACCTGGTTCTTCTATCCTTCAGTCCCAAAGGAACAAACAGAGGTCTACATTAATTACAAACTGATTGGGCTAGTATCTCAGGTATTTTATTAACTCTTATAACTTATATTAGTCCATAATTCTTGTCTGTGTTAGCTACATGGCTTGGTACCATTTTTGGAGAGGCAGTCACATCTTGCTTCCTCTGACGCTGGGTCATGACTACAGACTATGCTTCCTCTTCCCAGCATTTTTGCTGCCCTGCCTCTCCTTCCTGTCTGGTAGTCCCACCTATACATCCTGCCTGGCTACTGACCAATCAGCATTTTATTAAAAATAATACAAGTAACAGGATAAAAGACCATTGTTCCACAGCAGCTCTCATATATTTTCAAAGAAGCAATGATAAACTAAACACTTTGGACAAGTCTTCTATAGAAATTATAGTTTAATATACCAAAGGGATTTCTGAGAAAACACGAAAAAGCCACAATCTAGAATAGTGTGTTAGTCAGCTATTATACCAATGACTAAAATAACCTGACAGAAATAGCTTAAGTGAGGAGGAGGCAATTACTTTGACTCACTGCTGTTCTGACTAATTTTTTCAGTCAAGGTCTAACATATAAACAGCAGAAACTACCTTTAAAATAAAGCGACTGATAAGAAAAAAACAATCCCAAAGCTCTTAAGTTTTTATAGCATGGACAAAAGACTGAACAAATGGGCTCAGAAATGGATAGATGCAAGAGTTACCTGAAAATGGATGGACAGACTAGAACTCCCATTACATATATATTGCTAGAGATACTAGAAATCTAGTCGTTTAGTCATTTAAAGCTTTTGTGTTAGGAGTAAAATGTCTAAAGTTCTGCTCATGTCAGTCTACCCCTAGGAAGACATAGAGGAGAGATGTGATATCTGTATGTTGTCCTCTGTGGAAATGGAAGGAAGATACTCAGAGTGACATGACAACTGTAAAAAGGTAGCTGAAGGCTGGGTGGACAAACAAGGCAAGAGGCCATTATATCAGGGTAGTCTTGGCTAAACTCAAATACAAGCCTGTAGATTTTCCTGTAGATAATATTTCTGTTCTCTCTTGGAAAATTGTGCATAGTCTTTTGAGACATTTGTGATATGGGGTCACAAACTTGAAAACAGAAACTGTACTTTGGTTTTGTAGCTATTCAGACCTAAATAATTACACAGAAACTATGCTAATTACAACAATGTTTGACTGATGGTTCAGACATATTTTTATGCCTTACAACTTACACTTTCTATTTGTCTATGTATTGCCATGTGGCCATAGCATTATCTCATTTTCTACATGCCTTGGTTCCTTGGTGCCTGACTGATATCTGCTTGACTCTGCCTATTCTCTCTGTATTTCTCTCTGTTCAGATTTCCCACTTGGTTTTACTCTACTAAGCCATTGGCTGAAACAACTTTATTCATCAACCAATAGAAAAAACACATATACAGAAGGACATCCCACGTCACAAATTTGACCGTATATTTAGAGCTCTCAGTCATACAGAGGCAATACTTCAAATTAAAGTCCATCGCAAGTGGTCCTGTCCCCTACATCATCTAGTGAGTGAAGCACTCCCTGTTAAATTTTTTGCAAGGTGAATCATCAAATTCCATGGCCACAGTTGCCCCCACCCCATGGCAACAAATAATTTTATAATGGAGATAATTTTACTTTTTGACCAGCAATTCAAGATGTCTTACCTTGTCTGTGTTAAAAGTTACTGCATCAATCAGTATATTTCTAAACACCCTTTTGGATTGTTTTGTCCCCTATTAGCACATACTTCTTACAACTAGTGTTTCAACAAGAATGGGGGACTCTCTTTCCAAGCTACTGTACAAAAAAAGTTTCAGACCCTTTCAATCACTTGATAGAATTCACTTAATCCTTCTTTACAACAATTTAAAATAATTCTAGGTTTTTTCTATTTCATCTTTGCCGTTTTATTCATGTATATCAGTTCTTTTTAAATCTATCAGAGTACATGTTCATCTAAAATAAACTATTTAACTTTGCATAATTTAAGTTTGGGAGATGAGTTGAGCTATAGGAATAGGATATCTTCTTAAATGTTCACTTAATTTTTACGCCAACTGAGAAAAGTTTTCAGGTCTATTAAAACATAAACTTATTTTGAGTTATACAGCACTCTGTTTTGGTCTGTGAACTGCCATGCAAAGATTGGGTCTCCCGTGTCATTCCAAGTTGTAGTTCTTTCAGGGACTACAGACCAATGTTATATTTTGGTTCTTTTGTATCTTTTCAGAAACAGGAGATGGGGGAAGTGCATCGTGTAGAATAGTTCCATAGGTTTAGGGCCACTTCATCCTGTTCATTCTGCCAGCTATAACCCAATCACATTACCACACTTATCTGCAAGAGAGTAATGGGAATATAGTCTAGCTGTGTATTCCCTTTCCAGAAAGAGAAAAAGAAAATGACTTTGATAAATAGGTAGCCAGTCTCTGCTTCAAGTCATTCTAGAGAAACAAGCACTTTGGAGAATTCCTTTTACTGCTCTTGTAAAGTTTAATCAAAACCTATTATACTATCTCAACAACAAGGATCTCCAGATAATTAATTTTTAAAACTATCCTTTTAAATGCTGCTGTGAATTATCAAGTGATCTGTTTCCAAGCAGATAAAGTGCCTCATGATAGATATATACTGTCTCTTCTTTGACCCTTTAGCCATGGGGGTTTTAAAATACCACGTCCTCAGATGAGGCTCTGCAAGTCCTGGCTGTCCTGACAGCAATTCAGGATGACATGAACGTGCACAATTTTAATGGATTTCCCCAAAAGGTGATAGTTCCTCTATATGAACTAGATTCTAACTTATTTTAATATATCACTATCAAGGAAGAATTTACTAAATGGCTACAGAGCTATTTGTGATAATCATTAATTATTTGGTAAGTGTCAACTGTTATTTCTTTAAGACACTGCACATCCCAGGGCTGCTTCTAAATAACCAGAACATTTTATGTGGTTTCCAATATAAAACATTTTAGCATTCAGGAAAGAGAAATTCTCAGAGCCCAAATGTAAATCATACTTTTTAGCACTGAAGAAAGCCCTAGTAAATATGTTTTGATTTAAACTGATAAGGTTTATTGAGAGTGATTCAGTCAGAGAGAGAGAGAGAGAGAGAGAGAGAGAGAGAGAGAACTAAGAGTGCTTAAATTGTTTCATGCTAATATAACATGTCTCCTAGAATCTCTCCTGGACTTCTTTAGGTGGTACTAAACCTTTATTCTCTCTTCTTAACAGATTTTATGCATGGACCTATTTTCTCTAAATATATAGATACTGAAGAACAATGTATGATCATCAATTGGATTTTTTCCTTTTCATGTGGTTTTTGTGTTTAGAAGAATTATCTTTGATGTATATAATCTTAATTTTTTGCTACCTTAAATGTTCATTATTTCTCATTATTTGTCTTTTCCTTATTTTTCTTGGACAACTTATGTTATTTATTTTTATGTGAGCCAGTTTACATGGCTCAATGATATAAGCAAAATCCACTGCTATTGTAGTGCACAGAACTGCTAAATCAGTTTTCCAAGGCTTGGTCCAGTATTTTTGCATCTGTTTTTCTTTGCTCATTTCTCTGATGACTATGTCTAAGTCACCAACTTCTATTTTTTAAAAAGATAAAATTGGTTATACATGTTTACAACCTGATAGTGTCAATTTTCTCTTGCAGCAGTAACTATGTTGATGAAAGAACAGTAAACAATATAGCTAGCAAAACGGTGTTGTCAATGATGGCAAATATTTATAGAGCTTCAATTCTGAAATACATATTTCTCATTGTCACAATATTGAGGAATAAAGTGCATATTTTTTTCTTATTTTACAAAGCTTTTATTTTGAGGCTAGAGGAATGGTGAAGATAATTAATAGGATATGTCATTGTATGTGAACTAAAGAAACTACATGCCACTTCTTCAGACTCTTTGCCTGACTTTTCCCCATATAAAACACTTTGGTTTGTAAATATCTTGCTGACAGACACTAAAGATTTAGTTATTTAAGGATTTTTGACTGTGGGTTTAAATGGATGCCCTTGACTCTTAGACTTTCGGTCTGAGATAAAGAATAGTGACAATGTTTCCTTGCCTCCCACTATTCAAACTTGTGGAGAACTTTGGTTGAACTACCTTATTAGACTATGTGGACCTCTCAACCTTCACAATTTTTGTACCCAAGTCTCTGAAGAAGCTTCTTTGCATGTCTCCGTTTATTCTTCCTATTAGTTCAGCTTTACTTCAGAAACCTAACTGGTACAGAACTCTTAAGGGATCTTGGGATTTTAAAGAGAAATTCCAGAATTGGTTTTATTGAAAGTTTGTCATTTAATAAAAATATAGATAGGAGGGTTAGGGTAGAATCAGTGTGGGATGATTAGTACACAGTGAAGTAAAAGAGATAGTTAATATAAATTCTTTAGGTTATGTTAAAAATCTTCTCTTTTATTCAAGGTGAAATGGAAAGCTATTATGAGATATACCAAAGAAATGCCAGTATAAACAGATAAATTGGCACAAGACTAAGCTAGATAAATGACATATATTCTGAATTAGATCCTCAACCCTACTCCTTTGGGTTGTTTAACTTAGATACCAAAGACAGTTATAAAGTATGGTGGGACTGACATGTTCAATTTTTCTTCCTGGCCTGGCCACTATCCTGTGGGTTTTCCTATACCCACTACTTTTAGTTCTATATCACTGATGTTTGTATTTGATAACTGGATTAGACACCCTACTCGTATTTCACATGTCACAAGCAAGGGTAAATATCAATGTCTGATGTTGATAGATTTAGCTGTGAAATGCTGATTATAAGTATGTGTGTATACATATATATATACATATATATATGTATATATATATATGTATATTCACCAACTGAAGAAAAAGTATGCTTTTAAAATTCTATTCACCAAGGATGATTTATAAAACTCTATCTTGGCCCATAGAAAGTATCAGAAGGTTTTGTTTGAGAAGGTCAGAATTTCATATTTTGCCAAATATTATGACCTCTGACCAATAGTTCTTAACAAATAGGCTTTATTCCAGGAAATGCTTTTCCATATTCTGCTCCTCGATTCCTCTACAATGCAATGTTTGTTGAGGTTCTCAGAATGTTAAAAATTAAAACATTCTAGCTATGGTTATGTTCCATGTGCATTCCAAATTACAAATTAGCATGACTGTATAATAACTCCTAAGATGTGTTTAACCACATTTCTTATCAATCTATATTATACAATATTAGATGATTTAATAATAAAAAATTTGCTCTAAAAAGGGATGAATCACTTCTGAAAATATGGCCCAGGCTTTGAATATTGTTTCAGAATGTTTTATGTAAAATATATGGCTTACTACATAGAACAATTACTACCAAAATATATTTTTAGAATACCCACAGTCTCATGATAAAGGAGACATCAACCTGGAAATAAAAATGAAGATAAACAAGTATTATAGAAGTAAAACAGAAGTAATTCTAATTTCATATTTTCTCATCTGGAAATTAAGGGTTGCACTCTATCTCCAGTGAAGCCAGAGCTCGGGAAGTCAGGAATTTCAAAAGTCAAAGACTTTCTGAGGGCAGCATATGGCAGAATGCCTGGCAAGAAGGAATCTCAATGAGAACCTACTATGTGGTACCTACTTAGAAGGCTGCCCTGTTGATAGAATTCTCCACCCCAGTACCTTCTTATTTACTCTTTTAGTAAGGGCTTGATATTCCTACTTAGAACTGAGTATAGAAAAAGGCGGTTGGGTGAACAAGCTGAATACAGTGGAGGCAGAACTAGGGTGAAGTCTGATTGTTTTCTGTTATGGTTTCCAAGTAAACACCACACACACACACACACACACACACACACACCTTCTACATTTTCACATTTGTTAAATGTAACCAAGTAGCATAACTCAATTGGAAGAACTCTATGACATGAAAATACTTTGTACTCAGTTACATGACTAATATTTTGAACTTCATTGTTTTGAGAGCTCTACAGAACTTTGTCTATATTGGCACCATTAAATGTCAACATGTACATCTATAGGTTACAAAAATATTTGGAAAGACACTGATACTGATGACACTAATAAAACATTTTCAAGAGATTTATCTAAAGTTATTATGACATCAAATTAAACACAGCAGTGTTTCAATCCTGAACCATGAAGGAAAGACACTGGAAGCAAAAGTGGGATTGAAATTTGTATTCTGTTTATAAGAGTGCTATTATTTTAACTTCTTTTCTTCCTGATAAAAGGGCACATAAACTTATCTGCGGGAGACAGACTGCTCATTTCAGAATTCCTTCTCACGTCCCAGAGTGCATTCATCTAAAACCGAGATGCAGTTATGCAGAACACAGATGAAGCTTTACTCCGTATTACAAATGCATTGATTTAAACATGTTCTGCAGGACACCACGGGAGAATAAATCTATTTTCCTTTCTAAAAAACATTGAAATTTTATTATTTTTAATTTTACCTCTTGAGATAACAATATAAACTTTCATCATGGTAGAGACAGCTATTCAGGTTGTAGCTATTTTTTGCTATATTGAGAATTTAGAGCAGATACCTTGAAAAGTTGACTCAAGGTCACAGCACTGGGTATCAGAAAACCAAAAAATGAGAAGATGTGTGGTTCAATATAAGGTCTAACAACATTAAACTCATTTAAACTTTCAGTAAAGACATCTAACACCACTCTTCTTTGAAAACCTTTTTAGGTAGATTTTTTTTTTCAAAATATATGGGATGTTGAAAACTTGGAAATCCAAGAGAAAAAAATGTACCCCAAGAGACCAAAACATTATTCTTACCTAGTTTATGTATCTCCTGATGACCTCAAGTTAAGCTATTGAGGTGAACCTGTATTCACTTATTTACTTTTGAGAATTAACACAGGACAGAAGACCAACACTAAAATGAAAGTAGTTGCACTTACATTCCTCAGGCAAAACAGGAATGGAAATTTAACTTGAGTTGCTAAGTATACTTTTGAAAAACTTTTGAGACATAAGCAGATGACTTTTAATAAACAATATTTTTAATCCATACATAGTTACTACCTCAATCTTTGTCTTTATTTATTTTTCTAATTAAATCTCTCATATTATCCATATTCACATGAGCTGATTATAAGAAACAGTTGTTGAAAAATACCGTTTCCATAATTTGCTTTTGAAATATATTAAATAAATAAGAATAATATAAAAAGGAGTTAATAAGAATGGGAAAATTGCTATATATTTCAGAAATATAATTATTATTAAAATGCTATGCTTCCATGGCTTGTAATTAAATAAATATATAAATGGTAAGTATTAAAGGTTATAGAAATGTAAAATGTAGTTATTACATATAGAAATTTCTTCTCATGGATGTGTGTGCATACATACTTAGTTTTTAAATGTGTATTTCTGTGTGAGATACATTATTCACAGTTTGTAAATTATGCATATGCTGAATAGATCTGGAGATTTGGAAAGTTTATAACATTAATCTTATTATTATTAGGAAATATTAGAAGTATAAATGTTTACTAACTCTCATTTTCCTTATATTTTTAGATAAAAATAGCTTAAGAGGTCACAAACTGAATAAACACTTTATTGACTTCTGGGAATCTGTGCCTTGTCCTGTCAATAGTATGCCAAAATATTAAAAGAAGTGTCCTAGCCAGACTCAACTAATAAGTTTGTGCCCAAGCTTATCTCTCTTTTTGAACTAGACATTGTTCCAAGGTTTGGACTCAATATCTTCCTAAGAAATCACTGGATTTTCATACTACATATCCCTCATATTTTATTTACCATACTCTATCCTAAAAGTTATGTTCTAGTTCGAAGTCAACTTACTGGAATCATAAATAATCTCATTTTAACTAGCCATTAAAATGCTTAATATTGCAACTACATATATAAATGAATAATATTTAATTATCAAATGGAAATTTCTATAAATTATTTCTATCACCTTTTATTTAAGTGTAAAAAACTCAACTGTTGTCTCTTTCTTTTTGAAATAGCGACCTCACCTTCCAATGACTTACCATATTGTTGTGATATTTAAATCCTTCTTAACCAAACACCACTTCCCATTAAAGTTCCCCTAGGTGGGTCCCCAAATGCTTCATCCCAGTGAGCACAGCAGTTCTCTTTCTGCTTGCAATTTGGCCATTGTCTCCCTACTAGTCTGGGTGTTCCTTCTGCATCACATTGAGAGTGTGTACACACACCGTGATTTGAGAGCTGATAATAATTCAAACTAAGTCATGTCTCAGTTTTAAATACTTTATTAATTCCAATTTCATTTTAATTAGAGGATAAAATTCAGACTTCTCAGTAAAATAAGCAAAACTATGTTAACTGGAAATAATTTGATATAATTTACAATAAGTACTTTCTTTGAATGTAATTTTCCAGACATATGAAGCCAAATATTACTCATTATAGCATATGATATCATACTTAAGCATTATACTTCATCTATCTATAATAAAATACAAAATCCTTTTGTAAATTTTTATTAAATTTTTAAACTTTCATGCAAGTATGCAGTATATACTGCACTGGAATATGCCAATCTATTTTCCTCTCTTATTTCTCCATAGATTTCTTACTGATCATATCTATTATTTATAACATGAATGTTTTCTATTCCTCTTCATATATTTAGATCAGCTATCACTTATGTGAATTGCTTCCCAACACCAGTGTGATTTCTTTAGTAATAACTCAGGGTTTGCCAATAGTATTTGTTCATACATTTTTATATAATTATACTTTCAAGGTTGCAATATGATGATACTATTTTTCCCATTTATTTCCCCCCTCCAAATGCTCTCATATACTCTCCCACTCATAAAACTCAGAAACCTCAACCTTAGACAAACAACTACAGGTCACTAAGGAAAGTTGAGTGCAGGAAAAATTGTCTTCCCCAGGGAAGAGCCCACCAACTAGTTATCAGATACAAAGTTTTCAGTCCTGAAAACATATACCTGCATATCTTTAAAGGATCAGTGGTTAAAGATGCTCCTTGTTTGAGCCTGGTGACCTGAGATTGACAAACTTGTTCTGGAAAGTTCTCTTCTGACCGGTATATGCAAGTCCTGCCATGTACAGGACCTCTATCACACAAGAGGTAAAAAATAATAAATAGTAACATCAATATGCTATGATGTCAGAACACAGTCCAAAAATGAATTCATGCATAGATATTTCCGAATGCTTGTGAGAAAACTCCAAGAAGTTAAGATAAGAGTTTTGTGACTTCAGTTTCTACAAAATCATGAAATTGTTCTGGAATATGTTTTTGTATTCCTCCTAGCTGTAGTTGATAAGAGTGAGTTTACTTACGATTATTCACTACAACTTACAATTGCTATTAGTTATTTGACTCTATGGGATACATGTTTTTGCCAAGAGCAGCTTGTCTAGCACACACAGCTTGTCAGCCACATATGTCTTTCCTTTTTGATTGTAGGCTGTACTCATGTGACACCCCACTGCTTAATCCTCAGATTATACATTGCATGATGCTCTGAACAATGTTGGTTATTGCATGAGACTCTAGTTTGCCTCATTTATCACCTCCATTCTCCCAGGTCCCACTACCTATAGAATAGTAAACAATAGGTGATTGAATTTTTATCTCTATTTTATATTGAATATGTCATGTATATACTTGCTCCTCAATTATTCTTTACCTGACAACAATATCTGGCCTAGAAACAACCATTGAAGCAAGTCTATTTTACCATATTGACTTCATTGCTTCCATAAATTATAGATCCTCTGTAAATATTTTAACTTATTTTAATTATACTTCACTATTTCAAAAAATCTAAGAGGATGAAGAAAAAATATACCAAGGGCCATTTTGTAATTTGTTCATTTATATTATAAAATACATAGCTGTCTAATAGCTAAGCATACACATGTAATGTGCTCACCAACATAAGGCTTAATTCTTATTCTTCCACTTATAATTTGAATGGGGAGCAATCACATGCTACAGTAGTGTTCCATTGTCAGTGGTTAGTGTATTACAAGATCTCTAAGAAATACTTCAAACCTGAGATATTTTTTAATCAAACTCAATGTGATGCTTGCTTCCTATAAATAAACACACACAAAATTTAATGTTTTTGCATCTTTACATAGTCCTGACTATACAGTTCAGGTTTAACTTTTTCTGTTTGAAGTGCATCAGTAAACCTAGGACAAATTTCATTTCCTTCACAACTTCATAGACAGATTTGTTCTTGTTCTATATTTCCATACCCACAGTATATTACATTTTATCAAGTCAAGAACTTGCATCTTTTCACATGAAGGATCACTTAAGGGCTTCTTCTTCCCCAATTATATTACTAATCCTTGCCTTTGGGGATATTTTGTGTTGTTGTTAAGAAAAATATAAGTTATTCTAACAAACACACTTCAGTTTGATGACAACGAATCCGGTAACTGAGACAGATGCTGCAATCTTAGAGGTAAGTAACGTTTGTGGGCAGATAATCAAGACATACAACAGCCATTTGGTTGACATTTGTAGTGTGTTTCTTAGTGTTTCATTTAAAAAATAGATTATTTCTTAAAATAAACACTGATCTGTGATAGTTAACAAATGACACCAGGAAGTTAATATTGCCTTTCTTCTTGAAGGCTTTATTAAAATTTTTGTTAACATTTTTTATTTCTTTTCAATCAAATTCAAGTGTCTTTAGCTTGGTAATTGTATTATTTTGATATTTAAAGTGTAACCAATCTTAAGACAAAGAGATAGCTCAGCTCCTAAGGGTGCTGGCTGCCACTAGTGATGACCTAGGTTTTGTCCCTGTGAGTCAAACTCTGAATGAAGAACTCACTTTTCCAAGTTACCCGCTGATCTCCACACATCGGCTAACCCATGAGCACTACTACACCAAGACAAACTAAGTCTAATGAAATATGTTTTCTTGAAAAAGCATATAACCAGACAGTCTGTATCCCTCTTTTATATTCACTCTGTGAGACTGGAAGTATTCTACAAATGCAATTTCATTTTAATAGATTTGGTTGTGGTTTGAATGTTAAAAGCCTCTCAAAATCTCTTGTTGGATATTTGTTCTTTAGTTGGGGTTGGAGAGGGCTTTTGTTTTTTTGTTTGTTTGTTTTTTCCAGGTAATCTATTAAGAACGTTTTGTTTTTGTATTTTGAGACAGAGTTTTTCTGTAGCTTTGAAGCCTGCCCTGGATCTAGCTCTTGTAGACCTGGTTTGTCTTGATCGCACAGAGGTCTGCTTGCATCTGCCTGCTAAGTGTTGGGATTAAAAGCATGTGCCACCATCAACTGGTTAAGTGCTTTTTTTTTCAAATGAGGTAGCTTCCATGACCAAACAGACAGAATAGAGATCCTATACATATATGATGGAACCTGACATGTGACCATACAGACTTCCAATTCTTTCTCTCAGGTCTTGGTTTCTAGAAAACCAGCCTACACTATCAAATCTACACGCAAGCATCAACTTGGGAATTTAAAAGTTCATTGTCTCTTGTCCTTAAAAACATTGCCATGGTGTATTCTGCTCATTCTTTTTAGGGATGATGGAAGTATTAAGACTTATAATGAGGGTGGGATTTTCTCTTCCTGTCTTGTTTTCAATGTGGATTATAATTATAACTCCCTTTGTTTTTAAATCACTTTCCCCTTCTCTTTTTATAATTTTGTGTTGGATACTCTGCTGAAGTCTGTCCACAATTTTATTTCTAGCTTCTGTTTTAACACATTTACTTTCCAATTCAGGAGCACTAAACTTAAGGTAAGAGAAGGTAAAATGATAAATGGGCTTTTGCAATATTTTAGACAAGATCTAAGTTTAAATAGCCCAGACTAATCTAAAACTTAATCCTCAACCTTGGTCTCACAAATTCAGGGATTACAGGAAGATACCACCAAATACAGTCGGTGGATTGCTTTTTTAAAGAAAGTGTCAAATAAACAAATGTGTATACCCTTGTCCTACTAAGGAATATTTTTCAAAAGACAAAAGAGAACTTTCTACATTTACTCATATATTTGGGGGTTACAAGGAACATATTGAATCAGGCAGAGGATTCAATTCTCTGAGCATTTCTCAGAATATCCATTCAATAGACAAACCTCCCTTTCCATATGCTGTCATTTCTATCTAGAAGTAGAAAAGCCACACATTTAGAGTGGCCAGATGGCAACTGTTCTCTTCATTACTAAGAGGAAATAGTAAATGCGTGAGTTCCCTGGAGAGAGGAGGCTGAGGTATTCTGTTTTAAAACATATAGTTTTATAGCAAGAACAAGCTTGCTCCAACTTTGGTAAAATGCTATCCCCACTTCAGAGCTACACTGACAACAAAAGAAACAGACTGAAATGAGTAACCGGGTTTCTAAAGTGAAACGTGAAAAGCCAAATAATATTAGCATAAACATTTGCAACTGCTACCTAAGAGAATTCTGATGGCTGCCTTGATTCTCCGTGTGAAATTATTCTTGCATGGCATTTGTAATTGTTTCTGTCAAGAAAATGGAAACCTTGCAGATATTTACTAATGTGCCTTGGAGAGCACAGAACCTTGGAGATTTGTGTAATGTACCTTTGGAAATGGAAATTCTACAGATAGTTCATAAACTAACTCTGAAGCTCATGATAGCAAAAAGCTTCCCAAGGCAGTATTTGTCCTTGGGAAAACCTGCATTGTTACCCTTCCATTGATAAACAAGAGAAGAAACTGCAAGGTTGTAGACAATTTCGCATGCATATTAGAAAACTGGGTATGGATCATAAAATTAAGATTTTTTTCTGGTAACTGTCTTTTGTAGCTCTGTAGCTACAGACTCAGTGCAGTCAATATGAGATGTGACCCTTTTTATCTATCCTCATAAGAAATATTGCAATTACAACATAAGAAAATCAAGATGTGTAATTTGGTTGTACTGGATTTAGCAGTGTAAGAAAGCCCCGAAGCGGACTGCCTATTTTATTTGAAATATGTTTGTGGTGCTGCATAATCATAACAGATTTTACTTTCAGTTTGGTTCATATAAACTGAAACTACTAAAAATAGCAATTTATTTTTTGCAGCACAAGCTGTAAGTAATTGACAGTAGGAAAATGTAAATAAAGAGAAAGACTAGTTCTGTGAAATATATGCATATGTATACATGTATGTATATTCTAAAGCTCCAGTGCTTTATATGTTTTATATTTTCTAAATACATTCCTAAAGTATAAGTATTATTCTTTATTTGCAATGTTACTTTCTAAAATTCAATACCTAAATGTACAAAACCCATGTTTACCCAGAATAGTTGACAAGAGAAATAAAGAGGTGAAAGTTATCTTACTTTTCCGAAAGGGTGTCAGGGAAATACAAGACAGGAGAACAGTCATGCAGAAATTCCTGCTGAGAACACAGGGCAAGTTTTCTGTCAGCGTCATGTTCTTCCGAAACTAAGCAGAGATGTTCATTTTTTTATATCCAAAATTAAACTTAATAAAATAAGAATGACTATATCACTAACTTCCACTAAGGAATTCACTTAGGGTCTCTGATTTATTTATTTTATGTTTTAGAATTTCTTTTTACCGTAACAGGAAAGAATATAATTGCAGTTGCCCAATGGATGTCATTGTGGTATTTATCTATTGCAGTTATAGGTTGGTTTCAGTACCAGAACATACAGTGGAAGCTGTAGAAGATTGCAGAAGTACAACTGAGATCAGTATATAACTCTTCCAAGCTTAGAGACCAAAGAAACAGTGCTGTATAATACCTTTCTCTTTAAATTTTAAATTTCTGTGATTCCCCACTCATAATGTGCCTCCTTATGTGTGTAAGTATGAAAGGAATCATTGACTCTAAACAAAAGAATTTTCTTGGTATCCTCTGTTGTAAAGATTCTTTTTTTGTCCTTCCAGCCAGCTCTCTAATAATGTCAGAGAGTTGTACTAATTATGAAAACCCAGCCTTAGCTTAGTTTTGTTTCTAACTAACTCTTTATAAAGTAAATTAGCCAGTTTCTATTAATCTACATGCTGCCACATGGGTCCCTTCACTTTTATCTCTTCTCCTGCATGTCCTACTTCCTTTGTGTCTGTGGCAGCTCAGACTTTCTTCTTCCCAGTCATCTCCCTGCCTGGAAATTCAGACTAGACCTCTTACATAGCTAAATTTTCAATTTAGTTTCTTATTAAACCAATCACAGTGACATATCTACACACAGTATAATCAAATATCTCAAAACAGTTTTTCCTTAAACATATTACAAGAAAATAAATGTTTTATATTCTGATTTTGGAAATAACCTCATTCCAATGGCAGCAGTAGTTGATGACTGATATTTAAGATAAAAATACTTTCACAATTTTTACATAGACCATAGAAGACATTACATGACCTGGGGTATTAAGGAAAATAATGTTAATCACTAAACATCAATATATATGAAAGAAAGTAGAGATAAGTTTAACCAGAAATAGTACTCTTTGATAGAATCACTGTGCTGTTCGGTATCCCAGAATTTCGGAGGCAAAGGCAGGCAGATCTATGATTTCAAGGCCAGCCTGTTTACTCTCCTTATGTTGTCTTATTGCTGTTGCTAAACTTTAAGGACTATGTTCAAGAGATATGTAAAGAGTGGACAGCCTTGTCTTGTTCCTGAATTTAGGGGAATTGTTTTGAGTTTCTCTCCATTTAATTTGATGTTAGGTGTTGGCTTGCTGTATATTGCTTTTATGATATTTAGATATGATCCTTGTATCTCTAATCTCTCCAAGACCTTTATCATGAAGGGGTGTTGAATTTTGTCAAATACTTTTTCGACATAAAAATGAATAAAACCAAATGAAATGATCATAATTTTTTCAGTTAAATTTATATGATGAATTACATTGATAGAATTTTATATGTTAAACCAGTTCTGCATCTCTGGGATGTAGCCTACATGATCATGATGCATTTTTTTAAATTTTTGTTTATTTATTTATTTATTAAAAATTTCCACCTCCTTCCAGCCTCCCTTTTCCCTCTCCCTCCTCACCTCCCCTTCTCTCTCTAGTCCTAAGAGCAGTCAGGGTTCCCTGCCTCGAGGCCAGCTGGACTGGGAGTGATGGAGCATGTGATCAAACTAGACCCTCTGAATGTGGCTGTCAATGAGCGCTGACTGAGAAGTCAAGGACAATGGGTTTTGATTCTACTGCATGGACTGACTTTGTGGGAGCCTGGTTTGTTTAGATGCTCACTGGTAACGTGATTTTTATACACTGGTTTGCTGTTGTTTCTTTTTTTCCTGCTTGATGTATCAAGAGGTACTGAAGTCTTCCTGTAATATAGATCATATCCATTTTTTCTACACTGTCATTTTTGCTTTCTTTGATTTGATCATTTGTTGTTGGTATTATCCATGTTAAAGACTATTATATTCTCTTATAGAATTAATATTTGCGTTACTATGTAATTCTCCCTGAAATCATTGATAATCTTTATCCTAAATAAGCATGGTACCTATGTTCATCCTCTCATTTACTCCTTATCCTCAACTGTGCTTCTTTGAGGACAGTCTAGTGTGTTTTCTGCCTTATTAACATTGAAAATATTTAGACAAATTTTGTTATATATTCTGTTTGATGTTCTAGTCTACCAGTCCTACATTTGTGATTGAATGTCTGAATTTGATTTCAGAAAATCTTGGCCATTGTCACTTTTAACATTTTTTGACTTCTTTATTCCTTTTGTTCTTCCACAAGTGTATGTGTGTCCACACCAATTTGAATTATCCCAGCTATCCTGTATATTCTGTTTTTCTCATTATCAGTTATCGATCAATTTAGTTTATAAAGTTCCAATTAAATATTTTCAAATCTCTGTATTATTTCTGTTCTTGTGCTTGACCATCTGAAGACACAGTAATATTCATTTCTAGGTAAAATTCAAAAGCTAGAGTTTATGAAGTTTTCAACTGACCTTCAGTAAGTCAGATGGGCCTTAGTATACTCATTTTCAATGAATATTAGGTGTATGATATAAGAAATTCTCTGGGTATTTTCAAAATGGATACTTTCCCTTGGAGATAAGCCTGAGGCATTTATCTAGGATATTCACTATGGGAATATGCTGGATTGTTCTAGGATGCTCTCCAAAGAGACACAGTGGGATTTCTATAATGTTCATCATGGGGATACAGTAAGTCTTTATGTGACAAAAATGCTTGAGCATTTAGGACCCCAGTTTAGAGTGCTCCCACAGGAGTTTCTCATTCCCAAACTAATTTATCACAGCCTCTAGCAAACCTGTAAAATAATTCTTTAAAAAACTTTTTAATTTTTCTTAGCAGTTTATATGTATAACAAGTTCTGCTTCATTCTGTGAGCTGATTTTGGCTATGTTTCTTCATATTTGTAGTTTTTGCCTAATTTTGCAGTGGTGTTTTACCTCATAACTCTAAGTTCCTGACAAGCATAAGAAAAATTATTATATATTAGATTATTGAACATTTTCCTATAAAAAGGATGTGGGTAACAGCTTTCAAATTATTTTTCATGTCAGAACTGAATCCACAATCCTCACTCTTTGTCTTTTTCTTATGCAAATGGATAGTCTTCATGAAATTATATTAAAATCCATGTCTATTTTGATGAGTTTGACTGGGGTTTAACTGTCTATAGACCATTTTCTGTTTTGCTGTACTCATTTGTTTTATTGTCGTTGATAAGTAAAGATTCACAGCCATGGAATATGTGATAAGTTGATGTTCCTGTCTCAGAGATACCTGATAAAATAGACACTCACTTTCAAAGACCATTGGCATTTAATAGCCTGATGGAACAGACTTTAGGTCTCAGGCAAAAATCAGAAAATACTTCTTCAGTATATTAATTTGAAAATCAATTCCTTTAAATTCTTTCCTTATTTAACACATTAGTACAATGTTTTTCTGGGACACTGTTGTTTTTTTTTTTTGTTTCATCTTTTTCTCAGTGATATTTAATGAACTTTGCTGTGGGACAAAGATCTTGTACTTTCCAAAGATTTTTCACTTGTATTTTAATCAAACACTGATTAGCCAGTATCCAGGCAAGAAGTATAGACAGAGCAACCAATCAAGAAGGGTGACAAGGTAGGGTGACAAGAACAGGAGAATTCTGGGAATAGGAAAAAACTTAGTCTGCAGTTGTCACGCAGATGAGAATGCCTAGTTGATGACAGGTACCAAGCCACGTGGCTAAGACAGACAAGAATTATGGGCTAATATAAGTTACAAGAGTTATAAGAAGCCTGTGCTAAGAGGCCAATCAGTTTATAATTAACATAGACTTCTGTGTGGTTCTTCAGGACTGAACAGCTGCAGGGCCGAGTGGTACAGAAATCTCTGCCAACAGAACTTTTCATGTGACTTCATTTTCCCAAGAAAATATATGTGATGCATCCATCCTGACAGTTTTAAGTCTTCACAACACATGAAGGAATTCACGGTTTCCAGTTTTCCTTATAAGTCACCTCTGAGGGCATAATTCTGTTAATATGCTTATAATACTTAGAAATAATCACTTCCTTTCAGTTTCTAGTCAATACATCAACTTTAGAATCTATGATTTCATGCACTATCAAGGCCTTCACAAACATTTCCTCTGTTGGGATTAGAGTCCTCACAATCACCAAACTGCTTCTTACTCTTCTATATATGAACAAATAGTAAATTCTTATAAGTGTTTACTTTATGTGAAAATTTTTATTTTCATTTTAAAGTTGTCTCTCCTGGGTTGAAAACTCATACTGCTGTTTGACTACATTGACAGCTCTAGCAAGCTGACATGTTGACAGTTAAGCCTGAGAACTACTGGTTTCCCCTATTAAGCTTGTTACCTGAAAAATTTCTCTTAAAATTCTTTTCTAGGGCCTTTAAATAAAGCTAGAACTGGGCTCTGTAACATTTGTGGGATCTAAAGACCATAATCTTCCCATATGTCTTTCTTCCATCCCATCAAATCCAAAGAGTTACACCATTATTCCACAGTGCCTTGGGGTCCCCTTAATAGTGTAAGAAAAAAAAAGAGTTGTAACTGTGAAATTTAAATAAGATGTTGTTGTTTTTAGGTTGATTTCCTTTAATAAATTTCCAGTATTAGCTGGGCAGTGGTAGCACAGGTCTTTAATCCTAGCACTTTTAATGCAGAGGCAGGCAGGTCTCTGAGATAGGGTCTAGCCTGGTCTACATAGCTAGTTTCAGAACAAGCAGTGCTACATAGAGAAACCTTGTCTTGAAACAAACAAACAACAAACAAAGCAAAAATTCTAATATAAATTATTAAGAGTTTCTTTAGAATATTCTTCAAATTCATAGCTTTTAGATTACGGCTGATTTGATAGTCTATAGTTTTGGGGGCATAATTTATTTTCTTTCAGTTTTTCTAGAAATTAAAATAACAAATCACATGCTCTTCTGTATATTATTTGAATTACCTCTTATCTTACTTTTGTGGTCTTCGCTGAACCTTAGTCAAGCTAATTTTTTTTAAAAAAAGGAATACTTTCACCTATATGAAAACTTTTTCTACTATCAAAGCCAACACCAATTCCACTTCTGTCTTGGTCAGGGACTCATAGAACTCCAGTGTTATCAACTGTCCTTGCAACATAGGCATTGCATCACAGATTAATCTTCAGTATTTACCAATTGTAAAGCAAAGCTTGTGGTGCCCGACTGCCAAAGTATTGGTTACACATTCATTCACGTTATTCACCTTCCCTTGCTACAGGATGGACAAAACAACTCTATTTCTCTCAGAGACCAAACTTATTGAAATCGCCACAGTTACAGGAATTCTATTTAATAAATTATTAGGCTTACAATGAACAGCAATTACAATTCTAGTTACCAGCATTAAATTCTTTCATTTGTTCCCCTGTTTATTTGAGTTACCTTTTCTCCTTCTCTTCTAAAGCAGATTCTCAGACAGGCCTGCAAAGTTGAATGAGCTCCCAGCAGCCAGGCTCAACATCAATTGTTTATTACAGGGCTCTGTGAAGTTGCTTCCCATTTCTTTGAATAGGTCCAACGTGTAATCCATCCCAAACAAACAGCATAGAACTGTATCCCATAAGTTTAACTAGTGTTTTATTCATTCTTATTTCAAACTTTAAATTGTTACTCAGAGATGGATGTGCTTTCATTTTGAGAATTACCTCTGATAAGGAGTTTTCTATTGACTCTGGTTAGAATTAATGCTGAAGAGAAACAGCTTCAATAAGGACCTTTGGTGCACTGTGTTGGCAATGCTCTCTGTTTCATTTGTCTGTTTGCTTGCTTTTTTGGTTATTTGTTTAGCAGGGTCTTACCATCCTTCTTATTATAAGGGATACTATGACAGCAGAGCAAGCAGGAATGGAGACGGCAGCAGCTGGGAAGATTCAGCTGTGAAGTGTGTATCATTATTGTGACTACCTAGAACCAGAAAATGTCTTAACAGAGTTTCATTGAAATATTTACTCACTGGGTAGGTGTGTGTTAATGCATAGGAATCTATAAACTAATGTAGGAATCTATAAACTAATGTAGTTCCTCAATGTATTGTGTGATTCTTACTTTTTTATTATTTAAAGAAATTTGTATAAAGAAAGAGAAAATATTGACATCTAATAAGAATGCTGGAGATAAGTCTGGACAGTTAAGAGTACATAGATCTAATCTACATGGATAGTAATAAATTGAGTAAATTGGAAGCACAGGGACCTTGGGAGAGGGTTAAAGGGGAGGGTAGAGACAAGAGGGAAGCAGAGAAAAATATGGAGCTCAATAAAAATCAATAAAAAAGAGTGCTTTCAACTCATGCAGAGAGTCATAGAATGGATCTTAATATCCATATTTGGTGCCTTAAATCTTCATGTAACTACAGTTCCAAGGTATCTGATGTCTTCTGACACTGTGGGTACATACATATGAATAGTGCTTGTTAAAACAGGATATGAGCATATGCGTATAGATATAAAAACAAAAGACTATCTAATATACATATTTTATTATCAGCCTTCAGTGAAAGGCAAAATTGCAAATAATCAGTCTGTATTTCTTAGATATAATTTATGGAAAACATCTACTATAAAAGTAGAAGAATATCAAAACAATTGTCAGCATTATAGCTCTGCTTCCCCAATTATTGTTAACAAATGATTAAATTAAAATAAAATATATGAATTCAGAAGATAGTGAATGATTTGTGATAGTTTTCTTTTCATCTTTTTGAGATTACATTACAATGTTATTATATTATTTCTCTCAACAATCCCACCTGCATTTCCATCCTTGTTCTTTTTCAAGTTCATGGCCCCTTTTTATGCTTTTATATTTATATGCACACACACACATACATATATATATATATATATATATTTCATATATATGTATATATAAAATGTATCGGTATGTATTAGTGTGTGTGTGTGTATGTGTGTGCTGCCTTCACAGTCTGTGTAATGTTGCTTGTTTGTGTGTTTTTAGGTTTGACTACTTAGTATTGTATAACCAATTGATATACTTTCCCCTCACTTTCAGAATTCTTTTTCTCTCATTCTCAGATTTCATTAGCTGTGTTTAGTTCTTTGTGTAGGTTTGAGGCCTCTTGGACTTTCCTGCGTCTACTTCAGCACACTTATTCCTGTGTCCTTGTTCAGTGGATGTTAGGCAGTGAGGTTGGGGAGACTTCACAAGTGCAGCTTCACCTTTTCCTAGGAGAAACTATCTCACAGCAAACTCCTTACCCCCTGGCTCTGATGACCTTTCCTCCCTCAATTTCACAGTGATCCCTAAACCTTAGGAGGAGGATGTGTATTGTCAATGTTTCAATTGGAACCAGGCTCCACAAATACACATTTTGATAGGTTGTAGCTTTTTGTCTCTAAAAAACATCTTAAAGAATTATTTTTTTATTAATAATTTATAAAAATTTCCACTTCCTCCCCTCCTCCCAATACCCTCCCACTCCTCCCACTCCGTCTCCTCCTCCCTCTCCAGTCCTAAGAGCAGTCAGGGTTTCCTGCCCTGTGGGAAGTTCAAGTTCCTCCCCCCTCTCTCCAGGTCAGGCAGGTGAGCATCCGATCAGACTAGGATCCCAAAAAGTCAGTATGTGCAGACGAAAGCAGTCCCAGTGCCATTATCAATGGCTTCTCAGACAGCCCCCATGACAGACACATTCAGAGAATCAGGTTTGATCACATACTGGTTCTGTCCCAGTCCAGCTGGCATTGGTGAGCTCTCATTAGATCAGGGAGCCATTTTAGGGTTTGCAAGAGACTTGATTCTAGAGGGATTCCCAGGTCCAAGGAGAGGTCCCCAGATTGTTCCATGGGTAGCAGAGGAGAGGGTGCTTGAACTGGCCTTGGCACATAACCATACTGATGAATATTTTGCATATCACCATAGAACCTTCACCTGGCGATGGATGGGGACAGAGACAGAGACCCACATTGGAACACAGGACTTAACTCCCTAGGTCCAAATGAGAAGCTGAAGGAGAGAGAACGTGAGCAAGGAAGTCAGGATCAGAGGGAACCTTCATCCAATGATAGATGGAGATTGAGACAGAGACCCACATTGAAACACTGGACTGAGCCCTCAAGGTCCAAATGAGGAGCAGAAGGAGGGAGAACATGAACAAGGAAGCCAGGACCGCGAGGAGGGTTATCACCCACTGATACAAGGGGACTGATCTAAAAAGAATTATTTTTAACTTTTAATAGTAACTATATACTTAAAAATATCTATAGTGTGTGAGTAAATATACAAATGTACCTAAATACAAATTTTTCCATTTGTAATGACAAAAGTTTATCTAAGAAATGAAGTCCATTACCAAAAACTCCAATACCATATGTGAGAAACCCTCTTTTGACATGTTGGTGAGAATATTCCAAGAGGCACTCAAAACATTATAGACTACTGCTATTGCCCTTGTGTTGCCTCCCAGAGGTAAAATTTCAGTCTCTATTACTGAAGCCACCACACACTTCAGACAGAGTCCAGAGACCCCTCAGGTACTAACGACCTTTGAAAATCTCCTTCTTGAATTCTAACTTTCATAATACCTAAAAGACTCATGACAATTTCTAAGAGAAAGAATCAACCAGCAATTCTATCCATCTATTATCCCTAGCCTATGAGCCAAGAAAATGACCAGCATAACCCAAGATTATGCATAGCTCAAAGACCAGAGTTTTCTCTGTCTCTCTCTGTCTGTCTCTGTCTCTGTCTCTGTCTCTCTGTCTCTCTCTCTCTCTCTCTCTCTCTCTCTCTCTCTCACACACACACACACACACACACACACACACACACACCAGGGCTCACCACCTGTCCAAGTTGCCATGTCCTTTCCTTTCTATGGGCAGACATCCCCTGCTGAGGCATAGACCATAGTAGTCAGAGCAGATAAGAGCTGCATCTGTATTCAGAATCCTCCCATACCCTTGGTTTGGATTCAAAATACAAACATTCAAAACACTCTTTTCCTCCCTACCTCCTGCCCCCAATAACTTGCTCACACTTTCACCTCAGGGAGATACCCACTGTCCAAGTGCAGGATAAGTCAGTCAAAAGGACAGAGATAACCACATCGAAGGCCACTCTCACTACCAGAAGGCCACCCCTTAATTCTGACAGAGATTCACTGCCTGAGTGTGGCACCTGCACTACCTGGAACCATGGTTGGGCAAGGACCTGGGGATTAAAAAACACACAGAGACATGAGTCACTCTTGAAACAAAAATGCCAATTTTATTATGTTCCCAGGCAGCTTATATACTGTTCACCTTGACTAGTAGCCATTCTCTAGCTCAAGGGAATTTTTTACTGCAAGCCCACCAGAAACTACTTTCTTGTTATCGGAACTCATGAGGGTTTCATGCTAAGAGTAGCTGCAGTCATAGAAAAGCAAGTGTTTACTCCAGGCGGCAAGAGGTCATAGAAAGTTTAGGGTCTAAGGATCTGCAATTCCCAACACTGGACTATAGGTAATGACAGCTGCCAGAAACACAGAACACAAAGACCAGAAGATCAAAAAGAAAATAGAAGCTAAGGAACAATGTACCCACCCAACAAAAACTAATTCAGAAATTGGCACTTATCTCAGCATAAGAAGTAGGAAAAAGATTTTCCAAGGAGCAAGCTGATATAGCCATTCCACTATGTAACAAAATATACCTCCAACCAGAATTCATCTAAAGAGATGAGAGAGGACACTTCATATTCACCAAAGGAAAGATACTGCAAAATGATATCTCATTTATGATCATCAATGCCCCTCAAAAGACACATACATTTGAAAAAATACTAATAAGATTAAATCATACATTGAACCCAATATATTAAGAATGGGAGACTATGTTAACCCTCTCTCACCGAGGAACAGGTCATCAAGACAAAAACTAAACAAAAAATTTTGGAGCTAACAGAATTTATGAACCAAATTGTCTTAAGAGTTATGTACAGAAAGTTTTACCCAAATGCAAGGTAATATACCTAAGCACCACATGGAACATTCTCAAAAACAGACCTTACACTAGGTCAAAAAGCAGGTCTCAACAGATGCAACAAATTGAAAGAAGCCCCTGTATCTTATCAGATCATCATGAATTACAGCTAGATTTCAACAACTGAAATTACAAAGAGCCTACAAATTTCTCGAAGTTGAACAACGCTCCACTGATTAAATATTGGGTCAAGGCAGACATAAAAAACAGAAGACATTCTAGAATTCAATGAAAATGAATACACATCATACCCATACTCTTGGAACACAGTGAAATCAGTGCTAAGAGGAAAGTTTCTAATACTAAGTGCTTTCATAAAGAAATTATGGAGATCTCATACTAGAAACTTAATAGCACACCTGATAGCTCTTGAAGGAAAATAAAACAAACACACCAAAAAAGAATTAATAGCAAGAGATAATCAAAATGAGGGTTGAAAGCAATAAAATATAAACAAAGAGAATGATATAACTAATCAGTGAAACAAAGAGCTGCTTCTCTGAGATAACCAACAAGACAGATAAATCCTTATCCAAACTAGATAAAAGGCAGAGAGAGAAAATATCCAAATCAACAAAGTCATGAATGAAAAGGAGACATAACAACAGCTACCATGTAAATCCAAAGAATTAGTAGGCCAGACTTTAAAAACCTTTAATATACCATATTGTAAAAACTAAAAGAAATGGGAAAATTTTTGATAAGTAACCACTTGCCAAAATTAAGTCAAGATCAGATAAACAATTTAAATAGACCTATATCCTCTAAAGAAAGAGGAGCAGTGGCTAAAAGTCTCCCAAAAAGTCCAAGGCCAAACAGTTTTAGTCTAGAATTTTACCAGACTTTCAAAGAAGAGCTAATAACAATACTCCACAAATTAACACACAAAATAGAAACAGAAGGAGCAATGCAAAATTCATTTTATGGAGTCACAGTTATCCTTATACCTAAAGCACATACAGACTCAACAAAGAAAGAGAATTAATTATGGACCAATTTCCCTCATGAACATTGAGACAAAAATATTCGCACACTAAAACTAAGAATACATCAAAGATATCATCTACCATGGTCAAATAGGCTTCATCCATGAAGGTGTGGTTCAACGTACAAATATCAGTCAATGCAATCTACCATATAAACAAACAAAAAATAAAACCAACACTGTTTTTTCTAATAGATGATGAAAAAGGTTTTGACAGAACCCAACACCCACTGTAGATAAAAGTCATGGGGAGATCAGGGATACTAGAGATATACATAAACACAATAAAGACAATTTAAATAAATCTGATGGAAAACATCAAATTAAATGGAGAGAAACACAAAGCAATTTCACTAAAATCAGAAACAAGAGAAAGTTATCCACTTCCTGTGTTTCTATTCAATATAATATTTGTAGTTCTAGCTAGAGTAATTAGAGAACTAAATGAGATCATGTGGATCAGAATTAGAAAAGATGAAGTCAAAGTGTCATTATATGCAAATGATATGATAGTATACATACCAACCCTAAAAATTCTACCAGAAAGCTATACAGGTGATAAACAACTTTACCAAATCTGTTGAATAAAATATTAACTTAATAATCAGTAGCCTTCCTATAGGCAAATAACAGTGGCCTAAGAACAAAATCGGGGAAAAAGAACCCTTCGCAATAGCTGCAAATAATATAAAATATCTTAGGGTAATTCAAGCTAAGCAAGTGAAAATCCGTATAACAATTTCAAGTCTATGAAGAATGATACAGCAGAAGATATGGGAAGATGAAAGATCTCTCATGCTCATGGATTCATGGGATCAACAGAGTAAAAAAAAATGGCCAAATACCAAAAGCAATCTACAGATTCAAAACAATCTTGATGCAAATTCCAGCTTGATTCTTTACAGATCTTGAAAGGACAATATTCACCTTCATATTGAAAAACAAACAAACAATCAAAAAACCTAGGAGAGTTAAATCAAAACTACACAGTAAAACAACTTCCAGAGGCGTCACTCTCCCCATGATTTCATCTCCACTACACAGCTGTAGCAGTAATAACTGCATGGCATCAGCAAATAAACAGACAGGTTAATCACTGCAATCGAACTGAAGACCCAGATGTTAATCCACACACATATGGACCTCTGATTTATTATAAAGATGGCAGAATTGTTAAATAGAAAATAGAAAGCATCTTCGACAAATGGTGCTATTTAAATGAATGCAATCACAGAGAACAATGCAAAAAGATATATGGCTATCACCCTGACCAAAACTCAAATCCCACTGAATCAAAGGATTTATTATAAAAAAAAGAGTACAGTGAGCCTGATAGAAAAAAAAGTGGGGAATAACCTTGGATGCATTGACCCCTTGGAGACAACTTCCTGAACAACACATTAATAACATAGGCACTAAGATCAACAATTAATAAATGGTACATTAAGGTACTGAAAAATTTTCATAAATTAAAGGACATTCACAGTCAGACAAAATGACAGTATACAGAATGTGAAAAGATTTTTACCAACTCTCTGGCAGTGGGCTAATGTCCAAAAATATATGAAGAACTCAAGAAACTAGACTTCAACAAGCTAAATAATTCAATTTAAAAATGTGGTAAAGAGCTAAACAGAGATTTCTCAACACAGGGATCTCAAATGACTGAGAAAGCACTTAAAGAAATGTTCAACATCATTAGTTATTGGGTAAATTCAAATCAATACCACTCTGTGATTTCATCTTATTCTTGTCAGAATGGCTAAGATCAAAGGCACAAGTGATCTCATGCTGTTGAGAATATGGAGTAAGGGAACATTCTTCCACTCCTGGTCGGGGGGAAAACTTGTGCAGACAATTTGGAAATCAGTATGGTGGTTACTCAGGTAATTGAGAATTAATCTACCTCAAGGGACAGCTATTCCTGTCCTGGGCATATTACCAATGAATCTACTTCATGGTACAATGACACTTGCTTAACGATGTTCATAGCAACTTTATTCACAATAATCAGAACCTGGAAAAAACCTAGATGTCTCTCAACAAAAGAATGGAGAACTAAAATATGGGACATTAATACAATTGAGAATTACTCAGCTGTTTAAAAAAATAAGATCTGAGATTTTCAGACAAATGAATGGAACTAGGAAAGATCATCCTGAATCAGGTGACCCAGAGCCAGAAAGACAAACATGGTAATCTACTTGTAAGTGGATATAAACTGTAACATAAAGGATAATCATGCTACACTCAACAGACACAAAGAAGCTATGTAACCAGGAGAGCTCAAGGTGGGCACTTATGGATCTACATGGGAAGGGGAAACAGAATAAATATTTTGGTTGGAATGGGAGCAGGTGGTGAACAAGAGGGAGGGAGAGCCAGGTGAAATGGGGAGCATTTCAAGAGAAAGTTTAAAATCTAATACAATAGAAACTCCCAGGAATCTATGATGATGACTTCTAGAAGTGGGTGATATGAAGGCAGGACATTCCATCTCCTGTAACCAGGAAAGACATTAAACAAAGGGATTAGGACTCCAAATCAGTCACAAAACTGCTGATCTATAATTTGTCCTGTGTTGTGGAATATTAGTTTAGGATATGTTACATTCTTTTATGCTGTGGAATATTTGCTTAATGATGCAAAGATGTGCTGCATTCTTTTATATTGCACATGTTTAATTTTGTAAAACTGTGCTACTCTGCCTGTCTAAACACTTGATTGATCTAATAAAGAGCTGAACAGTCATTAGCTAGACAGGAGAGAAATAGACAGAGGTGCTTGGCTGAGAAAATAAATAGGAAGAGAAATATAGGCTTGAAAGAAGAACAAATAGAGAGACCCTCAACCAGCCACAGAATAAATAGAGAAGAAAGACAAATAGAATAAGAAATTTAAAAAGCCCAGAGGCAAAACATAGAAGAGAAATGTGTTAAATTAGAAACGCTAGCTAGAAAGAAGCCAAACTAAGGCCAGGAATTCATAAGTAAAACTCAGTCTCCATTAATGTATTTTGGAACTGGGTGGCAGTCCCCAAAAGATTAAACAAAAACCACAACAAATAAACAAAACAACTACAGTCCTGCCTACAAGCCTTATTGTGGTAAATGTGGCAAAGAAAACTATGGCAATGGCCAACTAATGAATGGTCTAGCTTGAGACCCATACCTCTGAGAGTGAATCAACCCCCTAACATGGACTAGAGGGCCAGGAACTAGAGACTAGGTAGCACAGAACCTAGAGTAGAATCAAACATAAATAGTCAAAAAAAGTCAATGAAATTGAAATGATTCCTAGTTAAATTTTGCTATATTTGTAGACATGAGCCTAACATAATCATCATCAGAGAGACTTCATTCAACAAGTTATGAAAACAAATACAGAGATCAACCACCAAGTATTAGCTGTAGCTGAGGAATCTCACCAAAGAGGGGAAGGAAGAATTATATGAGTCACAGATGTCAAAGACACTACAAGAAAACTCCCAGAGTCTACTAGCCTGGGCTCATAGGGGCTGAACCAACAACCAGGGAGCCTGCATAGGTCTGACCTAGGTCCTCTGCATATGTCTTTTGGTCGTGTTACTTGTTCTTCTTGTGTAACACCCAACAATGGGAGTCGGGGCTATCTCTGACTCTTTTGCCTGCTTGTGGAACTTTTCTTCCTCCATTAGGTCACCTTGTCCTGCCTTACTATAGGGGAGGTGAGTAGTCTTACCTGGTATCTTGATATGCCATGTTTGATTGATGTCATCGGGGGCTTGCCCTTTTCTGAAGGGAACAGGAGGGGGAGTGGGTGGGTGAGAGAAAAGGGAGGAATTGAGAGAATAAGGAAAGGAATCTGTTGGGATGTAATATGTGAGAGAAGAAAAAATTTTAAAAAAAGAAAAATTAACAGATTGTAGTTATACCATTCCAAATAATTATATCTGCATGCAGCATAGGTCCTGAATATCTGTATGGCTCAATGACTATCCCAGGAGCTGGTCAACATTCAAGAAAAAGGAACAGAAGGATTCTAATAGTCAGAAAACCAGGAAACGTGATCTGTAACTGCCTGTTTGAGAAATTGCTGCATAAACAAGACCTGAACACTGATGATGTAAATTTACATGCTAATACAGAAGAAGAGAAATCCCAAAGGCACAAATAACTACAGGCAGCTAATAACTGCTTAGAGAGGGAGAATTAACCTATCCCCAGGGATACTCCTTCTGATTGATTATCCAATAAAATATTATCAGACTAGAAGTCATATACACAAAAACAAGAAAAACAGACAGAGCATTCAGTATGCATAGACTGTTGCACATTTCTATCCATATACACATAGAAAGATGTAACTATAATCAAAGAAAAAGAGGCTATCAGTTTGAGAGTCATAGTATGGAAGGAACTGAAAAGAGGAAGAGAAGGAAGAAGAGATATAATTAGATTTTAATTTAAAAATCTCTTAAAAAATAAAAAATTCCCATAATATACACACAAGAAACTAAACAACAACCAAATCCCAGTATCTTCAACAAATGATACTGTTCACACTGGAAATATTCATGTAGGAAAAAGAAAATAGATAAATATATATCATCCTGTAGAAAATACAAGCCCAAAAGAATTTAAAAACTCAGCATAAAATCTGATACCCCAGATATACTAGTAGAGAAAGTGGAAAATAGGTTTGAGCTCACTGAACAAGAGAGAAGTTTCTTACCCAGACATGGACAGCACAGGCCTATGAACATCAATTAACAAATTGAACTTAATAAAGATAAAAAGCTTTTATATCTATTTATATACAGATAGATAGATGTAACAATAGTCAAAAATATGAAAAATAAAGACAACATTATTAAGCAAAGTAGCAGACTGCATAATGGCAGAATATCTATCATATATATATATATATATATATATATATATATATATATTCAATATATATATAGAAGATTATTACCTAGAATATAGAAAGTACCAAAAAAATACCTGAACCTCATTCAAGAAAAGAAAGAATCAACTTTAAAGCTGTGGTATAGAATTAAATAGAGCTTAACAGATGAAACATCAACACCTAAGAAGTACTTATAGTAATACCCAACATCTTTAGCCATCGGAGAGATGCAAATTAAAGTTACTTTGAAGTTTCATCTGCAGAACATGTGACCCATGACAGTGACCTGCCTATGAGATATCCTGATACAATAGTGACACAGATATTATTGGAATAGTTTTCACTTTTTCATTAAATATAAGTCCCGTTCCACAAGATGGAACTCATAGCTGACACTAGTAAATTGACCAAGAATCTGAGACTAGATAGACCATGGGCCCTAGGAGAAAACCTACTGCTATTATTCTGCTAAAGGAATGTGGTAATAAAAGGACTATTAATGGCATACTGGTATAACTATTGGTCATTGTATCACTCAATCCTTACCACAAACACTTTTGCAGTAGACAATAATTAATACAATGACCCACAACTGGATAATATATATGGAGTGATAGACTTTGCAACATTCAGACCTAATTATGACTTCATGAAATAGCTCTCCTCAAGGCTCAGGGATTCAGAAAGAAGAGGAGGAAGGAAGATTTTTAAAAATCAGAGGTGGTGGACGGTTCCAAGGAAACCATGTCTTCCAGGAATAATAGAACTGAAGCAAATATAAGCTCATACTATTGTGATAGCATGCCCAAACAAAAACAGAACTCAGACCTGACTAAATCCCAACACTGGGAAGTGAATCGAAACACCACCCCTAACCAAGAAGCAATTTGCAATTGATACCTTCTGAGAAAAGGGATTTTACTTTCACCAATTTATTCTACCTGGGTATATCTACCATATGCCAAAACAGGCTTCATACTCAGAAGTATTTGGCCAAGACCAAAGAGATTGTGTGTGTGTGTCTGTGTGTGTGTGTGTCTCTGTGTGTGTGCATGTGTGCACGCGTGCACAGGCATGTTGTCTACTTTTGTTTGGTTCTTGTAATTTTCATCATTATTGTTTATTACTTTCTTTATTTTCTGAGAGATTGAAGGACAGAGAATATAGTAAGTCAAATTAGGTGTGTAGGGTATTGGACAGAATCTGAGATAAGAAAACATTTGATCAAAATATAGAACTCAAAAATCTTTACATACAATTCATACAATTGGAAAACTTTTAAAAATTAAATGAAATATGGAATACATCATAAGATGTGGGGCTGAGTCTAGACAACATGCTGATTATAGTAGAACAACATATGAATTGAGATATTTTATTATTTTATTCTTAATGATTCTTTCGAGGTTTAAAATGCTAAAGTCCTTATCAAGTAGCAATTATATACTATTTATTACCTTTACTACTATTTGGAAATGTAAAGGGAACTAGCAACATTTTATCCAGCCTCTCTCAATCTTTTACTTGTCTCTGATTTTAGAATTAAATTGATATCATCTTCACTGAAAGAAATCACAAGGTTTGAAACTTACAGAACAAAAGGTTTGCAAGTCACAGGCCTCAACTTGTATGTATTGAGGTGAGAGTCAAATTGAATGGCTATCTCAATTTGATTTTTTAAGGTTCTGTGTTTGTGTTGACACTTTTGAATCAGTGCCTCGTGGAAGTAGCCCCTGAGCTTTTAATCTCACGTATTCTATCTCAGAGTCCATCAGAGATAAAACCACTAAATTCGCAATTTGTTTTTGAAAATAATTTTATATAGAGTATTGATATAGTCTTTCCTTCTCTAATATGACCTCTTCTAGAACTGAAGTGACAAACTTACAAGGGGTCTAGTATAACACAATCTCTGAAAAATTTTGCTATGTGTATTTAATGACATTTTTGCAAATTTGTTATATTACTTCATGGCATATTGGCTTAAAATCTGAACAAAAACCATTCAGAGTAAAGTATTGAAAATACTATCATTGATGGGTAAACATGTGTTCAGATGTTTTTAGGATAGCATGAGCAATGCAGCAGGCATCTGATGCTGGCCACACCATATGTTTGCCAATATGCATCTTGCACAAATGCATTCATTTCCCTGGATATAAAGTGCATAACAATCAACTTCATAAGAATAGAAGTATTTACTTGTTATGAAGATCAAATGGCAAACATTTCCAGCTAATTCTGCTATCAGAGAGTGAGATGAGCAACATCGTTGGAGGTAAGTGTAGTGAGAAGTCACAGATATCATGAAAACTGAAACTTTCTAAGCTGCAATTTGCCAAAGACAATAAAAGCAAATTTAATATAAGAAACACAAATCAATGCTCTGGTGCTACTTTTTAATCGTCCTGGAAGCAACAACATTGTATTAGTGATGCATAGTGACATAAGATTATGAATCATTTCTTCTGAAGGTATTCTGTTCACCCAGGGCATGTGGACTAGATCCCCAGAGCTAGCACCAAATGAGTGAGAATACAACATACAGCAGCAGTCAGATGAGACGTGTAGCAGTGTATTGTTCCAAGATAGCCTGAAAAAAGAACAAGATATATGCAGGTATTCTTAGTCTTTGAAATCAGAAACAGTAAAGAGAAATGGACTTGTAGTAATATGTGTTTTCAGTGACCCTGAGTTGAAACACTTTTACTTCAGTGTCTGGCATAAAGGGAGCTTAGGCTCACTACTCAGGAATAAGCAAGCATGTGCTGCTTCCTGTGATAAGACATAGATTTCAGTCATAAGATCTTATGAGGGGAACAATGTGAAGAGAGTATATTGATTTGATACCGTCAAAGCACTTATTATTGAATTTCAATTTCAGAAATAACACATCTTTGAATAACTTTAAATTAATATACATCCTATATGATATCCCTTGGTTTGATGGTGATCTACCTGAAATCAAACATGGAGAATTTTAAGTTTTGTCATTGTTGTTCATCTGTTAATTTTTATCACAGAAATAATATTTACTTATGAAAGAAAACATAGTTTCACTTGAAGCCTGTACTTGAAATCTCATATGAAAAATATTTTATCTTAACAGAAAGCATACTTTTTATTACATAATATATAATGGACATGCATATTCCTTCAATAAATAGGCATTTCTTTATTTTAATTTGGATTCTAGTAGAATTAAAGAATGGTTGATAGTTTTCGGTGTTTTTTTGTAGTAGAAAAATTTCTAATACTTTGTGGATTTTTGACCAGTCTTCCCCTTCCCATTATAACCAGTTTGTTAATTTAACTAGAGAAAAGCAATTTTTATAATACATACTCACAATGCTTCACTGTAGTTTTTTGATATAAGAGTTTATAATGATTCCTCACAAGTCATTAAAATATGCAAGCACATTCAGTGGGAACATATGACATTGTTGTGATATACTTTTTCCTTCATGATTTATTTCAGAAGTTATGGGCAATAGTTCCTGGAACTGCATGTTAAAATACACACTTCCACTGTGCTTTATTATGAAAATAATTTTTTCTCAATATATTAAAATATACACTCCATTGAGCTATACTCTATTAGAAACACATCACTGAGAACAAAGGGAAATGAAATACCTTTATTATGTAAATTACAGCAACAGCTTAGGCTAACATGTATAGAGCTAAGTATACAAATGAACATCTCCAACTAAAATATTGCCCTTCAAATTAATGGCTTTTCCATTTTATGGCCTTTAAACTAAATTATAATATTGTATTTAAAAGTTAAGATAGAATGCTGATTATAGCTAAAATTTACACTAGCATTAACATACTTCAATTAGGCAAAAGCCATGCTCCAGTGTGGATGTGGTATGACACTCCATGTCCACATAATTGCTGCGCTTGTTAAAAACAATCATAGGATAGCAACATGAAATGTTTCATGCATGACTGAACCACAGTTTAATATAGTCGGGTATGAAGAGTAAGAACTTCATTATAACATTAAATGTATGTTGTTGAGTCATCTCATGAAGGAGAACCACCAAACTCAAACTTACTTGAACAAGTGTTTATGTGAAGTGATGGCAAGGAACACTCAGAAGAGTTATGATATAATCTCTTGAAGAAGTGTAAATAGGGAAAGATGACTCAGTGGTTAATAATACTGGATCCTCTTGAAGAGGACCCAGGTTTGAATGTCCACACCCATATGACACCTCACAAACATTTGTAACCCCAATTCTAGGGAATGCATTGCCGTCTTCTGAACATCTCAGGCACTGGGCATTTATGTGGTACATATGCATCTATTCAGTCAAAAAACTCATAAACATAAAATAAATGAATCCTTAGATAAGAAGTATTAATAAGTGAATTATAGATTTGTCACACATTAGAAACTATAAAACCATGTATAGTTTATTAAAATATTAGGATTTTAATGACTAATATTTTCAAAATTTATCTTTCGGTACCTGAAAAGAATTGTATTTTATATGAAAAAGTCTCTTGCGGGGACTATTTTTATTACATAACTTTTGTATAATTAAAATGATTTAACTAATTTAAGAAAATAAGGAATCACAAAAACCAGCAACTTTAGAATGATGTCAGATTTAATTTAGACTTTCATAATTTAATTAGCAGTATATGATATGTTTTACTTGTTCTTTACTCTTTGTATTAGGATGAAAATTTAAAACCAATTAAAATGAATATACAATACTTTTTCTCAAATCAAGCTTTCTTTAGTTGTAGCAATCATAAGTATGATTGAGTCACAACATATTTCTTGAGAGCCTACTTAATTATTTCATATTATACTAGTGGATTTGCTCTTGTGTATTTAACAGTTTCTTTTACTGTTCAGTGACTATCCTCTTACTACAATTATCGCTTTTAATTATTAATCCATGTCTCTCTGTTAAAACAGCTACAAAAGAATCTAATTGTTCTAGATGAATTTTGAAGAAAGAGAGTACTTGGGGGTATGAATTGGAAGAGAGTTTGATAATACTCTACAAACCTCTACTATTTTAACTTTAAATAAAGTATTAATATGTCAGTAGTTATAGTCTGTAATTTAAAATATATTTAAAACTTTATTTATTAAAAATTTCAACCTCCTTCCCTCCTCCCATTTCTATCCCACTCCCTTCACTCCCCCTCTCCGTCCCTCTCCAGTCCTAAGAAAAGTCAGGATGCCCTGCCCTGTGGGAAGTCCAAGCCTTCCCCGCTTCATCCAGGCTACTAATTTTTTTGGAGTTGATCTTGTATCCTGCCACATTACTAAAGGTGTTTATCAGCTTTAGAGTTCTTTGGTAGAATTTTTGGGGTCACTTATGTACACTATCATATCATCTGCAAATAACAAAAGTTTGACTTCTTACTTTCCAATTTGAATCCTGTTGATCTCCTTATGTTGTCTTATTGCTATTACTAGAACTTCAAGTACTATATTGAAGAAGTATGGAGTGGACAGCCTTGTCTTGTTCCTGATTTTAGTGGAATGGCTTTAAGTTTCTCCCCATTTAATTTGATATCAGTTGTCGGCTTGCTCTATTTTGCTTTTATTATATTTAGGTATGAACCTTGTATCCCCAGTCTCTCCAACACCTTTACATAAAGGGTGATGAATTTTGTCAAATGCTTTTTCAGCATCGAATGAAATGATCGCATTTTTTTTTCTTTTAGTTTATTTATATGATGGATTACATTGATAGATTTTCATATGTTGAACCAGCCCTGCATCTCTGGTATAAAGCCTACTTGATTATAATGGATATTTTTTTTGATGTGTTCTTGGATTCGATTTGCCAGTATTTTATTGAGAATTTTCACGTCGATGTTCATGAGTGAGATTGGCCTGTAATTCTCTTTCTTGGATGTGTCTTTGTGTGGTTTTGGTATCAGAGTAACTGTAGCTTCATAAAAGGAGTTTGGCAGTGACTCTTCTCATTCTATATTGTGAAATACATTAAGGAGTATAGGTATTAGCTCTTCCTGGAAATTCTGGTAGAATTCTGCATTGAAACCATCTGGTCCTGGGCTTTTTTTGGTAGGGAGATTTTTGATTGCCCTAAGGGAAAAATTTACCTATAAACCTGGCGGGTGCGCTTCCCCGCCCTCTCTCTCTTTTGCTTGGCTCCTGAGTTCCGCATGAACCATTGGGACTCTGGTGTAAGTTTTCCTTCTGTTTAATAAAGCTGTATCTTTTGTATTAAGCTAGTCTGGCTGATCTTTAATTACTAATCAACCTCGCCCCTTCAGTGAATTGAGTCCATTGATATTAAGCGATATTAATGACCAGTGGTTGTTAACTCTAGTTATTTTATTTATTTATTTATTTATTTATTTATTTTGGTTGTAGTGTTTGTTTGTTTCCCTTTTTTGAGTTGTGCTGGTGGAGGGTTGTCATATGCCTGTGTTTCTATTGGTGTTGTTGGCTTCCTTGGTTTGTGGTTTTCCTTCTACTATTTTCTGTAAGGCTGAGTTTGTGGCTATGTATTGTTTAAATCTGTTTTTGTCCTGGATTATCTTGTTTTCTCCATCGATGGTGAATGCAAGCTTTGCTGGGCATAGTAGTCTGGGTTTGCATCCTTGGTCTCTTAGTTTCTACAGCACATTTATCCAAGACCTTCTGGCATTCATGGTTTCCATTGAGAATTCAGGTGTAATTCTGATAGGTTTCCCTTTATAAGTTACTTGACTTTTTCCCTTGCAGCTCTTAATATTTGTTCTTTATTCTGTATGTTTTGTGTTTTGATTATTATATGGCGAGGGGATTTTTTTTTTGATCCAGTCTATTTGGTGTTTTGTATGCTTCTTGTACCTTCATAGGAATATCCTTCTTTAGGTTGGGAAAGTTTTCTTTAATAATTTTGTTGAATATATTTTCTGGGCCTTTGAGCTATAATTCTTCTCCTTCTTCTACCCCTATTATTCTTAGGTTTGGTCTTTTCATGGTGCCCCAGATTTCCTGGATGTTTTGTGTTAAGAATTTGTTGGATTTGTTTTGTTCTTTAATCAGTGAGTTTATTTCCTCAATAGGATCTTCAACATCTGAGATTCTTCTATCTCTTGTATTCTGTTGGTTATACTTGTCTCTGTAGTTCTTGTTTGTTTACTCAGATTTTCCATATCCAGCCTTCCCTTGGTTTATGTTTTCTTCATTGCCTTCATTTCATTTTCAAGTCTTGAACTATTTCCATTACTTGTTTGACTGCTTTTTCTTAGTTTTCTTGGCTATCTTATTAATTTCTTCTGCCTTTTTGTTTGTCTTCTCCGTTTCTTTAAAGCAGTTTTTCACATCTTGTTTAAGGTCCTCTATTATTATCATAGAGTTATGTTTAAAGTCGATTTCTTCTACTTCTTCTGGAATAGGGTGTTCAAATCTTCTTGTTGGTGATTCCTGGATTCTGGTGTTGTCATGTTGCCTTTCAGGTTGTTGGAGGAATTCTTGCATTGGTGCCTGCCATTCTCTTCCTTCAAATGCAGTCAGGAGAGTCTTGGTGTCTTGGTCCAATCTTTGCTGTGACTGACTCTCTGGGTGGATCTCCTCAGTTAGGAGCAGGAACTGTTCCTGGGCCAAATACCACACAGACAATAGGGCAGGCTTGGTGAAGGCAGGGTGGTGTGGAACAAAGAAGCCCCTGCAGCATGAGTTGAAGGAACCCTGTGCTCAGTTCCCGGACCTTCCACCCTGGGATGGCACACACTCACCTGTTTTGATGGATCTCCTCAGCGCAGGAACAGGGACTCTTGGAAGTCCAAGGACCCCACAGACAAAAGGGCAAACTTAGGGGTGCAGGGTCTGTGGAACAATGAAGCTGGACGTGCCCTCAATTATGAAGTTTTTAATCTTCATTTATAACTATGAGGAAAATGTTTTTATTAAAATGGCATATTTTATTCATCTGAGTTTTTTAACTTATTTTGAAGAAAAACTATAATTATTTTGAAATGATAAAATTATACTTTATAATTTATCAGAGATTAAGCTTTAAATATGATACAAATAAATTAATTACCTTAGTAGACAACTAGAAATAAGCACAATATGGAAGAAATTGTTTTTCTTTCATTTAAAAATAAACTATGATTTTACTTTTTAACAAAATACAGTTGAGTATACTGCTTTGAAATGTAATTCAGGGCCTTGCTTAGATATTGTGTGCACATTCCACCCCAGAAAATGTGAGATTCAATATTCAACACTGCAGGCATTTGAATGAAGCACTATAGTGTTATTCTCCTGCTTCTTTCAGTATCAAAATTGGCTGACAAAATAAATAAAATACTTTGTTAAATTTCAAGAGAAAATTCAATAGCTATTGTCACTTTGAATGGCAAGACACTTATCTTACAAGTTCATATGGTAAAGTGAAAATGGAAAACAAGCTTGGTTACTAAATATGGATTTATCAATTGTGAGAAAGATACCCAAAATTATAAAGAAAAATAATTACAATTATCTATGTTCAATATGAAATTAATCTATCCAAATTGCTTCTCTTTTGATTCCCTAGCTTCCTGTCCTTCTATCTGAATGAAACAGGTACTTATAATTACATGCCGTGGTGCTCAGGGTCCTCCTTCCTCCCTGATAGGGAGCTTTAATGAATTTCATTATTCTATTTTAATTTACATACTCTTGCAGAATAAAGATTCCCAAATCATTAACTAATTTGATATGTCTGAAATACCAATTCAATTGTCTGGTCCCTTGGTATTTTCAAATATCTTGTTCAAACACCTCTTAACTTAGTTTCTTAATTAGATACTCTGTGATGGATGGCGTTTATATCGTGGTCTCAAAGGGAGAGTGAGTCTGCCCAGTTTTTATGACAATTTGGGAGACTTTATATTAAAAGTCACTTAAAACAATTCAGAGTTCACCAGGAATGACTGAGGGTCCCAAGGATAAGTATTAAAGTTATACAGACCTGAAATCACATGATAAGAGCTGAGAACATTGTTCATAGTGAATAATGAATATTGATAAGTTAAAGTTCAAAATATGTGATACTTATAATAAAAATATTCATAATTATACCAGATTTAAGAGTAAAGAATTATGATAAATATATTTTCAAAATCTATAACAATTTCAAAAGGTTAATTTTTTTAACCTACCCACTCTAGATGATTTAAAGGTATATTTTTATACCTTTCCTTGTATATTTATATTTGCCTTTGTGTTAAATAAATAGAATGTAATATCATGTTAAAAAGCAAAAGTTTAAACGTTAAATTTATTGCTAAAGTTGCTTGTACTTTATAATGATGTTATATGCATAACATATGTGTAGCCATATAGGTAAAATAATCACATATGTAAAATAACAATATATGTAAAATATTGAGAATCTATTTTTGTTATATTTTAAATAATCCACTTTAAGCTTTGGAACGCTTTGCATTTTAAAAGTTTTACAATTGTTAATGTACTTTGTTCTCCCTAGACAGAAAGAAAAATGGTACATGGAACTCTGTACATAGTAGTGCCTTCCACATACTAATAAAATGACTTTACAACAGTAATGACCATAGAAGTGCCATGTAAATATCCATTGTGCTACATTATAGCAATTATAATGCACTATGAAATACATTACAATAATTATGAGATGCATGAAAATAACACTAAAGAACATTTACAATATCGAGACTTCCACAGAGGTATATTTGCAGTCTGAAAAGGTGTTGTAAAGATATAGTGAGTGCAAAGTAATGCACTCATATTTTAAAAACCGTAATAAGTAAAGCAGATATTCAAGTAATAATTTCACAATTTATTTAGTATAATAATAAAGTGATTTTTGCACTATGGTTTTTGCCTCTCCATATGACCATTTGAGTTAGGTGGATTTACAACACAATTGACCAATTAATGGTCATTAGTTCAAAGCCTCTAAATAGAGGATTCCAGACACAGTCTGCACAAGTCTGTTGGCTCAAGAGAGAGGTAGAAGAAAGCTGTTTACATAATAGAAGTCAGGAAGGGAGAGAGAAGAGGAAGGGTCCAAATGTCCCCTTCAAGGAAACATATCTAATTATGTAGTTTCATAAACTCATATCTAAAGGTCCCAGCATTTGTCAATTTTCAGGAGGTTGATAGCCAAGCTTTTAGCTCTAAACAACCAGAGTACACATAAGAGACAACTCTTAATATTACCTCAGAAAATTAGATGAACACATTATTGATTTTACAGACACAAAAGAGTTCATGACCTTAACAAAAAAACAGTTCAGAAAATTTATTTAAAGATGAGAAAAGTAGTACAGCTTACTTCAAATTTATACTACAAATTCAAGAAGGAATTTCAAAACACAGTACATTCTATTGTCAAATTATGCCTTGGCTATATTTAGCTAAAATAGAAAAAAAATTATTAGCTTTTAAAATAATCACATAAATGACAGCTTGACAGAAGAATCTCACCTATGTTATTGTACAGTGGTTTGACTATATACCTCAACTTGATGTATTGCTCAATGTCCTCTTGTATCACTGACTCAGAAATGTCATATATGGGCATTTATATGTTCATTCTTATTATTTTATATATTATTGAAAATAAAATACAAAATTTACCTTAGTTATTGTATGTTTGTAATAAATGCTTGTGTATATAATTCTGTATTGGGTATTCCTACATTTGCACATGTGTGTAAGCACATGCACATGTGTCAGGGCCAGAACCAGATCTTAGGTGTGTTCCTTTACTACTCTCTACTTTACTTTTTGACACAGAACCCCTTGCTGTATCTAAATTTATCTATTTGGCTAGTTTGGCTAGACAGTTAGCTCCAGGGAGCCTCTTTTTTTTCAGATTACAGAATTATAAATGCATGCCACATAACCTTTTATATTAGTGCTAGGGATTTAATTTATTGTCTCTTGCTTGAGTGGCAAGCTGTTTACCAACTGAACAATATCATTTACCCCCTAACCAACATGTTTCTTAAGCACCAGTACATTGATATAATTGTGGTTTGTACAGAAAATATTGTTGGAAGATTTTCCTGTAGAAAATTGGTATTAAAACTAGAAAAAATTAAAATAACAGACATCATACTTGGAATAAAGAGATATATGAAATTAAGGTAGATAAGTGCAGTAGAGTTATCTATGATAAAACACATGAGATTATGCATTCAGAATTTTTATGCTATTATAGTCAGCATTGCTGTGCTGTGATAAAGATTATGAACACAAGCAGTTTGAGAAGGAAAGCATGTAATTGACATGGATATAGTAATAAATAAAACACTGGGGAAACCAAGGCAAGAACCTAGAGAATGCAGCTGAAGCAAAATCCACAAAAGGACACTGTTTACTGGCCATCTCCTTAGGGCTTACTAAGCTTACTTCATCGCACCCAGGACCACTTCTCCAGTGGTGGCACATCCCATACTGAATTGGATCCTCCCATATCCATCAATAATCATGAAAATGCTCCACAGACAAGCATGCAGGCCAACCTGGTGGAGGTAATTATTCAATTGAGATCTCACCTTCCTTGATAGATCTAGATTTGTGTCAAGTTGAAATGAAATAAACCAAAAACAAACAAACAAGCAAAAAAAAAGCACAATCAGCATACTAAGAAGAAAAATATGCACACTTATGAAGGGTATGCTGTAATCAAATCGTAATGAAAGTTTAGGTTATTCTGTGCTAAAGAGGTTGAACACTACATGAAATTCTCTAGTGAGTAATTTCCTAGATTTGTAATGCAGTAAGATACTTCTTTTAAGCTGAAAGCAGCTACCTTCGGACTGGGAGGGGAGTTATTTAAAATGGATGAGTGTGCACCAGGGATCAGCTATTGAATTCTGTCTAATTTGGTTCTCTGTTACTAAGCCTACGTCAGGTGAAGCTAAAGGCAGAATAAACACTCAGTGTTGATGCTATCTTTTTCCATTAGGTTCTAAAATTAATCACTTTTTACTCACTTTTTAAGGTCTAACTACTGAACAGAGCTGTCTTTCTAATTGCCTGATTCCTACTTTTCTTACAGACTGGCTTGACTCTTTCCTAATAAATATCCACAGTTTCTTTGGTAGAGTTTTTGGGGTCACTTATGTAAACTATCATATCGTCAGCAAATAACGAAAGTTTAACTTCATCCCTTCCAATACGAATCCCCTTGATCTCCTTATGTTGTCTTATTGCTATTGCTAGAACTTCAAGCACTATATTGAAAAGGTATGGAGAGAGTGGACAGCCTTGTCGCATTCCTGATTTTAGTGGAAAGGCTTTGAGTTTCTCTCCATTCAGTTTGATGTTAGCTGTCGTCTTGCTGTATATTGCTTTTATTATATTTAGGTATGATCCTTGTATCCCCAGTCTCTCCAACACCTTTATCATAAATGGGTGTTGAATTTTGTCAAATGCTTTTTCAGCATCTAGTGAGATGATCATATGGTTTTTTTCTTTCAGGTTATTTATATGATGGATTACATTGATAGATTTGCGTATGTTGAACCAGCCCTGCATCTCTGGAATGAAGCCGACTTGATCATAATGGATAATTTTTCTAATGTGCTCTTGGATTCGGTTTGCCAGTATTTTATTGAGAATTTTCGCGTCGATGTTCATGAGTGAGATTGGCCTGTAATTCTCTTTCTTGGTTGTGTCTTTGTGTGGTTTTGGTATTAGGGTAACTGTAGCTTCATAAAAGGAGTTAACTCCTACAGCTGATAAACACCTTTAGTAACGTGGCAGGATACAAGATCAACTCCAAAAAATCAGTGGCCCTCCTATACACAAAGGATAAAGAAGCAGAGAGGGAAATCAGAGAAGCATCACCTTTCACGATAGCCACAAATAGCATAAAATATCTTGGGGTTACTCTAACGAAGGAAGTGAAAGACCTATTTGACAAGAACTTTAAGTCTTTGAAGAAAGAAATTGAGGAGGATACCAGAAAATGGAAAGACCTCCCTTGCTCTTGGATTGGGAGAATCAACATAGTAAAAATGGCAATTCTACCAAAAGCAATCTATAGATTCAATGCAATCCCCATCAAACTTCTTCACAGACCTTGAGAGAACAATAATCAAGTTTATATGGCAAAACAAAAAACCCAGGATAGCCAAAACAATCTTATACAATAAAAGAACTTCTGGAGGCATTACCATCCCTGACTTCAAACTCTATTATAGAGCTACAGTATTGAAAACAGCTTGGTATTGGCATAAGAACAGAGAAGTCGACCTATGGAATCGAATAGAAAACCCAGATATTAACCCACAAACTTATGAACACCTAATTTTCGACAATGGAGCTAAAGGTATACAATGGAAGAAGGAAAGCATCTTTAACTAATGGTGCTGGCATAACTGGATGTCAACCTGTAAAAAAATGAAAGTAGATCCATATCTATCACCATGCACAAAAATCAAGTCCAAATGGATTAAAGACATCAACATTAATCCGACCACTTTGAACCTGATAGAAGAGAAAGTGGGAAGTAGTCTACAAGATATAGGCACAGGAGGCCTCTTCCTAAGTAGGACCCCAGCAGCACAGACAATAAGAGAAACAATGAATAAATGGGATCTACTGAAACTGAGAAGCTTCTGTAAAGCAAAGGACACTGTCAGTAGGACAAAAAGGCTGCCTTCTGACTGGGAGAAGATCTTCACCAACCCCTCATCAGACAAAGGTCTGATCTCCAAAATATACAAAGAACTCAAGAAACTAGGCACTAAAACTCTAATTAACCCAGTTAAAAAATGGGGTACTTAACTTAACAGAGAATTCACAACAGATGAACTTCGAATGGCCAGAAGACACTTAAGGTCATGCTCAACCTCCTTAGCGATCAGGGAAATGCAAATCAAAACCACTTTGAGATACCATCTTACACCTGTCAGAATAGCTAAAGTCAAAAACACCAACGATAGCCTATGCTGGAGAGGATGTGGGGTGAGGGGAACACTCATCCATTGTTGGTGGGAATGCAAACTCGTGCAGCCACTGTGGAAATCAGTGTGGCGGTTTCTCAGGAAACTGGGAGTCAACCTCCCTCAGGACCCAGCAATTCCACTCTTGGGAATATACCCTAAAGATTCCCTAACATACTACAAAAGCATTTGTTCTACTATGTTCATAGCAGCACTATTTGTAATAGCCAGAACCTGGAAACAGCCTAGGTGCCCCTCAATAGAAGAATGGTTAAAAAAGGTGTGGAACATATACACATTAGAGTTTTACTCAGCGGTAAAAAACAATGACATCTTGAATTTTGCATGCAAATGGATGGAAATAGAAAACGCTTTACTGAGTGAGGTAAGCCAGACCCAAAAAGAGGAACACGGTATGTATTCACTCATAAGTGGATTCTAACCATAATTAAAGGTCTTTGAGCCTATTATTCGTGATCCTAGAGAAGCTAAATAAGAAGATGAACCTGATGAAGATTATTTAGCTATCCACCAGGAGGTAGGAAATAGAAAAGAGTCCCAGGTAACCTCGGGTGCATGGGGGGGGTGGGAGGGTTGATGGAAGGGAAGAGGGTTAGAGAGAAGGGAGTAGGGGAGGAATGGGGAAAGCTCGGTGGCCTGGGATGGGGGGGGGGGGAGGGAGGAAGGATGAATATGGGATCAGGGAAGAATATATTTCAACTAAGGGAGTCATTTTAGGGTTTACAGGAGACTTGATTATATATGGGATCCCAGGTCCAAGGAGAGATCCCCCAGATTGTTCTCTGGACAGAGGAGAGGGTGCCTGAATCGGCCATGGCCCATAACCATACTGATGTATATTTTGCTTATCACCATAGATCCTTCATCTGGCGAAGGACGGTGATACAGTCGGAGACCCACATTGGAGCACCGGGCTGAGCCCCCCGAGGTCCAAATGAGGAGCAGAAGGAGGAAGAACATGAAAAACGAAATCAGTACTGCGAGGGATGCTATCACCCACTGATACAAGGGAAGGGATCTAATGAGAGTTTACCAAGGCCAGTTGGACTGGGACTGAACGAGCAAGTGATCTAACCAGATTCTCGGAATTTGGCCGGATTCTCTGAATGTGGCTGGCCCGAAGTCTTTCTGAAAAGCCATTGACTATGATACTGGGACCTGTTTCCTCTGCATATACTGGATTTTGGGGATCCAATCTGTTTGGACACTCACCTTCCTGGACCTGGAGGGATGGGGGAGGAACTTGAACTTCCCACAGGGCAGGAAACCCTGACTGCCCTAAGGGACGAAGAGGGAGGAGGAGAGGGAGTGGGGGGAGTGGGAGGGTGTTGGGAAGAGTGGCAGAAATGGAAACTTTTATAATTTAATAAAATTTACTTTAAAAAAAAATATCCACAGTTTCTATAATTCCAGATAGCCTAGTACTAGGACTTTTCAACCACAGTGAAATATTTAACAATTAAGTTCTAAATTTTGTTACTAAAATTTTTAAATATACTCACAACATAGTAAATTGCTTGGAAGACATGCCATTGCACTAATTATCCTGGAAAATTTCCCAGATGGAAACAATTTCACATGGGAAAGATCTACATCTAATGAATACATTTTACATATTAGCAGAGGTAAGCAATGTTTTGATGAGTATTGGCATAGAATTTAGACAGTGGAGTAAAATTTAAACTATATTCACAGAACATCAAGGCTCAGGCATATTTTTAATTCTGAATCTTTCAACCTCACCTACTTGCCTATGTAGTATTCTTGGTGAATCATAGTATGTCGTTTTGAAAAATAGTGAGTCCCTTTCCTCTTCTTAATTTTTAAAAGTGTCTTTAAGGATAAGGTTGACTTTAAAGTGTGTCCCTTTAAAATGTTAGCTAATAGCTTGAGTCTACATAAATCTTCTTAGGTATGGCAGCAGTACTTAGGCCTGGGTAGCTGACGGCCCCCTACAGAGTAAGCTGATGGACATGGGAAGGTTTGGAGCAAGACAAGGAAAGGGAGAAATGATGCAATTATATTATGATCTGAAAAAAAGATTTACCTTATATTATAATCTGATAATTTATTTTATTTTGATTTCAATATATATATATAATATTTTCTTATTAAAACCTGAAAAAATATAATATTAAAAATTTTAAACATACAATAACTAAATCAAGATGCAATTACTTTAATGTTTTTAATTCTTTCAATGTTACTCTTTTATGGATCTTCTTTTCCACTATTTAAATATCAATGTTTCTGTAAACTGGTCATATAGATAATGTTTGATAACATTTCATTTACATTAAATTTTCATATCTTCAGCTACTTTTAAACTTAGGAGTGATTATTTTCCTAATAAATACTGTTTGGGTCACATCATGCCATGTTTATATTTCCAGGCAGACTTCGATTCTCTCCTTCTCTTTTAGCTTCTTGCCCCCTCACTTCCTCGTATTCATTCTGTGTTAAGCACACTATCTGCCCTGCTGTTCTTTGCACATGCTGGCTTGCTACATTATCAAGTCTCTTTTCAGATAATTGTGTCACGTGCTTCTATACTTTAACCAGTTCATTGTATAATGTTAATCCTTGGTGAGGTTTGTGTGTGTTAGGGTTTCTGTGGAAGAAGGAATAACTTTAATCAATCGGGGCCAAGGAATATTGGAGGGACAGCGGGAGAGGGATAAGTGGGAGAGAGAGAGAGACAGAGCAAGACCATGAGAATGGGTTGTGATGGCGGGGACCTGTGTGTGGGGGGAACAGTTAAAGCACATGCGCACAGGGAGAGAATTCGCCACCTTTCTTCTCAATGGCAACAATGGAAATGTGTTACATTTGCAGATTTGGCAGCTGCTGTTGCTGCAGCTGTTGTTGCTGAGAAGCTAAACAAGGGCAGGCTGGGAAAAGGACCTGGTTTCCAACAATGTGTTCATTCTATAATGAAATCACACTGATTTTCTCTACCTTCCTACCCCTCTTTGTTTACAGTATTTTATTAACATTTGTCACTATTTAGCGTAATATAATCTTGCCTGCTTATCTTGCTTCCTTACTAAATTTGGTTACCAAATATTCATTTGTGTGGTTCAGTGCTAGACACCGCATGCCTGAAGGTAAGTCTAGTATGGAGCAGTGCTCAGATAAGCCTTAGTAAAAGATTCAGTGGCTAATACCGCACACATGGTTTTGAGTCTCTGTTTTCTGACCTAGTCACACACTTTTCTTCCTTCTGTGTTCAGTCCATTGTGTCCTCTTGGAGGTGAATCTAGCCTCACTTGTGATTTTACAGTGGGACCAGTCATAGGAAATGGAAGGGATGAACAGGAGTCTACCTGTCTGGAGAGTTTGTTCCATTCTCTGGCCATGCTTCTTTTCCTATGCCACTACAATTCCTTTCATACCTTAACTCTTTCTATACCCTAACTTTTCTTCTTTGGAAATCCTATTCCTTCTTGCTCTTTCAAGCCTGGTTTTTCTTCTACCTACATACAGCAATTGTTAAATATTTCCTGTATGTTGTTTGTAACTTTCTGGTATTTCTACTAAGAATTTACTTGTAGAAACTTTCTTTAAATCTGTTTAACTTTCTGATAAACCCTTTTGAGATTATCCATTTCCTGCCTTTATCTTGTTGGGGAAATTGCCTTAGAATATTTAAAGTGAATACTGACAATTTGAGATTGTAAATGTGTCTTTAAATCCAAAAGCAGGGTCAGGTCTGATATTTCCATATTATTTATCAACGTTTACTGCAAAGTCTGAGACCATTCCTAAATCCTCAAGAGAAATCTGTTAGCATAATGAAAATGTCAGCTAGACACCAAGACCCTCTCAATTATCCATGAGTAGCAAAATAAGTGGCAAATAAGTAATAAAGGACAGATTCTGTTGATGCTGTCTGTCCTATGCTCTATTAAGTGACATACAGAACTCATAATATCTGGGAGATGTTGTTATCCATTCATTATTCCGACCTATGGCAGCATGACATTCCATTGTCTTTCCATGATCTGAAGAATCCAATAGGAAATGGAAGTTGATTTTCTACAAATTGGATTCAGAAGTATTTGGGGACATTTGGGCTGGTGAAATCCTAGTGGATATAATTATTAGGTAGGTTTCCTTAAAGGAAATGTGAACAGTTATGAGAATATCATATCGAAGATAAGCAGTAACACAAGGCAAATGTGGACACACATAGAACTGTGTTGTATCTAAAGAAATTTGAATCAAAGCAGCTGGTCTCTATCCTGGGGTGGTTTTACTTGACCTGCAGTTGTGTATATAAGGTTTAAAATAGATTTATGATGGTGTGGTTCTGTTTGGTGCCTAAGAGCATCTTCTACTCTTCAAAAGGATTAGAGTTTGGTTTCCAGGATCCAGTTTTTCACAGTTGATCATTTGTATAGTTCTGGGGCATTAAACACAATTTTATGTTTTCTGCAGACACCCAGAATCATGTGCACAAGCACAGAAACATACATACATGATGGGGAACTTAAGCCAATCACATTCTGCTTAGGGTATATCCCCCTGGGGCCACACAAAACAAATAAAAGATCAAAGTTCCTTGCCTCTTCCTCTTTCTTTGCCTCTGCATTCTCAGACAGACCGTTAGGACTCTGGTGTAAGTTTCCCTTCATTCTGTTTATTAAAGCTGTATCTTTTATATTAAGCTAGTCTGGTTAATTTTTAACTACCAATTGACCTCGCCTCTTCAATTGGCGCCCAACATGGGGCTCAAACCCACGACCCTGAGATTAAGAGTCTCATGCTCTACCGAAAAAAAAAAGAGGGATTAATTGGTGATGGGATAATAATATATTGGGATTTGTGAGTTACTGTTTATAGAAAACTATATTGGCATTGACTCTTATATATTGATAAATTAATATATTCAACATTGTATGTGAGTATGCTCCTCCCTCTGTTTAAAACATTTTTATGTATTGATATATATATATATAGTATTATATATATATATATTTTATGTATTGATATATATATAGTATTGATATATATATATACATATATTTATCATATTGCACTATACATTTCTACCTCTGATTAAGATATTTGTATATTATTTATGTAATGATATACATTGTTTACATTTGAAGGTCATTGTTCTCATTTATTGCACAGTTGTTTATTCTATTAGTCTTCAAGTTAGATAGATATAAAGAATTATAAATCAATAGACATATATGTTTGTCATATTTATATTTAGGCTAATCAGGTTCTTTAGATACATAGAGATTATATTTAGTATAGTTAGTATAATCTTCAACCTCTTCGAAGAGCTGTGAAAAATGCCCTTTAATTTAACCTTGAATTTCTTGCCAATGAGACACAATCACTACTGGCAACACCGCTCTACTCCCGAGAGAACACTGAGCACCAAAGACACTCCACTTGGAGCTTGTCTTCTTCTTGGCAGAACTGGCCTATGGGCAAATAAAAGCCCATACCTCGATCACTGAAACAGTTACAGAGTATCCGTAAATGGATAAAAACAGGATTGTCTCATCCTGCCAAGACAGGGTAAGAGAGTTCTAAAAAGTTCCTTGCCTTTGAAAATGGCATGTCTGTTATGTTAGGTCTTAGCCAAACTTGGCTGCCTCAACATTGCAAATAAGATTTTGGGTATTTGCCTAGGTAATCAGTTGTCTGTCATTTGTTGCACATTTTGGAAGTTTCTCACTTGTACTTCCTGGCTGCTTAAGTAAAATTATTTCCCTTCTCAGATCTTTGAGGAGTTGATGATTAGATAGTTGTAGTTACCCTCTACATTATTTAGACTCCTTAGTGAAACTTTTGTTATATGTTTCTTGCTTAATACTGTTTGTTGTTTGTAATTTTGTATTTGGTATCTGTTCCTACTGTATATAGTTGTATTGGGTTTAGTTCAATCTTGTTTAGACAAAGGGGGAGATGATGGGGAACTAAAGCCAATCACATTCTGCTTAGGGTGTGTCCCCCTGGGGCCACACAAAACAAATAAAAGATCGAAGTGTCTTGCCACTTCATCTTTCTTTGCCCCTGCATTCTTGGACAGACCTTTGGGACTCTGCTGTAAGTTTTCCTTTATTCTGTTTATTAAAGCTGTATCTTTTATATTAAGCTAGTTTGGTTATTTTTTAACTACCGATTGACCTTGCCCCTTCACATACACATAAATAAAAGGTCTTTAAATATGTATGTTTCTATGATTTTAAACTTTTATTTGTTTTTGAAACAGGGTCCTTCTCTCTCTTTGTAGACGGTATCAAACTCAGAAATGTTTGCCTCAGCCCCCTGTGTGCTGGAATTATAAATATGTACCACTCTGCCTTGCTAAGTCCTTGGTATTTTAAGATTACTGGGCATTAAAAGTTTATCAATGCATTACGTTACGTCTTTTATTAATTACTACTGAATAAAAAGAAAATTAGTTGATGGTGGAGATTAGATTTTATATTAAGATAAATTAGAGAAATGACAATGAACCCATCAGTGTTCATGTAATTTCTGCTGGGGTTTAAGTCACCAGAAAGGGTCAGAATGGAATGGGATGAGTTTGCTTGCTGATGTCATGTGGCCCCAGGAATGGCAAGGCAAAGCCCCAGGTAAGCTTCATCTCCTCTAACCTTTACTGTACCTTCATATCTTAAAACACGTGTGAGTTTGGCATGATGTGTGCCTAGGGTCCTACCTGCAGGACAGTCCTCCATGAACCACAGTGATGTATTTCTTGTCTGGAAGGCTTGATTGCAAGATCTTATTTCTACGTATGTTTGTATGTATGTATGTATGTATGTATGTATGTATGTATGTATGTGTTTGCTTGTTTGTTTGTTTTCTCTCATGCATTACACCAGGCTGCAGTTTCCCCTCCCTCCAGTTCTCCCAGCCTCTCCCCTACCTTCCCTCTCCCAAACATCTACTTCTCTTCCATTTCTCAGGCCGGATATCTAATTCTCTTGAGAAATCAACAAGAACCAGACTTCATTACATCATACTCAATTAAAATATTACACATTATGGTTTTTAATATCCTCAAACTCTGAACTTTATATAATGCAGTTACTCATAAAGGCACTGAATGTAATAGGTAGAAAGTTTTGCAGTTTTTGACTGACTTTAAGCCTAGAGGCTCAATTCAAGCAGTTTGTTCTGGGGAAAGCAGAACGCAATATTCTTTGAGAAGAGAAACATTGATGGAAAAAAATGGTCATTGCAATAATGGTTCAAACAACACAGATGAGGACAGAAAGAAGAGAAAAAGCGAGTCTCTTCTCCCAAATGCTTTACTGAAAATATATTAATTAAAGTTCTACAATATTTTTTACAAAAAGTTATTAGAACAGCCATAGAAACAATCAAAGTTTCTAGCATAGATGAAATTAGATTCTTTAAAGGTTAACTTTGGTAATGAATCAGAAACTGTATCAATGTACTTTGTTATACTAAAATCCATTATCTTCTACTTTATGATATATATAAGTGTGTGTATATATATATGCATATCTCTCTCTCTTTCCATATATATATATGTATATATAGTAATTGTTATATGGCCTTGTGAATTGATGGTTATAGAATGATCATTGTAACACACACATATACATTCACACACAACATAAATATATCATATATATATGTATATATATATAAAGTATTATTTCCTTCTGTGATATTTTAAGTTTAAAATAAAGTTTATCTTTCAACAAGTACTATGCATGAATGAATTTCAAAGAAAATGATAATGCAGTTAACAGACTAATACCATTATCAGGTTTAGTTAATAAACATAAAATTTTAAGAGGAGGCTTGATGTATAGCTAGGTTAGAAGAGGGCTTGCCTATCCTAGTAAGAATGAAAACCTGACATTAATCTCAAGCAACACTTGACTCAGGTGCAGCAGTGAAGTCAATAGTCCCAGATCTCAAAAAGTGCAAGTTGGAATGAGGAATGTCTGACATTCAAGGTCATGTTTGTCTATATTCCAAAATCAAATTAAGCTGTTTTTGAATGTTACTCATATAAACTATTTTTATGCCTTTTAATTTAGATAAAAATTATTGATAATTTAGTATTATTTCAAAATTTTCGATCAGGAAATGTTGAAGCACAGGAATACATATTATATATTTCACAAAAATTGATTTAGGTTTGGAAAAAAATTTATTAATACATAGACAAATTTTAATATTTGTGCATTTCATTGTAAAGAAAAATATTTTCTTCTCATTAGTTTAATGCTAGAATTTATCTCAGCAAAAGAGAAGACCTTCACCAATCCCACATCACACAAACGTCTGATCTCCAAAATATATAAAGAACTCAAGAAACTAGACATTAAAATTCTAAATAACCCAATTAAAAAATGGGGTACTGAACTGAACAGAGAATTCTCAACAGAAGAAATTCAGATAGCTAAAAGACACTGAAGGTCATGTTCAACCTCCTTAGTGATCAGGGAAATGCAAATCAAAACAACTTTGAGGTATCATCTTACACCTGTCAGAATAGCCAAACTCAAAAACAGCAATGATAGCCTATGCTGGAGAGGATGTGGAATGAGGGGAACACTCATCCATTGTTGGTGGGAATGCAAACTTGTGCAGCCACTGTGGAAATCAGTGTGGCGGTTTCTCAGGAAACTGGGAGTCAACCTCCCTCATGACCCAGCAATTCCACTCTAGGGAATATACCCAAGAGATGCCCTAACATATTACAAAAGCATTTGTTCAACTATGTTCATAGCAGCACTATTTGTAATAGCCAGAATCTGGAAACAACCTAGGTGCCCCTCAATAGAAGAATGGTTAAAAAAGGTCTGGAACATATATACATTAGAGTTTTACTCAGCGGTAAAAAACAATGACATCTTGGCTTTTGCATGCAAATGGATGGAAATAGAAAACGCTTTACTGAGTGAGGTAAGCCAGACCCAAAAAGAGGAATATGGTATGTATTCACTCATAAGTGGATTCTAACCGTAATTAAAGGTTTTTGAACCTATTATTCGTGATCCTAGAGAAGCTAAACAAGAAGGTGAAACTGACGAAAATCATGTAGCTATCCTCCTGGAGTTTGGAAATAGACAAGAGTGCCAGGTAACCTCGGGTGCATGGGGGGGCTGTTGGAAGGGGAGAGAGTTGGAGAGAAGGGAGTAGGGGAGGAATGGGGAAAGATTGGGGGGCTGGGATGGGGGGGAGGGAGAATGGATAGATATGGGATCAGGGAAGTATATACCTCAACTAAGGGAGTCATTTTAGGGTTTACAGGAGACTTGATTATAAATGGGATCCCAGGTCCAAGGAGACATCCCCAGATTGTTCTCTGGACAGAGGAGAGGGTGCCTGAACCGACCTTGGCCCACAACCATACTGATGAACATTTTGCATATCACCATAGAACCCTCATCTGGCGATGGAGGGAGATGGAGGCGGAGACCCACGTCGAAACACTGGACCTAGCTCCCTAGGTCCAAAGGAGAGGCAGAAGGAAGGAGAATGTGAACAAAGAAGGCAAGAGCAGAGGAAACCTTCATCCGACGTTGGATGGCGATACAGACGGAGACCCATATTGGAGCACCGGACGGAGCCCTCCAAGGTCCAAATGAGGAGAAGAAGGATGAAGAAAATGAAAAAAGAAATAAGGACTGCGATGGGCGCCATCACCCACTGATACAAGGGGACTGATCTAATGAGAGTTCACCAAGGCCAGCTGGACTGGAACTGAATGAGCACGTGATCTAACCAGATTCTCTGAATGTGGCCGGATTCTCTGGATGTGGCTGGCCCAGAGTCTTTCTGAAAAGCCATTGACAATGACACTGGGACTTGTTTCCTCTGCATATACTGGATTTTGGGGATCCAGTCTGTTTGGATACTCACCTTCCTGGACCTGGAGGGAGGGGGGAAGAACTTGAACTTCCCACAGGGCAGGAAACCCTGACTACTCTTAGGGATGGAGAGGGAGGAGGAGAGGGAGTGGGGGAAGTGGGAAGGTGTTGGGAGGAGGGGCGGAATTGGAAACTTTTATAATTTAATAAACTTTAAAAAAATAAAGCAAATGAAAACTGCTGAGTGAAGTGAAAAAAAAGATATGTATAGAAATCAAACATTTACCACTGGAAAACAAAGTTTATTTTAAAACAATTATTTAGGATACATAGTTTAGTATCTATTAAAAATAAAAGCAAATTCCCATACTGAGAAAAAATAAATAGATAAATAAATAATAAAAGGAAATTATAAAAATCATTTAACATTAAGTGTCATTATTGAAAATATTTTTTGTAGACACATAAACTCATATTTTTGTTGTGTGCCACTTGAAGATCCTCTCCTTGAGCACATTTGTGCTGTGTTAAGTTCTTGTCTAAATAAATGGGGCCGAGGAGTCTGTTGAAATGAAGACCCAAACAGGTAAATTTGCATATTTTTATGCTCAGGTTTTGAGATTCATATATAATTGTGAGAACCCTGATTGGAGGACAAATGGTGATGTAGTGGAAAAATTACTCTGAGCATCTACGACCTTGTTAGCAGGTGTTTCTCTTGGCACTGAGTTTTTAAAAACATGAATGACTATGGGAAGAATGTCTCCAGAGTGAGACTTCCTGGTCTGTGGCAGACATGAAGTTGGAGGAGGGGCAGAGAGGTACACGTCCCAAGTTTTATAACTTGCTAAAGAGAACTACATAGGAAACAAACCGAGACCATGTATTTCTGCTATTTTTTTTAATACCAATGAAATACATTTTGGGGGCAGCATGTATGGAACGCCATCATTATGAAAATCATTTTTCTTAAATTGTATTTCTTCTCTATTCCAAACATAGTTCATTTAACTTAAAGTAAAGCTGAATACAATTTTGAATTAAAAAAAAACTCTTTTGACTTCATATGATGCTGAAAATAATGGTTGAAAAGAACATCAAAAAATACTTTGCATGAGTTTCAGATGAAAGTTATACAAGTGCAGACTGAAGTTGTTCTTAGAGTTCTCTAGTGGTTAGATACAAAAGCTCAAGATTAGAAGCTAAAGAACATGCGTAACCCAATCTGAATTAGACCGGAATAAAAAAAAAAAAAAAGAAAGGCATAAAGACCTTGGAATTAGAAGGCAGAATAAAGGCTAAACAAAGGCTTCAGCCTTGTCAGGAAGACACTGAAATAGTCTCTCTGTGGGACATTCATGGCAATAGCTATGAATGGAATAATACTAATGGAATAACAATGCATAAAAGTGATTAGAAAAGAACAAAATGTGCAACTTGCCAGAAGACATGTGCTCAGTATGTAAAGCACAAAGAAAACCTGCCCTTCACAGCATGCTTCAAAAGGTAACATTTCCCTCTGAGAAAGGGGGAAAAAAGCAAGCAATTCAGAGAGTTTCCTTTAGACAGATGAAATAGCCAAGTAAGAAAAAGGACTTCTTTTTCTATTTCTGGATGGAACATTATATAGAAAGAAAGTAGAAAATAGAAAGCTTTTACAACTTATATACTAATAAGAGCAATACCCACTAGCTACATACATTTTCATGTTTTAAAAGACTGTTTTTTTGCATAAAGCAGTGAGGTATCATAGATGAAAGAGAATAAGATAGAATCTTTTATTTAAATGTGAGAAAAAAAATGAAAGGTGGCTGAAATAATATGAATTAGTACCCAATTGGTTTGAACGGTTGACTTTGTGTCAAGAGTGACCTTATTCATGTATGGCTGATGGGAAATGTGACCTGTCTACACAGCAGAAAAGGTGACTGACTCTGAGACAGAAGCTGGTTTTCAGTGAGTTTGAATGGCCAGAAAGGGAGCACTGGGTGCTTTTGTCATTTAATTTGAATATGAACACATGAAAATGGCACAATGGAAATGTATCAAATATTAGAATAATTTACCCCCATATTTTATCTGGTTTTGTCTCACAACTAAGGGGTGGTCTAAGAATAGATTTATAAAATAAATTTTTATTCTGACTTCACCCTGGCCCACTTAAGGACAGAGGTGTTGTAGTTGTAACAATGTCTTCCAAACAAATTAAATTTCTGCTGCTTTTGTAGCTCTGTATAATATAGCTAATCTTGGTTGTAGCTGGACTAGAATCAACTCAGAAATATGTCTCTGAATCTGTCTGTAAGGCAGTCTCCTAGAATGATTAACTGAGGTGAAAGAACCCTCTCATAGAATAGGCAGAACAATCCGGAGGATGCTCAAATATAGGAAGTCTGTGGGGTAAGTTCTTACTGTTTGCCTGCCTGTCTCTGCTCCATGCTTGTGACTACATCAACCAAGCCTCCCGTTTGGTGTGGTTATTGTTGCTGTCAATGATGTTGACATCATAACCAATTTCTACAACTGAAGACTCAAAGCTCTGGAGGAATCCCACAGTCCTTTGGTGCTAGGTTGAGACCATTGAGGATTCCTGCCTTGTGAACAAAACAGCTACCAGGTTCTTTCTCAACTTCTGCACTGTGAAGAGAGTGATTGCTGGAAACACAATCAGTACTGTACAAATCAAGCAAATCACTTTTAGTGTGTATTCTATTATATTGGTTCTGATCCTCTAGAGAATGTTGACCAATGTACAATAGACAAGGGTGAATATCTCATTAAGTATAATAGTATAACCAGAATTACTACCTTCAACAAAGATTCAAACATTTGCATTCTAAGAATTACAACTATTTTGTCGGTTATTAAACAAAGCACTGACTGGCATCTACTTTTATTTGGAAAATTTCTCAGACTGAACAATGTGCCGTTTAAAACCATACATAGAAAATATGAATAAACAATGAAAATAGGGTGTTTATAATTCATCTTAACAAGACATAAATTCATGTATAACTTTGGCAAAAAAAGCAGTATTGTTTCATAAGCATTATAAATATTGACTTTTAGTGTAATCCAATAATCCTTCTACAGCAACAACCCAAGTTATTGTTTTAGATACCTCATAATTTATCAGTTCCATGGAAATCAATATCCCCTCTGATCCCCTATGAGTATAATCACAGACATGAATTTTGTTGTCCATTATAGTTCATTTGGTTTTTGAGACAGAGTTTTTCTGTGTTGTCCTTGCTGTCTGGTACTAGCTGCTCTGTAGAACAGACTGGGCTTTAGCTCACACAGATCTGCCTGCCTCTGTCTCCCAAGTGCCACCACTACCTGGCTATGTTTTTTTTTCCTTTGAGAAGACAGAAAATATGTTTCTCTTACAAGTTGTATAATAGAAACCATCAATATATAATTTTTCAGAACTCTTGAACTATGAGTCTATGGTACATGTTTCTTCTATGCAAGGAAAGTAAAAATCTTGAAGGTGTTAAGTCCACTGGTCCACTATATCCATAGCTACACTATCTACTTTTATACTGTGATATTGTGTCCACTTTTCTTCCTATATTTCTAAAATATATTTTTCAAACTTTTATTTTCATTCTTTAGGGAATCTCTTGACTCTTACGAAACACAGATAGTTTCAATTTAAACTGTATGTAGCAGGAATACTGTGATAGTTCTGAGATGTTAATTTTATTTTATAGTATGAAGAACACTAACGGATCATTTTAAAAGCTAAATCTCATGCCTTTATACTTGTGCATGAGCTTTGATGTTTATTATCCTAATTTGTTTATAGAATTATAGTAGTAAGGTTCAGGTTTTTTAATTAATAAGTGATGACCCACAGTATCAAAATCACTTGATAACTAATAGAAAATGATATAGGTCCCTACCTAGCCCTCATCCTATGATCTCTTTCATTTATTTTCAGTGAGTATTCGAGAGAAGATGAAAGAAATTAATAAAAAATTGCTATTATATGTTAACATACTGTTAGAGGTGATAAAAACATAAAATATTGCTGTATAATTGGCAATCTCTAAAAACGACATCCACTGCTTAAATGGAATTCAGCCCAAATTAGTATACACGTGTAATATGCAGTGACCTCTACTACACAATGTTTCTCAGAAAGTCTTGGAATTAGATAGTAGTTTTGAATTAAAACTCATTCTGCTCTTAGCATTCAAAATATGGAGGTTGAAAAATAGCCTGGGAAAGGTAGAAGTTCAGAGAATCCTAGAGAACAATCTCGTTTGCATCACAGATCTAAATAGCTGATTTAGCTAACAGTCTAACTTCATTTCTGTGTTTTCTCATTGAAATACTCACCTATAGATAACTGTACAATTCATTTGCTTTAATTCTCAGCTGATACCCATGTACTTATTTCTCCTGTTGTCAGGTATGCCTACAAAAGCTTTGATTTCAGTAAGTGAGCAATTAGTCAATAACATTGCTAGGCTTCCGCTGGAAAATCTGTCTATCCACGTTCTCACAGTAATTGATTAACTCTTCTTTAATCAACCAGTCTTTTAGAAAGCACATATTTTGATCTAAATGAAAATAAGTACATAGTGTTCATGATCATAAAACTTATATTTAGAAAGATATAAACTTTAAATGTAGGGTTCAATAAAATCACCAATACCGATGAGTTCTAATAAATTATGATCTAGATCAAATAGCATGATTTTTTTGGTGATATTAATTTCTATTCTTGTTTATTTGAGCCTCCCCATAATATCATATGTGTTTATGTAAACCCCGGCAATACTGCAGAATATTTGCTTTCAGCTAATCTTATCATGTGGTTTAGATCATGATGTAGTTACAGGCATCAGTAGCCTTATATGCCATTTTTAAAGGACTTCTCTGAAGGTCAGCTTTGGGACCAGTCCCCAACCCTTTTCCAGGGAACACTAGAAAAGATACGATCACAACTGCCCTTCATGTGGACTCTGGTCAAAAGAATGGAGTTTTCTGACCCTGAGTAGAAACGAGAAATTCTGCCCCGGTCTTGTCTCTTCCCTTAAGAGTTTATTCATTTGTGTTTGTCAATCATCTCACAGGAAACTGGACTTACCCGAAGATATGTTAAGATTAGTGAGGAATAATAATTCATAGAGATTATGCACTTGTCCTTTCCAGAAGCCCATCCTTGGTGAAACTCCTTACCTCTACATGGAGCCTCTATCATGTAGCCTTTCCTTTTTCATTTCTTTCTCCACCTATCTTATTTCCTTCTTGATCCTAGTGAGTGTTACACATGCCTTTCCCTAGTACTCCCATCTTATCATTTTTTCCAAAGTCCCTCCCACTGTGTCCATTATGATTCTTGTTTATTTCCATTGTTAATGACACCAGCTATTTTGGTTAGATCTAAGTCAACAAAGCATGACTTTCAGTTGTTTACATCTCCCTCTTCTCAGAAGCTGCAGCAATTTACAATCTGTCTACCAAGTTTCTTTTCCTTTCCTTTCCTTTCCTTTCCTTTCCTTTCCTTTCCTTTCCTTTCCTTTCCTTTCCTTTCCTTTCCTTTCCTTTCCTTTCCTTTTCTTTTCTTTCTAATTACAATTGTCTTAGAGTTAACTTCTAAGTTCATTTTAGATTTTGTTAAGGAGAAAAAGAGCTTCAAAGAGGACCATGACTTTCCTGCCAATAATCTAAAGTCTTATACAGTCTTGCTGTATATCAACAGTCCCAGACATCACAGACTCATGATATTTGCAGTTAAACATGTTATACATATTGGCTAATATAACCACATACTACATGTTTAGATAAGGTGACTCAAAGTGTATTTTCAATGATTATTTGATAAAATACAAAATGCTCTTTATTTCTATGTGATCACTAATTAAATTGATATAGTTGTTCATAACTATTCTTTGATGTCATAAACACATAAAAATATTTCATATGAAGATGTAGATTTTATAATAATTTTTAAGGAATTTTAGAAGGCATCAATATCTATTTTTACTAAAAGTCATTAAAAACTTGCCATGAAGAAAACAGTTTTTACCATGTTGCTATTAGATCACTGGAATAAAAGCTTTCATATTAGTGTAATTTTTCCTGTTTGATGGAATCTGAGTAAACGCTTAAAACACTACCTTCATCTATGTGAACGATTCCCTAAGTGTTAGGATTCAGTCTTAGTGAACTTATTTATCTTGACCTAATCTCTGAATAGAGTTTAGAGTATTGTACTGGTCGTGGTGGCACATGATTAAAGCTACAGAACTTGAGGATTGGAAGTTGGTGGATCAGGAGCTGAAATTTACATGTTGGCTACATCATGAATCAAAGACTATTCAGGCAAAGACTATTCCGGGTGAATGAAACATTGTTTCAAACAAGACCAAACAGCAAAAGAGTAGTGTTGTGGTTAAAGGGCTTTTTATATTCTTGCTAAATATTAAAGTCTTTGAATTTTCTGTGCTAAATAGAGGATAAGAGCTTAATAAACAACATGACAATAAAGCTTAGAGTTTTCACAATGTAGGAAAGATTTGAATTTCAGTGTAGAAGTAGTAACTGATTGGTTATTTTTCCTTAAATAGGAAAGGTATCAGATGCAAACATGGAAGCTGCTCATGTATTATTATTTACTCTGCAGTAAAAGCATTTTGCTGTTGAGCATTATAAATTCAGATTGCGTAGCTTCTAGAGTCTCTGCTTTTCCCACTGATGAAGCACTTGCACAGAGCCACATTTGTGCAGTGTTTTTCTTGCCAGCTACTAACCAGGCTCCAGAAACAAAACAAAGCAATGAGAAACCTTTGAATGTACCTTTGTCAGCCATTAGGGCTCTGTTTATTTGTTGAAGGTGTTGTTCTTTTAACATTTAGATATTAAATTAAGTGTGTTTTCCCGAAAATATCCAGTTTAAAAGAAAAGTTTAAGAAAACTTCTTTTGAAATATAAAAAAAAAGAACCTATTTTAAACTCTTCTTAATTCATGCCCAAAGCAGCAAAGGTAAGAGTTCATAACATAATTAAAACACACCCGAGGACATATCTGACTCATCATGCTTAAATGAGCCTACATAAGTAAATGATATTCACAAAATAAAATAGAATGCTGATTGCAGAGGTCTTAACTCCCACCTGAGCAGCAATCTTGTTGGATTCACCCTTGGAAAAAGCTTTAATGCCACTGAACTGAAACAAAAGCTAAAGATTTAATTCCTCTGATTTGCCAATGAATGAGAAATTATGTCAATGGGAATTTAATGTATACGCCGAGATATACTATCTTCTTGTTACACAAAATAAGAATATAACATATTCAGAGTTGTTTGTTTGTTTGTTGTTGTTGTTGCTTTGTTTTGTTTTTGTTTTTTTAAAGACAGAGTTTCTCTATAGCTTTGGAGCCTGTCCTGGAACTAGCTCTTGTAGAACAGGCTGGCCTCGAACTCACAGAGACCCGCCTGCCTCTTCCTCACGAGTGTTGTGATTAAGGGTGTGTGCCACCACCGTCCAGTAAGTGTTTCTTGTTTTAATAGAAAAAGACCCTAAGGATACAAAATATGTTTTTCAGGAACTAAAAGCGAAAACAACTGTGTTATGTATGTCACCATAGATTTAATGTAATGATACTGTATTTTTATCCTCTGGTTTGGCAATGCTGACATAGTTTTCAGATGTAAAACACAGAAATATGGACCAGTCTGCCAATGAACCCACCTCTATAAACATTTCCAGGCAGTGTCAAACGTTGGCAGTAAGAATTTCTAAGTTTTTAATCACATGATTTCAAATATATTGTTCTTTAATCTGTAGAATAAATAACTATATGTTTGACACTTATAATGAAGGAAAGGAATGTCAAGGAACCATACTGAAATTATGAAATTTTTAATAGTTAGTCTTTTTTGTATTTCTGATGAGCTGTTTGAAAATTATCTTGCTTTACACATTAGGGAATAAGACACAGGAGAAGACTTGAACAAATGTGGCTTCAAGAGCTTTATGAAACATCTGTTTGGGATATACACAGATAGACTCTTCCCCATGGAAAGTGAAAAGTAAAGAAAGACCAAATACAGTAATTACAAAGTTCATAAAATTTTGTTTCATATTCCCCTGACAGCTGGGAAGGAGTACTTTTAAATAAACGACATATCTTAATACTTCGTAAGAAGGATATTAGCAAACAAAGCAACAGTGAATTAAACTTAATGCATTAGTTATCTTGAAAGGAAATGTATACTGATAGTTACTACCATAACCATTATGAAAAATGATAGAAAGTTATTATCAGACCACATCATCTCCATAGATGAAAAATTCAGTATAATTTTACTTCCGACAATGTCAATGATAAAACCATAATAAGAACAATCAGGGAATTGAATTCATAACAGAGTTTTTATAAGCCATTTGAAATTATGACTATTTACCAGTGACAATGTATGACAGATAATGTAAATCCACATGGTTCCTTAAGGTCACCTGTCAGAATAGAAAAGGGAAAAAATGTACTACACTGTGAGCAAATTCTGCAACACAGATAAGGAATTCAATATATTTACACAAATATAATGTACCAAAGAAGAATCAACAGAAAAGTAAACATCAGAGTAACTTTAATAATAGAATAAAACTTTGACTCAAATTTGAGTAGAAAGGATAATATTTGAAGCAGGTAGAGCAATAATGCTCATTAAATTGAGTTGAAATGAGTAAAAAGGGAAAAAAGTACCCGAAATTCATGATGACAACACAGAATCACAGAATGCAGAATTCAGTTCAGACCTTGCTAATTGCAAGGTTTAATTAATGATAGAAGAATAGAAGCCCAAATATGAGAAGTTGGTATGCCTTGTTATGCTCCATGTGTTAGCGTGGAGGATGGGGTGTAGTCTAAAATTCATATAAGACAAATTTATATAGGGCAAATCTTGACCAATTTTATCAGGAAATGTTAGTGTCTAGGTGGGGTAGTTTGGCAGAATATTCAGATACCATCAGTCAAAAGAGAACAAGTTCTGCAACTCGCTGATCATCTGGAAGTAACGAGAGGAGAGAAGCTGCAATCCTAATTTTTATTTCACAGATTCTGGTGTTCAGAATCTTCCATGTGAAGAGTTCATGTTGAAGAAATGCTGTTTCTCTAACAAGACCTGGAGCTGAAAGCCGTTCAGTGAAGATGTGAACAATATGTAGCCCAACAAACATGTGTTAATAAAAATTTAGTAGTGATAATGTAAAACACTTACAGGGTTTGAAGTATGGTTACAATATTCTCAATAAGAGGAAAGCAGAGTAACTGGGGATGCCCAATATCACAAGAAGTCTCGTGAGGTTATGCCTAAATGTTACTTGAGAATGTGCTGAAGCAAGCATATATACTGATAGATAGATGGAAAGATGTATGATAGACAGACAGACAGACAGACAGACAGACAGACAGACAGACAGATAGATAGATAGATAGATAGATAGATAGATAGATAGATAGACAGACAGACAGATAGATACTTCAATGTTAATGGTTGCCATAAGTCATGTCCATAAGGTTTTGGGTATAACAAGATTGTATACTGTTGTTTATATCATTATTTTTTTGCCTTTTCCAGCACATGTGCAGTACTTCATTTCCTTCATTGAAATCTTTCTTAGGCTCTGGTCTGAATCATGCCCACTTATCAGAATAGTGCATGTCCTATCTTACATTGTTTTCTGATAATCAGAAGCCTCCGAGGTCCTCAGAATTCTGTGTTTCTTGCAGTAATGAGTAAGGCACTGTGGAATGCATCATAGAGACTCAATAACAACTTGGCTGATCAGATTATCAAATAGCATGCATATAGGAAGCTAATGACCCAAGGCTGCCCACAGCTTTGTCAGATAATTATTAATTCCACTTTTCACACCTGTCTCCCTGAATAAAATACCTTCTGAAGCTAACAGTTTCCTCATCATTGATTCAGAAAAATACATTAGTTTCTCATTTACCAAATAGAGAAAAATGTATAGCTCACTAGAATCAATAAAAAAATAGAATATGAAGATACATTTAAATTGTTTTTTTAATTTTTTGATAATCCTGAGCAAAATTCCCTCTAGTATGACAAATAAAGAGGAGTAGAAAAGGAGCCATTATATAATATGACCAGGTATTAATGAAAGAAAGATGGTATGTGTAAGTGACTAGCAAATAGATTACAAAAAGCAGGGAATTTTAAGACATAATAACACCTATCATCACTAGAATGAGCTTCCTTCAGAGAGCAAGCAAGCACAGTTAACGACTTGATGTGGTTACAGCTTCATAAACTTAAAGAGATTAATTTTTAATTCAATAAATGCATACTGAGCTCTAACATGTGGTAGGCAACTTTTTGTCACTGGACAGAAGAAATTTTGTACTTGTAAACTATTTTAGTGAGATTAAGTACATAATCTGTAAATATAAAATTTCCAATTAAAAATTTAATTACAGTATATATTACAAATATAATTATCTCTATTTTCTACAGTTTATGAACATATGTTAACATTTGTAACCTATGTTCAGTGGCATTTTGTCCATTCAAAACCTCAGCATGATTTTTTTATTATCTTTTTGTGATACTGTTATTTCTTCCTTTTAAATTTTTTTTTTAAAAAAAGTTCAAAGTTTTCAAAGTATATCACCCTGAGAACATTATTAGCTGTGGGTATAACTAAAAGGAAACTATTTAATTAATTTGTGACTAAGTTCCTATGTCTACAGAGTATTCTCCTCTGAACCATTTTGGGATTGTCTTTGTCCTTCATTGTTCTTGAAACTTCCTCAGACATTTCAAGATAGTCTCTATTGCTGTAAAAACCATTATAAGACTACTTTATAAAGATTTACCGTTTTTCATAAATAAAATAACATTTGTTACATAAAGAAAACCCAGAAAAATGATTAAACAAACATTTCAATCATTCACAAAGAGTTTGGTGCATCATAATACTATTCGTAAGGGACTTCGAGGTATATTTGGTAAAAGCAGTGAATTTGAATAGCTTGATCAATAAAATGTGAAAACAAGCAATTGAAGGAAATTCTAGCCATTTTAAGATGACTCAGTTAATAAATTGCTCCGCTAATTGTTTCACTTGTTTAATACTTTTTAAAAAATTATTTTGTTTTAGAATTAATCTTTTATGTTTGTTAATATCACTAGTCATTTCTTTCTGGTGAATTTATGCTTACCTGAAGTTAGAATGCACAATGCTAATCAAGCAATTCTACCAAATAGAAAATAAGTCAAACTAATTGGAACATCCTGCATTTTGGTTTCTTTATTAGGTAGGCTTCACTGTGTCAGGTTTCTCTAGAGTGCTACAAATGGTGGTTTTTTTTCACAATGTCTTGGTTAATGCTGAAAAATATATCCAGATATTCTCATACTCTTTTCTCATATAAAAGTCATTTTTGTATTTCTCCTTTAAACATAAGTAATTTTGCAACTACTTCTACTAATGTAACATTTTTAAAAAGTTAGCACCTTCTTTGTGCAATGTACAAATATGTTGGTGTTCTAGCATTGTTTGTAGGAACATTTGCTGGAAGACCTCTTCTTTCATGAGAGAAATTTTATTCAAAGCAATATTCATTTTTATTTCACAAAATGCTAATAATGCTGTAATAAAATCAGCCTAAAACCATCATTGCCAAATGCCACACATTTTACTAGGGCTGCCTCCCACACTCTGCCAATTTGAATGACACTATTGACCTCTTCAATGCTGCATGGATCAAAACTGATCCAAGGCAGCTTGATTTGAGTTCCTGCTGTAAGAAATTATGCAACATAATAAAATCATCATTATTTTAGTGCAGTAAGTTTTAGGGATGGTTGCTATGCATCAGTAGATAACTGGGACCTTGCCTATCTAATTTTGCTTGACTAATGAGCCATTTAGTTTGCTCACATATCTTTACTTGGAAAATTGTCATTTGTCTATCCACATCATAAAACAGATTTTCAAATGTTAATGATTGATGGTGGAGATTTTAATGCTTTTCTTCATACAGAATCATCCATGCATTAAAATTTGCCTATATATATATATATATATATATATATATATATATATATATATATATAGCCTAATTACACAATTCTAATGAAGAGTTTATAGCTGTCAGAACCGGAGAAACAGAGGAAAGTTTGACTAATAAAAAGTCTGTCTACGGGTTGTAGAGATGATTAAGCAGTTAAATAGTGCTTGTTGCTCCTGGGTTCCTTGTATTCATGTAAAAACTCATAACTACACTTGACTATAACCCTATGAAAACCAGTGACTTCTTCTGATCACTCTGGGCATCCACACACATTTATAAATACATACACACAGATGCACACATATACATAAATTAAAAATAAAATAATGTTGTCTAATGAGATACCAAAAATGTGAATTTTGCAATTTGTAGAATCCAATCCCAGAGTGTATAATACATACACACATACACACACACACACACACACACACACACACATATATATATATATATACATATATACATACATGTATGTATATGTATTCACAATTCATATACCTAAGGTTCAGGGCTCATTGTGGAAGAGAGAGGAAAAATCCTGTAAGACCCAGAGAACACAACTTGCTTTATTCTTATTTCTCCTAGAAGTGTGAGAAGTTACACCCATAACATCTTAACATCATGGCTTTTTAAACATGACACAAATAAACATGCTGACATGTATAGAAGAAAGATCAGAAGGATACAACCCTAGAAAAATGACCAGAGACATCTAAAGATTATTGATAGCAGAAGGAGTAGTCTCCTCTACGGATGAGGATACTCGTTTGTATCCAATACCAAAAGGTGAACCCCTCAAACATATAAACACAAGTAACAATATGTGAACTAAGTGGACTCTCTTTTTATATTTAAAGATTATATAGCACAGACACACATCATATATCAATTAAACATACACAACAATTAAAGGAAAAGAAACCATGTATCTGAAAAAATAGAAAGGAGGGGTACATGGGAGGGATTAGAAGTAATAAAGGGAAAAATCAAATGAAAGTAGTTATATTTTAATCTCAAAATTTTAAGAAATTGCAAAAATGTAAATTTAAATACATTCTAGGTCATATTTTAACTATAAATAGGTCACTTCATTCAATACAAGTTTTCTTTTAATAATAATTTAATTTATTTATTTAAATTCAACATAACATAATAAATATTGAGTGAATTGATAACTTGCTTGCTGGTTGCATTTGATAATGTTCTCTATAGCATGGTTCTGTTTTCTCAAAGCATGATCTCCTTAGAAACAACTGGGTAGCTTATGAACATGAATACTGTTTGCCAGTGAAGCTGTACCTGCATTAAAAAAATGTAATTTGGCTTGAGCATGGGCCTGCATGAACATTCCAGGAAATGGAACTAGTGTGAAGTGGACTATGTAACCTCTACCTTCTTGTATGTAGCAGCAGCACAAGCGTATGTGGGTTATAGGCAAAGAAGATGGTATACTTGGGTAAATCCAATGAAATAATGAGGTCTTTCTATATGTCCTGTTTACAATTGTCTATAAATTTAAGTAGATAATGGCGCTCAAGAAATGATAGAATAGTTAAGAGTACTTGCTGCTCTTTCAGAAGAGCAGGGTACCATTCCTAAAGCATGTGGCAGTTTACAACCATCTGTACCTCCATCTCCAGGGGACCACATCCCTGCTACAACCTCTGCAGGCTCTGCACTCAAATGGTGCACAGTCATAGTGGGAGATGAGGGGCAAAAGAGCCATCCACATAAAATACACATAAGCAAATCATTTTGTTTAAAAATTAAGTAGATAAATACTGTACTAATAAAAGGCCTTATTGGCACATTGTATTCTTTGGAGATAATTTGTCTCCAAATTTCACCCTCTGAGAAACCCATTATGATTAATAAGAGTGCTTATAATATTTCAATTGAGTAGTCAAGAATTCAAATTTAAAAATGTAAGTAGAACTCCAAATTATACTTAAAAAGTGCTCATGGTCAGTGTACCCAGTTGAAGATAGAATAGACATACAATGCCGTTATGTACTGGAAATGTATCCATTAAAAACAACAATTTGTACAAAAGTGATTGTTACTATACTATACTACTACAAACAAAAATAAACAGAATTCAAGTAAAACAAATTCAAATATTCCATAGATAAGTCTATGTCTATTAAGGTGAACTTAATGGTTGAGTTTCCTGATAAAAAATTTCATAGCTTGTGTGTTTAATGTTAGAATAATTAAAAAATGGAACAAACCAGGTCAAGAGTAGAAGAATCTATTCAACAGAGAAAATCCTCTTCATCCACGGATTCATGGCATAAGAAAAAAGAGAAAATCTCAGGCACTTAGACAGATCTTAGCCATCCATTTAATTAAATTTATAAGGGATAGAAAACGGCAATAGGCTACATTTATTGAAATAGATATGCCATTAAAGTAAAAATTAAATGCTGGACTTTGTAACATGCTTATCTTGTAACTGGTTGATATGTTCTTCAAACATTAAACACTAATGCTATTTCCACTGATTACACTAGATCCATTATAGGTGCAATAAAAGTTATCTGAGAATGAAAAATGACTTAATCTCTAATGCTTTTCATAGGTCAAGTGTGACTATTTCAAAACATTATTTAATCAGAATATAGATAACATAGAATCTATGTCATAGTTATAGTAAATGTCAGCCTTGGGAAATTAAACATTCAGCTTGTATAAATTGAAGTTAAAAAATATCTTGTATATCATACAGGGCCAATGAAAATGAGCACATCGAAGACTGGAACAAAGCAAGCAAGTACAGTGCATTTGTGTTTATAAATTGAAGTTCTAGTCTATTACAGATTATGGATAAGGTAGGAAGGCATGTTGTTCACTTGAGAGGTTTCTGTGAATGTTGGCACTAATGACATTGTAACAGTGATGCCAAAGGAAAGCACTCAGAGTCAGGAATCATTAAAGGCAGTCCCACAGAACTCAGTGATGGGCTCCTGGGGTAGTGAGAAGATGCATGGTATCATTACGAGTTCTGGGTTTCTGCAATGGGTCCCTTTAATGCTCAGTGTTCTTGCTAGTTTTTGCAGCACAATGTTGGCAGTGACATGATGGTGTCAAAGAGAATCAGCAAATGGCATCTCTCCAAAAGCAAACTTGGAGCCTAGGGCTGCTTCTCAGATCTAAAAACTTCCCCTTTGGAGTACAGTGGAAGCGATAGCCGTTAGGTCAACCGTGTCCAACCCTCTAGTGATTAAATAGGTAGTCACTTGTTTAACATTACTAAGACAAGTGAAAGACACTTCATTATTAGCAATACCTCAAGTAAGTTTCTAACCAGAAAATATACTACAGATACTTGATTTATGATTTCTTTTGTATTTTTATAAAACTGGAAAGCTATAAAGAAATCCTTTCTTTTTCATTCTATAGTAATAAATGTCTTATATCTAAAGTCAGTTTTTCAGAAACTCGATTGCCAATCTGACTTTTCATGCCTTAAAACATTTACAGATTAAACATTCCAAAATTGCCTCTGTGTATTATGATAAACTGCACTAATGAAATCTCAAGAATGTGGTTTCCTAAACAAGACCTGCACAATGACCACACCAGTTGACATGGATGGGAGAAATCTTGTAAGGCCCTGCTCTTACCTGAAAAACTAAAGGTAATTGATGGCTATGGAGAGGGGGAAAGTCAATGGGTTAGCTCTAAACAAACATACACAAAAGCAACAATAAATTGATTTAGCAAGATATTTGCTTATTTATTTATTTATTTATTTATTTATTTATTTATTTATGAGGCAGTGCTTCATGTATTCCAGACTGACTTCCTATTCACTATGTGATGTACTAATTGAGATACATCTTCTGCATATGAAAAATGTTTCCTACTGTGACTTGGATAGTCAGTCACTTAGTTTCAGGCAAAATTAAGGAAAATGAAGAGGTGGAAAGAGACAAAGCACAAATCTAGAGGAGAAAGGAGAGTTAAACAGAGGCAAGAGAGAGAGAGAGAGAGAGAGAGAGAGAGAGAGAGAGAGAGAGAGAGTTTTCCTTCAAATGAGAAACATGGAAAAGTGTTTGTCATGCCAAATAGCATGTGGGAAAGCTTTCAATGTGAATGGTGAAAGACTTGACCAAAACATGAGCAAACAGTTAATATATACTGCAGGAAAGAAGAGGGGATTTCCTCAAAGAAAATATGCTGCAGAGAAGGGCTAGATGTTTTTGTTTTTGTTTTTTTATAGCAGGTGAAAGAAATTATTTGGGTCATTGGTGTGTGTTTCATATTTGGGTGGATTGTTAGATTTTTACAGTACATGTATTATTTTTGCTGTTTTATATTTCTTCAGCTTGGCCACTTGTACAACATACCATGGGTCCTTACAGGGTAGACTCAAATTGTGTATAGAAGACATCATAAGCCACAGGTGCTGAGTGTGGCCCTGTCTTAGAGTGGCACTATTATGAGAAAATGCAATTTAGTAGCTAAAGATAAAATAACAATGGTCTATACAATTACATTATGAATAGCTGGAGACAAATAAATAAATTAGCATTTCTGTGGACTCAAAATAAATAGGAAAGTTCGAGGTTTTATTCTTTTGTCTCTCAAAGATCTCATCGTTTTCTTTCAGTTATCCTCTTTTGACATTTTTCTATAAATTTGTCATTACTTTTTGAGACTCCTAGGGGAAGCAATATGAATGTGACCTGACATATTTGAAAACAATGTTCCCAAATAGATGTATGAAATACTTATCTTGGTGTGTAAATATTCCTGTTTCACCACATACTTGCATGTAATAATTTTCTAGTCATAACCTTCATTCAGAAATACTATTTTCAGAAAATACTAGTCCATTGTAACAGATTGAGTTTTACTCGCAGATATTAAATAGCTATGATGCTTTTGTAAATTATTGCATGGTTTGGTTGTTGCTATTTTGCTTTGTTTGGTTGTTGATTCTCAAATGAAAACAGAGTGCCAGAGTCCGTGATCCAGCTACCAGAGCACACCTTTGGCCCTAGTTTAGTGATGACAGGTCAAAGAGGCTGACACTTCCTCTGTTCAGTGAGGGAGTGGGTTCTATGCCAGTCAAGCTTCCCAAAGGTTCAGTGTCCTTGATTATAGCAATTAGCACATGTCATACATTATACATAAGCCTACTAAGGTTCAATTCTAGCTGTGGCAGGGTGAAGAACAGGCCATGACTTTATGTCTCCGTAGTGCAACACAGTGACAATGACAAGTCCTTACACCCCAAATGTGTGATAGTTCCTGAAAAGCAGTTATAATTCCAACATACATTAAGAGAATTGTAATTATTCAAAAGCCAAAGAAGTACTCACTTGGTTCAAGAAAAATTTAATTCACTATGAATATTTAATAAATATACATATATATGTATGACATGTCCCTATATATGCATTATAGAAAGTACTATAAGACAATCAATAGGGTTTAGTCAAATTCTTTAATTTCCCCAAACTTACAAATGATTGTTTAATACTTAATTTTTATAGCATTCTCAATCTCAATGAATGCATTACTACTGCAGGTATATGTGTGTGTGTGTGTATACATGTATGTTTACACACACATATATCTATTAAACATATGTACATAGATAGATAGATAGATAGATTACATTTTTACCCTCTGTATACTGTTATTATTGATATGTGCCATAATTTTCAGCTGTAAGCTTATTAAGACTTGAAATTTCAACTAGTCTTTGTTTTATAGATATCTTTGATTTGAAAAACAATCATAATTTTTATTCCAGGGAAACAAGGTATATACACACACACACATACACACACACACACACACACATAAAAATAAAGTTATTGTTGAAAAATCAGAGTTTATCACAATATATTAATTCCACTCACATCTCTGTAATAGTTTTTGTCAAAAAATAACTGAATTTTTAAGTCAGAAATAACAGTACAAGTGGATAATCATAAAGAAATACAGGGCAAGTCATTTTAGTATTAGAAAATTAAGGCTACAAAAAAACTGAAATTTCCCAGAAAAGTATGACATGGGTATGATAAATGGATACTTGAAGACAGGATTCTGAGGTAAGTCATGAACACTTCAGACCACAGAATTTATACATCCCATAACTGAAAGCGATTACATTGCCATTTACTAAAGAACCAACCCAAGTTCCTTCTCCTTCCCCATCTCCCTTATCCCCATCTCTCTCCATCCTACCCTCATTCACTCCTCAAGGGGGTAAGGTCTCCCTTAGAAGTAACCAAAGTCTGGGATACAGAGTTGAGGCAGGACCAAAGCCCTATCTCCAGATCAGGCTGGGCAAGGTATCCTACCAAACGTAATTATCTCCACAAAGCCCAAACAGATCATGTCACATAAACATCACCCACATTTAGGGTGCCTTATTCAGTTCCATGCAGGGTACCCAACTGTCATTCCAGAGTCCATGAGCTCCCACTAGCTAGGATCAGCTGTCTTTGTGGTTTTGCTCATTATGATCCTGACCCCCCTCCCTGCCTTGCTCATATGTTCTCTCCTCCCTCTCTCCAGGGAGCTAAGCCCAGTGCTTAACTTTGGATCACTGTATCTTCTTCCAGCAGTTATAGGATGTCGACTGTATGATGAGAATTAGGGTTAACACTAAACTGATTACACGGTCCGGCCAGTTCAGTCATCCTCTTCCCCATTGCTAGAAGTCTTAGCTGTGATCATCCTTGTGGATTCCTAGGGGTATCTCTAGAACCAGGTTTCTCCCTAACCCCAGAATGGTTTCCTTTATCATTTTATTGCTCTCGCTCTCTGTTCCTCCCCCAACTTGGCCATCTCAGTCACTCATGTTTCCATCTCACTCCCCTCCTTTCTACCTCCCTGCTACTTCCCTCTCATTTTACCCAGGAGACCTTAACTGTTTCCCCTTCCGAGGCCTTCCTTAGACGACTCTGTACACGTCCTCATTTTTATTTATTTAGTCTTTAGTTCTTTATGAATCTTTTTTCTGTTTCTCTGTTTCTTAATCTCTGCATCCCAACTCTCTCTCTCTTCCCCTCTTCTCTGCCCTCTCTCTTTCTCCCCCCCTCCCCGTCTGTGTTTGTGTCCTCACACATTCTTGGGTATGTAGCAGAGGGGGGAGGTCATTTTTGAGAAAATGCCTCTCACTGAACACGAATCTTGCCATTTTCAGCTATACTGTTTGATTAGTGAGCCTTTGGGATCTGCCAGTCTCTACTACGATTGACTTTTTATCCCTTGGGCTGGTGATACAAACTCAGTTGTTTATGTTTACATACAAGTACTTTATCTACTATGTAATTACTCCTCCATTCTTTTACACCTTTTTCCAATTTTCTGTTAATATCTATTATATTTTTAGAAACACGGGCATTATTTAAATTTTTTGAAGAATGGAGGTTAGGGACCATGGTATTTTCCTTGGTAGATGGAAAATTTGTTTTAATCGGACACATTAAAAAAACCTCTTTGTTAATGACAATAGCAGACACAAAGTCACAATTTAACACCTGATTTAGTATATTAAGTAAAATCTCAAAAAAGTTTTAGTAACACCTTTCTAAATAATTATATGTTTTGTGTATTGACATGTTCATCTCCTAGAGCTCTGACACAGAATCAATGGTCCACTACAATCTATGTGATATTATTTTAAGCCTAATAAACAAGCTCGAAGTCTTTAACAAGCTCTGTTATTTGCTCTAATATATCTACCAACTATCACAACATGGCAAGTAGTTTCTTGTTTCTATGAATGTATTTACCCTTTCCAAAGAAACATTTAAAGGAAACATTGAAACCTATATTATCTTAGCTATGCCTGAAGTGACAACAGCATTCTGTTCACTAAGGGCCTCTAATTGACATCATTTCTCTTTCGGTAAGTGTCTGTTTATAAGTGACGATCCATCTTCCTTGTTTCATGGCACTTAAAATGTCTCAAACTGAAACATCAACTCAATCTGTGTCAAGAACAACATTGTGAAAATGAGGTAGTATTTGAATAACTAGAGAATTACATAAAATTCGGGCTAAAAATGTTGTCTGACGAGAGCAGACTCATGAATATATAAAGCTATCAAGTATATGAGCTATGAAATATAGCACAAAAGCAACCAAAAAAAGTCAATGCTAGAGCTAAAAGAATCAATATAGAGAGAGCCTTTCTCAGAGGATGTGAGAAGGCAGAGATGCTCCACACTCTTACTATGGAGAGTCAAATTGCCCTTGGTTATTTTAAATGATAAGTTGTTGAATTTGACGTTTACCATGGATAAGTCCTTTCCAAATAGTTTCACTTAAATGACCCCTATTCTAATTATTTAGATTTGTCATTTAAAGGCACATTACAAGCTACAAATGTTATTTAAGAATTTTGATGAAGAATACCAAAGACCAGACACAAATCCACAGAGAGACAGCTGGCATCATTAATTGTTAGAGACGAGAAAGCATGTACTATTAAAAATTGCAGATTTGATATTTAATTAAGAAGAAAGGAGGAGCTTTTAACAAGGTCTGATTTTTATCGCAGTTAAGGAGAAATCTAAAAAAGTAGGAAATAGGCCTCCAGAATGCATCAAGCAAGAAGAAACGTATATGTCAATGGTTCGAACCCATTATCCCAAGTGTTGTGCCTTGATAAAGTTGTTGGATTCAGAGAATATAACTAATGTTCTACCTTTTCTGAAACTAAACATGTAATACATCTTTAAAAGCCTTAGCGAAAAATTTTCCACCTCTACTAGATACATGATGGCTTCTGTGACAAAAAGAAAAAACAAAACCAAACAAAAACATATGACCCAAATACATTAGACAATTACTTGCTCCATTGTCTCTAAAATGACTTCAACTAGAAAGATTTTGGATTAAATTGTACTTTAGGAAAAAAGAGTTTTAACACTTTTTCCAAGTTGTTAACTGAAACAACCAAAACATCCTTTCTTTATAGATTCATGAATTTGTACAGAAAAATAGAACTACCTGAATATTTAAAAATCATATTTATATCACCACACTAATTTCATATAGGGGGAATGATATGTAAGTAAATATTTTTATTCAGTTGTACTTAATGAAAGCAAAATAAAACAGAAAATGAAAGTGAAAGCAAAGTGTTAAATTTTCATTCTATAAGGCAGTCTAACCAACCTTCAGGAGATATATAGATTGCTTTGAAAGACTGTGTAGTATTCTTACTTAATTGATTAATGACTTTTGGAATTTTAGCTTCAGGGACTTTTGAAGATTAATTTAAAATATAATACTGCTATTGATTAAAATAATAATTGCCCTGTTATTTAAGGGTTGTCTTTCTCCTTGAAATGAACTTGTGCTATTCCTGAAAAAAAAAGCCAGATCATCAACATATGAGATAGTTAGAAAGAAATGAAACTTGATTGCAGTAAAATGTACCATTTTAGTATCATTAATCTTTACTTTGCAAAGGCAATAACTAATGGGTGAAATTGTTATAGCCCATGGGAAGTTAAATAATAGTCTTCCGCAGTGGTGTACCCTTCCTACTACACTTCTCTGCAAACATTAATAATTTTTTGGATAAATGCAATGTCAGCTCTATGAACTTTGAATAAGACCAGTTTCTTTTGCTTAATGAGGTGATGTAACCTGTTAATATTTCAGGTCACTACCTTGAGAGCTTTTAGTACTTAAGCAATTTAGAGTCACTGAAAGTGAGAAAAGAGAGAACAAATAGATCAATACATGATTGCTGAGGCGATGACAAAGCTGCAGCATTTCACTTTTATATATAAGGGATCTTGAAAAATACAAAATGTTCATGAAACGGAAGGAACTCTTGGGCAGGCAGCAAAGTTCTTGTGAGCCAACACACCAAGAATTATGAAGTAAATTTGGCTTGAAATAAATTATCATTTAACCTTAATATTATAAAATATATGTATATGTATACTTAATCATGCTTTACAAAAATCTACCTTTTGTTGGAACTTAGAAAATGTCTGATATACCTAGAATAGTGAAGTGTTACTTTGAGCTTTCATCCTCAAGTGAGTTCATCAAGAAGGAAATGACCTAGCAAGAACATCAGAACATCACAGCTAAAGACAATGCATCAGTAACATTCAAATTCCATTATGAGTGGGAAAACGGATAATGAATAGTTCATTAGGAAAAGCACAATTATGAAATAAACTTACTGAAGATGTCCCAGCTTTAGAAGTAATGCTTCTGACAAACTTGCTTCATTGGGGGAGGGGTTAGTTGTCTTCTGATCTAGGCAGACAAAATGATAATGGCAATATACAGCTTTATAATTTAAAAATTATTCTTACGTTAGGATAAGGCACTTGACATTTGATGAGACAAAATTTTACACTACTGATTGCAAACGATGTATTCAGAAAACTTGTTTAAGGTTAGTTATAATACTGTCATCCAAAAACTAACAAAAGCAGCTTGCCCACAGGAGGCAAGAACCAAAACATGGTCCAGCGTGGGTGATGATTCCTGGTTTAACGCTGCATAATTCTAGACATGAGAAATTCACTGGGCAGATAACTAGATCTGGTATCTAACTAAGCCTTAGTAATATGTGTCTCAAATGCTGGTGCCCTTCCAAACAAGGGCAGGTTCTTCAAAAATACCATTGTACTTGTATAGTAAGGCTACATTTAAAGAAATAATGACCTAAAACATCAGAGGCTGAGGAAGTTGACTTAAATGATAAGCATTTTTGGACTGAAAGGGTTCTGGAAATTCCTGAGAAAAGCAACATGTCAGCCTTCTTCGGTATTAACCACTTCGAGACTGCAAAGGAATTTAACTGTGGATGAAATCTTCTACCCCAGAATTCCTTTTTCCACCCTATAAAACCTTCAGACCTACTGACCCACATTTCCATTGTCTCTACTCCCTTGCAGAAACTACAGCATTCAATTTGCTCTAATTAAAACATCAATTTGACTTCTCAAGAGGTGATCTCATCCGTCTTTTATTTTCATGTTCTTTTGATTGATCATTATCAAACAAAATTTAATAATCCCATATGTTAATGATAGTATATGATGTGAAAGTTTTCTTGCTTTAGGCAGTGTTCCTTCCTCGTGTTTCACTCCCCAAACCACAGTTTTGGGTGAATCAATTTTTGGGCATTTATTTACAAGACTTAGAATATTCATATACTATCCATCAATGAGCTACAGAAATCCGAGCTTCCTTTATTACTCATTTGTTTTTCACCCTGGTATTGTCTCGAGAAAACACTCTACATTTGTTGTTTTACTATAAGGAATAGGAGTTAGAAAGAGACACATAGAAGAGGTTCATGGTGTAAGGGTCGTAGGGGCATGGTAAGGGATAGAAATTCTATGTCTTTGCAGGGGTGCCACCATTCTCATATCTCAGTTAATTACTAATCTGTAAGCTCTCCAAGCCCCATCCTTTAAGGTTTCCATAGAGTGTACTTGCATTGGCATAGTTATTGTTCACATTCTCTACTTTGTCTTTCTTATCTGGACATCTAACGTGAGACTGAAAGATCAAACACTCCAATTGGTTGGACAGTGGTGGCGCATACCTTTAATTCCAGCATTGAGGAAGTAGAGTTACGCAGTGAGTTTGAGGAGAGCCTGGTTTACAAAAACTAGTTCCAGGACAGCTAGGACACACAGCGAAACTCTGTCTCAAAAAAAAAAAAAAAAACAAAAAAAAACCTAAACAAACAAAACATGTACAAAATACCCTATCTTTCTAGGTTTACTTCATCAGTATGAGCTCAGAAATAGCCACAAGAATAAATATGTTTTTGTTACTCTTTTCATCCAAGGGTCTTTATACTACTTATTCTGTAGTATAAATTGGTTAAAAGATAAAGCACACATTTCTTATTATGTTACAATATAATACACTATATATAAGATGTATACAATATTCCTTTATATTATATAATATAATGTTCCTCTGGAGAGAAATGAATTGACAGAAACCTACTGTGACAATCTTTACTCCTGGAAAGATAATGTAGAACTCTCGTATTTTTTATTATATTTTTATTTTTTACTACTTAGCTTGTAAAATAGGAAATTGGGCTAGGAGAACATTTATTCAGGTATAAATTTATTTATTCCCCATACGTATAGTATTTCACTACATCCTTTTTAAAATTGTGGGTTTTATTGTGTCAAACACTACATATGATTATGATGATGAGAAATAAACAATATACATTACTACAGCTAAGTCACAGAATCACATGATTCAGACAAAGAAAAAGAATACGTATGTGAAAGATGGATATATGTGAATTTGTCCTTCTTTTGTTTCAGAAATTTTTGTTTTCACTACTTCAACTATTTAAGGTGAACTCTTAGTTGTTAAAATGATTTTTAGATAAATATCTGAATTGACTCTAGCTGTTGAATAATTCCTTTTATTGCCTTAGATGGAATATATTTGGTTCCACATTACTTTCTCTTTTTCTCTTACCTTCCACTCTATTTGCAGTGCAAGTGTGAATCTTAACATATATTCTAACTTGATTTTGCTGTTCAGAAAACAGTTTCACAAATCTTTAAAGACTGAAAACTATGTTACAAAGAATAAACAATGTTTAGAGAAAACTAAATATCATCAGAAATAATGAATAAAATAGATATATTTCTTTTTTTCATATATCTTTTCCTTAAAATTTCCTTAAGAAATAACTTCAGTTTTATACGCCATCCTGAAAAAAAAAAAAAAAAACTTGTCAGAAATCTTTTTCAGTCAAAGAGGCTTTAGCCATCTATTACTACAAAGTGCTGTAATAGTGGTAATGACTGGTCATTTTATTGTTGGAAGGTTTTTTTAAAGTGTATTGAGTCAATTTTGAGAATTGCTGCACCTTTTCAGTAGTTTTGCATGTTCAAGAGGAATGTAAAATTGAAGCAATGCTGGCTCATGTCTACAGTCTTGGTGGTAGTGATAACTAATAGACTCCCAGTTTTACATTTCAATTTACTCACGATGGAAATAACCCTGAGAATTAGATACCAAATTAGGATGTTTTATGGCTTTTCTGTGTGCAGTAATGGAAATACAAGTAGGATTTTTCTCTTCTGTCTTTTATTCTTCTAATGAGATGTATTCAAAGTGTTATGTGTCAGCTTTAGGACACCGTTTTATGAAGCTTATGTTCATCACCCCCCCACCTTTGCTGGCAAAGCTGGAATCAAAGTAAATGTAACTCTATAGTAATCTTGATGTTAGAATCATCAGATGTAATGGAGTGGCACTCACACACACTATAAACCCAGATAGTGGGAAAAATACCTGTTTTTTGAGATTTTAAAGTCCCTGTTGTATCAGTTAGTTTTACTCTAGTCTGCTTTTGTAATGTGACCAGAAATTTAGGTATTTCCTTGCTCTTACTCAAGCAGACTGAGTGTCAAATCTTGAATCATTTTTTTTTGACAGAATGAAAAAATTTTCAAAGGTTTTCAGGTTAAAACAGTTTATAAAGTCAGTCATACCAAAAATGACAGTCAAGATTAAAACTTTTGGGAGATGTGGTGCTGTTCCTCCAAGAGTGTGTTCCATTGTCAAAAATCTATAATTTACTCAACATCTGGAGTCAAAGTATGCATTGCCACATGAAAGTTTTTGAAAGGACTGAGCGCAAACTTCAGGAATATTTATTAAGTTTGTGTTTTACATACTTATATGATAAGGTAGCACTTTTAATCTTGAAATACCTATTTGCAAACTTAAAATATTCTCTGAGTAGCACAATGAAAATGTTAAAAGAAGTTTGTATTTCCATGAGGTCACTATGCATTGCTGTTAGTATTATTCTCAATATGTGAATATGTGTTTGTCTATATTGGTTTATTTGTAGTACATTTATGAAAGACATGAAAGGCCAAAGGGGGCTTTGAATGCTTTGAAGCTATAGCTACAGACAGTTTTGAGCCACCATGTGAGTGCTGGAAATGGAACCTAGATCCTCTACAAGAAGAGAATATACTTTTAACCCTTTAGCCATCTCTCTAGTGCTGGCATGCAATTCTTATGTTTGGGTAAATGATTAGAAAATAGTAAATGCAAATTATCATTTTATTCATCTTTTAAAATACTCTAAACCTACACAGGGAGACTGGAGGGTCACATTACTTAAAATCAAGCAAGACAAAGCAAAACTGAAACTCAAGAATAGTCATCAATCCAGAGTAAATAATTGATAGAGTTGGCAGAAATATTTTCTTTATAAAATGAAAATAATGAATTTTTATTGATGGAGCAAGGGAAAATAAAAATCAAAGAAACACAAAGTCTTGCAACACAATTTAATACATTTTCAATTTTTATGTATTTTCTTATTTTACTAGTTTTGTCTCTAGAAATTGGTAATAAAAATGATTTTGGAGAATGACATGAAAATGAAGTAACAAAAAATTGAGGGTTGAAAATTATTTCACAATGCTTGAAGGAATGAGACAAAATGGGAAAATGGGAAGTGGTTGCCACAGGGAGCCCATAGCTTAAATAAGTTTCACAAGAGAAATTAAGGCAACATCTTAAGTGAAGAAAAGAGTGAACATAGAATTATAGCTTGCATTAATGGACATCTGCCTTCAGTAGTGTTTTATATCCCAACCCTTGTGTTCAGTTTTTATTTATTTATATTTTAGAAACTTTAGGGTGATTAAGAACAGATTTTCAATAGTGCAAACTTCTTTGAAGCAATGGGATCATTTGTTGTGGGAAATTAGTGTCTAGAAAAACAACCGTAACAACAATGAGTGAAAGACAAGCTCATAATTGCATCAAAGTTCCAACCCATGAGTATAGTCATGAATCCATATATTAAATTATATGTTGATAATTGGAAGAATCATTTTTAGATAAGAAATTTAAAACAGTTCAAAGACAGTGTTTATGATCTTGGAAATTAGCACATAGTGACTGGTAATGAAAAATACCACAGAAAATATTCATGGTTAAGATCATATATGAGTGTGTGTGTTTGAATGTGTGAGGGAAATAATGACTGTCAAAGGATAAGAATGATAAGAGAAGTGGAACCCTGGTAACTGAAGTCAGCAGCATCTTAGCTTCACAAGGGACTCTGCCTTCTTTAATTAGTTTACTAATTATTCAACCATACAATGATAATTTGTCCCCAGTAGTGAAGTGAGTACTGTTTAATCTGAGTCTGTATAACTGCCAAAGTAATTGAAGATTGATTTCCCTCTTCTAAGCCACTGAATTTCAGTCTTAGAAAGTCCATAATAATATGTAAGGCCAAAAATCTATGTGCATTGCTTTTTGCATTGTCTGTGTGTAACTGAATATGACCTGCATTTAACTAAGGATCAACAATTAAATGACCATTATCGCCCCTTAAAAACTTGTTAAATCATTTCATGACTTCTGTTGATAAGATGCTTAACAACTTAAATGTAGGTGATGCATTCAAGGAATTCCTTAAAAGTCCTATTGAAATTGTAAAGGAAAATTGTTCATGGGAATGGCCATATTTTGCTTTCTGTCTCTTTCTGATTTCCATTCTTTCTTATGTAAACAACACTTTTATGTATTTGAATATCAACCAGTTTCCCTTTCTTCCTCTTTTCCTGTCTTCTCCCCTTTAAGCTTCCCCATCTACTCCTCTTCCATCTCCATTCAGAAATGGGCAGGCCATTGGACAAAGCATAGCACTTCACTTTGAGGCAGGAAAGAGCTCTTCCCCTTATTTCAAGGCAGGGCCAGAAAATCTATCATGGGAAATAGGTTACCAGAACCTAGCTAAGTGACTGGGACAGATACTGACAGAGGTTCTGGTAGAGTTCCTCACTGTAAAACATCTTATTAAGAGAACAAACTATACAATTGTCACATATAGAAGTTAGCTTACTTCAGGAAATAACCAGGCTACCTAAAAGATAAATAATTAAATTTTATTTATTATAAGGGGAAAAACTCACAAAACAGGAACAAGAAGTCCTATTAGCTGGGTGGTAAAGGAACCACAGAGAGAGAGCACCTGAGCTATTTGCCCATTTTTCTCTGGGTCCCAGAAAGCTACACCCTAATTTGATCCCACCTCTTGAAGATAATTGGATAACAAAGTTTCGCCTTTACCTCCCCCTTTTGTCTAAACAAGAGCAATCCAAGTCTAAAACAAAACTATAGACAATAGGAACAGATATCAAATATAAAATTATAATTAACATAAATAATCTTAAGCAAGGAATACATAAAAAATGTTTTAATCAACATTCTATTCTAAAGAGTCTAAGTCTTGCATCAGAAATAAGCTTAGCTAAATCATAAGAGGAAGGTAACTGCAACTATCTAATCTTCAAACCCGTCAAAGTCTTGAGAAGAGAGATAATAGTACTTGAGTCAAGCAGTATATCATGGAGGCAAAGTTAATCCTCAGAATCAAATAGAGGGATATAGGAGGAAAATCATATAAACCTTGCATAACATCATACATGGTATAAGTAAAAAGGCTATTGAACTCCTGGATTGTTAAATTGTTCATCATCTTGCCCCTTTAAATTATAAGTTTATAATTTATATTTTAAATTATAAATCTTACCTGTGGTCGAGTTTGAGCTGGAGTATGTGTGATAATCATTTTCTGCCATAGGTGTCACAGCATGCTGGTAGCCGTGTGGACAGCTTAAATCTAAATTTTAGTGTTAAACGCTGAAAGATAAACTCAGATTAAAAATAATTATTCAGTGTAAATCACAGAGTGTGTACTTTGTAGAAGTCCCTATCTGGTCTGCAGCCACCAGAGCACAAAGAGAGCAAGAAATCAGGGAAGCCCGTGTCCAGTACTGGATCCAGAAGCCAGCTGTGCAGTTGCGGGTGGTCAAGACTCTCTGAGATGTTTAATGAGAAAATAAGAAGGACTGCAGCTAACTGCTACTCAGGGCTGCTGCGTGGGAACTGTATACCCAAGTGAATGGCATGGAGCCTGAAGAAGGCTGACTAGAGTCACTGAAGACCTGAGCCCCATGATTCGGAGAACCAACTGTAGAAGTTAGCTAGATTCAGGAAAAAAACAAGCAAAATAAAAGATGAACTATGAATTAATTTTCATTATTATAAAGGGAAAACTTATGAAACAGAACAAGAAGTTCAAGCTTAGCTGTTCCGTGAAAGAAACACACACACACACACACACACACACACACACACACACACACACACACACACACACAGAGAGAGAGAGAGAGAGAGAGAGAGAGAGAGAGAGAGAGAGCGCACCTGGGTCATGTGCCTGTTTTTCTCTGGGTTTCAGAAAGTCAAACCCTAACTTGGTCCCACCTCTTAAACATATTTGGTTAACAAAGCTTTACCATCAGTCACACACATCCAGAGTGCCTAGGTTGGTCCCATGCAGGCTTCCTGTGTGCTTGTTTATATGGTCAAGGCATGTTCCTCTCTTCTTTTCTCTGAAAGTGAGTTTCATTCTAGTTTATACTATTGATGCTTTCTGGATTGGGTGCTATTTTCTCCTCACTTTAGGTCATAATGAAGGTTACACAAAGTATTGATTCTCTTTCCATATATAGTTGCTGCTTGCTTCTCCCCAAACCTGAAAAACATAAGGAGGTCATCTCTTATCTCACAATATCCTCAGATTTTTCATAATAAATCACTTTCTGAATTAGTATAAAGCTTTGTTTTTAAAAATCCTTTTGACTACTTGACCATTCACACAAAAAAAAGATGCTCGTGGTTTATTCCAAGTAATAGCATGCTGGTCTCCTATAAAATTTTAATGTTACCTTGTGTTCTTGGATTTTGACATAGTTGTCTGTCATGTAACCTCAGGATTTTGATGGCTGTAATAACAGTTATAACCTGGAGATAATTTAGAGATCTTTATTTACTGTTCTAGTTGTTATAAGTGTGGGAATAGTGTAAGTAGCAGCTTGTAACATTGTTATTGATGTGCTAGATCCCTTACAATATTTACCCTAAACTTGGTGGCAAGAATAAGAAAGACATATCTCCTCCACAGGTCTAATAGGAAGAGACCCATTAAAAGGTTTTCACCATAGTGCTCCTTCTGATGTTTTAGAAAATGTCCTCTCCCTCATTCCTGTGAGCTTTCAGAGATGCTTACTGTTCCCCACCTTATTTCACATGTGGAAAGAAGAACTTTGCATAAGTGATTAAATTCTATCTTCTGGGAGAAAAATGTAAAAAGTTATCCTGTAAATGTTCTTACCTTAGAGTTAATTTTTTCAAGGTAAGATAATTCAGTTACATCTATTATAAATGAATGGTTGGTAGAGTTTGATAAGAACTACAGAAAGCATTAGTCTCCATCAAATTTTAATATTCTGTTTGCTGAAATTTTTAAAAATATATTTTAATTACTTAATGGAGTGATGAATCAAAATTGTTTTCATCTCTTCCAGATTAAATGACCTCATAAAGGGTAACCATCTGTCATGATAATAAGCAGGCGGCTTCCTTATGAACTTGACATATAGTTCTTTTGGCATCATTCACAACTGACTCCAAGAAAATTTTTCTTTATATTAAAACAAGATATATAGAAGAAGTTGTTGCATTAAAGAAACAAAACAATCTAAGATAATGTATAGAGAAATGATATGAAAATAAAGGCAGAAAGCATTCTTTTGCTATGTTGAATATTAATTACATTGTTCCTGGCACTTTGTGAGTTTTAAAAATAGAATTATCCGTAGGTAAATCTAATGAGTGACACATAAGAAAAAAGATAGCTAACATTTACCGTTCTTAGTTTACTACAAAATTGGATGGTTTCTACAAACCAAATATGTAGACATATTCTTTCATGAAGAAGTCATTTTCAACCTGATAAATACAATGAAATGACATATAAAATTACTTAGTAAAATAAAGTCCTGTATCAAAGTGAGAAATGAATTATGTAATTTAATTCTAGAAGAGTTAATTTCTACATTTAGGGTGTTAAGTTTTACAGTACTTAATTCTCTGTGATGATTAAAAGGTACTTTTATATTTACTTTCTGTCACTGATATGTCTCAGAATTAGCATTTGCAAGAGTAAAAAATTGCTAATATTATTGAAGGAATTATTTTTATTATAATAGTGTAGGCTAGAAATTACACTAATCACTTAGCCTCCATGAACCTGGAATTGTCTTCATCCATTCTTAGAGACAATGAACTAAGTGCTAGAATAAGTTCAATATGGCAATAATCAAACAAACAATAAAATAAAACAGTCTAGTGATGTCTGTCTTTTGTAACCATAAACTGTCCAATGAATTTTATAATGTTTAAATTATCCACATTGCCCTTATAAAGCAAGAAAAATAGATATATTGGCTTGAAATTCTTTTTTAAAGGGTTCATTTATGTCTATCTTATATGAATGAGTGTTTTGCCTTTGTGTGTGTGTGTGTGTATACCTGGTGCCTACAGATTTCAGAATAAGGCATTAGATCACCTCAAACCAGAGTTTTATATGATTGTGAGCTACCACATGGATGTTGGGAAATGAATCCAGGTATTCTTCAGAAACAGTATGCAACTCAAACAACTGAATAATTTTTCTGTCCCCTCTTTTTTCTTTTCCTTTCCTTTTTTCTATAACTTTTCTTTTCTTTCCTTCCTTAAAATTACTCTTCTATTATTTATCATAAAGGCATGCTATTACTTGGAACAAACCACGAGCATCTTTTTTTGTGTGAATGGTACAAATAGTCAAAAGGATAATTAAAAACAAAGCTATATACTAATTCAGAAAAGTGATTTATTATGAAAAATCTGAGGATATTGTGAGATAAGAGATGACCTCCTTATGTTTTTCAGGTTTGGGGAGAAGCAAGCAGCAACTATATATGGAAAGAGAATCAATACTTTGTGTAACCTTCATTATGACCTAAAGTGAGGAGAAAATAGCACCCAATCCAGAAAGCATCAATAGTATAAACTAGAATGAAACTCACTTTCAGAGAATAGAAGAGAGGAACATGCCTTGACCATATAAACAAGCACACAAAACAGAACAGAACAAAAGAACAACACCTACTTCTGGCCAAATAACTGAGTAAATTGAAAATTCCATTTTCTATACACAGTGTATTTTGCCTAAAATTAATTTCAGAATTAACAGGACATGGTGTTAGGATTTTGTATGATTCTCTACCACCACCACTTCTAAAGTTCAGGCATCCAGTGAGAGACAGTTCCTCATTTCTTCTTCTAAAGGAAGAAAAAGAGAGGGGGTAGACAAATGGAAAAGTTACTCTCTTTGTTGCAAGCACAAAAGGAAAATTTGTGCTGAAGATAGAAATATTATTGTGAAAAAGAAAAAAAAATAAAGTCCACCTCCTAAGAACAAGGTGACCCTAGAGGAACAGGAGTGCACAGGAATACTGATAGTAACTAGATCAGAGCGGTATCTCAGTGCAAAGTACTAAACTGATTCCTCCACTTATGCTATAGAACTGCCATAAAGAGTAATAGCCACAGAGAGAAAAATGACTATTTTGTTGTTCACTGCTCTGTGGAATACATTAGTTTACAGTAAGGACAATAGATGGCACTGAAACGAATCATGTACTCAAGAGACAAAACAGAAGTGACCCAGATATCATGATAAGTGGTTTTCAGGGAGGAAGATTTCAAGTCAGTTCTTGTCCCAAGCACTATCTTCAGGGCATGGTATCTTCAGCCATGGGGGCTTATAATCCATAGTGCAGCAACCAAGCATTAGCTATTGACAACCCTTGGACAGTTCTGGTCTTTGACAACCCTGACCAACACGTAAAGATGGGGCTTCTCATGCCTCTGCTTCCATTTTTATTACATGGTCTTTGTTTCTTTGAAAAAGCATTGTCAATACAGATGGCAAATTTTTATTTAAACTATGTGGTTTATGTATACAACAACTTACAAGTATTGTAGGTATTTTTAGGTAGGTAGAAGTATGATTCATTATGATTTGTCACTTATTCTTAGGGTTATTTTATTTTACTTCTCCTTTCTTCTGTACTTATTTCTCTCCCTTATGCCTATGCTCCAAAAAAAAAAAAAGAAAACAACAGTATTACCCTACTATGATGCTTATGAAACATCATCATATCCAACATGACACAATAGCTCTAAGGGTACAATAGATGTATACATATCTTGGTGGTAACCAGCTTCTTTCTAATTATACTTAACACCCACTCAACAAGATGAAAATCATGCCTGCTATGGAAACCTAGCCAACTGTACAGGGGAGGAACAAGCATAGGACCAAATTAGTCCTTCTGAATATGGTTGACAGTTGGAGCAGACTGAGGGATCACTGACAGTGGCACTGGGATTTGTCTCTATTACATGGACTGGTTTTAGGGGATTCTATTCTCTTTGGATGTATACCTTGCTTAACCTAGATGTAGTAGGGAGGGCCTTGGAACTTTGACAAAGCAAAGTGCCTTCCCCTCTTTTAGGATTAGAAGAGGGTGGGTGGGAGGTTGTATGGAGAGAATGGGAGGAGGGGAGAGTGTGAGAATTTGGATTGCTATTTTTAAATAAATAATAAGAAAGAAGTTTATAAGTCAGGCATTATTGTTGTTCACATTGTCTCAACACTCTCGAGTCTAAGACAAGATAGATGACATCTAATCTAGTATGACAACCTAGTGAGTCTAAGCCCACATGGTCTACAGAATGAGATCTTGTCTTTATGACAAAATTAGAACAAGGTCAGCTGCAAAAGTTAGACAATAACTGCACCAATAGCCTTTTCAAAATCACAATACTCTTAAAATCATTCAGTTGTTAACACAGTCGGTAACTAAAACAATTACAAACTCCTTGTGAGCAGCATTAATAATAGCCTAAAGATATAACTTCAACATGATGGAATTGTGCAAAAGGAAATCACTGCAGTTAGTTGCCAATCTGCCTATTTCCTTTGAGACTACCTGAATTAAAACACATTTTATTCTATTTGATAATTGTTAATTTTAGTAATTAACAAATATGACTCTTGGGATTATACCTTTCTCTCTAACATAGGTATAGTGAGCTAATGAGAAATCATCTCCTGTAAATGACTGTAAACTGTTAGCCCCTAGCCCCATCCACGTCCTCCTTGCTCTACTTGTATTACTGATTATTATGTGCTTTAAATTTTGTAAAACATTTCTCATTAAATATAACTTAATAAATATGATAAATATTCAATATCAATTAATTTAACATTGTCATTAGAAACCTAGTGTTGTAAGTCATTTAAAGGTCACACTCCTTTCTTTAGATTTTAAAATTAAGAATTTGCACAAATCTCATTATATTTAATAATTTCTCATTTGTTTCTGTCTCACAGTGTTTATACTCTCATTTTTTCCATGACATTTCTCTAAATCCAGCATTGGACTCTGCTCAAAACTTGTAAAAAATCTAACTACATAACTACATCTGCCCTGGGCCAATCTCTTTCGTCCTGCTTTGTTAAAAATTCCACAAACTATTGCACATTTAGTCTCTCTTTAACTTTTCTTCACAATATTATTGGTCCATTTAGCTTTAGTAAATAACTTATAAAGTTTAATGCAAAATGAAGCTGTGAGTTCCTTATTCATACTGAGGGGGAGATAAAGGTTACCTGGTAATGAAAAGCTTGTTTTCAATTGTTCCTTTGAAATCCCCTTGCTAAACTGTCTAAGTATTTGATACTTTACTATTTTAATCAAATAAAATATTTGGAATTTTCGCATGATTTTTTTTATTTTCTTTACTTATGCTATATTTTAACATTTTTATAAGTTTGTACCTACCATTACCCTCTATAATACTGTTTTTTCTCCAAATGAAACCTTTTCTTCCCCCACCCCCAAAAACAATGCCTGTGATATATAATGTTATAAATATGTTATAATTTTAATACATTGATATAAAAATAACTGAGACTTTTTCAAACATTTTAAACTATTTTTCATTATTTAATTGTATAAATCTGTACAATCAGAGAAAAATTGATGTATTATGCTCATCCACTAACCCCAAGTCTTTTATCAAAAAAAAGTATTACTACTTGTTAGTCCATGATGACCATTACCAGGAAAACACAAATATCTACAGTTCCTTTTGCAAGACCTCAAAAAGATTTTTGCATCAACACTGTAGTACATGCTAAACACTTTTTTTTACATGTCATCTACATATGTTTTTCTATTCTCATTATAAAACACTGACAAAAAATGTTAAGAGATAAGCTGCTTATTCAGGCTTACAGTTCATGGATACTAGTTACCTTGGTAGGAAATGCAAGGAAGTAGAAGTTTGAAAGAGTCACTCGGAATTCACATTCAGGGTCAGAGAAAATGTACACATTCTTCTGCTCAGTTCCTTTTCACCATTTACATGGACCAGAATGCCAAGAGGGACCATAGACACCAAAATGGGTAGGGCTTCTTGCCTAAGTTAATCTAGTCATAAAGCACCCTTCAGGTGTGCCCAGATGCCTTTCCACTAAGCAGTTAGGAAATTCTACCATGCTCACAATTAACTAGCCATCACAATACTTTATAGTTCTTTGGGAATTTTTTGCTAGTGTTTAGGATTGCTTACAAATATGCTATTTGTTTTCTTATATGTCTATAAGCTCTTTGTCCACATATATTTTTTATGTGATTATGAATGAATACTAGGGTCATACTTATTCTAACAGTACATGTACAAAGAGTAATGGTAAAAATAAAGCAGTCAGTGCTGTTCCCTGAGTGGCCTATGGGCCATGAGGGGCAGTGGAGCCCAGGCAGGGAGCCACATGGTTGGTAAGAGACAGATAAATAGGTATGCCACAAGACCATGCCACATGTCTCCAAAGGCAACTGGTCCCAGGCAGGGAGCCATGCGATGGGTAAGAGACAGAGACATGGATAGGCACACCATACAGAGTGAGGTTGGATATTTATTTAGTGTGTTGTGGAAGAGAAGGGGAGAGGGAGGAAGAAAGGGGACATGGAAAGAAACAGAGAGAGAGAGGACCCAGGGTGGGGGAGCTATGACAGCAGCTAACTCTTTGGGAGAGAGATGGAAAGGGAAGGACTCAGGTTGGAAGCTGAAGATCAGCTTGCCTCAGCAGACAGGGGCTTGTCTCTTAAAGGGACAGATCAGATCATTACAATTCCATCTTTTTTTAGTAATAAAAGGAGAGAGATTAGGCACAAAAAGCTAAAAGAATTGGCACAGCACATTCTCAAGACTGCTTCCTGATTATTTGTGGATGTTGTTTTGTGGGGACCCATAAAAGCTGGGTGTTGGTCATGTGCTGGGGTTGCTGGTCTCTTTTCTCCTGTCTGGTGTTTGTGGTATAGGAATGTCTGGTGTCTCTTACACCTGTTTAAGGTATTGACAGAACAGAGGACAAAGTTAAATTTAGGAAAAATTATTTTTTAGGACCAGGGAATTAAGAGGGGTATAGTTGACCTGTTTAATGGATCCTTCAATTTGACTCCCTGGAACTCACAAGAGATTTGGAGGGCTTGTGACAACACAAGTTTTAAACATATGCACATTTATGTCAGAATGACTGTGACAGGTGTTTATACACAAAAAAAAGTATTTTTAAGACTATGGAAAGCAGCATGAGAGAGAAATGTGATAACTTGTATTTGTCCTCATACTTTATAATTTGCAGGTATACTACTTATTAACTTGTATTTGTGTTTTATTGAAATTTGTTTTGTGAGGCTGTCCTTTTAAACTGACAAAGTCTCTCATCTGTGAAACTGCATTATTGAGAAGAATAAAATTTTACTTGAGGAGTTCTTGATTTAAAAAAATGACAGAGAACTTACTTGGTTGGCACCTAGAGCTACTCCTCAGGGTCTTTCATGGTCTCTGAGCATCATATTTGCCTTTGTCTGTTTAGTGCAGGGCCTGCCAGGCTCCAGAAGATCCTGTGGGCTAAGAAATCTGTAGGAAGACAAACCTACTTGACCTGAGCAGCAAAGCTGTCAATTCCAGCGATTCTGCCCAGTATATGAATATCTTCAGTTTTGATAAATGGCAGTTTGTCCAGTGATCAGTGCATGGCCGTTGAAATGAATTGTGGGTAGATCTTGTTTTGTGCCCATTTGTCTTCTGTCTTCTTTGGAGGAAAGAGAGTGCGACTGCTAGCATCCAACCTGTTTTTTTGTTGTTGTTGTTTTGTTTTATTTTGTATTTGTTAAGAAAAATTTTTAATAATTAAATATTTAAATGCCATATTTCCAAGATCTCTGAGCAGTTTAGGCCTGTTTATCAGGTATAGTTACACTATAGTTATATAGTTATAACTACAGTATAGAATCTGCCTGGAGAGCTGGGTCTGAGCTTGACTGTACTGGCTCTCAACTTAACAGGTAAGAATTACACTCATAAAAAGACAGAAAGAAGGGAAAGCTGCTTTCAATGAAAGGTTAATGGCAGAACTGACAACTTAATATATTTTAATATATTTAATATATATTTAATATAATTTAATATATTTTAAATCAGGGTGTGATTACATAAATAGCATTTTTTGTAAGAGATGTAAAAGAACATACCAATTTAAAGCATGAGACTTACTTATTTGTGGTCTGGAATGTGATACAATGAACAGAAAATTATAACATTTAACAGTAAACATAGGTCTATTTATGTTACTTGTATACAGAGACACAGTAACAGGAATTAGGCAAAATGGATGCTCTTGGTGGGCCCTACCAAAGGCATGCCACTGCATAAAACACACATGTAACAGAGCCAGCCCTGGGGGACCAGGCAGGGAATACCTCAGTAAAGATTGTGGGACTTGGTCATCTGACCTGGCTCTCAGTTAAAAGAACTTTGTAATTGACTTGTTGCTACATATCTATACTCTTTCCAATTTTTCAATATGATTTATACTTTTGGAATTGGTATTCATCACTAACTTACAACACACACAAACACACACACATACACACACACACACACACACACATCTTATTTTGTACTTCTAGAGAATATAAGCTTTAAAAGAGCAAGAATATTGACTTTATTGCCACTTGTTTTCAAAAAATAGAGTAGTTGTTGCCACATAATCAATGCCTTCAATTTTATAAAATGAATAGTAGCACACAGTGTAATCTGTGACTAACTAAATAGTCAATAAGGTCCAAGTGTCCATCTGCCACTACCTTTTGATTGATTATAGCAGAACTAAGCTGTATGAGCTATAATTAGTCTTAGTTTTATTTATTACTATGGCTGCTAAATACGTTAAACAAAATAAGCATTTTGTTTCAGCAATATTGATGTTTATATTCATTTCATATCAGAATTATTACCATATGTTCTAATATAATACTTCCAATATATTCTAATATTTTAATCTATATTAATTTTTATTGTATATAATCTTTTTAGCATGATAGGTTTCTAATATAAAGTAAAATAGATATCAAATAATAATGAATCATATTATTACTGAATAGAAAAAATCTTAATAGCTATAAGACTAGCTAGATACGCTACATTAAACTTTAATAGGAATCATTTCTTATTAGAATGTGAAAATAATCTGTCATTATTGCAAAACATGACAAATAAAGTTTAAGATAAAGGTATAACCAAATTATGCATGTTATAACATATATGTATATAAATTTGAATAGATATGCTTAAACTATATTCATTTTAGTTATATTAGCTCACTTAATTTAGTGTTATACTTCTTTTAAAGTATGTAATTAACTTTTACATACATATATTTCTCCCAAATGTCTGTATCTTCAAGCAGAAATATAACATGGGATTTAGGAGGTTCTTTTCATCTGTCAATTAACTATGTATGTTCCAGAGAGGGTATTCCTCCCCATTCTCACTACAGAAAAACCTGTTCTTCACTCCTCCCCAAAATTTTATAATATAGACAATAATTTTTTTTACTCCTTAATCAAGAATAAAGCACATCATTATCTTTCAAATGTCCATTATAATGTGCAAGTTATTGGTCCTCATCAAGTAGGTTAACCATGGAGCCTTATCCAATAATTGGTATATATTTTAAATTTCATTACTTGTGCATAGGCATTGATTGAGATATACACTCCATTAGACACCAAAGCTTCACAGTCAAGTAACACTATAAAAATCTAGGTTTGCCGCCATTTCGTGGACGCCAGGGCATCGAGAGCATCTGCGGAAGTAGATTGCGGAGGGCGCGGGTGGGCCTCGTCGGAGAGTTGGGATTTGAGCTGCGGTTCTCGAACCCAGGATCTCGAAATGCATCGTGATTCCTGTCCATTAGATTGTAAGGTGTATGTAGGTAATCTTGGAAATAATGGGAACAAGACTGAATTAGAACGGGCATTTGGCTATTATGGACCGCTCCAAAGTGTGTGGGTTGCTTGAAACCCTCCTGGCTTTGCCTTCGTTGAATTTGAGGATCCCCGAGATACTGCTGATGCTGTCCCAGAGCGAGATGGAAAACACAACACTTTGTGGCTGCCGAGTAAGAGTGGAGCTCGAACGGTGAGAAAAGAAGTCGGAATCGTGACCCCCCTCCCTCTTGGGGTCGTCGCCCTCGAGATGATTACCGTAGGAGGAGTCCTCCACCTCGGCGAAGATCTCCAAGAAGGAGAAGCTTCTCTCGAAGCCGGAGCAGGTCACTTTCTAGAGATAGGAGAAGAGAGAGATCTCTGTCTCGGGAGAGAAACCACAAGCCATCTCGATCTTTCTCTGGGTCTCGTAGCCGATCTAGGTCAAATGAAAGGAAGTAGAAGACCAGTTTTGCAAAAGAAGTGGTGTACAGGAAGTAACTTCATTTGACAGGAGTATGTACAGGAAATTCAAGTTTTGTTTGAGACTTCATAAACTTGGTGCATTTTTAAGATGTTTTAGCTGTTCATGTTCCCTTAAGCAAGATTGAATTTGCTTTGAACTTTAGTTTTTCATAGACTGAAATAAATCTAGATCCTGCCCAGTTAAAGTGTGATGTACTAATGATAAACCACTGATGGAAATTGAAAAAAACTAGTTTCTTTAGTAGCTGGAATACAGTCCGGAGCTGTGGGTGAAATGACAGGCAGTCTTTAAAAGCTGCTGTTAACACAAGTTAACAGGGAAAGGGTGGGAACTGCACTCTGAATGCTTTCAAAGAGGTTCCTCACTGATTGCTATCTATGGAGGAAGCTGTTTGTAACATTCTTTATTTGGAAATGGAAGACTTAAGTTACCAGTTGGTTTAAAGGTACATTGTAGAGCTGAACCTTTGAGTTACTGTGCAAGATTTCTTTTTCATGCTGTCATTTGTAATTTGTTTGTGAGAGTCCTTGGGATTAAAGTTTTGGTTACAAAAAAAAAATCTAGACTTATTTCAATATTTCTAAAGATCGTATGATCACTCTTTGTAGCTTTGAAATTTTGACTACATTGTCTTGCTTTGAAGTAAATATTTTCAGTGAACCGAAGTGGTAAGTTCTCCACTTATCTTTACCAGTTACATATGTAGAATATGCACATCTATGTTAAAAGAGTTCTGTAATATTAACAGCACATATAAACAAAAGATTTGTCAGAAAGGGATTTCTATAAGATGACATGCAAGTGAATGTTAGTTAGCAGGCTGTTCACTCCAAGATAGGAACGATCTCATGGTTGGACACTGAATGACCATCCGTGTTCCACTTTGTTCTGCTTTTGTGTATAAACAAGTTCTGAGATAAACTCTTGGCTGTTTGGCTGTTTGGCTGTTTGGTTTGACCAACCAGCTGCCACACAGATCTCCCTATTCTGTCCTGTGTCTTTGTCTCAGTTTCTTTCATCTGGCTTTCCTTTGGCCTTAAAGATCCCCACTCCAAGAACCCTTGCTGACATTGTAGGAGTGGGTTCCTACACATAATTATCTTAGATTAGAAAGTTTTCATTTTGGACTATGTTTTTAGAGTCCCAGACCAAATTCAGAAAAACTCCTTTCTTTGGGACAAAAGTAGAGGCAACCAAATGGCAGTGATGGAGAGTGATAGAGAGTGTGACAGTGCAAATCGTTTAATTCATGTTTCCAAAAAAGAAAGGAGAAAAGTAACCCACCAGATATTCATGCTTTCTTTGGAGACCATGTTCATAATCAACTGAATACCTCTAACTTGGCTCAGTTTCTTAAAGATTTTGTTTCCTAGTGCTTTATTTTTATCTCTGTTGCTGCAATAAAGTATTTTTAACCAAAAACAATTTTAAAATAAAATGACTAATTAAGCATAATTTTTCAGGTGACAGTTTACCATTGAGGATAATACCACTGAGGACAATCAAAGCAAAACTCAAGCAGGAAGGGAACTTGAATAAGTTCATAACTCAAAGGAGAAATGATTGTAGAATGCTGATTTCTGGCTCACTTACTGGCCTGTTCAGTTTGCTCTTTTATACAGCTCAGGCCCACCTAGAGTTGATACAGCTTAGAATAGATACTCCAATAAATCATCTATCAAGAAGTTCTCTCAGGCATGGCCATAGGTAAATCCAATCTTCAACTGAGATTTTCTGTTCCTAAGTGAGTCTAGGTCATGCAAAGTTGACAAAAAACATAACATAACAAATCAAAACAAATAAACAATTGACCCACACATTGTAAATTTGATAAACATACTACCAATTTTACTATAATGTGTCTTTGTTCCCAAGATCCCATGCTAAAATCTTATAAAATACAACATAACTTTCTTTTCTTCTTCTAAGTTTAATTTCATACAATATATTTTGATTGTGTTTTTTTCCTTTCCCCATTTCCTCACAGATCATTCCTAACTTACCAGTAGATGAATGAATGAAAGAAAACTCTATAATTGGGCTTATATTATTTTATGTCAGTATCTCAATGCAGGTAGTATACACAGACAAATATTTATTGAACAGAAAATTATTATAAGGAACCATTGTTTTAACTAGTTATAGAATCATGCACATTATATTACCATAAATTTTGACTACTGGGCTAGTGTGAATGCTATTAAGAGCAGTTTTTCTATATAAAATATACTTTAGCATATTATTTTAAGTAATTTTTGACTAAATATTTAATCTGCAGTATTGACTAACATCACTCAAAATTTTTACAACATTCACTTCTATTTTGGTGTTGGGTCAAAATTATCTCAGGGCTTGTACCCTGAGGCCTGTAGGACAGAGAAAATCATGGCTCAAGTTTGAAGGATTGTCTCAAAGCTACTGAGGGGGCATAAGAGAGAAAAATCTAGGTTGATGGCCCTCCAGCCAGAGGGAGGGTTTAGCTGTCTCTCATTGGCTGGAGGTACCCCCGCATCATATGATGTCACTTAACCTATGTAAGTTGATGCTCACAGTAATAAACTGAGTTCCTGCTTTGGCTTGACTCCCTTTCACATCTGATTGTCCTGTGTTGTGGGGCTGCAGAATACACTCACTTTTCCCTAGAGAATAAGCCTAAGAAGACCTGATATTTTGGTAAATTAATTTAGAATTGTAATGTAGGGGGTTTTTGGGTAGAGAGACTAATTTTTAGTTAAAAAAAATTATTGGTCACTATCTTTTAGGCCTGTTATTGGAGAAAATACATTACATGATGATGGCTGAGAAAGACATTCATTCATTTTATCTACCAGGCATGTGTTTTTTAAAATTTTAATTTTTTAAAAAAGGATTCATGATAAGATGGCACTACAGTCTTAGATGGCATCGCTACATGGAAAACAAAGTGCCAGATTCTGTTGAACATAGTTACCACTGAGAATTAAAGCTGAAAAAACCATGTACCCTAGAATTTTCTTAAAACCTTCTTAATAAGTAGCTAGTATCATGTGGTTTATAACCAAACAGAAAATCTAAAATTCTCTATTTTTGGGACTTGTTCAGTACGAATTTAGCAAAGAAAAGTCAGCATCAGCTTGAATTTTAATGAAAAGCTTTATATTGGCAATAAAATCACTTGTGAAACAATTAAAGTGTCTTCATATTTTTGAAAGTATCATAATTTTATAAAGAAGGAAATCTGCGTGAAATGTTGATGACTGAAAAGAACACATATCAAATTCTCCATGCAATTTGCATTCAGAAAATTGAGTGATGAAAAAATATTGAAAATGAAATTGAAAGAGAAACATAACTGACTTGTATTGTCAGCAGAGAAACAGTGTGGGTGGAAAACATTTACAGACAAAATGTAACTATTATATCTTACTGTTTAATATATGTGTTAACACAACACATATAATCAAACACAAGTTAAGGAAGACATGAATTAGTAAGAGGCTAACAAGATTTAGGCAGGATTTATAGACAAAAGCATCTTGTGCTCCCTAAACTCGTCCTGTTTGAACCTGACAGGGTCGATATTTAAAAAAACTAGAAGACATTAAATGAATATATTTCAATTTTTGAAATCTCTTTTATCTATCCTTCTTGTTAATTAAAAATCAAATCAAAAATTTTAAAAAAGATCAAATTATATAGATAGAATATGTGTTAGTTTGGGGTTTTATTGTGGTAAAGAGACAGCATGACCATTGTAACTCTTATAAAGAAAAATTTTAGTTGGGGTGCCTTGGTTAGTTTTAGATGTTCAGTTGATTATCATTACAATAGGAAACATAGAGCATCCAGGCAGACATAGTGCTGGAGTAGTTGAAAGTTCTGTATGTTGCAGGCTGAAGAATGTTGATTGTCTGCCATACTGAAGGAAGCTTAAGCAAAAGAGTCCTCAAAGTCTGCCCAAACAAAGACACACTTCCTCAAACAAGGCCACACCTCCTAATAGTGTCACTCCTTTGTGGGGGGATTTTCTTTCAAATCACTACAGATTATAATATGTTTTTCTACTCATCATACAAATTCAATGGCTAATAATGTTGCTCCTAATAATGGTACTGTGTACCTCAATCCCATTGGAAAGAACAGCTTGTTCATTCCCAACTGTTTAGCCCTGAAATAATCATACAGAAACTTTATTAATTAAATCACTGCCTTCTGACTGGGAGAAGATCTTCACCAACCCCTCATCAGACAAAGGTCTGATCTCCAAAATATACAAAGAACTCAAGAAACTAGGCACTAAAACTCTAATTAACCCAATTAAAAAATGGGGTACTGAACTTAACAGAGAATTCACAACAGATGAACTTCGAATGGCCAGAAGACACTTAAGGTCATGCTCAACCTCCCTAGCGATCAGGGAAATGCAAATCAAAACCACTTTGAGATACCATCTTACACCTGTCAGAATAGCTAAAGTCAAAAACACCAACGATAGCCTATGCTGGAGAGGATGTGGGGTGAGGGGAACACTCATCCATTGTTGGTGGGAATGCAAACTCGTGCAGCCACTGTGGAAATCAGTGTGGCGGTTTCTCAGGAAACTGGGAGTCAACCTCCCTCAGGACCCAGCAATACCACTCTTGGGAATATACCCTAAAGATTCCCTAACATACTATAAAAGCATTTGTTCAACTATGTTCATAGCTGCACTATTTGTAATAGCCAGATCATGGAAACAACCTAGGTGCCCCTCAATAGAAGAATGGTTAAAAAAGGTGTGGAACATATATACATTAGAGTTTTACTCGGCGGTAAAAAACAATGACATCTTGAATTTTGCATGCAAATGGATGGAAATAGAAAACGCTTTACTGAGTGAGGTAAGCCAGACCCAAAAAGAGGAACACGGTATGTATTCACTCATAAGTGGATTCTAACCATAATTAAAGGTCTTTGAGCCTATTATTCGTGATCCTAGTGAAGCTAAATAAGAAGATGAACCTGATGAAGATTATTTAGCTATCCACCAGGAGGTAGGAAATATACATGAGTCCCAGGTAACCTCGGGTGCATGGGGGGGTGGGAGGGTCGATGGAGGGGGAGAGGACTAGAGAGAAGGGAGTAGGGGAGGAACGGGGAAAGCTTGGTGGCCGGGGATGGGGGGGGGAGGGAGGTAGGATAAATAGGGATCAGGGAACAATATATTTCAACTAAGGGAGCCATTTTAGGGTTTACAGGAGACTTGATTATATATGGGATCCCAGGTCCAAGGAGAAATCCCCCAGATTGCTCTCTGGACAGAGGAGAGGGTGCCTGAATCGGCCGTGGCCCATGACCATACTGATGTATATTTTGCTTATCACCATAGATCCTTCCTCTGGCGAAGGACGGCTATGCAATCGGAGGCCCACATTGGAGGACCGGATTGAGCCCCCCGAGGTCCGGAGGGGGAGCGGAAGGAGGAGGAACATGAAAAACGAAATCAGTACTGCGAGGGATGCTATCACCCACTGATACAAGGGAACGGATCTGATGAGAGTTTACCAGGGCCAGCCGGACTGGGACTGAACGAGGACGTGATCTAGACAGATTCTCGGAATTTGGCCGGATTCTCTGACTGTGGCTGGCCCGGGGTCTTTCTGAAAAGCCATTGACTATGACACTGGGACCTGTTTCCTCTGCATATGCTGGATTTTGGGGATCCAGTCTGTTTGGATGCTAGCCTTCCTGGACCTGGAGGGAGGGGGAGGGAGCTGGAGCTTCCCACAGGGCAGGAAACCCTGACTGCCCTGGGGGACGGAGGGGAAGGAGGGGGGGAGTGGGGGGAGTGGGAGGGTGTTGGGAGGGGGGGCGGAATTGGAAACTTTTATAATTTAATAAAATTTACTATAAAAAAAAAAAAAAAAAAAAAAAAAAAAAAAAAAAAATAAATCACTGCTTGGCCCCTTAGCTTTAGCTTCTTATTGGCTAACTATTAAAGATTAATTTAACCCATCTCGATTAATCTGTATAATGCCACAGATTTATACAGATTATATATAATGTATATATATATATATATATATATATATATATATATATATATATATGGCAGTGGCTTACCTGCAAAGATTCCACATTTCTGACTCTGGCAGCAGCTCGATGACATTCCTCTGAATCTGCTTACTTCTATTTGCAAATAGCTTATCTTTTCCTGCCTAGTTCTGTTCTGCCATTGTTGTAAACTCAAAGCAGTTTCTTTGTTCATTAATGGTAATCATAGCACATAGAGGGGACTCCCACATCACAGACCCTTTTCTGTTTAAACCAAAAGGAAAGTTTTGTTCAAAGAGTTTCCTACTCATTAACCAAAAAAGCAACACAAAACTAGAAGGACCTCCCACACCACAATCCCAAATAGCAAGTCTGTGAAAAAAATGTAGATACTTATGCTCAACAGATTAGTGAGGGCTATGGATATAACTCAGAATTAGAGCATTTCCCTGCCATGCATGCCCCATGGCCTGTTTTCAAACCCTGGAACTATCAAAAAAGAAAACAAGAAGGAGAAAATGAGAGAGAGAGAAAAAGAGAAGGAAGGAGGGAGAAAGAGATAGAAAGAGAAAGGGAGGGAGGGAGAAAGAGACAGAGAGGGAGGGAGGGAGAGAGACATAGAAAGAGAGGAGGGAGGGAAAATATGGAGAGAGGGAAGGAGAGATAGAAGGAGACAAAAGCTACTGATGTTCTGCTGTGGATTACAATGGATAGGGAGAAATAATAAGTTATTAACAAGGCAGCTTGATTAGTTCTGTTGTTTAATGGAAATATAATCATTACTTTTATATGAAATTGGGCATATCAGTATCATATTCTCATGAGAAAATGTAAAAATACTTAGCATAGAAATTAAAAACTAAAATCTACATTGTATTTGTCTAAAATAGAATGGACTTCAAGCAATATTTGGGGGAGTGAATCTTACTGCCATAGATTTTTTAAAAAATACATAATTTAAAAATGAAACTCTGCCATGGGGAAATTAAAATTTTTAATGAAATAAATATATAAGCCGAAACTAGGTAAAATAATTATCTTACAACTAGTTTCAGAAAACCTTGGAATACATAATTGCACACTGAGTTTGAAAGAAAAAAATAAGTGCATTTTTAACATGCTCCGATGTGCTTCAGAAATGGCTCAGTCGACTGTAGAATGTAACACATTTTCTCCCCAATTATTTTTGAAGGGCTCCTGACAAATGTTTTCTCAAAAAAGAATGACAGACTGTCTTCTTTATTTTGTTCTCACAAGACTCTCATTTTTATCCTGTCAGGAGAAGCAAATGGCAGAGCTATTATTTGAGTAAGCCATGTAAGAAAGGCTTGATATGCACACTTTATGATATAGCTTACTTTAATCTGTGAGGGAATGCAGGGCACATGGGCTCCTAGTAAGAGACATAAACTTAGATATATGTTAATATATTCTATTCTGACAACCCTAAAAAGAAATCAAGACTCACTATCCTGGAGCCTAAGGTCATTGAAAACACCAAGAAAATTATTTCATGCTTTACCCAATTTTTCACCAAGATGTTTTTCTCATTTAGAACAATATTTAAAGTTAGCTGTCGATAAAAGTTAATCGACAGTTACTGTCGATAAAAGTATAAAAACAAAATAACAAACAAACAAAAAGCACAAGATAGACAATGCAAGATAGTTGATGAAGCAGTTCAGGATGTTGAGTTCAAGTCTCAGATTTTCCTGTAGATGGTGTATGTAGTTGTAGATACTTATAACCCAGTGCTGAAGAAGCCAAGGCAGGAGGATACCTGGAGCTCCATGTTCAGTCTACTTGGTCAGTTCTATCACTGGGACACACCCATTCTCCAAAATCAAAGTGAATGGCGTTTGAGGACTGTGATTTGTGGTTGGCCTCTGACCTCCTCATATCACATTTCAACACATGTGTATATTTGCACATGCTAGTACACCCACAAGAACTTGAACTCATACACAAGTGTACTCATTGTCAATGAACATGCACACACACTTAAATTATTAAAATGAAATAAATTAAAATATAATATATGTAAATCTATTATATATATTTCTATTTATTTATATATAAATGTTTCTGCAAGTAAAATTTGAATGTGTTTTATTTTTATATTTTTTTCCAGTTCATTAATAAAATGTAGTGTTACTTTTCATTTAGGGCTTTATATGATATCAAACTACTGCCTTAAATATAAAATATAAATATAAAATTATATATAAATATATAAATATGTCTTTTCAATACTGATTCAGTCTATACACACACACACACTCACACACACACACACAACACACACCTCTGTAACATGAGGGGGCCTGCTTGTTGGGGTATCTGTCCCACCCAGTACCCCACAACCAGCAAGCCCCAAAGAAAATCACACACAGGACATCATAAGATTATAAACTGATTGGCGCATTAGGTCAGGCTACTTATCAGTTCTTATGACTTATCTTAACCCATTATTCTGATCTGTGTTAGCCATATGGTTTGGTACCTTTTTCAGCTGTCAGCTCACAAGTTGTTTTTTCGATGATCTGGGCAGGAATGGTGGAGGGAACTTCCTGCTTCCCAGAATTCTCCTGTTCTCATTGCATCATGTCTACTTCCTGTCTGGTTTTCTGACCTATACTTCCTGCCTGGCCAATCATCATTTATTTAAAATACATGATTGACAGAATACAGATAATTCTTATGCACCATTTCCCCCTCTTTTTTTTTTTTAACTAAACAAAGGAAGATATCCATAGTCCATTTTTGGGAGAATGTGGGTGTAGTTTTCCAGGCTACTTCTGGCTGGTTGGGTGCGTTGATAATCTTATGGGGACCTAAAGAAAATTTAGAATTATAATCAAGCCCTGACTGGAATATCCTGTGAGACCTGATCATCTCAGGCAGCATCTTGAATCCATTCTGGACATAGAACTCAGACATTCGGGTCATCTGTTCCTACCGGGGATTTGATCTTCCTTGATCAAATCTGATTTTTCTTAGCTCAGAATGAATCAACAACCTCTTATTTCCTGTGGAAACAAAAGCAAAATCTCTTCTCTAAAGTAGCATACCTTTTGACTTAGTTTTGAAGCCAAGGTATTTTCAAAATACCTATCTTGGGTTAATTCAGCAGCATTTATAAGCAAATAACTTTTAGCACCTGTTGTTCCTTCCTCAGCCTTCAAACAATTCAAAGAGAGCACAATAGCATACAGTATCAAGATTCTCGGTATATTTTCCATCTTTATGCGGCTTTAATTTAACCTCTATTTCTTTTATTTTTATTTTTACTTTTTGAGACAGGTTCTCTATAATTCTTTGTCCTGGAATAACTCTGTAGACCAGGCTGTCCTTGAACTCACAGAGACCCACCTGTCTCTGCCTCCCCAGTGTTGGGATTAAAGCATGTGCTACCACACCTTGAACTCACAGAGATCTGTCTACCTCAGCCTCCCAGGCATTGGGATTAAAGGTGTGTACCACCACACCCAACTACTCTCTTTCTTTTTTTACTTTAAGAACTTTAAGTTTTAGTCTGTATATATTTTTAATACACTGTAAACTATTTAGAAGTTTTCTTCAACTTTGAATCTTTCTTTACAGTATATCTCTCTTTTTCTGACCACATGAGTCCTTAATTTGCTAAGCAACATGGAGAGCCATGGTTTTGACCACTGGATACAGCCCATTCCTTAGCTTTCCAGCCTCATGGCAGAAGTACCAGTTGTAGCCACGTTTATCTCCACAACTCTATGGCATTTCAAGGTCCTTGCCAGAAAGCAAGATGCATCATTTTGCTCACAGACCACACTTAGTCAGACTGCCTGCCTGAAAGAGTCAGAGTTTGTCCTTGCAGGACAGCCCAGAGAGCCGGCATTTTAAAACAGCACACCTTTTTTCCTGCTACGGCTGAAACCTGAAAAGCATGCATTCAGCTTTTCCTCAACACAGTTTAAGTGTTTAGTGGCAGGAACTTTTAAAAGAGCTGGAGGGTTTTGCAACTAAAGCTGAGTCAGAAAGCCTCTCTTAGATGAGAGCCTTGCTTGCCTTTAGGAAGCAGAGCAAACCTGAGAAATTGCTGCTACCAAGAAAACATGCTTTATTCTATTCTTTTCCAAGCTTTCTCAAGCTTTTTGTGGATTCAGTTATCCAGGTGGGTGCCCTCTGTAACGTGAAGGCCCACTAGCTTGTTGAGGTTTCTGTCCGCCTGGTACCCACAGCTGGCAAATCCCAAAGAAAATCACACATAGTCTACATTAGGTTATAAACTGATTGGCACATTTGCTCAGGCTTCTTGGTAACTCTTACAGCTTATATTAACCCATTATTCTCATCTATGTCAGCCATATGGCTTGGTACCTTTTTCAGCTGTCAGTTCACATGTTGCTTCTTCAGTGGCCTGGGCAGGAATGGTGGAGGGAGCTTCCTGCTTCCCAGAATTCTCCTGTTCTCATTGCATCACGTCTACTTCCTGTCTAGTTTTCTGGCCTTTACTTCCTGCCTGGCCAATCAGCATTTATTTAAAATACGTGATTGACAGAATACAGATAATTCTTCCACACCACACTTCTGTTGTAATGTTTTGGGGAATTAGTCATTATTAAATTGTATGCTTATCTTGTAAGTATATAAGCTAATTGCTAAATAATATCAATATATAAAAGCTTCTTTCATTATTATTACATTTTATTTACAAGTATGCTTTTCTTTAATATTTATTTTTAACCTCAAGATAAATTTTAGAAACTCAATCTGAACTAGATCATTCCTATAACCTCCTTTTACATAGCACCCTTGTTCAGAAACCAGTAGTTAAGATTTAAAGTGAGAAAACCTTGAATGTGACTCCAGGTCTTACTACTGCAAGTTGGCACATTCTACACACCATGCTACATCTGTCAGCTCATGGACTTAACCTTGTTATTTGGCTTTGAAAGACCTGAGTGCCCTCAATATCTATTCCCCATAACTAGAAAACTAGAACTTAATTTGTTTCATGTTCTGGTCTTCTCCCTGGTCAAATGGGTTGTGTTTAGAGGTGACCTTAGTCATATCCATCCACTATTTCCAGAATCCTGGCCTAAACTGGCTTCTACCTCTTAACTAACTCTTCTTTTGTTCTTTGCACCATGTGAAATCCAGGTCACATACCCAATTTGTTTTATGAAACCACCAATCTAACACTGCACAAAAAATCCTCAATTTTATATCAGTTATTTTCAGCTGTTGCCTTTTCAGGTTTTGACCTACAAAGTTAGATGTCAAGCACTCAATTACTTCTTTATATCCACTGAAATCTTTCTGGAATTCATGAATTCTCTTTTGAAGATTTTTTTTCAGATACACAATAGAATCTTTTATAAGTACTTCATATTATATTATATTTATAGTTATTTAAAACAGAATATAATGAAGAAGCTGATCTTTAAAATATGGTTGTTTATTTGTAGATATTATAAAGAAATATGGTAAATGTTTCAATTATCCTAAAAAATGAATAGTATCATAAAAATACTAAAAGCAAATTGAAATATTCCATGAATGACAATATTGACAATTGACTATTTAAAAAATTTGGTGTTTTGAAGTATCATTTCTAAATTTTAAATATATTATTTAGCAAGAAAAGTAAATGACCTTTTAAAAAATATCTACATATAAGGTTTAAAAATAATTTATCTTTAAATTATTAGAGAAAAGAGAAGTAAAAATATGTCACTTTGATATTCTGGTATTGGTTTTCAAAAGCCTTGTATAAGACAAATACACATGGCTGTATATATGGACAAATTTATATTAAATTTAATATGAGACAGTGTATCCATTTATATCATGTTTCGGTTCCATTGTTGTGATAAAAACCCTTTCAAAAATAACTTAGAGGAAGAAGATCTTTATTTACTTTGAATTTGCAGCTTATATTTTATCATTAGAGAAAGAGAAGACAGGAACTCATATAGCTAGTTCCATCATGTCCGCCAAGAAAAAATGAGCACATATATAACAACTATTTACTTGTGATCAGAAAGTTCTCTTTATTGTTATGTAATCCAGATTCAAGATAGTGAATGATACAACCATTAATGATTCAAGTCTTCCAACATTAACTAACAATAAAGATAATTCTCGTAGGTATGTCCACTGATTCCTCTGATCTATGCAAGGTTTTGAGTGAATCTCCCTTTCAAAACTAAACAGTACAGCTATAAGCATCTTCAAATTCATTAGTAATAGTTTTACAATTGTCAACAACATTGACAGCTTAACTTTTAATTTTTTTCTTATGACATATCTGAAATGATGTTTGTCAGATTAAAAAACTCAAGCAACCGATCTTGATTATTTTGTTAAATGTTACCATTAAATATATGGGTTAATGAGTATTTTTATATTGTTACATTTAATCTGAAGTCAAAGGTATATATGGATATTTTGTGATGAGTATTCATGTATGTTGATGACTTTAAAAATAAAATGCTCATTATTAAAGTATAGTGTTTCTATTGCATTATCTGTTTTATTTGATTCCAGATTGTCATGCAATTTATTTGATTGATATTATTCGTTGTTATTTTAGTCATGATATGTGCTCAAGTCTACAGAACTTCAAAGTAAAATGTTGTTTTTCTTTTCCTATCATTATATCACTGGTTGATGTGAAAATTTCAGGAATGATTGTTAGCAACTAGGCATGACTCAGTGATCAGCTCCTGTGATTGTAAGAAAATGAGGTCATCACACATAAAGGATTTCTAACATCTCTTTATCTTAGTTTTGTTTTGTTGCATTTATTTCAGATAACTCCTTCTATAGAAAACTACAAGAAAAAAACTTAAAAGGAATGAGTAATATTAAATTTTGAAAAGGTTTCATTTGAAATAGCACATATACTAAGCAACGTGTTTCTGAGTACATTTGAGGGAAAGTCCTTCCAACATGAATTATTATGTGTTACCCATAGATAGCACCATAACGCTCTCTGTTTGATATGTTTACTAACAATGCACTTACACAGGAGGACACCTACTGGGTTGAGTTCCATATCACTGGAAAGATGATGTAATTAAGAAAATTTTTAAATACTAGACTAAGATTATTTGCTAGATTATCTTAGTCTAGTATTTAAAAATTTTCTTAATTGCATCAACATAGAATTAATATAGAGTAATAAGATCTATCTTTTGTTAATATTTACAGATAATTAAATAGTCAGACTCTTGCTAACTGATAGTTGATATAGAAATTTAAACAAAGGAAAAGACTTTTTAATGTTTTTATTGAGCTATACATTTTTTCCACTCCCCTCCCTTTCTTCCTTCTCTTCTTCTATCCTCTCCCATGACCGATTTACTCAAGAGATCTTGTCTTTTTCTCCTAAGGAAAAGACTTTTATCTCAAAATGGTAAGACCTTAAGAGAATGCTGATAATTGACACTTTGTGAGATAGAAAGCACAATTTACACATGTAAGTGATGTTTAAATGGCACTTTAATTATTTATGCATTCTTTTTAAGAGTTTTGTGCTCTTAGAAAACTCAATGGAAGATAAAACAAAAAAATAAAATAAAAGCAAAATACATTTTAAGCTTAACATATACTGTCCTACTCCACAAAATTCAAATAGGAACAAAAGGTATACATCATCAAAATACTGACTTCATCTCCACATGTGAAGGTTTGAATGAGAATGATGCCTCCCAGAGACTCAAATATTTGATCATTTGGTCTGCATTGAGTGGAACTGTTTGAGAGGAATTAGGAGGTTTGTCTTGTTGGAGGAAACATGTCAGTGATAGCCACTTTTGAGGTTTCCAAGATACACACTATTTCCAATTATTTTTCTCTCTCACACACACTTTGACTTAAACAGGAATCTCTTAACTACTATATCAATGCCATGTCTGCCTATCAGCTACCATGCTCTGTAATATGATGGTCATGGATCCTATAATTCTCTGGACCATGAGTACACAAATTACATGTTTCTATCCTAAATTGTCTTGGCCATGGTATTTTACCATGGTAATATAATAGCAACTAGGTCACTACTCAGAATGAAAATGAGGGATATAATGCTAGGTAGGGTTATACATTGTTCATTGTAAATAATAGATATATAATACCAGATTGAAATATGGTCACATTGCCAGATCACTCAGATACTAACAGTACAATGATAATGTCACTTTCAAAGGAGGTGTACAGCATGAACAATGGTATAGCATAAATCAATTTGTAAGAAATACCTTTATTTCTAATGATTAAACATAGAGTTTATAATAAATCTGATAACAACAATTGCAAACGAAAACTAAATTTTTCATTTAAAAAACCTTAATAGTTTTAAATTTGATACATTGTAGATCTTTGTTCTTCTTGTCACTGATAATTATTTTTACCTGTTTAGTGATTTAATTATTTTGCCTATTAAATTTTCCATATTGCTTAATACCCCAGAGAGATAGAAATACATTGACTGAAGAAATCATAGTCTATCTTTCCACTAAGCATGATTTTTCACTAGCAAAGACTATATATGCTTTCAACACACTAGGGTGGTATTTTATTTACAGAAAATCAAACGGTTGAAAACATCAATTATAAGCATCAGGGCAATAAATTAGTTAACATGCTTTGCTAGTTTTAAACAATGAACTAAGATTCCCTATATTACTAGAAAACATTGAAGGGTAAATGCAATGTGTCTCCTCCGTTGTAATATCATTGATTAGAAAAGTTTCAGAAAAATTCAAAAACTTGTTTTAATTGACAGTATGCCTATTTTTATTCTATTATTTTAATTTTCCCCCAATATCTCATTTAATGAAGATTATTATTGTTATAATACTATTGATTCAGCTTTTTTCTTTTTTTTTCTTAAAAACATCCGTTTTCTTTTTTATTTATTTTTTTTATTTTATTTTATTAAATTATAAAAGTTTCCATTTCCGCCCCTCCTTCCAACACCCTCCCACTCCCCCCACTCCCTCTCCTCCTTCCTCTCCATCCCTAAGAGCCCAGTGTTTCCTGCCCTGTGGGAAGTTCAAGTTTCTCCCCCCTCCCTCCAGGTCCAGGGAAGGTGAGAATCCAAACAGACTGGATCGCCAAAATCCAGAATATGCAGAGGAAGCAAGTCCCAGTGTCATTGTCAATGGCTTTTCAGAAAGGCTCCGGGCCAGCCACATTCAGAGAATCTGGTTGGATCACGTGCTTGTTCAGTCCCAGTCCAACTGGCCTTGGTGAACTCTCATTATATCAGTCCCCTTGTATCAGTGGGTGCTCGCATCCCTTGCGGTCCTGATTTCTTTTTTCATTTTCTTCATCTTTCTGCTCCTCATTTGGACCGTGGAGGGCTCAGTCCGGTGCTCCAATATGGGTCGGATGAAGGTTTCCTCTGCTCTTGCCTTCTTTGCTCACGTTCTCTTTCCTTCTGCCTCTCGTTTGGACCTAGGGAGCTAGGTCCAGTGTTCCAACGTGGGTCTCCGTCTCCATCTCCAGTCATCGCCAGATGAGGGTTCTATGGTAATATGCAAAATATTCATCAGTATGGTTGTGGGCCAAGGCCGGTTCAGGCACCCTCTCTTCTGTCCAGAGAACAATCTGGGGATCTCTCCTTGGACCTGGGATCCCCTTTATAATCAAGTCTCTTGTAAACCCTAAAATGACTCCCTTAGTTGAGGTATATACTTCCCTGATCCCATATTCATCCTTCCTCCCCCCCCATCCCAGTCCCCCGATCTTTCCCCATTCCTCCCCTACTCCCTTCTCTCTAACCCTCTCCCCTTCCAACAGCCCCCCACCCCCCCATGAACCCGAGGTTTCCTGGCACTCTTGTCTATTTCCAATCTCCAGAAGTATAGCTACATGATTTTCATCAGGTTCACCTTCTTATTTAGCTTCTCTAGGATCACGAATAATAGGCTCAAAGACCTTTAATTATGGTTAGAATCCACTTATGAGTGAATACATACCATATTCCTCTTTTTGGGTCTGGCTTACCTCACTCAGTAAAGCGTTTTCTATTTCTGTCCATTTGCATGCAAAATTCAAGATGTCATTGTTTTTTACCTCTCAGCTTTTATAAGTTTTTCTGAATTAACTATTTAGAATGGTTTCAGAATTACATTTGAAAAAAAATTGTGTAAGGCTATGTGATTGTGTCAATAGATTATGTTTTGAACATTTGTAGCACTACCAGCTATTAATCAACATGACATGTTTTCACAAATGCTTATTTTATAGCTGAATAGACTTTCTCATAAGGCAATGAGCTTGCCAATATTTAAATGCAAATTGGTGTGCCATTATTAAACTCTGTACTCAGGCACCACTAAATTACTTTTGACTCATAATTAAACACTTATTCTAGACATCTGAACTCCTTGTTCTTAATAGAATAATCGATTGCTGAATGTATTCCAAATACCAAAAAACTGACTTCATAAAATAAATTTTATATCCTGTCATTTTTTGGTTTATCAGTGAAAACCTGTAAACAATTTAACTATTTCAATTCTAATCTGTGCATTACAATTCAGAATTAGAAGTCCCAGTGATAAGTTTTAGATTATTTTTAATTACTAATACTTAAAAATGAACCATGGAATATAAATACAATGTTCAGAAAAGAACTTATGGGAACAAAATACCTACTCAGTCCCTGAACATATATAGCAACTATCCTTAATAGTCTTCTAACTGAGTGAGAGAATCAAGTTCTATAAAAAAGGAAAAGGCAAATTAAAAATTATAAATAGCATAAAGAATCAATTCAAATAATAATCAAACCATACATTAAATTACCAAATTGAGTCTTCTTTTAGAGATTTTTAATGCTGTTGACAGTTTATATTCTCAAATTATTTATTTAAATAAGCACTATATCAAAGGGGAAAATTTAAGGAACAAAATGAAGGTGGAATTGATTACTCCTTACCCTGCCATGTGATCAAGAGTTATTCCCATACCTTTCTCTCTTTTCTAATACTACATATTATATATCAAGTCTAAAGGATTAACATTTACATAAAATCATGGTTCTCTGAGTTTTCCTACTCATTTCCTGGAAGAAAGGGTAAACCCAGATAAGTTTTGTACAAATACTGCTAACCACTGTTGAAAAATGAATAGTGATTTCATCAAAAACTGTTTAAAAATCTTTTCAACATTGTTGTAGGAAGGTGGCTTATTTGTTTCCCAGCTGCCTAGACTCCTGAAATAATAACACATAAACTACACTAATTAAATCACTGCTTTGCCTACTAACTCTATCCTTGTATTGGCTAGTTCTTACATATTAATATTACTCATTTCTATTAATCTGTGTATTACCATGTGTCAATGGCTTACCTGTTTTAACATGTCTGTTTCTGGCAGTGACTCCATGGATTTTTTTCAACTTCACCTTCCTTCTCCCAGCATTCAGTTTAATGTTCCCTTCCTACCCCTATACTTCTGCCCTGTCACAGACCAAGAGAGTTTCTTTATTAACCAAGGGCATTCACAGCATACAGAGGGTATTCCCACATCATCTCTCCTCTTCTGTTTAAATAAAAAGAAAGGTTTTAACTTTGACAAAGTAATGTCACATATAACAAAGCAGTTATCAAGCATGAATTATAGTTACAACATTTATATCTACTTTATCTTTTATCATAACTAAGGAAAACTAAAATTATAACTATATATTCTTCAACTGCATCAAGGACTCCAGAAGGATATAATCTTGTCTTAGTATACAGGAAGTACATTGTAAGCAGCTTTCAAAATTCTAGAATTGACAGAGACATCTCGCTGCCTGGACAATCACCCAAAGTTCTTCTGTACCATTAGAACATTCATCTTCACCTTACCAGCCCAGAATATCTAGTAGACTTTTCCATGATGCAGGAAATTTTAAAGAGAGTTCTGCTTATATTGGCAGTTTGTCTGTCATTTTCTTCTGTGTTCTGCAGAATGTCTCTTTCATGAAACAGGAACCCCGAAGGACTAGCCCAACTTTAGGCAAGATCAGCATAACTTGCATTTCTCTGTGGGTCCTGCTGTCTAGTTCATACAGCATAGCAAGTATTCCAGGCAAGAGCAGTTTCTTACTGCTCTTGGTTAGCAAACCCCATAAGGAACTTCTTTAATGTCCATCATCCTCTTGAAGTAGATTGGTGCTGCCAGGGACAGATGTGTCTCACTGTCATGAAAAGTCTTAAGTTTTTAAAACATTTTAAAACCATATTCAATAACTCTTTGAAGTGGTTGAAAAATACTTATCTAAATGAAATATATCTCTTTACATCTAGAAAACCTAACTAAAATAATTACAAGCTTTACTATTACAGAAGACTCTCTATTAAGCTATATTTCTTAATTATATATTACTTTTTAAATGAGATGTACAGACATAATACTTAAATCAAGAGCAGAAATATACATATAACAAAATTTACCTTAAATTTGTTTCAAACCAAGATCCATGCCAATCCAAAGTATTCCCTATATCATATCCCCCTATAAATTTAAAAAAAACATTTATGAACAATATTTGAGAATTTGGGCATAGTTCTCTTAAACTGCTTTATGCTTGTCATTGAGTGAAGTAATTTTGGGGGGTGTTCACAGAGATCTTCCTGGGGATCTTGGTCCATCAAACCACATTAGTCTAGAATTAAAACACAGGTTCTCATCTTCTTTGGAAACAAAAGCAGCTCTTTTTCAAAGCAAAATATTCTTAGACCCGTAATTTGAAGTCAAGAAAATACACACACATACATATGTATATATGTTAGTTACTTAGCCCTTCACAGTCAATAATTTTAAAGAAAGCACAATAATTTACATAATCCATACTCACTGTGTGTATCCCATGTTTAAGTGGCTATATTTTTTTTACTCTATTAATTTTTAATATTTATTTTAGTATCTTTACTCCTTTAATCTATGACTGTTTATACTTTGTTATATTACATTTGCTGTCTTTTTACTCTTTTTCTTCTCTCTCCCAAGCCTATATACATTTATCCAACACTGTGACTTATTTAGGGTTCTTTTATGTCTGAATCTGTCCTATTGTGTATCTGTAATTCTTTTCTGTTCAGGAGTATTTCTTAAAATGCTAAGTGCATCTACGGCTGCTTTGCCTTTTGGCTCCCCCAGTATCACATGGTGGGGCGGATGTCTGATTAGTGTGAGCCATGCTCACAGTCCCATTTTCAGACACACAGCATGTCTATGCTGCCACTAAGCAAGTTGTAGCACTCTGCTCACAAACCCCATTTAAATTCTTGGCCTCCTGAAAGAGTCAGAGTTCAATCTGGCAGCACAGCCATGAAGCCACCATTTCAAAACTGTTTGGCTTTTTTTTTTTCTGCCACTGCTGAATCAGGAAGATCACTTTTAAAGGAGCTGCAGCATGCCACCAGCAAGCAGAGCACATTGGGTAAAATTTCGGAGTCTGTCTCCAGTGGAGCTACATGGTTTCTCTCAACTCTGCCTTCATTTTCTAGCATTCAGTTTAGTTGTCCCTGTCTACCTCTATTCTTTTGTCCTATTACAGTCCAAGATAATTTCTTTATTAACCAATGATATTCACAGTATACAGAGGGGAATCCCACATCACAACATAAAGACTAATCTGTACTTAACATTTGAAATTAAAAATAAGTTTTGTAAGTTGAGGGAAATGTAAGTACTACATTTATAGAGAGGAGGTTAAAGCACAATGGTCAAGGTTAGAAGAACCATACTGGTCTGAAAGATAATTGAACATAAATCAAATGATACTTTTGACGGCTAGGCAATATGTCTCATAATTAACATAATTTCATTAAAATACTCAGGTATTTTTATTTGCCTCTTTCTTTTTCTTAATTAAGGCTGTCATTTGCCAAAAGCTTTTACCTAGAGAACAAGTAGAAATCACTACTTTGAAAGTAATGGAGAAAGGATGTGATTATAAAATGTGGAGTATATTTTAAATTTTGAAAATAAAAAATGGGATTTCTATAAGAATTACTTGATTTATCTACATCTCTCTCTCTGTGTGTGTATGCCTTTTCTTTGGCATTTTTTCCTTGTTTGTTTGTTTTGGTCCTTTTGAGTTTGTTTGTTTCTACTTTAAAACATTTAGCTATTTTTAAATTTTTAATACCTGTTTATGTGAGAGAAAGAGGGAGAGCAAGTGGTAGAAGAGGAGAGAGAGAGAGAGAGAGAGAGAGAGAGAGAGAGAGAGAGAGACAGCGAACAAGAAAGGTTGTTGAGTTTGTTGAATGAGGAGATAGATTGTCTCTTACAGGCTTCTGGTTCAACAAGTCTGCTAAGAGTAAAACTTGAGATTGATTAAATTTAGCAGAACTTCTCTAAGCTGAAAGTTATTGAAAAACAAACAAACAAACAACAGTCATAACTCAGTCAGAACTTGCAGTCTAGAGTGCCTGACCTAGTCTTTCCTATGTAGTGTTTGAAGACAGATAACTGACAACACAAAGCTGGTATAGCTTGATGATTCCAGAATTTGTGTGCCACATACTGAGAAGCTTGCTTGATGTGAATGAGTTCTGGTTAGCTGGTATTCAGGATTAGAGGATTGGAGGAAAAAGAATTTGTCTGCTGTTAATGATTAACTGAAACAATGCTGCTTGGTGCAAAAACAAACTGTTTGGTTGTATTAAAGGAACTGTTAATTCAGTGACTGCCTCAGGCTAAACTTAATTTAATATGTATATAAATTTGCAAAATGCCTTTTATAAACTAGCTGAAAATCAAGAACAAATAAGATTTGTCATGCCTTCTTAGGAATGAGAATGTATTTAAAACTTTAAGGTAGAGGTATTTCTGTGAAGTTGTGTGATAATATCATATTATGTACTACATTTAAATATTACATGATACATCAAAGTACAGGGATTGGGAGTAGCTTCCTGAACTCTATGACATATAAATAAAGGATATCCAAACAACAAATTATATCTAGTGAGATGCATAAAAGTATATTAAGCCCTGGTATGTCAATGTAATCAAGGAAATAGTCCTCCATCCAAGACTTGGAATGTGGATACCTGTAGTAAAATGTGTTGTCATTGGTTCTATTATGAAAACCTACATACAATTCTATTGTCAGGTTGAAAAGTTTTAAATCTTGGAAATTATACAAATATAGTTAACCATTGCAGTCAAATATTGTTCTGGATTCCAGGAAGAGTCTTAGTGATCTATTGGACTTAATTCTACATTAAAATCATGAAAAAGTTGGGGTCAACACTGGCCTCAGTCATAGGTTAAGCTTGCTACTGAAAGTAAAAACAAGCTGACAAAAGCAGTTACCTTCTTCTGTATCCTTTTGTGGCCACTAAAGGCATGGACCAGATTTAGGGTAAGCGCTCTTCAAATAAACTAATTAAGGATATCCCACCAAAACAGTTACATTTCCTTGGAAAAAGGAAATGGAATAGATAATTATACGTGAATGGGGGGAAAAATAAATATGTTTGAAGAGAAAGAGGGGATGGTCAAAATTAAGGGACACTGAGGAGTAGTATGGCAACAAAATACAGTAGAAACTTCCTATAATATATACATATATAAAGGCAATTTAAATGACATCATGAAATATTGGGATTGACTGACTCCCAGATGGTCATCTCTCATCATCAAATGCAACTTTCAGTACCAGGAATTAGTTATCCCTTGGGAATCTCCACACAACCCAGGTTATTGCCAAGAAAATAGGTTGGTCTCACAAAATTGACAGCAGGACCCCATTGCTGAAGACAATATACACACAGCTCATTGAACATAGAGAAGTTGACCTGGTGCCTAAACAACCTTCATTTCTATGTTCTAATGTCTTTGGTTCAGGAATGTAGTTGGCATACTACCAAAAGAGAAATAAATATGAAGCCAGCCACAAATTCTTTGATCTATGGTGGTGTTCTGCCTGCAAGAGTATACCATAGTATTGGTGGTACAACCATTGTGGAAGTAACCAACCAATAATACATTTGACTTAAGGTCTTCTCTGTGGTGTGGACCCCATACCCAATCCTGCTTGGGTGACCAAGACACAGAAACTATATAGTTCAGAGACCTAAGGTAAATCCAAACACGACTGATCTAAAAAATGTAGTGATAAAATGACTACTAATGACTTTCTGTGATACTCATAGATCATTGCCTTGTGAACCACCATTTGAGAAACTTCCTCCTATAGCAAATGGGAACAAACACAGAGACCAACAGCTGCAGAAAATGAGAGACCTTGAACATTAAGACCTAAATTGGATGTCTCTATCCCTTTCCTTCCAACATAGTTCAGGTGACTTGGCAGAAGATGCAGAAAGTGTCTAAGAGCCAGTATAGAAGATACTAAGAAAACATGGCCATCTAAAAACTCAGGAGCAAAATTCATAAAAAACTCACAGTTACTGAATGTATAATGAATTGTGCACCAGGTCCTCTGCTTATATACTATGATTTCTAGTTTAATGTTTTTTTAATGGGATTGCTGAGTGTTTGAATAAATAAGTCTTTGATTCATGTGCATTCTTCTAAGGTTTTTCTATTGGTTTGTCCTATCAAACATTGATGTGATAAGTTTGCTTTATATTTTACATTATTTTGTTATTTTTTAATATTATCTTTTAGAAACCCATTCTTTTTATAATTAAGGACAGAAAGTGAATGAATGTAGAAGGGTGTTGGCAAGGAACTTGAAGGAGTAGAGAAAGGGAAAACTATAATTAGGATATATTTTGTTAGAAAAAAGTGTATTTTCATTGAATGGGAAAATATTTAAAAAGGGGAAATGAATGAGATTTCCTAGGTAAACCGGGGGCAGTGCGGGGAGAAGTTATTGTGAAATGAGGGAGTTTAGAACATAAGAAAAATGAATGTTCAAGTTGTGGGGAGGGACAGAGTGGGAGAGCAATGAAAGAGATGTCTTGATAGAGGGAACCATTATGAGATTTGGAAGAAACCTGGTTCTAGGGAAATTCCCATGAATGAACAAGGATGACTCCAGATGCTAAAACTCCTAGCAATACTGGAGAGGGTGCCTGGACTGTTTTCCCCATAATTAGATGGATGACCACCCTAATTCTCTTTATAGATCCTGCATCCTGTAACTGATGGAAACAGATGCGGAGATCCACAGCCAAGTACTGGGTGGAGCTCTGTGAGTTCTGCTGAAAAGAAATGAAGGATTGTAGAAGCCAAAAGTGTCAAAGTCATAACAGGAGAACCTTCAGAGACAATTTACCTGAGATTGTGGTTGCTCATGAACTCTAGATCGAAAGCAGGAGAGCCTACACAGGACCGAACTATCACGGGAACCTCTGCTTATGGGCAAGAGTTCTGTAGCTTGGTCTGTTTAAGGGGTCCCCGGCAGTGGGAATAGGATCTATCCTTGGTGGATGAACTTGCTTTTTGGAACCAAATCATTATGGTGGGATGTCTTGCTCAGCCTTGGTGCAGGTAGAAGGGGCTTGGTCCTCACTCATCTTTATGTGACAGACTCCCAATGGAAGACCTTAGCCTCTCTGAGGAGTGCATTGTGGGTAGGTCGAGGAGACAGGTAGTAGAGGAAAGAGAGGAAGAGAGGAAGAGGGAACTGCAGTTGGTGTGTAAAATGAAAAAAAATATTTAAAATTAGAAAAAAAAGAAATTTAATAAGGGAGATTACAGGAAAAAAAAAAGAATGTAAACCCTAGAAGCTTGGGTACTAGTTAATCCGTAATGTAGTCAGTTTGGACAGCTAGGACTAGCCATCACAGATGTGAAATTCCTTGAAAAACCTCATCTGTGAAAGGTTGTCCCTAAACAGTGAATCCAGCCTTTGAGAGGTGGTTCCTCATTTATAAGTGGACTTCATTGTGTATGAATACACAGATGGACTCAAATTTGGTGACTTACTGAGGAACATAGCGGGGTAGCAGTCTCTGGGGTTATACTCTTGTAGACTATCTCTGACTAAGCCCAGCTACCTTTTAATGATGCTGGAGTATGTAGAGATAGATGGTCAGCTGTCCTCTAATGCTCCTCTGCCTTGACTTTTTTTGTCACATCACAGCATTCAAAAAAATTGCTTCAAAAAAGCAATAAAATCCACTCAGATGGGTTGAGGATATGAGCCAAAATAAACCTTCCTTTTCAATCATTTTTCCTCAAGTATGTCATAGTGGCATAAACAGGGACAAAAAATCCAAAACACTAACATTCCACACAGGTAAAGATGGGTAGTCTCATAAATTAGCAGAAATTTATTAGGTAAGTTACAGAACAGTCATATATTAGTAGACATCATTTTCAAGTCATTTTCAATATATGTTGCATACAAAATATTTGGAGTTAAACACTGAAGTGAGAATAGATAATCTCTTTACTATCCCCATTTTACAATATATGATATGATATGAATTTCAAGGTCTTCCTTATCACAGTAGCATATTCATGTGTATACTAATCAAGACTGCATATCCTCTTTGTTGTTGACCTCCTTGAAGCTCTATACAGCCCTTCTGTATCTTATTATTCTATATTATTAATCACAAAAATATAAATAAAATTCAGAACAAATTAAAGTATTCAATAATGAGTAAAGTAATGATGAATGGACCAAATTGTCTTTATTATTCTATAAGTAAAGGCATTATTCTACAAATATTTTCTAAGAATTATATCTTGACATCATTTTTATGTGGATGTCATCAACTCTAATGACTGAAGCCATAATTCACTACCATTGAAAGTAAGAGAGCATTAAAATATCATGACTTTCATACAATCCATTCTTAGAGTACACATTTCTAAATGCAATATACTTCCGAAGCTAATTAAATATCATTCAGACTCCCTAGCCTATGCGTTAAGTGTGATTTGCTCAGTCAAGAGGTCTTATAAAGTTCATAATATTTAGTAAGAGAGGCTTCCTTTTATCAGTAAGGTGCTCACTCTTGGAAAATATTAAGGTAGTTGTTGTAATTATCAGTAGTTTCTCAGAAGCCCATGATTCTGTAGTAATTTGTTGTTGGCCCCTAATTTATTTCTGTCTTCCTTTCTGGGTAACAATTCTGCTACTGTGATTCTACAAGGACCTTGACATAACTGATCTATGTTGATACTGTGTCCATAAACTTACAGAATTATTAGTTACGTGTGCCTCTGTAGACTCTAATGTATTCTGCCATAACCTTTCATTAGAATCTTTAGAAAATGGATTTTTAATCGGACACTGAATGAAAAACAGAAGAGAAATTTTTTAGGGTATTTACAAAATGTTTGATAGGAAAACAATTTGATTTTGACAAAAGACAAGCTACTCATATATCCATGCTTTTTATAAATAGGATAAAATGTGGTGTATAAAATTCCTCCTCAGCAGCCTCAGAGAATCATTATCAAGATAAAATAGAGTGTACACGTCCATTCAATCACTTTCCTGTAATAAATGATGTATGGGGTAGCAAAAAATGTGGGAGAGAGAGACATTTTTTTCAGACTGTGTTAGAAATGCTCATGAAAAAGATAACTTGCATTAGTCAATGTAAGGGTGACTCATAAAATACATGTACTGGTCGAAAGAATAAAGAAACAGATTATAAGGGATTGATCTGAATTTCAAAGATATCACAAGAGAGTCAGTTTGCCTTTTTGTATCTTTCTAACATGTTTGCCTCGTGAGTCACTTGTTTACTGAATTAGAAATGAAAGTCAAATTGAGTATTTTTATAATTATTATTATTGATATATTTATCTTATCTATTAATTGAAATGCAACTTATATCTTGTAGATGGAGACTGTTCATTCATTTTCTTGCCACCCAGACCTAAATAGCAACAAACAAACTATATTCATTACAAACCTATTTGGCCTATTAGCTCAGGTTTCTTGTTTTGTCTTATTCTTTTCTTTTTCTTTTTCTTTTTATCTTTTTGTTTTGTTTTGTTTTTCGAGACAGGGTTTTCCTGTGTAGCTTTGTCACCTGTCCTAGAATTATATCTTGTAGCCCAGAATGTCTTCAAACTCACAGAGATCTGCTGCTGTCTGCCTTTGCCTGTCCATGTCTCCGGATTGCTGGGATTAAAGGCGCCACTAGTACTCAGTGTCAGTCTTATTACTAACTCTTACATCTTAAATTAACCCTTTTCTATTAGTCTATGTATTATCATGAGGCAGGGCCTACTGGCAAAGTTCCAGCATCTGTCTCCTTTGGCAACTACATGTCTACTCTCTTTATAGATCTGTGCTTGTATTTCCTGTCTGACTTTACTCTGCTAAGCCATTGTTCGAAGCAGCATTATTCATTATTTAATAAAAGCAACACATACACAGAAGGATATCCCACATCAATACATTCATTTGTAACTGTGAAAACAAATCATTCTTGTTTTTCATAAATATAAATGCTATTATTTACTGTATACATACTGCTAAACTTTCTTCCAGGAATAATTTTTGTTTTATCATAAATATGAATTATTTTGCTTATAAATGATAAAATCAGAAAGTGAATTCTGTGCTGTGTCCTTGTCCTGAAATAAAGCAATGCTTACACTTCCAGCTATTCTTTTGCTAGAATGCATATGGGACTAGGTGATGTATATCAATGGTTGAGATGTACCTAAAAAAAAAAGTGCAATCAGTTATATAAAATAACATTGCAATGGCTATCAAAAACTTCTACCAGGATAGAAGATTTATCTTGTAAAATATCTTCAAGGTATTTTATTTATTTCAGTGTCTTTGGTCTTAAAACGACCTTTGAGTTGGAATACTTATGTTCTAAGAGAGTTTAAATGAGAATTGTCACTTTTCAAAAGAGCACAAAGATTAGATTGATTGCAAACTTTTTAAATAGATAATATTTAAAGGGTGAGATATTTTGAGTTCAATTTGACATATACATCAAATATTAAGCTTTTTAAGCATGTATCTATATGAAAAATATTGAAGTTGAGCATACAGAAGCTGAAAATGAGTGCCAGTATTCAAATAACAATATTTTTCTTAATTTTTCTAATTTGTGCAATTTATTTTCTATTGTTTATAGCATTTTCAGAATACATCATTTAATTGAACACATTATGTGCACAAATGTGTGCTGTTAAGTGATTTTTTTAATAAAATCTAAATAAGTACTGCCTCTTTCTAATAGTAGAAAAGTAAATAAAGTGATTTTGGTAGGTAATTCCAAGGTCCCCAGATTAGAAAAAAAAAGTGGAAAATAGTAATGTTCACTTCAGAATACTGTTAAATTTATGTTTAATGAAATGAGTTTATGTTTAAAGTAGATGTTGTCTTCAAATTTTAATTTCTGGAGTTCCCTTAACCACATCCTGTATTGATGGAAAAATACTGTGTGTAATGTAGCATGTTACAAGATTTTCTAAAGTGCCTCAGAGTATCTAGAGGAATATTATGAAGATCCTAACAAGTAAAAGGTAAGTAATAAAGAGTGTGTTAAAACAAATATGGCTAACTTTATTATTATGGGGAAAAGATAGAAAATGGAATCCATAAATAATCCTCCAATCTACTTTTTTTGTAGTTAAATTTGATGTCTCCCTGCAAAAACCTTCAGCAGAGCTTAACATACTGATATAAGGGCTGAGCTGAGTCACCTTTTCACTCTTGTTTGTTCTTTAGAGCAATGAGAGACAGAGGAGAAATATGAACAACTAGCAACAAAGAAAGGAATGATGTTAACAAGTTCACCATCCTTCAGAAAGCCTTCTTTAGGATTGCAGGCTTGGCGCCTCTTCACCTGTTGCTAAGCATTCATTGGTAGTTCTAGACCATTAGTAGACTTTGGAATTATAAATTTAAGAGAAATTGGGCTTTCAAATGTGTTTCCATAGTCCTTGTTCATCACTATTTCCCAGTTGATCAAACATCCAGAAATAAAATACAAGTCCACACAAAACCTATGCCCAGCTATGCCATTTATAGATCAGATTTATAGGAAGAAGCTTAATCCCTTTGAATTTAAAATGGGCTTGAATTTTAGCTGTAGATTATTTCTTATTGCAAAATTATTTAGCATAATTTCTTGTTATGATAGATACCGATTTAATAAAATAAGCTTAAAGTTTTATCAAGGCTGAAATTATTCTATAAAATACAAGTATCTACCCTCACTTAAATCCACTTTTAAAAGTTGTGTAGAGCCTAAGTCCTTATAAAGTGAAGGCTGGGACAATATTCTGTGTAGAGTAGGAGTGACAGACTGTTAGGTAACATTGTAAAGTTTGCATCCCTTAATGGTGTGTGTGACTGATGATCATAGTCCTAGATTCTTCTTTTGAAGAAGGCTGAAGGTTGTGGCAGGAAGGGCAATCCCAAGAAAAGAAGGCATAGATGAAATGGAGACAAAATGAAAGGGTAGGAGCTAGAGAAGAGGCAGGAACGATGTCTCTAAGGAGAAAGTGAAGACAGCGGGAGGTGGAAATGAACAGCTCATTAAATATCTTAAATTTCTGCTTTTTTACAAAACAGATTTTTGTCTGTTTGCTTCTTGATTTGTTTTTCCACTTTAATCCTGTCTTTGTTTTTCTTCAGATAAGAAAATTGGAAGTGGTATTGGACTGGTAGATAATCATTATTTTAACAGATGCGCAGCCAGAAAAGTAAATAATCATCTATGCTTCTCTATGAAGACTTTTAAATTGCTGCTTTTGGAAGCCTGTCTTTAATGTAAAGTAAGGCAGACTGTATAGTACATACAGGGCTTACATTTTTATTTACTATTAGTGATCTATTTTTAAAACATTGTGGAAAAATGCAATCTCTATAACATAATGAATAGTGAACACTATGAACAATGTGTTGTTAGGTGAATTTTTTTAATATGAAGGTATATTATTATAAAAACTAAGGTAGCTACAGTATTAGTATTATGAGTCAAGATAATTTCATAGGACCAAGATTATATATTTAACATACTAGTGATAAAACAACAACAACAGAAATGACAACCATGGAAACGTAATGGGTCACATGGCAATAAATGGAATTAATATTTCCACCAAACCATTGTGGTTACTGGATTAGTGACACTGACAGAAACATTCTTGAAGGCCACATCAGACATATAAAATATGATTCTTTATGTGCTACACATTTTAACACAAAATAGTTCTATCCAGTAACCCCCACCACCCTCCAAGAAACCCAGTATTCGACTATGCCTTGGTATTTCTCCGCGAAAATCCCTTTGAGTTACAACATAGCCTTGAGAAAATTCTTTGTTAAATCAGAGTAAATGACTTGGGAGGTTTAACAACCCAGTGTCGTATCAGTTTCAATTAGATAATTAGCTGTCAAAAAGAGCCTCTGGAGAGAGAAACCTAGGTTAAGCACATTTAATTGAGCAGAAGAATGAATGGGGATGGAAAGACTTTCCAATATCATAGCCATTTTCCTTTTTTAATACGAATGGGAAGAATGTGGGGGCCACAGAACGTCTTTGGCTCTAGTAGTAAACAGGTCAAAGTCAGCACAAGAGAGGAAAAAATAGCCTGCTTTCGTATTCTGTCTAGATTGCCCCTGAGATAGATGCAATCTATTTATTTAATATCCTTATGCGACAGTGAAATATGAAAAGTGGCTTGCTAGAAAGAGAAATGAGCAGTCATATGTCAGTAGCAATAATGTAACATTGAGAATAGTGTCCTTTGTACTTGCTGAGGATAATTAGATTTCAAATACTTCTGGAAAAAAGTAAGCAAAAAATAGCATATCTCAATTTTCTTTGTGAATGTTCTCATATGTTCCAGTAAAGAAAAAAAAAAGGGGAAAGAATGTTTTACATTGCTTTGTAAAAGACTATAATTCCAATTTCTAGGTTTATTCTCTATTTTTCCTACTAAGTAGAGGGAAAAGTGCTGGACGTTATATATGAAACTCTGTGACCTCTGCCAAATTAAAATAAAAAGTCAAAGACCTGGGTAGTTGAGCAATATCATGGTGGTATGTTAATCAGGTCTTCTTTTAAAATTTAATTATTTAGTTTTTTTACTTCTATTTAAAATAATTTTGTTTCCTTATGTAATATATCCTATTGCAGTTCCCCCTCACTGTATTCCTCTCAGTTGCTCCACCTTCCCTCAAATTTGATTCAAAACCCTTTCTCTCTCCCATTAGAAAACAAATAGACATTTAAGGGTTATTAAAAAATATAACATAATAAGATAAAACAGAAACTATCACATCAGAATAAGACAAAATAAAGAGGAAAAAAATCCCAAGAAAAGGCACAAGAAGCATACAGACATGGAAATTCACTTAGTTACAATTTCCTTTTTCCATTCTTCCCATCAAACCCTCGCAAACACGCCTCACTCCTTGCTCTCTTTCAAATATATGGCCTCTGTTTTCATTGTTGTTACATATATGTATATGTGTATGTATATATGTATGTATACTTTCATATATATTTCTTAATGCATAAACACATTGTGTTCTGCCTATATGCTGTTACTTTCATATTATGTGTCTTCATGACTGACCACTTGGTATTGGATAACCAGTTGGTGTGCTCTTTCCTGGGGAAGACTATTTCCCCAACTATCAGCATTTCCTAGCTGCCCTTAGTTCTTTCTCTAGGTTTGAGGCCTCTTCTGTCGTCTTTATACGTCTATCATTGTTTTTCATGTTCAGCTTATATTTAGGAAGTCATGTTGGTGAGACTTTATGTGCTTATTTCCTGACATTCCTATGAGACACAATCTCAGAACAAACTCTGATCCTCTGGATCTTATAATCTTTCTGCCCCTCTTCCACATTCCTTCCTGGGCCTTTAGTGTGGAACTGTACCATAGATTTTATCAGTTGGGACTGTGCTCCACAACTTTGCATTTTGCTTTACTGTGGTTTTCTGGAGTGCTTTCCCTCTGTTGCAAAGAAACTTTTTGTTTTGTTTTGTTTTTCTGATGAGATGAGTAGCACATTTATCTCTGGGTATAAGGAAATATATTTCGAATGTAGTCTACCTTTTGACTCACACATAGATTCTTGTAGAAGCCAAACATCTTTTAATGTTCACGGGTATATTCAAAATGAAATCTGAAAATACATACTGTGTTTTAAAGACGAGCTCAGATGTAAATGTAAAGAAAGTCATTGTGATGATCCAATCCGTGATACGCAGGGCCATGATGCCCATATCAAGGCTTCTCCTGTTTTCTATTAGTCTACTCATTACTTTTTCGATCTAGTTTTGTATTTTAAGAGGCAATGTAAATATAGTCATCAAATAGTGAAACGAGATACCAATTAATTTAACTTTTCAAATGTCAAGTTGATTGATCTTATAAAGTGTAACATGAATCTTAAAGATAAACATCATTTTAGCATTATTAGTTTAAATTTTGTGGTATAGTGAATCTTATGAGAATATTATGAGCACTGTAACCTCACAAAATTTTCTATGGTAATGTACTGCTTTATAATATATGCTTGAAAGACTTCTATTTAATTAGCCTGTCACATGTAAGAAAATTAAGAATCAATATCATAATCATTAAGCTGTGTTTGCATTTTGTGATGAAAATATATCATGTGGTTCTATAAACTTAGAAATGCCCCAATTATATGACATATGACTTAAAACATGATTATAGTTCATTAATGAAATCTTAGTTTTTAATTAGAGGTCATTACTCAGTAAATCCTAATTCCAATAAATCAAATATTGGTAAAACTTAACTTAAGTATTTAACTTACTTCTCTTATAGTTTGCACAGTAGTTTAGAATGCTACTAAATACATTCAGGGGACTTATTAAAATTTTAGTAGTAAAATAGAAGTTAACTCTTATATGTGTGGGGGGGCGGATATAAGGGGAGATGGGTAGAAAGAAGAGAGAAGGGGAGGATTCGGGATAGTTTGGGGGAATGGATGGGTGGGATGGAGGAAGAATGGATATGGGAGCAGGGAAGTAAATATCTCAACTAATGGAGCCATTTTAGGGTTTGCAAGTGACTTGATTCTGGAGGGGTTCCCAGGTCCAAGGAGAGATCCCCAGATTTTTCCATGGGCAGCAGAGGAGAGTGTGCATGAACTGGCCTTGTCCCATAGCCATACTGAAGAATATTTTGCATATCACCATAGAACCTTCATCTGGTGATGGATGGAGATAGAGACAGAGACCCACGTTGGAGCACTGGACTTAGCTCCCTAGGTCCAAATGAGGAGCAGAAGGAGGGAGAAGGTCAACAAGGAAGTCAGTATCACAAGGGGTGCATCCACCCACTGAGACGGTGGGACTGATCTAAAGAGAGCTCACCAAGGCCAGCTGGACTGGGAGTGATGGAGCATGTGATTAAAATGGACACTCTGAACATGGCTGGCAATGAAGGCTGACTGAGAAGTCAAGGACAATGGCATTGGGATTTAATTCTACTGCATGGACTAACTTTGTGGGAGCCTGGTTTGTTTGGATGTTCACTTTTAAAGACCTATATGGATGGGGGAGGACCTTGGACTTCCCATGGGGCAGGGAACCCTGACTGCTCTGAAGACTAGAGAGGGAGGGGGGTGGGGAGGGGGAGGTAGGGATGGAGGAGGTGGGGAGGGGGAGGGAAAAGGGAGGTGGGGAAGAGGTGGAAATTTTTAATAAATAAATAAATAAAAATAGAAGTTAACTATTACTTTCAAAACAAAAATATAGAGAAATGTGATATATACCTTCAAATTAAATAAATTATAGCAAAACTTTGTAGTATATGCATTATTTTTCTTTGTAATATCAATTAGGATTTTTACATGCCAAGCTACATCTCCTTCACTCCCCTCACATCATCATCTTGAAATGTATACCTTCATTTTGTTTGGCAGTAGTTTACTGCCAGTTTCAACTTTCCAGTAGTTCATGAATGAGTCTCATGCATAGTCTCACACATGACAAAAAGAACCCATTGGAGTCCATCTTCAAGGTTCAGATCTTTTATTCTAAATGGTTTGTAAGTACTTTCTTTTGCTAACTGCTTTCTGTACTTTCAATCTGTCTGCCATTTCTGTGCTTGCCTTCTTAAGGTTTCCATATCTAATCAATCCTTTGTACGGTTGAAGCAGCTCAATTGTTGATATTTCATGATATATTTCCTCTTGTTTGTTTGATTTTTTAAATTAAAAATGATGCAATTCATGTTACTTTTTTATATATTTATCCTAAAAGGTCTTTTCATTCTCATTTTTAGTGTATTATTTGGTCATATTAAATCTAATACTTATTAACTGAACCTCATGGATCCTGTGTTGGACTACTACCATTGCATCGTTTCAGGAATTACTTCTTCATTTGCATGCAAACTGAAAATTCCCAGTGATGTCTATTACTTTATCTCTTTCTCCTTAACGTACACATATATTGCAAATCCCATCCATAAAAAAACAGCTAGCAATATATTCTACTATCTAATTTGTTTAAATTACCTTTCCAAAGTAAAGAGCAAAATAGCACAGCTTCCAAGTTCTTGACATTCAAGGTCATAAGGTTCCTGCTCTTCTCTACCAACTGAAGTTTCTACCATTTTTATAGTAATTAAATTTAAAAAGACAAATCCCACATAATTATTCAGATTATTTGCTTGTAAGCAGTATTAAACATATAGCATAATACATAACTATGATTCCAAATTCACAGTTACTATTAATTACCTCTTGGGTTAATTTTTAAATTCGTGCTCTATAGCTAACTTTGGGATTTTGTAGTATCCTTTATGCACAGACTATTAATTCTAGGTCAGTGGTTCTTACTCAGCATTTTACATCCTCCACTAGTGTCATAATCATGTTGTAAATCAAGTTGTGCAGTGCAGGCTCTTTGATTGAGTAGGTCTGAGGTAGGACTAACAGGTTTGCATTTCTAACATGCTGAAAGGAGCTGCCAATGTTATTGCTCCAAAGACCCCTCTTTATGAGTCACTGGGAGTGTAGTGCTTTCATTGTTGATATTATACCTCTAGCTCCTATTTCTATTTCCTAGTACCCTCCTATCTTCAACCAGCTAGTCTGAAAATTAAGCAGCAGACATTCTTAAAATCTCATGGATTTCATCTGTCACTCTATTTTGAGTGTTTTTCTAGAACTCAGAACTTTTTTCTCACTAATTTCCTAAATTTTATCATTTTTTCTTCATGCAACTCCCATATTAACATTCAATTTTTTGCTTATATCTGATATTCATACAATGCATTTTGATCATAGTTTGCTGCTCCAATATCTCTAGCTTTGGCTTCTGCGAGATTTTATACTTAGCTTATGAGTCACATTGAGTGGTACATTTTCTTTTCCTTAACAACCATTTTATTTTCCAGCACTGTCAATAATGTCATTCAGGCTCATTTAATATTTTACTCAGTTGTAGAACCAAAACTATTCATTTGAAGATGACTGATTCTTTTCATTGAAAATAGAGATATGGACGCTGAGTGTCTGTTGTACTCAGATGACAGTGTTTTGAACTTTCCACAGTTGACAGTCAGGGCAAATAAGTGTTGTATGATGTACGTATTCCAGTGCATTTCCCAGTTCAACATTTATTTTAGGCTTAACAGCATTTATTTTATAAATTATAGTTTCTGTAACTTATTTTACATTTTCCTTGAATTATATGAAATTAGTCAGTAGTATGAGGAATTAAAACACTAAATAAATTCAAATATGCATCAAACAGTACTAAAACGCAGGTCTTAGATTATCAAGCATATAAATTAAAATATATTAATTTGTAATCATATATGATGTTTTTGGTTAGGCCTGCACATGAAAATACATTTTCCCAAGTCTATAACTTATAATAATGCAATTATGTTTTTCTTAGTCAATTAAGACTACTTACACATTAACAGAGTATCTTAAACAACTAGCATTTCTTGCCGTCCTGCAGGCTTAGAGGTGTGAGATCAAGGTGTTAAATTTAAAATCTATTGTGTGCAGGCATTACAGATGGTTATTGTCTAGCTATGTCCTCAGAGAGAAGAGAAGAGAAAGTAAATAAAAAAAATTAAAGCTATGTTTGCTCTTTTGTCAGTCACATTATTTCATTTTTTGAACTAGAATTTCCTGGGCTGAGGCTGGCCTTGAACCCACAGGACAACCAAGAATAACCTGCTTACCTGATCTGTCTGTCTCTGTCTCCTGATACTAGTATAGGTTATGGTATGACACCTGACTTTTTATAAAGTTGTAAAACTCACCCATGACGTCTCCACTCTAATACCTCATTCACCACCCAAAGGACCTTTTCTTAACTTTTCCAGGTAGGATTTCAGTGTTTAAATTTAGAAGAGAAGCATATATGCAGTCTACAACAGCAGCCATATCAACACATAACAAGAAAATAGACACAATTAATATTATTTCCTTCTCAGTCCATTGGAATCGTTTACATTTGATGGTAATATCAACAATATCAGATACATTTTTTAAATATTTTATCTTCCATATTCACAGAAGTGAAAGATCAACCACTTTGGACATTCATAGTGTGGTCCCTAGGTATTTAAATGCAAGTAACTGGTGTATTTAACACATGTTTAAGCCATTCTAGTTGATCCCACTCTGAATTTTCAAAAGTGAGAAAGTATCTTCACACTGGTTTGACTTGCTTAGCCCACTCAATCCATTGTTTATCTGTATTATTAATTTCCAGAGCTGTAATTATCTTACGAGGGGAAATGCTGGATGAAATGATATTTATTTTTCTATAGTAAAAATATTTTATGATTAAAGTAACACGTGAAAGTATTCAAAACACATATACGAGATCTTTGCCATCACTGATGCCCCATCTTCAGTTTCTAAGACAAGGTCTTGTTATGTTTTCCAGGCAGGTCTGAGTTTCATGTTCTTCTAATCTTACCTTCCCAAGTTCTGAAATTACAGTTGAAGCACGCTATGCTCAGTGGAACACTTTACTTTTCAATGTCCCTCCCACTTTTAAAGTGTAAATACTATCTGAATTTCACTTTTCCCAAGTTTATTTTAAACTGTCATATAAGTATGTTTTAATAATTAGTCATATATCTATTTATGTAAAAGTAAAAATGTATATTTTAAAATTCTGCACTATAGTAAACAAAGAAATCACTTTATATACAAAGTAATAATTTGTAAGCACAGTTGCTTACAAATTATTTTATCATATTTTCACACAATTTTTGAAAGTCTGCCCAGTAATATTTAGTTATTTGTTAGAATTTCAGCTTTTTCTCAATGCAATATATTATGGAGATTTAATAATTATTTTGATGATAAAACACGAATTTTCTGAGCTCTGAAAGAGCCTACAGGAAATCAAGTTTCAAGACACATGGTCACTGGAAACCTACTGTTTGTTTAACCAGACCCATTCAGAGGTAGCCTCAATCAAGTGTTACCTGGATGATTCTCACTCAGATAATCAATTCTGAAATTACAAATCCCATCTTACTTTTTGAGGCCTGCTGGTCAAAGTTTTTATAATATTTCTGAATCAGAAAATGAATCTATTTTTTTTAATTTTATATGCTCTCTGCCTCTTCAAGTCTCATTGGCAGCATCTCAGATTACATGAGGTTGAACTATCAAAAATATCAGTTGTCTTGAAATAAGTTATTGAATTGGTTGTACAGGACAATATCTAGTGACACTTGGCCAAAGCTCTAAGATGCACTGTGGATATTATTTTGCTCTGGTTTATTCCACAAATCAGAACCTATTTTTACCTGAATAAAAGCCAGATTATTAAATTATAATAATCACTCATTCTTCATATTAACAACAATTATTTTCTCAGGTACAATTGGCAAACTATAATACAGTATGGTCAATGAGAAAAGAATATAGTAAGTGCTATATATATGCATCAGTTGCAGGTATTAACTACCAAATGTGATGGTACTAAATCATTCTCTGTTGAATAAAGAACTGTGGCTCAGAAAAAATATTCACCACCCTATAGCTAATAATATAACTTTCCTGATTAGAGATTTTCCTGAATGCATACCTCCCAAAAGGTTAGATCCGTTTACATACACACAGGGTCATATCAAAATATTTGGGCCAAATTAAAGCATTCCTTTTAATTATAAAGGCAAAACTGGAACTTTTTCCTCTCCTCCCCTTCCTTCCTCTCCCCTTCTTTTAAACACCCACCCAAGTCTCTTCTATTCTCCACTCCTTTCTTCTCCCTGCTTTATGTTCCTTTTATAAATAAACACCTTAAAATTCCCAAAGTTATTTGCTAAGCTACCAATATAGTTCTTTTGTGGAAGGAAGTAGTAGCAGAGGAACTTATGGTTAAGAAAGAGAAACAGGATTCAGCTTCTCAATTCCACAGACTGGACAAGGCTCACAGTGCAGGCAATGGGAACAAATGCACTCTGCAACCTGTTTCCTTAAATATAAAGAGAAGTAGCAATGATGTCAGGGCAGTGCTGGTGATGGAGACAGATGTGTTTTGCAGCCCGTTTCCTTAAACATAAAGAGAAGTAGCAATGGTGTCAAGGATAGGGTGATACTAGGAAGACCTTCCTAGGAGACTTTTCTAGGATATTAGATATTTTAATGCAACATACTGGTGGCCTATTTAAAAACAACCACTGATAAATAATTTTTAAAAAATCAGACTTATTTGCTTTAAACATATTTATTTAAAAACTTAAATCTTCTAAGTCAGGTGCTATATAGAGATATATGTATATGATCTATATTTGTATGTATATTTATGCACACAAAATAATATATGCTTATGTATATGTACCTAGCAAGTTATTAAAAGAAAAATAAAGAAGAGTATTTCCAACCAGGAAGAAAATGTGTTAGGGAATCTATAGGGAGTTGGATGTAGACAACAAAATTGAATAGAACCACCCCCCATAGCTCATTATATACATGCATGAAATTCTCAAATGATAAGTAAAATCCTTATAGACTTACTGTAACATGAAGGGGCCTGCTTGTTGGGGTTTATGTCCTGCTCAGTTCCCCACAGCCAGCAAGCCACAAAGAAAATCACACAGAGATCTCCATAAGTTATAAAACTGATTTGTCCATTAGCTCAGGTTACTTATTAGGTCTTGTAGCTTATATATTTTTGTAACTTATATTAACCCATTATTATTATTTATGTTAGCCACATGACTTGGTATCTTTTTCAGCAGGTAGCTCACATCTTGCTTCTTTGGTGATCTGGGCAGAACTGTGGAAGGAGCTTCCTGCTTCCCAGAACACTCCTGTTCTCATTGCCCCGCATCTACTTCCTATCTGGTTGACCTGCCTATACTTCCTGCCTGGCCAATCCACGTTTATTTAAACTATGATTGACAGAATACAGACAAATCTCCTGAGCCAACTTACTCAAATAAATATATATATATTTGCTAAATTTAAACTGTCATAGTATTGTGGCCAGGTTATAAAATCTTCCTCTTATACACTGTGTTGGATGTAAGCATGACATTATCAACAATATGAAAGGATGCTTTCCTAAAGAAATTTACCAATAGACATATATCCACATATTAATATTTTGAAATAGCTGTACTAATGTTAGCATTGACAAAATTAATTTTACAACATTTGTCCTCAGAGTGTTCAAAAGCAAGATTGAATAAAGCTTGGCTGCAAAATTGCTCATGGATTTTGAATGATCAAGTATCAGTTGCTGGCTTTCTTAGTCCCAATTTCAACTGTATTCAAACAGTTCAGATCTTTGGTATTTCTGGTTCATGCACAATCAGATGTCCTGATGTCAATAAATACAAGCAAGTTTTGTGTAGCTGCTCTAGAGGAATTCAACTAATAAACTACAAATGTATTGAATAAACAATATTGTAGAAATTTATTGAATTTGATATCATGTTTCTGGTTCTGCTCCTCTCTCTGAATCTAAACTGGATTTAAGAAAAATATTCTAGACATTTAATTCATCAACTTCATGAGTTTTTTAGTATTGTTAAAGTTATAGAAGCAAGACATGGGTGTTATTAAGGACAATTCAAAGATGGTGAGTTCTAGCTTTTTCATTTCTGCTTAATTAGTTATGTAGTTAACAAATGGAAAATTATTGTATCCAGCTGTGACTGGAACATACCTTAGATGTTCTTTAATAATCCCCAAAATCAGATATACCCACTAACTTTGCAATTGAAGGGAAATCCTGTAAGTTTTGATAAATTCAGGGGAGGAGAAAGCAAAGCAAATTTATAAACAGCATATTTATAACTTTATATGAAATCAATATGAAATATAATTAATTTGTTTTATAAATATTATAATATCTCCAAATGATATATGGTTTAATTAAGTAATATATAAACAGTTCTATGGGCATTCAGTGATATAGTCTATGATAGAACAAAATATATGATACTTTTGCATATAAATTGTTCACATTAAAGAGTGGCATATTTTATTTCAAATTTTAGAATCTCCTTAAATTAGGTAATATGACTCACTGAAAGTCAATTTTGGGCAACAACTCCGGTGTCCAAAATCAAAATGACAGCTGTTGACATATTATTTAGTTATATAACAAAGACTGAGGCAACATTACTTTAGAATAAAACACTGAACTATATTTGAACTGGGTCTATTGGCAACTGTTAGACTTTCCAAAGATAAGGTTATGTAAGAACTTACTTTTCAAGTGACTTCAGTTTTCCAAGAGAAAGCTCACTCTGTTTAGAGGTTGGAAAGTCTGTGTATCACCCTGAAATAAGAAGGAGCAAATCCACATTTTTGGTTTCTGAAATTAATACGACACCTGTTCTCTCACTGAAGAAGTTGACAGCTGGAAAGACACTAGACATGAGCCTTCAAGATCATTCAGCTCCTCATATTAAAACAGTATTCCTTTTTTCTTTAGCAGGTCTTTAAAAGATTTGTTTGAATTTTTATTTTGTTATTTTTCATTTGCAATTTGCTTGAGCCATGGAAATCCATTTGATCAGATACTTCTCTAATGGACAAGTGTGTGTGTGAGTTTGTGTGTGTATGTGTGCGTGTTTAGGCTTATGTCTTCTAGCAAAATATGTCAGACTATTATTTTGGCATATGATTTTAATTTTCTGTTTGTATTGTATATTATATTTTTCTCAATACTGAATTTTTACTATGATTTATTGGTGACTGCAATGCTCACACTTTTATTGTTTTTAATAAGTGTTGTATTATGGATACAACATATTAATTATTTATCAACTATATTATGATGGAAAATAAAAGTACTTTAAATTGTTTGTTACTATTAAGCATGTCTATATCAATATTCATGCTGTTAAGCTTGGAATAATCAAAGTTTCTTTGATATGTCAAAAACAAATTCACACAGCTATTCAAAAATATATAACAATAATTGTACAATAACTGTCCATTTGTTTTTACTTCTTTAAGTACATGGCATTAATAAGTATATACCTGAGAAATGAAGTACTATTCTAAATTTTATACCACATTAATGAAACAAACATGCATATACTACAACTATGATGAAATAAATAGAAATCTGTTTTTGAAATGTAAAACTTTTGGGGCAATTTAAAATGCAATAAATACTCAGGATGCTATATTAAAGAATACATATATATGTATGTATGCATACATATGCATACATGTATATGAACTTGCCTTGAGTTTAGACAGAATTGGGGGCTCAGGAAGCCTTGGTCAGAAAGAAAAGGGGTGAAAATGATGTAAAGACAATACTCACATACAAAAGTAAATTAAAGAATAAATAATCAAGAACCATTGATAAAGGACAATAAGAAACTTTAAAAAAGTTAACCCAGGAATGGTATAGTCATGTTATATATAAATTAGAAAAAATGCTTCTAGCTAGTATGCATAAAAATAATAAGAGAGTAGAGAAAATATTAACAAAAAAAAATAACAATTTCACAATATAATATAAAACTCTCAAGATTTATAAGATTTTTGTTTAATGTTTAATGGTATCCATATCTGAAAAAAGTGGACTAGATGAGCCTCAATTATTTTAATTATGAATGCAATTGCTAGAGTATAAGTAATGATTATCATTCTCAAGAATTTAGAAATTTCTTCTTATAAACTTTGATTTTGATGTGTTCTTCTTTTATAGTAACCAGCAATGGGAAATACAATTTAATTTAAATATAAAAATATTATCTTAAATTTTTACTATGTATGTGGATCTTTAGTTCTTGTGCCTACGTTTGTTTAGAAATATTCCTCTTTCTCACTTGTCTACCACCAAATATTGTTATGTTTAGAAATGAATTAGGTGTCTATTTTTGTTTTATGTATAGTTATATTTTTTAATATGGTAATAGAATACTGATAAATGTAAAACAAAGGTCATGATCAACAAAACAAGACAACTGCCTACAGAATGGGAAAAGATCTTCACCAACCCCACATGTGACAAGGATTGATCTCTAAAATATACAAAGAACTTAAGTAACTAAACATCAAACTACCAAATAATCCAATAAAAAAATAGGGTACTGATCTAAACAGAGAGTTCTCAACAGAAGAATTTCAAATGGAGAAAAGACACTTAAGGAAATTCTCAACTCCCTCTGTCATCAGGAAAATGCAAACCAAAACTACTCTGATAAACCATCTTATACCTATCAGAATGGCTGAAATCAAAAACACTGATGAGAGATTATGCTGGAAAGGATGTGGAATAAGGGGAACACTTTACATTGTGGATAATAATGCACTGGGGAAATCACTATGGCAATTTCTCAGAAAACTAGGAATCAATCTACCTCCAGACCCAGCAATATCACTTTTGGGTCTATAAACAAAGGAGGCACACTCACACCATAAGGACATTGGCTCAAATATGCTTGTAGCAACATTATAAGTAGTAGTCAAAACCTTTAAACAACCTAGATGCCCTTCAACCCAAGGATAGATAAAGAAAATGTGGTACATTTACACAATGGAGTATTACTCAGTGGTAAAATAAAAGACATCTTTAAATTTGCAGGGCAATTGATGGACCTAGAAAAAAAATCCTGATTAAGGTAACACAGATCCAGAAAGACAAATATAATATGTACTCACTTATAAGAAGATTATAGACATAAAGTAAAGGATAATCAGTTTGCAGTCCACAACCCCAGAGAAGTAAGAACCTTCTTCCAGAAACAGATGAGAGCAAATGCAGAGATCCACAACTAAACATTGGAACAAGCTCCTGGAGAGAAGTGAGGGAGGAAAAGAGTAAGAACAAAGGGGTCAAGACCATGATCAAGAAACCCACAGAATCACTGACTCCAGACTAACAACTGGGGAAGCGGCATAGGCCCCATGAATAAAGATATCAATAGTGTGGCTAGGCCAGAATATGGGGCCACTGATAGTGGGAGCAGGATATAACTCTAATGCATGAGTTGACTTTGTGGAACACATTCTTTATGGACAGGTATTTTGCTCAGACTAGGTAAGGGGTTGGAGGGAGGACCAATATCCTCCCTCAGTGAGGTGATGGGACAGACTATGTTGGCTTTCCCAGGAGAGGACTTAGCCTCACTTATGAACAGACAGGGTGTGAGGTAGAGAGGTGTGGGAAGTGGGAAGAGAGAATGGAGGGAAGACTAGGAATAACAGTATATCAAAAATAAAAGTCAGTAAATTTAAAAAAGTGAGAAAAAGAAACATGTATTTAATACTTAAAATAGATAGAAAAAACATAGTTTTAAAATAATCATGTGCTTTTACTTTGAGAGTCATAGTGTAGAAAAAGAATAACAACAAAGTAACAACAACTTGTATCTGTCATTTTTAATATTCGAAAAAAGAAATGTCTAGAAAGTAGTTTGTTACGTCAATAAGGCAAGGGAAAAACATGCAACTGTCTTTAAGGTGGTTGGTTTAATTTATGATTTTTTTCTCTTAGTCACAGATTTCTCCCTTCCTTTGAATGTAAAGTGATATGCTGGCATGATAGGTGTTCAGATTCAAGACATATAGATATAAGTCAATTTATTGACTGAGCTTATTTTATTTAAATTATTCCTTCATATTTCTTTACAACTATTTGAATTTTGTGTATGAGACAAAAACATAGAAAAAACTATTATATTTTCCGATAATTTGTTTGTAAATAGTTGACATTGTAATAGGCTAAATCTGTTGTAAGTATGAACTTTTTAAATATTTTTTTCCTTCTAACTCTTTTTTTTTAAATTTTATCTGTACAATATTCTGTCTGTGTGTCTGCAGACCAGAAGAGGGCACCAGACCTCATTTCAGATGGTTGTGAGCCACCATGTGGTTGCCAGGAACTGAACTCAGGACCTTTGGAAGAACAGGCAGTGCTGTTAACCACTGAGCCATCTCTCCAGTCCCAAAAGTGGAATGTGCTTTTTTAAGATTTTTCTTTTTTTGAGATAGATCCTGTGCACCAGAAGAGGGCATCAGATCTCATTACAGATGGTTGTGAGCCACCATGTGGTTGCTGGGAATTGAACTCAGGACCTCTGGAAAAGCAGTCAGTGCTCTTAACCTCTGAGCCATCTCTCCAGCTCCTTTTAACTCTTATAAGAAATGGAGTGTTTTCATTTCCAAATTATATAGTAATCCATCTCATGTTGCTCATAACTGGAGAATCCTTTGTTCATACAGCTATTTTGTTAATGAGTAGCTTGACTCGAGCTATGTATCTAATTAACACATATGAGGAGAGCATCAAGAGTGTTATATTTATGTAAACATATATGAATCCATTTTATATGGCACGTAACAGAATCACAATATTTTGTTCTATCTGTTATATTTAATAATAAATTTTCTATGTTAAGATATCACTATACCATAAAATAATTTGTTCTTTTTCTTAAATATTTAGAACACCAATCTTATATCCAAAAATATAAATTTTGTAGAGAAATTACAACACATTGAAGTCAAACTATATTAAAAGAAAAAAATCATAGAAGTAAGCTTTTAAAAGATATTAAGGACTCTAGATATAGATTATAAATAATAAATTTTACTTAGTCTATATATATATATATTATCTTGTAAAGTGAGAATGAGGATATATACAATATCACATTATTATATTGTTTTTAAGAGTTATCATTATTTTTAAATTTATTTAACTATGCTTCACAGCATTCTTTTTCTGTAAAATATATAAAAAACACACTTTCACATTTTATAAAATGATACAGCTAATAATAACCTTCCCTTATCTGATACGAAAATTTTGACCACTCAGGTGAACATCACTAAATTTTAAACATTGACTTTAAAAACTATTTTTGTGATATGTAATAATGATTACAGGAATGTTTGTAGGAGGAAATATCACAAGGGAATAGAGTCTCTGTTAAAATGGAAAAAATGCTGTCATGTGTGAAAACTGTTTTAAAGAAATGTTAAAACACTACAGAAAGTCAAGAAGAACAAACAGTATAGCACAGGGTTGACAAACACCTAGAGTCAATGCTCTTTACAGAATTTGATGATACTGTCTATGACACTCTAAAAATACTAGATGGGGGTAGAGATACAAGAGGAATCAGAAAGATGCTCTTCACTGTATTTTCTGTACCTTTCTAGAAAACAAAGAAAAAACTCAAGTGAGCTCCTTCCAAGTCTATCTTTTTTATATAAGCTTTTCTTTGTCTTACATGTGGAACTTTTAGTTCTAGATCTGTAAGTGCTAAAAAAAATTATATTTTTCATTTCTAGGGAGGGAGAAAGGAAGCAAAGTAGGAAATAAGAAAATAAGGAAGGAAGGAAAGAAGGAAGGAAGGAAGGAAAGAAGGAAGGAAGGAAGGGTAGTTTGAAATGGTTCCATTCTCATGCAAAATATCATTGATTTAACCTCTAAGACCTGAAAAAGACATAAAAATTATTTTTAAAGATTTTTCTCCTAGATAGCATTTTAGCTATATTAAATGAGGTATTATGACTTGCTTACAATATATAATATTTAAGGGTTTGACACCAATCTTACCTTTTAATAAATACCAATAAATATCAAGCACCTCCTGGAGATAATTTTCTGGATTTTGCTTTTGTAACTGTCTGTATGGAAATCCCATTGGTTCAATCTACCACCCTCAAGTCTATACTATACAACAACATCCAGGAAGAATTTTTGCCCTTGCAAGTCTATTCTCATTTTTCCAATAAGTATGAATTATTTAATATTTGAGACTTATCAACACCAGGGATCCTTCTACTGCTTTTCCTTCAGTGTTACTAAAAGTTTTGTCTTACCATTTCCTCCAGCCATTTTCAATGCTCTTCAGCAGCCTAGGTATATTACTCCTCGAGGTAAGCATGTACAGTCACTATACTCAAGTGTCAGTGTCATTTAATCAGATATGACTTTGCACATCCTAGAATCACACATATCCTCTTCTTATATGATTTTCCTTTATCTACCAGACAGACCTCCTTTCTACCAGGTTTGTAGATTAACAGAAATAAAAGCTATCTGCTGGCTGATTTTCCTCATAGATCAAATATTATTTTCATGACTTAATCTATATTGACTGACTAATTTTATTTTCCTAACAATACTAAAAAAATATTTAATTATATACACAAAATGGGTAACAATCATCAAGCATGGTAATGTTGAGGACTCTCCCAAGACTCTGGACTTCTGGAACAGTGAGTTGAGTATCAAGTCCTTGTTGCTTGTGCCAAGTGGGTGTGTCTCTGCACACTGTAAAGCTCTGCTTCTCACATTACAAATATACTTGTCATTTATTTACTGATTTAATTAGTAGGAAAAAACACTTCTGAAAGGCAGGTAGGAATTGTGCAAAATTCATGGAAACCTGGGGTCAATGTGTAACAAATAAAAATAAATCACACATATCTTTGTTCTTCACAAATGTCTAATAAATACAATCAAAAGACAAAGGGGGTATCTTATTTTAGTTATTATTTAATTGATCATCCATAGTCCGAAAAAACAATAAATACAATTAAAATTGAAATTGTATTATAACTTACATCTTTTCTAATTTTTACTAATAGCTTAAATTAAATTTTACTTTCAATATTAGCCAATTATAGATAAAAATTAGTATAAATTAAAGCAATATGTTCATGATAGTATGAAAACAGTTATCAAATGTTTTATGTGTCCCAAGCAGCAGCTGTATGTGATAGATCACTTTCAGCTATTGGTGTTAGAAGCACAGAGCTATTTGTAAATGCTAGCATTCATAGGATAAGTTTTCAAAGATGCTTGGTGGCAGCTTTTCTGCCACCTAAACATTATTATCTGTAGGTTTCAGCTGTTCTCTGTGACATTCAGTGAGAAAAGTTTGCCTCATTTTGCAGTCTAAGCCTCCAAGTAGATGTGCTTTCTCTTATTTTCTCCTTTTATCATAATAATACATGATTGATACACCATCTCCCTTTAATCAGATACTATCTTTAGTGTACCATTAGTCCTCAATTTTTCATGTAAAACAGCTTAAACTTAATTGTTTGTGCACCTTCTTAGTTATAATCAATGAGCCCCAATCGAGCAGCATCTAGGTATTAATCAACAGCAGAGCCATTTGGTAGAATGCTGACAGTAGCAAAAAGACCAAAGGGAAGCAACAGGCACTCTATTGTTTGAAGAATAAGAGTTGAAGGTAACTTTTAAGAATTAAACGCGTAGGACAGTAAATTACCTCGAGATCATGTCCTGAATAAACATTGTTATTCTTCAGTCTAAGCAGAGTGTGAGCAAAGGCAGTAAGCACAGAGACAATCACTGCAGACTCCACCCATGACTTCTTGTAATGAATGACCTTTCCTTTTTTTTTTTTTTTTTTTGTCTTTGTCTTTGTTTTTGGTTTTGGTTTGGACCCTTAATTACTTAAGGAAAACCTCCTTGAAGAAGATTTTACACTGAATGGTTTAAAACTGAATAAGAAAGAGAAAAGTGCAAGGGGGAAACAAGCCAGGGTAGGTTCCCCTTATATTGAAACACTGTATGGAATTAAGAGGAGAATTCGGGTGTCTGAAAGACTACTGGCCAACACCTTCTTCTAAACTAAGAGGAACTGAATATTTATTGTACAAAACTATCTAAAGATCGTATAGATAATATCATCTACAAAAATGAAGTAGGCAAAAATAACATAAGAATAAATAAGACCTAGTGAGATAGGATTAACTCACCAGATGTCGTGCACACACACCATAAAATTATTTAATAACACAATAAAGGCATTAGAAAATCAAACAACGTGATGAATGCATAAGAAAGAAAACGAGGAAGTGGCCTTGATCCTGTACCAGAAGATCCATCAGAGAGAACCTTCATCTGGCAATGGATGGAGATAGAGACGGAGACCCACATTGGAGCAGTGGATGAGCTCCCAAGGTCCAAATGAGGAGCAGAAGGAGGGAGGACATGGTCAAGGAAGTCAGGATGTCAGGGGTGCGCCCACCCACTGAGAAGGCGGGACTGATCTAATGGGAGCTCACCAAGGCCAGCTGGACTGGGACTGATGGAGCAGGTGATCAAACCGGACTCTCTGAATGTGGCTGACAATGTGGGCTGACTGAGAAGCCAAGGACAATGGCACTGGGTTTTGATTCTACTGCCTGTACTGGCTTTGTGGGAGCCTAGTCAGTTTGGAAGGTCACCTTCCTAGATCTGGGTGAAGGGGAGAGGACCTTGGACATCCCACAGGGCAGGGAACCCTGACTGCCCTTTGGACTGGAGAGTGTGGGGGAGGAGGAGTGGGAGAAGTGGCAGAGAAATGGGAGGAGGTGGAAATTTTGAATAAAAAATAAAAAATTGCTGAAAAAAAGAAAGAAAATGAGTAATTACAAGTATACAAAATAAGGTAGAGGTAAGAATCAAGTTTAGAAATTACAGGAGCAAATAAAACAATATTTCCTTAAGATAAATACATAAATTTAAACTTTAATAAATTATTTAATTTTAAAAATATCTAAGGGGAACTTGAAAAATCTAGGTTTACAGAAAAAAACATGTTATTTTATTAGTAAATTTTCAATAATAATTTTTTAATCCAGTACCAAGTGACCTAGCATGTTGATATACTACAAAATCTAACTTGCAAGTCAAAACATTCAAGCTCAAAAACCACACCCAAGCTTTCAGATCTAGATAATGATATTTACGCACATAAAATATCCACGAAGACGTTGACATAATGAAAGTTATTAACCATAAAATACAGAGTTAAATACAGAAGTTAATACAAGTAGAGTGAAGATATAATTCTGCTCTTAAAGTTACAAGGGGAAGAATAGGAGGAAAATATTTAAAGTAAGTTTAAGTTATTAAACTTATGTTTATAATGCTAAATTGCTATTGAAAGGCCACTGTGTTTTAAATGTATTGTTATACAAATTAATACTTGAGACATTCCATTGTCCTTTGAGTATTCGAGAAGATTTTTAGTAGTGCATAAAAGAGCAACAGATGCAATAGAGGAAACTAAGCAACAAAATACTCTATATCAGACTTGAACTTAAATACAAGCATGAATAATACTTGAAGTACCTTATTATAAGAAAATGATGTGTGTTTTACTGCTCTTTCAAAGAAACGACCAAATGCAGAAATAATGAACTTTCCTCTTACCCACACTAAGATTCTGAGATATTTGTTTCTAATGGAGAGCAGAGTTTATTTGAAAATGGGCAATTTCAGAACTTGTATAAGATTGTATAAGAGAAGCCTAGAACATGTTTTTACAAATTTCAAGAAGCTGGAGATATTGTTCAATGACAGAGCTTTTTCCCAGCCTGTGTGCAGTTCTGTATTTAATCATTAGTACTGTAGAAGCAAACAAAAATTACAAGAATATAACAAAATACTTTATAAGAACCAAAGTTACAGGTCTGTTTGAGCAGGTTATTTTGCATTAAAAAAAATCTGTAATTCAACAAAAATGATGTTTCAAACAGATTGGAAATAAGAAATAAATATATGTGTGTGTTTGTAGCAATTTTAAATGTTCTTAGAAAATAATTTTAATAAGCAATACCCACATTAATTATAATAGGTCATGGAAAATGAACAGAAGAATGCTGTTATTTCTTCTTTCTATATTCTACAAACAAAAAAGGTGGGACATAGATGAATGAAAGAAAGGTCAATAAAGTTTAAGAAAATGAACATATGTTAGAAAATAACAATCCTGTATCCATAAGTGAGTAAATTAATTGCTCAGCAATGACTTGCAACACTCACAGGGGAGAGGGGTCTAAGGAGTAGTGAGGGAAGAGAAGCTACAACAATGTCAATTGCCTCTTGTCATACTTGACCTTTCTTAGTTCCTTATGTCCCTGCTCAAGAATTATTTTCTAATTCTTTTAGCACATTTGAATTTCTGCTTTATCTGAGCCCCAGTAGCACTTAAATAAAAAAAAAGTATACATCTTTTAATTGCCTCTGAGTTGGTTATTAGGTAAGTTCTCAACCACTGGACTGCCTCCTTATAAGAAAACAGTATTTTTAGAGAAACCCATTTTCTTCTGTTCTTGAGATTTTTAGCTCTTTCAGTTGGTATCCAAACTTTTGAAATCGTGATACATTGCCATTTGCAAAGTTCATATGTGAGAACCTTAACATGAATCATGAAAAATAACAGTCTTAAAATCATAATATTTATCCACACAGTGGAGGCTCATGCCTTTATTCGTAGCACTCGGGAGGCAGAGGCAGGAAGATCTCTATGAGCTCGAGGTCATCCTGGTCTACATGGAGCTAGTTCTGGAACAATCTCCAAAGCTAAAGAAAAGCCCTGTCTTGAACATTCCCCCCAAAAAACAATAATATTTTAATTATTTGGCATATTTGTTCTGGGTAACATATGTATGCTTGTAAGTATTAGGCTGCAGGTTGGGTACAACTATCATAGAGTATTGACTTTGGAATGTGTAACTACATGTCCCTCCTTTCATGCTCTTCACAGACTATGAGAGTCTTGGTGGTTAAGATTTTAAAAGCTATAGTGGAACAACCTGATAAAATTCTGTACCTTTCCCCTCTTTTATTTTCCTACAATTCACGTTAATATAGCTTTTCAGTACTTATGCATTAGGTCACAATTTTTCATACTTTGCCCACGTTAGTTATCTACACTAATGTTCAGAACAACTTTGAGTAATGCCTATAATTATCCTGATTTCATTGTTAGGGACACAGATACTCAGAAAGAAGTTTTCCAGAGACCTCAGATGAAAAAATATCACGCTGTGTGATTCTTAATTTCTTAAGGCAAATACAACTTCACATAAAAATTCTGAGCACAGTCATTTAAATGTTGGTATTGAAGAAACAGATTAAAAGCATGGGAAGAAATAAGTTTCACATGAATATAATCAACTAGAATCTCACTCTTTTGATGAGATTGGAGCCATCATTAAATGCCACTACAAGATGCAATATTCAAGCATTTTAGATGCCAGTCTAGTGATGTATTGCAAATGAAAAGAAGGAAATTATTTATGAATTTTCTAAATTATTTATAAGTTTTGGAATATTCTTAATGAAATGGATGCATTTCTAGTGTCTAATTATGAATTTTCAAATGTGTTTTAATTTCACCTGTGAAAAAGAACCAGGTCTAATAAAAATCACAAATACCAAAACCATATCACATTTAAAGATATATTTTAATATTCTGTTCACTATTTTAAATATATTTTATTATGTGAGAATTTTGTGCAACGTATTATCATCATATAGACTCCCTCACTAACTACTTCCTGACCCATCCCCATTTACCTACTCCACTCCTTAACTTCAGGTCCTCTCATTTTTTGTTCAATACCTCTTTGAGTCCAGCTTGATTTGCCTAAATATCCCAGGGTTTGGGGTCGTCATTGGGATTATGAAGAATCTACCAGGAGCTATACATTTAAGGAAAACTAACTTTTCTGTAGGAACACACACAGATGTGAGACTGTTCTACCTTGATAGGAGGACAGAGTTTGAATTTATTTTTGCTCTCTCAAAGTTGTTGAAACAGATGTTGCTACAAAGTAGAGTTTCTGGCCTAAGGTGTGGCTAAACAGTATTTTGTGTGTAGAGGTGGACCACTCCTTACCTGGTCCAAAGGTCAGAGAATTCACATTTCTTCCTTATATCATTTTAATGAAGTCTGTGGCCTCATCCCTCCCCTTTTGGAGTGAAGTATTTAAGTATGTGGAAAATAAACAAGGGTAATTCAGTCTTTACCAAATGTCCCTCCTGATGCTGTGCTGTGTTTATGTCTCTTATTTCTCTTATAACTCTTTTTTTTTTAATTTTTTGCTTAATAATGCTAGTCTTTACACTCTTACACTGGAACATATGAGTTTTGGCAAAGCTGGGTTTTGGCACATTTCCTCTCCTAGTACCTGTGAAATATCAAGAGTAGATCTGTTACTGGTGAGACATGACAGCCACCTCTCAGCCCCACATACTGGGATTTTGTGTAGCCTCATCTTACACAGGCCTTGCATATGTTACAGTCACATGGAGTTCAACTGTGCACTGTTTCATTGCCAAAAAAATGGCATTTCATAATGAAGTCCTCTGCCTCTTCATCCTTTTCTATATTTACTGCCATTCACATCAGAAGGTTTCTGATTAAAGCTTAGTATAATATTTCTCTATGGATATAAACACAACCATTTATAGGGCAGATAAACTCTATGAAGTAACATACTTTTATCATGAGCAAATTTTTCTCTTTTTGTAAAGAGGGAAAAACATAGCAATTTTTATAATTGTCTTTTCTGTGATATTCACCAGTGCAAAATATATAAATTCACCAAGAGCTATTGGCAAAATTGTTTTTCTAAGAAAATTATTTCCATTTTTACATGTACAGAAAAAAACACAGTTTGTAAATATAATATAAAGGAATGCAATTTACAGCAAATAATGTTTTTCTAAAGTTTTATAACAAAGCTATAAAGCTTATTTTCATATGAAAGAAAAATATTGTACATATCAAGGCAAAATATTTACAGAATAAAGTTCAGTAGCAGTATTTGGATTTGCTGTTTTTAACTGTCAGCAAGGGAAAAGTACAGCTTTTTTTTCTTAATTGAAATTTGTTTCATTTTCTGTAGAAGTGCACTATCATTTGTAGTTTATTTAATATAATTATAATATTCTGACAGAAATTCTGACAACATACCCCAGAACAGTTTTCAAAATTTTTTAAGTTGAAGCTGCAATTGAGTTAAGAACTCATTAGCTTTTCTTTGTGCTTTGAGGAGGAGATGCACGGAAGTAACATTCTATTCATCTCCCTTAATGATATCAAACTACCAAAAAATGGAAAGTTTATAAAGGATCCTTTGGAAGGTTTTTCAACTGGACCTTGACTTTTGAAATATAAAAGTGGCACCAGAAAGGATCACCTACAGTGCTTAGTCTTTGAAATTTAAAGCCAACTAAAAATGTAAAAAAATGTATCCAGCTCATACTCTTCCTTTCATTTCTGTAATATCTAATGATAATACTCTTGATGTTTATTATCCTTTATATGCTAGTGTCTATAGATATGTATATTAATACAGGTGAATAGAATAATTCAAATGACAAGTGTTACAAAGGCAAGCATATAAACATTAACTAAAGTAAGAAAAGAATGCTTTTTATAATGCTATTTTTAAATGTAGGCAAGAGATTCGAAGAGCCAGGGCAAGATGGAGGATTACAAGACAGAAAGAATGCCAATCTTTCAGCCATTTAAATATAAGGGGAAAAAAAGAAACAAGAGGCATGAAACTATGCTCTAGCCGGCAACTGAAGCATGATCTGTAGAAGAGAATAATAGCAACATCAAAATAAACAAACCAGTCTCTTAAATGACATAAGACAATTTGAATGGTTATGTTTTTTTTTTTTCTGAGAAGGACACTCTATATTGCAGTCATTACATTATGGACACATTTTCGCCTACTGAACTGGGGGTCTCCTTTATGCCTTAGGAGAAAAAATGTACTGACTAATATTTCTTTCTCAATATCTATTGCAGAGTAGCGTAGCTTATGGGGGTTGATTTTTTCAATTAATAAATAAAGGATAAACCTTCATATAAAGGTTGTACTTTTCCTTTATCGTCTCATATTAGTCACATGTACAGTATGCATATAAAATTTTAGCTAATTTTAAAGAGCAAAAGAACTTAGAATTTCATGTATTAATCACTGCATGGAGTTTTTCATTGTCTGTATTAGCTGACGGTCAGAAATTTAACTAGACATTAAAGAAATAAAGCTATACCATGGTCTTGCTTAAGTTTTCTGTAATTCTGAGTAAGTGAATTTGACTTTTTAATTTTGTTCTCTCATTTGATATTCTATGAAATTTAAATGGGAGAAAAATCTTCCATTTGTAATCTTTTATGTGATAGTTAGCTCTGATTTTATTAGCTTTACAGTTGAACCTAGTTAATATGTTGAAATCAACAATATTTTAGAAAGTATTCTGTTTTCAAGAAGTATTTTACAAACTGATTCAGAATATATAAGTGATATATATTGATGTGTGTGTGTGTGTGTGTGTGTGTGTGTGTGTGTGTGCGTGCGTGTGGTCCGTGTAATACCAAGTACTTTACCAGGGTCGAAACTAGGATGCCAGGATGCTGTTTTTATTTTAACACTGCCACATAGCTGTTCACATAGGATATGATGCAACTGTACAAAGTTTTGCTTTGTTACCAAGATTAAACCATTTTTCTTAAATGTTTTGGGATTAATTTAAAGCTTCTGCTTAATTTTAAGAATTGTGAGGCAACTTATTCTCATTTCCCCAGTTTTATTATTGTTTTTGCAGAGAAAATAGTTTTAAAGGTATTTTATTTGATTTATGTGTGTAAATAGGTTATGTGCGTGTGTGTGTGTTAGAGAAAAGCCATAGAAGTCAGCAGTAATGGACAACAAGGTATTTGGGAGCCACCTGACATGGGTGCTAGGACCTAAACTTAACTATTTAAAATAAATAAAAAAAAATTTAGAGTGAAATACATTCCCTGCATTTTACAATAGTATGTTTATGTATGTACTTGATCTTTTTCTTCACTGATAAATCTGAGTGGCAAAGACTCGATTAAGCACATAATGAGACAATATATAGAATAAAGATTTGATATCAGTCCTTGAATTGGAGAAGACCTTTGAATTGAAGTAAATGAAGTAGTGCTTATGTAATTTCATGGGGTGTACTATTACAGCTAATATTTTGTGGATACTGTGGTATTTATTTCTTAATACATTGGTACAGGATAACTGTCCAATAGTGGAGGTTATGAGGTCCCTCACACAGGAATGAGTAGAGTTTCTCAGGCAGTATCAGAACTGCAAGGGTTAGTTTCAGTCCATTAGGCAAGATTACTTAGCACTGTGACTCATAGGGAAGTAGTCAACGTAGACCTCAGCAGCAAACACGGTCATTCACAAAGTCTGAGGAGGAATATTGGCATTGCTCTTTACAAAATTCTTATATCATTTGGTAATGACTGAAATCATTTAAATAATACCTGTCTCTAGTGACCATCCACTTTTCCCTACACACACACACACACACACACACACACACACACACTAAGGAGTATTACTAATTGTGGGTCCTGAGCTAAATTGTTTCTATTATTGAACATTATTGTTGCTGTCATTTTGATTTACATTAAAGAAACCAGAGCATATCAGCAATAGACCTCAGAAAGATAGGTATGCCCTCTGACATTTTTTTTTTGTCATTTTAAATTTCTTGGAGATAAAACAGCAACAACAATATGATACTACATGAATTTCAGTCAGAGGGGAACATAGCTAAATGTAGGCTACATGGCATGGTTGTGTTCTAAGTCTTGCATGACTGGCTTTCTCAGCTTTGCATTATCTAGCCGAGATCTTCAAACATAAAAGCTTTCAGTCAAACCTCAGTAATGGCTGTTTGCTCCAGCATGTATCTTATATGTTTATATTCCTCCTTGATCTTGTGAGTCTGTTTTTGCATGGCGAACGTTTGAATGTGGGAGCCATTCAAAATCCGAATTGTCTTCCAAGCTCTTTCTGTAAATATTTCCATAGGAACAGAAGTAAACGAAACGAACTTCTAAGACAGAGACCCACATTGGAACACTGGACTTAACTCCCTAGGTCCAAACGAGAAGTAGAAGGAAAGAGAACGTGAGCAAAGAAGGCAAGACCAGAGGGAATCTTCATCCGACGATGGATGGCGATGCAGACAGAGACCCACATTGGAGCACCGGACTGAGCCCCCCACGGTCCAAATGAGGAGCAGAAGGAGGAAGAACATGAAAAAGGAAATCAGGACCGCTAGGGGTGCGATCACCCACTGATACAAGGGGGCGGATCTAATGAGAGTTTACCAAGGCCAGTTGGACTGGGACTTAACAAGCACGTGATCCAACCAGATTCTCTGAATGTGGCAGGATTCTCTGAATGTGGCTGGCCTGGAGTCTTTCTGAAAAGCCATTGACAATGACACTGGGACTTGTTTCCTCTGCATATACTGGATTTTGGGGATCCAGTCTGTTTGGATACTCATCTTCCTGGACCTGGAGGGAGGGGGGAGGAACTTGAACTTCCCACAGGGCAGGAAGCCCTGACTGCTCTTAGGGACACAGAGGGAGGAGGAGGGAGAGTGGGGGGAGTGGGAGGGTGTTGGGAGGAGGGGCGGAAATGGAAACTTTTATAATTTAATAAACTTTGAAAAATAAATAAATAAATAAAAAAGAAATTTCTAAGTTGAACACAAACTCAGCATAGTCTAAGTGTGTGTTCTATGAGGAAATGGCTTCATGGTTGTCAGTGCTCTAACCAGGCTCCAAGAAACACATATAGTCAACATAGGGGTTATTTACCTTACTCATAAGGAGCACTGCATATAAGCAACTGAGAGATGCTAAGCAAAATGTTAGAAAAGCAATTTAAAATTAACACCTTTCCTCGGAGACTTTGAAGAAGTTACAAGAAAGGAGAACGTTTTTTCTGATCTGGATGTTGCCAGAAAACAGACATGATTCTGTCTTTGATTCTTTTTATCAATTCTTCATGAGAAGAGAAGGGGGAAATATGAGGCTATTCTTTAAACCACCTGTCATTTATATTAGTCACAAGAGGAACATGTTTGGTCATTTTCTGTGTTTGAACTATGTTGTTCTTGTCCGAATTGAATTCTGATCATGACAAAGTAGTCTCGCTTTTGTCTTGATCCATCCCAATCACAGGTTATACTAGCCTGGTGTTAGTTTGTGAGGAGAATGTTGATGTCTATCAGAAGGGAAGCAAGGCTCATTCATGCTGGGAGGGCTTATAACAACATCAGGAGTTGATAGGACTAGGCTAGCTCCCCAGATGTCGAAGCTGCTATTCTTCACTCAATATAAACAGTAATTCAATATGTCACTGAGATGGAGTTTATCTCTGTCAGATGTTGGAACAACTTTTAGCATCCTGTTTATCCTTGACATTCATTATGTCATGCTTCTCAGGGAGGAAAGGTTTCTTACTGCTTACAAGGATAAACAATCATTTCATTATTGACACTTTAAATGCTGATTGATGAGTTTTACATGTTCACAGGTTTATTGCTCAATCTGGATAAATATTTCCTCAGGACAAACATATCTGCACATATTTTCACCCCCAGTACATTGACGAGGTAAACCATTCTAAACGAACATTCTCTCCCATGATGTCATGCTCATATTTGTCAGATTATTTGTTCTTTTCGTGTTTGTCTCCAAAGTCTTTTCTATGATACTCTTTTGTATTGCTAAACTCTCTTTATATTTATGCAAAGTCAGATATATCCTGTGTGGATGTATCTTAATCTAATTAAAGACACTGTGAATGGATCTCCATGAATACATTGCAAGTCTTCACAAGATTTTAGACCCTCTTTTTTCAAATAATCTCCTTGGTTTTAAACATAACTCAGTTTTTTTAAAGAGTCATTTTTTAGACAAAACTTTAGCTAATTTATATGTTTCTTTTAGTGTATGCGTTTTGTTATGTGGATGGAGTACATTAGAACCGAATGGGATTAATATGAAGCTTGTAATGATGGCTAAACTAGACTACAGGTTTTCTAATTTGGTAAGTGGAGAAATTATACTTAATTATGTGAGGAGAGTTACTTGAAAAAAGTTAAGTGCACCAATCAATAATACAACAAAAGCCAAAGCAGAGCAGAAGTTGGCCCTTCTGTTTCAGAGGAGCTGTAGGAAAGTCACAACGCTTATGTGTCAGATTCTGTCAACTGTGTAGCCCTGTGTGCACCTGTGCACTAACACTTCCTCTCCTCCATACACTTGACGAATCATCTACAAAAACACAGAGAATAAGTAGATCAGTAGAGCCTTCATTTAATATTAACTTACCTTATTTTGTCATTCTTTTCTAAAAAATTTATAATATCTTGCTAGTTTTATTTAAGACATAAGGCATTGAAATGTCTTGATTTTCACTTCTATAAATATAGTTTCATTTTCTAAAGATTTCTTATCAAAATATCCATTATATAATCTGTTCTTCCTAGGTCGCTAATCATAACTATGTCACCAGAACTTGTAGGGTTTTATTTGGGCTTTTTCTTTCCTATCTTTTGTTATGTTTTGCTTTAAAAATGTTATTTCTCGGTAACACTAATTATATTCTTTTTTAAATTTTGAATCCTACCTTTGTAAGTTTGTAGCAATTTTGAATAAAATAATCTTCTTTTGAAGAGAGTTCACCTTATCTTTATGCAATTCAAATATGTATTCATGGATACAAATGATATTTTAAAAATCTTTTTCAACAATCGTTGTACATATTATCTTAAAACTTTTCTTAATAACACTGTGCTATAGATGAAAAAACTTGGGGTCAAGACACTAAGTTCATTTGTTTCCTTACTTTTTCAGTGAGAAGTATTTTGAGTGACTCTTTTCTGCTAGGAAACTGTCCAGAGAATGTGATTCAAGTGAAAAGAGTTTCACTATAGCTCGGTAGCAGAGTTTGAAGTCAGGGATGGTGACGGCTCCAGAAGTTCCTTTATTGTATAGGATTGTTTTAGATATTCTGGGTTTTGTTGTTGTTGTTGTTGTTGTTGTGGTTTCCATATGAAGTTGAGCAGTGTTATTTCAGGGTCTGTGAATAAATGTGCTAGGATTTTGGTGGAGATTGTATTGAATCTGTAGATTGCTTTTGGTAAGATTCTCATTGGATATCTATTCAAGAACATGGGAGATATTTCTATTTTCTTATATCTTCTTCAATGTCTTTCTTAAAAGACTTAAAGTTCTTGTCATACATAGTTTTCACTTGTTTGGTTAGAGTTATTCCAACATATTTATATCTGTGTCTATTGAAAAAGGTGACGTTTCTCTGATTTCTTTGTTGACCCATTAATCGTTTCTGTATAGGAAGGCAACTGATTTTCTTTCTCGTTAATCTTGAATTCCGCCATATTACTGAAGGTGTTTATCAGCTGTATGAGTTCCAATAGTAAAAACAGCTCGATACTGACATAAAAACAGACATGAGGATCAATGGAATTGAGTTGAAGAACTTGACATGAATGCATACATCTATGAAACCTGATTTTTGACAAAGAAGACAAAATAGTACAATGGAAGAAGGAAAGTATCTTTAACAAATGACACTGGCATGATTGTCATCATATAGACAATTGTCAATAGATCCATATCTATTGCTGTGCACAAAACTCAAGTCCAAATAGATCAAGGACCTCAGCACAAATCCACTTACATTGAACATGATAGATGATAAAGTCGAAGCAGTAGCTTTGAAAACATTGGCACAGGAGAACACTTCCTAAATATAACACCAGTAATATATACACTGAGAACAACAATCTGTAAACGGAACTTCCTAAAACTGAAAAGCTTTCATAAGGACACAGTCAATAAGACAAAATGATAGCCTAAAAAAATGGAGCCCAGAGCTAAACAGTGAATTCTTAGCAGAAGATTCAAAAATGGCTGAAACATTTAAGGATTGTTCAACATTGTAAATTATCAGGGAAATGCAAATCAAAATGACTGAAATACCATCTTACACCTGTCAGAATGCCTAGGATCAAAAATGCTGAGGAGAGCTCATGTTGGAGAGTATGTAGAATCAGGGGATCACTCTTCCACTGCTGGGGAGTGCAAACTTGTTCAACAACTTTGGAAATCAGTATGGCATGTTCTTAGAAAATTAGTAATTAATCTACACAAAGGCACAGCGATATCACTCCTGGAACTAGACCCAAAGGATACTCAATCATATCGCAAGAACACTTCCTTAACAATGTTCATTATGGCATTATTTTTAATAGCCATAACCTAGAAAAAACCTAGATGCTTTTCAACTGAAGAATGAATAAAGAAATGTGGTACATGTATACAATGGAGTATTACTCAGAAAGAAAAAGAAAAGGATGAAATGAAATTTGAAGGATGGAAATAGAAAAAAAACATTCTGCATGAGGTATCCCAGACTCAAAAAGACAAATATGATATGTACTCATTCATAAGTGGATATTTGACTTAAAGCAAAGGTTACCCAGACTAAAATCCACAGTTTCTGAGAAATTGGCTAGCAAGGAAGGCTCTAAGAGGGACACATGGATTACCCCTGGAAGAAAAATTAGGTGATATCTCCTGGATAAATTGGGGTGATGGGGGTGCTACAAGGTTGGGGATGGGAGATGAGAACATGAAGGAATGGAATGGTCGAGGAAGGAGAGGGAAGGAAAGGGAGAGCAATGAAAGAGAGATCTTAATAGAGAGAGCCACTATGAGGATAGAGTAAAATCTGATGCTAGGGAAATTCCCAAGAATCTGCAAGAGTGACCTCAACTAGCACTCCTAGCAATAGTTGAGATGCTACCTGAACTGGCCTTCCCCTTTAATTATATAAGATTTGTGAATACCCCAACTGTCATCATAGAGTCTTCATCCAGTAACTGATGGAAAAAGATGCAGAGATCCACAACCAAGGACCAGGTAGAGCTCCAGGAAGCCAATCGAAGAGAGAGAGGAAGGAGTATAGGTTCAAGGGAGGTCAAGATTATGACTGAGAAATCTATAGAGATAGCTGAATCAAGCTTGTGTACACTCATGTACTCTAGATCCACAACAGTGAAGCCTCCATGGGATCAAACTAGGCCCTCCATGTGGGAGATGGAATGGATCGTGGGCTATCTGGAAGACCACAGGCAGTAGGAAGAGAATCTATCCTTAGTACATGAGCTAGCTTGTTGGAGACCATTCTCTAAGGTAGGATGCCTTGCCCAGCCTTAACAAAAGAGGGAGGGACTTGGTCCTTCCCCAACTTAAAGTACCAGAATCTGTACACGCTCCATGGGATCATTTACCTATTAAGAGGAGTGGATGCGATGGGCTTGTGGAGGGAAGGAGAGGTAACAGGAGCAGTGGGAGGAAGAAATATGGCTGGAATGTAACGTGAAAAATAAGTAAATAGAAAAAAAAATGAAAAGAAAATAGTCTCATATACAGGAGCCATGTGTAATCATTTATGGACTAAGATTAAGTTCACATGCGTCCTACTTTAGTGTTATCTACAATCTTACTTGGCTCTCAATACCAGACCAGCAGAGAGAATTAAATTCATGGCCTTGCCTTTCATTGTCATTATATTCATGTATGTATATACATTTATATTACTAAGTATAACCTGTTCAGTATGTATGGAGCCACCTGTATGTAAGGTATGGCTGACTATTTGGTATTGGATAATCCGCTTGTATGCTGCTCCATAGGGAAAATGATTTCTCTTACTCTTAGCATTCCTTATTTGACAATAATTTTTTTGTGTACCTCTGAGGCCTAGTGATCTCTCTTCCACTAGCTTTGGCATTTCTATTGCTATTGTCCTTGTTCAGCTCATATTTAAGCAACTCTTCTCAGTGTTCAATTTCTTACAGCAAGTGGCATTTTCCCAATTCTTTGCTCTCACTGCTAACAAATACAAAGTACGTTCTTTATACCTAAATAATGTAATGACCTCCAGAGAGAAACTGCTTCTCCTTTCCACTCCCTAATTCATCTTAAATAAAAAATTATACAAGTACTTCTTAATATGTCCTTTCCATGCTTCAGAAAGCACCATAGGCTTATATTGCCCATAACTGCTAGTCCAAGTTCCACTTCCTAAACTCCAAGGCTTTTTCTTGGTATTCTCTCAATCACTACTACTCATTACACAGTCTGTGTGAACTCTTTGAAGACAAGTTAGGTCTTTTTCTATCTCATTAATCACATTTTTTCCTCTTCTCCATTCGTGCTTATGAGGACCATTACATTGCTTCTCAAGACATGTCTAAATTTTATACAACTACTATGAGTCTTATATAAGTTATACATTAAAATGCTTCTCTTAATTCATCATATCCTAAAAGTTTGGAATTAAAAGCAATCATAAAATATCTATTCTAAATTAACTAAATTTATAAAGTGAGAACAAATAATTTCAGTGGTTTCCATCATCTATCTTCTTGGGGAGATCAGGTTCAGTAAGGACTTCTTCATTTCCAAGATAGTTATTTCTCTAGTACCATCTTTTTTTCTCTATGTTCATTAATGTTCTTTAATGATTTTGTTGTTAGTTTAAAAATTGGAGGTAACATACATGGATTATTTAAATATATTTCAAGATATCTGTTGATGTAAATTGAGGATGTGAATGTATTTTCTTTGCATTTAGTGTACTTGTTTTACAAATAGAGCTTAGTACATATTCTAGGCTGGCCTTGAACTTAACATCAACTTGTCCTAGCATCTTTAATAATAATGAAAAACACGTTTCAACATCCCCTGCATTTTATTTGTTATAAATGATAATACATGTGAAATGAATTTCAAAATTTGATGCTATATATATATATATATATATATATATATATATATATGCTTAAGATTAAAGATATCCCAGACACAGAAATACAAGTGACACTTGTACTTACTCATCAGTGGTTTTAAAATATAAAGCAAAGAAAACCAGCCCACAAATCACAATCCCAGAGAATTTAGACAACAATGAGGACACTAAGAGAGATGTACATAGATCTAATCTACATGGGACATAGAAAAAGACAAGATCTCTTGAGTATATTGGGAGCATGGGGACCTTGGGGAAGGTTTGAAATGGATGGGAGGGTCAGGCAGGGGACTAAAGAAAAATGTAAACCTCAATGAAAATCAATGAAATAAATAAATAAAAAGATTAAAGACCTCAAATTGCGTTAATTAAAAAACTACCCATATGTATTTATTTTATCAAACAACTCTCTGAAAATAAAAGAAGGTATTATTAAACTGTTTCTAAATGGATATTTTAGTGTGATTTTAGCAGCTACATAAAAATACTTTGAGTTATTTTGTCCACATGCTGTAATTTTCTTGATATATATAATTATACTATTAATAGTTACTCATTAATATACAGCAGCATTTGACAAGTTTAATATTATCATGTTCCTAATATTAATTGACAATGCATATATGAGTACACATATACACTTCAAAGTTAAAAATTATGTTAGTCGTTATTGTTTTAAATAATGGTAAGAATGAAAATACTTAACGTTGTTTTTAAAAGTTATTATCACACAGTAAACACAACATTGTTATATATTTCATTGGAAATTTGGAAACCATATCAAACTCCCTCCATATAATTTCTTGTTATTTTGAATTCTTGATAAAGTTAAGAAATGCATTCCTTCCTATATCACTCCCTTTTTTCTTTAGGAATTATTGAAATTAAAATTAAATGAATAATTTAGTGTACGAAATACACATTGGAATATAACACGCTTAAATTTCACTGTGTGTCATGTGCTAGAAAACATTTATTTCAAGGCTATGTTAAATGCTTTTACTGAATCTTTAAGCACCTCTTTTTTTTTTAAAGAGGGATTTGTGGCCTCCTGTGTGACAGATGATAAGGCATTTTATTGTTCTGGCTTTCCTCCTTAGCTTGACCCATTCATCCTCAACCAGCTAATCCAAGAGAGCATTTGCCTCAGGAATAAATTAATCAACAAAGGAGTAGAAAATAATTCTAACATGAAACTTGAAAACTTGCTATATGAGTTAACAGTAATATTTATAAAGTTCCAGATCATACCTCACTGAAAATCAAGTTGTCCACATGTGAGAAACTTTTTCATAATTGACAGCAGTATGAACATCAAGGATTAATGTTGCTTTAACTTTGACATGGTCTTGCTAAATATTATGCAATTGTTGACAAAATGGTTAAAATTAGGCAACTTTACAATAACTTAGACACTGTATGTGTTATAAACAACCCATAAACAAAGAGTTAGAAATCGAGATATTTAAAATATTCTATTTTATCTTCATTCTTATAAGTGAAAACAAGGTGAATTTGGGACATTAATGCCTTTTTCTGGTTAAAAACAATGATAAATAAGGAAGTACTTTTTTAAACTCAGACCATTACCTTAACTTTGCAATTATTAGCTACTTACTTTCTGATATGAAGCTGTCATTAATTTTTTTCTGGTTTACTAGCCAGAGGAATCAAAAGTCTACTTTGCTGAGATTATTTTGATCTAGAAATTTTTTGCTATAGAGTACAGCAACTTTTCTGGAAGACAACATCTAATACCAGCATTCATTCTTTTGTTGTTAAACCATTGGCAAAAAGCAGAAACATATATACAGAAGGACTTCCCACACCATTTCCCCTTTTCTGTTCAAATAAAAAGGAAGGTTTTTAACTTTAACATAGTAAAATTACATACAGCAAAACAGATATTAATCAAGAATTACAGTTACAATACTAACTCCTTTATCTTTAATAATAACTAAAGAAAACTACAATTATAAATATCTATTCTTCAACACTATCAAAGACTCCAAAATATTATCACCTAAGTAAACAGGTAGTGTATTGTAAGCAACTTTCAAAACTCTAGAATTGACAGAGATATCTCGCTGCCTGGACAGTTACCCGAAGCTCTTTTCTATCATTAGGGCATCCAATCTCTAACCTACAATCTCACAGCATCCAGCAGACTTTTTATGAAGCAGGAAATTATAAGGTCTGTTTTGCCTTGTAATGGCAAACTCCATCAGTTGTTTTTCAATGTGTCCCACAGAATGTCTGGCAGACTCTTTCATGAAGCAGGAACTCGAAAGGATGGTCTCACCTTTAGGCAAGTTCAGCAGTTATTTTTTTCTGGGTCCTTCATGACCAGCATTCATTTTATCTTGGGTCAGTCTAGAACTATAGCTAAATATACAATAACTAATATCTAATAATTTTCATAAATACAAAAACTTAATGAAGAGACAACAAAATAGCAAGTAGGATCATTTGAACTCTCTTATTAACATATCTTTTTATTTTATCTATTTTTAAGATTTAGTTTATTTTGTATTTTTGACTGCACTTTCTGCATGTATGTAAGCATGCTGGGTGTGTACCTTAAGATCCCAGAGGCCAGAAGAGTTCATTGGACTCCTTAGAACTGGAGTTACACAATGTTGTGAGCCATCAAGTGTTTGATGGGAACTAAGCCTAGTTGTTTAGAACATAGCAGGGGCTCCTAAACATTAAGCAATTTTGCCAGCAATTCAGTATTATAATATAAAGGTAGTTTTGTGAAATACATTATTTTTATTGACATAACTTACTTAAATTTAAAAATATTTTCAAGAACAAAAATGTAATTTTCGGAGCCATTATGTGAAGACTGGGTTGCATAATTGTAATAGAATTACCTTATCCATGCTCAGTAAATACACTATTATTGAGTCCCATTTCCAAGTCTAGTACAATAATTAAAAGACTAAATTATAATTAGTAGAATTTTTCTGTTTATTAATATATATATAGTGTGTGTGTGTGTGTATTCAGGGTGGTAAGTATGGATCTATTTGCACTTTCTACAGGCAGAAGTATAATTTGATGGGTACTATTTGTTGAAGCTGCTGCATTTTTTTCCATGTATATTTCTGGATTTTTTTAAAAAAATCAGATTTCCATCAATATGTGGATTTATGAACACGTTATTAATTTAATTCTATTGATCAGTGTGTCTGTTTTTATGCCAATATCATGATGTCTTTATTACAATCTTTGTAGAAAGATTTGAAATCAGGGATGATGATACCTTCAGCACTGTCTATAATTATTTTAGCTATCCCAGTTTTTAGCTTTTCCATATTGACCTGAAAATTGTCCCTTCTAGGTCTGTGAAGAATTGTTTTAGAATTTGATGGAGATTGCACTGAATCTGCAGATTGTTTTTGATAGGATGGTTATTTTTACTGTTAATCCTATGAATCCCTGAGCATGGGAAATTTTTACATTTTCTGATATTTTATTCAATCTTTGTTCAAAGACATAAATTTTTATTTCACAATTGTTGGGGTCCTGTCTTGATGGCTTAGTATGTTCCAGGGTCGGTGTGTGTGAATTAGAAAGGTAAGCAGAATAAATAGAGATAAAACAAAAATAGTCGGAGACATAGAAGAGAGTCAGGAGATCAACCCAGGGAATACTGAATTTACCCACGTTTATTTCCACATGTTTGTATACCCCAATCCGAAAGTAGGGAAGAAGGCAAAAGACTGCTTTACCACATAATGTAAAGAACAAACAGAGGAATTACCTTTTCAATAACTGAAACGTCAAGTAAGCGTATCCTGATTAAAATATTCTATTGTTTAGGTACAACATGCAATGACTACACCTTGGGCCATGTATTCTGTCGGCAGTCACTCCCTGAGTCAAACCTCCTGTCCTAACCTTGAGAACACAAATAGTCCCGACCTATCTGACCTTTGGTCAAGGTAGAATGGAACCACATCCATAGGCTCTGACATATTCCCATTCTTAAATTTATTTATTAAAGCCCGTGCTTTTGCTACAGAAAAGATGATTGTTCCTGGTTTTGGTTGTCTTCTTCCATCTTCCAGACATTCCTGTCAACCTAATATACATTCTGTCATGCGTATTCTGTCTTAGATTGCCTGGAGGGGGACAAAAATCTTACCCGCCATTGACAACTATTCCCAGTTAACAAAGGGTTAAAGGATGGTGCCTAGCTAAGTGTTCTGCACCTCTGAGAAAACTTTCCATTGACAGAGTTCACAAATAACTAGGTAACAATAAACAAACGGATAATGCTTTACGATACACAGCTCCCATGTCTACAATATCTCCTAACACAGGAGTAGATAATGACCCAGATGGGATGACCCTTTTTAAATTGGTCTAGGATGTCTTTAACAGTTTATAGTTGCATCAGAATCTAAATTTGTCTTATTAAACATATCAAATCTAAGGACTCATTGGCATCAGATCACATTCCAGGGAGAAATAGAAGACATAATGTGACCATTATCCACCTGTCCCTGCACTAACTGCTGAACGAATTGTAATTTTTGTTCTCTTGGAGGCCACTGATTTATCCATAAAAACTCATCACTTTTCCAAATAATTGGGTTTGCATGGAGTGCAGACTTTTCAGTGACCTCTCCTAAATATCCTCTCCTGCTCAGAGAGGACTTTTGCTAGGTGATAGGATGAATCCTTCCCTTATTCTCCTCACCCAGTCCTTTACTGGGCAACGACCTTTGTTGAAACATTTGATTTGCTTTCCAATTCGAATCCCCTTGATCCCCTTATGCTGTCTTATTGCTATTGCTAGAACTTCAATCACTATATTGATTTGCTATAGCTGTATTAGAGCTATTAGAAATATACCCCCATTCGGGCTGTAATATTTCTACCCCAAAAACTTGTAGGTAAGTAAAGAACACTGTGTGGTTGAAAAGTTACTTCATGACTCTCTCCATATTTCCAGGAAAGCTCTTGGCTATTTTGTTCTGGATTTGGGGTTTGACCAATTTTTGTAATGGTATAATAGTCTCTGTTTTAGGCCAGCTTGAAGTCATTGATTGGCACTCATACCAGAAATATCTGCACCAGTATCCAGACGACCAGAAATGCTTTTTCCATTTATAAACAATGTGAGTTCTGGTAACTGTAGATCTATGGCTTGTAGCAATTGGCATTAAATGATCCAAAATTAGCCTCTTCTCCCTTACCTCCCTTAACTTGATTTCTAGTTTGCACTTGAGGAAGAAAATTAATTGTGCAAACCTTTGGCCTATTTTTACCAAAGAAATTCCATTAGGTAAATGAGGCATAACCTTGATTTCTCTTTTAATTAGCAAAATTCAGCATCGAGGATCAACAAAGATTCCTCGCATTGTGGTACAATTCTTCCCAATAATAATCCTACAGTGCTTCTGGTAAAGGACTATGAACCATAGTGGGAGAGAAATCCCCATTTAAGGAGTTAAAACTGTGTAGGTGGGATAGCTAAGATTAAGTCCTGTACTGCCTGTGGAGGCTCTGCAAAGGTTCTGAGGGAATTTCCTTGTGGAAGAAAAGACTGCACTACCACTTCACAGATTTTTCTTGGGGCCTGAGGTGGCCCCTCTTCTGATTTCCTAGCAGGGAATTCCTTTGGGTATCTCTCTTTGACCTGCTTTTATTAGTCCAATGTTTCCTGCTCCTGTGTCTCAGGCACAATGCTAACTTCTTCCTTGTCCCTGGGATTAATCTCCTCTCAGGATGCTGCTTGATCTGATGTTCTACAAGACCACATCTAAAGGAGCTTCCAGGAAGCTCTGCAGCCTTCCTTTTTGCAGGGTCCTGATTTCTTCTTTGGGAGAGAACATCTTTAACTGTTTTGCCCAGTAAAGTAGCAGCTATAGCCAGTCTCTGTGTATACAGGGATCAATATCTAAATAAATCTGAATACAATCAGAGATGTGACCTTTCTTTCAAAAAGGTCTTAAAGTCCCTTTACATATTACATTAGCATTCTCAGACACTTGCCCCCCTGAGGCTTTAGCTGGACACAATTGTCAGCTAGGCTAGGGCTCCTAGTTGCATTCTCCACTGCGTGACCATCCTGTTGGGAAACTAGGGACCTGGGACATAGATGTCCAGAGCCCAGAGCCTCAACAGTCCCACTGGAGCACAGGGGTGGCAGCAGTTGCTTGCAAAGTCAGTCACAGTGTGGGCATGCCCCTTTTACTTCTCCAAGCTCAGGGGTAGCATGAAAATGATGGTGACTCTACTACCAGCATTGGGTGGGGATATTTATAAAGTCTACAAAATCTAAAAATCTACAAAAAAAACAATGTGTTTGCTTCACCACAGCTCATCTGGCTATCAAAAACAAAAGAAAAAAACTAAACAAATAAAACAAGCAAATGTACAAGCAACTTTCTACTCTTTATTTGTCTCATATCAAAATTATATACTTTCCCTCAATATTTCTAGCATCTTTCACATTTATTACATATTTGAATGTTCATTTCTCACCTCTGTACCTGTGGTGTGATATTCATAAATGGGGTGCATCATGTTCTCTGCCTGTACCCCTGGTCACATGTTCAGGAACCATTTGTTGGGGTTCTGCCTCGACAGGTTCCTACTTTCCAAGGTAGGGGCATGTAGATTAGAAATGTATAGCAAAAGAAACAGAAATACAACAGAAACAATCAGAGACACAGAATAGAGTTTGAAGGGCAACCTAGCAAATACTGAATTCACCCCACATTTATTTTCCATATTCATATATACTCCAATCCAAAAGTAGGGAAGGAGGGAAAAGACCGATTTACCATAATACAAAGAACACACAGAGCATTTTATGTGTTTAATGAAACATCAAGTAACTATATCCTGAGTCAAGTATTGACTATACCATAGGGTAAGTATCCTGTAGGCACTCACTCCCTGCCTGGGTCAAACCACCTGTCATAAATTTGAAGGAGCAAAAATAGGCCTGAATTATCTGACCTTTTATCAAGGTGGAACAGATCCACACCCATGGGCTCTGACATACAAGTTTCTAATTCTCCTGGTTAGACTTACCCTGCATATTTTATATTATTAAAGCCTATTGTGAAAGGTGTTGTTTCTGTAATATCCTTCTTAGTTCATTTGCCATTTGTATATAGGAAAGATATTAATTGTTTTAGTTACTTTTGCATCTAGCTAATCTGCTGAAAGTATTTATCAGTTGTAGGAGCTGGTGTAATTTTTCGGGCTACTTCTATACCCTAACAATATACAGTGTTATATCAATGTCAAGGAAAGTTACTTTGATTTCTTCTTAAAAATTCATATTCCCTTCATCTCCTTCAGTTGTCTTATTGTTCTACCTAAGTCTTCAAGTACTACATGAAATAGATATTTAGAGAGTGGAAACCTTGTCTTTTTTCTGAGTTGAGTGGAATTATTTTGAGTCTTTCTCCATTTATTAAGATGTTGACTATGGGCTTACTGTATATTGCCTTCATTATGTTTATGTTTTTACTTTGTATCCCCAATCTGAATGACCTTTATCATGAAAAGGTGTTGGATTCTGTTAAGTGGATTTTCCATATCTAATAAGATGATTATGTATTTTTTACTTCCAGTTTGATTATGTTGTTTGATTACATTAGATTTTCATATATTGAACAGTTCCTGCATTTCTAGGATGAATCCTATTTGATCATAGTGGATGATCTTTTTGATCTGTACTTGAATTAGTTTTGCAAATGTTTTATTGTGTATTTTTGTATCTATGTTTATAAGAGAATGCAGGTGAGGATATGGGAATAGTGGAATACTCATCCATTGTTTATGGCAGTGTCAACTTATACAGTCACTATGGAAATCAATGTGACAGTTCTGCAAGGAATGGGAATTGAGTTACTTCAAGATCTAGCTAAATTACTCTTGGGCATATACCCAAATGCTTCATCCTACCACAAGGATATTTATTTAGCTATGTTTATTGTTGTTATATTGATACCTTCTGGAACCTGAATACAACCTACATGACCCTGAGCAGGATAAAACAAAACTGGCATATTTACACAATGGAATAGTATTCAGCTATAAATAAATAACAACATTAAATTTTCAGACAAAGGAAACTAGAAAATAATTATTCTAAGTGATGCACCCTATACTTGGAAATATAAATATAGTATATATTCACTTAAATGTGGAGATTCACCATTAAATAAATGATAAATAATCTATAATCCATACTCCCTGAGAGGTCAAGTATAGAAAATGACTAAGTGGGGGGTAGATGAATCTCTCTGACAGGAGACAATGGAATAGATTTTATTGGTGAATTGTTGAAGAGGGGGAGATAGGAACAGGAGGATCAGATGATGCTGGGGAGTGGGAGATGAGGTTGAGAGAGGGAGAATGCAGGGAGAGACAGAATTGAGGGGCATTTAACAGGCAATGTAGGTACCTAGTATAGTGGAAACTTAGCAAAATATATGACTTTGTTCCTAATGAAGTTTTCAAATATTAAGGGAGATGGAGTCCCCACTGGCCAACTCTTATCATCAAGAAAATTCCAGAACCAGAACTGGGTTACATTCAATTGAGTTGCTAGCCAAAGAATTCATAAGAAAATCTCCAAACATCTTAGGCAATTGACTAGATAATAGGTTTTCTGTGTGAACAGAGGATCAATTGGTGAAAAGAACAACTACACAATTCATTAAACTTTTTTATTAGAACTTTTCCCTGTAAGTTTCAATGACATTGGTATGGGAAGGTATTCTAAAGGCTACAGAAAGAGAAACATAAACACAAAACCAGCCACAAATCACTTATCAACAATCTGTCCTATATGCAGAGAACACTAGGGCAAAGGTGGCATGAAATTTGGAGGAATAATGAACCTATGTCTTGTTTGACTTAAGGCCCATTCCAGGAGATGGAAGCCATACCCGACCCATCTTAGGTCACCAAAAATCACAGACCTAGGGTAAAACCAAAGACTATTGGTTTTGTTTTGTTTAAAAAATATCAGTGAAATGATTTCAAATGATATTAAACCATAATCATAGATCACTGCCTTATTCAGAGAAACTTCCTTCTGAAGTAAATGTGAATAATATATAGACCAACAGCAAACATTACACACAAAGAAAAACCTTGGAACCTCAACATTCCATAGTATGTCTTCCGCAAACTGCTCCTTGCAGAGTTCAGGTGTTATCCTCTTTTTTAATTGTTGCTACTTTTTTTTTCTTCCGTTAGACTTGTTTATTCAAGTATCCGCAAACACTTTTTCCACTTCCTCCCCTCCTCCCAATACCCTCCCATTCCCCCCACTCCCCCCCACTCCCTCTCCTCCTCCCTCACCATTCCCAAGAGCAGTCAGGGTTTCCTGCCCTGTGGGAAATCCAAGTTCCTTCCCCTTCCCACCAGATCCAGGAAGGTGAGCATCCAAACAGGCCAGGATCCCAAAAAGCCAGTCCATGCAGACGAAACAAGTCCCAGTGCCATTGTCAATGGCTTCTCAGTCTTCATTTGGACCTTGGGGGCTCAGTCACTCCCCATGTCAACCACATTCCGAGAGTCCGGTTTGATCACATGCTCATTCAGTCCCAGTACAGCTGGCCTTGGTGAGCTCTCATTCCATCAGTCCCCTTGTATCAGTGGGTGAACACACCCTTCACGGTCCTGATTTCCAGTGCTCAAATGTGGGTCTCCGTCTCTATCTCCATCCATCGTCAGATGAAGGCCCCCTCTAATTTTGCTTTCCTTGCTCACGATCTCTCTCCCTCTGCTTCTCATCTGGGCCTAGGGAGTTAAGTCCAGTGTTCCAATATGTGTCTCTGTCTCTATCTCCATCCATCGCCATATGAAGGTTCTGTGGTGATATGCAAACTATTCATCAGTATGGTTATGGGCCAAGGCCAGATCAGGCACCCTCTCCTCTACTGCCCAGAGTACAATCTGGGGACCTCTCCTTGGGCCTGGGAACCCCTCCAGAATCAAGTCTCTTGCAAACCCTAAAATTGCTCCCTTAATTGAGATATAAACTTCCCTGCTCCCATAACCATCCTTCCTCCCTCCGCCCTCCCATTACCCCAAGCCATCCCCAATCCTCCCCCTCTCCCCTCTCCCTAACCATCTCCCTGTACTTTCACCCCCCCACACCCCATGCACCCAAGTTTGCCTGGCAATCTTGCCTACTTCTAATATCCAGGAGGATAACTATATGATTTTCTTCAGGTTCACCTTCTTATTCAGCTTCTCTAGGATCACAAATTATAGACTCAAAGACCTTTAACTATGGCTAAGAACCACTTATGAGTAAATACATACCATATTCCTTTTTTTGGGTTTGGGTTACCTCACTCACTAAAGCATTTTCTATTTCCATCCATTTGCATGCAAAATTCAAGATGTCATTGTTTTTTACCGCTGAGTAAAACTCTAATGTGTATATGTTCCACACATTTTTTAACCATTCTTCTATTGAGGGGCACCATGTTGTTTCCAGGTTCTTGCTATTACAAATATTGCAGCTATGAACATAGTTGAGCAAATACTTTTGTAGTATGATAGGGCATCCCTTGGGTATATTCCCAAGAGTGGAATTGCTGGGACCTGAGGGAGGTTGACTCCCAGTTTCCTGAGAAATCGCCACTCTGATTTCCACAGTGGCTGTACAAGTTTGCATTCCCACCAACAATGGATGAGTGTTCCCCTCACTCCACATCCTCTCCAGCATAGGCTATCATTGGTGTTTTTGATTTTAGCTATTCTGACAGGTGTAAGATGGTATCTCAAAGTGGTTTTGATTTGCATTTCCCTGATCACTAAGGAGGTTGAGCATGTCCTTAAGTGTCTTCTGATCATTCGAAGTTCATCTGTTGTGAATTCTTTGTTCAGATCAGTTCCCCATTTTTAATTGGGTTAATTAGAGTTTTATTGTCTAGTTTCTTGAGTTCTTTGTATATTTTGGAGATCAGACCTTTGTCTGATGAGGGGTTGGTGAAGATCTTTTCCCAGTCCGAAGGTAGCCTCTTTGGCTTACTGACAGTGTCCTTTGCTTTACAGAAGCTTCTCAGTTTCAGTAGGTCCCATTTATTCATTGTTTCTCTTATTGTCTATGCTACTGGGGTTCTACTTAGGAAGTGGCCTTCTGTGCTTATATCTTGTAGACTACTTTCCACTTTCTCTTCTATCAGGTTCAAAGTGGTCGGATTAATGTTGATGTCTTTAATCCATTTGGACTTGAGTTCTGTGCATGGTGATAGATATGGATCTACTTTCATTCTTCTACAGGTTGACATCCAGTTATGCCAGCACCATTTGTTAAAGATGCTTTCCTTCTTCCATTGTATACCTTTAGCTCCCTTGTCAAAAATTAGGTGTTCATAGGTTTGTGAGTTAATATCCAGGTCTTCTATTCGATTCCATAGGTCGACTTCTCTGTTCTTATGCCAATACCAAGCTGTTTTCAATACTGTAGCTCTGTAATAGAGTTTGAAGTCAGGGATGGTAATGCCTCCAGAAGTTCCTTTATTGGATAAGATTGTTTTGGCTATCCTGGGTTTTTTGTTTTGCCATATAAACTTGATTATTGTTCTCTCAAGGTCTGTGAAGAAGTTTGATGGGATTTTGATGGGGATTGCATTGAATCTATAGATTGCTTTTGGTAGAATTGCCATTTTTATTATGTTGATTCTCCCAATCCAAGAGCAGGGGAGGTCTTTCCATTTTCTGGTATCCTCCTCAATTTCTTTTTTCACAGACTTAAAGTTCTTGTCAAATAGGTCTTTCACTTCCTTGGTTAGAGTTACCCCAAGATATTTTAGGCTATTTGTGGCTATCGTGAAAGGTGATGTTTCTCTGATTTCTCTCTCTGCTTCTATATCCTTTGTGTATAGGAGGGAAACTGATTTTTTTGGAGTTGATCTTGTATCCTGCCACATTACTAAAGGTGTTTATCAGCTGTAGGAGTTCTTTGGTAGAGTTTTTGGGTTTGCTTATGTACACTATCATATCATCTGCAAATAACGAAAGTTTAACTTCATCCTTTTCAATTCGAATCCCCTTTATCTCCTTATGTTGTATTATTGCTATTGCTAGAACTTCAAGCACTATATTGAAGAAGTATGGAGAGAGTGGACAGCCTTATCGTGTTCCTGATTTTAGTGGAAAGGCTTTGAGTTTCTCTCCATTCAATTTGATGTTAGCTGTCTGCTTGCTGTATATTGCTTTTATTATATTTAGGTATGATCCTTGTATCCCCAGTCTCTCCAACACCTTTATCATAAAGGGGTGTTGAATTTTGTCAAATGCTCTTTCAGCATCCAATGAAATGATCATATGGTTTTTTTCTTTCAGTTTATTTATATGATGAACTACATTTATTGATTTGCGTATGTTGAATCAGTCCTGCATCTCTGGGATGAAGCCGACTTGATCATAATGGATAATTTTTCTAATGTGTTCTTGGATTCGGTTTGCCAGTATTTTATTGAGAATTTTTGCGTCAATGTTCATGAGTGAGATTGGCCTGTAATTCTCTTTGTTGATTGTGTCTTTGTGTGGTTTTTGTATCAGGGTAACTGTAGCTTCATAAATGCAGTTTGTCAATGACTCTTCTGTTTCTATATTGTGGAATACATTAAGGAGTATAGGTATTAGCTCTTCCTGGAACTTCTGGTAGAATTCTGCATTGAAACCATCTGATCCTGGGCTTTTTTTGGTAGGGAGATTTTTAATAACAGCTTCTAATTCTTCACGACTGACAGGTCTATTTAGATTGTTCATCTGTTCTTGATTCAACTTTGGTATATGGTACTTATCTAAAAAAAGTTCATTTCTTTTACATTTTCCAACTTTGTGGCATATAAACTTTTAGTAAGATCTAATGATTCTCTGAATTTCCTCTGTGTCTGTGGTTATGTCCCCCTTTTCATTTTTGATCTTATTAATTTGAGTGTTCTCTCTCTGCCATTTGATTAGTTTGGATAGGGGTTGGTCTATCTTGTTGATTTTCTCCAAGAACCAGCTTTTTGTTTGATTGATTCTTTGGATTGTTTTCTCTGTTTCTATTTTGTTTATTTCAGCCCTCAGTTTGATTATTTCCAATCTTCTACTCCTCCTGGGTGAATCAACTTCTTTTTTTTTCTAGAGCTTTCAAGTGTGCTGTTATGTCTCCAATGTGTGCTTTCTCCATTTTCTTTAATTGGGCACTTAGTGCTATGAACTTTCCTCTTAGCACTGCTTTCATAGTGTCCCATAGGTTTGAGTATGTTGTGTCTTTATTTTCATTAAATTCAAGAAAGACTTTAATTTCTTTCTTTATTTCTTCCTTGACCCAGGGATGATTTACTAGTTGACAGTTCAACTTCCATGAGTTTGTTGGCTTCCTGGGGTAGCATTGTTGTTGCATTCTAACTTTAATCCATGGTGATCTGACAAGACACAAGTGGTTACTAATATTTTTTTGTATCTGTGGAAGTTTGCTTTGTTACCAAGTATGTGGTCAATTTTTAAGAAGGTTCCATGGGCTGCAGAGAAGAAGGTATATTCTTTTCTATTTGGGTGGAATCTTCTATAGATATCTGTTAAGTCCATTTGATTCAATACCTCCAATAATTCTCTTATTTCTCTGTTGGGTTTCTGTCTGATTGATCTGTCCATTGGTGAGAGAGGTGTGTTGTTACCTCCGCACTTTTCTGTGAACACCCGAACCTCGAAACAGGCGCATGCTTTCCTGACTCAAGCCCACGAGAACGGATTAATATCCTAAAGGGTTAAAACAGACACACACACAAGAGACCAGGCTCATCTACCAAGGAGCAAGTGGCAAATGGCAGCTTTAGTAAGCATAAGTAGGGTATATATACTATGGGGCAGAAAGATACCAGCCCCCCATCAGGAACTACGAAAGAGAAAAATCAGGGGGCCGCACCCAAGGTCGTAGAGCAGCTGAACAGAGAAAAGAGGAACATTTCTTTCTCTGACCCAGGAACCTTGCCTGCAGTGAGAACCTTGCTTGCAGGTGGAATTACCATAACAGTAGAGGGAGAGTTCTCTCTAAACTACACCCTTGGGCTGTAGGTGAAATTAACATAACAGGAGAGGGTGAGTTCTCTCTATGCACACCCTCAAGCTGGTGCAGTGGAACCAGGTATCAGAATGGCCCTGCATAGCGCCTCAGGGGAAAAATGGGAATGACCTGTGTACCTACAGTGTGTTGAAGTCTCCTACTATTAGTGTGTGTGGTTTGATGACTGCCTTGAGTTCTAGAAGTGTTTCTTTTACATAAGTGGGTGCCTTTATATTAGGGGCATAGATATTCAGGATTGAGACTTCCTCCTGATGAATTGTTCCTGTTATGAGTATGAAATGTCCATCTCTATCTCTTCTGATAGATTTTAGTTTGAAGTCAATTTTGTTAGATATTAGAAAGGCCACACCTGCTTGTTTCTTAGGTCCATTTGCTTGGAAAACCTTTTCCCACCCCTTTACTCTGAGTAGATGTCTGTCTTTGTGGTTGAGGTGTGTTTCTTGTAAACAGCAGAATGTTGGATCCTGTTTTCGTATCCAATCTCTAAGTCTGTGCCTTTTTATAGGTGAATTGAGTCCATTGATATTAAGTGATATTAATGACCAGTGGTTGTTGACTCTGGTTATTTTTTTTTTGGGGGGGGGGGGTAGTGGAGTGTATGTTTTTACCTTCTTTAAGTTATGCTTGTGAAGGGTCGCTAGATGCCTGAGTTATTCTAGGTGGTGTTAGGAATGTTGGATTCCTTGGATTGTGATTTGCCTTCTAATACTTTCTGTAAGGCTGGATTTGTAGCTACGTATTGTTTAAATTTGTTTTTATCCTGGAATATTTTGTTTTCTCTGTTGATAGTGAACAATAACTTGACTGGGTAAAGTAGTCTGGGCTTGCATCCATGGTCTCTTAGTTTCTGCAGTACCTCTATCCAGGACCTTCTGGCTTTCTTGGTTTCCACAGAGAAGTCTGGTGTAAGTCTGATAGGTTTACCTTTATAAGTTACTTGATCTTTTTCCTTTGCAGGTCTTAATATTCTCTCTTTAATCTGAACGTTTTGTGTTTTGATTATTGTATGGCGAGGGGATGTTCTTTTTTTTTTTTTTTGATCCAGCCTATTCGGTGTTCTGTATTCTTCTTGAACCTTCATAGGGATATCGTTCTTTAGGTTGGGGAAGTTTTCTTCTATAATTTTGTTGAATATATTTTCTGGACCTTTGATCTGCTATTCTTCTCCTTCTTCTACCCCTATTATTCTTAGATTTGGTTTTTTTTATTGTGTCCCACATTTCCTGAATGTTTTGTGATGAGAATTTTTTGGATTTGCTGTTTTCTTTGGTCAGAGCTTTTAATTTCTCTATGGTGTCCTCAGAGTCTGAGATTCCCTCTTCTGTCTCTTGTATTCTGTTGGTTATGCTTGTTTCTGTAGTCTCTGTTAGTTTACCTAGATTTTCCATAGCCTGCCGGCCCTCAGCTTGTGATTTCTTCATTGACTCCATTTCAGTTTTCAAATCTTGAACTGTTTCCATTACCTGTTTGATTGTTTTTTCTTGGTTTCCCAGAATTTCATTTATGGATTTACTCATTTCTTCACACTTTTTGGTATATTTCTCTTCCATTTCTTTACTCATTTCCTCGATCTTTTTGTTATACTTATCTTCCATTTCTTTACGGCAGATTTTTCACCTCCTGTTTAAGTTCCTCTATTATTTTCATATAGATCTGCTTAGAGTCAATTTCTTCTATTTCTTCTGGAGTAGGGTATTCAATTCTTCTAGTTTCGTGATCCCTGGATTTTGGAGATGTCATGTTGCCTTTCAGGTTGTTGGAGAAATTCTTGCATTGGTGCCTGCTCATCTCCTCCTCTCTGGATGAAACTCCTCAGCACTGTCTGGATAGAACTCCTCAGCACTGCAGCAGGGATAGCTGGTATTTCCAGGACCCAGGAGACTAAATTGTGGTAGCAGTGGGGACAGGGAGTAGTCCCGTGGAACACCGAATACCCTGCTGCAGAAGCTGAGGGGGGAGGGGTTGTGCTCTCTTCTGGGACAGAGAGCCCAGGCGAGTACCCACTCACCTCTCTAGATAGAACTTCTCAACACTGCAACAGGGATAGCTGGTGTTTCCAGGACCCAGGAGACAAAAGTGCGGCAGAAGTGGGGGCAGGGCTGTTGCTACCTTTTAAACTCCCATTATCCTAGTCAGCCATTGCAAATCCGCCACTACCAGCAGCTTTTAGGCTGCAAGAACTGCAACCAGAGGAAAGTCTGTTTCCTCAGGCACTTACAGTTTCAAAACTACAATAGGAACTTGTCTAAATCTCTGTCCCTCTAAAGAACTAAAGATACAAGGCTTAGGTCGAATTCTCCTCCCCACAGAGGATGAATAGCAAACAGCTAGTCTAGCTCACTTACCTATGTTTCCCAAGAAGTTTTTGTTCTGCATGCCACTCCTTAAATATCCTTCTTCACCTGGCTCCTCCCTACAACTTTCCGTCAGTTAGTTGCTGACTCAGTCTCTTGACAGCAGATGAGTTTTATTTAATAAAACACACTTTGGCATCATTAAACGAATGTTTCAGAGCATAAATAGAAGTAACACACATTAAAATCATGTTCTACCATATCCAGGGAACCCAAAAGAAGAGCGGACAGGAAGAGTTTAAGAGGGTGAAACAAACCCTCTCTGGTAACAAGGTGCTAGGCTTCTTTGAGCCTCCTTATTTCCCAAGGAAAAGCAAATGCGCTATCCACCTATGCCACAGCCCAATAATGGAGGATGTCATTCTGCAGCCCCAAAATGCAGGACAATCACACACAATAGGGAGTTGAATCAAAGAAGGAACTCAGTTTATTGCTGTGAGCATCAGTTTACATAGGTCAAGTGACATGTTGTAATGTGGGTGCGTACTTCCAGCCAGCAAGAGACAGCCAAGCCCCCTCCCTTTGGTTGGAGGGGCATTTACCTACTTTTTGCTGCCTCATCCTCACTCAAACTCAAGTCAGGCTTGTCTCCATCCTACAGGCCTTGAAGTATAATCCTTGAGCTCAAGCCATGCTCTTTTCTGCCCTATAGACCTCAAGATACAGGCCCTGAGATAATTTTGGCCCAACAAAAAGGCTCATTAATTCAACTGAGCAAAGCATCTATGAACTCACAAAGACTGAAGCCACAAGCACAGAGTATACAGTGGTCTGTACCAGGTCTTCTGCATATTTATTATTGCTTTCTGTTAAGTAATTTTATGAGTCTTCTAAGACCAATATGAGTGGGTCATGATTCCAGTGACTTCTTGTGGGGAATCTATTCCTTCTGTTGGTTTGCTTGGTCAAAGTCATTTTGATAGCTTTAGTATTATCTTTAATTTCTTTTGTTAAAAATAATAAAAATAACTTTAAAATGGAAAAATAACAATAGCAAAAAGAATTTTTTCTCATATATATATATATATATATATATATATATATATATATATATATATCTTGATTAGAGTTTTTATTTTACTGCTCTCAATTCCTCACCACCACCTCTCCTATCTGGATCTACCTGCTTTCAGTCTCCCATTAGAAAACAAAAAAAAAAAACTTCTAAGTGATTAATATAATATAATGTGATATAATACAATGAGATAAAATAAAAACAAAATTATCATAATAGGACAACAATTAAAAAATCCAAACATGAGGAAAAGAGCCTTAGATAATGCACAAGAAATCATTGCAAATGAAGTGACCTACTTGTTCACACACTCTGGAATCTTAGAAAAGCATAAAACTGGAAGACATAATAGATACACAAAGGACCTGTAGAGTAAATAAATAAAGAATAAATAAGTAACTAAACAGATAAATCTAAAGCTAACGTCTTATTTAAGTATTAAAATAAGAATAAGAAGTTTAATCTTTAAGTAGAATGTATAAAGCTACAAGTTATTGATTTAAAGATGATAAGTTATAATTACTAATAATTTAAATTATACAATTATTCAGCTCACAAATTATAAAGTCAAGTTTACATTCACAAAATTCATACTTTCACATAGTACCACATTCTACAGTCTTACATTTTTATGAGCATAAAATAAAAAGAGAATGATTTAATGTTTCTAATTTTAGTAATAAGTTTTTTATCTTAACATGTTCTGGAGACAAGGATCATTTGAGTGACTTATTCCAAATGAAATGTTGTATTATTAATAACCAGTTTTGAATAATTGGCATTGGATGATCCTTTCATTGCACTTCTAGTATTTATACAGAAGGAAATATATATGAACTGGAGACTTTAACAAATAAAGCTAAGCTTGGAGAAGAAGCATCCTGCATTTTAAGCTATCAGCTAATCCTTTCATTGTATTTGAAGGCTTTAACTCAGCTTTTAAAAAGTCAAATATTTCAAATAGAGACAGAAGTGTTATTTTTATTTATGATGATCCTAGCTTTAGAAGAAATGTGCTGGTCAGCCATGCATAAGTCCATGAGTTCTTTCCTCAAACGATGAACTCATGACGTTCTTCTCCTCTAGTTACCATCAAGCTTCAAAGGTTTGCTCAGGAACATGTTTGCTCCCTGAATGAAGAAAGCTCCAGCAGATCACAGCTTTACTCTGTGAGAGCAAAGTAAAGTCCAGAGGTTTAAATAGGTTACTAATAAGAATGGAATTACTAGTACAAAACACTGAGCATAATGTGTTGCTCCACAAGGAAGAACATAGCCCAGCATTAACAACATTAATTACTGGTATATGTCATTTAAATTTTCTCTGAATCAGAGAAAATGACATTGGAAGAAGCACTGAAATGATTGACTAGGTTATCTCCTTTTTTGACATCAAACATATTTATAAATCTTAAGATGTGAATAAACTTTCTGCCATTAATACTATCTAGATGCTTAATGTTTAGCTACCAAGGTGAAGAACACCAGCAAAATTAAAGAAACATTGAAATCAGCTATCTATCTGCTTAATGTTTCACTGCCAACGTGAAGAACACCAGCCAAATTGAAGAAATGTTGAAATCAGCAAGAGGTGAACAGATAAAAGAATAAACTTAGTCATATTACATAAAAATGACTAAGGAAAATATGTTTTAGATAAAAAAAATCAATGGTCAGAATATTAAAAATCAGTACAAGTTGGTAGCTATTGAAAAGGATCTGATGCTAAATTGCAAGATAACTGAGCTTTACTAGGAAAGTGGTATATGCAACCGTCAGATTCTTAATTGGAACTGAGGTGAGAAAACATTAAAAGGACAGTACATCATATCAGAGATAATATGATAGAGTTCTAATGGGAAAGATAGGTTTCCTCTCAAAACCTAGAGTGAAACTTCATTTAAAAAAAAGAAAGTTTAAAGTAAAACATAGAGAACCCTGATGAGCGTGAAGATGGTGGAAGTTCAGACTAGAACCTTCAGAAAAATCGCCTGACTTAAAGATATTTTCATAGAATTGTAGAAAATTCCACACCATGTTATCTAGACTGGAATTGCCTGAGGCACAAGAAAAATAGAATAGAATACAATAGTCAATCTACTGGGTAGGATCACAAATTAGATTCTATGAAGTGACAGCACAGTATGACTTTTTAACTCTGTCCCAGATATAGAGAACTGAATAAGTAAGAGACTGGCATTTAAGGCTGTGAGCCTGGCCACTTACAATGAACAGCCACTTTAATGAGCTGGGCCATGACCTAGTAATGAGGAAATGGGATCCCATGGCAGTCTGGAGAAAGAAAAGTAAGAAAGAATGATATAACATTTTAAATTTTAAAATAAAATGCAGTAACATAGTTATTTGCATCATTTTGTGCGAGTGTGTGTGTGTATGTGTGTGTGTGTGTGTGTGGGTGTGTGTGTAGTGTGTGGATTTGGAACATAACATAATTTAGCACTGTATGACACCAAAGTAGGAGATACTAAACATACAAGATGCAGGTACAATCTTAGATATACAAATCAATATGTGTTCACCTTCGTAAACATGCTTGAAGAAGAAATTATACAAAGTCTGAAGAAGAAGTTATTGAGAAAATGGTATGGACACTGAGGGAGTAAACATGAGAAATGCTAGATTTCAGAGTTAAATGAACATAAGTAGAAGCAGGTGACATTGTCATCGATTAAAGTTGGCTTGTGTCCTTTAGAAGGCTGTTTATTCATGATACGGTGCTTACAGCAGTTGAGAAAATGTAAAGTTCTATCCTGATCTTGTGGTTACTGACATGCCCTGTAGGTTTTCTGAAGATCTTAAATGGATTTTGAAGCATATACTTGGATTATAAGGAAATCTGGATACTTTATGTAAATTCACAAACTAACAATGTTTTTTTTTTCTTATTTTAGCACTTGTGAATTTTAATAGGATCATTCATAATTAAATGTAGAAGAGAAAACCTATCCAGGACTAGAAAATGTGGCAACACACCTTTTAATAATTGAGTAGGACAGAAGAAATTATCAAAGAAACAATGGGATGAAAAACTAATAAACACACTTAAAAGGCAATTTATGGTTAAACTGAAGGGAGCAGAAATTGAAATACATTAAGGCATTAAAGAAATTGGTGAATGAGCAACTTGGAAATCCACCAACTATTAAAAGTGAAGAATAAATTGACAACAAATATACTTTGGAAAAAGACAAAATACATGTTATGATAAAGGAAATAATAAAAGAATGTATTAAAAGTTACCTCAAATAATCTATTAGTAATTAAAAATGATTACATGCAGTGAGTAAATCAGGATGACAGATGTCTTTCAAAAGATGCCTTAAGAGGTGTAAGAACTGCTAAGTTATTTCTTAATGATAGTATTTGATGTAGCTTATAAGGTGAGAAGGTTGTAGCACTTTATTTACTATTTACCTTCCTTTAAGTAAGGGTTGCATTTAAAATAATCACAGAATTAAATATTTTATGTGTGTAATACATAGTCTCCATTATGTCCCAGTTAATAAGTTTTTTCTTTTACTCATGAAAAATTTGTGGTCTACAGAGATTATATTAAATTTATAGCATAGTCAACTATGATTTCCCAAAGTATAATCTCACATCAAGAGAAAATAGGTAGAAACAACATCAAAATGTTACTAATAATTGAATCATTATTTTTCTAAAAATTAGTTTGGGAAATGTCAACTCACAAAACCATAGCATATAATATAAATGGCCACAACTTTATACATACACATACAAACACAAAGTCTTATGGTATATTATGTTTAGAAAACTTTTGTCACTATTGTTTTTCAGATAACTACTTAGAAAATATTGTAGAGGTTTTAGAGATATGACTCAGTATGTAATGTATTTGAGTCACAAGCATGAGGACCAAAGTTTAGTTCCAGTATCAGAAACCAGCCTTGACAAAAATACCTCTCACCAAGATACAGGTGATTAGAAATATAGTAAAGAATATGAAGACATGAATGAAAATAATAAATTTGAGAAATATATAAAATAGTATCAGGAGAAAATTTCTGTGAGTACTGAAAATTCACCCTGCTTTAGCTTCCAACTGCTTAAAATACCCTTGACCCCAAAAGGTAGAAGTAAGACAAAAGACTACATTAACATGATACAAAGAAATGAACAGACCAATTGAAAGTCACAGGCTGCATTCAGAGTTAAACATTCTGTTGCTAGAACAAAACAAGTCCCCAAGTCAAGTGCCCAAGTCATGCTCACACTCTAGACTAAAACACTGTAAACAAACCACTCCTTGGGTTGAATCCCAAGTCATCTCCATGAAAGGAATTGGAACTTAGTTGGATCATTAGACTTTTGCTTGAGGTAGAAACAGATCTACTTTTCTATTCCTGGGGCACAAGATCTGGTCTGGCAATTAGCCACACCTGTCGAAAATAATCTTGAGAGAACAGAACTCTCAGATCACTATCTAGGTGGGGTCTTTGTATTACTAGAAACATTACAACCTTGTAAGTTACAACTCTCTGACCTTTGGTCAAAGTGGAAATAGGCTCATAATTTCAAGTCTCCACATCCCAGTCTCCATGTAAAATGCTAGATATGGTGGTGTTCACCTAAAGTTCCAAAACTGACAAGGCAGAGAAAGGAGAATCCTGAGATGCATTAGATCAGAAATCTAGACAAATTAATGCAGACAAGTACAGTGATACAACATGTCTCAAAAAATGTGGAAAATGAAATTATTGAGAAAGACACTTGATACAAGATCGTTAAGGCTCTTTGGTTTTCTGATGTACTGAATTCATTTTATTCTGGTGCATTTGTGTGCATGCTTGTTACATATTTTTGTGTGAGAGAATATTTGTTGAGGTCAAAACTGATGGTGAATGTCGGCTTTAATTGCTCTATGTTTTATTTATTGAGTATTTCTTGGTGATATATGGACACTCAGTGAATCTGGAGTCTTACATTCTGCTTACTATAGCTACTCAGCTTATGCTGGGGATTCCCTTGCCTCTGCCTCTAGAATGCTGATATTGTAAAGGATCAATTTGTTTTTCTGACTTCATATGAATCATGGGGAATTAAACTACAGTCCTCATACTAATGTGACAAGTGCTTTACTTACTGAACTATTTGACCAGCCCCTATATTCTTTTTAAATTTCCAAAGAGATATTAATAAAGATGTCCTGTAGGATAGTTACTACACAAATATAGAATCTATTATGCAGAGATGTATTTAATTAATAACCTATAAATTATTGCCTGCACGTTCAGATCCTTTATCACCTTAATCCTCTAATAGCAAGAAGTTTGCTTCTCTCTTCGTGTTGCTGTTTTCATCATACATTCCAAGTCATTGCTATTCAAAAGGGTTAATATAAAATCTTGATACCATTTTGCTAATAAACTTATTCCATAACTATTGTATGCTGTGAATATCAATGGTTAATAAAGAAACTACATTGGACTGTTGATAGAGCAGAAATTAGGTAGGTAGGGAAAAGTAAATGGAATGCTGGGAGAAAGATGGCAATGTCAGGAGAAGCCATGTAGACAGATGCCTGACAGAACTTTACCTGGTAAGCCACAGTCTCATGGTGATGCACAGACTAATGGAGCTGGGTTAAATTAAGATATAAAAGTTGGCCAATAAGAAGCTAGAGCTCATGGGCCAAGCAGTGATTTAAATAAAATACTTTCTGTGTGATTATTTAGAGGCTTGAGCAATCGGGAAACAAATAAGCAGACCTCCTTACAACAGGAAATATTAGTAAGAATTGAGAATCTGCTAAATGACAGATATTATTTCCATATATTATGTAATATATGTTTGCATAAATTTTTTACACTTATTTGCAAGTAGCTAGCTGTTTTGTTTTCTGACCTTCAGATTTAACCCCAATTTTTCTCTATGGGTTTTTATTAATTGTGCTACAAGATAGAAAATTTAGTAATGACTAAAATAAGTACTATATCTGTTACTTCATAGATACATTATTTTTCTTTATAAATTGTGACTCAGTGATTTACTTCCAACATTTTTCCTTTTATATGCAACTGTGTGTTACCAAAATTCACTATAAGTAATTATACTGATATCTAGGATTTTTCTGCTTAAAGATAATATATTACCGTATTTATTAAAGTGATGAACAAATGGTGATCTGGGTAATCATGCAAACCATCTTGAGTGGGTAAAGAAGAATTGGGAGGAAGTCCCTCTAGCTTGGTGTGTTTATGATAGGTATCAGCAATTCCTGCAGAGGTACAGATAAGACTGGCTTCTTTAGTCAATGGAAGAATATTTTTTTGAATCCTATTCTTGTTGTCTAATTCCTACAAAGCTTTTAAAGGCTTATTTAGTTACACACCTATATAAGACTTGTTTTCAGAGGTGGGTGGTAGGCTTTCTTCAGAAACAGTTTCAATTCAGACTTTGAAAGAAATCATACTGACTTTTTCACAAAGTCAGGGTTATAATCTTCACATTATATGTTGGGGGCAATTTATGCATTTATTTGAGGGTTATCTTTGGTTCTACTAGAGCATAATATTTAAGTGGATATTTATAGACCAACATTTCTCCCATTATCTGAATGTTGCCCTTCAAAATACACAAATATAGGTAAATGTACCATTTATTGGTTCTTGATTTTAAGCCAATTTCTGAAATATTTCTATGCTACTCAACTTTGGAAGATATTCAGTGTTAACAGCATATTTCAGCATATTTCTATATGCTATATTCTATACAGTTTAGCCACTAGACTGTAGAAATGGCTCTTAATATTTTAAAATACAGCGTGGGTAGATAGATAGATAGATAGATAGATAGATAGATAGATAGATAGATAGATAGATAGATAGATGGAGTGATTGATGATAGGTAGAGAGATTATTTATTAAATAAACGGATTTCCTCAAAAAACAGTATTTATTTAAAGTATTTAAAATTTTTGACAAAAGCTAAATAAAATTAACATAGATTTTGGCTGAACTGTGGTGACCTGCATCTTTAAACCCAGCACTTGGAGGGCAGAGGCGAGTGAATCTCTGTGAGTTTCAAGGCCAACCTGGTCTACAAAAGCTAGTTCTAGGACAAGATACAAAGCTACAGATAAATTTTGCCTGAAACAAAAAATTATGTGTATTTTAAAGGGAAAATTACTTTTTAAATAACACTTTCATGTATAAAATAAATGTTATTCTTTCAAAGTACTGACACAATACTGTGGAACACATTAAGGTTAGAAATTGCCTCTATCACTCACCTACTTAAAAAGACATAGAGATAAATGTACAGATAAACATAGTCAAAATGAATTTCAAATCATGCAGTCCAGAGAGAATATGAAGAAATCTTCATCCCATCCCTTATTTTTTAGAATAGTAACAGCTGCCATATCTACTTGATCTTTCTGAATCTGTTTCCAACTATAGTATCCCGTTATGCTCTCCATAGAAAGTTTTCTAAGACTACAACATTTTTTTTACCCCTCTTGGTGCGTTTGAGGGAGCTTCTGCATCACTTTCCTGATGTGGGATTTCCCTCTGTATGCTGTCATTACCATTAAAGAATAAAGAAACTGCTTTGGACTTATAGCAGGGCAGAACTTAGGTGGGGAAAACTAAACTGAATGCTGGGGAAAAGGAGGTGGAGTCAGAGAGAAGTCATATAGCTCCAATGGAGACAAATGACGGAACTTTACGTTGTAAGCCACAGGCACAATGTGATACACAGATTACTAGAAATTGGTTAAATTAATATGTAAGTCTTAGCCTATAAGAAGCTAGTGATTTAAACAATATAGTTTCTGTGTGATTATTTTGGGACTAAACAGCTGGGAACTAACTAGCAGCCTCCTTAAAACAAATTGACACCCGAGTGATCAACTAAAGTCCACTTGAGACCTGAGAGAGTTAGGGAAGGAATTATAGGCACACAAAACAAAACAAAACAAAACAAAACAAAACAAAACAAAACAGAGTTGAGTATTGTTTAACGATGCATCTCCTAAAGAGAGGTTTTCCTGATTCAGCAATAGCAGAAACAAAGTGGCATCATTTTGAAATGCCAGTGTTCTGGATCAAGGTGCCAGTGTGAACTCTGACTCATTATGGAGGTCGAGCTATGGAGCATTTAAATGGGGTTTTATTAGAAGAGTGTGGCAAGTTATTTAATTGCAACCTAGACTGACTCTGTGTCTGAAAATGGGGCAGTGTATATGGCTCTTAGAGGCAGAGAAAAGCTTTGCCTTGCTGGACTGTGCAGAGCAAGGAGGCAGGGCCATATATACCATAGTAATGCCACAGCTTAAGTTTTTAAGAAGTGCTTAGTATTTTAAGAAATGCTCCTGGGCAGTAAAGAAATACAGATATACAGTAGGACAGAGTCAGATAAATAAAGTAACTGGTTTTAAAAAAAAAGATAATTTTTTTTATAGACAGAGTATTGACAGACAGATTAAAGCAGTAGATTTAAAACAAATAATGCACGTAAGGATGGAAACACAGAGAGTCTGGATTATGAATATTATTGTATTTTCTATGAAATTTTTCTGTAAAGGGGCTCAGTAACCAATGTATATACTTTAAAGGTATTTTGTCTCCAAAATATGGAACTAAGAATATGTCATTTTGAAAAAAGAGGTTCTTCTTTTGTTTCCACAGAAGATGAGAATCTGTGGATTGCTTCCAGACTAATGTGGTTTAATAGACCATGATTCTGATACAGACAGACATAGAATAAAAGAGTAGATTTAAAACTACTAATCCACATAAAGATGGAAACAGAGAGAGTCTGAATTATGAATATTATTGTGTTTTCTTTGATTTTTTTTCTGTGAAGGGGCTCAGTAACTAACGTATATATTTTAAAGGTAATTTGTCTTCAAAATATGGATCTAAGAGTATGTCACTTTGAAAAAGAGGTTCTTCTTTTGTTTCCACAGAAGATGAGAACCTGTGGACTGATTCCAGATTAATGTGGTTTAATAGTCCATGATTCTATAAACACCCCCCAAAAATTACTTTGCCCAATAAACAGCAGAAAGCAGATTGGAAAGAAGTACACCGATATTCCCAAATATGGTTTATAAATGTTTGTTTACCTTTAAAGAGGGATATGTTATAGAAATTTGCATTGGCATGGATCTTGGTTTGTTGATATAATTAAGAAATATAGGATAATAGATAATCATCTGTATCAGTCAAGGTTGTAGTTATGTTAGGTTTTCTAGAGATATACAGATATATTTCAGTTAGATAGGTATTCTTCAATTCTTTCAGAGACCTTCAGAATATGGCATTTAAAATGTTTTAAGAATTTTGGACTTTTCATGACAATGAGGCATGTCTGTACTTCAATAGGAGGATGGGCGTCAAAGAGGCTCCTTGTGTAGTTGCTTAGCCATTTGGGCAAGAAATTGCTCTTGCCTGGACTGCTTGCTCACAGAAAAGCAGACTACTGAAGTTGCTTAAAGAAGGCCAAACAGTCCTTTAGAATTCCTGCTACATGAAGAATTCTGCCTGACATTCTGCAGGAAACAGAAGAAAGTGACTGACAAATACTGCCAGGATAGGCGGAACTATTTTTGAAGTTTCCTACTTCATCGAAAAGTCTTCTGGACACTATGAGCCTGTAGTCTAAAGATGGATGTCCCAATGGTACAAAAGAACTTTGAGTGACTATCCAGGCTGCAAGATGTCTCTGTCAACTCTAGAGTTTTGCAAGTTGGTTACAATGCACTTCATGTTTACTTAGGTAATATTATATCCTTCTGGAGTCTTTGACGGAGTTGAAGAATTTATAGTTACGGTTATAGTTTTCCTTAGTTATGATAAAAGATAAAGTAGATATAAATATTGTAATTGTAAATCTTGCTTGATTACTGTTTTATTATATGCAATTTTAATATGTTAAAGTTAAAACCTCTCTTTTAATTTAAACAGAAAAGAGGAGATGATGTAGAATTCCTCTCTCTATTCTGTGATTACCATTAATGAATAAAGAAACTGTTTTGGACCTATAGCAGGGCAGAACTTAGCTAGGTGGGGAAAAATAACCTGAATTCTGGGACAAAAGAGGCAGAGTCAGGGAGAAGCCATGTAGCCCCGCTAGAGACAGATGCCAGAACTTTAACGGGTAAGCCACAGCCACGTGGCAATACAGAGTTTACTAGAAATTGATTAAGTTAATATGTAAGTGTTAGCCAAAACGAAGCTAGGGCTAATGAGCCAAGCAGTGTTTTAAATAATATAGTTTCTTTGTGATTATTTCAGAGCTAAGTGGCTGGGAACTAACTAGTAGCTTCTTTACAACACTTTGCCTTAAAGGTGGGTATTGAACCTGGCTCCTGAGGTACACTAGCACAAGAATGAACATCTTGAGAGCAGCATGTCCACTGCTTCTACTATAAACTATGCAACTTAAAATATAAGAGGTTTTCCTTATACTGGTATGTCATATATATTCTTGAATACCCCATTCAATCTCACCAGTTTCAAAGAGCCATTAGTATCTAGACATAATCTTATAGTGTGGTTATTTAAATATCTGTAATAAGATTGTAAAAATGAGCTCTGGCAAAATTTAAGGTTCTCAAAACTTCCCATTGAGATCCTGGAATAGAATCACACGATGCCAGAGAAATGAAGAGACTTGTGTACTAGAATGTATTTTTTTTTCTTTTTTGAGACAAAGTTTCTCTGTGTAATGCTGACTTTTTTGGAACTCACTCTTTATACCAGGCTGCCTTGGAATCAGAGACCTGTTTGCCTCTGCATGTCAAATCAACCCGAGCCTTGATTGTATTTTAATTTGAACACTGCAGTGTTTATATGTCATTGGAGAAGTGTGGTTATACTTATTCATGGGATTACCATATCTACCCATACACTGTATTAAGACAGCTTTAATAAACACGCACACACACACACACACACACACATACACACACACACACACACACACACACAGAGAGAGAGAGAGAGAGAGAGAGAGAGAGAGAGAGAGAGAGAGAGAGAGAGAATGGAATAGGGGGACGAAGAGAGACAGAAAGAGGGAGGGTTGTTATTCATTTCTTATGTAAATTACTTTGAAATCCTTTGTATGCTCTGATTTTACTAGGAATACAAATTCTTGGAATCTTTAAAGTTTTTTGTTCAGTTTTACTTACATTATTATATATATTTAATAGGAAATAATTAATTAAAGTGAGAGTAAATATATAATTTTTCCTTCAAACTGCCACTTCCCCTTTGTATTTCCAGTGGTTAAATTTTCCTTTTAGATTTTGTCTACATCTTTGCACAGAAAGCTCCCCACTCATGGTTCACATTTTATCCCTTTATTCTTTAATTATTTCCATGGTATTTATTGTCAACATATAATTATGCTCCTTGAGATAAACCCACAACTGCATACAGGCCATTTTGTTCAAACTCAGCACAAACTTTACAACTAGTATCCCTTTGTCTCAACTCCAGGCTTTACCACAAAAGAGAAAATGTAATACTGGTCTTTATATGAGTATCTCAGTCAATATCATGTTCTCCAGTTTCTTCCATGCTCTTCAACATGTACACCTAAGAAATTAATTTCTTCTTCAAGCTGTCAAGAATTTACAATCATGACTTTATAACAAAGTTTTTCACTTGTATTAGAGTTATTTATTGCCCATAAGATGTATTTACATAGATCAGATTGAAGATGCTGAACCTACCCAATAAATTTAATAGATAAATAATGAAACTATATCAGACTTATCACAGTCTTTTCAATGAGGTATTTTTTGTGAATGAAGTTCAATGAATTGTAATGAAGTGCAATTCATCTGTTCTTCTTTTTAAACTAATTTATTTTGACCTTGTTCATACAGTCATTACTGACATCAGGTAATAATATTTTCACCCTCAGTAAATAGATTTCTCCCTCGAACTACACTAAAGATGCTATCTTATCATCACAGCATAGCAAAGAAATAAATTAGCTGGAACAATTGTCTTCTATGTCATTGGTCAGAGATTCTGTCACTGTATGAACAACATACTATTAAATATGATAGTTACCTAGTGATGTTTAAAATGTAGTGTAATTTTGATTGGCAGTGAATTTCATGTGTTGTTGACAACAATATGATATTCCAATCATGGACAAAATGTGTTATGATCAGATAAGTATAATTAGTGTGTCCATCACCTCAGCCATTTATGAATATTTCCTGTTCAACATGTTAAAAATTGTTCACACTTGATGTTTTAGAAAAAAATTTTATTGTAGTCCAAAAGTTGCCTTATTATGACAGAGAATATTTGAGTTACTTTACATTTTTCACAATAGTTCTGAATCTGCTAACATTCATGTCTACATTTTTGCTTCTTCCAACTTCTGAGCCACTTCTAACAAGTATTCTATAATTTTTATGAGATCAAATTTTTAGTTACTACAAATAAGTGAAAATTGTTTAATTGTGCTTTTCTAGACATTATTATTGCACTCAAGGTTCTCTGGTTTTATTTGTGCTCTCTTTATTTAAATGTATTTATATGTCTCTGTTTGAGTCTATGTATGCCACATGCATGCAGTCATCCAAAGAGGTTATAAAAGAGCACGAGATCTACTTGAATTGGAGTTACAGATAGTAACCTGTAGATGTTGGGAAGTAAATCAGGTTTTCTATAAGAACAATTAGTACTCTAAAACACTGAGCCATATCTTCAGTACTTCTACAGTTCTTTGTTTCTTTCTTTTGTTTCTTTTTTCAGTTTTGAAAATGAAGTAATTTTATACTTTATGGCAGAATAACATTCAATTATTACAGTTTTGTGTGTATTTTTAAGTTTAATCCTGTACATGTGTGCATATATGCATAGAGGTATGTGCATATGAATGTACATGCCTATGAAGTCTGATCAATTTTCATCTACTGATAAATATCATCCTAAGGACGTTTTTCCCATTCTAATCTTTTTTATTCACTTTTATTTAGGTGTATTTGTATATCTTTACATGAGAATATTTGATCACACTGTGAACTCCAAGAATGAATTATTTTCTGAAAAAAATCTGCTTCTATCTATAGTGTGACTCAGTCCTAGCAGACTCTTTTAATCTAAGAGTTTTCTGCTTGAATATTGTAAACAGAATTAAATAAAATCAACCACATGTCAGGAGGCAGAACAAGCAACCAATTGACGAGAGAAAACCATAGAGAGTAAGAGGAAGTCAGGAGGATGGAGAAAGAGACACACAGGAAGTGGAATGGAGGAGCATATGGCAGGAGTTTTGTTTGAGATAGCGTAGGAAAAAGTTCAGTTTCTGGAACAAAGGAAGAAAAGGAGGAAAAAGCAGCTGTGTTGTTTCTCTGCCTCTCTGGCTTAGCAGATTTTTCACCCCAGCATCTAACTCCTGAGTCTTCATTGATAAAATTAAACATTAGAGACTTAGTTAAAAATAACATATATGTAGACATTTAAATTGATTCCTTGTCACAGCAATAAAAAACAATGGTGTGGTAAATATGTCTACATAAATGTTTTTCTGACACACTGATTTTGTTGACTTTTCTGTTTTGCCACTCTAAGCTTGTATGATATGCATGGGTGTATGTATAAGTATGTATGTAGGATCTTTTCAATGAGCATGTGGTGTCCATAGGTTAACACTGAAAGACCTTTATTCATTTCTTTCAATGTACTTTGAAACAGGGTCCTTTATTTTAACCCAGAGTTTTCTGGTAAGACTGATCTATCAAGCCTATCAAGACAGCTTGCTGAAGGAACATTCTGTCTCTACCCAAGCTGTTTATGCTGGAATTAGAGTTAGGCTACCATCATTCATGCCTGTTTGGGAGAAATGTAATTTTAACTCTTGTAATCAAGCTTTTGCATAAGAAGCACTTTTAACTTGTAAAGTACTTTTTCTGCCCTGTATTTTCTTACACTTAGGACGGGGGAGTTGTGCCATATTGCACTATTATATTTCTTGAGTAAACTCTGTACTGTTTTCCATTATACTTGTACTAATTTACACCTTCATCAGCAATAATTAAGCACTCCCCTTTCTATATCCTCATTAGAACTTGTGTGTATTTATGTGAGTGTTGATCATAGACTTTCTAAGTGGGATGTGATTATGATTCATCATGATTGTTATTTGTAAATGATAACTTGAATAACTAAGTTTAAGCACTTCAATCGTATTTAAATTTTTTAATCATATTCACAAGACTGCCTTTCAATAATTATAGAATTTGAAATGTAGACTTAGGTAGCATCTTCCCCGATCCCAGAGATATTACTCAGTAACTTAGAAAATGTGCTCCTTTTTCAAAGGGATCAAATCTGGGTACATTGCGTCACATTAGGCACCATACAACTGCCTCCAATACCGCTCTAGGAGATGTAGTAACTTCTTCTGTCCTCTGCAGGGCTACACATATACAACCTATACTTAAAGAAACACACATATACATAGGAAAATAACAAAAATAAAATTTAAAAATCTGCCTATGAGTTTTTTTTAAGATTCTATGGAACTACAGATGTGTTTGAATACAAGTATGTGAAGTTTTAATATGAATATATTGCATTTTTACCCTATTTCAAAATTATAGAAATCCTACCATTAAAATTTATTATTTGGCTTATTGGGGATTTCGCATTTCATTGATTGTCTTGGATACCATTGGAAATACCTATTTCACCTTTTAGCAGTTTTTGGTAAATTAATTTTAATGTGGTGAAGGGTTACTCTTTTAATGATCTATTGCCTTCAAAACTAAGCTTTGTTTATGGCTTCCACATGTAATAACTTTTTTAAACGGTTTGTTCTTTGCCTGTGTTAAGTGCATGCATTTAATTGATCTTCATTTTAAGAAACCAGTCTTCCTCCATCCCAACCATCCCATTCCCCCAAGCTCTCCCTATCCTCCCCTTCTCACTTCTCTCTACCCATCTCTCCTTACCCCCACCCCACCCCAACCCCCAAAGCTCTCATTTTTTGACTAGCAATAGATCTTAATTAAGGGGGCATTTTAGGGTTGGCAAGAGACTGGTCTTTAGAGGGGTTCCTAGGTGTCCAAGGAGATGTCCCCAGCTTGTTCCTTGAGCAGCTGAGGAGAGGGTACTTGAACTGGCCCTATCTTATAGTCACACTGATAATATCTTACATATCACTATAGAACCCTCATCTGGTGATGGATGGAGATGGAGACAGAAACCCACACTGGAGCACTGGAGTGAGCTCCCAAGGTTCTTATGAGGAGCAGAAGGAGACAATACATGAGCAAGGAAGTCAGGACCACAAGGGGTGCGCCCACCCACTGTGATGGTGGGGCTGATTTAATGGGAACTCACAAGGCCAGCTGGAGTGGGACTGATGGAGCATGTGATCAAACCGGTCTCTCTGAATGTGGCTGACAAGGAGGGCTGACTGAGAAGCCAAGGACAATGGCACTGGGTTTTGATTCTACTGCATGTACTGGCTTTGTGGGAACCTAATCTGTTTGGAGGCTCACTTTCCTAGATCTGGATGGGGAAGGGGGAACTTGGATTTCCCACAGGGGAGGGAACCCTGTCTGCTCTCTGGACTGGAGAGGGAGGGGCGGGGGGGGGGGAGGAGGGAGGGGGAGGGAAATGGGAGGAGGGGAGGAGGTAAACATTTTTAATAATAATAATAATAATAATAAAAACCTGAAAAAAAGAAATCAGCATTGATTTTTCACAAAGTTCTCTGATAGTCTCCTGCAATGTTTCATATCTAAATATGTATCTTTCTGGTTTAAAAGTCAGCTTCTACCTACCTTTTGTTTTCATTGTCTAAGATGACAATAAGTTTCTTTGGACAAACATACAGTATATGTATGGTCTTCTTACTTACATAAAATATAGGTAAGTCTCTGATATCAGCTTATAGACATATGAAGTTGTTTTCAACTAGTTTTTAAATCTATTTTATTAGTTATATTTTAGTTGGTCATACCATTCACTCTTTGTTTTCCCACAATTCCTTGTTTGGGTATTAGAAGGGACTTCACATTTTTTTTAGTGGTCACATGCTGGGTGTATTTGTATTTCAGTTTAAGAAAATTATGTTGATTTCCCAATATGACAATAAGAAAAGTAGCACACACATTATTTTCATTTTGACGGTATAGCATGTGTCTCCATTGGCTTGTCTATCTCTTATTGTCAAATTATGGAATTAGGCATAGCATGGAAAATGGATGGTCATGGAATTTGACCCTCAAATACTAAGTACCTGATTCTCCATATAGAATGTTATTCACCAAGTTCTTGAGCATTCTCTACTCAAAGGTGCAGGTAAAATTTTTTAATTACTTCATAATCAATGAATATAAGAAAAATTACTAGCAGGACAGGGGATGACTCATCAGGCAAAGGCACTCAATATGAAGCATGGTGAACTGAGTTGTACAGTAGAAAAACAAAAGTGTCACCCATATTGTATTCTATACATACATACACACACACACATGCACACATGCACACACATGTTATATAATATGTTAGAAGAGGAACCAATGAGAAAATATTCAGGCAAGCTTGCTCCTTATTGGGATAATTCTGATGTCTGTAATAGATAGTTTCAATGCCCCAACTTCCAAAGGAAGTAATTCTAATTTTAAAGACTTATCACCTCCCTAATTCTCAGACTGTCTATTGAATTTCTCAGATTCCCTATTTCCTTTTTATCCACCGTCTTTCCTCTTCTCCCTTCTGAAAAGAGAAGAATTAAATAACTTTTTGGATGGCCTTCTCTTTCTAAAAGCTCCAAAACCATTACATGATCCTTTTAAAAAATGGTTAGGTCCTGAGGGAGGTTGAGTCCCAGTTTCCTGAGAAACCGCCACACTGATTTCCACAGTGACTGCACAAGAATGGATGAGTGTTCCTCTCACTCCACATCCTCTCCAGCATAGGGTATCATTGGTGTTTTTGAGTTTAGCTGTTCTGACAAGAGTAAAATGGTATCTCAAAGTTGTTTTGAGAAAGACTTCGGGCCAGCCACATTCAGAGAATCCGGCCAAATTCAGAGAATCTGGTTAGATCACGTCCTCGTTCAGTCCCAGTCCAGCTGGCCTTGGTAAACTCTCATTAGATCCGTCCCCTTGTATCAGTGGGTGATAGCATCCCTCGCAGTCCTTATTTCCTTTTTCATTTTCTTCATCCTTCTGCTCCTCATTTGAACCTTGGGGGGGAAACCCTGACTGCCCTAAGGGAAGAAGAGGGAGGAGGGGAGGGAGTGGGGGGAGTGAAGAAAAAAAAATTTAAAAAAAAAAGTTATTTTGATTTGCATTTCCCTGATCACTAAGGAGGTTGAGCATGACCTTAAGTGCCTTTTGGCCATTCGAAGTTCTTCTGTTGAGAATTCTCTGTTCAGATCAGTACCCCATTTTTTAAATTGGGTTAATTAGAGTTTTAGTGTCTAGTTTCTTGAGTTCTTTGTATATTTTGGAGATCAGACCTTTGTCTGATGAGGGGTTGATGAAGATCTTCTCCCAGTCTTAAGGTAGCCTTTTTGTCTTAGTGACAATGTCTTTTGCTTTAGAGAAGCTTCTCAGTTTCAGTAGGTCCCATTTATTCATTGTTTCTCTTATTTTCTGTGCTACTAGGGTTCTACCTAGGAAGTGCTCTCCCGTGCATATGTCTTGTAGACTACTTCCCACTTTCTCTTCTATCAGGTTCAAAGTGGTCAGATTATTATTGAGGTCTTTAATCCATTTGGACTTGAGTTCTGTGCATGGTGATATATATGGCTCTACCTTCATTCTTCTACAGGTTGACATCCAGTTATACTAGCACCATTTGTTAAAGATGCTATCCTTCCATTGAATACCTTTAGCTCCTTTGTCAAAAATCAGGTATTCATAGGTTTGTGGGTTAATATCAGGGTCGTCTATTTGAGTCCATAGGTCAACTTCTCTGTTCTTATGCCAATACCAAGCTATTTTCAATACTGTGCCTTATCATTCTACAAAAGCATTTGTTCAACTATGTTCATAGCAGCAGTATTTGTAATAGCCAGAACCTGGAAACAACCTAGGTGCCCCTCAATAGAAGAATGGTTAAAGAAGGTGTGGAACATATACACATTAGAGTTTTACTCAGCAGTAAAAAACAATGACATCTTGAATTTTGCATGCAAATGGATGGAAATAGAAAACGCTTTATTGAGTGAGGTAACCCAGACCCAAAAAGAGGAAAATGGTATGTACTCACTCATAAGTGGATTCTAACCATAGTTAAAGGTCTTCGAGCCTATAATTTGTGATCCTAGAGAAGTTAAATAGTGAACCTGAAGAAAATCATATAGTTATCCTTCTGGATATTGGAAGTAGACAAGATTGCCAGGCAACCTTGGGTGCATGGGGGGGCGTGGAAGGAAGGAGAGATGATTAGAGAAAAGGGAGTAGGGGAGGATTAGAGAAAGTTTGTGGGAATGGGATGGGGGGAGGGAGGAAGAATGGATATGGGACTAGGGAAGTATATATCTCAATTAAGGGAGCCATTTTAGGGTTTGTAAGAGACTTGATTCTTGAGGGTTCCTAGGTCCAAAGAGAGATTCCCAGATTGTTCCCTGGACAACAGAGGAGAAGGTGCCAGAATTGGTCTTGGCCCATAACCATTCTGACAAATATTTTGTATATCACCATAGAACCTTCATCTGGCAATGGATGGAGATAGAGACAGAGACACACATTGGAACACTGGACTTAACACCCTAGGTTCAAACGAGAAGCAGAAGGAGTGAGAACGTGAGCAAGGAAGTCAGGAACAGAAGGAACCTTCTTCCAACGACGGGTGGAGATAGAGACAGAGACCCACATTGGAACACAGGACTGAGCCCCCAAAGTCCAAATGAGGAGCAGAAGGAGGGAAAACGTGAGCAAGGAAGTCAGGACCAGAGGGAACCATCATCCAATGATGGATGGAGATTGAGACAGAGACCCACATTGGAGCACTGGACTGAGCCCCCAAGGTCCAAATGAGGAGCAGAATGAGGGAGAACATGAACAAGGAAGTCAGGACCGTGAGGGGTGCGTTCACCTACTGATACAAGGGGACTGATCTAATGAGAGCTCACTAAGGCCAGCTGGACTGGGACTGAACGAGCATGTGATCAAACCAGATTCTCTGAATGTGTCTAACACGGGGACTGTCTGAGAAGCCATTGATAATGGCACTGGGACTTGTTTCCTCTGCATATACTGGCTTTTTGGGATCCTAGTTGTTTGGATGCTCACCTTCCTAGACCTGGAGGGAGAAGGGAGGAACTTGAACTTCTCCCAGGGCAGGAAACCCTGACTGCTCTTAGGACTGGAGAGGGAGGAAGAGAGAGAGTGGGGGGAGTGGGATGGTATTGGGAATAGGGGCAGAAGTGGAAATTTTTATAAATTAATAAAAAAAGAATGAAAAAAATGGTTAGATTCATCAAAGCAATATTCCACTCCAATACCAATTTTTCTCTTAGTTTTTCTTTCTGTTGCTATGATAAATACCATTAGCAATAGCAGATTGGTGTGGGAAGGATTTATTTCCCCAAACTTCTTATACCTTATCTTGCAGGGAAGCCAAATAAGGAGCTCCAGACAAAAACCTAGAGACAAGAACTGAATGAGATGTCTTGAAAGAGTGAAAGATGCTACTTATATTGGCTAGTTCCCCATAGCTCATTCAGCTAGTTTTATAAATTCCAAGGATGTCTTCACTGGGATGACAACAACAGTTGGGTAGGCCCTGTAACTACAATCACTAATAGAAAACAATATCTCTCACACACATGCTCCCCCCAGATCAATAGAGGCAATTTCTCAATTGCATTTTCCTCTTCCTCGATGATGCTCTTTGTGTCACACTGACAAACATTAACCAGCACACTTACTATGTAATGTTCTTTTTTTATGTCACATTTAACACAAATTGAACTTGTGATTAAGAGGTACAATGAGGTTCATGTTTGTGTAGGGAAAGGGTAGGGAGCAAGGTTCTGTAAAGGAAGGAGTAGATTAGACATGATTCCGGAGATAGGCAAGAATGATACTATAGGTCCTTGGAGCCAGAGTGTTCCTTCAGAGTCATTCCAACATGGCTGAAACAGCCAGTCACATATGCAGTTAAATGTGTGACTTGAACTAGATGATTCTCTACACGGGGAGTAATATCAGAATAAAGAACCATTAAAAACTACCAATAAAACTATCAAGCAAAAAATACATCCTTTTTAAAACCAAATCTTGAAGATATAACATGATTACTACTACATTTACTTCCCTTTAATTCATTTTGTTTTTTCCAACATTTCTATATTATTTTCTAGATTACACTTTTAAATTTTTGGCTAATGCAATATTTATTTGTTCTATATCTCAAATGAGAGTAACCTCACAATTTCATACATCTTATTTTGATTTGTTAGGTATATATTAACTTCTAATTCTGTCACCATCATAGTATTGAATAAATTGAATGCCATCAACCATTTTGCCCTAATTTCCAAACTTATTTTATATTTAATTGATTTTAAATTAGCTCTTTTAGAGCATTTTTAAATGATCATTAGCAGAATTGTTTGTATGTGTTTTGTTCATAAAACATTTTATTTCTTTACTACTTTTGCTTTGGCAAGAAATAACCCCAAGGTTTAAACTGGTCACTTGGTAGACTGTGATATTTGGATTGTCTCAGTGGCTTTTTTAAATCATCTTTTTACTGTGTGTTCTAAGGAAATATCTACAATTTGCATACTTCTGCTTTTATGAAGTATATATGAAGAAATTGAGTGTCAATACTATCAACTTTCCCTAAAATATTGATACCCAATTCAAATTCTACTGGATGAGGAAGATCTGGTAACAAAGACAAGTGACTAAAAAAGACATGGTACTGAACATGGATAAAAATAGTCAAGAGAAAAAAATTATCGAATATAATTCAACAAACTCATTCATTTATGACAGCATGTGTCTGTCTTCACTTCTCCCTCCAATAAATACTTTCTCTTTCATAGAAACTCATCACAAATGTTTTGTACTTTTGCAAACTCAGGTTTGATCTCTAGGAACTTGCAATCAACTGTTCATTCTTATGCCCAGATGAAGATTCCCTGTAATTGGAAGCTTTCATAGGGTACAGAAAAGCACAGTGTTCCATGGTGAAAGTAGGGAGAATCACTGCTCTGAACACTCCTATCTTGAGATAGAAAATCAACAGAGGATGGAAGTCTCATAGCAGTTACAGGCACTAAAGCAATTTTGAAATAGTTGCAATAACCCAAATATTCCCTAATTTTAAAAAGAAGACATTTTATTTTATTTGGCCCTTGTTCTTGTACTAAAACAAATTTTCAAGTCCTTCTTTATCAATGGTTCTGAGATATGTAGCCTGTGGTCTTTCAATTAATTATTTTCCTTGTTCACATCTGCCTTTCAGCATCTTAGTTTACAGGGCTATGATTGTACATGCAGTATCACCTTATACTGTATTGACATAGACGTCACACATTCTTTTGTCTCTGCCATTTACTGTTTGCTCTGAAGGAACAATCCACTCATCAAGCTGTTCTCTAAGTCTTATCAAGACATTTGAAAACAATTTCAGACAGTACTATACATACATGTTGTCATGGAAAGAATTTGTTTTATTTCCCACTTGCTGCTCATAATATTTTTAAATATGTTTTGTATCCACTATCTTTTTCTTCATCACTTACATTGTTCATTGCTCTGTTCAATTTTGCTGAGCTTTTTAAAATTATCGTATGAAAAATGTGTCATGAATATGCACAATTAAAAATTCTACTGAGATATGCCTAGAAATGTGTGTGTGTGTGTGTGTGTGTGTGTGTGTGTGTACACATGCGTTAAATATCTACTGAAGTCTATGTAGCTTTTTCTGAATTCTTTTTTTTCAATTGTGCCTAGGTTGGAAACTTCTCTTTTTATCTTGTTCGATTTTTGTAAAATTTCAGATAATTTAAAACTCAACATTCAAATAGACTGGATCCCAAAAATCCAGTATATGCAGAGGAAACAAGTCCCAGTGTCATTATCCATGGCTTTTCAGAAAGACCCCGTGCCAGCCATATTCAGAGAATCTGGTTGGATCACGTGCTCGTTCAGTCCCAGTCCAACTGGCCTTGGTGAACTCTCATTAGATCAGTCCCCTTGTATCAGTGGGTGAACGCACTCCTCACGGTCCTGCCTTTCTTGTTCATGTTCTCCCTCCTTCTGCTCCTCATTTAGACCTTGGGGGCACAGTCCATTGCTCCAACGCGAGTCTCTGTCTCAATCTCCATCCATCAATGGGTGAAGGTTCCCTCTGGTCTTGCCTTCTTTGCTCACGTTCTCTTTCCTTTCTGCTTCTCGTTTGGACCTAGGGAGTTAAGTCCAGTGCTCCAATGTGGGTCTCTGTGGGGGGGAGGAACTTGAACTTCCCACAGGGCAGGAAACCCGAACTGCGCTTAGGGATGGAGAGGGAGGAGGAGAGGGAGTGGGGGGATTGGGAGGGTGTTGGGAGGAGGGGCAGAAATGGAAACTTTTATGAATTAATAAACTTTTATAAATTAAAAAAAACTTTAAAATTAGTCTAATGATTTAAGTTTTAAAAAGATTAAGCATAGTACATTTTTATAAACGTGTCATTATAAATAGTCATATTGAAGCAGAAAAACTATAACTGGTATAAAGACTTTCTTAAACCTTTTATATTAAAACAATAAAGTATTTTTCTTTTATAAAAAAATAAATAAAACTCAACATTCACAATTTTGATATCCAAATACCCTTGACATATGTTTGTGTTTTCATGTTCCACATGCCATCATTCAGTAATAATTGATGATACTAACTTCAGGAAAAATACAGTTGAGCCTTTGGGCCAAAATGACATGTCTTGTCTTGGATATTTCCTCTTAGTAGTTTTCTAAGTACTATGTATCACCTTCTTCCACTTGCCTTGCTATGTTCAGAACTTAGTCATTATGTACCTAGCTTTTCTTTCCTCTATGGAAATACTGAAATGGTCCTGAGTAGAATCAGTGTATACTACAAAATAGTTTCATCATTTCTAAATTTGTCCATACAATCTGTGAATTGTCCAAGTAATGATAAATTTCTTTCAGGTACTGATGGGAATCTAGAATTTATTCAAATGCCAATACCACATACTTAATGGTTACACACCCTACCAGTGTACTGGGTTTATATTCTAGGTAGAAAATATTTGTAGTAGACCTATGTCTTTGTTGTTGTTGCTGTCATCATATTTTAACCAAAATTAATAACTTATTCTTAATAATGCTCCTTAGGTTCTAGAAGACCTTTTAAATGGTGTGTAAAAATTACTCACAGACAAATCGAAAAGCTGCCACAGCTACTTCAATAGACATGTGAAAGTTTTATGCTCAGGGACATCAAGTAATCTGTCTTCATCCACAGCTCTCAAAGTTCTCTCTGGCATAAAGCTGTCATTCAAAATAGTTTAGAACTTCCTATGGGAGAGAAGACAATAGATATTCGAGGGGATTTTATCTTCCTTTTAACAGCACTTTAGGAAGGAATCCCTCAGGTGTACAAGACTGCTTTGATTTCCTAAATATCTACACGTTTTTCAGGCTTCTATCAGGTTGGTATTTCTTTTACAGAAATACTCTCAAAAGAACTCACTGTAAAGCAAAGGATAATGAGCCTATAGTCCATTATCCTAGAGAAGCTAAGTAACAAGTTGAACCCTATGAAAAACATACATTGATTCACTTGGAAAGGGGAAATAGGCAAGATTACCTGACAAAATTGGGAGCATGGGAGTGGAGGGAAGAAGGGGAGGGGGAAGAACTTGAGGGAACAGGATAGTCAAAATGGAGGGAGAATAGAGAAGAAAGCAAAAAAATCTATTTTGATTGACGGGATCATTATGGGGCTAGCAAGAAACCTGACACTATATTCCCAGGAATTCCCAGGAATCCACAAGGGTGACCCCAGCTAAGTCCATGAACAATAGAGGAAAAGGTGCTCAAACTGCCTTGCCCTTGCTCTGTAGTCAGACTGATGAATATCTTAAATATTGCCATAGAACCTTCATCCAGCAACTGATGGAAATAGAGGTAGAGACCTGCAACGGAGAACTGGGTTGAGCTCCCAAAGTCCAGTTGAAGAGTAGGAGAGAGAATATGAGCAAAGAACTCAAGACCATGATGAGTACACCCGCTGAAACAGTTTACCTGAGTTAATGGAAGCTCACTAACTCCAGCTGGACAGGGAAGGAACCAGTAGCATAGGATGAAACTCGACCATCTGAACATAGGTGACAGTTGTATGGCTGGGGAAGACTGATGGGGCCACTGTCAATGGCACCAGGATTTATCCCTCCCTACTGCTTGTATTGGTGTTTTGTGAACCTATTCTCTTTGGATAGATACCTACCTTGCTCAGACTAAATATAGTAAAACGGGCATTGGACCCTCCCCAAAGCAATGTGCCTCACCCTTTCTGAGGAGTGGGAGTGGGGAGGTTAGATGGAGGGAATGGGATTGGTATTTAAAATGAAAAAAAAAGAGATGGTTTCTTTTCTTTTAACAAAAAATAAAATAAAAATTTAAAAACAGAACTTGAATAGTCAGAACAATGATACTGTGAGTAAGGGAGGGCATCAGAAGAAGTTATGAGACAAAACTTTCCTGAGGAGAAGTATCAAACACATCTACTCATCCCAGGTAGGAAGCTCACTGCAAGACAAAGTACTAACATCACCAAAGCCTAACTTGGTAGACCACGAGTTTTATTGAGGTTAATTGTAGGAATATAGTTGGGCATACATATATATACATATATATATATGGAGACATATGTATATATGCATATATATTTTCATAATTTGAATAGACCTCTTTTGATTTTTTTGAATACTTTCTACATTATTATTTTACCGTCATAAGAAATTAACCTATCTCCTTTATAACAATGTTAACCTCAGAGAATATGACTTTATTGTACCATATAAGAAACAGATTTTGGTATTCCAAGTATTATGTTGAGGGCAGAGAGTATCATTTCTATGATGTTTCATTAAGTTTTTTATATAGAAATAGTAAGAAATAATTTTTGAGTCCATTATGGTGTTCTTAAGATTTTACTTTTATATACCTAATTGAAATAAAATTATACGACTTTGCCCCTCTCTTTGCTTCCCCAATCTCTCCATCTCTTCTAATATCTTCTTTCAAATTCCTCTTATGCTACCTCCCATTGAAATGTTTGTAGACTGTTTTTCTTTTATTATAATTGTTTCACACATGTGTGTATCTGTATGTACACACTCAGATACACACACAAATGTAAAACCTACTGAGTCATTTTGGCTTATCAGTTTTTAAGACTGGCCACTCTGCAATAGACAATCAATTAGAGAGCCCATCTTTGTTAGAAGATTATCCTCCTTATCCCTGTAGTCATTAGCTGCCTGTAGTTATTATTATAGTATGAACTGAACCAAGAGACAGATAACAATGGTTTATAGTCAATATGCAAAACGGAAACTGTTTTAAATTTTAAATAGCATGCACGAACAGCATTCACACACATTTTTCTTATTCCCTTGGTTACAAATAAATATTAATTTCTGGTTTCTAAGAAATATAAGCTAACTGAAAATCCAATGTTTTTTTTTTTTCTAACACTAAGTTTCTGTAGAAAGTATACCTCCTGGGCAACTCCCAAGTCTTAAGTTGACACTATCATTTAAACTGTTAAACAAGTACAAAGTGATTCATTTATACTTTTCTTGTAGTAAGAAATTGTTTCTAAGTGTGAAGAGCAAAAGAGTCATATCCTTAGGTTTTATAGCATGCATGAATTCCATGAGTTTATATGCTAATCCAACAGACCTTAGATAATACCTTATTCTTATGCTCGATAAAGCATATAAAAGGTAGAAGAAAAATAAATTTTCTTTAAATCTTAAAGAAAAGTAGGTCACACTCAGAGGTAAAATTTCCACATCTAATTAGCCATAAAATTTATTGAATATTTTGTGATTTTGTTATCTCCACTGAAATAATGCTTACTTTTAAAATTAATTGTTTCTAAATTGTAATTATCTGGTAATGTTCTAAATAGAATAAATACAATAGACTATATTCAATGAGTCTAATTTTATGAATTAAGTAATATGTGTGGTTATTGAGTTCTTGGAACTTGATAAAAACATTAATATTGTTGTAAAGCAGCATTGGCAATTTCTACTATCATTATTCTGCATTTCATGAAAAATTTGTGGATTTGCAGCAGAGCCCTATCAGTGATGTCTTATTCTGACAGAGACTGGGCCCTGGCAGTTCTGCTAACTCAGAAAATATACAAAAGCAGGGACTCATTTTTATTTCATTGAAATGTAACAGACTCCTTCTCAGTTAACAATTACCCTATCATTCCCTCACCTTCCTCTTTTTCCAAAAGACTGGATGTGATCAGCTCTCTACTTGTATGTAAGATGTATGTAACCTGGTGTTATTTCACCTTCGTGTTTTATTTACACTTGAGTATCTATAGAATATCTCAATATAACAGGATATAAAGGTAGATTTTCATGGTCACCTCTCACTTTTGTCTTGTCACAGGAAGGCTCATTCTCATTTGTCAATTGTTCATACTGGGAACAGTTTAGGTGTTTGTTTTCATTTCTCAAAAGCAATTCATTAAGAGTTGTTGTTAAAACCACCTCCCTAAATACTTCTCAAGGCTTTCCCTCACAAGATGAATCTAACACCCTTGCTCACAGACTTACCACTATTATTAGTATTTGATGATAGCCTTGGGTTTTCAAAAGTGGACCTCACCAACAGATTTTAGAACATCACCTCAATTTGCTGCACTTTTTTTTGTTTTATTCCTACAAAGATTGTCTGATGCATAGAAGATTAAGTCCAACTTCTTGGCAGTGATCTATATCCCTAGACTCATACTAGTTAGCTTGTAATTTTACTTTGCTTACCAACTGCAGGTTTCCTTACTCTTTTTGGAATACTAAAATCTAGTAGACTTTTTCCCATCTTCTGCAGGCTGAAGCTTCTCTGATGATGGCTGGTTAAGGCATTGAACTATATGTGTAGCAGCATACCATTAGGAGTCATTTTATCTTTAAATTCTTGCTTTGTTTTTGAGGCTGGTAGTATTTAGTTTTACCCTAGGTCTTTTGGTCATCTATCCTCAGGTGCTTAGTCACCCATGCAATGTCATATAATATGTTTCATCTCATGGATTAGGTCTTACTTTAAATCAAAATGTCTTGGGGTTTCTATTGTTTTGAAAGAGATAACATGACCATAGAACCTCTTAAAAAGGAAAAACTTAATTGAGTGGGCTTACATTTTCAAAAATTTAGTTCTTTAGCAACATGGTGTGACATTGTGGCACACTGTTGGAGTAGGATATGAGAGTTTTATATCTTGACCTATAGGCAACAAGAAGTAATATGATACACTGGGAATGGTTTGAGCATATATCCTACCTCACAGACCACTGCCATAGTGACATACTTCCTTCAACAAGGCCGTACCTACTCCAAAAAAAAGCCACACCTCCTAATAGTGCCATTTCCTTTGATTTTAAAGGACAATGACATTCAAACTACCACACTGACTAAGCTTGACTGTTCTGGAACTTGCTCTGAATAATAGACTGTCCCAAAACTCAGAGATCGGCCTCTGCCTTCCTTGGGATTAAAGATGTGTGCCACCACACCTGGCTCTAATGTTTTCTTTTATTCCTTTTCACAACTTGGAAACTTAGTGAGGTGGGATCTTGCTCTGAAGTCGCCACTTCATTTATTCCTTTTCTTACACTGTTTATCTTCTTGGACATAGATAGGACTCAGCTCCACCCTACTTCCTGGTGCCCCTTTTTCTCTTCAATTATTACATTTTAAAGTTCCCTTGCTCCTTTTCATTAGAAACCTTCACTTGAATTAATACTAACCACACAACAGAATCTATAGTAGGCTCTTTTGATACTTCCTCTGCCAATGGAATTAATTCAGAACTCTTCACTTTAGTCTCAGGCAGACTCTTTAGATAAGAACAAAAAGCATCTTTATTCTTCACCAAAATATCACAAAAAAATATCTCTAGGTCACATAATAAACTTCTCCTCTGAAGCCTCTTGAACCAGGCCCCCACAGCTCAAATCTTCCTCAGCACCACTGTCTTCCATGCTCCTACTATTAAGGTTCATTATGCAATACTTAAAGCATTCCACTGCTTTTGTTAATTCCTATATTCTCTCTGGCTTTTTATTAGTTTGGGAAAAAGGCTGATCTATTTTGTTCATTTTCTCTAAGAACCAACTCTTTGTTTCATTGATTCTTTGTATTGTTTTCTTTGTTTCTATCTTCTTGATTTCAACACTCAATTCTATTATTTCCTGCCTTCTAGTTCTCTTGAGTGAGTTTGCTTTTGTTTACTTTTTGTACTAAATTTTCAAATATTCTGTTAATTCACTAGTGTGGGATTTTTTTAGCTTCTTTATGTAGGCATGTAGTGCTATGAACTTTTCTCTTAACACTGCTTTCATCATATCTTATAAATTTGTGTATGTTGTGTGGTCATTTTCATTGAATTTTAGAAACTCTTTAATTTCTCACTTTATTTCTTCCTTGACCCATTGATGATTAGGGTGAGCATTGTTTAATTTCCATGTGTTTGTGGGCTTTTTGGAATTAGTATTGCTGTTCACTTCTAGTATTAAAGCATGGTGATCCAATATGGTAAATGGGGTTATTCCAATTTTTTTGTATCTGTTGAGGTTTGTTTAGTTACCAAGTATGTGGTCGATTTTTGAGAAGGTTCCATGAGGTGCTACGAAGAAGGTATATTCTGTCATGGTTAGAAGGAATACTCTATGGATGTCTGTTAAGTTCATCCCATCTTACACCTGTAAGAATGGCCAAGATCCAAAACGCTGATGACAACTTATGCCTGATAGGTTGTGGAATAAAAGGAACACTCCTGCGTTGCTGGGGGGGGGGGTGTGCAAGCTGGTATAGCCTACTTGGATGTTGGTGTGGCAATTTCTCAAATAATTAGAAAACAATTTTCCTCAAGACCCAGTAAATACCACTTTGGGGTTTATATCCAAAGGATGTTCAATCGTGCCACAAGGACATGTGCTCAACTATGTTCATAGCAGCATTGCTTGTCATAGCCTGAACCTGGAAACAGCCTAAATGTCCCTTGACCAAAGAATGGATAAGGAAAATTTGGTACATTTACACAATGAAGTACTACACAGCAGAAAAATTAACAACATCTTGAATTTTGCAGGCAAATGGATGGAGCTAGAAAACACCATTTTGAGTGAGGTAAACCAGAAAGACAATTATCAAATGTACTCACTCATAAGTGGTTTTTAAACGTAAAGCAAAGAATATCAGTCTACAAATCACAATCCCAGAGAACCTAGACAACAATGAGAACCGTAAGAGAGACATACATAGTCTAATCCATATGGGAAGTCGAAAAAGACAAGATCTCCTGAGTAAATTGGGGACCTTAGAAGAGGGTTGAAGAGGAGGGGAGAGGCAGGAAGCGGAGCAAAGAAAAATGTAGAGCTCAATATAAATCAATAAAATTAAAAAAAACATTTCACTGCTTTCCTAACACAAAGTACCAAAGTCAAAATTTCTCTAAACAATCAAAAATTACAGTAGCACATATACACTTTAGAGTTCTATTCAGTGGTAAAAAACAATGACATCTTGAATTTTGCATGCAAATGGATGGAAATAGAAAACACTTTACTGAGTGAGATAACCCAGACCCCCCCTCAAAAAAAGGGAATATGGTATGTACTCACTCATAAGTGGATTCTAGCCATAAACAAAGGACATTGAGCCTATAGTTCGTGATCCTAGAGAAGCTAAATAAAAGGTGAACCCAAGGAAATACATATAGTTATCTTCCTGGATATTGGAAACAGACAAGATTGCCAGGCAAAAGTTGGGAGCAGGGGTTTGGGGTGTATTAGGGGTAAGGGGAGATGGGGAGAGAGAAAGGAGAAGGGGGGATTTGGGAGAGCTTGGGGGAATGGGATAATTGAGATGGAGGAAGGGTAGATATGGGAGCAGGGAAGAAGATATCTTAACTAAGGGAACCATTTTAGGGTTGGCTAGAGTCTTGGCTCTAGAGGGTTTCCCAGGTGTCTGAGGGGATTTCCCCATCTAGGTCCATGGGCAGCAGAGGAGAGGGTGCCTGAACTGGCCTTCTCCCATATACACACTTGCATATCACCATGGAACCTTCATCTGGCGAGGGATGGAGATAGAGACAGAGACCCACACTGGAGCACTAGACTGAGGTCCCAAAGCCCAGATGAAGAGCAGAAGGAGGGAGAATATAAGAAAGAAGGCAGGACCGCGAGGGGTACGTCCAACCACGGAGACTGTGGAACTGATCTTTTGGGAGCTCACCAAGGCCAGTTGGACTGAGTCTGAACGAGCATATGATGAAACCGCACTCTTGGAATGTGGCTGACAATGAGGGCTGACTGAGAAGTCAATGATAATGACACTGGATTTTGATTCTATGGCATGTACTGGCTTTTTCGGAGCCTACTCTGTTTGGATGCACACCTTCCAAGGATGGAGCGGGGGGAGACTTGGACTTCCCACAAGACAGGGCTCCCTGACTTCTCTTAGAACTGGAGAGTGAAGAGGAGGAGGAGTGGGGGGAGTGGGAGAAAAATGGGAGGATAGGAGAAAGTGGAAATTTTAAATAAATAAATAAAATTTAAAAAATCACAGTAATACCCTACTCCTAATACCAAGTTCTATATTAGGGTTTTTATTTTTGTCAAGAGACATCATAACCATGCCATCTCTTATAAAGGTAAACTTTTCATTTAGTTCATTATCATCATGGTAGGACATGGCTTAGTGCAGGTGGAAATAGTGCTAGAGGAGATTAGAAGCCTACATTTTGATCCTTAGCAACAGGGCGTATACAACTTGAGCATATATAATACCCTAATGCCTGCTTCCACAGGGACATACTTCCTCCAACAGATCATACCTACTACAACATAACTGTACCCCTCAATAGTGACATACCTTTTCAACTTATAGGGGCCAATTACATTCAAAGAGCCACGCAGATGTGATTGATTACTCTTTAAAGCTTTATGCCTCCATTACACTTGCAAAGTTTTTAAGTAGGAAAGAGTCAAAATTCAATATGTGGTGGTTGGGTAGATGTTTATGTTTCTCTTTTGATAGCCTGCAGTACTGTACCAAAGCTACTAAGACATAGGGGTGAAGATTCTATGTAGGTAACAGCTCAACTTGTCCATGTTCAATGAGTTGTGTGGGTGTTGTTTTCAGCAATGGGATCTTGTTGTGTGTTTGTGGAGAGCAACATCCTGAATTTGGGGGGGAGCGGGGGGATTTGCATAGAACTCTTTTGGCCAACAACTCAACTGGATGCAGCCCAGTTCTGGTACTTCAGGTTTTGACTTCACTAAGACTACATTCACATATTTTAGAAGGTTTCCACTGCACTCACTTTCCATTCCAAACCTCAAATTCTAGCTGCAGCTCCACTAATTTCAACCATCATTTTCAAATTAGTATTTAATTAAATAATTTTTGTTTCAGTAAAATTGATGATAACTTCTGAACTTCTTTTTCTGTTTATTTTATTCCCAAGGGGATTTTTGAAGTCTGAGTAACATATATTCTAAGATGTGGGATGACTATCATTTCCCTATATAGTTGTAGATGGTTTTGAATTCCTGATCTACCTTCCTTCACTCTAAAACTAATGTTATAGACCTATACCACTAAACAAATATTTTGCAACTTGTTTGCCATTTTATGAATTGATGGAAAGGTTAGATAAGAAAGACATGCCTGAATTCTATATTATCTGAAACCTTCAGGAACTGGAGACTTAGTGATTAAGTGGCTTCTGTCTTTGCAGAGAATCTGAGTTCAATTCCTAATATTCAATTTAGGGAACTCACAGACACCTGTAGCTTCAGCTCCCTGTATCCAATATTCTCTTGTGGTTTCCATAGGCACTGCAATTATGTGCATACACACACCAGCATATATACATACGTACATATATACATATATATGCTGGAAAGATACTCGAATCAATAAAAGCACTGGATGTTATTCCAAAACATTAAGGCACTGTTTCCAGTGTCCTCATGAGGCTTCATAATCATCTGTACTATAGTTGCAGGAGACAGAAATCCTCATATGCTCTCTTTGCCAGGCATGTAAATGGTGCACAAAACATTCATACACATTACATTAAAACCACACAATAAAAAATTACATATTACCAGAGAAATGAAGCAGTCTAAAATTAAGGTTCCAATTAAAATTTATTTATTAGTTGAACTATTTGTTCTTGTATTAGTATCTGACTTCCTCACAGCAAAAAAAAAAAAAAAAAAAACATGCTGCAGACCTAATAGAAATAAGCTACATTAAGACTCAGTGCCCCAGTTCTTACAATCTGTCGTTTCCTTCACTCAACATGCTAAATGCTTTAAAGTTTTGGTTTTCCCTCTAGAGACACAATGAAGAAGTGTGTAGCATTGAGTCGTAACTATTGAAAACTGTCTTTGGGGTGATATTAGGGTTCTGGTACACCTCTTGTTGGAAAAGAAGTCCTTTTGGAAAGGAAATATCATAAGACAGAGATACAAAGTCTCAAAAACAAGCAATATCCATCAATAGATTACCTACATGAGTTGTTTCATCTGGTCCTCAGAAATGGGCATCAGGATTCACATTCTTCTTCTTGAACTATACTGAATTAAAATACATCCACATTTATTGTGTTTATAATGAGGGAAGAAGAACCTAAAAATGTCTAAGTATGTTTTATTAGGAATATTCTTTTACAGAATCAGTCATTTGGAAAGTTACAAAGAATGACATCTGGTCATTTCTTCTGCCATTAGCATTCATTGACTACAATTTTACTTATGTTAAATGAATTTATAAAGTCCTCATAGACAACATTTCATAATAATACATGCACAAATCCAGTTCTAGACCTAAATTTTGAGCAAGACTTTTACACTGTGTTAGGTAGTTGTATGTGTTATCTCACTTAATACAGAAACATTGTAAAATAAACTTCTTTAACCTTATTTTACAAATAAGAAAAACTGGGCCTTAAAAAATACTGTATGGTAAAACTACAGTAATTGGGAGTCTACTTCAACTCAGCTCAAATTCTATGTGATTACTTTTTTTAATATTTATCCTTGTCCACTTTATCATAATAAATTGCATATATATAAAATATTCCAGAATATTATCACTTTTTTGAAAAAATATAATTACATGTGTGTTATATAAAAAATGAAATACTTATAAATAGACAAAATAAAGATTTATTGGAAGAAATACTGAAAGCACATCTTACTTTATTAGTAAAATACTGAATTTCTTTGAACCTTGTTAGAACATTTATAAGTAGCATCCTTTGCCCATTTCAGTTTTTTTTTTGAAAGTAATTTTATTAAATTATAAAAGTTTCCATTTACGCCCCCTTCCCAACACCCTCCCACTCCCCCCACTCCCTCTCCTCCTCCCTCTTCGTCCCTAAGGGCAGTCAGGGTTTCCTGCCCTGTGGGAAGTTCAAGTTCCTCCCCCCTTTCTCCATGTCCAGGAAGGTGAGTATCCAAACAGACTGGATCCCCAAAATCCAGTATATGCAGAGGAAACAAGTCCCAGTGTCATTGTCAATGGCTTTTCAGAAAGACTCCGGGCCAGCCACATTCAGAGAATCCTGCCACATTCAGAGAATCTGGTTGGATCACATCCTCGTTCAGTCCCAGTCCAACTGGCCTTGGTAAACTCTCATTAGATCCGTCCCCTTGTATCAGTGGGTGATAGCATCCCTCGCAGTTCTTATTTCCTTTTTCATGTTCTTCCTCCTTCTGCTCCTCATTTGGACCTTGGGGGGCTCAGTCCGGTGTTCCAATGTGGATCTCCGTCTGTATCGCCATCCATCGCCAGATGAAGGATCTATGGTGATAAGCAAAATATTCATCAGTATGGTTATGGGCCAAGGCCGGTTCAGGCACCCTCTCCTCTGTCCAGAGAACAATCTGGGGATCTCTCCTTGGACTTGTGATCCCATATATAATCATGTCACCTGTAAACCCTAAAATGACTCCCTTAGTTGAAATATATTCTTCCCTGACCCATATTCATCCTTCCTCCCTCCCCCTCATCCCGGTCCACCGAGCTTTCCCCATTCCTCCCCTACTCCCTTCTCTCTAACCCTCTCCCCTTCCAACGACCCTCCCCCCCCCCCCATGCATCTGAGGTTACCTGGGACTCTTGTCTATTTCCTACCTCCTGGCGGATAGCTAAATAATCTTCATCAGGTTCATCTTCTTATTTAGCTTCTCTAGGATCACGAATAATAGGCTCAAAGACCTTTAATTATGGTTAGAATCCACTTATGAGTGAATACATACCGTGTTCCTCTTTTTGGGTCTGGCTTACCTCACTCAGTGAAGCGTTTTCTATTTCCATCAATTTGCATGCAAAATTCAAGATTTCATTGTTTTTTACCACTGAGTAAAACACTAATGTGTATATGTTCCACACCTTTTTTAACCATTCTTCTATTGAGGGGCACCTAGGTTGTTTCCAGGTTCTGGCTATTACAAATAGTGCTGCTATGAACATAGTTGAACAAATGCTTTTGTAGTATGTTAGGGAATCTCTAGGGTATATTCCCAAGAGTGGAATTGCTGGGTCCTGAGGGAGGTTGACTCCCAGTTTCCTGAGAAACCGCCACTCTGATTTCCACAGTGGCTGCACAAGTTTGCATTCCCACCAACAATGGATGAGTGTTCCCCTCACCCCACATCCTCTCCAGCATAGGCTATCATTGGTGTTTTTGACTTTAGCTATTCTGACAGGTGTAAGATGGTATCGCAAAGTGGTTTTGATTTGCATTTCCCTGATCGCTAAGGAGGTTGAGCATGACCTTAATTGTCTTCTGGCCATTCGAAGTTCATCTGTTTTGAATTCTCTGTTCAGTTCAGTACCCCATTTTTAAATTGGGTTAATTAGAGTTTTATCGTCTAGTTTTTTGAGTTCTTTGTATATTTTGGAGATCAGACCTTTGTCTGATGAGGTGTTGGTGGCTCATTTCAGTTTTTATCTCAGGGAATGAATGCAGCCTTCACAGTGCTGTCCTTGGGCCTTAATTAATTTGTTCCTCAACAACTATACAAACCACTTTGAGTATGTCATGTGTCAGGACTGTGCACAACAATTAGACCCTAAATGTGAACAAAATATTGCTTATAGTTTTAGCCATATCACAAATATGTAGTGAAAATGGCAGATTGACTTGTATTCATTGAAAAGAATTATTAAATGACAAATAATTGTATATGGTATTTGCTTAACTCCTTGGTCCTCAACAAAAGAAGGAAAATAAAGAAAACAAGGAGAAATGGAGGGTGCAATGCATGGTAGAAGAAGGATAAAAGACATAGGAAGCAAATAACAAGGATGTTACAGTCTAAGGGTCTTGATAAGGTTCATTTTCTCTTCAAGTTAAAAAATTAATAGGAAAATCTTATGTTAGCTTGGTAGCAGCAGTGGAAACTCCAGACATTAGAAGGAACCAATCAATGAAGAACAGAATTTAATAGTGGTGAGGAAACACACACACAGGAAGATACAGAGAGAGAAAAAAAATCTTAAAATATGAGTAGAGCAGGGGATTTAGTAGCCTGAAGTCCAGTTTTCTTTAAGGACTGGATATTTTAAGAGTGAGTAAGGAGTCTCCTTTCCCCAATTTAGAGCTAGCCACTTTGGACAAAGACTGGTAAACTGATAGACCTTCAGCTGGTACAAAGGCATATGTACCTGGCCTTGAATATTAGCCCTAGCCCACCATCAGAAGGGCACCAATGAGTGGGGACAAAGCACACAGGCCCTTAGGCCTTTGTTTTAGGTCAAAATTGTGAGAAGTTATAAGTTTGCCACCTACATTACCTATTTATGGTGCTTCTTTCTGTCTGTTGATCTGGGAACTATCTGATTCCTGGTTCTTAAGTGCAGAAGGTGAAAGAAATTGAAAAGAGAGAAAAAAGGCAAAGACTTTACTCAGTCTCAAGCCATGTTCTAAAATGAAGGTCAAGTCCATCTCCCCTAAAATGTTTCTCTGCCCTCAGCAATGGGACATATACATTCCTTTTCATTCAGTTTCCATATTATGGAGTATAAGTTGTGTTATTTCTATTTGAAATTATTTTTTCTTAAAGATCACAAAATACATTATAAATAGAATAGGTTTCATAGATAATTAACATAGCCACCTTAATTCAACTGGAACAAGGTTTTGATAAGCATAATATTTTTAAGAGTGGAAATACAGTAAAGGACAATACCTTATTTTCTATCTGATTCCTCAGCTGTCTACACTGAAACATACTCCTTCCATTGCTGAGACATTCTGTTTTCTTATCTTTCATCTATTTCCTTGTTTCCCATTTCTGTCCTTACCAATGCATGTATACCTCTCTACAGTCACTCTATGATTTGCCTTGTTATGTTCACCTTTAACTGATATTTTTAGAATATTATGTGCTTAATAGGAATCTGGACAGTACTTTGATCAAACATTTGTCGTTGGTGATTGTAGTGGTGATGGTCTTTAACCCTCTGGGAATCATGTCAGAGCTGTGAGGTGATAGGTTTGTAGTTGAGTAAGATCATTTTTCTTTCCCCAGAATAATGACGACAAAAAAAGCCATAGTTTTCCTCTGATAGTTTTTAAATCATGTTTATGTTTATTTCTAGATTTACCCTAATGAATAGAACAAAGAAAATTGTTTGCAGATTGGCAAATAGCAATAATGGTTTCCAGCACTCTAATGTTTGCTACATATATTTATCATTTTATGTATAACCCACACACTGTTTTACAGCTCATTATTTAGAACAGTAGGTTGTTCCCTCCCCGAAACGGAATAAACTAATTTCAATTTGCCTTCTAACTAGAAACAACTGCTAATAATATGGAAGCGTAATGAACAAAAGACAAGAATCTTTCTCAGAAACTATTTCCATTAGATTCACACAATATTCTTTAAAAACTACAGCATTCCTGAGTTCTTTGGTAATGGAGGAAACAAGTTATTATAATTTTATATAATCATGCTGTTTTCCTAAATTGTTTTTTACTATGACAGGTCATTTTTAATCCAAGTAGCTGTTTATAAGATATTAATGTGAAAAACCCAAACTGCAAATTTACAAGCTCTTGGTGTTGAAATAATGTCATTAAATAGCTTGTTTCTTGATTCAGCAGTAAAACAATTTTAATCAGTTTATTGCCTACATCAATGGTAGTTAACAGCAGGACCGAGTTGGTCTTAACTTTTTCAAGTATGTTTCCTGTTTTGATCCAGAAAATGTGGAATTAATAACTGTACAACTGGCATTGCCTGGTCAAGAAGGAGAAGAGAAAATACATATCTAAATAGGGACTAGTACAAGTTGAGAAAAGAATTAGCAAATCATATAGTACTTGGGAAATTGTATAACCATAGAGACTTCTTAGGAATTTTTAAAAAATTGGTAGAATATACTTGTTTAAGAAGGCCAGCAAGTAGATTACCTGGACCCACCTCAATGTTAGGGGACAAGCTCAGACCTTCCTCAAGTTGGTGCACCATGCTTTGTGCGAACCCATGTTCTTATCTGAATGGAGATGGAGAAGTTGATGGGAATGGGGGTAGTTGGAAAATGGGGAGATGGGAGAGGAGGAGGGAGGTGAAACTGATTGGTATGTGAAGTAAGAGAGCCATTTTAGGGTTTGTAAGATACTTGATTCTAGAGGGGATCCCAGGTCTAAGGGAAGATTCCCAGATTGTTCCCTGGGCAGCAGAGGAGAGGGTGCATGAACTGGTCTTGTCCCATAGCTATACTGATGAATATTTTGCATATCACCATAGAACCTTCATCTGGCGATGGATGAAGATAGAGACAGAGTCCCACACTGGAGCACTGGACTTAGCTCCCTAGGTCCAAATGAGGAGTAGAAGGAGGGAGAATGTGAGCAAGGAAGTCAGGATCACGAGGGGTGCGTCCACCCACCGAAACGGTGGGACTGAGCTAATGGGAGCTCACCAAGGCCAGATGGACTGGGAGTGATGGAGCATGTGATCAAAATGGACAGTCTGAACATGGCTGGCAATGAATGCTGACTGAGAAGCCAAGGACAATGGCATTGGTATTCAATTCTACTGCATGGACTAACTTTGTGGGAGCCTGGTTTGTTCGGATGCTCACCTTTAAAGACCTGTATGAATGGGGGAGGACCTTGGACTACCCACGGAGCAGGGAACCTTGACTGCTCTTAAGACTAGAGAGGGAGGGGGAAGTGGGGAGTGGGAGGTGGGGGGGTGGGAGGTGGAGAGGGGGAGGTGGGAAGGGGGAGGGAAAAGGGAAGCGGGGAAGAGGTGGAAATTTTTAATAAATAAATAAATTTAAAAAAATTCAGGAATGTTATAGAGAAATTCCTGCCACTGGTTTGCTTTTTTGTAGGCACATGGTTTCACATTTTTAACTGGAGGTGAGAAACACAGTTGTGTGCATGCACATATGCACAATTCAAATTCATCCTGCACTGCTAATATTGTTCATTTAGTCTTTCTTCTTTGTGCACTGTAAAACTAAGATATAATTCCCATTATTGGCCATGGTTTTCTCTTCCCTCTCAACATCTGGGCCCAACAAATATCTGGAAAAGAAAGTGAATTTGTCTAACTAAGATAAACTGAATCCCCCCACTCCCTCTCCTCCTCCCTCTTCGTCCCTAAGGGCAGTCAGGAGAGGGAGTGGGGGGAATGGGAGGGTGTTGGGAAGAGGGGCGTAAATGGAAACTTTTATAATTTAATAAAATTACTTTCAAAAAAAGGTTAAATTAAAAAAGAACTCAATTTTATCTGCATTATAGATTGTTTTATGTGGTACACATTTATATTATTTCAAGTTTGTGAACTATTTGGTAACAAAACACCCTGGCATACAATTGTTGAACATATTTTATTAAAGAAGATGCTAAGCAAAGAAAAAAAAGATAAACTGAATCAATATCTTAACCTTCTCTCTGAGATTTTTAACACTGGAAATTTGTTAATACTACTAGATTAAAAAGAATTACAAATATGAATTACACCATCTCAATAATAATCTTAATTCTTTTACTTTCTTCTTTCCTCTTTCATGATATTACAACATTTCAAAATGTGTGATACCAATATATTGTTCTCTATAAAATATGTGTTCATACAAATGTAAATGGACAAAAGAAGTTCTAATTCACTATGTAACTTAAAGCTGACGTCATTGTCCAAGTTAGTTATCAATGTCTTAAAAAAGCTACCTCCACTCCATAGCTTCAGTTTAGAGAATTTTAGTCTGTCCATTAAAATTCTTGAGACTATTCTCGCAATGACAGAATATCTCATAATAATATCTATTCTGAGAAACTATTATGTATCAATAGCACAAATTGTAGTATTCAAATAATTTTGGTAGGCATCACAGAATCCAGTAAAAATAAACATTTAGCTATATTCAAATTGCATAAGCATAAATAGATTTTAAAAAATTAAAGAAAAACATTGACTAACAGCACAGATGTTAGAGAAGTGGTGGAAGACCATGCTACTTAGATTGCATATAAATAACTCTTCTATTAGCTATATTGATTACTTACCTTGTACTTTGATAAAACACCCACCCAAAGAAAGCAATTTAGGACAAGGAATCTTTATCTGGGTTATACTATGCTTCCAGAGGAAAGTTGTGTCAGCAGAAAGAGAACATCTCGTGTGTCCATGGTCAGGATGTAGAGATTGGATGATTCTGCTCTTCTGGATTTCTCTATTTTATTCCGCTTGCAACCCTAGCCCATGAAACAGTGCTTACCACTAATGTGACTTTATAACCTCAATTAACCTAATCTAGTTATACCCCCTATGGATAGTCTCAGAGATTGTTTCCATGGGGATATGTGATCCCAACATTTTTAACCAAGTTTAACCATCATAAGATATAGTTTAACCATCATAAAAAGTCATTGGATAAAACTTGTCTTCACCAGTTGCTAGACTTCAAAGAATCACAGAACTGAGGTACATAAGATTTCAAGATGCAGTGCTCAGAAAGAACAGTTTGTATTTGTGATAGGATGAGATAGGTATGACAGAGATAGTGATCCATACTTTAAGATACCTGGGACTCAAGTTGGAAGTAAAAGCGTAGGGTCTCTGTTGCCTGCAGAGTGAAATAATCTGAACATTCCAGATATTGTCATGACTCTCATAATCAAATTTCAGCATGCTAAGTCTTAGACATAAACCAGAGTACCCACATATGCTCAGTCCTGCAGTGTAGACTTTATCCCTACATGGTAGTTGGCCGTGAGGGCTTTTAGAGGGGGATGAACTCAATAACTTGTAACAGTTTGATTCAATATTTACTATCTTTATCAAAGATAATAGTCAGATGGCCTTTGTTAACATGTCAGTGATTGATTGTCAAGTAGTGTCAGTTTTCCTGAGTTTTATTGGTCACAAGAGGGTTAAAATTCACAACAAATAAATACAGGCATCACCTCAGTGTATCTGTAGTTGTAATCTGGTTTCTGTAGTCAATTAAAGGTAAACTAAAGGACTGGTGAGATGACTTAGTGGTTAAGCACACTAGCTTCTCTTCCAGAGGACCCAGTTTTGATTCCTTGCACTCACAAGCAGTTCACAACCTGTAATTACCATCTGTAATTGCAACGCCCTCTTTTAGTCTCTCTGGACACTGAATGGATGTAGTGCACAGACACACATGCAAACAAAACAAACAAATACAAAACGTAAACTTAAGAAGCCAGTATTTCTAAATTAAAGTTAAAGGAGAAATTTATAGCCATTAGTGCACATTTTCTTTTTCTATTATTCTCCTGGGAACTTTCTCAAGTGACCTTGCCTCAGTCCTCTTCTTAAGCAGCTCTATACACTTTGATCCAGCACTTCCTATTAACTCTAAATCTGTGGGGCTATCTCAACGGAAGGATAAGCTTTTGAACAGGCTCATGGACTTCTCAATTCCTTGAACATTAATAAGCTTTCTTCTCAGAGCTTACATTAACACTCTTTCTAACAGAGACACACCGCACCTTTTCCTTACAGATTTGAAAAGCTCCAATAATGTTTTTAGGATCTAAAAGTCAGGTGTGAAGAAATGTATCATCAGGCATTAGGCTGCCTTGAAATTGCCCAGTAGGATACAAGATTTCTGAGAAAATGTCTGAACTTAATTGCACATTTATATCCCTCTTTACAAGGAAAGGTAGCAATACCTTGGGCAGGTTAATACTTTCACTTTAGAGCTAAATAAAAGGAAAATCTTTTTGAACTTGGCAAAGTACAGCAATTAATTTGGCCTGATAAGGTATAAATCACATGTAGAGCTGTGGTTACACTTAGACTGCAAAAGGTAGTCAATCGTAGACTGTGTAGGGCACATATTAAACTTCAAATAAAATTCCATTTTCCCATCTGAATTAAAACCCTACGACTCATTTCTAAATCTGCTCATAGTTTCACAGTCCCATTTAAAAGCCAACTCCTCTACAGCACCTTCCATATTACCTCAGTGCTCATTCCGTTTTTTTCTTCATGTGCATCTTTTCTGCATCACTGCTGCGGTCCCAGGTAATGCCCTGTAACACATCTGTGATTGCTCTGCAGTTCCTCTTCATCACTGAGCTCATTTTTATAGCTTTGGCAGTTTGGGGAGGTTAAAATATATTAATCAAATGAAAATAATTATAGAATATTTCCTCATTGTGCAAGTCTGTATTTGATAATGTACTCTAACACATTATTTATGATACCTTTTCAAATAAAAGTCATAAGGAAAATATAAATATTTGTTTGTGTAGTATCAAAATTGATCAGATATCTTCTGGGAGGCAGAAATAATAGAAGATTCTTAAAAATATTTTATGTTTTAACTTAAAAATTATATAATTTTCCTCTTTGCCTCTTCTCTATTCAAGTTTCCTACTTGTTTACTCTAAATATCAAAATATCTTTTTCTTTCATTTTTATTTTAAATAGAAATACACTTTTTCCAGAATTTGAAGCTATCTACCTCTGCTTGAATGTTCTTAGGAACAAAGTAAAGGTCATAGAAAAAGCCACAACAATTCAATCTAACTCTCAATTATACATTTTGAATAAATATATCACAGGGATGTACATACAAATCATAGAGATAGAGTCATTAACATGCAAAATTGGTAATAAATATTACTATTTATTATTAAATTGTCAAATTAACATAATTACTAATACACATTTTAGTATTCTGCTGTCCACAACTGTTTGACTTGTTCAGATATATGATGTACAATACAATTATGACATTAAAGACTCATATTTCAAAGAGAATTTCTGTCTGAATTAATCACAAAGAACTCCCAAGGAAAGGACCCTCACCTCACACCTTGGCTTGGAGGTTGAGGAAGCCTGCACATCTTTTACCAACTGACTATGAAGTGGAGTAGGGATTTTCTCACCTTGTTCTTAGGTTTGACAATCTATTAGCACAACTGTGAACTCAGGTAAGCACTACATTTAGTGATTAAGGATCTCTTATAACCAAAATAAAATAAAAGGTTAGCATAAAAATGAGAAGACTGAGCCGGCACCGTGATGATGCAAGCCTTTAATCTCAGCAGAAGGAGGCACATCTCTGTGACTTCAAGGTCGGAGTGGTCTACAAAGCTAGTTTCAGGACATCTAGGACTGTCTTGGAAAACAAAAACACAGAGAAAGAGATGGGGCGGGGAAAGGAGAGAGAGAAACCTGGGATGAGTCTCATAGGGCTTCAAACTTGAATATTCTATACCTGCTACTCATCACTTGTGATGTGTCACTATCCCCACAAATTGATGTGGACCAAAAGAAATGAGTATTGCTAACCAGGAACCCTACTTTGAATACCATTTACCAGAGCCTTCAGTGAGACTTCATACACAAAGGTGATCAGTTCATTCACTGGTCACTGGAATTGGACTCAGTCTCTAAACACTTTGCATCTTGAAGAGCAAGATGATGCCACATGGTTCACAGCCCTCCCTTCTTATCACATAGTTCATTACTCTGATGTTTACAGTCCTCATTCTGAGTCATTAGTTAGCAGAACTAGGAACCTATTTTAAGGAACAAGAATTGTTTATAAATGTAGTTTTAAATAGAATACAAAAGCCAAAAGAAAAGCAGTTTCTTACATAACAATCACATATTTCTTTGATTTGTCCACATCTTCATCAATTTTGTCAGAATCTTCTTGATAACAATATACTTGAATACGAAACCACCCATGCAAGTCACCCGTCCCTCTTTTCAGAGTGTTGGGATTAAAGACATGTATCACAATGCCTGGCTACATTGGTTGATCTTGACAGAATCTAGATTCATTGGAGACAAATCTCTTAGCAGATCTGTGAGGAATTATTCAGATGAAGTCGTTTGAGATGGAAAAATACATTCTTTTAGGAACTTCACCATTTTAAGTTACAAGGTCCCATAGTGCATTAAAAGACATAGAAAGCAACCTAAGCGCCAGTATCTGTACCTTTCTGCTTCCTAAGTATGGATGTAGCATGATTATCTCCCTCATCTACCTGCTGCCATGATTATCTAGGTATGCTGGGATATATCCTCTAGAACTCTGATCCGAAATCAACCCTTTCTTCCTTAAATTGTTTACATCACATGTTTTGTCCAAATAATGAGATGAGTAACAATAATGACACTTAGAGATTAAAATGTATTTGTCACTTCCCACGACAGAAATCTGTTTGTTACTAAAGAGGAAGCTAGGAAAGGATGATTGTGATTCTTAGTGGCTTTTTTGAGCTCAGTGATTCATGCCACTACCTAACTACAGCATGCAATTGAAGATGCAAAGCCCATATTTTGATAAATTTCAATGGTTCAACTTACAAAAAGACTTAATCAACACATATTTTAATACTCACAAAAATATAAATCTGCCTGCATTTCAGCTCAGCCATTTTCTTTCCAACTAACAGCTACGATCCAGCTGGCTTTTAACTGCTATATAGAAAGTCAATGTTTCAGATTCTGCTTTACAATAGTGAAACGGGAAAGTAGCATCTATAAAAGATTAAGCTCCTTTTCATGGAATATGAAAAATGGACTGCTGGTTTATAGCTCTACTTACTTAGATCTCTAGTTTCAAGTCATAGATTTTGCTTCTATCTAATACAGAAGATTTTTTCATATTAACTGTAGTATTTATATTCTTATCTGCAGTGCATGTTATGAGGTATAAATGAAGATATGTTGTCTGTAAGTGACTTTTGGAAGACCAGATACTTCTGGAATAAGGATTTAAAGTAGATTTTTGGAAAAAAATAAGATGAGGTAGGAGACTTTTAGAACATTCTTGACTATCAATTGCATATCATTTGTAAAACTAAGTTGCTTTCCACATCTCTGAACCACCCTACTTTCAATACTCTTTAATTTATTTGATTTTAAAGTTGTTTTATTGCAAAACATCCCTGGCTGCATAAATTATTCACATGGTTTCTAAATTGTATATGTTTATTTTCTCCTTCATATAAGGTTAATTTGATGTCAACCTAGATAGCCCCATGTACATAGAATTTTTTCTAAATGCAGGGTTAGATTTTGTTGAAAAGGAATATTTTGTGTGAGAATAACATTTAAATCCTCATATCTTTTGGAGCTATATATATATTTATGGTCTCTTCCCTAATGAGGTTTTAATTCACATAAGGCCTTCTGAGCAAGGAATGAGGTCATGTGAAGGAAAAAGTCTGCTTTTGGATTGCTTTTGGACCTACACTGTCTCAGTACCTTTCCCTATGTCTCCAGCCTCTCATCCTACCACGCCAACAGTGCATCTGCCAGATCCACAACCATATGAGCCATTGCTTAAAACAAATCTCTAAATGTATGCACTGGCACATACTATCGTTTCATTTCACTGTGTAACATAGTATACATGGCAATGCCCTATCTCATGAATAGTATATTTGGACATACTGAGGCAAGGACCAAGTGAAACTGTAACGTGTAGAAGAAAAATCTTTGTAGACAAAAGATCAAACTTCTGTCTTGCATGAAAAGACTCTAATTTTTTAAATTCTTTAAAGAGTAAAACAAAGCATGAAATTCTGCAGAATAAATTCCATCTAATCTCAATGTAGCAAAAATGTGTCACTGACAACTTATATAGAAATATGCAGTCTGTGGAGAAATAAGACATCTCTAAAATTGACCAAAAAACATTCTATAAATCGTATAAATAGAACACACACAATTTTCTACCCTTGATCAGCTCCCTTGGATTATCTGAAACACCTCATTGTCTGCCAGCTGTCAGACATATTTTTAATTAGGCACTAATGGAGTAATATATGTGTGTAAACCATTTAAATCGTGTTCCCGTTTGCAAGGACATCTGTGAGGTGGAAAGTGAGAATCCTTGATCTTTGCCAGACGTTACAAATTATAAAAATATAAAACAGGAAACTCAGGTACTCAGAATGACTCAATTTAAAACAAGGGAGGGTGCTTTTTAGAAGGTTAAAAAGGACATTTTACCCTACTTAGTGAAAAATAAGTAATTTATTCCCTTCTTGTTATTCTCCGAGGTTACATTTTATGCTGACTTAATCCCTTAATGTCATATATAAGCAAATGTCTCTAAATGTGCTGACATCTTTAAACTTAGATTTAAAACTCAACATAAAATATCAATGAGAGAATTGGAAGTTTTATTTAATATCAACATTATTTCAGTATGGATCTATCCTTTTATTTGTAGTACTGAATATTTTTCTTGAACTTAGTAAATATGTTTTATGAATCTTTGTATTTTTACATTTTCATTATCTCATATATTGGTGTCTATTGTTCAGATTATAATAAGTTTTATAGTGAGTTTCTTAAAAAAATATTGACTTTGTTTTGTAAAAGAGGGAAGAAACATTGAATGCAACATTCTTTTTTTGTTTTTTGTGAGTACCTGTGTGTGGATGAGTGTATATCGTATATGTTTATGTGGGCGTATGGACATGTGTATTCCTCTGTAAACTTGTATGTGTGGAGACCAGAAACAGACGTTGGATGCTGTTCTTTCTTGCCCTTCACATTACTTCCTGAGACACAGCCCAGAGCCTGTCGATGAGTCTGAGATGGGAGCTGGTGAATGAACTCTGGGTTTTCATCTGTCTCTGTAACCCCAGTTCTGGGTGCTCAGCTTTTACGTGTTTTTTGGTGTTTTGTACTCAGACTCTCCCACATGTTCTATTTGATCTTAGCTGTCTTTAAATGCCCTAAATTATCTTGATAAGACTGCATGCTTTCTGTGGTACACAAATTAAGCAATTTTTATGTATTTTTGTTGGTGATATTTTATAATGATATCTATCTTTTTATACATGCATCACATATAAATGCATATTTTATGTAACAATAAAGTAAAATTTCAAAATATACACAGGTATTTTAAAATAACAATGCATATCACAAAATAATAGAAGTTTAAAGAATTTTCAATGATGCACTGAAACAACATTCTTATATTTTTATCTCATTCGCTTTCATGTGATATCTTGACTTTAAAGATGATTACTCTTTCCTAACCAAAAAAAGGAAAGAAAAAAAACCTGGAGCTTAAGCTTAACATATTCCTGAAGAGTTCTGAGTTTGCTAGAGCAGAGTAAAATTCGTGAAAAAAATGATTCAATAAAAGAGTAAGATTTGGTTTCTGAAAACTTCTTCAAATATTACTGTTTACATTTATGGATTGGATGTTGCTGGATTTTTCTTTGGGCCTCCAACCAGCTCCCAAATAAAGGCATGATGATCTACTGTTAATGATGAATGATCGCCCTTAGCTTAGGCTTGCCCTGTCAGCTCTTTTAACATAACTCAACCTGTTTCTATTCATCTACATTTTGCCTCGGGACTTTTTACCTTTCATTCTCTATGCCCTACTTTCATGCTTCCTCTGTATCTGGCTCGCTGGCTCCTGAGTTCTCTCTCTCTCCTCTCTCTCTCTCTCTCTCTCTCTCTCTCTCTCTCTCTCTCTCTCTGTGTCTTCTTCCCTCAAGCCTAAATTCCTTCTGCTACTTACTCTCCCTACCCCAATTCCCACCTCTACCTCCTCCCTTGCTACTTGCCTTTCAGCTTCTTATTAGACTAATATCAGTGTCTTAGACAGGCAAGGTAAAACAGCAACACGTCTTTACAAAGCTAAAAAAAAACATACAATACAACTTTGCAGTATTAAACATCATATTTGAATAAATTCCACAACAATTGGAAAATATATATCAGGACCTGGACTTATTTTTAACATAATATAACCAACTCCAACGTGAATATACTAAAAGGACAGATATTCTCTTGCAATCTACATGTGTCTACATTTGCATAATTGCTATTTTAACTTCATTGTGGTGTCTTGATGACCATAGACTGGGGCAGTTCTGTTCTCCCAGACAATAGCTCTGTTGCTGCCACTAAATGTGGTTCTGGCTAAATCTCTATCCATTCTATTAAAACTTGAGAATCAGAGGCATGAGTGAAAAACTATGAGCGCAGAGATTTGGAAAAGTAACTGGCTAACTTTTTGTATTTGTTGGCATCCAGGATGGAACAAAAGTACAAACCTTTTTGACATCATTTGGTTATACTTTTATGCTACCGTGAACACAAAAACTAGCTGAAACATGGAGGTAATCTTTTTATATATATATTTATTTATTTATTAAAAATTTCCACCTCCTCCCATCCTCCCATTTCTCTCCCACTCCCTCCACTCCCCCTCCCCCTCGCTCTCTAGTCCTAAGAGAAGTCAGGATGCTCTGCCCTGTGGGAAGTCCAAGGCACCCTGCCTCCATCCAGGCCTAGGAAGGTGTGCATCCAAACAGACTAGGCACCCAAAATGCTAGTACGTGAAGTAGAATAAAAATCCGGTGTCATTATCATTGGCTTTTCTGTCCGCCCTCATTGTCAGCCACATTCAGAGAGTCCGGTTTGATCACATGCACGTTCAGTCCCAGTCCAGCTGGCCTTCGTGAGCTCACGTTAGATCAGTCCCACTATGTCCATGGGTGGACGCACCCCTCGCGGTCCTGACTTCCTTGCTCATGTTCTCCCTCCTTCTGCTCTTCATCTGGGCCTTGGGAGCTCAGTCCAGTGCTCCAGTGTGGGTCTCTGTCTCTATCGCCATCCCTCGCCAGATGAAAGTTCTATGGTGATATGCAAGATATTCATCAGTGTGTCTGTGGGAGAAGGCCAGTTCAGGCACACTCTCCTCTGCTGCCCACGGACCTAGCTGGGGACATTGAGGTAATCTTTATCCTGGCTTTACGTTCAGAAGTTATAATACATCATTGTGGGGCATGCATAATAAAACAGTTCAATTGATGATGGCAAAAATATATGGTAGAGGTTTTATATATCATGTTGGTTCAGGAATCATACACAAAGGGAGGGGCTAGTGTCTGTTTTTAACCTTTATAGGCATATAGCAAAGCTAAACATCCTAAATAACACCGCCAAAATAGTCCTTCCAGCTGAGGGGAAACCATACAAAACAAGGGCCTGTTTGGAACATTTCAGAGTTAAGCCACAACGTTATGCTGCTGTGGGCATCTCATAGTGCACAATGAATTCAGTCTAACTTAAAGACTCTCAGTGGTCCTATTAGTTTCAACACTGTAAGGAAGTCCAAATTTTAATGTCTTTTCTGAGACTCAAAGAGAGCTCTTAACAACTATTTCCTGTAGATTAAAATAACAACAACAAACAAATACAAAAGTTTGAGTATATATTGGCAGACTAAAAACATTCTCATTTCAAATGAGTCATACAATGGTTCAGTAGGAGCCAGTTAATATTAAAACACGTTGGAAAGTCATTAAGTCCTTAGCTCCATGACCAGCATCTAAAGTATATAGTGCTGCAATGTCATCTTCAACTGGCTTTGCATTGCCTACTCTACCTTCATTGCCACATGCAGCACATGTGATCCATTTAGCTTTACACACTTAGTGCCTTTGGTTTTCAAGAACAAGTAGCTCATTTTTTCTGTCTTCTCCATTATACTGATACTTCAACAGCAATGGGACTGATCCAAAAAGATTCATACATTATTTTACTAGGGGTTCCTAATAGAGAATCTATCTGTACAGCTCTACATTGCTTGTTAGTCCTCCCATGTTTCTCTCAAGAAATGTTGTGGAAACTTTAATTATACTGTAATTCCACATGGCTAGAGAGAGTATTGCATGAGAAAAAGGTCCTGGGCTAGCTAGAGAAAAGGGACACTTTCTTCAACTTTTTCATTGTTGACATCTGAGACTCTGGGTATCTATGCCCAGATAAAGACTTCTCTAGCTGGCCCTGCTGAAGCACGGCAGCTTTGAGGGAACTGTGTTTTAAAGAAAGTTATACAAATATGTTTTCAATTTTGTAACATGAGCATTTGGGGTGTGTTCTTGGAAGTTCTTCATATGCCCTCAAAGTATCTTTCCTACCACTCTAGTGCGAAGTTCTTGATATGTTCTAAATAGAGACATTCAATATTACTACTACTTGTTTTGTTCATAATTTTAGGCAAAATCTGGTTTTTGGCCAACTCAATGTTTTCTATACATTTCTGAGGTCCCCTGTAACATAACGACTGGCCAGCATGACAAGCCGGCAAGTCCCAAAGAGAAATCACACACAGGACTCCATAAGATTATAAACTGATTGGCTCATTAGGTCAGGCTACTTATTAGCTCTTATGACACATATTGCCCCATTATCCTTATCTACTTTAGCACATGGCTCCGTACCTTTCTCAGCTGGGCAAGTTACATGCTGCCTCTTCAGTGATCTGCGCAGGAGTGGCGAGAGAGCTTCCTGTGTCCCAGAAAACTCCCAGTCTCTGTTCCACCCCTACTTCCTGTCTGGCTTTCCCGCCTATACTTCCTGCCTGGCCAATCAGTGTTTTATTAAAATATGATTGACAGAATACAGACAATTTTCCCACACCAGTCCCCTCTTTTTTATTCTAATTCTAAAAAAATTTCTAAAGGAAAATCATTTATAACCATGTCACGTCCTGATTGTTTGTTATTTTAAAATTTACTTTACCAAATTAATTTATTTCTTGCTCCAAAACTCACATCCTTAGAATATGAGCAAATTAAATAGATGAAATAGATGATAGATAGATAGATAGATAGATAGATAGATAGATAGATAGATAGATAGATAAATGAAGAATATGTCAGAACACAGCACAAAATGTCAATTAGCCAAATTTCATATGGAATTCTTTTTCTCATCTGAAACCTAATCAATTCAGGCTTTATTATCTGTATTTCTTCTGGAATCACTGCCTTCTGAACTCCCCCGCCCTGGGAAATCTTCACTGAGTTCTATTTATATCATTCTAAGATATCTATACAAGAACTTTCCATGTTTAAGGGAATTATTCTTACAAACCCATTTCAAAGGCTTACACACCACAGAGTTAGGTCTATTTGTTACACATTAGTTATTCCTACATCTCAGTGACAACAATACAAGTTAAGCGATTTAAGACAAGACTAACAAATTTTTCCTCATGTTTTCAGATAACCTATTATGGTGGATTAGACAAAGCAAGACAGCTTGTTTCATGGAAGCAGGATGTGTGGCAGAGTCTGTTCTAAACATAAGAAGGAAGAAATTGGAAACAGCTGGAAGAAACAGGAATCAGCTCTACCCTTTATAGGACCACTTGTAGTGACCAATTTGTGCCAATTAGTACCTCTTATTAAAGTTTTCTCAGCTTCTCAAAATAGTTTTGGCTGAAGAAAAGCAATTAAAGCATTAGCCTGTGGGGGACATTTTGGAATCAAACCATAACAGCTGTGGGAAAGCTGTATCATATGTTAATTTTGCTTTTATCATATTTAAGAGCCTCTGTGGTACATATCCATTCTTTTTCACTGTGGCTAAGCAATCTATATTCTTGCCAAAGTGTACAAGATTTCCTTCCTCTACAACATTCTTGGCAATGCTAGCTACATTCAAAAGTGACTTTGAATATGTGATCAAGTATAAACAAAAGGAGACTTTCTTGAATATTTCTTGTGATCAGAATGGGGTCTGGACAATGTTAGGCCACAAACTAAGAAATGTTGTAAGTCACCAGAAGCCAGCATGAGCAACAGAATAAATTTTTCCATACAGCTTTTGGAAACAGCTGGAACAAAAATGTGGTCCATAGACATTGATTTGTGATATCTAGACTCTGTAACTGTGAAAGTATAAATTTAATCTGAGTTCAGAGTTATTGTAATTATATATGGACAGTCCTACAATACTAATATAGTTCATATTTATCTGTCATTTTCGTCTTTTTGGCATTCTTTTGGTTTCATGATAGTTTTTATTTCTATATTTTTTGACTCTGAGGACTTAAAAGTTTTCCAAACTATTGTTAATTTATTAAAAGTAAATTGATACTAAGAAACGATATTGATTTTGCAATTTAAAAAGAGCAAAAATAGTAGTTTTATCATGAAGAAAAAACAGTATATGTCAGTTATGTAATTAAATTTATATACATTAATATGAATTTTTTAAAGTACAAAATCAAAATTTAAAAAAACTGAAAATATTTGATATAGCAAAATATTTTCGATTGAGTTCTGTAACCTTCATAAAGCCAAATCATTTCATGGTTTACTCAAACATTTTTATCTACAATATAATATAATTCACAATCCATAATGAAGTAAAATAAATGTAAACAATGACCATGTCTTGAAATTTGCTATCATCAAATTAAGGTAAACATAACTTCATGCGGCTCTTTTGGGTATATATGGTGTCATACCTAGTCATATCAGGTATATTTATTAGTATATAACTCAACATATCATCTATCTTTCTGTGAAGCAAAGTTCATTATTAAAATTTCATTACTTGTTAATACAGTCTAATCTTCTTCCTCTAATTTTTATGTTCTGGGTTCTTCTAATGCACAATCCAAACCTTCTTTATGCTATTTTAGTTAATAATTCAGTACTTATAATAAACCATATAAACAAATCTATAGTAGAGTTGTAGTTTAATTGGGAAAGGATGATTGTAAATATAAAATATATTCTTCATTCTATGATTTTAGGTGATATTGACAATGTTAACATACAATAAGATGAATTATAGAAATAGCAACTTGTAAACATTATGTTCAACATCATGTAGAAATATGTTGAATTTTTAAACACGGTCTAGAGAAATGACTGAGTGGATACTGGGGTTCAGATGGTCTACAGTTCCTTTCTTGAGCTTAAATTGTGAGCAGATGTGACGGCAGACAACTACAGGCATCAGATAAAGTCTAGAAGGGATGTCTTCCTGGGTGAAACAAGACAAGAATAGGGAATGTATAAGGAAGAACTCAGATAGTGGTGACAAAGACATTGTTTGTTCAACCTCTGCTTGTAATGCATTTCTAATAGCTATATAACCAGCACTAGGAAAAACCAAAACAACAAAAAAGTTCATTCTTGAAATGAACACTGACCCTTGTGAATCTTACTACCCTCCTTTCCAGGTCCCTGTGATCCCCACAACTGTGTTGGCTAAAGCCAGTTAAATGATGAAGATTGCCATATAGATTCCGTTGACAAATAAAGCTGTATGAAGTTGCAGACATCAGTAATGTCAATATGCCTGCAGCAAGATGAGAGGCAGAAATAGGCTAATCACCAGAATCTCACAAAACAACCAACCTCACATGTCCAGCAAGGAACAAGACTCCCTTCCCTTCTACAAATATGGTGGACAACAAGGACCAACAGTTGAGGTTGTCTTTTTACCATCACTTATTTACCATGATAAAAGTATGCCTATACTCATATCCATGAGCACCCACACCCAAACTTATTGTACAATATACACTACACACATGAGCATAACGGGAACTTCCATGATTTATAAACAACTGATTGCATATTAAATAATTCATGTCACACTTTAACATCCCACAATGGTAGACATGTTGCTGAGGCTAAACTTTAATTTTTACTATATGCATTAAAATTTATTTATTCAAAGGTCAATTTTCACTGAAGAAATAAAGATACCTAGTGATGTACATTACTCTTTAATGAATAGAATAATTAAGACATACTTTGTCTATTTTTATATTTATTTTATTTTATCTATTGTTATGTACCTGTTTGTTTGGCAGAAGGTTGTATGTGCTTGAGCCAGCCATAAAAGTTTTTTTTTTGACCACCTCTATCTGGAGTTATAGGTAGTTAAGAGTCACCTGACTTGACTTCACCTGAAGTAACCTACTTCAGGTCTTCTGGAAGAGTAACAAGTGTTTGTAAACACTGAGTCATCTCGTGAATTCTTAGCATTGAGCATAATTGCGCATAAAATTATTATGCAGGCAATCATGAAGTAAAAGCAATTAAACAGTCCTACCTAGCTGCAGTATCCATGAGTCATGATAATCATCAACATGGCAAAGCATGCATAAAGGTAAAATTAGTCACACTTACTTTTCAGTAACAGCCAAGAACTATCTAATTGTACTTAAGGACCACTCAACAGGAAAAATATCCTGCCAGGTACTTTCCAGCATAACCAGGTCAAAGAACTTAGAAAAGAGTCTCCTACTGCCACATGTTAGATCAGTGTGACTCCTTACTACATTCTAAATCTCATCCATTCTTGTACATTAAGTAGAAGAAAGCTAAGTTGAGGAGGAATCCTTTACACACATGAAGGAAATTTTCTCTGTTGCCTATTTTTCTTTCAAATTTTATTAGTTGGTATTTAGGAAACTTCACTGGACTTTGTTTCCTGACACCGTTGTTTATAAAGTAAATAAGCATAATCCTAAATTGTATTACGAAAATATCTAGATAAAAATGAGGCCAACCTGCATTAGTCAAGAGTTCTCTAGAGGACCAGATTTGTTAGAGTTAGTTCTTTTTTTGTATAAAAGGGCCATTTACTATAGTATCTTAAGTGCTGTGGTTCAGCTAGTCCAACAATGCTTATCTACCCTTAGAAAATCCAAGAATCCTGTTGAGTCCATGAGGCTGAACGTCTCAGCTGGACTTCAGTGTATGTGAGAATTCTGAAGAAGTAGGCTCTCATGTCCATGAAGTGAGGGTGAGGGCAAGCAGGGAAGAGCTATAGCTTCTTCCTTTCATGTCCTTTATGTAGGCTGCCTTTACAAGATGTGGTCCATTTCAATTGGGTTTTCAGGCCTCAAATGATCCAGTTAACTAAAAAATCCCTCACAAGTGTGCTTAGGAGCTTGTGTTTTTTGTTTATTCCAGGGGTAACCAAGTTGAAAAAAATGATAGTAGCACAAGGAAAACCTCGGTTTTCATTGTTTTTTGGCATTGCTATCATTTAAGACTGTGATAAAATAAATTATCACAGTCTTAAATTGTGCTGTGAAAGACCTAGATAAAAAAGAGACGTGGTCTTTAGTTGCAATTATGATGCTAATTATAGCATGTGACTTTGCATAGTCATCTATCTGTTTTAATCATAGTTTCTATCTTTAAGAAGATTTCCCTAGATATCCTATATGGTTGTCTTTACTTGTAACCAGTGAGGAACAAATTTGTACACTGAGTATGATTGGGTTTCCTAGCTTAATCTCTGTGTTTCAAAGCATGTAATTATCATACAGCTATGAAAGGCAATATACAGACACTTCTATAGGAGGCAGCTCAATTTGATTCTTTGCTTGCTTGCTGATAGAAAATTTTCTTGCTCTGGGTTAATGTGCTCATTAATGTTATTGTGTCCACAATGTTAATGTGTGTGTGTGTGTGTGTGTGTGTGTGTGTGTGTGTGTTAATAAAAATACATTGCAGCACATTCTCCCTCTATTGGTAATGAAAATGTTTTTCATGAGTCAAATGGATTTCAAAGTCATATTGCCTAATAAAACTATTAGATCAGAACAAAATATTTATAATCAGCAGAGATGGCAGTTAATGATTCTGGTCACCTAAGAATGCTTCTTTTTTTTCTTTCGAATAAAGTGGTTTGGTGTCACACTTCCCATTTTTGATTATAAATACTACAGCTTGTAGACGATGTTAGGATACTACACAGATCGACAATATTGTTGAAAACATCAGAGAGAATGTGATACAAATTGCAAGTTTTTCCTTTTCAATCCACCTTATTCATCTGAATTTTATTTTATTTAAAGGTTTTCTTTTTGTTTGATTGTGTTTGGCATTTTTACCACTTATTTATTTTTCTTTATAAGAACTATCTTTTATGCACATATTTGGAAAACAGCAATTTTTACTGTCATTGAATTACTTATTATCACATTGTGGTATGTCAATAAGCTTCACAGGTATTATATCAAAAATCAAACTATAACCCATAAATAAATACAAATACTTTTTGAGGTATACAAAGGAAAATAAGACATAATATCTTAAAGTGATTGAAATGGTTATGAGAATACTAAGAGCATCCATACTATGTCAAAAATGCTTTAAAAATAAGTCGGCTATGCAGACATTTAACTTCAAGCACTAAAATTCAGTATTTTTCTTTGTTTTAATTTTTTAAAAGACCATATCTTGAGTTTAAAATTTGAAAAAAAATTATCTATGTGGAACTGCTAAATAATCTATATATAACCTGTACTCACAGATGGCAATTTTAAGTTGAATTTTATTATTAAGAAACTTTGGGTATTATGGTATTGCAGATTCACAGAGGACCACAATGTATAGTAAAATGATAGATGGATTCGTTAATATGTGAAGGACATATGAATGAAATCGGTTAAAAGGTTCTACGTATTTAATATGTTTGTTGGTACTGTGTATGTATATGTGCATGGCATGTGTATGGGGGCTTGTTCATGCCACAGTACACATGCATAGGTCAGGAAACAAGATTGTGAAGTAGGGTCCTTCCCCTCATTCCTCTGTTTTCCAGAGATGAAGCTCAGATCAGCAAGTTTTCTGGGATAGCTCGTTGACTCACTTACTTGTCTCTCCAGCCCCTTACTGTTTTAATATTGTTGCTAACTCCAGAACTTCCCCAGGAAAGCATGTAACTTATGCACAATTCTTTCCCTTGGAGTGAATGTTTCATACTAAGATTACTTAAATCTGCCTCAGTTTGGTCAGTTATTCAACAACTTTCTGTTGACAGGGTAATTTTAGTGAAACTTCCAAATTTTGTGAAACTCCCATGTTTCTATTTATTTAAAATCACTGAACGAAAATGGAGGTGTTGGAGTCGCTGTTGCTGCATTTATAGTTTGCTATGATAGAAGCGACTGGCACAGCAGGCCGGGAAAATCATGGGAGAGAGCGAGAAAGATAAAAAAATCTTCAGCATAATTAGGAAACAATATGTTTTACCTTGCCCTATTTTTTCTTGTACTTTAAAATATTCTCTTGAGTTCAATTATACTCACCTAAGCTCACAGCAGGTTGACTCTTAGGAACATTTATAAAGGGAGAAAAAGCTTCATCTGAATCTCACAGAATTACAAACTGAAAAATTCAGCGAAGAATATAGAGGAGGATAGGAAATAAAAAGTAATTTTTTAATTAAACACATTATTTGCTTTTTTATATTAACACTGAAAGTATTATGATTTTAAAAAATCATATATCAACACATTAATATGGAGCCTTTAAAGTTAATCAATACTTAAATTCAAATAGTTAAAGAAGGACACAATGTCAGAAATACGATGCATTAATGTTGATGAATAATATACTTTCACTTTAAAATTTAGATCATATAAATTAATTAACACATTAAAATATCCAGAGCATTCCTATCAACAAAAATAATAGAAAATGGAGCAAATATTTAGGAAACCATTCCAAAATCTACTGGTAACTTTAATGAAAATAGATATTATTTTGAGAGATCATTCCTTCTTATTTTATTTCAATAAATCTTGGTGATGTGTGGAAGATCTGTATTTTCTGATAGAATGTTTTAACTGAACTATGGGGCCGTATCTCCAATTATCTACTTAGTATACTGCAATCACTATTGAACAAAGTGATCTTTCATTGAAATAGTCTTCTTCCACAGCATCTTTTGTTTCTTTACGTTGTATGTGTTTCTTGGCTTTCTTCCTTTGCTTCTCCATTGGCTGATAAGAAGTCATTCATGTCAACTACACTAGTAGTATTGCTGGTGTGAGACAGGCTTCCAAAATCTTTGTGCTCAGTGTTTTGTTTTTGTTTACTTGTTTGTTTGTTTGTTTTGTTTTGTTTTGTGTTTTGTTTTGTTTTGTTGGGGGGAGTGTTCTTATTTGCCTAAAAAACAGTGAAAGCATCAAAATTCTCCAAATAGCATCTGCGGACTTACATCATGTTTTCAAATCTCACATTGGGAAAAATAGTTTTTCTTACTATGAGTTGAACAAATTCTGTTTATGGGCAAGTATTGCCTCATCACTATTTAGTGCTCCTAATGCATCCTAATGCACACCCATTTTCAAGAGAATCTCCACGCCTCCTTGAACTTTCAACCATTGTGTCAGAAAAACCATGAATTTTCAACTACAAGCATTTTATCCACTTTCAGAACAGATTAGATACCAGAACTCTTGTAGAAAGTGCCCCTTACTCCTTCATTCAGTTTTTTTTTCATGTAGTAAACAAATATTAAATGGCTGACTCTAGTAAACCAGGCTGCTTTGCTGTTGTCATGAGATATACTGTTCATAGGGAATGAAAATTGTGTTTTAGCAGTTTTCTTTGCTGACAATGATTTTTTTCCTACTGGAAACTGCTTAATATTCTAGAGTTTAGGATTTCCATTTCATCTTACTTACTAATTACTTTGATGACTTCAAGTCCTTCTATAAGCTTGGGATGTATGTACTGGAAGAGACCATATGACCTTCATATTTTATCTTCTTTCCAAAGCACAAAGCCTAGTACACTGCAAATGTAGGGTAATGCCACAAATATTTCATGACTAAATAGTTAATTACATTGCTAAAATATATTATGATGATTGTAAAACATTCTGTCTTCTACAATTTTCCATGGGCCAAAGGGATCTAATGGATCATGGAATACTCATGTATCAATTATTAACCCTTAATCAGGCTCAAGTGAGTAATCAGAACCACAGTTTAATTCCAGAAGGGTCATTTGATGGAGTTAGAAGCAGATCTTTGGCAGCAGAACGATCTGACCAGAGGAGAGAGAAGCGCTTTGAAAGGATAATGGAGCACGAAAATATCCCAAACCGATAAAGGAATGAAGTTGTCAAAAATTAAAATTAATTTGGCAAATTAGCTAATTAAAGGTAAAGGAGTAGAAAATTTGTATTTAAAGTGTGAAATAGGAATTGTCATTTCTAATTTCATTTGCATAAGGCACGCACTCAAAATTACAAATATTCTCATTATAAGAAGAGAGAAGAAATGGAGGATTAGGGTTTTCTTTAATATATCTACATGTGTGTAAGAGATGTTCATTAAATGAACTCAAAGCTAAATAAAAGCTAATTATTTGTATTTAAAAAAAAACGCCAGAAGAAAATGATAGCCATATGTAAAAGGGCAACCCAACACAACCAGATGTGTGAAATTTTACCTCTCATGAAATATTTTTTGGGAAGTCTTTTTTATTAGTCCCTTCTAGTTTAAAGCTCATAAATGGAAGGGAACAATAGAGTCAATCTGCCTAAGTATCTATGTTTTGCATGATGATATTGCGGAGATAAATGAAACAACGACAACAATATTTTGGCTCTCAAAGCCTCTCCAGGGACAGGTTAGAGAAACTGAAGATCACAGCAGATGCTTTCAGCTATCTAGTTAGCTAGGGTTATGATGCAAATAATTGTTACTGCCATTATCTTTGAAACCAGATGTCTGATGTCCCTGTGAGAGACAACGAAATAATAATGATAATGGTAGAGATGATTTTGAAGCCTTTCTCTGTATTACAACTTCATACAGATTTGTCTGCAGACTGCTGACAGGAATGTCAGAATGGTGAGATTATAAGAACCCCTAACCACACTCACACACACACTAAATTTCACTGGAACTTCATTTACAATAGAGATTCAATTTATTATTAGCAATAAATTTTAATGTCACAATCTGCTAATACGTTTATATAAATAGGACTACAGACACAGGAGTCTCTCCAGTAAACCCTGAAAAATGATTTAAGCTTTAAAATCTGTTAATCATATGACAGATTTTCCCTTAATTTCTCTTTACACACAACATAGCTGTTGGCACTATGCATTGGACTCTGACTCTGTGGCAATCCCACTTATAAAAAAAAATGAATCAAAAAGAAAGTTTTGAGTAATGTTTCCTCAAGGACTGAATTTACTTAGGAATGACACCTAGTTTTCTACTTAGAATGTACTATCTGACATTTGAAAAGATACATTTATCTGAGAAAGAACAAAAGATTCCAGTGGGGAAAAAATGCCTTCAGAAATGGCTGATTGACAAATGGCTGTCTAATGACATCACCTGGAAGACAGACTTGCACAATATAGTTTACAAATATGATTATTAATTTAATGCCCCAAATTAAAATACTGTAGTGCAGGATTTTACATGTTCATTGTAAAGTGAATCTTGTTTATGTTTAGTTATGTTGTAAATAGAAAACAGGACATGCAAATTTATTTTTAAATGAGTAAATATGTGACTGCAGTATCTATAAATGTACAAAGTGATGTATAAATGCTAAAGCCTGCCTTCTGGAAGATACTGCTAATAACCACACATATCTTACACCCCAAAAATGTCAATGTCAATGCACAGAAAAATATTTATTTTTCAAAAATTTTAAAATGAACTAGTGATGTCAGATAATTTATGGATTTATATTGCAACATGATGACAAGTCTTGTCTCCGCTCTCCATGAAATGCCCCCTTAATAGGAGACACATAAAGAACCCATACCCTTGTGCTCTGCTAATTATTGGAGATGAGTTCTTACATATATTTTTTATTTCATTTCTGCATCATTTCCGAAGCACATTCTCCACATTTAATTTTATGTGGTATTACTGTTTACATTTAATGTCATCAACATAAATATATCAGACAGTTACTACAGTATATGCTTACAAAGAATAAATGCATGATTAAAGTCTGGGTGTAGTGAGATTGTTCATCAGATAAAGACTTTCTGCCAAATGTGAATATGTGTGTTTGATCCCTGAGACTTGTATGGTGGAAAGAGAGAACAGAGTATCTCTTTCATTATCCTCTGATCTCCATTATGCTGTGGCATGTCCACATGTGTGTATGCATGCTCACACACAGATGATTAAATTAAAATGTAATGTTTTAAAATCTAATTGTCTAACGGGTCTGGGATCCCACCTGAAATCTGACAAATAGCCACATGTTGCAGATGAGAACTACAACCTCTAAAAAGTTAATTATATGCAAACAAATTGACATTCTCCCACCAAAGCTATGCTATGAAACATCAGGTACATCATGGAAAAATTAAAGCTCAGTAAAGTAAGCCTACTTTTGCTTCTAATGTTAGTTTTAATATTAGTTAGTAAGTAATTATATGATTTGGACAAACAATGCATCTCATTGAAACTGTGTTTCCCTATTTAAACGAGAGGCTGAATCACATTCAAACATCGAAGTGAAAAGAATTAACTGCCCTCATCATTGAAGATGAAGGTGAGAAAGATGCCTCTGAAACTGTAAGAAGGCTCATTGCACAGCCGTGTATGCATATTGCCTGAAGCTTACTGAGATTTTATGATTACTTGTCTTAAATGTATTTAAGAGTAGAATCTTCTAACAGCTGTTGTCATGCAGGGGAGTAATTTCTCAGGAGTCTTCGAGTACTGAAGTAGTTAATTTGATTAAAAAAATCTGTTCTGAGAGTATCTTCATATATTTATATATACGCTGCCTTAAATCCCCAACCACACACAACATTTCAGTGATTTTCCTTTACAAAATCTAAACGTGTAAGATTGTGAAGCCTATGGTGCTGCCACAGCTTCTTCAATTAGGAAGCATCTTGATTCTAATAAATGTTAGAACAGATGAGCCTTGCTAGCTGGATATTTTCCAAACTCATTTATACTCAATTAAGAACTTTATTTTTAATCTACAGAACTATTCAAATCAGTAATTAGAAAGCAGGGCTGTAAAAGAAAAAAGCCCACTTGCATAGCTCTGTGAGAATAACAAGAAAGGAATGAGCCGTTTCTTTTCTCCAGCTGGGCTTTATCTCCTCCCACCCACATTTGGACACACTGAACAGAAATGAGCCCTCAGTATCTGGTAATGCATGTTGCATCACAACACTTATGATAAGAAAAACAATTATTCTTTCCCACTTAGAAACAATAGTGAGAATATATTATTCTTTGAAGTACATACAAATGCCTCCTTTACATATTCTTTTCAATCATATTTTATCTGTGTGGAAGAGAAATCAAATCCCACGGTGCAGTTGTCTCCTCAAAAATCTCCAAAAAAAAAAAAAAAATAGAAGGCAGCTGGGGAGATCTTCAAAATGGCTGACACATAAGTATGAAGATGTGAGATCAGCTGGTGTGTCCCCAGATGAAAAAGCTAATCATGCTAGTGAGCAGTGCTGGGAGGTAAAACAACAAGGGTGTCCCTAGACGTCTATGAACAACTACTCTAGCCAATCAGTGAGCTCAAGAGTCACTGAAAGTTTATGTCTCTAAAGACAAAATAGTGTGAAATAAAAGGAGATACCAGTTGCTGAATTCTGGCCTCTACTTGTATGCACATGAACACTTTCCTACACACACACTCACACACACACATACCTAACACACAAACACACCTTCTGCATACACATGCACACTCCTGCCTTCTCTCCTCTCTCACACACTTGCAAATGATGAGAAAAAAGAAAAAAGACTCTCAGTCTTTTAATATAAAATCATCTGATAGGTTTGCTCTTGAAGCTGATAAATTATATTTATCATAATTTAGTTGAAGTATCACACCGTGAGAGCTTTCTTCAAGTTGTTCACTTTATAAAAATAATTTTGTTAATTCTTTGAGAATTTTATTTAAAATATTTATTCACCTTAGATCTGTTTTCACATTGCTATTGTCTCACCTGACATCTTCTTGTTTCATCTTTTTTTTTTTTTTTAAATTCCACTAACTCCACTAACTCCATTTGAGCAATCCATATGTTTGTGGGTGTGGAGCCATCAACGGCAATGTAGTTAATTCACAACATTGTCCAACTTATTTTATAAGGCCATGGTTACGCTGATACCTAAATCACATAAAGACACCACAAAGAAAATTGCAAATCAATTTCCTTTATAAACATGGATGAAAAATACTCATAAAAATATTTGAAAATAAGTCAAGATGACATCAATAATGAAGTGGGCTTCATCGTAGCAATGTAGGAATGGTTCAACATACATAAATCAATAAAATAATCAACCATATAAACAAACAGACATATAAAACATAATATTACTATTAGAGATAGAACACACCTTTGGAAAAATAAATACTCTTTCATGAAGAAAATACTGTAGATATTAAACTGACTCAAGTAAGAGAAACAAATTCCACTACAGTCAAAAGCAATACAATGTTGTCTACCCTTTCCATAAATGTTAAATATAGCACTCAACATCTTAGAGCAATCAGACAACTGAATAAGAAATTGGGGAGAAAAATTAAAAAGGAAGGAATCAAAGTGTCTTTATTTGTGATGACATGAGTATGTTGTGACCCTAAAAAGTCCGCCAAGGGTGTCTTAAAAATACTTACAGCAAGGTAGCTATATACAAAATTAGCTCAAAGAAATTAGAGTTAAAAAGACATCAGAGAAACACTTTCCATAATAACTCTGAGCTAAATAAAATATTATGGGATATCTCTTGTGAAGCTAGTCAATGTCTTGTATGATAAAAGCTTCAAGACACTGAAGAAATAAATTGAAGAAGATATCAGGAAATTGAAAGATTTCCCTGTGCTCATAGATATATAGGAATAATAGAGTTTAAAAATGACTATTATACCAAAACTAATCTACAGATTCAATGAGGTCAACATCAGAATTACAATAAAGTTCTTAATAGATCTTGGAAGGAAAGTTTTCTGCTTCATATACAAACACAGCTACCTAGGGGAATTAAAACGATTGCAAATAATAAAAGGACTGTTGGAGGTATCATCATCCACAATTTCAGTACTCCAAAGCTATAATAATAAAAACCACATGATATTGACAAAAAACAGACGTGGTTTTCTTCAGGTTCACCTTCTTATTTAGCTTCTCTAGGATCACGAATTATAGGCTCAAAGAGCTTTAACTATGGCTGGAATCCACTTATGAGTGAGTACATACCATATTCCTCTTTTTGGGTCTGGGTTACCTCATTCAGTAAAGTGTTTTCTATTTCTATCCATTTGCATGCAAAATTCAAGATGTCATTGTTTTTTACCGCTGAGTAAAACTTTAATGTGTATATGTTCCACACCTTCTTTAACCATTCTTCTATTGAAGGGCACCTAGGTTGTTTCCATGTTCTGGCTATTACAAATGGCGCAGCTATGAACATAGTTGAACAAATACTTTGTAGTATGATAGGGCATCTCTTGGGTATATTCCCAACAGTAGAATTGCTGGGTCCTGAGGGAGGTTGACTCCCAGTTTCCTGAGAAACAGCCGCACTGATTTCACAGTGGCTGCACAAGTTTGCATTCCCACCAATTCCAAACAATGGATGAGCGTTCCCCTCACTCTACATCCTCTCCAGCATAGGCTATCATTGGTGTTTTTAAGTTTAGCTATTCTGACAGGTGTATAATGGTATCTCAAAGTTGTTTTGATTTGCATTTCCCTGATCGCTAAGGAGGTTGAGCATGACCTTAAGTGTCTTTTGGCCATTCGAAGTTCATGTGTTGTGAATTCTCTGTTCAGTTCAGTACCCCATTTTTTAATTGGGTTAATTAGAGTTTTAGTATCTAGTTTCTTGAGTTCTTTGTATATTTTGGAGATCAGACCTATAGTTATCCTCCTGAATATTGGAAGTAGTCAAGATTGCAAGGCAAACTTGGGTGCACGGTGTGGGGGGTGGAAGTAAGGGGAGATGGTTAGAAAGAAAGGAGAGGGGGAGAATTAGGGATGGCGTTGGGGAATGAGATGAGGGGAGGAAGGATGGATATGGGATCAGGCAAGTATATATCTCAACTAAGGGAGCCATTTTAGGGTTGGCAAGAGACTTGTTTCTGGAGGGATTCTCAGGCCCAAGGAGAGGTCCCCAGATTCTTCCCTGGGCAGCAGAGGAGAGGGTGCCTGAATTGGCCTTGGCCCATAACCATAGTGATAAATATTTTGCATATCATCATAGAACTTTCATCTGGCGATGAATGGAGATAGAGACAGAGACACATATTGGAACACTGGACTTAACTCCCTAGATCCAAGTGAGAAGCAGAAGGAGGGAAAACGTGAGCAAGATAGGCAGGACCAGAGGGAACCTTCATCTGACGATGGATGGCGATACAGACGGAGACCCACATTGGAGCACTGGACTGAGCCCCCCAGGGTCCAAATGAGGAGCAGAAGCAGGGAGAACATGAAAAAGGAAATCAGGACCACGAGGGGTGCGTTCACCCACAGATCGAAGGGGACTGATCGAATGAGAGCTCACCAAGGCCAGCTGGACTGGGACTGAATGAACATGTGATCAAACCGGATTCTCTGAATGTGGCAGACATGGGGGCTGACTGAGAAGCCATTTACAATGGCACTGGGTCTTGTTTCATCTCCATGTACTGGCTGTTTGGGATCCTAGTCTGTTTGGATGCTCACCTTCCTAGACCTGGAGGGAAGGGGGAGGAACTTAAACTTTCCACAGGGCAGGAAACTCTGACTGCTCTTTGGACTGGAGAGGGAGGAGGAGAGGGAGTGGGGGGAATGGGAGGGTAAGGGGAGGAGGGGAGGAAGTGGAAATTTTTGCAAACAAACAAATAAATAAATTAATTAAAAAAAAACAGACGTGGTGAACAATGGAATCAAAGTAAAGAACAAGTCATAAATTCACATACTTACGGATACCTGATTTCTGATAAAAAAAAAGCCAAAAATACATAGCAGTAAACAGACAACATTTTCAACAAATGGTGCTGATGAAATTAGATGGCTGTGTGTAGAAGAATCCAAATACACAGTACAAAACTCAACTCCATGTGGATTAAAGATTTCAACATAAACCAGATATACTGAACATGATGGAAGAGAACATGAGGGAATAGCCTAGACTCACTAGCACAGGAAAAGACTTTCTGAACAGATCACCACTAGCACAGACAATAAAATCAGCAATTAACAAAATAGTACCTCATGAATATGAAAATTTTCTGCATGGCAAAAGACAGTGTTACTTGGACAAACAGGCAGTCTATAGAATGAGAAAAGATTTTCACCAATTGCATACCTAATAGAGTACTAGTATGCAAAATATGTAAAAAGAACTAAAGAAATTAGATATAAAAAACAATCTAGTTTAAAATAGAATATGGATCTAAACCAAGAATTCTCAGCAGTGAAAACTCAAATGGTGGAGAAACACTTGGAGAAATTTTCAGCATTCTTAGTCACCAGAGAGATGCAATTTAAACATTTTGAGATTCCATCTTAAACCAGTCAGAATCACTATGATCAATACAACAAATGACAATTCATGCTGATGAAGATGTGGTGTGCTCTGGGACAATAGTTTTACCCTGTAAACATCTGTTTCTTGTACTTGTTTAATACAATGGTGATTGGTTGGTAGCCAGGCAGAAAGTATAGATGGGGTGACCAGGCAGAAAGTAGAGGCAGGGCAATGAAAAAAAAGGGGAATTCTGGAAAGAGGATTCTGCATTCTGCAGTCATGACCCAGATCTAGTTGAAGCAAGATGTGACTGCCCCACCAAATAAGGTACCCAGCCATGTGGCTAGCATAGACAAGAATAATAGGCTAATATGGGTTATAAGAGTTAATAAGAAGTCTGAGCTACTAGGCCAGTCGGTTTATAATTAATGTAGATCTCTGTGTGCTTCTCTGGGAAAAAACAACTGCAGGAACTGGGCAGGACAGAAACATCTGTCAACAGAAAGAACTACGGGCAGGACAGAAACCATAGACAACAGTGGTATAAGGGGAACACTGTGTATAAGGGGAACACTGACTAATTCCTCGTGGAACTGCAATCTCTTTTTGTTTGTTTGTTTTGTTTTGTTTTGTTTTGTTTCCAAGACAGGGTCTCTCTGTAGTTTTAGAACCTGTCCTGGGACTAGCTCTCATAGACTAGACTGGTCTTGAACTCACAGAGATCCACCTGCCTCTGCCTCCCAAGTGCTTGGATTAAAGGCATGCGCCACCACCACCTGACTTTTTTTTTTTTTTTTTTGAACTGCAATCTTGCACAGTCACTAGGGAAATCAATGTAGTGGTTGCTCAGAAAGATGTGAATCAATCTAATTTAAGGTCCAGCTATACTCCTCTTGGACGTATATCCAAAGAATACTTCATCCTACGACAGCGAAACTTTGTCAACTATATTCATTGCTGCTCTATTCATAATAATCACAGTTTGAAAACAACTTAGATGTCACTTATTAGAAGAATAAATAAAGAAAATGTGGTTCATTAATATAATGGATTATTAGTCAATTAATAAAAGTATTAAATCCTGAAATACACAGGTAAATAGATGTTACTAGAAAATGAGGTATCTAAATAGAGTATGCATTTACTTATACGTGGTATCACATTATCTGTTAACTTAGTGATAACTAAGCTATAGTATGGGAAATCAGAGAAGTTAGCTGGAGATTAAGGGACTAGCTGGACTTGATAGTGCTCATAGCAAAAGGAAATAGAATTAATATTTATGGATAAATGGGCATTGTTGCCTGGAACAGGATCAAGTGGGAATCAGGGTTGGGAGGCTGTGCTGAGTTAAGGAATACAGGAAAGACAAATAAAATTTATGACCATTAAGGAGATAATATAGTAAGTAACTTAATACAGCAGAAGTTTTATAAAATGTATACATAAGGAGGTGATGAAAACTGGACTGACAAATAAAGGAGGAAACAAAGCCCCATTGGCTGTTTATTGTCACCAAATGACTGACAGTACCAGGTTTGGGTTATAGTTAATTGAGTTGTTAGTTCCAGGGGTAGCACCGAAATCCCTAAACAACCCAAGCTGTTGCCAAGACTATAACTTGCTCTCCACAAAATGACAGCATGGCCACATTTTTTTTGATTTATCTTTGTTTTATTATGGATAAAGTAAAACAAAACAAAATAAACACTTGCTGCTCTTAGTATTTGCTGTGTAACATTCTAAATCTTAGTAACTTGACACACTATCTGTATGTTTGCCTTCTTAAATCAATTTGTTCTGCTAGCTTGTACTGCAATGGTTGCTCATACTCAGCACATCTTGACTGGATCTTCTGGAGACACTGACTGCTCTGAGATACTGTTGGGCGGCTGATCTTTCTCTCTCAATGTCTTTTCCCCCCACACATTACCTTGAACTGTCTACATGGGAGTAGTGGTTGGATTCCCTCAGAAAACCTGGAAAGTCTTTTGGGGAGTTTTTTTTTTTTTTTGGTTTTTTTTTTTTGTAATTTTATTAAATTATAAAAAGTTTCCATTTACGCCCCTCCTCCCAACGCCCTCCCACTCCCCCCCTCCCTCTCCTCCTCCCTCTTTGTCCCCTAGGGAAGTCAGGGTCTCCTGCCCTGTGGGAAGTCCAAGTTCCTCCCCCCTCACTCCAGGTCCAGGAAGGTGAGCATCCAAACAGACTGGATCCCAAAAATCCAGTATATGCAGAGGAAACCAGTCCCAGTGTCATTGTCAATGGCTTCTCGGAAAGACTGCAGGCCAGCCACATTCAGAAAATCCTGCCACATTCAGAGAATCTGGTTGGATCACATGCTCGTTCAGTCACGGTCCATCTGGCCTTGGTAAACTCTCATTAGATCCGACCCCTTGTATCAGTGGGTGATAGTATCCCTCGCAGTCCTTCGTCATTTTCTTCCTCCTTTTGCTCCTCGTTTGGATCTTGGGGGGCTCAGTTCGGTGCTCCAACGCGGGCCTCCATCTGTATCGTCATCCAACGCCAGATGAGGGATCTATGGTGATAAGCAAAATATTCATCAGTATGGTCACGGGCCAAGGCCGGTTCAGGCACCCCCTCCTCTGTCCAGAGAACAATCTGGGGATCTCTCCTTGGACCTGGGATCCCATATATAATCAAGTTTCCTGTAAACTCTAATATGACTCCCTTAGTTGAAATATATTCTTCCCTGATCCCACATTCATCCTTCCTCCCTTCCCCCCCATCCCGGTCAACCGAGCTTTCTCCATTCCTCCCCTACTCCCTTCTCTCTAACCCTCTCCCCTTCCATCAACCCTCCCACCCCCCCCCATGCACCCAAGGTTACCTGGGACTCTTGACTATTTCCTACCTCCTGGCGGATAGGTAGATAATCTTCATCAGGTTCGTCTTCTTATTTAGCTTCTCTAGGATCACGAATAATAGGCTCAAAGACCTTTAATTATGGTTAGAATCCACTTATGAGTGAATACATACCGTGTTCCTCTTTTTGGGTCTGGCTTACCTCACTCAGTAAAGCGTTTTCTATGTCCATCAGCATGGCCACATTTTTGAAGACAACTAACTCATTAAACATGGTGAAGTTGAGCTGGTACCTACGTAGAACCTTCACCCCAATGTTCTAGGCTTTTTGGTGCGGGAAGGTACCCTGCACACTACCAAAAGTGTAATATAAACACCAACCCAGCCACAAAATTTTTGATCTTAAATCATGCACTGTTTGGAAGATATGCTAGGACAAGGACAGCATAAAACTGAAGGGAGTAACCAACCAATATCTGACATGATTTAATTTGTACTCCAGGAGATATAACATATACCCAACACTGTTTGGGTGACTAAGAACCTGAAACTATACTCCTCATAGATGTAGGGTAAAATACTACAGTTATAACAACAACAAACTGTAGCATTAAAATAACTCCTAATGACTTTCTGTTATACTCATATTTTAGGGTCTTGCTTTGTCATAGAAAGAGAAGCTTCCTCCTGCAGTAGTAGGGAGCAAAAGTAAAGACCTACAACCTGCTATGCAAAGAACGAAAGATCTCCACTCAGCCCTAAATGGGTGGTCTTCACTGAATTCCTCCCTCCAGTTCAGAACTCGGGGAACTCCAAAGTAGAGAAAGCAGAAAAAGTATAAGACTGAGAGAGATGGAGGACACTAAGAATACAAGCCACTCTGAGTCAACATGCTAAAGGCTCACATGAACTCACACAGACTGAGGTAACGTGCACACAGCCAGCACTGGTCTGTGTCAGGCCCTCTTTGGATATAGTATGGCTTCCAGGTGAGTGTCCTTATCGGATTCCTGAGTGTGGAAAAGAGTGGGTGTCTGTTTCTGGTGCTTTCTCTGGGGCTCTTTTCTTTAATTGTTTTCCAGTTCCTTTTTGTTAGTTTTTGCTTAGATTAATCTTAGTGTATTTAATTTATTTAAAATAAATAAATAATTACAAAGATCCTTTGTCTAAGTCAATACTTGGAATTTTCATGATTAAATGTAGTTCTGCATTTTATGCTATCAGTCATGGTATATGAAGGGATTTGTTCAATTTTAAATGATTGGAGACAAATAAAGAAGATTCTCCTTCTGCAGAACTTCTATGCCCTTGTTTGGCAAATTTGTTTCAAAAGAAATGATATGCAATAATATTATGAATATGCTATCTTCAAATTTTTTTATTACAACAGAAAAGACAGAAGTTAAATAGATCACAGATAAAACTAAGTTCAGTGGGATAAAGAGTAATGCTCAATCTGTATTTAATCATTAGTTGTGAAGAGAATCTATTTTTAAAAAGGAGTTTCTGGCTGACATGTTCATTGGAATAATTGATAAGAATTTTCCAGTTGGAAACAACCTGTAATTACAAAGTGCACATCACCATGTCAAGCAAATTCCCAAATAAATAAATATCTAGGGTGCTCTCAACTGCTACAAAATTTACATGACTCTATTATTGACAAAAATGCCAAATAACAACTGACTTATATTTAGAAATAAAAGTAAAAGTGATATGCTTCTAGGTTTTGTTTGAAGATGAATTATGTAGGTTTTTCTACAATTGTTTAGACATCTATTATTCTTAAATATTATTCTCATTTCAGCGTAAGACATTCAAGAAATGACCGTCTGAAAAATAGGATCATAGCCACAGGAAATGTGACCAGTAATTCAAACTGTTCTTACTTGCATATTCAAAAACACCAATGATAGCCTATGCTGGAGAGGATGTGGGGTGAGGGGAACACTCATCCATTGTTGGTGGGAATGCAAACTTGTGCAGCCACTGTGGAAATCAGTGTGGCGGTTTCTCAGGAAACTGGGAGTCAACCTCCCTCAGGACCCAGCAATTCCTCTCTTGGGAATATACCCTAGAGATTCCCGTACATACTACAAAAGCGTTTGTTCAACTATGTTCATAGCAGCACTATTTGTAATAGCCAGAACCTGGAAACAGCCTAGGTGCCCCTCAATAGAAGAATGGTTAAAAAAGGTGTGGAACATATACACATTAGAGTTTTACTCAGCGGTAAAAAATGACATCTTGAATTTTGCATGCAAATGGATGGACATAGAAAACGCTTTACTGAGTGAGGTAAGCCAGACCCAAAAAGAGGAACACGGTATGTATTCACTCGTAAGTGGATTCTAACCATAATTAAAGGTCTTTGAGCCTATTATTCGTGATCCTAGAGAAGCTAAATAAGAAGACGAACCTGATGAAGATTATTTAGCTATCTGCCAGGAGGTAGGAAATAGTCAAGAGTCCCAGGTAACCTTGGGTGCATGGGGGGGGGGAGGGTTGTTGGAAGGGGAGAGGGTTAGAGAGAAGGGAGTAGGGGAGGAATGGGGAAAGCTCGGTTGACCGGCATGGGGGGAAGGGAGGAAGGATGAATATGGGATCAGGGAAGAACATATTTCAACTAAGGGAATCATTTTAGGGTTTACAGGAAACTTGATTATATATGGGATCCCAGGTCCAAGGAGAGATCCCCAGATTGTTCTCTGGACAGAGGAGAGGGTGCCTGAACCGGCCTTGGCCCATAACCATACTGATGAATATTTTGCTTATCACCATAGATCCTTCATCTGGCGTTGGATGGCGATACAGGCGGAGACCCACATTGGAGCACCGGACTGAGCCCCCCAAGATCCAAATGAGGAGCAGAAGGACGAAGAAAATGACGAAGGACTTCGAGGGATGCTATCACCCACTGATACAAGGGGTCGGATCTAATGAGAGTTTACCAAGGCCAGTTGGACTGCGACTGAACAAGAACGTGATCCAAACAGATTCTCTGAATGTGGCCGGATTCTCTGCATGTGGCTGGCCTGGAGTCTTTCTGAGAAGCCATTGACAATGGCACTGGGACTGGTTTCCTCTGCATATACTGGATTTTTGGGATCCAGGCTGTTTGGATACTCACCTTCCTGGACCTGGAGAGAGGGGGGAGGAACTTGAACTTCCCACAGGGCAGGAAACCCTGACTGCCCTTAGGGACAAAGAGGGAGGAGGAGAGGGAGGGGGGGAGTGGGAGGGTGTTGGGAAGAGGGGCGTAAATGGAAACTTTTATAATTTAATAAAATTACTTTCAAAAAAAAAAAAGCCTTCCAGACCCTCTGTAACTGCAAGCAAAGTGGTTGCTACAGGAATCTCTGTCCCCTGAGTTGTGTATGCAAGTAAATGTTATTTTGTTTCTCAGAGCCTCTTTGGGTAATGGTCCTTTACAAGTGGGCATCTTGTTGTTTTGAACACCTTGAGACAGTACCTCACACATTCTTTGTTGTTGTTGTTGCTTGGTTTTGTTTTTGTTTTTTGTTGTTATGAATCGCTTAAAGGGGGTAGCTTAATTGCTGTGTCTTACTGAACCTCTGACTGCTTGACAGGTATCTGAATATCTAAATATGGTCTTTAGAACTCTCTACAAACTATTTTATACCACAAATTGTTACTTTTGTACATTTGTATTATATTTTCAAAAAAAATTAGGTACTCCTGGAAGAAAATTCACTCTAATTTGTGCTGCATTGTCAGGGACTTATGACGTTTATGAGAGCGGCCACCTAATAGATGTTGCCAGTGATGCTGGTAGATTAAAAATACTGGTACTTTTTGAATAAAAAATTATAACTGCAAAAAAAAAACCCAAAAACTGTCTGAGTAGACTTTAATCTAACTGGGTACACATTTAGAAATTCTATAAATGTCTTATTATCATTTTATTCCCCAAAATCCTTTGACATGACAACATTTGTGTGTGTGTGGTTTAAGTGTAAAGAACAATCGAATATGTCTTTTAAATGCAGCAATCTGTCAGGCAGAGGGCACTATGCTCCAACACTCTTCTGTCGTCTTATTGATGTGTTCTAAGGCAGCACCAGAATAAAGGATCCGAGTTAGGCTAACAGATTACTCCCTTTCTGTGTGTTTTCCAATAGATGTTTTGATTAAATCCTCTTGGTTCCTTCGAGTATAAGCATAAGTTAAAACATAAAACACTTTGTGTCAGAGAAACCAATTAGTGTCCAGTCAACTAAATTTCAACTTTCTTCTAATCATGTGTTCATTGGCCCCATCCTTTTGTTTCCTGGTTGTGTTAACACAGCAGAGTTTCTATTTGATTGGGGTGATCCGACATTCATTCAGGCAAGCCAAAGGCACTTTAGCTTTGTCTCTGTGCTCCAAAAAAAACCACTGCCTTCATTTCTATCACGGATATTTTCTTGTCTGAAAGATGAACAAGTAGGACACAGCGGAATAAATTGGCTTCTTTGTTTGAATAAGGTTGCTGGAAAGGGCTGCATTTCCTAGAGGCTGATTAACTGACTAGAACTTTAATGATCATGGAGAGGGTGCAATATTGTAGCTCCAGTGTCTAATTACTATTTATCTTGTGCTCCCTACAGTCCCCTTGATAACCAATTATTACTCTCCTCTGTATGTCATCTAACGTTTTATGACTATTGAGTAACTACTTTTGAAAGTTTAGCCAAAAAACTAAGGATTATGTTGCATATTATTTGAATCCAAAGCTAATATTACCCTACTATTCTTGAAAGAAATAACTTGACATATGATTTTCTTTATTATATTAGCTTACAGCTTCATGAAACTGTTATCATGCAGGAACATGAGATTTGGTGAACATGAATGTGCGTTCCCATGTCCCTGTTACTTCTATCTCATTCTAGAATGAATTCTCCCTTACTGCTTTTAAGGTGAGAGTTGAGTTCTTGAGTTGATATGTGCAACATTTTCAAGTTACATAGTGCATATCCTGTTTTATAATAAAAATTTAAAAATGCCTTAAATGATTCTACTCTTTCTATTATTTTAAGTCTTCAAGATCATTTGACAAAATATATAAAAATTCTACAAATCCCTAAAATATGATAATTCTAAGTTTGTTCTTAGAAACAAATTTTAAAAGAATAAGCAGTTGATTATATACATAGCCACTGCAGGACAGGCTGAAGATTCATGTCCAGGTGATCTGAATCTAATGTCTGTGCTATAGTTAGTGGACAGAGATATCTTGACACAGATTCTGAGGAAATATTTAGTTGAATCTATCACAAAATGTTCTTGTATAGTTTGCTTCATTATTATATATGCTAAAATTGTCTGAGAAAAAATAGATACTTTTAAGTTATAAGAAAAATAATGCACTGTGCAATAATGTTTATGTTATGAATGAACCTTATAAGGTTTGTCGGTAATTATGACAAATCAAGTAATATTCCTAAAAATATTTTCCATGCTGTTCACCACTGTCACATTTAATATCATCCATAGCAAGTATTCACCAAAGGGTCCCCTGGATGAAGTTGGTGTCATTGTTACCATCTTCTCTTTGATACCAGTGTGTGAATTTTATTTTGACTTGTTTTGAGGTTTGGTAATCATTCCACTTTCTAAAGGGCATTCCTTCTGGTGACTTCTTTTTTACTTTCTTTAGTGAAATGTGTGCCAAACAAAATGTGTTGCTCTGGTAAGAAGCCATTTTATTCTATTACCTTTTACTCCTGTATCTGTTTCCTTCTCAGAATTTTCATTACATTACCTTGTTGAGGAGACTTGGTTACTCCTGAAGCAGATACCCTCAGATTTTTTTTTGCATGTGTTTGTTCATTTCATGATGTATTGTAACTATCCATTTGGGTTTTATTTCTTTATTCTGAGCAACCGTTTACTGTTCTTCCCAAATATGCTACATTTAATTAAGTTTTCAAACATGATGGTCCTCATGATCCCTAGAAATACTACTTGCTTACTTTCACGAGAAAGTTTGCTACATTTCTTGGCCTTGATTGGAGTATTCCATTGATAAATGCCAGTCTTGTCTTTGTTTAACTTTAGTTGAAATGACACCAAGCTTTCCTTAAGTTGGATAAATTGGATATAGTGTCATCATGTATATGTTTTACTATGTTGTTATACAGTTCTCTAATTTATATAGGACTTTTATTATGAAGAGACACAGCAATTGAATGATCTTGTGATTTCTGTTCTTAGGTCTATTTATTGTGCTCTGCTCCATTTGACTGTACTCATTTCCAAACATTGTACTATTCCTGAATCATTTCAGTGAAGTCAACTGGGCTGTGGTGGACTTGTGTCATTGATTTATATGTATTATTGAATCAAGGTTTCCAAGTATTTCTTGAGTAAATTCTATGACCATATTTATCACAAATACTGATTTTACTTTTTAGGAAATTTTTCTTTTTAGTTCTATCATTGCATGGATTTATTTTATCAAGTTAAGTCTAATATGGTTGGTAGCGTATCTACCAAATAATATATTTGGTTGTTCTATCAACCTATATGCAGTCTTAACTCTAAATATGTTTGTATGGTATAGCCTTATACAGACTTTTCATTAATCATTATTGTGCACATTTTGAGACTGTTTTAAGTATTTGAGACTGTTTTGACTTGCATTATGTGGTACATGAAAGTCTTGATTATATAATTTCATAAACCTTTTATAATAAGATGAATAAAATTTTAATTAAGAAAATAATATTTAGAAGATATAAATATGTGTCACAAATTTGAACTGATATTTATTTGGTGTGTTTTGTATAAGTGAACACCTTTATGTGAGGATGCACACACCTGTGCCCAAACCTGAGGGGGGCAGAATAAGATGCCAATTTTGACTTATCACTCTCCACTTCATACCCTTGAGACATGTTAATTCACTGAACCTAAAGATAAGGTAGCAGTTAGAAAGCCTCAGGAGCCCTCCTTTCTTTACCCTCCCTGCTTTACCCAGTTTCAGGATTACCGATGTACATGTTCCTACTCTTGTTTTTTCTGCTAGTTGTTGGGGATTTGCACTAAGGACCACATATTTTCATTAAGTACTCCTACTCATCCAACTCTCTCCTAACCCACAAGCTTTAGTTTTATGGTTAGGTAATCAAAAGTTACAAGACAGTGGGTAAATTTTGTCTCTTTTTAAGATTTTTGAAATTTCATTACTATCAATAGGAGGCATAATAAAATTCATAATCAAAGTGATGAGTAGCATTTGTCTGCATTCCTACTTTATCTCCTGTATGTTATCTCCAAAATATTCTCCTATTCTTCAAGCTTACCCCTGTTTTACTGACTTTTATTAATTACTATATGACTGTCTTAAATTTTCTTCTCTATTATACTTGGGGTGGAGAAAACTGGTCTATAATCTGTTCTGCTCTTGGGAAGTTTCTGCTCTCTTATAAGCTCTTAGAAATTTTTTCACTTGTTTATTCCATTTTGTCACCTGCTCTTCATTTTTAATCCTAAATTTCTTTCATACATCACAAGGATTTCTGAATGTTCCTTTGTTAATTATACCAAAATCATTTTTCATCTTTCTTCTTTGACTTTCTGGCAGCTTCTGATATAATTTACCTTTACTGTCATCTGATGCCATGGTGGTACTCTGTCTTCATTCAGTAGGCTAACTTATTTATTTATCTTCTCTCTTATTCATTGAGTTTTACTTTATTTATTGTACGCTATCATATTTTTAGAGAATCTTATTCTGTAGCCCAAGGTAGTTTTTTAACTTCTAGTTATATTTTCCTTCAGCTCCCCAATTGCTGAGATTAGGCTCAGTCTTTTCAGTTTGGGCCATAATATATAGTTTCTGATTATAGCTGGACATCTTCCTGGCCCTTAGGAAATCTATTCCCAGAATGAACATAAAACCAAGATCCAGCATGAACAAGGTGCCTCCTGTGATGTACTTTTTTTCCCTAAAGTCTTCGATTGGTTTATCTGTGGGGGAGGCTATGTCTTAGTGTCGTGCAGCACCATAAAGTCATGTCATTCTCTCCTTTTTTCCATTAAAATTAAATTATTTGCAACCTTGATTATACCTAAAATGTTTCAAAAGTAAGCACAAGGAAAGAAACTTATGTGCCAATATTTACTATACTGCAGTGGCATCAATTTGAAGGCAAAGCTGGATATTATCTACTTAACCAAAATAAAACAAAACAAAATACTCACAATTTAACACTAGAAAGACTTAGAGGCTTGCTTTGCAGAGAGTTACATGAATGACATAGGGACTGAGGGGAAGAATTTTGGGAGAGTTGGTGATGAGTTTAACTTCTCACTGGAACTCTTCAAAAAATCTAATGAAGTTCTTCAAGGGGCTGCACTGACTCTGAGAGACTGGTTCTATGACTGACAGGAACATTGAGGCAGTCAGTTTCAAACCATGATCTTGTGAGTTTCAGCTGTTATTTTCCATATTGTCAGATGTTGATATATATGCCAACAAGGTTACTTTGCTTCAAGTTACATTGAAGATATATTTGTGAAACTGAAATAGGAGAGTAGAAACAGATATGGTGATGAATTACTAGAGAATTTATGATAATTTGATGACATCAGTAAAATACTTTGAGTTTGAATTTTTCCCTAAAACCATGACTGTTATTCCTTTGCAGTGCCTTTAAGGACTAACCACTCCCATTCCCAGCCACTTCTGACCTCCTAGTCGCCATCTTTAACTCTCTCTCCTGGCGTGTGCACACGTGTCTTTCTCTCTCTGTCCTCTTTTCCATTTCTGCCTTCTTTCTCTCCTTCTTTAAGTAATAAATGTTTACCCATATTCTTAGCCTTATGTCTATTTACTATGTCCTATGAGCCTTTTATCCGCAGTACCCGCTCGCCTCACTCGCCCGGATGCATGGAGCTGCCACCCTGGAGATCTTGCAGGGACCCACAGCCATCCTTGTCGGACTAGCGGCTGCTCTGCGAGCCTGCCAGGGAACACTCTCGCTTTTTGTTTAAAGAACAATAATAACTACATTTCAAATTTGGATGAAGTAGGTAGAAATGTTAACCAACTATTAAAACCCTGGTTTTATTTTAAATGGGTTTATATTAGGAATTTGTTAAATTTATTTCAATAGAAATTAGAAATTATTTTATAATTTCTATACTTCCTCCTGTCATCACTATAGACATTGTACAGAAAGATATGTGTGTGTGTCACATATATACTAGCATTAAAAAGACATGATTATGTATACAACCCATTCACAACAATACAACATTTATGTTCCCAATTCAAATACCTGTATTTCCATCATACTTCCTAATGAGATTTCTCCACAGCTGTTTTGCACGATCAGAAGTCTCCATGAACAGCACTGCTCATACAATAAGTGAATTCTTCTTATGTTCCATTGAATAGGAGATGGCAACCACTCCAGCTGAAAATGTGTGAACTACAATTTCTCTAATCTTTTACAATTAAAAATTAACTGGGGTTTTCTCTTTGGTACCTGTGGCTTAAATGTTAGACTTGCATTTGGTCATAATCCTTAGGGTTTGTAGGTCCCAAATCAAGGTACTGTCTGACTCAGTTCTCATGATAAGTCTAATTCTAGCTACATGTGGCAACTTCTTGCTGTGTCCTCATGACATATATGGGCTGAGTTTGAGGACAGGAAGTAGGAGTAGGTCTCTTTCTCATCTTATTATTTCATCGTCCCTTAAAGGTTATGGCTCTATCTTATCACTAATTAAGCTTCCACATCCTCTTCACATGTCCTGTCATCATGCGTCAGTTTTGAGTTAGTACTTCAACATAGGAAATTAGTAGAGAAGGAAACGTTCAGTCAATTCATTTCTCTATACTCTCTGTACATTATCCTATACTCTGATTATTTCTTCATTTTATGTTCTACTGTTTAGCATTTGTATCATATCAGTACTTATTAGATGATTCCCTCTGATATTAAACACTAAATACCCTTCATCAATATCTGGTTTCTATTATGACCTAGGTGATAGTCATTAAAGACAAATTGACATATTCCATCACTTCTGTGGAAGCAATGAGGGATTAATACCGTGCAGTATCTGGACTAAGGGTTATGATATTAGCTCTACCACTTATTACCTCTGAGGCCTTGACAAGTTAATTACTTCACCTCTCAAAGTCTTGGTTCATTTCTCCATAAAATAAAAATCATGATTGTTCCTGCTCCATAAGGTTAATATGAGGATTAAATGAGATAATAAATGAAAGACACTTAAAATAGTGTTGCCTACATAAACTTTCAAGATAGTTGGCTGTTGTTATTGAACAACATATTATGTGAGTCTCCTCAGCTCTCAAGATGAAGTACAATCTCTTTCCTAACATATATTACACTTTTTGCAGTAAGCTCTCTGAACACGCTTTCAGATTTATTTTTCTTCCTGGATTTTCGTACTTTTTCCTTCAGTGAATTACACTGACCGCTTTATATCCTTCATGGATTTATCTGGCCTCTACTCCTAAAAGCAAACTTGCACTTTCATAAAGCACACCCAAACCATTTCTGCAGCAGGTGCCATTTATCCAATTGTCACTGAAGACTCAATAGTCAGTGGTCTTCGAGTCTAGCAAACTGTGTCTTCCTTATTTTACCTAGGACAAGCTCATGTCTACTCAGCAGGACTGTGATGGCAGCAGTAATTATATTTTACTGTTTTCTCATTATACTACATGGTACTTTTCCTTTAGTTTACCTACTGCATCTCTAAATTGTGTCCTGCATGAAGATTCTATGATATCCTACATTTTTCTAATTTTCTTCACTCGGGTTTTAAGCACAAGATCCCAATAAAAAGCAGTTAAATAAATAAATAATAAATAATTATAACTCCTAAATTAATTCTCTGAATCCTTAATCCCTATGTTCTCATATTCATAAGAATATAATAATAGAAACTGCTACCCTGAAGTAGCTTTTAGGTCACAGTTGTGCTTTGTTATTTACAGGTAGATATTAAATGTGGTTCCAGGTGAAGCTGAAAGTCCCCAAGGAGAGCTGGTATAATCTGAGTCAGCTAAAAATAACTGCGCATTTGTTGTGTGTTCAATATAGGATCAAAGTGGAGAGTGGAGAGAAGTGACCTCCAATCGAACAGATCTTACACTGCTGTTTGTCAACAGTAAATTACATCTGATTTTAAACAAGAGAAGGAAAAACTTCTGGCAACCTGTGAATGTGCTTCGTAGAAGGATCAATACAAAGGAGAATAGCCTTTTGAGCTCTTTTCAGTTTCTCGGACTTGCTGGAGCAAATAGGCAGTAGTTTTTGGTCATTCTCAATTAACAGCACTCTTCCCCTAGGCCACAGAGTCTATAGTCTTGGGGTAAGGGTGGGATAGAGTCTTAAATAACATATCAGGTGTTTCCTAGGCTGTAACTTGCTTTGATTAAAGAAGAAAAGGACTTGGTTTTCACCTTCTATAACTAGAATTAGGAACTAAGAAATGTGTCCGGCAAAAAGAGGATAGAGAGAGTCAAATATACAAGGTAGAGCACTTTAAGGTGAGGACACAGGTTAAAACTTTTAACCAGTATTTGTAAAACATTTTATACAGTGTGTGTGTGTGTGTGGGGGGGTGTTTGTAACCATGATAATTACAATAAAGTAATGTCTTTATGCAGTTAAGACCATATTTGTTTTGTTTTATATCTATATTTTCTCACCAAGATGTTTTGTGTTAAGAAAAAGTAGTGTCTTCAGTATAACTTAATATTTGATTTAGAAGCTAGTTTTACAATTGATCATGGGTCTGAGAGATGACATAATGGCTAAGGATGCTTGACACCAAACCTGATCATTTTAGTATGTTCCCTAGAGCTGACATGGTGTAGGAAAAAACCCTCTCCACTGACCTCCACGCTGACATTACTGCACACAGATGACCATAAACAAGTAAATACATATAAAATATCAAAATGTTCTAGTACAATTCTAAAATAATGGGTGTTTTAAATATCTTGTTCCAACTGCCAAACTAATTCACTGCTTATTTCAGTCTTGAGGAAAAGAGAGAAGGTATAAGGCAAGAGAAAAAAAGAACAGCCAGAAGAGGGCTAAATATAGTTGAAAAAACAAAAAGGATAAAAGAAAATCAAATAAATCTGGTTGTTAAAAATATAGCAGCATAGCATAGTGAGTAATATGGTCTGATGTAAATTATGTTCACCTTATACAAATTACGTAAGCCATGATATTTGGAGGATAAAATACTTAAAGAACAAAATAGTTATTATTCAATAAATATTAGTAGTTACTTACAAAATAATACCCAGATGTTGACACTCTATATTTCTAAGCCAATAGGAAACATAGCCTGGGCCCTCATGCTCTGACTTTGTCTGGGCAGTGATTTTGGGCAAGACATGGTACACATTGATTTTCAGAAATACCTGTTACAATGTTCCAGCCCATTAGGGGCACTGCATACATCAAGTCTAATAAAATTCATTAGACTTGAACCTTTTTTTGTAATGGTGCCTTCCTTAGCCAACTTAATTTATTATTTTAAATAAGAATGAACTGATCAATGAAATAAAGTATTTATTTTCAAATATTCCAGCAAAAAAGAGAATTTCAGAATTTATTTTATATTAAAAACATTTCCCAAAAATCTAAAACACAATTAATTACTTAAAGGCTTATAACTTTATCTAGAAAGATAATTGATGACTTTTCTATAGCAGGGATTGTGTTCCCCCTCATATTAAGTGATTTATAAAGCAGACACTGATTCTATTGTTAATAGCTTATTACTTGGTAAAATAAATCAACTATAAAATAAAGACATACATTATTTACATGTATTTCTTTAATACTTAGAAAATGAATTTGAATACATGTGTAATACTAAGGGTAAAAAGCAGCTTAGAGAAAAGTAGTTATGGAAATCTGGTGCTTTGAGCAGCAGGAGTTGGAGCCTGAAGGACAAGAAGTATCAATGACTGTTAATGGGGCCTGAACAGAGGAACTTGAGCAGAGAGGAAACTGTTGTGAGTGCTGAAACTTCAAACAGTCCAACATAATTGAGGTATTGGACTTAGAACAATTAAAATTCTCAGGAAATACTGTGATAACTGATGAGTTTAAAATGGGTGAAAGTAACTTATGCATTGTGTAGTTCACCTTTAACTTCAGAATTACAATCTTGAGACAGAGAGAATGGGACTTTGAAACCAGTACATAGTGAGACTGTAATAAAAAAAAATAAAAGTATAATGTTTATGTTGGACTTAAAAGTATGATGCTTATGTTGGACTTATGATACAAAACAATGCATATGTACCTGTAAGCTGTGTGAAATAAAAGAAAGAGCTGAAAAATAGGAAAAAGTATGTTTCTGCATTTCAATTGTGGGTACATGAATCAGTGAGGTGAATGTTGGTGGAAACTTCTTAACCAAGCAGAAACCTTTATGATATCACTTGAGATGTAAGATTGAAGTACTGGATTATTAGCACCGGGTTAGTATGATCTAAAAATGAAAGCCTGTGAGGATGTGGGAGCAAAACATCAAAATCTCAAAGCTACACAGCTTTAAAAAAATTGTGTTTCCACATTGAGAATATCTCATGCTGGTTCATGTACTTATTATTACACTTAGATCTCAGGAGCCATAGTATTGTTGATGATGATTTGAGATGGAATTTCCAAGATATATTTTATACATTACTTAATGTGTGATAATGATCTAAATAATTCTGAATTGATCATATTAATGGAGTTCTGAATGACTAGTTGAGGCAAATATTTCCTGGGCTACCCCTCTTATCTGAAGTTTCCCCATTCAAACTAATATAGATAGCTAACATTTGAATAGGCAGTTAGAGTTAACATTTCAATTAGGGTTTGTTGTGCCTGAGTTCTAGGACCCCCAAGAAAATCACCATGAAGCCACACTTCCAAATGCAAAAGCAAGGTTTCGTTTGTTAAGTACAGCCTAGCACGGGTCCTCTGCCTCATAGTCTGACACAGCATATGGAGGGAGAAGGACCCCATCTACTATTGTAAGGGTTTACAAAGACAAAAAACCACAAAGCAGTCACAAAGATACGGTTTCAAAGTACAAAATTACTTATCCTACATCACAATTGGCTAAAGGTGAGGTAAAGATTAGCTGGTCTTCTCTGAGAGGCTGTTGCAGCTTAAGGGGGTTTCTTCACCACCAGCAACTGTTCCCTGGTCACATACTCAGGATATCTGCTGACCCTTTCTTAACATAGGATCTGCCTGGAAACTTATCTGATTGGTCCATTATATGCAACAGATAGGGAAAGCTGGGTGGTCAACAATCTCTATTTGACTATGGGTGGGGGAATAGGCTGCAGACAGCAACTTTGTTTAACTTAAGTTTCTCAGTTAACTAATACTTCCTTTAAAGAGGGGCCCAGCAGCCTTCAGTTTCAGCTGGGGTTGAAGGGTCAGCCTTTAGCTTATCCTTGGGGCTAGGGTGTAGTTCAAGGTCCCAAAAGAACCCAGAAAATAAGTGGAATCTTTTCTAGCCTTTCCACTTTATTATATGTTTTTATTTTACTTTATTTTAAATTTAGAGACTGTTTGGTACAAGCTGTGTTGGGCATTTCAGCATAGTTACTGCAGCTTTCAACATTATTATTCGCTCTTGATACTACATTGAATTTAGAGATGTATCACATGACAAACACATGAGATATACAACAGCAGGAATTAAAACCATGATGACATTGTAAGTTGGAAAATTAATGGAATTATTATCATTATATATTTCACAATTAATTATCATTATATATTAATTCTACATTATATTTAATAAAATATATTTACAATTAATTACAATTTATATTATAATTAAATTTTTATTATATTATGTAATTATATTAATATATGTAATAATAATAACTATTGCAGTGTCTATTTAGTCACCAATAAATAATAGTTTGTGTTTTTGTGTTCTGGCAATGACCTATGTAAAAGACAGAGCAAGTAAAAAACTCGACTTCAAATGCAAAAGGCAACTTGTACTGGAATTCAATTTTATAGATGGGGGAAATAGGTCAAAGTCTCATGTTTTTCTAATTTGCCCCGTCCATCTTTCAGGTAAATGTGCACTCATTAACTATATTCAAACCGTTGAGTAATTCACACCGTGATTAACGCAAATGCAGCAGTTATCTACTTGCAAATTCAGTCCTCTGGAAAATGATGAAAGATGGAAGGGTTATTTGAAAATGCTAACAGCTGACCTATTACAAGCCTGGATGAAAAAAATGCTATTGCTAAGAGTGTTACAACAAAACAAACTCATAATAGCAGAAAATGGGAGCTCAAGGCATTCACCTTTACAGCAGCTGCCTGGTGCAGATGAATCAAAGCCTGCCAGCCATAAACAGATCTGGTCAATGTCAATTTTCCCCAGGCATCTGGTATTGTCACTAGTGATTTGACTGAAGATTATCCATCAGTTAGCGCAGATTTGTCTTTTAATTGGTCCTCAGTGCACCTGCTACGTTTTTCTTGTTCTTAGTCCCAGAAGCTTTTGCAGAGAGGAAGCAGCTTCCTACCTGGAGAATACACTCTTGAAGTACATTATGAAGGACATTGGTTAAGAACAATTAGGTTTTAAGCACAAGAGGAAAGGGCGCCTTTTTTTTTTTTTAATATAAGGGAAAGAACTGAAGCCTCTTATTAAGGAATTAGGAAGAAACAGTCAAAGCATGTTAAATATTATAAATCTTGGATTGAAAGTGATCATTTCAACAGTTGTTTTTTAATTTCATAAAATAGCCGAAGATGAAACGCTGGAAATAAATTATGAACAGGTGGGCAGGGTGTCTGGAGGGCAACAGCACTCATCAGGTTGAAAACCAGCGTGAGAGATCACAGGCTGATCAGCAGGTGGGTGAGGAGGCAGCAGGCATGATGATGTCTACAAGATCTTCAGCATTAATTACACCTGTCGGGATGCTGGTGGCAGCTTCCAGTTAAGGCAAAGGAAGCTGAGGCTTGGCATTGTGCGATGCTTTCATGAGGCATCTGCTTGTAGTCACTTTATGATAGCATTCTCTTATACTGTGAGATATAATTATAACACAATCGGTACTATCAACTAAGCAATCCCCTTTTTACTTTCCCATAACTGTGACCAAAAAAAGTTATATAATAAGAAGAACTTAGATGACCTGGAAAATATCATAATAGTTTTTAATTTTGTTGGCTTATATAAATAAACCAAGCATTTTATTAGACTATGGATATTGGTCCTATAACACACTGGTATTGAAACTTTGAGCCAGTTATAACACTGAACAAGTATGATACAGATTTTTGAGAAATTTGTCACTTTTATATATCCTTTTAAGTTTTAACTCAACATTTCTCTCTCTCTCTCTATCTCTCTCTCTCTCTCTCTCTCTCTCTCTTTCTCTGTGTGTGTGTGTGTGTCTGTCTCTGTCTCTCTGTCTCTGTCTCTCTTTGTCTCTGTCTCTCTCTCTGTCTCTGTCTCTCTCTCTCTCTCTCTGTGTGTGTGTGTGTGTGTGTATGTGTGTGTTGGGGGTCACATGAGTGCAGTGTCTGCTGAAACCAGAGAGCATCAGCATTTCTGTGCTGTGTGTGTGTGTGTGTGTGTGTGTGTGTGTGTGTGTGTGTGTGTTGAGGGTCACAAGAGTGCAGTGTCTGCTGAAACCAGAGCACATCAGAGCCCATGAAGCTGGATTTAGAGGTGTCTGTGAATCGCCCTTCTCTATAAGAGTAGCTAGTACAATTAATCACCAAGCCATCTCCACAGTCTATGTACCCTTTTTATACAAAGAAGTATCTATTATTTGTGAGGTAAACCTTTTCTATGTTATATAAATACATTTTATATGTTCTTTATAACCACAGAAATATTGTTGAGGAAAATTTACTATATAATAATTTTATTAGAATTTTATCAATATAAAATGCAGTCACTTGGCTTTGATGGAAGACTGTTTTGTTGAGTAAATGCTTCATATATTTCCTTATGGTATTCTAGTTCTGTTTTTTAAAGATCTCACTATTATAAGACTTTTGTCTGTTACATATATGGAGTTTGGGACTATGTTTCTTCCTGTCTGTCTATTTGCCTATCCATCTACCAGTCTATCTCTATTTCTCCTCTTGTCTATCTACAGTTTTCACAATTTACTTGTACACTATTAAATGATACAACTCACATGGATATTATGTATTATGGCTTAACTTTTTCCAATTTAAAAATTATACCCACCAGAATATAAATGCTCAAAAGTGGCAAATTGGTTCCTTTAATGACTATTACTTTTAACTGTTTGCTTTTTATGACCTAGGGTTTTAATCTTTATTTTCTTGTTGCCCTGTAGTATTCGTTATCATGATGAGATTACAAAATCACAATGACTTATACATAGCAGTTTTTAAGCAGAATAGGGAGAAATATTTGGGGGGAAATTCTCAGTTTTCAATAGCTGCAACACTAAACCTTCGGAGCATAATATCATGCATGTGCCTCGTCTGAATTTTAATAATTATCAGTCTGTTTTTTTTTTTTTTAACCCTGGCCTGGATCCCAGACTTTAATTGCTATCCCTTTCAACTTGTCCTGAATTTTGCTTCAGAGACACATCTCTGCTGAGGCTTTTCTGCCTCAGAGTATCCCAGCCAATTTGGCACAAGTGGGCTTTGTGTGTGTCTCTGATGTCTCCATGTTATCTACAACCATCCGCTCTTCTCTGGTCGGCTTGAAGAGCAACTGTTCCAAAAGTTGCTCCTGCAGCTCTCCTATTGTATAAAGGGACTTCCTTTTTGTGCTACTTAAAGTTGCCCTATACTCCTGTGAATTCTGCTATTGCCAGTGTTAGCTAAAATCATTTCTAGGTCATTGTACATTGCTCATACAACTCAAGGGCTTCCTAAGTTCCATAAGAGAAACTGTTTTAAGATGAGAATCTATTAAAAGAAAGAATGTAAAAGCTTAGGAAAATGCAATTTCTTTTTTTTCATGGAAAAAATGTTCAAAAATCTTTTTCAAAACTTAAAGAAATATATTGACTTTAAACCAATAACTTGCATAGTTTTAATATTAGGTTTAAAATCAGAAATTTATCAATCATAAAAATATTGCTTTCTGATTATCCAATATAGAATTTACTTAATTATGTAATAGTTGATGTCAGTCTTGTCAATAATCACACCAAATATATAGGGAATAATAATCAGCTGAAAAGAGAAATTTAACAGTTAAGATATTCCCATATTTTGTAAGAATATCATTCATAGCACACTTTTAGTTGCAGCATGTGGGAGGCAGAGGCCAGATCTCAGAGTTCAAGGCCAGCATTGTCTACAAAACTAGTTCCAGGACAGCCAGGGCTACACAGAAAAGCACTGCTTTGAAAAATCAAAAAATAAATACACAAGTTTCCTTGGTAAAATTGTGTCATCACAATAGCAGAACAGTAACAAAGACAATGAAGCTCATCTGAAAAAATTATAAATGTGCCGCCATTTTTACATATACATTATCAAATGGGTGATTTTTTTTAAGGTCCTACTTATTCTGAACAGTGGAGTTGAGGTTCCACCAAAGTCTTATGTATTCAAATATGTTTGCTTAAAACCTGATATCTATGTTTTGTTCCTGACTCAGTTACATGAACCAGCTGCTATAGTATGAATTCTAATTATTTTTAATAATAAAAACTCAAGAGTCAGCTATCACAGAGTAAGAGATGACGGATCAAAGAAGTAGAGTGGTCAGCCACTATAGTTCTTACCACTACCAATACTCAGACCAAACAGGCGATTCTGTCCTCAGACCACCTCCTCAGACTGATGACTGATTCACATCAACTGCTTCACACTGACCTCTGCTCAGACTGCTGCCTCAGACTGCCCTGCTTAGACTACCTTGAGCTCTTGTTTCCTCCTGCCTTATATTCCTCTCTGCCCAGCCATACCACTCTGTCACTTCTTTCTCCACCTCCCTAGTGCCGAGATTAAATGTGCATGATCCCAAATTCTGAAATCATCTTTGTGTGATTTCTGTTTCTCTTATAGATTGGATAAATTTAGTGTAGCCCAGAGTGGCCTTGAACTTGCACTTTTGTCCCCTAAGTACTGGGATTAAAGGTATGTGCTACCACTGTCTGGTCTCTAGTGGCTTAACTCTGTACTTTGATCTTCAGGTTATGTTTATTTATTAAAACACAAACAATATATTACTACAAGTTGCTTCATTATTTATTAGTCATCTGATTATAAATTATGTTTCTTCTTGCCTCTACTTTACCACCTGACAATGTTCTGTTGACATGATCATCCAACAATCACATCTCATGAGTTTCAAAACCTATATTAAAAAAATGCCTTCCCTCTGTTTCACACACACACACACACACACACACACACACCACACACACACACACACACACACACACACACACACGTCAACTGGCTCCCTGTAATCCACTAGGTAAACTTCTAGGAGTCCTTCAATAGATTATTCACTGATGTCATGTTTCATTTGAGTGTTTAAAAACAATGATGTTTGTGAATATGAACCCTATAAACAGGAACTCCCATTGTGCCTTGTGTTGGCCAACATTGTCTTGTAAAATTTCACTCCAACTTTGACACGCTAAATAAGAGTATAAGATTAAAGTTCTTTGGACAGGATGATAGTTTGACAATCTAGTCTTAGATATAAGGTGACCACATTCTGAGCGGAGTACCGAACATATCTGCAAAGAGGAATAACAATGTCTCCATGTGGCAGCACACAGACTTTCATTCTGGAGAGTTTTATTGCATGAAGCCACTGAGAATATGCTTCTTAATTCCTCACACATATGAACACGGTAAAAGGAAACAATGAATTGAAGATTAAAAACTTAAAGGAAAATAAATTAAAAAGAGACAATTAAAAGAGACAAAAATACAAGAATTACATGTAACTGTGTTTTCATGTCCTACATATACAAGCAAAATCAAGGCTGTCCCAGTCTCGTTAGAGAGCAGAGATTCAGTGACCTTGTCTAACTAGGCATGGTGTGATCTTCACAAACTGTTTCTGATGGAATGCTTAAAATGTTATCTGTTCACATATGAAAAAAGCCTCTCCAAATCTGTATTCTATTTTAACCAATGATGGAGCTCCAGGGTAGAACTATTGCCCAGTTGTAATAAAAATAAGAATGCAAATGTATCCAGAAACACACATGTGCACATACATATTAGATTTTTAAGTCCCAATAATATATAGAACCAACATAAATTCTTTTACTCTTGATTCCAAGTTGGTATTTTTTAAGTTAGTGGCACTCATTTTGCCTATGCTCAAGCTATATAAAGTATACAGTCTTATAACAGTGCTATTCTTATGATTCATGGCAATTTTAGTATCAGTTTCTGAGCAAGTTACTGGTGAAAATACAATATTTTTCTGATTTCATACACATTGACTTTTCACAGATGACTGCTCTAGGCTTATGTCAATCACTAGTATGATCTTTGTCTCTAAGGAAAACATATTTTCTGGGTGTACGAATAGAAGAATGACACAACATTTAATCTTTAATTTTTGGATTCATTCCCTAAGTATAATATTGTTGATGCTCATTCATAACATAACATGGTTTTAATTAATTTTTATGGCTAACAAATATTCTATTACCTATGCAAAGCATTGTTTATCAGTATATTTACTCATGGGTAACCGGAGCATTTCTACTTTTTGCTTAATAAGAAGAGTGCAACCATGAACATTCATGCAAAATTATTTAACTATTTGAAAGTTAATTGAAGTACGTATCTGATAATTCAGGAAATCACAAGTCTATTTTGTTGCTCTTTTTTTTGAGGCAGCTATGCCACTTTACCTTCACGGAAGAACTTCTCATGTGTGTTCATTTCCCCGTAACCTTGCCAGTCCTCAGCCACTTCAGCTTGACAGCTTACTTTCCCTGTCTAGCTTCCCTCCGCTCCCAATGACCGATGTTGGGAAGCACATCTCTATGCATTGCACTCTCTTTCCACACATGATCTGAGGCAACGGACAGTTCTTGGGATGCTTTTTAACTGGGTGTTCATTTCTTTTGTTGTGGAGGTCTAAGAATCATCAGTACCTGATATTTAACACTCATTGAAGAAAAGCAATGACCACCACTTGAAATGGTTTGTGATACCACTTCAGGGGTACCCTCCCAAAGCATATTTGTTAGAAATTCAAACTCCAATCAGTAACCCTGAAAGGTTGTTTATACTCAGATGCAGATATGGTAACTCTGCCTTTGCTTTATGCTTTATGCATCCATTGCCTGTTTCATCATAACTTCCTTGTGACCTCTCCTTGTTTCCCTCTGAGGCCTTCCAGCATACTAGCATCTCATGCAGAGGGATAGAGACACTCTGGTGTAAGTTGCAGATGATTCTGCTCCATCATGTCACTTAACTTTTCATGACTTCACACTATAGCTTGTTTCTAAGTTGTCTTTATTATCTCCTGCATAAATTTTATTTTTCAAAACCAACAAACAATAAAGTATAATTCCATCAGATTTTGATTAACAAATAAATGGGAAAGAATCTATTTCTAACAAAGTCTTATGTGGAAAAACGCCGTTTCAGCTTTGACTTTTCTCCTATATACAAATGTATCACAAACAACTAAAAGTCTCCCTCTATTTGTACGTGTTCCCTCGATATTTTCTCGCCTTTCTGAAGACACCAAGTGCGGAATATAATCATGTTCCTGACTCAGCAATGTGAGATGTCAGTTTCATTAAAAGGGATCTGACTACTTATTCCACATGACAACAAAAATTATTTTTGCATGAAAAAAGCTCAATAAACTATGGAAGTCATATTCAAAAGTCTTTCCCCTGAGAATTTAAGTGAATAGCATGGTATTTGTTAATTAAATATGAAACACTAGATTTCAGTAAGATGGTTATCACTCATTAGTTCATTGAAAAAAGCAGAAGCAAAAACAAAACTTCAAGAAGAAAGAATATCCTAAGTGTATGACTATATACAACTTTTCATTCTTGCCTCTTATGAGTGATTCTGTATTAGGTTTTTCCCCCTTGATGAATTAGTTAACTTGTGATAGTCCTAGTGTTTTCTTGTAGAAGTGAAACCTGTTATTCTTGTTCATATGCCTGTAAGAAGAGCAATAAGGACTACAAGTACCTTGCATCTGGAAAAAGTCAGCTTTGTTTCCTCTCTAATGGTTTCCTATCTGTCTTTTTTTGTTCTGGAAAAAACTAGTCTTTCAGGAAAACATTAGACATTTCATGCAAAACTGTTAAATTAGCAGTTCATCATTTTATACTGTACTGTTGAAGAACTCTGTTCACGTGTGCGCTTTTGTTCACACTCCTGAAATCTCATTATAGAATCAGGCTCAGACATATGGTTGCGTCTACAGGCACTTTCTTAGCAGACAACACTCTGTCTCTCTCTGCTTCAGTTCTCAAATATGCATTCTCAGTGTGGTATTAAATAATAACTTTGTTTCATTTCTTTTTCTTTGTTCACTTTTCTTATTCCTTCTCTCATTCCTTCTTCCTCTCTCTAAGGTCTGTGAGTTTAAGGAAACTGTGACAGTTTTAAGAAGGTATTATAGAACTCAAACTCACTCTGCACTCTGATCTTTAGGCAAGATTTATTTGTTAAAACAAATAAGATATCATTACACAGCCCAGCTCCTATAGATTAAAAACCTTACAAAAACAGTGTCAACATGTGGGAACCTAGTGTTCAATCACAGACCTATAGGTAATACTTCATACTTAAAATATAACATTCTTTCCTAGACCCAAATGTTTGTTACTGCTTCATAGTTCAAAAATATTAAGTCATTTTCGTAAGTTCCTAAAGTTTTAAGAATCAAAAGTTTAAGACTAAAATTTACCCTGAAATTCAGGGTGAAGAAAGGAACACAGCTTAATTCTAGGCTCCTGCAAATCAAACAATAAGTTATATGCAGGAGCCCTTTTAAAATAAAAATAAAGTCAAGATATATGCTTTCAAGGCAGAATTTCCATTTCAGACATGACTTATTAGAGAATAGTAAAGGAAGGGGAGGAATGGAACAAGACTGAGACCCAGCAGGACAAACTCTAAATCCACATCTGACATCCTAGTGATGTAGTTGCTGTTTAATGTGAGTTCTCAATCAAGTCTGTCCCTATGGCTTTGTTGTATGAAGTCCAGATGGCCTGAATCCCTAACTGGCTCTCTTCCTGCCTACAGCTTCCCTTGACAGATCGTCCTCGTTGTTCACAGCTCCAAATCCTTTGACATTCTCAGTCGTACCTTTGGCTTCCTTCCTGTACCTTCATTTCCTCTCACTGAACTTCAGTGACACCTTAAGGACTGGAAACGAGGCTGTTTTCATCTCTTGGTGAACTTATATCACACATTCTATAGCTTGGAAAATTAACATTTCATGAATGGTGCCAAGGTCTGATTCCAGGTTGAGTAGTATTGAAGTGCTTTGGAACGTGATTACATTTATTTCTGAATATCTGTGGAGCTGAATGGGGTGAAATGAGTCTTGAGGAAAAGATTGTTCTAGGCAGCACTGTGTTGAGAAGCCACCCCAGAAGCAATCCATTATCAGTGCAAAGTCTTTCAGGGGTTGACAATTTAATAATCTTGGGCCTCTGCTGAGTGGGATCAACATAGTACCTGACACGCCCTCAAGGCATCTTCACTGTTTTCCTAATGCAATCTCTTTTGCTTCTTTTCTTAATAGTGTTAATCTCTTCAGAAATTAAAACTTATTTAGTTTCAACTTTATCCAAGATTTTAGGTAGGACTAATCTATGAATTTTTTTTAAAAGTCTACTACTCTTGTTGTTGTTCTTGTTTCTAAGCATATATCTACATCAAAAACTAATGACAGACATACTGCAAGATGATTCTGGACTGGATGGAAATTTCACGTGACCTGTAGTTCATTCTCCTTCAAAGTCTTAGGACCCAGAAATAAAGGTAGACACCTTCTTTAGCAGAAATAAATTTTCATAGCCTCTAGTTAATTTCTGATGGAGCTCTTTATCGCTTGTTTAACTCGCTAAGCCAGACTGCATTGTCTGTATTTCAGCACCTGTCTTCTGAGATGCCATTTCGGTCACCCACTAAACTCCAATGGCAGCATTCTCAATTTGATAGCATTTCTTCAATATTTTCCAAATTCCCTCCTAGAAACCAGATCCAAAGTCACATCAATAGTCCACCTTCTTTTTTGTTTTTCTGTTTTTAAGAAATATTTAACTGTCAAATGCTGACCACTGAGAAAAACTGCCTTTCATCTAAACGGAAGATCTCCAGACAGCAGACAGAACCCCTGGAATTGATAGCCTAGCTATTCAGGTCAAGGTAGGCTTGTCTTCCTACAGATTTCTTTGCCCACATGATCTTTTGGAGCCTGTCCGGCCCAGTGCTAAACAGAAAAAAACAAAACAAACAAACAAACAACAAAAAGAACTATGACCCTCAGTGACAATGGAAGACCCTAAGCAGTAGCTCTAAGTGCCAACCAGGTAAGTTCTCTGTCATTTTTAAATCAATGAGTCAAGTAAAATTTAATATATATAATTTTCTATATCTGCTTGCTCATACATATGCCTCTGCATATGTATGGTTATTGAACACTATTTTTGAGAATTGGTTTTATCTTTCTATTTTGTAAGTTCTGGGTATTAGCTCAAACGTTCCCATCCCCCCAATACCAATGCTGATGATATTGTCCCAAACAAAGGGAATATTACTGATAAAAGTGTCTAAAGGCAGGGTTCTGTTTCCTGGAACAGCAAATATCTTAAGTGGGTTTTGCTTCTCAGGAATCTCCTATAATATGCCCAAAGATCAGCTACATCAGAGTTCAAGGTCAAAGACCCCCCAACCTTCTGTTATTCAAAATTTACTTGCTCTTCCACCATTTTGCTGTTCTTTTCACCATATGGGAGGTAGGCTTACAAGTTCAGTTCCCAAATACACCTTTCTTTCTGCTCATGGAGTGGTCAAGTCCATTAGTTTCACTGAAATTTCACTTACACTGGAGGCACCAAAGTTCTTAATATTTTTTTTGAAAGTAATTTTATTAAATTATAAAAGTTTCCATTTACGCCCCTCTTCCCAACACCCTCCCTCTCCCCCACCTCCTCCTCCCTCTTTGTCCCTAAGGGCAGTCAGGGTTTCCAGCCCTGTGGGAAGTTCAAGTTCGTCCCCCCTCCCTCCAGGTCCAGGAAGGTGAGTATCCAAACAGACTGGATCCCAAAAACCCAGTATATGCAGAGAAAACTAGTCCCAGTGTCATTGTCAATGGCTTCTCAGAAAGACTCCGGGCCAGCCACATTCAGAGAATCTGGTTGGATCACGTGCTCGTTCAGTCGCAGTCCAACTGCCCTTGGTAAACTCTCATTAGATCCGATCCCTTGTATCAGTGGGTGATAGCATCCCTCGCAGTCCTTCGTCATTTTCTTCGTCCTTCTGCTCCTCATTTGGATCTTGGGGGGCTCAGTCCGGTGCTCCAATGTGGGTCTCAGTCTGTATCGCCATCCATCACCAGATGAAGGATCTATGGTGATAAGCAAAATATTCATCAGTATGGTTATGGGCCAAGGTCGGTTCAGGCACCCTCTCCTCTGTCCAGAGAACAATCTGGGGATCTCTCCTTGGACCTGGGATCCCATATATAATCAAGTCTCCTGTAAACCATAAAATGACTCCCTTAGTTGAAATATTTTCTTCCCTGATCCCATATTCATCCTTCCTCCCTTCCCCCCATCCCGGTCAACCGAGCTTTCTCCATTCCTCCCCTACTCCCTTCTCTCTAACCCTCTCCCCTTCCAACAACCCTCACACCCCCCCATGCACCCAAGGTTACCTAGGACTCTTGACTATTTCCTACCTCCTGGCGGATAGCTAAATAATCTTCATCAAATTCGTCTTCTTATTTAGCTTCTCTAGGATCACGAATAACAGGCTCAAAGACCTTTAAATTATGGTTAGAATCCACTTATGAGTGAATACATACCGTGTTCCTCTTTTTGGGTCTGGCTTACCTCACTCAGTAAAGCGTTTTCTATGTCCATCCATTTGCATGCAAAATTCAAGATGTCATTATTTTTTACCGCTGAGTAAAACTCTAATGAGTATATGTTCCACACCTTTTTTAACCATTCTTCTATTGAGGGGCACCTAGGCTGTTTCCAGGTTCTGGCTATTACAAATAGTGCTGCTATGAACATAGTAGAACAAATGCTTTTGTAGTATGCTAGGGAATCTCTAGGGTATATTCCCAAGAGTGGAATTGCTGGGTCCTGAGGGAGGTTGACTCCCAGTTTCCTGAGAAACCGCCACTCTGATTTCCACAGTGGCTGCACAAGTTTGCATTCCCACCAACAATGGATGAGTGTTCCCCTCACCCCACATCCTCTCCAGCATAGGCTATCATTGGTGTTTTTGACTTTAGCTATTCTGACAGGTGTAAGATGGTATCTCAAAGTGGTTTTGATTTGCATTTCCCTGATCGCTAAGGAGGTTGAGCATGACCTTAAGTGTCTTCTGGCCATTCGAAGTTCATCTGTTGTGAATTCTCTGTTCAGTTCAGTACCAGATTTTTTAATTGGGTTAATTAGAGTTTTAGTGCCTAGTTTCTTGAGTTCTTTGTATATTTTGGAGATCAGACCTTTATCTGATGAGGGGTTGGTGAAGATCTTCTCCCAGTCAGAAGGCAGCCTTTTTGTCTTACTGACAGTGTCCTTTGCTTTATAGAAGCTTCTCTGTTTCAGTAGATCCCATTTATTCATTGTTTCTCTTATTGTTTGTGCTGCTGGGGTCCTACTTAGGAAGAGGCCTCCTGTGCCTATATCTTGTAGACTACTTCCCACTTTCTCTTCTATCAGGTTCAAAGTGGACGGATTAATGTTAATGTCTTTAATCCATTTGGACCTGAGTTTTGTGCATGGTGGTAGGTATGGATCTACTTTCATCCTTCTACAGGTTGACATCCAGTTATGCCAGCACCATTTGTTAAAGATGCTTTCCTTCTTCCATTGTATACCTTTAGCTCCCTTGTCAAAAATTAGGTGCTCATAGGTTTGTGGGTTAATATCCGGGTCTTCTATTCGATTCCATAGGTCGATTTCTCTGTTCTTATGCCAATACCAAGCTGTTTTCAATACTGTAGCTCTGTAATAGAGTTTGAAGTCAGGGATGGTAATGCCTCCTGAAGTTCCTTTATCGTATAAGATTGTTTTGGCTATCCTGGGTTTTTTGTTTTTCCATATAAACTTGATTATTGTTTTCTCAAGGTCTGTGAAGAAGTTTGATGGGATTTTGATGGGGATTGCATTGAATCTATAGATTGCTTTTGGTAGAATTGCCATTTTTACTATGTTGATGCTCCCAATACAAGAACAAGGGAGATCTTTCCATTTTCTGGTATCCTCCTCAATTTCTTTCTTCAAAGACTGAAAGTTCTTGTCAAATAGGTCTTTCACTTCCTTGGTTAGAGTAACCCCAAGATATTTTATGCTATTTGTGGCTATCGTGAAAGGTGATGTTTCTCTGATTTCCCTCTCAGCTTCTTTATCCTTTGTGTATAGGAGGGCCACTGATTTTTTGGAGTTGATCTTGTATCCTGCCACGTTACTAAAGGTGTTTATCAGCTGTAGGAGTTCTTTGGTAGAGTTTTTGGGGTCACTTATGTACACTATCATATCGTCAGCAAATAACAAAAGTTTAACTTCATCCTTTCCAATTCGAATCCCCTTGATCTCCTTATGTTGTCTTATTGCTATTGCTAGAACTTCAAGCACTATATTGAAGAGGTATGGAGAGAGTGGACAGCCTTGTCGTGTTCCTGATTTTAGTGGAAAGGCTTTGAGTTTCTCTCCATTCAATTTGATATTAGCTGTCGGCTTGCTGTATATTGCCTTTATTATATTTAGGTATGATCCTTCTATCCCCAGTCTCTCCAACACCTTTATCATAAATGGGTGTTGAATTTTTTCAAATGCTTTTTCAGCATCCAATGAAATGATCATATGGTTTTTTTCTTTCAGTTTATTTATATGATGGATTACATTGATAGATTTGCGTATGTTGAACCAGCCCTGCATCTCTGGGATGAAGCCTACTTGATCATAATGGATAATTTTTCTAATGTGTTCCTGGATTCGGTTTGCCAGGATTTTATTGAGAATTTTCACGTCGATGTTCATGAGTGAGATTGGCCTGTAATTCTTTTTCTTGGTTGTGTCTTTATGTGGTTTTGGTATTAAGGTAACTGTAGCTTCATAAAAGGAGTTTGGCAATGACTCTTCTGTTTCTATATTATGAAATACATTAAGGAGTATAGGAATTAGCTCTTCCTGGAAGTTCTGGTAGAATTCTGCATTGAAACCATCTGATCCTGGGCTTTTTTTGGCAGGGAGATTTCTGATAACAGCTTCTAATTCTTCACGACTAACAGGTCTATTTAGATTGTTCCCCTGTTCTTGGTTCAACTTTGGTATATGGTACTTATCTAAAAAAATGTCCATTTCTTTTACATTTTCCAACTTTGTGGCATATAAACTTTCATAGTAAGATCTAATGATTCTCTGAATTTCCTCTGTGTCTGTGGTTATATCCCCCTTTTCATTTCTGATCCTATTAATTTGCATGTGCTCTCTCTGCCGTTTGATTAGTTTGGATAGGGGTTTGTAGATCTTGTTGATTTTCTCCAAGAACCAGCTTTTTGATTCATTGATTCTTTGGATTGTTTTCTCTGTTTCTATTTTGTTGATTTCAGCCCTCAGTTTGATTATTTCCAGTCTTCTACTCCTCCTGGGTGAATCAGCTTCTTTTTTTTTCTAGAGCTTTCAAGTGTGCTGTTAGGTCTCCAATGTGTGCTTTCTCCGTTTTCTTTATTTGGGCACCTATTGCTATGAACTTTCCTCTTAGCACTGCTTTCATAGTGTCCCATAGGTTTGAGTATGTTGTGTCTTTGTTTTCATTAAATTCAAGGAAGACTTTAATTTCTTTCTTAATTTCGTCCTTGACCCAGGGGTGATTTAGTAGTTGACTGTTCAACTTCCATGAGTTTGTTGACTTCCTGGGGGTAGCATTGTTGTTGAATTCTAATTTTAATCCATGGTGATCTGACAAGACACAGGTGGTTACTAATATTTTTTTGTATCTGTGGGAGTTTGCTTTGTTACCGAGTATAAGGTCAATCTTCGAGAAGGTTCCATGAACTGCAGAGAAGAAGGTATATTCTTTCCTATTTGGGTGGAGTGTTCTATAGATGTCTGTTAAGTCCATTTGATTCAATACCTCCAATAAATCTCTTAATTCTCTGTTTGGTTTCTCTCTGATTGACCTGTCCATTGGTGAGAGAGGAGTGTTGAAGTCTCCTACTATTAGCGTGTGTGGTTTGGTGACTGCCTTGAGTTCTAGAAGAGTTTCTTTTACATATGTGGGTGCCTTTATATTAGGAGCATAGATATTCAGGATTGAGACTTCTTCCTGATGAGTTGTTCCTGTTATGAGTATGAAATGTCCATCTCCATCTCTTCTGATTGATTTTAGTTTGAAGTCGATTTTGTTAGATATTAGAATGGCCACACCCGCTTGTTTCTTAGGTCCATTTGCTTGGAAAACCTTTTCCCAACCCTTTACTCTGAGTAGGTGTCTGTCTTTGTGGTTGAGGTGTGTTTCTTGTAAACAGCAGAATGTTGGATCCTGTTTTCGTATCCAATCTCTAAGTCTGTGCCTCTTTATAGGTGAATTGAGTCCATTGATATTAAGAGATATTAATGACCATTGGTTGTTGACTCCAGTCATTTTTTTGGGGGGTAATAGAGTGTATGTGTTTTCCTTCTTTGAGTTGTGCTAGTGAAGGGTCGCTAGATGTCTGAATTATTGTAGTCAGTGTTGGCAATGTTGGATTCCTTGGGATGTAATTTTCCTTCTAATATTCTCTGTAAGGCTGGATTAGTAGTTACGTATTGTTTAAATTTGTTTTTATCTTGGAATATTTTGTTTTCTCCGTTGATAGTGAACGAAAGCTTGGCTGGATAAAGTAGTCTGGGCTTGCATCCATGGTCCCTTAATTTCTGCAGTACCTCTATCCAGGACCTTCTGGCTTTCATGGTTTCTATAGAGAAGTCTGGTGTAAGTCTGATAGGTTTACCTTTATAGGTTACTTGACCTTTTACCTTTGCAGCTCTTAATATCCTTTCTTTAATCTGACTGCTTTGTGTTTTGATTATTATATGGCGAGGGGATGTTTTTTTCTGATCCAGTCTATTCGGTGTTCTGTATGCTTCTTGCACCTTCATAGGAATATCCCTCTTTAGGATGGGAAAGTTTTCTTCTATAATTTTGTTGAATATACCTTCTGGACCTTTGATCTGCAATTCTTCTCCTTCTTCTACTCCTATTATTCTTAGATTTGGTTTTTTTATTATGTCCCATATTTCCTGAATGTTTTGTGATGAGAATTTGTTGGATTTGCTGTTTTCTTTGGTCAGGGCGTTTATTTTCTCTATGGTGTCTTCATAATCTGAGATTTGTTCTTCTATCTCTTGTATTCTATTGGTTAAGCTTGATTCTGTAGTCTCCGTTCGTTTACCTAGATTTCCCATATCCAGCCAGCCCTCGGTTTGTGTTTTCTTCACTGCCTCCATTTCAGTTTTCAATTCTTGAACTGATTCCATTACCTGTTTGATTGTTTATTCTTGGTTTCCCAGGGTATCATTTACGAATTTACTCATTTCTTCAAACTTTTTGTTATATTTGTCTGCCATTTCTTTACTCATTTCTTCCATCTTTTTGTTATATTTCTCTTCTATTTCTTTAAGTGAGTTATTCATACCCTGTTTAAGAGACTCTATTGCTTTCATAATGACACTGTTTTCCACTTCTTCTGGAATAGGGCATTCAAGTCCTTCTGTTGTAAGATCGCTGGGATCTGGTGTTTTCATGTTGTTTTTCAGATTGTTGGAGGAATTCTTGCCTTGGCGCCTGCCCATCTCTTCCTTCAGATGCTCTCCAATGGCTCTTCCCTCCGCTGGGTCTTCTTCTACTGGATTAGTGCCCCTTGCTATCCAGGAATCACTTTGCCTGCAGTCTTAGCTTGCTACAGGCAGGCTATTAGAACAAAGGGACTTCCTTCCCTTTGCACTCACCACCTGTCCCGACCCGCGGTGCCTACCCCAGCTGAGATGGAGGAATTTAAGCCCCGAAAAAGGGAGAGAGGAGGGGAGGGGTTCGAGGCCGAAAGCTAGAATGGTGTAGCAGGAGAGAGGGATTAGCTGGGGAAAGCTGCCCCTTTGGAGTAGCCAGGGAGATAAGGATGGCGGGAATATTGTGTGTTCCCTAACCGGACGTGTATGGTGGTCAACACACTTACCCCTCCACAGGATCAGAGCCCCTTGCTGGTCAGAAGACTCCCTGCCTGCGGTCTTACCTTGCTGCAGGCCGGCTATCAGAACAAAGGGACTCCCGTCCCTTTGCACTCACCGCCTCCTAAGTTCTTAATCTTGACAGCCAGAGCCCTTTTCTGTGAAGCTGTCACATTTGTATAGTCAATGGCATATATTTATATTGGACCATCTAGTTCATTTTTCCTTTTTTACTATCAGAAATAAACTTTCCAGGGTTTTATAATCAGGCCATATTGTAATTTGTAATCAGGCATGTCGACTAACAAAATAAGGCAGGCAGAAAACACTTTCTTGAAATGGCTATATAAATCCTCTGAGAAGATCTCTCCTCTCCTTTCACTGACTCACAAAAGACTGCTTGTACCAAACCCTCAGTGACCACATCAGGCACTTCCACAAGAAGCAATAGGCAGTATATTAGCCCCCTGAAGCATCTCATTTATTTTACTGCAACATAGCTTTCCTTGTTCTAACGCAATAGTCAATACCATTCTGCTTGTCTACTAAAGTAGCAGTTGCAGCTTTGTTTTGGGTAGAAAGATCATAGTACCTTTAATTAGAACAAATTTGCTTTAATTGACTTCATATTCAGAAAATACTGCTTAGTTACTTACTTATTCCTTTTCTATAATACTCATTTGTCGGGGATCAGCCTCAACAAAGATACCTCTTGCCAGCGTAAGGACATGGGGATTTAGAAATATAGTAGATAATATGAAGATGCAAATAAAAAAATAAAATAGAGAAATATGTAGGATAGTATTGAGAGGAAATTTTTCGGTGGGTACTGAAGATTCACCTGCTTTTAATTTCCAACTGCTTAAAATACCACTGACTCCAAAAGGAAGGAGTAAGACAAAAGACTGAATTAACATGATATAAGAAAATCAACATACCAATTGAAAGTCACAAGTTACATTCAGCGGGCAGGAGGGATGGCTTAGAGGATAAGAGCATTGCCTGCTCTTCCAAAGGTCCTGAGTTCAATACCCAGTAACCACATGGTGGCTCACAACCATCTGTAATGAGGTCTGGTGCCCTCTTCTGATCTGCAGGCATACACACAGACAGAATATTGTATGCATAATAAATAAATAAATATTTTTTTTAAAGTTACATTCATAGTTAAACATTTTGTTGCTAGTAAAAGATAAGTCACCAAATCACACTCAGGCCCTAGACCAAAATATTCTGTAGGCAAACCAATCCCTGGGTGGAATCCCAAGTTATCTCCATGAAGAGAATGGGAACTTAGATCCTTAGACTTTTGTTTGAGGTGGGAACAGATCTACTTCTCTATTCCTGGAGCACAAGATCTGGCAATTAGCCACACCTGTTGGCAAAAGCCTTGAGAGAGCAGAATTTTGTTTTGAGGTAAAATCAAAATAACCTTGAAGGAACTAAGGGAAAGTTCCAAACTCTCTGACCTTTGGTTGACAGGGAAACAGGCTCACATTTCTGGGACTCCACACTCATTCTTCAGTAATTTATGTTCTTGATAGAACCTTTCTAGATCATATCTGAATTTGCAGATGAGTAAAATTTTACTGAAGGTTATGTAAAGCAGAGGCTTGCCAGTTTTTATGGAGGTTTATTTTGGGAATCAGTGATATTTCTGCACATATGACTTTTTGCTTCCCCAAAACACAAATAATAGTTGAAAATGTTTTAAACTCTGTACTCTTTAAAAATTAAATGAATATAACTTTAGAAAACTACGGTGAAAGATATGATCTAACTTCGAGAATTATCTCATTTGTGTTGAAATCCTATTTTAAAAGTTAGTATTAAATATAAAATACATTTTCAAAATTTTATGTGACAGTTAACAAACCATATAAACACATGACCCCATATCATTTGGTAATATTAGGTAAATAAATATAGGGCCAATGATTTTTAGAAAGAAAAATTGTGTGTTCTGAGCACATAAAATAAGGTATCTGGGATTTAATTAAAGTGGCCTATGGTATCAGGAAGGAGTTTGCTACATCCATGCTTATGCTGATGCTTTGGAAATATTCTACTTACCTAAGCAGTCCTGAATTTTATACACATCCTTATTGAAATACTCTCATTTTTTACTGCAATAAAGAAGTATTATGAATGGCTAATAAATCAGAAGCAGGAGATTATAAAGAATCGGTCCTAGTGGATAAATTCCATATATATTTCTGGGTTTTCTTTTGTGATTTTGAGACATTATCTTAGTATTTCATCCTAGCTGGCCAGCAACTCTCTATATCATCAACGGTTGCCTTGGATTCATGCCATTCCTCTTTTTTTTTTATCACTCTGCCTGGCTTTCAGGCATTTTTTCCGAATTCTAAGTATCTCATGTATTTATTTTTGATAAGTTTCTGAGAAAGGTGTGTGATATTTACAGTGCTTCATGTATTTAGCAGACTTTTATTCTATTACTTTAAGAACTTAAAGGTAACTATGGAAACATTACTATGAGCAGCGTCCTAAAGCAACAACTGATGAATGAAAGGTCCTGCTAATTTCCAGGCATTGTATTACATTACTTATTTTGATATTCTTTCCAAAGTGTGACCTGAAATACTAAAATTTAAACTTATATGTACATGTGGTAAGGTATAGTATATAAACACTAAACAGGATGTCTCAAACAATAAACAACACCATCATCACTGAAATTAACATAAAAAGTCAATAAAGTAGATAAATTTTTAAAAATCCACCTTGTCAAACTAAAGATAACAAAATTGAAGGTGAAATCACATTGTAACTAATTGACACATTGTAACTAATTGGAAATAATTTCAATCAATCAACTCAACGTTAAAAAATGCAGTTGTAGTTAAGACTAATAAACAGCAGGACGGTGCTTTTAATCCCAGCACTAGGGAGGTAAAGGCAGGCAAATCTCTGTGAGTTTCAGGGCTTTCTGAACTGCAAGAGTTAGTTCTAGGACGGGCTCAAAGATACAGAGAAACACTGTCTTAAATAAACAAAGCAAAAAGAAAAAAGATTAAGAAAAAATTGCAACACTAACTTATTTTTTTTACTTCTCTAAGTTATAAAACATGACTTGAAAAGCTACATAAGTTCTGAATAATTTTTTTCAGAATTTCATATATAAGTAATATGAGTATTCTATTTACATAATTATCATTCCTCCCTCCCTCCCATGTTTCCCCTACTCTTTAATCCTATGGCCAGCTCTGTAGTTATTACTGGGAAACCATACATTTTACCTATCGGGGGACCACTCCAGGCTGGAAAGATGAGTTAGCAATGATGGCTTTTATACTCAAGCCTGATGACCTGAGTTCAAACCTTAGAATTCACATGGTGGAAAACTCTTGTAGACCAAGCTGGCCTCGAACTCAAAGAGATCTATCCGCCTCTGCCTCCCAACTTCTTGGATTAAAGGCATGTGCCACCACTTCCTGGCTAGAAAAAGAGAACTTTCTTATGTCCATGGCCAGCATGTAATCACACACATAGATAAATACAAAGTTAATAAGTCAATCAATCAGTAAATATAATAATATTAAAAAAATATTAATTTTAAAACAAAATACATTTTCTGTGTTGCTAAAGAAGTTTATTTTTAATTTGCTTTTGAAAAGCCAGCTACATCCTTATCTACAATAGACACAGAGACTTGTCAAAATAAGCATGAATACCAAATTAATTAATATTAAAATTATACACTAGTTTTCCATTACATTTTAAGGAATCTTTAACCTTATCTAAATCCCTATGATATGAAGGGCTTTCCTTCAGTACATTCACAACCTAGCTCTATCATCTTCCTTCTGAACCATTGCATCTAAATAAGCCTAATCAAATTTTAGTGTTTTCACATAGTTTCTACTTACAATTTTATTTTACACATTATTCCCACAAGAGCTCATTTTTCAGTTATTTCAAATTGCAGCATCTAAGTTTATTTCAGATTTGGTAACCCTCAAACAATGCAGTACATGTTATTCCTTGGGGAGATATTATTCTGTTATTCCCTAAAATGCTCAGAAAATGTACAACTTAGGTAACATAAAATAAAATATGTCACATATATTTAATCACTTATTTGTTCCTCTGGAAAGCCTTTAATTATAGAAAGGATGATACTTTAGAACACTGGATCTATAGCTAAACCATCTATTATTTTTTAATATTGTTGTTAGTTTTTGAGTAGTCAAATTTTTAATTTAAATCTTCAGTGCTCTTGTTTCAGAGAGTAGTCAATTTTTAGGCACTAGATACTAAAGCATTAGGTCTCACTGAAGCTGTTGTAAGTCAACACAATCTCTAATTCTTGTTATAAAGAAATAAGTAAGTTGAGACAAGCACTTTTTGTCAAAGACAGCAGAATATCAATATTCATAATTTATCATTTTGTCATTATTGACAGAGGAGAATTCCAAAGAGATTATTAAGACAACCCAGAATGTAAATGGAGACTGCCCTTTCATTTCCTCGCCACCCAGACGCAAATAATCACACAGAAAATATATCAATTGTAAGACTGTTTGGCCAACAGTCAAATTCAAACAAGACTGTTTGGCTCAGTCAATTTCCTAACAAGCTCTTACATCTTAAATTAACCTATTTCTATTATTTTTTATTTTACCATGAGGCTCGTGGTTTACTGATAAGGTTCTGGCATCTTTTTCCTTTGTCAGTTACATGGTGTCTTCCTGACTTCTTCTATTCTCTCTCTATATTCCTGTTCAGATTTCAAACTAGCTATATTCTGCTCTTCCATAGTACAAAGCAGCTTCTTTATTAACCAATGGTAACAAAACATATTCACAGAACACTAAGGGAAATCCAAAATCATCTCCCATTTTCTGTCTAAATAAAAATGAAGGTTTTAACTTTAACATAGTAAAATACATGTAACAAAACAGTTATCAAGCAAAAATTATTGTTACAATATTTAGTCTATTTGTATCTGACAAAATTAAAGAAAATTGTCTATCATCTATTTTATATTTGTAAGTTTAAAGTTTTATATCTAATTCATTTTTTATTATAACTAAGGAAAATTATAAATATAATTATCTGTCTTTAACACCCTCAATGACCTCAGAAGGATATAATATTACCTAAGCAAGCAGGAAGTGCACTGTTAACAACTTGCAACATTCTAGAAATGACAGAGATATGTTGATGCCTGAATAGTCATCCAAAGTTCTTTTGAAATGTTTGGGCATCCATCCTCAGCTAACAGGCTCATAGTATCTGCCAGACTTTTCCATGAAGCAGGAAATTTGAAAGATTGTTTCATCTATGTTGGTAGTTTGTCAGCCATATTTTTCTATGCCCTGTAGAATGTCCTGCATTTTGTTTGGTGAAGCAAGAACCATGCAGTACTGTCCCAGCTTCTTTTGTTAAGTTCAGCAGTCATTTTTCTGTGGATCCTGCATGTGCAGTTTATACAGCATACCATCAAGTAGTCTAGGCAAGAGCAGTTTTTTGTCCAAATGTCTAGTCTTGCCACATTGAGACAAATTCCATAATTAGTTTCTTCAATGTCCATCAAACTCTCTGAAGTAATTGGTGCTGCCATAAACAGACATGTCATTGTCGAGAAAAGTCTAAGTTCTTAAAACCTTTTAAATTCCATATTCCATAGGTCTTTGAAGTGTTGAAGATTATCTAACTGAAATGTATCTCTGTATATCTAGAAAACGTAACATGACTACAAGTTTAACTATCATAAATGACTATGAATCTCCAATTCAATAAACAATTATTTTGGGAATTTGGGGGCAGTTTTCTACAAACTACTTTATGTTGTTTGTTGGGCAATATATTTTTAGGGTTCAGGAGACTTTTGAGGCAGCTCTGGTTCCATCAAACCACATTAGCCTGGAAGAAATCCATAGGTTCTCATCTTCTGTGGAAACAAAACAGAGCCTCTTTTCCAAAGTAACTTATACATAGACCCAAATTTTGAAGTCAAGATACATTTAAAACATATATGTTGGTTAAACTCAGCAGCTCCCAGAATCAAGTGTTTTTTAGTAGTTAACTCTAACAGTCCAAAAATCTAAAGAAAACACAATAATATACCTAAACCAGGCTCTCTGTGAATATTCTAGCTTTACATCTTTTTTACTCTATTACTTTTTAATATTAATTATCCTTACTCCATTAATCTATGACTGACTGTAGTATTTCTTCTCTCTCTCTCTTAAGTTCATGTACATTCATCCAAAAATGTGACCCATTCATAGGTCTTTTTCATCTGAATCTGTATTATTGTATATCTGTAGTCATTTTCTGTCCAGGAGAGTGTTTCATAAATACAAAGTGGGTGTGGCTAGGACCAATTCCATATGCCCACCTGTTGATTCCATGCCATCCAACATGGCAGATGTATGTTCTATGCTTCTATGAGCCATGCTCACTGCAACATCCACAGGGATGCAGCAATCTATGTTACTATAAAGTAATTTGTAGCCCTTTGTTCATAAACCATAAGTGCTCTGTAGCAAGACATCCTCAAAGAGACAGAGCCATTCACGCTGTTAGCACAAACCAGGAAGTCATCTCCTAAAGGAGCCACACCTCTAATTGTGGCCTACAAACAGAGCCTATCTGAAAAAAAAATGTGGCTACCAAGAAGTTGAGCTTGGCTCCCATTTTTATGGGCCTAGAGGACCTTCTTTTTTAAAGATTTATAGGTCTCATATGGATCCATGCCCCAGATGGTGGACACCATTTTGTAGATAGAGACTGCTCATTTGTTGTCCATCCATCCAGACCCAAATAATCACACACAAATTATATTACTTGCAACACTGTTTGGCCAGTGCCTTAGGCATATTCCCAGCTAGCTTAAATTAACATCTTAAATTAACTCATTTCTATTATTTTATATTTTACCCCAGGTTCAGGATTTACCAATAAGGTTCTGGCATCTTTTTCCTTCAGCAGCTACATGGTGTCTCCTTGACTCCACCTACTGTCTCTCTATATCTCTGTTCAGATTTCTATATTCCATATTCTACCCTTCCATAAGCCAAAGCAACTTCCTTATTAGCAAATTGTAATAAAAAATATTGAAAGCATACAGATGGGAATCCCACATCAATAGACCACAGTCTCATTGGACCACAACTATGGAATTTATGCTTACTACCAGCAATTTCAGGAAAATCCACACATTGAGATGGGGAGTTCAGATAAGATCTGCAAGTACAATGCTGGATTATCACTTGCAATTTCAAAAATTTCACAAAGATCAGCAAGAATTTTGAGAATTTCATATAAACAGAAATGTGTCAAGTTGGAATGAAACTAATACCAATGAAAGAAAAAAAAAGAAGAAAATTAGTTCTGAATGTAGATCAACAAACTCAGAGTCCCAAAAGATGCCAGTTCAAAGGATAGGAAACTATCCCTTCAGTTTCAGAAAACAAATAGTTCAAGGAAAAGGGTTTGAAGTTGCAGCGTAGCCTTAAACGGATCAAGCTTTCCCTTTCAACTCACATAAGAAGTTAAGTAATGGTATATTATTCCAACAATTTGATCAAACATCAACAAGAAGGACACCATACACCATACTGGAAACCTAGATAGTAAAATCATGGTTATTTAAAGGCAATCTACAACCAATAATTTACTAAACCAGAAAAATTCCTAAATAAAATCTATAAAAACAAACCACTGGATGCTTCACCCCTCAAAAGGAAAATTTCTATGCAACAGACTGAGATCACTACAGAAAACCACAATCAACTTGAAGACTCAGCCCCAAAAGATACATTGAGCAGAATATGGCAGTGAATATTATCACTATAGTGGAAAATTATCTCCACCTGAGAAACCTGAGCAAAAAGACCACAGTTTGAACCTTTTCTCAGCCAAATATATTTGAAAATGTATTTGAGAAAGTAATATTTTTTCATTATACAACACTGTAAAAATTCCATGGAAGCACTGATTTAATTATACTGATACGTGTAAAGAAGTGGGAAAACATAATGCATACATTTCAAACAACTGAATACACTGTTCAAGAGCTGAAAGACAACAAAAAACTAATTATTATAACTCTAATCTTAATGAGAAAAAAATGAGAAGAAATATTTTATCTATAAACAAAAAAGTAAAATAAAGATTGAATTTTAAGTTAAATTATAGAAATTGAAATGTCAACTATAGAGATTAAACCCACCCTGAGAAAAATACACTAGTTAGAATGAACATCAGAATAACCACTGCAGAGATAAAGATATAGTGAGCCTTTTACATAAGAAAAGTAAAGTCTCCAAAATCAAAATGCAACACATATAAGCTCAAATATATCTATGAAGTGCAATATAGAAAACATATCCCACATTCAACAATAAATTATGATATAGCTGGATTTTATGCATGTCCCTGGGGTATGTAAAAGCATTGACAAATATTTAAGTAACTAGTCATTAATTTGTTTGCAATTTGATAAAAGCTATAAGCCTAAAAGTTAAAAAAAAACACCATGTACTGTAAATATAAGAACACTAAAGAAAGCTACATCATAATCTCATCACTCAAAGCAATAAATAAAGACAATAAACACAGGGCTATATATTGATTACAGAGTATTCATAAACACCATCTTCTCATTGGAAAAAGCTAAAGCGAGAAATAATTTGGCAACATTTTTTTAAGATTCTTTAGGAAAAAATTTAACCTGTTATTCCATCCATATTTTTATGAACACTAGAGGTGAGTGGTGCTACCCATGCAGTTGGGTCTAGAAACCTGACTAGTGAGGAATTGAAAACTGAGAGTGACAGTGAGAAAAAAGACAGAAAGGGCAGGCAAACAGAAAACCTGGTGTCAGGGGGTATACACACTCTGATGGAGCCTCACCAACTTATTTCACAACCCAGAACTTCAGCTTGTTTTATTATGGCCAGCAGGGTGTGGAAATTATCTAGCCTAGGTAGGAGGTCTCCGCAGGCCAGCAGTCTCTATCTGTATACATCATGGGGGAGGAAGCTACAGTAGCTAGATTTTGAAATACTAGTCAATCATTAGATCAGAAGAGATATGCTTTGCTAAGTTTGACCCTAACTCCTTCTCATACAGAAATCCTTTGCTGATACCTCCTAAGTTTGAGGTCTTGAACCTGATCATGATTATGTCCATGTCAACAATACACATTCATTCAGGAATTCCCTCACTCAGGGCATCCTCTGCTCCCTTCATTATCTGACTGGAGTGGAGCAATACTTTCTCCACCTTCCTTACCTTTGCACTCACAGGAGGCAATGCTTGTAGGAAACATAAAATTTATCCTGTGGAATGAAGTTTGACCTTAACTTGATATTTCATAAAATCAGACCATAGTGACTCAAGTTAATCCTTTGTTGTTGTCTCAGCTGTTACATGGAATCTAGTTCCTGGAAAGAGGACTTAATCATCAGGCAGAGGAATTTATATCAACTTGAGATTCCTATGTAAGCACAAATTACCTATTTATTTGCCCTTTTGACAGATAGAATATATATATTTCATGTTGAGTGCAGACATAATGCTAGACATTATTATATATAAAATTAAGCAGTCTATGTGGCGCTTTGGTCTTAGAATACATTCTAATAAGGAAGACATATAACAACCAATCAATGATCAGAGGAATGATAGAGTATATCAAAAAATTAAATGCTATCAACAAAGCATACAGTACAACTTTATTAGTAAGAAAGCATGTTCAAAATGGAAACATTGTTCTGTATTTATTGAGGCATAAGGTAGAGAAAGCATGACTAAATTAAGAAGCCTCTTACTCCAAGAACTTCAGGAGATCAGGACAAATACAGTGACTGTCATATATCTCTGAGGACTGATGCTTAAGGGATAAGCTTCATCTCTCTTCTTCTTAGCAGATTAATGCTAATTTTATAATTTATCTTGTGCAATTTATGAAGGCCAATAAAAAGAATAGGTTTAACACTAATAGTACATGATAGAAATATGTAACTTGTGCATATGAAAAATAGTTTAGATACACTATGAGGCTAGCAAAGCTCTTTTTTTTATAATCAAGCAATTCTGATACTCTCATCCTCTTATTAAAACGTGCATACACTACACTAAATTTAATTGTTATAAACCCTTTTAATTGTCATGAAGCCATGAGAAAACAGATAGCAGGAGCCAGTGTACTGGCTAACAGAGGGAAAGCTCATGGTGACACAGGTGGAAAAGCTGCTGCTGCAAGTGTCACCTTGTGAATAGAGTGACATTGCTGCCAATTAGGAGGAAAACACTTGTATGACAGTGAGGGCAGTGAAAATGAATATCAGCAGAAAGATATAACATGAAATATATTAACAGAAGGTCAAGAGAGACAGAAAATAGTGACTGCTGTCGAGTTTATAGAAAGAATAAGCAAACTATTTCATGTACAATTACTATTGATCTTTTTTCATTAGCTCAATGGACTCTACTAGCAACGGCAATTTAAGGGATAATAAAGTATCATAATTCTGCAATTAAATTGATAATTCTGATGATATTTCTTCAAAGATGGCTTGATAGCTTAATCTTTTTGTTATATTGATAGCATACTACTGCCCTATGCGATCCTTAAGTAGTTCAGAACACTTTCAAGATTGAAACACATGTACAGCATTTTTCTCTGCTGCTTTCTTCTCCCACAGCACAGCAGGGTGCATGCTGAATCTTTGCCTGCACCATTTCTTTTCATTTGGAAGTGTCACTTTAAAAATGCATTCCATGTCTTCTCTAAATGGTAATTCATTTTATATCTCTTTTATTTATTTTCTTTGCTTAAATTTATCACTGCCATACTCTCCAATGCAGGGGCCTAAGAGATTTTGGTGGCACATAAAAGATGGATACAAAAGCAGAAGGAATATTAAACTTTCTATTTTCAAAAGTTTTTCCAATTTCCATCACTCCTGACAGAAATCCATGAAGAATATAAGGATTGCATTGTGATCCCAGTTTCATAAATGAAGATAGGAATGCTCAAAGAAATGCTGCTTTCTCTAAAGAAGGTGTACAAGTTTTTCTGAATTATATGTACAAAGTGAATAAAATCAATGGGCGTGTCAGAATGAGCTTTTACTTTTAATCATTTGATGATTTATGATATGTATATAATCTAATTTAATTAAATCTAGTTCCCTTCTCTCCTGTTCACTTCTCAATACAACACTTTCCTTCTCAACTTCTTGTGCTTTTTTTTTTAAAAGAAAAAAACCAAAACAAGTTTCCTTTAGGTGCTGCCTGTATGTGCAATGTAGGTCCATCTACATGAGAATAAACAGTCTCTCACAGGTTGGTTTTCATTCATGTGATTTTATTTACCATTATTATTACAAGCCCTGCTTTCATTTTTCAGCATTATAAATAACAATTCCGGGAACCCTCAACAATTGTCATTATTAAAAACATTGAGACAATACTGACCACTGGACCCAGTGACAACTGTCTGAGCATGTTTCATTATTACAACACTGTTGATCCCTGAACTAATGTGCACACGTGAATGTAGACATACAAATATAAAAATGATTGTAACCACACATTTAAATACAGTTGGAACACTCATTGCTTGATTTTTCCAAAGGACACCTCCAAAGAGCCATATAGGATGTAACTCATTAGGGCAGAACGTTATGTACTTCAACAACTTTTCTCAGCTCTGCTTTTCTGTTGTGTGTGCTATAATTAAAATTTAATTGTGAAAAATTTTCCTGCTAATTACTCATTTTTCAAAGTTCATCCAAAATATAATCATTATACACTAATGGTATCAGGAATTAGATTGCCGCTGAATTGGATATGTCATTTTTAATACATCAAAGGAAATATGCTTCCTTGGGGATATTGAAATGCTAGTGTAAAAATCTTAAGAAATATAAGATATGAAGTTTCCATATTATTTATATCTTCCTTTCTGTAAAATGTCTTTCTTAGAAGTAGTAGATCTGTTTTAGGTGCACCATAAAATTTCAAACACCCATCAGTGAATTAAAACAAAGCCAAATGACCATATGGCTAAATTATTCACCATGGAATACTGCTTTTTAAAATTTCTTTTACTTAGGCTACTATAGTCCCTTGCCAATACTGCTGCATTGAGAATGTCTGACACATTAGCATATTTTATAATTGAGCTGAGAAATGATGTTACTATTAATTTATTTTTGAAATATTAACTTTCTTTTATATAAAGTACAGTGAATAAATGTCAGAAGTATTTATGACAACACACTGTTCTCATAGGTATGCCCTTGAAATTACAGGCTACATTAACATGAAGATTACCGTGCCTTTGAAGAAAGTTCTTTTTGGATCAAAGAAAGTTGTACTTTGAATCATTCTATAGTGCAGGTTCAAATGAGTAATTAAAAATAAATAGGTAGGTGATAATTAACTATTTCTAATGTGATACAGCTAATCTAGTATTTCTCTTATAAGTATAAAATAATTCAGAATAATTTATAGTTAACAATAGAATTTGTTTTCTTTGTAACTCTTAAACTTTTATATTATACAATGATCTTTGGCATTTAACTATGTAGGGTAACTTTCAGAAGCTAGTAATTTTGAATAAATGTGGTTTGCCACTAATATTTCAAATTATGCATAATAACAAAGCTTACTACATTCTATAAGTTCTATATATAAAACACTGTAAGTATTTAAATTATATTTTAAATTGATTCTCTAAGTATGTTTTTGAGGTGGGATACATTATATCAGTAGTTTATCTATTTATACCCTAAAATGTTTGAGGCTTGTAACAGATTTTATACTACTAATAAACCACTAATCTACATGAGACCTTATGTTTATTATACACAAACCTAGAGACTTGATATAGAATTTATCAAATTTAATAAGTTAGATTAAAGAAATATACATATTCACTTAAATCCTAGATAAAGTAATTCAAACTATATGAAAGAAAACAGTATTTAAAGAAAATAAACATTGTATTTATGTTTTATATTTACATTGTGAATCTTCAGGGAGAGTCCTTAGGTGAAAAAAAGATAAGGCAAAATCATCCTTTTTGTGGTGTTTAAATATACAATTTAAAGTTTCTATTTTTGATAACTATTGAATTAATGTTTCTGGAACATATTTAAGCACTTGATAATTCTAGAGCATTTCCAGAAATGCTTCACTGTTTGAAAATCAATCCTTCTATTCTATCAGTTCCTCCAGTTATATATTAAATTCTTTCCACAAATGAGAAAGTTTCTCTTAAATTATATTCTGGAGTGACAGACCAGTGTGTAGACAGATGGACCAATAGATATGTTGCACTGTACCTTCTCTCCTGGTTTTAGTACATTTTATTTTTCCAACTGCCCCTAGGTTTATCTAACAATCTTTCAAATGCTTAAAGAAAATATTAACTCATACTATGTAATTGTACTTAAGGAACTTAATAAAATTTGCTTTACATTTAGATCACAGAGTTATTATATTAAGGATTTACAAGAGGAAATAATTCAAAAAGTAAAAGATATTTACAGACCAACTTTGTTGGGTAAGTGGCTTTTCCCTCTCCCTTCCCTTTCTTGAAGCAGCTGCCATCTACAACCAAAAGGCCTAATTGCAAACCTGAAGCCCTCCAATGCCCTTGTTTCTGAGACACATTTGCCTCATTAATTGCTATTTCTTTCTTTTTCCACTCCCTGTGTCCATTTCCAGATTTATGCGTGTACACAGATTACATTTATACACACACACACACACACACACACACACACACACGCACACACACATACACACACACACACACATATATAAAATCCAGATTGGTGGACTCAAACCTTCTTACTTCAAGAGCCACCTTTGACTAGTGAGACACTCTGTCCTTCTCCCATTCTTTCCTCAGCCTGCTGTCATCTCTGCACCCAGACCTCTGAATTGGTAGTAACCTTTGCTTGATTCTGTTAAACAGTCCATCTAACAGCTTTACCTGGCTTAGCTCAGGTCACACAGTGCCTGCCCTGGCCCAATCTAGGGAAGTTTAGATTATCGCATCTGAAGCAGGCAATGAAGACCATCACCTAGAATGACAACTGAAAATGGTCAATGGATCATGAGGGGTCCAGGCCAAATAAACACATGTATATAACAACTCTCCATCTATCATCAAGGAGCATCATAGGAAAGAAGGCAGAAAGACTGTAAGAATCAGAATACTAGGAAGTCTCTAGTGTTAGACAGCCTCTTATAGAAATGCTGCATAAACCAGATCTGAAAAATGCTGTACCAATAGACACGGTAAATTGAAGAGAGAAAAATCTCAAAATGCTAACTCTGGAAGGAGTGTCTACAGGCAATTGATGATTTCTGAGGGAAAGTTAGTTCTCCTAGAGATGAGCTCCCTAACGGATGTCCAATAGGAAGTGGTCAGCTCTGAAATTATATATGCAGAAACAATAAAAATAATTTTAAAGGGCCTTATTTATATATCTGTGACTATATATATATACATATATATATACACATACATGCATACATACATATGTATGGGAATATGCGTATGCATGCCTGTGTTTGAGTGTGTGTGTGTTTGTGTGTATTTCTAAAACAGTAATTTGGGAGGAAGAGGTTATTAATTTGGGACTAACGATGAGGTATGGGAAAAAAATGAAGTGAGGGGACATAGAAGGGCAAAGGGCAATATATGGCAGGAGGAAATTGATGGAATTAATTTTAATTAAATATATAAAAGTAAACAATATAGAAATAACAATAAAATAAACATTTTGAAGCACTAAAAGTGATAGATGATATATTAGGTGAATGCACATAATCAGAGTTTGAATTGTTCAATAATTCTTCCCTTCAGGTTCATGTGTTGGAGAGACAGTGGTTACATAGCTCAGAGCCCTAAGTCACGTAACAAGAGAAACAGTGTGTGCACACCCTGTGTGAGACTGATGGACCAAGTGTATGTTCAAAGGATGAAGGATTAGGAGTCTGATGGTCATAGAGAATAATAATATCAAAGCAATACACACATTACAAATACTGAACAATCACCTCCAGAGTCATCCTCCAGAAGTATGCATTATCAGGTTTCTATAAAACTCACTTTTGTCAAGTTGAAAATTTTAGTCAAATATCAAAAAGTTGTTGGAAGATAACAATTTTGTCCTCTGTAGGATCATTCTAACATAAAAATACTGTATTTTGAAGATTGTGGTATTATTAGATTGTGAGTTGTTATCAGAGAGTCCTATTTGTTAAGATATTAGAAAAGAAAATCCTGAGAAAAGAATTTCAGTGAAAAAATTATTTTGAAGGTACAAAATAGAAAGGAAAGTATTTGAAAATGTAACAGTGAAGGAAAATTATTGTGGAATATTCCTTTACACTGTATGAAGCTGTGTCACTGTGATTGGTTTATAATAACCTAAATAGCCAAGAGCTAGCAGGAGGTATAGCAAGGTCTTCTGGAGAGAGAGAGCTCTGGAAGAAGAAAGACGGAGTTTCCAGCCAGGTAAAGAGGACCCAGGACGGACAGTACAGAGTAGAAGTAACTGAGCCACACAAAATAACATAATTTTTTTAATGGGTTAATTTAAGTTATAAGAGCTAGTTAGAAACAGGTCTAAGCTAAGGCCACGCTTCCACAATTACTGTAAGTCTCTGTGATTTTGTGAGCTTGCTGTACAAAAAGGAAAATCCAACTACAGGAAACAGTTACAAATGATGTTTTCCAACCTGGTAACATCTATTGTGAGTGTTATAATATAAACTCTTAAAGAAGTTAGGAAGCTCTGTAAATTGTATGGGTCAGCACTATCCCACGGGGAGCAGGAGGGAGCTAAGCTCCCATTCATCAACTCCTTTCATTATTAGCTGTAGTGTAGTCTATGTATCTTAATTAGCAGACAATTAAAGCTCTCCATGCTAAGGAGTATCTTACGAGGTTTGTCTTATATTCCTGGGCCTCAAGTGTATGATACTGACAATTGTACATTTACAGACTAATATTAACTGTTCCATTCATGAAACCATGTGCAAATGTGTAGGTACTGGTATTAGATCACACCTTGTATTCAAAATCTATAAAAATCATTGAAGTTCTCTTTTCTCTACTCAGTGATACTTAAGAAAAGTAAGCTTTGCATAAAATATTAAATATGTTACCATGACCTACTAAATTTTTGTGTTATCAGGACACTTTCAAAGTTACCCAGGCTCCACATAACACGATAAACTCTGTATCTTAAATATATTTAAGGATGGGAAGTACTCATAGGCCATGACTTTTATTTGGTATATATTTTTATGCTATGGAGTTTTAAATTATTATTCTTACTGTGTGTGTATATGTAGGTGTGTATTTGTCTGTGTTCATTTGTGAAAGTGTACACATCCCATGGCCCATCTGTGAACCTCAGAGGAAAACTTTTGAGAGCTGGTTCCTTTTTACATAGTGAAATCCTAGGATAAAGCGGGTATTTGGCCTGACGAGCATATTACTGTCTCTAGGTCATATAATTTAATCAATAATTTTGATAATGTCCTATCTGTCTAAGAATTTCAACTATCTTAGTCATTACCACATATCCCTGAAGGTCATTTTCCCCTGTATTCTATTCTGCCTCTCATGGTAATATATCTGCCTTGCTCTGACAGTATAATGTAACCACTTGGCCTCCACCACTAAATAACTCCTCCAGTCATTAATATAATGATCCCTACAGCATCACTATAGTGTCTCAGTGACTGTTTTACTAAGTTCTTGCTTTAGTGTTTGCTGAGATGCATGAATAACTGTCTGGTTTTTGGTAGTGTGCAATACATTCATATCAGCATATTTACTTCATGGAGATTTTTAGCCTTATTTCTCAATGCATTTTCATAGCAAAATTTATTATTTCTACTTCAATAATTGTAGGTCATTTGTTTGTTCATGCTCCAAATAGCAGTTCTAACTCTCTGATGACTCTGTCTGGAGTTGTTGCTAGTATGAAAAAATCATGTTTCAGAAGAATGTAATCAGGAAATCCTTTTGCTTGGCATGATAGTTCAAGCTTTAATCTCATTATTTGAGAGTCAGAGGCAGGAGGATCTCTATTAGTTCAAGGCCAGACTGTTCTATATATTGAAATCTCCCCCACTCTCTGTGTGTGTGTGTGTTTGTGTATGTTTGTGTGTGTTTCACTGTCTCTGTCTCTCTTTCTCACTCTTACACACAAGCATACACACATGAGATAAATAGATAGATAGATAGATAATAGATACATAGATAGATACATTAGATAGATACATAGAGCATTAGAGAGAGAGAAAGAACACGAAGATTTCTCTGTATCTAATATTTTCTCTGTCATCTCTTAATTATTTTCTGTTACCCAGGAGACTCATGGAATATATAAATTGTAATTTATTTTCTCTTCTATTGTTTTAATACTAAGATTTTCAGGTTTTGAGATGAAGTTTCCAAGCCAACATTCCTTTAACTTGTAGGAGAGCTGTGGCATTAACACAGAGCTCTGAGGGGATTATTAATGAATGATAACTGTAATTTTTTACAAGGTACAAATAGCATTTAACAATGATAAACCAGTCTGCCCCCATCTTAATTTTGAAAGTCATTTTATAGTTAAAGCAAACTAAATTTATTCCTGGTTTCTCAAGGTTTGTGCTATACTTCACCTGCAACTTTAAGCACAAATGGTTTTATATCGCCTCTGCCAAGAAATAGCAACCATGACTTTGTTTCCAAAAGTTGTTATGACCAATGTGCAAGGACTTACATGTTTCAATAGGTTCTTATAACCAATTCCTTATCTTTATGCTAATATAATCTCACCTATTTGCCTGCCAAATTCCCCATTTGGAGACCCACTACTCACAAGATATAAAAGTTCTTATTTTCCCCATGTCTGTTGAACTTCTACTTAGAGAGAGACAGCACCTGCACCTGAGTAAAAAAGCTTGTTTTAATTAATTTGGCCAAGATCTGAATCAATAATCATTTTCCTCACACCTGTAGGGGTAAAAATAATAGAAAATGGCATCCAAAAAACTCTGTGGTTGCCAAAAAATATTTTTATTATATCATCATACTATAAACAATTTGAGAATTTAAGTGATTTTGAAATTATAGCATAATAACATAAACATAATGGGTTTATTTGGTGATCTCAAAATCAAATGTAGAATATTAAACAAAGAGGAAGGAGAGCACCAAATTATGACATTTAGTAGTAAGCTTGTATAACTGAGTGACTGCAACTAATTTCCAATGGGACATTGGTGGAATAGCTTAAAATTCTTCTTAGGCATTCCCACACGGCAGGGAATATGGAAGAGAAAGGGTTTTCTACAGTGTTTCTTCTCAGCCCTGGGTGGTATCTATGCCACAGGAGTTGCTCATTCCTAGCACATACCTTACAGTAAGACATAAAGAACAACTTTCCATGACAACTATGCATAGAAATGCAAATAATGTTTTCTAAATATGTTCTTGCTACTATAGGAATATTGCAGATGGATCTCTTTCTTTTAGCAACACCTTTTTCAAATTCTTTCTTTTCTATTTATTTATTTATTTAGGTTTTTCAAGACAGGGTTTCTCTGTGTAAAAGCTCTGGCTGTCCTGGAACTCACTAAACTGGGCTGGCCTCGAACTCACAGAGATCCACCTGCCTCTGCCTCACAAGGGCTGGGATTACAGGTGTGCACCACCACTGTCCAGCTCCGAAGTATTTCTTATTCAGTAAAAATATTAGACAAAATATACATAATGATTTTCATAGAAAAATGTATGGTCACAACAAAAAAAAATGGAAATATAATTTTTACTATGTGGTCTAGACATTTAAGAATACAGTACTATGAATGTTATATTTTTCCTACTATGTCATTATTACTTATTAAACATTATACTTACATTTCTGAGATTTTCTTTATAAAATCTTTATATGCAGTTGAAAATACATATCTATGAATCCTTTATTATTTATTTTCGTTAGAGTAAAATAAAGTTGGTACATACAGTGAACAGTTTAAAAAATCCCATTAATCTAAAATATATTTATTTCTTCTAAAATTACTGTAATTTCCTCATTTTTTTTGACAAATGGAAAGAAAATACTGAAGTAGAATTTTTAACTTGAGGTTCATGTCAGAAATCTTCCAACACATTATACCATTAAGAAACACTTTCCTTTTAGTCTCTGAATTTTGGTTTTATGATAACAATATCTGAAGCATTTTGACAATAATCAGAAGGCAATTTGGTAGCTGTAACATTTCATACAGTGGGAAAATCTTCAGGGATTTTATCCTAAAATGTCTTCTTTATTGATATCTGTAAGCACTTCAGTTCTCCACAGTTAAGGCTCTTATTAAAAAGTGAGAAACGCTGGTCTTTGACCTTAAACCTAGTTCCACTGTTATAACTGAAAACTGTAATTTTAAAGTTTTAGTAATTTTTAAGGAAAGGTTAAGGCTAGGACAAATCGCAAGAATGTTCAACTTTTCCGCTTATGTTTTCATGCCAAGCAGAGTGGCTTTCAAGTAACTCTCAGAAAAAGAAACAAATGTGATATATTACTCTAACATGTGGGCTTCTTATTGCAACTTAATAAAGTAGAAAGTTTTATGAGATTCCACTACAAAGAGTTCTTGTGGCAAACTTTGATTCATCTCAAAGCAGCAATTATTTCCTGACAATGTAATTATAGATACTCCATTTGATTTTTTTGGAGACTATAAAATAGAATAATTAAAAATACATGCACAAATAATATAACTTACAATAAAGAGCTTTCTTTCTTTTTTTTTTCTACTGCTCTACATGGATCTACAATGCAGAGTGGAAGCCTGTGGGTCGTCCTGCAGGCCGGCAGAGGGCGCTGACAGATGGCACGGAACTACTTGCAGTGGCCGGGAATCGAACTTGGGACCTCTGGCAGAGCGGTCGGTGCTCTTAACCTCTGAGCCATCTCTCCGGCTGTTAATAAAGAGCTTTCTATACAAGAAAAAAATTAAAAGATCTGCAAAACAAGAATATGTAGAATTATTGTATTGAGAAATTTGCTAACCTTTTGTAAAAACAAAAGTTACATTTTAAGTTTTAGTTAACTATGGCTAAGAGATCCATGAAACAAAATTGCCTCTGACCTACAAGACCCTTGCCCAAGGACAGATAGTTCCTGAAATGCGAGAGGCTATTGTCTATGGAAGATAGCGTTTTTTCATTCCCCTAAAAAAGTTTGTTTGACCCACCTACCTGATGTGCTTGATCACATGTGGGTGGGTGGAGGTCACAGGCTGGAGGTACTTCAGGATGTATGCTTGCTCCTGATTGGACCTGATGGGGAATGCAATGATTTATGGGTTTCCGTTCTTAAGCCCTTACCATTCTTGATTCTGGGCCATTTCTCAGAAACCTGTGTGTGGACCTGGCCAGAGCCCATCTACCTGGTCAGTATTCAGTTAAAGCTTGCTTCAAATTTGTCTTTAAACTGTGATAGTGGTCTTATTCTTTGTTGACGGGATTAACATTTTCTTGACATGGTAGTCAAAACTTCATTGAGGTTCCTTGAAAAATGTATTAAATGATAATGATGCTCTTTATAGGGACTTTACTAAACATATATAAATATAAAGACTCATAAAATTCATGGTATTTAACCTCTTTTGATATATTTACCCTGTGTCAGAAGCATTCATGTAACACTTTAAATCAAAATAAGGGGAAAATTTTAGTTTGGATAAAGATAGTTGCCTAAATATTATTTTATATATACTGCAATACTATTTAACAAGCAGAATCAGTTCATCTGGTGTTAATAATTATAATAGTCATATGTCCAGTTTGGAGAATGTATAGATTTATTTATTCTGAGTAACAGCATTGTTATTGGTCACCACAAGAAGACACAGTCTACAGTTAATTCAAAAATCTTTATTCCGGTATTCAGGGCCCAAATGCAGCTCAAAACATATAAAACATAAAACTTTTAAAGAAAACAACAGCAATAAATCCCTCCCCATCACATACAAAAGAAAATCCACACCCTTTTATCTTGCTTGGCAGATGCAGGGGAAATTTTGCAAAAGCAAGAAGTTTAACACAAGCTAAGTTAAGCAATTAGCTAGAGGGGAAGGCTTACAGAAACAGGCAATTTAACAGACACAGAGTTAGCTGGGGCCTTATAACCTCCAGTTGCTAGAATAGAATTAGGTAATTTTCCACAGGACTTCCCATCAAGGAGATCAAATCTTAGTTAAGCCTAAAATGGCCTCAGCTAGAATTCAAGATGGAGAAATCTCAACATTGGGTTGCCCTGTCACAACACATTACCATTTACCTCTTTGGAAACAAGCTAAATTCCACTTCCATTTATTTTATTTCTATGCATAGTGGTTGGTAATAGGTAGTTGAGAATAAGATAAATAGTTAAAAAGATAAAATCTCTGTTTCTTTCAATTTCTGTTCATTTCTTAATTTTGTTCTCCCCAATTGTTTGTGTCTTAATAGTAAATAAATCCCTGTGAATAACTATCTTAGGATATCTATTGTTATGATGAAACACCATGACCATAGCATTTGGGGGAGGGAGTAAGGGTTTATTTAGCTTATACTTCCACAGAACTATCTGTCATTGAAAGAAGTCAGGACAGGAACTCAGAGGAGGATTCTGGAGGCAAGAGCTGATGGGGAGAACACAAAGGGTCTGCTTACTGACTTGCTTTCTTTGACTTATTTATCCTGCTTTCCTATAGGGAAGTGGATTACATCTGTGAAGAGTTGTTTGGATGAAGAAAAAAAATGATGAAAATATATTCTATGAAAAAAATTTAATACAAAAATATTTTGAAATGCAGAGTACAGACATTTAAGGAATGTTGATGACGAAGCAGTTTTCTTCCCCAGAGACAAGCGCATCATTGGTTGCCTAGTAGCCAATGGTTAGCCCTGAAAACATACATATAGGCAGTATTATATAGATTGAGCTGATTGTGTTTATGCGTTTTGGAATATATGTAAATACATAGGCATGTATGTATATAACAATAATTAATGAAAAAAGGCCAAATATTTGTAGGAGAACAATAAAAGGGTATTTGGAAGAGTTTGGAGAGAAGAAAGGGAAGGGAAAAATGATATAATTATATTATAATGTCAAAAGATAAAAGAAATGTTTTAAAGGTAAGAGTGTTGTCAGTTGCCTCCATTGCATTTGAGAATTTCCTTGATTCATGTTTCCCTATTGATTTATAAGTATGAGACCTTCATGGAACTGTTATCATGTTGTTACTTAATATTTAAAGCAAAGTGAATCTGTGTTGCTAGTTATTCATAGATTGCTGCAGAATAAAGAATCGCCTATTCCCTTTAAGGTAAAAGATTCTTTTTGCACGAATGACCAAGTGGATTTAATTGTTGTTTATATTTTGTATATCCAATTGAAAACAATGATGTAGACTCAATGGAAAATACATAGTTTCAAAATTGCTCTTAAAATTTTCACTGAGTAGAAAATAGAAACCAGAAGCTTAACAATCCTTACTGGTTTTCTGTCCAGATGCTTTTGCAGCTGGTCCCCCACTCCAGAGAGGAGCAGTGAGCTCCATTTTCTTACCATTTCTCAGTACTTTCTACATTACCACAGGAATTTGGATATCTTTCTATCATTCTTAATATGTGTGCTGCTCAACTACTCTGATGACGTTTCCTGATTTTCTAGTGGAAATGTTCACAAGTAAATGTTTCAAGTTGCTGGGACCTTTCTCTATGTGAATGCACCATTCATACAGCATTATCAATAACTTTGAAGTTCAGTGGCAATCCTTGATAAACATAATTTTAACATGAAAATTCTAATAATTATTGTTTCCACTTAAAATATAATAGACATTTTCTTAACTAAAAAGTTTCCTGTCTGAGGTTTTCAAAGGGAAGAACTGCTAACAAGCAGTCCCTGTAGGGGACATGTTTTCTACTTAGGGTTTTCCCTCTTTTCAACTACCTCCCAGAGCTACCTTAGCATCTCTAAATGAGTAATTAGCACTCTCCCTGCTGATTTAGAATAATGGGAACCTCTACTCAAAAAGGTCAGAATTTGAGAACAGATCATATTAGATTCTAACCTTTCCTTTGAAAAGCTTCATTCTTTAATTTGCACTAGCTTATGGAAAAATTAACTACCTTCATTTCCACTCTTTTCACAGGAATAGAAAAATAAGACTGAAAGAACATTGAAATTAATAATTTTTCTTTAAAGAGCTGGCTTTTACAGAAAAGATTAAGTTCAGTTTTGTACATATAAGATTTATAACTAAATTACTGTGATAAATAAAAATTTTAAAAAATTATGCCACACTGCTTATCATTATGCAGTGTTTATGATTGACTTAAATTTTTTATGTATGAGTAGCAAAGAAATAATTTTTGTTTGAGTAGAAATAAATTTAAAAATGCATTAATAGTCATACAAAACAAATGTACTCTACATGGTTATTATACAAAGATAACAAATGCTTCTATAAAATGAATTTGCTTGAAATTTATTAATGTGTCATGACTTCTACTATCTTCATGAAATAGTTTAGAAAACTCATTTTTTTTCACTCATGAAATAATAAAAACAGCAACAAAAATAAACCTAGATTTCCCAAGCTTTAATTACATTCATACATACATGTATATATATATATATAATAGGGAAGTACAATTTTCTGAAAATTTGAGAGAATCCAAGTGGAATCACCACAAATTGTAGGAGTTTCATGTCCCGTGTTGAGGTTTGTAATCTTGTTAATAAAACGGCTTAAGAATATCCCACTGTTGCTAAATAAAATTAATTTGGAAACAATCATTCTGAGTAAGGTAAACCAGGTCCAGAAAGAAGAAGATGGGTGTTTTCATTCATTCATGGATATCAGTTTTGAAACTGAAGATACTTGTGTTTCACTTAAAATACCCATAGAGAATGCAATGTTATTAAAACCAGTGAGAGGGTCTTTCATGGCAGAAGTATAATGCATTGCTATGAAAGATTTGTAGGTATTTGCAGGGCTATATTCTGACTGGGTAGTAAATGCAGTGTAAAAGAGAGAAACTAAGAGATATAAATACTAGTGATGTCCATTTATTTTTAAAATAGGCATATGAAAAGAATGCTGTATATTCTTTTTAATTCTATACAAAAACAAAAAAGCAAAACAAAACAAAAACAACAAAAGAAGTCAAAAGAGAGCTATTTTATAATGGGAAACAATGATCCTTCTAGATAACACAATGTAACAAATGAAAGGCCCCATGACAAGAATGGGTTACTCTTTTCTGAGTGTTGCTGAGCAGTGAGGTCACAAAGATCTCTAAATATTATAGTGGGCAATGCTGCTGTTAGCCTTCTAAAATGTACCTAAAAGACCATACATTTGAAGATACCACACACTTGAGTCACAGAATATGCACAACTTAAACAGATACTGTCCAGAAATTTTATATCTTCTTGGTACCTTATGTAGTTATGGAAGCTGAGACCAGAGAAGAAAAACAATAATCAATCTAACCCAAATATGAACACTATAAGCTAAAATAACAACTGGCCTGCCAAAAACATGCTACTGGTCCAATAGCTGCAATATGTTATAGGAATAACCAAGCACTTTTTGATAGGATTTAGTGTCTACTCCATAGGTCATAGGCTATAGTGGAAAACTTACTACTGTTACTCTGTGAAACAGACATAGTAGTAAGCCAACCACTAATGACCTATCAATATACACACAGATTCATTCAACCCACATCAGAACAATCTCTGTTTTAGTATGTTATGATCAACCCAACTATCTACAATAGGCCAGGACACAGACAATACATCAACGCAGAATGGACAGCTGTAATACTATATACATCTTTCTCCTAATTGTCAAGGATCATCATAGAAGCACATGAACAAAGAGTACTTGAGCCAGAAGAGGAAGTGAATTACAATGAATTCATAAGAACTGTGACATTCCCAAGTGGTGGTGGAGCATGTCTTTAATCCAAGCACTCAAGAGGCAGAGCAGGAATACCTTTGTGAGTTCAAGACCAGTCTGGTCTACAAAAGCTAGTTCCAAGACAGATTTCAAAGCTACTGAGAAACCCTGTCTAGAAATAAATAAACAAACAAACAAAAAGAATTGTGACACTGTACCTGTGCAGTTTGAAAAGAGATCACAAACCTAGAGTGAAAGTTTTACCTCTTCTCAGTTATATATTGGCAGTTCCTTGATACATGGAAGGGAATTATATATTTTAATTAATTTAATTTAAATGCTTAGCTTCTGAGAAGTAGATCTTTCTCTAGTGGACTGCCATATGACTAAGAAATCCAGCGGGAAGAGAAATTGGATTTGTTGGAAAAAAAGACTCTAGGTTGGATGAGAAGAGAAACGTAAGCTACTCATGGATCTAGATAAGAATTGGAAGGAATGTTGCACATAATTAGCACAAGTTGTATGTAATTCTCAAAGAACTGATAAATAGATAGATGATAAACAGATAAATGATAGATAGATGGATGGATAGATAGATAGATAGATAGATAGATAGATAGATAGATAGATAGATAGATAGATAGACAGACAGACAAATAGATAGATGATAGATGAGAGAGGCTCAAAAGAATGTTTGAGGACAATTGTACTAGTTCAAACGAAAAAAATTCCATGATAGGTGTGCTGAATTTTTTTATGTCAACTCAATACAAGTTAGAGTCATCAGAGATGAGGGATCTTTGATTTAGAAAATCTCTTCAGGTTATAGGCATGTCTTTTCCTGCCTCTAGGTTCCTGACCTGGTTGAGTTCCTGGCTAAACCCACGTTTGATGATGAACTATTATTTAAAACATTTAGCAACAGAAATTATTTTTTTCCTAAGTTGTTTTTTGTCATGGTTCTTCATCATGGCCACAGTAGCCCTAAGAAATACAGCAGGCAAGGCATAAATCTTCACATCTACTTGGAGGAAGAGAATGAAAAAGACATAGGAAAAAACACATGTGACTTATCATTTATCGGAAGTTCTATATAACTGAGCCAAATTGTAGCAAGCAGCAAATGTTTCCCAGATAGATTTAGAGAAACAGTAAGTATGCCAAAAGTACCATAGAAAGCCAATACTCATCACTGTCCAAGAGAAAAATGAGAAATGAAAAGTAAATTATTTTATTAAGGGGCTGATTACTGCTCCTATTTCTTTATCATGGCTTTAAGTGAACCTTTATGAGAGGTTTTCCATTGGCCAGCTGATGGACCTGTCCAAATAAATTTGCTTTTAGGGAGGAGACTATGGCATATCTCCACTTAAAGTTTGCCATATACTTTATTGTAAGACAATTGGTTATTTGATTAGCCAGAACATGTCTACGATACTCAAAGAAATACATAGAATACATATTACTATGCTTAGTTTTCCTGCCCTTAAATTTACTACTTATTGTTTTATTTCTTCTAGTACACAAAATAATCAGCTATAACTTTTAAGTTCCGGTGGTATGTCCTGGGACACTCCTTATTTAAATAATGCCTTAGGTTTGAGCAACTATTAATTTTGCTTCAGTAACATTCAGAAACTATTTCTACCTCCAGATCTGCTATCAAGTCATGAGTATTACCTTTCATTTTACAGGTGTAAGAACGGAGACTCCACAGGCTGGTAAAGTAACAGGCCCAAGATGGAAGAGAGGCGTTCCCCAGTTATTCCACTTCTGGGTGCATGCAATTTTCCTGTGCTGTGCTGCCTGGAAGAGGAGGACTTGAGTCATGGCAGTCTGCAGAGAATGGTCCTCAACACAAAACAAGGACAAACCTCAAGTTTTAGATTCGGAGCATCATTGTTCTTTGAAAAGTTTGAGAAATACTATGGAAAAAACTCTCCAGCTCAGATGTATTAAAACCTTACATGTTGTATTTACAAGATTATATTTCAGTTTTACAAAAAGGGACTTTATTGACTGGAGGGATCTTTGCTGTCTTTCAGGAGTAGGAAAAGGTTGATGTGACAGAGCCATGCTCCATTCCAAAGCAAAATTTCTATCCTGTTCTGTGCAGATAATGTTCAGAAGACAGGAATGAGAATGGCTTAGTGTAAAATATTATTAATGTAAACATGACAGATTCCACCGCAGAATTTGACTACACAGGAAAAAATATACACACAGCATGATGATGAATTGGAATATAGGATCTTGATGATTTATAGACTCTAGCAAATTAGGAAGGGAACAGCAAAGTCCAATTCCTTCTAGAATACATTGGAAAGCTAGGTAAAAGTATATTGAGTGAAAAGGGTATATTGACATAGTATGCAATAATGCTTTAAATATTTTTAGTATGTTGCATTTGATGTATCTATAGTGAAGAATTTGAGTATGTTGTTAATAAATGAGTGCTGTTTATACACATGCACACAGATTCATACGTACAGATGTGTAAAGACACATTTCTACATTCAAGATTCATTACCTAAAATGATTAGAAAATCATTTAAAAGAGATATTAAGAGTTCACAATGTGTTTCATTCAGGCTTGTTCTAACTGGGAAAGTGATTCAAATTCTCATCTATAGCACACTGTCCCTTTACAAACTACCTTTTCATGTTAAAATCATAATTGAAAAGACATGCTTCATGAGCTAGACTTTATACAGAATCTCACATAAGTAGTAGAGTCATTATTTCCACATAACTGTTACTATTATTTTATAGGATATTATAATTAAGATAAAGTAAGCAAGGTAGGACACAAAGTCAGTTAGAAAGCTAAAAACTAAATTCATGTCTGTTGACAGCCAGTACACTCTTTGTAAATAACTTTTTCTTCTGGACTCGTGCTACTTTCAGATGAAACAAGACACAAGTTCCTCAGATTATTTTTCCTCTTCAGAAATGCATTGTAGAACAAAGAATGTGTGTGTGTGTGTGTGTGTGTGTGTGTGTGTGTGTGTGTGTGTGTATGTATGTTTTAAATGAACACACACAGAAGATGGAAAACTTTGGAAGACGTAAATTTGGGAGATGAGAAGAAAAAATTGGTGTGAAGGGGGAAATGCTAAGACACCAAACACTGGTTACAAAATGATTCCTGAGTAATGACAGAGTGCATAAAAGCGGAGCTGCGTATTGCATTCGAGATCAGGATTACTGCCAAGTAGCCAATCTTTAATTACAATGAAGAAGAGCACTTGAAAAATGATTGTTCACATGTCTGAGAGCAAGTTCAACAACAATTTTATCCACAAAGCATGAAAATGCTAATGTTTCATAGTTATTATGAAGCTTCTAATGAAAAACTGAAAATGAAATAACATGTCTTCATTCTAATGATAATGGTTGAAGCTAGTATGCAGAATAGCGATATCACATTCCCAATTCAAGTTTCTACAAATTAATATTGCATTTTTGCAGCCCTCTGCAGAAATTGAGTGGCTCAACTTAATAGACTTTATGTAATGTGTTGTACATGTTTATAAGTTCTGATAACATTTAAATTCTTTTGTCACAAATAGAGTGCTTAAAACTACAGTTATTCAATAAATTGTCTAGGTTATAGATTGACATTCTTGGGAACTGGGATTACAATTTATGTTTAGAATTTTCACACCTTTATTTGTCCAGGTATTTGGATTTGTTTATTTATTTTTGTTTTGTTTTGTTTGTTTCTCCATCACATTTTAGTTTTAATTTAGTTTAGGTTGTGACTTCTACAGGAGTATGTAGAATCCTCCTCATTAGATGCAAAAATTCTTCACATAATACCACTGCTGTTCTGTACTCCTTTAAGGCAGATATACCTATGATCAAAGTCTAGGAAGTCATTATGTTTATCACTCACTGAAATGCTTATCAAAAGCAAGGTGACCAATTTTCTTCCAAATAATTGCAATTAGACTTATGAAGACTGGTATAATGTTGATGTCAAATTGTAAGTCTGATGTTAGTTTTAAATGAACATTTAAATTATTGAAATAGTTCAAGATTTATAGAGAAATTAAGAATACAATAAACTGTGTATGTCTCACTGAAATTAATCTTGCAAAATTGCATATTAAAAAGGTGTATATTTTAAGTAGATAAAACTAAAACTATATGCTTCAGTCACATTAATTTAATCATATTAAAATGTTTTTTTCTTCTTTAGGATGACAGTCAGTATTGCGTACATCCTTAAGTTGTCATTTGTTCTTAAGTTTCTCTTCTGACAATTTCTATGTTGTTTTTATTTGTGTTGTTGTTTTCTTTATAATTCTGAGTATCACTGTGTATTCTTGGTTGGTCTGCAACTTAATATGTAGACCAGGTTAGACCATAATTCACAGATATTCACCTAATTCTGCCTCCTACGAAGGGATATAAGGAATAAAATAACACCCCTGGCATGACTTTTTAATAACTCAATCAAATTAAAGTCTTCTTGGGAGATATTGTAGATTCTACTTAACTAATATTAGTTTGATATTTTTTTCCTATTATATTAACTGGGGATTTTTTGTTTGATTGTTTTATAAAAATTCAGAGAGATAATGGACCATTTTTATCTCATAATATAAACTTATATGCGAAGAACATGAGGTAAGGCTTGACATTCACTTTGAGATAGTTTTATCAGATTTCTCCACTGTTAACTTACTCCTCTCTCTTCCAGTGTCCCCTGGAAAGAAATTGCCATGTGATGTGCACAATTAATTAGGAAGGTACAGCTGATAAGCTACAGTGCTAAAATTCTTTTACAGATTGTGCTGGCTTGAATGAGACTGGTCCCTATGGGCTCATATATTAAAATGCTTAGTCATCAGGGAGTGACAATACTTGAGAAGGATTAGGAGGGGTGGCTTTGCTGGGGTAGGTTTTGCCTCCTTGGAAACATGTGTCACTTTTTCCAAGTGTCCACTTTTTTTTTGGGGGGTGGGCTTTAAGGTTTCAAAAACCAAAACTAATCCTTATATTCCTCTCTCTTCATGCTGCCTGCCTTTATGGGTGTCAGCTAATTCTCCAATGCTATGTCTGCTTGTATGCCACCATGCCCCCACCATATTGATAGTTCTTGAAACCTCTGACACTGTAAGTGAGTCCCAAATTAATGCTTTCTTTTGTAAGAGTTGCCATAGTCATTGCTATGAGTTTCCATACTCTTCTGTATGGAAAGAATATATTTTGCTCTTCTTGGTTAATAATAAAGTTAATTTGGCTTATAGCAAGGCAAAATAAATCTAGGAGGGAAAGCCAAACTGAAAATACAGAGAGAAAGAAGGGCAGAGTTAGATAGATTCAAGCCAGCTGCTAGAGGACCAAGATGTGCTAGAAAACAGGTAAAGTTATGAACCCACATGACAAAGTGTAGACTAATAAAAAGTGGGTTAATTTTAGCTGTAATTGCTAGTCAATAGTAAGTTGTAGCTATAGGTCAAACATTCTATAATTTATATAATCTTTTGTGTGTTTATTTGGTACTGGACTGTTGAAACAAAATCCCTCCTTTTATAGGTCATGGTGTCTGTTCACTGATAGAACACTAAGATACATATATTTATCTCATTGCATCCATTTGTTGACTTACCTAATAATTTATATATAATACATAATTTATTGATGGTACTGACATGAATTGTCACACCAAGCTTTCATGGTGGGTGATGGGGATTCAAACTTTCAAGCTCATTCTGACATGCCAAAACCTTTTAACCTTACGCATGGTTTATATCCAGATTTTATATTAACACCTTTCTTATTCCTCTATGTACATTGACAATAAGGTTAAATTATTTCTTCATATTTCATATCTCATTTTGAATTTGTATATAAAAAATAAAACAATATCTATCAATTATGTTGAGCTATGATGACACATATTTATTTGTCCATATTTCCATATAGTCATTTTTATAGTATCAGGAGATACTTTATTTTTATAAACACCCTTTATCCCAGTGTGTTCCTTTAAAGCTCTCATTATTTTCTACATTGTAATTTTGTCTTTTGTAGAACATCATGTTCCCTTTTCTCACTGTTGTGACAATATATCTGAAAAGATACAATTAAAGGGAAAAACAAGTTTATTCTTTCTTTGGAGTTCACAGGTAAACACAGTCATAGTAGCAAGAACCAAAGACTGATTAGTCATATGCCATACAATTAGGAAATGGTAAATGAGAAGTACCACTAAACTGTGTACCCTCAAGGTCCCCATGATGGATGATTTATTTCAGTTCCTGTGTTTATTATGGGAGAAGAAGAGGACACACACATACACACACACACACACACACACACACACACACACACACACACACAAATTAACAAATAAAGAAATAAACAACCCAAGATTTACTTCCAGAAACATATAAAATATCTAACAAAATAGAATTTGAGGAAGGTAGGCTCCTTTCAAGCTTACCATTGCAAGAGACACATTTTATCATAGTGAAGAAGGGATGGTAGCAGGAGCAGATGGCCTGATATTCACAAACTCTCCATGGTCAGGATGCAAGTAGAGAATAGGAAGTAAGGCTGAGGCTGTAAAAGCATCAAGTTCCACATCCAGTATCTCACTTCCTCTAGCAAAAGTAAAGGTTTCACAAGCTTCCCAAAGAGAGTCCTCAGCTGAGGATCATGTGTTCATAAATATAAGCCAATAGGGCATATTTTACATTAAACAACAACACCTTTTCATATTGTTTTTTATAATGTTTGATACTTTTCTTCATCCTGGTTCTTTTTACATAGCAAAGTCTAAGTATTTTATGTGACTGTCTTATTTTATTTCAATACTGAATTACTTCATTTTAAATATAATATGTATCAATTCTCATGTTTTAATTTTAGAATTGTATTTATTTGTTTATTTTTAGTTATTGATAGTATATAAATACTTCTGTTTAATTGAGCGTATGCTATTTTCAATAGAGTACAATATAGTTTTCCAAGGTTTTTATAATGAAGAATCACAAACTGAATGACAAGTTCATGGCAGTTCATTTTCTCAAAGTTGTGGCATCAGAAGTAGAGATTATAGGCGAAAGGGCAGGTATAGTGGCACAAACCCTTCATCTCGGCACTAGGGAGGCAAAGTTAAGCAAATTTCTGCGAGTTTCTGGCTAACCTAGTCTACATAGGAAGTTCCAAGATAGCCAGAACTTCATGGTAAGACCCTGTCTCAAGATAACAAAAGAATAGTAATGCAATAACAACAATAACAAAAACAAAAAGTGTGAAAGTATGCTATCCACAAAGTCATGGTGACTCCAGTGCTATCGGGCATGATTTTTCCTTATGTTCTCTTAGAATTCAATGTATTTGATCCTTGTTGGCATCCCTTGCCTATCTCCATATGATATTCTTTCTGGGCCATTTTCCATCATGTCTTCTTCATCATTTCACATAAAAAAGTGCCTCATATTTTCTGTAGAATTCCTGTCTTCATCCATGTGTCCTCATCTTAATGTATATATTTTTCATTAAAAATCAATATTTATTTTAGGAACTATTAGTTGTCCCTAGTTTGGAGTACTAAGTAAAAATGCTTTTAACATTGGTAAACTGCATGTGTCTATGTAAGTATCCATGTTAGTAAGTCAATCTTTCAGAGAGATTATGGTAAATACCTTTGATAGAAATAAGAAATAAAATTATGTGCGTAATTTTCCCTTTAGTTAGAACTTTTATCTAACACTCAGATACAGGTTTTTAGAATTCTTGTATGCCATGGGTGAGACTATTTCTACACCAAAACCACATAAAAGTTAAAATTTGGGATCCAAGTAATAAATGAAAACCTAGTGAAACAAGGTGATAATCATACTGTGACTTTTTAAACCACTACATATGATACCACTAGACTTGACATTGCTATATCTAGCATTAAACAAGTGAGGTAAAGTAAACCAAATAAATAAGAGATCAAAAGGAAAACAAACCCCAGGCATTGAATGACAGATTCTATGTTGCCCTACAGTTTACAGAAAACTTTTTCAACTAATTCACACAATTAATGGAAAGCTAGTAAATAGCCCTAAAAGGAGCTTTTTATGAGGAGAAAAACATAATAAAGTTCACTTCTTAGAGTGCAAACCTATCCTTTTCTCCAATCTTTGCTCTTGAAAGGGTTCATTCTTCTGAATAAAACTTTCAAATATTCTGGCCCTCAAAGAATATTTACCAACCTTTCACTCAAAGCCTATTTCATTAGGAAAATATATTTACACAGAGATAGAACAAATAAACCATATATGGCTATGTTAGTTAAAATATTTTACTTATATGTTCACAACAATTTCCAAGAGTAGAAAATGCTTTCTAAAAAATGTCAATAATAAAGCAACATAAACCCCAAGGTAACAGATGGAGTTGAATATAATCATTCTGATGTAAACTAGATCCAGATCCAGAAGGACAAACTTGCACAATTTGGGCATTTTAGATTTGGATCTTTAGATATGTGTATTTTATTTGGAATAATACTCAGGAAATTAGTAAGAGGCTGCAAAGGGGGTAGTTTTCAAGGACCCGGTGGTATAATAGGCTAATGGGGAAAAATGAACATGGGTGGCTAATTGTGCTCTGAGATAGACACATGGTGTAGAACAGGGATTCTGAGAAGGAACAATTAACACTAAAGACATTTGAAAATGTCACATTTAAACCTACTATTATAGAAACTTCCTAAAATAAATAATATACTGACATATAAGAAAAGAGTTTTAATGGATTTACACTGTAGTAGCGTGATGATACCTATAATGAACACCAGAGGCTAGCCAATAAAAATCCCATTGTTAGGAATGGGTTACTTCTTTAGGCTATACTGGCTGAAAAGGTCTTACAAACATTCAAACACACTATTTTCAGTAGTCTTGATTTTTCATTGTTCTTGAAAGCAAATCCTACTTGTAAAGACATAAATACTTGAGTCCTAGAACATGAAGAACTCAAGCAAGAAATACCTTGCAAGTTTCATCCTTACAAATTAGCTTTCTTGGTTCTTGAAAGTGCTGTGTGCTCTTATTGAAAATGACAAGTAATCATCAGTCTCTCGCAGCTGTGAACATTTTTAGCCACAATAATACCTGGCAAGATATGAATTCAGGTTCAATATCTATGTTGGAAATAACCCAATAGTTTATGAATGGATTTAAGATCTACACTATGTGTTGAAACCCATACACAAGACAGTTTATGAACCAAGAATTTTGGCTAGTCAGATCGTAGACCTTTAGGAGAATCTACTACTATTATTTGGCTAAATGTACAGGGAATACTAATGGCTTACCTTTAGTGAAACAGTTGACTTTCATCAAAGAAGTTCCTTTTCACAATAGAAAGAATACAAGAGCTAGAAGCAGTGGGTAACTACAGTGTGAGAATATACATATACAATAGAACAGTTGTATATATGTAAACTCAAAAAAGTTGTGGCATCATGTATAAGACCTCTGCAAGCTCAGACCAAATTCCAGAAAGAAAAGGAAAGGTAGATATAAAAATACATGCTGCTGACGAGCTTTCTTAATCCGTAGCTGCAGGAACAGAGAGTCAGTTTTGTTATGGGTTTGCCGCTAGTAAGTTGACTATGCAACAGTAGAAGGATACAACTCAAGAGTTATGTGCCATTCATATTTGATTTAACCTGTTTTTTTATGTTTGTTTGTTTTTGTAAATACACGATTGGGTGGGTAGGTATTGGGATTGATCTGGGAGTAGTTAGGGAAGGCTCGTTAATATGATCAAAATAACAAGAACTGTGTAATATTCTTGAGCCAGGAGAGATAACTCAAAGGTAAAGATCTCTTGCTCTTGCAGGAAACCTGTGTTTCATTCTCAGAACACATAGGAAGGATAATAAACACTTATAATTCTACTTCCAGGTGTTCTTAGTTCCACTTTTGACCTCTATGAACACCTGTATGAATGTGGTTCATATTTACACTCCCAGACACATATATCCATAGAAATAAAAGAATATCTATAAAATAGAAGTAATAAATTTATATAATTATATTAACTATAAAATTAAATGTAAATGAATTTGCACATAAAATTGTTTAATAAATATATAGAACAGTAAATTATCTTTTGAGGAAACAACTGGATGTCCTAGATGGGGGAAAAACAGAGAGTGAGAGCAAAGAAATAGATATCTTGATTGAGGGAGCCATTATGGGGCTAACAAGAAACCTGGAACTAGGGAAATTCCCAGGAATCCACAAGGATGACCAGAGCTATGACCATAAGGAATAGTGGAGAGGGTACCTGAACTGTATTTCCCCTATAATCAGATTAATGACTACCGTAAATGTCTTCATAAAACTTTCATCTAGCAAGTGATGGAAGCAGATGCAGAGACATACAGGTAAGCATCGAGCCAAGATTCCAAAGTCTAGTCAAAGAGAGGGAGGATAATATAAGCAAGTAAAGATCATGAAAGTCTACCTGAGCTAGTGGCAGCTCACTGACTCCATACAGTACAGACAGCTGGGGAACCTGCACAGGTCTAAGCTAGGTCCTCTGAATATGGGTGATTGCTATGTGGGTGGGGCAGACTGTGGGGCCACTGGCAGTGGGAACAGAATTTATCCCTACTGCTGATTCTGGCTTTTTTGGAACCCATTCTTCCTGGAGGGATATCTTGCCCAGACAAGACACAGTGAGGTGAACCTTGGTCCTGCATCAACACAATATATAAGACTTTGTTGTCTCCCATGGGAAGCTTACACTCTCTGAGGAGTAGAGGGGGAGAACTGAAGGATTAGAGTTGGAGGAAGGTGCAGGGAACAGGAGGAGGGAAGGGAGTGGGAAACAGATTTGGCATGTAAAATGAGAAAAAAAATAAAATATAATAAAATTAAAAAAGAAACAAAAAATTTCTATTTGATTATTGATATTTAGTGCTGTTATTTAGTTCAGGCTGCCCTTGAATTTTTTGTCCCTGCCTTTAAATTTGAAATACTGGGATTGCTAATGTGCTCCATCACACATGGATATGCTTTTGTTGTTTTAAACCAAAACTTTGTGTTTTATAAGAATTACTCCTTTTCTCAAATTAAGTAAGTCCTTGTGCCCTATTTTTAAAAGAAAAATTATGGACCACTTCTGTTTTGAGATAATAAAATCAATCACTATGTTTTAAATTTACAAATTTTAATACTGAATGGAAATCTTAGAAAAATATAGTAAATTCAAGTTTGTCATAAGAAATTTATAACTTTTTGACTAGGGATTGTGTTTATATAATCAGAAATGATTTCAAAATTTATTAGATTAATAAGACCCTACATATTTGTATACTATTGCATGGCCAATAGAACATTGTATGAATGCAGATTTCTAGATTCAGAAAAGTGAATATATAAAACATTAATAACTGTGTGCAAGGTAGATTCATATTCCCTGAAAAAAAGAAACAAACAAAAACAAAAACAAAACAAAATACCCACAAACAAGTCAAGGAGTTTCAGCTCTCCATTCTGCCTCTTAGATCACTGATTGTGGTTGATTCAGCCAGCTTTGCTTAGCTTTACTGAAGAACACATGTTTAGTTTCCTCAGTAAGAAACTTTCAATCCCCCACAAAAAGCATTTAGATGCTTCCATTTTCTTTCCCCCTATACACAGGAGGAATATTACCAAAGTAGACATTCATTTTGAGAGCTCTACACCGACAGTCATGGAAAAGTTTCATCCATCTCATGAAACCTTATCTCAGTCCTTTGAAGGGAGGTGAGGACAATTTTGAATCATTTCATTCTAGAATGACATAATTTTAAAGAACAATAATTTCCGTATAAAGTATTGTTCTGACCTGTACCACAAAGAATTAGTTTGGTAGATGCTAATTCTAAAATGATGCTGACAGCATAGCGGCACATTTCCTTAATTCCTATGCTTTTCAGAAAGAGGCAGACCAGCCTGAACTACATAGAGATCCTAGGACCACCCAGGGATACACAGTTAGACTGTGTCAAACAAACAAAAAGGTACTGAGATGCATTGGTTGGTAGAAAGAGACAAAATCATGACATATTTAATTCTCAGTTCTCTTAATATTTGTCTCACCATAACCAAAAAAATAAAAATTCACTTTGTGCATGGAACATTTATAGAATTATATTCTGAGGAAAAGATTTTAAGGACTCAACTCTTTGAGGAGATAATAATAGTATGTGTTTTGCTCTCCTATGATAATGAATTTAATAAACCATAATGAGAAAAATGTATTTGAAAAATATAAAGAAACATTACTAGTTAAATGTTAAATAATCAATTAAAACATTGCTTACCTGAATAGCCTTGAAAAACAGTTATATCATTCTGATTGCCTTAGAGATACACTCTATTGCATGCTGAAACTGTGGGGAAAGGTAAAACACATCACTCCTCACAGAGGGCAAAATTCAAAAGGTTTGTATTTTGCATTTTATAGTGTATATAGTAGAAAATAAAAGTAACTGTTGAAAGAAATAATGTGATTTATTAATTGCATTAAATAATTTACAATTAAGCACCTGAAATACAGAACTGTAATTCTGAATATATGCCATTTCTTCAAAGAGTACACCATGCAGTCAACATGTTGTTTATCTCCCTGCAAATTGCCTTTCTTAGTCTTCCAAATGGTGGTATTAAAAATTAAAACAAACATAAACATCAGTAAGCATAATTTAAACCAGTGAAAACCTAGATTGAAATATTTCAGAAATTGCTTTTGCTTTAGCTCACATAAAATGCTCTTTATTTCTACTTTACTGCATTCTGAGATGTACCCCAGTGTAACTATTAAAAAGATTCATAATAGATATTGAACTGAATAATATTGGATGTGCTGATTCAACCATCCTTGTCATTCATGACATTTTATTAGGTTCTGGGTGATTAAAAAATGGACATTAGTCAACAAGCATCTAGTTTAAAATAATCATTGATTTAAATTTTCATTATACACAAATACATTTTAACTGCTTAGTAAGTGAAGTTTCATGGACATTACTAAATCTCTCCTATTTAAAATAACAACCATTAACAGATTAAACTAGTGAAGGAATATATCCTCTGCATAAAAATGTGCTCAGGGAGAATGAAAGAATTCAACATGAGTTAACAATTGTTGAATCTCTAGAAGCCAAAAGGTCAAGAAAATTTGGGTTTAAATTTTTAAAATGATGAACACTTGGCCAGAAAAGATGTTATTTGAAGATTTTAGTAAAAAATGTACATTTATTTTAAAGACTTTAAATTTATTAGAAAGTTTTGAAGATATTGTAGATGTTTCCTGTGGGAAATCCATATGTCCTGGATGGATAGCTTTCATTATCCAGTGTAGTTTGGAGGCTGCTTGTTCATTTCATGGCCACCTAGACACCCAAAATAATCTCATAGAAACTATATTATTTAAATCACTGCTTGGCCTGTTTGGTCTAGCTTCTTATTTACCAACTCTTACATCAAAATTTAACCCATTTCTACTAATCTGTGTATAGCCATGATACTGTAGCTGAGCAGATGAATTCCAGTGTCTGCTTCTGTTGGGCTACATGGCTTCTCTCCTGACTCTGCCTCCTTTCTCCCATAATTGAGTTCAGATTTCCCCCACCGAGCTCTATTCTGCTCTGCATAGGCCCAGGACGGTTTCTTTATTAGCCAATGGTATTCACAACACACAGAGGGGAATCCCACAACACCTCCCCTTTTCTGTTTAAATAAGTCCCACCCTATAACAATACTTTGTAAATCAGCTATTGGAAATAATATAAACAAAAAACTCCTAAATCTATAATTTACCATTACATGGATGACATTTTGCTATTTCATTCAAACATATATATTCTAGAAAGTTTGAAGAAGTAAAGAAAATTTTGCCAAAATGGGAATTACAAATTGTTTCTGAATAAATACAGAGAGGAGGTTCTGTCAATTACCTAGGTTACAAAATAGCATTATACAAAATTAGAACACAAAAGGCAAAAATTAGTAGAGACTGATTGCAGACTCTTAATGATTTTCAAAGATTGTTGGGAGATATTTCCAGTCTACAACCAGCTGTTGGGATAACACCTGAACTAATAGTTCATTTGAACAATTCCTAAGATGGTGACAAAAGCTTAAATAGTCCCAGAGAATTAGCAGTTGAAATAGACAAGTAATTGATAGTCATTGAAGAAAAATTACAGGAGACACATACAGATAGGGTGAATCCAAATCATAATTGCATTTTAGTTATATTGCCTTCCAGAATTTACCCTATAGGAATTTTAATGCAAAGGGAAGATATTATCTTAGAATGGATCTTTTTAGCACATAAACCATGTAAAAAAATAAAAAACTTATGTGGAAAAAGTCTCTGAATAAGTTATAAAATGAAAATTGAGACTCCATCAACTAGCAGGTATAACCCAAAGGAGATTATAGTACCTTTTACTACTGATAAAATTTTAAAAATTAAGGGAAGATGATAAATCTTGACCAAGATCTTGTGCTAATTTTTTAGGACAGAGTAATAGCAATTATCCCAAAGTGATAGAATTAACCTTATGAAGAGAACTTCTTGGATTCTTCCCCGAATTGTATGTGATACACCAATAACTGGAGCCCATACATTCTATACTGATGCAAATAAATCAGGAAAGGCAGGTTACAAATCAAAAGATTTAAGTAAGGTGAATCAAAGCTGTTATAATTCTGTCCAAAAGGTAGAATTATATATATATATATATATATATATATATATATATATATATATATGAACCTCTTAATATAGTTACTGATTCACAATATACAGAAAGGGTTGTCTTGCATATTGAAACTGTTGAATTGATATCAGATGATACAGAATTGACTTCATTATTTATACAGGTTCAAGATATAATCAGGAATAGGCTCTGTCCCATATACATAACATACATCTGGTCCTATACGGGCCTGTCAAGTCCTCTAGCACAGAAATTGATCATGTCAATAGCAAGGATTTAAAGAAAGAATTTTCTATTATATGGCAAAGTAGACTGGCTGTATGCCTAAAAATAAGGATGTGAGCATTCCCTTTAATAAGACGGTCCACTGCTATCTCTTAGTAGACTGAGAATTATTATAATTAGGCACTGTGAAAGCATTGTTTTATCTGTCCTTTTCTTGTAAAGGTATATATAGTGAAGAAACAATATTTTAAATAAATAACTCTAAGAGGACATCCTTTTGGTAATAGAGAAGGCAGAGGAATTCCAGATTGTGGAGGGCCCATAAGTGGAATAACCTTGTTGACAGCTCTTACATCTGTCACCATTCTCCATTTATTACATTTATTTTAACAAAAAATACAAGGAAATTCCAAAGGATGGTTGATTCTTCAATATGGTGAGCATCTACTTGTTTCTGTACCAGCTGTTTTAAAGGCTGCTGCTTTCCTCAGTTAAAGGCCACTGTTTAACCCATATTGGTTCCTCAGTTAACCATTTTAAAAGTAAGTCCATTGGTACATTTTAATTTTAGCTAGGTGCTTTTTGTTCCTATATAGCCAGAATGACTGGTGACCTTTGGGTATAGTACTTTATAATATCCTTCCCAGTATTATAAATTTCTGAGACTGCAGGAATGTTAATCTGGGTATTCCATTGCTGTAGCAGTTCATGGCACCATAAATTCACTGCAATGTTAGCCACATATTGCCTCAGCCTTTCTTTCTGTCCTTCTGGCTCTATACATTCAACCCATCTCATGCTTTTTTTTTTTTTTTGCTTAAGACCCATGTCTTTCAAAGTCACAATTACAGTGTCATTTGTACAAACTCTTAGCTTTTGTCTTTGATCATATATAGAAATCTGCCAGAATATATGTTTCCTATTTCCCAATGGAATTTTTGATTCATCTTCCATGTTTATTCCATCATCCAGAATAGTATAGATTTTTACAAAAAGTTATGGATTTTTTAATTTTTCTGGTGAGACATATTCTCCACAGTGATAGGGAATGGCTGGACCACTTTTGACTTGGGGTTCCTGCTTCATGAATGAGTTTGCCAGACATCCTGCAAGATACAAAAGAAAGTTATTGACAAGCTGCCAATATAGGTGAAACTGCCTTTGAAATTTTCTGCTTTGTGGAAAAGTTTGGGATATTATGGGCCTATAGGCTGAGGATGGATGCCCCAACAATACAGAATAACCTTTGGTGACTGTCTAGGCAGTGAGATGTCTCTGTCAATTCTAGAGTTTTGGAAGTTGCTTACAATGCACTTGCTGTTTAATTAGGTAATATTATATCCTTCTTGAGTCATTGATGGACTTGAAGACTATATAGTTATAGTTTTCCATCATCATGATAAAAGATAAAGTAAATATAAATATTATAACTGTAATTCTTGCTCAATACCTGTTTTGTTATATTTAATCTTTTTATGTTAAAGTTAAAACCTTTATTTTTATTTAAACAAAAAGAGCAGGTGATACGGGATTTCCATCTGTATGCTGTGATTACCATTGATTAATAAAGAAACTGCTTTAGACCTATAGAAAGGCAGAATTTAGCTATGCAGGGAACACATACCTGAAAGCTGGAGAAAATGAGCCAGAGTCAGGGAGATGCCAAGTAGTCACAAGAGGGGAAAGATGCAAGCTGCCAGCTGGAATTTTGCTGGTAGACTATGAACCTCATGGTAAGATATAAAATAATAGAAATCCATTAATTTAGTATGGAAGATCTTGCTAGAAATATGCCAGAGTTGTTGGCCAAGCATTGCTTTAAATAATATACTTTCTGTGTGATTATTTTGGCTCTTAGCTGTTGGGCAGTCGGGAAACAAACAGTCTCCCTTCTACAATCCAGTGCATTTGCCACAACTAAAACCTTTTTTTGAAACATTATTAATGAGAGATCCTATTCTAAGCATATTTCTTCAGATTTTTTATATATGTATCTGATTACATTACACCAGCCACAGAGAAATCACATGTTATAGCCATATTTCACTTGGACTTTGTCAGCTGACTGGTTTTTCTACTCTGAGAATATTGAAAATAATGGTTTAGATATTTTGGATTAATTTATATTTACAATTCTAATACTGTAACTAGACTAGATTATGTGTTTCAAAGATGAGAGTGTTAATGGAGTTATTTCATCACATTAATAGTTCATGATATAATTATGGCTTTGTTCTCATTTTAAGATTTATCAGTTGAGTAAGTAGAGTCTGTAAGACTACTTACCTGCTTACCTGTAAAGTTAGCTTCTATTATTTAGAGTGGAAAATTGTAACACTTTGTAAAGGTTACAACTGAGAAGTGATACTGTTTCCCTTGTAGGGATGTGCTTATAACACATTTTTGAATTATGCATAAATCTTTTCAATCAGACTTGTTAATATATTTAAATATTTGTTTACATGGGCATTGAATCTTTCTGTTGATTTATAGTTTGGGTTGTAATGTAATCCTAGTTTAATTTGCTGTTATGTTCTACTTCTAGTCATAGAAACATTTTAATTTAGACATCAATTCCTTAAAATATGTATCTATGTATATATGTGTGTATATATCTATCATCTATCTACCGTTTATCTATCCTTCTACCATTTGTCTATTTATGTATCTGTTATCTATCATTTCCTCTTACCTTCTTTGCTATCTCTCTATTCTCACTGTCTCTATCTTTGTTGCTCTTTCTCATGTGTGTGTGCGTGTGTGTGTTTATATTATTAATTTGTGGCATGACAAGATGCTTAAATATTTTTCAACCCAACACCTTATTATTTGTCCAGTGACACTTTTTCTCTAACTTGTAAATAGTAGTGGAATCCTTAGAGTATTATGCAGTGTATCTCAGTGTTTCTTCATCCACATACACTAATATACGTTTGAGCTAAAAAAAACATAAATCTACATGTATTTGCTCATCTTTATGATTTCTCTCTAGCTGCATAAAGGAATGTTAAAATGTATCCATGTAGGCAAAACATTATTGATCTGATGTTTTTATATACAATTTCTTACAATGACAATTTTCTTCTTATCCCCACAATTGCAAAATTATCAAGGACAACACATCTCTCTACTCAATTTAAAGATAATTTTTATGAATTCATAATATGCTTAATTTCTTTAGATACAATTTACATCTCAACTGCAAGTCTATGTCTCCTGTTTAATAAATTTTCATTCACTAAAAATTGATTTATTCTGTAAGCATATGTATTTTCACCCATGCATAGTGTCAAGGCACAATATTACAATGCCAATTGGTTGTAGTCATATCTTTCAGATAATCATTTGATTTTACTCATTTAATTATCCAACCATCAATAAGAATCTTATGCTTTCTTATTAATGCCCAGCTTTAGTTTGGCTTGCTTCTAGTCAGTTTTTCTTAACAAATTTTCTTATCTATCTTTTACCTCTGGATTTTTATCTTTCTCTATTTTATATACTTTTCTTTACTTCTTATTCGATGACTGGCTGTGTAGTTGGGTGGATTGGGCCCATATATTCTCTTCTCCTTCCTTTTCTGCTCCTCACTCCTCTCTTCCCAGATTTCATATCTTATTCTCTTTACCTGCCATTCCTACCTATCCTTTCTCCTACTTTGCTATTGGTCATTAAGCTCTTTATTATATCAATCAGGTGTTTTATATAGGCAAAATAGCATAGCTTCACGGAGTTAAACAGTTACAGCATAAAAGAGTGCAATACATTTTTGCATTAAAAATATTGCACAGCATAAACAAATGTAACATATCTTAAAATAGTGTTCCAAAACAAAATGATATTTTGAATCTAGATTAGGCTTTTAGACATTAAGGTTAAAGCATCCATACTGAGTCAAAAGCTGTATTTTCATATCTTAAAATCATCTGGATAAATATCAAAGGTTATTATGCTGAATTGTGTGATACATTTGGATTCTACTCATACTTAGAAGTAGGAGTTGGCACTCTTATTGTATTGCTTTCTTAATTGCTAATTGTCTAAATTAAATAACTGACAATTACTCTTATGTAACTAATAGCACTGTGTTTCCTTTAGTAAAGATATTTCAACTACTTTGTATTTGTCTGGTTTGCAATTTTTAAGTTTTGATGAAATATATTTTTACAATTTCCACATATTCTGTTCTCATTGGTGTTTCATCTTTTTATTTTTAAATGTTTTCTTGTGAATACTAGAAGTTTTAATTTGTTAGACGTCTAATGTACCATTTTGTTGTGTATGAATCTCATCCATGTGTACTATAATTAATGTTATTAATAGACCCCCAAAATTTTGTATTTCTGTGTGTCTCCAGATATTTTATAATTATGCATTTTATGTTAAATGTGTGAACAACTGGGAGCTTTTATGTGAGGTGTGTGAAATTTGTAATATTCTTTTTTCTTCTTCTTTGTATTTATTTACAAAGTTTTGTTTGTTGATGGATACCCACTTGTTTCAGCATAACTTGGAGGAAAAAATATTTTTGAAGACTGCAGAGAGGATGAGTAGTTAAGAGTATTTGTTCAAGAAGAGGACTGATTTCATGCCATTTAGATCAACAAGTACCTGTAACTATAGCTCCAAGGGATCAGATGCCTTCTTGTTCCTAAAGATACCTACACTCATGTACATACAATACAGAATAAACTTATACATAATTTAAAAATAAAATAAATTTTGGGTTTGAGAGATATCTTAGTAATTAAAGGCTAGGCTCAAAATACAAAGTAATAAAAACAAAATAAAGTTTAAAAAGAAAAGTCCAGTATTTATCCAATAATTTTCTTTGCTTAGGATAAAAATCATGCTGATATAGTAGTTAGTGGACTTGTTCTTCATTTTTGCTTAATTCTCCCTACATATGAACCTATATTTTCTGAGCAATATACTATATTCATACTGATATAGACTGTAATCACTTAGATTAATGATCTTTCACTAGGGTTTCCTTCTGAACATTTGCTCAATTTTTGAAAGGTAAAAATATAGATTAGATATAGATATAGATTATATAGCTATAGACATACTATTTGAGTAAGTTTGTTGATACCTAAGATTTTTAATTTTAGTAACACTGACTCTTAATCGTTAATATTATGACTTTGAGACTAATGTATATCTCTCTTTATAATATCTTGGACTCTTAAAAGTCAATGTTTCTTTGTTTTCTGCAGATAGATTCTGTGTGTGCTTTGTTTGCTATACACTAACCTTTTTGGGTAAAAGTGAAGCTATTGATGCTGTAATTTGATTATATAGCTTGAACTTCTGGTCATGTAACTTTTTATTTCATTAATTTTGTCAGATAAATTTATTATTTTTTGTAGGAAAATGATCAATTGTCATTGTGAAATAAAATATTTTTAACTCAGTAGAGAAGTGCTGCATTTATTTTATGCTGCATTTGTTTAAATATATAAAGATGTGTTGTTGTTTTACCTTGCATATCTAAGTCACCTGATTGGTTTCATAAAAAGCTGAAAGGCCAATAGCTAGGCAGAGGCGGTATAGGCAGAATTGGTGGGCAGAGAGGAATGGAGACAGCTAGCTGGACAGCGGTCAGCCAGCCAGATACAGAGGAGGCATGAAAGCATACCTACAGCATATAGGCACCATAAATGAGTCTTAGAGCAGCATATACAATAACAGTAATGGGTTTATTAAAGTTAAAAAAAGCAATCTAGAAAGAAGTCTAAACTCAGTCCAAGTATTCAAAATTAATATTAATTTCCATGTTATAATTTTGTGGCTTGCAATCCAAGAATGCCTACTACAATTTGCTGAATTAAAATAGTCATTACATATTGAGATTTTTACTTATAATTTTTGATAGTTTGCTTGGTCATTATTGACATCACATATGTTAAATCAATATATCACTTTGAAGTTAAGCCTGTAGATAGTTGCACACATGGACATCATTTTTATATAGTAAAAAATGTAAAAGAAAATACATTTATGGTAAAAACTCTTTGTATAATAAAAACTAGCATATTAAATATTTATTAAGGAATCATATTTAGATCACACACATATACATATTTCTATACTTTTTAAAGCATACTCTATATTACAGTGTTTGATTATTATAGATAAGATCCACCACACTTTGGGAGCTTTAGTTCTAGTAGGATAAAAAATTCTCAGTGAAAATTTTGAAAAATTATAGAGTTTGAGAATTTTGACTGCAGTGAGCTTTTCAGTTATTGATAATATTATTATGCAATTTTAATTTTTTTCTTATCTTAAGGTGTGAATTGCATGATGATTTCTTTAAAATATAAAATTATACTATGTCTTTTCAGAAACATATATAATTTATAATTTCATATTTTAGTATGTATTAAAATGCAAATGTACAGCTCAGAGAAGGGAAAACTTCAAAATTAAAAATCAACATGTTAGTCATAAAGATAAATATTCTAAGTTATCATAACATCTCTATTGTTGTATTCACTGAAAAATAGGAGTCTAAGCATGAGACAAAACTGGAAAAAAAACACTGAAAAGAACAGAGAAATCCTTTACTTGAGGTGACAGCTTTAGCACCCTTTTCACTAATTGATAGATCATGGAGGCAGAAAATCACTAAAGGAGTGTTTGACCTTAACACACTATCAATCAAAATGATTGACTTGACACTTAAAGAATATTTTGTTTGACAACTGCAAAAGCATGTCTTGTTAAAACTAATAAGAATGTTTCCACACAGATAAAAAAGGTCCATTGAACCCACTGCAAAAAATTAAAATATAAACATTATATTTTGTTTTGTATGATAGCAATAAGATTAAAGTAGAAATAGATAACTCAGTATTTGCAGCATAAAAGGGAAGTCCTATAAATATTTATAAACAGGCTATCCATTGTTCAGACAAAAGAATATATATCAAGGAAAATTAAGATTTTGAACAATGTTAAAATACTGGTATCTTTCATATTTTCTGAGATTCAGAGAAAATAGTAATTTAGAAATTTATAGCATTGAATTTATGTGAATTTGTCTTTGTTGTGTGAGTGTTTATGTGTATTTGGAAAGAAAGTAAGTTAAATAATTTCCTTTTAAAGTAAGTAGAATAAAATGAATTGAAAAACACAATTTAAAAAATAATTAATATACTTAAACAAAAAAATAATAAAGAAATTCTGTAGTATCAAAACTTGGTTAGCACCTTCCTTAAAAAGATAAATAAAATTGAAGCAACAAGGAGGAGTTATGAAATAGTAATGTCGAAAATATAGGGATTTTATCAATAATAACTCAACCCATGAATTTTAAAGAAATATAAAAGAAATAAAAAAGATTCATAAATTTGACAGCTTAGAAAAAATAAATATTTTTACATTACATAAACTAAAAAATGCATAACAATACTACATTAGGTAAATAATACTATATTATTAAAGTGATTGACGAAAAAATATAAGATGCTTCCTTTAAAAACATCACAATGATCAGATGAAATCACTTTGAAATTCTTTTAAACACTAATAAAAAAAGAAATCAAACCATCTATCAGACAACAGACACAAGGGAATACTTCTAGTCATATTATAAAATCATCACATCATACTATGAAAAGCAAAACTACCTACAAGAAAGTAAACTTTTTGAAGATTTTCAACATCAATTTGCAACAAAAATCTTTAGAAATCTAAGATTAAGAGGAATTTTGTCAATGAATTATGACTATCTAAAAAACGAGCACACTAAACAAGGTAAGTCTTAACCTTGCATTTAATTATAAAAATCAGTGATAGGTTCCTTTTAATTCAAAAATTTAAGTTCTCAAAACACATTGTAAATTTTGTTACTATGATAAGACTGAAAGGGAAAGAAAAACAATTTAAAAGGAAAGAATATAGTTACCTGTGGGTACACACAACACCATTGTCTATGTAAATAATGTCAAAGGATGAAGTGCGGCAACCCTGAAAAACTGAAAATATTATGAATATTTTAAGTACACAAGTGAATATTTCCTACAAAAGTCACTTTATATGACAAGGTTAAGTATGTGTAGAATTTGCGTGAACCGGAGCTCAATTTCCATTTGCAACCTTCACTTTGATTATTTTTTTTTAATTTTCGATAGTTCAAATATAAACTTCAAAAAACAGAGCAATTAAAACATAAGCCATAAATAGAGGTATGAGATTAGTAAAGGTGTTAAGTTCTTTCTTGAGAAAAAGAAAAAAATTTCCATCATAGACAGGTTGTGAACATGGAGAGGCAACAAAGAGTGAAGAATACAACATCTGCTACCAAGATAAATATTAAGTTTCCTATTTTATCAAGTTATCCTCTTTAATTTGCAATCATTTCTTGCACACACAGTAGAAAATATTAGAGAGTAAAACACTCATTCATCAGTGATCAAATGCTATGGTTTCCTTTTATTTAGTTATAAATATACACTACAATCATATTATTACTTAGTATCTGAATGCTATGGTTTTCTTTTATTTAGTTATAAATATACTCTACAATCATATTATTACTTAGTACCTGAAACATTTCTGTCTAAATGTGTTAATAAAGACAAATTCTGAACATGCACACACACAAAACAAAAACTATTAAAGAAAGGAAGAAAATTCTTCACAGTAAATATTAGAAGAATGTTTTCTTGAATTTGAAAGCCAAATTAAACGTAGGTAGAAAACCCAATACCCAAAACCTATTTTAAGAATATAAAACAGACATTTTAGCTGTTCATTTTTGTGGATTGAACATGTGTGCTAGTGGCTTATATATTACAACGATAAAGTTCTCCAACTAAGGCAACTCAAACAGAATGGATTAATTTTAGCTCACAGTTTCAAGATGTAATTCTTTTGGAGGGAAATTCAAGATATCTGAAAGCTGAATTATCTGGTCACATTATATTCACTATCAGAAGAAAGATCTAATGTATGCCTCTGTGTTGCTGTTCAGCTCCCCTTCTTACATATGCAGTGCAACAACATCTACCCATGGGATGATTCCATTCACAATAGATGGGTCCTTAACATCAGCCAATTTAATAAAGATAATTCTTCATAGGTGTGCTCAGAGGCCAATTGTCCAGGTGACTGTGGATAGTCAAGATGATGACTTGGAGTAAACATCACCATATATTCAAGTTACATTTGAAAATCTTCTTAAAAATGGCAAATAGAAATTTTCTTGAAAATAAATTTAAAAGATATCATTGCAAGTTAAAAATTGAATTTTTTATAAAATACACATACTTTTGGAAAAAAATACTTGTCAAATAATAAATAGTTTTTGTAATAATGATGCAACATGTATGAAAACAATTGTACTTTTAAAACAACTAAAAAGAAAATTTATTGGTAAATTTCAAAGTATGTAAAAAAGCACTATACTTATGATTTTTTAAATCAAAGTTTCTATGCAAAATTTTTTTCCTCTTCAAAATGAAATACAATAATTCATAAGTGGATTGATGTAAGTTTTGGCATTCAGCTGATTTTCTGGATTAGCAATACATGTCTGTTACTTCAAGCAGAGTAGACTATTAAGGAGCACATTTTCCAATTAAGAGGTTTCCGCAATTTATATGGTGAAAAATGGAGTGACTACCACATTTCTGGCATTTTCTGTCTAGTATTGGAAATGTGGTTCAATATCTATTCAGAAGACATGTGGAAATAAGTACATAATGTTATGGGAGCAGAAATAAGAGCACACTGAACCGCTTTTGTGGGCCAGTAAAGTCCTGCACAGGTCAACACAAGTGCCTCAAAGCAACTGTACCAGAGGATGCTGTAAGCAGACCCTGTGATTTGCTTCCAATTTGCTTCCATATAACTTTTCTCCCACAAATAGGTAGTTTAAATATGAATTACTTTAGAAATTTAATTACATTGACTTTTAAAATGTTATCTATTGCTATAGAATCTGTTTGTGCAAGCCTTTATTTAGAACCTAAGCTATAATACACATACATTATTCTCTACTCTTTTTCACAGAAAACCAAGTTTGACTGTGTCTTCTGTGCCAAAGATAAGTCTGTGCTATACATCTAACTTGGATGTAAGATACTTGTATGTTTTCATCCTCTGATTTCTCTTCATTTGAGTTGAGGAATTGTGTCTACTATTTAATAGCATTTCCTGTTTTGTTTGTTTGTTTTTGTTTTTTCATACATACCTTACAAAGGCAAACATTTTTGTCTTAGGATTAATTTTGTGAGGATCAAACTACACAATATATGTTGATGGTCCATATATTCACTGAGTAATTGAGGATGCTTTTTTTTTTTCAGTAGCATCCTCACTGGATGATGGTTGATTACACTGGTTGATGTAAAAGAACTCATCCTTACTAGACTGTATGCAAGTGTTTGTAAGTGAGAGTCATTCACAAGTTGATAGAGATAGTTGCTGAGCACAATTTCACTTTCAAAAGATATACTTTGTTCCCAGTCCCTTACAAAATGTTAATGGGAAAAGAAACAAATACTTCTTATTCACAGCAATATTGCCAGTGTATTTTGTGAATGAGAGCCATTTTTATCACAGTTTGAATCACTCAGTTCCTTATCGGTCTACATTTTGGGCAAATTCTACAATTAATCGCTTACATGATTTTTTTTGTTTTAAGATGATTTTAATGATGCTACTTTTTGTGTGATTGTTAAACTATATGTAATATGTATTTATGCACCTAAGTTACTTCTTAAAAATAAATGCAATATAAGTTCTTCGTATATATAATACAGAGTATGTATATATAATTATGTTTCTCTATACATGTTAAATATAAATATACAAAAAACAGGTTTTTATGCTCAGTGTATAAAAAACATTAAATATATCTTTTAAAAATTTAGAAAACCCTGCATGGTAATGAATAACTTAAGAAACCATAGTAATTTTACTTGCAATCCATTAGCCATTTCTTACATGTAATAGTACATTATCCCTTCCACAAAATGTAAGTGAATTATAAGGTAATAGCCAGAGTTAAAGAATGTAGGATATTCAAAAAGGTACTACCTAGAAGAACATTATTGACCTTCTAAGCACACAATCCAGGATAGGAAATAAAGAAAGAAAATAAAGTATGTATTAAATCATATTTGATGCATTCTTAAATGGGCCCATATCTGAAATTCACAGGTTCACAAACATTAAGATTTCTGCATCTATGGGAGGACTTTATGATGCACAGGTTGAAGAATAGCAGTTTCGGAGTTTTTAATTGAGCAAGAGTTGATTAAGTCTACTTTTCTGATCCAGAATTATCTCAAATGTTGTGATTCATATCCAGAAAGATATATTTTATGAGGAAATTAATCCGATTTGATACTTTTACTTGTATGACTCAATTATTTCCCATAATACTTCTAATCCTGTCACATTGACTGTGAAAATTTAAAAAAATATTAATTTTTGACAGAACATAAATATTCAACACAAAACAAAATTAAATATAAACAAATTATTGAAAACTAGTAGTGTTGTAATATTTTTCTATGTACAATATAGCAGCATTTTATATTACTAAGTTTCTATAGAACTTCCTACAAAATTAGATGCGACACAATATACAAATATGTGAATACAAACTTACTTATACATATTATACATATTTAAAATCAATATGATTATATATTTTGTTGGTGGACTTTGTACCTCACACATAAGAGTAATTTCTTCTGTATTCTTCAGGACTATAGATAATAAGGATTCACAGACATGTGGATACTAATTTCTCATGTATTATCTAGTATTCAAAGGCATTTAGAGCGAGAAACTTCAAATTCACTCAACTTTTTATGTTTATTGATTTAAAGTCCATGGTTTTTATAGTTTAAGGGTGAGTCTCTGACTGAAAGCAAAAGATGAAATTGCTTTTCCTAGCACTTCCAGTTAACTACAAACCAAGAGATTATAGAGAAAAGAATCTCATGTAGTTACGCGGCACTACTCAAAATTATTTTGAACTTGGTTCCTAGTGCTATTATGTTAACGGTATTTATACCATGAACAGGGAAATTCTACCTCAGGATTAAGGTGTGAAAACAAAATTAGGAAATTGCAAGAAAACTTGTCTTGTGTTTCTCCATTCGACTATCAAACTATAGAAAATTACAATAATTCACAGTTCTCACAGAAATCTCATGACAGAAGGAAAGTCTGAAGCCACAGGGAAGCCATAGGAGAAAAACGTAGCCTGAGGGAGAACATGACTCCTGAAGAAGGATTTACAGGTTGTCAGGCAGCCTTGAAGCAAAGACTGGAGTTGAAACAGTGACAGACAAGGTACTGCACTGGGCCAAGAACTTAGGTATGTGAATTTCTTCCGTTAGGACCCTGAATATGGACATTAAGTGGAGATTGTTAGATTTTGGTCTTTCTTCTCAATTTGGAAACACTGAATGCATTTTCTTTCTTAACTTTGAACATTAAACCAAATGGTGATACACTAAACATGATAAAGCAACAAGTACAGGCCCCCTCTTCTTTATTATTCTTCCATAGCCACTGAAGTATAACAAATAAGTAGATATTAATTTTGTGATGTAGTTATTAAAACAATCTATAAATGTATTCTTTTAATTCTTTATGCTTTCCAGACATTAACTCTAATCAGATGTAGAGCTTGCAAATATTTTCTCTCCTTCTTGTCCTGTCCTTCATTCAGCTCCTTGTTTTCTTTCCTGTAGAAGATCTATTACAATGATGCAACTGATTTGAGATTCTTTTTATTTTGTTTCCTGTACTTTGGAGACTTCCTTCCAAGAACCCTCACCTGTTCTGTATCGCTCCCAAGGTTAAACATTCCCATTCAAACCTAATTCGCTATTACTCTTTTAATTGATGAGAGACAATGGCCCTACTTCATTCTTCTAAATGTGGATATTTAGCTTTCCTAAAACCAGCTATTGGAACACTTATCTTTCTCCAGTGCTTATTGTTAACACATTTGTTAAAAGTCAGATGGTTGTGAATATATATTTAATTCTAGGCTCATTAGAAGAAGCATCTCCCAGAGGACACTGCAATTCTAAACATTATGGACCAGACACAAGGACACTGAATTTCAAAAAAAGAATCAGTACTTAAGCTAAAATAGCATATTTGCCCCTCACATGGTGATAGTGTGAGACTTCAACACTTCACTATTGATGATAAAAAAAAGTTGTAGAAAAAACTAGAGAAATATTATGATTCAATAAAGTCATAAAACAAATGGACCTAGCAAACATCTACAGACCGTTTTACGAGAACACAAAAGAATATATTTGCTTTTCAGAAGCTCATGGAATTTTTGCCCTAAGTAATCACATACTTAGTCACAATGCAAGTCTCACTAGATACAAGAAAATGGATGAAACACCTTGTAGTCCATCTAACAGCATGGATTTCAGCGGGATATAAAAAATAAGAGAAAATGCACAAACTCATGGAAGATGAACAGTTCACTACTGAATGGAAAGCAGATGAAGGAAGAAATCAAGAACGAACTGAAAACTTTTAAAATTGAATGAAAATTAAACCACAAGAAATCAAACCTATGGAACACAATGAAGTCAATGCTAAGAAGCAGGCCAGAGGGCTAAATGCCTACATAAAAAAACTGAAAGTATTTCTTATTATTGACCTCGCAACATATCTGTGAGATTTAGAATCACAAGAAGAAGTAATATATAAAAAGAGTAAAAGGCAGCAAATAATTACACTCAGGGCTAAAATCAATAAGACAGAAACAAAAAATAATAATAAAAAGAGTCAATGAATTGAAGAGTTGGTTCTTTGAGAAAACCAACATGATCGAACAATCCCTAGCCAAAGTAAATAAAAGGCAGAAGGAAAAGCTCCAAATTAACCAAATTAGCGATGAAAATGGGATTATAACATCAGACACCAAATAAATCATAAAATCAGACTTTAAAATTATGTACTGTATCTCACTGGAAACCTAAAAGAAATGGATGAATCTCTTGATATAGATGACTTATCAATGTTCAATTAAGATCAAGTAAGTAATTTAAAAGTCTTGTGACACCCCCAGGATATAAAAGTAGTAATTTAGACTCCTAATCCATTTTCCACCCCCGCCCCACCACTGCCTGCAAAAAATATTGACCATGGTCACAAGGTCTCAGTGCAGAATTCTACCAGGCCTTCAAAAAATTTACCTTATACTTCTCTAATTATTTCATGAAACAAAAAATAAAGGAACATTTACTAATCATTTTTATGAATCTGTAATTACTATCATGCCAAAAGCATACAAACACTCGACAATTAATAAAATTATAGAACCATATGCCTTAGGAAGATAGATTGTTAAAATTTTCCATCCCAATTCAGAAACATATCAAAATGATTACCCAGCAGGTTCCATCTTGGGGATGTAAACAAAATGCACAAAATAGAACACACCAAAATACAGTGCTCACATGATTATCTCAGTAGGTACAGAAAAGACTTTCTACAAATCCAATATCTCTTTATGATAAAAGTCGTGGAAATCTGGGCTGTGGTGACACAAGCCTTTAATCCCAGCACTCAGGAGGTAGAAGCACATCGATCTCTTTGAGCTTGAGGCCAGCCTGGTCTACAAAGCTAGTTCCAGGATAGACAAAGTTTTTACATAGGGAAACCCTGTCTCAAAAAGAACTAAAATCTAAAACCAAGCATCAACACAAACAAAAAGCACTACCATCCACAAAAGCAAACAAAACAAAGTATCTTGGAGAGATTATTGGCATTAGCAACACACATCAACATAATAAAGACAATTTCACAGCCAACATCAACTTAAAGGGAGAAACACTCAAAGAATTTCAAATTAAATCAAGAACATCCACATTCTCCATTCCTATTCAATATATCGCTTGAGGGCTTTGCAAGACTAATAAAACTACAAAGGAGATAAAGAACATACCAACACGAAGGAAAGAACTCAGCATATCTTATTTGAAGACAATATGAATTTATACATGACAGAAATTAAAAGCTCTCCCCGGAAACTTCTATAACTGACAAATACAGTAATGAGGGTTTCTCCACAGCCAGTAGCCGCATAAATGGACACTCTTTCCCCTAGTCTCCACTAGTCTAGCGCTGCACTTAGACCATGTGAAATTAAAGGCTCCTTGTGCATAATATGGAGTAGAGATAGTCTGATACTGAGATGGGGGTTTTGTGACCCTCCACATTTATACCTGATAAGATATAAATAGTCAATATACACAGCTGGTATAATCACTATGCAAATACTCAGGGCTTGAGTCAGTTGAATGTACAAGGTTACAACCTGCAGAGCTAACACTGCTCAGTTGCTTCTTAGCATTCTTATGCCTAAGTATAATGCCAGGAATTTTTACCTCAGATACAAAGTGTTCCTCATTCTAAAAATAAAACACAAATTTTTCTTTTGACATCTGTTATAGTTGGATAGATCCATGAGGATTCTCATCTGAAAATGGTTAGATATTACTTAATACTGCTACAAAGTAGAAGAGCTTTTGAAACTGATTGACATAGTAGTTAGTGTGCTTGTTGGAACTCTGAACTAGGAGAAAACATAATAGACCCTGTACATAGAAGGAGATATTAAGCCTAACTTAGGGTCATGCTCAAATTAAGTGTTGTATTTACTGATGTTACATGGTCTTTAGTATATGTCAACCTTAATTATGTGACCATGAAAATTTTTCCTAGAAATGCTTTTGATACATTTTTAAAATAATAAGTGATTTTTCATTGAATTAAAAAGTCAGAAGTTAACTAAAATGACACTATATAGAAATATAGGACAATAGAAATCAATGCTTTAAATAAGCACAAATTTTAATGAGAAATAAAATGACATATATAGCAAAGGTGAAGTATTTTAGACACAAATATGTGATTTAGAAAAAAATTATATAGATTTTAAGACTTAAAACATTTAAAATTAAAATAAAAAACTAAATTTGAAAAAAGTAAGTTAAAATCACTCTTTTAAAACTTCACTTTTGTTTTATGAAATTAGATAAAATAGAAAAATAATTGCGTTCTCCTTGTTTTATCTTCAAATGTATTGGTGCTCTCTGAAGTAATTTAATGGTTAAATTAGTGCAGTAATTATATGGGTTATAGAAATTCTTAATTTATGATAATGTATATACCCAAAAATCTCTTGTAGATTGAATGCATTAGTCATTGCTGAAATATAGCTTTTTCTAAGGGGATGAAATTGTGACACATTGTACTATTACAATATGCATACAGCTGTCAACACCAGCCTGGAGGTCTTACTGCTTAAGGCAGGCTCAGGCACTAAGTGGTCTGTAGCCATTCCTGCTTCTATCACTTATGCCCCATTCTTACATTTGCAAAGTGACAAATACCATTCTTTTTACTCCACAGATGTTGCTATGGAGTATCACTAGCTAATTACATGTTGCTTTAGTTTTTAAGCAACTATCCTACTAAAAATAATTTTATTATTATTATTATTTTGTTACATTCTTTCTTCTCCCCAAGAATCTATCGCACCCAGCCTAACGTCATGTTCTTTATCTATTTTAAAATAAAAATAAAAATAAAACATGTAGTTTGATTTGTATTAGTCATCTTCTTGACATGAGGCCTGCCCTGATATGGTTGATGTGAAGCTCAGTGCTACTCTATTGAAGGGAATAGCTTTTTGCCCTCTCGCAGAAGTTATTGATTGTGAATTGCTTTCTGATGCAGGATGGGATTTTCTACTCATTTTTCCTTTTGCTTATTTGGATTTTTAGCTTCAGCTTCTGTTAATATTGTGCATACTGCCACAATGTGTGTTAGTATGTGCAACTGCATTGTTGTGGCATGAAATAGCTATTTTCTTAAAAATTATTCATCATAATTGGCTTTCACAATCTTTCCACCCCCTTTCACATAGATCCTTGAGTCTTGATAGGTGGGGCATAATATGCATATCCCATTTAGGGCTGAGCCCTCCAAAACCTATCACTCTTTTAATATCACCTAGCTATTAAATTTTGGTGTCAATAGGTATCTATTGCAAAAAGAGACTTCTTTGATGAACGTTAAGAAATGCACTGATCTATGAGTATAGGAGTCGTTTTATTACTATATTGATTTAATGTAGGTTTTCTCAGAGTGTCTATGACCTATCTTGGTTCTTGGCTTCATCAACAAAGTCAATAGGATTTTGTCACATGAAACAGGCTTCAAATTCACTAAAACATAGTAACTACTATAACAGTCATACCACTGTTTACATAAACAAGAAGGTCTTTAATATTGTGTATAGGATTCAAGTTTGGTGAGGTTTGTGATTGCTTTTCTCCTCCATGTGTAGCACATACATTTTATAACACCATGTGTAGCCTGATGAATGCTAGCAAATAGGAATAAAAATTCCAGTTAATTACCAGTTATATTTCTCCGTAGTTTATGATGTAATCATGTGATGTCCTTGGCAATAGGGTTTTAATATCAGGATGTAGACAGTGACCAATATCATTAGCAATATACATGACTATTTAGTGGTGTCTATGATCAATGACTGTACAATGACTCAAAAGCCTGTAAACTATTTCTTGGTACTGAGGGTTTACTTACTAGCACATGGTATCTGATTGGGGCATCCTTTATCCATTATATTGTAAGTCCTCTTAAATTTCTTTTATATAGGTTTATATTTTAGAAAGCTTTTAGAGTGGTAGGATTCAATGTTTGTTCTAAGGCCTCTGATGTTATTTTTTTAATATATTCCTTTGTCTACCCCGGCTCAATCTTCATCAACCTTATTAAATCTGTCTCTTATAGTTTTCCCTCTATCAATTTGGAACATTAAAAACGATCTCTTTTCACTTCATTGGAATTTTTCTTCCTCTCTACTGGTATGCTAATGCCCACCTAATTTCTGTGAGAATGAGAAATGCCACAAATGTATTAAAGTATAAAACCTAGCATCTTGATAAAAGAGAAACAGGTCAATGCTTGTCTTTATGAGTCTGGGTTACCTCAGTTCAGGTGATTGTTTTGGACCCTATCCTTCTACCTAAAAATTTAACAAGTTCATTTTTCTTAACAACTGAACAATGTTCCTTTGTGTGGATGTACCACAATTTCACTAACAATTCTTCAGTTGATGTACATTTAGGCTACTAGCAGTCCCAGGATATTATGGCTCCAATAACAATGAACATGGTCAAGAAAGTATTTCTGTACAAAAAACTACAAAAACTGCAAAAAAAACTCTAGTCTTTTGAGTATATGTCCAAGAATAGTATAGCTGATCTTATAATATATCATTTCTTTTGGATCTACTTCCACATTGATTTAATAGTGTCTGTGTCAATTTGGATTACAAATAATGTTATTTCCTAATATCTTATTAAAACCTTTCAAGTTAACATTATTAAAAATATCTTAGACAACAGAAAATGTTATTTACAAATACAAAATTGAAAAGAACCAAAAATTCATGTTTATATTGAATTACACGCAATAATTGATTGTAAGTCATTTTTCTTTTATATTTTCTTCTATCTTACGACAAATTTCTCTAATCAAATAATTTAGTAGTGACAGCTACAAAAACTACATACAGATAAAAGTGTTGGTGTTGATTCCATCTAAAGTAATCAATAGTAGAAACTAAGCAACAGAAATGTCATTTATCGCCATACACCTTTACTGTGATTCTGTTTCTTTGTGCATAGTGGCATGACTATCAAATAACATGAAAACTTCTGTTTAAAATATATTTTTCAATGCAATGAAAAGTAGTGTTGCATGTTATTTAAGACATATTTTGTAAAATTTCATTTTATATTCCACCCACTGTTTTCTCCTCCCTATCTGCCTCACCTTTGCTGCCAGCCTATAGCCCATCCAGTCCTCCCAAAAGGTAAGGCCTTTCATGAGGATTCAAGAAAGGCTGACACATTAAGTTGAGGCAAGATCAAGCCCCTCTCCCCTGAATTAAAGCTGAGTTTGTTACTTTTTCTTGATTTAACCATGTCTGAAAACCCAAATTTATTATCAATTATTAGTTCTCTAACAATACTCTTAGGTATACTTGAAGATAATGATTTTAGTGAAGACTGCTTTAAACTAATTTTAAGAAAGCAAATTTAAAAAGCAATTATCTCTTAATAATAATTTCTTGAAACAAAAGTTTACCCAGATGCAATTATATTCAAAATTATTAGGATATTAAAATCGATCGTTTGAGTATCAATAGAAAATAACCTCAGTGTAGAAATAAACTCATCTCAAAAAATGTGAAGGATGGAGATATCTGAGCAGATATTGCTCAGATAATGCGAAATATTGGAACATTTGCTGATTTTGCATAGGACCCAGGTTCAGTCCCAGAACCTACACGGAAGCTCATTAACAACTATACTTCCATTTTCATAGAGTCCAATGCTTCCTCTGTCCTCAATGAGTACTGTGCGTACATGGGGAATACACACATGCAGGCAAAATGCTCATGCAGATAAAATAAAAATTAATCAATCTTAAAGTATAAAAATAAAAATTATATATATATATGCATATATATATTTATTCACTAAATACACTTTCACTAATATTTTTCAGGATATGAGTCATGATAATACTCACAAGTCTGAACATTTTTCTCTTTCACTAGTATCTATCAGGAAATAATCATTTTGACACTCTAGTGTCATTAGCCTGAGGTTATACCAGTGTCTGAAATTATCTGTTCATAGAAGTATGTCCAAGTATCCATCACCAATAGAACTTTGATATGAATGAAAGACTTCATGTATTTCTAACCATGTGATGTAAAAAGTTTTAATTTCCTAAACTAAACAAATAATTAAAGAAAAATGAAATTATATTATAACTTACCTTTTTAGTTTTATGTTAACATGATACGTGCAAGAGTCATTTTGATAAAAGGATACCTCAATTGAGAAAATGTCCCCATCAGATTGGCCTGAAGGCAAATCTGTAGGACACTGATTGATGATTCATGTGATAGTGTCCAGCTCACTGTGGATGATACCACCCCTGTGGTTCAAGGTTCAATAAGAAACCACAGTGAGGAAGCAATGGGGAACAATCCAGTAAGCAATATTCCTCAGTGGACTCTGCAATAGCTCTTGATTCCAAGTTTCTGCCCTATAATGGCATTTTCATTGTGTTTTTAATAAATAAAGACTTCCGAAGATCTGTGAGTAAAACAGTCCCAGTGGTCAGCCTTACAGACCAGGTCATGGTGACACACACATTTAATCCCAGTAACCACCGTGACATGCACCTTTAACCTCAGTAGCCACATTAGTTGCCAAAGACATCGGGTGGTGCATGCCTTTAATGGCAGTGGTGCAAACCTTTAGTCCCAACCACAGAAAGTATTATAAAACGGGAAAAAAACACAAAGTCTCATTCTGAAATTCTGGGAGGTTCGATCATGATTTTTGGAATGAGGTCAAGAGAAGAACCAGTGGCTGACTGTTTTGCTTTTTGTTTCCTCAGAAAACCCCAATTTCTGACTGTGAGTTGTTATTAATCATGCTTCACTGCCTCATTTAAGTTCCTGCCTTGACTTCTTTAAGGGGGTGGACTTTGATGTGGAACTGTAAGCTGAAATAAACCCTTTCCTTTCAAAGTTACATTTGACCATGGTGTTTTAGCATAGTAATAGAAGCACCTGCTAAAACATTAGCACTGAATGAATAAAAAAGGCGTAAAACTGTAGTATTGCCTTTGTTTCAACTGCTATGACTTTCATTGCTTTATAGAAAAACCATTCTGCTTGAAGATATACTCAGAGAAAATCAGTAGCAGGAAAAGCTTAAAAGTTATATATCAAGTCTAAGAAACAGCTAAATTTTGTCCCACGTGTTCATTATACATTAGAGAATTCGGTTATTTACTAAATGGGTTGGAAAAGAAAGTTTATTATGCAAATATGCAATAAGGCATACTTGTAACTTATGTTTTTGCATACAAATGTGTCTGGAAGATAGAATAAAACGTAAAAACTACTGTTGCATCTGTAATTAAACCTTTGCCTCTCTTTGGAACACTTGAGCTTCAGTCAGTCTTACCAAATGCACAGAGCAGCAGATGACGCTTAACAAGTTGCTTTCTGTTGCAAGAAGCATTCTATTTTGAATTATGTGTGAGGTGCTCTGGGGAAAGTAGATCTGATTTCACACTTACAATAACCATGTTTACTTATAAATTTAAAAAAAGAATATAAACTTTTGTTCTAACAAAATTTGTAACAAAATATAATAAAATGTAGTGTGACTCAATATTTACAAGCTAGAATGCTCTAAAAACCCTTCTTTAATCACCATATTGAAAGTAATTAATTTGATGATAATCATTTCATATTTGTTGCATATAATGAAAATTAATATGAAAATCAAAAGTCTACCTTAAAAGCATAATTTTAGTTAATTGTGCTTGTTCTTCAGTGTTTGCATTTATAGTCTTTCCCTTTCTAATACATCCTCCCTTAATGATGCAGTTATTATAAAAGACATAATATGGATCATTATGTTCTTGGTTCTAACTTAAAAGATTTTTTTCGTCTAAATCAATGCATTTCATTTTATTAGGAAAATATAATAAATATGATCAAATAAAGCAGTACAATTGAAGACATTTTAGTAATAGAATAAATAGTATAAATTCTAATAAATAAAAATAAAAAATATGGAAAACAAACAATAAACAACTGGAGACTAAAAAATTTCAATAAAGCATGGAAGTGCATGTGAACAATGTGAGATGAGATAAAGGGTCAATAAGATTAGAAGGACAAGGACATGACTATGGCATGAATATTGTCAAAATATATTAAATACATGATTGAAAATGCTACAATAAAATCCATTGTTGCATATAAAGAAGGGAGGGTGAGGGAATCATGATAGCTTTGTAAAATGAGATAAAATGAGAAAAGATTGAATTCAAAAATTCTTTTTTCTTTTTATTGATATTTAATAATTTTTCCATTCAAAATTTCCACCTCCTAACCTCCTCCCATTTCCCTCCCACTACCTCACTCCTTCTCCCTTCTCCTCCTCCAGTCCTAAAAGAGCCAGGGTACCCTACCCTGTGGGAAGTCCAATGCCCTTCCCCCTCCTCCCTAGGAAAGTGTGCATTCAAATAGACTAGGATCCCAAAAAGCCAGTGCATGCCATAGAGACAAGTCCCAGTGCCATTATCATTGTTTTCTCAGTCAGTCCCCAGTGTCAGCCACATTCAGAGAGTCCAGTTTGATCACATGCTTGTTCAGCCTCAATTCAGCTGATCTTGGTGAGCACCCTTAGATCAGCCACATGTCTAAAAAATTCTTATATGAAATAAATACCTTTAAAAAGCAATGGAAACCCACATTGCCCCAAGCAATAATAAATGTGTATGACAGTATGATAAAAACGTAAGTGAACTGTCATATAACAATAATAACTTGTCAGTCAACAATACTCCACTCCACATTGCTTCACTGCAAATTTTCTTACATTGTGCTTTTATGATTAATGTACTGTGCAGTCCTTTGTGTATTTGTTTGATTATACAGGTATGGCCACAAAAATTAGATGCTGTGTAAAAGCCTTTATTCCAGTTAGTTCCTATTTTATCAAGATTATTTTAAGAATAAAAATGGTATCTGAGAGCTATTTGGAAAAGAAGTTTGAAATGTCTTAAACCTAAGGCCACAGATATGAAGACATACATATTTATGTAAGCATTTTGCACAACATACTGCATATGTGTCTTAATAAGGGGTATTGTTTATTGACTTATTGAGACTTCAAACTTTTTATTTCAGCATTTTCATAATCTACCATTATAATAGTATTGTCATATCTCTTATATGAGCCAGAATTGGTAATACAAATTCAAGGTTGTTCTTCTGAGAAGTATTTCCTGATTTCTGAACTTCAAAATTTATAGATGTCATTGAATAAATAATTCAAATATAGATAATATCTTGTTCATATTATTTCCTGCTTCCAACACATAGAATGGTTTATAAAAATAACTTATCTGCCAAGTTCATTTTAAACATTTGATTTATAAATTAATAGTTTTTCAAATGTTTACTTCTTTTTCTTTTAATGTGTAACTTGGAAACAGTGACAAGTAATTCTAAGATGGTCAGGATGATTTTCCCGGTTGATAATAACTCACCACTGAGAAGTATCCATAAGAAACACATCATTTATATCTGCCTTATGAAAATATACAAGAAGATAATCTGTTAGAAATATTTATTTTTCACAGAAAATGTAGTAATGTCAGATTTGACATGGTAGCATATCCCAGTAATAAAAATACTTCAGAGATTGAAGCAGAAGGAACAAGAATTTGAGACCAGCCTGCATTGCATTTTTTGAGACCACCCTTGCTATTATCATAATTTTCTGATCTTCAACTCTAATCTAAATACTGCTATCAGAATATAATTATTGATCTCTATCAATATCATAGATCATCTCTTTCTATAATAAGAAAGAGCTTCTTTGGTTAATGTCTGTCAGTTGCAGAAATTACTCAATTGCTAAGTAGTAAGCAAAGAAATGCCATTATTATTTGGGGTACATAACTAAAGTTATTTTTGTTGTTCAGTCACTGTGAATAAAAATAGTTGAAATGATACAAACAATTTAGTACACCTACATCATATGATCAATAGAAATAGTGATAATGATGTAACCTTTAAGAATTAAGACAAAATGATTACAGAGATAAAGCAATGTTCTTTAAGGCTATAGATAAAAAACAATTCATGTGATGGAGGCAATACCTATGCCTGTCATTTTGTCAAGAAATTTGAAGTTAGACACAGAAAGAACATCAATTAATTTTTCAAAGATACCTTCTCAGCATGTGGTTATGCTTTTTTTCTGTGTGTACATTTTAACAATATATTTGTTAATGTAGGTGTGTACATTTTAACAATGAATTTGTTAATGTAGACACAGGAAAAACCCAGGATGCCTCCTTCTCATACAAAGAACTAGAGGCATAGAAGAAATTCTGAATGATCTTTTGACATTATATTATTAAAACTCATTCTCAATGTATTATATTTTATGTCTCTTATTTCCAAGTTTTTTGCTTTGTGTTCATAATAGTTAACTATATGTTATAGGATGATCGCTATTACACAAATAGCCACATAAGTCTATTGAATGCTTTTTAGCATTATAATCTTTGAAATCACAGTAATTGGCCAACAGTAGTCATAGGTAATGGTTCCATTGTAACAAAGTCTAAAATAATGATTAGCAAATCAATGTGTGTGTTAATGTCAAATTCATTAACAATTTAAAAATGAATGAACATTTAAAAATTTATTGAAAATAATAACTGACATAAAGCAATGCCTTTTAATGGTGAAGTTGAAAATAGTTCATCCTGATAGGGACTTTACCTAAGATTGTTTTGAAAAGTAATTAGGACACAGACATAGAAAGAAAAACTATTTTGTTGAGGTACTTGTAGAAGAAATGAAATTAAAACAAATTAATTTTGCCAGTACCTTGAATTCAAATTTATACCTTTTAAAACTATGAGAAATAATCTTATTTGCTTTTCTTACTAACAATCAGTGATTATCATATCAAAACCTAAAAAAATAACTAGGACAAATGTTATTATAATGTAAGAGTTCCAAAAAATGGACCTTATTCTAAATTTTTATGTGCTCCTGTGTCATCATCTAAGGATCTCAGATCTCTTCTAAAAGAAATAAATATCTCTTCTAAAATAAACAAATAAATGTAAGATAAAGACTAATGTAATAACTAAGACATGTACACCAATATGATTAAATAGCTGAGTTAATTTCCAAATTTATAATTTCTTCTTCATTCACCTATTTAATAATATATCTTTATATATCACTGCTTCAAACTAGACAATTTCCCACTTATATTTTTTAGAAGACTAAAAAAGAAATAATAATACGAAGCCCATGCAGAAAAAGATTTAATGTTTTTAATATATGTATCATTAAAATTTTCACTAGCTAATATTTATGGTATAATAAAACTGAATAAAATTTTATCTTGGTGCTTTATATGGGTTATATACATTATACCTTTCAGTGTATATTATCAAGAATAATACTGTATTATTTTTTAAAAAATTATTATTTTTAAAACTAGGCAGTATGAAACTTAGTCCTAGTACTGGGAGTAACAGCATGTGGTTTGGTATCTGAAAAATTTAAAATCTGGAAAATGAATTTTGTGTGAACAATTATCTTTCTGAAATCTGAATAAAAATATTTAATATAAAGTCACAGTACACCCTCCTCAACCACAACACAATATACAGTTATGAATTTATCCCTATTTTTTACTTTTACTAAAATTAAAAATGCAAGATTTTTAAAACAAGAGGCAAAATAGATCTAGTGCATGAAAAAAATAAAAATTTTTTTTTAAATTAAGGAAGAATATAAAGAAAGCAAGTCACTGGATAATATGCTGAAATAAATCAAAATTTTATTCATTATTGAACATAATTTTTATACACTGTATTCTGATTATGGTTTCTTCTCCTTCAAGTACCTGCCTGCCTTATGAACCACCAAAATCTACATCATTTCTTGTTCTTTCTCATTAAACACCAGGCATTAAATAAAAAAGAAAAACATAAAATAAAATATGGTAAAAGAAAAACCACTAATCTGAATACAGTAAATAAAGTTAATGAATTAACAGAAAAAAAGCAAAAAAACTACCGATCCAGAGACATACATTTGCACAAATATTAAATTGTAAATAAAATATGTCTACGAAATAATGGATAACTAAAAGTTGTGAAATGAAAGTTTGTTTTTTTTTGTAAAGCCATGCTTGATGGATATTCAATGTGTAGTGATACAAGTTCCCATATATGGAAGGTTCCAATTTTGTATTTAATTTTACTATGTTAATGCTAAAATCTTTCTTTTTAATTATAATGAAAGGGGGAGGTAATGTGGGATGTCTATTTGTACACTGTGAATATGTATTCGTTTTGTTCTTTAGTAAGCATCCTGCTTTGACCAATGGCAGGACAGAATATAACTAGTCAGACTATCCAAACAGAGATAGAGAAAGAGAAGGTGGGTTGAAAGAGAAGCCAGAGAGCATTCCATAGCAAAGAATGCTAGAACATCTACGGTAGGCAAAGGCCACGTGGTGAAATAAAGATGATTAGAAATGGGTTAATTTACAAATGATAACTATCCAGGAATATCCTAAACCATCAGTCAAACAATTATATTGATATTAGCCTCTGTGTGATAATTTTATGAGCAGTTATGGGGACCTCCAGACAGGAGAGAAACCAATCCAATGGGCCTGAGTGAGACAGAGAAAAGCCAATGGCTACATTTCTACACTGGTTTAACCTTCTTAAATTTCAGCCTTGAAATTGCTAATGATATTGACGAGGTATTTTTGAATGTATATGCGTGTTGTATATCACCTAAATGTGTGTGCATCTGTGTTGGAAGCCAGAGAACAACCTTGGATTTAGTTTCTCAGCAGACATTCATTTTGTTTTTGAAACAGGGACACTCACTCATCTGTAGCTCCCCAAACAGACTAGACTGACTAGCTTGACTCAGGTTATTTACCTATCTTCAAGTTTGCAGTGTTAGAATTACAATCATCTGTCATTATGCCAGCTACTTTTATGTTGGTTTAGGAAATAAAATTCTAGTCCTTCTCTAAGCAAGAAAGTACTTTACCAGCTGTGTTATACTCTTACTCCTTTATTGACATGTAATTTTTCTTTCATACTATTATCAATGGACTTATATTTGATAATTTCATATATGAGTACCGTATTTACATGATTTTGCTTTGTTTTCTTCCTCCACTTCCTTTGATGTCCTTATCACACCTTTCCAATTTCCTCACCTCTTTTTCTTTAATTATTGTTGTTACACACACATAAATATATAAAATATACATATGAATCTAATTGTACAACCTGATCAGAACATTTACTGTTTCCCTTAGGTATATACTTTAGAGTAGACTACTTTGTATTAGATTGCTAATGGAAACTCTCAAACCTGGGGAGTTCTGGTACTCCCTTGATGTAGGTGGGCCTTCTGTTATGTGTTATTTTCATTGGTTAATAAAGAGACTGCCTTGGCCCTCTGATAGGACAGAAAATTAGGTAGGTGGAGTAAACAGAACAGAATGCTGGGAAGAGAGCAATGAGGCAGACACCATGGAGCCAGCCACCAGGTCAGACATGCTGATTCTTTCCCGGTAAGCCACCAACTCATGGTGCTATACAGATTATTAGAAATAGGTTAATCAAGATGTGAGAGTTAGCCAGTAACTAACTCTCTAGAGATAATGGGCCAGAAAGTGTTTAAATGAATACAAGTTGTGTGTTGTTATTTCTGGGGCTAAGCTAGCCGAGTGGGAGCTGGGTGGGATGAAAAGCAGACCTGCCCGCAGCTCCTCACTACACTCCATATCCAAGTTGTCATTGATTACTTGTAGTTCTTTGTTGAAGGATGGGCCCTCATCACATTTTCCCCATCTATGTTTGGGTGTAAAATAATGTTGAAATGTTTCAGATATAGCTTTGGAAATTTCTTTATTGATACTTCATGGGTTAGCCTTTCTGTAATATCTAAAAAAAATTCAAACAGCAGAATACCAGGGTGACTACAAGGTAAACTGATTACATTTTTCTTTATGATAAGGGGCAAACTCATGAAACAGGAAAGAGAAGTTCAAGCTCAGCTGCATAGTGTGGCAACCAGAGAGACAGAGAGAGAGAGAGAGAGAGAGAGAGAGAGAGAGAGAGAGACAGAGAGACAGAGAGACAGAGACAGAGAGAGAGAGAGAGAGAGAGGAAGAGAGAACCTTGGGCTGCCCTGCTTTGGTGTGGGAGAATTGTCTGTATTCTGTCAATCATATTTTAATAAAACGCTGATTGGTCAAGCAGACAGGATATGTGGGAAAGCCAGACAGGAAGTAGAGGTGGAGCAAAGAGACTGGGAGCATTCTGGCAAGCAGGAATCTCCCTCCGCAGTTCTGCCCAGACCACCAGAGAGGAAAGATGTAAGCTGCCCTGCTGGAAAAGGTACTGAGCCATGTGCTAACATAGATAAGGATAATGGGGTAACATAAGTTATAAGAACTAATAAGTAGCCTGACCTAATGGGCCAATCGGCTTTATAACTTATAGAGATCTCTGTGTGATTGATTTTCTCTGGGACTTGCCGGCTGTTGTGTACCGGGCGGGAACAGAAACCCCAACAAGCCGGCCCTCATGTTACATATGGTGCACACATGGATAACTGAATCCACAGAAAGCCTCAGAAAGATTGGGAAAGAATAGAGTAAAGCATGTTTTCTTGGGGGCAGCAATTTCTCGAGTCTACTCTGCTTGCTAGAGGCAAGCAAATGCTCTCATCTAAGAGAGGCTTCCTGACTCAGCTTTAGCTGCAAAATCCTGCAGCTCTTTTAAAAGGTCCTGCCACAAAACACTTAAATGGTGTTGATGAAAAGTTGAACGCATGCTGTTCGGTTTTCAGCCATAGCAGGAAAAAAGCTGCGCTGTTTTAAAATGCTGGCTTTCTGGGCTGTCCTGCCAGAGCAAACTCTGACTCTTTCAGGCAGGCATTCTGACTAAGTGTGGTCTGTGAGCAGAATGCTGCAGCTTGCTTGCTGGCAAGGACCTTGAAACACCATAGAGTTGAGGCAGTGAACACAGCTCTGGCTGGTATCTCAGCCATGAGGTTGGAAAGCTAAGGAATGGGCTGGATCTAACTGTCAAAGCCGCGGCTTTAGTCCTACCCATTAAAGACTCGTATGGTCAGAAAAAGAGAGATATACAGTAAAGAGAGATTCAAAGAGGAAGAAAACCTCTACATGGTTTACAGTGTGTTAAAAATATATGCAGGCTAAAGGTTAAAGTCATTAAAAATAAAAAAAGAAAGAAAGGGAGAAATAGGGTGTGGTGGTACACATCTTTAATCCCAATGCCTGGGAGGCAGAGTCATATTGACCTCTGTGACTTCAAGGGGCAGAGGTAGATTGACCTCTGTGACCTCAAGGTGTGGTAGTACACGCCTTTAATCCCAATGCCTGGGAGGCAGAGACAGATCTCTGAGTTCAAGGTGTGGCAGCACACACCTTTAATCCCAGTGCTGGGGAGGCTGAGACAGTGGGATCTCTGAGTTCAAGGATAGCCTGGTCTACAGAGTTATTCCAGGACAAAGATATACAGAGAACCAGTCTCAAAAAGTAAAAGTAAAAGTAAAAATAAAAGAAATAGAGTTTAAAATAAAGCCATCACAAAGATGGAAAATACACAAAAATCTTGATACTGTATGCTACTATGCTCTCTTTGAATTGTTTGAATGCTGAGGAAGGAGCAACAGTCTCCAAAAGACATTTGCTTATAAATGCTGCAGAATTAATCCAAGATAGGTATTTTGAAAATACCTTGGCTTCAAAATTGAAGTCAAAAGGTATGTTACTTTGGAGAAGAAATTGTGCTTTTGTTTCCACAGGAAATGAGAGGCTGTGGATTCATTCTGAGTTAAGAAAAATCAGGTTCGAAAAAGGAAGACCACCTGAGAAATCTCCGATAGGAAAAGATGGCCCAGATGACAGAGTTCTACATCCAGAACAGATTCAAGTCTGCTGTCTGAGATGATCAAGACTCACAGGATACTCCAGTCAGGACTTGACTATAACTCTAAATTTTCTTTAGGTCCCCATAAGATCATCAACGTCTCCAACCAGCAGGAAGTAGCCTGAAATACTACACCCACATTCCCAACAAATGAACTATGGGTATTTTCCTTTGTTTAAAAAAAAAAAGAGGGAAATGGTGTGGGAGAATTGTCTGTATTCTGTCAATCATATTTTAATAAAATGCTGATTGGCCAGGCAGGCAGGATAGGCGGGAAAGCCAGACAGGAAGTAGAGGTTGAGCAAAGAGAATGGGAGCATTCTGGCAAGCAGGAAGCTCCCTCTGAAGTTCTGCCCAGACCACCGGAGAGGAAAGATGTAAGCTGCCCTGCTGGAAAAGGTACTGAATCATGTGCTAACGTAGATAAGGATAATGGGGTAACATAAGTTATAAGACCTAATAAGTAGCCAGAGCTAAGGGCCAATCAGTTTATAATCTAATGTAGACTCCGTGTGATTTTCCTTGGGACTTGCCAAGTGAACTTGCCAACTTGTTGAGGTACTGGGAGGGACAGAAACCCCAACAAGCTGGCCCTCATGTTACATGCGTTTTTCTCTGTGTACCCAAAAGGTCGTGCCCTAACCTGGTCCCACCTTTTAAAGATCATTGGCTAACATTGAGTCCCCATCATCTCACTGTTTTGTCTCAATAAGAGCATTTCAAACTCAATACAAAACTATATACAACAGGAACAGATATTAAATTTAAAAGTACAACCATCATAAACAATATTAAGCAAGGAACACTTGATGAATATTTTAAGAAATATTTTATTCTAAAGATTCTGAGTCTTGCATCATAATTGCCTTGCTAAGTCATAAGAGGAAGATTACCAAGACTATATAATCTTTAACTCCGTCAAAGGCCTGAGAATGGAAAAAATATTACTTGAGTAGGCAGGAAGTACAATCAAGTAGCTTGCAAAGTGAACAGTATATGACAGAGAAAATTGGCTACCTGAGCAATCACCCCAAGTCTCATTTGCAATGTTGAAGCAACCAGCTTTTGCTAAGGCCTGGCATAACTGACTGATAATGTGATCTATCTTCATTAATACAGTCATACTTTTAATATTTGAGATGAGATAAAGGAGAATTGAAATAGCCTACATTGTTTGGAGGGTCATTTAAATTTAAACTAAGAAGGAATTTTTACATGCCAGGAATGTGAGATTTTATCAGATATCTATGACTCTTGTGGGGAACATTGTCAGCCCAAAGGGCCTAACTTCATTTAAATTGTCTGTAGATTCATACACAAATATTTATGCATATTATAACAAAATATAAGGCATAATTATATGGCATTTTCATAGTGTTTTTTATGCTTCTTCTACCCCTTTCATTTCTCTGTTGCCCTCATTCCATCACAACACATGTAAGTCTCCCTAATTTAATTCCAGTTTCCCATGATACAACATCTATGAAAACACCCTTTTCTCCATGGGTCCGTGTTATTTTTTGCATTACCCGCATTCTCTCTATTTTATTGCATTAAATTCATTTTTCTTTTTTAATCATAAATCAAATTATAATTAGCTCCCTCTTTTTTCTTTCTTCCCATTCCTCCTGCATTAGTCCTGTATATGTTTGCCTTTGTGTAGCCAATCTGGAAAAGTGACACTACACACACACACACACACATATATATATTCATTATATATATATATATATATATATATATAGTGTGTATGTGTATACATATACATACAAATATACACACATAAACATGTATGTGTGTGCATCTGTTGTGGATATACTGAGTAAGGAGAAATAAAGCAGAAAATCAAAGGAAAAGTTTCCTCTAAAATTTGTTACTCAAATATCCAACACAAACCTTTTAAACCTAAAACTCAGTCACTAATTTTTAAATGAGTATATGCTAATAATCTTATGAATAATGAGTCATAAAATAAGTTTGTGCCTTTAATGATTGTTATCAACTTTCAGATATAGCCATTATAACAATAAATGACTATTATCTTCCTTAAGGATAACTCTTTTCTGTAACCACAAAGTCTACATTAGTATTTTGCATATTGTATGTCCTGAAGAATTTTGCAGCTTTTAATTTTGAATAAAAATTTCAACTAGTGCACAGTATTCTTCCTTGTTTTTAAATACAGTGGTACCCTGATAAATGTATCTAATGAATAATTATTAATCTAGTGGGATTCATATTTGCATCTCCTCAAAAAGTTTCACGCACTGGGCATACTCACGCTCTTCTAATCAGTGTATTTGGAACTAGATATGGTCTTGTTTTGGACTAACATAATCCTCAAGTATTAAAATCTTCCTCTTTCCCTGTATTTTGATATTTATTATTTAACCTCTCTCTATTAAACTTTCACCTTCCCTTTCCTTATTTCTTGTGATTATTATGTTCTGTTCTATGAAATCAACTTGACAGTCTTGAAAATCGAATGGACATGGAGTTAGTTTTATTTTTATTTAGCTTCAGAAATTTTCTTCCATTACATCTATGTCCCTGCAAATTAGATAAATTATTTATTCTTTTTATGAGCTAATATTATATTGTATATAAACACATTTTAATCCATTTTCAGGAATATGCTTTGTACATATTAAGAATTATCTTATATTTGGCCTTGATGTCACAAGCCTGTTTTTCAGGATACTGAGGCGAATGAGGAGTAAAGATCTAGAGTTTGTTGTCTACCTTGGTTAAACTAAGTTTAAGAGCAACCAGAGGGACTTGGTGAAATCCATCTCAAAATAACTAAGCTAATAAATCACAAGGGTTGAGGATGTAGCACTGTGGGAACAAGCTTGGTGCCATGCTTGTTTAAAAGACAAGTGATGAAGTATAAGTTCAGAATTTAAGACACAAACACAAAATAGCAAGATAAGGCTATTAAGAATTTAACAATAGATGATAAAGTTAATGAAGATTGTATGTGAAAACATTGAAAATTAAATTATATGAAAAGCTTGCTTTTATTTGAGGATGTTTTATTGAAAACACACTAAATCCTTCTAAATTAGTTTTTATTTTTATTTTTTTAATTGATATTCATTAAGCTCTACATTTTTCTCTGCTCCCCTCTCCACTTCAAACCTCCCCCGGTCCTCATGCTCCCAATTTACTCAGGAGATCTTATCTTTTTCTACTTTCTACTTCCATTGTAGTATTAGATTTATGTAAGTCTCCCTTAGTGTCTTCATTGTTATCTAAGTTCTCTGAGATTGTGGTTTGTGGGCTGGCTTTCTTCGCCTTATGTTTAAAAATCACCTATGATGAGTACATGTGATAATTGTCTTTCTGTGTCTGGGTTACCTCACTCAAAATAATGTTTTCTACTTCATCCATTTTCCTGCAAAATTCAAGCTGTCGTTATTTTTTTCTGCTGTGTTATATTCCATTGTGTAAATGTACCACATTTTTCATATCCATTCTTCGATAGAGGGGCATTAAGCTTCGTTTCCAGGTTCTGGCTATGACAAACAATGCTGCTATGAACAGAGTTGAGACTATGATTGAGCATCCTTTGTATACATACCCAAAAGTGGGATTACTGGGTCTTGAGGAAGGTTGTTTTCTAATTTTTTGAAAAATCGCCACACTGACATCCAAACGGTTTGTACCAGCTTGCCTTCCCACCAGCAATTCAGAAGTGTTTCCTTTCCGCCACAACCCGTCCAGCATAAGTTGTCCTGAAAGTTTTTGAACTTGGCCATTCTTACAGGTGTAAGATAGAATCTCAGAATTGTTTTGATGTGCATTTTTCTGATGACTAAGGATGTTGAATATTTCCTTAAGCATCTTTCAGCCATTTTAGATTCCTCTGTTGAGAGTTCTCTGTTTAGGTCTGTACTCCATTTTTTGTTTTTTTTTATTGGATTATGTGATCGGTTGGTGTCTAATTTCTTGAGTTCGCTGTATATTTTGGAGATCAAACCTCTGTCTGATATGGGGTTAGTGAAGATTTTTTTCCCATTCTGCAGGCTGTTGTTTTATCTTGTTGACCATGTCCTTTGCTTTACAGAAGCTTTTCAGTTTCAGGAGGTCCCATTTATTAATTTTTTCTCTCAGTGTCTGTGCTGCTGGAGTTATATTTAGTATGTGGTTCCCTTTGCCAATGCGTTCATGTGTACCTCCCACTTTCTGTTCTATAAGATTCAGTTCGGCTGGCTTTATGCTGTGAAACTGTTGAAAGAAAAGCATAAAAGTTTTTCAAAAGTTTTAACATCATTGAAGATCTTGGTAATTCAGAGTAACAAGTGTATTAGAAAGAATATGTGTATACATGTCTAAACCAGCATGTATGCAAGGTTTTTCTACCCACTGTAAAAAATACATAAAAATACACAAGTAATGACAATTTATATGCAAAATATATTAGACCTTTCATAATTATGGGATGCATACATTGGACCTCAAAGAACATTTTGCATTTAACATGAAAATTGAGTTATGCTTCAGACATAAGTGAATTTAGACTGATTCTGATATCTCAAAATGAAAGTGATTAACAATCAGACGAAAATTACAGCCTAGGCAAGTAGTCTGAAACAGCAATGGGAATGTTACAAGAGAATAAATGGGGGCTCTCAAGATGCCTTGATGCAATTTTAACTAAAATTAAAAATAATTGAAAAAGAATTTTGCAGATGTTCAAAGGATTTCTTCCCATGAGATTAATTTGTAGACTCTGCTTTAATCACATCAAGTGTTGAGGTATTTAATATATAAACAGCATTCCATAAAAATTTCAAAGCTTTAATTTCTAAATCCCTGAAAAATATTACTAGAATGCAATTAGAGACTACAACTTCAACTTAGAAATATGAGTCCAGAAATATGCTCGGCAGTCACTTTAAATTAGATGTGAGTGGGATGTTACGACACAGAAAATGTTTGAATAATTTCTAAACTATCTTAATTTATATTGATAGTTCATTTACTATATCCATGCCTACAGCCAATGGTGAAATTTAATATATATAATAGTATAAATACAATAATAATTATGTTTATACTTGGTCAAAACCTAGGGATAGCTATTATTTTAAAAGCATACACACACACACACACACACACACACACACACACACACACACTATAACCAACAGCAGATAGGAAAATGAGTTGTGAAAAACAACCTTCCTGATCTGACATGCTGTTAAACACAGCAACTCAATTCCAGTGGTATGCTTCTCAAGACCACCATAATATCAAAAGGTAAAAATTCAAGCATGAGTGAGGGTGGGACCCCGCATGCTCCAACATTGGCAGGGGATTCCTTAGCAATTGGTGGTTGCTGGGTTGATTAGCTGGATATTTGCACAAGCCCCAGTAGATAACCCCAAACTCATGTATATATGGCAGCACTGATTGGGCTAATGGGATTGATAATATAAAGAGGACATTGAGTTGGAGAGGCTGAGCAATTAAAAGCACTGGCTTCTTTTCCAAAGAACCTTGGTTCCATTCTTAGCACCCACAATGCACCTTTTATCTTTCCTCATCTCAAACACCAGGGGATCTGATGCTCTCTATTGGCCTCCATAGGCACTAAACAGGCTCATGGTGCACAGACATACTCAAAGAAAAAAAAATCCCCATACATATAATACTATATAATATTTTTTTTCAAAAAGAAGCACGTGAAGTTAGAAGAGTTTCTGTCTATGGCAGACACTAAAGAAGATGGAGGAAGGTAATTGTGAATGGATTATTGGGCTCTGAGAAAACACGTAAGGAAGATCCTATACAAGAACAAAGAGTGTTTATTAACCAGCATATGTTGGCTCATTCACTGACACAAAATGTCGACAAACCTGAGAGGAGTATGCAGGCTCGTTTTAAACACTGCTAGAGGTATTTCAGGACATTTAGGTCATCTCAAACATAATTGGTTAAACAAGCAGCAGTTTTGTTAGTTTTCTCTTAATCGGTTGAGGTTTTATCTTTGTATAGACTCGGTAACTTTCACGGGGGTTGCTGGAATTGTCCTTAAGACATTGTGGGGCAGACACAAGCCTTCTTTGTGCTCACTCCCTTGTCCATGAATTCAATTCAACAAAGGACTTATTTTTTAACAAAATATAGGATATATGCTAATGGGAAAATTTTTGTGTATTTTATTTTTATCATAATACTATTTTTATAATTAAATTAAATATTAATAAACTGTTCTTTGTTGAGGGGAGAGACACATGTTTGTCCTTCTCAGAGAAGAGAAATTTAAATTTAATTGTAGTGGGGCAAGTTTAGCCCCTTCAGGATATGATCAAAATCAATAACATTTCAAAACACTTACAAAATATTATTAGATAAAATATGTGCAATTTAATTAAATTTCCAAAATCACAATCAAATTCATCTTTGAACAGTCCCAAAACTTCATATTGATGGCATTTTTATATATTTATACTAACAAAATTTTCAGCATTATGATAAAAATAAAATACACAAAATTTTCCCATTAACATATATTTTATATTTTGTTAAAAAATAAGTATCAAAGTGTTTCCAGTAAGTGAAGTTTCATTGAACAAAATATAAGAAAAGTACTTTACTAAAAAGATGTAGATTATTAATTTAATTGCAATGTTGTGAAAAATTAATTTTCAGAATAAAGAATAACATGAGATAGTCTTTATATTAAAAATCAGATGTGATCATACCTCTTTAAAGTAGGTTATTCACTATTTTCATTGTTTAGAAGAGTTTAATTTTCATTATTTTTTGTTTTTTGAGTTTATATTATAATTATGTCATTTTCCATTTCTTCTCCTCCCTCGAAGTCTCCTGTGTACACCAGCCTTACTCTTTTTCAAATTTATGGCACATTTTACTTTATTTTTATTTTTTTTATTAAAAATTTCCACCTTCTCCCACTTCCCTCCTCTCCCTTCCCCCATTCTCCCTCCCCCTCATTCTCCAGGCCAAAGAGCAGTCAGGGTTCCCTACCCTATGGGAAGTCTAAGGTTCTTCCGGCTCCCCCCAGGTCCAGGAAGGTGAGCATCCAAACAGACAAGGCTCCCACAAATCCCGTCCACGCAGTAGAATCAAAGCCCAGCACCATTGTCCTTGGCTTCTCAGTCAGCCTCCAATGTCAGCCACATTCAGAGAGTCCGGTTTGACCACGAGCTCCATCAGTTCCATTCCAACTGACCTTGGTGATCTCCCATTAGATCTGTCCCACTGTCTCAGTGGGTGAACGCACCCCTCATGGTCCTGACTTCCTTGCTCATATTCTCTCTCCTTCTGCTCCTCATTCGGACCTTGGGAGCTCAGTCCAGTGCTCCAATGTGGATCTCTGTCTTTATCTCCATCCATCACCAAATGAAGGTTCTGTCTGGATGAAACTCCTCAGTCGGCACATTTTACTTTAATTTTTGTTACGTATTTGTATTTTCCGAAATATATAAATGTATTACACTTAGTCTGTAAACTGTTATTTGTTTGTATGCGTTTTTTTAGGTCTGTCCAATTGGATATTGGAAAACCAATTGGTATGTTATTTTTCATTAGAAAATGACAATATTGAATTTTGTATTGATTGGCCTTTATAGCCAACATAAAGCACATACATGTCAAAATAAGCAGAACTGTGGTAGATAATATTGTATACAGTTAAGGTTAGAGTCTTTGGCTCTTCACAGCTCTGTTTTGTTAAAACATGGTTAACTTATTGTGTCATAGCCTTCTAGGGTCAAGGATGCCAGGCATATGCTGACCGATTATTTTGGTCTATTTCACAAGGCTGAAATAAAAATTTTCACCGGTCTTTGGAGCTTGGGGTCATTTTCTCATCTTATACAATTTCTTGGAAAATTGTTTCCTTTTGGTGATTAGATTGAGTCTTCATCTTCCAATGCAACTCTCAGAGTATTTACCATAGTGTTACTTACTTTTGAAAGCAAGCAGGATACTATTTCTAAACTTTTAAAGTCATCTTTTTTTCAAAATGTCTGATGCTCAATCAGAATAATTTGTCCTTTTATTGACTCAGAATCAAGTAAGTAAAAATCTCAAATCATTTTCATAATCTCTGTAGTTTTGTACAATACAGGAAGAAATAACAGGTCTTATCACACTGAAAAACTTAATTACATTTTAAAAATCAAGGCAAATCTATATAATAATATAAAATAGGTTGTAAAGTGGAACAATAAAAAATTAATTTCATGTATCTCCACGTCACATTTAAAGCATTTACTAAAGGGAGTGGCTGTGTTTACATTGAACATGTCTTCTAGATACTTTACAACATTAACTTTGTGTCGACTGTTTTTTTTTTTTTCAGACTAGACCTGGAATCTGATTATAAGCATTCATACTTATTAACAAATTTAGAGAACTCCGATAATGTTAGGTCAGAAGTTCTCTTTCTAGAGAATCGAATTTTACATGATTTACCATTTTATTTTTTATTTTGAGTTAGGTAATAATATTTAGTTTCTACATGGTGTGATGAGCAGTGCCACCCATAAGAATATGCAGTTGTCTGCATTCCATTGATCTAATCTGTTATAAGTAAGTTTAAACTTTTAATATTTAATTTTAAAACCTTTACCACTATTCGTTGGATAGCTGAGATTTAGTCAAATCAAATAACTCTACTTTCTCAATGAAACAATATCTCTAAACAACTGACAGTTCAACTATGTTCATAAACGCATTATTTGTAATAGCCAGAACCTGGAAACAACCGAGATGCCCCACAATGAATAATGGATAAGGAAAGTGTGGACTATATACACATTAGAGTACTACTCAACAGTAAAAAACAATGACATCTTGAATTTTGCACGCAAATGGATGGAAATAGAAAACACTATCCTGAGTGAGATAACCCAGACCCAAAAAGATGAATATGGTATGTACTCACTCATTAGTGGACTCTAGCAATAAAAAAAGGACATTAAGCCCAGAAGAGGCAAATAACAAGGAGAGCCCAAAGAAAAAAAAATATAGACCCTCCTGGAAATTGGAAGCAAACAAGATTACAGGGCAAAAGTTGTGAGCACAGGGGTCGGGGCAGGAGTGTCGGTGAGGTTGGGAAATAAAGGAGACTGGGAGAGGGAAGGAGAAGGGAAGTGCTGGCAAGAGCCTGGGGGAGTGGGAGGGTGGAAATGGAGGAAGAGCAGATATAGGAGCAGGGAAGAAGATACCTACATTAAGGGATCCATTTTAGGGTTGGCAAGGGACTTAGCTCTAGAGGGGATCCCAGGTGTCCACGGGGATGTCCCCAGCTAACTCCTTGGACAGCAGAGGAGAGGGTGCCTAAACTGTCCTTGCCCCACTACCAAGCTGATGATTATCTCGAATACCACCATAGAATCTTCATCCGGCGACGGATGGAGGTAGAGACAGACACCCTCATCAGAGCAACTGACTGAGCTCCCAAGGTCTGGTTGAAAGGCAGAAGGAGTGAGAAGATGAGCAAGGAAGTCAGGACCGCGAGGGTTTGGTCCACCAACTGAGGCAGTGTGCTTGTTCTAATGGGAGCTCACCAAATCCAACTGGACTGAGTCTGAATGAGCATGTGATCAAACCGGACTCTCTGATTGTGGCTGACAATGGGGGCTGACTAAGAAGCCATTGATATAGGCACTGGGACTTGTTTTTACGGCATATTCTGGCTTTTTGGGACCCTAGTCTATATGGATGCACAGATTCCCTAGGCCTGGATGTAGGGGGGAGGGCCTTGGACTTCCCACAGGGCAGGGTTCCCTGCCCTCTCTCAAGCAGGGTAGAAGAGGAAGGAGAGGGTATGGGGGAGCTAGAGGGGATTGCGAGGAGGGAAGGAAGTGTAAATAATTGAATGGAAAAATAAAAATAAAGAAAGAAAGAAAAGAAAAGATATCAACTTTCTTCATGAAAGATAAAGCTATTGTATTGCTCTAAGAGCTGTGGAGGAATGAATCGAACTGATTTGTTAGGAAAATTGCTTTTTTCCTTGCCCTGTCTCTCTATAGACATTTTAATCTACTTTAATATACCTACACACCACTTTCTACTTTTCCAATTAGCTGTTAATTACCTAATTTTTGCCTCCAGCTGAGCACTCTACTTCTTTGAGTCTGATTTTCCCAATTGTTATCATTTCTGTAACTGTACTCTTTCTACCTTCTAATAAATGATTTCCACTAGTTAGAGTAGTACTTAAATAAAATAAGTCAACTGATTTATAGTATGTTCTTTTCATTTTTTCTTAACCTTATTACTGAAGTAATATGTAGCAGTTTTGATGCATTTCAGAATTATTGGTCACATTCAGAATTACAAAGTACACAAAGGTTTCTACCCAATGCATATTTATAAATATATTACCTTTGATAATGAACACATGATAAAACACTCACTTCATCATATGATAGAAATTCTTCATGGTATGAATGCAGTGAATAACTCACTTTGTATCTGAATAACTGAAGCAAATGTGTTCTGATTGTAATGGGAGTCACAGATGTTTATATGAAACATTGAGAATACAGTGATGGTAAAGAGTCAATCTTACTACCAAAATTTAAAAAAAAACTGCAAGAGAGAAAATTATTTTGAAGTAGCAGAGAAGAGAAATCCAAGGGTGTTTTCCTTGCAATCTTGATAATTTAATTACAAAGATTTCAAGACTGATGCTTGGGTAATTCTCCAATTAACCCACAACTTAAAGAAAAAGTCAGAAAAATATAAATTTCCACAAACCTGAGGAAAAAAAAGTGAGATTTTGGAATAATTTCAGTGACTATCTGTCTCTGAGATAAAGTATTATAGATATTAAAGCTAAGCAGAAGGAATCACCCAGAAGGTGAAATGAAGCTTCAGTCACCTTACACAATGAGTAAATCAAATGGTTCAAGGATCTCAACATGAGACCTGATGCCATGATTCTCATAGAACAGAAAGTAGGGTGTGGGCTTGAATTTATTATAATAGAAAAGGACTTTTTAAATGTAACAACCATAAAGAACACAGGCAATAAGACTAACAATATATAAATGGGATCTCATGAAGCTAAAAAGCCTCTTTAAAGTAAAGAATACAATCTTCAGAGCAAAATTACAGCCTACAGAATGCAAAATAGTTTTTACCAGGAACATATCTGAAAGAACATCACTATATAAACTATAAAATGAATATCGAGAAAAATTACCATATTAAAATATGAATATACAAATAAACGGAGGATTCCCCAAAATTAAAAATATTTTTAAAAGTGTTCAATAGTCTTGACCTTCACAAAAATACAAATGAAAACTACTTTGAGAACTCGTCTTACACCTGTCAGCATGGCCAAGATCAATAAAATACATGACAGCACAGGCAAGTGAGGATACTTATTGCCACTTTATTTATGAAAAGTAGAAATGAGGAGCATCCTAGTTGTCCATCAGTTGATGAATAAATAATGAAAAAATGTGATTTGTTAAAACAATGGAATATTACTCAGCTGTTCAGAGAGATTAAATCAAATTGCAGGTAAATGGATGGAATTAGAAGCAGTAAACTTGAGTACGATAACCCAGATGCAGAAAACAAATATTGCAAGTTTTCTCCAGCATGTATACATTAATTTTTAAGCTTTATATATGTGTGTGTGTGTTTTATTTAGAGTATCATCAGAAGTTATGTAGGGAATAAGGGTCAGTGACGATGGAGATCCTAGGAAGGGGAAAAAGAATATAGCGTTAACAATGGGACAGACAGAAAGGGGGATATATGTTTAAAGGGAGAGGAAAGAGGTAGTATGGGGAGAGAAATAAGGCCTTTTGAAAAGCATATGGAAATCTATTACCCTAATATATTCCTAAAATACGAACATGTTACAAAGGACTTTTAATGGAGGAGACTCATAATTCTGCTGTCTATCATGTTCTAAGAAGTAACACTTCGCCCCATACCAAGAATGGTTATGTCTTTTTGAGTCAGTGGCCAAGGGAGTGCACCAGACCATTCCCCAACAAACATCACAGGTAATTGCCGATATTATTAGCTACCCTCCACAGCCTGGTAGTAATAAATCACTGCAAAAGATACCACATACTTACAACATCGAACGTGGAAAAATGAAGTTGCTGCTCATTTTTCAGCTTCACCCTTAATAACTAATGTTTATAGGACTGCAAGGTATTTTGAACACAACAGGAGGAGACCAGCAATCACCAGTCTCACTGAGATATGAACTACAATAGTGAATTCCCTGCAAGATATGCCCATTATATATCATGGTAGTGACATAATTTTTATAAGATTAAACAACCAGGTTTTTTACATTAAATTTAAAGGTTGCTCCAAGAAACCCATACCCTACACCATTAATGAGGTTAAATCCTGAGACTAACTGGGGAGAGGAGACCCAGCAGTCAAACAGCAGAGACAGGAGAATCTCTGTGAGTTTAAGGCCAGACTGCACTACAAAATGAGTTTCAGTGTTCCAGGACAGCCACACAGAGAAACCCTATCTTATAAAACCAAATCAAACCAAGCCAAACTAAACAAAACCAAATCAAAATTACCCCTGAGATGACGTCTAATGCTACAGTGTGATCCCAATAGATAAATTCTCATCAGAGAAGCTTTTGGATGATAACTAACAGACAGTTCTACAACTTGCAATGTGCATAGTGTGAGGGACTTTGGAGTACTCAGCTTTTAATGGAGTATCTACATTACACATCTCCCGTCAATAATTGAGGACCGATGCAAAAGATGATGCAGAAGATTGTGAGAGCCAGAGAGAGAGTGGAAGACGGCAATGAAATGGTGTTCTCCAGACATATCTGGACTGAGGCACCCAAGAGCTCACAGAGACTGTGATGACATATACATGACATGCTCAATTTTGAAGCAGAGAAATCCCTGCAAGGAGAAGGGGAAGTGGACACAAAGTGCTACACTCAGCCAAAAAACTATTTACAAGTGGTAGGTTCTGGTAGAGGGAAAATCAGTTTCCTTCGCAGAAGGACACTGAGTGTGTCGACCACACCCCATGGGTAGCCTGATGCTCATGCTCTGGTATAGGTGGCCAGCATGCATCAGACTCCATGATTTTTTGCTTGTTTCTTGGTTGGTTTGTCTTTTTAGAGAGAGAAAGAACATAATGTTGCGTGACAGGATCTGGGAAGAGTTCACTGAAAGGGAAAGTATAGAATTTAAATATGTTATATGCAATTCTCAAAAAAGAAATAAAATCTTCAAATAAATCGAAGTTCCTCTAAATGCTGGGGGACATCATACATATGTACAAATGATATAATTCATGTCTGATAGGTACAACCTTGTGAAGGAATATGCAGCATGAACTTGTTGCTTGTGCATAGTGTTGCTTATGAAGGAATATGTAAGTTGTAGTGTTTCTCCCCAGAACTAAGCATGTGGCATGTAGCTTAGATTCTGAAACACCTGAGAACAGGAGTCATTCCCTAGCAGATCTGAAAGGTAAGTTCTGGGAAAATACTTAGGTAGGACAAAGTATAGAGTTTCAGCTTTGCTATACTTGTAAATATGAAAACAACCACTACTTTTTGTCAATGTATTAAAATATGACAGTGACTTCAAGGGTCACCAAGCATAACTAAACATTCTCAGTTATTTTCCTCTAAAATTCTACCTGCATAATGATTTTTAATGATTTCAGAAATCATTAAAAATTTACTGTCATTAACTAATAGATATGGATAATTTAACGAAAGCCTAGGTCCTTTCAACAAGTGATAACAAAGCATTACATTTAGTCATTTACTTCATTATGTTCACATGACTTGTTTTTGCACAGGGAAATGAAAGCGAGGAATTTGTTCAGAGATTTTAGTGTTTCACTTGAGACTGTTAACTCAAGGAATTCGTTCAGAGATTTTAGTTTTTAACTTGAGAGTGTTAACACAATTTTCAAACAGATGGGAGCTTAATTTGCTTACATTTCAGTAAAATGATTTCATCTTTCCAGATTTTAGAGATAGTGTGTTGCTTAAAGGCATATGTTAGTGTTATTATAAAACATTTGGTTTAAAAGTAAATGAGTGGCTGAAGGCAGCACTGTTAAAACACCACATCTTTCACACTTAGACTATTTTAACTTGCCAATAGTCTTATTTTTCATCTGTAGCCAAATAGTTCTCTCATTGATCTATATATTTACTTTAAAATATGTCTTTTGTGGATCAATGAAAAATAAAATAAAGCCTTATCCTAAATCCCACATGCTTAATCCAGGGAATACTTTTAATACAAATAAATATATACTATAAATAGAGGTTATTGTGGGGTTGGCTGTTTAGATTCAATCAGCAAATGATTTTCTAAATTAGTGTTTTTTTACCTTATTGACTTTCAGAATTTTCAATCTGAAAATATCTGAGATGTATAATTGGGAATTCTTTATTTAAAGGATTTGATAAACATCTGTTGATACATAGCTATAAACAATATACACTTTGCAGATGTACAGGCTGACAGAAAAACACTACCTTTTGAAAAAATATATTAATGTATTAGACACCATCTGTATGCCTGAAATTCACCTGAGATTTTTGTTATTTTTCTGTATATTCTGTTTTAACCCAATTTGTAAGACGTTTATGAAATAAGGTATTTATAAAGAATAAGAATTCATTCTGGTTTACATAATCAGAGGTCCCTGGTCATGATCCATTGGCGAATATATTTTTAGGTTGTACTGAAGCATCACTGTTGCCACTGTGCAGCATAGCAAAGGCATTTACCTCACATTGCCAGTACATATAACAGAACAAGGAGGGAGTGCAGTCCCAGTATTCCCTTCACAGTTATGCACAGCGAGGAGACCATCTCCTTTCATCCGTCCTCTGAAAAATTTCTGCTACTATCAATAGTGCCACTCTGGAAATAAAGTAGTAAAATACCAGATATTAGGAGACATTTCAGACCAAAATTTAGTGAATATCAATACCAATAGTAAAGGTTTGGGCTTTGTGGGCTATGGGATCTCTACTGTGACTTCTAGTTATTGTTACTAAGCAAAAGTATTGATGAATAAACATAAGAGATATAGTTGGAATCATCCTATGGGATGGAGCTTTTACACCTTAAGTATATATTAGTGTATTTGGCACAGGAAGGCATTCATATATTACCTGAGGCAGAAGCCCTGATCTACGAGAGGGCATGTGGGTCCTTGGAACCTCAGAGGCCATGCCAGTACCCAGAGCCACAGAACCACAGAGGCAATGCTGGAATCCAAAACACCAGAGGTTATGCAGTTTGCCAAAACCTCGGTGGAGGTACCTTAGTGGAACTAAGGACCAGAACCACAGGGCACCTAGGACAGAAGATCAGAAAGGAAATAGAAACACCCATTCAATGAAGATAATCTCAGATATTGGCATCTAAATATATAATTACCTCAAACCTAGATGACTAGAGGCCAGTATAAAAACACAATCAGCAACAGCCAGGGCAATGTGGCAAAAACAGAACCTAGCTACCCCACTATAACAAGTCCTGAGCATTTCAACACAGCTAAAGCACAAGAAAATGACCTAAAACCAATTTTATGAAGATGATAAAAGTCCCCAAAGAGGAAATGAATTAATCCCTTAATGAAAGCCAAGAAGAAACAAATGGGTGAAGGAAAATGAAAAAAATTGCTTAAGACCTGAAAATGGAAATAGAAACAATAAAGAAAACACAAACTGAGGGTGTCCTGGAGATGGAAAATTTAGGTAAGTGAACAGGAACTAGAGATGCAAGAGTCAGAGAATACAGTAAATTGAAGAGACACTCTCAGACATTGAAGATGAAATAGAAGAAATTGATATAATGTTCAAAGAAATTGTCTAAAGTATTCCTAACAAAGAATATATATACATATTTGTATATACATATACATATATATATATAATTAACAATACTGACAATATGAATCAGTGATTTTTGTTTTCTCTCGGGTTTTCAGTAATAGTTATAAATTTTAATTTTTCTTATTTTTGAGAAATATGCACTGTTTGGATAAAAATGTATTTTTATCCAACAAAACATTTCTACTAATTATTTTGGAATTTCACACAATGTACCCCAATCACACGTGCTTCCCATTCTACCCAGATCCATCCTCCTACTCTTGAACCCTCTGCCTAACCCCCCAAAATACCAGTTTGTGTTGTTCATATACACATTCAAGCATGATCAAACTCCTGTTGACCAGACCCTTAAAGAAAACTGAGAACTTTCCCATCTCCTTCCTCCAGCCAGAAGTCATCCACTGTGAAATCATCTTTATCACAATGTCTTCCTATCTCAACTGGTTTTATTTTCTTTCATCCTGTGGAATAGGGGTTGGTTGGCACAATAAAAAGCCTTAAGTGTCTCTCATTCTCATTGATGAGCCTGCAGTCATCTACACCACTGCAAAAGAAGCCAGCGGTAGCACAAACTGTAGACTTCCCCATGGTCTGACTCCAGTACAGACCAAGGACTACAACTGACCTGTGGCCAGTAGCTTGAATCAGGGATATCAGCATGATCTCAGGCAGCAGCACTGATTAAAAACACAGACAGCAACATAGCCTTCATGGGCAGTGGCAAAATGAGGGGTCTTAATCCTGAAAACGAACTGCTTCTGATCTCGACTGTCTAAGACATGTTCAAATAAAATTTGTAGTTCTGAATTACAGAGTAGGTTTCAATGGTCAGCACTGCCTCTGAATAACCACCATCAGTTCTAACTTGCCTGCCAGGACTCTCTTTTTCACTGTCATAAAAGTCATTCTAATCAGATTCCTAACACTCAACTGAAATTCTCTTGAGTATTAAAGAAAGTTACTTTCACGTCTCCAGTGTATAACATACATTTCCCAATCGATGAGAAGAGAAGGAGCTGAAATTTAGCCTTTTAATGTGATGGGCTCGAGAATAGACAACGAAACATGATAGCATAATATGATGAAGATGTTGGTGCAATAGTTATCATGGCTGAAAGAAGTGCATTCGAAGATAAGGACAAGGTAAAAAGGTAAGAAAGTTTGGAAGTGACTGAGATAATTGTTTGCAAGCAATATGGTTTTCCCAAAACAGAACAGAATTAAAAATATCAGTTTGATTCTTTCAGGGAAAATTAAGAAAATTTCTCAATAAAAAAAAGTTAAAAATCAGTATTACTTCTCCATACCAGGAATCCCAATTTGGAAATAAGTACCTTCATTATTAGGAATAAATATATTATAGACATTTCGAGCTATACAATTGAAAACTATAAAGTCTGGTAAAACTATAAAAGATTAATTATTTGGACTATAATGTTAGATTGTTGTAAAAAATTAAGCTACACAACACTAAAATTACTTCCAAAAAGCATTTGTTTTAGATTTTTGAAGTTTTGAAGATAAATATTTTTCTATGTTAGTTAAAAAATATGATCATTTCTAGCATATGACTAAAAAGAAGAGTGAAAATGAAAAAGTATCAATGCCAGTGTTATAATTCATTAAAACCTCTGTCTGTATATGTTAACTGGAGATAGGGGGATACTTAATAGTACAGAGTAAAGGTGTAAAATACAATTTCACCTGCTATAAGGTTTCAAAGGGGTATTGTGGGAAATGGTTAAGTTGTGGAAGAGTAGGAAAGCTACAATAATAAATGCAAAATTACTCTCCTATTTTCATTAATTATTGGGGTGTACTGTAATGCTTCTCTAACTTTTTATTCTTGCTTATTTTAGCATAATATTTATATAAACTTAAAGTTTGCCATATAAATTCTCAGTTGATCAAAGAATTACAATCAAAACTTTCCTGAAACTACTCAGAGAGTTTCCCCCTCCTCTCCTCACTTAAAGACTGCAATGGCAAATTCCCTGTGCATAATTTGTGTGTTCACATTGAATCAAACAAGATGCTAAACTCAACCTTCTTGAGAAAATATTGTCATCTTGAGAAAATGTACATATGGTATGTGTCTTCTCCAGATTTGATAACAAGAAAAAAGATACTTCAAGTTTCTTAGTACATAAAAACTTAAACCTGTTTGTCAATTTCAGTTTCTTCAGCTACTTTAACCATGTGCATCAACAATCTTAATATCTAGATCCCAGTGATGGAGTCTATTCTCTTATATTTGTAAACAAACAGAAGGAGGCAGGCAAGCAGGCAACTTTATTGCAACAAGGTCTATGTTCTTAATATTTGAAGATTAACATGTGGCAAACTTAGCAAAGATGCTCTTGTTTCCCACATAGTACCTCCTAGTAGTTATGTACTTGTTCTGTGTTCTCATTGTATATCTTTTCCTCCTGAATACTTCTTTCTTTTCCACATATGCAGAAGAGTTTGTGCATAGACTTGTTGGCGGCTAGGCTTTTGTGTTCATCACTCTGAAGGTATTGTCCAGATACTCTCTTGCTTCCATGGGGTGTGATAAGATCCTAATGGTAGCCAGACAATGGTGATGTATGTCTTTGATCCCAGCTCTTTGGAGGCAGAGGAAGGCAGATCTCTGTGATTTCAAGGCTAACCTGGTCTACAGAGAGAATGCCAGGACAGGCTCCAAAGCTACACAAAGAAACCCTGTCTCGAAAAAACAGAAAAAAAAACCAAACATACAAACAAAAATGATGCTAGAGGCTACTAGATGAAGAGTAGATTCTTCTCCTGCTCTTTAACCTTCAATATTGTTTCTTTGTGTTTCTGAAGTTTTATTACAGGGAGTGCAGTTTCCTCACTATGATTTTCTAACTAAATACATCAAGTGCTCATGGATTGAATCCTTTGATAGCTCTAAAATACACACATTTCCACCAACCAAAGTTTTTGCTTGTTTAACTAAAGCAGGTCACAGCTTATATTACTATGACATACAACCTCATTCTCATACTAAAATTCCTGATTAGATTCAAGAAGCTGAGAATCTGTAGTGGGAAGCCTCAGTTTCTAACCTCACATATGCACTAACACAGATAAAGTGGCCCATAATTCGACCTTCTGAGTCCCAGTACATACATACCTTGTGTGGAGTTGCCACAGACTGAAATAAAGTGAGTCTTTCCATTCTGTGAGTATACTTAGAGGCACCTCATCCATCCAGAGCCTTAAGTCACCTTCTGTATTACGAAAAGCATTTGGCATTTGAAATCCAGTTATTTTCTCATCTCTACATGGTTAGTCTAACCCATCCCACGGAATTCTTGTGGAGGAGTCAGTTCCTGCAAGAAAACATTCACCATAGCAGGTGTAGCTTAGGCGTAATCTGTTTTTCTAGTCCTGTGAAATAATTATCAAAGTTTGAAATGATTCTTGTGCACACTCCAGAAAAAAAGAATGAGGCCTCTTCACAGGCAACAACTTTCTTCCTGATATTCTACACTAAGATGTGGCCAGTTTCCAATGTTACATAATGTCCTTTGATTTGCCTTTTGAATAAAAATTGGATTTTATGTGTCATTATATTGGTAGCAACAGGCTAACGTTGTAAGTCTTCTGGGCCTGGCTACTGAGAGTGCAAACTGGCACAACTTGCTGGTCAGACAATTGACTTCGATGGTACTCCATCTTAAGTGTTGCCAACTCAGAAAGAGTCCTTGGGGAAGCAAACCTCTCTTTGCACTTCATATTCTCCTGTTGCTACAGAATTGCTTAGAGATATTCAGGAAAATATTAAGTTCTGCACTCAGGGAGGAGCAGAAGGCCAAACACATCATATGCAGATGTTTCTATTTTCTTTATTCTTGCTTAAAAGACTATTTTAGTAAAGATATCAGGCTTTTGTACTGTGCTTCCTAACACTCTACATAGATCCTGATTCCTCCAAAACTGAAAAAGTCTGGTCTACCTCTTTCTAACTTGTAGTAATAGCCAGAGACCTAGGTGAGGTTTTCTATACTTTTTGATATTATTATTGTTTTGTTTTTTACTGGAATGGTGAGGTGATTACTCTACAATAATTTTGGGAAAGGGAAACATGGCAGAGTGGGTTTTTTTTTTTGAGTAAGACATCTCAGAATCAGGATGATCTATATAAATCCTGGGTATTGTGTACTAATACTAAATGAGGATTCCTTGGTTAACACAGGTTCAACTACAATTAAGCCTTGGATAGGTACTAAGGAGCATTCAAAGTAGATGCTGCTATTAGTGGTGTCAACTCTGCAGACACAAATATTTCATTCAAATATAGATGTGGACATGTCTGAAAATGCATACTTAGATACAGATTTGCTGGTCACATTGGGTGAACTGGTTTAAGGTGCATGTGGGTATTTATAATATTATGATGGTTGGCAGGTTGCTTCTCTCCATGGATGGTAGAAACAAGGGTAGAGCTGGTGGCAAGTTCTGCAGGAGGCCCTGAAGGAAGCTACTAAAGGGCACAATGACAGTGGCACTGTTTAATGGGCCATAGTATTTACTCATATTCCAAAGGCAAACATCTAAATGTCAATAAGATATGAATCAAAGATTCATGCAATGAATACTACTAATGGTGCTTCTGTGGATATGAAATTTGGTCAAGACTATGAGGAGAGAAACTAAAATGTTTTCCCTCATTATGGAAGTGTGTTTTGCAAGAATAAGTCAAAAGGAACATCCAGCTATGGTTCCTTAATGACAGAGATAGATACTAAGTTAGGATGTGGTGTTAGACATCAAGAGGAAGTGAATACTAAAACAGGCTGTGGCTAGGACTCAGTAAAGCAGCAGGACATACAGCAGGAAGGACAAAATTATCATGAGACCAAGTGATACATGACATGTCTTAGACTGTCATGGAGACACCAATATGCCTTGTCCTTGATTTTATTAGTCTACAGAAACAAAGTTTTCTTGTTTTTGAAATCTTTGGCAGTGGCGAAATAAACTAATTGGAGTGCTGAATTCCTGATCGCAGGCCTCCTTGTTTATTGAATCAATATAAGGATCATCTATCTACTTGGCTAGAGTTATTAGGTATAGGGGAGGCAGAGTAAGTTGGGGAACAGAGGTCTTAATGATAAAACATTATTGTGTCTCTAACTTTGTCTCCATGGGACAAGAGACTAGAGATTAATGATTAGTCATTTACATGTAGAACTAAAGGAGTGACTTGTGACATTTCTTCTTCTGTCGTATTTGCTGGCCTCTCCAGTATCTATCAGCAAGAGAAGGTTAGGCTGGAGATCCTGGAAGAATGGGAACTAGCATTCTTCTGCAGCTCCATGACACCCTGGGTGGAGATATGGGAGCTAATTAGAACGTTCCAGTGGGAGCGATGGATGCCTGCTGTTCTCTGGGCACAAGGAGTCAAGGTTACACACAAAATCACAGGCACTCCATTTATAAGCAGGCTTTAAACATTGGTGGCTCACAGGTGTACTGGAATGAAGGTTACTTTTGTGTGTGTAACCATGATGAGCTGAGAGTTTGGGTTTCTTTGGTTTCAGAGAACAATTTTACAATACCTTGGGCAGGAACCCCAAGGAGCAATTATAGGTCTGCTAGGTCTAAAAGTGTTTTATAGGACATATGACATATAGACTTCAAAAGTGCCAGTGGTAAGGCCTCCTGGAAGGCATGACACAAGGCCTGAGGAGAACTCAATGTCTGTAATAGACACTACAGGCAGAGCAATGTAGTGGCAGGCAAGGATTGTATGGTATATACCCATGAGAAGGTCAGTGGGATTAGGTCTTTAGTGCAGCAGATATCTGAAGAAAGGTCCTTGCCAATTCAAACAGGGTCCAGAATGCTGAGAGCTAGGAAAGGAATCTTCCTTGAAGCACCTGAGTATCATAAATATTTGCCATGAATCTCCATTTGGCGCCACCAGATATATGGTCAACCCCAGGTTCAGCAAAGATACATCTGTTTCCACAGTCATCGAGATAGTCCCTTTGCTTATTTGGTTGTCTGCTTAACTTTTTGTCTCATATTTTACCACAGCATTGCTGAAGTAACTAATAAAACGATATCTCATGCAGGGAAGAAGATATCTTAATAAAGGGAGCCTTTTTAGAGTTGGCAAGAGACTTGGCTCTAGAGGGGTTCCCAGGTGTCCAGGGAGATGTCCCCAGCTAGGTCCTTCAGCAGCAGAGGAGAGGGTGCCTTGTCCCATAGCCACACTGATGAATATCTTGCATATAACCATAGAACCTTCATCCGGCGATGAATGGAGATAGAGACTGAGACCTACATTAGAGCACTGGACTGAGCTCCCAAGGTCCAGATGAAGAGCAGAAGGAGCGAGAACAAGAGCAAGGAAGTCAGGACCTCAAGGGGTGTGTTCACCCACGGAGACTGTGTTCTAAAGGGAGCTCACCAAAGCCAGTTGGACTGGGACTGAACAAGCACGTGATCAAACCGGACTTCCTGAATGTGGCTGACAATGAGGGCTGACTGAGAAGCCAATGATAATGGCACTCGGTTTTGATTCTACTGCATATACTGGCTTTTTAGGAGCCTACTCTTTTTGGATGCACACCTTCCTAGGATGGAGTGGGGGGGCTTGGACTTCCCACAGGACAGGGCACCCTGACTTCTCTTTGAACTGGAGAGGGAGGGGGAGTAGGGAAATGGGAGGGAAATGGGAGGAGGTGGAAATTTTTAATAAATAAATTTTAAAAATATAAAAAGAAAATTCGAGACTAATAAAGCATTATATCTTTAAAAAATGATATCTCATGCTTTTAGTTTCAAATGAGGATGACTTGAGAATTAATCTAAGTTAGTAAAGCAGATTTCCTTAGAAAAATGGATGCATTTTCTTTTAGGCAATATGAAGTCCTAAAGAGATTAACGGATTTGCTCAAACATCTGTGTTTCTCATCTTTTCTACTCTCTTCACATATTATTTTCACTATAAATTCATACATATCTTGGTGAACTGGTTCATGCCTGTAATCTCAGGACCTGGAAGGATGAGGTAGGATACTTCCTGTGCCTGGCCTAAGATTTTATAAACACAAACAAGTAAAACAAGACTAACTATCCATCCACTATACCAGAAATAGAGACACCTATACATGGGGTAAGAAGAGCTCTCTTCTCCGTGTGTGTGTGTGTGTGTGTGTGTGTGTGTGTGTGTGTGTGTGTGTGTATGCTTGTTGTTTGGTTTGGTTTGGTTTTATTGAGACAGGTTTGGTGGTTAAAATGAAAATCTTCCTTCATAGGTCCATATATTTCAATTCTTGTTTCCTGACTGGTGAACTTTTGGGAAACATTAGGAGTGTGAGGCCATGTTAGAATAGATATGTCCTTGTTGGAAGAGATGTGTCACTGGTGGTGGGATTTGGGGATACAAAAGGCCATGCCAGGCCCAGTGTCACTTTCTCTGTCTGCTACCTGAGGATCACAATGTACAGCTTCAGCTACTGCTCCAGACATGCCTGGATGCCACTGTGCTGCTTGCCATGATGATAATGTTTTAAGCTTTTAAAATATAAGTAATTTCCCAATTAATTTTTTTAATTTATAAGAATTTCTTTGATCGTGATTTCTTTTCACTGCGATGTAACACTCATTAGGGCAGAATTAGGGCATTGTTACAGGAATGGGGTATTTCTTTGCCTAAACTAACCATTCTGTTTGTCTGAAGAATATGGGAGACTTTGTATTGTTTAACTAGAAAAGAGGTGGAACACTTTAAGCATGGCTTGCTGGGTCATCTTAGTAGAAACATGAAAGAGTGATATGGAGAGTTATGTGGACTGTTATAGATATAACTTAGGTTTCAAAGCATAAGAGTTTTAGTAAATAGCCAGAGAGCATTCTTGTGATATTTCACCAGAGAGTGTATGCTCTTTTTCCTATGTCCTAGAAATTTGTTGTAGGCTGAAATGAAGAGTTATTGATTAATGGCCTTGGGAGAGAATACTTCAAGATAGCCTGTTATTGATTTTGTTCTATGTTTGCTAGTAAACACTCTTATGAAGTCCTACAATAAAAAGGAATAAGTAGGGCAAGGATAAATACAAATATAAATTTTGAGAAAGCAAAGAGCACCAGAATGGGTGATGTTGGAGCCAAGAATACTTTGTTAAAGGAAGTGTTTTAGAAAGTCTTATGATAAATGTAATACAGGGAAGGATCCTATCCAGATGTCTTCATTAATGTCTAACTGTTGTGAAGAAACACATGAAAATGACAATTATTATAAAGAAAAATATTTAATTTCATATGGCTTACAGGTTCAGGGATTTAGTCCATTATCATCATGTTGGGAAGCATGGTGGTATGCAGGCAAACAGGTGTTGGAGAAAGACCTGAGAATTCTACATCTGGATCTGTAGGCAGCAGCAAGGAAGAGTGACACTGGGCCTGGCTTGAATATTTGAAACCTTGAAGGTACCAGTAACAACAACAAGGCTGAACTTCCTAATAGTAATATTCCCTATGAGCCTATGGAGATCAATTTCATTCAAATCACTATACCAGTTATGCTTCCAAATAGTGAAAAGGAAACAAAAGGAAGTTTACATATAAAGGAAACCATCAGAAACTGAAAGCTTATGTAAGTATAATGTAGGGAGCTGGGCAAGTTTCCAGACCTAGCTAGCAGAAGAATTTGGCAACTTTGGCCAGGTAGTTCTGTGTAGGGAGCTGTCCAGAGATAGCCATTACAAGATGGCGCTGGCAGTCCTGCAGCTTGGAGGTAAACATGTACTTATTTGGTATTGCCGCATGGGGCTGAGCGCCCTTTGCCTGTACATGCGCAATTGAGCCTTGTCCCTGGCCAAACCCGAGGCTCCGGGCATCAGCAGACTGGTACTCACCAATCAGGACAGTACCCGAGTCCCTTCAACCTATATAAGCAGATGCCGCTTGGCCTTCACTCTCTCTCGCTTTCTGCTCTCCCTTGAACCAAGAGGCTCCAATAAAGTGTGATGTGAGAAGAATCCTCGACTCGTGGTCGTTCTTCCTTGCTGGTCAAGGGGCCTGCCACAGTTCTGGTTTAGGGTTCAGAGACACAGGAAGAGGGTTAAGGAGCATTCCTTCACTGCTAAAGAAAGCCATGACTCACAGTTTAGAGAAGTTTGAGTGAGTCATGTTGCAGAAGGTTATGGATCATCTCTAGTGGCATAAGTGTGAGGCAACTGATCATTGGTAGGGGATTATGAAGCAAGAGGTCCTGGTGAAAATCAGATAAAACTGTTTTCAGAAATCTGGCTCTCTATAGTCCAACTTGGCTCAATAGCTCTCTATTACTGAGGGCACCATCACTCTCCAATACTGAGGAACAAGCTGGGAAATCAGTACCTAAAACATGGAATAATAAAGGAAACTTCAGATTTAAATGATAACACATGAGATCTGGAAAAATGACACCTCAATAGCAAGTATTCCTGGTGACTGTTCACTCAACCTAAACAATATTAATCAACAAATATAAATCTTGTTTTAAAACCAATACCACTGGATTACACTAAATATTGTAAATATTTACAAAGAGAATAAGAGAAAACAATCAAACAAAAAACATGGAAGAGTAAACATTCTAAGCACTGTAATTATGGCAAAAATCAGAAAAGAAAAAGAAGTGCCATTGTTATTGACACAGGCTACTGCATATAGTTCTTGGGCCCTTATCAGCAGCCAGGAGGAACAACTAAGGACCCTAGTATAAAATGACTGGATACTGAGTGATTTGTAATGCAACTGCCAAGAACTAAAGGCAGGAGGATTGTAAATTCAAAGCCTACTTATCCTACAAAGCAAAGACAAACTTCACCCAGATACTGAAAATTTGTCTCAACACAGTAAGTGAAAGGAGGTTTGAGTATTTATCTTTTTAGTAGTAATTTCAAATAATATATGAATGGTACACATTTCAATCTCTATAACACAAATGAACAAAAATAAAAACAAACAAAAACCCAACTTTTCAAAGAACAAATTTATTATTAAAAATTCTCATACTGAGTGGTGACAGTGCATATCTTTAATCTGAGCACTTGAGAGTCAGAAACAGGTGGATATCTATGAGTTTAAGGCCAGTCTGGTCTACAGAGCAAATTCCAGGACAGGTTCCAAAAGCTGCAGAAAAAACATGTCTCAAAAAACAAACAAACAAACAAAAAATCTCATAAAGGAAACTATAAATCCTACTATGCATTTGCATATATCTGTGTGCATATGTACTTACGTACAATATATACATACATATGTGTCTGTATACATGTCTATAATATAAAAATTATATATTCAGCAAATGTAGTGCTAGATTTTTTATGTATCGTTTTATGAAAAGAAAAACTAAATTGTCAGGATTCCCATATTCAAGAGCACAAGTAGAACATTTTAAAAGTCATTGTCTTTCAAAGATACTCACTATAGATATATTAATGAAAATCAAGGTCCCTGTGTCTTAATACTTTTGAGTTCTTGTAGGAAACTCTATAAATTTTCTTCTTCAATAAAATTCAGTGATTGTGGCTGTGAAGGGCAACAAAATATTAACAAATGATACTTTAAAAAACCCTCTTAGTCCAAGATGGCTCAGTAGGTTAAGGCACTTGATATCAAGTCTAACAACACGAGTCAGTTCACCAGAACTCACAATATGGAAGGAGAAAACCAATCCTTGGAAGTAATCATTTGACTTCCATTTGTATTGTGGACACCAAACACATACATAGCCAATAGTAATATATTTAATTTAATTTTAAAAATATATTTTGTTTCAGATGCTTTGACACTATCTCATGATGTTTCCTGAAGTTTTTAAACCATGAGAAATATTCATTAATTGTCTTAGTGTGTCTGCTGCCAACTATTGTTTCTCTTGACTATGTACTATATCCTATTAAAATAAAATCTTATAAAAAACAAAAATAAATGTGCTATAAATCACAACATTATACAACAATTGCATAGTAATCTTTTCAAGAGTAACTTATCAGAACCAAGGGATATGGCAAGCTTTTTGGTTTAGCCTTTACCAGATCCATTGGTTCTGATAAGTTGCTCATGAAAAGATGACTGAGAGAAATTACTGTATAATGTTGTGGTTCGTAACATAAATGTGTTGTTAATGTACCAGGATTCAATGGGGGAAAAGGGTCTTACCAACCTTGAGCTCTGATAGTGTGCACCTCCCTTACCACCTTTTAACTTTGGATCATGGACAATACAAAAAATGGCTATGGAAGCTTAATAAGAGAGCATGGTGTTGAACTTCTGTTCTCTTAGAAAGGGGTGGCTTCTCTTGTTCACAATCCCACATCAGAGGCTGGGAATTTGCAGGTATTGTTCTCTCCCCAGACTCCTAGAAAACCATTAACTTAGCCAACAAAATGGGATTTTCTTGGTTGTATCAGAGACAATGGTAAACTTCATATATTGCAGAATTTAGAGAAGTGAAGTTATTTTCCGTCTCTTAGGCAGATTTTCACAACCCAGAGAAGAGCTCAAAATTATACATTTGCCTAAACTTCATATAGTTCTCCTATACTGTGAACTCTTCCATGATTCCAGAAAAAGGATACAGTGTCTGGTGTCTTTTCTTGCTGGGGCACTTCAGTTTTTCAGCACGGTCCTTACTCTTTTATTTCTCAGGAACCAAAAGTCATTACCTTTTTTTTCTCAGTCAATTGATTGCCACCTCCCAAACTTTAGTGTCTTTATGCATACGGTTTGGTGCTGAAGCGCACCCTGAATTTGTAATAAATTCTATTACCATGCTGTCTGTGCACCCACTTTTAGTACATTTTTTTGGTGAGCCACAAATAGTGGGATAAGTAAAAAACAAAAGTAGCATGTCCTCCAACTATTTGTTTTTAAATTCCAATGCAATATGTGCATTTCTCACAGCAGATGTGTAGATCAGTCACTCTTGACAATGTTCCCAGTTTTCTAGCACACTTAAAAAACTGAAGACTTTGCCCCTATCCAAGAATGCCCAAGTACTTCCTCCCGCCAGTCAGACCCAGTTTTCCACACCCCTATAGTTTCTCCTCCTGTTAGATGAATCACGAAGTATTTTATCTGAACCGTCTTCCTCAACACTACTTTTCATGAAACATTCTTTGTGTCTCTGACTGACTCTTCAGTATTGCCTTTTATGACTTAGGGCATAAGACTGTTTACCCAATAATTAAGCTTCACTCATAAGCATTAAGTAAAGAACTTTGAGTTTGAGCCTGTTTATTATTATTATTATTATTATTATTATTATATTTATTTTTCACTTCCTATCTAAAGAATTGTAAACTATTTAGAATAAGCTTTGTTTTCCCCTGAGCACTACAAATTAAACAAAGAAGGTTCCCATCATAAAAACAGTGCTATGAGCAGAATACAATGCCATCTGTTAGTAAGAATACATAAATTGTCTGTTGGATAAAACCTTGTTTTTGGGTGCGAGAGACTAAAATCAGGCTATCTCCAGCTAATGAACTACCAAGATGTAAAGTTTTCATTCATTTCAGTCCCTCCTTCGGTCTCCATTAGGGAAATGTTGCTAGTTCCTCTAGTACTAGAAAGACAAATATCTGGAGTTATTAAACATGATTATCCTACATCAGTGACCAAACCACTAAAATTATATTTATAAGATGCGAGTGTATGCCCAAGTTAATTGTAAACAGTAAAATTGGTACAAATTTTAATGGCATGGTTGTATGTAGCTATACTATTTCTAGTGAAAGCAGGATTTCTAAAGTTATGTGCCTATTGATTAATGCCTTTAATGAGAAAAACAATATTTTTTTTACTGTGATTGATTTTACATTAAAACAATTATCCAATTTTTCAAAAGAAAAAAATTACAATGTTTTCTCCATCTGGTTTGATCAGACACAATTCATTTTTTTGCTACATAGATGGGATCAGTAACCAGTAAAATGTTAAGAAAGTGACATGAAAAAGTACATTTTATTTTTACTTGACTTCACTCAAGGCAATTAATATATTCAAATATGTAAATAGGAACTTTCTTTTCTCAGTGAAATTCTTTTATCATGCTACTTACACAACATATTGGTTCAAGATATAGAGGCATCATTGAATGCCAACCTGCACTTTTGAGCTTAGAAGAAAGACGCTTAAAAGTAATCCCACACTAGCTCAGAATTGAGAATAATAGAAGGTTATTTATTTAGGGGTAGACTCAAAAAACACAATCCTCTGCTGGAATGGAGAACAGCAACTGAATCCCACAGTCAGGAAAGAGACAAAATGTGTGCTTTACATCAGCATAAATAGTATAAGAGGCCATGCCCAAGTGGGCTGATAACTTAAAGGCTACTGCCATTAGGGATTCCTACAGTTTGTTTGTCAAGATAAAACTCATATTTAAAGCTTCTACTTAGAATAAAGTAATTATGTGCCCGAAAATAAAATGTACTGATGTTCCTTGCTTCTCATTCAGTCAGTGCCAATTTCAGGGTGGAAAAGTAAAGGAATGTAAAAAACTCCCTTTCCCTTCAGAAAAGCCCTGTTGTATGTATATATGTATGTATGTATGTATGTATGTATGTATGTATCATTTATCTATCTATCTGTTGTTTACAGAAGTTTCTGTCTCACAGGTGTTCAGTCCCAAGAAAACACACAGAGGCCTACATTAATTATAAACTGGATGGTCTATTAGCTCAGGCTTCTTATTAATTAACTCTTACTTCTTACATTAACTCATAATGTTTGTCTGTGTTAGCCACATGGCTTGGTACCTTTTATCAGTGAGGCATTCTCATCTTGTGCCCTCTGTGTCTGGGTGCTGACTGCAAACTGAGCCTTTCCTCTTCCCAGATTTCCCCTAATCTAGTCACTCTACCTATACTTCTTGCCTCACTATTGGCCAATCAGCATTTTAGTAAACCAACACAAGTGACAAATCTTTACAGGGTACAAGATCATTGCCCTACATCACTCTCCCCTTTTTTTGAAAACAAGAACTCAGAATCTAATTTCCTTTGTTTAGCTTTTTTCCTGACCATTATTCATTACAACTTTTAACCAGCACTTTAAACAAAAACAAGCTTCCATAATCTAAATTTTGGGAATGTGGGCATAGTTTTCTAGGCTACTTCTTGCTGATTGGGGGCACTGATAATCTTATGGGGACCTAAAGAAAATTTAGGATTATAGTCAAGTCCTGAATGGAATATTCTGTTAGATTTGATCATCTCAACCATCATTCTTGAGGCTGTACTGGATGTAAAACTCAGAGAAAATGTCAAAAGAGGTCCTCTAAAATGTTGGATCATCTGGGCCATCCACTCAAATCAGAGATTTTTCAAGGGGTCTTGGTTCATCAAGCTACATTAGTCTGGAAGGAATCCACAAGTTATCATATTCTGTGTAAAGAAAACCAGAACTTATTTTCCAAAGCCACATATCCTTAGACTCAAAATTTGAAGTCAAAATACCTTTAGAATACATATGTTGGTTTAGCTTAGTAGCTTATACAATGAAATGTCTTTCTTTACCTAGCTCATTTACAGTCAAAAAAATAAAAGAAAACACAATAATAAACATAATCAAGACTCTTGCTTATATTCCATCTTTATACAGCATAATTTTCTTTACTCCTTTAATTTATGACTGTCTCTTTAAAGACATTGCTTGTTTTTAAACCATTACTTCTTTTTATAATTATTTATTTTCTCTCCCAAGTCTATGTACATTTACTTAACATTGTGAACCATTTAGAGGTCTTTTTCATCTGAATCTTTCTTTACTGTGTACCTGTAATCATTTTAAAATGGTAAGCTGCTAGGTTTCAGTTGTCCTGGATGTTGGCTCTTTCTGTCTCAGGGTTTTAATATGGTGGGGGTAGTTCACTGCCTGCTCTAGGTCTGCTGGGTGGGAGTCATCCTCAACACCTCAACTCTAGGCATACAAAACATAAACTCTTTAGATCTGAGTAAAAGCTAAATTTGCCATGTAACACACTGTGTGGCCTGGAAGTATCTCTGTGTATGGCAGTGGGAATCTGTCATGCTCACCTGCCTGTGCACGCCTAGCAGAGCTGATCCCCCTGCCTTCCCAGGAAGGGAGTATTGAGCTGCAGGCATGGTCTCAGCTACTTTAATCCTGATCCTGACTGGGCACATAAGCATCTGGATCCAAAGTGGGTGGTGGACATCAACCCCTGCCCCCCAAAGAGCCAGAGTTGTTCCTGTAACTAGCATGAACCAGGAAGCCTTCCTTTAAAGAAACCATGCAGTTCTTGCCACTAAAGCTGAGTCAGGAAATCTCTTAAAGGAGCTATGTCTCCGATTGCTGCTAGCAACAGAGCAAGAAGCTGCAATAAACTCTGATTTTTTGTGTGTGTGTCTAGAATTATTTTCCAAATTCTCTCAGGTTTTAAGTGGATTTAGTTTGCCACATTGACACCAATTGTTTACAGATATTTCTGTCCCACCCTGTCCTGCAGCTGTTCAGTCCCAAAGAAACACACAGAGGCCTACATTAATTATAAACTGTTTGGCCTATTAGCTCTAGCCATGTTGGGCAGCAGATGAAGATGGATGCTATAAAGTAATCCAATGCTAGCTCATAATTGAGTATAATAAACGGTTATTTATTTAGGAGTAGACTCACAGGTCACAGTTTTCTGCATGAATGGGGAACAGGAACTGAATCTAGCAGCCAGGAGAGAGTGTACATGCAAACTTTATGGCTGGATTCATACTATAAGAGACCATGCCCTAGTGGACTGGTTTATTAAAGGCTATTCGCTGAAGGAGTTCCCACAACAATTTATATAGAATATATATTTGACCTACAAATGAAAAGAAGCTATTTATAATTTTCAGTCCTTTAACTGTTTGTGTTAACAATCCCAATATGTAATTATATGTTCTACTTAAACTCATGGAGTACTTCTTACAATGCTTTCTTCAATGTTTTTTAAAACATTACATAATTCAATATATTTATTTTAAAAATGTGACTTTGAACATATGTCAGTTACTTTGGGGTATAAATCAGTTTTGTTATATTGCCCCACTTTGTGAACTGTGGAAGTATATCTGAAAATATCAAAACAACTAAGGGTGTACACTGGCTACTTTCCTTGTCTTACTAACCTCCAGAACTCTAATTTGCTCTCTTTTGAGCACTATTTTATTTTACTAAAAAGTCACAATTCAGTTGCTTGACAATTTTGCAATAGAAATGTAATTTATTTAATTATATTTTCCATGACACTGATCTAAAGCCAGTGAAAGAATTGCAAGCAGTATAATATGATTAAATTCATCATAACCTATAAAAATCATGATCTGTATATTTCTCTTGTGTGTTTAAATGCTACTGTTTAATCACAACTAATAAACATGTGATGGTGCAAAATGTAGATTAGATCCTAGAAGCAAGATTTATTGATGATTCATGGAAATCAATTTCACTAAAAGGCATTTTAAGGACATCAACAAGCAATGTGGTTACCCAGGGCAAAATTAAGCATAAAAACATATTGCCTCTGAGGCAGAACAAAATCATTTCTTGCAGGGAACAATATTGCAGAGTCTCAGCATGAGACTTGAATTCTATTTCAGGGAAGAGACGAGAAAAGAAAAACACATTAATAATAATCTTCCATCTACAATCATGGAAATTTAAATTTCCTGACTTGGATGTCTGCTAGAGTAATAACACTACAGTTCTAACCTTTTTGGCTAAAAAGTGAATTATTATTATCATCATCATCACCATTATTATTATTATTATTATATTAAGTTACTATATATATTCATTATACTTTAAACAAAATTGGTCATCAAAAACATATTTGACTATTTTTCATTTTCCTTATTAAGATGTTATAGAGAAAGTTCTGATTTCTTTTCCATTTTGAAGGTTATAGAAAAAAAGAAATATTTCTTTCAAAACTTTCTTTAGAGGATGTAGTGAAGGCACAGAACTTAAGAGCATTTTTTGTTTTTACAGATGTCCCAGGTTCAGTTTTTCAACAACCATATGTTAGCCACAACCATACGTAAATCTAGCTTCATGACTTTTTACAACCCTTGTGGGCACCAGGCATGCACATGGTATAAATACATACATGCACACAAACTTCTCATACACCTAAAATACAAGTAAATGAATCCATAAAATGATGTTTGTGTAATGGGTTTGAATTAATAGGTAGTTGCACTGTAAAGTAACATTCTTTAGAAGTATCAGGTTCACTTTCTTATTGTTTGGTTTTCTGGAACACACAAACCTGTGATGTTTCTTTGCCTTCCAACTTCAATGTAGTTCCAAATGTGAATTTGGGCAGTTGTTTTCTCTTCGGTTGTACAGAGCCTTCTCATATGCCTGAAGTGGTAAATGGCAGACTTAGACTTCACCTCAAACCTAGTAATGTCCTTCTGTGGAGTACAAAATGAACTACAAAATGAACCCTTCAGGGTCAGAAGACAAGCTATTTTGCAATATAGAACTTCTCATTTTGTCTTATTATTGTGTCACCAAGACTGCTCTACTTTTTTAAAAAAATACTTCCTTAAAAGCACAACTTTCTTTTCTGAGATAATAATAAAAAAATGCAAAGGAATAGCAATATTCAGAACAAACCAGCTGAATACATACAATCATCATGCAACTTCGTACTCAGATATATTATCCCTGATGCCATAGAGTTGAAGTACTATATTTAGTTTTAATATCATAGAAACAGCAAGGATTCAAAATTGTACATTTTTCAGTCCCTATAGGAAACTATTTCATTTTTTATAATTTTCTCTTTCAGAGTTACAAAGAACGTATTCTCTCTTTTCATCTCTCATTCTCCTCTCTGCTATGTTTTTCTGTAGCTACTGAAAAGTATCCACTGAAATCATTCTGAACTTCCAGATTTATTCATCATTTTCTTTTCATAAGATTATTCTGTCTTAAAGTTCTAAGGATGCTATTCAGTCTCAAAAAGTTTTTACTCACTTAAAGCAAAAATAAAAAATTACAATCTTTCTACACTCGATTTAACTTGTCATCAATACATCAACACCACTGCATTTTTAATTCCCTTCTTTTATGCTGAGATACTTACACAGGTGACTAAGTCCAGCTAATCTCCCTCTACACATCTATAAGTGTGATTAGTACCTTCTACTCATCAGCTTTTGATTATTACCTCTACTACATCATATTTTGAAAAGATAAGATCCACAAAGCTTCTTCATGTGAAGTTACTAATGAAAGTACACAGCATGACTCAGGATAGATACTGTCTATTGACCCGTAAAAATCCGTCTGTATCTGTGTGAAGAGAACATACCCACTGAACTGTAGGCATCTCTATAGTACCTATCCAGCATCTTGTTCTCTACTTCATATGTAAAGATGTATCATTGGTTTTGTAGAAAAATGTTCCTACAGATAGTTTTTGACATATAAATGCTTCTTATTGACTAGCTCTTATATCCTAAATTAACCTATTTTTATTATTCTGTGTATAGCCACAAGGTTGTGCCCTTCTGTTAAGGTTGCCTCTGGTGTCTACCTAATGAGAAAGGAAGAACAATAGCAGAGAGACATTAAATAATAGAAAAAAACTTCTGAATTAAATCAGTCAATATATTTCAAGGATGTGTTCACCTCAGAATGGAAAACAGGAGATGTGCTCTGTTGGGAAAGGGGTTTTACTCTTATTTCCACAGGAGAAAAAAAGCTATGGTTACCATCAAAATTAATAAAACATTGATTTGAAAAGGAGAAACCTCTTGAGGAAGAGAAATGACAGCTCATCTACAGAGGTGATAATCATACCGGTGACAGGTTAGAAAATCTCGTAAGGGTTGGGCTAGGGTTCCATTTTTTTTTTCTTTTAGTAATTTTATTAAATTATAAAAAGTTTCCATTTACGCCCCTCCTCCCAACGCCCTCCCACTCCCCCCCTCCCTCTCCTCCTCCCTCTTTGTCCCCAAGGGAAGTCAGGGTCTCCTGCCCTGTGGGAAGTCCAAGTTCCTCCCCCCTCACTCCAGGTCCAGGAAGGTGAGCATCCAAACAGACTGGATCCCAAAAATCCAGTATATGCAGAGGAAACCAGTCCCAGTGTCATTGTCAATGGCTTCTCGGAAAGACTGCAGGCCAGCCACATTCAGAAAATCCAACCACATTCAGAGAATCTGGTTGGATCACATGCTCGTTCAGTCACGGTCCATCTGGCCTTGGTAAACTCTCATTAGATCCGACCCCTTGTATCAGTGGGTGATAGTATCCCTCGCAGTCCTTCGTCATTTTCTTCCTCCTTTTGCTCCTCGTTTGGAACTTGGGGGGCTCAGTTCGGTGCTCCAACGCGGGCCTCCATCTGTATCGTCATCCAACGCCAGGTGAGGGATCTATGGTGATAAGCAAAATATTCATCAGTATGGTCAAGGGCCAAGGCTGGTTCAGGCAACCCTCCTCTGTCCAGAGAACAATCTGGGGATCTCTCCTTGGACCTGGGATCCCATATATAATCAAGTTTCCTGTAAACTCTAATATGACTCCCTTAGTTGAAATATATTCTTCCCTGATCCCACATTCATCCTTCCTCCCTTTCCCCCATCCCGGTCAACCGAGCTTTCTCCATTCCTCCCCTACTCCCTTCTCTCTAACCCTCTCCCCTTCCAACAACCCTCCCACCACCCCCCCCCCCATGCACCCAAGGTTACCTGGGACTCTTGACTATTTCCTACCTCCTGGCGGATAGGTAAATAATCTTCATCAGGTTCGTCTTCTTATTTAGCTTCTCTAGGATCACGAATAATAGGCTCAAAGACCTTTAATTATGGTTAGAATCCACTTATGAGTGAATACATACCGTGTTCCTCTTTTTGGGTCTGGCTTACCTCACTCAGTAAAGCGTTTTCTATGTCCATCCATTTGCATGCAAAATTCAAGATGTCATTATTTTTTACCGCTGAGTAAAACTCTAATGTGTATATGTTCCACACCTTTTTTAACCATTCTTCTATTGAGGGGCACCTAGGCTGTTTCCAGGTTCTGGCTATTACAAATAGTGCTGCTATGAACATAGTTGAACAAACGCTTTTGTAGTATGTTTGGGCATCTCTAGGGTATATTCCCAAGAGAGGAATTGCTGGGTCCTGAGGGAGGTTGACTCCCAGTTTCCTGAGAAACCGCCACACTGATTTCCAAAGTGGCTGCACAAGTTTGCATTCCCACCAACAATGGATGAGTGTTCCCCTCATTCCACATCCCCTCCAGCATAGGCTGTCATTGGTGTTTTTAACTTTAGCTATTCTGACAGGTGTAAGATGGTATCTCAAAGTGGTTTTGATTTGCATTTCCCTGATCGCAAAGGAGGTTGAGCATGACCTTAAGTGTCTTCTGGCCATTCGAAGTTCATCTGTTGTGAATTCTCTGTTCAGATCAGTACCCCATTTTTTAATTGGGTTAATTAGAGTTTTAGTGCCTAGTTTCTTGAGTTCTTTGTATATTCTGGAGATCAGACCTTTGTCTGATGAGGGGTTGGTGAAGATCTTCTCCCAGTCAGAAGGCAGCCTTTTTGTCTTACTGACAGTGTCCTTTGCTTTACAGAAGCTTCTCAGTTTCAGTAGATCCCATTTATTCATTGTTTCTCTTATTGTCTGTGCTGCTGGGGTCCTACTTAGGAAGAGGACTCCTGTGCCTATATCTTGTAGACTACTTCCCACTTTCTCTTCTATCAGGTTCAGAGTGGACGGATTAATGTTGATGTCTTTAATCCATTTGGACTTGATTTTTGTGCATGGTGATAGATATGGATCTACTTTCATTTTTTTACAGGTTGACATCCAGTTATGCCAGCACCATTTGTTAAAGATGCTTTCCTTCTTCCATTGTATACCTTTAGCTCCCTTGTCAAAAATTAGGTGCTCATAGGTTTGTGGGTTAATATCCGGGTCTTCTATTCGATTCCAAAGGTCGATTTCTCTGTTCTTATGCCAATACCAAGCTGTTTTCAATACTGTAGCTCTATAATAGAGTTTGAAGTCAGGGATGGTAATGCCTCCTGAAGTTCCTTTATTGTATAAGATTGTTTTGGCTATCCTGGGTTTTTTGTTTTGCCATATAAACTTGATTATTGTTCTCTCAAGGTCTGTGAAGAAGTTTGATGGGATTTTGATGGGGATTGCATTGAATCTATAGATTGCTTTTGGTAGAATTGCCATTTTTACTATGTTGATTCTCCCAATCCAAGAGCAGGGGAGGTCTTTCCATTTTCTGGTATCCTCCTCAATTTCTTTCTTCAAAGACTTAAAGTTTTTGTCAAATAGGTCTTTCACTTCCTTGGTTAGAGTAACCCCAAGATATTTTATGCTATTTGTGGCTATCATGAAAGGTGATGTTTCTCTGATTTCCCTCTCTGCTTCTTTATCCTTTGTGTATAGGAAGGCCACTGATTTTTTGGAGTTGATCTTGTATCCTGCCACGTTACTAAAGGTGTTTATCAGCTGTAGGAGTTCTTTGATAGAGTTTTTGGGGTCACTTATGTAAACTATCATATCGTCAGCAAATAACGAAAGTTTGACTTCATCCTTTCCAATTTGAATCCCCTTGATCTCCTTATGTTGTCTTATTGCTATTGCTAGAACTTCAAGCACTATATTGAAGAGGTATGGAGAGAGTGGACAGCCTTGTCGCGTTCCTGATTTTAGTGGAAAGGCTTTGAGTTTCTCTCCATTCAGTTTGATGTTAGCTGTCGGCTTGCTGTATATTGCTTTTATTATATTTAGGAATGATCCTTGTATCCCCAGTCTCTCCAACACCTTTATCATAAATGGGTGTTGAATTTTGTCAAATGCTTTTTCAGCATCTAGTGAGATGATCATATGTTTTTTTTCTTTCAGTTTATTTATATGATGGATTACATTGATAGATTTGCGAATGTTGAACCAGCCCTGCATCTCTGGAATGAAGCCGACTTGATCATAATGGATAATTTTTCTAATGTGCTCTTGGATACGGTTTGCCAGTATTTTATTGAGAATTTTCGCGTCAATGTTCATGAGTGAGATTGGCCTGTAATTCTCTTTCTTGGTTGTGTCTTTGTGTGGTTTTGGTATTAGAGTAACTGTAGCTTCATAAAAGGAGTTAGGCAATGACTCTTCTGTTTCTATATTGTGGAATACGTCAAGGAGTATAGGTATTAGCTCTTCCTGGAAGTTCTGGTAGAATTCTGCATTGAAACCATCTGGTCCTGGGCTTTTTTTGGTAGGGAGATTTTTGATAACAGCTTCTAATTCTTCGCGATTAACAGGTCTATTGAGATTGTTCACCTGTTCTTGGTTCAACTTTGGTATATGGTACTTATCTAAAAAAATGTCCATTTCTTTTACATTTTCCAACTTTGTGGCATATAAACTTTCGTAGTAAGATCTAATGATTCTCTGAATTTCCTCTGTGTCTGTGGTTATGTCCCCCTTTTCATTTCTGATCCTATTAATTTGCACGTTCTCTCTCTGCCGTTTGATTAGTTTGGATAGGGGTTTGTCAATCTTGTTGATTTTCTCCAAGAACCAGCTTTTTGATTCATTGATTCTTTGGATTGTTTTCTCTGTTTCTATTTTGTTGATTTCAGCCCTCAGTTTGATTATTTCCAGTCTTCTACTCCTCCTGGGTGAATCAGCTTCTTTTTTTTCTAGAGCTTCCAAGTGTGCTGTTAGGTCTCCAATGTGTGCTTTCTCCGTTTTCTTTATTTGGGCACCTATTGCTATGAACTTTCCTCTTAGCACTGCTTTCATAGTGTCCCATAGGTTTGAGTATGTTGTGTCTTTGTTTTCATTAAATTCAAGGAAGTCTTTAATTTCTTTCTTAATTTCGTCCTTGACCCAGGGGTGATTTAGTAGTTGACTGTTCAACTTCCATGAGTTTGTTGACTTCCTGGGGTTAGCATTGTTGTTGAATTCTAATTTTAATCCATGGTGATCTGACAAGACACATGTGGTTACTAATATTTTTTTGTATCTGTGGAAGTTTGCTTTGTTACCGAGTATGTGGTCAATCTTCGAGAAGGTTCCATGAACTGCAGAGAAGAAGGTATATTCTTTCCTATTTGGGTGGAGTGTTCTATAGATGTCTGTTAAGTCCATTTGATTCAATACCTCCAATAAATCTCTTAATTCTCTGTTTGGTTTCTGTGTGATTGACCTGTCCATTGGTGAGAGAGGAGTGTTGAAGTCTCCTACTATTAGTGTGTGTGGTTTGATGACTGCCTTGAGTTCTAGAAGAGTTTGTTTTATAAAAGTGGGTGCCTTTATATTAGGGGCATAGATATTCAGGATTGAGACTTCTTCCTGATGAGTTGTTCCTGTTATGAGTATGAAATGTCCATCTCCATCTCTTCTGATTGATTTTAGTTTGAAGTCGATTTTGTTAGATATTAGAATGGCCACACCCGCTTGTTTCTTAGGTCCATTTGCTTGGAAAACCTTTTCCCAACCCTTTACTCTGAGTAGGTGTCTGTCTTTGTGGTTGAGGTGTGTTTCTTGTAAACAGCAGAATGTTGGATCCTGTTTTCGTATCCAATCTCTAAGTCTGTGCCTCTTTATAGGTGAATTGAGTCCATTGATATTAAGAGATAATAATGACCAGTGGTTGTTGACTCGAGTCATTTTTTTTTTTTTTTTAGGTAGTAGAGTGTATGTGTTTTCCTTCTTTGGGTTGTGCTAGTGAAGGGTCGCTAGATGACTGAGTTATTGTAGTCAGTGTTGGCAATGTTGGATTCCTTGGGATGTAATTTTCCTTCTAATATTCTCTGTAAGGCTGGATTAGTAGTTATGTATTGTTTAAATTTGTTTTTATCCTGGAATATTTTGTTTTCTCCGTTGATAGTGAATGAAAGCTTGGCTGGGTATATTAATCTGGGCTTGCATCCATGGTCCCTTAGTTTCTGCAGTACCTCTATCCAGGACCTTCTGGCTTTCATGGTTTCTATAGAGAAGTCTGGTGTAAGTCTGATAGGTTTACCTTTATAGGTTACTTGACCTTTTTCCTTTGCAGCTCTTAATATCCTTTCTTTAATCTGAATGCTTTGTGTTTTGATTATTATATGGCGAGAGGATGTTTTTTTCTGATCCAGTCTATTCGGTGTTCTGTATGCTTCTTGCACCTTCATAGGAATATCACTCTTTAGGATGGGAAAGTTTTCTTCTATAATTTTGTTGAATATATTTTCTGGACCTTTGGACTGCAATTCTTCTCCTTCTTCTACTCCTATTATTCTTAGATTTGGTTTTTTTATTATGTCCCATATTTCCTGAATGTTTTGTGATGTGAATTTGTTGGATTTCCTGTTTTCTTTGGTCAGGGCATTTATTTTCTCTATGGTGTCTTCATAATCTGAGATTCGTTCTTCTATCTCTTGTATTCTATTGGTTATGCTTGTTCCTGAAGTCTCTGTTTGTTTACCTAGATTTTCCATATCCAGCCAGTCCTCGGTTTGTGTTTTCTTCACTGCCTCCATTTCAGTTTTCAATTCTTGAACTGATTCCATTACCTGTTTGATTATTTTTTCTTGGTTTCCCAGGGTATCATTTACGAATTTACTTATTTCTTCAAACTTTTTGTTATATTTGTCTTCCATTTCTTTACTCATTTCTTCCATTTTTTTGTTATATTTCTCTTCTATTTCTTTAAGTGAGTTATTCATACCCTGTTTAAGAGACTCTATTGCTTTTATAATGACACTGTTTTCCACTTCTTCCGGTATAGGGTGTTCAAGTCCTTTTGTCATAAGATCGCTGGGATCTGGTGTTTTCGTGTTGTTTTTCAGATTGTTGGAGGAATTCTTGCCTTGGCGCCTGCCCATCTCTTCCTTCAGATGCTCTCCAATGGCTCTTCGCTCCGCTGGGTCTTTTGCTACTGGATTAATGCCCCTTGCTCTCCAGGAATCACTTTGCCTGCAGCCTTAGGTTGCTGCAGGCAGGCTTTAGAACAAAGGGATTTCCGTCCCTTTGCACTCACCGCCTGTACGTCCCGCGGTGCCCACCCCGGCTGAGATGGAGGAATTTAAGCCCCGAAAAAAGGAGAGGGGAGGGTATGGGTTCCAGGCAGAAAGCTGGGATGGCGTTGCAGGAGAGAGGGATTAGCTGGGGAAGCTGCCCCTTTGGAGTAGTCAGGGAGATAAGGGTGGCGGGAGTATTGTGTGTTCCCTAACCGGCCTTGTGTGGCGGTCAGGAACAATACACTTACCCCTCCACAGGAACAGAGCCCCTCGCTGGTCAGAGGTGCCCCTGCCTGCAGTCTTGGCTTGCTGCAGGCCGGCTTTTGGAACAAAGGGACTCTAGGGTTCCATTTTTGTCTTCTAATGAAAATACTCATCTTCAAAAACTCAAGAGACCCTAAATGTTTGCATGCATAAAGAGGAAAAGATAACTATCCAGAAAGGATCACTGAATAAAGAGGAATATGCCTTATGGGATAGGTAATCTGCTGGGTAAAATTTAATTCTCTACATATATATTTATATCTACTATCCAGTAGAATTATAGACTCACTTAAAAATCAAAGCTGACTTTGGAGATGGACAATGGGCTATACTTCGCTAAACCTAGTATATTGTTAAAAGAAAATTTCAGTCTCATGTTAGGAGCCATTGGGTATGAGAAAGAAAGAAGAAAGAATTTAGTAAAAAAAAATTACTTTTCTCCATACCTATTTTGTCTATATCATATCCTTCATTGAATATATACCTACATTAATGATGTTTAAGTTTTCCACAATGAACAATAGATTTTCCTGCAGTAATCCTTTATGTTTCCAGAAAGAAGATGGGGCCCTACAACAATGACTCTACCTATTTGATATGATGCCATGATGTTGATAGCTCTACATTAAGACCAGTTTTGGGTACCAGCTGCTCAAGATGGTTTCAACTTCCTTAGCTTAAATGACACACCTTCTTATAATGTTCTGGACAGAATTCCAAATATGAACTCCAGAAACCCTATCAACTACTCAGATTCTGTGTACATTATACCAAATAACAATCTTGAAACTTAACTATTATTTTAACTTTACAGGATGCCATAGAAAGAACATCACCCCCATGACAGCTGGAAGCAATTCCAGAAGATGTTGGCCCTTCTCCCAACACTGCTCATCCTCATGGTTAGGAACATCACTTAGGGGTTGATTATAATGGGTATAGGGTTGGGGTTTGTGGAAAAAAGTTTGTAGGCTTAGGAATCTCAAAAACTAAAGGAAACTGAAAGGAATAATGGTAGATTAGTGTGAACTTACTCAAACTAATAAAAATAGTGAGCAATAGAGTAAATGCTAGTGAGATTATTTATAGAAAATTTACATTGGTATAAATTCTTGTATATTGATACAAATTAAAATTATATTTGTTATGTTGAATTTATTGAACATGTATTAAATATGTTCCTATTTCCTTTTATAAAATTTGTACACCTACGCAAAGTTATTTTGTTAGATTGTATGAATACATGTTTTCTACCTCTTTTTAAGACATTTTGCATATTAATATAATTAGAATATATTTATCATATTGCATTATACATTTTTAACCTACGATCCTGATACTTATACATTTTGAGGTCATTGTCCTCATTGTTGTTTAAAGACTGTTTAACATTTTAATATGAAGTCTTAGTCTTTAAGTAATACAGGTATTAAGTATTATAGATCAATAGTCATTCATGTTTGTCATACTGACAGTTAGACCGATCAGGTTCTTCAGACACACAGAGATTGTATTTTGCATAGGTAGGTAATCTTCAACCACTTCAAAGAACTGTAGAATATGACATTTAAATAACTTAGGGTTTTGTTGATGTGAGATACGATTGTTCTTGGCAACACTGATCTATTCCCGAGAGAATGTTGAGCACAGAAGACACTCCACTTGGAGCTTGTTTTTTTCATGGCAAAACTGGTCTCTGTGTAAGGAACTGCCCATGCCTTGACAACTGAAAAAAATGCTCTGTGTCTGGACTGAACAATCAGGATATAAGAAAAAAAAAAGACTGCCAAATCTTACCAAGACAGGGTAAAACAGTTTTGAAAAATTTCTTGCCTCTGAAAATGGTCTATCAGTTACTCTAGGCCTTAGCCAAAGTTGGCTGCTTCAACATTGTGCTTGATTGCACTTCCTGCTTACTCAAGTAATGTTATCTTACTCTCAGCTCTTCAATGGGGTTGAAGACTAGATAGCGATAGTTATTTTCCTCTTATGACTTAGCCAAGCCATTTCTTTTTATTCTTTTTTTTATTAATTTATAAAAGTTTCCACTTCTTCCACTCCTCACAATACCCACCCACTCCCCCCACTCTCTCTCCTCCTTCCTCTCCAGTCCTAAGAGCAGTCAGGGTTTCCTGCCCTGTGGGAAGTTCAAGTTACTCCCCTCTCTCTCCAGGTCTAGGAAGGTGAGCATCCAAACAGATTAGGGTCCCAAAAAGCCAGTACATGCAGACGAAACAAGTCCCAGTGCCATTGTCAATGGCTTCTCAGACAGTCCCCGGGCCAGCCACATTCAGAGAATCCAGTTTGATCACATGCTCATTGAGTCCCAATCCAGCTGGCCTTGGTGAGCTCTCATTAGATCAGTCCCCTTGTATTAGAGGGTGAACGTACCCCTCGCGGTTCTGATTTTCTTTTTCATGGTCTCCCTCCTTCTGCTCCTCATTTGGATCTTGGAGGCTCAGTCCAGTGCTCCAATGTGGGTCTCTGTCTCAATCTCCATCCATCGTCGGATGAAGGTTCCCTCTGATCCTGCCTTCCTTGCTCACCTTCTCCCTCCTTCTGCTTCTCATTTGGACCTAGGGAGTTAAATCCAGTGTTCCAATGTGGGTCTCTGTCTCTATCTCCATCCATCGCCAGATGAAGGTTCTATGGTGATATGCAAAAAATTCATCAGTATGGTTATGGGCCAAGGCCAGTTCAGTCACCCTCTCCTCTGCTGTCCAGGGAAAAATCTGGGGATCTCTCCTTGGACCTGGGAACCCCTCCAGAATCAAGTCTCTTGTAATCCCTAAAATGGCTTCCTTAGTTGAGATATATACTTCCCTGCTCCCATATAAATCCTTCCTCCTTCTCCCCCATCCCAATACCCCAAGCATTCCCCAATCCTCCTCTACTCCCTTTTCTCTAACCCTCTCCCCTTCCATCTTCCATACCCCTCCCCATGCACCCAAGGTTTCCTGCCACTCTTGTCTACTTCCAATATCCAGGAGGATAACTACATGATTTTCTTCAGGTTCACCTTCTTATTTAGCTTCTCTAGGATCACGAATAATAGGCTCAAAGACCTTTAATTATGGCTAGAATCCACTTATGAGTGAGTACATACCATATTCCTCTTTTTGTGTCTGGGTTACATCACCCAGTAAAGTGTTTTCAATTTCCATCCATTTGCATGCAAAATTCAAGATGTCATTGTTTTTACCGCTGAGTAAAATTCTAATGTATATATGTTCAACTTTATATGGAAAAACAAAAAACCCAGGATAGCCAAAACAATCTTATATAATAAAGGAACTTATTGGGGTATAACCATCCCTGACTTCAAACTCTATTATAGAGCTATAGTATTGAAAACAGCTTGGTATTGGCATAAGAACAGAGAAGTTGACCTATGGAATCGAATAGAAGACCCAGATATTAACCCACAAACCTACAAACACTTGATTTTCGGCAAGGGAGCTAAAGGTATGCAATGGAAGAAGGAAAGCATCTTTAACAAATGGTGCTGCCATAACTAGATGTCAACCTGTTGAAGAATGAAAGTAGATCCGTATCTATCACCATGCACAAAAATCAAGTCCAAATGGATTAAAGACCTCAACATTAATGTGACCACTTTGAACCTGATAGAAGAGATAGTGGGAAGTAGTCTTCAAGACATAGGCACAGGAGACCACTTCCTAGGTAGAACCCCAGTAGCACAGACAATAAGAGAATCAATGAGTAAATGGGACCTCCTGAAACTGAGAAGCTTCTGTAAAGCCAAGCCATTTCTATAAAGACTTTGACTCTTTAAGATAGAATAATTATTGAAATATTTGGCATATGTTTCTTGCTTAAAATTGTTTATACTGGTTTAAATTCCAATCTTTATAGTTAATATCTGTTCTTATTGCATATATTTTTGTATTGGGTTTGGAACTCTTTTATTTAGAAATAAGGAGGAGGTGAGGGGAATCTCCTTCAGCCAATGGCCTTTGAGAGGCTGTATCAGCTTAGATGTGTTCTGGGTACCAAAGAGCACACAAGTCAACCTGCTCTCTCTCTCTCTCTCTCTCTCTCTCTCTCTCCCCTCTCACCACACCTGGATATTGGATTCCATCCCTGTTCCTCACTGTGATCTGTGAGTTTCTCTTTAATAAAGAACCACTTCTTATACCTTATTTAGAGCTAGTGTGGGATTCCTTTACAAGCGTTTCCCCCATCTGACACATTCCTCTTCACATTAATGTATGTACACACACACACACACACACACACACACACACACACACACAAATAGACACACACACTTTAAAATAATGTCAGGCTTCCGAGGCATATAAGCCAAACATAGCATATAGAGTTACAATAAGATTAGGCACATGTCAATGGCCATATCAGGGAAGCAGTAGGTGGAAGCATCCTGTTCTGGTGGGCATTTTTATCTGTGGATTGCCAAGAAGATGACCCCTCCCTAAGCTATACAGTCTTACTTGATAATAATAATGATAGCCTATACAGAGTTTTGATGAATAAATGTAAACACAAGGCTATGTTTCACAGTCAAGCCTATGGAGTTTTACTAAGGAACTGTATAGATTGTAGCCCAAGTTAATAATTAACAGTTTAGTCCCATCTAGTTTAAATTCTTTTAACGTTAATGTTGGGGGTTGTGTTAATATGTTTCAGAGTGCATCGCAGCTGACACAAAGCTTTGAAAATAGCAAAGTTAGACAACGATGTTTTTGCTAAATAGCGTTGAAGTTAAAAAACAAAACAAAACAAAAAACAAGAAGACAATCTAAAGCATCAGAAAGCCATACAGTTGAATGCATAAATCATTAAGGTCAGGGAACAAGAACAAAGCTGCCCAATTATCGGCTGATGTGCCGTTCTTGCTAGATTTGGTTGATGACAAAAGGGGGTGATTGGTTCCTTATACCCATTCCTGCCCTCAATCTCCCGATGAAAAAACTATTAATGAGTGGGTATGAACCATAAAGATTTAAAGCAGAGCTGACTATTTCTTTTTTATATATAAGTTTAAGTTTGTGATTTTTTTTAGACTCCTTATAAAATTACCTTTCAAGATGAGGGATAAAAAAAAATTGGTCCTTTCTTTGTAACTGCAAAATGCAGCCTACCAGTAAAAGACCTGAAAAGAATACCTTGCTTGCCCATACAGTTAATCTATAACAAGTTGTTTTGGTATGAATGTACAGGGTTCTTGGATAATTTTTTTTTGCAGTACATAAAATGTTTAATCATGTACAACATATGGAAAACATGCTCTTTTTTACTGTTTGGTTTGCATTCATTGTAATCATTCACTTGAAACACAGAACATAGTCACATTGTAATTTCTATACTGCCTGAAATACTGTGTTGGTACATATAAATTGTAGAAAAAAGTATACAGTAAAATGAACACTGAAAGTGAAGGAGCATAGAAATAACATGAGAGGCTGAGAATAAAGAAGGAAATCATCAAGTATGTGTTTCTTTTCCTAAACACCCTTCAGACAGAAATGTCTAGTGTACACTGACTCCATGGATTACACTCAGAGTCCTTTGCTGCTGGAGGCTGGTCCCTGACACAGCAGTAGGCACATGCCCTGATTTGTTGCTTCTGTGTGTTTTCTTGTGGTGTCCTTCACCTCTCTTTCTCTTACAATTCTTCCTCCAAGTCTTCTGCAGGATTCCCTGAGGTTTGACTAATATTTACTGTGGGTCTCTACGTCTGTTTCCATCTGTTATTGGATGAAGCCTCTCTGATAGTGATTACTCTAGGCTCCTGTTAATGAGTACAGCAACATATCAATAGGAATCATTTCTTTGACATTTTTTTTCTTACTGGTCTGTTTTGTTCTATTCTGGGTATCTGAGCTACCAAGCCTCTGGTTCCTAATCCTCCAGGGAGTGTCATGTGGCATGTATTTCAAACTGGACCTATTATTAGTTAGCCACTCCCACAATTTCTAAGACATCTTTATCCCTGCATAGTTTGCAGGCAGAGCAAATTGTAGGCCACAGGTGCTGTAGCTGGATTGGTGTCCCTATCTCTCCATTGGAAATCTTGCCTAATTTGAAGAGATGGCTCTTTCAGGTTCCCCATGCCTCATTTCAGCTATTTTACTTTTCATAGAGAAAGTTTTATTTAAGTAGTGTACATATGTTTAATGAATACAGTAACTATTTGCTAAAATTCCCGAATAACTTTCCCTTTAAATCTTGACAATTGTATTGTGTCTTCTCATATATGCATAAGAGAAATGTAAGCAAACTTAAAATACTGAATAAAATGGAATGAATATGGTGATTAATTTGCATGCAGTGAAACATTTATTCATGCACAAAAAGTTAACAAAATCAATAAAAATGTGCCTTTTTGAAGATAAAATCTTTCACATGTCTGTTTTAAAAGCTGATTTTGAATTAAATATTAAAGTCAATCCATCATACAGTTCTCTTTTTGAATCTATAAACTATCGTCTTTCAATACAATAATTTAATTGCTAGATATAAATGCTTCAATGGAAATGGTCAGCCTGATAGCTGGTATTTAGATTAGCTTTATTACCTATGATTCCTGCTTAGTTTTCTTTTAAAAAATCACTGTTAAACATTTAAATTTAACTTATGTGGTTCAAAAATGAAGTGGCCTTATTGAACTCCCGAACAGTTGTGCTTTGGTGCATTTCACACACTTTAGAATGACAAATAATTATAAGTGGCTCATTAGTTGTCCTAATCTATAGGATATTTAAGGGAGTAAATCACTTCAATAGGTATTGCATATGGTTAATGATATGTAAATATAAAATTTGATTCTTTTTCAGCATCAGACAAACAAAATTAAAAACCCTTTCAAGATAGTCATTGAAAGAAATGCAAATAAAAAGTAGATTTGCTTCGTGCACGAGAAATGTTTGCAACTTGCCCTTATGAATTATGCATATGGAATCTAATCACAGCCATTACAGTTTGCAGGTCTCCCTAAATAGCATCATCATGCTCTGATGTTATGGGAACAGAAATAGCAGAGCATTGAATTGGAAGTCAATGAACTCTCTCTTGTTTCATCTACATTCAGTTTTAAATATTGTCCATTTTTTTAAATTCTATGCTCTTAGGAAAGACAGATATACGGAGTATTTATTTATAGATATAAATATCTAAGAGCTGGTATCCATATTAACAAATGTCTATTACATATAAAATTCAATTTGAGTAGTTAAAATCTCACTCTATGTGGGACTACTGCACTCTTTGTTATGTGTGTGTGTGTGTTTGCTTGTATCTATTCTATATAGTATACTATTGCAATATTATTTCTTTATTTGTACTATAATATTATTTCTTTAACTCAATTCTGATATGATGAACATATATTGCTTAGTGTATGAATCTGCATTCTCTAAGGGATAAGAATGAGAGGGACCATTATATTGGCTCACATAGTATATTTAGCGTAGGCTAGCAGTGGCTGCCTCATACAGGAAGCCAAAAACTGCTCCACAAAGCTACCTAAGTCACCAATCTAAATCTCTTTGAAGGCCTGAAGGATGCTTGGAAAGTTTCTGGTGTTCATTCTACCTTTGGAGTTCAAAGAAGCAGTTCTAGTATCAGAAAAAAAATGCAGCAGCAGCAACAATAGAATGGGTGAACTTTGTAACAAGAGTCAATCCAAACAGGTAATGAGCCAAACATTCCTCCTTCTTCGTCTCTTTATTGTAACTGCCTTAACAAAATATTGCTCAAATGTAAGATGTGATGTGTCTTCTACTTTCAAAATCTCCAGTCAAGAAATCCCTCATAGGAGTCTCTACCCAGTTGTGTCTCAGTGAATTTCAGATCCATCTTAGTTGATAACCAAGATTAGCCATTGCCTTGTATGTGCTAATTTTTTAAAATATTTTTATTATTATGTATTTATTTTAGACCTTAATAGATTTCTGGCTTGCCCAAAGACAATATGCAATCAGGAAGAATGACCTTGAATTTTTGGTCCCTTTGTTTACAATTTCTGAGAACTTGAATACCAGGCACACACACTAGCCACAGTTTATGCTGTACTGTGGTTCAAATTCAGGGTTTTGGGCAAGCTAGGCTATCATTCATTCAGTTGACTTACATCTCCAATCCAAATAAACAATTCTTTATCAAACATTTTTTAAATAAATTCTAAGGGGAAACTAACCTTAATTTACCCTACATTTTATCAAGAGTTTTAAAGACAAATGCCATTTTGGGATATATAAGATGGCTCACAAGGTGAAACAACTTGCTGCCCAAAATAGAACAGAGTATCTGGCCGCAATTTCAAAGGAGAAGGGAATTATTTTGTTTACAGTTTTAAAGAGTTCAACCTATTGCAGTGAAATTATGATAATCAAGAAGCTGAGAACAGGGGACACAAGAAGAGGCCGCTCTCAGACATATTCTCCAGAAACATGCTCCTGACTCTGTATTTCTTCCCTTAACTTTCACCACCTCTAAGGACAGCAGAGTATTCCAAATCATAAAGTAATTAATCCATTAATCATTTTGGATCACTCATTACTTAATTACCTTTAGAAACACAGTCATGGACATTGAGACATGTTTTATTTCAAAACCGGAACTTATTAATCCAACCAAAGTAACAATCAAGTCTAGCCAATGGAGAGGGAACATATTACAAGAATTGGAAAGAAAAATAGAAAAGAAAAAAAACAGATTCTTTGGGGTCTCATCTAATCAAACTTTCCTGAAGTAGACAGAAATGGCTGGCACAAACCCACACCTCGTGTTTTACTTGAGTAATAGTGGATTGAACTGAAGTGCACATGCCTAAAGTAGTCTGGTAATAAACATGACAGTTTTCACTGTGTGTTCCTATGATTCTGGCAGCTTTTTTTTTTGAAAGTAATTTTATTAAATTATAAAAGTTTCCATTTCCGCCCCTCCTCCCAACACCCTCCCACTCCCCCCACGCCCTCTCCTCCTCCCTCTCCATCCCTAAGAGCAGTCAGGGTTTCCTGCCCTGTGGGAAGCTCAAGTTCCTCCCCCCTCCCTCCAGGTCCAGGAAGGTGAGTGTCCAGACAGACTGGATCCCCAAAATCCAGTATATGCAGAGGAAACAAGTCCCAGTATCATTGTCAATGGCTTTTCAGAAAGACTTCTGGCCAGCCACATTCAGAGAATCTGGTTGGATCGCGTCCTCGTTCAGTCCCAGTCCAACTGGCCTTATTAGCACAGACCAGCACTTCTATCCTTAGAATTTTATGTTCTTATAGGGCTTATCTTTCCAGTCACTGTGCTTGAAGGGAAATAGCACCATGTTTCATCAGTGGTAAAACTGATGTTAATATATCAGATTTTCATCTGCTGTAAGTGACCTTGACAATCTTTAGTTTTTCCTTATGTCTTCATGATGAAAACCTGCTGTATCATCATAAATATAAGCCCAATTGAAGAAACCTTATGATAGTTTTAATTGTAGTTTTGAAATAATCTACAGTGACTTGATGACGAAAATATTTGTGCAGTGCAGACAAGGGGTCAAAGAGCTAAAGAATCAATTTGACAATAAAAGCCAAATGCTGTTAAAAAAGGAGATACACAAAGAAAACACAAGGATTTTTATATATACACATTAATATGCCAGAAATGAATTCAGAACTGACGATACACACGATTAGACTAAAGATATATGTAGTCACTGGGTCTTGAATGATAGCACAAAGTTTTCTTTGTAGATTAAGTTTATTTCACATCATATATCTATATCTGTGTCTATCTCTCTCTCTCTCTATATATATATATATATATATATATATGTATGTATATTATCTCCATAATTTACCACTGTTTCTTACATCCATGTCTTTCTCACGCAAAGTGAATTATCTAAAATCCAATACCTGACCCAATGCCATTCAGTAACAGATACAAAGCCCATAATTTTGCCTTTATTATAACTTAATTGAACTACAATTTATCCCAGATCTTTACAAAATGTTGAAAGTGTTACAACAATCAATCATACTTCTTTCCTTAGATATAGTCAAGCATGTTTGTGAATATTTATATATATTAAATTGTAATACAATTTTTATTGTTTTTTTTTTAGTTTTAATGATTGAATGACATTAAACATACTGAGCAGGATCAGTACCACCCTATCACTGTGCTACCGTTTAATAATCATACACTTTCTCAATATCTACTACTATTGTGATCCCCTAAATTACTTTTCTATCCTATAATTTTATTTAAAAATTACTCCCTGCAAGGAAAAGTAGGACATGTAGCCATTTCAGACTGTTTTTTGTTTGCAGACTGTCACAAGAGTCATACAGTTTTCATTTGTAAAACTAGTAAATTTCTTTCTTCATTGTAAAAAGGTGAGAGGGTGAGTGCCCGATTCAGCTTATTTACATGGTAACCTTTTGAAGTAATTATAGGCTGATTCCAGGTTATAATTGCTTTTTTTTTAAAGATGATAATTTCCTGTGTGGAATTTGTTCATATATAAGTTTTCATTTCTTTGGAATGATGTTCACAAGTGTCTTTGCTGGGCAATGTGATTATTCCCCTGTTGGTTTTATGACTAACAGCAAATTGTTTTCTTTTCTCCTTGGACCATTTTGCTTTTCTTTATATAATTCATTAACAACATTCATTTTCCCAAGATACTTCCCAGAATTCCATATTGTTGTTCTTTTCATTTGACCAAGTATTTAACTAACATCCATAGCTCAGTATTTCTTACGTAATAAGTACGGCTTTAAACTGTTTCCTTAACTATTAAGACTTTCCCCTTTGTGGCAATGTGCATAATTCATTCTCTCGTTTAATTCGGTAGTCTCCCCTTTTTTGGTAGTTGTAGGTAAAAGGGACAACATATAGGAACATGTTGTCTGTCAGAGAATACTCAGCTGAAGACATTGTACAAGGTCACATCTTTCCCTTGGAGGTTTCTAAGCATCCTAGCATTGTTACTACCGTGAGAGAATATGGTAAGGCTATTTAAAATTTAAAGTTCTACTTGAAGTATCTAAGGTTACAGTATTTCAAGTTGATTTCTCTTCATTTCTGTACTTCATTCTAGTTCTGAAACATAATTTTGTCCCTTTTTGCACAAAATTCTAACTCTGACTCAATTTCCATGCATCCTAAATTACAACCATGGTATGGCTTCATTTCACTTTTCATTTTCTCCTTTTTTTTGAACACATGGACACGAGTTCACACCTAACCTCCTAAATCTTTAAACTTTTAGTCATGTTGGCTTCTTCTAAGGGAGACCAGCTGAGGGCTCTGAAGGACAATAGAATACTCCAGAAATGATATACTCTTTCCCTTTGTTTCCTGTTCTTTTCAGTGTCCTCCAAACAGAGTGGTGGTTAGCCATCCTGCCAGGAACAGTTCATTACAGCAGGTGCAACCCATTCTAGCTTGTGGTTTTGCCATACAACCAGATCTAACTCCGCTATGCACCTCAAAAATACATGTTAATCACATGCTCTTCTTCTTAATAGTCTCAATGTCAACTCAGGAGGCAGGCTCCTTCATATTATATGATATGATATTATTAATAAGTAACACTTATTATTCATTGTTGAGTGACAGCCTATACTACATTAACAATGCCTCCATATTCTTCACTAGCCTTCCTGATTTGCAAATAGTTGGTTAAAACTTTGAATACCACATTATTCCTGTTATATCTCCTGTCATATGGGTTACTAACAATTTTATAAAACAGTTTGACTAATTTCTTACATAATAAAGTAAACTTTTTCAAGAACAGATCTCTTTTGGAAAATATAAAATAAAAAAATGTATAGTTATATAACAAAAGTTTCAATTTATTTTGCTTTTTAGGTGCTATTTTTGTTTTATTACAATATTCTTTGTTTTTATTCTTCTCTCATATATTGCATTCTGACCCCTGTTCCCCCTCCTTCCCCACCTCTCAGTATGTCCCTTCCACCTCTCCTCTCCCCCACATTAACTCCTTATCCATTTCTCTTGAGAAAAGGGTATGTATGCCTCCCAGGGATAGCAACCAGACATGGCATCTTAGGTTGCCGGTAGACTAGGAACTTTCCTTTATATTAAGAGTGGACAAGGCAGCCCAGTAGGAGAGAAAATGTCCCAAAAGCAGACAAAAGAGTCAGAGAAAGTCCCCACTCTGACTGTTAATTTATTTTATTCTTAAGAATTTCATATATGTAGACAATAAACATGACCATAACTCACACCCGTTTCCCTCTTCCTACTCTTCATATAACTTCCCAACAGTTCTTTCTCCCATGTCTAATAATAACCAAGTCCAATTAGTGCTGTCTACATTTTTTGTTGTTTAATCAAAGAGCTTTTTAGATTTCAAGTTTCTAATTTAATTATATAACTGCTTGAATTTTTTATTCTACCCCAAATATGAAGCCTATCTACAATTTCTAATGATTTACTGAAAAATGTACAAAACACGTCAGTGAAACAAAAGTAACATGCTTTATTACAAAGAAAGAGACTACAATAAGGAGAAAAGATAACAGAGAGATAAACATACCATATTTTTTTCAGAAAATAAGACCTTTACATAGTTTTTTACTGAAAGTAGAACTTGAAACTAATGACTAAATGTCTATCGCTTATTAAATCATGGGCTTTAGATGCATGTGAAAACCCAAGTTTTATGCAACTGGAACATAGCATTTATAAACTATTAATTTTTGAGCTGAATTAAATTGGCAGGACAATTCAAGATGGATGACTTTACTTTTGCATACAGATAAAAGAGAAAACTGCAAATGTCATGAAAAAAAAATCACCAGCCAAAACTAGTTAATTTTGTTTGACAATTGACCATGTTCACACTTTTAAAAACAAACTTTACAGAGGTAACTAAAGAGAGGAGAAATTTTAATGCAGACTGACTATGATATTTTCTTTTGGAATGTTTGAGAAGTAACTTAGTTTTAATGTTTTTTATTCTGTGTTAGCATCAGGTTTGGTATATTTATGACATGAAGTTGATTTTCTGAAATAGAATTCCAATTTATGTTACTAGTGTGCAACAAGAATGCAATTAAATTATTTTCCTGGAAACAACTCCCATATTGTCAACACATAAAACACAGTTGTGTGTGATATGCCAATTTAGAAGCAAAATAAGACAACATAAGTGGAAACCCAAACACATTTTGTTATAAATATTCTGGAAGTATCTATAACATACATTTTTGTGAGGAATTTCCTTTACTTATGTAAATGTGGTATTCTGGATAATACTATTCATTAAGAAGTCGTGTGTTTCATAGTGTCACAGTTTACAAACTGTAATGGAACATAAACTTACAAATGTAAAAATATATTTGAAAGATTTGGAAATAGCAGGCAAAACCTCCAAACAAACAGAAACGTTATTGGAACATAATATTCCAAGCAAATTGACAAGGCATTTTAAGGAACAGTAATGAAAAAGATAGCTACATTTCACATATATTCATGCATATATGTATAAATTACATGCATTGCATTTTAATATAACTCTGACAACAATGTATGAAAATATAATAAATTTGAATATACAAACACATGATTACAAATTAAATTTGCCATGCTTATTTGTTTGGATAAATAGGTGACAGACAGATACCATCAAAGTAACATCAAAGTATTCTTGTTGAAATGCCTCCATTAATTATGAAATTACAATTACATTAATAAATAATTTTGTTTGTACCATATCAGATTAACTTCAAATATGTCCGTCACTGACTTTGTGAACCATTACTCCACTATCATTTAAAGATTCCTATTAGCATATTATATGTGGTATGATACTTTTTATTAGGAACTCCACAGTCCCAACTGACTATACAGAACTCTGTTGGAATTGTTCTCTACTAACACTGAATTTATGCAAATTTCTTCTGATTTCACTTGCAATGTTCAGTAAATATAATAAACTCTGAATTCTATAGGATGCAGTGGGGTGGAACTGCCCGGAAAGCTACATCCTAGTTATGCCTGTCATAGTAAATAAAACATCTTGAGCTAGGGAAAACTGACTATACCATCCAATGCTTTGTATCACTATCACTCAGAAGTAACTTTTCCTTGAAACATTACCCAGTGAGACAGGTGATCTCTGAGGTATATAGTCCAGCGAGAAACAGTTGGGCAGAAACAGTCAACGCTCCATCTTCCCTTGAACCTGAGGTTAGATTCAGAATGATTCAACACTTCTTTTGGCTCTTGATATATCTATTTCTAAGCAATAAACTTGTCTTACACAGCTGTTGAATGAGTCACTACATCAGTTATTTCTCTACTGTGATAGAAGACCATGGCCAAAGAGAATTTAAGAAAGAAAAAGTTTAGTTCAACTTAGGGATCTGGAAGGGCAAAAGTCCTTTATGGCAATATGAGTTATGAAAACAAGGGCCAGACATTGGAGACATAACAGAGGACATAACATAAAGATCACATCTTTAACTGAAAGCCCTGAACAAAGAGAAAGAATCTGAATTCCCAAATACCTACAGCTTGAACACATTTTTTGACATTCTCAAAGCACTACCAACAACAATTGGGGAAATTGGTCAAATGTTTAAATTTAAAGGGTCCATTTCTCATTCAAACAACTACATTCAGTTTTCATTGGATTCAGAACAACTAGTAATCAGGGCATAGTGGAGGAAGGGAATAGTTAAGGACAAGACACTGGCTGTGCTTAAATTCCTGCTCTGAGGTTGCATAGTGGTGGTACCCACTGAGTGACAGTAAGACAGGATCCGCTCTGTATTGAAAAGCTGCTTCACAATCTGGAATTTTAATATATTTAGTTAAGAAATAAGTTGTATCTGACTAATCCATAAATTAATTTATTTGTTCTTTCATGTTTCCTCTCTTAGGAATAGGTCATGTTTATATGTGACTCAAAATTTGAAAGACATAATAACATATTTGATTAAAGGTTTATTTTACATTTTTTTCTGTTAGATTTTCAATTTATCTTATCTTTCCACTTTTCCTTTCTCTATGAATTTGTCCTATTGTGTCTGAAATTCTCTTTTAACAAGGAACATTTTTAAAAGGTAAGCAACTGTGTGGTTGCAGAAGCCTGGATGCTGACTCTGCCTTTTGTGACCTTGCTATAAGGAGGAGGTACATTTACCACCTCTGTGAGCCATGCTCACTGCCAGCCCCAGGGATGCTGTGAGTCTATGTTGCCATTAAGCAACTTGTAGCACCCTTCTCACAAACCACCTTTAAGTACTCCATAGCTGAACCTCCCAAAAGAGCTACAGCTGTTCTATTGCCAGTAGGATCCAGGAATCTGTTTCTTAAAGGAATATTACCTCTGCTTGCAGCCAGCACACGGAGCCTATTTGAAAAACAACAACAAAAAAACTGCAACTACCAAGAAGCTGCACTTACCTTCTGTTTTAGTGGGTCGAGAAGCCCACAGTTTTTTCTTAAGTTGTTTTGCAAGTCTTATGTTGAGCTGGAGCCCAGATAGTGGGTACCATTTTGTTAGTGGACAGTGCTCTTTCATTTCCATGCCACCCAGACCCAAATAATCACACAGAAACTGTATTAACTGCAACATTCTTTAGCCAACAACTTAAGCATTTTTATAGCTAGCTTTTGTATCTCAAATTAACCCATTTCTATTATTTTGTATCTTACCGTGAGGCTCATGGATTATTATCTCTTGCTTCTTGGACAGCTCCTTCGCATCTGTCTCCTGTGGCAGCTACATGGCACCTCTTTGACTCTGCCTACAAGCTCTCTATATCTCATCCAGTCTGGCTATATTCTGCCCTGCCATAAGTCAAAGCAACTTTATTCTTTAACCATAAGAGCTACAAATATACAGAAGAATATCCCACATCATTATATTTCAGATATGTCATTTCTGTAAGAAAGTATTTTATACAGGTTTCAATAAGACTGTGTCGAAGGCCATGTTGGTAGACACATTCCTATATTCATTATACTCTTAAACTTTTCATTTTGAACTTCAGAGTCTTGATATATTTAATGCTAATTTACATTGGTATTTCCATTTTTTTCTATCCATTTTTATCGGTATCCAATAACCAAACACAATGAAAACAGTTTACTATAAATAAAAACACAGTTTGGTAGAAGCTATGGCTTTGCAATATCCCATAGACATTGGTTTCCACAAGTTCCATAGTGTTACAAAGAATTTCAGAAACCAAGGTAAGTCTGGTTCCAGGGACACTTCTCCAGAAATACTAAATTCTTGCAGGATATGATCCAGATATAACTTTGTCATATTAGAGGCAGGCTACCATAGATCTCCTTTAAATCTCCATTTCCAAGCACATGAAAGTTCAAGTTTACCAAGAAGAGGGGATGGCTAGGTCTCTGTGTGTTAAAAAAGAAATTTTCTTCATATGGAGAGACTATGTAGATATAAGAATAAATATTTATAATGTAGTTAGGTTTATGAAAATCTGCTGCTTGTAGCTTTTCTTGCAAGATACATGACTTCACCAGCCCTGGCCAGTATTTTAGATCTCCAGTACCAGGTATGTTGAATGTGCTTTATATCAAGTTATAGAGCTGTTGGCTATTGCCAAACTGTGCATGCCAAAACTTCACCTTAGGGAAATCATGCCATGCCAGCTATTGGTGTTCATAGGTATTATAACAAGATAGGACTGATGGTTGCTTCCCTCATTTTGAAGCTTACTTGGAACAACCTGGTATCATGAAAGCTCCTCAGGGATGGAGGCATTTGTGTCAGTTCCTGTAAGAAACCTCTGGGCCCTGTTGTGAAATAAATACATGGTGTCTTCAGTAAAAGGGACTTAACCTCTACTTCAGAAGGTAACCAAGGACAATAACAATAGCATGTAATATTTTGGAAGTTTCTTCCACAACCAGGAACAACAACTCAAAGAAGGATTTTTACATCTAGTGTCATTTTTTGAGGGAATCAAAGAGCTTTTAAAAGACTAATTAAAATATTCAAAGACAGTTATTATATAAAAAACGTTCACTTTCCATAAAATTTTCATGGGAAACTTTTTTTTGTATTTTAGGGTTTTTTAAATTGATTTTTGTTGAACTATACATTTTTCCATGCTCCCCTCCCTGTCTATCCCCTCGCTTTCAACCCCATGCTCCCAATTTACTCAGGAAATCTTGTCTTTTTTTACTACCCATGTAGATTAGATCTATGTATGTCTCTCTTAGGGTCCCCATTGTTGTGTAGGTTCTCTGGGATTGTGATTTGTAGGCTGGTTTTCTTTGCTTTATGTTTAAAAACCACTTATGAGTGAGTACATGTGATAATTGTTTTTTCTGAGCCTAGGTTACCTTACTCAAAATGATGTTTCGAGCTCCATCCATTTGTCTCCAAAATTGAAGATGTCATTATTTTTTTCTGCTGTGTAGTACTCCATTATGTAAATGTACCACATTTTCCTTATCTATTCTTTAGTCAAAGGACATTTAGGTTGTTTCCAGATTCTGGCTATGACAAACAATGCTGCTATGCACATAGTTGAGCACATGTTCATGCGGCATAATTGAGCATCCTTTGGATATATACTCAAAAGCGGTATTACTGGGTCTTGAGGAAAGTTTTTCCTAATTTTCTGAGAAATCACCACACTGACATCCAAAGGGGCTGTACCAGCTTACATTCTCACCAGCAATGTATGAGTGTTCCCTTTACCTCAAAACTTCTCTAGTGTAATTGTCATCAGTGTTTTTGATCTTGGCCATTCTTACAGGTGTAAGATGGAATCTCAGAGTTGTTTTGATTTTCATTTTTCTGATGACTAAGCATGTTGAACATTTCCTTAAGTGTCTTTCAGCCAGTTTAGATTCCTCTGTTGAGAGTTCTCTGTTTATGTCTATACTCCAATTTTATTGGATTGTTTGTTCTTTTGATGACAAATTTCTTGAATTATTTATGTATTCTGGAGATCAGCCCTTTGTATGATGTGGGGTTAGTTAAGATCTTTTCCCATTCTGTAGGCTGTCGTTTTGTCTTGTTGACGATATCCTTTTCTTTACAGATGCTTTTTAGTTTCAGGACCACTTTCTAAATATAACCCCACTAGCACAGACACTGAGAGAAGCAATTAATAAGTGTCATTTTTTGTCTTTGTTTTCTGTTTTGTTTTTGTTTGTCTGGTTTCTTTTTTGTTTGTTTGTTTGTTTTATTTTTAGCATCTTTGGCTCTTGGAATGAACATTGTGAGATTGTGCCTCCTTGCAATGGCAGAAGCTACAATCATGAAATCTAACTAATATAACTGACTAAACATGAGCTAAAGAAATAAAGCAGTCGACATGCTAAAGTAGACGAGGGAAAGGCCATAATACCTCAGCTCTACAAAAAAAAAGTACAAGAGGCTAAAGAATTCTGGGAGTGGGAGAAAATACCTTCCTCAAGAAGAGCACACTGGTTAGCTATCTAACATCCAACAGTGGACTCTGAAATCTTGAGTACAAGTAACATATTGATGAAGTAGATTGTATTTATATATTTAGGAATATACATTCATGTTATATTCAGGTTGTATATGTCTATCTCCTGATGGGGAGTTAACTACAGTCCTCTCCTCTACCAGTTGAAGGCTGTTAAGATGGCTCAGTGGTTGAAGAGTACTACCTACTTTTCCAAAGGTCCTGAGTTCAAATCCTAGCAACCACATGATGGCTTACAACCATCTGTTATTAGATCTGGTGCCCTCTTAAGGAAGAGACCTGATCAGTCATCCTCACCAACTTAGACCATGAAACCCAATATAAACAAGTTCAACAGAACTGACATATATGGGCTGCCCATGCCTGCTTCAGTATTTCCCGGACAGAGGCTTCATTTCATTCATTCATTTTAAATTTCATTTCATTTAAATGTATTTAAATTCATTTAATTTGATTAAATTTAAATTTCATGTATTATAGATATATATGAATTATTGAAAAGAGAGACCATAGATTTGAAGATTTGAAAGAGAGTAAGGAGGCATACATGAAGGGATTTAGGGCAGAAAAGGAAAGGGAAAAAATATGTAGTTATATTATAGTCCCCCCAAACTAAAAGAAGCAATAAAACCCCAAAAATAACTTTAAAAAATTTTAAATAGAAAAAGAAGAGTGTGGGATCATTTGCCCTAGTCCAGAAGAAGCAATCATTGCTAAGCAATTCGCTGGCAGCTATGAAAAGTCAGCTGTCAGCAAGGACTCATCCAGTTTATTTCCCTTTCCCCAATATATGCTTCCAGCACAAAACTAAACAAACAAATAATAAAGTTACCTTACAAAATAAAGTTAATAAATTTTATCAACCACTATGTTACTTTCTATTTTTCATTGTATTAGCATTTTCTAATTGCACAAATAATGGGTTTTTATAATATATTTTATGCATATATATTAGCAATATATATATATATTGCTATAGTGCTGGTCACCTTCAATCCCCTATTATTGTGTTCTGCTCCTCCAAACTCTTCTCCTTGCCTCTGTCTTCATGTCCTCCTTTTTACATGTGTACATACATTATTCAATTAATACCTTTTTCGGTAATAGGTTTATAGCTTTGTTTTTAATTTTTAAAAAATTTTTCGTATAATATAAGATCCATTGCTTCCAACGGAATCACACTGTGTATATGCTCTTGCCCATGAGTGGTTGGGCAACACAAAATGAATTTAAATGGGATCTTTGGATGTTTTTATTTATTTATTTTGTGCCTCATTTTTATTTTCTAGGATTTTTGTCTTATTATTATTCTTTAGCTTGTATGTTTTTGTTTACATTTTGTGTTTTAGTGTATGTGCTTGTTTCTTATCATTTTCTTTACTTTTTTAAAAAGAGAGAGAGAGAGTGTAAATTCATGGAGTTTTGCGGTGGGAGTATCTGGAAGAATCTCGGGAAATGATAAAACATAATCAGATAATATATTAACATCTCTTTTTTACCACATTAATTAACGATTTGATTTTTACTACGCCTTTTCTTTTCTATTCATCTATACACATACATATACATCATATACACATACTAATACATATACATGTGTGAATATGTATGTAAGACTTTATACAAATGAGTAATAATAATGCTATATTACAAACGGATACATATCTATTTCTCAGTAAATATCTGTCAAATGCTTATGTCTTATACTTTGAAAAAGGAAACTTAAATTTTAGATCTTTTTTTACAGTTACAGTACTTTTAATGTCACATAAATGGTTTAGGGTCTGGGGTTAAACTCAGGGCTTTTTGCTACTGGGAAAATGCTTAACAGATGAAAGGAAAATTACATTTAACAGCAAAGAATCTGTTTCAAAATGCACAGTTTGAGGTTGGCATTTGTTTCAATTTCTGGGCATTAGACCAGCCTAGAAGGTACTGAGTGATGGAAAAGACAGCTGTTAGAATCTGCGATCTTGAAAAGTATTTCTGGTTTTATAAAATTGTGGATAAAAATCATTGAAAATCATTGTACTAAAAATTGTTCGCTAATAACGCTCAAGATATTATGAGAGTCATGATTTATTAGTTGACTAATGGATGTTAACAGATAGGAGATGTGGAGAATGATGAAGAGACCAGATGAAGGTTTGCTTGGAAAAAGTTACCTAATTCAATATTAGTGCGAATCTAAAGAATGAAAATTTCTGTCAAATAAAACAAATAAAGCAAAACTAGCTGAAAATCTGAGCAGATAGAAAGTAGATGAAAATGAAAAAAGTTTAAGATTAAGTTATAGTCTATTCTTTTTATGATACACAATACAGCAAATTGTTCATGCAAATTAATGCTGTTTGCATATTAATAGAATTATTGTGAGTACAATGCGATAATATCAAATTAGCAAAATTATCTTGCAAATGTGAGTTTTCAGCTATTAGAATTTAATTGCAGAATCAAGAACATTATAAGTAGATTGCTTCTATATTTGAAAGATAAATGCTTTCAGTTTCTGAGTTAAGATATTGTACTAACCCAAATTCTAAGCATGAATTAACTTGGGAGTCTATTTTGATGAAACAAAGTCAAAACACATCATGATTCCCACAAAACAAAATGGTATCTCTTGCTACCTTTTCAAGTCTTGTCCATTCTCAGATATCAGTTGAGGTCAGATTCCTCTAGGTCAAATGTCGATGCTGGATGGAGAAAATTAGTTATCACTGTATTGAGCAGTACAGAAGGTGGAAATGGTAAAGGGAATTTCTCAAGTAATTGTCACTCAAAAGATTTAAAATACAATTAATCCTATAAAAAGGGACAGAGAGTAGATCTACTCTTTGACTTCATATTAACTGAAGGCTTGTGTTTTCTTGAGAATAAGATGTAAAAGGGCATGTCAAAAATTAAGACAATGTTCCCTTGAGAGAGGTATGGATAAATGACTATCAATCTGTACCTTTAAAAAGTATGTAGTCTCTCTTTTATTAAGCATAGGTTTCTTAAAAAATATGGGACATTTGAACACCTTTTGAATTGTGAAATTTTAACAAGATGTTTTTCAAAAGAAGACACATTTTTCTACATTAATACTTGTTTCTATTGCAGTGAAGCTTACAAAGGCCAGAAACAGATAGAACCTGCTTGCCCCTCTTCTTGCCACCATACCAATGGAACAGCAGGGTCCTAAAAAGGAAAAGGACTGGAGTGATGTTCCCTATAATGAATAGTGCTATTTTGTTACTTGACCTTCAAGACAGCCTAAAAATTTCAAGTTAGAGACCAGTGTGGAAAAGCAAATTGATGCGTGGGAACACAGCAATTTTAGCTCATAACTCTTTAAAAAGTAGTCAAACCTATTTCTTTACTCTTAAAATGGTAAACTTTTCAAAGAACTTAAAAATTTGGCAAAGCAAAAGCAAAAGTAAATATCCAAGGGTCCTTTCCAAGATCATGAATTACCCTAAGAAGTAAAAAGTAGTGTTTTTAGACAAGGATATGTAAAATGTTAAAAACACTCCAAGGAAAGATGAGCTTCTCACAAGCCTGTGAATTTTGAGGCTCACTGTAAATCTAAAACTTCATGAGGAAAACAAAATACATAATAAGTAGGAAAAATCCACATAAAATCTCTCCTAATCTAGATCTTAACTCAACCAATGGAATAAAGGCAGGAGGTTTTCCAGGTACATATGATTTGAATGCAAAAAAGAAACTGAACTTTTATCTGGATTTTAGAATCAGCAAGTTGAAATGGGAAGATATATATATATATATATATATATATATATATGTGTGTGTGTGTGTGTGTGTGTGTGTGTGTGTGTGTGTGTGTGTGTGTATATATGTGTGTGTGTGTGTGTGTGTATAGAGGGTTAGTTACGTGTATTTTTTTTTGGCCTACTACCCTACGCAGATCTACGGTGGACAGTGGAAGCCTGTGGGTCGTTCTGCAGGCCGGCGGAGGGCGCTGACAGATGGTATGGAACTACTTGCGGCAGTTGTCGGGAATTGAACTCGGGTCTCCGGCAGAGCGATAGGGCACTCTACCCTCTGAGCCATCTCTCCGGCTGAGTTACATGTATTTCTTACAGTTTCTATAAATTTAGATTATTTGGGTTTTATATGAACATGCAAAATTGTCTAAAAATCTAAAATAGTCACAAAATTTGGATGAATTAAAAATTAATTAACAAATTAAAAAATATCATTATTGAATGAAGTATTTTGCAGTAAAATTTACAGCTGTTTAGTAGACAATTTTATAATAATGACTTCAGTTACAGACATCATTTCTCAAATTTAAATTGCATTGCCACTGACTAATAGGAGACATGTGGAAGTTATCAATAGTTGAAAACCACTTTTGCTTCATGTCTTAATCTTATTTCTGTTGCCTAAAATATGAATTTCATGGCTTGGTTATTGATAAAAGAATTGTTTTGAACAATAGTTTTTAATCTTGAAATATTCAACATTCTGGTACCTGTGAGTCCTTTTGTTCTTTCATCTGTTCTTTAAACAATGAATAATGTGAAACCACGGGGAAGACTGGGAGCAGGAGGGCCTCGCACATAGTGAGTAAGTCAGCGCCCAGGAAACAAGAACTCACTCTTATGAGAACGGCACTATTCCTTTTAAAGCACTCAATTCTTTATTGATGACACCACCTCCAAATATGTCAATCAAATTCTTTTATTAATTCACTTCAACATGAGGTTTGATGGGGATGGACCACATGTAAACCATACCTGTTCATGACCTTTGCACTCAGAATGGAGGACAATACTGTTTTGGCCCAATTGGCTTCCTGTTTGTTTGTTTGTTTGTTTGACCACATAGTAAGCTCAAAAAATGTTTGTTTGTTGTGATGGTTTTCCCAGTAGGTATGTGCCTTTAGCTACTCTCAAAACTTTAGTTACTCTCTTATTGCTGTGATAAAACACCAAGATCAAGGTGAGCTATAGAAAAAAAAAGTAATTTAATTGGACATACAGTTACAGAAGATTAAAATCCTTGCTGCAAAATAGAAGTAGCAGGGGTAGGTACCTGGATCGGCAACCGAGAAGTCATATTTTGGACCACAAAGGAAACAGAGAAAGATAAGTTGAAATGACTCAATTCTTTTGAAACCTCAAAGCCTGCTCCCATTGACATATTTCCTTCAGTATGAATGAATATACCTCTAGTCTTTCCCAAACAGCCATCAATGAGGAAATTAAGTATTCAAATATCCAAGACATAGGAGAGATATCTTCCTCAAATCATCATATTTGTTAACCTATATCTTCTATTAAGCTGCTTTAGCAATTAAAAATTCCTATATTAATTATACAATATTTCTTCACGAGCACTTTACCATTTCTTTTACCTGCATTTTTACATTCATCAAGAAAATTAACAAATTTGCTAAGGTTTTTGTTTTAAGCTTCTTAGCTATTGAGTTTTTAAGCCTAACTACTCCATCACTAGTTTTGGGAATTTTCTTGTTAACATTTGTAGGACACTCTTTTGTTCAGGATACATGTACTACATTATTATAGATTGTCTCTGTACAGTATAATGAATACCTAACACGTGGTTCCTGACCTGAAAGTATTGCCAACTACAGTAGTTTATTATGAGTGATAGTATATTTACTGAATTCAAAATAAAAATTTCAGCACCATTTATTGCACACTTGTACTTTTAAATTTTTTCAATATAATATCAACTAAAAAGTCACTACAAGAGAAGAAATTCAAAGACAAATCTATGAACAGAAACTGCTTGTTTGTTTTCTGACTACCGAAATCCAAATAATCAAACAAAAACTATATTAATTGCAAAACTGTTTGGCCAAAAGTTTAGATTTATTGCTAGCTAACTCTTAGATTGTAAATTGACCCGTTTCTACTAATCTATGTATCACCACAAGGCTGAAGCCTACTGGTAAGTTTCCGGCATCATTTTTATTTGGCAGTTACATGGCTTCTCTATGACTCTGCCTTTTTCTCCCTGCATTCACTTTAGCTTTCCCTCAACTCTATTCTGCCACGTCACAGACCAAAGCAGTTTTTTTATTAACTGATAGTAATAAAACAATTTTATAGAATACAGGTGAGAATCCCACATCATAAATCTAGTCATTCATTTATTTTTGTTTATTTTGTTTTGTTTTTGAGATAAGGCCTTGAACTCCATATATAACCTGTTTTGCTTGAACTTTTAGCAATCAACCTGCTGCAGTTTTCTTAGAATAGGAAGATAGCGATGATCCCAATTACACATAGAAAAGAGTAAATTTCTTTCATCTTTAAAAAATATACATTATTGATTATTTGTTTCTTAGAATTCAAAGGGAAGGTCTGACTTTAATTTCATGTTTTTGATGAATTTACAGTAATTTTCTAGAGATATGTATGACACATTGTATTTTGAAATTGACTTCACAGAACAGTGCATCTATAGCAATACCGCACTTTTAAAGTTTTTTTGTTTTTGTTTTTTTTTTGCAGAGAAAATTACACCTGTTTAATCCTGTCAATAATTTTATGAGATTAATTTGGATCTTGAAAATATTTCCTTATCTAAATTGAATTATCCTTGACTGATAAGAGGAGAAGGAAACTATCTTTAGTAAAATGTTCTTTTATTTCATGTTTAATCTGTTTTATGTTGCCTAAAAAATATAAACATCTAGACCAGATTGTTTATAAAGGTTTTTTTTCCATCATATTCTGGAAGCTGGGATATGTCAGAGATGTCTGTGTATATGGATTCTGCAATGTTAGATAATCAACTGTGGATATAAAATGTTAAAACTGTGTCAGTATTGTACTGATGAAGACATTTTTCTTGTCATTAATTCTTAAACAGTAAAGTAAACAAGCTGTCTATATTGTATCATGTATTATGGATGACTGGAAGTTGACAAAGAAATTTGATAGAATATGCAGAAGCTGTATGTAAATAATATACTATTATATGTCATGAATTGTCATGAATTGAGGCCCCAGTGAGGTAGCATCCATGAATGTTCTGAATCCAAACCTCAGCAAATAAGGACAGCTTGTGAGCTTTGACTGTGGGATCTGGGAATACTAAAAGAACGTGGAAAAAGAGTAAAACTGCAGTTGTTTAATTCCTCGTGTGTAACAGATGATATAATTTAACAAAAGTGTCTGAATTTGCTTATCTGCAGTAAATATAATAATATTCTGGATGAGTAAATACACCCAAATGAGACTGAACGTAGATAAAAACCCCTGTCCATCTATCCCATCCCAACATCAACACCAGCATTGAAATGACAGATCTGGGGGAAGTCAAAGGGTATATCAGTCGTAGAGGCAGTGGCACAGCTGAGAGTGAAGCTCCCATTCATTTCTGGAAACAGAATTCTGACAAATGGTCTGAACTCAATTCATCTCTTACTGCAAGAAGACATTTAGAAGCTGAGAAAGGGATGGTTCCCATTTGAAAGAATTTTTCTTTTTTGCGTCTGAGAAATCTGTTTCTTTCTTGTTAATATTGAAGTTTAAATTCTCCCATCCACCAAGAAACTGGCAGACATCTTACTTTTATAAATGTCGGCTGTTTAAAACAAAATTTTCTGGTTTTTAATTCATCTTTTCTAACTAACTCATCTGTTAGAAATTATAGATTCACAAAAGGCATTAATAGCTAGTCTTCTAGGGCATAGTTGGAAACTTGGAATATAGAGCCTATGTGTATGAAGAAATAATTATTGTAGCTTTGCCTGTATTTTCTGTGACAAATCTTGTGTAAAATTTAATTTAATCTCATTAGAATTAGAAAATGTGCCGTGTAATCTTGAATAACTCAGAACTGCAATTTGAATATTTTTCTTTTTTTGGTATTAGCTCAACTTTGAACCCAGAAGAAAGTCTTTAAAAATATTTTGCTACCATTTTCAGCTACATTAACTATGTCTTATATAAACAAATTATCACATCTAAAATGAATTTTTAAAAAATATCAAAGCTCAAAATTATTTTTTTCATTCTTCATGACAGACAAATTTAAGTTCTAGCATTATCCAAGTTCTTTACATTTTTCAATTTTAAGTGTTAAAATATTCATTAAAATTAAACCTGTTTCACGTCCCAACAATCTAAACCTAAGGTTTAGGTGATGATTCTCTCATTTCTTTTCTATACCTGATTTGTTTATTGGCCTTTTTAGCTTCAGTGGACAAGAGTAAACTATATCTCAGGAAAAATCTTCAATTTCTGATAAATGGTGATAGAAAATATTTATAGCGAAAGTGTTAGATAGAAATAGCAATTCAATCTTTATTACATCAAAGACAAGATTGAACTGTTACTTAATTATGAATTAGATGAAATACTAGCCATGCATAGTTTACAGGCAATGTTAACAATTGCAAACAAAATTGATATAGATTTTTCAAGGATTCAAGAATTTAAAAATCGATTTTGTTTATGTGAGCATGTGTATGTGTGTGTATGCATTTGTATATGTGTATGAATGCATGTGACTGTGCAGACAGAAATATCAGAGCTCATTGAATTATAGTTATAAATTTGTCTGAGCCACCTGATGTGGGTCCTGGAAATCAAACTCTGATCCTCTGTAAGAACAGTGCATGCACTTAACTCATGAACTAACTTCCTAGATATATTACATTTATTCCTAATTGCTTCCTTCACTTAAAAATATCGGTAGTTTGTGTATATATATATTAGATAATAAACACATTGAGGACGAAATTTTGGATTCAAAAATAAAGCGTCTATTAAGCATTTGCAGTTTACCCTCAAAACATATTTTTCAGTGTGACAAAAAATAGCTCAAGTTCAGGATGTTAGTAAATATCAAGACTGATATTTAAATGACAGAGCTTGGAAAACAACAAGAATTGCCTGCCAAAGGCCAATGACATCATACAAAATTTATCTCCACAGGGGGAAGGTTTAATATACTGTCTTAGGCTGGATTCTATATTACTGGTTTAAATTTAATTTCAATTGCTTTAAAGAAAAGGAATTAATAATAAAGATATGCAAGTAATTAAGGATTCACAAAAATTTCTCTTTGAAAACTAAAGTTAAAGACAGCATGAAGTGTCTGAAATGGACCACCATGATTTTGAATGGACTAATGCTTGATGAAAAGTACTGATTTTCTGGCATTATTACTAAAACTTGGTGTTATTCTATATAATTACTAACAGAGAAAAATCATGGTAGCATTTTTCTGTTTTTTAAAAATTTTCTTTGTCATATGTGCTATGAACAAAAATATTTAAATTAACAGTATTTAAAGTATACGTTTGTGAGGTCAAGTTTAAACTTCTCTAACTCTGAAAAGTTTGATACGTACAAAAACCATGAAGAAGGAGTTTGTGAAGGCATCTGAGCATCCTGAATGAGAAAAAACACTCTTATTTTCTAGTGTGGACAACACTCTTCTTGTCTAGTTTGAACAACACTCTTCTTGTCTAGTGAGAGAGTAATGTTCAAGGAAAACATCTAGGTTAGAGTCAAGGAGCAAGTAGATGAGTGTGAGCAAGGTAAGATATAGCTGGCAGTTTTATAAATGAAGGCTGACAACAGATCACCACAATTTCACCCTAGGCATTTCACGTTTTATTCTTCTTTTTGCTTCTACTTTGCATCAATTATATTTCTTGAACTTACTGCTGCGTTGGTTTCAACATGGATCAGGCATGAATATGGCACTTTTTCTTTATACCTTGCATGATCTCACATTCTCACCTGTCCAGAGGGAATGTCCATGAGCAACTGAACTAAATTTTACTTGTCTGGGAATTTTTTTTTCTTTTTATAGTGCAATTGCAAGAGTTTCCACTTCCATTTATCCAGTTCAATTTTAAAACTCAAGAAAGCGCTAACACTTGAATAATTTTGTTTTTATTCTGAATTTTTAAAGGAACTGGCCTTAATATGATGAGCTTCTGAAATCATTAATACATTCAAGAATTCATAGTCCAATAAACAATCTATTTACATTTTGCACCTAGAAACTAATTACAAATTATTGGTATAAGGAAGATGTTTGAATCTTTTTGTATTTATCTATTAATTTATTAAGTCCATAAATTTGTGTAGTTGTAAACCATTAATCACTATGCTAGAAAGTACAATAGATATGAAAAATAGTAGGCTTCTCACGAATTGTTTACTATGTTAATAGTAAAATAAATAGAGCGCTTCTAGCAGAGGGCCATCTGTGGGGTGAGCTTGCTTCGGGCCTTGGCAGGGTCCCGGCGAGGAGGAGCTTGGCTGTTCCCCGACCCCATAGACGCCCAGGTCGCCCTGCAGTGCTGGCTATCCCCTCCCGCCTGCCATCCTAGCTCCCATCCAGGTACGAATTCCTATATTTCTCCCTTCCCCCTGGGGCCATAAAATTTCCCCAGCTCAGCCGCCTTGCAAGCTGGGCCTGGGCTGTAGGCGCAGCTCGGCACGAGGCAGTTCCTGGGTCTTAAAGGCCTCCCTGAGGACAGGTGGACCAGGTGCCAGCTCAGCCACATTCCTGAACAGGAGGAGCCCTGACTTCTAGCAGAGGGCCATCTGTGGGGTGAGCTTGCTTCGGGCAGTGGCAGGGTCCCGGCGAGGAGGAGCTTGGGCGTTCCCCGACCCCATAGACGCCCAGGTCGCCCTGAAGTGCTGGCTACCCCCTCCCGCCTGCCATCCCAGCTCCCATCCAGGTACGAATTCCTATATTTCTCACTTCCCCCTGGGGCCATAAAATTTTCCCCAGTTCAGCTGCCTTGCAAGCTGAGCCTGCATTGTAAGCGCATCCAGGAAAGAGGGAGTGCCTGTGCTTCAATATCCTGCCTGAGGAAAGGTGGGCATTCTGTCAGTGAAGTCCCTGCCCAAGAAGGGAACCTGACCCGGAAACAGAAGTTCCAATAGAGAACATTTGAAGTAAGAGATGGGCAGACGCCAAGGCAAGACCTCATCCAACAATCTGAAAAACAACATGAAAACACCAGATTCCAAGGACCCTACAACAGAAGGGCTTGAACACCTTAACCCAGAAGAAGTGGAAAAAAGTGCCATTATGAAAGCAATAGAGTCCCTTAAACAGGATATGAATAACTCCCTTAAAGAATTGGATGAGAAATATAACAAAAAGTTAGAAGAAATGAGTATAGAAATAGATGAGAAATATAACAAAAAGTTTGAAGAAATAAGTAAATCCGTGAATGAGACCCTGAGAAACCAAGAAAAAACAATCAAACAAGTAAAGGAAACAGTGCAAGAATTGAAAACTGAAATGGAGGCAATGAAGAAAACACAAACCGAGAACCGGTTGGATATGGAAAACCTAGGTAAACGAACAGAGACTACAGAATCAAGCATAACCAATAGAATACAAGAGATAGAAGAACGAATCTCAGAATCTGAAGATACCATAGAGAAAATAAATGCTCTGGTCAAAGAAAACGGCAAATCCAACAAATTCTCTTCACAAAACATTCAGGAAATCTGGGACACAATAAAAAAACCAAATCTAAGAATAATAGGGATTGAAGAAGGAGAAGAACTGCAGATCAAAGGCCCAGAAAATATATTCAACAAAATTATAGAAGAAAACTTTCCTAACCTAAAGAACGATATTCCTATGAAGGTTCAAGAAGCATACAGAACACCGAATAGACTGGATCAGAAAAAAACATCCCCTCGCCATATAATAATCAAAACACAAAACATAAATATTAAAGAAAAAATTTTAAGAGCTGCAAAGGAAAAAGGTCAAGTAACTTATAAAGGTAAACCTATCAGGCTTACACTGGATTTCTCTATGGAAACCGTGAAAGCCAGAAGATCCTGGATAGAGGTACTGCAGAAACTAAGAGAACATGGAGGCAAACCCAGACTACTATACCCAGCCAAGCTATTGTTCACTATCAACAGAGAAAACAAAATATTCCAGGATAAAAACAAATTTAAACAATACATAGCTACTAATCCAGCCTTACAGAGAATATTAGAAGGAAAATCACTACCAAAGGAATCCAACATTCCCAACACGGCCTACAATAACTTGAACATCTAGCGACCATTCACAAGCACAAATCAAAGAAGAAAAACACATACACTCTACTACCTAAAAAAAAAAAAAAATGACCGGAGTCAACAACCACTGGTCATTAATATCACTTAATATCAATGGACTCAATTCACCTATAAAGAGGCACAGACTTAGAGATTGGATACGAAAACAGGATCCAGCATTCTGCTGTTTACAAGAAACACACCTCAACCACAAAGACAGACACCTACTCAGAGTAAAGGGTTGGGAAAAGGTTTTCCAAGCAAATGGACCTAAGAAACAAGTGGGCGTGGCCATTCTAATATCTAACAAAATCGACTTCAAACTAAAATCGATCAGAAGAAATGGAGATGGACATTTCATACTCATAACTGGAACAATTCATCAGGAGGAAGTCTCAATCCTGAATATCTATGCTCCTAATATAAAGGCACCCACATATGTAAAATAAACTCTTCTAGAACTCAGGGCAGTCATCAAACCACACACACTAATAGTAGGAGACTTCAACACTCCTCTCTCACCAATGGACAGGTCAATCTGACAGAAACCAAACAGAGAATTAAGAGATTTATTGGAGGTATTGAATCAAATGGACTTAACAGACATCTATAGAACACTCCACCCAAATAGGAAAGAATATACCTTTTTCTCTGCAGCTCATGGAACCTTCTCGAAAATTGACCACATACTCGGTAACAAAGCAAACTTCCACAGATACAAAAAAATATTAGTAACTACCTGTGTCTTGTCAGATCACCATGGACTAAAATTAGAATTCAACAACAATGCTTCCCCGAGGAAGCCAACAAACTCATGGAAACTGAACAGTCAACTACTAAATCACCCCTGGGTCAAGGAAGAAATAAAGAAAGAAATTAAACTCTTCCTTGAATTTAATGAAAACAAAGACACAACATACTCAAACCTATGGGACACTATCAAAGCAGTGCTAAGAGGAAAGTTCATAGCACTAAGTGCCCAATTAAAGAAAATGGAGAAAGCACACATTGGAGACTTAACAGCACACTTGAAAGATCTAGAAAAAAAAAGAAGCTGATTCACCCAGGAGGTCTAGAAGACTGGAAATAATCAAACTGAGGGCTGAAATCAAAAAAATAGAAACACAGAAAACAATCCAAAGAATCAATGGATCAAAAAGCTGGTTCTTGGAGAAAATCAACAAGATTGACAAACCCCTATCCAAATTAATCAAACGGCAGAGAGAGAACATGCAAATTAATAAGATCAGAAATGAAAAGGGGGACATAACCACAGACACAGAGGAAATTCAGAGAATCATTAGATCTTACTACGAAAATTTATATGCCACAAAGTTGGAAAATGTAAAAGAAATGGACATTTTTTAGATAAGTACCATATACCAAAGTTTAACCAAGAACAGGTGAACAATCTAAATAGAACTGTTAGTCGCAAAGAATTAGAAGCTGTTATCAAAAATCTCCCTACCAAAAAAAGCCCAGGACCAGATGGTTTCAATGCAGAATTCTACCAGAACTTCCAGGAAGAGCTAATACCTATACTCCTTAACGTATTCCGCAATATAGAAACAGAAGAATCATTGCCTAACTCCTTTTATGAAGCTACAGTTACTCTAATACCAAAACCACACAAAGACACAACCAAGAAAGAGAATTACAGGCCAATCTCACTCATGAACATCGACGCAAAAATTCTCAATAAAATACTGGCAAACCGAATCCAAGAGCACATTAGAAAAATTATCCATTATGATCAAGTCGGCTTCATTCCAGAGATGCAGGGCTGGTTCAACATAAGCAAATCTATCAATGTAATCCATCATATAAATAAACTGAAAGAAAAAAAACATATGATCATCTCACTAGATGCTGAAAAAGCATTTGACAAAATTCAACACCCATTTATGATAAAGGTGTTGCAGAGACTGGGGATACAAGGATCATACCTAAATTTAATAAAAGCAATATACAGCAAGCCGACAGCTAACATCAAACTGAATGGAGAGAAACTCAAAGCCTTTCCACTAAAATCAGGAACGCGACAAGGCTGTCCACTCTCTCCATACCTCTTCTATATAGTGCTTGAAGTTCTAGCAATAGCAATAAGACAACATAAGCAGATAAAGGGGATTCGTATTGGAAAGGATGAAGTTAAACTTTCGTTATTTGCTGACGATATGATAGTTTACATAAGTGACCCCAAAAATTCTACCAAAGAACTCCTACAGCTGATAAACACCTTTAGTAACGTGGCAGGATACAAGATCAACTCCAAAAAAAATCAGTGGCCCTCCTATACACAAAGGATAAAGAAGCAGAGAGGGAAATCAGAGAAACATCACCTTTCATGATAGCCACAAATAGCATAAAATATCTTGGGGTTACTCTAACCAAGGAAGTGAAAGACCTATTTGACAAAAACTTTAAGTCTTTGAAGAAAGAAATTGAGGAGGATACCAGAAAATGGAAAGACCTCCCCTGCTCTTGGATTGGGAGAATCAACATAGTTAAAATGGCAATTCTACCAAAAGCAATCTATAGATTCAATGCAATCCCCATCAAAATCTCATCAAACTTCTTCACAGATCTTGAGAAAACAATAATCAAGTTTATATGGCAAAACAAAAAACCCAGGATAGCCAAAACAATCTTAAACAATAAAAGAACTTCTGGAGGCATTACCATCCCTGACTTCAAACTCTATTATAGAGCTACAGTATTGAAAACAGCTTGGTATTGGCATAAGAACAGAGAAGTCGACCTATGGAATCAAATAGAAGACCCAGATATTAACCCACAAACTTATGAACACCTAATTTTCGACAAGGGAGCTAAAGCTGTACAATGGAAGAAGGAAAGGATCTTTAACAAATGGTGCTGGCATAACTGGATGTCAACATGTAAAAAAATGAAAGTAGATCCATATCTATCACCATGCACAAAAATCAAGTCCAAATGGATTAAAGACATCAACATTAATCCGTCCACTTTGAACCTGATAGAAGAGAAAGTGGAAAGTAGTCTACAAGATATAGGCACAGGAGGCCTCTTCCTAAGTAGGACCCCAGCAGCACAGACAATAAGAGAAACAATGAATAAACGAGATCTACTGAAACTGAGAAGCTTCTGTAAAGCAAAGGACACTGTCAGTAGGACAAGAAGGCTTCCTTCTGACTGGGAGAAGATCTTCACCAACCCCTCATCAGACAAAGGTCTGATCTCCAAAATATACAAAGAACTCAAGAAACTAGGCACTAAAACTCTAATTAACCCAATTAAAAAATGGGGTACTGAACTGAACAGAGAATTCACAACAGATGAACTTTGAATGGCCAGAAGACACTTAAGGTCATGCTCAACCTCCTTAGCGATCAGGGAAATGCAAATCAAAACCACTTTGAGATACCATCTTACACCTGTCAGAATAGCTAAAGTTAAAAACACCAACGATAGCCTATGCTGGAGAGGATGTGGGGTGAGGGGAACACTCATCCATTGTTGGTGGGAATGCAAACTCGTGCAGCCACTGTGGAAATCAGTGTGGCGGTGTCTCAGGAAACTGGGAGTCAACCTCCCTCAGGACCCAGCAATTCCACTCTTGGGAATATACCCTAAAGATTCCCTAACATACTACAAAAGCATTTGTTCTACTATGTTCATAGCAGCACTATTTGTAATAGCCAGAACCTGGAAACAGCTTAGGTGCCCCTCAATAGAAGAATGGTTAAAAAAGGTGTGGAACATATACACATTAAAGTTTTACTCAGCGGTAAAAAACAATGACATCTTGAATTTTGCATGCAAATGGATGGAAATAGAAAATGCTTTACTGAGTGAGGTAAGCCAGACGCAAAAAGAGGAACACGGTATGTAGTCACTCATAAGTGGATTCTAACCATAATTAAAGGTCTTTGAGCCTATTATTCGTGATCCTAGAGAAGCTAAATAAGATGACCCTGATGAGGATTATTTAGCTATCCTCCAGGAGGTAGGAAATAGACAAGAGTCCCAGGTAACCTCAGGTGCATGGGGGTGTGTGGGAGGGTTGTTGAAGGGGAGAGGGTTAGAGAGAAGGGAGTAGGGGAGGAATGGGGAAAGCTCGGTGGACCGGGATGGGGGGGAGAGAGGAAGGATGAATATGGGATCAGGGAAGAATATATTTCAACTAAGGGAGTCATTTTAGGGTTTACAGGAGACTTGATTATATATGGGATCCCAGGTTCAAGGAGAGATCCCCAGGTTGTTCTCTGGACAGAGGAGAGGGTGCCTGAACCGGCCTTGGCCCATAACCATACTGATGAATATTTTGCTTATCACCATAGATCCTTCACCAGGCGAAGGATGGCGATACAGACAGAGACCCACATTGGAGCACCGGACTGAGCCCCCCAAGGTCCAAATGAGGAGCAGAAGGACAAAGAAAATGAAAAAGGAAATAAGGACTGCGAGGGATGCTCTCATCCACTGATACATGGGGACGGATCTAATGAGAGTTTGCAAAAGCCAGTTGGACTGGCACTGAACGAGGACGTGATCTAACCAGATTCTCGGAATTTGGCAGGATTCTCTGAATGTGGCTGGCCCGAAGTCTTTCTGAAAAGCCATTGACTATGACACTGGGACTTGTTTCCTCTGCATATACTGGATTTGGGGGATCCAGTCTGTTTGGATACTCACCTTCCTGGACCTGGAGGGAGGGGGGAGGAACTTGAACTTCCCACAGGGCAGGAAACCCTGACTGCCCTAAGGGTCGAAGAGGGAGGAGGAGAGGGAGTGGGGGGAGTGGGAGGGTTTTGCGAAGAGGGGCGGAAATGGGAACTTTTATAATTTAATAAAATTACTTTCAAAAAAATAAATAAAGGGAGATATGATATAAATATGAATAATTTGCATTGGTATTTATTTTGCATTATTGGTATAAATTTAAGGTCTATTTTGTTATTAGCATATTTCTCATTTTGATTAAGGCATTGTGATTGTGTAGTTCATTTAAAAAATATAATATATAATTAGAAAATATAGGTTGTTAATGGATAGTCATCTATAAAAGTCAAGTTTTTAGTCATGTTCATTTAATTTTTTTAGATGTGCATAGATATATTTCAAAGAGGCATTCTTCATATATTTCAAAGACAACAGAAAATGGTATTTAAAATGTTTTAATAACTTAGGAGTTTTCATGATAATAAGACACATCTGCTCTTTGCAGCACCAATCTACTTCAAGAGGAAGATGGGCATTGTTGAGGCTCCTTATGGAGTTGACTAGCCATTTGGGCAAGAAACTGCTCTTGTCTGGACTGATGCATAAATGGACATGAAGAACCTGCAAAGAGGTGACTGCTGAACTTACCTAAAGGTAAGATGATCCATTGGCATTCCTGTTTCATGAAAGAGTCTGTGAGACATTCTACAGGACATAGAAAAAAGTGACTGAACTATCTTTAAAATTTCTTGCTTCATGAAAATGTCTGCTGGATAATATGGGCCTGTGGGCTGAAGATGGATGCCCCAACAGTACAGAAGAACTTTGGGTGACTGTACAGGCAGTGAGATGTCTCTGTAATTTCTAGAGTTTTGGAAGTTGCTTATTTCTTGTTTCCTTGGGTAATAGTGTATCCTTCTGAAATCTTTGATGGAGTTAAATAATAGATAGATAGCTAGAATTAGAGTTTTTCTCTTTTATGATAAACAATAAAATATATTAAAATACTGTAACTGTAATTCTTGCTTGATAGCTGTTTTGTTATATGTAATTTTACTATGTTAATGTGAAAGCCTTTCTTTTTTCTTTTAACAGAAAAGGGGAAATGGTGTAGGAGGTCCTTCTGTTTATGTGTTGCTTTCATTTGTTGAATAAAGAAACTGCCTTTGCCTTTTGATAGGACAGAACTTAGGTAGGTGGAGTAGATAGAACTGAATTCTGAGAGGAAGAAAGCAGAATGAGAAAGCCACCATGGTGATGCCGGGTCAGACATGTTAAATCTTGCCTGGTAATCTGCAACATTGTGGTGAAAACAGATTATTAGAAATGGGTTAAATCAAGATGTGAGAATTAGCTAATAAGATGCTGGAGATAATGGGCCAGGCAGTGTTTAAATGAAAACAGCTTCTGTGTGATTATTTCAGGTGTAAGCTGGCTGGGTATCTGGGACAATCAAAGAACCCGCTCACCTCTCCTACAACAGAACACAGTGACTTCCTCTCTAGACCATCAGTAGCTTCTCAGGGTGGGATGGAAACCTTGTAACTCCTTTATAAATGTGTGAATATTTGCTTGCTTAACCATGTGTGGACTTATACAAGCAACATCAGAGCCTGTGAGTTCATTTATATTGCATTTAAGGTTCATTCTACAATAATCAGGATTGATTTTAGTTAGGTAAGTGAATGTGTAGCCTGATGCTTCTAAAATGTTAATTTCAAATTGGCACTAAGGAAGTGTTGTACTTTTACCAATAAGACCTTAGACTATTTTAACTGGGAAAAAATTTTGATTCACATAACCTAATATACATTAGACTTCTAAATTTAATGTAGTTTTTATTCTAAATTTAATTAAAATTAAAAGTTAATCATACATGAGATTTGTAGCAAAATAACCTGTTAAAACGGATTCTTTGCTATCAAGATGCTTTTATGACTTGCCTACTTTTAATTCATATTGTTCTTTATGTTTAAAAGTTCTTTCTTTTTTCTTAACTCAAAACAATGCATGCCTTTCTTCCAAAAGAATTCTTAATTTAGGTTCCTCTCTAACACTGAAATGCAATATTAATATTGATACTTTATATAAATCTTACTTGTTTACTTGTTTTTAAATAACAATAATATCTATCAAACATGAACAGAATTAACATTCTTTAAGAATCAAATATGCACTTACCTAATGTTTGAATCTGAGTACTTCTAGGCTTATTATTCTATGAATTGGCATGGCAGCTAAATTATTTTTGAAGAAATAGTAAAATGATACTAATAATGCCACATCAACAACATATTCAATCAGTTCTTAATAAAATATATTTTTGAATATATATTGTGATTTTAAATATTTATACTCAAATTCAACTTAAATTTCTCTTTATCTTTCCTTAAATTAAACTGCAATTTTTCTTATAGATGATTTGTTTGTTTGTTTGTTTGTTTGTTTTTATCTTTACACTTTCAAGAATGGTTTATATAAATTTAAAACCTAATTGTTGTATATGTGTTTTCAAAATATGATAATGAATAGTAACCAACTTGAAAGAAAAGTGGGTCAAACACAAGTTTATTTTTCTCTGACAAATTTTGAGTAAACTACTTGGCAAGATTTTGATTTACTTTCCCCTACATGATTGTGAACCTGTCAGTCACAATACTGTGACAACACAGAAATAAATGAACTGTCTGAACACTCTTAGAAACATTCTGGTATTCAGATGAAAAAACTCAATCACATTTCAGTAGGCAGAGAGAATCGATGTATCATAAGAGACAGATGAACAAAGCTGATTAAAGGGGTGATTGTCGACAGGAGACTCAACATAATTCAAGTTATTTTAAGGTAAATTCTAGGGCATGATCAATACTGTGCAGCTTGTGTAATGTTGTTTATATATGTTTTTATGATATAAGTAATTGCTGTTGATGTTCATGCTTCATTAAAAATCAGTTATTTTCTTTAAATTATATGTACTCTGACCATTGGAATCATGTGCTCACAAAAGCAAGGGTATTCTTTCATTTTATGTGTGTTAATATCTTACCTACATGTATTCCAAGGCAAAGTGTGGCTCTCATTGAGGCCAGAAGAGGATGTCAGATCTCCTGGAAATATGATTACAGATGGTTGTAGGCAACCATGTATATGATAGAAACTGTATCCAAGCCTTGTGTGAGAAATCTATGTGCTCTTTATTGCTAAGCAATTTCTTCAGACCATAAGACTCTCGTGTGTGTGCATTTATGTATATATATAAAGTGTGTGTGTGTGTTGTGTGTGTGTATAACTGATTGCAAACCACTTTTTGATAACACACCTGTTTTAGAATACACTGTATGTAGGTCAGTAATGGTAAATTTAAGATATTTATTTAATTTACATATAATTCATTAATCTTGTTTAGGATAAAACCATATGTACTTAGTCATTAGACTTTAAAAAAAGCGATCCATACATGTACACTTATTTATACATGTTTCATTATGAAGAGATAAATCACAGCAAAAAAAATGTGAGTATGAGAGGATGCTAAGAATGAACTTTCCACTGATTTCAGTATTTTATTTTCTTGGGATATCTTCTTTGAAAAAAATAATCTATAGCCCTTCAAAGAAAATAATTTCTTTGTTTAGCTTCAGGCACTGCAAAGTTCCACTGCTAAACAGCATCCTGACAGGTTGCACCGATGTACTTCCCCATCCTCCCAAAAATTTGAAGCTGATGTTATATGTTAACCAAAAGTGCTTCTGCATTCTTCCAATCCAGTCAGAAAGTGGATAATTGTTGTTCTCATCACAAAATAATAAAAACTGTGTATTGACACCTAGGTTTAATCATCTCCTAATATGTGTGATTCTGCATATGCATGTTTACTTCAAAACATCATGAAAACAGAAAAATGAAATGAAAGGAAATGAAATGAAATTCAGAAAATAGGCAAAACAACATCCCTGGGAGTAGTAGAATAACATAAAATACTTTATTAAAAATTGAGTCAGAGAAGGTTACCAAACCTCTTAAACTATGCCAAAGTTTTTTCTACTTAAACTCTAACCCAGAATTTTTCTTTCCTTTCCAGCTCAGGTAGTTGATAGATGTACTTTGTCAGAGACTGGCTTTGACAAGTATACTACTTACAAAAGTAGGAACATGGTGATTAGAAAAATAAGTAAAAATAATGAAGATATGTGTGAGCATAATAAACAGAAGCATAAGATAGTAATGGGATTTCATTGAATACTGAAATCACCCACAGCTAATTTTCCATATGTTTTCATACCCTAATACAACAGGGGAGAGGAAGCAAAAGACTATTTTAGTAGGAGGCAAAGGACAATTAGAAGAGTTTTTTTAACCTAATACTTTGACTCATCAAGTTATTAATTCTTGTAATGAGCATTCTGTTGTTGAGACAATGAACCTACCCTAGATCAAGTATCCTACAAGCAGCCACTCCCTATGTCAAGACTCTTCATTCAAAAGAAGAAGCAGAAGTATGCTTGAGTTCTTAGACCTTTGGTCAGGGTGGAGTGGATATACCTGTAAGGGCCATCTTAATATTGAAACACCAAGTAACCATACCTTAGTTCAAGATGTGTAACCACACTTGACAATAACCTTGAAGAAGTTAAAACTCTGTAACCTTCAGACAAGGTAGAAATAGATTCACCTTTTTGGGCCTCCATAGCACTTCAAATGTGTAAAGAGAAACTAAATGTATGGACTCCGTTTCCACTCACCTCCTAATCAAAGGTACTGATTATCTCTGTGAAATGTCTTTTCCAACTAAGGCAAAAGGGTTCTACTTTCTGATGAGTTGCCAAAGGCAGAAGCCACAAAATAATCCCATACTAGTTCAGAAGTAATATAATAAAAGGTTATTTATTTAGGGAAGACTTATAGATCTCTGTCAGAGATCACACTCCTCTGCACAAATGGGAACAGAAACAGATTCTAGCAGAGAGAAATGAAGCTGGAAGCAAGAGAGGGAACACATTCTTCACAGTTGCATTTATAGTGTAAGAGACCACTCCTGAGTGGTCTGGTATCTTAAAGGCTGTTAGCTGAAGGAGTGGAAGGAACTCCCACAGCAAGTGGGTCCAGTTGTCTTGTGTTGAGCCATTTCCTATATGGCTGAAGTTTTCTCCTATGTATCCAGGTTGAAAATGCAAATGATGTTCAACTCATGATGTGCTTACTTGTTAATAAATATATTATATGTTGAAATACGTCAAAGTCACATTATATCTACCAAATCCAACATTATGATTTAGTTCCACTTTCCATACAGAACCTGATACTGACCCTGATGATCTTTACTCTCTGTTGCTTACCAGAATTAAAAGAGGAGGGGTTCCATATTATCAATACCTTAGAAAATATAAGAATGATGCAACTTATTAAGCATGATTACAGAAATCCACATCTGGTCAAATAAACAGAAAAGTGATTGTGAGGTATGAATTGGCACATTAACAATACAATAAAATAGCTATGATTCATATAACATTATGCAAGATGAAGCAGGATTTTAAGAGACAGAGGTCTGAGACACCTGCTACTAAATAGTGCCTTTTAGATAGGGAAGAGAAGCTACAGTCATAAAATGTCAACAGTACATGAACCAATATCTGAATAATGATGGCACTAGTTAATATGCCAATGTGGACCTAAAAATTTTGAAAGGGTCCCATTCCTAAATAGTGAGATACAGGTAGTAAATAACTAAGAGAGAAAAAAACACATTCACCTGTGGGTTTTGGGTTTCCTTAAAGGTTATCTAATATGAAGAGATCAGCCCTAAATACTTCTACATATTAGAGACAACAAAATCACACACACACACACACAGAGAGAGAGAGAGGGGGGGGATTTTATTTTTTCAAACGGAGGTGAGCATAAATTCGAAATAGTGTGGGGATTCTTGTGAAGAGCATGGGAGAATGGGACGGTTGAGATAGAGGAAGGGTGGATATTGGAGCAGGGAAGAAGATATCTTAATTAAGGGAGCCATTTTAGGGTTGACAAGAGACTTGACTCTAGAGGGATTCCCAGGTGTCCAATAGGATGTCTCCAGCTAGGTCCTTGGGCAGCACAGGAGAGGGGCGCTGAACTGGTCTTAACCCATAGCCACACTAATGAATATCTTGAATATCACCATAGAAGCTTCATCTGGTGATTCATGGAGATAGAGACAGAGACCCACATTGGAGCCCTGGACTGAGCTCCCAAGGTACAGATGAAGAGCAGAAGGAGGGAGATCATGAGCAAGGAAGTCAGAACTGCGAGGAAGAACACTGAGATGGTGTGACTGATCTAATGGGAGCTTATCAAGGCCAGCTGGACTGGGACTGAACGAGCATGTGCTCAGACTAGATGTTCTGAATGTGACTGACAATGAGCGCTGACTGAGAAGTCAATGATAATGGCACTGGGTTTTGATTCTATTGCATGTACCGGCATTTTGGAGCCTAGTCTTTTTGGATACACTCCTTCCTAGACCTGGATGGGGGGGGGGCTTGGACTTCCCAAAGGGCAGGGCACCCTGACTTTTCTTTGGACTGGAGAGGGAGGGAGGGGCAGTGAGGCGAATGGGAGGGAAATGGGAGGAGGAGAAAAGGTGGAAATATTTAAGAAAGAAAGAAAGAAAGAAAGAAAGAAAGAAAGAAAGAAAGAAAGAAAGAAAGAAAGAAAGAAAGAAAGAAAGAGAGAGAGAAAGAAAGAAAAATTAGAACATAATTAGAATGAAAACAAATATGGCAAATTATATCTCAAAGTTGAAACTATGCCCAAAGTTGAAGTGCTTTTCAGAGCTCCCATTCCTATAGCTTTGTTGACTAAAACACACTTCTCTCTCTCTTGACCTGATTCCACAACCATATCTTTAATTCTTCTTTGAAGATATCTCATATATTTGGCATCTCCACCCTCTTGGGATCCCTAATAGAATTCAAGCTCCACCTTCACAGCTTCATTTGATGGCCTCTGTGGTCATCCATAGAAAGATACCCCTAAACTAATACTGGTCTCAACAGTTTTCTTTAGATATAGAGGAAGATTCTACAACCCCTTTCTTGTATTTTGACTCTAAAGCCAGAAACATGTTGATGAAGATACCAAGTTCTTCTTTTTGTTGGATTTGTAACATGATCCCTTCATTCAAGTACATTTTCATCAGCTTTCTTTTTATGATGCCTTAACCCATTGCTGAAGTATTTTTTTAAATCATTACCACATTTTGGGAGTACAGCTGAGTAAGGTCTCACCTTGAGGTCATCAATCCCTTTATTCTACTTAAGATCTGGCTTTGCTTTAAACTTTTTATCTCCTGAAATATTTGATTAAGGTCCATTCCTTGTCCTGGTACTCCTTTTCCCCTTCAGCTCTATTACTTGTATTTTTCCTTTCTCAGCTTGTCCCTTTTCATTACTGATATGCATAAAAGTAGCCACTGTTAACTAAGCAGTGCAGATAATAGTAGGCTGTCTTAAAATAGCCTCTGCCAAGACCATTAATTTAAAATTCTTCAGTTTATCCTCAGGCAGATTTTTGAATAAGAGCAGAAAGCAGCTACATTCTTCAAAAAATATCATAAAAATGGTGTCTAGGCCACTAACTATATTCTTCTACAATTGACACCTTTTGATTTAGGCATTCATAATATACATTTTTCTTAGCAACATTGCCTTCCACATTTCCACATTTATGGCCCATTAAGCCCTGCTTAAAGAGTTCAAATGTTTTTCTAGTTCAAGGTTCCAGAGTTTACATTCTGTCACCAAGCAGTATAGCCAGTCTTGTGACAGCAATACATTGCTACCTGATACCAATATTAGTGTCATTCGGGATTCTCCACAACAGCAGTCCTCAATCTGTGGGTGTATGCATATCAGATATTTACATTATGATTCATAACAGTAGCAAAAGTGTAGCTATGAAGTAGCAACAAAATCTCTTTATGGATGGGGGTCACCACAACATGACAAACCGTATTAAAGATTTGCAGATTTAGGAAGACTGAAAACTATGTTCTAGAGTAACAAAGTTTACAGAATGAATCTCTCTATACACACAGAGGGGTTTTTATTAGAATAACTTACAGACTGTTGTCCAGCTAATGCAACATGTGACTGCAAACAGAAAGATGAAAAATCTAGTAGCTTCTTAGTATACTAGGCTTAACATTTCTGGTGGTCGTCAGAATATGCTGGAATCCTGAAAAGGTAGGCTACAAGAGTAGTGTGAGAGCAAAAGCTCCCTTCTTCCCTGTCCATATATATGCTTCCAGCAGGAGGCGCTGCTCAGTTTAGATCTGAATTAAAGATCTAGATTAGAAGTATGTCTTCCTACTTTTATAAATAATCCAAAAGAGAATGGGGATTCCATACATAGACAATAAATATCAATATAATATCATAGTCTATACAAAATTTTAAAATTTTAAATAATTTTTTCTATTAAAGCCTTAAGTGTTAAATTTTAAAATTGTAGAATAAACCATAAAAAAACCAATGAGAGAAGAAATACTACAACTTAGACTAAATTTATAATTCACTTTAAAAATCAAGTATAGGGCTATTGAGATGTCCCAGTTAATTAGTGAGTTAAAGTCAACCAAGGCTGACAACCTGAATACAATCTTAGGGATCCACTCACTGGAAGGAGAGAAAAGACTACCACATGGTGTCTCTAAGTTCCACACTCACAGTACTGTGAATGCACATGTGTACACACACACACATACAAACACACAAATAAATAAATAATGTTAAACCTTAAACAAATTTAAAGGCAAAGGATAAGTTGTCTGTACTCAAAAATAATAGAATTCAATGTATAAAAGATTTTTGAGAATAAACTAATAATCTACCAACTACTTAGAAAATACATATGTTGGGGAAGTGAAATTTATCTGAACTATGTAACTAAATATAAAATTGTAACTTGAAGAAAATCTAAATAAAAATAAAACACTCCAACAAAGAGGTTTGTACATAGACAATATCATTAGCATTATTAAATGCAGAAAAGATTTTATTGAACTTCAAATAAAAACAAGTTGGTTAAAGAACATACAATACAGAGAAGCAGCCACAGAAATGCTGGCCTGATGGAGTTAATTTTACTTAGTTTTTTTAGAACTGGAGACACAAATATCCACAAATGCTCTAATTGCAAGCTCCAGGGTGGAGAAAAGCAATTGGGATAAAGTGTGAAACAAATTAATTCTGAGCCCTACAAAACTGCAGCTCAGAATTTATTCGACTCTTACAAAATATTTTTAAATGATTAAGAACTTCATTCCACTCTTTCCCACTAACATTAAACTGTATTCTGTCTGTGATGAATAAGTGGTTATCATGAAAGCAAAAGCCACTCAATCACGAAGGAAAGGAACATGGAACAAAACACTAGTTTTTGAAGCTCAGGAAAAATTATAACATCAAATAAAATCAAAACATTAAATTACATATAAAATTAAGGTTAGGGAAACGTGGTGCCAAAAAACTCCCAAGAATCCACAAGGAAGATACCAACTAAGACTCCTAGCAATAGTGGAGAGGGTTCCTGAACTGGCCATCTATTATAATCAGATTTGTGACTGCTGTAATTGTCATCAGAGATAATTATTCAGCAACAGATGGAAGCAGATACAGAGATCCACAGCCAAGCACTGGTCTGAGCTCTGGGAGTCTTTAAGAAGGAGAAATTGTAGGAGCCAAGTGTGTCCTAATCGGAACCCACTGAGAGCTCCTGAGAGCTCATGAACTCTGTACCAACAGTTAGGGAGCCTGCATAGGAAGGAAGTAGGCCCATTGCATGTGTGTGTGATCGTTGTGTAGCTTGGTCTCTTTGTAAAGCTCCTAGCAGTGAGATCAGAACCTGTCCCTGGTGTATAGCTCGCATTTGAGAACCTGTTCCCTATGCTGGATTACCTAGCACAGCCTTTTTTTGGTGGGAGCAGCTTGGTTCTACCTCAATTTGATGTATCCTGCTTTTATCAAGGCTATGGGAAGCCTACCTCTTTCTGAATGGATATGGAAGAGGAGGATTGGATGGGGTTGGGTAGATGGGAAGCAGTGGGGTGTAGGAGAGAACAGAGGAGAAAGTGCAGTGTATATCTAAAATAAATGAAAGAAGTGTTATGTTAAAAAATAAAGACATAAGCCGGGCGGTGGTGGCGCACGCCTTTAATCCCAGCACTTGGGAGGCAGAGGCAGGCGAATCCCTGTGAGTTCGAGGCCAGCCTGGTCTACAAGAGCTAGTTCCAGGACAGGCACCAAAAACTACAGAGAAACCCTGTCTCGAAAAAAATCAAAAAAAAAGAAAAATAAAGACATAAAACGAAAAAATTCATCATATTTCCAAAAGTATCTCAGATAAATATTTCAATAGAATTTTAGTGAAGTAAATATTTATTTATGCATCATGAGTTTATTTAATTGCTAAGTTTTCATAGTACAAAGAGGAATATAACCATGTTAAACAATAACATTATAGGCAAGAAAAAGATTCAGGTCTAAATGTTGATGGTTTTATAGTCTAGAATCATATACATATCAGGGTTCTCCAAAGAACCAGGCTAACCAAATATTATGCATTACAAAATGAGATTTAATTGTTTGGGTTACACAGTACATAATACTGTCTAGCAATAGCTGTCAGCTTGGTTGAGAGTTTGGTAACCTGGTAACTGCCCAACCCATGAAGAAGAATGCCTCAGCAGTACAACCATCCTGATGAAGTCTTGGAGGATTTCTGGTGAAACTTTATTCTAAATTAAAGTTGGAAGGCAAAACAGCTGGATCTGCCTCAGTGCAGTGAAGGGGGATAGAAGCCACTTCACAGGTAGCAACAGCGGCATAGGCAACAATAGTCACAAGAGGTTAGATACACTCACCACCAAGAAGGAAAGGCAGATAAATAAACAGCGATTTTTTCCCCCTGAAGGGTCTTTGCATAAACACTGCTACGAGAAGATGCCATCCATGCTAAAGCAAGGTCTTCCTGATGCTAATGAGTCTTCCTGAAAATTCTTTCACAAACAAAGGGATAGGTCTCTCAGTTTGGTCTATCACTCTGAAGGAAGATCAGAAATTAAGAAACAAAGCAAACATAAAGCCCACAATAAGTGTAAAGTACTAGACTATCTGCACAGGAAATCAGTACTCTCTCTTTCTAAGCTTTGTCTAAGTTTCAGTCAAATTTAAACTTATAAACAACATTAATCTAGATAATAGCACTCTGTCAGATATTTTAACTGTAAAAAAATCTTATCCTATTCTGTAAGCTACCCTTTTCTCTCTAATTGTGGAGTTTTGTTGTTATACAAAAGCTTTTGTGTTTCATGTGGTAGCATTTTTTTAGTTCATAATTTCTGTGATATGAGGACTTTGTTCACATGTTCTTTCCTACAGCTTCAAGCTTATTTACTCCTTTCTCTTTCATCAGGGTAAAAATAAGCCTTTTGTTGAGGGCCTTGACCTGTTTGGATTTGAGTTTTGAGGATGAGAGACAAAGGCCTAGTTTTGTTTTTCCACATGAAGCTATCTATCCAATTTGACCAGGAACGTTTTTTGAGAATGCTGTCATCGTCCTTACAGACTGGCTTTTATGGTGCTAAAATGTATTACGCATGATTCTGGGCGGGGGGAATCATCAGACTTATTCAGCCACCAACCTTGTGAAAGACTAAGATTAGCTCCTGGTGAAATATTGGCACAAATCCCATGTGAGTCTCACTTTCTGATTCTATTGAAGAACCCCATCAAAAGGCGAAACCCGTATACAACATAGTTTTAGGGTTCAGGAACCTCTATCTAGATTTCTCATACTATAGATTAGTGCAACCCACAAACCTCATCAGAAAAACTTCTTTTTTCATAATTCAAGGATTGTAACTTTTTATCCTTTTTTAACTGTTTCTTATTTCATTTTTTTAAATAAAAAGTATAATTACACCATTTTATCCTTCCATCCTCTCAAGCTTTCATTGATATATATTAACTAAAGAATACTTATATAATACATATTTAAAGCATATATTTATGTACAACTTGTTATGTATGTGTAGATTAATATAGATTAAAATATAGTTTATTATTTTGGTGTTTCTCTTTCCAAGCTTTAGTTGATGTATCTATTTATCTGTCTATCTATCTATCTATCTATCTATCTATCTATCTATCTATCTATCATTTATCTTTCTATCTATCTATCTTCTTACTCTGATACATATACACTATGGAATATTTTCAGCTGAAAGAAAAATAAAATAAAATCACTAATTTGCAGGTACATGGATAAAAGTGGAAAATAGTATTTTAACTTAGCCTAGAAATGAGGGTTTTTCACCTAGACCTAGAAAGACAGACACTTCATATTCTCCTTCATCTGTGAGTCCTTGTTCCAAATCTTCAGATGTGAGTATATAAAGTGTAGTAACTGAAAACCGGGAAACTAAAAAGTGCCCATGGTAGGGTACCAGATAAGCTTCTCTTTCTTGTAGATATCAAAACAAACAGAAACTGACAACTGCAGTACAGAAAATAAATGACCCCAGAATGCTCAATCCTAAATGTAAGGCAATATTAATCCTCATTTCTCCTAAAATTCAGTGATGTTTGCAAAAAAAGGAGCTGAAAGACAGAGAACTAGATGTGTAAGATGACAGAAATTAAACAGTGTTTTCTAGAAACAATACAGCAATTGCCAATAGGAATTCACGGAAATTACAACAGCCCAGAAATGTTCTATGCAAATTCAAGTTAGACAGAATCCCAGAGTGGACAGGTGATGTGGACAGAAAATGTCACTTCTAGTTGGAGAGCTATTGTTAATTACTGTTTTCCAGAGAAAGGGAGTTAAGAGATTTTAAGAGTGTGACCCCTGGAAAGTCTAACATATTTCAGTGGATAGTCTCTCACTTAGTGGTATGTATTAAGCTCTTCAGGTGAGAATGGAGTGAGGGATGGATCTGAGAAATGGGAAAAGGGAAAGAAAATTGTTAAAATACATTGATGAAAGTATCAATTAATGCAAATATTTATTTTATATTATTTTTAAAGAAATTCATTATATTTTATAGCATCTCCCCACTCTTGCTTTTTACTGTATTCGTAAGCTTCTCACTCCTTAAATTCGTGAACATTTTATTATCGTTACATATTCATAGAATATATATAAATGTATTTGTATGTGTATATTCACATGTAAATATGGCCTAGGGAGTCCATTTAGTGTTGCAAACATGTACATGTGTTTAGGGCTGAACAAATAGTGTTTGATATCATCCTTGTGTAGTAAAGCAAGCCTTCCCTCAGCACTCATTGATTCCCTAAAGCTCTTCATTCCAATGTGAGAGCCTGGGAAACTTTTCCCATACATGTTGACTTATCAACTGGTCGTGCTGTTATATCAGGTTGTTTAGGTAACCTGTTTTTTGAGATCTCAAAGGTGAAACTGCCTTTTTTATCTAGAATACGATAAAAACAGGCACCCTGGACAATTGGCTATTACAATTTTTCTATGTTCTCTTCTATGACTTTTTTCCCTGAACTTAAGGTATAGGGTTTATGTATAGAAAATGTGTTTTGAATTATTTTATTCTCATAAAATTTCAAGTTAGAACTGTAGAAACTGAACAATATACTAACATTGATAAAATGTTTTTACATTCAAATTGAACATTCTCACACTTTGTGTGTGTATGGGTGTGTGTGTGTTTACTAAATTCATACTCTACTTTGTAATGTTAAATGATAATATAATTTCATTTGATTTAAATATAACATAGAGCCGTGCTGTACTTTGAAACTTGAATAGAAAACAAAGTATTTGGCAGACGGTCCTGGCACATCATTGATCTTTTTCTGCTTTGCATATAACCTCTGTCATATCACCACAGCTGAAGCAATTGAGGAAACACCTGCTGTAATCAACAGAGAATCAACTTGCTCTCCATGAGACAAATACATTGTCTTTTAGCAATAGAGCTTTTGTATTGAACTAAGGTGGAATAAGAGCTATTGCCTCAGCTGCTGACAATAAAATAGATTATTTTCTCTCCTTTCTAATACATGGGACAACCACTCTCAGAGCTAGCAAGAATCTTGCTATCACCTGCCTTCCAGTTTTGATTCCTTCAAAATGCCATTTCTATTCAACTTAGGAATGATGGTACATGGATGTGACCTAGGTGGATAAATTCTTTAATGCATTCTGAGTTGCTTGTGAAATTGACTTTTACATATAAAATCAATAATAATTTTTCTAGATTGCAAAATACTTCTCATTATCAAACATATTTCTCACTACATTTACTTAGATTGAATTCCTTTATCTCTTCATCAATAAAATTTTCAGTGGAAAAACCAAGAAAGGTAAAAATTTGCTATTGGCATTTATTTATATTTACCTTTTAATGGTCTTAATACTTTGGTTTTGGCCATTTTTTGCATGTGTTCTAAACTTATATTTTAAGAATTATTTCAGAGGTATAATTAAGAATTTTACATTTTGACTTAGCATACCCCCAGCTACAACCAAGCAGCAACATCTTCTTCACCACGCCCTGCCAAGACCAACACAGCCACAGGCTCCAATAACAAATTAAATGGGGAGAAACTCAAAGTGATTCCACTAAAATCCGGAATAAGACAAAGCTGTCCACTCTCGGTATATCTATTCAGTATAGTATTAGAAATTCTAGCTAGAGCAAAAAGAAAAGAAAGGAGAACAAGGGGATAGAAACTGGAAAGGAAGAAGAAGCCACACTTTCAGTATTTGCTGAGTATATGATAGTGTACATAAGTTATCTGAAAAAATATACCTGGGAACACCTACTGCTGATAAACATCTTCAGTAATGTGGTAGAATACAAGATTAGCTCTAAAATTCAGAAACCCTCCTATATACAAAGGGTAAACAGGCTGAAACAGAAATCAGAGAAATATAACCCTTCACAATAGTCACAAATAATACAAAATATCTTGGAGTAACTCTAATCAAAAAAGTGAAAGACTTGTATGACAAGAATTATAAGTCTTTAAAGAAAGAAATTGTAGAGGATATCTGAAAATGGAAAGATCTCTCATTTTCTTGGCTAGGTAGGATCAACATAGTAAAAATGGCAATCTAATCAAAAGAAATTTACAGATTCAATTCAATCTTCATCAAAATTCTAATACAATTCTTCACAGTCCTCAAAAGAATAATACTCAACTTCGTATGAAAAAAAACCCAAGATAGCCAAAGCAACCCTGTACAATAAATGAATTTCCAAAGACATCTGCTCCATGACTTCAAGCTCTCCCAGGGAGCTATAGTAATAAAAACAACTTGGTATTGTCATAAAAACAGACATGGATAAATAGGATGGAAATGAAGACCCTGATATTAATTCACACACCTATGAACATCTAATTTTTGACAAAGAAGCCAAAATCATACAATGGAAAAAATAATCTACAGCAAATGGTGCTGGCATCGCTGGATAGAAGAATGCAAATAGATCTGGATCTATCCCCATGCACAAAACTCAAGTTAAAATCAATCAAAGACCTCAACATAAATCTAGTTACACTGATCCTGTTAGAAAAGAAAGTGGGAAGTATCCTCAAATGCATGGGCAAAGGAGATCACTTTCTAAATACAACACCAGTAACAAACACTGATGGTAACAATAGATGTGACCTCCTGAAAATGAGATGCTTCTGTAAGGCAAAGGTCACAATCAATACGACAACTGGCAGTTTACAAAATTGGAAAACATATTCACCACCTCCTCATCTGATATATATATATATATATATATATATATATATATATATATATATCACAATTAACTGGATGTCAAAATAGTAAATGATAAAATTAAAAGTTGGGGTATAGATTTAAACAGAGAATTCTCAACAAAATCATCTCAAATGGCCAAAAGACATTGAAGGAATTGTTTAACATCCTTAGTCATAAGAACAATGCAAATCAAAATATTTCTGAGATACCATCTTATACTTGATAAAATGGCTAAGATCAAAAATGTTGCAGATATCGTATGCTGGAGAGGATGTGGAGTAAAGGAAATTCTCCTGCTCTATTGGTTGGAGAGCAAATTTGTACTCACTTTAAAAATCAGTATGACAGTTTCTCAGAAATCCTGGAATCAATCTACTTCAAGACACAGCAAATATAATTCCTGTGCAAATACCCCAATGATGAACAGTCATACTGTTGGAGGGGGATGCTTGTTGTCCCTGCTACCCAGAACTGACAATCACACAGAAACTATTAAATAAATCACTGCTCGGTCCATTTGCTTTGGCTTCTTATTGGCTAACTCTTATATTAATTTAACCCATTTCTATTAATCTGTATACCGTCATGTGGCCGTGGCTTACTGGGTAAAGTTCTCAGTGTCTGTCTCCTGCAGCCCCATAGCTTCTGTCTGATTTCTCCTCCATTCTTCCAGCATCCCATTTAGTTTTCCCCATCTAGGTTTGTTCCTCTATAGCTCTACTATAGGCCCAAAACAGTTTCTTAATTAACCAATAATATTCTCAGCATACAGAGGGAAATTCCACTTTCTGTTTAAATGAAAAGGAAGGTTTTAAGTTTAACATAGTAAGATTACATATAACAAAAAGGTACCAAGTAAGAATTATGGTTACAATATTTATATCTACTTTATCTTTTATCATAATTAGGGAAAACTATAACTATCAATTCTTCAACTACATCAAAGTCTTCAGAGGATATAAGGACTTTTCCACAAAGCTGGCAAATTTCTTCTGTGTCCTGAAGAATGTCTAGCACACTCTTTTATGAAGCAGGAACTTGAAGGACTCTCACTTTTGGGCAAATTCAGCAGTCATTTTTCTGTGGGGCCTGCATGTCCAGTTTCTCAAGCAGTCCAGACTTGTTTTTTTTTAAAAGCCATTTACTTCTATTTATAATTTTCTGTATTATTTTTCTTCTTTCTCCCAAGCCTATGTACATTTAAACAACACTGTGACCCATCTAGAGGTCTTTTTTCCTCTGAATCTGTCTTTATAGCATAACTAAAATTCTTTACTGTCCAGGAGCACTCCTTAAAATGCTAACCCCTTCTTATGAACTTAAGCAGCTTCATTACTAGAGGAAATATATCACTGCCTGCTTGCCCTTCCCAGTCCAGCATGGTGGAGCTGTTTACTGCCTCTATGAGCCATGCTCATAGACCCGACTTTAGGCACACAGCCAGTCTATGTCACCATTAAGCATGTTGTAGCACTCTGCTCACAGACTCTACTCTAATGCTCTGTAGCCAGACCTCCAGAAAAGCCAGAGGTCATGCTGGAAACATGGCCCAGAAAGCTGGCATTTCAAAATTGCTCATCTTTTCTCTGCTACTGCTGAATCAGGAAAACTTCTCTAAAAGGAGCTGCAACATTTAGACAGCAAAATGCTGGCTCCCAAGAAGCCATGCTTAACTCTGTTCATTTGTGTATAGAATTCCTTTTTAAACTTTCTCAGGTTTTTATGTGGATGTAGTGACCCACATTGGTGTGCCAATTTGTTGGAGGGGTCAGCTTGATTGTTCTGGCCTCACAGAACCAAAATAATCACACATAAACTGTATTAAATAAGCTGCTCCTTAGCTCATTAGCTTTAGCTTCTTAATGGCTAACTCTTAGATATTAATTTAACCCATTCCTATTAATATGTATATTGCCACATGGCTGTGGCTTACTGGGTAAAGTTCCCAGCATCTGTCTCTGGTGGCTCTATGGCTTCTCTCTGACTACTTTAGCATTATGCTTGGTTTTCCCCACCTAGCTCTGTTCCCCTATTGCTTTGTTATGGGCCCAAAGCAGTTCCTTCATTAGCCAACGATATTCACAGCATACAGAGGGGAATCCCACATCATCATACCACAAAGACGTTTGCTCAACTATTTTCATAGCAGCATTATTTGTAGCTATGAACCTGGAAATAGTAGCCAGAATCTGGAAACAACATAAGTGCTGCTCACTGATGAATGGATAAAGAAAATGTGGTACTTTTACACCATGTAGTATTACTCAGTGGTTAAAAAAATAACAATGACATCTTGAAATTTGCAAAAAAAAAAAATGAGTTGAACTAGATAAAACTATCCTCAGTGAGGTTACCCAGACCCAGAGAGACAGACATGGTATGTACTCACTCATAAGTGGATATTAGACATAAAGCAAAGGATAACCAGGCTATAATTACAACCCCAGAGAAGTTAAGTATAAAGGAGGGACTTAAGAAGGACACACAAGGAGCGACCCAGGAAAGGGCAATAGTTAAGAACTCCAAGGTTACCTGGGAAAGGACATAGAAGAGATGAGATGGGCAATGGTAACCTGAAGTCTGTAGATAGCCAATGTGAGGGAGGGATGGAGAAGGAGAGTAATGAAAGAGATACCTTATATAGGGAGCCATTATGGGATTAGGGAGAAAGCCAGTACTAGGGAAATTCTCAGTAATCCACAAGGATGATCCCCATTAAGACTCTTAGCAATAGAGGAGATGGTGCCTGGAGGTGCCTTTCCCTATAATCAGATTAGTGACTACCCTAATTGTCATCTTAGAGCTTACATCCAGTAACTATTGGAAGCAGATATAGTGACTCACAGCAAAGCACTGAGATGAACTATTGAAGCTTAGTTGAAGAAAATTAGGAGGGATCATATCAGAGCAAGGGAGGTCAAGATCATGATATAGAAAACCACTGACCCTAGCTAGTAGGAGCTGATGGAATTTGAAGTGAAAGCTGGAGATCCTGCATGTGATTGAACTAAACCCTCCCTGAAAGTGGCTGACAGTTACATTGCTTGATCTTTCAGGGAGAGGTTTTGGCAGTGGAACTAGGACTTACTTTCAGTGCATGAACTGGCTTTTTGGAATCCAATCCCTATGATGGTATATCTTGCTCAGCCTTAATACGGGGGCGGGGAGGCCTTGGTCCTGCTTCAACTTGCTGTAGAAGACTTGTTGAGTCCTCAAGGAAGACTTTATGTCCTCTGAGGAGTAAACGGGGATTGGGATTGGGGAGTGGCGGTGGGAGAAGAGGAGGGAGGGAAAACTGGGGCTAATGTATAAAATTAATTTTTTAAATAAAAAAGTATTTCACATTTCATAGCCAGAACCTGGAAACAACCTAGGTGCCCCTCAGAAGAAGAATGGTTAAAGAAGGTATGGAACATATACACATTAGAGTTTTATTTAGCGGTAAAAAACAATGCCATCTTGAATTTTGCATGCAAATGGATGGAAATAGAAAACGCTTTACTGAGTGAGGTAACCCAGACCCAAAAAGAGGAATATTGTATGTACTCACTCATAAATGGATTCTAGCCATAAATAAAGGTCTTTGAGTCTATAATTCGTGATCCTAGATAAGCTAAATAAGAAGGTGAACCTGAAGAAAATCATATAATTATCCTCCTGGACAAGATTGCCAGGCAAACTTGGGTGCACGGGGTGGGGGTGGGGGTGGATGTAAGGGGAGATGGGTAGAGAGAAGGGAGAAGGGCAGGATTCTGGAAAACTTGGGGGAATGGGATGGGTGGGATGGAAGAAGGATGGATATGGGAGTAGGGAAGTAAATATCTTAATTAAGAGAGCCATTTTAGCGTTTGCAAGAGACTTGATTCTAGAGGGATTCCCAGGTCCAAGGAGATGTCCCCAGATTGTTCCTTGGGCAGCAGAGGAGAGGGTGCCTGATCTGACCTTGTCCCATAGCCATACTGATGAATATCTTGCATATCACCATAGAACCTTCATCTGGTGATGGATGGAGATAGAGACAGAGACCCACATTGGAGCACTGGACTTAGCTCCCTAGGTCCAAATGAGGTGAAGAAGGAGGGAGAACGTGAGCAAGGAAGTAAGGATCCCAAGGGGTGCGTCCTCCCACTGAAACTGTGGGACTGATCTAATGGGAGCTCACCAAGGCCAGCTGGACTGGGTGTGATGGAGCATGTGATCAAAATGGACACTCTGAACGTGTCTGGCAATGAAGGCTGACTGAGAAGCCAAGGACAATGGCACTGAGTTTTTATTCTACTGCATGGACTGACTTTGTGGGAGCCTGGTTTGTTTGGATGCTCACCTTTATAGACCTGTATGGAGGGGGAGGACCTTGGACTTCCCATGGGGCAGAGAACCCTACTGCTCTTAAGACTAGAGAGAGAGGGGGAGGTGGGAAGGGGGAGGGAAAAGGGAGGTCGGGAGCAGGTGGAAATTTTTAATAAATAAATTAATTAACTAAAAAAAAATATCCCATGGTTGACAAGCAAAAACAGTCTCCACCGAAAAGCAAAAAAAAAAAAAAAAAAAAAAAAAAAAGAATTCCCAGAGTGTGTAAAACTCCCTTTTATGACCAAAATATTATGCTCAGGTAAGAAAAAGGATCTTGATGATGACACAACATGGTACTTACAGCAAATTTTCTTTTGCCAAGTCTAGAACTTATCACTAATGTTATTAATGATTGGAAGAAGATGAGAATTAGCATTGGATTCATTTCTTTCAAATGGTAGGTACTTAAAAATATAGCTCAAACATTACTATTCCCTTCTACAGGTTGTCCAGTGTATCTAGAAATCCTTTCAGAGAATTAGCTATTTTCAGTTTTGGGGAGTTTCATGTTTCAGTCTTCTAAACACAACATAGAAATCTTTGTTTACTAAAACAATTGACCAATCTGGGTGTTGATAGCACATGCCTTTAACACCAGGACTCAGACTTAGAGGTGGAGGCAAATCTGGAAGTTCAAGTCCAACTTGTTCTACAGAGTGATTTCAAGAATGGTCTCCAACACTATACAGAAAATTTCTGTCCATGTACATCAAATAAATGTACAATTTATATATATTCATACATATGTACACACACTGAAGCAGGATAATAGCTTAATAGTTGTAACTCAAGCAAGTTTACAGCTATTGCTCCTCTTACATCCACTTTCTGAGTTCTAGGACTACTGAAATGATTCCAATGCTGATTTTTCCAAAATTATTTTATTTCTATGACAAAAGTAAAAGAGTAAATTGCATAATGAAGAAAAGTTTTAGGACTTAGTCACTGAGATAAAAATGATAAAGGCACAGAAAGACCTGCTGATGTACTAGGAATTTGGGGAAAGATGTTCTGAGAAGCAAGTAAATTGAGAACATAAATAATACATAACTACATAGGAAGACAGATGATATAAATAGATACTGTATATTACCGATATATCAAGCTACACTATGATTCAAATATTTCTATTTTTAAATTTAAGAAAACAAAATTAGGCTTTGGTAATAAGTTAAGTGCAATGCCATTGAAAGAATTTATTATATCAATGAAATGGAAATTTGTAAGTACTACTTTACATAAATGCCATTTCTTTTCTTGAATTTGATTTAGGAATAAGAATAAAATAAATGTACAAAATTGACATGAAGAATATAGATGATTTAAAGAACCTTTTCCTTAAATATTCTTTTATAGAGAAACCTCAATTTTATGCTTGTTCATTAGTAATGTAGATGGGTATGAATTTTCTCCAAATTATTGCTACAAGTGTTAGTGAGAGCATTATTCATTTAGCAACAAAATAATGGTAAATTATTTACAAAAAAATAGTTTCCAATGCTTATGTAATAAACCTAACAGAGAATGTATGAAAACACATTTTAGCCTTCAATTTAATTAAGCAACTCCTGAACTACAGCTGAACCCTGGTGTAGAACACAGTGTGAAATAGAATTTTTAATATAAAGGTTAATGGCTTAATTAGCCACACTTCAATGTTTAATTCAAATAAATGCTCAACCAGTTGACTGTAAAGTTCACCTGTTCTGTTGCCTTTGGTCATTTCCTCTAGAATCCCTTTTATTCCTAAGATTTTGTAAATGGAATAGCACATAACCAGAGGAAAAAAAATTAATTTGGTCATAGTATTTATATTTTATCAGGATTGGTTAGGTAGAAGTGAAATAAATATTATCTGATAAGTATTAATAATTTTATAAGGATAGAAATTAAGCTCAAATAAGATTTTATGTAAACTCATAAATTGTTTATACTTGATTTTGAGAACACTTTTGTACACTGAGGTGCAAAACAACTCAAGACTAAATATTCATTGATTTTTAAAAGTTTCCTGTTACTTTCAAGATTATAATAATGACAGCATTTTTCTCATTCACTTTCCTTTCCCTAACTTCTCTAATGCCCCATAATCCAACACTCAGTTTAATGATTTCTTCTCTTTAATTTTAGATATATTTATTTTCTATACATTTTATTTTAATATTTGTTATATGGATTTATATATTATAATTAATACATAAATACTATTTTTCAGTCCATTCATTGTCACTTGCCTGTATATATCTTCATGGCTGCCCATTTGGTGCTGAGTAAGCAATTGGTGTCTTCTTCAAAGCAATTCTTATCAGCTGCTTAACATTGTCTGTCTAGGGTTGAGGGGTGCTAGGCTTGCCTTCTGTCACATTAGCATGTATGCTCGTATATACCTTATTCAGGTCTTGCATAAGTAATTATGTTTGGGAAATTTAATAAGGGTAGCTTCCGTGACATTTCTAGGAGCCACCTTTACACAGAAAACAACTTACTCTAGTCCTTTCAGTCTCCCACCTCCTTCTTTCTCAATGACAAATGAACCTTATGTGTAGGAATTATGGTGGCTAAATATCTATTCAGAATGTGCTCGAAAAGCTCTGTGCTTTAATTGGTTGTGTTTCTATAATAACAATCGACTTTGTTGACTTTTTAATTTTGAGATTATAATTGTATTACATTTAACAGGTTCATATACCAATTAATGCAGTTCTCCAAGCAAGTATTTCTAAACCAAACTTGATAGTAAAGTATCACATTCAGTCTCACAAAGAAATAACAGAAATAATGGTGTACATTCATCTCTTAACTCTCATTTATTAACATTATTTATTTTTCACAGTCAATCAGTTTTAATTGCATAATAGGTATAAAGGGAGAAAAGTTTTCTTTCTCTCTCTTTTTCTTTCTCTCTGTCTTTCCTCCATTCCTTCTTCCTTATTTTTATAATTACACTGGAACACAACAGATTCCACTGAAACATTTTTTCCATCCGATCTACAATTTCCCCTTCTTTATTTCCTCCCACTACCTCACCCCAACCTACTCTGTTTCTGTGTGCTATTAAATTGTTAATATGAGATCTCTCCAAAGATTTTATTACAGCTCTTTATGCTAACAACTTATATCTAGCACAGCTTCACTGTGTTCCTTAAGTTTTGATGAGTTTGTTGTGCATTCATCCTCACTGCATTCTAGAAAGTTTTTATTTTCTTTATTTCTTTTTTGACCCAAAGGTAGCTCAGTAGAGAGTTGTTCATTTTCATGAGCTTGTAGGCTTTCTGTTGTTTCTATTGATTTTGAAAGCCAGCTTTTATCCATGACAGCTTGATAAGAGAGAGGGAGGTTAGTTTATTTATTTTGGAGTGTCCAGACTTGTTTTGTGGCCATGTATATGATTAATTCGGGGGAAGGTTCAATGACATGCTGAGAAAAAAAATATTCTTTTGTGTTTGGGTGAAATGTACTCTATATATCTATTAGGTCCATTTGACTCATAATATCTGTTCATTCATTTATTTCTCTGTTTTGATTCTGTCTAAACATGTTCATTGGTGAGAGTGGGAAATTGAAGAGTTCAGCTATGAATTTGTGCAGTTTGATTGTAATTTGAGCTTTGGTAATGTTACTTTAACAAAGATGGTTGCCATTATATTTGTGTCAGAGATGCTCAGAACTGAGGCATTACCTTGAAGGATGTTTCCTTGGAGGCATACAAAATGTGCTTTTCCATTTCTTTTGATTAACTTTGGTTTAGAGCCAATTTTGTTAAATATTATGATAACTGCACCAGCTATCTTCTTAGCTTGCTTCTTAACTCCATTTGATTAGAGAATCTTTTTCCTATCCTTTACTCTCAGATAATTTTTTTTAATTTTTTTAAATTTTATATACTAGCCCCAGTTCCCACTCACACCCCCATCCACTCTTCATAGAAAGTGTGGCCTTTCTTGGGGAGTCAACAAAGTTTGATATACCAAATTGATGCAGGATCAAACCACTCAACTCTGTATCAAGGCTGATCTAGGTATCCCACCATTGAGAATGGACTCCAAAAATTCATGCACCCTGGTCCTACTTTCAGTTCACCTCTCCTAACAGATCAAGCCACATAACTGTTATCCACAGTCAGAAGGCTTAGTTAGGTTCCATGCAGGAATCCTAGACATCAGTTAAAATTTGTGAGTCCTAATAGCTTAGGTCAGCTTTCTCTGCAGTTTTCCCAATCATGGTCTTGATCCCCCTCCTCCTGTTCTACATAATTTCTCCATACTCTCTTCAAATTAGCACCAGTCCAGTGCTTGGCTGTGAATCACTGCATCTGCTTCCATTATTTATAGAATGTAGGTTCTATGATGACATTTAGGGTAGTCATCATAATTTGATTATAGGGGAAGGCCAGTTCAGATATTCTCTCCACTATTGCCAGGAGTCAGCTGGAGTCAAACTTTTGGGTGTCTGGGAATTTTCCAAGCAGCTGATTTCTCCTTAACCCCATAATGGCTCCCTCTATCAAGGTATCTATTTCATTGCTCCTCCTCCCATTCCTTCCCCAAATTGGTCATCTTGAGCCCTCATGTTCCCATCCCTCATCCTCTTCCTTCTCCTCCCCTTCTCAGTTTGCCCAGTATATCTTAACTATTTTCATTTCTCGGGGGCCATCTATGTGTGTCCCTTTTAGGACTCTTCTTTTTACCTAGTTTCTTTGGGGTTATAGATTGTAGCCTGGTTATCCTTTGCTTTACATCTTATATTCACTCGGAGTGAGTACATGCTGTGTTTCTCTTTCTGGGTCTCAGTTACCTCACTCAGGAGGTTTCTTTTCTAGTTCAATTCATTGGCCTGCAAATTTCAAGATCTCACTGTTTTTGTTTGTTCTTGTTTTTACCACTAAGTAATACTCCATTTTGTAAATGTACCACATTTTCTTTATTTACTCTTTGGTTGGAAGGAATCTATGTGGTTTCCAAGTTCTGGCTATTACAAACAATGCTGCTATGAACATAGTTGAACAAGTGTCTTTTTCTATGATTGTATTTTACTTGGATATATATATATATATATATATATATATATATATATATACACATACATACATATCACTAGTTTTAGTCTTTCACAAAAAAACTAAAAAAAAACATCTAAAGGGTGCTCAAACACAGTTCATATTTATAAAAAACAATGACAACATTCAAGGTTCAGGTAGAATTTTGTAAGATGGCAGAATAATTGTTATAGTCACAAGCCTAGACATACTCAGCTAGAGTATACCCTCTATATGACAAGAAAAATAGATCTATGGAATTTCAACAATAATTTCCTGAATAACATGGGCATAACCAGTTGACCTACCAATGTGAACAGAAAAATTCTATAAGTTCTTCCCCATGGGTTAATGACTAAGGAGAGAGAGAGAGAGCCTACATGTGGATTGTATAATCTCAAATGATCATATCTAGACATGTGTGCATACCAGAACTCAAGGTATATCCAGTTATCTATATGTTTAGAAATATATATATATATGTATGTGTAAATTATTAATTAGAGAAGTAAATTTGTAGATTTGAGAAGGAAAACCAGGTACAAGAGGAATGGATGAAGTGGGACAGGTAAGAATGATATAAATTCAGGGCTCATATTTTAATTTCTAAAAAATAAAATACATACTTGTTTTATATAAATATCTCATATTATAAGAAGGAGTAGTTTCTTTGACTAAGATTTGTAGTAGTGATTGTATGTGTACACAGACACAGGCTTATAGTTGGATGGAACTAGATATTAGGTCACTAACTAAAGAACTGTATTAGTTCTTCTCTTTGACTTATGATCTGTCCAGCCATTTCAAATTAAATTTACACTTTCAGGTATGAATCCTCTCTTGTTGAGAATGTCTAGCATCTAATCACAGAAAATTTGGTTGCCTGCACAACACCAATGCCACTAAAATTCATGTTGATCAAAGAAAACATTTACAGACATACTTATAGCAAAATACCTAATATGTAACCATAACTTAATTATCAAACATTAGTTTGAATGTAACTATTTCAAAGTATTCTTATTCGTAGTAATTTCATCTATAAATACATTTTGTGCTCTAATTTATTACAGAGTAGAAATTTAAGTCAATAATTAAATATGTTAACAAGCATTAAAAAACAAAGCAATAACAATTTCTGGAAATAAGTTATTGATTATATTTTTATTACAATAATGATTTATTTACAAACTATCTTTATATATTGATAGTATATATATATATATATCAGTTATTAAATTAGCAAAGAAAAGAATCTACATTAGTCTTTTCTTGTGCTATACTTTTAGTTGGTCTTCAATGCCTCTCTTGTTTCTATTTCCTTAAGAGTGCTTCCATGTTAAGAGTGCACTGTGAATTAAATGTTACTTAAGCACATTATGAACTAAATCTTGAGTGCGGGACAACATGTTCACCTGCAAGTTACTGGTCATAAAGCTCAGAAAATCAACTTTAGTGAGTTATTTTAATTATAACTCACAAACATTCTTTGTGCCAAGTTTATAATTGAAACTGTTAATTTTTGAAGATGTGCAAAAGTTGCTATGGGCTATAACCAAGAGGAATTAGCTTGCATTTCTTCCTCTGCTTTGTAGTTGCTTTATTATTTTCTTTGATATTTTCTCATATGACACTTTAAATAACAAATGTAATGGTTTCATTCCAATTTGTGTTCTAATTTTAAAATCACTCCTATAAAAATTATAACCCACAGCCATACTGCTTTATTTCATTTAACTCTTATTAATTAAATGCATTTATTTTGTCAAGGAAAAGAAACATATCACAAATATAGCAATGGAATATTTGATTTTCAAAGAGGAGTAAGTTCAGGGAGAAATCAGTGATAAAAAATAATTAGCATTTTCAGCAAATAACCTATTAAAAGCTTTAAAAGTTAATACAAGGCTTTCTTATGCATTGTCCATGATCAGTAATTTGTAAACGTGACATATAAATACAGGTGAATAAAATGATCATGTTCAACCTTCCTTAGATGGTGAAACCCTATTGATAAAGAAAATACAATTTTCTATGAAACAGAGAAATCAGTTTTAACATAACCAGGAAACTTTCTTCCTATAGGTTAGTTTTCATATTGCTGAAGAGTAGAAAAGTTATAAATGGTCTTCCTGAGCACTGCACCCCGAATGCTACAATACTGACCTTCCAGATAAGAAGTACCCACTGGTAATACTGGCAAGACTATTTGGGGGGCTAACCAATTACTCCTTTGAACTTATGTCTGGAGAAAATTAATTACGGGTTCCATAAATAAGAAAAACAAGACAAAACAACACAAACAAAGAAACAAAAAGCAAAAATTGTGACCAGGGTAGACATAGGATTTAGGAAGGGACCTATTGTTGTTTTTAAAAAGCATATTGTTAAACAACCTCTAAGTGTTCACTGTTCTCTTCAAAGGTTTTTTTTGTTGCTGTTGTTGTTGTTTGTTTGTTTTTCTTTTTTAGAGACATGGTTTCTTTGTGTAATAGTCCTGACTGTTCTGGAACTTGCTTTGTAGACCAGGCTAGCCTCGAACTCACTAAGATTCACCTGCCTCTGCCTCCCAAGTGCTGGGATTAAAGGTGTGAACAACCATGCCGGGCCTCATAAATTTGTATCGCTTCTTCTTCTCCCATCTTTGTGCAGAGAAGCTTCAGATTTAATGGAGTAGAAGTTTAAGAAGACTCATAAATAATCAAAATGCTGAGCACAAGCAAAGATGAATACTCACCTATACATGAGCCATCCATATAAACCTGTTACCCTCCACTCCCAAACTATAGATAGTAATATGGAAGAATGGGCAGAAGAAATGCAAGAGCTGGATAATGGGAAGAATTTCCACTTTGTGCACACATAGGCTCATAGCAATTGTTATTATATACACAAGATCAAACCAGCTAAAACATTCAGCATGGATAAGGGAAGGGCTTCCAAGTCTCCACATCTACCTAAAGATTTATGGCAGTTGATATTTTTTTTGAGAGGTAGAGTCATTTGGGTAAAATGGATATTGGTAGGTTATCATGTAACCTTAGATCCATCTGTATATGGGCAATATAAATTGGATTCAGTGGATTAAAAATCAGTCACTAATGATTATGAAGTTGAGAAGGAGATGTGACAGGGAGTAGGTGTCCAAGAAAGAGCTGGACAGGAATAACATGGATGGATATGACCAATATAAACTATACACATGCTTGTGATTTTCAAATAATAAGTTTAAAACATCATGTTAAAAAGAAAATTAAACTGGGTGAGTCACAGACACAAAATGCTTGAATTATGACAGAGGATTGTAAAGAATGATTTAGTAGAGAAGGTAAGAGTAAAATACGTAGTGAAAATGATAAAATTAATTATGTAAAAGTGTGGAAGTCTCAAAGAATCAAATATAAATTTAAATAAATATACACTTACAATTTTTTGCTTCATAAATCATCACTCTTTTAATCAAGTAGACAATTCCACTCTCAATGTGTTCTAAAATTTTCTTTGTAGGGACGTAAAAAGTTTATAACATTTAATAATATTCTAAAATACTAAGCCTATCTACCCATTATAATAACTTTATATTTTGACAAGCCTTGTCTTGACAGAGTCATTTGTGTTTAATTACATATAGAGATGGTTTAGGTGTTGTGGATACCTCTGAAGAGAAGGAGTATGCAAGGAATATCATTATACTAGGGGCAATTTTGATAAATTCTTAACATGTAGACATGAACAGTCTATAATCACTCACTGGAATGTTTCAAATTATTTTCACTGAAACTGAAGAGTTTACTTCAAGTTTTCCTTGCCCAGAAAATGATATCGAATAATGGTAAAGAGTGTAACGCACCACTGGTTAATTTCAGATGTAAGCACTAAAATGTGCATTGTGAAGTCTTTTATTTTATTTATATGTTCATGTTTATTTCTAGCATATTTGTACATATTAGTATGTAAGACTTTATTAGTTCTGTTTCTTTTTTAAATTTATTTTAAAAAAATACCAATGCAAATTCCCCACTCCTTTCCTTCCCTCCTCCAATTTGCTCCACACACTCTCCCACCCCACCGCTCTCTGATCCTAAGAGAAGGTAAGGCACTTTGCTTTGTGGAAGGTCCAAGACCCTCCCTACTACATCTAGGCTGAGCAAGGTATACATACAAAGAAAATAAGATTCAAAAAGGCAGTCCATGTAGTAGAGATAAATCCTAGTGCCACTGTCACCGATCCCTCAGTCTTCTCCAACTGTCAACCATATTTAGAATGACTTGCTAGGTATTGTGCTTGTTCCTTTACAGTTCAGCTGGAGTTGGTGAGCTTCCATTAGCTCAGGTAACTGTTCCAGTGGATGAACCCTTCATGGTCTTGACCTCTTTGCTCATATTCTCATTCCTTCTACTCTTCAACTGGACCTTGTGAGTTAAGTTCACTGCTCCAATGTGGATCTCTGCCTCTATTTCCATCTGTTGTTGGGCAAAGGTTCTGTAGTTATACTTAAGATAATCATAAGTCTCACTACCAGGCAATGCCAGTTTGGTCAACCTCTCTTCTGTTGCTTAGGGTCTTAGCTGGAGTCATCTTTGTGGATTTCTGGGGATTTTTCTAGAGCCAGGTTTCTTGCTAACCCCATAATGACTCCCTTAACCAAGATAACTCATTTCTTGCTCTCATATCAGTCCTTCCTCCATCTTGACTATCCCATTCCCTCAAGTTCTCCTCAACCCCCCCTTCTCCCTTTTCCCCCTTCTCCCCTTCCTTCTATACCCCACCCCCATGATCCCAATTATGTCAGGTGATCTTGTCTGTTTCCAAATTCCAGGTGGGTCTATATAAGTTTTTCTTTGAGTTCACCTTATTATTTAGCTTCTCTAAGATCATGAACTATAGGCTCAATGTCCTTTGTTTATGGCTAGTATCCACTTACAAGTGAGTACATACTATATTCATTGGGGGGGGTCTGTTACCTCGCTCAGGATAGTATTTTCTAATTCCATCCATTTGCATGCAAAATTCAAGATGTCATTGATTTTTTTTTAATCGCTGAGTAGTACTCTAATGTGTAAATGTGCCACACTGTCTTTATCCATTCTTCAGTTGAGGGGCATCTAAGTTGTTCTATTTCTTTGATAAAACACCACAACTGAAGTAACTTACCTGAGGATTAGTTTAGGCTTAATGTTGCAGAGGAATAAGAACCATTCAGAGAGGAGGCAGGTCAGAAAGCCTCATGGTTTTTGGAACTTCAACTTCTAGAGAGTAAACTGGAAGTAGAGGGAGACTAGGAGCTCTCAAAGCTGCAAAGGGAGTGTAACAAACTGGAGAATAAGTTTCCTAGTGTTGGGGCATATCAGCGACATTTATCATCTAAGCCAACAAAACATAAAGATATAAAGCCACATAATTTATTTCTGTCTGCCAGTACCATAATTACACATTTTGTGTTTACCTGCTGAGAGCTTAAGATATATGTGGTTCACCACAGAAGCTTAAAATTTAACTCTAATACTTTTAATGAATTTCAAGCTAAAGTACCACATGTAGTTAATAGCTAAGAAGATATACCATTGAGGGTGTTTGTAGAAATTGAACCTACTGATGTTTGAGAAAGAGGGAATCTTATCACCCTGAATGTTACTCTCTGAACTTTATAATAACACTGAGCAGTAGGAAGTAAATATAACATTTAATAAAATCTGTTTCAATTCACTATTACTCTAGTGACTATAGTTAATTAGAAACATTACTACATGATTAATAATAGGTTCATATTGTTATGCTGGCATTCCTTCTAAGAACCAATAATTTAAAGAATAATTGAATTAATTTTTTATGTTAACACACTGTCTAGCTATGGAAAGTCCATTATTCAGAAAAACTCATAAGCTACAACACACACACACACATAAAACAAATGTATGTGTGTGTTTATTCTTGTGAATATGCAAAGAGATAAATATACATATACTTTACATTCTCCATGATTATGCTGTTATATGCATGTATGTGTTTCACTCATATAAATATACACACATACACACATCTGTGACAACTACAGTGAGTGAAATACATGCATGAATGACATGTGGGATCTGGGAAGAGTCATTCATATTCCTTAATACCTTCTTCCCCCTAACAAGCCCATCATACTTTCACTGTAAGGACAACTCACAGCAAACAGTATGACACCATCACTTGACAACTATTTTTGCTTTCTCTTTAGAGTACAAGGTATATTCACCATATCATGCCCAGAAATTTCAGAATTAATCTAGGAATCTCTCTTAAATGTATATAAAGAAAGAATGGAGAAATATAAGGAAAATCTTGAATAGATAATAATTGTTCACATTTATTTTATTCCCAGATAAATTTTGAACTCTGTCTAAGGTTTTCTTGGAATTTAATCTAATATATAATGTATGGGAAAAATACAATTTAAAGTTGGTACCTAGCTTCCAACTGTCAAACTTTTTCTTACATAATTGACTCAATACCATGAAGCTTTTATATAGCTTGATAGTTACTTTAGGAATTTAGTAATAACTTTCATTTTATATACAATCAAAATTTATAATTATTATTTTTTAGTTTTACTTGCTACATCCTTTTTTTGTAAAGTGAGTTTCTTTTTATTCTAAATATGTATGGATTTTTATTTCTTCTTTTTCTTTCTGTTTGTAAATAAAATTAACCAAAATACCATTCTTTTTCAATTTAGTATGACAGGGTCAGGATTTACTATGTATTTCAGAATAGATTCTCTACTTCCCATATCAGCATCTCAAATGCTGAAATTTCAGGTGTGTGCCAGGTCTAAATAAATGTGTGTGTAGGTTGAAAATACATAGTCATACATAAAACTCATAATGACAGGTGTGTACAAAAAGGTATCATTACCATATAAGCAATATTTAGGAATAGAAAAGTAGCTAATTATGACAATAACAAAAAAGAAAAATGAAACTAAGGTATGTGAATGAACCTATCTTTAATCTGATCACATGTAAATCATCTAATAAATGTTAGCAAAATATAGAGAACATTAATACAGAAGTTCTGCTTCAAACAGAGTACAATATCTTAGACCACAAAACTCTTAAACTCAAGTAGTTATATTAGCATTCAGTATGATATCCACTTCCATGACAATACCAAGGAAATGCTAAATTTTCTTTAGAAAGGTGCTAAGTTCTAGGAATTATGCCCAGTGGAAACCTTGTTAGCATTCTATTGAAATGTAACACAAATTGCTCACCCATGTCCCACACCTTTTAGAGATAGGAGCTACTAAGTTACCCAGTCTGGGCTTGAACTCACTCTATAGTTCAGAGAGGCCCTGAACTACCAGCTTCTCTAACCAGTCTCCTGAGGAACTGGAATTACAGGCTTGTGCCACCCGGTCCAAGGGCAGGCTGTACATTTCTACAATTTGAAAAACAAGAAGAAAAAGACACAGCTAAAGACTTTTTTCCACTTTTCATGTCAGACTGTATTATAGTCTAGAGACTTTCCTTAGAAAAATAAGGACAGTTTAAGCCTGTTATCATTGGGTTTATTGAAATAAATATAGCCTTAGCTACAGAAGAAAGTCTATACAAATCAGTTTGATAAACCTAATTACCGCTTTTTATAACACCTTTGAGCCAATTTGAAATATAGTCCAAACAGCATATAGTGAATGGCTGACTTTCCCCAAAGGCACTGAGACATTGATCTAATTGAACTTCTTCCAAACAAAGAGCAGTCTCAATTTTTCTCAGTCTCCTAAAATATAGAGAAAAGCAGAGTTCAAGTATCTCCTGGTAGTCCTTTATTTAATCTCTTAAATCCTTCAAATTCCTTATATTAGCCTCTGTACTTTCATTATCTAGAAGGGTTAGAGACTTTACATGAAATTTGCCTTGTAGCTTAAGCTTGTTGAATTAGAGATAGGCTCAGCTGCAGATTGCCTGGCTTGTGAGTATATTCCCATTATGTTCACGTTAAGTTATCCCTATAGAAATTATTGCTTTGAATCTTTTTGATACAGTTCTACTGCCAAGTGTCATCACTATGTACCCTTGCCTAACTCTCATTACCTACCTTTATTTCACAGGAATTTGGGAAGATCTAATTTATTTGCAAGTGACTGTTTATGATTTGGGTTTTGTTTTGTCATAACAAAATGTTTAGAAATTTTGCTTTTGCTTATCAAAGTTCACACCAGTCGCAAAGTGAGTAGTTCCTTCTTATTTCACATCAACTTCAGCAATACTAAGATTAAAATACCCTAAATTTACCCACAATGTAGTGGGTGATTTTTAGAAAGAAATTCTTTATAAAAAGTGCAGGTACCAAACCCAGAGCCTCATTTATAATAAGTGAGCACTCCACTACTGAGTTCCTTCTGTTTCCTAAACTCAACAAAGCATAGTGAGGGAATTTTCACGACATAAGTAATTTCTTAGGTAGAAGCCATCATGAAGATAATTAAGTGGAAAAAATGTGTTGACTTTTATTTGAGCAATGAGAAATATCACTTTAGGTCTAACACATTAAACTGATACTAGCAAAAATATTAATAATATCATATTTTAATTTACATTCTGACATGAAGTATTCTTATTAGAAAATAACTAGCATTGTTGGTGGTTGAACAAATCAGGGTACCCTGAAACATATAGATAAAAATTAAACTTTCATTAAATTAAAGTATAGCACTGATTATAATTCATAAATTATGGTTACCACAAAGACATGATTATAACACAAAGCAAGGCCTATTACTTTTCAAAATGTTATTGTTTATTCTGACATTTACTTTAAATGTTGTGACCCGTGCTTAATTTCTTAGCTTGTGCTATGAAGAAAATGTACCTCAGTGCTAGTAACAGTAAAGCCTACTGATAATTTTAAAAAGCAGCAAACAAACTTTCCAACTTTGGATTATTTCTCCCAGGTTGGGTCATGTGTCATATTAGTAAAGGATATATTTAGTGCTAAAAATTGGGGCAATTGATACCCACTAAAACTAGTAAATATATCTTTTTTATTTTACATGAGTAGATGTCTTTGGGGAAAGATTTAATGGCAAAGTTATAACTTCTTTCATTTATATTTGTTAAAATTCTTGGAACAATAATTTTTACTTTGAGATGGTAATACAAATGGTATTGATTTGTACTCCGTGGTACCATCCCCATATCATTACATGAAACTGATAAAAAAAAAACTCTCATATGTTTCAAGAGAGAATCAATATTTTTCCTCAGCTTATATAATAAGGCAAGGGAAATGTGCTTTAAAAATATGTGGGTGAAGGAGTTTGTGCTATTAAGTACGTGAATCCTTCATTCAACATTGTTGTGTCTTCAAGTATCCACATCCTATGTTCAGAGAAATATTTTCAAAATTTGTAATTTCTCAACAATCCAATACATTTAAAAATGTTACTTTTCTTATTTATTATTCTGATAATTGCCGTTTTATATTCAGGACACATTTTACAAGTTTTGTTATTTGTTTCATTTTGATGTTTTAAAAATTATTCTTGTTATTGCTCTGTGCTATGTAGCAATTTCTAATGAGTTGAAGCACCAAATCCTTGAAAAACACTCATTAAGAGTTATAAAATAAGCAACTTATAATTATCATGAAGTTTTTAAAACTTACAATATTTTCAAAAGTTCCTCACAAGCAAATTCAGATAAGCAGGAAATTCTGCTAGGTAGAGAATAAAATGAACTGTTATCTTTGCAAGTTATTTTCGGTGCAGCTTTCATAAGTCATTAATATTGGGCTTGGTTTTTTGGTGATGTAGTTGCCTATGACTCTTCCATGCTTGCATCATCACACATCCCCAATCTCACTGGCTTCACTAAACTGGACTTGGGTGGAATATTTTCTTTTAGCTGTTACTGGCACCCAATCTAAACTGAGCACATGCTTACTTACTTTTAGCAGTAATTCACAACCCAATTCTTATTCAGAGGGCAAGGGTTGTTGATGACATGAAAGAGGAGTTGTATTGTCCTTTCACCGCATACAGCACATATTAGTGAGACTGTGAGGATGGATATTCTCTTCAAAACTTCAATATTTCCCATGTTCTGTAATGATGGATGTATGGACATTGTAGTGGATGACAAGACATATATATAAAAATATCCAAGTTTTCTGAGACTATTATGTCTAGAATAATCATGGGGTAACTGTTTTCTTATACTTGTTGTGCATAGCATGTCTAACTGAGAAAGGGATCTATTATACAAATATGGAGACAGAGCGGACAATATATCACAATTCCTGAAAGTGACATATATGGGATGAGACTATAAGTATACTATGGCATCCATTTTAAGACCTTTGTAATTAACAATTTGGTGATTGTGGCTGGACTGTTTCTCTAGAAAATACATGTTATCATTAGGGAGTATGTTCAACACGGGTGGGGAGGTACAGAACCACACAAACAAACATGCAGATCCTGTTCAATTCATTACCCTCTGTTTTGGCAGAGTAACTACACAAAAGAGAGAGAGTTGGTTGATATTTATTTTGTCTGGATGGATATAGAAAAAGAGATTAAAATTTAGATCTCAGCTAAAGTTCCCTTTGCTGTGTGTCCAAATCTTGAAACCCAAAGAGAGAATCTGTTATTGAAAAAAGAACGAACTGAAAGTAAAGTAACTTTTCAGGCCTGAATTTTAATACAGAAAAAGAAATTTGTGATTTAATATATATGTGCAGGCATTAATAAATATGCAGTTTTAAAAAATATATAAAAAATCCAAAAGCATAGTAATTTGGAAATACTCCTTCCATTCTCTGTTTGCTTTGATGGGGGAGGTACAATTAAGCACACAATTTTAAAAGCCCCTCACAGCTTTGTATGTGAGGCTGAAAATTACATGGAAGCAGAAAAAGTCAGTAATATAACTACCCGTATCTCTGTGAGAAAAAGCTACATAACCTGAGGCAAGGTGAAAAGCCAATTCTGGTGGATTGGTTTTTATGAAGCACTATTACTGTTTGAGGTTCCCATGAGCACTATCTGTTGGAACTGATACAGTACTGTAGAAATGAGGATAAGAGGCAATGCTACATGTTTAGTTCCACAGATGACGAAGCATTGTATTCACAAGAGAGCTAAGAAAGAAGTTGATTTCTAGCGACCACGTGACTGGTTGTGAAATTTAGTGACTTAGCCTGAATGTCATGATGGAACATACTCTACAAAACACTGAAGGGTCTTTAGGAAAAATTGAAAATTGAGAAAGCACATACAAATTAATTTTACAAATCACTAACAAAAGACAAGAAAATGAGAAAACAAATGTCAGGCCCAATCTGCGTTTATTTAAAAGCAAATGTGACGAGATCTGTGTCAAGCTGAAGTTCCTGGAGGGAAACTGATGAAAAAGCCAGTGTGCTAAGTGTCACTGGAAGTCTTTAAAGCATGACCAGCAGTTGGCTAAACAGCTAAAAGAAAGACCCAGACAGAGGCTTATAAGTGGTTCTTACTATATCCCCCAATGTGGAAAAATGGACGCACGGAGATGAGAAGCAACCACACTTTTCCTCTGACTAGGGGAGATAAATGCACAGATACTGGAGGCCTCAGGTTGTGTTGTTGATTACTTGATCCTCTAATAATGTGCAAAGCACTTCCATTTTAGTGCATCTCAGAAATGAGTATCTTCTCTTCCCTAGCAATCCCTCTAATAAAGACCAGAACCAGTGGGCTCAAATTGAATAAACACAAAATTCACCTTTCTAATTTGATACTGGCAGGTGAGATCCATAGGCTTTTGCTTGTCAAGTATGTGTAGACATATGGCTTCATCCATGTGTAGACTCTCATAGGACTCTTACAAGCATTTCTATGCAAGCAAGCAACAGATAAAGCCACCATGGAGGTTCTCACCTAACTCAGTATTATGAATAAGTACTAATAGAGAATTAAAGTCAACATGAAGCTAGGCTTTGGTTGCTCATGTCTTTAATTCCAGAACTCAAAAGCAGAAACAGGCAAATTTCTGTGATATTTTAGGTCATCCTGGTCTACAAGAGCTAGTTCCAGGACAGACTCCAAAGCTACATAGAAACCTTGTATTTAAAAATCAACCAACCCACAACAACAACACCAACAAAGCAGTCATTAAACAGATTCTAATGCATAGAACTGGTTGAGGACAATTTCAATAATACTTCTACTTTCCACTTATGTTGTATTTCTATTGGGACTGGATAATTGAAACAAAGAACATTCACCTTTAAGTAATGTAAATGTAGAGAACTCACATGTATGCAGTATAGTTAATACTAGAAATCATAAAGTTGTTGTATAAAATTCCCAAAGCTAAGGGTGGACTACCTTCCTATGAGTTATTTTCCATGAAGTTACCTGAGTTATCATAAACCATAAAATCATTGTTAATAAGGTTGGTTTCATGACAAAGCAATATAGTAATTCTCTATTTCTGAAGGCATTTTATTTCTATCTATTGGATATGGAGGAAATATAGTGGTACTGAATTAGAAGCACCCATGCTGGTAGTTTTAATAATTTCGGGAAATTACAAGTAGTAGGGGTAAATTGCCACCAAGTGTACTGCTTGGCTATGGACTGCTGTGGAACAATGGTCATATACCCTGTTACTTATATTGTATTGTTTTTATAAAATTTTGGTTGCCCAGTAGCCAGGAAGGAAGTGTGAGTGGGGTGACAAGGCAGGAAGTATATGCAGGATAACCAGGGAAGTAGTAGAGGCAGGGTTACAAAAAAACAGGAGAATTCTGGAAAGAGGAAAGAGTCAGTTTACAGTCCACACAGAGAAAACCAGTCACAGAGGAAGAAAGATGGGATTCTCTCACTGATGAAAGGTACCAAGTCACCTGGCTAGCACAGACTAAAATTATGGGTTAAGATGTAAGAATTAGTTAATAAGAAGCCTGATATAATAGGCTAACCAGTTAATAATTAATGTAGACCTCTGTATATTTTTTGGGACTGAACAACTGTGGGGCCAGGATGGGGGGACAGGAACCTCTGCAAAGAAATGGCGTCAACATGAACAGCTAAATCCACTTAAAACCTGATGGAGTTTGGGAAATAATTCTAGACACAAAAGAACAAAGTTAAGTAAAGTTTCTTGGCAGCAGCATTTTCTCAAGTGAGCTCTGTTTGCTAGAGGCGAGTATATCTCATTTAAGAGAGATTTCCTGACTCAGTTTTAGCTACAAAGACCATACAGCCCTTTTAAAGGACTCTGCTACAGAGAACTTAAATGGTCTTTATGAATAGTCAACAGCAGGCTTCTTGGTAGTTGCAGGGACCTTGAAACTCCATAGAGTTGTGGCAATAAACATGGCTCCCTCCAGTACCTCTGCCATAAAGCTAGACTCTCAGAAAGTTAAGAAATAGGGTGGATCCAGCTGTCAAAGCCTCTGCTTCAATGCTTACCTAATCACTTAGCAAATTAAAGACTCATGTGGTCAGAAAAAAAGATATTTAGTAAAGATAGATTTAAATATGAAGGAAACAGTTTACAGTATGTTGAAAAATATATGTGGGTCTGAGAGAGAAAAGAAAAAAGGATAAAGTCCTTAAGACAGACAGACAGACAGAGAGAGAGAGAGAGAGAGAGAGAGAGAGAGAGGGGGGGGTGGTGGTGGTGCACACCTTTAATCACAGCACTTGGGAGACAGAGGCAGGTGAATCCCTGTGAGTCTGAGGCCAGTCTGGTCTACAAGAGCTAGTTCCAGGACAGCTATGATTGTTATACAGGAAAGCCCTGTCTCAGAAAAAAAAAACCCCAAGATATATAGATAGATGATACATAGATGATAGATGTTAGATAGATGATAGATAGATAGATAGATAGATAGATAGATAGATAGATAGATAGAGGGGGAGAGAGAAAGAGAGAGAGAGAGAAGTTGTTGGGTGTGGTCTGGTGGCACTTGGGAGGCAGAGGATTACAGATCTCTGTTAGTTCAAGGACAGCCAAAGAAACACAGAAAAACTGTGTCTCAAAAGAAACAAAAAATAAAAATAAAAATTAAAAAATGGAGGCTAAAATAAAGCCATGTAATGATGGAAAATACACAGAGTCTGGTTATTGTATATTATTGGGTTGTCTGTGAATCATATGACTGCTGAGGAAAGAACAACAGCTGCTAAAAGACATTTGATTATAAATGTTGCTAAATTAATCCAACATATGTATTTTGAAAAATGCCTTGACTTCAAAATTTAAGTCAAAAGATATGTGAGTTTGGAGAAGAGGTTTTTCTTTTGTTTCCACAGAAAATGAGGGACTGTGAATTCATTCTGCCTTAAGAAAAATCGGGATTGACCAAGGAAGACCCCCTGAGAAGTCTCTGGTAGATGTAGATGAACAGATGTCTTAGTTCTATATCCAGAACAGTTTCAAGACTGATGGCTGAGATGATCCAGCCTCACTGGATACTCCAGTCAGGACTTGATCATAATTCTAACTTTTTTTTTGAGGTCCACATAAGATTATTAGTGCCCCCAATCAGTAGGCATTAGCCTGGAAAACTATGTCTGCATTCCCAAAATAATGGATTATGGATATTTTTCTTTGTTTAGCGTTTTGATTACAAGTTGATCTTGAAAATGGTCAAGAGAAAATCTAACCAAAGGAAATTTAATTCAGAGTTCTTGTTTTGAAAAAAAGGGGGGGAGTGCTGTGGAACAATGGTCTTGTACCCTGTCCACTTATAATGTATTATTTTAATAAAATGCTGATTGGCTAGTATTCAGGCAAGAAGTATAGGTGGGATGCAAAGGCAGAAAGTAGAGGTGGTGTGATGAGAACAGGATAATTCTGGGAAGAGAAAAGGGTGAGTCTGTAATCAACATAGAGGCAGCCAGACACAGAGGAAGCAAAATGAGAATGCCTCACTGATAAAAGGTACCACGCCATATGGCTAACACAGATAGGAATTATGGGTTAAGATGTAAGAATTAGTTAATAACAACCCTGAACTAATAGCCCAACCAGCTTATAATTAATGTAGACCTCTGTGTGTTTCTTTGGGACTGAACGACTGTGGGACTGGGTGGAACAGAACCTCTGCCAACAATGGACATTATTTCCTACAGTGTCAATGTATTAGTTAAGTTCCTGGATTGGAAGGGGATGTGTGAGAAGATATGAAGAGTAAAGGGAGGGAAATCTGTGTTTGGTATATATTATATGAGAGAAGAATCAATTTTCAACAAAAAATAATACAAACAGAAACTACTAGAGTGGCATGATAGCTAGAGTGGCAGAAAGTAACCAATGACTTTCTGGCAAGAGCTTTCCAGCAGAATATTCATATCTGGTACCAAAAGTGTATGACATGGGAGGAGGAGTCATTTGCCCAGTGAGAAGGCTACTGTTTTGCTCACAAAAGCATAATAAGCCTATCAAACTTACTTCTAAGCATCTGTGTATATGCTAATAGATCATTGTTTCTGTAGGCCTCATTCGTCATGGAAAGAAACTTCTTCTATGTACGATAAGGTTACAGAAAAGACTTGTAACAGGACACACTCCTCAGACTCTCTTATTCTTTCTGTGGCACAGTGACCCAATACTCAGGCACCGATAGAACAAAGTAATCAGACACCTATAGATTGCTACTACAAAGATTCAAGGGATACTGAAAACAAGGTGTATAAAGAGTATAATCTTAAAGTACGGTGGTCTGTTGTGTAACAATTTCCTCCATATTGAAATAATCCATTTTGGGCAGATGCTCATTAAGATTCAGAATGTAAACAAATTTTCAGAAAATAAACTAGTCCTGAATCCCAAAATATTCCTGTAGCTCCCAAAACCACAGAGTCAACTTCTACTTTCTATACTTAGTAATGTGAGCTAAGAAGAGGAAACTATCAGAAAATCTGCATCTGACAAATTATGCAGAGAGCTGGAAAGATGCATCTATTGTGAGTTTCCCACTTGATGGGGTGTGTTTTATAATGATATACCTGTCCATACTCTTGTAAGTTTTCTCTCACCAGTACATCAGTCACACATTCTCTAAGCTAATATTAAGTGGAATCATTTCCATAGTCTATAGTTTGTGGTATTCTTTAAGGTAATGTATGTTTGTTTATATCTCTCGAGCAAAAATTACATAACTCAGTAATAATCAACAACATATCAATTAATTTAATAAGCTAAAACTGTTCTAATCTACTTTGACAGAGTACTTGGAAATTTGGATACTATTGGCTCTATATCATGAGGTAAAACTTTTATAATTCAGTACACTAAAATGTAAATATTTAAAGAGATTAATATTTGATGAAACTTCATTTTGACATTTTTTTTAGTGACTAGCTTTCTGTCTTGTGATGCAAGCCAGATCAGAATGAGTCAGGGAGGGAAAGGGCTCAAGGTCTCACTGGCAGTGTATTTCACACAGTTCCAATAATGTTAGGGATGAAAGAAGATTGAAGAGGGTACAGGGTGCTACAAATAAAACAAAGCCTCTGGCTTAACAACTGCACACAGAATAGATATGTGGTTACCTTTACAGAGAAGTGACCTGAAACAAACAGACAATAGTTCTATATCTGGTAGGGATTGTATTGTCAAGAATTACATTGTCAAGGAAAGCGAAACCTGATCTGAAAAACTTAACTGGCAACTCGAAGAGTACAAGCAGGAAATACTAAAAAGGACATCCATCACCCACTGACAAGCTGTGTTCAGTTTCCAATAGCTTGCAGATTCTTTAGGTTTTACAGTTTCAAATATTGCTTTGCCCACGAACTGTGCTATATTTTTTATAGATCTTAGACTATGGTGAAGCCATTTGAAGTCTTTCTCATTCTGTGCACAACTCTGTTGACAGTATCTATTGACTCTTTTTATAGTTAACATGTTCTGTGCTTCATTTCATTCATATATTCAGTCTATCCAATTAAAGAGTTGCAGTGCTTTCAAAATCATCTACATTTTTATTTTCAGAATTCAAATTAATGTAATTTCATTTTTGTTTACATGGTGACTGTTGTACGTCTAAACATGTTATTATTTACTGCATAATGTTTTGTGTTTTATTTTGAACAAACTCAATATCTTAAAAGTTTGCAGGAGTAAATCTGAGGTTTAATTATTTTTTCCTCTGTATTAGTCTCCAGGAACCAGAAATGAGGTAACTGATCACATTCCCATTTACCTCACTTCATGCTCCTGGTGACAAACTTCAAGTCTCTGTCCTTAGTTTGGTTCTATGGAAGATATTAAATTATATGTAATTTTTGCTTTTTTAATTATATACTTATATATTGGAAAAATTTCTTGCAAAAATACATTGGTCAACCATAGAAGCTAATAGTATTTCCCTCTCCTTCCAACTTAGTCTTTTGATGTGTGAGATACAACTGAGGAACAATAGAAATACAATACATGTAACAGAGAACTTGTTTCTGCCTATAGGAGACAGAAAAGGCTTCAGATGAGATAGTAAATCTCAGTGAGAAAGTAAATATAATTTGAAAGCTATTCAGGCTAAGTCGTCATGGGGAAAGGTCATTACCTCTAGGCAGTTCTGTTTTATTAGGTCAGTGGTTGGAATTAGTAAGGAACTGAAAAGGTCCATTGGTATCAATCCTCTGAACATTGAGAAGCTAAGACAGGGTTTATAAAGCCAATAAATACTGATTTATTGTAAGTCCAAAGGCAGAGAATAAGTTTGTAAGTACTCAGGTTGGAAAGAGATACAGTTGATTAGGAAAAGATTAAATGTTGAAAAGGAACGGTTACTAGGAGTTTTCCAAGAAATTCGGAGCTTTAGCTAGTGAGTTTCATTAAATACCATTCATCAAGATTAGAGCCATAGAACAACAGGTTTCAGGAGAGCTTTTGTCTTTAACTGAGTTGAAAATAAACATGAGTATTGAGAAAAACATGTCTACTCTTTACTTGAACATAAATTGGTATAAGTTTTCCTTAAATGAAATAAATTGAGATGAATGTTACTGATTTTTCTAGATTTTACATGTGCCTTTTTTGGTTAGTGTTTACAAACAAACAAACTAGTAACTCTGGGACAGGGGTAAGGGAAACCTAAAATAACAATTAATGTGGCAGGATTATTTGTTTCCTTATCTTCAATGCTCTCACTTTCTACAGGTCTAGATTAAGTTTAGTAATATCTGCAATCAATAGGTGTACTTCCTCAATATATCATAAATATATATATATATATATATATATATATATATGTTTATTTTTATAGAGTGGCTATACTGAATATATTTAATGATGGTATTTTAATAAATATTTTTCATTGTGCTTATTATGAATCAAATCATCAATGCCCTGGATTTTGATATTGAAAGAGAAATTCTTGCTGCTCTTAGTTTCAATTGTCATTCCATTTTCAATATTACCTCCTCCCAGTGTGCTCAGGAACACCTGAATACCATTATGTTTGCAATACTCATATTAAAAAAAGATCTTTCTGTAGCTGTGCTTCCTTTAGAACATATATTATATTTAATAACTTTTTTGTTCCAAGATCTTAAAACCATATATTGTTCTATCTCTTAGTAACCAACTAGACAGTCTATAGACACATTTATTTTACATGCTTCTATTTTTCCAGAACAGACAAAATACTTTTTATCCAATGAGTGCCTAAAGGAATTTTCTGTAATTTATTGAAATGGTTAATTTTAGAAAAAGCTTTCATTATAATTTATTTTCCTTATTTAAAAAGTCTCAAAATATTGAAATTTAGGTATTTTAAAATTAGGTTGATGATCAAAACTTTTTTCAATCCCTAATTTAGAAACAAGCTCTTTACAGAAGCACAGAAAATAGCTAAGACATATAATGGAATGTCTAATTAATGGTCAGATAATACAAAAGTGAAGGAAGGAAGAGTTGTATACATTGGGTTGGAGTAGCTTCTAATCATTGTGTTTAATTATTGAAAGTAATGAAAATACTCACAGGTCCTGTAACATTCTTGATACCCCTAAGTTAAAAGATGAACCCATTCCTTTAAAACAGAACAAGTACTAAGTAATCCATCTGAAATAAAACACAGTAGAATGAAATTAACTCGTGTGTAATACTTTTCCATAGTCAAGGCTGTTCTATTGTGGAATCTGTATCAGGAAAAGCCCAAAAAAGTATGAGATGTTTCCAGTGTTCCCTCACTAATGTGACTCATGTGCTACAAGTCTACCCATTTAAGAAAACAAATTTATTGCATTATAATTACTCAAGTCTGAGTGTGATTGGAACCTTCAGGCCTTGTCTCTTGGGAGTTCCAATGAAAACTTGTTGCCTTTGAGTTTTCTGGTTTGTTTGTGCCTATACACTGCCTTGTGGACCTGTCCTCATTCTTTAAGCTGAAAATCTCCAGTATGTGGTTCTGTTGTTTTGCCTTTTTTGGTCTTTTTCTCTTTTTTCTTCCTTCTCCTTCCTTTCTACTTTCCTTCCTTCCTTCCTTCCTTCCTTCCTTCCTTCCTTCCTTCCTTCCTTTCTTCCTTCCTTTTTTCCTTCCTTCCTCCTGCCTCCCTCCCTCCCCTTTTCACTTCCTTCTTCCCTATTTCCCTCCTTTCTTTCTTCCCCTTATTATTTTTATTCAACTAATCTTTCCAAGTTGAATATTTGTCAGTTTGTAACCTGAATAAAGAAGAATATCCCCCTTGGTATCTGTGTTTTACAGTTTTAGAATGAAGGCTGCTTTCTTTCTCTGGAAGAACATGAATTATTTGTACTCTGATTAGTTTGTTTTGGCAAAGTTTATGAACATGAGTAATCCTTGATATATTCTGTGTATGATTAAGGACATTTCTTGTACAAGTAGAACTAAATTTCAGTGTGGGCATAAACATCTTCAGTTAGAACATGAGCTGGGTCTACCTCTTCTGATTATAGACATACTTCTTATGTGCAGGAAAACAGGGCTGACATCACAACTTTCTAACAGTCTTGTCAATATAAGTCCTATCTAGCTCAAAGATTGCAGAAGGGCTTCTCTGATTGAGTCTCTTCCTAGGTCCCTCATATAAAGGGTCAGCAAGATCAAAACTGACTTCCTGTAGTCTAGGTTAGAGAGCTTCCTTAGGTAGCAGATGGGAGTGGATGCAGAGACCGAGAGACAAACATTAGAAGTAAGAGTATCCATCGGGGAACCTACTGACATGGGCAAAGAAAGACTGTAGGAATCAGCGGAACACTAGGAAAATACGGTCAAATGAATCAACTAATCAACTAAGATAGCACAAGGCCACATGGACCTCTGTGTATTTGTTGAGGCTGTTAGCCTGGTGTTTTGTGGGACTCCTAACGGTGGAAGCGGGTTTCTTGCCCATTTTCAGACTCTTGTCCGCTTACTGTGTTGCCTTGTTGAGCCTCAATAGGAGAGCTTCTGTCTTATTTTATTGTATCGTGTTTTGTAATGTTTGGGTATCTTCTCTTGGAGGCCTGCTCTTTTCTGAAGAGAAAAGAGAGGGAAGGTAGATCTGAGTGAGAAGAGAGGTTGTGTTAGTGATAAGAGGAGGGGAGGGAGGGAAAAATCTGATTGGGGTGTATTTCATGGGAGATTAATAGTTTTAATAAAAAGAACATGTTTTTCTCCTAAAATTTATTTTATACTAAAATAAAATTTTATAGATGCTTTTATGCAAAAATGTGTTTTTACTAGTTATTATTACAAAGCATCTACGACTTATTTGAGTCTGAATTAACTCTTAAAATGATGTATGTTTTGATTATCATGTGGCTTTTTATAATCTCGATGTGATTGTCTTGACCTATAAGATTCTACTTCTCACCTTCAAGTGGTCTGATAATTACTTTTTGAAGCATTCAGTTTTCATAACTTTAGCAATTTCATTATGTATGAATTAAAACTTCTAAAAAATCATTTTGTTGTGATTTTTTCAAATGTCTTGATTTTCAAAATTAACTCAGTTTCAGCTTTTGTATGTCTATTTTATAGAATAGCTGTTATGTACGTTTATATCTAAAATGTTTAAATCATGCAAATTTAAAGCATTTGTACTAAAATTAGATATTAATTTGATTTCTAGGAATTTACTTCAGTTGTTGCATATCTACCAAACGTATAAAATATCTAATTTGATAACCAGCACTGAAAATGAATGAAAACAATAAATAATATAAATGCCAACAACAAAACTAAAGATGCATTTTTATATTATTTAGTAACACATAGATTATGAGTGTATCTGTACTGGCATATTGTTTCTTAAATTATCATTAAGTTTAGTTTCCAAGAGCATCACAGATTAGGACTAATGCATAGTGCCTTTATTATTTGAATTTTTTTGTTTGCTTTTTCTTTGCATTGTTTTTACTCTACATGTCTATTTCTCGGCGATTCTTTTAGTTAGTCAGCAGTGAAAGCTCTGTGCTCCTACTTCATTTTCAGGTCTTTTCAAAGCTCTGCCTAGCTCACGATAGTGTAGATATGACTTCCATTACCCTATCTGCTACTATTTTGACATGTTATTTGTAATAAGTCCCAGAGTGAATATCACAAAGCACTGTGATATAAAAGAGTAAAAGTCTACTTCTTTAGAAATATATTTTTTTCTATATTCTGACACACCATATCTAACTTTCACATCCAAGAAGCTACTGTTACTCTGTTTTTACAAGTAATTAAACAGATCACCTGGTTTCAATGCTGACACAATCTTGGTGTAAATCTCTACATTGCATTTTTTTTTACTTTTGTCAGCTTACTATGACTCACAGTTTCATTGTGTCTATCAAAATTAAAAGAAAATCTAAGTATAGAGTATAAGAGAGTTAACAAATCATTAAGATTTAAGAATTTACAGTATTCTAACGATGATACAATATACAATTTTCATTCAGCTCTTCAGAAAAAAAGTTCTTTCTTAAAATACGTTAAATAAGACTTTGTTGAAATTATATTTCAGTTTACATTGTGAGAACCGAAATTATTATTGAGCCTTCAGAGTCTTAGTACTAGAATATTAACTAACATCACACTCATGAGCATCAACACTAGCAATAAATAGGAAACTTTATCAAGGTCAATTTGTAAAAAATATATATAATAAACCATGATACTTTTTCTAATGAAATATATATCTCTATTTATGCTATTACCTAACATAGTAATAAAACATACAGAGAAATTAAAGTAATTATTGTTTAGATTTATTGTGTAAAATTATAGCCATTGACTTTTAAAAATAAAATGTATTGGCAAGAAAATGTGTGCTTGATCATTGATTTTCAAAGTGTAGATAAAAGTGAAGAGACTTTAGAAATCTGCTAGAATAGGTGAGTATATGGAGTTAATGAACTGTGATCCACACAATCCATCAATTGCGCTGTAGTAGCTATCTTGGGATTAAAATCAATACAAATTCATTTATACATACAGTATCACTTCACTGAGAACTCTACCTTCAATATGTTGTGACTTAGGTATTTAAACATCACATGAGAGTTAGGTGCGGCTGAGTTCATATAGCATGGCAAATGATTGAGTATTTTACAGATTTATTTTCTTCTATTATCAGCTTAAATTTTTCAGAATATATCAATTCAGTTGCTATTCATGTCCAAATTATCATGAATGACTTTGGTCAAGAAGTGTTTGGTGCTATTTAGGCTAGGTATTTCTACGAAAGCCTTTTGGAAGCAATGATGAATGTACAGCTTAATAAATATGGCGATGACCTCCCAATTCTTTATTTTGTTTACACATGTGCATATTCATATATCCTTGTGTGTTTGCATGTGCATTATTGCACTGAATATGGATGAATGTGCATGTGTTTGGAGGCCAAAAGTTGACATGAGTATCTTCTTCCATCACTCTTCACTTTCTTTGCTGAGGCAGAGACTTTTCTGAACCTGTAGCACATGCATTGAACTAATCAAGTTCCCCAGCTTGTCATGTGACTCTCCTGTCTCTGTCAGGGACCAGCTTTGACAAGTATACCACTTACCAGCCTAGAGGCATGATGATTAGAACAATAAGTGACAAGAATGAAGTCATGGGTGAAAATAATAAAAGAGAAACATAGGATAGTACTGAGAAGGAGTGCCACTGAATGCTGTTATCCACCTTGTTTAATTTTCCATAAAATTTTATACCCCAGTACAACAGGGGGAGAAGACAAAAGCTTTAACATGATATGACCAGAACAGTTACATGTTTCAATACTTTAGACATCAAGTTATTAATTTATGAGAAAAGCATTCTGATGTTTAGGCAGGGAACCCATCCTAGACCAAGTATCCTGAAGACAACCACTCCCTAGATCAAACCTCCTAAATGACAAAAAGGAGCAGAAGTATACTTGAATTTTCTTACCTTTGGTCACGATGGAATAAATCTAACTATATGAGCCATCTTAATGTCTAAAACATCAAGCAACCATACCCTAGATTAAGGTATATAAGTATTCTTTTTGTCAATAACTTTGAGCAAGCTAAAACTAACTCTCTGACCTTCATACAACATGGAAATCGGCTCACATTTTTGGACCTCAACACATCTCTACCTCTGAAGCAATGCTGTGGCTATCTGCCATTTATTTGAATTCAGGGAATCTAAACAACGGTTGTCATGCTTACACAGCAAATGCTTCATCCACTGTAAGATAATCCTAGATATATTTTGAATTTTATAAAATTCATAATATTTTAAATACATTTCCTTTAAAAGAATGTTTTTGCCTCAAAACTTCCCCCAAAGAACCATCTAAATATTATAGATTGACTTAAAATAAATTTAAACTAAGTTTATTTATGTAGTATATAGAAATTTTGCCCAGATTTTTTTTGATTCTATATGTCAGAAATAAGGGGATCTGACAACATCACAAACGCTTTCCAGAACAGTGGTGGTAATTGCAACAATGAATAAATGGGACCTCCTGAAACTGAGAAGCTTCTGTAAAGCAAAAGACACTGTAATTAAGACAAAAAGGCAACCAACTGATTGGGAGAGATCTTCACCAACCCCTCATCAGACAAAATAAATAAAGAACTCAAGAAACTAGACACTAAAACTCTAATTAACCCAATTAAAAAATGGGATACTGAACTGAACAGAGAATTCTCCACAGAAGAAATTCAAATGGCCAAAGGACACTTAAGGTCATGCTCAACCTCCTTAGCTATCAGGGAAATGTAAATCAAAACAACTTTGAGATACCATCTTATACCTGTCAGAATAGCTAAAATCAAAAACACCAATGATAGCCTTTCCTGGAGAGGTTGTGCAATAAGGGGAACACTCATCCACTGTTGGTGGAAATGCAAACTTGTGCAGCCACTTTGAAAATTAGTGTGGCAGTTTCTCAGGAAACTGGGAGTCAACCTAACTCAGGGCCCAGCAATTTTACTCAGATTTCATTTGAAAAACTGCTAGTGAGACAGAGGACAATGAGAGGAAAAAGATAAGCACATTGAAGAAAAAAACAAAAAAAGAGACTCTAATATTTCAGGATTACTGCCAATGGCAAAAAAAACATTGATAAATCATTTTCCCGAAATACATGAACATAAGGAAACATTAAAGCAAAACCTAAACATCTCAGCTCCTAAAAACTAACAATATCTAATTTGAAGATTTGTTTTTAAGCATATGTTTGCTTCTTGATAAAGGTGTATGTAAACTTAAATTTTCATGTGTTATTTAAATTAGTAAATGTTCACCTAGATGAATGTGAATAGATCTACTTTAAAGTTTTCATATAATACAATAGACTGTTTTATTTTGTTACTTGCTGATGGATGTACATATGCTTTGGTGACATAATCTTTTAAGTCTAGTTCATAAGTTTCAAGTGATTTACAATTTTCTGAAAATGTCTTGGTTAATCATGGATTAAAGGTGACCTTAATTTGTTTATCTCTCAGCTAGTTTCCTCTAATCTCAGCAAATTTTAGGTGGTATAGTATGAGGACATCATTACTCATTACTCCCACCAACGCTTTAAAAATATTTTGGAAGTAGAAATGTTATCCTACACCCACAATGCAGAGGCAATATGAATAAAAGAAACAGTTATCCAAAGTAGACTGTATGTAAAAGTTAAAAGTAAAAAAATAATACATTTCCAAAGTAATAATTAAATTAACATTTAACCCTTAGTAAACTCAGGTACATTTACACATTCTTCATATGATCTCTCTGTCACAACTTTAAATATAGCTCAGTTACCCATATTCTTTTATTATGAAGAATTAATTATATTTGAAAATATGATATAAGCTACTCAAAGATTCCCATGTGACATTAATGTGTTTCTTTGAAGTACTTTCTGACTCACAATATGATATTGGTGTGAATACTGTACAAATTCCATTCCAGTGGCTGTGTATAGTTATATTAATAAAATTTGGTCTTTATATACAACCCTGCTGGAGGAAGACTGTTTGTTCATCCCGGCCACCCAGAACCAAAATAATCACACAAGAACTGGATTATTTAAATTACTACTTGGCCCATTAGCTCTGGTTTCTTATTGGCTAACTCTTACATATTAATTTAATCCATCTCCATTTATTTGTGTATCAGCACATGGCAATGGCTTACCAAGTAAAGTTCTGTCTGGCTCCAGCAGGTCTACATGACTTTTCTCTGACTCCTCCTCCTTTCTCCCGACATTCCATTGAGTTTTCCCCTCCTATCTCATTTCCCCTATAGCTCTGCTATAGGTCCATAGCAGTTCCTTTATTAACCAATGTTATTCACAGCATACAACTGAATCCCACATCACAACCCAATGTATTCACAAGATGTAGTGAGTATATTTCAATATTTTCTCTTACAATAATGATCCTGGCTTTATCACACTATATTTAAGATAAATGAGAAATTGTCTTAAAAACTGCGTGATAATGCTTTTGTATACTGTAAATATTTGCCACTAGTATTGCTTTAATGTAACACTGATTGGACCAGTAGTCAGCCAGGATGCATAAGTAGGATGACAAGTCTAGAATTCTGGGAAGAATAAAGTCAGAGGAAGCAAGAAGAGAGCACTACACTGAGAAAGGGTACCAAGCCATGTGACTGAACATAGATAAGAATTATGGGTTAATATAAGAGCTAATTATGCCTAAGGATAGATGAGCCACACTAACTCAAAGATAACTTTTGAGGTTATTTCTTCCAAAGTGTTTTGTTGAACATTTTTTTAACCTTATATGTCCTATGCTTATATTATGTCTTCTTATTTTAGAGTTGGTGGAATTCATGTGTGTGTGTCAATGTGTGTGTGCCTTTCTGTATCATTAGGCATTTCTAATGCTTTTCTTTGGTTATTTTGGTGTAGGGTGGCTGCAATGAATAAGCAACCCTTCTGCCTATAGACTTTGTTTTTTTTGTTGTTGTTGTTGTTTAATAATTTACTTCTTTTTCTTCTCTCCCAAGCCTATGTACATTTATCCAGCACTGTGACCTATTTACAGGTCCTTTCCAACTGGGTTTGTCTTTATTGTATTTGTATTTGTAATTATTTTTTGACCAGGAGCACTAATTTTTTTAAATGTTAAGTGGGCATGATCTAGACACTGACTGTTGACTCTGCCCAGTCCAACATGGCAGAGGCATGTTCACTACCTCAGAGAGCCATGCACATTGCTGCAGTACCAGGGTCACAGCTGGTCTGTGTTACCATTAAGCAATGTATAGATGGTTACTCACAGACCCTATTTAAGTACTTTGCCTCTTGAAAGAGTCAGAGCTGTTTGTACAACTTGCATGAACCAGGAAAATAACATTTCAAAACTGCATAGATTTTGATGCTAATACTCAATCAGTAAGACAATTTTAAAGCTGCTGGGGCACTCCTGTTTGCTGCTAGCAAACAGATCCTAACCATAAAAAATGCAGACTACCCAGAAGCTGAGCATAACTCTGTTCTTTGGTGTCCAGAATTCCTTTCCAAGCTTGTTCAGGTTTTAAGTGACTGTAGACAGCTCCACGTTGGCATGTCAATCTGTTGGTGGAAGTTGCTTGCTTGTTTCCCTGCCACCCACACTCAAAATTATCACACAGAAACTGTATTAATTAAAACACTGCTTGGCCTATTAGTTTATACATATTCTAACTAGCTCTTACATCTGAAATTAACCCACTTCTATTATTCTGTATATCACCAACTTGTTGTGGCCTACCCACATCATATAATTCCATATCATATAAATATAAGGTTTTATTATGCTTTAATACATTTAGAGCTTATTATGCAAGCACATGAATTACATTATTCATGATGTAAAATCACCTTACAGTTAGCAGAAATCAAGCATGCTAGCCTTCATTGTTTCAATTATTTTTGTTTTTAAGTATGAATTTGCTGATACTATCCTTTTCTCTCACAAGAAATATATAGCATTATATTTCTTTCCAGAAGCTTTGTGAGTGGGGAAGATATATTGGTTGATACTGAACAGCAGTCTTTAAAATACTCATTTCAATGAGATTTTTAAATTTAACTTCACAAATAGATTTTTAATTTATTGAATTTTAATAGCCTACTATGTATCCCTAGAATTTTGACTGATTTGTCAATAACCGGAAGTTAACCATTCCTCTTGCGATTGATATAGCTATGGTAAAGTAATTAATATTATAATATTTTGAGTGAACATCTTAGTTCATTGTCATCGTTATCTGTTTACTCTCACTTTTTTAGTAATCTAAACTCCAGTGGAAATGTATTAAGTAGCCTTTTCTATTCACAAGATATTCAAAATTGAACAAATTTTAAGTACCTACCTTTTGGTTAAAGCTTAAAAATGCATTTGAAAATCAGGGAACCTGCCTTTTTCTACATGTTCCTTGTAGAAATATGTACTTATGAGGGCCATGGAAAAGAGCTCATATCTTGAGGAGAGACCTTAGCCAAAATAATTTAGATATTACTTTTTGAAAAATATTTAAATGAATCAATTTGTTTAGGAGAATGACTAAAGTCTTGAGACCTATGAAAATCTAATACTTTCATTAATATAACTGGAAGATAACATCAAGTTTTACAAGTTTCTAATATGAGTAAAAGGCACAAGCCTATTTTTGAGTTCGAGTTTATCCCATTCACATCAATCCCCAACATTGATCATTTTAAAAGATGTGTTTTTGAAGATTTACTACCTTTTTTTTTTACATTATTTCTTTGATTTTCTTGCTTTAAGTCCGTTTATTTGATGCTTTTGTAAATTGCTTTAAATTGTGTTCCCGAGAATTCCTCTTAGAAATTTCATTTTATACTTGTAATTTATTAGTTCCCTGATGAAGAAAAAAAAGACAAAACAACCAATTACATCTGAAAAATATAGTAAGTAATAAAATATCAACATATAATCTACAAAACTTATTAATTAATTGACTACATAATTAAATATTGCAATATAACATATCACTATTATTAACATGACATTTATATAACTACTTTTATAGAGATGGAAACATTCACTATTTGTCCATAACAAAGGGATAGGAGAATATTAATATTGCTTATTATAACTTATTCACTTTATTTTGGCAGGAGTGACTTAATATCCAGAATCTTGAGAAGAAAAACTCTGAAGTGTCTCTGAAATTTAAAAATATAAGAACAAATTTTCATCTTTAAAATTTAAACTATTTCTGTTATAAAGCCTCATTCACCCTTTTCAAACACAGATGTCTCTGTGGTAAAAACTTTCCTTTAGAGTATTTAACATAGTTATGTAGTTTCTGCTCAAATTCATTTCTTTTCTATTTCTCTAATTTACATTTTAACAAGACTATTCTGACAGTTGTTTCTAGAGAATAGAACAGATCTCCAGGTGTGAATGTGTAATTTTACACTTGAAACTATTGGACTAGTCACATGTTAGGAATCAGAACATGATTCAGTTCAATGATGACAATGCCAAACTGGGGAGAGCTGATGTAATTGTTCTACCTGTAGATGAGAGAAATGATGTCAGGCTAGATTAAAAGTGACACCCATTATTTTTTTTTACTTTAACATGACAGATAGGTTAGAAAAAATTTAAAAGCCAACAAAATAAAATTTTGCAAAATTTAATAATCTATAAAATAAATCTAATCACTTCACTTTGCAGGATTTCCCTGTGGGTGCATATAGTTGTTGAACAAACTTGGCAAGCAACCTGTTTGAACTTTATAGCTTAAACTTAAACTTAAAGATGGGTGGATAGAACTAATTCCACAGTATCTGCCTTTACCATCCACATGCATGCACTGACATAAAAGTCCACATAAGCATACACAAAAGGGGCAGAATCACTAATAATGACTTTTAAAAATAATCATTAAACTTGGTTGGCTTTAATTCACACACGTACACACACATATAAACTTATACTTATTTTTATTGGTATACAAAATGTGAAAAATATAATACTATAGTATACCATGTGTTCTTTTTAAATTACTCATATTTCAACCCAGGTTTCATGTAGTCCAAGCTTTACTTAAACATATTATGAAGTAAAAAATATGTGTAAACTTTGTAGTCCCTACATCTCTTTACCTCCCATGTGTACAGATTCCAGAAGTTTCTCTCCAGAGAGATTTTACATTGTGCTGGGAATCAAATTGAATGCTACCCTCATATTCTGCAAGCACTCAGACAATTAAACTATATTTCTATCCCAACTCTGTGTGATATTTAATGATAGTGATATGCTGTATACTATATAAATGCATTACCTATATTTACAATCTCTGTAAATTTAATAGTGAGATCATAATTCCAAACAACCTTTGAAACACACAATTTACTACTGATGTCTTTGTTCATCATGCTATGTAACAGTCTACCAGGTCTTTCTGTTCCTAACTGTAAAAGTACCCGTAGGTCAGCATTCTCCAGTTTTCTTTTCCTCCCATTCTTTTTATAAAATTTCATGGAAACATTTACTGTTTATTTTCACTTTATTTAAAAGAGATATTGTACATAGAAATAAAGAAGTCATTATATATATATGTATATATATATATATATAATTTATGCCATTCTCAAAAAAATTTTCTTCACTTAAGGGATTTTAGAATATTAAACCTATTACTATTTCACTTTTTTGAATCTCTAATTTTGATCTTCAATTTAACATAAGTTGAAGGCATCAATAATATTGGCATATGAGTCAATAGAATGAGTAAGACTGCCGTCATCATTGTGGGCATTCATTGTCCAGTCATATATGAATGTCCCACTTCCTTCCTTCCTTCACCACTCCCTCTCTCTTCCTGTCTCCCTCTATTTTTACTTTTCTTACTTTTTCCTTCCCTTCTATCTTCTACCTTCTACATTAACTCCTTCTTTCTTTCCTTTCTTTCTACCTTTTTTCTCTCATTGCCTTTCTCCATCCTCCCTTTCTCACTCCTATCCTCCCTCTTTTCCTCCATGATTTCATTTTTTATCTTCTAGTTCTTAATTGCTTTCATTATGATATTTTATCAGTACCTGAATAAACCCCGCTAAGTGAACACATGATAATTTTTTATACAAGAATATAAAGGGATAATTCTTCTGTGTGAGGATAAAACACATACTCAGAAATTTAATTTAGAGTATGTAGTATTCAGTGAAAATAATCTTTACAATAGGTAAATACATGTGGAAAGATTACAATTAAAATCTATTTTTATAGCTATAAGATTTAAAAAGTTGAAAATCTGGAAACAACTTCATTGGAAAGTTTTAGCTTAATTTTCACTTAACTTTGATTTCATTACAAGTTACCATGTAAATTACCATGATGTAATATGCAATCCAACACATTTCAATTTTGTTTAACCAATAAGAAAAAAACTTAGTGACTTTATTTCCCATCACTGACATTAAATAATTAGTTCTGAATAATAAAATTACAAAGTTTTCTTTTCAATTAAGACTTTCCCATACTTGTAACAAAAGTGGTTTGCAGTTCTCTGTACAATATCTCAACAAGTATCATTATGACCTAAAAGCTTTTTGCTTTTTTGTGCACTTTAGTCTGAAATATTTACTGCTTCTATTGCTTTTTGCAATTACAGTGAAGTGAGGCAGAAAATAGCAGTTCAAAAAAATGTATTCAAGTAATGAAGTTGGAACCATTAGTTTCAAAGCTCTTGTTATTTTAGTAAATATTTAATCTTCCTAACAGCATGGGTTCCCTAATTGATATTTAAGTATTATAGTTCCTGGACATTTCTAATTGACTTCTAATTGCTACATTAAGGCAGTTTGACAATAAAATGTAATGAATGGTTGAGATTTTAGAGTTAAATAAATCAACAGAATGTAATAAATTTTAGAATTAATTTTTATGATTGAAATTTGAAACACAGTGTAAGAAAGTCCTTATATTTGACCAGGCTCTTCTCAACATGAATCAGTCTACTAATTTAACATGGAATAAATTAAATATTTGATTTACGTTATTATATACTATATATGTAAAATAGCAATAAAATATCAACAACTTTTATAATAAAAGGTTACTAATTTTTGAGTTCCTTTATGTTTAGTATTTTTTTATTGAATCACTTTTAATATTTGTCATCTGCTTCACTGGTAGCAAATGAACTCTATGTGATAAATTTATTAAGCATACAATTCATATATGCAAAGTAATGTTCAATGTAAAACAAAGTGTGACAACTATTACTACTAACACATGAATACTTTTTATAATGAATGATTGTGAACTTGGTCTATGGTAGCATAAAACATTGAAATTTCTTCTATTTAACTTTGTTATTGTAGAAGTTATTCACTATCACCTTCTTGGCCTCATGCTCCATTTTCTATCAAATGTATACTGATTTATTATTTACTATATATTTGTTTGAGATGAATTATATGTGTTTTTGTACATAAATCATAAGATGCAACCTTTTATTTGTCTGTTCCTGGAAATATCAGATTAGTAAAACTTCCTCCAGTCCATCTGTTCTGCCACATACAACATGATTTAATTGTTTTCCCTTGAATAGACAAAGTGTCAGCACATTAGGAGACGGTAGATAAGTCAGGCACTTTCACAGGTAAGGCAAAAAGAATCAAGAATAGAACACATGGACCTATTAGACACCATGAAAAGACAAAAAGAAAGTGTTTAATTGTGGAAAACAAAGAAAGAGTAGAAATTCAAGCTTAAAGTATAAAACACATTCAATAACTATAGACAGGATAGCTCCACATCTTGCATTGTCTTCAGCAGAAAATGAATGTCCGGGGTAATTTATTGGAGTGTACTGAATCAGAATAGCTAAAAGTATACTTGAATAGAAAGAGAAAATAAGGAAAATAAATAATATCACATAGATTGAGAAGCGGACAATAAGTTGATGAATAATCATCAAAGAATAAGAAAGTTAAATTTAAAAAGTTAAATGAAAACTGAACTGCAACCTATTTAACACTGTGGTATACAACGAAAATTCTTCTAGTATCAATTTTTTAACAATAAACGTATATATTTTAAAAAGAAACTAAAATAAGTAACAACTTATTTCAAAGTCTTAGAGAAATTATAATTGCTTCCACTTTAGAATGTGTATGTTGTACAACCTGATCCCATGTCCTTGGGTCATGGACAGAAATATTTGACTGAGAATAAGCAACTTCATATATTTTTAAAGTGAGAGCTCTGTTTGGCATTGACACATTTTTGTCAACGCCTTTCTTTGTCTCACTGGCCTTGGTTTCTCTGCCAACTAGCATGACGTCCTCATATATGGGACAAATCTGCCAGTGGCTCTGGGTCTGGGAATCTCATTAGTTTCTGCACGTCATTTTGGTACAGGCATGCTCAGGTATGACACTTCAGGCCATGCATAACTAATATGGAATCTCACTTTTGAATGAAAATAGTGAAGTTACAACAATTTTGTAAGTTTGAACCAATTTGTAATAACCAGAACATGGAAACAACCTAGGTGCCCCTCAATAGAAGAATGGTTAAAAAAGGTGTGGAACATATACACATTAGAGTTTTACTCAGCGGTAAAAAACAATGACATCTTGAATTTTACATGCAAATGGATGGAAATAGAAAACGATTTACTGAGTGAGGTAACCCAGACCCAAAAATAGGAATATGGTATGTATTCACTCATAAGTGGATTCTAGCCATAGTTAAAGGTCTTTGAGTCTGTAATTCGTGGTCCTAGAGAAGCTAAATAAGAAGGTGAACCTGAATAAAATCATATAGTTATCCTCCTTGATATTAGAAGTAGACAAGATTGCCAGGCAAACTTGGGTGCACTGGGGGTGGGGGGGTGGAAGTAAGGGGAGATGGTTAGGGAGAGGGGAGAGGGGGAGGATTGGGGATGGCTTGGGGGAATGGGAGGGGGGAGGGAGGAAGGATGGTTATGGGAACAGGGAAGTTTATATCTCAACTAAGGGAACCATTTTAGATTTTGCAAAAGACTTGATTCTGGAGGGGTTCCCAGGCCCAAGGAGAGGTCCCTAGATTGTTCCCTGGGCAGCAGAGGAGAGGGTGCCTGAATTGGCCTTGGCCCATAACCATACTGATGAATATTTTACATGTCACCACAGAACCTTCATATGGCGAAGGATGGAGATAGAGACAGAGACACATATTGGAACACTGGACTTAACTCCCTAGGTCCAAATGAGAAGCAGAGGGAGGGAGATCGTGAGCAAGGAAAGCAGAACCAGAGGGAACCTTCATCCGACGATGGATGGAGATAGAGACGGAGACCCACATTGGAGCACTGGACTGAGCCCCCAAGTTCCAAATGAAGAACAGAAGGAAGGAGAACATGAAAAAGGAAGTCAGGACCGCGAAGGGTGCGTTCACCCACTGATACAAGGGGACTGATGTAATGAGAGCTCACCAAGGCCAACTGGACTGGGACTGAACGAGCACGTGATCAAACCGGATCCTGTGAATATGGCTGACATGGGGGCTGACTGAGAAGACATTGACAATGGCACTGGGTCTTGTTTCGTCTGCATGGACTGTCTTTTTGGGATCCTGGCCTGTTTGGATGCTCACCTTCCTGTACCTGGAGGGAGGGGGGAGGAACTTGGATTTCCCACAGGGCAGGAAACCCTGACTGCTCTTGGGAATGTTGAAGGAGGAGGAGAGGGAGTGGGGGGAGCAGGAGGGTATTGGGAGGAGGGGAGGAAGTGGAAATTCTTTAAATAAATAAATAAATAAGGAAAAAAATAGAAAGAAAAAAGAACTTTCTCTCTAAACTTGAAATTGGTATAAGGAAAAAGAAGAGGCACTTGGGACATCAAATGATACAGTTATGATTCATTCCTCCATTGTTTTTTTAGCCACTGTATAAATGCTAATTTCTAGTCATTAAGGTGTAACTAGCTGGAGAAGAACAAACTTTTCCATTTGTTAATAAAACTAACAATGCTGCTAGCTGATGTCAAAGTTATTTGCCTTCAGAAACAAATAATGAGAGCACCATAAATATTGAAAAAGGAAAAAGTACTAAAGATTTAGAGATACTAATGATACTAATACACAACAAGTTTTGTCTGCCAGAAGCATTATCAAAAGTGGAAACTTACAATTTACAATAGTTTACTAAATTTTAGTCCGCTAAACATAGACAGATGTGGTAAGTCATAATATTTAAAAGTAAACTTAATAAGAAAGAAGAGGAAGAAAAGCAGAAAGGCAAGGAGGAGAAAAGTTAGAGTATTATGTTATCTTTTATTCATGAATTGGTTGGAGTGTGTAATTAATAGCATAGGCTTGTGTTTTTGAATACCTGCTCCTTAGGTGTTGGAACAATTTTGGGAAGATCATTGCCTTTAGAATGTGGTTCTTGCTGAAGGATATACATCAGCGAAAAAGGAATTTGAGGCTTACATAGATTGGTAGTACTTGCTGTTTTGATGGCTCAGCTTTGTGTGTATAGGTAAAATGCCATCTCCATCCTCAGACTCCACAGATGGTTTTGTGTTCCTGGAGACATGATTTCCACTCCACGTTAAATGCTGCTCCTCTTGAATTGTAAGTCAAAATAATATTTTTACTCCTAGAGTCTGGGTCACAATATTTTACCACAGCAATGACAAAGTAATTAATACATTTCATTTTGAGATTCCTTAGTATAGAAATTAATTAATCTATCCTCTGGCACCAACATCTACAGCGTGAGTTCAGATTAAGGAACTTCAAACAAAAAAAAAAGTCTAAATAAATTTTCTAATTCATCATCTCTATATTATCCATCTAACTTTCTTTGATGTCTTTCTCTCTCTGCATTGTCCACTTTGTATTTTCTTTGTGCCTTTAATGGTTAACTTACTGAATACTAGAGGAATGTATATCTCCGGCATGAAATAACAGGTACTCAAACATATACTAATAAATTGATATTAAACTTGGGGAAACATAGTCTATAATAGAAAATATTTCTGTTGCTTCTTGAATTAAAAGATGTTAAAGTACAAGTGTATATTTATGATAATTGGTATTTCTATTATAATTTGGAAATTCTTATAGTTTCTTAAAAAGTAATTTAGGAATATTTTACACACATTTTGAGATCACTTCTTATGACAGTTAATTAGCCTGTCATCAGAATTCACAGTGTCTAAACTCATACATTATAATTTTAAACTTTTACAACATTGTGTTGGTATTGATAACTGAAAAAAACATTTATTTTGACATAACTTATAGTGATACTCATAATTATTAAGATAAATGTAAATCAAAATTGTTCATAAAAATGATAATTAAATGTTTGGTTTTCTTCATAATTAACCTGTATGCTTTTATGTGGATGCATAAAATGATTATAAAATATAATTTGTGCCAATTATTACATATCCTTGAAATATAATACTTATTGATTTTACTTTCATTAATAATAGCTATAAAATTGCAAATTAAAATTATTAGCATTTTAAATAAAATTATAGCTATAGATTAGTTAACTTGGAATTTTTCATTTTACGTAAGTCCAACTGATTACAAAATTTGACTGTATCCTGTGATTTTTTTCCCTTAGTTTTTGAAGCAAACTTAATTATGGGGTCCTATTTCATTTTAGATTTACATACTTAGTCACACAAAAAATAAGCAATAAAATTTCCTGTATACACAGCACTATATTATTTGAATAAGTGTTATTTGTACTATACTAATTAAATAAATTTTACAGAGCTTCAAGTGATACTCAAGCTGTCAACTTAGCAATTAATTATTCTATTAGAGCCAAAGTAGTTTATGGTCAATTTATAGAAGCTCCGATTGCCATAAATCTTAAGTGCTGAGGAGGTCATACTCATTTAGTATGGGAGTCACAATAAATCTACATTTGATTGAAATTGTATATTTAATTTGTTCAACTTCAAGTAGATAATTTATTTCCTCATTGTTGTTGTGATGACTGTGGTTCCTGAGGAATAGTTTAAGTATGAAAAGAATATATTCAAAATAACTAACTAATTAAAGACATTAAACTTATTGTTGTTTTTACTAATTAAGCCTTAGGGAATGTGTGGATATTTCTAATTACCCTGAACTTCATAATGCAATCAGCACATTGTGCAAAGTCGATTCTTCACATCCATTTATATAGCGTAGCCAAAGATAGAATTCAGTCTTAGAATTTATTTTAATGAAAAGTAAACAAATACACTTACTGCTTAACAATAGTATATGATTTCAAAAGGACAAAATTATAAAGTAAAGTATAATTTTAGTGTATGAAACAATATCAGAGAAATATCTTTATTCAGTTTTAAAAAACACAAAGCATAAAACATATTTCTTATTATTTATGAGCAGATGAAATATAGAATTTATCACTGAATGTAATTAAAATTTAGAAAATTCTCAAAATGAGAAAAAAATTGGTGAGAACATATATTAGTCATTTATTAAAATGTGATAGATCATTCATTATGATAGGAGACTTCAAATCTTATTAACAGTATGGCAGTTTTATTTAGAGAAAAAACAAACATAAAATATGAAACCAACAAAGCTCTATTAATTGCAGTTATTCTGGAAGCCATGCATCCCATTCTTAGCATCTCACTATAGCAAAAAAGAAAAAGAAAAGTGGCATACAAATAGCATGTTTTATATCATACACTTCAAGGTGGATCTATCGAAGGTGGCATTGCTTGAAATCTGTTATTTATTTATTTATTTATTTATTTTATTGAGCTATACATTTTTCTCTACTCCCTGCCTTTCCTCTCCCTCCTCTTCAGCCCTCCCTCTCCCATGGTCACCATGCTCCCAATTTACTCAAGAGATCTTGTCTTTATCTACTTCTTTGGGGATTAGATTCATGCATGTTTCTCTTAGGGTTCTCATTTGTTGTCTATGTTCTCTGGGATTGTGATTTATAGGCTGGTTCTGTTTGATTTATGTTTAAAAACCACTTATGATCGAGTACATATGACAATTGTTTTTCTTGGTTTGGTTTACTTAACTCAATATAATGTTTCCTAGCTCCATCATTTGCCTGCAAGTTTCAAGATGTCATTAATTTTTTTTTCTGTTGTTTAGCACTCCATTGTGTAAATGTACCACATTTTTCTTATCCATTATTCGGACAAGGGGCATTTAGAAGAGAAAGTGGGAAGTACACATTGGCACATGAGACCACATCCTATATATAATCCCAGTAGCACAGACACTGAGAAAAACAGTTAAGAAATGGGACCTCCTGAAACTGAAAAGCTTCTGTAAAGCAAAGGACATGGTCAACAAGACAAAATGGCCGTCTACAGAATGGGGAAATATCTTCATCAACCTTAGCTTTATTTTATAAATGTATAAGGAAATGTTCAAGATTTTTAGCCATCAGGGAAGTGCAAATCATAACAACTCTGAGATACATATTGCACCAATCCAAATGGCTAAGATCAAGATCACCAGTCATATCTTATGCTGGAGAGAATATGAAGTAAGGGGGACACTCCTCCATTGCTAGTGGGAATGCAAACTTGAACAAATACTTTGGAAATTAGTATAGGTGTTTCTCAAAAAATTGGGAGCCAACCTACATCAGAATCTAGCAAAACCTCTACCCAAAAGATGCTCAATCATACTACAAGGACATTTGTTTAACTATTTTCATAGCAGCATTATTTAAAATAGTCAGAACCTGGAAACAACCTAAATGTATCTCAACCAAAGAATGGATAAAGAAAATGTAACATATTTACACATTAGAGTGCTACTGAGCTATAAAAAACAATGATATCTGGAAATCTGCATAAAAATGGATGAAACTAGAAAAAAACATCCTGAATTAAGTAACCCAGACTCAGAAAGATGTACATTGTATGTACAGACTCATAAGTAGATACTAGGTGTAGTACAATGAAGACTCAGTGTGATCAGTAATGACAAGTCCCCAGACTATCTTACAAAAGATACCGCTTTAATAAAACAGAAGGAAAAACTTACACAGAATCCCACCCATCTGGAACACTGGATGCAGGCCAGGTCGAAAAAGAGAGAGAGAGGGCAGGGGCTTTCACCGGCCAGGTTTATAGGTAAACTTTTGCCTTAGGGCAACAGGACCCACGAAGAGAATGTGATTGGCTGAACTCCCATATCAGTACAAAGGATATTGAGCTTATAATTCATGAGCCTAGAGAAGCTAAGCAATAATATGAACCATAAGAAAAACATACATACATCTTCATGGAAATGGTAAATAGACAAGATCATCAGACAAAATTGGGAAGATGAGATATAAGAGAGTAGGGAGGACATAAGGGGAAGATAAAAGGAGAAGGGGAGGGGAAGGAGAATTTGAGGGAATGGGATAGTTGAGATGGAGAAAGGACAGAGATGAGAGCAAGGAAAAAGATATTTTGATTGAGAGAGCTATTATGGAGCAAGCAAGAAACCTGGCCTTAGAGAAAGTCCCAAGAATCCACAGGAATGACTCTAGTTGATGCCAGTCAAAAGAAGAGATAGTGCCTAAACTGGCCTTGCCCTGTAGTCAGACTGAAAAATATCTTAAATATCATCATAGAACCTTCATCCAGCACCTGATGGAAACAGAGGCAGAGACCTGCATCAGAGCAGTGGACTGAGCTCCCAAAGTCCAGCTGAAGAGTGGAAGGCCAAGAATGTGAGCAAAGAGGTGAAGACCATGTTGGGGATGCCCACCGAAAGACTTTACTTGAGATAATGGGAGTTTGCCAACTCCAGCTGTATAGAGAAGGAAACAGCATAGAAACTAGTCCCTCTAAATATGTGTGTCAGTTGTATGGCTGGAGCAGACTGCAAGGCCACTGGCAGTGGCACCAGGATTTATCCCAACTAGTTGTACTGACTTTTTGGGAACCTATTCAATTTGGATGGATACATTGCTTAGCCTAGATATAGTAGGACAGGTCTTGTATCTTCCCCAAAACAATGTGGCTTACCCTCTCTGAGGAGTGAATGGGAGATAGAATGAAGGAGTAGTTGGAGGGAATAGGAGTAGAGGAAGTAGGAATTTGGATTGGAAAGTAAAATGAAAAAAAACATAAAGAAAGAAGCTACAAAGATCAACTGACTTGTCAAGTGTCATGCTGCTGAAGTACCTTCCGCTCCTTCAGCCAATAGTCACTGAAGTACGAGCCCACGGTGCTGTGGGAGCGCCTTCTGCTCCTGCAGCCGATAGCCGCTGTGTATATCTGACCTCTCAATTGACTCATTTTCCCCAGTTTTTAAACAAATAACAGAGCAGATATATAAACATGATTTGCCGTGAGGCCAACAGTGGTTCCAGTCGCGACTCGGAGACATCCCCATCTGATGGCTGACAGGTAAAATGGCAGGTTTCTTTTTTAATAGGACTCTAGCTGCAGCTTTTGCTGCCACTTTGGTAGAAATCACAAGTGGCCTATATGCCTATGGAGGTACCTTGATTTACTGGTTATTAGGTTTTAGTTTCCTTCTTAATATTATATCATTGTGGAACTATGTGGCATTAATTGAGAGGATTAATACCATGATAGGCAAAATTGACTCCTTATCTAAGGGTACTAGGAAATTACCTGAAAGAATCCAAGCTGTTGAATTCAACTTTGAAAAGTTATCACAGAGTGTTGATAAGGTAACAGACAGAATATACCTCCAGGATAGCAATTTATATGATATCCAGGGGCAGTTCAAGGAGGAGATATTATCTTTGAAAGAAACCATTAAGACCTTGGAATCACAAGTGCAGAATGGGGACCAAAAAAATTGATACATTAGTGAAATCACTAGAAACTCATGCAGGTCAGGAGATTCAGGATTTAAGAGAGATGATGATACAAAGATTTGAAATGATTAAAAATATTGTTGGACCTGATGATCTGGGTGAGAAGACACAAGGGCAGGATATAATGCCACCACCACCTGTTAGAACTGGCTTTCCCAGGGTTTTAGCGGCATACCCTGTAATTTATTCTGACAAAGCATCAACTTTTAAAGGCTCAAAGGGAGCCAAAGAGTCTAGAAGGACGCCAGTAGGAATGAATAACCTAAAGAAAATTAAGTAAGCTGTTGTTAATTATGACTTGCACTCTACATTTGTTAAGGAAATGATTAGGACATGGGCTTCTAATGTCAGGGCTATCTCCCACAATTTCTCACAGTTAACTTCAGCAGTCCCTTGAAGATGGACCTTCCTGATGGAGGAGGGTTATCTGTCTATTGTGTTATTTTCATTGGTCAATAAAGAGACTGCCTTGGCCCTTTGATAGGACAGAAAATTAGGTAGGAGGAGTAAACAGAACAGAATGCTGGGAAGAGGGCAATGAGGCAGAAGCCATGGAGCCAGCCACCAGGTCAGACATGCTGAATCTTTTCCGGTAAGCCACCAGCTCATGGTACTATACTGATTATTAGAAATGGGTTAATATCAAGATATGAGAGTTAGTCAGTAACTAACTCTCTAGAGATAATGGGCCAGGCAGTATTTAAACGAATACAACTTATGTGTTATTATTTCTGGGGCTAAAGTGCAGGAGCTGGGTGGGATGAAAAGCAGGCCTGCCCGCAGCCCCTCACTACACCTTCCTTGATGTTTGGAGTTTATTTCAAGGAAGAATCCAAAGATATGGAACAGTAAGGAAGAGCAAAAGGTGTGGAGGTTTCACAGGATCAAATTCTTGGCGTAGGAGCTTACACTGATCCACAAGTCCAAGCTCTTTATGATTATGAAATATTGTCTCTATGCCACAAGGCAGCTCTAAATACCTGGGGTAGATTACCAGAGCCAGGAAGAAAGGTAGAGTCATATACTAGGGTTAGGCAGGGACAGGGAGAATGTAGGGCCTGGGCCTTCCCTTGCTCCCTGGAATGCAAATCAAGGACTGTTTTGGCTAACCAGCTAAGCTTCCTGCTAAATTCTGTGCTCTGCTCTGCTAACCTGGTGAATTAGTCATAGGGCCTTGTATTACTTTGGAATGGTAATTTCCCAGCCTGCCCGGGAGAGCTCACGGCGCCAAGGTCCCTCTCACCTGTCTGCCACTGCCCTGTACCCCTCGCCCACCTGCCTGCGGAAAAGTTCTCACATGGCACCAGTTCCCCCAACCCCCTCTGGCTGGGTGGGGTTTCCGTTACTGGAGGAAAAAGGGTATTAACTCTGGATAAAGCTGAGTAAATTGGCATTCACCTCTTGGCGAATGACCCAAAATCTCTGTGTGTGTGTATGTGTGTGTGTGTGTGTGTGTGTCTCTGTTTAACCCCTAGGCCCTTGCCCAAGCTCGTGGTGGTATGGAGCCACGGTCCATACCGGGAGGGTGGTGATGCAGACCTTGGGTGATTCAACAAATGGCGTCCCTGGGTGGGCGATTGAAAGTGACTGCAACCAAAGAACACTCATCTGGAAAACCCATCTATGATGTTTGAGGGGTAAGGATCTCTGTGGGGGTCACCCTTGGGATGCTGGTCAGCAGTAAATAAATTGCGGAAGGTGGATTGGCCAGGATTGGCTCATTTGGGTGCGGGAACTTCTGCTCCAGGGTAAAGGCAGAGTAAACAGGTATTGTTAGGTCTTTGGGAGAGAATGGACACCGGTATTAAGTTTGAGACAACACGAGAGTTTCTTAAGACAGTTTTCTCTTATGTAGGATAGTTAATTGCCTAATTTTTTTTTGAGAGAATTTAGTCCCTGGCTTTTACTTGCAAGGGGCTTTAATTTTTACTAGAGAACAGGCTGGCACGCCTGTGCCCAACAGAAGTCCGTTTCCAAGGCAACGGGAGTGTTCTTTCCTGACCGGACTTTGGGCTGCCCTCTCATATCCTTAAGGAGATTCAAAAAGCTGTAGCTATAAGTTCTATTAAGAATTTTTGAAAAACAGAAAGACAGCTTTACAGAGCCTTTCTTTCATAGGAAAAAAGAAAGTTCCCGTGCATGTTTGGGGGGCGGGTCACAGAAATGGTGGCCACAACTGCAGAGGGCCACGGGGACCACCATGGGCATGCACCGTGGCCAAGGTGCACATAGAGTCAAAGAGAGAGATAGAAATACAAAACAGCTAAGAGAGCCTGACCACATGGGCCTGGCTGGAGGGCACACATATGCTAAGACAGGACGCGGTCCACCTGGCTAGCTCCGGCGGCACCTGGGCGGGAGCAGCTGTGGCAGTGGCCAACAGCAACGCAGGCGCGGTGAGCACAATGGGCCCAACAGGCGACAATGCTCTGACAGCCATAGGCACAGTGGCTGAGGGCCAGGCCCAGAGGCCGCTAAAAAGGCCACGGGATTGAGCATGCCGGGGGAGGCGGTGTGGCCGAGGCACCAATGCGTGGGCCCAGGGAGCTCGTGAAATGGAACTCAGACCCAAAAACGGCCTGTGGCGGAGGCAGGGCCACGTACCAATAGGGGAGATAAATTCCCAGAGAGCACAGGCCCACGATCAGCCCATGGCAAGGGGCAAGCGCCAACAGAGGAAAATGTGGCCGCAATAGCGAACACTAATGAGCCATATGGCGGGGCCCATAGCATGCCAGCTACCAAAGCTTAAGAGAATTTTTACCTAATAATGGGAGGCTGGAAAAATGGCTCAGAGGTTTAAAACACTACCTGCTCTTCCAGAGGTACTGAGTTCAATTTCCAGCAGCCACATGGTGGCTCACAACCATCTGTTTATAGATCTGGCACTTTTCCTTTTTAAAAAGAGTTATCCGCACATTTTTTTTAGAGTGCTCCAGACAAAGGAGCAGGAGGGCAGCCTTCTAGGACCCTCCAGGGATTTTCAAAACTTTGCTCTGAGTTTGTTGACTGCCTGCTACATGTAAAATTATAGTTTTAGAGATGTAAGCTTGGCTGTACCAGCCATAGAACGATTAGCCTATAAAAACGCTAACAGATTTTTGTCAGGAAGCTATATGCCCCCATAAAAATGACAATTTAATATTTTATCTGATTATATGATGGCACTCACGTGATAGATTCTAAAGAGATTCAAATAATTGCTTCTGCCCCTGGAAAAGTTCCAGGCAAAGTTAGTACTAATCTTGGGGCAGGGGAGTTTTGTCTGTGTTTTTCCATAGAATGCAGACCATCTCATTTGGGTACTGGAGTGCCTGATCCATGCCATGGATTCTCCTGTCCAGAGGCCTAAAGATGGGACAAAACCAAGAGATCCAGGCGTAGTCGACCCACCAGACTAAAGAGCTGCTGGATTCCTAAAGCTGACAGCAGTGGCCCATAGCCATGGGCCCTTCCCTGTCCCAGTTCCCTCCCCATGATCTGTCAGTCATTGCTGCCGCTGCCAGAAGCGGCTTGCTACCAGCTTTTTCCATTATCCTGTCAACTGCTTCTGCTGGGCACTGTGGGTACCTTCTCAGGGCACGTTGCAAACGCCATGGTCACTCAAATTGAGCTAAATTTACAATTGGATACTACAGTTAGTTTTACAGAATGGTTATGGTTTTTGACCTCTGCTTGGTCAGGATAACTTTTGCTGTTCTTCTTGAATCCTGGAATACATGATTTACTAATTGGCTGTTAATTATTATTCTAGTTAGCTATTCCAGGGGCTCTTTTCACCAATGCTAAAGTCGTTACTTAAAAGACTTCTTTTTGAGAAGACTTTAAGGATTGTGCAGTCACAGTCTCCTTTAGGAATGCATATATGCACACTGGGACATCATCTTCATGATCTCATGATGCCAGAGCCAAAGGCTAACTCAGGTCAATGTTGCCACATGGCAAATCCTTTTAGCATTTTCCCTGGAGTATTTTTCAACATAAATCTGGCTAAACTTGGTGATAAATGACTAGTAAGCCAATGATGGGTAAGATTTTGGGTGGCAGCCTCAACCTAAGACAGGAAATGTGTTTTGACCTGAATACTTTCCCATGACGAGTAAGGAGTTTTTGCCTGACGTCCATTTCTGCCCAAGAAAAATTCAAGGGACCCTGGATGTTTGAATACTGAGAGATGGAAAAACCCTGACAGATTGGTCCAACTACCCAATATGGATTATCAAGAAAACTGAATAGGTTCTGTGAATATGAAGCTCTGGAATATACTAAATCATATTTCTGAATTTATAGAGCTGGTTTTAAAGTTGGACTCTTGGCTCAGTCCCTCTCTAATTCCAAGCCTGTTGTTACAAGAAAATCCCAGAGTTTCTGGAATTTCTGTCTTATGTCAAGAGCCATGATATGAGAGAGAAAGAAATATGAGTTTAGAAAATATCTTTGCTTTTCCTCATCTCTATCATACTTTTCATTGAATATGTCTATCATACCTTTCATTTAATATGTTTGTATATGTCTATATAAATAATGTTTAAGTTTTCCATGATGAACAATGAGTTTTTCCTGCACTGACATTTGAAGTTTCCAGAAAGAAGATGGGACCACCATAACAACAACTCCACTCGATTAATATGACGTCATGATACTGATAGTGCTACTCCAAGTCCTGTTTTGGGTATCAGCTGCACAGATGATTCCAACTTGGTTAGCTGAAATGGTGCACATCTTGTACAACATTCTGGCCAGATCTCCACCAAGTACTCAGAGATTGTTTGCAATTTTAAAAGACATTGATCTTGAAATTTAACCATCATTTTACTTTCACAGGATCCTCCAGAAAGAACCTCACCCCCATGACAGCTGGAAGTAATTCTAGAGGATGATGTCCCCTCTCTCAGCAAAGTTTTCCTCAGGTTTAAGAACAATATTTAGGGATTGATTATAATTAGTATATGGTTGAGAGTTGGGAAAGGAATTTTATAAGCTCAGGGATCTTTTTGAAAAAAAAAAGGGGAAAATTGGATAGATAATAATGGTATTTGTGAGTTATTGTTTATGGATAATTATATCGGCATAGATTTTTGTATATGGATACAAAGTTAAATTATATTGAATATTGTATGTATGCATGCTTTTACCTGTTTAAAACATTTTTTATGTATTGATATATATTGTATTGATATATGTATACCATATTGCAGTGTACATTTCTACCTCTGATTAAGATATTTATATATTGTTTATGTACTGATATTTATTGTTTACATTTGGAGGTCATTGTCCTCATTTATTGCACAGTTGTTTATTCTCTTAGTCTTCAAATTAGATACGTGTTAAGAATTGTAGATCAATAGTCATCTATGTCTGTCATATTTATGGTTAGACTAATCAGGTTCTTTAGATACATAGAGATTATATTCTGTATAAATTGTCTTCAACCTCTTCAAAGAGCTGTAGAAAATAGCATTTAATTTAATCTTAGAGTTCTGTGTAATGAGACACAATCATTCCTGGCAACACTGACCTATTCCTAAGAGATTGTTGAGCACCAAAGACACTCCACTTGGAGCTTGTCTTCTTGACAAAACCGGCCTCTGGGCAAGGAACTGTCCATATTTCAACTACTGACAAATGCACGGTATCCGGAAATGGATAAGCAGAACTGTCCAATCTTACCAAGACAGGGTAAGACAGTTTTGAAAAATCTCTTTCCTGTTAAAATCCGGAAATGGATAAAATCCGGAAATGGATAAACAGAACTCTTAAATCTTGCCAAGACAGGGTAAGATGGTTTTGAAAAATCTCTTGCCTGTTAAAAATAATCTGTCAGTTATTCTAGGCCTTAGTCAAAGTTGGTTGCTTCAACGCTGCAAACAGGTCTTTGGTGATTGCCCAGGTAGCCAGTTGTCTTTGTGATTTGTTGCATGTTTTGGAAGTTCTTTGATTGCACTTCCTAATTACTCAGGTAACATTATTTCCCTTCTCGGATCTTCTATAGAGTTGAAGACTAGATAAATGTAGCTACTTTCCTCTCATGACTTGGCCAAGTTATTTATTTTACAAGGCTTTAGCTAGTTAGAATAGGATATTTGTACTTATTGTGTATAATTTTGTAGGTTTGTACTTACTGTATATAATTTTGTAGTAGGCTTAGAACTCTCTTTCTTAAACAAAAGGGGGAGGTGCTGCGGGAGTACCTTCCACTGCTTCAGCCAATAGTCACTGAAGCACGAGCCCACAGTGCTGTGGGAGCGCCTTCCGCTCTGTCAGCCAATAGCCGCTGAAATATCAGCCCACTGGGGCGTGATATATTTCTCTTTAAAAGAAGAGCGGCAAGCTTGGCTAGGCCTCTTGGTTCCGACGCTTGGTTCTGGCTCCTGCTCCCGGCTCCTCCTCCAGTGACTAGGCTCCCTTCCTGACAGTTTATGGTGTATGTAAGTTTTACTCCCCAAAATAAATACCCCCTTAAAACATAATTGGTGTGGGATTGATTCACCATTATACAGAGAATCATCAGGTCATATTTCAAAAACCTGTACTCCACAAAATTGGAAAACTTAAAGGAAATAGACAACTTTCTGGATAAATTTCACTTACGAAAGTTAGATGAAGACCAGATAGGGAAATTAAACAGACCTATAACTGCTGAAAAAATAGAGGCAGTAATTAAAAGTCTCCCAACCAAAAATAAATAAATAAATAAATAAATAAATAAATAAATAAAATAAAAGCCCAAGACCAGATGGTTTCAGCTCAGAATTCTACAAGATTTTCAAAGAAGAACTAATATCAACACTCCTCAAATTATTCCACACAACAGAAACAGAAGGAACACTGCCAAACTCTTTTTATGAAGCTACAATTGCGCTGATACCCAAATTGCCATAATACCAAATCATGATACTATGATTTCGTAGTAGGCTTAGAACTCTCTTACTTAAACAAAAGGGGGAGGTGTAGCGGGAGTACCTTCCGCTCCTTCAGTCAATGGTCGCTGAAGTACGAGCCTACTGGGGCGTGGTATATTTCTCTTTTAAAAAGAGCAGCAAGTTTCAGCTCGGCCTCTTGGTTCTGGTACTTGGTTCTGGCTCCTGCTCCAGCGACTAGGCTCCTTTCCTGACAGTTTGCGTGTATGTAAATTTTATCCCCCAAAATAAATACCCCTTTAAAACCTAACTGGTGTGGGATTGATTCGCCATTAGTGTCGCAGTGCTACCTACACGTCTGTGTGTAGGTCTATAAAAGATATTTGTCTTTGAATGGGTAAAGTATGATGACAATGTGTGTTAGAAAGATAAATAAAGATTGATTATATGCTCAAATTTGCTTGCTATTGTTAGTATTAAATATAGATAGAGAAAGCAAAGTATAAAAACAGAATAATTAAGGTATTCTTCAAATATTTATAGAAACACATTTCCTTTTATTTTAAACATTAATATTTCCAAAGTAGTAAATGTGGCATAGAAGAAGATGTCATTGATATAGTACTGTTTGTATACACACATATATCTTATTTTGAAAGTATATGCAATACACAAATATGTATTTGTCAAATTTTTAATTTTAAAAATTTTAAAAATATATTATTTCTATATGCTAGTAAATATAAGATTTGAAGAGAATCTTCAATCTACTGACTATTGAAAGAAAAAACACTTTCAGTTTCTTTGAGATATTACTCAGGTTGGTTGTACCTTCACTAGTGGATAGTATTACCTATGCACATAAACCTTTAAAAGGAAACACTTTGATCTTGTCAATAAAATTCATTTTATAAATTGATATTGAATATGAGATGAACAGATGACAGAAGTATTAAATTTTTACTTCAATAAATTTAAAATAGAATAAGTAACAAAATTAATATATGTACACATACCACATTCAAATGGGAAAATATATAGTGTTATACATGAAAAGCAATTTATAATAGAATTAATTAAACAAACATTCAGAATATATATCTTGAGTAAACCTCTAATGTATTATTTTATAAATATATCTACAAATTTATGGTAAAATATTGTTGTTACTACTCAATTCACATAGCATTTTCTGATCAAATGAGATACAAGGGAACTTTACCCTCTAAAAGTCAGGCAAGAAAATCAAAGAGTAATCAAAAGTAGCTTTCAAAGGCCTTGATATTTCTTAGGAACTGTAAGAGATGCAAAGTGACTGGCATGTAACATCTAAGCAAGAAATGAAATGTAGCTACAAAAGAATGATAAAAAACCTTTGATAAATAATTTGCATTTATATTTCCTACAAATGAACTTTCTGAAGATACATTTTAAAAATTAGTGCATTGTATGTGTCCTTTTATAAAATTAAATTGTAGTACCCTCTGATTATATAGGGAATGGACTGTTACTCTCTGCATTTTGACCAGTTTTGGCTTTAGAAGTAGTCTTTGTTGGTTGTAAAATGAAACATATTTGGTTCAGAATGTGTGGATGTTAGTACTACATTTATCTGTGAGTATAAATATAAGCATTTAAGACAATGTTTAAAAACATTTGGATTAGGAAAATAGCACTAATGGATTCTCCTCAAGGATTCATGACTTGCTAGCCATAAATTGTAAACTAGCAATCCAATAAAAGTGTTTACTTCCCTCCTAAAGAGTGGGTCTTAAGATCATTTAGACCCTTGTTGCTTATCCCTAGAATGGTAGATACTACTGCTGTACTCTTAGAGATATTATACCATGCTGATTATTGTCATTATTAATGCTGGATCAGATCATTGATTTTTTTTATTTCCATCAACAATTTGCAAATCCCTTTCTGATATTGTAAGAAGTATTTGGAGAGGACTCTAGTAGGTCAGTTTCTGCTTCATTTCTCCAAATTCGGTGTTGAACTATATAGTGTATTCAGCAATACATTCTTAATTTCAAGTTCTGGGAGGGAGATGATAGAAATGGCAATGCCTGTATTTTTTAGGTGAATTGCCCTCACCAACAACTAAAAAGGAGACTCCCATATCTGGTTATGTTTTTATTAGATAGTCTAAAATTTAGTAACTGTTATAGTGTGGAAAATTGGTTTTAGTATGAAACGTCTAAAAGAGCTGATTTTAAAAAGGACAAATATGTATTATTCTGAATGTGAATAAGTTTAAAAGGGGGGGCAGAATTTAAACTAAGAAGTATTTTTTTTAAACATGAGTTACCAAGCAGATGCAAAAATATTTTTGAACATCACTTGATACAGTCCTTAGTAACATTTAACATCAAGAGATGGTAGAATGTTTTATCTATGTACATATGAATTTACAGAAGTACATGAGTAGGTCCTTTTGCATGTACACATACTCTCAGTAAAAATGGAATATGAGGAACAAAGATACAGTTCTTTTGTTCAGCAGTGGAATTAAAGTCTTGGCAAAATAAAAACAAATATAATAAATGACAGAGAGGCTTAAAAAAATCAATCCCCAGTAATAATCTTCAATGAAGACAATGAGGACAAAAGCACAGGTACAGCACCCAACATAGGGTCTGAACCTATGAACCTGAAATTAAGAGTCTCATGTTCTACCAGCATGACACAGATGAAGCAAGATGAGAATGCCTCATTGAGAAAGTTGCCAACCCAAATGTCTAAACATAAACAACAATTATGGGCTAATTTTACTATTAAATGCTAGTTAATAAAAACCTGAGCTAGTAGGCCAAACAGTTTATAATTATTATTACCCTTTCTGTACTTCTTTGGAACTGAATGGCTATAAAACTAGGAGGACAGAAACTTCAGTTCACACATTTAAAATAATGAATATTTGTTATTTTCAAATGCAGCTCTTTTAGACTTTTCATACTAAAACATGAAGACTGTTATTCAATATTGAGAAGGCAGGAAAAGGCATGGCTTTAAGAGAAAAATGGAATTGGCTTCAATCTGTTAACTTAGATAATATGGCAGATAATTTTTCCACAGTTTAAAGAAAGTTTGTATAGTCAACTATTAGACTAATTAGAAAGAAACAGAGAGAAAATTGAAGCTGAAACAGGATATGAAGTATGACTACTTACTAATGAACATTGAACAACATGATTAAATGTAGTTAGGATATTCTAACTTAAAAAAGAATTAAATAGTCTTAACAATTGCTATTGTAAATATATATACACTAATATTTGATTACTATTATTCACAATACCATTATATTAATAAAATATTAAAATACTTAAAGCATAAAAAATCCTCAGTATGATTCTCCAAAGAACTTAGAAGATTGGGCTCAAACTTAATTGTTCCGTTAATAGTAACTAAAGGCAATAGTAACTAAGAGCTGATGACTGATATTCCAATAATATCTGACTTGCTATGAAGTATTTTAGGTACTATGATACTTTTCCTTTAATAAAATAATACATAATGCATGTTAAAGTAATTGACATTTTTTTCATGTTGGAGACCAATCTCTTGACTTTGTGCAAGCTTAATAAGTGTTCTCATTACTGCCTTAGCTACTTTTCTTTTGTTGTGAAAAGATACCATGACCAAAACAACTTATAAAGTAAATCAATGAAGTTCTTGGTTAGAGTTTGAGTGTGAGTTCATGATCATTGTGATGGGGAGCAAGACAGTGGACCAGCAGCCAATAGACATGGGAAGGAGCAGAAACTAAGAGCTGCTAACTTACATCTGATCTGTAGATTGGAGGCAGAGAGGCTGGGAGTGAGAGGGGCGGAAGTAAGGAAGAATGGAGAGAGGGAAGAAAGGGGAGGGCTTTGCTAGATTTCATGTCTGTGTTGACATGTTAACTGATATTTTCATTGCTTAGATCTCATTCAGAAAACTATAGGGATTCATTCTGAGCTACGAGGTTCATGGTGACTATTTTCCTGCAGATATGAAACCTCAACAGAATTCATCTCATCCCCATTTTTCATATTGTCACATTAATGCACTATAGTTATCACTTGTTAATGTTTTAATTTTTTTGTCATCTGCTTCGTTTGAACTCTAATTCAAAATATTAAATCTGTTACTCAAAATTATTTATTGAGGTGTTACCTAGGACAGAAGCATAACTTTAAGAGAGAATTTGTTTGTCAATACAAGTACTGATGAGACTAAAAGTAAACGCTCATTTATTATTCTTATTAATCCTTTGCAAACTTTGGAAGACCTATTTGTGCCTCTTAAAGTAACCTGTAACATTAGCAATACTTTGTTTATTTATTTTCATGAGAAATGTTTGCAAAAACTAGAAATATTTAACACATTTTGAAGGAAAATACTTCACAGGACAATTTAGTCTCTACTGTGTCTCTCATATACTTAAATTTTATTTACAATCTGAGTTGCATATTATTATTTTTAGGAGTACTCTCTTACACAGTGGCTCTGTGACAAGGAACATCTGATTGCAAATTTTGGCCTCTGCAAAACACATAATTAATTAAAAGGGCAATATTGAGGATAAAGTAAGACATGTAATGTAACTAAGCCTTGAAAGTCAGGAATAAAGTTGGAAATTTCAAAAATCTTCTGGTTTGCAATAGGGTCCCTAAAAGTACAACTTCTAAAAGTTCCTCCCTGGGTTCAAAAAAATGTTTCAACAATAAGCAAAGAGAAGCTAAAGTTTGCGGGTCAGAATCTGAGGATAAAGAAGCTTACTCACAACAGGTTCCATCTGTCAATGTTTCTTTATTCTTCTTTCTATTCCTCTTCATTCTACATTTACAAATGTTCCCAGTCATATATATCCATAAACCAACAATTCCCCATCCCCCCAGCCCTTGCAGGTTTCAGGGCCAGAATTCTTTTGCCCCATAAAAAAAATCAAATAAGTGTTTTCATACACACACACACACACACACACACACACACACACACAGAGAGAGAGAGAGAGAGGGAGAGAGAGAGAGAGAGACAGAGAGACAGAGAGAGACAGAGACAGACAGAGAGACAGACAGAGACAGAGAGACAGAGACAAAGAGACAGAGAGACAGAGACAAAGATACATGGCTATCAACTCAAAGGTGGGAGTGGCTAGTACATTCCCTGTGAACTCCTTAATAGAGAACATTAGTTAGGAAAGGAATTAATCACCAGAGGATTCTAGATGGGAAGGTTAGTGCACTATGCTACATTATTTTGGTGATTAGTAAAGAAGCAGAGAGGGAAATCAGAGAAACATTACTTTTCATGATAGCCACAAATAGCATAAAATAGTAAGATCTAATGATTCTCTTATATGCCACAAAGTTGGAAAATGTAAAAGAAATGGACAGTTTTTTAGATAAGTACCATATACCAAAGTTGAACTTGTTTTAGTTCTTAATAACTTTTATCTCTGCTACAATAAAAGAAAACAATATTCTACACTGATATAAGACATTAGTTCTGAAGAGATATAAGGAATCAGAGACAGTTACCTTCAGTCTTTTAGAATAAAAGAGCTAATGGAGAAATAAAATTAATGCTTGCAAAAATGGTGGACAACCATAATCTACATTGACCAAATGTATTATTTTTTAAGTCCACTGTAGCATGAGTAGCCTGCTTGTTGGGGTTTCTGTCCTGCCTGATACCCCAAAAAGTCGGTAAACCCCAAAGAAAATCACATATAGGACTCCATAATATTATAAACTGATTGGCCCATTAGGTCAGGCTACTTATTAGTTCTTATAACTTTTGTTACCCCATTATCCTTGCCTATGTTAGCTACATGGCTCAGTACCTTTCTCAGCATGGCAGCTCACATGTTGCCTCTTCGGTGGTCTGGACTGGAATGGCAGAGGGAGCTTCTTGCTTCCCAGAATACTCCCAGTCTCGTTGCTCCACCCCTACTTCCTGTCTGGCTTTTCCGCCTATAGTGCCTGCCTGGCCAATCCGCGTTTTATTAAAATATGATTGACAGAATACAGACAATTCTCCCACACCATTTCCCTCTTTTTTTTTTACACACACTTACTCTTAGCTAATTACTTCAGATGTTTTTAAAAAGTCTATTAAAGATGCCTTTTCATATAGTATTTAAATATCTGTTACAGGTTTCCAAGGTGGACTTGAACAGATGGTGCCCAGATGTGGTAAATGAATCCACAGAAACCCTGAGAAAGTTTGAGAAAGAATAGAGTAAAGAATGTTTTCTTGGTAGCAGCAGTTTCTCAGGTCTGCTCTGCTTGCTAGAGGCAAGCAAGCACTCTCATCTAAGAGAAGCTTCCTGACTCAACTTTAGCTGCAAAACCTTGCAGCTCTTTTAAGAGGTCCTGCCACTAAACACTTAAACTGTGTTGATGAAAAGCTGAATGCATGCTTTTCGGGTTTTCAGCCATGGCAGGAGAAAAGCTAAGCTGTTTTAAAATGCTGGCTTCATGGGCCGTTCTGCCAGGGCAAATTCTGACTCTTTCTGGCAGGCAGTCTGACTGAGAGTGGTCTATGAGCAGAATGCTGCAGCTTGTTTGCTGGCAAGGACCTTGAAACACCACAGAGTTATGGCAATAAAAATGGCTACAGCTGGTACCTCTGCCATGAGGCTGGATCTAAGGAATGGGCTGGTTCTAGCCATCAAAGCCACGGCTTTAATCCTCTCCAAAAAGACTCATGTAATCATATATATATATATATATATATATATATATATATATATATATATACAGTAAAGAGAGATTCAAAGATGAAGAAAGCCTCTAAGTGGTTTACAGTGTGTTAAAAATATATGCAGGCTAAACGTTAATGTTCTTAAAGTTAAAAAGAAAGAGAGTAGTTGGGTGTGGTGGAACACATCTTTAATCCCAATGCCTGGGAGGCAAAGACAGACAGTTCTCTGTGAGTTCAAGGTGTGGTAGCACACACCTTTAATCCCAGCATGGGGGAGGGGGGGGCGCAGAGACAATGGATCTCTGTGAGTTCAAGGACAGCCTGGTCTACAGAGTTATTCCAGGACAAAGATATATACAGAGAACCTGTCGCAAAATGCCAAAAGTTAAAAGTAAAAATAAAAGAAATAGAAGTTAAAATAAGTTAAAATAAAGCCACATAAAGAAGGAAAATACACAGAGAATCTTGATACTGTGTGCTATTATGCTCTCTGAATTGTTTGACTGCTGAGGAAAGAGCAACAGCTGCTAAAAGTCTTTTGTTTATAAATGCTGCTGAACTAACCCAAGATAGGTATTTTGAAAATACCTTGGCTTCAAAACTGTAGTCAAAAGGTATGTTACTTTGGAGAAGAGATTTTGCTTTTGTTTCCACGGAAAATGAGAGGCTGTGGATTCTTTCTGAATTAAGAAAAATCAGGTTCGAAAAAGGAAGACCACCTGAGAAATCTCTGATAGGAACAGATGGCCCAGATGACAGAGTTCTACATACAGAACAGATTCAAGAAGTAAACTCTAAAATATATACACTCAAATCCAGAGGTTAAATTCACAGATCGTGTGTTCCAGCACAGGTCGAGCGCTGGACCCAGCCAGGCAACAGCGAAGACAGTGCCCGATAGGGGCAGCAGAAGCCAAAAAGTCCCCTCCCCATCTGTCCAAGTTCAGGGCCAGTCAGCAGCCAGTAGCAGTGTGCAACTCTGGTTGCTTGGCCTACGCCGCCATGAGGGGTGAAAAGCCCACACGTTCGGGTGCCAGATAATGGCAAATCAATCCCACACCAGTTAGGTTTTAAAGGGGTATTTATTTTGGGGGGGTAAAACTTACATACACACAAACCGTCAGGAAAGGAACCTAGTCGCTGGAGCAGGAGCCAGAACCAAGTGCTGGAATCAAGAGAGGCCGAGCCAAGGCTTGCCATTCTTTTTCAAAGAGAAATATACCATGCCCCAGTGGGCTGGTATTTCAGTGGCTATTGGCTGAAGGAGCGGAAGGTGCTCCTGTAGCATTGTGGGCTTGTACTTCAGCGACTATTGGCTGAAGGAGTGGAAGGTACTCCTTCAGCAATCCACATTAAAAATACTCTCTGTGCCATGGCCGGGACAGGCGGTGAGTGCAAACGGGACGGAGTCCCTTTGTTCTAAAAGCCTGGCTGCAGCAAGGTAAGACTGACCAGCGAGTGGCTCTGATCCTGTAGCAGAAGATACAATGGAGGGGTAAGTGTGATCTTGACCGCCACACAAGTCCGGAAAGGGAACACACAATCTTCCCACCATCCTTATCTCCCAGGCTACTCCAAAGGGGCAGCTTCCCCCAGCTAAACCCCCTCTCTTCCTACGCCATCCCGGCTTTCTGCCTGGAACCCCTACCCTTCCTCTCTCCCTTTTTTGGGGCTTAAATTCCTCCAACTCAGCCTGGGTGGTTGCCGTGACCCGGACGGTCAGTGAGTGCAAACTGGAGGGAGTTCCTTTGTTTTAATAGCCTGCCTGCAGCAAGGTAGGACTGCAGGCAAAGTGATTCCTGGATAGCAAGGGGCACTAATCCGGTAGCAGAACACCCAGCGGAGGGAAGAGCCATTGAAGAGCATCTGAAGGAAGAGATGGGCAGGCGCCAAGGCAAGAATTCCTCCAACAATCTGAAAAACAACATGAAAACACCAAATCCCAGCGAACTTATGACAGAAGGACTTGAACACCCTATTCTGGAAGAAGTGGAAAACAGTGTCATTATGAAAGCAATAGAGTCTTTTAAACAGGGTATGAATAACTCACTTAAAGAAATAGAAGAGAAATATAAAAAAAGATGGAGGAAATGAGTAAAGAAATGGAAGAGAAATATAACAAAAAGTTTGAAGAAATGATTAAATTCGTAAATGATACCCTGGGAAATCAAGAAAAAACAATCAAACAGGTAATGGAATCAGTTCAAGAATTGAAAACTGAAATGGAGGCAGTGAAGAAAACACAAACCGAGGGCCGGCTGGATATGGAAAATCTAGGTAAACAAACAGAGACTTCAGGAACAAGCATAACCAATAGAATACAAGAGATAGAAGAACGAATCTCAGATTATGAAGACACCATAGAGAAAATAAACACTCTGAACAAAGAAAACAGCAAATCCAACAAATTCACATCACAAAACATTCAGGAAATATGGGACATAATAAAAAATCCAAATCTAAGAATAATAGGAGTAGAAGAAGGAGAAGAATTGCAGATGAAAGGTCCAGAAAATATATTCAACAAAATTATGGAAGAAAACTTTCCCATCCTAAAGAACGATATTCCTATGAAGGTTCAAGAAACATACAGAACGCTGAATAGAATGAATCAGAAAAAAAATCCCCTCACCATATAATAATCAAAACACAAAGCATTCAGATTAAAGAAAGGATATTAAGAGCTGCAAAGGAAAAAGGTCAAGTAACTTATAAAGGTAAACCTATCAGACTTACACCAGACTTCTCTATGGAAACCATGAAAGCCAGAAGGTCCTGGATAGAGGTACTGCAGAAACTAAGAGACCATGGATGGAAACCCAGACTACTATACCCATCCAAGCTATTGTTCAGAAGCAACGGAGAAAACAAAATATTCCAGGATAAAAACAAATTTAAACAATACATAGCTACTAATCCAGCATTACAGAGAATATTAGAAGGAAAATCACAACCCAAGGAATCCAACATTCCCAACACTGCCTACAATAACTCAGACATCTAGAGACCCTTCACAAGCACAACTCAAAGAAGAAAAACACATACACTCTACCACCCAAAAACAATGACCAGAGTCAACAACTGCTGGTCATTAATATCACTTAATATCAATGGACTCAATTCACCTATAAAAAGGCACAGACTTAGAGATTGGATACGAAAACAGGATCCAACATTCTGCTGTTTACAAGAAACACACCTCAACCACAAAGACAGACACCTACTCAGAGTAAAGGGTTGGGAAAAGGTTTTCCAAGCAAATGGACCTAAGAAACAAGCGGGTGTGGCCATTCTAATATCTAACAAAATCGATTTCAAACTAAAATCAATCAGAAGAGATGGAGATGGACATTTCATACTCATAATTGGAACAATTCATCAGGAGGAAGTCTCAATCCTGAATATCTCTGCTCCTAATATAAAGGCACCCACATATGTAAAAGAAACTCTTCTAGAACTCAAGGCAGTCATCAAACCACACACACTAATAGTAGGAGACTTCAACACTCCTCTTTCACCAAAGGACAGGTCAATCAGACAGAAACCAAACAGAGAAATAAGAGAATTACTAGAGGTAATGAATCAAACGGACTTAACAGACATCTATAGAACACTCCACTCAAATAGGAAAGAACATACCTTCTTCTCTGCAGCTCATGAAACCTTCTCGAAAATTGACCACATACTCGGTAACAAAGCAAACTTCCACAGAAAAAAATTAGTAACCACCTGTATCTTGTCAGATCACCATGGATTAAAATTAGAATTCAACAACAATGCTTCCCCTAGGAAGCTAACATACTCATGGTTGTTGAACAGTCAACTACTAAATCACCCCTGGGTCAAGGAAGAAATAAAGAAAGAAATTAAACTCTTCCTTGAATTTAATGAAAACAAAGACACAACATACTCAAACCTATGGCACACTATCAAAGCAGTGCTAAGAGGAAAGTTCATAGCACTAAGTGCCCAATTAAAGAAAATGGAGAAAGCACACATTGGAGAATTAAAAGCACACTTGAAAGCTCTAGAAAAAAAAGAAGCTGATTCACCCAGGAGGAGTAGAAGACTGGAAATAATCAAACTGAGGGCTGAAATCAACAAAATAGAAACACATAAAACAATCCAAAGAATCAATGAAACAAAAAACTGGTTCTTGGAGAAAATCAACAAGATTGACAAACCCCTATCCAAACTAATCAAACGGCAGAGGGAGAACATGCAAATTAATAGGATCAGAAATGAAAAGAGGGACATAACCACAGACACAGAGGAAATTCAGAGAATCATTAGATCTTACTATGAAAGTTTATATGCCACAAAGTTGGAAAATGTAAAAGAAATGGACATTTTTTTAGATAAGTACAATATACCAAAGTTGAACCAAGAACAGGTGAACAATCTAAATAGACCTGTTAGTCGCGAAGAATTAGAAACTGTTATCAAAAATCTCCCTACCAAAAAAAGCCCAGGACCAGATGGTTTCAAAGCAGAATTCTACCAGAACTTCCAGGAAGAGCTAATACCTATACTCCTTAATGTATTCCACAATATAGAAAAAGAAAATCACTGCCAAATTCCTTTTATGAAGCTACAGTTACCTTAATACCAAAACCACATAAAGACACAACCAAGAAAGAGAATTACAGGCCAATCTCACTCATGAACATCGACGCGAAAATTCTCGATAAAATACTGGCAAACCGAATCCAAGAACACATTAGAAAAATTATCCATTATGATCAAGTAGGATTCATCCCAGAGATGCAGGGCTGGCTCAACATACGCAAATCTATCAATGTAATCCATCATATAAATAAACTGAAAGAAAAAGAAATCATACGATTATTTCACTGGATGCTGAAAAAGCATTTTACAAAATTCAACACCCATTTATGATAAAGGTGTTGGAGAGACTGGGGATACAAAGATCATACCTAAATATAATAAAAGCAATATACAGCAAACCGACAGCTAACATCAAATTGAATGGAGAGAAACTCAAAGCCTTTCCACTAAAATCAGAAACACGACAAGGCTTTCCACTCTCTCCATACCTCTTCAATATAGTGTTTGAAGTTCTAGTAATAGCAATAAGACAACATTAGGAGATCAAGGGGATTTGAATTGGAAAGGATGAAGTTAAACTTTCGTTATTTGCTGACGATATGATAGTATACATAAGTGACCCCAAAAACGCTACCAAAGAACACCTACAGCTGATAAACACCTATAGAAATGTGGCTGGATACAAAATCAACTCCAAAAAATCAGTGGCCCTCCTATACACAAAGGATAAAGAAGCAGAGAGGGAAATCAGAGAAACATCACCTTTCACGATAGCCACAAATAGCATAAAATATCTTGGGGTAACCCTAACCAAGGAAGTGAAAGACCTATTTTACAAGAACTTTAAGTCTTTGAAGAAAGAAATTGAGGAGGATACCAAAAAATGGAAAGATCTACCTTGCTCTTGGATTGGGAGAATCAACATAGTAGAAATGGCAATTCTACCAAAAGCAATCTATAGATTCAATGAAATCCCCATCAAAGTCCCATCAAACTTCTTAACAGACCTTGAGAGAACAATAATCAAGTTTATATGGCAAAACAAAAAACCCAGGATAGCCAAAACAATCTTATACAATAAAGGAACTTCTGGAGGCATTACCATCCCTGACTTCAAACTCTATTATGGAGCTACCGTATTGAAAACAGCTTGGTATTGGCATAAGTACAGAGAAGTCGACCTATGGAATCGAATAAAAGACCCGGATACTAACCCACAAACCTATGAACACCTAATTTTCGACAAGGGAGCTAAAGGTTTACAATGGAAGAAAGAAAGCATCTTTAACAAATGGTGCTGGCATAACTGGATGTCAACCTGTAGAAGAATGAAAGTAGATCCATATCTATCACCATGCACAAAACTCAGGTCCAAATGGATTAAAGACATCAACATTAATCTGTCCACTTTGAACCTGATAGAAGAGAAAGTGGGAAGTAGTCTACAAGATATAGACACAGGAGGTCACTTCCTAAGTAGGACCCCAGTAGCACAGACAATAAGAGAATCAATGAATAAATGGGACCTACTGAAACTGAGAAGCTTCTGTAAAGCAAAGGACACTGTCAGTAAGACAAAAAGGCTGCCTTCTGACTGGGAGAAGATCTTCACCAACCCCTCATCAGACAAAGGTCTGATCTCCAAAATATACAAAGAACTCAAGAAACTAGACACTAAAACTCTAATTAACCCAATTAAAAGAATGGGGGGTACTGAACCTGAACAGAGAATTTACAACAGATGAACTTCGAATGGCCAGAAGACACTTAAGGTCATGCTCAACATCCTTAGCAATCACGGAAATGCAAATCAAAACCATTTTGAGATACCATCCTTACACCTGTCAAAATGGCTAAAGTCAAAAACAACAATGATAGCCTATGCTGAATAGGATGTGGAAGTGAGGGGAACACTCATTCATTGTTGGTGAGAATGCAAAACTTGTGCAGCCACTGTGGAATCAGTGTGGCGGTTTCTCAGGAAACTGGAGTCAACCTCCCTCAGGACCCACCTATTCCACTCTTGGGAATATACCCAAGAGATGCCCTATCATACTACAAAAGTATTTGTTCAACTATGTTCATAGCTGCACTATTTGTAATAGCCAGAACATGGAAACAACCTCAGTGCCCCCTCAATAGAAGAATGGTTAAAGAAGTTGTGGACATATATACATTAGAGTTTTACTCTGTGGTAAAAAACAATGACATCTTGAGTTTTGCATGCAAATGGATGGAAATAGAAAACGCTTTACTGAGTGAGGTAACCCAGACACAAAAAGAGGAATATGTATGTACTCACTCATAAGTGGATTCTAGCCATAGATAAAGGTCTTTGAGTCTAGAATTTGTGATCCTAGAGAAGCTAAATAAGAAGGTGAACATGCAGAAAATCATATAGTTATCCTCCTGAACAGTAGAACTAGGCAAGATTGCCAGGCAAACTCAGGTGCATGGGGGGGGTGGTGGCTGGAAGTAAGGGAAGATGGGTCAGGGAGAGGGGAGAGGGGGAGGATTGGGGATTGCTTGGGGGAAATGGGAGCCTGAAGGGAGGAAGGATGGTTGTGGGAGAAGGGAGGTTTATATCTCAGCTAAGGTAGCCATATATCTCAGTTAAGGGAGCCTTAACTCTCCGTTAAGGGAGTCTCAGCTAAGGGAGACTTGGTTCTGGAGGTGTTCCCAGTAAAAATTAAATAAAAAATAAAAAAATAAAATAATTTTAAAAAAATAATAAAAAAAGAAAGAAAACGCTTTACTGAGTCAGGTAAGCCAGACCCAAAAAGAGGAATATGGTATGTATTCACTTATAAGTGAATTTTAGCCATAATTAAAGGACTTTTTAGCCTATTATTCGTGATCCTAGAGAAGCTGGATAGGAGGGTGAACCTGCAGAATATTCAGGTAGTCTTCCCCTGGAGATTGGAAATAGACAAGAGTCCCAGGTAACCTCGGGTGCTTGGGGGTGGGTGGGAGGCTTGTTGGAAGGGGAGAGGGTTAGAGAGAAGTGAGCAGCGGAGGAATGGGGAATGCTCGGGGGACTGGGAGGGGAGAGGGAGGAAGGATAGATATGGGATCAGGGAAGAATATATCTCAACTAAGGGAGTCAGTTTAGGGTTTACTAGAGACTTGATTATAAATGAGATCCCAGGTCCAAGGAGAGATCCCCAGATTGTTCTGGACAGAGGAGAGGGTGCCTGAACTGGCCTTGGCCCATAACCATACTGATGGATATTTTGCTTATCACCATAGATACTTCATCTGGCGATGGATAGAGATGGAGACGGAGACCCACGTTGGAACACTGGACTTAACTCCCTAGGTCCAAACGAGAAGCAGAAGGAAAGAGAACGTGAACAAGGAAGGCAAGATCAGAGGGAACCTTCATCCGACGAGGGATGGCGATACAGATGGAGACCCACATTGGAGCACCGGACTGAGTCCCCCAAGGTTCAAATGAGGAGCAGAAGGAGGAAGAACATGAAAAAGGAAATCAGGACCTCGAGGGGTGCGATCACCCACTGATACAAGGGGACTGATCTAATGAGAGTTCACCAAGGCCAGTTGTCTGGGACTGAGCGAGCACATGATCCAGCCAGATTCTCTGAATGAGGCTGGATTCTCTGAATGTGGTTGGCCTGGAGTCTTTCTGAAAAGCCATTGACAATGACACTGGGACTTGTTTCCTCTGCATATACTGGATTTTTGGGATCCAGTCTGTTTGGATGCTCACCTTCCTGGACCTGGAGGGAGGGGGGAAAAACTTGAACATCCCACAGGTCGGGAGACCCTGACTGCTCTTGGGGATGGAGAGGGAGGAGGGGCGGGAGTTGGGGGAGTGGGAGGTTGTTGGGAGGAGGGGCAGAAATGGAGACTTTTGTATTTTAATAAACTTTGAGAAAAAATAAATAAAAAATAAAAAAATAAAAATACTCTCTGAATAACACCTTTGACATTCCCTTTTCTTTCAGTTCTTTTGAAAATTCAAATGAAACTGGACAATTAAGACATTTTAGTAAAACACAAGGGATATGATAATTGTATAGATACTTATTACAAATGGCTGAATATTTTTTTCTATTTAAGTCGTGCTATATCTTTGTCTGCCTAGCTTTATGTCAAGGTAAAAAAGCTAAAGTCATTTGAGACAAAAAAAACCTCAGTTAAGAAATTGTCTCCATAAGATGGGACCTTACCATTTTGCCTTGAGGCCTTTTACTGTTTAATCTCTATGTTTTACCTTCCCTGTTTCCTCTGTTTTTGACTGGTCAGCAGGTTTCTGGGACCTGGCATCTCACTCTTTCTCCCCGATTTTCCTTTCTTCTCTCTTTTCTCCTCCTACTTATGATCTCTTCCCATTAGCTCTGTCTATTTTTTTTTCTGAATAGCAATTGGCTGGTCAGCTGTTTATTAGGCAAATCAAGTGCTGTAGGCATGTAGGTAAAGCAGCAACATATCTTTCCATATGTCAATAAATGCAACATAAATAAAATAACACATCTTTACTTACTTAAATACAGCATAAAAATATAGCACACCTTTACATAGTTCAAATAATATTCTGCAATACAAACAAATGCAATGCATCTTTACATAGTTAAATTTACAACACATTGTAGGTGATGCCATCATTGGCCTGTGTTTCATAAGAAGGCAGGCTGAACAATCCACGATCAGCAGACTAGAAGATAGCATTCTTCCAGGTTCCCTATGTCAGCTCCTTTTTCCAGGTTCCTGCAATAGGGTTTCTATCCTGACTAGCTTCAATGACAGTCAATAATGTGAAGGTGTATGTCAAATAAACTCTTCTTCTCCGAGTTTTTTTTGGTCGTGGTGCTACATAAAAGCAGTAGTATTCCTGATTAGGAAAGATCTTGTCACTGTGAATTTACTTTTATGGAAATGATCTCACCAGGAAATAAAGCTTTAATAGTGATTCAAATTTCCCTACTCCTGTCTCCCTAGACATCCAATGATGACTAGATTTAGGAGGTCTCACATAATGCACAGTGTTTTCTCAAACATAAAAGATTGCTTTATTCACTGCAATTGGATAAAGAGTAATACGAATAAGTTTATTTTCCTTGTGAGAATTATACTTACATGTATTGAACTCTTAATTGAAAGTGATTATATGATTTAGTTAAATTTGTCAGCACTTGTCAGAGCTTTAAACGGGCATCTTTATTTTGTAACCTTAACTACTTTCTTAATTGATTTAGAGTCTTCTTGGAATGTAAATATTGCATACATATAGGAAATATTTTCATATCTCAGACTCAAAGATTAAGTTAATTCCCTAAAAATTCTCATCCATCCTTCCGAATTTTTTTAAATCTTGAAAATAAATAGAATGTCCCCTCTATAAAGAATGTGTTCGTTTCTTTTCCTGAACCTACTGTCATAATTCATTATACGACATTCACAGAATTCTCACATTCTCAAAATTCTGATTCAAGAACAAAATTAAACCAAGCAAACACACTTCACACACTCTTAGCCAAACCACTCATAAAACTGGGAGAGCTGTAACTCCAGTAAATATTGTTCTAAAATAATTTGTTATCAATCAGCTTCTAAGGGAATACTTATGTAGCAATGATAGTGATGGGTAAATTTTAAGACAAATTTCAAATTTTCTGCTGGGATGGTCAATAATCAAAATTATTAAGACAGAAGTCACAACAGTGTGATTGTCATAATTGTAATAGCTCAGGGTTTGAAAAGTGTTGAACCCAAGACCCTAAAATTGCACTTATTTTCATACAATGAGGCAGATTATTTTTACCTAGTTATTTTTCATCTCTTGTCAAGTGTCCTCTTACAAACCCCACTTTAATTACCAGTCTGATCACATATTCAGCATGTCTCTCAGAGCCATAAAAGATGTGAAGTGAAATCATGACATTAACTTTGACCATTTTAATGTCTCCATGTTCTTTCTCTATTCACAGTCATCATGTTGAATATTAACTGTGTTGACCAAAGTTTTGGTATGTTTTCTCTATTATTCATGTGACACTATACTTTGTTTTAAATATCTTTGTTTCCTCATAAACACTCTTGATCATGCTGCTCACTGGTGCGGGAGAATTGTCCGTATTCTGTCAATCATATTTTAATAAAATGCTGATTGGTCCGGCAGGCAGTATAGGTGGGTCAACCAGACAGGAAGTAGAGGCAGGGCGATGAGAACAGGAATATTCTGGGAAGCAGGAAGCTCCCACCGCCATTCCTGCCCAGACTACTGAAGAGGCAACATGTGAGCTGTTACACTGAGAAAGGTAGTGAGCCGTGTGGCTAACATAGATAATGATAATGGATTAATATAAGTTACAAGGACTAATAAGAAGCCTGAGCTAATGGGCCAATCAGCTTTATAACTTATAGAGATCTCTGTGCTATTGATTTTCCTAGGGGTATGCCGGTTGTGGGGTACCGGGCGGGAACAGATACCCCAACAAGCTGGCCCTGAATGCTACAGCTCATAGTTCTGTGAAATACTTTTTCTTATCTTGCCCATTTCTTCTTACAAAAGGAGGTCTTATTAATTTCTTCTTTTTCTTTTTTTTTTCAAGAAAGCATTTTTATGTGCAACAATCCTATCTGTCCTGGAACCAGCTCTTGTAGACCAGGATGGCCTCAAACTCACAGAGACCTGCTTGATTCTGCCTCCCAGGTGCTGGGATTAAAGGTGTGTGCCATAACCACCCAGTAGAGTGAAATTCATCTTCCTGGGTTGGAAATTCTATTGGGGCCAGAAATATATCCAAATATCTGTGGAAAACTAGTATACTGAGTAAAAATGAGATGTGATTTTTTTTGGCAACTGAAAATTTGGCATATAAATACTACTAGCAGATATGTATACTTGTATACTGAGTAAAATATATTGGGTATATACAATGTCTTTGAAGCTGTGTAGTAATACCTCAATGCTCAGTGTATAAGTCTATACACACTTTGGATACAGGGAGTAGTGACATTAATACCAGGGTGGTCAGGAAAACATCCATCTGATGATTAGTTTTTATAACAGTGTAAGGTGCCTTACATGTGCTTGTGAAAAAAAAACAGACAAAAGCAAACCCCAAATAGATTGTCTTGTCTAGTGTTACACTTCACATGTGGTGCCATTGAACTTCAAGATGTGCCTACTGGTACAATAATGGTTATGACTATTATGGGTTAATTGACCACATCTGATTGTATTTTAGACATATTCTATAGGAGAGAATTTATGTATTTCCTGGTTATATTGATATACAGCCTATGGCATAGGAAAAATATACTTACTACTGATAATTTGCTAAATGTTATTACTGTCAAATTTCTTTCTAAATGTTTTCATTAACACCCCCAGACTTTTGGTGATCCTATACTACTGCACACAATTTTCTTTTTGTGGTAGACAGTAGTCAATGAGTAAATGATCAAAATTTGAGCATAAGGAGCTGGATGGTCACTTCTAAAAGGGACTGTCTGTGTTAACCTTGATGTCATCAAGTCTTAGGAAATCTCATAGATATATAAAATAATATAAGAAAGGCAAAACTGGGGAGCAGTGCTGTGAGATTCTGTTTTCTAGAATATGACACTTCTATAGAAGCTTTTCGCGCCTTTACAAGAGCTACCTAAGGTCAAGGAAGCCAAATCTTAGAAAACAATTGAATGTTGATCTCCAGAACTTACCCCTTATTGAAGAGATATTGTCACTGGGTAGTATTGGGGGAGGGAGAATCATTCTTTACTGATGTTGTAGTCATTAGTAGGTTTTCAAATGAATAACCCAGGGAATAGCCCCACAACCATGCACATATGGACAACAAAGATTGACTCAATACATTGTGAAAAAACAAAAGATGAAGTGGTTATGGAAGATAATGAACGTATTTTAAAGAGAAAATTGAAATAAACATGATCATACTTCATAGTAGGCATGAAAGAAATACTCAAAGATAGGGTTTAAAACATATTCAGTGGAGTTGAGTTTTTTTTTTTTTTTGGCAGGGTTATAAGTATGGATCTGCTTGAATTTTTCTACATTCAGCAATCCATTTGACCAGAAATATTTGCTGAGGATGCTGACTTTTTTATATTATGTATTTCTGGTTTAGTTATCAAAATCAGGTTTCCATTAATGTGAGGATTTATGTCTGGATTTTCAATTCTTTTTTATTGTCTGCTTTGATGCCAATACTATGACGTTTTTATTACTATGGTTTTTTTGTACTTCTTGAAATTGGGGATGAATGGTAAGATCTTCAGCAGTTCTTTTATTTTTCAAGATTGTTTTAACTATTGTAGAACTTTTGCTTTTCCATATAAAGTTGTTAACTGTCCTTTCAAATTCTGTAAAGAATGGTGTTGAGATTTTGATGGGGATTTCATTGGATCTGTAGATTACTTATGTTAAGATGGCCAGTTTTACCATACTAATTCTGCTGATCCATGAACAAAGAAGACTTTTAAATATTCTTATGTCTTATTCAGTTTTTTCTTCAAATATTTGAAGCTTTTATCTGACAAGTTTTTTTTACTAGATTGGTTGTAGTTACCCATGATATTTCATACTATTTGAAGTTATTATGAAATGTCTGATTTCCCTGATTTCATTCTCAGATCACTTGTAATTTGTATATAGGAGGGGTATTAGTTTTGCAGAGATAATTTTTTATCCAGCTACTTTTTTGAAAGTTTTATCAGGTGTAGGAGCTTTCTGTTAGTCATTTTACTTCATTTATGTATACTAATACATCAATGGCCTAAATAGAAAATCAGATACACAGAAACTAAAAGAAGAGAAAATGGAAAATAGCCTCAAACTCATTGGAACTGGATTAATATCTAAAATATATAAATAGCAAAAGAAACTAGATATCAAAAAAATAATCCCAGGAAAATGAAGTAAATATATAAAACCGAGAATTCTCATTAGAAGAAACTCAAATGTCTGAGGTACATTTAAAGAACTGTTCAACTTCCTTAGTCATCAGGAAATGCTAATAAAACCACTTGAAGGGCCCATCTCACATTGTCAAATTTGCTAAGATCAATAAAGCATGTGATATGTCATGCTGCCAAGGATTTAGAGTGGGCAGACACTCATCCATGCTGCTAGCTGTGTAAACTTGCACAGCTACTATGTTAATCAGTACGGTAGGTTCTCATAAAGATAGAAATCAAGCAATGTCAAGATCCAGCTATACTACTCCTGGACATATACTCTAAAAAAAAAAAAAAAAGTACGATAAGAATGCTTGCTCAACAATATTCATTGCTACTCTATTCTTAATACCCAAAAAATTGTAAACAACTTAGTTGTCCATCAACAGAAAACTAAAAAGATGTTACATTTCCACAACAGAGAATACCTTAACCTTTTTAAAAAAAATAAATCCTGAAATTTGTAGGCAGATGGATGGAAACAAACGTAATCCTGAGCAAGTTAACCCAGGCCCATAAAGATAAATACGATCAGTACCTTATTCAGCCATCATCAGATAGGTTTCCTCCTGCAACAGATGGGAACAAATACAGAGACACAAAGCCAGGCATTATGCAGAAAGATAAATTTTGGAACACAAGCTCTAAATGAGATGTTTCCATCAAATCCCTTCCCTCAGAGCTGGGCAGTAACTATGCCTTCCTGGCCATGGAAGTGTAAAAATCTGTTGGCCAAGTTCAAATGCCCTCCTGAGAATTGATCACATTTCCATCTGTCCCTTGGAAGCTCTTCTTTCTTTCTAATTTGCTGATTTTAATCTGCTACTAGCTGAAAAACACAAATAGCTATGTGTATTTGGGGAATAAGTGGAGTACGTAAACATACTGAGTATAGTTATATGGCTAGCGTTTTGGGGAATGAATTTCAAAAAATATCCAGGTAGTACATTCTAAGTTCATACTTTAAAATTACTGATTTCTAAATTCACTAGAATTGCTTTAAGTTTTCTAGACAACTATGGACAGGTGCCTTTCCTCTATTCTCAAACCTGATTTTCTATAATTGAGTAATACCGCATCATCTCTATTCAAAAACCTTAAGTTTCTTCTCATACTTATCTGGTGAAGGTGGTGAATATCACTGCGCTGATACATGTCATCTCAGTAGCTGTAAGTGCAAGAAAGTATTAAGTGGCTCCAAGAATTGGGACAGAGTTGCAGACTTAGATATGTTTTAAAAGTGGGGTATAATAAAAAGTGTACCAAAAGAGAAATGAAAACACACATTATAAAGTTCACCTCACCAATGTGGAGCAATGATCATGTAAAAATAATAGATATTCTGTCTTAGAAAACTGCATATTTCTGTTTTAATGTGCTTTTGATGGGGTGTTGATGGGCAGAGCTGGTCTCAAAATTTGCAGCCACCTGCCTCAGAGTCTTGAGTGCTGGTAATATAAGCATGAGGCACAGTACATAACTAAAAGTGTCACATGTTTGCCTGAGACTAAATTTGGCTTTTCAGTCTCATTTAAACCTTTGCTAATTTAAGAAGCCAGGTCAGTTTTGTTGTGACTACTTTGCAAACCAGGACAGCGTAATCAGCAGGTCACATTAGTGCCATATAACTTCTAATAAGCAAAAGATAAAAGAGCGAACAAACTTTCTTCAAGGAGATTTATGATATGGAGAAAAGTAACAAAGAACTATTCGAAGTAAACGTGTCTGGGCCATATAGCATACACTTTTACAGCTCAGGAAAGCACTCACTGTAAGGTCAGAGATGTGGGAGGAATGGAATTTTATTTGAGAGGTAACTGCTCATGAAATTTCATCATAGCTCACCTTGGTGACCCCCCTGATTGGGGAAAGGAGTGAGACACTTTAGAAAATTGTGAGCAGACACAGACCTTTGATCGCCTCTTCAAATTTAATGATAGACCAACGTATAAAGAAGTCATGAATGTAAGCAAAAATTAACCCAAAAATGAAATAAAGAGTAAATCTAATAAAAAGATATATTTTTATATCATAGAGACAGACTGAGTGACTAAATCCCACCCAGCTTCTTTAATCACCATTTTATCAACTTTCTCCATCTAGATAAGGCCATGGAGTGTTTCTCTAGTTTTGCCCAGTTTATAGTTCACTTACTATAAAGATGTCTAATACCATCTATATTACTACAAATGAAATGATTTTATGAATGAGGAGTGTCCTTTTGTGTCTCTGTACTAGTAGTTTCTATCCCTTTATCCACTCACATACATTGGTTTCATCTCATCCTTTGGCTACTGTCAATCATGCTGTAATAAACTTGAGAGTGCTGGTTTATCTTCTGCATGCTGAGCATCTCTTCAGGGTGTTGTAATTCCTGGATCATCATGTGATTTACAATGGCAATACTATCTCCTGTTTACACAGACTGCATAAGTTGATGATCTCATCACCATACCATTTTTTTTGTTCAGCTACAGCTCTTTTACTGGAGTGAGATGTTGTTTAATCATCAATTTGTTTACATCTTTTCAACTACTAGAAGACTGAAAAACGGTCATAAACATAATGAACATTTATAATATTTATTTTTTAGATGTGTCATTTTTTGCTTATTTTAAAGTATTTTTTATTAAATTCGTTAAATGGCTAGTCCATTCAAATATGAACCCCTTTTATTTGTTCAAATGACTAATATATTTTCATTTTCTCCCCAGTTCTGGCAATTGCATCCTTTTTTTTCTATAGATTTGTGTTAGTTTAGCATATTCATTTTAGTCTATTTTTATTTCCAAAATATCTTTTACTATATCAATGCTCTAATTTCCTTATGGTTTTTAATAGAGGTTTCTTGCAGTTTTGAGTTTAAAATTTATCCTAATTCGTTTGGGGTTGTTTAAAAACTAGAAGTTATGACAGTCTGCTTTCACCCTTCTGTACACATGCAATTAATATCTCCCAAAAGTCATTTATTGAAGAATATCTTTGCCCAAATATGTTCATGATGTCTCTGAAAAATATTGTTTGCCTGTAAGCACATGGTTTTCCTTCACAGTTTCAATTATGGGTCATTGGTTTGTAATGCAACACAGTGTATTTCTGCTGTTATTGTGTTACAGTACATTTATGGACCCCAATATCACAAGAAACAGTTATTCTATCCATGCTTTTTTCATTTGTCATATAACTAAATCTGTGAGTATATCAAACTGTTGGTTTATGTCACAATATTTATTAAGTAGCCTGGATAATTGAAGCTGAATCATGTAAAAAGTAGTATGTTATTGGGAAAAGCAATTAAAATGAGAATGACTTTTAAATCTTATTATGTAGAGGTGGAGAGACCTTGCTGAAAGTGTCAATTAAGTAAAAAAAGCAGAATAGTACTTACCAGAGTGAATAGTAAAATTCTGTCCAAGGAAGATGGCTCTGAAAACTCAAACAAAACAAAAATGCAAATTCCCAGTTAGAAAATGTAAGATATTTTTCTTATCCAGGGAAATGAATGAAACAAGAAATTGCATAGAGTATTTCCAAGATGATAGAGATACTCTCTGAATTCCTGCAGATTTGTATGTTCTGAGGTGGTAAGGAGAGAGGGTGGCAGATAGAGAGAAAGAATTCACTCTATAAAAAATAACTCTCTTTTTTATATATTTATTTTTTAAATTTCATTTTACATTCCAATCTTAGTCCTCCCTCCCACCCCTCCTCCTGCCACCCCTCCCAGGCCACTTTGCAATCCACTCCTCCCAAAGGGTAAGGGCCTCCAAAGGGGAATAAACAAAGTCTGGCCCATTAAGTTGAGGCAGTACCAAGCCTCTTCCCTCTGCATTAAGTCTGTGATCATGGCCTCCAACTATAGGGAATCAGCTCCAACAAGCTAGCTCATATACCAGTGATGGATCCTGGTCTTACTGCCAGTGGCCGCTCAGATAGTTCAAGCTTCACCACTGTTGGCCACATATGGAGGTCCTAGTTCAGTCCCGTGGAGGCTCCACAGCTGTTGGTCTGGTGTAGGAGGTCCTTCTGTCTATGTGTTGCTTTCATTGGTTAAGAGAGGAACTGTTTGGGTCTATAGCAGAGCATAGGGGAACAGTGCTAGGCGGAGAAACTAAATGGACATGGGTACCTGCTATCCTCCATGGATATGGGCTTGACTTAACCTCGGTCGTTTGCTCACTGTATAAAAAGTTAAAACCAGATAAAAATGATGAGATACATGCATAAAATAACCCACTTACTTACCACCGTATTCCTTATATATGTGTTTCTTTCCTTTGTTTAAAACCATTTCTATCCTGAAGCTCATGGGCCTTTTTCATCACTGGATAGCTGTGCAAGCCACCTAACAAGCTTAGACATGACAATTTTTCATTTCAATATCAAAAATTTGGACAGCTCTGCACCACAAAATAATTTTCTTTATATTCTTTAAGAAATGTGCATTGTATTTTAACGTCCTTGAGAAGAAAAACTATATCCTGGTCTTCATTATTTTCCTTAATGATTTTAAAAATAGTCAACATAAAAGTGTTTACTGTCAGGGGAACAAATAGCTTTCAAAAGCAGTGACTTAATTGCGGTTTGACAGAAATTCTTCTTATGCACTACAATTCTAAAAAAAAAGTTGCAGTTTAATTTATCATAAATGTTTTTAAGTTATTCAATTACTCTGTAACCATCAATATTATTTTTATGAAGAGAATCAAGGAAGAAAAGGATATGGATTATCAGTAGACACGTTGGAGTTAATTAAAACTAGCCCTCCTGTAGATTGCCCCAAATGCATGTACATGGAGGGAGTAGTGAGTGGACTCTGTATTTATTAAAAGAGAGCAAGAGAGCTGAAGATGTTCCCAGAAAAAAGTGGCAGGTGGAATAGAGGAGCATCTAAAAGGGTAGGGAATAGGTGTAGATTTGATCAAAGCATTTGAAATCAATGTATGGAGTTCCAGACTATAAAAACCAATGAAGGAACACAAGTAGTGTTCCAGAAGACTTTCTGTGGTCAGGGTATAGGTCTTAATCTTATTAATATCTCATTATCCATATTAGAGATGCTTGTTCCTTGAAAGCTGCTGCCTTGCTAAAATGATGATATTTGTGTGATTAGTCTGATTTCTGGAATTGAGCGACTGTAATTATTTGATCTCATCCACATCCTCATCATCTTTTGCTGTTTGTTTTCTTAATGCTATTCATGTTGTTTAGGTTTTGTTTTCTTGACATGAACTAGAGACATCTGGGAAGCAGTAATATCAGCTGACGAGTTAATTACTCCATTTGATTGCCATATGTGCCTGCCTATGGAATATATTCTGTCTCTTTGTCACTGGCTCACTGGCTCTGTGTCAGCCCCCCCCCAACCCTTTGTGTGTGTGTGTGTTTGTGGGTGTGTGTATGTGTGTGGGTGTGGGTGTGTGAAATCAAACTCAGCTCCCCTGCAAAAGCTGTGAGGGCTCTTACCTTGTAAGTCAGACACACTAGTATACATTTAAATGTGATGATTTATATTTATACTTTTTATATTTTGTTGTATTATATTAATAATATAAAGAATCCTTTCTAGATGGTTAGTTCATACTGAGTTTGAAAAGATACCATAGTCAGACTTTGAGCTAAATGAAGAGCAAGCTTAACACATCCATCCACCCCCTCACACACACAATGAACTATTCAATACGTGATAGTTAGAAGCCTCTATTTTTCTACATAAAACAAAACAGTTCAAGTTATTTTGAAAAAAGGTGATGTTCTAATACTTTATTTTCTTAGCAAAATCTTAAGAGAAATATTGATATTGCATGCTCATTCATTGGTTAGTTTCAACATTTTACACTTCACATTTTGTTGTCTAGATAAGAAAAAAAACATATGTAGATACATGATATTTACCGTGATCCATATTTACTCATTTTGTTGTTCATCATTAAATATCAAAAAGCATGGTAAGGTGGGTAGTCTTAAACATTGTGAGTAGTAAGTAATCATCATGTTTTAAAGAATGTTCACTTTCAATATCCAAGAAAGAATGATTTCCTAAGAAGATTCCAGGAGGAATCACTGGCATTTGCTGATATGCAGTACTATCAATTGATAGTGACTATACTGCAACAGAATGTCCTTGGAAACACTGAGGAACTCAGGAGATTACTCCTGTCCACAAGGAATTCTTCATAAAAAATTTTATAGTTAGTATGACTATTTTTCCTATGATATATTTATAAATTTAACCTGTCAATATCAGCACAATTTCAAATTTTTGAGGGAATTTCAGTTATTAAAGAAATTCAAACAAGTGCAACTGGAACAGTTCTGCAAACCTCAACTAGAAAATATATTAAAATTTTTATAACTAAACCCCTACTCTCTATGTGCTTTATCTGAAGTGTTGTGGTAATAAAGTAAAAAAAATATAGTCTCATAAAAATTTAAATCTGCAGTAGCGCTGCATATCTATCCAGTACTACAGTTGAACCCTTGTGTAGGCTTCCAACTTGATGTTTTCCTACAAGAACTCAGCTAATTCTGGAAGTTACTGCTAGCACTGCTCTGCTTAACTTTTTTTTCTAGTTGTCATTTTGACAATTGAGAAAGTGTGAGCAGCTGGAAAAATATGCTTTCAGAAAGAAAGGCAGCTCAGGAAAAAGTAGGACTGGTGAAATAGTCAAACCATAGAACTTTATATGGGAAATAAAGCTAATTTAATGTTTCTCAGCATTTCTGAACAAAGAGTTAATACGTTTGCTATGAAATCTGCATTATAATTTTGTCTTTGAGCTTAGTGTTTTGGTTTCTTGAGTTCTTTCCATCAGATTATTTTGATTATTCATGGACACATGCATCCAAAGTGTCAAACTTTATCTATAGTTTTCATATTTTATAATATAGAACTAAAAGCAAAACTGATGCAATATCAGATAGTTACTATTAATTAGCATGGAAGAGTGACAAATTCTTGTATTAAAAACAAATTTTGATTTTTCACACCTTAGAGGTTCTGCAATCAAAATATTGCAGAAATATTCCACCACAGGGACATGTCATTGGTGACTTTACATTATTAAGTAAAAATCCAGCTTTCTAAAATATTATAATAAAGCCAAACGTGGTAGTGGATGACTTTATGGCTTATAGTAATTTTAAACTATATATATTTATATATCATTATGTGAAATTATTACTTCTACAAACTTAAAATATATATTTTGTATGTTGGTGTAGGTTTGTTTTACACCTTTCTGTGAGTGTATGTACACTTACTGCATTGCCTAAATGTGGCACAGTGGGAAACCTTTCAGGAAGAGTTAATTCTTTTCTTTGGCTGTATATTCTAAAGATAAAACTTTATTCGGTAAGACTGTGAAACAAACCACAAATGGTTTAACCTGTTCTGATACCTTGTCCTGAATTCATTAATCTTATTCACCATAAACATTTTTCTTGCTTTAATTTAAATTCGTTTTAATGGTACATGAAACTACATTGTACAGATTTATTAGACTCTATGTGTTATTTCATGACATATATCACTGTTAAAAGGACAAATATATGTGTCTCTCCAAATCTTCTCTGTGCTGCAAAAATCCAATTTTGTCTAAGTTTTCAAATATAGACTACACATGTACAATTTGTGCTATAGCACAAAGTAGCAGTTACTGTTTTCCTGTTTTACCTGTTGATCAATGATCTCTAGTCCTTTAATGCCTAAACTTTTTCTGTTTTCTCCTTAGCACCATTTTACTTTTCAATTCTCTATTGTAGGTTTTCTTTGTTCCTCCTATATGTGTGAGTATTTAACTCATTTTATTTCTGTTTCTGATGTAATGTTTTTAACACAATATCTTTGATCTGATCAACAGACACCAGGAATTAATCTTTAATTCCTGTGATCCATGTACTTTTCATTTATTGTCCTTTCTACATGTATAAAGCCTTTTCCTTCATGGGTTACATAAGTCTTCTTGAATGCTTCTACATAACCTTTACAACCCATGCATTTCTGAGTTGGTGTCTCTTTTCTTTCTTGTAAAAGAAAAAAAAAAGATATATTCCCAGAGTACTCGTTTTCTCTTTGGATTTTATAAAGTCACCTCAAATATGAGATGTTGAAATCTATTTCAACTTTTCTATTGAAAGCTCCTGTATTGGGGTTCCATCATGATCCTATTATTCCAGTTCTCTCATTCATTGAACTTAAATTCTCAAGTATTTGTGGTGTTTCAGTTCCAAGAGTGACATTTCCCCCTCTTTTTGTTTTTTATAATCTATTCGTTTCTCTTAGGTCCAGTGTTGCTGTCACAAATTAAACCACTGATGTCTCACAGCTGGTTCTTTTAACCATGGCATCCTTTCAAATGATCTCCAATCTCCAGGGCTTTCTCACCCCTATATTTCTCACTCCTACATTCTGCACTGAAGTAAGGTGAGCTCTCAGTATAAATCTATGTCTTCATCTCTCACTTTAAATGTCTTGGATATACACCAGACTCATTAAATCAGTTTATTAGCTGAACCCTAGTTATTTCTCTAGCTTCAATCTCTTTCCATTTCCCTGATTTATTCTGCAATTTTCAAAGATACGATCCCCCATGTTTTCTCTAAGAGTTGAAACGTTTCACAAGCCCTATCATCTTCTTGGAATAAATTATCCAGCAATTGTCCCAGGTCTAATTTCTGCTAAGTGAAATATATGACAAAAGAGTACAGAATTTCACAATAGACAAAGTAGAAATCATATTTTAACTGCATAATTTATTTTTCAGTGTGAGTTGAGGAAGTCACTGAGCATCAATATGTCTTAAAAATGAGGATAATTGCAGTGCTGACTTGATGGCATAGAAAAATCAAGTGCCTTGTGCCTAGTTCTACTCTATTGTCTTATTAAAGGATAATAAAGAACCTGGCCAAACTTTAAGCTCTTAATTCCTGAAGTAGAGTAATGAATGTACAGTAAAATCATTACATAGATATTCCATCTCCACACAACAATTTTATTATTTTCCTTATCTCTGTTTAAGATTCTATTGTCATTTTCATTGGGATTGAACACAATGCAATTTCTTAAGGTATTTTGAGTTAGTGAGTATATAAGAAAAATCTTACTCTTTAAAAGCTGCACTATTTCTGTACAGCATGCCATGAATTACATAAGTTCAAAAATTAATGGAGATATTAAAGTTTTGATAGTTATTAATCTTCTCTTCTATTCATAAGACGTTTAAAGAATCAGAAGCCTCCAAAAATCAAAACATTTTTGTAAGTAATATACCAAAGATAGTATCTTTTCATACTTAAAGAAATAAGAGCTTCCCTATAGTCTTTTCTCCTACCTATTATCCCTGACTAATGGTTTTGCAATCACTCAGAAATGGTGTAACTATTTCATTTCAGCAATTCAACATGACTTATGTATAGAGACAAGTTGCCTTGAATATAATTACTGATATCTATGCTATTACATTATGTGCGAAGATAAGCATTCCCTTTTACAAAAAGAATTGAAAATCATATCTCTTACAATAAAACTCTGCAGATGAAAACAAATTGAAAACTCAAAACATATTTTAATCTGATTTTACCCAAATAATAATTATAACCAATAGTCATTATAATACAGATATTATCTTGAAAATTTATACTTATTTGCCTTTTCTTGAAAATACATATTTTCAAGTTAAAGATTTTTTTTCTGGGACTTTTTGAATCTAATTGCAACTAATCTGATGATAATTTAGTCTGATAATCTAAGTGAAACTATTTTAAATATGATGGTATCATATATAAAATAGATTTTATAATGTTAATAGCTGCCATGTTTTATTTCTTATTTCAAATACAGTGTATTCTAAAAATATTCATATTATATGGTCTCTTTTCCTTTTAAAAAACAAAGATATTTTTTCAGTGCTAAATTAAATGGTAACACTGAAGTGCTCAACAGAGAAAACTCATTTTAGAATTTATACCTTTACTTCACCAGTGAAGTTTTTGTTATAGCTGTGAAACTGCATTTACAAGAACATTACAAGATTTAAAAAAATAATACATCACTTCCTCAATAGATTGTCAAAACTTTACTAATTCAAACTGCTTCAAGTTTGGCTTTCACAGTTCTTTAGGTTAAAAATAAAACTTGAGTCTCATTGGCTATGATGAAGGTGTCATAATAGCATTGGTTTTTGTCGAGAAAATCTCTGAAGTTCTTTTCTTTGCTGTTTTGTATCTGAACTTATATTTTTTTATTTCTTCTTGACTTCTTTTGTTTCACACACAGTAACATTTTAAAACTGCAGGTTGATAGAGTCTCCTACTGTCATAGGACTCCTTGGTCTGGCTCCATCACACATTTGTAAAGATCTTAGTGGCGTACTTTGAAACTTAGTGAAGTCTCCTTCAACCTCACTCCAACTACAACAACTACAAATTCAGTGATTACTGTGTTTTTTTATAGACTGAGAATAGTAATTTATAGGTACATATGCTTAGAGCAAGAGAAATCTTGTCTAATCTGATGCGAAGGTTGACAAGTGTGAGCCTGCAAGAGATGCTATTTATTGGAGGACTAAGGAAGAACTGACAAAGCTCTGGCTGAAGAACACCTCAAGGTGATATCTCCTCTCTTTCAGTCAACTTCTTCTGTGATGGCCTTCAATTCCATGTCTAAGGATACAGTAGGAAAGGCAATAGCTTTCCGGGCATCTATAGATTTAAATGTTACTTTTGTCAGAAAAGTACTTTTTTTTGGACCTCTAGATGGGTGCAGTTATTAAACATTAGGATTTTTTTGCCTACCTAAAATATCATAGAAGTTTAACATTCCAGAATAGCAACCTTAATGCCATTGGAAAAATATATTTTTATTCATAAAATCTATCATTGTATAGTTTTATAATTTAATAGTACTGAATGTTATTGATGCTCATCATTCTGCATACAAAAGTGTCCAAATGCCTGTGAAGGTAGGTAGCATTCATTTTAGCCTAGTTCCAAGTGATGTTTCATGTAGAAGCCTGTGACAATAATAATTTTCCTAAAACATCCTGAGTGTTTTCTTCCTAACACATCAAAACAGACTAAACTATACCTTTGCTTATTTGATTTTCTTAGTCTGTTATTTTGCTTGTTTTGTTGAGTTCTCTTTCCTACTGTAATCCAGTGTTCATTTTCTTTTGAACTATGTAATACCAGGTAAATTGTAGTCATGCAAAATGAATATCCAAATAAACAGCATTAGCACAAGAATCAATTTTGTTATAATATGAATAATGTTATACATACATAAACATTAAAAATGTACTTACTAAAGGGCTAATAATTTTGTTTTGAGAATTTTTAAATAATAATCTTTCTAATTTCATGAGGAACATTTCATAGTAATATTTACATAGAATATTGTAAATTTTATTTTTCTTCAAAATTTTAAATTTATTTAACCTAATAATATGTTAGCATTTTAATGTATGTATTACACAGAGTAAACAAAAAAGCACTTACCACATTAAAACCTACTAAACATATATATGGTATCTCACATTTGCACATATCCTTTCCTCTCGATATATTGCTTTTATTGCTTTAAAAACTAAAATATTCCCTTTATTTTCACTAATGTCCTTTGGGCATAGTTCATAAAGATATCTGGAGAACTATGACAGTATATTATATTTACCAAATTGAATTATCTGTTCTTTATGATATATAAAATATTTTGTAATCTAGTTCAATTGTAATCTGTTCTACATTTTTTTATAACTAGCATGCAGCAAACACATTGTTAGGTGGCGGGTTGGCAATGATTGCTGCTTCTTCTCAGAAGCCCCTTATAAAACTTTCTGTTTGGTGCTCTAAGGTAATTCCCCTCAGGTTAGGTCCATAGGCCAAAATACAACTCCTTAAGAGATAGGCAATCCCTGGATAGAATCATGGTCATTCCTTTAAAGACTGTACAGAGCAGAGTGAGTAGCCGTTTGTTGATGTGTGAATGAAGCTTTAGATGGCTCAGTACCTCATAGTGTTGGACTGCAAAAGGCTATAGAGTTAGGGAACTTTGCACAAAAAAAAAAGAATTAGAACATTCCAAAAAATGTTAATCTTCAGGTTTTTTTCCACTTTTATTAAAAATAGATTATTTTCATACAATATATTTTTGATAATGGATTCCTTTCCCCCAACCTTTCCAAGATCCTCCTCACCTTCCCTTCCATCCAAATCTATAAACGGTCTTTGTCTATTCTTATAAAGAAGTAGCTTCTACAGAATAACAATTAAGTAAAATAAGATAAGATAAAAAAAATTAAATAATAATAGAACAAAAACAAACAATCAATAAAAATAGCCTAGATAGTCTACCTGCAGAACTTCTCCTCACTCTCTGATTCCCTAGACACAATTCTCAGGGTTGCCTGTAGCACCTCAGGAAAACAGCAGCTGCAGCCTCAATTCTACCCTATCCATGCCTACTGTGGATCACAAAGACAATCTCCACTTGTCTCCCCAACTGGTTGCTGTGTCCCAGTACCAAACTCTGGTAGACAACCCTTCTCAACACAGGCCTTGCCTAATAGAAGACAAGGGGGATTATCTGTAAACTTCCATTTTCTCTGTTCCTCCCAATCCCGATTCTTAGGGTTGTCCCTAGAGCTGCAATAAACCATTTCTGCAAGGTCACTCCTTATCCCACTGTGGTAGTTTGAATGTAATTGAGAGTGTCATTATTAGGAGATTTGGCTTTGGTAGAGTGGGTAAGGTGTTCTTAGAGGAAGTGTATCACTGTGGGGGCAGTCTTTGAGCTTTCTTATGCATAGAATACTATCCAGGATCTAAGATGACTTCCTGTAGGCTGCAAGATCTAAGATGATTTCCTGTAGGCTGCAAGAAGTAGGAATCTCAACTACCTCTCCTGCACATTCCCATGGTCCCTACCAAGATGATAATGAATTGAACCTCTAAAATTATGTGTGCCACCCAAAATTAAATGTTTTCTTTATAAGAGTTGTCATGGTATTGTCTCTACCATCTAGCATCCAAAATCATCAAACATTTCCCATGCATGAACACATCAGGGGAGCAGGTTAGCAAAACAGGCAACAAATCAATACACTTTAAAAATCCAGAAAGCAAAAGGAAACACAGAAACAAAATACACCCTAAGCAACCAAAAATTGAGATATCTGTATGTACACTTACAATCACCCTAAATCCAGAACTCTCTCTGTGTGTGTGTGTGTGTGTGTGTGTGGTTTTGAAGCAAATTGAAAAATTCTTAAATGAAAAGGAAAAACAAAATTCAGAATCTCTAAGATGCACTTTTTTAGAGTTCAGAGACTATAAGTATACATTTTTATATTTACAAAGTGGGCAGAAAGTCTGACCCAGTGACATAAACCTATAATTCCAGGTACTTGAAAAATTTTGGCAGGAAGATTGCAGATTCAAAGTTTAGCTGTGCTAAAGACTGAATTCAAGGGTGGAATGGTCAACTTGGTAAGACTGTCTTAAAATGAAATGTAAAACAGAAAAGAAAAACCCAAAACAAAATTGTAATAGTAACTGGAATTATAGTTTAATGGTAGAGCACATGACTCTTGTCTAGCATGTGTGCAATTTGTCCATTGATCTCCAGAAACTAGGGACAGTTTAAATAGGGCTTATAAAACATAAATGTTAAATTGTAATAGGTGATCAAAAAACAGGATGAAAGGAATATTGAGATGAATAAATAATCTAATAACTCTTTCAAAGTGCTATGTTGAAACCTAACTATAACTGTAGAAGTTATTGATGATATTCTTTACAGAATTGAAAAGCATTAATACAGTCATATAATCTATACGGACGCACAGAAGAATGACATACTACCCAGTAATATCAAACAGCAACAAGACAAACATAAAACACATAAGGAATAAGAGCAATGCAAAATCATAGAGATGATTATAATACCAACATTAAAATCATACTATAGACTCATAATTAAAGAAAAAGACAACACACAATGAATCAGCATGGAACTTGCACAACACAGTTATTATGAAAACTAATATCCTTTTGCTAGCTGTAGAATGGTCAGCACTAGTGATAACTATGTTAATATGAGGCAGGCTCAAAAATAAAATAAAAAGAATGTTTTCTCCCTTATGTGAAATCTAAAACTAATGAATAAGGGGCAAGGCAATGATTAGCAATAGAGTCCTTCAGTCTGAATATGATTGGAAAGTGCTAAATATCTTTATTTAGTCCTTTGAGAATACAATAATGATAACCATTGTTTTGTTCAAATACTAAACAATGAAATACTTTCACAAAGATACAAATATCAATCATCTATACATCTTTTTATCAATTCTGTATTATATCTATGTATACACATTAGAAAAATAAGGATATTTTAAGAAGTTAATGATGTTTGGAAAAAACTATGATATGTTTCATTAATTAGATTATTGGGAAGTATAAATTTAATACTTACCTTCTAAGTTATCAATCCCATATCTACATACATTCTAAATTTTATTTAGTATCAAATATTATTTCTGGCAAAAGCTCCAATATTTTATATATAATCAGTGAAATGACAAAGATACAGCATATTTATGTATGCTTGCTAAAATATTCTGTGTTTTCTTTCTTCTTTTTTTGAGGTAGGATTTCCCTATATCTTTGGGGTCTGTTCTGGAACTAGCTCTTATAGATCAGGCTGACCTCAAACTCACAGAGATCCACCTGGCTCTGCCTCCCAAGTGCTGGTATTGAAGACATGTCCCACTGCTGTGGGCCAATGGTTTTACCCTGTAAAGATTTGTGTCTTGTACTTAAAAAATGTTGATTGATCAGTAGCCAGGCAGAAAGCATAGGTGAGATGACCAGGCAGGAAGTAGAGGTTTGACAACACGAATTCTGGGAAGAGGAATTTTGAGTCTCCAGTTGTGGCCCAGCCACAGAGGAAACAAGATGTGCCTGCCTCGCAGAATATGATATGGAGCCATGTGGCTGATAAAAACAAGAATTAATTACTAAGAAACCTGAGTTACTGAGCCAATCCAATTGTAATTAATATAGGCTTCTCTGTGATTTCTTTGGGACATAATGACTACAGGAACTGGGAAGGACAAAAAACTCAGTCAACAGAATATTGCCCAATGTGACTCTCACCAAATCCACTTTAAAGCCTGAGAGTGCTTGTAAAGTACCTCTAGACAAAATAATAGAGATAATCATGGCTTATTGATAGCAACATTTTCTCAGGTGAACTCTGTTTCCTACAAGCAAACATTCTCATTTAAGAGAGGCTTCCTTATTCAGCTTTAGCTGCAAAAACCTTGCAGCTTTTTTAAACAGTCCTGCCAAAAACATTTAAATAATGTTGATGAAAAACTCATATAATTCTTTTTGGCGGTGGCATGGTCCTTGGAATGCCATAGAGTTGTGGCAATAAACTTGGCTCCAGACAGTACCTTTTTCATGAGGCAAGACTCTCAAAAAGGGAAAGCTAAAGAATTGGGCTGGATCCAGCTGTCAAAATCATGACTTTAATTTTAGCCATAATGCTTAACAAATTAAAGACTCATATAGTCAAAAACAGAGAGCTATATAGCAAAATATATTCAAAGATAAAGAAAGCCTCTAAATGGATTACAGTGTGTTTAAAAATATGAGTAGGCTAAAAAGACAAAGATAAAGGATAACCTCCTTAAAATAAAAAAGAAAGAAAGAGAGTAGTTGGGTGTGGTAGCACACACCTTTAATTGCCACACTTGGGAGGCAGAGGCAGATGGATCTCTGTGACTTCAAGGTGTGGTGACACACACCTTTAATTCCAGCTCTTGGGAGGCAAAGGAAGGCAGATCTCTGTGAGTTCAAATGCAGCCTGGTCTACTGACTGAGTTCCAGGCCAGCCAAAAATACACAGAAAAACTTTGTACCAAAAAGCCAAAAAAAAGAGAGAAGAAAATTAAATTAAAATAGAATTTAAAATAAGGGTACATAACGATGGGAAAATACACAGGGAGTCTGGCTATTTATGTTATTAAGTTTTCTGTGAATAGCTTGACAGCTGAGGAAGGAGCAAGAGCTGCTAAAAAGGTATTTAAATACAAATGCTGCTGGATTAATAAAACATAAATATTTTGTAAATGCCGTAACTTCAAAATTGAAGTCAAAATATATGCTACTTTGGCCAAGAGGTTTTGCTTTTGTTTCCACAGGAAAGGAGAGGCTGTGGATTCATATTGGGCTAAGAAAAATAAGGTTTGATCAAGGAAGACCCCTTAAAAAAATCTCCAATAGGAGCAGATGGTCCAGATATCTTGAGTTTTATCTATCATAATTCTAAATTTTCTTGAGGTCCCCATAAGATTATCAGCACCCCTAATCAGCAGGAAGTAGCCGGAACAACTATGCCCAAATGCCCCCCCAAAATGGTCTATGAATATTCTTCTTTGTTTAGAGTGTTAGTTACAATATAGTCTAAACAAAAAGCTAAACAAAGGATATTATATTCAGAGTTCTTGTTTTGATAAAAAAAATGGGGGGAATTGCTGTGGGATAATGATTTTACCCTGCAAAGATTTGTTTCTTGTACTTATTTAATAAATGTTGATTGGCCAATAGCCAAGCAGACAGTACAGGCAGGATGAGCAGGCAGGAAATAGAGGCATGGCAATGAGAATTCTGGTAAGAGGAAATTTGAGTCTCCAGTCGTGACCCACTCACAGAGGAAGCAAGATATGACTACCTAACCAAAAATGGTACTGAGACATGTGGCTAACACAGACACAAATTATGGACTGATTTAAGTTATAAGAATTACTTAATAAACACAGGAACTCCCTCCTGCCGGGGTTGCACTTACAGCCCAGTCCCAGCGCGCAAGGCAGCTGAGCTGGGGGATTTTATGGCCCCAGGAGGAAGGGAGGAATAAAGGAAGGGGTACCTGGGTGAAAACTGGGATGGGATAGCAGGCGAGAGAGCTCAGCAGTGTGGAGCAGCCCCTGGAGAGTGACCAGGGAGTAAAGAGGGTCTGGGAATGTCTGAGCTCCCATGTTGTTTGTTCTTATGCTTACTTAGTGATCTGTTAATTTAGACTCACTTTGTAGACTATCTTAGTCAGAGTTTCTATTGCTGTGAAAAGTTACTATGACCATAGAAATCATTGTAAAGGAAAATATAGATAGAAGAATGAATCTCAGATTCTGAAGATGCCTTAGAGAAAATAAACACTATGATAAAAGAAAACAGCAAATCCAACAAATTCTCATCACAAAACATTCAAGAAATCTGAGACACAATAAAAAAAAACCTAAGAATAATAGGGATAGAAGAAGGAGAAGAATTGCAGCTCAAAGGCCCAGAAAATATATTCCACAAAATTATAGAAGAAAACTTTCCCAACCTAAAGAATGATATTTCTATGAAGGTTCAAGAAGCATACAGAACACCTAATAGACTGGATCAAAAAAAATTCCCCTTGCCATATAATAATCAAAACACAAAACATACAGATTAAAGAACAAATATTAAGATCTGCAAAGGAAAAATGTCAAGTAACTTATAAAGGTAAACCTATCAGACTTACACCAGATTTCTCTATGGAAACCATGAAAGCCAAAGTCCTGGATAGAGGTACTGAAGAAACTAAGATACCATGAATGCAAGCCCAGACTACTATACCCAGCCAAGCTATCATTCACTATCAATGGAGAAAACAAAATATTCCAGGATAAAAACAAATTTAAACAATTTGTAGCCACAAATCCAGCCTTACAGAAATTCTGCAACCCAAGGAATCTAACATTGTCAATACTGCCTACAATAACTCAGACATCCAGCCACTCTTCACAAGCACAACTCAAAGAAGGGAAACACACAAACTCTACTACACAAAAAAAAATAAAAATAAAAAAATAACCGGAGTCAACAACCACTGGTCATTAATATCACTTAATATTAATGGATTCAACTCATCTATAAAAAGGTACAGACTAAGAGATTGGATACAAAAACAGGATCCAACATTCTGCTGTTTACTAGAAACACACCTCAACCACAAAGACAGACATCTACTCAGAGAAGAGGGTTAGGAAAAGGTTTTTCAAGCAAACGGACCTAAGAAACAAGCAGGTGTGGCCATTCTAATTTCCAACAAAATTGACTTCGAACTAAAATCAATTAGAAGAGATGGAGACAGACATTTTATACTCATAACAGGAACAATTCATCAGGAGGAAGTCTCAATCCTGAATATCTATGCCCCTAATATAAAAGCACTCACTTATGTAAAAGAAAAACTTTTAGAACTCAAGGCAGTCATCAAACCACACACACTAATAGTAGGAGACTTCAACACACCTCCCTCACCAATGGACAGGTCAATCAGACAGAAACCCAACAGAGAAATAAGAGAATTAAAAGAGGTAATGAATCAAATGGACTTAACAGATATCTATAGAACATTCCACCCAAATAGGAAAGAACATACCTTCTTCTCTGCAGTTCATGGAACCTTCTTAAACATTGACCACATACTTGGTAACAAAGCAAACTTCCACTGATACAAAAAAAATTAGTAACCACCTGTGTCTTGTCGGATCACCAGGGAATAAAGTTAGAATTTAATAACAATTCTATCCCCAGAAAGCCTACAAACTCATGGAAGCTGAATAGTCAAATACTTCAGGTGAACCTGAAGAAAATCATATATTTATCCTCCTGCATATTGGAAGTAGACAAGATTGCCAGGCAACCTTGTGTGCATGGGGTGGTGGGGGTGGTGGAAGGAAGGGGAGATGGTTTGAGAGAAGAGAGTAGGGAAGGATTGGGGAAAGCCTGGGGGAATGGAATGGGGGGAAGGGAGGAAGGATGGATATGGGAGCAGGGAATTATATATCTCAACGAAGGGAGTCAGTTTAGGTTTGCAAGAGACTTGATTCTAGAGGGGTTCCTAGGTCCAAGGAGAGGTCCCCAGATTGTTCCCTGGGCAGCAGAGGAGAGGGTGCCTGAACTGGCCTTGGTCCATAACCATATGGACGAATATTTTGCATATCACCATAGAACCTTCATCTGGTGATGGATGGAGAGAGAGACAGAGACCAACATTAGAACACTGGACTTAAATCCCTAGGTCCAAATGAGAAGCAGGAGGGAGAAAGTGAGAAAGGAAGTCAGGATCAGAGTGAACCTTTATCTGATGATGGATGGAGATAGATACGGAGACCCATATTGGAGCACTGGACTGAGCCCTCAACGTCCAAATGAGGAGCAGAAGGAGGGAAAACATGAACAAGGAAGTCAGGACCGCGAGGGGTGCATTCACCCACTGATACAAGGGGACTGATCGAATGAGAGCTCACCAAGGCCAGCTGGACTGGGACTGAATGAGCATGTGATCAAACCGGATTCTCTGAATGGGGCTGACACGGGGACTGTCTGAGAAGCCATTGATAATGGCACTGGGACTTTTTCTTCTGCATGTACTGGCTTTTTGGGATCCTAGTCTGTTTGGATGCTCACCTTCCTAGACCTGGAGGGAAGGGGGAGGAACCTGAACTTCCCACAGGGCAGGAAACCCTAACTGCTCTTAGGACTGGAGAGAGAGGAGAAGAGAGAGTGGGGGGAGTGGGAGGGTATTGGGAGGAGGGGTAGAAGTGGAAATTTTTATAAATTATTAAAAATAATAATAAAAAGAATTACTTAATAAGAAACCTGATCTACTTGGCTAATCAGTTTATGATTAATGTAGTCCTCTCTGTGATTTCTTTGGGACTTAATGACTGTTGTAACTGGGCTGGAAAGAAAACTTAGTCAACATGGCACCTCTGCCTGGCAAGTTTTCTTATAAGAATGTTATGTTCTTTGAAACAAAAACAATGCACAAGAATTGATTTGATCCTGTTGGCCTATGTTGGCATATTTCTTCAAATATCATCCAGTCACATCTTTGAACAGTTAAATTAATACTGTATGATTGTGATTATTTTCTCATGACAACTTTAAAATTAATGGAATAAATAAAAATGTCTAAAAGCAATTATAAGCTTGCTGATATCTGTAGAAACAGTGTTAATGATCTGACTCCAAAATCTACAAAAAACAGGCAAAATATTTTTATTCTCTCAAATAGTTTTTCTTAATATTTTTATATTTCAAACACAAATTAGAGACAATGAATTGTCAATATGCCATATTCTAATGTAGGCTTTCCATTTGTTTACCTATTTCCTGTATTAATCTATCAGTGATCTTTTTCTTCTATGAACTCCTGTGATTTGGTTTTAATCCACACACACACTCTCACCCCCCAAACGTCTTCATGTACCCTTAAGTTTTGTATCTCCCTATGCTCTATTTTCTGTAGCCTTCCTCTTTTTCAAGAACACAACATATTTTAGAAGTAGGAGGTCTATTTTTAGTGCTTTCTTACATCCACCCAGTTCTGAAACACTTAACATGGCAGACAAGAACTGAGTACATGATACTTAAATGATTGTTTGCTGGATTCAGTCTGTTCTCTGTCATTCATATGTATCCACCACACTTAAGAAACTTTGAAATTATCATCCCAATCAAGACCTCTTGATGGATCTACTATATAGCACTGAAAGAAGGAAAGAGAACATTTTTGCACTGAGAGTTTTGTCAGCCTCAGGAACTTTATATGTGTTTCGATGGCAGGGAAGAGAGATGAGGGAAAGAAGCAGTGAATTTTGTTTTAGAAGATGGGACATTTACTCCCAATTTTTAAATAATAATCATGATATAACTTTGGATAAGATAAAGCTTTTCTCAACTCAATTTCTTTATTCTTAAAATTGAAATAATTATAGTAACATCTACTCCCATTTGTCAAGATCTTATGTAAATAACAAATGTACAAATATTGTTAGGAATAAAATAGATAAAATAATGTGAACAGTAGTAGTGGGAATAGAAGAGGGGTAGCACACTAATTGATTACCTAATATCAAATGATTAGCAAAGGGGCATACATACATTAACATTATATAGACTGAGCAGGGACTATTTAATGTATTTGGGAATGTATTTGCATATTCATATATGTATTAACAACAATTGATGACAAAAAAGTCCCATGAATTTTAAAGAGAGCAAAAAGTATATAGGAAAGTTTTGAGAAAGTAAAAAGAAAAAATTTAAAAGGTATATAATAATTGAAAATAAATTATTTTAGGTATGTATCTGGAACTGAATAGTGTCTTTCTTTGTAAATTTCGACAGAACCTGTTCATTTAATATTCTAGAATTTATTTTTGCAGTATTTGGTGCAATCCCCTTCACCTATGAGTATTTCAAATGGAGGACTAAAAGATAGATTTGGTAAATTCTAGCTCTTGTCTCTGAGGTGGGTTTCATATATTGTTGACTTTCATCAATAACAGCGCTGATGTAAGAATATATAAAGAAAATAAATTTAAGATATTTATTGGCAGCATAATAATGATTGTTAATACATACAAATATTGAGCCTTTGGCCACCTGAACCTCCCCGAAACAGGCGCTTCATGATGAGACTGCACGCCTAAACTTGTTATTTTGTAAATGTGTAGTCAGGATCTTTTCTTAAGGCATGACATCCATGTAAAATTAAACGTCAATTTTATTTTTATGCTACAAGCAGGAAACATGTTTACACATTTGGTCCTCCAGCTGAGTTTCTAGAGCTACTTGAGACAATTCCATTAGAAGGAACCATTGTTGTTGGAAAAAAAAATATTTCTCTGTATGTTTAATTATAGACTTCTGATTTATAATAACAAGTGATTTACTTTGAGCCTTGAGGAAGAGGGTCAACACCATATTGTTATTAGTGTAGAGAGAGTAATATACTAAAAATTCTCTTATAGGATATCTGTTGACAAGTATACAGTTATATTGACATCCTGTGATGAAAATCATTAAAACCGTTTTACATTTCAGCTCCATATCAGATGAAATTGATAATCCTCATGGGACAGACAAGGAAATCAAACACTGTAGTACTATGTTGCTGATTATTCACAGGAGTATTTTAATTTCTCTACATAGTATCTAAGCATTATTACAGATAAACATAGGATAATTGGGAAACTGGGACTCATTCTAAAATTAGGAAAATTTTAACAACAATGCTGCACTGTTAGTTTATAAACCCAATTACAATCTAAAACACTGTCTAAGAATATTGAAAAAAAATCTCTTCTAGTCTTCAAATGAATTTTCTGGAGTTTTGTGTATGACATTAATAACGATTTACCCATAAGTGAACAGAGGAGATACAGCATTATGGTAAAACAAACAAACAAAACAAAAACAAACATAATTGTATCACTGAAATTCTCTGAACAACCACTTTTATCAGAAATACAATGCAATGGTATTTAATGAAATTTTGATAAAAACAATATCTATAAATATAAAATGTATTTGGAACTTTCAATAATTGCAGTTTTGATACCTATAATGTAGTAAAAGCAGCACAACAGGAAGAATGGCATATAAAATGATCAGCAGTCGTATAAAGCAGCTTTAGTTACTTTATTGACCACAAATGAAATAAAATATCAATACCAATAAATCTTAAAATTCTAAAATATTCAAAATTTAGTTATTTAATTTTAAGTCCTTTATATCAAAGTGAATACCAAAAAATGAAAGAAAGCAAAAAAGAGCACACTAAATCTAAAGGGAAGCAGCTAAAATAGTAATTAGTGTGAATATTATAAAAATGTCTGTAATAAAAGAATTTTACATTAACATCCTAAATTTGGACCTTAGGGGACTACAAAAAGTGGTAAAACTGGAATTAAGTTTTAGAAAGAAATGAATGGAAAAGAGAATAGAAAATACAATGCAATAGTCAAAATTGTGTGTTTGTTATTGACTTAAAATATATAGATAATTGTCCAAACTTTTGTATTTGGACACAGCAGGTAAAGTACAAGTAAAACCAGAAATTAAACAGGAGATATAAAAGATAAAAGCGAAACAAAAGCGATCAGATAACAATAGCATCAGGAACTATATATAAAGCCTGTGATCCTGACATCTCAGTCAGACCAAATATCGGCACAATCATATGAAAGTTAGCATCCCACATTTAGCTGAGGAGTTCCTGACAATTGATAGCTTCTGGGAAAGGGTGAGTCTTTCTTTAAGACACTCACCACTGACTAGGTAAACACACTCCAATATTCAGAAGGTCACACATACAAAAGAATACTATACAACGTTATGTGATTTAAAAAACAGTATATTGGGTGTGAAATGGAAGATGGTTAGACTTGTGACAAAATATTGTTGTTCACTTGATACGGCTTAAATGCACATATGAAGTTTGTCTTATGGTATGTCTTTGAGAGGCATTCTGGACTGAGTTAACCAAGAGAAAAACACTCACCATGAATGTTTATAGTACCATCCCCTGGATTGGAGTCCTAAACCAAATAAAAAGAATAAAATTTACAGAGCATCATCAGAAATAGCTCTGAACCTACTGGCTTCACAAACACCGTAAACAACTACCTTACTTCTGTGTTCATGATTTCATGCCATGTGACCATATGCATGTGTTTGTATGTATATGTAGTTGTGTCTTGTACACAGGTGGTCCATGTGTTTATGTATACACATGTGCTTTTTTGCATATGGAGACAGAGGACAGATGTTGGGACTCATTTTCAATTGTTCTAACTGACTCTATTCATTGAAACACTTTCTCTTAACCAAACAAGAACTCATATTTGTGTCTGATGTGTGTGGTTTCTTCATCATATAATCATAACTTCAATTTACATAAGGTAACAACAAAAGCATAAATAATAAGGGATGTTCAGAATCCTCACTTCTTTGGGATATATTGAATGAAGCCCTTGAGAGAATAACATGATAAGAGAAGTAAATTAAATTGGTAGAAAAATAAGTCAAATTACCAATATTTGGTGATGATATGTACTATATATAAGAAATCCTAAACTTTTCACTAGAAAGTTTATAGAAATGATTAGTACTGCCAGAAAAGTATCAAGATAAAAACCTAAGCAAAATCAATAACCATTGTATTATATACCATTTAAAAGCAAGCTGTGGAAGAGATTTTGATTAACACTTCCATTCACAATAAATTTAAAAAGTCTAGAGTAAAATTCAAAAAAAATTGTGAGAAACTCCTTCAGTGAAAACTTTAAATGTATGGAGAAATAGGTTAAAGAAACACTAAAAAATTGAAAGATCTCCCATGTTCAAGGATTGGTATGATTAATATAATGTAATTTATTATGGTTATGTACATCCTAACCCTTTATAATTTTATTTTTTGTTTTTTGCAGTTACAAGAACTTCAGGTGAATTTGCACATACACAATACACAAAAACAAATAATATAGAGAGAATTTAACAAATCTCTATAATATACACCTTTTACTCTCTCAACCTTAAGAATTGTTATTTACTTTCAACAAAACCTTTCTTTTCTGCCAGTTCCTATCACTATTCATAAATTCATGACTTTTATGGGTTTTTGTACCCCATTTGTCTTTACATAATCTTCTGCATGACCACTGGTTTATAACTATGGAGTTTGGTTGGGTCTACAGTAGATACATAACTGAAGACAATGAATTCAGAATAACAAGAAATTCAAACAATTCATTACAAAATAAAACATAATGCAACTAACAATTAACAATACATCTAAACTACCATATACCTAAAAGAAAGATACAGTGAACAAGCATGCATGTAGAATACTTACTAATAATTGAGTGTTTAGATTTCAGAATTTCATAAGCTATAATCCCAGTTGGCATGACTGTTAAAGTAACCATAAAATTTAAGTATGTAAGGAAAAAACATTAATACACTGTAGGTGAGAAGGCAAATAATTCTACTTTTAAAAATTCAAGAATTTAATAATGCTGCTATTAAAAATGCTACTAGAGAGGTTCTCCATAAAATTAGAGATGAATTTATTGAATGACCCACCCACCAATCTCACTCACGTACACATGTCCAAAGGAGTAAAGATCAGTTTATCAAACAGACATCTATATTGTTCTTTTAATTTCAATACTACTTTTAAAATATAAGTCAAGAAAACAAGTTTCCAACAACTGAAAGACAATGGAAGAAAAATTTCACATGATACCCTTTGTAAGATTTCTTCACAATGTAGAAAAGAATTTGTTTCATAGAAGTTGAGAGCAGAATAGACAGATTGGCGAAGGATTATAAGAAGTAGAAAAGATGGTGAACGCTTTCCTACTAGGCACTAAATTAAAGTTTAAAAGACTTATGATGTTATATCCCATTAATAATTGCTATAGATAATACTGAAGTTTTTACTTAAAAATGGAGATGGTAATAATTTAAACATATTTCATCCCAATAAAATATTAATTGCATGAAGAAGTATGTTACTACCCTGACCTAAATATTACTGAAGTGCATATTTGTAATCCAATATCATGTAATATTCTATTGTTGGTATAACTTTCATTTTAATCAAAAAGAGAAAAATATTAATTTAACAAAGAAAAACATTTACTAATATTAATATATATTATAGGATTTTGACTCTAGTAATATCTTATCAATAGCTCAGCTTGTTACAGTCGCTCTATCTTGATTGTATTGTTTGCTAAGTTTAATTGTCCATCCAATTCTTCCCTTAAGTAGCCATTTAAAAAATATCCTTTCTTTGTATTAAGTATGTATTCTTCCTTCTTTTCATTAGAGGAAATAGCTTCTTTGAAATCACTTAATTGTAGTAGACGATCTCTACTACATGCGGCCCAGTACTTTTGCTCTATCTACTTCTGCTTGATGGTCCTGTAAGATAACAATGTGCGTGAAGTTCATGTTCAGCCTAACAATGAGCTACAGGTTCTAGGATTTTCTTAGATTCACATTCTTTGCTTTTTCTTGGGCTTCTGGAATTTGTATTAAAAGTTTTTAAATAGTGATTTTACCTTCATTGAAATTGTCAAAATATACGTGATTTTTAAGTGATAGCCTGTGATAAGGCCCAGTGAGAAAAGCTTCCTGCTGTCAAATCTGGTGACCTCAGTTTGAGCTAAGAGTCAAATGATGTATGTTAGGAATCAAAACTTTGAATGCCTAGACACACTTGCTTGTGACACAAACACACACACACCCATACACACACACACACACACACACACACACAATTAAATAAATATATAGATAAATAAATAGAATGTATAAAATTTTAAAATATAAAATATTGTGAACATTGTGTTTGCCTTATAAATATGTAAAATTTGAGATTAATATTTTAAATACTGTTGTTGCATGTTATTTTTTGTTTCATATTCAGGAATTTTCTAACATAACCCTGTTTGGCATCAGATTTTCTTTTTTTGAAGGCTAAGCTGAACTCCTATCTGTCTTCACTTCTCAAGTACTGGATTACCTGCGCTTTTCTTCCTCATTCAACTATGAAAGAGTATTCTTCATTTTTCGTTAATTTATGAGATAATACAATTTCATCATTTCCTTCATCCTTTGCCTCACTCTAAACCCTAATGTGTACCACACCCCTTGCTCTCTTTCTAAGTCATGACCTTATTTTCTTTAATTGTTACATATATTCATGTACATATAATATTTGTCATCTATGAAATTAAGAGTACATATCTGTGAACAAATACTAGATACTACTTATTTTATTCATCAAGGGTTGTTAGCATAACTTGAAATATCCTCTAAAATTCTGTGGTAAAATATCTTCTATTACTTTCACACATTACATTTATAATGTATAACAAGGCTATAAAATAGAATAATGCGGAAAGTACAACAGAATATACTCTGTCAAGTTTAAAGCAATCCCTGAGCTCTATCTGACACTACTGATCCCAAAAGGAGAGGAGCTGAAGCAGAACAGCTTGTGGGGACAATGTCCCTGGTATTCAGCAACCGTTCCTCTCCTTAGTAGTTATGGAGTGTTAACCAAATTGGCTCGATGTGGTCATTAAATTAAATTAGATTATCGATGTAAAGTGCCCACACCTACCACAGGTTAAGGGTTTTTATTAGTTCCATTAACTGGAACATGGCACCTGCCATAGGCAACATAGAACAGGTGAAGGCAACTGGATCGAATTTTCAATGCAATAAACAAAATCTAGACTTTCAATTAACATTTACCTTTTGAGGTATTCTCAGACAGCAGCTAGAATTTTCTATAATGCTTCTGTAAATCATTAACCATATATGTTAACTGTGTAACCTGTCAGGTTAAACTAAAAAATTCACTTTATATTGTTCCGTCCACCTAATGAACACTTACTTTTAGTGGAGCTGTATCTTAATCTTCTTTCCACTTATTTACAGACCAGAAAATGAGAACTGCTTTTTATAGTAGGAAAGGATGATAATCATGTCTTAAGGTTTTTTCTCTTTATTATTTTATATCTCTTCATGTTGCAAGACTAGAGCACACGATAACCAGTAAGATATATTACATTTAAATTTTATGATGCAAAATATTTTACATATAAAAATGCTATTAGGGACTCATCTTAGAATCTCAAAATTATTTAGATTCAGGAATAATGTGTCTATTTTCTTATGATCTTTTTTTATTTTTTTGTTAAAAATGAGATCCTGGTTCTTGTTTTAGAGGGGATAGTAAAGAACTGACTGATGATATGTAAATTCTATAATCAAACCTTATCCTTTATTGTCTCTTTTCAATGTACAAAATCTTTCTTAATGTCTTATATGTAAATTGCAATCATTTATTTTTATCAGTGTTCTTATTATTGCTATTATTATTTTTGGGAGTTATTTCATGAGATGTAGAATTATCTAGTACACACTGTTTGATTTGATGTCAAAAAGAAAAAGAAAGAGAAAAACATTTTATTGTGAAAAAATTAAAGAAGAAAAATAGGAAGAAAAATGCAAAATAAAAATTTAAGGAAAATATTGACTCTTAAGGCAAATTTGTTGAACAGTGAGAATGCATATATAATACTCTATTTCTCTTTGAATAAAATTCTATTATTTCTGTTAATAAGCAGAGACATTAAATATATAATTTTTTTTTAAAGTTGGACTTAAAAGCTGCATATGTTCACACTTAGTCTCAGATTACAGAGAAGTTTTATTAGCTTTAAAATTTATGACAACCATGGATTGCAGCATAAGTTCAGGGAAACTTGAAGAACTAGTAGGTCTTGTCTCAATAAATAGATAAATAAAACCTAGCACATTATTATCAAAGGAGATACACAACTATAAAAATTACGCGCTTCTGAAGTTATGGTGCAAGTGACCTCATTTATTTGTCAGAGTCCAGGGAGGTATTTTAAAAAGTTCCCATGATGCAGGACAATTTTTGACACAGTTATTTCTAAACTATCACTAGGAGGTATGTAGATAATAGTTTTAAACAATTTATCTCTCACTATACTGCTTTCCCTAAAGCAAGAAATTGGAGAGGAATAGAGAAATAGTTACATCTTTCTTTTGACAAATAGGCACAAATTTCTATGTGTAAGACACTTCTGGACTCAGAAACTGTCCAGAGAGTGAGGACTGTCAATCCAAATATTTGTTATGTCACCACAAAAAAATTCAATATTTACATAGTCTTCATTACCATTTCTAACCATCTCTGCACATATTAATTTTGAAATTATCTCATGTATTACAGCCCTACCAAAGTTTCCCTCCCTCCCTATTTCCCAGTCCCTCATATCTCCAGTTTCCTTCTTTCCCAGATTCTCTCCTCCTGCCTTTCTCTTCAGAAAAGTGTAGGCCTCCCATGTATATCAAATGAACAAAGCATATCAATATGAAATAATAGTAGGCACAATCCCTTCATATTAAGTCTGGTAAGACAATTAAGTAGGAGCAAAGTGTCTGAAAAGCAGGCAGAGCTGGGGTAATCCTTTACACCAACTGTTCCTAGTCCCACAAGGATACCAAACCACTCAATAGTATAGGCAGAGGACCTAGGTCAGACCCTTGCAGGTTCTCTTATTGTTTCAATCTCTTTGAGCCTCTGTGGCTCCTGATCAGTTGATTATGTGAGTTCTGTTTTGGTGTTCTTGACCCACTCTGGCTTCTAAAATCCTTCCTTTTTTCTTCAGCAAGTTTCCCAAAATTCTGCCTAATATTTGACTATGAGTCTCTGCTCATCACTTTCTGAAAAAAGGCTTTCTGACAACAATTTTTCTAGACTCTAATATTGGAATATAGCAGAGTATCATTATAAATCATTTCATTTTCACCCCCCTCAATTCATTGTGTTTGGTTCAGTCTTAGGTCTCTGTGTTTTCCAGTCTCTTGAGTCATTGCTGCCTAGGTGGTGGGCTTACTCTAGTGGCATGGATCTCAAGCCAGAATAGTCATTGGTTATTCATCCCCCCAAGTCATTATCTAATCACAAACATGTCTTCCCAATTTTCAAATATGAGCTCTACATACAATTAAATCACACTACTATCATTAACCTAACTTTTCTCTCCCTGTTTCTTTCAGATTTGGACCTACCTGACAACTCTCTTCAGAAATATTTTGCTAAAGCCTTACTGAGTTCTTCAGTATCATTTTCTTTTCTTTTCAAAATCAGCACCTGAATGGAACAGTGATATTCCTTTCTTCTTACCTCTAATTCCAAATACTTGTCTTTCATCCACTGATGCTCTAGAATTTTGTTCACAGTGTTCAGATCACTAACAACATAAAGACTGTTTTTCGAAGTTAGATAATTTCAAAGGTTACAGTTCGTGCAGTTTTGCAAATATAATAAATTACCTAATCACATAATTTAAATAGTATTTTGTGTCTCTGGTGAGAAACATGCTTTTATTTTAATTTTAATTTCTAAAATTTAGTTTAGTTTCACATTAGTTAAAGTAATACTACCCAGAGGATTCATCCAAACAGTTCTTCCCCATATACTCAGTCTGTTTTTTAATGAGCATAAACATTGACAACTAGTTCTAAAGTTTTATTATACTTTGTTGGTCTCTATTAAAAATAATTCATTGTGATGTTCCTAAACATATCTACTTTCTATTTTTATTTCATATTTTGGTTTGCATAGGAACAAAGAAGTTTACAAGTTTTTTAAAGTTTTAAAAAAAGTAGTAATAACTGTGGGGCAATGGTAGCCTTTAATCCCAGTAATTGGGAGGCAGAGACAGGCAGATCTCTGTGAGTTCAAGGCCAGCCTGGTATACAAGGTCTAGTTAAAGGGCAGGTTCCAAAGCTACAGGTAAACCCTGTCTCAAATAAACTAAAAATAAATAGTAATAACAACAAGAATATCAGGTATATGTTAGGAAATTAACATGATGTATTGCTTCTTTATTATAAATGTGAAATACGAAAGATGTTTAATTAAATCAGTTTAAGGAAGGAAGGGTTGTTATCTCATGGACTGAGAAAAACCAGTCTATCTTGGGATGAGGGAGATGTTGACGTTGGAAAAGGAGGGAGTTTTTTCACATCATTTCTACATTAAAATTTAAGTGATAAATATAATTCTCATGCTCAACTTGATTAATTCCTTTCTTCTTTTTTATTTAGACTCAGTTTCAATGGGAATATCTTTTTTCAAACACTTGCTATTAACATTATATTTCTTATGAAATTCTGAGACATCTAGCATATTTCCTACAAATAGTTGATTAATTTCATCATTACCTTGTGTTAGAGCACCTGGTAGATCCATATGGGATCTGATAGGTGTTATATTTTATACATATATAAAGGGTGATTTCTATTTCTGGCTAATTTAATTAAAAAATAACAAAGTCATTTCTGAATCATCTGTAATAAATTCATTAGTTTCAATATTTAAAACACCCTTTCCGCATCTTGAGAGTAACAATATTAATAAGGGCTGAAAAATCTAATAACATCAAGAGAATAGCATATAATTCTGACTTTTGAACAGAACCATAAGGGCTTTGATCTGCTTTATTTAACATTCCTGACTATAACTTGCCTTCTTTATTTGGTTACATCAGTATAGAATATAGGGACTCCTGAAATTATTGTTCCTTCTGAAAGATTTGTAATGCATTGGTGATTCTGGCAGATCCTCCTGCTGGTATGGAAAACTGTGCAACAGGTAAGGGATAGAAAAGTGTTCCATGTGGAGAGGTTGGGTATAGAGAGTTTCATTTAGTGGTTATGGAAGGAAATGGGAGGGTAGGGATTATGGGGAAAAAGAGAAAGATAGAGAGATAGAGGAACATAGAGGGTATGGAAGGGAGGAAGGAGTGAGATGCTGCCTCTTCAGAAGAACAGACAAAGAGAGGTAAATGAAGAAAGATGTGTGAGATCAGTGAGCCTCAGCAAGAGGAAGACTTGGAGTGGACAGAACTTGTCTTTTAAAGGGACAGGGTACCCAGGTGACAGGGCGGGCCAGCATAATTTTTCTATAATAAAAAGTCAAGGAATTAGGTATGCCAGGTTAATGGAATAATGGTCCAGTTCTCAAAACTCCTTCCTGCTCATTTGTGGGTGTTGCCGTCTTGGGTACCTGTGATTACACTCCAGGAATGAAAGGCAGCTAGATAAACATAGAGAAGGGAGAAAGAGTGTAGGCTACATTTCCAACTAACAATCACTGACAGGATGTTAGCTGATGACAGGCAGCTATGTAGCTTGATATGTGAGGGGGGAGGTACAATTTCCATGATTGAGGATAGAAGTAGGTCCAAGAGACTGAACTCAAGCATCCCAGCTTAGGCTGGCCTTGGATCATCACTGACAAGGTTCAGAGGCTGTGAGAATGGATGGGCATAAACCAAACCCCTTCATTGTCATGTGGAGTCAGAGGCCTGAGCAAGGGACTTATAAGCCTGAAAGACAAGTGTTTGATCAGTACTGTTTTGTTGTTGTTGTTGTTGTTTGTTTGTTTGTTTGTTTGTTTCTCATGGAGAACCATCACTGCTGAGGTGATTCCACATTCACAGAGGTATGGCCAGTGGTTGGGGAAAGGATCTACCATTAGTGTCAATGTTGGATGTAGAATTTCAATGATTTTGAGATGGAAAAGTGATTGAATAGAAGGCTTAAAGGTTACAGGATCCCTAGCAGGAATGGGAAGATTGGGAGTGGGCAGAGCTTGTCTCTTAAAGGTACAGTGTCCCTAGGTGATAGGATAAGCCAGCACAATTATAACACCCTCTACAACGTGAGGAAGGATCCAATTAGTTCACTTTATAAACTGAATTTTCTTGCTTTTGGGATATTTGTTTTCAACCTCTCCCAAATAATTAATGCAAGCTCTATACCAATATTCATTTTCTGCCTTAAAGAGGAAATTCTAGCATTGTAAGAGGTACTAAAATATTTTTGTGTTCATTCCTGTTCATTCACAAAGTCTCAATTTTTCTTTTAAAATCAACTCAGAAAACTTTTCTGTATAGATCTTTAAATTTGACCCTGTTTGTGCAGTAAAAAAACTAAAATCTTATTTTCTCCCTGCGTTAAAATTTCTGTAAAGGAATGCATAAAGGTAAACTAACCAGAGTATGGTCAAGCTCTGGATCCAAACAATCCACATGTGTATCCTATAATTTCACTTATACCAGAGCCATTTCTCTCTCAGCTGCAGCTGATAATCTCCGTGGATTATTTAAATCCTTATCAAGTACACCTTGTAAATTCTAAAGTCATTTACTTAGTTCTTGACTTTCCAATCCAATTGTGGGCTGTAGCCAGTTTATAGCTCCCAGCAGTTTTTGAAAATCATTAAAAGTTCATAATTAATATTTTCTGATTTGTACTTTCTGTGAATAAATTTTTGCACTCTTATCTTTTATGTCAGATAGCTAATAGATTCTCCTCCTTGTATTTTTTTCAGGAGCAATTTGTAATCCCAAACAAGGAAAAATTCTCTTTCCTTCTTCAAGCATTTCTCTTAGGTACCTACATTTGAATCAGCTAGTAAGATATTATCCATATAGCGGTAAATTATAGATTGGTGAAACTGTTCTCAAATCATTTTTAATGATTATTTACAAAATATTGGCATAGGATGTCATTTAACAGGCTGAGAGTTATTATATGTAGGCCCCGTGAAAGCAAATTTTTCTGTTCTTAAAATATAGTGAAGAAAAACACTTTTAAAATAGTCACTATAAGAACCCATCATTTAGGTAATAGAGAAGACAGGAAAATTCCAGGTTGTAGAGAGACCATTGGCTCTCTTTGTATAACTTCTTTTGTAAACAACTCAGTTCTCTTTCTGCCTCCTTCATCTCTGTTGCAAGCATTCAAAGCTGCTGTTTAGAATAACACCAAAGTGTGTTCCTCGTGTACAGACTTTCTTCATACATCGGCATACTCACCATATCCCAGAAATCTGTCTTGGGAAATTTTAATACCACCAGCTCTATTTTGTTTTCCAGTCCTTTTCCCACCAGGTCTTGCACTGTAATTGAGGACCAGATTCCAGTACTACCTACCTTAACCAAGTCTTCTCAATCTTATGGGATAGTTCTGTTACTAGCCCATGAATTTAACATCTGACTTACAAAAGGTGAATGTGTACCATATAAAATTATCATTTTTCTTAAATTTCCTTAAATCTGACATTTCCACAGGAATCTTCTGAGCTCTCCCATTACTTTGAGAATACCTGTCATTTAGCCACTATTCCTGAATGGACACTGGATAAATTACAGTTGTTTTTTTTTTTATTTCCTTGGGTGGTTCCTTTCTAATTTCATAATGTGATGGTGAGGTTTTCTCTCCCTCAAATTCCTCTGTCTGTGTATGAATATTTCTATTATATGTTTTAAAAGTATTTCTAAGGCTTGAAACATATCAGTCAAAATTGTATTATTTTCTTTATTAACTTTTTCTAAATCTTGTATTTTATCAATTCCTGCTATTTGGCACTGATATCAACCAATTTTTTAGGGGAAAAAACAAAAATTACTAATTCAGTAATGACATCATGATCATAACTGATATTACATAAACTACAGGTTAGTTAATTATCCCCTCATTTAATTCTTCCATTTTCAAGCCATTGATTATGGAATCATTCAGAGACCTAACTCTCTCCATGACAATATTGTTTATCTTTTTTAAACATGGGAAAAAAAAACCTCTCTCTCTCTCTCTCTCTCTCTCTCTCTCTCTCTCTCTCTCTCTCTCTCTTTTCTAATTCCCCCTTTAAAGAATTCCAAGTTGTCTCACCAATTATGCTGACAATGAGAATGAAGTGCATGACTGTTGAAACATAGCACATCTGGGAGAACACAGTCTAGAGGCTGGCAGAGGATAGCTGCTGCTGATTATGCATGGTTGTGAGCTGAGAGTGTGTGCTCCTTTCCTGGGTGGGTGTTGAGGCAGCTACCCTAGAGCGGCATCAGCCTAATGAGAGGTCCAGGGAGGGCTCACAACCCATTAGTAAAAGGATCCAAAGAGCCAGCCATCTGAAAGGCAAACACAGGGAAACGCACCAAAGCAACATGTATGATGGGTGGGAAGTGAGAGCACTAAGCTGTCTGAATGAGAAACTGGCAGGGATGATGAGGGACTAAGCCTGGCGTCACTTGGAGCCCAGTCCCTGTCAAGTTTGGGTCTTGTGGAGACTGTTGCTGAGAGGCTGCTACAGGAAAATCCCAGACTTATTCACAGGAAGAAAGACAAAGTCAGACAGAGGGGGTAGAGTCTCCCACGGGTGTATTTCCAATGACTACCAGTGGCTGCAAAGTCTATCTTTTGGATTCTTGCTTTGAGTTGGATGCCAGGTGAAGCGCTTATCTAATTCTTTACTAATAAAAAATGAGAGTCAGATATAAGGGAAAAAATCCTGAAAGATCAGAGGAGCAGGGAGAAGTTCCAGTCACCCCCTATCTCTTCTGTTCCTCTGTCAAAACGGGCTGAAATCCTCTCTCTGCCCTGACTTATTATCTCCTTTCTCCTCTCTATCTACAGTCCTCCAAACCTCTATGGTTAATTTTGATCAGATAGTAGCTATTGGTCCTCTAAATTCAAGCAAACTTTATTTGTCAGATCACAAGCAAAATAACACATAATACCCCTTACCTTCAAAGGATCTTTTTCATCCTATAATTCAAATGAATTCTCAATGCTCTTTCAAAGTTTACATATAGAACATCAGTTGAGACTCTGGAAATCTCTTCAATATCAGTCCCTGTAAATTTATAAAGGTTTCTTCAGCCTATATTCAGAAAATTCAAATCTGCCTCACAACAACCTGACTTCAACAACTTTTTGTTACTTGGGTGCATCTCTATAACTCATATCACTTACTTTTTTTTTGTATGTAAAACCAGATCCATGAGAATGGCACTACAAAACTTGTTAACAAGTTGAGATACCGTTCTCAAAATGGAGCTACTGTGGTTCCTCTATGCCTTAGTGGATAAGTCTGAGATACTAGATTTCTAGAGATTTGTTTTCAAATGGAGGATACTTGGAATGAATCTTTTATTTTCAATTTATTTGATCTTTTTCTTTTTTTTTTGATTAAAGAGACTGAAATATGGAGTATGGAGTGTTACCCTCAATTCAACTTTCTGTTTTCTTTGTTTTGTTTTGTTTTGCTTTGTTTTGTTTTGTTTTGTTTTGTTTTGTTTTGTTTTAGTATGGTACTTGTGGTTTCTCTGTTACCTTGCTAATTTTTTGGAGATTCCAAGTGCTCTCTGAATCCTTTTGTCTACAACTTTTAATTTATTCTTCTCTTCAACAATTATGCATGTTTCATATAACTCTGCTTTCTCTACTGATTCTATAAGAAAAATTAATAAAACTAAATACTGAAAGTAGAGGCAGATTAGTCCTTACACTTTTACTACAAGGCATGATAAAAAATCTACCTTATTATTCATAAATCAATGAACTGGTAAAAATAAAAAGTAAATAAACATTATATAATAATCTATAACCTTGAAATCTAGAACTACTTTTTGGGACCTTGTGGATGAAATAAAAGAATTGAATACTAATTGAAATAAGCTAGATAAATAATAACAATGAATAAAGTTTAAAATATAATTCTAAATATATACAGTCTTGAAATTTTCTGTACTGAATTGTTTTTTCATTCATCCTCACTCATATTTTTGTGCAATGCCACTATGCAACAATTTTCTCTATCAGAATATAACTAGAATAACTTCTAGCCTTCTATATAGAATCCTTGTTATCTCTGAAATATCTGAATGTGACTAGCTCTTAATCTTTCTTGCACAATTTCACCCTTTCAATCAATATCTCTCAAATCCTGTGAGCATCGAACTTATAATAAACATTTAATATTTTACTTTACAAGTAAATTTTATTTTATTCATTGCCATTAATTGTCTTGTTTATTTCAATTAGTATGTAATTCTTCTGTCTCAACTACATTGTCTCAAAAATAACAGTAGTTCTTTACTTCAATGATGCATATTATTATATTATTTATGTGTATATACTTTCTTGTATTTATCAATTTATTCATGAATGAATAATGAAGTTGATTTTATATAATGGCCATTTGAAATAGTATTAGAGTAAAAGTGCAATTACTAATTACTTTTATATATTAATTTCATGTTTTCCCTTGTGTACACCTGAGTGGCAATGTCTAATACATGATAGTTTCATTTTGGCATTTAAGAAATTGCATATTATTTTTACTAATGGATTCTATAATTTAAAACCAACAAAGGTTCCCTGTTCTCTAAATCTAAATTTTGCTTTTTTATTATCTAAATAGAACAATTAGAATAAGATATAACATTGTAGTTTAAATGGAAATTTTCTTTTTTAACGGGTAAAACTGATGAAATATATTTTACATGTTTTAGGCCCATACACTAACAAGCATGTAAAGTAAATAAATATTAGTTTTATATAATCTGTTTTGTACACAACAAAGAAATCAAAATTCTATTTATGAATTAAAATAGTGTTAAAACTTATAAATAGTCATTTTAGCAGGTGTTTTAAAATATATTTGAGATAGTTGCATTGTGGCTTCTAGAGTTTTGCATACTTTAAAAGATTTTTTCTGTACTTAATTTTCTAAAGAATTATACCTAATATCTTTTTTCAGGTCATTAATATCTTTCTAAATAAATACTTTTTACAGGTACATACACTTACAAATACATTTAGTTATAAAATAATTGACAGTTCTAAGCTGTGAGGTGAAAGGAAGGTTATCCAGATTTAAATATTGTCATAATTCGTCCTATACAGAACATTGTGTCTCAAATCTGCCTCAGAATGGAAATTTGCTTAATACAAACCTCTTCCAGATAGCTCTTTTTCACTGTGTTAGTTATTTAAAATGTTTACTTGTGTTTACTTGATGTTTACAAAATTTTCACTAATTGTTGAGTGATTTAATAAAAGGAGAAATACACATACATTATAATTTGTTCATTAAGGAATTTGTTGTCTAGAAAAGTTTGAAAATTTAGGAGATATAATAAAACTAAGTTTTGTATTACAATGTACATAAATATTTATACATAGTTTTAATATATAAATATGGAATTTTATAAAATTAGCATTCAATTAAATTCTTCCACTGCCCACTCTCAATTTCAGTCAATGTGTGTTTTATTCTCCTGATTTGTCTGATTCAAAAAATGTGCCTTCAGAGCTATATCCATCCTTATGCAGGATACAATTATTATCACCAGCAGTGATTTATTTCTTTCTTGGAATGTATCAATAGTTTTTTAGAAAAAAAAAACCAATTTCTTGACTTTTATAACTTTTCTCAAAACTGATGGTTGATACCGTAACTAAGATGATCATATTGAAATACTACTTTCAGTTATTCCTGATTCAATGCTTTCCATAGTCTCTATGCTTCATTGCTTCATTCACTCATTATAAAGTAATCAACTAGCAGCCCTTGGAGAGACGGATCAGGGGGCACAGAGACCGAACGCTCCGCCCGAGGACCTGAGTTCGATTTCCGGCCAACATGAGTAATTCTGTTACCGTCTGTCAGCGCCCCCCGGCGGCCTGCAGAACGATCCACACACAACCGTCCTCCGTTCAGTCCACCATAGTTCTGCAGTAGGCAAAAAAAAAAGTAGTCAATTTAGTAAAGCTCTTCAGTTTTACATATTCCAATATTTCCATCTAACTGTTTGAAATTATAGTGAGTTCATAGCCATTTATCCAACTAGGTTCAGCTTTGTACTTTCTTTTTGTTTCAATTGTACCCCCAATATACTCTCATTTCCTACAAATACCGTCTCCATGTCTGAACAGCTCTTCTCACAGCCCTACAACCTTACACTTCGTTTCTTTTAGACTTCTACTATGCACTCCAGCACCAAATGAAACTTCTTCAAAAAATAGCCTTTCTCTCTTACTGTTTTCATCCCTCTTCCACAATATTCCCCAAGGCTTTGAGTAGTTAATATAGATGTGCATTTAGTGCCCAGAACACAAAATTGACTCACTCTCAGGACTTTGGCCAGTTATAAGTCTCAGAACTAACGATTGCCCAAAGTAAAAAGAAACTTTTGTGGCAAAGGCTAAGAGCAACAGTAGTCTGTGGGCATTAACGTAATTACTTGTAAATTAGAGGATTGGTAGAAGGGCTATGAAATGTAGTCCTTCGCATGTGACATAATCATTGCAATCATGAACATTTTTAAGCTGTTACTTTGAGCACAAGATCTAAAAATGTGTGTACGTGTGCGTGCGTGTATGTGCCTGCACGCACACACACACACACACATACACTGAGACAGAGACAGAGAGAGAGAGAGAGAGAGAAAGAGAGAGAGAGAGAGAGAGAGAGAATATAATAAAAGTAGTACTTATATTGATCTAAAAGGAGGTCAGCAGGAGGCTGATGGAGACATACCAAGTAATGAAGGTTGAAATGATCATAATGAATTTTAGTATGTGTAAAATTGTGTGTAAAAGAACAAAAAGAAATTCAAGGAACCACACTATACATAAATTCCCAACTATCTTCATTTCTTGATCCTACCCAGAGATATTAGCAAACAATACTTTTATTTATATATTGATTTCTCCAATATTTTTCATGGAGAGGCTTATATCATTTGATATATTCAATAACAAAGGGTTGCATCATATTGATACGCCTCCATTGCATCCTATGACTACAATCAATACCTATAATTTACAGCATAGAAAATGTTTGTGGATGTTGTGTATCGTTGGCCATTATTATTTTGTCTCAAGTTACTGTTAGTTATTCCATGTTCAGTCTCAGTTTTCATTTATTTGGGCCTTTGTTGCAGATTAATTAAAATCATTTTCTCTCTCAGCAAATCTAAAAAAGTATGAAGTTAACTTGAATTGATACTTCCTGACTCTATTTTTATTTTGTCATGTTTTTATTTAAAAAAGAATTAAACAGATTTTCCCTTACTTTTCTTCCTTCATCATATCACAGCAACATCCCTCAAACATTCCCATGGTCTCCAGTCTCATATTGGTAGCCTCTTTTTTTTAATATGCTTATCACACACACACACACACACACACACACACACACATATATATAATACATATGTACATACTCATGTATAAAACATGCTGAAACCACTTTTGTTTGTGTATACATGATTTCACTCTCAATCAAGCTATTTAGACAGCTAATAACGGAGCTCATCCCTAGGAGAGACTAAATGTCTTACCTTCAATCAAAAAGCATGTGTAGCTCTTAGTATATAAGTAGGACTCCATGAAAATTCCTCCTTCTATGTTAATATTGCTCTTATTCCAGTCTTATTTATACAGTCATTTTCGATGACAATGATCTACAGAGACATTCTGGTATTTTATTTTGACTGCCTTTACACCCCATTTTCTGTAATGTTCCCTCAACTACAGATGCAAGAGTTTTAATGAGGGTATTTACATTTATGCATCTCAAGTCCCATTGATATCTGCATTGTATTCAGTTGCTTTCTGTGCTGTCTGCAATCTTTTTGTATAGAGAAGCCTATTTGATGAAGGATGATAGCTGCACTTATCAAGAAAAGATGGTTTACATATCTTCTGGCCCTATTTTTAGTTCTGGATATTTTTTACTTAGTAACCATGATTATGATTGAGTGATAATTTAATTCTTTCATTTCTCTATTTGTAAAGTGTATATGAAATTTTAATATCAAAATTTTATGAATAAAACTTTGTATATTTGGAATTCATTTATAATATAATGATAATTATTCCATTAGAAAATAAAAAATAGATATATGGCAAAATATGTATGGGAAATATACATGAAATTCTTTAAAAGAAGTTTTATATATTAAACATTTATTATATCACAAAAATTAACATAGTCACTCATCAAGTTAGCTCTGTACTAAGGCTGCTTCCCTTAATAGCATGCCTGTTTCCACATGTCACAACTTAACATAGATTATCTGGCAAAGGTCTCAAACAAAGTTTGCTTGAATTCTTAGATTTGAGGTTAGAATGTAGTCAAATAGGCAATTGCTTCTGTTTCGTTTTACTTGGAAAAGCAAACTCCTAGACAAAAGCAACTAATATTCATTTTAAATACCCTGTTTAAATATGCAAATGCCATAGATTTGAATATAAAAGTTTTCAAGTCTACTTTTGAAAGTGCTACAAAATTTAATTGGAATGACTTTTTATTTTAACCTTCCTTTATCTATTCATTCACTATTTAACTTACCTAAGCAAATGCTGTCTAAAATATATTCATGTGATTATAAATGATTCATAGTGCACAATTTAAAATGAAATTGCACTAGTTATGTCAAAGAGGTGAAAGTACTGATACCTAAACAGACTGACACTATGATAGTACTTCTCAAGTATAATAACACTAAGTACTTATAGATAATTATAAAGGGTAAAGGAAAAGAACAGCTCTATGATTGATTAGAATTTATAAATTTGACAATAATTTGTTTAGCTAATTACCCACAGAAACCTAGAAATAGAAAGATAATTTCCACATAACCAACCATAGCAGATCCAAATGCTAAATGATTTTCAATGACTTGCAGTTTGGGAAATGAGATATTTCCAAGGGAAAAAAGAGAACCACACATATAAAGTAAATTCACTGAGTATTTCTCATCATTTAAAAAAAAAAGGAGCTGATAAAAAAAAACCCTAAAGGCCTCCAATAATTCTCTTATTTCTCTACTAGGTTTCTGTCTGATTGACCTGTCCATTGGTGAGAGAGGAGTGTTGAAGTCTCCTACTATTAGTGTCTGTGGATTGATGACTGCCTTGAGTTCTAGAAGTGTTTCTTTTACATAAGTAGGAGGCTTTATATTAGGGGCATAGATATTCAGGACTGAGACTTCCTCCTGATGAATTGTTCCTGTTATGAGTATAAAATGTCCGTCTCCATCTCTTCTGATTGATTTTAGTTTGAAGTCAATTTTGTTAGATATTAGAATGGCCACACCCGCTTGTTTCTTAGGTCCGTTTGCTTGGAAAACCTTTTCCCAGCCCTTTACTCTGAGTAGATGTCTGTCTTTGTGGTTGAGGTGTGTTTCTTGTAAACAGCAGAATGTTGGATCCTGTTTTTGTATTCAATCTCTTAGTCTGTGCCTTTTTATAGGTGAATTGAGTCCATTAATATTATTTTTGTCTCATTGGTAAAATCTTGAATTTTATATTGTTACCATTGTACAACTTATGTTTATTCTTCATGTTGTTCCAATGAAGTTTTGAAAATAATGCTAAACTTATTTCATGTGTTTCCCAGGACAAGCACATTTCTGTTCTTAAAAGTCTAAATGTTTAGTTATGCTTCTTAGTATGTTTCAGTTAACAATGCCTTCATATAACACCATCATTAATTTTAAATAGGACAGAGCCTTTAATACAAATTTCCTTAACTTCATTAATATAGGATATGATAATATGGATAAATGCATATACCTTGACAATAAGAGCATGGTTGAATTATGAAATTATATAAATAATTTTGTGAAGCAATAAAGTTCACTTCATGGTAAGACTTGGAGCAAACCTTTTGGTTAAATAATCACAATTTGATATTTTCTCTATGGGAGTATATGTTTGTGCATTACTGTGTGCGGGGGGAGTATATGTGTGCATATGTGTGAAGATATAGGTCAATTTTAAATGACATTCTATTGGTGTCACCAACTTTGTTTAATTGGGTCAGTATTTCCTACTGACCTGAAGATCATCAGGTAAACCAAGTTGGCTGACTTGTGAGAACTAGTCAGTGATATTACCCTTACCACAGTGAATTATTATCCTCTGATATCAAATGAGAAATTCTACATTCACTTGGTAGAAACAAAGAAGACATCATCCTCAGAACTGTGTCAGACTACTGGTGTGTGTGTCCTCCCCTCCTTTCTGTCTTAATCTCTAGAAGATCACCTAAAACTCTTCCAAAGTTCCTCCCACTCATCCCATTGTCACAACCCCCAACTCCATCAGGCATACCTTGAGCATCTGCCAGATAAGCCTTAAAGAGAAATATGTTAGTCAACAAAGCAGATAGAGATCTTCAGAACTTTGTTCTCCCATTTCTTCTTAAAATCTAAATCCTTAATCTTATTCTAACTCTGTTGCAGACTTCCTGTTCTGTCTTTGCTTCACTATCTGTCCCAATTTCTAGTGCACTAAGCAGATTATTGTGGAATTCCGAGCTTCCTAAACCAATTATGTACTGCTTAGCTCCCATGCCTTTCTTTATTCATTTTCATTTGTAAATGTCTGCTACCAATACCTCGAAGCACATTCTATCAAAAACACCCAGTGACCTCAACTGGCAGGATCCCAGAATAATTCCCCACCATGCAAGCTCTAGTCACCACACCCTTCTGTGAACAGTAAAGTGGAACAGAAAATAGGAATGAAAATCCATCCTATCAAGACAGGAAGAGATGTCAGCACCCAGAAGAAATCATACAAACTCAGATGTGTTTATTCCAGAATAAAAATACAATCAATAACAGCCAGAACATAAGTTGTCTTCTGTTTTTGATCTTAGCCATTCTGACGAGTGTAACATGGTAACTCAGAGTTCATTCAAATTGTTGAGATTTGACCATTTGAGATTCTTCTGTTGAGAATTCCGTTAAGATCTCTTAACAAATAACCCCATTTGTAATGGGATCATTTGCTGTTTTGATGTCCAGTTTCTTGGTTTCTTTATATATTTTGGAGATCAGCCCTCTGTCAAATAAAGGGTTGGTGAAGATATTTTCCCATTCTGAAGGCTGGCATTTTGTCTTATTTAGGATGTCCTTTGCCATATATAAGCTTTACATTTTCAGGAGGTCCCATTTATTAACTGTTGATCATTGCATCTACACTACCAGTGTTATATTAAGGAAATATTCTGTTGGAGAGAATGTGCAGTAAACAGAACACTCCTACACTGCTGTTGGGAGTGCAAACTTGTATAACCACTTTAGAAATCAGTATTGCAGTTTCTCAGAAAATTGGTAGTCAGTCGAGCTGTAGACCCACGATGCCATTCATAGGCATCAAAAAATACTCAAAAATACTCAAAAAATACTCAATAATACCACAACGATACTTGTTCAACTATGTTCATAGCAGCATTTTCATAATAGCCCAAACCTGAAAACAACCTAGGTGCCACTCAACTGAAGAATACATGAAAAAAAAATGCGGTAAATTTACACAATGAAATATTACTCAGCAATGGCATCATGAAATTTGAAGGCTAAAAAGAGTATTAATCCTAAGTGAAGTAATCCATACCCCGAAAGACAAATATGGTATATACTCACTCATAAGTGAATATTAGATGAAAAGTGAGGAATAACCAGGTTACAAGTCACAGCCATAGAGAATCTAGGTAACAAGGAGAACCTTAAAAGGGATGCTTGGATAGTCCTAGGAAGGGAAAATAGGTGAGATCTCCTGGGTAAAAGGGCACTGGGTGGGGGCAGAGGGAAGGGGATGGGGATGGTATGGGAGTGTGAGGGATTGGAATGGTAAAGTTGGGGAAAGGACAGAGAGAGAGCAACATAAGAGATATCTGGATGGAGGGTGCCATTATGGAGTTAGGTTACCTGGGAAACACCCAGTTCTAAGTGTGATATCTTCATTGAATTCCTCCCCCCCTTCAGAATCAGGGAGTAATCTAGAAGGAGACAGTAAGTTTTTAAGAGTCAAAGAGACACACATGACTCCAAGGGAAAAAGGTCTTCACACATTACAGAACTGATGCACATATGAACTAAAAGACTATGATGACATGCAGAAAGCCTGCACAGAGTCAAATGAGAATCCCAGCTCTAAGAGTTTTCTCTAATGAAATCTCATTGAGTATATTAACCACATGTAAGGACAGATCATATGCCTAGCAGTAAATGATTAACACAATGGCATTTTTGAAGACATTTTTCTAATATTTTTGTCTCATTGATCTTTTGCTTTTCTCATACTATGGTTTTTGATTGTGTGTGTGTGTGTGTGTGCATGTGTGTGTGCATGTTTCTTTTCTCTCTTTTTTTTTTGAGAAATAGATGGTTATTTATTTATAGGGTAGACTTGAATGGAGATCAGAAACCAAAATCTGCAACCAGAACAGAGAGGCTTGAAAAGAGGCCGGACACATGTTCTACTATATCAGCATATATAGTATAAGAGGCCACACCCCAGTGGGCAGGTAACCACTGGCTGTAAGACTTCCTACAGCATGTGTGTGTGTTTACTTGTATACAAGTGCATGCAGAGAACAACCTCAGGTATTGGTCCTCAAGCATTATCCACTTTCTTTTTTTCTTTTTTTATTAATGTATAAAAATTTCCACTTCCTCCCCTCCTCCCAATACCCTTCCACTCCCCCCACTCCCTCTGCTCCTCCCTCTCCAGCCCTAAGAGCAGTCAGGGTTTCCTACTGACTGGGGAAGTTCAAGTTCCTCCCCTCTCCCTCCAGGTCTAGGAAGTTGAGCATCCAAACAGACTAGGGTCCCAAAAAGCCAGTACTTGCAGAGGAAACAGGTCCCAGTGCCATTATCAATGGCTTCTCAGACAGTCCCCGTGCCAGCCATATTCAGAGAATCCGGTTTGATCACGTGCTCGTTCAGTTGTGTGTTTCTTATTGTGTTGTTTTTTAATTTTTTTCCTTTGTTTTTTGACTGTTTGCTTGCTTATTTGTTTTGTAAAATAAGATAGAAAAAAGAATGAAAGTAAAAAGAAAGAAGGAAATAAAGAAAAGTTGTGCAGTTGGATGACTGTTGAGAAGGAAAAGATCTGGGAAGAATTAGGTAAGTGAATACCATGATTAGAATAAATTTTATGAAAAATGTATATATATATATGTATATATATATATATATATATAGTATTAGAGATTGGTTAAACATATTGTATACAACTGAAGAATTAAAAAATAGCATGTTGAAGGAATAAAATGAGCAAGGCTATGCACAGTATCATGGTGGGTCCAAAGGCAAAAATGTCAAATAATTCCAAAACAGATTGGAGACAAGGAAATCTGTGCAATTATCCATTCAGGTATTGAAGATAAAACAAAATTTTGTACAAAGTACATTACTTTGCAAACATAAACATCTTTACTAAAGTGCTTCTATTTTCTTTAAGTATTTAGCTGGTTTCAAAACATTTCATGTAACTTGCCTAAATTTTCTGTTGCACAAGAATAGTATCATTTGCTATGATAAAATCATTATCATCACCTGAAGGAAACAGTAGCTTCTGCAATCTATTGGCAATGGTGACAGTGCTGCAAATAGCAACAATAAGAGCATTCTAATTTGTTTCAAATGTAGAATTTCCCTTTAGAGCTCATTCAAAGGGCACTCCAGTAGTCACTACTGATTTCAAATTCTATCAACCATACCTTTAATGGGAAAATAAAAGCAAAGACCTAGAACCATACTCCAAAGGTAGATTAAGGAAACTTAGACCAGAGACATGCAATATTTAATGAAGACCTGATAAAATTTATGACTAAAATGTGATAAAACTTTCAAAAAATTGCAAACATAATTTAAGAACACAGTTAATACTAGAAGAGACATTTTAATCATCATTATGTTGTGTCAGCCTTTTCTTTAAATTCTAATTTAGTGGCAGCTTTAACATATAAATGTAACTACTATAGAGATGTTCAAAATAAAATTTAGTCTGCTTAATACAAGTTAAAATGGAGATAAAGCATCCTTGCTCATATATATTTTTAAACACAACCATTTGAAATGCAGATTCATTCGAACTAATTCATATACCTGCAATCACACCTTATTTTAAGCTCACAAGTACTGGCAATTTTTGCCTTTATTTTGAGGAAAAAACAATCAGATTGGAGAGCCTTGTCATTCTGCAGGTAATGGGTTTAATAGGACATTTTGGAAAATGCTTTGCTGAGAAAAGAATAGCAATGTTGATCTCACATTTTAAAAGATACTGCCAAACGCATACTGTGAGGACAGTTTCATGCAGGCATCTATTTTTCTACCCATTCCAAAATTGAATGTGAGTTAAATTCTAAATTACAGTAATTGTGAACTGTTTTCATTCTACTTTATAAAGTTTCCAATTGTGGGCTAAGTCTGATTGTGAAAGCAGAATCATATCAATAAAACGTGATTTTAATGCTGTTATTATTAATCTTCATTTCAAGACATTTACTGTACATTTATGGCAAATTCTAGCAAATATGATTAAATTAGAAATAGTAAAATGAATACAGTCACTAGAGAACATTGATTGTGAAGAATTATTGCTTATCAGTATGAGGTTTTAACACCACTATACTGAGTTTTTGAGCTGAACTGTGTATGAACACTCACTTCAGGAGATGTCGTGGGAAAAAGGGAGAGACTGTTCTAACACCATTTATTTCTGGCTGATATTATTCATTTGCATTTAAGGAAGTAAAGTGTTACTTTGTGAAACAAAATTCCATGAAGTAATGTCAGAGTAAAAGTTGCAGCATCAAAATGTAAACAGAAAAAAAGCATTTTTTCAAGACTTGTCTCATAGCAGAGAAAGTATGCAGAATCATCAGCTTTACACTTCTGAAAATATAAAGCAAGTAGTTAAAAATAAGGGCTAGGGAGTTAAGGTGGAGCCTCAAGATAAGCGACAACCTGCTTTTTGGTTTGACACCTTCTTTGAGAGATAATAATCAAGAGCTGGATAAAAGCAGCCCTGGTTTGGAAAACTAGCAAGAACTTTTGAAAAAGATTTATGTCTTAAGGACATTGAGAAAATTATTCAAAATGATAAACAATTGTTGATTGATAACTCCAAAGTTTATATGACAAAAAGAATGCTGCCCAACTGATCATATCACAGAGAACATAGAAGAAGTTGGGTCACTGGGCCACAACATTAACTTGATAAACTGATATTCTGAAATTGGATAACCTTCCCCATCTCTTTCTTGTTCTCTCTCTCTCTCTCTCTCTCTCTCTCTCTCTCTCTCTCTCTCTTCCTCTCTCTCTCTCTCTCTCTCTCTCTCTCTCTCTCTCTCACACACACACACACACACACACACACACATACAGTTGCTCTTTCTTACTCTTTCCCCCATTTGCTTATTCACTTGCTCTTGCTCTCTTGCTTTCCCTCCATGGTGTTTGTCTGAATTAACACTGTCACACAAGTCACAGATCCAGGTTGAAACACAGCACCCAGGAGCTAAAAGTCACATTTCCTCCCCCAAAGGCACATTACATGAGGTTGTGTTATCATAGCCATGATAAGCAGACTAGTAAAGAAAATTGCAGGTTTAAATCTCTTTGGAATATGATTTAGGAAAGAGGAAAGTTAAGATGATGTACTAAGGACATCATATGATATTTTGACAAAAGATTAATGAATGATACTGCTGCAAACATATGGCCAAAGTGCTGATTGACATGTGAATAATGCAGGCCAGGTTCATAAGATATCAGTTGAGAAGTAATCAATCAATCTAAGGGGAATTGGACTAAAAAAACTCTTTGCTGTTTATTTGATTATTTATTGTGTGTATGTGTGTGTGTGTGTGTGTGTGTGTGTGTGTGTGTGTGTGTGCTTGTGCCTGTGAATGCACAAGCAATGGTGCCATGTGGAAGTGATAGCAAAACTCGTAGTAGTCAGTTCTATCTCCCACCATATGTGTCCCTGGAATTAAACTCTGATTATCAGATTAAACAACTTTTTTTTTACCATCTGAGCCACTTTTCTAAAACCTAACTATAATTTGTTCACAACCTAAGACTGCAGCAAACTGAGTTTAACTGTGACAGACTTGTTAATTGAGCAGAGAAAATTTAAAGGCAATGCAGCATTCAAAGAGTGGCATGGATATTAATGGGTAGCTAGGTTCAATGGGGAACAGAAAACCTAAGCAGATTAATTTTGAAAACTTGCATTTTAACCAGATGATAATAAGGCTTAATGTTGGGTCTAAGGAAACTGCAATTTCTATGGAGACTGGAGCCATTTAAAGTAAGCTAAATAATTTGTAACACCATAGACAACTTGAGGATATTTTAGGTATGAATAGAACAACAACACACAAAGAAAGCTGAAAAGTGTTCCAAATATGATCTATGATAAAAGAAACCAGGTGCCTTCTTCCCTTTATAGGCATGACCACCTAAGGAACTGTTTATTGAAGGAATTTATTTCCCTGCCCATGTTTCAAGACACTCTGACACTTTGAGGTTGAGGGTGGAGCTATACCTGGAGGGGTATCTCATTTAAGAAGTGAACTTTTATATGTTTTGCAATACTGGTTTTGTAAGAAGGCCAAATGCAAAAGTTGTGTAGTAACAGGGTCCTTCTCTAGCATTCCAGAGAACATCTTTGGCAGTAAGGAAGTTTTGGCAACACTGGCAAATTTGACGAAGTGATGTTTGCCGTTATAAAAATAAATAATTGTCACTACAGAGACTCCAAGTATTCAAATGTATGCCTGCCAGAGTAAGATGCAGGCAGACAGCATAGCTATCTATTGACAGTGACTATAGAGAATGCAGGCAGAAAGGTCAGAAAACAAGAGGTAAGTTACACCTGGTGATCCAAATTCTACTATCAAGTATCACAGAAACAGGCATTATACCACATTATTTCCTTTTCACCTTGCTGGGTATGTTCCTTGTTTCAGTTGTCCTTGTTTTATACCTTTCTGAACAAAAATAAATGTGTTCTGTACTTGTCATTTTGCTTAATTGTGAGAGAGTAAAAGAGGAGAGGGATGATAGATAGATAGACAGATAGATATAGATAGAGATACAGATATAGATATAGATATATACACAGATTGATAGACAGATAGATAGAAGATTAGATAGATGATAGATAGATAGATAGATAGAAGATAGATAGATAGATAGATAGATAGATAGATAGATAGATAGATAGATAGATAGATAGATCAATCTTCTTCCTAGGTCTTGAATCCTATCCTAGGCATTTAAGACTGTTGAATGGTATAGGGACAAGATGTATTTCTTATAAAGAGTTTGACTCTATGGATCAGAATACTAGATCTTGGGAAACCTCAAATCCTTTGTTACTTTCTTGCTGTTCTAGGATTTAGTCTCCTTTCTCTAATTGCACTTCATTGTAACTGTGGTCCGTCTTCAAGGATTGCTGATACAAACTGAAGCCAGTCATGTGGAGTAGTCTTATTGCATGTAGCCCATGTATTAACCATTCCCCTAACAAATGGTCATACATGTCATAAGATACTACTGCTTAGTCCAGTGCTCCAATGCGGGTCTCTGTCTCTATCTCCATTCATCGCCAGATGAAGATTCTATGGTGGTATGCAAGATATTCATCAGTGTGGCTATGGGACAAGGCCAGTTCAGGCATCCACTCCTCTGCTGCCCAAGGAACAAGCTGGGGACATCTCCTTGGACAACTGGGAACCACTCTAGAGTCAAGTCTCTTGCCAACCCTAAAAGGGCTCCCTTAATTAAGATATCTACTTCCCCGCTCCCATATTCACCTTTCCCCCTTCCCAACCATACCATTCCCCCAAGCTCTCCCCAATCCTCCCCTTTTCTTTCTCTCAAGGTCTAAATGAGGAGCAAAAAGAGGGAGAACATGAACAAGAAAGTCAGGACCGGGAGGGGTGCATCCAACCACTGAGATGTTGGGACTGATTTAATGGGAGCTCACCAAGGCCAGCTAGACTGGGAGTGATGGAGCATGTGATCAAACTGGACTCTCTGAATGTGGCTGTCATTGAGGGCTGACTGAGAAGCTCAGGACAATGGCACTGGGTTTTGATTCTACTGCACGGACTGGCTTTGTTGGAGCCTGGTTTGTTAAGATGCTCACCTTTCTAGACCTAGATGGAGGGCGGAGGACCTTGGACTTCCCAGAGGGCAGGGAACCCTGACTGCTCTTAGGAGAGAGAGGGAGAGTGGGGGGAGGGAGAGGGAAATGGAAGGGAGGAGGTGAAAATTTTTTAATAAATAAATAAATAAAAATAAAAAATAAAATACTACTGCTTACTTAATTTCTTTTAGATCTTTCTTATCTATAGGTTTCTGTTTATAATCTTTGCATGTACTTAAGTATTGAGAATTTGTTGCCTAGTAGGAGGTAATAATGGGATAAGTAGCTAAAACTCTTGATAATTCTTTTCTGACACTGCGAAGTACTGTTGATGCTAAATCCTTTGCTTGTATCTCTTCTCCTTGCTAATAAGTTCTGATACTTTCCCCAATATATACAAATCTTTTTACCACTATCTTTTGTAAAGCCTGAATCTCTTTACCTGTGAATATTTCTAATGATTTCATCAAATCAAATAATTTCTGGTCCTCATTATACACATGTGAGTCCAAGGTATAAATTTTTCTATTAATGATAATTTCTCATTCTTAGATATTATTTGGATGGCATGCAGATTGCCTTCCTGAAGAGATACTCTATCTTCTAACTTCTAACTTTTTAGCAGATTTTGATTGTCAATATCAACAGTATGAATCTTTTCAGATAATCTCTCAGTATCCTTTTGTAAGGTTTTAGAATTCATTTACATGGACTGAATTTTGTCTGTTAAATTAAGATCATTATATTTTTAATGGTATTACTTTTTCATCTAATTTTTTGTTATCAGTCTGTAAAGACTGTGTCATTTCTAAAAGTATCTCATTCTTGTTTATGTTACAGATAACTTTTCTTCCAAGAACAGAGCTGCTGTACTACCCAGAACTATAACAAAAACAAAATTATTATTAAAGGGTTAAATTATCTTCAGTATTTTTCTTCTTCATATCATTACTTTATTTCTTTTCCACATATACTGCACTAAACACTATATATTCCCTGGTTTTAATTATAAACATCTACTTTTCTCTTATTCAATATCTAATAAGGTGATGAAATATAAACAGACAATAATTTTTGTAGTTATTTTATATTCTGCCACTTTACTTAAAATGTTAATTGTTTCTAAAGATTTTCTTATGATATTTTTAGTTCACTTATTTATAGCACATCATCTCCAATAGGGATAATTTTACCTATTTCCCATTTGTTTACCTTTATTTACTTTTTCTTGCATTATTACTCTAGCTACTGCCCCAATCACTTTGTGGAAAGTAATGTGTTAGCATTGCCCCATACTTGGTTTTGTTCAGATGGCTTTGATGTTTTTAAATTTAAGTTGGCATGGATGGTAGGTTTGTTATACATATCTTTACTAGGTAGAAGCATGTTCCTCTCTGTCCTACTTTTTCAATGGGTAATATGAATAACTGTCTCTAGGGAGGAGGACAATGTGGTGACAGAAGACAATAGTATGAGAAAGGGGTGGAGGTGGTGCAAAGAAACAGGTAAGATGGAGAGCAATATTGAGGGAAAAGAAGTGGGGAGAAATAAAGAACATTAACAATAACAGAAAAAGTCATAAAATATTTTATGGTTACTTAAATTTATAAGTGTGTGTGTGTCTGTGTGTTTGTGGTGTGTAAAAATTTTAAAGATGTTAGATCACTTGGAATAATAATGGAAATCAAAGAGTCTTAAACTATGTAACAACAATAATAACAAGAACAAAACAGTTCTAGTCATGAGGAGTCTTCTTGAGTTATTTGTTAGGGTGGTATAAGATACAGGAAATCTTCCAGAGTTATTTGTCAGGGTTTGTTTAAGATACTTCCGCAATTGTATATGCTGATATTGTTGACCTTGCCCGCCTTCTAGACCTTGAAGATAGAATCTTATTTCTGAAGATACTATATATTTCTCATATAGGCCTTGGAGAAATGAAGCGAAAACTGACCTGGAAGACTCCTTCAAATGACTAGAATTCACATTATCCAATGGTATTTCTCAAACTATCAAAGGAAAAAGTAAGTAATAGTCATAACTAGTTATGAAGTCTATAAACTATAAAAAAGACTACTATAGGAAAATATAACCAATGATGTAATAATTGTATTTATACCTTGGAAATAAAAAAGAGCCATATAACTGTACACAAAAGACCCTCTCAGTAAAAGGAAATTCCTTCTAGTACTGGAAAAATAGTCAAATATCCATGATTAATAAGTTCAGGGATCAGAGGAAATCATACTTCTGACAGTACTAAACTAGTATAAACCCTAACTGCATTCTAAAAACCTCTCCCTTATATACACAAATAATTTTGGCTCTCACGTCTCCAGACCTTGAGATTAAAAGCATACATTAGGAAACATAGCTTTGACATTTAAAATATTTTAATGTATAGGAATTCACAGCCATATGTTATTTAGTAGAAAAAGGTCAATAGTCTGTGTATTTTCTCTGAGAAAGATTAACAAGCATATTAGTATTATTCAGGGTAAATAAGATTAGCTGCTTTATTAAGCATTATTCATGTCTCTATTGTTCAGAATAATATAATATGTCTCTATAAACAAAAGAAAACCTAAATAATAAATCATAAAATAGCAAACATTCCCCTGTGGTTCTTCAATGCGCACATGTTAAAACTTTTAGTGCTTATGGTAAAACTACTGCAGTTTTTAAATGTTTTTTATTAAAAAATAATTTTTCATTTTACATAACAACCCTAGTTCCTCCTCCATCCCCTTCTTTTTCTCTCCCACTCTCCCTTCCCATCCTCCTCTTCCTTGTGGAGTCAACAAGGTCTGGTATACCAATTTGAGACAGGAGCAAGCCCCTATACCCTGCATCAAGGCTGAACAATCTATCCTACCATAGAAAATGGGGCTATAAGAACCAGTTCATGTACCTGGAATAAATGCCACTGCCAGCGGTTCTCCAAACATATCAAACCACATAATTGTCATCCACTTTCAGAGGGTCTAGCTTGTTCCCATGCAGGTTCTTCAGCTGTCACTATGGTCTGTGAGCTCACACTAATTCATTCGGCTGTCTCTATGGTTTTCCCCGTGATGCTCTTGAAGTCTCTTATTCATATGATCCCACCTCCCTCTCTCAAATGAAGTCCAGGAGCTCAGTCCAGTGTTGACTGTGGGTCACTGTATCTGCTTCCATAAATTTCTGAATCTAGATTCTCTGATGACAATTAGGGTAGTAATTAATTTGATTAAACGGGAAGACTCTTTCAGATGCCCTCTCCACTATCGTTAAGAGTCTTAACTGGGGTCATCATTGTGGATTTCTGAACCAAATGCCGTGCTTTCTTAGATGATGTTGCTCCTAGTCTGATCACCATATTCAGGATTTTCTACCAATAGCTGTTTTTCCATTTGGATTATATATTCATTTTTTTTAACTTCCACTGTCTCAAAACTCTAGAACTTTCTTATCTGGTCTCCTAATTTTTAAAATGTAATGTTATTTTTTGTTTCTTCAAATATTGTTTCCTATTGTCTATAGTCTCACAGGAGAATATTTTAATAATGGGAGTCTTGTGAGGATGGAAGATCAATTTTTGTTAGGTTTCTTGCTGTTTTCCAGAATCTAAAATAAAGGCATTATATGTTATTAATGTGAGTATATTCCTTTGTTACAGTTAGTGGGAATCAGTGTAGTTCAAGGCAAACACATTATAATTTGCATCTTGAAAGTGCCTTCATAAGGCATTTTGACATTTCAGTCCCTCTTTCTGTTTTTGTTTCCTGTTAGAGGTTAAGCAACTTTACTCAGCTGCATGCTTCTTTTCATTATGTGTGGCTCTGTGGCAAAGAAAAAAATAAGAATCCATCACATGGACTTAAACACCAAAGCTTGCCATCAAAATTCTCTTTCTTTATGTAGGTTGAGTACATTAGCTATCTGTTACAGTGACATGAAGCTAAAGGCATGTCCTAAAAGGCAAAATTTTTCAAAATAACAACTGAAATTTGTGTTCGATGTTAGACCAATGATATCAATCTAGACCATTTACTAAAAAAAAAAAAAAAAAAAACAAAAAAAACAAACAAAAAAAACTACTTCAAAATCTGTTTAATACACATCACTTTTCGGTGTGTTCATAAGTAATGTAACACATTAACATTGATTTGTCTATTAGTAGTATGAAATATTAAAGTTATGGAAACCATATTATTGATATCTAATATTAGCTATACACATTTTATAGGTTAAAGCAATAGCAATACAAATGGGAAGGGCATATGCTCATTAAATAAAAATTAATGTTCTGTTTTTACTCGCAGTTATTAACCTTTACACAAACCTGCAGTAATCTTTAAAGTTTTGAAGAAGAAGATGGGGACCCACAACAATGACTCCATCTAGTTTTTCTTCTCTAGCCCCACACATTGATGTTGGACCTCTATTCCTATTCTGTGAATTCCTATTCTATTGCTATTCTGTGAATCAAGATCTCCTGACAAAATTGAAAGCATAGGGGTTGAGGGAAAAAGGGAGGGTAGAAGGGGAGGAGGGAAAAGAAAGGGAGGTAAAAGGAGAACTTGAGAGGATGGGATAGTTGAGATGGAGGAAGGACAAAGATCGAAAACAAGAAAAGAGATATTTTGATTGAGGGAGTCACTTTGGGGCTAACAAGAAACCTAGCCCTAGAGAAATTCCCTGGATCCACAAGGATGACCCCAGTTAAGACCCTATGCTCTAGGGGAGGTAGTACCCAAAATGGCCTTGTTGTGTAGTCAGATTGATGAATATCTTAAATGTCACCGTAGAATCCTTCAGCAACAAACTGATGGAAACAGAGGCAGAGACTCACAGTGGAACATGGGTTGAGCTCTCAAAGTCCAGGTGAAGAATGGGAGGAGTGAGAATATGAGCAAAGAGGTCAAAACCATGATGCGGACACCCACTGAAGCAGTTTACCTGATCTAATGGGAGCTCACCACTTCAGTCAGACTGGGAAGAAACTAGCAGAGAACTGGCCTTTTGGGAACCTATTCTCTTTAGATGAATATCTTGCTCAGCCTAGATATAGGGAGGAGGGCCTTGTATTTCCTCAAAGCAATGTGCCTTACCCTCTCTGAGGAGTGGATGAGTTATAGGGTGTGTTGGAAGGTGGAAAGATTGGGAGTAGAGGAGGGAGTGAGAACAGGGATTAGTATGTAAAATGAAAAGTACAGTTAGTTTTCTTTTTTAAAATAAAAAATAATGCAAATATTTTATTTTTGGATTACATTTAAAGTAACATTCTGGCATGCTGATAAACATTTGAAAAGTCATCTCAACTTCGATGAGTCCTCACAAAGTCAAATCAGAATAAGGAGGAAAATGGCATGAGTAAAAACATTTTAACAAGCATAACTTAATTTATTTTTAAATTATAGAAAATGATGATGCCAGGTATAGGGTTTCTAATGCTGTGATAAAAATGGCATGACCAGGATTCGGGCCACGGCAGCGGCCCCGGCGAGGGGGAGCTAGGACTTTCCCCGACCCCATAGACTCCCAGGTCAGCCTGCCCTGCTGGCTACACCCTGCTAGCTTCCCGCCAGCCATTCCTGCTTCCATCCAGAGGGCCTTCCGAGTGATCCTGCATCTGACGAAGGATGGCGATACAGTCGGAAACCCACATTGCAGCACGGGACTGAGCCCCCCGAGGTCCAAATGAGGAGCAGAAGGAGGAAGAACATGAAAAACGAAGTCAGTACTGCGAGGGATGCCATCACCCACTGATACAAGGGAACGGATCTGATGAGAGTTTACCAAGGCCAGTTGGACTGGGACTGAAAGAGGACGTGATCTAACCAGACTCTCCGAATTTGGCCGGATTCTCTGACTGTGGCTGACCCGAAGTCTTTCTGAAAAGCCATTGACTATGACACTGGGACCTGTTTCCTCTACATATAATGGATTTTGGGGATCCAGTCTGTTTGGACACTCACCTTCCTGGACCTGGAGGGAGGGGGAAGGAACTGGAACTTCCCACAGGGCAGGAAACCCTGACTGCCCTGGGGGACGAAGAGGGAGGAGGAGGGGGAGTAGGGGGAGTGGGAGGGTGTTGGGAGGGGGGGTGGAAATGGAAACTTTTATAATTTAATAAAATTTACTAAAAAAAAAAAAAAAAAAAAAAAAAAAGAGCAGAAAAAAAAAAAAAAAAAAATGGCATGACCAAATACAGTTTGAGGAGGAAAAGATGCATTTCATTACATATGTCTTAGGTCAAATTCTATAACTGAGGGAAATTAGTACAGAAGCACAAGGCAGGAACTGAAGCTGAAGTCATGGAACCATTTTCCTGTGAACCTTTAGTTTGCTTTCTAGTACACTCCAGGTTCACCTGCCTAAGTACCCTCAGTGAATTAGCTGCTACCACCTCAATCAGCAATCAACAAACTGTCCTACAGACAGTCTTCCCTTAAGACAATAATGGAGATGCTCATCAGTTGAGACTGCCTCTTCCTGCATATGTCTCACTTTGTGTTAAGTTGACAAAAATATACCTGGATACTGGGAAAGGTGACACATCCCTTGTTTTTTTCTATTTTTCTATTTAATTTTTTACATATATTTGGTTTTTTATTTGTTTATTTATTTACTAATTAAAAATTTCCACCTCTTCCCATCCTTTCATTTCCCTCCCACTCCCCCCACTTCCCCTCCCCCTCACTCTCCTCCTAAGAGGCACAGTTCCCTGCCCTGTGGGAAGTACGAGCCCATCCCCTCCATCCAGGTCTAGGAAGGTGTGCATCCAAACAAACCTGGCTCCGAAAAAGCCAGTACATGTAGTAGAATCAAAATCCGGTGTCATTATCATTGGCTTCTCATCTGCCCTCATTGTCAGCCACATTCAGAGAGTCCGGTTTGATCATATGCTAGTTCAGTCCCAGTCCAGCTGGCCTTGGTGAGCTCCCATTAGATCAGTCCCACTGTCTCAGTGGGTGAAACGCACCGCACCCCTTGTGGTCCTGACTTCCTTGCTCATGTTCTCCCAGCTTCTGCTCTTCATCTGGGCCTTGGGAGCTCAGTCCAGTGCTCCAATGTGGGTCTCTGTCTCTATCTCCATCCATTGCCGGATGATACGGTGATACGCAAGATATTCATCAGAGTGACTGTGGGAGAAGGCCAGTTCAGTCACTCTCTCCTCTGCTGCCCATGGACCTAGCTGGAGGAATCACCTTGGACACCTGGGAACCCCTCTAGAGTCAAGTCTCTTGCCAATCCTAAAATGTCTCCCTTAGTTAAGGTATCTTCTTCCCTGCTCCCATATACACCCTTCGTCCATCTCAACCATCGCATTCCCTCAAGGTCTCCCCAATCTTCCCCTTCTCCCTTCTCTCTCCCCATCTCCCCTTCCCCGCAACAGAACTCCAACCCCCTGATACCAACTTTTGCCCAGCGATCATGTCTACTTCCAATATCCAGGATGATAAATACATGTTTTTCTTTGGGTTCACCTTCTTATTTAGCTTCTCTAGGATCATGAACTATAGGCTCAATGTCCTTTGTTTATGGCTAGAATCAACTTATCAGTGAGTACATACCATATTCCTCTTTTTGAGTCTGGGTTACCTCATTCAGTAAAGTGTTTTCTATTTCCATCCATTTGCATGCAAAGTTCAAGATGTCATTGTTTTTTACCGCTGAGTAAAACTCTAATGTATATATGTTCCACACCTTCTTTAACCGTTCTTCTATTGTGGGGCACCTAGGTTGTTTCCAGGTTCTGGCTATTACAAATAGTGTTGTTATGAACATAGTTGAACAAATGCTTTTGTAGTATGATAGGGCATCTCTTGGGTATATTCCCAAGAGTGGAATTGCTGGGTCCTGAGGGAGATTGACTCCCAGTTTCCTGAGAAACCGCCACACTGATTTCCAAAGTGACTGCATAAGTTTTCATTCCCACCAACAATGGATGAGTGTTCCCCTCATTCCACATCCTCTCCAGCATAGGCTATCACTGTTGTTTATGACTTTCGTCATTCTGACAGGTGTATAATGGTATCTCAAAGTTGTTTTGATTTCAATTTCCTTGATTACTAAGGAGGATGAGCATAACCTTAAGTGTCTTTTGGTCATTCGAAGTTCTTCTATTGAGAATTCTCTGTTCAGTTCAGTACCCCATTTTTTAATTGGGTTAATTAGAGTTTTAATGTCTAGTTTCTTGAGTTCTTTATATATTTTGGAGATCAGACCTTTGTGATGTGGGGTTGTTGAAGATCGTCTCCCATTCAGTAGATTGCCTTTTTGTCCTAATAACAGTGTCCTTTGCATTGCAGAAGCTTCTCAGTTTCAGGAAGTTCCATTTACACTTTAGGGTATTACTCAACGGTTAAAAAAACCAAACAAACAATGATATCTTGAATTTTGCATGAAAATGTATGGAATTAGAAAACACTATCCTGAGTGAGGTAACCCAGACCCCAAAACATGAATGTGATATGCACTCACTCATATGTGGATACTGGCGACAAACAAAGGATATTGAGCCTATAGTTCATGATCCTAGAAAAGCTAAGTAATGAGGCGAATGCAGAGGAAAACATATATAGATCCACCTGGAAATTGGAAGCAGACAGATCGCCTGAGAAAATTGGGATCTTGGTGGGGGGGGAAGAAGGGAGGGTGGAAGAAGAGGAGGGGGGAAGGGAAGAGGTGAAAACTTGAGTGTATGGGAATTTTGAGATGGAGAAAGGACAGAGATGAGAGCGAGAAAAAGATATCTTGATTGAGGGAGCCATTTTAGGGTTAGCAGAAACCTGGTTCTAGAAAAATTCCCAGGAATTCACAAAGATGACTCCAGCTAAGACCTAAGCAAGGGAGAACAAGGGCCAGATCTTGGCTTGTCCTCTACTCAGATTGATGAATATTTTAAATATCACCATAGACACATCCCTATAATCCCAAGACTCTGAACTCAGCACCAGAACACCGTAAAAGAAGGTAAACAAAGATTTATAGGAAATGTGAGCATTCATCAAGGTCTAATATTAGCCAATAGTAAGGAAAGATTAAAAAGAAAATAATACAGAAATACCTACATAACACTACAGAAAAGACCAGGAAATGATTCAGAAATAGGAAGGAATGGCATGTTTGACATATTGAAAGGGAAATAAACGTTTCCAATGCTAAGCTCGTTATGCAGCAAACATACAAATTTTATTTTCATTATTTTTATTTTTGTGTGTGGGTTGTGTCTCTTTGTTTGTATTTGCATGGAGGGGCAAATGCCCATAGAGGCCAACACACAAATTCCCCAAATTGCTCCTTAACTTTCCTTGCTTCTAGGTTCTGTTCCTCACAATTTTCTGGGCTATTTCTAAAACCATCACCTGCTAGATTATTCACTTATCTAATTGATGCCTCTTTTTAACTTAGCATCTCAAAAAACAATAATTATTAGCTCTTAAAGGTACAAAACTTACTTAGTATTATTTTGTATAATCTTTACTCTTATGGAAAATGTCAGATATTTTTCCTCAAGTTAAAGTCCTGCTCACTCAATCAATTGAGATATCATAAAGATAAGGGGATTTTTTTCAATATCCTATTTAGAGTACTCACCAAAACTTCATATTCTGTAATTATTTATGTATATCCTGGTTTGTAGTAAAATTCTTAGAATATAACTTAATCTTCCTTTGATTGGAATGCCATAGAAAAGATGCCCCCAAACTGGGACTCAATCCCATTAAACTTGACTTGTCTTATAACTGTATAGCTTTGAAGTTCCAAAAAAAGTGTAGCAAACATAATTGTTATTCCTATTAGACATCAATAATGAAGAAATAGTACAGAGAAAAGGACCTATGTTGATTGTTCATATACCTTGACTGTTTTCTGGGAATTTCAATATAAAATCATGAACTTCTGAAAGATGTTTGTGTTCATAACTCTTAGCTGTAATTTTGTTTTGATTTAGCAATGTGAAGGAAATTATTGTTTTGAACACATTTTCTGGCCCCGGTGAAGCCTGTAGCACTTCTCACTCACATTCTTTACATGTTACCTCCCACCTTCTTCTCACTTAATCTTAGTGTGTCCTGAGACTTGTTTTATCTAATAAACATAGAAAGAAGTAACCAAATGCCCATTTCATTGAACTGACTCAAGACCCCTGAACATATAAGCTGCCAATTTTCCAGTTTTCTAAACTTACATGTATAAAGTCCATCAGATCATATATAGAGATGCATAGGTAAAGCATGTTGAATAAAAAAAGCATGGTAGGAATTGATGATATTGCCCTCTTTCCATATCTTAGTTTATGACCAATATTCTCTTTATTTTTCAATGATTTTAGGTACTGAAGTTAACAAACAACTCTGGTTTCATCCTAACTTATTTTTTTTTATTTTTTGAGATTATAATATAATTACTATATTTTCCCTTCACCCTCCTTTGCTACAAAATTCCCATATATTTCAAATTTATGGCCTCCTTCTTTAAATGGAATAAGACCCAACTATTCTAACAGTTTTATATGTGAAAGAGACATATTTGTATGTGAACTAGTATTCCAAAGTTTGGGATGGTACTATACAGAATAGCACAGTAGCTTGTTTAGAGATTTCGGGCCTGCCTGTCTATCCCAACTCACACCCATCTAGCAGGAACCCACTTGACTTCAGCTTCTACTAATAAAGTATAACAACAGCAACAACAACAAAAACAGGAACCAGTTGCTCTATCACAACTCACTGAACTTTTCTGCTATAGGGAAATATATATTAGAAATACATGTTTATAATTACAGCCACTCAATGTGGTCATTTGAATAAGAATAGCCCCATATACTCATATCTTTGAATGCTTAGGGTGTGGCCTTATTGGAGTAGATGTGGCCTTGTTTGAGGAAGTGTGTCACTTAGGGTAGACTTTGCGGTTTCAAATACCAAAGCCAGACCTTGTAGTTCTCTTGCTGCTCCCTACTGATTCATGTGGAGAAGTTTCAGCTAAGTCTCCAGCACAGTGTCTTCCTGAAAGCTGCCACTCTTCCTGCCATGATGAAAATGGACTAAACCTCTAATCTGTAAGCCAGTCCCAATTAAATATTTTCCTTTACAATGATTTCTATGGTCATAGTAACTTTTCCCAGCAATAGAAACCCTGACTAAGATAGTCTGCAAAGTGAGTCTAAATTAACAGATCGCTAAGTAAGCATAAGAACACAGAGCATCTCAGTGTTTATAATATGGTAACTGAGTAGCACACTCAGAGGGTGCTATTAAAAACAGAGAGAAGCAACACCACCAATCACTCACTGTGTGTCTGGGTTCCTCACAGGTGATCAATAGAGTCGACTTGTTATGTCATCTGTTTTTGTTGGCTGATTTTACAATCAAGGATAACAGTTAAATTTGAAGGTCCTCTAAAAACAGACAATTATGTCATTAGTCAATTTGCCTTACAAACTTACTTATTGATTAACTTTGCCAGCAGTAGTTGTTGTTTATTTAATGCAGTGTTATAAAATGTTTATGACAATGTATCCTACTCATTAGCGGTCCTAACACTTAGAGAAATGCTTTCAATTTCCCCTTTGCATGAGGATGTAAAATAGAAATAGTTTTTCACTGGCCTATCCCCACTATATACATATATTTAATATCACATATTATTCCCACATCTTTTGTCTTTCTTGGTATGATCAATACAGGTTTTAGTAGATAACATCTTTAGGCACGTTCCTAAGTTCACATTCCTCCTTTAATTATTTATTCAGTCATTTTCTTTTTCTTTTCTTTTCTTTTCCTTTACTTTTCTTTCATTTTTTTTTATTTTTGTTGTTATTTTGCTTTTTGTTATTCGAGACACGGTTTCTCTGTAGCCTTGGAGCCTGTCCTGGAACTACCTCTTGTAGAACAGGCTGGCCTCATTCTCACAAAGCCTGCCTGCCTCTGCCTCCCGAGTGCTGAGTTTAAAGGTGTGCACCACCACTGCTGGGCCAGATTCTCATTTTTAAGAACTCAAACCTTCTAAAAGTTTATGTTTGGTGTTATAATCTACCCTAATTAACCCTTTTAAAAACACTTGTTTTCAATCTTTGTATAGTGATTGAATGATTGATTTGTTTGCTTATAAAGAATATTGTAAAGAACTGAAATTTACCTGGGTGGGGGGAGATTCCCTATGTCCTTCTCCCATCCTTTAAGGATTAATCTAATGGGGGCAAGATGTATTCTCCCAAATATAAAGTTTTTACTTCCCAGGTTCTCTGCCCCCTAGTGGAATTCCTAAGTTCTCTCATTAGGTTTGGCTAGAATGGTTCACTAATTTTGCAGCTTATAGGTAAAACCACTTTTCTTATGTCATTTTTTATTTCTGATGCTGGTCTGATTTTATGTCTTAAATTCCCTAACTAATCATTTGGACCACCTTTATCTTTTCCTATGACCCTTTCTAATCATTATGTTGATCACCACACCTGCTTACACTCTCCATTGTCCTCCACTGGGAAAGTTTGAGTCTTACAGCTTATCTGTCCTGATGTTTCTTTTCAATGTCAGATAAATCACTCTTAAGCTCCCATTTGAGGTCATTAACCATTAAGTGACATCAACATCATTTTTAAAATATTAATAAGAATTTTGACATACTCTGCTCTCGTTATTACTTTCCCGTGTAAACAAAATAAAAAACTGACAGTATATTAAACAACATGACTGCCCATCAAAACTAGAGACTAAGATCATACTTAAGAAGAGACCACTCCCTGGGTTATATGATACAGATAATGCAGGCTCAAATTCAACAAAAATATTTCTTCGTTTGTATCTCTGTAAAGTGAGGTTTTTTTTTTTTGACTACTGATGGAGAAAAAACAAAATAGAATTTGCCCAACTGTGATTTCTTTAATCGGCAGTCTAAAATTTCTGAATTATATCTGCTCACCTGTGTAATAGTGGTTTAACTGTATTGGATATAAATATCTATCTATTATGGAAGACTTTCTCCAAAGGGGTAGGGGATGACCTATGCCTGGCACTGTAAGCTTGGGTAATAAGCCTGGCCTGAGGAGGTTGTCAGATCCAGGCAGGGAACATATTACTGATATTTTTAACTAAAAAGTCATAGTGTTAAACTACATTCTAAATATTCCTGTTTATACCCATAGATAAAAGCAGCTGAAAGCCTTAATCAGAGAAGCCTCTCCCTCCAATGAATGAAGAGATTCAAAGATTCCTAAAGTACATGAATAAGCAATAGCTGTGGGGCCATTCCTAAAACAGAGATTTATTCCATGCAATGCAAGTTCTCAGAAAGCTGTAGAAAAGGGAAAGGGAATAATATAAGATCTGGAAGACAGGGTAAGATAGTATGAAGGTTTCCTCCAGAGACTCCACACAACCACTACATCTATACATTTATATCAATGGTAGTTGTATGCCTTGGGCCAAACCAAGGGAAAAAATCCCTATGAATAATAAATCAAAGATTGAAGAGAAGCTTACCTACCCTACTATTTATCTTTTGGAATATTTGTTATTGATAGGTTCTATGAGAAGGCAAATACATTTCATTGTTTGTTTCCCCACTGCTGAGCCCACCAGGGTCAATAGGTAGCTCTGAATTAATGTTCACATTCACTATCTAGTGTGAGAGAGGTTTGTACAGGGGGTTGATAGGTAACGTGATAAGTTTTAAAGAGGTGGGAGTGGATGTTTTTACTTTAAAATACCTGGAAGACACATTTGAACCATATATATTATATACATTCTTAAATTGCATAGGAAAGTGAACAGAAAATCTCCACTGTATGTTCTGAAGAAATCTTCTGAAGGCTATTCTTCACCCTCCTCTCTGGGAAAAAACAAATATGGGCAAACAGTAGAATAATAATTTTATATTCTCACACAATGATTCAAAAATGAACAAATCTCCTTCCTTGAATAATCAATGCTGTCCTATTTGACTTTCTTTCTTTTTTTTTTTTTAGAGAAATGGATCAAATTAGTGCTTTTTTGGAAAAGTTGTAAAAATCATTTGAGGATGTTAACCTGGAGTTTCTCTAATGTGTTTTAGCTTTATTCTTCCAAGCAGAAGTGGAATTTCTTTTATTATTCTTTTGGAATCACATAAAATCACCAAAGACAACTATTAAACATAATGGCTGTGCACATTAGAGATTCAAGGTTGAAGTAACAAGAATGAAACAACAGATTTAAAAGAACCAAACTGTCACTTAGTGTCAGTTCCATTTATCAACTCCATTAACTCCACGGGAAAAAATAAACCAACAACAAAAGCTCTTCTGCATTTCTTTGCTTGGTACAAACTCAGTGTAACACACATGTGAATGCATGATAATGTAAAGAGATCTGGTCAACCAGCATTCTTTTATACAGTTTTACTGTTTTCCACATAATTCTATGGTTGATATTAATTAAATAACCTAGCCATGTATACTCTAAATTTTATTTTTATAATTTTCATCTAAGTCTTGTTTGTTCCTTCTTTAACTTATTGTTCTTTTGTCCCTAGTAATTAGAACTATCAAAGGGGCAGAAACCTCACCAAAGCAAAACACGTGCTTTACCAATTGATAGGAGTTTTTTGTTTTCTTGTTGACCATTTTAGATGGCTTTTTGTCTCTCTCATTCTCATTTATATTGCAGACAGTTGTACAATGGTCTTTCTGGTATTTAGTGCTGAAAAACCCAATTGGTGATGTGTAGTAAAATTTTACTGCTTGTCTCAGTAGAAAAAGGAGCAATTCCTATACCTACCTTGCAGTTGAAAAGTTCAACCTTTATCTGTTTAGCCAGCTTTAATTCAAGCATAGGTCTCTCCACAGAGGGAAGAAAAGCTGAGCCATCAAACTCTTTATAGCAATCCCTTGAGCAAGCAATCTGCCTGCTGGTGCTCCTGCAATTATGGAGAGTTTATGCTGCTTCATTTGTGCAGAATTCTTGGGCAACAGAAGTGTCAATAGCTCACCTTTCTTCCTAGCTTAGCCAATTACTTGTGTATTTGTTTATAAATATTTAAAAAAACGGCCATGTTATTAGCTAGCTATGCACTTCTTAACTCAGACAAAATCTCTTGAGAGTCCTGAGTTATATTGAAAGTACTGAATAAAAATCAAAAAATTAATTTTAGTACGTAGTTCATTGACAAAATTCATTTGTCAAAGTAGTATGTATTTGATTACAGAGGCTTTATAGATTACCCCTATTAATCTTAACCATATTTTTCCAATGCTCAAATCTTTTCCCATACATCTATAGTATTTAACTGATGAAATACTCTTTGCTGTTTTATTTTACATGCCTTTCTGTAAAATGTGTGATAGATACAAGAGTGGTATGGAAAATATGTATCTCACTTGTCCTTATTTATTATTCAGACTACATGGTGCATTAAACATTTAGACAAAGCATTTTCTTTCCTGTAGTGTCTGTAAAAGACTGATAGCAGAAATGGTCATTCTCAGAATCCACTGCTTAAACATGTGCAAATTTGACTTAGTCACTTAAAATTTATTGTTTTAGCAAAGATGTTAATCATTCCAATAGAGTAATGACTGTTTTCTTTATATAGTTTGTGAAAATCAGTCAAGAAAATATACCACACCCACTTTCTGAAAAACACAAAAACCAAACCCTAAAATATGAAATAACTGCACTAAAATATGTTCAAGTTGCATTCAAATTCATTTGTTTTTAAACACCAGAATAAAATTTTTGATGCAGAATATGTAAAAATGAAGCAAATTTGCAGAAGAAAATAGAGAAACTCTGGCTGGTTGTCTGAGTACTACCGATATATGGAGCTAACAGATACATGTCTGGAAAAAAATACCTGCTATGGACTAAAATACTTTAGAGTCTTAATGTGTAAATAAAGTACTTAATTATAAAAATCATTGTTCTTTTTTCTAGTGGATAAAATTTGAAATATTTATGCGAGTAAATAAAACTATAGAATTTCAGATGGAGAACAGTGGATAGAATCATTACTTTTCTGTGTTATAAAATGCTGAACTTTTGTTAGTTGTGAGGCAAGCTTAAAGAAATAGTGGGTCTATTCTGTTCATTTTCCACCATGCAAACTTGTATTCAATTTGAAATGCATTGCATGTCTGAGGTTCTGCCCTTTATATATTTTCATATCCTCTGCATACCAAGCAGAAATGTAAGATTTCTGCTTCATTTCTACATTTCAGTCAAATTCATTTTTCCCAATTGAGATAGAAAGTGTGAAGTTTGACAGGTTTCTATTTTTAGCTGTTTTAACCAGGTGCTTTTAAAATGAAATTTTAATTGCCCGGCAAAGCCTTTGAAAGCTGTCTCTTGACAAACAACTTTTAAAAAACATTTATGGTTAAATATTGATCACAATATATTTGATGTATATCCTTTGCTATTTAGCTGTAAGTTTCAACTTTATATGAAATTTTCTTATTTTATAAACTGGAAAAATCTAGAAAAAGACTCAGCAGATAAATCCAGTAGTTGCAGAAGTAGATCTTAGTTGCAACCCCAAAGCCATAATAAAAGCCATTTGTGTTGAAGTGTGCATCTGTGAGACATGAAACCAGTAAGATTGCTGGAGCTATCTGTTCACCAATCTAGCTCAGATTCAGCGAAAGAATCTATCTTAAAGAATTAATAGAAGAAATTTTGAGCAGGGAGTCAGTAATCTTATCTGTCCTCTGTATGCATACTTAAAACTGTATGTACATACCTGTGAATTTACACTGTGCACACACATACAAAAATATGCACACACATACACACACACATACACACACACATTCACACACATACACACATCACTCCCATACAAATAAAATGAATCTGTCCTGGAGCTAGCTCTTGTAGACCAGACTGGCCTTGAACTCACAGAGATCCGCTTGCCTCTGTCTTCCAAGTGCTGGAATTAACGGCATGCGCCACCACTGCCCGGCTGTAGATAAATCTTGCTTTGCTTTCATGTCTAAAATCTACTTATGAGTGAGTATATATTATATTTGTCTTTCTCGGTCTGTGTTCCCTCACTCAATATGATGTTTCCATCCATTTGCTTACAAATTTCACGATTTCATTAGCTTTTTTTCTAATGTGTAGTACTCTATTGTATAAATGTACCATATTTCCTTTATTCATTATTTGATCGAGGGGCATTTAGGTTGTTTCCAGGTTCTGACTATTACAAATAATGATGTTATGAACATAGTTGAACATACCTCCTACAACTCATAAGCACCTTCAATAATGTAGAGAATACAAGATTAACTCAAATAAATCAGTATCTCTCCTTTATACGTATGTTACATTGATTGAGAAAGAAAACAGAGAAACATCATCCTTCACAATAGCCACAAATAAAATATCTGGAAGACCTGTACGATAAGAATTTTGAATCTTTGAAGAAAGAAATTCAAGAAGACACCAGAAAACAGAAAGATCTCCCATGCTCTTGTGTAGGTAGAATTAATATAGTGAAAATGGCAATCTTACCAAAAGACCATCTACAGATTCAATGTAATGCCCATCAAAATCCCAGCAAAATTCTTCACAGACCTTGAAAAAAACCATGCTCAACTTCATATGGAAAAGCAAAAAACCCAGTATAGCCAAAACAAACCTGTACAATAAAGGAACTTCTGCAGGCATCACAATCCTTGACTTTGAATTCTACTACAGAGCTACAGTAATAAAAAATATATGCTTAATATTGGCATAAACAAAGAAAGGGTGAACGATGGAATGAAATTGAAGACCCGGATATCAATCCACCTATCTACAAACACCTGAATTTTGACAAAGAAGCAAAAAATATGAAATTGAAAAAGAAAGCAAATTCAACAATAGTGCTGGCATAACCAGATATAAACATGTAGAAGAGTGTAAATAGATCCATACCTATCATCATGCACAAATCTCAAGTACAAATGGATCAGAAACCTCAACATAAAACCAACCAACCTGAACCTCATAGAAGAGAAAGTGGGAAGTACACCTGAATGCCCTGGCACAGATTACTTCCTAAATAGAACCCCAGTAGCATAGACACTGAAGGAAACAATAAATGAGACCTCCTGAAACTGAGAAGCTTCTGTACAGCAAAGGAGAAGGTCAACAAGACAAAAAAGGCAACCTATAGATGGAAAAATATCTTCACTAACCCCACACTGGACAGAAGGCTGATCTCCAAAATAAACAAAGAGCTCAAGAAACTTGACCTCAGAAGAACAAACAATCCAATTAGAAAAAAAAGTGGTGTATAGACCTAAACAGAGAACTGTCAACAGATGAATCTAAAATGACTGAAAGACACTTAAGGAAATGATCAAATCCTTAGCCATCAGAGAAAGGAAAATTATAACAAATCTTATACCTATAAAATCAAAAACATTGATGACAACTTATGTTGGAGAGGATGTGGGGTAAAAGAAACACTCCTACATTTCTGGTGGAAGTGCAAGCTGGTACAGTCGCTTTGGAAATTAGTATGATGATTTCTCCAAAAATTAGAAAACAATCTACCTCAAGACCCAGCAATATCACTTTTGGGTATATAACCAGAGGATATTTGATTATGCCAGAAGAAAAATCCACTTTTAGTTGAAGTAGAATTATATTACTTTCCCCTTCTTTTGTCTCCCTCCAAACTCTCCAGGACTCATCCTTGATCTCCGACCATACACCCACACTATTAATTTAACAGCCTTTATTTTGATTATGATTCTTATTAGTGTTATAATTTCATAATGCTAAGAAGGGTACCCAATTACAAACACATTAATAATGTATTTCTCACTTATAACTTTATTGTTTTCAGACTGTTGATGGCTATTCATACTAAAAGCAAGTAAAGAGTATTAGTTTCATTTGTCCTAAATGTGATCAGTTTTGAAATGTTTTGCCAATGAAATATGCAACTTTGAAATATAACTGAGATGATTGCCTGGAAGGAGAGGTCTCACAAAATCTTTTAGAATTTTGAGTTCAATTGAAATTTTGTATGTATCCAGATGGATAAGACAGATGGATCAAATGTACTAAAGACTTTTTCCTTGTTTGTCATGAAAATTTTAATGTGAATAAGAATACAAACTACATTTGAATGAGAAAAATCTTTGATAAAAATTGTGTTTTATCATCATCATCCTAGATGATATTTAGAGATTTAAGGATTTAATACTTACAAAAATATCTGGGCTATAAAATATATTAAATTTAGGTGGATGGGAATTTCTGAAAATTTAAGTATTGAAGACAGAATCTAATAGATCTAAAATTAATTCTAAAAATGATTTGTTTTTCTCACTCTCCTTTAGTACATAAATATTTCTTGGAAGATTATAGCTTTTAATTAGATGTCAGTTTTTAATTCTACTTTTTGACACGTTTAAATTATTATACAACTTTTCTTCATTACAAGCTCTTACATTAAAAGTTAATCTCTTTGTATGAAATACTAACTTAGTCATGTATATATATGTGTGTGTTAGGAATGAATAAAAATTTTGTGAAATATTAAAGGGGTGACTTCTATTAATATGAAGCCAAACTATTAAAAATCTAAAGATATTACCCTTGTTTCCATGGGGAAATGAAGTCTAGATTCTTTGGAGACACTTAAATACAGGAATGCCTCTATTCATGTCTAAATAAAATAGCTTAATATCTATACATTATATGTAATCTTACTCTGACATTCATCTTTCTACAATTTATTTCTAAATAGCCAGATAAGTGATTTGTAAGTAACTATTATATGCCCTTGTTTATAACATGGCAAAAAAGTGAGTGTGCTCACATCCAATACAGCGATGCCAAGTAGAATAGCATATCAATGCTCACAGTAATGCAACATCTAAAAAAAATCTTCAACCACATTTTATTGGATATATAAGGATGAGAAATTCATAAATATTGTAGAATAACTAAAAAGCATGTACCATATACCTATATGTAAAACTAATAGTAATTATAAGTCCAAAAGAATATACTGTCTTTATATTACCATTAAATTTTAGATGATTAACTTTGCATATGCTTTATAAATGTAATTTATCTATATATTGGCAAAAGGACAAATCTGCATTAATTTTCTGAAGATTAGACTTTTCTAGCTTTACCAATTAATTTACAGTAACAATAAGTAATTTGCATGCATGCCATCTTCACCTTTGATATTTTCATGCTTTAATTAGCTTAATGGAAGTGGAATCTCATGATAGGTCACAGCTTTCAAATTTAATAAAGTAGAGTAAAATAAGTTTAATAGAAATTAATAAATTATCAATGCTATTTGTAGTTCTTCATACATAATTTACTTCTCAATTCCCAGGGCATTTTAAACAGTTAAGTAAACTGTGCAGCTAAGGTCATTATATAAAACATTCTTGTGAGCATATCTTGTACCATGCAATGAGAGTAGCCATCTGCAGTCTGTAGAAGCAGTTACATAAAAATTAGATCCCTTATTTGGCATTTGAATTAAAATAAATATAATTTTATAATAGAAATCAATAAAACTGTGGCATCATTAAAGATAAAATACATCTAAGATACATACCCAATTTTAGATCTCATTTGTTAAAACTATCAACCTAAAGACAGTCTCTTCACCCAAATATTATCAGATCTTACTTAGTGAAGCAGAATTGATCATTAAGTTTTTATTGTATAGAGTGATAAGCTTTTATAGAAGGAACAGCAGTAACAATAGGCAGACTATAATAATTTTCAAGAGTAAAGTAAGATAAATTATAAAAAATAATGTTTGAATATTGTAGTAAATTGCAAATATTATTATGTGTTTGGAAGAGTGGCTCTAATGAAATGTATGTACCTTTCAAACAGAGGGACTTAACTTTCAATTCGTAGAACCAAAATTTAAAAAACGTTGAGTCTGATGGCTTGTGTTTATAACCCCAGTTCTGGGGAAAAAAGAGAAGAGAATCTCTGGAGCATGGGTCACACCCAGTCTGGCATGACTGTTGGTCTCCAGGACTATGAGAGATGCTATTCAAAAGGAAGCAGATAGCATTCCTCGGAAAAATTTTCCGGTTTTTTTCTGTCTTCCACACATATACATGCATATAGAATATTATCCCCATAATCTTGTGTTTGCATACCAACAGCATGAATTGATCTATATCACAAAATATGTTTAAGAAATTTGAAATAGTGAATATTTTGTGTTCAACTAAAACTTGTAAGAATTCCTGGATCAGGTTAATCAGATGACTAAATATACAATGAATTAATGGTATCAATATGCAGCTCTATGAAAATTATCACTTATGATCCAAATACAGTTTTAAAAATCACTTCACAAAGCATTAAATGTTTCTCCTCTGAATTGGGAAGGCATGTTTAATTGAAGCCCAAACTAATTCACACTTCATATTTTTTTTATCTATTCCTTTGCTAGTTTTTTATATTTAATTATTTATTATGTATACAATATTCTGTCTGTGTGTATGTCTGCAGGCCAGAAGAGGGCACCAGACCTCATTACAGATGGTTGTGAGCCACATGTGGTTGCTGGGAATTGAACTCAGGACCTTTGAAAGAGCAGGCAATGCTCTTAACCTCTGAACCATCTCTCCAGCCCCCTCCTTTGCTAGTTTTTGAAGTTGTCTTACCATGTAGCCCTTGCTGGGCTGAAACTCATAGACATCTGCTAGCTTGTGACTCCTAAGTACTGTGAGCAAAAGCATATGCTACCACATCTAGCTTGATACCCTTAATTAAATGTATGTATGTGTACACATATGTTTATTTTTAAATAGATACTTATGTGTATATATTGTTAAAATATATTCTATAAATTTGTATGCATATTTATGTTTAGATATGTATAAATATATGTCCACACATGTCTATATATGGGATGCAATTCAAATATTCTGTGTTCGAATGTCCTGTTCCAAGGTTGTGTTTATGTTTATCATATAGAGTAAGTACACTAATTAGTTGTATTTTAAAAATTGTCATTATAACTAAATATGAGAGTTGAAAATTATTAGATTTTCAAAGCAAGTCAGTCTTTCTGAGTAGTTCTCCTCACAGACAATAGTTAAATTTTTCCCCTTGAACACACTGTTGTTTCTTTATGTAAACAGGAAAGGAATCTTGTTAAACGCATGTAAGTAAAATCTTAACACATGAAGACAAACTCCATACAAATTCTGACACATAAACTAATAAGACAGTAACTATTTAAAACACATCAATGCTTGAGATGTCAACTAGAACCGTCAAAAAACATAAGAGGAAACTCATCACTGAGGAACTGACCTGATTAGACTCATGTACGCCTGGAATGTCTATAAAGAATTGTCTTGTTTGTTAATTGATATAAGATGGATTATTCCCCTGTAAGCAGCAGCCTTCCCCATTTGAGTGTTCTTGGACAAAACAAGAAAACTGGCAAACCATAGGCTTGTCTGAGCCAGCCGGCCAACAACATTCCCCATGTTCCTGCTCCGTATCTTCACCTGTTCAGAACTAAAGCTGTGAAGAATAGCAGATTCTGTGTTGAATTTTTATCTTGTCTTACCTCTCTGATAACAGTGACATGTAATTATAAGTCAGATCAGCCTATAAATTGCTTTTGGTCATAGTATTTTATTATGGCAGCAGAAATGAAACTAGAAAAGAACCCAAATCTAATTTTTAACTTTTGATGAAGAATTCATATTCTGATGAAGATTAAGAAAACTATCTCCAAAAAAAATGTAAAAGAAAAATTTTGAGAATCACTGTGTCTAATATTTTGACTTCAGTTTTGTATTCAAGTGACTCAAGTCCCTTTTCCCATTGATATTTTTGCATTTTCCAACTGAGCAAAAGGGAATGAGATCTGGGCTATGTCTTGTCAGGCAAATATGCTTATTCTATCAAAATTATTCTTTATTTCTTTATTTTTCTGCATCTTTAAAGGACAAAACCTGTAAAATGTTTTAAGGCTATTTATGTATATTTTAAACTCTTGATTTTACCTGTGTGATTATAGAAATACATACTCTTCCCTGAATATCAGTTTTTTATATTAAAATTTTTATTAATTCTAAATCTTAATGAGTTTCCTTTCTTTAAAACAATTAAAAATATTCTCCTACTATGAGTTATTTTTCCAAAATGTCTTATGCCATTATCATAATAAGTATATTGGTGTTTGTTCCTATATGACATCACTTTCAGTGAATTTTTATGCTTTAGAGATTTTACATATTATTGTTTTGTGTATGTGTTGTATGTGTGATAGATATACAAATATATTTGGATTGTGAGCACATGTGTATAAGTGTGGAGGCCAGAGTTTTATATACTTTTGATGCAGGAGAATTGTCTGTATTCTGTCAATCATATTTTAATAAAATGCTGATTGGCCAGGCAGGCAATATAGGTGGGAAAACCAGACAGGAAGTAGAGGTGATGCAATGAGAACAGGAGTATTCTGGAAAGCAGGAAGCCATTCCCTCACTCCTGTGCAGATCACTGAAGAGGCAGCATGTAACTTGCCCAGCTGAGAAAGGTATGGAGCCATATGCTAAAGTAGATAAGGATAATGAGGTAACATAAGTTATAAGAACTAATAAGTAGCCAGAGCTAATGACCAATCAGTTTATAATCTTATGGAGTCCTGTGTATGATTTCTCTTTGGGGCATGCCGGCTGAGGGGTACCGGGCGGGACAGATACCCCAACAAGCCAGCCCTCATGTTACATACTTTTGTATTTATTTAATTGCTACTGTTTCATAATAAAAATATCTGATGATATATAAATAAATCCAAATATTGTGAAGGTCATTAGGAACTAAACAGTATCATTTTTATTTTTACCTAGTACAGTTTAAAATATGTACACTAATGTGTTGTAGCCCCATACATTATAAAAATAGACCTTTAATGGTATTTATGCATAACTTTAAATATTTTATACGATTATAATGAGAAAATATCTTCTTAAATTTTATATAGCTTTGCAAAAAACATATGAAAAAGACAAAACAAACATTTTAACATGTTTAGATACATTTTTACTTTGTGAAGACAAGATATCTTTTAGAATCTTGTTCATTCTATTATATGGTGACCAACTGAAATGGAATTAAGTCCCTTTCCTTTTAAACTATGCAGGAATATTTTATAGAGATACCTTTAATTAATAAATATTTGCACTAGCATACTTGCTTACTGTAACGAGCGAGGTTGCAGTTTTACTGTGGCATCACAGATATTTGTTTTCCCCTGATTTACCCACAGGATATTGACTGTGATAATTAGCTTCTCATACTTGGATGGTACTCTCGTTCTTGTCAAAAGTTGCTATGAGCCAAGTTGTAGCAACAGATAATTAACGTCTAGTCTCTGGAACGCCGCATGAACGACTGAAAATAACTTAATGGGAAAGTGCAGTCAGTGCTGCAGTGAGGGACACACTGAGTTTCAAAACACCTTGAATAACTACACAGCATTCAACTGACCGTTGCCAAGCCAGAGGAATGGCAAACAGGCTCAGCCAGATGACAGTGTGCAGCCTGAGTTTTCTTTTATAACTAACATTTTGTTCTAACGTTTTTTAATGAGACTTCAGTTTAGACCATGGTGGTGTGGAAATTAACCTGGTGAAATAGAATTCTAATGATAAAGTTCTCAACTTAATCCACATAGATATCTACTGTGCTCATGGGAGTATGACATCCATATTAGTATACAAAAAAATAGAGTCTTTGCAGATAAAAATCATTTTATTAAGCATTACATGGGTATATTATATACAAAATCCCAAACCTGAGATGTTTACATGTTGTGGGTGTTTTATTCTTTTGACTTTTTGGGGAGACCAACACCCAGCTCCAAATAAATCAAATGTAGAGGCTTATTTTTAGTTATGAATGCCCAGGCTTACCTTAGCTTATTTCTTGTCAGCTTTTCTTATATTAAATTATCCCATCTACATTTTCCATCTGGGATTTTTTCTTTCTAACTTCTGTATATCGTTCTTTACATCTTTGTCTTTGGCTGACTTTGTGTCTGGGTGTCTGGGTGTCTGGGCATCTAGGTGTCTGGGTGTCTGGGTGTCTGGGTGTCTGGGTGTCTGAGTGGCTGGCCCCAGATATTTTGGATGTCTGGGTGTCTGGGTGTCTCTAGGTGTCTGGGTGTCTAGGTGTCTGGATGTCTGGGTGTCTGGGTGTCTGAGTGGCTGGCCCCTCATGTTCTCCTCTCCTCTTGCTCTTAATTCTCCTCCTCCCAAACTTTTCCTTCTATTCATACTCTCTGATGCCAGACCCGTCTATCTGTGCTCCTACCTCCCTCTTAACTGTTCATTTCTTTATTCGGACCATCAAGTGTTTAGACAAGCAAAGAATCAAAGCTTCACAGAATTATCAAATGCAAACTAAACATATTCCCCAACATTTGCATACTTAAAGCAGTTAAGGGATAAGAAAAGAGTCTACTTAATGAAAGAAATTGAAATATTAGAATAAAGTTATTAGTTTGTGCACCTTATGATTTAAAATGAGACTACAATATGTCATTCCATGTGTCATTAAATTTTTATTAAACTATTGTAATCTTAATGATACAAAATATAAAGAATTCCTCCTAGCATTGATAATATTTTGTGTTCTGACAAGGCAGCATGACAGCCACCTGACTCTCTTACTAGTATAGCTTCCTTGCCATGGTGGCTCGTATTCTCAAATTAAGAGCCAAAATACAGTCTTCCTTATTTAAAAAATAATGCCCCTAGGCGGTTTCTGTATTATTTTTCTTAGCATGTCAAATTAATAAACATAGTGGAATTCTCTATGTTTCATAATTTTTCATCTTAATATATATTAATTGTATTTGTATGGGATGTTGCTAAAATGTTTCCATTCACAAGAAACATGTTTTCATGCTCTTTGAAAACATGAAAACATGGTTTCTTTTCATCTTCACACTGAAAGAAACAAAGTAGGAAGTCAGAGCTTTAATCCATGTTCATTACCAAATGTCTTGGGATAAATACATATTCTAGTACAAAAAAAAATTCAATAAATGTACAATAAAATTATCTGCTACTAATTAATACATGTAATCTAAAAGTTTGCTAAAGCATGTCAAGAAAGGAAAAGATAAACAACTAAAATATTTATGGTTGAAGAAATATACCACCAATATAAAAACATTTATATATGTAACATTCTTACAACATTGATTTTATAACTACAACAGCATTTTACCTGTTATGTAATAAAAATTAATATCTATAGATCATAGAAATGTAAAATAAGTTGCATTTGAGGTTAATTTCTTTTCAACACACAACAAATGAAAGTTAAATAATTCAAGTACTGTTCTTGCTGGTAATGTTGCATAAACTATAGATTAATACTTATTTTCCTCCTTTTTGTCCCGAACTCACATTTCCTTCATAATGCCTAATTGGTGGCTAGAGTTGTTATTATCTAAAACTTTACAGCCCAGAGGGAAGGGAATACATTGTGGCTGAATGTGAGGAAAGTGAAGAATTTTCTTTCCCAGTCCCCCATGCAACATCTTTAAAATTACTTGTAGTAGGATTGAGTTATATGACAGTCCCTGAGGCAAGGTATTTAATTGAAACTTGACATTGAATCTGAGATTGCAATGAATGTCACTGAAATAGCTTTGTTCCAAACAAAAGAGAAGAGCTTCCTCAAGAGACATCCCAGTGAGCTAGAGTTAGTAGTAGTTGTGGACTGAGGGCTGGGCAGCAGAGTCAGATAACTGCTACCAAACTTCCTTTGCCGGACTTTGGTTTGATTGCCTTTGCTCATTAGCAACTAACAAGTAAAGCTAACTTGCTAATAATGTGTCTTCATGTTCAGACTAAAGAGGCTGATTAGATTAAAGTAAGTCCTGAATTCTTTTAAAAGAGACAAGAAAAGTACCCAATAATTGAAATTAGAACATGTGAGAACTTTAGAGGATTATTTTTCTATTTAAGATAGTTAATAGTGTTTAAATGAGTATATTTAAATAATGACAGTATCTTATTCAAGCTAAATTTTCAACAAAGCATTCCTTGAAATGTCAGAGTAAGTTCAAGTATGGCAGACATATCAGGAAATAATATTTACCATAAATTCTATAGTGTTTGGTTAAGTACTTTAGAGTAGCAATACTTTTTTTTCTTTTTCTTTTTAGCCACAATACTTTATAAAGATCAAAATTGAGTTTGATGAATCCGAATACTTGAAGAAATTTAGATTTATTTATTTTGTAATATAGGGAATTGATTCTTATGGCACAGTAATTAAATTCCTTTTTAAATTCTCTTATGTTCTCTCTTTGCTTGAAATGCTTACCAATGGTTTTAGATTTTCTATTACTGTATTATTAGCCATCTAAATAAACTGATCGATTATATCATGGGTTAAATAATTTTGTCATAGTTTACCAAAAACAAAATGAGTGAATTAGCACTAAAAGAGAAAAATAGAGACAGGAAGTAAATTTATAGTTTTAATTTAAAAATGCCTGATCTATAGGAAGACCTGATAAGTGTGTAACTTTATTTCTCTTCTAGGCAAAGTGAAAGATAATGTGTTCTAGGTTCTCACATTTTTTTGTCTTTTTATCTTATTTTATTACTTTAAAAATATCAGTCCAAATTCCCACTCCCTCTTCTTCTCTCACTCCCCTCTCCCTTCCTCCTCACACCATTGGTGGGGGAGAATTGTCTGTATTCTGTCAATCATGTTTTAAATAAACGCTGATTGGCCAGGCAGGAGGTGTAGGTGGGAAAACCAGACAGGAAGTGGAAAAGATGCAAGGAGAGCAGGAGAATTCTGGGGCAGAGGAAGTTGATTTCTCCCACTCCTGCCCAGTCACCAAAGCAGCAGGATGTGAGCTGCCCCACTGAAAAAGGTACTGAGCCACATGGCTAACATAGATCAGAAAAATAGGTTAATCAAGATGTGAGAGTTAGCTAATAAGTAACCTGATCTAATGGGCCAATCAGCTTTATAAATCTGTGTGTGATTTTTCTCTGGGACTAAACAGCTCGGGGTGGGGGGGGCAGGCAGGACAGAAACCCCAACATGCAGGCCTGGCCCTTCATGTCACACACCCTCCCATCCTACCCCCTTCCAATCCTAAGTGAGTGAAAGGCACACTGCCCTGTGGAAAGACTAAAGCCCTTTCTACTACATCTAGGTTTATCAAGTCATACATCCAAAGAGAATAAGAACCCCAAAAGACAGTACATGCAGTAGTAATAAATCCCACTGCCACTGTCAGTTGCCCCTCAGTCTACCCCAACTGTTAACCACATTCGGAGGGACTAGTTTGATCCCATGGACTTATACTCACAGTCCAGTTGGAGTTGGTGAGCTCCCATTAACTCAGGTACATTCTCTCAGTGGATGAACCCTTCATGGTCTTGACTTCCTTGCTCACACTTTCCCTCCTTCCACTCTTCAACTGGACCTTGGGAGCTCAGTCCAGTGCTCCGATGCCGGTCTCTGCCTCTGTTTCCATCTGTTGTTGGACAAATGTTCTACAGTGATATTTAAAATAAGCATCAATCTGAGTACAGGGCAAGGTCAGTTCAGGCACTCTCTCCTCTATTGCTTAGGGTCTTAATTTGGGTCGTCCTTGTGAATTCCTGGGAATTTTTCTAGAGCCAGGTTTCTTGCTAACCCCCAAATGACTCCCTCAATCAAGAAATCTTTTCTTGTTCTCATTTCTGTCCTTCCTCCATATGGACTATCCCATTCTCTCAAGTGCTCCTCAACTCTCCCTTTCTCCACTTTCTTCTAGCCCCTACCCCCATGCTCCCAAATTTTGTCAAGTGATCTTGGTTTTTTTTAACTATGTTCATAGCAGCATGCTTTGTAATAACCATAACCTGAAAACAACTTAGATGTCCTTCAACTGAAGAGTGGATAAAGTATAGCACATCTACACATTATAATACTACTCAGCACTAAATACCAATGACATCTTGAATTTTTCATGCAAATAGTTGGAATGAAAAAAACACTACTCTGAGGGAGGTACCCCGGAGCCAAAAAAAAAATTGTACATGTTACGTACACACTCATAAGTGGATACTAACCACAAAAAAGGGGCATTGAGCCTATAGTTCATGATCCTAAAGAAGCCAAGTAATAAGGTGAACGCAAAGAAAAACATATATAGACCCTCCTGGAAATAGGAAACAGATGGGTTCTCATATTCTTGAAGTTCGTGGTGACATTGTTTCTCCAGGCATTCAAAGCTTCTCTGTTGTTCAGTTTTAAAGACTTGGACCATTAACTCAAAAGTATGTGAAGCATTGTGAGAGGAACACTAGAAAAGTCTAGAGTCTCAAAAAGTTCCTGAATCCATAGTTTTAAAAAATAGTTGTCATCTTTAAATAAAAAGATATATTTCATTACTTTTATTATTATTTTATTTTATTATTTAAAAAATTACCACTTCTTCTCCTCCTCCCACTCCCCTCCCACTCCCTTCACACAACCTTTCCACACCCTCCTCCAATCTTAAGAGAGGGTAAGGCACACTGCCCTGTAGAAAGTCCAAGGCCCTCCTCACTACATCCAGGCTGAGCAAGGTATACATCCAAAGAGAATAGGATCCTAAGAAGCCAGTACAAGCAGTAGAGCAAATCCCAGTGCCGTTGTCATTGGCCCCTCAGTCTGCCCCAAATGTCAACCACATACAGAGAAACTAGTTTGATCCTATGCTCATTCATTCCCAGTCCAGCTGGAGTTGGTTAGCTCCCATTAGGTCAGGCAAACTGTCTCAGTGGGTGAACCCCTCATGGTCTTGACTTCCTTGCTCACTCTTTCCCTCCTTCCACTCTTCAACTGGACCTTGGGAGCTCAGTCCCGTGTTCCAATGTGGGTCTCTGCCTCTGTTTCCATCTGTTATTGGATATAGGTTCTGTGATGATATTTAATCATCCATCTGAGTACAAAGCAAGGCCAATTCAGGCACCCTCTCCTCAATTGCTTAGGGTCTTAGCTTGGGTCATCCTTGTGGATTCATGGGAATTTTTCTAGATCCAGGTTTTTTGCTAACCTCATAATGACTCCCTCAATCAAGATATCTCTTTCCTTGCTCTCACATATGTCCTTTCTCCATCTCAACTATCCCATTCCCTCAAGCTCTCCACAACCCTCTCCTTCTCTCCTCTTCCCTGTCTCCCATTCCCTGTACCTCTACTCCCATGCTCCCAAATTTTGCCAGGCGATCTTGTCTGGTTCTAATTTGCAGGTGAATCTAATATGTTTTTCTCTGGGTTCACCTTATACTTAGCTTCTCTAGGATCATGAACTATATGCTCAATGTCCTTTGTTTATTGCTAGTATCCACTAATGAGTGAGTACATACCATATTCATATTTTTGAGTTGAGTTATCTCACTCAGGATAGTATTTTCTAATTCCATACATTTGCATGCAAAATTCAAGATGTGAGATGTGCCACACTTTCTTTATCCACTCTTCCATTGAGGGCCATCTAGGTTGTTTCCAGGTTCTGGTGATTACAAATAACGCTGCTATGAACATAGTAGAACAAATGCTTTTGTAGTATGATTGAGCATCTTTTGGGTATATTCCGAAGAATGGTATTACTGGATCCTGAGATAGGTTGACTCCCAATTTTCTGGGAAACCATCACACTGATTTCCAAAGTGGTTGGACAAGTTTGCATAATATCTTCTTCTTTTTGCTAAAGTTAATCAAAATACCTTCAAATAATTCTCACTAAAGATAAAACAAAATTCAGAAATTGTAGTAAATAGCAATTGCTGTTAAATATTGTGTATCTTGAAAATTTGATTTGATTTAGGAATTTAACGGAATTTATAATCTGTATTATGAATCAAATAAATTCCGTTTCCCAAGAATAATAAAAGCAAAAAACATTAGTTTAAAAGGAAAAAAAAAATACATGGAAAGTGGAAAGTAAATTGCGAGTAAGTAAATATTTAAACTTACATGTACAATAATATCTGGACACAGTCAATATTAGCAATATAATACATACAAAGAAAAATGATAATGCCAGACACAACCTCTATAAAAACAACTAAGCAGAATCATAAGACAGTCTGTTTCATGATGCTGCAAGAGCACATGGTCTGATACCACCAGCAGGTCAGAGTAAAAGCTCTGACAATTCTTTTCTTCTCAAAAGATATGGCAATAAAACTTTAAACCACCAAAAATGAAAATCAAATTTCATTTTTCAGAATTCTTGACCATTCCTTTTGTTCAGTATTCCTTACATATTTATTCAAGAAAAAAATAATGAATGCTAAAATCACTGGTAGATTTCATAGTGTTTAAGGTTGTCCTATTTCCAAGTCTCCCTTTTTAGCTGTGATTTCCTTGTAAACAAGACATTTGAATTCTTGGCACCAATCCATCAGCTTGTCAGTGGAGAAAAGGGTTGTGCACACATTGGGTACGTTACTTCCCAGCTTCAGTTCTCAATGATCTCCCTTATTTTAATGCTTTGGTCTTTGCCTGGAAGACTATATTTGGAAAGCTGCCTTAATTTTAAAAGACTCGGCTCTTCTTGAATTTAAATTGTCTTGTCCATGGAGCCAAACACAGCCGTGTGGACTGCTGCAGCTGTATGCTAACTGAAGCGATGAATTGCAGTTGACAAAAGAATATGTTAACCAAAGCTTAAAAGAGAAACCTAAGAGATGGAATGTCTATGTCTACCTTCAGAGGGATCTCACTTAGTTAGGAAGTTGTGCTGGGCTGAAGGATGACACCTGCTTTTTTTTTTTTTGTTTTTTACAATAACTAACTCTTGTGGGAACAACCTGACCATACTAGGAAGAATGGATTAATTCATTCTAACAACACCACTCCTCAAGGCCCAATCTCATTCTCTAGGCTCATAAGCAGTCCACCATTACTCACGATGCTGCTATATAAACTATATTCTCAACACAAGCAGGGAAAAGATAAAGACATACAAGCTAAGTATGTTCCTTATAAAAATGTATATGATCCAAACTTAATAAACAGGTTCTGTAGTACCTACAGGTTTTGAGTTAGGAATGGAAAACGGAACCAGGCAATAGTTCACATATAAAAGCTCTGTTTGCCCTCATTTCTTTTTTTTTTGTAATTTTATTAAATTATAAAAGTTTCCATTTCCGCCCCTCCTCCCACCACCCTCCCACTCCCCCCACTTCCTCTCCTCCTCCCTCTCCATCCCTAAGAGCAGTCAGGGTTTCCTGCCCAGTGGGAAGTTCAAGTTCCTCCTGCCTCCTTCCAGGTCCAGGAAGGTGAGTATCCAAACAGACTGGATCCCAAAAATCCAGTATATGCAGAGGAAACTAGTCCCAGTGTCATTGTCAATGGCTTCTCAGAAAGACTCCGGGCCAGCCACCTTCAGAGAATCCGGCCACATTCAGAGAATCTGGTTGTATTGCGTCCTTGTTCAGTCCCAGTCCAACTGACCTTGGTAAACTCTCATTAGATCCGTCCCCTTGTATCAGTGGGTGATCGCATCCCTCGCAGTCCTTATTTCCTTTTACATTTTCTTCCTCCTTCTGCTCCTCATTTGCAGAGAGAACCTTCATCCCACGATGAATGGCGATACAGACAGAGACCCACATTGGAGCACCGGACTGTGCCCTCATTTCTTTTATATGTATTTTCCTTTAAAAAAATAGGTGCAGCAAAATAAGTAATGTATTTTAAAGTAGTAGATTAGTTACTTAAACCAAAATGAGATATAGTTATCGTTCTGAAATGTTAAACAACCAAACTGTGATGGTGCAATTTTCTTATGAGTTATATTCACAAGAAAAATTAAAACTCTACCCACAAAAAATAGTCACTCAGTTTTTATAGAATAATTACCTATAGACCTTCCAAGTTGAAAGATTCTATATTTTCTACCTGATGTGTTGATAGAATTTGAATATTCATAGAACTTGTTACTAATCAACTCCTAAAATGAATAAAATATTTACTTATTTTAAAAACCTTAAAATGTCACATGTTGCTGGATTTTGACTCAATGTATAGGAAATACCAGGCCATACATGTTTCTAGAGATAAACATAGAATAATCCCAGTCAAGGACTGTAGGAACTATTGAAGTAAATAAGAACTCATAAAATTAGAAGATGTCATAGATTCTTAAAGAAATTGATAAGAAATCATCAAACACTAAACTTTCAAAAAGCAGTCTTCATACTCTTGCCACTCCTTGTTAGAAATGAACCAGGAACTCTTGGGAAAGGTAGTGTGAGGCTGATTGTGAACTAAATGAACAGGTAAGCTCATTGGTGACTCAGAGATTATGAAACAAATGAATGTGCCTTAGCATTTCCTTCTATTTGAAGCACATTCCGTTTGTGTCTTGGAGAATGACTTTTATTTACCACAGAATTTAAAAACAGTAAGACATCAACAATTATTCTTCCCCTGTCATTTGGTGATGTAGTACAGGTTTCAAGCCAAGGTATCACGTCATCCAAACAGAACACTTCCTATGCCTACCTTGTAGAATCTCCAAGGACAAATACTTGTGGCATTTGGTTTGCTGCTGTTTCCCAACCTTTGCACCTTTGTCTTGCTGAATACATATTGTTAGAAGCCCATCATCACGTTCTTCTGGCTTCTCTTCCATTCTTTGCAGAGGTTTCTTAAACTTTTCCACTTGCACCTGACAAATTTTATATCATGCTTTGAGGGTTAAAGCCATGCAGAAATTTATCTTAAAATATTGTGTACACATATCATTTTATTATTTAAGATGAGAATATATCTTCAAACCCATAAAATAAATAGACTTCCTTGTTCTACGAAGAAGAATGTGATATTGCCTAAGCATACAATACTGCAGGATATAAAACATAATTAATATTTTAAGTAGTTATTTCTTTTGAGGCTGAGAGAACTGCCACATATTTATGCGTAGTTCAATGTGGCAAAATATGAGGCCTTTTCAGAAATCACTGGAAATTTTACCATAATCACAAACCCAAATTCATGGAATGATTTTTGTACAACTCAAATCAGTATCTCAAACAGAAATTTGGAAAATCAAACACTACCCCCATCCAGTCCCAGGAAACATTGATTTGATATTTCCATGATGAGGAATCATCGTAGCAAAATACTATATTATTGAAAACAAAAGCATCTTTTTTTAGAACACTCTAAGTTTTATACATACATTAAAATGCTGCAAGTCTCACAGTACAACAGTTTCATTCTTAGTGGTGGTGCATTGATAGACACAGTTGGCACTGTATGTAATGGCATCAATGTGCAGCATTGCCCTTGTTGTATGTTTAATTCCAAAATTTCAGTCATGTCCCATGATATAACACCTGGTAGCCCAGCTAGAAACACTTCAGGTTTATTACATATTTAATTTTGAATTAACTATTGACTGCTGCAAACTAAATTTTCTCTTACAAAACTTTCAGTATTCCCATAGTTAATTGTTTTACCCCATATGGTGTTCCATCAACAATTTTTGAATATGTGCTCTAGAAGTGTCATTTCTCACACCCACAAGTCGAGGCTACTTGGTAAATTTTAGTAGTAGAAATGAGTGTGGCAGCTACAAGATACTGCATTTCTTTCTGTAATTACAAATTAGGTAACAGTGACTATTGATAAGTCTAAAATATATTAATTGAAACATATTACAAATAAATTATGATTACAAATATAATAATTTTGAACTTAATGAAACTTCCTATGGGCTACAATTTAAAAGCTTATAATAACATATTACCTAATACATTATGACTCTTTTGGACAAAATTGCTTTTTAATGATTACACATATCAAAGAATAATTTAGATAAATGTTTTATGGATTATGACTTAATTTTCTGTACTAAATTGAAACATAAAGAAGATAAAATTAAAATTAATTTTAATAATTCATTGAGAAGTGTATCATAGATGAGATGAGCTTAAACATAATGCCATATTTTATGATGATAGCATGAAAGATTTTGTTAAAAAAATAAATGACCACATGAGTACAGACATGTTGCGGAGTAGTTGAAGAATTATGATAAATACAACACTTTTGTAGATTGTTGCTATACCTCATTGGTTAGTGGGTTTTCTTATACTATCTAAAAGACTCAAAACCAGATGCTGAAAATTAATGTTTATTAGAATAATTTTAATTATTTCTGTTCACAAAAGTTTAGAGAAAGTTGATTAATGGCTATTGGGCAGTGGTGGCGCATGCCTTTAATGCCAGCACTCGAGAGGCAGAGGCAGGCATCTCTGTGAGTTCAAGGCCAGCCTGATCTACAAGAGCTAGTTCCAAGACAGGCACCAATGCTACATAGAAACCCTGTCTCGAAAAAACCAAAGGAAAAAAAAAAAAAACAAAAAAGTTGATCAATGATAAGTTTGTGCTATAAGTATGTGTTATAGCATTGGAATACTGAAATTAATAACTTTTTCAAAATGTCTACCTTTTATAATTAATAAAACCATCTTGTAGAAAACACTCTAAAATTTCAAGTAAAAATAGTATTAAAATAGGTAGAAATAATATTTAAAAATTATTTTATGAATTTCCGTTATAGCTAAAAATGAGGAAAACATGATAAAGGGAGGGAGAAGTGGGGAGGAGGAGGGACAAGGGAGGCAGGGAGGAGGTGGAAATTTTTAATAAATAAATAAATAGAAAAGAAAAGAAAAGGAAGCCATAGTTTTATGATAGTCTGATTAATCATGTTTTGAAAACCAAAAATGCCCTTATCAGTGCAACTTCTTTTATTGGCCAGCTGTTAACTGGCTGGATTATTTTTTTGATATACCAGTCAGTATCTCATGTGTTCCATCAAGATCCCTCTCCACCAAATTTTATATTTTCTATCTGTCTTATCTGTCTGTCTCTCTGTTTCTAACAAATAATTAAACAGAAGAAAAGTAAAACTAGAAACAAATCCAAACTATGATTCATTATATGAAGAAAAGTTTAGATAGAAAATGCAAGTCAAGGTCAGATATGAAACCAAAATTTCATTTGTGTAGCTGATGCATGTGCACATATAAATGCACATATGTGTACATACTGTCATGTTATTATGTTACATTTGTTATTTGATAATACCACATGCTTTTAAAGGTTTTCTCATGAATTTTAACAAGAATGCTGAGGGAAGGAGTGAATTCCATTTCTTTTTTCTGTTTGGAATTATTTGCAAATATAACTAAAATAGTAATTATGTAGATGGGAGTCAGGAATTTCTTAATAAATACTTTAGAAGAGACAGTATCTATTATTTCCATCAGCCTATTTATAAGAAGATTGATTTAGTAATGAATGTACTCTGGACTTTTTAAAGATTTTTATGAATAATTGAAATAAATTAAGAGAAAAAGGTCATTTTATATATAGAGTGAATTTGATATAGATCTTACCATTTGCCCATCTTATGTTGTCAAGCTCAATTTTGTAATTTCTTATATTTATTTTAGAGTTATGCATTTAATAATTTGTACTCTTCTTGTGGGGATTTTTTAAAATAACAGCCAATTGATCTGTGTGAGCTTAATGGTGAGCATATCAGTTGATTCTGGACACTTAGTTGACATGTTTACTCTGGAAGCCATAAAGTTTTGCTTATTAATTTTCATTGGCCTATACTAACTTCTTCTCTTATTAAATTAATTTTCTTATACTTTACTTTTAAGGATCTCTTTCATTTCTTGGAATCTTTTGCCATAATTATATATATTCTGTGACTAGAATATATGTCTTCTTGCTAATATTTTAATACTATTAGGATTAGTTATAGAAACTAGACATTAGTAAAATTCAGCTTAGTCTTCTCCCTTAAGCCTCCCCTCTACTATTGCTAGGAGTCTTAGTTGGGGTCATCCTTTTGGATTCCTGGGAGTTTCCATGGCCGCAGGGTTTTCCCTAACCCCAAAACAGACGTCCATCAATATTTTTCTTTCATTATTCTTCGTGTCCTTCTACTCTCAACCTGCCCAACTTGATCGCTCATGTTTCTCATACCCTTCCACCCTTACCCTCCACCCTTGCTACCAGTTTACCCAGGAGATCTTTTCTATTTCGCCTTCCTGAATAAATCCATGTAGCCCTCTTTGGGCCCTCTTTGCTACCTATTTTCTCTGGGGATTTAAATTGTAGCCTGGTTATCCTTTATTTTACAGCTAATAACTAATTATAAATGAGTACAAACCATATTTGTCTTTCTGGGTTTGGGTACCTCAGGATGATTTTTTTCTAGTTTCACACATTAGTCTGCAAATTTCATGATGTCATTGTTTTTTACTGTGTAGTAATACTTCAATGTGTAAATGTACATGTCCTTTGTGCATTTTTTGGTTGAAGAGGATCTAGATAGCATTTTTCTGTAATCTGATTGGTGACTATCCTTATTATCCTGCATAATTTTGGCTTATTTGTTAAAAATAGAGTGTTCATAGTTGTGTGGATTAATATTTAGCTCTTTGATTTGATTCCCTTGGTCAACCTTTCTGCTTTTATGCTAATACCAAGATGTTTTCATTACTGTATGACATCAGGGATGGTGATTCCTCTGGAAGTTCCTTTATTGTAGAGTACTTTTTTTTGGCTATTCTGGTTTGTTTTTTCAATATGAAGTTGAGTATTGTTCTTTCAGGGTCTGTGAAGAATTGTGCTGGGAACTTGATTAGGATGGCAGTGAATCTATAGACTGCTTTTGGTAGAATTGCCATATGTACTATGTTGACGCTCCCTTTCCAAGATTATGGGAGTTATTTCCATTTTATGATACCTTCCTCAATTTCTTTCTTCAGAGGCTTAACATTCTTGTCAAATAAATCTTACTTCTTTGGCTAGTTTTACCCCCAAATATTTTATGTTATTTGTAGCTATTATAAATGATGGTGTTTCTTTGAATTCTTTCTTAGCATCTTTATCATTTGTATATAAGATGGCTACTAATTTTTTTAGTTGATCTTGTGTCCTGCCACATTACTGACATGGTTTATCAGTTGTAAGAGTTCCTCCTATATATATATATATATATATATATATATATATATATATATATATATATATCTCCTTTTGTTGTCTTATTGTTCTCACTAGAACTTCTATTACTTTGTTGAGTAGGTATGGAGAAAGTGGACAACTTGCTTTGTTTCTGATTTTAGTAGAATCATTTTGAATTTCTTTCTTTTTAATTTGATGTTGGCTGTCAGCTTGCTGTATATTGCTTTTAATATGTTTAGATACCTTCCTTTAATCTCTGTTCTCTCCAAAGCCTTTATCATGAAGGGGTGTTGAATTTTGTCTAATGCTTTTTCAGCATCTAATGAGATGTTCATATTTTTTTCTTTCACGTAATTTATATGGTGGATTACAAAGTTGATTTTCGTATGTTGAATCATTTCTTCATTTCTGGTATGAAACAGAATGACTAAGAACAAAAACACTAGTAATAACTTAGAGTTGGAGAGGATATGGAGTAAAGTGGATCACATTCCTTCATTGCTGATAGGAGTGCAAAATTGTACAACCACTTTGGAAATCAGTATGGCAGTTTCTCAGAAATATTGAAATCAATCTACCTCATGACCCAGAAATACCACTTTTGGACATATGCCCAAAAGATGCACACTCATACCACAAGCACATTCACTCAACTGTGTTCACAGCAGCATTATTCATAACAGCCATAACCTGCAAACAACCTAGATGCCCCTCAACTGAAGAATGGATAACGAAATGTTGCAAATTATCACAGTGAAATACTACTCAGCGGTAAAAAAGCAATGACATCTTAAAATTTTCATGTAAATGGATGGAGCTAGAAAAAATACATCCTGAGTGAGGTAGCACATACCCACATAGACAAACATGGTACATACTTGCTCCTAAGTGGATATTAGATGTAAAACAAAGGATAACCAGTCTATAGTGCGAGATCCCACAGAAACTAGGAAACAAGAAGAACCTTAAGGGAGACATACATGAATCCCCCTGTGAAGGGGAATATAGACAAGACAAAATTAGGATGGGGGAGAAGAGAGGAAGGAAGGAGAAGGGAGGGGGTGAGGGGAGGGTGGAAGAGAACATGAGGGAATGGGATGCACAGTAAGGGAGAGAAAGAAAAGATATATTTTAATTGAGGGAGCCATTAAAGGGCTATCAAAAAGAAAACATAACACCTGGGAAACTTCCAGGAATCTTCAAAGATAACCCCAGCTAAGACTAAATATCAGTGGGGAGAATGCCTAAACTGGCCTTCCCCTGTAATCAGATTGATGACTACCTTAATTGTCATCAAATAGCCTTCATCCAGCAACTGATGGAAGCAGATACAGAGATCTGCAGTGAGGCACTGGCCCATGTTACCTGAGACCAGCTCAAGAGAGAGGGCAGTAATAATATGATCAAAGGGATCCAGATCATAATGGTGATACCCACAAAAAGAGCTAACCTGGATTAGTGAGATCTCACTGACTCTGGACTGATAGCGAGTAATTTTACATAGGACCATATTAGGCCCACTGAATGTGGGGGACAGTTGTGAGGTTTGAATAGTATGTGGGCCACTGGATATAGGATCAGGATTTATCCTTGTGTAGGTGGAGACTACTGGTTCATTTCCTGGCCTCCTGGACACAAATAATCATACAGAAACTATATTAATTACACCACTGTTTGGACTATTAACTCGGGCTTTTTATTAACTAACTCTTAAGCCTTAAATTAACCAATTTTTATTAATCCGTGAATCGGCACAAGGCTATGACTTACTGGTGCCTGTCTCCTTTGACAGCTACATGGCATCTTTTTGACTCTGGCTACTGTCTCTGTCTCTGTCCAGACTTCCCACCTGGATTTACTCTATGAAGATTTTCCTAAAACAGCTTTTTTTCGTCAACCAATAAAAAGCTAAACATATACAGAAGACATCCCACATCACTCGAGTGCTTTAACTGGCATCTAGGAGCACATACCTTTTGGAAGGATACCTTTTTCAGTCTAGATAAAGCAGGGAGAGCTTGGTTTTTCCTTGAATTAATGTGTCAGACTTTGTTGACTCCCCATGGGAAGTCTTACCTTTTCTGAGGCTTGAATGGGAAGGCGGGGTGGAGGAAAGGTGGGGGAAGCAGAAAGAGGAAAGGGAGCTGAAACAGGGATAGCTGTGTAAAATGAGAAAAGATTGCATTAAAAAATTCTCAGTAAAAAGCAGAAAAAATGGGGAAATAATAGTAAAACATGTTATACTGATCATTAAAAAATAAGTTCAACGTAGACCTCTTTAAAAGGATTTCACAGTTTAAGGTCCTTTACTGGCCTTTGCCATCAGTGACAAAATTCCTTCCTAATGTCCTGGGAGCTTCATCTGCTGGCACTCAAAAGGATATGATCCTTATGAGGCCTGGCAGCCCCTGACTGCTAAACCAGCTGGCACCTGCTGGGACATGACGAATGTCACTCCCAGTGGCCTGGCAACCTGACTTATCTCTCCCTGCTGTCATTTCTGACAATCTGATTTTCTTCCTGAGTTTGCTGGGTGGGGATCTGACACAATATAATAAAAGCATAGTAATAGCAATGTTTTATCACCTGTCAATTGTGAGAACATATTACTTACACTCAAGTTGCAGGGCTTTATTTTTACGTTTCTGAGCTGTCTAACCTGAACAAGAAATAATACTTGCACAAACCAAGAATCTAGGTAATAATTAAGGAAACAAAGAACATAAATTTTAGATAGAGCAAAGGTAGGTGTGCATCTGAAAGGTTAGTGGAAGCAGAGAAAAAAGAAATAATGCAATTATAGCTTAATTTCAAAGATTAAAACTAACACAGTTCACACTAAGCAACAGCCATCAGAATGAAAATTACATTTTATTTGGGGAGGGGCAGATTTTCTTGGCCCACAAATAAAGCTGTTTGTATGCTTCTGCCTGCATTTGAGGAAAAAGTCTCTGGGTTGGGAGTTTGGAGTTGTGAAATAGAGACCAGCGACTTTTAAACCAAAACCTGGTAGAATATATTGTTTGTAAATAGTAAAAGTAAAGAAGGTCCCCTGTAGTCCAGGACTGAATCTCTGACAGAGAGATGAAAATTATCTCCAATAATGAAACAATGGCAGATATCTTACTGGAATCAAAAGAATAACATCATATATCTGACAGCTTCCACCATTCCTCAGTAGCTCTAAAAGGCATTCCTTTCTCTGGCAATTACATTTGAACTGTCTCATTATTAGTCTTTGAAAAGGTTTGGTTCTCCCAGTTCTCTAGATTTTTATTCAATTATGACATTCAATTTAACTTTATATACTTGTATTCATTTCATGGAGCCATGAGTAATTTTTAATTTGAGAAGTTATTTCTAACTGGTTGATTCAGTTACAAATAAAGAATAAAGCTCACAATCATTTGTAAGATAACAGGGGGACATAGTGTGAGGAATTTTTGTTGGTTGGTTGGCTTTTCACTTTACATAAAATCAGTCTGAACTAGCCTAATCCAAGTGTAATGGATAGATTTTAGAAAATATATATATATATACATGTATATATATGTACAGATAAGGAAATATGTATTTTCCAATTAACTCCTTCTTTCCTTATCATATTAGTCCTTTGTGAATAGATAGTCTCTGATGTTTAGTTACTGATTGTTTTAGTTATTGTTCTATTACTGTAAAGAGATGCACTGACCACAGCAACACTTATAAAAGAAAGCATCTAATTGGAGACTTGTTTATAGTTTTAGAAGTTTAGTCCATGACCATCATAGCCATATGCATGGTAGCATGTAGGATAATTCAAGGATATACATCTTGACTCTGAATGCAAAACTACATGACCAAAGTTCAAAGTTCTTTGGCTTGCTAGGCCTAGGATCTGGGCCACTCCTTGAATTATATTTGCATTAACTGTCTGTTGTTCGTGGTTTCCTTTGCTGTTTAAGCTTCACTTTAATTACTTTTTACAAATTAGAAGTTTAGCTCAGGGGACTTTCTCTGAGGGTGGTGTACTCTTTATTCCTTATTGAATGAGACCTTTCTTTAAACATTTTTGCCTTCTTAAACACAGGGCTTGATGGCAACATTACATTTCCTTTTGTTCTTTTTTCCTCAATGTGTATATTTTGTATTTCTCTTTGCCTCACTTTCTCCTTTTCAAAGTAGATTAGCGCAAGATTTCAATATTATGCAATGTATACAAGGCGAACTTTTCAATTTTCCGTCAGGCAGATTTTTAGGACAAGTGCAAAACACAGTCACCTTCTTTGTCAAAATATCAGAAGTTGCTTGCAGGCCACTTATTAATATGCTTCCCTTCTGAAACATCTTGAGACTGCCCTGCATATTCCAACTCACCTTCACCACTGTCTCATGCGCCTACTCTGTTTAATAACTTTTGTGGTCCAAAGTTCCAAAAATCTCCTGTGTTACTCCAATCAGCAGCATAGCCAGGCCTGTCAGAGAAATTCTATTCCCTGATATTAACTTTCATTTTCATTTTAATAACTGTCCCATTGTTGTGAAGAGACAATATTACCAAGAGAACTCATTATAAAAAAAACCAAAAAAAAACCATTTAACTGGGGTCTTGCTTACAGTTTTAGAAATTTAGTCCTTGTCCATCATAGTGGGAAGCAGACAGGCTTGGTACTGCTGCAGTCGTGATAACTTTACATCCTGAAATGCAAGCAGCAGAATTTAGTTTTTCCTTTTGGATTTTGTCTTTTTGTTTTCAATGTTTGCTCCTTATTCCTCTTTCCTATCCTTTTGAAATGGTTACGAGTATTCTGAGATATTTATGTGGGAAGCATGTGACCTGCTTTCTGTTTTTATTCATAAAGTGTTGAAGTTATGAGATTGCCTTGAGTCTCAGAAAGACTTTGACCTTTTAAACTATCTTGAGACTGTGACAAATGGGGATTTTTGGAGTTGAACTGAATATATCTTGCATTTTTCTATGGCTATAAGCCTATGGGACCAGTTAGTAAAAATCTGTGACTTGAACAAGAATGTCTCCCTATAGGCTCATAACTTTAGTTCTTTGGTCCCCAATAATTAGAAATGTTTGGAAAGGATTGGAACATGAGACCTTGGCCAAGGAGGTATGTTATTGGGGATTTGAGGTTTCAAAAGCTCAAACTAGGATCAGGGTGTAATCTCTCATTTCTATACATGTCTGCCTGTCAAAATGCTTCCTCTCACAATGACAATGGGTTCATCCTTTGAACCTGTAAGCAAGCCCCCAATAAAATACTTTCCTTTATAAGAGTTGCCTTGGTCATGGTGTCTATTCCCAGCACTAGAATAGTAACAAAGACAATGACCAAATCACCTTTGAAATATCATTAATATATTTCATATTAAATTTCATTTGGGTAAAGTTTAGGTATAACTTTTATTTCATGGAGATTTTCTGTTTCATAATTGAGGCTTAAAATACTCTTGGACTTGCCTGTGATAGTTAACAGTTGTCCTCTCATATCAGCTTCTATCTATAGCAGTCCAAAATACTTTCTTGCTCCACTTCTATTGCTTATATATATCTTGTTTTATCATGTTAGATGCAATTTTAAACTATGTTTGAGCATTGTAAGTCCATGAAATTTTATATATAAACTGTATTTTTACAAGTTCCATATTGCCTTAACTTTCATTATAAATGCGTATTAACCAAGAAGCATGTATAAGGCCCTGGGAAAAATACTCAGCATTGAACAAAACTAAAGTAAAGAAAAAAGAACTTCTGAAGTATAACTGTAACACTAAAGGATTCAGTGCTATGTTACTGCCTTAAAGTATATTTTCAGAAACTAAAAACTATGCTTCTTCTATGGACCTCATAGCTACAACAGACTTTTTTGTGGAAATATGCACATTAAAGGTGTTTATTCATTATATGTATTTTTATAATCAATGACATAAGATCTAATACTTCTATAATTTTATACAATTGTTTCTTAAAATTGTAATTATCTTTGGGCTTCTAATTGTCATAGGCAATGAAGGCTAACCTCATTTAGCTGCTTAAAAAATTATTTGATGATTAAATTTTAGAATATTTAAATAATTTCAGCATGAGAAAGATGTTTCAAAAATATTTTCAATTATACTCTTTTAAACTTTTTCACAAACACAATAGCAAATTTCAAACCAGGATTAAAATCTTCTGGAAAGCTTTTCTTGTTTTAATGATACCATTCATTTGACTATTAGTGAGGTTAAGTCTTATGTGTTAACATTTGCATTTTTTATTTATTAAATAGGCTATGTTTATGTCTTGTTTTATTTGTATCCTTCTACAGACAGAATGGTACAGAAAAAAGCCTGTTCTTTAACGTTCTTTAAGCTATTCCTATTTATTATACATAGAAATGGCAACTTACTAAGCATGTATATTCTAGATTTTCCTGAGGCTGTTCCATTTTCTTTATTTTCCAGAAAAATTCTTATTGTTTTTCTCTGCATTCTTTCATGACATAGAAAGACCCATAGTTCGTGTCTTAATAGGAAGTGTGAGAGACCTGACCTTGAATTCTACTTCCAGTTTCCTGGCACAGTTTCCAGATTCTATTTTCAAAGCTGCAACAGAAGGGAAGGGTGATGTGCACGGCTCCCAGTCGAATTCCCATTTTCTGGCAGTTCCTCATCTTCTGGCTCTGCTCTACTTTGATTAAGTGTCTTTTTTTTCCTCTCTAAACATTGTTTCCAGGTTCCCTGGCGTTGACCCAAACTTTGGAGCCAATGTCCTATGCTGAGAATCACTTTTGTCTGCCAGCATTGCCTTGGGGTTGTGTTTTCTTTGCCCTTACTTACAGCCATTTCCCCGTGGGAGTCTCCACTCCAGAGAGTGGTTATTGCCATCACCTACGCTTCCTGTCCCTCCCTTGATTAGCAGTAGCAGTCTGCAATCTCACTCTCTGAAATCATTTCTAAAATGACGTTACATATGATTAGGCCATCTCAATGATTAGAGGCCTGAGACTTAGAATTTGTTGATTGGCGCTGGTAGAATACAAAGCTTAGTGTTCAAGGTTTTTATGGTAGGCTTTCAGAAAGGGGGTGATTAATTCTAGGAGATAATAATTGCCTTGATACTTTTGCTACAGGCAACCCTATTTCAGCTAGATATCAATTTGTTCAAAATACCAGTGTTACATTGTCCATTGGAATTACTATAGAAACTTGCTAAGAGTAAAAGCAATTCACCAAATATCCATTTCTTTAATAAATCCCCTTTAGAGTTGTCGTGACACCTGAAAGTCAACTGACATCTGAACCAGAAATTTCTGAACACCCATTTGCAAAATTATGTTTCTTTCCCCATAGCTGATATTTAGTACTGATAAAGTGAACCCAGCAGATCATTTGTGAATCAGTGAATCATTGAGAACTCTTTAGTACATCAAAATCTCTTATTACATAAACAAATTAAGGATAAAATTGAAATATGTTAGTTTCAGTAAATTATGTAAAAATAACATAGGGGAAAATTATGGGAAAATTTGGAAGAACTAAGTGATTCATGTAGAAATGTCTCAGCTATTAATAGCAACTACTGCTTTCCCACAGAATCACAATTTTGTTCCTTACACACATATCAGGTAGTTCATAAGCATTATAACTCAAGGTCCAGGGTATTTATTCATCTCAGCTGGCTTCCATGGACACAGACGCTATAACATGCACCAAGACACAAGCAAATGCACACATACTCTTAACTTAATGTAAAATAATTTTAAAAAAGAAAAACATGAAGATATTTTAGATAGCCACTTATTATACTATAAATTTAAACTTCAGATAAAATATTACAAAGAAAATGGCTTAGATTATTACATACATACAAATATTTTGTTAGCAAATTTTTTATCAAAGGACCTGTCAGTGTTTTCTTTCACAGTCTACACTTGCTAACGCTCTCTGTACTTTATAATGGTACACTAAATATAAGGTGTACATTAACATACCAGACTTTTGAATATATTCAGCTGCATCACGTTACTAAAAAAATTAACAATAAAAAAGTGAATTTCAAAAATGGAAAGAAAATTCTCTTTTTTTTACTTCACACGAACCAAGAAGATTTTCATTAACATTATAAATGCATCATTTATTGCCTTGTGTTGTGTCTTTTATTTTCTTATAGTAAGGCACACATACATAAATGTTCTGATAGACAATACTGTTTCTGACATGCTTTATGGAGTAAAATTTAGAAACCTAGAAATTTCTGATATCCAAAATGTTATTCTCTATTTTATAATATATATTTCCAGTTTATCTTTAACTATTTAAAATCACTTTCCATATATAATTGTTCATAGAAAAACAGAAAGAATTGTATGTTTTAACTATGCTGCATATGCCATAAAATATAGGAAGAATGCCATAAATCATTTCTTAGTTCTTTCAAAAGACTTACAAAGGACCAGATTAATAGCTCTGCCATTTTTATTTTTTTTTAACCTATAGTTTGTCAAGGTTTCAGAGTAAATATCTGTGTTGGGTTCATAAAGTCCGTTATCCACAGACATAGGCCGTAGAAGTCCTAACATGAAATCGTCTACCATTGCTGTGGGAGCTGCTTCTACTCCTTCAGCCAATAACCTTTAAGATACCAGCCCACTTGGGCGTGGTCTCTTATTCTAAAATGCAGTTGTAAAGCATGTGTTCGTTCTCTTTCTTCCAGCTCTCACTTCCGGCTGCTAGACTCTGTTTTGTTCCCCTTTCATGCAGAGCACTATTATCTAGGAGAGTAATCTGTAAGACTCCCCTAAATAAATAACCCTTTATTATTAATAATTCTGAACTAGTTTGAGATTATTTTGTAACTTCTGCCATCAAACCATTTTCAAATAGTAAATGTACCATTCAAAGTACATGCTTTTTGTTAAAAATAAAAAATGACATAAGATAATTTAACCTATATTCAATAATATCCACAGAAAACAATTTATACTTTCTATCATTCAAAATTTTTAAGTTTAACTTTGAGACTTAGGTTCTTGTTTCTGTACCATCATGTGTGTGCACGCACATACACCTGTTTCTGTTTGTGTGTGCAATGTGAAAAAGTAAGTGTAAGAAAGATAGTAGAGTTATTAATGTTCATTGGTTATAATTTGAATTTAAACTTGTATAGTTCAAATCTGTTGACAAACAATTCTAAACAAGATTTCTAAAAGTCAATTTTGTGTTTCCGAGACATTACAAACTCCCAGGCTGATTTTGGGATAATTCAACTTCCGATAACATACCTGCTTAATGTAGAAGAATCAGTACATTATGTCAAGCTCTTTTTTTCATATTCCAAATGATAATCTATTTTTTCAAGCATTTCAAATTTCATTTTTTAAGTTATTTTTAATCAGACACCTATATTATTTTATAGTTTAGATTTAAAATAGAAAATAGGCCCCATTAACAAATGACATAAAAAATAACTAAACAAATAACAACAACAACAAAAATAAACCACCAACAAAGTTCCCACAAACTATTCTGCAGGATTAAGAAGAGAAAGTAGTGAAGGTAGAATCAGAGATTTTACATTATAAATAAGCCAAAAACACTTGATGACATTTTTCAGAAAATGAGTTTATAAATGAGTATATAGAGTATAAGGAAAAGGACAGGAAGGAGAGAAGTGGGTGAAATAGGATTCATGTCACACACTTCTGATATGTGAAAAATGATGAACTATGAAAAATCCTACCACATGTAGATGTCACTTTCATCTTTTCCAACTTCATTATTTACCTCGTTGGATTCGTCTTGTTCTTTAAAATCTTGTTTCAAGCTTTCTGAAGGCTTTTTTTGTCCTGATAATATCTGATTTATGTGTTTGCAAATATAGAAGACATACTGACTTTAATGTTGAACTAATTTCCACAGTCAGGTTTGCATAAAGAGATCTTAGTATAGAGAGACTGATATTTATGCAATACTGCTTTTTATGACAAATAATTCAATTGTGTGGATTTATTTTTTGCCAGTTGTTTCCCAACTGCAGACAGACGCTGCTGTGTAGAACAGACACTCCTATTTATGTGCAGTATTGTTTTATTAGGGAAATTCAATGGACTGAGATTTATTTATGGTCATTTAAAATGACAAATAATTCTGTTTTGAGGCATTTAATGCTCTTAAATTTTAACATGACATACAATAATCCAATCAGATAGTTGCTCAAGGAAAGAGACAAATTCTCTGAGCAACTGTATTACCCAAAGTCTATACTACTGCTATTAAAAGCTGCAGTTTTCCATTGTCAATGTAGGTTAGAAGTATGGCATATTTCTTTATCATAAGCAATAAAAACAATTTGCTAGAACCAATTACAATATGTCTCGGTGATTAGCCATACCTTGAAGAACAGTTGGTTTAGTAGTTAGATTTTTTGAAATATTTGTATATAGATTTTTATTAAGGAGAAATACAACTGACAACAAATAGAAATGTCATTACTTCAACAAGAAAATATACTGCTGGTTTAAAGTTCATTAAACAGCCCTATATTTAACTAGCAATGTGTCACACTACAGATACTTGTTAAGGCTGTATATATCACTACAATGAGATGTCTGCTGGTCATGATGTTGCTGTGGAGGCTAGGTCATGAAGACTTAAATAAAACCAAACAAGTACACACGTGAAACTAAAAAACAGCTCCAGCTACTCCTTACTGTGACCTCAATAAAAAATAAAACATGTTGTGAGTTTTATACACCCAGCAACGTAGCTTTTGTCATCTTTATACTTGGTTTTTGTATGTGAATGAAAAGAATTTTAATGGTGAGATCTCAGAAGAGTTCCCATGACTCACTTTAATGCAGACTTTTCTTAAAGGAAAAATGAACAATGATTTAGTGTTGTGGTATTTTGTTTAATATCTATGTATGTGATTACCATTGATAATCAAAGTTTAATAGCTCTCTACCCTTTTAACAATAATCAACATTATTGTTAGATGGATTTTGTTACATAGAACAGATTAGTTGCAGAAGGCAATGATTCAAAGGAAAAGAAAAGATCATTCTGAGGTTATATGATACAGGAGACTAAGCATTACAGATGCAATATTTCAGACATAGTTTATAATACTCAGTCAAAACTACTATATATAAAGGTGCATGCATAATCTATGAACTTAAACACACCAATTTAAAAAGCAGTGATTAAACAAAAAATATCTGACTTCAGAGATGTCTGTTGAGGTAGTATCTTCAGGTATAATAATTCCTTAAATCATGATATACTGATTACTTAATTGTTGTTAATGCTATTGTGCTTGCTGAATTTAGTTTAATGACTTATGCTGTATTTTGTCTTTATATATTATTTCATTTTTATCACTCTTATTATTTTTTGTCAGAAAGCAATCTTACAGTGTACCCTAGACTCTTTCATTCAGACACCTAATTTTCTATATTGCTGGTGTTACTGACTTCATGCCCACCCATATAGAGATGGTTTCTTGTTTTGTAATAATAAACAAGAACAGTGAGTGGTGAGGTCCCTATCCCCAGCTAAAACCTTTTCTACATAATCCCTACACTTAAAGCTCAGAGAACACCATTCAAAAAGGGCAGCATAAGTAGGGTGGAAACCTTGTAAAAGTCATAGAACAGGGTAATTTTCAGTGAGAATCTGTTGTCTAAATGAGACATAGAATCTCTGTTTATGGATACTCATCATCATGGCTTACTCAATGAGATCTGAATGACAACAGGAGGTGACACATCAAGATACATGAGAGGAATTTCATGAGCCCTAGCCATAGATGAAGACTAACAGGAAATTGGTGACTACTAAGACAAGGAGAATCAGCAATTCACAGTGAAGACTCAATGGTAGAGCTGAAAGAATGCCATTGTATAAATAGCACTAAAGAAGAAACAGAAAACGATGCAGGGCACAGAGAGAAAACCCTCCATACTCACCCTGGAGAGAAGGATCACAGAATGTGGTCGTAAATAAGGCAGAGGACAGAGGACACAACCTTGTCACTGGTTTTATTAGTGAGTCCTGGAAAATACCAGTATCTTTATGTTTATCAGAATGCTGTTTTCCTGTCAGTTTAGCAGCTGTACTTGAATACACCGATATTTTAGCTACAGTCTATACCCTGAGGCCCCATAGTCAGCACCCTTGCTCTCTGACTGAGGCCTGGAGGGATTTCTGTCCTGCTGGCACAGGCTTGGTCCTGGCCACCAAATAGAGGTTTGAAAGAAATCTCTATCATTCTATTCACCAATAAAGACTCAGAAGTCAGTTGCTGGGGTGAAAATCTGCTAGATCATAGAAACTGAGAAACAACCAGCTGACCTTGCTCTTTGACTGGAGACCAAGGGAGAGAAGCATCTCCTCATTCCTCCCAAAACAAGATGTCAAATCTTAGTGTCCCTCCCTACTCCTTTCTGTATGTCTCTCTATCCGAATTCCTGGATTATCTGTACTCTCCATGGGTAATTTGAGATGACTATGGGGTTAAGAGCATTTCTTGCTCTTCCAAAAGTCCTGAGTTCAATTCCCAGTAACCACATGGATTACTCACAACCATCTGTTATGACATCTTGTGCCCTTTTGAGAAAAAAAAACCTGGTCAGTCAGAATCGCCATATACAGGTTGCCCTTGCATGCTTCAGCATTGCCAGGGCATAAATTTTATTTCATTCAAAATTATAGTGACTGGTTTTACCCTCGAAACATGATTAATTATTATTAATGCAGTCTAAGAGTTTCATAGTAGGATCAAATATCCCACAACAGGTAACAGCTTATGATATCAAAATGGAAAACATTTATGTGGACACATGATTAAATTCAATTGTTCTAACAAATATTCCCATAATGTATTTTATATAGGGTAACATTCCCTAACACAGACTGTACTTGTCACACTAAAGTTTGAGGAGACATTTCCTGTATAAATAGATGAAATAGATATAAAGAGTTACTAAAATTACAAAAAGAAAATCCAAAAGAAAGGAACAGAAAAGAGAGTACAGGACAGTACTTTACCGTATTGAAAATGCTTTGAAATTACTGCAACTAAGAATGAACAAAGATTATTCTGTTATATAATATTATTTGAAGATATGTTATATTTGCTTATGCTAAGGAATATTTTTGGTATGTGTGTGTGTGAGGTTTGGGCTTCCAGCAACAGTTAGAAGAAATTCTTGGCGTCCCAGAATTTCTTAAAATTACAAGAATTTTTGATCCCTTTAATGTGGTTGTTGAGACCTCAGCTTTTGACTAAAAGATCCGTTTCTGCTCTAAACTGATGTGCCATCCACCCAGCCCCTTTGTTCCTTTTGAGATCAATAACTATTTTAAATTATAATCCATATTTTATATCACTATTGATTTATTGCTATGTCATTTTATTTTAATACAACGCAGTTTATGTGTGTGTGTGCGTGCACACATTTCAGTGTGAGTGTGAAAGGAGTAAGTCCATTCAATCAGATGTTTCTAGAACTTAGGCTAAAAGTAAAGATGAAAATGCATTCTGAGACTAAATCTTAAGGAAGAAAATGAACTCTAAAGGACTGAAAAGAATCCCATAAAGCATAAGGCTCCTAGGCAGAATTTATTACAATGTATATGACAGCCATTCATTTTTCATATTTTCCCAACATATTCTATATCTGTTGAAGAATATTGACCCTTTCTTATCTCCTAAAAGCACATCCCTACTTTATGCCAAGTTCTGTTTATTTGTCTAACACATTCTTAGGATGGAATTCTCAGTACTTTGTGTCTTACTGCTCCTGGCATTTGCATAAGCATTCAGTGTTCAGTTTGCTACCATAAGCTCAATGAGCTTAACTTTTCCTTGGTTATTATAAGGCTAGAATTTCTCATATTGTTTGACATCATGTTCTAGCATTGATTATTTCTATCTTAGGACACATAGCCGATCAAGAAAAAAAAAGCTATTTACCATAAGAGACATGCTGTCTCTGCCATAACTTAGTAAGCTGAAAAGCCTGCTTGCTACTCTTTTGTAAATAAACACCTTCTGATTTTTGTTGTTTTCAGAAAATGTGCCCTTGAACATCTATCACAGTGAAGGAGACATTAGACTAACTAATTACTATTCAATATAGTTTTCCTGATGCTTCTCTTTCTAGAAAACTCTTAACATTGCTTCCAGAAACATCTGGGTATGTTTATTCTTTAGTTCTTATATTTCTAACTCTTTCCAAAACAACCATGCCTCCATGTATGTGGGTCAAGGTTGCCACAGATACATTTCTCTTTCAACTTTGAAAATTTTGTGCCTAACCTACACAGCAACTGCATTGAATCTCTATGAGAATTCTACTTGAAATTGCTTTGAACTTATGTTTATAGTACTTTAAAAAAGAGAAAAGAACTTACTTTGTTCACTGTAAATAAATGCAAATACAGGGTCAATGAAATGGCACAGTAGGTAGAGAACCTTGCTGCCTAGCAAAGCAGAGAACAAACTCTAAGAAAGAAAAGGAGAGAGAAGGATAAAAATTACAAATCTTAATAAATTTCTACTTCCATTCTATTAACCGTATATATAAATATGACATGGACAGTCATTACATTGATTAATTGTTACTTTATTGGAGCTGATTTTTCTTTTCTTATCATTCATCTTTAAAGAACAATTAAAATTGTGTATATTTCCACAGTATTTGTCTTGTTAATATCTAAATATTTCACAAGTGTTTTTTTGATTATCATAATTCTACGAAATACTATTCATTATTAAATGGATGCAATTTTAGTGTTTTAAATCAATGTAATGCATTCAGTATTTGAATATCCCATAATCTTGCTAATTTTATTATATTCTTAGAAGAAAATATGTATCCTTTTTTCTGAAGAGCCAGGCCATTTGAGAAACATTTTTCTTGGATATTATTCTGTCTTTGTATCATTTGTTTCCGAAACAGTTAGAATGCAACAAATATAAGTATACCATTGAATTTTAAAGTACTCATAAACATTGCACACAGTATTACTGATTAAGACAGCACAATTCTGTGAAATTATGTAGGTGGCTTACTTCCAAGTCCAACATTGTTCAAGAAAATTATGACTAAAGATGACTGGTTATTTTTCCAGCTTTCAAACATAATAAAGTTTTCCTATGCAAGGTATCTTATTAAATATTGAAGGATCCCATTCTCTGTCACTTATATGTGTATGTATATATTTACATGCATGTTCATATGTATGGTTACAGGAATATAAATGCATAGGTGATATCCATAGAACAGTGATGGCTGCAAGTCTTCAGACACAGCACACCTTGATTTTTATTATCAAAACAAAAATGTTTAATTTCATATATATGCACTCTATTTATTTCATTTCCTCTTCCAGGCCAATCTCCACTCCATCTCTAATTTTGGCTTCCTTTTCTTTGGTTATGTTTACATATATATGTATTACTATTAGTATTTATGTATTTGTGTATGTATGTGTGTATGAATGAATATGTTAATGGAACATCCAGAGTCCATTTATTGTGATTTCTTGGTATTGTATAATCAATAATGGGTTAATTGTTGCTTTAAAATTCCCCCATCCACCTTAGTTTGTCTACTGATGCTGTCATTGTTCATATCTTGTTTAGATAGCTATATGGTTGAGATTTCAAAGGTATAGTTTCCCTGTCGTATTCTAAAGACACTATCCCATCAAATACTACTAGTCTTCTGGTCTCTTATAGTCAGTCACCTATCCCTTTTCCTCAGCCATTCCTGTCTTCAATGTAGAGTTATATTGTAAATCTTTACATTGGGGTTAAGAACTCCAGAGTTAGCTATGCTCTGTATTTTGATCAGTTGTTCCCTTATGGAATTGGCTCCCTTTGTTTTGATGGGGGATAAGAGCTATACTGTGTATATAAGGACAAGTGCTCTGGATGAAGTTAGGAATTTCACAATTTAACAAAGTGGAATTAGTAGTTTCCCTAAGGTTCAGGACCTCATTAGTCAAAGTAATTGGCTAGGTTTGCAGTACCGAACATGATTTTCTTCCTTTAAGTGAGTCTAGACAGCTTTTGATTACTAACAAGATATAAAATATAAGTGCCATTGTTACACCTTCAGTATCAAGCTAGTCATTGTGGTATTTAGAGGTATCAGAGATATAATGGCTCTTCTCCTTTGACAGCTCACATAGATTCATGATCAATGTGGATGTTTTTAGTAATATCAAGCTTATTTCCTCAAAGTAGTATATTTAAATATATATTGTCATAAACAATATAATAGGACATCAATTTCAAGATTTGTGAGCAAAATACAGGCAACTGCAGTTGTCTAAATTGTTTGGGGAGTTCTTTTACATATAAAAATGGCAAGATTACCAAAAGGAATCTATAGATTCAATGCAATTCCCATTGAAATCCTAAAACAATTCTTCACAGACTTTGAAAGAACAATACTCAAATTCATATGGAAAAACAGAAAATCCAGGATAGCCAAATCAATCCTGTAAAATATAGTAACTTCTGAAGGCATCACCATCCCTGACATAAAGCTCTATTATAGAGCTACAGTAATAAAAACAATCTAGTATTGGCATAAAACAAACAGATTGATAATTGGAATCGAATCCAAGACCCAGATATTAATCCACACACCTATGAACACCTGATTTTTTGACAAAGGAGCTAAAATTATAAAATGGAGGAAAGAAAGCATCTCAACAAATCGTGCTGGAGGTCAACATGTAGAAGAATTAAAATAATGCATATCTGTCCCCATGCACCAAATTCAAGTCCAAATGGATTAAAGACCTAAATATAAATATGAACACATTGAACCTGATAGAAAAGAAAGTGGGAAGTAACCTTCAATACATGAGCACAGGAGACCTCTTCTTAAATATAACTCCATTAGCACAGACCGTGAAATAAATGGCACCTCCTGAAATTGAAAAGATTCTGTAAAACAAAGCACACAGACAATAAGACAAAATAGCAACCTACTAAATTGGAAAAGATCTTCACTAACCCCACATAAGACTGTGGACTGATCTCCAAAATATATAACGAACTCAAGAAATTGGATATCAAAATACCAAATAATCAAACTAAAAAATAAGGTATAGATCTAAACAGAGAATTCTCAACAGAAGAATGTCAAATAGCTGAAAGACACTCAAGGAAATGTTCAACATCCTTAGCTATCAGGGAAATGCAAATCAAAATGAGGCTAAGACACCATCTTACACCAGTCAGAATGGCTAAGATCAAAAACACCAATGATAGCTTATGCTGGACAGGATGCAAAGCAAGAGGATGTGGAGTAAGGGGAACACTCATCCTCATCCATTGCTGGTGGGAATGCAAACTTGTACAACCACATTTGAAATCAGTATGACAGTTTCTCAGAAAACTGGGAATCACCTTAACTCAAGACCCAGCAATATTCTCTTGGGAATGTACCCAAAGGATGCTCAATAATACTATGAGAACATTTGGACAATAGTTCAACTATGTTTATAGCAGCATTATTAGTAATAACCAGAACCGGGAAACAACTTAGATGTCCCTCAATTAAGTAATGGATAAGGAAAATATTGCTCATTTACACAATGGATGACTACTCAGCAGTGTAAAAAAAATGACATCTTGAAATCTATTTACTGACAGAGAATATTGCAAGCTATATGTGATAAAGCTTACCAATTCAAATATATATGAAAATTTTATGTACTCATACAATTTAAAGTAAAAAAATTCTTGAAGTAATTTTGGTAATGATAAAATACATATCTATGAAGCAAATGAATGTTATTAATCTTCAAGAAAATGCTAATTAAAACTTTAATAGTATAAAACCTTACATACTTTACAATCACTAGCATAAAAATAATAAGAGGTTTTATGTTTTGGTGAGGATGAAATAAAAATAGAACTCTCTATACACATGGTGAGAAAACCAATTGGCATAGACAACATAACAGACAATATGGATCTGGATCCCCAAACTGTGGTGAAAGTATCATGTTACCCATAAGTTGCACCTCTGGGTATAATATGAAAGAAATGGAGATGGCATGTCAGTAAAATACCTGTGTTGCAACTCAATACAGCATTATTTTCAGTAGTCACAATGTAAAAAGTAACTAAACAGCAAAGAAGTGTACATAGTAAATGCGGTAGAACTAGTTACATAATCTTGTTCCAACTCATAAAAGGATGAAATTCTCTGGTATGAAATAGAAAATGTGAACACAGATAACATGATGCTGTATGAACTAAGTAAAACACAGAAGCATAAATCCTAATAGACACATCTTGTATGAGAACTCTGAAGCACCCCGTCTCAGAAGTAGAAGCAATGGAACTTAGAATTTTTGGTTATGGGGTGCCTGGTTTCACGGTAAGAGACAATTAAATCTAGAACTCTAAAGTCTAACAATGTGATTGTACTTGAAAATGTTGTTCTATAAATTTGATACTGGAGGGTACTTCTATAGCTCTATAATAACAGTAATGGGGAATTATAATGGTAGGTGACAATGTTTATTTTCTTGATTAGTGATTAGTGATTGTAGTGATTATATCACAATATACAGTCATATAAGAGAAACAAATTGTACACCCTCAATATCCACTTGGTATTTGCTAATTCTAACCTTATAAAGTTATAAAAGTACAAAAATAACCACTACTACAATGCAGTAGGAGATAAAGGTCTACAGATTACAATATGTATCTCCTGATCTCAATTGGTCCTAAAACCAGATAGTATACTTCGTAACTATTTGATTAATGTATTACTTTGAACTACTAGTTCCAAGGGGGTATAAAAACCTGTTGGTTTTCTCAAGTGATCTTAGTAAAATAATGGCTAAGTCCTGTTGTTCTAACTTATTTCTTTTCTTCCTTAATAGATACACACATGGTAGGCAGAACAGTTCTTTTTGTAATCTTTCAAGAGTATTGGACATGGGTTGTAATATGTGACTGACTGCAAAATAGAACAATTAATTTAAAATTTAATGGAGTTTTGGGAACCTGTTCTCTGTGGATGGATACCTTCCTCAGCCTAGATATAGTAGGAAGGGCCTTGGACCTTCCCCAAAGCAATGTGTTTTACCCTCTCTGAGGAGAGGATGGGAGTGGGGAAGGCAGGTATGTGAAGGGAATGAGAGGAGGGGAGGAAATGGGAACTTGAATTGTTATGTATGAAGAAAAAAAGATTGTTTTCTTTTTAAAAAATAAATAAATTAAAAGGAAAAAAAAATTTGAGGCAAAAAAATTATCTTCTCAAAAATTTCCTACAAATCCCTTCTTACCTATGAATGTTACCTATGCAAATTTGATTTTGTAAACTACTGACACTTTTTATTTGTCATGACTATTAAACCAAAACACACTATACTACCATTCGTGATAACCCAGTGCTAATAATTAGTTCTGCTGTAAAGACATCCCTTGAATATACATGTTCCCGTGCTTATCCTCAACATCATAATGCCAGCAAACAAAAACAAATGAGTAAGAAATTCACTTGGTAATAAATGACTCTGCTGTCCCTGAATTGTGTGGTGCAGTCTTTTAATAAAAATATATCACAAATTATAATGTATCCACAAAAAGAATCACACAATTTTTCCAGACATAGTTGGCTGTATTTTGTCTTTGATAATTGAAAGGCAAAGTAAGCCAAATATACATGTTTAATTTCATCAGCATGCAGGTTATATAACTTCTCTTTTATCTTGAATGAAATGCAGTAATTATTTCTGAAAAATGTTATGAAGTTATAGAATTAATAGAGAAGATTCCCAGTCAACTACTATGGTATCCGTTTTTAGCATCTTAGTATAATTGATTTAGTTATTACATGTCTCTAAGTTGAAAATAAATGATTAAATACATGAATTTAATAGCATATCTCAAAAGTTACTACTATATGAATTAGTCGTCACTGGATTAATGTTACAATTTATTTTTTCCAACATAATAATTTTATTGATAAGTTGGGAGTTTCACATAATGTACCTCCATCATACTCACTTCCTAGTCATCTCTGACTCACCGCCTCAACCTTGTGAACCCCCCTCCAAAAAAGAAAAGGAAAAGAAAAGAAAACAAAGTACAAGTCCATTTTATGTTGCCCATATTTTCATTGGAGCTTGGAAAACTCCCAGGGGCCAGAACAGGAAAGAAATCTGACACCTTCCTTCCCCACACCCCTGCCAGAAGCCATCAACTCTGGAGAGCTATACCTCACTGATCTCATTCCAGTTTTAAAGAGCTCTTAGATGGCTTCCTCTCTAGGCTTTTAATTTATTTGGGGTGGGTTGGGGAGTGGAGTTAGGAATTCTCACAGAAGCCTTCTTGACTTTCTTAACCCCGAGTCTGCAGTTATCAATGCCATTGCAAAAGCAGCTTCTTTGTCTTTTACAGTCAGTAAGAGCACAGATCACAGAGTTCCACATGGATTCTGGTGAAAGTACAAACCAGATACAGCAATCTGGTAACCATGGTCAGGACAGGCCATGAACACCAACATGACTACCAGTGGCAGCATGACCCATGGACATCAACGTGGCATCAGGCTGTGGCAGAGATCACCGATATCATAATGACTTTCAGTAGTCATCGTGCCATGGACATTGCCAGAGTTACTGGCTGTAGTATGATTGTGGACTTAAACGTGAACCTTGGCCACAGCATCTATCACTCTGCATATCCATAGGCATCAACATGGCCTGAGTACAGGCAAGTTTTCATCACATGGCCATTGGTAGCATAGGCTTAGATCATTTGGCAGCCCAATCCACAAACACCCACATGAACCTTGTGCCAAAGCACAGACCATGGATATCAACAAAGCCTCTGAGGGGAACATGGATCATGGATGTCTTGGAGGAAATACTACAATTTAAAGTACAGTTAGTGCATATAATCTAAATGTCCATGCATGTGCATAAAGACATACAAATAAACACGAAGTATACTTCTGAGATCTAAGGGAAAACACTGGTTACACTGCTCAGGGACTGTAATGGAATGCATACGCAAGGTACCCTATACCATAGAAGAGGAACAGGAAGTATTCTGAGAGACTAGCAGCACTATTTGTAATAGCCAGAACATGGAAACAACCTAGGTGCCCCTCAATAGAAGAATGGTTAAAGAAGGTGTGGAACATATATATATTAGAGTTTTACTCAGCAGTAAAAAACGACATCTTGAATTTTGAATGCAAATGGATGGAAATAGAAAACACTTTACTGAGTGAGGTAACCCAGACCCAAAAAGAGGAATATGGTATGTACTCACTCATAAGTGGATTCTAGCCATAGTTAAAGGTCTTTGAGTCTAGAATTTGTGATCCTAGAGAAGCTAAATAAGAAGGTGAACCTGAAGAAAATCATATAGTTATCCTCCTGGATAGTGGAACTAGGCAAGATTGCCAGGCAAACTCGGGTGCATGGGGAGTGGGTGAGTGGAAGTAAGGGAAGATGGTCAGGGAGAGGGGAGAGGGGGAGGATTGGGGATGGCTTGGGGGAATGGGGGGGGAGGGAGGAAGGATGGTTGTGGGAGCAGGGAGGTTTATATCTCAGCTAAGGGAGCCATTTTAGGGTTTGCAAGAGACTTGATTCTGGAGGGGTTCCCAGTAAAAATTAAATAAAAAAAATTAAAAAAACAATAAAAAAATTAAAAAAAAAGAAAACGCTTTACTGAGTCAGGTAAGCCAGACCCAAAAAGAGGAATATGGTATGTATTCACTCATAAGTGGATTCTAGCCATAATTAAAGGTCTTTGAGCCTATTATTTGTGATACTAGAGAAGCTGGATAGGAGGGTGAACCTGAAGTAAATTCAGGTAGTTTTCCTCCTGGAGATTGGAAATAGACAAGAGTCCCAGGTAACCTCGGGTGCATGAGGGGGTGGGAGGGTTGTTGGAAGAGGAGAGGGTTAGAGAGAAGGGAGCAGGGGAGGAATGGGGAATGCTCGGGGGACTGGGCGGGGGAGGAAGGATAGATATGGGATCAGGGAAGAATATATCTCAACTAAGGGAGTCAGTTTAGGGTTTATGATTATAAATGGGATCCCAGGTCCAAGGAGAGATCCCCAGATTGTTCTCTGGACAGAGGAGAGGGTGCCTGAACTGGCCTGGGCCCATAACCATACTGATGAATATTTTGCTTATCATCATAGATCCTTCATCTGGTGATGGATGGAAATGGAGACGGAGACCCACATTGGAACACTGGACTTAACTCCCTAGGTCCAAAAGAGAAGCAGAAGAAAAGAGAACGTGAGCAAGGAAGGCAAGATCAGAGGGAACCTTCATCCGAGGATGGATGGTGATACAGATGGATACCCACATTGGAGCACCGGACTGAGTCCCCAAAGGTCCAAATGAGGAGCAGAAGGAGGAAGAACATAAAAAAGGAAATCAGGACCGCGACGGGTGCGATCACCCACTGATACAAGGGAACTGATCTAATGAGAGTTCACCAAGGCCAGTCCTCAGGGACTGAGCAAGTATGTGATCCAGCCAGATTCTCTGAATGTGGCTGGATTCTCTGAATGTGGCTGGCCCGAAGTCTTTCTGAAAAGCCATTGACAATGGCACTGGGACTTGTTTCCTCTGCATATACTGGATTTTTGGGATCCAGTCTGTTTGGATGCTCGCCTTCCTGGACCTGGAGGGAGGGGGGAAGAGCTTGAACTACCCACAGGGCTGGAGACCCTGACTGCTCTTGGGGATGGAGAGGGAGGAGGGGAGGGAGTGGGAGGGTGTTGGGAAGAGGGGCGGAAATGGAGACTTTTGTATTTTAATAAACTTTGAGAAAAAAAATAAAAATAAAGGTAAAAAAAAAAAAGAAAATCAAGCTCAGCCTTTGTCTGAGTGGATGGCAACATCTTTAGAGACAAATGGCAGATTTAAATGTTTTCTGCTGAAGAGAAAAATAGTACATGCATATTTTATCCAAGGATGTTATTTCAAAAATAGAGTAAAAAAGGGAAAGGGCAGGGGTGGGGAGGAATGACTGACAGAAAACATGAAGGGATGCCAAAAGAACTTGTTTCCAACAGCTTCAAAGGATAAAGTCCAGCACATCCTGGTAAAGTACACAACTATGAAAACTAAAACAAGATTGTAACTTGATATCATATAAGAAAGGCAGCTGTTGATCACAAGGAAAGAACATGCCCTGATGTTGAGTAAAAATGCATATCTTTTCTTTTTTCTTCACAAAATAGGAAGAATTATAAAATAAATCTTCACGTGTTCTAATTGCTTTTAAGGCATATTATAAAAGATAAGTGCTATTTCATAGGCAGGTGCTTTTTACATCTTGATAAATATATAAAGATTTTAGAGTAAGATTAGCTAAAGAAAAAAAAAGATTTATTCTTTCTGCGCAAATGGCTTTCATTAAACATTATTCTTTTGTAATGTACAAGAGATTTATTTTTCCTTAATTTAGTACATTTAAATTTCCAGGTTTATGTACTAGATGATGCTCTTTAAAGTAATTAAAGCCAATCATTTCCTGGTGTTGAGATTAAAGATTAAATTCATTTATATGCTTTATTTGCCTTATTTTAAGATTTGATATAATCGTCTGAATCAGTCAAGATTTTTAATTATAAAATGATTCCACAGATTACCCTGAAATCTTCATTGTGACATAAAACAGTTCTCCTTCAATAGAAATTTAGAATATATTTAAATAAAAACTTGAAACAAAAACTTCCATCCCAAATTGTTATATAAAAATTCTTCTTTTATTAATGAAAAATATTGCTTTTCACCATATAGGAAGCATATAATCATAAGACCAGTAAAATAACCTGTTCTACTATCATTTCTCCTATGTTTAAGTTTGAAAACTCTTTTGCATAAAACTTCCTGAAGTCACAGGAGAAATGTGCACATTATTAATGCTAGTATCATTATCTATTTTACTCTTGTATATGCAAATTGTTTCTACTTGAAAGAACTTGGGATTTTCTAATTCTGTACAGAGAGAGTTTGTTTTGAAAAATCAAACTAAATAACATACATTGTTATCTCACTGAACATTGAACAAAATTTTTGTTCATTGCCAATTCAATTTAATTACAAAACTCAGAAGTTCAACAACATTTATACATTTAACAATAAAGGAATAAATAACTGGGAACTCAAAATAAATGTATCAAAATTTCCTTAAAAATTCACATTTCCTTAAAAAAATTCACATATTTTTTTTCTACTGCATACAGTTATCTGTCTCAGAGAATTCCAAGCAACAATTAAAGGTCAATGCATAATTTTACTAATGTTAGGGTAAACATTAACAAGATTGTTCTCTTTTAATAAAAGTAGATTCTTTTCTCATGCCAAACATCTTGAGTTTAGTTTGTCCTCCCTCTACTTATACCAATTCTTATCAAATTCCTCTCCCCATTGAATACATTCTTTCCTTCAGCCCAAAACAACAGGCTTCAAGAGCTAATAGACAAACATGACAAGATACAATATAATAAAGTGAAACGAAAGCTTCCATAATGAAGTTGAACACGGCATCACAACAAAAGGAAAAGTGTCTCAAGAGAGGCAAAATAATCAGAGAAACATTCACGTCCAGTCAGGAGTCCCATAAAATTAAACTTACAACTATAATATATAGTAGAAGATTTAGCACAGATCCAAGTAGGTCCTGTGTTTGCTGCTTCAGTCTTTGTGAGCTCATATTTACCTTGTTTAGTTGATTTAGAAGAACTTGTTCTTCTGGTGTCATCTATCCATTCTGGCATTACAGTCTTTCTGCGTCCTCTTTCATTATTTCATTTTCATTATTGTTTTATTATTATTATTAAATATTTTATTCTATTGTACATTGAAACCTTCCCTCCTCTTCCATTGGTCTCCTTCCACATATCACTTCTCCCCAATATCCATTCCCTGCTGCATCTGCTCAGAAATAAGTAGGTCTACCAGGGACATCCACAATGTACTGCATAGAAAGCTACAATAAGACCAGGCAACAAGTGTTATATTAAGGGTGGATGGGGCAACCAAGTAGGATGCTCCCTGATTTCTGGGATTCACATGAGTCCTAGTCAGTTGATTCTGTGGGCCAAATTCTCTTGCTATCCTTGATGCCTATCCTGTCCTTTAAGAGACAAGCCTTGCCCACTCCCACCCTTGTCCACTGAGGCAAGTGGATTTCTCTTCTGCTTCCAGCCTGAGTTTCCTTCTTTCATCTCTCTTGCAAAGAGGCAGCTTCTGCCTCTCTCCCTTTTCCCCTCCTCTCTCTCTCTGCTTTGCCCCCTCCCCATTTCCCTCTTTCCTCTTCTCCTTTCCCCTCCAGAAGTCACTAAATAAATATCCACCCTCACTCTGCATGACATGCCTATTCATGTCTCTCACCCATGTGGTTCCCTGCCTGGGACCCACTGGACCTTGTGGCCCACAGGCCTTTCAGGGAACAACAGCATTTTATCTAAACCATTACATTTGGTGCTCATGTCTTGGCCAAGTTCTCTCCACATTTCTTTCCACCTGCAGGCAGACCAACTGAGGATGTGTGGAACCCTGGCTCGGGAAGCAGGTTTCTTCACAACAGCTCTGCATTCCGTCTGCCTAAATGCTGACCTCTATGCACACCAGCTTCTTTGGTGGTGAGATTTTTCCTTTGTCAGCCAGCCATAACCTTCATAGCTACAGTTGAGCACTTTGCTAATATTCATTTCTTCTCTAGTTGCTTCACATAGCTAAAACCATGACTGGACTAACTGGGTTTATTCTCCCTTGATAGCACTGTTTACCCTGTGTGGAGCATTTGAATTGGGGCCTGGAGTTCTTTGGATTTTTCTTTCTCATTTCTTTTTCTTTCTTTTTTTTTAAATTAAATTAAATTTTTTTTTTTGGTTCATTCATAAGTGGTCCCCACCATGACAGACTTTAGAGCGGCCTCTAGCCTTTGGCTTCTGAGTTGCCTGGACCAGAGTCAGTCAGGCTTCATCCACACCCCTCCTGTAGAGATGACATTTTCCTATAGGCTTTGCGGTGTTGCTGTTTCATTAACACCCTAACTGTAGAGAAAAGATGCCCTCATATCGGCCCTGCGGTGTTTTTTTTTTGTTTTTTTTGTTTGTTTGTTTGTTTTAAGCTATGGTATAAACCCTCAAACTATCAGCCACCCACGTGTGAATGCTCTACCAGTATTCTGCCAGCTCTGCTTTCCCTCAAACCATCCCTGCCACCACTACGGCTGGTCCTGAAGAAACCGACAAGATTAGTCCAATCTGTGAGACAGCTGTTTTCAATTCCAGACTTTGTTCCCTGCCACAGTTTGTGGTGTGTCAGCTCAGCAACAGGGCAGATTATGCCTCTACAACTCTTATTACTATATTTAAAACTCCTGCAGCTCAAAAACATGTGGCTTTTCCATACAACACAAGACTGCTACCATTTTGACTGAGGTCACGTGACCTTACCACCATCTTACCTAAGATCAGTTGACTTCACCACCATCTTAACTGAGAGCCAGGTCAGGTGACCAAGTCCTGCCGTCTTATAGTGGTATTCCCTACCTGGTTCCCCAGTGCTGACTCTGATGTATGTATGTTTTGTGTAGTGGCTTGCATTTGGTGGGGTCCACCAAAGCATTCACTTCACCCAATACCTGTTCACTTTGTGTGTGTGTTTGTGTGTGTGTGTGTGTGTGTATACATGTAACTTAATTGCAACTATGTTTACTGTTAAATGTTATAATTGTCTGTTCATTGTATCTCATTCCTACCACAAAGCAATAAGTCTCATGTTTTAAATTGGTAAGTACTATTAAGTCTCTTAATCCAACCCTGCTTTATCTGTTAATTTGAGGACCAGTTGAGCTCTGACTCAGCTCTCCAGGCAGACTCTATACTGTAGGTATAACTCATCTATACCTGGTAAACAGCCCTCAGCTGATCAGAGATCTGGATAATATGACATTTAAATATTTAATTATTAAAAGACTTTCATAGCAGAAAGAGACAGGTTGGCTCCTAGCAGCAGCACTCTGTTTCCTCCAAAGGAGATAGAAGACAAATGGGAACAGAATAATGTCCATCCACAATTCACTTCAACTACCAAGTGCTGACCACTGGACAAAACTCCTGGAATTGACAGCCTAACTGCTCTAGTCAAGGCAATCTTGTCTTCCTACAGATTTCGTAGCCCACAGGATCTTTTGGAGCCTGACAGGTCATTGTTAAGCAGCAAAAGAAAAATAGGACTCTCTGTGACCATGAAAAACCCTGAGGAGTAGCTCTAGGTGCCAACCAAGTAAGATCTCTGTCACTTTTTTTAAATCAATAACTCAAGTAAAATTTTATCCTTCACCAAGATCTCTGAAGCAGCTTGCCAGCAGAGATGCTTTAACATTTAAAAAGATAGCCACACCAAACAAATTTCAATAAGATATTTTCTCTCTTTTTTATTTCTATTTTTTTATTTTTATTTTTTTATTAATTAATAAAAGTTTCCACTTCCGCCCCTCCTCCCAATACCTTCCCATTCCCCCCACTCCCTCTCCTCCTCCCTCTCCAGTCCTAAGAGCAGTCAGTGTTTCCTGCCCTGTGGGAAGTTCAAGTTCCTCCCCCCTCCCTCCAGGCCTAGGAAGGTGAGCATCCAAACAGACTAGGATCCCAAACAGCCAGTATATGCAGACGAAAAAGTCCCAGTGTCTACTTCCAATCTCCAGGAGGAAAACTGCATGATTGTCTTCAGGTTCACCTTCTTATTTAGCTTCTCTAGGATCACGAATAATAGGCACAAAGACCTTTAACTATGGCTAGAATCCACTTATGAGTGAGTACATACCATATTCCTCTTTTTGGGTCTGGGTTACCTCACTCAGTAAAGCGTTTTCTATTTCTATCCATTTGCATGCAAAATTCAAGATGTCATTGTTTTTTACCGCTAAGTAAAACTCTAATGTATATATATATATATATATATATATATATATGTGTGTGTGTGTGTGTGTGTGTGTGTGTGTGTGTGTATATATATATATATTCCACACCTTCTTTAACCATTCTTCTATTGAGGAACACCTAGGTTGTTTCCAGGTTCTGGCAATTACAAATAGTGCTGCTATGAACATAGTTGAACAAATGTTTTTGTAGTATGATAGGGCATCTTTTGAGTATATTCTCAAGAGTGGAATATTTGGGTCCTGTGGAAGGTTGACTCCCAGTTTCCTGAAAAACCACCACACTGATTTCCACAGTGGCTCCACAAGTTTGCTTTCCCACCAACAATGGATGAGTGTTCCCCTCACTCCACATCCTCTCCAGCATAGGCTATCATTGGTGTTTTTGACTTTAGCTATCTGACCAGTGTAAAATGGTATCTCGTAGTTGTTTTGATTTGTATTTCCCTGATCGCTAAGGATGTTGAACATGACCTTAAGTGTCTTTTGGTCATTCCATGTTCTTCTGTTGTGAATTCTCTGTTCAGATTAGTACCTCATTTTTCACTTGGCTTAATTAGGATTTTAGTGTCTAGTTTCTTGAGTTCTTTTTATATTTTGGAGATCAGACCTTTGTTTGATGAGGGGTTGGTGAAGATCTTCTCCCAGTCCAAAGGTAGCCTTTCTGTCTTACTGACAGTGTCCTTCGCTTTACAGAAGCTTCTCAGTTTCAGGAGGTCCCATTTATTCATTGATTCTCTTATTGTCTGTGCTACTGAAGTTCTACCTAGGAAGTAGTCTCCTGTGCCTATGTCTTGTAGACTACTTCCCACTTTCTCTTCTATCAGGTTCAAAGTGGTTAGGTTAATGTTGAGGTCTTTAATCCATTTGGACTTGATTTTTGTGCATGGTGATAGATATGGATCTACTTTCATTCTTCTACAGGTTGACATCCAGTTATGCCAGCACCATTTGTTAAAGATGCTTCCCTTCTTCCATTGCATACCTTTAGCTCCCTTGTCAAAAATCAAGTGTTCATAGGTTTGTGGGTTAATATCTGGGTCTTCTATTCGATTCCATAGGTCAACTTCTCTGTTCTTATTCCAATACCAAGCTGTTTTCAATACTGTAGCTCTGTAATACAGTTTGAAGTCAGTGATGGTTATACCTCCAGAAGTTCCTTTATTATATAAGATTGTTTTGGCTATCCTGGGTTTTTTTGTTCTTCCATATAAAGTTGATTAAAAAGATATTTTCTGTTATGCTGCCTTTCATAATCTGAAAAATACTTATCATTGTGCAAAAACATATGTCACAGTCATTGTGACATAAATATGCTACTCTTTATACAATGTCTATGACTAAAACTTATGTTTTCAGAAACCCAAAAAAATTCTTGTGAGTTCCAGGCAGCCAAATTGAAATATCCACCTTAAACATGTCAGATACACCCCTCTCACTTCCTTGGTCCTATTTTTTTTACCTAAACTTAACTTTATCCTCTGTTTGCCAATACATTAAATACATAAGATACCAGACATTCCCATACCACAAATACTGGACAAGAGCAACAAGCCAGCTATCCCTGGATGTGACCAACACTCAGCTTTCTCAGATTCCCACCCAAGACAATGACCACAAATAAGTAGGAAGCAGTCTTCAGAATCTATCACGCCAATTCCTTTAACCTGTTGAGCTTATCCTACCACCGTTTTATTATTAAGAAAAGAGATGGGAATGTAATGATCTGCTTTGTCCCATTAAGAGATAAGCCACACCCACTTCCTCCCCCATCCACTGAGGCAAGCCTGAGTTTCTTCCTTTCAATATCTCTCCAAAAAAAGCAGCTCTGCTTCTCTTTCTTCTCCCTACTTCTCCCCTTCTCCTTCCTCCTTTCTTTCAATATCTCTGGTTCTCTCTCCCTCTCTCTCTCTCTCTTTCTCTCTCTCTCTCTCTGTCTCTCTCTCTCCCTTTCTATCATTGTCCCCATTCTCTCCCCCCTTCCCTTCCCTTTCATAACCCACTGAATAAATACCCACTCTCTCTGCATGGTATGCCTGTCTGTCTCTGTCTCTCACCCGCCACTACTGCGAATTCTCATGGACTGGCTGTTACACTGCAATCTCTCACCCAATATGCAGCTCCCTGCCTGGGATATGCTGTTCCTCATGGATCATTGCCTGCTGCAGCCACTGGGGGAACAGTGCCATTTTATCTAAACTATAACTCTTGTCCCTTCAGGTTCATCGGATCCTTCCTCTCCCTCCTCTGCAGTACTCCCCAGCTTCGTCTAATATTTAGCTGTGCAATTCTGTGTCTACTTTCATCAGTTACTTCATGACATCTCTCTTGTCTCTGATGACAATTCTACTAGTGTGTGATCCCAAAACACTCTGCAGGAAAGAAAAGCTGTAAGGTGAAAGTTTTGTGGGTAAGTTGGAGTCCCAGTCCTTCTACATGAGGCTTTGTCTGATAAAAGAAAATGATCAGCTCAGTCTATGTGTCCTCCATTACTAGAAGACTTTCCTAAGGTTGCTCTCTTGGATTTCATGGATTTTCCATTGCATTAGGTCTCCCCCTGAAATGGCCCCATTTTCCAGTCTGTTCTCCACATATTTCTTTTCTCCCTCACCCTGACACGATACCTCCTGCTCCCAAACCAACCTACCTCCAATCCATTCTGGATTCTACTTTATTTCCCCGTCCTAGGAATATCTTTTTAGTCCCTCTAAGTCTTCCTTGTGTATAGAAACTAGGTTCCAAATGTGTCTCCCAATACTGTGTGCTTTCATCTTCCCCTAAACCTGATCCTTCCTGTTCCCATCCCCAGCTCCAATACAGTTTCCTCCTGCAATTTAATGACAACAACTATTTTATTTTCACTTTGCACTGAGATTCAGGCATCACCCCTTGATTCATCTTTGTTACTTAGCTTCTCTTGGTCGGTGAGTTGCTTTATGGTTATCCTTTACTTTATGGCTAATATCCACTTATAAGTGAGTATATACTGGGTTTGTCTTTTTGGATCTTGATTACCTCATTCAGGATGATCTTCACTAGTTCCATCCATTTGACTGCAAACTTCATGATGTCATTATTTTAGATAGTGAAATAAAACTCCATTTTGTACCATGTTTTCTTTATCTATTCTTCTGTTGAGGGAAATCTAGGTTGTTTCCAGTTACTGACTAATACCAACAAAGCTGCTAAAAGCATAGTTGATTTAGTGATTTTGTGCAATAATGGAGCATCCTTTAGGTATAAGCTAGGTCTTGCAGTAGATCGGTTTATTAAAAAAAACTTATATTTATGTGTTAAAGATTTGGATATCAAAGTCCTAGATAACTTGGCCACACTGCCTCTGTCTGTTTAGATAGATAATAAAATATGGTCATATCCCATGTGGGCAAAGATGTACAACTCATGGCATCTGACAAACAAATAGAAGGAACAAGAACATGAGTGAAAGAGGAAGAAGAAGAGAAAGAGGGAGACATGTGCAGGAATAAGGTGGTGTAAAAGAGAGAAGCTAAACAGTAAGAAGAAAGAAGTAAGTAAAAAAGTTTGACATTTCTCACAGAAGTATTTTATTGCCTGAACAATTAAATAAGACATTTCACTTCTTTTTCTGTCTTCTCTCACTCCTCAGCTAAGGAGAACATTAACAGGATAATGTGCAACTATACTTTATATTTTTCTATGACTATCACATTCACTGACAAATGATTGTAATTAATCTTTAAAGATATTTACCTCTAAAAAATAAAATCAAATTAACAAAAAAGAAAGGGAGGAACATAGGAAAATGAAGAGGAGATAGAAGAAAGAGGGAAGAAGAAGGGAAATTACTTTATTCCCTTCATAACTATAAATACAATGAAGGAAAACTTTCTACTAAACTTCACATGTTAATTTTTAACTACTTTAAATAAAATGACCAATATACTATCACTAATACTAAGCAGGACTCTCAAAATCACTGTTATTCATTGTGCCCATAATTATTTTGACTTCCATAGATGCACAAAATATGTGAATACAAGTAAAGGTTTGTTTTGTGAGTGACTTATTTTGACTTATTTTCTTTCAGAAAATAAGTATATCATAGTCAGGAACTTGTTTGCTAAGCATTAAAGATTGAACTTGGATTCCTAACTTCATATAAATTGTAGAGTATGATAGCAAGTGTAAGAGTCTGCACTTTCCAATGGATACCCACACCCGGTTCAGACTGCGCGCTTTCCCCAACTCGGGCCCACGAGAATGGACGATTGTCCTGAGGGTTGAAAAAGAGACACACACACAAAAGAGACCTTTGCTCATTTACCAGAGTAAATGGCAACTTTATTAAACTCAAGTCGGGTATTTATACCAGTGGGCTAGAATACCAGTGGGCTAGAAGGATCGAAAATGCAAGACCTACTCCCATCCAGGAGCAAAAGGAGAAGATTAAAGCTTGCCGGCCCCTCGGGCAGGGTCAGCTAGGGGAGGCAGGCTATCGGCCCACTGCTAAGACCTTGAATACAAGTGGAATCACCATAACAAAGAGAACCAGGTTCTTGCTAAGTTATCCCCTCAAGCCAGAGCTAGTGCAGAGTCTCCAGGAAGCCGGAGGTCACACGGCCCTGCGAATCGCCAGGAGAAGGGAAAAACCTTGATAGCTACAAGCAAGCATTTGTAAACTAAGATTAACCATGAAGAAATAGGAAGATAACCAGTGCTTACTGGCCTGCCAGATTTGTTGCAATGGTAAGATCCAGATTAATTACCAAAATGGATAACATGAAAAAAAATGCTTTCAGTTTTGACCTTAGACCTCCTCCAGTACAGAAACCAAGATTCCAGAAAAGAAATCAATGCTCTTCTTCTATGTACTAATATTCCCTATCAGTAGGAAATGCCAGCAACCAAAATATCCTTTGCCAAACAAATGAATTAAAAAATATAAATCACATACTATCAATGAAATTCAGTAATACCAATATTTTTAAGTGAGACATTTGTTCAGTAATACAAGCCATTATTGAACTCATACTTAGAAACACATAGGTGGTTTTTTTTATACAGGAGGAAATGATAGGACATTATTAAGACAACAGATCTTCCATATAGCAGTAGTATTTGAAGTACTGGCTTTCCTTTACCTGAATACTCTTTTCCTGTTTAATCTTCTAAACTTCTACTTTATTTGGTGTTTTCTGGCAGGGTTGCTCATAAGGCACATCTTAAAACAATATTATACAGAAACAGCAAGTTATGTTTGTTTGTTTAGCAGTATATATACATATATATACATATACATAATTACAGGTATGCATGTAACAAAAAAATACTGAACAGAACAATGAGTTTGAAATAAAGTAAGGAGAGGGGAGCATAGCAAAAAGTATGTGAAGTAAAAATGATTAAATTATACTGTAGGCTAAAACAAAAGAAGTAATTAAAAAGACTGTGAGGATTTCTTAATGATAAATTATATGACTCAATAACATAAATATGAAGGAATTATGTAATATTTCTTATATATCAAAAACTGATTTAGTCTTTCATTTTCCAGGATCCCCTAATCTCCAAGTTCTATTGATGAAATTTTATAAGCAAAGAAATCATGATTTAGACATTTTAACTTGTAATAAAAATAACATTGATATTAAATCATTTTGTAGAGTGTATAAATAATTATAAATCTCAAGAAATAATATATTTCAATGCAATTACATAATCATGTGTGCCATGTGTGAGTGTGAGAAAGAGTGTGAGAGTATGTGTATGACAATAATAAAGAAAGATGCTGTGAAACTGAGTGGGAGTGACGGGGAACATGTGATGTGTTTGAGGAAGAAAATAAAAGGAAAGATCTACCATGCTCCTAGGGAAGGCAAATAATGACTAACAAAAAAGTATAAGGACATCATTTAACAAATACAGGTGTCATGTGGTCAGGTATTATGACAAATGGATGATCTTTATATGCTTTGTTTTAATTTTTCTCATAACCATTTAGTGTAGGGATTGTTACTGTTGCTTTATAGAAAAATAAATAACTTATAGAGAAACTATGTAATTTTTCTCAAGATCTGCAGAGCTGGTAAATCATATATTTGGAATCATAGATCAAAGATATTTATTGCAATTTAAGGAAAGTGTATAATAAAGGGAGATGATAAAGACGTGACAGTAGTACTTTTCAGGGAAAGAATTTTAGTCATCATTTTTTATTGCTTTGCATTAAAAATACCTGCTCACCTTAAAGTGAAAACATGAAAGCTGTTTAGCTAAAGAAGTCTCACTCTTCAGCTTAAACAGTATTCAGGGAGTGGGAGTCTATATTTCTATTTTGCACTTTTGTTTTCTATATAATGTACTTCTATAGATTCTGATCAACTTTCTTTTTGGAGTAGCAGTATTTCTTTTTCGTTAGTTGTCTTCATGATCATAGCACAGCTAAACCATCTCCAGGTTGAATTTAGTTCCTCACTTCTAGTTCAAGAATCTAAAATAAACTAATAGCTATGAATGAAATATCTCAGAATCTAAATGTGATTAATTGAGACTTGTCCCTTGTCGCTCAGTGAAATGTAATAAATGTTTACACACAATCCTAATTTCAAAGGCCTAAAAATGACATCATATTTTAAAAGGGTATAAAACTATTTTATTCATGTTGTTCTATTTGAGTGTGCAATGATATGTTGGCAGTCCACCATCACCTTCTGTTTTTCTGCCACAGCTGCTCCTCCTACTTTATCGAGCATTTCTCAGTTATTTTATGATCTGATTAAATATTATTTCTTACATCTTTGTCCAATATTCTGTATAAACCCTGGTACAGAATTCCCAGATTGAACATTTTCAATGAAATATAATCATGCTAAACTTTAAATCATAGTATATGCTCACTGCCACCTTTCACTTGCAGTGATGTGGCACTGTGCCCATTTCACATGAGCAATCACATTGTACTTGATGGTTTCATTTCTCATCATAGTTTCTCATTTAAAAGACAGTGATAGACAGAATAGTGAAGTAAAGGATTCCTTTGTGTTTTTTTTTCTGTTTGTTATTATGTCCCTTAAAGAGGAAAAATAGGATTTTGTGATTGTGATTTGGAGATAATCACACAGATGAAGAAAATGCCTTCAAGGACTGTCCACTGAATCAATTATATCACACAGGTTCTTAACCACAAAGAAGCAAGTTAGAAAGCAGTGGCAATAGGAAAGTGTGGGAGAAGGATAATGTGTTCAGAGGCATGGAAGCCTTTAGAACCTTCATGGAGGAAAGTAAAACATTGTCCCATAAAAGTGTTTTAAAGGTAGATGTCCCGTAGAGACCTAGATTTGAGTTCAGTATGACTCATGGTGTAATTCTTACCTGGAGAAGTGTAAGATGATAAATCTCTGTTGCTATAAGAAAGCACATTTGTAGAACTATAATACAGAATCCACTGAAAAGTAAAACACCTAAGATCTCCGAAAACATATCACTTGTGCTTTTGGATTAATAGTCACATGTGTGATCACTTTTATTCCCTCACCATACCCTTGCATAGTTCAGTGCTAACGCTTATTAAGACTTTTATGTGTTTCCATTTTATTCCTTTCTTCTATATATACAAAATTATAGACATAAGACTGTAAAAACATTCTGTTCAGAATGTAATATTTTATACAAAGAGAGTTGGAGATTTACAACTACCTTATTAAAGTCATGCTATTAAAGCAATTGTCATATTCTTTCTGATGATACTCTGAAAAAAAACCCTAGTGTTCAAGTTGAGATTTCATTTTAAATCCAGAATGATGACAAATCACTTAAAAACAGAAATATCCATTTTGAAGCTAAATCATAAAACTCTAGTCTTTGTTCATTTACATGCAATATTTGATTTAATTTTCTACAAATAGTTTAATTTGAAAACTTAAAATTAGTTGTGATTTTTGTTGTTAAAAATAACTCAATTTCCTGGCCACTGTCAAAATCTAAATGAGCAACACCTAAAGCATAAGTGTAAAAAGCATGCTATGAAAATATCTGCTATATTGTATGGAAAATTCTAACATTAACCTTTAATTTAGAGTTAAAATTTTTTAACTCCTAATTTTATTTCCACTGGAATATTCTGATATTTTAGAGGACTATGTATGTTTTTATATAATGAAGAGATTTATAAGAAGCCAACAAACATTTTTGAGGAATTTAAAATTAGATAATAATTTATATTTTTACATATGATTATTTTTAAAATTTGATGTTTTTTCTTATGCTATGAATTCAAGAGATCTAAAATTTGTAAAAACATAATTTTCAGTAAACAACAGATTGTTGCCAAGGCATAGCAAGGAAAATCTTTATATTTCTTTCAAGAAATCAAGCTCTGATAATTTTTATTTATAATCACTTCTTTAATGGTGTATATTTTGCATTTTAACTATGTAGAAAAATTGTAATAATGTTGAAAATTAAAAAAATCATAAAATAAATAAAGCATTATAGCTTAATAGAAATTACATTGTGAGAAAAATTTAAATCACTCAAATCTATTATGTGGTACCAAAAAGCAGTAAAATGAATAAAAACTAATAAAATTTATAGCTTTGTTATTTTAAAATAGCTTTTCGTGATAAGGTCATTTAAATTTTATTAATTAAAAGCTATTTTCATGATGTCTAAGTGCTAAATTGTTAAATAATTAGTTGGTAGTTCATTAATAAAGCACTAGAATGACTAAGAGAATGAAAACATATTTGTATTAAAAACCTTGATCAATACGTGATGGACATGTGCTTTTGAATAATTTTTAAGAAATTTTACAATATGAAATAAAACATTTATATAGATGGAATATTGCCTATTAGTTCAGTTTGAACATAAAATTCCTAGAGTATTACCTTAAATAATTTATATACAATAATATTATTGAATCTTAATCTCAGCTTATTTCTGTATAGTTATAGTGTAAAAATAGATAGTATATACAATATTTTACTAGGTAGCAAAACTATTATGTATTTTGATCACAGTTTGTCTCTGGACAACTATTTTCAATTACTTCTCCTTTTCTCTGCAATCTCAATTTCTCTCTCTATTCATTTTGTTTCCACCATCTCTGATTTGTGCTTTCCATATACTCGAGTCTGGTGCTTTCCATGGTCAATATACTAGATCCGACAGTGTTAAAGGAAATTGATTGCTCTCTTGATCATATGACTACAGAATAACACCTGGATTATTTGGTGGGTCTTTTTGTCAACTTTCCCTCTGCTTGCTATTCTCTTATTAATTATCCGTGCTCGCACAGGTTTAGTGAATGATGTCACAACCACTGAGTATACAACAGTCCTTTAGTGTTTTGAAAATACTGTTTCTTTTTAGTCATTCACATCTGACTATTACAATATCTCCATTCCATCTTTTGAAATAACCCTTGATTCTTGGGAAAAAGGAAAGTAGTACTGATATTCTACATAATACAAAGTCTGGTAGTCTATAATTCTCTGTTTCTTAATCAATCACAGATCTGCATTTAGTTACCATATGTTGTATCAAGATGTTTCTTGGTGAGAAGATCTAATCACAGGAATAGTGATAAATCCTAAGGAATACATTTAAAAATATGCCAATTAGTAGATTAATATAATGTAATCTCACAGATGCTATGGCTGTGAAAAAAAAGTATAGGAGAGAACAAAGGGGAGGGATAACTGGCGCTATAGGGCTCTCAAATAACATGGAAACCTACACTACAACTGTAGAAGTTTACAACACAGACACACACACACACACACACACACACACACAGAGAGAGACAGAGACAGAGACAGAGACAGAGATGGAGACAGAGACATTAGTTTAAGAACACTCCATTGTTTCACTTGAAGTCAATGATCTCTAAAGTATAACTCACCATCAGTTTATAGTTTTCTGATATTTAAAGGGCTTAGAATCATTGTCTTTGTTAGTAACATTTTCTGATATCTCCTCTTTATGCTTCTTTTTTTTAAAAGTAATTATATTAAATTATAAAAGTTTCCATTTACGCCCCTCTTCCCAACACCCTCCCACTACCCCACTCCCTCTCCTCCTCCCTCTTCGTCCCTTAGAGCAGTCAGGGTTTCCTGCCCTGTGGGAAGTTCAAGTTCCTCCCCCCTCCCTCCAGGTCCTGGAAGGTGAGTATCCAAACAGACTGGATCCCCAAAATCCAGTATATGCAGAGGAAACAAGTCCCAGTGTCATTGTCAATGGCTTTTCAGAAAGACTCCGGGCCAGCCACATTCAGAGAATCCGGCCACATTCAGAGAATCTGGTTGTATTGCGTCCTCCTTCAGTCCCAGTCCAACTGGCCTTGGTAAACTCTCATTAGATCCGTCCCCTTGTATCAGTGGGTGATCACATCCCTCGCGGTCCTTAGTTCCTTTTTCATTTTTTTCGTCCTTCTGCTCCTCATTTGGACCTTGGGGGGCTCAGTCCGGTGCTCCAATGTGGGTCTCCGTCTGTATCGCCATCCATCGCCAGATGAAGGATCTATGGTGATAAACAAAATATTCATCAGTATGGTTATGGGCCAAGGCCGGTTCAGGCAACCTCTCCTCTGTCCAGAGAACAATCTGGGGATCTCTCCGTGGACCTGGGATCCCATATATAATCAAGTCTCCTGTAAACCCTAAAATGACTCCCTTAGTTGAAATATATTCTTGCCTGATCCCATATTCATCCTTCCTCCCTCCCCCGCCCCATCCTGGTCAACCAAGCTTTCCCCATTCTTCCCCTACTCCCTTCTCTCTAACCCTCTCCCCTTCCAACAACCCTCCCACCCACCCCCCATGCACCCGAGGTTACCTGGGACTCTTGACTATTTCCTACCTCCTGGCAGATAGCTAAATAATCTTCATCAGGTTCATCTTCTTATTTAGCTTCTCTAGGATCATGAATAATAGGCTCAAAGACCTTTAATTATGGTTAGAATCCACTTATGAGTGAATACATACCATATTCCTTTTTTTGGGTCTGGCTTACCTCACTCAGTAAAGCGTTTTCTATTTCCATCCATTTGCATGCAAAATTCAAGATGTCATTGTTTTTTTACCGCTGAGTAAAACTCTAATGTGTATATGTTCCATACCTTTTTTAACCATTCTTCTATTGAGGGGCACCTAGGTTGTTTCCAGGTTCTGGCTATTACAAATAGTGCTGCTATGAACATAGTAGAACAAATGCTTTTGTAGTATGTTAGGGAATCTCTAGGGTATATTCCCAAGAGTGGAATTGCTGGGTCCTGAGGGAGGTTGACTCCCAGTTTCCTGAGAAACCGCCACACTGATTTCCACAGTGGCTGCACAAGTTTGCATTCCCACCAACAATGCATGAGTGTTCCCCTCACCCCACATCCTCTCCAGCATAGACTATCATTGGTGTTTTTGACTTTAGCTATTCTGACAGGTGTAAGATGGTATCTCAAAGTGGTTTTGATTTGCATTTCCCTGATCGCTAAGGAGGTTGAGCATGACCTTAAGTGTCTTCTAGCCATTCGAAGTTCATCTGTTGTGAATTCTCTGTTAAGTTCAGTACCCCATTTTTTAACTGGGTTAATTAGAGTTTTAGTGCCTAGTTTCTTGAGTTCTTTGTATATTTTGGAGATCAGACCTTTGTCTGATGAGAGGTTGGTGAAGATCTTCTCCCAGTCAGAAGGCAGCCTTTTTGTCCTACTGACAGTGTCCTTTGCTTTACAGAAGCTTCTCAGTTTCAGTAGATCCCATTTATTCATTGTTTCTCTTATTGTCTGTGCTGCTGGGGTCCTACTTAGGAAGAGGCCTCCTGTGCCTATATCTTGTAGATTATTTCCCACTTTCTCTTCTATTAGGTTCAAAGTGGATGGATTAATGTTGATGTCTTTAATCCATTTGGACCTGAGTTTTGTGCATGGTGATAGGTATGAATCTACTTTCATCCTTCTACAGGTTGACATCCAGTTATGCCAGCACCATTTGTTAAAGATGCTTTCCTTCTTCCAGTGTATACCTTTAGCTCCCTTGTCAAAAATTAGTTGCTCATAGGTTTGTGGGTTTGTTGGGAGCCACCTGGAGGCACAGGTGGTCCTGCAGTTTGGAGGTAGCCACGTGGGGCTGAGCACCCTTGCCTGCACCCTTGCTTGCACATGCTCAGACCAGCAGAATGGCATTAACCAATCAGGACAGCGTTCAAGCCTCTCCACCGTTTAAAAGCAGCTGCCTCGGGGCCCAATGCTCTCTCTCTAAGCTTTCTCTCATCCCTGCTCTAGCTTCCCTTCCCCTAATTTTCCTCAAGGGAATGCTCCAAATAAAGATGTGACCAGAGAAGGAATTCTCGTTTTTGGTGGCGTTCATTCCTGCTGGACAGGATGGCCCCCCGCATGGGTTAATATCCGGGTCTTCTATTCGATTCCAAGGTCGATTTCTCTGTTCTTATGCCAATACCAAGCAGTTTTCAATACTGTAGCTCTGTAATAGAGTTTGAAGTCAGGGATGGTAATGCCTCCTGAAGTTCCTTTATTGTATAAGATTGTTTTGGCTATCCTGGGTCTTTTGTTTTGCCATATAAACTTGATTATTGTTCTCTCAAGGTCTGTGAAGAAGTTTGATGGGATTTTGATGGGAATTGCATTGAATCTATAGATTGCTTTTGGTAGAATTGCCATTTTTACTATGTTGATCCTCCCAATCCAAGAGGTCTTTCCATTTTCTGGTATCTTCCTCAGTTTCTTTCTTCAAAGACTTAAAGTTCTTGTCAAATAGGTCTTTCACTTCCTTGGTTAGAGTAACCCCAAGATATTTTATGCTATTTGTGGCTATCGTGAAAGGTGATGTTTTTCTGATTTTCCTCTCTGCTTCTTTATCCTTTGTGTATAGGAGGGCCACTGATTTTTTGGAGTTGATCTTGCATCCTGCCACGTTACTAAAGGTGTTTATCAGTTGTAGGAGTTCTTTGGTAGAGTTTTTGGGGTCACTTATGTACACTATCATATCATCAGCAAATAACGAACGTTTAACTTCATCCTTTCCAATTCAAATCCCCTTGATCCCCTTATGTTGTCTTATTGCTATTGCTAGAACTTCAAGTACTATATTGAAGAGGTATGGAGAGAGTGGACAGCCTTGTCGTGATCCTGATTTTAGTGGAAAGGCTTTGAGATTCTCTCCATTCAATTTGATGTTAGCTGTCGGCTTGCTGTATATTACTTTTATTATATTTAGGTATAATCCTTTTATCCCCAGTCTCTCCAACACCTTTATCATAAATGGGTGTTGAATTTTGTCAAATGCTTTTTCAGCATCCAATGAAATGATCATATGTTTTTTTTTCTTTCAGTTTATTTATATGATTGATTACATTGACAGATTTGCATATGTTCAACCAGCCCTGCATCTCTGGGATGAAGCCTACTTGATCATAATGGATAATTTTTCTAATGTGTTCCTGGATTCAGTTTGCCAGGATTTTATTGAGAATTTTTGCGTCGATGTTCATGAGTGAGATTTTCCTGTAATTCTCTTTCTTGGTTGTGTCTTTGTGTGGTTTTTGTATTAGGGTAACTCTAGCTTCATAAAAGGAGTTTGGCAATGACTCTTTTGTTTCTATATTGTGGAATACATTAAGGAGTATAGGTATTAGCTCTTCCTGGAAGTTCTGGTAGAATTCTGCATTGAAACCATCTGGTCCTGGGCTTTTTTTGGTAGGGAGATTTCTGGTAACAGCTTCTAATTCTTCGCGACTAATAGTTCTATTTAGATTGTTCACCTGCTCTTGGTTCAACTTTGGTATATGGTACTTATCTAAAAAAAAGTCCATTTCTTTTACATTTTCCAACTTTGTGGCATATAAACTTTCGTAGTAAGATCTAATGGTTCTCAGAATTTTCTCTGTGTCTGTGGTTATGTCCCCCTTTTCATTTCTGATCCTATTAATTTGCATGTTCTCTCTCTGCCGTTTGATTAGTTTGTATAGGGGTTTGTCAATCTTGTTGATTTTCTCCAAGAACCAGCTTTTTGATTCATTGATTCTTTGGATTGTTTTCTGTGTTTTTATTTTGTTGATTTCAGCCCTCAGTTTGATTATTTCCAGTCTTCTACTCCTCCTGGGTGAATCAGTTTCTTTATTTTCGAGAGCTTTCAAGTGTGCTGTTAAGTCTCCAATGTGTGCTTTCTCCGTTTTCTTTATTTGGGCACCTATTGCTATGAACTTTCCTCTTAGCACTGCTTTAATAGTGTCCCATAGGTTTGAGTATGTTGTGTTTTTGTTTTCATTAAATTCAAGGAAGAGTTTAATTTATTTCTTTATTTCTTCCTTGACCCAGGGGTGATTTAGTAGTTGACTGTTCAACTTCCATGAATTTGTTGACTTCCTGGGGTTAGCATTGTTGTTGAATTCTAATTTTAATCCATGGTGATCTGACAAGACACAGATGGTTACTAATATTTTTTTTGTATCTGTGGAAGTTTGTTTTGTTACCAAGTATGTGGTCAATCTTCGAGAAGGTTCCATGAACTGCAGAGAAGAAGGTATATTCTTTCCTATTTGGGTGGAGTGTTCTATAGATGTCTGTTAAGTCCATTTGATTCAATACCTCAAATAAATCTCTTAATTCTCTGTTTGGTTTCTGTCTGATTGACCTGTCCGTTGGTGAGAGAGGAGTGTTGAAGTCTCCTACTATTAGCGTGTGTGGTTTGATGACTGCCTTGAGTTCTAGAAGAGTTTCTTTTACATATGTGGGTGCCTTTATATTAGGGGCATAGATAGTCAGGGTTGAGACTTCTTCCTGATGAGTTGTTCCTGTTATGAGTATGAAATGTCCATCTCCATCTCTTCTGATTGATTTTAGTTTGAAGTCGATTTTGTTAGATATTAGAATGGCCACACCTGCTGTTTCTTAGGTCCATTTGCTTGGAAAACCTTTTCCCAACCCTTTACTCTGAGTAGGTGTCTGTCTTTGTGGTTGAGGTGTGTTTCTTGTAAACAGCACAATGTTGGATCCTGTTTTCGTATCCAATCTCTAAGTCTGTGCCTCTTTATAGGTGAATTGAGTCCATTGATATTAAGAGATATTAATGACCAGTGGTTGTTGACTCCGGTCATTTTTTTTTGCCGGGGGGGTAGTAGAATGTATGTGTTTTCCTTCTTTGAGTTGTGCTTGTGAAGGGTCGCTAGATGTCTGAGTTATTGTAGGCAGTGTTGGCAATGTTGCATTCCTTGGGATGTAATTTTCCTTCTAATATTCTCTGTAAGGCTGGATTAGTAGTTACGTATTGTTTAAATTTGTTTTTATCCTGGAATATTTTGTTTTCTCCATTGATAGTGAATGAAAGCTTGGCTGGCTATAGTAGTCTGGGCTTGCATCCATGGTACCTTAGTTTCTGCAGTACCTCTATCCAGGACCTTCTGGCTTTCATTGTTTCCATAGAGAAGTCTGGTGTAAGTCTGATAGGTTTACCTTTATAGGTTACTTGACTTTTTTCCTTTGCAGCTCTTAATATCCTTTCTTTAATCTGAATGCTTTGTGTTTTGATTATTATATGGTGAGGGGATTTTTTTTTTCTGATCCAGTCTATTCGGTGTTCTGTATGCTTCTTGCACCTTCATAGGAATATCACTCTTTAGGATGGGAAAGTTTACTTCTATAATTTTGTTGAATATATTTTATGAACCTTTGATCTGCAATTCTCCTCCTTCTTCTACTCCTATTATTCTTAGATTTGTTTTTTTTTATTATATCTCATATTTCCTGAATGTTTTGTGATGAGAATTTGTTGGATTTGCTGTTTTTCTTTGGTCAGGGCGTTTATTTTCTCTATGGTGTCTTTATATTCTGAGATTCGTTCTTCTATCTCTTGTATTCTCTTGGTTATGCTTGTTCCTGAAGTCTCTGTTTGTTTACCTAGATTTTCCATATCCAGTCGGCCCTCGGTTTGTGTTTTCTTCACTGCCTCCATTTCAGTTTCAATTCTTGAACTGATTTCATTACCTGTTTGATTTTTTTTTCTTGGTTTCTCAGGGTATCATTTACGAATTTACTCATTTCTTCACACTTTTTGTTATATTTATCTTCCATTTCTTTACTCATTTCTTCCATCTTTTTGTTATATTTCTCTTCTATTTCTTTAAGTGAGTTATTCATACTCTGTTTAAGAGACTCTATTGCTTTCATAATGACACTGTTTTCCACTTCTTCCGGAGTAGGGTGTTCAAGTCCTTCTGTCGTAAGATCGCTGGGATCTGGTGTTTTCATGTTGTTTTTCAGATTATTGGAGGAATTCTTGCCTTGGCACCTGCCCATCTCTTCCTTCAGATGCTCTCCAGTGACTCTTCCCTCTGCTGGGTCTTCTTCTACTGGATTATTGCCCCTTGCTATCCAGGAATCACTTTTCCTGTAGCCTTAGCTTGCTGTAGGCAGGCTATTAGAACAAAGGAACTTCCGTCCCTTTGCACTCACCGCCTGTCGGGCCTGCGGTGCCTACCCCAGCTGAGATGGAGGAATTTAAGCCGTGAAAAAGGGAGAGGGGGAAGGGTAGAGGTTCCAGGCAGAAAGCTGGAATGGCGTAGCAGGGGAGAGGGTTTAGCTGGGGGAACCTGCCCCTTTGGAGTAGCGAGGGAGATAAGGATGGCGGGAATATTGTGTGTTCCCTAACTGGACTTGTGTGACGGTCAGGAACAACACACTTCCCCCTCCATTGTATCTTCTGGTACAGGATCAGAGTCCCTGTCTGGTCAGAAGTCTCCCTGCCTGCAGTCTTAGCTTGGTGCAGGCCGGCTATTAGAACAAAGGGACTCCCGTCCTTTGCACTCACCGCCTGTCCCGGCCCGTGGCGCCCACCCCGGCTGAGATGGAGGAATTTAAGCCCCGAAAAAGGGAGAGGGGAGGGGAGGGGTTCCAGGCAGAAAGCTGGGATGACATAGCAGGAGAGAGGGTTTAGCTGGGGGAAGCCGCCCCTTTGGAGTAGCCAGGGAGATAAGGATGGCGGGAATATTGTGTGTTCCCTAACCGAACTTGTGTGGCGGTCAGGAACAGCACACTTATCCCTCCATTGTATCTTCTGGTACAGGATCAGAGCCCTGTCTGGTCAGAAGTCTCCCTGCCTGCAGTCTTAGCTTGGTGCAGTCCGGTTATCAGAACAAAGGGACTCCCTTCCCTTTTCCTCTTTATGCTTCTTAATCTTAGGTTATGATTATGTGACAGTTGATCTTATTAGATTGGATAGATTTACAATCATCAGGAACACGCACTGCTTTGTATACGTACCATATATTCCTCCTAGGGAAGTTCAGCAAGAATCAAACACTCGCCTGGTGGTAGGTGGCACCATCCTATAGCTGCAGTCTGAGTTTAAGAGAAAAGAGAGAAGAAGGTGGTCACTAGCCTCCATTTCTCTTTCTGTTGGAATTCTGAGTATACACAGTGTGACTAGGTGTCTGGAATTCTTGCCACCTTGCCTTCACTAAAAGGACCATAATATCTTCTTTAACACTAATTCACAATAAACTCACTCTCCATAAGTTGTTTCTTATTTAGGTAATTTGTTCACCACAATGAAACAAATAGCTAGCACAAAATTCTGTCCAATGTCATACATATCTACGGGATTTATGATTCACAGGAGCGTACTTAAAATTTTCTCGAACAATAACACAAAGCACTCTTTTAGAGGTGTTGGGGAAACCAGCGAATCTTTTGTTACACTTTTTATTCAAAATTGTAAACTGATGATTTACATGAAGTAGGCCATAATATTTAACATTATATGATTTTGTAGGATAATCTAGTTAATGATTTACATGGAAATATTTTCTTCTTTCTCAAAGTGTGGATCTATCTACGTTTGTCCTTATATTCTCATGGTTAACCTGTGAATGTTATTTCTGAAACAGTCTTTTAGATTAGTCACAGTATGTGGTTTTCATTAACCCTTCTTATTTATGCTTCATGTTTTATTTATTTTTCTAATTAGAAATCCTGCCAGGTTTGACTGCTGAATTCAGCAGGTAGGCTGAAGGGACTTGTATTTTGTCTTTTGAAGTTTAAGGTGAACACAATCAGTGCCTCTTGTAGAAATTCGCAACATGAGCTAATTTTTACAAAACTGGAACAAGCCTCTCATATAATTTTTATAACACCATAAAACCTAATGTTATGTTAAATTATTTTTTTTATATTCAACAAGGACATTGGGAGGAGACACAGCTATGAAAGTACTGGTTTTCTAAGATTCTTTGCATTTCATTCTACAATAGCTATGCTAAGTTTATTATCAGAAAACTATAAACATTTCAATTATTTTAACAAAAATGGTCTTTAATATTTTAAGACATGCCATTTATAATGATTTCAGGTTATTGCAAGGAACAGCAGTTTATATTTGTGTACTTATTACATAAGAGAAATGTTATTATCAACATAAACTCCTGCTTTCTTGGACCAATAAAAATTGTTCCATGTTCATCTCTAGTTCCAGATCCCAAGAATACCCTATAATTTATTACAATGGTATACTTTTCTAAAGAAACCATAATTTCCTCAGCTTTTCTTCAAAACTGAAGTATGTTTTCAGTTATTTTTTTATTTTTCCTTTCAAAAATTTATACTTCCTCCCCTCTTCTGATTCCCATCCCACTCCCCCACTTTTCCTCCTCTCTCCCCCTCCCTCCTTAAGAGAGAGTAGGGTACCCTGATCTGTGGGAAGTCCAAGGCCCTCCCTCCCCTCCATCCTCGCCTAGGAAGGTGTGCATTCAAATATACTAGGGTCCCAAAAGGCCAGTACTAGAAACAGGTCCTTGTGGCATTATCCATGGCTTCTCAGTCTGGCCCCATTGGCAGCCACATTCAGAGAGTCCGGTTTGATCACATGCTCATTCAGTATGGGTACAACTGGATTTGGTGAGCTCCCATTAGATCAGGCACACTGTCTCAGTGGATGGACCTCAAGGTCCTGACTTCCTTGGTCATCTTCTGCCTCCCTCTGCTCTTCAATTGGACCTTGGGAGCTCAGTCCGTTTCTCTGTCTCTATCTCTATCCTTCCTGGAGGGAGATTCTATGGTGATATTCGAGGTAATCATCAGTGTGATAGTGGGGCAAGGACAGTTCAGGCACCCTCTCCTCTGCTGCACGAGGACCTAGCTGGGGACATCTCCGTGGACACCTGGAATCCCCTCTAGAGCCAAGTCTCTTGCCAACCCTAAAGTGCCTCTCTTAATGTAGATATTTTCTTCCCTGCTTCTATATCTGCCCTTCCTCATCTCCACCCTCCCACTCCCCCATAGCTCTCCCCAGTCTTTCCCTTCTCCCTTCCCCCTCTCCTTCTCCCATATCCCCCAACCCCTACCCAGTGTGGTGGTTTCTAAGAAAATTGGAAATCAACCGACCCCAGGGTCCAGCAACTCCACTCTTGGGAATATACCCAAGAGATGCCCAATCATACTACAAAAGCATTTGTTAAACCATGTTCATAGCAGCATTATTTGCAATAGTCAATAGCTGAAAACAACCTAGACGTCCCTCAATAGAAGAATGAATAAAAAATGTGTGGAATATATGCGCATTAGTGTACTACTCAGTGGTAAAAAAACAATGACATCTTGAATTTTGCACACAAATGGATGGAAATAGAAAACACTATCCTGAGTGAGATAATCCAGATCCAAAAAAGATGAATATGGTATGTACTCACTCATTAGTGGACTCTAGCCATAAACAAAGGACATTGAGCCTGCAGTTCACAGGTCTCAAGAAGTCAAATAACAAGTTGAACCCAAAGAAAAGCATATATTGATCCTCCTGGATATTTTCAGTTATTATAAGTATAATAGCAGTTTCAAAAACTGAATAAGTGTAAAATCCACAGAGATTTATATTAATATTTTATACATAAACTATACAATAGATTATAGTTCAGAATTTTTGCTACTGAATTGCTATCCATATTTTACTTCTCTTTCAACAGCCCTCTCTTCAAAGACCTTTTTGACTTAAGAACCACTCCCTAAGAGGGAACTCATGCCTGCCAGTATTTGAGAAACCATGAACCAGAGACTACATAATCCAAAGGCCAAGGGTAAAACTAGTTTAAAAAAGGAAAAGGAAAAGAAACATACATACATACAACAAAATTATTTCTAATTATATTCTTCTATAGTTATAGATATGTGCTGTATAATGTCATATGAGGAAGCACATGAAAACCAATGAGGATATATATAGTCAAACATTATGCAGAGATAGTCTAAATTGGTTATCTCCATCAAAGACCTCTCTTCAGAGCTCAAAGTTTCCTGCATAAGAGGAGGCAGAAAACTTACAAGAACTAGAGGGTATTGTGCACACCAGCAGAACATGGCCCCCTGAATCATGTAAGCAAGACACATACATCTGAGCTCAAAGAGACTGAATCAGCAAATGTAAGGCTTACATGGGTTCTGTACCAGTCTACATTCTATATGCAATAGCTATTAACTTAGTACTTTAATGGGACACCTGACTATAAGAATAAGTGGGTCTCAGAATCTTTCCATACTCTTGGGATTATTTTTCTTCTTTTGGGTATCTATGTCCAACTTTAACATAAAAGTTTTTGATTCATTTTATTATATTTTATTTTGTCATATTTGGTTGTTGTTGCTTAGAAGAGTCAGAAAGTGAGTTGATTTTGAAAGTAGGAGAAGTAAAGAGAAACTCACAGGGTTGGAAGGAAGGGAAACTATAATCATGACCTATTGTATGAGAAAGTAACCAATTTTTAAAAACATAATAAAAATTAAAAGATCATAATGAAGATATTATTCATATCTTAGAATTTTGAATATGGTTGTTTCTAAAATGTCCTACCATGTACAAGAAATCAAATATTTCTTTCAGTCATCAGATGCTGTATGACTTAATGACTTTGCCACATATTACTATAATATATTCTGTTGAATACAAGAATGTCTGTTTCAATTTCTATATTTGTTATTCTTTAGAAATTTGAAAAATCATTACAGTTACCCACAGGGCATATATTCAGTATCCTTTTTATTGTGTTTGCTCAAATGAGTACATGTGTATGCATGCTTGTGTACATGCACGTGTGTGTCAACATAGTCATGCACATTGAGGTCAATGAACGTACCATTTTGCTGTTTGCCTTCATCCACATTTGAGATAGTAACCCTAGTTATTAGCCAATAGATGCACCTGGGGAGCCCCAAGAATTCCATGTCATCCTTTACAGATACTTGTTTAGCTGTGTTCACATTTACAGCAGCTGAAAATAAAAAATGGCATTTACTCTCAAGTCAGGAATGGACAATGAAATGTGTGTAAGTACACAGTGGGAGTCAATACATAAGTAAAGAAAAGTAAAATCATAAATTTCAGGTAAATGTTTATAAGTGGAAAATATACTAAATGATGTTGACCTGAACCCAGAAAGACAAATGCTGCATATGATCTCATATTTATGAATGTGGTTCTCAATATTTAAATGTGAGTTTAAAACAAAGATAACAGGGAAATAAAAATGGGCAATGAAAGGGGGGACAGGAATAATTTAGCACAGAAATACTAGCAACACTCTCCTAAATGTATAACTCCATTTTAAAATGGGCCTTTGGCAGTAGGACCAGGATCTAACTCTGGTGCATGAACTTGCTTGTTCAAGCTCATTTCCTTGGGTGGGATGCCATGCTCAGGGTAGATGCAGGACAGAGGGACTTGGTCCTGTCTCAACTTAATGCGCCAGAAATTGTTGGCTTCTCAAGAGGAGTGTGGATGGTGAATGGGCTGGGTGTGGTGAGGGGATTCAGAAAGAAGAGGAATGGAGAACTGTAGTTGAAATGCAAAATAAAATTTAGAAAATAAATAAACATATCATTAAAAGACAAAAAAATACTTATGAACACAAAAATGCATACATGCACACAGAAACACAAAGCTTGTAAGTTCAAAATACAAACATAAATATTACAATTACATGCCCAAACTAAAATACTTATGTTAAAATAATGTACGATGGAAGTCACATTTAATCAACCAATTAAAGTATGCTCATGAGTTGCTTAGACTAACAACACTAGCAAGGGAGAAAGCAGGACCTTCTGTAGGATGACGAAAACAATGTAGTTGAACATCAGAGGGAATGAGCAAGAACCACGGTGAAAAAAAAAGGTTTAAAGCCTTAAAATAAAAAAGAAAGAAAGAGAGTAGTTGAGTGTGGTGGTACACACCTTTAATCCCAGCACTGGGGAGGCAGGTATAACTCTATGTAGACTGAGAGTTTTTTGAGGTGAATGTTGCCTTTCTACCTTTTGCTCCTGTTCATCAGAGTCTATGATTTCCTCAATCTTATTAAATCTGCTCACCATTGCCTTCTGTAAGTCCTGAATATCCTGTCCAGTATTATGCTCCAAAGCCTTCATTAACGATTCTAAGGCATGGAGCTTGTCCGTTAGAGATACCATATCCTCCTTGGACATAATCCTCATGGCATAAACTGTGCCTTCTTGTATGGAAATCCTGTCAATTAATCTATCATACCCTTTTGATAAAGTGTGATTTTCACATTCAATGGTTATAATCCTTTCAGCTAATGTTTCAGCACTTACAGTCATGGACTGGAGATTACGAGTCATTTTGGTTGTCCACTCCTGCCCAGATCACTGAAGCAGCAGGATGTGAGCTGCCCCAGTGAAAAAGGTACTGAGCCACATGGCTAACATAGATCAGAAAAATGGGTTAATCAAGATGTGAGCGTTAGCTAATAAGTAGCCTGAACTAAAGGGCCAATCAGCTTTATAACTTACAGAGATCCATGTGTGATTCTTCTCTGGGACTAAATAGCTGGGGTACCGGGGCAGAACAGAAAACCCAAATAAAAAACAGCCCCCCCCCATGTTACGGAATGGCACCCATCGTGGATAACTGAATCTACAGAAAGCCTGGGAACGCTTGGGAAAGATTAGAGTAAAGCTGTAGCAGGAAAAAAGCTGTGCTGTTTTAAAATGCCAGCTTTCTGGGCCGTCCTGCCAGGGAAAACTCTTGACTCTTTCAAGCAGGCAGTCTGGACTATGGAAACAATGCTGCAACTTGCTTCCTGGCAAGGACCTTGAAAAGCCATAGGAGCTTTTGAGTGTTGTTTTCTCCATTTTCCTAAGCAAATTAAAGACCCATGTGGTCAGTAAAGAGAACCTCTAAATGGTTTAAATTGTGTTAAAAATATACAGGCTAAAGGTTAAAGTTCTCAGAGGAAAAAAAAAAGAACGAATTGCCTGGGAGGCAGAGACAGATGGATCTCTGGAAGTTCAAAGATAGCCTGGTCTACAGAGGGAATTCCAAGACAAAGATATGCAGAGAACCTGTCTCAAAAAAACCAAAAGTTAAAAGTAAAAATAAAAGAAATAGTGGTTAAAATAAAGCCACGTAAAGATGGAAAATACACAGAGAATCTTGATACTGTATGCTATTATGTTCTCTTTGAATCATTTGAATGCTGAGGAAGGAGCAACAGCTGCTAAAAAATATTTGCTCATAAATGCTGTAGAATTAATCCAAGATAGATATTTTGAAAATACCTTGGCTTCAAAATTGAAGTCAAAAGGTATGTTACTTTGGAGAAGAGATTTTGCTTTTGTTTCCACAGAAAACAAGAGGCTCTGGATTTATTCAGAGGTAAGAAAAATCATCTTTGACCAAGGGAGACCACCTGAGCAATCTCCGGTAGCAACAGATGGCCCAGATATCTGAGTTCTTCCTCCAGAACAGATTCAAGATGCTGCCTGATATGATCAAGACTCACAAGATATTTCAGTCAGAACTTGATCATAACTCTAAATTTTCTTTAGGTCCCCATAAGATTATCAGTGTCCCCAACCAGCAGGAAGTAGCCTGGAATACTATGCCCACATTCCCAAAAACTGGATTATGGATATTTTCCTTTTTTTTTTTCTTAAAAAAAAAGAGGGGGAAGTGGTGTGGGAGAATTGTCTGTATTTTGTCAATCATGTTTTAAATAAACGTTGATTGGCCAGGTGCGAGGTATAGGAGGGAAAACCAGACAGGAAGTGGAAATGATGCAAGGAGAGCAGGAGAATTCTGGGGAGGAGGAAGTTGATTTCTCCCACTCCTGCCCATATCACCGAAGCAGCAGGATGTGAGCTGCCACACTGAAAAAGGTACTGAGCCACATGGCTAAAATAGATCAGAAAAATGGGTTAATCAAGATATGAGAGTTAGCCAGTGGGAAGCCTGACCTAATGAGCCAATCAGCATTATAACTTATGGAGTTCTCTGTGGTTGATTTTCTCTGGGACTAAACAGCTGTGGGTACTGGGAGGCACAGAAACACAAGCAAGCCGACGCTCATTGTTACACCACAGAATCTAGAATTCCAAATATTTTCCACCACACATTTCAATGTTTCTTTCAGAGTTAAAAACTGATATGACAACATAAAAGATAATTATTTGTACATGTAACATAATAAACATATATAAAATATAATCATTTTAGCTTTAGGGTACTGTGAATGGTAGGAGAAGACAATTTGCCACAAGGTGTCGAAACTTTGAAAGACAGTATCTGATCCAGCAACAGATGAATTGATTGCTCTTATTCTCTTGCCTCTTGGTTATATTATAGGTAGATTTATTTATTACAAGAGCGATATAAATTAGAAATGTGAACTTTTTATAAATAAATTATAAATATGATCATTAAAATATTATACTAATATATTTGCCATAAACAGTCATCTTTTCAGTGAACTTAGCATTAGTCATGGATGAAATATTCAGAACTCAATGGGTGCATAATATTGCTGAAATCCTTGTTTAAAAACTTAAAGGATACAAATTTGTAGTCCTTTTCCACTTAAGACATCGTTAACAATATATGATTTTAGTCTCTGAATATTTTTGCTCTTAATAAGAGGTTGGTTTCACCTTACTATCTTTCTGAGTTGGTTTTTATTACTCAACTTGGAAAATGTTATTTACTTTCCCTCTTAAGATTCAATTTTTTATGAATCTCACACATAGTGATTTATTGCATTGCTTTTTGAATGTTAAATAAGATATATCTTATCTCTGGTTTCTGGTTCAACTCTTTTCACTCCAATTGATCTAAAGTATATTGTAATAAGAAGCAAAGGTTACAAAAGTAAGCTGAAGAAATGAAAAAGAAACATGAACTTTTCATAATTATTCATATAAATGTCATGAATAAATAACATGAATAAAGGAATTGAAAAAAGTAGATTATATCATCAAACTTTTTGATTGCCATTTCTTGTATTTGTTATCTTGTACCACAAAGAAAGGAGAATGTTTAATATAAAAGAGATGACACTACTGCTTTAATTACCCATTGTGGTATATTAAATTTTAGAAGAAAGATTTAACCAGTATTTGCTCAAATACACTCAAATAATGAAATTTAAAAAAAATGTAGGGATGGTTTAATGTTATGGAAAATATTGTTTAAAAATTATATCTTCAGATTATTAATTAAAGGCTTTAAAAATTTAACTTTATCTAACAAATTGCTAGCCTATATTTGTTACTAACTTGTGATCTCTGGTTACAATGGATATTTTTTAATTTACTTTTCATTTCTAATCTTGTAAAATATTTTTGGGTTTTTGAGAATTGCATACATTATTTTGTTCATAGTTTGCTGTGTCCCTCACCTTTTTCCAAATATGTCCTTCCATTTCACATACTTCCCAAATATTTTGTTCTCTTTCATGGTTTATATTTAGAACTCAGTGATTCCAATTAAAGCTGTGTATATACTCTTGGGTGTATGGCCAATTTCTGGAGTGTATTAGACTTACCAGAGCCAACATCTTAAAGTAAAATGTATCTTCCTCTTCTAAAAGCTATTAATTACCAATATCTACTCAGGTAGGGATATAGATTGATGTTCACCTTGTCTCTCCTTTATGGATTTTTTTCTGGCTTGAGCTTGTTAAAGTCTTTTGTGTGGTGTCATAGCTGTTATGCAACTATTCTATCAGAAAACACAATTTCTTTATACTTTTGTCTTTAGCTTTTAGAATCTTTTCTTCTTTTTCCCACAGTAATTACTCAATTGTGGGAGGAAGAAGGACATGTAGAATACACAGTTCATTTAGTACAGAGCTCTCTCCAGTTTCTAATAAGATATAGGACACCTTATTAATCTTTATCTCTATACAAATGGTTATCAGCAGTAATTTGAGAAACGCACTATCTTTCAGCATTTTGAGAAGTCTTGAAGTCAATTTAATATTATTTCCCATCAGCACAGTAAAAGGTGTATGCTATTCTATAAAGTGAGAGACCTGACTAGTCACAGGTTTTGTCCCCAATAGCTGTGCCCTCTTATGGAGCAGTCCATAAATTCAGTCACTGAGTGGTTGCTTACTCCTATAACATTTGTGCCAACATTGCAAAATTAGACATATTTTTCAGAAAGATGTTATTATTTTTTGTAGTGTTTGCTAGTTAGATGCAAATTGTCATTACTCCATGACATCAAATGATTATGTTGTCAAGATACTTTGAGACTTATTGTAACTAAATATTATTTCATTTATTCTGTTAATAATTTAATAATAACATTAATTTTCAAACAACTAATTTTAGTTCATGGTTCTTGATTTAAAATACACTCATTTCATTATAGGTTTTTTTTTGTAGGTCACATGTTTGTCCATGTGTATGTATATATGTGTGGTATGGTGGTAAACAAGTTTGCACATGCCTTATCAGGCCAGACCTAAAACTCTACTGTCATAATTTATGAGCTGTACTTTTGTTTATTTTATTTGTTTTACTTTGTTTTTGACTGCCTATCAATGACTTGAGGCTCGCTAAATATGTAAGGCTGGCTGAATAGGAAGGCTAATGGATCCATCTCTCCCTTCTTCAACAGTATTGGGAATACAAATGCTCTAAGCCATTATTTCAAGCTTTTGATATTTTATAGAGAGAAAACTCAGGTACTCATCTGTTAGCAGAGGTTGTTCATTCATCCTGGCTGCTTAAACCTGGAATAGTTACTCAGAAACTATATTATTTGCAATACTGTTTGGCCAATATCTTACACATATTGTTAACATATATCTCGTATCCCAAACTAACCCATCTCCATTAGTCGGTGAATCACCACAAGGTCATGGCCTACTGGCAAATTCCCAGAATATTTTGTCTCCACTGGCAGCTACATGGCATCTCACTGACTTCTCATTCTTCTTCCAAGCATTCAGTTCAGTTCAGTCTTCCTCAGCTAGCTCTATTCTACCCTTTCACAGGTCAAAGCAGTTTTTTCATTCATTAACAAATAAAAGCAACACATATACAGAAGGATGTTCTACACTATTCATCATTCATAGACTTTTGATGTATGAACCAATTATTTACTTAAATAATAAAATTTATATAAAATTTTTCTAACAAGCATGAATAAAAGGCATGGAAACATGTATAATGTAACACATTTTACATATTAATATTTTGAAGACTTTTCCCAAATGTGGATTTGGTAAAGAAACAATGAATGCATGAATATATATATATATATACACACACATATATATATATATATATTGAATATATATGAATTGAATATATATATGTGTGTGTGTTTGTGTGTGTGTGTGTCTGTGTGTGTGTGCGTGTCTGTGTGTGTCTGTGTGTCTGTGTGTGTCTGTGTGTCTGTGTGTGTGTATGTGTGTGTGTAAAATTTGTGAATGATATAGAAAGTAATTATGGGAGAGACATATGAAATTTAATCAGTAAGAAGTGATGAATATGCATATATATTTATTGTACATGTATATAAACACATTTAAATTATTGTGTTCAATGAAAATTTAATAGTGTATTCAAATATAAAGTGTTGTTCTGTAATTATTCTTGTAATGTCTGATACTTAAATGACATCCTGAATTTGACATCAGACTTAAAAGATAAGAATGATAAATTAATTTTGATTTTTTCACAATTAACTTGAAAGTAAAACAGTATTTTTTTCTCTTTAAAATAATGATTATACTTGTACTAGAGAGGCTGTTGGCAGTTCTCACCTCATTATCTTAAGAATGCTACAAAAAAAGAAAGTAAATAAAGATAATCATAAAGTCTTTTTTAAAATCTCCTTTGCTGGGTGGTGCTGGCACATGGCTTATTCCCAGTACTTGGGAGGCAGAGGCAGGTGGACTTCTGTGAGTTTAAGGTCAATCTTGTCTACAGAGTGAGTTCCATGACAGCCAAGACAGTTTCACAGATAAACCGTGTCTCAAAAAACAAAACCATGGCTTTTATGCCATGAATATTTAAAATGTACTTTCCTCACAGTTTTCATGAACAAAATTTTAATTTTGTGTATTATTCTGTGTATTATGTGTAGAAAGAGATCACTTGTTTGTTCTAGCTGCCTAGAACCAAAATTACCACCCAGCAACTATATTGATTGAAATACTGGTTGGCCCATTAGCTCTTGTTTCTTATTGGCTCTTATATTAATTTAACCCATTTCTATTTATTTGTATATTGCCATGTGGGGTGGCTTCATGGCAAATATTTGGCATGTCTGACTCTGCCACCTATGCGACTCTACCTCCTTTTCCTTCCATCATTCAGCCTAGCTTTCACAGCCTACCAAAGAAGTTGCTATAGGTCCAAAGAAGTTTCTTTATTCATTAATGGTAATTTTTGTCCTATATAGCTGATTTATAATTTTTTCTTTAAATAATTTTAATTATTTAATAATTTAATATTAATTTAACAGACCTTTAAAATGTAGGTGTCTTAGTTTGAGGAATATACATACATAATTGAACTTAAGGTAAATTCCTCAAGATGGAACCCATACTTGACACTGCATAGGTGACCAAGACAAATTACCTGAGTTGCCCTGGTTAAAAAAATAATATGGTCCAAGAAAGAAAACTGTTGTGGAAAAAAATGACTTCTAATGATATTCTTCTACACTCAGGTCAGTCTCAAAGAAACTTTCTCACGCAGCAAATGGGAACTCACAGTCAGATATTACACAGAGTGATCAGCACTTGGCCCTAAATGGGATTTCTCCATCAAATCCCTCATCCACTGTCCTGGGTACTCAGTAGAAGAGAAGACTGAAATAATGTAAGAGTTAGAGGGGATGAGGTCAAAAAGAAAACAGGACCCTCTAAATCACGTGAGCAAAGCTCATATGAATTCACAGAATCCGAAGCCTCATACACAGGACTGCATCAGTTCCTCTGCATTAACATTATAACTTCTAATTTAGTGTTAGTGTTTTATGGGATTCCAGAATGTGCAAAAGAATGGGTACCTAATTCTTGTCCCTGATCTTGGGACATTTTCCTTTTGTTGATTTGTCTCGTCCAACTTCAGTATTATAATTCTTTATTATTTCTTATTATGTTTTATTTTGTTATGTTTTAAAAATATGAATGAATGACATTTACTAGGATAGAGGTTAATATCTGAGTTCCCATTTATACCTTTTGAAAAAGAGTAAGTCATTTTTCTCCAATATAATAAAACTGGGGATATCAACCACTCCAGGGAAGGCTCATTTTCAATAGTAGTTGAGCAATGTCCAATGTACACCATGGGTTTTTTGTAGTTTTATTTGTGTATTTGTGTTTGTGTATGTGTGTATTCTCCTATATGTTTATGATTTATGTTGTTAGTTTTGAGAAATTATATTAATATTTTATTTTCACTGTTTTGTGGGATTTGTTGTTTCATTGGTTCTGCATTTGATTTTTGAGAAAGAACACTGGTTGGGTAGAAAGAGGAAAAAGGTTTGGAAAAACTAGGAGGATAGAAAGAATAAAAGAAGAATTAAATGAATTAAAAAGTATTTTATATAATAAAAATATAGTAGAATTTGTGGCCAATTTCACGTACCAGACAAAAATATATTATGTGTACTGGAATTTATACACATACAAGCACACACACACACACACACACACACACTTCAATATATTTATTATTTTAGTTCTTTCAATTGAAACATGTTTTTTACAGGAACTTCCTGTATGTTAATGCATTCCATCCTCCAGATAGCTCCTTTATTCTAAAGTGTTCTAAACTGGTGTTCCTTGAGACTCAGGAAAGAAAGCATTCAGAAGCTTTAAAAATGCAATGACACTGAATAGATTCACTAACACGCTCCCTCCTCATACTTATTAAGCAATAGACAATGATGAGAGTATAGAAAATCTTCCTGGAGAGACAGAGACAGGCTGGTCTACCTGGAAGAAGCTTATAATATTTATACTCCCTAAAGTACACTCTACCCCACCAATATTCTTGTACTTGCTCAGTAAGCTACAGCTTTCCTTTTTTCATGTATTCTAACTATACTGGGTTGACAGTTTGTGGCTGTTGATTATCTGTGTCATTTCTACTCTGGTAAGTAGCCCCAATGAAACTCATTGATTCAATTTAATAACAGGATTGTTCAGTCCTTGATACTCTATTTCAGATGAGAAGACATTTATTCATGTGTCCTTTGAAAAAATTCCATATTTAACAATAAGTATTGTTAAACACTAGACCTCAGTCTTGTTAGACTAGGGATCTTTCACTAAGGCACTTTCTACTCCATGTTTTATTCTTTTAACCTTTGCCTTATCGTTCCCTTTTTTATTAAAATGATAAAGATTCAATTTACATAAATTATTTTTCTTTGACAAATATTTTTTAATTTATCTCTTCACAGTATGTTTATTGCCTTATTTGTTATTCATAGCTTTAAATAGCAGCTGGAGAGGTTGACAAAGTTTTAATACTTTCAACAAGCAAAGAACTAGAATCCTCACAATATCCCGTATTTGTACTGAAGATATTTTAGTAAAGTTATATTACTTAAATATTATTAAAAGAATAGTGATAGAAAATGTTGCTAATTGGCTAATCTTATTTTTAGAATTTAATGTTCTTTTTATATTTTGTATAAGGTATATCTTTATACCTTCTCAAGCAATATTCTCTGGATCAAAGAAATAGTAGTTCTTAATTCTTGCACATGTTCCCGTGGGTGCTATTTTATACTAAGCATATTAAGAACCATTAGATATATTAAGAAGTCCAATTTTATGATACACAAGAGAAAAGAAGAGTCTCTTGAAAGAAGCAGAATATTATTACTTAAGCCCTGGGAGAGCCATTGAATGAAGCACAATTTATGATTATTATTGTTATTTCCTGTTGTTTAGTAATATTACATTGAGTTATTCACATAAAATAGAAACAAATATTTAAACTTAAAATCTAATTTTATACATGGTATCATGATCAGTACAGCAATGCCTTCATAATAAGGCAATAAATCATAATCATATATCTGAAACATATATTAAAAAACCTTCTGAGTATGATAACATTATTAACTGTTAGCATATCACCTTAAAGCAGTAGTTTTCAAATTTTCTTATGCTATGACCCCTTAATACAGTTCCTCATGTTTTATTGACCCCCAATGATGAAATTATTTCATTGTTACTTCATAACCATAGTTTAGCCTCTGTTATTAATAGTAATGCAATTGATAGTAATTAATAGTAATGTTATTAATAGTAATCTGATATGCAGATTGTGTGACCCTCAAATTGAAAACCACGGACCTAAAGTAGTAGATCATCATATTTAATTTAATAAAAATAAAATTTGACATTGTGTTAAAATGTACAAAACTTCTGAGAATGTACTTCGGTGGTAGAGTGTTTGTATGAGGCTATGCATTCAATTGCCAGCATAAACTCATGAATTATTAAGGAAAATAAGGTCACAAGACCAATTAGGTATCCATCCTTTCTTTTTTTTTTTTAAAGTTTTCATTTAATTTAATTTAATTTTTTTATTTTTTTAAAGTAAATTTTATTAAATTACAAAAGTTCCCATCTCCGCCCCCCCTCCCAACATCCTCCCACTCCCCCACCCCCCCCTCCTCCTCCCCCTCCGTCCCCCAGGGCAGTCAGGGTTTCCTGCCCCATGGGAAACCCCAGTTCCCTCCCCCTCACTCCAGGTCCAGGAAGGTGAGCGTCCAAACAGACTGGATCCCCAAAATCCAGCATATGCAGAGGAAACAGGTCCCAGTATCATAGTCAATGGCCCTTCAGAAAGACTTCGGGCCAGCCACAGTCAGAGAATCCGGCCAAATTCCAAGAATCTGGCCAGATCACCTCCTCGTTCAGTCCCAGTCCAACTGGCCCCGGCAACTCTCATTAGATCCGTTCCCCCGTATCAGTGGGTGACAGCATCCCTCGCAGTACTGATTTCGTTTTTCATGTTCTTCCTCCCTCCGCTCCTCATCTGGACCTCGGGGGGCTCAGTCCGATACTCCAATGTGGGTCTCCGACTGCATCTCCGTCCTTCGCCAGACGAAGGATCTATGGTGATAAGCAAAATACACATCAGTATGGTTATGGGCCACGGCCGATTCAGGAACCCCCTCCTCTGTCCAGAGAACAATCTGGGGGATCTCTCCTTGGACCTGGGATCCCATATATAATCAAGTCTCCTGTAAACCCTAAAATGACTCCCTTAGTTGAAATATATTCTTCCCTGATCCCATATTCATCCTTCCTCCCTCCCCCCCATCCCAGGCCACCGAGCTTTCCCCATTCCTCCCCTACTCCCTTCTCTCCAACCCTCTCCCCCTCCACAACCCCTCCCACCCCCCCATGCACCCGAGGTTACCTGGGACTCTTGTCTATTTCCTACCTCCTGGTGGATAGCTAAATAATCTTCATCAGGTTCATCTTCTTATTTAGCTTCTCTAGGATCACGAATAATAGGTTCAAAGACCTTTAATTATGGTTAGAATCCACTTATGAGTGAATACATACCGTGTTTCTCTTTTTGGGTCTGGCTTACCTCACTCAGTAAAGCATTTTCTATTTCCATCCATTTGCATGCAAAATTCAAGATGTCATTGTTTTTTACCGCTGAGTAAAACTCTAATGTGTATATGCTCCACACCTTTTTTAACCATTCTTCTATTGAGGGGCACCTCGGCTGTTTCCAGGTTCTGGCTATTACAAATAGTGCTGCTATGAACATAGTAGAACAAATGCTTTTGTAGTATGTTAGGGAATCTTTAGGGTATATTCCCAAGAGTGGAATTGCTGGGTCCTGAGGGAGGTTGACTCCCAGTTTCCTGAGAAACCGCCACACTGATTTCCACAGTGGCTGCACGAGTTTGCATTCCCACCAACAATGCATGAGTGTTCCCCTCACCCCACATCCTCTCCAGCATAGGCTATCGTTGGTGCTATTCTGACAGGTGTAAGATGGTATCTCAAAGTGGTTTTGATTTGCATTTCCCTGATCGTTAAGGAGGTTGAGCATGACCTTAAGTGTCTTTTGGCCATTCGAAGTTCATCTGTTGTGAATTCTCTGTTCAGTTCAGTACCCCATTTTTTAATTGGGTTAATTAGAGTTTTAGTGCCTAGTTTCTTGAGTTCTTTGTATATTTTGGAGATCAGACCTTTGTCTGATGAGAGGTTGGTGAAGATCTTCTCCCAGTCAGAAGGCAGCCTTTTTGTCCTACTGACAGTGTCCTTTGCTTTACAGAAGCTTCTCAGTTTCAGTAGATCCCATTTATTCATTGTTTCTCTTATTGTCTGTGCTGCTGGGGTCCTACTTAGGAAGAGGCCTCCTGTGCCTATATCTTGTAGACTACTTTCCACTTTCTCTTCTATCAGGTTCAAAGTGGACGGATTAATGTTGATGTCTTTAATCCATTTGGACTTGATTTTTGTGCATGGTGATAGATATGGATCTACTTTCATTTTTTTACAGGTTGACATCCAGTTATGCCAGCACCATTTGTTAAAGATGCTTTCCTTCTTCCATTGTATACCTTTAGCTCCCTTGTCGAAAATTAGGTGTTCATAAGTTTGTGGGTTAATATCTGGGTCTTCTATTCGATTCCATAGGTCGACTTCTCTGTTCTTATGCCAATACCAAGCTGTTTTCAATACTATAGCTCTATAATAGAGTTTGAAGTCAGGGATGGTAATGCCTCCAGAAGTTCTTTTATTGTATAAGATTGTTTTGGCTATCCTGGGTTTTTTGTTTTTCCATATAAACTTGATTATTGTTCTCTCAAGGTCTGTGAAGAAGTTTGATGGGATTTTGATGGGGATTGCATTGAATCTATAGATTGCTTTTGGTAGAATTGCCATTTTTACTATGTTGATTCTCCCAATCCAAGAGCAGGGGAGGTCTTTCCATTTTCTGGTATCCTCCTCAATTTCTTTCTTCAAAGACTTAAAGTTCTTGTCAAATAGGTCTTTCACTTCCTTGGTTAGAGTAACCCCAAGATATTTTATGCTATTTGTGGCTATCATGAAAGGTGATGCTTCTCTGATTTCCCTCTCTGCTTCTTTATCCTTTGTGTATAGGAGGGCCACTGATTTTTTGGAGTTGATCTTGTATCCTGCCACGTTACTAAAGGTGTTTATCAGCTGTAGGAGTTCTTTGGTAGAGATTTTGGGGTCACTTATGTAAACTATCATATCGTCAGCAAATAATGAAAGTTTAACTTCATCCTTTCCAATACGAATCCCCTTGATCTCCTTATGTTGTCTTATTGCTATTGCTAGAACTTCAAGCACTATATTGAAGAGGTATGGAGAGAGTGGACAGCCTTGTCGCGTTCCTGATTTTAGAGGAAAGGCTTTGAGTTTCTCTCCATTCAGTTTGATGTTAGCTGTCGGCTTGCTATATATTGCTTTTATTATATTTATGTATGATCCTTGTATCCCCAGTCTCTCCAACACCTTTATCATAAATGGGTGTTGAATTTTGTCAAATGCTTTTTCAGCATCTAGTGAGATGATCATGTGGTGTTTTTCTTTCAGTTTATTTATATGATGGATTACATTGATAGATTTGCGTATGTTGAACCAGCCCTGCATCTCTGGAATGAAGCCTACTTGATCATAATGGATAATATTTCTAATGTGCTCTTGGATTCGGTTTGCCAGTATTTTCTTGAGAATTTTTGCGTCGATGTTCATGAGTGAGATTGGCCTGTAATTCTCTTTCTTGGTTGTGTCTTTGTGTGGTTTTGGTATTAGGGTAACTGTAGCTTCATAAAAGGAGTTAGGCAATGACTCTTCTGTTTCTATATTGTGGAATACGTTAAGGAGTATAGGTATTAGCTCTTCCTGGAAGTTCTGGTAGAATTCTGCATTGAAACCATCTGGTCCTGGGCTTTTTTTGGTAGGGAGATTTTTGATAACAGCTTCTAATTCTTCGCGACTAACAGGTCTATTTAGATTGTTCACCTGTTCTTGGTTAAACTTTGGTATATGGTACTTATCTAAAAAAATGTCCATTTCTTCTACATTTTCCAACTTTGTGGCATATAAACTTTCATAGTAAGATCTAATGATTCTCTGAATTTCCTCTGTGTCTGTGGTTATGTCCCCCTTTTCATTTCTGATCTTATTAATTTGCATGTTCTCTCTCTGCCGTTTGATTAATTTGGATAGGGGTTTGTCAATCTTGTTGATTTTCTCCAAGAACCAGCTTTTTGATTCATTGATTCTTTGGATTGTTTTCTCTGTTTCTATTTTGTTGATTTCAGCCCTCAGTTTGATTATTTCCAGTCTTCTACTCCTCCTGGGTGAATCAGCTTCTTTTTTTTCTAGAGCTTTCAAGTGTGCTGTTAGGTCTCCAATGTGTGCTTTCTCCACTTTCTTTAATTGGGCACTCAGTGCTATGAACTTTCCTCTTAGCACTGCTTTCATAGTGTCCCATAGGTTTGAGTATGTTGTGTCTTTGTTTTCATTAAATTCAAGGAAGAGTTTAATTTCTTTCTTTATTTCTTCCTTGACCCAGGGGCGATTTAGTAGTTGACTGTTCAGTTTCCATGAGTTTGTTGGCTTCCTGGGGGGAGCATTGTTGTTGAATTCTAATTTTAGTCCATGGTGATCTGACAAGACACAGGTAGTTACTAATATTTTTTTTTTGTATCTGTGGAAGTTTGCTTTGTGACCAAGTATGTGGTCAATTTTCGAGAAGGTTCCATGAGCTGCAGAGAAAAAGGTGTATTCTTTCCTATTTGGGTGGAGTGTTCTATAGATGTCTGTTAAGTCCATTTGATTCAATACCTCCAATAGATCTCTCAATTCTCTGTTTGGTTTCTGTCTGATTGACCTGTCCATTGGTGAGAGAGGAGTGTTGAAGTCTCCTACTATTAGTGTGTGTGGTTTGATGACTGCCTTGAGTTCTAGAAGAGTTTCTTTTACATATGTGGGTGCCTTTATATTAGGAGCATAGATTATTCAGGATTGAGACTTCCTCCTGATGAATTGTTCCAGTTACGAGTATGAAATGTCCATCTCCATTTCTTCTGATTGATTTTAGTTTGAAGTCGATTTTGTTAGATATTAGAATGGCCACGCCCGCTTGCTTCTTAGGTCCATTTGCTTGGAAAACCTTTTCCCAACCCTTTACTCTGAGTAGGTGTCTGTCTTTGTGGTTGAGGTGTGTTTCTTGTAAACAGCACAATGTTGGATCCTGTTTTCGTATCCAATCTCTATGTCTGTACCTCTTTATAGGTGAATTGAGTCCATTGATATTAAGTGATATTAATGACCAGTGGTTGTTGACTCCGGTCATTTTTTTTTTTTAGGTAGTAGAGTGTATGTGTTTTTCTTCTTTGATTTGTGCTTGTGAATGGTCGCTAGATGTTCGAGTTATTATAGGCCGTGTTGGGAATGTTGGATTCCTTCGGTAGTGATTTTCCTTCTAATATTCTCTGTAAGGCTGGATTAGTAGCTACGTATTGTTTAAATTTGTTTTTATCCTGGAATGTTTTGTTTTCTCTGTTGATAGTGAACAATAGCTTGGCTGGGTATAGTAGCCTGGGTTTGTATCCATGGTCTCTTAGTTTCTGCAGTACCTCTATCCAGGATCTTCTGGCTTTCATGGTTTCCATAGAGAAATCCGGTGTAAGCCTGATAGGTTTACCTTTATAAGTTACTTGACCTTTTTCCTTTGCAGCTCTTAAAATTTTTTCTTTAATATGTATGTTTTGTGTTTTGATTATTATATGGCGAGGGGATGTTTTTTTCTGATCCAGTCTATTCGGTGTTCTGTATGCTTCTTGAACCTTCATAGGAATATCGTTCTTTAGGTTGGGAAAGTTTTTTTCTATAATTTTGTTGAATATATTTTCTGGGCCTTTGATCTGCAGTTCTTCTCCTTCTTCAATCCCTATTATTCTTAGATTTGGTTTTTTTATTGTGTCCCAGATTTCCTGAATGTTTTGTGAAGAGAATTTGTTGGATTTGCCGTTTTCTTTGACCAGAGCATTTATTTTCTCTATGGTATCTTCAGATTCCGAGATTCGTTCTTCTATCTCTTGTATTCTATTGGTTATGCTTGCTTCTGTAGTCTCCGTTCGTTTACCTAGGTTTTCCATATCCAGCTGGTTCTCCGTTTGTGTTTTCTTCATTGCCTCCATTTCAGTTTTCAATTCTTGCACTGTTTCCTTTACTTGTTTGATTGTTTTTTCTTGGTTTCTCAGGGTCTCATTCACGGATTTACTTAGTTCTTCAAACTTTTTGTTATATTTCTCATCAATTTCTATACTCATTTCTTCAAACTTTTTGTTATATTTCTCATCCAATTCTTTAAGGGAGTTATTCATATCCTGTTTAAGGGACTCTATTGCTTTCATAATGGCACTTTTTTCCACTTCTTCTGGGTTAAGGTGTTCAAGCCCTTCTGTTGTAGGGTCCTTGGGATCTGGTGTTTTCATGTTGTTTTTCAGATTGTTGGATGAGGTCTTGCCTTGGCGTCTGCCCATCTCTTACTTCAAATGTTCTCTATTGGAACTTCTGTTACCGGGTCACGTTCCCTTCTTGGGCAGGGACTTCACTGACAGAATGCCCACCTTTCCTCAGGCAGGCTATTGAAGCACAGGCTCTCCCTCTTTCCTGGATGTGCTTACAGTGCAGGCTCAGTTTGCAAGGCAGCTGAGCTGGGGAAAATATTATGGCCCCAGGGGGAAGGGAGAAATATAGGAATTCGTACCTGGATGGGAGCTGGGATGGCAGGTGGGAGGGGGTAGCCAGCACTGCAGGGCGACCTGGGCGACTGTGGGTTCGGGGAACGCCAAAGCTCTTCCTCACCAGGACCCTGTCAAGGCCCGAAGCAAACTCACACCTCCGATGGCCCTCTGCTAGAAGTCAGGGCCCCTGCTGCTCAGGAATGTGGCTGAGCTGGCACCTGGACCACCTGTCCTCAGGGAGGCCTTTAGGACCCAGGAACGTCCTGGAGCCGAGCTGCGCCTACAGCCAAGGCTGGGGAAATTTTATGGCCCCAGGGGGAAGGGAGAAATATAGGAATTCGTACCTGGATGGGAGCTAGGATGGCAGGCGGGAGGGGGTAGCCAACACTGCAGGGCGACCTGGGCGTCTATGGGGTCCGGGAACATCCAAGCTCCTCCTCACCGGGACCCTGCCACGGCCCGAAGGAAACTTACCCCACCGATGGTCCTCTGCTAGAAGTCAGGGCCCCTGCTGGATGGGAGCCGGGATGGCAGGCAGAAGGGGGTAGCCAGCACTGCAGGGCGACCTGGGCGTCTATGGGGTCGGGGAACGCCCAAGCTCCTCCTCGCCGGGACCCTGCCACGGCCCAAAGCCAGCTCACCCCACAGAAGGCCCTCTGCTAGCGTATCCATCCTTTCTAACTGCCTGTTTTCATTATTTGATATAATTGTCTTGAAGAAAAATAAAAATAACATAATTGCTTGATATATAAGCATATTTATTATGACTTTCTTCTGTGTATTCTAAGATTGTTTTTCAACTAGTTTCTTTTATCATTAAGTGATTTTTACTTTTATTCTTCCCTAGTCTCTATGTTCTGAATTTGATTTTCTTTAGTAAACTACCACAGGAGTTATTTAATAATTATTAATTTTTTTGTTCCACCTATTCTTTTTTCCAATATGATATTGGAACAAAAATCAGAAGTCCACATTCATTGTTTGATATTCGCTTGGCATCACTATGCCATATACTTTTCTTACTAATGCAATATCTAAAACTTGTCTTTCCTCCAACCAAAAAATATCTATTTTTAAATTCCAAGGTAATTTTGAATCATAAGATTATTCATCACAAAATAGCACTTCTGTATTGCCTCATCTTGAATTAATAATAAAATAATCAGATTCACATGGAAAGACTGAATTTCAACACAGTGTGTGTTGTACAATAGATAATTCAGGATTCATATGCACTTATAAGTGTTATAAACATAAACTCTTCGAGGAGCATGTAAAGTAATTGTAACAGTTAACGCCAAGCTTAAATGCCATTACTATACCTCTGAATGTATTACAAAGAAATATCTCAGTTCCATCACGAAAAAAAATTATGATAATTAATAGTGCTGTAAATGTAAATTTAATGCTTTTGCGGTCTTTTTTATGTTGAGCATGTTTTTAGGTCATAAAATTATATACAACATTAGTGGTGTGTACTTATATTTATGGTAAATGACAAAAACATTTATGTCATAATTAGGATCATATAAAATTTTATGTGAGTGTTAAACATGTTATAAACAATCAGATCTAACACATAGAGATATTAATAATGGAAATGTCTGGTGAAGGGACACTGCAAGGCTGAAACAAGTGGAAGAATACCTCCATCATTGACTTTCACGCATTTTTTTCAGTGCCATTGATAGGATCAAGTTTTTTCCTTTCTTTATTATTAAGGTAAATTACATTAGTGGATTCACAGGAAGTAAACTTATTTTCACCCTTTAAATAAAATGGGTGATCTATAATTATATATTATTCACTTTCTTTCTCTTAGAACTATTTATACACTAATTTTATCACAAGATAGTTTTTATCTATATCTATCAACATTTTATTGAATTTATGTTAATATATATGTACAATAATATGTATGTACAAATATATATACAGACTATATATATATATATATATATATATATATACATACACACACACAGACAAGTGTATTACTCATCACTCATTAAGGAAGTTTGTTTCTTTTGGTAGCAGATTGAGCTCATAACTAAAAGCCATAACTGTTCAAAATGTACAGAACATCTGACATGCTCAGTTCCTACTGATACAGCTACTACAGAATGCCTAAAACAAGTTTCAGAAACATCATGGCATCTTGGAAGAGGGATCCAAAAGTACGTAAAAGCGAGAGTACTTGGCATCCCATCACTGAAAGTTACCTGAAAATATCAAAAATATTATATACATTAAATCTCAACAATATGGATCCTAAACATAGTCTAAATAATGGAACACCATTACAAATACTAATGTGTATGGTGATGTATCACTGGGACAGTCTTAGACTCAGAAGTACCAGGAATTGTGGACAACTGAGAAAGGGTGAACCAGTCTTTTCCTGTCAAAAGCTCCTTAATTGCTTATCCACCACCAAGTGGCCAACCCTAAATGCATATACATACAAACAACATTAAGTAGACTCTGAAGGTTGTTTTTATAAGTATGGGAGTACAGCAATAATAATAAAATAAAATGGGGACATAAATTTTCGAGGAAGTAAGGACAGGGAAGTCATGGCAGGAATTAGAAGGGGGAGAAGGAGGAGAAATACAAAAAATTATTTTAATTAACAGTAAAATAAAAGTTTAAATAAGTTGGATTTAATAACATATCTCATATTGAAATTTACTCTAGGCTGAGTTTCTGACTCTTTTTGCCTGCCTCATAATAGGTTGCTTTGTCCACTCTTGATATGAGTATGGAATTTTGCTTTATCATGGTGTATCTTCTTTGTCCTGTTTGGCTGTAGTCACTTTGTCTTTGGAAGGTGTGCTCCTTTTAGAAAGAATATGAAAGGACGTGAACCTGAGATGAGGGTAGGTGTGGTGTTGTGGAAACTCCTTCAGCCAATAGTCTTTAAGATACCAGCCCACTTTGGGTGTGATTTCATGTACTATAAGTGCAGACAAAAGCAGGCACAGTTCCCCACGCCTCCTTTTTTCTTCTTGCTTTGGTTCCAGTTCCCAGTGTATTCAGAGGACTGAGGATCATTACGCTTACTGTGAGTTTATCTCTAAATAAACAAACCTTTACTCTACCCCATTCCAGGCTATTGGGGAATAATTTGATACAACTACATGTGAGGAGGGTGTTTTGCCTCAAAGAAATGAAGAGACAGGAAACTGTGGATGCAAAACATGCAATACACTGTTTTAGCAGTGTATTGCATGAGAGAAGAATCTATTTTTAATAAAAAGTAGATAGTAGAAGTGATGAATATTACAATTTCAAAAATGTTTGCAAGGGGTTACACAAAATTTACAACTCAAGTTTGGTTATGTTGAAATGATTTGAAATCCAATGATGAGAATCTTTCTTCTAAACTTATATCTTCAAGATATATGTATAATATATTTAAAAATTAGTAACATTATATTACATTGTTTTAGAATTTCATCTGTAAATTCCACTATGTTTATAAAATATCACTATAGGAAAAGAATTTTATGATATAATTCTTGGTTCAGAATAAATAGCTATGAATTTTATTTTGTTATTTTTAAAAAGCTGCTTATGAAAATGACAAATACAAAGATAAGAATATTTATGAATGTTGATATAGTAATGTTAGGCGCATAGACATTCAAATAGCAAAAGAGCTTGATCTCAGAATGAGGTTTTTGGTCAGATATTGCTCAAACCATATGTCAGGAGTGTGTGATGTCTTCCACAGTAGGCAGAAATTTACTTTCAACTTCTGGGAGGCAAGCATGGGCAATAACAATACCCCTTTGCACATTGAAAATTCACTTAATTGTCCTGACATACAATTTGATAGAAGGTTTCTCTGTCTATTACTGCGATTTTTGTTAAATAGTCAGTATTGTCACTGTAGGTAGCCCTCATGACATTGTGCTTGCATGAACATAGTTCCGAAACAAATGCTTTTCTCGTAGAAATAGTAAAATATCACTAGTAATAGAAAAAATATTTAAAGAACTTTGCCTAAGGCTTCACCTTTTCTAATATTTCAATGTCACCTCAGCAACAATTGGAGCAGTAAATTTTGTCTTTAAATAATGATATCGTCTCACAAGAGACATTTATGTACTCAGTAATTAAAAAAGATACGTTAAATATTTGCTACACAGGGCATATTAATTTTCAGTTTATTTTGCATGGATGCTAAGCTTCCTATTTATAGAATTTCTTCCATAAAGGATAGGCACACTGACAGTCTATGAACCTGCTAGAAGTTCTATATTTAAAAAAGTAACAAATACTGTGATTTCTGACCTCATATATCTTGAACTTTCTTGTAGTGATCATTCCTGGATTTATGAAAAAATTTCTAAGAACCCACCATACTTGTTATAACAACTGAAGAGCCTCTCTCATATGTATGAATTGTATGTTTTCATAAAAACATTGTTTCAACAGCCATTAAGCAGCATAGTTTCATAGTCCCAGTTGGTTTTCTTCTTCATCCTACATTATTATCATACTCTGTATTAGCACATGAGACTTAATACCACAATACTCTAAAATTTCACTGATTCACAATTTTAGATACTAACAATACTAATAAAGATACTGATACCCAATATTGCAAGTATCAATTATAGCCTTCCCTGCATCTAAATAGTTGATCATCTAAAATCTGCTTTCCCCTCAGTAACAAAGCACAATGAAATTATCATATCTGACTTGTCCTTGCAACTAATATAATTTCTTTAGTTCAAAGGTCATATCGTTAAAGCCTTTGGATTATCTTTTTCTTCTCCAATGAATCAGCGTTCTCATCTTAATACAAGCATCTTGTCATTTAAAAATAATAATTATTTTGGAATAGATTCTTGGGAAAATTCATATTGGTTCAAAAAAACTATACGTTTCATTTTTTGAATATATAGAAATGCCTGTTTATATCTGTACCCTAGTTTTTAGTTTGATCATTTGCTTTGTTGGTATCTAGTTTCTTGATAACTATACAAATTTTGGATATTAGCCCTTTGTCATATATGGGGCTGTTGAAGATTTTTTACCATACTATAGGCTGCCATTTTGTCCATTCATGCTATCCTTTGCCCTAAAGAAACTTTTCAGATTCATGATGTCCCATTTATTAAATATTGATCTTAGTGACTGTGCTATTGGTATCCTGTTCAGGAACTTGCCTCCTGTGCCAATATGCTCAAGGATATTTCTCTTTTTCTTCTGTCAAGTTCAGTGTATCTGGATTTATGTTGAGATCTTTGATTTACTTGGACTTGAATTTTATACAGGGTCATAGCTATCATTTTTTATATTCTTCTGCATATTAACATACGATTATACCATCACCATTTGTTGAAGATTTTTCCTTTTTCCCATTGTATAATTTTAGCTTCTTTATTAAAAATCACATAATCAAAAATGTATGTATTTATGTCTGGGTCTTTGTATCAATTCCATTAACCCATCTATCTGGTCTTATGCAAATGTCATATAATTTTTATTATTATAGTGGAGATCATGAAATGAGGGATACCTTAGTAAGTTCTTTTATTTTACTGGTTTAATTATCTTTGTTCTTTTATTTTTTCATATGCATTTAAGTATTGCATATCCATGTATATAAATATTTGTTTTGGGAATTAATGGTAATCTCTAGATTGTCTTTGGTAAGATGGCCATTTTAATATGTCCATTCTACTGATGTATTAGCATAGGAGATCTTTTCATCTTATATCTTCTCCAATTTCTTTCTTCAAAGAATTGAATCTCTTGTCATACAGATCATTCATTTGCCAGTTTAGAATTATACCAACATATTTTACATTGTTTGAATTATAAAGGAATTAATTACCTGATTTATTTTTCAATTCATTTATCATTTTTCAAATGACAGCTGTTGAGTTTTTATGTTAATCTTGTTTCTAGTCACTTGACTAAGGGTGATCAGCTGTAGGAGTTCATTGGTAGAGATTTTGGGGGCATTTATGTATTCTAATATATCATCTGCAAAAAAAAGGGTACTTTGATTTGTACCTTCTTTTGATTTGTATCCCATTGATTTCTTTTAAATGTCTTAATACTAGCTAGATCTTCAATATATATATTTATATATATTGAATAGTGATATATATATATATATATACATTGATATACAATATATACATATATATTGAATAAGTTTGATTAGAGTGGACAACCTTGTCTTGCTCCTGATTTTAGTGTAATAGCTTTGAGATTCTCTCATTTAATTTGATATTGGCAATTGTCTTGTTGTATATTGCTTTTATTATATTTATGTATGTCCATTGTATCTTTGATTTCTCCAAGACTTTTATCATGAAGGGATGTTGGATTTTGTCAAAAGCACCTAAGGAGATGATCATGTGTTTGTTTGTTTGCTTCTTTAAGTTTGTTTAAATGGTAGATTATGTATCTTGAAATATCCCTGCATCTCTGAGAAGAAGCCTACTTGATCATGGTGGATAACCCTTTTTGATATGTTCTGAGATTCACTTTGCCAACATTTCTTTGTTGAGACTTTTTGTGGTTTTCTCCCAAAACTGGGTATTAATCTGTCACAAGAACCAGCTATACCACTCTTGGACATACTACTAAAGGATAATCAATCATTCCACATACTTGCTCAACTGTTCATAACAGTTTTATTTGCAATAGTCTGAACTTGGTAGCAACCTAGATAGCGGTCAGTGGAGGAATGGATAAAGAAAATATGGTACATTTATGCAATCGAATGTTACTTTGCTGTTAGAAACAAGAACACAAGGAAATTTTTAAGGCAAATAGACAGCACTAGAAAGAAATCATCTAGAAAAAAATATCATCTAGAGTGAGGTAACCCAGGTCAGTCAAAGACAAACATATGTACTCACTCATAAGTGAATATTAGCTGTAAAATAAAGGATAACTAAGCTACAATCCACAGACCCTGAAGAATAAGTAACACGAAGGATTCATGGGAGTACTCTTGCATCTCCCTTGGAAGGGGAAATAGAAGAAATTTATGAGTGATCTGAGGACAGGTAGGGATGGGAACATGAGAGATCAGGTTGTTGATGGGGAAGTACTGACAGGTGTGGCATCTCTCAAGATTTTACAAGGATGACCCCAGTTAATATTTCTAGCATTAGTGGATATATAGCCTGAACTGTCTAACTCCTGTGACCAGGTATGATTTCAAGGAGAGGGAGAGGGACAACAATCCAGGCATATAACCTTTAACCTTCAGTCTTTTCTGCCCATGAGATGTGTTAGAGTAAAGATGGCCTAGAGATGGACAGAGTGACCAACCAATGACATATCTGCATTAAAACCCATGCTAGGAGAGTAAGCATATCCTTCACACTGCTCAGAACACCAGGAGCTACATACTGGTCACAGAGAGAGCTAGGATGGAACCAAATGACTCATGGGACAAATTTAATGTAATGATGCCTAACAGAATTCTGCTGTACGCATAAAGTTGCCTAGCCTAGTTGTCATCAGAGAAACTTCATTCAGGAACTGATGAAAACAGTTGCCAATTATTTGGCAGAGCTCAAGTAATACTGCAGGAAAAGGGGAGGAAGGATTGTAGAAGCTAAGTGGATAAAGGGAACCCAAAGAAAGCTCAAACTCTCAGAATCAAGTAAACTGGGTAGTAACTCACAGAGCCCTGCAGGCATGGAGGCTGCATGAGATTGCCCTAGGCCCCTCTACATATATGCTCAGTTGTGTAGCTTGGTCATCTTGTGAGACTTCTAAAAAGAGGGAACAGGGGTTGTCTCTGACTCTTTTATTGTTTTTTTTTCTTGTTTGTCATACTTCATTTCTTTGTTTAGCCTTAATGCTAAGAAGGTGCTTAGTCTAACTGCATCTTGATATGCCATCATCTGGAAATATACATGGGTGATCTACCCTTTTCTAAAGAGAAACAGAGGAGGAATGAATGGGGGTGTGTGGAAGGTGGTGGGAGAGACTCAGGAGAGGAGGGAGGGGAAACCAATAAAATAAATAAATAAATAAATAAATAAATAAATAAATAAATAAATAAATAAGTTAATATATACCTTAAGTCTGCAGTGACTATCTGGACTCTATGTACCATCAGCATCATCACTACTTGCTTCTGAAGATTTGTGATGTCCTCTTCCTACAATCTCAGGACTCTTTCTCTATGTTTATTTTCCATAAATTTGAGATTCAAGTTTCCCTGTTAGATATAAACTTTAACATTCATATTCTTATGTTATATTCTTTCAAATTCAACATGTATATCAGAACCATCAGGAATTTCAAAGAGCTAAACTGTATGCTTGTACTACAGTATCAATGGGTCACTGTTTTCATTTGTCATTGGAGGAACTAATTAAAAGCCATACTGGCATTACAGATCCTCATTCATCATGATGGGACAATAGGTGATATTTCAATGCTGATAGTGCAGTTGTGGAATAATTTTATTGTGTAAACTAATTTAGAAAATTCTGAATTCTTCTGTTTCAATTATTTCTCCACTCATGAGATACTAGAAATACTGACAAAATAAACTTATATGATACTAGTAATATTTATTTTAGAGGTGGAATAGTGGTGCCTAAAAATCTGCTCAAAATTTTGCATGATATATATGAATGCACTAGGGAAGAAAGCAAAGCAGATTATCTGAGGAAAACTTTTTTATATGAAAGTGTCTTTCCTAAAGACAAATTCCTAATACTTTATATGTTCAGTGACATTTTATCTTGTTAGCACATCAATCACCTTGGTAGATGTAATACTTTATAAATTTATAAACTTATAATTTATAGAATCATATTAACACTTTTTAATTTTCAGTGTTTTTATATGACTGAATGATATGTGGATATTTCTGGATAAATATTTAACTATTTCCACCATTGTTATTTCTGACCATTTAACTCATAGTTAGTGGATTAAGTAGAGACTTGAGAATGTTTAACCTTTCCCAGTGTGAAACTAATTTTTTTAGATGAAATTTAAATATATGTATATATAATATTCACTGCTTTCATTTTTAACATAATTGAACAACTATTGAGCATCAATTTTGCAGATAACAAGTTTGCGTCTAAATGTCAAAATTTGGACATGCCCCTAAAATATCTCATCAGTTTCTAGATTATCTAAGCTTTTTGTGTGGGTGTAGAGATCTTCTCCCTACAACATATGGGAAAAATTATGTAAACACATAGCCAGATATGAGAGAGAGAGAGAGAGAGAGAGAGAGAAAGAGGCAGAAATACTCAGGACCCAGAAAGTGTATTAGAGACAGTGGGAAGAGAGAACACCAGGAGAACAAGGTATCCTCAAATAACCAAGCAAAACCCCTATGAAGTCACAGAGATTGGCGGGGCTGCATGGATAAGTTCTTATGTATGGCTTATTGTTTAGTGTTTTATGGGATTCATGAGCATGAGAACAAGTAGATCTCTGACTTTTATGCCTTCACTTGGATCTTTTCCTTTCGCTGCCATGTCCAACTTGTATGTGATGGTCTTTTATCTTCTTATATAATATCTTACAAAACGAAATCAGTACTGCGAGGGATGCTATCACCCACTGATACAAGGGAATGGATCTAATGAGAGTTTACCAAGGCCAGTTGGACTGGGACTGAACGAGGACGTGATCTAACCAGATTCTCGGAATTTGGCCGGATTCTCTGACTGTGGCTGGCCCGAAGTCTTTCTGAAAAGCCATTGACTATGATACTGGGACCTGTTTCCTCTGCATATACTGGATTTTGGGGATCCAGTCTGTTTGGACACTCACCTTCCTGGACCTGGAGGGAGGGGGAAGGAACTGGAACTTCCCACAGGGCAGGAAACCCTGACTGCCCTAAGGGACGAAGAGGGAGGAGGAGAGGGAGTGGGGGGAGTGGGAGGGTGTTGGGAAGAGGGGCGTAAATGGAAACTTTTATAATTTAATAAAATTTACTTTAAAAAAATTTTTGATTCTTTCAACTTATATCTTGCTTCTTATAAAACCATCTGGGTATATGAAAACTGAATCTGATAACTGTTAATGATGATGACAAAAATTTGAAAGAAACTAACAATTATGTGCAGCATATTTTAGAGAAGACATAGGGGTAATGAAGTAATTTAAAACTTTATTAACTAATATTCAAGTTATCTAGTGATCTTTAACCTATTTAACTCAGAAATTAGTACACTATTTCTAGCTGTAACTAGTTTTCCAGTTTACCAATGAAAGAATGTCTTAGGATGTAGTCTTTAGAAATTTTTTCATTCCTGATTTTGATTCTGAAGCTGATGTGTGAGTGTGGGTTTCAGTTAGGGAGTTTCAGTCTCCACCAGTCTTTATAAAATAAGCACCAGTTGGTGGTTTCCTGATAACATCACGTATTCCGACACTGCTTTTCCCACCCTTCACAAGCTTACCCAGGTATCTCAGATATATTCTAATTTGCATAATTGAATTCTGCCTGCATATCTGACTTCTTCCATTTCCTTCCATTGTAATCGTGTTTCCTCTTTTGAATTGGTGAGTGCTGCAGCCAGAGCTACTAAGGCTGTGTAACTGCAGCACAGGATAATTTCCTGTGCTGTTGTTACATGTGTGCTACCCTCGTCTCCAGCTGCCTTTTCATTTGGAACTTTTGTGAAACTTTCACATTTCTTCATCTCAGTTTGTAAGGAAAAGTAAACTCAAATTGTCATTATTTTTCTTTTTTTGATTGATTGATTTATTTATTGATTGATTGATTGATTTTTCCATTCAAAAATTTACACTTCCTCCCCTTCTCCCATTCCCCTCCTGCTTCCCCACTCACCCTCATCCTTCCCCCTCCCCACTTAAGATAGGACAGGGAACCCCGCCCTGTGGGAAGTCCAAGGCCCTCCCCCCTACATCCAGGTCTAAGAAGCTTTGCATACAAATAGACCAGAGTCCCAAAAAGCCAGTACATGCAGTAGAAAGAAGTCCCAGGGCTTCTTAGCCCCCATTTTCAGACACATTCAGAGAGTCCGATTTGATCTCATGCTCCCTCAGTCCCATTCCAGCTGGCACACTGTCTCAGTGGGTGGATCAACCCCCTCGTGTTCCTGACTTCCTTGGTCATATTTTCTCTCCTTCTCTTCTTCAGCTGGACCTTGGGAGTTCAGTCCAGTACTCCCATGTTGGTTTCTGTCTCTATCTCTATCTGTCACGGGATGAAGGTTCTATGGTAATATTCAAGAGAGTCATCAGTCTGATTATGGGACAAGGCCATTTCAGGCACGCTATCCTCCTCTGCCCAGGATCCTAGCTGGGGACATCCCTGGGGACATATGGGAACCCCTCTAGAATCAAGCTTCTTGACAACCCCACAATGCCTCCCATAATTAAGATATCTTCTTCCCTGCTCCCATATATGTCCTTCCTCCATCTCAACCATCCCACTCCCCCATGCTCTCTCCAATCCTTCCCTTCTCCCTTCTCTTTACCCCTCTCCCCTTCCCTCATCCCCATCCCACCCCCATGCTCCCAACTTTTGCTTTGCGATCTTGTCTGTTTTCAATATACAGGAGGATCTATAAATATTTTCCTTTGGGTTCACCTTATTACTTAGGTTCTCCAGGATCGCTAACCATAGGCTCAATGTCCTTTGTTTATGGCTAGAATCCACTAATGAGTGAGTACATACCATATTCATCTTTTTGGGTCTCCGTTATCTCACTCAGGATAGTGTTTTCTACTTCTATCCATTTGCATGCAAAACTCAAGAAGTCGTTGTTTTTTAACTGCTGAGTAGTACTCTATGTGTAGATGTGCCACACTTTCTTTATCCATTCTTCCATTGAGGGGCATCTAGGTTGTTTCCAGTTTCTTTTACAAATAAGGCTGCTATAAACATAGTTGAAGAAATGCTTCATAGTATGATTGGGCATCTCTTGGGTATATTTCCAACAGTGGTATTGCTGGATCCTGAGATAGGTTGATTCCCAATTTTCTGAGAAACTGCCACACCTATTTCCAAACTAGTTGTACAAGTTTGCATTCCCATCAGCAATGGATGAGTGTTCTCCTTACTACACATCCTCTCCTGCATAGATTATCATTGGTGTCTTTGATTTAGCCATTCTGACAAATGTAAGATAGTATCTCAAAGTTGTTTTGATTTGCATTTCCCTGATAACTAAGGATGTTGAACATGTCCTTAAGTATCTTTTGTCCATTTGAAATTCTTTTGTTGAGTATTCTCTGTTCAGTTCAGTACCCCCATTTTTAATTGGGTTATTTAGAGTTTTAATGTCTAGTTTCTTGAGTACTTTATATATTTTGGAAATCTTGCCTTGGTTTGATGTGGGGTTGGTGAAGATCTTCTCCCATTCAGTGGGTTCCCATGTTTTGTCTTAATGATTGTCCTTTGCTTTACAGATGCTTCTCAGTTTTAGGAAGTCCTGCTTATTCATTGTTGCTCTTACTGTCTGTGCTACTGGGGTAGAAAGTGGTCTCCTGTGCTTATGTATTTCAGGGTCCTTCCCACTTTCTCTTCTATCAGGTTCAGTGTAGTCGGATTTATATTGAGGTCTTTAATCTATTTGGACTTGAGTTTTTTGCATGGTGATAAATATGGATCTATTTTCATTTTTCTACAGTTTGTCATCCAGTTATGCCAGCACCATTTGTTAAAAAACGCTTTTTTTTTCTTCCATTGTATAATTTTAGCCTCTCTGTCAAAAATCAGGTGTTCATACGTTTGTGGGTTAATATCCAGGTCTTCTATTAGATTCCATTGGTCAGCGTCTCTGTTTTTATGCCAGTACCAAGCAGTTTTCATTACTGTAGTTCTGGAATAGAGTTTGAAGTCAGGGATGGTAGCTCCTTTATTGTATAGGATTATTTTGTTTATCCTGGGTTTTTGTTTTTCCATATAAAGTTGATTATTGTTCTCTCAAGGTTAGTGAAGAATTTTGTTGGGATTTTGATGGGGATTGCTTTGAGTCTATAGATTGCCTTTGGTAGAATTACCATTTTGACCTACCCATACAAGAGCATGGGAGATCCTTCCATTTTCTGATATCCTCTTCAATTTGTGTCTTCAAATACTTAAAGTTTTGTCAAATAGGTCTTTCACTTCCTTGGTTGGTATTAACCCAAGATACTTAATGCTATTTATGAAATCTTACTTCTTGAAAGATGTTTAGTTACATGTGTCATAAGAAAAATAATATATGCTTTGTGTTTTAATTCAGGCAAGTCATAGATTCTTTGCTGATTGGAATGGACATACATTCAGTATCAATATTAAAATATGTGGGTTTGGAGGGAAAGTAACTCAAACTATCACTCATATGTCTCTATAAGTTTTACGAATCAGTCATTTATTTCCAGTTTTTTCTATATTTTTCCTTGTTTCAATTGCTTAAAAATTTTCTACATATGAGCACGTTTTCTAGGTCATATCAATCCTGATTGTCCCCCTCCCGCTTCTCCTTTACTCACACAACTCTTCTCAGTCCCTATACCATGTCTTTTTAAAAAAACTCAGTGTGCTTTTATCAACCTTTGTTTCTTAAAGTTTTTCTTATAAAAATTTTTATTTTCCTTGTTTTGGTTTTCTCCAAGTATTCTTTTTGGGGGTCGTGGTTTAAGATATTAGATACCTTAATTTTTGCTATGGCATTTACAACTCTATTAAATGTTATTTTCAACTTATTTTGACTCTTAGAGTCATGCTTCCTCTACAAAGAAGAAATAAATTTTATTTTAATTGGTAATTAATTTATATTTCATTTTGACAGTGCTGGGGCATCCCTTTTTACCAAGGTACTTCCTAATCTATCCATTATGAAGCCTACAACAACTTCTGTCCCTTTGTCTCATACATGAGAAAAAAACCAAAACGGAGGTGAGTTATTCTTTTAAACCAATATATTATCTTCAGGGATTTAATGCTTGTTAGTTCTTTCCTTGTCATGATGGTAAAAAAATTAACAAGAATTAGAAATAATTTTCTACAGAAAAATTGCTAAGTATGAAGCAAAAGTAATAAAAGGGCTATCAAATAAATGCTCAAGTGTAATTAAAACAACAGGATCACACATAACTATTTATATATATAATGCTTATTTGCTCAGCTTAACAGTTAACTCTTCTAGGGACTGGTTAAAAAGATAATGGACAAGGATCTAGTGTCCTTTACTCATTTCCACAGACACAGATACATAACACACACACACACACACACACACACACACACACACACACACGTCAAGAGCAAATGAAATATTAAAATTAATACTTGTCACTAAAATCATGCTTGAAACAACATTTTTAATTTTAGTGTAAAAGTTTCATGAAACATTTTTGTTTTCATAATATTTAGGTTATCAAGAAATATTTAGTGTTTTTCTGAGACTTGGAATTTTGATGTGAAGTTTCAAAATTTGGCACAATGGGTGTATGTGCAAATCTACCAAGCATAAAAGATTAAAAAATTTTCACAGATTATGTGGTATTGCATAAAAGTACCCAGACTTGAAATGCAGTTTTCTTTTTTCTAATGAAAATATAAGCTAATTCATGAAAAACCACAAATAACTTCATTGTAACATTTTTGTGATAAGATCAGTATTAATATGCATAGCATAATAAACAATAAATGAAAATGAGACTATATATATGTGTGTGTGTGTTTGCGCAAGTGTGTGTGTGTGCATGTGTGTGTTTATGTGTGTGTGTGTGTGTGTGTGTGTATAATCCCACCTACATAAAGTGGGTGAATGAATTTCACATCACCAAGGTTTAAATAGAGACCTGAATTAATTCTAAAGCCATTAAGATATCTAGTTTATATAAAACATTGACAATGCTGAAAGCAATGACTAATCCTCTTCTGTCTTTATGTTGTTCTTATCAACTTTATGATTATTATCACACTCTGTCTTCAGTACAAAATATTTATTTGTTCATATTCATATTGGTATTACATGTTAGATTTCCCAAACAAAACATTTCTGTGTGCTTCTGTCTGGAAAAAATCGTGGATCCACACATATTAAGACCTTCCCACTATCAAGCATCCATACTGACCAAATGTCTATGATCATTTTATTGCCATTGGTACAACAGAGCTTGTTCTTAATCTTAACATTTATTCCAAATGTGGTTATTGAATATGAAAATAGTGATATTGAAAAAATATCATATAGGTTTTTAATACTTTGTTAGTATAAGCATTTTTACTTAAATTATTTAAATTAAAAAGACCTCAGTCAATATTCATGTGTGTATTTGGGTTTGACAAGTAGATGTAGTTGTTAAAGTATGATAAAATTGCCTTGGCATGTTATTTGAAATAATATCTAAACACAAAAATGACAGATGTACATTCTGAACAAACAAAGGTGATTAGACACACTTCATTTCTTTTTTATACTATGTTTATAAATTTAATTAAAAGAAAATCATTACTGTTAGAAGGTACACATGTTTTAAAAGTTATTCCTAGTGTTACTTTTCAAGAAACATAAGTTTTTACTGTGAAATTCTATAATAAAGACTACTAAATCTTAAGATGACATTTTATAGTGGGAATTCCAGACTGTATCTGTGTTGAACATTGCTGAGAGTTATATAAGAACAAACCATTTTCTCATTTCATCAAGATAATGTAAGCTTAATTCATGTGATACAGAATGAATTGTATATAATTCTGAATTCCATTGACTCCTGTGTAAGTAATAAAAAGAAAAAATATTTACCTAAAGTGTGAAAACTTTATTTGAAAAAAATGGGCATAGTAGACTCATTCCATAGACATTTTATAAAGACTATAGGGTACAATATTTAAGATTATTTTGATGCTTGGTACATATTTTTAATGAAATGCCTGGTTAATTAAAATGACTCATAACCATCACTAATTTGAACTTTCCCAGTTAAAAAGAATTATTCAATTTTTAATCTCCCAAAGTATACCATATATATTTGCTTATTAGAAAGTACTTTGTCATTCTGTGTGGAAATTTATGTCTCCACAGCTTTTAACAAGAAATCTTAGTTTTAATAACTTTAGTTTACTTCACATAATAGTTATTTTAATCATAATGAATTATCTTATAAATGAACTTGTACATACATAAGTATACACATTCCTAAATAATATAACATGGTCAGTCTGTATAATGTTACTTGAATGTATTATTTTTAGGCTGACAGCATGATATCATATGACATTGACAATCCTCTGAAGACTCTGATTCAGACTCTTACATTATTATTAATTCCAAATTATTATATAATTGTACTTACACACACACACACACATATATATATATACATATATATGCAAATTTAAAATGTACTATAAATCTTTTTTGATGAAGTACAATGACTTACCATTCATCTGGTGCTACAGTTTGGACATTAAATTTTACTTAATTGTCCAGGTATTAATGGTTTCATCCCCAGTGTGGCATCATCAGTATGAGGTAGAAAGATTAGGAGACTTGACTGCTAAGAGACTTACTGTAACTGAGAGAATGTTCTTGATGCAGTTATGTCATGAAATAAACTAGTTGCTTAACATATGTTGCAATTGTTTGTGTTCCAGAATAATTATTTAACTATGTAAAGGTGTATTTATTTATGCAATATTTGTTTAACTATGTAGAGATGTGTTAGTATTTCACCTTGTCTGTCTAAGGCATCTAATTGGGCTAATAAAAAGCTGAATGACAAATACTTAGACAGTAGAAGAACAGGCAGGACTGACAGACAGAGAGAAAGGGGGGATGACTAGACAGAAATGGAAGATGCAAGAATGGAAATACATCGATGAGGCAGCACATAGAATAATAGAAATGAGTTTATTTAGGTTACAAAAAAGCTAATGAGAAATAAGTTTATGCTAGAACCAAATATTGATAATTATTAAGTCTCCATGTCATGATTTTGGTGCTGGTGCTAGCTACATAAAGCCCGCTCTGAGGATATGGAGATCCCACCCCCTATTTTCCTTGTTTTGCATGCCATCAACAAATCAGGTAACAAACCTAAGTACATACTCCCACTGTCAGACAGCTTCATTATTAGAAATCTAAAAGAATATGGTCCATACGATCTTGAACTGAAACCTCCAAATCTATAAAACAAAGTGAACATTTACTTTTGGTATAAAAAATACCTTTAACTAAATTTTTACAGTGACAAAAAATATTGACAAACACAAGGTAAACTAAATCATTTTGTAATTAACTGGCTTTTTTAATATTGGCATACACACACACACACACACACAAAATTGTTGCTTTTCTTGAATTTAAATCTTGTTTCCAGCAGCAGTTTATGTTGCCCACACAATTTGAAGACTTTTGACGCCGATCCATAGACCTCCTTTTCCATTTCCTTTCTGTCTGAGATGTGCATGTGCTGTCATCTGCAGACCCACCCTGCCAACCTTTCTCTTCTCCGCATTCCTATTCAGAACTCTGCCGCTCCTCGTTTGACAGGATACAAAATGTAATGGTCATAAAAAAATGTCTGCTAACTTTCACTCTTGACAATTTTTCAAACGGCACATTAAAAAATAATTGGAGAGAAACTGCACAGATTTTTTAAATATATTGAGTCATTTTTCTTCAATGCTTGACTGGTCAGCTTGCAAGATACTGTTCTCTCCATTTTTAACAAGGCAGCACTTGCTTTACCGGAAGACATAGTGCTGTGCTGCACTCAACTTTCCCTTAGGTTTGTTGCAGTAGACCTCTGATTTATTTGTTAAGTCAACAAGTAAAATAATCTTTTAGCACATGACTATTTTATGCTTCCAATTTTCTCCTTTATTTATAAATACTCACCTTCCTTAGCCTAAAACTATCACAATAAAAACTGACTGAAGTTTAAGTCATGAGTATTATAAATTTGCTTCTTTGTTCTCTGATCAACACTTTAATGATTTTATTACATTCTTGGAGATTAAAACATTGCATAGTCCTATTCACAATCAATCCCAGACCATTCAATAATACTATATGCCAGTGGTCTTATTTGACAATCATCTAAATCTCATAAGAGATTGCAAGAAAGTTTAAATATATAATATTTGCTTAGTGCTATGAATTGGTAAATTTACATAACTGAATACACACACACACACTATATTGTGTGTGTGTTTCTGTTAAAATTGAATGGAGGACCTTGTGCATGTTAGGTAAGTGGTCTACATCAAGCAGTACCTCCATCCAAAGATAGAAACTTAATAAATTAAGTTTAGAGTTTCCATAAAGAAAAAAAATTACTTTGATTAGAGATCCAGTAATTAAAGTCAGATACCAAAATTTATAAGGAATTTTATCAGTGTATTAAATGTATAATCAGAACATAATTTTTCTTAAACACTCTAAATATAAAGTTTATTTTGTGGTATCTTTACAAATTTTATTTGATTATTACGATAACTAGAACCTTATTAACAACTTAAAGGTTTGACATTCTTCTAGAAAATACTTATATTTGTGAAGCAGACTCACAGGATTTTCACAATAAATACCAATGAATTACATCAAAGAGTTTAAAATGTATCAGTAAGTATGTCATCTTTAAAGGTAGGAAATCATATTTACTAATGATAAATAGTATAAAATGATTGCATGACACAAAAAAATTATTTTCTACCACTGACAAACTTCCAAATGAAACTGAGAAATTCTGTGATGAATTTTTTTTAAGTTATCACAGATATTTTGAGAGAAATTCTCAAGGAATTAAACCTAACTCAAATGAATGATTCAGTGAGGACTATTACCCAATCCCAATGATGAAATAGTAGTCACTGAAACATGATGGAATGGCCTTTTGCCTGTTTTCTCATGCATCTTCCGCTTCTAATTCACTAAGTAAGTTAAGTCTATACTTTCCAAAAATGACTTACAAGAGCCAGTCTTCCTTTAAGGATATTTCTGGAAAACAATTTATTCTCCCCTGAAATGCTTATTAAGTGAACTGACATCTTGGGTTAAGTGATCTTTGGGAAACTATTCAGCAGATTCCTCTTTCCTGGGCTTTCTTCAAATAAATCAAGCATTTACTTTTGTAAAGCAATAGGGAGAGGAAATTCAAACCCCCTAAAGGCAGACACACGTCAGAACTTTATTTTTAGTAAAAAATAGTTCAAAATGTATTCAAGAAATATAATGTGATATAAACATATATGTCTTAAGATTTTTATACTGCTATGAAATTGCATGTGCATTTTAATCATATCTAATAATGTAATTCTGGAACCTAGGATCTTATGGAAATTTATGAGAAGAAAGATGCTATCAAATAACAGTAACTGTTTCATTAAATGTGAAGAATTACAGTACCAACTCCGAAAATTTTGGTTCTGTGTTCATGAATTTCTTATCAGGTTGACACACAATAATATCATTTGGGTCAAGGATACCTGAGTGGAGAATATGTCTCTATCAGTTTGGTCTGTGTGTAAATCTGGGAGGGTCATCATTTTGAAAACCGTTAATGTTGGGGGCTCCAATGTGGGTCTCCGTCTCTATTGCCATCTATCTTCAGATGAAGGTTCCCTCTGGTCCTGCCTGTCTTGCTCAAGTTCTCCCTCCTTCTGCTTCTCATTTGGACCTAGGGAGTTAAGTCCAGTGTTTCAATATGTGTCTCTGTCTCTATCTCCATCCATCGCCAGATGAAGGCTCTATGGTGATATGCAAAATATTCATCAGTATGGTTATGGGCCAAGGCCAGTTCAAGCACCCTCTCCTCTGCTGCCCAGGGAACAATCAGGGGACCTCTCCTTGGGCCTGGGAACCCCTCCAGAATCAAGTCTCTTGCAAACCCTAAAATGGTTCCCTTAGTTGAGATATATACTTCCCTGCTCCCATATCCATCCTTCCTCCCTCCCCCCATCCAATTCCCCTAAGCCATCCCCAATCCTCCCCCTCTCCCTTCTCTCTAACCATCTCCCCTTACTTCCACGCCTCACCCCTCGTGCACCCAAGTTTGTCTGGCAATCTTGTCTACTTCCAATATCCAGGAGGATAACCATATTATTTTCTTCAGGTTCACCTTCTTATTTAGCTTCTCTAGGATCACAAATTATAGGCTCAAAGACCTTTAACTATGGCTAGAATTCACTTATGAGTGAGTACATACCATATTCCTCTATTTGGGTCTGGGTTATCTCACTCAGTGAAGTGTTTTCTATTTCCATCCATGTGTATGCAAAATTCAAGATGTCATTGTTTTTTACCGCTGAGTAAAACTCTAATGTGTATATGTTCCACACCTTTTTTAACCATTCTTCTATTGAGGGGCACCTAGGTTGTTTCCATGTACTGTCTATTACAAAAAGTGCTGCTAGTCTCTCAGAATACTTCCTGTTCCTCTTCTATGGTACAGAGTACCTTGTGTATGCATTCCATTACAGTCACTGAGCAGTGTAACCCGTGTTTTTCCTTAGAGCTCAGAAGTCCTGAAGTCAAACATAGGTCACATTCAAACAGTAACTCTTGTTAAATCAAAATGAGGCCATCAATTAGAAAACAATGAAGTGTCTATGGAAGGGCTTAGAGACAAGAAAGAGATGATGCAAATGATGTAATTGTAATCCACAAAATTATTCTAAAAATTATTCATAAAAAGGCTTTATGATCATGTGCTCCAGAGACTAGGGATTTATATTAGAGAGCACAAAATATTAGTCACACATTTTATCTCAGGCTGTACATCTTAAATATGTAAAATAACAGTTCTTTTAGGAAGGGCCGCACCATTTGATTCAGGTCTACTTTGGTCAAACGAGTGTAACTATTGTAATTTGGTTTCATGATAAGTTCTGTCTTGATTCTTTGCAAGAAATGGCTAGTAAAGACATTTAATTGCCACCTAAATAAAAAAAAATAGAAAACGGTTAATGTGAAAGAGAACCTATTTTGCTGTGTAACCTCTGGACAGGTAGACATGTTTGGTGTGGGCAGTCCTTCTGTCAATTCGTTGCTTTTATTGACTAATTAATAAACCTGATTCTGGCAGTGGCTTATCAGAATAATGCAAGGCAGAAATTCCAAGCAGATAGAGGGGGAAAGAACAGGCAGAGTCAAGGAGAAGCCATGTAGCAACCACAGGAGACAGACACCCCCAATGGAATGCACTGTAACTTGTCAGTAGGCACAGATTAATGGAGATGGGTCAGTTTAGAATATAAGAACTTACTAAAAATGCACTTAAACTATTGACCAAACAGCATTGCAAATTATATTGCTTCTGTGTAATTATTTCAGGTCTGGGAAGCCAGGAATGGACAAAGAGCCTCCACCAACAAATTGGCTCCAACATCATCGATTACATCCACATAAAACCTGAGAAAGCTTGGAAAGGAATTCTAGACACAAAAGAACAGGGTTTAGCACGGCTTCTTGGTAGCCAGCATTTTTCTTTTTTCAGACAGACTCTGGCTACTGGCAGCAAGCAAGGATGCCATGACTCCTTTAAGAGACATCTTTCTGATTCAGCATTAGCAGCAAAAAGCAAAAGAAAACAAAACAAAAATACAGTGAGTTTTCTTTAAGAAACAACAGTTTCCTGGTTCATACTAGTTGCAGGAACAACTCTGGCTCTTTCAGGACAGTAAGTACTTAAATGGGGTCTGTGAGCAGTGTGTTACCAAATGCTTAATGATGACACACACCTGCTGCGACCCTGGATCTGGGGTGGAGAGAATGTCTCCACCATGTTTAACCGGGTAGAGCAAGAAGGCAAGACTGCAGTACTGGTCCTAGCCATGGCTGATTAGCATTTAAAAAAAATGGACTCTTTGTCAGAAAATAGTTACAGATATGCAATAAAGACAGATTCAGATTTAAAAAGACCTCTGGATGGGTCACAATGTTAGATAAATGTATGTAGACTTGATAGAGAGAGGAAAAAGAGTAAGAGACAGTAAAAGTAATATAAAAGAGTATATAGAGTCATAGATTAAAAGATTAAAAATAGTAAAATAAATATTAAACTTATAGAAAAATTAATAAAGTAAGAAAAGTAGTTAACTAAAGATGGAGTATACACATGTCTAGATTATATATATTATGGTGTTTTCTTTCAATTTTTGACAGTGAATGAGCTAAGTACAGAGAGACCTTTTATTGTACATGATGCTAAGGCATATATATATATATATATGTGTGTGTGTGTGTGTGTGTGTGTGTGTGTGTGTGTGTGTACTTTAATGAATAATTAAAATCATGCTATATTTTAAGATTACTTTAAATGTTTCTGGTAAGAATATAAAACTTTTGAAGAAAATACACTTATTACAGATTAAAACTTATTTGTAAATGCATTGCAAAAATTCAGTGAACCAAATGTGTACTTTTGTATATTTTTCATATGAATAAGTAAATGTAGTTTTAAATTTTTATAACACTCAATTTCCAGTGTAAACAACAAAAATAATGAATCTGGCAGAAGTTGCAGTAAATAATGTGATATTCAATTTAGTTTGTAATTCAACTACAATATAGCAGGGATAATTTCCTTTCTTTAGATTTGTTTATACTATATATAGTAAGAGGATTTCCTGGAGCCTGACTTCTTAGGTTATTCTTTTATTTCTACATAAGAATTCAATTATGAACACTCCTTGTTATAGAAACTAGTATTCTATCGGGAAACTAGCTTTGTAGGTCTTTCAACAATGTCTTAGCTTAATTAACATTTCTAAACTGTTTAATTATTAGAAATTTGACTAGTAAAAACTAATTATTTTTTATTTTATATATTTTAAGACACTAAAATATATTATTGTCTACTTACAAAAGTAGAAATAATAAATAATATATTGGAAGGTAAACATTTTTGACTTTTGTTTGATTAGAGATATAATATTTATAATACAGTTGCCTATTTGCCATGTTATTTATTTTTGTTGTTTACATACATTTTCAAGTAATTTATTTATCTGAAACATTTTTGATTTCTGAGTTACAAGGCTATGTTCACCAAAGCACTGTATAGAACAAGTCAAAACTCAATATATCTCTTCTATACTTTAAACTGCTAATTTGATTCAGTTGATAATTTAGATTACTATTATGCTTTGCATAGGTTTTATACATTTAATAAGAGGTTATTCTACTATAGGGATATTCAAATTTTCTGGAAAACTTTATTTACGGGGATATCATTTCTTATTGTACATTCTCAACACATTCATTAAAATTCATGTAAATGTTTAAGTTTAAGTTTGATGTAATTTTCACCCTTTTGTGGGCATGTGTGTGTTCATGTATATAAAGGTAGGTACATGCATTCCACAGCATACATGAGGCTATTAGAGAAAACCTGTAGTGTATCTTCATCCTCTACTTTGTTTGAGGCAGAGTACTTTGCTGCTCATCACTATTTCCACTGGTTATATATCTGTTAAACTTCTGGCAATTCATTTGTCTTTATATCCTATCTATGATTATATCCTTTCTGGGATTACAAACGTGAGCTATTATTAGATCTGGTTTTATATTTCTTTCTTGAGATCTGTACTCAGCTCCATATCCCCATAGGACAAGCACTTTAACAATTTAACTTTTTCCTCATCCATTTAAAACTTCATTATATTGAATTTATAGTTTTGAATCTGTAAGACTTTGGAGAAAAGGGAACTCATGTACAATGTTTAGGATAACAGTAGCTAATAATGTTTTGGTATAGAAACTAAAAAAAACACTAATTTGCTATATGGAACACAAGTCTCATTCATGAATGTAATAAAAATGATTTGAAATCAATATATCAGATATGTCTGAATTTCCACTTCTGTTACAGCCTCTGTTATGATAGCTTCTATAGGAAATTAACCTAAGACCCAGTGATGGGAGAGTAAATAAAGAACATTCATACCCACACATGTGCGAGCGTACACACACACACACACACACACACACACACACACACACACACACACCTTATCAGCTATAGTAAACATAAAAAGTTCTACCATTTTCTAACAATGGAGAAACAAAAAAAGACAGCATATAACGTGAAATTAGCCAGTTACAGAAGTATACATTTATACTTTTCACATATTCATACTTATAGGTAAGTTCCAAAATTAAGTGAATTAGTGATGCAAGCAAAAAAATGTTGAAAATTATAACCGTCAGAGACTTGGGAATGTTGGAACTCGAAATTGTAAATCAAGCTGCAAGATGTTTCAGTTAGACCAGAGTTATAAGAGTTGATGCTCATGAAAATTGGATCAGGTCAAACTTTATATATTGCTTATTTATTCCATAGAATTATTTTTTTTCTTGGGAATATATAATGATGATATTCTAAAAAAAAATTAAAAAGCTATTGTATCAGAAATACATTAAAATGTAGTTTTCATATACAAGTTGTAGTTTTTGGATCAACTGTTATTTTCTACTTCATATACCAGTGAAAGGACATTAGAAAAGTTTAGGATCTACAGTCTCCACACAAAATAAGATAATTAGCATAAATATATATACATATATTCTTGAATTTTATGTATTGTTCTTTGACTTTATGAAATAAGATGTAACTACAGGCAAACAATTAAGAATAATTTTAATGATTTTGATAAGACTTTAGCATACAAAATACCAAAGAAAACTTATTTGGAATAATATTTGAAATGAATATATATAAAACTCATTGAGAATTGACAGACATCTGTGCTGATGCTTGTGTAATATGTTTGTATGTGTGTGTTTCTGTGCAGTGTTTGAGATATGGATTCACATGCTTCAGTTTGCTCAAAACTTTCTAAGGAAGGCTAAGTAGAGCTTTAGTATGATGTTGAAATGAGAGACAGATCAGGAGTAACCGATGGCTTGAGATTTTCTTGTAGAGGTAGCAGCAGAAGTTCTCATGAATGTGGTTGACTTGTATGTTTGGATTATCATGCCTGCATAGAGAGAGGGAAGGAAAGGAAAATGGCTTGGATCTTTTCATCCTCAAACTTACAGGAAAGGAAGAAATACATACTATAAAAAAAGCCTATTGTGGAATATCATTCTACCTGTGTAAAGGTGTGTTACATTTATTTCTGAGTTTTTTAATGATGCAAAGATGTGTTAATTTGTTTGTTTAAATAAAAGTAACATGTTTCAGGAGGCTGAGTCACTGACTAGCTGATAAGAAGTGCTAGGGAGCAACTAAGTATAGTGAGGCTGAGTATAAGGATGCCCCCCTTTTTCTGGGAGATGCAAACAAGGAGAAATGTTTAACTACTTGCTATTCAGCTTGTCTTAGTGAGCAGAATTTTACCTTAACCTCTGAATCCTGGGTTCTATAGGAGGATATATATTCAGATAAAGTTTCCTTTATTGACCATGATAAAGTTAGTGCCTGAAAAAAACAGAATTCCTACCTGGATATTATTACAACCACTGTTGGTCACTATGGAGCCATAATTGTTGGTTGGGGTAGCAGTTTCTTATGGTGTAGTCACTGTTTTGAATGCAAGCAACAGAATTCATCAGTTTTAGAGTGTGAAATTATGTTGACAGAGTATTCTGTCCTGCCCAGTTCCTGTAATCATTAAGTCCCAAAGAAATCACACAGAGGTCTACATTAGTTATAAACTGATTGGCCCATTAGCTCAGGCTTCTTATTAACTCTTATAACTTATATTAGCCCATGTTTCTTGCCTATGCTCACCATGTGGCTTGGTACCTTATTCAGTGAGGCAGTCACATCTTGTTTTTCCTGTGGTGGGGTCACAACTGCTTTCCTCTTTTCAGAATTTTCCTGTTCTTGTTGAGCGACCTCTACTTCCTGTCTGGTTGTCCTGCCTATACTTCCTGCCTGGATACTCGTCAATCAGCATTTATTTAAAATATAATTGACAGAATATAGATCATTGTCGCACAGCAAAAGTATATGCCTCCCAAATTATCTTGAAATTCTAAAAAATCCTAGACAATAAAAATGTGTTATTTAAAATAAAGCCTTCCTGAATATACTCAAGATGTAATTAATCATACTGGATATCCAGTTTGCCACCACAAATTAAGGGCTAAGTCATTGGAATGTTGCCAGTTAGTGATATGAGAAGGCACATACACAAGGTTAGAGTACTGTGAGACTAGCAACAGAAATTGAATTTATTCAGGCACAAACTACAAGACCACAGGAAAGAAAAGTCTCAAAATTATGTTGTGAGGATAGATGATTGTTAAAATAACCTATGCTAAAGTGCTCAGTGGTGTGTGGATTATGAAGAAAACTACGAATGGGATTTATAGAATAAAATTATCCAGCAAAAGCTTATTGCTCAAAGGATAGAATTGCAACTACAAGAACATTTTACATCCAGAACGTCAAGTTTTCAGAAGAGCAGGGTACTAGTTCTGAGAAAAGAAATAGATTGATATTATTATAGAAGGAAATATGAAGAAGGGGGCATCCTCAAAGCTAAAAAAATATCTATTACCTAAGAAAAGTGGATTATTAATATACAAAATTACTCCAAAAGAAAGTATAGTGATGTGGGAATAGAAATATATGCAAGTTAATTTTACAGAAGTTTTTGTAGATTTTCTAATAATTGCTAGAAATATTTGAAAGAAACCCCAGGAAGCACAGATATTGACCTGATGGTTGTTTCCTACCAGCTGCTATGGTTCCTTGTGAATGAATAGAAGCTCTTGCACTTGTAACCAGTCCTGAAAATGAACTGAGGACATTTCTTATATCTTGTATATGCCTTCTTGTTCTAGAGCTTTTAGGTGTGCTGTTAGGTTCTTGAATGATACCTCTCCAGGTTGTTTTGTAGGCATTAGTGCTCTGAACTTGCTTCTTAGAACTGCCTTCATTGTGTCCCATGAGTTTCAGTATGCTGTATAACCACTTTCTAGTCTCTAATTTCTAATTCTAGAAAGTATTTCATTTCTTTGTTGATTTTTGTTTGACCCATTTTTTCCGGTAGTTAGTTGTTCAGTTTCTTTGAGTTTGTAAGCTTTCTATTGTCTATGTTGTTGTTGATATTCAGTTCTAACCTGTTTTGTTTAGATAGGATACAGTGTAATATTTCAATTTTCTTGTATCTTTTGAAACTTGCTTTGTGTCCAAGAATGTGATCAATTTTGAGAAAGTTCTATGAATGCTGAGGAGGTATATTCCTTTCTAATAACTTTCTTTCAGTTTGTTGATTTTATACTATTATGATGTGCTAGATTTTGATTTACTTTACCATATTTCATTTTATAATAATTTCTTAGAAGCTCATTTTTTTAAAAAAGAGACAGAAAGTGGATAGATCTAGATGGGAAGAAAGATGGATAGGAATTCGGTGGAATAGAAGGAGGGGAAATAGCAAATAGGATATAGTATGTGGGGAAAAAATCTAGTTTCAATAAAAGGACAAATGTATGCTGAGTATGTTATGAACATGTAGATAAAATCATTATTCTTCTATATAACATTTATATTCTTTATACAACATTATTAAACAGTTTGTTCAATCAATTAAACCAAGCAAATAGCCATCGGCTCTTTGTTCTAATAAATCCATCCAAACATTTCTCCATTTGCCCTTTTATCAAAGTGACTGAAATCAAGGAATTATTTTTCTCAGTGAACATAAAATGTTGAAAGAATTTTAGTTTAATCTGTTCACAAGCTATCATGTTTTATTTAAAATTCTATGTAAAACATAAATAAAATATTTTTGTATGATCATGAGGTTTTTGATATTTGTCCCTTTCACCAAATGAAAGCTGTTAAAATAAACCATATATAGAGAGAAATGTTGGATAGCTTTGCTTTCAGAGATTCTACAGCAAAGGGGGAAATGATGGAAGGTACTCAGTTACAACTAGTATACACAGTTATAGTTAGTTATATCACTGAGTGTCATTTCTTAACCACAGAGACTATTGTAAACCACTCAGGAGACCAATTTAGAGCACACCCATCCTGTATTTACCTGTACAGTTCCTGTAAGTTATATAATTTTCTTGTACTGAACTTTAGAAACTGAATATTCTGTCAGTCAATACTTTGATGGAAAGGATGAATGGGTAAAAGCCTTTTGTGTTTTTTAGTTTTGTCAGTTATTTTTAAGACTTACTTATATGAGTTTTTCTTTAGTCTATTTATCTATCTTACTAAATATTTTTTAGAAATTAACTTGCTAAAACTCCCATTCAGATTGAAAAACAACAGCAGATTTGCTGTTAATGCTTGTTCATTGATTTTTGTTTTGAACGATGATGTATTTTATCAGTTTTACATGGAGTTACTTGTAGATTAGATTTATAACTAATTCATCAGATTTATGAACAATTTATTGTATTGGAGGTATCTACATTCCTGTAATTTTGAACAACTATAGTCTATCAGATCTTAAAGGGAAAAGATGAATACTTCAGAGCAAATGCAGTCCTGGAATATTTCACCCTCTCTCCAGATTCTGCCTCTTGCCTTTTGCTGGGTCACACCTGAAAGACAGGACAGATGATGTCAGAGGTCGGCTCACTGTTAGAATCACCTCTATCGAGTTTGGGGATTGAGACCCAGAGTGGTTTGCTCAGGTATAGCAAGTGAAGGGGACATTTTAAGCAGTGTGAATCTTGCCACAAAACTTGACACATTATATGAGGGTTTTTTTGATAATAAATCTGAAGAAAAAGTTAAATGAAAGATAAGATGATAAAGAGATCAAAACCCTTCAAATACTGAAATGGAAGAGTTTTTGAGGCCAGGAAGCTCAAGAAACCATTCACTATGATCTGAGAGCATGGCAGATTCCTGCCGCCATACACAGAGATGCTTCCAGGCTGCACAGTGCTCTGCATGGCAGATTTGACTATAACTCAGATAAAAAGAGTTTGTGTGCTGCACACTCATTCTCAGATTTAAATTGCTGAGCACGGCTCCTACCTGTTGGCCCCAGAGCTAGCAGAAATGGTATATCCACCATTTTGAAATTGGAGAGAAGTGAAGCAAACATCCAGAGTAGCTGCAACCAAGTTGCTTAGCATTTTTTAAAAGCTCTTTAAGATGGTAAAAAATTAATGACAATGCAATAGGAAAGATCCAGACATAAAAGACCTCTAAAAGGGTCATATTGTTAGATAAATGTATGTAGGCTTGGGAGGGAAAAAAAGAGTATAAAAAGTCTTTTTTTTTGAAAGTAATTTTATTAAATTATAAAAGTTTCCATTTACGCCCCTCTTCCCAACACCCTCCCACTCCCCCACTCCCTCTCCTCCTCCCTCTTTGTCCCTAAGGGCAGTCAGGGTTTCCAGCCCTGTGGGAAGTTCAAGTTCCTCCCCCCTCCCTCCAGGTCCAGGAAGGTGAGTATCCAAACAGACTGGATCCCCAAAATCCAGTATATGCAGAAGAAACTAGTCCCAGTGTCGTTGTCCATGGCTTCTCAGAAAGACTCCAGGCCAGCCACATTCAGAGAATCCGGCCACATTCAGAGAATCTGGTTGGATCACGTGCTCATTCAGTCACAGTCCAACTGCCCTTGGTAAACTCTCATTAGATCCAACCCCTTGTATCAGTGGGTGATAGCATCCCTCGCAGTCCTTCGTCATTTTCTTCGTCCTTCTGCTAAACTTAATGCTTTAAAAAAAGGAGTAAAGTCTTTCAAGAGACAGAGTACAGATAATCATAGATTTTAAAAAAATAAAAATATTAAGCCACATAAAAATGAAAAAAAAATCACAGAGAGTCTAGATTCTGCATATTATTGTGTTTTCTTTAAAGTTTTTGACTGTAAAGGAGTTATGTGCAGAGAGACAATTCATTATGTGTGCTGCTAAGCTAATCCAGCATCTATATTATAAAGTTATCTTGACTTCAAAATTTGTGTCTGAGCTTATGGTGCTTTGGAAAAAAAGGTTATTCTTTTGTTTTCACAGAGGATTATATCCTATGGATTACTTCTAGAGTAAGATGATATGATAGGCCACGCCCTCCTGAAAGGTTGCCATAAACATCCTCAAAAACTTACTTTGTTCAACTGCCAACTGAGATAAACCTAGCATGCAGGATACACCATAAAAGACCTGATTAACAGCACCCCCATACAGCACAAAGCAGTTTGGAAAAAACTATGCCAATATTCCCAAATATTGTTTATAAATGTTCTTTTACATTTAAAGGGAGATATGGTATAGATATGAATAATTTGCATTGGTATGGATTTGGCTTTATTGATATAAATTTAAGGTCAATTTTGTTATAAGCATATTTCTGATTTTGTTTAAGGTATTGTGATTGTGTAGTTCATTTAAAAACGTAATGTATAATTAGAAAATGTAGGTTGTTAATGGATAATCATCTATAAAAATTAAACTTGTAGTCATGTTAGTTTGACTTTTTAGATGTGCATAGATAGGCATTCTTCATATCTTTCAAAGACTACAGAATATGGCATTTAAAATGTTTTAATAACGTCAGGCTTTCCATGACAATGAGACACATCTGCTCTTGGTAGAACGAAGCTATTTCCTGAAGAAGATGGGCATCAAAGAGTCTCCTTATAGAGTTAGTTAGCCATTTGGGCAAGGAACTGCTCTTGCCTGGGCTGATGCATAAATTGGCCATAAAGAACCTACAAGAGAGATGACTGTTAAACTTGCCTAAAGGTGAGATGGTCCCGTGAGATTCCTGCTTCATGAAAGAGTCTGTCAGACATTCTGCAGGACACAAAAGAAAGTGATTAAACTGTCTTTAAAATTCCCTGCTGCTTGAAAAAGTCTGCTGGATACTATGGGCCTGTAGTCTATATATGGATGCCCCAACAGTACAGAAAAACTTTGGGTGACAGTATAGGCAGTGATATGTCTCTGTCATTTCTAGAGTTTTAGAAATTGCTTGCTTCTCATTTACTTAGGTAATATTATATTCTTCTGGAGTCTTTGATGAAGTTAAAAATAAATAGTTATAGTTTTTATTTGTTTTGATAAAAGATAAAATTGATATAAATATTGTAACAGTAATTCTTGCCTGATACCTGTTTTGCTATATGTAATTTTACTATGCTAAATTTAAAGCCTTCCTTTTTGTTTAAACAGAAAAGGGGAAATGTTGTAGGAGGTCCTTCTGTTTATGTGTTGGTTTCATTGGTTAATCAATAAAGAAATTGGTTGGCCTGATAGGGCAGAACTTATGTAGGTGGAGATGACAGAACTGAATTCTGGGAGGAAGAAAGCAGAGAGAACCACCATGGAGACGCCAGGTCAGGCATGCTGAATCTTTCCCAGTTAACCATGACCTCGTGGTGAACACAGATTACTAGAAATGGATTAAATCAAGATGTCAGAGTTATTCAATAGGAGGCTAGAACTAATGGCCAAGCAGTGTTTTAATTAATACAGTTTCTGTGTGGCTATTTCAGGTGTAAGCTAGCTGGGTGGCCAGAACAAAGGGCCCCTCTCATTAATCAACAAGTGTCTTGCTTTTGGTGATGTTTTCCAGTGAGGTACTAAATATCATAAGCTCCTTGCTACTGTCTATAACTTAATTGTTAGATCCTTCTGTTATAAACAATATATTAGAGATACCAAACATGGTGAAGTTATGCTGATAAAATCTTGGAAACTGTATCACTAAGGACTGAACTTCATTGGCAGAAGGATTTTTTTCTGTTGCCATCTTGTTAGTCTGTTCTTTTTTGTACCATGAATTTTTTTGTAATTCTTTATGACAAATAATTTATCTTAAGATATTTCTCAAAATATTATTCATAAAGTAGGAAAGTTGACTCAACAGTTAAGAGCATGAATTTGTCTTTTAGAGGATCTAAATTAAGTTCCTAGTTTTCACATCGAGCTGCTCATCACTGCCTGTAACTCCAGAAAAAGAAATACCATGTTCACAATATAATACAGTATTAACTATAAGTAAATATCTATACAATATTATATATTAATAGATAAATATGTGTATGTATAAATATTAACTATACAAATGTTAATTGTAAGTAAATATATTTTTTCCTACCAAAAATTCTTTAATTCATCAATTTAATAACAGCAATTCTTGTTTGAGTATTATTCAGCAGCTCATGGTGACCTTGCAGGAGAATTTCTATCATATTTCTATGACTGATCATTTATCCTGGAATGAACCCTAACATGGCCTAATGTGACCAACTTGTCCATAGCATATGTGACTCAGCTCCTTATGTCTTTATCTGACAATATTAGTCTCTTTAATTCAAAACATTTATTTATTAATTATACAAAGTATGCTCCATTTATTTTGTAGCTATTTGAATGTCTATTATGTGCAATGTTTAACAATAAACTCCCTCATATGATTTCACTTTTTATCTAATTTCCTTTTTAAATTAAAATTCTTAGTATACTGCATAAAATAAGAGATCATCTAAGAACAATTATTAACTACTTTGTTGAACTAAAGAGCCTATTCTCAGCACTGTATACCTGCCTCGATATACTTTAGCTTGGCACTATGTTGTTTAATTTTGCCATTTATTAGTGTACAAACAAAATGATATCTATGGAGATCTTCAGCAGTACATATAGGTTTCAGCTTCGAAAAATGCATTGTCATCACCGAAATGTGCTTATTTTTGGCAAAGTACACTTGCAAGAGTCATTTGCTTACTGATAATTTGAAGCATTTCTTTCTTAAACTGGGCTTTTTATTTCATGGTCTATCACTGAAACCTTCAAGTGAATGGTGAGAGCTGTCTACTATCAAAGCTTCCTCTCCTGGATTTAGGTTTTGTTCCTTTACTGAATCCTGTTGTTTCTAGCATAGAAAACTATAGGTATCTCTTTCACCAATCTCAGTTTGTATTTTATCTCTCAGTTTGACATTCCAGTTGTATTTTTTATTGCTGCCATGTTTGATATATTATGCAAGTGGCAGACCCTATAGCAAAGGCACCACAATATGTGCATCTCACAGCAAAATTTCATTATTACATTATGTTATAATAAAAGTATTTTTACATCTGATGTCAAGACCTAGAAGGTAAATTTGAAATATTTAGCTGAAGAAAATACAAAGAATATATTAAAATCATTTATACAAGCTTGCTTTTACCTTATGTAATTCACATCTGTCATAGATCTGAAAGATTCTCAGTGGGGACAATGGTTACTGAACAAACATGAAGCCTAAATTCTTTCCCATCACTCATTCAAGAGGTATGTGTGGTATATACTTGTAATTTTAACACTAGGAAAGAGACACAAAGAAAACAGAGCCTCGCTGGCCAGTAAGTTTTATTGAGTTGATGAGCTCTATTTCCAATGGGAGACCCTGTTTTTAAAGCTACGATGACAAGAATTGTAAGAAACATAACACCGACCTATAGCTTCATTTATTTTAGAAAGAACTGATACACTTATATTATTATCAATCATTACTTCTCACATGAATTTTGGTACTTGTGGCAATTCTATTTTCATAGGGCAATGATAAAGTTGCTTATTTAAATTTGTAAAGCACAATTCTATATGATAATTGGTCATTAAGTAGAATGAAGAATTTAGTAGGTCTTCAGAAGTAGCCAGATTATAAAATAATATTACATATCTGTTTGTTTGATAAATATTAGAATGTAACTTAATTCTATATGTTGCAAAAATTAAAATATGCTAAATACCCTTAGCAAAAGTCAAGCAAGCATAAAAATCCAATACAATAATTTATTTAGAAAACTAAGATGAAACTACAAATAGTGTGTGACAATAATTTTGGCAGCTAGGAGAGTACAGTTTGCACTCTCTAGATATCCAAACAGTATGAATAAATTAGAAAAATCACTGGTGCTTTATCTGTTTACTTTTTTTATTTTGACAGGTTTTATTTTGTAAGAATTCATTCTTTTAAAATTGTTTTTCTCCTATAGTGTAGTCATTGATATTTTAGTCTCAAATGGACTTAATTACAACAAGTGTTTCACCTTTATTATGTCACCAGAAAAAGACAGGATACTTATTCCCTCATAAGATTTCTCTCAACAATATCCTTATTGATTGCTATTTATTCAAAAAGTGGATGTTTGAGCTCTTCCATTGATTGACTTTATTTTTTGCTAAAAATGCAAGTGAATAGAATATGGTCCTTCAGGAATGAAACTCAATATTATACACTTGTTATTCTTGTAACTCTCATTTCAGTACAGCCTTCTCTATGTAACTGCAGATTAGGATACAACATATCTAAACTCATTGATCAAAAAAGTAAGTTTTTCTTTAAAGGACTTAGATACCAGCAAAGCAAATAATGCTTTCAGTCTTTATTAAACAAACCTACATTATTTTTTCTCAAATGAATAGGAAGAAACAATGGAGATGTAATAAAAAATAGCAACAAACTACTGTCTCACAAGTAAAACATTTTCTAGCTGTGCCAAATTGTTTACAATGTGACTACTGAATAATAATTCAAGATAATCAATATGTAATTTAGAATTTGAGGAGTCACAAAAAATCAAAACCGGAAATTAATAATGATAATGTTTTCTATTTTTCCAGATATATGTAAAATATTATCCTTCAGCTATCTAGAAACCATGTTTTGAAGTACTTTTTTTTCTCAGACAATGGTGCTAAGATGTAATCTGGGTTTAATATTAACAAGACCTTTGAATTATAAGTACCTGCTATAAATCCATCACTAATGACAGATTTCCAAAAGGTTTCCAAGGCAAAGGTTTGAAATGTTGATGCCATAATGTCATTTTGTTATGCTCAGATCATGCAGTCTCTCCCAAACCAATGAGGAGACCAAGTCTTGTATGTAAAAGGAAAAGAGCCTTTATTCTTACACAAGGTTGCAAACTTGTACTCTCCCTGTGTCCAACATAATGGAATGACTGGAGAGCCCCAAGATCATTTAGGGTTGTGTTTTTATAATAGCAAAGGTGGAAATGAGGGACTTTTAAGTTTCAGGACCCCTGACTGACTGACATTTGTCTAAGGGTGACCTGTTGAAAAGGGATGGGTGTGTGCTGGCAGGTGATCCTATCTACAATGGTTGGAATATTTGGAATTTCCTATAAATGATCTGTTCCTGGGTGGTGACTGGGTAGTCTTTCTTGGAAACAGGTATTTTCTTAGGGTAAATTACAGAGACTCAGACCTCTATTGTGCTTGTCATAGCTGGGTCCTACATTTTCCCCTTTACAAGTACCAATGACAGGACCCAGTCATGGGTTCTGCTTGCCCATGGGTTTAAGGAGATATTATTGGGACCTAAAAACCATTAGCTAACAGTTATATCCAAGGTAGTAGCCAGAATACCAGGCCTTGTAGCTCTGATCTTTGAGTACAACCAAATTGTAATTATAATTCTGGATGTCCTCTTTGGTTCTGTGGTTCTGCAAAATGAACCAACATGTCTTCCTATTGTAGAAACATTTTAGTTAATAAGTCCATTAATTGACAACTCTGAGCCTATTTTGTTTTAATTTTCATATGTCAATGGCATTATAAGTAGTCATTTTTCCCCATGCCAGGAATATCTCCACTTTTCTCAGAATTTCAACCTATTCAGGGTCAGGTGCTTGGAACAATGTGTTCTTTTCTGTAATTACTTAGAGTTTACATTGGGGAATTTTTATTAGAGCCCAAGAAGGCCAAAAGCCTTGCCAAAGAAAAGGAGGGAATTCAGGCAATGGGGCACTAATCAGAAACATATGGTTCAAAGACACTGTTGAAGAGACAGAGAGCATTCACATCAACTGAACAGCTCCAATCAGTTCTCAGCAAGTCCAGGGCTTGCAGTCATTTGGAGCAGGTTGTAGTCATCAACTGATGATGAGATATATCTCCCAGCCAAGTGGAAAACAATTGAGATAAGTTTAAACTAGGATCAGAAGTTAAAATTTATGTACTTAAAGGAAAATAATGTTTTTGAAACATTTAGGCTCATATTGAAATACATATTGTAGAAAAAAGTAGATGAGATATATATATATATATATGTATATATATATACATATATATATGTATATATATATACATATATATATATACATATATATATATATATATATATATATATATATATGAGTAGGAATAGACTCATACCTTTGAGAACTAGCTAAAACTACAGATTTTGGTTAGAAGCCTGTATATATTTCTGCTGTCCAGAGAGCCAGGTATGGGTTGGACATAGATGTCTTTGGCCTGATTAAAACCTGATGAGAAACACCCTTAAGTTCATAATTAGATGGCAACCAGAATAAATATAAAATCTTGAGATTGTGATCCAAACAGTAAGGAGTTACTCTTCTATCAGCTCATCGGAACTATACCATAGAAGGGGACATAAATTAGAAACTTTTTTTACATCAGTATCTTAAATCAATTTAGATCCTCAAAGCTTATGTGTAACATGAGTGGCCTTCTTGTTTGTGTTTCTGTCCTGCCCGTCCCCCCAGCTGTTTAGTCCCAGAGAAAAATCACACTGGAGATCTCTATAAGTTATAAAGCTGATTGGCCTGTTAGGTCAGGTTTCTTACTGGCTAACTCTCACATCTTGATTAACCCATTTTTCTGATCTATGTTAGCCATGTGGATCAGTACCTTTTTTTAGTGGGGCAGCTCACATCCTGCTGCTTTGGTGATCTGGGCAGGAGTGTGAGGAATCAACTTCCTCCTCCCTAGAATTCTCCTGCTATCCTTGCATCATTTCCACTTCCTGTCTGTTTTTCCCACTTATACCTCCTGCCTGGCCAATCAGCGTTCATTTAAAACATGATTGACAAAATACAGACAATTCTCCCACACCACTTCCCCCTCTTTTTAAAAAAAGAAAAACAAAGGAAAATATCCATAGTCCATTTTTTTAGGAATGTGGGCATAGTATACCAGGCTACATCCAGCTGTTTGGGGGCGCTGATAATCTTATGGGGACCTAAAGAAAATTTAGAGTTATGATCGAGTCCTGTGAGTCTTGATCATCTCAGGTAGCAGTCTTGAACCTATTCTGGATGAAGAACTCAGACATCTGGGTCATCTGTTCCTACCGGAGATTGCTCAGGTGGTCTCCCTTCGTCAAATTTGATTTTTCTTTACACTGAATAAATCCAGAGCCTCTCATTTTCTGTGGAAACAAAAGCAAAATCTCTTCTCCAAAGTAACATACCTTTTGACTTCAATTTTGAAGCCAAGATATTTTCAAAATACCTATCTTGGATTAATTTTGCAGCATTTATAAGCAAGTATCTTTTAGCAGCTGTTTCTCCTTCCTCAGCATTTAAACAATTTAAAGAGAGCATAATACCAAACAGTATCAAGATTCTCTGTATATTTTCCATCTTTATGCAGCTTTATTTTAACCTCTATTTCTTTTATTTTTACTTTTAACTTTTGGCTTATTGAGACAGGTTCTCTGCATATCTTAGTCCTGGAACTCCCTCTGTAGACCAGGCTATCCTTGAACTCCCAGAGATCCCTCTGTCTCTGCCTACCCGGTGCTGGGATTAAAGGTGTCTGCCACCACACCTTGAATTTACAGAGGTCTGTCTGCCTCTGCCTCCCAAGCCTTGGGATTAAAGGTGTGTACCACCACACCCAACTACTCTGTTTTTTATTTCTAAGGCTTTAAACCTTTTTTTTTCAAGCCTGTATATATTTTTAACACACTGTAAACCATTTAGAGGTTTTTTTATTCTTTGAATCTTTCTTTACTGTGTATCTCTCTTTTTCTAACCACATGGGTCTTTAATTTTCTAAGGAATATGGAGAAAACAACAGTCAAAAGTTCCTAAGGCTTTTCAAGGTCTTTGCCAGGAAGCAAGCTGCAACATTTTATGCATACTCCAGACTGCCTGCTTGAAAGAGTCAAGAGTTTTCCCTGGCAGGGCGGCCCAGAAAGCCCACATTTTAGAACAGTGCAGCTTTTTTCCTACTTCAGCTGAAAACTGAAATGCTTTACTCTAGTCTTTCCCAAGCTTTCTCAGGCTTTCTGTGGATGCAGTTATCCACATGGGCGCCATTATGTAACATGAAAGGGCCGGGTGTTTAAGCTTTTATATCTTAAAACTTTTTGACAAATTAAGAGACCTAGTACCTTTAGAAATGTAAGACTTTATATATAGCTAACAAGCACTATAACTTTGTGGAAGGATCCAGATACCTGGTGTTGCTAAGTTGACCTTGTTATAGCTAGTCTAAACATCAATACTATCAGAAATCTCAAAAGGATAAATCAATTATACCTGAATACAGAGTAATCAGCTTCAAAATCGATTAAAAATCACAAGGACTAGAAAAGCCCATATACAGTTATCCATACCCATGTCTCCAAAGCATAACAGGCAGAAGTATCAGAACAGCAGTCTTACAGTCTTAGCCAGGTCCAAAAAGGTGAATTTTTTTCTCCTGTGGAAGACAAACATGAAAAAGACTGACCATATTTTGTCTAGGAAAACGTGGTGCATTAATTCCCCAATGTCCTCCTATTTGTCCACAGTCTGGATTGGGTCCTGGCAGCAGGTGTGGCACAGGGGCATCTCACCAAGTGGTCATCATCATCATAATTCAGGTGGGGACATCATGGTGTTCCATAATCTTCTTTGGAGACCTTGGGTCACTGCTAGGTTTTCAGAGTCACTGTCTAATATAATAAATTTTCAATCATTATTTAAATGCGATATTCTGAAGATTTCCGAAGTATGGGGTTGCCTAGATATGTATAATTAGACAAACTTTGTTTCTAGTTACTAGTTTTAAGTTTGATGTTGAAAGTATATACAAAGAACTAAATTAGACATATCCCTGTAATTCTATCAGTACTTTAAGGATGACTGACTAACTTGTATTTTCTATCGGTGTGTAATAAGTAGCAGCTTTTAAAAGCCTAAAGCTTTTATTCTATTAGGTTGAGACTTAAGAAATGATTTTGAATTGAAGCTAATAAAGAAACTGAACTATTCATTCCTAGGGTAAAAGCAGAACAAGTTTGTATCCAACTGTTAATGCTGTTTCCTGGGAAGCCAAGGAAAAGATCCTAGGGAAAAATGGGAACAAGGAAGACTGTTACATTTCATACTAGTTATTGGTAGCATGTCCACTTTTTCAAATCCTATCTATGATTGTGAAGCTTTTATTTGTTTTCTAATCATCATTTCATTGTTTAAATCAAACACATAAATATTTCTCTAACTCAGAAAAACAGTATTCTTGCTTTCCTACATTTTTTCCTTTCGTCTTTCTTTACTGCTAGGATATGACTGTAGTCTTTTTGATATAACTGACATTTTAGGAGCTTTTCAATTGTCCAGGCAGATTTTGAACATTACATCTATAAGCATCAATCTCACATACAGCTGGGCTTCAAAACCCAGACTGCCAGACTTGACTGAGTATTTCTTTCTGAATGACCAGTACTTGTTCTAATTATTAAACTAACTAGGCTTTCATTCAAGTATTTGTTTTATTCAAACTACCCAAACCTGATTTTTATGAGGATTTAAAGAAAAGCAAATATATTTTATGACTCACTGGAAATGAAGATATTGAGATAACAATTATCTCATCTTTAAATCACAATATTGTTTCCATGAAGGCTGACTACAAATAAAACTGCTAAAACTTATTAGCAAATTGCTGAAGTAAATCTTATTGCAGCATGTCATTTTTACATGTAAATTTTTCTATCTGATATGATACTCTTGAATGACATTACCTATATTTTTTTAAGCTGATTGCATTATAGTAGTGAATAACACAAACATTCCCATGAAAGAAGTGGTAAGTCCTTGACAGAATAATACTGATGACCATGATTCCCTTTAATTTCCAACACAACTGAAATATAGTAGGAAGGTGGCATCAGTGTCATTTGTAAGGTGCCTATCTGTAAGAGAAAAGAACTGACTCATTGGTCCAGCCCACTGCAGGTACCTATGTTTTACTTTCATGTTCTGTTCTTTGTATTAAATAAATTCCTTGGTTCTTATGTAGGGTTTAAAATACAAAACACATTCTAAAACTAGGAAAGCGCATATGTCTGTCTACATTTATGGTGTGCACAGCTTTATCTGTGCTACTTGACACTAGTGTGTTATTGAGGTTATCTGAAGCATGGTTGACCTAGCTACAATTGTTAATCCTTCATTCCCAGCAGTTTGGGTGGTTAAATAATGCTGAAGGCTCTATTTGGAGCTTGGGTCTGGTCCCTACAATCTCACTTGCCCCTGCTTGTGTGTTGATGATTTCAGGGACAATTATGGGGGACCTGATTTATAAAATCCCTAGCAGCAATGGATGGAAATAGAAAACGCTTTACTGAGTGAGATAACCCAGAACCAAAAAGAGGAATATGGTATATACTCACTCATAAGTGGATTCTAGCCATAGTTAAAGGTCTTTGAGCCTATAATTTGTGATCCTAGAGAAGCTAAATAAGAAGATGAACCTGAAGAAAATCATATAGTTATCCTCTTGGATATTAGAAGTAGTCAATATTGCAAGGCAAACTTGGGTGCACGGGGGAAGGGGTGTGGGGGGTGGAAGTAAGGGGACATGGTTAGAGAGAAGGGAGAGGGGGAGGATTGGGGATGGCTTGAGGGAATGAGATGGGGGTTGGAAGGATGGATATGGGAGCAGGCAAGTAAATATCTCAACTAAGGGAGCCATTTTATGGTTGGCAAGAGACTTGTTTCTGGAGGGGTTCTCAGGCCGAAGGAGAGGTTCCCAGATTCTTCCCTGGGCAGCAGAGGAGAGGGTGCTTGAACTGGCCTTGGTCCATAACCATACTGATGATATTTTGCATATCACCATAGAAACTTCATCTGGCGATGGATGGAGATAGAGACAGAGACACATATTGGAACACTGGACTTAACTCCCTAGATCCAAATGAGAAGCACAAGGAGGGAAAACGTGAGCAAGATAGGCAGGACCAGAGGGAACCTTCATCCAATGATGGATGGCGATAGAGACAGAGACCCATATTGGAGCACTGGACTGAGTCCCAAGGTCTAAATGAGGAGCAGAAGGAGGGAGAACATGATAAAGGAAATCGGGACCGCGAGGGGTGCGTTCACCCACTGATACAGGGGACTGATCTAATGAGAGCTCACCAAGGCCAGCTGGACTGGGACTGAATGAGCATGTGATCAAACCGGATTCTCTGAATGTGGCTGACATGGGGGCTGACTGAGAAGTCATTTACAATGGCACTGGGTCTTGTTTCATCTGCATGTCCTGGCTGTTTGGGATCCTAGTCAGTTTGGATGCTCACCTTCCTAGACCTGGAGGGAGGGGGGAGAAACTTGAACTTCCCACAGGGCAGGAAACCCTGACTGCTCTTTGGACTGGAGAGGGAGGAGGAGAGGGAGTGGGGGGAGGAGGAGAGGGAGTGGGGGGAGAGGAGAGGGAGTGGGGGGGAGAGGGAGTAGGGGGAGAGGAGAGGGAGTGGGGGGGAGGAGAGGGAGTGGGGGGAATGGGAGAGTATGGGGAGGAGGGGAGGAAGTGGAAATTTTTATAAACAAACAAACAAACAAATAAATAAATAAATAAGAAAAAAGGAAAAGAGGCAAAACATTAAAAAAAAAATCCCTAGCAGCACCAGTCTGTTAGATGTCCTGTAAGAAGTCATTTAACAAGAATTGCAGTGTCCTGCTGGAATCTTCTTGACTCTTCATCTACTGAGCTCATTCTTTGGGCTACAGTTACAGCAACACTATGGGATCTGATGATAGAAGATAGTTGTTGGGGTTTTGATATCACAAATTTATTTTTATTCAGGATAAATCCAGTAAGGTGTCGGATATCTAATAGGTTCCAATGCTGGGGACTGAGAAGTTCCAATGGTGTGATAAGATCTCTGAGTTGCCCTTGTTTCTATCACTATAACCAACCCTGACTAACTGGTAATCCAGTGATACATTTCATCCAATAAGGTCACGCCTGCCTCAACAAGACAAGCATATCTTTCAAATGGTATCACTTCCTTAACTTTCAAATATATGAGATTATGGGAGCCATTCTCATTCAAAACAACACAACAATGTGAGAACACGATGGTTTTAAGACTACTGAGTGCCTAAGGTTTTTAATCAGCCAGGATAGACTGAGGCTGCCTAGCTTGATCTTCTTTTTAAAACTTCTGTTTCAACTTTTTTGTCCAACATTATTCATAGAAAGACAGGAATAAATATTTCCTGACTTCAGATAGAGAGTGTTAAGTTTCTTCCTTTGGCTCGGTAAGCCTCTTCATGCACTGATTCAGTCAGAACAAATCAAACCGAATTAGAAGAAACTCAAGTATAATGGATGCCAAACTCCCGGTTGGCCCTAGGGAAAACATGGAGGGTGGAAAGAAGAACCTGAACGACCCCGCTAGAGAGGAAAAAGGGCAGACCATGCGTTCGTTCTCTGGGATGCAGTTTAAATAGCCTGTGGGAGTAGTCTTGACCTTCTCTTGGAAGGGGGTCACCATTTGGCAGGCTTTCCTGGAGATTGATTTTGGATTGAGGCAACTCCCGTGAGAGGTGGCTTGGAATGAAGTTTTCAACACAACATTCTAGAATGGATGCTAGGGGGCTGAGGTGAAACACCCAGCTAAACAGTGAGGAATTAAACTATAGATCAAAGTAATGAGACCTCAGAAGTTAAAGTTGGTGAATCTATGAATTGATTTCTTTCTTACAAGAGAATTGGTCTTAGGTTACATATTGGGAACGTAGATGACTCAAAGGCGGCATTGTCTCTACAATCCTACTCTAGCATGAAGCTGGAATGCTGAATCTCTGTACAGCATGTCAGGAGCTAAACATGTTGAGAGTATATTCCTGGTAGTCAGACTGCACTTGTTCTCTTCAGCGGTTTGTACTGCTTATACAACCTTGAGAGGAAACGCCTGTATGGTCAGTTTCTGGGACTTCTTGATTCTTGTGAGTTTACTTCCCTCATATTATGTAGCCTAACTTTAGAACAACCTGAATCTTTAAAAAAAATCTTGCTTCTGAAATGGAGTTTTTCAACCAAAAGGAAGATTATTTCTATAAACCTACTTTCTAGATATTAAGAGATAGCTGCCCTTGCTTCTTTTTTTTCTGTATTATAATTCTATATCTTTATCTTCCTTAGATACCTACTTCTTTAAATATAGCTTCTCATTTTTTACCATGACTACTCTTATTAATAATGTGTCATGAAAGAAATAGATAGTCCACATTTACCATAATATTCATTTGATGAATATATTTTATAACTGACAATTTCAACACAGAAAATCTTCCTGGGATCCATTTTGCTATTTAACTATTGTCTGTGTGTTGGCACACTTTGTCACTGCTGTTTTTACTTTGGACTTTCAATTTCAGGAATATACTATGAAAACACATAATAATGTATTTTATAAAAGCTAAGTTAATAAAGAAAATGTAAATTTGGGAGGATGGTCTCTGGTCTTATGTTAATTACTCTTCTTAATTCTGTGACAAAATATTTTGCAGAAGAAACTGAAGATCAGGGAAAGATTTATTTTGAAACAGAGTTCATGAGATAGAGCCTATCATGACATGGTCTGAAGCACAATTAATGAAAACACAGAGAAGTGGAATGGGTGGTTTTTGGTCATTAATTGGACCACAGATATTATAGATAGTATAAAAGGGTAGACTATTGAATCTGCTATGGAAAGAAAATGGAAGGAGATAGATATGATAAGATAAAAAGGTAGATTATGGAATCTATTTTTAAAAAACAATTGTTAGTTTTAAATGTTTTACATTGGACTGACCCTTTTTATAGTATATACCGGTCTTATAAATTGATACAAATTTGAAATTAATTTTGTTAAAATATACTGTATATATATTTTTGTTCTTATTCAATGTATTGTACCTATATAACTCATTTTATAATATAATGCAAATTTCTAGTCCTTGAAAATTATTACTATCAACTGTTTAGGATAATAAGAAAATACAGGTTAGTGTTTAATCAACCAATATAATTAAACTTATAGCCACATAAGGTATGTTTTCAAGGTCAAACAAAGATATATTTTATATAAATCATCTTCAAACACTTCAGAAATCTACAGAATATAACATTTAAGATGTTTTAAAAGCCTAGGTTCTTCTTTTCGTGATGGGACAAGTCTGCTCCTGACAGCACCAATCTATTTCAGAGAAGATAATGACCATCAAAAAAAAACCAAACAAATAAACAAACAAACAAACAAAAAACATGGAGTTTGCTCTCTTTATGGCAAAAGTAAGGCACCAGGTGGGAAAATGCCACAGCCTCAACTGCTCACAATATACCGTCCTAAATACACAACAGGACACAAAATATCCTGCTTCACAGAAAAGTCTGTCAGATATGCGAGGCATTTAGGTTGAAGATGGATGCCCCATTGTTGCAGAGGAACTTTGGGTGACTGTCCAGAAAAACAGCTGTTTTGTCACTATTCACATCTTTTTGGAAGTCTCTTGCTTGCAATTCCTTCTTACTCAGCTAATATTATTTCCTTCTTGGGTCTCTGAGGGAGTTGACGTTGACATACTTATAGATATAGTTTACCAGATGCAGAAAGCAAGTTGTGATAGAAAGCAAATTATGTATAAGACTTTGGACTCACCAAGATAGAGTAAATATGGGGTATTTTCTCTGAATTTTTCATATGCAAAGAGACTAGGCATTGTTGATGTATTTATTGTCTGTATAAAGTATATATAGTTATTGTATTTCTTGCATACAGCTTTTCTTATATTAGCTATAGCCTTTGTTTTTTTTATTTTAGTAAAAAGAGAAAGTATAGTGGCATTTCAATTGTTTTTTTTTTAAATAAATAATCTCACCTGGGGATCAGGAAAGAAAAACAACCACACTGGTCGACCTTAGAGTCAGGCATTAGTAACACATATCTTTAATGCCAGTAGTCATACTAGTTACTGTAGAAATGAGACAGTGCATGCGTTTTATCCCAGCTTTAGGGAGGATTAAAATATGGGAGGATTTTTTATGTCATTCCTGAAAAACTTCATAATATATACTCATAGATTTTGTTTCTATAAATAATTAGCATTGAGAAAAATAAGAGGAATGTACTGATGGAAAAAATGTAAAGAAAAACATTAAATGCATCCATATAAGAAAAACATTTTAACTGGGCAGTGATGGTACACATCTTTAATACCAGCATTTAAGTGGCAAAGACTGGCAAATGTCAGTGGGTTTGAGGCCAACCTGATCATTATAGTGAGTTTCAAGATAGCCAGGACTGTTACACAGAAAATTTTGCCTCCAGAAACCAAACCCAAAAACAAATATTTGGAAGAAAACTTTCTAAGAAATATAATTTAAAGAACCCCTATATTAATGATAATAATCAGAACCCAGAACAAGACAAATAGTACCAGAAGCATTGAGCATTGTGTTCTTCATGATTAAGACAAGATAGTAGCGTCTTAACAGACCATGATATAAATTCCTTTTTCAACAGATGCCATTTACTTAAATGGGGAAACATATTTTAAAGTTTTGTATTTTTGCATATCATTTGATCACATATTAAAAAAATAATCCCAATAGAGTAGCAATATATTTACTAAAAATATAATAGTCTTGCTTAAACCAAATCGAGTTAACATTTACAAAATATTCAGGTATATTTAAAATAATTTATTGAATGGTTTGAGAGAATGCTTAGCAAATAAGAACTCTGCCTGCTCTTCCATAGGACCATGGTTCAAATTCCAGTACCCACGTGGCTGGACATGTCCTTCTTCAGCCTTGGTAGGCACAGTACACATGTGTGACACAGAGAGACATTAACACAAAATATTTATAGAGAAAATGAAAATGAAGGAATAGTATCTTAAAATTTTCTTCAGTGATATTCAATGTTTAAAGAACTAATATAAATGTAATTTATTGTACTTGCCTGGCATATATCTTAGTGAATATCCTTGTACACTTTTACTAGTATGTGTAGGTCCTGGATAATTTTTGAATTTGGAGGAAGTTGGTTACAATAATCTGACAAGACTCTCAAACCTCAAGGGAACTGAGAGAAGTAAAGATTATATCCTCTAGGGAATAAAATCATATGACATAAGAGTAGTGTCCTCCAGGCATCTTAAGAAGGGTGAGTTTAGAAGTGAAAACAGAATATATTGAAGTCAGTTGGCCATAGTAAACACAGGAGATTCAGAATGTGAACTTGTTAATTCTGATCTCTTTAAAGTTAGTGTCTCTATTTCCTGATCAGAGATTGCACTTTCCTATCATACTCCAATAGTTGCTAACATCAATCTTTAATCTATGTGACTAAAAACAATGTAAGCCATTCTATTTTCCAATTTTGGGAGCTAGAATTCTAATGTGAGCTTTCCTAGGCTTCAGAAGCCTCAAAGGAAAAAATTCACTTTCTAGAAACTTCTTGAGCTGTGTGACCTTTGTCCTTCTCTAAAACCTCTAATATTCATGCAAGTGATGTTTCCTTCATCATTCCTCTTATTTTCTAACTGAATCCACTTTCTTTTATCTTATTAAGACTGCTCTCCTTATATCATAATCATATCTCTGGATAAAGAGCTTTATATTCCACCTTTTGCTGTAGTGGAGAACTTTCAAATCACATTTCATATGAAGGACCTAGTGAGAGCAAAGTTATTGGTGTTTGAGCAATGCGAATATGTATATATATTTCTTCTTTTTAAAACTTTTGATTTAAAACTTTTTTCTTTATTTAACCAAAGAATATGTTTATCATAATTTATTACAAAAATGTGCTGTCAAAAGACCAGAAATTAAAACAACTACACTTTGTGGAAGAACAAGAGGTTGGACATACTCTAGAGCGCCAATCACCTCGCATATTAAAAAGGAAAACTAGCATCAGTTTTGCAAGTATGTATTTGCTAGATCATTGGTAAACTACCACACTATTATATTATAGATTGATCATTTTCATAAAATGTGTGCTGGCATCAATAAAATTTGTAGAATGACTAAGTTGTCATAAAAGTGTGTCACATTTATCACATACTTTGCTGATAAAATCTTAAATTATTTGCTTCTTCCTAAAAATTACATAAAAAGTAAAAAACAACATAAGAGGAAACCATACATATGAATGAAAAAACTAAAGATTAAGGTAAGAATAGTTCATCTAGTTAGTAGTATTAATTTCCATAAAAATAGAAACTCATAAAAAATTCATAAACCTTCTTTAACTTCAGTTTTCATAGTTATAATTCCATTTGAAAATATTTCCAGATTTAAAATTAATATCGAGATTTAAGTACATTGTTATTGTGTTATCTTGGCAATAAGACTAAAGTTATAATTAGCTTTTAAAATGTAATTATGTCACTCAAAAATTCTACTAAATTTAACTAATTTTGAAGACTTCTAATTATGGATCAGAATAGAAGTGTTTAACATTTCAATAATTATGATCCAAAACACAATGAATAAGAATAACATGAGAAAAAAATTAAATTAACTAAATATATGAGATCTATACAGCTCTATATTAGGAATTAAAAAGCTGGGAATAGAAGCAGTAATGTTGATGGTTGAAACAGTCAATGTAGTAAAAATTTCATCTCTCCAAATTAGCCTATAAATTCAAAGCACTTCAATTATAACTATCACTGGATATTTTAAGGCTGAAGAATACATGCTGCTATTCATCTAGACAGTAAGAAAAATAGCCTGAAGAAAAACCTGAGCAAGAGGGGCTGTTTATTCATTATACTTCCACAGAGTTTGCAGCACTGTGCACATCTGCAGATAAAGAATGGCAAATCAAGTTAGGAAAAAAACAGAAACATAAACCAGAATCAGAAATGGAGGAAGATATAATGTCTAATGTTTAACTTCCACTGTGGGGTTAGAAATGACTTAAGTTTTAATGTTTAAAGAGAAAGGCAGTATCCAGCTTAATTACTAGCACTGAATATATTCTATGTGGATAAAAAACATAAAGTATGTGAAGCACAAACAAGTTGCTAAAAGAATAGTTTCTTTTTTATAACAAATGTATGGAGAAGACATTGCTTTTTTGCAAGGATCAAAGCTAAAAATAAAAAAAATGGTTATATAAACGTATGTCCATTTCAATATGCGCACAGTGACAAACACATCCCAAGTAAGACAAACTTGTTAAGTGGGACAGTAGTGGTGCAGGCCTTTTATCCCAGCACTTGGGAGATAGAGGCAGGTAGATCGCTAGGACTGGACCAAACTCAGTCTGGTCTACAGAGAGAGTTCCTGGAAGGTAAGGATACACAGAGAAACCAGGCCTCACCAAAACAAAACAAAAAGGCAAACATGTTAAAATATTATTTACACTGTAAAGAATATTTTTAATATTTTTAATGAAGTTAAATAATAACAAATACTTATTACACTTGTAATTTATTTCTACACTGAGGAATAGTAAGCTACATTGGACATTTGTCAATTGATTTAACTTATCCAATAGGGAAGGAATGTATTTTACTTTAATTGCAGACCTCATCATAACAATAATTAATATATTGGAAACGCATCAATGGGTAGCCTGTTATAGAAAGAAACTAATTATAATCAAACATTTCATGTGTTAAAGATCAAATAGTTTTGGAATTGCTTTATGACTAACAGAAAGGCAAAGCACTGAAGTGTATAAAGAATCAAAAGGGAATGATGTATTTCTCGTCAAATGCTATATATTTAATTAGTTTAAATTACTATTTTATTATTATTATTGTTTGAAAACAGAAAATACTGCTTATGTGCTAGTTAAAATTTTATAATCCCAAGAAAGGCATTTGAACAATTACTTCAAAAGCTCATTCCAAATTTCTATTAATAATTTTACTTAATGAGATTCACCAATTCATCTTCATTACTTTTCAAAAGAAGGCAATATTTATAGTGATATCTAATAAAGCCTTCCTTGAGGATTTCATGGTTTGATAAGAATGTAATCTGACAAAAAATTAGAACTATCATTTGATTAAGCAATTCTTTTAATGAATAAACATTCACGGGAAAAGAACTGGTGTATTGAAGACACATTGGCATTTTCGTGTCTCCTGAATCACTACATAGACCACTAAGGTAAGAAAACATACCAAAATGTCTATGGGAGTAAACACAAAGAAAGTTTAGTGTCTGACTACAGACAGGGATCATCAGTTAACAATATTTGTTGATTAATGGTGCATAATAGAGTTTGACTCCCAACACATCTGTAACTTGCAAGTATACTCCAAACTACTGCAACCCTAGTCCTTAGAGGGATGGAAACAGGAAAATATCAGGGTTTTGCTAGTTTGGGGCTTATCGAATAAAATGCAAACCCCAGATTCAAGTACAGACCCCACTTCAAAAGAGTAACTGGAAAGTAATAACTGGGGCACCCACAATATTTCATTGGTCTCCATACATGTGCACAGGCTTGAGCACCTCCCCACACACATATCCATGTACTTATACACAGATAAATAACTCTTTTAAAAGGACAGCCAGCCACATAAGACAATCTGTTGGTATGTAGACAGTTTAAAGTTAATGCAATTTCAACAATTAATATTGTTTTATGAAGAAGGACTCTTAAAGGAAATCCCATACTAGCTCAGAATTGAGAATAACAGATGGTTATTTATTTGGGGGTACACACACAAATCAGAATCCTCTGCTGGAATGTAGAAGTGAAACCAAACCCTGCAGCTGGAAAAGAGGCTGGTTGCATGCTTTACATTGGCATAAGTAGTATAAGAGGCCATGCCCCAGTGGGTGGTTAACTTAAAGGTTATTGTTGGCTCTATGATTTCCTACAGGACCTCCCCCTTTTGTTTCAATAATAGAGTTCTAAGCCTAATACAAAATTATATACAATAAGAACAAATATATTCAATAATTATCCTATCCTAATGAGTTTAAGTATGTATAATAAATAACTTGTCCAAGCTGTGAGAGGAAAGTAACTACAACTACCTAATCTTCAACCTCATCAAGATCTGAGTAGAGAAATAATATTACTTGAGTAATCAGGAAGTGCAATTAAGCAACTTTCAAAATGTACAACAAATGACAGATACAACTGGCTGTCTGGGCAATCATGCAAAGTTTCATTTGCAATGTTGAAGCAACCAATTTTGGCTTAGGCCTAGTGTAACTGACAGACCATTTCTCCTTATCTTTTCTCAGTCCACATTAGAATGTATGCTGTTATCGTTGCCCAGCTCAGGTTTGGGCAATTATGTTACTGAGACTTCATGGATTGAGTTTCTGAGATTCCTAGAAGCCAAAATTTCACAGCTAATTCTCTCCCTTCACCTTTGTGATATTTCTGTTCCCTCCTCTGCAAGAATTTCAGAAACTTGGTTACAAGAGTTTTATTATAACCCTCTCCCTTTCCGACAACCCTCCCACCCCCCCATGCACCCAAGGTTACCTGGGACTCTTGTCTGTTTCCTACCTCCTGGCGGATAGCTAAATAATCTTCATCAGGTTCATCTTCTTATTTAGCTTCTCTAGGATCAAGAATAATAGGCTCAAAGACCTTTAATTATGGTTAGAATCCACTTATGAGTGAATACATACCATGTTCCTCTTTTTGGGTCTGGCTTACCTCACTCAGTAAAGCGTTTTCTATTTCCATCCATTTGCATGCAAAATTCAAGATGTCATTGTTCTTTACCGCTGAGTAAAACTCTAATGTGTATATGTTCCACACCTTTTTTAACCATTCTTCTATTGAGGGGCACCTAGGCTGTTTCCAGGTTCTGGCTATTACAAATAGTGCTGCTATGAACATAGTCGAACAAATGCTTTTGTAGTATGTTAAGGAATCTCTAGGGTATATTCCCAAGAGTGGAATTGCTGGGTCCTGAGGGAGGTTGACTCCCAGTTTCCTGAGAAACCGCCACACTGATTTCCACAGTGGCTGTACAAGTTTGCATTCCCACCAACAATGGATGAGTGTTCCCCTCATTCCACATCCTCTCCAGCATAGGCTATCATTGGTGTTTTTGAGTTTGGCTATTCTGACAGGTGTAAGATGATATCTCAAAGTTGTTTTGATTTGCATGGACTGCGAGGGATGCGAGCACCCACTGATACAAGGGAACTGATATAATGAGAGTTCACCAAGGCCTGTTGGACTGGGACTGAACGAGGACGTGATCCCACCAGATTCTCTGAATGTGGCTGGCCCGGAGCCTTTTTGAAAAGCCATTGACAATGACACTGGGACTTGCTTCCTCTGCATATACTGGATTTTGGCGCTCCAGTCTGTTTGGACTCTCACCTTTCCTGGACCTGGAGGGAGGGGGGAGGAACTTGAACTTCCCACAGGGCAGGAAACCCTGACTGCTCTAGGGGATAGAGAGGGAGGAGGAGAGGGAGTGGGGGGAGTGGAAAGGTGTTGGGAGGAGGGGCTGAAATGGAAACTTTTATAATTTAATAAAAAAAAAAGAAAAAAAAAGAAAATTAAAAAAAAAGAGTTTTATTATAGGCGTATCCTTTAGGATTGGGCTCTACAACTCTTTGTTTTTTATCTGCTGTGTTTTTCTATAATAAGCTCCATCTGTTGCTAAGAAAATTTTTCATGCTTAAGGGTGTCCCAGTTCTGTTTTTTTTTCCAATCCATTCACATATTGATAGAAACCAAGGGCATTTTCAGAACTTCTACCATTTCCCTTGTCAATAGTGTCAAACATAGACAAGTTTGTGCAGAATTATTTTGTTGTGCTCTTCACATCCAAAGAATTTATAATCTCTGAAAGCTCAGAAGCTAAGAAGACATGTGAAGTACGGAAACAAAAGGAAAGCAGTCTGAGATCACAGAAACAATGATAAAATAGTGGCCAAAAGTTATCTTCTTCTTGACAATGGAAGACCATCTGGACACTGGTTTTAGTGTGCTCCAGATTCAGGAATGACAACACATTCACTTTATTTTCATTTATTTATTGTTATTTCTGAGACCAAAGTTGGAGAACTTCAAACAATACTAGAGGAGCCTGTCTTGGTATCACTATAATGAGCCCTCACAGCAAAGCTTGTGCAATAAATTCATGCTGATCTTCAAGTACAATTGTATTTATTTTCCTTAAGAACTTCTTCATAAAAAATATTTTTTTAATGTTTTGAGAATTTCATATGCAAGTAATACCTGAGTATTGTATGAAATTTCTAGTCTTCTTTTCATGTGTCGCTCACATTCCCTCTCAAATCTGTGATCTCTTTACTATATAATTACTATAAAGTGAACATACATGGTTGTTGCTAAGAATTCCATAATCAATCATCAATCTCTCTCTCTCTCTCTCTCTCTCTCTCTCTCTCTCTCTCTCTCTCTATCACACACACACACACACATACACATAAATAAACACACATGCACACATACAACATACATACATGAGAGAGATACAGTAACAAAAATAAAAATAGAGACAGACACACAGAGAGGGAGCAGGAATCAACAAGGCAGAACCTGAGAGGGAGAGAAAGACAGAGACAAAAAGAAATAAACAGTGATGTAGATAGACAGAGAGCAGTGCAACAGGGAGAGACAGAGAAGAGAGGTAGAGAGAGAAAGCAAGGAAGGTAGATTATTTAACAAGTTCATTTAGTGTTGCTAATTTGTACATTTCTTTAGAGAGGAATACTTGAGATTGGATAAACATTTCGAACACATCTTTCTAGAAAAAAAAATTTGATTCTTCTTCTCATAGCAAACTTTTGTTCTGTGTAACTCTTTATCACTAGAAAGAGCCTTGTGAAATTTGCTCAGCCATGTCAGCATGCCAGTTGGAGTCATCATTGTGCAGGTTTGATTACACATCCATATTGTTGAGATTTCATTGGTTCAGTTTCCCTATTACCATCTTATCGTAATGGTCCTAAGGCCATTACAATCTTTCTGCTCCATCTGTGATGATGCCTGAGATTTGGGTATAGGTATTGCAATTGAAATGTATGAACTTGAATTGTTACTGTACTCACTTGTGCTCTAATTTTTAATCAACTATAGATCTCTGTAATAATTTCCGTCAGTTATAAAAGAAGCTTTTTGTCTGTGAAGGATAGAGGTTACTCTTATATATGGGTCTATGTTTAGTATTTAAAATAGAGTTAGAATTTGTGTTGACTTAGAAAAATGGTGGCAGTTGGTTTTCCTTACTTTCAAGATAACATTATATAAGATTACCCTTCCATATTTAAAATTTCATTATTTATAAATACATTATATTATATGTAATATATAAAATTATACATGACACACACATATGTAGCTTCTATTTTTGTTTGAAAAATATACACTTTACTGAAGAAGTCTCACAAACACACACACTCATACACACATGATTTCTTAATGGGAGTGTAATGCCATACACTGGTAATAGTGGTGATAACTCTTCCTCCAAGGGTCATAGATCATCTAACAGAAGTCTCAGGGCCAGACATAGAAACCTCTTCTTGAATTTTTTGACAGGGGAGTCCAAGAGACTTTTTCAACCTATGTAGGCTATTGCTATTACCCTTTGTGTCTTCACAAAATGTGACACTATGTTATATTTACTTAGGAAGAGAGATAGGGGAAGAAATGCCAGACAATAGTGGGAAGCCCTGGTTTGGAAAACCTCTAGGCTACTGTCATTCCTACCTTATGTTTTCTTGTTCTTAGATCACCTGGACTTTAGGAGCAGCCTCCGGCTGAGGACATCACCTAAAGTGAAGAGATGCCAATGCTGTTTTCCTCCATGAAATGTCCCAAATCTGGATTGTTCCTTTGATCTAATTTAGGTAATTTCTTCTGTCTCCTTAGATAGCAGTCACAAGAGAAGACACAAAACACAATGGGGCTATCTAAATTGCAGCTCAAATATTTCTGCAAAGTTCACAAACTTGTAACAACCACCATGAAACTGGACTAAATTTGAATGATAAACTTAAAGAAGGTGTAAGAATTTCTATGAAGATGAAAAAAATATAGAGCATAGTTTAAATAAACCAGATGTCAGCTATGAAAGAAAAAAAAATTGCCATACATCACATACACATAAAAGGAAATCCCAACTTGTGGAAGAAAAGATAATAATTTCATACAAACATTATACTGAATCAAGTTTCTGCATTTTATAACAAGAATTTTAATGCGGATCTCAAATTATATAACAGATATTAGAAAAAAGAGATCAAGACCATGATGGGTACATCCACTGAAACAGTTTAACTGTGCTAATGGGAACTCACCAACCCTAGTCAGACAGGGAAAGAAACAGTATAGGTTCAAAGTAGTCCCTCTGAATGTGGGGGTCAGTTGTATGACATAGAGCAGATTGTAGGGAGTAAGTTCCTAACTGTATGTGCAAAGGCTGGAAATTTCTCACTTGAACCACCACAAAGACTTTGATACTTTCCATAACAAGTCATTTCAGATTAAAAAAATTTAAACTTTCTATTCTCTGTCATGTATCACAGGTTTGAGATTTCCATCAACAATTTATACATTACAAAAAACATGTTGGGTTATATTAAACCTTCATTCTTTTTGTTTGTTTTTCTGTTTTCCTTTTTTTTTTTTTCTTTCGAGAGAGGGTTTCTCTGTGTAACAGCACTAGCTTTCCTGAAGTATCTCTGTAGACTACATTGGCCTGGAATTCACAAAGATCCACCTGCCTGAGTACTGGGATTAAAGGGGTGTGCCTCCACCACCTCACAAATCCTCATTCTTATTTGAACCATGTATCTAGGGAATATGCATCTCTTCCCAGTCAACATTAAATAACATTGTCATATCATATCATTCCCATTCTTTTTTATTATGATTTTTGATTTTTATTTAGCTCTACATTATTTTCTGCTTCCCTCTCTGCCTCTTCCCTCCCCTTCAACCTTCCCCAAAATCTCCATGTTCCCAATTTACTTGAGAGCTCTTGTCTTTTTCTACTTCCCATGTAGATAAAAACCCAAAAGTGGTATTATTGAGTCTTGAGGAAGGTAGTTTCGTAATTTTCTGAGAAATCACCACACTGACATAAAAAGGGATTGTACCAGCTTGCATTCCCATCAGCAATGCGGAAGTGTTCCCTTTACCCCACAATATCTCCAGCATAAGTTGTCATCAGTGTGTTTTGACAAAGAAGAAACAAATATCAAATGGAAAACAGAAAGCTTATTTATAAATGTTGCAGGCATGACAGGATATCCACATGTAGAAGAATAAAAATAGGCCCATATCTATCACCATGCACAAAACTCAAGTCCAAATGGATCAAGGACCTCAACATAAAGCCAGCCACACTGAACCTTATAAAAGAGAAAGTCGGAAGTACAGTTTAATTCACAGAGGAGACCACTTCCTAAATATAACCACAGAAGCACAGACACTGAGAGAAACAATTAATAAATGGGATCTCCTGAAACTGAAAATTTCCTGTAAAGCAAAGGACATGGTCAATAAGACAAAACAACAGCCTACAAAATGGAAAAATATCTTCACTAACCCCACATCAGACAGAGGCCTGATCTTCAAAATATACAAACAACGATTTTATATTTACTTACTATTTTTTGCTTTATCAGGTTTTTGTTTTAATATTTTTGTATAAAAAGAAAACCAATTTAAAAAGACTAGAGCAGGGACAAAATAATGAATGAATTATTATTTTAGCCTAGGAAGCAGACAATCTCATTAATGGTAATGTTATAATACAAGTTCATTCAAATATTTAATATTTTTTGTCCTGTTGAATGCAATATTCCAACATATAGTAAAAACAATGTACAAGCGTAAGGGTATACCTTCTCTGAAAATCCCATTTTGAGTTTTCCTTTTCTATAAAAAACTGGGCTTTGAGATTTCTATGCCTCTGTCATAACCATAGCTGGGATAGAGATATATTTATTTTTATTTCAAATTACATCATCAGTTAAATTATAGCCTTCTCAGATTTTACTTATTTAACTCATAAGTTACTGTCTTCCTTATCCCTACCTCTAAGACATATGTTTCTTGCAAAATAAATTATTCATTCTTTTATTTTGATTCTATGCCTTTATCTCTAACTGCAGAAAATATTCTCTACCTTATACAATAATAAGACTTTATCAATATACTGGGTACATAGCGTAAAGGGAAGCAGGATTAGAGGAAGAGGTGAAAGAATGGACAGCAGTGCTGAACCACATTTGGAGCAAGACTTGCCCATAATATGCTATGTGAAAATGTATTAATTTAGTTGATTTAATATACAGATTTAATTTTTTGCAAAATAATACATAATCTGCTTTTTTCTTATCAATAATTTTAAAGAAAAATATATACAACATGAAGCTATAATGTGTTTTTTATTTAATACCAAATAAATTAGCATTTGCTTCCTCAGACTTCCAGCAGTCAGATAAGCTATATGACATTGTATTAAAAGTTTTGGCAGTATTTGTTTTCTCTAATTGTAAATAATTACTTATTTTAAAAATTATCTTTTCTCATTTTATATACTTATCCCAGTTCCAGAACCCTCTCCCCTTCCTGTTCCTCCCATTCTATACCCCATCCCCTCCTCAGAGAGAGTAAGGCTTACCATGAGGAATTAACAAAGTTTGACACATCATTTTGAGACAAGAGCAAAGTCCTTTCCCCTATATACAGGCTGAGCAGGATATCCATACAAAGAGAATGGGAAAAAAAAACAGTTCAAGCACTGGGAATAAATCCTGGTCCCGTTATCAGTGGCCCCATAGACTGCCCAAGTCACACAATTGTCACCCACATTCAGAAAGCCAAATAAGGTTTTATGTTGGTTCCCCCGCTATCAGTCCAGATTCATTGAGCTCTTACTAGCTCAGGTCAGCCATTTCTGTGAGTTTTCCCATCATGGCCTTGACCTCTTTTCTCATCTTCCCTCTCTTCAACTGGTCTCCAGAAGCCTGGCCCAGTTCTTAGCTATGTATCTTGTATCTGTTTCCATCAGTTGTTAGATAAAGGTTCTATGATGTCAACTGAGATAGTTATCAATCTGACTACAGTTGAAGGTCAATTCAAACATCCTCTTCTCTATTGCTTAGGGCCATCTTCTGTGGATTTCTGGGAATTTCCCTGGTACCAGGTTTCATGCTAATCCCATAATGGTGCCCACAATCAAGATATCTCTTTCTTTGCTCTTTTTCTGTGTCCTTCCCACATCTTGACCATCCCTGTTCCCTCATGTTCTCCTTCTCTCTCTTTTATGCACTGTTTACATTTTGAGGTCATTGTCATCATTTATTGCATAGTTGTTTAAAAATTGTTTAATATTCTAATATGAAATCTTAGTCTTTAAGTTATATAGGTTTTAATAATTATAGGTCAATAGTCATCCATATTTAAAGTTAGATTAAATAGGTTCTTTAGATACATAGAGATTGTATTCTGCATAGATAGACAATCTTTAACTACATCAAAGATCTGTAGAACATGACATTTAAATAACTTAGTGTTCTGTTTACATGAGACACGATTGTTCCTGGCATCACCAATCTATTCACTAGCGAAGGTTTAGCACTGAAGACATTTCACTTGGAGCTTGTTTTTTTCTTGACAAAACTGGCATTTGGGCAAGGAACTATCCATGTATCAACCACTGACAAAATGCATGATGTCTGGACAGGAAAAGCAGGATACAAGAAAAAGAACTGTCAAATCTTGCCAAGACAGGGTAATAGGGTTTTGAAAAGATTTCTGCCTCTGAAAATGGTCTATCAGTTACTCTAGGCCTTAGCCAAATTAGGTTGCTCCAACATTGCAAATAAGACTTTGGGTGATAGCCCAAGGAGGCAGTTTTCTCTCTCATTTGTTGCACATTTTGGAAGTAATTTGATTGCACTTTCTTCTTTCTCAAGTAATATTATTGACCTTCTCAGGTCTTTGATGGGGTTGAAGACTAGATAGTCATTGTTACTTTTCTCTCATGACTTGTCCAAGATATTTATTATACAGACTTAAACTTCTTAGGATAGGATAATTATTGAAACAAACATCACATGTTTCTTGCTTGATGTTGTTTATGCTGTTGTAATTCTATTTTTTATAGCTGATATTTATTCTTATAGTATATAATTTTGTATTAGGCTTATAAGTGTTGTATTGAAACAAAAGGGGGAAGTGATGTAGGAATTCCTACAGCTAGTAGTTTTTAAGTTACCTGCACACTTGGGCATGGCTTCTTACACTATAAATGCCTATGTAAAGTGCGAGTCCATTCTCACTTCTGGCTGTGGGATTCGGTTGCTGTTCCACATTTGAGCAGAGGACTGCATTCTGTGGATCTACCCCTAAATAAATTATCCTCTATTATACTCAATTAAAGCTAGTGTGAACATTTTATATAGTGTCCATCTTAAGAAATGTCCTTTAGATACTGCAATTTTATTTTTCATATTTTTAAAATGATTTTTTTAACATAGTGATCTCAGTTTTCACTTTCTCTTTGCCTATCAGTACCTCCACCAACGTCCCATCGGCACTACCTCTGCCCATTCTTCCTCCATTTCTCTACAGAAAATGCCAGACCTCTAGAGATATGAACTGAACAAGGATTATCCATTTGCAATAAAAATAGCAAGGCTCCCTGTATTAAGGCTGGACAGTACAAGCCAGTATGAGAAATAATGTCCCAAAAGAAAACAAAAAAGTCAGGATGATCCCTGCTCCTACTGTTAGGAGTCCCACAAGAAGACCAAACAACTCAACTGTAGCACATACAAAGAGGTCCTGCGTAAGTGCCGTATAGGTTCCTGGGTTGTCCAATCAATCTCTGAGAGCACCTATTAGCCCAGGTTAGTTGATTCTGTGGGTTTTCTTGTGGTGTCCTTGACAAATCTGGCTTCTACAGTATTTTCAACCTCTTTTCCTTAGGGTTCCCTGAGCTCTGTCAAATGTTTCTTTGGAGGTCTCTGCATCTTTCTCTGTCAGTTGCTGAATGAAGTTTCTCTGATGACAGTTGGGCTAGGAAGAATGTAATCAGGAATATTTGTTAGAAAAGATATATTTGAATATTTGCTCAAGTAAAACAGAAATATCAGATTGTTGTGAAAAGTAATATGTTCAAATTATATCAGGAAGCTAAGATTCCCAAATATTATAAAGTAGATAATGTTGCCACTATTGCTTAATGTATTTATTCTGTTCTGGATTGTAACTAACTTGGGATACTTTAACAAATATAGTTTTTAAAATTAAAGTAGTCTCCACATATATTCAATTAGCTGGCAGCCTCAGAACTCTCTTTATAGTCTTGAATGTGTTTAAAATAAATGTAGCCAGTTCAGGCACCCTTTCCTCTGCTGTCCAGGGAACAATCTGGGGATCTATCCTTGGACCTGGGAACCCCTCTAGAATCCAGTCTCTTGTAAACCCTAAAATGGCTCCCTTAGTTGAGATATATACTTCCCTGCTCCCATATACATCCTTCCTCCTCCCACCCCATCCCAGTAACCATACTGTTAAATATTTTGCATATCACCATAGAACCTTCATCTGGCGATGGATGGAGATAGAGACAGAGACCCACATTGGAACACTGGACTTAACTCCCTAGGTCCAAATGAGAAACAGAAGGAGGGAGAACGTGAGCAAGGAAGGCAGGATCAGAGGGAACATTCATCCGATGATGAATGGATATTGAGACAGAGACCCACATGGGAGCACTAGACTTAGCCCCCTAGGTCCAAATGAGGAGCAGAAGGAGGGAGAACATGAACAAGAAAGGCAGGACTGTGAGGAGTGCGTTCACCCACTGATACAAGGGGACTGATCTAATGAAAGTTCACCAAGACCAGCTGGACTGGGACTGAACAAGCACGTGATCAAACCGGTTTCTCTGAATGTGGCTGGATTTTCTGAATGTGGCTGGCATGGGGACTGTCTGAGAAGCCATTGATAATGGCACTGGGACTTGTTTCCTCTGCATGTTCTGGATTTTTGGGATCCTAGTCAGTTTGGATGCTCACCTTCCTAGATCTGGAGGGACGGGGGAGGAACTTGAACTTTCCACAGGGCAGGAAACACTGACTACTCTTAGGGCTGGAGAGGGAGGAGGAGAGGGAATGGGGGGAACGGAAGGGTATTGGGAGGAAGGGCAGAAGTGGAACCTTTTATAAATTAATAAAATAAAAAAAAATAAATGTAGCCACACAAAAACTCCTCCAAATGCAACCACATGCTATCAGAGAACAAAAATACTGTGTCTATCACCAATGCCATGAATAAGATGAAAAAAAGTACATTCGAATTTATAGTAGACTTATTCTCACAAGTTTAATAGTCAACTGTTCTCAATATAAATTCCACATTCTATTTTTAATTAGTATAATCACATCACCTCACATGGCCTTAGTGAATATTAATTGAATTGAGTGTGTTCAAAATTTACTTTATGCACTTAGCAGACATATTCAAAAATACTTGCTGAGATTAATGTGTCTCTTAATCAGTTGGTCAGAAATATATTGGTGATTATCTTCTCAAGTAACCTTAGAGTTAATTTGGGTAATTATTTAATTGAATCTTTCTCTCATTGGACACTAAAGTCAAAGAAAGGTGTATACAAATTTCTCATTACTCACCAAGAAAGCCCAGAAGATTAGTCTCAAATTATTTTGTATGAATTAAAATGTAGTTATTAGAATTTGAGTTATTCTGTTTCTGAATATTGTATCTAAGTTAAAGAAATTAAAGATAAAATATTTTTTCACTTGCTTTTTCCTGTATGAGCAGTCAATTATTTCTTCTTCATCAGTCATTCCAAGGGTACTTCTCTCCTGTCCCATTACATCCAATTGCACCTACTACTATGAATTTAATTTTTACTTTTATCTACAGATGTGTTCTAATTGAAAGAGGTATAATAAAGAGTTGACTGGAAGCATAGGATGAGCCTAATCAATTTATTCAAGACTAGTTAAGTCTGTGTGCCTAATTTGTTTAAAAAACTCTTACCTCAATTTTTAAAAATGTATTCCCTTACAGAAGTTACAGCATCTGTGACTTTCTGACAAATTGCAGCAAAGATATTTTATTTTAGTGTTTTTCTTTTTTATCTATTTAATATTCTGAAATTCATATACTCATTATATCACAGTAATATGATTCTGATTCTCATTTTATAAAAATGAATACAAGAAATTATTCTTTCACTACCAATACTTGAAACATTTTGTTTTGCTTATGCAAGTTACTCAACAGGAGTTCACTTCTTAAAGATTTAATTGTAACAAATTATTTACATGAGTCTATAGTTGTGACTCAGACCTCTGTATTACTTCCAATGAATGTAAATTTTATCAGAAAAGGAGAGTGAATAGCTCTTATAATCAGTTTAGCAGAAATATAAATATCCTGATAACATGCACACATGATTATGTATAATTAATGCTACAAATATTTTATGAATGTAATATAATTTTCCAAAACTGACATATACAATATTAAATTAATTATTAAATTATTTTATGAGATGAGATAAATAAATGAAAAGAGGATGATGAACATGTGACAAATATAAGTAGAATATTCAACTAAATTATATGAATAATCATCTAATAGGATTGATGAATTGATTCCTGGAAAAGATTAAGGACAGATAATCCCCAAAAGTTCAGATATCATCAACCTCAGCTTTTACAGTGTAAGTAATTTTTTGACCAAAGTTAAACATTAGACATTTTAGAACAAGATTAACTTAATTGTGTTCATTTAATTCTGCCTTTGTTATTTTACATTGATTTCTGTCTCTTCTAATTAATATATACATATAATCTTTCTTATAAATATAACTTTATTGTAATGAGCTTTAAAGAAATATCTTCATGCAGTCACATAAAGTAGACACACACACACACACACACACACACTCAATTCCAAACTTTAAATTTCTTATTGAACTAGTGTACAGTGAGTGTATAAACTCTGAATAGCGAAGTATGGAACTGCATTTAGGTTTTTGTACTTTTACTATCATTTGAATTTTTATTATTTACTTAACCCATACACATAGACAAATAGATAAACATACACACAAAGAAAAAATAAAATATGACAGAGTTGAAACTAGGAAAACATTAGCTTTATATTGCCTTTTCGATTCATATGCATTTATCAAATTTTGTCTTTTCTCAACATAGAATGTACTCCTTTATTTGAAGATTCTTGCCCATAATGAACACATGCATATTAGTAACCAACCTTAAGATTAAGTTAGTATTATATTTTGCATTTCAATATTAGATGATACAGATGGACAGAAAGCCAACAAAAAGGCAAGAGCTATATATGAGAATATCATTATTTAAAAATAGACATTGAATTCTGTGACTTGAAAAATCTCATCTTGCTTCCACTGTATCTGGCTGGTGACTGTGTCTCTTCCTTTCTTCCTGCCAGAATTATCCTGGTCTGGTTTCCCCGCCTATACTTCCTGCCTGGCTACTTTGCAATCAACATTTTATTAAGTCAATAGCAGTGAGAAATCTTTACTGTATACAAAAGTATTATCCCACAGCATTTCCCATTTTCTTTACTTTTCAAAACAAAAACTCTGATTCTAATCTCTTTCCTTTAGCTATTTTCCAGACCATTATTCATAACAACTTCAAACCAACACACTAAACACAGACAAACATCCATAATCCATTTTTGGGGAATGTGGGCATTGTTTTTGCTGTCTGGAGATGCTGATAATGTTATGGAGACCCAAATAAAATCTTAGCATTATGAAAAAAAATGTGCTCTTATTACATTACTCATGACCCTTAGTAATTATCAATTCAAATGTAATAGAAGTATATCTTGATGTTATTAGAAGAGATTAACTATTCATTCATTGATCTTTATCTCACTGACTTTCACAAATGCCATTTTTGAATTAGATAAAATATATGGCTCAAAAACAGATTTGTTTAATTCTTCAAAATAAGAAAGAATTTGAAACTATTATTTGAAAAGGTGCTCAACATTTTGTCCTGCAAACTTTTCCAACTGGACCACTATGCAGCACTGAGAGGAGATGGAGATAATTCTGTAAGGAATTCTGAGAAAGTGTGGCAGATTAATATAAAATTTTGATCTAGCACAGAGAGGACCAAGAAATGAGTGACTACTCACCAGGCAGGACACCCTACTTTCTAGGCCCTCCATACTGGAGTAAAACAACAGACCTCTTCCCAACCTGCCTCAGCCTCTCTAGCCAATCAGCTGGCAAGTTTCCTGCAGGTCAGATGATCCAAAACCAGCATCTAATTAATCAGACCCATAAACTACAAATCCCACTCTGCTCAAAAGTAAAAGAGTGGAAAGAGCGAGAATATAAACAAAGTGGTCAAGACCATGATGGGGATACTCATAGAAACAGTGTAACTCAGGTAATGGGAGTTCACCAAGACCAGCTAGGCAAGGAAAGAACCAGCATAGGCCCAAACTAGAACCTCTGAAAATGGGTTACAGTTAGAGCTGCAGGGCTAGAGCTGCAGGATGTATGACAGTGGCACCAGGATTTATCCCTACTATTTGTACTGACTTTTTTGGGAACCCATTGTCTTTTGATGAATATCTTGCTTAGCCTAGATATATTAGAGAGGGCCTTGGACCTTCCCTAAACAATGTGCTTTACCCTCTATTAGTGGAGGATGGGAGGTGGAGTCAGGGGTGTGGGGTGGGGTAGGAGTGGAGGAAATTGGAGTAGAGGAGGAACTGGGATTTCATGTAAGCAAAAGGTAGCTTGCTTTTTAAATAAAAATAAAATGAAAACAATAAAAATAAAAGTTGAGGAATGGGGGGAAATTGATTTTGATCCAAGGTTCATGTTGGAATACATTGGTTTACATTGACTTGTAGTGAGTATCCATAGAGATAGTATCATTTCTAATGATTTGCACATCTTCTCAAATGTTATTGCTCATAACAATGTTATTTTTCATGATCTTTGTAGTTGTTACCTACCCTCAGGTGAAGACTGGACTATAATTACCAATTTCTTTTAACTTAAAATTTTAATTAATATTAGAGAAAATAGGCAGGAAAGAATAGTCTTTAACATTAGGGTTTTACCTTCATGTTTATTTTTATCATTGTATATTCTGAAAATATAGTATGTATATTAAAATACCAGACTAACGTTCCTAAATATACATAAACACAATAATGTGTTATCTGTAGAAAATGTGAGAGCAAATGTAAAGACATTTTCTTCATGTACTTTGTTGGTGCTTGGATAGCTACTTCTTCTGAGAGTTTTCTTCTTCCAAATAAGAAGAAGAATCTTTAAACAATCTTTTGAAAAACTATTTGAAATTAAAAATCTCAAGGAAATAAGCTTCAGAAGCACCAAAGATCTTGAAAATTATAAAATTCATAGGGCTACTTCTCAAGGATATGAACAATGCTTGTGGAGGAGAGGAGACTAGAATCTCTAAACAGTCACTTGTAATTTCTTCGTGGATCATTGGAAATGCAGGTCTTTGGGGGTTGTTGCTCATGCTAAAGTGAGCTCTTAAATGATAAAATTTGCCTTTGTTTCTTCCATACTCCTAAAAGTAATTGATCTCTAATTGACCACAATAAGTCTCCTGGTACAACAAACTCAGCCTGGGTACAATTGTCCCTTTGTCTGTAACTGGTCGCTTGTTTTCAGTGAATAGGAATATGCTTTCTTATTTCCTGGAAAAAATTACACAATACATTTATCAAATAAAATTTTTCAAGGACTGTCTTGAGTGCACACTTGAGAATGAATTCATTTACTGAAGTAGTGGTAGCAATTATTCAGTCTCAAATTAATCCACATATTACTAATGGGAAGGAAAACTACTTTGATATTGTCTCAGAGAAGATTAATAAATTTAGTCAAATTTTATACATTTTCTACAAAATTATAGGAGATGAGTTAGATTTCTCAAAGTAAGGACATTTCAATTGCAATCTCTCTCTCTGTGTGTCTCTCTCTATCTCTGTGTGTATGTTGGACTTGAGTGTGTATATCTGATTGTATGTTCGTGTTTGCTTGTGTTTTTATATTGATTGTAAAATGCACTCAAAACATATTCAATATTTTTCTTGCAGAGAATTCCATTGAATAAGGTAATAATTACATGGACAGTAATTTCTCTTTTTTCTCACTTAAAGTTGCTATAATATGTATATGATAGAAAGATACACCAGTGAGAGAGAATGAAATAAACTTTTAGTCCCCATGTATATAATTACTTACCAACCCAGTTTTATCATATAATTATTGGAAATATTAGTGCTCTGAATTTAAGTTTTGTCTTCTGCTGGTATTTCCAATGATGTAGTCTTCTAGCTTACCTTACTTTATTACTTGTTATTTAACAAGAAAACATTTATTCTAATACTATACATGCCATCAATGATCTTCCAATAAAATGAAAAGTCTCTTTCTATCTGAGTTTATTGTGATACTATATTAAGAAAGACTAGATAAACAGTAAACGAAACTTCCTAATAAGCGTCTACATCTTTAGATCCTTTAGAGTAGACTCAAGAGTTGAGTGTATGACAATTTGTTGTGTTATACTTGCACGAAAATTAGAAGTTTTTTGAGGTTACCATAATATCTTCATTTTTGCTTTAAAAAAGTTCTATCAGAAAGTTTTATTTACTTCTATTCCCCATTGAAGATGCTGGAGTTGACAAGCAAAATCTGAAGCAATGATTGAAAGTCTGTTTTATTAGTCCGGATTGTCCCTAAGCAGACAAGCTATAGCAAAAATATCACAGTCAATACTACATCTTAAAGGGACAATACAAAATCCCAAAGGTTTGAGAACAATTTGTATTACAAGTATCATGTTGTGCATATAAAGCAAAACAATCCAGCTGAGCTTATTGAACTGTTTTCAATCATGTTCTCAGTCTAAGTTTAAGACTTATATGTATAAATTATGTCAATAATCAATAATGAATCTGTTATACCTTTTACAATGGATAAAATTATAGCTCATTGGCTCCTAGCCTGACAAGACTTTTAAAAATAAATATACTCGCATGATTAGTCAAATTGAAATGCAAATCTTCCAGTGCACCTTGTGTTGTTTCATGAAAACCTTCTTGGGAAATTTAGAGCATTAAAAAATTTTCTTATATTAAGTTATAATAATGTATATGAAATTAGAGATGTTTTATTTGTGTTTCATTTTACTATCTTGGGTTAACATTTTTTTGTTTCTCATGAGGTAGACTAAAATAAGTAATGAACCTATAGTCTTACTGTTCAGAGGCAGACTTCATGTATTTAGGCACACTTCTTGTTGAATCTCCTCAATCTAACTTCCTTTTTGGCTTATGTGAAAACAGCACCTGGCTTTCAGTTCATATGTTCCTTGAAAATATTCTCTCTCTGAGGTCTAAAGGTGACAACACTTTTATAGTCCTAAACAAGTGTTTAGCGCTTTGCAATTTGGTTTCCTTTCCATGAAATGACTTTGCAGCTTTGTGATCACCATGACAGTCATTGTGCCTCTACAGTCACTGTCCTGAATTTGTCCTAAACCGATATAGAGAAAAGCAGCAAAACCTTTATCACATTGGTAGATATTTGCAAAGCAATGATAGCAAATTTCATTTCACTTACCAATTTATATAAATACCATGTGCCCAGTCAGTCTTTTATGATACTTTTCTTAAGTCTTATCGGTCAAAGAAAAATGTTCTAGCTGAAATTAGGTCTAAAATATTCTTTATCAAATGGAGAAAAGGGGGCCAGCAAGATACTTCAGCATGTGAATCTTTATTACAAAGCCTGTGGGAGATATGAAGTGTGGGTTAGTATGGAATGCCTGATGAAGTTTGGAGATTGGATAAAGACACCATATAAGGGGATGGATAAGGCAGGAATGGTCTGTGGCTTTCACAGGAGATGCAGCCCGTGGGGAAGAAGGCTCCTTCTTGTGTTTTGTTGCAGTGCTAGGACCAAGTCTCAGAAACTGGTTATGGACAGAGAAGGGAGTGGTAATGGTCTTTAGTTAGCTTATCTGTTTTCCTGCTTTGCTTAGCTGGTGTATTACCAGTTATTATCTGCTGGTGCTGGAAGCTGGGATAATGAGATGAGTTAGGGGGGAAAATTTTGGGGAGATCTTTGTGTGCTATACAGGAGGGTATCGGCGAAGAAAGGAAAAATACAGCTTTTTTTTTTTTTTAACATAGCTGTGGACAAGACCAGTTCAGAGGATTTCATTTCAACCACAGAAGCAGGAGGAAAGCTGTGGGGCTGCCTTCCACCATCTTGTTGCCCTGTGAGGACTGTTCCTTGGGTTAGCAGTGACTGCCTGCTAGGGTTCAGTTCTCTACCAAATCAACAAATGCTGGGAGGAAGGTTAAAAGGGAAAGATCCGAACCATCCACAGAAGGTGGGAGCTGGAGTTTAGTGATGACTGCCATGGATTCTCTTCTTAGGAACTAAAGATGAGATGAGTTGATTCTAACGGAACAAACATAAAAGAATGTGGGAGGTGTACCTTGTTTTCTGGCAGACATGTTCTAATAATAAAGCTGAATCACTTTGCTATAGTTAAATATATTCTGTCTTTGCTTTAGTCTGCAACTCAATAGTATGAAAGTTTTTACTGTGAATGTGCTTTTGAGTTAAGATTGATATGAAAAAATCTTTAGATATTGGAATATACACAATGTGGCATATTTGGCTGTTCATATATAAGCACAGCATGGAGTGTGTCATGTGATAATATAATTCCCTAAACCATATTCGTGATCTGAAATTATATGCTAAATATTTTAGTTTTTAATAAAAGTGCTATTGGAAAAGATTAGATTAAGTTGTGAAAAATTCAAATGAACATCTCTGTGACTTTCAATTAACCATATTATCTGTGGGACATATTTATTTGCTCACACAGAATTGAAATTTTATTCTGTCTTCTTTTGAAACATTTTATTATTATTTAAAGTTATTTATATTAGAATGTTTATTATGCTGTGCAAATTTGTGCATATAACTGCTATTGTGTCTATTTGCACATGCATCTGGGTGTGCATATCAGTGTGTACATTGTTGTGTGTGGATGACAGAGACTGTCATCTGCTGCTCACCACTATCTTTCCAACTTCCTTACTTGAAACATGATCTCACACTGAATCCATACCGTGGCAATTTGCCTATACTGTCTGGCAGACAATCTCCATGGATTCTTCTATCTCCATCTCTCTTGTGGTAGAATTGTATGAAGACACCAGTATTCACAACAGATATCCAGGTACTAGGGACAAAAAGGGGGTCTTCGTGTTTCTGCAGCAAGGTCTTCAAGCTTTTCACTAACTGAACTATCATTCCAGCCCAAGAAATTACTTTCCTTATCAGGCAGAGAGCTTGGAAGATTCTTTGTTTTCTACCAATGTTATCTATAACCTAACATCTGTTTATGTTAAAGCTATTTAATAATCTTTCATATTACTATAATAATAGCAAACAGAAGAACAAATACGATGGCATTAGTGACTTTTTTAATCTCTGAGAATATTTTAATAAATGTTTCTATATTCTGTAGATATAATTGTCAATGTAAAGATAATTTCAAAACAATTTTTCATATTTTAAATATGTTTATAAATATATGGACAAAACTGTTACTATAGTTGTGTGTGGTTTTGTCAAAACCAGACTAGCTCCTTCTCATTATTTATTAGACTTGGACTTTTTTGTGTAAGGAGAAACTGTTCATTTCAGGTTGTGGTATTCATTTTCTCTAGTATTTAAAAAGGTTACATTAGCTACTAATTCCAATATATCATCTTCAATTTATACCCATAGTAAATATAAAGACACATTTGCTTTTTCATTTCTTCTCTGTTTAAAGATAAAGATATTGTATAGTTGACATTGACCTCTGTGTTGCAAGAAGCTATAAATAATGTGCTATGCAGCAGGCAGTTTTGATCAAATTCAGTTGTCCTGGTTTCCTTCTGTCATCTATGAAAATTGGCCCTCCTCACTGATGGATGAAGTCTACAGGTAAGGGGACTCATAGTGTTCCATCTGATTTCTTGTGTTCATTAGAGGAAAATGAAAGAGGAAGCAAGAGTGAGAGACATTAGGTAATTTGAAGTCACGGTGTCATGGTAGCACACTCTGTTGTGTAACAGGCCCAGAATCAAGGTCCATAGTATGACATTTACTTAAGGAAAAATAGTTCAAACTAAATAATCAGCTCACAGTAATCATGTCTTCAAACATTGTTTTTTGTTACTGCTCTCCATGATTACTTATTTTTCTAATCTTTTGTAATTATGTGTTCTTTTGGTTATTGAATTTTTGACTTGGGTTTTTAAAAGATGACCTTAAGAAGCACATACTAGCTGGCATGAAACTTGTGTAGCTGAGGATACTCCTGATATTTCCCCCACCAACACAGACTAGATTCATTAGAATGTACCAACATGTACAACTAATGCTACATATTCTACCCTTAATAAATAAGTGCTAAGAACAATGGAAATGGCATTATTTCACTGCATAGAGACTATTTCTTTATTTTTTGAAATTGTAATGTCATTATATTATTTGTCTCTTCTGTTACTTCTCTTCCCAAATACACTGGCTCTTTTTCAATTTCCTGACTTTTTTTCATTAATTGTCTTTATATGTACATATGTATATACATATGTATTTCTAAAACACATCTACTTTATCTTTATTATGGTTAATTTGATACGTTTTTAGGACTGACCATTTGTGATCAAAAATTAATTTATGTGCTCTTCTTTAGGTAAGATTATGTCTTTCACTCTTAATAACTTAACTACCAATATTTGCTTGAATAGAGTTGAACTCTCATGGATTTTCTCCTGTCTATATTGGCATGTCTATTTTGTTGTCCCTGCTTAGCTCATGCTTAGAAAATCAAGTTGCTGAGACTTTACAGGTATAGCTTCTGACTTTCCAAGAAAAACAATCTCCCATCAAATTCCCAATCCTCTCTCTCTTACAATCTGTCTGTCCTTTTATGTTATAATCCATGAGCTTTTGGTTCAGTAGTTGTTCCATTGGGAATGGAGATTCTACCACTTGGCAGTTTGATTTTGGTTTTCTTTAATGGTCTTTATCTGTTAAAAATGGAGTTTCCTGAGGAGGAGTGAGGGTTTTTTTCAGTTTAATTCTGTTTGTTTTTAGATTAGTCAAAATCTTTAAAGGCTGCTATCATTTTGTTCAGCAAACTATATTGCTAGACCTTTAAAATTATTAATATCAGAAAAATTCTCTATCAGGGAATATAATATAATCATTACAAATATGTTATCCTTAAGCCATATAAATTGTTGGTTTTATATTGAAGCTTTTAAAAATCAGATTAATAATATTTTAAATATTAATATGATTTTGATTGTATCTAATACATCCAAATGTTTTGAATAATTAATTCATATATAAGTCTGACATTGTATTGTATATAAGTCTGACATAATATTTTTAAAGATTGAAGAAAAGTCAATTGCCTAGAAGTTTATCTAATTCTTATTAGGTAAACTATTGTCATCTAATAAATCTCATATCCATTCCATGATCTTTCCATTCATTATACAGACTCTCACCTATGATATGATCATAGATATTTTTCTGTCATCTCTGTGAATTCTTTGTAGTAGAGATGCCATTCACCATGGTATATCTAAGAATGAGCAAGCAGTTTATTCTTCTAACTAATAAGCCAAAAATGTAGGGTTTTATCCATCACTAAATTGTCCTAGGCTACTGCAAGTATTTTTGTAGATATTTAAATAATAGTTTTATGTAATCAAATGGTAAGTTGTTCCGTACCAATAATTGACTAGACATCTAAAAACCTCAAGCAATCACAAATAATGTTATTAATACTGGATCACCCATACTATAGTTACATTTCTTTTATTTATTTGTTATTGATTATCGCAGGCTGCACGCATGGAGTTTAACACTGCAGAGTTACTAAATACTTGAAATCACAAAATTCATAATCAGTCACGACTCTGAACCATTTGCTCATTTTAAACTTTATGACTGCAGTATATAAACAGCCAAATAAAGCTTTATATTTCCTTGAAAATAATGCATAGGTGACACTGATGAATTTATATCCTGTTTCTACAAAAGTCAACAGCCAATATTACCAGAAAGAACTATAAAAAGGAGATATTTAAAATTCTTACTTCTATTAGTAAACAAAACTTTCATAGTGATGTGTAAAACATCTGTGTAGCTTTCCATAAAGAATCAAAATAAAATTTATACTTCTTTCAAATTTCTCTTAGTCTTCACTACAACTTTTCCATTATCCTTTGAGAAATTATATAATAAAGAATAGTATTATATATTACTGCCACATAATTATTTAATTCCATAGGCTATCATAAAACCAGAGGAACCCTTCATTAGCACATAAGAGTCACTCTGTGTATTTGTCAGCATCTGTCCCCTTATATCAGAGCTTGTTTTTGTCATTTTATTTGGCTTGATAAACTCACTGACCAAGTAAAGGAAAGTGGTTGTCTACAGTCCATAAATGGATCTATGATATAGCTCATAAAGGTTTTCATAGTTCTTGCAAAGTATTTCTAACCTATTTAGAACACCAAATATACTAAAAAAAGGAAGAAATTCATACAATGGCTTTAAGCTTTTATCTTTGGCTAATGGTATGTCCTTAGACATTCTGTTATTTAGTAATAGTTTTTGGGACATAACATTTGGGTGAACTTTTAGTTTCACATGAAATTTTTCCTTCTTAAAGCTAATGTTAAACTCAGAGTATTTTATTCTAAGGAAAGGCAAAATACTTTCACCTGAAAGAAAAGGTGACATTTCCATTTTGTACAGTCTGCTAAAAATGCCACAGCAGCTACAGTTTTTAATCCATGATTGTGAGTTATGCATGGATTGATTTTAAATGTAGCATTTTATTACTAGGGAAGAAAAAATGGTGTTTCCTTAAAAATAAGATTAAATAGATATGTAACGGGATTTTAGTTGCAGAGGTGAATTTTTATGCATGCTCGTTGGTTATGCTGTAAGAGATTTCCTTTCTGCATTTACTGTATGTTTAAAATATCAGCCATAAACACCTTGAAGGGCAGGTGCTGAAATGACAGTGACTCCATTCCATCTGTGTAAAAGGTTAGTGCCATATTGCAATACTTAGCATAACCTTAAAAATCCATAACTTACACCCTCTTTCTAGGCAAGTTTTATATTTAAATGTGGTTTGGAAAATATATTCTCACAAGTTAAATACATAGTAAAGAGTATTGCCTTGTTTTCATAAAATAATTAATCACTTGCTGTAGAGTTGTTAAAATACTATAAACTTACTGTTGGTTTGGGTGTTTTATACATGCATGCAAAAATCTTCACAGTACAATGCAAGTTTCCTAATGTCAATCTGTGTACATCTATTCTAATAAATAATTTTAACAGCTTGCAAATTTGAAACTAATATGGAAATCAGTAAAGAAAAATACTTTTTCTCAACTTAAGTAACTTTTATTAGAGATGGGAAAAAGGTGATCTGCTCATATTTAGAGAAATCTCTTACATACAATTGGAGTTTATAATATGAATTCATTACTATATCTTCTATCAGTTATATGGCCAAGATAAAACTGGTTAGTTGGAAATATTATGTTACTGATCACCATGGTAAATCACGCCTTTAATTTATCATTTCTGAAGTTGAGACAGGAGAATAAACATAAATTAATAGTCCAGCCTTGGCTACATAGAGAATTTCAAATCAGTTTGGGTTTAAATATGGGCCCTATTTCAAAAATGAAAAAACAAAACAAAACAAAAAATCCCAGAAACTATGATTTTATTCTCTTATTTATGTAACTTCACATGCAATTCTATTTATGTTGAATTAAATTTTTATTTTAAAATTTGAGTGAACTTTATCATTATAAATAACATAATTAATTTTTCTTCTGGTAAGTATTCATCAAATTTTCAGCTCTTTTATCTTCCCAATGTACACTTACACAAACAACAATATTTCTCCATCCTGTTTTTCATTGTTAAATTCTTCCACTCTTTGATGTATTTGTAATCCATATTAAAATAATCAATCTCAATTTATTAGATCATGATTACATTCACACCTTATTTAACTTACCTATCACTTTTTAAGTAATACCAATAGTTATTGGAGAGATGGTTCAGCAGTTCAAAACAAAACAATAAAACAAATAAATAGAAACCTACAGTGCTTGCAGAGGCCCTTGTTCAGTTCTCAGCACACAGGTTGTGTGGCTCATAGCCACCTGTAACTCCTGCTTTAGGAGATGCAGCCTCTCTCCTGATCTTTGTATGTGCTAGCACATGCTCAAAAGAAGAATACAAGTAATTAAAAAGAAAATAAATCAGTAAAAAGAAATTACTCTCAGGAGCTATAAGAATAGCCAAAATAATCTAATATCAGAAGCTATTCTTTGTACTTGTTCACTTTCTTTCTTATTTAAATGCATTTAAAGCAAATGAAGAGTATTAGTCATCACATTATAGGTTATAGAGAATATAATTGTAGACAGGGCTATTTTAGGACAGAGAATATTATCATCAAATATTTCAATTTCTTTAACATTTCTTCTAAATCTGAGTACTCTATAGTAAAACGTTTTATTTAAATGTTTGTTTGGGAATCTGAATAACCAAAATAGCCAGGCCAATTTGGTTCAATTTTAAGTCAATTTCCCCAGTTACTTCGTTAAACCTAAGGTATCATCATAAAAAAAAAAAGAATACAACTGAGAGAGCTTATATGGTGAGAAAGAATCTTGACAGAGTGGAGAGAGCAGTGTTCTTCATTCCTAACAGCCACATTATAAGAATGAACCAGATCCAGTAACAAAGGCAGAATTCTTCCAAAGCCAGCACCCTCCATGTCCCAATCTCTTGTCAATGCACTCTATCTTTTAAGGGTTCCAAAGACCTCTACTCTGTTTGTGATGAGAAATAATCATTTGGCATTGAACTAAAGGAACCCATTCATTGTTCATACAAGCTGGAAATAAAGATATATTGCTGCTATTTGATTTATAAGGAGACAAGCAGCTAGTAGCTATGTAAGAGGTATAGACAGGATTTCAGGCATGGAGAGAGGATATAGGAGATGAATTAATGTGTAATATAGACACACTAACCTGATACACAGAATGGGATAAATGTAAAAGTCATGTGGTAGAATGTAGGTTTGTAGTAGGAGGCCACTAGTTTCCCGGTTGCCCAGACTCCTGAAATAATCACACAGAAACTGTATTAATTAAATCACTGCTTGACCCATTAGCTCTAGCTTCTTATTGGCTAACTCTTACATATTAATTTAACCCATCTCCATTAATTTATATTTTACCACGAAGTTCGTGGCCTACTGGCAAGGTTCTGATGTTTCTCTCTCAGGTGGCTGCATGGCTTCTCTCTGATTCTGCCTCCTTTCTCCCAGCATTCAGTTTAGTTTTCCCCTGCCTAGCTCTATTCTGCACTTCTCTGTTATAAAGTCAAAGCAGTTTCTTTATTAACCAATGGTATTCACAGCATACAGAGGGGGTTCCCACATTGAAGATTAATAAAAATATGGGTTGATTTAAGTCATACAAGCTAGTGAAAAACACTCTTCAGCTAAAGGCCAAATTTTTTGATTAATAATATATCTCTGTACCATTATTTGCAAAGTGGCTTGTAGCACATTGTATTGGATTGTAAAGCCACTGCAGTAAATAAAAGTCTTCTAATTTTTGTCATCCTTCAATCTTTGTCCACCTCATTCTTAGATGGGGTTCAAGACAAAAACCTGGCAAAAGAATCAGTTCTTCTATCACTACGCTTAATACTCTGTTGTTGCAATATAAGGGGCTTTAATACATATGATAACATATGGCTCTAATTAAGTCTGTACAGCTGAAGACTGTTAGGCATTCATCAAAGAATAGAATGTGCATAGAAATAGAAACCCATTTATTTTTGTAACTTTCTCTCTCTCTCTCTCTCTCTCTCTCTCTCTCTCTCTCTCTCTCACACACACACACACACACACACACACACACACACACACACACACTGAAATGGGTGTCTCAGTGTTCAGCTGAACATTTGGATGATAATTGTAAGCCTCCTTATACTGTCACTTGCAAACTGATGAGTAGATTGAGGGAGGAGGTGAGGTGAGGGAATTAGAAAAAAATAGAGGTGTTAAAGTAGAGTGGTTAAGAAAGGAGGAAGAAAAAGCATCAAAGAAAAGAGGGAGAAACCTTTAAAATGTAAAAGGTCTGCAAAAAAATTTATATCCATGTTACTTCTCAAATTTGTGAACTATTCCAGAATTATGAGCACTTTGACAATGAATATGTACTCAACCTATGAAAAAATACCAAAACAAAACAACACCAGAAATCTATAATTTGAAAAGAGATCAAGGAGGATCACATAAGAAGGTTTGGTGACAGAAAACAGAAGGAAGGGTGTATTTCTGAGATAATCAAATGTATATATGTTCTGCTCAGTGTTTACAATGTTAGCATGAAAGGGAAAAGGCCAAAAATATATTTTTCAGTGGTATTTTGAATCAAAATTTACCATAAATGGCAGAAACAGTAAATTAACCTCTTGGAAGATAAGAGGCAATCATTCCATCACCTATCAGTGGCATAAAAATGAGCCTATGTGAGATAAATTATAATCCTTTAATTAAAAGTATTACTAGGGAAACTGTTGATCATCACCTCTAAAAACTCTGGCCTTTTAAATCAGACTTGGAATAGATTGTAATTATCTTTAAATATCAATACTTATTTTCTGGGTTTTTGATATTTTAAATATGCTGCAATTACACTTTTCCATATTAAGTGAATGCTAAGATATAGTAGAGGACTTTTAAAATTATACACTTGCTGGAGGTAAAAGCAGAGATAAACAAATGCAACAGTGATCCAAGAGCTGGCACGCATACCAATATGTCAGTTTTACATCTGGCAGGTCCATGATGACAACAGATCTGCTGAAGCAAATGCTTTCCTGACAAGCCATTAATTAGAATTACAATCATCTTCCCTGAAATGGTCTTTAAAATAAATTGTCAACTGCAAATGGATGAAAATAAATAGTTTGTCTCTTCCTCCCCAAGCTCCTGGAATAAAAGGCCAAAGACAAAAAGGCTTACAAGTATGGTAATTTTCAAATGGGAATGTGGGAGCTGTACCTCATTTTAGATCATAGCTAGTATTCCCGTAATTGAAAGTCTTTCCCCACCTCCCTTTTACCAAATTTCTCTAGAATTACATGTTAAGAGGATGTTTCTGTTTACTCTTTCCATTAAACAGCAACTTTATTCACATTATTCTGCTGAACAAAGGATATTTGCCAAAATTTCTTTAACTCACAATCCCAAAGACCAGGTAAACAATCCTAAGGAGATTCATATCCTCATAGCTGTATTGACTACAAGAATAACCTTCAATCTTTCATGATATTAGCCTTATATATAAATCTTAGAAACAATGAGATTTTCCCAAAGACATTTAGGAAATTATTGGGCCATAATAACAACATTTACACAATATTCATTCAAATTTTAATTTGAATTAAAGAAATTTATAAATTAATGCATTGTACATCATGTTTTTATTATTTTATTTAGACAACATTTTCCCCCATTTCCTTTAGAATGTGTTCATTAAGGGTAGTTCAAGGGTCTATGGAGATAAATCATTTAATAAATGATTTTTTTCATGATCTTGAGAAACTGATTTCAACTTTGTTAAAATCTTATGAATGACAGGGTTGTCTACATTTTCCTTTAAGCCCAGGTCTGAGGAATGAGAAATAAGTTCAGGGAGGAAATGATGGCTTCAAATTCACTGAGAGATCATGCCCCCAGTGAAAGTAAGACCAAACTATGGCCTACATACACACACACATGCACTGACACACACCACATAAATACATATACCTGTACCAACAAACATATACACACAACACACCAACAAACATACAAAAATATACACACACACAGACATGCACCTGTATCTGAAAACCCACACATACATTGCCCAACCGTGTCTGTACTTTCAAATACACTCTACTCACACACATGTCATTTACCCACAGTGATTTAATAATACTAATTAAGTGTTTTGAATGAAGAATATAGGAGTCTCAGAATTTATAATAATACTAAGGGAAGATTATATACAAATAAATAATTAGACTTTAAATTGAGCTTAACACTTCCTTATTAAACACAATAAATTTATGGAAATAGATAACATAATCTCCAGAAAAAAATTCATACTGACAAAATGACATAATAAAGCAACATTACCATACTTTTAAATATCTTTATCCATAAAGTTATTTTATATTTTAGGTACTGTTTTATTACATGGTCCACATAAAATTGTAGAGGAACTGTATCACCAGTATATGAATAACAACCCATCTTATGTAAAGTTATGAAAATCTCATCAATATAATAGGTATACAAAAATACCAAACCAATTTACTTTAACTTTTGTGTATACCTATATAATCTTCCCACGTTGGACAGCAGTAGTAGTGTGCTGGTTAAATTTGTGCCAAATTGACACATTCATAAGGGAGGAACAACCACAAGACTATCGTGCATTTTCTTAGTAATTGGTGTGAGACCTCAGATCACTGGATGGAGCTATTCCTGTACCGGTGCTCTTGGATTAATATGTAAGATGGCTCAGTAAAGTATAAGAAGAATGCCAATAAGTAGCACACTTTCAGGCCACTGCATCATGATAATCCTGCCTCCAATTCTCTGATCTTCTTGAATTCTTACATTGCCTTCCCTCAGTTCCAAAAAAATCTTTTCCTTCCCAAATTGTTTTTGGTCATTGTTTGGGTGGAGGCTTCACTCCAGCCCCTGGTATCCACATATCCAAAGAGTCTGGAACATTCAGGTGGAAGGTTCAATCCAAGACCCTCCCCCATATATCTCCAAATCCTGTTGCCTCTCAGAAAACCCAACAAATGATGACTTATCCCTCAGAGATGCTTAAGATCACTCCCAAATGGTGTTTAAGGTGCACTTCCCCACCAGAAAACAAACACATGGTTTTCTTTTTCTTTCTTTTCTTTTTGTTGTTGTTGTTGTTTGTTTGTCTTTTCGAGACAGGGTTTCTCTGTAACTTTGGAGACACGATTTTTCTTTTTTCTTTCTTTCCCATCTCATCTTTGAAGAACTGGAAAGGCATCTGTGAGTGTTGTATCCTTTAAACAGGGGCTTTTCCCATTTTTGTTGGATTTCCATTGTTGTATTGGTGGAGAGACTTGTCAGGGTACAGGAAATTTTCAGTTATGTGTTTCATAACAAAAATAATGATCCGAATGAAGCTAATGTATTTCTATTTTGCCTGTGGACACTCTTTATTAAACATGCCTTATTTTTTTTCCTTTTTTTCTTTTTCTTTTTATAAACCAACCTTCATAAAATAAGTAAACATCAGAACTAAAATTTATGTTTTATATATCAGGCATATTTAATAAATTTCATTTAAGAATGCCCTACTTTGCTGAAAATAATTTTAAAATAAATGCCAGAGTATGCAAGTTTCTTTAAACAAAACGAAAGTTTCAAGTGGACCAACTCTAAGTTAAACACTAATCCTTCATGTCACCAACATGGAGGTGAATATACAGAATACTTTTTGTAAATTCTTCTAAGCTCTTATTGTAAAGAAAAGCATATAATACAATATAAGAAGGAAAATATGAAGAAATTGTGCCAAAGGGTTCTGTAATATACAAACATGTGAATATCAGAAAGACTAATTTCTGAGAATTTGTTAGACATACTATTTTGTAACTGTTATATAGGTTTTAATGTCATAAAATTTTTCACTTCTCACTGAACTTCTTTGTTATCATCTGAAATTTCTTAGCATGTAGCCCAACAGTATTTCTAATTATTAAGATTAAACTTTCTCCTCCTGTCACTATTTATTCTATCAATTATAGAAAAAAGATGTGTCAGAGGCACAATTTGAAAAGCCAAAGTCTGATTTGGTGGACAAAAGGTACTGAGCCCTGTGTAAGTAGTCAGGCATGTATTCTGTATTATGGAAAGTTTCACTGAAAATTTTGTTTATTATTATCTTGCCAATGAAAGCTTAGAACAATTTATCTCCAAATCCTTCTATGTAACTGGGAATATAATTCAGTGCCTTGAGTGTCTACCATGGTAAAGTCCTAGATTCTACCCTCGGCAGAAAATGAGAAACTTCTGATATTAGAACAGGTATACTTTCTCTATGAGTTTGGTTTTATGAGCATTTTCACTGTTTTGAGGTCTGTAGAAAGAGTCCACAAGTCAATTGAAAGATGCTATCTTAGAACAGACAGACTGTCATGTACTTGCCTTAATCTTCAATCTAAGATACACAGACAATAGATCATAAGACTCTGCTTTCTTCACATAGAATGAATTAATAAAAAGTGGCCTTGCCCTGTAGTCAGATTAATGAATATCTTAAATGTCACCATAGAAACTTCATCCAGCAACTGATAGAAAGAGAGACAGAGACCTGCAGAGGAGCACTGGTCTGAACTCCCAAAGTCGAGTTGAAGAGTGGAAGGAGAAAGAATATAGACAAAGTCAAGACCATTAAGGGGACAAACACTGAAAGTTTACCTGAGCTAAGGAAATCTCACCAACTCCAGTTGGGCAGGGAAGGAACCAGCATAGGTCCAAACTAGACCCTCTGTATATGGGTGACAGTTGTATGGCTGGGGCAGACTATAGGGCCACTGGCAGTGGCACCAGGATTTATTCCTACTGCTTGCACTGACTTTTTGGGGACCTATTTTTTTAAATAGATACCTTGCCCAGCCTAAATATAGTAGGGAGGGCCTTGGACCTTCCCCACCCCTGAGGAGTGGATGGGGGTTATGTAGGGGGATAGGTGGAAGAAATAGGAGGAGGGGAGGTAGTGGGAACTGGGATTGATAAATGAAATGAAAATATAATAGTTTGCTTTCTTTTTTAAAAATATGAAATAAATCAAATTAAAAATTAAACCACTGACAGAAACAATACAATATTTGAATTGCAAAACCAGGGTATCGATGTAAGTTACTGAAAATACCAGTGTTTTGTTACTGGGTCAAGTTTACCTGAAATAAGTAATGAGAAATGAATCTTGACCAGATCAGGTTGGAGGAATGAAGTAAGACTTAGTCTCTGACAAGTTTATTGCAAGCAATTAGACTTTTTATACCCTTATCACAAACACAATAATGGTGGTTGTCAGATTCAGTTCAATCATAGTTGCTAGGATACAATGGCATTTGCAAGCTTTACAGACTACCCAAGATTATTGTTTAAGAGTAATTGTCCTGTCAAGTGTCTATATGTTCCACTCACTTCTTGGGAATGCAGATATACATAGGTAGTCTGAATACTTTCAGTGTTGCAGGGAGTGCCTCAGTTTCTCAGGAAATAAAAGACACACAGTACCATAGAAACCATGGACTCCAACTGGAAATATCTATGACACATAACTCTTAAGACAGTTAAACCAGGCCAACTCCTTAATATTTTGATGCCATGATGATTCAAACCAAGATAAAAGTAATAGCCAAAACAGTCCCTCTGAGCTGTATGATTCAATAGAAAACACTTAAAAAGCATACCATCAGGAAAACTTTAGCATCAAAGAACTTTCTCTTATATCATACAGAAGAGGGCACAGGAAAAGGTATTCAAATACTTCTTTCATTGAACATTCAAAGGACAAGAAAAATATAGAAGAAAATTCATGTAAAAATAGTAAAAATTTTCCTGTTATCAGAGTAGATGATCACATCTTCTCTAAATCACTGTTAGAAACTTACAGATAAAATAATGAGTCATTAAAACAGTTGAAGAACAATGATACATAGCAATGAACTGCAATATTTACCTTTGAGAATAACCTGAAGTAACAGGTGCTAAGACAGTAAAATATGACTAAAAGATGATATGGAGCTAAAACAGAGAGGGAGGTATTAGGATAAAAGAAATTTTAGGTGATGAATGGAGAAATTAGGGAATATTTGGGAAAGATAAAAGAGATAAACACAGAAAGTTGGACAGGAAGGAATGTAAAGTAACAATAACTTGATTTGAAAAAGTAATAAAAAGCATATTGTTATCTATTTACCTGAATTTACATAAAATGCACATAACTATGTGTTTACATAAAATTCATATTTAAATGAACTTTTCCCACCATGGCTGGCAATGCGTCCTACAACTTCAAGAGTCACAGAGTATCACAGGCATGAGTAGCCCTCTTAAAAGACATTGATCATGGAAGTCCAAGACTAAGCAAACTTTATAGGGTGTAGTTATTGTACTTGATTGCATACTAGATGGGGAAGGTAAGCCAATATTGTTGAAGACCCTGTCTGCATTTGACACTGAAGTTAGGTCTGATCTGAAAGCTTCTCCTAGAGAACTAACATTATGAAGTTAGAAAATCCAGTCAAGTTTCCAAGTGAGGGAAACAACCAATAGTCCTGCACAACTAACATGCCTATGAACTACAGCTCTCATCATGGAACAGTTCCCCTAATGGTTCATTCAACTCTGGTAAGTAACTTGGTAGTAACCATAGTACTCGAAATGAACTTAAATCTAAAATCAATCAGCAAGGAGGAAATTATGTATGGTACTAGAAATCTAGCCCATTACCCAGAGCTAGTGAATTCATGGATCTTATAGGAGACCCTATGTCTGTCCCTTGGCAAAAACAGAATAATTCCTAACTATTTCTTAAATATTTATTCTTATACCCACAGATAAGGGTAGCTGTCATCCCTCAAAACAGGAACTTCCCTTTGCAACATATAAAGACCATTAGAGGAAATTGTAGCTGATAAAAAGTGCAGATAAAGAATGATCAAGTGATACCCAGAACCAGTCTTCAACAAAACTACTGAACCTAAGATGCAGAGAACATTTTAGAAAAGGGGCAGAGAGACTGTAAGAGCCAAAGTATTGGAAACATTGCATAAAAGTTCTTACACCCAAAGGTCTCCATAGAAATCAGCAATGTTAAGCATGAAGGATTATCTTTCCAATGGAAAAGATGTATATATATCTTTTTTGTATATATATATTTTTTGCTCAAACAACAAGCAAAAAATAGAATCAAAACAAAACTGTTTTTCCATCTAGAAATCTGTTAATTGGACATGAGTAATAGTCAGTGATCTACACTATCTGTTGGGCCAGGTCACATGATGCTCCTTTATCCAGGACTAGAGGTGTCTGTTTATTTAAAGGACCCTTAAATCCAGGGACTCCTAAATGATCTCCCAAAGCCAGGAGAAGAGATTGCTTTATAATCCAAATGACCTCTAAATTATTGTATGACCAAAACTAGGCCAAACTCTTCCATAGGTCCTTAAGCTAGCACATGTACCCTGAATTGAGTTTTGATGCAATTAAACTTCCTTATGTACCAAGGGTTGTATTGCACTGAGAAACTTTTTTGTTTTCAGATTATGCTGAGCTTAAATATGTTGGAAATAAACTGCATCAAATTGAACAGGGTTTTCAGTTTCACACAGATTTTCAACCAATGGAATGAGAAACTCATAAGGATGTATATGTGTTAAAAGACTAGGAAAACAACAACAAAAATCAACAACAACAAAACAGGAAATTCAGGTCCCTGTTTCTCACAGTTTCTCCAAACATGGTGATGAATAATTTGGAATTAGTGAAAAATATCACATTCCTAATCAAAGATTTTTAAAATAAACCAGAACACAATACAACAAAACAGGGAAATATACAATGACAATTTTTTCCACAAGAAAAATTCTTACTAAACTGCACTTTGGAAGAAAGCTATTATGGGGAGTATTTCATAAAACAATTCCTTATTTTTTCTTCTTATAATAAGCAAAATCATATTAACAGAAGTTTGGAACCTTTCTCTAAATGAGAAACTTATTCTGAGTTAACAATATTTTTTTGAAATTTAAAGCAACAGGGGTTAGAAAAATAAAATCATTATTTAAATTACATGCGATAATAAAACTCCACAAAACCAAAAATCTATCCCAGGTTCGTAGTCTGGTTTTGAACTCACAAAGCTCTATCTGCCTCTGCCTCCTAAGTGCTGGGACTAATGACATATACCACCACCGTCTGGTTAAAATAAAACTCTAAAAATTACAGAAAAATAAAATATGGGCAAAATTCTGTGAATATTTTATTAATTAAAATGTATTAATAATAACTTAATACTTATAAGATCCTGTGAAATGTAAACTAAACTCAATGGATATCATTTTACACCCATTAGAATGAATATAAAAAAGATATTTGTTCAACTTTGTAGACAAACAAACTGCAAACATTGTATTTAAGTATATAGAATGAGAATAAAGATGTTTTACAAAAATGTGAAAAGTAAAATTAAAAGCTAAATAAAAGATATTATAGGATATCTAACTGAGAAAATTATATCTATATATGTATACATGTCAATTAATTATGTATTTTGTTGTCTATAACATCATTATTTACAAGGGAGCAAGCAGAAACAAATTAGCTATTACTTTACAGATTAATAAATAATATGAGGCATATATTAACCCAAGTACTGCCAGTAATAAAAATATTAAACCAAGCTAAATATTATAAATTTTTTAAAAACATTATGATAAGAAAATTATGATGATTTTGTATCATGATGGATATCCAAAAAAGAAGTCTGTGAAAGGAGCAATTTATTGGTTTCTTATAAGTAAATATGAGAAAGGTACTGACTATAAAATTATGTCAAAATTGTTAGGAATTAATAAGCATCTAAAAACTTGGACATGGTGACAGACGTTATTGGAATTATTTGTTAGCAATTTTTGAATTTTAAATTATGTAAATTGTAATTCAATAAGACTGTTACATTTTAATTCACCCTTCTGCGTTTTATAGTTATAAAATTACAAAGTAAATAACCTAAAATAAAGAAATATTTTCTGAAAATCTTCTAAATGGCTTTTAAAGAATATGATGTTTTATTTTCTCAGATTGTCAAGGGTGAATTTACAAGCAAAATACAGAAAAGCTTGCTTTCCCAAAAGGAAATACTAACATCGAAGAAATACTACACTATGCACACTTCTAACTGCTCTTTCATCCCCAGGTGTCAGATTTAATAAACTAAATTTTTCAAACAAAATTGTAAACTTCAAATCCCAATACCCAAAAGTTTACTTTTTCTTATATTTGTTTTTTACTTTCAAAATTCCCCCAAAGTCCTTCAAGTATAATGAAAATACACACAACTTTTCCAAAAAGATATCTTAAAGACTGATGATTCTGAGTTTAAAATTTGCAGTCATTCTTTATAAATTGGAGTATGTATTGTGAGATATTCCACCTTTTGATTATCTCTTTATTTGAATTCTTTTTTTCTGTGTGTAGCTTTTGACTACTGCATTAAAGTATAAAAAGCATTACTTATTTTTGTTAAATTAGTGAAGCTCATGGGCTTTGGAAATTCTATGCATAGAAGATTGTGAGTACTGTTTCTGTCAACATGTAAAATCTTAATCATTAATATGCAACATTTGTTCCTAGTTAAAGTGATCTCAATGTTGTTTTAAACTTGTAAAAAGTTCTCTGAAAATTAAATAAGCTTTATTTCAATAAACATATAAATGTACCTAAAGTAAAACTGGACTGTTTACCCTAACATTGGATTCTGCATCTTAAAAGCATAAGTTAAATCATGATAGGGTCATTAAACAGGAAAAACCTGCAATACCAAAGATTATACTGAATAAAAGTTTAAGCCTTCTTTCCTTTGAATTGCTAAGAATTTTTGTTATAGACAGAGACAGAATATAAGAGTCAGATGATCTTTATAATTTCTTTTAATTTTAGAGATAATAATATAACTGCATCATTTCCTTATCTCTTTCCTCCATTTAAACCCTCCTATATACCACTCATTGCTCTTATTTAAATTTATGTATAATTATATTAAATGTTATTATATAGCTATAATATATCTGTAATAATAAGCATCTATATCCTTAAATACAGCCTGTTTCATTTTTCAGTATTTATAATGCAACTCATATGTGTGGTGTCAGTGCTTACCATTTGGTGTTAGATAACAAACTGGTGTGGTCTTCCCCGAAGAAGATTGATGTGTGATTCTGCTCTTTGTGCTGTGAATACTATTGGTGAATAAAAAACTTCTTTGAGCCAATGACAAGGCAGAACAGAGGTAGGAGGGGAAAATTAAACTGAATGCTGAGAGGAAGAAAACAGAGTAAAGAGAAGCCATGTAACTCTGCCAGAGATGGGCACCAGGAACTTTAGCTGCTAAACCACTGCCATGTAGCGATACACAGATTAACAGAAATGGGTTAAATAATATGTAAAAGTTAGTCAATAAGAAGCTAGAGCTAATGGGGCAAGCAGTGATTTAATTAATACAGTATCTGTGTGGTTATTTTGGGGCTGAGCAGTCAGGAATGAAACAAGCAACCTCCTTCAACAGAAGATGATTTTTCATACTCTCAGTATTTCTTAGTTTGCCCAATGACTAGTGAAGCCATGGACTTTGGGAAAAAAATATATAATCTCCATTTTACCAAATCAGCATAATCCCTAGATACATTCTAAACATTTGTTCTTAAACACATGGACTGACATATTTCTCACTCCTCATCAAGGAAACTTCTTTTTGGAATAGAAAGAGTTCATTACAGAAAACTACAACCAACGAAAATGTAGAGGTGTGGAGCCCAGTCCTAGGGATATGTCCACAAAACTATTCATTTACATCATGGAGGCTTTGAGAACATCGAGGTTGAGTGGACAGGAGGCTTATCAGTGCAAGATGATCATGGAGTTTGATGTGAGTTTTAATCTCCTAGAATGTCAGATGTGAGACCAAAACTTTCACCAACATGAGAGACTGCCTAAACATGAAATTTACAAGAATAATTGTCATACTAAAGTGGATGTGGGAAACCCAAGAAGCATCAACCCTAAGGAATCATTGGTGGTTCCTTACGTGATAAAGCAAAAAAATAAAGAACACTTTATCATGAATCTAACTAGGGTGTGGAAGCAGCTTATGCAAAAAGTCTTGTCAGAATCTGGAGATTGTATCTCTATACTGCACATCTTTGCAATGAGTAGGGTCCAAAAATTAAGATTAAAGTTGAAAGTAGTTTGACACCATGACCATTTAAGAGAACATATCCCATGACCATGAATTTTGAACATATTTATAGCACAAGGTATCAATTCTCTCTTGTGTTAAACGGCTCAAATACAGTATAAAAGGAGTTAATTTCCCTTATAAACTTTACTGCCACTATCGCACAAATGTGCATATCTTGCTTGGTAGGTTAGATTTAGAGTAGAAGAAGGAAAGAGAAGAAATGAAATTTTATTATCCAGCCTTCTATGGGCAAGTGTTTTTTTAAAGTTCTTCTGAGTCAATCATATTCTTAAACAAGTCTTTCTGTATCCATAAGTAAAAGGTTTTTGTTTGAGATAATGAAATTATTGTTGGTGTGAATATATATGCATTGGATCTTCCACACACAGAGTGCTATTGTTTCAAAAAATTCGTTTTGACATTTGAAATTGTTAGAGTTATATACAGTCTCTATTCTAAGATGAAAAACATTCATCTTTTATGTTAAACTTTTTATTTATTTATTTATTTATTTATTTATTTGTTTATTTATTTATTTATTTATTTATTAAAAATTTCCACCTCCTGCCCGCCTCCTTTTTCCCTCCCCCCCCACATCTCCCTCCCTCTCTAGTCCTAAGAGCAGTCAGGGTTCCCTGCCCTTGGGAAGTCCAAGGTCCTCCCCTCTCCATCAAGGTCTATAAAGGTGAGCCTCCAAATAAATCAGGCTCCCAAAAAGTCAGTCCATGCAGTAGAATCAAAACCCAGTGCTATTGTCCTTGGCTTCTCAGTCAGCCTTCATTGACAGCCACATTCAGAGTGTCCAGTTTGATCACATGCTCCCTCACTCCCAGTCCAGCTGGTCATGGTGAGCTCCCATTAGATCAGTTCCACGGTCTCAGTGGGTGGACACACCCCTCGTGTTCCTGACTTCCTTGCTCATGTTCTCCCTCCTTCTGCTCCTCATTTGGAACTTTATCTTTAATTTACATACAATACTTGTTTGAAGACTGAGACCAAGTGCCTAACATATTAGGAAAATTTTGTTTGACTGTGGGAGAATGTTGTGATAATATTTTAAAAAGACTTATTTGTGGGTATTATTTTGGGTAGTATACATATATTGTATACTATTTCATGATGCAAATCAATGAGAACAGTAAATAATCTGTAAGATATAGAGATTTAATTTATCTTGTTATGCCATATTCAGTTGATAACCCTGGAAGATCTCTTCTTTTCTGAAGAAAAATAGAGGATAAGGAGATCTGGGAAGATGTGAGGTATTTGTGGGGAACTGAGGAGGTAGGAGGGAGTGAAGGTTAGACTGAGATGTTAGAGAGATGAGTAAATAATAAGAAATAAAGATAAAATAAATAGACTTATTTGGCTAAACTCACACAGATACCATTTCCCATCAGTTTTATTTTTGAATATTTCTCTTTCTAGAGACTGTACACTTTGGGAAACTCTCAGATAAGACCTCTGCTCCCAGATTATGTTTACTTTTCTTAACATAAGTAATTGCAATATTCCCTCTAATTCTCTATTTCTCATTTTTCTTCCCCTCCTTTCCCACAAAATGAATATTCTGTGTGCTATTTGGAGTGACCCATGTGTATAGTTTTGTAGCAGTTATTAATTCTTGAAAGGTTATCACCACAAGTCTCTTGTGAGCTTATTAAAATAAACGGTGTTACCTAAATTTTGTCTAAGAGTACATTTAGTTATCTTTAAGTTAAGTATTATTTTGCACTTGACTGACTAGTAGTACTCAGAAAATGCAGCTAATGCAAGTTACTTTTCATCCAAATTTCTGTATGTGAATGACTAGAAAAGACATCTTCAATTTACATTTCTGAATTGGTCATACTTTCGGTCCATGAAGGACTGTGTCACCTGATCATTAAGTTGCCCGCTATCCTGTTGGAGTATGTTGCACTTGTTTCCCAATAAACTTTCTTTTATTAAAATACTAAAATAGCAAAACATTAAGGTATACTGAAAATGAAAGTAAAGCTTTATAGATATTATACATGCACATATTTGTGTAAATCTGACTGATATATGAAATGTGCTAAAATTTGAAATGTAATGCTTGACACTACAGTATAAAAATATGAAATTTTCAAGATATGGTAAGAAAACAAGAAAGATTTGTATTTTGACTGGGACTCCCAGCTTTACAAAGAGCAGGAATAACCAGTTCCTTTGCCCTTCTACATTTAGCGTGTGGAGGCTGACTAACAAGGTTACATTCTGAAGATACTTGTCCTGCTCAGGCAGGATCCCTGCCAGTTTGTCAGCTGTTGAATTCCATCCTTCAAGATGGGGGGAAATAAGAATCCTATATTTATAGATATCTGCTTTCACACTGTCTTGGTTATTTTTCTCATTGTTTTGACAAATTACCTAACAAAAATCAATTTAAGGGAAAAAAGGATTTATTTTGGCTTACAGCGCAAGGCAATTTCTACCATCTACCATGGTGAGGAACCACCTTAAAGACACAGCTGTCAATATTCCATCTGCAGCAAGAAAGCAGAGTGAACAGGAAGACAACCAAACAAAGTTATGAAACCTCCAACCCCTCCTTCAGGGACCTGTTTCTTCCAATAAGGCTCTGTCTCCAGAACATTTCCACAACAGCAATCAATGCCACCAAATAGATGGAGATCAGTGTCCAAACTCATGAGTCCATGACAGACCTTTCACATTTTTTTTTTAGCTTTGGGTTAGAGTTTATTACATCTGTAGCAAACAAAAGTCAAAGAAAAAATAGCAAGGTACAAATAAATAAAACACAAAATCAGAATATCCCTCAGAAACAACTGGAGGAGTGAGCCCAACTAGACCAGTCCAACCAGAGTTCCAGTAAAGAGTGATTTCCTCTCAGGTAGAACCTCCATGTTTCCATGTTTTATCTGCATATGTACAACTTGTCAGCAATACTCACAGAGGCCAGAAAAGGGCATCAGATCCCCTGAAACTATAGTTACAGATGGCTGTGAGCCACACTGTGGGTGCTGGGACTTGAACCCTCGTCATCTGGAAGAACAACCAGTGTTCTTAATCGTTGAGTCATCTGTTCACTTACTCTCTCCCCCTAAATCACAGGCATTTTTTTTTATTGACTATGACACTGGGACCTGTTTCCTCTACATATTCTGGATTTTGGGGATCAAGTCAGTTTGGACACTCACCTCCTGGACCTGGAGGGGGGGGGAGGAACTTGAACTTCCCACAGGGCAGGAAACCCTGACTGCCCTAAGGGATGAAGAGGGAGGAGGAGAGGGAGTGGGGGGAGTGGGAGGGTGTTGGGAAGAGGGGCGGAAATGGAAACTTTTATAATTTAATAAAACTTACTTAAAAAAAAATAGACATGGCAATAACTGTGCTGCAATGCAGCAAGGTAAAGTTATCAAAAACACCTACATATGAACTATTTAAGAGCCAAATGTAGTATAAAGTATGTTAATTTTTCATATACTGTTGATGCTAGTTAAGAGCAAACTCTGGGAGAAAGATAGGCTCCCTTGTCTCAGACTGGAATGTGTTCCTTTCAAGTGTTCTCTGAGTCTCCTTGTCCTGCAACAGGCTGACACCCAGCACTGTGACAAGGACAACGGACATCAGTGAACAATCCAAGAATGTTTAAGATCCTGAGCTCTTTAGAGCACTTCAAATGAGGTTACTATTTGTTCATCCTGTGGTATTAATAAAAAAAAAATGCCTGTGACCTTTCACATTTAAACCACAACCTACAGGCATTGTTACAGCAGCACAGGGCAGAACCACTGATGTTGTCTTGTTTCTCTAAAGAAAATGGTGAATTTCACAGATGTCGGTGTCAGAGCCATCATAGCTCCAGCGATTTCCTTAACTAGACCTATGAAAGAATGAAGAAATGATAGACAGACAACATCAAAAATCTAGGCAGTCATATGATACGCTGAAAGATCCCATGTTTAGTGTATGAATTCAAACAGGGAGGAAGGGTTATTACACACAGAGATAAGGAGGCAATTCTTATGGTGCACAGCAGGAACATGGAAACAAGTTTAGCTAATCTCGGTTGGAACACTCTCTGGAGGGGAGCAATATTCATGCAGAACTCTAGGGAGAGGAATTCGGGTGGATTTTAGATTTTAGATTTGTAATCAGAGAACTAAGTGTCATTTTCATGCTCACATTCATTGTTATTTCACTACACACTGTGCACAGCTCTCCTATCTCTATTTCAAGCTCATTAGAAAACTTTCAAGTGGCATTATTAGGGTTATTAACACAATTTAATTGAGGGTAAAATTTTTATCTCAGAATATGGCCAAACTAGAGCTAAAAACTTCAACTTTAAGTATTATTGTTTTTAAGAATTTCCCAGGTCAATCACAGAAAAGCTCAACAGGATATTTTGAGCAATTTTCATCACATTAATTTCAACCCCTCCTCACTGCAAACAAATTATCGGACAAATAAATGTGTAACAATAACAAGGTAATTTAATATTAACTTTATAGCAATACTGAATGAGCAATTGTATTGACAAAATACCTGACCAAAAACAACCTGAGGGAGAAAGGATTTATTTTGGCTTACAGCTATATTGTCCAACTTATGTTACTTGCATTTCTATATTGTGGGGATAGGACTTTTTATTTTGGATAAATAATTGGAGGTCTCTTTCCTAAGCAAGACTAATTTTCCATCTCCCAGCAGTCATTTATCACCTGTACCTCTTAATCTGTGAGGAGTGAGGCTTTACATTTCCTTCAGCCTTCTCTGCTTGTCCACTAAGTAATCATTGTTCACATCTTGTTTATATATGTCTATTTGTCCCACGCTATTGTCTCGCCCACAAGAACCACGCAGGACACTAGGATTCTTCTGCAGAGAAGCTTTAATGTGTCTTGAGAGAAAAAGCATCAGCTAACATGGCGGAGACCCCTAAATGAGGAAACCCCTCCTTTATATAGGAAACAGTCCTTGCTTCGAACGTGTCACTCTTGGATTGTCCCGCTGCCCATTAGCCCAGGTGAAGCCCCGGGAGTAGGCGGGGACAGCAGTGGGAAGTTACCGAGCACATGTGTGTTCACCTGGCGGTGAAACCAGATGCCAGCGCCATCTTGTAATGGAGAATGTGGATGCGGTCCTTCACATCTCCCCCTTTTTTTTACTTCTTTGCAGAAAGGCAACTCCCTCAGAAGGCAAAGATAAGGTCGCACTTCCCAAAGTGGAAACATTAAAATGGGCTTGCATGGAATCTGCCCCTAGGTTCATGACACCTGGAACTTATCCAGCCTGCCCTCTGCCATTTTTCTGGGAAAGGGAATATGTGGCAGGAAACCCTTATGCAGGGCGACATATCTCTCAGAGAGGGTCATTCTCTGTGTGATGCTGTTTACCTCGACAACCTTCAGGGCTAGCTAAGCCAAACATTCCATCCTGTGCCATGGACCACTGTCCTAGGGGTGCAGGAGCTGGTTGGCATAAACCTTATTGCTTCAACATAGATAACCACACATCAGTAGAGGCTCCCTGTTCTAGGGCAGCCAGTGCTTGTGCAAATAACCACTTTGTCCCTACGACTTTGGGATTTGAGTCAGCAGACCATCCAGAGGAGGAACATTATTCCACAGCATAGGGCTGCTCCAAAACATTTCCACCCCCACCCATTCTTTGAAGTAGGGGATGAAGGACATGACCCAGGACTGGAATCCTATGGCCAAGCTTATAAATCATCTCTAGAAAGATAGGGGAGCCCCAGAGTCTTATTGGTTGTAAAAAACCGAGGAAACACTGCCACTCTATGGCTGACTGGTGTTGGCTTCGGGAAGGCTGAGAGTATCCCCCATTGGTGCTTCATCACAACCGCTGTCATCCATCTGCAAAATGGCAGGAGGAACAGCAGCCAAATCCTCAGGCGAGTCCGCGTGTTGTGGGTCACTCTTCACCATTCGGGTCAGTTTCTCCGGCACTCAGAATGGGCTTTCTTGATCCTGTGGGAAGACATAAACAGTTCCCTTGGATCTCAATAGAATGGGATCCGGGCCTTTCCATTCATTAGAAAGCACATCCTTCCATTTAACCAAATCTTTGGGCCGCTGAGGATCCAAACAATGTCATATTGCAGCATTTTGGCCATTATCATCCATATTTAAAAAATTTATAGTGAACAGAGCCATGGCAATGGCCATTCTTGGTGTCGGGGGCAACTCTTTCAATATTCCCCCTTTCTGTTTAAGTAGATAAGATTTGAGTGTGCGATGTGCTCGCTCTACGATACCCTGCCCCTGGGGGTTATAAGGCAGGCCTGTAATGTGGGTGTCCTGCATCTGCGCACAAAATTGTTTAAACTTTTGAGAAGTACAGGCAGGCCCATTATCCGTTTTTAAAGATGTGGGCTTGCCCCAAGCATTCCATGCCTCACGGCAATGTTGAATGACATAAGAGGTTTTTTCTCCTGTAAGTGGTGTGGCATGAATAATGCCAGAGCATGTGTCAATCGACACATGCACATACTGAAGTTTTCCAAAGGCAATGATATGAGTCACGTCCATCTGCCATATTTGCAAGGGCGTAATGCCTCTGGGGTTCACGCCAGTGTGTCTGATAGGAAGAAACTGGCAACAATTGTGACATTGGGTTACAATATCACAAGCCTCTTTTCTGGTAAGTGAAAAACGTTTGCGCAGGGTTTTAGCTGTGACATGAAAATTATCAGGAAAGGTTTTAGCGGTCTGCAATGGGGAGGCAAGTGCTACCGCAGCAAGCTGCATAGCGTGATCAGCCAGGTCATTACCCAAGCTCATTGGGAGCCCCGAATGTGCTCTTATGTGTGTGATAAAAAATGGAGCTCTCAAACGCTTTTTCAGCATCCAATGAAATGACCATATGATTTTTTTCTTTCCGTTTATTTATATGATGGATTACATTGATAGATTTGCGTATGTTGAAACATCCCTGCATCTCTGGGATGAAGCCTACTTGATCATAATGGATGATTTTTCTAATGTGTTCTTGGATTCGGTTTGCCAGTATTTTATTGAGAATTTTCGCATCGATGTTCATGAGTGAGATTGGCCTGTAATTCTCTTTCTTGGTTGTGTCTTTGTGTGGTTTTGGTATTAGGGTGACTGTAGCTTCATAAAAGGAGTTTGGCAGTGACTTTTCTTTTTCTATATTGTGGAATACATTAAGGAGTATAGGTATTAGCTCTTCCTGGAAGTTCTGGTAGAATTCTGCATTGAAACCATCTGGTCCTGGGCTTTTTTTGGTAGGGAGATTTTTGATAACAGCTTCTAGTTCTTCACGACTAACAGGTCTATTTAGATTGTTCACCTGGTCTTGGTTCAACTTTGGTATATGGTACTTATCTAAAAAAATGTCCATTTCTTTTACATTTTCCAACTTTGTGGCATATAAACTTTCGTAGTAAGATCTAATGATTCTCTGTATTTCCTCTGTGTCTGTGGTTATGTCCCCCTTTTCATTTCTGATCCTATTAATTTGCAAGTTCTCTCTCTGCCGTTTGATTAGTTTGGATAGGGGTTTGTCAATCTTGTTAATTTTCTCCAAGAACCAGCTTTTTGCTTCATTGATTCTTTGAATTGTTTTCTGTGTTTCTATTTTGTTGATTTCAGCCCTCAGTTTGATTATTTCCAGTCTTCTACTCCTCCTGGGTAAATCAGCTTCTTTTTTTTCTAGAACTTTCAAGTGTGTTGTTAAGTCTCCAATGTGTGCTTTCTCTGTTTTCTTTAGGTGGGCACTTAGTGCTATGAACTTTCCTCTTAGCACTGCTTTCATTGTGTCCCATAGGTTTGAATACGTTGTGTCTTTGTTTTCATTATATTCAAGGAAGACTTTAATTTCTTTCTTTATTTCTTCCTTGACCCAGGGGTGATTTAGTAGTTGACTGTTCAACTTCCATGAGTTTGTTGGCTTCCTGGGGGTACCATTGTTGTTGAATTCTAATTTTAATCCATGGTGATCTGACAAGACACAGGTGGTCACTAATATTTTTTTGTATCTGTGGAAGTTTGCTTTGTTACCAAGTATGTGGTCAATTTTCGAGAAGGTTCCATGAGCTGCAGAGAAGAAGGTATACTCTTTCCTATTTGGGTGGAGTGTTCTATAGATGTCTGTTAAGTCCATTTGATTCAGTACCTCCAGTAAATCTCTTATTTCTCTGTTAGGTTTCTGTCTGATTGACCTGTCCATTGGTGAGAGAGGAGTGTTGAAGTCTCCTACTATTAGTGTGTGTGGTTTGATGACTGCCTTGAGTTCTAGAAGAGTTTCTTTTACATATGTGGGTGCCTTTATATTAGGGGCATAGATATTCAAGATTGAGACTTCTTCCTGATGAGATGTTCCTGTTATGAGTATGAAATGTCCATCTCCATCTCTTCTGATTGATTTTAGTTTGAAGTCGATTTTGTTAGATATTAGAATGGCCACACCCACTTGTTTCTTAGGTCCATTTGCTTGGAAAACCTTTTCCCAACCCTTTACTCTGAGTAGGTGTCTGTCTTTGTGGTTGAGGTGTGTTTCTTGTAGACAGCAGAATGTTGGATCCTGTTTTCGTATCCAATCTCTAAGTCTGTGCCTCTTTATAGGTGAGTTGAGACCATTGATATTAAGTGATATTAATGACCAGTGATCGATGACTCCGGTCATTTTTTTGGGTAGTAGCGTGTATGTGTTTTCCTTCTTTGAGTTGTGCTTGTGGAGGGTCGCTAAATGTCTGAGTTAATGTAGGCAGTGTTGGGAATGTTGGATTCCTTGGGTTGTGATTTTCCTTCTAGTATTCTCTGTAAGGCTGGATTAGTAGCTACGTATTGTTTAAATTTGTTTTTATCCTGGAATATTTTGTTTTCTCCGTTGATAGTGAACAATAGCTTGGCTGGGTAAAGTAGTCTGGGTTTGCATCCATTGTCTCTTAGTTTCTGCAGTACCTCTATCCAGGACCTTCTGGCTTTCATGGTTTCCATAGAGAAGTCTGGTGTAAGTCTGATAGGTTTACCTTTATAAGTTACTTGACCTTTTTCCTTTGCAGCTTTCAATATCCTTTCTTTAGTCTGAATGCTTTGTGTTTTGATTACTATATGACGAGGGGATGTTTTTTTCTGATCCAGTCTATTCGGTGTTCTGTATGCTTCTTGAACCTTCATAGGAATATCGTTCTTTAGGATGGGAAAGTTTTCTTCTATAATTTTGTTGAGTATATTTTCTGGACCTTTGAAATGCAATTCTTCTCCTTCTTCTACTCCTATTATTCTTAGATTTGGTTTTTTATTGTGTCCCACAGTTCCTGAATGTTTTGTGATGAGAATTTGTTGGATTTGCTGTTTTCTTTGGACAGAGTGTTTAATTTCTCTATGGTGTCCTCAGAGTCTGAGATTCTTTCTTCTATCTCTTGTATTCTATTGGTTAAGCTTGTTTCTGAAGTCTCTGTTCGTTTACCCAGATTTTCCATAGACAGCCGGCCCTCGGTTTGTGATTTCTTCATTGACTCCATTTCAGTTTTCAAATCTTGAACTGTTTCTATTACCTGTTTGATTGTTTTTTCTTGGTTTCCCAGAATTTCATTTACGGATTTACTCATTTCTTCAAACTTTTTGGTATATTTCTCTTCCATTTCTTTACTCATTTCCTCAATTTTTTTGTTATACTTATCTTCCATTTCTTTACGGCAGATTTTCACCTCCTGTTTAATTTCCTCTATTATTTTCATAAAGAAGCGCTTAGAGTCAATTTCTTCTATTTCTTCTGGCGTAGGGTGTTCAATTCTTCTAGTTTCGAGCTCCCTGGATTCTGGCGGTGTCATGTTGCCTTTCAGGTTGTTGGAGGAATTCTTGCATTGGCGCCTGCCCATCTCTTCCACTCTGGATGAAACTCCTCAGCACTTTCTGGATAGAACTCCTCAGCACTCTCTGGGTAGGACTTCACAGCACTCTCTGGATAGAGCTCCTCAGCCCTCTCTGGAAAGAACTGCTCAGCAGGGCAACAGGGCTAGCTGGTCTTCCCAGGACTCAGGAGACAAAGGGCCCGCAGCAGTGGGGGGAGAGGAGGGGTCCCTTGGAACACCAAAGACCCTGCTGCAGATGCTAGGGGGGGCTGTGCTCTCTTCCTGGGCAGTGGTGAGCACCCACTCACCTCTCTGGGAAGAACTGCTCAGCAGGGCAACAGGGCTAGCTGGTCTTCCCAGGACTCAGGAGACAAAGGGCCCGCAGCAGTGGGGGGAGGGGAAGGGTCCCTTGGAACACCGAAGACCCTGCCGCAGAAGCTGAGGCGGGGAGGGCCTCAATAGAAGAATGGTTAAAAAAGGTGTGGAACATATGCACATTAGAGTTTTACTCAGCGGTAAAAAATAATGACATCTTGAATTTTGCATGCAAATGGATGGACATAGAAAACGCTTTACTGAGTGAGGTAAGCCAGACCCAAAAAGAGGAACACGGTATGTATTCACTCATAAGTGGATTCTAACCATAATTAAAGGTCTTTGAGCCTATTATTCGTGATCCTAGAGAAGCTAAATAAGAAGACGAACCTGATGAAGATTATTTACCTATCCGCCAGGAGGTAGGAAATAGTCAAGAGTCCCAGGTAACCTTGGGTGCATGGGGGGGGTGGGAGGGTTGATGGAAGGGGAGAGGGTTAGAGAGAAGGGAGTAGGGGAGGAATGGAGAAAGCTCGGTTGACCGGGATGGGGGGAAGGGAGGAAGGATGAATGTGGGATCAGGGAAGAATATATTTCAACTAAGGGAGTCATATTAGAGTTTACAGGAAACTTGATTATATATGGGATCCCAGGTCCAAGGAGAGATCCCCAGATTGTTCTCTGGACAGAGGAGGGGGTGCCTGAACCGGCCTTGGCCCGTGACCATACTGATGAATATTTTGCTTATCACCATAGATCCCTCATCTGGCGTTGGATGACGATACAGATGGAGGCCCGCGTTGGAGCACCGAACTGAGCCCCCCAAGATCCAAATGAGGAGCAAAAGGAGGAAGAAAATGACGAAGGACTGCGAGGGATACTATCACCCACTGATACAAGGGGTCGGATCTAATGAGAGTTTACCAAGGCCAGATGGACCGTGACTGAATGAGCATGTGATCCAACCAGATTCTCTGAATGTGGCCGGATTTTCTGAATGTGGCTGGCCTGCAGTCTTTCCGAGAAGCCATTGACAATGACACTGGGACTGGTTTCCTCTGCATATACTGGATTTTTGGGATCCAGTCTGTTTGGATGCTCACCTTCCTGGACCTGGAGTGAGGGGGGAGGAACTTGGACTTCCCACAGGGCAGGAGACCCTGACTTCCCTAGGGGACAAAGAGGGAGGAGGAGAGGGAGGGGGGAGTGGGAGGGCGTTGGGAGGTGGGGTGTAAATGGAAACTTTTTATAATTTAATAAAATTACAAAAAAAATGGAGCTCTCCTATTTAGTAAACAGTCCTGTGTCCTCTGGAAAAGAGCTGCCATTGTACTAGTAGGTTTTATAATTCCAGTGGCCTCTAATAATTTAACAGCGTTAACTACGTAGGCAGAATCAGAAACAATATTAAGGGGACAATGAAATCTTTGAAGAACCTCTAAAACCATCATACATTCCACCACCTGGGTTCAGGTGGCAGAAAAGTTCTTTGTATATATTTTAGAACCCATAACATAGGCTCCCATACCATTCTTGGAGCTATCTGTATAAACCGTCATCCCGTCTTTTAGCGGGGCAGAAGACGTAACTCGGGGAAACACAATGGGATGACATGCAGCGAACTGCAGCAGAGGGTGTTTGGAATAATGATTATCAATTTTCCCTGAAAAGGTGGTAACCAAAATGGCCCAATCGTCAGAGGCGACGGCCAAAGTTTGTACTTGAGAGGAGGTATAGGGAACTATCATAACCGCTGGATGCTTACCAAAATGACTAACAGACATTTTAAGGCCTTTAAGGGCAATTTGAGCTATAGCGGCTGGATACCAATCAATACTTTTGTAACGGTCCATCCTGCCATAACACAGCAGTGGGTAGCTTTCTTGTTTTAAACATACATAGAACAAATGGTTGAGTTTTTATCAAGATGGCACAGCTGTGCCTCCTTAATGGACTCTTCCATTAGTAATGAGGCTGTTTCTGCTGCCGGCGTCAAGGCCCGAGGGGAGATAATATGAGTATTCCCTTCCAAGATATCAAACAATGGCTTCAAATCAGTGGAGGGGATTTTTAAAAATGGTCGCAGCCAATTAATATCTCCTAACAACTTTTGGAAATCATTTAACGTTCGCAAATCGTCCCTATAAATTTTTATTTTTTGAGGTAGGATCTTTTCAGGGAGAACAACAGAACCTAAAAATTGGCCAGTATCTGTAATCTGGACCTTTTTAGCGGCTATTTGAAGACTCCACAGCTGTAAACTTTTAACGAGCTATGGGTAGGCTTCCTTTAGGACCTGTAATTCCTCATGACACATAAGTACATGATCCATGTATTGAACCATAAGCAAACATGGAAAACGTTCACGAAGCAGTTTAAGAGCCTCCTGTACAAACATCTGACAGATTGTCGGACTATTTGACATACCCTGCGACAAAGTTTTCCATTGAATGCATTTATCAGGCTCTATATGATTAATTGAAGGAACAGTAAAAGCAAAGCGAGGACTATCAGCAGGATGTAATGGAATAGAAAAAAAATCCTTAATATCTATTATTACCAGATTCCAATTCTTGGGCAAAGCTGAAAGCACCGGGAGTCCTCGCTGCACAGGCCCAAAGAGGTGTATTAGTTCATTAATGGCTCTCAAATCATGCAGCAAGCGCCATCTTCCTGATTTCTTTCTAATGACAAAAATGGGTGTATTCCACGGAGAGGTGGATGGTTCTATGTGTCCCAGAACCAATTGCTCATTAACTAGCTGATTCATTGCTTCCAGTTTTTCAGAGGTAAGTGGCCATTGGGGAACCCATATGGGGGTCTCTGTTTTCCATGATATGGGCCGTGTTGCCCCAGTGGCACCTAGGAAAAACCCAGGCCCTGTTTGTTGATATTAGGTTTAGGATTTATTGACTTCTGTATTCCTTGCTTGGAGTGACCCAAGCCCTTTCCTGGCCTATGACCCATTCTTATCATGATATCTTGGGCCTGAGATGAATATGCATTAGATAAGGTAAATCCCATACCCTGCATCATGTCTCTTTCCCATAAGTTGACTGGCAGGAGGAGGACATATGGTGTAAAATATCGTGACTGCCCTTCATCCGTTTCCCAGGTTAATCTGGCAGAGCTAATGGTGGGGTTTGCACTGTAGCCCAAGCCCTGTAGGGCATGAGATGACTCGGTAATGGGCCAGGACTGTGGCCACCAGCGCGATGAGATAATACTTTTGTCCGCGCCAGTGTCCAAAATGCCTTCAAAACATTTACCATTGACCCAAAGGGGCAGTTTGGGTTGATCTTGAAGGCTAACAACTAAGTAGGCCGAGTCCTGTCCTGTAGACCCCATTAATTTATTCTCCGGCCTCTGGTGGATGTCTGCCAGGAGAAGCAGTAATTGAGCTATCCTGTCTCCTTTACTGATGGAAAAAACTCCACTAGGGCAAAAGCATAGGGCTTGTATTTCCGCAGTGTGCTGGCTATCAACAAGGCCTGGGTGGACAATCAGCCCCTGTAGGGTAAGTGAGCCATGCCCTAAAAGTAGGCCCACGCTTCCAGGCGGCAGGGGCTCAGGCAGCTGCATGGGGATGGGCTGTACCCCCATTTGGGGTGTCAATAGGAAGTCGGTGGAGGCATACAAGTCCATTCTTGTTCTGCCTCCGAGGGTCCCTCGGTCGTTGCCCTGATGAACTTGTTCCCATATTTTTGGGGGCCCTGGGACAGAGGGCCCGTCATCCCGTTTTTTGGGTCATCAGTCTCCGGATTTCCTAATGGTGGGAGGACCTTGCCATGGACATCCCTAACGGAGTGGCAGAGCTCCGCCCTATGATAACCTTTACCATAGCGTGAGCAAAGGGTAGGAAGCGCTCTCTCCTTTTCTGATGCCCTACAATCCTTTTTTAAATGACCTGGCTTCCCATACTTAAAGCAAACTCTTTCGTCTGGCCCTTTAAAAGGGTGTTTTTGTGACTGCATGATGGCTGCAGCCAAACCTGCATTCGTCAGGGGTCCTCCTAGTTCTCTACAGATCCTGAACACGTCCTGTAACCCTTTATTTTTCCTGGGGGCTATGGCCTCATGGCATTCCTGCGTAGCTTGCTCAAAGATAAGCTGCTCAATGAGTGGCGTGGCCATATCAGTATCGCCAAAAATGTGTCCTGCTGCCTCAGTCATTCTTGCCACAAAATTTGAAAAAGGCTCCTGAGTCCCTTGTATAATCTTGGTGAGCGGGGTGCTCCCTTCTCCCTTTTTTGACAAGGCTTTCCATGCTCTTGTAGCTGTATCGGCTACCTGGCGGTAGGCGCCATAAGGATAGTTAGTCTGGGCAGAGGCGAAGTGCCCTCGCCCGGTCAGGAGGTCAAAAGTCCATTGCTGTTGTTCTGGAGTTAAGGCCTGAGCGTTAGCTCTAGCTTGTTCCTGAGCTGCCTCGTGCCATAGGGCTTTCCACTCCAAATATTGACCCATGCTGACGAGCAACACTTTTGCAACTGTCTCCCAGTCCGCCGGAGTCATGGCAGTCGAGGCCAATCTGTCCAACTGAGCTAAGGTAAAATTAGCAGTCACTCCATACTTTCTGACTGACTCTGCTAACTCTTTTATTTGGTTGTACTCCATGGGCGCATGCACCCGCCCGTTTTCCCCTTCATAAATGGGGAAGGCCAAGTGTAACTTTCTCTTGACCTTGTCAGGGATAAATGAAAAGGTCTTTGGCCCAGGGCGTTCCTCATAAGGAGGCGCCGAAGGGGCAGTTGGGGGAGGGCGCAGCTCATAATGAGGTGGATGGGCCGTTTGGGATGACCTCATGGCCCTGCCGCTGGCTAATTCTGCCTCCTCCTCTGTATCTAGTTCTTCTATCTTTTCTCCTGAGCCAGAACTTTCGTGCTCACTTTCATGGTCACTTTCAATTTTTAGAGCTTCGAGCCCCTGCAGAGGATATAAACTACTGTTCTTTCCTTTTTTCTTATTATTGATATCAGAAAGCTTTTGACCTTGTAGATCAATCTTCCCCCCCCATTTTTATTTTCTTAGAATCATTGGGGGATCCTTTTTCCTTATTTCCTTTTCTTGCGCGCGCGTCTATCCTCCCATTGCACTCATTTTCTGATATTCTATCCTGGATTTCCTCCGCTTTTGCTCAACCGCTTGGCAAGATTCATCTTTTAAGCAATTTCTGGCGAAAAATAAGAGAATTGCTAAGATAAGTACCAAGGCCTCTATGAAACCTTCCCAATGCAGAAACAAGTCAAGCCCAAAACCGAAAAAATCCAGGAATATTCATACTTCTCTGAGCATGCAGACCCGCAGTTCTGAATCCTCCCTGAATTTCCAAGGGGTCCCCGTTGGTGCGAGCTGTGGTCAGGGTTCCCCCGGCATCCTGAGGGTTTCGGCACCAGATGTCCCACGCTATCATCTCGCCCACAAGAACCACGCAGGACACTAGGATTCTTCTGCAGAGAAGCTTTAATGTGTCTTGAGAGAGAGAGCATCAGCTAACATGGCAGAGACCCCTAAATGAGGGAACCCATCCTTTATATAGGAAACAGTCCTTGTTTCGGACATGTTACCTTTGGATTGGCCCGCTGCCCATTAGCCCAGGTGAAGCCTCGGGAATAGGTGGGGACAGCAATGGGAAGTTACCGAGCACATATGCGTTCACCTGGCGGTGAAACCAGATGCCAGCGCCATCTTGTAATGGAGAATGTGGATGCGGCCCTTCACACCTATTGTGTAGAGTTCATGGGTGTGGTTTCTCTGTTCTATCTAGAGGACATGCACACACACTCACAACAGACTTCCACATCCTCTGTGTGTTTCATCTCTCTGCTCAATCTCCTCTCTTATTCCCAGAGTCTTTAGATATAGGAGATATCTTTCTCATCTTCGTCAAATGATGTGGGATTATCCTCTGTATGCTGTGATTACTAAAGAACTGATTTGAGCCTACAGCAGCGCAGAACTGAACTAGGCTGGTACAAATAAAACTGAATGCTGGGAGAAGGGAAGCAAAGTGTAGAGAAGCCATGGAGTCACCACCAGAGACAGACATGCTGAAACTTTGCCTATAAGCCACAACCACGTGGTGATACACAGATTTATGGAGATGGGTGAGTTTATGATACGAATTAGCCAGATGTATGCTTAAGCTAATGACCAAATAATATTGCAAATAATATTGTTTTGTGTGGTTATTTCAGGTCTGAGCAGCAGGTAATAAATAAGCCAACTCTTCTACAGTAAAATATTAGATGATAATAGCTACATGCATTCATGTTGTTGTCTTTTATTGCGTCTAAATAGTCTACATGTTAATTCTGTGCAAGCACCAAACTGTTTTAAGTACTACAAGTCTTTAATATATTTTGATATCTAGAATTGTAATCCCTCCAAAAGTAAAATATTTCAGAATAAAGCTAACTAACTAAGTAAAAATATCTTTATGGTGAAAATTTTAAATCTCAAATTATTATTGTAAATATAGTATTCAGAGTCAGGAACACATGTCATGAAATCCTTATTACAGTAGTTTAGATAATTAGCTGTAAAATATGCAAAGGCATCAAGAGTTTGACCTTAACTGTAAATCACAGAACAAGAAATGAGTGCACCTGGCAGGTAGAATTATTGGAATTCTCATAAATAACCCCACCTTTGAGGTGGATCATGGATAAGAGAACGGATTGGATGGTCCCTGATGGCAGTGAAGCTCATGGTGCTAATGGGGACTTTTTAAATAGGAAGTTCAAAATTTTGAAAGTTCAAAGTTTCAAGAGGTGATTGACAGAGAAAGACTTATCATTTGTCAAAATATAATGGGTGCTTCACTGGCTGAAACGCAACACTGAGGGCATCTGCTAGTAAGCAAAATGACATGACCCAAAGTGCCCCTTTTTCAAACATAAAGGTTTTCCAAGAGGAAGTCTCAGAATGGTTCAGTGGGAGCATTCATGATCTTTTAAAAGCATGAAATTTAATTTAGATTCCCTCTTGTTTAATTAAAGAATTGACAATAAATAAACTCAATCATAGTATGAAGGGGACACCTGGATGTCTTTAGAATTGATAAACATGATTACGCACTTGAGAAAGGGGCCAGAAGCCTCCTAATGCCTGCTGAGGGCGTCAAGATAGACTCCCAAAGTGAGAGATACACCATACTTTTACCATAGTAAAAGTCTCATTAGGTGCACACAACAGCCTACAGAACAATTGTTCATCTAATCCTTTCAAACACTCTTCTAAGAGAGGCTTATCTTTGTAACACTTTAAACTGGCACCTGGGGTATGAGAAATGATTTTTTTAAAGGTGGATTTGCGTTACCTTGAATAGGAAGTAGATGTCATTGAAGATTAGCTTGTAAGACTATCTTCCTTTTTGTTACTATTCCTTTCAATGCATTTTCTTTCATATTTTATTAAACATGAGACTGGAGTAAAATACATTTTGATCATTACTTACGCATTTGAACACCTCAGCTCAGCTCATCTTCTTCCTAAGATTCCAACCAGAGCTTTTCATTCACGTGATAACAAAGTGAGATTGACGTTGAAGACAGAGAAGCTGTCTTGTCTAATTTGCATGCCGGTTTCCTGTAGTTAATATCAGAAGGGAATGGTCAGAAATGAGAGCACTTCTTTATTCTTTCTGTAGGACACAAAAGTTTACTTTTGGGGTGTTTGTACTACAGACAGTAATGTGGTTTGTCTTGATGCTTTTACTAGTTTAATTTGAAAAGACTCGAGAGTGCCTCTTATCAATCTAGCACAATTTATTTGTTTTCTACTTCATATTACTGGCATTGAACCCAATATTTTGAGTTCAGTAGGAAATGATTTTATCACTCGCCTGCACTTTCAGCTATTAAATGGCTGAATTAAATTTTTAAAATGATTTATATATTTTTAATTTTCCTAAGAGATTTACCCACATGTGTGTAAGTGTGTTTTGTGCGTGTGCCTGGTTCACACAAAGGCCAGATGAAGGTTCTGGATACCTGGACCTGAAGTGACAGATGGTTGTGAGCTGTCATGTAGGTAGTGGAAATTAAACACAGGTCCCGTCAAAGCAGGACGTGCTCTTCATTGCTGAGTTGTCTTTCCAGTTCGGAGCTCCTGCTTTTAAATGAATTATTTATTTATATGGAACTTACATTTGCATTTATAGAAACAAGGATAACAGAAGAAAAGATCAGATGAGTTTTATTTTAATACATGAGTTTTATTTATTTTATTTTAATATAAAATCAAATTAATGTGTAATTATCTATGAGGACAATGTGAATTCTTTCTGTGCTAAACTATGAAAGAAAAAAATGACAGGATTTCAAAATGGATCTTTTGAATAAGAACTTAAATTGTGATGGTATCATGAATTCAGATTTATGAATGTATGCATTAAGTTTCCTTAATGCCGTTTGCCCTCATACTGTACATCAAGAAAAACAAAGCTTTGAATTTCAAATTTTTCATTGATTATGCAGGTGGCATGAACTTCAGAAGGTGTACTAACCTGGAAAGCTTCATAGTACAGTTTAAAGTTTTCAAATATTCAATTCAGTGATCTTATTTAATAATATATCAAAGCCATAATATTTGATATCTTGGAAAAACAAAGAAAAAATTCCTCAAATCAGCCAGAGGAGAGAGAGAGTGAGGTAGAGAGAGAAAGATGGAGAGAAGGAGAGAGAGAGAGAGAGAGAGAGAGAGAGAGAGAGAGATTGTTGCCCAGTGACATAAAGAACAGAGTTATTAAGAAATCTGTCTTTTACATTAGATCCTAAAATATTAATAGCTTTGTGCTCAGTGTGTGGGAATTTGTTAAATATGCCTTTAACAGCTGGCATGAATTACTTTTCTCAAGACAGTCTCTGCCACAAATGTCTATTTAAAATTATTTGGTGGTAAATTTTTCTCTGTCATATTTCAAAATTCAAGTAGGTTTCTGATCTGAGGTTATTTTTTAAGATTGATAATATATTTGAATTTAGGTTATTTGGTGATGTAGGAGAATTGTTTGTATTTTGTCAATTATATTTTAATAAAATACTGATTGGCCAGGCAGGCAGTATAGGCGGGAAAGCCAGACAGGAAGTAGAGGTGGAGAAAAGAGACTGGGACTATTCAAGGAAGCAGGAAGCTCCCTCTCCAGTTCTGCCCAGACCACCTGAGAGGAAAGATGTAAGCTGCACCGCTGAAAAAGGTACCAAGCCATATGGCTAACGTAGATAAGGATAATGGGGTAATATATGTCATAAGAACTAATAAGTAGCCTTACCTAATGGACCAACCAGTTTATAAGCTAATGTAGACTCTGTGTAATTTTCTTTGGGAATTGCCAGTTGTGGGGTGCTGGGTGGGACAGAAACCCCAACAAGCCAGCCCTCATGTTACATATGGTGCCAACGTGGATAACTAAATCCACAGAAAGCTTTAAAAAGCTTAGAAAAGAATAGAATAAAGCATTTTCTTGGTAGCAGCAATTTCTCGGGTCTGCTCTGCTTGCTAGAGGCAAGCAAATGCTCTCATCTAAGAGAGGCTTCCTGACTCAGCTTTAGCTGCAAAACCCTGCAGCTCATTAAGAGGTCCTGTCACGAAACACTTAAATGGTGTTGATAAAAAGCTAAATGTATGTTTTTCGGTTTTCAGTCATAGCAGGAAAAAAGCTGTGCTGTTTTAAAATGCCGGCCATCCTGCCAGGACAATCTCTGACTCTTTCAGGCAGGCAATCTGATTGAATATGGTCTATGAGCAGAATGCTGCAGCTTGCTTGCTGACACGGACTTTGAAACGCCATAATATTGTGAAAAAAAATGGCTGCAGCTGGTACCTCAGCCACAAGGCTGAAAAGCTAAAGAATGGGCTGGATCTAACTGTCAAAGACACAGCTTTAGTCCTACCGATATTGCTTAGTAAATTAAAGGCTCATGTGGTCAAAAAAAAGAGAGATATACAGTAAAGAAAGATTCAAAGACAAAAAAAACTCTAAATGGTTTACAATCTGTTAAAAATATATACAGACTAAAAGGTAAAAAGTCATTAAAAATAAAAAAAAGGGAGCTATAGGGTGTGGTGGTACACACTTTTAATCCCAATGCCTGGGAGGCAGAGGTATATTGACCTCTGTGACTTCAAGGGACAGAGGTAGAGATTGACCTCTGTGACTTCAAGGTGTGGTAGCACACGCCTTTAATCCCAATGCCTGGGAGACAGAAACAGACAGATCTCTATGAGTTCAAGGTGTGGTAGCACACACCTTTAATCCCAGCACTGGGGAGGAAGACACAGGAGGATCTCTATGAGTTCAAGGACAGCCTGGTCTACAGAGTTATTCCAGGACAAAGATATATGCAGAGAATCTGTCTCAAAAAGCCAAAAGTTAAAAGTAAAAATAAAAGAAATAGAGGTTGAAATAAAGCTGCATAAAGATGGAAAATAAACAGAGAATCTTGATACTGTATGCTATTATTCTCTCTTTGAATTGTTTGAATGCTGAGGAAGGAGCAGCAGCTGCTAAAAGACTTTTGTTTATAAATGCTCCTGAAATAACCCAAGAGAGGTATTTTGAAAATACCTTGGTTTCAAAACTGAAGTCAAAAGGTATGTTACTTTGGAGAAGAGATTTTGCTTTTGTTTCCACAGAAAATGAGAGGCTCTGGATTCATTCTGAGTTAAGAAAAATCCAGTTTGACCAAGGATGACCACCCGAGAAATCCCTAGTAGGAACAGATGGCGCCGATGTCTGAGTTCTACATCCAGAACTGATTCAAGACTGCTGCCTGAAATGATTGAGACTCACAGGATACTCCAGTCAGGATTTGATTATAACTCTAAATTTTCTTTAGGTCCCCATAAGATTATCAGCTCCCCCAACCAGCAGGAAGCAGCCTGAAATACTACGCCCACATTCCCAACAAATGGACTATGGGTATTTTCCTTTGTTTAAAAAAAAAAAAGAGGGAAATGATGCAGGAGAATTGTCTGTATTCTGTCAATCATATTTTAATAAAACGCTGATTGGCCAGGCAGGCAGTATAGGCAGGAAAGCCAGACAGGAAGTAGAGGTGGAGAAAAGAGACTGGGAGTATTCTGGAAGCAGGAAGCTCCCTCCACAGTTCTGCCCAGACCACCTGAGAGAAAAGATGTAAGTTGCCCCGCTGAAAAAGGTACCAAGCCATATGACTAATGTAGATAAGGATAATTGGGTAATATATGTCATAAGAACTAATAAGTAGCCTGACCTAATGGGCCAATCAGTTTATAACCCAATGTAGACTCTGTGTAATTTTCTTTGGGAATTGCCGGCTGTGGGGTGCTGGGTGGGACAGAACCCCCAACAATCCAGCCCTCATGTTACAATTTGAAAAAAAATGCAAGACCAAAAACGAAGAAATGGGACAAAAGGTATTTTGTTTAAATCTGAATTTATTTTTAAAATGAAAGATGTTAGGAATGTAACGTATCAATTATGAGAAGTTATTTTAAAATTTGAATAATAAAATCAATTTTAAGCATGCCTTTCTGTAATTTATATTTTATGTACATATGCATGAGATGAAATACGCTCACAATATAGAATTAAATATAGTGACTTCCATTTCTTTAGCTTTATAAATCTTGAAGGCAAGGCAATCAAAAGATCCCATCGTAAGTATAAATTTAGGGCTACAGACATCTGAGTTCAGTTGTTCCCCCAGTTACATGATCTAGGCAATTTTCTTAGCTTAAACTATTCTCTTTCTCCTCTGAATATAACGAATATTTAAAACACTTCATGTAAAGCACTTAACCACTTCTGTGGACATATTTAGCTCTGAATAAGAGTCATTTCACATTTAGAGTCTGATATTTCTTTCTGGATCATGTAGAATGAAATGCAACCATGCTGTATAGCATAAAGAATAAGATGAGTGAACAGTTAGCAAAAACACATCTTTTATTTTTACTTCCTATACCTTCATTTTATACTGTTTATAATGCAGTCTGATGAAGTCTAGCCTCAGCTAACCTCATTCAGTGATGTAAACAAGTACAAATTGAACTCAAATTTCCTGGCCACCTAGTATATATACTGGGATCACTGATCTTTTTTACTCCTGCCTGATTAAGAAAACCCAGTGAAGAAATTAGGGAGAAGTAATGTATTAAAGGTTAATCAATTATATTTCACCATTTTATCTTTCCCAAGGCCAACAGAAAAAAAATCTACCTTTTTTGATAGTTTTTATTATGAAAAGTATATGCCTGTTTTTGTTATAGTATAATTATAAGGTGAACATTTGATTAAAATTAACATTTTTCTTTTAAAAATAGTATCATTACAACTAATTTTTAAATGTGTTTCTATCAATAATATTGAGGCAAAAATAAGACTTTTCTTGATTCCGTTATAATTAAAACATTAAGAGATAAAGGTGACACAGAAATAATTTAAATATAAGGGTTGGTGATAAAAATAATTTTATAGCTTTGGTCCTACTGAAAATCAACTGAAAAATAATGATATAACATTCATATCTATGGTGTTAACTCTTATGTTCCACTTAATTTCCATTCCAATGACTAGTTGCCCTAAAGGTCTGTTTAAAATAAGCCTTTAAATTCACACGTTGCTCTGGGTGACAGAAGTGCTCTGTGTAATAACTTAAACTTCTTTAAGAACTCAATCGACTGACTGACTGATAAGGAAGATGTAAAAGGACTGAACACCTAAGTGCAGCAAGGGATATTTTTTTGAAGGGAAATTTTGAAAAGCATTTCTGGTCATCAGTCACGACAGCTCCCTTCCCTGTATCTACTCCGTTGCTCATCCCTTCATTTCTATAGCATTAATTCTGAGTGTCCTTCAACATACACATCCCACAAACTAGCTTGTTTTTCTTTACTTCCTGAAATAGCCAATTAGGAAAATATTAACAGTGAAAATAATAACAATGGTGTATTCTACTAAACTTATGGTATGGTGAAGCTGCATAAACTAATCAAATACCAATAACACTGATACAAATATTGACAACTAATGAAAGGATCCTCATACAACTGAGGACACCATCAATAAGACAAAATGGCAGTCTACAGAATGGGAAAAGATCTTTACCAACCCCACGTCTGACACAGGACTGATTTCCAAAATACGTAAGAACCTTAAGAAATTAAATACTCCAAAAAAATAGTCCAATTAAAAAATGGGGCACAAATTTAAACAAGCAATTATAAACAGAAAAATCTCAAATGACTGAGAAAAATTTAAAGAAATCCTCAAGATACTCCCCATCAAAGAAATGCAAATTAAACCAAATCTGAGATTCCATCTTACACATGTAAGAATGGTTAAGATTAAAACCACAGTGACAGCTTATGCTGGAGAGGATGGAAAGCAAGGGGAACACTCATGCATTGATGGTAGGAGTGAAAACTTGCATGGCAACTTTGAACATGTTTTTTGTTTTCCTCACAAAACTGGTAATCAATCTATCACAAGACCCAGCTGTACTACTCTTGGGCATACACCCAAAAAAATACTTAAAGATACCACAAAGACATTTGCTCACGTTTGTTCATTACAGCTTTATTTGTAATAGAAGAACCTAGGAACAACCTAGATGTCACTCAACTGATGAATGGGTAAAGAAAATGTGGTCCATTTACACAATGGAGTATTATTACTCAGCTGTTAAAAACAACGGAATCATTGAATTTGAAGACATTTGGAGGAAAATAGAATAGATCATCCTGAGTGAGGTAACCTAGACCCAGAAAGACAAACATGGTATGCAGTCACTTAAAAGTGGATATAAGCTTTAAAGTAAAGGAGAATTATGCTACAAACCACAGACCCAGAGAGACTAGGTAACGAGGACTCCAGTAGGAACACTTGAATTTCTCTGAAAATGGGAAATATGAGGTCTCATGAGTGGATTGTCAGCAGGTGTGAATAGGAGGATAAGGGATTGGGTTGGGGGGTGAATCGAATGGGGGAGTACTGAGAGAGATGATTGAAAATGGGGTCGTCATTTATGGGTCAAATAGAAAACTCGTGCAAGGGAAATTCCCCGTAATCTACAATGATGACACTAGCTAAGACTCCTGTTGGCATCCTGACCTGAGTATTTCCTATGACCAGGAAGACTTCCAGTGGAGAGATTGGGGCACCAACCCAGTCACATAACCTTGTGCCTACAGTTTGTCCTGCTTAAGGGATGTGCTGGTTTGAGGGTGGCACAGAGATTTGAGGCGTGGTCATCCAAAGACTGGTTAAGCTTGAGAATTATGATACGAGTGTGAGCCAATCTTTTACAGACTGCAGAGTCAGGACCCAGAGACTGGGTGTCCCAGAGATCTAGTATATAACCAAACACGGTGGAGAAAAAAATAATGTTAACCTCAATGGTTCTTAGCAATATTCTGTTATAATCATAAACTGGTGCCTATCCCAATTGAGATAAGAGAGACTTAATTCAGTAACTGATAGAAATAGATCCAGAGACCTACAGTCAAACATTATGTTGAGCTCAGGAAATCTTGCTGAAGAGAGGAAAGAAGTATTGTAGGAACCAGAGGGGTCAAGAACATCACAAGAAAAACAACAGAGCCCATTAACCTGGGCTCATGGGATGAATGTATGTCCTCTCTATATATGTGACAGTTGTGTAGCTTGATCTTTCTGTGGGACTCATGAAACAGAGAGCAGGGGTTGTCTCTAAATTAACAGGCTTTTGGGAACCTATTCCTCATACTGTGTTGCCTTGCGCAGCCTTAGTACAGGGGAAGGTTCTCAGTACTACTGCAACCTAATGTTTTCTTGATATCTATGGGAAACCTACCCTTCTCTAAACATAAATGTAGGAGAAATGGATTGGGATGGGCACAGAAGAGGGTGAAGAAAGGGAATATGGAGAGGAAGGAATGAAATTGAGGTCAGGATGTAAATTAATTTTTTTTAAAAAATTAATAAAAAGTTATATATTCTAATGGAATAAAATACTAAAATAATAAAGTATTTTACAATACAGACTATTTATTGCACTTTTTAAAAAAATCACATTTTGTCTATCTCATCATCTAGCAAACATGACTAAGCACTGCATAGTATAATGGTACCCATTAGTTTTTACTTTGATATGTCTGATTAAGTGGAAGCTTTCCCTGCTCTTTCCAAGCACTGTATGATATTATACTCTCTGAGGCACTATATCACACTACCTATAACTAGCCAAGGAAAATGCAAATGTTATTATCATAAAATTCTATACATATTCTCACCAAAACCATGCCTCTGTAAGTAGAGTCCATTTGTACAACTAAAATACTCTAAAGAAAGACAAGAGTGATATATTTATGATTTGTAAAAGAGGCTTCTAATGCACTGATTTTAAAAGGTTTTTCATGCACAGGGTGTAGGGAGAGAGTAAGAAAGGTAAGGAAGGAAAGCAGGAAACAGAGAGTGCCATCAATAACCAAAAATGTTACTGATTACAATGATGTGTTTTGTTTTCAATGAATTTTTATAAAAATCACGTACTCCCGATAGTATTCTTGCATTTATGCACATACTTTTATGATGATCTTGCACCTTGCAGATGAGGAAAGAATAATGAGATTATTTTAATTACAGTTTCTTCTATGGCGCAGTTTTGACATGTGAAGATTACATATTTAAGAGCAGTGTTTTAAAAATGGAAAGAATACCAGCAACCAATTCCTTTTATTTTGATTCTATATCAAGATTTACATAATACAAAATAATTTTCTTGCTCAAATATTTTCTGAATGAAAATTAAACTTAATTCTATTTGCAGTCTTGTGAAGGTGAGCAAGCACCCTTTTTCTTTCTTTATCACACACACACATTTAAACACTAATTCCTATATAGATATATTCAAATGTATACATAAGAATATATACACATATACAGAGAAATTATATGGGTTCACAGATATCTACATTAGTATACACATATTTATATGCATATTATAGGGATACATAGTAATATATATTATCATACACATAAACATATATAAATACTAAAACCGGTACTCATAGTGATATAAAAACACATTCACATTTATACATGCACTCATAGATGCACAATCAAAGCACAAATACATACATAAGTACATGTAAGTACACAAACACACATATAGACAAATATGCACAATAAAGCAATGTATCTCTTCATGCATTTACATATGAATACATACACATAAAGACACACTCATAAGCGTTTTCCAGCATATGTATACACTTACTCAAACATACATATAAAGAAGCACATAGTTACACATAATTATACACATACAGATATACACAGATAATATATATATATTTCAACAATGACTTGCACAAAACCATACACACAAGCACTAGTGAATACATACACAGATATTCATATAGACCCAATCACTTATAAACATTGAATTCTGAATGCATTCCAGATTTGTAACATTGAATACTTTATGTGTGTCATATTCTATTCTATTAAAATAAAAATATAATGTAATTTTAATATCTGCATATTTTTCATTTTTGAGATATAACATCACAGTGTGAACCTATTAACTGTCCTGCATACCCTCCATACTGTCCTTCAAATCTGTGGTGATTTTTTTCAGTAATTGTTAATGCAAGCATATATGTATTTGTATGGACATATGAATTTCTAAATATAACCTATCGAGTCCATAAAATGGTTCTTGTATGTGTGTTTTCTAGGATGAACATTTGTCTCCTAACAACATCAGAAGCTATACTCCTAAAATTTAGTATATTTTAAAGTTTGTTTTTGTTATGAAAATAATCAAACATAAAATTCCTTCATACTACTCTCCAATAGAAGAAATCTACAGACTTTGATTCTAAAATATTTAGAAGATTTGTCTAAAAAACAAATAAAATTTTGGAATGGAATCCATATCCAACACTGCTGGATGACAAGAACCTGAGACTAGATAGCCCAGGAATCCAAATAATAATCATCTATGAAAAGAAAAAAATAGTAGTGATTAAAGGACTACTAATGTTACTAAATTATACTCAATGAGAGTCTTACTCAGTCATCATCAGAGAAGCTTCCTCCTTGCAGAAGATAGAAGCAAATACAGAGAAACACAACCAGACAACATTCAGAGAGGAAAATATCTTGGAACATAAACACTAAACAAGATATCTTCTTCAAATCCCTCCCCTCATAGTTCAGAGAATCCCATGGAAGGGAAAACAGAAAGAAGGCAGAAGGCAGAGTGGATAGAAGACACCAAAAAAACAAGAACCTCTAAACGACTCTTTTACTTCTTCTTCTCCTCCTCCTACTTCTTCTTTTTCTGTCTTGTCCCAATTTGATATAATAGATCTTGTTTTATCTTATTATATTTTATTTTGTTTTATGTTTTTTAAAAAAACAATAATGAATTACTTAATGAAAACCTATCCACTAGGGAAAATATACAACCAACTGTCATTTATACCCACTAGGAAAGGGAAAAATCAGTTTTGGAATGACACTGGTCTTATCAACCACTCTAGGGCAGACCTTAGGAGTAGTTGGTCAGGATTATTCTGATTGGGACTTGACAGGTTTTGTGTGTGTGTGTGTGTGTGTGTGTGTGTGTGTGTGTGTGTGTGTGTATGCATTAATTTTGTTACAGTTTGGAAGGATCTTTGTTTGTTTTGCCATTGTCTTTTTTTCATTTGTATGTTATTTTTTTTTGTTTTGGGGGGTCTATTTTTATATTCTTTTTGTTTCTATTTTGAGAAAGAACTTTAAATTGGGAGAATAGGGAGGGTGACAAGATCTGAAATACGGGGAATGAATAGGATCAAAATAAACTTAAAATTGAAAATTGTTTTAAATAATAAAAATATAATAAAAGAATGCAAAATAATAAAATCTATGAGGTTCTGTTTGTCTGACACATCAAGAATTTACTGAGTATAGACTAACAAAGAAAAGAAGAACTTTGGCCTTTTTTAAAAAATGTGACTTCAGAAACAGAAAAGAAAAATTAAATAAATATAAATATAATGTATCTTAGTTAGGGTTTACTTTTGCTGTGAAGAGACACCATCACCATGGCAACCCTTATAAAGAAAACACTTCATTGGGATGTCTTGCTTGCAGTTCCAGTGTCAGTCCATCATGTTGGGAAACACGATAGCAAGTAGGTAGACATGGTGCTGGAGAACTAGCCCAGTGTCCTATGTCCTGCAGACAAGAACAAATTGACTGACTAACTGGGCAATATGCTGAGCATAAGAAACCTTAAAGCCTGCATCCTCAGTGACACACTTTCTCCAACAAGGCCATAGTCACTGCAACAAAGTCACACATCTGAATAACGCCATGCCCTATGAGATTATGGGAGGCAAGTGCATTCAAACTAACACACCATATAGTCAAAAGGATCTGCCTTATAAGGTTGATGCCTTTCAAAAATCCCTAGTAAATAAGTTACTATTTAATAAAACATCCTTTTGATTTCTATAAAAATATTTGTCGTAAAACATATGGTACTCCAAAGACAGCAGGCTCATGTATATTGTTTATAAATCTGTTTTTTAGAATTATACTTGCCCTTAATTGTGTTCAGCATGGTGCTGTGGAATATTTTTTTCCTAAGCAACTTGTTTATTCTGGATATATTACTTTAACTGTGTAAAGATGTGTTACATTTGTTTCACCTTGCCTGTATTAGGCACCTAGCTCTTCTAATAAAAAGCTGTATGGGCAATAGAAAGGACAGATGGGGCTGTCAGGCTGAGAGAATAAATAGGAGAGAAATCTAGGCTAATGGTGAAAAAGAAGGAAGAGAAGAGAATGAAGGAAGGACAAAAAGAAATCATGGACAAGAAGCCCGGCAGTCACCAGTCAGCAATGAAAAGAAGATATACAGAAGGAAGAAAGCTACAATGATCCTATACAAAAGTAAGGAGAAACTGGTTAATTTAAGTTAAAAGAACTAACGAGGAACTGCCTAATCTAGGTCAAGCATTCAAAAATAGTAAGGTGTTGCCAAGTCATGATTTGTGAGCTGGTTGGTGGCTAAGGAAAAAGCCTGGTACAGAATGGCTCTTACATTTACAAAGTCTACTATAAAGTTTCACATAGGTCATGTCTAGTGTTATTGACTCTACATATTACTGCCGTGCATCAAGAGGTGGGAGATAAAATCTCCTGAAGAAGAAGAAATTTATATAGTATCATTAAGGAGTAAATGGAATGGGAAGACTAAATGGGGAAGAAGAAGAGAGGACAGAGTAAACGGGAAATCTGGAGGGGACCAAAAACCCTGAAACACTTTAGAAAAACCAAATGAAAACTTAATACTGAAGAATCTTTCAAAGAATCACATAATACAGACTTGATATAAAAATTTAATAGGTTAAAAAAAACGTATTACAGGCTTGATGTAAAATTTAGGAAGTAAACATAATATATTTGGCATGGATCCTGCCACATAGCAATGGCTTCTGAAAGATTTGAACACTTAGGAGAATGGCAAACATTTCATTAGCAGTTGCCAGGTTCTTTGAATGGCTGTCAAACCTTCTCAGGCAGTAATTCGGGTGCCTGTCTCTCACGAAAACACAAGGCTACCGATACTTTCTGATTTGCAAAGACATCTGAAAGATTATTAGCTGTTTTGTTTATTAACCTTTTTTTTCTTTAATAAAACACATTGACTTATTCTGGCAGTGGTGACACAGACTTTTAGTCCCAGCACTCGGGAGGCAGGGGCAGGCAGGTCTCTGAGTTTGAGGCCAGCCTAGTCTACAAGATCTAGTTCCGGGACAGGTTCCAAAGATACAGCAAAACGGTGCCTCATAAAACAGCATCTATGATTCACTCCATGGCTCTGATACTGGCCCGCTTGGTGCTACATACTCTGTGTGGATGGGTGCTTTGCTGGACCCTGGTTAATATTTTCTGAAGCCATTCAGTCTTCAATCTCCTCTTCCTTGGTTATCCATTTCGTGTTCATGATTCTCTCTGCTGTTTCCACTAAGACAGAACCCGTCTTCTCACAAACTATGGGGTTCAGCACCAGGCAGTAGAGGAAAGTACTTCGAATCCAAAGATTTCCTCTCCTTATTGGTGGAGTTTGTGAACAGTTTAATAATGCCGCACCCATCTCCACCAAGAGCTGCCCCCTTTCTCCCAATCTCATGAAGTAGGATGCTTGAAAGCAGATTTTCAACCACAGAATCAAGGAAGTTGTCTTCAACACCCTCTTCAGTGCCTACTATGTTGCAATTCTCCCGCTGTGCTTTGTGAAGAGTACCTAGTATTAGAACAGGCACTGGTCATGATAGCACCTCATTATGGTGTGGAGCATTGCTTTGGTCATGCTCACCATGCAACTGCGAGCATCAGAAATGAATGTGATTTGCTACTTAAATCAGCGGCTCACCTGGGCAAGTGACAGAAGTTAGAACATGGGTTCTACAGCAATGCTCCACAGCACATTTGGACAGAAAACACAATATGGCCTCAAGGAGTGACACAGCAGATGTTTATATAGAGCCATGGAACCTTACACCAAGGCAGTGCCTTCAGGTGTATCCCATGCCCACTCTTATTTCTTATTTCATTGCCCATTAAGGCTGCTGAACCTGCTTATTCTTATAGAATGCAGTGTCATCTTCTACCAGCTCTATTCTTTGCTGCAGTCAGAGAAGTGGAACCACACACTCTCCATGGTACGAATCCTTTTCTGAAATTACTATGATCTATTTAATTTCTCTGGGACAGAATATTTTTAGGCAGGGCATACTCCTATCCTCTCAACGGTTATGAACTCAAGGCAAATTAAGCTGCCTCTCAACACGAGGGAGAACTTAGATAAAATTATTTTCATACGATCTATTTTTGCAGCTTTTATAAATAATTAAGATATTTTATATATTTTATGTTTTGAAAGTTGTGAATGGCAAGGCATATTAAATATACCCATAATAAAAAATTAAGAAGACATATTGAGTGAGGTAACTCAGACCTAGAATGACAAATATAATATGTACTTAAGTAACTTTCGGACATAAAGCAAAGAAAAACCAGCCAAAAGTCTACAGGGGCAAATAACCTAGACAACAAAGAGGACCCTAAGAGAGACATATATAGGTCTGTATAGGAAGGATAAAAATACAAGATCTCCTGAGTAAGCTGGGAGTGTGAGGTCATTGCAGAGGGTAGAAGGGAAATAGGAGGAAGGTAGGGGAGTGGAGAACAATGCATAGTACAATAAATTAATAAAACAAAGAAAAAGAAAAAATACCGTGTTCTTCTAAATTTCTACTGGATATATGTGGAAGATTTCCAACTACTGCACACATCTGTCATATTTTGGGTTATAAATCTTTTCTTTATTAATTTGTAATATTGTATTTAGTGTTAAATAGCATTGCAAATGTATGTTTTGCTTGTATTTCTTCCTAACCAATAACACAAAAAGTATATAAAATACGTAGTATACATGCTATTTAAATTCCTGCTTTGTTTTTTTAACTAGTTTTTTTCCAAAGAGTATACTTTTGTTGAACTATAGCATGTTTTATTTAATTAACTACCTACCATATAAATATAAACATGTGAACACAGACCCATACAGACACCCACATACAAATACACACACACACACACACACACACACACACACACACAGGCACAGAGGAGCACCGTTAATATATATATATTAATAAATTATATATAATACATAAAATATATATTATATACTATTATAAATACACAGACATATAATTCATTTCAACAAGTAGCATTCCCTCAATTATTTGGAATTTTGTTTGGAAATTTTGTTGCCGTTTATTCATTTTGCTCTTGTTTTGTGATATGATCTTAAATTCACAGTATTCAACTCCTGAAATCTATCTAACAATACTCCTAATCTCTACATTTCAAATGAACACTTTAAGCAGTCAGCTCCAATAACATTGTATAACACTGAAACTTATTACATTTTATTTCACAATAGTGACTACAAAGAAGTCAAGTGATTTGGTTGACTCATTCATACGTACTTAAATTAACTAACTGAACAAGTAGATGCTTCATCCAAATAGCACAAAATAATAAAATGTGCTGTCTTTCCTGTCTTGAACAGGAAATGTTGAAATAATAAAACATTGAACACATTTTTGCTGTTGTTCAACAAAGTTCAGAATACAAACCAAGTTTGAGTATGAGGAGATGCTAAATCCATAGAGTTTGAAAATAGGTCTCTGTGCTGCTGTTTGGGCATTTTTACCCTGCTACACATCTCCAAATATCCGTGGAGTAATGTTCGAACAGTAATCCTTTGGTTTTTGTTATGGAGGAACACCTGTTTATCTTTTTCATAATTCATAGCCAGCTGCATCACACAATCAATTTTTGTAGAAGCTCACTGCTGAGTAAGCCCACTATGATATAATGGAATCGTATAAAAACTGTTTTCTAGCTACACACAATTTACAATATACATCTCCTGCTGCTTGGGAAAGTCTACTGTATTGTATTCATTTGTTTCTAGCCAGAAAAGGGTCACAGCATTTGTAAAATAGCCTAGATGAATGGCTAAATGATTGTAAATTAAACAATAAGTTGAAGAAAATACAAGTTTTAGAAGCACACTCTAAAAAGCCCAAGTGATTTCTCTGTACTAGAAATAGCTTCAAATCATACTTCTCAGGACTGTTCTCTAAATCATTTTAATAGAAAGCTTTCTTAATCAGCCAACATAATAGAACAGCTTTTGTATTGGGCATAATTAGCCATAAATAGTATTTGACATGATTATATTCTCAGGTAGTTAATCTTTCTAATTTTCCTAATTGTTTGTCATAAAGCAACTGATGAAATAATTACATTTTATGTTCAAGCATATTGAAAATATAAATATCAAGAAAATTGGTTTAATGTTTTTAACATTTTTAAACACTAAATTTATGACAAGGAATCCATGAATTTTTTTCTTAAGATAAAATGTAATGAATAACCAAAATAGATATTAAAAGTTCAGCAACGTTATAATTTTGAATTAAATATGCACAATGAAAATATATCACAAGATACCTTATTTATTACTATGAAGGAAGCAAACTGCATTTTAGTTAATTTTGTATCACTTCATGTAAGCAATGTTTTCTATTAAAGTAATAGAAATAAAAATAAGAGAACTGGAACACACACAGTCTCCCACTGTCCACCATAGATCCGCATAGAGTAGTAGGCAAAAGACAAACAAAAAAAAAATTGAGAACTGATAAAAGTCCCCCCATCAACTTTAGTTTAATTTCATAAATATTAATGTAAGTATGTTAAAGTTCACAACTTACAGCTTGATTCATTTCCAAGAGCATTTCTATTATTTGTAAAATCATGTTATTTTAATAGAATTCCCATAAAGCTGATGTATCTTTTAAACATATGTATGTTAAACATACGTTAAACATGCATGTTAACAATTTTGATGTTTCAACTTCTGAGAGCATGAAGACAGTTAAACGGTATTAGCAAACTCCATACTTTCCATGCCCCTGGCCCTTTTGTGTTATTTATCTTCTCTTCACTTAATCTCTTAATACCTAGAAAATAGAATAAGACCTGTTTATTATTTTAAAGTATACAATATATCATTGTTAGCTATTAATACTCTGTTGCATGGTGAATCACCAGGTTTTATTTATCTTGTGTTACTTTGTACTCTTTACGATCACATCCTTACTCCCTCAACTCCTAAAAACTGCCTCTTTATTCAGTGCATTCACGAAGCGGATTAGACTCAAATATATGTGGCATCATGGATTTTATTCATTTGGTGAAGTCCGTTGAACTCATTCATGGGCTCCCAAATTTTGCAATGTTTTCCCTGCCTCTTATTCAATGTTTTCTGAGACTTAGGTACAGGTGTGTTTTTGTAGTTTTTGTCACTGAAATCAGGCTCTACAACTCTGCGTTTCGTCTTGTGATTTTATTCATGTCAAATTGTGGTAATATATTGTTTGTGATCTAACAAATACAGCTTGCCTGCAGATCAGATTACAGAGTTAAGCCACTAGTCAGTCACAGATGCCAGGCAGTGGTGGCAAACAACTTTAATCCCAGAGCTCTGGAGGCAGAGGCAGATGGAGCTCTGTGAGTTCAGTGTCACTCTAGGCTCCACTAGATTGATACAGTCATAAAGAGAAACAGAGCCAGGTGGTGGCGGCTCACACCATTCATCTCTGTACTTGGGAGACATATGTCTTTAATCCCAACACTAGGTAGGTAGAAACAGAAAGGGATATGACCGAGGTGGTCACAGAGAGGAATATAAGGCAGAAGGAGACAGGAGCTCCAAACATTCAGTCTGAGGATCATAGGGAGAGAATATCCCAATTATTCTGAGGATTCAGTAGAGGTAAGAACTGATAGCTGGTTGTTCTGCTTCTCTGATCTTTCAGCATTAACCCCTATATCAGACACTGGATCGTCATTATTAAGACCAATTAGAATTTGTGCTGCGTTATACCCACAAATGTTGCTGTATAACATTCTTAAAATTTATATTCTTTCTTTCCCTTTTATTAAACATACATTTCTTTTTCATTACAATATAAACTGAAGGTGACTTATGCATTAAAACCTAAGCTTAAATCCAATTTATATTCTCAGCATTGCATGTCTTTACATTTTCCCATGCAAACCAATTAATTTACATGCATGCTAATGCATTTCAATATATATACATATGTTACATTTGGTATCAGAAGAAGTTTGAGGTGGTGTCTCATTGTGGTTTGATCTATATTTATTTTCCAACTAACAATTTCTAGTCATTTTTTTTTCTTTCTAAAATGTCTACTTGGGTCTATTTTCGTATCATTTTTTTTAATCTTCCTAATCATTTGTAAACATTGCCTTTATTTTTGAGATATTACCATAGTGTTAATTCTATGATTTTCAATGAATTCTCCCAATATACACACTGAAAGGTGTGCACTGTCCGAATTGTATTCCTGCTCTTTTAATAAATATTCTAAAAAAAAAAAAAGAACAACTAAATGGAAAAGGGTTGATTTTTCCCAGAGTTCCATGTAACAATTCATCACGTCACATCCATGATTAGAGCATAGAAATTAACAAATGTTTGTGCTTAGTTGTCTTCCTCTTTTTATAAAAGCTGGGTCCTAGCTTGGGATGTTGCTACATACAGTGAGGGAGTCTTCCCACATGAGCTAATATAATCTCTATATTCTTTAATAGTTATGTCTGAAGGTCATCTTCTATGTAGAGGCAATAAATGGGACTAGAGCTTAGGTATTTGGCTAGAATTTTTGTTCACTAAGTTCTTGGTGTTCCTGTCCAAGAGGACTAGGAATATAAAGCATACCAGCATTTCTAACATATGTCATCTAATCTATCAATGGCGAAACACTGTAATGATTTAAGAATTTTTTATTATGTATGTGAGTTTATAGACACATGTCAATGCTCTCATGTAGCAATTCAAAGACAATCACAGATGTTGATTTTCCCCTACTTTCATGTGAGTTATGGAGAAGAAAATCACATCTTCTAGCTTAGAAGCAAATACCTTCACCAGCTGCTCCGTCTCACCAGCTGATAATTTAGTATTTATGAAGATATTTGAGGTAATGGAATTTACCCATTTAATGTATGATTTGCCAATAATAATAATTACTATTTTGACAACTAGACATTATTATGGAACATAGGCAGAATATTATTTCTAAGATTTAGATCTGTTTTAACAAAACTTTGAGTCCGAGAAAAAAGTCATATATAATTTATATTGCCATAAGATTTCAAGAAATAATAATAGACATCTACATGGATCACCGACAGAAGAAATGAAGGCATGTTGAACTAACAATTTGGCTTTTATGAGAGAAAGTGATGCTTATGGACATGGTGAGAGAATAAGTTGGTTTATGTTTTTTATTTTACACTGAGAAACAGAAAGCACATCCACAAGAAAACTAAACTGTCATTATTTCAAGTTCACTATACAATTTTGTTGCAATTAAAGTATTATAACTGAATAAATTATTCTGAATATAAAATATATTCTATATCATACCAAGTGATAACCACAAGCAAGATTTAAAAAAGAGAAATTGCAGTCTGATCATCACTGAGAGAAAATGGTCTCAGTGAGCACCTAATTATCAGGTATGAAGGTGGAACAAATGGTTTACCATAATAGAGGTATACATTTAAGTCCAAGGCATATAGATTATTACACTGAATACCATAGGGTCACTCTTTAAGAAAATTCAGACTGGTGCTGTTTTGCTCAGTACTTATGAAGGGTATGTTTGCCAAAATTGGTAATAAATTTCTGTGAATGCACTAATAATTCATTTTGGAAGTTATTCATTGATAATATTAAAAATGTATCATGAGATAAAAAGATAAAAATCTATATAATTAATGATTTCTGCTCTTTCAAAATTTAGTACAAAAGCTGACCTTAGAGAGTTCATAGTCTGTCAGAGAAACTGTTTTTGTATGATTGCTGTGTAAAAACTAAATATTTATACTTAGGAACATATAATATTTATTCCAGTAACATGTTTATTAGACAAACATATAAATGGTTTTGCAAAATACCTGAAGGCAAACAACTATATATCAAAACAATCTTTATGATATTTTCTAAAGTTCAATTTGGTCATTGTGCATACGATTTCAGAAAGAATGAGAAGGATATAGTGGAAAGAAAACAATGTATGTTGTTTAATCAATATTAAAATATCTAACTCCCAATTTTGTGAAAAGCAGTGAAGATTTATTCTGAACAAGAAAACTTTCTTCATTCCGAATTATTTCTCAATTATGTCAGAGGATATTTTTCTTTAGTAACACTGGGTATTCGAATGTGGAAAACAGTGTTTGCAGAATAGGAGATAAAAATAAATCTTTACAGACATTAGAATTGAATATATATGGTATCATGAAAGAATCCCATGCAGTAAAACATAACAAAAAAAAGAAGTCTGCAGAAATAACAGCATTTTACAGATTAGGGAAGTTTTATAACTCTCCCTAGAGATTTTTATTTGTCCTTTCTGCGAATGCTACAGCACCCAGAATTTACTATATATGAATTGAATTTTCTCATATTCATGGCATTCCTTCAGTTATTTATATAAGCCTAAAGCTTATTAAATTTTGTTGTTTAAAGTATAATTTCCTGAAATTTTGGTAACCTGTGTTACCTCAGTGTAGTCACTGATCTCAGGACATGATTTTTCTATTGGCATTATCTACTGATGACCAGATAAGGTGGCAACTTAGTTAAAAAGCATTATTTTTGCTTTAAATTGGTCCCTAGATAGTATTTTGAATGTCTTGTTTGTCTAACATAACCAAAGCTACTTTTAAAAAGAAAATTCTTCATTGTATCCTTATTATCCATTAAATTTATTCTATGTGTGTTTGTCTGTGTATGTGGTTTTTTGTACATTGTGCTATGCTAAACAGATAATCCAAATGCCACTCTATTGTTCAGTGTAAGACATAAAATCACAAAATAGATATCTGAAGTTGCTGTTGATATATCAAATATCTTTTGATAAGCCAAATGTTAGAGAATAGCATTTTTCATTTTCTTTGTATCATCACATAATTAGACTTCATAATACAATTCCATATTTTTAATTCATTTTTTAATTCTATAATCAAATATGTAAGTATAAAACAAAAACTTAGAATTTCACTAGAAGATTTTGAAATCTGGGGCTGAGGAATCTATGCCAAAAAGGAGGAAGAGAGATTTAATTGTAAGAGGTTGTGAATGACTTGAAGAAAACAGCTTCTTCTAGACAAAACAGGACTGAAGTGTTGGAATGCAAAAGAGTTCCACAGTATTCTGGAATGGAAAATAACAAAGGTTTACTTATTTGGGGACAAACTCACAGTAAGGGTAGTGATCTGTAGTCCTCTACTTGTGCTGGAAATTGGAACTGAATCCAGCAGGAAAGAGGGCAACAAAATGTCTCTGTCAATTCTAAATTTTGGAAGTTGCTTACAATGTACTTCCTGCTTACTTAGGTAATATATCTTTCTGGGTTATTTGAGGAGTTGAAGACAGACAGTTATAGTTTCCTTTAGTTATGATAAAAGATGAATTATATATGAAACTTTAGACTCACTAGGATAAAATAGACGGTAGAATACTTTTCAAAAAAAAATTCCAGGTACAAATAGCCTGAATAGTGTAACTATAATTCTTGATTAATAACTGTTTTGTTATTATATTTGTTATGTAATGTTATATATTATATTAAAGTTAAAACATTCTTTTTAGTTAGATAAAAATCGCAGGTGATGTGGGATTCACCTATGTATGCTGTGAATATGTTTTATTACCATTGTTTCAGCCTATAGCAGGGCAGAATAAAGCAAGGTGGGAAATCCAAGCAGAGATATATCGAGAGAGCAGGCATATTTAGGGAGACTTCAGGTAGTTACCAAAGGAGACAGATGCCAGAATATCACTGATAGGTCACAGCCTCATCGTGACACACAGATTTTAAAAAATGAGTTAAATTAAGATGTAAGAGTTAACTAAAAATATGCCTGAATCATTGACTAAACAGTGTTGCAATTAGTGTAGTTTCTGTGTGATTATTTGGGTCTGGGCAGCCGAGAACTAATGAGCAATGTCTGCTTACACTGATGCATGTACGAACACTTAAAGACTGACAGAATGCTAAAGACTTGGAAAACTTCAAGACAGATAAATCACCAACAATCAGTCAGAGTCTTTGAAGTGGGCACATAAGCCTATGCCAAACCAAGAAACTAGTTACAATTGATACCGTCTGGGAGAGAGAAATTAGTTTGGTTCAATAAAACAACAATTAGTATATAACCCACACTCTCAAGGAAGTCCTGTGCTAAGTATTAGTTGACCTACACAAAATGAGTTTCATGGGTTTTTTTGTGTGTGTTTGGTTGGTTTTGGTGGATTTTGTCTAAAAATTTTGTTGTTTATTTGTTTAGGTGATTGTTTGTACATTAGTTTTTGAGTTTTGTGTTATTTTTCTTAGAGAGTAAGAACATAAATTTGGGTTGCTAAGGAATTACAAATAACTCGGGAGAACTTTGGGAATGGGAAAGAAACTGATCAGTTCATATTATATAAAAATAGTCAAAATAAAATATTATTGAAAAATATTCTGAGCTATTCAAGAAATTAAGAAGATAAATATACTATGATTTTCAATATATCTATTAATTTATATAGTACTAATTAAAATTTATTAGCAGGTAGGTAATTCATTTTGTGTTTATTTTTTATTTTTTGTTCATTTTACATATTAACCACAGTTTCCCCTCTCTCCCTTCCTCCTGCCTAGGGCATGGGTGGGGACCTATGCCTTGCCCCCATCCACTCCTCTGAGAGGGTATTATATAACATGGAGAGCCAACTAAGCCTGGCATATCAGCAAGTTGAGGCAGGACCAAGCCCTCATCCAGCATCAAGCCAGAGCAAGGTATCCCACCATATAGAATGGGGTACAAAAAACTCGTTTATGCACCAGGGATAAATTCTGGTCTTATTGCCAGGTGTCCCACAAGAAGACCAAGCCACACAATAGTCACCCAGATGCAGAGAGCTTAGTTTAGTCCCATGTAGACTCCCCAACTGTCAGTCCATATTTCATGAGCTCCCACTATTGGGTCAATTGTTACTGACACATTTTAACAGTAACCATAATATTGTTTTCTTTCATAGCATTATTATTTAAAATTTCCCTTATACTTAGGAGGTAATTAATTTACCTAGGAATAAGATAATTCTGATTTTTAATTGAGGTAGTAAAAGCAGAAACAGCTTTAAAAACCAATGGAAAAAAACTTTCATGAGTTTATACTACCTTATACTACCTGGAAAAACCTTATGCTATCTTATAAAACACTAAAATGTTTATTACCACCTCTAGTTGAAATAAAAGCATCTAAAAAAATATACAAGCGCTATCCAATAAGCTCTTAATGAGAAGGAAGATTTGAATAATCCATAAAGTGATATTTGATATAAGTGTAGTACAACAGGAAATACATCAAAATGAGCAACAATAGAAACTGTGTGGTTAAAAGGGAAAGATGTATTTGCACTCAAACATATCCTTTAACTTATAGAATCAAACTTTTTTTCTTTTATTTATTTATTTATTAAAAATTTCCACCTCTTCCCGTCCTCCCATTTCCCTCCCACTACCCCCACTCACCCTCCCTCTCCCTCTTTAGTCTTAAGAGCAGTCAGGGTTCCCTGCCCCGTGGGAAGTCCAAGGTCCTCCCCCCTCCATACAGGTCTATAATTCTGTTCTAAATTGTGAACATGATAATATTAAGAAAAGGAGAAGTATGTCTGTTAATATTTTCAGGTTTCTGGAAAATGTGTGCCATATACTTTCATTTTTATTTTTCAATTGCAAAATACCAATTTTCATTACAAAGAATCTCATACTTACATTCTAGCTTTAACTCACAAAATCAACTATTCGAATACATTATATTATCCTGTGAAAAATATGAGCACTATAAATCCAAATATGTAGCCTCATATATTTTATCCCCACTTAATCTATGTTGTCTGAAATGCCATAAAGTAAACCTGTAATCATCAAGAAGGATGTTTTCTCACTATCTCATAACTTTGTGATTTTGAATAAATTCTTTCAGCCCTTCGAGCTGATTTTTCTCATTTTGAAAACGATAGTTATATTAGCAAAAACTCCTCAGAGTCGTGAAAATTAAGTGACACTTTATGTAAAATAACAAGCAAAGACAATTCAACTTTGCCAGATGCGTATTTCAAAATGTAGTTAAATGAAATAAGTTGAAAACAATTTCCTCAAGACACCATGGAAACACCATGTATTTGTTTTTTTAGATTTGGGAGATTAAATCTTGAGTTTCACATTGCTAGGCAATCTCTGTGATGCAAAATTACACACTCAGTCTATTCATTCAAAATGCATTCATTAATTTCAAAACCAGATGCCAGGAAAAACACCATTCATTTGTCTACAAGTGAAGGTCATCTGTCACTTAAAGAGGAAGTTAGACATTCATATACTGTTTACAAAATAAAACATCAGAACTCAAAGAAGACACTTTGATAATATTATCTAACAAGTAAATAAACTTCCATGAACATTAATATTGAACCTTTAGCCATACTAGTTAGGACTGTCAAACAGAGTTGAAAAATGATTTATTTTAAAAGTAGTCATCTAAAGTCCAGTACAAATACAACATTTTATTATATTCTCACCATGAGAAATTTGGAATCATCACTTGATTTCAAAGAATTCAAAATAGGGTAATAAAACATAGAAACCTAAGTGATCATTAGAAAACTATTACAAATATTGAACTATTAGAGAGCGTGGACTTTTACAGAAGTGCCTGATACTAGACTGACAAGCAACAATAGAATGTACTGGGGAGAGAGGAGTGGAAAGACTCACATAAATCATCAAGAGAGCATGGGCAGTTTCAAGGCTATGTACACCTGTGAATCTCTGACAGCTGATGCCTTTAGTCTTAGTGTGTAGAAATGAACTATCAGGAGTTGAGGACAGTCCATTGTATTTACTGGAAGTTAATGATTATATTATATTATTTTAAGATCCCATTGATAATTCAGAACTTATTCATGCTTTCACTACTTGTTTTAGGAAAGTTTGTGTCACGGAAGGGTCCGTTTCAAGATATTATAAATAGTGATATATAAGTATATACACTCACATATATGCATGTAATAACAGTTAGTGAAAAACAGAGGCCTTGTTTTGAAGGAGAGTAGAGGGATGATATATGGAAGGTTTGGCCAAAGGTAAGAAAATGCAGAAATGTTGTAGTAATTAAATTACAATCTCAAAAATGTAAAACTACAAAGGGTGTAGATGAAAGGATGAAAGGCTGTAAATAATAAACTATATTGTGCTATAATAGCTTTGCTAGGATCACGAATTATAGGCTCAATGTCCTTTAATTATCGCTAAAATCCACTTATGAGTGAGTATATACCATATTTCTCTGTTTGGGTCTGGGTTACCTCACTCTGTAAAGCGTTTTCTATTTCCAACCATCTGCATGCAAAATTCAAGATGTCATTGTTTTTCACCGCTGAGTAAAACTCTAATGTGTATATGTTCCACATCTTCTTTAACCATTCATCTACTGAGGGACACCTATGTTGTTTCCAGGTTCTGGCTATTACAAATAGTGCTGCTATGAGCATAGTTGAACAAATGTTTTTGTAGTATGATAGGGCATCTCTTGGGTATATTCCCAAGAGTGGAATTGCTGGGTTCTGAGGGAGGTTGACTCCCAGTTTTCTGAGAAACTGCCACACTGATTTCCAAAGTGACAGCACAAGTTTGCATTCCCACCAACAATGGATGAGTGTTCCCCTCACTCCACATCCTCTCCAGCATAGGCTATCATTGGTGTTTTTGACTTTAGCTATTCTGACAGGTGTAAGATGGTATCTCAAAGTTGTTTTGATTTGCATTTCCCTGATCGCTAAGGAGGTTGAGCATGATCTTAAGTGTCTTTTGGCCGTTTATATTACTTCAGTTGAGAATTTTCTGGTCAGTTCAGTACCCCATTTTTCAATTGGTTTAATTAGAGTTTTAGTGTCTAGTTTCTTGAGTTCTTTGTATATTTTGGAGATCAGACCTTTGTCTGATGAGTGGTTGGTGAAGATCTTCTCCCATTCAGAAGGTAGCCTTTTTTGTCTTAGTGACAGTGTCCTTTGCTTTACACAAGCTTTTTAGTTTCAGAGGTCCCATTTATTCATTGTTTCTCTTACAGTCTGTGCTATTAGGGTTCTACCTAGGAAGTGGTCTCCTGTGCCCATGTCTTGTAGACTACTTCCCACTTTCTCTTCTATGAAGTTCAATGTGGTCAGATTAATATTAAGGTCTTTAATCCATTTGGACTTGAGTTTTGTGCATGGTGATAGATATGGATCTACTCTCATTATTCTACAGGCTGACATCCAGTTGTGCCAGCACCATTTGTTAAAGATGCATTCCTTCTTACATTGTATACTTTTAGTTCCCTTGTCGAAAATCAGGTGTTCATAGGTTTGTGGGTTAATATCTGGGTCTTCTATTCGATTTCATAGGTCGACTTCTCTGTTTTTATGTCGATACCAAGCTGTTTTCAATACTGTAGCTCTGTAATAGAGTTTGAAGTCAGGGATGGTAATGCCTCTAGAAGTTCCTTTATTTATAAGATTGTTTTGGCTATTCTGGCTTTTTTTGTTTTTCCATATAAAGTTGATTATTGTTCTATCAAGATCTGTGAAGAATTTTAATGGGGATTGCATTGAATCTATAAATTGCTTTTTGTAGAATTGCCATTTTTACTATGTTGATCCTTCCAATCCAAGAGCAAGGGAGATCCTTCCATTTTCTGGTATCCTCTTCAATTTCTTTCTTCAAAGACTTAAAGTTCTTATCAAATAGGTCTTTCATTTCCTTGGTTAGAGTTACCCCAAGATATTTTATGCTATTTGTGGCTATCGTGAAAGGTGATGCTTCTCTGATTTCCCTTTCTGCTTCTTTATCTTTTGTGTATAGGAGGGCAACTGATTTTTTCGAGTTGATCTTGTATCCTGCCGCATTACTAAAGGTGTTTATCAGCTGTAGGAGTTCTTTGGTAGAGTTTTGGGGTCGCTTATGTACACTATTATATCATCTGCAAATAACGAAAGTTTAACTTCTTCCTTTCTAATTCGAATCCCCTTAATCCCCTTAAGTTGTCTTATTGCTATTGCTAGAACTTCAAGCACTATATTGAAGAGGTATGGAGAGAGTGGACAGCCTTGTTGTGTTCCTGATTTTACTGGAATGGCTTTGAGTTTCTCTCCATTTAATTTGATGTTAGCTGTCATTTTGCTGTAAATAGCTTTTATTATATTTAGATGTCACCTAAGAAACCTGAAAAATATCTCTCATTACCTATTAGTATATTGACAGTGTGGAAATTAGAAATAAGTAAATTTCTCCACTTTTTGAAGGTACTTAATCATGGGTACTTTGTTGTAATGGTGCAAAATAGAGGAGCATGATCACCTGATCTGTTATTTATCCTAGAAAATGATCTCTACTTAAAGAGAAGAAGCTTACTAACCCATTTCCCAAATCAATTTTGTTAGGCATAGTTCATCCCTGTGCAGAATTTAATAATACTTGTACAAAAGCCATAAAATATTTCATTTCCTAAATTATAAATTACATAGGAAAATAAGGATGAACATGCCAAAATACTTCAAAATTTAATGATCTTACTGGCTATTAACATGCTTAACTTGCGTAAGATAATTTAGTTCCATACATATAATTATTCCAATGTAAAGTGGTTCTCAGTAATATAAAATGACTGTATATCAATGGTTCCTTGCAAAAAGCAGAACATTATCCAGGAGAGTAATTTAACTAAAATAGAATTGTCATAACCAACTTGAGACTGAAAAATAAATTTAAAAAACTTGCTGAGCAACCCAGAGATTACAAATATTAGGTTTAATCAAATGAGTTGAATACTAATTTCTTTGCAAAACTTGAGCAACAATATTTGTAGACTTTTTTGTATTTACAAAACTTGGAAGAAATCAAGATTCCTTTTAGAACCTAATATCTCAATAGACTATGAATAAGTCTGACAATAGAGCATTATTTATAGGTGCAAAAATAAACTATAATGTCATACATAGCTTATACAAATAGCATAAATGAATAATACTGATAAAAGGAAGTCTTAGATAAAGATATAGTTCATTATTCCAACTTATTTGAGATTCTAGAAAAGTGAGGTAAAAGAAAAGTTTTTCAAGTGCCAGAAGCATGGATAAAGAATAAAGTATTTCCAAATGTGTGAAAAATAAAATGCATGGTAAATTATCTAAACTCACAGAATGAATATGGGGATTGTGGTGCATCATGTAGTTTAAAAATCTTAACACTCTGGGGTAGAAAGAGGCTTATACTTATTAATCTTACTGCCCTTGTAAATTTATTCCACTAATTTAATTTTATAAAACATATGTGAACCTCTCTTTCCCAACTACATTGGTTTTTTATCCCTTTTAGAACCATGACTGTTCATGCATATTTGTGATCCAAATAAGATATTTTCTTAAAAGTCAAATGCATAATATAAGACATGAAATCCAGAAGAAAATGAATACTGTCTTTTACCTTGCCTGATGAGAACGTACAGGCATAAAACATTCATGATTGAAAATGAGAAGTTAATGACTAAATTGCCTGAGGAAAAAGAAGTAATTTGACAGATAAGAAATTTATTGTGTTTTCAAAAAGAAAGCCCTTATTACAATCAATTATGTTTTTACAAGTACCTTGAATTTTGTGAATTGAGAAACAATATTGTATTGCTGTCATAAAATATTAAAGAGTATATAAAAGACACAAAATGAACTTCATAGTCAATATGAAGAGACTTTAATTCCCTCAGGAAACACTCCCTGCCTAGACTGAAACACACAGAAATCAGGAGCAGGAGAAAGAAATTTTACACAGTGTAATTCATTGAAATTTGCCTTAGATGTTTAAAGTTGCTGGTATTAAATAGTGCTCAAATTATTAACTGAAACTATTCTTTATAAAAATTCTGTATAAGAAATACCAATGTTCATTCTCTTCAATGATGAAAAATGAATATCCAAATCAGAGAAAAGACTGTTGTTCAAGTTGTTTATCTGAAACAACAAAAACAAGGGAGCAACAAAAAAGAAAGGCAGAGGGACTTGGTCCGAGCCAGTCTTAATATACTGCTATTTTCCGAGGGTTTTTTTTAGTGAATGTTTGTAAATTTTTTAGATTTATTTTTGAGATTTTATGTAATTACATTAGTTTTCCTTCCCTTTCCTCCCTCCAAAACCCTTCTGTTTTTGAGTATAAATAAATTTGTGTGTACATATGAATACAACATTTCCATATTATAAAAATAAATTAAATATATATGAGTACAATATATAGCAATCATATATTATAATATCATTACAAAATTATAAACATACACACACATATACATACATACATACATACATACATACATACATACATACATTCAGGAAGATGAAGCCCGATTAAGATTATACCCTGATATATTTCGAGACTTTAGAAAATGACAACAAAAATACCAAACATAACTCTAACACAAATTCTAATTTTTCTTAATAATAAAAATCCAGAGTCAGATATAAGGTTTAAAGCTGAAGATCAGACAAAGTAAACAAGGAGCCACTTAAGTTCTTACCTCTACGAATCCTCAGACTGAATGGGCTGAACTCCTCTCTCCTCCTCGCCTATACTCCTTTCTCCACCCAGCCCAGCCATATCCCTTCTTTTCTCCTCCTTCCTAGTGATGGGATTAAATGTGTATGACTTCCAAGTACAGGGATTACAAATGTGAGCCATCACTGCCTGTCTTTGTTTTTCTTTTAGACTAGATAAATCTAGTGTATCCTAGGGTGGCCACAAACTCACAGAGGTCTGCCTCTACCTCCCAAGTGTTGGGATTAAAGATGTGTGCCACCACTGTCTGGCCTCTGTGACTAGGTAGTGGCTTATCTCTGTGCTCTGATCTTCAGGCAAGTTTTATTTGTTAGATCAAAACAAAATGCCATCACACATAGCAAGGCAGGAGTGCAAAGAAATGGATATCTTTCTTAGCAATTTGAAAAATATGTAACTGAATGCACCTATGACTAAGAGAACTTTGACCTTTCTGTGACTGCAGCATCACTTGTAATAATCATGTGATGACATCAATCTAAATGTATCAATCATATGCTCAATAAAGTAAAATTATATATATATATATTTATGTATATGAATATATACTCAAATTACTAATTTTCTCCTTAAACATTGAAGAAAGTTTATCACTTTTCTATAGTATTGAAGAAACAAAAATACGTTGAATTAATGTCAAGCATAAAAAAAATTCTGAATGATATATTTGTTTGTCAGCAAAATAGTCGATATCTTAAACTAGAAGTAAATGATAATTATAAGAAGTGGAGTATGAGAAGACTTCAGAGCAGTATGTTTCAAGAGACATAAAGTTATAGCTAGGGAGATGGTTAAGGGGTAGACTTGAGGGAATGGTGTGGCCAAGTTTGGGGAAGGAGAGAGAGGGAGAGCAAGTATCTTGATTGAGGGAGCCATTAAGGAACTAGCAAGAAATCTGGCACTAGGGCAATTCTCAGGAATCCGCAAAGATGAGCCCAACTAAGAATCTAAGCAATTGTGTAGATGGTGCCTGAACAGACCATGCCCTGTCGTGAGATTGATCTTAAATGTCATCCTAAAACCTTCATCCAGCAACATATGGAAGCGAATACAGAGATCCACAGTGAAGCACTGTACTGAGCTCCAAAGTCCAGACCAGGAGAGCAATGAGTGATAATATGAGCAAAGAGGTCAAGACTGTGATAGGGAAATGAATTGAAATAGCTTTCTGAGCTAGTGGGAGCTTACTGACTCTGGCCTGACAGCAGGGAACCAGGATAGGACCAAACTAGGCCCTCAGAATGTGGGTGACAATTGCATGGCTTGGGTGGGCTGTGGGATCACTGACCTTGAGACCAGAATTTATCCCTTCTGCTTGTACTGGCTTTCTGGAACCCATTGTCTTTGGAGAGATACCTTGTTCAGCATAGATATAGTGGGAGGTCCTTGTTTCCGTCACAAAGTGATGTTCTGGACTTTGTTGATGTCCCATGAGAAATCTTGCCCTCTCTGAAGACTGGATATGGGGTAGGTTTATGGGGAAGGTGGTGTCTGCAGGATGAGGGGAAGGTGTAGCAATAAGGACTGGGTTGTAAAAATGAGAAAAGATAGATTTTTAAAATAATTATTTAATTAATAAAATATTATAATTAGAAGGAATTGATATAAGACATTTATGAGACCGTATGGAATCCAAAGTGCACAATGCTGCATAACAAAAAGTAGCTAAAACAGTGTAAGTGTTCTCACCACAAAAATGATAATTGGTACAATGTGATACTAAAAAAGTTTAATTTACATGCTAGAAAACGTTTCTATCAAAACACCATTCTTCCTCACACTCAATGTATGCATAACTTTAAGTATCAATTGTATTAAGTTTAAAATAGCTGTATCTGGTTGTGATGATTGTTTTAAGCTGTCAAATTAATACCACGTAGAATTAACTAGGGAGCAAGTGTTATGGGATAATCTGTGTCAAGTCAATAATCTGGATAGGTCTATGAAGACCGGTCTTGTTTTCTAGTTGTTATGGAAGAAACATCCTGGCTGTAGCCAGGATAGGCCAGTGTATGATAGTAAAGATAGCTAGCTGAGATAGCCACAAATAAGAGAGGATGCTGTAATTTTCTCTTTGCTCTTGACTATGGATGTGATATGATTAACTGGTTGGTTTTCTGTTTCAAATTCACTCAAATAACAAACTGAACACTATAATTATGAGCTAAACCAAAGCTTGTCCTTCCTTAATTTGATTTTGGCCAGAGTTCCTCACAGCAGCAGACAATGAAAGTATAACAAAAATTGGTATCAAAGAATTTGGGTTGCTTCTATGATTAACTTGATTGTTTATTATAGGAGGAATGTAGAATCTTAGTAACTAATGCCTGGAAATGTCAATGACTGTTATCAGTCAAGATGAATGTTCTTACAAAAGTGGGGAAGACAATAATACTGAGAAAAATGTGGACTCTGGACGCAGACCTCACAGCTTTCATAAGGGATCACATGTTTTAATAGAAACTGCTCCAATGAATTTGGGTTCTTTAGGCTATGAATTTTTGTGTGTCAATCAGATTGGGCTGAGAAAGCAGAGATGATTGGAAATGAGATCAAAATCACTGAGGTGAAACTTGGGTACTCTTGAGACAATAAGCAAGTTTTGTCATGATCTGTACACAGAGATATGATTCAGGAGTCCAGGCTTTATCACAACAGAATATGACAATGTAAATATTTCTAAATTGGACAGAACTTGAAGGAATGAAAGGATCATGTAGCATTATAGGCTTGGTGTATTTTGTCAGGGTGAGATTCCCTGCAGAGAAGCCCAGAAAGGTCATTGGGTAATGAAAAATTTCAGATACAATGGAGTCACTAAGGTATTGAAATACCATGACTTAGAGATTTTCATTAAGAACTGCAGGTTTAGGAATGGCTAGCCTAAGAGGGAAGTGATAGTTATGGGAGAACTTGCTGCTTATGCCCCTTACAGACCAGATATGATTAGAGATACCAAACTCTGAGAAATAAGATTCAGGTGTAGACCTCTAAATTTTAGTTTTTCTCTGGTGTGAAAATTTTATAAATTTTTATAATATTTTATTAAATATAAATATATTCATTTATATATAGTCACCAACTTCTATGTTTGTGTATCCTTGTGTATGTGTGTGAGCATGTACATGCATACATGTAGGCACACATGAAAGTGGGTTTGTAAGCATCCAGAGAGCCTAGAAGAGGACATACAATCATCTAATGCTAGAGTTGCAAGTAGGTGCAAGCAAACTGTGATTGACCTGAGAATTAAACTCTAGTACTCTGTAAGAAAAACAAATAGTCTTAATCCCTGGACAGTCTCTTTAATCCTTGCCCTGTTTTTGCTTTTACACCTTGGCTTTTCTACTTTGTAACATGAATGTGCATGTATTTAACTTGTTTTGGTTTTATAGGGATGCACACTTAAGACAGTTTGGAGTTTTAGGAGACTTTAGACTTTCAAATATAAGAGGAATGATCACTAATATGAAGTGAAGTTTATGTGGGGAATGGCACAGGGAGAGGGGGGAAGAAGAGTGGGGAGATACCCAAAGCTATTTGAACAAGAAAATTGGAAACTTTTTGTTTAATATCACTCCCCATATAAGAATTTTATTGAAATTATCCTTCACAGGGAATAATGTTCCAATAAAACTTAGTGCTAGCTGTGGTTATAGACCCTTGTGATAGCTTGGAGATCCTCAGAATAAAACAGGATCTTGACAGTGTTCTTAGGTGTTCACCAGAACTTGATTGTTATAGGCACCACAAACTTCCTCACAAAACATAGAATTCAAACTCATACTGACCAGAAAGCTTCCTTCATGTTGGCTTGCTTTCATCATACCAGAATATACAAGGTAAACATTTGGGGGGAAGAATCCAACAATCACACCCAGTAATAAGCCATGTGTAGTACATGTGGCAAGAAATGCCCATGGCTAAAATAATGGCACAAATTGAGGCGTTTGGATTGGATTTTAGTCCCATTCTACAAGAAGAGGAAACACACAGCTGGTGCTGCAATTCTGACCAAGAACCCATGTTTGGGAAGATCATAGGTTCTAGAGAAAAACCTACTTCAATTACATTACCAAGTGAATATAAAATGTTCAGTGAAAGTCTCAGACTTCATCTGAGAAGTTTTGTGTCCAATCTCAAATGAGAAATCTACAGTAGATAATTTTCACGAAGGGACAATTTAGGATCTGTTCAGGGGAAGAATGGCAGTGATTATTATCAACCTAAATTGGATAAATGTAGAAATAACAATTCATAAAATAATTGCAATGAAATGATAAAAATAAAGAAAGCTCAAATCATAAAGAGACTTTGAACTTTTCAAGTGTTGGAAAGTTTAAAGAATATGGGAGCTTTAAAAATTGAACTGTATTTTCCATTTTGTTATTAACTAAACTGAAACTCTGGGGCCAAACTTTGGAAAATTTGTGCCTGAAGTGATCTTATTGTCAAGCTGTCAAGGGTTAGATTGTGATGGTTAGATTTCCACACCCACTTGCGATAACCTAGAACCACCTGAAAAGAAAATCCTAATGAGGAATTATCTAGATCAGCTAGGCCTGTGGTGTCAGAGGCCATGGGAGTTATAGGAGTTGACAACTAGTGTTCAGATATCAATGCACCAAAAAAAATAAAAAGATCTCTGAAGGAAGAAAATCCCATCTGGGAATGGGAATGGCCTGACTTAGCTGATGTGTATATATAATCTCATGACTGCATCTCAACATTATAGGCACATTTATCTGTGGCTGGTCAGAAAAATGACTTCTCACTAATCTGTAGAATTTTGATATATAGAGAATATACAAGGATATGTTTTAGAACTAGATCTGTTGTCCCATGAGAACGTAGGACACCTAAAAGCCTGTTTTGTTTCTTTTACTCAGAATAACACAAGAAAACAACTATCTCTCCCAGGCTAAAACAAGCTATACACAGCTTATTTTTGCTTAAGAGCAAGGTCAAACTAGATTAAATGCTTCTGTATATGGATCATAAGTTCAAAACATTATAGATATGTACAAGGTCAGAGTTGCAGATGTCTAACCATGGTTACTAACACAAAACCTAAAAGATCACCACAATTCTTTGCTTGCCAAGTCTGGCTGATAAGACCTGAATTTCTGTCCAGATCTCTCTGAAGCTTGGTAGATAAGGCTGTTCTTGAACTCACAGAGATCTGAATGCCTCTGCCTTCAAAGTACTGGGATTAAAGAATGTGCCACCACACCCACTACTCTCACTTTCTTTAAATGAATTTGTCCTTTTATTTTTCTCCCCCAAGTCTACAATTATTTTTAAACACATTGTAAACTGTTTAAAGGTTTTGTCTTTGAATCTATCTTTACTGTATATTTCTTTTTCTGACCACATGCGTCTTTAATTTGGTAAGTGACATGGCTAGGATTAAAGCAGTGGCTTTGATGGCTGGATTCACCACATTCCTTAGCTTTCTGAGAGTCTCACTTCATGGTAGAGGTACTGGTGGTAGAGTCATGTTTATTGTCACAACTCTTTGTAGTTACAAAGTCTCTGCCACCACCAAGAAGCATGCTGTAGGCTATTCATGAACACCATTTAAGTGTTTCATGATGAGACCTCTGAAAAGAGCTACAAGATTTTTGTAGCTAAAATTGAGTCAGGAAGCCAGTCTTAAATGAGACATGGTTGCTTGTAGCAAAAAGAGCCAATCTGAGAAAATGCTGCTACTATGAAACTGTGTTTAACTCTGTCCTTTTTTGTCTAGAAATAGTTCCCAAGCTCTCCAAGGTTTTATGTGTAAGTAGTTGTCTACATTGGCACCATTTGTTGATGGAGGCTTCTGTCCAGCCCAGTTCCAAGGCTGTTTAGTCCCAAAATAACATATGGAGGCCTACATTAATTATAAACTAATAGGCCTATTAGCTCGGGCTTTCTTGTTAACTAATTCTTACATCTTACAGTAACCCATAATTCTTGTCTATATTAGCCACGTGGCTCGGTACATTTATCAGTGAGACATTCTCGTCTTGCTTTTTCTTCATCTGGGTGACGATTGCAGATTGAGTCTTTCCTTTTCTTAGAATTCTACTGTTATTCCTGCCCCACCTCTACTTCCTGCCTAGTCACCCCGCCTATACTTCCTGCCTGGCTACCGGCCAATTAGCGTTTTATTAAAACAATACAAGTAACAGGGTGCAGGACTATTGTCCCATGGCAATAAAGATCTTCAAAACACCAACATTATCTTCTAATTAGTTATTATATTAGAGACTACTTCTACTAGTTTTACATAGATTATGTGAAGGCTTTATACATGTTGCCACGGAATATTGCTATAACTCATGTAAGTGAACAATGGTCTGAGAAACAAGCTATGATCTAGTAACATTTAACTGTCCATACAATGCTTTCCTTTAAACCTTATAATATAGGCTTACTTATTTGGGGCATATTTATTTTCAAATTACTGTTTTTCCTTGATGAATGTCAAATGGTGACTTCCTATTAAATGAGTTACTATTTACAGAACTATGACAAATGTTCTCTCAAAGACTGACATATGGTTAACTCTCTCTCTCTCTCTCTCTCTCTTTCTCTCTCTCTCTCTCTCTCTCTCTATATATATATATATATATGTGTGTGTGTGTGTGTGTGTGTGTGTATTTCCCAAATTATGTCATTCAGTAAATTTATTGAGAATTTCTTATGCCAGGAGCAACTCTGAAACATGTTTATAAACAAAATATTATAATATCATTTGTTATATTGGTCAATCCTCACACAGATATTTAAATATTGATAAAAATAAATATTTCAGAAGGAATTTAATCATATTTTTAATTTTAGATGCTCTTAATTTGGTGTGTTTTTATATATTTTTCCTTCACTCATGTATATTTCATTGTCAGAAGTCCATACAAAGATCTAAATGATTATCTGCATTATCATAGCAAGAAAATAATAAGTATTTTGCATTGAAATACTATTTCCACGTAATATTTTTGAATAGTCTGTATACTATAGAAGCATGACATTTGATAATTTTGTTTTGCAGAAAATTCATGAGAGTGTTCTTCAAAAGAACTTAATTTCTTAAGCAGATAATTTCTTACTTTTGCTTAGCTGTTGTTTAAAATATTAGAAAATGCTTAAATATGTTTAATTTTTTAAGAAAAAATGACTATGTGCTGAGCATAATATTTCCCAAGTCTAGAACTGCCTCCTTAGAAAATTCAAGATCAGATACCAACTATGTAACTCTCTGTCAGTAGGCTGTGTTTCAGTTAAGGCCCTCCTGAAAATGTTCAAGAAATTTTGAAGGGAGAAAGCTTGCCCTCTTAGTATTATTTATACTAATAAGTAAATAATCAATATTATTTTTGTCAATGCTTGTAAATGGCTCCTCTATTTCTTGACAGAGAAATTTACTATTTTCTAGTCTACAACTCTAATGTTCTCCTCTAAGTGTAGAGCATCTACCACACTGTGAATGTTCCCAAGGTGGTTCAAACTTTGCAGCCTCCTGCAGTCTTGAATTATTAGCATTCATCATGATCAGTTCTGTTCCTGAAGTCCAGTCTTGCCCATGCAGGCCCTTTTCTCCAGCTTCCAACTCATCATGGTCTTCCTTTAGATGGATGCACATTTTCGGAAATGTTGACTCATATGTTGTAGTAGAAAATAATCTTTGTTCTTGTGTTCTTAAGAACTAGTTAACACATTCTTTGAATTTAATAATTAGTATTAATCTAGCATTGTAGCTTCTCTTTTAGTTACTAAACTCAGACTCAAAACATCTTTTTGGTTTGTATATTTTTTTGTGTATGTGCCTATGGAGATAAGAACATTACTTATTAATTAATTAATTAAGGAGCTACTGAGTACCAGCCTCAACCCTCTCTCAGGATTCAGAACAGAACTTCTACAACAAGCTTGTGAATAGGATCTTAGGAGGAAAACAAACTGACTGACTTGAGAGGTTTTTTTTTTTTTCTGCATGTTTCTTTGTTCCTTAGGGGAATATAAGCATAAGTGCACAAGGCATGAGGGTAAAACCTAAGGATAAGGGTAATAAAGGGTAAGGGGCAAAACATAAGGATAAGGGCAGGACATCAGACATAAAGCATAAAAAGGGGTGATCTTCACAAAGCTCTCAGTTTATATAGGCATACAAACAAGTTAACAATCCCATAGGCAGTAATAATGGTATCATGAATACAACTTCACAGAGTCACAAGAAACCAAAGGATCTGGAAAGGAGGCACTTTATTTCTCAGAGTGCTCATGGTTGCGAAGTTGCCTGCAGATGGAAACACAGCATTGGTATAGTGTCCTTTGGTCTTGCTTTGCATTAATATCTAGCTGGTGGAGTTAAAGGAAATTTCTTCTGGGAAACTTCCTTTTGCCTCCAGCAGGGTGCCCAGGTGAGAATTTTTCTCTCTGAAACTAGATTTAGTGACTCAGGCCTTTTTTTTCTATATAAACAATTAATTTCCTAAGCCATGATCCTATGTTAGTTGAAGACAAGGCAAAGGATATTACGGTTTATTAGTAGCCTGTTAAATGAAAGCAGAAGACATATAAATAATATCTTCCTGAGTATGATGTTAGAGCAGAAATATTGCCTCCTTTATGAAGCTTTTGGTAGAATTGCCATTTTTACTATGTTGATTCTCCCAATCCAAGAGCAGGGGAGGTCTTTCCATTTTCTGGTATCCTCCTCAATTTCTTTCTTCAAAGATTTAAAGTTCTTGTCAAATAGGTCTTTCACTTCTTTGGTTAGAGTAACCCCAAGATATTTTATGCTATTTGAGGCTATCGTGAAAGGTGATGTTTCTCTGATTTCCCTCTCTGCTTCTTTATCCTTTGTGTATAGGAGGGCAACCGATTTTTTCGAGTTGATCTTGTATCCTGCCACATTATTAAAGGTGTTTATCAGCTGTAGGAGTTCTTTGGTAGAGTTTTTAGGGTCGCTTATGTATACTATCATATCGTCTGCAAATAATGAAAGTTTAACTTCATCCTTTCCAATTCGAATCCCCTTGATCCCCTTATGTTGTGTTATTGCTATTGCTAGAATTTCAAGCACTATATTGAAGAGGTATGGAGAGAGTGGACAGCCTTGTCGTGCTCCTGAATTTAGTGGAATGGCTTTGAGTTTCTCTCCATTCAATTTGATGTTAGCTGTCGGCTTGCTATATATTGCTTTTATTATATTTAGGTATGATCCTCGTATACCCAATCTCTCCAACACCTTTATCATAAAGGGGTGTTGAATTTTGTCAAATGCTTTTTCAGCATCCAATGAAATGATCATGTGGTTTTTTTCTTTCAGTTTATTTATATGATGGATTACATTGATAGATTTGCGTTTGAACCAGACCTGCATCTCTGGAATGAAGCCCACCTGATCATAATGGATGATTTTTCTAACGTGTTCTTGGATTCGGTTTGCCAGTATTTTGTTGAGAATTTTACGTCGATGTTCATGAGTGAGATTGGCCTGTAATTCTCTTTCTTGGTTGTGTCTTTGTGTGGTTTTGGTAATAGGGTAACTGTAGCTTCATAGAAAGAGTTTGGCAATGACTCTTCTGTTTCTATATTGTGAAATACATTAAGGAGTGTAGGTATTAGCTCTTCCTGGAAGTTCTGGTAGAATTCTGCATTGAAACCATCTGGTTCGGGGCTTTTTTTGGTAGGGAGGTTTTTGATAACAGCTTCTAATTCTTCACAACTGACAGGTCTATTTAGATTGTTCACCCGGTATGGTTCAACTTTGGTATATGGTACTTATCTAAAAAAATGTACATTTCTTTTACATTTTTCAGTTTTGTGGCGTACAGGCTTTTGTAGTAAGATCTAATGATTCTCTGAATTTCCTCTGTGTCTGTGGTTATGTCCCCCTTTTCACTTCTCATCTTATTAATTTCCATGTTCTCTCTCTGCCGCTTGATTAGTTTGGCTAGGGGTTTGTCAATCTTGTTGATTTTCTCCAAGAACCAGCTTTTTGCTTCATTGATTCTTAGAATTGTTTTCTGCGTTTCTATTTTGTTGATTTCAGCCCTCAGTTTGATTATTTCCAATCTTCTACTCCTCCTTAGTGAATCAGCTTCCTTTTTTCTAGAGCTTTCAAGTGTGCTGTTAAGTCTCCAATGTGTGCTTTCTCCGTTTTCTTTAACTGGGCACTTAGTGCTATGAACTTTCCTCTTAGCACTGCTTTCATAGTGTCCCATAGGTTTGAGTATGTTGTGTCTTTATTTTCATTAAATTCAAGGAAGACTTTAATTTCTTTCTTTATTTCTTCCTTGACCCAGGGGTGATTTAATAGTTGACATTTTAACTTCCATGAGTTTGTTGGCTTCTGGGGGTAGCATTGTTGTTGAATTCTAACTTTAATCCATGGTGGTCTGACAAGACACAGGTGGTTACTAATATTTTTTGTATCTGTGGAAGTTTGCTTTGTTACCAAGTATGTGGTCAATTTTTGAGAAGGTTCCAGGGGCTGCAGAGAAGAAGGTATATTCTTTCCTATTTGGGTGGAATGTTCTATAGATATCTGTTAAATCCATTTGATTCAATACCTCCAATAATTCTCTTATTTCTCTGTTGGGTTTCTGTCTGATTGATCTGTCCATTGGTGAGAGAGGTATGTTGAAGTCTCCTACTCTTAGTGTGTGTGGTTTGATGACTGCCTTGAGTTCTAGAAGTGTTTCTTTTACATAAGTGGGTGCCTTTATATTAGGAGCATAGATATTCAGAATTGAGACTTCCTTCTGATGAATTGTTTCTGTTATGAGTATGAAATATCCATCTCTATCTCTTCTGATAGATTTTAGTTTGAAGTCAATTTTGTTAGATATTAGAATGGCCACACCCGCTTGTTTCTCAGGTCCATTTGCTTGAAAAACCTTTTCCCAGCCCTTTACTCTGAGTAGAAGTCTGTCTTTGTGGCTCTTAATATTTTCTCTTTAATCTTAATATTTTGTGTTTTGATTATTATATGGCGAGGGGATTTTTTTTTTGATCCAGTCTATTCGGTGTTCTGCATGCTTCTTTAATCTTCATAGGGATTTCGTTCTTTAGGTTGGGGAAGTTTTCTTCTATAATTTTGTTGAATATATTTTCTGGACCTTTGATCTGCAGTTCTCCTTCTTCTACCCCTATTATTTTTAGATTTGGTTTTTTTTTATTGTGTCCCACATTTCCTGAATGTTTTGTGATGAGAATTTGTTGGATTTGCTGTTTTCTTTGGTCAGGGCGTTTAATTTCTCTATAGTGTCTTCAGAGTCTGAGATTTTTTCTTCTATCTCTTGTATTCTGTTGGTTATGCTTGTTTCTGAAGTCTCTGTTCATTTACCTAGGTTTTCCATAGCCAGTCGGCCCTCGGTTTGTGATTTCTTCATTGCCTCCATTTCAGTTTTCAAATCTTGAACTGTTTCCATTACCTGTTTGATTGTTTTTTCTTGGATTCCCAGAATTTCATTTACGGATTTACTCATTTCTTCAAACTTTTTGGTATATTTCTCTTCCATTTCTTTACTCATTTCCTCAATCTTTTTGCTATACTTATCTTCCATTTCTTTATGGCAGATTTTCATCTCCTGTTTAAGTTCCTCTATTATTTTCATAAAGATCCGCTTAGAGTCGATTTCTTCTATTTCTTCTGGAGTAGGGTGTTCAATTCTTCTAGTTTCGTGATCCCTGGATTCTGAAGATGTCATGTTGCCTTTCAGGTTGTTGGAGGAATTCTTGCATTGGCGCCTGCCCATCTCCTCCTCTCTGGATGAAACTCCTCAGCACTCTCTGGATAGAACTCCTCAACACTCTCTGGATAGGACTCCTCAGCACTCTCTGGATAGAACTCCTCAGCACTGCAGCAGGGATAGCTGGTATTCCCAGGATCCAGGAGACAAAAGGGCAGCAGCAGTGGGGGCAGGGAGGGGTCCTGTGGAACACCAAAGACCCTGCCTCAGAAGCTGAGGGGGGAGGGGCTGTGCTCTCTTCCTGGGCAGACCTCCCAGGTAAGCACCCACTCACCTCTCTGGATAGAACTCCTCAGCACTGCAACAGGGATAGGTGGTATTTCCAGGACCCAGGAGACAAAAGGGCGGCAGCAGTGGGGACAGGGAGGGGTCCCACCGAAGACCCTGCCTCAGAATCTGAGGGGGGAGGGAAAGTGCTCTCTTCCGGGACAGGCCGCCCAGGCAAGCACCCACTCACCTCTCTGGATAGAACTCCTCAGCACTGCAACCATGAAGCTCCTTTCTTATCAGTGACTACTGTCAATAAGGAAAGTTTATGTGTAACTCTATTTTTTTATTTATTTATTAAAAATTTCCACCTCCTCCCCTCCTCCCATTTCCCTCCCACTTCCTCCATTCCCCCTCCCCCTCTGTTTCCAGTCCTAAGAGCAGTCAGGGTGCCCTGGTCCTTGGGAAGCCCAAGGTCCTCACCCCTCCATCCAGGTCTAGGAAGGTGAACATCCAAACAAACCAGGCTCCAACAAAACCAGTTCATGCAGTAGAATCAAAACCCAGTGCCATTGTCCTTGGCTTCTTAGTCAGTCCTCATTAACAGCCACATTCAGAGAGTTCGGTTTGATCTCATGCTCCATCAGTCCCAGTCCTGCAGACGTTGGTTAGCTCCCATTAGATCAGTCCCACCGTCTCAGTGGGTGGACACATCCCTCGTGGTCCTGACATCTTTCCTCATGTTCTCCCTCCTTCTACTCCTCATTTGGAACATGAGTGCTCAGTCCAATGTGTGTCTCTGTCTCTGTCTCCACCCATTACCAGATGAAGGTTCTATGGTGATATGCAAGATATTCATCAATGTGGCTATGGGGCAAGGCCAGTTTAGGCACCCTCTCCTTTGCTGCACAAGGAACAAGCTGGGGACATCTCCTTGGACATCTGGGAACCTCTCTAGAGTCAAGTCTCTTCCCAACCCTAACATGGCTCCCTTAATTAAGATATATACTTCCCTGCTCCCATATCCATCCTTCCTCCATCCCACCAATTCAATTCCCCCAAGCTCTCCCCATTCCTCCCCTTCTCCCTTATCTCTCCCCATCTCCCCTTACACCCACTCTACCCACACTCCCATGCACCCAACTTTTGCCTGGCAATCTTGTCTACTTCCAATATCCAGGAGGATAACTATATGATTTTCTTTGGGTTTACCTTCTTATTTAGCTTCTCTAGGATCTTGAATTTTAGGCTCGAAGTCCTTTATTTATGACTAGAATCCACTTATGAGTGAGTAAATACCATATTCATATTTTGGGGTCTGGGTTACCTCACTCAGTAAAGTATTTTCTATTTCCTTTCATTTGCATGCAAAATTCAAGATGTCATTGTTTTTTACCACTGAGTAAAACTCTAAAGTGTATATGTTCCACACCTACTTTATCCATTCTTCTATTGAGGGGCACATACGTTGTTTCCAGGTTCTGGCTATTACAAATAGTGCTGCTATGAACATAGTTGAACAAATGCTTTTGTAGTATGATAGGGCATCTCTTAAATATATTCCCAAGAGTGGAACTGCTTGATCCTTCGGTAGGTTGACTCCCAGTTTCCTGAGAAACTGCCACAATGATTTCCGAAGTGATTGCGCAAAAAAAAACTAGGATAGCCAAAACAATCCTATACAATAAAAGTACTTCCGGAGGCATTCCCATTAATGACTTCAAGTTCTATTACAGAGCTACAGTAATGAAAACTGTGTGGTATCGGCACAGAAACCGAGATGTTGACCAATGGAATCAAATCGAAGACCCAGATCTGAATCCACAAACATATGAACACCTGATTTTTGACAAAGGAGCTAAAATTGTACAATGAAAGAAAGTTATCATCTTTAACAAATGGTGCTGGCATAACTGGATGTTAACCTGTAGAAGAATGAAAATAGATCCATATCTATCACCATGCACAAAACTCAAGTCCAGATGGATTAAAGACCTCAATATTAATCTTATCACACTGAACCTGATAGAAGAGATAGTGGGAAGTAGTCTACAACACATGGGCACAGGAGATCACTTCCTACATAGAACCCCAGTAACACAGACAATAAAAGCAACAATGAATAAATGGGACCTGCTGAAACTGAGAAGCTTCTGTAAAGCAAAGGATACTGTTATTAAGACAAAAAGACAACCTACTGATTGGGAGAAGATCTTCCCCAACCCCACATCAAACAAAGGTTTGATCTCCAAAATATATAAAGGACTCAAGAAACTAGACACTAAAACTCTAGTTAACCCAGTTGAAAAATGGGGTACTGAACTGACCAGAAAATTCTCAACTGAAGTAATTCAAATGGCCAAAAGACACTTCAGATCATGCTCAACCTCCTTAGCGATCAGGGAAATGCAAATCAAAACAACTTTGAGATACCATCTTACACCTGTCAGAATGGCTAAAATCAAAAACACCAATGATAATCTATGCTGGAGAGGATGTGGAGTAAGGGGAACTCTCATCAATTGTTGGTGGGAATGCAAACTTGTGCAGCCACTGTGGAAATCAGTGTGGCAGTTTCTCAGGAATCTGGAAGTCAACCTCCCAGCAATTCCACTCTTTGGAATATACCCAAGAGATGCCCCATCATACCACAAAAGCATTTGTTCAACTATGTTCATAGCAGCATTATTTGTAATAGCCAGAACCTGGAAACAACCTAGGTGTCCCTCAATAGAAGAATGGTTAAAAAAGGTGTGGAACATATACACATTAGAGTTTTACACAGTGGTAAAAAACAATGACAGCTTGAATTTTGCATGCAAATGGATGGACATAGAAAACGCTTTCCTGAGTGAGGTAAGCCAGACCCAAAAAGGGGACTATGGTATGTATTCACTCATAAATTGATTCTAGCAATAATTAAAGGTCTTTGAGCCTATTATTCGCGATCCTAGAGAAGCTAAATAAGAAGGTGAACCTAAAGAAAATCATGTAGTTATCCTCCTGGAGATTGGAAGTAGACAAGAGTCCCAGGCAACCTCGGGTGCATGGGGGGGGTGTGAGGGTTGTTGGAAGGGGAGAGGGTTAGAGAGAAGGGAGTAGGGGAGGAATGGGGAAAGCTCAAGGGATTGGGATGGGGGGAGGGAAGAAGGATGGATATGGGATCAGGGAAGTACATACCTCGACTAAGGGAGTCATTTTAGGGTTTACAAGAGACTTGATTATAAAGGGGCTCCCAGGTCCAAGGAGAGATCCCCAGATTGTTTCCTGGACAGAGAAGAGGGTGCCTGAACCGGCCTTGGCCCATAACCATACTTATGAATATTTTGCGTATCACCATAGAACCTTCCTCTGGCGATGGAAGGAGATTGAGACAGAGACCCACATTGGAACACTGGACTTAACTCCTTGGTCCAAACGAGAAGCAGAAGGAAAGAGAATGTGAGCAAAGAAGGCAAGATCAGATGGATCCTTCACCCGTTGATGTATGGAGATTGAGACAGAGACCCACATTGGAGCACTGGACTGAGCCCCCCAGGTCTGAATGAAGAGCAGAAGGAAGGAGAACATGAGCAAGAAAGGCAGGACCATGAGGAGTGCATTCACCCACTGATACAAGGGGACTGATCTAATGAGAATTCACCAAGGCCGGTTGGACTGGGACTGAACCAGTACGTGATCCAACCAGATTCTCTGAATGTGGCCGGATTCTCTGAATGTGGTTGGCACGGGGTCTCTCTGAAAAGCCATTGACAATGACACTGGGACTTGTTTCCTCTGCATATACTGGATTTTTTGGGATCCAGTCTGTTTGGATGCTCACCTTCCTGGACCTGGATGGAGCGGGGAAGGAACTTGAACTTCCCACAGGGCAGGAAACCCTGACTGCTCTAAGGGATGGAGAGGGAGGAGGAGATGGAGTGGGGAGAGTGGGAGGGTGTTGGGAGGAGGGGCGGAAATGGAAACTTTCATAAATTAATAAACTTTTATAAATTAAAAAAAATAAAATAAAATATATTAAAAAAAGATCAAAAGCTTAATAGAAAATAAAAAAAACTTCATAAAGCTTCCCACTAGTATATCTATTTTATATAATAAATTATTAAAAATTAGTAATTTGACTTATGAGCTATAAATTAAGTACAATTATTCCAGGAAGTATTAGTCATGTAAGAAATAATTTAGTAATGATACCTAGAACCCAGTTACCTATATTTATAGAAAGACTGAATAAATCCAGTTACATATTTCTTAAAGCAATGAGGATCTTAATTTTCTTTGGGGAATCAACAGGCACTGGTTGAAACATAAAATAAAAAACACTTTATAGAAGCTTCTATAAATAAGAGTGTATAAACAATAAAACAAATTTTATCTTTTTTTCTACCTTGAAGAGAAACAAAACAAATTAAAACCCAGAAAAGTTTTTTCATAATTCTTTGTTCAAATGGCCATAGCTAGAAATACAGCATTCCAACATTGGGAAATACGGTTTAGAACTTTTGCCCTTTACAATGACAGTGATTTATAATAAATAAGTTCTTAATGAGTTGATAATGATATGAAAAACCGATTTTGTACAATTGTTAGATTGAAAACTAGTCATTCTAAAACAAATCCCCTCTATTGGTTTATTTTGTTTCTTTAGAAAAATTCTGCAGTGTCATGAACATTAAAATAAGGTTCTCTCTGGTTCCTGCTTCTAATTATCACAGTATTACACTTTTATACATGTGTGAAATTTTAACTAGTTTACATTATTCCAAACTGGGAAGCAAGTTGACTATTGCATTAGATGCCTGGATTCGAAGTGTTATTTCTGCAATTTAGAATTTGATGATACGATATAGCATTGGCAAATGTATCATTACCTTGAAATCCTAGAAATTAATTTTTAAAATAATTAAACAAGTAGTTTTGGATCAAATCATGTAGTTTTGCCTTGCAAAGTTAAAAAAAAATTCTGAAAGGTGCTTATAGTAGCTGGGCATTAAGACATTTACCAGAAATCTCAACACTTGGGAGACTGAGAGAAAGGTGACTTCAAGGTTAGCCTGGGCTCCTAGGGAGGCCGTGTCACTAGAAGAATAAAAGAGGAGTAGGGATTTTCTTGAATAACATATTTTTTTATTTTCTATGATTCAGATTTCATCTTTGTAGGATCTCTAGTTCTAGCAGCCACTCTAATTAAAGTCAAATTATGTTTTTCTACCTGGTCTCGACTTTTAATTGCATAATCCCATAGTCAATAAAATTCATGCTTAAGAGTTCAGTTACTGTCATCTGGGTAGGTAACCAAACAAAGTGTTTTATGTTCACTGTTTTCCATTGAGCAGCGATTGTTAACTAGGTAAGTCACTCTCTGGCAGAGCTCAATGAAAGGAACCTGCCAGTATTACCTTTGGTTAGAATTTCACAAATTCTAATATTAATGACTAAATATTCCGATTTGGTGAAATTCAGTGAATGTTTTTGATGATAGCAAGTATTTATTTTTTGTCACATACAGAAAAATTATTCCCTAAGTTTGAATGATCTTCTTACAATTTACTTTTTATGAATTCAATTCAATTTAAATGACATTTTGACCCTGTCCCTTTAAATGCTGATAACTCAGATGTATTTCACTTAAAAGTTAGACATGTGATAACATAAACATGACATACTTGATCCCAAATTCTTTTTCCATTAACTTAACCAACTTACTGCACATATTGTGCTTGGCATATCACCAGCAATCCTCACTTACAGGGTCTGCATGCTTTCATCTACAAGCTGTTTTTGTCGACATGCTCTACAGGCTTCCTTACATAAGGCACAGGGAAATTTGGATGATGGTAACTCAGGGGAGAGAAACCCATTGGTAATGTCTTTCTATCCGATTTGCTTCAAGGTGAGCATTTCCATTACAACCAACAGGAATGTTTTTAGCTATGAGAACAATTCCAAGCTTTCCAACATTGTGCTTCTTATACTGTGGGAAACTGAATGTGACAAAATATGAGGACCAAGAAAAATCAGCAACAGGAAAAAGATTTCCGAGCATACAATAACCAAAAATTAATTCATAATCAAATGCATAATGCATCTTAATTGCCTGCAGCAGCACTTATTATGGATGCTAACTGCAAGTTCACTACAACAGTGGTTCTGAGTTCACAAACTGCATTCTGTCACATCACACAACACACACACTGGAATGCAGCAATTCTGATTTGAGGCTATTTTGTGTCATTTAGGTATTTGTATTGAACAAATAAGGTCCCACTACCATGAACATTACAGCTTAATTATGGAAGATGAAAGTTTAATATTTCCTAAAACCATTCCTCAGCACCTAAGTAGTATATTGCTATGTGTTTAGATTGGTTTTGTTAGAATGTTAGATTTGAAAATTACTGTTTGAATTGTTGACTTGTTTCTTAAAACTTTCTTTCTAGAAATAGTCATAATTTAATAGTGGAGTACCTTAATATAAAGTAAGCAACTTTTGCAGGCATTCATGAACAAATTCCACTTAAGTAATATGTAAGAAACTTGAAGAACTTGTGATTAATTTACCATTTATAGTAACAGAAAGAGGAGATATCTACATTACTCAGTAAAGTTAGTTTTGATTTGGTATTAGGATAGAATTCCCCATAATTTGATAAATTCACTAAACATTTTCATGCCACAACATACTCATGCTTCTCTGTTTAAAATTAACCATTTTTATTGTTATTGAAAAACAATTTCAAGAGAGTGGTTTGTCAATGGAATTATACCTTGGTAGTTAGGATGTTTGCTGTATAGCACTAACTTGGTGACAGTTTCCTATTTAAATAGTTTGAATTTAAGAACTTGGAGGCAGTGATAGATTTTTGTTGGAAGTGGTATGATCTTTAATTGACTTTGAGAATGACAAGAAAATGTAGTGCCCCAAGGCTATCGAAGATTGGGGAAAAACTTTTGAAGCATAGGATGAGACTCTGGACTGAGATAGGGGATGAAATTTACCATAGGAATATGTAAATCAAAAATTGGAATGAAGTACAGAAAAAGCAATGTAAATTCTAATAAGATTTTCAAAATGAAGTTGTAAATATTATTGGTACAAAATTGGTAAGAGAAGCTGTTTTGAGGTGAAAGCACAAGAAATTCCCGGGCAAATAGGATGAGATGAAAAGGATGAAGCACCACTGCGGATCTGTATGAGGAGAGATACAAGGACTTGCCATTTTTTAATATTTTACTAGCTTTCCCTGTGTATTCAGTTTTCAACAGGATTAGTCACTATAGCATCTACAAAATTATCATGGTCTTTAAATCAGTCAGAGAAGAAAATAATTGGTTATGCCACAAATTAATTAATTATTTCGAAATACCAATATCTATTTAGATGGCTCATTTTAAAATATTTTCTATTTAGGAAGTAGTTAACTGCTTTGATAGTACAACTAATAGTTGGAGAAATTACTTCCAGAATACTTTAAAATGCTAAAAACTGGATGTTTTATCTACACTGGATAGAAAATAAGTCCTTTGCCATATGCCATTCATAACCATATCCTATTTACAATTTATTCATAAAAACAACTACATGCTACATAATTTTAAAGGGTCTTTCTCATTACAGTGTGCTTATTTTTGAAATTCAATTTGAATTAACATAATTCTAACTGACATTAAGACTGGCAGGGCTTTACAGAAGGTATGTTTCTTATGGTGTCAATTTTACCTGAAAATTGTAAGAATATATTACCATGAAGTCAATGATTGGATATGAAAATACATTCAATTAAATTTCAGGCCAAAATATCAATCAGATTTCAAGATAATTGAAATTAAATTAGATGGATTTACATTCCAAATATCAGATAACATTTGCAAAGCCAGCTATACTTACATATAAATGGATACTTCTGTAAGACAAGATATGTTTTCATGTCACATTTGGTTATTTAAATGTGTCATATGACAGTTGTATCAAATGATATTAGCAGCTTGTATTCAAAGTTATTTTGTATTTCTTTATAAATCCTAAAATAAACAACACAAATACTAATGCATGGCTGATAATGGGATATATTGTGTATTAAGAGTAGTTAGTTGATTTCATTTTATGCAAGTATCAACATATATTCATAGCTATCCAAACTGTGTCACCAACCACATATTGAGGTCAAACAATATATAGTAATGAATCACATAATGGAAATTTGTTTATTAAAGAATTCAACAATTAATATTGTTCTCTTAAAGTTGTCATCTATGGTGGAAGTTGAGTTAGTAGTTAGCATCACTTGATCCTCTTCCTGAGGACCCAAGTTCAGTTCTCCAAACCTACACAGTGGCTCAAAACTATCCATAATTCCAATTTCCAGGACTCTGACAACATCTGACCTCTACAGACATATATATGATGAATATTCATTTATGTACACAAAACATTCATGCATATAAAATAGATAAATAAATATTTTTTAAAAAGTCTCAGTCTACTAATACCATAAAATCTCTTGAGTATGTATACACTATGAAATTCACACAATGACAAGCTTATGTAGTGACTTATTACAATATTCAGTCATTTGGTAGGCCTTTATATATACAACACACCCCATTGCTCCCGGTATAATTATGAACAAAAAATCATAATAGATTTTAACTTTAGAAAAGTTCACTGATATGTATAGACATTTGTACTTGGTGTCTAACTTAATCTAGGTCAATGTAGTTTGTGTGAGTTCGATATAATAAAGTGATGTTTTCTTTAAAACATCATGCATATTAAATTCAAAAATGCATATGCACATATGTGTGCATTTATATAATGATCTTGGTTGTGTTGTGATCCTCTAACTTCAGCCTTCACAGTACTGGGAAGAGAGGTTTGATTTATCATACCCAATAATGTAATTTTAACAGTTCACATTTTTGTATAAGTAGAAGGATTTAATAATAAAACATGTACTAGAGCAAATATACAGTTACCAAGTATTAGGTAGGAAAATGTACAAAATATTGTGACATATTTTTTGACTGATACCATGAAGTCTCAGCTCATACCAGAGTCTCTATATACATGAACTATGCATGTCACAATGACAACAATAGCTTTGATAATTATTGTGTTTTTGAAGCAGTAATTAGCTTTGTCATTGATATGGAAAAAATCAACAATGGAGAAAAGGTTTATTTTGGCTCTGTTTCAGATGTTTCAATTCACAATAACTTGTCCCATATTACTAATCTATGCTGAGAAAGGACTCCACTGAAGGAGGACGCAGTAGAATAAAATTTCACCCATAGTGACCATAGAGATGATCTGGCAATAGAGATGATTAGGAAAGAGTTTAATGTTAAAAATACAATTTCCTTTAAATAATATTTTATTTTTAATTATATAAAATTAAAGTGGAAGAGTTATGTGCACTTGAGTGCAGGTCTCTGTGGAGGTCAGATGAGAAGTCAACCATCCTGAAACTAGAGATTTATGTTATTGAGGGCTGCCTAATGTGTATAACGGGAATAAAACTTGGTTCTCTTGTAGATCAGTATGTGCGTTTCACTAATAAGCCATCTTTACAGCAACAAAAAGGGTGTATTTTCCTAGATATGTCTCCAATTACCTGTTTTCCTCAATTAGTCCTGACCTTCTAGTTTACATTAATTTTCAATTGTATTAAGGATACATTGAGGGACTAATTAATTCCTTGATTAAATAAGACACCTCAAAACTCAATCACGTCACAAAATGCATCTATGGGTAACCAACCCTTAAACACATAGGCTTTGAGAATTATTTAATATTCAAACAATAACATTAGGTAGTGAGAATTTTTTAGCTTCAAAATATTCATCATTTTAGACCACTGTTGAATATGTGTTTGTCACTGACCAAGCAGTATTTTGTGCTCCATAACTCCAATTAATTCAATTTTTAACATGAATAATGTGTGCAAGACTTATAGCATAATTCTGCACATCTACATAGAGTGACCTGATCGCTAGCATTAATTTCCTTTTTTTAAGAATGCATATGTATGTTTACAGATGTTCAGTGACTGCAATACTACTTTCTACCTAGCAAAGTACATGGCCTTTAGAGGGATTATAGACAAGTAGAGTTCAGACAATAAAGAACGTTACAAAAATGGACAAAATTATAAAAAACAAATAAAAGAGAATGATGGTACTGAAAATATTGGACAAAAAGATCCTTTAATAAAGAGGGTACAATGAAATACGAAACATCTCGAAGACACAACTGAGACATTGTGGGGGGATATTTGCCCAGACACAAAGGGCCTGGGGGCCAATGGGCCTAAACTTGCCTAAACTGGACTAAACAACCTATATGAGCATGTGATATGTTTACTTCCCACAAATGAGCCAAACTAAATCTGCGAAAGGACCCCAGCAACAACTGCCATTTCATGAGATAAAAAAATCTTAACTAGTCCCCAGCCACCACAAAAGACGACCTGGTGACAGTGGTGCTGCTTTCCAGTCGCCAGCCGAGTAGAGGGTAAGTAAGTCTTTCCTGATTCTGAAAAATAAAATGAGCTTGCTACTCACAGCCTGTCTCCCAGAGTCTGAGAACCTTTGGCCTGGTGCCTGCTTGCTTCCTCCCTCAAGGGGTCTTTATTTTTGCCTGTTTCTGCCAAGGCTGTTTGTGATGTGAATAGTTGCTTGCAGTTTCACTTTGATCTGCTGGTCCTGCTGTGCTCCCCCTTCTCTCCCCAGCAGTATATTAAGGCACCCCCTGTTATGGTGCACCGGGTAAGTAGTCACTTTATGTTGTTGGTGTCCTGCTGGGTAGGTGCTGAGACCTTCTCTTCCTCCCCTGCTGTTTGTATTTGTCCATTTTTATCTGTGAATTGGGAGGCATACTCTACCTGAACGTGTTCACCCTGGTGCTACCATGTAATGTCTGAACCCTGCTTCAGGAGGAAAACCTCAGGCTGTCCCCCCGAATATCAACTCTGTCCAGAGACACCCTGTGAGCATGAGACTGTGGCTTAATGATACACAGAAGTTCCCCCACTAAGCGTGAGACACAAGGGTTTGACACACTTTCTGTATGTCTAGGTCTGATTTAGTCATGGGAAAGCTTCCCACCATTATAAGGACTATCATATTGGTGCCTTCCAATCCCTTTGAATCAGTTAACGGTTTCAGGCCAAAACGACTGACCTGGAAAAGTTTTGGACAAAGGCAGCTGTGTTAGCGCCATGGATAATCCCCCAAAAACATTTGGGAGCCTGATCTCTGGATGTGCAGTTTGTTTCTGGCCAGGAAAAGAGAAGTAGTCTCAGGAGTGATGGCTCAGTTATTTTTCACTTCAATATTGATGGTAGTAATCGCCAATTTAAAATCTTCCTCTGCAGAGGAGGTGGTCAAGGCCACTAAATAAGCATTGCCAGGAGCAACGCAATGCCAATTTATCATCACCTCGATCCCATCTGTCTGACATTTCCTCAAAACTCGGTAATTAAGAGGAGGCTGATGAAAAAGTAAAAATTCCACATAAGGAAAAGGAGGAAAGGAAGGCAAGGGAGCTTGAAAGGGAAAAAGATAGATAAAAGAGGAAAGTATAATCATCCGAAGGTCTAAGTCTGTAACCCCCTCCACATCTCCTGTGCTGGGATAGCCACATCTTCCCTCAGTACCCATGGAGAGATTTACCATGCTGTCTATGCCTTGCAGCAAATATCCCACCAACTCCACAACCCATCTGAGCTATGATGCCCCAGGGTCTAACCATGGCTTTTCCAGTAAATGTAGACGCTAACGCTGCCATTCAGCTTTGGATACCTACTCCACTGGCCAATCTCTCCCTTATTTGCAAAGCTGTCAATGAATCTTGTCCCAACTCACTATACTTCGAATATTTGTTGCAACAATGGGCAATGCATTTAGAAACCTGTTGTGATTGGTATCATTTAGTGAAGATTGTGTTAGAGTCTGCAGTCTTTTCTTTTCTTTCCTTTCTTTCATTCTTTTTTTTTCCAGCAAGAATGCATTTTTTTACAGTTCAACAGGAAACATTTATTAACTGAACAGATTCAACTGATGCACAAATATTGCATGAGGACTTGTGCTTTTTGTGTGTGTTTTTCATTTTTTAATTTAATTTTATTTTTTTAAAAAGAGAACAATATCTCTTTTTTATTTTACACACCAATCCCAGTTCCACTCCCTCCTCTTCTCCCATTCTTCCTCAACACCCCAACCCTCAATGCTCAATCTAGATATAGTAGAGAGGTCCTTGATCCTTCCTCAAAGCAATGTGCCTTACCTTCTCTGCAGTATTTCTTGACTCTTCTCTGCTTATGATGACCAGGCTGAATGACATGGACATTTTAATATGCAATATAATATTCCTGTAACTTATGACTTGCTCAAGGGCCACAGGCAGTATGTCAACCCTGTTACTTGTGCCCAAACTGGACAGCAAGTTTACTTCCAACAGGTCTCTGACCTTTAAGGCTTGCATTCTATGTGACTTCACTGCTTACATTTATAGCCTAGTGCAGCAGCCAGGGGAGCTGTTTACAAACACACTCAGGTTAACCAGGCAGTGGACTGGAGAGTAGATACAGGTCCCACCAGAGAAATGTTAATCAAACAACTCACTTGCAAAGGGCTTAATGCTCCTACCTGTAATGTGGTGGCAGCTGTTTGCAATGAGGACATACATAAATGGGTCATTGTCACCAGGAACTTGGATAGTGACCCTACTGCAACCCTTGGGACTTCTTTGGATACCCTTTTTGTCGACTGACAATGCAACTTGACTGAAAAGGAAGCACCACTAGATAGAACATGTCCGCAAATATTCACTCATAAGTAGTTTTTAAACATAAAGCAAAGAAAACAAGCCCACGAATCACAATCCCAAAGAACCTAGACAACAATGAGGACCCTATATAGATATACATAGATCTAATACATATGGGTAGTAGAAAAAGACAAGATTTCCTGAGTAAAATGGGAACATGGAGACTTTGGAAAAGGATTAAAGGGAAGGGAGGAGGCAGAGAGGGGAGCAGAGAAAAATGTAGAGCTCAATAAAAATCAATAATAATAATAATAATAATAATAATAAAAAGAACATGATCAGTATGTTACAAGCCAGGACACTTAAGAAGAGACCGTCATTGGGCCAAACCTAAAACCAAGATTTCACTGGGCCAAAGACTAGTGTTCTCAACCTGATGATAATGGAACCCCTTTGAACACAGACAAGGTGTTTCTCAGCCCCGCCAGTAAGAGAAGAAACAAGCAATCCTAAGATCTTTTGGACTTTGTCAATTTTTCCGCACTTGTCAATGATACCATATTACTGAATGGGCCACCCATCAAAGGGTCAGTAGATACAGGTGTGCAGACCACTATATTTATTCAAAATGAGGTACTCCACTATCCACATTGGAAATTCAAACCAGGCCCACCGATTAGTGGCATGGGGGGCAACAGGACTCAGAAATGACGTCCTGTCCTGCACACTGAAAAGATTTGTATTGAAATAGAGGTGCAATTTCAGTTTGTTGTTGCCAATGTACCCATAACCTGTGGGGAAGAAATATCCTGGAGAACATGGGTATTGCCATCAGAACAGATGACAATGTCTTCCTTGATAACATCATAGTCCATGAGAAGGAGGGAATGGTGAACCACAACCCTGCTCATGACTCACACCCCTGTTAAATTAACAATAAGGGCCACTGTTTTCCTGAGATCCCTAGGCATTCCATTCCCAAGTTCTATTGCCATTAAATGGCTCTTGGACCAAGACATCTGGGTAGAACTGTGTCTTATTAATGAGTGAATACTGTCCATATTAAAATCTTGGTGACTGAACAGCCCAAACTAGGTCAAATAGAATCATCCATTAGCAGACATAATACCCCTAACTTCATAATACTAAAAAAGGCTGGAAAATATCACCTGTTACAGGTCCTCGGGGCAATAAATGACCAAATGGAAAAACGCAATCAAAGCACACATGCTTCCCACACCATAGCACCACTTCCACCTTTCACCGTATTATTATTTGGAAGGCTGCTTCTTTCAAATCCCTTCTTCCCCACAGGACAGGGACAGCTTTGCCTTTACAGTTTGGGAACCCAATGTGCATAGACCAGCCCTGAGATATCAATGGATTGTCCTACACCAAGGAATGAAAAATAGTTTCTCTATATATCAGCTTTATGTTGCCCAAACCTTAATAAATGTTCCAAACGATATTTTTCTTGTCCTTTATATAGATGACTTGCTGACTCATTTAAATAAAAAATACTTACAAAAGGTGGTTGATCTGCTGCTCCAGGATTTAGCTTCTCTAAAGATAATGGTGTTAACAGAAAAGGTTCAAAGGATGCCACCCTTCTCCATTTTCGGATTTTCTATTACTTAAGATATTCACCCTCCTACCTTTAAACTTTAAGAATAAATATACTCTCACTGAGTTACAACAATTATGTTTATGATTAATTGACTCAAATAATTTCTGCACATCCATGAACAAGAGATGCTCCCTTACTTTCCCTCCTCAGTGTTCCAATGTGCCCCTCCAAGAAGGTGAACCTTCTTCAGAAAGCAAAACTTTTTCTACAAAAAAAAAATACTTACTTTATTATCAACATTCAATCTGCAGTGCCATAAACCAGGACAGTGTTTCCTGGTACTGGTTCTTTGGATGCCAAAAGAATTCTTGGGCACATTATGATAAAAAGACCCCTTGATGATGAGTGGGTTCACCCAACCCACTCTAATTTATACAAAGTAGTTTCCAAGTTTGACCAGGCCTTTCAATTCAGGCTCAAGATGTGACTGTTTTCCCGGAGAACATATGCAAGAGAACCAAATAAATTAATATATCCCTTTCCCTTAAAGAAAACTCAGGCATTGTGGGCAGATACCACCTCCTTCCAAGAGATAGTCTCTGATTTTATAGAATCAATAGATAAGCACTTTCCAAAGAACAAAATCCTGACTGAACCCCCTTCTTTCCTGATTGAGATTTCAATTTACCCCATACTATCATCTAGGCCCATCCCCTATTTGATTCTGGCTGTCTCAGACACAAACAAATACAAATGTGGGATATTAATAAAAAGACAGAATAAGAAGGATATAACACGCTATACAGACCTATACTTGGTCTGTACAACTAGAGTAATTAATTTAATTTAAGAATTGGCACCCTTAAAACTATTGTTTGAGCTGGGTGGTGATGCATGCCTTTAATTCCGGCACTCCGGGGTCAGAGACAGGTGAATCTCTGTGAGTTCAAGGCCAGCCTTGTCTACAAGAGCTAGCTCCAGGGCAGAAAGGGCTGTTACAAAGAGAAACCCTGTCTTGAAAACAACAAAACAAAATGAAATTTTGATTGAATGCCAAAATTAGCCAGTTATCATATTCTCTGACATCAATATACTGTACAAGCAGCATGTGTCCTCACTTTCTTAAGAATTAAAGATTCCCTAAACTTAATTACCAGTACAATATTGTTATTACAAGATGTGTTTAATCAAAGAAGTCATTCATGGTATTTGTCTCACATCCGGTTGTATATCAAATTACCAGAAATCTTGCCCAAGGGGAATGAAAAGACAGATGTTATAATAATGACAGTGTGTATTGACTTGTTAGAACAAGTTAGGATGTTGCCTCAACAATTTCACCTCTCTCCTCAAAAGCTACATAAGCTCCTTCCCAAATTAAATTACCAGTTTACCAATTCAAACGCCTGCCCAGGTCTTGTGTAACCTGTTGCACCACTCAACCCTCTGTGTACTCTCCAGATGGTGGTGGTTTACCTCTATGGTGGCCTGCTGCCTAACATCATTTGGCAAATGGATGTCACTCACCATGTGCCTTTTGGTCACCTCAGATATGTATATGAAGTAATTGATACTTGCTCTGCCTTTACCTCTGTCCTTTAATTAAGGACAGGGGAAAAGGTAGCTAATGACTCAAAATCAGCAATATTAATAATGGGAGTACCATGGATCATAAAAATAGGTCACGGCCCTACATACACATCATAGCAGTTTAATGACTTCATGGAATCTTTGAAGAATATACACACTGCATGTAACTCTTACAATACCCAAGGTCAAGCCATTGTTGAACATGCAAACAACACAATTAAGGAACTCTTGGTCTGGGTAATCTATCCTAAAGCAAAACAGGTCATGAACTTTGACTTGGTGGAAGTACTCTTCCATATAAATTTTCTCAATTTTGATGAGGCAGAGTTGAGCCTGGCATACAAACATTGAAAATTTTTGCCACAGGATATACCTCTGCCTCTGGTGATATGGAGAGACTCCATCACTCTACAGTTACAAGTCCTGGCCCCATTCCTGACTTGAGGGAAAGAATGTGTATGTATCTTTCCACAGCGTACCACCACACTGATATAAGTATCCTCAAGAGATGTCCAATCTGCCATGGACCAAACGGCTCTAAAAATGGAGGAGGAAGAGGCCCAGGAGGGTAAAGTATATAGTCTTTTTCCTGCTCCTAATTTGTTTCATCCTAGGAGAGGATTTATGGGCCTTTTCTTTCTTCGCCCTGTTCTTTTACTCATAGCTGTTGACTCCCCTGCATACTCCGTTCTAATCTCCTCCAATATAAGTCTGGGATTGCCCTTCATGGATCTAGTCACCACAACACAAAAACTGGTAGGCACCCAGTCCATGAATAGAAATAACTTCACTGTAATTTCTTCCACTAATCGCTGTGTGCAATTTTGTAACATGAGCATGGTAGACTTTCATGGCACTTCCACTAATGGGATCATGGTGGATATGGAAATTCTTGCTCTCTCACTGACTACAAATTAAAATTTGATCATCTAACAATATCCCAGCCACCTTTACCTAGATGTCCATAAGTGTCCAGACTTCCCAATTCTGTAGAGCTCTTCATCCCCTGGAGTATTACCTGAATGCTGTGTCCTCCAGATGTTCAGGATATTATACAATACAGTCCAATAATTTCAAACTTTGCATGTGAAAACTCACCTAGTGTCTCCATCCTTGCACCATATCTCCTCAGAGAACTCACACAATCTTGATCTGACCCTATCATGGGCAACTGGTATTTATGTTGTCCCTCCAATTGTTGTAATTTGCATCCCTTGACCCTCTTAAGGTGTGATCATCTTTTCAGTGTAACCTATTCCCAAAACAATAAACTAAACAATGGGTGCTTACAAACAAAAGTACAGCAAATATAACACAAACACATCCAATTAGATGGAAGATCATCCTAGTCTGTGTCCAGCCCCTCTTCTTTTTTTGTAACCAATGTTTCCCATGTCATAAACACCCTCAATTGCTCTCCTGAGAAATGTTCCCTAACAGCCCACTGGCTGGGATACTCAACAATATCCATCCTCATGAGAGAACCAGCAATGATACTCATTTTTTATGACATTGCCATTATACTTCAGATACAGATATATATATATATCTATATATATATATCTATATATATATATATATATATATATATATATAGCAAATATAAATACAATAAAAATAGATTTTGAAATCACAGCCACCGTTAGTGTGGCCATCATGATTGCCACAGGAGGAACTGTGGTTGGAATGGTATCACTAAAAGGAACAGTCCACCACAGCTGATACATGAAATCAAAGTCCTGCTCAGTCTGCTGAGACTCTACATGCCCAAGAAGTAATTAATTAACACCTGTATTAGGTCATACACATATACCAACAAACTGACCTCTTGACCAAGGGATTAACATTGATGAGAGACTTGTTGCTACTGGTTAGCAACCCTTAATATCAAGTGATATGTCTCATCCCCTACCAGGTTTTTAATGTCTCCCTTGAAAGACTTTTATTAGCTCAAAATACTGAAAGAATCTGGTCATACAATTTCCTTAATTATTCCATATTAGTCTGAGAACAAATATAACTAATGTTCAGGTCATGTCTTTGAAAACTGACTTCCTCTGATGTATGGTATAATTTTAATAAACTCCTTAATCCTCCCCAGATACTTACACATTCCTTGTTGAGTAGGGTAGTACTTTTAAACTTAATTTTGTTCAACGTTGCCCTACAGCACATCACAGAGTTAACAGACAGCCATCAAGGTGAACTTACTGATATTAATGCTCTTAAGTATCCTAAGCAAATCCTCCAAAGTAGGTGATGCATGCATGGCACACAGAAATTCAGAGGGTTACTGCCTACAACCACTCCACCCCAGACTACTCTCCAGCTATGTTGATCTTCAAAGGTTGGCAATCAATAACAGGTAAGAGCTTGCAAGGCAAGCAGTTTAAGATAGGCACACTCTATAAGGCTGAGACCTTCTGAGGTGGAACAAAAAGGCTAGAGCAAAGTACCCTGGCTCCCACTGAGTGTCAAAAATAATAAAATAAAATAGGTGGGTATGTAGGGAAATATTTGCTCAAGCACAAAGGGCCTGGGTGTTAATGAGCCAAAATTGTCTTAAACTAGACTAAACTGGCTATATGAGCATGTGGCATGTTTACTTCCTCAAAATGAGCCAATTGGGTCCTCTAAGAGACACTAGAAACAACTTCTGTGTCATGAGATGAGATGACCTGAACCAGTTCCCAGCTGCCACAAAAGATGACCTGGTGTCAGTGCTGCTGCTTTTCCTGTCCCAGGCAGGTAGAGGGTATGTAGTACTTTCCCCTTTCCAAAATAAACTGAGCTTGTTACTCCTGCACCGTCTCCAGAATCTGAGCCATTGATGCTGTGCCTTCTCGGCCTCACCCCCAAGGTGCATTATGGTAAACAAAGCAACAAGACATAACCCCCAAATCCTGAAAATATTTTAATAAAATATGTAAATATTTTATAAATTAAATACGTTTAAATAAATTACATCAACATTCAAAAAATATTATTTTCCTTGGTAAATAAAATTGGGTATGACAATGTTTAAAATAATATGGAACATTTAATAAAAGAAAACTGTTTCAATGTGAAAATGAGCACAATTTTACACAGCTGTCATTTTTTGGGGTATTGTGTTTTTGTTTTATTTTGTCATTTTTGTCTCAAGACCTTCCTGAGAACAAACTGAGGTGAACAGATTCAGAAGTGATATGCAGGGGAGAAAATCTCCATCTCGGTTATCCCATTCCCTCATGTTCTCCTCAACTCCCCTTCTCCCCTTCCTTCTATCCCCTGCCTCCCTACTCCCAAATTTTTGTCTGATTCCCATTTACAGGTGGGTCTATATATGTTTTTCTTTGGGTTCACCTTATTACTTAGTTTCTCTAGGATTCTGAACTATAGGCTTGTTGCCCTTTGTTTATGACTAATATTCACTTTTGAGTGAGTACATACCATATTCGGTTTTTTGGGGAGTCTGGATTACCTCACTCAGGATAATGTTTTCTATTTCCTTCCATTTGTATGCAAAATTCAAGATTTCATTATTTTTTACTGCTGAGTAGTACTCTAATGTGTATATATTCCACACTTTCTTTATCCATTCTTCACTTGAGGGGCACCTAGGTTGTTTCCAGGTTCTGGCTATTACAAATAGTGCTGCTATGAACATAGTTTAGTTGAGCAAATGCTCTTCTAGTATGATTGAGCATCTTTTGGCTATATTTCCAAGAGTGGAATTGCTGGATCCTGAGGTAGGTTGATTCCCAGTTTTCTGAGAAACCGCCACACTGATTTCCAGAGTTTCATCCTCTAATTCCATGCTCAAATTCTTCTAACCCTCTTATTGATATATAATGAATTTTCTTATAAGACAAATCAAAATAAATAGAAATTTGAAATGAAATCATGTATTTCTAATATTAATACTATTTTAGTTTTATTTACCTAACTCTTGATTGAATGATCTACCCCCATAATTTCAGTAAATCCAAAGGGTCTAAGTTCATGATTGGTTGATATTTTTGATTAGTAAACTTGATGTAATTTTTATTTTTTGAACTTTATGTACTTATTCCCTATATAAACAGGTAGTGAACATATATTACTTCCCTACTGATTTACAACTTATGTAACTTGTATAGATATGAATATATGTGTGCATATGTGTTTTTATATATGTGTATGTTTGTGGGAAAACATGATTAAAAGACACATTTCATTTAAAAATCACTTTAACCTACCAACTATTGTAAAGAAACTTTAAAATCAGAAAATCCAAATATTTTTATTCAGATTTATCTTTGTTAAGCTGAAATATTTAGATTTTATGGCAATTTTAAATGAAAAAAGACCTATGCAATAACATTATTGTATAAATTCCATACAATGTTTGGTTGTAATTCTTTTCATTCTCCACCTTACAAAACTCAAGATTTAAAAAATAGTTTCCCTTATATATCAATATTAGTCTGTCATGTACAAATCATCTGCATCTATTGATCTATTATCTATCAAATAATCATATTGTTCATCTGTATAATTATTTATCCTTCTGAATATTTACCTATCTATTTAATCATCAGTGGTTCTGATGATTTTAAAACACTTTTTAAACATTTCAAAAGAGATTTTTCCTTATGTCATTTGAGTTTTTGCTAAAATAGTGTATTATATACCCTTTTTCATAATTATTGTATATCCTCTGGCTATTCTAAACTAAATACATAATTATATGCAGTTATATTTTATGCGTTTGCTTTTGTTTTTGCAGAAGTATCACTATGTCATTGAAAAGTAAAGCATTATTTCCTTTTTATGATTATAGTAAGTCATGTGATTTTTATGAATTTTTTAATTGAAAATAGATTCTCTTCGCATAGAATACATCCTAATCACAGTTTCCCCACAGTCCAATCATAGCACCAATTACACACACACACACACACACACACACACACACACACACACACATCTCCTTTCTCACCCAGATCCCACCCCCTTTGTTTCCGTTTCGAAAAGAGAATCCCTCTGTCATAGTTTGAGTTTCAATAGCTGTGAAGAAACACCATGACCATTGCAATTCTTAGAAAAGAAAACCTTTAATTGGAGCTGGCTTATACTTTCAGAGTTTTAGTCCTTTATCATCATGATGGGACTTGGCAACATGCAGGCAGACATAGTGCTGGAGAAGAAGTTGAGAGTTCTGCTTCTTGAATACTCAGGAAACAGAAAGAGAAACTGCATGCCACACAGACAGTAAGGTGAGCTGGAAGACATCAAATTCTTCCCTCATAGTGACACACTTCTTCCAAAAAGAAGCCCAGACATACTCCAACAAGACTCTACCTTCTAATAGTATTACTCTTTATGGGCCAAGCATTCAAGTACTTGAGTTTCTGGGGACCATACCTATTCAAACCACCATAGCCTCCAAGAGACAACAGCTGAACATTACAAAACAAGATACAAAAAGCCAAAGCAAAGGTCTTCATTTCAAGGATGGACTAGGGGATCCAATAGAGGGAAAAGGGTATGATGAGTCAGAAAAGGGTCAAAGACCCCTCACCCTGACACACACTGATACACACACACACACACACATACACACACACACACACACACACACACACACACACACACACACCACTCCTCATTAAAACATCAAACCAACAACTACAACATATAAACCAAAAATCTGGTGCAGAGCCACACAAGCCCTGTATTTTCTGCTCTATTCCTTGTGACAGCAACAGTCTTTCTATCCTTTCTTTCACAGGGTTTTTCACAGGGTTCCTCAGCTCAAAGGGATTCAATGTACAGGTTGTTAAAGTTCATATTTCATGCTCCTTATCTCGCTACCTACTAGAGATTATATATTATAACATTACTATCATTTGGGTTGCATTCTATTACAATACCAATAAACATAAATGGAGTTAATTCTATTTTACTTGCCAGTTACAGTTCTGACGACTTTGCCTTTAATCCTCTTGTTGGGCTCAAGGCACTTTATTTTTTATTTTTTTTTGTAAATTTTATTAAATTATAAAAGTTTCCATTTCCGCCCCCCCTCCCAACACCCTCCCACGCCCCCCACTCCCCCCCTCCTTCCCCTCCGTCCCCCAGGGCAGTCAGGGTTTCCTGCCCTGTGGGAAGCTCCAGCTCCCTCCCCCTCCCTCCAGGTCCAGGAAGGCAAGCATCTAAACAGACTGGATCCCCAAAATCCAGCATATGCAGAGGAAACAGGTCCCAGTGTCATAGTCAATGGCTTTTCAGAAAGACCCCGGGCCAGCCACAGTCAGAGAATCCGGCCAAATTTATTGCTCTCTGGACAGAGGAGAGGGTGCCTGAATCGGCCGTGGCCCATGACCATACTGATGTATATTTTGCTTATCACCATAGATCCTTCGTCTGGCGAAGGACGGCTATGCAGTCGGAGGCCCACATTGGAGCACCGGATTGAGCCCCCCGAGGTCCGGAGGGGGAGCTGAAGGAGGAGGAACATGAAAGACGAAATCAGTACTGCGAGGGATGCTATCACCCACTGATACAAGGGAACGGATCTGATGAGAGTTTACCAGGGCCAGTCGGACTGGGACTGATCAAGGCACTTTAAAGTCCTTGTGTAAGACTGACATTAGGGCAGACGATGCCACATAGAGTTGCTTTTGGAGGAGGAAATTTTTGTGGGTTGTTACATTGGTAATTATACTTTTATTTTTATGTTTATTATAGCAAATAGTAGAGCTAATAATGAGACTAACTTAAAGTGGCTTTATCATTATTTTAACACAATGTAATAAATTATTTTATTCATACACCTACCTATACAGTAACAAGGGTATCAGTTTTCTAAACAATTTGGCACTTGCCACATTGAAATTCCTCAGTGATCCATTCATCTAAGTATTACTGTTTCATAATAAGTTATCTTTTTTTATTTTTTTTCACAGTGTATTAAATTATAAAAGTTTCCATTTCCGCCTCTCTTCCCAACACCCTCCCACTCCCCACACTCCCCCCTCTCCTCCCTCTCAATCCCTAAGAGCAGTCAGGGTTTCCTGCCCTGTGGGAAGTTCAAGTTCCTCCCCCCTCCCTCCAGGTCCAGGAAGTTGAGTATTCAAGCAGACTCGATCCCGAAAATCCAGTATATGCAGAGGAAACAAGTCCCAGTGTCATTGTCAATGGCTTTTCAGAAAGACTCTGGGCCAGACACATTCAGAGAATCTGCCACATTCAGAGAATCTGGTTGGATCACGTGCTCATTCAGTACCAGTCCAAAAGGCCTTGGTGAACTCTCATTAGATCAGTCCCCTTGTATCAGTGGGTGATCGCACTCCTCGTGGTCCTGATTTCCTTTTTCATGTTCTTCCTCCTTCTGCTCCTCATTTGGACCTTGGGGGGCTCAGTCCGGTGCTCCAATGTGGGTCTCCGTCTGTTTCGCCGTCCTTCGCCAGATGAAGGATCTATGGTGATAAGCAAAATATACATCAGTATGGTTATTGGCCAAGGCCGGTTCAGGCACCCTCTCCTCTGTCCAGAGAACAATCTGGGGATCTCTCCTTGGACCTGGGATCCCATTTATAATCAAGTCTCTTGTAAACACTAAAATGACTCCCTTAGTTGAGATATATTCTTCCCTGATCCCATATCCATCCTTCCTCCCTCCCCCCATCCTAGTCCCCCAAGCTTTCCCTATTCCTCCCCTACTCCCTTCTCTCTAACCCTCTCTCCTTCCAACATTCCTCCCACCCCCCCATGCACCCGAGTTTACCTGGGACTCTTGTCTATTTCCAATCTCCAGAAGGATAACTACATGATTTTCTTCAGGTTCACCTTCTTATTTAGCTTCTCTAGGATCACGAATAATAGGCTCAAAGACAAAAAGGCTACCTTCTGACTGGGAGAAGATCTTCACCAACCCCTCATCAGAGAAAGTCCTGATCTCCAAAATATACAAAGAACTCAAGAAACTAGACACTAAAACTCTAATTAACCCAATTGAAAAATGGGGTGCTGATCTGAACAGAGAATTCTCAACAGAAGAACTGCGAATGGCCAAAAGACACTTAAGGTCATGCTCAACATCCTTAGCGATCAGGGAAATGCAAATCAAAACCACTTTGAGATACCATCTCACACCTGTCAGAATAGCTAAAGTCAAAAACACCAATGATAGCCTATGCTGGAGAGGATGTGGAGAGAGGGGAACTCTCATCCATTGTTGGTGGGAATGCAAACTTGTGCAGCCACTGTGGAAATCAGTGTGGGGTTTCTCAAGAAACTGGAAGTCAACCTCCCTCAAGACCCAGCAATTCCACTCTTGGGAATATACCCAAGAGATGCCCTATCATACCACAAAAGCATTTGTTCAACTATGTTCATAGCAGCACTATTTGTAATAGCCAGAACCTGGAAACAACCTAGGTGCCCCTCAATAGAAGAATGGTTAAAGAAGGTGTGGAACATATATACATTAGAGTTTTACTCAGTGGTAAAAAACAATGACATCTTGAATTTTGCATGCAAATGGATGGACATAGAAAATGCTTAACTGAGTGAGGTAAGCCAGATCCAATAAGAGGAATATGGTATGTATTCACTCATAAGTGGATTCTAGCCATAAGTTATCTTTTTAAATCAAATCTATTTGACCAAATTTTATGTATTTTATTCATCCATCTGATTTCTTGTTAGATATATACCCTTTAATGTTATTTTAACTTAAAACACATAAGTATAAAGTTTTCTATATTACCAACCTTTTTCTTAACTATTCCTATATTCTTCCAAATGACTTACATTTATTTTTGCACATTAAAATCAGTATATTATTTGATGTTTTGTTTAATTTGTAAATTATTTGTTTAAATTTTTATCATTTAAATAATACATTTTTTCAAATAAATAGTATTTGTCCTATATATCCAAACCTCCTTTTCCTTTACAAATCAGTATATATTGTTTTACAAAATCATATGGAAAATAGTTTTAGGTATCAGGACTGATGCTTAACAAAAAATGTACTTGAATAATAAAGAATTTTCTTTCTTGAATGATTGTTTAGTTTAATACAACTAAACCAAGAATGTATAGTCCTCATGTGTTTGTTGGAGAAATATTATCACACAAGTACATGCATATACGCTTTGTGAATCTTTAACGTTAATTCATACTCTGATGGCTATCTTCCTAAGTGTCTGTCCAGTATGTTTTTTGAGAAATACTTTCTATTCATAACAGAACAGAGCCCTGATTATCCTGTAACTTTCTCTGTATACTATGTGGTCCTTGATCTCACGGAGATTTTCCAGTCTTTCCTCGAGAGTACTGGGATTAAATCGTGCAGTACCACTTTTGACTCTAATAGCTTCTTTCTTGTCTTACATTTCTGGCAGGGATTATGCAGAGCATTTATCCCATGGATTCATATATACTAAACAAATTATGATAAAAATCTCCATACAACAAAGAAAAGGCAGCATGCCTTAATAAACTTCAGAGTATACATGGTCAGCGTCAATTTCTCTGTTTTTGTGTCATTGCAACCTTATGTCATTCCCAAAACTTTAATGCTAAAGTGTCATGATGGCCCTATCATTTTCATGTAGCCTTAATGTCAAAGCCTTCTAGAAAGATATTAACTATACAGTGAAATATAGGTTACCATATTACGGGACAATATTTTAAGAGTTTGGATAGGCAAGGCCCTACTAAGCTCAAGGTTTAGCTATGGCGATTAAACTATGGTGCCTATGGTAGTACAAATAAATCTGCTTCATGGCAAAAACCGATTTCCTGTTTTCATGTTTCAGTTTCACATTATATAATGTGCCAGCTTGTCCTTTCTCCATACACATTAAAAGAAAATATCTATCTAGTCATCTGCACAGCTTCAGAATTTCTCGATTTCTTAAACTTAGCTTTTCATTTCTTCTTTGAGGACTTCTATTATCAAGTTGTTTTATAGGAATGTTTTCTTGTGTTTCAGCTGTTGAAATATGCAGGGTTTGATATTGTAGGATTGCTGGGCTTGGTGGTGTCATATTACCCTAGCTATTGTTTTGTTTTTGCACTAGCTTTTAGGCATCTAGGTTGAGATAATTAGTTCTAGTACCTGATTTCTTGGTTTATCTTTGTTGCATGAGTATTTGTTTCATGGTTCCTAATTCTTTTTAATTGAAATATTCTTTCCAACGAGAAAAAAGAGTCTCCTAATATTCAGAAAACTAAGAAAATGGAAGGATCAGGATGGCCACAAAAATTACAGGTCTCAGGAAACAAAGAAAAGTCACAGACCTAGGTAATCATTTCCTCATGGCAATACAAAGACTAAAGATTCTTGGGAAAAGGGTATTTGTAGCAACTGTAAATTTGACAGAGAACTACAAAGATTCAGATTTTGGGAGTCATCAATCATTTTAGTTTAGGCTTAAAGACTCTCTGGGAGACATGAACAAATTCCTTTTTACTCCAGATAAGGAACCAAATGCTAGATCAAAATGTGGTTACCAATAAACCCCGCGTGGACTTTTATTGGTATCACTTTCACAAATCAGGCTGATTGCTCATCTCTCAGTGCATTGTTAAAAGTCCACTTTAGCATTACTGACAACTGAAAAGTGCTTAAACTCCATTCTTTACTCTGCACCCTGCAGTTATCTTAGTAGGTTGGTGACTGTCTATTCAAATAATCCCAATAGTCTCTGCTAAAGGCACTTCAAGTTACTTCTTGAATTTAATTAAACCAAGTAATCTTTACAGAAAATTTTACACATCTCTTGCTAATACAAATAAACTCACTTTGGAAAGTTTCATAATATCAAATATTGCACAATATAGTATTATGAAGAAATGCTTTGAGAAAAGATTATTACTGAAGTTAAAACTTTTGTTTGTTTGTTTGGTTTGGTTTTTGCTTATGTCTCTTTTTGAGATAGAGTTTCTCTGTGAAGACCCGACTGTCTTAAAAATAAGTCTGTAGGTAACTGTCTTAAAAATAAGTCTATAGTTCAGGCTGTCCTCATCCTCAAAGAGATCAACCTGCTTCCAACTCCTGAGTATTGGGAATAAAAGCAAGTGCCAACAATGCCTTGCTGAAGTTACATATCTTAAATAATAACAATATGAAATCTGTGTGTTTACATTTAATATGAATAGCAAAATGAGTCACATGAGTATATGTGTTTTTATTACAATGTTGATTTGAAGAAAGACAAAGTTTTCTTCAAAAAAGCCAACATGTTTGATGGTTATTTGAGTAAGTCAACACGACAGACAAACCCTTATCCAAACTAACTTTAATGCAGAGAGAGAATATCCAAATTGACTAAGTCAGAAACAGACGAGAGGACATAACAATGGACACAAAAGATATGCAGAGAATTATTAGGTCATACTTCAAAAGTCTTTCCTCCACAAAATTAAAGAATCTAAAAGAAATAGACATGTTTCTTGATACATACTACATAAAAATTTAAATCAAGGTCAGATAAACAATTTAAAAAGACCTATTTCCCTAAGGAAATAGAAGCAGTAATTAAAAGTCTCCAAAACAACATCATCAGCGACAACAAAACCAATCAACCAAACAGATACATGGAAAGCCAATGCCTGTTGGTTTTAGTGCAGACTTTTACTAGACTTTCAAAGAAAGCTAATACCAATATTCATTAAATTATTCTACAAAACAAGGGGAGGAACATTGGCAAATTCCTTTATGAGGCCACAGTCACCCAGATACCCAAACCATACAAAGAGTCACAAAAAATGTGAATTAATGACCAATTTCCTTCATGAACACAGATTTAAAAAAAGTTACTCAATAAAATAGTGGCAAACAGAATCTGAGACTATATCAGGAATATCTTCAACCATGATCAAACAAGCATATATACATATTCATTATGGACTCAATAAAATAAATTAGAAAAGAATTGTTAATAATATCATTAAAACTTAATATCTAGAAAACAATTTCTAAAACTGAAGAAAGCACCTTTATTCTAATTACTATAAAGTATCTTGGAAATATGATGCATTGATGAAAAATGACATCTCATGATAATGGATCAAGAGACTTTATGTTGTGACAATATCTACAGCATATAAACAAAACTAGCACAATATAATTCCCAGTCGACATGAATTTTTATATCCTTAGTTAAAATAAACATTACTTACTCTACTTCTATGTAAAGAATCCTCCTGGGAGTATTTAATAAAATAGCTATACTTTCTTATTTCTATATCTATAGTAAACAAATCAGATTAAATTTTCATGCATGCACACACAAATGCATGCACACAAACTGGAACTGCTAGTAAGTTACTGGTTAGAAATACTTACTGTTCTTACAGAGAACCTGTATGTATGCAGCATTCATGTGAAAACCTATGACTGTCCATAACTTCAGGTTAACAGCAGGTGACATGATGCCCTTTTCTAATTTCTTCAAGCACTAGAAATAGACTGAATGCTTATGCATACAGGCAGACAAAATTTAATTCATAAAATAAAAGTAAATAAATGTTAGAAATAAAACATATATATATATATACAAATTATTACAGAAGTGTTAGTCATAATAGAATATTTTTGATAAGTAAGCATTTCAAAAATTTCACTTGAGCTAGAAGGTCATGACACATGACTTTAATCTAAGTACTTGGAAAGCAGAGGCAAGCAGATATCAGTGAGTTTGAGGCCAGTCTGGTCTACAAAGTGAGTTTCAAGACAGCCAGGACTGTTATTCAGAGAAACCCTGTCTCAAAAAAAAAATGCACTTGAAAGAATGAACCCACACATGGAGAAGGTATGTCTTGCTAATGCCTTTGGAGATTCCAGTTCATGAGGGATTATACGTTGGCTGGTAGCACTTGAGAGAGTAGTACATCATGTTGTTAATATTTGCACAACAAAACTGTTCATATCTGAACCAAGAAATGAAAAGAAAGAGACCAGAATCCAATAACCCCATTTGAAGGCATACTACTGATGATATATATCATCTGACCTTTCTTCTCAGCCCTACCTTTTAATGTATCACTACCTCTAAAACTGATATTCCGGAGCCAGGACAGTCACATATGAGCCTCATCATTCAAAATACAGTATAAGCTAAACAACAAAGAAATCCGAATTAATAATCAAAATGAAAAATAATTTATCAACCACACAATGGAATTCTGTAGTAAGAACAAATAAAAAAAAACACAGGCAGCTGTGTGGATGAACACAAAGGGAGTATAAAGAAAACAAATGTACCCATTATAAGATTTTTTTATGACACACAAGAAGACATTTGTAATTTTTCCCTTACCTGTTGGAAAAGAGAGTAAAAAAAAAATGGAGACTCAGATTGAAAACATGAGCAACGTTGAGGAGATTGCTCTATCAGTTAATTACCTAATGTGGAAGAATGAGGTTCTTCAATGTAGATAGCCAAATTACATGTTAAAGTGCCTTTGGCAGGATAGTCTGTAAGCCTAGCCTTGATGGTGATGAGCAGAGAAAGAAGGATGACTTGAGCCTAACAGACAACTGATCTTGTCTAAAAAATGAGCTTTACATTCCACAAGAGTCCACATTTAAAAAAATAGAGGTGGAAGGTGATAGAGAAAAGATATTTGAGATTGAACTCAGCTTCCGTATGTGCCTTTAAGCATATACATATGCACTCACACACATATTTATAATACTACATAAAAACACAACACTTCTCTCTTTTTATCATCCCAACTAAAAAATATAAACACATGTACAAAAAAATAACAAACATTTCTAGCATATAGGATATGTTTTTATATTTCCTTTATGTGGATCTTTGTTTTATTGACATATCTGATTTCTGAAAAATTTGTGAGCTGCCCATTTATGATAAGGTATAAATATACTTAAAGGAAAATAAGGAGGAATAGAGACACAGGAAATGTTGTTGTGGTCCTAAATATCTTATAATCTTATTATACAAATTTCAAAAGTTACCTTATTCATAAAAGTTATTAAAAGATTAGATACTGGCAATCATACTCCTAGATAAGAAGTAAAGGGGAAAATATTATAATAAAATTTAGTCATTAAGTGATTCAAGTATAATTCTTATAGAAGGATATTGGAGAGAGCGCTATATGGGAAAACAGCTCTGTCAGAAGAACGACCTCAGTTCTGAAACACCATGGTGAATAATGAAAAACTTAGTAGGATGATTACCTTTTGAATATCATTAGTGTTTCGTTTTTTAACTCATGATATTTATTGATGTTTGAATTTAGTAAGCAATTGATTCTTTTTAAAAGGTGTCTGAGAGCTAATGAATAACCTCAGTGCAAAAAGGCACTTGCTGCCAAGCCAAAAAACCTGAGTTAGAGTACCAGGACCCATATGGTAGAAAGAGAGAACCAATTTCATCAAGTTGTCTTCTGCTCTTCACGTATATACATGCATTTACACACAAACACATTCACATATACATATAAAATATACACAAATCCAGTGCAATGAATAAATTTTAAACTATGATTGAATGAATAGCATATCCATATGTAAAATGCCCCAATAGTTCTTTTTTCATTAAAAATAATATTTATTTTATGATTTGTGATAGGCTGATAAAACAATAAAAAAGAAATTCATAAGTTAAATATTTAGAATCTCTAATTTTTTATTGCTGTTGTCATTGTTTTGTTATTTTAATTTTTTTTATTTTACATACCAAGCACAGTTTCCCCTTCCTCCTCTCCTCCTGTTCCATCCACCCATCTTCTTTCCACCCCTCACCCATCCACTCCTCAGAACAGGTAAGGCCTCCCATGTGGCGTCAACAATGCCTGGACTATCAATTTGAGGAAGGAGTAAGTTCCTGCATCAAGGCTGGGCAAGACATCCCATCATAGGAAATAGGTTCGAAAAAGACAGTTCATGTGCCAGGGATATATTTTGGTTCCACTGCTAGTGGCCCAACAAACAGACCAAGCCACACAACTGTTACCCACATGTAGAGTATCTAGGTCAGACCCATGCAGTCTGGGTAGCTTTCAGTCTAGAATTCTTTAGCTCCCTCAAGCTTGGGTAAACTGTTTCTGTGGGTTTCCCCCATCATGATCTTGACCCTCTCCCGTTGTTCATGTAATTCCTCCTCCCTCTCTTCAATTGGAATCTTTGGAGCTACATTTGGTGGTTGGCTGTGTATCTCTGCATCTGCTTCCATCAGTTACTGGATAAGATTCTATGATGACAATTACAAGGTGTATTACTTGACGGTAAAAAATAATGACATCATGAAATTTGTAGACAAACAGATGGAACAGAAAAAATTATCCTGCATAAGGTAATCCAAACTCACAAAGACAAACATGGTGTGTACTCACTCATAAGTGGACATTAGATGTAAAACAAAGGATAACCAGGCTACAGTTCATAGACTCACAGAAGCCAGGAAACAAGGAGGCCCCTATGAGGGATGCATGGATCTCCTTGGAAGCAGAAACAGAGGAAATCTCCTGTGTAAACTGTGGTGGGGTGGAGAGGAGAGGAGATGTGGGATGGGAACAAGAAGAATTAGGATGGTAGATTTGACGGAGAGTCAGAGAGGAAGAGCAATGAAAAAGATAACTTGAGAAAGGGGCCCAGTATGGGGTTAGCAAGAAACTGCTTCCAGGGAAACTCCCAGAAAGCCACAATAATGACCCCAGCTAAAACTCCTAGATATAATGAGGGGGTGCATGAACAGGCCTTCTCCTGTAAACACTGGTTTAAATTGATTTAAATTTAATATTCATTAAGAAGGAATTTCAGAATACACGGCTTTGCAGAAACCAGGGAATTAAAGTCCTGAAGATACACTGACCTGCAGAAATAGCTTCGATGTTTGACAGATGACTGTTGTTGGAAATCTTCCCAGAATATTCTGCTGACCTTAGTTACATAATTGAAACTGGGTATGAATTAATGCCTACTCTATCATAGAGTACTTTGAAACTTTGTAGATTAAAGGGTAAAATTGTGGTTAGGACCATTATTTATTCTATAACATACCATAGGAATACATGTACACGAGGAAATAAATAACACCACTGAAATATGTAGATTATCCTGGGATAGGGAAAACAGTTTAAGGAGTTTGCAGAATCTCATTCTGGAAGAACCAGAGTTACAATAGCTGTTAGATGTATCTGAAGTATTCAAGAGTGAAATGTGTTTACCCTACACAGACAGTCGCTGAGGATCCTTAACTATTCAGCCCTCATTCTTTACTTCTTCCATTTATCTAGACACGTGCTAAATATGTCAGAATAGGGGAAGCTACATAATTCTTAAAGTCAGAAACAAAAGTCACAAGTAAAATGTGAGGCATTTAGAGGGGGGCACCATTAGAATTATAGAAGAAAATAAATGAATCTAGGGCAAAGTTACATCAAAATGAAAGGTTTCTTATTGAACCTTTTTTAAGAGTGGAGTACCTTTACTTAGTATAGAGAAATTTATAATTTAGCACCAGTCTATCATGAGCAATATAATATATAAGAAAAATTGGCTTCAAAATCAAGCAGACCCTTTCAAACATTTTGATTCATTTGACTAGTATTTTAACAATATACAATGCCTAGAACTATTTGTATTTGTGAACACTTACCATAAGTACACTGATAGGGTCAGCAAGATAGATTGACAAGTTAAATCTTTCACTGCATGAGACTAACAATCTGAGTTCAATCCTCAGAACGTTCCTAAAAAGAGGAGACTCTCCTGTGACCTGAGTAGATCAACTATGGTGCATATTTGCACACACTGACACTCTACCAATTATAGTTTTAAAAACATAAAGCCTATAATATGACACTTCACTGTTACCTTTAAATGTAGCTAACAAAGAGAAACTCCAATTAATTATCTACTTTGAATATATATTCCTTAAAATATGAAGTAATTCATTCCTTTACAAGTTGATAATGTAAATAAGAAAAGAGTAATGGAAATCAGGCAGTAACTAATTTACATATTGGCTTTCTTCTGCAAAAATCTCTAATGGGAAATAATGATACAAGTCTAATTTCTGGCTATAAAATATCTTATATTTTACTGTCTTTAAAACTATAGTTTGTTTTGCAAACTATAGTTACTTGTGCTTTTCATTTTATTTGCTATAATTGAGGAAAAAATATTATTTTGTATGCCAGTGGTAAAACGATTGGAATATAAACTTTTAAAGTACAAGTGTCAGCCTGTTCAAGCTGCTATAACAAAATGCCACATACTGGGTAGTTTGTATACAACATTAGATTAGAGGGAGTCCTAGGACATGGTATAAGTACATTCAGTGCCTGCTGAGAACTTACTTTTTGTTTCAAAACCAAAATGATCTGGCCGTGTTCTCACAGGGGAAAAATGAAGAAGATCTTTCAGTCCTGTATCATGAGGTCAAGAAGGTCACTGATGGCTTCTCTATCATGAAATACCTAAAATTTACTAATTAAAGCTCTACTATTTTGAATTAATTTCAACTGATATTATTTGGGGCTGTGGGTGTGGAATAAACATGCAGACTATAGTCATAGACATGCTTAATTTTTTTGCTTAAATTTGTTTTAAAAAGTAAGTAAATGTTTGTGGTCATGAATTTCAAAATAAAACATGACAGATATGTCATTTGAGATATATGAATGATAATCATCACTTAATTTAATAATGATGGTATTTTAGAATTCTTTGTGATATGATCCTTCAATGTTATATCTTTGATATAAAATATGAAGACTGGATAATAAAAAACATGTAAAATATTAATAACAATAGTTATGTTATTCTGCTTTGAAATGGGGCTCACTTTTAACAAACTTAGACATTGTTGCATTAATATTAAAATAATGAAAATATAGCATAAATTATAGATTTATCTGTAAAATAAAATAATTTTTGACAGTTGAGATGCTCAGTATATTAAGGTATTTCTCACCAAGCCACATGACATGATATTCCAATGATGGGACACATAAAGGAAAGGGTGAAGAAAGAAATGTCCTGAAGACTGTACTTTGATTACATGTGTGCCAAGGCATGCAAGCACATCGCTCCTAAAGTAAATAATAATGCAATACATTATTAAATAATAACATGGCTTCAATAATCTAGGTCTGCAAAATTTTCTCTTTCAATAGAAATGATAATGGAAATAAATGAATACAATCAAACCCATACAATTGTTCAGAGAATTTTACTGTCTTAGTAAATGTTTGTTAGAAAAATTTTGGTTTTATGCCAACCATTATTAGATATAAAGTTGCTCAAATTCTTCGTCTTTGAAATTTTCTCATTTTCCTGTATAATTTTTTCTTTTTAAATTTATTCTTTGAAATGTAAAAGTACTCAAACTTCTCTTGTCAAATTCAGGTTATTCCTTTTTGATTGAGCTTATCAATCTTGGATAATAGTTTGCATAACAATATGTATTTTGATTTAGTTTGCCCCAAGTAAACTGTTAAATTGCATATTAGAATATTTTCTAGTTTAATTTCTGTTGCTACAATTCAATACTCTGACAGAAAGCCACGTAGAGAGGAAAGTATTTATTTTAGCTCACAAAGATTGTGAAGCTGCTAATCACATCATGTCCACACTCCAAAGCAGAGATAATCAAATTTAATCATGTAACTTCTTTTACAATGTTTATTCTTACACATTCTTGACTCAAATTGAGGAAGTGTGTGGTATTACCAACTTTTAAGCTGGCACCATATCAGTTAACACTATCAACTTAATTACCCACAGACATTCTTGTGGGTCAAAGTAATCTTTGAATATCCCTCACTGAGACTCTTTTCTCCTATGGCTCTAATTATGTCAGGTTAACAACAATCAGATGTGCCATGCTTATTAATATTTTAAAAATGCTCATGTGCTATAATCATAAGAAATGTATGGTAAATGATATTCAGTTGTATCAGATTCATGTAGTTATGGCATAGGAATGTGTGACTAATGGTGTAAATTTTAATTTCATATTAATTTAAAAGTATTAGTGAAAAATCAATTCCATAAAGATATCACACTTAAAATTTTGAATAGTAGTACATGTTTCTATCCATACTGTAATTTTGAGAGAAGAAAAATACAAGCATCCTTGAACACTTGCATTCTTCTTCAAAAGCAGGAATAAAATTTCAAGTTGTAAAAGAGTAAAAGAAAATAAAGTAAACAACTAATAAAAAGAAAAAAAAGCAGAACTCTGTGATTTCAGAGTGAGCCTTGAGGAATTCAATAATCTGTGTCCAGAGTGGGCCGTTTGGGATCTATAACTACATACCTTAATAAGAAGAAAGTACTTCTACCAATTTTCACACCATATCTTCTGAAGCATTATGTATATTATCAGTTTTTGGCATCATGCTTAACTTCTCAGATTTCATAGTGTGATTAAATTTGCATTCGGGGACATCTCTGGCTTCCTTTTGGCAAAGTCTTCCTGCCATCTCTATAAAATGTGTGCTACCATCCCTATCAAGTCTAATTTAAATAAGGTTACTGAAAATCCACCACAATATTTTATTAGAAGGTATCCCTGCATTGGTATTCATATATCATAAAAGATGGTATCCACTCTCAACAGCAGGAACAAATCATGTCATTGTTTCACTAGAAACTGGCATAGTTGCTTTAAAGTACCAAATATTTGTGAAACAGCTCTCTGTTAATGACATTTTTTATCTCTTTTCTTTATCCCCAGAATACCTTATATTTATTTGTGTTTCTTGTAGTATAAATTACAGAAAACTTTCCAATATATAAGAAAACAGAATTTAAAAGCATTGTATTGTCTGACATCTTCATTACTAGTATATATTGTGCGCAGGGATGCACTCTTTCAGGTTCGTTCAGTGAAGAATGGCTCCCTGTATGGTGTAGTTTCTAAGGTGGAACTACATTGCTTTGCACACTTCATTCTTGGTTTCTGTTGTATTCTTCTCCTTTGAAGAATTTATGAGCTTACATGTAATAGGTGACTAATCCAAATTGATTTTATTTTAATAATTGCTGATCAGAAAGTGTATTGCCATTGACAGGCAGCTGCTATCTCCCTTGTGATATGACATATAGACAGGATTCAAGAATTAAAAAGTGTGTAATATGGAGTAAGGTAAGAATAATGTTCTTCCTATTATAGTAAATAAACTATAGGATTTCTTTTACTAGAACTCAAGACATGTCTACACAGTTGAATGTACTCTTTGTTATTCTGGAAAATCCAGTTTGGTTTCCAGAATCCATGTACCACAATTTCACAGGTGCCTTCAAATTACACCTAAAGGGGATTAGACATCTTCAAGTGACCTTGGCCTACATTATACATGCACATATTCAGACATTCATTTATACACAAAAATAACAGTTTCAAAGTCAAATATTTTTAAAGTTTTATATAAAATCTTATTATTAACAATTAAACAGGAAGTAGAAATAAACTCTGAGACCTGAAATTGCACAATATATAAAGAGTGAGAAGCTTCATAATACACAGTGCTAATTATGACAACTTCATCAACCTCTCCTCTGAAGATTCAGGAAAGTATGCAGATGAACATATGGAAAGAATATAAGAGCGAGAGTCGACAGACACCTCCTAGTAAACAGGGCTTTATTGTTTACTGTGTATCACAGGACTGATGCACATATGAATGCACAGAGACTGTGGCAGCATGCACAACTCATGCACAGATTCAAGAAAGACGGGTCACACTACTGAGAGGAGAATGGGGACATCAGGGTTTATTTATTTATGAGACACAAATAACAAAGTTGTGTGGAAAGAGATGGAAAATTTGAATGTTCTGAGGGTTCTCTTGGAGGCATTGCAGGGAAGGAAATGTACATAATCATAGCATATGGAAAAGATTTTTATTACAGGTTTGGGAAGAGTGAATGTAAAATAAACACTCTATTATTTATCATAACTTTCATTTGGTATAAAAACTGAAAATTACAAAACTGTCTTGGACATAAGAAGAATACTTGTTTCCAGTTATGCAATCCCTGTCAATATTTATTTTTTTTTGCAAAATCTTGGTAAAAGATTGCTCTGGAAGTCTTAGCAATTCTCCTGTTGCAGTCTCCTACAGGCTGACATTAGTGTAATCTATTGTGTCTGGCCCTTCTTTTCCTAAAGAATCAGAATTGCATAACATTCCAAATTATATGAATAAATTTTCACTATGTAATTAAAATTATGTAATGTAGAATTATGTATAGCGATCAAAACACTGATTCTTACAAGGTAGTATATATTTCTTATTTTTCCAGTAAATTCAACATGTCTTTATTAGTTTCTTTCTCTAAGTTTCCTAAGATTAATCTCCTTTTTCAGATTCTGAAATGAGTATATTTCTGTTGTCAATCCTAAACATATTTAAACACACACACACACATTTTATAGGATGCTCCTTCAGTTTAGCCACAATGCTATATATTGAGTAGATACATATTAATATTTCAAAATAAATTATAAAAAAATCACTTTAAAGATGGAAGTTTCATAACTTCCATAAAATTGGGATGCTATATAAATTTTCCAAGAACACAAAAATCACAGTTTCCTTTGGACAGTTTCTATTACTACCACCTAATTTATAATGCATCAGTTATAAACTGTACCTCCTTACCCTCTGATCTTAGAGAGGAATGAGTGGAAATTCATAACCTCAATTCTTATAGAGCTCTTCTGGCCTAAGTAACCAATCTTAAGGCTTCAGTAGGGGAAATGTTTATCACCAAGTAAACCACCTCTTCATCCCGCCTGTTAGAGAGATTTGCGGCAACGTTTATTGAATTCTTGAGGGTTTTATTCCTCAAGCTATTACTCTGAAAATATAGGCAAGGAAAGGGCAGAGCCTATAAGACTTAATGTGCCTATGCATGAAAATGTTTACTAAAGCTAGGAATGATGTGCGATGCCAGTATGATGCTGTCTGGTAGCGTATGTTTCCTTTCTCCTCAATGGCCTTTAGTGGTTCAAAATGACTTGAGTACCACTTATTGGTCTTGCACAAGTAAACTCATACTTCTGAAAGTTTTTATTTTAGTCATGTGATATAGAATCAATAATATAATTGGTATGGGAAGCTAAATAAACTCATGTATTCAAATTTATTTTGGGTTAGCTAATCTGATGGGTGTTCCTGCTGCTACACTTTCAGCAGACTTACTGCCATTAAGGTAGTTTCTATGTGATGTATTTTTTGTTCTTTCTTCTGATTTGATGAAATACACCAGAACATTATCAAACTAACACAGAAACAAGGTAATCAAATGTGCTTCTTACCATTCTTTTCTGTGATAATCTCCAAATATACCACAAAGAATTGTGGAAAATCTAAAGATAAGAAAGCAATCTTACTTCAGATCAGTTTCTACTTTTGACCTACTATAGAAGACTGTCTTTCTTACACCTAAAATTCATTGCATCTAAATGGTGCAAATAATTGAATTAGTTTAGTGAATAAAAAACCATTTGGTTTTAGCTAATTATTATGTAATAAAGAGATCAAGTAATTTTTTAAAAGCAAGTAAATAGACTTCTACTACACCCAGTTTACCTTGACACTATCATTAAATTCTCCAGCAAACAGTTTTGTAGCCAAAGAAAAAAATAAAGAAAAAAGCCAGGCATTAGCTAATATGTCTGTTATTAACCACTTATATCAAAGAGAAAAGAGGATTTGACTCAGTGAGTGGATTTCTATACAAAACTTGATTGTCAACCCTGCACCCTGAGAACGACACTTACTGTGACATGTTGTGACATGACACCTATTATGGCAAGATGGTCAGGACCTCCTTTGTATGTTTCCATGATATAGCTCACACAAAGTATAAAGCCTCCAGAATTAAAACAAATGATGATTATAGGATATGATTTCTAGCAAGCTTAGCATGATAAAAACGTTTTTTTGAATAGAAGTGAATGAAAACAGAGATCTCTCAGAAAAGCCTCGTTTAATTTTTTTTTTTTTGGTTAATTTTTCGTATGTCAAGGATAAAAGGTTGAAGGAATTTTTCATCATCTGCCACAGGTTACCAAATGTTGCAGTATTAGCAACGTTTTATATTTTTGTCATTAATTTACAGAACTTCTTTGGTAAAGTGTAAAATGTTTCATTTAATTAAACAAAAATCTTATTTAGCAGCTTTTTGCCCACTGAATAGTAAGTTATGTTAGAAAACAAAAGCTCTACAGAAAATATAACTTGTGTGGCTGGTATAAAATTGTCTGACCAATGTAAGATTTAATTTTTCTGTGTAGTAAGTATTTAATTACATTAGAAGCATTAGCTATTATTGCAAGAAAGGCAGTTTTTAATGATAGAAAAGAAGTTAGTTCCTGCCTCTTCAAACCTAATTTTCCCTCACTCTTCTCTTCCTTGTGCCCTGTTTTCCTACCTCCTCTGTACTCCAAATCCATTCCTTTTCTGTTGTCCTTCAGAAAATTTCAGAACTCTCAGGGACATCAACTCAACTTGACTTGCCAAATCGCAGTAAGACAACGCATCTCCCTTCATATTAATGCTAGAGGCCACCCAGTAGGACGGAAAGAGTTCCAAAACAGGCAAAAGACTCAGAGGCTGTCCCTGCTCCCATTGTTAGCAGTTCCATGTAATAAGGAGGCATTCATTAGTTCCCATTGCCCAGCAGCTCAGACCACCGAAATAATCACACAGAAACTGTATTAATTAAATCACTGCTTGGCTCTAGATTCTTATTGGCTAACTCTTAGAAGCTCTAGCTTCTTATTTGCTAACTCTTACATCTTAATTCCACCAATTTCTATTAATCTGTGTATCACCATGAGGCTGTGGCTTACCGGGGAAAGGTTCTGGTGTCTATCTACAGCAGGGCTACACTGGCTTCTCTCTCACTCCTCTTCCTTTCTTCCAGCATTCCGTTCAGTTTTCCCTGCCTACCTCTATTCTTTTGTCCTATCAGGACAAGCAAGTTTTCTTTATTAATTAGCCAATCATATTCATAGCATACTAAGGGGCATCCCACATCAGTACCACAAAAAGACAAAGCTATAAAACCATAATATCTGTGAACAGGGCCTATTTCAGATCCATGAAATTATTTCAGACCCTGATTATCTTTTTGTGGTTCCTTGACTCTTCTTGTTCCTATAATCCTTGTCCCTCTTCCACCGGACTTCCCTGTTCTACCAAATGTTTGGCTGTGAGTCTCTGCATCTGTTTCCAACAGTGGCTGGATGAAGTCTCTCTGGTGACAACTGGGCTAGGCACCAACCTAGAAATCTAGAAATCATTTCACTGACTATTTTGTGGAAAGGAGACGTCTTGTTTGATTCTATTGTAGGATTCTGGGCTATTCTGCCTCTGGTTCAAGAGTGGGTTCTCTCTTGTGACTTAAGTCTGAAGCTGAACAAGTAATTGGCTGGCTACTCCCAAAATTTTTGTGCCAATTTACCCCCACACATTTGGAAGGCAGCACACTCTAAATCATTTTATCCTTATTTGTAAATTCTCTGCAGATTACATGACCAAATAAGCAGATGGCATTTCCAGTTCATAAGGTTCCTGGTGAAAACATTTGCTTTTATACATTAGTCAATCCCAATATAATAAATCAAACTTCTGTGACATGAGTCATTTAAAACAAATAATAAAGCATTCTGAGAAAACAATTCTTTAGTAACTACATAATTTATTCATGGAATTATATATGTTTGCCAAAAGGAAAATATTTCTGCTCTTGAATATGCCTATAATCCTAATATTTGGAAGAGTTAATTAAAGCTTGAATGTTTGAAGACAGTCTGAGTTATTAAGAGAAAAGAAACTATCCTTTTGTCTATTTTATGTTTCACATATAATATTTTTATCATATTTTTTCTTTTACCTCACTCCTTCCAGATTCTTCCTACCCATACAATTTCATATTCCCTTTCTCTCACTCTTTCTTTAAAAAGAATAAAATGAAATTCAAAAGGTAAAAACAAAGGTCAAAACAAAAAAACAAACAAAGCCAGTAAGACAAAAATACCAAAACCACAACAATAATGTGCATGCACACACACAAACGCACAGAGAAAATAAATAAATAAAAATTTCATTTTGTTGGTCAATTCATTCTGAGTATGCAGCCTACCATCATTTATAGTTGATATTCCTAGTGATAACAAATTGAGAAAAGTGATTAGGGTTCACTTTGTGTTCACACCCCATTCTTCATAATAGAATGTTTGTCTGCTTTGAACTTGTTCAAGTATTGTGATTGGCTGTCACAATATCTGCGAGTTAACATGTGGGTTATTATAAAATAAATGATAAAAAATAACAAATGAAGAAAATCTTTCACCAAGTAGTTTCTTCTGTTTTCAAATATAGTAAATACTTTGCACTGTTGTTTGAATTCTAGGGGTGGAATTTAGCTATTATCAGGGACCCAACAATTTCTATTAAGCTACCTGCTTCTGGATAATGGAGTTCTGTATCTCAATTTCTAGTTTATCTTAATAATAAAATCCTAGAATAAGATATCAGGTAAATGCTGAAAGATCAGAGAGTCAAAAGAACAATCCCCAGTCACCTCTTACATTAAAATTACTCTGCCATAAAGGGGCCAAGATCATCTGTCTTCAAGAATCCTCAGACTGAATCACCAGACTGGATGCTCCAAGATCCTGTGTCCTCTTGCCTTATATTCCTCTCTGTGCCCAGTCATATTCTTCCTGTCTCCACCTCCCTAGTGTTGGGATTAAAAGCATGTGACATCTAATACTGGGGTTAAAGGTGTGAGCCACTACCACCTAGCTCTGTTTTTCTTTGAGACTGGATCATTCTTGTGGAGGCCGGAATAGCCTTGAACTCAAAAAATCCATCTATCTCTGTCTCCCAAATGCTGGGATTAAGGGTGTGTGTCACATTTTAGTAGAACTCATCTAAGTTTCTCTCCATCTATTTTGATGTTAGCGGTTGACTTGATGTATATTGCATTTATTATCTTTTTTCTTATTTATTTATTAAAAATTTCCACCTCCTCCCTGCCTCCCTTTTCCCTTCCCATTTCCCCCCTCCCCCTCCCTCTCTAGTTCTAAGAGTAGTCAGGGTTTCCTGCCCCGTGGGAAGTCCAAGGTCTTCCCCCTCCATCCAGGTCTATATAGGTGAGCATCCAAACAAACCAGACTCCCACAGAGTCAGTCCATGCAGTAGAATCAAAACCCAGTGCCATTGTCCTTGACTTCTCAGTCAGCCTTCATTGTCTTAGGGTTTTCTTTTACTGTGAAGACACACCAAAACCATAGCAACTCTTAGAAAGAAAACATTTAATTGTGTATCTCATTTACAGTTTTTGCGGTTCAGTCTATTATCATGATGGTGGGGAGTATGTAGTCAGATGTGGTGCTGTAGGAATAGCTATGAGTCATACATCTTGGAGGCAACAGGAAGTTGACTAAGACACTGGGTAATAAAAGCATAGGAAACCTCAAAGGCCATCCCCTAAGAGACAGGCTACCTCCAACAAGTCCATACCTACTCCAACAAACCTACACCTCCTAATAGTGACACTCCCTATGATATTATGGGGGCAATATTATTTAAACTGTCACACAACTAAAGAAATGTTCAACATCCTTAGCCATCAGGGATATGTAAATAAAAATGACTCTGAGATTTCATCTTAAACCTGTTAGAACGGCAAGACCAAAAATACAACTGACAGGTCATGCTGGCGAGGATATGGAGCAAGGGTAACACTCCTCCGTTTCTGGTGAGAGTCCAAACTCATATAGCCTCTTTAGAAATCAATATGGCAGTTTCTTAGAAAATTGGAAATTGATCTACACCTGACTTCAAACTCTATTACAGAGCAACAGTATTGAAAACAGCTTGGTATTGGCATAAGAACAGAGAAGTCGACCTACGGAATCGAATAGAAGACCCGGATATTAACCCACAAACCTACAAACACCTGATTTTCGACAAAGGAGCTAAAGTATACAATGGAAGAACGAAAGCATCTTTAATAAATGGTGCTGGCATAACTGGATGTCAACCTGTAGAAGAATGAAAGTAGATTCATATCTATCACCATGCACAAAACTCAAGTCCAAATGGATTAAAGACATCAACATTAATATGACCACTTTGAAGCTGATAGAAGAGAAAGTGGGAAATAGTCTACAAGACATAGGCACAGGAGACCACTTCCTAAGTAGAACCCCAGTAGCACAGATAATAAGAGAAACAATGAATAAATGGGACCTCCTGAAATTGAGAAGCTTCTGTAAAGCAAAGGACACTGTCAGTAAGACAAAAAGGCTACCTTCTGACTGGGAGAAGATCTTCACCAACCCCTCATCAGACAAAGGTCTGATCTCCAAAACATACAAAGAACTCAAGAAACTAGACACTAAAACTCTAATTAACCCAATTAAAAAATGGGGTACTGAACTTAACAGAGAATTCACAACAGATGAACTTCAAATGGCCAAAAGACACTTAAGGTAATGTTCAACCTCCATAGTGATCAGGGAAATGCAAATCAAAACAACTTTGAGATACCATCTTACACCTGGTAGAATAGCTAAAGTCAAAAACACCAATGATAGCCTATGCTGGAGAGGATGTGGAGTGAGGGGAACACTCATCCATTGTTGGTGGGAATGCAAACTTGTGCAGCCACTGTGGAAATCAGTGTGGTGGTTCCTCAGGAAACTGGGAGTCAATCTCCCTCAGGACCCAGCAATTCCACTCTTGAAAATATACCCAAGAGATGCCCTATCATACTACAAAAGCATTTGTTCAACTATGTTCATAGCTGTGATATTTGTAGTAGCCAGAACATGGAAACAACCTAGGTGCTCCTCAATAGAAGAATGGTTAAAAAAAGTGTGGAACATATACACATTAGAGTTTTACTCAGTGGTAAAAAACAATGACATCTTGAATTTTGCATGCAAATGGATGGAAATAGAAAACGCGTTACTGAGTGAGGTAAGCCAGACCCAAAAAGAGGAATATGGTATGTACTCACTCATAAGTGGATTTTAGCCATAGTTAAAGGTCTTTGAGTCTATAATTCGTGATCCTAGAGAAGCTAAATAAGAAGGTGAACCTGAAGAAAATCATATAGTTATCATCCTGGATATTGAAATTAGACAAGATGGCCAGGCAAACTTGGGTGCCTGGGGCGTGTGGGTTGGATGTAAGGGGAGATGGTTGGAAAGAAGGTAGAGGGTGAGGATTGGGGATGACTTGGTAGAATGGGATGGGGGGTAGGGAGAAAGGATGGATGTGGGAGTGGGGAGGTGTGTATCTCAACTAAAGGAGCCATTTTGGGGTTTGCAAGAGACTTGATTCTGGAGGGATTCCCAGGCCCAAGGAGAGGTTCCCAGATTGTTCCCTGGGCAGCGGAGGAGATGGTGCCTGAACTGGCCTTAGAACATAACCATACTGATGAATATTTTGCTTATCATCATAGAACCTTAATCTGGCGATGGATGGAGATAGAGACAGTGACCCACATTGGAACACTGGACTTAACTCCCTAGGTCCAAATGAGAAGCAGATGGAAGGAGAGCGTGAGCAAGGAAGGCAGGATTGGAGGGAATCTTCATCCAAGGATGGATGGAGATAGAGATGGAGACCCACATTGGAGCACTTGACTGAGCTCCTAAGGTCCAAATGAGGAGCGGAAGGAGGGAGAACAAGAAAAAGGAAGTCAGGACCGCGAGACGTGCATTCACCCACTGAAACAAGGGGACTGGTCTGGTGGGAGCTCACCAGGGCCAGCTGGACTGGGACTGAATGAGCGTGTGATAGGGCCAGATTCTCTGAATGTGACTGACATGGGGACTGACTGGGAGGCCATTGACAATGGCGCTGGGTCTTCTTTCATCTGCATGTGCTGGCTTTCTGGGATCCTGGTCTGTTGGGATGCTCACCTTCCTGGACCTGGAGGGAGGGGAGGGAACTTGGACTTCCCAAGGGCAGGAGGCCCTGACTGCTCTTGGGACTTGAGTGGGAGGAGGGGAGGGAGTGGTGGGAGTGGGAGGGTTTTGGGAGGAGGGGAGGAAGTGGAAATTTTTTATAAATAAATGAATAAATAAATAATAAAAAACAAAAATCAAAATAGGATGTCTGTTATGCATATTTAGGTTAATTGCTTACAAAGTTTCAGAATTATTAAGAAGAGAGAAAGATAAAGTTCTTTACAAATGAAAGTTTTTAATAAAATTCAGAAAATCCTGTTTTGTGTGTCATAAAAAAATTAAATAAATAAAAACCAACTATACCACTCCTGCGCATATACCGAAAGGATGCTGAATCATACCACAAGGACACTTGCTCAACTATGTTCATAGTAACTTTATTTATAATAGCCACAACCTGAAAGCAACCTAGATGTCCCTCAACCAAAGAATGGATTAAAACAATGTAGCACACTTGCACAAAAGTGCATTACCCATCTATTAAAAACAATGACAGCATGAAATTTTCTGGAAAATAGATAGAACTGGGAAAAAATCATTTTGGATGAAGTAACACAGACCCAGAAAGACAAATATGCTACATCCATTCATGTGACCATGTCCGACCAGCTAAGAAGGTGAAAAGGAGCATCCCGAAGGATTTGCCAAGGAGAACTGCCCACCTGAACCATATACACATTTAGGTGGCTGTAGCAACCTGAGTAAAGCAGAGTATCATCTAGTAAAATTTCTGCTTACCAAACACACACACACACACACACACACACACACAAAAGATGTGTGCCACATTGTCTGGCTTCTGTGACTTATTAGTGGCTGTCTCCACACTCTGATCTCCAGGAAAGCTTTGCTTGTTTAAGTACAAATAAAATCTCAACACACGGTTGTTATAGTTTGTTTATGGAAGTGTGTGTGTGTGTTCATGTTCATGCATATGTATATGTGTGTTACATTTTTTGTTGTGTGTTTGTGTATTTAAGTAGGCCAGAAAATAACCTACAAGTTTAACACCTTCCTTTTATTGTATTGTCCCTACAACTGAACTCAGGACTTGAGGCATTTTGTCAAGAATTATACATGCTGAGTCATTTGCCACCTCATGGACTGAATTTTCCATAAAAGGGTCAAATTGAATCATGCTGTCAAATTTTAATTTATGCCTAGTAATATAGCTCTGGGAAATGGAAAATTACTTTGATATGTAGTTTTTATTGATTTCCATGCCATACATTTCACCAAAATGTTAGCAAAATGATGTTACCAAAAATAAACTTGAGAAGACATGAGTAGGATTGCTTCTGAGATCTCTGAAGATCTGATTTCACACACTAAGACTCTCGGCAGTTTGAAAATTTACTTGAGGTTTTCCATTTTAATAGAGTTCAGAGTATTCTCTTCAAAATCCCAGAATCCATTTCAAAGATGTCTTCATTGAAGACGTAAATAATAGATAATTAAATTAACTGTGACCCAGGAGACATATTGGATACCTCAGTCATATTTACTAGTTATAAATGCATGGGACAGTGAGTTATTTATTTATAGCTAAAATCTGAAAACATTATTAGATCATTAAATCTGAAGGCATTATTAGATCAAAGCTTTTGTATCTTCAAGGCTTTATGGAATTTTTTAACAATTTAATTTTATTGTTCATATAAATATAGGTATATATTTATAGGTATGCATATAGGTATATATAAAAGTAAGACTAGTTATTATGAGAGTATAAAGTACACATTTTATTATGTTTTAGCTCACTACGATTTCTACTCTGCACAAAATATAATGTTTTCTTGTTTTATTTTCGAATATGTGTAATATGAATGTCATGTAAAAGTGGGGAAAATTTTTACTGGTACTGATAATTTCCATGTTCATACTTAGAGAAATGGAAAATGATATAGATGAATTAGGAGAGGGTTATAATTTGGATAAGATAAACCACAAAAAAATACAAATACATTAATAATTCATAATTACCAGAAAATTATGCATAAAACACTTCAGATGATGCTCTTTGAAAATTCTAAAATTGTTCTAAATATCTAGAAATATTATGACTGATTCCTTACATAGCATCCATGGGCAAGACTTATATATTGTGATGAATTTATCATAACTCAATATAACACAGTTTGTTTTATAGTCTGTGTAAAATTATAGAGTGCCCATTTAGTAGTCCAAGTCACATTGTCATTAATCACACTTGAGAAGTTTAAAAAGCATTAGGATATTAAAACACAGTTGTCAACAAAAAATATCATCATAGGTTTATAATCCATAGTAAGTTGAACACACACACGCACACACACACACACAAATATTCAAATATCTTATATGAAATTATGATACTTGATTTGACATTCCTCTCCATAAGATCTATGAACTTATAAAATCCACTAACAGGTTGAGAATTCTTCAATCAATTAATTGTCCGGGGCAGCCCAAGTAACTCCATAAACTATTGTGACTGCCCATGGTAGATCCTCAGAATTTGAAAGTCTGTTGCTATTGCTGAAAACATCATATACTTTGGGCACAGGGCACAGAAGAACAAAGCTGGATCAAACTTGAAAGAAGCCTTCCTGTTGTCCACCATTCAGAATTCTGTCAATTACTATGTCAACTACCAAAGGAGAGTGGGAAGTGTTCAATATTCCTCTACAGCTGTGGTGTCTATGAGCTATAACAATGAGTAGTGTGGTATTAAGTGTTCAATAGTAGTACTCATATCTTGTTTGTAATCTGCAATTGTCTAATGGACCTAAGGGATTCTCATTAGTAAATCATGTATGATGCTACAAACCTAGCTAATTACATATGCAATGTGGTCATGAATCTTAGAAGAGAACACCATACTTCCTAATTATCTTCTAACACTATTCATCAAACCCTTCAATAAATATCTCTCTTACCCCTTATTAAAAAGATTTAATTTATAGCAAATAAGATTAGGTGAAGCCTATCTTCATTATATCTACAAAACAAATACTACATCCCAGACTCAGGAAATATCATGGAAGAAAAAGATACCACAAACATCATAAGAACAAATACGTTGTGAGAATGTGATTCCTAGAAATAAAATGGGAGCCTTTTTACTCATGATACCTCAACAACATGATTGCCTACACAATACCTGAGCAATTATATAATGTGGACTTCCTCCCTGTATGTTATGAATATTTTATTACCATTGGTAAATAAAGAGGTTGCCTTGGTCTCTTGCAGGAAAGAATATAGGGGAAAACCAAGCTGAATACAAGAAGAAAGAAGACATCAGGCAAATGCCATGTAGCCACCCAAGAAACAAGACACGAGGTAACAAATCACAAGTCTTGTGGTAACGTATAAAATAATAAAAATGGATTAATTTATAAGAAGTAAAAGCTAGCTAAGAATATTCCTGAGCCATTGACCAAACAGTATTATAATTAATATAGTTTTTGTATGATTATTTGGGTCTGGGTGGCCAAGAAAGGAAAGCGCAGTCCCCATTTTCAATGATAGTATTAACATACATGGTAATGTAGAAGAGGGAACTCTTAGCAGAATCTACCCTAGACATAGAACTACAGGAAACTAATGACAGGTTTAAAAGTAATGAGCCTCTCCCAGGGATGATTTCCACAATTAATTTTCTAATACAATGTGATCAGCCCTTAAACCATATACACAGAAGCAGTCAGTGAGCTGAAAAATACGTATTTTCAGGTAGCATTAATATTAAATAGGTTATCAATTTTGGAAGGATGGAGGGAAGAACATGAGAGAGTTTGGAGGGAAGGAGCATGTGATGAGTTGTAAAAATGGTACTTAGAAAGGGTTAGGGGAAGACGGTAAATTGGAAAGGTATGTAGTAATATTTTAATTTAAAAAAGTAGAAGAAAAAGAAGAATTGTTACTTTCCTTTCTCCATTATTACTGTTGAGAAATTATCAATGTGATCTTGCTGTGTTAAGGTGCAAGCTCTGTATTGGGTCCTTATAATAGAGAGAACTGAAAAGAGTCGGAGTGACTGCAGTTAAGATTAGAATTTCTTGGCCTTAGCAGTTAGTTATGCCCTTGTGGGCTATGGGCAAAGGGCAGATCTTACAGTTGATAACAGCCTCCTACAGATTTTAAAGACCGTAATCCTTTTACATAAAACTCTGCCAAAGTAAATAGTATTGGATCTGTGGATATACAGGCATCTCCTAAGTAATGCAGAAGCAATCATATAATATGGAAAGTCTAAACTTTAGCAAAGCAGTGACTCAGTATTTAAAAATTTAATTAAAATATTCAAAAAACAAAATAATTTAAAAAATAAAATCATTTCAAAGCCCAAAGTATCATTTTCAAAATACATTTAAGCCAAGAATGATGACACATAATTCCAAAACCCAAGAACATAAGGCATGAAAAAGAACTTGGCCTTGAGCATAGCTTGGGATAAATTGCCAAAATTTATTTACATTCGAGTATGGAATTTTTTTATTAATTGTAATTAATTGTAATCTAGTAAATGCCAGAGAATCCTCTGTGGTAATTTCCAGACAGTAGTCACTTTAAAACAGCCATAATCTGCTGGGCAATGGTGGCGTACAACTTTACTTTCAGCACTTGGGAGGCAGAGGCAGGCAGATCGTTATGAGTTCGAGGCCAATCTGGTGTATAAGGGCTAGTTCCAGGACAGCTAAGGCTTTTACACAGTGAAACCCTGTCTCAAAAAGAAATCATAACTTCTGTTCCTTATTAGTTTTTCTGAAGAAATAAAAATGTTTTGGGTGAAGTCACTGAAATCTTGTACATATAATGAACTTTATAGAACACTGCAATGTATATCTTAGACATGAAAAATATACTATTATTTTAGATTCAAGTCAAAAGACTGGAAAAACATACTATGTAATTCACATGACATAGTGCTCAGTGGTGGAAAACCCTCTCATATTTCTCGTGTTTTGTTTTATAATAAAGCCCACACAAACCTAATATGACAACCAAAGCCACGGAATGAAAGTACACATGTATATGAGTTTGTATATATCTGTGTTTCTGTTATATGTGGTTGCTTTGGATTATTATTTTAGTGTGAAGTCACAATGAGTGTCTGCCTAAGGCAGAGTACAAACATTACAATTTGATTTTCAGTAGTAAATAGTCTGTTGTTTAAAAATATATGATGCTATTTCTAAAACTATGGACTGTTTAGGAAATGAGAATCAAATGGAACAAACAAACCATTATAACTATGGGCTTTCATAACTCTGATAATAAATCATTCTTTTATTTGTATTATGTGTTTCAATTTCTTTTTATTTTCACATTGCCTTCATCTGTCTGCATTCATATGCATTAAGGAAGAAATTGAATGGAAATGCTCAGTGCATATATATTACAATTGCTTCTAATCATTTAGCTTTCTTTATTCTTTTCTCATGCTCAAACATCTACTTGAAATGTTCTAAGTGTCATCATTAGTTAATAATACCTTGGTCACAATAATGACTCAATAATCTTTTTATATGTTTGTTCAACAGATCATTTCAAGTTATTAACAGGGTTGCTCAAGTTCCATGAACAAGAAAACTGAACCAATATTGATTCAGTTTGGTAGGCATGTTTATTGTTTTAAGTGATTTCATTATATTCTTTATTATTTTTTTATATTTTGCCAAATTTTTATAGCTACCTCCTTCATTTGCATTTGTATACATGACCAGACCTCCTGTTCCTATGAAGTGCTAATGTAAGCTAGAAAATTGCTCTCATCTTTACTTCAACAATTCATGCTATGCAAGGGGTATACTTTATGATACTTGTTTTTTTGTTTGTTTTTCAAATCAAAGAAATATCAATGCATTTTCACTTCATTTAAAAGCTGGACTTGGAATTTAAAAGAGAAAAAAGCCTATATAAAGAAGACTGAAATATTTTTTCTTTAATAACAAAATAAAATATAATAAGATAAAGCAAAAACAAATACACAGCAAGTTGGAAAAGTCAGACAAACAGAAGAAAGGGAGCCCAAAAGAACTCACAAGAATCAGATTGCTAGCCGTTCATACAATTAAGAATACAAAAAAATCAATCAATTAACTGGAAACCATAATCCATGAAGACCCATGCAGTCTCTGTGAATGTTGTCTCAGTCTGTGAGTTCATATGAGCTTTGCTTATTTTGATTTAGAGGGATTTGTTTTCTTGGTGTCCTTCATTCCCTTTGACATGCTTTCTGTCTTCACTTCTGTCGCTCCCTGGCCTCTGAGAGGAGGGATTTGATGGAGACATACTATTGAGGACTTAGTGTAATGTTTCTTGACTCCTGTGTATGCCATTTTCCCTGCTTGGATGCAGAAGCCAAAAACTGTTTTTTTTTTTTGTTTCTATAGAATCACTTCAGTATTAACTTAGAATCTAGCCTACAATGAAAAGAAATCTGTTGGTTGGCAAGATGCCTTAACATATACAAATACATATTGCCATATCTGACTAGATGATTTTGATATCTGGAACCCACATTTTGTAAAAAGAGAACTGACAGCCAGATATTGTCCACTGAATTCATCATGTGTGCCATAACCTGAGTAAAGTCACACATTCATACATAAAAATGTAATTTAATAAATAAATACAATTTTATCTTTAAATATATATTAATTTATTATTTTTCACTATTCTGTAATATTCTCTTTATTCTATAAAGTTAACTTATAATACTGCTACAGCCCTACCACAACTTCTCCTCCCTCCACTCTTACCATGCTCCTATCTCTCCATTCCCCCAGATCCACTCCTACTTTTTCCTTCATGAACGAACAGAACTTCCAGGAATATCATCCAAGTACTGCATAACCTGATGCAATGAGAGTAGGTACAAATCTTCATATCAACACTGGATAGTGCAGCCCAGTAGGAGGTAAAAGGTCCTAAGAGCAGGCAAAAAAGTTAGAGGCACCCCTATCCCAGTGTTAGAAGACTCACAAGAACCTCAAGTTAATTAACCATGATATAAACATAAAGGAATGTGGGCACACACATGCATGCTCCTTGATTGCTGCTTTAGTCTCTGAGGCCCTATGAACCCCGTGTACCTGTCCCCTGTCCCCCTCCCCCCTTTTTTTGAGACAGGGTTACTCTGTAGCTTTTGGAGTCTGTCTTGGAACTACCTCTTGTAGACCAGGCTGGCCTCGAACTCACAGAGATCTGCCTGCCTCTTCCTTCTGAGTGCTGGGATTAAAGGCTTATGCCACCACTGCCCGGCTTGTTTAGCTGTTTTTGTAGGCTGTGTTCTTCTAAAAAGAGAACTGTATGACTTCCTAAATATACAGATATATTTTGATTGCTGAACTCAAAGAATTTCAAACCTAATAAAGGATAGTCCATCATTCCTTCATAATATGCTAAAACAAATAATTGAAGAATGTAAATAATCAAATCAGTTACGTCATTTGAGTAATCAAAGAAAGAAGTAAATGACTGTTTATGTGTGCATATAAGCAGGTATTACATAAAATATACTGATATATGTCAAAGTATTTTGTTTTTAACATTAGGAACTAAGGTAGACATAACCAATTGCATCCTTGTATAGAAAATTCAAAGAACTTCAGATAGAATATGATGAGGTAGACAAAAGCAAAAGAAATTATAAAGATGAGTAAATCATTTGTTCATCTTATCCCTAAAGGAATGGCTTGCTATTTTGTTATAGAAATATTTGCTTTATATTTTATATTTATAGACAAAATCACAGTGATCTTATTTCATCACAATCTACTGTGGTCACAGAATAGACCTCTGAAATAATGTTCTTAAAATTCTCAAAAGGAGAACAATTTCTACATCTGGTTTTAAAATCTAGTTCAGTTCTTAAATGTAAGGAATGGCATCTCTCCATCTTAACTCCACGGTTAAATGAATAAAGATTACAATAATTTCATTACTATAAAATGTTATTGAATGATGTTACATGAGAAAAATTAGGCTTGAAAGCAAAAGAATATTTATTTTAGAAACAGGGATAGACTACAATTTTATATATAGTACAATATTAATTCTTTTCACATTAACATGTAGTGGTTTTCATCATTTTAAATTGTAATGTTACTGCTTTAATTTTATTACATTTTGTTTAGTACTGGACAGCACACCAATTTACTTCTATTCAGAAGATCTTATGGGATAAATAATATTCAGAAAGCTTTTTGCTCATAACATTATAAATAAATTCAATCAAGAGTGGAAGCTAGTGATTGATTCAGAAGCTCAATTTTAACACATTTTCTTTTGAGGTATATTATAATATAGATTTAGCCATAGAAAATAAATTACCTCCTAAAGGCATATTGCTGTTTAGATCCTAAAATTAAATATGGTATTGCATTTATGTTTCACGGGTTATTATTCTAACAATTTGAATGAGAGAACTGAGGCAGAAGTCTGTGATATGTTTTGCCTGAAGGTCCAATGAAATTCAGCAAAGTTTTCCTGAGTGCTTTATATATGAAAACAATTTTGGTAGTTTTGCTTATTAAAACAAAAACATTAAGTTACCAAACACTCAAAAGATGAGTTGTTAAATTGAAAAGTGAATAAATAATCTTTCAGTGTGTATAGATATGGAAATATTTCTATATTTGTATAGCAGCAAAAGAACAAGAAAACATATCTAAAATTAAATTATTGTAATAGTTTTCCTCTTTTGAAAACATGTGATTTAACAGCCTGGTGTTGATCTTTACTCATTAGGAGACTTATCTTTAAAATCACAAACCAATAATAGTTTATTAGCTTGTTCCATAATTGAAACATAAGTCTTTTTAAATTTTAGCATTCAAGCATGTATGCATACAAATTTTACCAGTGGCATTCCATGCCATTCTCTCTTTAAATAGTGTAAAAAATAGAAATAACTCTGCATATTCTTAAAATTGAAGCATACTGAAAATTTAAAGCCATTGTAAAATTTTCTAATTTGTACTATGTAATTTATTTGTACATGTCCATTTTACATAGAATCACAATAAGAGAACATTCATTAAATATTAAATAAAAATATTTAAAATATCTGATGTTTAGTATTTAAATATTAAATACTATTTAATAAATTGAATATTTTAGTATTAAACTAATTACCAGTTTACTCTTATTCTTGATTATATATAATTGCTGTAAGTTCATGTCAATGTATTTAGGAAATTTGTATCTAATTTGAAAAGTGTGAAATAAGGTAAATTAGAATTAATTTATATCTTGTTTGATATAATAGTACACTGTTTACTACAAATATTGTACAGCCTATGATAATTTCTCCAATATAAAAATCTACCCCAAATCATATATTCTGCTTCAGATCAATTAATGTGAATATGGCCAATCACATTTTTCAATCAATAGTTAAACAAATTTAATATAACTGTTTCTATACAGGCACCAAATGTATTTTCAAGCCCTGGTCTTAAATGTTTAAATGCATGGAGCCAAACATCTCTTTTATATATTACTATTATTTTCTTGAGTACATCACTAAATATATTAAAGTCTTGACCTAAAAAGGTCCCTCACTTCCTCTTATAGCATAAGAAATTATCTACTAATATATAATCATCTTGTGATTTCATCTTAAGGTTTCTCAAAATATTTCCATATATTATTTGTTATAATTAAAATCCTTATGAATAAACCACACTATGCTTTGTCTTATGTCTGGTTATTATTACATCACACTCTTTCTCAACGTCAACATACAAGAATTGCATTAGTTTTCCCAATGCTAATTACAATCTGTATTGTTCTTCATATTTTTGTAAGCACTGAAAGCTACTTAACAAATTCGCTATTATTATCATACATGTTGATTTTTATGCCCTTTCAATCAAAGATATGTCACATATGAAAACAAAAAGCAGTGTGTTTTCCACTTACAATTTAAAAAAGTAACATGCAAATGAAATCATGTACTGTGTACAGTCTCTTGGACTAGAGTTTTTTCAACGCTCCATGATGGTGTGTTTAACTTCCATAAATGAAGGGATTCTCATCTTTCTTGTTTCTAGGTCGTAGCTAGCAGTGGGAAAGGTGTTGCTATGCACATTGTTATTTACGTCCCAGAGCATCACTTAACTGCCATATTGTCTGGTATTTTTCTGCTTTTAATATTGTTTAAGTGAATAAAGATTAAGCATGCTTTTAAGACAATTATTTTCAGATAAAGAATCCCTTACCTTGTATTTCTTCATTTGCCTGTGGGATTGACTTTGGAGTAGATTTCTTCAGTTTATTTATTTACTTTTAATTATTTGTTTATAAAAATTTCCACTTCCTCCCCTCCTCCCTATACCCTCCCATTTCCCCCCCCACTCCCTCTCCTCCGCCCTCCCCACTCCCTTTCCTCCTTCCTCTCCAGTCCTAAGAGTAGTCAGGGTTTCATGCCCTGTGGGAAGTTCAAGTTCATCCCCTCTCCCTCCAGGTCTAGGAAGGTGAGTATCCAAAAGGACTAGGATCCCAAACAGCCACTACATGCAGACCAAACAAGACCCAGTGCCATTGTAAATGGCTTCTCAGTCGGCCCCCATGTTAGCCACATTCAGAGAATCCGGTTTGATCACATGCTCCTTCAGTCCCAGTCCAGCTGGCCTTGGTGAGCTCTCATTCGATCAGTCCCCTTGTATCAGTGGGTGAACGCACCCCTCGTGGTCCTGATTTCCTTTTTCATGTTCTCCCTCCTTCTGCTCCTCATTTGGACCTTGGAGATTCAGTCCAGTGCTCCAATGTGGGTCTCCGTCTCTATCGCCATCCATCATCAGATGAAGGTTCCCTCTGGTCCTGCCTATCTTGCTCACGTTTTCCCTCCATCTGCTTCTCATTTGGACCTAGGGAGTTAAGTCCAGTGTTCCAATATGTGTCTCTGTCTCTATCTCCATCCATCACCAGATGAAGGTTCTATGGTGATATGCAAAACCTTCATCAGTATGGTTATGGGCCAAGGCCAGTATAGGCACCCTCTCCTCTGCTGCCGAGGGAACTATCTGGGGACTTCTCCTTGGGTCTGAGAACCCCTCCAGTATCAGGTCTCTTGCAAACCCTAAAATGGCTCCCCTAGTTGAGATATATACTTCCCTGCTCCAATATCCATCCTTCTTCCCCCACATCTCATTCTCCCAAGCCATCCCCAATCCTCCCCCTCTCCCTTCTCCCTAACTATCTCCCCTTGCTTCCACCCCCATACCCCCGAGCACCCAAGTTTGCCTTGCAATCTTGTCTACTTCCCTCTCCTCTGTCCAGAGAACAATCTGGGGATCCCTCCTTGGACCTGGGAACCCCTCTAGAATCAAGTCTCTTGCAAACCTTAAAATGGTTCCCTTAGTTGAGATATATACTTCCCTGCTCCTCTATCCATCCTTCCTCCCTCCCCCCATCCCGTTCCCCCATGCTTTCCCCAATCCTCCCCTACTCCCTTCTCTCTAACCATCCCCCCTTCCTCCCATCCCCCTCTGCCGTGCACCTAAGGTTACCTGGCTATCTTGTCTACTTTCAATATCCAGAAGGATAACTATATGATTTTCTTCAGGTTCACCTTCTTATTTAGCTTCTCTAGGATCACGAATTATAGGATCAAAGTCCTTTAACTATAGCTAGAATCCACTTATGAGTGAGTACATACCATATTCCTCTTTTTGGGTCTGGGTTACCTCACTCAGTAAAGCGTTTTCTATTTCCATCCATTTCCATGCAAAATTCAAGATGTCATTGTTTTTTACTGCTGAGTAAAACTCTAATGTGTATATGTTCCACAGCTTTTTTAACCATTCTTCTATTGAGGGGCACCTAGGTTGTTTCCAGGTTCTGGCTATTACAAATATCACAGCTATGAACATAGTTGAACAAATGCTTTTGTAGTATGATAGGGCATCTCTTGGGTATATTCCCAAGAGTGGAATTGCTGGGTCTTGAGGGAAGGTGACTCCCAGTTTCCTTAGGAACCGCCACACTGATTTCCACAGTAGCTGCACAAGTTTGCATTCCCACCAACAATGGATGAGTGTTCCCCTCACTCCACATCCTCTCCAGCATAGGCTATCATTGGTGTTTTTGACTTTAGCTATTCTGACCGGTATAAGATGGTATCTCAAAGTGGTTTTGATTTGCATTTCCCTGATCACTAAGGAGGTTGAGCATGACCTTAAGTGTCTTTTAGCCATTCGAAGTTCATCTGTTGTTAATTCTCTGTTCAGTTCAGTACCCCATTTTTTAATTGGGTTAATTAGAGTTTTAGTGTCTAGTTTCTTGAGTTATTTGTATATTTTGGTGATCAGACCTTTGTCTGTTGAGGGGCTGTTGAAGATCTTCTCCCAGTCAGAAGGTAGTCTTTTTGTCTTACTGACCGTGTCCTTTGCTTTACAGAAGCTTCTCAGTTTCAGGAGGTCCCATTTATTCATTGATTCTTGTAACATGAGGGGGCCTGTTTGTTTGTGGTTCTGTCCTGCTCGACCCCCCAGCTGTTTAGTCCCAGAGAATATCACCTACACAGAGATCTCAGTAAGTTATAAAGTTGATTGGCCCATTAAGTCAGGCTTCCTACTGGCTAACTCTCACATCTTGATTAACCCATTTTTTCTCATCTGTTTTAGCCATGTGGCTCAGTACCTTTTTCAGTGGGGCAGCTCACATCCTGAGGCTTTGGTGATTGGGCAGAAGTAGGAGGAATCAATTTCCTCCTCCCCAGAATTCTCCTGCTCTCCTTTCATCATTTCTACTTCCTTTCTGGTTTTCCCACCTACACCTCCTGTCTGGCCAACCCTTGGTCCTGGTGCAGGAGAATTGTCTGTATCCTGTCAATCATGTTTTAAATAAACGCTGATTGGATGGTAATTCCTCCAAAAGTTCCTTTATTGTATAAGATTGTTTTGGCTATCCTGGGTTTTTTGTTTTGCCATATAAACTTGATTATTGTTCTCTCAAGGTCTGTGAAGTAGTTTGATGGGATTTTTGTAATGGGTATTTTCAAGGATTTACCTTAAGGTGATTATTCATATGTGGATTTAAAGTGTCCCAAATTACCATTTATAATTGAATGGCTTATATTTACTTTGAAACTAATTTTTGTATAAATCTACAGGTATCATAGCATGCATAATGTTATATATGCTACTCATCTATCAGTAGTAGTGCTCACTTTTGGTGACAGGCAGAAATTTGCTTCCATCTATCACTTCACTTTCTTCAAGTACTGTTATGCTACTTTTTTTATAAACTCAGCAAATTTAAAGATTAATTTTATTAATTTTCATTATCTGTATATTTGTGTGTCCCATGTGTAGTTATCTGTATATGAGTTCAGATGTACTTAGAGGCCTGAAGCTTTGGGGCTCCTATACTTAGAGATATAAGCAGTTGTAATCCACTTGACATTGGTTCTGAAAAAAAAATACTTTGGTAATCTAGAAAAACAGCAAATGTTCCTAAGTGCTAAGCCCTTTTTTTAACTCCCTACTCATCCAATTTGTACCCGAAACACTAGCTATATATTTCTTTTCAGCAAATGAAGAATTCTAGCAACTTCTATTCTATTTTTATTATTTTTTCTCTACCCTGTTAGTCATCTGGCAATTTTTTTCTAGTTATTTCTCTTTGAGTCTCTCATTTTAGATATATTTTAAGAGCAGATATACTAAGGGCAAATTATTTATCTCAGGTGATATTTTCGTTTAGTTTTTATTTCCCAATAATAATTTCTTACATAATGTTTATGTGGTCCATATTTGTTTTTTTGTCTGCATTTTAAAATTGTTCCACTTTCTTGTGACCTACAAACCATTCTTTCATTCACTATACTCTAAGTTTGTTCAGCATTTTCTTTTGGCAAAAATTTTCAATCTTTTTTCTGCTTTTAAAAATATTTATAAAAATTCATTGAAGTAGATTTAAGACTAAACCACTTCCTCTGTCTGGTGGTCCTTGGTCTTACAGATAGGTATTTCAGTATTAAAAAACTAAGAAACATCTGGTATATAAGCACATCTATGCATTTATACACACATATACATATGTATTTGTGTGTATATATATATCATATATATATATATATATATATCAATTAATACCTAAAATCCACATTCTGTTATCATAAGCTAAATTAGCTCAGTTTCTTAGAGCCTCCAAAGGTTTTATTTTCTACAATATTTTGTGACATTAATTGTAGTTATTATCCTATATCGTGTCTCAAACATAGATTTGTATTTTATTCAGTTGGTTATTCAACAAACAGATTACTTAATTTAGGTATAGATGATTTATCCAATAATACTGTCATCATAAACAGTTTAACAAGTACAATATATTGTGAACCATGATAACTTAGCAGCACAGTACTACATAGAGTCTCAGCTGTGTATCTTTAGAATGGTATGTCTCTCCAGATGATGTTATTTGTTACTGTTTACAAACAAAACTGCACTGAATCTTGATAGTTAAGGATGAAAATCAATTTTGTAATTGAGACAATGTCTGTTTTTAGTTTTGGGTTTCTCTGTTTTTTTGTGATTTGTTCCAGATGTAATTTCTTATATTCTTTCACAAGGAACAGGAAAACCTTGTACAAACAGTTCATATGATAGTTTTGTTTAGTATTAAAGATTTATTTTACTTGCAGAGTTGTTTTGTTTGAATATATGCATATATGTGCATCACTTTTACACAATGCCCGTTTAGTCTAACAGAGGGGATCAGATCCCAAGTAAGGGAACTAGAGATGATTGCAACCATTGTGTGCATTTTGTTAACTGGCCGTTGACCCTCTTACTATTAACTGCTGAGCCATCTCTCCATCCATAATGATCTTATTTTCAAGAGAAAAAGAAGGAGCAGGTATACTGAAAGAAAGCAAGAGGTTCAAGAAAGGGAGCTCTAGGGTCCCTGCTCATTTTGCATATTCTCTCTCAAGAGTCTGGAAGGTAGAGGGTCTTTTATACAGGTACATGAAAGTGATGAATTCTTATACTGATCTCTAGTCGTGTTTCAGTATAATTAAATTTTGTTTTTTTACCTGAAATATTATTTGAATGAAAGACCTATTGTCACTGTATTTCCATCAACTTAAGCTGGTCTTTCTGCTTCTCATTCCATAAGGACAAATTAGACCAAAATTTCTCATAGTTAGTCAGGACCTGGTTGTTGCCCACAAGAAAGGAACAGACACAGTCTTCCAAGAAGAAGATCTGCTTTAGATTCTTGAGGCTGTAATAATGAGTGTATTATTACACTTTATCTTCAGTGGAAAGACCTTTCCATATAAATCTTTAAGGACAGAAGGGGTGAATATCCATATTATGTAATTGCTTTCATCTTAATTAGGGATGATGTACAAATAGATATATCGTTTCTCCGACCATTGTCTCTAAATGAGAACCATTGTCTAGGCATGGTCTAAACTGTCCATGAAATTTCTTTGCAACAGGTTAAGTAGGTACAAGGAACATTCTCTTCACTACAATGGATAGGATGATCTGGTTAATTCAGTGAAGTCATGCATCTTTGGACTTTTTGAGGTTTTTTTTGTTTATATTATTGCTATTATTTGTTTGTTTTTGTTCTTTTTCCAGAACAGGACTGAATATTTGATATAATACCATTCAAAATTGAATTTGCTGAACCCTGGAAGGAATTAACTCCATAAGGTTATCGAGAAGAGCGTGTAGCAGCCAAAGGTAATCAGAAGAATTAACCCCAGAAAAGGTACTTACAGAGGAAGGATTGCCAGCAATATCTAAGTCTTCTAACCTACAGTCCAAACACCTGTTACCTGAGTTTTCAAATTTATCAGCTTCCTGGCAGACACTTTAGAATTTTTTTACTACTATTTTTTTCTTTTATCATGGAGACAACATTCTTTGTAAAAGTAAAGACAGGGCCCTCCGTGCTCTTGTAAAGGCCATCTAGTTTGAGATACTACCCTTGAAAGGGAAACTAGTTGGCCTTGAATATAAGTCTCTCTGCTCTTTACCATAACAACCTTGCTATTGCTTTTTAACGCTGTTGTGGGTTATACAGTGAACTTTCTTCATTACAGTTCACCAGTTCAGAGAAATCCACTCATATGTGTGCATGATGGACTGGAAAAAAACTGTTAACTTATGTATGTGAGTGTATTTGTATAATAAAAAGGTGAAGACACATTTTATTTTATCAGAAAATTGAAATATCTAGAGTTGTTTATCCTAAAGAGAAATTTCTTGTACAGAAAGAAGGTAGGACTAGACTTCCATCTCCATAATTAGAATATCACAGAGGGTTTTCAAACATATCCATCTGGAATCCATGTTGACCTAAACATGATCCAGAGATAGTTAAACATTATCAATAGCTTTATAATATATTTATGTCCTTAGTTTTGAATATAGTGATGTTAAAAAACTACTTTCTTGTATTCATATAGTTCTCAAAATTAAGAAGTTCGAAATCCTGTACATGTAAACTGCCTAGAGGTTATACAAGATGGGCAACAAGCCACAAAGTAGACAAAATAATGTTAATTATTATCTATTCAGTTTGTCACACACACACACACACAAACACATACAAATTGAAAGATTGAATAGCAGGCAAAACAGGAATTTATTTCCCATAGCTACTGAACATAGGATATTAATGAGTAACTTGCTTTCTGGTAAGGGTTCAATACTGGCTTTTAGATATAAACCTCCTTATCATGCATAGATTACAGAGACAGAGAATGGAAGTTCTCCATTCTATGACCGGTATTTTAGGAAGATACAAATCCTATTAGATTAGATGACATATATACTTTCATTATCTCATATATGTTTAATCATGTCATGTAATCTCCAAAGATGCAGATCAATAAGTTGTGTTTAGTTATATGATAGATAGGTAAATAAGTACAGAGATTGATTGATATAATAGATCAATCAGTTGGTACATTGATAGATGTTAGAAAGAAAAGAGACAAATAATAGATAGATTTTAGACAGATGATAGGTAAAGATAGCTAGACAGATAGATAGTATTAATAAATTTAGATAAATAGATGATAGACAGACAATGAAATTTATTAGGGACATTGGAAATTTTTACCTAACATTCATGCAAGCAGTAAATTCTGAGGCATCCATTTGCAAAGTAAAAATGAGATAAGCTGGTATAGTACTAAATTCAAGTGCGAAATTCTTAGAGTAAGAAAGATTCTTTGTTAGATGAGAAGAGCAGCACTTTTGTCTTCCTCTGCCATACAGTTTCACTCAAATTTCCAGCTCACTGGGTATTTCTGCTCACATGGAGACTCAATCTTCTCCACAGACTATCCTTATAAACTAGACTCCTAGCAAACATGTTGACATACTAAGATTTATTATTCTTCAGTTATCTATATATCCTTTAATTCAGGTCAATTAGTTTCCAAAATTAATCATCACTCACACATATTCTCTTTTGTTTAATGTCCTCAGATTAAGGACAGGAAGTTCAACATATGAGTCTGGGGAATATATTCTGTCCTCATTAAATGATAGAAAAAAATCTAATGTATGAAAATTATATCTCTTGCCTTTGTTTATCAGTGTGGTAAATATTAATTCAAATGTAATTAATTTTATAGGGAGACTGTAGAATCATAAATATTAAGTTTGAAATCTATATTTTAATTTTGAACAATTATTTTCATAGAATTTGTGTAGAACCTAGAATGCTATTACTTTTTTCAAATATCACTGTTAGTCTTGACTTGTGCTACAGGCCAGCAATCCTAAAACACTGTAGGCTGAAGTAAGAAGGCTGTTAACTTCAATATCAGCCTATGATACATAACAGTGTGCTATCACTAAAACCATAAAACAACTGCCAAATATTAATTGTATCACTTTATTTCCTATGATCTAGAAGTCATGTTAATTATATTGACTGAAAAGGATTTTTTCTATATAGAATTTACAAACACTTATGCAAATACAAATGCAAAGATACTTTTATTCCATTTACAAAGGACAGCTAATGCAAAGATTCATCGGCATGATTGATGGTTCTCAGAGAGGAAGAAATTGTAAAGCGGATGCTTGAGCATGAACAGCCAATATTCATAACTATTGCTCCTCATGTAATTTATCTAAATTTATTCACTAGAAATAATCAAACTTTGATATTATCAGATAATGAGGTCATTTATATTAAAGTACTGAATTATCTCTCTAAGTACAATAATGGACATTTTGCAAGATATAAGCCTAGTATTTTGAAATATGTTATACAATGAATATTGTTAATTTTCTTTCTCTAAGATGAAAGGAAGCATTCAGATGAAAAACATGGGCCATAAATTTGAAGAAAGGCAAGGAATGGCATATGGGAAAGTTTGGGGGGAGAAAATGGGAAGAGAGAAATAATATAATTGAATGAGAATCTAAGCAAGAAAAAGTATGTCATAAAACACCCATTTATTGATCTTTGTATTCTCTATTTCTGTTCAGACATTTCTACTCTCTAATACTAATTACTATTTTTTAATTATTTTATTATAACCAAAGTAATACCTTTATTGACAAATACTTTCACCATAATTATAGTTACATAAATAGCTAATTCTGAGTGAGTTTTCCACATTTAAAGAGTTATATTAGCTATATGCTGTAAGATTTGTATGGCCAAGTCTTTGGAAAATTCATTAGGCAGCTTAGTTATAGAACTGTTAAATAAGGGTAGACTACAGGTAATTATGTGAAGAAATAAAGCATTCAAAGCATTACCTTTGTATGACATCATTATTTATATTAAACCTGGCTTTAAAAAAACCAATATATTTATTGCCTCATGAATAAACCTTATTTGTGTTAAATAAAGGCACTACCTAACTTGATGTGTTTAATTAAAGTTTAGTAAACATTGCCATTAAAATGTAAATCACTTGAAAAAATCATAGAATATAACTTTATAATAAATGGTGTGACGCCAAAAATAGATTACCTGCTTATACAGTAATAACTGTGATTTCCTGATCTTAGATCCGCCTGCCTGTGCTTCCCGAGTGCTGGGATTAAAGGCAAGTGCCACCACCGCCTGTCAAGAGATGTAATTTTTAAAAGAGTTGAGAGACATGAAAACTTAAGTTCCTTATTTATAAAATGTTTCAAGATCTAAAATAATATTTTAAGGCTGGTAATACAGATTATGCTAAAAAGTGATTTAAGAATAAAACTTTGGATTCACCAAGATTGGATAGATAATAGAATATTTTATCGAAATTTACAAATACAAATGGGCTGGACATTATGAGTTTAATTCTTACCTGACAAATGTTATTATTGTATAAAGTTTTACTATGTTACATTTAAATCCTTTCTTTTTAATTTAAACAAGATGGGGAAATGTTGCAGATATTATATTGTTCAGTGAAACTCTGAGACTGTTAAAATTAACCATGGAAAAGTGGGTGGAGCCATTGTCTAGCTGACAAGAATTAGGCAGAAAGAGTACAGAGGATCTGGGAAGTTAGATAGAGACATGCACAGAACGAGGTAGGGAAGTTCTTAGAGATTAGTAGGCATTTTGTATTGGGATGAAACTCTCTTCCTGTGTCTCTAGCCAAATAGAAAAGTCAGCAGGTTACTTCTTGACTTCTCTGATATAGCCTGTTTTTACCCAAATATCTGAATTCCAAAGCTTTATTGGTAAATAGAAATACTTAGATAAAAACAACAACACATTTTAATGGGAGCCTACAGGAAGGACTTAGAAGGAAGATAAACACGAACGAATTTTCAGTACTCACTGAAGTTTTTTATTTCTTTCCTTATGGGGGTGGTGTAGATTTTGCTTGTCTTCATGTATCCCTCTATATTGAGAATTTTTTTATTTTAGTGATTTTTATTATTATATCCCCACAAAGGTTGCCTCTTTCCTCTCTTCCCAGTTCCTCCCTTCCTCCTTCATGTCCCATAGCCCACTCATGCCCCTTTTCTATTCTTAAAAAGGCAGCACTCCCACAGATACCCACTAAACATGCCATATCCAGTAGCAGTAAGACTAGGCACATCCCCACATATTAAGATTGGACAAGGTAACCCAGTGTAAGAAATAGTGTCCCAAAAGTATGCAGAAAGGTCAGAGACAGTCTCTGCTCTCGCTGTTAGAAGTCTCAGCAAAAGACCATTTCTATGCTCAGGTCCTAGGTCAGTCCTATGCAGGCTCCCTGGTTGTAGGTTCAGCCTCTGTGAGTCCATATGATTATGGGTTAGTGTATCTGTTGATTTTCTTGTTGTGTACAGGACTCCTCTGGGACCTACAATTATTTTTTCTCCTTTTTCCACAAGATGCTTTGAGCTCCACCTAATATTTGTCTGTGGTTCTGCATCTTTTTCTATCATTTGTTACATGAAGTCACTATGATGAAAATGTGCTTGTCACCAGTCTATGAGTAAAGCAGAATCTCATTAGTTATCATTACATTGACATATTTTATTTAAGTTGTGTTTGGTTCTATTCTAAGTCTCCGGGATATTCAGTCTTTGGGTTCTGGGATGTCAGGGTTGGGCTTTCACTCCTGTTATGGGTCCCAGGCTAGACCTATCAATGGTTGGCAATTTCCATAATTAATGAGACATATTTAGTTAAGCACATCTCGTAGGTCAAGTTAACTGAAGGTCAAAGGTTATGTTGTTGGGATGGGGGTTCCTCTTCCTCAAATAGAATTCTTGCCTGTTTATAAGAGACAGTCAGTTCAGGCATTACAGCCCTCATTGCAAGGACTTTTAGCTAGGATCATAGAATCATAGGAGTTTCTACTGCAGTAGGATTCTGCCATACCATGAAATGCAACCCTTTACTACTTATCCTTTCCAGTATTTTCTCCTTTCTTCCCCATCTCACCTGATCCCTTCTGTTGCCATCCACATATACCCCTACAGTCTGCCCACAAAATCTATTCCATAAACCTTTCGAAGGGAGAGTCATGTATCTACTCTTGTTTCTCCTTGTTACTTAGCTTCTTTGGGTCTGTGGATTCTATCACTGTTATCTTTTTTTTACATCTAATATTCACTTACAAATATACTAGTACATATTATATTACCTTTGTAGATCTGTGTTACCTCACTCAAAATGATTTTTCTAGTTCTATCCATTTGCCTACAAATTGCATAATGTCATTTTATTTAACAACTGAGAAATAACAATTGTCTAAATGTAGCACATTTCTTTATTCCTTCAGGTAGAATTCTGTGGAAATACTATCTATTCCTGGGGGTAAGAGGTATCTACCAGAAAAAAAATTGTTCATTTCATTTAGATTTTCAAATTTTGTGGAGTACAAGTTTTTAAGTATGACCCAATGACTCACTGCATTTCCTGACTTCTTGTTGTTATATCTCCCTTTCTATTTCTGATTTTGTTGAGTTGGATGTCCTCTCTCTGTCTTTGGTTAGTTTGTGTAAGGGTTTGTATATCTTGTTTATTTTCTCAAAGAACCAGCTCTTTGTTTAATTGATTCTGTGCATTGTTCTTTTAGTTTCTATTTTATGGATGTTAGCCCTAATTTTGATTATTTATTGCATTCTACTTTTTGGGGGGTGCAGTGGCTTCTTTTTGCTCTAGAACTTCTAGTTATACTATTAATTTGTTAGTCTGAGATTTCTCCAAATTCTTCTCTTTTTATAATTTCTTTTATTTTTTTAAAAAGAAAGGAGATTATCTTTTTTTTTTTTCATTTTGCACACCAAATCCAGTTCACATTCTTTTCCCTCCTCCCATTCCCTCCATCTATCCCCCCAACTATCAAACATCCACTCCTCAAAGGCACATTGCTTTGGCAAAGGACCAAGGCCTGCCTACTATATTTAGGCTGAGCATGGTATTTATCTAAAGAAAATAGGTTCCCAAAAAGCAAGTACAAGCAAGAGGGATAAATGTTGGTGCCACTGCCAGTGGCCCTGCAGTCTGTCCCAGCCTTTCAACTTGTCACCTGCTTTCAGAGGTTCTAGTTTGGACCTCTGCTGGTTTCTTATCTGTCCTTTTGGAGTTGGTGAGCTCCCATTACCTCAGGTAAACTGTTTCGGGTTTTGTTCCCATCATGGTCTTGACCTTTCCACTTTTATTCTCGCTCTTTCCACTCTTAAACTAGACTTTGGGAGCTTAGTCCAGTTCTGTGCTGTGGGTTTCTGCCTCTGTTTCTATCTTTCGCTGAATGAAGGTTCTATGGTGACATTGAGGATATTCATCAATATTTCTGCAGGGCAAGGCCAATTCCAGCTCTCTCTCCTCTGTTGCTTAGAGTCTTAGCTGGAGTCAACATTGTGAATTCCTGGGAATTTCTCTAGTGCCAGATTTCTTGGTAACCCCATAATGGCATCTTCAATCAATATATCTCTTTCCTTGCTCTCATCTCTGTTCTTACTCCATATTGACCATCCCATTCCATCAAACTCTCCTCCCTCCCCTCTTTTTCCCCTCCTAATCTCTTTCGACCTCCCTTCCACCCCCCACCACGCTCCCAATTTTGTCAGGCGATCTTGTCTATTTCCCCTTTCCTGATGGATCTATGTATGTTTTTCTTAAGGTTCACCTTGTTATTTAGCTTCTTAAGAATCATGAACTATAAGGCACTTAGTGGTATAATCTTTAATTTTAGCACAGCTTTCATTGTATCCCATAAGTTTTGGGTATGATTTGTATTCATGTCCATTGAATTCAAGTCTTTAATTTTTTTTCTTTATTTCTTTCTTGACTCAGTAGTGATTCAATATAGAGTTGTTCAATTTCCACTAGATTGAATCCTTTCTGTTGGTTTTATTATTGTTGAAATTCAGGCATAATCCATGCTGCTCTGATAGAATTTAGTGGCTATTTCAACTTTCTTCTATATGTTTATACTTGCTGTGAGACCAAGTATTTGTTACTTTTGATGAATGTTTCTGTGAGGTCCTGAGAAGAAAATGTATTCTTTTAAGTTTGGTTGAAGTGTTCCATAAATATCTTTTAGGTCCTTTTGTTTTATAATGTTTTTTTCAACACATTAGTCTTTCATTTAGCTTTAGTCTGAGTGACATGTCTACTGAGAAGATTTGAGTACTGATGTCTCCCACTACCAATGTGTCACAGCAGATTTGTAAGTGTTACTTAAACATGAGTTGTGCTCTTTTACTTTAAGAAATGTGAGTGCATTTTTATTTGGGGCATAAACTTTGAGAACTGAAGTTCATCTTGATGGATTTTTTTGATGAGTATGAATTGTCCTTCTTCGTCTATTTTGATTAACTTTGGTTTGAAATCTATTTTGTTAGATATTAGAATTGGTACACTAGCTTGCTTCTTGGAAACATTTACTTTGGAAATCTTTTCCAATCTTTTACTCTGAGAGAATATCTATCTTTGATATTGAGGTGTGTTTTTTGTATGAAAAAGAAGGCTGTAACTTGTTCTCAAATGCATTCCTGTTAGTCTGTTTTTTTGGGGGTATGAATTGAATCCATAGATATTGAAAGATATAAATGACTCATAATTTTTAAATTTTGTATTTTATTGCCATTGTTGTTGGCAGTAGAGAGAGTGTGCCTACCTATGTTTGTGTGTTCCTTCCTTGAGTTATGCTGGTGCGAGATTATTTATTGCTTGCATGTTCCTGGATATAGTTAACTACCTTGGGTTGGAGTTTCCTTTTAGTATCTTTTGCATGTCTGGAATTGACTTTATCACAGAATATCATGTTTTCTCCTTCTATTGTGACTGAAAGTTTTAATGGGTATTGTAGTCTGGAATATTATAACTGGCATCTGTGATATCTTATAGCCTACAGTGTATCTGTCTAGGCACTTCTGACTTTCAGATTCTCCACAGATAAGTCAGAAGTAAATCTAATCATTCTGCTTTTATATGCTACTTAACCATTTTCTCTTGCAGACTTTAATATTCTTTATTTTGTGTGTTTAGTGTTTTAATCATGCTATGGTGAGAAACCTTTTTTCTGATCCAATCTATTTTGCAAACTGTAAGCTTCTTGTACCATTATAGACATATCCTCTTTAGATTAGGATAATTTTTCCTCACTGATTTTGTTTAAAATATTATTTTCTGAGCCTTTGAACTTGGAATATTTTCCTTCTATTCCTCTCATTCTTGATGTTTTGTGTCAGGAGTTCTCAAGATATAAAATTTTTAATGACAGACCGATGTATTTATTTCTACAGTGTCTCCAGTGCCTTAGGTTCTCTTTTCTATATCTTACATTCTGGTGGTAATGTTTACATCTGTAGTTCTTGTTTGCTTGTCCAAAATTTTCATTATCAGAATTCCCGCAGGTGAAATCTCTCAGGTGGTGTCTCTTTTTCTTAAACTGATGGAACTTCCAGGGGTATTACATATATAAATTACAGTGACCCATCCTTAAACCAAAAAATTCATGACTATCTCCTGATGCAATTTCATTTGTCTTAACCTCATAGTCCAAAGTTTTGACTTATAAGTAAAAATTTTTCTGAGACCAGATGAAATAAAAACATACTTTAGTTTCCAGGATTAACTAAGAATAATGTTACTTCAGACAAAACATGCAAGTTCATGTGGAACATAATTTGTGATGCTTTCATGTCTATAAATAATGGGAGGAATATTAGACTTAATATAAGCTTAAAAGTAGAATCATGTCTATAAGAGATAGATAAGAATAGATACACTATACCTTTATGTATATATCAGATAGATTTTTTTTAGTTTCTATGAGAATATTAAACATCATCTATTCATGATTTGTTAGTCTGGATACTAAGGACATAAGCATATTGCCACAAATTCAGTGAGGTCTAGAGTTCTACACACAACTAGTAGATAATACAACAGGAGTTTATGCAAGTTGGCAGAGAAGGAGTAAGCTTCAAAACTCAGTTATTCCTGTATAATGAATATGTGCTTTGAAGAATAATTTCAATGAGGGCAATTAAGAGGTTTTACAAAAAAATAAACCTGAGTCAAATTTTTCCAATATTAATGTCAGTAAATGTGGTCTAGAGATAGGACTGGTGAAGAGACAGAAAAAACAAGCTAAAGACTCAGTTAGGAAGGATGTCTCTCTCACTAAATAACAGAAAATTTATGACATTAAATACAAATAGTTCAAAATAATAAAATAGAGTGTTCATGTGTGCTGGAACGTAAATGAAGGCTTCAAGTATGTCTGATACTTTGAGGATTATAGCTATTTGTGGGAATGTTTGGGTTAGTTACTGATCTTTGTACCAAGTGAATTAGTTATAAACTTTTGCAACGTGCTGCAGTTTTGGGCACTGTAGTGATTAATATTTTTCTATTATGTGCCAGAATCACCTGCGGAGGCATCACTCATTACCCAAGCAGAGCATTTCTCTGATAATGCATCATGTAAAAAGGAAGGTCAAAAGGCACATGTATGCAGTTCTAATCTCTAAGTAAGTTTTTGAACATTGACATAAATGATGCTTTGCTTTCCAAGTTCAACTGACCTTGACTTCAAATTTCTGGTCTCATTCATGCTAGATACTGTATTCTTTTACCACTTCTTAACAATTTTAAAGAATTTGTTAACTCAGACTACAGAACCACAATTCTACAGTACTTGACTGTATTACTACCAAAACTTCTCTATGAATGAAAGATTATGGAGTAGATTCAAACATCCAACTGTTTATATTTTGCAGTCTCTTGTCTTTGTTTCTTTCAGTGCATCATAAGCAAATTGTATAGCTAGTGGATATGTTTATGTATTTGTTTGCGTCCCATTCCAGTTTTCATAGTGTATTGATATTTTCTTCAGGAAAAGTAAAGTCAATTTTGCAAATGTCAGTAAATGAAGTATGCACATAAATAATGTTCTCAAGTGCATTATTTTTACATTATCCTGTGTAAACACATTCTCCCTTACGTCCATTACTTTGGGAGTCTTTAAACTTATTCTTTTATATTTTATAATAATTGCATAGATGATGTATTTTGATATCTAATAAAATAAATGTTGTTTCTTTTTGAATACTAAAAAATCAGGAATCTATATTTTCTTGTTTATATTATCGAAGACCAAAATCAATGGAATATAATATAAAATAGAATTACATAATGTATGACAATTGCATTTTTGGGTTTCTTTACTCTTTTTTAATATTTTGTAAAAGTGTGAATATTCAATTTTATGAAGAATTGATATTTAGTTATTAAGAGGTAAAGGATGTTAGGGAACAAAATGTATGGCTTTTGCTATTAGTGAAGGATCTAAGAGAATGAACCTTTCTTTAATTCACATACTAAAACTGTTAAAATTAGTTCAAGTGCAGCTAAAATAATGTCTCAATATTGATTTTGCAAGCTGATATATATATGACAATTCTTTGTACAGTCAAGGATCAACTAGAACTATGTTGGCTATGTTGAAGACACGAAAAGTACCTTCAGTTATATCTTATTATTAGAATGAGAATAATTTTGGAGCATCTAAAATCTTTCAATTCATCATCACAACATTCACAATTGATGTAATTTGTATTTTTAAACACTACCTCTACTGCTTTACTCTTCTACAGGTGATTGTGTGTGATATATGTGCAATTGCACGTTTGTATGAGTTTTCATATATATGTTTATGTAGCATATGCCTGTGGAGACCACAGAATAATGGTGTGCCTCTTTTCAAATATTTTCACCTAGTGTATAGCCTGGGTGGGTTGGGCAGGAACCTCTAGAGACAATTCTGTAGCTCCTGCATCTTGGTCATATTTGAAGATACTTTCCTGTGTCTCCTGTATCTTGTTGATATTTGAAGATTACAGAACGCATTATCATGGCTGGATTTTACAAGTGTTCTCATAATCTGAACTCATCTTTCTTTTTAAAAGGCAGCAATTTATTCATTGAACCAATTCCCAAATGCTTTAAAAGTTCAAAATATTCATGCTAGTCATGAGAGGATGAGGTTTTTTTCAGTGACTTTTTTTTCTTATAAAATTTAAGTTATTTGTAATTGAATATAGCACATCCATATTCATTTATTACTACATGTATTTGTATATTTACAGTTTAGTTCTGCCTGCGAGTTGAACTTCCATGAAAAAAACACCCTATACGAGTATTATTCTGTAGACTGACTAGCTGATTAAAATGCCAGGAATTTAGACTGTGAACATGTTCAAAATCCAATCCATTTAACCCTTAGCAGTTACTGATTATGCTGATTATTCATGATGTCTGACCTATAATCCTTTTAACCACTATGCCACATTTTTGGAAAGTATTCTTAGCAAGCTATTACATCCACCAGGTCCAGAACTAATAATATCATCACATAGGAAGTAAACCATACTAATTATTTCTTGCTTTATTGGCTTCAACAATGTATCTGGTAAATGCATCAAATTAAGTTGATGTTTTATTATGATGTTATAAAAGTTCACATAATCTCCACTGTGAAATATATACGTTGGGTTAACATGAATCCATTTTCCTGGATTCCAGTCACTTTTATCGGACTCAAATAACGACGTTCTTCTATTTATGATGAGTGTTCTGTTTTTGTATCAATATGCATTACCAACTCACCGCAAGTTTAAAAGACAATAGAAATCTGTATTTACTATCTTGCAGCTTTATATTGTTTCATCTTTGAAGATATGTGATTTTAAGAAAAGAAGTGACAGATGAACCTTCAGAGGAATCCAGTATGGTTCACAGCATAGAAACCTTTGCAGCTTTAATTCTTGCAGCTCAACAACCTTTTCAGTCCCCTACAGGAACTGCGTGTACACAATGCACAAACATAACTGTACGAAAACATCCATACACAACAAAATCAATAAATACAAGTTTAAAAAAATAATTAATTTTAATTTTCTAAGTATATAACTTAAAAAATCTTATTAATACAAACTATACTGTACTTTCTGCCTATTTTAGATTTTATACATTGATTGCTATGTTTCTCAAAATTTTACGGGCATATCTCATAGGTATACAATGACAACTTGTCACTTTCAGTTATCCTCAGGTCAAGGAATAATTTTAATGCTGTGAGTTGTTTTCCAGGCATCGTAATTTTGCTTGTCTAACAGGAATGGGAGCAGAAAGAAAATGGTAATCCCACCATATCTAATATTTGAGTGTTGGACAACAGTTCTCAGTATCAACTATACAACAACTTTAACTTCCTCAATAATATGCCTGGGGAAAAATGAGTAAATCATGGTATAATAAAATGTCAAGAAAATAGTATAAATGTTGATGTAGTACTTGTCCATCACTAAGAAATAGTGTTGATGGACATCAAGGCATAAATGGCTCTAACTCTGACTTGCATTAGTCATTAGTGAAACATCAAAAGTGTGAGAGACATGCAACATTCTAAATCCATAATGGAAATTTAGTGCCTGAAAGAAAAGCTTTTCTTCAGAGTTAATTTAAGCTAGGTTCATCCCTCTATGAATGTAACCCTAAAATTTAGGAGACAGAGGCAAGATAACTGTCTCTCATTTGTCATTAACTTAGAACATAAAGCTCTAGCTTGGTTTAATATTGGGAAAATTTAATTGTGTTCAGTTACATGGAACATATCCCACTTTAAAATTAGAGTTCCATGAACAACATAGCTTGTCATTGGCAGTTGTTTGAGCACTATGTTCCGTCCTATAACAAACAGTCCTATTTGTTACTAAGCATAGTCCTTCATGTGGCTGCAAATGTGATGTACGATTACCACTTGGTTATCTTCAAAGTATTAATATTTATACTCACATTAATTACTTGACTTCTGTAATAGAGTTAAAAATCTTAAAAATCAGGCATCTAAGAAAAACTAGTCAGTGATACACCCTTCAAAGTAGTATTCCACACTTCACTTTCAAGTGCAGTACTGGAGTCTTTATAGACACTGCATGATAAATGCCTGATATTGACACAGTACTTTCTTATTGTCAAAAAGACGACAGTCGGGTATGCAAGTGAAGCACTTAAGGAAGTGCCACTCTTTAGAAATAGAAGAATATTGTTTTGAGCTTTTTCAAAGTCATTATCAATAATGAATAAGGGAAGACATCCTAAAACGGGTGATGTTTAGGACAGGCATTCATTTTAAGTTAAGAGATGAAACAGACAGGTCATGCCTTCCAGAAATCCAGGTAGGCCACCGGCAGACCTCCTCTCAATTCCTCTAGAATCTGTCTCACAGCGTGGTCCTTATCACTTCAACAGTACATCATCTGCAGCCTTACCTGTTCCCTCTCAACATCTCCTGTGGATTAACAAATCATTAACAAATCATTATAACTTATTCTTCCTTCCATCACACATTACTATATCCCACCCCCAAATCCAGCACAAAATTGTCGCTAAACCACAGGCCACACCTGCCAGAAATCTAAGTAGACTACCTGTAGACTTTCTCTTCTCCATCTATTTTTCTGGACCCATTCCCAAGTCTCAGTGCTAGTACTGAAACAGAGCACCAACAACAACCTATCCTCAAATTTCCCTACATCTCCTGTGGATACCACAAATCATCTATTCCTATCCTACCTTCTCTGACTTGTCACTTTGTCCCAGATCACAACTCTAGCAAGTACTCTCTGCCAAACTAAAAATAGTTGTTCCCAAGGCAAGAAGTAGACTGAAGGCAGACCCACACCACTCTTTGGGAGAAAATTCCCAAGTTTCATCTCTCAGTTCTGTAGTTGGAAACCTCTTGTGACTTCTCTTTCCTCTCAAACCCCATCCCTAAGAGATCACAAAGACCTCCTTCAACCTTACTTCCCTCATCTCATCCCAGGTATCCAGCCTCTAACAACAGCAAGCATTTCCTGTGAAAACGATAACTGAGCTGGCCTGTATAACAGGTTCATGACCACCAATAACAAAATAAAAGGAACAACCAATCATTGGTCATTTATATCAATAAATATCAAGGGCCTCAATGCTGATAAAAAGACTCAAACTAGCAGAATGGATGAGTAAACAGGATCTGTCCTTCTGTTTCATCAAAGAAATATACGTCAACATCAAGATAGTCATTACCCCACAGTAAAAGTTTAGAAAAATATACTTCAAACAAAGAGCTCTAAGAAACAAGTCTGTTTAGCTATTTTAGTAACTAAAAATATAGACTTCAAGTAAAAACTAATCAAAAAAGTTATGAAAGAACACTGACCAAAAGAAAAATCAACACTATGACATTTCAATTCTAAGCATCTATATCCCAAACAATAGGGCACCCAAGTTTGTAAAAGAAAAAAGATACTACAATAATACAATCATGCATAACACACACTGATAGTGGATTACCTAAGAACTTCCCTCTCACCAATGTACATGTCATCCTGACAAAAACTAAGCAGAAATATTGGCACCATTAGATATTATAAGCCAAATGGACCTAACGTAGATAATAATCTTTCACAGAAAAAGAAATAAATATTACTTCTCCACTTCATAGAACTTTCTCCAAAATTTTGCATGTATTTGGCCAAAAAAACAAGTTTCAACATATATAAAAAGATTGAAATATTTCCCTGCATCCAATCAGATCATCACAGATTAAAGCTAGATATCAACAACAGCAGAAACAATGGAAAGTTTCTAAACTCATAGAAACTAAACAATTGTTTGATAAATGAAAAATGAGTTGAAGCAGAAATAAAAAAAATTTAATGACTTTCTAGAATTCAATGAGAAATAATACACATCATATGCAAACTTTTGGAACACAATGAAAGCAGTTCTAAGAGAAAAGTTCATAGACAAAAGTGCCTACATTAAAAAAAAGAAAATCTGAAACATATTATATCATCAAATAAACATCACACCTGACAGTTCTCAGACAAAAAGAAGCAATCATACCCAAAAGGAGTCGATGGCAAAAAATAAACTGATGACTGAGCAACATAACAGGAACAAAGAGAACAATGCAAAGAATCAATACCACAGTGAGCTGGTTCATAAGAAATTCAATAAGGTAGACAAGTATCATTATTTAGAGATGATATGACTGTATGTATTAGATAAGTGACCCCAAAGATTCAAGGAGGGAACTTCCATATCTTATAAAATCTTTGAGGAAAATGGGTAGTTATAAGATTAACTTAAAAATACCAATAATCCTTCAATATGCAAAAGATAGAATGAAAATGAAATCAGGGAAAGAACACTTTGCATAACTGAATATGTCTGTCATCTGCAAAGACAGAATCCATGTTGTGACATATGAAAACCAAATGAACAAAACACAATATGTTTCTGCATCTCAAATCCTAGATTGGTCAATTTTGTATATCCCCAGTCTTGTAACTATATCTGTGATTGAAAACCAAACCCTCATTCAAAGTGGAGTCTGACGGCTCCAGTCTTCAGTTTTTAATATTTCTTAGGTAACTCCTGATTTTAGTAAGTAAACTAATATCATTTTTGTTTTCTGTAACTAAAATGACACTGTACTATTTCATTTAACAACTATAAAATGAAAAATTAAAAAAGTATGAATTAAATTTATGCCTTGAAAATGAAGATATTTATGACATTCACACAAAATTCACACAGAGAAAAGGTATATACAAAATTATAAAACCAAAAATTTTGATGTATTTATTAAAATGCATAGTTCCATTAATTATTGTTGTGTGTTCCATATGAATTTATATAAAATTAGCAGATTCAAATAAACTTTAAAATTTTTTACTATGATTTTATATCAAGAATATAATATTTTCTTATACCAACTATTCATTTATAGTCCTGACAAAAACACTTGGTGCAATAACTTTAAATTAAAGAACCATAAGACCTGTGGTAACAGTGAGTGGGATTTCACTTTTTATTCTGAATGTCATTTATTTATGCCCTTGACTGTGTGGGTGGGTGACTGAAGTTTAGCTTGGGTATTGAAACCATGCCAATATATTGAAAATAAAATCCAAGAACTAATGCTCAGGAACAAATTACATTCCACAGTGAAAGTAAGTCTGCCAGGTATGGCAACAGACAACTGAGATGTATATTATTCAAGTGTGCAAAATGACTTGTTCTTAGAATTTTGTACGAGATGAATACTAAATTGGCCAGACGACACAGGCAAATCGTCTGTTAGATCAGAAGCAGACACTTTAGTTTCATGAGTCATTGACTTGGAAAACTGTCTTAAGGGTATTAAGGAAGGAGAAGAGAAGAGAACCAAAAGTACAATAAAAATAGAATATCTATCACAAACTGAGCAGTAGGAGAGAAAAATAGCATGATACATGGGTGTTATAGAAAAAGAGAGTCCAATTTATCAGTAAAAATTTCTTACACCTGGCATGTTTTCTGACACAAAATTTGCAATAACAATATTTTCTGTCTGATTTAAGATCCCAGCTTCAATGAAAGATAACAGTGAACTAACATTAAATATGAAGGTTCCAGGTCATTAAACCACTATATTGAAGTAGCACCTTTCTTACCTAGTTATCTATCATTTCATTTATATAGATAACAGTAAATTTAATGTCAACTGTAACATAAACAAAATGTTTAAATAGCAGTCATCTCATTAATAGTGATCAAATTACTTACTAAATAAGTATGAAAGTTTGAATATATGTCCAAAGGGATGGTAGAGTGACCCATCAGTCTAAAATTTTAAAACATAAAAATCACTTACTTAGTAATACATTTCGTTTTATATCCTATTACAAGTTCATAACAGATAAAAATATGAATTCATATGAACCAAGTTACTATGTTTATAGAAACACCTTTAGGCACATAAAAAATGAAAAAATTAAAAGCAAATTAGATTGCTCTGTTTTGTGACAAGAACGCCTAAAGCTAAAAATTTAACACATAAAATAAATAACACTGAGTCAGCTTGGTTTTTATCCATATATTGGAAACTGCATATTGAAAAAGGACAGAGAATATATGAGGCCATATATAAGAACCCTAAATTTGATAGAGAAACAAATTCTGTTAAGTAATGCATTGGAAGCACAATCCAATTTATTGTTTAGAAACAGTATGCTTCATACACTGTACATGGAAGCAAAAAAATTACATAAAATGTCAATAGTTAAAATTAGAGTATATTTATTATGACTATATTAATTCCAAAAATGGTAAATCATGAGGCTCTAACTTCAAAATATTAAAAGACAAGAATTTGGATGCTTTATTAGTCCTTTCAATTGTGAGTTTTGAAAGTACAAGAAGAGCTGCTGTTATCTAACAAATACTATCTAAGGATCATTAACATTAAAAGAATACTTAAAATGAAGTGATAAGTACCTTTGTACTGGAAGGATTAAAGAATATTTTTCAGGTAAGTCAATGGAAAAATGAGATGAAAATATTTTTTTAGATGTTTGGAAAATTCATATATTATGCTACAGAAATTAACTCTTCACGCCAGAAGATTTGAAAAAATTAAAAACTATGGATATTGAATCTCATGATTCCTTCTAACTTTTAATAGTAATAACACAATTCAGAAGCTTTCTCCCCTCTTGGATTATTCAAGAAAATCTACTTACAAAACAAAGAATCTAAAAAAATATAATATTCACTTATTTAAATTTAGAATAAAATGTTTATTTCATTTTAATATATAGTTTACTCTTTAACTTTTATGTAGTTTATTGGGTTAAATTTTGTTTTACAAAAAATATTCATAACATTATTTTAAGTAAAAGTGAAAAAATAAAAGTTTTATTTTTTCATTTAAGGGCTTAGTCGAATAAATGTGATATAGTTTCTTAAAACTATAAAAGAATGCCAACCATTTCTCATAATTATAAACCAACTAAAGTTTATGGGTCATAAATTTTCATAACAAACAACTCTTAGTATCTCAGTAGCATTCAAGGACTTTAAAATAGAGAAAATTATTTATTGGTCTCGTCAAAGCATTTTACCCACTATAAATCTTCTGGCATTAAGAGCTAGAATGACTTTTCTAGCATGAGTCATTGCTATCTAGCTATACTATGACAATAGATTGTATATACATATATGTGAATATATGCATATATATACGTGAATATATAGAAAAACAAATTCAGGGTGATCTGATCTATATAGATTTTTCAAGTCTGAGGGCCTGATTTTTGAGTTTGAGACCCAGAACTCAGATGAAATAATAAAAGAAAAAAAAAGCAGACTTCTGGCTACACCTGTAATCCCAATATTTATAATATAAAACTAGAGGTAAAACCATGAGAATTATCTAGACTTGTCTGTAAAATAGCCTGGAATACACAGCATGACTGAGGTATGATAGACCCTGACTCAATAAGCGAAAATGGAGAAACTGATTGCAAATTTTCCTGAGACTGCCACACTAATAATATGGTGTGGGTATAGCAGCACGCACAAAAAAAGACTTTGAAGACTAGAAGGAGAAAATTAATGTCTACACCCCTACTCTAATCTTCAAATATCATCTGGTCATTTTGAGAAGGATAAAGAAATAAAGACTAAGCCTTATATGTGAAAGTCAGCACCAAGTGTACCACAATGAAATTTAGTGTTCAGCCATACTGTGCAGTACATCATGGTGACCACCTTAGGCAGATAGCCAAATGACTGGCTCAATCACCTTTCTTCCGAATCTGGAAAGCAGAAGAAGTAAGATTCCCACTTTAAAAGAAGAAGGGCACCAAGCTAAAGATGTTTGTTTGTACTCTATATTGGGTCTTCACTGGAAGTTATATAGAAAACAAAGAACCTTATACTAAGACCAGAATATACAGCCAGCAATTTTAGACATGTCTTGATGATAGCAAAGCACACATTGGTAAGATAAATTCAAGTATCAGAAGACATATTTTTTAGACAGTTTGCAGTGGCCCTAGGACCTACCTAGTTACACACTGAGATTGTGCTGTTCTGTATTGTGCTGTGCTGTAGGACTCTGGTAAGAAAGGATCAGCTTGGAAATATTAGCCTGGCAGGCAAGGAGTTGTCTACACTGCCATTGCACTGTTTTCAGGGAGCATAACTGTCCTCAGAGAAGTAATAACAGTACTCTAGACATTCAGAAGCATCAGAAAGAGATGTGTACCCTATTGGGTCAGACACATGTACCCATCACATCTCCATGAGCTATGCTTTCCAGAGGTTTTTTTATATTCTTGTGACTTTAAGACAAAGCTTATTTTCAACTTTTGAAACAAGAACAGTCTTCACTAAGAGGACCCCTACTTCAGAGACATAAGAGCTTTATTTTGGTCCTGGGGATAGGGAAGGATTAGAAGCAACCATGTTCCCAGTGTGTAGGCAATCTGATCATTTTTCCACAGCACAAGTACATAAAAGCCACATCCTGACACAGACTCTGCTCAGTGAGATTCTCTGGAAAATAAACTCTTACTCGCTGCTGATGCGGATCTTTCAAGCTCTCTTATGTGATAAATCACTTTTCCATCTAGTGCCTGAACATATCTCATCATTCTTGGTGATCCTGACAGTGTCAGTATAGTCATCTGACATTCACCTGTGTTGCTTCAATTGGTCTGAACTTTGCTCTCCTGCATGCAGAGATGATTCCCTGGGATATGAACAAGTGTTATTTGTTCAGTAGAATTTGGAAAGATTAGTTAAACTGAAAGGTAAGGGACAGGGTTGATTGTCAAAGGTTCGAGAGAAAATCGGTAGTGAAGTTCAAGACACAGTGAGAATAAACATAACTTCTACAGAATTTTTCTTTGAGAGGAAAAGATACATGGGTTCAAATGTTAAAGAAAAGTGTCCATTAACATTGCAAGATTTCATAAATAATGAGGAAACCAATTTATTCAGGACATAGTCATAAAATCGCCCTGGTAGTAAACAATCATGTGATAAACTGTGTTACAGTAGGCATAGGAATTATAAATGTTAGTTATATGATTGGATATTTACATATCATTTTGGGTTCTGGTTTGCAATATTTCAAAACAGTAACATGTGTGTGTTGAAGTATTGTTTTGTATATTTTATGAGGAATTTGGGAGTCTAACAAATTTAATAGCAAGGCAATGGTAATCATTGTTATTATTGTTGCTCATTAGTTTGTTTTATTTTTGGATAGTGTTTGTTATTCATTATTTTCAGGGCATAAATAGTTTGATATGCAATATGAATATGCTCAGTTACTGGAAAGATCTGAAGCCACTAATAGACGTTATTGTGTCTTATTAACATTTGTTATAATTATAGCAAGTACAATAAAGTGTTTTAAATATACAGTAGACACTTGCACGTTATACTGACTGGTAAAAAGATAGATTCAGAGAAAGACAAAATGTCTGTGTGGTAGGAAGAATGTCCATTTGGATACGTTGAGGTTGATGCACTCCCACTGTCCTCAGTAATCACCTACAAGTTTGTATTCCCACCTGATGATGGATGTTATAAAGTAGATTCACACTTGCTCAGAATTGAATATAATCAAGGGTTCTTTATTCAAAGGATGATTCACAGATCACAGTCCTCTGTATAAAAGGGGAACAGGAACTGAATCCAGTAGCCAAGAGAGAGAGAGACTTCCTCCCCCCTCCCTCCAGGTCCAGGAAGGTGAGTATCCAAACAGACTGGATCCCAAAATCCAGTATATGCGGAGGAAACAAGTCCCAGTGTCATTGTCAATGGCTTTTCAGAAAGACTCCGGGCCAGCCACATTCCGAGAATCCGGCCACATTCAGAGAATCTGGTTGGATCACGTGCTCGTTCAGTCCCAGTCCAACTGGCCTGGGAGGAGAGGGAGTGGGGGGAGTGGGAGGGTGTTGGGAGGAGGGGCGGAAATGGAAACTTTTATAATTTAATAAACTTTGAATAAAAAAATAAGAGAGAGAGAGAGAGAGTGAGCTCAAGCAAGCTTTGCAGCTGCATTTATAGTATAAGACACCACACACATGTGGGCTGATATCTTGAAGGTTATTGCTTGAAGGAGTTCCCACCGCACTCACCACGAATGCATGCGTGTTCCCCTAACTCCACATGCGCACCAGTATTACAATTTGTTTTTGTTTTTCTTTTTTGTTTTTTTTTTTTATCCTGGCCACCATGACCAGTGTAGGTTAAAATCTCAAAGTTGTTTTATTTGCATTTCCCTCGTGACTAATTCCTTGAACAATTCCTTAGGAGATTGCCAGACATTTTATTTGCTGAAAATTCTGTTTAGATTTCTACCATATTCAAATTGTATTATTTGTTTACATGATGTTCAGTTTTTTCATTATTTCTTTATTTTTGATATTGTATATCCACTGGATATGTAACTTATAAAAATCTTTTCAAATTCTGTATCCTGACATGGTGTTAAACTGGTGGTGTCCCTTGCCATAGAGAAACTCTTCAGTTTGAAAAGGTGCCAAATATTAATTGTTTTTAATGCCTACACTAGCAGTGTTCTGTTCAGAAAGTCTATTTCTGTGAGAGTGAGAGCAATGTTATTCTCCACTATCTCTTCTTTTAGGTTCAATATATGTTAAGACATTAGCTTCATTTGGAGTTGAGGTTTTTGTCTCGTAATAAGTATGGAACTCTTTGATTCTGCAGCTATCTAGTTCAACCAGAACCATTTATTTGAAGTTGCTGCTTTTTTTTTCAGTCTGTATTTCTGTCTTCTATATAAAACAAATAGGGTGTTCATAGATGTTTTGACTTGTGTGGGACTTCAATTTCGTTCCATTGACCAATATGTGAAATTTTATGCCAACATGATACTAGTTCTTCTGGGCAATTTGAGATTGAATATGGTGATTCCTACAAAGGTTCTTTTATTTTTGTCATTTTCTTTTTCTTTCTTCTTTGTGTTTGTTTGTTTGTTTTTCAAGACAGGGTTTCTCTGTATCTTTGGAGCATGTCCTGGAACTAGAGTGGACTTCTATCTGAGAAAGAAATCAATAAGATAATATCAGGTACAAAATAACTTCAATATTATTATTAATATTAGTAAATATCTGAAAGAAAAGCAAAATGAGATTAGTGAAGTTATTATTCTGACCATTTCTTTGGCCTGTGTAAGTTTGTCTTAATTGCCCTGAGTTTATTTAAAATGTCCCCCACTAGCTGTATCATTTTCATGTATTCATACTATTTTTTTTTGGAATTTATTACTTCTAACTATCTTTTCCTATTTGGTGGTCTAATTCTTGACTTTCCATAAGTTCAGAGTAGTAAAAGGAAACTGCTTTCTCTTTGGATCACAAATTGGTGTCTCTTTTTCAGAATGATGTCTAATAGCAAGAAGTACGGACTGTTGTTCTGTCAATGAATCATGTAATAAATCTGTGAGAAAAAAATATTTGAAGGACAGTATGGAGTTGAATTTCCAAAAGAGAGGATTTGGAAAACTCCTAGCATTTGCTAGATGAAAAATGTTTTTACAAAAGAGTACTTAAAAAGTTTCCCTTTGAGTAACATATAATGGTAAGATGCTGTTTTAAATAATCGAACTGTTATTATATGCATAAAATAGCAATCTAAATATTACCATGCTGACATTTTCACCAAGATATAATAATTTGAGTCAATTTTTTCTAGTACAAATAACATGGTTGATTCCTTTGACCTAACACATCTTGTATTAATAGCACTGTACTTGCAATTGGGTTTAAAGAATCTTAATCCTTCAAAAAACAAGGACAAGTTCTGCTTGTACAGCACATTGACAGTCAGACAATATGTTAATGGGCTTATTTTAGCATTCAATCAAAATTTTTAAGAGTAATAGCAATTTTCCTAATTGTACAGTTCCAGAATTGGGTATTATTTGAGGTGTGCCTTTTTATTATGTTTTTATTAAAATTATATATTTAGATTTGTTTGCATCTGAAAACGTCAGTGTTGCACAGGGAGTAAACATAGATGACAGTACAGAATAGATTGGCGCATCAATTGGGAGTGAAGGTACTTCAGGCAAGGTTTTATTCTTTGAGAAGTGGTTATCTATTGTTTCTCTAAACCCAGAGCCCATCTCTGGGATGATATAGTATCTGTCCATAATGTCTGGGTATGCACTAATGAAAAGAAAAATACTAATTTACCTGGTTCACTTCCATATGTTCTATGAACAAATATTCACATTTTGAGCCTGAGTTGAAAAGTTTGGTAAAATTTGGAAGTGACTTTGTGTAGATCAGAGTGTGCTTGATCAACCCACATTGTGAATCTTCCCTTCCATAATATGCCCAACAATCTTTTTGGCATCCACACAACTAGTGCCGGGAGATGCTGATCCAGTTTAGGACATTGAAACTTGGATATAGCCAGGACAGTAAGTATTTTTGTGGAACACTTTTTGCTTGTTGAAGTAGGTAACCTTTCTGAGGGGCATGTAGGGTCCTAATGGAAGGAGAATAAGAATCTCATTTCTAGCTCAGGAACCAGCAAGAATGGTTTAAGCTGATTAACTGTACCACATAATTGTTGAAACTCTGTGAGTATATATTCATCTTTTGTATTGAGCTTAAAGGTAAGGGGCTGAATATCCTTAGTATCACAAAATCCTAAGAACGAGAAGGATGACATCTGTTGAATCTTTTCTGGAGCCACCATTAACTTAAGAAAGACTAGATATTTAAACAACAGATGAAGTGCCTTTTATAAATATTGTTTGTCAGAGCAAACCAACAGCAAATCATCCATGTAATAAAATAGAATAATATCTTTTTGGATATATATCAAGTCTTGCATGACATAAAGGTGGCATGTGGAAGGATTATTATTTTTTTTTTATTTTGGGGGGTAGGGCCATCCATTGAAACCTCTGGGCCAGCCTATACAGGTTACATTTCCAAGCCATAAAGGCAAAGCAATCCTTGTAGTGTGCAGTTAAGGGGATTTGAAAGAAGTCTTTAGTATCTAAGATAGTTGTGTGATGGGGAATTGTGTTTGGGTGTGGCCGACTTATCAGTGATGGCCCATTTTTCATTTGATCATTAATTGCCCTGAGGTCTTGCAACAGTTGATACTGTCCATACATTTTTTAGTATTAAAAGTAAGGGTGTTGTGTCTGCTAGCAGACTGTTCTATATGACCTAGTTTTAGCTGCTCACACACCAAATTCTTTAAAATGGACAGTTTGGGTTTAATAATAAACCACATTTCCACCCAGATGACTTGATCCAAGTGCCATTTGATAGCAATAGGATTAAGAAATGGGATGTTGAGAAAGAATGCCCTTAGGCGGGGATGAGGATCATGAGTGGATATACGATCTACCATGCCCACCCTCTCATGGACCATGATGTCATCAAATAATCATGGTCACCCATTATGAGGACAACACTAATATATTTCAGGATAAGTCTTCTCCACAGATTCTGAGGTACAGTGGATGTAATAAGCTGACTTACACCCGTTTCCATCCAAATCCTTCCAGTGTTCTGGGCAGGTGGTCAGTTTTGAGTCTTGTTGACCTCCCACACGACTATTGCCATCCAGGTTTGAATTTCCATGTGGGAAGTAGAGCATCTCTTTTTCAGTAAGTATAGTGGCATCCACATCCATGTCTACCAGTTCAGCTTTGTGTGTGTGTGTGTGTGTGTTTATACAGCTCATTTATTTTTTTTCTCAAAGTTTATTAAAATACAAAAGTTTCCATTTCCGCCCCTCCTCCCAACACCCTCCCACTCCCCCACTCCCTCTCCTCCTCCCTCTCCACCCCTAAGAGCAGTCAGGGTTTCCTGCCCTGTGGGTAGTTCAAGCTCCTCCCCGCTCCCTCCAGGTCCAGGAAGGTGAGTGTCCAGACGGACTGGATCCGCAAAATCCAGTATATGCAGAGGAAACAAGTCCCAGTGTCATTGTCAATGGCTTTTCAGAAAGACTCATGGCCAGCCACATTCAGAGAATCCGACCTCATTCAGAGAATCTGGCTGGATTACATGCTCGCTCAATCCCAGACAACTGGCCTTGGTGAACTCTCATTAGATCAGTCCCCTTGTATCAGTGGGTGATCGCACCCCTCGCGGTCCTGATTTCCTTTTTCATGTTCTTCCTCATTTTGCTCCTCATTTGGACCTTTGGGGACTCAGTCCGGTGCTCCAATGTGGGTCTCCGTCTGTATTGTCATCCCTCTTCAGATGAAGGTTCCCTCTAATCTTGCCTTACTTGTTCACGTTCTCTTTCCTTCTGCTTCTCATTTGGACCTAGGGAGTTAAGTCCAGTGTTCCAATGTGGATCTCAGTCTCCATCTCCATCCATCGCCAGATGAAGGATCTATGGTGATAAGCAAAATATTCATCAGTATGATTATGGGCCAAGGCCAGTTCAGGCACCCTCTCCTCTGTCCAGAGAACAATCTGGGGATCTCTCCTTGGACCTGGGATCCCATTTATAATCAAGTCTCTAGTAAACCCTAAACTACTCCCTTAGTTGAGATATATTCTTCCCTGATCCCATATCTATCCTTCCTCCCTCCCCCCTCTCAGTCCCCCGAGCATTCCCCATTCCTCCCCTGCTCCCTTCTCTCTAACCCTCTCCCCTTCCAAAAACCCTCCCACCCCACCCAAACACCCGAGGTTACCTGGGACTCTTGTCTATTTCCAATCTCCAGGAGGAAAACTACAGGTTCACCCTCCTATCCAGCTTCTCTAGGATCACGAATAATAGGCTCAAATACCTTTAATTATATCTAGAATCCACTTATGAGTGAATACATACCATATTCCTTTTTTTGGGTCTGGCTTAAATGACTCAGTAAAGCATTTTCTTTATTATTATTATTATTTTTATTTTTTTATTTTATTTTTTATTTTTTTATTTAATTTTTACTGGGAACCCCTCCAGAATCAAGTCCCTTGCAAACCCTAAAATGGCTCCCTTTGCTAAGATATAAACCTCCATCCTCCCACAGCCATCCTTCCTCCCTCCCATTTCCCCAAGCCATCCCCAATCCTCCCCCACTCCCCTCTCCCTGACCATCTTCCCTTACTACCACCCCCCAACCCCCATGCACCCGAGTTTGCCTGGCAATCTTGCCTAGTTACACTATCCAGGAGGATAACTATATGATTTTCTTCAGGATCACCTTCTTATTTAGCTTTTCTAGGATCACAAATTCTAGACTCAAAGACCTTTAACTATGGCTAGAAACCACTTATGAGTGAGTACATACCATATTCCTCTTTTTGGGTCTGGGTTACCTCACTCAGTAAAGCATTTTCTATTTCCATCCATTTGCATGCAAAATTCAAGTTGTCATTGTTTTTTACCGCTGAGTAAAACTCTAATGTATATATGTTCCACACCTTCTTTAGCCATTCTTCTATTGGGGAGCACCTAGGTTGTTTCCATGTTCTGGCTTTTACAAATAGTGCAGCTATGAACATAGTTGAACAAATACTTTTGTAGTATGATAGGGCATCTCTTGGGTATATTCCCAAGAGTGGAATTGCTGGGTCCTGAGGGACGGTGTCTCCCAGTTTCCTGAGAAACCGCCACACTGATTTCCACAGTGGCTGTACAAGTTTGCATTCCCACCAACAATGGATGAGTGTTCCCCTCACTCCACATCCTCTCCAGCATAGACTATCATTGGTGTTTTTGACTTTAGCTATTGTGACAGGTGTAAGATGGTATCTCAAAGTGGTTTTGATTTGCATTTCCCTGATCGCTAAGGAGGTTGAGCATGACCTTAAGTGTCTTCTGGCCATTCGAAGTTCATCTGTTGTGAATTCTCTGTTCAGTTCAGTACCCCATTTTTTAATTGGGTTAATTAGAGTTTTAGTGTCTAGATTCTTGAGTTCTTTGTATATTTTGGAGATCAGACCTTTGTATGATGAGGGGTTGGTGAAGATCTTCTCCCAGTCAGAAGGCAGCCTTTTTATTATACTGACAGTGTCCTTTGCTTTACAGAAGCTTCTCAGTTTCAGGAGGTCCCATTTATTCATTGTTTCTCTTATTATCTGTGCTACTGGGGTCCTACTTAGGAAGTGGCCTCCTGTGCCTTTATCTTGTAGACTACTTCCCACTTTCTCTTCGATCAGGTTCAAAGTGGACAGATTAATGTTGATGTCTTTAATCCATTTGGACTTGAGTTTTGTGCATGGTGATAGATATGGATCTACTTTCATTCTTCTACAGGTTGACATCCAGTTATGCCAGCACCATTTGTTAAAGATGCTTTCCTTCTTCCATTGTATACCTTTAGCTCCCTTATCGAAAATTAGGTGTTCATAAGTTTGTGGGTTAGTATCTGGGTCTTCTATTCTATTCCATAGGTCGACTTCTCTGTTCTTATGCCAATACCAAGCTGTTTTCCATACTGTCGCTCTGTAATAGAGTTTGAAGTCAGGGATGGTAATGCCTCCAGAGGTTCCTTTATTGTATAAGATTGTTTTGGCTATTCTGGGTTTTTTGTTTTTCCATATAAACTTGATGATTGTTCTCTTAAGGTCTGTGAAGAAGTTTGATGGGATTTTGATGGGAATTGCATTGAATCTATAGATTGCTTTTGGGAGAACTGCCATTTTTACTATGTTGATTCTCCCAATCCAAGAGCAGGGGAGGTCTTTCCATTTTCTGGTATCCTCCTCAGTTTCTTTCTTCAAAGACTTAAAGTTCTTGTCAAATAGTTCTTTCACTTCCTTGGTTAGAGTAACCCCAAGAAATTTTATGCTATTTGTGGCTATCGTGAAAGGTGATGTTTCTCTGATTTCCCTCTGCTTCTTTATCCTTTGTGTATAGGAGGGCCACTGATTTTTTGGAGTTGATCTTGTATCCTGCCACGTTATTAAAGGTGTTTATCAGCTGTAGGAGTTCTTTGGTAGAGGTTTTGGGGTCACTTATGTATACTATCATATTGTCAGCAAATAACGAAAGTTTTACTTCATCCTTTCCAATTCGAATCCCCTTGATCTCCTTATGTTGTCTTATTGCTATTGCTAGAACTTCAAGCACTATATTGAAGAGGTATGGAGAGAGTGGGCAGCCTTGTTGTGTTCCTGATTTTAGTGGAAAGGCTTTGAGTTTCTCTCCATTCAATTTGATGTTAGCTGTCGGCTTGCTGTATATTGCTTTTATTATATTTAGGTATGATCCTTGTATCCCCAGTCACTCCAACACCTTTATCATAAATGGGTGTTGAATTTTGTCATGCAGATTACAGGACTTGAGTGCCCTGAAAGCCAACTCTATACTTATTGGTAATAAGTGTAATATCCAACCTTGTATTGAGAGGCAGGATCTTTGTATTGTCCAAGATCGGTAAGAATTTCCAAGGTGATTGGTAGTCCATGCTGTAAGTTAAGACATGCTTGCGAATCTGCTGATCATCACAGTCTGATCTCCAGTTAAAAAAAAAAAGCAGTTTCTATCACTACTTTGAGTAGATTGTACCAGTCAAATAGGTTTGAAAAGGCATTGCCCATTGTCTCAGCACCTGCTCGAAGTAGGGAGAATCAGGACCTGACCCAACTCACGGCCACTCTTTTTATCAAAGACAAATATGCCTTGCCATTGGGATGGGAAACTCAGGGTTCATTAGTTGTATTGGGTACCACTGGGAATGCCTGCATCCATGTCCATCTATGTAGGGAGGGCTCCCAGTTCCCAGGTCAAGATCTGAAAGGGTTATTAATAGGAGATGGTATGCAGGAGGGGGCCAAGGAATAATGGTCGTAGGGTCAGGGCATTCTCTGCTATTGTCTGCAACCTTTCTATCCTCAGGACAATTTATTGATTTTGTCACAGCAACCTCATCATTTTTGGGAGCTAAGGCAGGGACTACAGTATTGGACAGGTTGACATAACTGTGTTTGTTATGAGCTGTAATTACCTCCTCAGAAGAAGATGACTTCAAGTATTAATTATAGTCAATAGAATGGGAATAAAACAAAGTAGAGATAGTATTCCTATAGGCATCTTCTTTATCCTGGCCAGAAACAGAAACTACATCCATAGATTAGGTTCCCACATATTTTCTGGTGATTTCCAGAGGACTATATAAGCAGTATCTGTCCAAAATTTTTCAAGGTCAGAGGACTTACCCTTGAGGAATAAACCCATCAAAAGTGACTTAGGAATCCCAATATAATCCTACTTGATATGGGAGGGCAAGTTTCCCATGATCAGAGCAAGCCAAGGGGAGTAATGTCAGGAAGAAAGACATGTGTCAAATCTTTTGTCTCCTGCGTAGCAGGGCATGTGGTTTGTTAGGCCATGACCATGTGCCCACACAGTGTCTCTGGAAGGGGCTTAATATTGGTGTTCAGTCTTAGATTTCACCCCCTGTGGAGTCAGTCTTACATGGGAGTGTCTGAAGAACCAGTTCAATGAGAGAGTACGCCTCCCCGCCTTCATATTATCACAGGCAAGACAAACAACAGGAATGAAGAGAAGGTCTCAGCATTTACCCAGTAGGAGATCAAGAAAACACAGAACATAGAGGGGTCTACTTATGTGATATCACTGAGTCTAGGTGCCCATAACGTACAAAGGGAAGAAGGATCCAGTAGAAGCGAGTCAAAACCAAAAATGAAAGACCTTATTTTCATCACAAATAGCAGTAGCCAAAATAATGTTCAAAAGATTACAACACACAAAACTACAATAAGTCAGACCCAACCAGGATTAATTTCCATAATAGGGGCCCCAATTTGGGTGTATGATGTTGCTGTACTCCAAAATGATCCTGGGGAGGGGCAAGTAGGTGTGAAGTCAACGATGCAGATACCGGTGATTAGGTTGAGAAACAAAATCTCCATTCATTTTGTGAAGGGGAAAGCTTTTTGTACCATCCACCCACCAAGGTAGGGTGAGCAGGAGCTGTGGAGTCAGATCATTGCCATGGAAACCTCTGATTGACTGGCCTCTCCTCTTCTTATCATTCTGTTGGAGATGTTAGGGCCCCTTGGGCAGACCTGGGCTGGCTCATGAGGAGGTTAATACTGCACATGCTCAAGTATTTATGCTCTGACATGTCCAGTCTCTTTTTGTCTGATCATGTTTGCCCCATGGTTCTACTTGGAAGTACTACAGAAGAGCTATGAGGATAATTGATAATAGAGTGTGGGTTGTTGATCACATATCTGGGACATTGGACTTATCTCTATGATTTATAGACAGATGAAGCTTTATAAGGAGATTATAAAGTGTGAGCTACTATTTTATAGTAATGCATATGAAAAACTCAGAAGATTTCATGATATATAGTATAATATGTCAGTGTTGTCATGTTGTCATTGTTGTAGCTGTGATTATTGCTATCATGTTTCAAGATGTTAATGATTATTTTATAAAACAGAAAAAACAAGTTTCAAAAATTAAGACTTTTATCTCCTTCATATGTAAAATTGGTGTAATTCTCAGATTTTGGAACACTCCATAATATTAATGATTCTAAAAAGATAGTTGATAAATTTCAGGAAAAGTTAAGCTGATTTTCACATTCTTTTTTCAGTTTTGGTTTAACAAATACAGAGGCTAAAATGAGTAACCAATGGAGGTTGTACATTGTAAAACATATCCAATGAACTGATTTTACTAATCACATAATTGATTAAATATTTTTACTTACCATTGTTGCTTAATAAAATATTCCTTTAGAAATGTAAAGGAAATAAGGTGACCTATGTAGAATAAGGAATCATGCAATTGTCAGGCTGAAAGGCAAAAAAGTAGTTAGAAAAAAATCTAGTGAATAAACATCAGAGGATAAACTCCATTTCTTCAAATTAGCCCCATACTTAATGCTTGGATTCTAAATCTATCAAATCTCATTCACTCTGGGGTTCATATAAAGGCATTTCAATTTAATTTAAAGTGGCTGAAACAATCAGATAGCTTTTTTCTTCTAAATGAGTTGCTTCTGCAGTAGATGAAAAAGCCATTAGCCTTTTAAAAACACAGGTATGAGGAGCTGCCTCTTGAGAGACACAGTGATTATTAATAAAGAAGTTGTGAAAATGGAGCATGACTTTCGGTCAACATGGAAACACGAATTCTGTTAAGTGCAAACTGACGTTAAGCGTACTTGAGAGGCAAGATTTTCACAGGAGGTGATTCACGATCACATAAAGGTAATAAAATGTTATCTTTATAGAGGGCATTGTTTTGGCTTTTAACTGAGGAATGTAGTAAACTAAGGGAAACTTGTTGTTTGAGGAATTGTTAGAATATTTGATTTTGTTGAACTCCTGTCAATCATTTTACATATTAGTCATTTGTGGTGGTGCATACATTTAATCTCATGGAGTGCTGAGACAGGAGGTCATTCTGTTTGCACAGAAAATTCTATACTACCCAGGGCTGCATACCAATTACTTGTCTTTAAGCAACAAATTTCACCATGGCCATCATGTTTGTTTTCACTTTCCTCAAATGATCTAAATACTTCTTCTCTACTCTGTGCTGTATAACAATAGTATATATACTCCCATATCAGTTATCTATTTCCTTCAAATTAGGTAAATCCCAAATTCTTAAACCTACTTTAGCCTGTTTGCCAAAACTACACATCACCATTGCTTAAAACTGTTCTGATGGGTAATTTCCCTCATGAATGTTGTCTTTTTTAGACCAGCTCATCTTTCCCCAATACTAGCCACTTTCATTTTCATACTAGCTTCTGTGATTTTGTATTACCCTCAAAAATGAGTAAATATAATTCCCCAGTAAATATAATTCCCCAGTAAATATAATTCTTTATAATGGGTAAAAGATATCTAATGGGTATAATGAGGATTTTGTTACCTTATTTCTTAAGTTCATTTTCCCTTTTCATTAACTTAAAGTAAATTCCAGGTTTTGCCTTTTTAATCTTACTTTCTTTTTCTATTCAATAGGTGTAATTATTCTCATGGTAACTAGAAATCAGTTTTCTTTACTTATGCATGTTTTTTTTCCCTTTTGAACCTCAATGTATTTATTCTTGGATGTCAAATTTTGTTCACTTAAGTTCTGTCAACCTTCCTAAATATCTGTTTTTTCCTTAAAGCTTACAATCTCTTTCTCTTTTCAGTTATATTTACCACTGAGATTTTTCTGGCAAGCCTATTTTCATTATAATTTTAAAATTTAGATTTTCTATGAGTTCTTTTGCTTTATTTTCTGGTTACGTTAAAGGACAAAGGTTCTGGGGCTGTAGCCAGCTCAGCTAAGCTCCATCAAGATAAGTCTGTCATTCATTGAAAAGGCTGCACAGGGAGCTAGCGTTACAGTCATGTGCTTTATCTGTCACTCTGTCTGTCTTCACAGTTGACGTTGTCTCCTCCACTCTCTCTCCCTCTCTCCCCTAGTATCTTTTAGTTTTTAGCTCCTGTATCTAGAATGTTCCAGAGCTCCAGAATCCCAAAACAAAGAAATTATCAGCAGAAAAAACATTTACACCAGCTTGCAAACATTCTTTACTATTGCTGGCATTGCAGCAGGGCTCTGGGAACAGCACTGCAACTTCAAGCTCAAAAGTGTTTATGCCTAATCGTGTGGAGGCACCTTACACTGGAAGGTGACACACAGAAAGCAGAGCACACAGGTCAAGGAGATAGAGGGTGGCAAACCACAGCATATGTAGGATCCTGATGGTATTGGTCTCTTGACACTCATGACAGAAATCTTCATGGGGAGATGATGGAAAAAAGATAAGATGCCCCCTATGTGTTAGGATGGATTTCTGTGAGAGAGAAAGAGAAAAGTTTTCTGTTTTATTTGTTGCTGAAAGTTTATATAAAATTAATAAAGTGCATTTTTATATAACAATAAGCTGGAAAATAAATGATCTACATGTGGGTTTATACACCTACATTCCAAGAACTGATGGATTCGTGGACCATTAAGACAAAGACATTAGCAGCAACTGGAGCAGTTTAAAGAGAACCCATCTCAAACAAAGCAGGAACTGCAACAGAAACAAATATTTGATAGTCTACAATATTGAATATATTCAAGTATTTATATCCTTAGTCCAGCTCTAACAATGGTCTAAGTACTGAATGCGTCTTGTCTTTTACTTCCACTTTCCAGCCCCGTGTGTCTGTTCTTACATAAATTGACATCATAGAAAAACAGATACTCTTTTATCAACAGTGAAAGACTGGATGCAAATGAATATATTTAGTAAATAAAATAAGCAGTAATGAGACATTTAATATGTGACTGTCCCAGGGCTCTGATCTGGTGAACTTTGGGCTATTTGTTCCAAAACACTGTTAGCTCTGCTAAGATCTATTATTCTGAATGCTATTGGTGTTTTCTCTACCCTGTACAGTAAAGAGAATCTGCAGAAGACAAATGAGAAGTAAATTTAAACTCCAGTTGTCTATGGCATTTGATCAATAACTAACAATCTTAAGGTAGAAAAGTCAACTTTGTAAAACAGGCATTCTGACAAGATTGCCAGCAGCTCCTGAAACTACATAGTTTCTGATATGTTAGTAATACAGTTAAAAGCAACTGTGGGTTTGCTACTCCCGAAATTCCCTGAATAACAACAAAATTCTATAACTTACATTTCAGAGACAGGGAGGTGAATGTGAGGAAGCCTATTAGTGGTCATAATTTATGCCAGCATCTTTGGTTAGCATTGTAGCTTTTTTTATTCAAAGGAGATAGTGCTCGCATTGTGATTAATCCAGTCTAATAGGTATGATTGCAAAACATATGTGGCTTCAACAGTTAGAAGATCAGCCTTTGGTATAATACAATGATTAAAAATAATTTTATCCTTGTGGTCTCTGTCACTATACCCTATTTCACTACTACCATAGTTGCATATTCTCTCTTTAAGCAAATATTGTGGGTTAGTACCACTTCAAATATTTTGGAGCTAAAATCAAGGTTTTTTATTAGCTATTTATATAGGAGCTTGAGAGAAAACTAGTAATGATGTAACATTGTGGTAGATGGCTCAGTATTTAAAAGCATTTTTTCACAGAAATCCTAGGTTCAGCTACCAGCTTTGGTAGTTCAATGTGCATACGCATAGACACTTATCCCTATGTTAAAAACATAAAATAATTTCACAGTTTCAAATGGAAGAGGCAGGAGGGTTTTTTTTTCTTTTGGATTACTATGGATAGTACACCTGAAAACATTACAATATAAAACGATGCCATTCATTAGGAATATCCAAAATAAAATGTATGTTGCTTCTGAAAGCAAATAACTGCCTGGCTGGCTGTGGTATCTCAAATTTCTGGGCTATTTATCTCCATGCTTTCCTGACTTTCTGTGCATTTATTTCTTGGCCATGGTGATATTTTAAGGAGAATCTGACAGTTTTCTGCCACTTTTAACTTAAACAATCCAGTGGACTATAAATTAAGTCTCATCCTGAGTGAATACTGCCTTTCCTTCTCTTCAGTAACTTCTGACCTTTAAATTGGTGGGAGTTTTTTTTTGGGGGGGTGAGGTCTTCAGTCTCTTCTTCTTCAAGTCCAATTCTTCTGTAATTTAAAATCTGTAGAGAGAAGCAGTATTCATACTGTGCTAATGTTGATAATTTTTTCATGATACAGTTAACATTTCTCCTGAGAATAATTTTGATTTTGCAATTTCATTCTGTCTTTAAGCTCTTGTATGTGATGGCTATGTAACAAGTCCTCATTTGTGTATCCAAAATATAGCTGTTTATTCTGACTTCCTTTTTTATGTACCTTTCTCTGTAATTATGCATAACAGTTATGGTCACATCATCTACCTAATTAATTGAGCTGTAAATTCACTACCCAGTCTCAAATATTACTGTGTGTGTATGTGTGTTTTATCAGGGAATGAACTAGAATATAGGTTTTCAGCAGTGTAAGAAAAAAGTAAAATAAAGACAGAAAACTGAATGTGACATGAAAACAAGAACTGAGGGGGAGGAGAAAGTTCAATGTACTGAAATGTCTAATTTTTAAAGTAAAAAATGTTTAATATCAATATTTACTAAAAATGTATATATCATGAATTTTAAATTGTAGGTACGCACAATGGGAGAGTATATGAAAATTTAAAATTGGAGTGAATGCTGAGGAACTTCACAGCAATGAAACATATAGCCATTTGTAGTTTAGATTAAATAATTTCTAAGACTTTACTGAGGATACAAATCACAGATAGCACATGAGAAGCCGATACAAATCTGACTTTCCTAACACCCGTGGTTATGCTTATGACCCATATGATGTTAGAGTTGGTAATTCTAGAGAGAAGATAGTTCCATTATACCTACCTGAGGAAGTTTTTTGGGATTTTCCTTGCTCCTTTGAGATAGAATCTCATTATGTAGCTCAGCCTAGCCTCAAATGCCCTGTGGTTCTCCTTCATTTGCTTCTCAAATTCCAGGATTGCAAGCATGTACCACCACAAGTGGATGACTGATGTACTTTAATAATATCTATTGGCAGTATCTACATTTCAAGTGAAATGCATTTATACTATTGTTGATACAAACATCAATATCTTAGGAGCTGAGCACATTCCCTTCTGGTACCAGAAAATGTGATGTAATTGATTTCTAAGCTGACTCATCTTGGCTGCCTCCCATGTATTTCCAGAAGACAGTGAGTACATAGTGAATATATATGCAGGACATTGGTACTAGAGAAATCTCTGTTATATACAGTTGACTAATCTATGTATGGTTCTGTTTCTTTTTTTGTTCATATAGCATAAAACAAGTATATTCTAATGCATATTCTAATTATTTTAAGGATTTATCTTCTACCCATACACCACTGTAAAATCTAATATTCTGTGAATTACATACTTCAGGCTATGTTTTATAATAAACTTTGGAAATATTTTTCTTTTCCTTTCTTCCTTCCTTCCTTCCTTCCCTCCTTCCTTCCCTCCTTCTTTTCTTTCTTTTTTCTTTTCTTCTTTTCTTTCCTCTTTCTTTCTTTCTTTCATTCTTTACAGTCATTTTAGAATGGCTTAACTATTATCAAATATCTTTTTTTGCCAAATTATTGCACAATATATTTTTTTAAAAAATGTTTGATAGTAAATGCAAAATAGTTCTATGAACTTAATTAATACATGGTAATAAAGCCAAATTATTTCTATTTAAATGAGTGTGTTCATGTATGCAAGCACATTTTTCTTGATAGATCAAATATATTAGTCACATACTTCCTATTTAAAAATATATAAGAAGAAAGATATAATAAAGATTTGTTTAATAAGGACTGCCTGCTTTAAAGTTTCAGGAAAGATGCCTTTTAAGAGTTTTGTTTTATATATCATTGATTTTTTTGGTTTTTTTAGAATATTTTTATCCTATGTTACAACTTTCTATTTAAGACTTTAAATTGCCTTTTCACATTACAGTTTAAGCATGGTAAAGATTTTGCTTTGATTGGTCTGTTCCTTCAGCAGAACTCTTTTTGAATAATATCCAAAATTAGATAAAGGCTATTCCATTGCTGGGCAATAAAGCTGACTTTCCTTAATGCCTAGGTAGTATTGCCCAGCAGTCTCTCGTCACACACTCGTTCATGACCATGCTTAGCCAAGTCGTGCCTCCTTGCCAATGAGTTATGCATCTGTGAATTCAAACAACTATGGTGGAAATGATTTGAATTTTTCACCATTTCATCTCTCCTGAATATGTGGAAATATTGAAAATTACCAGTCTCCAAAGAGCACATCAATATCACAACAGTGACATTGCATTTACATTTAATTTGTTTTATAATTAGTCATCAATTAAAATGTATAAAGTTCTGCACGAACATTTTCTTTAAATAATACATTATTTTATTAGGGGTAGTTCAGAATCTAGATTAGAGATTCTGGTGTTTGTAAAGTGTCCCAGAACCGTCTTCATACAACCTGAGAGGCAACTATAAAATTATAGGTGCAACAATTGTCTATTCAATATCAAATGTTCAGACATGAAAACATATACATAAGTATTACATAGACTTAGCAGGTGTTTTTATGTATATATATGTATATACATGCATGTATGTAACAGCAATTAATGAAAGAAGAGGCCACAAATTTGAATGAGAAGCCAGAGAGTCACATAAGAAGTTTTGGAAGGAGGAGAAAAAGGGATATATGATGTATTTTATAATATTAAAAAAGAGTCCTGTTTTAATTTCAATATCTTAACTTTGGGGAAGAATTTAATCAAGACTTGTAAAATATCTAAACATTGCATGAAAGTGTCATATTATGGATTTATATGTTCCATATTATTGATGCATCATAACATTTATGTGAAATCTGTGAAAATGGCTCCTGTTGAGAGGTGAACACTGCTTCCCTTTGTTTGAAGACAACTTGTTCTTGCTTAAGGCAGGTTATGCTACTCTAAGGGTCCTATCTTTGTGAGATCAGAAATCTGTTACTTATATACATAAAGTAGTTCTGGGATCCTGAAGACGGATTGGACTTCAAAAAATCCAAAGAGGCTTCAATGGTTTTAAAGATGAACCATTTAACAGGAGAAACATGTATTCCTCAAGCTCTGGGAGTACTTTATTAACAAGGAAAGACACTGTGTTTTATAAGTGAGTGCTTATAGGACGAAAGTATCTTCCTTTTTACTATGAAAGAAGAAAACACTTGCAACGTATTATCTACCTTGAAATTAACATGACATCCATCCAGTACATAAATCTGCAGTTTTAATGTGTATTTGAGGGATTAACTTGATCCTTACTCCAAGTTTATGATTTGTGTCATCAGAAGAGGTTGTATTTAGAATTATAGGAATGTTTATTTATCCAGATGGCTAACAATTGATATTATCTGACAGATAACTCACAATGCTGAGCCAGCAATGCAGACATTTAGCTTCAGTATATACATTGAGATTTCTCTTCACCCAAAGAGTGAGAATAAATATTACAATTCAAATAATCTGAGAAAATGTCATGAATGTTGAAAATCACTAGAGCACAGTAGGAATCTTGAATAGAAATATTCAGTGTGAAATAAATTTAAAAATGTCATATCATCTCAGATAGATTTTTAAGGAAAAGATAAAAAGATTTAGGAAAACAAGAGGTGTAACAATGGTTTAAAATCAAATGTTATGAATATAAATTCACTCAGCAGAAAAAAATTGTTACAGTATTACCAAGGCTATGAGGCAGGTGCTGTTATTGACAACATTATCATTAACAATTTTTTTTGTTTGTTTGATTGTTTTTTAATTTTTTTCATTCAAAAATTTGCACTTCCTCCCCTCTTCCCATTTCCCTCCTGCTTCCCCACTCACCCTCCTCTTTCCCTCTCCCTCCTTAAGAGAGATCTGGGAACCTTGCCCTGTGGAAAGTCCAAAGCCCTCCCCACTACATCCAGGCCTAGGAAGCTTTGCATCCGAATAGACTTGGATCCCAAAAAGCCAGTACATGCAGTAGAAACAAGTCCCACTGCCTTTATCAATGGCTTTTCAGTCAGCCCCCATTTTCAGCCACATTCAGAGAGTCCAATTTGATCGCATCCTCATTCAGTTCCGGTCCAGCTGGATTTAATGAGCTCCCATTAGAACAGGCACACTGTCTCAGTGGGTGGACCAACCCCTGGCGGTCCAGACTTCCTTACTCATCTTCTCCCTCCTTCTGCTCTTAAACTGGATCTTGGAAGCTCAGTCCGTTGCTCTGATGAGGGTCTCTGTCTCCATCTCCATTTGTTGCTGGACGAAGATTCTATGGTTCGAGAGAATCATCAGTGTGATAGTGGGGCAAGGCCAGTTCAGGCACCCTCTGCTCTGCTGCCCAAGGACCTAGCTGGGGACATCCCCGTGGACACCTGGGATCTCCTCTAGAGCCAAGTCTCTTACCAACCTTAAAATGGCTCCTTTTATGTAGATATCTTCTTCCCTGCTCCTATATCAGCCCTTCCTCCATCTCCACCCTCCCACTCCCCCATGTTCTCTCCAGTATTTCCCTTCTCTCTCTCCCTCTCCCCTTCTCCTCCAACTCCACCCGTACCCTTACCCCCACCCCCATGCTCCCAACTTTTGCCTGGCAATCTTGTTTGCTTCCAATTTTCATGAGGATCTTGTTTTTCTTTGGCTTCACCTTGGTATTTGGCTTCTCTAGGCTTGCGAACTATAGGTTTAATGTCCTTTGTTTATGGCTAGACTCCACTAATGAGTGATTACATACCATATTCATCTTTTTGCATCTGGGTTGTCTCACTCAGGATAGTGTTTTCTATTTCCATCCATCTGCATGCAAAATTCAAGATGTCATTATTTTTTACCGCTGAGTAGTACTCTAATGTGTATATATTCCAAACTTTCTTTAACCATTTTTCCATCGAGAGGCATCTAGGTTGTTTCCAGGTTCTAGTATTTCTGTTCTATTCAGACTAATGGACCAATACAGTATTATAACTTTGAAAATTGTAAAACTCATGGATAAGCTACTGTAAAGTAGCGATGTACCAGTATTCAATAATTACCCAAGACTGTAGACAGTTTCTGGCAAAATCATGAAGTAGTCAATGTGTCCTTACTTTTATATACTTTCCCTAAGATCAAATAGATGTGCATCCAATCATTGCAATATTCAACTGGGTATCTAGTATTATATTATAATACATAAAATTGAATGATTAAGGAAATGAGATAGCAGTACTACCAAAAATCCAAAATTCTTCATAGATTGGCCTAAATTTCTAAGTTTCAGTCCAGTGACAGCTGGTTAAGCTAAGAAAGAATCCCATATACTCAGTTTTTCAGACAATAGATACTCATATTTCACATTTTCAAGACACCACCATTGTTAAGTTTAGTGAAGTCATTTCCTCAAATTGTAAATGTGTGCCTTTCCCCTGCATTTCACTAAATTTCACAAATATTTTTGGATAAAACAAGTCAATCCATTTTATTAAGAACATTAATCACACTTAAAGAGTTCCAAAACCAAGACATAACCAAATTTATTATCCATAAAATGTCCTTCTTATTTATCACATTATATTGGGAAGGAGAGTTTGCTTAACGTAGAAATTAAAATTGAACATTTGGATCATAGAAGAATTATATAGACACTAGGATTAAATAGAAACATTTTTTCCCATCATAATGAAGTCTGTCCCAATCAATTCCCCAATGAGATCTTAAGAGATCTTAAGATAATTTGTGGATGGTCATACACTAAAACAAAGTTAAGATCCAGTAATTGTCATTTCAGTTAAATACAAAAAAAAAATTCCTCTTTCTTAACGCCTGAAACTTGAGGGCAGGTCTGACCCTAAATTGCATTCTAATCAATGTTTAGCTCAAAGTCATTACTTTGAGTCATCTACTCATACAAAGATGAGTTTTTTATTCTAATAATTCATTTCAGACTTAAAATTATTCATATGTATCACAATTCTAAATGTCCAATATAGTAAAATAAACAAAATGTCTGATAGTAAACTCAACTCTAGGAACAGCAAATACAATATGTAAGGGTAGTCCTCAAAACAATACAACTAAAATCTTCAAATCTAACAGTTTTTAGTGGAATACAAAATAGAAAGTTGCATTGCAAACACATGGGATAAGATAAACAACAGTGTCACTTATTCTAAACCCAAAGTTATAAACAATAAAATATGAGCTGGTATGGGGGTATATGCCTTTATCCCCAGCACTCAGGAGGCAGGGGTAGATGCATCTCTTTTAATTCAAGGCCAGTCTGTCCTAGAAAGCAAGTTCCAGGACATCCAGGGCTGTTACACAGAGAAACCCTGTCTCAAAATAACAAACAAGCAAAACCAAAACAATACAAAAAGAATAAAACGTTAAAGTAGAGATGAGTTTAATAATAACAGAATATTGCTGTGTGAATGTGTGACTCCAATATTATGCATGAGGTGGAGTAGAAGGCAATACAAGGAAGGTGCATTATATGTAATCATATTGCTCCACCTGAGGTGTACATTAGAATTAGCAGCAATGTGCAGAGCTGTGGATGAAAAGTATTTTCAATACATGTGAACTCAGAGGGAGTATAATAACCTAAATATCTTGTCAGGAGACTGCAAAAACATTACAAAACAGGATTCTTTTTCAGTAAAGGAATGGAAACAAGCATGAAGAATCTCATATTTTTGCTCACAATGAAGATATCTTGTACATTAAAAAGACAGCAATATTTTAGCAATAGAAATGATATGTTTATTAGATAATATTTTGTAAAATCTGTCACTCCATGATTTGTAACTTGAAATACTAGCCCCTTACTTCACAGACATAGAAAGAGTCTTTCTAGAAGATCTTCTGGAATAAAACACATAAAGCATAATTGTATGATGGAATAAATATCACCTTGAAAAATTATATTATTCAGCATTTCTAGTAGGAAGACCATATAATTTCAGAAAATACTGTTGAATGCATTAAATAATCTCATCTTCCATGTCATGAAAATGGAAAATTCTTCTCCAAATTCTACAATCAAAAATCTTGTGAATTGATGATCACCCTGAAGAGAAATAGAGTTCTCTTCAACACTCCACTTTGAAACTCTCCAACATGCGTAATGACGCTAGAATTCTAGCACCAGTTGAGGAGTCCATATCATGAAAGAAGAATTTGGATGATCTTGACAATGATTTAGCACAATTAGAAAGGAAGTAAATGCATATATTTCACCACACTTGCCTATTGGTTGCATAAAATTATTTCAAAAAACTTTAGTGAAAAGTTCCAGCTACTTCAGAGTAAAACAGTCACTGAAAATTGGCATTCAGAAATCAAGACATCAGGAGAAGACCAATTTGGGGTGAATTTGTTGATTAACTTGCCTAAGGGAAATACTAAATCATAAAATTGCTTACATAATTATTTTAAACTTGTATATGAATGACATAATGTAAAATAAAAAGGTATGACTTTGTTGGTATCAATAGAAGGCTTATCTGTCATATTTGGGTGCAAGTAACAGACTATGTATCATGCAGGGAACTCCGTTAACATCTATAATAATCTCTCCAATTGTTTGAAATTTAAACTCTGTGAAGTCTTCTGAAATCATTTTCATATTCTATTATACATCATCATAAGTGCAAATATTATTATATATTATTATATTTAAAAAATATTTTTAAAAATATTTCTCTATGTTTAAAATAGTTGTGTTGGATAAATACATTATGAACAATAAGCAGAGAAGTGCTCAGTTTAGACTCTTGTAACAACAGTTTTAAAAGAGAACTAAGAAGGTCCACATGAAGGAGGAGGCTATAGAGAAAGTCACTCTCCTCAATTCCATGCATTCTAAGACCTTTATGAGGTGTCACTATAATTACATAAATCAGATTAGTGCCTCTACAGATATCCTTACCAGTTCCTGGTCATGCATGCGTAGTTTAGGCTTTTAAAAATATTCAATAAATATATTCAGTTCCTTTTATTGGCATGTATTAATTCTATGCAATAATGTGTACCAGTCTGAAATTTTATACAGCATGTACTGTACATAATGACCCTGTTATCCAACTATAATTGAGATTTCTGGTGACTTAATTTTTTGAATTTTCTAAAGTTTATTATGATTTTTCTTTATCCCTAAACCATTCAATTTTGAAACATATTTCTTCTGGCAAAAATCATGAAATTTCTTACTATTTCCTTTTTCTCATATTTTCTCTAAAAATAAAACACCATATCACTTCTCCTTAATTATTACTTAATACTTTTAAATTAATTTATTCCTAACTAGTTGTGTTAGTTATATGAAGCAAATTAAAGCAATAATGTGGCAAATCTATCATAACTTAAAAAAATCCATGAAAAGAGATAGTGTCACATATCCCTCTGCTTCTAATACACTATTTCAATGAATGCAGTGCTTACTATCAAAGCACGTAAATGTCGGGTTTTTATGGCGAAACATAAATTTTACAGTCATTTTAATGAATTGGATCAATGATCTTAGAAATAAATCCATCATATTGGATGTCGCTGAGAGAAAAAAGTATCCTAAAGCAAAACACAAGTGTTAGATCTTCTTTTTCTGGAAAACACCAATGCCGGATGACGCCGGTGCAGTTGGAGGGACCAGGATTAGGATTAGGAGGCCTTGGCCGCTTCCACAGAGGATTCAGTAGCGGTCTGAGGGTCCATGGCTGTGACGCTCTCGGAGGTAAAGCTGGACAAGGAGTGAATTCCCATCACCAAGCTGGGCCTCCTGGTTAAGGACAGGAAAATCAAGTCCCTAAAGGATATCTACCCATTCTCCCTGCCCATTAAGGAGTCTGAGATCATCGACTTTTTCCTGGGAGCATTCCTAAAGGATGAGGTTCTGAAGATCAAACCCGTGCAGAAGCAGACTAGGGCAGGCCAGTGGACCAGGTTCAAGGTTTTCGTTGGGGACTACAATGGTCACGTAGGTCTCGGTGTGAAGTGCTCCAAGGAGGTAGCCACTGCCATCCGAGAGACCATCATCTTGGCCAAGCTTTCCATTGTCCCTGTGCGGAGAGGCTACTAGGGGAACAAGACTGGCAAGCCCCACACTGTGCCTTGCAAAGTGACAGCCCGCTGTGGTTCTGTGCTGGTGTATCCTATTCCTGCCCCCAGAGCCACTGGCATAGTCTCCACTCCTGTGCCCAAGAAGCTACTGATGATGGCCGGCATTGATGACTGCTACACATCAGCCAGGGGCTTCACTGACAACCCGGGCAACTTTGCCAAGGCCACCTTTGATGCCATCTCTAAGACCTACAGCTACCTGACCCCCGACCTTTGGAAAGAGACTCTGCTCACCAAGTCTCCATATCAGAAATTCACTGACCGTCTTGTGAAAACCCACACCAGAGTCTCTGTTCAGAGGACCCAGGCTCCAGCTGTGGCCACCACATAAGGGTTTTTATACAGGAAAAATAAAAGTCAATCAAGTCTGTTAGTCTGTTAAAATATACAAATAAAAAAATAAAAAAGAAAAAGTGTCCTAAAGCAAAACACATGTGTTAGATCTCTATTATGGACAACTTCTTGATATTTCCTGCAAAGTATATTATGATTATTAATTACAATCTGAAGAAAACTTTCTGTAGTTTCTTTTTATTTAATAAAGTAATGGATGCCTGAAATTAAAATACAGAAACTTATTTGTGAGTATAAGTTGCTAAAACTTGTGAACAGGTTGTCTGGGTTTCTTTTGCTTTGGCCATCTTGATGTAAGTAAAACAATCCCAAATTCAAAGAAATACAATATATAGTCAACTCATTGATTACACTACTCTAACACAAAGAATAATTTTATCTTTCCAATATTCTAAAGTCATACCATTTTTCTCCCATTCTTCATATTCCTGCATGAGATAAACTTTCAATCCACCTGTCATGGATGAGATAATGAGAATATATGTAGGATATTACTGTTCATTATCATAGGTACTGCAAACCCATTCACCTAATAAACATAATTTCCCATTCAATAGAGATCTGTGACATTTTCCTACTGAAATAATAAAGCATTGAAATGACATTTTTAATATTTTATGAGAAAGAAGAAATTGATATTTAGTGGTCAATGATGTGAGAAACCATATATGTCACATTAAAGGGTCTAGTATCATAAAGTTAGAAATATACAGCCATAAATATGCATGGACAAAATAAGATTTGCATTATAGCAAAATCACCATAGACTCTGTTAGTAAAGCTAGGAGAGGTAATGGAAATAAGGAAGACAATGATGGAGGTGTTTGGTATAGCTCAAGAGGTTGATGATGTTGGCATGGACAGTGGTCAGAGAGAATAATAATATATAATGTTTGCAGCAAGCTTTTCTTCATTGCTTGAAAATTGAGCATTTGTCAGAATAAAATTATCATTTGTTCTAAAGCATAAGAGAAATAACAGCATAAGTTGTTTTACTGTTGTTAGTTTTTTTTTCTCTTTTTCTTAGTTGAACGTTGTCTTCAGCTTGCTGATCTCGAGTTAGATGGGTTTTCCCTGTGGCCTTGGTGTCATAAATATGCTGCTTCATTGAATTTGTAGTCAGTGTTTGGTACTGAAGAATTACCATGTTTAATTAGACATTTTTGACCCAGGGAGATATAAATTGTGTGACATTGTTGATAAGAAATGGTGTCAAGAGTCATCAAGGGACTTGGTGAGAAAGAGGTCAGTGAAAGACTGGTCTTAAAAGGTTGTAAACTTCTGTTAGACTAATAGACACCTCGGTGGTGTATGTGGAAACTTTCTCTCCAAACAGAAAGGTCATGTGGTTTTCTATTTAAATCTGAAAAAAAATCATCTTTTTTCTTTCAAAAATGTAATTTTGTCAATGGATATTCAAAGACCTGGACAATATAAAACTTAGTCACTGGATTTTTCCTTAGTGAGGAATTGGACATGTGACCATTACTAGAAATGCACAGGTGAAGAGAATCCCATGGAAGTGAAAAGATAAAGGTTATGTCAAGCACTTACTTTGATTTTAATAAATATTGAAAGTGTACTTTATATGTTAATGTAGTTGAGGAAGAAAACGTTTCCTTTATATCTGCAAAAATTTGAATTTTTATTTATTTATCTGTACTAACCAGAGTTATCAAAGTTGCCATAAATTACAGATACTTTCCAGTGATGCAAGAAGGTTCTCCACAGACCTCCCTGGGTATCATTTTCATCCATTGCCTAGGTATCATTTTCATTTATTACCATCAGTCTTTTAAGTCACTTGTCTGATGTGTGATTGTATTATATTTTAAAAAGATCTTCTCCTGAAGCTTTGAATAGAGTTTCCATTGATTAATAACGACACTATCAAGTGTAGATGCGTAACTGATCCCTCTCTCCTTCCTGTGCCTTGATCCCCTTTTCCGTCATGAGAATCCTGACTATAAATATTGATAAGTCCTAATCCATAAATTGATTTAGATCATGTTAAGGTTTTCTTTATAGGAATAACTTCCCTGTATGGTGGATGACCAAACAATAAAATGTTGTCTAATAAGGACTCTTTCCACAGTAAATGAAAAAAATAAAATAAAAAACTGCTGACTTTATTTTGCAACAAAGGGCATTCCCTTGGCAATGAATGTTGAAAAGTCCAGGTATATCACCCTTTGGATTCTCCTTAGAGTCTGTACATCTTCAGCCCAAAGGGAGCATCCATACTTCTTTTTAATATAATTTCCTCATGATTTATGTCCTATTTTCAGTGGGAGTATTGCTGCTTATAGATGATGGCTATTAAAGAAAAAGCTGGAATCTTCGAAATGAGATTTTTGGAATACGTGTTGACACATGTACTGAATCACTGTCTGTATGAGATTTGGTGGAAGAGTCATCTCTTTGGTCAATAATGGTGATTCATTTTAAGGACAAAATCTTAGCAAGCCATAGTGCCAGCCATAGGCATTGAGGAACAGCCAGAATTTGATAGTAACTTCTTTCTCTGGAGCTGCATGGAAAATGTAAAGGGAGCAATCAATTTAATGTTTTATAAATTTAATTAAATTTACAGAATAATCTTCCTCAATGAGGAAGGAAGCATCATGGCAGCATATATTGGAGAATATAAAAGGTCTCAGGGTTCTGAACTCTAGCAACTATATTTGCCTGAGAAAGCGAGATCTTAATATTTTATCATTGATATTTTTGAGGAAATCAGCAAAAGCCAATCCAAAAATGACTATGACAAACTACTCAAGGTGGTTATAAAGTCCTTACTAGAAGGGATTGTTATGCATACAAATCACAAATGTGAGATTCAAACATTAATATATATTCACCAGTAATCATCAAGTAATTCTGTTGCATGTTTGCTGATCTTTATTTTAGAAATGAAAATTTTGCAGCCATTATTCTGTGTTGCCTATGTTTCTAGTTGTTGTGGAAAAATAAATCACAGATACAACATAAAAAAGAAAATATTTATTTTACCTCATGGCCCAAGAGGGTATTTCATGTTTGTTTATAATCGTGTAGAACATCATGGGCACAGGAGTACTTTTTTCACCTCAGTCAGGAAAGAAACATAGAACAAAATAGAAAAATATTAGTGCTAATATATACCAAGGCATTCCCCAGTGACCCCATTTCTCCTAAATTCTGACCTCTTGTATTTTATCACCATAATGTACTGCTATAATATTGTGAAACCATCAAGCAATCAATCCATTGATTAGGTAAGAGCTTTCATAACCTAATATTGTCTCTCTTGAAACCCTGACAGTAATACCCTAAAGTCTATTCTACTTATTCCCTATGCATTTCATAATCTTGATATGTTGAAACTAAACTAGTTATTCTATTGTGAAAAAGCACATGTTTAAGTGGGTTTAATAATAGAGTAAAAACAAAAAAAAATGTTTAACCAACTTTCCTTTGCTTTCTTTCTGACCTATAAAAGCATTATTTTTGAAAAATAAGCATCCTGGAAAATGTGTAGACATTTATTTTGCACTTGTTATCCCTTCTTACATGCTCTCATGTCACCTAGACATCACAAAGCAAGACAAACAGAGGGAAAAAATAGCTCACAGTCATAGTGTAAGAAAAACAGCTTTTTTTTCTGGATGCTTTCAGAGAGTAAATTTGAAAGAGAGTTGTGCTTCCTGGAATATTTCATTTCCGCTATGCAGTAGAAAGCAACAAAGAAATGTTCACTAGAAATTAAGGACTATGTCGTGCTTGAAAAGAATTAGGGATTTTTGTTAGACATAGCACTACTTATATAAAATAGTTCAATAATGAAGAAACAATACTTTTAACCAACAAATAAAATGTTTAGACATTAAAAATATGTCATCATGATATTATGTGAACTTTGGCAGAGATTGGGGGAAGGAAGAGAAGCAAAGGGTATAGATAATGAGGAGGAACTTGGAAGAGAAAAAATTGTAATGCCTCTGAGAAAGAAATTTGCTAGTAGAATCACGCTCCACCCCAATAATCGCCTGATAATTAAAAATGTGACAGAGATTGTCTATAGAAGGTGGATATGTGTCTGGCAAATGCCTTTTGCAAAATCTGCAAGAAGGAAGCAAAATGGAAAATTTAAAAATAAAACAAGGAAATAGCTATTTACAGTTTACTTTTATCAAATTATGATTCTATCTTAGTAGTCAGTCATGGTGGTACATTCTTTTAAATCCAGCTTTGAAGACACAGAGCCAGACTGATTTCTGTGAGCTTGAGGCAATGCTAAGTCTACATAGTGAATGCCAGCACTCCCAGTAATACAGACCTTGACTCAAAAGAAAAATTCAACAAAGAATTGTGCCTTAGTTGAGTGACATCCATAATTTTTATATATTAAAAGGAGGCACATTGATAGAAATAAATACATTGCTCACATCAAAATTATGAAAATGACATAGATATTTTATTTATAAAAACATTTTTTCACCATGAAATAGCACTATATACTTATTTCTATGTGATAACAAAAGGTTAATGACATGTTTAAATTTTTTAAATTGAAAAAGAAATGCAGAACTTTCCTCTTTCCCTTTCAAATTTTGCATTCCAGTACTTTCGAGCAATCCTTTCTTGAACCCATCCCATATGGATCCTCAAGTTGACACCCCCCCACATATTTATATCTATATAATAGATATGCATATGCATATATATATATACAATATGCATGTTTGTGTATATATAATATGTGTGTTTTGTTTTATACACACTTATGCCACACTTATTAATCTGTGGGTCATGACTCTTTTCACCACTGTCATGTAAGAGCATCAGAAAATACAAATATTTACATTACAATTGAGAACAGTAAAAAAAGCTACAAGCAAGAAGTAATAAAGAAAATAATTTGGCCAGGAAGTGGTGGCACATGCCTTCAATGCCTGCATTCAGGAGCCAGAGTCAAGAGGATCTTTTTGAGTTCTTGTCCAGTCTGGTCTACAAGAGCTTGTTTCAGAACAACCAGGGCTGTTACACAATAAAACCCTAACTCAAAAAGCAAAACAAAAGGAAAAATAAAATAACTTCATGGTTGGTAGTCACCCCAACGTGAGGAACTGTATTAAAGGATTGCAGCATAAGAAAATTTGAAAATCACTGAGTAGATATAGATCCAAATCACCTAAAGTACTAAAAAGTTATCTTTCATTACGATTGGATCGAATGTGAAACTGGAAGATAGTTTGACAGTTAAGAACACCTTGAATGAAATCTTTTTCACATTCAGTAAGCAGTCTGAAGAACATATCAAAACCTCAAATCAGAAATATTTTTTAAGGAATAACTGTCTTCCTGAAGAAAAAAAAAAACAGAATGAGCACTTGAATTTGTTGTTATCCTACAAGAATCAAATCAAATTCCTGATCCATTGTGATAAAAGTGTAACATTGTTTCCCATAGCTTCAACAATAATGGTATCCATGATGACATTTTTAAAATTCTTCACTGTGAACATTTATAGTTAATATTCATTTTTGTATGTATGCTATCTTTAATGATACATTTTTATTTTTGTTTTGTTTTTATTTATTGAAAATAGATTTTCTTCTTGTACAATATATCCTGATTATTGTTTTCCCTCCCTCTACTATTATCAGTTCCTTCCCAGTTCACCTTCTCTGCCCTCTAGAATCACTCCCATTCTGTCTATTACTAGAAAAGAAGAGACTTCTACAAGAAACAATCAAGTATGACAAAATAAAATACAACTAAATGAAGAAAACATATCACATTGAAGATGGACATGGCAACCCAACAGGAAGAAACGGTTCCTAGGCCTGACAAAAGAGTCAGTGACCAACTGACTCATAATCAGAAGTCTCATAACATTGCTAAGTTAATAACTATAATATATATGCAGAGGATCTGGTGTAGACCTATGTAGGCCATGTGCTTGGTGCTTCAGTCTCTGTGAGCTCAATAGTATCTTGCTTATCTGATTCAGAAGTCCTTCTTCTCCTGGTGTCATGTATCCCCCTCTGGCTAATCCAATCTTCCTCCTTCCTCATTTATGAGATTCGCTGAGCTCAGAGGGGAGAAATATTATTATTATTATTATTATTATTATTATTACTTAAAAAATACCAATCCAAATTCCCACTCTCTCCCCTCTTGCCAGTCCTTTCCCACTCCTTCCACATAACCTCCCACCCCACCCCTTCTAATCTTAAGAGAAGGCCATGCACCCTGCCCTGTGGAATGTCCAAGGCCCTCCCTACTACATCTATGTTTAGCAAAGCTTACATCTGAAGAGAATAGGATCCCAAGAAGCCAGTACATGCGTGGAGACAAATCCCAGTGTCACTATCAGTGGCCCCTCAGTCTGTCACAACAGTCAACCCCCTTCAGAGTTGACTCCCAGTCCAGCTGGAGTTGGTGAACTCAAGCAAACTATCTCAGTGGATGAACCCCTTGAATGCCTTGCTCATACTCTTACTCCTTTCACTCTTCAACTGGATTTTGGGAGCTCAGTCTAGTGCTCTGATATGGGTCATTGCCTCTGTTCCCATCTGTTATTGGACGAAGGTTCTATGGTGATATTTAAAATAATCATCAGACTGACTACAGGGTAAGGTCAGTTCAAACACAGAGCGGAGGAATTTATTGAAGACCTCCAATTTAGAAGCTTTCTTTATATAATGTCTGACTGTGATTCATTTCGTTCTACCTGGTTCTTCAGAAACCTCTCTGATGATGATTGGATAACACACTTATCTATGAGTACAGCGCAATGCCATTATCAATCAATTTTTTGATATTTTTGAACAAATAATGTTTGGTTCAAGTTGTACTAAAGAGCAATACTAATAAAAACTACATAGTATTAAAATAGATGTATTGATCATGGAATTTAATTTAATATTCAGACATAAATCAAAAGCTATGAACACCCAAGTCTTCATTTAAAAAAAGCTAGGAATAGATACTGGAATAAAGACAACACTTTCAACATAATAAACAAAATAAAGACAACATAGCAAAAATGTCTATGGTCAAAATGGATATCTGTATGTAAATAGATCCACATTCATCACCATAACAAAACTCAAGTCCAAGCAGATAAAAGATCTCAACATAAAGCCAAATACACTAAACCTGTTAGAAGAGAAAGTAGGGAATATCCTTTAGCAAACTTTGCAGAAGAAGGCACACATAAGAAACACAGAAAGAAATGTTTAATATCCTTAGCCATTTGGGAAATACAAATCAAAAACACATTGCAATTCCTTCTTACACCTTCAGAATGGCTAAGAAATAAGTGGTAGCTGGTAAGGATGTGGAGAAAAAGGAGCACTCCTATATTTTTGGTGGGAGTGCAAACTTGTACAGCCACTATGAAAATAAATATGGCAGTTTCTCAGAAAGTTGGGAATTGACCTACCTCAAGACCCACCTAAACCACATTTGGGCATATTACCAAAGGATGTTTCATTTTACCACAAGAACACTTACTCCACTGTGTTCATATTGGATCTATTCATTACAGCCATAAAATGGAAACAACCTTGATGTTTCTCAACAGAAGAATGAATAAAGTATATGTGATAAATTTTCATAATGGAATATTCCTCATCTCTTTAAGAAAATGACATCATAAAATTCTCATGAACTATAAAAATCATCCTAAGTTAGGTAACAAGAACCAGAAAGATAAATATTGTATGCATTTATTTATAAGAGAATGTAACCCATTAAGTAAATAAGAACCAAACTACAATCCATAGACCCTGAGAGATTAAGTAAAGAGGAGGGTGTAGGGAGATGCCAATATCCCCATGTGATGGAGAAACAGAAGAGGTATACTAAATTAGGTGGGAACGTGAGCCTGGGAATTAAGTATGAGGGACCTGGAGTGAAAGGAGCATGCAGGAAGATAAGCCTAGAATTGGAGGGAGTCATTCATGGGATTGTGTAGGGACATAGTGCAATGGAAATTCCTGGAATATTTTTCATTTGTAATTGGACACTATCTCACTATGTCACCCAGGATTGCCTAATACTAACCATCTTCAGACCTCTACCTTTGAGAATTTTAATATCTAATGTTTTCCACAATGCCTGGTTGTTATATTTGTGTGTGCTTGTTTATTGGGACATAGTCTCTTAATTGAAGCTGAGGTTTTTCTTTTAAGAAGCCAACTGGCCAGTAAATTCCAAGGATCCACCTGATTTTGCATCAGAGTACAGAGAAGACAGGAATGCACCACCAAACCCAGAAGTTTATGTTGGTCCTGAGAGTTGAATTCGAGTTTTAGGTTTGCATCATAGTCATACTACCAAAGGAAATATCTCCCCACCTTTGTTAATATTATTTATTATATGAAATTATGTGTTGAAACAACTAATTTTTCTTTCACACAGCATCTTTTATTTATACACCAACAAATATTAACTTTATCTCTTTTAATTTCATTTCAAATCCATTACAGTCACTAAGTACCTAAAATATCCTTTTCTTTTCTTTTTAAAGAAATCTACATACAAATGTGTGTATGTGTTCATACAGCATTTTGATTTGGTATCTATCAAAATAAAAAAAGCGAACTTTGGAATAGGATCTTTACTTTCTCAGAATGTTAATGTGCACAAGAGGAAATGTAATATCCTCTCCCTCAATCTAAGATTTGAGAAACACATTTATATTTTCACTTTATTGACGTCTATTTTTCTATGAACAATGTAAGATAAGTCATTTCAGAATACAATGAAATGAACTCATTGCATGCATCATTTGCAGTGGTTTAAGAAATTGTTAACAAACAGGAGCCATCAGGTCTTCCAGAAAGTAGAGAAATGAATGTCTAAACTCAGTACAGTGATCTAATTCAAAGTAAGATTCATGCTAAGGATTTGTGATGTCTGTTACTTTGCATTGGTATTCAGTGAGCATGCACAAAACTATGAAGAATAATAGTCTTTCCTGTGTTGTCTAACTTAGCTTTAGTCTGTTAACTAGCAAATGCACTGCGCTACATATCTCTCTTTCTCTATTAATATAGAGCTGCTCTGATTTCTTTTTCAGTGCACAATGTTACAGTTATGTGGTCAAAGTCTACGTCATTTAAAAATACAGAAACAGTTCAAAGTATAATGTAAATAATAACTAATGTAAATGCCCCACTTGGACCCTTGAGTTCATTCTCTTGAATGTGCACCTAGTGACATTTACCTATGCACTGTGACAGACATGCCAACCCATTCATCACACATTCACAATAACATTTTAAAATTCAGTGTCATTTCATTTTGCATTTCTTCAACAAGTATTTGTTTATTTGTAATACATTTATCTTAATTTATTTTTTCATTTTGTACAGTTCCTCCTTGTTCCCCTTCTCTTACTTTACCCCTCGTCTCCTTTCCATAGATGCCTCAGAAAGAATAAGGATTCCCATGGTGAGTCAACAAAGTCTATACATTAAGTTGTGGCTGGACCAAGCCCCACTGCCCTGCATCAAGGTAGAGCAAGGGAATGGGCTCCAAAATGTCAGCTCATACATGATTGATAGGTTTGATCTAACTGCCAAGAGTCCCTCAAACAGACCAAGCTACACAACTGTCACCAACATTCAGAGGACAACAGAAGAATGAATGAAGAAAATGTGGTATATTTACACAATAGCATATTGCTTAGTGATTAAAAAAATGACACCAGAAAATCTGAAGGCAAATAGATGAAACTAGAAATAAAAATATGCTGAGTGATTTTTCACATCCATGCTGAAAATGCTCCCTCCATGTCCCAAAGGCAATCTAAAAGTAAGGCCAACATCAGGCATGAAATGCCCTCTTTTGAGGTGTTGGTCAGGATTATTCAAGTGACTTTCCAAATATACAGGCTATTGTTAATTCCATTAATATTATCCTACAGGTGGGAGGAAATTCCCTATTATTGATGGCATCATTATCCTCCAACAAATTACTCCAAAACCCCTAAGCTGAATTTGACATAAACATATCCTCCCAGAGGACTAACTATTATGGTTTCTCAGTTAGAGTTCTTATTGCTGTGGAGAGAGACTATGACCACAAAAACTCTTACAAAGAAGACATTTTATTAGAAGGCTCGCGTGCAGTTTCAGGGACTCCATCATTATCAACAGTACAGGGAGCATGTTGATATGCAAAAAGAGGCAGTGTTGGTAGCTGAGGGCCTTACATATTACATGCAACAGCATGTCAACTGACAGTCGCACTGAGGGAAACTTGAACAAAAGAGATAACGAAGCCCACCACCGCAGTGGCACACTTCCTTCAACAAAGTCTTACCTTCTAATAGTACCACATCTGTTGGGGATCATTTTCTTTCAAACCACCACACATGGTAGCAGACGGTGCCATGCAAGCTTCCAAAGGAGTGCAGTAACCAACAGTCCAATAAAATATGAGACATGGGAACCACAGCAAAGAGTAGCGTAGTGTACCAACGGTAAAGGTGAAGTAGCGGCACTCATGTCTTGGTGAGAACCAAAAGTTTACTAATTTTACACGAGATGTGATTGACATTGAAAAACCATGCTTCAATATAAAGACCTGGCTAACTACCCAGGACTCTAAGTCACAGGTCTTAGAGGAGAACCCATCACGTTCTCTAACTGTATTCTGAATATTTGATCTTACACACTCAGCAAGCATAGTTCCAACTCCTAAATAAAAAAGATTTTCTTTACAAAAGATAAAGACCAGTATAGACAACTACAACCAGTCAAAAAGCAGACCAATAGAGTCAAATACCAAAAAAACATCTACAAAACAATCCCCACACATAAGATTCAGGGAACATGATGGAAAAGGAGGAAGAAAGACTTGTAAGAGCCAGAATATTGGGGATTTTGTTGTGAAATTGTTTCTCCTAGCAATGTTGGAACCACACACTTAAGGACTTACTAGCATGACTGTATAAACACAAAATTAACAAGGATGAGAAAATTAGTGATGCCAAGGTGAATGGGGGGGATCCCATGCTACATGGAGAACTATAGGTACCCACGATGTGCAGAAAGTGAGAGAAATAGTCTTCTCACTGGAGGAACTTACTAATAAATTGCACAATAGTAAATACTCCTGAAAATACACACACAAGTACCACAATATAGACTGAGCATGTTATATTTTGGGATATATATGTATATAGATATATCTATATATGTACAATAAACCACAATTGATAAGAGGCCGTATTTTAAAAGACAGTAAGGAGAGGTGGATAGATGGGAGAATTTGGAGGGAAGAAAGTGAAAAAATGATGTTATTATATTATAATCTCTAAAATAAAAGAAAAATTCCAACACAGTTTTCACAGACACTGTAAATCTAATATCAAAGTTCAATTCAATAGGTATTTGACCCAGGTTTGCAAAACTAATCTGGAGGAATGAAAATATTGTTAAAGTTATTATTATATCTTTTTCAACTTTCTTTTTATTTATTGTGTCTTTCATATCATCGCTCTTGATCCCATTCATTTCACATACCTTCATATCTGCTCTTTGCCTTTGCAACTTCTCCGCAAAGTAAAATTAACAGAAAAAAAAAACAAAAAGAAAAAAAATCTCATCATGGAAGTTGTAGTGTGACATAGTGACTCACGCAGTAAACTCATATATCATATATATCATACATCAGTATATGCAACCATTCATTACAAAGAGTCATTGATCTGGTGTGAGGCCTCTGGTTTCTGCTATACTATCAATGCTGGGACCTCACTAGGACTTCTTTTGGATATCCTTGGAGATCCTGCAGCTTTGGGTCTGCCAGACTGGTTGCTTCACATGCACCAGCAGATCACAGACGGGGAGGATGTTGGATTGGAAGTTATAAGCCTGGTTCTGGACCTGGGTAGTTGCAGGGTCGGTCAGCCTTCCAGCTCCTGTCTGTCTTCACCAACAGGGTGAGATCTTCAGCATTGTCCTTGCTATGGGCTCTCCAGTTCACCCCTCGCAGTTATGAGTAAGGGGACAGACTGATTCTCCTTCTTTCACATCATTGAGGCTTTCCCATAGCTATACCTTCAGGACTAGCTCTACTCTAGCTCTACTATATTGCCCAGGTGAGGTGTCAACTCTCCCAAGTGCTTTAGCTAGTGAGGGGAGCGGAAGAAACAGCTCTCCAGGTCTTATGACCTCAGGGCACCTCTCCCATTTGCTACAGGCATCAAAGAGGGTGCATCTCTCTCCTGCCACATCATCATATGGCAGATGAGGGGTGGGGCTGTATCTCCTATGCTCACATTCTCCATGTGATTCAATGCAACTGTGTCTAAGAGAAAGCATGTTACTGTTGAAGGCCATAAAGGACGTTGTGGGACCCAGAAACTCACACGCAGTCTCAGGGCTCCAAGGAGATATAATGTTTCAGCCTAGCACCACGACAAACTGAAAAAGGCCAAGAGACTAATCCACAGTCCTTCCCCAGCTTTGAGGGGAAATGTGGGCCAGCCTGTCAAAAGTACTATGGAGAGAAAATGTATGGTATGCATTAACATGATACAAGGAAATGAACAGACACATTGAATATTGTAGGTTACATTCTTAGGTAAACATTTTGTTACTAGAACAAGGCAAGTAAGCCACCCTAGACATTCTGTAGGCAAATTACACACTGGGTGGAATCCATTGTTATTGTCTTAATGGAGTAGGAACTTTGTTGGATTCTTAGACTTTTGCTTGGAGTAGAAATGTATCTAATTCTCTATTCCTGAAATACAATGTCTGGATATTATTGTCAACAACTGTTGACAATAACCTTGAGGAAGCAGAACTTTCTGATCTAAATCTGGGTGGGACTTTTGATTGACACAGAAACAGACAATAACCTTGAAGGAATAGAGAAAAACACCATCTCTCTGACCTTTGAACAAGGTGGAAATAGGCTCACATTTTTGGACCTCCACAGGCCCTGTACCTTTTTTGGGCAGAGCAGCAGAGCTGACCACATTGACAGCAGCACAGGTAAGGATGGGAGATCTTTCTTCTCCCCTCATCTGTCATCCAGTCACATGCGTAGAGGAGAGAGGCTCTCCCTCATAACCTCTCAGTACCTGTGGCAAGGGGAACAGCTGGCCCTGGGGTCATAAGATCATGAGAGTTGTCCTTTCCCCACCAGCTATAGTACTCAGGAGAGCAAGCCCTGCATCTCACATGAGCAGTGCAATACAGTTAACACTGTTGGCAGAGGTGTGGGTGAGACAGTCCCAAAGCTGTGAGATTGGGAGAGCTGTCCTTACTACTTACTACTTGTCTGTTGTGTGTCAGAGTAGGCAGAGAAGAGATGTCCTGCTTACCCTTTGCCCCTCACTGTAATATAGGAGGGAGCTGACCCTCCCCTTGTGAGCTGCAGCTCTCAGGAAACCAGGTCATGATCCTTGCCTATGCAACATAGTAGAGCTGACTCCAATGTGCAGGTGAGCTGAGAGTGTGAGAGTAAAATACTTGATCACACTAGCCTCATTTGACATGTGGTGGTGAGATTAAGCAGAATATGCCCTCACTCCTTATCCCTGCTACATCTGGTGGGTCGGGGGGGGGGGGGATGATGTTCCCCCTTAGTAGCTGCAGTACCTGCTCCAGTATTTGGAAGAATGGGTTCTGCAGCATAGTTGAACTGACTCTACTATCTTTTTAGTTACATTATTAAGCAAAATGGAATATAATTTTGGACACTGATGAAAATCTGTGTTGTTTAATCACTTAATCTTTAGCAAAAAAGTAAAAAGACAATTGGGAAAAGTACAGAATCTTCAGAAAATGGTTGTTAGTCAAACTGTACACACAGACATATGTAGATCAATAAAGATAGATCTTTATCTCTCAACAAAAAAGTATATAGACACACACACACACACACACACACACACACACACACACACACACATATATATATATATATATATATATATATATATATATATATATATATATATCAAGGACTACAACATAAAATATGATGGAGGAAAAAGTAGAGAATGTTTGTGAACATATAAGTCCAGGAAAATATTCTGTAAAGACTTTGGACTCCTTCTCTATGACAGGATGCCCCATGAGCTATTGGGGGAAGAATGCCAGCCATTTATAATCTTCAGTAGGAGGTATTTTAAAAAGCTTGGGTAAAGAAAGTTGTTCTTTAAGACAGGGATGGTGAAGTCACTAGAATTTCCTTTATTGTAGAGAATTATCTTATCTATCCTTGGTTTTTTGTTGCTCCATATGTAGTTGAGTATCATTCTTCTGAGACCAGTCAAGTTCTACTATAGAGGTATAGTTGTAAAAAAAGCCAGACCCAAAAAGAGAAATATGGTATGTATTCACTCATAAGTGGATTCTAGCCATAATTAAAGGTCTTTGAGCCTATTATTCGAGATCCTAGAGAAGCTAATTAAGAAGGTGAACCTGAAGAAAATCATGTACTTATCCTCCTGGAGATTGGAAATAGACAAGAGTCCCAGGTAACCTCGGGTGCATGGGGGGGGTGGGAGGGTTGTTGGAAGGGGAGAGGGTTAGAGAGAAGGGAGTAGGGGAGGAATGGGGAAAACTCGGGGGACTGAGATGGGGGGAGGGAGGAAGGATGGATATGAGATCAGGGAAGAATATATCTCAACTAAGGGAGTCATTTTAGTGTTTACAAGAGACTTGATTTTAAATGGGATCCCAGGTCCAAGGAGAGATCCCCAGATTGTTCTCTGGACAGAGGAGAGGGTGCCTGAACCGGCCTTGGCCTATAACCATACTGATGAAGATTTTGCTTATCGCCATAGATCCTTCATCTGGCGATGGATGGAAATGGAGACGGAAACCCACATTGGAACACTGGACTTAACTTCCTAGGTCCAAATGAGAAGCAGAAGGAAAGGGAACGTGAGCAAAGAAGGCAAGACCAGAGGGAACCTTCATCCGAAGATGGATGGCGATACAGATGGAGACCCACATTGGAGCACCGGACTGAGCCCCCCATGATCCAAATGAGGGGCAGAAGGATGAAGAAAATGAAAAAAACTCAGGACCGCGAGGGGTGCGATCACCCACTGATACAAGGGGACTGATCTAATGAGAGTTCCCCAAGCCAGTTGGACTGGGACTGAACGAGCATGTAATCCAACCAGATTCTCTGAATGTGGCCGGATTCTCTGAATGTGGCTGGCCCGGAGCCTTTCTGAAAAGCCATTGACAATGACACTGGGACTTGTTTCCTCTGCATATACTGGATTTTTGGGATCCAGTCTGTTTGGATACTCACCTTCCTGGACCTGGAGGGAGGGGGAAGGAACTTGAACTTCCCACAGGGCTGGAAGCCCTGACTGCTGTTAGGGATGGAGAGGGAGGAGGAGGGGGGGTGGGAGGGTGTTGGGAGGAGGGGCGGAAATGGAAACTTTCATAATTTAATAAACTTGGGAAAAAATATTAAAGAGTAAAGTAGACAATCCAACAAGAAAAACAAAACAAAACAAAAAAAACTAATCTTGGTATGGACATAAAGCAGACATATGGAACAAAGAAATGAAATTGAAGACACTTGAATTAATCCACATAACTATTAACACCTGATTTTTGACAAAGAAGACAAAATTCTACAATGAGAAATATAAAGTTTCTTCAATAAATATTGCTGGCATTACTGGATGTCAACATGTAGAAGATTACAAATTGATCTATATCTATAACCATGCACCGATTCAAGTTCATGTGGATCAATCATTTTCAGCAGAAATCCAGTTACACTGAACCCAATAGAAAGAAACTGGAATGTGGCCTTGAACTCATTGAAACAGAAAACCACTTCCTAAATATTACCACAAACGTTGAAACCACAATTACCACAAACGTTGAAACAAACAATAAATGGGACCTCCTGAAACTGAAAAGCTTCAGTAAGGCTAAGGACACACTAAATAAGATAAAATGACATCCTACAGAATGGGAAAAGATCTTCCAAAACCCTACATCTGACAGAAGGCTGATCTCCAAAATATAGAGAATTTTCTAGAATTCAAGAAATTAGACATCAAAATACCAAAGAATCTAATAAATAATAGGGGTGCAAATCTAAACAGAATTCTCAACTGAAGAATCCCAAATGGCTAAAAGACATTTAGGGAATTTCAACATCCTTAGTCATGAAGGAAATGCAAATCCAAGTGACTCTAAGATACCTACAACTTTCAGATAGACAAGATCAAAAACACTAAAGAGAGCCTATGTTGGACAGAATGTGGAGTAAGGTGAACACTCCTCTACAATTATGGTGGGAGTACAAACTTTTACAGCCTCTTGGGCACAGCGATACCATTATTGGGCATATGCTCCAAGGATGCTCAAACATAACACAAGGACACTTGTTCAACTCTGTTCACAGCAGCATTATTTGTAATAGTCAGAACCTGGTTACAACCTAGATACTCCTCAACTGAAGAGTGGATTAAAAAAAATGTGATACATTTACACAATGGAGTATTACTCAGATGTAAAAATGATGACATCTTGAAATTTGCAGGCAAATTATGGAACAAGAAAAAAAATCATCCTGAGTGAGGTAACCCAGAACCAGAAAGGCAAACACATTTATGTACTCTTTTATAAGTGGATACTAGATGTAAAACAAAGGATAACCAAAGTACTATCAGTAGCCTCTAGAGAAGCTAAGTAACAGGGAAGACACTAAGAGGGACATGTGTTGCCATGTAAAGGGGAAATAGCTAATATTTCCTGGATAAACTGGGGGTGGAGAACAGAAGGGGAGAGAATGGGAAATGAAAACATTAGGGAAAAGAATAGTAAAATTTAGGGAGGGATGCTGGGGAAGAGGAATGAAAGATATATCTCAATAAAGGAAGCCATTGTGGGGTTAGGGCGAAACCTGGTGCTAGAGAAATAACTAAGAATCCACAATGATGACCCCAGCTAAGACTCTTAGCAGTAGTGGAGAGGGCGCCTGATCTGGCTTCCCCTGTAATCAGATTGGTGACTATCATTATTGCCATGATAGAACCTTCATATAGTAACTGATGGAAGCAGATACAGAGATCCACATCCAAGAGCCTGCCTGAGGGCTAGAAGTCCAGTTGAAAGGAGGGAGAAGGGACTATATGAGCAAGGGGGATCAAGATCATGATGGAAAAGCCACAGAGACAGAAAACTGACCCAGCCTTGTGGGAGCTCAAAAACTCAAGATCTACAACTAAGGAGCCTTCATTGGTCCTAACTAGGCCTTATATGTGTAGGGTACAGTTGTGTAGCTTGTTCTGTTTGTGGGACCAGGATTTATCCCTGGTCCATGATCTGGCTTTTTGGAGCCCATTTTCTATGGTGGAATTCCTTGCTCATACTTGATGCAGGAGAGGAAGGTTAGACCCCATCTCAACTTAATGTGCCAGGCTTTGTTGACTCCCCATGAGAGACTTTACCCTTTCTGAGAAGTAGATAGGAGGCAGGGGAGTGAAAGGAACTGTGGTTGGGAGGTAAAATGAATAAAAAATAACAAAAAGGAAGTTGCTCTTTTTTTGTTGCAGTGCCATCCAATTTCTATCTACACTGTACACTATACGGACCACCACTCAGTTTTCTTAATGATCATATTATTGTCACTACTTCTTTACCTTGAGTCTATGTAATAAGCCTATCCTTTGAGATCTTTTTCTCTCTCTAGGCTTCTCTCAGTGAATAGGCTAATCTTTATTGTTTGAAATGGAGATTTTCTACTATTTTTCTAGCAAATGCATGTTCCTAACAGATTAAACTCTTTTATGAGTTCTGTGAATCAATCCCTAGAATGCTCATAATCATTAATTTTATGTGAACTTTTGCATATCATTTTGCTTACTATTCCTATACTTTTTGTATATGGCTTTATTGTTTTTCATTTTGATGTTTATTTATGCATGAACACCAAGTATGGTGGTTTTACTTCTCAGTATATCTATTCTTTCTTTCCCTTGATTTTTCCCTCTAAGAAAATAACTACTTATCTAAGATTACTATCAAGTGTTCATTCCAGCTAATGATCAGACATCAATAATTATCATTGTACAGTGTGACTAAAGAAGATCCATGGGAAACATTTTGAATGTCTAAGGAGCACTGGGATCTGTTTTAATATTTTCTTTGAGATCACCAAAATATTTCAGATTTGAACCAATAAATATACAGTTTTAGCTGGGTGGTGGTGGCACACACCTTTAATCCCAGCACTTGGGAGGCAGAGGCAAGCAGATATCTGTGAGTAAGAGGCCACTCTTGCCTACAAGAGCTGGTTCCAGGAGAGACTCCAAAAAATAGAGAAACTCTGTCTAGAAATATAAAAAAAGAAAAATAAATAAATGTACAATTTTTCTTTACCTCATACTACTACTATTTTTAAATACATACTACATACTACTTTTAAATTGGTGATTACATTTTAACCAAAAACTGTAGCATGAGGGCTAGCTTGTTGGGGTATCTGTTCCCACCTGGTACCCCACAGCCAGCAAGTCCCAGAGAAAATCAATCACACAGATATCTCTATAAGTTATAAGGCTGATTGGCCCATTAGCTCAGGCTTCTTATTAGTCCTTGTAACTTGTATTAATCCATTATCGTTATCTATGTTAGCTACATGGCTCAGTACCTTTCTCAGTGTGACAGCTCACATGTTGACTCTTTAGTAGTCTGGGCAGGAATGGCGGAGGGAGCTTCCTGCTTCCCAGAGTATTCCTGTTCTCATAGCCCCACAGCTCTACTTCCCATCTGGTTGACCCACCTATACTTCCTGCCTGGCCAATCAATGTTTTATTAAAATACATGATTGACAGAATACAGACAATTCTCCTGCACCAAAAAACTAAGGATATTTTATATATGTATATATATATGTATATATATATATATATATATATGTATAGATATATCTGTATATTTACTGTATATGATAAAAACACACAGTAGAGAATAAATAATTTTGAATAAAAGTTTATATGGCAGCTTTAATATTTTTCATATTGCTTTGTATATGATAAAACTGTGACTAAGTCATCAAAGTACATTCTATTGGTATGATAATGCATCAGCATATTTATAAATCTACATGTGTGAAAGAATCAGCTTCTGTTAATTGACATAAGGATATGGTTTTAATACAATTGCCTTTATCTATTTTAGTTTGATTAACTAATTATTTTAAAATATGTAATTTTAAAAATTATTTCATGTCAAGATTTATAGAAATTTCTTTTACCATTAAATCATTGTGACATTCTCAGTGATTTTTATATTTTACTAAGTAACTTTTAACTAAATTTTTATTTTCTGAGAAAACATTCTTTTACTAATTGCTGTTCATTATTAAGTTGATTTTAAAAAGTTGGTTATAATTATTTGTTAATTTTAGCCATGTGTGTGATATGCTTTAATCTCCTTATGAACTAAAAAAGCCACAACATTGTCCCACTATATTTTAATGAGGGATCCCAGCATGATTTTCATCTGCTTTTCTCCTCCTAACATCTATAGAACCTTCAGATCTTTTACAGAATCACCAGTGCTTCTGGCAGCATAGAACAGAACACACTACTTCCTCCAACGTCTCTAGTGCCCAGATGGGTGCCTGAATTCTTCCAGTGCTTTCCAGTGTCCTCTGACAACAAAGTTGAGTAGTATAACTGGCTCGTATTCTTGCTCTCTCATTGTTGTAAGTAGCCAGTCCAACTAGGGTCAGATGTTAGAAAACAGTAAAACCGTGATTTTTGAAAACTGTTTTGTGTAAGTGGAGACTGCTCTTAATGTTTCCCAGCCATCCAGATTCAAATAATCACACAGAAACTATATTAATTGCAACGCTGTTTAGACTATTAGCTCAATCTTCTTATAAACTAACTCTCACATATTAAACTAACCCATTTCTGTTAATCTGTGTATCACCATGATGCTGTGATTAACCCAGGTAAGGTTCTCTTCTGGCATCTTTCTCCTTCAATAGCTACATGATGTCTCTTTGAGTCTGTCTATTCTCTCTCTCTATCTCTTCCAGACTGACTCTATTCTACCCTGCTATAGTCTGAAGCAGATTCTTTATTAACTAGTGGTAATAAAACATATTCATAGCATACAGAGGGAAATCCCACATCATATCTGGAGTTTCTTCCCGAGAAGTTAGGACAAAGCTATAAAGAATCAAAATTTTTTTTTTCTATAATGATTTTCTGATTCCCAAAACCTAAATAATAAAACCTGGTCTTTACCCTAGGCTTTTACATAGACATTTCCAGTAAAATCAATAATTTTATTCCATATTGGAGAAAGATGCCTTAAAAATTATTAGGGAAAATTTTCCAAAATTAAAATGGTAACAAAATTAAAGCATATCATAATAAAATTTGTAACAAAGTAGATAGAACTAGGATCCAAAACAAAATCCATTTGTAGAATTCTCACAGAGAAAACAGACAAGGAATTGCAATGTAAAGCATAACAGACCAACCTCAATAGATTAGCAAAATTTTCTAGATATATACACTAATAGAAAATATACACATTTCCAAATTGTAGTCCAAAGTTTGGGCTTGGAGGTTGTGACACTTCCTTCCCTAGAGTTAAGGAACTGTCCAACCTATTCTGTGCTTACCACATGTCTGACCATCATTCCCCATTGCTAGCCCTAAGCATGTTCATTTGCTTTGCCTAAGTACATACACCACATGGTACACATGCAGCCCCACAATTCTATCAGTCTTCTCAAGGAGGAAACAGAAGTTTTGTACTAGTGCTAGGAGACTTTTATGAAGCAATTTTTCCTACCTAAACTCCCTAGAAGGTCTTGACTGCTCTTCCAAAAGTGAGAAACTTTATTAAAAGTGACCTTACTGTGTGTTCTCTGTGAAAATATCGAAGTATTTCACCCTTCACTGTTTGCAATAACAGTTTTTGTTTGTTTGTTCATTTCTTATGCCAGAGGCAATGGGTGGGGGTTGTCTTTAAGACTCAGTTGAAGATTGCTCTTCTGTTTTCACATTGAAATATAATTTTCATGTTTTGCCAGAATAAAGAAAAATAACATATGAATAGAAGTAACTCGCCACTTATTAAAACTTAGAGAAGCACAAACATGATAAAACTATGAAGACAGTAAGGATATTAAGACATGAAAGAAATGAAATAATTCATAATTCAAACATTAAAGTATTACAAGCTTCTTTGACTTATGAGAGAATTGTTAGAAAAAACTTAAAACATTAAAAGAGTCAAAATTACATATACACTTTATTTCAAAGAACATGAAATAAATCAGAATAGGACCAATATGAACATCTGCCTATAGATATGTTTTGGTATGTAGGCATAATATAATGTTACACTAAGAAATTCATTAAGTAAAAGAGTAGAAATGGGAGTTGAAATGGATACTGATTATTCAAAATTTCAGTTACTGATATAAATGCATGCAGTATTTTTAAATAATGATGCCGTAAGAAACAAAATAATTTATATCTAGGTTGAATTCATTAGGAACTCTGAGATAATGACACTGAGAATTGCTTGGGGAAATATTAAATCGAGCAATTATACAGATATCTCTTTATGCACCAATATTGAGGCACTGTTTATCATACCCAACACTTAAAATCAGTCTATGTGCAGATCAGGATATCAGTTAATGAAAAATATAAGATATATAAACACAAGGAAGCATTTTTCAGTACTCCGTGGTCAGAAGGAAATCATGTTCAGTGAAGAAGAAAGACATGAAAAGTGAGTGCTGTATTTCTTTTCTCTCTTTGTAAACTTGATAAATATTTTTTTAAAAGAAATAGCCTATTTAGAAAGAGCAAAATATGGAGAGACACGACCAAAAGAGTGTAGAAGGTACATTCCATACATACACAACAGGATAAACGCATAGATTGAAATTCCATACAAATCAATTAATTTGTTAAATTAGTATGAGTTCATAAATATAGCAAAGGGTAACATTTTATAATGCTGTACATATTTCATGATTTTTACAATAATTCTTGTGGCGTTTGCGATATAATAGCTGAATAAATAGTTACAACAGTTTTAAGTTGGGAGTCTAATGAGCATCCTGAGCCTGTTTTCTAAGGCATTCTATTTCAGGTACTTCCTGTACTTTGTCCCTACCTAAGTTTAATTATAAATCATGGAATTGAAAGACTGACTTCTTCCTGCAATGCTTCTGTGAGATGCCCTTTGAAAATGATCTACATCAAAAAATAGATTTGTAATGTAACTTTTGAAGATGTTTTAAAATAAGCAAAAATGAATGCATGAATACCCTTTTAGGGAACAAAGAATCTTTCTGAAATTTTGAGATTCTTGTTTAGTTTAAGGCTTTCTCATACTCTGTTTAGACAGACAATAATTAATATAATAATTTTTTATTAATCATATCATTTCTTAGAGATAATAGGTTCAAGGTTTAAAAGTTATTTTTCTGTTGTTTAATTATTTTTCATTTTAAATGCTTACATATTTACCCTTCTCTGAGTTATCTAAAAGTACTTCCTTACAAGGCTGCCCTTGTCTTCGTTACCTTCAGCACTGTTTGTTCTTAGTACTTAATCACTTGCTTTCTATTAAAAGAACAAATTTAATTTAGCTTATTTTTCATCTTTATGTACAATAACATAATCTCAAATACTTGTGAAACCCTTTGGGTTTCAGTCAGTCATTTCAACTTCTTTCTGTTAAGATTTCAGGGAGTGAGGTTAGGCAGCAATTGCAGAAACAAAATGAGGAAATATTTTCATTAGAGGATAATAGACACCCAGGAATATTTGCAATAAAGAATTAAGAGTGTCTGAAATTCAGTTAATAATTTTCATTTTTAATTTTCCTTGCTATCACACAGTTGAATTATCCCTTTTAAATTTCATGTAGGCAAAACAATTTCCACATCGGATCATAAAATTTAATTTTATTACTTATTTGTTTGTTTGTTTGTTTAATTGGTTATTTTTAGACAGGCTTTTTGTTTTGGTGAGGAAAGGGTTTATTTCTTTTTTTACTATTTATTAATTAAAAATTTCCACCTTCTCCCATCCTCCCATTTCCCTCCAACTAACCCCACTCCCCCTCCCCCTTGTTCTCCAGTCCTAAGAGAAGTCAGGGTGCCCTGCCCTTTGGAAAGTCCTAGGCCCTCCCTGCTACATCCAGGCCTAGGAAGGTTTGCATTCAAAAAGACTAGGCTCCCAAAAAAGCCAGTACATGCAGTAGAATCCAAATCCGGCATCATCATCATTGGCTTCTCAGTCCGTCCCCATTGTCAGTCACAATCAGAGTCCGATGTGATCAATTGTTCGTTCAGTCCCATTCCAGCTGACCTTGGTGAGCTCCCATTAGATCAGTTCCTCTGTCTCTGTGAGTGGACACACCTCTCGCGGTTCTGAATTCCATGTTCATGTTCTCCCTCCTTCTGCTCTTCTTCTAGAAGCTGAGAGCTCAGTCCAGTGTTCCAGTGTGGGTCTCTACCTCTATCTCCATCCATCGCCAGATGAAGATTTTTATCAATGGTTTCTCATCAGCCCACAATTTCAGCCACATTCAGAGAGTCCGGCTTGGTCGCATGTCCCGGTCCAATTGGATTTGTTGAGCTCCCATTAGAACAGGCACACTGCCTCTGTGGGTTGACCCACCCCTCGCAGTCCAGACTTCCTTTCTCATCTTCTCTCTCCTTCTGCTCTTCAATTGGAACTTGGGAACTCAGTCTGTTGCTCTGAGGAGGGACTCTGTCTCTATCTCCATCCATTGCCGGGTGAAGATACCGTGGTGATATTCGAGATAATCATCAGTGTGTTAGTGGGGCAAAGCCAATTCAGGCACCCTCTAATTTGCTGCCCAGGGACCTAGCTGGGAACATCCCCGTGGATACCTGGAATCCCCTCTAGAGCCAAGTCTCCTGTCAACCCCAAAACGACTCCCTTAATGTAGATAACCTCTTCCCTGCTCCCATACCTGCCCTTCCCCCATCTCCACCCTCCCACTCCCCCAAGCTCTCTCCAGTCTTTCCCTTCTCCCTTCTCTCTCCCCTTCTCCCCTTCCCCCAAACCCACCCCAGCCCCTGCCCCCACCCCCATGCTCTCAAATTTTGCCCAGCAGTCTTGTTTGCTTTCTATTTCCAAGAGTGTGTGTGTGTGTGTGTGTGTGTGTGTGTGTGTGTGTGTGCATGTATGTATGTTTTTCATTGGGTTCACCTTGTTATTTGGCTTCTCTAGGTTTAATGTCCTTTTATGGCTAGAGTCCACTAATGAGTGAGTACATTCCATATTCATCTTTTTGGGTCTGGGTTATCTCACTCAGGATAGTGTTTTCTATTTCCATCCATTTGCATGCAAAATTCAAGATGTCATTTTTTTTTTTTTTTTACTGCTGAGTAGTACTCTAATGTGTATATATTCCACACTTTCTTTATTCATTCTTCCACTGAGGGGCATCTAGGTTGTTTCCAGGATCTAGTGACAAATAATGCTGCTATGAACATAGTTGAACAAATGCTTTTGTAGTATGATTGGGCATCTCTTGGGTATATTCCCAAGATTGGTATTGCTGGATCCTGAGGTAGATTGATTCCCAATTTCCTGAGAAACTGACACACTGATTTCCAAAGTGGTTGCACAAGTTTGCATTCCCACCAGCAATGGAAGAGTGTGCCCATTACGCCACATCTTCTCCAGCATAGGCTATTATTGGTGTTTTTGATTTTAGCCATTCTGAAAGGTGTAAGACGGTATCAGTAGACAGGCTTTTTCTGCATAGTCTTGGGTATACTGGTCACTCTATAGACAAGGCTGTTTTCAAAATCAGAGATCTGCCTGACTCTGTGTTCTGAATGCTGAGATCAAGGCATGTACTACCATATCCTGAAAATAGTTTTTACTTAGATCACAAACTATGCCATGTGCTATAATATGGTCCTAGAATTTGGATTTCATACATTAAAGCAGAATCTTAACTAGTGTTCACAAGAGGACAAGGAGAACGGATGGCATGTAACTATATTGAAATTACTATATTTTTTTTTAGAAATAAAGCTAGTAAATGATGTGACACCTTGTAGAATATATGACATAAATTCCTGTCAGAAACCTCTTGTTGGAATCTGACAGTAGCTTAAGTTGCTAATACTCACCAAGATAATATGCTGCTGCTCATAACAACCATGCCATTCTGAAACTAAAAAGTGGGGAAGGAGCCTTTTTTTCCCTTATTTGACTCTTTATTTACTTTTTATTTATTAATTATTCTTATACAGTGTATTTTGATCATGTTTTTCCCATCTCTCTACACCTCCCAAATTTTTCCATCTCCTTACTGACCCAATTTAATGCACTTTCTTTTTTCTATCTCTCACTTTAAAAAATCACACAAAAGATAAAAATTAAAACAATAGACAAATAAAAACAAAATTCCACTAAGACAAAAATTCTGATACATAACAAAATAAAACATAATCTTTGCCAAATTGTGGTATTTATTTTGTGTTGGCGAGGTACTTTTGAGCATTGACCCCCACACGGATGCTTGTTTCATACACCCAGTGACAGTCTGTTGTGGAAAATTGACTTTCCCTTTGCCACTGTGTATCAAATGGAAAAAGCATCGTTATTAGAAGGAACCCAGTGTCTATTACGCCTTTTGACTGTTGAGATGCTGCCTAACTTGAACCCATGCATACTTTTAGGTTCTCTGTGAGTTTAAATGTCCATCCATTCTGTTGCATTTAAAGGATACTGTTATTTTGTAAATCATCTATCACTTTTAGTTCTTTGAAATTTTCTGTCTCCTTTTTTGCCTAGATTTTTGAAACTTGAGAGGGATTTAACAAAGACATACCATTTAGTATTGAGTGCTGCAGTGTGACAAAATCAATTCAGTGAACTGGAATGTTCTTTGGGATAATAAAGATAATTTAGAATACCTTAAATTGAAACACAGGATGATCTGATGGACATAATCTGCGAAAAGACATTCAAGATAAATATTCATTCTAAAATAGCAAAAAAAAAAAAATTGAATGATTTTTTTCCTAAGAAGTTTCAGTGGAAAGGAAGATGGCAAATTTCCAAGAGTCAATGGTAGCATGATATATGTATCAGCATTATAAACAATATATAATGCTAATGGTTGTATAATATATGAATTTAGCATTATATAACCATATAACTGTGATAATATTTGTCTCCAACATTTAAAATAAAAAGCAGAAATTTATGAAGTTTGTACATGAAAAAACTAAAAATAAAAAACCTCTATGAATACACACGCTTAAAATAAATCATAATAAAAATTTAAATAGCATTGTTTTAAGAAAGCTGAAATATAATGGTAAGCAAAATACAATTAAAACACCAGACAGAATAATAGAAATTACTGTAGTTAAGGCTCAAGAGATGGTTTAGCGGTTAAAAATATTAACTGTTTCTAAAAAAGTCTTGAGGTCTATTCTCTGGACCTACCCACATCCAGTGGTTCAAGACCACTTCTATCTCTAGTCTCAGGAAGTCTAATGCCAACCTCTGACCTTTGTGATCATAGTCACACATGTTCATGTGCCTACATTAAGGCACATATATAAATAAAAAAGATATATTTTAAAATGTATTAGCAAAAAAAAGGAGAAAGCTTAGTGCTGGAGTCTCATTAGTGTACCCAAAGAAAAAATTTGAAAAGTAAGTACATATGGAAATACGTTGAAAATATACATGAAAAATATAAATCACATATTATGAGGCATTGAATTAATCAAGAACAGAAATTAGTAAGAAAATTGTGCACTGCTAGTGTCTGGAACTTCATAGAAGTAATTAACTGGAGGACTCAACAAAGTTATGTAGAAATGAAATTGATGTCTTGCCTGCTGAGATTTGTTCAAACCAAACAAAAATTAAAAGTATAAGCATAACTTGAAAACAAAAAAGAAATCAAATGAAAAATTATGTCAAATAATCCAAAATTAATAATTAAAATTAGAATGAATGTAAAATATCAATATATTTTCAAATTCTGGAGAAAGTCATCCTTGATTATATATTCAGTTATAATAGCTTTTTCAAATAAGAAATTCAACTAAAGAATACATAGCAACATTAGGTGCTATTTGGTTATAGGAAGAACTATATAAAAACAGCAATCAGTGCAGAATAATTAACCCATTTAAGATACTAGACTCTCAAATAAAAGTACAAGATGTAAAAATACTGAAAAATGTTATCTATAAAATAACAGGAATAATTGTAAATAAAAATGTAGTGACTGTAAACATTATTATATAATAGAAAATAAAGAACAATCTAATAGTGAACAGATCTCATACCAGAGTTCATACACATACACACACACACACACACACACACACAGGCCACTGAAATTTGAGATATTCCTTAAGATCCCTTAAAAATGTGTTACTTAGAGAACGACTAGGAATGAGTAAAGGAGAGCATGTGTATTTTGTTTTAAAATTTAGAATTATATTAACATATAGGCCTAGTACAGAAAACCTATAATGAAAATGTATTTGTTATTCACAATCTCATTAAATGCAGTACCAGTATACAGAAATAATAAATAGTTATACATTCCTCATATTCGATAATTAATTAAGATATAAATATATGAAACCTGAAAAACTTTTCTGGTATATATCCACTCTTGTTTTTATAAGATTAAAGAAGCCTATATAATTATTTATCTACACTAGATTTATCTAATAGAATTAATTCTATATTTTGTAGTAAAATGTTGAGTACAGAGTTTAAAATTTACTCAACATAAATAAAACTCAAACTGAATAATAAATATGAAATACTATTCCTGTTTACCCCAAGGATTTGTTATTTAATTGGATGAGCTGACTAATAGTAAATGAAGAAGTGTAAACATTTATAGAACAAACTTACATAGACATATATGTGTGTGTATGTGTGTGTACCTACTGTTGTGTTTCCAGATTAGCATCGTAAAATGATGGTGGTTTCATTATTATTAATGAATTTTTGTGAAGCATTATGGTCCATTTAAAGAATTCTATACATTTTACATATTTTGCAAGATTTGTTTTATACTTGGTCAAGATACGCTACATCTGTTAAGATTTATTCTAGATCATATTTGAAGAGATTATTTGACATATCTCATTTATTAAAGTTCTGTGAGAATTATGAATGTCTGAGAAGACACTTAACACTGGTTTGGATGTCCTTAAGAAAGAGCAGATGCTCTCACATATGGAGAGATAAGACTCTGATCTTGAAATTTGAATTTCCTTCTGGAAAACTTTTTGTAGCAACATATGGTAGACAATGAATCTTTAACACTTGCTGGCTGTCGACTTGACAGAAAAATGGGATTAGTTTAAATTTATTTACAGAGATTAAACAAATTGAGCATAGCAATGGATGGAATTGGCCATAATTTTTGATATTCAAAAGATTGGCAAAAAAGTTCTTCTATTCTGCCAAAAATCATTTAAACTCTTTGAATTTTCTATTCAAATATGCAGCATCATATTTTTCAACATAATTCCTGTCTATCTTTGTAAAATCATATAGAGTATTGTCCTTGCCTATAATATCGTTAACCGCTCTAAGAGGAACATAAATTTACATTCCCAAAATTGTGAGAAAAATGCTCATTTGAATAATATTACTCCTTTTTATTTGCTATCATAAAAATGAAACATTCAAAACACAATATCCACATTTAAACATCATCAAGAAAAATCATATCCTTTTTCTATCCTGATGATAATTAGTAATGAGAAAATTCTTCATTTTTTGACTTACACTTATGCCATTTAAAAGTTTAAAAGAAAATGTTCATGTTTGTCATCTATTGTGTCAAACAAGCCAAAATGTATATGGATCATTACTGCATTTAATTAAAATGTAAAACACAGTGTTTACTTACTCTTCTGGAGTGGTGTCATGTGTCTATAGAAACAATAATCAGCATTTATTCCTGCCTCCCTCTTGTCAAATGTCATCACTTCAGCACTTTTTCTCTTCCCCTTCCATTTTTCTGTATTTAATGCTTTCAGGTACAACCTATTTTCAAAAGTATGAGAAACCCAAAACATATTTTCAGTACCCCTTCGTGTTCAGGTCAATTCATAAGAGTTTCAATAGTGAGATACTAACAAAAGATTCCATGTGCACTTGGCATTTGAAATCACAGATAAAATACAGAAAATTAATTTGCCTTCATTGGTTGATTTTACTAGCCTAAGATAGCTGGACTCATATGGAAATAATCATAATGGGATCCTATAATTAATATTTTAAGGGTGTAGTGGATGGTTTAGTATTAACCTATTCTACAAAGTACCAAAGATTTCATAGCTATTTGGAACTATGTATTAAATAAAGCATACATAATACTATTTTAACTCAATCTGGACTTAAGCATATACTGTACTAAGGACACTCTAGTCATTAATGCTCTGGGAATTATTCAGTCAAGCCCATCTTCCCATACATATCTTCGTTAGACAAAATTCCTCTAACTTCTGAAAAATATAAACCCAACATTTCTTTCATTAATAGTACAAAAGTAATTTTTAATATGTTTGGTGTTTTTATTGTCTTTACCATTATCAATACATAAAATAATGCATTTTTTTACTCCCAAAAATTATTTCCATTATTTTTATAGAACTTTGTACTTATTTTGAAAATTTTGTGTGAGTCATAATTATCTGAATTTTTTTTCAATAGTCACATTTTTAAACCTACTCATCAATTCATTTTTTTCTCTAGATACATTATGCTATCTATTGATTTTGTTGAGCAATGAGCATATACATTTATTCATACTAGTATACATAACTACTAATTTGTTTTATTCATTTATTGCAGAATATTATAAAATTTTAAAATATTTGATTCATGTTCTACATATATGTATGTAGCAACAATTAATTAACAAAAAATCTAAAAATCTGAAATAGAGCTACAGAGGTTTATGAAAGGGTTTGGGGGGAGGAAAGAGAAGATACAAATGATGTAATTATATTATCATCTCAAAAAGTAAATGAATAATTTAAAAAAATTATATTTTAGGGTATGGATTCAAAAAAGAAAATATTTTTTAAAATATAACTAAAACCTAAATTCTAAATATAAAGGATTTGGTATCAGTGTGAGTTTAGATAATTTAATGAGACTAGTACTCAATTTTTCTCACCCATGAAAAAGAGTAAAATATCAAATAAAAGACTGATTTTATATAAAATTCCTCAGAACCCAATATTTTGTTTCTTCTTTCAAGTCAACAATCACGTTAACAAGTCAATGTTAAAAATCTAAACATTAATATTTGGTAATTCTGGGTCTAGATAAGCCCCTATTTCTTTTTTTGCCATGTGTGTACCATTTCAAATAAACACAGAGGCTAAGAACCAGTAAGGAACCAGAGGAGTGGGGGATAGATATCTCAAAAGGAAGGGATATTGAATAAAATGCGGTGGAGAGATAAGGGGGAAGCTAATGGAGAGAGAATGGGGAAGCTAGAATAAAAGGGTAAACTGGGGAGAGGGTTTGGAAAGAAGGGTAAAGGAGAGAATATGCTGAGGGATAAGCAACCCTAAAGGCCTTTGCAAACACATATAGAAAACTACTAAAGCTTTTACTGTAGAAACTTCCTTAAGTGTGTTTGTGTGTGTGTGTGTGTGTGTGTGTGTATGTGTGTTTGTAAAGGATGTAAATGGAGTCGTCATATCACCATATACTGGGGAGGCAATGCTCCAGCTAGACATCTTATGTCACCAGGTAAAATACCTGTTTAAGTCAGTGTTCTCTTGTTTTGAAGGAAGAGACACCATGACTGCCTTTCAAAAGCAGTCATTCACTTGGAGCCTGTTTGTAGGTTTAAAGGTTTAATCCATTATTATCATGACAAGGAGCATGATAGCAGGGAGACAGACTTGGTATTGAAGAAAAAGGTGAGAGTTTTACATCAGAATCCACAAGTAGCAGGAAGAGAAAGACAGAGGTTAGGTTTTTTGAACCCTTGAAGAAAACTCCTAGTGACATACTTCCATAAACAAAGCTACACCTCCTATACTCTCTCAAGTTGTGCCACTCCCTGATTAAGCATTCAAATACATTAGCATTCTTATTGAAACTACCACACATGGAATCCACTTTACACAGCAAAAGTGAACAAGAACAAAAAGAACTTGAGCTGATTGGTGGTGTCCCATGCCTTTAATTCCAGTACTCAGGAGGCAGATGCAGGCCAGTCTCTGAGAGTTCGAAGCCGGCCTAGTCTACAAGACCTACTTCCAGGACAGACTCCAAAAACTTCCAAGAAACCCTGTCTTGAACAAACAAAAACAAACAAACAAACAAAAATAATCAAAAAAGGAATTTGAGACTAGACAGGTTATGGGACTAGAGAAAAACATGATGTTAGAATTTTGTTAAAAGAACATAGTAACAAAATGACTACTAAAGACATATGTCTATACCAATAGTTCAATGTCAGTGAAACCCTTATCACAGAATTTTCTTCTCACAGTAGACAGGAATTTTTAAAGGGATCTATACCTGGACAATGTGAAGACAATCTGAGACTTAGGAATATTTGGTCCTGAATGTGATGTTTTGGTCAAAGCCCTTTCTTCCATTCTCTTGTATCTATGTGGAAGGCAAAGTAGAAGATTCTATAGCCGGACGTAATTGATGACTCCAAGGAAACAGCGTCTTTCAGACACAGCAGTATTGGTGCACACATGACTTCACGGAAAGTTGGGCATATATGAGATGAAAAAGTTAAAAGCAAATGGGTCCTAGTACTGAGAAGGACAAGCAAACGTGGTGTCTACTCTGATGAAGAAGTTTTTGGAAATAGATAGATGCCAGCAAAGAGATAATCAGTTTTCTCCAAAAAGTTATAATATGGTATATAAGACATATATTCTAGACTGGGACCCTAGCCCAGTAGTTGGCAAATAGAAGACAAACTCCAATTTTTTTGCATACCTTTTGTTTCATTTGATTATTTCTTTTATGCTTTAAGGTCTGTTGCTTATCTGTTTTGATTTCCATTTTTATTAAATGTGTGCATACAATATACATATATATGAGTTACACAATTTGAGATAATGTTTATGGGGTTTTAAACAAACAATTATTGTTTTACACAATATCAAAATCACACATATCTCAACCAGGTGAAGAAGATATGAGGATTTAACTCAGCTAGTATGAAATGTTGTGAGAATTTTTATATTTAATTTGCAATTCAAAATACCTTATTTATTATAAAAACATAATAATGCTAATTATTCCAATATTACATTATGTATAATATTATACTAGAGTTATATTAATTTCAGTTTCTATAGCCTAATTACATTTTATCAAATCTCTGTATTTTATGCTAAAGCAATTAACTTTCATATTTAGAAAATTATATAGAAAATTATTTCCTCAAAAGAACAAAGTATATACATGCCCTGATTTTGATCTTCAGAGCCCATCAAACAAAAGTGCTTTTTTATTATTTTACATATATACTATACTGTACAAGAAGGAAGAAAATAAAATAGGTAGTCAGAGCCATATATTAGAGAATAGGAATAAAATAACAAACTCACTTACGATAGAACTTCTGAGGGAATTTTCACACCTTGATTCTCGGCATAGGCATAATCATTTTTTATAAACTTTCCCATATCTTATGTATGAAAATTTGACTTGTCTTGTGGCTCAAAAAGCTTTAATCCATCATTTGAGAGGTAGAGACTAAAGGTTCAAGTGTTCAAGGTCATCCTTTGCTACACAATAGTTCAAAGCCCATAGAGAATACTTAAGACCCTATCACAAGAAAAATAATTTACTTTGCAATATAATCCAGAACAGAGTAGCCTTTTACAATGACACTGCCAGTCACAATTTTGTTAGAAACGTAATAAAAATTTCTTTTCGATTCTCAAGAGCTTCTAAGACCTTACAGATTCTGAGGAAACCTTAAAAATTCAAGAACCTGGAACAATGTTGCCCTGTTCTACAAACTAATATCTAAGGACTGAGAGGAAAAAAGTTCATTGAATGAAAATCCAGAAATATGCTTTTCTGTGAGTAAAAAAACTTGTGTTTGCTGAGAGCTTCCACTTCAATGTCTGAGTGCAGTCAAAATATGTTTCTTAAAGAATAACAAACGATCATACTTGAAAAACCAAAATCTTGATGTTAAAGTGTTTCTTTTACTTACTTCTTTTCTAACTTTGAGACAAATCTTTAAACTATATTTCTTGTTATTGAAATATTTTAGTGATACCTTTGAAGTGAGATTCTTTCCCTAAACACAAGACATAAAGATACATTAAGGCATTTTTATTTTCAGTTATTTTTACAGTAAATTAACCATCTTTCTAGTTTCTTACTATCAATCTGAATTTGGTTGCTTTTATGTTTAGTGCAATGAGCTTTGTTCCCAGTCTAGACAGGAGAAGAGAAATCTGTTCCCCCTTCTTAGGTAATACTAACAGCTTCCAAGAGTCCATGGGCCAGGTTATTAAAGATTAGAAGAAATTTTTAGCACTTCTCATAAAGCAGACATCTCATAATGCAGCATCAAGGCCCATTACTGCTCCCACAGCAATGCCTATCAGTCATAGGTAAAGCTTACAAATTTTGAAAACTGTTTCAATCAAAGTGGATAAAATACAAGCCTAGGGATTTACAAAAGTATGGTTCTCGTGCTCAATAGCAGCTATCACAAAAGACAGTTAAAGAATAACTTTGTTCAAAGACTATCCATCTTACAGTATAGGACAACAGAGCGTCAAAATAAAACAAAATGAAATTCAGCAAGAAAATTCAAGCCTTCTTCAGGGATATCTGGCCAGTCGTGATCTGACATCAGACCTATGCTATTCTTACTGAAGTTTGTGCCTAGGGATTACTACTTCAAATCGCCTAATGCAATCTTCTCCATTTAACAATTGCAGTTTCCCATTCCTTAACCTCATTACTGGAACACAGCTGACTGGCTCTATGTTTGTTTACAAGGCTATTATTTTTATAAAGTAATAACGTTCTTTCTTGGTGACTCTGTTGGTTTGTTGAGGGTAGAAGGTCAGGGTGGAGTAAGGGAGGGAAGAAAAATATATAGCTCAATAAAAACAATTTTTAAAAAGACTCAATAAGAGTAGGGAGAAACCCTTATATCAGGGCTAGGGGAAGTAAACCAGTAGGGAGAAAAGAGGCTCAAAAACAGGTAAAAGATTTAGAGATATCCCCCACTCCCACTGTGTGGAGTCTTATAAAATCTCCAAGCTAAACAACACATACTGTGTTGTAGAAGACCCTGTGGAGATCCACGTGGGTGCTGCAGTTGCCACTTTTTTTCTCAGTGAGCCCCTATGAGCCCTGCTTATTTGATTCTATGTGCTGTGCTCTTGTGGCGTCCATGACCCTTCTGGCTTCTGCAATTCTTTCTACCCTCTTACCCTATGTTTTCCTGGGCTTGTCACATAGAATTATGTCACCAAGTCCTCTCCCTCAAACTTTCACACCTTTGTCTTAGATTATCATTGTTACAATATGCTATCATGCACGTTTTATGTATATATACATGGCCTAATATATAAATTCACCTGATGAGTTAAGCTTTGTCATTTGTGTATATTCAGTTTCAAAACTCACCACTCTTTCTTAGATCACCAACATCTGCAGCTTATCTGTAAAAAGGCTAATTTTTCTCCTAGCAGTCTTTAGGTAAATTTGATTTTTATTTTGTCTAGGAGTGGGAAACTGAAAATTTATTCATCTTCTATATTAACATGTCCATTGATATTGTCATCATTCCAGTCTTGTTAATACAATCATTTATAGGTAAGACTGAATCACAGTAGACTTTGTGGTATTCTAGAATTTTTTATTTATCTTGACCCCGTCTCCCTTTATGCTGTTGCCTGAGCCATAGGTGCAATGCTGTGGTATAAATGTTTTCATTTGGTATGGCCTTCCTTTGATCTGTTGATTTCTATATTGCGTCCATTTGTGGCTTTCTGTGGTGGTCTCCATTTGCTAAAAAGATAGGCTTCTTTAATGAGAGTCGTAGCTTCATTAATCGATGGGTATAAGGTTTAGAATACCTTAAGAAATTATGCTGATCTAGGAAAGTAATAGTAATAGATTTCTTTCTAACTTATATATTTCACTACCCCAAGATGCTATGTTTCTAGTACCGAGACTTATATATTTCTTGTTGAGTGAGTCTATATCCAATTAGACAATTATTGGTTGCCACCCAAAATATAAATGTCACTTATTGCGCCTTGCTATACTGGTCATTGTCATGCTCCATAAGTGTGGCACCTGGGCATGGCTGTTCTATTGTTTTCCTCCTTTGGCTTTTTGCATAGTATTATCTGGCACTGCTAAAGGATTACCACATGAGGGACATTTCAGGTCATGACCAGCTCAAATAATCTGAGTCCAACATTCTAAGTATGTGGACTTTAGCAATAAGTCTCCATACTCACGCCAAAGAAGCAACCATGTTCCATATGGTTTTGAAAGTCACTTGGATTACCTGATCAACCATTCAAAAGGCAGTTTCTTGTGCAATATAATGTAGTAGCACATCGTAAATTTATTGCATTTTCACAATATTTAGAGAAAATGAGCAGAGGTAATATTAAATACCTTCTCAGATTAAATTTAAATAACTAGTGAATATTTCCACACAGATTATTTTCATGTAAAATCTGTTTCTAAATGTTAAAACTCGTATACACACTGCCTATTGCAGTTTAACACATTAATAAAAATTTGTTATGTGAAAAAAGCCCCCATTGTCATCTTCAACACCTTTAGTTCAGTCTAATATGTCGTGGTTATGTTGATATTTTTAGAATCTTAGAAACCTGTAGTCAATTATTTTGTTATTTTTTGTTTTTTTCAGATAATAGACTGAATTCATATTCATGGGCTCACTCTTTCCTATTCACTGTTCTGTTATATGCCATTGAACACAGGAATGAAGAATTCTTTGGCTGGCTTCTTCACATTCAACAAAGGCAAAGATTTTGAAATCTCTTTTGTACATGTCACTCACATTTCCTTTATATTTAGTAACATCTATAATTACAGTTGATCCACTCTGCTAATCCAGTTCAATTAGGCCATCCTAAGACAAAGTGACTCATAACCTTAATGACATATGCCATGTTCCTTTTGCCATATTTTCTTTAATTTAATGGTGATAGCAAAATAAGATACAAGATAACAGGGTTAAAAATATTACCTATAACACAACACACTATAGTACTGTTTGTATATAAAGTGGAAACACGAGATTGGACATTCCTATGGTAAAGAAGTTAACACAGATGCAAAGTGCTTGGCTAGCAAGCATCACACCTAGTCTTTAAGATGAGAGCTTCAAAAAATAAGAAAGGAAGAGAAAATTAGATGTCTCTTATTGTAGATGTATTCTTTTATTCTTGAGCCATTGTTAAAAGAAGAAACAATCAAAACAAAAAAATCACAACAAAACAAAAGGCAAAATCAGGCCAAAAATGTCAAAATAATGTATTGTTTAAAAGCTGAGCATAAAGACAAAAATACAAACATTGTCGTCAAATTTATATTAGTTGCTTACATATCAAAATACAATTTAGACCCCAAGGAATACACTATGAACTTCTTAAGAATAAACTGCAAATTTCTTTCAGTAGTTTTACTATTGTGACTGTGCATTTCAAATTATATCTGTTAAGCAAACAATGCTACATTTGAATGCTTCATAATATCCTTTCATACACAGTGTTGCTTCTTAATGGGCTTATTTTAAATCACTGGTCTAATTGATTATTCCACTTTACTCTTTTGTAGTAACAAATAGGTAAAATTAAAGAGGCCCTTTTAGTACCCATTCATTAAAGTCTACATTCTGTCCTCATTATATTCTCTGTTTGAATGGTAATTATTCTAATTTATGAATACAAGTTTTAAAATTTGTAATATATTTAAAAACACATTGCGGTATTGTCAAGATATAATCTTTACTTGGTAATATTGATGTGTTAAGCCATATTAATCAGTATGTTACATATGAACATTACCATAATATTATTTTTCAGGTTTTATTTATATTTGCCTTAAAAGCCTTTCTTTATGAAGAGTCAATACTAGAGTATTTACTAGGTAGGTATTATAAAATGAATTATATAGTAAGCACACAGCACTTTGTGTCTGCATTGTAGCCCTCATAGGGCATTTGGTCCATTTATACTGTATAATGTACTGGTACTTCATGACTTTTTTGCAAAAATTCTTTGTATGAGTATATGGCTTTCTTTTACATCTGCTCCTAAGGTAGTAACTTGATTTGTGCTGTTATAAACAATTATGTAGCTGGATGGTGGTGGCACACTTCTTTAGTCCCAACACTGGGAGACAGAAGCTGGCAGATCTCTATGAGTTTGAGGATAGACTGGTCTACAAGAGCTAATTTCAGAACAGGCAGCAAACATACACATAGGAATACTTTCTCAAAAAGCAAACAAACAAATAAATAAAATAAACAATGATATAGACCTGACAGCCAAGCTCTCTGTAAAATGTATTAATTTATCACGGACAAATGCCTGGAAAGGGAAAGCCTGAATCATTGAATTTTCTGTGCTTTACATTTTGAGGAGCTACTAACAGGTTGTTTCCTAAAAAAGCTGCAAATTACCATCTCCTCTCTCAATATGACAATTTCTCCACATTCTTATATGCTATTAGTCTCTGCATGAGGTGAGTTTGAAAGTGTTTGGTCCGTCATTGTTATTAGATGCATACTTTTAGGGACCTGTAAGCATATTTTTATGTAGCTATTAACCATTTGTGTTACTGAAAATACTTAAGACCCTTAACTGAAGCAATTAAAGATTCTTATGTTTTCATAGTTTCAGAAGTATTTATCCATAATCTCTTTTGGTTATATTGTTTATTAGCCTGTGCTGAAAGAATGCAAAATAGCAGGAGTTTGTGATACAAAAAGTTGATTATATTATTTCATGGGTGTCAGGAAAGAAAGGGAGAAAGAGAAGGCACTGGAGCATAAGGGAGAAGAGGAGGGGATATACAAACTGAAAATGATACCCTGAAGCAACGAATATAAGATAAAAATCCCTTGACCGATTCTCAATAACTTATGCTTCTTCCATTACGCCTTACCGCCTGAAGCTATACCTTCTTTCTATGAGCTCTCCAGGTTGGTGTCTAAGACATTAACATATGGAAATTTGGGGGACACTTATTCAAGCTGTAGTTCTCTGCATTTAGTTTCTTTAAAAATCATGTCAACCAAATATGTTACTCCAATTTTTTTATTCTTGTATTGGAAGAATTTATTATATATTCAAATTCTATGTCAAATATATAATTTATGTGGATGTTCTTCCTTTCTCTGAACATTAAATTGATTCATGATACACTTTTTCATTCAAATGATTCTTCCTGATTTTAAAATGTCATTCATAATTTTATTATTTTTTATTTTGATAGGTCTAACCTGAGTGAGATTAGGATATCCCATGTGTTTTTGAGAATTGTATTGTTTTAACTACAACTTCTGATACATTTCTTAGCACCAGCTGAGAAATGATGGTATTTTAATAATAACTTTTCTTACAGTTTAAGCAAAAGCTAATTAACCACTGCTGTAGGGTCTGTTTTTAGAGTCCTATTTATAATATATGTGGGCTCATATTCATACATCATAACATCATAACAGCTTTTTAAGTTTCTGTAGCATATAATATTTTTTTAAGTGAGGTAATGTGTAGTTTTCAATGGTGTTCTTTTCCAGCACTGTTTTACTTGTTGATTTCCTATGACTTTCAGGAGACAACTGCTTATTAGAGTAAAAATGCCCTAAGGATTTTTTATACATTGTACTTATTGTGCCAGTGTTAAGAAGTCTGACTTCTGTTAGTAGGAATTTGTATTCTTTTCCATGAAATAGAGAAGTGAAATGGATATGTTTCAAAATATTCACTTTTTCCTGTAATAATATTTTTCAATAATATTTTATAAATGCATGAGCAGGTATATGTGTGAGTGATGCACAAATATTTTTGTTGAAAAAAAAATAGTTACTATAGCCTGAAGTTCTTTTGGTGAATTAGTTCCTAATATTTTGTCTTTACTATTTTTTATTATTGACATTATTATACTCAAGATATGAAACAAATTAATTGCAATTAAATTTCATTAGCAAATAGACTTCTATAGAAATTCAAAAAATGAATAAAAGATCAATAAGTGTATAAAAACCATTTATGATAATGAATGCTACAATTAAAGTTGACAAACTAATTCAAGCTACCCAAACAATTTATGGGAGAAGCAATCTTCAATGAATTGTTAATGATGTTAATTATAGAGTTGGAAAAATATAATCTAAAAGTTCATACTTAAACACAAAACCAGAAGTAATCAAAATATTGTCTTTAATTATTTACTTATTTTTATTGATTCTTTGTAGATTACACATGACACCTCTTGATCTCATTCCTCTTCTTCTTGCAACCTCTTATCCCCAAAATAAATTAAAATTTAAAACAAAAGCAAAAATATAAACAAATAAACTAAAACAAAAATGTCTTGGAGTGGAAGCTGTAGTCTGACATAGTGAGTCTCATAGTACATCCTTTAGTCCCAACATCTTAACTTGTAAGTGTTCAATGCAATGCATCCTTGGTATGGTTCAAATCCTCTGGTTTCTGTTAAACCTACACCAGCTATACTGAACCCTCACTCAGACTCCTTTTATATTTTCTGTTGTTGCCTACTGTTGTGGAGATCCTGCAGATTTGGAACTGAAGGTCTGAACCCTTCATAAGCTCCAGCATGTCATAGATGAGGAGGGTGTAAGGTGGGTCAACTCATAGCCTGTCTCTGGATCTGGGCGATAGCTGGGTTGGTCAACCTGTCAGTTTTCCCTCATCTACACCATGTGTCCTCCAGCATTGCCTTGGTTAACTCACCCACTGCAGCAGGCAACAAGGAACTGGGCCATTTCTCCAGCTTTCCTGAGGACTGTCTAACCCATACCAACACCTTCAGCAGCAGGTCTACTGTTCTGCCTGGGCACCTGTTCTCCTGAGTGCTGCAGTTGGTAAAGTGCAGGAACAGCTCTTCTGCCCTAGTGTTTCCTGGACCAGTGCTCCCTTCTGCTGCAGGTGGTAAGGTTGGGAAAGGGGGTCTTTCCATCACCTTGCTACTACATAGCAGATGGAGGAGGCATGGTCACCTCTCTTGCTCTCACATCCTCAGGAACAGCTCAAAAGGATCAGTTCTAGTATTTTGCCCAGATCCTGGACATGTGCACTGCCCTTGATGACAATAGAAGCCTTGGACATCAGCACAGACCTTGGCTCTCACAGGGCCATGAACCCAGACATTTTCCTGGTCACAGCTTGGCCCATAAGATGCCATGTCACTGGCTGTCAGTGTATGCCACTCAAGTCTGTAGAGCCCTTACAGTGACAAGGCTTGCAGACACCAATCCTACCACTGTTGCTGACACAAGCCTTTGGTTTCAACATGGGGCATGGACATAAACACATATTCAGGCTGCAGTAGAACCATGGACCCAAACACGGTATGTGGCAGCATCACCTGTCTAGATATCATCATAGCTATAGATGGACCACAGTGGTGGTTTGGAACTCAAGCTTTAACATGTCCCTAGGTGGTGGCCCAGTCCTAGGTCATTGATTCACCCTTTAATGCTAGTAGGCGTCATAGACATCAGTACAGACTGTGGCTGCAGTAGGATCATGAACCCAAACATGGACCTCAGAAGCAGTCTGTTCCCGGTCATAACTATGGACCCAGGAGGCAGTTCAGGCTATCCAAATCTAAAAGGCCTTGTAGCAACACGACCCTCAAACACCAACATGACATCAGTTGTTGGCCCATACCATGGAGAACTCCACGAAATTCAGTGACAATTGGAGTCACTGGCATCAACAAAAAGCCCAGTTGCAACAGGGCCACTGACACAAACATGTCCCTAGCAGCAGACTGGACAATGTGTCAAAATGGATCTGGGAGCAGGCCTCTTAGATAGCATGACTTGTGTAGCAGCACATCCTTCAGACATCAGAGTGGGGACCTGAGTCAGGCAAACAGACTAGAGGAAGAGAAGCAAAAGAGCGAGGAGGCAAGAAGAAAAACTAGAGACAAAGTAATAAAAGGAAAGAGAAAAGGCAAAGAGAACGAGCTCGACCAGGCAGGCACTTTTAAGGGGTGAACATGTTGCATAGCTGATGATGGGAAGGGAGCTGGTGACGTGTAACTGCTTTGGCAGCTAGTGCAGAAACTAACCTTGAAATTCTTTAATGAAAGAAGCAGAGTTAGACATATAAGACCCATTTTTTTCTCCATTTGAGAGAGGTCACTCAGAGATAGGTGAAACACAGCTTAACAAGCTGCACAGCTAGCAGGAGCTGAGTAGAGGGACAGAATGAAAGAACAGAGAGAGGGCTTGAAAAGAAGAAAAGAGAAAGATTGAAAATAGGGTACATCCTTCAGTCTAGCAGATCCCTGGCAGAATGTTGCAAAGGTTCTGTAAAATATTATATATATGGTACTGGGGGGAACTATTTGAAATGATATAATAGTGTTATTTGTTCCAGATCTAATTGCAAAAATGAATGAGTTTAGAAGGCCTTACATCAGGCACTAAGTGTAAAATTTTGCGGTTTTGTAAAAGGCATACTAGAAGGGTGTCTGGAAGGATACTGGAAGATTCAATTACTATGAGTGAAGTACAGAAGTAAGCTCCAAGCTTCTGCAATTCCTAGTGTCCCAGAAATTCAGAAAGGCTCTGCACAGTAAGTAGACACAGGCTGTCCCATACATTGTCATTTAAAGAACAGGAGCCACGGGCTTGACAGAGCCAAAAGTCAAGAAACCGCACTTTAAAAAGTATGGCTCACTCTTGGGGGGTGGCCAGAGAAGAGTGTCAGTGAAGAGTATCAACCATAGCCTTGAATTCATGGTTGGGAACTCCACTACCTCCAGGATTACCAGAGGGATGCCAGAAGCTCAACAGTTTCTCACACAGATCCAGGAAATCATTTACCCTGACTTGGAGAAGGGAAACTCACTGGTTTTATTGCTGTTGGGTGGAGCAATCCCTCAGTTGAAAAAGTGATATTGTTAGAGCTGGACCAGTGTAGCACAAGAGGCTGGCTTGTTGGGGTTTCTGTCCCGCCCGACATCCCACAGCCGGCCTACCCCAAGGAGAAAATCACACACAGAACTCCATAAGATTATAAACTGGTTGGCCCATTAGGCCAGGCTACTTATTAGCTCTTATAACTTATGTTACCCCATTATCCTTATCTACGTTAGCACATGGCTCAGTACCTTTCCCAGTGGGGCAGCTTACATCTTTCCTCTCTGGTGGTCTGGGCAGAACTGTGGAGGGAGCTTCCTGTTTTCCCAGAATACTCCCAGTCTCTTTGCTCTAAGCCTACTTCCTGTCTGGCTTTCCTGCCTATACTGCCTGCCTGGCCAATCAGTGTTTTATTAAAATATGATTGACAGAATACAGACAATTCTCCCGCACCACTTCCCCTTCTTTTTTTAAAAAACAAAGGAAAATATTCATAGTCCATTTTTGGGGAATGTGGGTGTAGTATTTCAGGCTACTTCCTGCTGGTTGGGGGCGCTGATAATCTTATGGGGACCTAAAGAAAATTTAGAGTTATAATCAAGTCCTGACTAGAGTATCCTGTGAGACCTGATCATCTCAGGCAGTGCCTTGAATCCATTCTGGATGTAGAACTCAGACATCTGGGCCATCTGTTCCTACCGGAGATTGCTCAGGTGGTCTCCCTTGGCCAAAGATGATTTTTCTTAACTCTGAATAAACCCAGAGCCTCTCATTTTCTGTGGAAACAAAAGCAAAATCTCTTCTCCAAAGTAACATACCTTTTGACTTCAATTTTGAAGCCAAGGTATTTTCAAAATACCTATCTTGGATTAGTTCAGCAGCATTTACAAACAAAAGTCTTTTAGCAGTTGTTGTTCCTTCCTCAGCATTCAAACAATTCAAAGATAGCATAATAACACACAGTATCAAGATTCTCTGTGTATTTTCCATCTTTATGCGCCTTTATTTCAACCTCTACTTCTTTTAATTTTACTTTTAACTTTTGGCTTTTTGAGACAGGTTCTCTGTATATATCTTTGTCCTGAAATAACTCTGTAGACCAGGCTGTCCTTGAACTCACAGAGATCCTTCTGTCTCTGACTTCCCAGTGCTGGGATTAAAGGTGTGTGCTACCACACCTTGAACTCAGAGATCTGTCTGTCTCTGCCTCCCAGGCATTGGGATTAAAGGTGTGTGCTACCACACCTTGAAGTCACAGTGGTCAACTACCTCTGCCTCCCCAAAGAAAATCAATCACACAGAGATCTCTATAAGTTATAAAGCTGATTGGCCCATTAGGTCAGGCTACCTATTAGCTCTTATAACTTATGTTACCCCATTATCCTTATCTACGTTAGCACATGGCTCAGTACCTTTTCCAGCGGGGCAGCTTACATCTTTCCTCTCCAGTGGTCTGGGCAGAACTGCAGAGGGAGCTTCCTGTTTTCCCAGAATACTCCCAGTCTCTTTGCTCTAAGCCTACTTCCTGTCTGGCTTTCCCGCCTATACTGCCTGCCTGGCCAATCAGTGTTTTATTAAAATATGATTGACAGAATACAGACAATTCTCCCACACCAGACCAGATTACAGGATTCCAGCATGACTCAGACTCATGGTGGGCATAAGGAAATTTCAGGAGGTCCTCCTGAATCTTGCAACATCAATATTATTATTTAAAAATGGTAAGAAGGAACACAATACAACCAAAATCTCATATGGGAAGTTTATTAAGGGTGGGGGTAGGATTGGAAGAGAGAGGCCCTAAAGTCGGCCTGCCTGTTTGTTAGAGTAGCAGGAAAAAGGAAGGGGGAATATATGCACAGAGAGACCACTCAGTGACATAGCACACATGCACAGACTACAGAGTGACTTAGTGGCTTAAGGCCCTGGGCTGAGCAAGCAACTGACTGTTGACAATGCATGTGTCCAGGAAATGCGTTTAGTGGCTACAGGTGAGGGATCTGAAAGCAGGTTAACATGATAACTGAAATGCTAGCAAGTGTATGACCTTAGGAAATGGTTGTGGTTGATGACGTATTCTGCTAGGTTCCCAAGGGCAGGCCAGAATAATGCCTGAATTATGCTAAAAAATGTGATCATAGGTGGTGACCAGCCTCTTGGAGTCTGAAGGCACCCCATTGATAAACAGGAGCAACAGACAACAACACAGAATACCACAACTGCATCAGGATAGAGACTCAGACTTGACCCTAGGCAGCAGCCCAGGCTGTGACATCACCATGTGACAAGCAGATACCCACATCAGTAAGTTCCTCACTGCCCTCAACTATTCTGATCTGCATTCGCTTTAGCACTTGATCCTTTCTGCCTTTTTCTGTCTTTCATTCCCCCACTATATACTTGCTAACCATAAGGATGCCTAACGTCCCAGTGACAGAGACATTGGTGGGCCAGTGGTTGATCTCTGCTGCCCAAAGCCAGTGCCCTGGAGCAAAACTCTACCTGTTCTCTTTGCACTTTTGGACATCATGGTGCCGAGTGACTGGTCATTGATCTCTGCCTACCCAGGGCAATTATACTGGGTGGAGCTGTAGCTGTCCTTCATGTGCCCAGAAATCATGGCACTGAGGAGCTGCTAGAACATTCTTAAACAAAACTAATGAAGCTGCAGGCATTACAATGTCAGATTTTGATTATACTGTGGAGATTTAATAACCAAGAAAGCTTTAATGTAGCTTTAGAAAGACACATAAGCAAATAAAAAAATAAAGAATAAAATGCACAGAAATATAAGATCTGAAACTATACAGCAATTTGAACAAACCATGGGAGAAATACTTCATAACATGAATATTTATACAGCAACCATTTTATCCACATTCCCCAAACAAAATGAAAGAAAGACAACAGCAGAATCTGTGGTTATGTTAAACTAGGAAATATTGTTTTCTTTTTTCACCTGGTTTCTGATTTTCTTTCCCTTTTTCTTTCATTTATTAAATTTAATTTTTGAACACTCTTTTCTCATTTTACATACCTATCACAGTTCCCCTTCTCCCAATTTTCCCCAACTTGCCTCCTCTCTAGGCCCCATCCACTCCTCAGAGTGGGTAAGCCTTCCCTATGGGGAGTCAACAAAGTCAAGCACATCACTTTGGGTCAGGACCAAGGTTTTTCCTGCTATAGCTAGGCTGAGTAATTTATCCCTCCAAAAAGAATGGGCTCCAAAATGCCAGTTCAAGCCCTAGGGATAAATCCCGATTTCAGTGCCAGTGGCCCCACAGACTACCAAAGCCACACAACTGGTACCCACATTCATTGGACATAGTTTCCTGAGAAACCACCACACTGATTTCCAAAGTGGTTTCACAAGTTTGCATTCCCACCAGCAATGAATGAGTGTTCCCCTTACTCCACATCGTCTCCAGCATAGACTATCCTTGGTGTTTTTGATTTTAGCCATTCTGACAGGTGTAAGATGGTTTCTCAAAGTTGTTTTGATTTGTCTTTCCCTGATCGCTAAGTAAGTTGAACATGAACTTAAGTGTCACTTGGCCATTTGAACTTCTGTTGAGAATTCTCTGTTCAGTTCAGTGCCCCATGTTTTAATTGGGTTAATTAGAATTTTAAAGTCTAGGTACTTGAGTTCGTTATACATTTTGGAGATTAGACCTTTGTCTGATGCAGGGTTGGTGAAGATTTTCTCCCATTCAGTAGGATACCTTTTTGTATTAACGACAGTGTCCTTTGCTTTACAGAAGCTTCTCAGTTTCAGGAGGTCCCATTTATTCGATGTTGCTCTTATTGTTTGTGCTACTGGGGTTATATGTAGGAAGTGGTCTTCTGTGCCCATGTGTTGCAGACTACTTCCCACTTTCTCTTCTATCAGGTTCAGTGTGGTCAGATTTATATTGAGGTCTTTAATCCATTTAAACTTGAGTTTTGTGCATAGTGAGAGTTATGGATCTATTTTTATTCTTCTACAGGTTGACACCAGTTATGCCAGCACCATTTGTTGAAGATGCTTTCTTTCTTCCATTGCATACTTTTAGCTCCTTTGTCGAAAATCAGATGTTCATAGGTTTGTGGGTTAATATTTGGGTCTTCTATTCAATTTCATTGGTTGACTTCTCTGTTTTTATGCCAATACCAAGCTGTTCTCATTACTGTAACTCTGTAATAGAGTTTGAAGTCAGGGATGGTAATGCCTCCAGAAGTCCCTTTATTATATAAGATTGTTTTGGCTCTTCTGGTTTTTTTGTTATTCCATATAAAATTTATTATTGTTCTCTAAGGTCTGTGAAGAATTTTGTTGGAATTTTGATGGGGATTGAGTTGAATTTATAGATTGCCTTCAGTAGAATTGCCATTTTTACTATGTTGATCCTACCCATTCAAGAGCATGGGAGATCCTTCCATTTTCTAGTGTCTCCTTTAATTTCTTTCTTCAATGCCTTAAAGTTCTTGTCAAATGGATCTTTCACTTCCTTGGTTAGAGTTACGCCATTATACTTTTTGCTATTTGTGGCTATCGTAAATGGAGAAGATTCTCCGGTTTTCCTCTCTGCTTCTGTATCCTTTATTTTTCTGTTTAGCTCTGACTGTCTCTGAACTCACTGTGTAGATGAGGTTGCCCTTGATCTCAAAGAGATCCAGCTGCCTCTTCTAATGAGAGCTCAGATTAAAGACTTGTGCCACTGCTGCTTGGTTTCATTTTTAAAAAAAAAAAAAAAAAAAAAACAAAACTCTGTTGACATGCACGATTTGCTAAATTTGTCTTTGTGCTAGGTCAAATAATTGCTAGTAAGTTTCTTATCTGGGCATAAACATTAAGCACACCTTTCACTTATCAGGTAATATTTTATTTTACCTGACAAAAAAAAATTATTTTAGACTGTTTTGTATATTGGTGAAATTTAGGAATAAAAGAGAATGCACTTCTATTTTGTTAGCTATCAAATGTTTATATGCTTATTTATATAAATGTCCCATGAGCTACTATCTCTTGCATGATCAATTTCACATATATCATAAATCAATAATCTGAAATAATATTGGTTTCATAAAGTAGAAAAATAAATACATAGTAAATATATACCAGGTGTGCACAGTATTTTGTTATCAGCCCCCTGTCAACATTCCAACAAAGAAAAATATATTCTTGCCTAGAAAATGAATAAATTAATAAATATTTATATGCAAATAACCACAGAAATAATTACATTAAAATGTTTGAACCCTCCCATAATTCCTATTTCTTCACTATCAACAAATTTGTTCACCCAAAATGAATATAAAATGATCTACAGTGTTACTTGGTGTGGGAGAATTGTCTTTATTCTGTCAATCATATTTTAATAAAATGCTGATTGGCCAGGCAGGCAGTATAGGCGGGAAAACCAGACAGGAAGTAGAGGTGATGCAATGAGAACAGGAGAATTCTGGGAAGCAGAGAGGTTCCTCTGTCACTCCTGCGCAGACCACCGAAGAGGCAACATGTAAGCTGTCACATTGAGAAAGGTACTGAGCCCGTGTGGCTAACATAGATCAGAATAATGGGTTAAGATAAGTCATAAGAATTAATAAGTAGCCTGACCTAATGGGCCAATCAGTTTATAACCTTATGGAGTCTTGTGTGTGATTTTCTTTGTTGCTTGCCAGCTGTTGGGGTACTTGGAGGGATGGAAACCCCAACAAGCTGGCCCCCTCATGTTACAGTTACTTGTTTGTTGTATGTGGTTCCGTCCCTCTGCACTGCAAGTGTGTGTGTGTGTGTGTGTGTGTGTGTGTGTGTGTGTGTGTGTGTGTGAGTGTGTGTAGGTAATTATGTGTTTATTTAGAAGTCAATAGCTGATTCCTCAATCTCTTTGTGTTTTACTTTTGATAAAGGACCTTTAAGTTAACTTGAAGTTTGTGACTGACATAGACTAATTATCTGTGAATTTCCAGATCTGACTGGTTCTGTCTACTCAGAGCTGGGATTAAATGTGTACACTGGAATGTCTATTGGCAAGGGGGCTGCCAAGAGTTTACCCACAGGTTTCTATTTGAGCACTGAGCTCAAATTCTTGTTATGCTTTGTTAGAAGATATTTCTATATTATATGTGAACTGAAGTTTTTGGAAGAAGTTGGAAACTACACCATTAGCTCAACTATCTTCAAGGATTTTCTTATCATCACAAATGATATAAAAAATGATGCAACCCAGAGTCTACACTCATGTAGCTCTCAACTGTATCTGTACATATTAGATAAATTTTGGATTGATTAGTTCATAAAAGAATATATTAGAAATTCTTGCTCTACAATCTTAATCAACCAAAAGAATTATATGAACATATGAAAGAAATCCTTCTGCCAAAGCGAATTTAATTTCAGTAGAATGATGGATAAAAATAACATTTTATCTTGTTATGTATGATTATATTGCAAGACAAACTAAAAACTTTAATTGATGAAAATATGCACACCAATATAGAAATGCTGTAAAGAAATATTAATTTCAGTTGTAAATAAATATTGATTAATATCAGTTATACAGAATATGACTACATTTCTTTTTTTTAATTCGTTTTGATTTTATATTTGCTTTTTTGGTTTTTTGTTTGTTTGTTTGTTTTGAGACAGAGTTTCTCTGTAGCTTTGGAGTCTGTGCTAGAACTTGCTCTTGTAGACTAGGCTGTACTCAAACTCACAGAGATCTGCCTGTCTCTGCCTCCTGAGGGCTGGGATTAAAAGCATGCGCAACCACTGTATGGCTAATAATGTACCTACATTTCAAACACCCCCCAGATAAAATATAAATGCATCTAGTGTAGGAAGCTGTACATGGTCATTATTCAATTTCTGTAAAAAAAGGAGTCCTAAAACAGTAACACAATGTTTTCTTCCATTGCATTTCTACTAGATGTCTCTTTGGCTCCAGGTTTCTTTAATTATTGTCTTTGGCCTTCTTCCTCTCTTCATTTCTCCAAATAGAGCAGGTATTTTGGAATAAGTTGACAAAATTGTCATTTTTTAAAACGTTGTGTTTGCCCATATTTTGTTCATTAAACATGCAAGGATTAACACATCATTTTTTCAGATTTTATCCATATTACTCTTATTTATATCTCATGAGGGCCTTATGAGACTAGTACACCTACTAACCTTATCTTATAGAAAAATAAATTTAGATTAGTGAACTCAATCAATGTGTCAAAGTATTTCAGAAATTTAAAGACTAAACAAAACCCACAGTGCATAGTCAATGTTGAAAAAGTGAATTAGAAAATGAAATATGAAAGCAAATTGAATGAATAGATAAAAACATAGTCACAAAGAAAAAACCCATAGTAAATGACTCAGAAAATGAATAATCATAAAGTAAGTTTGCATAAAAAAGCAAATGGCTGTAATTAAATTATTTATTTTATTTTTAATTTTTTTTACTCGTGTTATGTATCAACCACAGTTCCTCCTCCTTCTCCTCCCTCCCATTGGATTTCTACATGTAGATGAATGGCTAAACTTACTGGTAAAGAGATTTTGCAGGCTTTGTATTTCTTTTGTTAGAGTTGCAGATGTGTGATGGCTCCTGCTTTTTACATGAGTATTGGGGATATGAACTCAGGTCTTTTTGCTTGTGTATAGAAACTTTGAAATCAAACTCTTTTTCTAAACACATCAAAGTGGACATTTTTAATGTCTTTATAAATTCCTTCTTTTTACTTCTTTAAATTGCCTCCACAAATTTAAATTTATACACTATGTATATTAGCCTGGATGATTTGCAATAATTTTAGTCATTTTAGGACACTAATGAAAAACTCAAAACTCTCTAGATTGATAAGGTTACTAGTTTTCAGGGTCTAACATAACCAACACCCTGGAGGTTATGAATCATTACCTGACCTATTAGGTGTTGTACATCTTTCCAAAAAATAAAATGTATAAAATTGTTATACCCAATCTGAGTAATGAAATTAATACATTTTTTTATTTTTATTTTTTTATTTTTCAAAGTTTATTAAATTATAAAAGTTTCCATTTCCGGCCCTCCTCCCCAAACCCTCCCACTCCCCCCAATCCCTCTCTTCCTCCCTCTCCATCCCTAAGAACAGTCAGGGTTTCCTGCCCTGTGGGAAGTTCAAGTTCCTCCCCCCCTCTCTCCAGGTCCAGGAAGATGAGTATCCAAACAGACTGGATCCCAAAAATCCAGTATATGCAGAGGAAACAAGTCCCAGTGCCATTGTCAATGACTTTTCAGAAAGACTCCAGGCCAGCCACATTCAGAGAATCTGCTTTGATCATGTGCTTGTTCAGTCCCAGTCCAACTGGCCTTGGTGAACTCTCATTAGATCAGTCCCCTTGTATCAGTGGGTGATCGCACCCCTCGAGGTCCTGATTTCCTTTTTCATGTTCTTCCTACTTCTGCTCCTCATTTGGATCTTGGGGGGCTCAGTCCGGTGCTCCAATGTGGGTCTCCGTCTGTATCGCCATCCATCGTCGGATAAAGGTTCCCACTGGTTTGGCCTTCTTTGCTCACGTTCTCTTTCCTTCTGCTTCTCGTTTGGACCAAGGGAGTTAAGTCCAGTGCTCCAATGTGGGTCTCTCTATTTCCATCCATTGCCAGATAAAGGTTCTATGATGATAAGCAAAATATTCATCAGTATGGTTATGGGCCAAGGCCGGTTCAGGCACCCTCTCCTCTGTCCAGAGAACAATCTGGGGATCTCTCCTTGGACCTGGAGAAAATCATGTAGATATCCTCCTGGAGATTGGAAATAGACAAGAGTCCCAGGTAACCTCGGATGCATGGGAGGGTGGAAGGGTTGTTGGAAGGGGAGAGGGTTAGAGAGAAGGGAGTAGGGGAGGAATGGGGAAAGCTCGGGGGACTGGGATGGGGGGAGGGAGGAAGGTTGGATATGGGATCAGGGAAGAATATATCTCAACTAAGGGAGTCATTTTAGGGTTTACAAGAGACTTGATTATAAATGGGATCCCAGGTCCAAGAAATTAATACATTTTAAATCAGTTATCTTATAAAAAGTATTTTATTTTGTTATAGAATTTCTACCTAATGTAAGATTATATTATATTTTCACACTAAAAAACCTTGATGAATCATGAATCCTTATTGGTAAATATGTATCCTCATTACTTCCTCAAAATTCCAAAGATAACAGATATTAGAAGAGTTAAAAAAGTCATGCAGTTTGAAAGTAAATATTCCACCTATAGATAAGTTCTAGTAAGTTCCATTTGTCTCAAAACAGATTGTCTGTAGGAAATAATTGTTACCTGAATTAATACATAATACAAAATAGTCCTTTTTGTATTAAACTAAACTCCCTGAAAAGCAATATTTTAACTAAATTGCAGTGATTATGAGCAAAAAAAATCAATCTAGGTTTCCAAGTGCAGAATAGGAATTCTTCTCAAGAACTGCTTAATGTGACACATTCATATAATTAATGTTTTATGAAGGAAGTTTCACAGAAGACACCCGAGGCTGTGCAGTTTTATTATCTCTAGATAGAATGCACCATATTCTTTGTTTATTACTGTAGGTTTTGGATCTTTGTACAGTACAGAATATTACCTTCCAGCAATAAACAGTTGTGCATAGATTGCATGCTTAGGTCTCTATGATCAATTACTTCTTTTTTATTTCATTGTTTCTAAAGTTTTGTTCATGCTTGCTACAATGCTCTCCCTTCTAACCAGAGGTCTGTTAGGCATCTAATCCTAAGATTTTTTTCACACTGTGTAGTATTTTCTCTTGCCAAACATGTACCTTTCTTCAACTTCTTATGAGCTCACATTTAGACAATAAATCGTATCACATGAGCATAATAGAATATGACTTGTGGCTCTGCCTCTTGCGTCTTTCATCTCTGATTCATACCCAGAGCCTCCTTATTATACCCATTTACTTTATTCTGTGGATTGGTATACAACATAAATAGCAAAACATTTATAGCCCTTTTCTTAAAAGAGAGATATTTAAATTCTCTAATGACAAATTTTCCACAATAAAACTAAAATTTATATTGTAAAATTATAAATGCATGAATGTAACTTAGCAGCAGTTTCCACTACACTTTACTATTTGCAATGCTTCACATTTATAAATAACTGTAAATTTTGTAAAGTTTCACTATTGGACATTTAAAGTTCTCGGTTACAGCTGACATTCTAATCCAGGTTTCTGAACTTTAACAGTAAACTGTTTTATTCCTATAATCGACTTAAACATGAAAAGAACCTTTGGGGGTTTTTTGTAAAGTCTTTGTCAAATTCACACAATTTGAATTTACCATGAAGAAGGATACTTCCTCATCCATTAGGAGGATACCTACAGAATGGAGGAGGGCAATGAATGCCAAAGTGTCAATCACAGGAGATGGACACCACAATGTTTCAAAGTATTTGGACTGGTGCCATAGTGCTAAACTTTGCCTGAAGTGTGATACAGAAAATCCACAGGTAAGAAGATAACTGGAGGAGATTTGCTATTTTAAGGAAAGCAGTAAGCTTAGGATGGAAGAAAAGGCAATTTTCTTCAGCTCTAAAACATGATTAGGAAAGATGTGGTCTTCTATGTATACACTACTACCAAAAGATCCCAAAAGCAGTCTGAAATTGGGCTTTGTACAAAGGCAGTGTTGCACTCTGGCAGAAAGCATTTTAAGTCATTCTATTCTACGAGAAACAGACAGTCTGAGTTGTTTCAATATATTTTCAGTATTTATGATTTTATATTTCTATAATATTTTGTAGTTACTCTTTCTCCATTCAAACAAAATCAAAACTGCATTTAAAACATTTTTGTAATAATTCTTAAATGACTTTAACCAATGTGTTCTGATGATAAATCATGTATACTTACATGAATTTGAATGTAAGAAATTTTGATAAAAAGTCACATATAATGATTATATGGATGTGAGTGTGGATATTGCTTCTATACTTCAAACAAATACATCATCAATATCTGATTTTATCTAGGAGGAAACCTGAATGATTTACAGAATGTTAGTTTGAACTTCACCCGATAATTAGTAAACCATCTAATAATTTTCCTGTGTCTTTTATAGCCTTATTTAACTTTATTAAAACCTATACTCTTTGAAATTGTGAGAAAGGCAGACATATTTTTCAGCTTGAAAAAATATTGTATTCCATCATATAGTGGAAAGTAATTTTACCTAAATTTAATGGTGCTTATGACGTAACTGATTTCAAATATATCAAATTTATTAGTAATACTAATTGTAGAATTTCTATTGCTTTTAATTTTTGAAAGATCTACTACACATCAAGTCAGGTCATAATATGTAGCTACTAAAATCTTGGTTACAGTAACCTGTAAGGACTTTTTGGGGAATTTTTAATTTGTTACTGCTGGATTAAACAATGAAAATTGCTATAAAACATCCTACCTCATTTTCTCAAACTTCACATTGTTTTCTTGAATGTAAATATTTGCCTTAGTCTTAGAATATTTACTGATAATTTGTCAATCTCACTGATAAAATATGTAAATATTTCAGGATAGGGATTAATATGTAGTATTACTTTACTAAGTAATATTAATTATATTTTAACTTTTGAAGGAAAAGTGAGTAAAATATAATAAGTTATAATTAAATGCATTTGTCTGCTGTGTAGTGAATGTATATGAGTGTGTGTGTGTAGCAGCCATTTCTGTCATATTTCATATATGTAGGTCAGAGGACAACTTAAGGCAGTCAGTTCTCTTTCTCTCCCATTCAAGTTGTTTAAAAACACAGACTCAAGATGTTAGGTTTAGAGACAAGTGTCTTTATCTCCTGAACATGTGGCCCAACTGTGTATTTGGTGGGATTATTTATTTATGAATATTTGTAGGGCAATAAAATCATACTAGCCATGTCTTTATCTCAAAAAAAATTAAAAGCTATCATTTTAATTTGCAATGCAGGAATTGAAAGAATCTAATATTTTAATCATATAATTGAAGATTTGCTAGATATAGCTACAAGAGAGAGTGCTCAAGATATAACTTTATTGTGTATTTACATGGAGGATGTCATTTTTCACCCATCACAATACACTATTTTCTTTAGTATATATTTATTGTTTTGAAATATAGAATTGGAAAGTTTGCTAAAATACATGTTTGTCTAGTGGCAGGAAGTCCTACCTCTGGTTTAGGAGGTATGAAAAATTGACAGCTGTTGGGAGATTAAGAAGCAGCGTTCAGTATGAGTTTCCTACTATCTATTTTCCACTCAATTTCCATATATCCAGAGATCTATGGACATCACAATCTGTGCTTGAGTAGTTGAAATAAAAGATGAGGAAACAAAATTTGGGTGAATGTGGAAGAAGATATGAATCTGGGAGGATTTGGTGAGTGAATAAAATCAAAGTACAATATATTGAATCTCAACAAAATATTTTAAAATAATAGTATTTTTAAGTTCTCAAATACCGGCATCATCGTACTAATTCTAAAATGACATTTTGCCACTGAAATGTAGTTTCTTAAATTTGTTACTTATTGATAGTTCTCATTGCTAATTCACTCCACTGAATGATGCTTTTAAGAAATCTGGAAGCCAAAAGATCTAGCTATGAGGCCTATATTTGAACACTTACACAGTAAGTGCTCATGTATAGATGCAAAACATGCAGATTTTTCTCAAAAGTCCTGGTTAAGAAAGGAATTTCAGGAATAACTGTCTGTTCTCAAAATTCTTACTTGAAACAAATCTGTCTGGGTTTTATTAGCAGACAAGTATATCTTTCTGTTCTCTCTCTCCCCATTCTCTCTCTGTTTATCTCTCCCTCTCATCCTCTCTCTGTGTGTCATTTTTGATTTGGGATAATGATTTGAGCAGATTTCTTTAAAATACTTTCAAGTATTTATGTTCTATTAAACAAGAGTACAGGATTGTCCATATTTTTGTCATGTTAAGGCCATGACATGGCAATATTTTTAGTACTCAACATCTGTTCCTTCTAGAATTAAATTTTAGAAAGTCATTTCATACAACAAACACATGCCTCCTACTAAAACCCACACATATTTGTTTCCATAAAGAATTTTGAGGAAAGACAGTGATTCCTGGAATTCATTCCTTGACCTAGACTTTCAAGGAGAACCTGCACACGTTATATGTATCCATGAAAACTTATTGTATGTCTAGTGTTCATCAGCTTTTTTATTCCAAATGTGAAGCTGAATATAATTCAGATGAAGCTTGGTTTTTTTGGTTTGATTCTTTGGTTTGGGTTTTGGTGTTTTGAAACAAGATTTCTCTGTATAACTCTAGATGTCCTCAAACTCACTGTGTAGAACAGGCTGACCTAACTCTACATCAGTGTCCTGAGTGCTGAGACTAAAGGCCTTCATTCATCACAACCACCAAGCTTAAGCTTAGTTTTTAGTGATTCAATGAACGACAAAGAAAACCAAAAACTCAAAAATGGGAAGAGACACAATATTTTCTCAATAACATGAACTTCAATTTTAACTTCAATTTTTTTGTTAACTTCTTTGTGGTCAGACTAACAAATAAGACCAAGCATTTTTTATTTTAATATGGAAAATTCTGGGGATGTATGTAACACATGGTTGGACTGGATAGACAAAGAATTGAAAGACACACTTAAATTACCTATCATGAGTGAGAAAGAATCATAGAACACACAACAAACCAACTTAGGAGTTTATTAAAGGGTTGTATACAGGCTTGGAAAAGTCAGTATGCAGAGAGAGAGAGAGAAAGACAGAGAGAGAACAGAGAGCTGAAGATGGCATTTTCATCTTTTAAGGGATGCCTAGCACATATGCTCAGGGGGACAGTATGGTTATGTCATACAAGATGGCACAGCTCACACCTGCACACAAGTGCCCATGCAACTGCAACATACATAGATGATGCAACCTTGCTGCATGTGGATCTTGCGGGGTCCTTCAAGACTCCTGGGGCCATATTTAGGAAGTGATCTCCTGTGCCAATGCGTTCAAGTTTATTTCCCACTTTCTTTTCTATAAGATTCATTGTGGCTGGCTTTACATTGAGGTCTTTGATCCATTTGGACTTGAGTTTTGTGCATGGGAATAGATATGAGTCTATTTTATTCTTCTACATGTTGATATTCAAGTTTTAAATATAACCCCAGCAGCAAAGACACTGAGGAAATCAATTAATAAATGGGACCTCCTGAAACTGAAAAGCTTCTGTAAAGCAAAGGACGTGGTCAACAATACAAAATGACTGCCTACAGAATGGGAAAAGATCTTCACTAACCCCACATCAAACAGAAGACTGATCTCCAAAATATTCAAAGAACTCAAGAAATTAGTCATCAAAAGAACACATGATCCAATAAATAAATGTACAAACCTAAACAGAGAACTCTCAACAGAGGAATCTAAAATGGCTGAAAGACTCTTAAGTAAATGTTCAACGTCCTTAGCCATCAGAGAAATGCAAATCAAAACAATACTGAGATTCGATCTTATACCTGTAAGAGGGCCAAAATCAAAAACACTGATGACAAGTTATGATGGAGAGGTTGTGGAGAAAGGGGAACACTTCTGCATTGCTGGTGGGAATGCAAGCTGGTATAACCCCTTTGGATGTTAGTATGATAATTTCTCAGAAAATTAGAAAACAACCTTCCTCAAGACCCAGTAATACCACTTTTGGGTATATATCCAAATGATGCTCAATTGTGCCACAAAAACATGTGCTCAGCTATGTTTATAGCAGCATTATTTGTCATAGCCAGAACTTGGACACAACCTAAATGCCCCTCCATCTAAGAATGGATAAGGAAAATGTGGTATATTTACACAATGGAGTACTACACAGCAGGAAAAAATAACAGCACTTTGAATTTTGCAGAAAAATATGGATGGATAGAAATCATTACATTGAGTGAGATAACCCAGACACAGAAAGACAATTATCGTATGCACTCTACTCATAGGTGGTTTTTAAGCATAAAACAAAAAAAGTCTACAAATCACAATCCCAGAAAACATAGACAACAATGAAAAGACTAAGAGAGACTTACATAGTCTAATCTACATGGGTAGTAGAAAAAGACAAGATGTCCTGAGTAAATTTGGATCGTGGGGACCATGGGAGACTGTTGAAAGTGTAGGGAAGGAAGAGAGGGGAGCAGAGAGAAATGTACAGTTCAATAAAAACCAATAATATAAAGGATTCCCAGGGCCATTTGGCACTTCTGCCTGAGGATTTGTCCAAACATGCATGACACTAGAACTGGAAGTATCAGCCATGTTGTGTGGCTGAATCATAACATTCCACCCTTTTGTTTATTATAAAAATTTGGGAGTTTGGGGTTTTTAATGGATGGGAATGGGGCATGATAAGGTCTCTCATGACTGCTTTCTGCTGATTTTTTGGGCATTATCAGGTTTCTTGAGACACTTTTTGCTGATTTTGAGGATGTTGGAGAGTTGATATGCTTGACCACATCTTGCAGTGGCTGGTTACTTTTGTGTTTTTTCCAGGCTCTGTGGAGCTGGCTGGCTGCCTGCTTGGGTCTTGCAAGGTGCTGTAAAGAAAAACTATGTCTAGAAAATATTTTAGATCCTGGTTATTAGGGGAGGAGAGTGGCAAAATTGTGGATAGAGGGATTTGTTTTGGGGGGTGGAGGAAGAAATTTCCAATAGGTTCCGAGAACAAAGAATGATAAGGGAAAAAATTAAGTGATACTCATTCTGGGTGAGTCTGGACCATTTATATAGGTCTAATTGTTTCCCTGAAGCTTATAAAAAATGCTTGAAAAGAAATAAATTTTAGACATATCAATAGCTTATGATTATGATGGTATAGTGTTGGGATAGAAAACAGTAGAGAGGAGGGAGGACAAGATGGGGGAACTATTAGAAATGAGAATTATTAGACCCCTCAATGTTTTACATGAAGCAAATCTTAATGCACTTTTCCTCTTTAGGATCATGTTTAGGATGTTAGGATCACCTTAACATCCAAGAGACGCCGTTTTAGTCAGTGATGAACCTGTTATGTTAAAGTCTGTTTTGTGAGTTTTTAGTGTCTGGAGCTTTGAATGTCCCCAAACTCATTATTGTTTCTTACCACCTGGGTTTTTGACAATCCCTGTACCTCTGGCTCCATGTTTATTAATGGTCCCTGTAATAACAGCTTAGAGGTTAATTTGAAAATTTAAGTATGACAATGGAGATTTAAAGAAGTTGGTAAAGCAAATTAGAGACAGAGGAAGAGGAAGACTATATGAAGTTTTTGGCACAGGAGAGTTGAGTACGGTGATTAAATTTTTATATTTCTGAAAATGGAGAAAAAGTGGCTGATCTTGGTATTCTCTGAAACTTAAGGGAACAGGTCCCTGTTTGAGTTACCATATATGAGGGAGTATATTGAGCTGGAAGAGTTTAAGTTTTAAGATGAGATAGGTGGATCCAATGAGAGAGTCCCTTGAGCTTGGCAGCTATGGAAGTTAAAAGAATTATTTTAAAGGGGCTATGTCATTTAGGGGAAAGGGGTGAGGGGCATTGGTCTGGGAAAGAGAATAATATCCCACTTTCTATTTTAATTGGCAGTAGGCATGAATTGACACATGATTGAAGTAATGAGTAGTCGGTAAAATCCCATAATAAGGAGAAAAGATGAGATAACAGCAGAGGAAGCAGATAATCAGGAAGGGGAGAGGTCTTGAGTGAGAGGCCTATGTTAAAAGTGATCACCCATACATGAGTTCAAAGGGCAAAATAAAAAAGGGAATTTTAGGAAGAGCCCTAAGCCTAAGAAGGGCCAGAGGACAAATTTTGACCCAATTGAAGTGAAGCTCCTGTACATCTTTATGAGAACATTTTTTTTTTAAGGAATGGTGAGTTTGTTCTAACTTTTTGAGGATGGTATGGAATATGAAAATACCAGGGAATATTAATGGCCTTAGAGAAATTTTGAGAGATCTGTGAGGTAAATTCTAGGCCATTATCCATCTGAAGAGAGGTTGAGATTCCAAAGCAAGAGATACTTTATTGGAGGAGAGCATCAGAAACTGGGGCCTCTTGTTAGTGGTGGGAAATGCTTCAATCTACCCAGACATGGTGTTCACCAAAACCAGGAGATATTTAACTCATCTGATTGTGGGCATATAAGTAAAATCAAGCTGTCATTCAGTTTCTGTAAGGGAGCCTGCTTAGTGAGAAAAGTGAAGTTACTCTCTTTGTTCTTGGATTCTGACATTTGACAGATTTTACAAGAGGCAGTGATAGCTTTAAAGAACTCTAAGTCCTTAGGGGTGCGTTGGAGGTAAGTTTCAACAAAATGAAACAGAGCTTTGCTATTAGGATGAACTGGATGATGTGGGTAGGACAGGATATGCTGGGTGTCAGGTGATGTCTGTGAAAATGTGGGCTGTACTGTATGAAACCCCTGAGGTGACTGAGGTAGGTTTGGACTCTGGAATGCTGCTGTTCTAGCTGCTTGTCAGTCTTGTAAAGGTGAAGGTATTTTGAGATTGAGAGCTAAGACGAATAGAGAAAAAAGTATTCTTAAAATCTAGAACTGAGAAGAGGGAGGTTCCTGGGTGGATAGGCATGACAGAATGCAGAGGGACCACTGTAAAGTTAATAAGCTGGAGGTCTTGACCAGGTGGTAGGTTCTCTTAGTTTTTTAACAGCAAGTATAAGGATGTTAAAGTAAGAAGAGGTGGGGCAAAGTAGCTTTTTTCTTAGAAGATCAGAGATAATAGGCTTAAGTCCCCTAAGACTCTGGAGAGAGGAGGTACTGAGTTTGGGTAATGTACTTAGTAGGATCTTGTAATTGGATAACAGTGGTGGAATGGTGTTTGGCAACAGAGAGGTTTTTGGTGTCCCAGACTTGGGGGTCCAGCCTGAGAGGCTGGTAGAGGAAAAGACACATTGGAGCTGGGAGTTTGGGAGGCTAGAAGAAGGGAGAGGAGAGGTCGAGTGAGTCTGGTGTAAGGTGAATGGAAGGAGCAAACAAAATTGTAGCTCCTACTTTTGCTAAAAAAAAAAAAATCTCTTCCCATAAGAGATACCAGGCATGTTGGCATGACTAAAAATGAATAAGTGAGATAAATATTTCTAAAAACACAGTTAAGTGTGGTGGGGTCTGCTGAGGTAGATAAGGCTGTCCTCCTACCCACCAATAGGGAAACTAGAAGGAAAGGTAGACACCCAGAGTTCCCTCAGTACTTAATATGTAGCTCTGGTGTCCAAGAGAAAGAAGATGGGCCATCCTGATACCGTGATGTTTACCTGTGGCTTCCTGTTACAGATGATGTTGTGGTCAGGTAAAAGGAGCCCTGGCAGCCTCACTTGTCCATAGCCAAACCTAAAAGATCAACTTGGGAATTTTGTGGGTATGATGTTTCCATGCCATGATGTGTACAAGGACAATTAACTGCCCAATATCCTTCTCTATGGCATCTTGGACAAGGTCTTGTAGGACAAAGATGAGGATTAGGAATGCTCGGGCCCAGAGACCAGCTCTACCACATTTGAAACACAGGCCTGGTAGCTCTCAAGCCCTGATGGGCAAGAGAGCAGCACAGACAGCTCAGAAAGGATGGTCTGTTGTCTCATCTGGTTGGAGGGCTGTGGCTAGCTTGTAAGAGTAGTGGTTGTGGACTTTGTCATTCCTTGCATGGTACACCTTAAAATCCAACTTTAAGCCTTCTGCCTGTGGGGTCAAAGAACCTTTCTTCAAACGTATAAGTTTAGCCTTAATATCAGGATAGCACTGAGGAAAAATGAGTCATGAGTTACTGTCTGCTTTCCGTAGTTTCTGGATCTAACTTAGTATATTGGAACAGGGCTTTAGTGAGGCATTCCAAAAATGCAGAAAGATTTTCTTTCTTATACTGAATGACCTCTGAGAACTTATTATAGTTTACTGGCTTGAAGGCAGCCTTATGGAGACCTGCCAGGAGTCAAGTCAAAAACTGGTCCCTAACTAAAATTCCCCTGAAGTGTTATAGTCCCAGTGGGGTTCCTGCTTGGGGACTACCTCTGTTCCCAGAGGATGTGTTGCATGTGTTTGGTGTATCTTGTCGGCATGTAGTCTGGACTGCTCCCAAAATCATAAACACTCTTCAGAAAGTAGGTTATTAGATAGGATCATATAGATATCATGAAAGGTGAGATTATAAGACTGGGACTTCGAGCTTAGATAGTAAAAAGCTTGGATATAAGGAAACACTTTCCATTTACCGGTGCACTGACAGTAGTCAGACAGCTCCTGTAGAATATCAGGATCAAAGGTGCCATTAGGCAGCTACTTTAAATTGTTATCTAAATTGTAAGAAGGCCATTTTTTAGTTATTTTTATTACTTAAAAATACCAATCCAAACTCCCACTCCCTCTTCTCCTCCCACTCCCTCTGCAGATCCCACTCCCCTTCAATCCAAAGATAGGGAAATGCACCTTGCCCTGTGGAAAGTTCAAGGCCCTCCCTATTATTTCTTGGTTGAGTGAGGTATACATCCAATGAGAATAGGATCCCAAGAAGCCAGTACATACAGTAGAGACAAATCTCAGTATCACTATCAGTCTTAGTCTGCCCTAATTGTCAACTACCATCAGAGGGATTGTTTGTTCCCATGCCTGTTCAATCCCAGTCCAGTTGGAGTTGGTGAGCTATCATTAGCTCAGGCAAAGTGTCTCAGTGGATGAACCCCTCATGGTTTTAAATTCCTTGCTCATATTCTCAGTTCTTTCACTCAGCAACTGGATTGTGGGCACTCAGTCCAGTACTCTGTTGTGGATCATTGCCTCTGTTTCCATCTGTTGTTGGATGGAGGTTATATAGTGATATATAAGATAAACATCAGTCTGACTACAGGGAAAGGCCAGTTCAGATACCATCTCCTCTGTTGCTTAGAGTCTTAGCTGGGGTCATCCTTGTGGATTCCTGGGAATTTTTCTAGATCTAGGTTTCTTGCTAAGCCTATAATAGCTTCCTCAGTAATGATATCTCTTTCTTTGCTCTCATATCTGTCCTTCCTCCATCTCTACTATCCCATTCCCTCAAGTTATCCTCAACGCTCCCTCCTTCCCTTCCTTATACCCCTTGCACCCATGTTCCCAAATTTTTGTTTGTTTCTAATTTCCAGGTGGCTTTATATATGTTTTTCTTTAGATTCACCTTATTACTTTGCTTTTATAGGATCATAAATTATAGACTCAATGTTCTTTATTTATGGTTAGTAAACACTTATGATTGGATACATACCATATTCATTTTTTGGAGGGGTCTGGGTTACCTTCCTCAGGATAGTGTTTTCTAATTCTATTCAATTGCATGGAAAATTCAAGATGTCATTATTTTTTTTTACCACTGAGTTGTACTCTAATGCGAAAATGTGCCGCACTTTCTTTATCCATTCTCCAGTTGAGAGGCATCGAAGTTATTTCCAGGTTTTGGCTATTAAAAATAATACTGCTATGAACATAGTTGAACAAATGCTTTTGTAATATGATTGATCATCTTTTGGGTATATTACCAAAAGTGGTATTGATGATTCCTGAGGTAGGTTGATTCCCAGTTTTCTTAGAAACCACCACACTGATTTCCAAAGTAGTTGCCCAAGTTTGCATTCCCATGAGCAATGGAGGAATGTTCCCCTTGCTCCACATTCTCTCCACCATAAGCTATCATTAGTGTTTTTGTTCTTAGCCATTCTTATAGGTATAAGATGGCATTTCAGAGTTGTTTTCATTTGCATTTCCCTGCTGGCTAAGGAAGTTGAACATGTCCTTAATTATCTTTTGATCATTTGAAATTCTGATGAGAAATGTCTGGTTAGTTCAATATACCACTTTTTGGTTGGGTTATTTAGAATTTTAATGTCTAATTTCTTGAGTTCTTTGTATATTTTGGAGATCAGTCCTTTGCCTCATGTGTTGTTGGTGAAGATGTTTTCTGATTCAGTAGGCTGTTATTTTGTCTTACTGACTGTGTCCTTTGCTTTACTGAAGTTTCTCAATTTCAGGAGGTCCCATTTATTCATTGTTGCTCTTATTGTCTGTGCTACTGTGGTTATATTTAGGAAGTGGTCTTCTGTACCGATGCATTGCAGGCTACTTCCCACTTTCTCTTATATCAAGTTAGGTGTGGACGGGTTTATGTTGCAGTCTTTAATGCATTTGTACTTGAGTTTTGTGCATGGTGACATATATGGATATATTTTCATTCTTCTATAGGTTGACATTCAGTTATGCCAGCACCATTTGTTGAAGATGTTTTCTTTTTTCCAATGTATAATTCTAACATCTTTGTCAAAAATCAGGTGTTCATAGGTGTGTGGATTAATATCCAGATCTTCAATTTGATTTCGTTGGTCAACACCTCTATTTTTATGCCAATACCAAGCTGTTTTCATTACTGTAGCTCCATAATAGAGTTTGATGTCAGGGATGGTAATGCCTCCAGCAGTTCCTGTATTGTACAGGATTGTTTTGGCTATCCTCAATTTTTGTTTTTCTATATGAAGTTGATTATTATTCTTTCAAGGTTTGTGAAGAATCATGTTGGGATTTGATGTGGATTGCATTGAATGTATATGTTGCTTTTGGTAGGATTGACATTTTTACTATGTTGATTCTTCCTGTCCAATAGCATGAGCATCTTTCCATTTTCTGGTATCTTCTTCAATTTATTTCTTCAAAGACTTAAAGTTCTTGTCAAATATGTCTTTCACTTCCTTGGTTAGTGTTACCCCAAAATATTTTCTGTGATTTGCGGCTATTATGAAAGGTGATGTTTCTCTGATTTCCTGCTTCTTTATCCTTTGTGTGTAGGACAGCTACAGATTTTTTTTTTAGTTGATCTTGTATCCTGCCACTTCAATGAAGGTATTTTTTTAGATGTAGGAGTTCTCTGGTAGAGTTTTTGGGGTAACTTATGTACAATATCAAGTTATCTGCAAATAATGAATGTTTTACTTCTTCCTTTTCAATTTGATTTTTTTTGATCTCCTTATGATGTCTTATTGTTATTGCTAAAATGATAGATAAATGTGGGAATCTCTAAGTAGAGCATTAAGGTCTGTGGTTTTAGGACCTCTAAAAGTCATTCCAGGGGCAACCCTGAATTGATGATCTTGTATGACTTGCTAACCATATCTGAAACAGTAAAATTCCAAAATATGGCTACATTACAAGGTGATCTCCCCTTTATTGGCAGGGTGTGTTGGTGGCAAATATTTCAGGGCTTGTAGGAGAGCATCCTCTACCTACAGGTGGGGTGTTCAATCCTGACTAGCTCCAGTCAGGGTAACTAGAAGCCAGAGAGGCCAGAGACCAAGCAGTCTCTCATAGTAGGGTCTACAGAAGAGTGGTTCAAAAGAAAAGCAAAGAAAGAGAAAAAAAATAGAAAGAAAAATCCAAGGGTCCCTGGTACCCAATCATGCGAGGACCGACTCCAGGTCATCAAAACCTGATTTTAGCTAATCAGAGTTGAATGTCAGTGAAGGGCTCAACCAGAGACATAAAGACTGTGGTTGGGAGCTGTCGTCCTGTTTCTAGGAACAACAGAATATTTCCAGGAGCTCAACAGTCAATTCCTTGGGTACGGAGAAACTATTAAACTGACCAGAATGTGGAAAACTCACCAAATGAAGCCATTGGTGTGCATAGAGGTCATGTTCAGGCAGATGGAACAAGTGGTTGATGTGGAAAAATAGCCAGTTCCTAATCCCCACACAGGGAGAGGGGTTAGGGGTGGGAGAGCCTCCTGAATCATGGTACCAATAAAATTACCTGGTCTGAGTGAGAAGGAAACACAGAACAACCAACAAAACTGCTTAGTTTATTAAAGGGGGCATGTACAGGTCAGGAGAATTCCTTGTGTAGAGAGAGAGAGCTGAAGATGGTGCCTCCAACTTTTAAGGGCTGCCTAGCACATGCACACAGGGGGATGGTGTGATTATGTGATATGCAGATGATGGAGCTCACACATGCATGCAAAGGCTCACACAGTTGAGTCATACATAGATAATGTAACCATGCGGCACATGGGTCACACGGGGTCCTTTAAGATTTTGGGACCATTAGGCACTTCTTGAGTGCTTGTCAGCACATGCCTGGCCCTAGAACCTGAAAGTGTTAGCCATGTTGTTTGACTGAATCATTACAATGTTGATGTTCAGAAAAGTTTTAGCAAAACTTTGTGGCACTTAAAGCATATGTGGCAAGTGATTGTAATTAAAATTCTGCAACATTTTATATTAATATTAGCATTTTTCATGAATTTGTTTTTTAAAGAAAATTTCATACCACAGTTTGAGTTTCAAATATAACATTTAATTCTGAATAATTTGATTCTAAATAGGCATGCCTGATAACCTGGTCTTGATTGATGCCTGGAAGATAATTTGATAAGTAATTACTGTGATTGACTTAATTATTACATTCCTATCATTTGTATGCATTTCAATAATACCAACTTTAAGTTTTCTCAGTCACTTTTCTTTGTATAAACCATATAGATCTTTAAAAGCATTTTATAATCTATTTTGTCACAATAAGCTGTTTAATATACAAGTTAAGGATGTTTTTCTTTTAAATAAGCATTCTAAACTACTATCAGGATAAATTTGAATGTGAATTGCTTCACCTTTGAGAAATAACTATATAACTAATCTATAATCAGCCATTGACATATTCATTTGTTCAAGAGGCCGACTGTTGGTATGGCAATTTTCATAAAATTAACAAATCAATGTTATAACCATATGTAGTGTTTGATTAGATGCATGGGGAATTAGTGATAAAACTAGAATATAGTGCTTCATAAAGAGCTGTCATTCACATAACCTTATCCTTTACAGTAATAAATGTAAAGTTAAAATTGCTTAAAACTTAAAAGCAGTTTCTTTAGCCTATTAATGTGTATCCTGACAATTTTTTGCTCAAATTTACAGAAAAGTAACATCAAGAATATAACTGTAATGATAAAAATAGTCTATATATAGATATATATCATATATATGATTAAATTAGAATATATACAGCAATAATTTTTGTCTGTTTGTTTGAGACAAAGTTTCTCTGTAGCTTTGGTGCCTGTCCTGGTACTACCTCTTATAGACCAGGCTGACCTCTAACTCACAGTATGTATTTACTCTGATTTTATAATCTTATGTTGCAATGATTGTTAAATGATTTACTGTTTAAGTTTTGCATGTGATTTCAATTATCTTGTCTGGCATTTGATAACTCAAATCTCTTACAATCAACGGGTATCCAGATGTCTGCTAAAGTTAAAACAAAGCTACTCTTTCATATTCTATATTTAAATAAAATTACTTTGAGAAACAGTAAAACTAGTATATATGTATATTTTATAAATACTTTTCAACATCACTATCATAAATATAATATATGTAAATCTAGATAATATTTTTAAAGAATCAGATAGTACATAATTGTCTCCACTTGCTAAGGTCTTGCTATTGTCTTACATTCTTATAGATAGTATTGGTATAAAATGGTAAATTAAAAATCCAATAGATAAATGTATGAATATTTGGTGATGTTTCACTTACATTTCTTCTGAGTAGTGAGTAGAAATTCTGAGTGAACTTGCTGTAGGCTGCACAGAAAATGATTCACTCCTGCCCAGCACATCCATCCTGTGTATGTTAGTCACTCCAATGCCAGCATGAAGAGTTGACTGCCACAGGGTCATATTTTTTTTGTCACTAAAGAAATATATACTTTTATTATTAATATTGGTCCTACATACATAAGAGTACCTATACTGGCAATTTGGAATGATAAATAATCCATAAAGTAATTCTTTTAAGTTTTGAAAATATCTAAATTAGCATGAAAAACGTATGCTAAAGCTGCTAAGATTTACTACTAGTGTATCATTCTAAATGAGAAATTGTGAAGGATAAGAATATAATTTTAATGTTGTTATCATAATACAGATTCAAGTAGTTATTAGAATGTTGCTTAACTTTTCCACTTTCATTGGCTTTCAAACAGTTGTCACTTATATTGGATACAGGGACAGGGATATAATAAGATTCCTTCCTAATATAAACATAATATTTTATTTAATTTAATATGCAAGAATGTATTGAAGGAATTTTATACATTGGAAATTCATGTGCATCCTGATATATTAAAATTAAAATACTTTTAAAGACTTCTAGGTACTTATATTTGTGTGTGTGTGTGTGTGTGTGTGTGTGTGTGTGCATGTGAATGTTAGTAACTTTTGTGGCCTAGATAGAATTTCAGATCCCCTGAAAGTGTAATTCCAGGTTAATTATAAACCACCCAACATTATTTCTGGGAACAAAACTCCAAACTTCTGCTGCCATATATTTGAGAATGGGCTACCCATCAGTTGCAAAACATGTATGAAAACAGATTCTTCTTCTCCAAGTAGTTCTTAATGGTCAGTAGCTCCTTAGCTGGGAATGGTAATATCTGCCTACCTCCCCTATCCATGCTAGAACTATGTCTGGCCTGAGCCTTGTACACTTGTCTTGTACATGATGCTGAAATATTGTTCATATATGCAACCACTCTTTTGTGGCCAGAAAACTCTTACAGTAATAAATAGGCTCTTGCAATATTTCTAGCCCCCTTTCCACAATGATCCCTGAGCCTCTGAGCATGATGTAAGTATTTAATTTAATGCAAAACATTTCTAAGTTCTTATTTTCAGGTTCTCAATTAAATGTGGGTCTTGTGCTAATTATAATCTACTGTATAACAAAGTTTATCTGATGAGAGGTAATTGACATACTAATGCATGGGTATAATGAGATGTTATTTACAAATTAGATGTATTTGTATTTAGCCAAACAACGGTAATTGTTCTCCTTTATGAACTGTAGCCTTCTATAAACAGACTCTTGTCCCCAAGAAGAGTGTCAGATATCAGTTTCAACTGTGGAGCTTGCCTGAAATCCCATCAGAAAGTGGTTGGTTATTCCCATGATGCTTGTGCCACTATTGTATCGGTGTACCTCTTTTAAATATCTAGTCATTGTTGTAGCTCACAGGATTCACTTAAAGACCAACTTTTACAGATATTTTTCCTTGTTCTTTATTGTAGCCTCATATTAAAAAGTGGGTTAGACATTAATCTTAATTTTGAGATCAATAGCTTACAAGTAAAATTAGTAATGACACATTATCTAGGTTATATACAACCGTAAGGTGTAAGCCAATTTATTCCCTTTTCTGAAGAAAGACAGTGGTATTTTGAAGACAGGATCTATATAAAGAAACAGATGGTAGGAATGATAAATAATCCATGGAAGTATGAAATGCATGGTACAGTTTTGAAAACTGTTATGTAGGGCAGTTTCTGCACTAAAGAAATTTACTTTTATTTGGAAGGAAATATCAAGCATAGCATTGAGAACAATATGAGATCATGAGGCACTTTTCCCTCAAGGACTCAGGTGGTCCACTTAATATCAAAACAAGTCCAAAATTGACAACTTTATGCATCTTCTGGAGCCAGGGACCCCAAATTTCTGTCTATTTTTGAATCTCGTCATTAAAGATGACAAAGTCCTGTACTTACTCAAATCCCTGCTCTTTAGCAAGTGATGTTTTGCTCACTTTCTGCTGTCTTTGTCGGTAAGAAAGTACACACATATTGTCACTTTGGCACCCATCTAATGTCATTTCAGTACCTCTATTAGTAAGATTCTGTCCAACACAATGGGCTTCTCTACTGTGCACCTAGTACAAGATTTCAAGATGAAAATATGAATTGAGTTACTTCTTCCTACCTGTAGTGAAAGACAACTCTCTTATATAAAAAAGGCAGAGAAAGTAGGATGTGGGCCAGTCATTCCTTCCTGACTTCTTAAATGTATCTTTTCTTTATATTTCATTAGAGTCAATCAGTATATTAACCAATGTTTTTTTTTCTTCAGTGCCTCTGAAGAGAATTGCTGTTCAAATTGCTGTTTCTAGAGAGAGGCCATTTCTGTAGTATCTTCTCCAGAATCATCTTGTTCCAAGTCTTTAAACAGTGATGTTTAGTATTTACTAGGAATATTAGCTAGAGGTCAAGAGTTCAGTTGAAATATCACATTCTTTTGATTTCTTACCAAATATCCAGATAAATATTTAACAACATGTATTATAAAATCCAGCATTTCTATCACTGACATTGTAACACAATTTTGTTTGCTACTTTTTTCCATTTTAATTAATCTGTACTTACTAATAATTATCAAGACTTATTTCATTTATCAAGTTGACAAAAGTTATTAGGTGATACTTTAAAACCTATAATATGTTGTCAGAAGAACAGAAGAAAAGCAATCAAATTGCTGAGCTTAGCCTGAAGTAAGTTCCTTTGTAAAAATTCAATTTTCTTTATTGTTTCTTTAAGATTTTTGTAATATAAAGTATAATAATACATGAATACCAATTTCAAAACATTAGTGCCTTCTGGCAACCTTGAAATAAATTATGTTTCATTTCTCTTCTCATTGCACCAGCGAAAACCAAAGAAATGAAGTAAGAGTACAAAGCCTAGTAACACCCAGTTATGCTATATGCAGGCATGACCCTAATCTTTTCCTCCGTGCAGAAATGCATTATTGCCAAGAGCAACCCCAGTGCAGGACCATTGTTCACACTCTAACAGATGTAAAGTAATTCTGCGTCAGCTTGTTTTTTAGGTGGACTGCTCTCACCTTGCATGTAATCTGTATCTACACTCGAAGATTCCTCAGGGTATATATTAAAGCCATTCATAAATATTAGCAAATTCATGGAGCATTCCCAGGGTGCTACAGACATTCTGTTAGAAGAATGGAAAGTTTAAAGAAATTGAATAATGATATTTTATTAAGGAAATCCTGAAGAGGAATAGTGATTAAATGGGGAATGTAGGTCCACTTTTTGCTTTTACTGAAAATGAATAAAATTATGGAGTATAATTCACAAATGTCTCCCTTTTATCAGTATCCTACAAGCTTACAAACAAGAAAGCACATTTCAACTGTAAGGCAGTGGCAGTTTTCATTGGTATATATGTCCTTGTATGTATAACAGAGACTTACTTATCATTAGGGTTTTCATCATTATTTTCAGGAATATAACTGCTTTTTATTTATTATTAACATGTCATTCTTTATTCTAACAATATATAATCAGTCCATGTATATATAATAAATCCTTGAAACACTTAACATATCTCCTTAATCTAAAACAAACATATTAAGGATACATCATTGATAATGGAGAAACATCGTTAAATGATAAAATACATGAAGTTGAATCATAATAGCTATGTCTAATTGCACAACATTAATTCAATTGACATTCTAGCATGAATAGGAGGGGAATTATATAGGCCTACCCCTACCTGCGTGCTATTGACAGTTGAGAGTGGCTTGGAGAAGGAAAATAATTTCATATCAGGACTGAGGCCACTCATAGGTTGACCATGATATAGTTGATGACACAACACCTGCATTAATATGAAGATCTCTAAATGGAGTCAGTGGGTTATAAACAAAAAGTAAATTACAAAGGAGGAAATTAAGATTGATGGGAGATGTGCAAGGTATAAAAGTGGGAGTTAAGAGGATGCCTTAGTTCAATTTCTATTGCTGTAATAGAAGGCTATGAACAGAACCAACTTGGGGAAAATAGTTTTATTTCATCTTCCATTTTATAATCTATCATTCCATGAATCAAGGGCAGAAAGTAGTGAGGAAGCCATAGAGAAGGGATGATATGCTGACTTGCCCCTCATGTTCTGCTCAGTTTGCTTTCTTATAGATCCCATGATCACCTGCCAATGTATAGTAGCACCCATGTTGAGCTGCATGATCCCTATGGTTGGGGAATTTTCTTACTGGAGATTGCAATGTTCAAATTGATTCTTGCTTTTTCCAAGTTGACATTAAAACAGACAACATAGAATAAGGGAAGATATAAAGAAAAATTGTATATACATGTCTGACCTTCTCAAACAGCACACAATAAAAAATAGACCCAACCTCCAAAATCCTGTATTCTATGATTGTGAATAATGCAAGAACATCTAAGATAATTTAATAGTGACTCAAAACATGTAGGCACCCCATAACTGAAAATTTCCCAGAATATCTTTCAAATGGATTACTATCAGCTAGATAATAATTTATTTTTGATAATATTCAGTATAGAAAACTTTCATTTCTTTCATCATGCAGTATTATCAAGGGAAAAAAACGATATAATCACATAGGGTAATAGAAGAGCAACGTACTGAATACAGTTTCATTTTATTCACCTTCCTCCCACTGAGTTTCCAATAGTGTAATCAACAGTGTATTTCATCCTATCACAGAGATACTTTCTCAACCATGTCCATTGGTACCTTTCATGAAAGCCAGAAGTTGGAAACTACCTAGATGTCCATCAACAGAGGAATTGATGAAGTAAATATGTGATCCATAATAGAATACTACTTAGCTGCAAGTATAGCCAGAACTGTCTTTGAAATTTCCTGCTTCATGGAAAAATTTGTTAGATACTATGGGTCTCTATGTCAAAGATGGATGCCCCAAATATAAAGAACTGTTCAGGTAGTAAGATGTCTATGTCAATTCTAGGGTTTTGGAAGTTGCTGACAATGCACTTTCTGTCTAATTAGGCAATTTTATATCTGAAGTCTTTGATGGAGTTGAAGAATTGATAGCTATAGCTTTCCTTAGTTATTATAGAAAATAAAGTAGATATAAATATTGTAACTCTAATTCTTGCTTGATACCTATTTTGTTGTATGTAACTTTACAATGTCAAATTTAAAACGTTCATTTTCATTAAAACAGAAATGCGGAGGTGATGTAGGATTTTCCTCTGTACTTTGTGATTACCATTAATGAATAAAGAAACTGCTTTGGGCCAATAGCAGAGCTATTGAAAAACAGAGCTAAGCAGGGAAAACTAAACAGAATGCTGGAATAATGGAGGTGGGGTCAGGGAGAAGTCAGGAAGCCTCTGGAGACAGATGGCTGGGAACATTAGCCATTAAGTCACAGTCTTACTAGAAATGGGTTAAACTAAGATGTAAGAGTTATCAATAAGAAGTTAGAGCTAATGAACTAATCTATGATTTAATTAATACAGTTTTTGTGTAATTATTTTGGGGCTGAGGACATGGAATTCTACAAGTACCTTCCTTCAACACTTCCAAAGTGATTTTGCTATACTCATAGATAGAACTTTTCTTCATACATCATCAGAGACATTTTCTCCTTAGTAGAATTGAATAAATGCGAACACCCATCACCAGACAATATGTAGAGAATGAGAGACGTCTAAAAACCTTTCCCTAAATGGGATTTTTTATCAAATTCCTTCCTCAGGGATCAGGAAAACCAGCAAAAGAGGAGGTAAGAATAGTATAAGATCCAAAGGGCACTGAAGACACCAAGGAAACACAATGTTCTACTCACATATGAATTCACAAAGACTAATGCAACATCCAGAAGGCTTGCAGGAGTCTAAACCAGATGGGGGTCTAGAAATTAAAGGAGACTCATGAATTCATGCCCTCTCCACTAACCAAGAAACTGTCTCTTAATGATAATCCTTTACAAACTGAAATATCATGTTAGAATGTTTATTTTAATTTTATCAGTACTTTTTATATTTATCATTTATTTATTTATTTATTTGGGGTTTTATGAGACTGAAGCTTTGGAGTCTGTCATTTTTTATTTTATAAACTTTTAGGTCCTTTACAGATATATATTATGTTGTCCAATTTATGGTCTCTGGCTTTCAGTTTATTTGTGGAATACCTAAGTCTACAAATAAATGGGTTTCTGCACCAAAATCTGTTTCTTGTGTGTTTCTTGGACTTCTTTTCCTTCAGATTGCTTTGTACTAAGCCCATTGTTTGTTTTTTCTCTATCTCATTGTATTTATTTTATTATTACCCATTAGGTTTATTGGAGTAGATCCAATAAAATGGGAGATGGAGTGCAGCTTGGGGGAGTAGAAGGAAGATATGACATAATCAAGGTATGCTGTATGTAAAATAATTAAATATTAGTTAAAATTAATGTGTCTATATGCTTGTACAATAAGTAAATAAGTATTGATAAATAGATTAAAGTTCATAGTCTTTTATAGTCACATCACTGTTCAAAGATGCAGTATTATCTGAGAATTAGGCCATCTCTTACATCTAAAGACGTAGTTAAAAACGTGTTGAATACAATGCCACAATAATTTTTTCACAGAAGTTCTATAATTATTTTAAAGCAAGGAATTTCAATATTTTTGAAAAATATTAAAAAATTAAACTCCTGTCAAATGCCACCTCAGTGTACAGCTTAAGAAGAGAAAAATTATTTTTTTACACATTCACTCATAGCAAAAGATATTCCCATTAGGAGACTTTAAAGTATAGTAAAGCAGTTTGTGTGACATAGTCTTAACCAGAAAGTCAGTCATATGCATCAGAAATAAAAGGCTATGGCTTCATATTGCTCTCAATATCTGAGCTCTACAAATTATATATAAATTTTATGAAAATACTATATAATTTAAGCTAATTATAATTCTTTTAAAAACTGATATTTTTCCTAAATATTTGTTTAGAAACAATCTTAACCACAAACCCTAACCCTAACCTTAACCTAATGCTAAAACTAAATGTATCTACCAGAAAAAAAAAAACATTTTCTGTCATTTATCCTTCACAGTATTCTGTTTTACTTCTTAGAGATATGTTGTACATGCCTTAAAAGTTACATTATCAAGAAAAACTTCTTTAACATTTGAAGAAGACAATAAAAAATAAATAGTTAATGTAACCCAATCCAATTTGCACATGTAAATTTAACATATGTTCACATATCTGCTTTTAAATAATATATTATCAAATATTGTGAATTTCTTCTATCATTTCATTTTGTTTACTTTTTTACAGTTCCTCACCATTATACCCTCTGCACCCCAATTATCTCTTCTTTGAGATTTAACCAGTAAATTGCTGTTGTTGATAGCTTGGGAACAAGAGAAGAACAGACACTATACTTATCTCTCATTTACACAGATACGTGGGTCCAATCTTATGTATGGTTGTTTCTTCACAGTGATATGTGTGAACAAGACAGTTTGTTCTTCACTCTGATCCCTGCAGTGTGTTTTACACAGTCCTAGTGTCTATCAGCATCCCAGTAATATTTCTTCTTCTCTTCTGCTTCCAAAGAGTGAAAGTTATACTTGGATTTTTTATTTAATCTCTCCCTCTCTCTCACTCCCTCCCCCTCTCATTCTTTGCCATATATTTTTCTGCATTAAATTAATTACAATTAATAAATATACAGAATTCCTAGAGAATATTTCTGGAAGTACATGTGCATGCTGCTACCATGACTTACAATGATGCCAGGAAGCTGTATATGGTGGCACATTGATATAACCAGGAAACTTGGGAAGAAGACAATATCAAATAATATGAGATATACTGAGTTTCTGGGATAACTGAAGGATTGATTACCAGAAGAAAACAGCTTAGCCATAGGTTTCTTAGTAGATCATTCATTTGTAGTTTGGACATGAGTTGATAAACTGCCTGCTACATGCCCTCTATATAATAAGCCCCAAAGTAGTAGGGACAGTGAACCATGAACTGAAATATTTGAAACATATACAGAAGAGTTTATAAAAAGAAAAATTTTAAAAAGAGACAGACATACAGCAAATAAATTGATAATGTAATAATAATAATAATAATAAATAGCAAAAAGTAAAACCTGTCCTTGGATATTGCATTTACTTTCTGTGGTTATAGCATCCTGAGTTAGTGTGAAGGTTAACCAAGGACATACATTGAATTTTAGAACATTTTAGGCCATAGCCAACATGAAACTTTGATCAAAAAAAGAAATAACTCAGCAACAAATAAAAAAAGGAATAACCATGAAAGAGACTAAGTCAGTTGTGTACTGTTGAGTTGAAAAAGGAGTTGAAAGTCAGCCTGGGAAACCTGGAAAAGCATTACTTGAAAGACAGAAATCTAGGTTCCAACCCAAATGCTTATTTGTTTTCAGTTAAAGGCAAGCAGCTAGCACTATAGCCAAAATATTAGTCAAGTTTAACAGAAATATTGGTATTTGAATCATGTCAGATAAATACTAATTAGCAACTATCAAATATAAAATCAATGGCTCCACTATAAGTTTCTATAAAAATTAGCAAAGTTAAAAATTATAATACAAACAACAAAGATATCACAAACAAAACGTTTATGAGTTTATTCTTTTAAAAATGGACACAGTAAATATTTACAGAAAAGGTAAAGGTTCTTCACTTTATCACAGTGAACTTATAAATTTAATAGGGTTTCTTGGCATCATTCCAATTCATTACAATCTAGAGTTAAATAGCCCTCTCTTGGCCTCCTTGAACATTACATACTTATAAAATAGAAATAAATCTATAAACACCATCTCTTTTCCTTAGGTGAATTTCATTGAGAATCATGGACTCTGTATTTGTTCTGCCCAAACACATTGCTGTTATCTCGAGAAATTCATAAATTTTGAGAGGACTAAATTGGGATCAACCTTGAATACAATGACAAGTACCTTTGTCATTCTTCCCTGGGGAAAATCCCACTAATTGATTATCTAATACCAAGCTTCCTAAAAAGCACATATGTTTACCGAGGTTTCTTTCCCCCCTGGTCCCATAGTCATTCAGTCCCAAATAAACACACAGAGGTCTACATTAATCCTAAACTGATTGACCTAGTTGCTCAGGCTTCTTATTAACTAATTCTTACATCCTATATCATAACCCATTATTCTTGTCTGTGTTATTCATGTTGTTTGGTAACTTTTTTTGTGAGGGCGTCACATTTTACATGCTCTGTGTCTGGTTTCCTCTGTGTTTAGATGATGACTGCAAACTGGGAATTCCTCTTCCCAAATTTCTCATAGCCCTGTCTCTACTTCCTACCTGCTTGCCCCACGTATACTCCTTGCCTGGCTACTGGCCAATCAGTGTTTATTTAAAATACAAGTGTACAAGCGTACAGATAATTTTCCTACAGCACACATAAAAACAGCAATATTTAATAAAAACAATTGAGCAACAACGATAATAATAATAGTATCAAAAATATATTTGATAAGAAGTTATGAAAAATAAATAGTATATAGATAGGTTAGTTAATACGTTGTATGAAAACAGTATGTCAAGTTAAGCCAAAATCTAGGGATGCCCAGAACAACCAACATCTGGAAGAGCAAGAAAGCGTTCTTTCTTGGGAAGGAATACAACCCTTTGTATAAATAAAAATCCACACTCTGATTTTAGAATTCAAGCTTATAGAACCAAAACTACACATCTGCTGCTTTAAGTCTCCATATTCTATTAATTTATTAAAATAGCCCTAAAAGATGAATGTAGTTACTGTGAAGTTTTTCTGGCCCAGTAAACTTCTTCATTAATGCAATAATCCAAATCAGACTGAATTAAAATAAGTCTAAGTTTAATGAATGCCAGTGCTCCCAGGTATCCCCCCAGAAAAACATGAAGAGGGAAAAGGGGAGACTATATGTTCATTCTCTAGAAGCAGTTTAAATAGCCCGTGAGAGTTGTTTGGACCCTCTCTGGGGAGGGGTCACCTTTTGGCAGCCTTCCCTAAAGGTGGAGTCTGAACTGAGGCAACTCCCAGGGAAGGGGCTTGAAATGGCGCTTTCCACCAAACATTCCAAAATGGTTGCCAGGAGTTGGGATGTGCCCCCAACCAAATGGCTATCTTCTGCAAAAAGATGAAGAATAAGCACTTAATTTACCAGTGTACCAATTTACCAGTGTACCACATAATTGCTAGAATACAGAGTCGGTGTAAGACGTTAAACTGAATTTATATATGAGCAAGGAAATCAACATATATGTTGAGTGTGCATTCCATAGGCCCTACCCTACAGCCACTCTCTGGGAATTTGTCTCTGCCAGTTATTCTCTGAGACATAAAATGGAAGGAGTCTTGAAACTCAAATAACAAATCAAAAGAGGAAGAGAATGTGGTTAAACACAGGACATCATAGTTTTTCAAAAATGAATTGTGATAGCACTAAGAAATATTAGGCTTCAGTTCTACTTTGTATTAAATGTTTATTTGGATATGAAAATGGATCTTTCTTCTTCTTTTAAAGAAATATTACTACTCCTTTTTAGTTGTTTAAATGTGTGAAATAATTTAACCGAGTGAAAGGTTAAATACTTCCACAAAATATTCTTTCTACCCATTTGTAATATAAGCCTGTCTAATTATTGAGAAGTGTGGAAGAACAAAGTTTTCTACCATTGGTGGATTCTAAGTGATGAGTAATGAAATACAGGTAAAAGCAGAAGGTGAATTTTGTTGATACTTGGGATACTTTGCAATAATTACTAAAGTGGACACATATATTATTCATTAGTTGAACAAATTTAACATAATACTTTCACCAGCAATCCAAGTAGTAGAAATAGACATGATGTTGGAATTCTTAAGATCTTAGACAAATTTGAACTCTTTACTTGAAAGAAATGATACTTCTGGCTTGCCACCATATTTATAATTAGGAGTGTGCAATTTTGTTTTCTGATGAATTATTTAGGTATTTTTCTTATATATCACATTATGTTGCACATTATTCTTATTAATATAAGCACTGATTTAACAGAGAACAAATCAGGGATTTGTTCACAGGTCAAGACACCTTTTTCAAATCTCTATCGCTACAAATATTTACATTACGATTATGACATTAGCAAAATTATAGTAGCAATGAAATAATTTTATGATTGGAGGTTACCACAACATAAAACTTTATTAAACTGTTACAAGCATTAGGAAAGCTGAGAACCAACAATCTAGAGGATATTTCATTTCCTGCCAAGACAATTTTAATATGGGCATGTATTTACAAAATTTGTTAGAGCTACATTTTCTTAAGACAAATACATTAATGTATTTAATTTTAACTAATCTAACATAAAATTAATGGCTCAAATTAAGAGCAAACTATAATGAAACCTCAAATGAATTAAATAATAAAAATAATGTAATAATAATTTCATGAAAATTTCAAAATCTCCAGGTTAAATGATGAATAACTTCTGTTCTTCAGCCCATTACTGTGCCATGTATTTGGAATATTTTAGCCAATTGTGGGTGAGTGAACTGTTTTCCCTAACATCAAGACTCTTCTGTCTTTTGGGTTGCCTTGTCTATCCTCAATACAAGGGCTTTTGCTTTGTCTTATTGTTTGTTGTTTTGTTTTGTTTAGTTGTTTTCTTATGAGGGCCTGTTTTGTGTGAAGGTAAACTGATGGGAAGTGGATCTGTGGGAGAAATAACATGGGGATGAACTGGGAGTATTGAAGGCAAGGGAAACTGTGGTCAGAAATTATTGTATGAAAGAAGAGTCAATTTTCTGGAAAAGCAGTCGATGATCTTTACCAGTAACTCATCTCTTCATCTTTCCAACCCCTAAAAGTCTTTCTAAATTTTTTATTCATTTTATTTTTTTAATTTCATTTCATGTTATATCCACAGTTCTTCACACCTCTTCTCCTGCCCCTCCTCTCCCACAGCCCACCTCCCTATCCTCTCCTCCCAGTGGATAAGGGCACCCATGGGAAGTCAACAAGATCTGTCTGGCACATCAGATCAGGACAGAACCAAGTTCCTCGCCCCATGCCTTAAGTTTGAGCGTGGCATCCCATCATAGGGAATGGACTCCAATAAGCTAGCTCATGCATCAGGGATAGATCCTAGTCTTACTGCCAGTTGCCTCTCATATAGTAATAGCTTCACCACAGTCTTCCACATGTGGAAGGACTAATTCGTTCCCATGGAGGCTCCACAGCTGACAGCTGTGGGTCTAGAGTTCTTTCTGAGTTCCCATGAGCTTGGTTCATCTGTCTTTGTAAATTTTTACATCATGATCCTTCTTCCCTCTCTTCTATTTGATTCGCAGAGCTCAACCTGGTGCTTCATTGTGGATCTCTGCATCTGGTTCCATCAGTTATTGGATAAATATTCTATGATGGTAATGGGCTATGCACCAATTTGATTACAGGGGATGGCCAACTTGGGCACTCTCTGCACTATTGCCGAGATTCTTAGCTGTGGTCATCCTCCTGGATTCTTAGGAATTTCCCTAGCCCCAGGTTTCTCCCTAACACGATAGTGACGCTCTCTATCAAGTTCTCTCCCACGTCATCCCTCTCCCACCTTGTCCATCCTGTTCCCTCATGTTTTCATCTCCCATCCTTGCCCCTTTACTTATCCCTCTCATCCCCAGTTTACCCAGGAGATCTTGTCTAATTTCTCTGGGCTGGGCAATCCATATTATCTACCTTCTCTGGAACTGTGAACTGTAGTCTGGTTATCCTTTGCTTTACATATAATATTCAATTATGAATGAGTACTCACTGTGCTTGTGTTTTAGAATCAGGGTTGCTTCATTCAGGACTTTTTCTTATTTCTAATTTCATTCATTTACCTGCAAATTTTATGATTTCATTGTTTTTCTACAAGTGAGTAATAATTCATTGTGTAAATGTATCACATATTCTTTATCTATTCTTCAGTTGAGGAGAATCTATGTGGTTTCTAGGTTCTGACTATTACCAATAGTGTTTGAACAAGTATCATTTAAGAAATTGTTCAACATTCTTAATTTTCAGGAAAATGCAAATCAAAACAACTCTGAGATACCATCTTACACCTGATATAATGGCTAAGATCAAAAGATTATTTTTTTAAAATTTTGTTTTATTTATTAATTTAATTTTACATTCTATCCACAGTTTTCCTTTCCACCCCTTCTCCTGCTCACCACCTTCCCCACAAAGCCCACCACCACCCACTCCTCCCAAAATGTAAGCACTCCCATGGGAAATCAACAAAGTCTGGCGCAATAAGTTGAGTCAGGACCAAACTATTAAATTTTTTGCAATAAGAACAGCTTTTGTTGGAGAGGATGTGCAGTCAAAGGGGTCATTCCTCCATTGCTGGTGGGTGTGCAAACTTGTACAACCACTTTGGAAATCAGTATAGTGGTTTCTCTGAAAATTAGGAAAAAATCTTCCTCAATACCCAGTGAAACCACTTTTGGGCATATACCTGAAATATACTCAATTTTAAAAATTGATTTATTCTACATGTCTTTTATATCACGTATCTTGATCCCATTCATTTACCCATCCCTTTGCTTTCCATCTTCCCTTCAACCATACACATACCCCAAATAAAGCAAAATTTAAGGGACAAAAGTAAAAACAAAATAAATTTTAAAAAAAGGGAAAACTTTAAATCTTGTTATGGGAAAATGCAGTGAGACACAGCAAATCATTCCATGAACTCCTCTATCTTGCAATCTTACTTGCAATGTTCCTTACAAAGAGTCATTGGTCCAGTCTGAGGCCTCTGTTTTCTACTACCCAATCAATGAATGACCTTTACTAAGATTCTTACTAGGTATCCCATTGTTACTCTTTTTACTTCCTAATACCACATGGTGGCTCTTAGCCAACTGTAACTACAGGTTCAGAAGATCTGATGCCTTTTTCTAGATTCTATGGGCACCTGGAATCCAAGTAGTAAACTGACATAGCTGCAGGCAAAATACCCATACAAAGAAAAATTTAATTTTTAATATTTAAAAAAGCTTTTAAAATATATGTAGCAAGAGTGTGTGGATGCTGGACTTAATACAGTGAAAGTTTAGGATGGTTTTAAAAATGTCTTTGGCTTCAGGCAGTGACTGATGGAAACAAATGAAGAGAACCATAGCCTAGCATTGAGCTGAGCTCAGGGAACCCTGCTAAAGAGAAGAAGCAAGCTTGTAGAAGGCTAGAAGGATCAAAGATAAGGAAACCTATGGAAAGAACTAATCTGGGCTCACGGGAGTCTACATTCTGAATAGACAGCTGGAAAGCCTGACTGCATAGGAATGACCTATGACCTCTGCATATGTGTGACAGTGGTGTAGCCTGACCTAGTTGGTGGAAGCAGGTCTTGCCCATAATACTTTGACGAGGAACCTATTCTTCATATTGGATTGCCTTGCCCAGACTTAATTAAAGAGGAAGAGTTTAGTCTTACCTCAAATTGTTATGCGATGCTTTTTTGATACCCATGGGAAGCCTGTTGCTTTCTGAACAGAAAGGAAACACAGAAGGAGTGGATTGGAGAGAGGTGAGAGGAAGGCTGGAGAAGAGAAAGAGAGGAGAGGAGAGAAAAGAGAGGCGAGGAGAGGTAGAGACTTCAGTGAGAATGCAAAATAAATGAATAAAATTAATAATAATAATAGATCAATTTGTAATAAAAAGAAAAAATGAAAAACAGTTCAAAACTGCAAGTAAAAGACTTTAAGTTAAATTCAAAATTATGACTAGCATGTACAGTTAATCATAAAATTAATTTATCCTTTTGTTTAGACTCTATGTACGTAAGGAAGTATTTGTATTTCTAACAAATGATACCTGGCTTTGAGACTACACATTAACACATAATATGAAATTATAGAAAGTTTATTTTTGTTAGCAATTTAGGCAATGATGATTTATTATTAATTTTTCAAATGTACTAGATATTAAATTTTCTGTCACAATTATATAATCAAACAAGTTCAAGTAATGGAGTTATGGAAGAGGCTTAATGATGAGTACAAAAAACTCCTGGATTCTGAACAATACTTGAGTCTTTACAAACTTTCAATGCATAGGCAAAAGTACAAGTGCCAGAATTCACTCTGTTCTTCATCTATTGTTCATCCTCAGCTCATTCTTGCCAGTTAAAAATCAGTATGTGAGGTGTCTATGCAGACAGCAGGCTAGTAAAGGTGATGATGGGCTCCAGCTGTGCTGAGAGTAAGGGGATTTAAACAGTAAAAAGAAATCTCCTTCCTCTGTCAAAATATTTTAAAGCTAATGCCCTCATGCTCTATTCTTACATTCATCAGTGACACTGGGCAAGACACTGGCATTTTGATCTTTTCTAAGCTATTCAGGTCTACTCAAAGAGCAGTATGTGCAACAAACCAATAAAATTAAAAACCACATCAATTTGTTTGAATGCAATTTGAAATGCATTAATTTTCAAACATACTTTGACCATCAAAATAAGAAAATATCAAGAATTCCCTTATTTTCTTTATTTAATACACAGTAATAAAATATAACTTTCTGAAATAATATGACTTGACTGGGTATTACTGTGCATGCCATAATCCCTGTTTTTGACTGGGAGAGACAGTATGTTGACTGAAAGTTTGAAGCCATCTTGGATTATAGATCTGTTTCAAGGAAGCCAGAACTGTGTAGGGATACCATGTTTCATAAAATAAGAAATGACACATGGCTTACTATCTTTTGGCACTTTCCTCTTTGTAGCCATTTGAGAGAGTCTTTATTTCCTGTCCTTCTCATTACCTAAGATAGTGAGGGTTTGGCAGAGGCTGAATCTCCAATTGTCTTTCTCATGTTTAACTCCCAAAATTTTTCTAGAGCTTTCTCATGAGCTCGACACATTACATGCCAATTCTAGGCATTCTTTTAGTTGTGGAATAATTATTCCCTATTGTGAAGTTTTCTCTAAGATGTCCACAATCTTGTCTTAAGTTTTATATATATTCTGTTTCTTACTGAGAACAGGTTTTTATAAAATTTATAATTCTAATTTATTTAATTCCTAATAATATTAACACTGTAATTATGACAACAAGTATTGTGTATTTAGATCATCAACAGTGATACAATAGAAAATATTTTAATAACATGTACAAATATTTTTTATTTTAACTTTTAATTTTTCTGTTTCAAATTTTTAAAAATAAGCTGGTACATAATTTTGTAAATAATTATTTAATAAATAACACATGTCTCCACTTTGTTCTACACTATATACTCAAAATATGCAGCATAGTCCACACATATACATAGAATCATGTTTACTTGAAGAAATGGTCAAACATTCACTGGTTTCCAGGGGTTGTAGAATATAAAATCTAGTTCCATGACACTAACAGAACATTTTATGCCTAATATAGACAGTGCAATATTTGTCTGTCTGTCCTCTCAATGAGGCACATAATTATGGTCCTTAATGATGAACATGTTTGGGAAGGGAACTTAGAAACAAAGTCATTTTTCAGTAATTGCAAACTAGAGTCCCTTTTCCCCATTCGACTTGTTGACTCCATTAGAAAATCTTACCTTTACAGGCTCCTGATGTAGAAAGTCTTTGTTTCTTCATTTTTTTTTATTTTTAGGTACCCTAGTAGCTACACTAAGATCTTTGTTCTTGCAGCACTAACAAGGGTTTTCTGCTCCAATGTTTTTCTTTTTTTTAGGTTATTATTATTATTATTGTTAAAAACTTTCACCTCCTCCCCTCCTCTCATTTCCCTTCCCTTCCCTCCATTCCCCCTCTCCCTCCCTCTGTAGTCCAAAGAGCAGTCAGGGTTCCCTGCCCTGTGGGAAGTCCAAGGTCCTCCTTCCCATCCAGTTCTAGGAAGGTGAGCTTCCAAACAGACTAGGTTCTCATAAAGCCAGTACATGCAGTAGAATCAAAACCCAGTGCCATTGTCCTTGGCTTCTCAGTCAGCCCTCCAAGGGCAATGCCCCAGTGTTTTTCATTTTGAGCAAACTGTTAAGACAATAGGTGTCTTGTGATGTTTTATGTAATAATGAGAAAGTGACAGATGAATATGTTTTAAAGGAAGTAGAGAGACAGAAAGAAGAGTTTGGAACATGTGTAACATATCCAGGAACCAAGTGAGGTGAGACCACACTTAGAAACCTAAGAATATGAGAAGACAGAATGACAGTGAAAGATAGGAGAAATTAGAGGTTTTCATGGGGCTTGCAAAGGTAAAGTAAAATAATTTGGGTAGTTAAGTGTCTGGCACCTTTTTCCCTAATGAGAATCTTCTTTCTATTTATGGATGAGACTTTGAAAGGTCTATCCCTAGTAAAATGCCAGCTCCTTTTCTGAGTTTACTTTAGCAAAGGAATATAGGATTGAATGTCTGTATGCCCATCACTGCCTATTAAATCAATATTATTCAGTCAAATAATAATAGTAAATAGTTTTAAATTGTTTAGACAAATAAATATCTGTATTCTCCATGACTTTTTAAGGTCTTTTGTGAATTTCCAGAACTGTGGTAACACATGTTTCAAAAGTATTGGTGCTTCAAATGTATTTTACTAATCTATGGTCAAAATGGAAAGGGTTTAAATCAAGTAGTGAGTTATTTATCTTCATACCCCTGTAAAAACCAAACAAGAACATCATTTTTTCTGCCTGTAGTCATGTTTTCTTCTGTCTCTGCAGCTAAGAACATCACCCATAATCACTAAATATTATTCATTCACTATGAAAAGAAAAATTAATATTCTACAAATATTTATGAATTAATGTATTCTATATGTATGGTTCATGTGATATTTCATACAACAACAATAAAATTTACATAAGTTAACTATATCAGCATAAAATTGCAATTATGTTGTTGATTCTATATACAGGAGAGAATAAAATTCAAAGCCAAACTTTTAAAGTAATTTTCTTCTTAATAATCTTTAACCTTGTGAATTTGAATATGTCCAATTTCACTTATCTTTTTATTTATTTATATTTGAAGATTTTGCTTGTAGAAATCCCATCAGTAGAACAGTGAACGTTTTTGCTTAAATTAATTCATATGTTTGCAAAGGAAATCTATTTGTGAGAGTGAAGAATCTCTGTAATATAGAATATACAATGTAAAAAAAATAGGAATATTGTCTTTGAAAATTAGGCATCTGAAAGAATTTATATGAATCATTAGAAAGTTTGTGCTAGTATGCCAAGAAATATAAATAAAAGAGACAATTTAAAGATACCCTGTACTGTCTTATGGTTGGACATAGAAGTCAGTGGTTAGATTGAGGGAGAGGTGTATCCATATCAGTTTACACTAAGCAGTTAAGATCCTAATTGACGGATGAAGGTTGGTGAAGATCTTTTCCCATTCAGTAGGTTGCTTTTTTGTTTTACTGAGTGTACCCTTTGCTTTACAGAAGCTTCTCAGTTTAAGGTGGTCCCATTTATTTATTATTGCTCTCAGTGTCTATGCTATGGGTGTTATATTTAGGAAGTAGTTGCCTCTGCCAATTCATTAATGGCTATGTTCCACTTTCTTTTCTATCAAATTCAGTGTGGTTAGATGTTGCAAAGAGAGGGCTTCTTATCTGAATAGCCACACAGAAATTATATTAATAAAATCACTGCTTGGCAAATTAGTTTTAGTTTCTTATTGACTAATTCTTCCATCTTATTTAACTCATTTCTATTAACTTGTGTATCACCACGTGGCAGTGACTTACTGGGTAAAATTCCCAGCATCTGTCTCTGATGGATCCACGTCATTTTTCTGACTCCACCCTTCTTTATCCCAGCATTCAGTTCTGTCTTCACTGCCTCCCTAAGTTTTGCCCTATCAACAGGCCCAAAGCAGCTTCCTTAGTAATCAATGAAAGCAACACAAAGACAGAAGGAGCTCCTATACCATTTCTGACATTTTCTATAATTTATTTTTTCAAAGGCTTAAAGTTCTTATCAAACAGGTCTTTTACTTCTTTGGTCAGTGTTATCCCAAGATATTTCATGTTTTGTGTCTATTGAGAAAGGTGATGTTTTGATGATTTCTTTCACAGCTTCTTTTTCATTTTTATATAGAAGGGATACTCATTTTTTGAGTTGATCTTGTATCCTGCCACATTACTTAAGGGATTTATCAGCTGTAGGGGTTCCATAGCAGAGTTCTAGTATCACTTATGTATAATATCATATCATATCATCTGTAAACAACAAAAATTTGACTTCTTTCTTGACAATTTGCATCCCCTCTAAATATATAAAGAACTCAAGAAATTAGACTTCAAAATTCCAAATAATATTATTAAAAGTAGGGTACATAACTAAACAGAGAATTATAAAGAGAAGAATCTCAAATGTCTGAAAGACACTTAAGGAAAGGTTCAACACCCTTAGGCATTAGGGAAATGCGAATCAAAACAAATCTGAAACACCATATTACACCAGTTATAATGGCTAAGATCAAAAACACCAATACCTATGCTGCAGAGGATATGGAGTAAGAGGAACACTCTTTTATTGCTGGTGGGAATGAAAACTTCTAAATCACTTTGGAAATAAGTATGACAGTTTCTAATAAATGGGAAACAAACTACCTCATCACCCAGCAATACCATTCTTGGGCATATACCCAAAAGATACTCAATCATAGCAACATTATTTGTAGTAGCCAGAACCTTGAAACAGCCTAGATACCTCTCAACTGAAGAATATATAAAGAAAATGTGGCACATATACACATTAGAATACTACCCAGTTGTAAAAGTAATTGATATCTTGAATTTTTCATGCAAATGGATAAAACTAGTAAAAACTATCCTGAGTGAGATACCCTAGAAAGAGGAATGTGGTATGTACTCACTCATAAGTGGGTACTATCTATAAAGCAAAGGATACTGAGCCTATAGTTCATAACTCTAGAGAAGCTAGGTAACAAGGTGAACCCTAAGAAAAAAATACAGAGATCCACCTGGAAAGTCAAAATGAACAAGATCGTCTGATAAAATTGGGAGCATGGGACTGGGGGAAGTAGGGACAGTGGAATGGGAAGAGGAGGGGAGACAAAGATTGGGGAAGAAAACTTGAGGCAATGAGATAGTCAAGATGGAGGAAGAAAAAAGGTAAGAGCAAAAAAAAAGATATTTTGTTTGAGGGAGCCATTATGGGGCTAGCAAAAAACCTGGCACTAGAGAAATTTCCAGGAATCCACAAGGATAACCTGAGTTAAGACCCTAAGCAATAGAGAAGAGGGTGCCAAAACTGGCCTTTCCTAATAGTCATATGAATATCTTAAATATCACCTAGAACCTCCATCCTGGAATTGATGAAATAAGAGCCAGAGACCTGCATCAGAGCACTGGACTGAGCTCTCAAAGTTCAATTGAAGTGTGGAAGGAGTGAAAATTAGAGCAAAGAGGTCAAGACCATGATGGGATACCCACTGAAACAGTTTACTTGATCTAATGGGAAACAAAAGGAAGCAGTTCATACTGGAAGCCAAAGATCACCTTGCCTCAGTGTACAAGGGGTGGGGTGGGGAGGGAGTGGACAGGGCTTTTCTCTTAAAGAGACAGGGTAGACCATTATACCTATGACTGTTGTTATAGCCATCACTGCTTTTCAGTTTCCTTTTTCAACCAGTACATCAAGACCACTTCTTAGTTGAAAGAATTACAATCTAATAATCCTATTTAACAGAAGTTAGAATCTTCTGTTTTCTTCTATCGACAGAATCTAAATTTAACTAAATATATACACAAGCATATATATTTGTACATCTGAGTAGGCAGATATATATATATATATATATATATATATATATATATATATATATACATATATGCATGTACTTGTGACATGAAAACAGAATCAGGATTAGTGGAGAACAGAAGGTATGAATAGTGAGGAAAGGAGGAGAGGAGACAGCATAGGAAAAAATTACTATTACAAGAAATAATGGTTTATGTGTACATGTCCTAGTAAAACTCATCATGTTGTTGGTTAATTAAAACAATGATAATAAAATCACAAATAAATAATTCATAGTACTCCCTAATTAGTTTCTAGACCATATGACAAACCAGCATCTCAGTTACATTATCACAGTTTAATTGAATTTGCTAATCCAATACTTAATGAGACCCTACTGGATAATATTTGCACACATAAATCATGGTAAATATAATACTTTGTATTTGTATATAATTTCCTAAATTATGTGATCAGTTTTATCAAAAGAGATTGTGTCTTAGGTAAGGTTTCCATTTATAACATGAATCCCATGGCCAAAATAAACTTGGGGAAGAGTTGAGGAATGGATTTACTTTATTTTAAATTTTGTCATGGTTTATAAAGGTAAATTAGGGAAGGAACTGAAGGCAGGGACCTAGAGTTGTGAATTGTTACAGAGGCCACAGGATAGTTTTGCTTACTGCGTTTCTTTCCTTGTCTTTCTCGGTTTGTTTTTCTGTATGCTCTGGAAACACCAGCCCAGGATTATTACCACCCACTATTTTCAGTGCTTTCCCATAATCATCTATCAAAAAATACCAGTCAGGCTTTCCCACAGACCAATTGATTGGAGATTTTTTTCTTGATTGATATTCCCTCTTCCCCAAAGACTCAAGCTTATGTCAGGTTAACATAAAATTAGCAAGAACAGATGGTAGAGGGAAATATGAGAATAATACAACTAATCACCTACATTTCTATTATTTTTGATGCAATTATGGCTTCATTACTAATATTTGAGCATAATGAAGGATAAAAATAAATATTTGATCACACAAATAAAGGAATTTTCTTTCATGTTTAATATTTATTAACATAATTTCAGTAGAAAATATAAATTTTTATCTTCTCAAATTTATGTCTAATGGAGATTTAGAATTTTTATGAAATAAAGTGTTTCTAATAAATTGTATATATATACATATATATATATATATATACACTTAGAGATGTAGTTATATTTCTACAATATTTTCCCAAAATTTTAAATATAATTATCCATGTTATTGCCTTTGAACTATAAGCAATTATGTAATGCTGAGTAGTGGAAAAAATAGTCTTCTCCAGGGAAATATTCTTAAATTTCTCATACCAACTACTCAGCCTAGTAAGAATATTCATATAATAAAAATTATGCTGAATAAGTTTAATGAATTTATAAATTGACAAGTATGTGTGTGATTGTTTTACTGTGTGTAAATATTTAAAAGTAGAAGAAAAATAGAAGCATGAAATTGAGAAAGAAAGGTACATATATGGAGGAACAATATATAGAAAAGGTAAGGTAATGAAGTTTTATTTTAATTTCAGAAAGTAAAAAAAATTGGAGTTATTTTATTGATTCTTTAGTTAATGTAACTCATTCATTAATTTTGGTGACAGACATACTTTTTTTTTTTGGTTTTTCAAGACAGGTTTTCTCTGTGCTTTTGGAGTCTGTCCTGAAACTAGCTCTTGTAGACCAGGCTGGCCTCTAACTTTTAGAGATCTGCCTGCCTCTGTCTCCTGAGTGCTGGGTTTAAAGGTGTGCGCCACCACTGCCCGGTTGAACCATTCAATTTTTAAATACACTGGATATCTTTGTTCCTGTCCTTTCAAAGTCCCCTTAAAATGTTCAATAGATCCAACATGGTTGCCCTTCAGTGATTTTTAAAGGCAATCTGTTAATTCTGGAATAATTACAGCATCTTCTCCTCTTGGATATTTTCTTTTCTTTTATATTTTTATTCTGAGTTTCCCTAACTAAAATACCAGTCCTGTACACTTCTCATTTTTTCTTTTCTTTTTTTCAATTTTATTATTTCTTTTCTTTCTTAATTTTTCTGTTTCTAAACAGCCTGCTACTTACTTTTTTTGGTGGGCTTTATAGCTTTTGATAGCCTCACACCTTGCAACTTTGATCCTTTATTCTGTTCATATCTAATTTATATTTCCAACACAGAATCAAGATTAGGCCCTTTTGCTACTTTTTTCAATTATTTTGTTCCTCTTATATTGAAGTGTTATACCTCAGACTTAGCCTTTTAATTTATACTGCTAGGGTGCACTTTCTTCTTGTCTGTTTCTTTTGTTCATATTTTCATTAAGAGGGAACCTCAGCATGACCTTTTACCCCCAGCTACAATTCTACAGCAAACTCATTAAGAGGGGTGTCATAAGTTAACAGAATCAGACCAAACCCACCACGTTAGTAACTCAATGCTCAAGTTAAGTCTAAAATTATGAAATCCTATAAAATTGCTCACTTTTATGAGCTAAGCAAAGCTCTACCATATAATATATTTTATAGTATTTAAAGTGAGAATCCAAAGAAGCCTAGTGCATTGAAACTTCCTGGATTGCTGGTGATTGTAATGAGGATTCTTTGTAACAGGGGATATGTAGTTTCAAGTGGCCCTCACTCCACTTGTAGACAGGTAAGGCTTCTACTGCTGGGACTGAGTTGTATTTAATTAAGTTGTTGGCCAACGGGGTTCCCATGGAAACTCCCCCCAGATCATGGGCAGTTCCTAAGACAATTAATTGATCGCTGAAAACAGAAAGTAGCCTCCATTTCCAAGGACAAAGCCAAGACAACTCATTGAATGTGGAGAAGTTGACCTGGTACCTACAAGGAGCTCTCACCCCTATGTTCTCCACTCTTTGCTGAAAAAAAAAAAATGCTATGGCAATGGTAGCTTAAAATTTGTGGGAGTAGCTAACCAATGTCTGACTTGGTCTAAGATCCATTCCATAAGAAGTAACCCATACTCAACACTGCTTCAGCAACTGATAACCAGACAATAGATACCTTCGAAACATAGAGAAAAACCAAGCAAGACATGTCAAAAAATCAATAAAGCGATTCATAGTGGTATTGTGCTATACTCATAGATCAGTGTCATATCAAACCACCACCAGATAGGCCTCTTCCTACAGTAGATGTAAAAAAAAATGTAGAGACCAATAGCTTGAATTTATGTGGAAGGAAGAGTATAACTTGAAGATCTCCATCAGATCCCTCCCCTCAGATTTCAGGGAATCCTGAAGAAGAGGAGGGAGAGTCTACTTGCCAAGAGGAATGGAAGACACAAGGAGAACAAGACACTGTGAATCAAATAAGCAAGGTGAGCTCTCAGACTGTAAGCAAATCACAGGGCCTATATGGGTCTGCTTCAGGGCCAGTGCATATATACTTGCATGTGCTAATTATTATATAGGTTTTATCTTAGTACTTTTATGGGACTCCTGACTGTGGGAATGGGTGGGTCTCTGAATCTTCTGTCTGTACTTGGGACCCTTTTATGCATGTTGAGTTGCTGTGTTCAACTTTTCTATGATAGTTTTGCTTCATCTTATTATGCTTTATTTACTTAGATTTAACTGTTATCTCTTAGCGGCCCATTATATTCTAAAGAGAGAAAGAAAGAGAGTGGATACAGAGCAGAGGGGCCATGTGGTAGAACTGTGAGGAGTACAGGGATAAGAAACTATAATCAAGACATATTGTATGAGAAGAGAATCTAGTTTCAATTTTTTTAAAAAAGGAAACTGGTAAATATGCTGTTTTCTCGTTATGCAACAGTCAATGAAAAATTGCTCATTTCATACTATAAGGAGCAAAGTAATGAGTGTGAAGCAATGTGTCAATATAAATTCATTACTAATTGAAATGATACTATGATTTAGCTATTGAGTATTGAATTTAAATGTATAGCAGGCTGCACTGAAACATTGTATTTTATATTGCATTATAATTTGTATTTTATATAAAATATTTCTGAAAATAGATACATCAATGGCCCACAATAAATTAAAATTTTTACAATATTAACTATATTAATATTGAATATTGAATTCCTCATGTGTTGAGGAAAGTTTAGAAGAAAAAAAGTAAAAATAAATATTTTCCACCTCAGTGCTGTAAAAAAATGAAAAAAATTGCATATAAATAAGAAAGGTCAACAAATCTTAACCTTATGTTTATATGGAGATAAATATTTCAGTTGTTGTCCTTTATAACTTGAAATTTTCTTTCATCATGAGTTCAAATCACCCTCATTTCAGTCATTTCCCAATTAATAATGCCTCTTTCATCTCTCCTAACTTATTATGTTAAACCCATCATTACTACTGCAGTTATGTCTTCTGATGTAAATTTGTTAAAATTTTATAAGGTATACTGAAAGTGGAAATATTAAGCCTTAAAAAGAGAAATAATGCAAATACACCTTGAAAATAAATCAGATGAGCAATCATAACATTAGAAAATGATATAGTGTATGCATAATTACAAGGAGCTATGCACATAACAATGGATGCATTGAATGAGAAATGAAATCCCAAAAATTTCTTTTAGCTATTTTTCTGCTCAAGTTGGTCATGAAATGAAAATCCTCCAGAATCTGTTTCTATAATCTGTGTCCCCTACTCTCAGAAATGTACATTGGGATGGGGAATTTCTTGATTTTCTTTACTGTCAGCTAATGTACTAAGGTTCTTATATCAATTAATTCATTTAGCTGTAGGTCATAGAATACTTTCCTACAAGATGAACAAGCTTTTGCCTATTCTGTTTAATATATTACATCTTTGCATTTATTTAATTGAAATTATCATTTTGTGTAAATAAATGAGGGTTAGAATGAAAATTAAATGTTATGTTGTAACTAATTCATTTTGAAATAATTTAACAGTCATTGGTTTTTACACTAATTGCTTTACAGGATTAATGAATTTACATACTTATTTGAGACTCATTACTTGGCTGAGTGTAGGGGGGAAGCAGGCTAATAAAGAAGCTAGAGAACATTCGGCTGAAAGTCTGTGGGGAAGAAAAGCTTTCCTGTTGCCTCAGGTTTACTCTGTGTATAAGGCCTTCTCCCCCCTCTTTCTATTCTGTTGTCAACACTGTGAGAAAAATGCAAACAAAATGAAATAAAGTCACATAAAGGACATCTTTCCTTTTGTAAATGTAAATTCTCAGCATTAATTAAGTAGAATCTTCCAGAACCCTGCTCCAGAACTAGTTTCAGAAAGAGAACAAATCACAGATGCTGAAATGAAGAATATCAGATAGTGGAGAACAGAAACAGAACATTGATAGGGCAGATGCAGAGAGAAAATAGGGAGTGCCTATTTGACAACATCACCAAGTAAACACATATGTATTTGATTCTTTACATTACACAAAGTATTCTAAATCTTAGCTTAGTTAAAACATCAGACTCCTGAACTTTTTCAACAAGACACATGTACTTCAATGATTTCAATAGCTACAATGGTAAAGTGCTCTCCTATAATTTTTTAAGTTGAGAATAGTGTTTTAGTGGAGTTACCTAGGCATATGGTTAGTTAATGACCTGGTTCAACTCTGCATACTTCACACTAAAAGCTGTTATTAAACCAAAGTGGTCCTGCCCTCCTTCAGTCTAGGTATGAGGTCTTGAACTTATTCAACTTCTTAAGTTTATATTATTCATTTTTCTTAGTTTTAAAAACATTATAAATTGTATTTCTTTAATTAAAAAAGTAAAATGTTTTTCATTAAAAATATTACTTATAATGACTCTCTCTTTCTGCAGGTAATTTGGAGAGCTAAAAGTAAGTTCTCAAACTCCAGTGCTGCTGTGTTTTTGACTAGAATCTTTTTTCTCTTTAGCAGAGGTGGCAAGCTACAGAACTAATTTATATCAACTCCTCGCTTTACAAATGCAGATGCATTAGGATATGAACATGTCCACTTAAACAGGCATTGTCCAGAACTATGCTTCCTGGACAGCAGAAAACTGGAATTGTAACAATTGCTCAATAATAATAATTAAAAGAACAGCTTATCATTTATCTACTCACAAAACAAAACAAATGCCAACCCAAACCGCTTGGTTTTTGCTCTAGCTCTATAGCAAGGTATTCATTAGATAGAAATCTTTGAAATCCTTAGTGAAATTACCTGGAGAGAGTGAGAAGGAAACACAGAAAATGCAACAAACATGCTAAGGAGTATATTGGGAGGGTGAACAGGCCTGGTGAAGTCAGTATGCAGAGAGAAAGGGCTTGAAGATGGCAGATCCAGTTTTGAAGGGCTTCCTAGCTCAAGCACACATGGGTATGATGTGGTTATGTCATTTACAGATGATGGAGCTCACATATGCATGCAAGGGCTCACACAGTGGTGTCAGACATAGGTGATGCAACCATGTCACACCTGAGTCATACAGGGTCTTTTAAGATCCCCTAGGGCCATTAGGGACTTCGGCCTGAGTGCTTGTCTGCAAGTACATGACCCTAGACCCCAGAAGTGTCAGTCATGCTGTTTAGCTGAAACATTACATTCCACATTTTGTTTCTTATAAAAATTTTGGGAAGTTTGGGGTCTTTAAAGGGTGGGAATGGGGAAAATTTGGGGAGTTTGGGGTCTTTAATGGTGGGAATGGGGTGTCATGGGGAAAATTTGGGGAGTTTGGGGTCTTTAATGGTGGGAATGGGGTGTCATCATAAGGTCTCTTGTGACTGCTTCCTGTTGATTTTGTGGGAATGTTAGGTCTCTTGAGACTGTTTTTTGCTGATTTTGTGGGCATCAGAGAATTGAGATGCTTGACTACATCCTGTGATGCCTGATTACTTTTTTTTTCTTTCTGGGCTCTGTGGAACTGGCTGGCTGACAGCTTGGACTGACCAAGAATCTGGAAATGCAGAATTTTTTTATGGGAAAATTTTAGATCCTAGTGATTAAGGGAGAAGAATCCCAAGATGGAAGATAGAGGTTTGGGGGGGGGAGTGGAGAAGAAAATTTCCCAGGGGTTCCAAAGACCAGGAATGATAAGGGAAGAATTATATGGAACTTATTCTGGGCAAGTCTCATCCATTTAAATGGGTCTAATTGGTTCCCTGGAGCTTATAAAAATGTTTAAAAAACATAAATTTTAGAAATATTAAAACCTAATGATTAGGATTGGATAGTGTTGGAATAGAAGATGGTGGGCAGGAGGGAAGAAAAGAAGGGGGAATTATTAGAAAGGTGAATTATTAGACCCCTCAATGTTTTATCTGAAGCAAATTTTGAAACACTTGCTCTCTTTAGCATCATGGTATTACCTTAACATCCAGTAGACACTGATAAACCTGTTATGTTAAAGTGTGTTTTGTGAGATTTTGAATGTTCCCAAACTTGTTATTTTTTCTTATCACTTGGGCTTTTGCAATCCCTGCACTTCTCGCTTTATGTTTAATTATGATCCCAGTAATAAGAGCTGAGTGATCATCTGGAAATTTAAGTATGAAATTGTAGATATGGAAAAGTTTGGTGTGGGAGGTCCTTCTGTTTTGGTTAATGAATAAAGAGACTGCCTTGTCCTGTTGATTGGGCAGAACTTATCTAGGCAGGGAAGACAGAACTGAATCACGTGAGAAAGAAAGGCAGAGTACTGGAGATGCTATGGAGCCACCAACAGAGTCAGACGTGCTGAATCATTGCCAGTAAGCCACTGCCACATGACGATATACACATTAATAGAAATGGGTTAAACTAAGATATAAGAGTCAGCCAATAAGAAGTTAGAGCTAATGGGCCAACAGAGCTCTAATGAATACAATTTCTGTGTGGTTATTTCAGGGCTAAGCTAGTAAGGTGGCCAGGACGAACAAGTGGGTCCTCCTCCTTATAAAGTGGTTCTTCAATGTGATCAGCTAACTGCACATAAAACCTGAGAGGGCTTGAAAAGAAATTCTAGACAAAAAAAGTTTAATACAGCTTTTTGCTGTTTGATGGCAGCCTAAGGTTCCTTTAAGAGAGGTTTTCCTGACTCAGCCATAGCAAAAGAAATAAAGTTCTACAGTTATAAAATGCCAGCTTTCTGGGCTGTGTTGCCAGCATGACCTCTGGCTCTGGAGACAGAGCATTTGGATGGGGTTCTGATCAAAAAGCTATGGCTTGCTTGGTGGCAAAGTAGACAAGCTGAGTGCCTTGAAGTGGTGAGGTGCACCTGACTCAGGGGCACAAGCGGCTTCTCCATGCCAGGCTGGGCAGAACAATCGTCATGGAGATCACCGCTTATTCTTCTCTTTCTTCTTCTTCTCCTCACTACTTCTTCTTCCACTTCTTCCCCTTACTCGTCTTCTTTCTTTTGCTCATTCTTCCCCTTATTTTTCTTCTTCTCCGTACCCCTTTATTTCACCATTTCCCCTAACATTAAAACAACATGCTATGGTAATGTACTCGAGCTATTTTTTTTTTTAACCCTCAGATTCTTGCCTGCCATAGACATCCAATTCTGAGCCCTGAGTGGGTACTGAGGGTGGTACTCAGGGCCCCTGATAATTCATACCATGTTACCTGCAGTTCTACATATGAGCTTGATGGATGGCTATTTTGCATCAGTTAATAGTCATGAAGCTATGGAATAGTTCCAGACACATGGAGTGCAGTCACTACAGTTTTTTAAATCTGTTGGGCTCAGTTATCCTAAATGGAATGATTCAGTCACACAGCATGGCTGACACTTCTAAGTTCTAGGGCCACTCACCTGCAGACAAGCGTTTCTGCCTGAGTGGCATGCTGTCTTCCTGCTCACTGCCTGTGATCTAACAGAAATTTCTGTGTGGTCTTTTAACAAGAAATTTTGTGAATTTGATTCTATGTAAATTTTACTGATATTCTGTTGTTATTTTTTGTTTCTAATGAATTAATTATTTTTAAAAGAAAACAAAAGTATCTTTTCATTTTACATATCAATCCCAGTTCCTAGTTCCTCCTCCCTTCCCCTGCCTCCTACCTAACCCCCAAACAACTCCCATCCACTCCTCCACACACCATGTGTCTGGAACTATTCCATAGCTTCATAACTGTTAACTGATGCAAAATAGCCATCCATAAAGCTCATATGTAGAACTGCAGGTAACTTGATAAGAATTATCACGAGCCCTGAGTACCATCCTCAGTACCCACTCAGGGCTCAGAATTGGATGTCTTCAGAATGCGAGAATCTGAAGTTAAAAAAAATAGTTTGAATACATTACCATAGCATGTTCTTTTAATGTTAGGGGAAATGGTGAAATAAAGGGGTGTGGATAAGAAGAAAAATAAGGGGAAGTATAAGGAGAAGAAAGAAGGAGAGTAAAGGGAGGGAGTGGAAGAAGAAGTAGTGAGGAGAAGAATAAAGAGAGGAATAAAGAGTGATCTCCATGACATTTCTAAATTTTTATAGACCTAGTTAGAAAATTCCATAGGCAAGGACAATGATAATGTGCATATCAAAATAATGATAAGGGCAGGTATAACCTGACAAAGCAGTACTCCAGAACAAGCAAGCTGACGCAGGAAAGAGCCCACATTCAAGGGGCAATACGTTACCAAACATACCAGAAACCTGGATTCACCCATTCTCCTCATCAAATCTTCTTTGTGATGACCAGAATTGCTTGTAGTGTTTTCTGTTGCCATGTTTATTTAAGATTTGAAATTATACATAAATAGAGAAGTTTGAATCATAATTGTGTATGAGCAAAAATGATCACATTAAAATTGTTTTTTATTATATTTTCTCATTTATTTTATATAGCAACCACCGTTTTTATTTCCTCCTCTCTTTCAGTTCCCTCTTCCCTCCTCCCTTCTACCTCCAGCCACCCATTTCTCCTCCACTCAGAAAAGAGCAGACCTCCTTTGTTGAAAAGAGTCAACAAAGCATGGAAAATCAAGTTGTGGTAGGACCACATTCTTCTCCTGCAGCAAGGCTGGACAAGTCATCCTAGCATTGGGAATAGGTTCCAAAAAGCCACCTCATGTGCTAGAGACAGGTCCTGATAACTCTGCTAGGGACCCCATAAACAGATCAAGTTCCATAACTATTTCACATATTCAGGGGAACTAGGTTGGTCCCATGACGGTTCCCTAGTTGTTGGTTCAGAGTTCAGGAGCTTCCACTAAAATAACTTTTAAATTACTAATAGTATGAAATCTATTTTTGTTTTGTTTTGGTTTGTTTTATTTTTTTTTTTTGAGACAGACTTTTTTCTGTAGTTTTGGAGGCTGTTTTTGAAATAGCTATTATAGTCCAGGCTAGCCTTGAACTCACAAAGATCCTCCTGCCTCCACCTTTCAAGGGCTAGGATTAAAGGAATGTGCTACCACCATCTGACTAAGAAAACTCTTTTAAGTGCTATTTTTCAGCAAATATTTTCCCATTTTTGTCAGTTAAAAACCTAATTTTGATACACACACACACACACACACATATATACATACACACACATATATCCTTCACCTCTACTTGCACATAAATTTATCCCACATCTACTGGGAAGAGATGAAGCATGCCTTTAATCTAAGCACTTAGGAGGCAGAGGTGTGCAGATCTTTTTGAGTTCAAGGCCAGTCTGGTCTACAAAGCATGTTGTAGGACAGTCACACTGAACAGTGGAATCCTGTCTCAAAAACCAACCAACCAACCAACCAAACAAACAAACAAACAAATTAGCTAATACCCAAGGAGCTGGTAAAGTTATATATTTTATCTTTACAGGTTAATACTTATAAATAAATCTAAATTACTGATTCCTTAGCTGGACGTATTAATTATTTTGATATATCTATATTTTTCCATACTAAGTTATGTTTATTCTTTACGATATAGCCAGAAACTCAACAGAAAATAAATTGAACATTGTTTTTAACAGGATATTTAGACTAAACCAGTCTTATTCGTGTGTGTGTGTGTGTGTGTGTGTGTGTGTGTGTGTGTGTGTGTATGTAAAACAACATTAAAGCAAAAGGGTTTGTGAATTTTATAGAGAGCCATTGCAGGGAGGTCATAAGTGAGTTTGGAGAGAAAAGACGGAGGAAATGTAATTATAGTCTTAAAATAATTAAAATAGTGTGAAAATAGGGACTTTTTGCACTGACTCAGTAGGCTACAGAAAACCACCTGTGGAATAATGCACCATCTGGTTCTTCACATAAGGGTTTTTGCACACTTTGAATTGAATGATCCAGCAATAATTCAGAGGCCAGATATGGGAAAAGCAGATCAATTGCGAAGGGTTGAGAAAATGTGAGATGAGGAAAGCAGCCTGTCTTTAATGAGTGAACAAAGCAACTGAGGTTGTAGCTACTTGGCACTCACTTTCTCCCTCTTCATGCTGGCACCTGATATTTAAATGTCCCCCACTGTTTTGAGTAATTTTATACTATGACACATGTTTTTTTTTTTGTTATACTTGTAGTTTGTGTACTTGTAAAGACATGAACAATTTCATCCAGCAATCTGTTTTAGATGGCCTATTTTCATCCCATATTACATTTGAAAGTACAACTATTCAACAAGAAACTACATTTTATAAGAAAAAGGAAAATGTTATGTTCTACATATGAAGAGACAGATATAAACTCTTATTTTTGAATATATTTGCTCTCCAATTTGGGTCCAAATTAATTTTTAATATCTATGCAGATATTTATTTATGCTTATACTTATAGTTAATGTATGGATAACATAGTCTATATGTATATTTGTATGGATATATAAATATTGAAATGATAAAATATTAATTCACAAGCATAGGTATAAATAATGAAATTCACATTTTATTAATAGCTATCAAATTATATAACTTCACACAGAACGAACATGTGTATTGCAGGTATGTATATGAACTAAACAGAGCTTTAACAGTGAATAACTTGTTTATTCACATTTTCAAAACCTTATACAAATTCTTCAATTTTGTATAAATTGCCAATTCACAGCAACGTTACTGTTTCTTTTCTTATATACAATGGTGTATTAATCAGGCAACATTATATTATATCCTATAATTCAAGTTTATATTATGTATTACTATACCAATGATATGAATATATTATTATACAGTAACATTAAGAAAGAATGCAGTTAGTAAGAGAATCTGTTTTCTCATTTTCGAGAAATCCTTATGCAAAACTGAAAGCTATTCTTCAAACCTTTAACTCTTTCCCCCTATATTGACACAAATATAATTTAAAGTGTCATTATATGCTATTTCTGTGTCTGTACACATACATATAGATTAAAATATTTGGGTACTAAAATGAATTCACTTACTTAGAAGCAAAACAACTCTTCAGATATGGAAGAAAAAACTTAACTAATTTTAAAATTGAGTGAGCTTTAAACCAGTTATTATCAATGTAGTAAGCCCGCTAATGAGATTTGTCAGGCATATGACATCACAGCTCTTAATACAACTATCAGATTTCATCTACTGCTTATAGGTTCTTGAGATGAATGGCATCTCTCCTCCTGTGAGAGGGCTCTACAGTGTCATCTGCTTTGTGCAACTCATTTTAATTGCTCTTGGTAGTTGGGATGACAATTTGTCTTAATTTATTGCTGTCATTTAAAGAAAAAGTAAACTTCTAGCTTATAACTATCAAATAGTCAGAATGCAGAGGTATCGCAGTTTTGTCTGTGTTTTATCTATCCTTTCAGATGAATTCTGAAATATATATCAGAAAAAAAATATTTGATTAATATAAATTACTCTTAAATTACAAGAGTGATGGAAAATTTCTTTAATCTCATTACTTGAAATAAAAACACAAACATATTTCTATAAGTTTGGTTAATAATTGTCCATTTGGGAGTTTTAGGATAGCCAGGGATGCAACATGACCATGGAACAATCAAATAAATTAATGAATAGATAAAATGAATGAATATATTTTTTCAAATACATATTTTATGAAAGAAATACTCTAATAAAAAAGTTGGCTAAAATTCTTTTTTTCTACTGGGATGAGAGAATATCTATCTAAAATATTAATGGTATTTTGAAATTACATTTTTATAATATTACTACACTTTTTATACTATACTAGCCTAGCATTTATTAGAAGCTAGACTTTACATATGAACAGACTATAGTAGAGGTCAAAACTATTTATTCAAATATTTATCTGTGCTTCATTTCCCAGGAATATAGAAGAAATATACCGATTTCTCTCATTAAAGCAGGCATACTCATATTACTTTCTTTACTCGAAAAAAATATAAGAAGGAATTACTTGGACTGTTTCTTGAGTTACATTGTTTCTGTGACACATTTTAATAGAACAGTTGATTGAGAATTGCCTGAATGTTGAACCTAGGTGAGGACTATGTAGATTATAATACAGACTCACTCCACACAGCTTGGGATAAGAAGAAAGTGAACATTTGCTATTTCACGCTGTTGAGGAACTGAGATTTATTTTCTATATAATGTACCTAATTCTAACTCATAAAAGATCATGGACCTTCACTGCATATATGACAATTTATTAGATTATGAAGGAGCTTATGCCAGTCATTTGGCTATAATCCAATTTTCCTGTTACTAATTATCATAAATGTTATCTCAAGGTGATACTGTGGGAAGGTGGTTCTTATTTTGAAAGGTGTGTGTGTGTGTGTGTGTAGTATGCTCATATTCTTTTTTAAGCTCACAATGATAGGATGTCTCTTTTCAGTTCTGAAAAAATAAAACATTTTTTCCTATTTTTCAGATATACATACACACAATTCACAGTTCTCAAAGATGGGAAAATAATATAAAATATTCAGATAACTAACACATATTTGGAAGTATTTAAAATTCATTGGGAAACACCCAATACAGTATTATATACTGAAAGATAGGTAAATTATTCCTCTTAAATATAACTGAATACCAACTTGATCATTAGATTAAAAAGAAATTTAATTTACATGCAATGTGAAATAGCATTGGTACCTGGAAAAGACCAATTTTTTTAAAGGTGCAAAATCCTGTGTGAAAAGTACATAAAAATGTGTGTGTAGATGCTTTTCCAAATGAGCTAATTTACAGATTATGAAATTTTTGTTCAATAGACATTTCTATAGCTTAAGAAAGACAAATTATGTGCATATGTATTTTAATAAAATATGACATCTTTATTAATAAGTACACTAGAAAATAAGTAAATAATAAGAAGAAACATTATTGGAAGAGATAATCTATATCTTTGTTATTTATTTTCAAATTCTGTCAGTATTCTTTTCTGGAAACCACATGAACTTTAATACTTCCTATAAATTTCTGATGGCAACGAAAAGTTGGGAATAAATGTGTATGTTTAAAAATAAAAGCAATAGAAATCAATTATCAAATGTCAGTTTCTATTGTACTTAAATGTATAAATAGGCACAATCCCAGTAATATATAAGTGTAAGGAGACAATGAAGACCTTGAAAATAATTGACATACATTTTTTGTTTTTCAAAACAGGGTTTCTCTAAGAAGCCTTGGCTGCACTGGAACTCACTCTGTAGAACAGAGTGGTCTTGAACTCAAAGACATTTACCTGCCTCAGCCTTCTAAGTGCTGAGATTAAAGGCATGTGCCAGTATGCCTAGCTTAAATCTGCATCATTACTAATCATAGTTTCAAAAATTACTCAAAATTTTTTGCAAGATGAGAGAAATAGATCAGATCACAGTGTTCTACAGGTGGATATACAGTTTTGTCAGCACTGTTTGTTAAAATAATTGTTGGTTTGATTTCTTCCTAGTACATAATTTTGTGACCTTTGTCAAAAATTAGTTGTATTTGCTTTATGGATTTATTTCTGGGACATCAATTGTTTTCTTTTGTTCCATATGTTCATTTTTTTGTGGTAGTACAATGGTCTCTTTACCATCATAGCTCTCTTGTATTTCAGGTATGAGGATAACTCCAATATTGTTCTTTCTGCTTAGGATCATGTTAACTATTTGTGGTCTTTTGTATTTTCACAAAAATTTAAGAATTGTTTTCCTACTCCATTGGAGAAGGTAACTGGAATTTTTTTGAGGAATGTATTGAATTCTTAATTAAAATAACTCTTTTATCCATTGCATTGAGTTTTTTGATATATTTATATTATTTAATGAAAATAAATATCTTTCTTGCATGTATGTATGTGAATCACATGTGTCCAGTGCTTGAGTGTGTCAGAAGAGCATTCATATCTGATTCCCTGGAACAAGAATTACAAATGATAGTGAACCAACAAATGTGTACTGGGTACCAAATCTACGTATTGTCCAAGAGCAACGAGTGTTCTTTCTGAACTAAATCATCTTTTTAGTTGTTTTGTTTGATTTGAAAAATGATTTTGTTTCCAACAATGTTATACTTGTATAGAGTGCACTGTACAATAGTCAGTGGTGACTACAAACTGATCCTATTTTCATCTCCACTGAGCCTATTTTTCCAAGACTACACATACACTCACATCTCTCTGTATTTTATTGTTTGGCTCCAGAATAGAAGTCAGAGGTGCTATGTGCCTTTGTGCCTTTGTGCCTTTGTTGGAAATCTGCCATATTGATATTTGGTGCCACAGAGTAACTCTTTGTCCTTGGGCTCCCAAAATTTTTCCAGCCCCTTTTTTACAAATGTTCTCTGGGAAATGGAGGGGTGAGAGATGTCTAATTTATTCTGAGAAACTTGTTAATCAATTTCTCTGTATTTCAGACATCCTCTTCAAATCCATCAATGATTTCATTTCATGTGTTTAGGTCTCAACTGATTCCTTTGTTTTGTGTATCTCCGTATTTGGTCTTCTATTTGACCATTAATTCTCTTTAAACTCAGATTAATTTGGTGTTCTGGCTTCCATTACAGGGAACCTTGAAGTTGGGAATAGCTGAAGTCCATGACAATTATGAAATGAGATTTCACTTGATTAGGATGAAGGCTAACATACCAGAATAAAGGGTGTTCTGATGGAGGTAAACCCAGTTCAAAGGTTCTGTGCCTACCACCTTTTGTATATTGACTCATTCTCACAGTGAATCTCTTGTGAAGCCATAAGTACTCTCCCCTGATGCAAGATTCAGCAGAGTATGGATTATTGGGCACAATTCTTTCCCATGTCCTGGTATATTGGGTAATAGTCCTCCCAAAACACACAAGTCTGTGGGACTTCCAGTGGGAAATTTAGACACGCATTCAATGACATTGGTTCCCACAATCTAATCTCTGCTTCGTTCCCTGAATCAAACTCAGTAGCCTCCTCCCTACAGCTATCTTTCATTGGCAGGACATGACATCAGGAAAGAAGTCTTTCATAGAGATTACATTTGTGACTTTCAAAGATAAAGGAACATACAAGCTCAGAGAATTGTTTTTGTTTCTTGTGTGTGTATAAACTGGAAGCTTTACAAAATAGGAAGAGAACAGCAGGAGAAGAATAAAAAACTGATGCAGAAAAGTATGTAGTGGAGAGTTCATTTTTGACCTCAGATCTAAGTCTCGCGCTTGCTGTGAGTCTTCTTGTGAAGGGGACACTCAAAGATTCTGACGATCAGAGGTCTGGACCTATTGTGTTGTCTCATTTCTTCAGTGTTAGTTTTTGTGCATCTCTTGTGTTAGAAGCACCTCTCTGTTTTCACTTTTCAAATTTATTCTTTCATTTTCATTTCTGTGAGTCCTTTTTGAAGGGTTTTTCATTGAATTTTTTTATCGATATTTATTAGAGAGACACAATGTTTGTCTTCTTTATTTATTAGCCATATTTTTCCTCTTTAGCCACGTAAGATAACTGTGCTCTTTCCACACTTATGTCTCCGTTAATGTCTCAGAGACAGAAGCATTAGGGAACTAATTGAAGTTGTGTCATCATTTGTCAATATTGTACAGCATAAGGTATCAGCAACTCTACAGTAAAATGAGTAAGCTTTAGGGAAGGAGGAGAAAAGCACATAATACAAATATGGCTATAGGCTGTAGGTATGGTGAAGGCTATGGAAGATAATAGACAGCTCATTTGATATTAAGGTGTAGAGTGGAAGACATTTTTATGTGTAGAAAAGTTAAGAACACTCATAAAACTCTAGTCTAGTGAGACAAAATTAAAACATAGTGACCTAAAATTAATGAACAATATTGCAAGTATTCACAAAAATAGTCAATTGGAAAGGGAAACTAAATTAAAATGAGAATAAAAGAGACAAAAACTGAAGAGACCACATCAAAGGAAAATAAATTATTTACTTAAACTCCTGGGAGACTAACTCCTAATTCCTATCAGGGTCAAAAAACTGGGATGGATGTGAAGTCACCACAATGACAAAACTCTGATCACCTGTTTCAAATAAGTGCCCCCTGGATTGCCTAAGCTGTTTTTATTCATGCAGTTTCAATGGTTTGCATGAAGAATTCTGCAATCAAATTTGTTTCCTTTTGTATCTAATAATAGTTACATTAATTGCCCGTTTGTTCTTTCATCTCATTTTCCTCCTTTGGTCACCTAACTTTCTCACTCCCAACTTTCCCACTTGTAAGCATTACATACTTGATTCATTGTTTTAATAATAAAAGCATAGGTAGTATAGCAGGCAACAAAGAAATTTTTCTAACAGATACAGGTAGAGAAGGGTGTGTAGTTGGCAGCATTTGCAGTTACAGCATTGTGCAAAGTAAAAAAAAAAAGGTTGCTCTAATGGTTAATGTTTACCTTTGGGGAAATCTAAGTTCTCATAATCAGCTCATCAGCCAAAGCTGAATCAATTTTTTTCTTTCTATAGTACTCTATCTCCTAAGAGGGATATGTCAAGCTTTCTCTTATGATCCTATAAACTATATAACTTAAAATCTTACACTTAATAGTTGGCATTACTTAGCTCTTGTTCTCCTGTCCTCTTCTTCTCAGCTTCCTACAGTATTGACTGCTACATTATTGGCACAATTATAAAAAGGAGGTCATTGTGGGTTTCTATGACTCTGCTTCTTTCCTTGCTCTTAGACTGTGCTCATTAACTCTTGATATTATCCACTATTAGCATTTCTCCCAGACACTTAACATTCTAATCATTCTCTCCAAAACAGTAATGTCATGAACTACTGTGATTTTTCAGACTAGTCACAAATTGTGATGGAAAGACAAAATTCTGTTCTGGAGAATCATGAATCTATAGTAACACTTGAAACATCAAAGACTTTCGGAGCTGAATAAGGGTCACTGTATGTTTTTAACAACATTGCTTCTGTCTCACAGAGAGGAGAGTCATCAGAGGGATCTTTTCCCTATGTAAAGTCATTCCACCCATAGCTCTAAGAAAGTGAAACTAGAAGCAGTCAACAGTAATTTATATGAGGGAATCAATAAGAACAGGTAGCAAGTAGCCTCCTGGGGTCATTTCTGGAATTATACAGCAAACTATCCCTCAGCCTTGCTAAACATGGGTTAAATTTTCCACAGCTTTGCCACAAGGAGAACTTTTCATTTATGATCTTCTCAGGCCTTGTTCCCCAAATCAGTCACATGGCTCTTGGCATCAAACCATAAAAAAATTCAACTGTGTTATCGTACTCAGAAGCAACCGACAAACAGTATCTCTGTTCTTGTCTAGATCCCTAGTTATTCTTGCATATCCTAGGTTTCTCTCTGAGATCCATAAAGTCACATCTGCTTGAAATTCAGTCTTAGAGAGGACTACTGATTCGTTGTTGCGGTGACTGAGGTGATCTTTACACAGCTGTGTGAAAACCAGCTAAGGTGTAAGACATGGGGTTACAGGCTGGGATGTAGTCTCCACCTTGAACCCAGGATGTGAGTGACTGGGTTGGACTCTCCTTGCTTCCTACCTCCCAAAAGTTTGTACAGGATGTCAAGACCTAAGTTAGTGCTATTCTACACTGATCTTATAGGGAAATTGACTGGCTTACCTATTTACTTATTTTTGTTATGTTCTACAGTATTTTAGATGAATCTCATGCATCCACAGATGCAAAAATATTTCACCACTGCTCTATGCCTTAACATATTTAATTTCATCTACACCAATAGAATGTTTTCACAGTCCACTACACTAACTACTAAAGGAATTTCTTTTTATTAACATTCACATTCCTTTGTGAACCATAAGTAAAATCTCTTAGTAGGTACAATTTGTTGTATCATATCCAAATTAGAGTTCATTCTAAACAAGTGCTGATGTCGCCAGATTGCCTGTAATCAAGGTTACTATATTTCAGCTTGATAGAATTCAAGGATCCCTAAAGAATTACTTTGTGGCAGGTGCCATATATATTGGTTATCTAGGAGCTTAGGGAGAATGCCTAGCAGATTCTGTAATTTTTGGTCCTTGATACCCAGACCCACACAACCTAACAACCTTGGAAAACATGCCCATGAGATACTGAATGTCAGGTGTGTTGACAATATAAATTGCACATTACAAGGTTGCAAATTGCTCAACCATTTTCTATAAGAAGCTACACAAAGATGTGTGTACTTGTAAAATATGAATTCATCAACTCTAAAACCTTCATAAAATAAATTCTTTACTTTCTTAAGTGTCCATTTTCAAAAATACACAAATGAACTAAAATAATTTAACAAACATACAAAATTCCAAATTACTCAAAGCTTACAAAATATACATATAAGTTTATAGTCATAATTTATTCAATTTGGTTGCAAGAGAAAAATGATGTGTCAATCTTAAATTCTACAATTTAATCAAATTGCTTTGGCCATTCATATATGTACAAACTACACTGTTATACTTTACTCTTGTCTTATTTCTTTACTTTGAAACATATTTTTTACTAATACAAAGATTGGGTATACTAAATTGTATATCCCTTTTTCTTTAATTTAAAATATTCAAACATTTTTTTCTTCTTTGAAATATATCTTTGTGTTTGCCTGTGTTATCTTTACTTTTATGCTTCTAAATATCCCTTGAATTATTATTCATGAGTAAGAAACAGAAAAATACTTATAAAATTGAAGCACCTTGCTCAAGGCCATACAAGTAAGCAGCAAGCAATATTTTTTATTTTTATATTAAGCCTCATGGGTGTTTTAATTCACATCATTACATGAATTGAATTGGTGTATGCTTTTTAATCTATGGATATAATTAAAGGCTAAAAATCTCTTCACTACTATGTCAAGGACAAGAAAGAGCTTATATAAAAATCAATGAATGGGTCTGAGAGGTAAAATTAACCCAATATTTCTTTTTGTTAATTAAGGTAATATATAGGACAATGAACTTGAACATTGAATGGCATTAATTCTTACTTACCTTCAATGTTTGGGAGCTGATAGGACACTGGTGACTATTTTGCTGAGGTAATTATAACTGATGCTGGGTTGCTTCTCACTGATTGATATGTGTTATCCTTGACAGTTAAAGAACATAAGGACAAAGACAATCATTGATTAGCTGTCACTTTATTCAGTGTCCTATGAAAAAATGAATTGTGTTATCTCTTTATCAAGTTGATGTGACTGAACCAATCAAAAAGTAAGCATGCTTCTAACTAATACACTAAATAAACAGGTGATAATGGTGAGATACATTGCTCCATTAACAAAGCAGAAAAAACTGAAGAAATCATTACAGTTAAGCAAGGAAACTGAAGAGAACAAATAATGACTACATATTAGCACTTAAAGTCCAAGGATATCAAGGTAAATAAGGACATTACACTCATCACATTACAGAACAATTGAGCAAAACAAAATATGTGGACTTCCCATTAGATTTAATGTTTGACACAAAGATGAACTTCATAATTGCAAATGGAAAATAATGTATAAACACTAAAAGTACAGTTTGCTTTTTAAAAATGTAAATAATAATGACTTACATTTTATCAAGGAATATTAAAATTGTTTTACCTTTTAAAATATAGAAGTCATTATAAATAAATATTTAAAGACAATCATTTTTAGTGATGATATGTTAGAATATATAGCTATGCTTTCTCTAGTATAAAGAAAATATTTCTTGAAATTTGACATTTAAAAACAAGAATCTCCTAATTTTAGTCAGAATTTATAAGGGTACCATTAAAAATATGAAGATACACATTTCCACAGTTCTTGTTAATTAAACTGTAAGAGACTCATCAAACATTACTGAACTCATGTTTAGTGCAATAGCCTTATTTGTTTTTTCTCCTTAAGAAATGAATGAAATAGAAAATCTTTGTCTATTTTGTGGTACCATAAGCTGGAGGAACCAAGGCTGACATAGGGATGAGAGAAATCCTGTGCAAGTTTGCACACTGATCAATATGACTTTGGTGAGTATAGTCATTTCAGGTATAAACAGGTCAGAATGCAAGAAAAGCAAGATTGGGGCAAAGCTCCATCTACTAACAGAAGTCATACAGAGGAATAATGGAATCCTGAGTGAGATAAGCCAGACCCAAAAAGATGAATTTGGTATGTACTCACTCATTTGTGGACTCTAGCCGTAAACCAAGGTCATTAAGCCCATAGTTCATAAGCCCAGAGAAGTCAAATAACAAGGTGAACCCAAAGAAAACCATATATAGATCCTCCTGGAAATTGATCACTAGAGTCACAGATGGCCCCAATTACACCAATCAGAGGAAATGATGGGTAACAAGGTAAGAATACATACACAACCACAGAGAACAACATGACACCCAACAAAAACTAGTGGCCCTATAGCAGCAAGACTTGAACAAATAAGTACCAGTGAAGTCTAAGAAAATGACCTAAAAAATAACTTCAGGAGAATGTTTGAGGCACTTAAAGAGGAAATGAAAAAAAATCCCTTAAAGAAATGGAGGAAAAGACAAACAAAAAATTGAAAGACATCAGACAGAGAAAGAATATCCAAATTAACAAAATCAAAAATGAAAATGGGGACAATAACAACAGACATGGATGAGATCCAAAGAATCGTTAGGCCATTTTTGAAAACCTATATTCACACACACATACACACATGTAATAGTAGCATAAATGAAATTGCCAAATAATGCTGGAGGGCTTCTCTTGTTGGCCAAAAAGGTTACCTGGGAGTCTTCAAACAACCCAAGCTGTTACCAAGATTATAGATTGTTCTGCACACTCAGTTGATAAGGACACATTAAAGAAGACAATACCTACACAGCTCATTGAATATGGAGAATTCAAGCTGGCAGCTACATAGAGCCTTCTCCCAGAATTCTAGCATCTTTGGTACAGGAAACTACTTGGCACACTAGCCAAAGAAAACCATAAAAATCAATCCAACCACATTTTTTGATACAATAGTGTCCTGCCTGTGAAATATGCTAGGACAAAAATGGCATAAAGCTTTTGGAAGTCACCAAGCAACTGATGTGATATAAGACCCATTCCAGTAGGAGAACCCATATCTGACAGTGGAGGTGGTAAAAAATCCAAGACAAGGGATCTAGGATGAAACCAAATACTATTGTTCTAAAGAAAAACAAACAAAAGATCAAAAACTAAAAGAGGTAGCAATAAAATGACTCCTAATAACATTCTGCTTCATTCATAGATCACTGCCTTTCCCAACCATCATTAAAAATTTTTCCTTCTACTACATATGAGAACAAATACAGAAACTCACAGACAAGCATGCATAGAGTGAGAGATCTCAGTGCATTGTACTCTTAATGGAATGTGTTCATCAGATCCTTTGCATGGGGTTCAGGAGGTAGAAGTGGTGCAAGAGCCAATAGGGCTGGAGGGAATCAAGGAAACAAGGCTCGCTAGAACAAATTGATCAAAAACTTTTATGAACTCACAGAGACTGGGACAGGATGAAACAGGCATGCACACATATGCACCTGGAACTTTATATATAGTTTATGTCTTTGTGTTTATTGTTTATATGGGACAACTTTGTGTGAACAATAGGGCATCACTTTCTCATGCATTCCCTTGGACTCCTTTTTTTTCTTCTATTCAATTCCAATGCACTCTATTTGTTTCATCTTATTATATAATATTTTAATTTATTATTACCTTTAAAAACCTGTTTGATTTTATTGAAATTGAGAGAGTGGAGTGAAACTGACTAGAAAAAGTAGAGGGAAAAAAAGCCATAATCAAAACATAATATATGAGAAAATGTATTTTCAATAATAGAATAGCAAAATTGAAAAAAAGCTATTTTTTAAAAATGTACCCCCATATAAAAACAAAGAGTAAGCTAAAAAAATAAACCCTTAAGGAAAGATATCCTGATATCAAGTTTAGACTTCCACACATTCTTGAATGGAATAATTCATTTCAACAGGAGGACATTTTTACACTCAGACATGTAGACATGTGCACAGCACCTCTCTCTCTCTCTCTCTCTCTCTCTCTCTCTCTCTCTCTCACACACACACACACAAACTAATACATACATACACAACTGAAAAGTAGCTTTTTTCTAAATTTAGCTTTGATCCAGACAAAAAATTTGGTTTTAAAAGCTATAGGCATTAACATGTTCAGTGTAATAAGTATCTACCATCTAAGACAAAACAATTGGTTTTAAAAGCTATAAGCATTGACAGGCTCAGTGCAATACGTGTCTTCAGTCTCTCCCATGCCTCTGTGCACAGAGGTAGAGAATGTCACAGTCAAAGTTTAATTTTAGAGATATGTTCTTGGTATAAGTTAGATTCTTATAAATTCCAGAAAAGTGGGAAGGCATTTTCCATACATGTGGTTGTGATTTGAGTGAAGTGTTAATAGCATTCATGACACATATCACCCATAATTGAGTATACGGCATGCTTTACTGTATTTCCTAAGAGCAAACTCCAACCTCTTATACAATCAGGAGGAAAATGTGCAAGACTCCTAGAGTTCAGTCTATAAATCAGATGATATCCAAGGAATGAAAACTTTGCATATTTATTTTTAATGTGACTGCTTCCCTGTAATTTCAATTATGCTGGATAAAACTCAACAGAGAATTATAGGGATAAAACAAAGGCACTGGAAATTTAACAATGTTAGGTAATGAATAGATATTCTCTGTTGTACTTGGTGCTAAGCATGAGTCAGCAGGAGAAACAAAGGGGAAGAAAATAATAGGGATTCAAAGACAAAAAATTTGGAACAGAAAAGGACAAGGTAGTACTGATACTTGTTGTTCACTAGCTTTAATACTTAAACTTGAGATGGAACTGGAACTCAAGACACTTTAACATTAGTGATAGGTATGAGTTATGGAGAACCTGCCCAACATGCAAGTGAATTAAGGATGTACCTTCCTTGGTGTAGGAAAAGGAGATGAATGTTTGCAGTGGGAACTGTCTGTCTGTTGTCCATTCTAGAGGAACATTATGGCAAATTCAAAAGAACAAACGTTCACAGAATTGAACTTTCTCCTACCAAAGAAATGATGGTTTCTGACATATTTATAACTTTATGCAAATTATTTCTATGCCCAACATAATTTCCTCATAGGTAAATTGCCTCAGTATAGGTGTAAAACAGCTCATTTAAGTTAAACCTATTTGAACCTTAAAAAGAACTAGTATATAATTTCCTGCATAACTAAATTTTTTAAATTTCATTTCTCAATGCAGAAGTTATTTAGTTAAAATGACTTTATATTGACTAGCATTAAGATAGAAGCAGTTACAATTTTAAGGGAAGATCAGGTATGCTCTTGTAGTGTACACTTAAAAAAAGTCTCCCAGGAATTTACTATGGTGACCCCAAGACTGCTAGTAATGACAGATAAGGAGCCTGAACTTCCAGTCTCCTTGGAATCAGGCAAGAATTCCAGTGAAGGGATTGGAACATTAACACAACCACAAATCTTCCATTTAAATTTGTCCTGCCTACAAGATGTGGTGTGATAAAGATGGCACAAGCATTGTGGAAGAGGCCAACTAATGACGGACCTAGTTTGAGTACCATGTTCTGAGAGGGAGCTTGCTCCTGAGGATAAGGATTGGGAAGTGGAATACCCCAGATACAATGGATAGAATCAAACATGACAGGCAAAAGATATGTGAATGCAATAACTCTTAATAATATTCTATTATACTTATACATTGGTACCTAGCCCAACTGTCACCAAAGAGGCTTCACCCTGCAACTGATGGGAATAGATGAAGCAAAGACCCACAGCCAAACATTAGGCAGAGCTAGAAGAATTCTATGAAAAGAATAAAAGATTGTAGGAGCCAGAGGGCCAAGGATACCACCAAAATACAAACCCATAGAATCAACTAAATTGTTATCATAGCAACTCACAGAGACTAAACTGACAATCTGGGACCCTGCTTGGGACTGATCTATTTCATTAGCTTATATATTACAGTTGTGTGAGGTTGCCTTTTAGTAGGACTCCTAACTGTAAAAGTCAGGGATATGTCTGACACTGATACCTGCTTTTTGTACCCATTGCTCCACTGTATTGCCTCATCATCCTTAATAAAAGGGGAGGAGCATATTCTCATTGAAACAACTACCTTGGATGGCTGATATACCTGGGAAACTAGTCTGTATCTGAAGAGAGACAGTGAATGAGGAGAGGATGGAAGCAAGAATAGAGGGGAGGTAGGGAGAAATTATTGGGAGGAGAGGAGGGAGGGGAAACTTTGCTTGGGATATAAAAGTACAAAACAAAACAACAAAAACAAATTAAGAGAGTGGCATTTCAACATCATTATCTCCCTTCACACTTGTTCTATAAATATGCACATCATTGATTTATTTTGTTTTTGGTCTTATTAGCACATGTGCATGTGGGCATATCAATACATGTCAGGAATCACATTCATGTCCTCAATACTGTAATATTAAAAAAGTAATTTACAAATGTGAGAAGTTATGGAATTAATGGAGAAAATCAGAGTTACTAATATTCCATAAGCAGATAAAACATTCCCTTAAATATGCGCAGACATTTACAAGATTAAGTGACTTTAAGTGTGTCTAAAACTTGGTAGAAAAGGCAGCAGACGGCTGAGTGGGTGGTAAAGGGAGGGGATGTGAAATTAGAACATGAGGGAACTTCATGACTGGGTGCAGGGAAAGGGACAGAGTGGACAAGCAAGAAAAAAGAGATCCTGGTAGAAACATGGTGCTAGGGAAATTCCCAAGAATCCACAAGGATGACCCCAGCTAAGAATCAAAACAACAGTGCACAGGGTTCCCAAACTGCCCTTTCCCTGTAATAAGATGGGTGAATACCCCAACTACCATTATAGAGCCTTCATCTAGTAACTGATGGAAAGTGATGCAAAAATTTTCAGTTAAGCACCATGCCAAGCTCGGGGAAATCAATCCAAGAGAGGGAGGAGGGAATATATGAACAAGGGAGGTAAAGATCATGATGTAGAAATCTACAGAGACAGCAGAACAAAGCTCAAGGAAGAACAGGAACTTGAGACCCACATCTGAGAAGCGACCATGGACCCAAACTAGAGCGTCCATAGGTGGGAGACAAGAAGCTTGGACTATCTGAAAGGCACCTGACAGTAGGACCAGAATCAATCCCCGGTGCATGAGCTAGTTTATTAGAGACCATTCCTGTGGCTGAATAGCATGCTCAACCTTAATGCAATGGGGAGCATCTTGGGCCTGCATCAACATCATGTGCTAGACTTTGTTGACTAAACATGGGAGCCCTTACCCGTTTGGAGGAGTGGATGGGTGTTGGGCAAAGGGGGGGGGGACGTTGAGGGAGAACTGTGGTTGAAATGTAAAATGAAATTAAAATAAATAATTAAAGGAAGAAAGAAATGAATGAAGGAAGGAAGGAAGGAAATAAGGAAATAAGGAAGAAATAAAATAAAGAAGGAAGGAAGGAAGGAAGAAAGGAAGGAAGGAAGGAAGGAAGGAAGAAAGAAAGAAAGAAAGAAAGAAAGAAAGAAAGAAAGAAAGAAAGAAAGAAAGAAAGAAAAGGGAAAATCTCTTCAAAACATTTCCAGTAGCTCGGCAATGTCAAAAAAGACACAAGTTGTCATTGTTCTCCAATACTACAAAATTTATGCGTTAATTGAACATATATTGCTTAAGAGTGTTTTGTTAATGACATGGATTTCAAATAAAAATGGAAAGGCCAACTACATGTACAAGTTATTTTAACAAATATTGTACACTTTTTATTGTTACATCTACATAAATAAATATATAAATAGAACCAAGTACATTTAGTGTTGCCTGTACATATGTTCATACGGTGTAACTTGGTATTAGATAATCAATTAGGGAACTCATCTAGGTGAAAAATCTCAGTCACTATATCTATAATGTAAAAGACAAAAAAATGGAAAATTTAAATTTTATAGACATTTACAACTTTCTAACATGTTTCTTTGTAAAACTAGCCATATTGACTTTCGCTAACTATAAAATAAAATCTCTGAAAAGCCTTGGACTTTTTTCTAATTAGTGTTGTGTTTTCCAAAATGAAAGACTCTTGTCACAGTTAATATTTAACAAGACATAAATTTCAATATATCTTAAAAAAAATCCTGGTTAATATTTTAAGTAATTTTGATAATTTTATTAGTGTATGAATTTTAAACTTTGCATCTGTCTTATTTAATTGAAATAAGTGCACTTTAAAAGTTTGTGAAATTCCTTCTAGTACAATATTGCTGTGTATTCAGCATCATAATTTTTAAATGTAGACACCAATTTCTTTGACCAAACATTGATAAGATAGCTAAACTTTTTTTCAATGCATTGCTCTCAGAATTGTTCCCAAAGTCTCTGAAAAAATTAATCTTTGCAAAGCATAAGTTTAAGAACATTGAAAAGAGTTAAAACTGCCTTAACCTTAAAATTTGTTATTATATATTAAAGATTCCTACCAAGGTGAATCCTGTAACCTCTTCTATGATGTTTATAAAAAGTTTATAAAAGTCAATGCAGACATATATCAGAATACTTTTTCTGAAAATTTAAAGAATAAGCACAGAGAAACTCTCCACTGCAGATAAATAATATATAGCAAAATTTCACACAATTGCGTACATGTTAGTATTAAGAAAATTACAAGATATCATACATCACTGTAATTAAACATAATGTAGCAAATTAAATCAGTAACCTTCTTCTGAATTTTAAAATCCAATGCTTTTGACTAGATAACAACATATTTAGCTCCTTGTAAAATGTTTTTATTGGTTTTAAATTGTTAATACATATCTAAAATACAGGTATAAGCTTCTCCAACTATTGTTATATTTAGTATTTCTCTGAATGTGGCTTGCCCAGAGCCTCTCTGAAAAGCCATTGACAATGACACTGGGACTTGTTTCCTCTGCATAAACTGGATTTTTGGGATCCAGTCTGTTTGGATACTCACCTTCCTGGACCTGGAGGGAGGGGGGAGGAACTTGGACTTCCCACAGGGCTGGAAGCCCCTACTGCTCTTAGGGATGGAGAGGGAGGAGGAGGGGGAGAGGGGGATTCAGAGGGGGTTGAGAGGAGGGGCAGAAATGGAAACTTTCATAATTTAATAAACTAAAAAAAATTAAAAAAATAAAGGTTACTATGGCAGATTTCTGCAGGCACTGATCTCTTCAGTATATAAAGTATACTGTGATTATTTTGTGTGTGAAAAAGCAAAATAGACATGTTTGCGTATACTGACTCTAATCCATAACAGTTTACAGAATGAGAAATAGCTGGTTTTGGTGATTTGGAAATAAGATAAATTAAAGAAGAAATATAAAGTTCTATGAGAAATGACTTATATGACAGTCAAGGGGAATATGATAAGAGGCAAAGAAAAACAGATCTGTTGAATTTTATCTATTGTGGGTAACATGTTAGTTTTCACAGTAATCATAAAATGAAAATATTGTTAGTACAATTTTTAAATATATTTGAAAATAGTTTTTTAGTTGGTAACTCATATAAAATTCCCAATAATAAACAAACCTGATCTCTGGACCCAAAGCAATTTTTTGCCAATACATAAAGTCCTTTACAACCCTACACCATCAGATCATGTGAACAAAGTTTAAGTTCATAATTCACTGTTGCCACATTAAATATAAGATTTATATACAAAGTTGAATCTATGTCATTTGACAATGCTTAATTATGTAATTTTCTAACACTAAATATTGTGATAACAAAAATGTAAGTTTTTTTTAATAATGAACAGATAACACATTTAATCAAGGCTTCTTCCATCATCACATATAACCATACATTAAGTAACAATGGAAACTAAAAGACCATATGATAATTTATAGAAATTCTTGCATTACTGATATTAGTTAAAATTACACCTTACAAGAAAGATATAAACTATGGCAATTTAAAAGTCAAAACATGGCTAATAAAACTCAGTGTAAAATATCCAAATGCTTAAATAAGGAATTACACTTGGGGAATTTTGATCTGTCTCTCATGACATGCTTTATAAATGTCACATACTGTTATAGACGTGACAGTGAATAAAATGATCAAGCAGTGGAAATGAAAAATATCAGCCTCGAATCAGCAGTAGTAAGTAACCAATCTGGAATGCCAGATGGAAAATTAGTTGCAATTCAATTATCTATATTAAAATGACTCTTAGGTGCAATTGAAACAGATACAACATAAAAAGGAGAAATTGACCATATGTAGCTGTTAAAGAAAGATTTGTCAATGCAATATGAATGATTGTTGTGCATGCAGCATGTGTTTTGTCATGGGAGATGTTTATGCACTTTATTCTAGTCTCGCATGCTATTGTTTTGTGGAAAAGACTGTGTTGGTAAATTTGTAATCTTATATTTTGTAGCCCATACAGATTTCAGGCAAGAAAATAGTATTTTAGTACAAAGCAAATTTGTTTTTTCTTTATATTAAATTTAAATGATATACTGAATAAACAACCTTGAGAAGAGAAAAAAGGCCTGGAATGTAAACTATAGAATAGGACAGGGAGCGTTAGAGACATCTGGAATGAGAAATGTTGGTCAAAGCCTAAAGGAGATACTCATGTTGCCTTTTAGATAGGAGAGAATTAATTTAACTAATTGTTTCCTGCTTTCATGCAATATGTATAAAAAGCAGCAATGGCATGATGAAGTAAAACGTGTGGTTGGAATGAATATCCAAGGACAGTTTCAAAGTAATGATTGCACTGTAGCTGCCCATTTCTTGTGGATAAGCATTTCCAATTCTGGGAAACTATACATCAGTGGTCTGCATAATTGACCACGGTGATAGGATGATAAAGACTCAGAGGTGTTCAAGGTAGCATTATTTATGGTAGGTAAAAATAAAATATCCTGGCTATCTCTTGGTATATGTAGGTATTCAAAAATGGAACTAACAGAGAATAATACTCTGAAGAAAATAATGCATGTATGCCTAAGATATTAAAGCCTATTTCCTTTACAAACTGTGTTAAAACTTCTTTCTATAGAGTATCACTGTGAATTTAGACTGATCTATCACTATGAATGCAAATCGCACAGACGTGGAAGAACAATTTAAAATAAAATTACTGTTTACGAATGACTCAGTTGGACAATTGAGTACAACTTGATATGCATTAATTTTCTTTCTGTCATACATAGTTAAGATACAAACTATGATGATTTGATATAAAACAGAAATAAATACTGCAGTCAGTTCTTATCTAGTTCTTGGAAGAGTGTCTGAAAATTCTGAAATTTCCATAATACAATGCAATGTAGCATAATACATTTGCAATGTACATGCAAACTCCTAAACACATGTAACCAGTATTATGTTTATTTATTTATCATAACTAAATATTTGTTATTGGATAACCAATTGCTATGCTCTTCCTTGGGGAAGACATTTACCCATTTCTTGGTTGTTCCCATTGAACATTTCTAGTGTTTATTTCTCTGAGTAAGTATGAGGCCTCCTAGGCTTTTCCTTGTCTGCCTTACCGTTTCTGCTGATGTTCTTGTTCAGTTCATGTTCAATCAGTCATGTTGGTGAGACGTTATGACTGAAGTCACCTGCAATACTAGGAGAAGCAATCTCACAGCAATCCCCCCGATCCTTTGGTTCTTACAAACCATGTCTTCCCCAATCCCCTTTCAATAATCTTCTCTGCGCCTTAGATAGGAGAGTTTTTATGTAGATGGATCCTTTCGTATTAGGCTATGCCACTCTGTATTTTATGATTATAGTTTCTGTAATAATCTTTGATGTAATGAAAATTTCCTGAGTGAGGAGTGAGGACCATACTTATCTGTGATTATAAGAACATATACTTCTAATTCAATTAGAGATAATTCTGGTTTAAGTAACGGGACAGTTGTAGGTTCCCCTCCAAAGTACATAACTTCACTAAGCCTGAATTGTTTTCTGATTTTTAGTACTAACCTTGTTTTCTCTCCTTTTGAATGGGTTTTGAGTCCTATTAGACACTTATTAGCTATAATCAAAAAATTCATCCTACTACTACAACCTTAGGTTATCCTTTCATTCTGGTCATTGTACATCAGATATTTTAATCCCCAGTTATGTGGTTATACTTTATGAAATTATTCATTAATTTAGTAACCTAAGTATCAATAAATTTTTGACTTTACTATCTTTTAAAATTGTCATTTTTGAGTAAAATATAGTTTAATTATAAAGTACCAACTATAGTAAGCAATATCTGTATAAGATCTTGAACATTTATATGAATTTGAAGAAATTTTTTTCTAGTTTCAAATTGATAGTTAAAAAACTTAAAAGTGTTACTGTCATAAAATAAGTTTGTGTGTCATAGTAAATAGAATAATAGAAAATAAAAGCACCTCTATTTGCTTTCCAGGAGATTATATAGTAGGATATACAAATTCACAGAGAAGCATCTAAAACACATAATAATAGAGAAGTCAATTTAGGCTCTAGAATAAACAAAAGAGAATAAAAGATCATTTGAAGAAGAGATGCCACCTCAGTAAATACTGAGGAGAGGCATGAATGGTTCTGCCATATAGCAGAACTCTATAGTTATATATATATATATATATATATATATATATATATATATATAGAGAGAGAGAGAGAGAGAGAGAGAGAGAGAGAGAGAGAGAGAGAGAACTATAGAGAAGTTATAATTCCCTGCTATAACTCTCCAGGGAAGAGAGTTGGTGATCAGGTTAGCAAGAGTACCAGGCCCTTGAAGAATTTTGTATGGTTTAGTATTTCCCAAAGAGGCACAGCATATGAGATGTCTATTATTTTTGAAAGAAAAGATAAAGTAAAAATCTATTCGTTATGTTAATTATCAAAAAATAAATAGGAAACAGTACTAACAAGCTGTTTATTCACAGATTTTTACATTTCTATTCAATGGGTAAAGTGCTTAGAAAAGAGTTTGAAAATGCGAATTCAGTGATGATAACAGTTATTGCAATTGTGACATTGGAAGGAATAAAGAGAAAGGAGTTGATAGAAAATGTGAACCACATGATGATGAACAATTGAAAATGTGAGATATTACACTGAATAATAGAAACAGAGAAATGAAGAACACCGAAATAAACTTGTCCTACTTCAGACATGATGTGGACAAGGGAATGAGCACTGGACCAATTGAGAGAGTTTACGAGGGTATATGGTTTCATTTATAAAAGGTAGAGACAAGTCTCTGCTTGTGAACCTATCTTTTCCATTTCCATTAGTGTAAGGACTGTCCTTGATATTCTGTCTTGATATATTTGGTTCTATCTAATAATTCTGCTTTATTGTACATTTCTTCCCCTTTAACTGTTAGATTAATAATCCATTCCTATACTAGTTTTTTAGTTATTTTCATCCTAACACATTGAAAAAGTATGAATTGCTTATATTTTTATTAAGTGCTATTGTGTTGATTTAATATGAGCAGGCATTGAGGAGGTCGCTAGTGACTAAATTGAGGAAAGGTCCCAATGCCCCCTTCAACAACACTAATATATGGAGAATTTTTTTTCACGCATATTATGCCTTGGACTGTTTTAAAACAGGGGTTTTCTGAATCGCATTGAAATCTCTTTTTAATTCCATTGCTTTACTTTGTGCTGAAAGAGTGCTAGTTTCACATGAGACACAGGGTTTCAGTCCTGAAACAATCTAGAGACTGCAAGTCAACAACAACCCTTTTAGGGTACTTTTATTCCAATTTTTTGCTGAAATTTATCTGTAATTGTTTTATTTGTAATGAGTTTTTTTCAAGGTTTTACAATCTTTACCCAGATACTAAAGTAATATTGTTGCCTTTAAGAAATATCTATTTTCTGATATTCTAGCAAGGATGTTACACTTCCGGCAATGCTACATTTACAGTACAACTTCCATATTTGGAATATATAACAGTATTTATGGATTGTGTGTGTGTGCATGTGAATGTGTGTGTGTGTGTGTGTGTGTGTGTGTGTGCATGTGAGTGTGAGCATGTGTAAGATAGAAGAAGAGGACTGTATGACTTATCACCATGAGACAAAGAAATCTCTTACAGTACCTGGGTCTTCACCAGCTGACAGCTAGCTTTAAAGATTCTCCAGGCCCGGTTGTGTTTGTAAGGTGCTCTGTAAGTAGGTAACTGTGATTTAAGCTAGGTCATCATCTTTGGACAGTAAGCATGCTTATCATTAGAGGCATCCCCTCAGTCTAGGAGTCTCAATTTTTATTAGGCAAATTATTCTTTACCATCCCTTTAAGGTCTTACTTATGAATTACTTGAGATTTTCAACATATCAAAATGATTTTTCTAAGTATATTTTTTGTCTCAGATTTTGGTTGAATTCAATTAGCCTAAGAAATATATACATATTACTATATTAGATATTTTATATATTTAGATAGTTTAATTCTTGAAGTTATGATTTATCTCAAGGAATTTTTGTGTGAAATAAAATCTTGTATAACTTATTTTCTCTGAGTCATTGTTGTGTAAATGTCTTATGGATGTGGTAATAACATTTATTTTATTACTACTTTTTGTTGTTACTCTTGGTTTTATCATCCTAAAGTTTCATATATACATGGATTTTCCATTATTGTAATTTGTGGCTTTCCAGTATAAGGAATTATTGGCCATTAACTTGCAGTATATAATTATAGCTTTTGAGTTATAATTTTTAGCATGGTACCACAAATGCTTATGTGTTTTTAATATGTTTATACTTTGAAAAAAAATTTCTCCCCTAGTTAGGTACAGGAAGATAGAAAAGTAAACCAGCAACTAACAAATATTCATGTGATTTTTATCAATATATGTGTATCATTTATCATCTTTCTCTACAGAAACAATTTTCGAAATAGGTAGATGCATAGATCAGTAAATAGACATACAGAGTGGCAGGCACATAGATAAATGAGATGAATATATATAATAGAAGTAATAGATGTACTATAAAACTGACTGATAATGGAAGTAAAGTTTTATGTGATGCTGACAGAGTTAAGACCCAGGGATGTGTAGGGTGTAATTAATCCAAACCAAGTCTAAAGGCTGGGGAAGTAGGTTCTCTAATATCGAACATCAGAAGACAATATTCATGTATAAACTGGTTTGTAGAATTCAGTTTTTCTTCCCGGAAATTCACTCCTACCATGAGTGAGGATGAGGCAGAATTATAGTAGAGGAAGTTTATATTTGTTCAGGCTTTTAATTCAAATGCTAACTCTTTCTGAAAACCCTCTGAAAAGCATACTCAGAAATAAGAGTATATCACCCATCTGGGATTTGCTAACCCAGACAATTACACTGGCAAAATTAACTATAAAACTCTATTATATCTATGTATCAAATCAATGAGTAAGGTTTTTTCCTTTTTGTGGGTAATTACAGACAGTTTTCTTTCAATATTAGTTTTTCAGAAACATTCACACAAATATTATAATATGCTTCAATATATTGTTAATTGATTAGCCTTTTCTAACATGTCCAGTCAAATATGAAGTATTCCTTTTCTTACTAGTTATTACATTTCTTCACATATAATGACTCAGTTTTTAGTAATAATTGTTTTACTTGGAATATGTAGACTTTTAATCCAAAGCCTTAATGATGTGACAAATAACTTTTTAATGTGGCCTTTTAATGTTTTTTTGAGGAAAATGTGAAATTTTGAAAGATTGCATTTAATGTTTTGTTATATTTTTATCAAAGACATTGTGATATATTATGATTTCTAGTTTTGTGTTTTTATAAGACTTCTGTGTTTGTTTACTTGTCTTTGTGTCTATATGCTTCTTATGATTTTTTTGCTTCTTTTCCTTGTTTGTTTGTTTTGTCCTATTCTGTATTGTTTTTACTTTATCTTATTTTATGCATTTATTAATTAATTTTGATGCCTATTTAATTCTAATGAGAGAGAAAAGCTGCAAATTTGATTGGGTGGAGAAATGGGAAGAATGTTGGAGACTGTTGGGAGAAAGGAAACTGCAATCAGAATATATCCTATGAATAAATACTATGAACAAAAATTTGTCCTGTGAAATGATCTTCATGTTAAACTAATCTTAAACTTAAGATATTAAATCTAATTTGCTATTTTGTATGTTGCTTTTAATGTATTGTAGAATTTAGTTTACCATTGTTCAAGTAGAGATGCCGATGTCATTTTTTTCCTCTTCTATAATACATTTGCATCATTTTCCCACCAAGTCCTTCCATTCTTTCTTTCTTTCTTTCTTTCTTTCTTTCTTTCTTTCTTTCTTTCTTTCTTTCTATCTTTCTTTCCTTCTTTCTTCCTTTCACTCTTTGGTCCTTCCTTCTTTTCTTCCTTCCCTCCTTCCTTCCTTCGTTTCTTCCTTTCTTTCTTTCTTTTGAATTTATGTCCTGTCTTCATTAATTCTCTCTGTGTGTCTCTGTCCCTTCTTTCTCTCTCTCATCTGCATGTATGTGTGTGTATGTATGTATATATATATATATATATATATATATATATATATATTCAGAAATACAACTTGCTCTCTTTTTATAATGTTACATATATGTATGTTTTCAGAACTGGTCATTTATAATTTAAGTTTGATTGTTGTGCTCTTCTGTGAGGATAATCATGTTTTCTACTTTCAGCTACTTATTTGCCTATAATTCTTGATATAGAGTTGAGTCCTCTTGGCTTTTCCCCTCCACTTTAGCACATCTATTCTTACATTCTTTGTTCAACTTATGTTTAGGCATTTGTATTGATGAGACTTTGTGACTTCTGATGTTCTTAGGAGAGACATTCTCAAGATAAACTTTATATTCCTCTGGCTTTTGCAACCTTTCTGCCCCTCTTTCACATTTTTTTTCTGAGACTCATTTGTAGTAAATTTTTGTAGATATATTCAATGGGAATGGACTCTATAACTTCTTATTTTTATTGGCTCTAATTTTCTATAATGATTTCCATTTTTATTAATAGATATTTCCATGATGAGTTTGAAGACTCCACTTATTTTTCGATATAAGGACAAATATTTCCAATGTTGTTAGGAATCATGCTTTTAGTAAACATGCAGGTATAATTTTTCTTTCAAGTTATATGACTTCATTAACCTGGATAATTTTATCATTTTTTTAAACTGGATAATGACCTATACTTTGATACTATACTTTAATGAAAAAGTTTTAAGCTTTCTAAAACAATTTTTATATTGATTTTTTTGAGCTCTACATTTTTCTCTACTCTCCTCTACGTTCCTTCTTTTTAACTGTTTTGGGAGGAAGATTTGGGGCATGGTAAATGCTATTTGTCTTAATGTTTAATAGAATATCATTAATTCTTTCTTGTTCTAGGATATTTATTGCATGTGTGCATAATATATGTGGGCAGTACAGATGATATAGTGAGGTCAATGAATAACTGTTTCTAGTTGTTTGTTTTCTTCCACAGTTTTGTATATACCAACAATTGAGATATGATTGTCAGACTTGGTGACAGTGTTCAATGTCTTTAACTACTGAGGATTCTTTCTGGTCCTGCTTGAAAATTGGAACACTAATTTTAAGTTTCTATCCTGTTAATAGATATGTTATTTATTTCAAAACTCTTGTTATTCGTAAATAGTTTTAAATTTTATAAAGTGGATGAATCTTTGAAAGATAATAATTATGGTATGTTCTCAAGACTCACAACAAATAATAGAGAATATGAAAGAATCAGTTTTAAAATGGGAAATATGCACAGCATATAAAGAATTACAAACTAAAACAGTACACAATTATTTTTCTTAGTTTACCCTGAGGACCCAAAATCATTACCAAGACACAAGTAACTTCTTAGAAAAGACAGAAAGAAGATAAGAGATGAAAGTTGAAGAGTATTGAGAAAAGCTTTCTGTTGGACATTATAACTGTGGCAATCAAACATCACACAGCAGCTAACAATACCCATACAACAGCTAAGCAAGATCAAGCCAGGCAAAAGTCTGGCATGTTTTTAGTATAATATCTCCAAGAATTTATTGTTATTTTGAAATATTACAGTGGATAGTTGCTAGCGGTGTGGAAAAAAAACATCATGTTTTTTTGAATGTGGCAACAGGTAGATTTCCCATGTTCTACTGAATGGCTTCATAACCATGAACAGATCACACTCCCTTTTGTCAATGGATTATACAAGGGAAAAAAAGCAGGGGTTTGGAATGACAAGTATGTGTCCCTGGAAAGGAGACTAGAAAATGAGACTATATTATATCTCATTGTGAGCATATGGGAAGTTTTTAATACTGAAAATAATTTTAACACATGCACACGGTCACTGATTAGAATGTTCAAGGGTCTTTCATTCTCTCTTTATTGGTTGTGGGTCTCTGTACTTGTTCTTATCTAATGCATGCAGAAATTTCACTGATGAATTCTGAACACATCTATGTGAATGCCATTAGTAAGCTTTTTATTACTAGATACCCTTAGTCAAAGAGTAGTATTTGATTTAACACTAGAAACCTGAAATATCTACTATCAGGATCTTGGTGATTACAGCAGCATTACATATGGGTTCTATTTAATGGAGTGGGATTAAATCAAATCATATATTGACTAATTACTACAAGATTTGAAACACCACTGCAGTGTCTTCATGCCTCACTCAGAAACTCTCCAATTTATAATCACTTGCAAATAAAAATGTAGTTTTCTCCAAAGGAGACTTTCCCACGGAGAACACAAATTACTCTTAAAGGTGGGCAGCATGCCCAGGAGTAACTGGCCAACACAAAATTAACTAAATTGGTGGTTCTGTCTTTTAATGTTATGTCTGGGCTATTTTTACTTTCATTTTTATTTTGTTGTTATTTTATATTTTATTTTAACTTTTTCTTTCTTTTATTATCCCTGCTGGTTCTTTGCACATATATTATAGCAATATGATATGTTGTTATCATATTGCTGAGAATGTGAACAAAATGGTCTCTGTGTATATATCTACTTATTGTGACATTTAGAGTGCTATTTTCCTTTGTTTGTTTTGTCCCATTACAATGTGTTTTGTGTTTTATTTTATTTTGTTTTATTTTATTTTATTATAATACTTTAGGATCTTTTTTGTTTCTTGTGAGAGACAGAAAGGATGCAAACATAAAAGGGAGGAAGGTGGGGAAGAACTGGTAGGAGTAGAGTAGAGAAAACCATAATCAGGATATATTGCATAAAAATCAATTTCTAATAATATAAATATAATATAAACTCACAAGAATGAATTCATGAAGAGAGTTCAGTAGTACAGGATAATTGTCTGTATTCTGTCAGTCATGTTTTAAATAAATGTATAATGGCCAGGCATGAAGTATAGGTGGGAAAACCAGACAGGAATTAGAGTTGGAACAAAGAGAACAGGAGAATTCTGGGAAGCAGGAAGCTCCCTCCTCAGTTCTGCCCATAACACCAAAGAGGTAAGATGTACCGAGCCATGTGGCTAACATAGATAAGAATACTGGGTTTATATAAGCTACAAGAGCTAATAAGTAGCCTGAGCTAATGGGCCAATCAGTTTTTTAACTTATGGAGATCTCTGTGTGATTTTCTTTGGGGCTTGCTGGCTGTGGGAAACAGGGCAGGATAGAAACTCCAACACACCTGGCCCTTCATGTTACAGAGTTCAGGCATTAGGCAAAAGCACATGTATAGAGATTCTTTCAAAGGCACCAAAAGATAAATGTTCTGTGAATATTTTAACAACACAGATAATCAAAGACATGCAAATGCAAAACACGCTTCCTCATTTCAATTATGACAGCGGTTACTATAATAAGAAAATAAGGGGCAGACAAGACATCTCAGAAGGTAAGATGTTTCCTATGTAAGGTGAGCCCTTAAATTTGAGCTCTCAAACTTATATAAAGATTGGCACACGGCACAAGGTGATGTATATTATCATCCCAGTCCTGAGGAGTTGGAGACAGGAAGATTCCTGAAGTGCTCAGTCCAGCCATACTAGCTTAATGGATGATTCTAAGATTCCTAGGAGAGATTATCTAAAGGACAAGACAGTAGGCATTGAAAAACAACTCTTAAGGTTGCCTGCCAGTCTTCACAAATAGTGTCACACCTGTACACATGAACACATAACCATGCATATGCTAACACAGAGACACATAAACACACACACACACAAAAGAAAGAATACAAATGTTGCCTGCTGGTAAGAATAATGTAAACTGGGTACCTTTTTATTGTTGAAAATGCAGAAATGTTCAGTTGCTATGAATATTATTAAAATTATTCCTTTAAAATTAAAAATATGATATGATATTTCAACCTGTGGATCTATACAGTGGAATTGAAGTCATACTCTCAAAGAGCTACAGACACTCCAAAACATTTGCAGTATTACTCAAAAAAGTCAAGCCACAGAGTCAGTTAACTGCAAAGAAGCAGAATAGATATAACAAAATATTTGCATGCAATAGTATATGACTTATTGTTCAGAAAATAAGTAAATTGTGACATATGCAGATGCATAAAAAAACCTAGAAGACACTGATGTAAAATAAATAATGCAGTAACAAAAGCACAAATACCACATTCAAAACTCATAAAAGCTGAATCTAGAGTATTGACTACCAAATGATAGAAAGAAAAGAACATGGATATAAATTTTAAGATACCATTGGATAACAAATTTGTAGAGGATCTCTGTGTATTGATAACATAGAGAATTAGCAATATTGTGTTGTAAACAAAATATTTTATTGAGAAAATAGTTCAAAGTAACTGTTTCTACTACAAATATTTTAGGGAGATTCTTAGAGGTGATGGATGAATTTAAATATGTTGACTGGCTTATGGCTAGAATCCACTAATGAATATTCATATTTTTAGGTCTGGGTTATCTCACTAAGGATAGGTTTTCTATTTCCATACATTTGCATGCAAAATTCAAGATGTCATTGTTTAATACCTTTGAGTAGTACTCTAATGTGTAGATATGCCACACTTCTTTATTCATTATTTGTTTAGGGGCATCTAGGTTATTTCCAGGTTCCGGCATTACAAATAATGCTACTATGAGCATAGTTGAACAAATGCTTTTGTAGTATGATTGGGCATCTCTTGGGTATATTCCCAAGAGTGATATTGCTGGATTCTAAGGTAGGTTGACTCCCAATATTCTGAGAAACAACCACACTGATTTCCAAAATGGTTGCACAAGTTTGCATTCCCACCAGCAATGAATGAGTATTTCCCTTAATCAACATCCTCTCCAGCATAAGCTATCAATAGTGGTTTTGATTTTATCCATTCTGACAGGTGTTAGATGGTATCTCAAAGTTGTTTAGATTTGCATTTCCCTAATAGATTAGGAAGTTGAACATGTTCTTAAGTATCTTTTGGCATTTGAAATTCTTCTGTTGAAAATTCTTTGTTCAGTTCAGTACTCCATTTTTAACTGGGTTATTTATAATTTTAATGTCTAGTTTCTTAATTTCTTTACTTATTTTGGAGATCAGACTTTTGTGTGATGTGGGGTTGGTGAAGATCTTCTCCCATTCAGTAGGTCGCCTTTTTGTCTTAATGACTGTGTCCTTTGCTTTACAGAAGCTTGTCAGTTTCAGGAGGTCCCTGGAGTCCTGGGCAGAGGAGGAGAGAGTGTCTGAACTGCCCTTGTCCTGTAGTCAGACTGATGACTTTCTTGAATATCACCATAGAAACTTCATCCGGTGACAGAAGGAGATAGAGGCAGAGTCCCACATTGGCGTACTGGACTGAACTCCCAAGGTGCAGTTGAAGAGCAGGAGGGAGAATATTAGCGAGGAAGTCAGGACCACGAGGGGTTGGTCCACCCACTGAGACAGTGTGCCTGAGAAAATGGAGCTCAATAAATTCAGCTGGACTGGTACTGAACGAGCATGGGATCAAACTGGACTCTCTGAATGTGGCTGACAATTGGGGCAGACTGAGAAGTCAATGATAATAACACTGGGATTTGTCTCTACTGCATATACTGGCTTTTTGGGAGCCCATTCTATTTGGAAGCATACATTTCTAAACCTGGATGTAAAGCCTTGGACTTCCCACAGGGCAGGGTACCTTGCCATTTCTCAGGACTGGAGGGGGAGAGGCCAGAGTGTGTGGTGGAGTCGGAGGGAAGTGGGAGTAGGGGAGGAAGTGGAAATTTTGATTGGTATTATTTATATAGTAATAAAAAATTTAAGGATATGTTGATTGGTGATGATCTTAAGAAGAAAATTATTAATTTCAACACATTAAATTACATTCATGACTTGTGAAAATGATCTCATACATCAATTATATGAAAAAATTTTTAGTATTATAATTACAAGTGATACGGATTTGTGTGAATCACTTATATGTCCAAAAATAGTTTTTAATAAAAAGCTTGGCATCAGTAATAAAACATCAAAACATATTAAAACTTATTTATACTGTTTGGCTACTAGGAGAGTAAAGTAAATGCTACATGGTAGAAAAGCCTTAAATCTTAACATATTTATTACCATCTTGTCTAAGCTAGTTCATGATTTACTATCTATTTTTTCTTACTCTGCTACAAATATTCATCAATGACTAATTTTGAATAATTAAACAACATATCACACAAAATATACTTAAAGAAAAAATTAGCATATTTGATTTAATGTTTGTCAATATTAATGTGCTATTATAAATATAAATATAAGGTATAATTCTTTATTAAAGCATTTAAATTGATTATGTAAATCTGAAAATTATGCAAATGATGATGCTTTTTATGCATAGGAATAAACAGTTGATCTGTATCACCAATTCTTAATTTTAAAATATTCCTTAGTGCTTACTAGGTTTTGAGCTAGAAAAGATAAGAAATATATAGTAATTCTAATATATTATAGATTTTTCTACTTTAAAGTAACTAAATGCCACACTAGGATATCATTTGCCTAATATTTTAATATGTATTTTGAACATCTGATGCTTCTATCTTGTTACTATATGTTCTTGAGAATTCAAGAGAAAAGCTATTAACATAATGCCAAAATTTGCATGTTCAGATTTAAATCATCTTAAGTATTGATGAATGTCAAATACTAAGATATTCTTAGAGAGTAAAAGGTTGAATTTATTATTGGTTAGATGCATTATTAATGACTTCATTATATAATTATTAAAATTCTCAAATATGAAATTATAAGCATGGGATAGAGTTTTAAAATAGCCTGTCTTAATTTAGGTCATTTATTTTACAATTGTGCTATAACATTGAAACCTTAACCTTATTTAGTATAACAAAATAATTATCTTTGTTTGCTGTATATCTCTATTATATATGAAATTCATCTGGATATCAAGAGTAAATATTGAGGTCATTTAGCACAATCATTCATGTATCCCCTTTGGATTAGTATTGTTTCTTCTAGTTATAAAGTAATATATCCAGATTTTATACTTAATATAAAGGCTGATGTACACTGTCACTGCCTATCCTATATTATTCAGTGTATGTAAAAACTAACTACTATGGAAAAGAAACAAACATATTATTGTTTTATTATATATAAAATAAGAGAAAAATAATTTCTTTTTTTTTGAAAGTAATTTTATTAAATTATAAAAAGTTTCCATTTACGCCCCTCCTCCCAACACCCTCCCACTCCCCCCCTCCCTCTTCTCCTCCCTCTTTGTCCCCAAGGGCAGTCAGGGTCTCCTGCCCTGTGGGAAGTCCAAGCTCCTCCCCCCCTCCCTCCAGGTCCAGGAAGGTGAGCATCCAAACAGACTGGATCCCAAAAATCCAGTATATGCAGAGGAAACCAGTCCCAGTGTCATTGTCAATGGCCTCTCAGTAAGACTGCAGGCCAGCCACATTCAGAAAATACGGCCACATTCAGAGAATCTGGTTGGATCACATGCTCGTTCAGTCACGGTCCATCTGGCCTTGGTAAACTCTCATTAGATCCGACCCCTTGTATCAGTGGGTGATAGTATCCCTCGCAGTCCTTCGTCATTTTCTTCCTCCTTCTGCTCCTCATTTGGATCTTGGGGGGGCTCAGTTCGGTGCTCCAACGCGGGCCTCCATCTGTATCACCATCCAACGCCAGATGAAGGATCTATGGTGATAAGCAAAATATTCATCAGTATAGTCGCGGGCCAAGGCCGGTTCAGGCAACCCCTCCTCTGTCCAGAGAACAATCTGGGGATCTCTCCTTGGACCTGGGATCCCATATATAATCAAGTTTCCTGTAAACTCTAATATGACTCCCTTAGTTGAAATATATTCTTCCCTGATCCCACATTCATCCTTCCTCCCTTCCCCCCATCCCGGTCAACCGAGCTTTCTCCATAACCTCCCCTACTCCCTTCTCTCTAACTCTCTCCCCTTCCAACAACCCTCCCACCCCCTCCCCCATGCACCCAAGGTTACCTGGGACTCTTGACTATTTCCTACCTCCTGGCGGATAGGTAAATAATCTTCATCAGGTTCGTCTTCTTATTTAGCTTCTCTAGGATCACGAATAATAGGCTCAAAGACCTTTAATTATGGTTAGAATCCACTTATGAGTGAATACATACCGTGTTCCTCTTTTTGGGTCTGGCTTACCTCACTCAGTAAAGCGTTTTCTATGTCCATCCATTTGCATGCAAAATTCAAGATGTCATTATTTTTTACCGCTGAGTAAAACTCTAATGTGTATATGTTCCACACCTTTTTTAACCATTCTTCTATTGAGGGGCACCTAGGCTGTTTCCAGGTTCTGGCTATTACAAATAGTGCTGCTATGAACATAGTTGAACAAACGCTTTTGTAGTATGTTTGGGCATCTCTAGGGTATATTCCCAAGAGAGGAATTGCTGGGTCCTGAGGGAGGTTGACTCCCAGTTTCCTGAGAAACCGCCACACTGATTTCCAAGGTGGCTGCACAAGTTTGCATTCCCACCAACAATGGATGAGTGTTCCCCTCATTCCACATCCTCTCCAGCATAGGCTATCATTGGTGTTTTTAACTTTAGCTATTCTGACAGGTGTAAGATGGTATCTCAAAGTGGTTTTGATTTGCATTTCCCTGATCGCTAAGGAGGTTGAGCATGACCTTAAGTGTCTTCTGGCCATTCGAAGTTCATCTGTTGTGAATTCTCTGTTCAGATCAGTACCCCATTTTTTAATTGGGTTATTTAGAGATTTAGTGCCTAGTTTCTTGAGTTCTTTGTATATTTTGGAGATCAGACCTTTGTCTGATGAGGGGTTGGTAAAGATCTTCTCCCAGTCAGAAGGCAGCCTTTTTGTCTTACTGACAGTGTCCTTTGCTTTACAGCAGCTTCTCAGTTTCAGGAGGTCCCATTTATTCATTGATTCTCTTATTGTCTGTGCTACTGGGGTCCTACTTAGGAAGTGGACTCCTGTGCCTATATCTTGTAGACTACTTCCCAATTTCTCTTCTATCAGGTTCAAAGTGGACAGATTGATGTTGATGTCTTTAATCCATTTGGACTTGAGTTTTGTGCATGGTGATAGATATGGATCTATTTTCATTCTTCTACAGGTTGACATCCAGTTATGCCAGCACCATTTGTTAAAGACGCTTTCCTTCTTCCATTGTATACCTTTAGCTCCCTTGTCAAAAATTAGGTGTTCATAGGTTTGAGGGTTAGTATCTGGGTCTTCTATTCGATTCCATAGGTCGACTTCTCTGTTCTTATGCCAATACCAAGCTGTTTTCAATACTGTAGCTGTGTAATAGAGTTTGAAGTCAGGGATGGTAATGCCTCCAGAAGTTCTTTTATTGTGTAAGATTGTTTTGGCTATCCTGGGTTTTTTGTTTTGCCATATAAACTTGATCATTGTTCTCTCAAGGTCTGTGAAGAAGTTTGATGGGATTTTGATGGGGATTGCATTGAATCTGTAGATTGCTTTTGGTAGAATTGCCATTTTTACTATGTTGATTCTCCCAATCCAAGAGCAGGGGAGGTCTTTCCATTTTCTGGTATCCTCCTCAATTTCTCTTTTCAAAGGCTTAAAGTTCTTGTCAAATAGGTCTTTCACATCCTTGGTTAGAGTAACCCCAAGATATTTTATGGTGTTTGTGGCTATCGTGAAAGGTGATGTTTCTCTGATTTCCCTCTCCATTTCTTTATCCTTTGTGTATAGGAGTGCCACTGATTTTTTGGAGTTGATCTTGTATCCTGCCACGTTACTAAAGGTGTTTATCAGCTGTAGGAGTTCTTTGGTAGACTTTTTGGGGTCGCTTATGTACACTATCATATCGTCAGCAAATAACGAAAGTTTAACTTCATCCTTTCCAATTCGAATCCCCTTGATCCCCTTATGTTGTCTTATTGCTATTGCTAGAACTTCAAGCACTATATTGAAGAGGTATGGAGAGAGTGGACAGCCTTGCCGTGTTCCTGATTTTAGTGGAAAGGCTTTGAGTTTCTCTCCATTCAGTTTGATGTTAGCTGTCGGCTTGCTGTATATTGCTTTTATTATATTTAGGTATGATCCTTGTATCCCCAGTCTCTCCAACACCTTTATCATAAATGGGTGTTGAATTTTGTCAAATGCTTTTTCAGCATCCAATGAAATGATCATATGATTTTTTTCTTTCAGTTTATTTATATGATGGATTACATTGATAGATTTGCATATGTTGAACCATCCCTGCATCTCTGGGATGAAGCCTACTTGATGATAATGGATGATTTTTCTAATGTGTTCTTGGATTCGGTTTGCCAGTATTTTATTGAGAATTTTCGCATCGATGTTCATGAGTGAGATTGGCCTGTAATTCTCTTTCTTGGTTGTGTCTTTGTGTGGTTTTGGTATTAGGGTGACTGTAGCTTCATAAAAGGAGTTTGGCAGTGACTTTTCTTTTTCTATATTGTGGAATACATTAAGGAGTGTAGGTATTAGCTCTTCCTGGAAGTTCTGGTAAAATTCTGCATTGAAACCATCTGGTCCTGGGCTTTTTTTGGTAGGAAGATTTTTGATAACAGCTTCTAGTTCTTCACGACTAACAGGTCTATTTAGATTGTTTCCTGGTCTTGGTTCAACTTTGGTATATGGTACTTATCTAAAAAAATGTCCATTTCTTTTACATTTTCCAACTTTGTGGCATATAAACTTTCGTAGTAAGATCTAATGATTCTCTGAATTTCCTCTGTGTCTGTGGTTATGTCCCCCTTTTCATTTCTGATCCTATTAATTTGCAAGTTCTCTCTCTGCCGTTTGATTAGTTTGGATAGGGGTTTGTCAATCTTGTTAATTTTCTCCAAGAACCAGCTTTTTGATTCATTGATTCTTTGAATTGTTTTCTGTGTTTCTATTTTGTTGATTTCAGCCCTCAGTTTGATTATTTCCAGTCTTCTACTCCTCCTGGGTAAATCAGCTTCTTCTTTTTTCTAGAGCTTTCAAGTGTGTTGTTAAGTCTCCAATGTGTGCTTTCTCTGTTTTCTTTAGGTAGGCACTTAGTGCTATGAACTTTCCTCTTAGCACTGCTTTCATTGTGTCCCATAGGTTTGAATACGTTGTGTCTTTGTTTTCATTATATTCAAGGAAGACTTTAATTTCTTTCTTTATTTCTTCCTTGACCCAGGGGTGATTTAGTAGTTGACTGTTCAACTTCCATGAGTTTGTTGGCTTCATGGGGGTACCATTGTTGTTGAATTCTAATTTTAATCCATGGTGATCTGACAAGACACAGGTGGTCACTAATATTTTTTTGTATCTGTGGAAGTTTGCTTTGTTACCAAGTATGTGGTCAATTTTCGAGAAGGTTCCATGAGCTGCAGAGAAGAAGGTATACTCTTTCCTATTTGGGTGGAGTGTTCTATAGATGTCAGTTAAGTCCATTTGATTCAGTAACTCCAGTAAATCTCTTATTTCTCTGTTAGGTTTCTGTCTGTATGACCTGTCCATTGGTGAGAGAGGAGTGTTGAAGTCTCCTACTATTAGTGTGTGTGGTTTGATGACTGCCTTGAGTTCTAGAAGAGTTTCTTTTACATATGTGGGTGCCTTTATATTAGGGGCATAGATATTCAAGATTGAGACTTCTTCCTGATGAATTGTTCCTGTTATGAGTATGAAATGTCCATCTCCATCTCTTCTGATTGATTTTAGTTTGAAGTGGATTTTGTTAGATATTAGAATGGCCACACCCGCTTGTTTCTTAGGTCCATTTGCTTGGAAAACCTTTTCCCAACCCTTTACTCTGAGTAGGTGTCTGTCTTTGTGGTTGAGGTGTGTTTCTTGTAGACAGCAGAATGTTGGATCCTGTTTTTGTATCCAATCTCTAAGTCTGTGCCTCTTTATAGGTGAGTTGAGACCATTGATATTAAGTGATATTAATGACCAGTGATCGATGACTTCGGTCATTTTTTTGGGTAGTAGCGTGTATGTGTTTTCCTTCTTTGAGTTGTGCTTGAGAAAAATAATTTCATATGTATAAGTGACTAACTTATATTGTGAACAAGATTCTACAAGTAATAAATTTTATTGCTTTGAAGTAAATATGGAATTATAATGTGAATTAGTTTTAGCTAGTAAATTGTTAAATAATTTAAAACAAATCATTCTAATATTATTTTCATGTTTAAATAGCAAAACATTACTATTAATGAAGAATGTTTACTTCTAAACAGTAACATTTACTGTTTAGGAATTAATAAAATAAATATTATTAATATTTAAAATAAAAAGGAATTAATAAAAATTCCTTATTTTTAAATGTTCCCAAATGCATAAGTTTCATGCTCTTTGATTCTAATTGTTGTTTGAGTCTATCTTTTATATCTCTTGTAATTATAGGAGCTACTGGAACATGGTTATGTTTAATATTAGTTCCCTGGAATGACTATAGCAAATATCTATTCCATATAGGACCCCACAGATGAAACTAGGACATTAGTCTTTCCAAGTACAGTTGGGAAATCATAGTTTTCTGTGGTTACTTGCAGATTTATATAGAAGTATTACAAAAGCATGGGTGATTCAAAGGTAGCTGAATAGCTAAAAGTCTAACACAGAGGTTGGATACAACTCGTGAAAGCTATGTCACTAGAGTTCCCTGAAAATTGAAGTCTGCTTCTACAGAGAGTCGCCTATTTACCAATAGTTGTCTTCTGCCTCATTCACTTTTGGGAGTGCCTTGCTTCAAGTGCCTTTGAAAAATATATCCCGGGCTTTCGATGACTTATGAATTATTCTTATCCTTCTAGAATGGATCAGTTCAGAGAAACCAGATACCTGTGTCTCTCCTTTCCAGTAGGGTTATTAATCATGCTTTTATTTATTAATTTATTTACTTTTAAATAGCAGATAACCTCTAGCTTATCACTCTATTTTCAAAATGTTCTTATACGGGATAAGGTACCATACCATAAAGACCTTCTGGGCTTCTTAAGAAAGCCTTGAAGGGGACAGATAAGGAATAAGAATGAAGACTTGAAAAGTCAAAGTATATAAAGTATAAATTTTATAAATGTCAAAGCCCACAGTAGAAACAAAAATATAAGGGAAATAGGTGTTATTTATCTTGTGAAAATGTGAATTTTTGTACAGAAGTTCCAGCATAAACTAAATCCATTTCATGTAGGGATTTTGGATGTTGCACCCATGCTTAAATAAAAAAGTATAATAAAAATATAAGACAGTTAATTATAGACTGGCTGTTTGTATCAGTAAACATTAGATTTCTGTGTCAAATAATTGAAAGGTACAATGTAAAAGAAAATATTTCAGTTGGCTGATTGCCAGGGCTGTAAATTCTTGTACTGTCTTCTGGTTTCTGTATTGTTCCTTCCCCTTGATCAGACAAAGAATCATGAAGGAAGAGCTCAGCAGAAAATGGTTTTCCTCGATAACCAGTTTTCTAGGAGAAGGCCCAACACCTATTTTGTCATCTCTCAAAAAATTTACTGCTAGCTGGTTTTTTTTTTTTTTTTGAAGAAGAAGGATGGTTAATTTTCAAGTAATTTTTCATTGGCCATAAATGGTTTCTTCCTATTCCACAATGAACCTAACACTTAGTGATCCTCCAACATATACCCAAACCTAACAGTTTTAGTTAAAACTTCTCACCGGAAAAATACTAGAAAAATTTAACAGTGAATCACAAACAATTAAATAATTGTAATAATTTCCAATTCATACTGATGATGAAACAGTCACTTTACAAAAAGATAAGTAGAAGCTCGACCTGCATGAAGCCCTCAAAATCATTCACTGGCATTTGATGTACTCTTGTGCTCAGTGTGCTACACAAAGCATCTGGACTCTCTCACTCTCATAGCCTTGCTGTTAGTAGATAACAGTTTCTGTATTGGTTCATTTGCTCCTAATAGCTTTACCTGTAGATAGTCTGTGTTTGTTGTTTATGAAGTGTCTAACTCCTTTAGTACCCTGCATTTTTTCTTCCAGTCACACTGATTTATGCATGACATTTTAAATATTATTCAGTATGGCATATTGTAACATGAGGGGGCCTACTTGTTGAGGTTTTCTGTCCTGCCTGGGCCCCACAGCTGTTTAGCCACAAAGAAAATAACACAGAGATCTCTATAAGTTATAAAGCTGATTGGCCTATTCGGTCAGGCTTGTTATTAGTTCTTGTAACTTATATTAACCCAATTATTCTGATATTTTTTAGCCATGTGGCTCAGTACCATTTTCAGTGGAGCAGATCACATCCTGGGCTTCAGTGGTCTGGGCAGGAGTGGGAGGAATCAGCTTCCTCCTTCCCAGAATTCTCCTGTTCTCAATGCATCACCTCCACTTCCTGTCTGGTTTTCCCACCTATACTTCTTGCCTTGCCAATCAGTATTTATTTAAAACATGATTGATATAATACAGACAATTCTCCCGCACCAGCATATGTCCCATCTATATGTTATTAACCCTCTAGGCTTTTGTCCACAAGATGATTAGAATCCTCCACGATGACATGACACTTATTCAAAAAAAAACTAGCATGAAATGAATTTGTACAAGTTCTGCCCAAACCAGTATAACCTCTTATACTCTTGAACTTGTGGTTTATATAGTCTCAATGATCTTTGAGATATTTTTAATGGTTCTGTTAGAAATTATTTTTTAAAGGTTGTACCTTTGGAAAACTAGTCATAATTTTCCTTTGCTCCAATGAATATATACTATGCTTCAAAACTACTTTTTTTGAAAACTTTGTGTACAGGGCTTGTAGGAAATGTCAAAAATCAGAAGTTGGAAACTAGTTGAAGTAAGTCTCTGGGAGCATATTCATAGACTCTTTTTTCTGGCCTCTGTAGATTCCCAAAGTTGAAACTTCAGAAAATTAGTATAACTCAAAAAATTATTAAGCATGACCACAGTCATAGCTTTTTTTTAACCATAGTAAATGCATATAAATGGTGTAAGAGGTAAGATCATAAAAAAAGAATTAAAAAACTGTGTAAAGAGAAAATAGTAAACTTGTTTCTAAGTCTTCATAAGCCTAGTCTGTGAATTGTTGCTGCATAACAGGGCTGTGTATTCTTCATTTATCGCATGATTCTTAAGGAGTTTTGGGGCACATTTCCAACACTGAAAAGTATTAAATTAATTAATATTTGGTTCTAACAGAGATTATCCCTTCCATGGAGAATAAATTGGTTAATGATATCTACTTGAAAGTATCTATAATCACCTATGAGAGAAGCCTCTGGGCAAATCTGTAAGGGACTTTCTACATTGAGTAATTTAAAATTGAGTAAATTAAAGTGGAAAGACATACTCAATGTAGGTGACACCATTCTGTGGGCATGGAATTCTAGACTGCATGAAATCTGTAGGCTTAGCTGAGTTGATTACAGCTCCAATCCCCCTATCCTTCTGGGCTGTAGAGGCGATGGCAAAGCTGCCTTGTGCACTTTTTACCAAGTCTTCTTTCTCATGATGCACTGTACCCTCTATCTGCAACTAAAAAAAAAAATCCTTTCTTAAGTTTTTTTTTTGTTGCACATTATATCACAGAAAAAATATGTATATAATGAAAAAAGTGAGAAGACACAAAAGTCATTCTCCAATGCAAATAGGGCAGTAAGGCTTGGAAACTGGTCTTTTATGTAAGACTACATAGAACTTCAAGGCATTTTAGAAATGGAAGGAACTTTCCAGTTCCTCACTCTCAGTGTGTACACATATTTATTTACTGCCTAATTTTAATGGTCTGCCTCTAAAGTTTCAATATAAGGATTAATTGCTAAAAAAACAAAAGTACTAATTAATAAATTACTGATAATCTATTCCTAAAGGTAGGCTGAAGAAGTATTTGCAGAAGTACAGAAATAATATTGCAAGAATTTTTGAAGAGTTTGACAAAAATTTCCATGCTATTTTCTGATTTTATTTACAGCTCTAAGAAAAATTTCTTATGCAAAAAAAGAAATAAAGTAAAACTTTTATGTAAAAGCCATGATTTTTCTTTGCCTCATAGCACTCCAGATGTTAATATGATTTATGAAAATTTCAAGGCTTTTTATCAACATGTAGAATAACCAAAAATAAATTTTAATTATAGGTAGGCAGATATATGAGCCCTTGCTGCACTGCATATACAATACCCCTGCCATATACTTACCCACACATGAGTAGCCTCACGTAATTATGTGAATACACATCATATACACATACATGCTACAGAAAGAAGAAAAGCTATCATGCTCAGGTTCATTTAAAAGTCATGGTCAGTGGTTTGATAAAAAATATCATAAATAATATATTCTATGCCATTTATTTTGCACAGCATTCAGAGCAATTATAAAAATCTGCTCCTCATAAAACACCATGAACTTATCACTTCTTTAGACTTCAATTAGCCAAATGTCATCTCTGTTTATGAATGATTGGAAAAATGAATTCATTCCACATTATAAAAATTCTGAGCTAACTTTTATGACTTGTACATTTACTTTTGGTGGCATTCGCAGCTAGAATATCTAAATGGCAGCAAACTTATAATGTATTCTAACTAACTTGTTATTATTTAGATTTAGCCATAGCTTTTTAGACCCACAAAACATTACCAGCTCCTTATATGTTTTTTGTTTTATTCCAGATACTGATGGTAAAAGCTTATTTCTGACATCACCATTTATGTGAATTAAAGAAATTGGACAATATAAGAGGTATCTTTCCACAAGTTTCATCCCTACTGCCTACCTGTTATGGTACAAGAACCTGCTATATAAGCTACTAAGGAGAAAAGGAATCCTAATATACCCAATGATAAACCATGAGGGCTAAAATAATGACCTGGAAAGACATATCAGCAGGTACAATTTGGAGTAAATTGTACGATAATAGAATAAATACCTTGGGAGTAAACGACCACTTTCTGACTGTATTTAAGTCCCACTAGGGAAAATTAATGTGACAGACACCAGAGATACCACAATAAGAATCTATGCCTTGGCAGGTTATAGACTCTAGGGGAAAACCACTTACTATAATTCTATTAAATGGTATTAACTTAGCATTATAACCATACACCTCTCAAACATCACTGAAGAAAATTCCATATTCAGTAGATGGTAGTTAGCACAGTAGCACACAACTTGTTACAGTGCATAGAATACGAGACTGCAAAATTCTCAACTAAAAAGGGAAAATAAATTCCTCTGCCTTTAGGGAATAGACATCACATGAAAGATGGGATGGGAGCACTATAAGAGCTGAAGGTCATAGATGACTACAAGGATTCCTTATTTCTAGGCAGAGCACAGAAGCTGCATATTTGGATCCCACAGTTCTTGAACTGGTATATTCAAAACGTGTGAGATCAAGCCAGGCTAATTCCCAGCATGGAGAATGGAGGTGGGGATACAATTATATTTCCTGTCATGGAGTTATTGGCAATTACTCACTGCTGGAAAAAGAAGATATGGCTTTTACAAAGAATATTGTTTCTGGTAAATTTTACTATCTCCATACATACCAAACTGTATGGGCAACACAAATTGCGTTGAAAGATTAAGAATAAAATATAATAAGATACAAAGTTGTGTATATACAGATTGGGAGAGTCCTGGTACAAGGTAAAAGAGGGGATGAAAATGATCAAAATATTTTGTTTGAAACTGGATAATTAATAGTAATATGGAATAGGAAATGGTTTATATCACTGTTGAAATAAAGTGATGTGACTAGTTCTCATAAGTCATATATTTAAACTTTGTCACTAGGCTTTCCCTGCAGTCATAGATATATACACTTATGGCAATTTGAACATGGTAGGAAAATAAGGTACATTTAGAAGAATTAGGAAGAAATTAAGAAACGTGAAAAGAAGGGAAAAGAGAGAGAGAGAGAGAGCAACATGGTTTATGTAAATATAAAGAGAAAAAGACATTTAAGTATAACAGTAGTCGATTCTACAGAATATTATTATACAATTCTGTTAAGCAATGAAGCTAGATATGAAAGTACAGAAAGAAACATGAGACTTGACTCTGGAGGGGTTCCCAGGCCCAAGTAGAGGTCTTCAGATTGTTCCCTGGGCAGCAGAGGAGAGGGTGCCTGAACTGGCCTTGGTCCATAACCATACTGATGAATATTTTGCATATCACCATAGAACCTTCATCTGGCGATGGATGGAGATAGAAACAGAGACACACATTGGAACACTGGACTTAACTCCCTAGGTCCAAATGAGAAGCAGATGGAGGGAGAACGTGAGCAAGGAAGTCAGGATCAGAGGGAACCTTCATCCGACGATGGATGGAGATAGAGACGGAGACCCACATTGGAGCACCGGACTGAGCCCCCCAAGGTCCAAATGAAGAGCAGAAGAAAGGAGAACATGAAAAAGGAAGTCAGGACCACGAGGGGTGCGTTCATCCACTGATACATGGGGACTGATCTAATGAGAGCTCACCAAGGACAGCTGGACTGGGACTGAACGAGCACGTGATCAAACAGGATTCTCTGAATGTGGCTGACATGGGAGTTGACTGAGAAGCCATTGACAATGGCACTGGGTCTTGTTTCGTCTGCATTTACTTGCTGTTTGGGATCCTCCTCTGTTTGGAAGCTCACCTTCCTAGACCTGGAGGGAGGGGGGAGGAACTTGAACTTCCCACAGGGCAGGAAACCCTGACTGCTCTTTGGACTGGAGAGGGAGGAGGAGAGGGAATGGGGGGAATGGGAGGGTATTGGGAGGAGGGGAGAAAGTGGAAATTTTTATAAATAAATAAAAAAGTAAATAGTAAATAAATAAATTTAAAAAATAAAAATAAAATAAAACAAATATAAATAAACAAAAAAGTAAAATAAAAAATAAACAATATATATAAATAAATTTATAAAAAGAAAGAAACAGGCAATTATAAACTGCTTGATCACATTTAAAAATTCTTCAGTGTTTCACCTGTCATAAATGTATTATCTAGCCTTTAGCAGAAGATCATTAATAATTTATAGCAATTAATGTATTTTCATATACCTGTCTCTGATTTTTATGTAATAAAATTAAAGTTTTAATAACTAATGAAGTTTGATGGTTGATGTTAATTATCAACCTGAAAAAAATATAGTTATCTGGGAGATGGACTTCTTTCAATGCTTGCTAGCTTATTAGTTCATTTGTTTTGACACATGGTCTTTTTATGTTACCAGACATTGTCTGATTCACATATTCTTTCATTTTAGCATTTCCCCATGTAGATAAAATTACAGCCATAGGGAACTTAACTCAAAAAATAATTTACAATTTTTGTTAACATAACATATTTAATCACAAGAATGCTAGAAAATATTGGCAAGCAAGAAAAAACATTTAAAGAAACAGAGATTCAAATCACTGCTAAATCAGTGTCAAATGGCAATGCATTTCCATGTAATAAAATAAAGAGCTTCACATGACCAGTAATCAACAAGATATTGAAAGGAAAAGTAGAATTATGGATAGTTTCCTGAACATAAAGATCTTAACCAATTAAGCAGAGTGGTATTTGCAGAAAAAATCCTGTATCTAAATGAAGGGTTGGGCATTTCCATGAACTCAAGAAAAATAAAAATAAAAAATAATTTACCACCATATAAGTAATTAAAAAGTCTTATTGTTGAGCCCAGATATGTGATTAGAGACCATTAAAATTATGTTCAGAAACATGGACTAAACAATATAAAAGTTAGGATATTTCCATATTAGGGTGAAAATTGTTTAGAAAGGAAATAAATTTATTTGCTTTGAATTTCAAAAGTTATCATTTGTTTTTGCACAGTGCCAGTTTGGAAAAGGATGACTAAATTCAACAAAACCAAATTTCAGCTATAACAAAGAATATATTTAAATAATATAGTATTTTTATTATTAGGAGAGTTTGGAATATGGGAACATACTGAGCATATAGCCTAGTAATTTTATAAGCTTGTTTATTAAGAGGAAAGATACAGAAAGTCACAGTTGAATTTTCCTATAATTGAGAACTGCTTTGTGTCCTCATATGTAGTCTATTTTGTAAGAAGTTTCATGGTCTCTATAGGAAAATTCCTCATTCAAGATTAGTGCATCTTTCAGACTATCATCAGAGAATATTTTGTCTAATAGATCATGATTTATAAAAAGAAATACAATTAGCCAATGTGAAGATCATAAGAGACCGTTGAATGCTCCACCATAAATGGGACATTTATATTACATCCCCTCCTCTAAATCTCATGGATGATATTGGAAAAGATTGTACAAGACAGAAATAGTGTGCATCTTCTAAAAATCATATTTTGGACATAGCATGCCCATCGCCTACATGAGCTCAAATGCATTGTGACTAAGTTCTGTTTGACCTGAGCAAGATGAAGCTAACCAAATCATCAGTATGGATACTAGAGATTCTCATGGAGCCCCATATCTACCTGAAGAGTTATTGAATCTTAATGGCTCCTGCAGCATGAGTGATGATTTTGATTTATTGACAGACTACCATACTCCAGTAGATGGTGTTTCACTCGCAGACACACAAGAACTTCATAGACTGATTGGTTATTTTTAAAGAGAAAGAGAGAGAAGATGAAGGTAAAGAAAATATAATAAAGGGTAAGAAAGAAACTACAGGGGATTCAGTATAACTAGTGTTGTTTTTTAAGAAAATAAAAACAGTATGCTGATTTTTCATAAAGTATGATAAAAGCAATAAACACATTTGGAGTGCATAATTTCACTTGCATTTCATAATGTATTATATTTAAAGACATCAGTTTCTACATTTCTCTTCTTTTTTTGTTTTGTTTTGGTCTTTTCTTTTTGTTTATTCAAGTATCTGAAAACACTCTTTCCACTTCCTTCCCTCCTCCCAATACCCTCCCTCTCCTCCCACTCCCTCTCCTCCTCCATCCCCATTCCCAAGAGCAGTCAGGGTTTCCTGTCCTGTTTGGAATCCAAGTCCCCCCCCCCTCCCTCCGGGTCCAGGAAGGTGAGCATCCAAACAGGCCAGGATCCCAAAAAGCCAGTCCATGCAGACGAAAGAAGACCCAGTGCCATTGTCAATGGCTTCTCAGTCTTCATTTGGACCTCGGGGGCTCAGTCAGCCCCCATGTCAGCCACATTCAGAGAATCCGGTTTGATCAAATGCTCATTCAGTCCCAGTCCAGCTGGCCTTGGTGAGTTCTCATTCGATCAGTCCCCTTGCATCAGTGAGTGAACACACCCTTCGCGGTCCTGACTTGCACTGCTCCAATGTGGATCTCCGTCTCTATCTCCATCCATCATCGGATGAAGGCCCCCTCTGATTTTGCTTTCCTTGCTCACGATCTCCCTCCCTCTGCTTCTCATTTGGACCTAGGGAGTTAAGTCCAGTGTTCCACTATGTGTCTCTGTCTCTATCTCCATCCATCGCCATATGAAGGTTCTGTGGTGACATGCAAAATATTCGTCAGTATGGTTATGGTGAACTTGAAGAAAATCATATAGTTATCCTCCTGGATATTAGAACTAGGCAAGATTGCCAGGCAAACTCGTGTGCATGGGGGGTGGGGGGGTGGAAGTAGGGGAAGATGGTTAGGGAGAGGGGAGAGGGGGAGGATTGGGGATGGCTTGGGGAATGGGAGGGGGGAGGGAGGAAGGATGGTTCTGGGAGCAGGGAAGTTTATATCTCAACTAAGGGAGCCATTTTAGGGTTTGCAAGAGACTTGATTCTGGAGGGTTTCCCAGGCACAAGGAGAGGTCCCCAGATTGTACTCTGGACAGCAGAGGAGAGGGTGCCTGAACTGGCCTTGGCCCATAACCATACATTTCTCTTCTTAATGTTGTAATTTCTTGACCCTGACTTTTTCATCCATTTAAAGGTACTTACTGGGTTCTGCTACAAGAAGAGATTCTTTGATAGTGTAACACAAGAAACACACAGCCACTTCAGTTCACAGTGAGTCAACAGAGTTTATGTTTGCAATGGTCACAGTTTGCACTGCTACTACCACCATTATTACCATTGTAAACATAATAGATTCTAATTTGTTTCTGAAGTTTCTTTTTGTTACAGCAACCTGGGAACTTATAAAAGTATAAATTTTTTGTAGTAAAACTTTTTAAAAAGTGTTTTGAAATAGAGTTTCTCTGTAGCTTTGGGGCCATCCATGAATTAGTACTTATAGATCAGGCTAGCCTAGAACTCACAAATATCTGCCTGCCTCTGCCTCCCAAGTGCTGAGAATAAAGGCATGCTCCACCACCACTTGGATGCAATTAAACATTTGAAAGTAATTTTGTTCTGAAGTACAATCATGTCACTACTATCATATTTTAGTTCATATGGAATTTTAAATACTCTATAATGGATAAGGATTTTCAGCATTCTATCAGTATATTGAGAAGGTTATGCCGTGACAATGTATTTTTTATTGTGCATTACTTTCCAAATATTATTATAATCATACTTATTTTTGTAGTTAGTTTTCAGGTGGCCCCACTCAATTTCTCGCTTAAATTAGAGACAATGAAATAATACCATTGTTTTCTGAACATGTTTTTATTACTTTGATGGTTTCATAGCACATGAATATTTCTCATTCACTAATGTGCACTCTCAGTACAGCAATTATGTTGGAAATTTGGTCAAAATATTTTAAAACCATCAAAATACCAAAAGCTACTTTATTAAAATCCATTTACTTTAAATTGTTGAGTTCTAATCACATATTTATAATATAGACACAGAAATAGTTGTAAATTTGAAAAATCTATTTGTTTTTGAGAAGCACTGAAAATCTATACTTCATCATCTTTCTAAAGCCATTTATAAAGCATTGACTCCTTATCCCAAACAGGAATATCAGGCTCTTATTTGTATGATGTAAAGGTCAGACTGTTGTAAGATACTTAGGCTCAAAACTTTAATTTGTTGCTCACAGTTCACTTGGCATTCCATATTTTTTTTATTTCTCCATTCCTCATAACTTTAATGGAAAAAAGGTAAATTATAGCACCACAAAGCAAAGATATATTCACAGTGAATTAATTGTTCTTAGAATTATGCCTCATATAGTATACACTGTCTAAATATTATTATTACTAGTACTACTACTTTTAATGCTAACCTAAAACAAAGATTACCATTATATTGTAATGTAAACAACTTAAATGCGAATTATGACTTAATGTGTATTACTGTGAAAATATCTAGTTCAGGGCATAGTACCTGAGCTATTCTTTCTCATCCCAAAGCTGCAGATCCTGAAAATGTTTGTCTTTTACCTAAGAAATGTATTACTTTATCCTATCTCTTTAGTTCTACAATTACATTCCTCAAACCATCTCTCTTGTGACATTTTCTGCTATTAGTCAGTTGCTACTTTCTCAATCTTGACAGCTATTCTTTTAGTTAACACAGACTTGCCAGGGTATCTGACTACAAGAGAGATGAAGTAAATTGGATTTGGGGAGATGAGCTGAGGTCACATTATTGGTAATGTCTGGCATCTATGGAATTTTTTGCAACTCGTCTGTGTCATTACAAGTATCAAGTCCTATTTATAGAATCTAGTGAAGAGAATCAGCTCTCTCTTAACTCTTGCATAAGTTACTGGTTACACATAGTGACTGTTTTTTTTCTGATGAAATTTTCTATAACTCTCTAAAAGTAAATTATTGCAATTCATATTCCATTCTATCTATATAAAATCAGTTTTGTCATAGTGGTTTTTTTTAATCAAAAAGACATTGCTTAAGAAATTTATTAGTTTTTTTTACACTTGTGACATATTACTAGGATTTTGATTTAATTGTATCAGAAAAGATGATCAGTGTCAAAATGGACAAAAACTGCTAGAGCATAAAAGACAAAGTTCAGGAGAGTTCATAAAATGATAACATTGGGTTTGTGTGGAATTGAAATTAGAATTTTGAATAAAATGCATTTGTTTTCATGGTAAGTATGACTTTGGGCAAAAACTTTAACTTTTAAATTGTATTTTCTTCATCTGAAATATTAGCATGACAAAACTTCTTGGTTTTTGGGTGACACTTTGTCTGTGGAGACTTCAGCAAATGTGCATTCACTCCATGTGGCAAAATTATGAAAATCAAAGTAGAGATATCACACAAGTCCAACACAATGAACCATTGGGTTTTACTATGTTTACTTACGGGAATATGGGTGAAGGATTACTATGCAGAAATAACTCAGGTATCTGCATCACCAAAAGATCAACCCAGCATGGATGACACTGAATGAAATTTGGAAGTCTGGAGTATACTGCACAATTTTCAGGTATCCCAAAAATTGAGAAGATGTCCTTTTGATGTCACTTATTTTATCTGATCCTATTGCAAGCATCTCAAGTGGCCTCTACTACACCCAGCTAGTCCTGGTTTTCTGAGAGTCTTCTAAGCAACTCACCTTGTCAAAGAGTGTCTGTAAGTAGTTTTTATGTCTTTATATATATTTAGGAATGGAAGGATATAAACTTCTGGTGTGTTTCATAGATTTCCTGCAGTTATTTTGACTTGTTTACCTCTTAAGTTTAAGGCAGTTCCCTGAATAATGTCATGTTTTACTTCCTTTTAAAACATTTATTATATCGCTTCCCTGTAAATATTATGTTTCTTAATAAGCTTCCCCTCAGATTGACAGTTTTAATGTTGAAGGAATCTTATACAAAACAGCAGTCAGCTCATCCTGTAATACTTTTTGAAATGCTTACATGATTGGCAAAATGAACATATACTGTAATAGTTTTGAATTATTAAAATTGTCATGAAGTATATAAATATGTCCCAGTTTTGGAGGTTATAGGGCTCTTGTTATCACTTTTATAAAGGATTATATTGTATTTCGACTTAATTCCATGAAATGGTAACTCCAAGAGATACAAGAAAGAATATGGTTACCCTCCATATACACTCTTCCTACATTCTATGCAAGCAGCCTTACTTCTTTTGGTAGTCTGGATCCATCACCTCTCCTTACACTGGAGCTCCCTTCATAGCTTTTTGAATCAAGGGCTTCAAGTGCCTGAAGTGATCAGGATATACATTCAATCTTGGCTTCCAGTTCAATAAAACACTTGTTATGATTTTTGCCAGAAGGATTTTACCTATGAAAGCAGGACTTTTAGATCATCATAACATAAAATTCAGGGAAGTGGAGGCAACATTACGGGGAGTAATGATAAACAATTTCAATACTACTTACAATCCTGAAATGCACGACCTGTGAATCTTGGTTATAGGAAACACAATACCTTGTCTGAATCTTAATTCAAAACATATATAGACTTCTCAAGAATCTTGTCTCAGTCTTTCACACTATTGTTACTGCAATTGAGTTTTTAAAAGATAATTCTATGTTTCTATCAAGCTATCTGCTTTAAAACGTCAGGACATAGGACAGGAGCAGAAAATCCTATAAAAGTTAGCACATCACAGTACTCCTTTAGGTATAAAATATATTCCACATTGACACCTAAATTTTGGTCTCTTGGAAGATTCTGTACTCATTAGAAGCTATATACATTTTGATCTTGGTAACTGGATACTCAGGGAAAGTGGATGACTATCATCTGTTGCGAGATATTTGATCACACTGCGAAATGCTAAAACTGTATTAATAAAATTAACTTTGGATGAAGGGACAGAGTCAGCAATTAGTGGACAAGAAATAACCATAGAGGACACAGAGGACCCAGCAATATGGACAGAGAGATGACCAGGAAGGAGCAAGGTAGAAGTTGGAGATTTTCAGTCTTCTAGCTTGGGATGAATAGACAGAGATTTCTCTTGCTGGGTCTCCAGCCAGAAGGAAGAACACCTGGTTCTTATTGACTCTTACTGACTTTAATGATGTATAATACTTTAGATTCTGACAACTGTAAAGGTCTTTTATTATTGTTCTCCTTCACGATTGTCACAGAAATTAAATAGAATGCTACAGCTGTAAACTTCGGAGTTGTTTCTGCTGAATATGAAGAATTATTTATGAACTAGGCTCCAGCCTTTTTTTCAGTGAAAACGTCATGATGCACAAGTACATACTAGTGTGTTGTGTCTTGCCTGACTGCTCTGTAGGCTACAGAGAAGGAGAATGTGGATTGAGGAAAGAAACAAACAAGAGACAGGAGATAGAGTTGGGAGGGCTTTCAGTGAATACTGTAACAAAAGCCCTGAGTTTATTACTCACAGTCCTTATATACCCCAATCCAAAGGGGAGGACACAAGACTTCAATGATACAAAGAACAAGCAAACATAATTACATACATATATACATCATAACACCTCATAACCATGCCCTAAGTCAAACATCCTTTTGTCTGGCTGTTGAGTACCAAGATACCAAGTTGTCAGCCGGAGAGATGGCTCAGGGGGTAGAGCTCCCGACTGCTCTCCCCAAGGACCGGAGTTCGATTCCCGGCCACCTCAATTACTCTGTCAGCGCCCCCAGGCGTCCTGCAAAATGACCCACAATCTTCCACCATCCACTTAAACTTAAAAAAGAAGATATCCAGTCGCCTTACCATTGACCAAACATCCTGTTGTTCATCCTTGAAAAGAAAGGATGGCATTAAAATCTAAATTTTAATCATGATAGAATGGTTTTAAAACTGTGGGTTCTGACAATGCCTGATTTTTAATTTTTTTTTATTGTCTGTGCTTTTGTCAAGGCCAGAGGTCTGTGCCTGACTTAGGTTCTCTTTTATAAACTTTTAGACATACCCATCAATGATACACACACTTTGCCATAAATACCTATTGTTAAGTTGACTAGAAATAAAGTCTTACCTGTCTTTGACTGCCAGACTCTGTTTATAAAGAGTTAATGGAGAGTGGGTGCCTTGATACCATGTACATCTGAGCCAAATTTTCATTGAGAGATGATAAGTAACTTGATATTCATAGGAAAGTAGATAATGTCAAACAATTCATATGCTCCTATGATTGTAACAACTCCTAATAGAGGAGTAAAGGATGACCAAGATGAAATGTTCTTTTTAAATTGGTCCAGAATGTCTATAGCAGATTTACCTGTGTCAAAATTCAAATTTGTCTTATTAAACATATTAAATTTAAGGACTCATTAGCATCAGTGTCAAATTCCTCTTAGATAAGCTCTAACATAGTCTTAATGCATAAACACCTTTATCGTGAACAGAAGAGGTTGCAAACATTAACAGGTCAATATCATAAGTCTAGTATAAATATCAACAATGAGCATACAATTTGTTTACCTGCAATTTTTATAACTTTGATCTAATCAATAGAAATATTTGTGTGTTTGGTGAGATATGAGTCTTTTCCTTTTCTAAAATCTAATGCATTGCTGTTACCAACATTAAAGTTAATTTTGAGCTCCTCTAGTCCCAGAGTACTAAATAACGGCAACAATGCTTTTATCCCATTCGTCTTCATAATAGTATTTAGTTGATCAATATCAGTCTTTTTCACACAGTGGGGTAATTTTTGAGATCTCTGTTTTGTAGGCCTTTTATTTTAAGAGCAGATAAACACTATAATAGCAAAATAACCTTTACAACCCAAGAATTAGAGTAGATACACAACCAAGTGCCCATTTAGTGTTTCCTTACCATTGCAGGATAATTAAAACTCCCATAGGTCTGAGAAGTTTGTACAGCAAGTCTACCAAGAAGCCAGAAATCTTTAACTATCATTGTTATCCTTTTTTTTTCTTTCCAGCCTGAATTATCCGATGATGATGAACATAGGTTTAGAAATCTCACTTCAACTCCTCTATGGCGCATTATCAGGACTGGTCATTCTTCTATTTTACACACTGCACCCCATGCTCAAACAGTCATCGAGATTTATTTTTCTTGTGAAGAAGCATAAACATGCCCTCGACCACATACTTAAACAGGGCAATGACGCACTTATAATCTAGTGTAAGGATTTTTTTATTTCACCTGAGTGAAAGTCAGTACAGTGCTATCAAGTCAAAAACTGTCTTGGGAAGATTGCTCATGGGCATCGACATTTACAAATTTTTCTTAAAAAAAAAAAAGAAAGCATGGTTCAATGCATTTTGTAGTGACTGAGGGAATAACTCCCCCTTATTTATTTTTTGAAATTGTATTTTATCAGGCCAAATTGTTCTCAGGCCCCACTTTTGATGCTATCTGTTGCCCATATGTTCCTGAGAATGGAGGAGTGTAAATTGAAGAAAGAAATATATGATAGTCAGAAGATAGAGTTGGGAGGGCTTTGTGAATACTGTAGCAAAAAGCACCAAGTTTATTATTCACAGTTATTATATATCCATATCAAAAGAGAAGGGCACAAGACTTACTTGGTAATAGTAGATATTTTGGATCATGTACCACATGACCTAAGGTAACACATCCAAATATGAATGTGATGCCTCCAAAATTCATATAAGCACATACAATTCAATTGGTGACAGGAAAGTCTGGGTAGAGCAACTTATGCTTCACCTTAGGAAAAAATAATCTCTGTATTTTTATATCATTAGTCTCCTAGAAATTTTTGCTGAGTCAGAATGCTCTTGATTTTTGGTCAGATTTATTTCATACTTTTGATGTACTGTTGCAGTATCAGTGAGTACTGATAGGTTTAAGCTTCTGTTCATTTGATCCAATCAGTATAGCAAGCTATATATAATAGAACAGTGGGATAAGCAGGTCATATTATCTCTCTTATCTCCAATGCTAAAAAGTTACTATATTGCTGAGATTTAACAGTAATGGTATATGTCTGAACAAGCCAATTGTAAGCAAATTGATATGGGTAGGCCTTGTGGACAGTCATAGAAAGTTATCCTAAACAATCATTATGTGTGTTATATAACTGAGCAGTTGTGAATCCCACAAGAAGGAATAAAGAGACCAATGACTGAGCTATTTCTCTTCTCAGAATTTTTTGTAAAGTGTTGTTGAATGGCACTTATCTTCTGAACATTCTCAGTGTGGAGGGTTAGTTATTACAAAGAAAACTGACTCCTACATTCTAATTCCCTCCTTTTGAATCTTAATCAATATCAAATATAATATTGATTAAGAATAACAATTTTTGCATCATTCATAAGCAACTCTCATATGATCCAATACTCCAATCAACCAGTCAAGAAAACATTTAATTCTTACTTTTAACTGTGTGAGAAATAACATTAAACACATCCTTTCTTCTCAATGCACACACACACACACACACACACATTATATGTATGTATATATAATATATATATATATATTTAACCTAATTTAGTTTTATTTTTCTTCAATGTTAAATCCTTTAACATTTTTTTACAGAAAGAAAAAAACTTCACAAATGTGCCAGATCTTCTTTTGATTCTAGAATTTTATTAAGGGTTTGTTGCACTGCCTCCTGGGTACAATATATGCCTCACTTTTAAAGGCCAGATGAAGCTGACTCTGCTTAGCTTTTGAGTCAAACATTGGTGTTGAAGTGCATTCTGAGGCATATTAGCTTTGTCTTTTTTGTCAACTCCATCAGAAGGGGACAATTCCTATTCAAGGAAGAATTAAAGTTCACAGGTAAGGGTAAATACATAAGATATATAAATACTACAATTACGAAGTACAAAGGCATTTAATTTTGTAAGAATCAGACAGTTAAATTTCCTGTCTTGCAACAATAGTGTCTTCTTACACATATGCATCCACAATCACATGCTTCAAATCTTTACAAATCATTGTTCTCATGTTTGCTTTATAACGTGGTGGCTCACTAACCTGCAGCTTCCAACAAAGTTGAACAGAAGACTAAAGGTGTGTCAAAAGTACAGAATAGTTGTTTGTAGATAATTAGGGGACCTGGTGCCAATATCCCAAAGGCCTGAACTTTGGTCCTACTCTTGACCTTTTTCAAGTCTGGGACTTAAGTTTATATTGTAAGTTAGGCAATCTTATGATAAGAGTTTGAGTTTGTTTTTCAGTGAGTTGAGCCTCATATATATATAAAGAATGTTTCCTCTCAAGTACACATTAGAAGATTTAAGAATGTTGACAAATTTGATTAGTTACAACTAGTCAAAACCATTGTATTCTTTAGTTTCCCAGAAATGTAAATAAGTTTTATGTAGAGAATCACTAATTTTTTCTACTTATAAAATAGGAATCATGAATATAAATATATTTATTTGAGAAAGTTCTTTGTATAGTTCATACCATAGGCTATCAGTGCTCTTTGTATTACTAGTGGAGTCCTTTTAATCACATTGTAGAAGTGGAATTGCAGTGCCTAATGTAATATGATCATCTGCATTAGAAAAATCTTTGCCTACAATTCTCTTCCTCTAAAAATCATTCCTAGTGCTATAATTTGTCTTAGTTGGGGTTCCCTAAGGGAACAGAATTGATAAATTTAAATATATCATAAAAGGAGGTTCATTGGAATGCCTTATCTGATAGGAACTGAGTAGTCTGAAAATGGCTATCAGTGTGCTAGAGAATTCAGTAAGCTGGTGCTTAAGTGGTATCAGTCTGGCATTGAAACCTTGTAGATTCTTCAAAAAAATGTTCATCATTAAACCTCATGGGAAAGCAAAAGATGCTGGATCCACGTTAGTAATGGTTGGCAGCAGCAACATGGGGAGCAGTTACAAAAGAGCAGATGTCCTAACATGCAAGAAGGGAGCCCACATGCATGCAACACTACTTTCCTATAGTAATTCTAGTTTGTATCTGACCACCTATGAAAAAATGTCACCATATCTAGGAGAATGGTTTCTTTCAGTTGAGTCATTTTAAAAATTCCCTCACAGAGCCATCCAGAGGTGTAGAACTTCCTTGATGTTAGTCCCCATTCTACTGACAAACAATATAACCCATCACAATCAATAAACAGATATGCTTGAGATATGTCTAAGGTCCAAAAATATTAGGAGCAATAACTAACACAAAATGCAGCAACAATTGTCAGAATATATGGAGCATAATAAAACACACATGAGGAAATGCATAGTGATACAGGAAGTAAATAAAGTGGAAGTGGTATGTACTCAATACTGTCAGCACAATTTAAGCCGAACATATAGTTAAAGAAATTTGACTATTTGGAAGTCATTAATGATTTCTTTAGAAGAAAAACAAGACTTTTGAAAAGTTATCTATAAATTAACAATTGAAAAAATCAAGGACACATAGTTATGGAAGAGATAAATAACATAATACTACAGCTACATGCCTGTTTTCTTCTTTTGAACTGTTTGCCTTCTGTTTATTATTCAATTTTCCCTTCCAGTTTATCTTAGTTGTTCTAGTAACTCATAATGTTACTCCTTTTTCAGTAACTTCTTTTCACAATGTCCTGGGTAGTTTTTGTCATTTTGGCAAAGCTAAAGTCATCTGAGAGAAGGTGAGTTCAATTAAGATATTCCTCAACTGTATAGAGAATATTCTTAGTTAATGTTTGATAAGTGAGAATCCAGCCAATTGTTGGTAGTGCCATCTGCAGACAAGTGGTCCTGGGTTCTACAAGAATGCAGACTGAGCAAGCCAAAAGTTAACAAGCCATGGCTTCTGCATCAATGGTTGACTCCAGGTTCTTTCCCTATTTGATTTCTAATCCTGTTTTTCTTCGGTGACAAACTACAGTGTTGATGCATAAACAAAATAATCCCTTTTTTCACCCAAGTTGCTTTGTTCATTCTGTTTCATCACATCAATGATAACCCTATCCTCTTCATTCTTCCTCAGGACAACATAGAAATAGTTACATGTTCTCTCCATCTTATTCCAAGAAGGATAAGGACACATTTGAGTGTTTACCTAAAGTACCCAGACAGCTGCCCTACAACATATTGCTTTTTGATTAAAAATGGAGATTATGTAATATTGCTTTGTTTCCTAATCATATTGACAGGACAGCTAATTTTTAATTTATATGTGAAAGCAATACCATGAGATTAGGAATCAGAACAAAAGTGGTAGACATGCATCTCTGGAGCTGCTGAGATGGTTCGTAGGTAAAGAAAATCACTTCCTACCAACCATGAGGATCTTCATTTAATCTATCATCACATGATGAGAGGAGATATTCTTTTATGTTTTCCTCTGATCTTCTCACATATCCTATCACACAAGTGCCTACACAAACACACACACACACACACACACATGCAAATAAATAAACATATATATATATGAATATTAAATAGAATATTAGAAGTTGTTTAAAATATGCACTGAAAATTTTATGATAATGTATATTAAAATCTCCTATACTTATTACTAAAATTTTTACTACTCAAATTTACTCTCCTTGATTAACTACATATTATATTTTCTTAGTATTATTTCCAATACTTCAATAAGAAACATAACATATTGTAAGGGCTTCTTTCTTAAATTGGTTTAGGTAATTTATCTCTGTCTATCTATCTATCTATCTAATGTTCTAAAAAGAGTCATGTCTCACTATTTAGTCTAGGCAGACCAGCTCAAAACTTACTTATCAAGGTTCCCTCTGGTCTTGCCTTCTTTGCTCACGTTTTTTTTCCTTCTGCTTCATATAATTTAATAAAATTACTTTCTCATCAAAAAAAACCTTACTTATCAAATCCTGGAATAGCATTAAACATTTCTTTAATAAATTAACACTCCTTATCTAAATTATTCATTTCTACTGTCATGTTTATAATGCAAAAGTGGAGTACTTCTCTCTACTACACTTGTTGATTGGTATTGGTAATTCCATCCTTTATAAGTTTCAAGTTTATGAAATTATTTAAAGATCTTGTTTGGGGAGAATGTTGCCTAAAGTTGCCTAAAGTACAGGCAACTCTCCCCAAAGACCTGAATTGGACTCCAAGCACTCATGTGGCAGCCTGCAACCATATGAAATTCCAGTTCCAATCACATAAATACACTCATTTGCCTTTCATGGATATGCCTTTCAAGGCAAGCAGATGGTAGACATAGGTATACATAAACAAAATAGCTATAAAGAAAACATAAAAATTTAAAAACATGTATTTGAAAATGTCTCAGTACATTTTATTTATATCATCTCTAGTTTAGTCTGTCATCAATCCACAGTAATTTTCATTATGTTGTGAAAGTTTCCTGCTATATTTAGGTTTCTCTCTCATTTCCTTAGTCAAATTCATGTTTTCTTATTTTTCTTTTTGTTTATTGCTTATTGAATATTGTGGTGTGTGAGTGTGTGTATATGATATAAGAGGTAATTTGTAAAGTTAGGTCTTTCCTACCATGTGTTTTGGGGCACTGAACTCAAGTTTTTTAAACATAATAAGAGTCATCATTAATATCTGAATCATATTGCCCATATCTTAATTTTAATTTTCTGCTTTGTTAAACTTATGCAATCTAAAATAAAGCTGACAATTTTTCTGCTGAAACTAATAAAAAAGAAAATGGCGTAGCCATACCTAATGGGAAAGTCAAAAGTCATCAAGCCAGCACAGCTGCTTGACAAAGACACAGCCAAGTTGACTCACATGAAAACTGCTGTGCAATCTTTTGTATTATATACACCTGTTGCTACTTGTGGAACATTCAATATTTGTACAATTTGGTAATACTGGATTGATGGAAAATTTTTTTTAATGAACTATTTATGCCTTCTCCCAGGCAGGAGTACTGCTTCTAGCTTCTTCAGGAAAACTGTGAACATACTTTCACTTCAGTTTTTAAGGAGATATTCTTATCTACTTGAAGGTCTTTCTTATGCCTTGAAGATTGTTACACATATAAAGAAGCCAAAGATCTCTTTATGAGGCTATGAGATATTTTTGAAACATCTGTGACTGTAATTACTTAGGAACAAGATAACCAAAAATATAAACAAACTTAAAAAGGTAAACTTAAAAAGGTTAAGATTCAGTGGACTAGAGGAGTTGGTCACCAATCAGAATTCAAGCCTCTTCCCATTATACACTCAGAAAATGATGTGGCATATACAGCAACAGAGTTAGATTAGCTGAAGTTATCTGTGCTGTACACAGAAGCTTACATTAATGAACAAAGAGTGAAGTAGAAAGATGATAAAAGAGTGAGATATCAGGACCTCCCTTCCTTAGAAAAATTAGCACTTGCAGAGCCATTGTGATGACAAATGACCAATAAATAGAAGGATTCCAGGAGGACATATATAAAAAAATTATCAATATATAAATTATACACATTATATTGTGTCAGAATTTGAATGATAACTGCAGCAACTTCAGCCTGGGGATTTTGGTGGGGAGATCGCTGACAATTAAGAATTAATAATACAGTGTTTCGGACATGGCAATCTGCCTGGACTGATTTGTAGATTTTGTTTTGTTCTAGTGTACTTGGCTTTTTTAAAAGATTTATTTATTTATTATGTGTACAATATTCTGCTCACATCCCAGAAGAGGACACCAGATCTCATTCTAGGCAGTTATGAGCCACCTCGTGATTGCTGGGTTTGAACTTAGGACCCCTGGAAGAGCAGCCAATGCTCTTAACCTCTGAGCTATCTCGGCAGCACTGTTCTAGTTTACTTGTATCCATGAAAATTATTAGCCTGAGAACAAGTTGTCATATGCTTCTTGATTCTTAAAATTTTGGATTATTTGGTTTATGAGTAAAAATGGTTTTAAAAGATAAGTGTATATCAATGATGATTAAATTTGAGGGAAAATGATTGAAAAAGCTAACTCTGTTCTGTCCATGAATTGTCAATGATGACTAAAAGCTATGCAAGACGAGGTGAAACAAATGTTCAAAAACAAAAACAGTATCATCCATATTTCAGAATAATATGAATCTATCTCTGTCTACTGTTTTTTTTAATAAAAATAAGAAACTCTCTGGCTGCTAATCAGTCAGGTTGCAAGATTCTCCCAACCATCATGGCTGACTCACACCTCCTGACTCCTTACACCATCTCAGGACCTGTCAGTTGCCAGGATATAATTTAGTAATATATTATAATTATATTATATAAATAACCAAACATATAATTTAGTAATATATTATTCTTTATTCCCATATACTAAATTGAATTGTGCTACTCTTCAGAGAAAGCATGGGTTTTTTGTCTCCAATGAGAAATATTTAGAATTATTCTTTTTTTTGAGGTATTAATATAACTAAACACCTCTTCCCTTTTCTCCTTCCAAACCCTACAATATGCCCCTCCCTCTCTCCTTCAAATAGTGGCCTCTTTCTTTACTGCTGCATTCACATATATGCATAGGTAAATTCATATATGTACAGTTATATACATATATAGTACTAAATGTATTCTACTTAGTTTGCATAATTAATGTTACTTATTTTGTCTTTTCAGAGCTTACCAACTGACAGTGGATTCTGGATAAGCAATTGGTATGTTCTTCCCTGAGGATGACTATGTCTCTTATTTTTAGCATTCCTTGGTTATCTGTAGTTCTTTTTTGTAGGGTTGAGGCTTCTTGGACTTTTTCCATACACTTCAGCATGTTCACTGATGTCATCTTTGTTCAGCATATCTTTGGGCAATCACATTTGGTAAGACTTTATGACTGTAGCTTCTGACATTACTAGCAGATACAGTTTCACAATAATATCCTGATCCTGTTGATGTTATCCATAACATTGTTAGTTCACTTTTTATCAACCAGAGGCAATTGTGTTAGCAAACAGATTAAACAGTACTGTTTAAGTAATCTTATACCAATGTCAATAAATGAAACTGAGAAATAAGACTAACAAAATTGACTGGATGATTAATGTAATGTCACCTATTCTTAAACATATGAGATCTTGTTTAGAGTTAGCTAGGTTATAAATTTTATACATTTATTAATATATAACTGAAAATATTCTTCAATTACTTCTTACCATTACTGCTTTCTTCATGTTCTAAAATATTATATAATTTAGTTCATGTCATTTTATTTCTGACTATCTTTCTTTCATAAACTACTCTGCATTACTAAGGAGAGAGTTCTAAGTGTAAACCTGCTGACCTGAATTTCAGTTCTAAGCTCTCACGTAAAATCGAAGGGATGTCTGTAACCTCAGCATTAGTCACAGGATTGAGAAGAGTAAATATATACATATATATATATATATATATATATATGCCTATCAATTGATGAATGAATAATAAAAACATACATCATCATACTAAAATTTTATTCTGATATAGAGGCAAATAAAATCATAAATTTTGCACAAAAGTAGATGGAATTAGGAAAAATTGTATGAATGAAACAGACTTTGTCTAAAACTCAAACAAACGCATTTACCCAATTCCCCAGGTGTGTGAATCATAGCTTGAAGTCCTTTATTTGCTTAACATTGAGTGTTTATAAGAATTTGAATCAAAAAAATTGCCATAACCAGTGGTAGGAGTAGGGCAAAGAGAACGTAAGGAGGAGTATAGATTCTAAAACCCTTGTGTGATGGCTGTAATTTGTTGGTTTACTTGCCTGCTCAACTGGTGCCAATGAAAGGAATCCATCCTGGTATTGAAGAACAGGATAATGGGATGGGTTGAGAAGGAAAGGCAGGGGGTAGAAGATGTTTGTGTTCCTTTGGGAAGGGGACCAAAGAGAGAAAAAAAGAGATCACAGCAGATTTCCTGATTCAAAGCTGGGAATGGAACTTGGAAGATGGATCTTAACAGCAATAAAAGAGGTGTGGATGCTCTTTCAGCCTACTTGTTTCTCTAGGAGGAACAGCTTTTTGGGTTATCAGGGGGTATACTGAGGATTCCTTTTGTTGGAGGACACAGAAACTAAAAGGGCCATATTTTCTAGACAAGCAATTGAGTTGTTGACTAAGGACATCCTGTGGAGATCCCTAAACAAAGCATGCTGATTTTAGATCACTCTAAAAAAAATTGACATTTGGGTTCTATTGAAGTGGAAAACATAAACACCATTCATTCATTAAATGTAGAGTGTTTGATCAGTGATAAACATGGAGCCTTCATTCTGATATCAACCTATGGTGAAGAAGAACTTGTGGGAGTGGCCAACAAATGTTTAGTTTAACTTGAGGCACATGACATAAGATATTGCCCATGGCCTGCACTTCCTGGATGCCCAGACATTAGAGACTGAATAGCTGAGAGACCTGGGGTAGAGATCAACACAATTGAAAAAACAACATAAATCAATGAAATGATTCCTAATGATATTTGACTATACTCAGAGATTAGTGTCTTGCCTAATTATCATTAGAGAGGCTTCATTCAGTAGCTGATGGGAGCAGTTAAATACATTCAGACATTATGGAAAGAGATACTAAATTGAAGGTCTTCAATGGTCCCTATCTGTGGGTTCGGGGAACTCAGTAGAAGAGGTCAAGGAAAGATTGTAAAAATAGTAGCGAGTAGGGTACAAGAAGGGAAGGTGGTACACCAAATCAACTAAGCAGAGCTTGTATAGGCTCACAGAGACAGAAACAGCAAGCATGGGGAGCATGGGACCTATATAAGTCTAGACCAGATCTCCTAATTGTATACTACTGTAGACAGAAGTTTCTGTCCCACAAACCAGTTCACAAACAACCATCATGAAGACTTATTATGAAATATAAATGCTAATCCAATAGTTCTGCTTTGTTTCTAGATAACTCTTACATTTACGTTAATTCTTGTTTCTTATCTATGCTTTGCTATGTGTCATGGTTCCTTTTCTCAGTATAGCATATTTATTTCCTGCTTCTTCTGTGTCTCTCCTGTATCAGCTGTGACTTCACACTCTCTTTTCCCATCATTCTCTCTGTGTCAGTTTGTCTTGTCCAGTCTCTTCCTGCCCAGCTATTGGTCAATCAACTTTTATTAACAATAAGAGCAATGCATATTTACAGTGTACAAAGATCATAACATAGTTTGCTATGGCTGTTATTTGGTGTTTTTTTCAGACTCCTAACATCAGAAGTAGGTGTATTACTGATTATTTTGACTGTTATTGAGAAGACTCTTTTCTTCCTTTTTAGTTGCCTTGTTCTGCATTGATATGAGGGCATATGCTTTTTCTTATTGTATCATGTTTTTTTTTTCCCGCTTGTCTATAGTCTCTTAAAGACCTGATCTCTGTGAAGAGGAAACAGAGAGACAATGGATATGGATGAGAGGTGACGTGAGGGCATCTCTGAAAGAACTGGAGGAAGGGGAAACTGAACTGCAGATGTTAATGTATTGTATGAGAGAAATACCACTTTTCATAAAAAGAAATAAATGAAAAACCAGAAGAAATGCTTTCTTTGTAGTAAATGACTCATGTAACAAAAATGTATTGAGATGAATGACTTGAGTGTTAAGTCCAGTTATGTCACCCCCTCCAAATCTCAGAGAACATCAAAGTAGGAAGAGGAATGCATATTATTGCTGAATGGAGAAGAGGTAAAAGAAGCACTGTTATGTGGACAGGAAATGATCATGGTTCTTTTGAACTCATGGCATTTTTGTTTGACTTAGTTGAGAGTACGCATACAATAGATAGACAGGGGCTAAATGAGTTTAAGCTTTATCTAGGGAACAACTGGAAGTTGAGGGCTCCTGTGAGGTTTTTTAGGCTCTTTTGAATAAATCCACACCCTACAAATTGCTTAGATCAAACCAGCAAGCCATCAAGCAAAACTATAAAGCTAAAATATTTGAAAGTGGATAGGATTTGGTAGGCTTAGCTGAGAGTGGGAACAGGACAAGAGAGAGTGCAAGGATAAATGTGGCAAGACTAAATATTGTCAATAAATAAATTTACAAAATTAAAAAATTTATATATCTATGGTTATTTTTATTTCCAAGAATGATGAACTTATATAAAGTTTTAAATACAAATCTAAAACGATTTCTCAATTTTAATACATTACAAATTTAGTGTTTTTCTCTTCTCACATTTTTATGTTTGGTATTTCCAGCTGATAGTCTTAGTAAAGAATGGTGAATTAATGTAGTTAAATATATCATTGTTGAGGGAAAGAAATCTTTTTTTATTTTATTAATTTTTATAAGAATTTCCACTTCCTCCCCTCCTCCCAATACCCTCCCCCACACCCCGCTCCCTCTCCTCCTCCCTATCCAGTCCCAAGAGGAGTCAGGGTTTCTTGCCCTGTGGGAAGTCCAAGTTCCTCCCCCGTCCTCAAGGTCAGGAAGGTGAGCATCCAAACAAACCAGGATGACAAAAAGCCAGTCCATGCAGACGAAACAAGACCCAGTGCCATTGTCAATGTCTTCTCAGTCATACCCCGTGTAAGCCACATTCAGAGAATCCGGTTTGATCACATGCTCCTTCAGTCCCAGTCCAGCTGGCCTTGGTGAGCTGTCATTAGATCAGTCCCCTTGTATCAGAGGGTGAACGCACCCTTAGCGGTCCTGAATTCCTTTTTCATGTTCTCCCTCCATCTGATCCTCATTTGGACCTTGGGGTCTCAGTCCAGTGTTCCAATGTGGGTCTCTGTCTCTCTCCATCCATCGTCGGATGAAGGTTCCCTCTGGTTCTGCCTTCCTTGCTCACATTCTTCCTCCCTCTGCTTCTCATTTGGACCTAGGGAGTTAAGTCCAGTGTTCCAATGTGGGTCTCTGTCTCTATCTCCATCCATCGCCAGATGAAGGTTCTATGGTGACATGCAAAATATTCATCAGTATGATTATGTGCCAAGGCCAGTTCAGGCACCCTCTTTTCTGCTGCCCAGGGAACAGTCTTGGAACCTCTCCTTGGGCCTGGGAACCCCTCCAGAAAAAAGTCTCTTGCAAACCCTAAAATGGCTCCCTTAGTTGAGATATATACTTCCCTGCTCCCATAACCATCCTTCCTTCCTCCCCCCTCCCATTCCCCCAAGCCATCCCCAATCCTCCCCCTCTCCCTAATCATCTCCCCTTACTTCCACCCCCCCACCCCACCCCCATGCACACAAGTTTGCCTGGCAATCTTGTCTACTTCTAATATCCAGGAGGTTAACTAAATGATTTTCTTCAGGTTCAACTTCTTATTTAGCTTCTCTAGGATCACGAATTATAGGCTCAAAGACCTTTTACTATGGCTAGAATCCACTTATGAGTGAGTACATATCATATTCCTCTTTTTGGATCTGGGTTACCTCACTCAGTAAAGCGTTTTCTATTTCCACCCATTTGCATGTGAAATTCAAGATGTCATTGTTTTTTACCGCTGAGTAAAACTCTAATGTGTATATGTTCCACACCTTTTTTAACCATTCTTCTATTGAGGGGCTCCTAGGTTTTTTCCATGTTCTGGCTATTACAAATAGTGCTGCTATGAACATAGTTGAACAAATATTTTGTAGTAAGACAGAGCATCTCTTGGGTATATTCCCAAGTGTGGAATTGCTGGGTCCTGAGGGAGATTGACTCCCAGTTTCCTGAGAAACGCCCACACTGATTTCCACAGTGGCTGCACAAGTTTGCATTCCCACCAACAATGGATGAGTGTTCCCCTCACTCCACATCCTCTCCAGCATAGGCTATCATTGGTGTTTTTGACTTTAGCTATTCTGACAGGTGTAAGATAGTATCTCAAAGTGATTTTGATTTGCATTTTCCTTATCACTAAGGAGGTTGAGCATGACCTTAAGGGTCTTTTGGCCATTCGACATTCTGTTGTGAATACTCTTTTCAGTTCAGTACCTCATTTTTTAATTGGGTTAATTAGAGTTTTAGTGTCTAGTTTCTTGAGTTCTTTGTATATTTTGGAGATCAGGCCTTTGTCTGATGAGGAGTTGGTGAAGATCTTCTCCCAGTCAGAAGGTAGCCTTTTTGTCTTACTGACAGTGTCCTTTGCTATACAGAAGCTTCTCAGTTTTAGGAGGTCCCATTTATTCATTGATTCTCTTATTGTCTGTGGTACTGGGGTTCTACCTGGGAAGTAGTCTCCTGTGCCTATGTCTTGTAGACTACTTCCCACTTTCTCTTCTTTCAGGTTCAAGGTCGTCAGATTAATGTTGAGGTCTTTAATCCATTTGGACTTGATTTTTGTGCATGGTGATAGATATGGATCTACTTTCATTCTTCTACAGGTTGACATCCAGTTATGCCTGCACCATTTGTTAAAGATGCTTTCCTTCTTCCATTTTATACCTTTAGCTTCCTTGTCGAAAATCAGGTGTTCATAGGTTTGTGGGTTAATATGCGGGTCTTCTCTTCGATTCCATAGGTCGACTTCTCTGTTCTTATGCCAATACCAAGCTGTTTTCAATATTGTAGCTCTGTAATAGAGTTTGAAGTCAGGGATGGTACTGCCTCCAGAAGTTCCTTTATTGTATAAGATTGTTTTGGCTATCCTGGGTTTTTTGCTTTTCCATATAAAGTTGGTTATTATTCTGTTAAGGTCTGTGAAGAAGTTTGATGGGATTTTGATGGGGATTGCATTGAATCTATAGATTGCTTTTGGTAGAATTGCATTTTTACTATGTTAATTCTCCCAATCCAAGAGCAGGGGAGGTCTGTCCATTTTCTGGTATCCTCCTCAATTTCTTTCTTCAAAGACTTAAAGTTCTTGTCAAATCGGTCTTTCATTTCCTTGGTTAGAGTTATCCCAAGATATTTTATGCCATTTGTGGCTATCGTGAAAGGTGATGTTTCTCTGATTTTCCTCTCTGCTTCTTTATCCTTTGTGTATAGGAGGGCCACCAATTTTTTGGAGTTGATCTTGTATCTTGCCACATTACTAAAGGTGTTTATCAGCTGTAGGAGTTCTTTGGTAGAGTTTTTGGGGTCGCTTATGTACACTATCATATCATCTGCAAATAACGAAAGTTTAACTTCATCCTTTCCAATTCGATTCCCCTTGATTCCCTTATGTTTTCTTATTGCTATTGCTAGAGCTTCAAGCACTATATTGAAGAGGTATGGAGAGAGTGGACAGCCTTGTCGTGTTCCTGATTTTAGTGGAATGGTTTTGAGTTCCTCTCCATTCAATTTGCTTGCTATATATTGTTTTTAGTATATTTTGGTATGATACTCATATCCCATATCTCTCCAACACCTTTATCATAATGGGGTGTTGAATTTTGTCAAATGCTTTTTCAGCATCCAATGAAATGATCATATGGTTTTGTTCTTTCAGCTTATTTATATGATGGATTACATTTATAGATTTGCGTATGTTGAACCAGCCCTGCATCTCTGGGATGTAGCCAACTTGATCATAATGGATAATTTTTCTAATGTGTTCTTGGATTTGGTTTGCAAGTATTTTCTTGAGAATTTTTGCGTCAATGTTCATGAGTGAGATTGGCCTGTAATTCTCTTTCTTGGTTGTGTCTTTGTGTGGTTTTGGTATCAGGGTAACTGTAGCTTCATAAAAAGAGTTTGGCAATGACTCTTCTGTTTCTATATTGTGAAATACATTAAGGAGTGTAAGTATTAGCTCTTCCTGGATGTTCTGGTAGAATTCTGCATTGAAACCATCTGGTCCTGGGCTTTTTTTGGTAGGGAGATTTTTAATAACAGCTTCTAATTCTTCACGACTGACAGGTCTATTTAGATTGTTCACCTGGTCTTGGTTCAATTTTGGTATATGGTACTTGCCTAAAAAATGTCAATTTCTTTTACATTTTCCAATTTTGTGGCATACAGGCTTTTCTAGTAAGATATAATGATTCTCTGAATTTCCTCTCTGTCTTTGGTTATGCCCCCATTTTCATTTTTGATCTTATTAATTTGCATGTTCTCTCTCTGCCGTTTGATTAGTTTGGAGAGGGGTTTGTCAATCTTGTTGATTTTCTCCAAGAACCAGTTTTTTGCTTCATTGATTCTTTGGATTGTTTTCTCTGTTTCTATTTTGTTGATTTCAGCCCTCAGTTTGATTATTTCCAGTCTTCTACTCCTCCTGGGTGAATCAGCTTCTTTTTTTCGAGAGCTTTCAAGTGTGCTGTTAAGTCTCCAATGTGTGCTTTCTCCGTTTTTTTTAATTGGGCAGTTAGTGCTATGAACTTTCTTCTTAGCACTGCTTTCATAGTGTCCCATAGGTTTGAGTATGTTGTGTCTTTATTTTCATTAAATTTACGGAAGACTTTCATTTCTTTCTTTATTTCTTCCTTGACCCAGTGGTGATTTAGTAGTTGACTGTTAAACACCCATGAGTTTGTTGGCTTCCTGGGGGTAGCATTGTTTCTGAATTCTAACTTTAATCCATGGTGATCTGACAAGACACAGGTGGTTACTAATATTTTTTTGTATCTGTGAAAGCTTGCTTTGTTACCAAGTATGTGGTCAATTTTCGAGAAGGTTCCATGAGCTGCAGAGAAGAGGTATATTCTTTCCTATTTTGGTGGAATGTACTATAGATATCTGTTAAGTCCATTTGTTTCAGTACCTCCAATAATTCTCTTATTTCTCTGTTAGGTTTCTGTCTGATTGACCTGTCCATTGGTGAATGTGTTGAAGTCTCCTACTATTAGTGTGTGTGGTTTGATGACTGCCTTGAGTTCTAGAAGACTTTCTTTTACATATGTGGGTGCCTTTATATTAGGGTCATAGATATTCAGGATTGAGACTTCTTTCTGATGGATTGTTCCTGTTATGAGTATGAAATGTCCATCTCCATTTCTTCTGATTGATTTTAATTTGAAGTCTATATTGTTAGATATTGGAATAGCCACACCCGCTTGTTTCTTAGGTCCATTTGCTTGGAAAACCTTTTCCCAACCCTTTACTCTGAGTAGGTGTCTGTTTTTGTGGTTGAGGTGTGTTTCTTGTAAACAGCAGAATGTTGGTTCCTGTTTTCATATCCAATCTCTTAGTCTGTGCCTTTTTATAGGTGAATTGAGTCCATTAATATTAAGTGATATTAATGACCAGTGGTTGTTGACTCTGGTTATTTTTTTGGGGGGGGGGGTAGTAGAGTGTATGTTTTTCCCTTCTTTGAGTTGTGCTTGTGAAGGGTCGCTAGATGTCTGAATTTTAGTAGGCAGTATTGGGAATGTTTGATTCCTTGGGTTGTGATTTTCCTTCTAATACTTTCTGTAAGGCTGGATTTGTAGCTACATATTGTTTAAATTTGTTTTTATCCTGGAATATTTTGTTTTCTTCATTGATAGTGAACGATAGCTTGGCTGGGTGTAGTAGTCTGGGCTTGCATCCATGGTCCCTTAGTTTCTGCAGTACCTCTATCTAAGACCTTCTGGCTCATGGTTTCCATAGAGAAGTCCGGTGTAAGTCTGATAGGTTTACCTTTATAAGGTATTTGACCTTTTTCCTTTGCAGCTATTATTATTCTTTCTCTAATCTGTATGTTTTGATTATTATATGGTGAGGGGATTTTTTTTTGTTCCAGTGTATTTGGTGTTCTGCATGCTTCTTGAACCTTTACAGGAATATCATTCTTCAGGTTGGGAAAGTTTTCTTCTATAATTTTGTTGAATATATTTTCTGAACCTTTGATCTGCAATTCTTCTCCTTCTTCTACCCCTATTATTCTTAGATTTGGTTTTTTATTGTGTCCCAGATTTCCTGAATATGTGATGAGAATTTGTTGAATTTGCTGTTTTGTTTGTTCAGAGCGTTTATTTTCTCTATGGTGTCTTCATTATCTAAGATTCGTTCTTCCATCTCTTGTATTCTATTGGTTATGCTTGATTCTGTAGTCTCCGTTCGTTTGCCTAGGTTTTCCATATCCAACCGGTTCTCGGTTTGTGATTTCTTCATTGACTCCATTTCAGTTTTTAATTCTTGAACTGCTTCCATTATCTGTTTGATTGTTTTTCCTTGGTTTCCCAGGGTGTCCTTTACGGATTTACTCATTTCTTCAAGCTTTTTATTATACTTCTCTTCCAATTCTTTACTCATTTCTTCATTTTTTATTATATTTCTCTTCCAGTTCTTTAAGTGAGTTATTCATACCCTGTTTAAGGGACTCTGTTGCTTTCATAATGACACTGTTTTCCCCATCTTCTGGAATAGGGTGTTCAAGTCCTTCTGTAGTAAGATCGCTGGGATCTGGTGTTTTCATGTTGTTTTTCAGATTGTTGGAGGAATTCTTGCCTTGGTGCCTGCCCATCTCTTCCTTCAGATGCTCTCCAATGGCTCTTCCCTCTGCTGGGTCTTCTGCTACAGGATCAGTGCCCCTTGCTGGCCAGAAATCTCCCTGCCTGCAAACTTACCTTGCTGCAGACAGGCTATTTAAACAAAGGGACTCCTTCCTGCCCGGTTGCACTCACTACCCCATCCTGGCAGCGCCCACACAGGCTGGGTTGGAGGCTTTTATGCCACGAAAAAGGGAGGGAGGAAGGGAAGGGGTTCCTGGCTGAAAGCGGGGATGGGGTAGGAGGAGAGAGGGCTTGGCTGTGTGAAGCCACCCCTTTGGAATACCTAGAGTGATAAGGGTGGCAGGAAAATTGTGTGTTCCCTTACCGGCTTCTGTGGTGGGTCAGGAGCACACTTACCCCTCCATTGTATCTTCTGCTACGGGATCAGTGCCTTGCTGGCCAGAAATCTCCCTGCCTGCAGTCTTACCTTGTTGCAGGCAGGCTATTAAAACAAAGGGACTCCCTCCTGCCTGGTTTCACTCACCTCCCAGTCCCAGGGGAGCACACATAGGCTGGGTTGGAGGTTTTTATGCCTCTAAAAAGGGACGGAGGAAGGGAAGGGGACCTGGCTGAAAGCAGGGATGGGGTAGGAGGAGAGCGAAGGAAAGAAATCTTGTTATATTCATAGCTACAACTTTCAGTTCTTTGGATACATGAATTTGAAAGTGTTACATGAATTTTGTTATGCATTGGTTTTGACACTGATACGTATTTTCACTTATTTGTATTGATTTAAACCTACTAATTTTAAAACATACCCTCACTCTGTTTTCTTAATCCTTTGCTCTCAAGATTCTTGAAATTACAATATAGATTATACTGCCCTAGAAATAGTAGAAATCGTCCTTACTCTGTCTCAAGAATAATGAAATTAAAAGTGTGTTACACTACAACCAGTATGTTACTCTTTAATCCCCATCATCATAACTTTTGTCATTTAATATTTATTCCAGTCCTAAAAGAATCCGAAATAATGTTGGGATAGGGACAAATTAAAATTGTGATATAGCCTATGACACATGTTATGATTTATATTTATTATTACAATTGAGTTCAGAAGTTGTGTTTTAATGATAATAGTATTCTTAATGTTTGTTTCCTTTGAAATACAAGTCTAGCACTGACTTTAAAATGTATGGTTATACCAAAGGAGAATGAATAAAAACATTCATTCATTGACTACTTGAAATGGAATTAATGTATTTAATAGATCACTCACACTAATAATCATTTTTAATGAACTGCATAAGAAAAGGTAAGGTAATTTTCTCTCGAATACTTTGAGAAGATATTTGTAACCATTTTGAATGAGATTTTGAATGAGTTATATTTGAAGACTGAGAAAGAAAGAACAGGGTGAGCACCACTCATTCAGGTAGATAAAATGTTATAATTTAATAACTTTATGATTTGTTTTTTATGTTTAGGAGTGTTTGCTTTCCGTGTAGATGGAAGAAGCATACAAAAGAGCTCAGAAAAGTTTGTTATGTTCCTGGAATTTGTGTTGTGTACATTTTTGAGTCACCATGTGTGTTGATGGTCCCAAATTCAGTATTTCAGTAAGAGTACAAAGGTCTTTTCACCACTTAGCATTAATTCCAACTCAAACTTAATTTTTAAAGAAAAAGTCATTCTTATGATTTTCTAATTTTAAAATAGTGTGTGGAAAATCAAGTATTATAATTTTAAAAGGAATTATATTTTATTTACTTCCTGGTTGTGGTACCTCAAATGAAAATTGTGTGAAGAAATTAACTTTTTGCTCACTGGTTATTTAATCTTCAGTCTAGCACATGCTGGAAACATGTTCTATTACTCATCTAAGACATACCCTCTATTTTTATTATTTTTATCTGTACTTTTACCTCAGAAGATAAACTAACTGTATGGACTAAAGAAGTGTATGCATAGCACTAATCATGAATAAGTTTATTTTGTTTTGCATGCTAAAAGATGGTACTTATTCTGTTACACTACTACAAAAATCCCCATTGTTAGCTAAAATCATGGTAATTTAAGAAAATGAGTCCCATAATATTTGAAAATCTCTAAGTACAATCTTATCCTCATATTATGAAACACAAAAGTAAACTCCTACAAATGAAAAGAAAACCTTCAATACTTGCAGAAAATTCATGAGTAAGATGATCTCCTGATATAAAGCATTGCTATGCACATGATCATCCAATAATGACGCTAAAAGTATTGAAGCTACGTTAGTTATCCATCCCCACTACCTTTTGTTACCCCCTACTTGCTAAAGATTTCCTCCTACATAACTGTGTCCTTCTTTATGAATTTCTCTGTGTGTGAAAATCTTCTAATAGTAGCCATAACTTTTGTGTGCTCACCTTTAATCATGTCTAGAAGTCTTGTGTTTCATAAGAACAACCTCCCATCCTCCAACTGTTTCTCTTACCTTTTCCTGGATATATTCTGGATTGTAGAAGGGATAATGTAGTAAGTATATAGTGTCTGTTTCTTAGTTTTACAAAATTTACCCTCATTGCAAGTGAACTTGTCTGGGTTGCATGGAATTTCACTGACTAGCCCTTAATAGAACTTATTTTTCAAATTCTTTTGAAAAAATTTTCACACTGTGCCTTATATGTTAACATTTAATTCTCAATTTAAGTTGTATATTCCCTAAGGGATGCTGCATGCTGTAATGATAGTTCAATAACTTAGTAAAATTATAAATAACTTACAATAATTAGCTAAGCATGAAATATCTTATTGTTTTAACAGCTTCCAACCCAAATTTTAGTCTGCGACATGGTATCTTCTTTCTTAATTAAATGCCTAAATACATTGAAACATATTTTTTGCCCTAATACTAATTTAATTTATTTTAGGGTTAGGATGTGGATTTATAATCATTTTGTATAAAAATAGTTTTCAAGGTTTATACTGAAATATACTTTAAAAAGTTTAGCCACTAAATGTCTTAGCTTTCTTCATGATAAATGTCCTCTTTACGTTTTACATGCATATAAACAAAATCTAGAGAATACTTCTAACCAAGCATTTCACTATAAAATGAAATTTTAATTGCTATTTCAGGGAATGAGTTGAGCAAAACTTATTTACAGGAAAACTTGGTAATGGAAAATGTAATTTATTAGAACAATTAGAGTATTGTGTATAAGTAGTAATGTAGAATAAACTGTGAGCTTTTATATGGAACCACAGACTATGAGAATGAACATTCATGTAGATTAATTCTTGCCTCATTCTTGCCAAACATATCTTACAATTTCCTCAGTTTTCTGAGATTTAGTGAAGAGAAGTAATACAAATTGGAAGTATATCATAGCCAGAAGTAATATATATATATTTCTCTTTGTAGAACAATATTAGTTGCACTAATTTTCTCATTTTTACTAATTCAGAAGTTGCATAAAAGTGTCAAAGAGACATTTATTTTCTAACATTTAAAAGAACACTAAACAGTCTAAGTGCTCATAAATATATTTTTGGAAAAGACTCACAAGGAAATAATATTTAAGCATAAAAATAATGAGATCCAGTGATTGTACAGAATGGCTATACTGGTAGTCATTACAACTAGAAAAATAAGTGCAAGTAAAAGAATATTTTATTAGCTGATTTTATAGATCATGCTTCTATTAGCATGAGAAGATGGTTCTGAAAGGCTGGGAAAAATAACAAAGAAGCAATGATGAGGGTACTTCTAATGCCATGCTAGATTTAGGAATAAGAACTTCTATTGTGGTACTCAAAGAGTGATTACATGATGTGCAAGAATCAAACGTCAAAATATACCAGAAAATACACAATATTCATGTTCTCAGGTTACTATAGCAAACTTAATTTTAAAAGTAAAAGCAAACTATATTATATTATATTGTTTATAATTATACATACATATATCAAGCATATATAATACATACATACATACATGTTTCTCAGTTGCCAGAAACATCACAAATGCATAAAAATTCAGTATTCCACTAAGCACTGAAAAGTGTCATTTGTACTGTCAATGGCATTTTGTATTTGCTGAAGGAAAAGCTCAGGTCTAACAGAATTCATCATATTTTCAGTCTTTGGAATATTGATGTGTACTATCTTCTTCTGGTGCACTGTGTCTGATGAACTGCCCGCCCGGTCATTTCTAAGGTGAAATCACTTATTGGGGAAAATAATCTTAATTCTATACTCACAGGTTTTTTTTTTAACATGAAAGATTGCCAAAGTATTTTATGAAAGTGGTGATATGATTCTAAAGGAAAATCATGAAAAGTCTTTGATAGGGTTATCTCTCACACAAAAGAAATTCAGTAACACTAAGCAATCCAACCAAATTCAGTAAGACATTGATTTTATCTTCCCCAAAGCAAATTGTACCAAATATACAAACATAATTCACATTTCAAAATTTTGCAACAAGTAATTTGCTAAATATGTCTTTATGTGAAAGAGACAGTTCTAAAACTTTCTTCATTTAAACAGTTATCTAGCCACAGCAGAATAGACAATCATTTTAGAATAACTAAAAAGTGAACTGAAAACCAATACTTATTATATATGTAAGTTTGAAGTCATCTGTGAGTAGTAGAGTATATAAAAATATTTGAAACTTAAATCAAACTGTTGCATCCCATGGAAAAATTAAAGTCTTAAATGAATTAAAGCTCAGATTATAAAAACAGAACATGAAAATGTACAGGAACTGAAAACCTATATATAGCAGAAGACAATAGAAATCAAATAGATCAAACTTTGGGAATAATAAAATAGCTATCATTAAATTTAAGAAATGAAAACCGTAAGAACATACTTGATTATTTTGTATTGCATTTAAATATTTTATATGAAAAATTCTCCCTTATACTAAGCAGGAAACAGAATGGGAATCAATCTTTATAACAATGTACATAACAAATACTTAATGGCCAGCTCTTTTAATGATTCTTAGATGCTATTATCAGCTTCTATATCACCCTATTTTCCTGTCATATTTCAGGAATCAGCAAATAAAAGACAAGTACAATAAAATTTGGGCTTTTCCACCCTTTTAGTTCATTTGCTTATTTTCTATTGGCCTTCAGTGTCCTACAATGAGTATTTTTTGTTATGTCTGAAATCCAATGTGTTTATATATTCATGTACTTTTGTACAGAACATTGTCTGGTGCAGCTTATTGTATCTAAACAGTGTAAGAAGGAATATGAAAAAGAGCAATGGCCTCATAACTTAGCAAATATGTTAATACCTAAAAGTTTTATAAAGATACCTATGAATAAGTACAACAGTTTGAGGAAATTTCTATCTTCAAGTTAATTCTTCCAAAGAATTACTCTGAGAAATCTTTTTAAAAATTCTTCCATTTACTACAAAATTATTTGTTATCAGAGACTGTTCTTATTTCAGTCTGAGAATAATAACAGAAAACTATTTTAATCACAGAACTGTTTGGTCAAAAGTTCAGGCATGTTCCTAGCTAGCACTTATATCTTAAATTAACCCATTACTATTAATTTGTAGATTGTCATAGGCTATGGCTTACAGGTAAGGTTCTGACATCTTTCTCTTTTGGGAGCTATATGATATCTCCTTGATTCTGCCTATTCTTTATCTATATCTCTGTTTGGATTTACTTCCTGGCTTTATTCTGTTAAACCATTGATTAAACAGCTTTATTTATCAACAAATAAAAGCAACACATATACAGAAGGACATACCACATCATTGCTCTTTATCTGTCTAATTAAAAGGAAGCCTTTAACTTTAACATAGTAAAATTACATATAAAAACAGTTATTAAGCAAGAATTATACTTACAATATTTACTCCATTCATATTTTAAAAATTAAGCAAAATGTTGTTTCATCTATCCTATCTTTGTGAGTCTAAAATTTTACATCTAATTTATCTTTTATAATATCTAAAATAACTCTGATTGTAGCTATCTATTCTTCAATTCAATCAAAGGCCCAAGGAGGACGTAATATTACCTAAGGAAATAAGAAATACATTGGAAGCAACTTCTAAAATTCTAAAAATAACAGAGACATCTTGATGCCTGGACAGCTACCCAAAGTTCTTCTATAACATTCAGGAATTAATTTATAGCCTATAAGACCAGAGTATAAGGCAGACTTTTCAGTGAATCAGGAAATTTGAAGATCTGGTTTGCCTTGTGCAGGCAAAGTTCATTTGCTTTCTTCTGTGTTCTGCTGAATGTCTGGCAGTTTCTTCTGTGATGTAGGAACCCTGAAAGACCATCCTGTCTTCTGGAAAGTTCAACAATCTCTTTTTTGTGTGTCCTGCATGTCGAGTTCAAAATTTGAGGTGAAATAAATATTATGCAATTTGTTAAATACTATGAATAGAAAAGGTATTCATAATTATTACATGTCCTCAATTAAAAGTAAAATATTTTAAGCTTGAGAGGTTTCAACCAACACAATATTGTAAAATTATGTCAATGAGCATTCAATGTTCTAAACATAAAATTATTTAGAGTGATTAGTCTAACTTCCTCTCCTCCATTGAATCAATACTAAACTGGACATGATGGCACATACTTGCAATACTAGCATTTTATTGACAGAAGAATAAGATTGCTATTTTCAGGTGTTCTTATGTTGCATCGTGACGTACAGAGCAGATTGACTTATATAGTAAGACCCTTTCTCAAAATGAAAGATTAAAAAAAAGGAAAGCCAGTGAAACACTGTCTTTAAAAACCATAAAAAGAAAAGAAAAAGTAAAAGAATTCAGACAAGTAGTGAACAGTACAGAAAAGTTAATTCCTGGAAGTTAGGAAAGACAGAGATATAACATTATTCAAGAGAAACTGCTGCTTTTAAAAGATACAAGAGAAAGTTTAATACAATTAGAGTATTGAGTATATAACATTTGCAATTATGTGTGGATGTACACATGACGTTGAATAAATCCCCAATAGATTTGTTCATAGAAAATTAAGAATGATTACATTAAGTACTGTCTGTAATCCAAATTATAATTTACTTCAATTGAAGTATGAAGTAATCCAAATTACTTCATACCAAACCTTTCTATGAGGCTTGGAGTTTGATTGATGATTGATAAAAATCCACCATCTTCTCACAGGAATAAAACAGTGGGTGAATAGACAGATTCCCAATATAAGACAATTGGGTAAGTGGTGTACTAAAAATCAGGGACCAGTTGGTGACAACACAAAATGTGTAACTCACTAAATAGGATGCAAGCACCTAGGACTGTGTGTTACTTATACTGTGCTTTACAACTTTTTAAAACTATATTTTTTTTTGTTTTTGAGACAGGATGACCCTGTAGCTTTTGGTGCCTATCTTGGAACTAGCTCTTGTAGTCCAGGCTGGCCTCGAACTGACAGAAGGATATTTTTAGGAAATTTGTGACAAAGGTCTTATTTAAATTTTAGAATGAGAACAAGATTGTAAAGGAATGTTGTTTGTATTTTCTGTGTCAAATAAAACTAAAACCAAAAAGTAACTGACGTTTATTAGTTTTTATGTTTTTCACTTCAAACCAAGATATCATGTCTACCTATATGTGAAAATGGAAACAACTATGTGAATATATTCCATTTACATAAAACTTAGTATTCATTTATTCATGTATCTAACCATTTATTCATTGAGTTCCAGATTCAAGAATCTCAAGCCATGTATTAAATGAATTAATGACATGAACATTGTTAATCAATAAAAAAATTGATGGGTAATGTTTGGATCATAAACAAAAGTTAATGATTATGACCATTGAAAATGTTAAATTTTCCACTGTGGCCTACAAAGATTTTTAGGGGATCAAGTGAAAAGAAATAAGGCACATTAACTTAATATTCAAAAGTTAGTTTAGATTATGACAATAGAAATAATCTACATTGTCAAAATGTATATAGTTATACTCATACAGAGGAAATACACAATGGCGTAATTTAGCAGTAGAATGCTTAGACTTCTTTGCACATTTGTTAACAATATATGTTATGCTTAGCTCAAAAATCAGTCAAGACTTTTATGTTTTAAACTTAAGGATAGATTTGGAAAGGTAACATGTATATGATTCTCTACATCTCATGCCAAGGGTACTATTACTGTGTCTTACATTTGACAAAATTATTAAACAAGTGGTGATACAGCACTTTAAATTAAATTTCGTACATTATAATATTTTTCTTGGTTTTCACATATTTTATTTTTGTTCCTTGATGCTCAAACTGAAAATACTACATTTAACTCTCCTATTTCTAGATTTGCCTGGCTCTCACAATATCTCAAATTTCCACTATTTTCATAACTTTGAAAGTCTGTAGTTGTAATTTTCAAGTATTTTCCTTACCTTGGGCACTGAAATGTCATTCATGGCCAGGTGTAGTCTCAGAATACCACATTTGGAGGCAGAGACTAAGAAAATATGTGAATTCAAGGCCATTCTGGTCTACAAAGCAAGTTTCAGCCTACATAGTGAGGAACTATCTCAAGAAATAAACAAATTATACAATGTCATCTCAGTGACTAGGCTTGGTAGGAAAAAAATTAGAAATGTAGTTTTGATCACACCACAAGGTCAAACTACACATTACCAACATGACATCTCTGTCCACATGGACACTGTTCATGCAATAGTGATATAAAGAGTTCATTAAGTTTCTCCACTGTAAATTGTCCTTTCCTCATTGTCATACATCCTTAGGTTGTATCATTGTACAAAGTCCATGTTTAATTAATGAGATCTCATTACTTTATGCCACTAAAGGAAAAGATCAGTTCAAATTATAAGAAGTGTTCTGTTCAGGTTGTTAGCCTATATCCCAGTTATTTATCAAAGAAATTATTTACATAGACAGAAAGTTTTGTAACATGCTTTGAGTTATAAGAGAATATACATTTATTTGGTTACTTGTTCTTCTCTGGTTATTGAAAATCTTTTTCCACTTCACATAGTAAATGGATATAATATATATATATGTGTGTGTATATATATATAATGTATTTATGTATGTATGCATGCATGCATGTATACTTTGATCTTTTATACAACATACTTTAATCATACTTACCCTATAACCACTTTAACATCTCTAAACTCCACCTTCCCATTCCCATAGCTCTAATTTCATGCCCTTTTTTCTTTATTTCTTTAAAAAACTTCCAATCTAATTAGTGCTAACCATACTCCTAATTAAGGTCATACACAAGAATATTAACTCACCAGGGACCATACATACTTAAAAACAACCTACCCTTCCTCTTCCAGCACTTGTGAATTTCAAATAGTGATTAAACTTTGTATAGTACATTAAAATCCCCATTCTCTATGACAAGTCTTTTTCTACTTTGACTTTGAAAAAGTCATGTGTTTGCTGTTACAATGAGCATTAACGTCCAGGGAAAAATTGCTTTGCTGCATCCAGCAAACATTATTTTGGTTTAGTTATCTATCATCTCTAATTTTTATGGTATTTATGGTCCCTCTTACATGACAATCCCTGAGTTTTCAGATGAGTGAGTGTCATGTGTCATTTAGAACTGAATACTGTGCAGTCGTTTATTCTGTGTATCTAAACCACAGTGGGTCTCTGTAATACTCACATATGTTCCATTAAAATCTTTGTCTGATGAGGCCTGAGAGATCCACTAATCTATAGGTATAAGAAAAATCATTATGTGTTGACTTAGAACTCTCTTTCTCCATTAGCATAATAGGAAGTTCTCAAATAAGGGCCTATGACTTATGTCCTCATAGTCATCTTTTAGCTCTAATAACAATTTCAGAAACAGATTTAATCTTTGAAGTGGGCCTTAAATTCAATTGCTACAACTTTTGAACCAGTGCACATATTTTGCCAAAACAATTGTCATTTTAGCTCAAGGATTCATAACAGAGTAAGGTTGAGAAATCGCACATTACTGCTGAATAGCAGTTTGATTTGACCATGGGTTTTAGATTTAATCCTATTTTGTTTGCTTGTTTGTTTGTTTGTTGCCTTTCTTTGGCTTAAAGATGTTTATAATTTGATGTTGACTCCACAGGAGTCAAGGAATGAATGATTGATTCAGTCCTCTAGTTTTTTCAGCAGGTGACTCACAAAATAAAAACTCCAATTAAGAAATATTCTTGAAATCTATTTCTAAAATCACAAAAAAGAAAATTGCAAACAAGTATACAATGTAGATTATAGGTCTACATTTGCTTTATTTTACCTTTCATTTTGTTGACATAGTGTCTATAGTGTCATTAACAACCAACATATAAAATGAATATCTGACTTTCTTGAATAATTCAGATTTGTCATTAAATTGCATCAAGCAACTTACTATTGATATTGTGAGATTCTTTTTAAATGCCAAACTTCTAGACATTCTTTATGATGTGTCTAAACTAAAGTTGTTTCCATTTATCTCTAAATATCTTTTTTTTTTCTTTCTGTTAAGTTGGCTAGGTAACAAATATAAGCATTTCAGCCTGGCTATGATTAAAGAAATAAAATTATAAATACGTGAGAATCAATTAATTGTATAATTGTATACATTTATCTTAGACCAACTACAGGTTGACATTTGAAAATTTGCTGTGCAGCTAGCTACTTGAAATATTTCTATTTACAAGCCTTATTTAATTACCACTCAACTTACAATTTCTTGGTTGAACCCTCAACAACAGTCAGTATCACCTAAACAGAGAAATTAAAAACAGAACATCAAGCTGGTTTTACTTCAAGGCTCATTTACTATAACTGATGAGTATGGCATCAAACAATAAACAATTAAAACAAGATCCCATTTATATGATATATATCAAGTATTTTAATTGTCTTCATTAGAGATGCATGAAAAAGCCAAAAATGTCTTCTGGTGGCAGAATGTAATGATCCAAGATATAAATATATCATCAAGGGAAAAAATAGCACATAAAACGCTTTCTGACTTGTCACCTGGAATTAGTGGCGTCTCTCCATGACATCATTGTAATTGCCAGTTCTTAAATTCAGTTATTAAATGTGCAGATGATGAAAGTACAGATAGGGCAAAGGAGTCCAATTAACAGGGAAGATTATTCTCAGAAGTGAGCCACTAGTTCAGACACAATATGAAGTGTTTAAAATGCTTTTCACTAAGATATCTTGATAAATGTTTTCATGTAAAGGGAAATTACAGACATTAGGCATCATAATTCAAAGAGAATAGCAAAACTCTCCATTAAAGGTAGATAGTACTTTCATACTAAATTACTCAGATTTTGGATTTAATGATATTTGAAATCTATACTTTTGGCATCAGAAAGTGAAAACAGTTTTGTAAAATTTGAACTAGAACCTTTATCCTTTACCAGTAAACTTTTTATACCAACTTTTTTTCTAAGATAAGCAAAAGCTGTCTTCATCCTGTAGAGATCCCTTGGAAAGCAAGAACATCTTGAAGACACACAAATTACTTCACTTTATTTTAAATATTCACACATAAGCCCTACAGGGATTCAGCCAAAGGAATTTTAAGCATGTAACATTAGCACACGGATTTTAACTAAACATTTATTATTAAATCCTTTAAATGACAAATTTCACATCTAAGTTTACTATATTATTTGTAATTCATTCACCCACCATTATCTAAAAACATGAATTAAAGTACTGCTACTTAACAACACTGTCCTCAGCTTCTGGGTATTTATGGGTAATGTGAAAGAAAGTATGAAGAATGTTCACCTGATTTTATAATTCACTTACATAAATTCCATCTTAAGAGTAAGTGGTGTCTAGTGTTTGAATATATTACCAGAGAATTATTAATTGATCAAGGTCAAGTCTTCTGAAAAAAAGAGCTTTTTAAGTAATAAATATCTATTACAAGTATTAGACAGTAAATTTGTTTCTTTTATGGTAAGTAAACAGGAAGAGCAGATAAAATAATCCTTAATTTTTAAATAGCCTTCTCATTATACTCTATACCAGAGAGTATTCAGTTTATCTAAATTCAGTAACATAAGTACATGTGTGTGTATACCTCAATATATGTTCTAGCAGTATAGGAATAAAAAGCTATACATTGCTTATGTGTTTTCCTTGACCTTTTATTGGATATTGGAAAACTTTAAATGAGAGCGAAATTAGAAAATCCCCTCTTTTTCTCAGCATTAACTGTCAAAACTGTGGTACATATTTTAAAAAGATTGAATTGATTTTGCTATACTTTTTATTTCTAGACAGGGTTTATCCGTGCAACATCTTTTGTTGTTCTGGAAATTGCTTCATAGACCAGGCTGGCCCCAAACTCACAAAGGTTTGCCTGTTTCTGCCTTGCTTCTGGTGAGATTAGAGGTGTGTATCACCACTACCATGCCTAATTTTGCAATACATAATTAAGAAGAACTTATTTAGCACCAGCAAATCTCAGAAATATAATCAAAAAGTTAGATGAAAAATAATGTGCTCTGTAAATTATAAATCTTATTTCACTGACTATTTTAGTAATAAAATTACAAAGTAAATAAGGACAAATTTGTGTTCTTCATGTGGGATACTTGACTGAAAATAGCATAATCACTATTTTTAGAGTGTTTTTTTATACACTAAAATTTAGTCAATTATATGTCTTAGGCTTACTATTTGACCACATGTAATTTTTTAGTAAAACATTAGAAAATTTAAGACTAAAATGAAAATTGGCATATAAAAATGGACCTTTCCAGGAGTAAGGAGGTGAACTGTCAAGAGCATGTGCGAATCTTGCAGAGGGCACCTCAAAGTGCATGTAACTCTAGTTCTAGTAAATTCTCTACTCTCTCTGGCCTCTACAAGCATAACCACTATGCACACTCATATATGCAGGTGCTCATACATATGTTTAAACTAAAACATAAAATTGAAACTCTGGTGATAACATTTTATGTTATTTACATTTTTTTCTTATTCATTATTTTTATTTTATTAAATTTTTTATTGCCATATATCAATTATACATAGTAATGAGTCTCATTATGGTGTTTTCATATACATAATGTATTTTGATTTTTTTTAATGATCGAGTGAGTTTCATTAGTGTTGTATACAAGAGCGTGGGTGAGTTCCTTTACTGGGAGAAAAAAAAAGAAAGACACAGATGTTGCCTTCTGGACATTTCAAGCCTGCTGTACATTGGAAGTCATGGAAGCTGTGATTACCTGCAGAAGACTGGGCACATCAGCACACATACTGGAAGAGAGATGAGCTGATGGGTTCTTAACTTTCTCCAAAGATTTAGACACAGATAATAATTAATGGGAAATGGAGAGACAATTTCTTCAGTGACACCTTCCCCGGTCCAAGGAGAGATCCCCAGATGGTTCTCTGGACAGAGGAGAGGGTGCCTGAACCGGCCTTGGCCCACAACCATACTGATGAATATTTTGCATGTCACCATAGAACCCTCATCTGGCGATGGATGGAGATGGAGGCGGACAACCACGTTGGAACACTGGACCTAGCTCCCTAGGTCCAAATGAGAGGCAGAAGGAAAGAGATCGTGAGCAAAGAAGGCAAGAGCACAGGAAACCTTCGTCCGACGTTGGATGGCGATACAGATGGAGACCCATATTGGAACACCGAACTGAGCACTCCACAGTCCAAATGAGGAACAGAATGATGAAGAAAATAAAAAAAGTAATCAGGACTGTGAGGGATGCGAGCACCCACTGATACAAGGGGACTGATATAATGAGAGTTCACCAAGGCCTGTTGGACTGGGACTGAACGAGGACGTGATCCAACCAGATTCTCTGAATGTGGCTGGCCCGGAGTCTTTTTGAAAAGCCGTTGACAATGACACTGGGACTTGCTTCCTCTGCATATACTGGATCCTGGCCTGTTTGGACTCTCACCTTCCCTGGACCTGGAGGGAGGGGGAGGAACTTGAACTTCCCACAGGGCAGGAAACCCTGACTGCTCTAGGGGATGGAGAGGGAGGAGGAGAGGGAGTGGGGAGAGTGGGAGGGTGTTAGGAGGAGGGGCTGAAATGGAAACTTTTATAATTTAATAAAAAAATAAAAAATTAAAAAAAAGAATCATAAAAAAAATAAAAACATGGAATGTTCCATGTAACTGTAAAGTAAAACTTATTCTATAGTTTTGATATTGATGAACTTGGGAGTTTAGTGAATGCAGTATTTTTCTGTGTAGTCTCTCCCTTTTTTCGGAGCTCTCTCAACTGCTTTGTCTCTTAGAAGTATGTCTGGAAATTGACATGATAACTACCACAACCCTTAGTTTATTTCAAAGGCAATGATTTATTTTAATTGAGTGTAAGATACTCCTAGGTTTCCATATATAAAAAATAATTTTAAATGAAATTTAATTACTCAGATTTACACTGAAAGATAATTTAAAATGAGAGTTCAAATCTACTATTGAATTGCCATATAGGGCAAGGTAAGCTTAACTAGTTCAAACACAATTACAATGAACCAATCTCTCTTTACTCTATCTCGCTTTCTCTCTATCATCTGTATGCAATAATATATATGTTTGCATAGTTTCTTTTCAAAGAGAATTGTGAGAGAAAAATTAATGTATTTGATTTGTATTTATTTTATGCCTTTTAATCAAGATTATCACATATAAGATTTATAGTTGGTCTTATTGGGGCAATCCTAACAGTGGGAACTGGACTGTCTTTTGCTGTCTTTTGAGAACCTACTCCTCATATTGAGTTGCCTTGCCCAGCTTTAAAACAAGGCAAGGTGTTTAGTGTTACTACAGCTTGACATGCCTTGTTTTGTTGATATTTGTGTGAGGCCTGTCCCTTTTTGAATAGAAATGGAGGAGAAGTGGATGGGGTGGGCAGGCAGAGGGGAGGTGTGGGAGAGGGGCTAAAAGGAGAGAAAGGAAGGGAAACAGAATGTAAAATAAAAAAGATTAATCGAAACTTTATGTTTAGGAAGACAGTGCAAGGAGGTTATGTACTGTAGACTAGTTCGTACAATTTCTTTTATAAAAAGTATCTGTCATATTCAAGAAAGGTACTAGCCCAAAATAAAACAATTGAAGAAATGCAAATTCTTAGATATATAGAAATAGTTTCTACATATACTTTCACCAGCTGGTCTACTCCTGTCTTATTTGCACTAGGATCTCTCATTGTTTACTCCTTTTATAGCATGCTAGCTGGCCCATGGGCTTCCTGAGTTTCTTCTGTCTCTGCCTCCTCTCTTGATATAGAAGTACTGTGAAAAGAGACATTTGCTACCACGGCCATTTTTATGCAACTGCTGGGCATCATGACTACATTGGAAGCAGTATTTCCCAATGAGCTATAACCTCAATACCCAAATATTAGTTACATGGTTGAGTGAATCCAAGGATTCAAAGCTCAAAATCTGAAAGCCTACTGTATATTTATTCATAAAGCCTTACTAAAATTTCTAGGGTTCAATTTGCCTAATCATAAATTACGTAATATAAAAGTCTTTATATTTTAACAATGTTACAATAATGTGTGTAACCAGCAGTACTCGAAATAAAACAAAAACTTGTCATCAGGGATATGGTTCACCAGGTAAAGTACTTGTTGCATACATCTGACGACCTGAGGTCTGAACCATAAGAAAACAAGATGGGAGCTTAACCCCAGCATGTGAGAGGCAAAGGCAGGTAGATCTCTTTGAGTTCAAGGCCAGCCTGATCTACAAGAGCTAGTTCCAAGACAGACTTCAAAGCTACAAAAAAAAATCCTGTATTACAAGACCAAAATAAGAAAAGAAAAGAATAGAAAAGAAAGCAAAAGAAAACAAAAGGAAAGAAGAAATTAAGAAAAGCTACATGGTAGGGAGACTCTGTAATTTGAGCACTCCTAAATTGAAAGAGAAGGCAGAGACATGGAGGCAGATGTCTCTACAGCCTGGTGTATACAATACAGCAGTATACAGGAAGTACCCTGCCCAACAAGGTAGAAGCAAGTATCAACACACCAAAGAAAACCCCAGGCATACACGTGTACACTGACACATGCATACATCATAATGTATTCATGCAAATAAAGAGTTCAAACCCTGAGAAACTTGATAGGAAGTGATTCAAAAAATTAATTGAATGTTGCCCAGTATAAATTCAAATTAATTTGCACATTAGAAAGCTAAATTTAAATATATTTACTAGTAATACTTTTCTCTTGTATTTCTTTAATTTTTGTGTGTGGAATGTCTAATTTTATTGCTATTATTTTATGAATTTTAGGATATAAACATAAACTATATTGTCTATTTGTTTTGATAACATTTCATTTCTTTTTAAATTAAGCTTCTCCACAGGAAACACAGATGGTAAACCAAAAATAGTTGATTATAACAGAAACACAAATGTAAACTGAAAATTATGGAAACCAAAATTATTCTCTTATTTTTTCTATTTTAATCAGTTTTCTGAAATTACAAGTTCAAATTTATTTCTGATATCAAAGAAAATAATGTATACCGTGTAAATAGGAATATTCTAGAGGATATGAGTGCTGAAGTTACATGCATTATTTTGCAAGGCAGAAGAAATGTGAAAATCTTATCTTGTCATTACTTTATATCTGACTGGAAGCATGTTAGTTTTGAAAATCACAAAATGTCATACACAATGCTAGTATACTAAAAATGCAAGGACACAGGTATTCATAACTTGATCCCTTATTAACTCAATGTGTTTAAAAAATGAAGAAAACATAGAGAATTGTGGGAGACATTGGAAAAAGGAGGTTGAGGATGAACATATATCACATATGTGTACAAGGATCTCAAAGAATATGTAAATAAAAGAAAAATTTAAGTTCCCATTTTAAATATATAAAATGATTGCTATATTTTTAAATTTAATTTCATTGTTATTGATTTTGTTTCAATGTGTTTTAATCTTTGAAGCATCATTTTATTCAAAAATATATTTTACCACCTTAGCAAGCTTGATTACTGCTCTATCCTGACTCTATTATTTATAATATGGATACACAGACAGATGGTTATATGATTATCCATGCATTTCTCCTGTATTCTTCTGGCTATGACTAGTAAGGAAATTTGTTCAAGTCTAGCTCTTCCCCTTGTTAATTATTTTCTTATTCTAGTTAACTTTGGTACACAATTCTATCATTTATTGTTCAGGAAAATATATCAAAAATAAGAACATGTCTATATTTTTGTTAATTTATTAAATCTTATCTTTAGAGCTCATTTGAAAATTCATCCAGAAACATCAAAGTAGACTAAAAATATTTTTATATATATTTATTTGTTCTTGTCAAAACTATGCTAAAGAAAACATCTTGGTAATTCCTTTAAGAACTTATTCATAACTGTCCAACGTAATGAAACTATGGGTGTATGAGTCCTCATTCAAAGGTGAGACATCAAAATTTACACTGAGGAAACATTATGCAATTATGACAGAAATAATAAAAAAGCCAAAGAATAGGAAAAAGTGCTATGAAATGCTGTTCTCAGAAAATGATAAAGCTATTGTAACATGATCTCACAGCATCCATGGTTACTTGGATTAGACAATACAAAACCAAAACTGTTTTAAAAATCCCAGCATGTATAGGAAGCTGTATTCCCAGTGTTCCATGCTTTGTTGAACAAATATTGACATGAAGCTGTTAGAAGAGAGAAAGTATCTTTTGTTGGAAGAAAAGGATATTAGTAGGCTACCCAAGTTCCAGTAGATCATTCACACCAGTGCACTTATACACAGAACTAATAGGTCTTAGGATATCATTGAGAGAGAGAGAGAGAGAGAGAGAGAGAGGAAGAGAGAGAGAGAGAGAGAAGGAGAGGGGAAGACAAACACAGAGAGACATAGAAGGAAGTTGGGTGGCACATATATGTGTGTGTGTGTGTGTGTGTGTGTGTGTGTTTGTGTGTGTGTGTATGAAATGTGAAAATATATAGAAAAATTAAAATGAATAATATACCATTTTAAAATGGTTATGACTTCAACCTTTGATTAATCAAAATGAAATCATTTGAGAAAACAATTTAAGAACTTCTTAAATATATGATGTAAAAACCTGATTAATTTATTTGGTATAATAATATCTAGGAATTAATACATCTATATCAAGAATAGGTGCTTATAAAAGATAGTTCAACATTATTAAATGACTGTAGTTTGACAGACCTCAAAAATGCCACTTTTATTCAACCATCTATTCCTCTTTTTAATACATCAAAATACATTTGTATAAACATATATTATCATTGCACATTTATTAATTAATGGATTATTGACACAAAGTAAATTCAGTATGTAGAATAATTCTTAATGAAATCAAAACAATCTATTTTTTTAATTACAGAGGACTTACCTTTTCCCTTTACTATATTATAGAATATTTCTTCAAGGTCACAGAAAAAGACTATAGAATCCTTTAGTATGGAGATTTTATATTTTTCTCAAATCTAGTAGAGTGATGATAAGATTTCCTACATTCCCAATCAAATAGATTAAAAATAATGAGCAAAAACATTTTAGTAATATGTGAGTGGAAAATAAGTTTCTAGAGAATATAGACAAGAGAGAGACAGAGACACAGATAACACACACACGTACACACAGAGAGCAAGAAGGAGAGAGAGAGAAAGAGAGACAGAGAGAAAGAGAGACAGAGAGATTGAGAAAGAGGAGAAAGAGATGCTTATAATTTTTGGTGAACATAGTTGAAATGTTTGATAAATTATCTGCCTTGAAAACCAATACATACACAGTTTGCAAAAATGAACCACAGACATGTTAATCATACATTATATAACATATTTTAAAAATTTCTCTAAAAATTCACATTAGAATTTCATTGACATATATTTCTTCAGCTATGTATTGAGTTACCAAATCTTCAATAAATAATTTTTAACTAAATATACAGCATGAAAATTTAAATATAATCTCACCTACTAAGTTAAGGTGAGGCACTAGAATTACATAAGCCACATATCTGTGGTTCCTAGACATCTTTATAATCATGGAAAACTATTTGCATATATGTATGTGAAAACAGAAAGTTGTTGAGTGAATGGAGCAGAGTAATGGGAGGAGAAAAAAAAAGAGAGATTTCAAATGGGGAATTAAAGGAGCTGAACACTGTCAATGCCAAAGGAAATACATGAAATATGTGGTCTGTATTGCACTCAATACAATGAGTGTGTATCTCTATTTATTTAAAACATTAAAATTTCTTCCATATGTGCATCTTCATCTATAATTCACAATTCACAATATGTACCATCTAAAGTGGCCCTCCCTTTTTGTTTTGGTCTGTCTCATCAGGAACCTTCTTTTGCATAAAGTATTTTGTCCCACTCTAATTTTGCGTGCTTTTTGAATATATTTTATTTTCTATGACATAGGAACTCACCTCATCTGCATCAATATTATACTGTAGTGTCAGAACTGAAGCAGGCAGGCCTTCTTGCCTATTTGGAAGCTTCATTTACTATCTGAAATTCTTTCCCCTTTCCTATGATATCAAAAACTATTTTTCCTTTCCAAAATATCAGTGCTATATTTCATTTTTAGTTGAAGGATTACTAGTGGCCTAGTTTCACAAAGTTATGCAATTATACAGCAGAATCCACTTACTTGCCAGTAATTGGAGTACAGCCATCAGTGAGCGAATAATAGCAAGGCTTACAGTTCAGAGTAAAGAACAAAAATGCCTACAGATTTTGCAACAAAAGTAGAATGTCGCTTGTCTGCAGTGACTTTATGAGCTTCAGGTCTTTCAGTGCAGAATTTTAATTGTAGCTTGCCTTCTTTGGAATAAAAGATCATGTTCTAAACGCTTTCCAATAGAATTAATTCAGAAATCAAATTAAGGCTTTCACGTTATGATTTGAGCTAATATAACAGATCTTTCATGCCAAGAAAAAGGAAGTAATCTAGAGGCAATACTATGTAGCTGTGCAGTGTGTATAATTATTGATATCTAATGTCATTCAAATTACTTTAGTTACATTGAGAAACTAATAATTTATTACAGAAGAAAAATGATACAGATTATTAAAAATATGTTTTTTCTTTTTACAGCCAATGATGAGGACATTTTCCCAATGTTTATACTTATATCTTTAATCCAGTATTTATAGTCCAAACTAAAATTGATATTGACTTTTAGAAATGGAAATTACAAACTTGTATATCTTCATCAGTAGTAGGGCTTATTTGCTTATGCTGAAAACCATATTAAAATGAAGACTAATATTTTTTTCTGCTATACATTTGCTCCTAAATGCTTCACTCTAAGATTCATTCAGTTGAATCACCAAATTCCCTCTAGACTGATGAAGGACATATTAGTGGTCATATAATTTTTTAGGTTTGTTTCCTGGGTTATTTAAAAAAAATTAAAAGTGAACTATGTGAAAACATGCTTGCATTCATTTTCTCTGTTCCCGTGATGTGAATGTGGCTAGCTGCTTAAGTTCCTGCAATGAGTTCCCAGCAATAATGAACTGTAACCTGAAATGGTAGCCAAAAATAAACCATTTCTCTTTTAAAGCTGATTGTATCAAGATATTTTATCATATCAGCATGAAACAAACTAATCAAGAAATTAATATCAAGAAAATTGGTTATGTCTATGATGAACCTATGTGTTTCTTCTACCACTTCAATTATGTGATTGGTATATGGATGTAACTGTTGCCTATAGAAGTTATTGTATAGTGTAGATAGTGTTAACAGGACTTTCCAGTGAGGAATCTAGTAACCAGAATGAAGAGACAAGTCCTGATACTGTCAGTCCAACTATAAAATTTTCAGAAGAAAACAGGGACTCTGTTGAGACCCTGCTATGGACAATTTATATAGGTTTTTGACCATGGGTATAGCTGTATTGTGCTTACGTCCTGTGATCCTGAGTGAAGCTTAATTTAAAGATCATAGACTGATGTGTATCACAGAGAAAATTTCAAAGCTTTATAATGTTCATTTTGGTGTTTAAGCTATAGTAATAATTTATAAAGCAGGCACACTGAAGTGAAACAGTCTGTGCCGCACTAGGACAAAAGGAAGAGAGTCTAGAAGGTAAGGCCACACTCTTCACAGGTTAAAAATATTTAAAGTCATTTAAGGAAATTAAACCTAAGCTAAAGAAAGTTCTCATTTCCCTTAAACAATTCCCTGGAAATATTTCTTCCAGGATTAAGACACAGAATCTGATAACACATCATCAAAATGGGTCACTATACATCCTGAGCTGAGAGAAGAAAGTGTTACAATCTTAAGTGTTGTCCACGATTCTGGGTTTTAAAACAAAGATGCAGGATGGAAAGGGTTATAGAAAGAATCCTAGTCTAGGCATCATGTAGCAGGGTTGGAGTCTCTACAACAAGGTTCTAAAAGGATAGTGTATGAAGTTCTGAAGATGCAACCTCAAGTAGTAGAGTCCACAAGAAATGAAAATGTCAAGTCAATGGAACTTGGTCAAAAAAATGCAGGCTATAAGGACATGAAAAATTTTAAGAAACTATGTTTGATCAGGAGCTGGTTAAGGTACTGGGTTCAAGAAATTTGGAGAATCAAGAGTTTGCTGGAATCAAGAACCTTTGCAAAAGTTCAAACCAACTGTCCCTAGCAGCTAAGCCCCTGTCAATACCCAGGTTTGTGGTCTAGACAGGAGGAGAAAAATAACTGCTTTGGGGGTTGGGCGGAGAGCATGCACAAAAGCAGAATTAGCCACTTATAGAAGAAAGGGGGTACGCAGAAGTAGTCCATACCCTGTACTCGGAAAAACTAACCCCCTTGAGCCTAAGTTAACCTGACTTGCGGTTTTTGCCTATATATGTCAACCCCAAATGAGGAATAGGAGCTCTCCCCAGTGCACTGGTTTGTGAGTGGAGGCTTTGAGCTCCCAGCTAGCTCTACTATGTGCATGTGCCCTGAATAAACCTTGCTTTTGCATTCTGGTCTTGAATGTATTCTGGTGGTGTTCTTCTGGGGGTCTCAACTTGGGCAAAACAGACAAAATTCGTGTTGGCCTTAGTCTATGAAAGAAACTGCTGAGTTGCTGATGATTTGAGCTTGCTAACCTATTTGGAGCACAAAACATTAATTCGTTAGTCTACAATCAAGACAAAGACTTGAAGAACTTGATGTTTCCCTCATAAATTTTTTTTATTTACTATGTTGTGATCGTTTTTTTTTCTCACTTTCAGTAAATAAATAAAACAAAAACAAAAACAAAACAACAACAACAGCAGAAAAACAATAAGACCATTTGGCTTTAGATAATCAACTGGTGTGCTCATACCTAGGAGAGACTATTTCTCTTAGTTTTATTATTAATTTACTGCCTATAGTTTTCTGTGTTGAGTTAATTAGCATGGTCATTTTGTGGTCATTGTTTACTTTGAAACAAACTATTGCAATGCTTTATGCATTTGTTTAATTAAAAAAAAATTGAGCATAAAACAACAAAAGTTCAGAGAAAAAATTTTCAATTTAACACAGGAGAATATACATATAAATTTATGCAATGAATATACATATGTATAAATAATCATAGCTGAATTTGCCACATGCATTTAAAATATGTATTTAAGGGTCCAGGATTAGAAAGTAATTATTATCATCTTCTATCTATAAAATTGGCATTATTGTATTTGAGTGATAAAATTTTATACTTTTATTGGTACAAATTATTGTTTTCATATGTTTGTACAATGTCACTAATTATACAAAGTTTATTAGCATATTATCACTTCAGTTGTAATTTTTCTAAAGAAAATTATTAATTATACTAATTATTTAGTATCAAGACATATTTAGTTGACTATATTACTATACTGCAAAATAGAACTCAAAATTTATTCCTCCTATGTCTCTGACACTTTCTAAGTTTTACAATCATCTGTCTAAACATGTCACTCTTTCCACCTCCAAGTTCCTCCACACTCCTACACTTTACTTACAATAATTAATGCTTTTTTCATATGTAGCATAAATTACCACATTTCAATATTGATCAATATAATCTTCAACTAATTTACTTAGAAAATATCCTCCATGTACACTATTATCACAAACATCATGATTACCCTGTTTTTGAAGGATGAATAATACCGAGCTGTAGATGATAAGATGTAGATGATAAGGGTTAGTTAGATAGATAAATAGATTAGATGGATGATAGATAAATAGATAGATAGATAGATAGATAGATAGATAGATAGATAGATAGGTGATAGATCAATGTTTGGGAGAGAGAAATGATAGATAGAGAGTCAGTCAACACGATTTCTTTTTTCATTTCTTTATGAATAATAAGTTTATTTCAGGACATAGAAGAATGAACATTATAATTGTAAAAATTGAATTACTGATATTCTTTCAAAGTTCTTATTTTTAATTTCTGCATGTACAAATCTAGAGACTGGATGAATAGATAGCATGGTAGTTTTGCACTTTAATTAGCAAAAAAAGTCTCTTTTTTCCCCACAATGATCACTCTGTTCACATGGTGTCTGACTTAGAATGCCGATTCTTATGAGTTTTTTAGGTTTAGACTATAGTAATGCACATTAAGTCAAAATTCTGCTTTGAGTCTTACCAAAGGTGTCAACATGTAGCCAAATAACATTTCTAAAAGCTGAACAAAAATAATGAACTGTCTCATTGCCTGCCCTGTGAGAAGAAGGTTAGATTGGAATCTACAGTGTACTGTGAAACTTTGCTATGACACTATTTTTTTTGTATTTTGAGTTCATTGGATGCATTTTAAAGATATGTTACTTTTGACTTACCATGTATATTTACCACGTAAAATTCCTGTAAACTGAAATGAAATCTTATAAAAGTATATTTGCATCATTCATCCTGTTTATATTATTTTAGTTTTCATATGGATGTGCATGTCTATCAAAGTAAAGAGAAAAATGTTAAATGTATTACATAGGAAAATGTTAGATCACTTTTATTTGTAGATAAAATGATCATCTTTGCAGAAAATATCATAAAAATTTTAAAAACAAAAAAGTACACACAAAAAAACAAAAAATAATCATCAGAAAATATTGCACATGACAAATACCAGTAATTTTATTTATTAATTATACTTTATTTTCCATAAAAATGTAAATCTATAATAGCTATACTGATTTTTGAGCCATGTTAAAATGTTGACATGGAGCCATGCTATTTTTATTTCCTGATTTTGTATGCAAGAGTTTATAATTTTCTCATCTTATCACTGACATAAGTATTAAGCTCTTTCACCAGCATCCTTCTATAATATGGTCTTAAAGGATTCATGGAATATATGATGGGAATGGCAAAAGTCATAAAGTCAGCTAAGTTGCTTGAAAAAGATCTAGCAAAGCTGAGCTGAATGATGGCCATTGCACTTCTTTTAATTTTTGATCTCTTTGTGTTGTATGCTTGTGGGACTTTTAATAGTTAACAATTTGTGGATATTAAATTGATGGATAATTTTTATGAATCATTTATACCTTCTCACAGAAATACTGCTTCTACACTTCCCCAAGAAAGTCCTTAACATACTATTCCTCCTACTTTTAAAAAGCACCTCCTACTTGAAGGTCTTCCTGACACCTTGGAAGTTGTGAACAGATAAAGACATCAGGGGTCTCTTCACAAGGTGACAATATATTTCTTTTATTCTTTTTAAAAGTTTCTTTGTTAAATTTTAACGTATTTTTAAATTTCATTTTACATTCCATGCACAGTTCTCACCCTCACCCTTTTCCCCATATCTCCAGCAGTCCACACCCCATCCATTACTCTCAATGGGTAAGAGCTCCCAGAGGAAGTCAATAGAGTCTGGCACATTAAGTTGGGGCAAGACCAAGTCCTGCCCCCTTGCTTTAAGGCTAAGTATGAATGTCCCATGATAGGAAATGGGTTCCAACGAGCTAGTTCATGCACCAGAAATAATTGCTGGTCCTACTGCCAGATGCTTCTCAGATAGTCCAGGCCTTAATACTGTCTCCCATATATGAAAGGCCTAGTTTGGGCCTATGGAAGCCCCATAGCTCTGAGTCTAGAGTTTCTAAATTTCCGCAAACTTGGTTTAGCTGTCTGTTCCAGAACTTACTCAGGAATAAGATAAACCTAAAAGGATCAATAAGATTTGGTGGGTTAAAGGAGTTGGCCACAGATCAGTCTGCAAATATCTTCCCACTTCCCACTCAGGCAATTACATGGCCTATACACCACCAAAGTTAGATTACCTGGAATTACCTCTTCCCTTCACAGGGATTTATATAGACATACAAATAATGGTTATAGACAAATGATAAAAGAATGTGGTGTCAGGACCTCCCTTTCTTAGAAAATTTAGGTCATACATAGCTACCGTGGAGTCTTATGACCAACTAGCAAAAGAATGTCAGCATTAGACATATAAATAAGTTCTATAAGGATATGAAATGTAAAACAATTTGTTATGCCAGAAATTGAATTATAACTGCTATAGCTTTTGTCTGAGGATTTTTCTTGGGTAATCAGACTGTTAAGTTACTAATATACTGCTTGGGGCATGGCAGTATCCTCAGGCAGGTTTGGAGATTATCTTTCTTTCTAACATTCTTGAAGGCATGAAGCACTATCAACCTGAGAACAGGTTGTCATATGCCTCAAGATTTTAAAAATTGGGCTATGGTACTGTTGAATAAAAATGATTATGAAAGATAACTCTGTTTATCAATGATGATTACGCTCAAGGAAAAATATTTGGAAAAATGGTCCTGTCACAGTTCACCAATGGCGACTAACCTTATGACCCCAGATGTGGAAGAGAAAAAGTTAAACACGTGTCCAGAAAAAAAAATGATATTATCTATGTTTTTGAACAACATGAATCTGTCCCTGCTTACTGATTCCCATATAAATAAAGAAGCACTCTGGCTGCTAGTTAGTTAGACAGCAATATTTCTCATAACCCCCATGACCTGGTTCATTCCTTCATTTCCCTACCCTTATCTTCTCTCTGAGACCTAACCATTGCCAGGGCTGTCCAAGTAAAATATTCTATATAAATATGTATCATTAATTTAAAATTTTAAGAGAAGATAATAGGGTAATCAAATATGTGTATGAAAAATACCACAATGAAACTCATTACTCTGTAGTTACTACATACTAATAAAATGATAGACTGAGAAATTTATGCTTGAAGATGCTTTGTTTGATCAGTTATTTTTTAAATGAATTATTTTGATATATAAATGAAATGAATCATCAAAAGTATTGCATATCAAGTTGCTGGTCTTCTATGAACAGAAATATATAGCTCCTATATTTCATTATTCTAACATCTTCTATGTCACAAAATAATTCACATAAGGACCAATTTTATATTAGACACATAGTTGTATTTCCTACATATTTATTATTATACTACTTTCTTCACAAATCAAATGAAATATTACAGTAAAATCTGCTAATATATACAGAGACCTATCTACCTATGGATTTCGCAGCAACGAAGAGTTAGCAGTTCCTGAAGCACAATTCCCAGTGTTACCAAAGAGGAGCCATGCTTATGACTTATTTTAGAGGAATCAGGGCTATAAAATCTAGACACACATAGCATGATTTATTTGTCTAAATGAAAAATAGAAGAGAATAAATTAAAGTTTAATAGAAATAAGCAAAGCCATACTGAAAACGCAGCAGACTAACACTAACATTGGGAGTTCCAGGGAAGGGTACAAAACTAAAGCAGAAATTCTCACCCATGTTCTCCCCTTTTCAATACCATTATTTTTCTGAAAAAAAATACTACATTTAAAAATTTCCATTTTTCTATTAAAACATTTGCAATATAATTAATTTACATTATTAGTCTTAAAACTACTCTCAATTTCTACATTTTGAATATTATCCATTTACAAAATTTATCGAACAATGACTTACATCTATGTTTTAGAGAAGTCATATGTCCAGAACTGTATGGAATGCAAGGTGAAGGAATTAAGATAGGACAATTTTTATCTTTCTTAATACTAGTTTGAATTTTCTTTCTTTTTCAATCTAGAAAGCCCTTCTTAATCTGTTAGTCATGAGCTCTTCAGTGGTTGTATGACCCTTTCATAGGAGTCATACATCATATAGCCTGCATATCACATATTTACAAAATTGTATTTATGAAGTAGCAACAAAAATAATTTTATGGCTGTGGGTCACCACAACATGAGGGATTGTTCTAAAAAGTAACAGAGTTAGGTAAGTTAAAAACAGCTGCTATTCGGGCTACACAAGATTCTGATCACTGTGTCTCAACTTTGGTCATTTTTTTGGTCCCATATTAAATAAGGAAATCTCTATAAATCTTCACATACTGTCTGGATTGTACAAAAATATTAATGTTTCTGTCATATTAGCTTTGTATTTTTTACAAATATGGACTTCAACGTTCATTATTGAATAGTGTGTCCAACCTAGAATGAGTTAGTAATAGCAATGTTTAAATATTATGCATTGAAGTGTGACATAAGATGTTTTCTTTCAAATACCTTTTAAAAATACGTTATGAAATACAAAGTTGATTTTTGCAAAAACACTTTAATAAATTTATAAAAGTCTTAAATATGAAAAAAAATGATCAGAAAGCTAAGATAAACTTGTATGATGCTATATGATTAATTTATGTACATGTGATGTTGAGATGTGAAAAGGCTAAATTTAAGGCCAGCATTGACTATACAGTGAGGTTTCATTTCAGAACACACACAGAGCAAAATATTAGTGCTTAGGTTGGAGAATTGCCTCAGCAAGTACAGGACTTACTATGAAAGACTTAAAACCTGCGACTGAATTCTCAAAACCATGTTAACACCACAAATCCACATGTGAGCCAAGCAGAACATAGGTGGCAGACATGAGGCAGAAAAGAGAAACCAAAGAAATGTTGGAAGTTCAACTGTTATAGTCAACAATAAACGTAATAGATTACGAATCAAGCAAGATGAATGTCATGGTCTGACAACCACAATTATCCTCTAAATTTCACATTCACACCATAGCATAACTAAACCCACAGCTGCAAACACACACACAAACACACACACACACACACAAACATACACACACGCATATTTGCACGTACACACACGCAGACCTACACACACAGGCTTGAGGATATACATCATTTATCTGTGTAGAAATTTTGTTCTGTTTTGATTTTGGCTTTGTTTTTGTTTTTGTGAGATACAAGACTATATGTCACTTTCTCTTTGTTTCCTTTGTTTTAGGAATCTGTACAACTAATTCGTCCCTCTTTCTGTGTGTGACAGCTTTCTTCTACTACCTTCTTCCTATGATTGCAGATTCAGGTCTGCTGGCAGACTCTTTAACACATGCAAATTTTTTTTGTTACTGTTGAAAGGAATCTAGTGTTATTCCTTTTGTGTATTCAACCTATATTTCCTTTAAAATTTTAAATAAATTCTCCTGATTATTAATTTCAACCATGACATCAAATTAATTTTCAGTTGACAAAAATAGTCAACAGATTCTAAGTTTATTTATTTACTATATGTGAAATTTAATAATATTGTCCAGGATTAGTTAAGAGATCAGGAAACACCACATGTTTATGGAATTATTAAGAACTTCCTCACTGGAGTTTCAAGGCTTATAATTTTATAAATTAGAAAATTATGGACAATATCTGATGATCATAATGGAAGATTTGTGCTTATTGCAAAAAGATGTTTTCTAAGGATAAAATATTTAATATAAAGTATATTTATATCACTTATAAATGAATATTAATTGTTAAATAAATTATAATGATAATCATGCTTCAATACGAAGACCCCAAAGTGCTAAGTAAAAAGTAGTGTTATAAGGGGGATGCATGGATCTCTCTGGGAATGGAAAATGAATAAATACTGAAACTGGAGTGGAGGTGGGTAGGGATGGGAGCAAGGATAAGGATTTTGTGCCGGGAATGGTGGGATAGACTATGTGAATTGATGACATGAAATGGAGTGAACTGGAGGGGAGCAATGTAGAAAACTAGTGTAGTAGAAAGTGTCACAAGACTGTTAGGGTGACCCAGCAAGAATTCCTAATAATGGAAGATTCAGAACCTAAACCTACCATTCTCTGGAAAGTGGCCAAGCTTACAGTGGAAGGATCTACACACCAGCCTAACCACAAAACCTTGAATGTACAACTATCCCGTCAGCAAAGATGTGCTGGGACAACGGAGGAACAGAGTTTATGGGAGAGGCCAATCATTTACTGGTCTATTTTGAGGCCCAGCTCTTTGAATGGAGCCTATGCTGGACACTGCCTGGGATTATCAGAAACTGAAGGCTGGATAGCCCAGAGACTTATGAGAGAAATAAATCAATAAAATAATTTCTAAGGATATTCTTATTTTTTAGAATGTTTTATATTTTTGTTGCTTGGTTAGATCTAGTAGTGATTTTGAGGATATGTGTATGTTCACGGATCGGTGCCTATCACAGTCATCATCGGAGAGGATTTCTTTGGCATCTGATAGGAGCAAATGCAGACATCCACAGGCAAATATTAGGCAAGATGAAAGCCCAAATTAGAGATTTCCATCAGGTCCCTCCATTTGGAGCCCTGGGGCCTCCGTGGAAACAAGGAGGAAAAATTGCAGGAATCAGAGTGGTTAAGGGCACCAAGAGAACACAGTACACTGCCATCAACTATGAATGGGGCACAAAGAGAACACAGAACAGAGTCATCAAATAAGAATGGCTCCGCAAGGACTCACAGAAAATCTCTGTGCTTGAATGATTCTGATGTAGGTACTCTCCATATTTGGTATGGTTGTTAGCTTTGTGTTTCTGTGGGGCTCCTAAAAGTGGAAGTCGGGGGTGTCTCAGACTCTTATATCTGCTCCTGGAATATTTTTCCTCCTATCGTGGTGCCTAGTACATTTTTGACATTGGGGTTCTGCCTAGAATTATTGTATTTTCTTATACCTTTTTTGGTGAATATCCCTGGGAAGCCTGCTCTTTTCTAAAAGGAAATAGAGAGAGAGTCAATCTGGGGGAGAGTGGAGTTGGGGAGAAAAGAGAAGTGGAGGATAGGAAGCTGCAGTTGGGATGTATTGAAAAGAAAAAAAATTAAAAATATAATTTATAGTAGCAATAGTAATAAGAAAATATTAGCATTAAAATATCTTTCTTGCTTCTTTTACTAATTATTTTGATACATAATGAAATATTTAATTCTTTGAGAATTTCAAACTAATTAGTATCATTATTTTTACATAATTTGCAAGTTTTATATTTATTCTATTTATATTTCTAAAATAATTTTTTTGATATTGATGTTATTTCGAAATTAATATGAAAATATTAATGTACACACTGAAAAAGGGAAACAGTCACAGACTTGCTCCAAGTAATGAAACATCACAAACTCACAGTAATTAAAATCTTGAGCTACAGACCCAGATGAATATACATAATTAGAGACCATGTAACAGAAAAATAATTTTGATAGCTATTAAAGTGCATACCCAGCTTTGAACTCTGAGTTCTAGAAGTATGTGAACAATGTGTATACACACATATACTTAATCACTTATATATTCATATAATCAAGTAATATTGGAAACAATAAAGGAACACGTAGTAAGAACAAAAATATTGTAGTTATGGGATAAAACTTTAGTTCCTATTGATGGTTGAAACTTGTTTGTTTAAAAGAAGTTTTGTGAGATTGTCGTTGAAACTGTAAACCCAGAATTATCTATCAACAACACCCATGTTTAACAAACATAAACCTTAATTACTAATAAAACTGAAAAATTCCTTTTGCAAGTAACTCAGTGTGAGAGTTACATATTAACAAGTGAATGACATACTAAGAATTATGGATAATGTTGCCTGAACAAACATAGGAAAGCATATATCTACTTGATAAAATAATTTAATTTTTGAATCTATATAGACAGCAACTGTTGTTGTTATCTGACATATCTGAATTCCTTCTCTGAGGAACTTCCACACTACTTTCTAAAAGGCACAATGACACCAACAGGATTCAAGTGTCTCAGACAGTACCTTCTCCTCAGGAGTTGTCATTTACTGTCAACCATAATGCATTCAGCACACATATGAATTTGAAAACTACACTGAACTTTAAAAAAATGGATGGAATGTTGTATGATATGAAAATATTGTGTAAACTTAAGAGTTTTATACTACTTGTAAGCTAATATCTCATGCTGATTTTCAAAAATATTTTTTATCACGTCATTGATATAAAGAGAAATGAAGTAAAATATTACTATGAAATCTGTGTAACCATAGACCTATTGATGTGTTCCTCTGTTAAAAACTGACCCAAACAAAACAATATAATATAGTGAACTATTTTTCAAAATTGTGCAAATTTTTAAAATATTAAATTGTGTGTTACTATTTTAAAATAAAAAACCTCTTAGTATATTTACACAGTTGTCTTTTATGCGCTTAGAATTAGACTTATCTAAATGCAATGATATGGTGAAATGTATCTATTTCGCAAAATCACACTATGGAGATATTGGAAAAATTGAAGTAATCTAATAAAAAAAGACCTCATTCCATTTCCTGAAGTATATAACTCTGCCATAAATAGGTTTCCAGAGAAACATTTATTACTATTAAAGTTTGAGCCAAGAAAATCTTAAATAAGTTTTTCTCTAAAAAAAAAGAAATTGAGATTGATAACTTTCCTTTCATCACCCTTTCTACTTTCTTTTAATTTACTCAATTCCAATCAATCCTCACCAAGATTCTCTATGTCCTGGGAATCTCACAAGTGTGCAGTTGCTGCAGACCTAATTTTAGTGGCCTTAACTCCACAGCTCAACGAAATCTAAAGACAAACCCTTTACAATCAATAACACCCGCAGAATAGCACAAGTGTGTATCTGTGAGTGACATTTTATCAGAAATGTTGGTAGTGTTATACAATTTTCTCTGGTATTTTTTCAACTACCAGATTAGCTAAATCGAGCCCTGTTTCTCATCTGACTTAGGTTATTTTTATGCTTTATGAGTTAACTGAAAAGAAAAAAATACACAATGTATTTTAATCTACTATTTTTAAATGAAATAAGAAATATAGTATTGAAAAATATTATTGGAAAATAGAGAAATATAATAATCCATTGTGTTTTACCAGATATATAAAAATATTATACTCCAGTCCCTAATTCAGGCATGTTATTAGATTCTGTATATCATATACAAATCTTTCATACATGTGTCACAAAAACATTCAATCCTCTTGTCTCTTATTTCATGCATCAAGAGTCACAAAAACATTTCAATCCTCTTGGCTCTTATTTTGTGCTTACTCTGTTCTGATCACCCTAGATTTGTTATCTCCCCTTATAACGAATTTCTCTACAGCATCTAATTTATACATATCTCATATTATTCTCTACTTAACAAAACTATGACCCTCCTAAGTTACTCATATACTAATTAAACACTCATAAGCAAATAAAGACAACACATTTCACATCATTTACTGTGACAGAAATAGGAACAGAAAGTCTTCTCTTAGAGATTGTGACATCACCCTGGGCTCATCTTTTGTTACCTTTATTTTTCTTCTGTCTTTGTTTGCTTTTTGTTTTTATTTTAAGGAGCCATCTATTGTTGGCATGAGGACAAGCCTTCAGCAGCTCAGGGTTTGAGGGGAAGATTAGGGAGTCAGCAGAACTTTGCCTCTGCTATCTTAGGGGTAAAACTTAATTCTTGAAGAAGGCAAAGGTGGCTAAACTCTCTGGGGCCAGCATCCCACTTAGGGTGCTGATGAATGGCAGACCTTCATTAAGAAAGAGAAACTGAAGAGGAGATATAGAGTAAGCAAACCACAGAACAGACAAATAGATATGCAAGGACTTTTCTGAGGTCTAAACTTAGTTTTTCATTCTATTATCTTTCTTTGCTTATTCTACTTCTTTCTTCTGATGTTACCCCTCTGTCCATCTTGATATTTTCCTTTCAAATTTTCGTCAGCATCTTTATTGGAGGTTTCCTTCTCTCATGTCTTTTATCTTTCCACTTCCAGGTTATATACTCCAGGAGAATCTTTCAAGCAACATAAAAATTACAATGTGGTAACTTTTCTGTTTTTAAACTGAATGATTATATTGAATATCAGTAAAAAAGCATATTTTTATCTCCCTTTCATAATTAAATATGATGAATATTACCAGTGAAAAACAAGGTGTCTGAGGAACACACATGCATTCATATCAAAGCAACTTGTCATAAATTAATGGTGTGTAAGCTTCTTAGGTATTTTTCTCAGCCAGTTCTTTTATTGGTGGACTGAATTTTGCAGTAACAATGAATGGATCAATTATTATTTATAGTTTTGTTTTGTTGTGTTTTTTGTTTTCTCAAGGCAAGGCTTCTTTGTAGCTTTGTAGCCTGTCCTGAAACTCATTTTGTCAACCAGGCTGGCCTCAAACTCAGAGATCCTCTTGTCTCTGTCAAACAAGTGCTGGGATTAAAGGTTAGAACTACCACCAGTTGGCTGTTATTTATCTTAAAATGGAATCTTATAAGAAATCTTAAAAGATCACAAATATAAACCTTTATGTATGAAAAAAATCCATTCAATTCTATTTTAAATCTTCAGGGTACATACTCACTTATCAACTGTTTTCTGTATCAGGAATCTGAGTGAATATATTGGCACAAGTGTTTAAACATCATCCCATCCTAGAATGAAAGGTACACCAGCCAGCAATAGCCAGGATGTCATTCATTGTTCTTATATCTTGACCTCAGCGATTCTCTTTACATTGTTTTCCCATAAATTTTTACTTCAAAATAATTAACAAAACATCTTAAACTAATCTTAAGTCATTATTTATAGCTTTGTTTTAACTATGATGCTCACTGAAGTCTATGAACATATCTCTCAACAATAAAAGTAAAAGAAATTGAACTAACTTAGCTTCTGGAATACAACTGTTTTACTTAATCATTAAGCTAAGTCACAGTCTATACAACTTCTCTTAAGAATGTAGCTGTGTCACATTTTCTTGTTCTACCTTATTATCTTTCCGCAGCCTCTCCTCTATCAACAACTGGGCAACATTTTATCCTACCTTTATTTATGATAATTTTTCCACTACACTCATGTCTATCTTAACCGTCGATCATGAAAATCATATTTAAACTAACCCTATTATTATATAAAATAATTGCTTCGGTTAAACAGTACAGTTTAGAAGGAAATGATTTTCATAATGATCCACAGGTTAAAATGCCCAATAGAGTAAATATTTCCATGAGATAATAACACTCCATTATAGTCAATAGGTATCTCCCAAAATCCATTCATATCAAAAAAGAAAAAAGAAAAAAAATGGCAGAAACAATCATGTAAAGGCACATCAATAGCAAGAGACATTTTGGGACCAAAGCCCTCTGGGTCTTGCCTATTCAAGATTCATCTATCAATAAAAATAAGCTTTTATTCTTTATGGGCCAATCTCATGAATTTCAGTTGTTACTTGCTGCTCCTTTGATATGACCTCTTGCAGCCTTTCTTTTTTGTTTAAACAAAAAAGAGGAAATGATGTAGGAGAAACTTCTATGTGTTAACTTTCATTGGTTAAATAAAGAGACTGTCTTGGCCTTTTGATGGGACAGAAGCTTGGATAGGTGGAGTAGACTGAACAGAATGCTGGGAGAAAGAAGCAGAGTCAGGCAGATGCTATGGCTCTCCTCCCCAAGACAGACATAGGTTAGACTCATCCCAGTAAGCCACAGTCACGTGATGATAAACAGATTTTAGAAATGGGTTAATTAAGATGTGGGAGTTAGCCAAGAAGAGGCTAGGTATAATGGGCCAGGCAGTGTTTAAATGAATACAGATCTCTGTGTAATTATTTTGGGTGTAAACTAGCTGGGTGGCCAGGCACTGGGAACACAGACTGCAGCTCCATTTATAGATATAATGGGCAGGGCCTTGATTCTGTCACAAAGAATGTCCTAGACTTTGTTGACTCTCCATCGGAAGACTTACCCTCTGAGAAGAGGATGGACAATGTAATAGATTAAGAAGATGAAGGGAGTGGAAGGAGGGGAGGAGTGGGAATTGGGATTGACATGTAAAATAAAAATAGAGAGTTGGTTTTAAAAATAAATTTAATAATGAAAGGTTTCTTACTGACATTTCCTTAAAAATAACATGGGCTCTCTTAAACTATTATTATCTGTTATTAAAATAAGTCAAGAGAAGGAAAATTAATTATTGAAGGAAACTAACCTAACAATTGAAGTACTATGCAAAACAAATAATAATATTTTGTATACAGCTTGTTTTGTCTGTTAAACTACAAACTCCAAAATATATGCAATGTATAATATGTATTGATTATAGATCTGATGTTTAATGAAATACATAAGATATTGTAAAAATACTTGTCCATATCTTGTGTATAGTATCTGTTATACTTTTTTTTCTTAAAATAAAGTTTAACGAATACATTAATGGCAGGGGATCTACCTTTATGAAATTAAGGCTAAATTATTATATTAATACTTTTCATCATTTAAAATATACAGGGTTAGAATTGCATACTGCTTGTTCTGTTAATGCAATAAAGTTATATATGAGATACTCATGAACAGAGAAAACAGACAGTAAGAGATGCACGGAGAGAAAGTGAGAGAGAGGCAGATTAAACATGTTTTTTAGGTAGGGAAAACAACACACTACATGTTTCATACATAACCAATCCCATCCACCACCTCTTATTTCGTTTAAGTCACAAATAAATGCAAAGGTGTCAATTAAAATTATTTTAAAACTTTTATTTTCACTGAGCAGAGGTGGCACAAGGCTTTAATCCAAGTGCTCGGGTGGCAGAAATGAGTTCTGTGAGTTTGAGACCATACTGTCTATAGAGCGAATTCGAGTAAGGCTCCAAAACCACAAAGAAAACATGTTTCAAAAAAAAACCTCTTTTATAATAGTTTTGCTAAAACCTTAGCTAGAAACATAAAGAACAAGAAAAATATAATTGCTATAAGAAAGAAAGTAATCATATCGTCCTCTTTTCACTGAGCGAATTTCTTTACTTTTAACATTTTTCTAGGTACACAAAGGAAGAATGAATTTTATTGTCTATGAAATTTCAGTTTAACTTTGTAATAGCTGAAAGAAGATAAAATACCATGTAATTGTAAGAGTGTGAAGGAGTTACCAAAGAGAGACTGAGGAATATGTGATTGATAGGATGTCATCACTGGGTTTCAATGGTCAAATCTTTTCCCAATTATAGCAGGCTCTAAAGCAGATCTAAGGTTCATTTTATACACCCATGTTGTGCCAGAACTTAGTAAACAGCAGGAAGTACTTTAGACATTTGCAAAAGGTATAACCTCTGGGTCCAAACCAGGTCGAATTAGTGACCTGTGGTTAGGTAGCATAAAGAAGCTAATCCATACCTGAAATATTTGCTCGCTCTCTCTCTCTCTCTCTCTCTCTCTCTCTCTCTCTCTCTCTCCCTCTCTCTCTCTCTCTCTGTCTTTCTCTTTGTGTGTGTGTGTGTGTGTGTGTGTGTGTGTGTGTGTCTGTCTCTGGACATCTTTCTATTCCCCCCTTTTTTCCTAATAAAGTTATTTGTTCTAGGTGTTTATTGCTACATGAAAGTTGCAAGTATGCAAGCTATAAAACTACAGAATATTAGGTTTCATTGATACTGATTAAACTAAACAAGAATGTCTTCTCATGTGCATTGACAATTAGTGCCAAAAATTAACAGGCTAAGGGTGAGTAGCTATACCGGATGATAGTGATGCCAAGTGATTTTGATACCTTTATTAAAATTTCATCTATTGCTCTGAATCATGAAGTTAGTAATAATTATAAAACATAACTGCAACAGTTACAAAGAAGTTTAAGTAGGGGTATGTGTCCCATGTTATACATTATGCAAATAATTATGATACAGTAAATTATACAAATAAATTATGTAGAAATTCTCATGGAGATATGTGCTTTCCACAGGAATTCGAATCTCTCTTTTTTACAAATGAGAGTCTTTGTGTATTTTTGTTGTTGGTGTGACTGTAGTTTATGCTTTTTACTTCCTTATTCTCCTTCTAGATTCTTGAATAGTCTGCTATCACCTTTACCTAAGAATGAAGGAATATACCAACTCTGCAGTTTTCAACATGATTCTTAATTTGAAGAATATTTTTGAGAATATAAATATATCATTTTCATTTCTACATCAGCATTTCCTTTCCTTTCTGTAAAAGGGAGTGATGGGCTGCATTCCTGCCTGGCTCGTGCATGGCTAGCTTTATGCCCAAAATAACAACACACAAATTGTATTCTTTTAAGCACTGCTTGGCCCATTAGTTCCAGCCTCTTATTGGCTAACTCTCACATCTTGATTAACCAATTTCTATTAATGTGTGTAGCACCATGAGGTGGTGGCTTATCAGGAAGGATCTTAACCTGCGTCCATCTTGGAGAGGAGAGCTATAGCGTCTGCCACACTGCCTTCTTCTTCCCATCATTCGGTTCTGTCTTCCCAGCCTACCTATGTTCTGACCTCTCAGGCCAAGCAGTTTTCTTTATTAATTAACCAATGATAGTAACATATAGACCAATGACCCTCCTCCATCACCTTTCTTCACTGATCACAATCTTTATTCCACCTGAAAACAATCTGTTTCCTGGCAGATTCTGTTGTTTCTCATTTTCTTAGTTATTTCACAGTTGCTATAAAATAATACCCTGATAAAAGCAACTTTAAGAAGGATTTATTTTTACTCACAGTCCTTCAAACCATGGAAGACAAAGTGGCAGGACCTTGAAGTTGAAAGTGACATCACTTTTACAACTATGAAGCAGAGGGTGATAAATAAACGCCACTGCTTAGATTTCTTTCTTCCTTTACTCAGTCCAGGGTCCCAGTTCAGGAATGGTTCTATATACAAGCAGTATATATTCCTACTCCAGTAAATGGAATGAAAATAATTCTCTTTAGGCATGTGCTGATCCTTTCTATCAATTTATTACAGGTTCTATCAAGTTAACTATTAATACCTCACAATTGCATTACTTAGTAGTTCTCTGGTCAAAGAATATTCTATGTCTTCATTGCATTAGATAGTAATTATTTAATTGCTTTTGCTTCTAGTTTATGAGTTCTCTAAGAAATTGTACATAGTTATCCTTTCATTTCTGAAGAGAATTTATTAACAAAATGTGGATATCAAAATGTCCCCCTTCTTTGGTACCATATCCCTACAGAAACCATGTAAGTCTTCTCATCTAATTTGTCCTCATCAACTTGGTGTGCCAGATTTTGTTGAATCCCCATGAGTGGTCTTATCCTTTCTGAGGAATAAATGGGGATGTAGTGCGGAAGGTAGAGGGGAACAGAAGGAGCAGAAGGAAGGAGAACTTGCTGGATATGTAAAATTAATAAAAATTAATCTAAAAACCCTAAAATGTTTATAATAGTCATTGCAGAAGAGCTGTTATGTAAACACTGGTTATACTGGTATGTCTTTGGAATTATGACAAGTGTAATAAAATTTGCATGATCAATAAGAAGGAAAATTTCCAACACTTTTTTCTGGAGTTCCTTGAAATTGAAGATTTAGAAGTTGCATATATGGAAGGCTTATTCTGCATGTGTACCAATAAATTTTTCTGAACACCTAAAACTTTCAAGATGTATTTTGTGTATGTTTAATGTGTACATCAAGATTTTCGAAGAGATAGCAAACACAATGAAATAGTTGCTTCACTAGACAACATTAGCTTATTTCTGTTTCAATAGTTGCTTCAGAGTGTGGTGAGTAAATGATTGTGCATCATATGCATCTAAAATCTACTTATTCAGTAATGTTTTTAATATATATAATAATGTGAACTATAATTATGCCATATCTGAAAAATCATTTAGTAATTACTAAGTTTCTGTTTTAACTCACTCTTACCATGTTTGTTCATACTCTTGGGCCATAATAAACTAATCAATTTCTATTTATATGTATATATTTTATATACAAGGTTAATATCAAATTCTTGAAAAGTTTCTGGTATTGATACATTTTTCTTTAATAAAGAAATCCTCCAATTTTATCTATCATTTCAAAAATGTAATTATCTTGTTTATTAAAGCTGAATTATATCCCATAATTTGTCCATCATGTATTTGACATGTGATAACTCTTATATGTCACATCTGTAATTATTAAATATTTAATATTTATAATACATACTGCATATTCACTTGCTTATTATTAGTCATTTAAATTGATGACTAATAAATCATAACTATTATGAAATTTGTTGCAGTGAACATAGAAACCCCAAGTAATTTAAATGCTGTTTTCAGTATTTTTATAGGTCCCAAACTGTAGAACCATTGGATTTTATAGGGAGGTATTAATCTTCTAAACTTATTTCATTATCTTTTCCATGAAGACTTTTACCAATACTCAGATCCCTTTACAAAATATGCCTTTAATCCACATCCTCTCTAATTGCTTTCATTTGTATTTTTAGGAATACGAAGTATATTATGGGGGCTGGGAAGATGGCTCAGAGGTTAAGAGCATTGCTTGCTCTTCCAAAGATCCTTAATTCAATTCTCAGCAACCACATGTGGCTCACAACCATCTGTAATGAGGTGTGGTGCCCTCTTCTGGCCAGCAGGAATACACACAGACAGAGTATACATAGTAAATAAATAAATATTTTTAAAAAGAAGTCTATTATGTTTGAGGTAATATTCCATAAGTAATGTAAATTGCATTTTATTCATGCTTACTAAAATTTAATATTTTGCTGTACTTACTAATGATTCTGTAAGATTTCATGGACATATTTGCAAAGCAGCAAATTGGCAGACACCCTACCTTCATGAATTGGAAGAAATAATATTCATATTAGCAAATAAAACATATCAGTTTTATACCATTCCTATTTGAACACAATATAAAATTTTTACTGAAAATTAGAAAGTATAAAACTTATAAGGAAGAAGATTATCTGACACTAAGTACCCATTTAAGAAAAGACAAACAATGGAGAAGGCTCCAGGTTTTCTGACTTCAAATTGTATTATAAGGATGCAGTAAAAACAAACAAACAAAAAAAAAGAAACAGAAGATATTGTTCTGTAGCAAGATAGAAAACCTTAAAATGAACTCAAGCATGAACAACAAGCTTTTTTCAATATATTGCACTAGAAGAAGTTTCTGCAACAATTTTGAGAAAGAAAATGAAACACACATAACATAAAATGAAACAAGAACCTATTTTGCAGCATATGAAAAACTCAGCTCAAAAATAGTGAGTAAAAAGTTAAAATTGAGGAATTAAAATTATCAAAAATAAACATAAGAGAAATAGTCCTAGGCTTTGCCAATGGCATTTTTAAGTATCACATAAAATCTTACAGAAAAAAAAAACATATGAAAAGATTACCTCATCTACTCATTGACATTAGGTTAGTTCTCTTGTGTAAGGAATAACAGAAAGACATAAATTTCCTTCCAAGTGAAATTGGACTGTTTGGAAATTTGGTTTTCAAATCTCTTTAGTTCTGATTTTCCAGAAAATCAGATTAGTTTCAGTTTGGTGAGATGGAACTTAAATATGAGTGACTCAGTTTTGTTCTATTCAGAATCTTAGCCTACAACAATGCCCCCCTTGCATTTTACTGCATAAATTGAAAAAGCGGCTCCACAAGTTATTTTTAAAAATTGGACTTCTGCTTCAAAGAATGAGTGAGAATTTCTATGACAAGAAACATAAAATATTCTGTGTGTCATAATGGATTGGGTATTGGCTTTATTCTTTCAGTTTTTAGTTGTATATTGTTTCCTAATATTTTTGACATGTATTTCATACCTAAAAATTCTGCATATTTATGAGATAAAAACATAATACTTCAATACACACTTGCACTATGTACTGATTGCCTAAAAATTATTAATTCTGGGAATATAGCTATCAATCAGAAAACTGCTTGAAGAAATTAGTTAAATAAAAATGGAAGCATAAGTGTACAAAGGCTTTGTGGATACTTGGCAGGAAATCTTGATTTTTACTGTTAAAAGGAACATAATACAGATTTTAAAGGGTAATTCTGCAGTTCCCTGTCCTCTTGTCATTCTTAAGGTCCTTCCTTGCATCATCTTCTGCATGCACAGCAATATTCTGTATGTCTTTTCAACACATTCATACGCTGCTAGTTCAAAAATATGTATTCAACAATTTAGCATAATTGTTTGTGTGAATTCAAATCTCAGTTCGTTCTCATCATCTGCCAAACAACTCACTATTTGCTTCTAGGCTTTCAGTTACCTCTGGAAATGCCTAAGAGCTCATTGTCCAAACCCTTATATCATTGTGGTCCTCAACCTTACATCACTGCGAAGAGAGGATCTGATCTGTAGAAGAAAATATGAAACATTTTTTCTTAGTATATTTTGCCATTCTTTCAAAGAAATGAATCTTTAGAATTTAGAATTCTCCCTTAATTTGTGAAAAGGTTTTTTTTTCATTAAAAGGAAGCACAAAGCTTTTGAATGATGGTTTTCTTTCCATCACTAAGATCATTCTTCACCACATAGATTTCTTCACACTTCCTCCTGTATGCTTTTATCCTTTAACACTGGGCTCCAATCCAGAGTTCCCAGATAAAAGCCATGTTCTCTACTACTTACCTGTCCAGGCAACATATTATCTTCCATGTTATTCTCTATGATTCTCATGATCATGCTTTCCTAAATTTTGAAATCTTTGAAAAATATAAATAATAGTAGTACATTTTAATGTAAGACCTTTTTACCGCAATGATGTAATCGTTACCTGATGTGTTATGCCTTGGCATATTTTCTCATTTGACAGCATTTTCTCATCATATAACATTATATTCTCACTTTATATTCTCATGAGGACTATAAGGTTCCCTGTTGAAACAATGTCTTTATTTACTTTATGTAAACTAGCATTTGGGCCACGCATTTACCTAACATTCACTATTTGGCTGGGACATTTTCCTTACACTTATTGTTGTGAACATGTCTGTCATAATTTTCCAATATTTTAGTCCCACATGAGGGAATCATTAAGGGGATCATTAAGAATTTTTCAGTTGTTTACAACTCTACTTTCCATTATCATCCATACAAGAAAAATAATTGCATGGCATCAGGTGATATTCACAGTCTGATTCCAGCACACAGACATGTTCTGTAATTCTTGCAAATGATGTAAAGAAACAAATCAAAATAAAATAGTGGAATAGAAAGTCTTCTGATCCTACATGAAGAAAACTTGGATGGTGTGGGAGAATTGTCTGTATTCTGTCAATCATGTATTTTAATAAAACACTGATTGGCCAGGCAGGAAGTATAGGTGGGTCAACCAGACAGGAAGTGGAGGCAGGGCAATGAGAATAGGAGAAGGCTAGGGAGGAGGAAACTTCCTCAGTCAGTCCTGTGCAGACCACCAAAGAGGCAGCATGTAACTTGCCCAGCTGAGAAAGGTACGGAGCCATGTGCTAACATAGATAATGATAATGGATTAATGTAAGTTACAAGGACTAATAAGGAGCCTGACCTAATGCGCCAATCAGTTTATAACCTTATGGAGTCCTGTGTGTGATTTTCTTTGGACTTGCCGGCTGTGGGGTACTGGGCGGGACAGAAACCCCAACAAGCCAGCCCTCATTTTACACTTGTAGTTTGTAATGCCTTAAGTTATTAAAATAAATTGCATTATATTTCTCTTTTCACCCTAAAGGAGACAAGTTATGTAAGTGAGGAGGTTTGTCTAGGAATGGCTCTGAAAAGTTCATGTGTTTCAATGTTTGATCAATAGAGAGTGACACTGCTTGACAGGGAATAGGAAGTGTGACCTTTTTGGAGGTAGAATGTTACTGGGGTTAGGTTTTGAAGTTTTAGAAGCTACCAACCTAGAGTATCTGTCTGCTGCCTGTAGATACAGTGGTAGAATTCTCAGCTACCTCTCCAGCACCATGTATCTCTGGATGCTGTCATACATTCCCCCATGATGATAATGGAAAAAAATATCTAAATTATAAGTCAGCTCAAATTAAATATTTTTCTTTATAAGAATTGTTATGATGACCCTCCACAGCAATAAGACACTGAAAATCAGTAAGGTTTTCATATCTACAATTTCAAAATGAAAACAAGCTGTATATTTCAAAACAAGTGTGGCATCTAAAGGAGATAAAATATGTACAGTGGTCAAAACACAATCTTGGAAACATAGTTTATGTATTAGCTTATTTACTAGTCTGTATCACAGCCATATGTTGTATACCGAGACATGCTACACATCATTGAAAGCAAATGGTAAAATAAACATATAAAACACATACTTAGGAAATGCAATGGGAGAACCAGTACATTCAGGAATGTGAAGTGTTTTACAAAATGTTTTTAAGTGTCTTGTTCTTTAGGCTAAAAGTGAACAATTCAATAGTTCATTAAGCACAATGAAATTATATTATAAAAATAAATTCAAATCTCTGAACTAAAATAATTGATTGCTCAAAGGGAAAAAAATCTGTTTACCAGTTGGCCAGATTGTTGTTAATAAAGAAAAAGGGAAAATAGAATAGAATATCCATGTGGACTGGTGGGCAGGATATACAAAACTGGACAGATCAAGTTGGAGGGAATAAAAGGAGGGACAAAATGCAAAAAAAGAGACAGCTGGATTTGGGAACCACTGAGGGTTGATATGGAATCCTAAGGCAATGGTAACTCCCTGGTATCTATGAGGGTTTCCTGTCAAGAACTGACCTCAACAAAATCACATCTTACTAGAGTAGGGTAAGTAGGGGCATGGAAATATTAAAAATATAAGTAAAGACTATGAAGAGGCATAAAATAATAAGACAGAAATCACAGAAAAATATCAGGAGGGCATTACAGTCATTGGAATCCTGAAATCACCCATGTTTATTTTTCCACAGATTTTATACCCAATGTAAATGGGGTGGAGGTGAGAGGTGAAGGGAAGAAGGTAACAAAAAGACTTTATTAACATGATATAAATGATAACTCACGCAGTCAATCACTTTACCATTCTGAGACATCACATCATTAACATTCTGTAATCTAGGTAGGAAAGATGCTCTAGATTATGTATCCTGTATCCCCTATGAAGCCTAATTTAATTGGTCTCATGGCTTACCACACTCATCTCTTCCCTAATTGATCTGATGGCTGTTTGTTTATTGATCTATCTTTTGGGCCCATGCATTTCTTAAAGGCTGAAACAAGCATTCCAAAAACAGATACAATACTACATGGCCCTTTGAGTATATTAGATAGGCTCAATACATCTCACTCCATGGATGAACACTCAGTTTGAGGGTATGCCGGTCGAAACTCTGGATAGGGTGGCCCTGACCAGTACTCTCTCCCTGGTGGGCTATTCTGGCCTGTTGACTGGGGTAGAGGGTGGGAGATAAACAAAAGGAGAGATATTGAGCCAAAATTTTCTCACGGCCTGTACCTTGAGAACTACAGAACAAGCCTAGCTCAAGTTGAAGGCCTATACTTCAGGGCCTGTAGGACAGAGAAAAGCCTGGTTCAAGTTTGAGTGAGGATAAGACAGCAAAAACTAGGTAGATGCCCCTCCAGCCAGAGGGAGTGTTTGGCTGTGTCTCATTGGCTGAGGTACTTTTACATCAAAGAATGTCACTTAACCTTTATAAATGGATGTTCACAGTAATAAACTGAGGTCCTGCTTTGACTTGACTCCCTATTGTGTCTTATTGTCCTGCATAGTGAGGTTGGACTGTCCCTGCATTGTGGGGCTGTGGAATGTTTGGATAGCACACTCACCTTTCCCTGGGGAATAAGGGGGCTCAAGGAAACCTAGCAGACAAGAATAATTGCACATACAAACTCAGATTGTGATTACTTGGTTCTTTTAATATTAAGAGAGCTTCATTCATTCCTTACAGATGATCAGGATATACAAATATACTGGATATAAATGTATCACAATTTTTTCTTTTTTATTGCTTTATAAATAATACCATTCAAAATTTCCATCTCTACTCCTCAACCCATTTCCCCCACTCACCCTTTCCCCTCCCCACCAGTCCTAATAAAGAGCAGGGTACCCTGCCCTATGGGAAGTCCAAGGCCCTCCACCCTCCATCCAGACCTAGGAAAGTATGCATCTAAACAGGCTAAGATCTTAAAAAGTCAGTAGATGCAGTAGAAACAAATCCCATTGTCATTATCATTGGCTTCTCAGTCACCCCCACTGTCAGCCATATAAAGAGAGTCTGGTTTGATCACATGCTCATTCAGTCCCAGTCCAGCTATCCTTGGTGAGATCCCACTAGATCACTCACACTGTCTCAGTTGGTGGACCAAGCCCTTGCGATCCTGACTTCCTTGCTCATCTTCTCTCCCCTTCTGTTCTTCAACTGGGAGTTCAGTCCAGTGCTGCAATGTGGGTCTCTGTCTCTATCTCCATCCATCGCCAGACAAAGGTACTATGGTGATATTCAAGATATTCTTCAGTGTGGCTATGGAACAAGGCCAGTTCAGGCACCCTCTCCTCTTCTACCCAAGGAACTAGCTGAGGACATCCCCGTGGACACCTAGAAATCCCTCTAGAGCCAAGTCTCTTGTCAACCCTAAAATGCCTCCCTTAATTAATTAATTAATCTTCCTCCTTGCTCCCATGTCTCAACCATCCCACTCCCTCAAGCTCTCACCAATTCTCTGCTTCTCCCTTCTCTCCCCCATCTCCCCTTTCTCATACCCCACCCCCATCCCCATGCTCCCAACTTTTTCCCAGGATTCTCATCTGATTCCAATTCCCAGAAGGATCTATAAATGTTTTTCATTGAGTTCACCTTATAATTTAGCTTCTCTAGCATCCTGAACTATAGGCGCAATGTCCTTTATTTATGGCTAGAATAAACAAATGAGTGAGTACATACCATATTCCTCTCTTGGGGTCTGAGTTACCTCATTCAGGATAGTGTTTTCTATTTCCATCCATTTGCATAAAAATTCAAGATGTCATTGTTTCTTTTCACTGCTGAGTAGTATGCTGATGTGTATATGTGCCACATTTTCTTTATCCATTCTTCCATTGAGGGAAATCTAGGTTGTTTCCAGATTCTGGCTATTACAAATAATGCTGCTATGAACATAGTTGAACAAATGCTTTTGTAGTATGACTGGTCGTCTCTTGGGCATATTCCCAAGAGTGGTATTGCTGGATTTTGAGGTAGGTTGACTCCAAGTTTCCTGAGAAATTATCACACTGATTTCTAAAGTGGTTGTACAAGCTTGCATTCCCACCAGCAATGGATGAGTGTTTCTGTTACTCCATATCCTCTCCAGCATAGGCTAACATTGGTGTTTTTGATTTTAGCCCTTCTGACTGGTGTAAGATTGTATCTCAGAGTTGTTTTGATTTGCATTTCCCTGATAGCTAAGGAAATTGAACATGAGCTTAAGTATCTGTTGGCCATTTGAACTTCTGTTGAGAATTCTCTGTTCAGCTCAGTATCCCATTTTTTAATTGGGTTATTTATAATTTTAATGTCTAGTTTCTTGATTTCTTTATATATTTTGGAGATCAGGCCTTTATCTGATGTGGGGTTGGTAAAAATCTTCTCCCATTGAGTAGGTTGCCTTATTGACCTAATGACAGTGTCCTTTGCTTTACAAAAGCTTCTCAGTTTCAGGAGGTCCCATTTATTCATTGTTTCTCTTACTGTCTGTGCTACTAGGGTTATATGTAGGATGTGGTTTCCTGTGCCTATGTGTTGCAGACTATTTCGAACTTTCTCTTCAATCAGGTTCAGTGTGGTCAGATTTATATTGTGGTCTTTAATCCATTTGAATTTATGTTTTGTGCATGGTGATATATATGGATCTATTTTCAATCTTCTATGTTTATATCCAGTTATGGCAGCACCATTTGTTAAAGATGTTTTCTTTCTTCCATTGTATAATTTTAGCTCCTGGTTGAAAATCAGGTGTTCATAGGTATGTGGATTAATATTCAGGTCTTCAATTTTATTCCATTGGTCAATGTCTCTGTTTTTGTGCCAATACCAAGCTGTTTTCATTAGTGTAGCTCTGTGATAGAGTTTGAAGCCAGGGGTGGTGATGCCTCTAGAAGTTCCTTTATTGTACAAGATTGTTTTGACTATCCTGGATTTTTTGTTTGTCCATATAAATTTGATTATTGTTCTCTCAAGGTCTGTGAAGAATTTTGTTGGGATTTTGATGGGGATTGAATTGAATCTATAGAATGCCTTTGGTAGAATTGCCATTTTTATTCTGTTGATCCTACAATCCAAGAGCAAGGGAGATCCTTTCATTTTCCGGTATCATCTTCAATTATGTTCCTCAAAGCCTTAAAGTTCTTGTCAAATAGATCTTCCACTTTTTAGGTTACTGTTACTCAACGATTCTTTATGCTATCTGTGGCTATCGTGAAAGGTGATATTTCTCTGATTTCCCTCCCTGCTTCTTTATTCTTTGTGTAAGGGAGGGATACTGTTTTTTTGTTTTTTGTTTTTTTTTTTTTTTGAATTGCTCTTGCATCCTGCCACATCTTCAGTAATGTGGTATTTATCACATCAAATGGACTTAACAGACATCTACAGAAAATTACACCCAAATAGAAAAGAATACACCTTCTTCTCAGCATCTCCTGGAACCTTCTCTAAAGTTGATCATATACCCGGTAACAAAGCAAATATCCACAGATAAAAAAAAGAAAAAAAAACATTGTAGTAACCACCTGTGTCTTATTGGATCACAATGGGATAAAGTTAGAATTCAAAAACAATTCTACACCCAGAAAGCCTACAAAGTCATGGAAACTGAACAGTCAACTACCCCTTGGTCAAGGAAGAAATAAAGAGAGAAATTAAAGTCTTTTTTGAATTCAATGAAAATAAAAACACAACATACCCAAACCTATGGGACTCTATGAATGCAGTGCTAAGAGGAAAGTTCATAGCACTAAGTGTCCACATAAAGAAAACAGAGAAAGCTCACATTAAACACTTAACAGCACACCTGAAAGCTCTAGAAAAAAAAAAGATGCAGGCTCACTCAGGAGGAGTAGAAGACTGGAAATAAACAAACTGAAGGCTGAAATCAACAAAATAGAAACACAGAAAACAATTCAAAGAATCAATGAAACAAAGAGCTGCTTCTTTAAGAAAATCAACAAGATTGACAAACCCCAATTCAAACTAATCAAAAGGCAGAGAGAGAATACACAAATTAACAAGATCTGAAATGAAAAGGGGGACATAACAACAGACACTGAGGAAATTCAGAGAATCATTACGTCTTACTACAAAAGCCTGTATGCCACAAAATTGGAAAATGTAAAAAAAAATAGACATTTTTTAGATAAGTACCATATACCAAAATAAATCAACTGCAAGTGAACAATTTAAATAGACCTATATGTCACGAGGAAATAGAATCTGTCATCAAAAACCTCCCTACCAAAAAAATCCCAGGTTTTAATGCAGAATTCTAACAGAACTTCCAAGAAGAGCTAATACCTATACTCCTTATTGTGTTTTGCATAAGAGAAACAGAAGAGTCATTGCCAAACTCTTTTTATGAAGCTACAGTCACCCTGACACCAAAACCACACAAAGACTCAACCAAGAAAGAGAATTATAGATCAATCTCGTTCATGAACATCGACACAAAAATTTGCAATAAAATACTGGCAAACTGAATCCATGAACACATTAAAAATATTATCCAGTATGATCAAGTAAGCTTCATCCCAGAGATGCAGGGCTGGTTCATTATATAGAAATCTGTCAATGTAATCCATCATATAAATAAACTGAAAGAAAAAAACCATATGATCAATTCATTAGATGCCAAAAAGTATTTGACAAAATTCAACACCTCTTTATGAAAAAGATGTTAGAGAGATTAGGGATACAAGATTCATACCTAAATATAATAAAAGCAATATACAGCAAGCCAACAGCTAACATGAAATTAAATGGAGATAAACCTAAATATATTCCACTAACATTAGGAACAAGACAGGACTGTCCACTCTCTCCATACCTCTTCAATATAGTGCTTGAAGTTCTAGCAATAGTAATAAAACAACATAAGGAGATCAAGTGGATTCAAACTGGAAGAAAGAAGTCATACTTTCACTATTTGCAGATGATATGATAGTGTGCATAAGTGACCCCAAAAACTCTACCAAAGAATTCCTACAGCTGATAATATCTTTTCTTGACTTATCTAGAGTTCTTGTAACTATTCCTGAACAGTCAGCATGGAGGCAACATTCAGTCCCAAGTGCCCTGCAAATCCCTCTCTGTTTCATAGACAGCAAATCTAAGCCTTTCTTATTTTATTAGATCATTTGGTAAGGAATGTTGTAAGGTAGGGGCAGCTTGTTGGTTCCTGGCTGCTCAGCCCCAAAATAATCATACAGAATCTGTTTCAATTAAATCACTACTTGGCCCATTAGCTTTAGCTTCCTATTGGCTAACTGTTGCATATTAATTTCACCCATTTCTATTAATTTGTGTATCTCCATTTGGCTGTGACTTACTGACTTAAGTTCTATCTTGCTCTGGTAGGGTTACATGGCTTTTCTATCCTTCTGTCCTTCTTTCTCCCAGCATTCAGGTTAATTTTCTCCACCTAACAAAGTTTTGCCTTGAAATAGGTCCAAAGCAGTTTCTTTATTCATTAATGGTATTCACAGCATACAGAGGAAAATCCCACATCACCTCCCCATTACTGTTTAAATAAAAATGAAGGCAATAACTTTAACATTGTAAAATTACATATAACAAAACAAGTATCAAAAATACAGTTATAGTATTTATATCTATTTTATCTTTTATCATAATTAACAAAAAATATATTTAATTTCTATCTATTATTCAACACCATCAAAGACTCAAGAAGGATACAATATTATCTAAGTAAACAAGAAGTACATTGTAAACAACTTCCAAAACTCTAGAAATGACAGAGACATCTTGCTGCCTGGGCAGTCACCCAAGTTCTTCTGTACTATTAGGGGATCCATCTTCAGCCTATTGGTCCATAATATCTAGCAGACTTTTCCATGAAGCAGGAAATTTCATAGATAGTTCTGGCTATATTGGCAGTTTGTCAGTCACTGTCTTCTGTTTCCTGCAGAATGTTTGGCAGACTTTTTGTGTAACTGGAACCCCAAAGAACCATCTTACCTTTAGGCGAGTTCAGTAGTCATATCTTTGTGGACACTGCATGTCCAGTTTTTACAGCATACCATGAAGTTGTCCAGGTTTTTTTTCCCAAATGGCTAACAAACTCTATGGGGAGCCTCTTTGATGCTCATCATCAAATTGATATAGCTTGGTGTTGCCGGGAGCAGATGTGTCTCACTGTCATGAAAAGTCCAAAGTTCTTAAAACGTTTTAAATGCTATATTCTATAATCTTTGAAAGATTTAAAAATCTCTGTCCATCTGAAATACATCTCTGTACATATAGAAAATTTAACTAACACGACTATAAGATTAATGATTATAGATGATTATCTATTAACCTATATTTCTTAATTATACATTCCATTCTTAAATGAACTGCACAAACACTATACATACACATATAACAATACAAACACAATACATATACATATAACAATACAAACACAATAAATATACATACAACAAAGTTAACCCCAGATTTCTATAAACAGACCAAAATCCATACCAATGCAAATCTTATATCTCCCTTTTAATGTAAAAAAAATTTATAAACATTATTTGTGAATATGGGCCTAGTTCCCTAGACTACTTCCTGCTGATTGGGGGTGCTGTTAATCAGGTCTTTCATGGTGTATCCTATGTGCTAAGTTTATCTCAGTTATCAGTTGGATGATTTTTGTGCGGGTGTTCACATTGTTTTTTAAGGGGTTCTTTCAAACCACTTGAGTCTGAAATGAATCCACATTTTCTCATCCTCTGTGGAAACAGAAGCAGAACCTCTTTTCCAAAGCAACTAATCCTTAGACCCAAGTTTTGAAATCAAGATACCTTTAAAATATATGTGTAGATTTAACTTAGCAGCCCATACAATCAAATGTCGCTCTGTACTTAGCTCCTTCACAGTCAAAAAATTCAAAGAAAGCACACTAATATACATAATCCAGATTCTCTGTATATTCCATCTTTACATATTCTTTCTTTACTTCTTTTAATCTATGACTGTCTGTACTATGTCTTTTAAAGATTTTACCTTTTATAAAACCATTTATTTCTTTTTATAATGCTCTATACTTATTTTCTTCCTCTTCTAAACCTTTGTACATTTATCCAACACTGTGGCCCATTTAGAGGTCTTTTACGTCTGGATCTGTCCTATTGTGTATCTATAATTCTTTCCTGTCTTGAAGAGCTTTTAAAATGATATGCACCTTGGTTGAAGCTGCTCTGGAGGCTGGCTCCACCTCTCTCCACTTTAAAAATGGTGAAGGTACCATTATTGTTAGCACCAGGTAGGAGTTGCACTCAGCACTTTAATACTGAGAATGAGAATGCAGCACAAAAACCTTTTTATCTGAGTAATAGCTAAATATGCCCAGCAGTCTAGAAATATCTATGTGTATGACAGCAAGAATCTACCATGCTCTACTGCTTGTGCACACCTAGTAGACATGATATTGCCACTGCCCAGGTAAGGAGTGTGAGCTCTGGGCATGATCTCAGCTACTTTCCTCCCGACCATGAGTGGGGACACAAACACCCATGCCTACAAATGCCATTCAAAGGCTCCATAGCCAGAGTTTGCACTGGTAGCATGGCCCAGAAAGCCATTTTTTTTTTAAACGGCAGGGGGTTTTTTTTTGTTTTTTTTTTTTTTTTTGTTCTGTTACCAATGAATTAGGAAAACTTCTTTAAAAAAGCCAGAGTGTGCTGCCTGCAAGCAAAGCCCATTTGGGAAAGAGAAAATGTGGCTAAACTTTGCTTTTTAGTGTCTAGAATTTCTTTTCAAGCTTTCTAAGGTTTTACATAGATTTAGTCCACCACGTTAGGGGCCAATCTGTTGTAAGGAGGAGGCCACTTATTGGTTCTTAGCTGAAAAAATACTTAAATAGAAACTGTATTAAATCGCTGTTTGGCCCATTAGCTTTAGTTTCTTACTAGCTAACCCTTACATATTAATTTCACCCATTTCTATTAATCTGTGTATCACCATATGGATGTGGCTACATGGCTTCTCTCTCTCTCTCTCTCTTCTCCTTCTTTTTTTTTCTCAACATTCATTTTAGTTTTCCCTGCCTAACCAAGTTTAGCCCTGATATAGGTCCAAAGCATTTTCTTAATTCATTAATGGTAATCACAGAATACAGAGGGAAATCCCACATCAAGCGAATCCAAAGACTTTTGTAAATAACATAATGCAGTCGCTGTCTTTTCTAATCATGCCCAGCCCAGTCTGCTCACACTCCCAGGCAGAACAATAGCAATCAAGAGCTCCCCCCTGTAGTTTCTAATAGCAGAAACAATCTGGTTTCTTCCTGGGCATACATAAAAGGAGGTTAGATTCTCCACCAGGTTCCAAGTGTTCCATGAGAAAAGATTCCCAGTAGGTACCAGGGGGGCAGGGTAATTATTATAAGCCCTGGTCTCTGGCCTTCATCTTTGGAGGCCCCATCCCTGTGACCACAAAGCCTTGACACCTTCTTGGAAGAGGGTCAAGACAATCCACTAAAATCTTGACCACTCCTCCAGTCTATTTAAACTGCTTCCCTGGAAAGTTCTAGCATGGTCTCTTTCCTCTCCCCCCAGTGGTCACATTTGCAGCTTCCCGGTTCCCCCCTGGAGCCACCCAAGAGTGCAGGAATCTCATTAACGCTGGATATTTTTTAATTTGGCTTGTTCTGATTTGGCTTGATTTGGATTTTTACATTAGCAGAGAGTTAGCCTTAGGAAAATTCCTAATAATTATACCCTCCCATGCCTGGATTACATTGTGGTCTGACTATTCCAGGCTTTGAAATTTGATTTCCAGAACATTTTTATGTGAGGGTACATTACCCATAGTAGGGTCCCAATTACCTTGAGACCACTTTGCCCCCGGGACCAATCACTCCATATTCCAGCACCAGTAGCTAGGCTTCCCTGAGCCTCCTTATTCTCTAGGGAAAAGTGAGTCCACTATCTTTCGATTCTTCAGCTCCACTACACAGGACAGTCCAGCCTCATTATGCAGGACAATGAGACGCAATAGGGAGTCGTGTTAAGTCAGGAACTCAGTGTATTACTGTGAGCATCCATTTATAAAGTAAAGCGACAGCCTGTGATGTCAGGGTACCTCCAGCCAATGAGAAGCAGCCAAACCCTTCCCCTGACTGAAAAAAATCTAGACACCTAGATTTGGTGTCTTATCCTCACTCAAACTCTATCCAGGCATTTTTTTCTGTCCTACAGACCCTTAGTCTAGGCCCTGAATTCAATCCAGGCTTTGTTTTTTTGTTCTATAGGCCTCAATGTACATGCCCTGAGATAATTTTGGCCCAACACTGTTAATGATTTGAGTAACATCCAAATGATGCGACCATCGGACAAGGTTGAAATGGGCCCAGATTTTGGACCTCTACAGTGTCCCTAATGAGGACTCCTAGTAATCATGAATATGGAGTTGGTGTAAGAGTTCCTTCTATTTGTGTGTTACTTTCATTGGTTAATAAATAAAGAAACTGCTTTGGCCTAGTTGATAGGGCAGAACTTAGGTTGGTGGGAAAGACAAACTGAATGCTAGGAGGAAGAAAGTGGAGAGAGAGAGAGAGAGAGAGAGAGAGAGAGAGAGAGAGAGACCAAGAGGGTGCCAGAATCACACATTCTGAATCTTTCCTAGTAAGCCACTTCCATGTGGCAATACATAGATTAATAGAAATGGGCTAAATCAAGGTGTAAGAGTTAGCCAATAAGATCAGAGTTAGTAGGCAAAGTAGTGATTTAATGAACACAGTTTTTGTGTGGTTATTTTAGGGATAAGCGAGCTAAGCGGCTGGAACAAACAAGCAGCCTTCTCCCTTGCAACATGGAGTCTCAACTTGCCAACTCATGTAGTCAGGCAAGGCTCCCAGTGAGGGATTGAGTTGCATTTGGTTGAGTTGTTAGCCAAAGGCTTCCAGTGCAGAGCCCTTAACATCCCAGGCTGATGTTATGTCAGAGAGCTAAGGCTGCACTTTTAAAGCTGACAGTAGGACCCTATTGCCAAGAACAAAGTCCACATACATCATTAAATGTAGAAAGGTCAAGGCAGTGCTTTCATGGAGGCAGGAATACTTCACTCCTATGATCTAGTTTGCCTTGGAAGGTATTCTGCGTGTTATTCAAAGAGAAACCAAAACACCAACTCAACCACAAAACCACCAATCTTCCCTCATTGCAAGATGTGATACAGAACTTGTGGGAGTGTCTAACCAATATCTGATTTAACTAAAGGTCCTCACCTCAAACTCAGAGCCAATGAGTGAGACTGCTTGGATGACCATGAACTAGAGACTGAATAAGCTCTAGGGTAGAACCAAACATGATGGGCACAAAATAATAAATACATAAAATCAATGAAATGATGAAATAATTCCTAGTGGTATTCTGCTACACTTATAGATTGGTGCCTTGTCCACTTGTCTTCAGAGGGGTTTCCTGCAGCAGCAAATCGGAGCAGATACAAAACCCCTAACGAGTCATTATTCAGAGATAGCCTAAATTTGAGGTCTCAATTGTGTCCCTCTTCTTAAAGACTGGGGATCCCACAATCGAGGGGCAAAAAGATTTGTAGGAGGCAGAGTGGATAGAGGACACCAGGAGAACATGACTCTCTGAATCAACTGAGTAGGGCTCATAAGCTTATAGACACTGAAGATACAAGCATGCATCTTGCATGGGTCTGTACTACCTTGGTGATTTTGCATGACTGCTCTCAGTGGAGGTAGGTGTGTCTCTGACTTTCTTGTCTGATCTTGGGACTCTTTTTATTCTTATTGAGTTGGACAGCCTAGATATGAGAGTGATTGCATCCTGTTCTGTCATGTTTGGTTGTTGCCACTCAGAGACCGGTTTGTTTTTGAAGGGGAAATGGAAGGATAGTGGAACTTGGGGAGAGGGAAAGTGGGAAGAAGCTGGTAGTAGTGGTGGGAGAGGAAACTCAGCTGGGGATGTGTTGTAAGTGAGAAGAATCTATTTTTAATAAGAAAAAAAAACTTTAAGAAAGTAAAGGTTCAATAATAAACTTGAAATGTACAGTATGTTGTATTTATCATTAAATCTACAATTTCAGAAAAGTATGATGTAGTGTGAATTTTAATTTACTTTAATAATAAAAACACAGAATCAGATATTAGAGGGTGAAATCTGAAACATCACAGGAGCAGAGCTACCAGCCACTAGTTCTTAATTCTTTGAAATACTCAGACCGAATGGGCAATCATATCTCTAGGAATCTTCAGACTGAATGCCAGATTGAATTGCTTGACTCAATGGCTTGAGCTCTTCTCTCCCTCCTGCCTTATATTCCTCTCCTTCCCAGCTATATACCTTTCCTGTCTCCATCTCCCTTGAGCTTGGATTAAAGGCCTGTGACTCCCAAGTACTTAGATTAAAGGTGTGAGCCACCACAGCCTACCTGTCTTTCTTTTTTAGACTGGATCAGTTTTGTTTGGCCTATGGTGGCCTTAATCTGCCTCTGCCTCATTAGTGCTGGGATTAAAGGGGTGTGCCACCACTGCCTGACCTCTGTGACTAATTAATTGCTCACTCCACACTCTTATCATCAGGCATGCTTTATTTATTAAACTAAATATCACAAAATATCACTACAGTAAGAAATAACATTTCACTGTGGAAACAACTGTAGCTCTAACTTTTATAGGAAAGGAATCTTTTGTTAACATCATCATGGGAAATAACACAGTGCAACATATTAGACTTGTATCAAATAGAACTTCAGGTTGAATAAGACCATGTTTGACGGTTCAGGAACCTTTTTCTATTTAGGAATGAATATTCTTCCCATATTTACTTTTATTTTGTACAAATGTGTATTTTATTGGCAACAATGTCTTTATACCAATGCATGCACTACATGCCTGAAGCAGCTGTCAGTATTCCCTAGAACCAGAGATATAGAAAGTCCTTAGTCACCATTTGGGTACTGAAAATTAAATCCAGATACTCTGAATATTGAACACAGTACTTAGAAATCTCTATCAGGAATAATTTGTTTATTTGTTCTCTGTTTTGCATAATTATGTCCTTTGATAACCAAATTAAACATTTCCAGTCAAATAATTTTGATTTATTTCTTTTCATTAATGCAGAAATAATCTGGGTTGAAATTGTGGGCATACTGGTACAAGATGTGTCTCTTGATGTATATGCAAATTTAAAATTGATATATATGTAATGGAAATGAAATACATTATTTATATGCACAAAAGTTACACAATGAGATTCATCATGTTATGTTGGAAGACATTACTATCTGAGCAGTGGTTGCAGTTTATCATGGTCTTGCAGTCTATTACAATAGTTCAGAAGCATGGGTTTCCCTCAATCTAGCAGTGCTTCCTACCTCTTATTGTGAGGTCTGAAAGATTGACCTTACCTGAAAGAAGTCATTAAACCAGATGCCTGAATCATCTTTAGCTTGATCTTGGACATAGATCCCTGCTAAACATGTCCCTGCTGGACATATGATGACTAAGACTTTGGTTAGGAGCATGTCACTTAATGCAAATTAAGATTTGTCCCCAGTGTCCCCAATCATTCATAATATATATATATATATATTGCTCTGAAATAAAGTTGAGCTGATTCACTGAAGACTGTCTCCTGGAGGCATTTCTCTGTCATGCTCATGGGCCACATACAAAGTTTTTTCTTGGCACTACCCCATCTTGATTTCTCATCCTGGTGGCTGACAGGCCTAGGGGGAGAAAGGAACCCTTATAACTTCATATAAAAATTACACTGTAATAAAAAAGAAAAATATGATTGCTAGTCACACACAAGATTTTATTGGGTTATTTACTATGTAAGGTACACAATCTGTAACTCAATTATGACAAAACTAAATTAATTTAAAATGCTTGTTCTGAATTCATATTTAATAAGAGAGGAAACTGATATCTGTCAAGGCCAAGGATTTATTATAGGGTGTCAGTGAGGGGATAAACTGACAAGATTAACAGAGTTGGATATAGGATGTAAGCAGTACCTTCCAGACCTGGCTTGAGCAGAAGAGCACTGTGGGGTGTTATTTAACAGGTAAACCTAAGGTGTCCCCAATGGCATAGAGCTTTGGTTGAAAAATGTGGATAATATTGTTTGTGGAGTTAAGAAGTTTTCCAGTGTTCTCTTTGCTATAGAATAAAAAAGTTAATGAAAACTTAAAATGAACCTTTAGAAAATTATATATATATATATATATGTGTGTGTGTGTGTGTGTGTGTGTGTGTGTATACACATACATATATAAGCATATTCTTCTTTCCATATAGAGAGTGGAATTCCACATCATGTACCTTCTTAGAAAAGTCCTGTATACTATACATCACTATGTGAATTGTGGAAAGTTTAACCTTTTAACATTTAGTTTGCTTTTTTCATTTTAATAAATTTTTTCAAGTATCTCTTCCAGTGTGCACGTGTGTGTGTGTGTGTGTATGTGTGGTATTTGTGTATCTCTGTGACTTTGCCTACTTATTATATTGTCATATATCCATACACTTACTCAGTCCAAGAACATTCTTACCTTAAGAAATGGATATAATGATATATTTTTCTTTAGTATTGAAATCATGTTTCTAGTTACTAATATGGACTCAGGAATTTGATTATGGCAAAACTGAAGAAATAAAGAATAAAAAGACTTTGTGCCTTTGCTTTGATTACACGGTTAAGTAATTGAGCTTCTACCCACAACAATGGAGAGTGTTTTCAGATGTCATCCCGTGGCAGTGAAAACCACTTCTTTGCCCTTTCTACTTAAGAGAGGCAATGTGTCACTAATGCTTTCCACGATCCAGGTCACAGTCCCTGAATTGTTGTCATTTAGCCTGCCAATTACTGAATTCTAGAAAAAGCTAAAATAAAAAAGTATGTTGAGAATTATGAATCCAACCTGGGTTAGTGTTATTTTAAAAACAATACACAAACAAGTGCTACCAATTTAATTATAATATAAAACTCTTTAGGAAGAAAGCAGGTAATATGTCACAGTCTGTAATGTTAAAATTATAATTGTCTAGTAATACATTCTATATTTTGAATAGATATCTTTGGTAATTAGAATAAAATAACTTCAGATAAAAGTCGAGCCCATCACGGTCTTGACCCTTTTGCTCATATTCTCATTCCTCCCACTTTTTCTCCTCCCTCCCCTTTTCTCCTCTTTTCTTGCTACCTAAATCCCCTCACCCACATGCTCCCAATTTTGTCAGGCAATCTTGTCTATTTTCCTTTTCCAGGAGGATCTATTTATGTTTTTCTTAGGGATCACCTTGAAACAGTTTACCTGAGCTAATAGGAGCTCACCAACTTCAGCCAGACAGGGAAGGAAAGAGCATAGGACCAAACTAAACTCTCTGAATATGGGTGACAGCTGTATGGACAAGGCAGACTAGGAGGCCACTGCTAGTGGCCCCAGGATTTATTTCTACTGGTTGTACTTTTTGTTTGTTTGTGTGGAACCCATTGTCTTTGGATGGATACCTTGTTCATCCTAAATTTAGTATGAAGGGTCTTGAAAATTCCCCAAAGCAATGTGCCTTCTATCTCTGAGGAGTGGATGGAAGGTGGTTTGTGGTGATAGATGAAGGGAATGGGAGGAGGAGAGGAAGTGAAGACTGAGATTGATATGTAAAATAAAAAGAAAGATTTTTTATTAAAAATAAAATTAAAATTAAAAATTAGGTATGAAAATTATTGCTTTTTTGATGAAAACATTCCTCTTGAAGATGTTTTATCTTTTTGTTGATTAAATTATAATGAGTCATGTAATGGTATATTAACAGAAAGAGTTAATTAGAAAAATTACCTCCTAACAATATTTGAAAGGCTGTTTTGGACAACTTTGTGGAATATCCTGACAGCTAAAAAGATCAAGTGAAAGGCAGAATTTATCCATTTAATTCTCAGATTTTTGTCATGCTGTCTTATGTTTCTAGTATGATGTTGTGGTATCATGTAATACTTTTTCATTTTTATCAATTGCCTTGAAAAATGAAACACAGAATGTCATCAGGCTATATATTTCAAATCAAACTTGTTGATTTTGTGTTAAAGTGTTTTCAGATTTTTATGTATTTATAAGAGGAGAAGCAATGATTCTCTGTATTTATATTTCAAATTTGGTGTAGGAGGGTCTTCTTTCTATGTGTTGCTTTCATTGGTTGAATAAGGAAAACTGTCTTGGCCTTTTGATAGGGAAGCCCTTAGGTGGGCAGAGTAGACAGAACAGAATGCTGGGATTCAGGGAAATGTGGCAGATGCCATGCTTCTTCTGCCCAAGATGGACATTGGTTAGACTCATGCCAGTAAGTCACAACCTTGTGGTAACACACAGATTAATAGAAATGAGCTAATCAAAATGTGAGAGTTAACCAATAAGAGGCTAGAGATAATGGGCCAGAGAGCAAGTTAATTAATAAAATTTCCATGTGGTTATTTCGGGGGTTATGCTAGCCGGGCAGTGGGATGGTCTGGAAGATGGCTCAAATTTTAAGAAGATTTACTGCATAATCATTTGGACTTCTTTTTATGTAATAGAAACCATGTAATAAAACATGTGCCTCAAAAACATGTACAACTGTAGCTCATAGAGCTTTCAAAACTGCTGAATTCTTTATTTTTGTATTTGCACTTATGTAAACATATACACTTTCACACACATATAACCACATATAATAAAAATCATGAGAACATATAATTTGTGTTACAGGAGGGCCGGTTTGTTGCAGTTTCTGACCTGCCCAGTTCCCACAGCTGTTTAGCCCCCAAAAAATCACATAGAGAGTCTACATTAAGTTATAAACTGATTGGCCCATTAGCTCAGGCTTCTTATTAGCTCTCATAGCTTATATTAGCTCATAATTCTTATCTATGCTAGCCACATGGCTCAGTACCTTTCTCAGCAGGGCAGATGCCATCCTGCTTGTTCAGTGATCAGGGCTGGACTGGGGGAATGATCTTCCTCCTTCCCAGAATTCTCCTTTTCACATCACCCCACCTCTACTTCCTGTCTGGTTTACCCACCTATACTTTCTGCCTTGCCAATCATTGTTTATTTGAAACATGATTTACAAAATGCAGACAATTCTCCCATACCACTTCACCCTCTTAAAAAAAAAACAAAGGAAAATATCCATAGTCCATTTTTGGGAATGTGGGTGTAGTATTCCTGGGTACTTCTGGCTGGTTGGGAGCACTGATAATCTTATGAGTACCTAAAGAAAATTGAGAATTATGATAAAGTCGTGACTGGTGTATCCGTTGAGTCTTGACAAACTCAAGCAGCAGTCTTGAACCTGTTCTGGATGTAGAACTCAAACATCTGGGCCATCTGTTCCTACCGGAGATTTCTCAGGTGGTCTTCCTTGACCAAACTTCATTTTTCTTAACTCAGAGTGAATCCAGAGCCTCTTGTTTTCTTTAGAAACAAAAGCAAAACCTCTTCTCCAAAGTAACATACTTTTTGACTTCAATTTTGAAGTCAAGGTATTTTCAAACTACATCTCTTAGATTAATTTTGCAGCATTTATAAGCAAATATCTTTTATCTGCTGTTGCCTCTTCCTCAGCATTCAAACAATTCAAAGAAAGCATAATAATATACAGTATCTAGATTCTCTGTGTTTTCTCCATCTTTCCATGGCTTTATTTTAACCTCTATTTCTTTTATTTTTACTTTTAACTTTTGGTTTTTTGTGACAAGTTCTCTGTGTATCTTTGTTCAGGAACTCCATCTGTAGACTAGGCTGTCCTTGAACTCACAGAGATCCAATGCCTCTGCCTCTCAAGTGCTGGGATTAAAGATGTGTGCTACAACAATTTGAACTCACAGAGATCTGTCTGTCTCTGCCTCCCAGGCATTGAGATTAAAAGTGTGTGCTACTACACCTTGAAGTCTCAGAGGTCAATCTACCTCTGCCCCTTGAAGTCTCAGAGGTCAATCTATTTCTGACTTCAAGTGTTGGGATTAAAGGTGTGTACTACCACACCTAACTACTCTCTTCCTTTTTTACTTTAAGAACTTTAAACTTTATGCTGAATATATATTTAACACACTGTAAACTGTAATATGAGGGCCGGTTTGTTGGGGTTTTCTGTCCTGCCTGGTTCCCACAGCTGTTTAGCACCAAAGAAAATCACAAAGAGGTCTCCATAAGTTATAAAACTGATTGTCCCATTAGCTCAGGCTTCATATTATTATATTAATATGATTTATATTAACCCATTATTCTGTTCTATTTTAGGCATATGGCTTGGAGTAGGTGGGCCTTCTGTCTATGTGTTACTTTCATTGGTTAAATAAATAAACTTCCTTGGCCTTTTGACAGGCCAGCCCTTAGGTGGGTGGGGTAGATAGAACAGAATTCTGGGAGAAAGAAAGCAGAGTCAGAGAGCTACCCACCATGAAGCTGCCAGATCAGACATGCTGAATCTTTCCCACTAAACCACAAGCTTTTGGTAACGTACAGATTATTAGAAATAGATTAAATCAGTATGTGAGAGTTAGCCAATAAGGGGCTGGAGACAATGGGCCAGGCAGTGTTTAAATGAATACAGTTTCTGTGTAATTATTTCAGGGGTAAGCTAGCCAGGATCAGGGCGGGAATGCAGCCCGCTATTCCTTATCACTACAGTAAACCATTTAGAGGTTTTCCTTTGTCTTTGAGTATCTCTTTATTATATATCTCTCTTTTTCTGGCTACATGAGTCTTTAATTTGTTAAGCAGTATGGAAAGGATTAAAGCTGTGACTTTGACAGCTAGATTCAGCCCTGTCTCAACAAGTAAAAAGAAAAATGTGAAAGAGAGAAGGGATACACGACTTGATTCAAGATCACAAATGGGTAAGTATCAGGATTATGGAAATACTCAATCTAAGATAACTAACAAAGCCATATCTTTTCCCATTATAACACACTGGTTCATTACATTTTTCTTGTTATATATTGTGTTTGTACATCTTTACAAATCATAAAACAAAATTTGTATAGGTTAAATAACTATTTAAATTTTTTTCTGTTATAATTTTATTTAATTATATATTTATATAATTTATATAAGTGAATCAATCTAAGTACTCAATGAAACAGAACAAAGAACAGGTATTTTGTTACTACTCTGAAAAAATTAGTTACCATATAGGAATTAAAATAAAAAAAGAAAATGAGAGAGATGGCAAAAATATGTTTTGCAAACAAGTCAAGAACTTTGGTTTAATATAGATTCTACTTCTATAGATAAGTGGGAATTGTATAGAACATGGAGTGAACACATTTACTTGATTGAATGTATTTTTCAATACTCACATGCTATGGAATCTGAGTCTACCTTTCCAACTTTACTTTTTCTCTTTTTCTATGGCTTCCTGAAATTGCATTCTGCCTTCAGAACAGAGCACATCAACTTTACAAGTTTATTTCAAACATCATTCTTGTTTAGTAAAAATATTGTTAAATAAATATCTAATGTATAAACCACATGTTAGTAGAGGTAGTCCTATGTGATGTACAATAACTTTATTAATTGCATAATGCTTAAATTGTGTTAAAATATTTATTCTCACTAAAGGATTCATAATTTTTAATAGTTAATATTTTCCAAGTATTTTTCTATATCATTAAGATTGCAGTACATCCTGGGTCTTAAAGGCCTCCGTGAGTACAAGTGGACCAGGTGCCAGCTCAGCGACATTCCTGACCAGCAGGGGCCCTGACTTCTAGCAGAGGGCCATCGGAGAGGTGAGTTTGCTTTGGCCCATGGCAGGATCCCCATAGACTCCCAGGTCACCCTGCATTGCTGGCTCCCCACTCCCGCCTGCCATCCCAGCTCGCATCCAGGTATGAATTCCTATATTTCTCCCTTCCCCCTGGGGCCATAAAATTTCCCCAGCTCAGCTGCCTTGCACACTGGCCCTGCATTGTAAGCACATCCCAGAAAGAGGGAGTGCCTGTGCTTCAATAGCCTGCCTGAGGAAAGGTGGGCATTCTGTCAGTGAAGTCCCTGCCCAAGAAGGGAACCTGACCCGGTACCAGAAGTTCCAATAGAGAGCATTTGAAGTAAGAGATGGGCAGACGCCAAGGCAAGACCTCATCCAACAATCTGAAAAACAACATGAAAACACCATATCCCAAGAACCCTACAATAGAAGGACTTGAACAACTTAACCCAGAAGAAGTGGAAAAAAGTACCATTATGAAAGCAATAGAGTCCCTTAAACAGGATATGAATAACTCCCTTAAAGAACTGGATGAGAAATATAACAAAAAGTTTGAAGAAATGAGTATAGAAATAGATGAGAAATATAACAAAAAGTTTGAAAAAATAAGTAAATCATGAATGATACCCTGAGAAACCAAGAAAAAACAATCAAACAGGTAAAGGAAACAGTTCAAGAACTGAAAATTGAAATGGAGTCAATGAAGAAATCACAAACCGAGAACCGGTTGGATATAAAAAACCTAGGTAAACGAACGGAGACTACAGAATCAAGCATAACCAATAGAATACAAGAGATGGAAGAACAAATCTCAGATTCTGAAGATACCATAGAGAAAATAAAAGCTCTGATCAAAGAAAATGGCAAATCCAACAAATTCTCTTCACAAAACATTCAGGAAATCTGGGACACAATAAAAAAAACCAAATCTAAGAATAATAGGGATTGAAGAAGGAGAAGAACTGCAGATCAAAGGCCCTGAAAATATATTCAACAAAATTAGAGAAGAAAACTTTCCCAATCTAAAGAACGATATTCCTATGAAGGTTCAAGAAGCATACAGAACACCGAATAGGCTTGATCAAAAAAAAAAAAAAAACATCCCCTCGCCATATAATAATCAAAACACAAAACATACATACTAAAGAAAGAATATTAAGAGATGCAAAGGAAAAAGGTCAAGTAACTTATAAAGGTAAACCTATCAGGCTTACACCAGACTTCTCTATGGAAACCATGAAAGCCAGAAGATCCTGGTAGAGGTACTGCAGAAACTAAGAGACCATGGATGCAAACCCAGACTACTATATCCAGCCAAGCTATCATTCACTATCAACGAAGAAAACAAAATATTCCAGGATAAAAATAAATTTAAACAATTCGTAGCCACAAATCCAGCCTTACAGAAAGTAATAGGAGGAAAATCACAACCCAAGGAATCCAACATTGCCATCACTGCCTACAATAACCCAGACATTTAGCGACCCTTCACAACCACAACTCAAAGAAGAAAAACACACAAACTCTACTACACACACACACACACAAATAATAACCGGAGTCAACAACCACTGGTCATTAATATCACTTAATATTAATGGACTCAATTCACCTATAAAAAGGCACAGACTAGCTTTTCCCCCCCTCCCCTCTGGAGACACAAGGTCTCCCCAGAGCTGCTCCCTTGCACGCTGGGCCTGGACTGTGGCCTCAGTCCGGCAGGGGCAGCTCCGGTGCTTTGAGAGCCTGTCTGAGGACAGGCAAGCCCTGTCTCATCTCAATCACATTCCTGGCCAGCAAGAGAGAGTGAACTTCTAGCAGACTTCCATTGGAGGAGGTGTGAGTTTTCTCCTGGCCAGAGGGCTTCCACTAGGAGGAATTCAGCCTTTCCCCGCCCCCCTTGACAATCTGGTCACCAGGCAGAGGCGACTCCTCCCTGCGGAGCTCTCCCGAATCCCATCCCAGTCTTTATCCAGGTACACCTTCCTCTCTTCCCCCCTTCCCTCTGGGGCCACAAGATCTCCCCAGAGCAACTCCCTTGTGCGCTGGACCGGGGTTGTGAGTACAACCCGGTAGTAGGGAGTGCCTGTGTTTCAATAGACTGCCTGAGGAAAGGTAGGCATTCTGTCAGTGAACTCCCTGCCCAACAAGGGAATCTGACCTGGTATTAGAAGATCCAGTAGAGAGCATTTGAAGGAAGAGATGGGCAGACGCCAAGGCAAGAACTCCTCCAACAATCTAAAAAACAACATGAAAACACCAGAACCCAAAGACCCTACAATAGAAGGACTTGAACCTCTTAATTCAGAAGAAGCGGGAAAAAATGCCATTATGAAAGCAATAGAGTCCCTTAAACAGGATATGAATAACTCCCTTAAAGAACTGGATGAGAAGTATAACAAAAAGATTGAAGAAATGAGTAAAGAAATGGATGAAAAATACAAAAAAACATCGAAGAAATGAGTAAATCCATGAATGATATATTGGGAAACCAAGAAAAAACAATCAAACAGGTAATGGAAACAGTTCAAGAATTGAAAACTGAAATGGAGGCAATGAAGAAAACACAAAACGAGGGCCGGCTGGATATGGAAAATCTAGGTAAACGAACAGAGACTACAGAATCAAGCATAACCAATAGGATACAAGGGATGGAAGAACGAATCTCAGAGTCTGAAGATACCATAGAGAAAATAAATGCTCTGATCAAAGAAAGCAGCAAATCCAATAAATTCTCATCACAAAACATTCAAGAAATATGGGACACAATAAAAAAACCAAATCTAAGAATAATAGGGATTGAAGAAGGAGAAGAACTGCAGATCAAAGGACCAGAAAATATATTCAACAAAATTAGAGAAGAAAACTTTCCCAATCTAAAGAATGATATTCCTATGAAGGTTCAAGAAGCATACAGAACACCGAATAGGCTTGATCAAAAAAAAAACATCCCCTCGCCATATAATAATCAAAACACAAAACATACAGATTAAATAAAGAATATTAAGAGCTGCAAAGGAAAAAAGGCAAATAACTTATAAAGGTAAACCTATCAGACTCACACCGGACTTCTCTATGGAAACCATGAAAGCCAGAAGGTCCTGGATAGAGGTACTGCAGAAACTAAGAGACCATGGATGCAAGCCCAGACTAATATACCCAGCCAAGCTATCATTCACTATCAATGGAGAAAACAAAATATTCCAGGATAAGAACAAATTTAAACAATTCTCAGCCACAAACCCAGCCTTACAGAAAGTAATAGAAGGAAAATTGCAACCAAAGGAGTCCAACATTGCCAGCACTGCTTACAATAACTCAGACATCTAGCGACCCTTCACGAGCTTAACTCAAAGAAGGGACACATACAAACTCTATTAATCAAACAAACAAAAAATAATAATAACCAGAGTCAACAACCACTGATCATTAATATCACTTAATATTAATGGACTCAATTCACCTATAAAAAGGCACAGACTAAGAGACTGGATACGAAAACAGGATCCAACATTCTGCTGTTTACAAGAAACACACCTCAACCACAAAGACAGACATTTACTCAGAGTAAAGGGTTGGGAAAAGATTTTTCAAGCAAACGGACCTAAGAAATAAGCAGGCGTGGCCATTCTAATCTACAAAAAAATTGACTTCAAACTAAAATCAATCAGAAGAGATGGAGATGGACATTTTATACTCATAACAGGAACAATTCATCAGGAGGAAGTCTCAATCCTGAATATCTATGCCCCTAATATAAAGGCTCATGCTTATGTAAAAGAAACTATTCTAGAAATCAAGGCAGTCATCAAACCACACACACTAATAGTAGGAGACTTCAACACTCCTCTCTCACCAATGGACAGGTCAATCAGACAGAAACTCAACAGAGAATTAAGAGAATTATTGGAGGTATTAAATCAAATGGACTTAACAGACATCTATAGAACATTCCACCCAAATAGGAAAGAATATACCTACTTCTCTGCAGCTCATGGAACCTTCTCGAAAATTGACCACATACTGGGTAACAAAGCAAACTTCCACAGATACAAAAAAATATTAGTAACCACCTGTGTCTTGTCAGACCACCATGGATTAAAGTTAGAATTCAAGAACAGTGCTACCCCCAGGAAGCCAACAAATTCATGGAAGTTAAACAGTCAACTACTGAATCACCCCTGGGTCAAGGAAAAAATAAATAAAGAAATTAAAGTCTTCCTTGAATTTAATGAAAATAAAGACACAACATACTCAAACCTATGGGACACTATGAAAGCAGTGCTAAGAGGAAAGTTCATAGCACTAAGTGCCCAATTAAAGAAAACGGAGAAAGCACACATTGGAGACTTAACAGCACACTTGAAAGCTCTCGAAAAAAAGAAGCTGATTCACCCAGGAGGAGTAGAAGACTGGAAATAATCAAACTGAGGGCTGAAATCAACAAAATAGAAACAGAGAAAACAATCCAAAGAATCAATGAATCAAAAAGCTGGTTCTTGGAGAAAATCAACAAGATCGACAAACCCCTATCCAAATTAATCAAACGGCAGAGAGGGAACATGCAAATTAATAAGATCAGAAATGAAAAGGTGGACATAACCACAGACACAGAGGAAATTCAGAGAATCATTAGATCTTACTACGAAAATTTATATGCCACAAAGTTGGAAAATGTAAAAGAAATGGACATTTTTTTTAGATAAGTACCATATACCAAAGTTGAACCAAGAACAGGTGAACAATCTAAATAGACATGTCAGTCGTGAAGAATTAGAAGCTGTTATTAAAAATCTCCCTACCAAAAAAGCCCAGGACCAGATGGTTTCAATGCACAATTCTACCGGAACTTCCAGGAAGAGCTAATACCTATACTCCTTAATGTATTTCACAATATAGAAACAGAAGAATCACTGCCAAACTCTTTTTATGAAGCTACAGTTACCCTGATACCAAAACCACACAAAGACACATCCAGGAAAGAGAATTGCAGACCAATATCACTCATGAACATTGACGCAAAAATACTCAATAAAATACTGGCAAACCGAGTCCAAGGACACATTAGAAAAATTATCCATTATGATCAAGTGGGTTTCATCCCAGAGATGCAGGGCTGGTTAAACATATGCAAATCTATCAATGTAATCCATCATATAAATAAACTGAAAGAAAAAAACCATATGATCATTTCATTGGATGCTGAAAAAGCATTTGACAAAATTCAACACCCATTTATGATAAAGGTGTTGGAGAGACTGGGGATACAAGGATCATACCTAAATATAATAAAAGCAATATACAGCAAACCGTCAGCTAACATCAAATTGAATGGAGAGAAACTCAAAGCCTTTCCACTAAAATCAGGAACACGACAAGGCTGTCCACTCTCATCATTCCTCTTCAATATAGTGCTTGAAGTTCTAGCAATAGCAATAAGACAACATAAGGGGATCAAGGGGATTCGAATTGGAAAAGATGAAGTTAAACTTTCGTTATTTGCAGACGATATGATAGTGTACATCAGCGACCCCAAAAACTCTACCAAAGAACTCCTACAGTTGATAAACACCTTTAGTAATGTGGCAGGATACAAGATCAACTCCAAAAAATCGGTAGCCCTCCTATACACAAAGGATAAAGAAGCAGAGATGGAATTCAGAGAAACATCACCTTCATGATAGGCACAAATAGCATAAAATATCTTGGGGTAACTCTAACCAAGGAAGTGAAAGACCTATTTGACAAGAACTTTAAGTCTTTGAAGAAAGACATTGAGGAGGATACCAGAAAATGGAAAGACCTTCCCTGCTCTTGGATAGGGAGAATCAACATAGTAAAAATGGCAATTCTACCAAAAGCAATCTATAGATTCAATGCAATTCCCATCAAAATCCCATCAACCTTCTTTACAGACCTTGAGAGAACAATAATCAAGTTTATATGGCAAAACAAAAAACCCAGGAGAGCCAAAACAATCTTATACAATAAAGGAACCTCTGGAGGCATTACCAGCCCTGACTTCAAACTGTATTACAGAGCAACAGTATTGAAAACAGCTTGGTATTGGCATAAGAACAGAGAAGTCGACCTATGGAATCGAATAGAAGACCCGGGTATTAACCCACAAACTTATGAACACCTGATTTTTGACAAGGGAGCTAAAGCTATACAATGGAAGAAGGATAGCATCTTTAACAAATGGTGCTGGCATAACTGGATGTCAACCTGTAGAAGAATGAAAATAGATCCATATCTATCACCATGCACAAAACTCAGGTCCAAATGGATAAAAGACATCAACATTAATCCGACCACTTTGAACCTGACAGAAGAGAAAGTGGGAAGTAGTCTACAAGATATAGGCACAGGAGACCACTTCCTAAGCAGAACCCCAGGAGCGCAGACAATAAGAGAAACAATAAATAAATGGGACCTACTGAAACTGAGAAGCTTCTGTAAAGCAAAGGACACTGTCAGTAAGACAAAAAGGCTGCCTTCTGACTGGGAAAAGATCTTCACAAACCCTGCAACAGATAAAGGTCTGATCTCCAAAATATACAAAGAACTCAAGAAACTAGACACTAAAACTCTAATTAACCCAATTAAAAAATGGGGGTACTGAACTGAACAGAGAATTCACAACAGATGAACTTCGAAGGGCTAAAAAGCACTTAATGTCATGCTCAACATCCTTAGCGATCAGGGAAATGCAAATCAAAACAACTTTGAGATACCATCTTACACCTGTCAGAATAGCCAAACTCAAAACCACCAATGATAGCCTATGCTGGAGAGGATGTGGAATGAGGGGAACACTCATCCATTGTTGGTGGGAATGCAGACTTGTGCAGCCACTGTGGAAATCAGTGTGGCGGTTTCTCAGGAAACTGGGAGTCAACCTCCCTCAGGACCCAGCAATTCCACTCTTGGGAATATACCCTAGAGATTCCCTAACATACTACAAAAGCATTTGTTCTACTATGTTCATAGCAGCACTATTTGTAATAGCCAGAACTTGGAAACAGCCTAGGTGCCCCTCAATAGAAGAATGGTTAAAAAAGGTGTGGAACATATACACATTAGAGTTCTACTCAGCGGTAAAAAACAATGACATCTTGAATTTTGCATGCAAATGGATGGACATAGAAAACGCTTTACTGAGTGAGGTAAGCCAGACCCAAAAAAAGGAATATGGTATGTATTCACTCATTAGTGGATTCTAACCATAATTAAAGGTCTTTGAGCCTATTATTCGTGATCCTAGAGAAGCTAAATAAGAAGATAAACCTGATGAAGATTATTTAGCTATCCGCCAGGAGGTAGGAAATAGACAAGAGTCCCAAGTAACCTCGGGTTCATGGGGGGGTGGGAGGGTTGTCGGAAAGGGAGAGGGTTAGAGAGAAGGGAGTAGGGGAGGATTGGGGAAATATCGGGGGGACTGGGATGGGGGGAGGGAGGAAGGATGGATATGGGATCAGGCAAGTATATACCTCAACTAAGGGAATCATTTTAGGGTTTACAAGAGACTTGATTATAAAGGGGATCCCCGGTCCAAGGAGAGATTCCCCAGATGGTTCTCTGGACAGAGGAGAGGGTGCCTGAACCGGCCTTGGCCCACAACCATACTGATGAATATTTTGCATGTCACCATAGAACCCTCATCTGGAGATGGATGGAGATGGAGGCGGAGAACCATGTTGGAACACTGGACCTAGTTCCCTAGGTCCAAATAAGAGGCAGAAGGAAAGAGAACGTGAGCAAAGAAGGCAATGGCAGAGGAAACCTTCATCCGATGTTGGATGGCGATACAGATGGAGACCCATATTGGAACACCGAACTGAGCACTCCATGGTCCAAATGAGGAACAGAAAGATGAAGAAAATAAAAAAAAAAAGTAATCAGAACTGCGAGGGATGCGAGCACCCACTGATACAAGGGAACTGATATAATGAGAGTTCACCAAGGTCTGTTGGACTGGGACTGAACAAGGACGTGATCCAACCAGATTCTCTGAATGTGGCTGGCCCGGAGCCTTTTTGAAAAGCCGTTGACAATGACACTGGGACTTGCTTCCACTGCATATACTGGATTTTGGCGCTCCAGTCTGTTTGGACTCTCACCTTTCCTGGACCTGGAGGGAGGGGGGAGGAACTTGAACTTCCCACAGGGCAGGAAACCCTGACTGCTCTAGGGGATGGAGAGGGAGGAGGAGAGGGAATGGGGGGAGTGGGAGGGTGTTGGGAGGAGGGGCTGAAATGGAAACTTTTATAATTTAATAATGAAAAAAAAGTAAAAAAAAAAAAAGAATACATGCTCTTCTAAATAATCCTTCAACCAGGATCTTGGAAGCAGCCCTAATGGAACTGACCAGGTCGTAAAAAAATAATAGATAAAGATGCAAATGTAGAAGGAGATCTAACAGAGAAAAGGAAGGGATCCAGTGGGTGGGGGAAGGGAACAGGAATAGATTATAGGGATGAGTATGATAAAAATGCATTATATACTAGTTTGAAAATGCCATAGTGAAACCTATTATTATGTATAATCAACATATACCAATAAAGATAAAAATAAAAAGATATGCAGGTACCAAAAAAAAAAAGGCACAGACTAAGAGATTGGATACGAAAACAGGATCCAACATTCTGCTGTATACAAGAAACACACCTCAACCACAAAGATAGACATCTACTCAGAGTAAAGGGTTAAGAAAAGGTTTTCAAAGCAAACGAACCTAAGAAACAAGCAGGCGTGGCCATTCTAATATCTAACAAAACTGACTTCAAACTAAAATAAATCAGAAAAGATGGAGATGGACATTTTATACTCATAACAGAAACAATTAATCAGGAGGAAGTCTCAATCCTGAATATCTATGCCCCTAATATAAAAGCATCCACTTATGTAAAAGAAAAACTTTTAGAACTCAAGGCAGTCATCAAACCACACACACTAATAGTAGGAGATTTCAACACATTCACCAATGGACAGGTCAATCAGACAGAAACTCAACAGAGAAATAAGAGAATTACTAGAGGTAATGAATCAAATGGACTTAACAGATATCTATAGAACATTCCACCCAAATAGGAAAGAATATACCTTCTTCTCTGCAGCTCATGGAACCTTCTCGAAAATTGACCACATACTCGGTAACAAAGCAAACTTCCATTGATACAAAAAATTATTAGTAACCACCTGTGTCTTGTCGGATCACCACAGAATAAAGTTAGAATTCAATAACAATTCTAACACCAGAAAGCCTACAAACGTGTGGAAGTTGAACAATCAACTACTGAATCATCCCTGGGTCAAGGAAGAAAGAAAGAAAGAAGTTAAAGTCTTCCTTGAATTTAATGAAAATAAAGACACAACATACTCAAATCTATGGGACACAATGAAAGCAGTGCTAAGAGGAAAGTTCATAGCACTAAGTGCCCAATTAAAGAAAACGGAGAAAGCACATATTGGAGACTTAACAGCACACCTGAAAGCTCTGGAAAGAAAAGAAGGAGACTCTCCCAAGAGGAAGAGAAGATTGGAAATAATCAAACTGAGGGCTGAAATCAACAAAATAGAATCACAGAAAACAATCCAAAAAATCAATGAAACAAAAAGTTGGTTCTTGGAGAAAATCACCAAGATTGACAAACCCCTAGCCAAACTAATCAAACGGCAGAGAGAGAACACTCAAATTAATAAGATCAGAAATGAAAAGGGGGACATAACAACAGACATAGAGGAAATTCAGAGAAAAATTAGATCTTACTATGAAAGTTTATATGCCACAAAGTTGGAAAATGTACGAGAAATGAATTGGTTTTTAGATAAATACCATTTACCAAAGTTAAATCAAGACCAGGTGAACAATCTAAATAGACCTGTTAGTCGCGAAGAATTAGAAGCGGTTATCAAAAACCTCCTAACCAAAAAAAGCCCAGGGCCAGACAGTTTCAATGCAGAATTCTACCAGAACTTTCAAGAAGACCTGATACCTATACTCCTTAAGATATTTCACAGTATAGAAACAGAAGAGTCATTGCCAAACTCTTTTTATGAAGCTACAGTTACCCTGATACCAAAACCACATAAAGACACAACCAAGAAAGAGAATTACAGGCCAAACTCACTTATGAACTTCGATGCAAAAATTCTCAACATAATCCTGGCAAACCGATTCCAAGAACACATTAGAAAAATTATCCATTATGATCAAGTAGGCTTCATTCCAGAGATGCAGGGCTGGTTCAACATACGCAAATCCATCAATGTAATCCATCATATAAATAAACTGAAAGAAAAAAAACATATGATCATCTCATTAAATGCTGAAAAAGCATTTGACAAAATCCAACATACCTTTATGATAAAGGTGTTGGAGAGATTGGGGATACAAGGATCATACCTAAATATAATAAAAGCTATTTACAGCAAGCCGACAGCTAACATCAAACTGAACGGAGAGAAACTCAAAGCCATTCCATTGAAATCAGGAACAAGACAAGGCTGTCCACTCTCCCCATTCCTCTTCAATATAGTGCTAGAAGTTCTAGCAATAGCAATACGACAACATAAGGGGATCAAGGGGATTCAAATTGGAAAGGAAGAAGTTAAACTCTCGTTATTTGCAGACGATATGATAGTATACATGAGCAACCACAAAAACTCTACCAAAGAATTCCTACAGTTGATAAACACCTTTAGTAATGTGGCAGGATACAAGATCAACTCCAAAAAATCAGTTGCCCTCCTATACACAAAGGATAAAGAAGCAGGGAGGAAAATCAGAGAAACTTCACCTTTCACGATAGCCACAAATAGCATAAAATATATTGGGATAACTCTGACCAAGGAAGTGAAAGACCTATTTGACAAGAACTTTAAGTCTTTGCAGAAAGAAATTGAGGAGGATATCAGAAAATGAAAAGATCTCCCTTGCTCTTGGATAGGGAGGATCAACATAGTAACAATGGCAATTCTACCAAGAGCAATCTATAGATTCAATGCAATCCCCATCAAAATCCCATCAAATTTCTTCACAGACCTTGAGAGAATAATAATTAATTTTATATGGAAAAACAAAAAACCCAGGATAGCCAAAACAATCTTATATAATAACAGAACGTCTGGAGGTATAACCATCCCTCACTTCAAACTCTATTACACAGCTACAGTATTGAAAACAGCTTGGTACTGGCATAAGAACAGAGAAGTCGACCTATGGAATCAAATAGAAGACCCAGATATTAACCCACAAACCTATGAACACTTGATTTTCGACAAGGGGGCTAAAGGTATGCAATGGAAGAAGGAAAGCATCTTCAACAAATGGTGCTGGCATAACTGGATGTCAACCTGTAGAAGAATGAAAGTAGATGCATATCTATCACCATGCACAAAACTCAAGTCCAAATGGATTAAAGACCTAGACATTAATCTGACCACTTTGAACCAGATAGAAGAGAAAGTGAGAAGTAGTTTAAAAGACTTAGGCACAGGAGACCACTTCCTATGTAGAACCCCAGTAGCACAGACAATAAGAGAATCAATGAATAAATGGGACCTCCTGAAACTGAGAAGCTTCTGTAAAGCAAAGGACACTGTCAGTAAGATAAAAAGGCTACCTTCTGATGGGAAGAAGATCTTCACCAACCCCTCATCAGACAAAGGTCTGATCTCCAAAATATACAAAGAACTCAAGAAACTAGACAATAAAACTCTAATTAACCCAATTAAAAAATGGGGTGCTGATCTGAACAGAGAATTCTCAACAGGTGAACTCCGAATGACCAAAAGACACTTAAGGTCATGCTCAACATCCTTAGCGATCAGGGAAATGCAAATCAAAACATCTATGAGATACCATTTTACACTGATCAGATTAGCTAAAGTCAAAAACACCGAAGATAGCCTATGCTGGAGAGGATGTGAAGAGAGGGGTTCTCTCATCCATTGTTGGTGGGAATGCAAACTTGTGCAGCCACTGTGGAAATCAGTGTGGTGGTTTCTCAGGAAACTGGGAGTCAACCTCCCTCAAGACCCAGCAATTCCACTCTTGGGAATATACCCTAGAAATTGCCTATCATACCACAAAAGCATTTGTTCAACTATGTTCATAGCAGCACTGTTTGTAATAGCCAGAACATGGAAACAACCTGGGTGCCACTCAATAGAAGAATGGTTAAAGAAACTGTGGAACATATATACACTAGAGTTTTACTCAGCGGTAAAAAACAATGACATCTTGAATTTTGCATGCAAATGGATGGAAATAGAAAATGCTTTACTGAGTGAGGTAAGCCAGACCCAACAAAAGGAATATGGTATGTATTCACTCATAAGTGGATTCTAGCCATAATTAAAGGTCTTTGAGCCTATTATTCGAGATCCTAGCGAAGCTAAATAAGAAGGTGAACCTGAAGAAAATCATGTACTTATCCTCCTGGAGATTGGAAATAGACAAGAGTCCCAGGTAACCTCGGGCGCAGGGGTGGGTGGGTGGAAGGGTTGTTGGAAGGGGAGAGGGTTAGAGAGAAGGGAGTAGGGGAGGAATGTGGGAAAACTCGGGGGACTGAGATGGGGGAGGGGGGAAGGATGGATATGGGATCAGGGAAGAATATATCTCAACTAAGGGAGTCATTTTAGGGTTTACAAGATACGTGATTATAAAGGGGATCCCAGGTCCAAGGAGAGATCCCCAGACTTTTCTCTGGACAGAGGAGAGGGTGCCTGAACCGGCCTTGGCCTATAACCATACTGATGAAGATTTTGCTTATCACCATAGATCCTTCATCTGACGATGGATGGCGATACAGACGGAGACCCACATTGGAGCACCGGACTGAGCCCCCCATGTTCCAAATGAGAAGCAGAAGGAGGAAGAACATGAAAAAAAAAAAAACTCAGAACTGCGAGGGGTGCAATCACCCACTGATACAAGGGGACTGATCTAATGAGAGTTCACCAAGGCCAGTTGGACTGGGACTGAACGAGCATGTGATCCAACCAGATTTTCTGAATGTGGCCGGATTCTCTGAATGTGGCTGGCCTGGAGCCTTTCTGAAAAGCCATTGACAATGACACTGGGACTTGTTTCCTCTCCATATACTGGATTTTTGGGATCCAGTCTGTTTGGATACTCACGTTCCTGGACCTGGAGGGAGGGGGGAGGATCTTGAACTTTCCACAGGGCTGGAAGCCCTGACTGCTCTTAGGGATGCAGAGGGAGGAGGAGGGGGAGGGAAGTGGGATGGTGTTGGGAGGAGGGGTGGAAATGGAAACTTTCATAATTTTATAAACTTTGAAAAAAAAAGATTGCAGTACATAATCATATTTTAAATATAATTTATGTTTCTTTGAAAGTTTCATAGAATGTTCTTATAGTTTATTCAATCCCCCACAATTGTCTTCCCTAACTCATCTCACTATCAACCATTTTTTTTTTATTTCCCTTCTCTATCATTACAGCTTATTTTGGGAACATAGTCTGAGTTTGTGTGTAGTCCACCTAATAGGGTTTACCACAATATAGAAAGCTGATTCTGGCTCACCCAGAGATTTTGTTTATCCCGAATTTGGATGACTTCTGTACAGTGCTGCAAAATATTTGAATTCATTTGTGCAACTGCTCTGTTGTATCTGGAAAGTGCTGCTTCGTTAAAATTATCTACTACCTCTGACTCTTATCATCTTTCTCTTCCCCATTTTTGGAAAATCCTCAAGCTTTAGTGAGGTGATGTGCTATACACTTTTCATTTAAGGCTTAACACTTTACAGTGTCTTTGTCTCTGAATATCCATCAATTCAAAACTTCTGTGTTAATTGTTGTGTTCCACAAGAAGCTTCTTGGATGAGAGTTGAGGTATGCACTAATTACAACCAAAAGTCATTAGGAATTGTTCTAATATTTTTAATTTTATTACAGTACATTAGGTTCTTCCTTATTTCCTGTATAACTACATGTTCATGGTTTCCTTTAGTTTCCATAAGTCGGTGATATTTCTTATAATTTGGCTTAGATTCCAGCAGAAAGTGTTTAACTTCTCTCACAACTTCCATACCAGTATTGCATTAATGTAGTTACCTTGTTGGGCCAGTCATTATTGTAGCATGTAGGGTTCAGAGAAGGTGCGGGTGATAATTGCTTTTCTCCTCCATTAGGTAGGATATCATCCATCAGTACTATGATAGCTATCTAGTAGTTATGAAGCTTTTGGTTGAGTACAATTTGGTTTCTCCGTGTTTGTGACTCCAGATAAATGTCTTCAGCAATAGCATTCTCATTGTCAGGTTCTAGAAGATACTATTACATTTATTACAAGTTATGTCTATTTTAGTGTCTGGCTCAATTCCCTGGAGTTAATGCATTTCATCCATGATTCCTACAATTTCAAACTGATTTTTGCTGTTTGTATTAAGTAGTATTCCAGTATTTACATACACTAGATTTTATTTACCCATTTATATTCTGGTGTATATTCAAGATTTTCCTTTTCTTGTTAATTTTTCATAATGTTGAAATGACATGGAGTACAGGCAACACATGAACATGTTGATTCAATGACTTTTGAATATATGTGAAGAAGTGCACAGGTAGAATTAGTAGACATGTATGAAAAATTTACTTTCAAAATTATCAAAAATGCTGATATCCCTTAACATAGAATATTAGATTCACAAAAGTTTAAAACATATCCATGTATCATGAAATGTGCAAGTATTTATATCATCTTGAAATTTTGTGTGAAAAATGTCATAAGGCTGCAGAATACACAAAACTTAAGTCTTCTTTAACCTGTTCAATCATATACACACTTGCACCTACATTAAAAATATAAAAGCATATAAGCCTTTTTCAGTTGAGTCCAGAGATAATCATGAATCAAAGCCAATGAATTTAAACATAAAATATTATAGATATAAATATCTATATTTATATAGAATATAAATATAGATATTTATATCTAATATATAATTTATATAATATATATAATATAATATATAATATAATATATATAATAAATATATAATTTATAGATATAAATATTCATTATACTAAACAAATATCAAGCATAAATAAAAGAATGGAGCTCAATATTCACCCCCACATACTGGTAAAGATATGGTGTCTCATGAAATCAATGAAGAAATTACAAAATAAGTTACAAATGCATGTGGATATTCAGATCTGTTGTATAGCATTTTTCCACTTGATTTCTGGATTTGTCTTTCATTACATTCACATTAAGAAAGAAAGCAAACAACTCACATAGTCAATTAATGTAGGATTATCAATGTAACTTGTTGAATTTTAAAAGATCTTTATGATTTTCTTTGTGTATCAGCAAGTACGAATGTTTTGATGTACAGAAATGTACAGGTTGGTCGAATAGCTACAAATGCATTGTGCTTTAGAAAGGAATAATCTTTTGAAATACTTTTCACTTTGTAAAATTTTTGACAAAAAAAGCTACCATAGAGACACAGTATTAGAAAAGCAATTAAAATGTGACATATTACTTAAATGAAAGCTTTCATGAGAATGTCAAACTTCATTTTATGTGAATGTCAGTTGAAAACATGTTGCTAAAATATTATATCCACTTCTTCTCTCAATGATGAAAATATTGTGAACTGGTTGGAATTTTTTTATATCGAGAGATCTACATCTCCTTCTTGCCTTCAAATTAATTTGTTTTCAAATCATATCACAAAGTTTATTTGTCAAAACCATGCTTGTAACAGCATAAAAACTAAACACAAGGACCAATGTACCACAGTAATTTGGCTAGAAATAAACTCGCGTTAAAATATTAAGCAAATATTGGATACAAATATCAAGAATACACAAAAGGGGAGTTTCATATCTTTAAAAAATGCTATTTTGAGAAGTGAGTATCTGTATGCAAAATGGCAAAACTAAAAGGCAGCTTTGCTCAACACTATGCATTCAAAATGGCAAAAATTGGATCTTTATCTTGCTCCATAAACTTCCACAAACTTAAGCATGAGTGATAACACTGTAGAACTGGAATGAGACATGAAGGGAGATCTCTATAGTATTCGACTTTATAATGATATTTTGAGTATGACAACAAAACCAAAAGTGGATAAGTGGGACTAAGATTACTTAAAAATTCCCTCAATTTTATATATTCTGCTCTATTCTTTGATTCAATCATTTCCTTGTCTGAGGTATCTACCTTTTAATTGCTAAGCATTAGTTTTCATTGTATTTCTCCTCAATCTTAAAAATGAATTTGAAATTTGCAAGCATTTGTGCAACCAATTTTGGTTTTATCTTAAAAATAGACTTGCTGGTCTTTGCTAGTTTCTAAACTAATTTTGGAGTACAGTCTATCCAATCCCCATTTATTGAAAATAGGTTTTTCTAGAATCATATAATATATCCTGATTATGGTTTCCCCTTCTGCTATCCTTCCAATTTCTTCCACACTTCCCTTCTCATTCTTGTCCACTCCATTTAAGTCTGTCATTAGAAAACAAACAGGTACTACATCCTGGGAAGCAATGAAGATCACTGGAGAACCTCACCTCTCCCTCTGATTCTCCCAATCTGAGTCTCCCTTCTCTTCCTCTGCAGCCCCACCACATGCACAAATAATCTCTGGGGGATTCCAAGGATCCTTTCCTCCTAAGCTTCTTTTCATACTCTTTGTTTGATCTAAACCTACAACTCAAGTAGGTACCCGCTGCAAACACATTGGCCGGAGAAGCAAGCAGGCTAATTGCAGACCTTCACCTTTCTTTCTGATTCTCCAAATCCAATCCCCTATCTCGTCCCCTGCTTTGCAAGGAAACGCGACTGCTGCCCTCCTTACCTTTCCTATGCCCCCCACTGCAGTGCATCCCAAATATCTTCCCTATTAACTTTTATTCCCAAATAACCCTGATTTATCTCATCCCACAACTCCACCAGTGATTCCCTGGTAATTTCCAGGCCGGTCCAGTCAGGGAAGCCAGGAAGTTCACTACAGATCCTCACCTCCTTCTCCACTCCTCCAAGTCCAGTCACTCAGACGATTCTACAACATTTCAGCAGTCTCCCCCAACCATATGAACTCTAATTTACCCCACATATCTGCTTCTAACTTCTGTTCCCAAACTCATTGATTTATCTCTACCCCAAATTCCAACAGGCACACTCTGGCAACCCACAGGACCTGGAAAACCACGACGGCCATGAAAACAGGTAGGCTGTCTGCAAGTGTTCATTTCTCACTCTATCCTTTCAAGTCCGGTCCCTGAGTCTCATCCCATCTACTTAGCAGTCCTTCTGCAGTGCCATTTCCTCAATCCCTTACACCTATCCTAGTAGATCATTCCAATCTCTCCCCCTATTAGAGAGGCCTCCACTACATCTACTCCCACGTTCGTACGCCTCATACTATGTTGATTTACCCAGAATCCCCCAGTGGCCACACTTATGAAGATTCCAGAGTTTTCCCACAGGCAGCACACAGGTACCACACTCTCCTACGAGCCAGAGAGCAAACAAAACCAAGAACAAAACACCCAATGATCAAAGAAAGAACAGGTATCAGTACCTAGAACTACAGCTTTTTATTTCCAAACCAATAGCAGCCAGGACAATACGAATTCAATAGAGGCCCGCAATCCTGCTACAGTAGACCCAGAGTATGACAACATATATGAAACAAGAGTAAAAGACCTTAAAAAGACTTCACAGTCTCCATGAATATAATAGAAGTCCTGAAAGAGGAAAGAATACATTCCTTTAAGAAATCTTTAAAAATGCAAAGGGTGGAAGAAAAAGAATAAACCCATTGAAGACCTGAAAATGGAAATAGAAATAAAATAAAGCATAAACAAAAGGAAGATGGAAAAAAGTAGGAACTTAAAGAGAAACTATAAAGGCAAGCTTCATCAACAGAATACAAAAGATGGAAAAGTTAACTACAGCCATTGAAGACCTGATAGAAGAAATTAATACTTTGTCCAAAATAGTTAGATCTAAAATATCCCTGGAGGAAAGAGAGAGGGGAGGGTTGAGAAATTAATGAATTAATCTGGGACATTATTAAAATACCAAATCTAAGAATGATAAGAATAGAGGAGAGGCAAAAACTTCTCAAAAACCCAGAGCAAACTCTGGGTTGAGTTTCAGCAAACTCAAACTAGAGAAAGACTAGCCAGTAAGTGTACATCTCTATAGTTCTATGAGTGTTGAGATCCTACTATAGAAAACTACCAGTACACTCAGTTTCTTCTAAATAATAAAGTATCCTTCATGTACTTTGTTCTGTGGCTGGTTCCAAAGTGTGAAATAATTTTCAAATAAATGTGAGGAAAATAAAAATAAAAAAGCATTTCTATGCTTCATGGATCTATTTTGTTCACACACATGCATAGCAAATTTGTTTTGAACTCTGTGTCATAAAGGGCAAAGGAATATCAGTTGTCTGATGTTTTTCATCAGTGAGATCAAAATTTGAGGGAAAAAATATGCTGACAATAGCCTGAGAACAGAACACCTGTGACTTTCAAAGTTTTGTTTTCTCTGCTTCATCTATTTTTCTTCATTGCTTTATTTCTTACACAAGTTAAATTTAGATAATCATTCTACCAATAGTGAGGCAGGATTTTAGCACTCCACTAAAAGTTTTCTAAAAGACATTTATTTCTTTTTAGTTTATTATTTCCTCATTCATTCATTCATTTCTAAGACTAAGGCTTATATAGCCCTGGCAGGCTTTGAAATACTTACATAGATCAGTTTAGCCTCTATATAAAGAGAATGGCATTGCAGGGGGTATTACTGAGTCCAGAACTTTTATTCTCCAAACCCTAAACTCATGTTAACAGTCATTTTCATGTTATATTTCAAAATTATGTATTTTGTGTAAGTAATGTCAATTTAACTAAGTGGAGATATTTCAAATTAATTTTAGATATTTAAATAAAATTGATATTTCCTTCACAGGTTCCTTTCTCATTAATATGTAAACAAGGTACTTGACTGAGACTTGTGAATTCAGCATTTCTGTACTTTAATGGAAATGCTGATATGCAGCAATATTTCTTTCTAAGCTTCATCTTTGCTCGAAGGTCATTGAGGTTTCAATGATTAAAAATGCTCAAAAATGCACTTCATACTAATCTTGTGAGGGGCACAGATGGTCTGACCTCTGTTGAAATTAGATATAATTTTAAAAATATGCATCAGTCTTAAAATTAGCTTCTTTAAAATTTGTTCATCTCAAGTTGTTTTTCTAATATATATTTATGTTCCTTATTTAAATTGAACGCAAGATTGTTCTTTAATGAAATGCAGATAAAGGTATTAGAAATGAAAATATTTTCATGAAAGTAACAGGAAAAGTTAACATCTTCAATCCATAGGATTCCTTCTCTACAATTCAAAACATGTTTTGGTAATGTGTTTTCTAATCTGGAAAACTTACCTGAAAATGGTTCATCTATTTATTAATAAGGTTGTTACCCCAAGGATGCACACTAAAGTGAAATAGAGTCTTATTTTAGTATATTCTCACATCTACTCATCCTCTTTTTCTAAGCAAGAATTCTTTGATAATTTTTATAAAAATGCATATACTTAGAATGTCTTTAAAATAAACTAATGTGTTTTTGACATTTTCTAGAAATTTGCTGAAGAACTGCAAAGATAACTCAACTCCCTGATATTTTATGTTTGTAAAACTAAGTTAGTTGTGTGAAAGAAATGTGATGGCTTAGAATTGCAATTTGTCTCTAAACACTCTTGTCACCATTAATATAAAATGATACTTCATTCTACTTTTTTCAGTCATTGCAGTAAACCCCATAGTGAAAGGATTTGATTAGATATGAATGTCAACTGGTTGTAATCTTAAACACTTACATGTGCACAATAATAGTACACATAGATTCAGAAATGTTTTAATATTTCTTTTTGACACAAAAAGAGAACATCCCTTTAGATTCAGGGTTGGTAGCTTCTTTTCAGATCTAACTTTTTAGTTCTATATTTCAAACAATAATCAAGACATTTGAATTAAAAAAAATAATGTTGAGTCATGATACCATTATGTAGTATGTTGAAAAGCAACTGAGCTTGTGGCTTCCTATAAATGGCAGTACAATCAATGAACAATAATTTGAATTTCAGAGGACTCCTGATCACAGGCAATTCTATTTTAAGCCCAATGAGATTTAGGCATGGCAGCAAAAGCTATCAGCCTTTCTTTATTTTTAGAGTGGGTACAAAGTATATTTTTCACCTTTGATATACTTATTAGAAAAATAATGCAGTATGAAAGCAGCAAATTGTATTATCAGTTCTAGCTATCTAGATTTTGATTGAGTTCTATTGCTGTTTTAGTTGATTGTTAATATATACTCAAGTTGTTATTTGTTTTCCTTTCTTTCAAGTAAGGATCTTAAGAGAAAACATAGAAGCAAGTTAAACAACTCAGCCAAAATTCACAGAAAGAAAAATGTGATTTTGAATCACATGACAATTGTAAATCTTCTGCTTACTGTGTTTTCCTAGAGCTTCTATTGAAGCTGGGATGTACAAAAACATATGGTCTTCAAGATCCAGTAATACCACTTTTGGGTATATATCCAAAAGGTGTTCAATGATGCCACAAGGACATGTGCTTAACTATGTTCATAGCAGCATTGTTTTGTCATAGCCAGAAACTGGAAACAATCTAAATTCCCCTCAACTGAAGAAAGGATAAGAATGTGGTGCATTTACACGATGGAGTACTACACAGCAGAAAAAAATTAATGACATCTTGAATTTTGCAAGAAAATGGATAGAGCTAGAAAACATTATTTTGAGTGAGGAAATCCTGACACAGAAAGATATCACATGTATTCACTCATCGGTGGTTTTTAAACATAAAGAAAAAACAAAACAGCCCACAAACCACAATCCCAGAGAAAATTAGACAATGAGGACAGTAAGAGAGACTTTCATAGATCAAGTCTACAAGGGAAGTAGAAAAAGACAAGATTTCCTGAGTAAATTGGGAACATGGGGACCTTGGGGAGCAGTTGAAGGGAGGAAGGGAAAGGCAGAGGGGGAACAGAGAAAAATGTAGAACTCATTAAAAATCAATGAAAAATTTAAAACTTAGTTTATTTATTTATTTTTTCCATTCAAAATTTTACACTTCCTCCCCTCCTTCCATTCACCTGCAGCTCCCCCACTCCCCCTCCTCCTTTCCCTCTCTTCTTAAGAGAGGGCAGGGAAACATTCCCTATGGAAAGTCCAAGACCCTTCCCCCTACATTCAGGCCTAGAAATCTTTGCATCCAAATTGACTAGAGTCCCAAAAAGCTAGTATATGCGGAAGAAACAAGTCCCAGTGCCTTTAACAATGGCTTCTCAGTCAGCCCCCATTGTCAGCAATATTCAAAGTGTCTGGTTTGATAACATGCTCATTCAGTCCTGGTCCAGCTGGATTTGGTGAGTTCCCATTAGAACAGGCACACTGTCTCAGTGGGTGGACCAACCCCTCACAGTCCAGACTTCCTTGTTCATCTTTTCCCTCCTTCTGCTCTTCAACTGGACCTTGGGAGCTAAGTCCATTGCTCTGATGAGGGTCTCTGTCTCTATCTCCATCCATCGCTGAATGAAGATTCTATGAATTTCAGAGTAAAGGGTCAGGAAAAGGTTCTTCAATCAAATGGACCTAAGAAACAAGTGGGTGTGGCTATACTAATAGCTAACAAAATTGACTTCAAACTAAAATCAATCAGAAGAGATGGAGATGGACCCTTTATACTCATAACAGGAACAATTCATCAGGATAAAGTCTCAATCCTGAATATCTATGCCCCTAAAATAAAAGCACCCTCATATGTAAAAGAAACCTTACTTGAACTCAAAGCACATATCAAACCCCACACACTAATAGTAGGAGGCTTCAACACTCCTCTCTCACCAATGGACAGGTCAACCAGACAGAAATCAAACAGAGAAATAAGAGAAATAATGGACGTAATGAATCAAATGGACTTAACAGACATCTATAGAACATTCCACACAAATAAGAAAGAATATATCTTCTTCTCAGCATCTCATGAAACCTTCTTGAAAATTGATCACATACTCAGTAACAAAGGAAATTTCAACAGATACAAAAAAAAATTAGTAACCACATGTGTCTTATCAGATCACAATGGAATAAAGTTAGAATTTAACAACAATTCTACACCCAGAAAGCCTACAAACTCATGGAAACTAAACAGTCAACTACTGAACCACCCCTGAGTCAGGGAAGAAATAAAGAAAGAAATTAAAATCTTCCTTGAATTCAACAAGAATAAAGACACAACATACCCAAACCTATGGGACACTATGAAAGCAGTGCTAAGAGGAAAGTTCATAGCACTAAGTGCCCACATTAAAAAAAAAAAATGGAGAAAGCTCACATTAGAGACTTAACAGCACAGCTGAAAGCTCCAGAAAAAAAAAGCAGACTCACCCAGGAAGAGTAGAAACCTGGAAATAATCAAACTGAGGGCTGAAATCAACAAAATAGAAACACAGAAAACAATCCAAAGAATCAATGAAACAAAGAGTTGGTTCTTTGAGAAAAATCAACAAGATTGACAAGCCCCTATCCAAACTAATCAAAAGGCAGAGAGAGAAAGTGCAAATTAAGAATATCAGAAATAAAAAGGGGAACATAACAACAGACACTGAGGAAATTCAGAGAATTATTAGGTCTTACTACAAAGGGCTATTTACCACAAAGTTGGAAGATGTAAAAGAAATAGATTTTTTTAGATAATTACCATATACCAAAATTAAATCAAGACCAGGTGAACAATTTAAATACACCTATAAGTCGTGAGGAAATAGAACCTGACATAAACAACCTCCCAACCAAAAAAAGCCCAGGACCAGATGGTTTTAATGCAGAATTTCCCCAGAAATTCCAAGAAGAGCTGAAACCTATACTCCTTGAGGTGTTTCACATAAGAGAAACAGAAGAGTCATTTAATGATGCTGCAGTTACCCTGATACCAAAACCACACAAAACTCAACCAAGATAGAGAATTAAGGACCAATCTCACTCATGAACATCAATGCAAAAATTCTCAATAAAAAGTTATTAAATAAAGGAAAAAGAAGTATGGTCTTGAAATGAATATGTTCATCCATGTGTCTGTTCTGGATATAAACAGAAGTCTTTCAAAATGAATATTCTTTAGTGTTCTCAATAATTTTACCTTACTTTCTTTGTTCAGGAAAAGTTAACAGGATTCCCCCATGCAATGTTACTTTTCATAAGTCATCTTTCCATATTGTGTGCCAATAGGCAGCATTGATGTGGTCTGCTTTATTACTGAGAAAGTATATTTCTACTAATACAAAGCCACATTAACTTTTCCTAACACTTGTTCACTGAGATGAAAGTATTTGGCCCAAAGTTGATGGCGTGAGCTATTTATGAGATCCACATAGGTCAGAAAGCAAGCAGGATTCACCTTTCTGAAACTGACTTACTTTGTTTCCTGTAAGTCTCATGAAAATTAGATTTCTCAAATATTTCTAGTCATTTGACTTTATCTTTTCTCTTAGTGTCCACCTTGTTTATAGCTTTTCAATTAAACTGTTAAAGCTTATGTTAGTTCTTTCCAAACATGTAACTTATTCTACCATAGTCTGTAGTCAATGGAGTCTGACATAATAGTGAATATACTGAAGTATTTAAAGACTTTTTCTTACAAATGCACAAGTAATCACTTAAACAGCAATTTACGAGATTTAAAATTTATGTAATATCAGTGGACAAGGCTTAATCTACCTTATTTTTGTATGTATTTTTGCACATTATCACCTTTTGCAGTAAAAATTCCTATCTGATTGTTGTGTTTTTCTTATTTTTATTTGTAAGAAGTTAATAATTTGTTACTTTTATGACCATCACAGCTAAAAGAATTAAAAAGTACAACTTTGGGAATTTACTTTTTGTTTGTTTTGTGTACTGTAACAGACTTTTGCTGTTAAATTTTAAATTAGAGTATTTTTATTATGACTACATGCCATGGGAAACTTGCCATTTTATGAGTGGAAGGGGAGGAAAAACAGATGACAGATGGGAAGGGAAGAGGGATTGGAAGTAGAGCAGGGAAATAAAACTGTGGTGGAAATATAAAATAATAATAATGTCAAATATTTAAAAGTAAATGAATAAATACCAAGTTTCTATTTAAAATATATATTGTCTATTTTATTTTGTTGATGGCATTAACATTATATACTGGATACTCAAAATTTAGTGCCCATTATGACCTAATTAATAAATTCTGTAGCAAGGTATAAAATATACACATACATGCATATTACTTTTTAAATAATAGGTATTTCTTTAAATGGATTATATATTCAAATAATACTTGTTTTATTGCTCAAAAACATATTATATGTAATATGCATGTATAACATAAATCCTGAATGTATGTAATTCAAATAATTCAATAACTATAGTGTACTAAAGGAGCTTAAGTTACTTTTGTCAAAACCTATAGTATTGGATAATCAAAACAATGTGGTAAGGTATGAAAATTGAAATGTTATATTTTACACTTGTAACACAGGAATTTTTTTAAATGAAAATCTGTAAAGCTTTTAGTCATATAGCTATGAGCATAAGATAAGAGTAAGTTTAATTTAATAATTCCTTCTGATTACTCACTAGATATATTCATCCTAATTCAGAGAAAAATTATCAAATTATTTTATTTAAACATTCTTTATTGATAGTAATTTATTGTATTCCTCAAAAAGGTTAGTTTTTTAGTCTATGTAAAAACGTATCACTGTCAAATTATGAATTCCAGCTAAACACACACATATATACACACACATATATAATAAAATGCAGAGGTAGAGAAATAGACAGAAATAAGATACTACCCATTTACAAACTGAACAATTAGTTGCAAATAACAGGCTAATATTTGAATATTTTTCTTAAGTACAATTCATTTGTTCTGCATAGGTTGTTTGCATATTCCTGTGAATCTGTTTAGCATCAATTTTTAGAGATATGATATGAATAATTTTAACTATCTTTGACTACCATCTATGCACATACATTTTAAGTACAAGGAATCATTACAGATCAAAAATTAAACATAGAAACAATATAGATCAATAAAACAGATTTAATGTGATGGCTTCCTTGTTTGCTTTTTCGATCTAGAGCAATGAGCCAAAAATATTAACACAAATTTCAGGTCACCAAATTTGCACAGTGAATCTAGGCCAGTTTTAGCCTTGAAAATGGCCCAGTTTGAAAAATATCAAATAAAAATAATTAAAGTAACTATCTTGAAATAGTAACAAACCCATATATTTGGTGATAGTTCACAGCACAGACATAATTAAGTTTCATAATTATGTTGTCACAAGGAACAGCATAAATAGGTGTTCAGAAACCACAATCATTCTTCTTCAATCATAATAAAACTCTTTGCATCAGTGAAACTTAGGTCATCTAGGCGTTAAAAGCTAATTCCTTGAAGTACCTAGCATAATATTTTATAATGAAGGAGTATCATTTAGGCATGCTGAACTACAGGGAAAATGAAAGGCTGAAAAGTGGAACCAATGATGACAGGTGTTTCCTCCCTCTGCTATTACCGTAGAGTAAATAGCTGAGCTTAATGTCTTGAAGCTGTTGATAATATTTTTTCTAAGTACTTGAACATTAATTATCTCTCTGATAATACCCTAAGGAATAATTTGAAATGCATTGACCTCTTAAAAGATTATCATAAGCAGCATTTTAATTAGATTTACAAAATCAGTTCAAGTATCTATATGAATAAAATTTTATGAAATGCATGGTCCGGTTTTGTTTCAGCACACAATATATGGTATGCTATATCAGCACACATAACTTCTATGCTTTGAACAATCTATCCTAAAAATAAAATACTATTTTATGTATTAAAAGGATTGAAAATAAGCACTGATAATTGTGAATGATGGTTTTAGAATTTAAATATCAGAAATAAATATATAAATTTCAAACATCCTTTGAATGCTGGTCACTAAAGGAAAAGGTAATTCAGGATGAATTGTGAATCACCATATTATATCTTTTTTAACTCTTTTTATTGACCTTTGTTTTTTTTTCTGCTTCCCTCCCTTCCTTTCCCTCCCCATCTATCCTCTCCCATGGTCTCCATACTCCCAATTAACTCAGGAGATCTTGTTTTTTTCTACCTCTCATGCAGATTAGATCCATGTATGTCTCTCTTACAGTCCTCATTGTTGTCTAGGTTCTATGAGATTGTGAATTGTAGGCTGATTTACTTTGCTTTACGTCTAAAAGCCACTCACGAGTGAGTACCTATGATAATTTTCTTTCTGGGTCTAGATTACCTCGCTCAATATAATGTTTTCTAGATCAATCCATTTACCCACAGATTTCAAGATATCATTATTTTTTTTCCTGTGGTGTAGTACTCCATTATGTAAATGTACCGTATTTTTTTTACACATTATTTGGTAGAGGAGCATTTGCGTTGTTTTCAGGCTCTAGACACGACAAATAATGCTGCTTTGAGCATAGCTGAGTACTTGTCCTTGTGGTATGATTAAGCATCCTTTGGGTATACACCTGAAAATGATATTGCTGGGTCTTGAGGTAGGTTGTTTCCGATTTTTCTAAGAAAATGACATTCAGGCATCAAAAGCAGTTGTACCAGTTTGCACTCCTAGCAGCAATGAAGGAGTGTCCCCTTTACTCCACATCTTCTCCAGAATAAGTTGTCATCAATGTTTTTGATCTTGGCTATTCTTTTTTTTTTAGTATTTATTTATTTATTATGTATACAATATTCTGTCTGTGTGTATGTCTGCAGGCCAGAAGAGGGCACCAGACCTCATTACAGATGATTGTGAGCCACCATGTGGTTGCCGGGAATTGAACTCAGGACCTTTGGAAGAGCGGGCAATGCTCTTAACCACTGAGCCATCTCTCCAGCCCCCGATCTTGGCTATTCTTACAGTAGGAGATGGAGTCTCACAGTTGTTTTGATAGGCATTTCTCTGATGACTAAGTATGTTGAACATTTCTTTAAGCGTCTTCAGCCATTTTAGATTTCCCTGTTGAGAGTTCTCTGTTTAGGTCTGTATTTCATTTTTTGGGGGGAGGAGGTATTGGATTATTTGTTCTTTCAATGACCAATTTCTTGAGTTCTTAGTATGTTTTGGAAATCAGTCCTCTGTCTGATGTGCCTTGGTGAAGATTTTTTCCCATTCTGTAGGCTGCCTTTTTGCGACCATGTCCTTTGCTTTACAGAAGTTTCCCTGTTTCCGGAGGTTCCGCTTATTAACTGTTTCTCTCTGTGCTACTGGTGTTATATTTAGGAAATGATTTTCTGTGCCAATGTGTTCAAGTATATTTCCCACTTTCTCTTCTGTGATGTTCAGTGTGCCTTGCTTTATACTGAGGTCTTTGATCCATTTGGACTTGAGTTTTGTGTATGGTGATAGATTTGGATTTATTTTCATTCTTCTACATGGTGATAGCCCCTTATGCCATCATCATTTGTTTAATATGCTTTTTTCATTTTATAACTTTTGATTATTTGTTAAAAATCAAGTTTTCATAGGTATGTGGATTAATATCTGGGTGTTCAATTCTGTTTTGTTAGTCCTCCTGTCTGCTTTTATGCCAGTATCAGGCTGTTTTCTGTACTGTAACTCTGTGGTAGAGCTTTTTTTTTTTTTCAGAGATTGTGAGGTCTCCAGAAGTTACTTTATTGTACAGGATTGGTTTGGTTATCCTTGGTCTTTTCTTTTCCTTATGAAGTTGAGCATTTCTCTTTTGAGTTTGTGAAGAATTTTCCTGGGATTTTTCTGAACATTGCATTGAATCTGAAGATTGCTTTTTGTAAGTTTGCTATTTTTACTAAGTGAATTCTTCCTACCCAAGAGCATGGGAGTTCTTACCATCTTCTGCTGTCTTCTTCAATTTCTTTCTTCAAATATTTAATTTTTTTGTCATACAGGCCTTCCAATTGTTTTTTAGAGTTATTCCAAGGTATTTTATATAATTTATGGCTATTGTGAAGGGCGATGTTTTTCTGATTATCATCTTTCTCAGATCATTTATCATCTGTGTAATGAGGGTTATTGATTTTTTTGAGTTAATTTTGTATTCTGCTACATTATTGAAGGCTACAGTATAGAAGTTTCTTGGTAGATTTTTGGGTCACTTATGAAAACTATCAAATTTTCAGCAAAAATTGAAAGTTTGACATCTTTTCTGATTTACATACCATTGATCCTCTTTTTTTTGCCTTATTGCTTTGATTAGAATCTCAAGTCCTATATTGAAAAGATATGTCTTGTTCCTAATTTCAATGGGATTGCTATGAGCTTCTCTCCATTCAGTTTGGTGTTGGCTGTTGGCTTACTGTATATTGCCTTTATTATGTTTAGGTATGTTCCTTGTATCCATGCTCTCTCCAAGACATTTATCATGAAGGGAAGTTGTATTTTATGAAAGGCTTTTTCAGCATCTAATGAGATGATCAAGGTTTTTTACCAGTTTTTTACATGGTGGATTTCATTGACAGATTTTCATTTGTTGAACCTTCCCACATCTCTGGGATAAACCCAACTTGTTGGATGATTTTTTCTGAGGTGCTCTTGGATTTTGTTTACCAATATTTTATTGAGTATTTTACATCAATGGTCATGCGTGAAATTTGCTTGTAATTTTCATTTTTAGTAATGTCTTTGTGTGGTTTGGGTATCAGGGAAATTGTAGCCTCATACAAAGAGTTTGGCAATGTTTCTTCTTTTTCTATGGTGTGGAACAATTTGAGGAGTATGGGTATAAGCTCTTCTTTGAAATCTTGTAGAATTCTGCACTGAAACCATATGTTTCTGGGCTTTTATTATTTGCGAGTCTTTTAATGACTGTTTCTATTTTTTTAGCATGTATAGATCTATTTAATTTGTGTATCTGATCTTGATTTAACTTTTTGTAAGTAATATTTATCCAGAAAATTGTGTATATCCTTTAAATTTTCTAATTTTTTGGAGTAAAAGTTTCAAAGTATGACCTCATGTTTCTTTGGGTTTTATCCATGTCTGTTGTTATGTCTCCCTTTTCATTTCTGACTTTGTTAATTTGGATATTCTCTCTGTGTCTTTTGGTTATTTGTACAAAGGTTTATCTACTTCGTTGATTTTCATGAAAATGGACTTTTTGTTTCATTGATTCTTTATTTTTTCCCTTATTTAAGAAAAAGTCATCTTTAGACTTATCTGCAAACAAGTCCTTGGAAATTGTGTGTGGTTTTTTTTTTTTTTTGATTAATGATGGATGTATAAGGACCCAATCTTTTAACGGTGGTTTAATCCCTGAGTAGGTGGTCCTATGTTAGAAAAGAAAACAAACTGAGTAAGCCATGGAGATAAGACTCTTCCATGATCTTCACAGTTCCTGTTTTGACTTCCTTCAAAAATGTACTGTTACCTGGAAATGTAAGATGAAATAAACACTTTCTCTCAAGTTACTGTTGTCCACGATTTGGGACAGAACCAAAGGAGGAAAATAACATAGTTTTAATACTTCAAAATTACCCATCATCTAAAAAATTTCATCTTTCACATCTTTTTGTTTTGTTTTGTTTTGCAGCAACTGCCTAATACTGTTATACAAAAACGAAGCTTAGACTTACTCTGCACAACACCTATGAAAGTTCACTTGATCCTCTAGTGAAAATCTGGTATCCTTTTCATTCTTACATTACCAAATATGTTAAAAGGCAATTAGTTAATTCTCACAAATTTTCTGTTTGGATACAGGCCAGATAAACTTGGCTACTGATATTGCTATCATTATTTTCTGTTTACCCCCAAATAAAATTGATCCTGTTGTTCCCAAAAAATACCATTCTTTATAAGTTCTGTTTTCAGATGATTCTGGCAACTATTTTGCTGAAAGAATATAGACTTGGAAAATTAAGTTACCTTATGTTACTTCTCAGTGTCTGCATTTCCAAGCATTCTTATTTATAGATAATTTAGTAGTTGTTTTCAATGAAGTGCTTTCAAAATGAAGTCTTACTTTTGCATCTAGTCATCATCAAATATGGTAAAAAATATAGGAACTTGACATTTAAGTCATCCATATTTATTATTTTGTCTAAGTCACATTAGTTGCTGGGATATTATATTATTTTTACAGCAGCAGAAGAAATAGTTTTAAGAATAAGAGCTGTGGACCAGCAAGTGGCTCTGATCCTGTGGAGGGGACAGGGGGTGAGTGCAAAGGGACGGGAGTCCCTTTGTTCTGATAGCCGGCCTGCAGCAAGCTAAGACTGCAGGCAGGGAGACTTCTGACCAGCGAGTGGCTCTGATCCTGTGGAGGGGTAAGTGTGTTGTTCCTGACCACCACACAAGTCCGGTTAGGGAACACACAATATTCCCGCCATCCTTATCTCCCTGGCTACTCCAAAGGGGCAGCTTCCCCCAGCTAAACCCTCTCTCCTGCTACGCCATCCCAGCATTCTGCCTGGAACCTCTACCCTTCCCCTCTTCCTTTTTCGGGGCTTAAATTCCTCCATCTCAGCCTGGGTGGGCACCGCAGGCTGGACAGGCGGTGAGTGCAAAGGAACGAAAGTCCCTTTGTTTTAATAGCCTGCCTGCAGCAAGCTAAGGCTGCAGGCAAAGTGATTCCTGGATAGCAAGGGGTACTAATCCAGTAGAAGAAGACCCAGTGGAGGCAAGAGCCATTGGAGAGCATCTGAAGGAAGAGATGGGCAGGCACCAAGGCAAGAATTCCTCCAACAATCTGAAAAACAACATGAAAACACCAGATCCCAGTGATCTTACGACAGAAGGACTTGAACACCCGACCGGAAGAAGTGGAAAACAGTGTCATTATGAAAGTAATAGAGTCTCTTAAACAGGGTATGAATAACTCACTTAAAGAAATAGAAGAGAAATATAACAAAAAGATGGAAGAAATGAGTAAAGATATGGAAGACAAATATAACAAAAAGTTTGAAGAAATGAGTAAATTCATAAATGATACCCTGGGAAACCAAGAAAAAACAATCAAACAGGTAATGGAATCAGTTCAAGAATTGAAAACTGAAATGGAGGCAGTGAAGAAAACACAAACCGAGGGCCGGCTGGATATGGAAAATCTAGGTAAACAAACAGAGACTTCAGGAACAAGCATAACCAATAGAATACAAGAGATAGAAGAATGACTCTCAGATTATGAAGACACCATAGAGAAAATAAAAGCCCTGAACAAAGAAAACAGCAAATCTAACAAATTCTCATCACAAAACATTCAGGAAATATGGGACATAATAAAAAAAAAATCTAAGAATAATAGGAGTAGAAGAAGGAGAAGAATTGCAGATCAAAGGTCCAGAAAATATATTCAACAAAATTATAGAAGAAAACTTTCCCATCCTAAAGATTGATATTCCTATGAAGGTGCAAGAAGCATACAGAACACCAAATAGACTGGATCAGAAAAAAACATCCCCTCGCCATATAGTATTCAAAACACAAAGCATTCAGATTAAAGAAAGGATATTAAGAGCTGCAAAGGTAAAAGGTCAAGTAACCTATAAAGGTAAACCTATCAGACTTACATCAGACTTCTCTATGGAATCCATGAAAGCCAGAAGGTCCTGGATAGAGGGACTGCAGAAACTAAGGGACCATGGATGCAAGCCCAGACTACTATACCCAGCCAAGCTTTCGTTCACTATCAACGGAGAAAACAAAATATTCCAGGATAAAAACAAATTTAAACAATACATAACTACTAATCCAGCCTTACAGAGAATATCAGAAGGAAAATTACATACCAAGGAATCCAACATTCCCAACACTGCCTACAATAACTCAGACATCTAGTGACCCTTCACTAGCACAACTCAAAGAAGGAAAACACATACACTCTACTTCCCCAAAAAAAAAAAAATGACCGGAGTCAACAACCACTGGTCATTAATATCTCTTAATACCAATGAACTCAATTCACCTATAAAGAGGCACAGACTTAGAGATTGGATAAGAAAACAGGATCCAACATTCTGCTGTTTACAAAGAAACACACCTCAACCACAAAGACAGACACCTACTCAGAGTAAAGGGTTGGGAAAAGGTTTTCCAAGCAAATGGACCTAAGAAACAAGCTGGTGTGGCCATTCTAATATCTAACAAAATCGACTTCAAACTAAAATCAATCAGAAGAGATGGAGATGGACATTTCATACTCATAACAGGAACAACTTATCAGGAAGAAGTCTCAATTCTGAATATCTATGCCCCTAATATAAAGGCACCCACATATGTAAAAGAAACTATACTAGAACTCAATGCAGTCATCAAACCACACACGCTAATAGTAGGAGACTTCAACACTCCTATCTCACCAATGGACAGGTCAATCAGACAGAAACCAAACAGAGAATTAAGAGATTTATTGGAGGTATTGAATCAAATGGACTTAACAGACATCTATAGAACACTCCACCCAAATAGAAAACAATATACCTTCTTCTCTGCAGTTCATGGAACATTCTCGAAGATTGACCACATACTTGGTAACAAAGCAAACTTTCACAGATACAAAAAAATATTAATAACCAACTGTGTCTTGTCAGATCACCATGGATTAAAATTAGAATTCAACAACAATGCTAACCCCAGGAAGTCAACAAACTCATGGAAGTTGAACAGTCAACTACTAAATCACCCCTGGGTCAAAGACGAAATTAAGAAAGAAATTAAAGTCTTTCTTGAATTTAATGAAAACAAAGACACAACATACTCAAACCTATGGGACACTATGAAAGCAGTGCTAAGAGGAAAGTTCATAGCAATAGGTGCCCAAATAAAGAAAACGGAGAAAGCACACATTGGAGACTGAACAGCACACTTGAAAGCTCTCGAAAAAAAGAAGCTGATTCACCCAGGAGGAGTAGAAGACTGGAAATAATCAAACTGAGGGCTGAAATCAGCAAAATAGAAACAGAGAAAACAATCCAAAGAATCATGAATCAAAAAGCTGGTTCTTGGAGAAAATCAACAAGATTGAAAACCCCTATCCAAACTAATCAGACGGCAGAGAGAGAACATGCAAATTAATAGGATTAGAAATGAAAAGGGGGACATAACCACAGACACAGAGGAAATTCAGAGAATCCTTAGATCTTACTATGAAAGTTTATATGCCACAAAGTTGGAAAATGTAAAAGAAATGGACATTTTATTAGATAAGTACCATATACCAAAGTTGAACCAAGATCAGGTGAACAATTTAAATAGACCTGTTAGTCGTGAAGAATTAGAAGCTGTTATCAGAAATCTCCCTACCAAAAGAAGTCCAGGAACAGATGGTTTCAATGCAGAATTCTACCAGAACTTCCAGGAAGAGCTAATACCTATACTCCTTAATGTATTCCATAATATAGAAACAGAAGAGTCATTGCCAAACTCCTTTTATGAAGCTACAGTTACCCTAAAACAAAAACCACACAAAGACATAAACAAAGAAAGAGAATTACAGGCCAATATCCCTCATGAACATCGACGCGAAAATTCTCAATAAAATCCTGGCAAACCGAATCCAGGAACACATTAGAAAAATTATCCATTATGATCAAGTAGGCTTCATCCCAGAGATGCAGGGCTATGTTCAACATACGCAAATCTATCAATGTAATCCATCATATAAATAAACTGAAAGAAAAAAAACCATATGATCATTTCATTGGATGCTGAAAAAGCATTTGACAAAATTCAACACCCATTTATGATAAAGGTGTTGGAGAGACTGGGGATACAAGGATCATACCTAAATATAATAAAAGCAATATACAGCAAGCCAACAGGTAACATCAAATTGAATGGAGAGAAACTCAAAGCCATTCCACTAAAATCAGGAACACGACAAGGCTGTCCACTCTCTCCATACGTCTTCAATATAGTGCTTGAAGTTCTAGCAATAGCAATAAGACAACATAAGGAGATCAAGGGGATTCGAATTGGAAAGGATCAAGTTAAACTTTCGTTTTTTGCTGACGATATGATAGTGTACATAAGTGACCCCAAAAACTCTACCAAAGAACTCCTACAGCTGATAAACACCTTTAGTAACGTGGCAGGATACAAGATCAACTCCAAAAAAATCAGTGGCCCTCCTATACACAAAGGATAAAGAAGCAGAGAGGGAAATCAGAGAAACATCACCTTTCATGATAGCCACAAATAGCATAAAATATCTTGGGGATACTCTAACCAAGGATGTGAAAGACCTGTTTGACAAGAACTTTAAGTCTTTGAAGAAAGAAATTGAGGAGGATACCAGAAAATGGAAAGACTTCCCCTGCTCTTGGATTGGGAGAATCAACATAGTAAAAATGGCAATTCTACCAAAAGCAATCTATAGATTCAATGCAATCCCCATCAAAATCCCATCAAACTTCTTCACAGACCTTGAGAGAACAATAATCAAGTTTATATGGCAAAACAAAAAACCCAGGATAGCCAAAACAATCTTATACAATAAAGGAACTTCAGGAGTCAGTACCATCCCTGACTTCAAACTGTATTACAGAGCTACAGTATTGAAAACAGCTTGGTATTGGCATAAGAACAGAGAAGTCGACCTTTGGAATCGAATAGAAGACCCGGATATTAACCCACAAACCTATGAGCACCTAATTTTTGACAAGGAAGCTAAAGGTATACAATGGAAGAAGGAAAGCATCTTTAACAAATGGTGCTGGCCTAACTGGATGTCAACCTGTAGAAGAATGAAAGTAGATCCATACCTATCACCATGCACAAAACTCAGGTCCAAATGGATTAAAGACATCAACATTAATCTGTCCACTTTGAACCTGATAGAAGAGAAAGTGGGAAGTAGTCTACAAGATATAGGCACGGGAGGCCTCTTCCTAAGTAGGACCCCAGTAGCACAGACAATAAGAGAAACAATGAATAAATGGGATCTACTGAAACTGAGAAGATTCTGTAAAGCAAAGGACACTGTCAGTAAGACAAAAAGGCTGCCTTTTGACTGGGAAAAGATCTTCACCAACCCCTCATCAGACAAAGGTCTGATCTCCAAAATATACAAAGAACTCAAGAAAGTAGACACTAAAACTCTAATTAACCCAATTAAAAAATGGGGTACTGAACTGAACAGAGAATTCACAACAAATGAACTTCGAATGGCCAGAAGACACTTAAGGTCATGCTCAACATCCTTAGTGATCAGGGAAATGCAAATCAAAACAACTTTGAGATACCATCTTACACCTGTCAGAATAGCTAAAGTCAAAAACACCAACGATAGCCTATGCTGGAGAGGATGTGGGGTGAGGAGAACACTCATCCATTGTTGGTGGGAATGCAGACTTGTGCAGCCCCTGTGGAAATCAGTGTGGCGGTTTCTCAGGAAACTGGGAGTCAACCTCCCTCAGGACCTAGCAATTCCACTCTTGGGAATATACCCTAGAGATTTCCTAACATACTACAGAAGCATTTGTTCTACTATGTTCATAGCAGCACTATTTGTAATAGCCAGAACCTGGAAACAGCCTAGGTGCCCCTCAATAGAAGAATGGTTAAAAAAGGTGTGGAACATATACACATTAGAGTTTTACTCAGCGGTAAAAAACAATGACATCTTGAATTTTGCATGCAAATGGATGGAAATAGAAAACGCTTTACTGAGTGAGGTAAGCCAGACCCAAAAAGAGGATCACGGTATGTATTCACTCATAAGTGTATTCTAACCATAATTAATGGTTTTTTAGCCTATTACTCGTGATCATAGAGAAGCTAAATAAGAAGACGAACATGATGAAGATCATTTAGCTATCCGCCAGGTGGTAGGAAATAGTCAAGAGTCCCAGGTAACCTCGGGTGCATGGGGGGGTGTGGGAAGGTTGTTGGAAGGGGAGAGGGTTAGAGAGACGGGAGTAGGGGAGGAATGGAGAAAGCTCGGTTGACCGGGATAGGGGGAAGGGAGGAAGGATGAATGTGGGATCAGGGAAGAATATATTTCAACTAAGGGAGTCATTTTAGGGTTTACAGGAGACTTGATTATATATGGGATCCCAGGTCCAAGGAGAGATCCCCAGATTGTTCTCTGGACAGAGGAGAGGGTGCCTGAACCGGCCTTGGCCCATAACCATACTGATGAATATTTTGCTTATCACCATATATCCTTCATCTGGCGATGGATGGCGATACCGACGGACACCCACATTGGAGCACCGGACTGAGCCCCCCAAGGTCCAAATGAGGAGCCGAAGGATGAAGAAAATGAAAAAGGAAATAAGAACTGCGAGGGGTGCAATCACCCACTGATACAAGGGGACGGATCTAATGAGAGTTTACCAAGGCCAGTTGGACTGGGATTGAAAGAGGACGTGATCCAACCAGATTCTCTGAGTGTGGCCGGATTCTCTGAATGTGGCTGGCCCGGAGTCTTTCTGAAAAGCCATTGACAATGACACTGGGACTAGTTTCCTCTGCATAAACTGGATTTTGGGGATCCAGTCTGCTTGGATACTCACCTTCCTGGACCTGGAGGGAGCGGGGAGGAACTTGAATTTCCCACAGGGCATCAAGCCCTGACTGCCATTAGGGACAAAGAGGGAGGAGGAGAGGGGGAGGGAGTGGGAGGTTGTTGGGAAGAGGGGCGTAAGTGGAAACTTTTATAATTTAATAAAATTACTTTAAAAAAAAGAATAAGAGCTGTAGAATAATTATTGTTTAATTGCATTTGTGTTTATTATGTCTTAGGCTGTCATTGATTCTGAGAATTACAAAAAACATCTTTAATCATCTGGCAAATTTCTGTGTAGTAAGGACTCAATATAAGCTAATATTTCAAAAATGAATTATTTAGTTACATAGTCACTCAACACATTAATTGGAAGATGCATATAACTGAATATATATATATATATATATATATATATATATATTTCATGCAATTATTCCATAAGATTTTTCTATATTATAATAATTTAAAATTTTAATTGGGAATTTAACATATATATTATTTTTGTTTGATCATATACTATTACTAAGAAAATAGATTTCACAATTTTAAGGTTTCAATTATGTGTAGACTTAGCAGAAGATTCACATACAATGTTTTAAATATTGTATAGTTAAGGAGGCCACTTATTCACATCATGGCTGCCTGGGCTCCCAAAGTAACCACACAGAAACTGAACCAGGTAAATCACTGTTTGGTCAATTATTTAAGTGTATTGCTAGCTATTTCTTACATCTCAAATTAACCCATCCCCATTATTTTATATTTTATCACGAGGCTCATGGCCTACTAGCAATGTTTCAGCATGTCTGTTTTTGGCAGTAGCTCCATGTCTTCTCTATGACTCTTCACCATTCTCCCAGCATTCAGTTTAGTTTTCCACACCTAGCTCTACTGTAGACTATCAGGCCAAGTCAGTTTCTTTATTTACCAATGATGTTTACAGAATACAGAGAGGAATCCCACATCATCTCCCCCTTTCTGTTTAAATACAAGGATAGTTTTAACGTTAACATATTAAAATTATATACAACAAAACAGGTATCAAGTAAAAATTATAGTTACTATTTTTATCTACACTTTATCTTTTAACATAATTAACAAAAACTATATCTAATTTATCTCATTTGTATGTATTCATCAAATCCATCAAAGACTTCAGAAGGATATAATATTATCTATGTAAACAGAAAGTGCATTGTAAGCAACTTCCAAAACTAGAAATGACACAAGCATCTCATTTTCTGGACAGTTACCCAAAATTCTTCTGAATCTTTGGGGCATCCATCTTCAGTCTACAGTCCCATAGTATCTGACAGACTTGTCTATGAAGCAGGAAATGTTAAAGACAATTCTGCCTATATTGACAGTTTGTCAAACACTTTTTTCTGTGTCCTGTAGAATGTCTCACAGACTCTTTCATGAAGCAGCAACCCTGAAGGATTGTCTCACTTTTAGGCAAGTTTAGCAGTCATTTCTCTGTGAATCACGCATGTCCAGTTCACACAGTATACCATCAAGCAGTCCAGGCATGAGTAATCTCTTGCCCAAATTGTTGGCAAACTCCAAAATGAGCCTCTTCAATGCCCATCTTCCTTTTGAAGTAATTGGTGCTGCAGGAGCAGATGTGTCTCATGTCATGAAAAGTCCTAACGTCTTAAAGCATTTTAAATCCTGACCCAATCCTCTATGGTTTCCTTATAACCTTTATTCTGAAAGTTCCTGAAAGATCTGAAGAATATCTATCTCCCTGAAATATATCTAGAAAACCTAACATTACTGAAGTTTTACTATTATAGAGCTTTGTCTATTACCTATATTTCTTAATTGTATATTACACTTTTTAATGAGCTGTACAAACACAATACCTTAATCAAGACCAGAAATATACATATAACAAAATTAACCCTAAATTTTATCAATAAACCAAGATATATAACAATGCAAATCTCTATAACATATATTCCTTTAAATGTAAACAAACATTTATAAACAATTATTCAGGAAATTTGGGCATAGTTCTCCCCAAACTACTTCCTGCTTTTTGTTGAGTGAGGTAATTTTTCAGGGTACTCACAGCAACCTTTCAGGGGCTCTTGGTCCATCAACCCACATTTGTCTAGAAGTGTTTAACAGCTTCTCACCCTCTGTGGAAACAAAAGAACCTCTTTTCCAAATCAAAATATTCTTAGACACATATTTTATATTTTTATATATAAATTTTATATATCTTTAAAATATATATATTAGTTTAGCTAACAACCCATACAATGAAATGTCTCTGTGCACTTAGCTCCTTCACAGTCAAAAAATTCAAAGAAAACACAATAACATACAAAATCCAGACTCTGTGTGTATATTCCATCTTTATATTGCATATTTGTTTTTACTTTATTACTTTTTTTTACAACTTTATTACTTTTTAGTTTAATAGTTATTTTACTGTCTTTACTACTTTAATCTATGGCTGTATGCATTTTTTTTACTGTCTCTTTACTCATTTTCTGGTCTTTCACAAGTCTACATACATTTATTTAATACTGTGATCCATTTAAACTTGTTTTTTAATCCGAATTTGTTTTTATTGCATATCTCTAATTACCTTTTGGACCAGAAACTCTTTTTTGCAATGCTAAGTAGGCATGACTAAGTCCAACTCCACAGTTCTGCCTGCTTGCTCCACACAGTCTAACATGGTGGAGTTGTATTTGATGCTTCTGAGAGACAAGCTCATTGTCCCATTTTCATGCTCACAGAGGGTCTATGTTGCTATTAAGCAAGTTGTAGTCCTCTGCTCACAAAACCCATTTAAATTCTCCATGTCTGGCCCTCTTCAGAGCATGTACTAGAAGTATGGCCTAGAAAGCTGCCATTTCAAAATGGCACACATTTTTTTTTTTCTGCTATCACTGAATCAGGAAGACCTCTCTTAAAATGGCTGTGGCATACTGCCAGCAAAATGTGGACTACCAGGAAGCCATGCTTAACTGTTTGTGTCTAAAAATTTTTAAGCTTTTAGGTTTTTCGTGCATGTCGCTAGCACATTTTAGAGCACCAATTTGTAGTAATGAGGCCATTTGTTTTTTCTCCAGCTGCCCAGACTCCTGAAATGACCACAAAGAAACTATATTAATTAAATCACTCTTTGGTCAAGTATTTAAATGTATTGCTACCTAACTCTTACATCTCAAATTAACCTATATTCATTATTTTATATTCCACCATGAAGCTCATGGTCTATGGCAAGGCTTTAGCATGTCTGTCTCTGGCAGTGACTCTATGGCTTCTCTCTGACTCTGCCTCCTTTCTCCCAGCATTCAGTTTTCCCTTCTTAGCTCTACTCTACCCTATCAGAACAAGCCAGTTTCTTTATTAACCAATGGTATTCACAGCAAACAGATAGGAATCACACATTAATATTGTGTGACTTTTATATGCCAAAAGACTTCTAAATTTCATGCACAGTAAAAGAATTTGATTAGAGCAAGCTCAATGAGATGTACTGATTCCTGTAAACCTTGAAGGAAACATATTTCAATACTTTTTAGATAATGCTTAATTGTTTTTTTTTTTTTTAAGTTACAATCCCCAATTGAGAAACCAGAGAATCTTTGAGGCAATTCACCCTGGTCTTTGTGATCTGAAGTCATTTCCAGTTTAGAAACACAACTATGATTTCTGCTCATCTCCTGTGTCCTAGCTTTTCAGCCCCAAAATAATTACACAGAAACCCTATTATTTAAATCACTGTTTGGCCCATTAGATTTAATTTCTTATTGGCTAACTATTACATCTTAATGTAACCCATCTCTATTAATCTGTGCATCACAATGAGATCATGGCCTACCAGCAAAGTTTCAGCATGTTTGTCTTTGGCAGCTCCATGGCTTATCTCTGATTCTGCCTCCTATCTCCCAGCATTCAGTTTAATTTCTTGTCTTGCTCTGTTCTTCTATAGCTCTGTTCTAGGCCCAAGGTGGTTCCTTTATTAACCAATGATATTCACAGCATACAAAGGAGAATCCCACATCACCTCCCATTTTCTATTTAAACAAAAAGGAAGGTTTTAACTTTAACATAGTAAAATTACATATGACAAAATAGTTATGAAGCAAAAATTACAGATACAATAACTATATCTACTTTATCTTTTATCATAACTAAGAAAAATTATAATTATAACTATAAATTTTTCCACTCCATCAACGACTCCAGAAGAATATAATATTACCTAAGTAAAAAAAAATAAGTTCATTATAAGCAACTTCTAAAACTCTAGAAATATAAGAAACATCTCACTGCATAGGCAGTCACCCAAAGTTCTTCTGTATTGGTGGGGCATCCATCTTCAGTCTACTACTTCAGGCCCATAGTATCCAGGAGACTTTTGCATGAATCAGGAAGTTTCAAAGACAGTTCTGACTATATTGGCAGTCTGTCAGTGACATTCTTCTGTGTCTAGCAGAATGTAGCATATCCCTCTTTAAATGTCAAGGCAATTTTCAGAGGGTCTTTCTCCATCAAAGCACATTAGTATGGGAAAATTCCAAAGGTTCTTATCCAGTTCATCATGCAATATAGGCAAGAACAGTTTCTTGCCCAAATGGCTAACAAGCCCCATAAGGAGGTTTTTCATTTCCTATCATCTTTTTGAAGTAACTAGTACAGCCAGAAGCAGATGTGTCTCATTGTGATGAAAAGTCCTCAGTTATTAAAACATTTTAAATTCCATATTCTGTAGTCTTTGAAAGGTTTGAAGAATGCCTATACACCTGAAGTATATCTTTGTACATATAGAAAATATAACATGACTATAAGATTGACTATTGTAGATGATTATCTATTAACCTGTATTTTTAATTATATATTACATTTTTAAATGAACAGCACAAAACACAAAACCTTAATCAAGGTCTTGAATTTCTAAAAATATGTATTTTTCTGTAAATACAAAAGCAGAACCCTGACCGAATCCTATATGGTTTTCTTACAACTTGTATGATTGTCACCATTGTGGATGAGCTGTCATTTCTCTTTCTCAAGAGATTTCTCTTTTTCAAAGCGAATCTTTATTAACATTAATGGTATCCATAGTTTTTCTTCCCTTGAGGTAATAAAAGTAAACATCTTCCGCAACAGAACCCATCTCCTGGCTTCCATTGTGAGGTCAACACATCCATGAAATACACTGGCTGATTTAATTCTTAATTTGATTAAGAAGACTTTTTTTTATTGTCCACAGTCTCTCTGTTGTTGCTGTCCCTTTATCATTAGTGTTAAGAAAATTCAAGGTTAATAAAGAATTATGTAATCTATTTCTGGGGATAACTTACATCCCTTTCTGATTGTTTAACATTCTTGTATAGTTAGATAGGATCTTTCTACAACTGCCTGACCTGTAGGAATTATGTGGTATAATTGTAATATGCTTAATCTTATAATAATCAAAAAACTCTTTCATTTTTTTTAGAGACATACGTTGGACTATTATCTGTCTTTATTTGTGCAGTTATACCCATGATAACCATAACTTATAATAAATGTGTGATTACTGCATCAGTCTTTTCTGAGCTTAAAGTAGTTGCCCATTGATAACCTGAATAAAAGTCAAATGTGTGGTATAGGTATTTTAATTTTCCAAATTCTGTAAAGTGGAACACATCTATTTGCCAGATTTTATTACTCTGAATACACTTTCACTTTGTCCTTGCAGGTAGGAGTGTTTGGTTATAGAAAAAAGCAAGTAGGATATCTATTTTTAATCTCCTTAGCTTGTTTCCATGTAATAGAAAACTCTTTCTTTAAACCTTTGTTATTGACATGATGTTTCCTATGGAATTCTGAGGCCTTCAACACACTTTTAACCAACAATCTATCAATTTCTGCATAGGACCTGGTAACCCCATATGGGATCAGATGTATGTTATGTATACAGGGCAAAGTCAATTCCTGATTATATCTTGAACAGTATGAAAAATGAAGTCAATTTTGTCTCATCTGGTATAAATTCACTTGTTTCAATATCTTTAACAACACTTTCTGCATATTGTGAATCAGTAACTATATTAAGAGGTTCCTTAAAATTCCTTAGTACCTTGAGAATAGCATATAATTCTGCCTTCTGGACAAAATTATAAGGGCTTGGTTTCACCTTACTTAAATCTTCTGATTTGTAACCTACCTTTCCTGATTTATTTTCATCAGTATAAAGTGTACAGGCTCCAGTTATTGGAGCATCACATAAAATTCAGGGAAGAATCCAAGAAGTTTGCTTTATGAGTTGTCTATCACTTTCTGGATAATTACTATTAATTTCTGCCAAAAAATTAGTACAAGCTTTTTCCATGGTTCATTTCATTGTCTTCCCATAACTTTTTTATTTCATCAGTAATAAAAAGTACTATAATCTCGGTTGGGTCTATACCTGCTAATTGATGAAGTCTCAATTTACCTTTTATAATTAATTAAGAGACATTTTCCACACAAGTTTTTAATTTTTCAGCTGTTAATTCTCTGGGATTATTCAAGTGTTTATGACCAACTGAGGTTTTGTTTAAATGAATTAATAGATCAGCCAGTCATAGAATGTACATGTCTCCTAACAATTTTTAAAGTCATTAACAGTCTACAGCTGGTCTCTTATAATTTGTGCCTTTTGTGTTCTAATAATCTATAAACCTAGGTAATTGACAGAATTTCCTCTCTATTTTTTTTTAGAATCAAATTGCAATCCAAATTTTGGCAAAACTTTCTTTACCTCTTCAAAAATTCTTTCTAAAGTATCTATGTTTGAATAAAAGAGCAAAATGTCACCCATGTAATGGCAAATTATAGATTTAGGGCATTTTTATGTATTATTATTTATGTATTATTTCCAATGACCAACTTATGAAGTATTGGCATAGGGTGGGGCTGTGGAAGAATGGTAACACTGGTATCTTCTAGTAGGTTAAGAATTATTATGAGTAGGCACTGTGAAGGCAAGTTTTTCTCTATACTTTTCATGTAAGGGTATAGTAAAGAAATAATCTTTCAAATCAATAACTATGAGAGACCATTTTCTGTTACTAGAGAAGGCAGAGGAATTTCAGATTGTAGAGGGCCCATAGGTTGAATTACTATATTGATAGCTCTTAATCTGTCACTATTCTCCATTTACCAGATTTCATTTTAACAGCAAATACAGGAGAATTCCAAGGTCTGGTTGATTCTTCAGTATGGTGAGAATTTACTTGCTCCTGTACCAACTCTTCTAAAGCCTGCAGCTTGTCTTCTGGTAACAGCAACTATTTAACCCATATTGGTCTTTCAGTTAACAATTTTTAAGATAGGGCTGTTGATAACTCTAAAGGATTGCCAGTTGCTTTGTGTTTTTGTACAGCCTGAATGGCTGGTGATTTTTGAGTATAGTACCTTATAATATCCTTCCCGAAATTATGAATTTCTGGGACTGCAGGAAAGTTAATCTAGGTATTTCATTGCTGCAGCAGGCAACGTCCCCATAAATTCACTGCATTACTAGCCACATATTGTCTTAGCTTTACTCTCTGTCCTTCTGGGCCTATGCATTCAAGCCATCTCATGCTTTGTTTAACTTGAGATAGGATTTCAATTCCTAGTAATTGAACATCTTCCTTTTAAGAGTCCAATTTGGATGCCAAGCATCTGGAATAATGATACTCACATCCAAACCCATTTCTATCAAACTCACAATTGCAAAGATATTCACAGCATACAGAAGTGAATCCCACATCAATCTTCCTTAGTCTTGTTTTGAGTATTGAAATATTCCTAAATTTTCTATTCTCTTATACTACTAAAATATTTGATTAGCATTATACATCTAGTTTATTCTTCATGCTGTTATGTTTTAGCTGATAATATCCTTTCTCTGTGGTGTCCCTCAAGATTCCAGGAACACCATGCACTCATTCTCCATGGACTCTCATATGTACTTAAAACAAAGTATTTGTTACATTTTACATCCTCCAACACTCAGTTTTCTCTAAAAAATTTCCCATCTTACCTCTACCAATGGAATCTCCAGCTTTTTCCTATCTTCAAACTGGAATAGCCAACAGCTTACCATTTATATTATTCCATATTTATTTAAGACTCTCAAGTATTATTATAAAATACTGTTTTGCTTTTTCTCTTGAAAGTACAGTTAACATGCTGTCTCTCTCCACAAAATTGGTATTTCACATTTTCCTACCCGAAGAAAAATTCCTTTGAAAAGTTAAGCACAGCTTAAAAGATCCTTTACAGTTTGTTGTCATCTAAGAAAATGTCCCTTCACTTTATTGATATGAAATTCACCTCTGTATGCTGTGATTACCATTAATGTATAAAGAAACTGCTTTGGAACTCTATCAAGACAAAACTTAGCTAGGCAGGGAAAAGGAAACTGAATGATGGGAGAAAGGAGGTGGAGTCAGAGAGTAACCATGGAACCCCAGAGACAGATGCTGGGAAGTTTATCCAATAAGCTACAGCCACGTGGTGATATACAGATTAATAAAAATGGATTAAATTAATATAAAAGTTAGCCAATAAGAAGCTAGAGCAAATGAGCCTAAAAGTGATTAAATTAATACAATTTCTTTGTGATTATTTTGGGTCTAAGCTAGCCACGTGGCCGGGAACCAATAAGCGACCTCTTCATTACATTTTATAAATAGCAGGACCTATGTTTTTCCTTAGGTCCTTTTCATTGTCCAGTTTTCTTATACATCATTTTTTGTTTCCATTATCTTTTTCAGACCTATCTAACTCAATATGCACACTTTGAGCCCAAAATGCTTTCAAATTCTTTCTAATTGGTCTGTTTCTCAGAAATGTAACACTTAAACCATCTACAATTACAAGCTATTAGTAAATATTCTTCCTGAATTTCTTACAAATTTTAATGCTCCATAATAAAAAATATGATTTAATTAATTAGCTCAAACAATATTCAATTGCTTCAACTAATATACCAAGTCCAACTGTTTTAAGGTTGAGTATTTCTCATATCTGATTCAGTTTTACCAAGAGCATTAGCCAGATTATGTTCAAAATTCTAAATTTAATTTGCCATTTTGTTGCCTATTTTGTTTCCTTTAGTATGCATCACTTTTTAAAAACTGGTTGTTAACTAGTTCCAAAGATCTGTATATTTTTTATAAAAATATTCCTCATTCTTCCCCTTAACACTTGCACCACTGGTATTAGTCATTAATTTATTCACATAATATGATCCCCCTAAATCTTGTTATTGCAAGATTACAGGATGATACATAATCAATCATCTTTTACAACAGTGAACGGTAAAAAAAAAAAAACTAAACCAAGATTATTTTTAATTTAACTTGGATTGTCATTATTTCTCACACATCTTAAGGATTGAGGAACATACAAACTTCACAGGAGTAAAATGACTTTACTACTGGATCCTGACAAGCAGTGTGAAAGGTTTTGTTGTTGTTTGCTTTTTTTCACATATGCAGTAACTATTGCTTTTTTATGTTTTTATCTTTTACTTTTTATTACTTTATAAATAATATTAATAAAAATTTCCACTTCCTCCCCTCTACCCACTTCCCTCCTGCTCCCCAACTAAGCCTCCCTCCTCCCCCTCCAATCCTAAGAGAGGGCAGGGTACCCTGCTCTGTGGGAAGTCCAAAGCCCTCCTCCCTCCATCCAGGCTTAAGAAGGTATGCATCCAAATAGAATAGGATCCCAAAAACCCAGTACATATAGTAGAGTCAAATCCCAGTGCCTTTATCATTTGCTTCTCAGTCTGCTCCAATTGTCAGCCACATTCAAAGGGTCCAGTGTGATCCCATGTTCCTTCAGTCCCAGTCCAGCTGGATTTAATGAGCTCTCATTTACTCAGTCACACTGTCTCAGGGGGTGGATCAATGCCTCCTGGTCGTGACTTCCTTGCTCATATTCTCCCTTCTTCTTCTCTTCACCTGGACCTTGGGAGCTCAGTCCAGTGCTCCAATGTGGGTCTCTGTCTCTATCTTCATCTATCACTGGACAAAGGTTCTATATTCAAGATAGTCATCAGTCTGACTACAGGACGAGGCCTGTTCAGGCACCCTCTCCTCCACTGCCTGGGGTCCTAGCTGGGATCATCCCTGTGGACTTCTGCGAACCATTCCAGAGTCAAACCTCTTTCCAAGCCCAAAATGGCTCCTTCAGATTAAGATATCTCCTTCCATGCTCCCATATCCGACCTTCCTCCATCTCAACCACCCCACTCCACCAAGCTCTCCCCAACCCTCCTATTCTCCCTCTCTCTCCCCCTCCCTTTCCCCCACGTCACCTCACCCCCATGCTTCCAGCTATTGCCTGGCAATCTTGTCTGCTTCCAATTTCCGGAAGGATCTATATATGTTTTTCTTTGGGTTTATCTCATTTCTTAGCTTCTCTAGGATCACAAGCTATAAGTTCAATGTTTTTTTGCTTATGGCTAGAATCCACTAATGAGTGAGTACATACCATGTTCGTATTTTTTGATCTGGGTTATCTTATTCAGGCTAGTGTTTACTATTTCCATTCATTTGCATGCAAAATTCAAGATTTCATTGTTTTTTACCACTGAGCAGTATTCTAATCTGTAGATGTGCCACACTTTCTTTATCCATTCTTCCATTGAGGGGCATCTAGGTTGTTTCCAGGTTCTGGCTATTACAAATAATGTTGCTATGAACATATTTGAAAAACGGTCTTATAGTATTATTGGGCATCTCTTGGGTGTTGGGACCAATTGGAGTCCTGGTCTTCAGCTGCTCTTCCCTGCTAGAGTCTTCTAATTAAAGTTAATAGAAGCTGTGCCTTGCCTAGAGGATCAGAGAATGGGATTTTCACCTCTTGGTCATTGACTGATGGGCATTTACGCCTCCATGGTGCTTTAAAGTGGGACTTTTGTACCAGTGATTGCAGGTCCCATCAAGACATCGGGAACTAGGGAACACTGAGAGGTCACCCTCGAAAAGTGAGGGTGGGTTGGAATATGTGTTAATCCTGATATCCTTCGCTCGGTTTTGGCCCTGCCGAGATAGAGATGTAAGTGGACAGGGTTGTTCCCAGCCGACCAGGATGTATTGAGGAATTAAAATGGGAATCGCTAGCAGTATCTTCTCTGCCTTGTTCAGAGAACAATCAGTCGCTATAGAGGAAGCAAGTCCATCCACGGAGACCTTTTTTGGGCAGAAGTGAACAAGAGGATGAGTCGTCATCCTGGTTTGAATCTGAGACACAAATAGTTTGTAGTGAACTGACCTCCAATTGCCATGCACCACACCCCCATCTATGCTCTATGCGCTAGAATTCTGATTGTAAGCTTCGGGCAAAGGGCTTTGAGCCTGTGGCAATCAAGGGTATGGATCCTCTGGAACAGCTTCTTTTTGGGTTGCACAGTTAAATGAACGGCCCCAACTTAGGATAACTATAGAGGGAAAGAGCTTTGATGGTATACTAGATTCTGGGGCAGATATATCAGTTTGGTCCTTAAAATTTTGGCCAAAGGCATGGCCCTTGGAAGAAGGTACTGCACGGCTGTCAAACAACTCCTCAAAAAAGATCAAAAATATTGAAATGACATGATGCAGAAGGACATGTGGGTTTTTTCCAGCCATATGTTCTTTCTGGCCTGCCTGTCAATCTATGGGAACATGATCTCTTAGTAGAAATGGGGGCAGTCTTAACAACACAGCCTACAAAGGTGTCCCTCCAGAAAGCAACCTCAGTGATTGCTATGGGATGAAAGCTATGGGATGAAAGACCTTATTACAGAACAGTGGAAGGAGTCCACGCCCCTTTTGGCTAGGGTGAGAGGAGCTGTTTGTGTTTTTCCTCCAGAAATGAACAAGCCCATTTGGGTACCAGAGCAATATGTTCGGGCTGTGGGAAATAATGAGAAAGGATCCTGTGATGAGCCTGAGAATGACACCTGTCATTCTCTTGATGAGCCTCCTGGTGGTGAGTCCAATCAAGCAGAAAACAGTGTGTGAAGCCTGGTAATGAACCCCCACGTATTGATCAGTAAGCCAAGCTAGTTCTTTGTATTCATCTTTTTATCCTCAAACTACACTGCTGGAACTGCTTTAAGCAATATGGTGATAGAACAGGCTTATATTAATCAAACCTTTTCCTTTGTGAATGCTTTATGCTTTGTTACATTTTTTGGGCTATGAATATTACTTTAAAGGAATCCTATACAAGTGAGTGTAGTTCCTATCTTTCTTTTTTGGAATATTTCTCTGAGAGCCCAGACACTATTAAATCCCGTGTTTGTTTTAGTTTTCTTTCTTTTTTCTTTTCCTTTTTGTAGTATGGAATAGCACCTTTGAAGGAAAAGATATTCTTGGTTGTTCTTTCAAAAACTGTGGTCTGAACTGGGATGACCACTCCAGTGCTGCCTTGTGGGTTCAGGTACCAGCCATCATACCACTGCCAACTACCAAAAAGACTAAGCATATGAGATGACCCTGTATCGAGAGAAATGAGATTTTGGAGAGACAGCTGCAGTGGTTGATGTCATCGTGGTGTCTGCTGCTGCAGCCACGGTTGCAGGACTGGCAATAGCACAAACATATTTGGTGTCAGACACCATGGATAAACTGGCAAGACAAGTCAACGATGCTCTCCAGACTCAGAATGCCCTGAATGTCCACATTAAATTTGGACTCTTAAATTTAAATTAAGAGACTGCCATATTGCAGAAGCAGGTGGACTTATGGCTAGTACAACAAATGTCTTGTTCACACTTTTATCATTCCATTTGTGTGACATCTGTTAATATTGCTAATGCCTCTTATTTGGTGAAACAACTCAATGGTTACTTGAAAAACCCTTGAAATGTTACAATTAGCACACCAGATTGTTGATACCTGCATTCCCTGTTTTAGCCAAAGGGTTGATAGAATACCAAAGCCCAAATGGAAGGCTGAATCCAGTGGTGATTGGGGACCCTATTGCTCACAATCTTAATGCCTGTTGCCATGGGCATTCATTTCTGAATTCTGAATAAGATCAGACAACCCACGAGAATGCAGCATATAGTCACTTAGCAAGTCCTTCTGAGTCTTTTGGCCAGTAACTCGAATGTACTCCCGGTTTGGTTGCAGATACTGCACCAACAATGAAGACTCCATAGATGGGCAACTTCTACAGAAGAGGGCCTGTCTAAGACAGAGGAAGGGCCTCCCAAAGACGGGTAAGAGTTTATTCTTCTGAGATGATCTAAGACAGGAAGGCCTTCTGTTTTATAAAAAATTTAGGGGGGGAGATGTTGGGACCAATTGGAGTCCTGGCCTTCAGCTGCTCTTCCCTGCTAGAGTCTTCTAATTAAAGTTACTAAAAGCTGAGCCTTGCCTAGAGCATCAGAGGATGGGATTTTCACCTGTTGGCCATTGACTGCTGGGTATTTAAGACTCCATGGTGCTATTAAAGAGGGGCTTTTATACCAGTGATTGGAGGCCCGTGTGTTTCATCAAATTCCAGCCCCTTGCCCAAAGCTTGCGAACTGGATTCTAACACATAGAGCTCAGATGGGAGGCGCGGTGCTCGGTACTTAGGTATATTCCCAAGAGTGGTACTGCTTGACCCTTAGGTAGGTTGACTCCCAATTTTCTGAGAAACCACCACACCGTTTCCCAAAGTGGTTTCACAAGTTTCATTCCCGCCAGCAACGGATAAGTGTTCCACTTACTCTACATCCTTTCCAGCATACGCTATCATTGATGTTTTTGATTTTACCCATTATGACAGGAGTAAGATGGTATCTCAAAGTTGTTTTGATTTGCATTTTCCTGAGTAATAATAATATACTATATTACAATTTTGGTAATTATATTAAAACTAATGAATATCATTGAGCAATAGTATAATAGAAAATGGGATTTGGTTAATTAATGCTCTATTAAGACATTCTTGTTTCAACATCATTATAAACCCTGAAATTTTACATATTTACATTTTTATTTGTAAGTCTATCAAAATAGTCCTGAGTAAAAGATGCTTGTCATTCCTATGATATGTACTCCCTTATTAAACATGTCCTAAAATATTAGTAGAACTTCTACAGGCCTACTGTTTCAGTATTGAAGTGGTAGTCAGTCTACAAAAATATAAAAGTTGTAAAATAAAGAATATTTATTAATGTGAATTTTCACCCACTTGAATGGTAAATATTTAGAATTTGAAAAAATTTGGTCTGACAGTAATCTTATGTTTGTTTGTTTTTGAATATCTATAAAATTTGATCATAATCAAATGTTTATAAATTAATATATAATGTGATTATCTGATTTTGAGGAAATATTTACAGTATTATACTGAATCTTAGGCTTATGTTGTAACATGGAGGACTTAAGTTGTAATATGGAAGATGATTCCTCCCAGTCCTGCACAGAGCACCGAAGAAGCAGGACATGACCTGCCAGCTGAAAAAGGTACTGAGCCGTATGTCAAAAATAGATCAGAATAATGGGTTAATATGAGGCATATGACCTAATAAGAAACCGGAGCTAATGGGCCAATCAACTTATAACTTATGGGGACCTCTGTGTGATTTTCTTTGCGGCTTGCCGGCTGTGGGGTACTGGGTGGGACAGAAAACCCAACAAGCCAGTTCATCATGTTATATTAAGTGATATATAAAACTAAAGTTATAGATTTAAGTTAATCTTGTAAAATAAAAATATATTTATTTTAAAATTATATTATGGGTATAACACAAAAACTAAAGTAAATAGTAAATAAAAGCAGAATAAGTATTGCACTAAACAATAGTATAGATAAGCCAAAACTAATTTAAAAATATTCAGATATCTCATATTAGAATATGAAATGGTGAAATAGAAATGAAACAGAGAACAAAGCAAACATAAGACAATGTAGAATGTTGATATGTAAAATATTACAAAAATAAAACAACTTTTGGGCATTGTTGGCACCTGCCTGTAAACCTAGCACTTGGGAGGCAGTGAAGGGGAGATGTGTGTGAGTTCAAGGTCAACCTGGTCTACAAAGTGAGTTCCAGGATAAGCTCCAAAGTTACAAGGAAACTTTGTCTCAAAAAACAAAATAAAAACATATCAATCAAATATTTCATATAATAAATTTACATAACAACTGGTGAAATCAGACCTAGAGAAATGGCTTACCAATTAAGAATATATACTTTTCTTCCAGAGGACTTAAATCTGATTCTCAGCACACATGGTGAACAGCTAACAAGAACCTCTAAATTCAATCCCTGAGGACTCTTATATCCTCATCTATCTCTCTTAGTACCCTCACATCCAATTTATGCACATGCATACACCAGAGAGTTTTAGATCTCTTAAAAAAAAACTCACTTGATTCATACTGGATTGCACTGCAGCTGAAATTTTTTTAAGTAGGACAGACATCCTCATAACATTATTTCCTTTAATTTCATTAGTCTGCAAACATGGGATAATGTTTTATATTCTACACCAATAGTTTCAAATGTTTATACTTGGGAGGAAGATGTGAGAATCTTCAAATCTGTCTTTGAACTTCTCTGCTGACTATTTGCAGTAAATTATATTAAGTTTGAAACAAAAGTGGGAGAGAAGAATAGTGAATTAGAAACTTGAAATTAAAATATAAAGGAATATACTATGCAAGCAATTGAAAGAATTGAGTACTTTTAATATCATAATGGGTATAATTCAGGATAATGACTAATACAAATAGAGAAGGATTTCAAGTAGTTACAAATTATAACTTAAGAAAAACATAACATTTTTTTGGAAGAGCATGTACCAAACAGCACAGTTATAAATTTTAGAAGGACTTATGAACAAGTTCTATAGTTTGCACTTAAAAGATTTAAATTCATTGTCAATAAATGTCACGAAAGAGGCAGAAAATAATTAAATATAAAACAAAGATTTTTTTTACCAACATAGTCTAATAAATAGCTTTTACTATGTCAAAGAACAGTAGAGGCACACAAAGGTTTATGGATATAAAGTGTATGTTTAGATTTAGTAATGTACACACAAAGATTTTTCTGTATTTTGAAAATTGTGTCCACTAATCTTTGTGAGTTAAATTAGAAGCAATTAATCAAAATACCATAGATAGCTATTTAGATATTTGGAAAGTAAAAAAAAAAGAACTTGTAAGCAATCAGTACTCTATAGTGAAAGTTTTTCAAGAAGTTATAAACTGTTTAGAGAAAGATATAGTCAAGAAAAATGTAATTCAAGCAGGTCTGGCAGGCACAATTGAACACAAGCTCCAGCCCATCTTGAATTGCATAGTGAAAATATGTATCCCATTAAATAACCAAAACAGAGGTTTAATAAGACAAAACAAAATTATAAATATATTTAATTGTGCTAAAGCAAATTTGCGAAATATCAAAATATGTGGGGCTCTATTCAATAATACATTGTTCTATCTTTTTGCGATGGGAAAATTTCTCAAAAAAACTAAGATTTTATATTAATAAAAGAAGGATAAAATTTATACAAATATACAGAACAAAATAATAAAGAGAGTTTCAGAAACAATAACTATGTCAACAGGTTGTAGTTATTGATATATGAAGCAACTTAGTCATAAAGAATAACAAAACTGTTCAAATTCAACCAGGCTGAAAACAAAACTTATGAAAATATTAGTACTAGAAAAGAAACATATGGTACAACATTTGTTTCAGGTAACAAATGGATGATAAATAGATTGGCAAAATAATTGTATGCAGGTTAATTTGGCTAAAGAATGAAGTGGATACAGTGTTTCTCATAAAAAGGTACTTGTCCTATTGGACATATCAAGAGATATTTTGGGACTCATTAATATCAATTTCATATATAGTTTTTTCTTTAGAAAACGAGGAAGCACTCACAAATATTTATTTTGAAGCCAGCCTGGCAAAAATCATTAAACAAAATAAAACCAATAGACTATGTCTCATAAATGTAAATACAGGAGTGGTTTAGGAATTCCTTCTGTTTGTGTGTTGCTTTCATTGGTTAGTCAATAAGGAAACTGCTTGGCCTGATAGGGCAGAACTTAGGTAGGCAGGGAAGATAGAACTGAATTCTGGAAGGAAGAAAGCAGAAAGAGAGAGAGAGAGAGAGAGAGAGAGAGAGAGAGAGAGAGAGAGGGAGGGAGAGAGAGCCATGCCAGGTCAGACATGCTAAATCTTTCCTGGTAAGCCACGACCTTGTGGTGAAAACAGATTAATAGAAATGGGTTAAATCAAGACTGAGAGTTAGCCAATAGGAGGCTAGAGCTAATGGCCAAGCAGTATTTTAATTAAGACAGTTTCTGTGTGATTATTTCAGGTGTAAGCTAACTGGGCCAATGGAACAAGAAGCCCCACTCCCTACAACACAGGAGCTTTTAATCAAATATTGATGACACAACCCACTACATGCACACACACACACACACACACACACACACACACACACACACACTCCTATAGATTTGACTCCTAAAGCTCATAGAAAAATTAATTGAAAATTCACCATATGTTTAATTGTGACTTGTAACTCTTCTCTCTCTCTCTCTCTCTCTCTCTCTCTCTCTCTCTCTCTCTCTCTCTTTCTCTCTCTCTCTCTGTTGGTTGAGGTCATTAAAAACTTCCAGTTAAAATAGGATCAAGATCCAGGTTAAAGAAAGACACTACTTATTAATATCAGAAGCTTGCCATCTGCGAATAAATAGTGCAGAGTATTTAATGGAGCAGTTTAATTTCCTTGATCTTAGTTTAGAAGGAAAATAGAGTGTTTTCTTCATATGTTTCTTTCTTTGAATGTTAACTTTCAAAACAATTAATCACTAAACTTAAACATCTCCTTAGTAATTCAATACTGTCAAGAAATTTACATTTGCATTAGTGGTAAGTCTAGATAATGTTGGATCATTCAGTATTTAATCAAAGAAGTGAAGCTACACTGAGCACTACAGAATAATTTGTCTAAGAAAGTGGTTCTCAACCTGTGGTCATGACTCCTTTGGGGGTTACATATCACATATCCTGCATATCTTTTACATTAAAATTTACAATAGTAACAAAATAATAGTTATTAAGTAGCAAAGAAATAATTTTATAGTAGGATCACCCAAACTTAAGGGATTATATTTAAAAAGGGTTGCAGAATTAAGAAGGTTTAGAACCAGTAGTCTAATACTGATAAGTCTAATAAAATATTGGAACTTAATCTCATAAAAAGAAATTTAAGATATGGAATAGATAAAAGAAGTATAATAGAAAAGTAACCTACGTGTCTTTATCCAACACTAAAAGAAATAAAAGATGCATAAGAACTTAGCTAAAATCTGGAGGTTGAATGGACCATCTGTCGGGGAAAAACCAAAAAGTGAGTCAAGATCATGCAGGAGATTGGTGTTGGTGTTTCTGATTGTGTGTCTAATGAGTATTTCACCTGGGATATTCAGTATCCTTCTGTGTATGCAGATGAAGAAGACAGGCAGTAACCTGACATTCCTATGGGCCCTTTTTTCCCCATGGATCAGTGTGAGGAGGACCATTCATTGCCTATATCTACATGTGTGCCTCTGTTTATAATTGCCAAGAACTCTAAGTAGTAATTATTGTGCTCTTTTTTTCTCCCAATTTCCTGGTTATAATTTACTTTACAAACTAAATCTAAGAACCACCAAGGAAGAAAAACCTACAAAGTTTAATTTACCCCATTCAAGTTGAACCAGTTGAAAAATAACCATAACTGCTAAGCAAATTCCACATATAAACAATTCAATTGTGTGTGTGTGTGTGTGTGTGTGTGTGTGTGTGTAGTGTGTGTGCACAACATGTGCAAGTGGAAGTTGGAGCCCATTGTTACCAACACACATATGTAGATTATAGAACAACTTGTGGGACTCAGTTCTGTCGTCCCACGAGGTGGTTTCAGATTATCAAGATCAGCCACAAGCATCTTTAACTGCAATTCACCTCACTAGTAATAAAGCCACTATTTGTCTCACAAGGACCAATAGATGCAATACTTTGCATGGTGAAGTAGAACAAGAAATACATCTTTAGGACACAGTGCTTGTGAAATTTATTTAATAAATGCCTAATTCACTGTGGGTAAGTGGAGCAAATATGTGCCAATGTTCTCATCTATCTCACCATTGTTGTCTTTAGAAACTTAGCTGTAGGAAACATGAGTACACTCTGTAAAGACTTGTCTGCATTGCATGGTGAAGTCTGTGTATTCACCATTTGTATATGTGTGTGGTACCTCAATTCTACCTACTGTTTCAGAACCTGAGACAGGATAACATGCTATTTATAGTCTCTTATCACAAATTTTGTGGAGTTCTCTACTATAGATAAAAATCCATGCTCCATGGTAGATCATTTTCCTCTTGATAAGAGGCCATAATTTATATATATTTACAAGATTATCAGTAACTTCCATGATTTAAATAGATAGCAATTACTCTTGCAGATATCAATAGTATTTAATTGTCTACAAAAGGCATGTTGTATATCCTGGTTATATCAAAAGAGTAATTGTTTCATCCTCAATATTGGAAGTAAGGCAGATGGTTTTAGATTGACACTGAAAGCATGCATTTCTCCCATTCATTCCTTAGCTTTGATTCTTCAGATTTGCCTCAATATGTAATTGAAGGTAACTTGCTTCTGTATTCTTGTCTTACACAAAGTAGGTTGAGTGAGAAGAAATGGAAAGAAATGCTAGCTCTTTTAAACAGAAGGAAAAAATGAGATACTTTAGGCCCAATCTTGCTCTTCCGTTTTTCAAACCCTATCACATCACTGGGTTTGTTGAAAGGTGGCTTTACCAGGGCAACTGTTTACCCAGTTTATGTAATTTATCTTTATGAGGAGGCAACTAAGAATGGGTAGAATTAGACTCCATATTAATGTTGCCTTTGAACCGACTGTTTCTTTTGGAATTAAAGAACGCGTTAATTCAGATCTCATGTATAATTTCTGGTGGCTTAAAAAAAAAAACACCACCCACTGATACAAGGGGACTGATGGAATGAGAGCTCACCAAGGCCAGCTAGACTGGGTCTGAAGGAGCATGTGATCAAATCGGATTCTCTGAATGTGGCTGACATGGGGGCTGACTGAGAAACCATTGACAATGGCACTGGGTCTTATTTCGTCTGCATGTACTGGCTATTTGGGATCCTAGTCTGTTTGGATGCTCACCTTCCTAGGCCTGGAGGGAGGGGGGAGGAACTCGAACTTCCCACAGGGTAGAAAACCTTGACTGCTCTTTGGACTGGAGAGGGAGGAGGAGAGGGAGTGGGGGGAATGGGAGGGTATGGGAAGGAGGGGAGGAAGTGGAAATTTTTATAAGCAAACAAATAAAAAAATAAATAAATAAAAAAACACCAAAAACCATTTACACCCACCCCATTCAACACACTTCTTTTCTGGCAGTGGGTGTATTAAGGTCAGTAAACTTGACACAAACGTTTCTTTTAAATAAAGTATCTGTTCTTCTCAATTCTCCATTTGCTGCTAACTTTTAATAGTGTTGATTTACTCCTGTGTTCTTCAATACATTCAAATTACACAAGAACATATCTATATCTAAATCCTTAACATTTATGTCTGTTTTGTGAATTTATTAAGAAGCAAGGAAGGAAAAAGGTGTAATTAAATGCCACTTCATTTTTAGCACACATTAATTTGTTTGATCTTAGTAATAACACAGTAAAAGTAGTAAAGTAATTTTGTTATTCCTAAGTAGAGACAAGAAAATTAACCTTAGAAGTCATTAGTCCATCAGCAAAAGTTTTCTGAACTGGTTATTAAATGGAAGAATGGCTATTATATTAATCTCTTTGAAGTAGAAATCTTGAGTCATTAGCAGATACTTAAAATATTTCATTAACTATTCAGATTACTGTATTTAAAGAACATTAGAGAAAAGTATAGAATATGTCAGCTTTCACAAAACATTTACATTCTAAGAAATGAAGGTACAGCTTTGTATCATTACTTGCTTTGGCAAAAAATGACGTTGTTCTTTAAAGCAGGACCATGGAATCTTTAGTGCTTTCTCAAGGAAAGAAGTTGGTGTTGGAGTCAAATCTGCTTTACTTGATACTCAGATTATGTATTACTGTGTTAAATGGACTATGAATGCCTATGAAATGATGTACATAGACTAATCATCAACATTGTAAAGTTATGACAGTACTAATAATCTTTTTAAATTAGGAATTTAGTTACTCACAGCTAGTATCATTGGCTTAATCTAAAAATATTTCTACTTTTAGAAGGTTTTGACACAATTTCATATCAGATATAGTTTGTTAGACTTTTGAAGTCAATATATCATTGAATCTGTCAGTAGTCAGGTCCCTTTTTGATGAGTGGTGGGTTATTAGCTATATACTTACCTGATTTCTAAGATTTCCAAGTATATGGTTGTGAAATAAGATCTAAAATATTCTTGTGTAAATTTTTGTGAGTATATGTTCACATTTACTTTTCTGTAAATATTTTTGGAATTTTTACTGAATCAAATCACATATTTATTATAACTATTTATTGATCTATATCTACATATATTTATATGTATGCATATATATTTAGAGAGAGAGATGAGAGAATGACTGACAGATTATAGATATTGAGATAAAACAATACTTTTTATTTTCATTTGTTTAATTTTGTTATGAATATGACTGAACTGTATGTTTTTTCCCAGAGTTTGTGGCAGTTTCATTTTCATTTTCACTCAGTTCTATGAGATTTGTGGTACTTTCTTTATACATGATTAATAAAAACTCAGGATCAGAAATTGGGGTTCAACTCAATCTGAAGTCATAACAGACAACCACTGTCTCTTACCTTGACTTCAGTCTAAAACGGCGATCCTGTCTCCCAGAACCTCTGAATGAGACTGTGTCTAAGAGCTGACTGAACCAATCTTAAATTCCTCTCTATGGCTGTAATTAAAGGTGTGCACCACTGGGATTAAAGGCATGCACCACCCAAGTTCTACGGCAACTAGTGTGGCTACTGGGATTAAAGATGTGACCGTATGCTGGTCTGTTAGTCTGAGCAGTGGAACTGTTTTACTCTCAGATCTTCAGGCAGTTTCATTTCTTAAAATACAGTTGAAATAACACTACACTTTCTAATCAATAGTTTATTCTCCTGATGATTTAATTTCATCAATGCAGGCATCTCTTTTAAAGTTTTTTTTTAATCCCCAAGCATTTGTGATGTTTCTGTAAACATTTTTACATATATAAAAGTTCTTCATTTAAAAAAAATTCTTCATTTTTTAATTTTGGTAGATAAATACTGATATATGCCCATTTTCTATTGTCTTTGCGCCTTTTGTGTGTACCCAAGCATGTCACTTCTCTAATACAACATGAAAAAAAATACTTTTTATCCTTTCAAAATACTAGGAAACTTTATCTAAAAAATGATAATACAAGTTGAAATACATTGTCAGGACTGGCAATATGCCCCATGAATGCAAGAATGTATAAAAGTCTTTAAATGACTATTAATTTAGATTTCCAAGCTATATTTTCCTGAACCTTAGTAACTTTATACATTAATTGACTTCATGTGCAGCAGGGCTAACACTAGACGACCCCATTGTCAATACCATTTTTGCCAGGCTATCATTTTGATCTGTCACATATATCTGTATTTCAGGAGATAGTCATTAGTCCTAGAGCCTACAGTCTTGACTGAATTAACATCATATTCCAGGGTTGACACATCCTAAAGTTTCTCTCAAGATTTATAGGGCAACGACTGAGCAGAAGCAGCAATGCTCTTGTCCAGGACTGTATTTTGTTAGTAGACAGGAAACTGGCTCCCACATGTCCTCCAGCGAATCAGCTCTGCCTGGAGTATAAGCACAGGAAAGACTTACAGCTGTGTCCTTCTTACTCTCTAGTTTTGTGTTATAGAAACTTTATAGCTCCTCTACCTAATGTTCAGTTTACTAATATTTTTTACTATGCTCACTGTTTCTATTTGCCTGAATTAAATCCTCACCCCTCTCGAGACATTGACCTATGTATACCTGGCCTCCTTGAATTCAGTGTATATGCTATGATGATCTTTAATTTCTAAGTTTTCTGCCTCCACCCCCTGATTTATGGAATTTTAGTCATGTGCCACCATATTCTTTGTTGGGGCCTGAAAACAGGGTTTATGTATGCCAGAGAAGCACCTGCCCAGTATATTTTTATTTACTTTCTGAATATATTTTACTATTGTAAAAGATTCTTATTGGCAATAAAGTATTGTTTTTATTATATTTTTATTATTTAAGATAATTTTAGATTTAAATATATTTTTATCATATTCGTTCCCTCCAGCAATCCTTTCATATATTTTACCCCTTCCTATTTAGCCAACTTCAACTTCTTTCTTAAAATAAGTAAGTATTAAATAAAAACTACTGAAACCAAGAAAACTAAATAAAACCATGCCCCCTAAAATGCTAAGGGCACCCAAATATAAACCTATGAATCTATTATATGTTGATAAACAACTAAACATGAAGTCTGTCCAGGAGTGGATGATATTCCTAGTGTTACTTAAGGGAGACAACTGATTTTACACTGGTTAGCCTTTTTCCATAGCAGCTAGATTATCATTCATCTATCCATTTTTTCATACATACTTAGAATTACATATTTAGAAACAATATTTTAACACAGATCATGAATCTCCCAGTCATTCTTAATTGTTTGCCAGTATGATTAAGGAAAAGTTCTTTTTCTAATCTTTCTGACACAAATAAACATCTACAGGAACTTTCTAATAACAAGGCTCATCATCTCTGATTCGACACAGTGCATATCATACTAACTGAAGCTTTATCAGTCATTTTTTCCTCTACACATTACATCATTATATCACCTTTTATGTATCTTTCAATCAAGATATATTAGAGTTGCATAATATGTTAGTGGAAGAAGATTATACTTGGAATATGAAATGTCCTTTTAAAACAAACTGGTCATTAGCTCACCTCACTCATTCTCATCCTTCAAAAGTGTCAACTTTTGCTTTCTCATAATTCTAAATAATTTTACAAATATACCATATTTTTCTGATAATTATTTTTTTAATTTTATTCTCGAGAATTTTATACATTTTGTAACTATCCCATACACCTCTTCCAACTCCTCAGACAACTCCCTTATTATCCTCTTGACATCATGTCTATGTATATGTGTGTGTGTGTGTATGTGAGTGTGTGTGTGTGTAGTCCATTATTGTATTCATCTTGAACTGACAAGACATTCATTGATAATTGTAAAAAGAGACTGTACTTTCATTTCCCAGCAATCCTGTCCTAAATAATCACACAAAAATTATATTCATCACAACATAGTTTGGCTGATGAGTCAGGAATATTTCTAGCCAGCTGTTATATCTTAAATTAGCCCATTTCCATTAATCTCTGTATCATCACTAGGCTGTAGTTTACTGTTAAGTTTCTGGCATCTTTTCCCTTTAGCATCTACATAACCTTTGCCTGACCCCACCATCTTATTTTCTGCATTCAGTTTAGTTTCCCACTTATATTCTGTCCTGACATAGGCCAAAGCAGCTTCTTTATTAAGCAACTGTAATAAAACATATTCAGAGCATACAAAGGGGCATCCCGCATCAAATTAATTTGTGGCTCTGTATATTAGATGTATTAAAACATGGACAACAAACATAAAAGTTAAGCTAAGTAAACCATAAAGGAACCATAAAGGATGAAATTGCACCACATTGAAGATTAATGATCATTTTCTCATTATTTCAATGGATGAAGATACATATTAACCTTAAGGAAAGCACTTAACTTGTTTATGCAAGTAATAAATTTTAGGGTTTCTGATCACTTGTGTAGATTTTGTATCATTCTTTAACAAAAAGAGTGATCTTTTGTGAATAGTAAAGACTCTAATGTTAGGCTATGTCTATTCTCAAGTAATGTAAACAGAATAGTAAATTCCTTAAGCTCTTCAGGTAGTAAATTTTACTTTATGAAGAAAACTAAATCTGAGATTTCTTGTAGAAATAATACTTTAGGGATATTATTGGCAAAACAAATATTTCATGTATACCATCAAAAGCAATCCTTGTTCATAAGAAATAAAGCAGCGACACAGCTTAAATTTGGAAACAAAGTAGGTCTAGAGAAAATATTAATTTAAATATGAAAGAGACTCATCCTTTTCTATGACCCTGTCTCCAGTGAACTTTTGGTGCAATTTGCTGCAATGTCTCTATTAGCTAAACTCTGTGTCTTTACTGTTAAGGATGCTACAGAAATATTGGCTGGGATTCTATAAGATGTGCCCTGTGTAGGTTGCTAGAGCACAGAGATTATTTCCTCACACAGCATACATTTTACTCAGCCTTCCATGAATAAAACAGTAAAAATTAGCAATCCACATCTCAAAAAATTTCGAAAAAGTCTGTCTTGCAATTATTTTTCCAAAGGATCTATTTTGGTCTTCTTATCATTATTAATTACCAAACATTTGTTCTTATTTTGTTTTCTATGATAGGGTTTTACTCTGTGACTTTGGTTGTCCTCGAACTTACTGTGCATACCAGGCCACCTTAAATTTGTAGTAGACGTTAACCTACTATGTATTGGGAGTACAGGTATGAGACACCAACAAAGGACTAAGTTTCACTTTGAAAAGGTGAATTGGTAGACTTTGCCACTATAACTATTTTATGTAATGAAAAACAATGAAATTGTGTTAATATTTTGTAATGCATTTGTTACCTCTCATACATTTATTTATTTATTTATTTGGTTTTTCAAAACAGGGTTTCTCTGTGTTGCTTTGGAGCTCCTGGAACTAGCACTTTTAGACCAAGCTGGCTTTGAACTCACAGAGATTCACCGACCTCTGTCTGCCAAGAGCTGGGATTAAAGGTGTGCAGCACCACAATTTAAAAAAGCGTGATATTAATTATTCTTTCCTTTGTCAAATAAATTTTCTCAAAAGACAATGTGATTCATATATTTATAGTAGATTCTAATATGAAAGTTATTAAATATAACTCTATATGATATTTATAGATTATTGGCTTGAGAGAAAGTATCTTTTACCACAATATCATAGCTTTGTTTAGCATGCATCTATCATTTATTTATAAAAATATGTAAATAAATAAGAAAAGGCAAGGTGGACATTAAACAGTCTTACATCTGTGTGAACTGATCTACTATTAAGGAACCAACCAATTCATAAAAGAGATTAGAAACAATCTGTAAGATTGTTGTGCCCATTAATTAAGTTAAGTACTTTGACTTTTAAATCAGAAAGAAATAATGACCATGTTTTGTGTGAGATAAATGTTGATAATTTTAACTGAAAATGACACAACAGTTGGAGTAGTTTGTGTTGCTCCCTCGTTGTAAGATATCCAAGGATGTATGAATAGGCGAGTGAACAATCTCTCTGAATGTGTAAACCCTGTGGATCATCTAGTTAAACCTGATGCCATCCTGGATTTAACTGACAGTCAATTTTAAGTAACTAGGAAAAGATGAGGAGAAAGACAATCATCCTGTAAGCCTTATTGTTCTGTTTCACAGACTTCTGGGAACTGTATTGTTATATGAAGAAGAATGGAAGCAGATAGTCCCTTACAAATATCTCTATGATTTCAACTCTAACTGAACATGCTCTGTATAGCTCTCCCTCAGATTTTCCATCTAGCATAGGTGATATTTTGTATTCACAGAGGGAAGACATATTGCCAAAAGGAAATTATGGTTCACAATCAATACAATATTTTATATTAAAATGTGTATCTCTTTTATTATTTTATTGGTAGTTATTGTCATATTTAATTTGAATTAAGAATTACATTGGGTTCTTTTATAATCATTTTTGAAATTGTAATATAAACTTATAATTTTTCCTTTTCCTTTTTCTCCCTTCAGAACACACATGTACCTTCTTGTTCTTTCTTGGATCCATGGCCTCTTTTTCTTTATATTTCTAGATACATAAACATAATTATCTTAATGTATAGTATTGCATTTTTAATATGAAAATATTGCATATATTATATGCAATCTCTCTTTGCAACAGATAGGGAATAATACAGATAATCACAAGTGAGCAAAATGATTAAATCATGGGATTAACAATTCCAAATGATCAATCTATAATCCCATTTCTTCACCTGTTGTTTAGGAATCATTACAGAGTTGGTAAAGGATTCTAAGAGCCAAACTAACTGGAAGTTTGCTCTGATATTGTGTCTCCTTGAAGGTCAGAGATGCTGCATCCATGAGATCGAATGACAGCTGCCTAAACAAACCCTAACAAGATGTCAATCCAGCTGATATACAAATATAGAACTTTGCATTCCCACCAACAATGGATGAGTGTTCCCCTCACTCCACATCCTCTCCAGCATAGGCTATCATTGGTGTTTTTGAGTTTAACCATTCTGACAGGTGTAAGATGGTATCTCAAAGTGGTTTTGATTTGCATTTCCCTGATCGCTAAGGAGGTTGAGCACGACCTTAAGTGTCTTTTGGTCTTTCGAAGTTCTTCTGTTGAGAATTCTCTATTCAGATCAGTGCCCCATTTTTTAATTGGGTTAATTAGAGTTTTATTGTCTAGTTTCTTGAGTTCTTTGCATATTTTGGAGATCAGACCTTTGTCTGATGAGGGGTTGGTGAAGATCTTCTCCCAGTCAGAAGGTAGCCTTTTTGTATTACTGACAGTATCCTTTGCTTTACAGAAGCTTCTCAGTTTCAGGAGGTCCCATTTATTCATTGATTCTCTTATTGTCTGTGCTACTGGATTTCTACCTAGTAAGTGGTCTCCTGTGTCTATGTCTTGTAGACTACTTTCCACTTTCTCTTCTATCAGGTTCAAAGTGGTCAGATTAATGTTGAGGTCTTTAACCAATTTGGACTTGATTTTTGTGCATGGTGATAGATATGGTTCTACTTTCATTCTTCTACAGGTTGACATCCAGTTATGCCAGCACCATTTGTTAAAGCAGCCACTGTGGAAATCAGTGTGGCAGTTTCTCAGGAAACTGGGAGTCAACCTTCCACAGGACCCAAATATTCCACTCTTGAGAATATACCCAAAAGATGCCCTATCATACTACAAAAGCATTTGTTCAACTATGTTCATAGCAGCACTATTTGTAATAGCCAGAACCTGGAAACAACCTAGGTGCCCCTCAATAGAAGAATGGTTAAAGAAGATGTGGAACATATACACATTAGAGTTTTACTCAGCGGTAAAAAACAATGACATCTTGAATTTTGCATGCAAATTGATGGAAATAGAAAATGCCTTACTGAGTCAGGTAACCCAGACACAAAAAGAGAAACGTGGTATGTACTCACTTATAAGTGGATTCCAGCCATAATTAAGGGCCTTTGAACCTATAATTCGTGACCCTAGAGAAGCTAAATAAGAAGGTGAACCTGAAGAAAATCATATAGTTATCCTCCTGGAGATTGGAAGTAGAAAAGATAGCCAGGCAACCTTGGGTGCACTGGGGGTTGGGGTGGAAGGAAGGGGAGATGGTTAAAGAGAAGGGAGTAGGGGAGGATTGGGGAAAGCTTGGGGGAATGGGATGAGGGGGAGGGAGGAAGGATGGATAGGGGAGCAGGAAAAAATATATCTCAACTAAGGGAGCCATTTTAAGGTTTGCAAGAGACTTGATTCTAGAGGGGTTCCCAGGTCCAAGGAGAGATCCCCAGATTGTTCCCTGGACAGCAGAGGAGAGGGGGGCCTGAGCTGGCCTTGGCCCATAACCATACTGACGAATATTTTGCATATCAACATAGATCCTTCATCTGGCGATGGATGGAGATTGTGACAGAGACCCACATTGGAGCACTGGACTGAGCCCCCAAGGTCCAAATGAGGAGCAGAAGGAGGGAAAGCATGAACAAACAAGTCAGGACCGCGAGGGGTGCGTTCACCCACTGATATAAGGGGACTGATAGAATGAGAGCGCACCAAGGCCAGCTGGACTGGGACTGAATGAGCATGGGATCAAACCGGATTCTCTGAATGTGGCTGACATGGCGAATGTCTGAGAAGCCATTGATAATGGCACTGGGTCTTGTTTCGTCTGCATGTACTGGCTGTTTGGGATCCTGCTCTGTTTGGATGCTCAGTTTCCTAGACCTGGAGGGAGTGGGGAGGAACCTCAATTTCCCACAGAGCAGAAAACCCTGACTGCTCTTAGGACTGGAGAGGAAGGAGGAGAGGGAGTGCGGGGAGTGGAAGGGTAGTGGAAGGAGGCGCGGAAGTGGAAATTTTTAAATTAATAAAAAAAACTGGAAAAAATGTTTCAATAGTCACAATATATCAAGAAGACAGTATTTCAAAACACTACTCCTATTTACTGATTTTTACATTTGTTTTGCCGTTATTCTGTGACAATTACTGAGACTTGGGGTGGGGATAATTTAGATGTCCAATTTTGTCCTAAGCAGTAAGTTTCTTGTTTTTGCTACCATTCTGACTAGTCACGTATTTCCCCATTGCCTTCTGTTCATTACAAAACAGAACTTTAGTGACAAAATTAGAGAAGCCACAGATGAACCTGATGACTGGACAGTTATATATTAAATGTATTTTATCTATTCCCTTATCAGGGAGTCTTCATATTTTACAAAATATGATGACTCATAGAAATGATGTTTTATCCAATTGTAGCCTTTCACTTAAAGCTTCATGGATCATATCAACTTGGATTCTTTATGTCCTGTATACAAAGGGTGTACTTTATTTACCAGTAGAGTCTTATCATCAAGTATGGTTGGAAATTCAAGATTGTCCCAAAGGTCACCTTGTTCAGATCATTTTACCTGAAAGACAGATTCTGTAAGATATACACATAGCAGGATGAGAAGTTCTGAGAACCCTCTGGTACCTTCCATGAGAAGAAAACTAATGAAGCAATTTTCCCCCATGCATAGTGTCCTTGGAGGTAAAGTGAAGCAGAAAGCACAGAGTTGAGATACAATCTTATCTTGCTGACCACGTTTTTTCATCAACTATACATTCAGAGACAAAAGCACAGTAAGAAGCTAATGGATTGATTATTCCCTTACCCGTTCTGCTGTTTTACAGGCAGCACCGAGGGCCAAGTTGTTTAGTAACCTAAATAGTTTCACAAAGTTAAAGAGATTTCCGTTTCTAAATAGTGATACTGAATGTATTGTTAACTCTGTTTCAGGTTAAAATGTTAAGAAGCATGATTCAGAGTTTTATGAGGTATGGAAATTTATCTGTTATGTCTTTGATTTCAATGCTTAAACCCGGAATCACATCTTTCACACAAAGCAAAATGTTAAAAGTATGTAATTCTTGTGGAGCAAGGAAATTCAAAGAAATTTGATTTAATTCTCAGGACTCACTCACCTTATAGAAAGCCTAAAGAATAATAAGACTGCAGTAAACAAGTTATACCTTTATCACAAATCTTAAGGACAAACTGCCACAATATTTTATCTGTTTATAAGATGTGGAAGTCATTCAAATTAACTTCTCATTATTGAACAAAACAAAAATAATCATAGTTACCACAGCTGACACATACACAAACACACGCATATATACATACAGATATATTTTCACATTTATGGTAAAAGTAAAATGATTCACTATTTAAGATGTATTTAATTACATAAATATGCAAGTGTGAATTCACATAAACAAATTATCTTAGTTTCGATTTTTGCAAATATATACAAATTACTCCAAAGTAGGTTATATATCTGAATATATAAACAATCAAGTAATCATAGAAATATTATCTTAAATAAAAATTTCCATGAACTATAAATGTATAAAAATATTAAAAAGTAATCATAATAACTCACCTACTAATTGAAAGTTAAATTTGTCATAGTAAAAATAAACATACAATATTTTTAGAAGTATGTGTTTCAAATGAGAATATTATTCACAGAATACAGATCTTTTAGAATCAAACAATAATAAAAATATGTATATATCTTTTATTCTTAATTAAATTATACTTTCCAAGATGTTTATGCATTTTTCTAAATTTATATTATTTTCAAATGTTGAATGCCTAAATCAAAACCTACTATAATATTTTTTTAGTTTATTTTAGTAAAATGAACTTCCTTTAAACATGTAAATTAGCTTTATAAATAATAGATTAATGTTTGCTCTCAAAAGACCTCCATGGTTCTTTCTCTACTCATTCCCACACTCAAAGGTCTATGTTAATGATTATCTTTGGGGGGGCAAAAAAAGATTATCTTTATTTCTAATTTTCTTTTATATTTCATACTTGCATTAATAAGGTGTATATTTTTCATGCCTGAGAACTATGTAAATTAAATGTTAAATTTTCTTGTTATTATGTGTGTTTACTCTTAACTCCATATATACTTCTTTCATGTGTGTTACATGATTCTTTGAATGATATAAAATATATACTAAGAATTTATTTTAACTATTTGTGTTATCTGTTGTTACTGATTTATACATTTTCTTTTTCTATAGATTTCAAAAGTAATTGCTAGTTTTTACACTTTCCCATGCCTTCACCTTTCCCTGTATTCTTTCAGTCAGCAAGGCTTCCACTAACATAATGCTCTGCAAGTATTTGCCTGAAGTAAGCATTCCTGTTGAATGACTACAGTTTGCTTAGTCATTTAACTTTCACTGTATTTCTTGGAAAGGATATTCACATGTAATTTTAAATAGATTTTGGAATATTTAGTTTTTCAGAATGACAATTCTGTCTAATATATAGGCTATCTCAGAACTGAGATACTAGTTATATTCATCTAAACTCTTATCTTTGATTTTTTATGTAGTAATATATATGATTTATTTTTATTCTTCTTTTATACATTACAACATGACCATAGTTTTCTCTCCATACACTTCTCCTGGCCATCACCCCTACCTTCCCTCTCCTCCACTTTTCTGCAGAAAATAGCAGACCTCTCAGTGATATTAACTGAATACTGCAAATCAAATGAGAATAAGACTAGTAACAAATCCTGATATCAAGGCTAGACCAAGCAACACAGTAGGAGGAAAAGTGTCTTAAGAGCAGACAAAAGAGTCAGAGAAACCATCACTACTAATTTTAGGAGTCCCACAAGAAAACCAAGCTGACGATCATCACATATACGCAGGGGACCTAGCACAGATCCATGAGGGCTCTGAGATTGTCCCCGCTAGTTTTTATGAGCCTCTCTGAGCCCTACTTAGGTGATTCTGTTGGTAATATTTTGTGACATTCTCAAACCCTCTGACACCTACAATCTTTCCTCCCCATCTTCCACAGGGTTCCAAGTTCTGCCTAATGTGTGTCTATCAGTCTCTGCATCTGCACAGAACAATTGTTGACAATGCCTCCGATGACAATTAAGTTAGTATAGCAGAATATCATTAATAAACACTTCATTGTCTTTTTTTTGGCAGTTGTGATTGGTTCTATCCTAGGTCTCTGGGATATCTGGCATCTGGTTTTAGACTATTTGGGCAGTGTCTGGTAAGGGTTCTTTCTCTTGTGGGCCTCAGGTTGGACTAATCATGGGTTGGCCAGTCTCACAAAATCTGTGACACCATTACCCAGAATATTTTACACTGAATTAAACACAAACTAAACATCGGAAATTTTTGGGCTGGGTTGGTATCCTAGTCCCCTCACTGGAAGTGTGATTACATCATCCATTACTAGAAGTCTTTGCTAGATTCACTTGTTTGGATTCTAGGAAGTTTCCACTGCGCTAGGTTTCTGCAAGGCCCCCCAAACTCCTCTCAATTCCAATCTTCTCTCGCTGGACTCTCCCCAGCCCTCTTGCCCTGTTCCCAGCCACCCCTAGTCTACCAGCAAAATCTACTCAATTTTCATTCCCAGTGAGATTCATACACTCGCCCTTGAGCCCTCCTTGTTACGTAGCCTCTATGGATTTGTGGATTGTATCATGATTAAACTTAGCAGGTAATATCCACTTATAAATAAGTAAAATCCATGTTTGTTTTTCTGGCTCTTGATTATCTCATTCAGGATAATTATTTCTACTTCCATCCATTTGCCTGATAATTTCATGATGTCATTATTTTTAATAGATGAATAATAATAATCCATTGTGTAAATAAACCACACGTTCTTTATTTATTGTTCAGTTGAAGGACATCTCCATCGCTCCCAAGTTCTTGCTATTATGAATAAAGTTTCTATGAACATAGTTAAGCAAGTGTCCTCATAGTAAAATGGAGTGTTCTTTGAATATATGTTTCAGAGTATAGGAGACACAATCTCACACCAAACCCTCTGATATTTTAGCTCCTAAAAATCTTCTGCTTCCTTATCTGAATTGGTCCCTAAGCCTGGTGTGAGAGCTATTTAGAGATATAGCCATTAAAACTGGGCTAGATACAGTATTTTTAAGACATATTTTTTTTACAACAGAAGCATAACACATGATAAAAAGAAAAATCTGTTTTATCTCATAATTCCCTTAAAATATAAATGTGTTTATTCAAAGGTCAGTGATATGTCAGTTATTAATTTTATCCATCATGAAGCTTCCTTTTATTTTCTGATTGATGGAAATGCATCTAGACTCAGGTTTTTCCTTTTACATTTTAAACTATTTTAAACTTATTTATTTGTCTAAATTTCACCAAAACTGTGGCAGCAGGTTGCAGGTAAGATTCTGGTCAGAAGAAAATGTTCTGCTGTCAGATTTTGTTGTGCTCAAGTCCCAGGTAACCTCGGGTGCATGGGGGGGTGGGAGGGTCGATGGAGGGGGAGAGGGCTAGAGAGAAGGGAGTAGGGGAGGAACAGGGAAAGCTTGGTGGCCGGGGATGGGGGGGGAGGGAGGTAGGGTGAATATGGGATCAGGGAACAATATATTTCAACTAAGGGAGCCATTTTAGGGTTTACAGGAGACTTGATTATATATGGGATCCCAGGTCCAAGGAGAAATCCCCCAGATTGCTCTCTGGACAGAGGAGAGGGTGCCTGAATCGGCCGTGGCCCATGACCATACTGATGTATATTTTGCTTATCACCATAGATCCTTCATCTGGCGAAGGACGGCTATGCAGTCGGAGGCCCACATTGGAGCACCGGATTGATCCCCCCGAGGTCCGGAGGGGGAGCGGAAGGAGGAGGAACATGAAAGACGAAATCAGTACTGCGAGGGATGCTATCACCCACTGATACAAGGGAACGGATCTGATGAGAGTTTACCAGGGCCAGTCGGACTGGGACTGAACGAGGACGTGATCTAGACAGATTCTCGGAATTTGGCCGGATTCTCTGACTGTGGCTGGCCCGGGGTCTTTCTGAAAAGCCATTGACTATGACACTGGGACCTGTTTCCTCTGCATATGCTGGATTTTGGGGATCCAGTCTGTTTGGATGCTCGCCTTCCTGGACCTGGAGGGAGGGGGAGAAAGCTGGAGCTTCCCACAGGGCAGGAAACCCTGACTGCCCTGGGGGATGGAGGGGAAGGAGGGGGGGAGTGGGGGGAGTGGGAGGGTGTTGGGAGGGGGGGCGGAAATGGAAACTTTTATAATTTAATAAAATTTACTAAAAAAAAAAAAAAAAGAAAATGTTCTGCTGTCAGATTTTGTTGTGCTCAACTCTTGCCTTATAGATAGCTTCTTGGAAGCTAAGACATACAGCAGGCAAGCATCATAACTGCTGTGGACATAGTCACAAGTGCCAAAATCCAACACATCATATCACTAGGCCACAGTGGGGCAAAATGATGGTAAGAAGTGCTAACAGGAAGTCCTCAAGATTTTCATCTGACTTCCTGTGTCTTAAAAGCCTGCCTGAGGACAGGTGGGCCCAGTGTCACCTCAGCGACATTCCTGACCAGCAAGAGGCCCTGACTTCTATCAGAGAGCCATCAGAGGGGTGAGTTTGCTTCTGGCCCGCGACAGGGACCCAGCGAGGAGGAGCTCGGACTTTCCCCGACCCCATAGACTCCCAGGTTACCCTGCAGTGCTGGCTCCACCCTGCTAAGCTCTCTCGCCTGCCATCCCAGCTTCCATCCAGGTACAAATTCCTATATTTCTCCCTTCCCCCGGGGCCATAAAATTTCCCCAGCACAGCTGCCTTGCACACTGGGCCTGGGCTGTAGGCGCAGCCCGGAAGGAAGGAGTGTCTGTGCTTCAAAAGCCTGCATGAGGAAACTTGGGCATTCTGTCAGTGAAGTCCCTGCCCAACAAGGGAACCTGACCTGGTACCAGAAGATCCAATAGAGAGCATTTGAAGGAAGAGATGGGCAGATGCCAAGGAAAGACCTCGTCCAACAATCTGAAAAACAGCATGAAAACACCAGATCCCAATGATCCTACAATAGAAGGACTTGAACACCTTAATCCAGAAGAAGTAGAAAAAAGTGCCATTATGAAAGCAATAGAGTCCCTTAAACAGGATATGAATAACTCGCTTAAAGAATTGGATGAGAAGTATAACAAAAAGATTGAAGAAATAAGTAAATCCATGAATGATACCCTGACAAACCAAGGAAAAACAATCAAACAGGTAAAGGAATCAGTTCAAGAATTGAAAATTGAAATGGAGGCAATGAAGAAAACACAAACCGAGAATTGGCTGGATATGGAAAACCTAGGTAAACGAACACAGACTACAGAATCAAGCATAACCAATAGAATACAAGAGATAGAAGAACGAATCTCAGATTCTGGAGATACCACAGGGAAAATAAACGCTCTGGTCAAAGAAAACGGCAAATCCAACAAATTCTCTTCACAAAACATTCGAGAAATCTGGAACACAACAACAACAAAAAAACAAATCTAAGAATAATAGGGATTGAAGAAGGAGAAGAACTGCAGATCAAAATACCAGAAAGTATATTCAACAAAATTATAGAAGAAAACTTTCCCAATATAAAGAACGATATTTCTATGAAGGTTCAAGAAGCATACAGAACACCGAATAGACTGGATCAAAAAAAAAATCCCCTTGCCATATAATAATCAAAACACAAAACATACAGATTAAAGAAAGAATATTAAGAGCTGTAAAGGAAAAAGGTCAAGTAACTTATAAAGGTTAACCTATCAGGCTTACACCAGACTTCTCTATGGAAACCATGAAAGCCAGAAGATCCTGGATAGAGGTACTGCAGAAACTAAGAGATCATGGATGCAAACCCAGACTACTATACTCAGCCAAGCTATCATTCACTATCAACAGAGAAAACAAAATATTCCTGGATAAAAATAAATTTAAACAATTCGTAGCCACAAATCCAGCCTTACAGAAAGTATTAGAAGGAAAATCGCAACCCAAGGAATCCAACATTCCCATCACTGCCTACAATAACCCAGACATCTAGTGACCCTTCACAACCACAACTCAAAGAAGACAAACAAAAAACTCTACTACACACACACACACACACACACACACACAAATAATAACCAGAATCAACAACCATTGGTCATTAATATCACTTAATATTAATGGATTCAACTCACCTATAAAAAGGCACAGACTAAGAGATTGGATATGAAAACAGGATCTAACATTCTGCTGTTTACAAGAAACACACCTCAACCACAAAGATAGACATCTACTCAGAGTAAATGATTGGGAAAAGGTTTTCCAAGCAAACAGACCTAAGAAACAAGCGGGTGTGGCCATTCTAATATCTAACAAAATTGACTTCAAACTAAAATCAATCAGAAGAGATGGAGATGTACATTTCATACTCATAACAGGAACAATTCATCAGGAGGAAGTCTCAATCCTGAATATCTATGCCCCTAATATAAAAGCACCCACTTATGTAAAAGAAAAACTTTTAGAACTCAAGTCAGTCATCAAACCACAGACACTAATAGTAGGAGACTTCAACACTCCTCTCTCACCAATGGACAGGTCAATCAAACAGAAACTCAACAGAGACATAAGAGAATTACTAGAGGTAATGAATCAAACGGACTTAACAATATCTATGGAACATTCCACCCAAATAGGAAAGAATATACCTTCTTCTCTGCAGCTCATGGAACCTTCTTGAAAATTGACCACATACTCGGTAACAAAGCAAACTTCCACAGATACAAAAAAATATTAGTAACCACTTGTGTCTTGTCAGATCACCATGGAATAAACTTAGAATTCAATAACAATTCGAACACCAGAAAGCCTACAATAGCGTGGAAGTTGAACAGTCAACTACTGAATCATGCCTGGGTCAAGGAAGAAATAAAGAAAGAAATTAAAATCTTCCTTGAATTTAATGAAAATAAAGAGTATGTCCCATACTCAAACCTATGGGACACTATGAAAGCAGTGCTAAGAGGAAAGTTCATAGCACTAAGTGCCCAATTAAAGAAAATGGAGAAAGCACATATTGGAGACATAAGAGCACACGTGAAAGCTCTGGAAAAAAAAGAGGCAGACTCTCCCAGGAAGAGTAGAAGACTGGAAATAATCAAACTGAGGGCTGAAATCAACAAAATAGAAATACAGAAAACAATCCAAAATATCAATGAAATAAAAAGCTGGTTCTTGGAGAAAATCAACAAGATTGACAAACCCCTAGCCAAACTAATCAAACGGCAGAGAGAGAACACTCAAATTAATAAGATCAGAAATGAAAAGGGGGATATAAAAACAGACACAGAGGAAATTCAGAGAATCATTGGATCTTACTACGAAAGTTTATATGCCGCAAAGTTGGAAAATGTACAAGAAATGGATTGGTTTTTAGATAAATACCATTTACCAAAGTTAAATCAAGACCAGGTGAACAATCTAAATAGATCTGTTAGGTGCGAAGAATTAGAAGCTGTTATCAAAAACCTCCTGACCAAAAAAAGCCCAGGGCCAGATAGTTTCAATGTAGAATTCTACCAGAACTTCCAAGAAGAGCTGATACCTATACTACTTAAGGTATTTCACAATATAGAAACAGAAGAGTCATTGCCAAACTCTTTTTATGAAGCTACAGTTACCCTGATACCAAAACCACATAAAGACACAACCACGAAAGAGAATTACAGGCCAATCTTACTCATGAACATTGACGCAAAAATTCTCAACAAAATCCTGGCAAACCAAATCCAAGAGCACATTAGAATAATTATCCATTATGATAAGTAGGCTTCATTCCAGAGATGCAGGGCTGGTTCATCATATGCAAATCTATCAATGTATTTCATCATATAAATAAACTGAAAGAAAAAAACCATATGATCACCTCATTAGATGCTGAAAAAGCATTTGACAAAATCCAACATCCCTTTATGATAAAGGTTTTGAAGAGATTGGGGATACAAGGATCATATCTAAATATAATAAAAGCTATTTACAGCAAGCCGACAGCTAACATCAAACTGAACAGAGAGAAATTCAAAGCATTTCCATTGAAATCAGGAACAAGACAAGGCTGTCCACTCTCCCCATACCTCTTCAATATAGTGCTAGAAGTTCTAGCAATAACAATACGACAACATAAGGGGATCAAGGGGATTCGAATAGGAAAGGAAGAAGTTAAACTCTCGTTATTTGCAGACGATATGATAGTATACATGAGCGACCCCCAAAACTCTACCAAAGAACTCCTACAGCTGATAAACACCTTTAGTAATGTGGCAGGATACAAGATCAGCTCCAAAAAATCAGTTGCCCTCCTATACACAAAGGATAAAGAAACAGGGAGGGAAATCAGAGAAACTTCACCTTTCACGATAGCCACAAATAGCATGAAATATCTTGGGATAACTCTGACCAAGGAAGTGAAAGACCTATTTGACAAGAACTTTAAGTCTTTGAAGAAAGAAATTGAGGAGGATACCAGAAAATGGAAAGACCTCCCCTGCTCTTGGATTGGGAGGATCAACAGAGTAAAAATGGCAATTCTACCAAGAGCAATTTATAGATTCAATGCAATCCCCATCAAAATCCCATCAAACTTCTTCACAGACCTTGAGAGAATAATAATTAATTTTATATGGAAAAACAAAATACCCAGGATAGCCAAAACAATCTTATATAATAAAGGAATTTCTGGAGGTATAACTATCCCTGACTTCAAACTCTATTACACAGCTTCAGTATTGAAAATAGCTTGATACTGGCATAAAAACAGAGAAGTTGACCTGTGGAATCGAATAGAAGACCCAGATATTAACCCACAAACCTATGAACACTTGATTTTCGACAAGGGGGCTAAAGGTATGCAATAGAAGAAGGAAAGCATCTTTAACAAATGGTGCTGGCATAACTGAATGTCAACCTGTAGAAGAAAGAAAGTAGATCCAAATCTATCACCATGCACAAAACTCAAGTCCAAATGGATTAAAGACCTCAACATTAATCTGACCACTTTGAACCAGATAGAAGGGAAAGTGGAAAGAAGTCTACAATACATAGGCACAGGAGACCACTTCCTAGGTAGAACCCCAGTAGCACAGTAATAAGAGAATCAATAAATAAATGGGACCTCCTGAAACTGAGAAGCTTCTGTAAAGCAAAGGACACTGTCAGTAAGACAAAAAGGCTACCTTCTGACTGGGCGAAGATCTTCATCAACCCCTCATCAGATATAATTAAGTTTTCTTTGTACTTCGTTTCAAGCTCCATTCAGAAGCAGTTCTACGTATTTTTAAAGGGATCCGTTGCCCAGAAAATAGTAAATATTTGATATGTTCTCGGGAGAGAAACATGAATGAGAGTCAGGGATATCATTCTTTTAAAAGTGTAGGATTCAGTTGTCTGGAGTAAGTGGAAATATAACACTCAACTTGAAGGATAGGTTGCTATAGATTATACCATCTACCTTAAAATAGAGGTTTAAGACTTGGAGATTTTGTTGATATAAGCAAGATATATGCCAAAGCAATCCTAAAATTCTTAGGTTTGGTGACTAAAGCAATCCTCTGCAGTATATTCTAGAAACTGAAACAGCTGTTCCATTACTTGGACCTCATTATTCACAAAAATCTATTGATCTTTGAAATATCTGTGTGACTGCAAATATAATGGAACCAGAGACTGACATAATAGGAGAGAAAATGGTTATTACAAGATGGAAGAAGCATATATATTGTGTTAATTGATTATGAAAAATTTTCTTTAGCTCTCAAAAGGTACATATTTTACATTTAAATATTTTATTTGAAATGACTTTTCAAAACATCTGCTCCTACTAACATTTATTTTATATTAAACTGTAAAAAGTTAACTTTCCAACTATGACTCTAGGGTGAAGAATGTTCTTTTGAATGGTAAAAGAACAAGAAAACAAGTAAGGAATGCTGTGAGAAGCAGACAGCAACTCTACCAGACAGCAACACTTTTGCTGCCTCCAAATAAATAAGAACAAATTAACATGTATCAGGAATGAGCTGAAAATTCTACAGCAGGGTGTAATTAAAATAAAAACATGCTATAAATTAGAACAAAGAGAATATAGTGATAAGTCTAATAATTATCATGATGGTATGTTCACTTACTGTGGTGTAAACATGGATATTGTTTATTTACTTATAGAACTGTGAGTTCAAATATATTCATAAGAGATTACACAGAAACTGAATAATAAATTAAATATTCAGGTTATTCACTTTCAATATTGTCTCCTCTTCTACTGCTTCAATATTTGTGACTGTGGTCAGTCTTGTTCAACTGTGGTCCACAAATGCTAAGTGGAAAATTTCAAAAATTAATAATATACTTGTTTTAAATTGTAATGCATTATGACCAATATGATAAAATTTTATTTGTTTATTTTTGTTTATTCTATTCTGGGAAATAAATCATCTGGCACTGGTTATTTTTGTGTCTTTCAGAGAATGCCTGGCAGCACAAGTTAAAATAGGAAATCTAATTTTGGTTTATGAATTCAGTGACCTGTGGCCCAGTACCAGTGAAAGCAAGGCAGAGTGGTTCATTCCGAGGAAGTGAACCAAAGAAAAAGATTCTTCTTTGATGACAGATTAGAAAACAAAGAGCGCAAACAGAATCAGAACTGTGTATAACGTTCAAAGGTCCACTCTTAGTGACCTACTTATACCATAAGGAGACAACTCCCAATTCAATGATCTACAGCATAGTTTTCCAAGCTGAGATATAGGAGTTCAACATGAACTCATGGGTGACATTAATAGTCAGAGCAAAATGACACACATTTCCTGAAAATCACTACCACACTCTCTGCCCACTTATTTTTCTCTTACTAGTCATTTCATGTATTGAACAGAGTACGATGTTAGCATACTGTTGGGCATCTAGTATTCCTAACTAAGTAATTTCTCCATTTTATAAGAAAATGATTCTGGCAGTAAGGATATTATTCCTTATTTCTTTCTGATTTATACAAAATTACCAAAATATGTGATTAATAAGTAAAGGAAATATTTATGTTGAGATTGTTAATATCTACTATTAGTTATTATTGTCATTCTCATATTAGGTGGGTATATGTAAATGTAATACCTAATTTTGTACATGATAAATCATATGCTGAGTTTGTTATTATATTCAGTTTCCATCATGTACTGGTTATTGGAATGTATTTTTTGTGTAAAAAGGAGATTGCAATACTATCTTTACATCAATTTTCTCAGTTTTTCTGTTCTTGGAAGATTTACAAAATCTTTTAATCACATTTTCCTTTTTCCCCCAGTTAGCAGTAAGTAAGCTTGGTCAGTAGAGGATACTGGAGAATACTGCAAGGGTAATTATTTCCAGTTCCGGTGAGTTCACTGTGTGTGCCTCCTGCAGAGTACACAGCTTTCTTCATAATCTGACTCCCAAAGATCTCCAGTTTTCAGTACCAAGCTCCAACTGTGCACGGAAGCCTGAAGGACTAAGGCAGCAGTTGTTCTTGGCATCTCATCAGCCTAGGATGCATTTGTTACTGTGTCCATGCTTTGTGCAAAGCAAACATTTTCCCCATGCCAACACCTGGTGTTTGTGTATCAGCGTGATAAAGTCAGCAGCTATCTTATACAACTATCCTGACAACAAGAAAATGTCTCTGAAGAGACATATCCTGACCACAGCCTCTAACAACTTAAAAGTTAAGACTTCCAAGTTCCAATGGGACAATTTTCAAGTTTTCATAGCACAACAACATTTTGGTTTGAGATACAGTGATCTGGGCAGAGACTTCTCCATTGAACACTTTTCTTTACACACAGTCCTGATATTAATATACATTTAAAATTGTCCTTTTCCCGATGCTCATCATTTCCTGGTTATTACAATTTCTAATGATGACACACACATGCACAAACAAAGACACATACACACAACACCACCACAACAATAACAACAGCAACAACAACAACACAGAAGCTTCCCATTGGACCCAAACTAGTGCATTACTTTTCTCTCTGTTCTGTGAGTAGCGTTTTACTTAAAGGAAACAATTTTGATTCTTGTATATGTGCTTTGTATATGGTTTGCATGTGTTTGTAAAAGTATACCCATTTTTCTCTTTTACTAAAGATAAATTTTTATATAATGTATCCTGATTATGTCCCCAAATCCTCTAAGATTTTCCTCACATACTCTACCTTTTCAGTTTCTCATTAGAAAACAAAGAATCTTAAAAAAGCTTCTAAATAATATTAATAAAATAGCGAAGCAAAAATAAATGGAATAGGAAAATAAAACAGAGAAACAGAAGGAAAAAAGTCAATGATAAAGCATAGGATATGTGTAGACCCTGTGATATACATATTTGTAGCTTACTGTAACTTTATTTTTAATTTTTTATAAAGACTTCATATTGCTTACTACTCACTATATTTTTTGTAGTCAAATACTTCCTACTTTTAAGCTGAACATTACGTATTTAATGATTTTTTGCTTATAAATTCCTGAGTGGTTTCCTCCAAGATTGCAAGAAAATCTTTTATTATTTTCATCATTTCAACTATCTTTAATTGTTGACAGAAGTTTCTGTCTCACCCAGTCCCACAGCTGTTCAGTCTCAAAGAAACACATAGAGGCCTACATTAATCATAAACTGGTTGGCCTATTAGTTCAGGCTTCTTATTATTTCTTTCTTACATCTTACAGTAACCAAACCCATAATTCTTGTCTGTTTAAGCCATGTGACTTTGTACCTTCATCAGTGAGGTATTCTCATCTTGCTTCTTCTGTTCCTGGGTAAGGGCTGCAAACTGACCTTCGCTCTTCCAAGAATTCTTCTACCTGGTTGCCCTGCCTATTCTTCTGCCTGGCCTATCAGCATTTTATTAAGAATAATACAAGTGACAGGATAAAAGACCATTGTCCTGCAGCATTTAGTGTTCTGTTTCTGTCATTTATGTTATTTTCTGACACTTCTCTGTTTTTTTCCTTACAGATTCATTATTCTTTGTCTTTTTCTGCATATGGCGTTTTGTTTTTTTTTTAATGGAGTTCATAAGTCAACAGGCCATCACTCCACAACATCAGAAATTAACTTCCTCATTCTATACTATCCCTTGACATCCTCCATCAATAAAGGGAAGTTGTATGAAAGACAGAGGAAACTCCAATTGCTAATCTTACTTGATAGTCTTCCAAGAGAAATTATGATTCAGGATGAAGACAACCCTGAAATGCTTTCCAGAGACAATTCACCTTCTATTTCCATACTGAATAAGTGAATGTCGGTGATACACAGATAACATTTGCATGAAATAACTGAGAATTAGCCAACTAACTATCCTTTGACATTACAGGTATCTGTGAGTGTATGAGTATATACATAGTACAGAAATATAGGAAAAGGTACAATATTACCTTTTGCCATCAAATAATACATTTATAATATCTCATTACAAAGTTATACAAAATTTAAGATAAATTGTTTTGTTTTTTAAAGCCTAAAACAACAGTGCTGTGATATTCCAATCTAGAATCGTTTGTTCTGAAAATTTATTTTCAATAATTTGAATTATGTATTTATTGGTAACTGCCACATTCAAAGACTTAGAAGATTAACAAAAAGGATATACTATATGATCGTAGAGGAAGTAGTATTCATTTTTGTTAGATTTTTATAATTTTCTTTATAAAATAAAGTATGCTATTTCTCTGCAAGACTATTTTATTGTTTGTGAAAAGATCTGGATAAATTCCCCAGGGTAAAAAATAGAGATTAAATGAACCATGGAGAACGTTACTTTTACTGTTTGGGAAAGCATGGATGCAGAGCTATGTGTCTGGATTTGGAATTGAAGTCACAATATTGGCATGCAACTACTGTTCTGCTATAAACATTTGCTTCCTTCCACATTTTTAATAATTCTGAGCTAGAGCAGCACCATGCAGACATTTTTCTCATGCAAAGATTTCAAAGCAAAACATCACCATTAATATTACAGTTAAAGAATATAAATTTCCTCTGGAAATTTGAAATCATTACAGCTGAGATGCAGTTTTTCCTATCCTTTGAGAACCCAGGGTTTGTAAAGAAAAAAAAAACTTTTTAAATATGCGATTTTTCACTAGTATAAATTGGTAAGATTAAAAATTAAAAGCAAGAAAAACATGAATAAAAAGGTAAACGCTCATGCTATGAATAAATAAATTTCTACATTTTACAAAGGGCTTGCTCACCACATATAAAGTAAGTGTGTTACTAAGAAGAACATTAGTTATTTGATATGCTATTTAAGTGAAATTAGGGGAGCATTTAGAGGGTGCTATGTGGAAACCTAGTGCATGGGAAACTCCCTGGAATCTTTGAGGATGATCCTAGCAAAGACTACTAGTAATGAGGGGATACAGAGCCTGACCAGTCATCTTCTATAACCAGATAAAGATTATTTCTTTCAGAAGAAATAAATCTATTTTAAAAGATAGATGAGACTTTGGTAAATTGTATCAAAATGAATAAATGTAGCTCACATTGAATAATTGTAACTCACATTGTAATGCTTATGATCGCATTATTTATTAGCCTACAGCAATTTGTTACCTAGTTCGAAGTACACAGGGGAAGAAATTGACATGTTTGCCAGGAGAATGGTATCTGTAGCCAAGAGCATTTATTCAGAACACAAGCGTATGTGACTATCTGGTGAGATGGTGAACCTGAGTATTTTATGTGTGAGGACGCGTCCCTGAATTCATTCCTCCACCAATAGGTAAAAGCCAGGTGTGGCTGCCATGCCTGGATACCCAAGTCTGTACGTGAGGGAAGGAGACAGCCCAACTCAGAGAGTTAAAGAGTGGGGTTCCCAGTGTTTCTTTGTAGCTTTTGCCAGATGCAGATGGGTATGCACACATAATGTACAAATACACAAAGAAATAACTTAAAAATAATATATTAATGGCTGACTCTATGAAAGGCAGTGAATAAAACACATGGATTTCTTGTGCTCGTGGACCAGTGTTTTGCCTGGTTGTTTATCAAGCAGACCCTGGTGGGGCTGTGTCTCCAGGTTTAACAATAAAAATTGTTGAGAACTGAAGCAAGGAGCTAGAAATGCACTCTCTGTTCTCTCTGCTTTTGCAAGGCCCCTGTCTCTTTGTGTTTTCTAATTTCTCCTGCTTCATCTTTTCAGTTTAATACCAGTTCCATATACTTAGTTACAGCCTTAATGAGGCAGGCCAAGAATAAGGTCCTGTTTTCATCAGGTGATATCTATGACCTTAGCATGATTGATTGTCCCTGGTGGGATACTTTTTCTTGCATACCCTCTTTTGAAAGGCATATGACTGTCATGTTAAGCCAAGAAAAATTCTTTCCAGTCACCTGGTAGTTCCTGGTCCATTGCTGGTAGTACCTCCTCTACAGCAACAGGTCTGCAGTTACTTAGCATATGAAATTGTCTAGGTGGATGGATCAAAAATGTATTTTTCTTTTTCATCTGAGTTGAGATTGGAAGTTGAAATACCATATAAATCACATGAGGTTAAATGGTACATATGAGTCAGATGATAAATTTGGTTAGACAGTAAATTATTTTCTTAAATGGGTGAAGCTTTTCTATAAATGGTCTAATCTTTCTCCTAGTTAATTAACGTCTGAGGGGGAAAGGGACATGAATTTAGGTTGGCCCACCATGTCCTGAAACTTCCCTCAAGGGAATCATAGGTATAGATTTTGAGAGGGAATCTCGTGAGAAAGGGAGCAAGGATGGGGAAGGAGTAAAGTAGGACAGGAGGAGGGAGTAACAGACAGGATAATGTGAGACATAGGTGAGGAGAGGGTGAAAATAGGTAGTGAGGAAGTAAAAGTAACAAATTCTACGTTAGGAGGGGAGAAGGGAGAATTGAAGACTGCAGGATATCAGTTAGGAGGCTGAGAGTAATTAGGGGATTGTTAGGCTAAGGCCACTCTTTGCTTTCAGAAATCTAGTGAAAATAATCAAAGGGAAAAGCTGAAGATATCTAGAGTTCTAGAGTGACTCTCCTCCTTGGTCTAGGTTCAGATATTGGCCTGGCCTTACAGTCCTGGTAAATGGGTGGTGGATGCTCTAGGTGCTATGCAAAGCCTTATGATTACAAAAGTCTCTATAAGTTAAAGTTTACAGTAGATGTTTTTATAACAAGCAAAATCAGAAATCATCCATATGTCTTTCAGTAGGGGAATAGATGCACAAACTCTGATACAAGCTGACACTGCAACATTACACCCCTAAAAAAAAAATAAGTGAATGGCCTTTAAGTGCATATGACAATGAAGAAGCCACTCAGAATGTCTCATATACAAGATGCTTCCAGCTACATAGCTTCCTGGATAATGAATAACAATGAAAAGAATAAAACCTCTAGTTACTAAAAAATGGGAAAGAACAGTTATGAGTAAAGGGAGAAGAAAGAGCTTCTGAGCCAGAGAAATGATATTGTAAGCTTTGTAATGATTAGCAATTGCTACTGTTTATACTAAGTCACTGTCCTGGATAGCTTGTGTCAACTTGACACAAGTTATAGCCATCTGAAATGAGGGAACTTTGAGTTCATGCTTCCAGAGTAAATGGCTCTTTGCAAGTCTGTAGAGCATTTGCTTAATTAGTGATACATGGGGAAGTGCTCCAGCTCATTTGCAGGTGCAGACACCCTTAGACTGGTGGTCCTACATTCTATAAAGATTCTTACAGAGGAATCTTTGAGGATCAAGCCAGTAAGCAGCACCTTTGCATGGTCTCTGCTACATCACAGCAATATTAACTTTAAGACAGTCGCATATGATGCAATACCAAGAATAATTTCTAGTGTTTCCTGTGGATTTTAGGTGGTATTTACATTCCAAACTGGTGAAGTATCTTAAAAAAAAGGGTTAATATTTATGTTTAGCAACACTGTAGATTGGAAGTCTCCATATGCTCTTCTCAAGCAGTTTTGTTTTGTATTTCATTCGTTCATCCATTCATTCCTTCTTTTATTTACTTATTGATTATATCTATTCTCAGTTATTGTTGGTGATGGTGATGATTTAAAATTTCTCAGAAATCAAAGGAATGAGAAAAGGCGGGATAAAAGAAGGGAAGCAAGAAATGGGGTTCAGGAAGGATTAAAAAGCAGCACATGAGCCAAAAGGAATTTTGTCCTAGGTCCTAGAATGAGAAATTTGGAATATTGCTACTTTTCTTAGCGAAGCACTAATATCACAGACGAGAGAGCAATAGAAGTCACCTTTCTTTTATTATGTTCATAGTGATATGGTTATTTAAATTTTTGTCAAAATGACCTATATTACAAGCCTTCTAATAGTTTTAAAATGAGACAATCCACAGTAAGTCTTCGAGCAAGAATTTCACATTAAGTAAAAGTCATTATTCAAAAATTTACTGTATAGTGTATTTCCTCTCATAAGGTATAAAATTAAAGAAAAAAATGAGAACATCTCTCCTTGTTATCTGTAGTATTTTATTTTTTTACATCCTTGATATGTTTAGGGCCTAAAATCTATTCAGATGTATTTCACTTAGTGGATGTGGCATGTTCGAATAACCCCTTTTTTTTTAATTCTTATTCAAGGACAGTAGTACTAGTCTATGAACAAAAGAGGTTTTACAGTTCATAAACTGTTAACAGTAACATTGAAATTGGAACATTGAAGCATTTATGCCTAAATTTTCAAATATTTTCAAGTCTAATTTGTAAAATGTTGACAATATATGAAATTCTGAATGACAGAAAAATCCAACATTCTTTGAGCAACATCCTGTTTATAAAAGCTGCATTTTGTCAGATTTAATTTTCAAGTTCAGGTACAATACAGTCATAATTAATTAAGATAAACAGTTCATTTGTTAATTTATCTAGATGAACATTTTCACTTTACTTGCAAACTTTTTTCTTGTCGTATATCAATGGGTATTTATAGAAACACTTTTAAGTTTTGTTCTAAATGAATTTGCAAAGATACAGGAAAAAAACAAATCTGTCAATAAGGAAGCCAAAAATTGTACAGCACTCATAAGATCCTGCATTCTTGTTGATGTCATGTTAAGAAAGTATATTTTATATTGATTTAAATTTGGAATTAATTTGGAGAAATCAGAAAACACTTAAAATTTTCTTTTTTGAGGGCAAATTTTGAGGACACATTTTATATTTATAGGCTTTCAGTCAAAGATGAACATCTTACTCATTTCAGATAGAATATAGGTTTATGTAGCAAATTTAAGTTAAAAATCACCCAAAATCAGTAAAAGTAATATGGTTACATTCCACTGAAAATTGAAATTGAGACTATGTGCAATAATTTATTACTATTTAAATAAAATGTACTGTGAATACTCCAATTCTCTCTGAATAATTATGCATAATATTATTTTAGTTTCTTGTTATTATACATTTATTCTGTGTATTAGGATTTATAACTGTGTCTGTCTATGCTTCTTAAAGCATGATTCACTTTTCATAATATACAGGATATTATGTGATCTCCACTGACAATAAGTGGATGGACTATTACAAATAATGTTGTTATGAACATAGTTAAACAAATGTTTTTGTAGTATGATTTGGTATCTCTTGAGTATATTTCCAAAGAATGGTATTGCTGGATCCTGAGTTAGGTTGATTCCCAATTTCCTGAGAAACCGCCACACTGATTTCGAAAGTGGTTATGAGCAAGGAAATCAGGACTGCGAGGGGTTGGTCCACCCATTAAGACAGTGTGCCTGATCTAATGGAAGCTCACCAAATCCAGCTGGACCGGGACTGAATGAGCATGCGACCAAGCCAGATTCTCTTGGCTGCCTATGGAGGAGGACTGGGAAGCCATCGATAATGGCACTGGGACCTGTTTCTACTGCATGTACTGGCTTTTTGGGGCCCTAGACTATTTGGATGCACACCTTCTTAGACCTGGATGGAGGGGGTGGGTCTTGGGTCTTGGACTTCCCACAGGGCAGGGTTTCCTGCCCTCTCTTAGGGAGGGAGTGGGAGAGAGGAAGGTGAGTGAGGGAGTGGGAGGGAAGTGGGAGGAGTGGAGGAAGTGTAAATTTTTGAATGGAAAAATAAAAAAAAGAAAAATGGAAAAAAGAACGAATCCATAAACTTGAAAGAGAACAAGAAATATATAGAGGATTTGGTGAGAAGATAGGAAAAGAGAGAATCATATAATTATATTATAATTTATCTATCTATATATACATATACATATATAAACAAAAGAATTTAAGCTGGGTGTTGGTGACATACAACTCCAATCCCAGCATTTAGGAGTCAGGTACATCTCTATGAGATTGTGGCCAACTTGTTCTGCCTCAAAACATAATAAATAAATCAATAAATAAGAGTAGGCTCAAACAATGGTTGTCACCTGGATATCAGTAAAACAGCTGAGTTAAAGATGAGGGTTGTGTCAGCTTTTCCTTTGCAGACTGCCACAGTGTCTATGAGTTCATATGTGCCCCTGTACTGCTGTGTGTAGAGAATCTTGTTTCTTTGGTCTATATATCCCCTCTGGCTATTATAATCTTTCTACCTCATCCAATGAAGGATTCCCTGAGCCCTGAGAACATTGATTTTGTGGAGACTTCTAATTTGGAATTTAGTATTTCAAGGTGTCTCACTCTCTGCACATTTTCTGACTGTGAATTTCTATATTTGTTCCCTTCTACTGAAGAATGAAGTCTCTCTGGTAATGACTGACCAAGGCACTGATCTGTGAATACCATTTTATAGCTGTGCTCTTTCAGCAAAGCATTAGTATTTGGTTTTCCCTAAGTTTCCTGGCCTACCTGACTCCAGATGACTGCTCACCTGAGTAGTTTCAGGTATGGGCTCCATGTCATGGAGTGGGCCTTAAATACATTCAGATATTGTTTCATTACTCTCACAAGCTTTTTACATTGACCACAATAGTGCATCTTGTGGGCATGTCATCACTGTCGATTAATGAGTTTATACCTGGATTTGTGTTTACTTTCACCTTTTGTAGTGCACACAGTGCCTTCAAGTACCTTAAGCATGAGATCATAAATGTGCAGTCTCTAGGTATGGATCAGCTACTTTCCTGTGCTCAATGAGTATGAAAACAAAATCTCATGGATAATTTTATAAGCATTTGAAAGAGAATCTTCAGTTTATGAGAAGCTGAAAAATTCAGGAGATGGTATCCACTTATGAGTGAGTAAGTACATATCATGCTCATCTTTCTGGGTCCGGGGTACCTCCTTCAAAGTGTTTTTTTTTTATTCCATTCATTTGCATACAAATTTCAAGATGTCTTTTTTTTAACTGCTGAGCAGTACTCCATTGTGTAAATGTACCACATTTTCTTTATCCATTTTTTTAGCTGAGGGACATCTAGGCTGTTTCCATGTTTTGGCTGTTACAAACAATGCTGCTATGAACATATCAGAACAAACATCCTTCTTGTATAATAGATTGAGAACCTTTTGGGTATATACCCAAGAGTGGTAGTACTGGGACTTAAAGTATGTTGATTCCCAGTTTTCTGAGAAATCACCATACTGATTTCCAAAGTGGTTATGGAAGATTTATTCCCACCAGCAATGGAAGAGCAGTATCCTTACTCTGTATCCTCTCTAACATAAGCTATCATTGATGTTTTTTATCTTAGCCATTCTGACTGGTGTACGATGGTATCTTAGAGTCATTTTGATTTGTATATTCCATTGATGGCTAAAGATGTTGAACATTTCCTTAAGTATCTTTCTGCCACTTGAGATTCTTCTGTAGAGGTTTTTCTGTTTAGGTCTGTACTCCATTTTTATTGGATTATTTGGCATTTGTAAGACTAATTTCTTAAATATTTTGAGAAATCACTCATCTGTCTGATGTAGGGTTGGTGAAGATCTTGTCCCATTCAGTAGGCTAACTTTTTGTCTTGTTGACTGTCTTTTGCTTTACAGAAACTTCTCAATTTCAGGAGTTCCCATTTGTTTGTTGTTGCTCTCAGTTTCTGTGCTAGTAGTTTTATATTTAGGGATTAGTCTCCTATGCCTATGATTTGAAGGCTGCTTCCCACTTTCTTTTCTGTCAGGTTCAGTGTGGTGAGATTTGTATTGAGGTCTTTAAACCATTCGAACTTAAGCTTTGTACATGGGATAAAGCAAAGGACAGGGAGCCTATAGACCAAAACCCCAAAGAAGCTAAGTAACAAGGAGAACTCTAAGAAAAACATGCATGGATCCCCCTGGGAAGGAGAAATAGACATGATCTTCTGAGAAAATCGGTATTGTGGGGATGGTGGAAGAAAGGAGGGCAGGAGAGGAGGAAGAGTACAGAGTGAGAGGGAAGGAGAACTTGAGGGAAAGGGATAGTTGAGACGGAGAAATGACAGACGAGACAAGGAAAGAGATATCTTGATTGAGGGAGTCATTATGAGGCTGGCAAGAAACCTGGCACTAGAGAAATTTCCAAAAATCCACAAGGATGACCCCAGCTAAGAACCTAAATAATAGTGGAGAGGGTCACTGAACTGGTTTTTTGCTGTAGTCAGATTGATGACTATCTTAAATGTCATCATAAAACTTTTATCCAGAAACTGAGAGAAGCCAATGTAGAGATACACAATGGAGCACTGGGCTGAGCTCCCAAAGTCCAGTAGAAGAGTGGGAGGACTGAGAATACAAGTAAATAAGTCAAGACAGTAAAAGGGAGATCTAGTACACCAGTTTACCTGATGTAATGAGAGTTCACCAACTCTAGCCAGGCAGTGAAGAAACCAGCATAGGACCAAACTAGGCCCTCTGAATGTGGATAACAGTTGTATGGCTGAGGCATAGAGTGGGGCCACTGTCAGTGAGACCAGGATTTATCCCTACTGTTTGCACTGGCTTTTTGGAACCCATTTCCTTTGGAGGGAACTTTGTTTAGTCTAGATATAAGTTGGACCCTTAGTCAAGATTTAAGCAGACTAATTAGAATGTTAGTGTCTATCTAGACAAGAGATTCTACAACCAGGAGATTTATATTATTTGAACACAATTACTAAAGATGATTGTTATACAATGTCATTTTCCTGCTACCAAACCATAAATAACTAAACACAAAACAAAATAAAATATAAAAAGTTCTTCATATGTAATAGAACTCCTTCATTTGTTAAAACTGAGAAAATAATGGCACAAAACATTATTTGATCTCCAATGGAATTTGCATAATTTAAGTATAATCTCCTGCAACTAAAAATAGTATGCAAATATTATAGATGCTTTCAAAAAACTTTTTTCAACATAAATCATATGAAAATAAACTTAGAAACAGTGGTAGGGACAACTTTGTTTGAACAGTAAATTATGGAATGAACTATTTTTCTAATAATTTCATCAAATCACTTTGTATATATTTTTAAAATTTCTCTTCATATTTGAGTTTGCTGACTTGCTTTTCTTTGTGTTTCTAATCAGCACATGTATACAGTTTTCTAGTAGGTTATTTAACAATATTTTTAATTTTCAAAAAATAAGACCAGACCATTTTAAAAAAATTAAAGTAATTGGTAAGGGGAACATATTTCCTGGGGATTATAATTATTGGTCAATGATTGTCTATTGATTATTTCTTATCTAAAGAAAAAAACTTGAAAACCAAAGGTTTCCCATGTGATAACCCTTTGCCATGCTACTTTGTCTCCCATGAACCAATAAAAGAGGCAAAAAAGAAGGAAATAATGGAAGGATAAAAGGAAAGAAGGAAAGAAGGAAGAAAGAAAAAGTAAAGAGTCAAGGCATGTCAGCATGAACTGTAGTCAAATCGTTGGAGAAGCCAAGAGAGAATGCTGATTTTATACACTACTATAGCACAGAAAGTTGAGATATGTAGACTCAAAAATCTACATTCTTTTCCTTATGTCTATATTTCTATATTCTGGAATGCTTTAATTGCTCCCAATATATAATAAAGTTTTCACATTTAGAAGTTGTAATGTAAGCAAAGTCAGTTACAAAAGCTGAGCAGCTATTTCAAGGACTTGGGTTATTTTATTACATGGTCATACAGGATTTTGATATTCAACATCAGTCTGGAGAGAAATTGCCTAGATTGCTTACTCACATTCTTCATCAAATCTCCCTCAAAATATATAAAAGGTATTTTGTTAAGCTATGATCTGTTACAACAAAAGACAAAACAATATGAATGCGTTTTAGAAGAAACATTACAAATTCCAATTATACTGAGAAATGTGGTAATGAATTTACAACAAAAGAATAAATATGAATATGTAGTCTCCTTATTAAATTGTTTTTATCCTACTTCTGCTCAAAGTTTATCTCCTTATAAACGAACTTATGCTTAAAGTGTTATTGAGTTGAGGTGCCGAAATCAACATGTATCATCAGAGAAGGTGATGGGGACCACCTGCCTTACACTAGTGCTAAAGCCACTTATTCCAACCAGCATTTTTATTTATTCATTTTAATTAATACCATCTACATACCTTGATCTGCTGTATTCAACCTCATTTTTTTATATTTTGGCTATCTATGAAATACTGGTTGGATGATTTAACTATTCTCACTAATTGCACAAGCATTTACAAGATTTGTCTTCTGCACTGTTTGACTAATTCATGTGCTATTGCTATTCTATAAAATATAATACTCTTAATTAAGTGTAAACTTCACCTGTATTTCAATAAGATACATTATTTCTTTAGAAAATCCTCAAATAATTATTGATTACTTCTATTATTTTCTTTAACTGTCATTTTAAAAATAAATACAGTGTGCTTTGAGAGTGGTTTAAGATTCTGCTTATCATACACATTTGGATCTTTTGCCTGAATTTGTTTGCATATGTATGTATGTTCCTCGTGCCTGCAGAAGTCAGGAGAAGTAATCTCATTACTTCCTGCTGGACTTACAGGTGACTAAGAGCCATCATGCATGTTTTGGGAACAAAACCTGGGTTCACTTCCCGCTGGACTCACAGATGACTGAGAGCCACCATGCATGTTTTGGGAACAGAACCTGGGTGCACTGGAAAGCATACAAGAGCACTCTGGTGCTGTGCTGTCTCTCTACCACCGTAGGTTTCCTGTCTTACACAGTATTGATTCTACAAACCTGACCCGTCTAGCTAACAGTAACTGGATGCACTGTGTGCAGCAGTCTGTCTTTGCAGATAGTAGGGGTATTTCCCTTGGGCCCAGTGTGATCACCACCTTCAAAGAGATGCAACATGGGTTTCACAGCTATACCCAAACAACGCATGTGGCCAGCTAGAGTCCTGACTGCTTGTAATAGGCACCACCAGACTTTAAGGTAGGTTTGTCAGTAGAACTTTCACTAACCACTTCACCAATCATAGCTGTGTTGGCAGAAGAAATAGCCCTCATGAAACTCAATGGCAGCTCACTCAGATCTTCTTTGTCACTGGGTTTTGATAGATGAGTATGGATTAGTCCCTAGAGGATCTGGCAGACTGGACCCTATCCCTGGGCTTCTCCACTAGACAGCACAAAATATATTCTCAAACATGATTCCCAAAAGTAGAACATTGCAGATAATTTCCTTCTTTTCATAGTGCACAAACTCCCTGGTTTGGCTGTCTTCCAAGGTGCTGAAGTTCTAATTCTTAAATCTGTATGGATCCTGAAGGACCACCTTCACTGAAGGATCACAAAGGCTAGGGTCATGAATGATGGCTTTGCTCGAGTTGACTTATGCTCTGGTGGAAAAGAGTTGCTGCCTTTCCTTGGGGCATCACATGGTCTATAGTTGAAGGTCTGCTGGCAAGCTTGGCAAAAAAGAATCAACAATTAAGTTAAAACAAAATTTAAATTATTTGACAATATATCAGCATAGGCAACTCTATATTGGATGCACAGTCTAATAAAATTACTAGTAAAACAGGTAGAATCAAACAAGAAAGATTATATAAAAATTCCTGCACATAAAAAGCATCATCTACAAAGATCAAACCTGTGAGGCATGGGGATAATATTTGCACATGTAACATTAATAACAACATAAAGTGGCATGTTCAGGAAGTAACTAAGAAACTGAAACTTGGTAAGTATTAGAACAGTGTAGGCAATATGAGTGTAAAAGAATCATGAACCTTTAATATATCATTTAGCTCTGTACAAAATGGCCAAAAGTTATATCATCTTTAAAGCCAAGTAGTGACTGTGGAGAGTTGACAATAAGGAATGTATTAAAGATTTAAAATAGTGCAGCAAGCATTTGCAGGTACTTTCTGTATATAAAGCATTTTACTCCTCTGACACCATTTAAAACAGAAGAAAAGCAGGCCAAGGAATATTATGTAATTTCCCCCGAGATTCATTCATTTTTACAGCTTAATACATTTTTATCAACACTAAGTTTAGATGATGCTGTGGGAAACAAACACATACACACTATTTAAATATATGGTGTGTTTGCCTTAATAAATTTATAAAATATAGTAATAATTCAATACATCAATGCTTTTCTAAAAGTTAACATAATCTTAACCGTTTTTGTAATTTTGTAGTGGTAGTAATTTTGTGGAATGTTAATTACCTAGCATCTTCTTTGTTTGCCATAGCACTGTCATACATCCAAATTATATAACGAAGAGTTTATAGGGACTTACTCTTCAGGTGTATATGTTCTGGCAGTATAAATGCATATGTCAGTATAAATGTATATGTTCTGTCAGTATAAATCTCCATAAGAAGCTTGAATCTTAATCACAGACACATTTTATCAAAAGCATGACATATGTGAAGGAAACAGTTCTGGAGAATCAATTGTTATTAATACTTGAAAAATCGTCTTTAAATTAATTATTTAAAACTATGTCTCCAGTTCTTGATGTTTCCCCAAGGACTTCATCACTTGATATCTTTTTAATTCATATGTTAGTCTGTTTTTATTATTACTAAATTAAGTCATATCCTTTGTGTACATAGTTACATATGAAAATTTATAAGACTTACTCCTTGCTCACACTACTATTTTTGAGGATATTTTCTAGTTTAACAGTTAGTATAGAATATAATTTTGCGATATAGGATGATGAGAACCCACAGAATGTTCTGAACAGTTGCTGTCAAGCAAGTTCATCATCTTTGGAAATGACTTCACAAAGAGTATATTTGTGGAGGAATTATTGCTTTTTGGATTATCCAAGCAAACAGACTCTATCCATAACACACTAGTGGCTTTTATTTAACAGATGCCTGAAATGTGTTTTGAGTTTTTTTTAACCTTTTTTATTCATTTCTGATCTAAATGTAATGTCTTTGCTTGAATAAATACAGTAAGCTCTAGTCATCATTTGGCAAGACAATTGTGACTTTTTAGCTTTGTACTCTTGCAGATAATAATAAACATTTAAGAACTGGAAGTTGCCTTGGTGACAGGCTTTTCAACTGCTACAGGGAAATTTTCTTGAGCAATTTGATTATATTTCCTTAGAAAAATTTATTCCTACTTTTATTGTTCACTGTACCATAAGAAAGTTTCATTTTATTAAAGTTGACAAAAGCTTATTTCTTACACTTGGATTATAAGATACAACAAAATAAAAATATTTTTGCTTTAAACGGGGAATTTTACTTATATATAATCATTTAATTTTTAATTATAATTTTATTATTTACTATATATTGTTCCTGAATAATTTTACAAAGCATTTAATAGTTTTTTTCAAATTAAAGGAAATTTCTCTATAATTCTAAAACTAAGTTTTCTTTAGAGCTGCTGAGATGGTTCTACAGGAAGAAGTACTTACTGGTAAGCCAGAAGACCCACTTTACTGAATCATCAGTACATAGAGAAACAGTGCACATTTATGTGCATTTTTCTCATCCAAAACCAACATTTTCTGGACTATCAGAGAATGATTATTAATAATTTCTAAATGTAATTTATATGTTTATCTTCTGTAATAAATTACACATTTAAATTTTAAAGAACTTTCAGTGTCACAACTTTTTATCATTTAAAATGGGTGGAAGTATGATTTTTGACCATAGTTTCATGGTATTTCAATTGTTTATTTTTCTTGCTGATTCTGCAAAAGCTTTTTAAATTATAGAAATCTAGATCTAGAAATTTAATAAACTAATTGCAAATAACAATATGTTTACCTTACTTTATTAAATCTTAATTACTACATGTGATTACTAATTTTAATTGGAAAATGAATTGAGAGATGCTTAAGATATCAATAGAGTCCTTCTCAAACGTTTTTAGGATTTCAGTTTCTAGGATCAAGGCACTGAAGTCCTTCCTACCCTAAGCAATAGAGGATAGGGGGCCAGAATTTGACTTGCCCTGTAGTCAGACTGATGAATGTCTTAACTATCACCATAGAACCTCATCCAGCAATTGATGAAAACAGAGGCAGAGACCCGCATCGGAGAACTGTACTGAGCTCCCGAAGTCCAACTGAAGAGTGGGAGGAGTGAGATTATGAGCATAGCGGACAAGACCATGATGGGGACACCCACTGAAACAGTCTTTCTGAGCTAATGGGAGCCTCCCAGCCAGACTGAGAAGGAACAATCATAGGACCAAACTAAACCCTCTGAATGTTGTTGACAGCTGTGTGGCTGGGCAGACCTAGGGACCACTGGCAGTATCACCAGGATTTATCCCTACTGTATGTTCTGACTTTTTGGGAGCCTATTCTCTTTGGATGACACCTTGCTCAGCCTTAGATATGGTAGGGAGGACCTAGGAACTTCCCCCAAAGCAATGTGCCTTTTCCTCTATGAGGATTGGATGGGGGTGGGGTGGGAAGTTATGTGGAAGGAATGAGAGGAGGGGATGGAGTGGGAACTGGGATTGGTATGCATAATGAAAAAAGATGGTTTGTTTTCTTTTTTTAAAAAAATAAAAAAGGGAAAATACATAAAACAAAAGATATACATTAGGAATAAAGGCGAAGTAGTAACCTTATGCAATCATTTTATCTTTACCTTATACTCTCCCTACCCTCTCTAAAAGTATCTGAGAATTTATAAAGAAAGCCTTTATCAAATTATATATATATATGTATCTAATCTCGTTTTTCTTCAGAAGAAACTAATATTCTAATTAGGACACTCAACACAACATTTCACATAGGGAAAATGACTTCATACAGGCACATTTCCCGACACTAAGTATGATCTAGAAAAGACAGTAAATCAATGATAATTTTCTGTCTAAGGTTTTTCTCTGTAAAATCAGAGCTTTACACAGAATTGCTTTACATCGTTTTCAATGCTCACCAATTATGGAAGACCTCTGAAAAGAGGGTGTGGGAACCCAATTGTTTTATAATTTTCTTATTTTTAAGTCTTTGTTTCAACAATCATGATACATTTTGGTACTGACAACCACTGCAGAAAAGATTGGCCTTAATTTTTAAAGTCCCAGAAATGTGATAGGGAATGATGATGAAATTACTGTGTACAGACAATAACATACTGATGCCAAAATGTTATCACATTAAGATTGATTATACAGTGACATATCCATGTTAAAGCGATTTGATGATATTTATTATTATACATCTATTTGCCTCAAATTTCACTGCATAAAAACAAGCTGTAAGCTTTCTCTGGAACAGTTCCAAAGCTTCTATCAGGATTTTTTTCACCTATAATATTTTCAAATTCATATTTCTCTCTCATACAGAATTAAATATGGACATTGAAATCACCAGTGGATCTCATGCCGTATTTTGTTGAACTATATGACAAAAATTATGATCTTGGTTAAATCTAGCTTCTGGCTTAATTTTTAAGAGCCGTGAAGTTGAATTTGCCTGATAAAAGATATGCTAGGGATTTTCAAATTTGATCAGGCTAGAATTCTTACCACTGTTCATATTAATGATTATAAATGTGTGATTGAAATACATAATTCAATATTTAATCAATATTTCATGTTTCAGATGCCTCAAAATGTCTAAATCTTTACCTTCATCATCACTACTTGCTGTAAGTAATATCAGATTGCCAATCTAACTGTTCAGTGGTGATACTTTCTTCTTTTTATTTTTTTAAAAATGGTTTTATTATTTTTAGGAGAGCTTCAAATATGAACAGTGAATGTTTTCTTACTACCAAGACCATTTTGTGTCCCTACTTTCAAATTCATGATCTTTTCTTTACTATTGTTATAGGTATATATATTTCATATATGTGCATGTTTATTTACATATATATGTATATATACACAAATATAATATTCAGTCGAGTTATCTTTGCACATATGTTTCCCAGGGCCACTTGAAGTATAACAGCCTGTGTTAGGACTGAACACACCAATGTTGGAGTTCAGGGGTAGAGGAAACCGGCCCTCCTCACATAGCAGTCATTCTTAATTATTTAACAAAAAGTAAATGATGTTTATTTTTCTCTATACCAATTTACGTATACTTGTGTTGCAAACACCTATCTTTGTGACATGAATTATCTCACATTACCATAATTACACAACCACCTATTAAGCTCAGTTACAACACAGAAAGAAATAATATGCTATTCTTCTGTGAAATACAGTCTAAGGACTTGCTCTGTTTAGTAATATATGCTGACCCAACCTCAGTAGACGTACATCATCAAACAGAATCTCTATCTCCTTATTTCCTTCTTTTCTTTTTAAATTTTTAAGTCAATTCTCACATTTATGCAAAATTCAAGACATCCATCCAACCTTGAATTTGTGTCCTATGACTTCATATATATACAGTTCTTTCTGTCGATAAGTATATACCTCAGCACTTATATTATTATTCATTTTTCTCAAATATTTCCTTAAACTGGTGTGACCCTAATTTATGTTACAAAAAAACCTCAGTATAAAAGTCTAAATACTCTTTCCTCATGCATCATTCTATACCTTAGAATCATTTGACAAACCACATATTTCACTAATGTACCATATATTGCTTTATGCAATTTACATTAAGTAAGATGTAAATTCCAGGAAACTAGAGATGTCTGACTGCAATGCTTAGCATCTATTAGCAGTATTTATTTCAGGAGTATTATTATTGTATTAATTTCTAAAACTACAATATTCATCTCAGTCAAATAATATACTTAACTACTATCTCATGATAGTATATTCTCTTTGAAAGGTATAGTATTTTCTAAAATAGCAAAATCATCAAGATATTCAATTGCACAATGCCCTTGGTATTCTTCTATAACATATCTGCAAACAAATACACTGGAATATTTTTAAACTTAATTTATTATTGTTAATTATTTTAAAACATTACATTTTATTAGATTTTGTGTTATGGATTTGCAATCCAAACATTGTATAGGCTGAGAAGACATTTAGTTGAGGCCACTTGGTTTACAAAAGAGTTTTATGTTAGATTTAGTTACACAGCAAGAAATCGTATCACAAAACAGCAAAAAACAATAATAAATAATTTTAAACAATAAGAACAGCTGTGCAGTAGTGGTGCATGCCTCTTTCAATCCGAGCATTTGGGAGACAGAGGCAGGTGGATATCTGTAAGTTCAAGATTAACCTGGTCTACAAGAGCTAGAAATTTTGTCTTGAAACAAAAGAAAAAAAAAGAAGCAACCCTATGAGAAGCATGGCACCTTAGGCATTTTACGCATAATATTTCCAAGTTTGACTTAAAAGAAATATTTTTCCAATAACAGGATCATTATCTAAAGTTTTAAATAGTAGCAAATTTACATAGCATTAGGAGAACCAAAACTCTTGCAGAATACCATCTGTGAATGTGTAAAACAGTATTGATTAACAGTAAAGCTGAATCATCTGAAAATCTTGCTTAAGTCTATGAGTAGGAAACCTCTTGTCATAACCACATCAAATAATCAATATGCATGTATTTAAAATCATTGGCTAACACAGACCAAAGCAGTTTGACTTAAAACTCAAGTTAAACAAAATTTAAGAAGGCTTATATATGTGAATGGGTGCTAGTAATACAGTCATATGCAGATAATCTCCATGCAAGATTACCTAGGACAGATGTGTTCTACTGCTTGATTGACAGTCATAGGTTATTAATCACAGCTATAGCAAAGGAAAAAAGAGTGTTATCATAATTTACTCAGTTCTTTATTGTTCAATATGTGTTGTATATATGTATGCATATTCATGTGTGCTTACATATGTGTGTAAATTCACTTGTGTAAAAGTGCTTTTGGCAGTCAGATGCCAACATTAGGGCATTTTTCGAGCTAAATTATGGATTATATTCTGAGACACGTTCACTCACTGAGTTTGAAACTCACTAATTTGGTACGATTTGTTGACCAGCGTGAGCATAGTCCTTCTATGCTTTACATCTCAGTGCTGGGGTTTCAACACGCATTGTTGTGCCTACCTGTTTACATGATTAAATAGTTTCTGAAAACAAATACTCTTACTTGATCAACTATTTGAATCATCTTAATAGCCCCTAGATATTTTTTAAAAATTCTGTTTTTAACTACTGTTTTGAGCAAGGATGTTGGAGACAAAGTGAAATTGACTGAACTTCCAGTTGTTAAGCCATCTGTCTCTATAGATCTGTCAGTGTCACGAGCTAACTTTTGCACTAAAGATATTATAGTCATTTTATTTATTTTTAATTACACTCTATTTGTTTCCTTTTACTGTCAGAGTTAATAGAAGTCAGTTAACTAAGTTAACTAGGATCAAGCAATGGCTCCAGAATTTCTAAACCAGACTGCAGCCCATCAATAATTACTGAACCATTGTTAAGAATACTTTCTAGTGGATACCACAATAAGTACGAAAACATAATGAAGAAGTAAAATAAGATCACATAAGAAAGAAATATAAGAGAACAATACTGAAGAATGGTGTTTCATGGTTTAATTCTATAAACTTCGAAATCTCTCATCCTAAAACCATACAGGAAACACTGAACATTCTACTTATGTTTTACTTTAGATTTTCTTTTAATGTTTAAAGAAGTTTATGACAGCTTACCACATGAATGATTTAACATAGTATCCGATGAGAAATAAGTATGAAAACAAAAATATTTCTAAGATGATATTCAGTTTTCAAAATAAATTAAGTCATTGAAATACATAAAACATTTCAACAGAAAGATGGGGTTTTGTTTCACACAAAAAATAGAACTAAATTAAAATTTTCATAAATTATTGGCAATTTTATGTCATCAGTGTGATAATTAAGATATTCCTAGAGAGAGTTCATGGGTGACTCTCAGATTTCCCTGGGAAGAGGAAATAGGAGAGCCTTCATGAATGGGCTGAGGGTGGGTGGAAATGGCAACAAGAGAGATCAGGATGGGGAAGGAACTGAAACGGGAGAGGGTGAGAGAGTCTGCTGCATGAGGGTGCAGAACTTTGGCACAGGGGAATACTCCAGGAGTCTATATGGAGGACTCCAACTTAGACTTCTAGTAATAGCATATAAATTCCCTGAACTAGTTATCCTCTGTGATCAAATTGGTGCCTGGCTAAATTGTCATCAGAAAGGTGTCATTCAGAAACTGTTGTAGGCCAATGCAGAGAGCCATAGCCAAACATTAGGCAGAGTTCTGAATTCTGTAGAGGAGTAGGAGACGGAGTGTAAGAGCCAGAGGGGTCCAACATACCACAGGAAGTCTCCCACAGTCAGCTAACCTGGACTCATAGGGGCACACAAAGTTTAAACCAACAACCATGGAGCCTGTATTATACCAACCCAGAACTCTACAGATTTGTGACAGTCGTATAGCTTGGCCCTTTTATGGAACTCCTTACAAAGGGAACAAGGTTTGTCTCTGACTCTTACGGCCTTCTGGGACCCTACTGCTTGTACTGGGTTGTCTTGCTCAGTCTTAGAAAAGTGTTAAGTCTTACTGTAACTTGATATGCCATGTTTTACTGATACTTATAGAAGATCCATTTTTTGTTAGTGGGAGACAGAGAAGGAGATTGGGATAATTGGGGAGTGGAGAAGAGGGACAGAAAGAGAAGGGTGGGGAGACTGAGGCTATGGCCCGAATGTAAAATAAATAGATGAGTTAAAAAGAAAGCTATTTCTTGAGTATATGTAAAAATTTATAACATAGATTTTATTTAAATTTGCTCACATTTAGTAATCTACAAAATACAAAATATAACAATTTCTAAGAGTATTGGAAATATGAACCCAAAATAAAATCTTGATCAAATCTTATCTATTATCAACAGAAAGTCACTTATTACAACTGAATTCCAATAAACATTTATTGATTTCTGTCACACAGGTCATCCACTGTGTTAATGGACATATCTATAAAGACCAAAAATTAATCATCTTAATGTCATCAAATCAAAAGGATTCACAATAAAAAGTAGGTAATATGGTGTGATAAAACGAAATGGGAATTTGAAAGAGAAACCATATCTTATACATTTATGCAAAGATAAGATACAGGAGAGCAGTTGTCATAAACAACAAAGGGCTCTGTTGAGACCTTTAGTTCTGCTAAAGATCAGGTTTATCTGTGTTCTCGATTTTTACAGATTAGATTAGTTTTCTGTTGAACTGGCTGGGCTTTTTAATATAGAGTTTATGATGTGTCAAAATTGACATTTAATTTTGCTTTTGTTTTCTGTGTGTTATTACCATTTAGTTATCATTTCTTTTTTCTTGCTGTTAGAAAAAATTTGAAAGCACTCTGATCTTTTACATTTAGTTGGAATGGATAATAATACTGATTTTGAAGCTTATAAGCTCCTGTCTTATCACTACAAGCACTATAATAAACCAGGGAATTAAAAAAACTGGAGGAAGTTTTTTTCTGCATTTCTTCCTTAAGTTTCCATTTGGACATCAACCGTGCATGCCTATGTCAAACCAAGCTTGTTAATCTTAATTACATCTCCTTTTATTCCTGTGTTTTGTCATAGTAGTGTTTGAGAAGATGTTGCAGGATTTATATAAAGATTGCATAATGAAATTGGAGACATATACAGCTATTGGCCACAGGACTTATCATGTATTCACCCCAACAGAAGCCATTTCAATAGTTTTGACACTTCATAGAATGGCATAAAGCAAGTGAAGAGAGTTCTGTTTTCCTCAGATTCAATGAAACTGACCAATGTGGCTATGTTTCCAATTTGTAAAGAAAAAAGTTCCAGTAAAAGCATAATGTGCTGAGAGTGGGAAACTTTGAATCCTTCAACTCTAAATGGGATGCCTTTGTGTTACCTGGATCCTCAAAATTCAGATCCATGTGGATGAGAAGGCAGAACGATTGTAAAAGATGATGTGAACTCCTGCCAGTGTTTTCCTGACAAAATAGCATTGGTGAACATATGAACTCACAGATACAATACAAGTCAAAACAGATATTGTGAAGGTGAAGAGTCCTCAAAGTCCCAACACTAATCAAATGGAGGAGTTTTTATTTACTTCAAGAGAGTTACACTGGGCCTATCAACCACAATCTAATACATGTCCCATGCTCAGGAGTGATTGGTGTAATGGTCTGTCCTATCTCCTTAAGAGACAAGCCATGCCCACTCTCTCCCCAGTCTGCTGAGGCAAGCAAATCTTCAGTTTCCAGCTGGAGTTCCTCCCTTTTCCATCTCCTTCTCTCCCTCTCAAAGAGGCAGCTTCTGCCACTCTCCATTCTCCCCACTTCTCTCCTTTCCCCCACCATTTCTCTCTCTCTCTCTGCCCCTTTCTTTGCTCTTCTCCTTCTCCCCCTTCTCTTCATAACTCACTAAATAAATATCCAACCTAACTCTGCATGGCATACCTATCTGTCTATTTCTCCCCTGCTAGGTGGCTCTCTATCTGGGACCAGTCACCTACAGAGACCTGTGGTGTGGTCTTGTGGCATGTCCATCTGTCTGCCTGCACTTCAGGGGCCTGTGTCATGACCTGCTACCCACTGCAGCCATTTGGGAACCCACAGCATTTTACTGTTACCACTACAATTGGCATACATAAACTGTACTCAATTTTATTTTTAGATATTTTATTTAACCTTGATTTTGGTTTCTTTTTCTTTTTTTTTCCTTTTTTTAAGTAAATTTTATTAAATTATAAAAGTTTCCATTTCCGCCCCTCTTCCCAACACCCTCCCACTCCCCCCACTCCCTCTCCTCCTCCCTCTTCATCCCTTAGGGCAGTCAGGGTTTCCTGCCCTGTGGGAAGTTCCAGTTCCCTCCCCCTCCCTCCAGGTCCAGGAAGGTGAGTGTCCAAACAGACTGGATCCCCAAAATCCAGTATATGCAGAGGAAACAGGTCCCAGTATCATAGTCAATGGCTTTTCAGAAAGACTTCGGGCCAGCCACAGTCAGAGAATCCGGCCAAATTCCGAGAATCTGGTTAGATCACCACCTCGTTCAGTCCCAGTCCAACTGGCCTTGGTAAACTCTCATTAGATCCATTCCCTTGTATCAGTGGGTAATAGCATCCCTCGCAGTACTGATTTCATTTTTCATGTTCTTCCTCCTTCTGCTCCTCATTTGGACCTGGGGGGGCTCAGTCCGATGCTCCAATGTGGGTCTCCGACTGTATCGCCGTCCTTCGCCAGATGAAGGATCTATGGTGATAAGCAAAATATACATCAGTATGGTTATGGGAAACGGCCGATTCAGACACCCTCTCCTCTGTCCAGAGATCAATCTGAGGGATCTCTCCTTGGACCTGGGATCCCATATATAATCAAGTCTCCTGTAAACCCTAAAATGACTCCCTTAGTTGAAATATATTCTTCCCTGATCCCATATTCATCCTTCCTCCCTCCCCCCCCCCATCCCAGGCCACCGAGCTCTCCCCTTTCTTCCCCTCCTCCCTTCTCTCTAACCCTCTCCCCTTCCATCAACCCTTCCACCCCCCATGCACCCGAGGTTACCTGAGATTCTTGTCTATTTCATAAGTGACCCCAAAAACTCTACCAAAGAACTCCTACAGCTGATAAACACCTTTAGTAACGTGGCAGGATACAAGATCAACTCCAAAAAATCAGTGGCCCTCCTATACACAAAGGATAAAGAAGCAGAGAGGGAAATCAGAGAAGCATCACCTTTCATGATAGCCACAAATAGCATAAAATATCTTGGGGTTACTCTAACCAAGGAAGTGAAAAACCTATTTGACAAAAACTTTAAGTCTTTGAAGAAAGAAATTGAGGAGGATACCAGAAAATGGAAAGACCTCCCCTGCTCTTGGATTGGGAGAATCAACATAGTAAAAATGGCAATTCTACCAAAAGCAATCTATAGATTCTTTTTCTTTTTTTAAAGGAAAAACCAAGCATAAAATTGATTGCATAGAGAAATGGGGGAGGAATGGGGATAAGTTATAGGGATCAAAACGTATATAAAGAAAACATAAAAAATAAAATTCTCAATAAATACATAGGTCTAAAAATAAAAGATTTTAATAATATAAAAATGTTTAAAGTATAAAAAAGTTATATTAAGTTTTAACCTGATGTCTTAGGTTATAAATATTGACAATGGTTAGAATTATGACATTTCTCTGGTCAGAGTAGAAATAGGTTATTTATTGATTGTAGCACAAAGCCAAATGAATCCTGGAGGAAGAAAGGGAAAACAAATCTAATATACTCTGTGCACTCTGTAAATAGTTCATGTAGTTCCATAAAAAAGCAAACTTTATAGAAATATTTCTATGCCCAATTCTTTAAAACTCTTAATTTTGTGTTTTTATATTTTGATTATTCATAAATTATAAAGGAAAATGTCTGTTACAATAACAGAAACATTTATGACCTAGTTGAACAAACTTCAATGTTTGTTCATTATTTCAATGTTTCTCATTATTTCATATAGAACAGTAAAATTGAGAAGTTAAAAAATTATTAGTCATCCAGTCACAGTTTGGCCTTTAGAAAATGAAGAAATTTAGATGGGTGGTGGTAGTACACTCCTTCAATCTTTATCTCTGTGAGTTCAAGGCCAGTTTGGTCTTCAAAGAGCTAGTTCCAGGACAGCAAGGCCTGTTGCATAGTGAAACCCTGTCTAAAATCATCAAAAAAAAATAAGTAAAGATGAATAAATAAAAGAAAAGAGAATAGAAATGGAAGTATTCACTGAAAGACTTTTTGACTGGCCTGGAACTCACTTTGTAGAGTGGACTGGCCTCAAACTGATAGAGCTCCACCTTCCTTTGCCTCTCTTGTTCTGTTATTATCAATATTATTTTTTAATTAGACTATTTTTTTAATTTAACGAAGAAATTTAAAACTAATTGCTGCTTCACAATTTAGAAATAAATGTGGTAAACTTGTTGACATATTTCCTAAATAATCTCACATAAATATGAAAATGCAGAATGCATATACACTTAAAAAATATACAATTGCACAGCCTATGCTGCTTGCCAGTTTTGCTTTATTTTGAGTAGTTTGTAAGTATCTTTCCATTCCAGTAAATAATGTATATGTCATAAAGTTTTGTCATTTGATATTTTATTTGATATAATTTTATACATTGGGCATGGACAATGTGAGCATTTAATATATATAATGTATGTATGTATGTATGTATGTATATACATATATTGCTAATTAACATGTATATCGTTTCATCTAGTTATTGCTTTTAAGATGACTTGAGTATACTAAATAAAAGATTACTATTCATATTGTGCATATAAAGTTAAATTAAACTTGGAAGTTGTGATGCACACATTTAATCCCAACACTCATGAAACAGAGACAGGAAGATCTCTGTGAGTTTGAGGCCAGCCTGGTCTCCAAGACCTAGTTAAAGGACAGGCCCCAAAGCTACAGAGAAACCCTGTCTCAAAAAACCAAAGGGAAAAAAAGTTAAAGTAATGGAATCTACCAGCATTTTCTGCATCCACATTAATTATTTGATCATATAATCAAAGCAGCCTAAATACTTTATGTTTTTCTTTGTTAAACTATTTATAATCATGTCTTTTCTGAGGGAAACACTCTTCTCAAATGGATTTTCTATCAGGAAGTTATGTTTATAAGAAAGTGTTGCTTCTCATTTTCTTTGGTACAAGCTGTAAATCCATTCAGGTTTCAGAACTTTATTTCTTTGTGTGAGAAATGATATCCTTTAACTAAATACTCAGTTAGGATAAATTTTAAAAGGAAAAATAGAACGAATTTTCTAATTTAACCCAACAAGGAGATTTGTTGCCTTCCAATCACCTGTAGACCACAGGAAAAGGCACACATCACTTAGGAAATAGCCTCCAGAGTAAGAGTGTGAAAATATAAAGTTAAAGCATTTTTGACTGTGGAAGCTTTATCATAATAAAATGGTTTAATTTCCCTGAGCATAAAATATACTCTCCCAGGAACCCACCTATTAATGACATGCTATGATTAATTAATTGGTTCTGGGAACTATTATACCATATTAGTCTCTTTCATATTAGAGTTCCCAAGGGTGGCAAATAAATAAGACAGTGATTTTGCTTCTACGTGTTCAGTGATTTCATGCCAAGATGTTCTGCTGACATGAACTTTCTCTGCCGTTTTTCACTCTGTATTCTCTCAGACAAGTAGTTTAAAAATGTTTGGTAGAAAAGTCTTTTGGTCTATCTGGACATATTTCTCCTCTTTTCTTTTGTGTGTGTGTGATATACAAAGACATTTCCTTTGGAAGCATTACAATGGAGTACAAATGAGTTACTTTCAATGATACCTATCATAGCACTGTAATCAATGATAATGCTCCAAATTGTTGTCTTTATCAAAACCAATACCAACCCTGTTGCATCTATGTAATTACAAATAATCTCTATTTTCTAATTTGGTCCCTGCTGTCATTTTAAAGATATGTTCACAATTTATGGCACAATTTTGGTTTTTTTAATATTCCATAAGATATGATAATGGTGTTAGTTATTTTCTTGCATAAATAGGCTTCAGTTAAAGACGGACACTTAGTTTATAAAAATTTATAATTAGTGAGGCCTAAATTTTTTTGACAAGCCATCATTGGCACATTAGTGATTCAGAGGAATATATGAGGATATTTAGTCACTACTTATTTAAGTACTTATATGTTGTAATAAAAGTATTTTCTTAAATTTTAAAAACAGCTTAATATCACATTAATATATTTTTATCAGTGATAAATTAATTAAATATATCCTAATTTAAAATGGATACATTTCAGAAACACTGAATTAAATTTTTTTACCATCCATATAAAAGACATGGTAATAATTAGATAATATCTCCATGGAGGTTTAACTTTGAAAAGTTCACATATTAAATTATGGTCTGAATTTTCAGACATCAAATATAATGTTCTTTTCTATGCTGCATTGATTTTATTCAGTGAAAAGGCCTTCAAAATAGGAAGTAAGGAGAAGAAACTTCGTCTCCATTCATCCATTAGAAACAAACACCCTTGATAAAATTCTTATAATGAGAATAAAGCTAGATGCTTTAATTCTCTCCCCACTACCCCTGTGAAGATCCTCATCTCTACAAACACCTTTCTTATATTCATGCCTTTAAGTATATGGACTGTTACCCACTAGGACTGTGCAAGGACATCTGTATGATCATGCATTTGTAACTGTTCATCAGCTCATCACAGGCTCAATTATGGATATAACTTAAAGACAGAGATTAACCCTCCACCAGTTCATAATTCAGTAGTTTAGCAGGAAGGGATAGAAACCCTTCAACCCCTATTGGATCCATGATTGACTAATTATAGAACAGTCTTGTATCATCCCAGTGGAGGCTACCTAAGAAGCAAGGGGTTGACCAATTTTGTTGTCATAATATTTAGATATTTGAATTACTTATACTCTAAAGTTTACTCCTCTGTAAGATATATAGAAAAACTATCTTTTCTCCTTTTCTATTTATTGCAGTTCCTTAATCCAACTAAAAGTATGTTTTGCTAGATAGAAATGTTAAACTTCCATAGACTATTATTTTTTATTGTTGTTCTTAATTCTCACTGACCAAAAGTTGTTTCTGATTTCTTTTTTATGCCTGTATTTTTCCCTTTTTCCTTTACAAGTTTCAAAATCTCAAGAAAGATAGAGAAAACATTCAATTTAATTCTAACTATAAATATATGTTTTTGTTATTCTTAATGTAGAGGCAGTTTTTTCTCTAGTTTATATTTTTGAGTTTTGCAAACTTGATCAAAAGATTATAACTGGAGAAGGCATTGACCCAGGAGATGATCAAACTACCACCCTCTGTTGTTTCCCTGAAATCAAGTGGTCAAACTGTATTTTAAAGATTTTCTTTTCACTTATTGACTGCTGCTACTCTTAGTTTGGAACAGAGAAGCTTCTTTGTGCAGAGAGTTATGGTTAATGTGCAGTTTTGGTATGTTCAATGTGTTGAGAGTAAGTGACTGACAAATGATAGTCTCTAAAGGGGACATTCATAACAATCACATGTGGAACAAACGGCAGGAAGGACAGCAGGAACAAAGTACTGAGAACTCACTTCTTGAACAGCAATCATGAAATAGAGAAAACAAGCCACCTGTAGGCAATGCATTTTTACTATCAGTGCCCACCATCAGTGTCATACTTCCTCCTGTAAGGCCACACCTTCCAAACATACTCAACTAGTACTGCCAAAGGGGAATCATTTACTAAAATGAAGTCTATGATGGACATTAACAGTTGAAACCACCAAAGTTATTACTAAGACATGGTAGTTTGAAGGCATAAGTCACAAAAAATCCCACACCAGTTTGGAATTACGATTAATAAAATGGTTATTTATTTAAAGGGGAAAAAAATTACAGATCACTGTTCCAGACAGCAGCCATCTGTGTGATCAGGAAAGGAGTCTAGTAGCTGAAAGCGGAGCCAGAAGCATGAGAGCTAGCACATAGCTACTGCTGCTTTTTAAAACAAAAGAGACCACGCCCAAGTAGACTGGTTTCTGAAAGGCTATTGGCTGAAGGAGCAGAATTAGTTCCCACAGCACCTCCCCCTTTTGCTTAAGTAAGAGAGTTCCAAACCCAATACAAAACAATATACACTAGGAACAGATATCAAGTATAAGATTGGAATTACAATCAGCCTAAATAAAACATTAAGACATATGCTAAATGTTTTAATAAACATTCTATCCTAAGGAGTCTAAAGCTTGTGTTGGAGATGGCTTCGCTAGATAATAAGAGGATGTTAACTATGACTTTCTAATCTTCAACTCTGTCAAAGGCCTGAGAAGGGAGATACTATTACTTGAGTAGGCAGAAAATACAATCAAGTAGTTTCCAAAGTGAGCATAAGACAAAGCAAAGCAAAGCGAGCGAGCAAAGAGACAATTAGCTACCTGAGCAATCATCCAAAGTCTCATTTGGCAACATTGAAGTGACCAACTTTTTCTATGGCTTAGAATAACTGACAGATCATTTTCAAAGGCAAGAAATTTTTCAAAACCGTCTTACCCTGTCTTGGCAAGATTTGACAGTCCTGTTTATCCATTTCTGGTTACTATATCTTGTCAGTGGTTGAGACATGGGCATTTCTTTGCCCAAATACCAGTTTTTGCCAAGAAGAAAACAGGCTCCAAATGGAGTGGCTTTGGTGTTCAACATTCTCACGGGACTAGATCAGTGCTGTCAGGAGCAATCCTGTCTCATGTCAACAAAACCATAAGTTATTTAAATGCCATGTTCCACAGATCCTTGAAGTAGTAAAAGATTATCTATCTATACAGAATATAATCTCTATGTTTCTAAAGAATCTGGTAGTTTAAGTATGACAAACATAGATGACTGTTGGTCTATAACTCTTAATACCTATTTAATTTAAACACTAAGACAATAAACAAGTATACAATAAATGAGGACAATGACCTCAAAATATAAATAATGTATAAGTATCTTGATCAGAGGTAGAAATTTACACTGCAATATGATATATATGTATACAAAAAAAGTTTAATAGAGGTAGAAGCATGCATGCATAAAATATTTGATATAATTTAACTTTGTATCAATATATAAGAATCTATAGTAATGCAATTGTCTGTAAACAATAACTCAGAAATACCACTGAATATCTACAAATTATCAGTTTCTCCCACTTACAAATATCAATAGAATAGATACTCATGGAGTCCCAACATTTCATAGGAGTCTATAAATGCTATAAATTGGGGTTGACATATTTTCTGCCCATGTAATCAATTAGAGGATTGTATGAAAAAAAGGGGATGACAAAGATAGGAAAAGACAAAGGAGAGGGTATTGGACAATGAATATAGAAACAATAATTGAGTGTATATATATTTGTGTGTGTGTGTATACTGACAAAATAATGAAACAGAAAAATACAAAAGTAATTTATAATAAGTTTAATAAAATAAAAACATTCAATTTTAATCCTTGTAAAATATATTTTTGGTTTTATGAAATCTCAAGAGCTTTACCACAAAAATAAACTTAGTCTTCTAATGTAGCAAACAAAAAAGCATGTTAATAATAGCACATATATGTACATGCAAACATGTGAGTGCACACACAATGACAGAGAGCAAGAGAGAGGGAGAGAGCAAAAGTCAAGCCAGAATTGAAATGAATTACAAAATTTAGCAAGAGCATTTAAAAGACTGTAGATCATGTATTCCCTGATCACCTCAGTGATCATTTTAATATAAATATCTTCCACTGGTTCATTTGTCTTCTGAGTTCATATATATTGATGTGAATTAATTTTCTTTTAAACTTTTTTCTGAGATAGACTTTAGTCACTTGTGTGTTTGCATGTAGAGTCTGCAAAACTTTTCCTAATTTATAAATTAATGCTTCATTCATAATTCGGCACATACTGCTTAGAAACTGTTATAGCCACCATAACTTTACTAGTAAATCTTTAAAAAACAATTACCTTCATTCAGACAATGGACTGAACCTTGATAATGACTCTTTCAAAAAAGCTATATATAAAAGATATGACATTTTATTATTCCCACGGTTTTTTGAAAACTTGCCTGTAATTATATTATTAATTATTCACAAATGACAAGAAAGTTAGGATACCTTGATAGATAGTATCACTTGATTTATACAAAATTCTAATTCTGTAAGACATTTTAATTATAAGTGAATATTATTGATGTGATATCTGAAAGAAATCAATCTAGAGAAATTTATGTGTTCTGTTCAGGGGACTTGCAAACATAAGCAAAATTATTAGAAGTGCTTGAATCAAACAGAACCTATCAAGTTGTTTGGATTCAAACTTTTTCTAGGCCATCATTAAAATCTACAGACAGATATATAATTGACCGATTTCATTGACTAAATGAATTCAATGTGAATAAATATGAATTCACATTGACACTATCAATTCATATATTACTTTTAGTTTGAAAATTTTTACCACGTACCAAAAATAGCCTACAAAACAAAAGATCACAGATGAAAAAATAAATATGCAGAGGAAATAAAATTTTAGGTAGTGAATATGAATCTCAATTATAACTTTTACCACCAAAGTGTAACATGAGGGCCGACTTGTTTGTGTTTTCTGTGCCTCCCAGTATCCCATAGTTGTTTAGTCCCAGAGAAAATCAACCACAGAACTCTGTAAGTTATAAAGCTGATTGACCTGTTAGGTCAGGCTTCTTACTGGCTAACTCTCACATCTTGATTAACCCATTTTTCTAATCTATTTTAGCCATGTCGTTCAGTACCTTTTTCAGTGGGGCAGCTTACATCCTGCTGCTTTGGTGGCCTGGGCAGGAATGGGAGGAATCAGTTTCCTCCTCCCCAGAATTCTCTTGCTCTCCTTGCATCATTTCCACTTCCTGTCTGGTTTTCTCACCTACACCTCCTGCCTGACCAATCAGCGTTTATTTAAAACATGATTGACAGAATACAGACAATTCTCCCACACCACTTCCCCCTCTTTTTTAAAAAAGAAAAACAAAGGAAAATATCCATAGTCCATTTTTTGGGAATGTGAGCGTAGTATTCCAGACTACTTCCAGCTGGTTGGGGGCGCTGATAATCTTATGTGAACCTAAAGAAAATTTAGAGTTATGATCAAGTCCTGACTGAAGTATCCTCTGAGTCTTGATCATCTCAGGCAGCAGTCTTGAGTCTGTTCTAGATGAAGAACTCAGACATCTGGGCCATTTGTTCCTGTCAGAGATTTTTCAGGTGGCCTCCCTTGGTCAAAGATGATTTTTCTTAACTCTGAATAAATCCACAGCGTCTCATTTTCTGTGGAAACAAAAGCAAAATCTCTTCTCCAAAGTAACATACCTTTTGACTTCAATTTTGAAGCCAAGGTATTTTCAAAATACCTATCTTGGATTAATTCTGCAGCATTTATTAGCAAGTATCTTTTAGCAGCTGTTGCTCCTTCCTCAGCATTCAAACGATTTAAAGAGAGCATAATAGCATACAGTATTAAGATTCTCTGTATATTTTCCATCTTTACGTGGCTTTATTTTAACCTCTATTTCTTTTATTTTTACTTTTAACTTTTGGCTTTTTGAGACAGGTTCTCTGCATATCTTTGTCCTGGAATTCCCTCTGTAGACCAGGCTATCCTTGAACTCCCAGAGATCCATCTGTCTCTGCCTCCCAGGCTACTCGTTCTTTCTTTCTTTCTTTCTTTCTTTCTTTCTTTTTTTTTTTACTCTGAGAACTTTAACCTATAGCTTGTATATATTTTTAACACAATGTAAGCCATTTAGAGGTTTTTTTTTTTTTACTCTTTGAATCTCTCTTTACTGTATATCTCTCTTTTTATGAGCACATGGGTCTTTAATTTGCTAAGGAATATGGAGAAAACAACAGTCAAAAGCTCTTAAGGCGTTTCAAGGTCCTTGCCAGGAAGCAAGCTGCAACAGTGTTTCCATAGTCCAGACGGTCTGCTTGAAAAAGTCAGAGTTTTCCCTGGCAGGATGGCCCAGAAAGCTGACATTTTAAAACAGCGAAGCTTTTTTTCCTGCTACGGCTGAAAACCAACATGCTTTACTCTAGTCTTTCCCAAGCTTTCACAGGCTTTCTGTGATGCAGTTATCCACGTTGGGCACCATTCTGTAACATGATGGGGGCCTGTTTGTTTGGGGGTTTTTCTGTTCTGCCCCGTCCCCCAGCTATTTAGTCCCAGAGAAAAATTACACTGAGATCTCTATAAGTTATAAAGCTGATTGGCCCATTAGGTCAGGCTTCTTACTGGCGAAATCTCACATCCTGATTAGCCCATTTTTCTGATCTATGTTAGCCATGAGGCTCAGTACCTTTTTCAGTGGGGCAGCTCACGTCTTGCTGCTTCAGTGATCTGGGCAGGAGTGGGAGGAATCAGCTTCCTCCTCCCCGGAATTCTCTTGCTCTCCTTGCATCATTTCCACTTCCTGTCTGGTTTTCCCACCTACACCTCCTGCCTGACCAATCAGCGTTTATTTAAAACATGATTGACAGAATACAGACAATTCTCCCGCACCACCAAAGAAAAAAATAATGAAGAGTAGAAAGAAGATGTTGGGAATTTAGTTGAAATACAGAGTGCATACTTAGCATGCTCAAGACCCTGAAATTGACCCACAGAACAATTAATTCAAAACTAACAATGTTGTCTTTATTGGAATTAATACATCAGTATAAAAGTTTTTAATTGCAATTTTAAAATAAATTTATTTGCAAGTCTAAATTTGTAAATGGTTGGATAAATAAATGATACTATCTGTGCATGTTTAATGTAAATGGAATTTTAGTTAACCCAGTAATGTAAACTTTGAAAATATTTTAAGATATTGGTCATCAGCAATAGGTTATTAGAGTATCAAGATCTTCCTTATGAAAATGAGAAAAAAATAAGTGAGTCTGAAGCACAGTAAAGATAAAAGGCTAGTTAAAGCAAAAAGAAATTATCAAAGTTCAAGATGATGAATGCACTAATTTTCCTGAAGCCATTAGTGTCCAATGTACACTCAAATCAAAGCAGCACAATGTAATTCATGAATGTTTATAGATGACATAAGTTTAAAGTTATATAAACAAATTTTCTGTGTTTAATGTAGGCATATAAAAGTAGAACTCCTAACAAGGATATGTTACAGAAACAAACATTCTCTCTGATTTGCTAAAAAAAAAAAATGAAATTCTAAGGTACATTCCAGTTGTTACAAATAACACAAACTACTTTAAGAAATATCTTTATAATTCAATTATTAGAGAGAATATAATGTCTATGAAGAACTGACTTGAAGTGGTGATTGTAGCTGTGTTGCATGCTTGAGTCTTTCATTAGAACAAGACCTGATTATATGCAGATGAATGTATTTTAATATTAAATGGTCTTCAAATGTGAATTATTCATTAAAATATTAGAACTCATTAGAATTTAGGTCACTCTATATTTCTGTCTTTTGAAAGACATTTTGAGAATAAGAAGAAATAAAACAATGGAGTCAATGGCACAGATACTTCATATCTGATAATCAGATAATTTATTAAATAAAGTAGATATATTGGAACAATAATGTATATTAGTAAGGACACCTCTAACTCAAAGATGCTCACCAGACGTAGCTTAATGTACGTTTATAGATACATTTCTTTTTCATAAGATTTGATATTAAAACCTCTCTTAAATGACAAAACACAATGTCTGTGAATTATAGTTTTCTGCAGAGCTCTCAAGCCATAAAGAACAATGAAAGAAGTACAGAAAGTGACCGAAACTGTTTACCTTAATGTATGCAAAATCAGAAATGATGGCCACAATAAATCTCTTTTTCTGCGTTGAATTTTATAATTTCTAATCAGAATATCCTCCAGTACAACATTTTCCATTTTGATACCAGAAGGAGACTCAAGAAGTTGAGCACAGAAATTCTGGAGGTAATGGTGATTTTATGAGACACTTTTCTGCATACAAGTCGCTGAACCCTAAGACATCTAAAGGTACTATGCAAGCACAGTACCAGAATGCATTTCCTTCCCCCCTCACAGAGTTAACCTGCCTCAAATATCCTCTGTGACTTACCAGACATATGAACCTAGGTCTATTAAAAAAAAAGAAAACTACAAAAGATGTTTAAGTATATTTTTAAAATACTAGCAAGTAATAGTTCTTTAAAATAAAAACTGGGATATACTTTCTTTGAACGCAATGGCCTATGTCTCCTCATCATCATTACAAACTTCTCCTCCTATGAAATCACAAAGAATGTTTTGTTAATTCAGGCAACGCTATAGGCCTAACTACTACAACCATCATCCTTTTTACCCCACGTATCATCTTTCATGTTTATTTTTTTGCAGATAAATCAGCATTTATTTCTTCATTTTATTCAGTGCTAAAGTCAAGGATTTTTTTAAATTTTTTAGATTATAACTATACCATTCCCCCCTTTATTCCATCCCACTAATTTCTCATATATATATATTCCTCTTTCTGCTTTCAAATTCATGGTCCCTTTCATTAATTTTTTTTATTTATAAAAATTTCCACTTCCTCCCCTCCTCCCAATACCCTCCCATTCACTCTTCTCCTCCCTCTCCAGTCCTAAGAGCAGTCAGGGTTTCCTGCCCTGTGGGAAGATCAAGTTCCTTCCCACTCCCTCCAGGCCTAGGAAGGTGAGCATCCAAACAGATTTGGATCCCAAAAAGCCAGTACATGCAGACAAAACAAGACCCAGTGCCATTGTCAATGGCTTCTCAGTCATCCCCCATGTCAGCCACATTCAGAGAATCCGGTTTGATCACATGCTCATTCAGTCCCAGGCCAGCTGGCCTTGGTGAGCTCTCATTCGATCAGTCCCCTTTTATCAGTGGGTGAACGCACCCCTCACGGTTCTGACTTCTTTTTCATATTCTCCCTGCTTCTGCTCCTCATTTGGACCTTGGGGGCTCAGTCCAGTGCTCCAGTGTGGGTCTCCATCTCTATCTCCATCCATCGTCGGATGAAGGTTCCCTCTGATCCTGACTTCCTTGCTCACGTTCTCCCTTCATCAGCTTCTCATTTGGACCTAGGGAGTTAAGTCCAGTGCTACAATGTGTGTCTCTGTCTCTATCTCCATACATCGCCAGATGAAGGTACTATGGTGATATGCAAAATATTCATCAGTATGGTTATGTGCCAAGGCCAGTTCAGGCACCCTCTCCTCTGCTGCCCAGGGAACAATCTGGGAACCTCTCCTTGGCCCTGGGAACCCCTCTAAAATCAAGTCTCTTGCAAACCTTAAAATGGCTCCCTTAGTTGAGATATATACCTCCCTGTTCCCATATCCTTCCTTCCTCCCTCCCCCCTTGCCATTCCCCCAAGCCATCCCCAATCCTCCCACTCTCCCTTCTCCCTAACTATCTGACATAACTTCCACCCCCACCCTCCGTGCACCCAAGATTGCCTGGCAATCTTGTCTACTTCCAATATCCAGGAGGATAACTTTATGATTTTCCTCAGGTTCACCTTCTTATTTAGCTTCTCTAGGATCACGAATAATAGGCGCAAAGAACTTTAATTATGGCCAGAATCTACTTATGAGTGAGTACATACCATATTCCTCTTTTTGGGTCTGGCTTACCTCACTCAGTAAAGCGTTTTCTATTTCCATCCATTTGCATGCAAAATTCAAGATGTCATTGTTTTTTACCGCTGAGTAAAACTCTAACGTGTATATGTTCCACACCTTCTTTAACCATTCTTCTATTGAGGGGCACCTAGGTTGTTTCCAAGTTCTGGCTATTGCAAATAGTGCAGCTATGAACATAGGTGAACAAATGTTTTTGTAGTATGATAGGGCATCTCTTGGATATATTTCCAAGAGTGGAATTGCTGGGTCCTGAGGGAGGTTGACTCCCAGTTTCCTGAGAAACCGCCACACTGATTTCCACAGTGGTTGCACAAGTTTGCATTCCCACTAACAGTGGATGAGTGTTCCCCTCACTCCACATCCTCTCCAGCATAGGCTATCATTGGTGTTTTTGAGTTTAGCTATTCTGACAGGTGTAAGATGGTATCTCAAAGTGGTTTTGATTTGCATTTCCCTGATCGCTAAGGATGTTGAGCATGACCTTAAGTGTCTTTTGGCCATTCAAAGTTCTTCTGTTGAGAATTCTCTGTTCAGATCAGCACCCCATTTTTTAATTGGGTTAATTAGAGTTTTAGTGTCTAGTTTCTTGAGTTCTTTGTATATTTTGAAGATCAGAACTTTATCTGATGAGGGGTTGGTGAAGATCTTCTCCCAGTCAGAAGGCAGCCTTTTTGTCTTACTGACAGTGTCCTTTGCTTTACAGAAGCTTCTCAGTTTCAGGAGGTCCCATTTATTCATTGATTCTCTTATTGTCTGTGCTACTGGGGTTCTATCTAGGAAGTGGTCTCTTGTGCCTATGTCTTGTAGACTACTTCCCACTTTCTCTTCTATCTGGTTCAAAGTGGTCAGATTAATGTTGAGATCTTTAATCCATTTGGACTTGATTTTTGTGCATGGTGATAGATATGGATCTACTTTCATTCTTCTACAGGTTGACATCCAGTTATGCCAGCACCATTTGTTAAAGATGCTTTCCTTCTTCCATTGTATACCTTTAGCTCCCTTGTCGTAAATCAGGTGTTCATAGGTTTGTGGGTTAATATCCGAATCTTCTATTCAATTGCATAGGTCGACTTCTCTGTTCTTATGCCAATACCAAGCTGTTTTCAATACTGTAGCTCTGTAACAGAGTTTGAAGTCAGGGATGGTAATGCCTCCAGAAGTTTCTTTATTGCATAAGATTGTTTTGGCTATCCTGGGTTTTTTGTTCACTCTCTCTGTTTCCATATTCAAATGTAATGAAGTATATCAGAACAAGATGGCATGTACATGTCTACTTATGGTGATGCCAATGTGTAATTCAAATGTCTGTCAGTGTCAGTGATGAAAGATATATTTATGCCTGACATTGTCTTCTAATATATCATATTTCAAAATAACTACACATATATTGTAATGGCCATTAATTTAGACTAATGTTTTCCATGAACAAAATTAAAAAAATAATTTATTTTAAATATTTAATTAAAGTCTTAATAAGTTACATAATTTATAGTTGGATATAGATATTTTTAAAATTTGCAAGTAGTCAAACTTCCTTGTATATCACAGAATTACTCTATACTTTCATATTATTAAGATGATAAAATAAAATATAATAGTAATTGATAATAATGAAGAGGAGGTTTCAAAAATTCTGAGGGGATAAAACAGAAAGCACGATTTTGGATAATGTAATGACACAAATATTTAAAAATTCATGTCATTCAAGTGAAAGCAAATATTTCAATGCTATACTAATTCTTCTTCTAAAGTGAAATGCTGTGTACAGGGTGAATTTATATAAGATCTGCCACTATATATATCTTTATATACAACAAAACAGATAAACCCAACCCATTAAATGCATCAAGGATGTTTTCAATTTGTAAATTCATGGAACAAGAATTTGGAAAAACAAGAGAAAAGTTAATTTATGTTTCAAACTTCAAAATATTTCCAAAATTCACTACCAAATTCTCTTGCTTTTTTAAAATTTTTTTTTATTTATTAAAAATTTTCACCTCCTCCCCTCTTCCCATTTCCCTCCCACTCTGGGCACTTCTCCTCCCCCTTCTTCTCCAGTTCTAAGAGGAGTCAGGGTTCCCTGCCCTGTGGAAAGTCCAAGGTCCTCCCACCTCCTTCCAGGTCTAGGAAGGTGAGCATTCAAACATACTAGGCTCCCACAAAGCCAGTCCATGCAGCAGAATCAAAACCCAGTGCTATTGTCATTGGCTTCTCAGTCAGCCCTCATTGTTAGTCACATTCAGAGAGTTTAGCTTGATCACATGCTCCATCAGTCCCAGTCCACCTGGCCTTGGTGAGCTCCCATTAGATCAGACCCACCGTTTCTGTGAGTGGGCAAACCCATCGTAGTCTTAACTTCCTTGCTCATGTTCTCCCTCCTTCTGCTCTTCATCTGGGACTTGGGAGCTCAGTCCAGTGCTCCAATGTGGATCTCTGTCTCTATCTCCATCCATCGCCAGTTGAAGATTCTATGTTGATATGCAAGATATTCGTCAGTGTGGCTATAGGATAAGGCCAGTTCAGGCACTCTTTCCTCTGCAGCCCAAGATACAAGCTTGGGAAATCTCTTTGGACACCTGGGAAGCCCTCTAGAATCAAGTCTCTTGCCATCCCTAAAATGGCTCCTTAATTAAGATATCTACTTCCCTGCTCCCATATCCACCCTTCCTCCATCTCAACCATCCCGTTCCCCCAAGATCTCCCCAATCCTACCCTTTTCTCTTCTTTCTCCCCATTTCTCCTTACCCTCATCCCACCCCCAACCCTATGCTCCCATCTTTTGCCTTGCAATCTTGTCTAATTCCAATATCCAAGAGGAATATATATATATTATATTATATTATATATATAATATATATATTATATAATATGGAAATATTCCATATACAATATGGAAATATTCCATATATATAATATGGAATATTTCCATATATAATATGGAAAATATATATATTTTCCATTGGCTTCACGTTTTTATTTAGCTTCTCTGGGATCACGAATTATAGGCTCAATGTCCTCTATTTATGGCTAGAATCCACTTATGAGTGAGTAACAGTCTTTGTGAGTTTTCTCAACTTTATTAATGTGAAAATTAATATATTTGTATCTAACATTGTCTTAACAGTATCTACTAAGTGATCAGAAAATTTATAATAAGTGGCTTTGAAGAGTGCATTTTTTAAAGTTTGCTAGTCTTAACAATAGACCATAAAATAAAATTGTCATCTCTTGATAAAACAGAAAGTCAATTTTGAAAATAGTATAAAATTAAAATTTTATAAGTTAATATAAAAGTCTGGCACAAATAAATCAAAATTAATTCTTGAGTTACTTATTGAAATAAGTTAATAAAACATATACACAAGAAATTTAGTATGAGTGGAAGAAAATAGTTTTGTTTAGAATAAGAAACACAATATCACATTTTCATTTTGTATATGCTTACATTCAGCACCCTTTTAAAACACCATAACACCTTAGTTACATGTTTTTATTTCCATTAACAACTTGTAAGATGATGTACTGAAATGTTACTAAATGTGCTGCATTTACTGTGCATTATATATATATATATATATATATATATTCATTAATACTTTGTATTAACACAATACACAGTTTATGAAAGGAGAATAAATATTTTTTGTGACACTGAGGAAAAAATAATTGTAGTAGTATTAGCTCAACCAAGTAGAAATAAATAATACAACATCACAAAACAGAACAGCCTATGTATATAAAACATTTAAAACAAGTAATATTTATAATATCTCTACTAGAATAAAGGAATATGCTAAAATTTTCTGATAATTACTGCTCATTCTGAACCCGGCATTTATAAATATTATTAAACAATGATAATGATACCAAAAGTAATTCTGAATGTATGTAGAAAGCTAAACACAACTACAAAATTAAAAGAAGAGTTAGTGTGAACCTACAAATGAATTATAGTTTGAAAATAATGATGTATATACAAAGAAAATTAATTAGTGGGTTACAAATGTGATAGTATGATTGAATTTCTATTAAATGTATAGGATATAACTTGTTTCCAAGGTATTAAACATTTATTTACTGTTTTATTTGTTTTAATGGATGATAGTGAAAATGCAATTTGAGGATGGGTATGAGAAATTGAAAGGCATATTATTATTATTTACATTTAGTGGCTTCAACAATCTGGTCTAAGCTGAATGAAAGTTTACTTATGCATCAATCAACAGATTAGAATGCTAGTGTTAGGATTTTCCATCTCAGAAATTTATGGAAATAATGATAAAATATAAGAATATATTACTATATAATTAAGAGTTAGGAAAGCTAAAATGAATCCTTCTTCTTAGCCATGCATACATATAAAATAAGAACTTCATTAAAGACAAAACATGGATATGTGTTAAAGACTCGAGGTAATATGCCTCGATTTCAAAAGAAAAGACATATTTAAACATACTATTTTGTCACTCTGGATACATTGATAAAATCTCTGTATGTCTTCAAAGTCTTTTGTTTAGCAGACTCTTATGATGAAACATAAATAAAATATAAATGGTTAAATGTATCATCTTTGAAATTATTTAAAATACAATTTTTAAAATTTGCCTCATAAAAATAAAAATGTTTTTTTTGAATCATTTGTTTAAAGCAATCTTGAATTTTCTGGTTATAACTAAAGTATGTTAACTTCCTGCCTTGTGTACAGTTGTGTGTAAATCACATAAACAGAATTCTCACATTGAAAAATCCATCTAATGTTTGCTGAATATCTTTTTATCTTATCTCACTACAAGATTTATAATATGAACTCCAAGCTATTTATCATAGCTCAATAAATAATGAGAGATGTGAATGCAGATTCACATGAAATCATAGCTAAATATGACTTTATTCCTAACCATACATAGTCGCCTATTTAACAGTTTTTTTTCCTAAAAATAACTGCACTCTAATTATTCTCAAGAGAAAAATCTTGGTGAGAGTTTGGAAACTGATTTATATTTGTTTCTGTTGTAAGTGATACCATTTTGTGCTATTGGCAGGCTTCAAGGGTATATTTTTCACCCTGGTTTATGTGGCATGAATAAATCACATCAATAAAGCTTTTTATTAACTCTTTATAATATGTACAGTAGTCATTTGTTTTGTCAATAAATTGTTGATTTTTATTGGCCATGTCACTTTTAAACAGAGCATAAAATGCAGCTAAATAAGGGCCTGAGGCATAAAGAAAAGGCTTTTCCTGACAGCATATAAAATCAGGAAGATGAAAATGTGACAAATAAAGTGGAAATTTAAAATAGGCTTCATGAGTATTGTAATTATCATGAAACAAAAACCACACTGACTCCTGTTTTCAGATGAAACCTACCTACATTAGTGAGTATCATTGTTCATACTATTTATTTTAAATGAACTCTTTTTTCAAAGTATTTAAATAAATATATTATTAATGAGTTAATTAATTAATTAATATATTGCAAAATTTTATTCTAAGTTTCAAAGTTAAATATAGTGTAACTATACTATCATTTTATATTGAGATTTTAACTTGTTGTAAGAGGCCGCTTGTATGTTCCTGGCTGTTCAGCTCCAAAATAATCACACAGAAACCATATTATTTGGAATACTGTTTGGCCAAATATTTCTTCAGAATATTTCTGGCTAATTCATATCTTAAATTAACCCATATCCATTAATCTGTGTGTTGCCATAAGACTGTGGCTTACTTGCTAAAATTTGTATGTCTGTCTCCAGCAGGGAGACATGACTCCTCTGTCTCTTCCCTCTTTCTTCCAGCATTCAACTTAGCTTTCCCTGCCTAGTTCTGTTCTTCCCTGCCATTGTCTCAAAGCAGTTCTTTATTAATCAATGGCAATTACAGCATACAAAAGGGAATCCCATATTACCTCCCCCTTTCTGTTTAAATAAAAAGGAAGGTATTAATTTTAATATAATAAAATTACATGTAACAAAACAGGTATTAAGCAAGAATTGCAGTTACAATATTTGTATCTATGTTATCTTTTCTAATAACTAAGGAAAACTATAATATATATTCTTCAAATACTCCAGAAGGATAAAATATTACAGAAGTTAACAGGAAGTGAAATGTAAGCAACTTTCAAAGCTCTAGAATTGACAGAGAATTCTTACTGCCTAGACAGTCACCCAAAGTTCTTCTGTATCCTTTGAGCATCCAATTCTAAGGCTTCAGGCCCTAAGTATCCGGCAGACTTTTCCACAAAGCAGGAAATTTCAAAGACATTTCATCCTGTATTGGAAGTTTATAAGTTACATATTTCTATGTTCTGCAGAATATCTGAAGACTCTTTTATGAAGTTCATGAACTTCCACTAGCTTGGGTCAGCTATATCTGTGATTTTCTCAATCATAATCCCCCCTCACTCATATTATCCCTCATCCCTGTCTTCAATTGAACTCTAGACGTTCAGCCCAGTGCTTAGCTGTGGATCACTGGATCTCTTTCCATTGTGTACTAGATGTGGGTTAAATGATAGCAATTAGGTTGGTCACTGGTCTAATTATAGAAGATGGCCAGTTCAGGCACTATGAAAAGACAGTTCATTTAAAATAAATATTATGTACAAAGATGGTCACCAACGTAGATTTCATCTAAAATCATTAGTCACTGTGTTTATTTGTTTCATCTAATTACAGTGTTCATTGCTATAAATCCCTTTTGTTAGGAATCTTATGTTGGGACATCCTTGTAAATTCCTTGGAAATTTCCCTAGTACCAGGTTTTCTGTTAATCATATAATGCTTCCCTCTACCAAAATATATCTTTCATTGTTTTCTTACTGCATTCCTCTCCCCACTTGGCTATCCCCTGTCCCTTATTTTCCCATTCCCTATTCCCTCCCTTCTACCCTTTCCCAGTTTACCCAGAAGATCTTAACTATTTATCTTTCCTAGGGCCTTCCATGTGTGTCCCTCCTTTTTTACCTAGCAATTGTGGACTGTAAGCTGATTATCATTTGCTTTACATCTAATATCCATTTTGAGTGGATAGATACTGTTTGTTTTTCTGGGTCTTGTTTCCATCATTCAGGATAGCGTTTTCTAGCTCCACCTATTTACCTGCATATTTCAATATGCCATTGCTTTTTTCCCACTGAATAACATTCCATTGTTTAAATGCACTACATTTTATTTATCCATTCCTTGGTGGAGGAACATTTAGATTGTTTTCAGTTTATTGTTATTACAAATAATTGTAGAAGCAGACATCAAATTACCAAATAATCCAATATAAAAATGGAGTACAGATCTGAACAGAGAATTATCAACAGAAGAAGCTCAATTGGTTAAAAGACATTTAAGAAAAGGCAAAACATCCTTACCCATCAGAGAAATGCAAATCAAGAAATCAAGAGATACCATTTTATACCTGTCAGAATGACTAAGATCAAAAACACTGATGACAGTTTTTCCTGGATAGGATGTGAAGTATCCTGGTGGGAATGCAAACTCGTAGAGCCACGTTGAAAATCAGTATGGCAGGTTCTCAGAAATTGGTAATCAATGTACCTGAAGACCCAACGATACCACTTTGTGTCATATATCCAAAGGAAGCACGATCATATCATAAAGTGATTTGCTCAACTATGTTCTCCTTCTTTGTTTAATCCTATGATCCTGTGGCTCAAATTGAGAGTGTCATTCATGCTAAGCCAGTGTTCTACCACTAACCTTTATGTAAATCATATTTCCTTTACTTTTTCTGTAAGGTTTTTATTGAGGGGTACATGGCAGTGTGATCAGGACCTATCCATAGGGCATAAACTGGCTGTTTTGAGCCCATTGCCTATGGTGGAATGCCCTTCTCAACCTTGACGCAGTAGGGAGAGGCTTGATTCTGCCTCAACTTAATGTTCAAGGCTTTGTTTACTCCTCATGGAAGGCCTTACCTTGAAGAAGGATGCTTAAAAGAAATTCATCACTTGCTCAGAATTGAGAATAATAGAGGGTTATTTATTTAGGGATAGACTCACAATTCACAATCCTCTGCTGAAATGGAGAACTGCAACCAAATCTTGTAGTTGAAAAGGAGAGCAGACACATGCTTTATTCAGTGTAAATAAAGGCCTATGTATATTTTTTCATTCTACATTGGCATTTTCAAAAACAAGAGATTCAGTAAGTACTTGTCTAGAATCTGGGTCTGTTAATCCTATTTTTACAGCCTTAGTTAATCTATGCAAAAAGTCATTAAAGAGGTCTCTGTAGCCCTGTTTAACCCTATTATATGATTCAGTTCATTTTCTTAGTTCTTGAATCCTGTTCCAAGCATTTAAGGCTGCATTGTGGCATAGGGACAAGATTTGTTCACTGTTAAGAGCTTGAACCTGTAGGTCAGTATAAGTGCCCTTACCAAGAATTTGATCTTTGAAAATCCCAAGTCCTTTTACTTTTCTCTGTTATTCTAAAATTTTAGCCTTTTCCTAGAAATAATATTTAAACATCAATTGGGGCCCATCATCCAGGACTGCTGAAACTAACTGAAGTCAGTCATGTGGTGTCACCTTAATGCTGGAAGCCCATGTCTTTATTATCTCCCTTACAAATGTGGAATGCAGACAATAAGTTATAACAGCTTGCTTAATTTCTTTTAGATCATTCTTTCCAAAAGGTTCTCTACCTTCTTTGGATCCTTTGGACCTTTAGAACTTGATGCTTTGTCAGAGTAGATTACATGGTGGTAAGCTAAAACCCTGGCTAAATCATCTCTGACAGCTACTGGGGATGTTGAATTCTGTCCTTGTACCTTCTTTCCCTGTTCATCAGCTCCAATAATTTCCTCAATAATTTCAAATCCTTTTAATATTGTCTTTTATAAAGCCTGAATCTCCTGGCCTGAATATATTTCTAGTGATTTCACTTAAGTACCTGGTCTCTGGTCTTCACTGTACACATGTGATTCCAAAGTCTGAAGTTCTTCCTTTAAAGATAACACCTCATCTTTGGACATTATTTGGTTAGCGTGTAGATTGCCATTCTGAAGTGATAATCTGTTAACCTATAATACTTTTTAACAAATTATGATTATCAAATTCAACAGTATGAATTCTCTGATATTTTTTTCAGTATCCTTAGACATTGATTCAATTTTGTCTGTCAAATTAATGTTACCATTTTTAATTGTATTTTTTTTCAGGTAACTTTTGATTTTTGATGGTATTAATCCTGTCAGCTAGCTGATCATTATTAGTCTGTAAAGACTACATCATTTCTAAAAGTGCCTCATTCTTTCTTAAGGATATAATATGTAGAAAAACTGAATTCCAATATCTAATAAATGGATGTAGAACCATAATCATATAAGCCTTGCATAATACAACCCAGAGTATTAGCAAAAAAGTTACTAAAAGTTTCAATGATAATGTAGTCTGCCATGTTAATTTATTAATTGCCTCTTATGTGATCCAATAAATTATTTTAGGTGTAATAATCTTTAATGTTCATCATGTATAGTGGTTGAAGAGTCATCACTAGCCGCGATGCAACTGGGGGCGAAACAAGTGGTCCTGAGCTGTTTTAGTTTCCTGCTTGGTACTGGTTAAATACTGAGAAATATGTTTTGTTTGACGAATTAAAAGCAATTGAATCAATTCCATACAAGGAACAAGAAACCCAGAACTCACAGGCATGGAATACAAACTGGAAGCTGCACAGGAGATGCCATGCAGCAAGGAACTTGGCAGTGTGAGAGGGGATACTTGTGAGCTTGGGAAATTTCCAAGTCACTGCATGCAGTTAGCTCTGCAGGGGTGGGGGTTTTACAGAAAAACTACTTAGGTAAAAGCAAGCCAAGCTGGCACAGTTGGGAGACTTTCTGAGCTGTGAAGCAGTTAGGCCCTCAGGCTGTCCACCTAGTAAAGGCTACTGGCCTTAGGAATTGCTATAGAACCTAGCCCTGGTGCATGAATTGGCATTTTTGAGTCTATTCTCTATGGTTGAATGCCTTGCTCAGCCTTGATCAGTGGGGAGAGCCTTGGTCCTGCCTCAAATTAATGTCCAAGGCTTTGTTGACTCCTCATGGAATTCCTTACCCTTTTGGAGGTGTGGATTGAGGTTGGATTGTGGGTAGATTGGGGGAAACAGGAGGAATGCAGGTAGGGGGAACTGTAGTTACTGTGTAAAATGAATGAAATATTTTTAAAAAAATACTATACATATTTATTTACTCATTTATGTACAAAAGTTTGTGCATTTCCTCTTCATGATTTTTTCTTTACTGTGTTACAAAAATATATATATGTATTTGTATGTATATATAAATACATTTCTAGATACAATATACTAAGTCTATATACTATTATTTTTATGCATCATTTCAAATGTGATTGTTTGGTATTAGATAACAATTGATGTATTAGTTTCTAACAAAGACTATTTCCCCAGCTATAAACACTTCTCAGTTCTCTGTAGCTCTTTGGGTAGGACTTGGGAGACTCATGAACTTAACCCAATTCACTTTAGCATATCTATTGATGCTGATCTTGTTCAGATCATTTTTATTCAGTCATGCTGGGGAGATTTTATGAAGTGTAGTCTAAGATTACTGTGATACACAGTCTCACAACAAAGTCCCTGATCCTTTGACTCTTACCATCTTTCTACTACCTCTTCTTCAATAAATTCTGAGATTTTGATACTGAACTTGTTTTGTAAATAAACCCATTGGAACTAGATTTTTAAAGTCTGCATTCTGTTTGGTTGTACTTTTCTGTAATGATCTCCATTTGCTACCATGATTAGTTGAAAGGACTAAAAGTTTCTATGAATATAAGGACAAATATTTAGAATGTAGTTAGAGGAGACACTAGTTTAGGCTAATGGCAGTTTGTGGCTTCTCTTTTAAGAATCCCCTCAACTGAAGAATAGATAAAGAAAATATGGTACATTTACTCAGTGTCAAAAAATAATGTCATCTTGAAGTCTCCAGGCAAATGAATGGATCTAGAAAAAACATTGAGTGTGGTAACCCAGACCCAGAAAAACAAATATAATATATTCTCACTCATAAGTGATTTTTAGATATAAAGCAAAGTAAAGACAGCCTACTATCCACAACCAAAGAGAATCTAGATAACAAAGAGGACCCTAAGAGAGGACATACATTGATTGATCTACATAGGTATTTCCTGAGTAAATTGGAAGCATGGGAGTCATGGGATCAGGCAACAGGAGAGAAAGGCGGAAAGAAGGGGAACAAAGTTAAGTAAGAAAAATAAGAATTTAATAACCATATAAACCTAAAAAATTAAAGTCATTTTTGATCTCCACAAATGCACTACGACATGTACACCCACCTCATATCCTCCAACTATAGTAATTCTAAATAAAAATAATTTGAAAATATTCTCTATTAATCCTATTAAAATGTTTTTATGGGGTGAGTTGAAATATGAGGTATAAAAATGAAAGGATAAACTCATAACAAAATAGAATCATGATTTCACTAGCCCTGTTAGTAACCTAAATTTCTAGGACTAGGTTTGTTTTCCTTCTTGTTCAGTAGGTATAATCAAATAGAATGCAGTGAGCTAATACAAAGTTATCCGTGCCGCTGTTGCTACAATGCCCTTTAAATTGTGTGCCATGATGATCATTGTTGTAGTTTACAAGTGTCATAATTGGGTGTGACTGTTGGTTGTAAACATTATTTGGAAATTTGCATGAAGCTTAGGTACCATAAAAGCCCAGAGAGGAGAAATTCAGGTCTGTTGTTAGGAATCTCCAGGGAAGAACCAGTAGCAATAGAAGTAGTGCGCAGTTTTGTGGAGTCTCTTGGCAACCCCGACCAATAACTTCAAAGAGGACTTCTCAAACATGTTTAATAACAAACGTGTTTGTTATTGCTGTTGTTGCTTTGGCTTTGGGAGTTAATATTGTCAGTCATGATGTAAAATTCTCATTTAAACTACATAAATATAGTTTATATATATATATATATAAACACAAACATATTACATAAATATTTAGGAAGATAATTAATAGAATAATTTCTTGTAACTTTTTCAATAATTCTCACTGTTAATACATTCTTCACGCTTATTTCTCTCTAATTATCTCCATCAATAAATGTATTTGATCTAAACCATTTGACTATTCTTTATCATTTATATAGTAAATAATTTGGGCATTTGGCTACTCAGATGATGTATAGCAACTAGCTTAATTTCTTGTTAATTATGAATATAAAAACCTCCACATATGTGGTCTCTCACAATATAGATTTCTCAACATTAGATGCAAACAATAAGTGAAAAGTGATATGAAACTGCATGTAACACTTTCAAGTCTAAGTTGCAAAATCTCAAGGGACCAGTCCTCCAACTTTTCCCGTATAAAGTAGAGTATTACACAGTTTCTTGAATAAAGTTATAAACAGAATATATGCAAAACCTGTATCACTTACTGAGAAAACATCTGTCTTTTCTATGCAAATTTTCTTCCTACCTAAGAATGGCAGACAGAGTGTGCCATAAGTCAAAATCAGCAGCATGTTGTGTGGAAGGACTCAGGGAACATGGAGTGAAACTGAAAACTTTGGTTTGACATGAGAGATTGTTAAAAATAAAGAAATTTGTGCAAGTTATACTAAATATGAGAGAAAATGTAAAAGAAAGTATGAGCTTCAACCTCAGTGTCATAACTAACTGAAAGCTACAGTTAGTGCCATTTTCTTCACCCCAATCCGCTGCTGCTACCACGTTCGAACTATTATCAATGATTTTTGTCTAATATTCAGCATTGGTAATCACAAGATAAAGGACAAAGTAAACAGAGGGAAGGGAAAATGTCAGGGCAAGTAGACAAATGAGGGGTAAATATACCTGTCAAGTTATTCACAAAAGTTATCTCTAGAACATTTCAATGAGCAAGCAGTGGAAATGTGCCAACTGATGAGAAGAAAAATGTGTCAAATAAATTTAATAGTATAGAACTATTACTACTTCAGTCTATGCAAGACAGTTCTTACTAAAGTAAAGGAGTTTTAACTCGTGAAACACCTTGGAACATTGAAAATTCTTAGTGTTTCTGTTCTCCAATTTTCATGTGAACAGAATTGGAAGAAAGTTTAGATGAGGGAGGAACAACTATCGTTGAAGGCATTGATTTAAAACAACACAGAGAGGATAAAACAATATCTCAGCACTAAAGAGCTTTGGTTGCTTTTCCAGAAAATCTGAGTAGTTTCCTAGAAACAAAGTCTGAGTCACAGACTACTGAAATTCCATTTTCAGGTGACCCATGTTGTTTTCTGGCATCTACTGGTATTGTCTACACGTGCATGTACATATATGCAGACAAAACACTCACACACAAAATGTAAAAATAAAACTTTAAAAAGAAAACGTCACATGGAAACCTATAACTTCAGGAGTATCCAAAATATACCCAACATATAAAGAGTTTAAATTTTACCCAACAAGAAGAGAACAATGCCCCCACTAAATATCACAGGACAACAAATAAAAGGACAGTAGAAAGCATTTGTTAACTTGTTTGGTGATATGGGCAAGTAAGTTCCCACAGATCCCTAATAATCACAGGCTATTGACAATGCCCTTGATTTGCCCCCAGAACTTGATGATAAGAACCAGTAAATGAAGGTGATTCATTTTATGTTTTATGATGTGTAATATTATATTCTGTTGATATTTTTATAGTTTTATGTAAATAAATCTAATCTACCTGAATGTGAAACCAGTCTGATAAGTTTCAAAATTATAAAAGTAGAAGACAAAGCTTTTCGTTTCCTCAAATTTGAAAATGTATTCACAGAATACTTTCAATTATTTTCAGTATTCAAGCATCAGTTATGATTTATTTTTATCTATAAAATTAAGAAAAGAGCAATTAGCTTGTTGACTGATTGTACTAAAACAGATATATAAGAGGGTCACCATTTCAACAGTGCCTTCCCTGGTTTCCTGTATGATGCTTTCCAGGAAATTACCAACCAATAGTTCTCTGAACTCCTTACCTTTGTGCACTTTAAATCCCAATAAAGATTTGTATTTATATTCATTTTATTCTCTCCTCACTGAAAAATTGCAGCAACTTTGTTTTCACTGCATGTGAAGTACTTTCTACCATGCAGTATCTTCTATTTATTCTAAAATCAGATATTAGCTTCAGTCTCTTCTGTTAATACCTTTAATGAATCTCTATTGCCAAAAAATGTTAAGTATCTTAATTATTTTTTTCAAAACATTAAAATGCAGTGTCTTCTCAGGCTTGTTGACTTCCCATCATTTCTCTATCCAGAACATGAGCTTCTGTGAGGTTAGACAAGTTAGTAAGTAAAATGTTCATGGTATTTTTCACCCTTATCCTTTCATCACATCATTACCCTTTAATGTGAAACACTTTGCTTCCATATTGCCTGTCTCTAAATTCAACTCAGCTCTTCAAGCTCTAGCTAGCTTAATTCGTGCTTATTTCCCAAACTCGTTTTTAAGGACTCCAGGCAAGTGCTACTGCCTCCAGTCTAAAGTCTTATGCAATTCAACATCTGTCCAACTTTTGATGCATTAGTCACTACTCTATAGAATCATGAATGCTACTGCATATGTTTAATTTATTGGTTGGTTTTAAAGATACAATTTTAATACACTCATTATAAGAAGAAAAGCACCAGACATAGTATATTATGTTTGACAAATGAAGATGCTCTCTTCTTAAAAGGAAAGGCAAAAATTTATATGAAGATTATTTTTTTTAAGTAAATTTTATTAAATTACAAAAGTAGCCATCTCCGCCCCCCCTCCCAACACCCTCCCACTCCCCCCCACCCCCCCCCCCCCGTCTTCCTCCCCCTCCGTCCCCCAGGGCAGTCAGGGTTTCCTGCCCTGTGGGAAGCCCCAGTTCCCTCCCCCTCCCTCCAGGTCCAGGAAGGTGAGCGTCCAAACAGACTGGATCCCCAAAATCCAGCATATGCAGGGGAAACAGGTCCCAGTATCATAGTCAATGGCCCTTCAGAAAGACTTCGGGCCAGCCACATTCAGAGAATCCGGCCAAATTCCGAGAATCTGGTTAGATCACCTCCTCGTTCAGTCCCAGTCCAACTGGCCCCGGTAAACTCTCATTAGATCCGTTCCCCTGTATCAGTGGGTGACAGCATCCCTCGCAGTACTGATTTCGTTTTTCATGTTCTTCCTCCTTCCGCTCCTCATCTGGACCTCGGGGGGCTCAGTCCGATGCTCCAATGTGGGTCTCCGACTGCATCGCCGTCCTTCGCCAGACGAAGGATCTATGGTGATAAGTAAAATACACATCAGTATGGTTATGGGCCACGGCCGATTCAGGCACCCCCTCCTCTGTCCAGAGAACAATCTGGGGGATCTCTCCTTGGACCTGGGATCCCATATATAATAAAGTCTCCTGTAAACCCTAAAATGACTCCCTTAGTTGAAATATATTCTTCCCTGATCCCATATTCATCCTTCCTCCCTCCCCCCCATCCCCGGCCACCAAGCTTTCCCCCGTTCCTCCCCTACTCCCTTTTCTCTAGCCCTCTCCCCCTCCATCGACCCTCCCACCCCCCCATGCACCCGAGGTTACCTGGGACTCTTGACTATTTCCTACCTCCTGGTGGATAGGTAAATAATCTTCATCAGGTTCATCTTCTTATTTAGCTTCTCTAGGATCACGAATAATAGGCTCAAAAACCTTTAATTATGGTTAGAATCCACTTATGAGTGAATACATACCGTGTTCCTCTTTTTGGGTCTGGCTTACCTCACTCAGTAAAGCGTTTTCTATATCCATCCATTTGCATGCAAAATTCAAGATGTCACTCAGAAAAGGCAGCAATCCACATGCCTAAACATTAATAAGAATTATGGGTTAATTTAAGCTGTAAAAACTAACTAGCAATACAAGTAATCCATTAGCCAAACAGTGTTGTCACTAACATAGTTTCTGTGTGGTTCTTTGGGACTGAACAGTTATGAGACCAGGCGAGAAATTCCATCAACATATAAAGAGGACGTGACTAATAAAATTTTAATGTGCATAGGATTGTGTGTATAGAGCCAAGACAATGTGGGCACAAATGAAAAGGCTGAGTGTACTTGTAAACTGTCTATGTAACAGTGCAGTATATTGAGTTTTCAAACGTTTTTAAACTATCCGGAATAGAGACCAAATCTTGGGTAGATAACAAGCATCATAGAAAATGATATTTTGTTAGGTAACAAGCATCATAGACAATGATATTTTAAAGTGAACTATGTTCATCAAGCTACTTATGAAGACAGGCTTTAATGCAGGTAAAGGTAGAACAGGGGATGAAATAAAGACTCGGGGGGGAAAGAGGTAAAAGTATTTACTACCTGGGATCACATCATGACTTCAATATTAAGGCCAACATGAAAGAAAGAAAACACCAGCCCCTTAAAGCATGCTTCAGATATCTACACATATGCTGTGGTATTTGCATATATGAGATGGAGAGAGAGAGAGAGAGAGAGAGAGAGAGAGAGAGAGAGAGATGCAAAACAGAAAGTCAACATATGGAGTTGATAGTAGAAATCCCTATCAGTAAACGAGAGAAACACTGAACATTATTGAAAAACTAGATTGATCTTGATATACATTTTAGAACAATTTGACTACAGTTATAAAATATGGTGTGGAAGTTGGTTGACAGTATCATGAACCCAGCTTGAGGCTGTAGAAGCTCTGGACAGAAATGCAATGTGGACATTATAGAGCAGTAAGTACAGTGCTTGGATAGGAAAGATAAGGACATTTGTCAAATATGTGAATGGTCTGACTGTGACAGTCTTTAACAGATAAAATTTAAAAAGAACTAAATCATTCAAAATTGCTTGACTTTAGAAATTACAGTCAAATAATTTGTTTCTGTGTAGAGGTTCACACACGCATTAGTTGATTAAGTAGCTGTGAGTAGAGAGAGCATCAGGACTTCAATTATATCTTATTTTGTCAAAATTGGGACAAACTGAAACATTTTCCCTCGCTCTTTCCATCCTGGGAATTCAGGGGATTGAATCCATGTTGTCAGGTCAATGGTAAGCCTTTACCTGCTATGCCGTCTCACCTACTTAGGCTATAAAATTTAGAGAAAAGGCTATAAATAGAGTTCTTGCATATTTTTATTTTCTATTCATTTTATATTTTATAGAAATTGGTATGACTACATATTTTTTTGGTAAGCCTGGAATTCACCATGTAGACCAGGGCAACCTTGAATTCAGAGAGATTACCTGTCTCTGACTCTTGAGCACTTGAATTAAAAGAGTATATTACCATGTCTGGCTTTGGTACTTACATTTTAAAATAAATGCTAAAAATAAAATAAATAATGCTTTAGAGGCTAGTAAAATAATATCCCAGTAAACTAATAATGATAAAAGATCGTCAACAACCTATTACCCTAAAGTAACTAAAAAAATCAACAAATAGAATTTGTAAATGATGTTTCAGATATGAAAAAAAACATTAAAGAACGCTCAATAACAGTTTTAAATGGAAGATGAAAATATAGTTAAGCAACATGGCAAAAATATTTATTATTAAGATCAATCTGTTATATTCATTTAGTGGATTAAAAGCAATTTCTTTAAGTCAAAGTGCTAGTCATGTATTTTACCTTTGATATTATTCATTTTCTGATTTTATGTTTATAACTTTGTTTATGTTTGTGTGGATGCATACACATGAAGCTCCCCATGGAGCTCAGAGATCGCAGCAGGTATCGTTCTCAATTGTTCCTCAATGATTTTTCCAACAATGTCTTTCACTTCAACTGGAGATTTCCAGGGTATTTACATGGGCTGGCGAAAGGGGCCCCAGGATTCTGCTGTCTCCTTTCTCCCCACTATTGGGATTAGAGTTTTTACATTGCTAGCCTTTTGTATGAGTGATGAGCTCTTCATGCTTGCATAACTGGTACAGTTATTAGTGGAAACATCATCTTGTTCCCTCTTTGTTGTCTGTATATAGGCAAGAAATGACCTGAGCATTTCTGGGGAAAGAAGCTGGACTTCGTATCATGATATTCTACATGAGCAGCAAACAATAGAAAGAAAAAGACAGAAATATAGTATTCATATGTTATGCTCATTTCTATGAACTCCACAGTATACTTTATTTCACACCAATGATGGGATACGTTAAATTCTCTTTCTCTGTCTCTCTTTTCTCTTTGCATATGTATGTCTGTCTCTCCTATCTTCTTTCTCATCCTGTGATCTAAAACAAGGAAAATATAAAAGATGACTAAAGATGGTAGAGCCAAATATAACTTATGAAAACAAAATACTTAAATGTCAGATGGCATCCTAAATGTGATGGTATAAAAATATATCAATTATGTGAAAACTACAAAAACATAAAAGAACTCTGTTCTTGACTAAAGACAATCTATCAAAATTGATTCAATGATATGATAAATATCCCAAAGTAATGCAAGATGTTAACTATAAGGTTATTTGGCAATTTTTGGCCTTATTTGTTTATTTTAAGTATATGAGTGCTTTGCTTGCATTTATGCATGAGCACCACATCTGCCTGGAACCTATAGATATCAGAAGATGGGATCAGGTACTCTGAAACTGTAATTTTGGATATTTGTGGGCATGGATGTGATTGCTACAAACTGATTTCAGGCCCTCTGAAAGAACAATAAGTGCCCTTTACAACTGAATATAAGTGTGCATTTATATTCACTGGGTTTTAAAATAAATAACTATATTTTCAAAAACCAGCGATTATATATACAACAGACTGAAGATAAGCTGAATATGATTTTTCATTAGCACTCTGTATCCATAATTCAGGATAGAACAAAGGATTTGAAAGAGAATTCTCTCATCAATAATAACAAAGGAAAAAAATCACTATTCTTTAGTTAGCTGACACTGTTTACTGCCTGTGTTCTTTTTTTAACCCACATGTACAGAACGGTGCTCCTGGGATTCCGCCTGCTTTTGTCTTGATGTTTCTCCAGGTATTTTAGAACCTTCTGTTTATTTTTGATCAGGTGTAGTCAAAGGACAAATAGGAACAATATTCTATGAGTCATTTCACATTTATAATTCTTCTTTGACTTTTACACTTGAAGATATGTTTGGCTAGATTAGAATATAAGTAACCAACAGAAAACAATCAGTAAAATTAAACTTTTTTAAAATAACAAAATGATGGATATTAATTTCTTTAATCAGATATTCTGCTGTATTTTTGTTTTGTGTTGTTGCTTGGTCCTCTTCCTGGTAATGTTTAATGGAAACTAAGATGAGTCAATAGAGGGCTGGTTCTGGGTCTGTTCTTTCATAAATGACTTTTGCTTTTGAACTAGACATTTAGACCATCTGTATAGACCTATGAAAGTTCATGAATCTTAGTAAAATTGGTTTTGTTGTTGTATTTACAATTCTGTTTTCCCATGTACTACATTTATTCTTCGTATTTGGTAATTCTATACCTTTCAATTTTTTCATTAATTCACAGTAGTCATATAATTCTATTACTGGATATTAGTTTGCTTTTATGGAATGATCTATCTGTGATTATTTACCTACTCTATGTGTAATCTTTGTATAATCTTTGCTGAATCATTGTTCTCTTTTTTGTGTTATTCCGATTGTCTTTCTTATTCGCCTTCCAAATTCATTTATGGCTTTGATTGTGGACATTCCTTATGTAGCCAAAAACTGTACTGTTTTTTTATTACTTTACCAATGTGTGAGGAATTTGTGTGTGTGTGTGTGTGTGTATTTATTAGTTTGTGAAGGTTATAGTTTCATACATGAAAGTCAAGGAACAACTTATAGGAATTTGTCTTTTGTTTACATTCTAATTTCTTAGAACTGAACTCAAGTTGGAAGACTTTTGCATTAATTTCTTTTCCAGTGAGCTTTCTTGCCTTCACTACGTGGTCCTCAGGATGGAACTCAAGTCTTAAAGCTCATCTGCACACTGAGCCATCTAAAAGCACAAGGTGTAGCCTATGTTGAACTTATGAGCATGGCTTCTTCTATTTGTAATATTCTATTAGCATGCACCATCGCAACTAACTATATAATTTAATTTTTGTTTATTTTTTGTTTGTTTGTTTGAAGACAGGGTTTCTCTGTGTAACAGCCCTAGGTGTCCTAGAATTCCTTTTGTAGACCAGTTTGGCATTAAACTCAAATAGATCCTCTTTCCTCTTCCTCCCAAGTGCTTAGATTAAAGGCATACACCATTATTGACTATCTATCTATCTGTCTATCTATCTATCTATCTATCTATCTATCTATCTATCTACCTATCTATCTATCTATGCTCTATCTGTTTGTTTATTTATGTCTTGTGTTTATTATATTTGTGTGTGTGAGTGTGTGTGTGTGTGTGTATGTGTGTGTGTGTGTAATCTATATCAGACATGTGGAGATTCAATTTCAAGAGCTGAGTCTATCCTTCCACCATGTGGGTATCCAGGTTCAAACTAATCATCATGCTAGGTGGCAAGCATCTATCCACTGAGTCACCTTTTTGACCCCAGGTGTGTTCTTAAATAATACCATTTTCTTTTCTGACTATTTCTTGCTCTATTTTCAATTTTTCTTTAATCATCTATGATTTCTTGTTTATGTTTGACTTTCTTTTATTTTTAATTGAAACTTTATGTTTGAAATTTGTACTCATTAGTACTGTATTTACATTTCCCCCATTCTTTCCTCTTTCCCTCAAGCTCCTCTTAAGCACTTCCACCTCCTTATTTGTCACCTCTTTTTTGTTTTTGTTACATATATATATACTCAGCGAATTTAGTATTTTTAGTAATTAAATGTGTGTAGTGCTGACCAGTTAATACTGGATAATCTAGCAAGGAGCTTTTCCTTGAAGACGAACTTTCTCCCTTCCAGTTGCTATTAATTCCTTTAGTCTCTTCATCTAGGTGTTGGGCCTTCTGAAATTACCCCCATCCACACTGGATAGATAACTTGTATTCTCAGTGCATGTGTCTTCTTTAGGCAAACAAAATGATTTACATTAGTTTTTCTTAGCTTTAATTGATGTTTTTATTCACAGCAACATGCTGCAATAATTTTATATTTGGGGATGTGTATTTTCTGGTTTTATTCAGTGGTTATCAGGAATATTATTTGATCATAATATTTCTCTTGCCAAAAATAATGATGCAATATTCAACTCTTTTAATTACTCATTTAAAATATGGTGAATATTTATGATGCATTTTGAGTCAGTGATAAAATATTTTGCCATGTTTATGACTATAGCGATGTATCTGCTGTCTTTCAATGTATACTCAGGCTTTGGAATGTTCATTCCTTAAAATCTTCCTCCACTCTCCATCCCTTCCACCGTCATCTAGATGGGCTCTTCTGTGTCAATACTGATATTTTTGCTCACCAGGTCATGTTCACATTTAGCACTGCAGAATTATGTCTAAGAATATTCACATAGCCTGCCAGTCGTTCTTCTGTCCCCTTCTATAAATGGTGACACATCCTCTCTGTACCTACATCTTAGCATTTGCAGGTAATTATAACCAGTCAGTCACAACTGCAGAACATGTTTGTGCTCAGATTAAACAGACATTCTTTTATTTTCTTTCAACAAGTTTTCATATGTGTTTGCTTTGTAACGATCATTTGATGGCTGCTGTCCCATCTCTGCCTGCATAAACTACATAGATTTATCCCATAATCCCATAATACAAACCTTGCCAAAATGTGTTGAAGCGATAGCCATTTTTTTAAAATATAATTGATGTATGTTTACAAGACAGCAATACAAAACATATACATAACATTATTAACGTTATTTACTAAGGAACAGAGATCTTGAAAGATGTTTATAGTTGTATAGTGAGGAATCAGAAGTTATTTATGAACACTTGTTTTATGTATTATATCACTTAAATAAGATTTAAAACACCATAAAGTGTTTAAAAATGACAAAGTGGGATAAATAATAAAACATTTAAACTATACTTTTGGTCCTCTATCTGAATATATAGTTTCTGAAACACACAAACCACGATAAACTAGTGTTATTATAATAAACGCAGATTTGTGCTCACCATTTCCCAAGTAACCAAGGTAGACTGTATTTTCAGCTTCAGGGGATGCCTGCATTGATCATAAATTAAGATTCATTTTCTTAAAAGTAATTGGAATATTTTATGAAGTAGTTTTAATGGCATTGGGGCTGTTTCAGTTTTTATAACTTTTGTGTATGAAGTAAATATAATTTAAATATATTTTAATATATCTCTAATTTTGGCTCAGATCTTCAGATAATCAGAGAAACTCTGAACCATAAGGAATTATATCTCTTACATTAAATATTTATGTCTAACTAATTTACTAAAAGCAGTAAAATATCTATATTTTTGTTTTCTTTAGTTTTGCAAGAAAGGCACCATTGCATATTTTAGTAGTGGTTGGTTGACTGCAAAATAGTTCCCATGGATCACAATTTGATATCTGTGATGGCAATTCAATGATTCATTATTATGTCATGCACAGGTGTTCATTAGGAAGGCTTTATATTCTACTTAAAAGAGAAGTTATCCTCTTAAGATTATTCAAGTGCAAAATTGCATTAGGGATTTGATAGGGGATTAAATGACCATCCATGCTATCTTTATGCCTTATGTTATAAGCATTTTAATGACCCCTATATTTCCTATGCCTTCTCCATAGGGACTGCAATATATAGCTCTTTCAGAACCGATTCAAGATACTGATTCAAAAAGGAGTCATATATAAAGAATATAAAGTATGATCTCAATATTGTAGACCAACTAAAATTTTCCAGTAATTATGTTTTTCATATTTAAAAATTATTATCTCAGATATGCTTAAAAACAAAGTCCTTAATGTGGTAGCTTTGTCTTTACTTGTATATTTGATTTATTGGCTTTTAATATTTATTTTCATTTATATGCAAGTATGTATATGCCACTAACAATGACTGCAAAACCAAAGGACGGTGTCAGATGTTTATGCAGCTAATTTTTAGAGGTTACATGGCTTATTTCCTATTAGAGAGATTCAATAGAAAACTTCTGCATATATTAAAATTTCAAATTTCCTCATTGAGTACTACTTTATTTGATATTTCAATATCTTCCTGTCTATTCTCAATCCCATTTTCAAATTAGATCCTTTCTCCTTCACATCTTAATAGACATAAATATCTTGATGTACTTATATGAACTGTTTATTCTAGTTATTTTTACAAATTACAAACTGTGCCCATAGATAATGAGGGTGTATTTGGATGAATGGAGTGTGTGACTTTGTGTGTTATATTCATGAGAAAGAAGATTTTGATTGAAAGTATTTTTTATTTTTTTTCTTAATTCTTTAATGAACTCAGTCTTCTCTGCTCTTCTCAGTTTTCAGTTTTGTTGTTGTAATTCCCTTTTAATATTAATATGGAAATTCATAACATTTTACATAAAAATTTTAGATCCATCTAATGATTTTCTCATTTCAATTTATATATGAAATGTCATTCCAATTTCAGAGAAAAATTGTCATTTAAAATAGAAAAATATCAAAGCCAAGTGGAGATTTTGAAGTATGAGGTTTTTAAGTCTAGAAAACTAGATTTCTGAGAGTGGTAGTCAAAATGTGTATGTAGAGCTAAAGAACTATTTACATCTGGAATACCTTATCAGAGTCCCAAATAGGAATCCAAATAATGCCTTGGTGGTGAAGGTCTCTCCTAAATCTGTTTCTCTTCGGTTACTTAATGCCCTCCTACCTCATTATTACAGACCATTCCTTTTGCTCTTCATCAATTCCACAAGCACGTATGGATTGCTCCTTTCCACCTCCTGGCTCTGCGAGGTATTTTCTAGCTCTCCCTTCCTTTCTTCTGTGATTTGTTTCTCATTTCAGATAAACAAGTCTTTTATGAAAACTGACTATAAACCTGGACTCCTTGTTGGAATCTCTGCGTTAGTAAATGCAGTTTATGTCACAGCATGTAACTCCACTTCATTAGGCTTAAGACAAAATATCCATTTTATTTTCTGCTTCTCTCTTTCACAGGTTACCAAAAACAAGATTTCTGAAGGAGGAAACATTTCTTCATTGCTAACTTGACCTCAACTCCTCTAGTTCTGCATGATAGCAGTGCACATGCAGACAACTTTAATGGATGGGTCAAGTAAGTCTGAAACTGACATTGCAGAGGTATAATAAGTGTAAAAGAAAACATCAACAACTTCTGGGATATTCTTCAAGATGTAACAATACAGAAAATAAGAGACATTCTCAGTTTGGGAGCTGATTCAGAAGTGAAGAGATTTGACTGAGTTCACTTGCTTTCTGGATTTAGAAACAGACTGCAAATGAGTGTGTCTACCAGTTCAGAACTTCTACGTCCACCAGCCTTCACTACACTACAAAAATAGTGCCATTTTTCTATTAACAAACAACTTAATCTTTTCTGAGTTTTGTTGTTACTTTTTAAGTACTTTTCTTCTTCCAAAATAAGCAAATCCTTATGTTGACTTCAGTACTTCCTAATGAGCACTCTAAAATAAGCCAGAGAAAATATAGTCCTGTGTGTGTGTGTGTGTGTGTGTGTGTGTGTATGGTACAAGAATAAATACTGAGATGTCTGTTAAATTTACACTGTTTACCACTGTTTTCCTGATGAGTCCATGATTTTTTGGTATCTGTCTAAAATTAATAATGGTTTCTCATAATCAAACACATATTTGCTCCATTTATTCTTCATAATTCTTTTAAAAGTCACAATGTGCTCTCTGTGCAACTACCAGTGCACACTGTTGGAGTGATACTTTATTATATATGTACTCTGTCTATTTCCCTGAGGAAATAATTTTAGTTTAAAAAATGACATAGAATTAATGGTAAAGGTCATCTAGACTTAAAAGGAGAATGTATAAAATTTCTAGATACAAATGAGCACTCAAGGATATAAATTCTATTGATTACTCTTTCACAGAACATATATATATATATATAGAATAAATATATATATATTTTAAAAAACAGTTTATTTTAATGAGTAGGAACAGTATTTATGATAGGCATTATACCATAATTGAATGTGTACTTCAAATAATTTTGATAGCTTTTGAAATTTTGTGCATACTAGTTTATGTACTTTTTCTCTATCATCTATTTGTTAAAATATTTATATACTTTAAACCAACTGTGCAGTCTGATTTATCATGTTCTAATGGTTTAACATTTTAAGATTTAAGTGGAATTAAGAAACAATAAAACAAAAGATAATATTATTTAAATGATTAAAAAAGTACTGATCTTTTCAATTTTGATGAATAATTGGCTAAAATCATAAGTATTTAAAAGTAAAATACAGTCATTTGGAAATTGATTATGTTCATCTGAATTTCAGGGAAGAATGCTTTTCATAATGATAACTCTATTTACATTTTAAAATAGTCTAAAGCAATTGAAATGGTACTTAATCACTTAAATAATAAGAGTTAAAATTTTCTATATTGTCTCTTATTTTTGCTACAAAGGGAATAATACATTATTTTAGAAAGTTTCTGGGAGTGATTCCCTCAGCTACATGAAGAAAATACTTTTAAATAGACTAAGTTTTCTTATAACCCAAAGTTTGTTCATATCTTTTATAGGACATCAAATGGCATATGGAGCAATGAATTCTGTCCTTCGGGGTCGTTACTGTTTGTTCTTAACAGATGACACTCAATATAGTTTTGGATTTTTAATTCTTTATCAAACATATAATCATCTCCAGGTAATTTTCTCTATTTTAATTTTTAAAATATTTAAATGCAATTTACATGTAAATATATTTATTCTCATACAAAATGGCATTATATTTATCAGATATGCTTATATTTACCATTTTCTCATATTTACCTATTAGTATTGATTTTGCTTGTCATCTCTTCAGTGTTTTCAGCTATATGTGACAATGATTTCTTTAGTTTTCATATTTGTTTTTTAATAATATAATCATGGTGACATATAAACTATATTATTGATTTTAATTGCAAGATAATAAAATAAAAAGTTAATTTCGGGATTTATTTTATTAAAACTTGAGCTAAATGCCCTCAAATTCATTTTGTGGTTGCTTTTATATCAAAGAGAAGTAAATGCTTCCTATCCTGAAATTAGTACTATTTTCTCAGTACTATCATTGTTATGACTATCATAACAAATCAAATCACTATCAAAGAACTATGAATATCATATGATATGATATATCATATCATATGATATCATAACATATCAAATAACTATCATTGTTATCATTTTGGTAAAATATTATAAATTTGCTATTAATTATGCAATATTAATTTTGACAATATCAAAAAGTAACATAGAAGGGAGACAATTTTTTTAGTGTATATCTCCAAGTTGGAAATTTTTTGTTCAGGGAAAATTGTATTATGCTATAGACACAAAGCAAGGAAGACTAGTCATTTGCAATGCTAGTGGCTCTGCCGCTCTGTGCGTTTGCAGCTTACCCGTGGTATCTCAACATCATGGCTGTCTGGACAAGGTTTCAAATTTGAACTTCAAGGTAAATAGCCTATTTATATTGGGCAGGCTGAGAATAATTCTTTCTCTTTCCCAGAAAGCAAAAACGCAGGGAAAAAAAAGACACACCTTGATATAGGGAGATCTGAGTGCTTTCTGATATTTTTATGTGTGACTTTTACTGCCATAATTAACTTTTTATTTTGGTCTTAGTGGTAAAATTACAATTATCAGAATGATGAAAAATAATCATTTTTAACATAAATAATTGATTATACTTGTTTTCTTTGTTTCTGAGACCACACCTACTTTGTTTACCTCTTAAATTCTGTTCTTAATATGGAACGTAGGACCTTGGAGATATGGATAAGTCATATATTAAATTGAAAAACATTTTAAATTTGTAATGTGGACAATAAATTCTTGAAATAATGAACCAATATCTTTTTTATATTTCTCATTTGGAAAATATTTATTAAGAGCTGTTGTTAGGTTAACAAGAGAATTTGAAGTCCAGACCTAAGGTCCTCTTCAGGGATCATATTGGACACTGTGGCAGTAAAGGGCTGAAGGAGAATGAATTCTCTCTTACCACGCTGTTCCAGATAAATATTTTTATTTTTTTGTCTCTATTTTGATTCTCTTGTCCTCATTTTGATTTCTCCTAGCTTCTCCTCTAGCATAAAAACCTCTTTTTTTTTTTTTAAAATAGGAGACGTGACAAAAAGAAATAAAAATGCAAGGTTTATCTCCATTTGCCAAAACCCCATTTCTTGGGTAAGAGATAAGGAGTCAAGTCATTTACCACAGCAACATAAGAATTTAAGGTTTTAGGAGTAATACTGTGTCCTGTCAGGGGATATCAGTATGGCAATTTCCCAGAAAATTAGGAAACAACCTTCCTCAAGACCCAGCAATACCACTTTCAAGTATATATCCAAAGGATGCTCAATGGTACCACAAGAACATGTGCTCAACTATGTTAATAGCAGTATTGTTTTTTCATAGCCAGAAACTGGAAACAACCTAAATGCCCTTCAACCAAAGAATAGATAAGGTAAATATGGTACATTTATACAATGAAGTATTATGCAGCAGAAAAAAAAATGACATCATGAAATTGTGGGCAAATGGATGGATATAGAAAATATCATTGAGTGAGGTAAGCCAGACCCAGAAAGACAAATATCATATGTACTCACCCATAAGTAGCTTTTAGACATAAAGCAAAGTAAATCAGCCTACAATTCACAATCCCAGAGAACATACACAACAGTGAGAATCGTAAAAGAGACATTCATGGATCTAATCTACAAGGGAAGTAGAAAAGACAAGATCTTCTGAGTAAATGGGGAGCATGAGGACTAGAGGAGAGGGTTGAAGGGGAGTGCAGAAGAAGGGAGGGGATCAGAGAAAATTGTACAACTCAATAAAATCAATAATAAGAAAATCCATGTTGTGTGTCTCACACCTGCATATAACTACAGCAGCAGCAGGATTAATGTCTCTGCCTTCTGTGTCATGGTAGACACACGCACATATCCAAAGATACATCCACACTCAGATAACTAAAGTTAAAAATATCATAAAGGGAAAAGGCACATTAACTTTAAGCATAGTAAATTCCAACTAAAGATAAAAAAGAATCATCAAAGGAAAAGCACCAACTGTAAGCATCTCAACATGTTATAATAGCTTATAATATTTTATCTAAAAAGTTAAACATTCAGCAAAAATATGCAACAATATTTTAAAGAAATAAGGTTTAAATCGTTAATACTCATAAATACACAATATACAAATTATAGAAAGCTCAATATCTCCTTTCAAAAGAAAAATGACACATCAGATGATTAATTGAGTTATTTAATCTTATACTGATTCTTACAGTATCAGTATCAGTGGTATGATAGGGCATCTCTTGAGTATATTCCCAAGAGTGGAATTGCTGGGTCCTGAGGGAGGTTGACTCCCAGTTTCCTGAGAAACCGCCACACTGATTTCCACAGTGGCTGCACAAGTTTGCATTCCCACCAGCAATGGATGAGTGTTCCCCTCACCCCACATCCTCTCCAGCATAGGCTATCAGTGGTGTTTTTGACTTTAGCTATTCTGACAGGTGTAAGATGGTATCTCAAAGTGGTTTTGATTTGCATTTCCCTGATCACTAAGGAGGTTGAGCATGACCTTAAGTGTCTTCTGGCCATTCGAAGTTCTTCTGTTGAGAATTCTCTGTTCATTCAGTAACCCATTTTTAATTGGGTTAATTAGAGTTTTAGTGTCTAGTTTCTTGAGTTCTTTGTATATTTTGGAGATCAGGCCTTTATCTGATGAGGAGTTGGTGAAGATCTTCTCCCAGTCAGAAGGTAGCCTTTTTGTCTTACTGACAGTGTCCTTTGCTTTACAGAAGCTTCTCAGTTTCAGGAGGTCCCATTTATTCATTGATTCTCTTATTGTCTGTGCTACTGGGGTTCTACCTAGGAAGTGGTCTCTTGTACCAATGTCTTGTAGACTACTTCCCACTTTCTCTTCTATCTGGTTCAAAGTGGTCAGATTAATGTTGAGGTCTTTAATCTATTTGGACTTGATTTTTGTGCATGGTGATAGGTATGGATCTACTTTCATTCTTCTACAGGTTGACATCCAGTTATGCCAGCACCATTTGTTAAAGATGCTTTCCTTCTACCATTGCATACCTTTAGCTCCCTTGTCAAAAATTAGGTGCTCATAGGTTTGTGGGTTAATATCCGGGTCTTCTATTCGATTCCAAAGATCGATTTCTCTGTTCTTATGCCAATACCAAGCTGTTTTCAATACTGTAGCTCTGTAATAGAGTTTGAAGTCAGGGATGGTTCAACATATGCAAATCTATCAATGTAATCCATCATATAAATAAACTGAAAGAAAAAAACCATATGATCATTTCATTGGATGCTGAAAAAGCATTTGACAAAATACAACACCCTTTTATGATAAAGGTGTTGGAGAGACTGGGGATACAAGGATCATACCTAAATATAATAAAAGCAATATACAGCAAGCCGACAGCTAACATCAAATTGAATGGAGAGAAACTCAAAGCCTTTCCACTAAAATCAGTAACACGACAAGGCTGTCCACTCTCTCCATACCTCTTCAACATAGTACTTGAAGTTCTAGCAATAGCAATAAGACAACATAAGGAGATCAAGGGGATTCGAATTGGAAAGGATGAAGTTAAACTTTCGTTATTTGCTGATAATATGATAGTGTACATAAGTGACCCCAAAAACTCTACCAAAGAACTCCTACAGCTGATAAACACCTTTAGTAACATGGCAGGATACAAGATCAACTCCAAAAAATCAGTGGCACTCCTATACACAAAGGATAAAGAAGCAGAGAGGGAAATCAGAGAAACATCACCTTTCACGATAGCCACAAATAGCATAAAATATCTTGGCGTTACTCTAACCAAGGAAGTGAAAGACCTATTTGACAAAAACTTTAAGTCTTTGAAGAAAGAAATTTAGGAGGATACCAGAAAATGGAAAGATCTCCCTTGTTCTTGGATTGGGAGGATCAACATAGTAAAAATGGCAATTCTACCAAAAGCAATCTATAGATTCAATGCAATTCCCATCAAAATCCCTTCAAACTTCTTCACAGACCTTGAGAAAACAATAGTCAAGTTTATATGGCAAAACAAAAAACCCAGGATTGTCAAAACAATCTTATACAATAAAGGAACTTCAGGAGGCATTACCATCCCTGACTTCAAACTCTATTACTGAGCTACAGTATTGAAAACAGCTTGGTATTGGCATAAGAACAGAGAAATCGACCTTTGGAATCGAATAGAAGACCCAGATATTAACCCACAAACCTATGAGCACCTAATTTTTGACAAGGGAGCTAAAGGTATGCAATGGAAGAAGGAAATCATCTTTAACAAATGGTGCTGGCATAACTGGATGTCAACCTGTAGAAGGATGAAAGTAGATCCATACCTATCACCATGCACAAAACTCAGGTCCAAATGGATTAAAGACATCAACATTAATCCATCCACTTTGAACCTGATAGAAGAGAAAGTGGTAAGTAGTCTACAAGATATAGGCACAGGAGGCCTCTTCCTAAGCAGGACCCCAGCTGCACAGACAATAAGAGAAACAATGAATAAATGGGATCTACTGAAACTGAGAAGCTTCTGTAAAGCAAAGGACACTGTCAGTAAGACAAAAAGGCTGCCTTCTGACTGGGAGAAGATCTTCACCAACCCCTCATCAGACAAAGGTCTGATCTCCAAAATATACAAAGAACTCAAGAAACTAGGCACTAAAACTCTAATTAACCCAATTAAAAAATGGGGTACTGAACTGAACAGAGAATTCACAACAGATGAACTTCGAATGGCCAGAAGACACTTAAGGTCATGCTCAGCCTCCTTAGTGATCAGGGAAATGCAAATCAAAACCACTTTGAGATACCATCTTACACCTGTCAGAATAGCTAAAGTCAAAAACACCACTGATAGCCTATGCTGGAGAGGATGTGGGGTGAGGGGAACACTCATCCATTGCTGGTGGGAATGCAAACTTGTGCAGCCACTGTGGAAATCAGTGTGGCGGTTTCTCAGGAAACTGGGAGTCAATCTCCCTCAGGACCCAGCAATTCCACTCTTGGGAATATACCCTAGAGATTTCCTAGCATACTACAAAAGCATTTGTTCAACTATGTTCATAGCAGCACTATTTGTAATAGCCAGAACCTGGAAACAACCTAGGTGCCCCTCAATAGAAGAATGGTTAAAAACGGTGTGGAACATATACACATTAGAGTTTTATTTTGCGGTAAAAAATAATGACATCTTGAGTTTTGCATGCAAATGGATGGACATAGAAAACACTTTACTGAGTGAGGTAAGCCAGACCCAAAAAGAGGAACACGGTATGTATTCACTCATAAGTGGATTCTAACCATAACTTTAAAGGTCTTTGAGCCTATTATTCGTGATCCTAGAGAAGCTAAATAAGAAGACGAACCTGATGAAGATTATTTAGCTATCCGCCAGGAGGTAGGAAATAGTCAAGAGTCCCAGGTAACCTTGGGTGCATGGGGGGGGGGTTGGAGGTTTGTTGGAAGGGGAGAGGGTTAGAGAGAAGGGAGTAGGGGAGGAATGGAGAAAGCTCGGTTGACCGGGATGGGGGAAGGGAGGAAGGATGAATATGGGATCAGGGAAGAATATATTTCAACTAAGGGAGTCATTTTAGGGTTTATAGGAAACTTGATTATATATGGGATCCCAGGTCCAAGGAGAGATCCCCAGATTGTTCTCTGGACAGAGGAGAGGGTGCCTGAACCGGCCTTGACCCATAACCATACTGATGAATATTTTGCTTGTCACCATAGATCCTTCATCTGGCGATGGATGGCGATACAGACGGAGACCCACATTGGAGCACCGGACTGAGCCCCCCAAGGTCCAAATGAGGAGTAGAAGGACGAAGAAAATGACAAAGGACTGCGAGGGATGCTATCACCCACTGATACAAGGGGTTGGATCTAATGAGACTTTACCAAGGGCAGTTGGACTGCGACTGAACGAGCACGTGATCCAACCAGATTCTCTGAATGTGGCCGGATTCTCTGAATGTGGCTGGTCCAACGTCTTTCTGAGAAGCCATTGACAATGACACTGGGACTAGTTTCCTCTGCATATACTGGATTTTTGGGATCCAGTCTGTTTGTATGCTCACCTTCCTGGACCCGGAGGGAGGGGGGACGAACTTGAACTTCCCACAGGGCTTGAAACCCTGACTGCCCTTAGGGACAAAGATGGAGGAGGAGAGGGAGGGGGGGAGTGGGAGGGTGTGGGGAAGAGGGGCGTAAATGGAAACTTTTATAATTTAATAAAATTACTTTAAAAAAAAAAGAGAGAAGACCGGCGAACCTAATTTCTGAAGGTGTAGCCAGAAAAGATTCCATTTTGGGACTTAGAACTATATCCCAGTCTCCAGAATAAGCTGAAGGCCACAGGGCGCATCTTGAGAGAAAGTATTAGTTAGTGGAGAAACCTAAGTTACACGAAGTTTCTGACTGCAGCCCATTCCCCCACCTATGGTCATACAGAGAATGTTGACCACCCAATTTCCCCTATCAGTTGGGTAATGATTCAAACAGCCCTTGTGGTTATCAAAGGGTCAGTAGATGTCTGGAGGACATAACCAGGGGGGCTGTTGTTATTCCCTTTATGTAATCATAGCCTATTAGGAACTAACAGCTAAGCTTTACCTAATCTTTAGCTAATTATGGTATAGGATATGTAATTTTGTACTTTGAAACTGTAACCTTGTGACTGCTTTGTGCTTTTTGTCTTTATAAACCCCTTACAATAGTAGACCAGGTCTTTCTCCCCCTGTCTGCTGTGTCAGACTGTAAGGCAGAGAAACCTTGCTAGCCAGGACTTATTAAAAGAAATCTTGCTTTTGCATTCGGAAGTGTGGCTCTGTGTTGGTCTTCTTGGGGTTCCCAGGATTCAGGCACAGCAGTCTAACCGAGGGTGTTATAAATTATTGCTAAAATTAATTGTTATTGTAGGATTTTGTTTGAGCTGTACAATTTTAAACATTATATTTTGATTATTTTATGTCTTGCTGCACTAAAGATGACAAAACCTGAACTGTCTTACATGCTGGTTCTTCCTAATACCATTCACTTCGTGGCTTATACTGAGAAACTAAGTACATGATCTGAAATCGAAAGTAATTAAAATCAGCATGGCATATGTGATTAACCATGTATAGAAGATCCCTGTCACCGGATACAGTATGCAAATGTGTTATGGATTGAATTAAAGCAATTTCTGAATCTAATCCATGATACTAACTGAATAGAATATTTAAAATACCAACAGACTTAGTGGAAGGCAAAAAGAAATTTTATTTGAAACAAAATTATATTGGAAATGAACAACCTGCAGAAAGCTTGGAAGAGAAGAGATGAACAAAGGAGTTTTTAATATCCTCTGTATGAGGCTTTGATTGGTTGATTTTTCTCTTAATTTGGGGTATCCAATATGAACTAAAATAAAGTAATGAAGATGGATGAGTGGTCTCTTAGAATGTGACAACAATATTCGCTAGAGTCATAGAGATTTGTGGATTCCAAATTACATACACCTAAATGGCTTTGGGGTCCTTGGTAATTTTGGCTTCCATCAAGTACAGCTTTATGAAAATTAATTATCCTGGATATTTTATGTCATTCAGTGGTAAGGCAAATATTTGAAACAGATTATTGCACATGAAACACAATATATGACTAGAAGTGATACCTGAATGTTTGGAAAAAAATGTGATTTAGATCTCCAGGGGTTTATTTCATAGTGGAAGAGACAAAGATGCAAAGGAAATTTATAATATAGTTTTTTTAAGTATGAAAAGAAATATAGGCTCAGTTAGAGAGAACTCATAAATAATCAGAGCTAAAAATCCTTTATCATAATGTATTAACTTGGAGATTCTAGATTTCTGATAATAAAACCATCAAGATGCACAGGATCTTTTCTTACAGTTGTTAAGATATCCCTTGGATTTTGCAAAATAATAAATGCATTTTAATTTTTATGTTTTAGAATTTCAGAAATGGATAAAATAAAATATTATTTTGTTTTCCCTGTCTTTCCCTTTCCTGCTTTCTTCGTGGTCATACAATATGGCAGCTCCCATAAAGAGATGTAGGTAAGCTTAGATAATGAAGAGGTATGAGAAAATTAGTCAAATGTAAATGCTTAGGAACAAGAGCAAATGAGCAAACTAAGTTAAAATAAAATTGCAGGTGGAAAAATAATGAAAAAACTACTAACATTTCTTAAATGTAAAGAAAAATTTTGGTAAGAAATATTGAACTCAAAAATTGGGAGAAGAGACAAATGAGTGTGGACCACTCAATGCCAATCTTTGTAGGGACTCTGGTTCTGTTTTCAAAAACAATCAAGCTGTAGCTGTGTCACTGTAATGTGTCCGACATTAATGGAAGTCATCAGGTATTTGTTAAAATTAAGTGAAACATTCAGACATTTGGTCATTCTGTAACTATTTTAGCAATGATTACAACATTTGTTTTGCAAATAGTAAAAGATTATTTTGTTGTTGTAGTTTGAATCCTGTATCCCATTGAACTTACCTGCACAAAATACTACAAATGAATCTTCTTGCAACTTGTTACTCCACTAACCTTGTCATGTATCAGTTTATTACATTTGTCTTGAATTTTTTTAAGGAGGTGGAATTTTTTGAATGCTCATTGTTCTTTTGTGTATTTAAAACATATTTGTTAATGGAAATGATAAAATAAATTGCAATTATTACAATTATTTAAAACATGTATTTGTATTTTAGCTTTTCCAGTTCAGGTTATTTGGACTGATAAGTTTTTCTAGTGGCGCTAAGATTCAAAATAATCAGAAGCAAAATAAAACGAATGCAGACACAGAAGAAAGATGCTGAATAGAGCAAAACTACTTTGGGTCATGAGTTAAAAAAATATGTAGCATATTTCTATACAAGTATTATATCTACTATTGTAAAACCATATAGAAAGGTTGAAAATAAGGATATGTGTTTTCCATAGTGTAATGGTAATTTAAAGAATTTAGCAATTCACTGCATTATGTCAAATAGTAGAAAAAAGCATTACTTTTCTTTCCATATACATTATTTATCTATATTTAATGTAGTCCATATTAGAAATAATTTGTATATATTCACATACAGATATACTCACAAACAAATGTATGTATTCTGGTCCTTCTTGATGTCTACTCAAGTATATATTATCTAGTATGTTTGAATATATAGATAGATAGATAGATAGATAGATAGATAGATAGATAGATAGATACCACTACTAAAGGACTTAAAAGACTTTCCATTTGCTTTCAGTTATCTATAAGAAATTCTATTTCTTTTGCTTCCTTTTGGTATTTCTTGAACCACATGTTTTATCATAGTTCTTATTTCAAAATCATGAATTGAGAATTTTCAATAATGAAACTAGGGAACTGTATGTGGTTCCGTGGTGTGTGTGTGTGTCTGTGTGTGTCTGTGTCTGTCTCTGTGTGTGTCTAATTAAAGAAATCTCATCAATTATTACAAATATATTTCCTTTGCCATAATCCTTTATCCTTTAAGTATTAGATTTCTGAAAATATAACCATCAATACAATCAGAAACTTTGCTTCAAAACTTTAATATCAATTTTGTATCAATATTATATATAATAGATATATTAATTTCATATAATTAAAATGTTAATATATTCTTTGTATTTTGTAAAATGCTCACACATTTTTACTTTTTCTTCATAATTCAGTTTTAGACATATACACATATACACAATAAATTATTTTCTCATGTACTCTTGCCCTTCTCCTTCCTACCTCTCACCACATTCCCTCTCCCAAGACGATGCCCTTTAAAAGAAATAGCTCACTAAGTCAAGTGTGTGTTGCCCATATGTACATTCATGTGTGGCCATCTATTAGAGCATAGAAAAAATACCAAAGATCACATTTTCAAGAATGATTCTCACTCCCCCAATATTTATTCACTATTAAATGCTACTCAGTAAAGGGTAGGGGCCTGAGGTCATCTATCAGATCTATGCTGTGATTTTAGCTAGAATGACTCCTTACAATCTGTTCCAGGTAACCACAGATGCTGTGAGCTCATTACTGTAATAGTTATGCCATGTCCAGAAACCAGGATTCCACAGCAGTTTTTTCCATTCTACTGCTTTCTGTCTTCCCTTATGCAATGTTCTTTTGACCTCAGGTATAAATAGGTCTTAAGAATTGCCCCCATTTAAGGCTGAGCACTCAATATTATTCTCAGCATTTTGATCAATTAGACATCTCTCCTTTGACTGTTGCCCAATTTAAAGAGTTTCTCTGACAAATATTGAAAGCAGTTCAATTTTCTAGGTGTAAGAATAAAAATCTGTAAGTTAATGGTTATATGGTGATTGTTTTTCTGGGTAAATTGGCTTAACTGATCTCTGGCTAAGCATGTGACTCACACCTTTAATCCAATTCCTTGGAAAATTGAAGAAAGTGGGATGTTTTAGATTGCAGGTCTGTTGTGTTTTTCAGTGAGTTGTATGTCAACCTAGGCTACTATTTGTATTATTTTTTTACTTTTTATTGTTTATTCAGAAAAAAATGAGTGTCACTTGGTGGCGTGGGCAAGGGAGAGATAACCCCCCTCACTCCTCCACAGCTACTGAGTCAGGAATGCTGTATCCTGAGTCAAGAGAGTGAGAGAGCTGTCCCTGCCAATCACTGGCTTCAGCACTCACGAGAGCTACCTTGTGTGAGAGATATGGCCCCACTCTTCATCAGACATATGGTATAGTGGGCCAGGGAGTGATGCCCTCCCTCGTCTCCCACATTTCACCACCTGTGATGGGTGGAAGACCTGACCTTGTGGTCATGAGAGTAAAATATCTGGCCCGTGCTTAACCTGCTGAGGGACCACAAAGAGCAGGCCCCATTCCTTCCCTGGACAAATGAATAGAGCTGTCCCTAGAGGTGTGGGTGTGGATGTTGTGAGGGTGAGACAGTCCTAAAGTCATGAGAGCAGGAGTAATGGCCCAACACCTTACTGCCTCCAGCATTAGGTGAGCTAGCCAGGGCAATGCTTGCCCTCTTATAGTCAATAAAGCTGTTGGGCTGACCAACCCAGCCACCTACCACCCGCTGTAAGAGGAGGGCTCTCTTGTTTGTCCCAACTGCCCAGAACCAAAATAATCACACAGAAATTTTATTAATTAAATCACTGCTTGGCCCATTAGCTCTAGCTTCGCATTGGCTAACTCTTACAACTTAATTTTACCCATTTCTATTAATCTGTATATCACCAAGTGGTCATGGCCTACCAATAAAGTTCCAGCACGTCTATCTCCAATGGTGGATCCATTGCATCTCTCTGACTCCATCCTTCCTCCTCCCAGCATACAGCCTACCTTCTCCCACACTCTCCTGCCTAGTTCTGTTCTTCCCTGCCATAGACTCAAAGCAGTTTATTTATTCATTAATGGTAATCAGAGCAACAGAGGGGACTCCCACATCACTCTGCTCCAGAATCAGGTTTATGAGATTACCCACCCTAACATCCACCTCATCTATGAACTGCTGAAGGTTCTGGAGGTACTGGACCTGCAGATCTAAAGCTGCAGGATCTCCATGACACAAGACAATAAGAATGATACCAAGAGTCCCAGTGAGGGCCCATAATCAAAAGAGTAGTAGAAGCCAGAAGCCTCAAACCAATGATTCATTGCAATGAACACTTGCCAGTAATCATGTGTGTACTAAAGGGTATATTGTGTGACTCATTGTGTCACACTACAGCTTCCAAGCTGAGGCTTGGTTTTGTTTGTTTGTTTGTTTTTGGTTTCTTGTTTTGTTTGTTTTATGTGTTAGATTGTTTATGTTTCTTAATATTCTTTTCTTATATTTTTTGTTATATTTCTTTTGTTTTGAACTAAGTTTTGTTTTGGAAAGAGGTTGCAAGGAAGAGGGTGGATCTGAAGGGAATGGAAATGCAAGGGATCAGGATGCATAATATGAAACCCAAAAAGAATTAATGAAAATAAATAAATAGATGGATGAGTTGAAAGAAAATTGGAGCCATTTATATCCTCCTCAAAGTACTTTTGAATTTTGTACAATTTATTCCTGATAATTCCTAAGTAGTTTGCATAAAAGCAGCAGGTTTCCCCAAGGCCATAGAGTAACCTTCTTGTTCTGCATAAAGCAGATCAAGAGACCCAACCATGTTGTAAGACTACCTCAGCTAATGAGTTAACCTGTTCATCTCTTCTACCTTTTCTTCTTATTAGTGTGTCCAATGAGGTAATAGTTATTTATGCCTTCTTTAGCAGTCATGTTTATGGTACTTCATGGGATAGCCTCTCTGGTATTTCTAGGAGAAATGATTCCACACGAATCTTTCTACTTCTCTGGCTCTTTCAATCTGTCTTTTACCTTTCTATAATGATCCCCTAAGCTGGGGTGACGGAGTTGTGTTGTGGGTGCATCAGCTGGAAAGGAGCAGCATTTATTTTCTTCATATTTGCGTTGCAATCACTTCTATTTTTGTATTATCATCTCCATTGATTGCAAACAGCAATTTTTTATATAAATGTTATATAGAATATAGTATATATATATTGCTTTGTTTTCATTGGTCCAGGGATTTATCCACACGTTTAAAGGAAAGTCATATGCAAATAATTCAGCAAGAATACCAGGCATTTTAATTGGCAAATAAATTACACAATCCTTTATATACTGTCTCCACAATATCCCAATATTTTTTAGTTGTCAAAAATATTCCTGATTATTTTATTTTGGAAACATTTTATCATGGGTAATATGTACTATCATATGAAAAAAATGGACACAGAGTTGGGTTTTCTAAGAAGAAAGGGTATTATTAAGTGAATTCAAATAGTCAATGCATCAAAATTATTTTTACCACATTCCCTTTTGATACTGCTATCAATTTAAGAACAGTAATATCAACAGTAAATTAATTTAAATTTTTTATTTTTATCAAATATTTTAGTAAGTTATATCTTCAATTTTTTTCTCTTTGTGAGGTATTTGAATTTTATTTGGAGATTGGTTTGATTTTTAGTTGAGTACTCAAAGGACGTTTCAAATTGGAATTCAGATATCCATCAAGCATACTACAGAATTTCATCTGCAAACATCAAGATGCAATTAAAACATTGTATGCAAACACTTTCTTCTGTAAGAATCCAGATAGTAGTGTTCGTATTTCTTGTCACTGTGAGGAAGGCTGTACTGTCCTGAGTGAGCTTGGCATGTCTCCAGAGCTGAGGACTTTATCCCTTTCCCTTCCTGATTTTCTGATTAATCCTTCTCTGCTTGCTTCCAGTGTTAATATTGGTCCTGGTCATAACCCTGACAATCAATACAGTTGTTTCTTCAAGAATAAGGGCAGAATTCAAATGTTAATTTATTTTGATTCAATTTTCTATATCTTTATTGGATTTGTCAAGAAATAACAAAATATGCATATTTAAGGGCCTCCTGTTGTGATTTTTATAGGAAAAACGTGCTACCTAAACTAAAAGTCATTTGGCAGTGAATAAACCAAAAATAAGATTTATTTAAAGTATGGTTTCATGGATGTATGGTAAATGGCTTTTCTCTTCTGGCAGGGTATCTGTTTATACCCTAATTTTAAAAAAAACACAAATTTATTTTACTAATGAACCAAGCAGTCAAAATAAAGAAAGTTCATGCTCATGATCTCAGTTTCAACTTTTTCTACAGTAGCAGGTAAATTAGATGAAACGTAGATATCAGCCTGAAAACTCTCTTTCTAAAACTGTAGCATAAGAGTGTGTACATCCATTTGAATGTCAACTTGTCCTTTGTTCAAACTAATTTTTATTGAGAATGGCTTAATCCATATGAAAAAAATTACCAATGTATTTGGTAATGTTTGGAGTGGATTCTACAAATAATACCTTGCTTTAATCTACTCATTACTTTTCTGCTGTGGAATAATTCTCTGTTCGCTGTGAATATATATTATTCTCCTAGGTTACTAAAAAGATGGCAGGCCAGTAGCCAGACAGAAAGTTTTAGTAGCCTGGCACAGAGAAGTCTGCGAGGAGAAAGGGTAGAGTAAGAGAGATGCCAGCCTGGAGCCGAGCAAGCAGGACATATAGAAAATGAGGTAACAAGCCTTCAGACCCAGATGGTGAATCATAGCTAAGAAATATGAGTTAATTCAACTCATATGTATAAGAGTTAGCTAGTAGCAAACCTGAGCTATCACCTGAGCATTTATAAATAATATCAAACTGATGTCTGATTATTTGGAAGTGGCTCTTAGATGGGAAATTTCCACCAACATAAGATACCCAGCATTCAACAACTCCATCCAATTAAGCCTAAGAGCTTAAAAAAGTTACTAAAATGGAACCAAGAACAGTTCCCTAGTCTCCTGTCTCTCATACAGATCATGGTACAGAGATGCATCTTCTGGTCACTGACTGCATACTTAAGCCACAAACATGAACTGAGTCATTGTGCTATGTGGCAAGTTTGGGGCTTTGTTCATGTATGCCTAAAAGGTTAGATATACACCGTAACATCAGATTCAGACACAAAGCAACTCTAAAGGGGTCACATTGTGTGTGAAAATGTACTTAGGTTTGGGAGAGAGAAGAAGAAGAGTATTTACATCCTTAGATCTAAAAATAAATGTTTTAAAATAATAAAAGTAATCCCTCCTCCCCCTCTTCAACTGAACTCCAGAAGTTTAGCCCAGTGTTTTGCTTTTGCCACTGCATCTGCTTCCATCAGTTACTGCATGCCAGTTCTATGATGACAATTAGGGTAGTTGTTAATCTAATTAAACCGGAAGGCCTTATCAGACACCCTCTCCACTATTGCTAGAAGTTTTAGTAGGGTCATTCTTGGAGAGACACAGCTGACCTGAATCATAGGAAATGAGAAACTGTGATAAATTCTGGGTTAAGGTGTAGAAAGAAGGTTTAGTTACACTTGGTCCAGCAATCTTACTCAGGGAGGCATTCTCATCTTGATTCCTCTGTATCTGACTGGTAACTGCAGACTCATTCTTTCCTCTTCCCAGAATTCTCCTAGTTTGATTGCCCTGGCTATACTTCCTGTTTGCCTACTGGCCAATCAACATTTTATTAAACCAAAACAAGTGACAAATTTTTACAGTGTATAAAGCATTATACCACAGCAAACAGAGAAAGAAAGAACATTATCTCACAGCACTTCCTTTTTTTTTTTCTTTTCAAATCAAGAGCTCTGAATCTAATCTCTGTTTTTTAGCCTTTTCCTGACCATTATCCATGGCAACTTGCAAACAACACTCTAAACAAACATCCACGATCTATTTTGGGGGTGTGGGTGTATTTTCTAGGCTACTTGCTGCTGATTGGAGGCTCTGATGTGGACACAAAGACAATTAAGAAAAATGCTGAAGTACTCATTGGAGTATTCCATGAGACTGGATCATATCAGCCAACAGTTAAGGCTGTTCTGGATGTAGACCTCAGAGGAAAATGCAACAGAGGTGCTCTAAATTGTTGGATCATATGGGTCATCTTCTCTTATCAGATTTTACTGTGAGTCTTCCTCTATCAAACTGATTTCTCTTAACTCAGAAAAAATCCACAGCTTGTCACTTCCTGTGGAAACAAAAGCAAAACCTCTTCTCATAAGTAAGATACCTTTTCACTTAAATTTTGAATTCAAGGCACTTTCAAAATATATATGTTGGATTAATTCAACAGCATTTATAATCAAATGCCTTTTAGCAGCTCCTATTCCTTTATCAAAAGTCAAATAATTGAAAGACAACAAATAACATACACTAAGCAGACTCACTATGTATTTTCCATCTTTGTATGGCTTTTAAAAACTCTATTTCTTTTGTTTTTATTTTTCATTCTTTGAGATAGGGTTTCTCTATTTCCTTTTGCTGTCCTTGTTCTCACTCTGTAGACCGGATTGGCCAGAAACTCAGAGAGATCCACCTGCCTCTGTCTCCTAAGTGCTGGAATTAAAGGCATGTGCCACCACACCAAACTACTCTATTTCTCTCTATCTTTTTTTCCTTTTTTAAGGACTTTCTTTATCCTTTTCCATTTCTCTCCGAAGTCTGTGTATATTTTTAAACAAACTGTAAACCATTTAGAGGTTTTTTAAAAATCTGAATCTGTCTTTACTGTATCTACCTTTTTCTGACCATATGAGTCTTTAATCTGCTAAGTGATATGACTAAAATTAAAGCTACAGCTTTGGCATCTGGATCCACCCCATTCATTAGCTTTTTAAGAGTCTAGCTTTCTGGCAGAGGCACAGAGGCCAGGTTAATTGTCACAACTCTGCAGAGTTTCTAGGTCCGTGCCACCAATAAGAAGCCTAATGCTGGCTGGCTTGAACACCATTTAAGTGTTTTGTGGCAGAGCCTCTTAACAGAGGTACAAGGATTTTACTGCTAATGTTGAGTCTGGAAGCTTCTCTTAAAGGAAAACTGCTTCTGCTTGCCACCAACCAAACAGAGAAAAGACTGTTACTAAGAAACTGCTTTGACCCTCACCTCTGTTTCCATCCATTGTTGGATGAAGATTTCATGATAATATTCAAGATATTCCCCAGTCTGACTACAGGGCAAGGCCTAGTTTGGGCACTCCCTCCTCTATTGCTTAGGGTCTCAGTTGGGGTCATCATTGTGAATTTCTGAGAATTCCTCTAGTGCCAGGTTTCTTGTTTGCCCCATAATGACTCCCTCAATCAAGAGGGATCAAATCTCTTTCCTAGCTCTCATCTCCATTTCTCCTCCATCTCTGCTGTCCTCCTTCCTCAAGTTCTCTTCACGCTTCCCTTCCCACCCATCCTTCCCTTTCTTCAAACCTACTCCCCTACCTCCATGTTCTCAATCTTGCCTGGCAATCCCATCTGTTTCCCAAAACCACATGAATCCAAGAATCTTTTTGTTAGGGTTCACCCTGACACTCATCCTCCCTAGGATCATGAACTAAAGGCTCAATATCTTTGACTTTACAGCTAGCATCCACTTATGAGTGAGTATGTGTTACGTTTATCTTTCTCAGTCTGGGTTACCTCACTCAGGATGTTTTTATCTAGTGCCACCACTTGCATACAAATTTCAAGATGATAAGTTTTCTTTTTTAATCACTGAGTAGAAATCTAATGTGTAAATGTGCATATTTTCTTTATTCATTCTTCAGTTGAGGGGCATCTATGCTGTCTTCAGGTTCTGATATCACAAATAATGCTATTATGAACATAGTTGAACAAGTGTTCCTTTTGTATGATGGAGCATCTTTTGGGTATATGCCCTAGAGTGTTATTGCTGGGTCCTGAGGTAGGTTGATTCCCAATTTTCTGAGAAACTGGCACACTGATTTCCAAACTAGTTGTACTAGTTTGCATTCCCATCAGCAATGGAGGAGTTTTCCCCTTAGTCCACATCCTCTCCATTGTAAGCTATCATTGGTGTTTTTAATCTCAGATAATCTGACTGGTGTAAGATGGTTTCTAAGAGTTGTTTTGATTTGCATTTCCCTGATGGCTAAGGATGTTGATCATTTTTTTAAATGTCTTGAGATTCTTCTGTTGAGAATTCTCTATTTAGTTCTGTTCCCCATTATTTCATTGGGTTATTTGGAATTTTGATGTCTGATTTCTTGAGTTCTTTATATATTTTGGAGATCAGTCATCTGTCTGATGTGAGGTTGGTGAAGATCTTTTCCCATTCAGTAAACAGTCTTTTTGTTTTGACTGTGTCCTTTACTTTACAGAAGCTTCTCAATTTGAAGAAGTCCCATTTATTAATTGTTTCTCTATACCTGTGCTACTTTTCCAGTTTTTATGTGGAAATTATTTCCTAATGTTTGGCTATCATTTGTAGATGGGCATTTCTGTCCCACCAAGTCCTGCAGCATTACTCAGTGAAGAATTATCATCTTGATTCCTCTGTGTCTGGCTGATGTCTGCAGTCCACGTCTTTCTTTTCCACAGAATGCTCTCAGTTGGATGTCCTGCCTATGCTACAGACAAGTCAGCATTTTATTAAACCCATACCAAGTGACAAATCTTTACAGAAGAGCATTATCCCACAGATTTTATCAAGGAAGATCACCTGAACATCCTGGCTACAAACGTAACAAATAAACTAATTAAAAAAACTATAAGACACATAATACATATTTTTGGTCTTCAAGGTATAACAATTATCTTTAACAGACTTATAGAAAATGCACAATCTTTACTTGTACTAATACAGATAAGTATGCTACCTTTAAAAATCTATATATTTTCATCAATGAAAGTAATGGCCCTGGTGATCTAACATACAGAAGAGCTTCCAGGTTGCTGACTAAAAAGATCAAAGCTCACAGAATACAACAGTTAAAACCTTACAATTGTCTAAATTTTTTCAGGGTCCCCCAAAGATTACCAATGCCCATGATATGCAGGTAGTAATCTAGAGGACTAGATGCATATTCACAAAGAAGGAGTTATGGATAGTTGTAATTATTTAAGGGGTTATGTAAAAGTTATTATGAATAATGGTCAGGAAAAAAGATAAACAAAGGAAATAGATCCAAGTAGTTCATACTATAAAAAGATAGGGGGCATATAGAAATGAAAGGATAAATAGGTAGGTTATTGAATCATTTTTTAATCTAAAAAACATTTATTAATCCTAAATTTTAGTGATATTTAATTTATATATTAATAAATAAAACTTGCCTGTTCGGAACACAAAACAGCCACACTAGTCAGTCATAGAGGCCAGACAATGGGGGCATACATCTTTAATCCACATTAATTAGCCATAGAGACCACGGGTGCTGGTATATGTCTTTAATTTCAGCACCAAGTCTAAATTTATGCTTCATCATCATTTGACTCTGTTGATTTTTCCCTTATGTTTGCAAAACTTGTTTGATGCATTTCCAGCACAGCACATCAGTCTGCTTCTGCTCAACCTTTTTAAATTGGCCCTAGTACTTTTAGTTAAATTATTCTTCTTCATACTATATGTTCAATATTGGAGAACCACAAAGCCCAGGACTTAAACAGCTTTTCTTCTAGTATCTTTCTGCATGTAATAAGATTTTTTTGTCATTAATTTGGTAAACATTATATATTAGAAATAACATTCCACTCTTTTCCAATTAAGCACAGTTAAGAATGTTGGTGTTAATATGTCCAGTCTTAATTACTATGCTCCCTGAGTATGTAGCTTCTTGCTATGTAGAATTGACAACTGATAATAACTAATTCTCTCTTTCTTCTTTGTCTCTCTGTGCTCTTCTTGCTGTGTGTGTCTTTTTCTATTTCTGTCTTTCTCTCTGTTTCTCTCTCATACACTTACATGAACACACACACATAGGCATGTACATATTTTGACATTTAACTTGTTGGCATTCTATCTATTTCATCTTTAAAATAAAGTAACCTTGAAAAATTAATTTTTGTTTCCCACTCACTCTTTAGTAGCTATAGTAATTGCCTCAGAATACAAAACACTGCTACAGAAATGTCTTTGGTGCCCTCTTACCTATCATATAGTATTTTACTTTCAGGACCCTAGAAATTATGCAATCACAACATTGCTTCTTGTTTAAAGAGTCTGCTATTTAATACAGTCTCCTCATAGAGACCAGTAACACAGTGAGAGATGCCAAGATTCTCAAGCTTCACAGTCCTTACCTAGATAATTTCTTTCTTCCATCATTGTGATGCAAAATTAATGGAAAGTAAAGACTTTACATATTTTATCCAGGGACCTATTTCTCAATGATAGCTGTGATTTTAAACAAGTACTTAGCAAATGTTTTGAACTAAGAGGGTTGTTTAACAATTAAAAGTAGATTTAGTATTTTAAAAATAAAAAAATTCTAAATTTTTATTGTTCAATATTTTTTTTCACTTTAAATTTGTTAGCTCTTTATTAGCTCTACTTGTTTATATTTTACATTTGGGTGCTCCAACCATAAGAGTAATACTAAGTTAAAAATCATTCACATCGCAGTACATATATTACATATTTCAAAAAGAATCATTAGTTTAAATTTAGCTTATTTAACTTAAAGCAGAAATAATTGCAAGCTTGATATAGGAGAGTCTTCTATCTATCTGTTGCTTTCATTGGTTAATTAAAAAAGAAAACTGCCTGGCCTGATAGGTCAGAATATAGGTAGGTGGGAAAGACAGAACTGCATTCTGGGAGGAAGAGAGCAGAGACAGAGAGCCACCTGTCAAGAAGCTGCCAGGTCAGACATGCTGAATCTTTCCCGGTAAGCCACGACCTCGTAGTGACATAGAGATTATTAGAAATGGGTTGAATCAATATGTGAGAGTTAGCCAATAAGAGGCTGGAGGTAATGGGCCAGGCAGTGTTTAAAAGAATACAGTTTCCGTGCAATTATTTCGGGTAAAGCTAGCCAGGAGGCGGGCGATAGGAAGTGGCCCGCCATTCCTTTTACACACACTGTAAATGAGTTTCATAAAAAATTAATTTTTTGACATTTCTTTCAAATGTGTATATGCAAATATCTGTATGTTCATTTAGCTACATACATGTGTATTTATATATTCATTCATATCTATGTCTGTCTATAATTCCCTATATGTATGTTAATACACATATATGTTAAACAATCCTTTCTTCATATAGTTTAATATTGTCTTAATGTTTGCAAGACAAGTGTTATATTTTCTTTAGGACTTTTCATTCTAACATACTATATAATTAAAATACTAAAATTTGGAAAATTTATTTTCTTATAATAAAGAATATGAAAGTATTTCTTATCAATATATTGAGTCAAATATCAAAATGATTGGTTTCTGATTACTTAAACAATGAAAACCTGTTGTTGTTATGTCTCTTGCTGACTGAGACTTTTCTACTGTCTGCAATACTCCCATAGCAATTCCTATCCACCTCTTGACATCTGAAATAATTCCCTCCTGTAAACTGAGATTTCCTCCAAGATAGACAAAGTTGACTGGTTGCTTGAGGTTCTTATTTATTACGGTGTTTAAATCCTTGTGTGCCCTTCTCATGTGTTGTATCTCCGTTTTCTCTATGTTTATTTTCATGCCAAGGTTTTCAGTTACTCTCACTTCTCTAGTAACCATGGCCTACATTTCATTTTGTCTTTCAGCAAGTAGTGCTGTATGGTTGTTGAAATGTAAGTTATTGTTTTGCACAACATCTATGTGCACATTATCTTCTCATTCTCCAGGGCTGTGGCTATTATTAATTCCAGGAATATATTAAAGAGTAATGGTAAGAGGATCTCTGCAATACTCCTACTATGGTCTTAAACTGATCATTTAGTTCTATACAGACTTTGACTGATACAAAGATATCTTTATAGGCATTAGCTAGTATTCTTACGATTTTCTCTGGGTACCTGTAAAACCTCATTGTTTCTTGATGTCGTAATTCTAATTTTTATACTTGATATTTGTTCTTATTGTATATAGTTCTGTAATAGACTTGGCACTCTTTTATTTACATAAAAGGGGAAGATGCTATGGGAACTCCTTTTACCAATAGCCTTTAAGATACTGGCTAACTCTGGTCATGGCCACATATGCTATAGATACAGATGTAGAAACATGCACAGCCCCTTGGCTGCTAAATCTGGTTCCTGTTCCCACTCATGCAGAGGATTGCTTATTTGTGAGTCTACACTTATATACACAGACCTTTACTATACTATATTCTGAACTAGTGTGGGACTAGTTTATTATAATCAGCTACATTTCCTTTCCTCCCAACTCCTTTCCTCCACATGCTAGCGAGAGGCTTCCTGAAGTTGATGGAACAGACATGTAAGTCTTTTTCAACTCCTTCATATTTTTTTAAGGTTTGGTCAGAAAGAAACATAATGACAACAACAAAATTACAAGTATAGTGACATTTATCTTGAGTTGCCTTCTTTACAACTCTGTAATCTGGACAATGTTCCTCAGAACAGTGGCTGTATGTGTTTGAGATTGCATACCTAAGGAGGATTCTAGGTGTCACACAAAGACATAGGCTGCACAATGATGACATTAAGAAACATCTCCATCTACAGAACGAAGTAAACTACAGGATATAGCAACAGCACTTGAGATACTTCGGCCACGTATGAAAATAAATGGTGGCAGATACCCGAAGATAACAGTGCTTGGAGTGCATGGGATAAGGTGAAGAGCAATGCCCAAAATAATTCGGATTGACAGGATAAAGGAGGGTGGTGGATCCTGTGTATGACAAAAACACAGACATCTGGTTCTGCCCAGGACAGGAACAACTATAGAACTGTCATGAACAGGCTGCCCATGCATGCTTAAGCACTACTGGGGTATAAATGATGATGGTGAAAAAAAAATGCAAAGGCAGCCATGCAGTGTGGTGCACAACCTTTAATTCCAGCACTCAGGAGGCAGAGACAGGTGAATCTCTATGAGTTTGAGGCCAGTCTTGTCTACAAAGAGAGTTTTAGGACAAGCTCCTAAACTACAGAGAAACTCTGTCTCAAAAAACAAAACAAACAAAAAGTGCAAAAACAACATCTTCATAATTTTAAAATGGCTTTCCTTTAAATCATGGCCATAGTAATTATTAAAAACGCTATTTCATGAAGAGAGAGTTGCTGCTGTGTAAATCATGAAAGTTCATTGATGCTGCTGTCTGGTGAACTTACTAAGCAAAGAAATAACAGCTTCCCATAGTTTATCTAAATTTTAAAAGGTTATGGGAACAGCTACACAGTGATGTTAAGAACTGAAGATAACCGCACTTGGAAAATAGCTTCAATATATTAAATTATAGCACAGGATTAACATAGTGTCAGTTTTCCTTACTATTTCATAAAACATCACCCTCCACATGTGAAAAGGAGAGGAGAACGGAATGGTGAAGAGAAAGCATTATTATTATTCCCAGAGTTTTCAGCCATAAACATATGGGGAACAGTATAGAAAGATGGCACATCTGTCGTGATCCTTTGAGGAAGCTGGCTCATAATATCGGGTTTAGAGTTAGGCTATGATTAGGTTATTGTGTTCATTGTCAGATCTGTCCTTAAATAGCACAGCATCTGTTGTTTTTTTCCAGATTAAATATGTTTTCAGCATTAAGATTTTGAATTTTTTAAAATCATTTTTTGTCACTAATAGGAATTTTGTTTCATCAAAACCAAGAATTTCATTACAGAAGTTTTGAGTGTCTCAGACATACGTGAAATGCAAACATACATAAAGCTAAAGAAAGAACATGTTCCATCAATGCCACACTTCAAGAATATTGTTAAGGGTCACACTGACATATTTAACCTCTAGCAATGAGAAGAGATGCCAGTAAATTCTGACAGTAAGCAGCAATGCTTTTGTTAAATTGCTATAATAAATTGTTAAGCTACTTAGAAAGTAGAGAATGTCACTGGTTGGGGGTATGTAATCCAGGATCTTATAACTCGAGAAAATTAGCTATAAATTTTTAAATATGAAAGCATCAGCAAGGGCAAGAAGACGTAGTTTAAAATAAACCAACACTTGCAATATTTTACCCTTTTGATTAATTCTTTAGGATATTTAATTTGCACATGTCTTTATAAAAAGGAATCATAAAATAAAAATTTATACAGAGACATGTAATTATTTTTTTCTTTCTTATGGTTTCAGCATAGTGAGAAGGGTAAGCAGGTAGCCTACACTTTGTCAACATTAATAGTGACACTTATTTAAGGGATGGAATGTAATGTTAGCATTCCCTTTCTTTTGTAATAAAGACTGTTATGAAGCAAAAATAACAGATCCACAAGAAACTAAATTTGAGTTTCAATAGTAATGTCCAGTATGACTAGGGAGATATATTATTAATCATTATTGGACCCCACTGAAGGGATATACATACTTCCTATGAAGAATTTATCACTTGGGTTTAGTAATGGAATTAAATGACTTCAACTTTGCAGTTAAGACAAATAGGAACCAGGAAATTAACTAATTTTAAATATTGAACTACCTATTTTCAAACCATGGTATAAGATTTACAGTAAGTGCTCATTTCTGAATGAAGTCTCTCATTTTCAAGTCTCAGAGACAAATCGTGTGTTTTAAATAATATTGCTAAAATCTAAAATTTCACTATAACTCTTATGATTATAAACATTCCATTAATATGCCAATCTTGTTTGAAAGGTTAATTTTAATCTCTTTCCAGCTAATACATTAACATATTTTCCTGATCAAAATTAAATCCTTAAGTGCAATTTTAAAGTTCACTTCTGTCTCTATAAAGCATGTTATTCCCTTTAGCAAAAGGAATATTTAAAATTTTCACCAGTTTTCATTGGATTTTGAGACGAGGTTTCACTTTGAAGGCCAAATTTTATAGATCTGTATCCATCAGACTTCTTTGGACTGATTTAAGGAAGTGCTGAGCTTTAAAGGTGGATCATCTCATGTTGAAGCTCTTGATACTAGAGTGATGCTGAATGCTTTCATACATGTAACATGAAGTAGTTAGTGTGACAGGCACAGGATTAGCCATTTACTGGTAAATAGGAAAAAGTCATTTTAGAATTATCACATTGTCTTCTTGGTTTTCCTTTCTCTCTAGGAAGATGTCCTGTGTTTCATAAACCCACATCTCAGTGGTTTCACCCTAATAGTTTGAGAAAAATGGTAAGATTAGAAAAGATAAGTTTATCAGAGTATATGATTCACACATCATTTAAACATAATTACTATACTTAGTTATATAATGCAATATAAAACAAGCATGTAATAGAGATGTATATATGTCATAACATATATATCATATATAGTTATATAAATTCAAACTATGTAAAATAATATTGAATATTTTTAATGCATCTATATTATAAATAAATATACAAGAATATTAATTAACCAGTTTGTTAATAAATTTAACAGAAAAAAATGGGTTCTATATATTAAGAAGTTGAGAAGAAATTAATTAAAAGATGTATATGCTTTCAGTTACTATAAGAAATATTTTACTAAATCAATGTGTAATAAAAAAACTCAATTAACAATTATGGTTTTGAGGGTGTTATATGACTCCCTTATTCTCACAGCTTCATTAGTTGTATTATCAGCTTTCTTTGTTTACTCACTCTTATACAGGTCCTGTGTGGTAAATTAGGGTTTCAAGTGAATATTCCCCTAAATAGATTTTTGGTAATATATTTTCCTGTGTTCATTTTCTAGGATAAATAGACAGACTACAAAACAGCTTCCAATAATCCCTACTCTGTAGCCATATTCTTGTGGAATTCTCTCCTTTTAAGTGTTGACAAGCTAAAATTTACATTGAATTGAATCAAAACACTGGTGCCAGTTTTGCCCAACATGCAGCTAGGAAGTAAGGGACTGGTTCTGAGATATCCGACTCCTCAAGTGACCACACACGCTTAGAATTGACTTTGTTCTTGTCACACAGGGCGTAAAGAGACTCCAGAATGTTTAACAGTCTCATTGAACTTAAGTGAGAGTCTGAAGCAGGTGTCCGTCTAAGACGCATCGAGATTAATCCTGGACAGACTGTGAGATGGAGTGCCATTCATGCTGCCAGCTGCTGCCAGCTGCTGCTAGCTCTGCTCTCAGCAAGTCCCTCAGCAGTCCATCACTAGTGCACCACAGCTAAGCCCTCTTTACACAAGTGATTGCTCGTACCTTTGGCCCACATTTCTACTGTTTTTTTCCTATCTGTTTCTTTTCATAGTGTTTTTTATAGCCTACCTAAAATCATTTGGATATTACATATTTGATAGTATTTTCCATAATCTGAGAACTGTGTGTTTATTACCTTAACAATATCAATTAAAAAGAAGTCAGTATGAGTAGCGATGAATCTTAATTTATCCATTTGAATGCTGCCATTAAAAAAAGTTCGTGAATGTGATATTGTGTGTGGGTGTGGGTGTGGTTGTGGCCATGCAGCAACAGTCATATGAAGACCACAGCAATTTTCAGAAGTTATGAGTTACTTCTCCCTTCCACCTGACTTTGAGGAAAGAACTTTGATGTAACTACCAGGTTTGCTATTCCATAAACTTGTTGGAAAACCTCCTGTCTGTGACTCCAATCACATCATAGTACTCCAAGGTTTAAAGATGTCCACTACTCTTTCTGGGCTTTTATGTGGATTCAAGATGATCCAAGCTCAGGTTGTTTGGCTTGCACAAAAAAAAATTCTGTTATACACTGAAACAATACATGAGCTGAAATTTATCCATCATATTTCATTATTATCACAAATATAAATTACTAAACTTTTTTACTGACAAAATAAAAAATTAAAGCCATAAAATAGAAATAACCTCATGTTAATGATTTGTCATAATGTATTACTCAATTTATCACACAATATTTATTATCTAATATATACTTTCCCCAATATCATATTAAGAATGAATCCATGAGTGTCACTGTAGGTAATAGCTGACAAGTCATTAAAATTTAGTGGATATGCTACAATAAAAACTCATGCATGTATTTTTAACTATGTAAGAACATTCATTTGGATGAAAGACTTAGCAAACTATATATAGGCTATCATATTTTATCCTTGTATAGACAACTCGGAAAGGCTGCTTAAATCTTTAAGATCCAAAGATGTATTTGCCAACTGTGTTGTAGTGAAGGTCACTTTATCTATTAAGGATTGTTTTTGAGTCACATAGCATTGCAAGTCCCTCCATAGCTGAGTGTTTGAAGACTGACAGCAGTCTTCTAATGCAGCAGAACTGTAGTCGGGTGCTCATTCTTCTGTATACATGTGGTTATAGATAGAGGATACATAGTGAGTGATCCTAACAAATAGACCTTTAGTGTGGTATTCACCCGAGGTCTACATCACCACCCTCCCGGTATGGACCGCGGCTCCATACCTCCACAAGCTTGGGCAAGGGCCTAGGGGTTAAACACAGAGACACACACACACATAGAGAGTCCGGGTCATTCGCCAAGAGGTGAATGCCAAACTTATTTAGCTTTCGACAGTAAGGGAAATCCCTCCCAGCCAGAGGGGGTTGGGGGAACTGGCGCCTTTTGGGAACTCCTCTGCAGGCAAGTGGGCAAGAGGTGTGGGGCAGTGAGAGACAGGTAAGAGGGACCTTGGCACCATGAGCTCTCCAGGGCAAGTTGGAAATTACCACACCAAAGACAGAACAAGCCCTGCAGCTAATTCACCAGGCTAGCAGAGCAGAGCACATAATTTAGCAGGAAGCTTAGCAGGTTAGCCAAAACAGTCCTTGATTTGCATCCCAAGGAGCAAGGGAAGGCCTGGGCCCTACACTTTAGGAGACTAATATCTCTAGAAGAGAGCAAAGCAGACAACTGAGTTATATAAGACAAGGAAAAATGTTAATTGTATTCACCCACACCACAAAGTCAATAAACAATAGAAGTGTTAAGAATGTTGAAGAGAATGGAGACTCAATGTATACATTAGTACAATTGTGCTAAAGGAATTATTTTTAATTTTAAGCCTTCAATATCCTCTACAAACCTGAAAAAACTCACTATTGTATATGCCTTTCCAAATAGTGATTATAATTGTTTCAAAGGAGAAAATACTTCATTGGTTTGCTACCCCATTTATCTCTATAGAAAACAAAAATTACAGTCATCTGATGATGTCCCGATCTGAGCACCACAATCCAGCAAACATCCCAAGTGTCTTAATCATCCACATAGTAGGTAATTATCATTGAAAGTCCACAAAAGTTCTGCTATTTAGGACCTCGGCCAAGCCAAATTTGGACAAAAACTGTCTGAACAAATGCCTGCGATTCCAGGTCACTAATCATAATTTTCAGATCAGCAGACTATGTGACTATGCTACTCCCTCATATTGCCTATGAGAGACCCTGATCATGCAGACTGCTTAGGAATGCACTGTGACGGCATGGTTGGAGCCAAAAGTCATCTAATTTTGATACCCTGCTGTGTTTGTATTTTATAGATGCTTTCTAATTAGTGTAAAGAATATTCAGGTTAAATGTTTATTGCATAGTATTGGAAATTTATCCAGGAACTTAAAAAAAATCTTGGAGAAACAGTCTATGTTCATACTGCTTTTATTTAACAGTGACAACATGAACAGATAACCCTTTGAGCCATTCCCTTTGGCCAACAGCTTTATCAATGTTACCTTCATTAATTTGCACAGACATCTTTGAAGTTCAGTATGATTACTGATACTTTACAGATGATGAATCTGAAACCTAAAGCAGTTAGTAAATTCAGTGCAATGCAATCATTACATGGCAGGACTACTTGTGACGCCAAGACTGTTCTGACCTCCAAACTCACATGCTGTACAACCTCATTATTCTGACTTCACGCTCTGTAAAGCATGATGTGGTATGATGTGTGAATGGCTTCAGTTGGCTAATTCTAAATTTTATGGAGTAGATCACTGCAGTGTTATCATCATGAAGATAATGAAAACAAGATGAAGAGGTTGCACTAAAATTCAAGACTACTAATGGAACCACATCAAAGGCTCTAAAGAAAACATTTAAATTACTGTATGTAATAGTTCACATTTTCTATTTTGATTTATTTAATAATAAAGCTACTAAGTTTAGGGAAATAAAATGACCTGCCTCCATGTTGGATTCCATTCAAGCCCTATATTCTATTCTCTTGACCTTTATTTTTTATAGCTGATAATCACATTCGCTTGCTTCATTTAAAATAAAATTAATTTTAATAAATTAAAATTTAATAATTCACTTACTCATGTTAACAGTATCTGGGTCCTTAGAACCATGTCTGAGTAGTGATTAGACAGTTATATTGCATTGATTGAAAACTATCACATACAGCAGGGGTATAGATACTTATATACATCACATGGAGATTCATTTATGTTAACACATTATCAAAAGCTAATTCCAAGACTGTCTATTGAAAGGCCACATAGTACACAACACAACAACAAAGAGTCACATAATACAACATAAACCACCCTCTACTTTCAGTCTTGAAAGGTCCCCAACATATCCATTCGCTTATTTCTTCCTCTTCCAAGGGCCTCTCTTTCCCTTCTCCAGAGTCGGCCAGAGAACTGCATGATCCATTCCATATAGCTAAATGTGAACTTCACCTCTGGAACCAATGCCCTAATCCATTGTACATCATACCACAACACAGACAAAATTCTGCTAACAGACACCTTTCCTCCTTTCACAGATATGAAACAGACGCCTTAGTGAGGAATCACATGGGAATCCTTAGTTAACCAGACATCCTTACTGTAAATATCTTACCTAGGCAGTAAACTTTCATCAAAACCATACATCCTCGTCTTTATCCTCTTCTTTGGGGAGCCTGGCTGTAGGCTCTTGCTGTTAAACCTTCCCCATGTTCAGAAAGTCATGAGATTAGACTTCCACTTCTGCCTTGAAAACTTTATTCAGAGACTTGCACTAAGCAATTTGCCTCTAAAGCTATCTATGCCTTGAAGAAAGTATAATTGATATAATATATTGATAAGTTTATGTGTATATATATATATATATATATTAGAAAATATATTTTTGAAATATTCCAGCATTTGAGATGCATTATGCACAACATGGGCTTCAATATGCATACAACTCTATCATTTTTTTGCTATTTATTATTTACTCATTTAAAATAATATATAACCAATCAAATATATTCTACTTCTTCAAAATTTTAATGTAATCAAGAAATGTTAACAAGATATTGCTCATGGTATTGAAGACAAGATGCTGGATGTACTATGAAAGAATAGTTGTATGCTATTTAAATTCACACATCGAAGCCCTCACAAATAAAATGATATTAGAGAGGCCTGGGCAGTCAAGTAAGTCATTATGATGAATGTTAAACTAAGAAGAAACTGGAGAGAAACTATTTGTCTCCTTCTCCTTCACTCTTTAGATGAGAACAAAGACAGTGTTTTGCAGCATAGGGAAGGTTTAAGCAAGACATACTCAGTCTGAAACTTAACATTGGATGCCCCGTCTTCTCCACTTGTGAAAACATAATGACAGTTGTTTAAGTCATGAAGTTTATAAAAGTTTCCATAAGCATTTGAACTTACCAACAAAATGTGGAGATAATATGTAATGATCAGCAAGAGAATGAGTAACATAGTTAAGCAAGAATTAACAATGTTGGTCCTATATGATGACTCTACCAGTAAAGATGTCTACTTCCAAGCCTGGGATTCTGAGTTATGTCTCTAGATCCTCATAGTAGAATGAAAGAACAGATTTCCACTTGCTGTCTTTTGACTGTGGAAATGATACACACACACACACACACACACACACACACACACACACACACACGCACGTGCGCATGCACACTAATACCACCAACAAAATAAAAGGAATCTATTAATAAAGTCACAGGATAACAGAATGGATGTAAAACAGTATCTACTCAGGCTGGAGCAGTGGTTTAGTGCACTGACTGATCTTTCAGAAGACTTGAGTTCAATTCTCAGCAACCTCATGCTGGCTCAAAACAGTATCTACACTTATATGCATACAAAACCCACACCTCAATATGAAAGATAGAGATTACCTAAGAAATAAAGTTTGTGGAAAGATTTTACAAACAAATAGACCAAAGAAGCAATCTGGTGTAGTCACCCTAATATCTAGCAAAATAGACTTACAACTAAAAATCAAAAGAGGTGAAGGAGGTAGCTTCATGCTTATTAAAGGAAAAATCCACCCAGATGATGTTTCAGTTTTTAACATCTATGTCAAAAAGCAAAGAAACTATATTTACTAAAGAAACATTACTAAGCTTATATACTAAACTTCACATATTAATAGTCTGAGACTCTAATACCCCATTCTCATCAATGAACAGGGAATCCACATAAAATCTAAACAGAGAAATTCTATAGCTAACATACTTTATGACACAAATGGACCTCACAAATATCTACAGAACATTTACCAAAACACAAAGAAGATACCTTTTCTCAGCACATCCCAGACTTTTCTACAAAATTGATCACATAATTTGTCACAAAGCAAGTCTCATCAGATACAAGAAAATTAAAATAACTCACTGTATACTATCAGAAAAACACTGATTAAAGCTGGATTTCAACAACAGAAGCCCTACAAAATCATGGAAATTGAACAACTCTTTACTTAATGTCTACTGGGTAAAGGCAGAAATAAAGAAAGAAAAGACTTCCCAGAATTCAAGGAAAATAAATGTGCAACATACCCAGTCTTGTGGGACATAATGAAGTAGCTCTAACAGAAAGCTTGTAGCACTAAGTGCCTTCATTAAGAAATTACTGAGATCTCTGTATCTGGTTCCATCACTTACTAGATTAAGACTCTAAGATGACAGTTGGGGTATTCACCAATATGATTACAGTGGATGGCTAGTTCAGGCACACTCTTCACTATTGATAGGAGTCTTAGCTGGGGTAATCTTTGTGGATTCCTGGGAATTTTCCTGCCAGGTTTCTCCCTAATCCCATAATGATTCTCTCTATAAAAATATTTCTTCATTGCTTTCCCATTAGATACCTTCTCCAAATCAACCATCCTATTGCTTCATGTTCTCATAGCCCATCCTCTTCCTTCTACTGTCCCCAATTTGCCCCAAGTTCATGAAGGAGATCTCATCTAATTTCCCTTCCCAGGGAGATTCATATGTCCCTCTTAGGGTTCTCCTTGTTGCCTGGATTCTCAGGAGCTGTGGATTGTAGTCTGGCAATCCTTTGCTTTACATCGAGTATCCACTTGCTGTGATGAATACCGAGACCGAAAGCAAGTTTGGGGCTGATGAGGTCATAAACAGATGCTGCTTACTGACTTGCTCAGCCTGATTTCTAATAAAACCTCGGACTAGAAGTCCATGGATAGGACCACTGACAAAAGGCTCACCTCTCCCCACATTAATTACTATTTAAGAAAATGCCTAAGAACTGGATTTTATGAATTTACTCAATCATGGTAGCCTCCTTTCAGTTAATCCTGGCTTATGTGGCAGAGCAGAAAGCTCACTTCATGGCAGCCAAGAGGCAGAGAGAATGATAAGTACAAGTGTCCTTTCTTCTCTTCCCATATATAGTCCTCCTAAGATTCCAGCCTTGAAAACAGTGCTACCATTCTCTACAGAGACATGCTTTCAGACAAACCTAGAGCTGCATTTTAATGACCTAAATAATTCTCTAAAACAGTTAAGAACAGTGATACTTGTATTTATTGCATCTGTGTATCTGTTAAAGCCTATTTTGAAATCTGGTTTTCAGGTTTTATTCATAGTCTTGTAATTATTTTTGTAGGGTCCATTTCTACTGAATTACAAAGAATTCATCTATGTTCTCAACAAAATCACTTAGTCGTAGATAATTTGGGGTTTCTGAGTTGCAATTTTCTAGATTGATTGTTGCATTATAACAAAATAACACATGCTAATGAATGCTAAAAAATAGCCATTTACACCACAGTTTCTGTTAGGTTCAAAATCCTTGCATAAAAACCATTCTCTGTACAGAGTGAACTAGAATAAGATGATTTATCAGCCAAGAGTATCTCATCTAAGTGTTAGATTCCTTGACTAAATCCATTGATAATCCACTGGTAATTTCAGATTCAGTCTCTAGCAGTTGCTATTAGGACTAAAGATGACTTGCTCTAACGAGGTCCAAATCAACACTTAAATTCCATAGGTTTTATAGTCTTTCTGATAGTCTTTTTTGTTGTTGTTGTTTCTGTTTTTCAAAACAGAGTTTTTCTGTGTAACAGTCCTAGCTGTACTGTCACTCTCTCTTGTAGACCAGACTGGCCTCGAACTCACAGAGATCTGCCTGCCTCTGACTCCCTGCCTCCCAAAGACTGAGATTAAAGGCATGCACCACCACCAGCCAACTGTCTTTCTGGTGTTCTTTAATTCCCTCCTACATGGTTTGAGTAGGAATCCTATCTGTGAAATAAATACTTCTGAATGTTTTAAAGGCTTATCAATTAAGCAACTTATACCTACTGTATTCTTCCTTTGGTCCGAGTAAAACTTGACTTAAGCTGAGTGTTGTGGTACATATCTAAAATCCCTTGAATATAGGCAAAAGGATTTAGAGTTCAACGTGCTGCTGAACTATATAGTGAGTTTGAGGCCATCCTTGTTTCCTAAATGAAACCCTATCTCAACTCAAAAATTCAATTTAATATAATAATAAAAATGATACTACATTGGACTCACACTCAATATATGGGAGGTGAGTATGTCCTGTGTTTTCCAAAGGGAACAGAGGATTTTTATATGGTCATCATAGAATCATATTTCCCACACATCTGCTCTTAGGAAACTTATATAGAAATTTGACATATCTGGATTTTCTGGGTTTTTTTATTTGTATATTCAAAACACCTGTTTGATTTATTTTGTTGATCATTAATAATGATGGAAAGCTAATCACTGCTCTCTGATGATGAAATGTCTCTTCTCTAACAGACATGGAATTTCATAGTATGTAATAAAGTAATCACAGTTTGTTTCGTGTCAATCATCTCTTTTGTCACAGGTGACAAAGGCTATAATTTCCTTAAATATAAATAATCCTCTTAATGTGCACTGAACATGAGCTGTGCAAAGTATCCTAGCCACAACATTTACCTTATTTCCCAGCTTGGACTAAGAAACAATCATTCCCTTTTCCCTAAGGTTTAGATCTTAGTTTAAATGAAATATTAAAACAACCCCACACTACATTTCCTTCCATTTGCAAACAGTGGCAGACTAGTTTTAAGGTTATAATGGCAGAGTGTTTCATGATCAAAAGTTGTATACAGAACAAGAAATAAAATTGTTCTTTCTTTATACTGTAACTATATTGAGAACCAGGTAATTTTATTAAAAATTTTTGTAAGAATATATTACTAAAGCCAGGAAGATGGATCCATGGACAAATGAGGCATTTGTAGTTCAAGCATGTGTACCTTATTTAAAATTCTGAAAATATGCACATGTAAAGCAAGCTATAGCACTGCATACCTTCAATCCCAGGGCTCCTTAGATGATATGGAATTGTAGACAAAAGAATTTATGGAAACCTGTGTACCAGAAATTTTGTCATGAACTAATGGCAAGAAGTAATTAGAATCAGTGTTTCAAACAAAGGGAAAAATAAGAGTCAAAATTTGATGTTTTCCTTTTTTGCTACACATGTGTGTTGTAGCACTACAATCCATATTCATTATAAATATGACGTGTACATACATGAATGGACACATATATATGTACATGTCATATTCATAAATATAATTTAAGAACATATCTCTGAAAATTCCCCTTCCTTTGGAGAGTTAAATTTTGTTGTCAATTTAATTAAATATTCTTCATTTTTAAAAGATATATTCATTATTATTTTTGAGATTTTAATTTAATTATATTTCTTCCTTCCTTCTCCTTCCTCAAAACCTTCCCACGTACTAAATTTCTTTCTAATTTCCTTCAAATTCATTACCTCTTTTTTACTAATATTTGCAGATGCATATATTTGTGAAAACATATATATCCCCAAAACTGTTAAGTCAATATAATGTCATTTTCTTATATGTTTAGAGAATTAACCATTTGAAAATTGACAACCAATTGTCATGCTTTTTCTTGGGGGATTACCTCTCTGACTTCTAACTTTACTAAGTTATCTGTAGTTATTTTTAGAGTCAGACATGCTACTATTGTTCCAAGAGATCACACCTGTAGATAGTTTTGTAGACTGTTACATCCTGGGCTTCTCCTCATTTGGTATTGCAAGTTTGGTGACATCCTTATTCATGTTACATTTGGGTGGTCATGTTGGTGGGACTTTGGGTACAACTTCTGATGCTTCTAATAGACATAATCTCATAAACATGTTTTCTGACCCCCTTCTACAATGATCTCTAAGCATTGGGTATGGGAGTGTTTTGCATGGGAACCATCAAGCATCTACCAAAACCAGTGATTGGGTATTGGATGTCCCCATGAAGAATAATAAAATTCAACACATCTCTAACACCCTGCACAAAATTCCAAATGGAACAAAGAACTAAATTAAACCTGAAACATTTAGCTACTTGAAAAAAAATAGGCAGATCAATACATGATATACGTATATAAAAAGACTCCTGAATAAGACTGTGTTTACCCAAGAATTAGGGCTACCAATTGACATGTGGAATTTATTGAAAATAAAAATGTCTATTCAACTACAGATATACTTATAAGAGTGATATTTGTTTTAAGACTTATGTTATCTACAAGTTTATAATTATGTAGGCTATATCTGTCTCTCTACCTGTATTTGCTGAGACAACCATCATATTTGAAATGCATGCTCATATGTTTTTGAAAGAATACCATTTTCTGTAGATGAAGACACAGGTTCAGTATCTATGCAGAATAATTTATATTTTTAGGAGAGCTACTTGCTCTCTAGGTATGTCGAATAATTTGGATTTAAAGGACACCATTGTCATTTATGAAATTCATGCTGAGCAATCACACAACTTAGTACTCTAGAGATGGTTCAATATGTAAAGAGCTTGCTGCAAATGCACTAGTACCTGAGTTCAGATCTCTAAAACTCACATAAAAATTCAGTCTGAGATTTGCATCTGTAACCTAGAATTCTAGAGATGGATCCTCAGAGGTTTGTTGATCCCTCTAGCTGAAATGTCAAGCTCCAAGTTCAGTGGGTAATCCTGTCCCAAAAAACAATGTGGAGGACAATAAAGAAAGACACCTGAATTAAACACTGACCTCAACATAGGTGTTTATAACTTCAGAAACATTTTCACACATGTAAAAAATCATGTAAGAGAAAGACATTGGGGTGTTTTTACAATCAATTACAAAACAAAATCAAATACAAAAATACATTATAATGTTTTAAGTAAATTTGATTTTGTTTTGTTCCACATTTTGCCCACAGCATGCAAGCTTGAGCAAAAATAAAAACATAAAAATATCTAATTGATTCTTTTTAAAATTTCTACTACAATGCCCACAAATGTCCCTTTATAATAACCATTAATAAAAGCAATAAAGGTCAGCTGTATATGAGGAGATTTGGTTTGATTTTTAATAATCTTGGTAATAAAGTATGAAAGAAAAGTAGCAATATTAAGTAGTAGTAGCTTAGCTACTTTTCTATTATTGAAAAAAGACATCATGGCAAATGCAATTTGTAGAAGAAAAGATTTAATTCATTTAATTAAGATTTTCTACATACATATGCATATATATTAACATACATTCATATACCCACAAATATATACACATATATTTATATATGTAAGTATATGTCTGGAAATGTGACTCATTGGTTGAAAGCTTCAATTTCTCTTTCATATGATTCAGCATCTACATTGGGAAATACACATTTATCTGTAACTCCAGTTCTGTGGAAAAATGTTATTCTCTCTAGGATACATGGTGATTACACACTCTGAGTACATATAATAATCAAAAAACACACACACAAACACAAAATAATTTAAAAACTTCAATAAACTTATATGCACATGTGAAATATACATAGTTCCATCTGTGAGTTATTTATAATTGTATTTTATGTATTTATAAATATAGAACTGCAAGAAAAATTGTAGTCATTAAGTAGCCAAAGATTTTTAAAGCAGAGAAATTATAAAGCAATGAAAATGTGGACATATGAGATTTTAAAAACAAACTCTCATTTGAAAGATAAATTTACCACATTAAAAAGTCCAAGGTCTGAGAGGAAAATATATTCCTGACATAAAATTTGTTTCTAGACTCAATATACAGTTTTAATAACACAGATCTGAGAAGAGAACATTCCCAACAAATAGTATGCAAAATATGGTACCCCACTAAAATATGTATTGCATGTCATTACCATATGAAAATGTTCTTGAAATCATTACTTGGCAGAGAAATGCAAATTCTAACCATAGAAAAGCAGTCTTTACGTGTAGAAATGGCTGAGATAAAAACTATACAGTGCTCATGACTGATCACAGAGAAGCAGTTTGACCTCTTATGCTGCTGGAATAAATACAATACACTCTCTCTGCAATCAAGTTTGGCTTCTGTCACCTTTTAAAACTGGGTCTGGCTATTTCACCTCTACATATGTATTCAAAATGATTGCAAGAACATGTCCATATCCAATCCTTTAGCAATTTACCTGGATGCTTAAAGACTGGGAATCATCCAAATACCCAGCCAAGAATAAAAACTTATTGAGAAGGGTTGTAGCTCAGACTGAGAGTGCATACCAAGAAGGTGTTAAGTGTCTGATTCCTTTAAGTATCAGACAACCAAAATAAGCTTATCTTAGTATATGTACAAATAAGAACACATTTCAGAAAACATCTAATATATGCAATATAATAAATATTTTAAACATATTCTTTCCTTACTTTGTTTATATATGTGTATGTATGTGTTCATGTATATGTGGGTGTGGATGTATGTATTTGTGTGTGTGGCTGTGTGCTTGTGTGCATGTGTGCAGACAAGAGACAACTACATGTGTCATTCTACATTGCAATGACAGGCTTTCAGTGGCCTGAATCTGAACTTGTAAACTAAGGTGCCTGGCCAGCAGGCCTCAGTGACCCTCCCATCTGTTTGACAGGTACTATGATTAATAACACATCACCATGCCCAGCTTTTTATACATATTCTCAAGATCAAACTCTTATCTCAGATTTGAAAACAGTCCACTAGACAGTTCTAATTGCTTCTTTTGGCAGATGTATTTTAATGTAGGTGATCATAAAATTATGTGCTGCATTATAAAATGTATACAGCATTAAAACTGTGGTCAAACCAGTATAGGACAGTAACAATGAGGTAATCAATTACTAAAAATTGACATAGAAGGATCATGAAATAACTTTTTTCTCTACTTACATATGATTATATTCACCCTAAAAATTACACATATTTTTAATTTATGCATTTAAAAATATTAATTCTTTATGTGATGTAACTCTTCTTCAAAAGAAAAACTGTAAAAGTATATCAAGTGTTCCCAAATATCTGTATCTAGTGTCTGTTACCAGCATCTTGTATACGTTATATTTCTCTTAGTTATGAACATAATAGGTTCATTGCTATAATAAAGTCCACATTTGAAACACTGTCTTCGAATACTATGTAACATACTTTTTTATCTTTAAAAATGCAACTTTCTATGTTAAGATAAATAAAAAAATGATGCAACTCCTTTTTCAGAGGCTCTGTGCTCTAATAGATTCCTACATCCTCTTTACTTTTAGAAAACTAGAAAGAATTAGAAGATATTTTATCAATTATTTTCTGAAAATGTACTTGTATTAAAATACATACTGTCTTCCAGTGCACTTAGAATGGTACTTTATATGTTTATGAAATAGATCAATGGAACAAGGCTGTATTTTCATTGCACTCTGTCAATGATTCATACAGCAGCAGGACTTACCAAGTGAAAATTGGAAACTTATTGCTTATCCTGTGGTAGAAGGTATCAGATTTCTCTCCTGAAAGTTCACTTTCAGACTTGTTTATATTATAAAATTTTCCCTGGAAGCCTATAAATTAAACTAATGACAAAGTAATAGGGAATTGTGTTCTATTGAGTTTAATATCTACAAAAATATTTGTGTTCTTCTGCTCAGGGGAATCATATTTTAATCCTCAATAACTTATATTAGTATGGACTCAGATTTTTATTCACACTTGAGGAAAAGATTAGATACTATTTAAGTTGTTTATACATTTCTTGTAGTTTTCAAAAGTACTCCCTTTCAATTAGCTATTTTCCTCTTAATTGTTCATGACATATATTTCTATCCTTATGGTTTTTTTTTCGGAATCACGTATGAAACAACACTGGAGTATATTTTCTACCCCACGCCGATAATCAGAATTAACTGTTTTCTGAGGAATTCTGCACATACTTTTCCTTGAAATATTGATATTAGAAAGCAACATGTAATCACAGTGTAACATTTTACCATCAATACGTTGTTGATACGGTTAGTTGTTCCCAAGCTCTACAAGAAGTTGATGTACCAGAGGAAGACATACTGGGATAGTAAGATATAATAAAGTATTAACTTCATATTATATATCATTGCATGTAAACTAATATACACATGAAAATACATCATAACAGTCTCTACATATAGAAAGTAAATGGATTATCACATAAGATCATGAATATGTCCTTTAAATCTGTATTTAAAATTATATAAAGCAAAGCATTATATTCAAGGTGATTAAGGCTGTTTTGCAATCACAGTGGTCATGAATGAAATTTCCTGGATCTCTGTATGAGGCTACCATGTTTTGATGTTGTATTCCTTTTGGTGGTCATTGAGCAGTGCACGGTGCTCACTTTCAGTTCCACATTGACAGATTATTTTAAACACCATTCTAATAGCCATTTATCTTGCTTCCATCTCCTTCTTCAAGGTTGTGTTTATCCCTTTTCGTTAATTTGATTAGATTTTTATTTTCAACATTAAAATTTAAAACTACTTGTATATAATTTTAATTTTCAGCTTCCATGCATGTACACATTGTGTGTTGCTAATTAGCCCCCACAAATCCCAAGCTTTGCTACACTTGCTCCTTCTCTTTTCTGCTGTATTGATGCAAATTTGTATGCACTTGTACAAATCCTAGGAAGTAAATACTTGAAGAAACACATAATATTTGTCTATCTGAGAGTACATTAATTCACTTAATATGGCTATCTCTAGTTATCTTCCAGATTCTGTCTTTTTGACTTGTCTGTCTTTTACCTTTGTCCATTGCTGACAGTATTCAGTAGTTTTAATGAACTACATACTTTCTGCTGTTTTCCTCTTCAATCATGTTTTTATATTGAAAACTGTATCCCCATATGAGAATTTTTCTGGACTTTAGATTTCTATCAGTTTGTTGCTTCTTTGATTCCAGAAGGGTAGAGTTTTCTGTGAAACTTCATTAGACAACTGAGGTAGTTTAGGTTCCAGGTGGTAATACGTCTCACCACCTCAGTTGCCTAATGTATCTCAGAAAAGCAATTTGTTCTCATTTTGTTGACATTTTCATTCCTGGAAGAAGTTGAGTGATTACCTCAAAGTTCTTTATACATTGGAATTTAACTTAGAAGTTGGCAGTGCATTTTGCATGTAATTTGTGTCTTGAAAAGAAAAGGATATGTCCAAATTATTGCTGATTTACTTAGTGCGTGTCATGGCAGAAATATCTAACACAGAAGGGTAGTATATTTGAGGTCATTTATGGATATGTGCTATGCTGCACTGTACCACCAGAGGTTCATAACATGCTTGGTCAGTTTTGAAATGTATTGTAATTCTCATACATGTCAGGGTTAATCTTTTTTTGCTAGAGAAACTCTTTATGATTGATCATCTTTTAAATTACGTAAACTACCAAATGCTGCATAAATATTCAATGAATAGGTATGCTCACTAAGAATGAATTTACTATAAATGTAACCATATTGTCAGCCTTTTTCAACTGATGGTGTCAATTATTGAACAAGTAGAACGGGGTAGAGAAATATTTTTGTGCTGATATCTCTAAAGCTTTATAAAACATAAAGACCTACATTTCTCTATTCAGTGAACAGTTAGAGAAATTTGTACTTTTAACTTTTTGTTTCCTTTACAAATATTAGAGAATTTGTGTGCATGTTTTAAGGAAAGCATTTTGAGACATATCACATGCATACCTTAGGGTCTCCTTGCATTGTTTAGCGTAATTTAGAAATACTAAATAAAAGTTGGGGAAGATTATGCTTATTCTTTCAATTATGTATTTGCAGTATATTCAATAAAGGCTAGAGGTTGATAGTTTTCCTAAGAAACAAAACTTTATGAATTGATACAATTTTGTGTTATCCAAGTTGCAGACTTTATCAAAGCAATAGTGATAATTGGCATAAGTTAGTTTTTAGTCTTTATAATTTTCAACTTTTACAAATTCTTTTAATTTTATATATCATTTCCATCAAGTGGAATGAATAATCTAGACCTTTTACTAAGAAGTATGCTTTTATTTTCACCTATGCACATGGCTATAATGTTAATACATTTATATGTTTCTTGTAGTTGTTATAAGCCGCAACCAATAAACATGACGGTAGCATACATATAGAATCTGATAGAAGGGGAATTAAGTCATTCCCTGGTGGCTTAGTTCTGTCATTTTGATAATGGTTCAGCGGTACTGGTTCTGTCAGTGTACTGTTAGTACAACCCTTAGAACCACTTACCATAGAAATAATCCTCTTGGATCTTATTCAGCATGCCATATCCTTCTTTGACTCTGTGGAGAATAACCGATGAGACTTGTGCCGAAGCTCTTTTCACAGGCTTGCGTCCCCTGGTATTACCTGTCTCTCATATGAGGCAGAAGCTAGAAGAACCACTGAGCTTAATGAGCTTCTGCTAATTGTAGAATCCAGATGTTTTAGGATGCCTTAGTTCCAGAATACTCAAGAAATTTCCAGAAGAGATTCTGAGCAGGAAGGTACTGAGAAATAAACACACAGATTTAGTTATATTCATTTTTACAGCTGCAAGATTTTTCTAAAACTAAGTTGTCAATATAAATTTCATTAAATTAAGATGATACTATAAAAAGAAGAGACTTGCCTTGCCTTTCCTTCTGTAGGAGAGAATTTTGCAGTCTGTGGTATATAGAGAATCACAACACATACTTAAAAACATAACAAAGAAAGATTGCTGTTTAAGGTGATTAAAGTGAAAGTTAAGATACTTAGATGTCTTATTTACTTATTTGTTCATTATTTATTTATCCTTGTAACTGAAAATCTAAAATTCTAGGATAGAACACTCATTTCTACATAGCCCAATGCCTGTTTGTCATAATCAAACCTCTACTTTCTGTTTCTGAGTTCCACTAGTTTAGAGAACTAGTGTGAACAGCTAGCAACATTGCATAATACAATAATATGGAGAATTGAGTAAATATCTACCCACATCAGATAGGGAATCAATTATAGACCTATGTAAAAATATTCCCACAGTTTAATTTACTAACCAATGAGTTAGTAAATCCAAGATCCAGGAGCTGATCCTGATATACAGACCATGGAGGCAAGCTGCTTACTGGCTTCTTTCTCATGACTTGTTCAGTTTTCCTTCTTATAGAACTCAAGTCCAGGAATCCAGAGATGGCACCACCCACCAGGGCTAGGCCCTCCTTCATTGATCACTAAATAAGAAAATATCTTAGAGCTGGATCTCAACTAAGGCTCCTTCCTTTCTAAGGAACCTAGCTTGTGTCACGTTGACACACAAATTAGTCATTACACTTTTCAAATAAAAAGATATCATTTACCAGCAAGTAAACTAAAATTATCATATTTGTGTTGGTGGGAAGGGAGACCTTTCTAGCTCATGTTATTGACTGAGTTCTATTGATTACCATAAATCTCAGAATCTCAGAACTCTTTGAGAATATCTATAGACTAATTCTGAGCCCTGGATAATTCAATAAGTCATTAATCTTCTTTTAATTGCTCAAAGTTCACATAAATAAATACATATTAATTTATCAATTAAACCAAAAATGTAATATCAAACATGCTAAAAGTTATCTCATGCCATTACATCTTAAAACAGTCATTTGATATAAAGACACAAATTTTATAAGTATAAAATATTTTATTCTAACTTGTGTAAATATTTTAATTAATTAATTGATTGATTAATTAATTTTTATTTTTGGTTCTTCAAGACAGGGTTTCTCTGTAGCTTTGGATCCTGTCTTGGAACAAGCTATTGTAGACCAGGCTGGCCTTGAACTCACAGAGATCTGCCTGTTTCTGCCTCCCAAGTGCTGGAATTAAAGGCGTGCACCACCACTGCCCAGTTTGTGTAAATATTTGTGTGATTAAAAAGAAACAAAAATAATATAATGAATATGTTGCTTCTGTTCAATTAAAGAAATGGTTAATAATTGAAAAAGAAAAGTCTTGATTCTCTGTAGAATGAAGACAATTTTCTGATTCAATATTCATGATACTAATCACACTTATATCAAATATGCTGACTATGGTGAAAATTTGACCAAAAAATAGCAATGGTTATGAACTTTCAAAAAGTTTACATACAATTCAACACTATCTATAAAACCACATATACTATGCACCAATTTGAAAGTAAGAATGTATTTTAACTGTCAAAAGGCATGAGCAAGACAAAATAAAATAAATGTATGTTCCTTTACACTTACTACATGTGAAAACTTTAGTAAGCCTCTTAGTTTCTAAGGAAGAGTGTAGCAGTAATTGCAACATTCTGAAGAAATAAAAAAAAATAGGATTTACTTAGTCATTGATTATGAATTTAAATCTTGTCCAGAATCTGAATTGCACTATTGAAGAACAGACCCTGACCCATATGAGGCTGCCCTCACCATTGAAAATGTGAGAAAGCACACATGTCTCAATCCACCTTTTCACTCATGCATGTTCCATTGCATTATGGTATCTGCTTTCAAGTTAATCTTAACAATATTTGAATTATGAATTTTTTGATATAGCTTCATATATAATTATTAATTTACAGTGCTATATTGTGCTAATTCTAATAATGAAGAATTTATTTTTGCTTTAAAATGAAAGGATAAATAAACCTATTCTTTCTCTTGTGAAGTTATCATTAATGGAGTTTCAAATAGGGAAAGCTGTGATGTTCACTTATCCACCAGAACAAAAGTATTTGAAAGAAATCACACGAGAAGAAAATATTGCACTGGTGCTGCAAAGTGTTCGTTTGATAACTATCATGGAAGTGCCATGCTTTTTTCCAGTCCATTTTCCCTAAGCTGTATTCTAGTCCCACATTATTTAGCTTGGTTCCATTCCTTTCCATACCAGTCTGTTCCATATCTCCTTTAACTTACTAAAACACTGAATGTTTTTGCTACGATGTGTTGAGAATAGTGTTTCTTTCAGAAGACTCAAAATGCTTTTTCTAGGTCTTCCATACCTGTGCCACAACATGTATAAAATACTGAAAACTCACTCGTATCTTGCCTAGTCATCCAATCACTGGAATATCTTATATGTAGAAAATCTTCAACAAATAAACATGGGAAAATGACAGATTTTCATATTCATGAAAATGTAGGTATTATTATTCTTATGGAATATGACTAATTTGTGAATATTGTGTTTAAATAATTTGCTTATTTAATCTTGCTACTTCTTACAGTATAAAAGCAAAAGGAATTTAGTCATATAGCAGAAAACCATGTTTATATGCAGAAATAATTTGGGGTTCTAATACTAACTTGTTTTATTCTTTACATTTCATTCATAATTCTAAATTATACTACAAAATGACATCCTTGCTGCATTTTCATAGAGCTTGTAAAAAAATTTCCATATGGAGTTTAGAAAATAAGACCCTCAATGAAGTAGAAATTTAAGTAACATTTATGTTCCTCTATATTATTACTATAGAAGTATGTTTGTCAAATGTGGCAGTATTAGAAGTAATATTAAATCTACCTATAATTGTACATAATTAAAAAAAAAGAGTTTCAAAATCTTAAAAAAATATTTTTCACTTTTTTGTTTTCATTCATGGGAAAAATAATTCTATTTGCTTGGTTTAAAAAATACATATTTATAAAGGAACCATATGATAAGATCAATTTTCGTTTGAATTTTATTTCACATTTTATAATAACAGAAAATCGTTGACATAAGTTAATATAACCACAGCCAATAAGTAGTGGTATTTAAGAAGTCCTTTTATCTGCAGCACATTAAGTGCCTCCACTCACATAAACATACTTGGTATTACTTTGATACTTTTCTTCTCCTTTCAGTTCCATTCCTTTTAGCAATAATATTCCATATGCATGATGTTTTTATGCTCTCCTTCATGGAAATTGATGAAGTGTATATCTGAAATGGATAAGTGTCCTGAAATCAAGCAGTTTAGAATTATTGTGTTCAGAAAGATGAGTGAGCAGTGATCCTGACTTTCTTCTATGCCAGCTGAAGTTGAAAAGCCCTAAATTTTGAGTTTGGTTTATACAAACTGCTTCACAGTACAGACAAGTGGAATCATTACTGTAAGAATGCATTCTGAAGAAAAAACTTTTCAAAAATAATGATCAAGCAAAGAAAGAGTGGCAGGTGGATAAGACAACTGTCTGGCACCATAATGCTATTTTTATAAGCAGTATAAATAAAAAATGCAGTCAGCATTTGCTTATTTTTTTTGTCACATTTCCAACAGCAGATTTGACTAAGTTTCTTGCACTGAATAAATGAACTAGAACAGGATGTGAAGTGCCTAGGAAGGCATAGACTGACTGGCATGCCTCTGGCAGACTGGAAAAGGGAAAGGAAGTATAGTTTGACTAAGTTTACTTTTCAATCTTTTGTTTCATTTCAAATTTGAATTACTCTTTTGTTTCTGCCCCTCAGATTACCAATGAACTCAGAACATTAGATAGCCATTTTATCCCATTGGAGTGATGAAGGATATCATGTAGTGGGTTTCTCAAGTGGCAACCAGATAGGAAAAGGTCCCATTTTCCACATTTCAGGCCTCAAGTTGCCGTCTTAAATCTCTGTGTAACATAACTCTTTTTAGAAATGCAAATATTTAGAGTGGAAAATAAGGTTGTTCACTAAGAATCCTAATGTACAGGTAAATGTCTTCCAAACATTAGAGTGTTTAGAAAACTAGGCATTTATTTTTTTTACATGCTGAGAAGTTACAGATCTTTATCCTTAAGCAAATGAATTAAGAACTTAAAACCCTGAAACTGTAACACTCATGAAAGCAAACGGAAGGCAGTATTCCACAGAACTGTTAGCATTTTAATTTGAATGAGAAGAGCCCCATGAAAGCATTTGTTACTGCTTGAGCCTCACTTGTTAGAACAGGCTGAGAAGAATTCAGAAGTGTATCCTTTTAGGAGGAGCTGTGTCACTAGTGGTAAGCTTTGATTTTTCCAGAGTCCTCTGCTACCCAAAACCCTCTCCTTTGGCCTACTTGCCCAATGTTTGTGGATCAAGTTGTGAGTGATCAAATGTTACTCCACTGTACCAACATGTAGTCTAGCCTTCTGAAACCATAAGCCAAATTAACCTCTTTCCAAAAAAAAAAAAAAAAAGAGTTACCATGGTCATGGTGTTTAATCACAGAAATGAAAAAATAGCTAAGAAACGCAAACAGTTGATTCTTTGTATTTGATCTTAAATACATAGGACTAACGTCCTATATGATAAAGTACTATATGGGGATTACATCAAAAAAAATTCAGGTAATGAAATTCTGCAGTGTTAATGTTACATATTTTTCGATAAACACACTTTTGTAAAACATCAGTTATAGATAATGCTTCTTTTTTAGTATAATAAGCAATTTAGATATGTAAGTAGGATATACTCTGTATATATATATATATATATATATATATATATATCTTGTTTTAATTTAGTTTCTTCATTATTTTCTTTTCTGCTTCCCAAATTTCAAATCCTAGAATATTTAGTCATATATTCTTTATTTCCTGATGACAAGCTGCACCTGTTTGTGCTGTATTTCTAAGATGATGCCTGTATTAGGACATTAGGACATAGGACATGAATATTATGCTCAAAATTCTGTTTTAGTAAATTTAATTTAAAACTATGCCTACAATTTGAAATTAAAATATGGACCTGACACTCATCCATAAAATAATTATTTATTCCAACCAAAGATTTTTTCCAGCATTTACAACCCATTCAGATAGCTTATTAAATGCATCTGAGAATTTCCTGTCAGTACGGCTCTCAAATCAACACAGACAGCATGTTAGCTCAGCTTTTTCACAGCTGTCATGTGGAGGGTCACTGAATAATTGATGATCTATAACATCAGATCTGTTGTTGAATACTATCATGATGGCTTCATCAATATTACCCTTAAGTAAATGTCAATTGGCTATCTATTAGTTGTACTCTTTCTGAATGGTTTTGGATATATTATATATACCTGTTTTCTATTTATTTAAAATTATTGTCTGTGGGTGGTTGTGAGTGTGAGCATGAACATACCATGTTATGGTGTGGTGGTCAGACGACAACTTTTAGAAAATGGTTCTCTTCTTCCACCACAGGTTCTGGGGACTGTTAATGGACTTTTCATGGTAAGCACTTTTTCTGAATGGGACATCTCACAAACCCTGTATTATTCTTACTTAATGCATATTAATTCAAATTTCTTCCGTGTTTATGATATTTGTTAATGTTAGAACTCACATTTTTTAAAGGTCTATGTGAAAATCTCTTTCAGCTGTTTTATTTCATTTTCACTGTGAAATTGGTGTACAAATGCATAACACTACCTTGGTGCAATGGTAAATGAACCTCTAATTGGAACCTCCTGGTTTACAAGCTTTAGTCATTTAACATATCATAAGGCAGTGGGTGATTTTTGAAATGGTGAAATAGGATGCTGTGATTCAAGTCATTCTTAGTGTCTAATCAATATCTGTGAAATTTAACAACGTGGAATGCCAGGATAGGTAGAGTGATAATGCTTGGACAGATTTTTAAAATAAATAGTATCATTTTTCATTTTGCCCTCTATAAAGAAATATATAATATTTGTGATAAGTGCTTCAAGACAGGTTTAGTTACAAAAAGAAAATGAGGGAAGAAGAATCTGAATAAATGTAGGAAAACAAACTACCTTTGTCTTTTTAAACCCGTTATGTTGTTATGGAATCAATGTCACAGAAAAATGGCTGCAGAAAACCTGAATCAGCATGAAATAAGATATTTTGAGGGTTATTGAACTCTGTTCATTTTCCTGGAAATGGGACAAGGATATTTAGCCCAGGTGTCTTGGTAATTGTGATGCATTGGCAGAATTAGTCATGTTCAATGCCCTCAAACTTGTTCTGCCACCTGTATGTAAAATGGTCTAGCATCAATACAATGATATCTGATGAGAAACACATACTATGGATTAAGCTCAGGATCTATTTTTGTTAAAGTACCTTCTTTTGGTAAATAAAACTTTGTGCCCGGAAACTTTTTTTCTCCTGAAAAGGGCAAATAAATAAAAGGACCAGGAAAATATGAGAAAATAGTCTTAAACTCCCTTCAAATTAGAAGAGAAATGACACTTACAAAAATAAAACAATTATGTAGATCCCAATATAGTGGAAAGATTATTTCTGCTGCTCAAAGAGCATCCAGCTTTAGAAACTGTGCATGCTCTGAGAGAAAGTGAGTGCATCAATCTGTGATACACAGTTAAGAAGGTCTGCAGCCAGCCAATATTTGTGACACTCATGAGAGTATCCCAATATTTCTATCAATTGATCAAAGGGCTAAAAATTCATGGAATGTATATAATACTTTAAAAACATGTTATTTATCAACATCTCAGCATTTTAAATTTCTCAATTCAAAAAAATTGCTGAAATCACCATAGCATAAAACTAGAAGATGCATAAATTTGATTACATTTTTTAAATCAACTATAATTGAAACTACAAAGTATAATAAACCATAAGATTCATCAAACACATGGATGGATTGCAAAAAACTTGGCAATGACTTGTCTTGTGACAAGATAAATCTTCAAATAATTTAATTACTTTAAATTAATATTTGACATTAATTAGCAAGTATTACATTATAGTTATACTTTTGTGTCATAGAAAAATTGTAATTGGCTATAAAAATATTTAAACATGTAAGGCCAATTCAATGGCACCAGCAGAAACACATTTTTTTGTATGTGGACTGTCTTGCTACCTCCCTCCCTTTTTTGTTCTCTTTTCCACTTTCCACCCTTGCTCCTCTCCATCCACTCCCCATCTTTGTTCTCTATTTTCTCTTCCTCTTCCTTCTTTTTCTACTTCCCCTATATTCTTTTCTCCCTTGTCTTTAAAGTAAACAGAGAAACTCATTGACAATTTTAGGCAGTTGATTTTGTTTAAGATTGTCTTATTCATTCAAAACTTTTTTCATTCTTTTTTTATTTTTTAAGTTAAGACAAACTTTCTGAAGTGAGAAATTCTTCAGATAATATATATTAACATTTGAAGTCAGATATTTATTTCTCAAATTAATAAAATGACTCCTATCTCAATTATTCCATATATCACTATTTTCATCAAAGCACTTCGTTTCTTATATGATTGAAAAATGTCAGAAAATGGGTGTGTTGATTTTATAAATTATATATGTTGGAGTATATAACACAAGTGACAATATAATGTTTGCTTTAATTTTGTAAAACCAACATTTTCTCAGAAAGACATTTACAAAAACTCTATTCTCTTAAAATCAATTACTATTCATGTTTGTGGCATAAATTTGAGACAATTAGAGCCTTGAACTTCCTGAACTCTGAGTGTTATGAATGATTCTTTCTACTTCACCTACCTCCACATAGTATTTTAATATAACAATAGAGAATGTTGAGTGTGTCTAGTTCCCTTACCTCTGTGTGAGACCTTTATTATTCCATTTGTCTTTTTATAAGACCTTCTGCCACTTGGAAGTTCTTAGATCAGTTTCAGCTTTATTGATTTCTGCAATACATCCAAAGTCTGTAGTATTGTAAATCAGGTACTTCACATCTATAGAAATAGATATAACTAGAAACAAGTAACTAAGAGCAATGGTGGTGTGAGAGAATTGTCTGTATTCTGTCAATCATGTTTTAAATAAACGCTGCTTGGCCAGGCAGGATGTATAGGTGGGAAAACCAGACAGGAAGTGGAAATGATGCAAGGAGAGCAGGAGAATTCTGGCGAGGAGGAAGTTGATTCCTCCCACTCCTCCCAGATCACCGAAGCAGCAGGATGTGAGCTGCCCTACTGAAAAAGGTACTGAACCACATGGCTAACATAGATCAGAAAAATGGGTTAATCGAGATGTGAGAGTTAGCCAGTAAGAAGCCTGATCTAATGGGCCAATCAGCATTATAACTTATAGAGTTCTTGTGTGATTTTTCTCTGGGACTAAATAGCTGGAGGGCTGGGGGAGACAGAACCACAAACAAACAGGCCCTGTCATGTTACACAATGGTAAAATCCTCCAGTGCTTTGAAGTCTCTGTGGGTTTTCTAGTTAAAAAAAAATGGGATACATTCTGCATTTGGATTTTTTTAATGTTTGTGAATTTAAACATTCATATAGTGTCCTTTTATTAAATCCATCACCCTTCACAGTCACAATTCAGGAGGAGTAATACTTTCAAGGGTATTTTATTGTTCAGTATAGTTTCAGTTATCCCAGATAATTTTATTTTTATATAAGTGTTTAGGTTTTTTAAAAAATATCTATGAATAAATGCATTGGAATTTTGAAGGGATTATATTGAATCTCTATTTTACTTTTAGAACCTCAATCATTTTTAAAATATTAATCCTACTAATCCATGAGTGTAGAAGGTATGTCTCTTGGTATCAAGCTAAATTACTTTTATTAGCTTATTAAATTTTTTATTATCTAAGTCTTTAATTTCTATGGTTATTTTTATTTCAAGATTCTTTAACGCTACTGTTAATGGAATTATTTTTCCTAATCTCAAAAAATGTCTAGTGACTTTGAAGGGACCCATAAATACCAACTACACATCCCAAATCAAAGGGACTCAACACAGAATGCTACAAGTTCTTTTTAAAAAAGTATTAATACTCCAGAAATTATTCTGTAAAATAAAAAAATCACACTTCCAAATTATTTTTAATGAAGCCAGTATTTACTTGATACCTAAACTAAACCAACAAGCAATAAAAATGCAGAAAAAACAAGCAAATAAAAAACAACAACAAAACAGGATATAGAGGGGTGAGGGAAGCAATCACAGACAAATTGATTCAATGAACAAGCACGCAGAAAATATTTTCATAAAATAATTGAAAATAAAATTCAAGAAAACATCAAAAGCTTAATCTGTCATGACAAAATTGATTTCATCCAAGAGACACTGAAATGTTTACATATACATAAATCACTAAATGCATTCTACTAAATAAGTAGACTGAAGGACAGCAACCACAAGGCCATTTCATTCAAAGGAGAAATAACCTTTGACAAAAATCCAGCATACCTTAATGGTAAAAGTCCTAGGGAACCTAGGGAACACATCTTAACATAATAATGGTAATATATAACAAACACATACCAAATCTCATACTAAAAAGAGAAAAAATGAAGTATTTCATTAAAACCAGGATTAAAATAAGATTCTCCCTCTCGCCATTTTTGCTCAATATAGTACTTGAAAGTATTTGAAAGTCTTTACCAAAATCTTACAGCTGATAAATTCTTTTAGTAAAATTAACATACAAAATTGTGTAAATCTGTATTAGTTTCTTTTATAGTTATATGATAAATCTCTATGAGCAAAGTGACTCAAAGAAAAAGAATTTACATGACTTACAGAACCAAGGATATTAGTTTTCACTGTGATCGGTAATTATGTCAGCAAACAACAGTCATGTTAGCTGGAGTAGGAGGCTGAGAGCTCACTTCTTGACCCATAACCAAAAAGCAGAGAAAGCAAATTAGGGTGAGACTATAAAATCTCAAATCTTGCCTAAGTGAAACGATTCCTCCAGCAAGGCCACAGCTCATAAGCCATAGCAAACATTACCATCAATGAGGGACAAGTTACTATTCAAATGCCAGAGTCTATGTGGGTGACCTTTCATTACTACCATGCCTTCTTTTTATTTAGTTTTGTTTTCAATACATCTGATCCATTGCTATATTTGTATATGCCCATTGGTTTGGTTCCAGTAAAGATTTGCATGTTAATCATTCAACTAAATGAAAAAAGTAATCCATAAATGAAAGAAGCACATGTAAATTAACCAGGGGAAAGAACAAAATAGAAAAAGACAGAAGTACTTCATTTATCATTGGCCTTTTCTATTGGAACTAGCCTTGTTCTTTGGATTCCAGGTTTTATCAGATTCCGGATTTAAGAATTTGCATCATTGATGCAATTTTGTCTGACCTTATGAATCTTACCAGTGTCTTGGAAATTTTGTCCTTGAGGTAAGATATCCTTCTGTATAAGTTGCTTTAGTGGTTGATGAATAAAGCTGCTTTATCCTATGACAGGGCAGAGTAAAGACTGACAGAAAATCAGAACAGAGATACATAGAGAGCATGATGGGGAATTCCTTTCTGTATGCTGTAAATATGTTTTATTGATTAATAAAGAATCTGATTTGGCCTATGACAGGGCAAAACAGAGTTAGGCAGTGAAAACTAAACTAAATTCTGGAAGATAGAAGGCAGAATAAAAGGGAAGATATGTAGCCACCACAGGAGAGAGATGCCTGATGCAGGACAAAATTTTACCAGTATGTCATAAAGAGAGGCTGCTTATTAGTCCTGGCACCTGACTTGCTGATCCCCAAAATAACCACACAGAAACTATATTAACTAAAACACTGCTAGGTCCATTAGCTATAGCTTCTTATACTTATTGTCTAAGTATTATGTTAATTTAACCCATTTCTATTAATCTGCATATTGCCCTGTTTCAGTGGATTCCTGGGAAAGATTCTAACCAGCATGTGTCTCAGACAGAGGATGCATGGCGACTCTCTCTCTGCCTTCTTCTTCCCAGCATTCAGTTCTGTTTTCTCCCTGCCTACCTAAATTCTGCCTATTAAAAGGCCAAAGTAGTTTTTTTTATTCATTAACCAATAAAAGCAACACATAAACACAAGGACCTCCTACACCATTTCCCCTTTTCTGTTTAAACAAAAGTGAAGTCTTTAACATAAGTAAAATTACATATGACAAAAATAGTTATCAAACAAGAATTACAGTTACAATATTTATATCTACTTTATCATTTATTGTAACTAAGGAAAACTGTAACTATAACTATAAATTCTTCAACTCCATCAAAGACTTCAGAAGGATATAATATTACCTATGTAAACCAGAAGTGCATATAAACAACTTCCAAAACTGTAGAAATGACAGAGACATCTTGCTGCCTGGTCAGTTACCCAAAGTTCTATATCATTCGAGCATTCATCTTTGGCCTTCAGGTCCATAGTATCCAGCAGACTTTTTTACAAAGCAGATTTTAAAGACGGTTCAGTCACTTACTTTTGTATCCTACAGAATGTCTCGCAGAGTCTTTCATGAAGCATGAACCCCGAAGGATTACCTCACCTTTAGGCAAGTCCAACAGTCATTTCTCTGAGGGTCCTTCATGTCCAGTGAAGCAGTCAAGGCAAGAGCAGTTTCTTGCCCAAATCAGCCTCTTTGGTGCCCATCTTCATCTCAAAGTAATTGGTGCTGCCAGGAGCAGAAGTTGTCATGAAAAGTCCTACGTATTTAAAACATTTTAAATGCCATATTTTGTAGTCTTTGAAAGATATGAAGAATGCCTCTCCTTCTGAAATATATCTATGTACATCTAGAAAATGTAACTAACATGACTACAAGCTTGACTATTATAGATGATTATCTATTAACCTATATTTCTTATTATACATTACATTTTTAAATGAACTACACAATCACAATAACTTAATTCAGAGCAGAAATATATATAACAAGATTTACCTTAAATTTGTATTAATAAACCAAGATCTATACCAATGCAAATTATTCATATCTATATCATGTCCCCCTTTAAATTTAAAAGAACATGTATAGACAACTTTTGGGAATATGGGTGTAGATTTATCCATTCATGCTGATTAATGGTGCTGTTAATCAGGTCTTTCATGGTGTATCCTGTGTGCTAGGTTTATCTCAGTTAGTAGTTGGCCCAAGTAATTTTTTGAGGGTGTTCATGGCAACCTTTCAGGAGGCTTTGTACCATAAAACCATATTCACCTGGAGGCAATCCACAGGTTCTCATCTTCTGTGAAAACAAAAGAAGAACCCTCTTTCCCCCCAAAAAATATCCTTAGACCCAAACAATAAAGTCATGATACCTTTATAATATACATGCTGGTTTAGCTTAGCAACCCATACAAAGAAATGTCTCTCTGTACTTAATTCCTTCACAGTCAAAAAATTCAAAGAAAACACAATAATATACAGAACCCAGACTCTCTGTAAATTTTCCATTTTTATGTGGCTTATTTTTCTTTATGTCTATGAATTTATGACTATGTACTCTGTCTCTTTAAAGACTTTACCCTTTTATAGCATTAATTTTATTTTATGACTCTCTATACTCTTTTTCTTCTCTCTTTCAAGCCTACGTACATTTATCCAACAGTATGACCCATTTGTAAGTCTTTTATGTCTGATTTTTTCCTACTGTGCATCTGTAATTCTTTTTTGTCCAGGAGCACTTCATAAAATGCTAAGCGCTTCTTAAAAACTTAAGTTGTGTCATTGTTTGGGTAATATGTTAGTGCCTGCTTGCCCCACTCAATCCAGCATGGCAGAGCTGCTTGATCCTCTGAGTCACACACACCACCCAACTTCCAAGCACCCAGCTGTTCAAAGTTGCCATCAAGCAAGCTGGAGCAATCTGCTCACAAATCTCATCCAAATACTTTGTCTCCCAAAAGAGTCAGAGATCATGTTGTTGGCACAACCCAGAAAGCCAGTATTTCAAAACTGCCAGTTTTTTCCTGTTACAGCTGCTGAGTCAGGAAAATCTCTCTGCAGTACACTGCCAGCAAACAGCAAAAAGCTGTGTTAAACTCTCTGTGTGTCTCTCTTTTTTTGTTTCTCTCACTCTTTCTCTATAGATAGATAGATAGATAGATATGCTCAGAAATTTATTTTTAAGTCCTCTCTGGTTTTATATGGAGTTAGTTGACCATGTTGGAACACCAATTGTTGTAAGGAGAGGATGCTTGTTCATCCTGGCTGTCCCACTTGCTTATCTCCAAATAATCGCACAGAACCTATATTAATTAAAACACTGCTTGGCCCATTGGCTAGCTTCTTATTGGCTAACTCTTATATTAATTTTACCCATTTCTATTCATCTGTATATCACCACGTGGCAGTGGTTTACTGGCATAGATTCTAACAGGCGTCTGTCTCAAACAGAGGATCCATGGCAGGTCTTTGGGGGAAAGGTGACACCCAAGGTGTCTTCTGGTCTTCAAACACATGTGCATGAAGGTAGATACTTTCTCATGGGGAAAATACACACATTGGAGACTGGACTCAGCTTCCAAGGTCCAACTGAAGAGTGGAAGGAGTGAGAGTGTGAGCAAACAGGTCAAAATCATGAGGGGTTCACTCACTGAAGCAGTTTTCCTGAGTGAACGGGAGTTCACCATCTCCAACTGGAGTAGGAGTGAATGAGCATGGGAAAAAACTAGTCCCTCTGAATGACAGTGGCACTGAGATTTGTCTCTACTGCATGTACTGGCTTTTGGAATCCTATTCTCTTTGGATGTATACTTTACTCAACCTACATGTAATAGGGATGGCCTTGTATTTGCCACAGGGAAGGGTAACTTGTCCTCTCTTAGGATTGGAGGGGGGAGTTGTGGGAGGTTTGGGGGAGGGAGTGGGAGGAGGGGACAGAGTGGGAATTGGATTGCTATTTTTTTAATATAATAAAATTTAAAAAATTCAAAGACCAACAGATTATGACATATAAAATGTTTGAAGAACTTAGGACTTCCCATGAAAATGAAACACATCTGCTTCTGAGGGCACCAATTACTTCAAAAGAAGATGGGCACAGAAAAAGCTTCTTATGGAATTTGTTAGCCATTTGGTAAAGAAGCTGTTCTTTCCTGGACTTCTTGATGTTATAAGAACTGGACATGTAGAACCCCCAGAAAAATTACTCTTAACTTTCCTAAACGTGAGATGGTCCTTTGGGGGGTCATACTTTATAAAAGAACTGCCAGAATTTTGCAGAACACAGAATAAAATGACTAAGAAAACTGCTAGTATAGGTGAAATTGTCATTGAAATTTCCTGCCTTATGGAAAAGTATGCCAGACACAATTGGTCTATAGGCTGAAGATGGGTGCCCCAATGTTACAGAATAATTTTGGGTGACAGTTCAGGCAGCGAGGTGTCTCGGTCAACACTAGAGTTATGGAAGTTGCTTACAATGCACTTCCCATTAACTTAGTTAATGTTCTGGTGTCTTTGAAGACTTGAAGAAAGATAATAGTTATAGTTTTCCTTTGTTGTGATAAAAGACAAAATAGATACAAATATTGTAACTGTGATTCTTGTTTGATATATGTTTTGTTGTATATAATTTTACTATATTAAAGTTAAATCTTTCATTTTTTATTTAGACAGTAAAAGGGAGATGATGTGAGATTTCCCCTCTGTATACTGTGGGTGTGTGTTATTAACATTAGTTAATAAAGAAGCTGTTTTGGCCTATGACAGGGCAGAACAGAGCTAGGCAGGGAAAATTAAACTAAATTCTGAGAGAAATAAGGAAGAGTCAAAGAGAAGTCATGTAGCCACCTTAGGAGACAGATGCCTGATGCCAGATGGAAACGTTCAACCTCATGGCAATATGAAGATTAATAAAAATGGGTTTACTTAAGATATAAGAGATAGCTAATAAGAAGCATGAGATACTAGCCCAAGCAGTGCTGTAGTAATACAATTTCTGTATAATTATTTCAGATCTGGGCCACCAGGAAATAAAAAAAGCAGTCTCCGTCTTTAAGAATAGGCAAAGTCAGGGAGATGCCATGTAGCTGCTAAAGGAGAAAGATGCTCAGAACTTTACCTGGTAAACCATGGTGTTGTGGAAATACACAAATAGAAACAGGCTAATTTGAAATGAAAGAACTGCATAGAAATGCACCTAAACTGTTGGCCAAGCAATGTTGTAATGAATATAGCTTTTGTGTGATTTTCATTTCTGGGCAACTGAGAAAAGAAAGAGCAGTCTGCATTTACAGTCCCTGTGAACATGTGAGCCAATTCAATAAGTGTGGTGTTACATATGTAAGTATTTGGTTATAATATTCCTATGAATATTTCTGACTAATGGATAAAAACTGAAAAACAATAATAATCAATAAGAAACATGTAATAATATTTAGAAGAACTATATTCTTTACCAAAATTCTTCTGCCATGCTTTCATTTCTGTTTTTCTTCTGATAAACTCATTTCTGAATTTCTTTCCCCCAGTTCTGCCATGTGGCTATTTGTCCAATCTCCATTGTTAAACTACCTGAATGACTCAAAAAATAATATTTTTTTTCTTTCCTTTTCCTCCATCTTCCTACGCTAAGCACGTGCCCTAGAGTTTTACTTTTATATTCTAATAAGGGTAATCTTAAGTTTTTTCTGAGTCTGCATTTAAATTATTTTCTCAAAGTTTCCTGAGAAAAACTTCAATTTTCTTAATAACTTGTAGCACTCTAGGCATATTTAAACAAAATTTCTTTTAATAATATAGCTTTTCATATAAAATTTCAACTATTTTATAAAAAATTACAATTACAAAGCTACAAATATAAAATCAACAATCAACATTGTATTGAATATATATCCAAGGAAAGTTAATATTTCTAAACTGCTTAAACAAAGGTTGGTTTTACTTTAAATATGTGATGAGAAATTGTTCTGAAAATAGTCCCTAAAGTCAATGACGGTGCATACCGGATTCAGAAAATTAACCTAAACAAATAATATACACAATATAATTGTAACAGCAGCAATGTCATGTTACATATTGTGGGTGAGGGTATCACAGTTAAGAATACAGGAAGTCTGTGAATACTTCCATATATGACAGAAATACTTCATGATCAACCTCCATAGCGATCAGGGAAATGCAAATTAAAACAACTTTGAGATACCATCTTACATCTGTCAGAATAGCTAAACTCAAAAATACCAATGATAGCCTATGCTGGAGAGGATGTGGAGTGAGAGGAACACTCATCCATTGTTGGTGGGAAGGCAAACTTGTGCAGCAACTGTGGAAATCAGTTTGGCGGTGTCTCAGGAAACTGGGAGTCAACCTCCCTCAGGACCCAGCAATTCCACTCTTGGGAATATACCCAAGAGATGCCCTATCATACTACAAAAGCATTTGTTCAACTATGTTCATAGCAGCAATATTTGTAACAGCCAGAACCTGGAAACAACCTAGGTGCTCCTCAATAGAAGAATGGTTAAAGAAGGTGTGGAACATATACACATTAGAGTTTTACTCAGTGGTAAAAAACAATGACATCTTGAATTTTGCATGCAAATGGATGGAAATAGAAAACGCTTTACTGAGTGAGGTATCCCAGACCCAAAAAGAGGAATATGATATGTACTCACTCATAAGTAGATTCTAGCCATAATTTAAGGACTGCGAGCCTATAATTTGTGATTCTAAAGAGGTTAAATAAGAAGGTGAACCTAAAGAAAATTATTTAGTTATCCTCCTGGATATTGGAAGTAGATAAAATTGCCAGGCAAAACGGGGGTGGGGGTTGGGGGGGTGAATGTAAGGGGAGAAGGGGAAGATTGGGGAAAGCTTGGGGGAATGGGATGGGTGGGATGGAGGAAGGGTGGATATGGGAGCAGGGAAATAAATATCTTAATTAAGGGAACCATTTTAGGGTTTGCTAGGGACTTGTCTCTAGAGGGGTTCCCAGGTCCAAGGAGAGATCCCTTGATTGTTCCTTGGGAAGCAGAGGAGAGGGTGCCTGAACTGGCCTTGTCCCATAGCCACAGTGATGAATAACTTGCATATCACCATAGAACCTACATCTGGCGATGGATGGAGATAGGACAGAGACCCACATTGGAGCACTGGACTTAGCTCCCGAGGTCCAAATGAGGAGCAGAAGGAGGGAGAATGTGAATGAAGTCAGGATCATGAGGGGTAGGTCCACCCACTGAGACAGTGGGATTGATCTAACGGGAGCAAACCAAGGCCAGCTGGACTGGGATGTTGGAGCATGTGATCAAAATGGACACTCTGAACGTGGCTGGCAATGAAGGCTGACTGAGAAGCCAATGACAATGGCACTGGATTTTTATTCTACTGCATGGACTGACTTTGTGGGAGCCTGGTTTGTTTGGATGCTTACCTTTATAGGCCTGGATGGAGGGTTGAGGACCTTGGACTTCCCATAGGGCAGGGAACCCTGACATCTCTTAAGGCTAGAGAGGGAGGGGAAGGGAAAAGAGAGGCCGGGAGGAGGTGGAAATTTTTAATAAATAAAATAAATAAATAAATAAAAAGAGACTGATTTGCAAAACAAACAAGCAAAAATATTGAAATCCAAATCAAGTGATTATTGAAAATGGTAAAAAGAATGTGGTTACATATTATCTTAGGTATTTATTAAAAAAAAGTCTGTTGTTGAAGCAGAGTAAACTCTTTTTAGTTTTAATTAGATCCTTGATTAACTTCTTTTATTGAGTAAATCAAAAGAAAAAAAATAATACATATTTTATATGAATTGAGTGAATATATCACAAAGTTTAAAAGGTAATTTCAACTTTGAACACAGCTTTTCATATACATTCAATGTAATTGGTGTTTCATTTGAATAAATTTTAGTTACTACATCTTCTAATAAAGTGACTTTGATTGTTTTATATTTGAGAAAGAAGCATCTGTTGATGAACAATCCTGGAGCCATGGTTTTGATATGACAATACTTGAAAAAGTAAAACTTGTGTCCACCATTACACAGGGAAAGGAAAAATCTCTATAATTATCTTTTTAGTTTAATTACATGCCAGTTAATTGAACAAATTTTTTAGCACTAAATTATACTGCTATAAAAGTGATTAATTAAAAGTGATGGTTTTCAATGTAAAATAATTCCTCTAAATGAAAAAAAAACATTTATTTAATTAGCTATCACTATCATTTGAGCTTTCTTATTTACTCACAAGTAAATATCAACACAAAGACTGATGTTGAAACACAGCAGAAAGTGAGATGTGATAGAACTTAGAAAGTAAAAAATAACAAAATTAAGCCTTTAGTTATTGAGCAATTCTTTTGAATGCATATGAATTCATATTTGTTCATGAAGCATGAATTCCAGTTGATCTTATTTATAAAAACCTGGAGTCAGATATCAAGGTAAGTGTTTTGAGATCAGAGAATCATAGCAGCTGATCACTGGTTCTTACCTCTATGAAATCCTCAGACAGAATTGGATTTTTTCTCTAGTCAAATCCGTACACTGAAGGCTGTCCATAGGAAACCTCGGACAGAATCCTGATCTTCTGTTTCTTCCTGACTTATACTCTTCTCTGCCCAACCATATCACTTCCTATCTCCACTTCCCCAGTGCTGATATTAAAGGTATGAGCCATTACTACTTGACTCTGTTTCTATTCTAAACTGAATCAATCTCATGTGCCCCACGGGAGCATTGAACTCACAGATCTGTCTGCCTCTGTCTCCTGAGTACTGAGATTAAAGGTGTGTGCTATGACTGTATGGCCTCTAGGTCTAAGTAGTGTGGCTAGATCTGCACTCTGATCTTCAAGCAAGCTTTATTTGCTAAATCACAAGCATAATATCACCACACACTTGTAATATTGATAAATGTAAAGATACAAAATATAGCATCAGAATAAAATGTACTTTTTATCTATTGTCTAATTATCACTTTCTAATTTTATTTAATATTGCATTCAGTGTTGATACATGCATATTTATATTAAATTATGTAATTTTTTATTCAACTTGTTCTTGACTCGTTTACGTTAGAATGTATTTAAGGTGGTCTCTGCTTCATTGAAGTCAGCTTCTTCCTTCAAGCTCCCTTTTGGTATTGGTTAGAGAATGGTGAGAAGTAAGGGAACATAAGTGTTGCGTGGGGCCAGAATCCTCTGAGGAAGTAGCTGTGACTGATGTGCCTTGTACTCATTTTCAAACTGCCTTGCTAAGCAGGCTATTTAGTGTCTGCCATTGGTATGAAAACCCTAAAGCAAATTTTAACAACTGAAAAACAGTGAAATAATTTTGTGTATCTCAGGAATACAGATCACAATCAAATAAAGATAGAAATCATTAGCAAAACTTATAAATTAGTGATTCTAAAACTTCCTAATGCTGCAACCCTTTAATACAGTTCCTCATGTTGTGGTGACACCCAACCATAAAATATTTTGTTCCTACTTCATAGATAAAATATTGCTATTGCTATCAATCATAACATGAATATCTGATATCAAAATATCTGATTATCAGGAAGACCCTGAAACTGACAAAATACATGAAGCCATGACCTATTAAAATACACATAGGTATTTAGGAATGCAGAAAAATACTATCAGACAAGTTAAGCCACTTTTAAGAGACAGCCAAGCTGCCTGGAGGAAAATGAGAGCAGCAGAGCTGCTTATTAAAGATTCAAACTAATTAATCTACGTGAAAAGGACATTTTTCAACCAATGCACTGAGATTTGTACAGGTCATTCAGTGAACTCTAGGCTTTTAGTTTTCATGAGTTGTCGCCATGCTGGAGTGAGCATTGATGATGTAGCCATCTCTGAGTTATTTCTGCTATTGTAAGTAAGTCTTTACTCATACTCTTACAAGTAATCTTATATAAAATTCATTGATTCAACAAGTTTGATAATGCTGATATTCTTACATTGACCTATTGTGATTTCCTATCTTGACTAAATAGATATATGTTCTATGATTCCCAGTATTAATGTTATCGAAAACTAACAAACAATAAAATAAAATAGAAGAACTAGGAGTAGTGGTACACACATGTAATTCAAACACTTGGAAAGCAGATTCACATGGGCCTCTTGTGATTTTAAGGCCAACCTAGTCAAAATAGTGAGTTCCAAGGATGCAAGAACTATAACATTGTGAGACCTTATATTTACAAAATGTACCAAATGAGAGAGAAAGATTAAAAAGTTATAAAGTTATTGGTATTAAGTGTGATGATAGAATACATATACCTTAAATCCATAGAACCCTTAAATAATAGATATCTAGGTGGTTGTAAATAAATAGAAGATAGACAGATAGATGGGTAGATAAATATATCGATTGATAGATAGATATGAAATAGATGACATAGAGGTAAATGAATGATAGATAATAGAGATTATAGATAGATGTAACTTAAGAAAATCTAAAATAAATAATAAGTTTCTACACATGTGTGAACTACCATAAAACGACCTGAGAGAATATATAAAAATAAATATGTCAAAAAAGTGTTGGAGATAGTGGGGGAAAACCTCTGTCCCTTCTTCCACCTGTCTCTGCTTCTCTAGCTAGCCAGTAGAAGAGTTTCCTGCAAGTAGGCTGCCCCAATAACCCCCATCCACCAGTCCCAGAAAACTAAAAGTCCCACCACACCACTGAACTTGTCTATAATTCCACAACCTCTGGGAACTCTGAAACACAGCCTACTACTGCACAAGAAAGACCAAGAGAGAGGACAATGAGAGATGGCCAAGAGAACTCTAAAGCAAAGTTGTGACTACACAGAGTACACCAAGAGAGTAAACCAGGAAAACAGACCGAAGGAGCAAGCTAAGAGAGACCTCAGTTTCTCCCTGAGACACAGACATTGACAGTAAAGAGCAGACCAAGAACAGTTTCCAAAGATTCAGAAATCCACTGCAAGGATCAAGACACAAAGACACTGCCAGCATCAACTGAAGGAAGAGATGGGTAGGTGCCAATGCAAGAATTCATCCAACAACCTAAAAACCAACACGATAACACCAGAATGTAGTGGTCATACAACAGGAAGACTTGATCATCCTAAACTAGATGAAGCAGAAGAAAGTGATTTTAAATGTAACTTTATGAAGATGATAGAGACCTTTAAAGAGGAAATAAAAAAAACTCCCTTAAAGAATGGAGGAAAAGGCAAATAAAAAATTGGAAGAAATTAATAAATCTCTCAAAGAAACCCAAGAAAACCAGGAAAAAAGAAAAATCAAACAGGAGAAGTAAGCAGTTCAGGACTTAAAGACTAAAATAGAGGCAATAAAGAAAGAACAAACTGAGGGAATTCTGATTAGGAAAATTTGAATAAATGAATAGAAGCTACAGAGGCAAGCATTACCAAGAGGATACAAGATATGGAAGAGAGAATCTCAAGAGTTGATGATACCATGGAGAGGAAATCATTTCATTGGTCAAAGAAAACATTAAATCCAATAAATTCTTAACAAAAAAAATCCAGGAAATCTGGGACACCATGAAAAGACCAAACCTAAGAATAATAGGGATAGAAGAAGGGAAGAACTCAAGCTCAAAGGCACAGAAAATATATTCAGCAAAATCATAGAAGAAAACTTTCCCAACCTAAAGAAGGATATTCCTATGAAGGTAAATGAAGATTACAGAACAGCAAATAGACTGGCTCAAAAAAAATGTCCTCTTGCCATATAATAATCAAAATGTAAAATATACAGAATAAAGAAAGGATATGAAGAGCTCCAGAGGAAAAAGGTCATGTAACATATAAAGGTAGACCTGTTAGAATTACACCTAACTTTTCAGTGGAAACCATTGAAAGCCAGAAGGTCCAGTGAAGATTTACTATAGACACTAAGAGACCACAGATGCAAGCCCAGACAACTATACCCAGCAAAGCTTTCAACCACTATCGATGGAAGAAACAAGGTATTCCATGCCAAATTCAGATTGAAACAATACATATCCACAAGCACAGCTTTACAGAAAGTACTAGAAGAAAAACCCCAACCCAAGGAAGCTGACTACATCCATAAAAACACAGACTGCAGAAACCTTCTCAACAGAAAATTCCCCAAAAAAGGGATGCACACATATTTACCCTGAAAAATTACAAGAATCAACAACTACTGATCATTAATATCTCTTTATATCACTGGACATAATCTACTTATAAAAAGACAAAGGCTAGGAAATGGATACAAAAACATGACCCATTCTTCTGTGGTATAGAAGAAACATCAACCTCAAAGACAGACATTACCTCAGAGTAAAGGTTTGGGAATGCTCAACCTCCTTAGCGATCAGGGAAATGCAAATCAAAACCACTTTGAGATACCATCTTACACCTGTCAGAATAGCTAAAGTCAAAAACACCAATGATAGCCTATGCTGGAGAGGATGTGGGGTGAGGGGAACACTCATCCATTGTTGCTGGGAATGCAAACTCGTGCAGCCACTGTGGAAATCAGTTTGGCGGTTTCTCAGAAAACTGGGAGTCAACCTCCCTCAGGACCCAGCAATTCCACTCTTGGGAATATACCCTAGAGATTCCCTAGCATACTACAAAAGCATTTGTTCAACTATGTTCATAGCAGCACTATTTGTAATAGCCAGAACCTGGAAACAGCCTAGGTGCCCCTGAATAGAAGAATGGTTAAAAAAGGTGTGGAACATATACACATTAGAGTTTTACTCAGCAGTAAAAAATAATGACATCTTGAATTTTGCATGCAAATGGATGGACATAGAAAACGCTTTACTGAGTGAGGTAAGCCAGACCCAAAAAGAGGAACACGGTATGTATTCACTCATAAGTGGATTCTAACCATAACTTTAAAGGTCTTTGAGCCTATTATTCGTGATCCTAGAGAAGCTAAATAAGAAGACGAACCTGATGAAGATTATTTAGCTATCCGCCAGGAGGTAGGAAATAGTCAAGAGTCCCAGGTAACCTTGGGTGCATGGGGGGGTGGGAGGGTTGTTGGAAGGGGAGAGGGTTAGAGAGAAGGGAGTAGGGGAGGAATGGAGAAAGCTTGGTTGACCGGGATGGGGGGAAGGGAGAAAGGATGAATATGGGATCAGGGAAGAATATATTTCAACTAAGGGAGTCATTTTAGGGTTTATAGGAAACTTGATTATATATGGGATCCCAGGTCCAAGGAGAGATCCCCAGATTGTTCTCTGGACAGAGGAGAGGGTGCCTGAACCGGCCTTGGCCCATAACCATACTGATGAATATTTTGCTTATCACCATAGATCCTTCATCTGACGATGGATGGCGATACAGACGGAGACCCACATTGGAGCACCGGACTGAGCCCCCCAAGGTCCAAATGAGGAGCAGAAGGACGAAGAAAATGACGAAGGACTGCGAGGGATGCTATCACCCACTGATACAAGGGGTCGGATCTAATGAGAGTTTACCAAGGGCAGTTGGACTGCGACTGAACGAGCACGGGATCCAACCAGATTCTCTGAATGTGGCCGGATTTTCTGAATGTGGCTGGCCTGGAGTCTTTCTGAGAAGCCATTGACAATGTCACTGGGACTAGTTTCCTCTGCATATACTGGATTTTTGGGATCCAGTCTGTTTGGATACTCACCTTCCTGGACCTGGAGGGAGGGGGGACGATCTTGAACTTCCCACAGGGCTTGAAACCCTGACTGACCTTAGGGACAAAGAGGGAGGAGGAGAGGGAGGGGGGAGTGGGAGGGTGTTGGGAAGAGGGGCGTAAAAGGAAACTTTTATAATTTAATAAAATTACTTAAAAAAAATTTACAATCAAATTAACCTAAGAAATAAGTGGTAGTAGCTATCCTAATATCTAAATAAAAACTTTGGACAAAAAACCTTATCTACTGCTCAGAAATTATTTGTAACTATACTAGAGAGTAATCTTGAAGCTTAACCATCACTTTACTTTTGCAGGATCCCATAAAGAGAACATCACTCCCATGACAGCAGAAAGTATTTCTAGAGGAAGACATACCTTCAGCCAAATAATGTTAGTCCTCAGGTTTGGGAACACCGTTTAGGGGTTGTTGATTATTACTTATATCAGGTAGAGGGTTGGGGTGGAATCTATGTAGATTCAGAGATTTAAAAAAAGGGGGAATAATGATAGTGGGTAAGAGAATGAATACTTGTGAGCTATTATTTACAAATAATTTACATTGCCATAGTTTTTTGTATATTGATATAAGTTCAAATTATATTTATTAGTTCTGTTCACAACATTTGTACACCTATGCAAAGTTATTCTGTCAGATTGTGTATATTCATGTTTCTACCTCTGTTTAGGAAATTCTGTATATTGATAAAACTTATAAGATGTATTTTTGTATTGCATTATATATTATTCTTACCTCTGACCAATATATTTTTACACTGTTTAAATTTTGAGGTCATTGTCCTGATTTGCTGCACATTTATTCACAGATTATTTAATATTCCGACATGAAGTCTTAGTGTTGAAGTTATACAGTTATTAAATATTATGTCAGTAAGTATTCATGTTTGTTATACATATAGTCAAATTAATTATGTTCTTTAGATACAAAGAGATTGCATTCTGCCTATATAGCTAATCTTCATCCACTAAAGCATCTGTAGAACATGGCATTTAAATAATTTAGGGTTCTGTTGACATGAGACATGATTGTTCCTGACAGCACCAATCTATTCCTGAGAGAATCTAAAGCACCAAAGACATTCCACTGGGAATTTGTTTTCTCCTTGGCACAAATGGCCTTTGAGCAAGGAACTGTTCATGCCTCAAACACTGACAAAATACATGGTGTCTGGACTGGATAAGCAAGACACAAGGAAAAGGACTGCCAAACCTTGTAAGGGTAAGACGGTTCTAAACAATTTCCTGCCTCTGAAAATAGTCTGTCAGTTACTCTAGGCCTTATTGAAATTTGGTTGCTTCAGTATTGCAAATGAGATGTTAGGTGATTGCTCAGGTAGCCAATTGTCTCTGCCATATTCTGCTTGACTCAAGTAATGTTATCTCTCTTGTCAGGCCTTTGATGGGTTGAAGATTAGATAGTCATATTTACCTTCCCCTTATGATTTAGCCAAGCTTATTTTTGATAGAAGACTTAAAGTCTTTGGAATAGAATGTTTATTAAAACATTTGTCATGTGTTCCTTGCTTAATATTGTTTATGTCTGGTTGTAATTTTATACTTGATATCTGTTCCTATTATGTATAGATTTGTATTGGGTTTGGATCACTCTTGTTTAGACAAAGTGGGGAGGTGATAGGGAAGTTTTGTTAACCAATTATCTTTAAGAAGTGAGACCAGATTGGGGTATGGCTTTCTGGGACCTGGAGGAAAATGAGCATATCACCCAGGTGCTCTCTCTTTGTGGTTCCCTTATGGCACAGCTGAGCTTAAACTTCTTGTTCCTGTTTTGTGAGTTTTTCCCATATAATAAATAAAAATATAATTGTTTATCTTTTAGCCAACCTGGTTATTTCCTGAATTGAGCTAACTTCTACATTTGCATGCAAATGGATGGAACTAGAATACGCCTTCCTGATTGAGGTAACCCAGACCTAAAAAGATGAATATGGTATATATTCATTCATAAATGGATACTAGCTATTAACAGAATATTTAGCCTATAGTCATGATGCTAGAGAAGCTAAGTAACAAGGTGAACCCTAAGAACAACATATATGCATGCACCTGAAAAGTCAAAATAGACTAGATCACCTGACAAAATTGGGAGAATGGTGGTGAGGGGATAGGGAGGGTGTAAAGGAAGAGGAGGGAAGAAGAGGAGAAAGGAGGAGAACTTGAGGGAAAGGGACAGTTGAGATGGAGGAAGGACAGAGATGAGAGCAAGGAAAGAGGTATCTTGATTGAGGGAGCCATTATGGGGCTAGAAAGAACCCTGGCTCTAGAAAAATTCCTAGAAATTCACTAAGATGACCCCAGCTAATACCCCAAGCAATAAAGGAGAGGGTGCTTAAACTGGCCTTGTCCTGTAGTCATACTATGATTATCTTAAATATCACCATAGAACCCTCTAATCCAGCAATTAATGGAAATAGAGACAGTGACCCACATTAGAGCACTGGACTGAGCTCCCAAAACCCAGTTGAAAAGTGAGAGGAGTGAGAATATGAGCAAAGAGGTTAAAACCATGATGGGTATAGATGCTGAAACAGTCTACCTGAACTAATAGGAGCTCACCGGTTCCAGCTGGACAGGGAAGGAACAAGCATAAGTCCAAACTAGTCCCTCTGAATGTGGTTGGCAGTTGCATGGCTGGGGCAGACTGATGGGCCACTGGAGGTGGGACCAGGATTTATCCCTACTGCTTGTACCGGCTTTTTAGAAACTTTTTCTCTTTGGATGGATACCTTGCTCAGCCTAGGTATAGTAGTGAGGGTCTGGTCTCGGACCTTTCCCAAAGCAATGTGCGTTATCCTCTATGGAGAGAATAGGGGGTGGTATGTGTGTGTGTGTCGGGTAACTGGAGGGAATAGGAGAAGAGAGCGGAGCTGGAACTTCATTTGGTATGTATAATGAAAAAGATAGTTTATTTTCTTTTTAAAAAAGATAAAAATAAAATAAAATAAAAAGTAGTGGGATTCAAGTAAGCATAAAAAGACCCCTCTATTGTAAGAAAGGTTGCAAAATGGAAGGATTAATGTTCCCCAAGATACTTTAGAAGAAGTAACAACACCTTTTTCCAAACAAGTCATAAAATACAAAGGAATGCTTACAGTTTCTCCATGAAACCTGTATTTTTATGGTGAAATTCTTCACAAATGTAGAACATATTCTTAGTATGTATAGCAAAGCACAAAAGATACACAACAGCCAAACAATATCAAGATTAAGAATTGTAATGGTGGAGGTATTTCAGTATCTGATTAGATTATTGAATAGATCCATTGCAATTAAGACAAACATATGCTGGTGACACTAATGCAGATAGGCAGAGAAATTAAATACATTAGCAAACTCGTATAGCCACACCATATTATTCTCTCAAATTTGAGATAGGTTTATGAAAAAAATGAAAATCTTCCCAACAAAGACTAAAATTGGACACCCGACTTTCACTCTGTATCAAAATCAACTTAGAATGAATTTGACTTTAAACATTGAAAAAAGGTAGAGAAAAATATTTAAAAATCTATGCATAGACAATGATACCAACAAGATATCAAGAACTCAAAATAGTAGCAAAAATCAACAACTAAGACTGGAAAAAAATAAAATTAATCTTTATAAAAATGTTAAGAAAATTCAAAGTTGAAAGGTAGACCACAAAATAAGAGCAAACCTTTGTCAGATATGTACTTAAGACATTATTTACAGACCAGGGGTTGCACTTCTCATAATTTGATGGCTACTGCTACATCAATCATTGATTGAGAAAATGCACCTCAGATTTTCCTAAATTCAAACCTGAAAGAAAGAAGTCCTCAATTGAGTTTCCTCCTCGCAGGTGATTCTAGTTTTGTCATGTTGACACAATTAACCAGTATACCCTCTTTATTCATTCATTCAATCTTCACAGATACCTAGTCTGTGATATTATAATTTGTCACAATACATACACGTATACAAGTACCTGTATTGTATATCTGAATCATTTCTGTATATACATGGGATTGGAGTTGCTAGAATTATTGTTTAATGCTGACTGGCCTAGAATTTGTAACAATCTGTGGAGGCCCAAAAGTGTGAACCTATTTCCACCTTGATCATATATAAAGTTGGAACTTCAAGGTTATTGTCTGTTTCTACCTCAAAGGTTCCACCTAGATTTAGATCAGAGAGTTCTGCTCTCTCAAGGTTATTGTCAGCAGGTGTGCTAATATTCAGAGCTTGTATTTCAGGAACAACGAAAACAAATGGCTAAGGGTCCAAGCAAGTTTCAGTTCCCTTAGGGAGATAACATTATAGTCCACCTAGGGAGTAGTTAACCTACAGAATGTTTTGATCTAGGGTATAAGTGTGACTTGTTTTGTTCTAGCAACAGGTTTAACTATGAATCTAGCCTGCAAGCTTCAACTGTCCTGTTCATTTTCTTGCATCATGTAATGCAGTTTCTTTTCTATCTTACTCCTATATTTTGTTGTCAGGGTATTTTATTTTTTTTTTGTAATTTTATTAAATTATAAAAAGTTTCCATTTACGCCCCTCCTCCCAACGCCCTCCCACTCCCCCCCTCCCTCTCCTCCTCCCTCTTTGTCCCCTAGGGAAGTCAGGGTCTCCTGACCTGTGGGAAGTCCAAGTTCCTCCCCCCTCACTCCAGGTCCAGGAAGGTGAGCATCCAAACAGACTGGATCCCAAAAATCCAGTATATGCAGAGGAAACCAGTCCCAGTGTCATTGTCAATGGCTTCTCGGAAAGACTGCAGGCCAGCCACATTCAGAAAATCCGGCCACATTCAGAGAATCTGGTTGGATCACATGCTCGTTCAGTCACGGTCCATCTGGCCTTGGTAAACTCTCATTAGATCCGACCCCTTGTATCAGTGGGTGATAGTATCCCTCGCAGTCCTTCGTCATTTTCTTCCTCCTTTTGCTCCTCGTTTGGATCTTGGGGGGCTCAGTTCGGTGCTCCAACGCGGGCCTCCATCTGTATCGTCATCCAACGCCAGATGAGGGATCTATGGTGATAAGCAAAATATTCATCAGTATGGTCACGGGCCAAGGCCGGTTCAGGCACCCCCTCCTCTGTCCAGAGAACAATCTGGGGATCTCTCCTTGGACCTGGGATCCCATATATAATCAAGTTTCCTGTAAACTCTAATATGACTCCCTTAGTTGAAATATATTCTTCCCTGATCCCACATTCATCCTTCCTCCCTTCCCCCCATCCCGGTCAACCGAGCTTTCTCCATTCCTCCCCTACTCCCTTCTCTCTAACCCTCTCCCCTTCCATCAACCCTCCCACCCCCCCCCCATGCACCCAAGGTTACCTGGGACTCTTGACTATTTCCTACCTCCTGGCGGATAGGTAAATAATCTTCATCAGGTTCGTCTTCTTATTTAGCTTCTCTAGGATCACGAATAATAGGCTCAAAGACCTTTAATTATGGTTAGAATCCACTTATGAGTGAATACATACCGTGTTCCTCTTTTTGGGTCTGGCTTACCTCACTCAGTAAAGCGTTTTCTATGTCCATCCATTTGCATGCAAAATTCAAGATGTCATTATTTTTTACCGCTGAATAAAACTCTAATGTGTATATGTTCCACACCTTTTTTAACCATTCTTCTATTGAGGGGCACCTAGGCTGTTTCCAGGTTCTGGCTATTACAAATAGTGCTGCTATGAACATAGTTGAACAAACGCTTTTGTAGTATGTTTGGGCATCTCTAGGGTATATTCCCAAGAGAGGAATTGCTGGGTCCTGAGGGAGGTTGACTCCCAGTTTCCTGAGAAACCTCCACACTGATTTCCAAAGTGGCTGCACAACTTTGCATTCCCACCAACAATGGATGAGTGTTCCCCTCATTCCACATCCCCTCCAGCATAGGTTATCATTGGTGTTTTTAACTTTAGCTATTCTGAGAGCTGTAAGATGGTATCTCAAAGTGGTTTTGATTTGCATTTCCCTGATAGCTAAGGAGGTTGAGCATGACCTTAAGTGTCTTCTGGCCATTCGAAGTTCATCTGTTGTGAATTCTCTGTTCAGATCAGTACCCCATTTTTTAATTGGGTTAATTAGAGTTTTAGTGTCTAGTTTCTTGAGTTCTTTGTATATTCTGTAGATCAGACCTTTGTCTGATGAGGGGTTGGTGAAGATCTTCTCCCAGTCAGAAGGCAGCCTTTTTGTCTTACTGACAGTGTCCTTTGCTTTACAGAAGCTTCTCAGTTTCAGCAGGTCCCATTTATTCATTGTTTCTCTTATTGTCTGTGCTGCTGGGGTCCTACTTAGGAAGTGGCCTCCTGTGCCTATATCTTGTAGACTACTTCCCACTTTCTCTTCTATCAGGTTCAAAGTGGACAGATTGATGTTGATGTCTTTAATCCATTTGGACTTGAGTTTTGTGCAAGGTGATAGATATGGATCTATTTTCATTCTTCTACAGGTTGACATCCAGTTATGCCAGCACCATTTGTTAAAGACGCTTTCCTTCTTCCATTGTATACCTTTAGCTCCCTTGTCAAAAATTAGGTGTTCGTAGGTTTGAGGGTTAGTATCTGGGTCTTCTATTCGATTCCATAGGTCGACTTCTCTGTTCTTATGCCAATACCAAGCTGTTTTCAATACTGTAGCTCTGTAATAGAGTTTGAAGTCAGGGATAGTAATGCCTCCAGAAGTTCCTTTATTGTATAAGATTGTTTTGGCTATCCTGGGTTTTTTGTTTTTCCATATAAACTTAATTATTGTTCTCTCAAGGTCTGTGAAGAAGTTTGATGGGATTTTGATGGGGATTGCATTGAATCTGTAGATTGCTTTTGGTAGAATTGCCATTTTTACTATGTTGATTCTCCCAATCCAAGAGCAGGGGAGGTCTTTCCATTTTCTGGTATCCTCCTCAATTTCTCTTTTCAAAGGCTTAAAGTTCTTGTCAAATAGGTCTTTCACATCCTTGGTTAGAGTAACCCCAAGATATTTTATGGTGTTTGTGGCTATCGTAAAAGGTGATGTTTCTCTGATTTCCCTCTCCGTTTCTTTATCCTTTGTGTATAGGAGGGCCACTGATTTTTTGGAGTTGATCTTGTATCCTGCCACGTTACTAAAGGTGTTTATCAGCTGTAGGAGTTCTTTGGTAGAGTTTTTGGGGTCGCTTATGTACACTATCATATCGTCTGCAAATAACGAAAGTTTCACTTCATCCTTTCCAATTCGAATCCCCTTGATCCCCTTATGTTGTCTTATTGCTATTGCTAGAACTTCAAGCACTATATTGAAGAGGTATGGAGAGAGTGGACAGCCTTGTCGTGTTCCTGATTTTAGTGGAAAGGCTTTGAGTTTCTCTCCATTCAATTTGATGTTAGCTGTCGGCTTGCTGTATATTGCTTTTATTATATTTAGGTATGATCCTTGTATCCCCAGTCTCTCCAACACCTTTATCATAAAAGGGTGTTGAATTTTGTCAAACGCTTTTTCAGCATCCAATGAAATGATCATATGATTTTTTTCTTTCCGTTTATTTATATGATGGATTACATTGATAGATTTGCGTATGTTGAACCATCCCTGCATCTCTGGGATGAAGCCTACTTGATCATAATGGATGATTTTTCTAATGTGTTCTTGGATTCGGTTTGCCAGTATTTTATTGAGAATTTTCGCATCGATGTTCATGAGTGAGATTGGCCTGTAATTCTCTTTCTTGGTTGTGTCTTTGTGTGGTTTTGGTATTAGGGTGACTGTAGCTTCATAAAAGGAGTTTGGCAGTGACTTTTCTTTTTCTATATTGTGGAATACATTAAGGAGTATAGGTATTAGCTCTTCCTGGAAGTTCTGGTAGAATTCTGCATTGAAACCATCTGGTCCAGGACTTTTTTTGGTAGGGAGATTTTTGATAACAGCTTCTAGTTCTTCACGACTAACAGGTCTATTTAGATTGTTCACCTGGTCTTGGTTCAACTTTGGTATATGGTACTTATCTAAAAAAATGTCCATTTCTTTTACATTTTCCAACTTTGTGGCATATAAACTTTCGTAGTAAGATCTAATGATTCTCTGTATTTCCTCTGTGTCTGTGGTTATGTCCCCCTTTTCATTTCTGATCCTATTAATTTGCAAGTTCTCTCTCTGCCGTTTGATTAGTTTGGATAGGGGTTTGTCAATCTTGTTAATTTTCTCCAAGAACCAGCTTTTTGCTTCATTGATTCTTTGAATTGTTTTCTGTGTTTCTATTTTGTTGATTTCAGCCCTCAGTTTGATTATTTCCAGTCTTCTACTCCTCCTGGGTAAATCAGCTTCTTTTTTTTCTAGAGCTTTCAAGTGTGTTGTTAAGTCTCCAATGTGTGCTTTCTCTGTTTTCTTTAGGTGGGCACTTAGTGCTATGAACTTTCCTCTTAGCACTGCTTTCATTGTGTCCCATAGGTTTGAATACGTTGTGTCTTTGTTTTCATTATATTCAAGGAAGACTTTAATTTCTTTCTTTATTTCTTCCTTGACCCAGGGGTGATTTAGTAGTTGACTGTTCAACTTCCATGAGTTTGTTGGCTTCATGGGGGTACCATTGTTGTTGAATTCTAATTTTAATCCATGGTGATCTGACAAGACACAGGTGGTCACTAATATTTTTTTGTATCTGTGGAAGTTTGCTTTGTTACCAAGTATGTGGTCAATTTTCGAGAAGGTTCCATGAGCTGCAGAGAAGAAGGTATACTCTTTCCTATTTGGGTGGAGCGTTCTATAGATGTCTGTTAAGTCCATTTGATTCAGTACCTCCAGTAAATCTCTTATTTCTCTGTTAGGTTTCTGTCTGATTGACCTGTCCATTGGTGAGAGAGGAGTGTTGAAGTCTCCTACTATTAGTGTGTGTGGTTTGATGACTGCCTTGAGTTCTAGAAGAGTTTCTTTTACATATGTGGGTGCCTTTATATTAGGGGCATAGATATTCAAGATTGAGACTTCTTCCTGATGAATTGTTCCTGTTATGAGTATGAAATGTCCATCTCCATCTCTTCTGATTGATTTTAGTTTGAAGTCGATTTTGTTAGATATTAGAATGGCCACACCCGCTTGTTTCTTAGGTCCATTTGCTTGGAAAACCTTTTCCCAACCCTTTACTCTGAGTAGGTGTCTGTCTTTGTTGTTGAGGTGTGTTTCTTGTAGACAGCAGAATGTTGGATCCTGTTTTCGTATCCAATCTCTAAGTCTGTGCCTCTTTATAGGTGAGTTGAGACCATTGATATTAAGTGATATTAATGACCAGTGATCAATGACTCCGGTCATTTTTTTGGGTAGTAGCGTGTATGTGTTTTCCTTCTTTGAGTTGTGCTTGTGGAGGGTCGCTAAATGTCTGAGTTAATGTAGGCAGTGTTGGGAATGTTGGATTCCTTGGGTTGTGATTTTCCTTCTAGTATTCTCTGTAAGGCTGGATTAGTAGCTACGTATTGTTTAAATTTGTTTTTATCCTGGAATATTTTGTTTTCTCCGTTGATAGTGAACAATAGCTTGGCTGGGTAAAGTAGTCTGGGTTTGCATCCATTGTCTCTTAGTTTCTGCAGTACCTCTATCCAGGACCTTCTGGCTTTCATGGTTTCCATAGAGAAGTCTGGTGTAAGTCTGATAGGTTTACCTTTATAAGTTACTTGACCTTTTTCCTTTGCAGCTTTCAATATCCTTTCTTTAGTCTGAATGCTTTGTGTTTTGATTACTATATGACGAGGGGATGTTTTTTTCTGATCCAGTCTATTCGGTGTTCTGTATGCTTCTTGAACCTTCATAGGAATATCGTTCTTTAGGATGGGAAAGTTTTCTTCTATAATTTTGTTGAGTATATTTTCTGGACCTTTGAAATGCAATTCTTCTCCTTCTTCTACTCCTATTATTCTTAGATTTGGTTTTTTTATTGTGTCCCACAGTTCCTGAATGTTTTGTGATGAGAATTTGTTGGATTTGCTGTTTTCTTTGGACAGAGTGTTTAATTTCTCTATGGTGTCCTCAGAGTCTGAGATTCTTTCTTCTATCTCTTGTATTCTATTGGTTAAGCTTGTTTCTGAAGTCTCTGTTCGTTTACCCAGATTTTCCATAGCCAGCCGGCCCTCGGTTTGTGATTTCTTCATTGACTCCATTTCAGTTTTCAAATCTTGAACTGTTTCTATTACCTGTTTGATTGTTTTTTCTTGGTTTCCCAGAATTTCATTTACGGATTTACTCATTTCTTCAAACTTTTTGGTATATTTCTCTTCCATTTATTTACTCATTTCCTCAATTTTTTTGTTATACTTATCTTCCATTTCTTTACGGCAGATTTTCACCTCCTGTTTAATTTCCTCTATTATTTTCATAAAGAAGTGCTTAGAGTCAATTTCTTCTATTTCTTCTGGCGTAGGGTGTTCAATTCTTCTAGTTTCGAGCTCCCTGGATTCTGGCGGTGTCATGTTGCCTTTCAGGTTGTTGGAGGAATTCTTGCATTGGCGCCTGCCCATTTCTTCCACTCTGGATGAAACTCCTCAGCACTTTCTGGATAGAACTGCTCAGCACTCTCTGGGTAGGACTTCACAGCACTCTCTGGATAGAGCTCCTCAGCCCTCTCTGGGAAGAACTGCTCAGCAGGGCAACAGGGCTAGCTGGTCTTCCCAGGACTCAGGAGACAAAGGGCCCGCAGCAGTGGGGGGAGGGGAGGGGTCCCTTGGAACACCGAAGACCCTGCCGCAGAAGCTGAGGGGGGGAGTGCTGTGCTCCCTTCCCAGACAGGCAGGCAGGCTGCCCAGGCTAGCACCCACTCACCTCTCTGGGAAGAACTGCTCCTGTCAGGGTATTTTAAACAACTGGAAATTAAATGCAGGTGATTTTAGTATTCGCTGGAACTCCTGCCCAATAACATTTTATGTTTCTGTTTGGTTATTTTCACTCTTGTCTTTATACTCTTTTTTTTTTCCATTCAAAAATTTACACTTCCAAAGGCCTGATCTCCAAAATATACAAAGAACTCAAGAAACTAGACAATAAAACTCTAATTAACCCAATTAAAAAATGGGGTGCTGATCTGAACAGAGAATTCTCAACAGAAGAACTCCGAATGGACAAAAGACACTTAAGGTCATGCTCAACATCCTTAGCGATAAGGGAAATGCAAATCAAAACAACTATGAGATACCATTTTACACCAGTTAGATTAGCTAAAGTCAAAAACACCAATGATAGCCTATGCTGGAGAGGATGTGAAGAGAGGGGAACTCTCATCCATTGTTGGTGGGAATGCAAACTTGTGCAGCTACTGTGGAAATCAGTGTGGCGGTTTCTCAGGAAACTGGGAGTCAATCTCCCTCAAGACCCAGCAATTCCACTCTTAGGAATATACCCAAGAGATGCCCTATCATAACACAAAAGCATTTGTTCAACTATGTTCATAGCAGCACTATTTGTAATAGCCAGAACATGGAAACAACCTAGGTGCCCCTGAATAGAAGAATGGTTAAAGAAGGTGTGGAACATATATACACTAGAGATTTACTCAGCGGTAAAAAACAATGACATCTTGAATTTTGCATGCAAATGGATGGACATAGAAAACGCGTTACTGAGTGAAGTAAGCGAGACCCAAAAAGAGGAATATGGTATGTATTCACTCAAAGTGGATTCTAGCCATAATTAAAGGTCTTTGAACCTATTATTCGTGATCCTAGAGAAGCTAAATAAGAAGGTGAACCTGAAGAAAATCATGTACTTATCCTCCTGGAGATTGGAAATAGACAAGAGTCCCAGGTAACCTCGGGTGCATGGGGGGGGGGGTGGGAGAGTTGTTGGAAGGGGAGAGGTTTAGATAGAAGGGAGTAGGGGAGGAATGGAGAAAACTCAGGGGACTGAGATGGGGGGAGGGAGGAAGGATGGATATGGGATCAGGGAAAAATATATCTCGACTAAGGGAGTCATTTTAGGGTTTACAAGAGACTTGATTATAAATGGGATCCCAGGTCCAAGGAGAGATCCCCAGATTGTTCTCTGGACAGAGGAGAGGGTGCCTGAACCGGCCTTGGCCTATAACCATACTGATGAATATTTTGCTTATCACCATAGATCCTTCATCCGACAATGGATGGCGATACAGACGGAAACCCACATTGGAGCACCGGACTGAGCCCCCCGTGGTCCAAATGAGGAGCAGAAGGAGGAAGAACATGAAAAAAAAAAAAAACTCAGGACCGCTGCTTTACAGAAGCTTCTCAGTTTCAGTAGATACCATTTATTCATTGTTTCTCTTATTGTCTGTGCTGCTGGGGTCCTACTTAGGAAGAGGCCTCCTGTGCCTATATCTTGTAGACTACTTCCCACTTTCTCTTCTATCAGGTTCAAAGTGGACAAAGTGGATTAATGTTGATGTCTTTAATCCATTTGGACTTGAGTTTTGTGCATGGTGATAGATATGGATCTACTTTCATTTTTTTACAGGTTGACATCCAGTTACGCCAGCACCATTTGTTAAAGATGCTTTCCTTCTTCCATTGTATACCTTTAGCTCCCTTGTCAAAAATTAGGTGTTCATAAGTTTGTGGGTTAATATCTGGGTCTTCTATTCGATTCCATAGGTCAACTTCTCTGTTCTTATGCCAATACCAAGCTGTTTTCAATACTGTAGCTCTATAATAGCATTTGAAGTCAGGGATGGTAATGCCTCCAGAAGTTCCTTCATTGTATAAGATTGTTTTGGCTATCCTGGGTTTTTTGTTTTGCCATATAAACTTGATTATTGTTCTCTCAAGGTCTGTGAAGAAGTTTGATGGGATTTTGATGGGGATTGCATTGAATCTATAGATTGCTTTTGGTAGAATTGCCATTTTTACTATGTTGATCCTCCCAATCCAAGAGCAGGGGAGGTCTTTCCATTTTCTGGTATCCTCCTCAATTTCTTTCTTCAAAGACTTAAAGTTTTTGTCAAATAGGTCTTTCACTTCCTTGGTTAGAGTAACCCCAAGATATTTTATGCTATTTGTGGCTATCATGAAAGGTGATGTTTCTCTGATTTCCCTCTCTGCTTCTTTATCCTTTGTGTATAGGAGGGCCACTGATTTTTTGGAGTTGATCTTGTATCCTGCCACGTTACTAAAGGTGTTTATCAGCTGTAGTAGGACAAAAAGGCTGCCTTCTGACTCGGAGAAGATCTTCACCAACCCCTCATCAGACAAAGGTCTGATCTCCAAAATATACAAAGAACTCAAGAAACTAGGCACTAAAACTCTAATTAATCCAATTAAAAAATGGGGTACTGAACTTAACAGAGAATTCACAACAGATGAACTTCGAATGGCCAGAAGACACTTAAGGTCATGCTCAACCTCCTTAGCTATCAGGGAAATGCAAATCAAAACCACTTTGAGATACCATCTTACACCTGTCAGAATAGCTAAAGTCAAAAACACCAATGATAGCCTATGCTGGAGAGGATGTGGGGTGAGGGGAACACTCATCCATTGTTGGTGGGAATGCAAAGTTGTGCAGCCACTTTGGAAATCAGTGTGGAGGTTTCTCAGGAAACTGGGAGTCAACCTCCCTCAGGACCCAGCAATTCCACTCTTGGGAATATACCCTAAAGATTCCCTAACATACTACAAAAGCATTTGTTCTATTATGTTCATAGCAGCACTATTTGTAATAGCCAGAACCTGGAAACAGCCTAGGTGCCCCTCAATAAAAGAATGGTTAAAAAAGGTGTGGAACATATACACATTAGAGTTTTACTCAGCGGTAAAAAACAATGACATCTTGAATTTTGCATCCAAATGGATGGACATAGAAAACGCTTTACTGAGTGAGGTAAGCCAGACCCAAAAAGAGGAACACGGTATGTATTCACTCATAAGTGGATTCTAACCATAATTAAAGGTCTTTGAGCCCATTATTCGTGATCCTAGAGAAGCTAAATAAGAAGATGAACCTGATGAAGATTATTTAGCTATCCACCAGGAGGTAGGAAATAGACAAGAGTCCCAGGTAACCTCGGGTGCATGGGGGGGTGGGAGGGTTGATGGAAGGGGAGAAGGTTAGAGAGAAGGGAGTAGGGGAGGAATGGGGAAAGCTCGGTGGCCTGGGATGGGGGGGGAGGGAGGAAGGATGAATATGGGATCAGGGAAGAATATATTTCAACTAAGGGAGTCAGTTTAGGGTTTACAGGAGACTTGATTATATATGGGATCCCAGGTCCAAGGAGAGATCCCCCAGATTGTTCTCTGGACAGAGGAGAGGGTGCCTGAATCGGCCGTGGCACATAACCATACTGATGTATATTTTGCTTATCACCATAGATCCTTCATCTGGAGAAGGACGGCGATAAAGTCGGAGACCCACATTGGAGTACCGGACGGAGCCCCCCGAGGTCCAAATGAGGAGCAGAAGGAGGAAGAACATGAAAAACGAAATCAGTACTGCGAGGGATGCTATCACCCACTGATACAAGGAAACGGATCTAATGAGAGTTTACCAAGGCCAGTTGGACTGGGTCTGAATGAGGACGTGATCTAACCAGATTCTCTGAATGTGGCCGGATTATCTGAATGTGGCTGGCCCGGAGTCTTCCTGAAAAGCCATTGACTATGACACTGGGACCTGTTTCCTCTGCATATTCTGGATTTTGGGGATCCAGTCTGTTTGGATACTCACCTTCCTGGACCTGGAGGGAGGGGGGAGGAACTTGAACTTCCCACAGGGCAGGAAACCCTGACTGCCCTAAGGGACGAAGAGGGAGGAGGAGAGGGAGTGGGGGGAGTGGGAGGGTGTTGGGAAGAGGGGCGGAAATGGAAACTTTTATAATTTAATAAAATTTACTTTAAAAAGAAAAAAAAGAAAAAAAGAAAAAAAAAAAACTCAGGACCGTGAGGGGTGCGATCACCCACTGATACAAGGGGACTGATATAATGAGAGTTCACCAAGGTCAGTTGGACTGGGACTGAACGAGGACGTGATCCAGCCAGATTTTCTGAATGTGGCCGGATTCCCTGAATGTGGCTGGCCCGGAGCCTTTCTGAAAAGCCATTGACAATGACACTGGGACTTGTTTCCTCTGCATATACTGGATTTTTGGGATCCAGTCTGTTTGGATACTCACCTTCCTGTACCTGGAGGGAGGTGGGAGGAACTTGAACTTCCCACAGGGCTGGAAGCCCTGACTGCTCTTAGGGATGGAGAGGGAGGAGGAGAGGGAGGGTGAAGTGGGAGGGTGTTGGGAGGAGGGGCAGAAATGGAAACTTTCATAAAGTCCACGTCCCATACTGGACCCAGAAGCCAGGTGCACAGTCACAAGTAGACAAGGGTCTCTGAGACGTTTATTTAGAAAAGACGAAGGACCAGAGCTAACAGCTACTCAGGGCTGCTGCACGGGAATTCTATACCCAAATGAACAGCATAGAGCCTAAAGGCAGCTGGCTAGAGCCGCTGAGACCTAGCCCCATGATTTGATCACCAACTATAGAAACTTGCTCAATTCAGGAAATAACCAGGCTAGCTTAAAGATAAAGCAATTATATTTTTATTTATTATAAGGGAAAAACTCACAAAACAGGAACCAGAAGTCCAACTCAGCTGTGCTGTGTGGAAACCACAAAGAGAGATCACTGGGCCATGCACCCGTTTTTCTCCGGGTCCCTGAAATCCACACCCTAACTTTGTCCCATCTCTTGAAGGTTAACAAAGCTTTCCCATCAAAAGCCTGATACAGACCATGGCAGATAAACACAGAGATTGAGATAATATAGCCTTGTGCCCTTAATCCAAAGTAACAAATATAAGCATGTGTGAGTATTATGTACTAATGTAAAGGTTTTCAATGGCTGTTAATATTATAATGCATAATTATGTTTAAAATGTATAATAAATATATGTTAAATAAGCTAAAAAAATAATTACTCCAATTCTCATCATAAAGGCCAACATACATCACAGGTTGTTATAATTTTGGTATACAGTGGTAGAAAGCATAGGAAAAGTCTGTTTCTAGAACTGTGTGATAGCCTAAATTCTCCATCAACATCATGCAAACCAGCCTCTCTTTTTCATTCTTTCTTTCTTATCTATAATATATGCCTATCTACTGTATATATATATGTATATATATAAAACATAAATCATTTTTATAAGCTATCATTTACCTGTTTATCATCTATCTATCTGTCTATCTATCTATCTATCTATCTATCTATCTATCTATTTTTCTATCATCTATCAATCTATCATTTATTTCTCGACCATGTATATATCTCTTTGTATCTACCATCTAATCTTTATCATCTATCTTTTTTTTTCAGATCAGACCTTTGTCTGATGAGGGGTTTGTGAAGATCTTCTCCCAGTCGGAAGGTAGCCTTTTTGTCTTACTGACAGTGTCCTTTCCTTTACAGAAGCTTCTCAGTTCCAGTAGGTCCCATTTATTCATTGTTTCTCTTATTGTCTGCATTCCTGGGGTTCTGCTTAGGAAGTCGTCTCCTGTGCCTATATCTTGTAGACTACTTCCCACTTTCTCTTCTATCAGGTTCAAAGCGGTCGGATTAATGTTGATGTCTTTAATCCATTTGGACCTGAGTTTTGTGCATGGTGATAGATATGGATCTATTTTCATATTTCTACAGGTTGACATCCAGTTAAGCCAGCACCATTTGTTAAAGATGCTATCATTCTTCCATTGTATACCTTTAGCTCCCTTGTCAAAAATTAGGTGTTCATAAGTTTGTGGGTTAATACCTGGGTCTTCTATTCGATTCCATAGGTCAACTTCTCTGTACTTATGCCAATACCAAGCTGTTTTCAACACTGTTGCTCTGTAATAGAGTTTGAAGTCAGGAATGGTAATGCCTCCAGAAGTTCCTTTATTGTATAAGATTGTTTTGGCTATCTTCGGTTTTTGTTTTGCCATATAAACTTGATTATTGTTCTCTCAAGGTCTGTGAAGAAGTTTGGTGGGACTTTGATGGGAATTGCATTGAATCTATAGATTGCTTTTGGTAGAATTGCCATTTTTACTATGTTGATTCTCCCAATCCAAGAGCAGAGGAGGTCTTTCCATTTTCTGGTATCCTCCTCAATTTCTTTCTTCAAGGACTTAAAGTTCTTGTCAAATAGGTCTTTCACTTCCTTGGTTAGAGTAACCCCAAGATATTTTATGCTATTTGTGGCTATCATGAAAGGTGATGTTTCTCTGATTTCCCTCTGTGCTTCTTTATCCTTTGTGTATAGGAGGTCAACCGATTTTTTGGAGTTGATCTTGTATCCTGCCACTTTACTAAAGGTGTTTATTAACTGTAGGAGTTCTTTGGTAGAGTTTTTGGGGTCGCTTATGTACACTATCATATCGTCTTCAAATAACGAAAGTTTAACTTCTTCCTTTCCATTTCGAATCCCCTTGATCCCTTTATGTTGTCTTATTGCTATTGCTAGAACTTCAAGCACTATATTGAAGAGGTATGGAGAGAGTGGACAGCCTTGTCGTGTTCCTGATTTTAGTGGAATGGCTTTGAATTTCTCTCCATTCAATTTGATGTTAGCTGTCGGCTTGCTATATATTGCTTTTATTATATTCAGGTATGATCCTCGTAAACCCAATCTCTCCAACACCCTTATCATAAAGGGGTGTTGAATTTTGTCAAATGCTTTTTCAGCATCCAATGAAATGATCATATGGTTTTTTTCTTTCAGTTTATTTATATGATGGATTACATTGATAGATTTGTGTATGTTGAACCAACCCTGCATCTCTGGGATGAAGCCCACTTGATCATAATGGATGATTTTTCTAATGTATTCTTGGATTCGGTTTGCCAGTATTTTATTGAGTATATTTGCGTCAATGTTCATGAGTGAGATTGGTCTGTAATTCTCTTTCTTGGTTGTGTCTTTGTGTGGTTTTGGTATCAGAGTAACCGTAGCTTCATAAAAAGAGTTTGTCAATGATCCTTCTGTTTCTATATTGTGAAATACACTATAGAGTATAGGTATTAGCTCTTCCTGGAAGTTCTGGTAGATTTCTGCATTGAAACCATCTGGTCCAGGACTTTTTTTGGTAAGGAGATTATTGATAACAGCTTCTAATTCTTCACGACTGACAGGTCTATTTAGATTGTTCACCTGTTCTTGGTTCAACTTTGGTATATGGTACTTATCTAAAAAAATGTCCATTTCTTTTACATTTTCCAACTTTGTGGCATATAAATTTTAGTAGTAAGATCTAATGATTCTCTGAATTTTCTGTGTCTGTGGTTAGTTCCCCTTTTCATTTCTGATCTTATTAATTTGCATGTTCTCTCTCTGCCGTTTGATTAATTTGGATAGGGGTTTGTCAATCTTGTTGATTTTCTCCAAGAACCAGCTTTTTGATTCATTGATTATTTGGATTGTTTTCTGTGTTTCTATTTTGTTGATTTCAGCCCTCAGTCTGATTATTTCCAGTCTTCTATACCTCCTGGGTGTATCCACTTCTTTTTTTTCTAGAGCTTTCAAGTGTGCTGTTAAGTCTCCAATGTGTGCTTTCTCTGTTTTCTTTAATTGGGCACTTAGTGCTATGAACTTTCCTCTTAGCACTGCTTTCATAGTGTCCCATAGGTTTGAGTATGTTTTGTCTTTATTTTCATTAAATTCAAGGAAGACTTTAATTTCTTTCTTAATTTCTTCCTTGACCCAGGGATGATTCAGTAGTTGACTGTTCAACTTCCATGAATTTGTTGGCTTCCTGGGGGTAGCACTGTTGTTGAATTCTAACTTTAATCCATGGTGGTCTGACAAGACGCAGGTGGTTACTAATATTTTTTTGTATCTGTGGAAGTTTGCTTTGTTACCCAGTATGTGGTCAATTTTCGAGAAGGTTCCATGAGCAGCAGAGAAGAAGGTATATTCTTTCCTATTAGGCGGAATGATCTATAGATATCTGTTAAGTCCATTTGATTCAATACCTCCAATAATTCTCTTATTTCTCTGCTAGGTTTCTGTCTGATTGACCTGTCCATTGGTGAGAGGGGAGTGTTGAAGTCTCCTACTATTAGTGTCTGTGAATTGATGATTGCTTTGAGTTCTAGAAGTGTTTCTTTTACATAAGGAGGAGGCTTTATATTAGGGGCATAGATATTCAGGATTGAGACTTCCTCCTGGTGAATTGTTCCTGTTATGAGTATAAAATGTCTGTCTCCATCTCTTCTGATTGATTTTAGTTTGAAGTCAATTTTGTTGGAAATTAGAATGGCTACACCTGCTTGTTTCTTAGGTCCATTTGCTTGAAAAACCTTTTCCCAACCCTTTACTCTGAGTAGATGTCTGTCTTTGTGTTTGAGGTGTGTTTCTTGTAAACAGCAGAATGTTGGATCCTATTTTCTATCCAGTCTCTTAGTCTGTGCCTTTTTATAGGTGAATTGAGTCCATTAATATTAAGTAATATTAATGACCAGTGGTTGTTGACTCTGGTTATTATTTTGTTTGTTTGTTTGTTTAATAGAGTTTTTATGTGTCCCTTCTTTGAGTTAAGCTCTTGAAGGGTCACTAGATGTCTGAGTTATTGTAGGCAGTGTTGGCAATGTTGGATTCCTTGGGTTGCGATTTTCCTTCTAATACTTTCTGTAAGGCTGGGTTTGTGTCTACGAATTGTTTAAATTTGTTCTTATCCTGGAATATTTTGTTTTCTCCATTGATAGTGAATGATAGCTTGGCTGAGTATAGTAGTCTGGGTTTGCATCCATGGTCTCTTAGTTTCTGCAGTACCTCTATCCAGGACCTTCTGGCTTTCATGGTTTCCATAGAGAAGTCTGGTGTAAGTCTGATAGGTTTACCTTTATAAGTTACTTGACCTTTTTCCTTTGCAGCTCTTAATATTCTTTCTTTAATCTGTATGTTTTGTGTTTTGATTATTATATGGCAAGGGGATGTTTTTTTTTGATCAAGTCTATTCGGTGTACTGTATGCTTCTTGAACCTTCATAGGAATATCATACTTTAGGTTGAGAAAGTTTTCTTCTATAATTTTGTTGAATATATTTTCTGGGCCTTTGATCTGCAGTCCTTCTCCTTCTTCAATCCCTATTATTCTTAGATTTGGTTTTTTTATTGTGCCAGATTTCCTGAATGTTTTGTGATGAGAATTTGTTGGATTTGCTGTTTTCTTTGATCTGAGCATTTATTTTCTCCATTGTATCTTCAGACTCTGAGATTCATTCTTCCATCTCTTGTATCCTATTGGTTATGCTTGATTCTGTAGTCTCTGTTCGTTTACCTAGATTTTCCATATCCAGCCGGCCCTTGTTTTGTGTTTTCTTCATTGACTCCATTTCAGTTTTCAATTCTTGAACTGTTTCCATTACCTGTTTGATTGTTTTTTCTTGGTTTCCCAGTGTATCATTCACGGATTTACTCAGTTCTTCAAACTTTTTGTTATACTTCTCATCCATTTCTTTGCTCATTTCTTCAATCCTTTTGTTGAACTTCTCATCCAGTTCTTTAAGGGAATTATTCATATCCTGTTTAAGGGACTCTATTGCTTTCATCATGGCATTTTTTCCCAATTCTTCTGAATTAAGAGGTTCAAGTCCTTCTATTTTAGGGTCGTTGGCATCTGGTGATTTCATGTTGTTTTTTTAGATTGTTGGAGGAGTTCTTGCCTTGGCGTCTGCCCATCTTTTCCTTCAACTGCTCTATATTGGATCTTCTGGTACCAGGTCAGGTTCCCTTGTTGGGCAGGGTCTTCACTGACAGAATGTCTACCTTTCCTCAGGCAGTCTATTGAAACACAGGCACTCCCTCCTGCCGGGTTGCACTCACAGCCCTGGCCCAGCGCACAAGGGAGCTGCTCTGGGGAAATCTTGTGGCCCCAGGGGGATGGGGGGAAGAGAGGAAGGTGTACCTGGATGAAGGCTGGAATGGGATCTGGGAGAGCTCCGCAAGGTGGAGCCACCACTGCAGGGTGACCAGAATGTCGAGGGAGGTGGGGAAAGTCTGAATTCCTCCTTGCCGAAGCCCTCGGGCCAGGAGCAAACTCACCCCTCCTCCAATGGATGTCTGCTAGAAGATCACTGTCTGTTTCTGGTCAGGAATGTGGCTGAGGTGATTCAGGGCCTGCCTGTCAGGCAGGCTCTCAAAGCACAGGAACTGCCCCTGCCCGGCTGAGCCCACAGCCCAGGCTCAGATTACCAGGGAGCAGCTCTGGGGCGATCTTGTGGCCCCAGGTTAAGGGGAGAAAGAGAGGGAGGTGTACCTGGATGAGGGCTGGGATGGGATTCGGGAGAGCTCCGCAGGGTATAGCCACCACTGCAGTGCAACCAGAAAGTCTAGGGGGGTGGGGAAAGTCTGAATTCCTCCTAGCCGAAGACCTCGGGCCAGGAGCAACCTCACCCCTCCTCCAGAATTGGAGTAATTATTAAATGTAAAACAGGAACCAGTGGTAAACTGGAGTCAAGTTCTTCTGAAGAAAAAAAAAATTTACACTTCCTCCCCTCCTCCCAGTTCTCTCCCACTCCCCCACTCACCCTCCTCGCTTCCCCTCTCTTCTTGAAAGAGGGCAGGGAACCCTGCCCTGTGGGAAGTCCAAGGCCCTTGCTCCTACATCCATGCCTAGGAAGCTGTGCATCCATATAGACTAGGGTTCCAAAAAGCCAGAACATGCTGTAAAATCAAGACCCAGTGCCTTTATCAGTGGCTTCTCAGTCAGTCCCCATTGTCAGCCACATTCAGAGAGTCCGGTTTGATCACATTCTCCTTCAGTCCCAGTACAGCTGTATTTGGTGAGCTCCCATTAGGACAGGCAGGCACACTGCCTCAGTTGGTGGACCAACCCGTCTTGGTCCTGAGTTCCTTGCTCATCCTCTCCCTCCTTCTGCTCTTCAACTGAACCTTGGGAGCTCAGTCCATGGCTCTGATGAGAGTCTCTGTCTCTATCTCCATCTATCGCCGGACAAAGATTCTATGGTGATATTCGAGAGAATCATGAGTGTGATAGTGCGGCAAGGACAGTTCAGGCACCCTCTGCTCTGCTGCCCAAGGACCTAGCTGGGGACATCCCCGTGGACACCTGGGATCTCCTTTAGAGCCAAGCCTCTCGTCAACCCTAAAATGGATCCCTTAATGTAGATATCTTCTTCCCTGCTCCTATATTGGCCCTTCCTCCATCTCCACCCTCCCACTCCCCCAAGCTCTCTCCTGTCTTTCCCTTCTCCCTCCCTTCTCCCCCCTCCCTTCCCCTAACCTCACCCCCACCCCCATGCTCCTAACTTTTGCTAGGCAATCTTGTTTGCTTCCAATTTCCAGGCCAATCTATATATGTTTTTATTTGGGTTCACCTTGTTATTTGGCTTCTCTAGGCTTGTGAACTATAGGCTTATTTATTTTCTGATCTTTATGCCCCTACCATGGTAAGTGGTATTTTTGTCAAAGCTGGTCTCCAACAATAATCTTCCTGACTCTACCTCTTGAGTGCTGAGGGTATTGTTATGTGCTACCATCCAGCTTGAAATTTCTGTTTTTAAGACTACATTGCATATATACTATTGCTTTTGCTCTTTATTTATCAATAAACACCTGATTTAATAACTATTTAAAAATAAGTGAAGTTAACACAATAGCAGGCATATCTTCCAGAATTATTTTTATTTTCTAACTATATAAGCATAGATTGAATGTCTAGATCATATTAAAGAATAATCTTTTATTTAGAAAATAGTCCATTTCCCATGATATTTATACCATTTTACCTTTTCAGCAGCTGGGTTCAAAGAATCAGCTGACATGAACTACAGAAGCTGCGCATGCACAGAAAATGCTGCAGTCACAGTATCAGATAGTATACATTTAAAAAGAAGCAAACAACTTTGTCATTTGAAGTAAAACAGATGCAGAAGGGAAATATTCTCTCAAGTAATACCAAGCAGACAGGAAAACTAATACCAGACATCCTCTGTTCTTTAAGGAAAAAACATATCATACCTGAAGAAATACAAGAAAAAAAAAAAACACTGACCTGAGGAAAACACAAGGGCTAGGGGAAAGGAAGACAAATTGAGGTGTGCCAGTAGGAACTGGAGAGCAAACTAGGCAATGGAAAAAAAGGAGGGCAACTATGAGACAGCTAGACTGTGCAAATATGAACAATCAGTGAATGACATTAATTTATGCAATTAGTATATGCTGAAAATGACAAAAATAGAAAGCTATAAAAATGTTCTATCACAAAATATCTCGTGTCTAAATAAGACATAACAGGAATGTAAGAGCTTAATAAATTTGTGCAACTAATTAATAGTAAGAAAAGCCATAATTTTTTTTTTCATAAAGAACAGGTACATTTATCATGTTGTATGTTTTGCCACAAAGAACATAAAATCAAAACAAATAAAAAAATTAAACCAAAGCATTCTGTAGTCACTCCCCAGGTTATAGTATTTGACCCCATCTTAATAGTGTCATTAGACATGTATATCCACCTCTATGCCCAATTTATCACATTATACTCAGTGAATATCCACAAGCTTTGTTTTATATTCTAACTCTATAAAGCTATCCTTTTAAAAAGAATTGTGACAAAATTCTAATACCAGTTATATTTCAAAAAATAAATGGTACTTCTTCTTCTTATAATGACATTATGAGAGGGGGAATGGTCTTGTAACTAAATAGCCTCCTAAATTTGATAATTATCCCTTTAGCAAATTCTACTATTTTTAAAGTACTTATGTTAAATATAATTTGTACTGATGGCTCCTGTCACGACAGCTTCAGATTATGACAAAATCTTCAATGACCCAATGCCAAGCAGCCTTTGTCAGAGGTGATTTCTCAATGTTATTGATTCTCCTAAACCTTCCTTCTGATGACTTCTTCTTTGTGGATGGTGACACAAAACTGCCTCTTGTCCACACTGTATCTCACAACAATGACTAATTCTTTTCTCTACCTCATTCCTACTTACTCTAACCTGTGAATGAAGATCCATCTGGAAAATCTCTCATTAAATATAGTCTTTACTCCCTGTTTCTTTTTCCTCTTCCCCAGCCTTAGTTTCTCAACATCTAAGTGAAAGCTAAAGGTATACTGTGTAATCCTACACCCAGGTTCTACTAAAACCCAAGTCTCTAACTTTTCTACTGTGGTTAGATCTTAGAAACCTAGTTATAATCTGTGCCTTGGATAAGAGTTCATTCTGATGAGAATCCTGCAGCTAAGTTTTTTGTCAGAGACTTATTTTCCTGATTTCATTGTTTGTTACAGACAGTGGTTACCAGGTAATCTAATAGAACAACTCAAAGAATTTTATCTCTTTTAGTCTTCTTTGCTGATGTTTCCCAAGGGCCAGTCTCAATTCCCAGCAACATTTCAATAATGTCTCTAACACATCTTTCTTTTTTCTTTTAAGAAACACTTTCCACAGTGATTACAACATTATAATTTCACAGCTTCCAGAAGCAGCAATTTGCAAGAGGAGAATTATAAACCTTATTTATTCTTGTTGGTAACAATTATGGAGCTTTCTAAACTTATTTTAAATACTATGCCATTCTATGCAGAAAAAAAAATACTTCACTAAACATCCACAAAATCTCTGTTGTTAGTATGTTTTCTCCTGTAGGGAGTATGCAATTTCACTTTTTCTTTCTAGGGATAAATCCAAAGCACTATCTCCCAGAAACTTTAACTTTATTCTATGGCTTTTCTTTTCATCACACAATCATTCTTTCACATTTTCAAACTCAAATTTTCTCATGACTTTTCAAATCATATATTAACCAACAGGGAAAATTTTACATTCTATACCAACATACATGATCCTTGTCTGAAAATCTAATAGTGCATCAGCAAGGCAGTTACAAAAAGACAACTCAGAAGCATATATTAAACTTAATGCTCAACATAATGTGATTTGTTGTGACGTTTTATACAAGACACAATGTACTTTGCTCATATCTGTGCATAGAATATACTCTATGCCTCTTTTGCTCTGAGCACCACCTTTGCTTCGCTGTCTTTTCCCTCTTTATTATTAATTCACAAACAAGAGGGGGCAAGTGCTTCTTGACTTTAGAATCTACTATATTTCACTCATTTGGTGATTTTTACTTCGCTCCATTTTCTTTTAAACCACATTATTTTGTTGTTTTTGGATGAATTATATTCTACTATTAATATATGTCACATTTCACTGAACAGTTCATCCACACACAGGAAACTAGGCAGATTCCTCAATTTATTGTGAACCTTATCACAATAAACAATAGCATGTAGTTTCTGCAACATATGTCGAATTTGATTACTTTGAATATGGATCTAGACGGAGTACCATTATATGATATGTTAATTTTATTTTGAATATTTAAATAATTTTCGTACCTGGTGCTTTATGGTTCCTTGAGGATAGCCACTTTGACTGGAGCAAGAAAGGATTTAAAATACTTTTGATTTCTGCTTTTCAAGGATTGAAGATGCTTAACTAACTTCCCTGTATTTGTTGGTAATTGAACACTGATCATTGCATGTGTCCTTTTACTGACTGAATTAGTATATGTGTTTTGTTATTCTTATGTTTTGCAATTTAAACACCCTGAATTAATGTTCTCTAAAAAAAATAGTTAAGAAGGATTACCTACTCTATCTACATTTTGTTTATTGTTTATTCTGTTATGCATGATTTTAGCTTTCTGTAATCCACTTTGTTAATTTTTTTATAATTTTCTGAGCCAATAGAGTTCAATTCTGAAAATTATTGCCTATGTACTAATTTTATTTACAAGATTTCTTATGGTGATTTTAGTAATTCTTCTTTTAAGGGTTTTGTTGCAGGGCATAGTGGCACACACATTTAATTCCAGCACTCTAGGAGGCAGAGGCAGGTGGATATCTGTGACTTCAAAGCAAGCCTGGTCTACAGAGTGAGTCTTAGGCCAGCCAGGTCTACACAGAGAAATACTGTCTTGAAAACAGAACTTCCTCCAAACCCATTAAAGCTGGGTGGTTTATGCCTTTAATCCCAGCACTGAGGAGGCAAGAGCAGGTGAATCTTTATGAGTTCAACTCCAGCCTGGTCTACAAAATGAATTCTGAATTCCAGGACAGCCAGGACTGTTTCACAAAAAAAAACCCTATTCAACAACAACAACAACAAAACATATTTCTTTTGAAAATCTTAAGAGACTGTCATACATTAGTATTATAGAATATTGTATTTGTATCATTTCTATGTCTTCCTCTCCCTAAAATACTTCATGATTCCTATTACTCTCAGATTCAGTGTCTCTTCTTTCCTAATCATTGAAATATATATCTCTTGTTTTGAACTTACATTTTATTAAGGTGGGAGACAGAGTCTACTTTTATGTTCTACATGCAAATAGCCAATATTACCAGCACTTCATGTTAGAAATGCTATGGTTATTTCATTCATTTTGTTCAAACCCCACAGAAAGGACATAATTGTATCTTGTTTCTTAACTTAGTGTGTCCCCAGCCATGTTTATATCACCATGATTTTTATTTCGGGTCATAATTTAGAGGATGATTTCTCCTATTTTGTTGATTTTGTTATTTATTCTCTTTTCCTATTTTTCATTTGCTTTACTTGTGTTTTGATAGAGTTTATTTCTTCCATCCCTATTTTTATATTATTTGTTGAATGTAGGGTTAAATATAAACAATAATGTTAGCTTAATGTGAAAATCCATTAATGTCTGTCTTGAAAGGTCTTTACAAACTTCAAAAATAGAAGTGTTGTACGTAGACATCAAGATCAATCTAGATTTTTTTTCTTTTAGGGCTTAAATACAACACTACACCCTCTTTTTTTTAATTTCTTTTTCTTCTCAGAATCTTGCTTTTTCTGCTATATTATAATTTATAATTACTTGCTGTTTATCCAAAGAAAATTCCATTCTATTATTATTATTATTGTTATTATTATTATTATTAATTTTGCTTTTGATTTCTGAGACAGGGTTTCCCTGTGTAATAGTCCTAGTTGTCCTTGAACTAGGTTTTGTAGACCACACTGACCTTGAACTCGCAGCAATTCACCTGCCTCTACCTCCCATGTACTGGGATTAAAGGTGTTTGCTACCATAGCCTAGCTCCAATATTCTTTTTAAACAACATTCTTTTATCAATTATTAACAATTTCAAACATTATAATACCTTGATGATATTTACTCTCTACTTTTTTTCTCAATTCCTGCTATATATACCTTTTCTTCCCAGCATGACTCTCCATTCTGTGAATTTCTTTTGTAATGAAACTATGTCACAACAGATTTCTTAGCCTATGACCCAATCTTGCTGCCCCTCTTTCATGGTAATCTCTAAATCCTAAGTCTGGGGTTGTGTTGTAAATGTAATAAGGGTTGTGTTATAAATGAGTTACTTCACTATCAATTGGTCTCTACATTTTAAGAAATTGTGACTTTTTATAATGATCCCTACATGTTACAAAAGAATCTTCTTTGGTAAGGAGAGAAAAACAATTAGCTGTATATAATGTAAGTGTTTACAATGCAACCATAAATTATTCTGATTTTGAAAGTTTTGAAAGAAATAGTAGGTTTTCCTCTACATTCCATGTCCTCACTAGCCATGGAAAGTTTGCTAATTTACAGTGTCAATCATGAATTCTCTGCTACTGTGTGTGCCTTATGACGAATTAATTATTTACTTCCAGGATATAATAGCCTCATTTGCAATATTTTGCCATTCTGGACATTTTTGTGGCTTGTAAGCATTGCATCTAGACTACTGATTGCATTTTTCCCTTGTCACCTTGTAGAGCTCCACTCATACAAGAAGAATAAATCCTTAAATAATATGCTGTCATGTCAGGTCTATACCTGTTTGTACTAGTCCTATATCTGATTTGTGCATTGTCCTCAGTGACAGGGATGTACTTTCAACATCTGAGAGGCAGCAAAGAGATTATCAATAGCCTATATTCTTTTCTAGGACACTTATCTACCCTAACTAACTACTCAAAGGGAGGTTTCTCATGCTGCACTCGGTGTTTTGTTAGATAGTCTATGAATTTTTAAGAAAGAATTGCCACCCTATTTAATTATATAATATAGTTATATAATTGAGTGATAACCATAATAGCACAATTACTGATGGCTATTTGGAATATACTTAGTGTCATTTTTTTCCTCTTCCTATCTGTTGCCCTACTCTCTCCTCTCCCCAGTTAAATTTTCTCCACCAATTTTTACTACTGCCTCATTGTAGCCACTGTATTCTACTCTTCCTGTCTTTGGTACTCATGTTCCCCAGCTCTAATTTGGAATCTTTTGGTTCATGGTATGTATAGTTATATCACATTATATCTAAATGTTTAGAACTAGCATTCACAACAAAGAGAAAACATGGTGTTTTGTCTTTCTGGGTTTGGTTATTCTTATTCACTATAGTCCCCACACCATTTACAAATGACAAGTAAATAGGACAAACCAAGAATGATCTCATCTCTGAAATGTTGTGATAGTGCATCACAAGGTAACAAAACAGACACTGGCAATGGCATCAGGACAATATTTGTTGTGTCAAGGAGAAAGGAAAAGTTAAGGACTTAGCATTACAAAAACGAAGAAAATTGGGTACCAGTTTTTCAAGATGTTGTCCGAGTGCAGAGCTACATATTAGTGTGCACCTGTGTGCCAAGGTCAAAGATCAAAGTTGAGAGTTTTCCTGGATTGTTGTTGACCTTATTCCTTTAGCCATGGTCCCTTAATGAATCTGAAACTCAACAATTTGACTGGCTGGATAGTAAATTTTCAGGGATCTTTCAATCTCTCCAGTCCATTTCTTAGCATTTCCCAACTCTCTCTTCGTTCTTCCTCCACTTTAAACAACTTTTTCAACCACTTACATCTCTCTCTCTCTCTCTCTCTCTCTCTCTCTCTCTCTCTCTCTCTCTCTCATGCACACACACACACACACACACACACACACATGCACGTACACACACACACACACACACACACACACACACACACGCCTCATCCAATCATGGGAGAACACAGGTGTAAAACTAGTCACACCATGCTCTCTTTCTTTTTCTACCCAAGGAGCACAGGCAAACAATCATGGGTCCTCATTCTTATAACATAAGTTATTCTGAGCCATATTCCCAGCAAGAATATAAAAATTCACTTATTTTCTGCTTAGTTTTGTGCCAACTTTGGTCACTGTGTCTCTTTCATTCTCCATTCTCTGTTAGCTCTCTCCTCTGTCACACCACCCATCTGTTGTGTTATAAATACTTATATGCTGGTCTACTGTTCTCTGAAAACAGCCAGTATTTTTGAGTCTCCTCAAAGTCCAGGTTAACTGTTGAAACTCAAGTGCACTGTATAAACCACACAATTTACTAGAATGCTGTGTTCTGAATTTGTTTATACCTGATAACACGTAAAAGCTCTACAATGCTTCCGCCTCTAGGCTTCCTTACATCAATATTACATTTATAAGTAGTACTTGTCTGAATTTGTAATAGTATTAAAATTTTATGGGCATCAGGAGAAGTAATAAATAATTGAAAATGTATAGTCTGTTATTTAAAGGGACAGAAAATTTTTGTAAGTGTAAAAATCATCTTCAATATCTGTACAAATAAATGAACTCCATTGTTTGTAAAGAGTATAAAATAAAATACAGCAAAAGCAAAACAAAATGATAAAAACAAGCTATGACTTATTGTATATTACCCTTAATAATCCTTATATCTCTCTCACACTTGCATTAGTATCAATTTATACTTTACTTTGTTACACTCTTGAAAAATTTTAACAATTACAACACTCATATATGTATATATATATACATATGTTTTATATATACATATATATATAAACATGAAATCAAGGAATTTAGATAGATTTGAAAATAATGTAAATGATAGTTTTACTTTAAAGTTCCCAAAACTATGAACTTTCACATCTGACAGAGCCAAGTAAAAGTTTCTTCAAGCAGAGACAAGATTTCTCTGCAAAGTCACAAGCCTGGGAACCTTAAAAGCAAAGTCTTTGAGATTAGAAAACGCAAGAACTAACAAGTGGCAGGAGTTATATGGAAGTGTGAGGATTCCCAGTGAATTGATTATCAAGCTAGTTTTTGAAGATGTTATTTTTTATACAGTTGAAAATAACATTGGGGATAATTTATTCTGGTGTTATCACTATACTACTCATAAGGATCTATTGCCAATAAAAATGGAAATGTGAACCAAATTTGCAGAAAATTATATATTCTGTGACTTCATACCATTTGTGGTGGCCTCTTTGAGACATTTTGTCAATGACATGTGATTTCTCATGCTATCTTATTTACTAAAACCACATGTCTGTGTATCAAAGCCAGGATGAGACATTGAGAGACAGAGTACAGGCTTCCTCTAGTGTATAACAATTAGAGAAATGTGCAGAGTCAGGCTCTCAGATATTTTTCTTTATGATAAAGGAAAAATCATTTCAAGTTTAATCAATAACAACCCATGATAAATATTTCAATATATTTATTTACAATATACTTAAAAAGATTAATTTGTTTGAATTTTCTCTGAATATTTTGTTTAAATATTTAGTAAAAACTAAATATTAAAATTCTATGAGATAATAAATTACCTTAATTACATGCCAATTTGGCCTCAAGGGAATCATAGAGAGAAAGAATTCTACAAATTAAATGGAAAACTAATGAAGCTTAACTTATACACAGTAAAGAATATAAGTTAGATACGTGGTAAATATACATGGAGTTAGGTTGTGTGACTTCCCCAAGGGGGAAGGCAAAAAAAGTACTTAACCATAGATAAGGCAACAAAAATAGATCAAAATCCCAATGAGTTTATTGTTCTTATTCATCTAAGAATATATAAGGACTGACTTACAGAAAAATGTCCAACACCAATGCAACCCCATGACCCCAAAAGGAACCTCAGTATACATGACAGAAAAGCTGTGTCCTGAGCCTTACCTCACTAAAAGGCAGCTTAGTCATTCAATACCTTTTTCGCCCAGCAATAATTTGCTACTTAAGTAAATTTAGGACAAAACCTTGAAAATTATGTAAATTACAGCATTTTATTCCTTTAGGACTTTGAGGCTTTCTTACTTCCTGGGTTTAACAAACCTACCTCCTTTCTAATTGGAAAAAGGTTGTTGTTTCATTGTTTCTCTAATTGGGAAGAATCTGTTACTCAAAACCTGAATATAGTACAGACTGCAACATTGTTTTATGACAGAAGCATGGATACAAACAGTAATAATACCCCAAAGATTAGAAGACAGGGTTGATGACTATATAGTTAGTTTTCATTTATGGAGAAGTGCATTCTGTATTTAATATTACACAAAAAAGTATCTCTTTGGTAATTGGATTTTAGTTTTCAGTTATCTATGTGTTTGAGAATTTGTTCTCCCATAAGTGCAGAGATTTTATTTTATTGTTTTGGTGGTATGTGATTCCCCTCTGTATGCTGTGAATACCATTAGTTAATAAAGAAACTAGCTTGCGTTGGTAGAGTAGAGTAGAGCTAGGTGGGGAAAACTCAGCTGAATGTTGGTTGAAAAAAAGGCAGAATAAAAAGAAACCATGTAACCCTGCCAGAGATAGATACTGGATCTTTACCTGGTAAGCCACAGTCTCCCGGCAAAACACAGAGTAATGGAGATGGGTTAATTTAAGATATGAGTTAGCCAGAAATATACTTAAGCTATTCGCCAAGCAGTATTGCAAATAATATAGTTTTTGTGTGGTTATTTCAGGAGTCTGGGCAGCCGAGACTTCACAAGCAGGGTTCCTACTACAATTTTTCTTCCTTTTTTCATTAATATTAAACTCAGACAACTTTAATATGATAATTTATCAATATTTAATATGTTGACACATATGCTTCCAAGACTTTCTTTTTAATTAGTGTTATTTACTTGACTGACTTGTCTCAGTGTTATAGACAAATTTGAGCCAACTGAAATCTTCAGATATTAATTTTAAAGTGCTTTTACAAAAGAAAGAAGTATACCAATAACTATTTTTTTGACATTTGATATTGGCACACGATTAACTTTTACTATTTGTTTAGATTTTGTTTCCAATGTTACAAGGTTGAACTTAATATTCATCCTTATCGTAGTCATGTAGAAATTAATTATAGTTGAATAAATTATCATTGTCCATGTTCAAGACTTGTGTAAGCCTCTAGAAATCTTGAAGGAACATTGTTACTTACGAATATATGGTAAAATATTTATTTTTTCATTCTATTACTTAAAAATACAGGATAATATATTTATTTATATGACTTTGTAAGCTATTCAGGCATATTGTCTATATTTTGGTAATATCACATTTAAATATCACATTGCACAATTCTTAAACTAAATCAAGAGAATCACTTTTTATGTATATTTTACCTGTAACTGAAGAGGTCATTAACCTCTACTAAAAAGAGGATCCTAAAAGAGGATCTACTGCTGCCATTGTTCTAAACAACACTAACATGGAACTATATGATAAACATAATTTTCTCTATCCACTGAAAAGTCAGTATCTCACAGCTCATTTAAAACAAAAAGACTTCATTTTTTTTTCAGATTGAACGTACTAAAAGATACTTCACAAAAACAAAAATTGTGAAAAATAACTTAATTATAGATTTTCTAGCTCCAATGGCCACATCTAAATTACAATCCTCACATCCAAGGCTCAGAGAATATTCTCGAAGAAGGAGTAGAATTGTAAGATCCATCAGAAAAGGATGACTACTGCTGGATTGTGTCCTTTGGGCATGGTAGGCGTGCTATGCCCATGAAATGTATGCAGTATTGTAGCTTGAACAAGATTTGGATAATGACAGTGCCAGTCAACAAGCATGTTTTGGATAATTGTCAATTTTTTTTATCTCTCACTAGAGGAACAAATAAGCATGCAATTGTTTCTGAGAGAGAGTAACGTTCTCCATGATATAGGTCATACAATAATCCCAAGGTGTTAATACTAAGAATATATACATATTATCAACACCAAGGGAACTTAATGTGTGCTTGTGTGTGTGTGTGTGTATGTGTTTTACAATAATAAATATAAAAGAACAGGTATTACATTTGAGAATAAATGGGAAAGGGACACAGGAGAAATGGGAGTGAAAAGGAAGACTCAAAATGATATAAATAAATTACTCCTGTGTGAATTTCTAGAAAACAAACAAAAAATTAAAAAAGAGGCCAGAAAAACTTCTATTCTTTAATAATGAGGAAGTTCCATGTCACACCATGTGTGTGATAAAATCACTTTGTTGTCATGATATATTCATTACATTACATATCTGTTATTCACAGAGAATAAATATTCTTTACAGTAATATTGATATAAGAAAACACAAAACTAAACACTTGTTTGTTAAGAACAGATGTGATTGACGACATCATTGCCTTTAGGTATCATCTCAGTGATTTTGATCCCAAATTATGACACAAACAGCCTATGTAAAAATCTCACTCACACCTGTGTCTTTGAAAATGTATATCATGAAAATGTTCATTTAAAATATTACGTACTTTCTAAATTTAAAGAAGAAATACTATCAGGTCCAGGAAGTGACCATAAATTTCTTCTAATGTGTTAAAACATTACTCAGATTACTGTTGACAAGGCAAAAATTAGGTGACATATAAAATAAATAATGTTTTGTGAAAAATTTTCCTGACTCTAAATTTTAGAGGATTATTTATATACATTAACATTGGACTTGATATTAATACTATGGAATATGGAATGTTTTATTAGATACTTTATTGAATAAATTCATTATTTTATTTATATTACTAATGTAAACTAATTACCTTACCTGTATCACTTTATGATTATTAGTAAGTAAATAAATGTATACAGTTTCCTCTTTTTGTCATGGTGAGCATACCAGAATTAAAAATCATGAGTTATAAAATATATGCCAAAAATAGTTCTGAATAATTTGTTTGCTTTCTGGTTTGTGACAGAATTTAAAAAAATATGATTTATAAAATATACATCAGAAATTACTTTGAATATTTTGTTGACTTTATTGTTTGTGACAAAATCTTGCCAGAAAGCTCAAACTAGCCTCCAGGTTTCTATCCTACTGCTTCAGTCTCCTAGGAGCTTGGAATACAGGCATATTATGCATGGTTAAAGGCTTCCAATTAAGAAAGAAACTTAATTTAACTACTGATTTCCTTAACAATTAAAAGGTCACACGGTATTTGCCCAAATACTGCCAAAAATTCTATCTTATTTTATATTTTATATAGTCCTCATATAATTGCAAAGTTTCAGTAATCTTAATATCTATAGCACAATTGAATCTCAACTCATAAATGTACATGTCATTTATCATAACTTTTGACAGTTGAAATGCTTTTATGCCTACTTGGGACCATCAATTTAAGAGGTAACTCAAATTATGAAATGATCTTAACACTTTACAGTACTATAGAATAAGAATTTGTTAGATGCATAAATGCAGCAAGAAATTCAGAATAAGAAATTAGGCAGTAAATAATCAAATAAGACTCTTGAACATATATTTTATGTCTGCAAAGTCATTGTTTTTTTTTCTATAAAATAAAATCTGTGCAGCAAGCTTGCTATCAAGTAAGCCACGTCCAAATCTCCACGTATAGCTTTGGTTTATTTTTTCAATGTTTACTTTTGCACTTACTCAAACTAAGAATTTGTTAAAATTCTTGTTTGAAAAATGTTGGAAAAATTCCAATTAATTCTATTGAATTTTTATGTTTTACTCTCATTTTTTTCTTTGAAAATATATTTTTCTCTCAAACAATACATTTTGACCACAATTTCACCTTCATCTACTTCTCCCAGCTTCTCCTCAAACTCTCTTCTGTCTTGGATCCACATGTCCTCTGACTCCCATCAGAAAAGAGTAGACCTCCAAGAGAGAACAACCAAAAGGACAAAACTTAGTAAAATAAGACAGGGCGAAAGTCCTTACACTAAAGCTGGACAAGGCATCCTAACAGGAAGAAAACATTTCCAGAAACAGGGAAAAGAGTCAGAGTCTTTTCACCCAGTCCTACTGTTCCAAGTCCCACAAAATCATTAAGCTTAACATTCACAACACAGATCCAGGCAACCTACACAGACCTATGTAGACCCAGTGCTTGCTATTTCAGTCTTTGTGCGCCTCATGTGCCCTGCTTAGCTGATTCAGTGGACATGAATTTCCCTGTGTCCTCAATCCTTTCTGTTTCCTGCAGTCTTTCTGCCTCCTTTTCCCAAGAATTCCCAAGCTCTTAGGAGAAGGACTCAATACAGATCTCCGGTTTAGACTCTAAGCCATTTGAGATTCCTCTTTTGGGATTTCTCTGTTACTCTCATCATCTCTTCTTTAATATTTTCTATTGTACTATTACTTTGGAATTTGAATGCAGGACTTGATCTAGTTTTTCAGGTGGTCGAGTTATAATAAATCTATTTCTAGTTCTCATGTTCACATAGACGGTTGGAAAATTTCCTCTTAATGATGTTGGTCAGTTTTACATATAAGTTTTGTATAATAATTTTATGCTTTTTGAAATTTATTTCTTATTAAGCTCTTGAAAGTTTGTTCGATCATTGCTGGGTTTTTTCTCTTGACTTGCATTTATTTATAATTGTAGTCAGAGAATACATGCAATAATTATTCATTATTTTGCTTTGTTGAGAATTTTTTCTGCCTATCATTGAATATATTCCAGAAAATATTCTATATTAGAGGGTATATATTCAGTTGTTCCTGTATGAAACATTTAGTAGACATTGATTAGTTTCACTTGTTCTTACGTATAGCTAATCCTCACATTCTTTTATTCTTTTGTTGATTTTCCATTTGGATGATGATCTATAAGAGATATTGCTGACTATGGATGATGATCTATGAGAGATATTGTTGGCCCAATAATTCTATTGTGTAAGAGATTTTGTCTTCATACTTGTCTGCAAATATTTTACTTTTATATGTAGGCATTCCACTGCTGCCTACAAACATATCTACAACTGTTGTTAATTACTGCAGAATATACCCCTTTACCATTATAAAATCAACTAATATGTCTCTTTTTGCTACTTTTGCATTGAGTATTTTTAGATTAGAGCACTGTATATACTCTTGCTTTCTTCTGGTCTCAATTAGCATGTATTATTTTTTCTATACCTAATTTCAGTCTATGCAAGCCTCTAAAAGTGAAGCAAAACATTTATAAGTAACATCCAATACAAAAATCTGTTCTATGGTTTTATGATGTTAATTTTTATCATTTGACCACAGAATTTAATCTGTGATTACTTTAGGTTGGGACTAATTATTATAAGTTTCTTATTTTTCAAAAAGTTCTTTCATCCTTAAATACTATCTTATTTGTCCCTCTATTCAGGTACTCCTGAATGGTTAATTAATTGAACACAGTAGTGTGAATTGACTCTTTTATTCATAATTGTTTATTATAGAATTTTATTTGTAGCTTTTATGAAACTTGATAAAATCTTTTGATTATTTCAAAACTATTTTAAACTATGACTCTGATTACAAAGATAGTAAAACAGTGAAAGAAAACTGTCTTTGCACTCACGTGGCACTCCTCTTGAATATTGGAAACTTTGTTGTTGCATTTTAAAAAATCTTTACCTCATACATAATTTTCACAAATAAATCCAGTTATATTTGGTTTGAATTATTTTTATGCTTAATAGTAACATTTAATGCATGAACAACTTAACATTTCAAATTAAAATTAAAATTTTACATTTTGGATTTATATAGTTACCTTACCACTGGATTACATATGACTGCATGCTTTCTTTTATTTCAGCAACTTTATTGTCAGTTTCTATGTCATCCATTAGCATTTATTACAGGCCTAGTCTTGCATGAATATGAGTATTATATTGTGAATATTTATACATCCTTTCCAAATAAATACATTTTTGTGTGATTTATTCTTGGTTGGCTACTCTTACCACCACCACCATCACACCTCAGAACTATTTAATTCCATTGCCTTTGCTCTAAGTTTCAATTTTCCACAGGACTTCTGTGTATTGTCGAAGGCAGTATTTTTAGCTCAGCATTTTTGCAAATCTGCTTCTGGTGTAGTATTTAGTGCACACTGAGAGAATGGCATAAAAGGGCATTTTACAACTTTAAATCTGTGTGTGGAAGAGAATAGGGGAAATATTTCATCAACAGTCACTATCCACTGGACATTATCAGGCACGGAATTCTTCTTGACTCCTGAGGAAAATTTTATCCACTGAGTAAATATTGACTGTTTATATGATTTGCTACTGGATTTGAAAGACTCTCAAGAGGTGTTTCTGTAGCCACTAATAATCCAATGATCGTTCATAACCAGAGCTGACAGTCCACCAAAGTAAGCTAAAGGTGTACGGCTATTCCTTGTTTATTTGTACTACTTTTTACCTGAATATTCTAGGGTCAGATATAATTAATAATGTTCAAAATGCATTTCCATACCTTTGAGACTGGAGAATCACCACTGGATAGAAGGGTGGATGCAAAGGCAAATTACAAAAGGCATGAGATTGAAGTGGAAGTTATTTATGTCTTCCTAGTTTGTTGTCATTGAAAAAGTCTTTTTCTGATCTCTCCTAATATGCAGAATGTGATTTCCTTGCTTTTTATTTAGATTTTTTCTTTTAAAAACTAATTCTTTGAAAATTTTGTGTAATTTATGCTGCCAATATATTCATGAATGTGTGGACTTCCTTTGGAGCATGATCAACCTACCAGGAACAACCTGTTAAGAGAAAACTCTCTGCTGCTCTCCCAGCATCTATAGATAGCCAATAATCTCTCAGCTGATGCTGAGCTTTTAATCCATCCTCTTTATTCATGTTGTGATATGATTGGGCTTGAGCTTTCTCAGGGCTTATCCATGCTATTATAACAACTTAGCTCATAGAGACAGCCACCCTGGAAGCTTAGGGATAATTAAGAAAGAGGAGGGAAAAAACAGTAGGAGCTGAAACCTTTGAATGAATATGGGGAAGCAATGCCTTCTTTTTTTATGATTCCAACTTTTATTACATGTCTGCTTGAAAACAACAATAACAATATTTTTCAATGTTGCCATGCCTTTGAGTGGAGAAAGATGGACAGGAGTAGTCTTTTGGCCACTATGCAAATATAATTTAAGATTTATCATCAACATGCTTTGTGGAGGGGCAGAGTTCTTTGTAATCTGCAAAATGATAGTCCTTTTATGGCTAGGATGGTTTTAGTCTAAGGCCTACTATTGGGGAATATTATTTTCAGGTATATTACTTTGTTTGTTCTGCATTTGATTAACTTTGAAGTTGTGAGTCTTAACAAAGAGATGAACAGGCAAGGATTGGTGGAGCTGGCAGGCAGAGAAATCTGGGAGGAAGGAGCATAAAGATCAGCAAGAGAGCAAGAAGAGAAGGAAAACAGTGGCCGGTCACCCAGCTAGCTGTAGAGTAAGAAGGAAAGCAAGATATACAGAATTAAGAGAGATAAAAGGCCAGAGGCAAAAGGTAATCAGGATAACTTAAGAAAAACTGGCAAGAAACAAGCCAAACTAAGATCAGCCATTCATGACGAAGATTAAGCCTCCTTTGTGGTTTACTTGGGAACAGGGTGGTAGGACCTTGCAAAAGAGCCAAAAGAGTAAAACATCACAGCTGGGCAGTTGTGGCACACACTTTTAATCCCAACACTTGGGAGGCAGAGGCAGGAGGATCTCTATGAGTTCAAGGCCAGTTTGATCTATAAGAGCTAGTTCCAAGGATAGGCTTTAATGCTATAGAGAAACCCTTTCTCAAAAAAACAAAAGAAGAGTGAAATACCGCACAACAGCCTATACTTAAATCATCTTGTCTATTCCATGAGCAGATATCACTTTCCTTTCTAGCACAGTATATGATATTTATGAAGGATGGCATCCTCAATACATTTTTTCTCACCTTGTCACTGCATCTTTTTCCTTCATTATGCCAAAATCACATACTGTAGCCCGATAAGTGATTTCTTTCCCTCTTGTTAAAGGAATTCCCCATGTTGACAGCAACTCAAGTCGGAATTCCTCTAAGGACATGAGTGCTATAAATTCTTATTCTGCCACCTAAAACTTCTAGTTCTTTTAAAATTTAGGGAAATATTCTTGTGTTAGACATTGTACAAGAAATCACTTCAAATACCTAAATGAAAATTATCTGGGAGTTTCAAAGAATAAAGAATATTGGTTTTCTTATATTGCATTAAAATTGATTAATTAATGAATTTGGTGTTGGGTTCAGACCCAGCATTTCCTGCATGTTACTCATCTGTTTACCCTTGAGTTACACCCGTTAGTACTCTATTGATATTTTACGTGTCATTTTCTTTGTGTTAACAACCCTGTATCAACTTTACCAGAAAAAAACAGCCTAGGGCAACAAGAAAACGTTATAAATAATTTAAATTAAATGAGCTTTGAAACACCAATGCAACAAAAGAAAAATAAACATTAGAGTGTTTAATAACATCTGGAGTCATGTTTACACTAACTTTTAAAATATACCAAACATTAACATATTTAATTTTTATTAACTACTGGGGTTTTTTACAATGTAGTAATGATGAATATTTTATTTCAGGATTCAAAAGTAACAATAACAACTTAGAATATAGAAAGAAGTTGAAATTACAGGACAGTCAGAGTTTGTTACTTTTTAACAATAAACACTTTGTAATTTTAATTGGTTTTGCTGTTATGCTATATTAGTACTTTAATAAAATACATAAATTCAACGAATAATAAACTCTTATTTGCCTAATATAAAATCTACTGAAATATGATTACATTGTTACTCAGACTTTTAAGATATCAGAACACACACATATACATACAACATATGTGTGTGTGTATAAGATATATGTATACATATATACTAATACGTATGTGATGTGTTGAATTGGAAAGCATGATAAAGAAGGGCAAGAAGTTTTACAAAATGCCTTTCATGAGCTACACAATCAAGACAGTCATGGATATAATTTAGTGTAAGACAACGCATGAGAACTTGAAAGGGGAAGCAGGAAAGGAATATCTCAATCCAGATCCAAAGAACTGATCACCAGGAATTCAAACATTCAAGGTTAGGGAAATGAAGAAGATGCTCCATCTCATACACAGAGCATCCTTTGTTCTAGTAAGGTGTTTAATATATTGAATCATACTCATCCATACCCATGAGGGTAGAACTCCAATACTAATCTTACTTATTCAAATGCTGATCACTTCATTACAACGAAATTCACAGAAACTTTAATTTTCATGACTATAAGTACTGATTTTCAATTTGAACGATATTCACATTATAAGGGTCATGACTCTCAGAGAATATGTCAGACATCTGTGGCATCCCAGCTCCAAAAGTATCGAAGCACAAAGCAGTTCTTTGTTGTGTTTGGTTCTTGTTGGTGAGTATTTCTGTCCCTGGTGTATTGCTATTCCTCTCTGACATCAGACTGAAGTGTTTTCAAACTTCAGAGATGGACTGGGGTGTAGCAAATTTATAAGAATCTTCCAATTATTCACTGTCAAACTAAAGCTAATAAGGCATCTAGCCTTATGTACTGAGAAGCAATTGAACTCTCAGCCTCTCGAAGTAATGGATGATCATTGCTGACTTTCAACTCTCTGCCATTTCCTAATTAGAAGAAAAGAGTGACAATAAGCAGTACATTTCAAATCTAAAGCAAAGGTAAGCACATGTAAGAACAAATTAGACTAGTTAGGATCTTATGTTCTACAGCATTTACAGATGAAAATGGTGAACCAAATTTCTGGAAGGAATTTGGAGGTTAGGGTTGCTATCAAGGACTTTGCGGTTGAGAAATTGTAGTTGACACAACATCTCTAATTCTATTTGATCTATGCAAAAAGACAGGTAGACTTTGAAGAAGACTTTGAAGTTGATTATAATAAACATAATCAAGCAGTGACTTCAATTCTAGCTTCTGTAATAGATAAGATTTCTCAGTTTGAGCAGATTAACCCCTTTCTGAATAGTTTTGCATGAAGATACTGACTATCACCAACCTGTCCATAAGACTCAACAGAAGCAATGTGGGTTCAATTTTTCAGGATAGAATTGAACTATTACTATACTTTAACCCTCTAGTTCTGTGTCATAACTTATTTGCAGGGCTTTTGATTACCAAAATCTTCCCAAAGTCCTATACTTTGATGACATATTACTGAGTATACCATAGGCTATAGGAACTATTCTAGACTTGCTTGTAGAATATATGTACAAAGAGGAAAGGTAAATAAACTAATGAAAATTGTAAAGCTTTCCACCTCAGTAGGATTTCTGAGTTCAGTGATCTACAAGATTCAGAGATAATGTTCCTGAGATGAAAGCTCTCTCATGTGCCTGATTCCCCTCACTACCAAAAAAATGCAAATTACTCAGTAGGACCAGATGTTACATGGAAGCAGCCAGTTTCTCACTTACATGTCAGATTCTAGTCCATAGGACAAGTGAATTTGAAAAGCTTCTAGCTTTGAGTGAGACACAGATCAAGAGTGGGTTCTAGATTAAGACAAAGTGCCTTTACTGAATAGTCTAAGATTTTGGAAAATGATTCACTTGCATTAATGGTACTTTAAGTGTCAGTGCCATGTAATATCACCATTGACCGACGCCAATAGTTGACTCACAGTGGAAGCTCTTAGAATTTTGGGGTAAGGTGCTACTGTAATTTATAAGCAAGTATTTCTATTGTTGTTACATACCACATCTTGGTCTTCTATGAGCCCTTATTAAAAACTTTGCCCATAAATGGACCAGTAAGTTACCATGTGCTCTAAATGTCCATCATGAGCTAGGTTTTATCCAAACTATGAAGTCATAAAGTTTGATTTGAGCATTAAAAATCCATATCAAATAGATGGTGTATAAATGTAATCAGGACCAAGCAACTAGTAAAGACACAAATAGGTTACACAAAGAAGTTGTCCAAATGCCTATGATTCTCACTCCTTATATAATGCCTTTTCTTTCCAGTCATTCACTGGTATTCTTCTGAAATGTACCATGTAGTCAATAGACTAAGAAGAAATTCAACAACTAAAACTAACCAATGACCAAATAACAATGAACAGGTCCAATTGAATTTGAATGCTATACAGACACAACTCACAAGTGAACAGATACAAAAACACATCAACTTTCTTGGAATTACCTTAAGTATAGTGATAAGAAGAAATTTTCATCGTGGGTAGACCTTCAGAACATGATCAAAGAAAGACAGACAAATAGGTTGGAAAAGAACAATGGCAGTATGTGTGTTTGCACATTAATTCATGTGATATAGTCAATATTTTGACTCAGTATTTGGAAATTAAATGGAACATAAGTTGAAAATTGGTGATAAAGACATTTAGAGACAGTATATTTGTAAAGTACAAATGTATAAAGTTATGAAGATAATGTTCTTATCTAAATGCTCACAAAAGAATACCTCAGAAAAGTTTCAATAGTGAGGTAGATAGAATTACCCAATTTATTGATGATAATTATTCTCTATCTCCAGTCTGCCTTGTAATTTCACAGTGAACCAATTAACAAAGTGACCATGGTGGAAGGGATTGAGGATATGCCTGGGCTTAGAAACATGAAACTCCATTCACCAACACTGATTTAGATACAACTGCCATCGATTGTCAGATCTGTTAGCAGTAAACCCAACACTGAAACCCTGATACAATGCCATTCTCCCTTTTCTTCTCCATAGTGAAAAGGTAGAACTGGTGGTGAGTTGACTAGATTGGACCACTTGTATCTCTTTGTTTTTATTGGAATAGGTAATTGTTCTAGACAATTGACTTTTCTGAACAAGTACTTCTGGTAAAACGTTCATCTACAAACTTATATAATGTTTTATCATTATTATGGTACTCTATACAGCATTGTGATTATCCAAGGAACTCATTTTATATTGTAATAGTGAATCAATGGACTCAATTTTTATTGAATTTATTGGTTTTAATCTGCTTCATACAAACTTAGAGCAGAAGTCTTTATTTTACTATTGTATGTTATTTTAAACAGGCAATTATGATACAAACTAGGTGGTGATAGCCTTGAGGTCTTGGTAGCATTCTTGAGAAAGCAGTGTATGCTCTGAATCAGTATTCAATATATGATACCCTCTCTGCCATAGAATTTATGGTTTCAAGTATCTGAGGTTTAAAATGAAGGAATTTCTAATGATACACTAAAAAAATTGCTTCCTATTCCTCTGACTTAATGCTGTTTTTTCAAAAAAATGTGTGGTTCTAGAAAAGGGGTGGGTGATTTTTCTCTTAGCAGACATAATAAATATCCTACTAAACTAGAAGCTAATCAACTGCTGTCCTTAAACCAATGAATTAAGAGGAGCTACACTGTTAGGAGTTATGCCATGATTGATCCAGACTGCTAGAGAAGAAATGAACTCCACAATGAATATGTATGGTATGCATGGGGTCATATACAGCAACTGTTGGTGTTGCCATGTCTTTTATTTAAGGTTAATGGAGAAAAGACAATGATTTAATTCAGGCAGAATGATAAATGGTCCTGTCAGTTTAAGAATGAACATATGGGCCATACCTCCAATCTAAGAAACAAAAATCTGATGAGGTGCTTGCTTAAGGTAGGGTTATACAAAATAGCTATAAGTAATGGTTATAGACATATTGCCAGCAGCATTTCTATTCAACTTTGTTAGGTCAATTTATGCAAATATATTGAAAAAAATTGTGTTTCATTTTCTCTCTTGTTCCTTTGTAATGTGATATAATATGGACTGAAATAGTATCAGTACTTTAATGTTGTCAAATCCATATTAACATAGATAAGTTTTCAGATATAAAAGGCTAAATATTTCTCAAGTGTATACAAATTGGAAATGAAGAAGTCAAAGTATTTATTTGAAGATGAAATGATAGTATGTTATAATTGATCCTAAAATTCCACCAGGTTACTTCTAAAGTTGAAAAATACTATCAAAAAAGTAGTTGGAGACAAGATTAAGTCACTAAAATTGTAGCCCTCCTATATGCAAATTAATACATACTGAGAAATAAATCATGAAAACATCTTTTACAACAGTCACAAATATTATAAAATATCTTGGGTTAACACTAGCCACGCAAATGTAAAACTTGTATGAGATAAAAGCTTTACATCTTGGTAGAAAGAAATTAATGAATATATCAGAAGTTGGAAAGACTGCTAATGTTCATAAATCTGTAGGAGTAACATAGTAAGAATAGTCATCCTATCAAGAGAAATCTAGAGATTCAATGAATTATAATAAATAGTCAGAAACTTGGGAAATACTAGAATTTTCTAAACAGAATAATAAAAAAAGAAAATGTGGAACATTTACAAAATGGAATATTTCATAATTATTTAAAAGTGATATTAAATTTGTAGGAAAATGAATGGAACTAGAAAAAAATAATCCTAAATGTGGTAACCCAGACCTAGAAAGAAAATTATGATATGTATTCACTTACATGTATACATTAGCTATTAAAAAACATAATAATCTTGATACAGTCTGTAGATCCAAATATGTTAGGTTTAGAGGAAAGGACTAGCAAAGACACATGGATCTCTGTTATATGGTCCTTGCAGGGCCCTTTGTTCCATCCTGCCAGGCTAGCTCACACCCAAAATAACCACAGAGAAATTGTATTAATTAAATTCTTTCCTATCCCGCTATAACTAGATTCTAGTTAAATAAAGAAACTGCTTGGCCTTTTGATATTGCAGAACTTAGATAGGCAGGGAAAACAAAACAGAATGCTGGGAGAAAGAAGGCAGTGTGGCAGACACCATAAAACTCTTGTCTGAGACTGACGCTGGTTAGGATCTTTCCTGGTAAGCCACGACCTCATGGTGAACACAGATTGGTAGAAATGGGTTAGATCAAGATGTGAGAGTTGGCCAAGATGAACTCACAGAGACTGAGTAGCAAGCACAGGAAAAACATTGGTCTGTGCCAGGTCCTCAGCAGTTACAGCTTTTAGTTTAGTAATTTAACGGGATTTTTGAGTGTGCAAATGAATGGATCTCTGATTCTTAAGCCTTCTCTTGAGCTCTTTTCCATCTGCTTGTTGGCATAGTCCAACGTCTCTCAGATGATTTCTATTTTATATTATTATATCTTAGTGTATCTTATTTTTTGTTGTTAAAAATAAATATAAAACACCAAAAAATTTATATGAATTTAAAAGTAGACAAAAATTTTATCTCATGTATCATACAAAAATATTAAAAAGTATTTATTAAAAGTAAATGAAAATAATATAGCTGGGTGGTAGTGGTGCACACCTTTAATCTCAGCACTTGGGAGGCAGAGACAGGTGGATCTCTGTGAGTTCGAGGCCAGTCTGGTCTATAAGAGCAAGTTCCAGGACAGGTTCCAAAGCTACAGAGAAACCCTGTCTTGAAAAAACAAACAAACAAACAAACAAAAAAGTGAAGTATATGTTTTTATTAAAGAACACAAAACTTAAATTTAAAAAATGGAGTCATTTATGGAGATATTAAATTTTCACTAAATAAAAAGCTAATAAATTTTGTTGGAGAATTATCTAGTGTTAGAGAGTTTGCCTGGAATATCAAGGTCCTGTGTTCAATAAACAGCATGATACACTCAAAAACATAAAAACTTGGAATAGATTTTCATAAAAATTTTAAAATACTAGTTATATCAAATTAATAGAAAAGAAGTGAGCTCATGAAACCAAGGTTTACTGTCATAATGACTTTTATTATTAAAAACTCTGTGAGACCATATTAATCACTTTTACATGTGATGTTATGAATTTAAACTAGAAATCAAATTATACAAATTCATCCATATTTTATCTAATAAGATGTTCATTTACAGAAACTTCCAACTTCTACATTGTAAATACAGTCCTCTAAGATTCCATTTTTATATCCAGTATTTACTCAGTGATATTATGTCTTTGAACAGTACAATTTTCAAACCTTAATCTTATCTTTGATTCCTTTTAGACTTTTATTATCTTCAGCTCTGTTAATTACTTTCCAGTGTATGTCTTTTGGGAATTCTCACAGCTCTCTTTCTAAGGTTCTCTTTTTGGGTTCTGTTTTCTAATATTTATTGCACTGGTTTATCTTTGAGTTATCACACATCACCAATTTGTCTTTTTTTCTTGATCATACATATTATGAATCATTTGTGTTACATGAAATATTTTTATGGTTATTATTACAATTGCCTTGTTCCTTTTTTTAATAGTGAGTTTCCCACAAAACAGCATGTTATTTCATTTTATAACTTGAAATGTTCAAGGAAAAATGCTGCTTGAATAAATAGCATATTGGTAAAACACTATAATTATACTCATTTAACATATTCTAGCTTATATTTCTTCATGATTTTACTAGAAGTATTTTCTAACCTATTAGTGAAATTGTCCCTAAGTATAAAGATTTATGAATGTTTTCTTTGTAAGTATAATTTTAAGTGATCTCTTCATTTTCTTTGTGACACAGGGATTGTGTAAGTCATTTGTCCAAGATTTTTTTTTGTTCAAATATCTGAGAAAAAATTTCAAAATAAGAAATTTTTATTTCCTTCACAGCCTGTGATAATTTCAGTATATTTTCACTTAGCCTCATTATATAGGGTACTTTAGTGAGACAAAGCCTCAATTCTGTCAGTGTGCATGGAAGTGATGGGGCTAAGCTTTAGGCAGACATGTGGGAAATGCAGACAAGCTATGTTATACAAAGGATACAAAGAGATAATGGCCCACATCTTTCATCTATAGTCTACCTTCTCACAGTATGCTAAGGTGTGAGATCCCCTGTGATCCAATCACATCTGCAGTTCAGTACCTCAATCATGCCTATACTGACGGTCAAATCTCCAGTGTGTGAATCTTTGTAACATTTCACATACAAAGCTTTTCTGTCCCTTCTGTCTTCTAAATATTGCTATCCAAACATATATTCCTACATATTGCTCCACAATTTCTTTTTCTGTCTTATTTCTTTTCAGCTAAAGCAACAAGATACCAAAACAAATAGTTTCAACCATCAATAAAATATGTTTACAGAAGAAACAAGAAAGGTTACATTAAATATAATCTGAATAAAAGATAACTAATGGATATTTTTGAAATTTTATCCATTTATAAATAAATATTTACAAGATATATGGTGATACATAAAATTAAGTCAAAATGAAAAGTCTAGGCATAAGTTATAAATTTTGACATTTGTTTTAAAATTTTATCATAAAATTGTGAAAAACGGTTTAATGTCATCAGTATAGTGATTAAATGACTAACTTTAATTAACTGTTTCACAAAACCAAAGGTAAGCCCTGGCAAAGTACCCAAAATACAATGAAAAATTCATATTATGCTGATTGCTATAGGACAGTGGTCTTGTATAAAATGCTGATTGACCAGTTGTCAGGCAGGAAGTATAGGCCAGGTGACTAGGCCGGAAGTAGAGGTGGGGAAATGAAAACAGGAAAATTCAGGGATAATAAGAGTCAGTCTGACACAGAGAAAGCCAGACTCCCCCCTCCAAAAAAAAATCTCACTGATAAAAGGAATCAAGCTGCACAACTAACATAGACAAAATCAATGGACTAATTTAGTTAATGAAATGTCTGAGCTAATAGGCCAACCAGTTTATAATTAATATAAGCCTCTGTGTGCTTCTTTGGGGCTGCACAGCTGTGGAATCAGGCAGGACAAAAACCATAGTCAACAATATTTTTCTTCCCTGGAAGGGAATCATATAAAAAGATCATCTCAGGGGTATGGTTCAGCACATTGGAGAACTTGTTAACAAGTTTGCTAATGTAAGTTTGATCCCTGGAACCCACATAGTAGCAGAAGAAAATCTATTCCCTAAAGTTAGTCTGTGACCTCCACACATACACTGTGAATAGAATGCATACACCTATACTTACAAATATAAACAAATAAATGAAATGCTAAATCAATCTCAGACGAAAGTACACCAAGAACCATTAATTGTATCATTATTCAAATCTGCCTTGTTTCACGAACATTGCAAATGTTTCATTAACTATTTTAATGTATCTACTTTTCTAAGACATGCATGCGTTTCTGTTTCCATTGGACAGAATTCTTCATTAAATATTTAATTATTAAAATTTGAAGCTAATATAATCACACAAAAAAAGGCTTACTTGCAAGTGATTTTGTATACATTAAATATATTTGATTGTCTTTAAAAACACATAAATCAATAACATTGTAAACAATCACTTCTTACAACAACCACTATTTTTAAAAGTTTTAGTTTCTTTAGGAATTTACAAGTATAATACCATGTTTACCTGTGTACATCTATTGTTTATGTATAGTTGCATCCTTTTTATCTTTTTTTCCTTCTTTTACATGGTAGGTAGAAAATCTCACAACAAAAATAGATTACTTTCTATTCAAATGCCTAAAATTCTATCTAATATTAATTCTTTCCATCTCTCTCATGTGCTTTTATGTTTTATAAAGTGGATAAATGAATACATTCTTTATCTATTTAGGTGGATTGCAATGTTGCTCATGTCAAATAATGTCTAATAAATTACTAATCATGTGAATACCATGTCCATGTATGAAAACTTTCCATCTAGTAGTATAGGGATTCTATCCCTGAAGAGTAAATTCCTCAAGTGGTATACTTTATTCATAGTATACTTACTTTTGATTGTCCTGCAGAATTTTATCCACACCATGTTAATTAATTTTTCTAGACTATTACAGAGAATTTGAGTAAGTTTCAGTTGGTTATTCTGATATCAAAAGAAATGCCATAACATTTGAGTTTGTCGTTTAAAGTTTTACTATCAATAATATTTTCATATTGATAAATTTTTTGTTGCATTCTGTAAAATATACTTTGTGATTGTCAAATAATTTAATTGAAATTTGATATTATTTAAATTTTATTATAAATTCTCAATTTAAAGCAAAGAATATTTTATATATTTTTAATTTTTATTTGAGAATTACTATCATTTCCATAAAGCCTGTTAAGCAATTGAATTATGAAAATTCATTGTTTTCATTATTTCTCATATATATAAAAAGCAAAACCTTTTCATTATTATATCCTGCTTATCTATATAATTTATTTTGTACTTTACAGATATTTCACCATCAATAACTAATTACTTATTTCTATTTGTTTCAGCATACAGATATATTACAGATATAAAATAAATATAATATCTTTGTATTTAAAGCAATGTTAAAAGTAATCTTGATGCTTTATATGAATAGGATACAAATTTTAAAGTAGAAAGGCCTTCTTTGTTTTATATTTTGAAATACATGATACAGAATAAGTGATTGATAAGATCATTGTAAATACCAGAAAATAATACAAGTAAAATGTCTTTCTTTCTTGCTTGCTTGCTTTCTTGCTTGCTTTCTTTCTTTCTTTCTTTCTTTTGTAATGTACTTTACCTGTATAAATTCATTTGAATGTCACAAAAACGATAAATCCCTCTCACTGTATCTTCATTAAAGCTGATAAAAAAGAAAGTACAGAGAGCGAAGTACTTATCTAAATCCAATGAATTAACAAAGATTAAACCTAAGACCTAATCATCTTTTCAATACAATTTCCCCACTGTGTGTGTTCTATGACTCTGCAGAGCTTAAACTGTGTATTTTCATCATCACAGTTAAAAATTCACTTTTGGTTACTCTGACTTCTCTTTTCCCAATATCTGTGACATGATATGCTTTGCTAATCATAGGACAACATTGCTGACAGATAGTAAAACATTGTTTCAATTTTCTTTACTACAATTGAGAATAAGATTTTTGGTTAACACTAAGCTTTTGACTTTTTTTTTTTTATGATGAATTGTACAGCCTGAGAACAGGACTCCATACTTTGCTAGTTTATCATTGATAATCAGAAGTCATTTTTTCTTATGTTAGAAAATAAATTTATAATAATAATAATAATAAAATGCATAAATATATAGAAGAACACATGTTAAAACTGTTTTACAAAACAATTGATTACAAACCAATTCTTTCCAGGTCTGATGAGGCTCTAACTTGTAGTTTTAACTGTAACTCTTCAGGCTTTTTGTTAATTGATTTTATTGAGCTATGCATTTTTCTCTGCCCCCTCCCTTCTTGTCCCCTCCCATGGTCCCCATGCTCCCAATTTACTAAAGGAGATCTTGTCTTTTTTTATTTACCATGTAGATTAGATCCATGTATGTCTCTCTTAGGGTCCTCATTGTTGTCTAGGTTCTCTGGGATTGTAATTTGTAGGCTGTTTTTCTTTGCCTTATGTTTAAGTACCACTTATGAGTGAGTACATATGATAATTGTCTTTCTGTGTCTGGGTTACCTCATTTAGTATGATGCTTTCTAGTTCCATCTAGTTCCATTTGCCTGCAGATTTCAAGATGTCATTTTTTATGCTGTGTAGTACTCCATTGTCTAAATGTACCACATTTTTCTTATCTATTCTTTGATTGAAGGGCACTTAGGTTGTTTCCAAGTTCTGGCTATAACAAACAATGCTGCTTCTGGCCTTTCCTTATGAAAGTAGTGGTACAAGGATTTATCCACAGTGCATGAAATCCCTTTTTGGAGTTCATTCTCTATGGAGGAATATCTTGCTCAGCAACCATATAGGAGAGAGGGCCTTAGTTCTTCTGCCTCAACTCGATATGCCAGACTTTGTAGTCTCCCCATGGGAGGCCATACACTTTCTGAGGACTGGATGAGAGGTTGAGGGGGGAAAGGTTGGGGAGAGTGGATGGAAGGGAGGAAGGTGGAGCTATGGTTGGTATGTAAAATGAAACAAAACTTTTTAAATAGGAAATTTAAAAAGAATAAAATATTTTATTATATAGACAATGGTCTTATAAAGTTTGAAGAATTTTTCATTATTTATACACATATATAGAATTATATCAGTTTAATGATATGGAACATTTATTTTTATTAACTTTATAACTTGAGACTATAATTGCATAATTTCTCCTTCCTTTCCTCCTTTGAAACTCTGTTAAGAAAGTCAGAAATCACATCCTTGAAAACACAATAAAGTGATTGTCTAAACCTGAGCTTCAGAAGAACAACAATGGACATGCTAAAGTAGTCAGGGAAAACTTGAGGCCTCCACCTCACACTAAGTACAGGCAACTAAAAAGTACTGTGAGCTGGAGAAATAGGTCTTCCACTAGGAACTTGAACCTTTAAAATGGTGACATACTGAAGTTGAATTCAAATGACGTAGTTCCTTTGTTATACCTGTAAATTTTACAAGTAATATGTTTCATGATATAGATATGTACTAATAATACAATCTAAAACCAGATTGTTTATTTTAGACTGGTAGAAATGTCTTCCTTTATGGAATAAATATTAACTTCTGAAAATATCTATTGAATATGTCTTGCTATACTGAGGAAATGGAAATGAAATAAAATTTAATCATTCCTCATGACAGGAACACTATTATATCAGATTTGCCCTGGGCTTCATTCTCACCCCTATGTCTATATGTACAGTGGAGGGGAAAGGTCACAATGTTCAAACAGATTATTGCTTTAACTAAAGGACTTTCTCACATCTCTTTAGATCATATTGCTTGACATATCACAGGCTTTCTTTGTCATGATCTAAATTTTAATATGAATACTTGTGAATATTAATTGATTTTATCTTGCCAATTAACCAGAGGTAAATCTTTTTTCTCTTTACTTTACAAATAGGGATTGCCTAGTCTCCACATTCTTTGTACCACAACATTTCATTTCACCTGCAATTTGTGATAGTCCACATTTATTTAACTGTTTTGTTGAAATAATAAAACATATAAAAATTATAAATGTTTTTTTTAAATATGACTAACCATTAACTTACTACTTATTTACATAAAGGTTGTATGATCACAAGACAAAGCAGTCTTCTTGAAATTCATATTTTGAAATGTTATAAATAATCCACCACGTATTGGCTTGTTTTATATATCACAAAACTCACTGTGAAATTTTCAGAAATCTTATAAAACTATTTTAAATACAACTATTATTAAAGTTTAAGTCAGATAAAACTAAAATGATATATTAAATCATCTTGTAACACTTATAATTAATCAGCACATATGCTTGCTATGGTAACTCTGAACCATGTTCACAAAATTATTTTTATCTACTTGTAAAGCCAAATAACAGTATAATGTTGGCCATATCTTTTTTGAAAACGTGTTAGTCTACATTCTCTTGGATGATACAATGTAGATATAATAGGTCATCTTGTAGCAAGGAATTGAGAAAACTATGAAATTCAAGGCTTGATTTATTGTTTGCTGAGGACTTAGAGTAACTAATACATGGAGAAATACTAATAAGGCATTGCAAACTTTGAAAGTTACATGTCTATAATCATTAAGAGAGGTATGTATACACCAAAAAATATATAAGAAAATATGATTTCTAGTAATTAATATTTTCACTTGATTCAGCAAAGCACTTATCTATATCATTGATCAATAAATAAAATTCTAACCAACTAACCTGTGTTTCATTATACTTTTTCTGAAATTTTTCTAGAATTGTGAACCAAAATTAATGTTAAAAATCCCTCATTTATCAATTATGTGAATGAGACTGTGTTTGCTGAATTGGATCATCATCAAGCATCTATTTGTAGATCTAATTTTGTGAAATCATGGTCCAACTACAAGCCTAAGCTTGCTAAAGATATGGTTAGGCAAAAATCAATAAACACATTCTGGAAGAAATCAATTTTTTATATGGACCTACAATAGGGAACTGCATTTTATTGATGTTTATAAACTATGCCCTACATGTCCTTTATAACAATAAAACTTGCATTAAAATTCTCCTCTTTTTCAGACGATACATTAAATATTTTCCACAAAACTTACACAAAGGTTATAGAGCAAATTCTAAATAGTAGAGAAGGAATGTATAGTTTAATAAAATTTGATTTAAAAAATCTCTAAATTACAAGTTAAAATAGCATAAACAATTTTTATAATAGGTAAGTTCATTAAAAATTTAAAAAAATGTTTAAATTTAATAACAGGATTATATATATATATATCTTGATTTATATATATAAATATATAAAACATATATAATATATTTATATTAAATATATATTCATATATAATATATATTTATATATAAAAATATTTTTTAAGTAATTTTATTAAATTATAAAAGTTTCCATTTACGCCCCTCTTCCCAACACCCTCCCACTACCCCCCCTCCCTCTCCTCCTCCCTCTTTGTCCCTAAGGTCAGTCAGGGTTTCAAGCCCTGTGGGAAGTTCAAGATCGTCCCCCCTCCCCCCAGGTCCGGGAAAGTGAGTATCCAAACAGACTGGATCCCAAAAATCCAGTATATGCAGAGGAAACTAGTCCCAGTGACATTGTCAATGGCTTCTCAGAAAGACTCCGGGCCAGCCACATTCAGAAAATCCGGTGACATTCAGAGAATCTGGTTGGATCACGTGCTCGTTCAGTCGCAGTCCAACTGGCCTTGGTAAACTCTCATTAGAACCGACCCCTTGTATCAGTGGGTGATAGCATCCCTCACAGTCCTTCGTCATTTTCTTCGTCCTTCTGCTCCTCATTTGGGCCTTGAGGGGTTCAGTCCGGTGCTCCAATGTGGGTCTCCCTCTGTATCGCCATCCATCGTCAGATGAAGGATCTATGGTGATAAGCAAAATGTTCATCAGTATGGTTATGGGCCAAGGCCGGTTCAGGCACCCTCTCCTCTGTCCAGAGAACAATCTGGGGATCTCTCCTTGGACCTGGGATCCCATATATAATCAAGTTTCCTATAAACCCTAAAATGACTCCCTTAGTTGAAATATATTCTTCCCTGATCCCATATTCATCCTTTCTCCCTTCACCCCATCCCGGTCAATCAAGCTTTCTCCATTCCTCCCCTACTCCCTTCACTCTAACCCTCACCCCTTCCAACAACCCTCCCACCCCACCCCCCATGCACCCAAGGTTACCTGGGACTCTTGACTATTTCCTACCTCCTGGCAGATAGCTAAATAATCTTCATCAGGTTCGTCTTCTTATTTAGCTTCTCTAGGATCACGAATAATAGGCTCAAAGACCTTTAAATTATGGTTAGAATCCACTTATGAGTGAATACATACCGTGTTCCTCTTTTTGGGTCTGGCTTACCTCACTCAGTAAAGCATTTTCTATGTCCATCCATTTGCATGCAAAATTCAAGATGTCATTATTTTTTACCGCTGAGTAAAACTCTAATGTGTATATGTTCCACACCTTTTTTAACCATTCTTCTATTGAGGGGCACCTAGGCTGTTTCCAGGTTCTGGCTATTACAAATAGTGCTGCTATGAACATAGTTGAACAAATGCTTTTGTAGTATGCTAGGGAATCTCTAGGGTATATTCCCAAGAGTGGAATTGCTGGGTCCTGAGGGAGGTTGACTCCCAGTTTCCTGAGAAACCGCCACACTGATTTCCAAAGTGACTGCACAAGTTTGCATTCCCACCAACAATGGATGAGTGTTCCCCTCACCCCACATCCTCTCCAGCATAGGCTATCATTGGTGTTTTTGACTTTAGCTATTCTGACAGGTGTAAGATGGTATCTCAAAGTGGTTTTGATTTGCATTTCCCTGATCACTAAGGAGGTTGAGCATGACCTTAAGTGTCTTCTGGCCATTCGAAGTTCATCTGTTGTGAACAGATGAAATTCAGTTCACATATATATGAATATATATATGTATATGTATATATATATATATATATATATATATATATATTGAGAATGGACATTGCCACAGACTACTACCTAACATAGCTTCCAATGAGCTGTTTCCTGTGTTTCAGTCTACATATGATATATCATAATAAGTATTGCTTTCAATTATAAATTTGCAACTAATGTTCAGTACACTGTAAACATATGAGACATGGCAATGTCTCATATTAAATTGTAGAATATTAATGTTTGATTTTTTCCTAATCTGTCCATGGCTCTTTTTGATGGATTCTCTGATTTTAAAATAAACTGTTGTGAGCTTTTCAACAAACAGGGAGTAATAGCAATGGAATAGCTGGAGTCTGTGAACCAGAGGCATTATAGAACTAGAGCCTGCAATTCCAACAAAATCAAACAAATCCATCCTGCCAATTTTGATGTAGGTTAGCAAGCTTGAACAGATCCTTTCCTCAGCTATATCATCTCATAAGCCCCAGCCTGGTTAAAAATAATTGTGTAGCTCATGCAAGGTTTAAAACTCACAAAACTCTTTGTAAAGAACATTGACCTACAGAAACTTTAACCAGTTTTGATGTTTAAGATGAGTGGTTAAGGAATATTTTGTTAAGCAGCAATACATTATTAGTAAAGGATCATGAACTAGACACAAACTTAAATTTACATTATAATTAAGTGATTGCAATAAAGTACATCATAAACAGTGATCTCTCTATCGGTAATTATTGCTTATATAAGCTAAACTTATCTCAAAATGGAAAAATCTAAAATGTATGTACCAAAACCACACAAAGACACAACCAAGAAAGAGAATTACAGGCCAATCTCACTCATGAACATCGACGCGAAAATTCTCAATAAAATCCTGGCAAACCGAATCCAAGAACACATTAGAAAAATCATCCATTATGATCAAGTAGGCTTCATCCCAGAGATGCAGGGCTGGTTCAACATACGCAAATCTATCAATGTAGTCCATCATATAAATAAACTGAAAGAAAAAAATCATATGATGATTTCATTGGATGCTGAAAAAGCGTTTGACAAATTCAACACCCATTTATGATAAAGGTGTGGGAGAGACTGGGGATACAAGGATCATACCTAAATATAATAAAAGCAATATACAGCAAGCCGACAGCTAACATCAAATTGAATGGAGAGAAACTCAAAGCCTTTCCACTAAAATCAGGAACACGACAAGGCTGTCCACTCTCTCCATACCTCTTCAATATAGTGCTTGAAGTTCTAGCAATAGCAATAAGACAACATAAGGGGATCAAGGGGATTCGAATTGGAAAGGATGAAGTTAAACTTTCGTTATTTGCTGACGATATGATAGTGTACATAAGCAACCCCAAAAACTCTACCAAAGAACTCCTACAGCTGATAAACACCTTTAGTAACGTGGCAGGATACAAGATCAACTCCAAAAAATCAGTGGCACTCCTATACACAAAGGATAAAGAAACGGAGAGGGAAATCAGAGAGACATCACCTTTCACGATAGCCACAAATAGCATAAAATATCTTGGGGTTACTCTAACCAAGGATGTGAAAGACCTATTTGACAAGAACTTTAAGCCTTTGAAAAGAGAAATTGAGGAGGATACCAGAAAATGGAAAGACCTCCCCTGCTCTTGGATTGGGAGAATCAACATAGTAAAAATGGCAATTCTACCAAAAGCAATCTACAGATTCAATGCAATCCCCATCAAAATCCCATCAAACTTCTTCACAGACCTTGAGAGAACATTAATCAAGTTTATATGGAAAAACAAAAAACCCAGGATAGCCAAAACAATCTTATACAATAAAGGAACTTCAGGAGGCATTACCATCCCTGACTTCAAACTCTATTACAGAGCTACAGTATTGAAAACAGCTTGGTATTGGCATAAGAACAGAGAAGTCGACCTATGGAATCGAATAGAAGACCCGGATATTAACCCACAAACCTATGAGCACCTAATTTTTGACAAGGGAGCTAAAGGTATACAATGGAAGAAGGAAAGCATCTTTAACAAATGGTGCTGGCAAAACTGGATGTCAACCTGTAAAAGAATGAAAGTAGATCCATATCTATCACCATGCACAAAAATCAAGTCCAAATGGATTAAAGACATCAACATTAATCCGTCCACTTTGAACCTGATAGAAGAGAAAGTGGGAAGTAGTCTACAAGATTTAGGCACAGGAGGCCTCTTCCTAAGTAGGACCCCAGAAGCACAGACAATAAGAGAAACAATGAATAAATGGGATCTACTGAAACTGAGAAGCTTCTGTAAAGCAAAGGACACTGTCAGTAAGACAAAAAGGCTGCCTTCTGACTGGGAGAAGATTTTCACCAACCCCTCATCAGACAAAGGTCTGATCTCCAGAATATACAAAGAACTCAAGAAATTAGACACTAAAACTCTAATTAACCCAATTAAAAAATGGGGTACTGAACTGAACAGAGAATTCACAACAGATGAACTTCGAATGGCCAGAAGACACTTAAGGTCATGCTCAACCTCCTTAGCGATCAGGGAAATGCAAATCAAAACCACTTTGAGATACCATCTTACACCTGTCAGAATAGCTAAAGTTAAAAACACCAATGATAGCCTATGCTGGAGAGGATGTGGGGTGAGGGGAACACTCATCCATTGTTGGTGGGAATGCAAACTTTTGCAGTCACTTTGGAAATCAGTGTGGCGGTTTCTCAGGAAACTGGGAGTCAACCTCCCTCAGGACCCAGCAATTCCTCTCTTGGGAATATACCCTAGAGATTCCCAAACATACTACAAAAGTGTTTGTTCAACTATGTTCATAGCAGCACTATTTGTAATAGCCAGAACCTGGAAACAGCCGAGGTGCCCCTCAATAGAAGAATGGTTAAAAAAGGTGTGGAACATATACACATTAGAGTTTTACTCAGCGGTAAAAAATAATGACATCTTGAATTTTGCATGCAAATGGATGGACATAGAAAACGCTTTACTGAGTGAGGTAAGCCAGACCCAAAAAGAGGAACACGGTATGTATTCACTCATAAGTGGATTCTAACCATAATTTAAAGGTCTTTGAGCCTATTATTCGTGATCCTAGAGAAGCTAAATAAGAAGACGAACCTGATGAAGATTATTTAGCTATCTGCCAGGAGGTAGGAAATAGTCAAGAGTCCCAGGTAACCTTGGATGCATGGGGGGGTGGGAGGGTTGTTGGAAGGGGAGAGGGTTAGAGAGAAAGGAGTAGGGGAGGAATGGAGAAAGCTCGGCTGACCGAGATGGGGGGAAGGGAGGAAGGATGAATGTGGGATCAGGGAAGAATATATTTGAACTAAGGGAGTCATTTTAGAGTTTACAGGAAACTTGATTATATATGGGATCCCAGGTCCAAGGAGAGATCCCCAGATTGTTCTTTGGACAGAGGTGGGGGTGCCTGAACCGGCCTTGGCCCGTGACCATACTGATGAATATTTTGCTTATCACCATAGATCCTTCATCTGGCATTGGATGGCGATACAGATGGAGGCCCGCGTTGGAGCACCGAACTGAGCCCCCCAAGATCCAAACGAGGAGCAGAAGGAGGAAGAAAATGACGAAGGACTGCGAGGGATACTATCACCCACTGATACAAGGGGTCGGATCTAATGAGAGTTTACCAAGGCCAGATGGACCGTGACTGAACGAGCATGTGATCCAACCAGATTCTCTGAATGTGGCCGGATTTTCTGATTGTGGCAGGCCTGCAGTCTTTCTGAGAAGCCATTGACAATGACACTGGGACTGGTTTCCTCTGCATATACTGGATTTTTGGGATCCAGTCTGTTTGTATGCTCACCTTCCTGGACCTGGAGGGAGGGGGGAGGAACTTGGACTTCCCACAGGGAAGGAGACCCTGACTGCCCTTGGGGACAAAGAGGGAGGAGGAGAGGGAGGGGGGGAGTGGGAGGGCGTTGGGAGGAGGGGCGTAAATGGAAACTTTTTATAATTTAATAAAATTACTTTCAAAAAATAAATAAAAAAATAAAATATATGTTCTTTGAAATTTAAATGCATAGGAACCATTTCTCTTATCACTTATAAAATAATCCTAGAGACAATTCAACACAGGCAGGAAATGGTATTTAAAAAAATTGTTGGTTCTTGGAACTCATTTTACCTTAGTAGCAAATAAATAAAATCATTATAATCATAACTAGCCTGGAAAATTGCAAGTGGCCCTGATAGATCAATTAAATTTTCCTCTGTAAAATGGTAAGTCAAGCCTCCATCATCTGAGGAGAAAGTTCTTTACCTATGTTGACTTCTGACCATCTTATCCCTCAATTGCAATGCTAATGAAACCTCCAAGGAGGAGAAGTATAGAAGCTTTCCATCCTAGTCACTTTTACTGTGTGTATGCACTCATATTCAGACACTGTTTAACAACAATAAAAAGACACTTTATAAATTCAAAATTGATGTAGGAGGGTCATCTGTCTATTTGTTACTTTTATTGGTTAACAAAGAAACTGCCTTGGCTTTTGATAGGACAACAGCTTAGATAGGCAGAGTATACAGAGCAGAATTTTGGGAGAAAGGAAGCAGAGTCAAGAGAGCTGCCCGCCATGAAGCTGCCAGGTCAAACATGCTGAATCTTTCCTGGTAAGCCATGACCTCGTGGTGAGATACACATTATTAGAAATGGGTTGAATCAATATGTGAGAGTTAGCCAAGAGGGTGGAGATAACAGGCCAGGCAGTGTTTGAAAGAATACAGTTTCTGTGTAATTATCTCAGGTAAAGCTAGCCGGGAACCTGGAGGCGGGACACAGCCCGCTGACCCTGTTGCAACACAAAGTCATATTTTAAGTGAATGCTTTCATCCACTGAATAAAAACTAATATAATAAATGGAAAATAATTAAGACTGCTCCACTGGAAAACAATAATTAGAAACAGAAATAATAAATATTCGCTAAAAAAACTAGTATAATTGTCAACCCAATTGTGGTGGGATATTTGTATACTACGAGAAGTTACATTGTGGTAATTGGTTTAATAATGTGAACTGAATGGCCCATAGCTAGGCAGGATTTGTAGGAAGGATTTGCCATCAGAGAGAGGAATTAGAATTAATTGAGATGAGGGAGAGATTAGAGAAGACAGGAAATAAGCAGGATGGGTAGTATGTGACAGAAGACAGATTAATAAAAATGGGAAATTTAAGTTATAAGAGCTAGTTATAAACAAGCAACCAGGTAGGGAAGGACATTTATACTTAATGTCTTCATGACATTTTTTGGAGGGTAATAGGACAGAAAAAAATCATTACAACAGATAAAAGAAAACAAGAATAAAAGACTTTCTTGCTAAAACGATGAATGAGCTCTAAGTCTTAAGTTATAACATAGGAAGAGCACTGTATCATTTAAGGATTGTGTTAGATAAAAATATTTAGGCATTCCTGACCGCAGGCCGGGGCAGGCGGTGAGAGCAAAGGGGCGGGAGTCCCTTTGTTCTGATAGCCGGCCTGCAGCAGCTAAGACCGCAGGCAGGGACTCTTCTGACCAGCGAGGGGCTCTGATCCTGTGCAGGGGTAAGTGTGTGGACCGGTGAGGGGACACACAATATTCCCGCCATCCTTATCTCCCTGGCTACTCCAAAGGGGCAGCTTCCCCCAGCTAATCCCTCTCTCCTGCTACGCCATCCCAGCTTTTGGCCTCGAACCCCTCCCCTCCCCTCTCCCTTTATCAGGGCTTAAATTCCTCCATCTCAGCCAGGGTGGGCACCGTGGGTCAGGACAGGTGGTGAGTGCAAAGGGAAGGAAGTCCCTTTGTTCTAATAGCCTGCCTGCAGCTAGCTAAGACTGCAGGCAAAGTGATTCCTGGATAGCAAGGGACACTAATCCAGTAGAAGAAGACCCAGCGGAGGGAAGAGCCATTGGAGAGCATCTGAAGGAAGAGATGGGCAGGCGCCAAGGCAAGAATTCCTCCAACAATCTGAAAAACAACATGAAATCACCAGATCCCAGCGATCTTACGACAGAAGGACTCGAACGCCCTATTCCGGAAGAAGTGGAAAACAGTGTCATTATGAAAGCAATAGAGTCTCTAAAACAGGGTATGAATAACTCACTTAAAGAAATAGAAGAGAAATATAACAAAAAAATGGAAGAAATGAGTAAAGAAATGGAAGACAAATATAACAAAAAGTTTGAAGAAATGAGTAAATTCGTAAATGATACCCTGGGAAACCAAGAAAAAGCAATCAAACAGGTAATGGAATCAGTTCAAGAATTGAAAACTGAAATGGAGGCAGTGAAGAAAACACAAACCGAGGGCCGGTTGGATATGGAAAATCTAGGTAAACGAACGGAGACTACAGAATCAAGCTTAACCAATAGAATACAAGAGATAGAAGAACGAATCTCAGATTATGAAGACACCATAGAGAAAATAAACGCCCTGACCAAAGAAAACAGCAAATCCAACAAATTCTCATCACAAAACATTCAGGAAATATGGGACATAATAAAAAAAACCAAATCTAAGAATAATAGGAGTAGAAGAAGGAGAAGAATTGCAGATCAAAGGTCCAGAAGATATATTCAACAAAATTATAGAAGAAAACTTTCCCATCCTAAAGAGGGATATTCCTATGAAGGTGCAAGAAGCATACAGAACACCGAATAGACTGGATCAGAAAAAAACGTCCCCTCGCCATATAATAATCAAAACACAAAGCAGTCAGATTAAAGAAAGAATATTAAGAGCTGCAAAGGAAAAAGGTCAAGTAACCTATAAAGGTAAACCTATCAGACTTACACCAGACTTCTCTATAGAAACCATGAAAGCCAGAAGGTCCTGGATAGAGGTACTGCAGAAATTAAGGGACCATGGATGCAAGCCCAGACTACTTTACCCAGCCAAGCTTTCGTTCACTATCAACGGAGAAAACAAAATATTCCAGGATAAAAACAAATTTAAACAATATGTAACTACTAATCCAGCCTTACAGATAATACTAGAAGGAAAATTACATCCCAAGGAATCCAACACTGCCAACACTGACTACAATAATTCAGACATCTAGCGACTCTTCACTAGCACAATTCAAAGAAGGAAAACACATACACTCTATTACCACAAAAAAAAATGACTGGAGTCAACAACCAATGGTCATTAATATCTCTTAATATCAATGGACTCAATTCACCTATAAAGAGGCACAGACTTAGAGATTGGATACGAAAACAGGATCCAACATTCTGCTGTTTACAAGAAACACACCTCAACCACAAAGACAGACACCTACTCAGAGTAAAGGGTTGGGAAAAGGTCTTCCAAGCAAATGGACCTAAGAAACAAGCGGGTGTGGCCATTCTAATATCTAACAAAATCGACTTCAAACTAAAATCAATCAGAAGAGATGGAGATGGACATTTCATACTCATAACTGGAACAACTCATCAGGAAGAAGTCTCAATCCTGAATATCTATGCCCCTAATGTAAAGGCACCCACATATGTAAAAGAAACTATTCTAGAACTCAAGGCAGTCATCAAACCACACACGCTAATAGTAGGAGACTTCAACACTCCTCTATCACCAATGGACAGGTCAATCAGACAGAAACCAAACAGAGAATTAAGAGATTTATTGGAGGTATTGAATCAAATGGACTTAACAGACATCTATAGAACACTCCACCCAAATAGGAAAGAATATACCTTCTTCTCTGCAGTTCATGGAACCTTCTCGAAGATTGACCACATACTCGGCAACAAAGCAAACTCCCACAGATACAAAAAAATATTAGTAACCACCTGTGTCTTGTCAGATCACCATGGATTAAAATTAGAATTCAACAACAATGCTACCCACAGGAAGTCAACAAACTCATGGAAGTTGAACAGTCAACTACTAAATCACCCCTGGGTCAAGGACGAAATTAAGAAAGAAATTAAAGTCTTCCTTGAATTTAATGAAAACAAAGACACAACATACTCAAACCTATGGGACACTATGAAAGCAGTGCTAAGAGGAAAGTTCATAGCAATAGGTGCCCAAATAAAGAAAACGGAGAAAGCACACATTGGAGACCTAACAGCACACTTGAAAGCTCTAGAAAAAAAAGAAGCTGATTCACCCAGGAGGTCTAGAAGACTGGAAATAATCAAACTGAGGGCTGAAATCAACAAAATAGAAACACAGAAAACAATCCAAAGAATCAATGAATCAAAAAGCTGGTTCTTGGAGAAAATCAACAAGATTGACAAACCCCTATCCAAACTAATCAAACGGCAGAGAGAGCACATGCAAATTAATAGGATCAGAAATGAAAAGGGGGATATAACCACAGACTCAGAGGAAATTCAGAGAATCATTAGATCTTACTACGAAAGTTTATATGCCACAAAGTTGGAAAATGTAAAAGAAATGGACATTTTTTTAGATAAGTACCATATACCAAAGTTGAACCAAGAACAGGTGAATAATCTAAATAGACCTGTTAGTCGTGAAGAACTAGAAGCTGTTATCAGAAATCTCCCTACCAAAAAAAGCCCAGGACCAGATGGTTTCAATGCAGAATTCTACCAGAACTTCCAGGAAGAGCTAATTCCTATACTCCTTAATGTATTCCATAATATAGAAACAGAAGAGTCATTGCCAAACTCCTTTTATGAAGCTACAGTTACCTTAATACCAACACCACACAAAGACACAACCAAGAAAGAGAATTACAGGCCAATCTCACTCATGAACATCGACGCGAAAATTCTCAATAAAATCCTGGCAAACCGAATCCAAGAACACATTAGAAAAATTATCCATTATGATCAAGTAGGCTTCATCCCAGAGATGCAGGACTGGTTCAACATACGCAAATCTATCAATGTAGTCCATCATATAAATAAACTGAAAGAAAAAATCATATGATCATTTCAATGGATGCTGAAAAAGCATTTGACAAAATTCAACACCCATTTATGATAAAGGTGTTGGAGAGACTGGGGATACAAGGATCATACCTAAATATAATAAAAGCAATATACAGCAAGCCGACAGCTAACATCAAATTGAATGGAGAGAAACTCAAAGCCTTTCCACTAAAATCAGGAACACGACAAGGCTGTCCACTCTCTCCATACCTCTTCAATATAGTGCTTGAAGTTCTAGCAATAGCAATAAGACAACATAAGGGGATCAAGGGGATTCGAATTGGAAAGGATGAAGTTAAACTTTCGTTATTTGCTGACGATATGATAGTGTACATAAGCGACCCCAAAAACTCTACCAAAGAACTCCTACAGTTGATAAACACCTTTAGTAACGTGGCAGGATACAAGATCAACTCCAAAAAATCAGTTGACCTCCTATACACAAAGGATAAAGAAGCACAGAGGAAATCAGAGAAACATCACCTTTCACGATAGCCACAAATAGCATAAAATATCTTGGGGTTACTCTAACCAAGAAAGTGAAAGAACTATTTGACAAGAACTTTAAGTCTTTGAAGAAAGAATTTGAGGAGGACACCAGAAAATGGAAAGATCTCCCTTGTTCTTGGATTGGGAGGATCAACATAGTAAAAATGGCAATTCTACCAAAAGCAATCTATAGATTCAATGCAATCCCCATCAAAATCCCATCAAACTTCTTCACAGACCTTGAGAAAACAATAATCAAGTTTATTTGGAAAAACAAAAAACCCAGGATAGCCAAAACAATCTTATACAATAAAGGAACTTCAGGAGGCATTACCATCCCTGACTTCAAACTCTATTACAGAGCTACAGTATTGAAAACAGCTTGGTATTGGCATAAGAACAGAGAAGTCGACCTATGGAATCGAATAGAAGACCCGGATATTAACCCACAAACCTATGAGCACCTAATTTTTGACAAGGTAGCTAAAGGTATACAATGGAAGAAGGAAAGCATCTTTAACAAATGGTGCTGGCATAACTGGATGTCAACCTGTAGAAGGATGAAAGTAGATCCATACCTATCACCATGCACAAAACTCAGGTCCAAATGGATTAAAGACATCAACATTAATCCGTCCACTTTGAACCTGATAGAAGAGAAAGTGGGAAGTAGTCTACAAGATATAGGCACAGGAGGCCTCTTCCTAAGTAGGACCCCAGCAGCACAGACAATAAGAGAAACAATGAATAAATGGGATCTACTGAAACTGAGAAGCTTCTGTAAAGCAAAGGACACTGTCAGTAAGACAAAAAGGCTGCCTTCTGACTGGGAGAAGATCTTCACCAACCCCTCATCAGACAAAGGTCTGATCTCCAGAATATACAAAGAACTCAAGAAATTAGACACTAAAACTCTAATTAACCCAATTAAAAAATGGGGGTACTGAACTGAACAGAGAATTCACAACAGATGAACTTCGAATGGCCAGAAGACACTTAAGGTCATGCTCAACCTCCTTAGCGATCAGGGAAATGCAAATCAAAACCACTTTGAGATACCATCTTACACCTGTCAGAATAGCTAAAGTTAAAAAACACCAATGATAGCCTATGCTGGAGAGGATGTGGGGTGAGGGGAACACTCATCCATTGTTGGTGGGAATGCAAACTTTTGCAGTCACTTTGGAAATCAGTGTGGCGGTTTCTCAGGAAACTGGGAGTCAACCTCCCTCAGGACCCAGCAATTCCACTCTTGGGAATTTACCCTAGAGATTCCCTAGCATACAACAAAAGCATTTGTTCAACTATGTTCATAGCAGCACTATTTGTAATAGCCAGAACCTGGAAACAGCCGAGGTGCCCCTCAATAGAAGAATGGTTAAAAAAGATGTGGAACATATACACGTTAGAGTTTTACTCAGGAGTAAAAAATAATGACATCTTGAATTTTGCATGCAAATGGATGGACATAGAAAACGCTTTACTGAGTGAGGTAAGCCAGACCCAAAAAGAGGAACACGGTATGTATTCACTCATAAGTGGATTCTAACCATAATTTAAAGGTCTTTGAGCCTATTATTCGTGATCCTAGAGAAGCTAAATAAGAAGACGATCCTGATGAAGATTATTTAGCTATCCGCCAGGAGGTAGGAAATAGTCAAGAGTCCCAGGTAACCTTGGGTGCATGGGGGGGGGGGGGTGGGAGGGTTGTTGGAAGGGGAGAGGGTTAGAGAGAAAGGAGTAGGGGAGGAATGGAGAAAGCTCGGTTGACCGGGATGGGGGAAGGGAGGAAGCATGAATAAGGGAGCAGGGAAGAATATATTTCAACTAAGGGAGTCATTTTAGGGTTTATAGGAAACTTGATTATATATGGGATCCCAGGTCCAAGGAGAGATCCCCAGATTGTTCTCTGGACAGAGGAGAGGGTGCCTGAACCGGCCTTGGCCCACAACCATACTGATGAATATTTTGCATGTCACCATAGAACCCTCATCTGGCGATGGATGGAGATGGAGGCGGAGAACCACGTTGGAACACTGGACCTAGCTCCCTAGGTCCAAATGAGAGGCAGAAGGAAAGAGATCGTGAGCAATGAAGGCAAGGGCACAGGAAACCTTCATCTGACGTTGGATGGCGATACAGATGGAGACCCATATTGGAACACCGAACTGAGCACTCCACAGTCCAAATGAGGAACAGAATGATGAAGAAAATAAAAAAAAGTAATCAGGACTGCGAGGGATGCGAGCACCCACTGATACAAGGGGACTGATATAATGAGAGTTCACCAAGGCCTGTTGGACTGGGACTGAACGAGGACATGATCCAACCAGATTCTCTGAATGTGGCTGGCCTGGAGCCTTTTTGAAAAGCCGTTGACAATGACACTGGGACTTGCTTCCTCTGCATATACTGGATTTTGGCGCTCCAGTCTGTTTGGACTCTCACCTTCCCTGGACCTGGAGGGAGGGGGGGAGGAACTCGAACTTCCCACAGGGCAGGAAACCCTGACTGCTCTAGGGGATGGAGAGGGAGGAGGAGAGGGAGTGGGGGGAGTGGGAGGGTTATGGGAGGAGGGGCTGAAATGGAAACTTTTATAATTTAATAATAAAAAAATAAAAAAAATATTTAGGCATTCCTATAATTAAACATTTCTTTCCCATCTACTTGTTTCCAAATATCAACAGGATGTTTCCCAAATTATCACAAAAAGACTTAATATTATTTTTCAATGTTCAACGAATTGCTCAGGCTTATTACTAACTAGCTCTTATACTTTAAGTTAACCTATTTTTGTATTTATGCTCTTCATGTGGCGGTACCTTTCTTAGCATGGCACATTCGTCTCATCCCCTCTGTGTATATAATTGGTGACTCCTTACTCAGACCTTGCCCTTCCCACCATCCTTAGTTGGGTCACCCTACCTATTTTTCCTGTCTTGCTATAGGCCAACCAGAGACTTAAGTGATACATTTTTACAGTCTACAAGAGAATTATTCTACATAATTTCTAGTTAAAAAAAGTTTTAAATTTGGCATAGTAAGATTATATACAGCAAAACACAATAACCAAGTAAGAATTACATTTACTATAACCAATCCATTTGTATTTGGCAAAATTAGAGAAAATACTCTATTATCTATTTTATCTTTGTCAGTCCAAATTCATCTGTTGTGATAACTAAAGAAAACTATAACTATCTAGTCTTCAGCTTTATCAAAGACCCCAGAAAGATAAATGTTACCTAATGATAGTAACATTTCTCTGCCTGGACAGTCATCCAGAGTTCCTCTGTAATGTTGAGGCATTAAACTCTGACTTACAGGCCTAGCACTTCTGACAGATTTTCCTGTGAATCATGGAATTTTGAGAGACTGTCCTACTTTGTGTGATAAAGTTTGGTAATCTCTTTTCTTGGTCCTACTGGTCCAGTTTGGACAATCACTGTCAGCAAGTAAGGCAAGGGCTGTTTCTTTGCCCACATGGTTAGCTTTTGCCATACAGTAAGCAAACCCATATGGAGTTTCTTTGATGCTCAACATCCTATTTGAAGTAATTGGTATTGTCAAGAGCAGAAATGTCTCAATGTCAGAAATGTCTAAGTTATTAAAACCTTTAAATGAAATATTTTTTAGGTCTTTGAAGTGTTTGAAGATCATCTACAATCTAAATATATCTTCATATGACCTTAAAAACAACCTGATATGACTATAAGTTTGACTATTATTGATGAATATTAATTTTTATTTCCTAGTGATTTATTACATTTTAAATGAGCAGCATAATTATGCTAATCTAAATAAGAGTAGAAACATACATATAACACAAAAGAAATAACATTATATTTGTATTATTAAACTAAAATCCAAACAAATTTAAAATATCCTGAGATTAATAGTTGTTTTGGGTTAAAGTAGATTCAATAACCTATTCTTTTATTCTATTTCTATAGCTCTTCTTTTTAGAATGATATCACAAAATCTAATCTCATTCTTCAGCTTTTTTCTTGACTATTATTAATAACAACTTATAACCAACCCCTCAAACAATGACAAGCCTTCATTATTCAATTTGGGGGATATGGATTTAGTACTCCAGACCATTTCCTGTTGACTAGGGACACTATTAATCTTTGGGGAAACATTTAGAAAGTCAGGATAATTGTTAAATCTTGGATGGAGTACTCTGTGTGGCTGGATCATCTCTGTCAGCAGTCTTGAAGGTGTTCTGGATGCTGGATCATCTAAGGAGTTTTTATTGGTTTTTGGTCCCCCTTTTCTGAAAATACATAAACTTTTAATGTTAACATACAAATCTATATTAATATAAGAATAAATTGTGCAAATTATACACAAGTTATGCAAAGATGTTTTTTCTTACATGTTTGATCAGGTAAAATATATATCACATGTCTTATAGTTCCTTTAGCTTTATTTTTCCATGACTGTGGTCATGATTTCAGGAGCCCTTCACTGGTCTTGTCTGATTTTCCTTAACCTGGAATGAATCCATAGTCTCTCATTTCCTGTGAAAATAAAAAAACATATCTCACCCCAAATTTAACATATCATTTTACTTATATTTTAAAGTCCACGTAACTTTAAAATATATAGATTAGTTTAATACAACATTTTTTATGTTCCAAGGTCTTTTAGCAGTTAAAAAATTAAAGACAATATGATTACAGACATAATCCAGACTTTGTGCCTATTTTCCATCTTTATATGGATTATTATATTTTTATTACTTTATTTCTTTTTATAAGAACTTATTTTGTTACTGTTTTTCCTTTCTCTCCCAAGCCTACATATACTTTAAAATCCATTTAGAGGTCTCTATTTTTTTTGTCTGAATCTATCTTTATTTCAAATTTCTATATTTTTCTGAACACATGAGTCTTTAACCTGTTAAGAATCATGAGTAGGACCCTAACAGGTGCTTTGGCAGCTGGCTTCACCCCATTCCTTTGTTCCTTGAAAGGTAGTCTTATAGTGGAGGTATGTTTATTACCGTCTCTGGGAGCAATGTTTACTGCTCCAACTCTGGGAGATTTCTGGACCCATGCCACCACCAAGTAGTTTGATAGCAGTTGCTCATAAACTCCATTTAAAAGTGTGGCACAGGACTTGTTAAAAAAGTCACTTGTTGTTGCTTTTTTTTCTGCTAATGCTGAGTTAGGGAGCCATCTCTCTCTTTTTTCATTTTCAAATTTTTTAAAATTTTTCTTTTTTAATTTTTTTTTAAATTTTTTTCCTTTTGCATACCAATCATAGTTCCCCGTCCCTCCCATTACCCTCCTACTTCCTGCACCCAAAACCCCATCCTCTCCTCAGAAAGGGCAAGGCCTTACATGGGAAGACTACAAAGTCTAGGTATAGCAAGTTGAGTCATAAGGCCCTCCCTCTCATAGTGAGTATAAGAACTGGGCTACAAAAAACCAGTTCATGTACTAGGGATTAATCCTGATTCCATTGTCAGTAGTCCCGCAGACTGCCCAAGTCATGGAACTGCTACCTACATCAGAGGGCCTAGTTTGATCTTACACAGGTTCCCCATTTATCAATCCAAAGTCAGTGCGTTCCTACTAGTTCCAGGCAGCTGACCATTAGGATTTCCCCATCATGATTTTCACCATTTTTCTCATATAATCCCTTTTCCCTCTCTTTGGATGGACTCCAGGAGCTAGACCCAGTGTTTAGCATGAATCTCCTAATCTGTTTCCATCGATTACTGGATGAGGCTCTATGATGACAATAAGGGTCATCCTCACTGCCTGCATAAAGAACCCAACCAAGAAAAGCCAAGTTTGAAGGTGTGTGTTGGTGTGTGTGTGAGTGTGAGTGTGTGTGTGTGTGTGTGTGTGTGTGTGTGTGTGTGTGTTTAGTATCCTTTTTAAAGCTTTGACAGTGCTTATGTGGAAAGTCTCGTCCCATATTGAAATGCTATATGCTGTCAGATATTTCTCTCCTGCCTGCTGGTTCCCAAATACTCAGAGACCGCTTACAAAGTAACCGCACAGAGACTTAATATTATTCATAAATGCACAAACAATTACTCAAGCTTATTACTAACTAGTTTTTACAATTTAAGTAACCCATATTCCTTATTTATACTCTGTCACGTGGCAGTACCTTTATTAGCACGGTGCATTCATCTCCTACTCCCTTTGTGACTGACTTATGACTCCTGACTATACCCTTCTCCTTCCCAACATCCTTAGTTTGGTCATCCCACCTTTACTTCCTCTCTGGCTACTGTCCAATCTGTCATTTATTAAATCAGTTTGAGTGACAAATCTTTACAGTATACAGTATTATATACTGTATATATACTATACAGTATTTCACATGATTTTCATCATGTATAATTTATTCTGAAAGCTTTTACTACCCAGCCCTTTCCTATCTCCCTTCTACATTATTAATGCTCCCTCCCAAAATCACTTCCTACATTCATGTCTTTTCAGTTTATTTTGTGACCCTATTAATTTATCCAAGATTTTATGTAGCCAGGGTTTCAAATTATCTACTAGAATCTAGTTGTCTCTCAGTGGATATAAAACTGAAAGCCTTGTGAATTTCCCATTCTCAGAATCTATTAGTTATAACTAGTTTCGGGGGAGGGGGTAGGGTTTCTTAATGTTTTCCACATCCATGATTGGCTGTTTACAGGAATTTTTTTGTATGGGCTGATTGCCAGTAGTTATAGAGACTGTGAAGTTTTAGTGTCATTCTCAAAATATATATTTGGAAGTCTTCTCACTGTCTTCCAGATTATTTTTGTCATATGCCCTGAGCATTAAAAGAGGAAATAGAAATCTCTTGAAGAAGGGGGAGCATTGAATGCCATTTATTCTCAGAAGCTTCTACAGTTATGAGCCTTTGGATAGATACTTGTTCACGGCAAAGTGATGCTTTTTTGAATAAGACTGAAAACAGCATTTTTGTATATTTCATGAATACTTAGAAAACTGCTTGATGTCATGCCAGTTTAGTTAAAAATCAGTAGTAAGTTTCTTTAAGGGCCTATGCCCTCAAAAGTGTATCTTGTTGATCAAGTTTACAGTATCAGAATGAGAATTCCTGCCACTTGAGCAAGTCTAAATTGAATCAAAGAGCAATAAACATTTTATTTTCACACAACTAAAATTATTTGAAGATGAGAAAATAATCTCTGCTGAAATACTTAACACTATGAAAAAATTACTCATTGATATTTTGTTTCCTGAAAATTGCTATACTAAGGGAGCAGTATTGTGTAGAAAGAACATTCATATGGATTTTGTACTTCTGTTGATGTATTGTTAAGTTGAGAAGCAAAGACTGAAGTTAATCAATATGACTCAAAATCGTTGTAAATGACATCTATATTTTTCTCTGTTATCATTAACATATTACAACTGTTGTGAGTTGTCTTTTTAAAATTTAGATTACCTGTACAAATTGAAAGTATATAAGAATTTATATTTTCTTGAAACATTATGGATTTCTAGTGCTAATGGATTCTCAATTATGATATACAATGAAGTGAAATTGCTATATATTAGTGCTTTGTTAGAAATGATTAGGTTCAAGTACCAATTTCTTCAATCATGCCAGTTAGTTTCTACGGAATTTTGTTGTAGAGTTAAACTCTAATACTACATTCCAGTTCTAAATCTAAGATAGATTTTACTTTATAAAGTTCTATATAGACTTTTTTAAAATTTGCTTATTTAGTATGCATTGCTACCTTGCACAAGCATTCAGGTGTGTATATGTGAAATAGCATAGATATGGCAGTAGGAAGACTACTTGAGGAAGTCAGCTATCAACTTCTGGATTTCATAGATGCAAGACTGAAATAGCACACTCTAAAAACTATGCAAGCCCCTTCTTAAAAGATATACATGAAGAACAAGTCAGAGATACAAAAAAAATTGACTGTTGTCCTTATTTTGTCATAATTATTTTCCAATCACTGACTCAGTTCACTAGCCAATAAATTTTATGCACTGAGAAACACTTCTTTTTCAAAGTTTGATATTTCATAGGATATTACATCTCATCATTTTCTCATGAAACAAACATTTTGACTCTGACTTAAGATATGATGTTTAATAGTGAGATATAATCCATAAGAATTTATTTTCTCTTAAGAGTACAGAATTATAGATTTGAGACAGCATCAAACATACATATATATTCATGGTTACCATTCCTTATGTTTTCAGAACTCTTTGTCCTGTCATTGACATGTAGCCTAAGGAAAGTAACTGAAAAGAGATATTAGTTTGGCAGATTAAGCTACAATTGTTTCTAGACAAAAGATAATGTAACAAAATTATAAGACATTTCTTCTAGAAGATGAATAATCTGGCATTGTACACTGGTGTCAAGAACAGAATGTGGGAATCAGAGGATTTCAGTGCTTTAAGATAGTTTGAAATAGTCTCTTTATAGATCTACTCAGGGTGAATTATCATCGCTTGTTGTTTAGTTTATGCTAGAAATGAGAAACTTAATGTGTGTTACTCCCCAGTAAGACCCAAAGCTAATGATGCAGCAAGAAATGATGGGAGGAGGAGACATTACCCTTCATGGTAGAATAAACATCATATGTATGAGAAAATAAAATAATGAGATTGTTGTTCATAGTGTCTGTATAGATTCAGAGGGGACCTGGCAGTACCCATTTCTGTCTTATATCAGAACAAGCAATTCTATAACTCAGTGCTATTGGAGACTCTTTGGTATATATTAATGTATTTAAATGATACAAGGAGAGGTCCCCAGATTGCTCCTTGGGCAGCAGAGGAGAGGGTGCCTGAACTGGCCTTGTCCCATAGCCACACTGATGAATATCTTGTATATCACCATAGAACCTTCATCTGGCGATGGATGGAGATAGAGACAGAGACCCACATTGGAGCACTGGACTGAGCTCCCAAGGTCCAAATGAGGAGCAGAAGGAGTGAGAACATGAGCAAGAAAGTCAAGACCATGAGGGGTGCGTCCACCCACTGAGATGCTGGGACTGATCTAATGGGAGTTCACCAAGGCCAGCTGGACTGGAAGTGTTGGAGCATGTGATCAAAATGGACACTCTGAACGTGGCTGGCAATGAAGGCTGACTGATAAGTCAAGGACAATGGCACTGGATTTTTATTCTGCTGCATGGACTGACTTTATGGGAGCCTGATTTGTTTGGATGCTCACCTTTATAGACCTGGATGGAGGGGGGAGGACCTTGGACTTCCCACGGGGAAGGGAACCCTGACTGTTCTTAAGGCTAGAGAGGGAGGGGGAGGTGGGGAGGGGAGGGAAAAGGGAGGCAGGGAGGAGGTGGAAATTTTTAATAAATAAAAAATAAAATAAATAAAATTAAAAAAAGAAATTGAAAGAATACAAAAGAAATTATTTATATAAAATAATTAAATCTTGAGTAATAAAATTGTTTATAGTACAAAAAAACAAACAGGAAAGCTTCCATAAAGCGATAGAAATATATCAAAATGAAAAATTTATAAGGAGACTACCTATAATGTAGCATTATAAAAAAGACTTCAAGGATGAGATTAGATATTTTTCTGAATGTTCTTCATTCAGGAAATGGTGACCAGAACTGACAAAATGACAATTTAAAAATGAGAATCAACTGTAAAAACAGATTGCTTATCAGAAATCTTGAACTATTGAGTTTGTGCTATATATTATAGAGTCTAATTAGTATTATTAATGTCCTGATAAAATATATTGAGAATATTTTCCTTAGGGCAGTTATGTACTTAAGCATACACATTCTACTATTTCGTGTAGAAGTCACATAGGGTTCATTTTTTAAGAAGGAAAAAAAATCATTGTAGGAATAAACCTTATACAACCACTTTGGAAAGCAGTATGGCAGTTTCTCAGAAAATTGGGAATCAGCCTACTTCAGGATCCAGCAATACCACTTTTGGACATATACCCAAAAAATGCTCAATTGTACTACAAAGGCATTTGTTCTACAATGTTCATAGCAGCATTATTTGTTATAGCCAGAACCTGGATCCAACATAGATGTCCCTCAGCTGAAGAATGGATAAAGAAAATGTGGCATATCTACACATTAGAGTATTACTCGAGTTAAAAAACAATGACATCTTGAATTTTGCATGTAAATGGATGGAATTAGAAAACACTATCCTGAGTGAGATAACCCAGACACAAAAAGATGAATATAGTATGTCCTCACTCCTAAGTGGATACTAGCTATAAACGAAGGAATTTGACCCTATAGTTCATAATCCTAGAGAAGTTAAGTAACAAGATGAACCCTAAGAAAAAACATATATTAATCCACCTGAAAATTAGAAACAGATGAAATCACCTGGCAAAATTTGGAGCATGGGGGTGTGGGGAGAAAGGAGGGTGGAAGGAGAGGAGAAGGGGAGAAGGGGAGGATTGAGGAGAGCTTGAATGACTGGTATAGTCGAGATGGAAGAAGGACAGAGAAGAGAGCAAGGAAAAGGATATTTTGTTTGAGGGAGCCATTATAGGATTAACAGAAACTATGCTCTAGAGAAATTCCCCAAAATCCACAAGGTTGACTCCAGGTAGACCCTAAGCAATAGAGGAGAGAAAGCCTGATTTTGGATTTTCCCTGTAGTTAGACTGATGAATATCTTAAATATCTCTATAGAACCTTCATCCAGCAACTGATGGAAACAGAGTCAGCGACCTGCATCAGAGCACTGCACTGAGCTCCCAAAGTCCAGTTGAAGAGCGGGAAGAGTGAGAATATGAGCAAAGAGATCAAGACCATGATGGGTTCACCCACTGAATCAGTCTACCTGAACTAATGGGAGCTCACCAACTCCTGCCGGACTGGGAAGGAACAAACATAGGAACAAACTAGTCCCTCTGAATGTGGTTGACAGCAGCAAGTCTGGAGAAGACTGGGGGCCACTGGTAGTTGCACCAGGATTTATCCCTATTGCATATACTGGCTTTTTGGGAATTTCTGTCTTTGGAATTTCTCCTTGCTCAACCTAGAAATAGTTGGAAGGATCTTGGACCCTCCACAAAGCAATGCGCCATACCCTCTCTGAAGATTGGAGGAGGTTGGGGTGTGAGAGTTGTGGAGGATATGGGATGAGGGGAGTAAGAGGGAACTTGGATTGGTATTTTTTAAAAATCTAATAAATTTTTAAAAAAGACTAACAGTTCTATGCTTCTACCAAAGAGTTAATAATTTAAGATAATTACATTTTAGATAGAGAAAACTAAATAGATTAAAGTTGTTTTGTATTGTCATTTTTTAAAAAATATTAGTAAAGATAAGTAGAATTATATTTTTCAGTAGTTATTATTTACAAAATAGAGGATACTACAGCTTACTACAGTGAATTAAAACAAGGAAAAAAGTAGATAATATGTATCTTAAAATGCTTATATTTTAAGGTAAAATATTTGAATTGTGAAACATTGCTTTAAAATTACAGCTAATCACTGTGAATTTCCTCTGGTATTTATTGTCACAATATTAATCATGATGATCTCATCTAGTATAAATATGTATGTCATAACTAGTTCTTTGGGATTTAACCAGAGATTTCAGCAGTGATTAATTGCACAGTTATTTTAAAGGATTAGCAATTTTCATAATGTCTCCTCCCTGACAGAGGCATGTGGATGGCATTTTAGAGAGTATGGAGTGTAACAGGTACATTTGTCTTCTTTCCATGGTGTCAAAATGAATTCTTCAGCTTGTCTCCTGAGGCTACTAAACTCTTTCCTAACTATGCCAATTCCTAATATTTGTATCCATACTTAATAAAAACATAATTTTTTAAAGAGCAAGATTTTATCAAAAAATCGTATGGAGAAATGTATTTGGCATCTTTTAAAAAACAGCAACTAAGCACCTAATTCTCAACTAAAGGGAAAAAAATGACTGAAAAACTGTTAACAAAAATGCGTACAATAAATTTATAATGTGAACTAGATTGCTTCTCTGAATTTACCAAATAGTAAGTTCTGACTCACAGGGAATGACATAGAAAATTTAAGAGCATTTTCCTTAGAGACTAAGAGAATATGGGTAACAGATCTATCTATAGAATTCAGTGTTGTACACAATTTAACAGCTTGAAATTATATGGGCAATACAGATATATCCTAAGCATTATTTTATAGCAATATTAACTCATTGTTATAAACTATATTATTTTGTGTATTTTTTCTATTAATTCTTTTCTCCTAATACTTATAAAAACATTCAGTACTTTTAATTGCATAGGAAATGTTAATTAATAAAAAATACTGCATTCTTAAATACATCATATCTCTTCCCTATACTTTTATCTTTCTTTTCCTACTGACCTTAACACAAGCAATTACACACATGAGGAAGCAACCTATTACACACATGAGGACACTGTTTCTTCGTATTTAAGTATCATTTTTCAGGATTTGTTATAGAAATCCCAAACTAAAGTTTACAACACATTCCAGTTCTTTAAAGAAGACAGTTCCATACTAAAATTGTGAACATTTATGTTTTGCATCATTTTCAATTAAATTTTAGCCCATTTCCATGTAATTTAGAATTTTAAATGAATTTTGGTCAATAGACAACCATCATTAATTAAATACCTTGTATACAACGTTTTAAAAACAGCTCATTTGAAATTTGCAATTTTTATGATAAATATGTTTTAATTTAGGTAAATTTACAGCAAAAATATAAAATGTACATTACAATAAATATGGATCATGGGGAAATAGCAACTTACCACAAGAACTGCAAGAGGGTAGTAATATTATCAATCAAACACAAATATACATCAAGACACACAGTCTTACAAAATAGTAGTCAGACCTTAATTTGTAAAATAATAAAAGTAATTTAAAAATAATTCTTTGGTACCTGAAGAGATGGCTTAGAAATTAAGTGCACTGGTATTCTCTCAGAAGAACCTTGTTTAATTCTTCGTATCTATATGATGACTCACAGCCATTTGTACTCCAGTTCCAGGAAATCCATCATGTGCTTTGGGCCTCCGAGGATAATGAAGTTCAAAGGCATACATGAAGTTCAAAGACATACAGGTAGACCAACAACAGTTTTAAAAATTGATAGTATTTTTACATAGTCTTCTATTTTGCTTTTAGTTTTCTCTGAAAAAGTATATAGAGATTGTTTTAATAATACTTTGCAAATAAATGTCTATTTATTGGACTATGCCAATTATTTAATATTTAACAGGATTTTTAGTCATTTCCACATGTTTCATTTGTGCTTCAGTCTAAATATTTGATATTATTATTATTGAATAAAAGTTACATGAAGAATTTTGAAAACTCTTCACATTCTTCCAAAAGAACCCTTTCGGAGCCAGCTCTCATGTTTTCATTGCCTAAATAATAGTTCTTTCGTTAGAGTCCTACCTCCCTACAGTCATGAGTTGTTTTCAAGAAAGTTAGAAGTATTGATTTTATCAGTGTTATTTAACTTAACTGCTGTCTTTATTCTAACTTTTTCAAATACTTAATATTTTCTTTACCCCTTCACCAATATTTACTACTATAGATAGATCCTAAATTGCATTTATTCACAGCTCAATATTTGACACTCAAAACGACAAATTATGTGCAAAATATTTTATTTGTTTTAGAAAAAAGTGTATTATAAAATTAAGCCATTTAAAACTAAGACAGTAAATTTAGAAATATTTATTAATGAATAATAATATTTATTATTTTAGTTCTTTACCAAGCAGCTTTTTTCCAGTTTTATATGCACTGGCTCTTACAAAACACACCCAACAAATTATTAGATATTCAGCTTTCTTAAATACAGATACAAACAGGTCACAGAACTTGCTCAATTTCCCGCAGTGAATGACACTTGTAACCTGGCTATGTAATTAGTCAGCCGTATACCAGGATTCATGATATAACAGGGAGAAAATGGACCATTAACAACAATGGCTGGATCACTCAATACTTTCTTCTAGCACTTTCAAATCTTTTTTTTTTTAAATAGCTTCTTTATTGAGTCTTTGGGAGTTTCATATTATACACCTCATTCCTTTCACTTTTCGTTCCTCCCTGCTCCCCCCTCATCCCTGCTACACACACCCACACTCACACATTAAAAAAAAAAAAAAAAAAAAAAAAAAAAAAAAAAAAAAAAAACAAGTCAAAGTAAGCAATCAAGGAAAAAAACAAAAACAAAACGAAATCCACAACAGAAAAATCTCTTTGCTTCCCTTCTTTCCTGCTTCTCCAACACCTCTTCATTTGTCCTGGTAGCAATGGAGGCTTCAGTGTGCCGTATAGCATACCTCTTTGTCCCATCAGTTTTACTGGCAAATACTCATGAAATGAGTCACTGGTCTGGTTCAAGACCTCTGGTCTCTGGAACACCATCATCACTGGATTTTAACTGGAACTCCTGTGAGATATCCTGTGATGGCCACTAGTAGTCTTGGAGATCTCGTGGGTATCGTGCCACAGGACCAGTCTCTTCACCAGCTCCAGCTTGTCCTAGATGGGGTAGATGCTAGGGTGGGTCAAATCAATACACAGCTATGAACCTGGGTAGCAGCCAAGCTGGTCAGTCCAGGCCCTAGAGCCACTCACCTTGGGTGAGTGTGTGGAGTCAGCTCCAGATCATGTATGCAGTTAGAGTGGGTTCCCCCTGTTCTGTGGAGTGGGGTGGGGGCCATCTCTCCGGCATGAAGGGGCCAGCTTTCCCAGAACCAGCAAAAGGCATGGTTGGCTCAGAATGACACTCTGATTTCGTCTCACATGGTTCCTAGAGCCTCCACATAGACTCCAGTTGTAAACGTACCATGGACGTTGACGTGGTCCTCGGCAGCAGCTTGGGCCCAGTAGATATCCTGACTCTGGGTAAAAGGACTAGTCATTTGCATGAGAATGATTGTGACCCTAAACTTGAGCCTCTATGTGACCTTTGGTGGCAATTTAGGACCCGGAATTCAGCATAGACCTCAGCCGTGGTGGAACCATGGACCCTGACTCAACAGTGGCTGGGTCTGGATGTCACCACGTACCCAGCAGAAGTATGGCCCTGAAACACCAACATGGCCCTCCATCTCTGCTGTCTGCCTGGCCTTCGATGGTAACAGGTGCATTGGGCATCAGCACAGACCCTGGCTTCAGTAGACCCTGGATCCTGGTAGCATTATTAATAAAATTGACAAATGAGCATTGTACAAAGGATTGGCCGAAGAAAACAAAAACAAAAATAAAATCTTACGTCCATATGCACGTATGCATTTAAATGTGTCTGTACAAAGAAAAATATTTCATTTTGAGTAGACAAGCTTATCTGTGCTCTTAGTGTTCAAATTGGGACTTGGCAGGGTTTCTACTCCTTCGTTTTCATTATTCTCATGGGAAAATATTAATGTTACTGAATTGGCTAAACTTATTTCAGAGAAATGTCATTTTGAGTTTTTAAAGAAAATGTATCCATTATTTGGAGTGTTTAAAGAAAACTGGTGTGAAATTTTAACATTTTCAAGTGAACTGTTTAATATTTGAGTATTTTTGATGAGATTTTTATTTTCAAAATTAATAAAAGGAGACAAAGGTGAGTATGTGGGTATGGTGAGTGGATTTGAAGGAGTTGAAGTAGGGGTGCATATGACAAAAATACATTGTAGGAAATTTTGAGAGAACTACGAGCTAAGAGGAAACAATAGGAATAACATAATAAAAGACAGAAGGAAACCAACAAGTTGTTCATCTCATTTACAAATACATAGCAAGAATTATTATTAAATTTTGTAATATTCATTGACTACTATATCTTTATTTATCTAAAACTGTACTCTGAACCCCATAATTCTAACTGTAGAGCTTAAATTGATAGTTTATTCTATAAAAAATACTAGTCTCATATTAGATTTCAGAATTTCTTTTGTAACTTGGTATCAATATTTTGACAAATGAAGTAAAATAAGTAAGAAAATAAATTCAACATATTTTAATTTGATTTGATTGTTGTTTTATTCTACTGAAGGTACTTAAAATTATCACTAGTCCTTAATACTATACACACACACATACACACTTATGCACAAACAACCATTTCAATGTACTAAAATAAAAAGATATGCAAATATACTAGAGCTTAAACATTTTTTTATATATTATGCCTTCCAGTAAGCTGTTTATCGAGTGTCAAGACAAAATATATTAAGTAGTTTTTCACTTTTTAATTTATTATCTATTCTGATAGAAATTCCTATACATAAATATGTGTAGATATTTGCCAAATCATCCAATTAAATATTTTCCTATTTTTAACATATACTTTTATACTTTTACAAAAATGCAGTTATACTGACAGATATAGACTTGGATTAATATGTTTGAAAATATTAAGGGAGAAGAGCTGTGAAATGCTGTCATTAGGACACTCAGAAACTCACAACAACTATTGGCTATTAACAAAGAACAGAAACAAACAATATATGCAAATGAGATGAAGAGTGGGACATAAAATTGAAACAGTGGAATACTGTGGGGACGCAGGAGGAGATGGATGAGGAAATATGATAATATCTCATTGTTCATGTTAAGAACTTCCAAAAAATATGTTTCTTTTTTTTTACATTTTCACCTTTTTTTTACATTTTTTTATTTATTTATTAAAAATTTCCACCCTTCCCCTCCTCCCAATTCCCTTCCACTCCCCCAACTCCCTCTTCCGCTCTCTCTCTAGTGCTAAGAGCAGTCAGGATTTCCTGCCCTGTGGGAAGTCCAAGGTCCTCCAGGTCTAGGAAGGTGAGCATCCAAACAGACTAGGCTCCCACGAGGCCAGTCCATGCAGTAGAATCAAAACTCAGTGCCATAGTCCTTGGCTTCTCAGTCAGCTCTCATTGCCAGCCACACTCAGAGAGTCCAGTTTGATCACATGCTCCATCAGTCCCAGGCCAGCTGGCCTTGGTGAGCTCCCATTAGATTAGTTCCATTGTCTCAGTGGGTGGATGCACCCCTCAAGGTCTTGACTTCCTTGCTTATGATCTCTCTCCTTCTGCTCCTCACGTGGACCTTGGGAGCTCAGTCCAGTGCTTCAAAGAATAGGTTTCTAATACATACAAAAAGAAAAGTCATTCTCCCTCCTCTTTCAGCCATAATCTGTCAATACTTTTCAGTAGAGTATAGTGGCCACACAAATACCATTTGTAATAAAAATAAAATTTTTAAAAAGGACAGAAATTTTGGAGAGGTTAGGGAAGTAGGAGGTCAATTCTGGGAGATATTTGGGGTAGAAAGTGAAAGTGAATAAGGTCAAAACACTTTGTGTGACAATCTAAAAAATTTAAGATGTACATATTCCAGAAATCATATAAGATGATAAAAATTAAAACAATATGTATCTCTCAATAGTGTGTTGTTTAGTCTCCATGGTTACGTATTTTCTCTGCTTTTATACTCCTATTGATATCCAGCATTATTATTTTGTGTCAGATAGAATTCAGAATGTAATTTTAATTTTCCTACTTTTATTGAGATTCATTTGGTATTAGATAATATGTGCTTAATTCTGAATAAAAACAATTGAATGCAAGAAAAAAACATTTATTTACAGTTTGTGTAATGTTTTGAAGATGTTTTTTAGGGCCACTTTACTTATTATATCATTTGATTCCATCATTTTCCTGTTTATTTCCAAATGGTGAATATTGATGAGAGTGGGCATGTTAAAATAACCCAGAAATGCTGTATTGGGGTGCATATGTGATTTTTAGATGTAATATTTTTGTTTTTGTAAAATTGGGTGATATATTAATGTATATATTTAAGATTATAATATCCTTTTGGCAGATTTTCTTCTGAGTATGAAGTTTCCAAACTTATCTTTTTTGCATAGTTTTAATTTGAATTACATTTTGTCAGATATAAGAATACATATGTCTGACTAAGTCTTAGTTTTGTTTGTTTGAAACAACTTTTGACTTCCTTTCACCATAGATTGAGATGTACTGCTTGGAGGCAGTCAAAAGATTCTATTTTTGAATATATTAATGTCTCTGTTTTGGAGTTTGGAACTTAATAATAGAGTTATCAAACAGTTCATTTTAATTCCTGTCATTTTGTTATTTGCATGAAATTCTATGATTTCTATTTTGATTTAGTATTCTGGAATTTTTTTTTTTGTTTCTTGTGCATTTTTGGGCTGTGTTTAAACTTCTGTTAAGATAAAAACATTCCTTTGATTATCCTGTGTTGACCTAGCTTATTGGTCATGAATTTCTTTTATCTGTTTTTACAATAGTAAGATTTTCTTTTCTTTTGACAAAAATTAAAAGTTATGCAGCATATGGTAGCTTGGTATGGCATCTACAATATTTCATGTTTTATGTAGAACATTTACCCACTCCCTCTGGTATTCGTAGTCTCCACTGAAAAACATCTATTGCTTTTCTAATGGATCTCACTGGGTATGTGATCTGTTGTTTCCCTAGGTACTTTCAATATCCTTTTTTTTTAACTTGCATTTTGATGTAAAATGCTGTGGGACAATGGTTTATACCCTGTCAATTGTATTTTAATAAAATGCTGAATGACCAGTAACCAGGCAGGAAGTAGATGAGGGACAACAGGCAGGAAGTAGAGGCACGACTAGAGAACAGGAGAATTCTGGGAAGAGAACACAGTCTGCAGTCATGATGCAGTCACAGAAGAAGCAAGATGTGACTTCCTCATCAAATAAGGTACCAAGCCACGTGGCTAACATAGACAAGTATAATGGGCTAGTATAATTTGTAAGAATAATAAGAAGCCTGAGCTAATGGGCCATTCAGTTTATAACTAATGTAGACCTTGGTATGATTCTTTGGGACTTAACAACTGTGGGACCTGGTGGACCAGGAAACCTCAGTCAACAATAGAACATTTCTGTTCTGGTCCTGTCTACTTGATGTTCTGTACATCTCTCGACCTTAATAATATCACATTCCTTAGATAAACAAAGTTTTCTGTGGTGGTTTTGTTAAATAATATTTGTCTCTTTGATTTTCATCTTCTCTCCTATACCTATTATTCATAAGTTTGATATTTTAAATACTGTTCCAAAATTTCTAGATATTTTGTTGAAGATTTTTATTGTTTTTATTGAGTTATATATTTTTCTCTGCTTCTGTCCTTTCCTCTCCCCTCCCCTTCGACCTCCTCCTATGATATTGTGCTCACAATTTACTGAGGAGATCCTGTCTTTTTCTACTTTACCTGTAGATTAGATAGATTCATGTATGCCTCTCTTAAGGTCGTCTTTGTTGTCTAATTTCTCTAGGATTGTGAATTACAGGCTGTTTTTTCTTTGATTTTTTTGTTATGTCATTTATGTATTTTTTATTCATTGCAATTTTTTAGACTGGGTGATACAATTATTTCACTTTTTTTTTCAAGTCCTAATATTCAATTTATAATACAACACTTAGCTTTAACGTATTCTGTAAACTTTGTTTAGGAAAGTCCAAGCTGGTCATGGGTCTTACTGGATAAAAGTTTTTTTAAAGATGTATATGTTTTATATATAAAATCCAAGAAGAGCAGATGCTAATCTGCTATTCAGGGATTTTGTTGAATTTTCTTAATGTTTGACAGTAACTCCTCACCACTGCATTACAGAATTTGGACCCAGACAAGGAGACAATTGACCCTTTATTATAAACAAATGTTAGTTTCTCTTCATTTTAAATCTGAAGGTTTAATTTCTGCATCTGGAACCCTTTTCTGTAGTGATTTGTTGGAAAACACAAACTTCAAGAATTTTCTTTTTTTCTTTTTCTTTTTCATTCTTTTTTTTTCCAGCATTATTAGGAGAGAGACTCTCAGTGGCCTGTCATGAAGTCCTGAGTTCACATCCTGAAGAATTCCTCCTTTGCTTTATTCTCCAAACAATCTTATATATCAAAACATAAACTTAGGGGTAAAATCATTAACATTTTGTTTCCTAGGTAACAAGGTGAATGGCTTTTATTCATGTCCACATCTACCTGTGTGTGTCATGTTTATATATTATTGACAACTCATTAGGTTTTCACTGCTGACATAGTACATTCTTCTACAGTCCAAAATCGTCTTATCTAAACTAGATTAACTTTAAACTTGTAAAACAATAGTTTTAAATTTACCCATATTTTTAAAAGATGTAAGAGGTTAAAGAAAGAAGAGAAAATCTACTGAGACAAGAGAGAGAAGAAGACAGAAAGACAGAGTTAGAGGCACACCTAAACAAAGAGAATGTATACTTCAAGATAGATGGGTTAAAGGAAAAGTAAACATTCAGTTCTATCATTGATAATACAATATATAGAGAAATATAAGACACAGTGCAGTTTGTAAGTCTGAGAGAAGTACATTAAAATAAAAATTGCTACTTTTTTGTAAGTTTATAATTAGAATTTAGTTCAACACACACTACTAAAAGCTGACTGAAATCATTTTTCCTTTATATTTTATTACAGTACATCCAAATCATTAAAACTTCACCTTTTCTTATTTAAATATGAGACCTGGATTTTTGTGCTATTCAAAGAGCATCTATATAGCACATTCTACAAGCTTTGTACACAAGTATGATGGAATTTAATCTGCCCTGGTTCCACTAGCACAAAATAATTAGATATCAACAGAGAATTAGTGAAGTGTAGCCATTACACTAGATTTCACTAATTCCTCTTTCTTCTTCTGTTTAATGTAATTTCAAATTCAAAGTAATTACATTTGGACAAGGTTCTTTGGTTAAAAGTGAAGCTGATTATTTAAAACTTAAACTCTAAGGTACTTGAATGAAGCAAACCGTTCTGACTGATCGATTTATTTGCCACTTTTCCTTACAATGTCACGAAGGCCTACATTTAATTACAGTGAGATAACATTAATAGGGTTCTAATCAATTTAGTATAAGCAATTTAATAGCTTTTTTATTTTTAATAATGAATATTATTTTTCATAACATCATAATCTAATTGCCATTGCCTTTATATCATTGAACATCTCATTATATGCATGAAAGGTAAATCATGTTTACTTTTTGCAATGTATTTCACATTAAAATTTTCCATGGGGTATGAATAAATGAATAAATTGTACACTATATTTAACTGATTTATGAATAGATCAAGAAATGGAATCAATAAATGGTAGACATTGGCTTAGTGCTATGCTAACTTTTTATAGACTTACTGGTGGTGGAAGCAGATGATCTGCCTCAAATTTCAAAATAATTGGTTCTGCTTTCTTTTTATCAGAGAGAGACATGTAAGGAAAGAGATAACATGAATTTAGATACTTGATCACTATATGATGAAACTTATTGTGGAAGCTACAAGTCTGCTTTACAGATTTATTATAATATGACACACCTTATTTGCCCAATGAATACAGTTAGATTTCCCTACAGAGTTAATATTTTAAAAGATACCTTTCTGTGAACATATTTTATTTTCTTCCCAATGATAGCATGAGTTTCAACTTTGCATCTCCACAATGATAATAACTATTGTCCTATGATGCCTATATTTCCTGATGTATTTACTACAACCATTTAGAATATGGGGTTTCTGAAGCACTAAGAAGAAAATATAATTTACTAAGTAGTAACAGAATATATGATATCACTACTGCAGTGAAAACAAATAATAATACAGTGAATTTGTGAGACCAAGTCTGAAACATAAGAAATTGAATTCTAGAACATGTTAATTAGCACTATTCCGGAGCCAAAAAGGGAATCAGAGATCCAAACTGCCTCATCTTTAATTTTGGTTGTAGAAAAATATTTTCAGCCCCAGATAACATGTTCCAACATGAAAACAGTTACATAAGATTTATTAGTTACAGGACAAATGAAAGTCAAAACCAAAGCTCCATGAAATATATTGGTAAGGATCTTAAGTTAGGGGGTTTTAGTTAAGTATGTAAATTTCAGTTGTACATTTCATATGTTATCTAATAGTACTCATAGTTTTTGGCTTTATATAAATTAGTTGTCTGCTAGAATAGATATTAAAACTTTTACCTGACAATTAAATCATATTATTTCAGACACAAGAGTGGAGGATGAGTAGTTAATAAAGTGAATAACAATAGCTCAAGACTATGCAGTTCTGGGATGCTCAGCATCAGACCCCGTGGTTAGGATATTCTAGTCAATCCTCCAGCCTTTAACACGCATGTGGTTTTTCTGAAAACTTTGGCTTATATAATTATTTTTTAATTTCACAATTATTATTAGATTAGTGCTGTTGGAAATTAATTTACTTACAGAAGAATCATTTTATTGAACGTTTAGTACAAAATAACACCCAATAGAAAAGTGTATGTGTAAGTACATGCATTCTGAATCAAAACAGTAGACCTACCTCTAATTGTTTAGGGAGTGCATATGTTGGGAATTGTTTTGTGAGTTTATACCCAGTAAAACTATATCAATCACCTCATTCATTTTAATAAATAATGTTTAACATATGTCAACATATTGAGTGAGTCACATGTTTATTTATTGTCAAATAAACATAAAATTAAAATTAAGAGTCCTTATATAATTCTGCAATTATATGTTTTTCTATATTTTTCATATTTTCAGGATATTGTGCTTATTTTCCTGAAGAGTTAAAATGTTATTTAATGATCAACAGTAAAAGGGAACATAATGTTTCAATCTAAGAAAATATGAAATTCATAATTCTTACACTAAACCTATAATTTATAAGTTTCTTTAAAAATACCATATAGAAATTAAAACTATGACAATATTCATTTAATTTTAATTTCTTCAAAATACCTAAAATGAAAATCTAAACCAACCACTGAACAGGTAGAGACATTGAAAGGAAAATGTGTGATATACAACTTGGGATTTAGACGTTAATGTGCACGTTGTCCATTATGAATTAACTGGATAATTTAGTGTCTAACCAATGGGCAACACATTTTTGGACAAGGCACCTCAATGAACCCTGGTTTGTTGGGGCAGCTGACTCTTTTTAGATGTTCGCATTTCTTATTGAACAACATACCCTGGGCTTGCTTTTGAAACAAACCCAAGGTTGGCTTTTTCTCTAGCCCTGAAGCAGTAGTAACAAACCATAAGTAGACGCCCAGAAAGTCTGGTCTTGGATGTCATCCAGAGTTGACATGGTGTAAATGAGGAGAGACGCATGGGAACATAAGCAATCTGCTTAGTACTTCTGGAGCCATAGATACAAACAAAGCCAAATTAGGAAAACTGGAATAAATGCATAATCTTTCAAAGCCCAGCAGATTTATTATGACAACAAGCATCAAGAAATTACAGGGAATCCTTGATGAATATTAAAATATGGTGGGAGATATTGACCCTGTCATAATAAGTATGTGAAAACTCAGAGAATTTAAAGCAAAGTAGAAAATAAGCAGCCTCATATATATATATATATATATATATATTAGAGATTACATCAATGAAATAATCTCCTCCATAGAAAAGCAAACAATGGAGTGGGGAGGTAATCTAGAAAATATTTTCAAGTGATACATCTCACAATGGACAGATGTTTAAAGTGTGCAATTCAATTCCCAAAGTGATTTTCAAAAAGAATGATAATGAACAACCAGATTTAAACATAAAAAATAGATCTATATAGATATTTATGAAAAGAATGCACATAAATAAAATAATGAAAATCTTCAATTTGGTGCTGCAGAGAAGTTAAATTGAGTACTGTACTTGCAGATGTCTAGAGTTTGATTCCCAAAACCCATGATGGTTGACTAACAACAACCTATAACCCCAACTCAAGATTATTCAATTCCTGTGGCATTCTAAAACCTGCATTTACCTACAGTTGAATATGTATGATTCCCATGTGGATTCATAGTACACAAATGGACATATGATTTAAAAGTAAAAAACGTATTTTTAAACATTCAAAATCACTAAATCATTAGAAAAACACAATGAGTTATTACTTTACCCAGTAAGGATGTTTATTATCACCAAGACTACAAGTATTTGTGAGTAAAGTCAAGAAAAAAAAAACTTAGTGTGAGGAAATGGCTTTGTGGTGAAGAGCACTTGTTACATAACCATGAAGACATCTTTGAATGCCAGTGCCCACAAAACAAGTGAGGCATCCCATTCATGATGGTAACTCAAGTGAGAGTGCGCAGAGAGACAGGACCTCTGGGTCAAACGGCCAAAAAATACTTAAGGACATGTTCAACTTCCTTAGTTATCAGGGAAATGCAAATCAAAACAACTTTGAGATACCATCTTACACCTTTCATAATGGGTAAAATCAAAAACACTAATGATAGTCTATGATGGAGAGGATGTGGAATAAGGGGAATACTCATTCATTACTGGTGGAATGCAAGCTTGTACAACCACTTTGGAAATCAGTGTGGCAGCTTCTCAGAAATTGGGAATCAACCTACCTCAGGATCCAGCAATATCACTTTTGGGAATATACCCAAGAAATTCCCAATTATACTACAAAAGCATTTGTTCAACTATGTTCATAGCAGCATTATATTACATTATTTGTAATAGCCAGAACCTGGAAACAACCTAGAAGGCCCTCTGTGGAAGAATGAATAAAGAAACTTTAAACATAATTCTAACGGAAATTCTGAAAAATATAAACTCTTAAAACTGACAAACATAGAAGCATTATAATAAATAAACTTTGAAAAATGTTTTGAATAGCCAGTGACAACCAATGCAAAAACACAGAAAAAAAAATCAAGTGACTTTTTATGATTTTGCAATATTTTTTCTAATTTAGTAAATTTCAATGATTCATTAAAAAAGTAAAAAAAAAGACTATTCTTTTCCTGACTTTGTGAAGAAGCACATGTGTGCATCTTTATGAACCAGGAAACCAGTAGGCAATGCACGCTTTGCATAGGAGAGTGAGAGATTCTTAATGTTCTGTTTCCTAGATACTTGTTACACATTTTATTTTGTTTGTGTGCCTTGAATCTCAGGACATTAATTTGAAAATTCTTAAAAAATATTCAATAGATTTGCAAAGTTTAAATTGTGAAGACACAAAGGAGAGCACAGGAACAATGACTCTCATTCTTTAGTATTCAGCCTTAGTGATGTCTGATATTTCATAAAATCATTTGCTGACTCTAATCCTTATCTCAATGACTCCAAACCTTAATCCAAATGGCCAAAGTCAATCAAAACAACAGTGCCACAAGACTTACCAGTTAGCAAATAGATAGGCTCTCATGAATGGCACTTGATGCTAATACCAAGTAACTTTCCTCTGACTATTTTGAAATAATACCTGCTCACTCTCTCCTCTAACAGGCCCTTTGTCTGACAGTCTGCCTCCAGATTAAATCTCTCCTTGAAGAACACTTCCTGAAAGAAATCTTCTATATATTTTTTTTTATCTCTTTGCCCATTTCCACAGCAATTTCAAATGATCATCAAGGTTCCCAGTATGACACAACTTAATTTTGTTCTTACCTGTTTTAGAGTGTGGAAAAGAGTAATCAGTATCCATGTTGCTAATGTTTCAGTAATTTTTTATACTGCTTTGGCATTACAGTAAAACGAAAAAATATAAATGGTCAAATTGTAAACATTATTTTGGCAAATTTCCTTATACTATGTATAATCAACAGACCTACAAGTTGGTGAAAAATTTACTAAAATGTTTGCGTAGACATTATTTTGCAAGGTTTCTTTGTTAAAAATTTTAGGATAAAAATTCCTCTGGAATTTACAATTAAAAATATGGTTTATTACCACAATATTTCACAAATACAAAGGAAGACAATACAGTAAATTAGCCCATTTTCTCACATTTTAGATATATATAAATTAAGACTCACAATTTCTAAAAGTATATAATCCTCTAATTTAATAAAGTATACTATTTTTTTACTGTAGTCCAGATGTTTTCTAAACTTTAACAAAATATTAAAATTTAGTATTCCCATGTAGTATAGTTCACCATTATTCAAGGACTGAACGGGTAATATGATTACGTACAATAGATGAACAATATTTGCTAAAGGCAGATTTACTGACCTCAGAGTATCTACAGACACTTTTCTTATCTTTATTTTCTAAATTATATGGATAAACTACTATTTACTTAGCAATTGATGGTATTAGATATAAGTAGCCTAAAGATTTTTAAATTATATGAAAGTGCTACAGTTTGGCATTTTTGAGTGTCTCATGTTATAACATCCAGGTCCTTTGTGCCTGGGACACTAAGTGGGCAAGAGATAGAGTAGCAGTGGTGAAAGTATATGATAATTCAAAGTGAGTAAAAATGTGGAAAATACTTCAGAGAATTGGTGTGGTAGTAGGATTATTCATATATATGACTCAAGATTTCCAGGTTCTTTTTCTGATATTCTTTATATGCATGTAGGCACATGGTGAGACCCCAAAGGTTGGGAATGAGCTGCATCCTACCATCATTGACAGTTGAACTTCTAAATGCAGAAACTCTCTGCATGCAAAGGTTGCCTATCCACAATTTTCCATATGAAAAGGTAAATACAACTTTTCCTCTGACTGATCAAAAACAGATATGCCCTTACTGGCTCGTATACAGCACTGGGTAAACCTGGTCTTATTTTTCTCTCCTTATCCTGGAAAATCCTGCTTCCAACTTATCCATTGAAAGCGAGGTGCTGGCTATTGAATTAAGGACAGATAACTGTCCCGTTGCTGACTCATCTATGGAGTTTCTCATTTGGTCGCCTTCATATGCTCCACTGTATTTTTAAAATTATTCATATATGTTATGAACATTAGTGCTTTGTCTGCATGTATGTACACCATGAGTATGGTTAGTGTCCATGGGAGTCAAAAGAGGACATAAAAACACTGAGAACTGGAGTTGTAGATGTTTGTGAGACACTTTCTGCATGACAGGAATCAAACTTTGGTCATCTGCTAGAGCAGCAAGTCCTTTGAACCACTCACCCACCTCTCCAGCCTCCAGGATACATTGTTTTATATAAGAAATTTGAGCACCCAAAGATATTTGGGTGCATGTCTGTGTGCCTTCACAAGAACTCTAGAATAAATCCTCCCACACATATTTGCAGGAACAATTGTGTATCTTATTTTTATCAATATGTTTCATAATGTCTGATTTGCAAGTATTTAATGTATGGATATCAATTATTACTCAAATGTATAATGGTGATCTGGATTCTGTATAGACTAATAGGAGAAACTACTTTTAAAGTTTTTGTACATTCTTAGTAAGACACATTTTAAAAATATTAATTCCTCTCAAACACAGTTATAGTGTCCTTTGAAATAGATTTGATTCTGCTGTTTTGTTTGTCTTGCCATTTTGTTTCTACTTTTGCAATAAACCTTTGCAGTATGGTGGTAGTGAATATTAGCACAGATCCAAGAGAAAGGCCAAATACATGTAGTTTACATCCTACCCTTATGATCTTGAAAATGTAACCCCTGCCCCGAGCATCTACAAATATATTTGCTACTCCTTTGAGATAATTGTCTTAATTAAATTAGCTAATACCAGTAATGATTTTGAACATACTGCTAGACTAACACGTGGTAATATATGAGTTTTAGATATTTTAATAGGTTACAATAGTGTTGAATGCTCCTTAAGAGAAAGTTATTGCTTTCCACTCAAGAATTGAATCTACTTCTGGGTAGAGACATGTCGTCTTTTCCTCCCTTAAAAGATATTTACGTGAGGCAGTCAATCACCTGGACAGGAAACCACACCTCAAGAATTTGGACTCGTTATAAACTATGATAAAGTGATAGAAGAAAATACTGGACCTTCAATGAAATATTGAAAATTTCCTAGTCAGAATCTCCGAGTTGGGTCAGTCAGTCTACTTGAAAAGAACCATCTTTTCTCCTCTTTTTCTTTTAGACACTGCCCAGAACTACTTAAGTATACTTAGTGGCTTTTGTAGTACATTGGCGTTTTCATTCTTTCTGCAAGTAGCACTCCCAGCCACGTGATTTTGTCTGCCTTCAAGATGACCTCCTTGCCAGCATAGCTCTAATTGCATGGTTTTTTAATCTCTATGTTCTCTCCTGGCAGGTTTAGTTATTGACAGTTTGCCTGCTAATGTTTCTTGTTTTATTTTTCTTCTTTCTTTCTTTCTTCTTTTCTTTCTTTATTTTTTTATCTAATAAAGCTGTCCTCAAGTTTCTGTTCAAGCATTATATTTAATAAATATGCATATAATACTTGGTGATATACTATAGCAAAAGTAAAAGCATGTGAAAAGAAGATCATGAAAACAACCAAAATGAAGACAATATTATTTTTCAATGATATACTTTATATTTAATAAAGGGAAATATCAAGTTCAGTTATAGTATAATAGAAAATAATTCTGAGAAAGTGAATCAAAAATCTAATTAGATAAACCAGTTTTTTTTTTAAAGATGAACAACTCAAAAACAATCTACATAGAAAATAATATTATAATATCATCACCAACACCATTCAGTGTTTAGAACTAATTTTCTTTAATTCATCATAAATTGTTTTTCATAAATTAAACCAATTATTTTGATCAAATAGATTTAATTCTTTGTAGTAATATATAGCAAGCATCACACTTGTCCTCAGGTTTATCTCAGGGATAGTTAATACATGGAAAGTTTGTGTTTTTTGTGATTCTACTGAAGCAGTTGGGCACTATACAATTTAAGGATGTAGAAAAGCTTTCACTAGTTATCTAACAAAATAAGGCTGCAACTGCCTCCTTCTTAAGTGTATCTACTAGGAGCCTAGAGTATTAATTCTAGACCTGTGATATGTTAATAAAACATACAGGTGCCAACCAGTCTCCATTTTCCAGCCTTTAAAAACTTAATTTCCAAATTTGGGAGTGTCACTGACTTCACAATGTAAATGCTTAGAGAGTAGCCCTCCATTCATTCTTTCCAGTGCATAGGACATTAGTAAAGGGATCTATTGACACTCTTCTAGATACTAGACACAAAGTTTAATATTTTTGTAGATTAATCAATTAGAGAAACAAAAGAAAATTAGTCTCTTATTCCCTAGGTATGTAACTCAGAATGCTATGGTTTTCTCCCAGAAGGAGATTAAGGTCTCCAGAGGTATTTCATTTCCCTTTCAATTATTCAACAGATTTTTTTTAAAAAAATAAAGAAGTAATGTGGCAACACTTAGAGCATATTATTAGGTGACTGGATATGAATAACTTTTGATCAATTATTTCTGATAAATATCTAGTTTTTCAAACTAAGTTAATATATTTATATTTAAAAGGAACAACAGCAAACAAAATGCTTTTGCACTGTGAATAATAGTGTATAATAAAGATTCTGTTTACCAATATTTTTACATACAAATGGAAGTTCATTCATATCAAATAAAGGGAATCACAAAGAATCATAATAAATAATCATTTTGCCAGGAGGTAGAGGCACATACCTTTAATCCCAGTACTCAGGGAGGCAGAGGCAGACGGATCTCTGTGAATTCAAGGCAAGCCTGGTCTACATATTGGGTTTCAGCATAGTTAGAAATACACAGAAAAACCCTGTATCGAAAAAAACAAAAAAAAAAGAAGAGAGAGAGAGAGAGAGAGAGAGAGAGAGAGAGAGAGAGAGAGAGAGAGAGAGAGAAGCATTTATCCTACTAAGTATAGTGTCAGGATTATGGGTTTTGAAATAGGTGGCAATTAACATCACACACTTCTCTTGCAGAGGAGCACAGTTACGTTCTCAGTACCCTCCTCAGGTAAACTCACCAATGCCTGCAACTCCTGCTCCAAGGGAACCAGATGGCCTCATCTGGCCTCTACTGAAACTATTATGTATTCTTTCTCCCTCCCCTACACAGATATACATAACACTTAGAGGAGTGCCTAGAATCTTGCATTTAAGTTGATTCTAAGTCCAGTCAACAATCAAGAATAGGAATCCACAGTACTCATCTGTCTTGTGGAAGCATCGGGAGGGGAGAGATTCTGCTCTATCCTGACCTCCCCAGGTCTCAGCTAGGAGGCCTGGCCCTGAGGCCATTAAGAGCAGGGCAGGAGAACTGTCCCTGTCCCCTGTCAGCTGCAGTACTCAGGGGAATGATCCCTCTACTTCATCTGGGCAACACGATAGAGATGGCCCTGAAGGTACAGGTGGGGAAAACAGCCCCTGAGGGTGTGAAAGCAGAACTGATTCTATCCCTTGATCATCACTTCAGGAGCTGAAATAGCTGGAGCAATGCTGAAGAACTCACCCTAGTGGTGAAGACAGGGAAGAGCAGGTAAACTGACCAACTCTTCAACTACCGAAGCCCAGATCCAGGGTTAAGTGTGCTGGCCCACCCCAATAACCACTCCATCTGTGATCTGCTGGAACACAAGTGGGGAGCATCCGGTGGACTCAGAGCTACAGGTTTTTCATAACAGAGGGTAGCAACAGGATGTCCAGGAAGAATCTCATTGAGCACCCAGTGTTGATAGTAAAGCAGAGACTATGGGCTTTGAACCCAACCATTGTTTCTATGTAATAAACACCTGCATGTAAAGATGTATACATAAACGGGTTCACTGCATGTTTCGCTGTAGCTTCTATGACAAGATTTTCTCCTTTCCCCCCTTTTTATGATATTAAATTTTATTTTCTTTTATTTTGGCAGGAGAGGTTGCAGAGGCAGAGGGAAGATGCGAGGAGACGAGAGATGGGTGGGATCAGGATGCCTGATGTGAAAGACTCAAAGTTAAAATTTAAAAATTTTATAAAAGAAAAGAACAGGCATTACTATGGGCAAATGGTTTTCTAGTTCAGGCTTATTTTATTTCCTTCAGATACTGATTCAGAAACAGTATCTCTTGATTTTATGGTTGATTTATTTATTTTTTTAAAAAAATCAGTCCTGATCTCCATAGTGATTATATAAATTTACTCCTCCACTAACAATGTGAATCTTCATTTTATTCCACATTATTGGTATGTTTGTTTTGTTTTTATGTAATAAACATTATAAGTAGTCAAGAATCTCAATTTGTTTTGACTATTTTGTTTTGTTTTGTTTTTTGACTATTTTTTCTGTGGTGCTTAGGGGTTTTGAATATTTTAATAAACACATAGCTTACTTGCATTATTTATTTTACAGCTATCTCTCTTATCTTTACCTCATTTTTATAATGTTATTTTTATCTCTGTTCTAGTCCTTTGTTTTAAGTGCCTGCTCTATGTTTGATTGTTACAATGACTACATGATAAGTTATAAGGTTTTGTGAGGCCTCCAGTATTTCTCATATTGCTCATATCCCTTTTGTTTTTCTGCTTCTTTTGTGCTTCCATTTGTATTGGGGGTTTTCATTTTTAATTATATGAGGAATGTAATTGATATTTAATCATATCTATGTGTCTTTGTATGTGTCTTTGTACACACGAATACAGTGCACACAGGGGTCAAAAAGGGCATCAAACCCAATACAGTTCAGTACTGAATCATAAAAGGAACATATTAGACATGTAACATGCAATGCTTACATATTTGTAATAGTCAATATAATAATGAGGTGAATTACACCTATTTATTCAAACATTTTTTATCAGTACCTAATGGAAGATTCAAATCATTTCCTTCACTCTTTTTAATGTTGCATAATATGAATAAAATAGAATAATGGATTAAACGCCCTAGGTATTATTGAATATTGTCATTGCTCTTGGGGAATAAACACCTAGGTATTATTGAATGTTGTAATCTCTCTTGGATAACCTCCAGAACTGCACAGTAAGAGCCTATTGCTCAATATACCACACACTTGAGTTGTAAGTTTTAGAGTAATCAAGAAAGTACTTTTTGGAAGCTTCATCTCTATTAGCTAACTTTGAGAGTGCAAGAAAGTGTTATATACTCTACCAGCAGAGATAAATCTTCATAAATTTAACCTAACTGCCAGCCCTATTAACTACAAGAATGTCTATCATGGAAAGATATTATACTGGTAAAGTAATGGTAAGAATGCTATTGGAGAAATTATCTACTTTTTGACTGGATTTAAGGTCTGTTCTAGGAGATGGAACCCATACATGCCAATATTATTGGGTACTAGAACTTGTGACTAGATAGGTCATAGGTCCTAGGCAATCTTAATATTCTTATTCTGCTAAATGGCATCACATTAAAACGATTGCTACTGAGTTATTATTAGACTCCCAAGTTTAATCAGAGAGCTTATAAAGAGACCTACGACTTGTCAACCAGCATTCTATTCACATTTTTACCATACTGCTTCCACCAAAGCTTAGGGAGCACTATGGTAAATGTGAAGGAAACATCCAGAAGTGGTGCAGTGCAACAGTGTTTTCATGCCCCAACATGGCAGTTGCACATGAGCCCTTACAGTGATTACAATAGCATGAAGAAGACCTGCTTAAGCTCAAGCCACAAAAATCTCAGCGTGGAGGCAGGACAGGGTATAAAATCACAGGAAACAAACTCCCACCACTAGCTGAGGAGCTAATGATGACATTCTCTAGGCTATTGAGAGAGGAATCGTCAGTTTTCGTTAGGAGGTGAATGCTGATGGGTCCTATATTCAAGATTATTTGAGCAACACACATTAGACTCAGTGAGTTTTCAAAGGAGATAGAACAAATTAATGTTGGATTATGTGCGGTAGTAGTCACGCTGAGAAATGTTTTAGGTAAATATGACCAAATTACATATATAAAATTCTCAAGTAGGTAAACTATCAGTGGAAAAATTAAAAAACAATTTGTTAATACATGTTCTAAAATGTATGCCAAATAAAAATTTTGAAAAGGATGCTAAAGAGGACATATCAATATTAGTTTAATTCTCATGTTAACAGATAACACTTGCATGCATGTGAGGCCGGAGAAAGGCTCAGGAGTCTTGCTCCCTCACTCTCTGTTTATTCTTTTGAGACAGGGTCTCTAATTGAACCTAGATGTTAGGCAGTAGCCAGCAATCCCCAACAATCCTACTGTCCGCACTGCCCAAAGCTCTGACACACACATATATATATATATATATATATATATATATATATATATGAGACAATGTACAGCCTTTTACATGAATGCTAGAGATTCAAATCTCAGTATTTATGCTTACACAGCTAGCAAATGCTCTCACATAGGAAGCTATTCAAGGAATCATTTCCAGCATACTCCAATGTAAGGCTTTTTTTCAAGTAACTAAAAAGAGTCTACTAAAACACCAACTTCAGAATAAGTAGCAACTGACAAAGTCTTGGTAGTTGGCCTTGTTTTGCCTTCTGTATCCCTGAAGGGACATGATGTGATTACAGAGGCTTGCACTACTTAGCTGGGCTTCACATGGTTTCTGGGGATCTGAAGTCAGGTCACAATACTTGTCTGAAAACACTTCAGTTTCTTTTTTCTTAGTTTAGTATTATGTCCACTTTTATGGAAACAAGGAACTGTGTGATTTATTTTCTCAAAAAAATATAAAGATTAAGATGTATATAAAACCTATATAATTACTTACTTTATTATCTACAGGTACCAAATTCAGTTAGTATTTTTCTTTATCAAAATTCTAGTTATGGCTTCCCAAAAAGATCTTAACTGACAAATACATTGTGTATATATGGAGGTCAATGACTTGTTCTTAAGGCAACAGGGGCTTCTACACTGAGTGATGAATAGCATAATAGCACAGATGACATTTATTAACACTTATGTATTTTACAAATGAAGCCAAAATATTTATTTGGAAAATTTTGCACCAAGAGTTGGAATATGTATGATGTTAACATTCTTTAAAAATTATCATATTAATATCAATTCATGTTATAAACAACATTAATGACCTGTAGATTTTTTTTAATTGAGAAAGAATTACGAAAATAGATTAAAGTGACTGTGATACTTATTAAGAGATAGACTACAGGTACTGTGTTTTCTCTTTTTCTATGCGTACTATCTAGAAATGTATGATGAATAAAACCACTAAAAATTATTCAGGCTTCATGCCAAACAATGAATAGTTAGAGCAGTGAAATAATTATGGTTGGATATTATCCTGAAGATAAAGTATGAATGTTTTTATTGAGTTTATTTCCTAGGAGATTCCATTGCATTTTCTGACTAATATAATTTTATATTCCTTTGGACCATGCAAGCAACTTATATTTTATTAATGGTTGCTTACTTGAAATTTTAGAGTGACACCTTGAACTGAATAACTCGCATTTTTGCCAACTTGACTTTCTGAAAGAAACATTTATAATATTTTGAAAGATTTAAAAGCACTTTTGAAAAACATCAATTATTAATGAATTATTGTTAGTTTTTTTGCCTTACATTTTTCTATTTTAGAATTTAAGTTTCTGATCCTTCTGACTGCTTCAAAGAAAATTATATTACTGATTTTCATAGTTAGATGAACATAAAGTAAAACTCTCCTTCAATGTACAAAAAAGATTAATTTCTAATAAATGGTACTCAACGACAAAAGAATCCAAATTATTCATAAGGTATTTAAGTTTATACTAACTAAAACATGGAAATTATGGTGGCACAAAACCATGTCAAACTTGAAACTCTCCTGTTTACTTCCAGCAGTGAACCACTGTACTTGAGAAGAAATGGAAGGAAGTAAAGTTGTTTGCTTCAGCTCACTTTATTTCCTTAAAGACCTGTACCTTTGTGATATATTTTAATTTTTCATTATGGATTTGACATTTTAGGTTTTGATGACCTTCACAGTAACATTTTGCACACACACAAACACACGCAAACAATTTATACAAATGTAACCCATTAAATTAAATCTATTCAGATAGAAATAAATTTGAATATTTATTAGAGATGCTGTGTAATTTTGGTTTAAAATATACATAGCAGACACCTTTATTACAATAAAGTAGAAAGTTTATTGTGAAAATTGTATTATTTTAATGGTTAGAAAATGATATTGCCTTGAGGAAGAGGGTATCATGGAGTACTTTTATCTGTGAATGTTTTTGACCATAATTATTCAACTGGATAACAAAACATGTATTTTGCCTTAGGGTTAACACATAACCAATTTGTTTTACAAATCATCTAATTATGTGCAGAGTGCCTTCTCTCTGCACTAATCCCTGTACATTTAAATATAATTTCATATACTAGCAAAAGGTGTGATCTTTGTTATTCCCTTGTTTTGAGGGGACATGTGCTGTCACTGACCCACTCAGTCCCTTAGTCCCTAAGTTCTTCTTTACTACTATCAGTGGTAAGTAGTTATTTGCACATTGTAGTCATATGTGGAAAATAAGAACATTTTAACAACAAGAAAAATAAACTCTCAAACAGCTTTGATTTGATTATATTTTTAAAAGCCTCCAAGTTTATGAGCATATCTTCAATTACACTCATTTCACTTAAGTTCTTGTCATATTTTGCATCTGCAGATGAGTCATAATGTAATATTCACTTACAAAAGACATACACCTTTTCCTCAAAAATGTTTACCAGACATATCTTTCCAAATGTTTAAAATACGACTGTTTCACAAAGTAGCAAGTTGTAGTAATGTGGAGCAGCGGGCCACTTCCCTCCACCTGGCTCCCAGCTAGCTTTACCCGAAACAATTACACAGAAATTGTATTCTGTCTACTCCACCCACGTAAGGGCTGGCCTATCAAAAGGCCAAAGCAGCTTCTTTATTTAACCAATGAAAATAACACAGAGACAGAAGACTCTCCTACACCAGCAAGTCAGGATAAGTGAAGCAAGTATCAAGAAATACAATAGTCCCCTCCCTCATTTTAATGTGAAAATATTATATAAGTTTAGCACTTCTCAGCATGATTCATCTAAATTTCAGTGAGTTAATTCATACTTGCCTGTAAGCAAGTTTGATTAAGATCTTAATTTGCTTTAAAAAGGCATATGGAGTGCAGAAACAAAAATTCACCAGGACGGAATTCACTGCCTCTCAATTTAGTTCTCTCTGTAGATGTCTCTTATGCTTCTTATCTTCTTTAATAAGATTGTATCGGGTTATCTGCACTAAAAGTGAGCAATGATCACTGGCAATGCAGAGTTCTTATGTGTGCTTGAAATTATTATACAAAATGTGATTGGGACAAGGCTTAAACTTTTAGAACTAATTAGTATGAATTAGATCAGGTATTACCCATATTCAAAATTTAGCAGAAGAAAGAATTACAATGAGTAATGCCAGCTCTTTTTTGGGGAACAATTACTATACTCAGTGGAGATATTACATTTTCTTGTACTTTTATTTCTTGAACTCATTATGGTTGGGTTGCTCATTAGATGAATCTGGCAAAAGTTGTACTAGAGAGGAATGCAGCCAATGACTACACACCAAACACCATAGCAACTGAGAAATACTGTATGTAAACTCCACAACCTGATTTATTAGCATCAATGTTCACTTATTTTAATCACATCTAATGAAAACCATTTAATATAACTACTCTTCTTAAATTTTCTCCCTATATCATTTCTCCAAATTTTATATGTCAGTTTTCTCCTTTCTATTACAGATTGTGTTCCTTGAAATCTAAGACATCCTAAGCTAAAGGATTCAGCTAATATAGAATATTTATAGTAGCAAAAAGAGAATGCTCTTTTCCCATTATTGAAAATGAAAAATTAACTATCATCTTCAATCAAAATTTGCCTTCAATGGTGACACTGAACACTGTGAATCTCTATACTTCCACAGGTGCATCATAGCCATATCACGTTTTTCTTCTTAGAAATTGGCTTCGTATACTGTTCCCATTCTTTTGCAAAGTAGAAATTTTCCCTTTATGTATTTTATCTTCATTTGGGATCTGTCGTAAAATTGTAACTTAGCTATCCTTCTTCCACTTTTAAAAAAATATTTGTGATGAAAATATTTACTTTCCATTCACTCAAGAACTATGTGTTCATCAAATTTGATTCAGGATTCTTCCTTTATAATTTGGCACAACCTTGCATAGTAGTGAGATTAAAAAAAAATTGTTGGCAAGCCAGTTCCCTACTCCAAATTTTCATCTCCAAGTTTCATTATGCCCACTCTTTCTTTTGAACATACTTCTACTTTATTCAAGAGGTCTTTTAGTTATTTTTATCCTCTAACCATTTTCATATACTGTAGCTGCTCAAGGATTATATCAGGATGCTTATTTATACTCAAAACTGAGTAACAACTATAGACTTGAATTTTCTCCAATGAGAAGTAAAACAATTTATGCAACAAATCCTTTTCAAGGTCAGAGTGCAATATCCTGTTGTCTCCTGAGAGGAAAAAAAAATCTCTGCTTGGATGAACACAGATGTTCAAAATTTAACTTTACCGAAACCAACATACTATATATTTTGAAATAAATTTTTCTTGTAGTTTTCTCCTAATGTTTTGAAAGAGGTTGAGTCTCCAATTTTTGATCAGGTCAGACACTGAAGAATCATTTGTAATACATTACTCTGCTTTGCCTGTCTCAGAACCTAGCAGATCAATGTATTCAGTAACATTATCGAGTTCTTTCCTAGAAATATAGGCATAACTTAATCGAAATCTTGCATGCTAAATTCTTCACACCAACTTATCTTCCCTATCTCACTATTTTATATGTTCATCAACTGTTATTTCATAAACTTTGTAATTTCTATATTTACCAATTAGCAATTCCTTCATACATAATAAAGATGAAAAATGTTTTCAACAACAATGTAGTTCCTGCCGTCATTCTTAAACCTGATTATCATTTTATTCTTGCTGCAGCACATTCTCTCTTTCCAAATATTGTTTATGTTACTTGCTCTCTTATCTCAGATAACTTTGCGTCACCAGAGAGGGATATTTATGTAGGCTTAGGAGGAAAGGTCAAGACCACGCACCTGTGCAGGTATCACCTATGGTTGGGCAACAGATGTTGCTTCATCAAGATGGAACATGTTTAGGAACAGTCAGCGCTCCAATTGGAATAGAGAAATCAAGAGGGAGAGCTTTATTCATCAGTCATCTAAACTACTTTTGTTTATTTATTCATTTTTTATCACTTGTACTGATTTTGATATCTGTGTATGTGTGTCTGTGTGTCTCTGTGTGTGTGAATACCACAGCACATTTGTGAAAGTCAAAGGAAAACTTGCCATTATCTTATTGCACTATGAATGTTTCTGGAATCAAACACCAGTCATCAAATATGGGGACTGGCAAGCACATTATGAATAAACCAACCCTTGGACCTGGAAAACTTTTAATTTTTTCAGATATTTAGGTATGGTGATCTGTAATTGTAAATATTCATGCTACTTTGTTGAAGACCCTCTGGCAGCTTGGCTGTCGTGTTGCAAGGATCACAATAAAGAATGTAACATGTACAAATTACTACTGTTCTAAAGAGATGTATAAATCAATGTATGTGAAATCTATAAAAGTACTTTAAATATATAACCCTAAATTCTAAAATATCATTTCAATTTATTTTTAAAAATTATTTGTGAAATATTTTCAATTTTTAAACATGTGCTACTTGAAAGTATATTTAATAAACAATAGTTAACTTATTGAAACTGATGGTTCACCCTGTAGATCCAGGACTCTGGAAGCAGAACCTAGAGGAGCAGAAGCCCGAGAGTGGCAGGAGCTATGCAAACACCCTGCTTCAATGTTTTTTTTAAAAAGAAGTAGAATTAGCTAAATTATATTCATGGTTTGAATGAGAACAATGCATTTTTAAAATTAGTTTTAAAATAAAACTGGTTCTGCACGCATTTTTAATATAAAACAGCAAAGCATACACTTTCTCTACAATAGTGCTCTTCGGTTTTGACCCTGCTGATGTTCCAGGCTAGACACATATTGCTGTGAGGAGCTGTTCTTTCACTACATGCTCTGGAATATCAGCAAGGATTGTAACTAACACTTCTCTTAGAAGGCAATCAGAGAGCTTCCAGATAGGACCAACAAGTTAAAGGACAAAATTATTCCAAAAAAGGAGAACATCTTTTCTTAACAATAAATGATCCCTTCACCAATATTTGCTTTTCCCTGTCCCAGTTATAAATCAGCTTTAAGAAAACATCAAGTCATGTTTTCATATTTCAGGTAAAAGACATAGATCATACTGTAACATTTTAACTTTTCCCACATTTTTTTTATAATTCTTCAATAATGAAAGTAAGCAGAGATGTTTAAGAACAGAACAACACACATATACATTCAATACATATATGTATGTGTGTATTTATATATATGTATATTACATATCTGCTTTTATTTATTTGTTTTATACTTCAAAGAAAGAGCAAGGCTTGAATTAGATGAAATGAATCAGAAGACATTTTAGTAAGTACTCATGTTGTTGTTTTGAAAACCTCATTTTATATTTTATATTAACATATAAAATCATGGTAATTGTCCTTGACAAGAAGATATATGAAATGTTTTAAAAAGCTTTACTTGTTTAATTTCTGCTAATAAAATTATACATATATTGACTGTATTACCAAATGCTCTGGTCTGATGGTGATGAGCATAAGACAAAGGAAAGTAGCCAAAGAAGAAAACCTTAGAGTTGTCAGTTGGCCAGATGACTCAGCTAGGGAAGGCATTTGCTGCAACAACCAGGTACATTGTTTGATCCTGAAAGTCACAGAACATTGAAGATAACAAAGACAGACTGCATAGTTTTCGGCAAGTATGTCAAGGCACATTTACATTAATGTTTTCACACACATTGCACACATACATACACAAAAGAAAGAAAGAAAGAAAGAAGAAAAAGTAATTTAAAAATAAAAGAAGAGGATAGAAAAGAAAAACCAAACTACTTAATGCCTATATTTTTCTAATATAGTTCTTTACTTAATGTTTTTCTTCGGTAAAAATTCTTCCAGTTTTCATGACTACAACAGAATAATAAATAAATAAAATAAAATGACCTTATCCAGCATGAAATATGCCATGTACTGAATTTCATATATGAATATCAAAAGTATAGCTGAATTTTTTTTGTAGTGACATAATACCTTTAATGCCAGCACTCAGGAGTCAGTGGCACGTCTTTTGTAGTTTCTGTTATTGTTCCCATTGAAAGATCAAACTGTCAACTTTGAGAATAAATAATTGCCAAAAGGTTGCCTATTGCAAGGAAAATAAAAGTCTTCAGTAGACAGTGAAAATGAAAATGTATAATGTCTTGAGAAATAAAAGACGGACTGAAACATGTTACCTGCATCCCTTATTGACCCAAGCACTCACCCGGTATTAGCATCTATTAGTTTCTTAATTCACAAAATTAGATTACTATTTAATATTCACTGCAGGTTTTATTTTTAATATACATTGCAAAGAATTTTGTACAGTGTTTGATACTGAACATGAACTGAGCACACAGAGAGGGAAAGAGCTTCTGCTGTAGATGTCCATGAAGTCTGACTTCCTTTCTTTTGCATTGTGGGCTCTGAGGTGACTGCTTCCTCCCTAAGTGTTCTTGATCCCTTCTATATCAGAGGTTTTGTAATCAACCTTTCCTGCAGGATGGTTAGAAGATGTCACAAAGTGCTGATATATAACAGTCAGTCAAGAATGGGGATCATTTACTGCTATACTGAAAACTTCTGCTTCTGTATACCTCCAAGTCGTTTGACCTGACTTTTATGAGGCTGTAGGAGAGTTGTCCAGTATCTCTGTTGTCCCTCTGCTTGCTGCTTCTTTTCCTCCCCTAATTATTTTGTTTTGTTCAGATCTCACAAATTCACCAGTGTAATGTCTTTCTCTGACCCTCTATTAGCATGAAATTTCTCTTGTATTATCCCTTTTATTTTTTTCTTTATACTTGTTTTATTTATAATGCATAACTGTTTTGCTATGCCTTTACATGCTTTGTCTTTCTCCATTGTTGAACTAAAAGTTGTTTAGGGACTTGAAGCATGAGTACATTCACACAGAACAGTGACCAACACATACTAGTCTCAAGATTGCCTATGAAACATGCTAGTATGTATTTCTCATTTGGTGACAGTTGAGTAGCTTACCTGTTCATATAGTTAAGACAGCATTTTAAGTGTGCAAATAATATGAGAATTAGAATTTAATTATCTTTATCTTTGGTGGAATACAATTAAGATACTTTGCTATATCACCACAGAAAACAATCAAATACTCTGCTAGAATATGCTACTAAACATGCTTATTAATTGCAAAATAGGAGAGATAATTTCCACTATAAATATTCCTTATTAGATCTGGCCTGACCAATTTATGCACAGGAAGTAATCTTATAAATGTATATAAAGTTCTCTTTTCCCCCTTCTTATATTAGCTGATAGCATTACTTCTGTCTTTATCATTTTTTTCTCTTTGTAGTTTTGTAGTTTCTATTTTTTTCCATAAGAATTGATGAATAAAGCAAATGACTGACACTTTTTATTTTCTTTATTTTTCTTTTGAAATATAACAAGAGTATTGGAACAGTCATAATTCAACTGTGATTTATAGTAGAGTATAGAATCAGAGATTTACTAGAGAGAGCTTATGCAGGGCAGGGCACAGTTTATTAGAATCTACTCCTGCATTTCTGGCTTATCGATAGCTCTAATTGTAGACACTGATAGCCCTGTTTGGTTGCAAAAAATGCAAAACATAGATGGCGAATGAGATAAAATTAATTTGGCTTAGTAAGTGTTTTTCAGAAACTAAAATTTTCTATAATGTCTCTATTGTTTTGTAAATATGGAACATGTTATCATGAAGAATATTAACAAGAGAGTTACCTCCTATTATTTTATTCAGTTTTGTTTAATGCATTTTCTCTAGTTGAATTACAGAGAATGGACAGTAATAAACATTAAAAAATATATCAATTCAAGCACACACACACACTATATATATACATATATAGGCACATATGAAAGTATTATTTTTGGTTTAAAATATTATTAAAATTCTAATACTACTGGAAGACTACAACTTTTTATATTGAGAGTGTTCAGAAGTTTTCCTCAATATTCTATTAGGCCTGTCAATTTATGAAAAATGGCACATACATATTATAATTTATCCTAATGCATAAATTGCAATAGAATGATTTATTATTATATTTCTATGCAAATTCTATCTCTAGATGTCTTTTCCCACTTCTATTAAATTTAGGACCATGTCATGACTTGTATAATTTTCAAATTATTATGCTATCATGTGATGTCTCTTTGTGTTCTGCTTGATCTGAGAAGTGCCCCCCTAGTGTGTAGATCTTTTAAAAATATGCAGTAAGAGAGAAAAGGGAGCATGTGTTCTCAAGACTCATACAGAGAAGTTCTGTTTTCCCATAGTCTCATAATTAGTCTTGATGGGTTTTTCAGTTTCACTCATACTAAAGTGACAGGCCTCCATTACTAGTTAGCAGCCATATTTCCTATATTTCACCAAGGATTTGTAGCCATAACAAATCTGTTAACTTTCTGAGTGACTGTCTAGGGCATTATTATCTATTCCCTTCTGACGTACACAAAAGCTGAGAGGGAAAGAGGGAGAATTCATCTTTTGGACTTCATTGAAATGCTCCAGTGTATGACATAGCCATTTCCATAAACATAAACTTACAAATTCCATGAAAATAAAGGCTTATTCTGTGGTGTTCATTTTTCACTTTGAATATGTGTAGATAGATATCTTTCTCAAGTTCCCATTATATAAATAGTATAATTTGGGGTAAATTAATCTTTGAACTGAAAATTATAATATTTCAAGATAAGATTATTGGTATTTCTTGTAGTTTAAGATCTGAAGAAGCTTAAACAGGAAGATTTTGAGGTCATTCCAGGCTACACGACAAGCTGATGTTCAAGGCATTAAAAGAAAAGTATTCAAAACTATTATTGGGACTAGGTTTTGAAATTGACGTGAAGAAGAATGGGGTTGTTTAAAGAGGGTCCAGTCACACCCTATTCACCTTAACATCACACAGTTACATGAAAATACTATAAATTACATTGCTCCATGATTAATTAGAATCATGTGAATTATTATGTGTTTGATATTACCCAGATATGTTGTCATTAGAATTTGTTAGTAATTCAAATAAGAAGACTGCAGAGAGGCTGCTTTTCTAGAAACTAATAAGAATCAAAGATCAAAAAGAAATTGGGCATATTGATGTGTCCTCACCTGAGTCTTAACTAGCCTTGTAATCAAGGCTGCTAGTTTTTTAATGATTCTGAAACAGACAAGCAAAATATGAATTCGACAGATGGTATTTATGACTATGAATCTTGCTGGCTTCTCATGGCATTGTGATACTTCTCTTACATAATAAAAGGCAAAGTCAGATCAGCCAAGAGCTGAGTGAGATGCACTGTGAGATTGCTCATCTGTCTTCATATATTTCAAATCTTTATAAATGTCTTCCAAACTATGATTTACCAGCCAAGGGTGAATCAAATTCTCTAAAATGCCCTTTATATGGCCAAACTCTACCTCTGTGAAACCTAACAGGGGGTTATCATTCAGATCTTCAGGACTATGGTGTTGCTGTCTCTATCTCAGTTACATGAGCTTCAGGAGTTGAGCGAGGAGAGCTACTCTCAGGTGAAATATTCCTTTTGTTTGCTTGCTTGCTTGTTTCTTTGTTTGAAATCTGTAGCAGCATCAGCACACTACTGAATACTCCTGTCTCGGTTAACTACACAACAACATTTGTGGGTGCTGATAGAGTTTTCTTCAGTGATGATGAGAAGGTAAAGCGGATAGCAACAGAAGGAGGAAGAGGGAGGAAGAGGGTGGGCAGAGATTCAGTGGTATGATACAGTACAAATCAAATGTTAATCACGAAGTGTCAAAGTGTCAGTAATAAGTGGTCTCCATTTCTGATTATCTTTTATAACTGGAGCTATTTGTATTTGAAGTAGTTCAGGGCTTACTGTTTTGATTACAGACTCATTGTAGATGGAGACTTTACTGCACCTTGCCTGGTCCAATTGAACCTGATTCTTTCTGCCTGTCTGTTACCAAATGACCACTCAGAGGCTTAATATCAGTTATAATTGTACGGCCAATGGCTCAGTTTTCTTACTGGCTAACTCAAACTATAAATTAACAGATTATTTTTTAGTTTATATTTTACCATGAGGCTCATGGCTTGTTACGTCAAATCTTACTTCCAAGGCAGGTACATGGCATCTCCCTGACTCTGCCTTCTCTCTCTCTCTCTGTATCTTCGTTTGAATTTTCTGCTTAACTATATTTTGTTGCCCAATGGTCAAAATAATTTTGTTAACCAACCAAAAAAAACAAAATACATACATAGGACATCCCACACCGATTAATGTCTTAATATTAATATGGTCATGATTAATTATAATTAATCTAAATTAATGTAAATTAATTAAATTAAATTAATCTAAAGATTAATCTAATCTTCCAATTAATCTAAAACTTTTAACTTGACTACAGAACTTGTTGACAGCATTCCACAGATGATTTTCTTTAAGAAGTAAATTTGAATCATCTCACTCTTTTTTTTAAGCTTTTACTTGATAATGTGTACTGTTCCCAAAGCATCAAATTAGCCTCCAATTTTTCTTTATAATGAAAACAACAACAGTGGGTACTTAATAAATCAAAATTTCTAATTCTAATTTTCTAATTTCTATCATATCCACATTCCTATAATCAAAGCTAAATCCATTTTTTAAATGATATCTAATTGTGACCACAAGTTAACATTTAACTAATTTCTACATTCTGGTTATTGGTTATAGATCAGAATAGTTATTTTTCCAAGTTTATTTATACCAATAGTGTATAAGTTTGTGTGTGTGTTTTGTGTGTGGGTTCTTGTTTGAGAAATGAATTATGTTGACCAAAATTTATGCTCTGTCTGCCAGTTACTAATTTGGTTCAGGGACAAAAGGAAAAAATGTCAGTCAGTGATCTCTGTACAGCTTTGTTTGTCCTTGGGCTGTGCCTGACCAAGGGCACTGTAGGACATTGGCAGATATTCCCACAGTCAAACAGATTGCAATGTCTTATAGCCAATGCTGATATCGAACTTCTTTCTCTGGGGAACTGTGTTCAGAGTTGAGGAAAGGTTCTTTTTTGTAGCATAATCTGTGCACTGTTCTTTGCAGAACCTACACAGCTATCTGTGGAGCATCTTTAAAGAACTTGTAATCAATTGGATTTGTTCACATTTTGAAATGCAGATATTTGAAATACTCCTACATAGAAAACACTCTGGTCGGTTTGCTAACTGTTGATAACCCCACCATCAAGTGATTGGCTAATTAAGAGATAGACATGACTCTGTCCAAATTTGAAATCTACTGTTGTTTAAACTCAGTTAATGATTTTAAGGATTAGTTTCCCATCCACACACAATTGTACACACACATGTGATATACATACAAATATATAAATGAGTCTGCATACATATATATTTAAGCATACTCTATACACACATAAACACATACAAATACACACCACACACAGACACACACACACACACACATACACAAATATAACCCAGTGACCTCCTGTATACCAAACAAACTCTGTCTCTGAGCTGTAATAGCAGTCCTGTGCATACACATAAAGTTTATGCAAGGGGTGCTACTATATATTCCTGATTTTTGTGGAAATTGTGATTCTCCTGTTTGTCTCTTTATTATGAGATTATAGATACTGTACAGTAAAACTTGCTGCAAATATACAAGGATAAACCACAAGTGGGAAGCAAGTATTCAAATGTTTTGGAGAGAGAATTCTGAGAACTAGGTGAAGTGAAAGAAAGTAAGTACCTGTTTCCTCCCCTAACATATGCATGAAAGAGGAAGTTGACAACCATGAAAGGATCATATTTAAATGACCTCTTATTTAAATTAATTTCAATACTTAACCTCAATCTTGTAACACACCATCCCAGACTTATTGAAGGCAACTGCATATGTGATCCTGGAATTCCTTGTAAATACCTTGCAGAAACCTCAGGAGGCACTAAGTTCCTGGCCCTCCAAGTATCTGGGAGGGTGTGTTCTGATTGCTGATGGCTGCTTCTGTTCAAAGAGCTGAACACAAATGATTTTGGCCACTTTTGTTACATTTTCCCCAGTACTGAAAGCCTTCCCCTTAAAGAACTCATGATAATTCCTTCCAATGAAATTGGAGACGGTAAAAGGTCACTCTTAACATAACAGACATTTCTTGAGAAAAGACTATTCTCCAGAGAAATAATAATTTCAATTTTACCATTTTCTTAATTTTACAAAAAGTATTTAGAATATTGCTGTGGGATAATGCTCATATACCTGTAAAGATTTGTCACTCATATTAGTTTAATAAAATGCTGATTGGCCAGCAGCCAGAAGAAAGTATAGGTTAAATGATCAGACTAGGAGAATTCTGGGAAGAGGAAAAGCCGAGATATAGTCACCAGCCAGATGCAGAGGAAGGAAGATGAGAATGCCTTACTGAGAAAAGTCACCAAACCACATGGCTAAACATAGATAAGAGTAATGGATTAATTTATCTTTTAAGAGCTAGTTAGTGATAAGCCTGATCAATGGACTGAACAGTTTATAATTAATATAAGTCTCTGTGTGTTCACTTGGGACTGAATGACTGTGGGACCAGGTGGGACAGGAACTTCCATCTACAGAATGTATGTAGATACGTTGTTGATAGATAACAATTTCTGTGCCTATTTGTGTTTTCAAGGTCATAGCCACACTTACCCACTGCTATGAAGTTTATAAAATTGAACTTAGCATATGACTATATACTTCTGAGAGCAAAGAGCGTTAGTCTATGAAACATTTACACAAGATGAATGATAATACGTAACATTATGATCTTGTATGAAAATACATTTAGCTATAATTGTAAGACCTGAAAACTGGAAACCTTTCTCAAACCTATCAAGATATGAATGGATATAAAAGCTATAAAGCACTATAATATAATATAATATAATAATAAAAGGAATGAGTTGATAATATATGTAGCAACATGGCTAAATTTTGAAATCATTGTGTTTAGTCACTAATGGTTTGAATATAAATGGCCTCCTTGCTCATATAATTGAAAGCATAGTAATCAGGGACTGGCACTCTCTGAGAAGGATTAGGAGGTGTAGGCCTGTTGGGCTAGGTGTGGCCTTATTGGAGAAAATGTGTCACTGGAGTTGGGCTTTGAGATTACAAGAGCCTAATCCAAGTCAAATGGCTTCCTTTTCCTGCTGTCTGTGAATCTGGATGCAGAACTCTCTCCTATTTCTCTAGCTCCATGTCTTCCTGAGAGCTGACTTGCTTCTTTTCCGCCATAATGGCAATATAATGAATCTGTCAAGCTGTAAGCCAATTGCATTTAAATGTTTTCTTTTATAATAGTTGCCTTGGTCATTTCTCTCCATATTAATAGAACACAAAGAATTCACAGCTAAGCACTGGGCCAAAGTCCTGAAGTCCAGGCATAGAGAGGGATAGTGATATTTTGAGCAAAGGGGTAAAGACCATGATTGGGATACCTACAGAAACAGCTGATTTGAACTAGTTGGAGCTCATTGATCCTGAACTGACAGGGAACCAACATAAGACTGAACTAGGCCTTCTAAATGTGAATGACAGTGGTGTGGTCTGGGCAGTTTGTAGGACCACTAGCAGTGGAAGAAGTATGTATCCCTAGTGCATGAACTGGCTCTTTGCGGTTCATTCCCTATGGGGAGATACCTTGATCAGCTGAGATAAAATGGGGAGGCTCTTGGTCCTGCCTCAAAGGATGTGATAGATTTTCTTGACCCCTCGTTTTCTCTGAAGAGTGGATGTAGGGTGGGGTGGGAAAAGGATGGGGGGAGGGAGAGGAAATGGGGATTGATATGTAAAATAAGATTTCTTTAAAAATAGTAAATAAATAATAAACTAGTACAAAGGCTAAAACAGTAACAGATATGCTTAAAGTCGGATGAAACATTCTGATCTGGAAGGAAGAGCTTAGTCTAAGAGAAAAAGTAGCTTTTGACACTGTGTTAGTTAGGTTTACTATTACAATGAGACAATATGACCAAAACTCCAAGGTGGGGATAAATCATGAGTTGATACAGAGGCCAGGGAAAGGTGCTACTTGCTTCATAACTAATTTAGCATGCTTTCTTAGAGAATCCAGAAACGTAAGCCCAGGGATGGCAGCACTCACAATGGACTAGAACCTCTCCCATCAATTACGAAATTAAAAAAAAAAATGTCTTACCTACAACCCAGTAATTTGGAGGTATTTCCTTAATTCAGGTTCTCTCCTCTTAGATGACTTTTACTTATGTCAAGAAGACATAAAACTATCCATCACAGACACGATTCACAAAAGACATTTTGAATGGATTTATCTACAAATATTAACTCAACTCCAAGACTCTACAAGAAAGCTTTGAAATCTTTCACAAGTCTGTGTAGCTGCATGAACAGGAGCAGAATGAATTATGAACTTTTCTCATGCTACCAATCTTTGGCATTGTAGAAAGGCAAGCTAAGATTCAAAGGGGGCTTAAAGTACAAAGGCTCTAACTTGCTCTGGAACAAAATACCATTTTAAAATATATAGCTTCTAGAAAATCTGGTGAGAGTATTCTAATGTCTACACTATTTTTAGTCTGATAAATTGTGCCATTCGACAAATTTCTTTCAGCTAGAAGTAGTAAACAAAAACATCCATGCACTTGACGCTTCCTAAGTTGTGGACACTCACCAGCACTTTGAGGGTGGAATGGCTGAGACCTGAAGTATGAGATTATTGACACTTAAACATTCCTTTCCTAAGAGTATTGAAGTACATGATATGTATCCCAAAATATGACATAGACTAAAGCAAATGTGTTAGTATTCTTAGCACTTCAGAGTTTGTTCAGAGCTTTGTGTGTGTGTGTGTGTGTGTGTGTGTGTGTGTGTGTGTTGTTTTGTTTTAACAAAAGGATATCAAAAGTTGGGTGGAATAGGTATATATATAGCAGAGAGTTAAAGGGGCTGGAGATGGTACAGCAGTTCAGAGCCTTTTTCAGTCCTATTAAAAAGTAGTATTTATTTCTCAGAACTCATTTCTGTGCAGGTGACAAGTGCCTGGAACTCTAGCTCCGGAGAACCAGATGGCCTGTGTGGTAAACACATACGACATATACCTGCAAAGCTAGGTAGATATACACATAGATAAAAACAAACCTAAGGAAATAAATAAGAATACTTAATGAAAGCATACCACAAAAGCCTGTCCAAAGGCAGAATTACATCAGTTCTAGAGATTTTTCAGAATGATTACCCTCTTTAAGGTGTCTGAGTCTTTAATTAAACTTTCACAAGTGGGACTATACCTGTTTGGGCTTGTCATTTTGTTGTTATTCATTTTATTTTGTTGCCTCTAAATAATGTTTCAGAAATACAAATCTGAGAAGTGAATTTAAAAATCAAATCTTAAATAATCCAACCATTTTCGTCATAAGTGAGAAGCTCCAGCTTTAATTGTCATGGTGTCATTGTCCTGTCCACTCAAACAGCAACAAACACTTTATGTAACGGTACTCCTCCACCCATGCATGGATAAGACAGTTAACAGCATCTCAATGAGCTGAAACCCTGAAGAGAAGATGTGTGGTAAATAATGGGTTTGGAGAATTTTTTTCTTCACTTCTTTGCACAGGAAGCAGCTATGTTTGTGAAAGTCCAGATCTGCCAATTTGCTTAATCCTAACTGTAATGCTTCTTAGACTTCTACAGCCCTTATTTGTTCAAGAATAGGTGGAAATTTTGCAGTCTGTGTTGCCCATAGAAGCAGGAGGGTCAATGACACTATAAAACAAAACAAACAAACAACAAAAGTCAGCAACAACTGCACATCATTCCTTTTCAGGTCTAAACTGCCAAACTTTACTTTTCCTCTCTCTTCTGCACATGTGCTTAAGGTTCTAGAAATTTCTATTGCAGACAGAATTCTCTGTCACTTAATTTAAGTTACATTTCCTTTAGCAATAAATTGTACAACATTTATCTTCCCCAAATCTGGAAATCCATTTTCCACTGCAGGCTTCCTTCTACTCTCTTATTATAGATTTATTTTCTCTTTTTATTACCATTTTAATGACATTTTAAAAAGGAAGGTGAGCAGTTCATATGTTAGATGCAATGTCTTTGATCATAAGCTCCAGTAAATGTTTGTGAAATGAGATATGTAACACAACTTGCTACAACTGTGACATGGAATAATATTAAGATAATATGGAATACATTTAATGTTGTTACATTTTAATGTAAAGTTGTATATTTCAGCTTACTTGTGGAATGGTGAAGATTTTCAAAACAAGTAAAGGAATTTCGTGCAAAATGCACATAAGAAAAAATGTATTTTCTCATTCCATTTTTATCTATTAAAGTATTTTGTATATCATTTCTGCAAAAATATGTGACTCATACAAGATAATATCAACACTTCACAAGTGAATTTAGTATTTTGACTAAAGTATTTTTGTAGTTACGGCAAGTTGGATAGAAGAAAGTAATACATAAGGCAACCTTTGTGCGAAAACAAACAGCAATATTTTCTGGTTAAAAGAATAGTCTTTTTAGAAATTTATATTGCTAATAGGATTTAAAAAGCAGCTATAAGGGAATAACTATTGAGGTAAGATAATTTAGATCCCACAATGTATATAATTTTAATACATTTCAAAGTCTACAAAAAAGGCACTCAAGCATTTTTTGTTAAATTTGTTGAATTTAGAATACTTACTCTCTAATCTATAATGTTTCAAGAAGGCAATAGTTTTCTACATACTTTTATGTGCACTAAGCATTTTAAAGCACCTCACAGTCCAAAATCTTCTATTATTATGAGATACAAGAATGGGAGCCCACTAGAGATGTTCCTCTGTAGTACCAATTTTGAGAATACAGCAAGAATGTAAATGTAGCTTTCCCGCGGCTATTATTTTGTAGATAACAAGTACCTTCCAGTCCCAACATGTTTTTCATAATAGTTTAGAATTTTAAAAGCACAAGAGTGGGATGTTTGAAGACTGAAGATTTATCTGCTCTCTTCTGAGTGCATATGGGATTTAGCTTTTAGTTTTCATTCAGTCTCTTTAACCTGTTCTTGTTTACTGAGAGTCTATCATTATGTTCTGCTTCAAGATTTTCTTTTATGAATGGCTTTTATGCATTGCATGGCATGTTATTCAGTCCCACTAAATAATAAAAGCTCATTAAAGAAGGCATTAAATATAGAAAGACAAAGAAATGTTATTTCAGAACTCCATTCTGCCAGCAACCATTATGGCTGCGTTCCTGAAACTACTTTTTCAATGCTCATACCTAACAGGCTCACTGCTCGTTCACAGAATTACTTTATTTATAGTTCCATAATACATCAACTCCCTTTTCCATTTTCTTTTTCATTTCCAATTTAGCAAGCAAAAGGAAAACTAGCTACAGTCCAGTACAATGACATTTTAGAATTAACACCTACGTTTCCAGCTCCCGCTAATTCCCCTATACACACAGAAACACAACAACAAAACACAGAGATCTTTCTTTACAGGGTAGTGAAATAATTATAGATATATACTATCTACATTTTCTTTGATGAGATAAAATAAAAAACCAGATAAAAGTACCTTAAAGGAGGAAAGACTTCCTGTAGCTCTTCGTTAGGAGTTGAGTTCATCACAGCAGAGAAGTCAATAAATAAGGAGCTTAAACGAACAGGTCACAATGTGCCTGTGGTCATGAAGAATAGAAAAACAGGAGTTTATTCTCATATATTTTCAACCTTTTTATTCATCATAGGACCTCAGCACATGACATGGTGCTATTCCTGTTTAGGGTGGAACATTCTATTAGATAACTAGATAGATATCAGTCTTGGATGTCATTAAAGATAGACTTTCCCTCTTTATTGTTTCTCTGGTAATATTAGAAAGGTAAATGGTCCTTTAGAATTTAGATAGCCATGAATTTCCAATGAAAATGTGAAAATATGTGGGCTTTGTTGAAGTCTATATAGTCAATGCTACTTCATCTGTTAAAGAATAGAATTTGCCCCGCGGTGGTGGCACATGCCTTTAGTCCCAGGACTCAGGAGGCAGAGGCAGGTGGATGTTTGTGATTTCAAGGTCAGCCTGGGATACAAAAGCTAGTTCCAGGACAGGCTCTAAAACTTCAGTGAAACCCTGTCTTGAAAAACCCAAAATAAATAAATAAAAAAGGCAACCTACTGATTGGGAGAAGATCTTCACGACCCCCTCATCAGACAAAGGTATGATCTCCAAAATATACAAAGAACTCAAGAAACTAGACACTAAATTAAATAATAACCCAATTAAATAATTGGGCACTGAACTGAACAGAGAATTCTCAACAGAAGAAGTTTGAATGACCAAAAGACACTTAAGGTCATTCCTTAGTGATCAGGAAAATGCAAATCAAAACAACTTTGAGATACCATCTTACACCTGTCAGAATAGCTAAACTCAAAAACACCAATGATAAACTATGCTGGAGTGAATGTGGAGTAAGGGGAACACTCATCCATTGTTGGTGGGAATGCAAGTTTGTGCAGTCACTTTGGAAATCAGTGTGGCGGTTTCTCAGGAAACTGGGAGTCAACCTCCCTCAGGACCCAGCAATTCCACTCTGGGAATATACCCAAGAGATGCCCTATCATACTACGAAAGCATTTGTTCAACTATGTTCATAGCAGCACTATTTGTAATAGCCAGAACCTGAAAACAACCTAGGTGCTCCTCAATAGAAGAATGGTTAAAAAAGGTGTGGAACATATACACATTAGAGTTTTACTCAGTGGTAAAAACAATGACAACTTGAATTTTGCATGCAAATGGATGGAAATAGAAAACGCTTTACTGCGTGAGGTATCCCAGACCCAAAAAAAGGAATATGGTATGTACTCACTCATAAGTGGATTCTAGTCATAAATAAAAGACATTGAGCCTATAATTCGTGATCCTAGAGAAGCTAAATAAGAAGGTGATAACAAATAAAATCATATAGTTATCCTCCTGGATATTGGAAGTAGACAAGATTTCCAGGCCAAACTTGGGTGCATGGAGGTTGGGAGTTGATGTAAGGGGAGATGGGTAGAGAGAAGGGAGAAGGGGAGGATTCGGGAGAGGTTGGAGGAATAGGATGGGTGGGATGGAGGAAGGGTGGATATGGGAGCAGGGAAGTAAATATCTTAATTTAGGGAGCCATTTTAGGGTTTGCAAGAGACTTGACTCTAGAGGACTTCCCAGGTCCAAGGAGAGATTCCCAGCTTGTTCCTTGGGCAGCAGAGGAGAGGGTGCCTGAACTGACCTTGTCCCATAGCCACACTGATGAATATCTTGCATATCACCATAGAACCTTCATCTGGTGATGGATGGAGATAGAGACAGAGACCCACATTGGAGCACTGGACTGAGCTCCCAAGGTCCAAATGAGGAGCAGAAGGAGTGAGAACATGAGCAAGAAAGTCAAGACCATGAGGGGTGCGTCCATCCACTGAGACGGTGGGACTAATCTAATGTGAGCTCACCAAGGCCAGCTGGACTAGGAGTGATGGAGCATGTGATCAAACTACACCCTCTAAATGTGGCTCTCAATGAGGGCTGGCTGAGAAGCCAAGGACAATGGGACTGGGTTTTTATTCTACTGCATGGTCTGGCTTTGTGGGAGCCTGGTTTGTTTGAATGCTCACCTTTATAGACTTGGATGGAGAGGGGAGGACCTTGGACTTCCCATGGGGCAGGGAACCCTGACTGTTCTTAGGACTAGATAGGGAGGGTGAGGCGTGGAGGGAGAGGGAAAAGGGAGGCAGGGAGGAGATGAAAATTTTTAATAAATAAATAAATAAATGAATAAATAAAATACATTTTAAAAAAGCATAAAAAAGAAAAATGTGATAAAATATTAATTAAATATTAAACTTCAAATGATTGTTTTTGTTTCACACTTTCAATTTTAGATTAAAATAATTTTCTTTGTTTAGAGTATCTAATGAAAGTATATTTTATTCATAAAGGATATGTTGTGATAGAATACATCTTCTGTGTATACAAGAGATTCATTGGAATATTACTCTGGAGAAATGAGCACAAAATATTTAATTTCTGTAGTTATTGCTGCCTCTCAGTTCTTGGACCTCAGACAAGCTACTTAACCTCTCTCAGGTTATTTCCTGTTCTACATTCTTCACTGTGTAGATTTAAAACTCAAATTAGCTTATTTGAGGGAAGGGTCCATAAGCTTTAGTAAAAATTCAGAATCATTTTTATATAACTATTTTCTTTGATGTCCTGTAAACAAATAATATAAACTTTACTTAAATATGTGTTTTATAGTTTGCAAACTATTACCTCTGTATAAAATATATTTATATTGTGTGATAACTCAGAGACTCACTTAGAGATTATGCTGCAAAATATGTAATTGCCTGTTATTATGTATTATAAAGTCTTTCAATACTTTCTTTTGATATAACAAATAGATTGACAAAAATATTGAAGAAAAATGCTATCATTTTTTAACCAAATTAATTGTTCAAGTTTCTTTCTTTGTTATTTATGAGCAATTGGAAAGATATATTTTAAAGTGTTGCTTGTTTTGATTAAAGACTTGCATTTTGAAAAGTACATTTCACAAACATCTTGTACCATGTGAAAAAGTGGTTCTTATAGCTGTAATTAAGATACAATTTTAAGCAGCCAGTATCAAAAGTTCCTTCATATTCACAGTGATGAGATAGAGGAGACACCAAATTCTTGAGTATCTATGTAAAATTATTTGCTCTCTCTACCATGATCTGTGTACACAGCCTTACAAAAACATGGTCTGCTCAGAATTTGTGTTCACCATATACATTGTTCATTCAGAGATTTTAGGTAAATTCTGGGAAAGAATATTATGGTGTCTATGAAGGTAGACTCTGGAAGCACATACTATTGTATATAAATGTACACTTGTGAGTGTATACATGTAAATGTTCATGTGTATATGCAAGTACATGTGCATGTGTGTGCTTGTGGATGCCAGAGTTGAACATATCATTGGGAATCTTTCTGGATCCTTTTATACTTTAGTTATTTGAGACAGTATTGCTTGCTGAACTTGTAACTCTCTGATAAGTTAGATTGTCTGACTAATGAGCCCCAGGAATCCTCTTGTCTCTGTCTACCTGAAACTGAAATTACAGGCTAGTTAAAACAAACAATTGTTTAAAAGATTTATTTTATTATACATGTATTACTATTTTGCCTACGTGTATGTAATGTATGCCATATGGGTTCCTGGTTCTCAACTAGGCCTGAATGGAACCTCAGATCCCTAGAACTGGGCTTATAGTGTTTGTGAGCTTCCATGGGGATGCTCAGAATGGAATCTGCATCTCAGGGAAAAGCAGCCAGTACTCAACTACTGAGACCTTTTTCACCTCTACTCCCCAGTACACATTGTTTTTAACCTATTCTGTTCAGTAGTCCATCCTAAATTTAAAAAAAAAACAAAACACTGCAGCATTTTCAAAATTCTGAAACAAGACTACATTTTGATATTTGTGCAATTTAAATTTTCCTCAAATATGCCAGAATCATAAAAACATAATTAAATTTAAAGTGAGTTACTGTCAAATTGATGAACAATTTCATTTGTGATCAACAAATTAAGTAGAAATATTATTTTAAATTCTGACCTATAGAATTGCTTATTTTATAAACATTAAATTATGATACTTCATGACTTTAAAATAAGCAACTCAAATTTGTAATGATATTTCCTGTTTTAAATTTTGTTGGTAATATGATTGAAATAATCATTTCTGACTAAAACTGAATTTCTATTATTTTCCGTTTAATTATAAAATACATGGATTGAAAGAAGTCTTTCTTGTTTTCCTCATTTGTTTTACAATTCAGTTTTATTTCATAAAACATCTGTATTAGCAATACATTTCTCAACTTTCTTCCAAATCCAACTGGCCTTGCACTTATCTTTTTTACTCCAAAGCAAGGTTTTTAGATATGTTTTGGGGAAATGGATATTCTTCATTACTAAAATCAATGACAAAAGTACATTAACACAATAACAAACCTGACCTGATTTTTAGAAATATGAGTTACCTCAGTAAACGTCCCAAGAAATGGGCATCAATTGGGGGTGTTCACTTTCTTGGCAGCATTTTCATAATACAATTTTCTCCTTTCTCCATTCAAAGCTCTACTTCCTGTGCTGTTAAATTACACTCGGATCACTGAAGTGTTTATGAATCAGCATTACATTAAGTGGTTCTATCTTCACTAGCATTACTTTTAACTGCAGGAGAGCTTCAGTGAGGAGAAAGATAATAGTTGAAATTGAGTCAAGAGCTGCAGCTCTGAGTGATTAACCCCATTTCTTTACAGTCTACTGCCCCTTCGCTTTAGTTCCTGATGGGTTCACTCCCGATAAAGTACTTGCATATCTAAGTGTACTAGCTCAGAATAAGTGCTACATTTCTCTAGAATTTCTTAAGATATAATGAATAAAGACAGAATATGCAATTTTTTAAAGGTGTCAGACCCCCTGGAAGTGGAGTTACAGATAGGAATAAGTTACCATGTGTGTGCTGGGAATTGAAACCAGGTCCTTTGGAAGAGCACCCAGTACTTGTAACCGCTAAGTCCTCGCTCTAGGCCTCCAAGAGAAATCATCTGTGTAGATGGATGTTGACTTATTTGTGCATATTCCTAGAAGTGGCATGGCTTGATATCCAGTGAAGAAAATGGGTTGCAAGGATTCTAAATGTCAGAATATCAATAGCCCGTGGTAAAATTATCTCCTAGAAATGACTGCACAGAAAGACAAGACAATTGAAATATCAATGGACATACTATGCGGAAAGGAGAAAACTTTGCAGGAATCTATGATGTCTAGACAAAGAACTAAAGGTAACTAATAATTTCTGGGATAAGGAGAATTAGCCTCTTCAAGGAATGATCCACATTAATGGCTGTCCAATGCAGAGTGATCAATCTTGAAACCATGTACACACAAATAACAGAAAACAAATTCTACACATTGTCTTCACAGATTTGTGCACAAATCAACAAAAATTTTTATGTATATAGTAACATTTAAAGAAGAAATCAGAGAGAAGCTGTCATCTTAAAAGTGGAGTGGGGTCATAGGGTTTGGAAGAGAATAGATAGGAAAGAGGAGGAAAGTCATGTCATTCTTTTTCAATTAAATTATTTTGAAAATTATTGTTATCTAATACTATTGAAGCTCATCTGTCTTCCATTTATATGGTCATTAAAACCATCAGAATTAAAACATTTTACTAATTTTGAGTTGAGTTGTGTTTTGGATCTATGTATTCTTAGTCATGATATTTAGTATTGTGTGAACTCTTCTTTTTTCTTTTGAAATAAAAGTGCCATTCTGAGAAAATCATTCTGTTTCTATAATATTCAATACCTTGTTTCACACTGGACTTAGTCAAACTTAATTTCTATAAATTTTACATACAATATTTATCTATTTTCCATTTGTCATTGCATATTTTGTTTTTGCTATTGTAGTTTAATTTTTGTTAACTCTAGATTTTATGTTCATGGCTTTTTTGTTTTCTATGAATATAGATAGGCTGTTACAAAAGTTGTGTCAGAGAACAATTGGAAAATAACAAGGAAAAGGCAAAATGAAAGACCTAGAAAATATGAAATAAATATTATATGTGACTTATATGCCATTATGATTTTAAAATGACGGCAATAAATATGTAAGAGAGATTTTCTTCATTATTTGTGTTTTATTCACAGTTCCATGGTCAGTTAACACTGCATAAAGTTAGAAGAAATCTTATCATTGATGAGCACAGAGTTTATCAATTTAACTAAATATGATTTGTATATAAGTGCCATGTGATCTCACTAGAATGTGGTATGGATTAATGCTGCTCTCACAGAAGTAGAAACGGTAGCTACTGCAAGCAGTGTTAGCAGCACTGGGAATATACTTGTCAACTGAAGCAATCACAGTTCAGCCGATTGGATACGTAAGGTCAAGAGAGCCATTGTGCTGCATGATGAATGCTTCTAACCAAGAAATAAAAATTTTGCGTGATGTAATCTCTATACTAATAAGATATCACTACCCTAAAATATAAATATATAAATATATTTCAAAACAGTACTTACAGCTAGAAAAAACACAATTTATGTCAATAAAAAAAATCATTTGATACTAAGTAAATCCTGTTTCAAACAGGTACTTTGCTAAGCTTTAATACCACAAATTCATCTTTGTGTGTTTATGCAACACAGTGATTTTTTTCTGCTCTTCGTCATTAATGCTCTTTATTAATATATGGAAGGCATGTGATGAGATACAAGGCATAGAAGTAAAATTGAAATATCTTCTGTATAGGGCCATTTCAAATTTATTCTGTGTTAGTGTGTGTGTGTGTGTGTGTGTGTGTGTGTGTGTGTGTGTGTGTGTGTGGCTGTGGCTGTGGCTGTGTGTGTGGCTGTGTGTGTTCTGTTGTTGCTTTTGTTACTTCTATGAGCAAGTTCATGCTGGGAATTCTTATGTCTCATATTTGAAATACCTGGACATAGAATATTTCTTTAGCCTTTGCCTACATTAGGCACATAACGAACTTTAACAAATCATGCCACACTGTGAAAGTGTAAAAACTAATTTATACTCTCAGCAGTCGGTGCTCAATAATAATTGACACATGAAGCTCTTAAATTTATATCAATTAAATGAAGGTAAAATTATTCCTCAATGTAATTTTGGATTATCCTAATAGTTAATAAAGTTAGTCATCTAGAGGCTGAAATGATAGAACAGGCAAAGTATGAGGACTTAAGACAGGATCCTGACCACTCCCTTTAGAACCTGGACCTGGTGATGCCCTTTAACATAGCAATAAGGCTCTCTGAGGCAGGGGTACATTGAGGTCATATGACCAGCCTGTTCAAACTAACTTCAGTAGTTCATAGACTACTGACCTTCATAAGTTTACACAAAGGTAGGAACACCTTTAATCACATGAAACCTTACACACACACACACACACACACACACACACACACACAGTATAACTCCTACACACATATCGCACACCACACCAAATACGCACACAACAACCATCTGGGATTTAAATGTCTTCATTTATAGTTCACTTTATAGAAACTATCTATTCTTTTGTTGCGGTTTTCCTATTTCTACAGTTTTGTAGCTTTATTTATGGTTACATTGTATTAATATTTCTTCATAATTTTTTGAGAGTTACAACAATTTTTAAGCTGTTTGTACTAGATCAGAAACTAGTGAAAGACAAGAAAATGACCCCACGTCAATATAATATGATAAACAAACAATGAATGACTTTACCCGGGCTACTTATAGAAGCCTGGACAACTTACAAGAGTCTTTATGTCATGAATTTTTAACTGTTTAAACTTAAATAGTGGGGGGAGCAGGATTTACACCACTTCATGAGCCCCATCTCACTTCTCCAGGGAATCTGGGGCATCTAAGAGGTGGATATTGTAAAGGTCTTCCTCAAGTAGTCACGACTGCTCTGTTGTGAAGACACCACTGCCATGATTAGAGTTCTAGGCCCCTTTCTCCCCCACTCTGTCTGTGACTTGCCATGGTTTTCTTTACAAAAGAATCACTTAAAAATGCTGTGTGGGGCTGGAGAGAAGGCTCGGGCATTAAAGACTGTGCTCACAACCAAAAGTAGCAATTTGACACAGTGAACTATAATTATTTCTGTAAACTGTTAAATACTTTCTGTATCTGATGTAGGAAACACTTGGTAGCATCTGAAAACTGTGTTTTACATGAAATTTAGGTAAATGAAAATGACAAGGTTATCACACGAACTTACATGTTTTTTTTTCTGATTTTTAAAGTTCCTCTATCAAATATAATATACAGGGTTTTTTGAAACTGGTATTTTATGTAGTGACATATATATCCAGTCTTAGAACAGTCTGTTTTTCTGTTGTCTTGTTATTGCCACTGTTTAAGGCAATACTAAAATCACTAGTATTGCTAAGGTTACTACCTTCCCTTACTTTTTTCAATAACAAGTCATCAATGATTGTTTTCTTATCTGTAGTGTTCCATGGCCTTCTGCTGTTTCACTCACTAATTTTCCCAGGTTTTCTAGTTCCACACACTTAGTTACATATGACCTAATGTTATTCTTTCAGCTTTTTAATTTTTTTGAGATAATAAGTTTCTGAAATATTTGTATTTGCTTTTTAAAATAAATTACGAATGGGGCTGGAGAGATGGCTCAGTGGTTAAGAGCATTGCCTGCTCTTCCAAAGGTCCTGAGTTCAATTCCCAGCAACCACATTGTGGCTCACAACCATCTGAAATGAAATCTGATGCCCTCTTCTGGCCTGCAGGCAGACACACAGACAGAATATTGTATACATAATAAATAAATAAATATTTAAAAAAAATAAATTACGAATGTGTTTATTTCAGAGGAAAAAATGACATCTATTGGATTTATATTGTTAAAAATATGTATTACCCTTATAGAAAGTAATGTATCTTCTTAAAGAAAACCTTTCCATCTGTGATGTTCTTTAAAGCATTTGAACAAGATTATAATTATGTGTTAAATATAATTATAAGTATGTAATATATTAGATAATATAAAATGCATGTTATATTTATAACATGTAATTATATATACTATATTTAATTATATATAGTATAATTATATTCTTATTCATTCCAAAATTGAACTGCACATTCTGTAAGTGCATTTTTAAAAACATGCTATTTTTTATTGTGGTTCTATTATGACTTCTGCTCTTTAGGTTGTTATATACAGAATTTTACATGGGAAGGAGAAATACCCACTGAGACGTAGTGCTGTTTAAAACCCCATTCCAATCCAATTCTTATACCTATTTAGAACTACTTTTTATTGAGAAAAAATGAATTATTCAAGACATACCAATTTTGTTCCAACAACTAATACAGATTCTGGGTATGAATAGGAGTCAGAAACAGATCCTCTTGTTGACCATAAGATAATATATACTTAGTTATGGAAAGAGGAAAAGAGGGAATACAGTCTAATGAATGAGTGTCAACACAATCTTCTGAAAAGCATTCTGTGTGCAACAGTAATATAGAAGCTTATCAGTATTTGGAAGGGAAAAATAACATCTCTGAACAAGTAATTGTCCACCTGAGCACAGGCTAATGTGATGACCTCACAGGTTAAAAATGACTAGGGCTTATTAGTCAAAATGAAGACTTTTCATGTTCGTAATTCATCCAATCATAATATGCTTGTAAGATTTTTCCAACGCTTGGCTTGTCCTTTCAAATTAAGCTTACATGGATTGTACTATTTCATCATTCTCTATGATTTTCACAGGTATTTTATTAAGAAGAATTAAGAGGCAAGCACAAAAGCTGAATATTTTACTCTTTGAATCCCTATTTCTTGACATATCAACAAAAATTTCAGTACTACTATGTGCTGATACTGCCAGGCTATTATGGATCTAAGACTTTGTCATTTGAATATGGATGATTCATACACACTCTTAAAATAGTGTGCTAAAGAGAATTGCAATGCCTCACTCTATTGTTGAACCTTTTAGTGATAATTTTATTTACTTTTATTTTTTTAAAAACCTATCTTTTCTCATTTTACATACCAAGACTAGTTACCACTCCCTCTTCTCCTCCTGTTCCCTTCACTTTACCTCACAACCCACCACCCCCATCCACTCATCAGAGAGGGTAAGGCTTCCCATGCAGAGCCATCAGTTGCTGAATGAAGGTTCAATGATGACATTTAAGATAGTCATCTATCTCACTACAGGGCAAGGCCGGTTCAAGCACATTCTCCACTATTGCTTAGGGTCTTAACTGGGGTCATCCTTGAAGATTCCTGAGAATTTCTCTCGTGCCAGGTTTCTTCTAGCCCTATTATGGCTTCCTCAATCAAGATTTCTCTTTTCTTGCTTTATATCTCTCTTTCCCCATCTCAACTAACCTATTTCCTCAAGTTTTCCTACCCTCTCACCTTTTCCCCTCCTCCTGCCATTCCACCCTCCCTTCTTCTCCCATTCCCATGTTCCCAGTTTTCGCAGGAGATCATTTCTATTTTCCCTTCTCAGGGGGATTTATAAATGTTTTTTCTTGTAGTTCTCCTTGTTACTTAGCTTCTCTGCAGTCATGAACTATAGGCTAATTATTCTTTGCTTTACAGTTTGTATCCACTTATGTGTTGAATACATACCATACTCATTTTTCTGTGTCTGGGTTACCTTACTCAGGATGGTTTTTTGTCTAGTAAATTTAAATTTAAATTTAAATTGCATGTAAATTTCAAGATGTCATTGTTTTTATTGCTGAGTAGTACTCCATTGTGTAAATGTAACACATTTTCTTTATATATACTTCTGTTGAGGGGCATCTACGTTGTTTCCAGGTTTCGGGCTATTGCAAATAATGCTGCTATGAACATAGTAGAACAAATGTCATTAAATACTAATGAATGCTGTAATTTTATGATAATGGTGATTATTCTAATATTTCTTTAATATAAACCAGGCACTGCATTTTTCCCACGCTAAGTAAAGGCTTAAAGCAATGATAGCTTGAAAAGGTAACAACATTGACCGGGAAAAAAAACAGCTCTACCTAAAACCATATGAGTCATTTATTAAGAAACAAGTGGAAACAGCTCGTTTCTGTTAGAAACACCATTGCTTTTTGGCTTGTTGTGTTATTAGTTTTATCTTTCTTGTATTCACTGCATTATTTGCAATGGACAAGTTCTTGGCTGACTGCCTTTCTTCTTTTTCCCTTTGTTCTTTAATTTTTTTCATTGAAATAATTTTATTCTAGGTGAAATACTACAATTTTTGCTGCTATTTCCATATACTAAATAAGAAGTTTTAATAAGAAGACTGGGAAATTTTCGTCCAGATTGTAAATTGCACGACTTACATTTTTTTGGAAAATGCTAGAAGTTATGAGTAAGGTAAAGGTTAATTAAGTATAATACAGTGTGTGGATGGGAGTTCATGCACCAAATGTCAAAGAAATAACAGCAATCACAGAGCCACAAACAGATTATTTGTTTATCAACCTATGGAAAAATCAAATGTGTTGCTGGGAAATGCAGTATCTGGTTTACATGTAATTTTACATGATTGTTGTATTTTTGTGTAATGTTCCTTTTCTAATGTTTTAGTTTTCCTCTTTAAGGAAGAAAACTTACCTATCCTTTCAAAACTCTTTTTGTACATTTCTGTTGCCTCCCTGCAGTCAAAATCCTCAAGAATTGGAGAATCTAATATGAATTTTAGACTTAATTAATTTTTGTGCTATTAAATAAAAATTAGCTTCCCTTCACGGTATCCATAGGATTCCTTGTGAACATTCCAAATCATGTATGTTAAAATGATTTGGGTAGAATAATGTATTGTTTTATATAATAATATCCACCTAAAAAGAGAGGAAAATATAGAGATTTTCAGGTAAATTAGTTGAAGTGCTCAAAAGAGTGGATTTTGCTGTTTAATTAATGTACTCTAAGACATACAATGCTTAGATCACTGTAGGTTGTCAATAAGTATTAATTGATGTACCATATTTAAAAGCATTTGTATATTTAAACATATTGATGCTAAAGTATTACAATGAAAATTTAGATGAAAGAAGGGAGAAGATATTAACAATGTAATATTAAACACGAAAAAGCAGGGTTAATTTGAAAGACAAATGAAATCGCAGGAAGGACCCTTGCTGAGTTCATCTGGGCAGTGAGAGAAGTATGCAAAAACAGAGAAGAAATGGCTTCTAATCCCTGCTCCATTCTGAAGTCAGAATTGTCTTAGCAACTAAAATTATAAAATTCCCTACATTGAGTTGATAAGAAAGTTACGGACATTTAATCACTGATTTAAGTTTTTACCTTCATTTTAATCAAATTCAAAAGGATATTAAAATACCATCCTAAGTTTTCCCTTCAAAACTTGCAAATTACCCTTTCAGGACTTCAACTGCAAAGAGATATAGGACATATCAGGTTATGAAATGAAACAGAATTATGGGCCAAGGGCATTTTTCTTTCAAAAGCTTTATAATATAAAACTTTAAAATATTTAATGACTCTTCTGTCTATGTAGCAATGAAACTTTTTGAGAACAAAGTACTTTTCACAAATTATTTTAGAATTCCTAAATTGGTAAAAGTGAAGATGAAATCCTTGGCATTAAAAAACCATTATAACAGACCATTTAATCTATATTATTAATGTCATTTCTAACTTCACTTTTACTTCTGATTGAGATTTCTATTATTTATCTTTATGACAGGTGTATGGATGAGAGAAAATAGATATGTAGATAAATATATTGATATGAAAACTTAATTTGTACTTTTCCCTTTGTGCATTGAGAACTTTTATTTTAAATAATTTTTATGTTTCTATATTTAATGCTGTACATATCTGTTAAGTTTCTAGGAGAATCAGAACAGCCATGGTTCAGAATAGTTGACACTGAAAATGAAAATGAGAGTGGAAATAACTATACAGAATTCCAGGCACAGGTAATACTAGGATTCTCATGCTTTAAGTAAGATCCCTTTAGAAGTTGTTCTGCCCATTCTTTCATCTTAGCAATGAAGAGTCAGAGGTACATGAATCTCTGAATTCCGGAACAAACTGGTCTACAAAGTGAGGTTCAGGCAAGTTAAGGCAACATCGTGAACCCTGCCACAAAAAAAGCAAAAACAAACAAACAAATAAAAAACATGCCTCTTCAGTCAAATTTAGCTTTTAAATTTTTGAAGAAATATTCTAGTCATATTTCCTTCAAAGAAAACAGATAATTAATATATCACATTCTTGTGATCCTCACAGAAGGCTTCTTGAAACACGGCCTAAGTATGACTTACAAAAAAAATTCCATATTGAGACTTAGGTTCATGATAGAGAAAAAAAAAGAAAAAAATTGCATAGTTTAAATAATTATAAATATATGTTTTAATATCTGTATGTGCCACATGTCACAGGACAAGAAATTTATGAAAATGCACATTGACAGCTTGGAATAATTAAATAATATACTGGGTGAATGTGTCAGAATGATGCGTAATGTTTTCCATTGGTAGTAAACAATCATTTCTCTTCAGCCATTTTGTCTATTCCAACCTGCTATAATAGTAGAAGTGACAATCTGTTACTTGCTGTTCTTCTTAGTGATTGGATTTGGTAGTATTGTTGACCCCTAGGAACTAAACAAATATCTTCAATTACCATTTTTACTATGTTGATCCTTCCTATTCAGAAGCACAGACGATATTTCCATTATCTGCTAGCTTCCTCAGTTTCTTTCTTTTTTTTTAATATTTTCTTTTCTTTATTTTTGCTGAAGTTGAACTACTGAACAGAGTTGGTTAAAAAAATAAAAGCATGCCAAAATTTAAATATGGTTATTGTACAGATAAATCTCCATTTGTTAGTTTGTTTGTAATTTTATTGTTTGAATCTCACATATTTTGTATCTCACATATTATTTGTATCTCACAGTAATATCACTAAATATGTTATATTACTTGAGACTTGTTTTTGAACAGGTTTTTTTTTTAATTTTTAAGGCTGTTAATTATGTCTAATCAATCCCCATGTTATTTTCTAAGGTCTCATTTTATCAGGTTAACTTTCCTTGAGGATGACTTGTACATACAGCATGGGCACACTATTGAATGAGGTAACCTAGATTCTGAAAGACAAGCACCACATTCTCTCTTATCTTACATCCTAGCACTAAATCTGCAGATAGAAAAAAATACAACTATTGTTACCACTCCTCATGAAAGAAGCTTCTCTTTATAACAAGTGAAGACCATCAAAGAAAACCACAGCTGTACACAACGCAGAGATCATCAGGTCTTGGGGAGTCAAGCTGCAATGGATATATCTACACCACAGTTCCTTCATCTATGCTGCTGGGAACATTGTGGAAGACGGTGGTGGAGAAACTAGAGTTGGAATGACAGGGCATCTTTTGTTATGCTTTTGCTCCTAGAAATGGTTGCACAGAAATGACCAGATAAAGTCAACATCAACAGACATGCTTACTTGAAAGGAGAAACTTTTCATGTGGTCCCATCCATAGATAAAAAAATCTATCACAACAGATGATTTCAGGGAGGGGAAGAATTAGCTTTTGCCAGGGATAAACCCCCTTGCTGGCTATCCAATACAAAGTGATCAACACTGAAATTATATATACGAAAAAGCCTAAAATGGGCTCAGTAGGTTATATTTATATTTTTGTACACACACACACACACACACACACACACACACACATATATATATATATAACAATAATTATAAAAGAAAATGGCTATCAATTTCAGAATGGGAGGCGTGCAATGGATTGAAGGGAGTGTAAGACTTAAAGTTTTTGTCATACTGGTATTTAATTTATTTGGTTACAGTTATCCCATGGTATTCAAAGTTGTTTGTGGCTATCATGAAGGGTGATGATTCTCTGAATTGTCCATGTTAATTTTCTTATTTCTCAGGGATTTCCCAAACACACATCTGAAGGATTAAAGTTAGTATCCTCAAATAAGAGAAAAAGAAACATTAATTTTTCTCAGTCTGGGTTACCATACTCAGATAATTATTTTTAACTCCATATATTTACATGTAAATTTCATCCTTTCATTTTTCTTAAAGGCTGAATAATTAATCTCAAGGCAGAATTAAGATGTTTAACTTTGCCAGTCAAAATTTCAGCAAAAATCAATATCAGAATATTAGAGATATTCAGAGAATTTATACTTTAGAAAAGTAGATATGAAAGAGACAAAGTAAAAAAGAAGATGAAACAAAATTTGGAAATATGGTATATTTATCTTACTTTCAAAGTCTAGGAGGGACATATGGTGATTTTACATGTGTGGGAACAGGTACCTAATTGTTAATATATATGAATCTAAAGACCATGTGAACTGGTCTTAAAACCTGACTTTCAAAAATCCCTTCATGAATGTTATTTGGCTCAATTTTGAATAGACAGTCATAAGGTAAAGTAAAATAAACTTAAATATATATATAGTAAATGATCGTGTTAATGTCCTTAGTAGTTGAATTTTGTGTATGATAATCTCAGGAATGAAAATAAGGTTTTAAACCAAATTACCTAGCCAGCAAAGGTTTAGGTTTCTGGAAGAAAGTATTTCAAAGTTTAAAGTCCAGTGCAGTATTTGTTGACTCATATTTTCTTTTTTCTGTGGTTGATTATTTCTGTTTGATAGTTTATTTTGAAAAAAGAAAACAAACTATCTTTTTTTCATTATACATGACAATCTAAGTTCGCATTCCCTTCTCTTCTACCATTTTCTTCACTTACCCCACCACCACCTCACCACCCATCCACTCCTCAGAGAGGGTAAGGCACCTTGCTTTGGGAAAGGTTCAAAACCCTCCCTACTATATCTAGGACGAACAAGCTATCCATCCAAAGAGAATATGTTCCCCGAAATCCAGTACAAGTAGTGGGGATAAATCCTGGTGCCACTGCCTGTGGTCCCTCAATCTGTCCCAGTCATGCAACTGTCAACCACATTCAGAGGGACTAGTTTGGTCCTATGCTTGTTCTTTCCCAGTCCAGATGGTGTTGGTAAGCTCCCGTTAGCTCAGCTCAGAATTCTGCAATATTACTCTTGGGCATACACCAAAAAGATGCTTAATCATACTACAAAGACATTTGTTCAACTGTCTTCATAGCAGCATCATTTGTAATAGCTAGAACCTAGAAATAATCTAGATGCCCCTCAATCAAAGAATAGCTAAAGAAAGAGTGGCATATTTACATATTAGAGTACTACTCAGAGCTAGAAAGCAATGACACATTGAATTTTGCAGACAAATGGATGGAACTAGAAAACACCATCCTGAGTAAGGTAACACAGACTCAAAAAGATGAATATGGTATATACTCACTCAAAAGTGGATATTAGCTATAAACAAAGAATATTAAGCATTTAGTTCATGATCCTAGAGAAGCTAAGTAATAAGGTGAACCCTACGAAAAACATATATAAATCCACCTGGAAAGTCTATATAGACAAGATCTCCTGACAAAATTGGGAACATAGGGGTGTGTGTGGGAGAAGGGAAGGTAAAAGAGAAAGAGGAGGGATGAAGGGGAGAGTCGAGGAGAACGTGAGAAAATGGGATAGTCAAAAATGGAGGAAGGACAGAGATGAAAGCAAAGAAAGTGATATCTTGATTGAGGGAGCCATTACGGAGTTAGCAAGAAACCTGGCTCTAGAGAAAATTCCAAGAATCCACAAGGATCGCCCCAACTAAGACCCTAAGCAATAGAGGAGAGGGTGTCCAAACTGGCCTTGTCCTATGGTCAGACTGATGATTATATTAAATATCACTATAGAACTTTCATCCAGCAACTGATGGAATCAGAGCAATAGACCCACATCGGAGTATTGGACCAAGCTCCCAAAACCCAGTTGAAGAATGGGAGGAATGAAAATATTAGCAAAGAGATCAAGAAAAATATTTTCTTTATAAAATAAAAGAAAGTTAGGTAGTGGTGCCACGCTTCTTTAATCTCACATTCATGGGTGAAAGAATAGAGGTAGGCAGACCTCTGGGAGTTCAAGGACATTCTGGTCTATAGAACTCGTTCTAGGACAGCTATTTCTGTTACACAGAGAAGCATTGTCTCAAAAAATCAAAAAATAAAATAAAACAAAGAAATAAAAGCAAGTGCACTTCTTCCTGAAGGAAAGAGAATTTCTCTGAAATTAATTGAATGGAAGCAGAGCGCAGGGTGACAGATTGGAGAGGGATGAGCCATTTCACATGTAGTTTAACTCTGCATGGAGCTCATTTTTGAAGTTAAGACAAGTTAAAAGACTTTAGGGTAGTATACCAGATATAAGCATTGAGAAAGGCAGATATCCAGTTGCTATTGAAAATCTATTGTCTTAGAAAAAGGAAGACTAATTGAATCCTATTGTTGAAATACAGAGATTAGTTGGTGTTTATGAAACTCAATTTAAAGCAAATTTGAATAAATGTTATAAAGAGAAGAATGTAATACACTAGGAAAATCCAACTGATTCAATTGCCTTGCTTCTTACATCAGTGCTCAAAAGCATCTTCAACTTTTCCTCTCTTCTTCCATCCTTCCCCTTCTTCAGTCCCTCATCCATTCTCTCCCTCTTTCTTTCACACCCTCCTTCTTTTCTCATGCTCTCATTCTTGCCATTTTTAAAATGCCATTTAAATCTCTTCCTTTAACACCATTTCCCAAGACTTGTTTCTCTCTTATAGGATTTACAACCTCAACAATAGAGGAAGTCAGAATGTAGAAGTTGTGAATTGATTTTGAATTGCTAATGCATACTGTTGGTTAAAAGCTGACTTTATTAGAATAATCTCTTAACGCACAGCTAATATTGCAATAGGAGCACATTGGGCTAAACCATGTCCTTAGGCACTGGTTATCTGCATGTATCATTTCACTGAACTTCATGCTAACTCTGATTAGTACAATTTAGTATATTTTCTTTATAGATGAGAAAAGAAATGATAATTAACTTGCCTAAGGACATAGGCTAGTATCAGAAATGGGATTCAGAACCCAGAACTATTTTTATTCTAATGGTTATGTTATTCCCATTATATCTACGTCTTTTTGCTGATATAATGACACAGTATTCAACTATAATAAACATGTAAATTATGATACATTACTATGAGTAATAATATCTTATCCAAAATACAGTTATAATGAGATTCCTATATTCAAATAATAAATAAAAATTTTTTGAGTATATAGAATATATTTTAGATATTAAAATTTACTTCAAAACATTTATATGGAGTAGTGTTCAAGCATTTGTTTTTCATGAATGGGATATAATAAAATGAAGCTCACACACATATCCTTTGATTGGCAATAGTTGTCATCCATGGACATATATTTATTTATAATAATTTGATAGACGTATCTTGTAGCTGGATGATTTAAAAAAACTCATCTCAAATCAAGCAGCACTAACATTTGCAACTCTCATGCAGCATACTCCTACCTGACAATTTTAAATAACAATCTTAGTGGAATTAAAAGTTTAGTAAAAATCATTTTCTCCCACCGTACGGCAGAATTCTGTCATGTTTACATTGTAAATCTGGCTGATTGAAAATTAGTAGCACCATGTTGCCTGTTACTTTTCAGGGGTTGTTATGAAAACATAATTTGTCAACTTCAGAAAACAGCTAAACCAAAATCTAATAATCTGACAGTAACAAAATATCTATTACAGAAAGTGCCTTACAGAATTTGTATTAAACGTTTACAATACATATTTTGTACTGTTTCAGTGACAAATTTCAAGGAACTTTAGTGGAAAGTGAATACTGTGGTAATATAAACCTCCACTTATGTTAGGCAATACACTTTACATTAGGTGGCACAAGTTATTATCCTTGTAACTGCACTTTTTCTTTTGTGCAGAGATCACAAATTTGTTGGCATAAGATATAACATGACCGACAGAAAGATATCAGGAGGATCACAAAGACACGTTGTGTAATAAAAAAAAAAAAAACCTTAAATGTACTGTATTTCCATAATGATTAATAAAACATTCATTTCAGTATAATAAATTATTTCACATGTTTTATTTCTAAAACACAATCCTGGTATTTGTGGGCTTTTCTGTGCACCTCCCTGTTCCTTTCTCTTGTGTGTTTATTGAAAAAGTCACTCTAAAGGACATAGGCTGGGCTGTAGTAAGGTGAGGATGTACTTATCATCTTGGGGGTAGTGCACCATATAGGAGTGAAGAAGGTGGAAGTGAAAAGCAGCGATTTACTTAGGGTTCTGCCAATAGGAAATGGTGGAGCTGCCTCAGAGCCCAGAAATCATCATCTCTCAGGGAATGTTTCTGAGGATGTGGAATAGAACTGTTTCAACAAAGAAGGATTGGAAACAGTGTCTTGATGCTGACTTGTGGAAAACAAATTGATCAAATGCATAGGTAACTAATGATGGCAGTCTCTCTTTCTACTAAAACAAGTTAAGGAATGGAGGAAACAACTGAAATAACTTCTGTGATGTTGAATTTGTATTAAAGGTACTGATAGGAAACAGTGTGTTTGAGCATATAGTAAAAAATGGAAATGTCATAAGCATATCGAATAAAGAGAAATGTGTTACTCAGCTGCCTTCTTAAAATCTGTTGAAAAAACCCAACCCTAGTCTCCATCTTAAGATGTTTTTGTGGTCAACTAGGCCAGGTAAAAACAGGATATCTGTGGGCGGCAGAAGTAGCCTTGAGAAAAACACCCAGTCCTTTGTGTATGGAAACCCAAGGGGGCAGAAACTGGTTGAAACTGGCTTAATCTAGACTTGTTTTTGTCCTGATGTTGACTCACCCCATATGTTAATTTGAATTGACCAATGATGTTGCTGTTGCTATGCTTCACCACTATGTAACCCTGAGACCCTATAAATGCTTGCTGGAAAAATACACTGGGGGCTCAGTCTCATTGGAGTACTGAGTCAACCACTGGCGCCTTCGACAATAAAGAATCCTCTTGCTATTTGCATCAATTGGTGTGGCTTATTGAGTCTGGGGGATCCTTCCTGAACCCTAGAAATTAGGGTCTTTCACCCTGAATGCTTCACAATGATCGTTATTCTTCCACAGTGCTGCAAACATGGCTTCCATTGCAATCTAAACTTCATTAGACACTAAAAACTTAGTGATCTTTGAAGACATTGCTGATTGTATAACTGGGACAGAAAAGATAAGCATAGAATTTTTTTTAACCACACTAAGAAATAAAGGTAGTTTTAGGTACACATTTTATTGTAAATCTATCAAAAATAATATGTCAAAACCAATGCATGGTTGAAAACATATTACACTGAGCAAACTGAGCAGCAAACAAAAGTGATATGGTAGCAATGGATTATGAAGAGTTAATAATGTATGAGTCAATGGTTTTCACTAAGTGAACGAATTGCTTTCTTAAATTAGTCAATGAAGTGATAAAGAAGGCAGCTATCACAGGAAAACTTCATCTAGGAAACTAAAGCAGTGATTAGGAATTGCGAATATTGGATGAAGACTGAAACACTCTTGAATTTTATGTCTGCCTTATCCTTGCAAAGGGAAAAATAATGAACATCTAGTAGGGAAATTAGATGAACTAGATAACCCCAGAAAGTTTTACATCACGTGGAATAGGGGAGACTGAAATTTTATTTCCACTGACTAAATGGAAACAACATTAGTTAATTTAATGTCAGTAATTCCTGGTAAGAATATATAATATAAAATATAAGAAGACACCCAGGAAATGAGTTGTGAGATGGTTTGTTCTTATTGTATTGAAGTATTTAAACACAAGACATTTGCTCTTGAATTAAGCAAAACAAAAAGAGAGCCTAAAATTTCACTGTGAAAAAGTAAAAATTAATATTTTTCTAGTCCTTTTTTACTACAGAAAACATTCGTGAAAAGGTTGATATAGCCTAAAAGGAGTTTTCTACAAGAAGGTAAATATTTTGGTGCTGATTTCTGACTGAATTTCTTTGATTGTTCACCAGAATTTCCTTAGCTATAACAGCTCTAGTCACAGTTCTGGTGGAGAAGACATCACCAAAGCAGCTAACCTCACACATTTCATAACAAAAGGCTATTTGTGATGGCTTATAATAGCAAAATCTTGTAACTGTTAATAAATATAAAATGAAAAGTTTTGAGTACTACTGTCTCAGGGATTGCTTGGATCAATATCCTAATTTTTAAAAGTATTTTCCATAAAGCAGCTGTCAGGTGTAAGGCAAAGCTACTCAAAAGTGATTAGGAAGTTATGTCAAGATGAAAGTAAGCATAGATTCAGGATACTTTGAAGGTATTCTCATTTTAAAAATGTTTAAAATGTGTTTTTCTAAATTAATATTATATCTAACAATTATTGCTAAATTTATTTTTAACTTCAAAAATTATTTTTCCATTATTAGTTTCCTTATCTTTTCAAAAATTCATTTTTAATTTTTTGGACCGTTTAAAAATAAGTATAGTTCAATGGTCTATCTTAGATAATTTCTCTGCCATGTCAGAGGTCGATTTTAAAGGAATAAATTTGTTTACATAAATGTCAGTGTCATTAGTTAATAATTTAGCAAAAATATATAATGTAGAAACTCATACAAGCTAAAATTGATATGAACTATTATATAATTAGAAGTGACAGAATATAAGTTAAAAGAATAGTAAAGTTTCAATTCTTTATGATAAATTGCAATCCATCAACATATTATCACCTCTTTGACCTTGAATATTCAGGTTCAGATCTGAAAATGCCTTGGATCTCTTGATGGAAACATATTAAATGTCTTCTTAGTACAGTGACGTTATTTTAAAATGTGCTTTTGAAGTGGAGTACTGTTATGTGCAGATTGAAAATTAAAATATTTTAACTCCCCATCAATCATGTCTCCCTCCTGAGAAGTGTATGACTAGCATATTGTTAACTTCTCTGGAGTGAACTAACAACTAGCAGTTTGCTCGATTGTATCAAATGACTTATTTTGTGTGCACCATGACAAAAACATGATTAATTCTCTTTCTGTAGAAAAACTTCTCTGCTTATGTGGCTGTGAACAGAAAGGTGCCTTTGAGAATGAATGAGGAGAATTCCATGGAGACAAATAGTCCTGAGGGCAACAGGTTAACCCACTCAATCTGGTCTGAGTGGAGCTTCCCTGGAGATAGGCCAGGAAGCAAAGAATCAGAAATAGGGAAGTTTAAATTTTTATGTTTAAAACCAGAAAAGGCCAGCATTAATGTTTTGTCGTATTTTGAAATTTGAGTGACCTGAAAAATGAATCGGACTCTGAATACATTGTGTTCACATTATAAGTTTAATAAGAAAAGTTTACAAGCACTCAGGGATACTGTTTTCTCACCCTCATTTAAAATGAAATACTCACACCTTTTCTTCGGAACATTAGAGCATGAATGTAGAAGGAACTCTGTAACTCCATTAACTGGTCTTAGCCAAGGTCTTTTTCAGTGACCCATATTTGTCAAAGAACTTACTAACGAAACAGAGATGTTATTATTAAGAATATTATTTTGGATGCAACATGCCCTTGGTGTCAAAAATGAAAAGCTAGCCTGTGAGTTCCATTGAGAATGTACTTACTGTTTTAAAAAGACAGTGAAAGTTTTACAACTAAAGGACCTGAATTCACTGTTTATAGTTAGAAAGTACTTTTTTGATAGCAGATACATTCTCATTGCTAACTAATGTTATCTACAGCAATAAATCTGAAGTTTCTTGGTTCTAAGCCAGTAAGTCCCAGAAATACAATGTCAGCATTCTACAGCAAAAAGTATCCTCTCTCTCAAATTCTTGTTTGGGATTATACCATTTCCTCTTTCCCCAAGTGATTGATATCTCAGTACCAAATGAAAAGAAAGCTGCCTTGGAAAGGGTCCACACTTTCCATCATCTCCCTTCTCTGATATGAACACGATTTCTTTTTATGCCTTAGCTCTTTTAGAAAAGACTTGCCATATATTTGACAACTTACTTAATTAGTTTGATCAGTTTTAAAGTGGGGAGTAAGATTTACTTTCTAAGATTTAAAATAAGATAAAGCCAATAATTTTTCATTTTAAAACTCCAACAGTCATTTTATGGATTTTTTTATTCTTTAATTATGTGTATTTAACTCTGTGAGGGTATATGTACTTGAGTGCACGTGCAAGGGTTGTCAGAAAAGGGTACCCTGGATGTTGAGTTATAAGCAATTAAAAAACACCCAGTGTAGACAGTGGAGGCCAAACCCAAGCCCTCTGCAAGACAACTATGTGTTGTTAAACACTGAGCCATTTCTCCGTTCTACATAAGTTCTTTTTTATGTTTTATTTGAAAGTTGCACTGTGAATTTTGCTAAACAATAGTGTAAATTGTGTGCCTGCTTAAACTAAGTGTCTTAGGGGTTTATTGCTCTAAAAAGACATAGTAAAAGTGGTAGCTTTTATAAAGAAACCTTTAGTTGGGTGGCTCATTTACAGTTCCAGAGCTTCACTCCATTACCATGTCAGGGAGTATGACAGGGTAGAGATAAACTTGGTGCTGCATGAGTGACTGATAGCCCTACATCTTGACCAGAAGACAACAGAAAGTCAACTGGCTCAATCAGCAGTATCCTGAAAATAAAAGGCTACTTTTTCAATCAGTTTATAATTAAGGTAGACCTCTGTGTGATTTCTTTGGAACTTAACCACTGCAGGAACTGGACAGGACAGGGACAGAAACCTCAGCCTACAGAAAACCTTAAAGCCTATTCCTACAATGGCACACTTCCTCTAACCAATTCTTACTGACTCCAACATAGCCAGGCCTTCCAATAGAATCAGTCTCCATAGGATTATGGGGCCAGTAACATTAGAACTACCACAACAAGCATATCTTTTGGTTGGGGGCAAAAAAGATTCTCTAAAATACATTTTCCAAATATTTAAGATGAAGTTTAAAGAATTAGCTCTCATTAAAATCTGACTTGAGAATGCTCCTTTTCTATGCCTGTGATTAACAGGTCCTTCATAGAAACAACACTTTCACTATGCATAGTTAGAGAACATTCTGCCATCTTTACATGATGTTTGGATTTTTTTCTTTCTTTTACACTAGATTTTCTAATCCTCTTTTACCTCTTGGGGCAGGCCAACTCTCCAAATTGTGATGACAATCCAGACACATAGAGAGTTCTAAAAGACAACATTGTTTAAAGGGAAGCAAGCAAAATACATAAAAACAAACACTACATGTTCTCTTCTTGTATGGAAGATATAAAAAGTGATTTCACCAAACAGGGAGATAGCACAAAAACACAAATAGTGTTCCAAAACACAAAATAGTGCTCGTGAGTTCAGAGAAAATAGATGAGAAAAACTGCAATCCCTGGAGTTCAGCACTGTTTTCTATTACACGGAAATGATAAAAATTTAAAGAGACTGAAAATTAATTTACCCTTATCTAATCATTGCATGATGTCTACATGTACTGAATCAATACAATGCATTAATAAATATTATTGTTTGTCAATTAAAATAGTGGAAAAATTTGTATAATAGTTAATAATTTGAACTATGGTCCCTGGTAATAAGATTTACTATAATGTATTTAATTCTTACCTTATTATTAGAGAATTATTTCACCATCAATTATCTGTCATGTACAATACGAAATATTATATCACACACCTTGGAAAACAGAACATGAAAACATGGTACCTTGCAAGTTCCAGTGCAGATATCAAAAGATCTTAAAGTTTCCTCTTCTTGTACTTTAGACTCTTGAAAGTGTAACAAAAACTATCCTATCATGCAGATATATGAGAACCACTACAGAATTGTAAGTGCATAAGCTCACCTAACACTGCTTACTCTCCAAAGTCAGGTGAGGTCATTGAAATCCTCACATCTATTTACAGTCATTTGTCTAAACTACAAGACTGAGTCTGGGGAGATGAGTCAAATACTACCCTGCAAATCCATAGAGTAGTGCAAGAATATACATACCTCTCCTTAAATATACAGGTCTTGAAGTTGTTGGTTCATGCATTTTCTATCTAAATCTGACATGTATTAAACAACTTCCTATCATTACTCCAGAGAAAACTTTCTCAGACTTTTATAAAGACTGATACATTTCTGTACTGTACCACATACATGCAGTAGGACGCTACATGGATCCCTTGCCTAATACTTTCTAGCAGAGTTTAAGTGTTGGTAAATACAAGCTGGAGTCATGCGCTATCCACAGTCTATATAAAAAGATACAAAGTATTTATTTCTGTAACCATTTTTAAAGGTTTAAAGTGAATGAGTGTTTTTCTTGCACATAAGTACCTTCACCACCTGCATGGATGGCACCATTGAGGCCAGAAAAGGGCATTGAATACCCTGAAGTTACAGATGTGCTGATGGGAACTCGAACCATGTCCTCCAGAAGAGCAACAATTATTCTGACATTTTGAGCCATCACTCTAGCCATGTGAGAATACTTTTAATCTAATTAAGGGAATATTATTTCTAGAATTTACATACACATGCATGTCGAATTGCTATGCCTCAGAATATTCTAAAAATAAATAGGAAACTTTATCTATCAGTTTTTGTTTCTTAAAGAATTTAGATCTGCTTTTACAGTTTTATTCACAATTTAAGTTTTTTTCTTTAATAATTATTCTATTTTGGTTGCTCTAAATAAGGAAAGAAATTTAAGAAGCAAACTGTGATGAAACTAGTTATATTTGAACATAAAATATGTAGGGTGTGTTAACTTCTTTTCCTAGGTAAACTGAAAATAAATACCTGAGTTTTTTTGCAATGAATTTGAAGGGAAATGCATTACTGTAAATGGACCTTGAATGACAAGCAGCAAACATGTTCAACTTATAATCAAGAAAAAACAGTTACAAATTCTACACACTGCTTCTTTTAATGTTCTTCAATGTAATCATTCTGTCATGGCCATAGCTCACAGTAGCTGTGATGATCCTGTGGGGATTTCCTAATTGCCTAACTTAGTCCAAAAATAGATTTAAAAGCACCTAATGAGTGTATGGACAGAATGCCCTTCAGCTATGCTCCATAAATATTTTCCTTACACTGGCTTTTTATAAAAATTGAGAAATAGTGAATTTTTATTTTTGAGAATGTTCTCTTACTGTCATATACTTGGGTTCTTGACATGTTTTTTTTTTCCTGATTAAATTCAAGCTATTAAAAGCATCAAGTTTAGGACATCCAACTGAAAAGTGAGTAGGATGTGCTTGTGAGATATGCTAATGAGGATAAAGGATCCAAACATTTTCAAAACTGAACAAACTTCAGAAAATTTCAAAAAATGGATAAAAATTTAAACATAAGTTATATCAAAGTTGTGGTAAAGGTACCTTCTAGAAAAATCTTCAAATTTTAATTCAAACTTACCGAGTCATCATATTTCATTTAAAAAGTAAACTATAGATATTAGATTATGCAAATATTGTAAAGAAAACGATAAAGTACTTCAATGACATTCAAACTTCAAAACTTCAGCCTTCAAAGAAGCTTGATTTTGTTAAAAAGAAATTTTACCAGACACACAAAATAGTATTTTTCATCAATGATGGATATTTCTATTTATCTTACTTCCATTTTTAATATAGCTCACTTTTAAATTTATAACAATTAAAAAGTTGATGACATCTAGTTGATGACATTAAAATTTAGCTTAAAAATTAAGGACTCCACAGTAGAATATTTGCAGGAGAGGCATGAGGAAAGCCCAGAAAATAATAAATAAAAGAATAGATCATGGATTCCTATAATCCAGATATTTATAACATGAAACCCAATTTAACCAGTGCACTTAAATAATGTATTTTATTGTTCCCTGATTCCACCAATGTTTTTCAAACTATCTCAAGTATGTCTTCACTATTTCAATACCATATCACTGTTTTAGACTTAAAAGACTCCAGAATCCATTCCATAGATTGCCTACTCTATGGCAGAGAGACAAAACTCTGTAAATGGAATCAGAAATTTTAAAATTGAAAACAACTTCCATAACTTTAAAGATGAATTTTTATTTTATATTATATAAACAGTGTATTAAGGCAGAGACTTAAATCATGAAGCAAGGTGAATATCCAACAAGTCACCATTAAAATGTTACCATTTACATTAAATAACATCATGCCAGAAAAGTACCCAAGAATTTCCTGATAAAAATGCAATTTTAATGCCACTTTATTGCTTTACATATCCCATTTATATTTTTTTCAGAAAATATTTGTTCTTCCTGCAACTTTTTGCTATTTTCAATTCCAGAAAAAATAGAATTCAAACACATAGTTTATTATTTTTGTAGTCAACATTTGACTTCTTAGTCTAAGAATTTGATCAAGGAAGGTACTTACATATTCATACTATGTGTTAAGAATGAAATATACTCGGCATCTGTATTCTAACAGAAAGATGAAAGAATGAGGAGATCAAAGTCAATATTCGCTGTCCTGTAGAAGAAAAAAGATTGCTGCTATTTATACAATAGCACTTTGATAAATGTGTTCAGAACTATGCATCTTAGAAGTGCAATAAAATGAATGTGTATTATTGTCCAACCTTTTCTCTCACCAAATGCCACGTATTTTCCAAAGCATCACTCTTTAGCTGAACATACATATAACCTTGGACTATTTCTCTCCTTAATGCTTTAAGGAGCTACTGTCAATCAATGAGAATTGCCACTGGAGCTTAATGCAATCAGATTTTCCATTTTTATTTTCCTTATCAAGCAGTTATAAATAGCTAGGAGTTTACCGTGCAATACTTGCATGAATGAAGAATATGGCTAAAAGCTTGTTGATATTTTCTGTAAACTAAAGAAAATGACTTACTGAAGTCTAAAACCATCCAGTATTCCAAAAAGCATCTAATACCTAGAGATGAAAACATTTTTTTTAGTTATCTTTGGTTTACTCAAAATCCATTGTGCATTGCATTTAGAAAATCCATGTCATTTATAACCAATACAAACTAAATATTATCTGTTTTCTTAGTGATTGATTGGGGAGGGTTCAGGCCATTGGAAATGGTGCCACTCTGGGCTAGTTGTTCTATAAGAAAGCAGAGTGACCAAGCCAGAGGAAACTATCCTGTTTGCAGCACCCGTCCATGACCTCTGCATCACTGTGCCTCTAGATTCCTCTTCTGTTTGAGTTCCGGTCCTGACTTGTTTTGATGATGAACTGTGATGTGGAAGTAGAATCTAAATAAACCCTTTTCTCCCAAAGTTCCTTTAGACATGGGTTTTCACCACAGCAATGATAACCTAAACTAGTTTATCAAATGATAATAACTATCAAAATGGTTAGAAATTAGAGACAGTATAAGAAGCAATTAGATACAGTAATTATTCAAACTAATTTTTCTCCATCTGTATTGAAAAAAGTAAATATTATTGAGTTAGCTGACATTAACTCAAATTGATTCAGAGTTATTAAATATGAAATAATTTTGTAATAATTTCATTGAATATTAAGAAAAAGACAATGGTAAAATCACAATTGCCATCATTATGGTCTAAAGCATTAGCCAGCAAAATCACAAGCACAGGCCAGCTTTGGACAGCTGCCTACTCTGATACTTACAGTTGATTTGGAACACTGCCAAAGTACCGTATTCGCATATTGGCTGGAATTACAATTGTGCTGTAACAAAACTCACATATTCTGCAAGACAGTCCACTCTCTAGCACTTTACAGAAATAGATCCCAAATACCTTATTCAAAGAATGTCAAGGAAGATGTACAATTAAAATGTCTGTGTGTTTCATCAGAGACTTCAGCAATCATGCTCACCCTTAATTTCAGCTGTTCTCATCCTTAAATTTCACTGGAGCTAATTAAATTAATCTGTTTAACAACCACACAAATGAGCCTTTTAAGTCATTTTTCCCTGTAATAATATTTCCTTCATTTCATTTCACATGCTAGTGTGCTACTGCCCCCCCCCTTTAACTCAACATGATTTTTTGACGACTTTTGTGTTTTTATTATATAGGGTATACGAATGGTATTAATATGTAGGGTACAATGTGATTTATTACTATAGGTTTACTTGTAGTGAGTATATAATTATTGTATTTGCCAATTCATATGTTTGCTATTACTTGAGTAATGATAACTTTTGAAATCTATTGCTTTCAGAAATTTGAAACAGACCCTCTGTAATTATTTACCTTGGTCACTGTCAAGACAATTATTGTTCCAATCTGATCTTTGCACTACTCTTTGAGGGATTATTTCTCATCAACTTTTCTCTGGAATGCTTTTTAAAAAGTATTTTCTAGTTGATACACTATAATGTGTCTAAAGCTAAATGTTTGTGACTAACATAGAAAAAAAGCAGTGACTAAGTGAAAAATGTAGTTTTTCCTCTCAACCAAAAGGCAGTAAATCGGATCTATCCGTGATCAGAAATCACGTTACAGAGATTGTTTGGCAATTTATAAATGATTTATTTCATCATGTAATTCCTGAAAAGAAAAAGGTGTATTCTCTTCCTGTAGTAGTGAGAAGGATCCAACTTCGCTGAGACTGATGGTGGGAAGCAGTCTTCAGGACAGGGCTTCACTTGCCTATTTGTCACTATATTTCAATTCACTATTGAAAGATGTTTGAGCACTCTGGGGGTAACATACTGATTCTTTTTTTCAACTCATTTACTTTAAAAACTGCTTCCACTGATACTTGTGTATTCATTTAACTCATTTTCTTTGTTACTTTGTTGCAAACTAATGCAGACATGAGATCTTATAATATGCAAAATATGTCCTGCAACCAGGTAAATATCCTACTAATGCATATGATCATGTATGCTTAATACTGTCTCTGAGAAATGCCTCATTAGATACTCTTGTCATTGCACGGACATTGTTGAGAGTCTTTCACACAACTCTCACGCATGATCTAACTCACACCCAGGCTATGTCCTATAACATGTTTCTGTTAATAAATCTATATGGCATTTTTTATTCTTAATAAATAAGTGTCCTAAAAATCAAAAAGCACAGTAAAAACTTTTCTTGTATAAGACAAAACTTAATTCTGTTGCTTATGTCACATACTCTGACTCAGATTTCTGAGTCAAGTAGCTGTGTTATGCTGGGCAGTGACACTAGAAATTTAGGGTGAATTAAGTTTATTTTAAAGGTTTTTCATTGTAAATTACCATTAGTCTAACATAGTTTATAGATTTTTATTGTATTGAGTGATGTTTAATTCTAATACATGATATAATCATTCAAAATCTTCATATCTTTATGCCTTAACATCCTTTAATTTAAAAATTATTTGCTTTATTTTTGTGATGAAACCAAGACTCAGACACATAGACATGTTAACCTAAAAACACACAAGTTCAAAGTTATCAATATCATTGTTTCAAACAAATTTTCATTTTTTCCATTGAACAGGTCTAGAGTAGAATTCTCCTATTGTATTAGCAACTCCTTTTGCAGTGCCTCCTGCCTTAAGGGCCTCCCTGCTTGAGAAAATATCACTATTTTCAGAAATATACTCGCCTTAGTAGATTGTTTCATTTGTTCACCATAGTTTTCTAAGCAGAAAATGTGCCACTGTTTGCTGAAAACCTTTCATTATTAGAACCCTTATTTGCAAACTTAGAATAGCTGATATATCTGTAAAAACCATGGAACTTCTCTCTGTGAATTTTCTTGAGGGTCTTATGATTCTTTTCCTTTAGCTTTAATTTAATATTTAGCTGTAAATTCTTGCTCCAGTATCGATCCTTCCAATTGTGTAACTCAAGAGTCACCTTTGGGAACTCCTGAATGTTACCAACATCCACAGAGAACTTAACATTGTCTTTTTTTTCCCGTAGACTTACTGTGTTTTCCAGCTTCACCTTTGAAAAATCTTTTAAAATTATGAACAAACTTCTGTTGTTTCCCACCAGGTGTGACTAAAATATTCCTAGGTAACAATACTCTAAGTAGCATTCTTGATGTAAGAATCCTTTCGGAATTGCAACATTCCCTTCCTCTGTTGCAACACCAGCCTTAGCATAGATTTCTTTTTGGAGGACAGTTTGAAAGTTGTAACTTCTTTAAAGTGGCACTGAGATTTGTCTCTGCTGCATGTACTGGCCTTTTGGTATCCTATTCTCTTTGGATATATACCTTGCTCAGCCTAGATGTAGTGCCTTACCCTCTCATAGTTTTGAAGGGAGTAGGATATAAGGATGTGTGGTGGGAATGAGAGGAAGGGAGGGAATGGGAATTTGGATTGATATTTAAAAAAAAATGAAAAAATAAGTTGTAACTTCTTTAGCCACTGATGGAAACTAAGATTTTGATGAAAAGAAGGCTTTAGGATAATGGTATTCATAATGGTTTTTACATAATGCACAAAAGCATCAAAAATACTTAAAACAAAAGGCCTGTTTTTATACAAATGGCATTTGTTAATTTCTGGTCCACAACAATATAGGTGGCATCTTATAAAAGGAGCTGCATGATTCGTAACCACCTATTGTAGTGGTTCTCAACCTTCCTAATGCTGAAACCCTTGACTACAGTTAGTTACTCATGTTGTGCTGACCCCCAAGCATAAAATTGTTTTTGTTGCTGCTTTGCTGTTTCGTAACTTTAATTTAGTCATGTTATCAATCATATGTAAATATCTGTGCTTTCTGATGGTCTTAGGTGACCCCTGCAAAATGGTTGTTCAACTCCAAAAAGTGTTGCTACTCACGTAGAGAACCACTGACCTGCTTCTGCAGTACAGGGACAGGGTGGGGCTTACGTGCTTGAAAGTCCTCACACTCTGCTAAGTCAGTGTTTCAGTTTGTAGCTGCAACACTTCCTCCAAGTAGGATTTTCAATCTTGTCCTTGACATATTTATACTAGACTTTCAGTTGGACTCCTGATATGTAACTGTTCTTTCAGGCACACACTCTATTTATAAAATAGAGATGTCTCATGACTACTGAAGATTTAATCTGACAAGTATTTTCCTCCATAATCTGCTTGTTCAACGAGTGTAAAAATTCTTCAGAAGTCTTCAGATCAGAATTTGCCTAGTCACTACTTGTTTCTATACTCAAGAATGAATAAAAATCTCAAATAATTTAAATCAATCAGATAGTAGTACATTTAACACCACACTTATGTTAAGTCCTTTCTCTCAAGACTGGAAAACAGCGTTTTTTGCTTTGGCTGAAAGGCAGCTAGTACCTAAAGGGATATATTTCTATGTCTTAGTGATCATTTAAGATCATTAGAACATGTTACATATCTAATATATATTTAGTCAAGTATTTGCTATCATAACTTTCACTCAGTGTATTTTTTTATGGCCCTGTCTGTCCTTATTCAGATATTAAGATGAAATAAAAAATCGAAGTAGATAATTTGAAGGATAGTCTATTTCTGATTTTGTTTTGGAGATCAGTGCAGATTTTTATGACTTTAGTTTTGAAAATCTTCCTCTTCTTCCAATCAGAACATAGCTTACTATTCCTTTACTATGTTTTTCTGCTTATAAAATTTTTCTCAATGCTAGAGAACAGAACACTGACAAAATACAAGCTTTTAAAATTAGGCAAAAATAGTTTGTAGAATGAATATTTTGTTCTAACAGTAATAGACTAATACTGGTAGGTATTATGTGGTTACTGGTTTGGTTTTTCAGAAATATCTCCTGGCCATGAAAACAAAGGTAATTTTAATTGTCTTGTGTATGTTGTTGCTTTTTTCTTACATAGTCAGTCTCAAGGATAATTATTTTAAGATATTTAACTTTGCTTAACAAATTTAATAAATTTCTTTGCTTTTACCCTTCCAGTCCTTTTCTTTATAAGTTAATACAGAAAAAATTATACATGAGAAAAGAAATAAGCAAGAAATACTCAGAAATATCTCAATATACTTCAAAATATTGTAAATAAAATGAGTAATATGGTAACAATTGAGAATGATACTAAGTATCATAGTTTAGATGTTGTGTATCTAAAGAAGGTAGTGAGAATATAGCACTTAAGACTAAAGATTTAATGATTTATTAATTCGGTTGTGATAAGGAGGAAGAATATGTAGAAGGCGCATTCTGAATACACCATAATGGACTTGGACTATTTTTAAAATAACAAAGAAATAAGCAAATACAAGAGGAAATTGTAGAAGTTGGACAACAAATGAAAACCACTTCAGGCACTGTGAGAAATGTTGCCAAAAGTTGATGATACCAGCTCTTGCATGCCACTGCAAAAGAGGTGAATTGTATTTTTAATGGTTTAATAACCTAGTAGAAAATTTCAAATGTGGAACTGAAAATTGAGTTTCCAGTGTTGAAGAATTGTTCAAGTTACCTTTTGTGTGTGTGTGTGTGTTCCACAAAAGACAAACAACCCCTTAGGGAAAGCCTGTACTTCTGTGAGGAACGATGATTGCTTGTCTTAGAGGATTAACCATGACTGTGGAGTGTGGTTATACTATAGCTGTGGAGTTAACAGAAACTTATTATGAAAGGTGAAAAGGTGAAAGGAAATTGGAGAATTTAAAAGCTATGCATTTTATTTGAGAAAAAAGGATGCTAGCTCCAATTACTGAGATGCAGGAGACTAAAAGGAGCAGGCATAGATGGGAACAGGTGCCCAATGACACATCATAACATCTGGCAGTTGGCTTCACTTAATTTGACCTGCTATAAAATACACCATAATGAGCCTGGATTGGTTTTCAAATAACCAAGAAATAAGCAAATACAATAGAAAATTTTGTGAGTTTGACTTGATAATGCATGAACTAACACATTACATACACAAAAACACACACACACGGACACACAATATCATCACCACCACAAAAAACAGCAACAATAGCAAAAACTAGCTAGCTAACTAACTAAGTAATTGGTAAATGCTATAGAAACTGAAATATCAAATATTTTTATTCAAGTATTTTTATTTTTTGAAGTCCTTGATGGCATGAATACATCTTTCTCATAGCAGGAATGGGCGAAACAGCTCCTTCCACACCTTTTCTGAAGGCCTTCACTTTATTCATGGTGACAGGATCCTCTTATCTTATATGAGATATTAGGTTTTAATCTGAATTTTCAAAGGATAAAGACGTCAAAATAGCCATATATTCAGACCTAGAATTCACAGATGAGACTCGAATTGAAGATATGAATTTAAAAATAATAAATATAATGTTCAAGGCCATCTTGTGCTACATCAATGTTCAATAAGAACATGAAAACAACAAAACAAGGAAAAAATTTAAAGATTTAAATAGCAAACGCAGTTCTGGAAAGATGACTCAAAGGTTAATAACACCGGTTGTTTTTTCATAGGTCTCAGTTTAGTTCCTAGTACTCACACTGGGTGGCTCCAACTCCATAAGACCAGACACCTTGTTTCAGCCTCCACAGGACTTGCAGCACATACAAGGGATAAATTTACACATATGCATGCTCAGCACATCCACATACATATATTCACACTATCATATAGATAATTTTTGAAAAATACTTAAATAAGTAATTTTATAATCTTCATCACTATAGAAATGTTTTATTAAATTATATACAATATACATTCTTTAGAAGGCATAGAACAGACAATATTATTGAGTAAAATAAGATTATTAAATTATGGTAAGGAAAGCTCATTAACATCAGAGGTACATGGAGAATACAAGCCACCTCATCTGTCTTCTGCTGACATATTCTTCCATTGGTCATCAAAAGATTTTATTTCATCCAAGTTTATTTATTAAGGCACAGTTAAAGAAGATTAAATGTGATAGATTAAGTTTGGGATTTAATTCCATGTTCAAAAAATTTGGTTAAGTCTTTGAAATAGTTATAATGAGATATTGAATATTAAAATTTTCAAGATAATGTATTAACTATAATTACATAATAAACTTATAATGTTGCCTAGATCACTGACTATATTAGAAGTAACTATGAATTGTACTTATACTACTATGAAATAAAAATTTATAAAGATTAAAATTGCAAATAAAAATACGGTTTCAATTTTTGGTTATATAAATGCACATCAAATATTCACTGATAATTGCAACTTTGAACTATTAATCTGTTCTTTATTGGTGATATCAATAGTCAAGCTGTAAAAACTCAAAATTAGGGCATGGCATCTTATTCCATTAATTCATTTGGGTTAAGATGTTAAACGAATTTTTCTGAAAACAATTATCTCACAATTTGTCCACTGTAAAAAAGAACAAATGTTATATATTATTTTTGTATTGCAAAGAAATAGATTTATTTGGTGATTACTGCTGTTTCAAAACAAGCGTTGTTCATCAATGTTTCCAGTAAAAAAAAAAAGCACCTCTTCTTCACTATTGATAGATTCCCTACAATTTCTACTTATAAGATAAATCATTGGAGTTTTGATATATCATCCTCTAAAAAGTAATTTGGAGCATTTGAGAAATGATAGCATAATGTTTCTAATTCTTTGCTCCCTATTAATATTAAAAGCTATCTGACTCAATGTAATGATCATGGGATAAAATCTCTATATTGCAACTTATAAATGGATCTGGCATCTTTGTATGCTTCCTTATTTGTGTTACTAGAGTTTAGATATAAAATTATGCTAATTATCTGGTTTTATGTTTGAAATAGTCATGTATCATGAAATTCTTTTAAGTACAAACTGAATAATTATATTTTGTAATATGCAAAGAAAATGTCCTAGGAACATATCATATTAGACTCAATAAAAACATGTCAAAACTATTTAAATACAAGGCAAAAGTTTAAGTATATCCCTTATTCCCAGTTTCAAAGAACATACAGCAGGTATATGAACTACAGTAAGAGAAAGAGAGCTTTATTTGTACTCATGGCATAATCAGAAGCTCAATCAACATCATTGCCTCCACTCTCAAACCTGGAATTGAAGTATCATTGTAGATAAATGGAAAAAAATACCCCAAACATATTATCTCATTTTTATGATGATCTCTACTATCAAAGAGACAAATGATCATTCAGAGAATTTCCTTTTAAGAAACATAAAATCTTGACATTGTACATAACTTGGAATGTGACATTGGATTCCCCAAGAGGTACGAAAAGTTTCTGATGTTACTGCCATTAGCTTGAGTACTCTGTAGCCCATTTGCTTTCCATCACATGTAAAACATAAAATGTATCGTGGGAAACTGAAAGCAAGTAGACTCTATCAATGCTGTACTTACTTTCCTTCTTCCAAACTCCAAAACTTCTTTTAGACACTCACCAAAGAAAGGAAAAATCATCTTTTTAGTATATAAGCTATGAAAGTACACCTTATATTTCTTAAGATTTACTTTTTAAATATTTAAATTCTATGTCTGCATTTGTATCACTACGAGTGTACTCTGTGAGTTCAGTGCTTGTGGATGCACTGCATCAGAAGTAAGCATCAGATCCTCTGAATATAGAGTTACAATCAATAGTGACCAGTATGCTAGTAGTGGTACTAGGAGCCCAACTCCAGTTCTCTGCAAGAGAAGTATTCTTAACCAGTAAACTATCACTCTATCATACATTAACACTTTAAAAATAAAAAATTTATACAAATTCTTTATAGCCATCAATATTATGCATTTTTGTCTTATTAATTTTTGAAAGAAGGGCTTATGTGTCCCATACAGTAGGTTTTACACTTGCCATAACCATGGTTGGTTAAGTATAAAATTATTTCAAATATATAAAACATTAGCTTTTATGTGTAATATAGAAATTTTGCTAGCAAAATTGTCAATCTTGAGATACATACTCAAAAATTACTTTAAGAAGGCAGCTTATACTATGAAAAATAAAGTATATCAACACTAATTTGTACATAATAAATGTAAAAAATGAAGTTAAATAGAAGAATATTATACTTTTAACTGTCTATTTGGCTTAGAATGTTTAATTTGTTTAAATTTAGAGAATGGTCTTTGGCCAGTCAAATTATTCTGTTTCTATATAGTCTTTTGAAGACTCTTCAAAAGTGAGTAAAGCCACAAAATGAGTAAAAATATGAGTAAAGAAAAGAGACCCTCTCTCACTTCCCCAGTACATCTATCAATACCAATACCAGCTACCAATACATTACTATCTAGGGTTGGGAATCAATCCCACCTCCTTTTTATCTGCTGGGATTGTGTCCTGCTTGAGTTTATTTAGGCTTTGTGCATGCTGTGACAGCTTCCATGATTCATTATGTTCACCAAACACTGTTTCCTAGTAGTCACACATTGACATTTGGCTCTTTTTCCTCTCTATTACATAAGGATCCATCAATGTCAGTGAAAAACCACACAACCAAGAGTATATGGGCAAAGTAAATTGTATTTGATTTCTTATTAAGGAAGAAGATAAATTTGGGTAAGGGGAAAGGTGGTAGGTGGTGGTGGGTGAATACGGTCAGAAGACATTGTATGGAATTTTCATGGAACTTATAAAAGAGAAAGAAAAGGGAAAAAGTGAAATAAAAACAATTTATGCAAATATTAGTTAAGATAATTATCATAATATTTAAAGTCAAAATATAATAAACAGAATAGTAGTGCAATAATTTAATTCCAGCATCTACTAATGTTGCTATTTTCTATCACCATATATGTATACCTAAAACTTCTGGGTGATTAATATTGTTTTTTTTATAGATGTATTTATTTATTTTGGCAATTGTAATGGCAGTGTTTTTGTAGAGTTGGCCATTTGAACAGATACAGCAGACTTCCTGATTCTGTACTGATTTGTACTTGGTATGACCATTAGCTACCTTTTTGTAAGATTCTCCTCTACGACTGGACTGTGGTTCCTGAATATTCACTAGCCTCTCCCCTCCCTTTATCTAAGGAATATATTCAAAGAGTCCTCGGTGGATATCAAAACCCAAAAGATGGTAACAACTCTATAACAAATTGAATTTGCAAACTTTTCTCTAGAATAAATTAAGAAAATAATAAATAGAAAAATGATAATATGATGAGTTCGTTCATTTCTTTCATGAAATAATTTGTCATACTTTACACACCATTCTTCTGTTTATGAGTGTACATGATACATGGTGATATGGATGTAGATGAATGATGTCAGGAGTCGTGGCAAAATGTTAATCAAGCATTGATGTGTTTACTTCATAACAACCAATGTAAAACAACAGTAATCAATCTGATAATTAAAGATTTTACTAAGGAATTTATGTGGGAATAATGAACTGTTGTGTGACTAGACTTACCTTAAAAAGCAAGGACAAATAACACTAGGGCCTCAAAATATTTTATTAGTTAATATGTACCTGAAATTATATATAAATAAACACATACACATTTATCTTAAATAAAATTATTGAATAAAGCTATATTATTTGGAGTCTTTTAGAAATAACAAGGAGATTTCATTCATTGTACCTAAACATATGTCCACCTAAACATGACCTAAAAAATGGCAATATCAATAGACTTGTCAATGCAGAATGGAGAAACTTCATTGGATTTAAAGAATTTATAATTTCTGAGAGAGTATTAAATCTTTTCTCCCAGAGATAAGACCCTAATTGTGTATTTAATACAAAGTAGGAAATTATGATCTCATACTCAAATAAACAAAACTCAGCAGATTATACATACATATATATATATATATATATAATGTATATACACATACATACATACAAGGGTCAAATGAAAATACGCCATCGGTTTGAGAAAGAAAGAAGATATGGGAGGGGTTGTAGGGAAGGACACAGTAGAGGTGGGAAAAAAAAGAGAATGTGGGAAGTAATGTAATTAGATTTCAGTTAAAATGTATTGAGTGGAAAAGACATTGTGATTGTTGCATGTTACGTAATAAATTATTTACTCTAACATCTTATTTCCTATTTTCAAATGAGAACAATGTTTAATATAAATAAGAGGTTATATGGCTTATGAAAGAAATAATTCATTTTGAATAATGGAATTTTCAAAAGATTATAAGGTAAATATGAGATATTAGATACCTGGTTCACTGAAGCATTATTGTGGAGAATGGCAATTGATTCATTTGCTTTTGCTGGCTCTGAAGAGAGAGCCAACATTTGCTACAGCAAATTTTTCAGTCGAATTGCACAGTGCTTGGAAATATATATCTTGAACAGTAACTAAATACTGTTCTCTTCCAGCCAGTATATCGGAGATTACATCCAAGGGGATGTCTTACATACTCTTCAAAGATGAAGCCCACCCCCCAGTTGTTTCTATGTAAAAGTGATCTAAGACATCTTTGCTTTCTTTTGCAAAGATATCAGTGGGCACAGCCAGTTCCCTGTGGTGCCCTGTCTGTTGTTATTTCAAGGATTTGACCTACTGTTGTACTTTTCTGTTCAGAACTGCTTTAGCAAACACTTGGGAATCATTTCCAAATATTTGAAGATTCTGGGAGAGCAAGATATAAAAACCCATGCTTTGCTTTTTTATGATAGCTGTCTTCACTCCTCACACTTGATACGTATTATTCAAAAAAAAGAAGATGTTCTTATAATGTTTTTGATTTCTTATTGCCTATTGTAAGCATGATGCTTATTTTATGAAATTTAGAAAAATTCAGTATGGTAAGCTTAGAAATAACACAAACAAAAATAAAACTTATTAATAAGTACTTAAAGATATTGACTATGAGTAACACTGTCTGGTATATTTTTAATATATCTGTTATATGTATATAAAATGATTAAATGGATGCTATACTTAGATCTGTTGTACAGCTTTTATAATTCAGCTCATAATGATGGAACTGAACCATATTTCATTTTATATTTAATCTAATAAAACAATACAACCTTCTTAAAAATACTCATCTAGCCAGAACTTATTACAATTTTTATTTCATTTAATATTAATTTACATGCATATATCATATTTTGATGAAAGTATTACTCTTCACTAGGGGTTTTTATAGTATTTTATCTCATTATTAGGTGAAAGTTTTTTTATTTCTTACAAAATAACTGGATGAGCATTCATTTTTGTAACTAATTGCTTAGATTTTAATTATTTCTTAGTTTAAATACTTATAATGTGTCTATCAAGGTATATATATATTTTACAAGAAATCTCAATAAATGTAATATTGCACCCCAGACAGACAGTGTTTTATTTTTTTTTGTTATGACTGAGTAATAAAACCTAACATTTTATTATCCCTTTGTGAACACAACATGCTATTTCCAAAACATTTTCTTCATTAGGAAATACAAACATGCCATTTAAGATGTGTTATGATTTATGAGAAAAATTAATATCATTGTATTTAATTTATAATTTGTTTTGATTAATGATAATTTCTTTTAATTTTTTAAGATTCAATATAATTACTTATTGTGTATATAGTGTTCTCTCTGCATATATACCTACATGCAAAAAGAGGGCACCAGATCTCATTATAAATAATTATGAGACACTATGTGGTTACTGAGACTTGAACTCAGGATCTCTGGAAGGGCAGCCAGTGCCCTTACACGCGAACCACCTCTTTGCCCCAGTAATTTCTCTTCTGGTTATATGTATTTGACTGTGGCTGTGTCTTCTCTCCTGTTTTGTTTTTCTGTTTTTGTTTTTCATTAACTTTGCCATAGGTAAACTGGAATGTTGTCATTGTTTTGTTTTTTATTTGTATTTTTTCCAAACATTTTTATTTTATTTTATTTTTTACTTTATAAATAATACCATTCAAAGTTTCCACCTCCTCCCATTTCCCTCCCACTCTCCCACTACCACCCCCCCTCCCCCTCCAGTCCTAAGAGAGGGCAGGGTACCCTGCCCTTTGTGATGTCCAAGGCCCTCCCCACTCTATCCAGGTCCAGGAAGGTGAGCATCCAAACAGACTAGGATCCCAAAAAGTCAGACCTTGCAGTAGAATCAAAACCCAGTGTCATTGTCCTTGGCTTCTCAGTCAGCCCTCATTGTCAGTCACATTCAGAGAGAACAGTTTGATCACAACATGCTCATTCAGTCCCAGTTTTCTGGAACCTTATAGCCTTTTGTGGCTATACAACTTGAATTATCAAATTGTTTTTCACATTTCAAATTTTTATTTTTGTAAGTATTTTTTATTTGTTTTTTTCATTATTTTTTTCCATTTTACATACAAACTCAAAAGCCCCTCCTTCCCGCTTGCCCCATTCCACTCCCCACCTATTCCTCAGAGAGGTTAAGGCCTCCCTTGGGGAGTCAACAAAGTCTGGCATACCAAGTTGAGGTAAGACCAAGCTCATCCGCCCTGCACCAAGACTGAGCAAGTTCATGCATCCTGGTTAAGTCCTGATTCCACTGCCAAGGCAATCCCCAAAAGTGATCAAACCAAATAACTATCAGCCACATTCAGAGGACCTAATTTGGTCCCATGCAGATTCCCCAGCTCTCAGTCCAAAGTTCAGGAGCTCCCACTAGCTCGGGTCAGATGTCTGATTTTCTCAATCATGATCTTGAGTCCACTTGCTCCTTATTGATCCCTCCCTTCAACTGAAGTCAAGGAGATGAGCCCCGTCAGTGCTTGGCTGTGGATCACTGCTTCCATCATACTCAATGTAGGTTCTATGAAATATTGACATACAAAATTCAGGAAAATATATAATCACTGCAGGTGACATTTTTTAACTCTGATATGTTAAGGAATCACCATATTCCTAGAACTGAAGAGATTACTGATGTGGGATTATCCTCTGTATGCTGTGGATATGTTTTAAAATCATAGGTTAATAAAGAAGCTGCTTTGGCCTATGGCAGAGTAGAACATAGCATGGTAAAAATTCCAAGCAGAGATAGAGCAGGAAAGAAGGCGAAGTCAGTCAGACACCATGTAGCTGCTGAAGGAGAAAGACACCAGAACCTTACCCGTAAGCCACAGCATTGTGGTGATACACACGATAATAAAAATGTGATAATTTAAGATGTGTTAGTTCATAAGAAGCCTGAGGTAATAGCCCGAAAGGGAATGTAATCAATATTAATTCTCAGAGTGGTTATTTCACAAGTGGCTTCAGGAACAACCCAGGGACAGGTGGGTGGAAAGAAAAGAGTCCTGAAAGACCAGGGGGATGGCGTAAGTCTCCATTTACAGATGATTCAAAGTTCAAGAGCACACTCACTGCTCTTGGAAAAGAACCAGGACCTGTTCACAGCACCCACATGGTGGCTTACAACTGTCCTTCATTCCAGTTCTCAGAGATCTGACTCTTTCCATCCTTTGTGGGCACCAGGAATTCAGAAGATAGCTATAAATAAAATTAGATAAAACGCTCATGTGGAAAGCAAATAAATCTTAAGAAAAGGAAGTATTGTATTCCTAAGATTATAATATTTTCCATTCATTATATGCTCAAGCTATGGACTCTGAGGCCTGACTCTGTGGTGTGTGTGTGTGTGTGTGTGTGTGTGTGTGTGTGTGAATAGCTTTCTTTTTTCTCAGGACAATTTTGTAATTTTTCACTTCTTTATCATAATGTATGGTACTTGGAGCTCCTTATAAATTCTTGGACCTAAGGAGAGATCCCCAGATGGTTCTCTGAACAGAGGAGAGGGTGCCTGAACCGGCCTTGGCCCACAACCATACTGATGAATATTTTGCATGTCACCATAGAACCCTCATCTGGCGATGGATGGAGATGGAGGCGGAGAACCACGTTGGAACACTGGACCTAGATCCCTAGGTCCAAATGAGAGGCAGAAGGAAAGAGAACGTGAGCAAAGAAGGCAAGGGCACAGGAAACCTTCATCCGACGTTGGATGGCGATACAGATGGAGACCCATATTGGAGCACCGGACTGAGCCCTCCACGGTCCAAATGAGGAGCAGAAGGATGAAGAAAATAAAAAAAGTAATCAGGACTGCGAGGGATGCAAGCACCCACTGATACAAGGGGACTGATATAATGAGAGTTCACCAAGGCCTGTTGGACTGGGACTGAACGAGGACGTGATCTAACCAGATTCTCGGAATGTGGCTGGCCTGGAGCCTTTCTGAAAAGCCATTGACAATGACACTGGGACTTGCTTCCTCTGCATATACTGGATTTTGGCGCTCCAGTCTGTTTGGACTCTCACCTTCCCTGGACCTGGAGGGGGGGGGGAAGAACTTGAACTTTCCACAGGGCAGGAAACCCTGACTGCTCTAGGGGATGGAGAGAGAGGAGGAGAGGGAGTGGGGGGAGTGGGAGGGTGTTGGGAGGAGGGGCTGAAATGGAAACTTTTATAATTTAATAAAAAAAATAAATAAATAAATTCTTGGACCTTAAGAAACTCTTTATATTAAGATATTTGTTTTTACAGATTAGCCATTAACACAAGATCTAACATCTTACAAAGGAAAAATCTGATATTTTAAAAATATTTTAAAGTTAGTTTTCAGTATTTTTTCTTAAAAGTCAAATGGATTACATTATTCTTCTGTATTATAATGTAATATTAAATGATTTTTGTAATCGTAAAATAATGCTTACCATAATGAAATGAGTTCCTGTGTGTTAGGAAAAAAAGGCTTTTAATTTAATTTTTTGTTATACAAAAATGAAAATTCTTTTAAATTCATCTTAATTCTTTCAAACTGTTTTGGTGTTTTAGTATTAATTTCTTTCACATATTTTTGTAGCCATCATAACTTAGTTAAAATAATTTAAGTTATTGTTTTTTGTTTTATATAAAAGAATAATCAATAGTGCAATATTAGATTTCTTCTAATCACCTCTTTCACATTCCTAATTAATCTCTTTGCTTTACAGTGTTGCTTGTAGACAACAGTTGTTAGCAGCAGAAAATTTACACACAGGACATCATTTGCTATTTATACTGATAATAAGGGCTGTGGTACAATTTAGTAACAAAGCGCCTATACAGCAATGCTCTGGGCCCTACCCTCTTTGATTCTGAATGAAAACAACTACACACCCCTATTATCATTACCAATGTCAATAGACCTTAAAAATATATATGTACCACAAATAATACATCAATATACACATACCCATATTTTGTCATCTATTTTCCTTTCACTATGCTAATACATTTTTAACATTAAATATGTAGGGGTAATTTTATCATAACATTGATGATTATTATTACTTTAGAGTTTCTTTCTGTTCATTGGTGGTTTAAAGAAAGCAATTAACTTCTTTTATTCCCCCAAGTTTCTAGTATTCACTCATTGCTTTCAAAAATCTTTTAGTTTAGTTTTTTTTGAGTATTTAAACATAGCAATACTTCCATAAATATTGGCAACTGCATTTCCTCTCTCACAGTATATATAGGTTTTTGCTTTGCTTTGTGTTATTAAAAGGAGCCGACAATATGGAACAGGCATGCAGAACAGCATCATAGGGCAAATGTGAGTTCTAATATTGCTATTGGCTTGTTAATGAAGTTGGAGGAATTTCTCTATTCTTGACTAATGAAGTTGTTATCATAAATGAGGCCTCTGATTTTTAATGATCTTTTAATCAATTGAAACTGCAATATGCTTTCATGTTAATATTTATTATATGGGTTGACTTTTTTGATTCTAAACCATTATAATTCCCTATAAATATAACAACTGACTATCATTACCAAAAATATTTTTCATTGTCATCTCTCTCTCTCCCTTTCTCTCTTTTATTAAGTTCCCAACACGTAAATTACGAGTTTTGAAATTATATCACACATTTTAAGTGTTTATTTTCTTTATTTTATTTTTCTAAGATTTTGTTTTCATTTGAATTTTAATTATTTGTACGTGATGGGCAGAGAGTTCGCAAATATGTAGGTACCAAGGGGAGCTAGAAGAGAGTGTTAGTTTCTAGGGAACAGAAATTACAGGAAGTTATGACTTGGCTAAATTGGGTGATGTAAACCAAACTTGGGTACTCCAGAGGAGCAGGAAGCTCCTGACTGGCGAATCATGTCTCCACCACCAACCAATAACCTATTATTTTATATCTAAGCTGTTCCGTTTATCAATAAAGACTTCAGAGTCAGATATTGGGGTGAAAACCTGATAGATTGGAGAAGCCTAGAGGATACCAGCTGATCTTTTTTTTTTTTTTGGCTGGAGATCCAGCAAGAGAGCATCTCCCAACAACATCCCAAACCAAACATTTTCTTTAATCTCTAAGTCCCTCTCTACTCCTTTCTGTGTGTCTCTCTATCCATCTTCCAAGGTCCACCATATTCTCTATGACTAATTCTTGTAAGCTAATCACTGGCTCCATGCCCTGATCCAAGATTAGTCTTATTAACACAGTCTTAGGGCATTACAATGCAATTAAATATCTTACAACACACACCCCAAACTCCAATTCTGATTTTTATTTGCAATTCAATTTCAGAAATCTCTATTCTTTTATATTCAAGCTTAAAAGGAGGAGTTTATGTTCTTGTTACACACCATTCATTCATTTTATTTCTTATTTCTTTCACACAGTGTTTCTCTCTGCTTACATCAACTAGTTTTTCAGTATTCTTTTCCCTGAGAGTGCACAGAAGACATATATCATTGACGATAGACTTTAAGAACTTCAGGGATAGTTCAGACATCAGAATTTTACAACTTTGGGGCCTAATTACAAATTCTCTTTGTCTTTTCAACAGCCTTTGTCCTCTTCTATGTGTGAGCTTATATTTATATGAATATGTTAGGAAAGTCTTCGGATTGTCATAATAGACCATTAATTAGCCTTCACCCAGCAGAAACTAAAAATGTCCTCAGATATTATCTTAGACCCAACGTAGGTTTCTCCCTTGTGTTGTAACCTTGCCATACAATGTACTGTGTTCAGCAGTACATTTGAATATTATCTTGGTTTATGAATTCTTTTGTTCTTTTACAGTGAAACACTGTGAAACTGTTAGTATTTGGAACATAAAATGTGAGATAACCTGGGTCTGTATAGTGGGTATATGGGAACTGAATATATTAAGTTCTATAATAAACCTATATTATTAAAAAATAAACTATATTTTTAATAAACTATTCTTTCAAGATTGAGAGTTGCCTTTTTTCATTGACAATATCTACTTTTAATTTTTATTTAAAATTTTTCTGCAATATATTTTTATCATATTCTTTGCCCTCCTCCAATTCCTTGAAGATTTTATATATATTTCTACCTACTCAAATGTCTGCTTTCTCTCTTTACTCTGTGTCTATCTCTGTCTCTCTTTCCTTCTTTCTTTCTGCTTTTTTCCTCTTTCAGTAAACAAATACACACATAAAAAAGTCCCCAAAAATTAGCATCAAAACAAAGTTTTTTTTTTAAAAAAAATCAATAAGGCAAAGAATATGACTAAAAAACAAAACAAAAACTCATCAAAACTATGAAATCCCCTGTGTTAGCTAAGTAATCCTAGGCCTGGGTCCTATCTTGACGACAAACAATGGTAAGAGCCAGAGGTTGTGAATGACTCCAGAAAACAGGGTTTTTCTACACCCAAGACTGTCACAGAGCCTGTGAAAACCCACACAAGACCTACACAGGTTCAAAGCAGATAAGTCCCAGACACCAAGTGCCACCCTAAATCAAGAAGTATTAGTAACTGATACCTGCTGAAAACAGAAAATAAGTTTTCACCAATGGAGTGTCACTAGATGTGTCAATCACACCCAAAGGGTTTGGTAAAGACATCAGTCACTTAGGACTGAGTGTTCCACAGTCTCTCAAATTCTGCATACCATCATGCTGTAAGTCTCTGAAATAGTTATCATAAAGAAGCTTATCTGATGAGCATGGAGCAAGGTTCTGCTCTAGATATATATATGGATATAGAAATAAGCAATTATAGTCACATTGACAATATTTATTTTGACAATCGTATATTCTCTATCATATCAAAATACATGCTCAGGTTTGCTTTGTCTCTTCAAAATTTATTTTTCTTGCTTTTCAAATAGTTCATTATGTTTGATCACAAATGTATTAATTAACATGCTGTGAGGTAATATATCTCTAGTCAGGGATCAGGAGCAGTCAGGTCGCATTAAGCTTATTTTAGGTATGAAAGGTTTCAATAAGATCCTTCTTTGCTAAAATAAAATTATAAAATGGTTTTTGGCTACTTTGAAATTTAAAAATGACAATAATTTAATTAGAAAAAGTTTAACCTAGAACAGATATGGAAAATATAGAAATAGATTTTCATAAAGAGGTTTAATTGGGACCTCACTGGGTAGAAAAAAAAAATTATGAGGGTAGAACTGTTGTGCTTGAAGACATTAAAATGTTGAAGAAAAAAAGGTTAAGCAACTTCTCATTTTGATCCATGTGGCAAAGCATTTAACAGATGTTAGAAGGCTTGCAATTTCCAATTAGACTTTTTTCAGCGCATAAAGAGGATAACAAGTTTTGTTTTTAATTAGTTTGAAAGCCATTATTTTGGTTGAGTTGGTTTGCTTTGTATAACTTTACAGGCAAGACATCCTGTGCAGCTTGCTCAAGTATCTTTTCTACCATTAGCCTATCTGTTCCAAATTCAATGATAGAAAGGAGTATTTTTTTTGACACTTTCTTCACAGGTTTCTCGTATCTCTCTGTATTGCCTCACCTATTTAAAAACAAGTCTTTTGTCACCCCATCCAAAAGGAAACAATTTCTACTTGGCTCCTGGCCATTGTCTATTTATTTCTTATATCTGGTGCATTAAAAGTTACTGGTTTCATTTCCATAAATACTTTTGTTCTGACTAATCCTGCCAAGTCCTACCTCTCCTTTGCTTCAGGGAAGTAGCTCTCCTGCAGAAGAGAAACATTTGTTTCCAATGGCTGCTTGGGAATGCCTTCGTTTATAAGGCCTGCAAGGAGTTTATAAGGTACAGAGCTCTAAAATAACTCTAAAGCCATTTCTGACAATTCTGAAGCCGTGTCTGAGGCCTCTCAGCAGTAGTACCCCCCCCCCCCCTACCTCCCGAGAACCAAGGACATAACAGCTACACATGCTCGTACTGAGATGTTGGGAACTTTCCATCTCCCTGAACAGATAACCCTTAGGTGTTGACTCAGTCCCTGGGAAAGGACAAAGTGACCCTCAGATGTTCCCTCTTAACTCATCTGATCTGGCAACTGCTCTCCAGCCAATTATTGGTAATAGCCCTTTGAATAAGCCAATCATAATAGTTAAAGGACAACCCCCAGACACTCCCTTGCTTCTGTGGCTTTTTCCTTTAAAAGTATCCTGTACCAGCTATTCGGGGTTTTTCTAGCTCCTCGAATGCTGAAAGACCCTGTCATGACAGAATTAATAAAGTTCTCATGCTTTTACATCAAAAAAAAAAAAAAAAAAAAAAGAACAATGTGTTATTCAGCTTAATGTCGTTTTCACCATGCTTTTCTCAAACTATGAAGGAACTGAAACGGCTCTGTTTTCAGCTACATATTTGTTTACTTGCTTTCTTTATTCTTTTCACCACAATAGACTGGGTATTTGTTACTTTTTAAAGTTTATAAGGCTTTGGTTCTCAGAAAACTAAGCTCGATTTGAGTTAAAAGCAAGAGTTAGTGTGTGTGCTTTCTTGAAAGGAAAAATAGGCTCACCTTACTACTGACCAGTTTTCTTGCAATTTTACATTTAAAATAAGTATTAATACTACAATTTCTGAGTTCTTATGTGTGATTTAATTATTTATTATTACTATTAAAAGAAATTGCTCAGAATATCATACTAAATCTCACTTATATGATATTAAATATTGCTTGAATTAATATGAGAAAGCAAATTATGATACATATCTATGTATTGAAAAAATTAAGACAAGTGTCTTAGGGGTCTTAGATTCACTCAGATAGTCTTAGATTGACGTAATGAAGATAGCAAGATTTTCCCCTAGTCACCTTAAATTTGAGAACTTAACTTTGGCAAAAACCACACTCTAGTGAAAGACCCTAATTTCTAGGGTTCAGGAAGGATCCCCCCAGACTCAATAAGCCACGCCAACAGATACAAACAGCAAGAGGATTCTTTATTGTCGAAGGTGCCAAGGGGCCACGCGTAAAGTCCTTAACAGCTCCCCCCCCCCCCCCCGTGTATTTTCCAGCAAACATTTATAGGGTCTCAGTGTTGCATAACAGGGAAGCATAGCAACAGCAACATCAATGGTCAATTCAAATCAATTCAAATTAACATATGTGGAGTGTCAACATCAGGACAAAAACAAGTCTTGTTTAAGCCAGTTTCTGCCTCCTTGGTTTAGATACACAAAGGACTGTGTGTTTTTCTCAAGATTGCTTCTAGCGTCCAGAGATATCCTGTTTTGCCCTGGCCTTGTTGATCATAAAAACATCTTAAGTTGGAGACCAGGGTTGGGCTCTTTCACTAGTATGATGTGGGATTTCTCTCTGTATGTTGTGATTACCATTAATAAATAAAGAAACTGCTTTGGATCTATAGCTAGGTGGGGAAAAGTAAGCTGAATGCTAGGGGAAAGGAGGCAGAGTCAAAGAGAAACTACGTAGGCCCGCCAGAGCCTGATGGAACTTTACCTGGTAAACCACAGTCATATGATGTTACACAGATTAATAGAAATGGTTTAAATTAATATGTAAGAGTCAGTCAATAAGAAGCTAGAGCTAATGGGCTGAGCAGTGATTTAATCAATATAGTTTCTGTGTAATTATTTTGGTTCTGGGAAGCCAGGACAAAGAAGTGGCCTCCGTCTTATACTAGTACTGTCTTTTATGGTAAACAATGATAAAATAATTTTGTGTCTTAATTTAGTTAGCTCAACTAGAAGAGAAATCCTATTGTCAATTTAATTAAGAATGAACTGTGTCTGAGAAATATCATTGCCAAATTGAGAGTGTTGTGCCCAGATTACGACCCCCAGAGTGAGACCACCAGAGAGGCCCAGACTGTAATAAGCAAGGCTTAATCAGCATAATACAAACATGTTTGGAACTCATCTCCATCCCCATTACAACAAGGTAGAGAGGAGTTGTATCCCTTCTGTGGGGTTTGCTTTTAAAGGCATAACTACAAAGAGAATCTTTAAAGATGCTTTGGCACGGGTACAAGGACTTTGCTCCCTCCCATTCTTTTCCTTGCTTTTAGAGCATGGTCACTGTTCTTGAGTTAGGCCATCTTTATCAGCCTGTACTAGGCGGCTTGCTGGGCTGAGCTAAGTGACCTTGAGCTCGGATCTCCTCGGTGGGAGAGAAGAAGGCCACTATCTTCCTGGGAAAACATCCTGCTAGGAAATTTCTTCTTGCCCCTTTCAGAATAAAGGGTGAGGGTCCCACAGAGAGTTGGTCATTGTTTGCCTGGAGAGCATGTGTGCGGTGGATTGTACTAGTTGGATTGTATAAGGAGAGGGAATTTATTTTCATCTTTATGTTTATGAAATTGTGAGGAATATCACATTCCAGGTTAAGGGATGTTTCAAGTGAAAACCTTAAGGTTTTCTAAGAGAAGTTTTGCCATGAAGTGTATTTTCCCACAAGACTCAAAATCAATACCCTTGAGGTGAATCTGTATCTAAGCCTTGAACGTCCAAAATAAATAAGGATTGGAAAGAAATGTTTGAGTACTTTACCATTTGGGGGCTGGCTGACTCAGAACCAGTATATATTGTGTAGAGAAACAAGTTGGCTTCCTTTCTTTTCATGATTTATGACACAGATAAAAATCTGAAACCGTCCTTACATAACTCAATCAGCCACTTCATTTCCTCAGACATTCTTAGATAATTAGAAATATTACCTTTATAATGTGCCAAATGGAATCATCTCTCTTTAATGATTCAGTGTGTTTTATACTTAATATTAATCTTTTTACTCACATCCTGTCCAATAGTCTACCTTTCTTTATCTCACATAGTCAACATATTCACATATTTACAATATTTTGTAAGCCAGAATGGGGTATGTATCCAGGGAATCTCAACAGATCCTGTTGGATCACTTGCCCCAAACTAACTGTGAAAAAGTAAAAATGAAAAGAAAGTAATTGATTCATCACAACTATTTTGAGAAGTGGGCAGGGTGAGTAAGGAAGAGCTTGCCTTCTGAGTCCTGTCTTCAGTCTGACATTGAGAAGAGATCCAGATTTAAATGCTTAAAAGAAAAGAATTTGGGTCAAAGTATCATTAGTTAACCAGTCTTGCTCAATGGTGGCTTTGATTATTACCCCAGTTCTGATTCTGTGAACTGTGAGTCCCTGCTGCTTCTCACCTTTACTAGAAGGGTCAATTTTGTTCTCATCATGAAATAATTGCTCCTGTATAGGGGGCAACCTCATTTCACACCACAGGTTATGTGGTCCAACTGGGAGCCATTCCCATCATGGGGTAATCTGCCTACAAAGCTGCCTCTTCCTGGAATTCTGAGTATATCTTAGTTCATCTTGTCTTGGGGACTAAACATTAAAATGAGAAGGGTTACCAGGTTCAGTGAGTACTGTCTAAACCAGTAACACATTTACACAGAACTAATCAGGAATTTAATCAAAAAAAATAACTCCATGATACCATGATGACAAGGACGGCAGCAGATTTTACTCTGATTTCAGTTACCCTAATGACACCTGCAATCTCGAGGTAGCACCAACGCTTTTTACTGAGTACTCTGTAAATTCCTGCTCTGTTTTTCATCTTCTTTTATTGAATTTTATAACGTCTTGAAGCTTTTTTCCCTTTATAATTATGTTAGTTGATTATTATATGGATATGAATGGAACTAATCATACAACATACAACCAAACCTAAAGTTCCCTATCATTACTCCTTCCTGATTACTATGGGTGTAGACATAACCAAGGGCCACTCAGATAAGGACAAATAGAGGCTCACTGTTCAGACTTGGTGAGAATTAAGCTACTACCATATGTACTGACAGAACCCAAAGAAGTTAGAAAAACAAGATCAATAAAAGGGATCTGTGTGTCCTGACTGGTGGCTATTATGGTGGGAAAGATAGTGGAAAGCTAATAGAAGAACCTGACCATAATTGATACTTTTAGAAGATAAGTATCATTTCAGTTAATTCTAATTTGAGTGCACCATCAGCATTCTAACAACTCTCCATGATTCCTGACCATATGACCTATTGACAGTATGCATATATACTGCTGTTAAACAAATAACATTATATTTAATGACACTTTTATTCCTCTCAGGTACTCTCTTCTGAAGTCATAGTTGTTAGTTCTACTTGAAGAAGTTTGGTATATTCGTGAAACATATAGAATTAATAAATGACATTTTTAAAATGAATACTACCAATTAAAACGAGTTAAATTCGAATATCTCATTTAGTATTTTCCCTTTTCTGGTCATGTGCAATATTTTTTTACTGCTGAATCATGTGTATAATTCATTTGAACTTATAATTTTTGGAATAATGATGCTTTATCTTATAATTTGTCTGTAATTTACTGTTGGTTATATTTTTAGAAATAGATATTTCTAACTATATAAAACATTTTCCAAATAGTCCCAGCAATAGTTATTAGGCAATAATAACAATAATTCTTTGCAGTGATTCTATTTCATTTCTGGGATTCTGGGAGCCAGAGTTTATTGCGCTGAGGCATTTCTCCACAGTTTCCTGTCAGTCATCCCACGGCCACTATCGAGAACTGAGAGTCTTGCTGCTGCTATGGCAATGAAAGGGCAGCTGCCATGCTGTCTGTACTCAGAAGAACTCCAGGAGCAGCGACCTCACCCTAGTAAGGTTCCATTTAGCAAATTACTCTTGAAGTGAACACAATCTCATCACAAGATCTCAGTTTTGTAAAATAAATTCAGAATGCATCTGTGAATTTATTATTGCTTATTTGTTGCAAGCAGGTAGGTAATTAGCTTACTCACTCATTTGCAAAAGTTCATAATATTTTACTTTGTATTTAGGAAAAATCACTCCTGAAATGTAGTCTGAAACACTAAAATGAAGAAAATATATTTTGAAAACTATCTTTAAGCAGCTAATAGTTTTTTTTTTCTTAGAAATTGTGCTGAATTATATGTACATATGATGATAAGCAGCATCTTCCATACCATTTCATCTTTCCCAGTGACACCATTTTTCTTTTCACTTGTTTTGGTACAGGAACATGGTGGTATTGATATGCTTTAATCACATCAGACCCATCTGAACTTCACTATCAGGAAGGGCATGTTTTTCAAATTCAAAAATTTTCATAACTATTCATTTACTCTCAATATATATGAGAGTGAATCTTTTTAAAATGTTTTTAATTGTAATAGAAACTTACCACATTCCCTATTCCCTTTCCTCCCTCTGTCCCTTTCCAAGTATAGTCTAGCCAACTCCTTCACATCCACTCTGCACTCTCAAGTTGATAGCCTCTTTTTTTTTAACACCAGCTTACTCTTAATTCTCAGTAGACAGTAGACCCTAAGCATATTATTTGTAGAGGTTTCAAATCTATTCCTAATCTTTTAATCTTTCTCTGTTATAATGTGATCTGTTCTTTCAGATTAGCTGTCCCAAAGCCGTTTCTTATAGAAATGTATGGGTAAAGAAAACAAAATTCTTTCTGAAGAAAATAAATGATTTCTTTTTATTTATATACATGATTGTTTTGACTAGATATACATCTGTTTACCAACTGAATGTATGTGCTGTCAGAGTATAGAAAAGAGCATTGGAGCCATTATAACTGGAGTTTCAGACAGTTCTGAGCTGCTATGTCCATTCTGGAAATTGAAATCCACTGCTCTTCTAGAACTGGAAATGATCTTATGTCTGACATCTCTACAAGCCCATACTGTAATTTTGAGTGAAATAAATGTATAAGCTTATCATTCCTGGTGAGGGAAATAATCTTCATCAGAGAAGATTTCCCACTTTGTTTTCAGTTACCAAGTAGTCAGCCCTGAAATCATGTACATGTCTATATAAAACCAGTGACAATTTATAGAATGAACAGATTACATTTGCATAGTTGCAGTCGAAAGTTTCTTTACTACTCATTCCCACAGCCATTCAATTCCAAATAAACACATAGAGGATTACATTAATTATAATTTGTTTGGCCTTTTGCTCAGGTTTTTTTTTTTTTTTTTTTTTTTTTACTAACTACATCTTACAACTTAAATTACCCCATAATTCTTATCTATGTTTAGCCATATGGCTTGATATCTTTTCTCAGAAGGCATTATCATATTGTTTCTCTGCATCTGGCTTGTGACTGCATCTCTGTCTTTACTCTTCTCAGAATTCTCTTAGTCTAGTCACCCAGCCTATACTTCTTTCCTGGTTACTGGCCAATCAATAGTTTATTAAACCAGTAAGGGTTACAAATCTTACAGTATACAACAGAATTATTCCACAGTGCATAGTTATTTGTTTGTTTGTTTATGTGTTTGTGTGTGTGTAAAAACCTTAAATAAAAATAAGCAATAACCAATGAATATGGGAGAGAAAGTAAAGAAGGCATGAATAGGAGTAGTTGTATGAACTAAAGAAGAAGAGGAAAGTGACATAATCATTATTTCAAAAATTAAAATTATAATTGCTTAGCTCCTATCTCCCTGATACACGCTTTGGTTTGGTGACCATGAAGACTAGTGACTTTATCATCATCTTGGAGTTAGTTTTAAGGACATTAAAAATATGAACTTTTTGTCAAATTATCTTTTTTTTTCTCTAGCCATGTATTTGATCAGGACAAATACATTGCAATTATTCCGTGATTGTTATTTAATGATTGTATGGTGTGTGTGTGTGTGTGTGTGTATAAAAGCTAAGAAAAACACATGAAATATTAATTTCTGTCTTTGAACCATGGGAGGTCTAGGGAACAAATTCAGATTATCACACTTGATGACAAACCCTTACTCAGTGTGTCATTTAGCAGCGTCTTGAACAATGTTTAACTGCCTCAGTCCTTCTTATAGGCTAAAACCAGAATAATTTCTTTATGTGTTGGATTTGTTCTAATTGTTAAAACTCTTAAACTTATAAATATAGATTATAGCCAGATGATTAAGAATTTCTAATTTATTTAATTATAATGAACTAATGTCATGTATCCACAATGATTTGTTTTCTCTTAATATTTCCAAATTATAAACTAGTCATGAATTCATGTTCTCTGGTCTTTCCGGTCTCAGCATGTAGATACACATGCTTTGTCAACTTCAGAAACTTATTTTTCTCCTAATTACATCTCATCTATTCTTATTCATATTGCATTCTATGAACCTTGAGTTCTATCAAGTCTAAGATATACCTAAAGCATATCTACTTTTCCTATACTCATTATTCTTTCAGTGCTACAAATTACCAGTCTTTATTTTTAAGTACTTCAATAACATGTCTACCCATTTACACTTTATGTTAAAACCTTTTCCTACCCCAGTAGACAGAATCTACACTTAAATACATTAATCATCAGTTTTAAGTAAGATAATACAAGAATAATACAGTCTTTCTCTCAGTGAATGCTCTTACAAACTTAGGGAAAATGCAATAGGCAGATACTTGAAGATTCTATAATAGAAACAACAGCAATCTAATCCTTTGAAGGAGATGATGTCACAAATAATTCTAGAATGCTGTAACATCTTCTGCTCTGGACATAAGTGATCTGTATCTCAGAAGTGTGCATCAGTGTGACAACAGAAGGAAATATCTCCTCCATTTGCTACTGATGACATCAATGACCTTTAGAAGAATCAGAAGAAAAAGGCATTACTGAAAGGAGGTATAGTAGCCAGGAGTGACTTCCTACAAATGGGGCAGGAAGGGAATTCAATAAGCAGAAGTGCATGCCAGAGTGGGTTAAAAGAATCCGTGAGAATTTTAGAGAAAATAAACAAACAAAAAAACAACAATAAAAAAACTAAAAGGGAACTCCTTCAGGAAACAAGAAAAGACTGAGATTTAGAAGGAAGTAGAGCTTGTTCAGTGATTGTGAATTTGTTTAGAAACTTCTGGGCTTCTTTCCAGAATCAAGCACTAATTGTATACTAAAGATATTATAAATCAGGTTTAAAACGGTTATCATTATCTAGGTCCTTTGCTAGATGTTGTGTATTTGTACACACTACTACTACTACCTCCACCATGATTATAAGTAGTTGAAACATGAAAAATCTGTAAATTTCAATCATCGTGTAAAAACATTATTGTTTGACAACTTCAGTAAACCTAGGTTCAAGAAATAAATGACACAGATTTGAAAAACAACTACAGTATTCCCTAAAACAAGGATTTTATGCCTGGATTCCTCAGAGTGAACAAAAACTTTGGATGTTATATAAAATAAACAATAATTGAATATAATTCACAGAATCCCTCTCATTCTTCAAATACCCTAATTATTTTAAAACATGTATTATTGAGGGCATAAATGGCATAATTTTTCGCAAATGTATGTTAATTTATATGAATGTTTACTGTTTCTCAAATATTCTCAAATAAAATGCATTTAAGAATTATAAAACCCCTTTTTATATTGTTCAATAGTCATTTGGAAATGGAAAAGGGAATGAACATGAAGAGAGTTGGAATTTTCTAGGTAGACAAGGTCAATGCTTGAGGAAAAAAAAACAGAATTCTAGAAAGATGGGTGTTTTTACATTTCATTGGAGTCTCAGGAAGACTCCAATGTAAAGTGGTAAAGTGAAGAAATAGTGACTGTAAACTGTCGGATTACTGACACACCTAAGAAACAAAGAGAATTTCTGAACTTTATGGGAACCCAGATCTGAACACTTTTAATCAAATAATAGAACAGTCAGGGGAAGGGAGTCACAAGGGGCATCAGTGACCTGTAGAGTAATGAGGTTCTAATGACTGCTAATTCCTTAAAAAAAATAAAAACAAAAAGACAGAGCAAAATATGAATAACATTAATGAGTTTAGGAGAGGACATGTCAAACTGGAAACATATAAAAGAGAAATATTCTTCAACAATATACATGAAATCACGACTTCTCTAATGGAAACAAAGTCAACACTTGGCGAGTGGGAATCCTCTTAAAAAGTTACTGAAGGATGTTCTTAGACAAGTGGAAATGGCTACTGAAAAAAACCAGGATCACTGGTAATGAATCACATGGACAGAAATGTAAAACTGCTTGTATTTGTAACAAGCTAGTCTCCTTTTTGATTATTTAGGGAAGATTAATGTTTGAAAGTCAGAATTACACCATTGTTTGATGAGAGGGAGTTTGTTCCTTTGTTTAATTGTTATTTGCTTGTGGTTTGTTTTTAAAGTGTTTTGCTATAACTTGCTGGACTTAAACTCACTAGGCATGGATACATGCCCATCTTCCCACCTCAGTTTCTCAAGTGCTAGATTACAAGCATGAGGCTCAAGATCAGCATGATAAAGTTTGAAGCACAAGCAGATGTTATACGAAAGGCAACTGTAACCTTTAAGAGGGAGAAGAATGTACCTATTTAGTGATAAGATTTCTATATTGTGCTTGAAGTAGTTTATTGATATTTAAGGAAACTTTAGAAAAGCCGTGTATTTGATTTTAATCATTACAACGAACATTAAAAATAAAACTGTATAAATGCCAATAAAAAGAAAGTTGATTAAGTAAAATAAAAGATCTTTATTTGACCTCAGTTAAGAGAGTATATTTTAAAAAAGCACTTAGAATACCCGTAACTGAATCAAAACATCTAGAAGGATAAAAAGAGAAATAAATAACAAAATAGACATAGTCTTAAAATTTTAATTGTATGTAATAACATATTACATATAATTACTAGTAATTAGTAGTAATAATATATTATACATTTACAGTATACATAAAGCACATCAAAAAATGGACCATCGGGAGAGATAATAATTCTAACTAAACGTTGCTTGTTAAGGACTCACTTTTAATATAAGGATGTTTGCAGGTTATAGTAAATGCATACGAATAATTGCATATATCATGCAAATGCTATTCAGAAGAATGAAAGAATAGCTGTATCAATGTCAGATAAAGTCAACTTTGGAACACAGCATGGACATAAATCACATCAAATTGCTTCCTTCCTGCAACCATTAAGTAGTTTCTAATCACTCATAGAATAACATGATGTGTCATTTTGGCCTAATAAAATCCAAGAGCTATAGCTCTGTACCACCCAGGCTTCCTTCATCCACTTACAAAGAACTTTTCTTAACTCTCAAAATTATCAAACGTCTTCGTGTTATTTGTTTATCCCTACTATGTCAAGTTTCAAAAGAAGTGTCCTCAGTTCTCTTCTTCACTCTGGTGTCCTTGATATCTACAATGATTTTGGATTATAATTTATATTCAATTAATAACTTGTGCATAAGACATACAATTTCTCTGCATTCTCTTATAAATTGAAATTTGTCATAATATGATTATTTCAAAGTACCCAAGTTACTCCAAGAAATAATTTCTATGGCACTTTTAGATTTGGAACTCATGAAGACTTCTGCTTCCCTGGCACCTTCTGTAATCAGGTACTTCTTTTCTTGCCTTCAAAATAATCTATGTGAACCTGGAGAGATGGCACAGTAGATAAGGTCTACTGCTGCTCTTTCAGAGGACCCAAGATTACAATCCTTCAACTCAAAGGACATCTTCAACTGCCTGTCACCTATGCTTAATTTGTATTCAGTGACTTTTTTCTGAACCTACAACCATTGCTTGCACATCCTGAATATATGTACATACGGGCAAAGTATATATACACATCCAACAAAATTTTAAAGAATGTCTATGAACTAAGAAACTATAATTTCCCCCACTCTGAGAAGTTCTTCACATTATCTGAGTCTGAATTTCCACTGGTTAATCAGGGAAAATGAAGTAAGCTTTCATTTTTCCTTAATATCATAAACATGATAATGATAAATTTTGTTAATTGATAAATTGCATGAAAATGCTCCATAACTGGTTCAGTGGGGGTGCAGGAGAGAGAGAGAGAGAGAGAGAGAGAGAGAGAGAGAGAGAGAGAGAGAGAGAGAGAGAGAGAGAGAGAGAGAGAGAGAGAGAGAGAGAGAGAGAACAAAGCATCACATAAGGAGAAACAAAGGAAAAAAATAAAATTAACTGACTTTTTCCCAGCATGTGGACAAGTATAGATTCTGGCATGGACATGAGTTTAAAGTTTAACATTAAATTTATCCAGTTGAAATCAATTCAGTAAATAAGCAAAAATATTGTTTAAGACTCCAAACCATTAACAATTAAAGATAATGATTATCATAGGGCTGTTCAGCAAAGAAAGAGCATGAAGATCAAACTGGTACCCTGCGCAGGTGGCAGATGAGTGTGTCAGATGGCACAGCACCCAGCATTCAGTAAACCTGGGTGAGAAGTGAACTGCAGACATTCAGATGGCCATTACACCGTTCAGACAGCACTGATACATTTTTTACTTTTCTTTATAAAGTTATTTTTTCTCTCAGATTTCATCAGTAAATATGAGACAAATGCCACATCAATGATGTGCACTTCATTCCCTAGGGACAACTGCATGCTCCACGTTAATCCAGTCAAGAATTTACAGAAGAAATGTTTAATTTTGTGCTCGAAAGGAAAAACTATATAATTTCCTTTGATTTTTTTTGTTGTCATTTATGCACAAATGTGGAAACTTTGACTTCCCCTTTACAAGCTGATCCTCAGAGAACAAGCATGGAGCAGACAAACTAAAGGTCTAATGCTGAGTGACCGCTTTCCATAGCTCATTCTTTTTCATCTTGTAAAATACGTGTAACTGAGGAGCCCATGTCCTCTTACACTGGGAGATAGAATTATTCATTCAATGATACATGACCTTTTTTTTAAACTCTGGTACTTTTGGGGGTTGGAGAAATGTAATAGCTTGAGGTATTGAAATAATTCTGTGATAGAAGCTCTATTTCTCATTTGAAGTTGTACTTCCTTGCAAATTTTAATTGCACAAACCGATAAGATTCACTGTAATAAGTCCATTAATGCATATGTCTAGTAATGCCTAAATCCATAAATCCTCTGCTTATCTCCTTCCCCTGTTTTCCACCATACCTGGCAATTCCTCCCAAACCTGGTATCTGATTATCTCAGACTGTCCTCTTGTTCGCTCATTTTTTCCATACATACAAGAAAATGATACTGGATATACATGTTTCCTTTGCTCTTGCTTTAGTTTGCTTAACAGTTCTATCTATTTTCATATGACAGGAGCTCAATAATTTCAATAGCCTAATAAGATTCTATTTTATATATGCCACATTTAAAAATCCATTTTTGTTGAGTTATAGTTTTATAGTTATTTTAAAAATGTCAACTTGCCACAAATTTAATTTCCTTAGTAGGAGCCTCATCTGAGGAACTGGGATGGTTATCTGCCTTTTTTCTCTCTTTTTCTTACTGAAAATAAACTTTTTTTTTCATACAATATATTCCAATTGTTCCCCCCCACACACACACACACTCCTCACAGCTGTTCTCCATCCTCCCTTAATGATCCTGTACCTTCTGGTACCTCATTAGCAAAGAAGAGGCTTCCAAGAGATTACCATCAAACATGACATAATAAATAGAAAAACCCTATCATATGGAAGTTGCACATGGCAACCAAATAGGAGGAAAAGTGTCCCAAGATTAGGCACAAACGTCAGAGACCTACTCTTTCTCAAAGTAAGGAGTCCCATAAAAAATGCTAAGCTAAAAGCTATAATGTATAGATAGAGGATCTAGAGCAGAATCATGTAGACCTTGTATTTGCTGGTTTTGTCTCTTTGAGCTCATATACACTTAGTTGATCCAAAGGGCCTTGTTTTCCTGCTGTCCTCTGGCTGTTGCAGTCTTTCCACCTCCTCTTCCATTGGGATTCTCTGTACTCTAAGAGGAAGGATTTGATGGAGACATTTCATTTAGACTCTCTCTCAACAAACGTCTGACTGTGGATCTCTGCATCTGTTCCCATCTACTGCCAGAGAAAGATTCTCTGATGATAACTGAATGAATCGCTTATCAGAAGCATACCAATAGGAGTCATTTTACCGATACTGTTTTAAAATTTCTTCATTTTTAGACTGGTAGTATTTGGTTCTATTCTAGGTCTCCAGGCTATCTAACCTCTGATTCTTGGTTATCTTAGTAGTGGCAGGTATGGATTCCTTTTCATCAACTGTGCCTTAAGTCAAATATTAGTTTACTAATCCCACAAATTCTGTGCCACCATTGCCCTACCTTCTTTTGCAGGCAAGACAGATAGAAGATCAAAGGTTTTGTAGCTGGGTTGGTGTTTGTATTCTCTTTTGATAGCCGGAAGAGTACATTCCCACAAAGAAGAGAAGAGAATATGGGGGTAAAGGCTCCATATAAGTACCTACTTGATTTCTCTACATTCATTGAAATATAGGGGTGCTTTCCTTGGCAAGGGGGCTTTGCTGTCAGTTTATGGAGAGTAACCCATTGTTTTGACTAAAGTCTGGGTGGGGTGTTTGAGGATTTGCATAGGAATCTCCTTGGTCAACAATTCGATTAAATGCAACCAAGTCCTGCTCTTGGAAGCTTTGTTTGCTGACAAGAGATGCTCAGTTTAGATTCCATAACCCATATTATTAGCGGACCATATTAGTATCATTACATATTTTAGAAAGTTTTCACCACACTAGGTTTCTATGTCATCTCTCAAATGTCTTTCAGTTTCAGCTCTTGCCCCTCATTCTCTCTCTTTACCATAACCTCTCTTCATTCTCCCAACCTGATCCTCCAACTCCCAATTCCCATATGCCCACAGTTACCTACTAACATCTATTCTATTTCCCTCTCCCAGAGACATCTATGTATGCCCTTTCCTCTCTACCTAACTTCTCTGGCTCTAGAGATTGTTACTTGGTTAACAAGTATTTAATAGCTAATATTCACTTAAAAGTGAGTGCATAACATACTTCTTTATCTGGTTCTTTATTACCATGCTCAGAATTATTTTTTCTAGTTTTATCCATTTGTCTGTAAATTTCATGATGTGATTATTCTCTTAATTGATGTTGAAAACCCATGTTCATTAAGGGTGGCACTTCCTAATAACAGTCTTGATTAAAAATGACTGTATTAATTACTTTTCTAAGCCTGTAATTAAATACTATAAAAAAGGCAACTTATAGAAGGAAGTGTTTATTTTGACTGATGGTTCCAGAGGGATCAGAGGTAGTCATTGTGACAAAGGATGGCAGTAAGTGTCAGACATACAGTTAGAGCAGAATCTGAGGCCTCACATCTTCTAAAGAAAGTGTGAAACAAAGAAAGAAAAATAGAAATGTTGTGAAATCTTTAAACTCTCAAAGTCATTCTCCAATGGCATATTTCCTCTAACAAGACCATACCCTCTTAGTCCCTCAAACAGTGCCAAGGGTCAGCGACCAACTAACCAACTATTCAAATGACAGAAACTATGCATAACTTCGGCCATTCAAATCACTATGATGAGTATGGTGAAATGAGAATTACTCACTAACCTATTGCTGCCAGAGGAGACCTGCTTTGGTGGGGGACTGGGCAGTGGAAAGAGGGTGGGTGGATAGAAACTGGGGGTGAATCAATCTTCATTGAAAATGTATTTTATTGTAAATAAGATTAAATGGGAGGGAAGGGTCATCTGAGCTGAGGTATGGTTTGGACTGAGAAAGCCTTGAACTTGAAGATAGGCACCAGTCATATATTAATGAAAGGGCCACTAATTCCTTTGGCTAGGCATAAGAAGAATGACTGTTTTATCAAGTAGAGCACTCCTCAAGTCCCCAAAGAAATGGAGACCCTTATCCAAATGTCTGACTTTGGGAGAAGGATTTCTGGGGAGTAGACACTATACTCCAGTTTCTTAGTTTACTATATGGGTCTTTCCTCCTCATAACACTCCCCAAAGGGAAGATTCTGATATCTTACTCTTCCCTTTATGCAATACCATTCTTATTTCTCTTCACTTATTAACTGAACTCTTGCCGATAATGGTCTCTGGCTCTAGATCTGAATTGTAGATATTTCACCCTTTAGGATCAGGTGTATCTCACAAATCTCTAACTTTCCTGCTCTTGGTGTAATTAGGAGGGTACATTGGAGTTCCTGGTTTAGTAGTGGCAGAGATTTTTTTTCCCAAAGAATTACTTTGAAGCCGCGCAGTGGTGGTACATGCCTTTAATACCAGCACTCTGGAAGCAGAGGCTGGCCAATCTCTGTGAGTTTGAGACCAGCCTGATCAACAAGAGCTCGTTCCAGGACAAGTTCCAAAGCTACACAGAAACCCTGTCTTGTAAAACCAAAAGAAAAAAAAAGAATTACTTTGTTTAGTGAAACTACAATTGTACACATTTTAATCTTTTACCATGCAAGTAATAGTGAGAATCACTAAAAATAAAAGTCAAAAGATGCTGAACAAGTGTGGCCTGCAATGTTGAAATGCTGGAACTTGGCCAGGCTGCCGGATTGCCTTCTTCGCTTTCCCTCTCCCTACACAGTTACTATACCTTGTTGATGTTGTTGTTGCTGCTGATTCCTTCACTGATATCAGAAAAGTCCTTCCAGCTTTCTATCAAGAACTAAAAACAACAGTTCTCCAGAGACCTTCCAGTACTAAACGACTACCAGGTTGTCAGTCACCCTAAAGAGGACAGATACTGTGGAAAAAGGCTGAATTCATTAAAGACCAAGCAATTCCCAGTTCTCAGTCTTTCAGGTATGAGGCAGTTGTGTTAGTATTTAAATATACCCTGAAGCAATAAATTCATAAATTTGTGTGTATATATTCATCCCATCCAATCTCATCCATTACGTTCCTCTAGAGAATCCTAATACAGGTGCCTAGGCTACTTCTATTCCTATGTTACTATTAAGAATGGTAATGAGTCAGAGAGTGTAGGTCAAAGCAGCAGTCTGACTTTACTTTAACCTTTAGTTAAAAAAACATAAGTGAGTAGTCTGAATCCTATAGTAATATGCTTTAGTTTAGGACCTGTTTAATTTTTTTATTTTTTGCTAAATATTCTCTACCTTATGCCCATAGTGACTATCATGAATGGTACTATATAGCCCTAATGAATATTCCCACCCAGAGGGCTCTTTGTAGTTATGATTTATGGCATGAGTGAAAAGTTGAGATAGATAGATAGATAGATAGATAGATAGATAGATAGATAGATAGTCCCTTGCATTTGTACATCTTTAAACACATTTTTGTACCTTCAAATATTGCTAGATCCTCACATCTTGAGCTTTGCTTCGTTTTATATAAAATTACTTCTTTTTATTTTCACTAGAAGAATGACATCATGGCCTGGCATCTAATGGCTAATGACTGCATACTTAGTACATAGATTACAACATGTTTTAGTCGGTGTCTTCAGTTTTACATATATGTACATCTTTTGGTGACCCTATATGCTAAAGTCCATACATATCTTAAAAATCTGGTAAGATTTAATGAGGTGTATGTAATGTAACTTTTGTTTTTGATAATAACCCAAAGAACATTTCCTTATTAAAAGTTTTTAGATATGGAAGTAGGGTCTCATCTTTCAAATAAATTGTTATTAATTATAATTTGAACAAAGTAGTTTTAAAGATTCTCTATCCTATTATGTCATGAATACAGGTTAAGATGCCCAAATACATTTCAGATCCAGTGACTTTTCCAGTGGTGTGTGCATAAACTGTTTCTTTTCTGGTGCTTCAAGGTTGTTTGTTTGGCTCTGTTTCAATATAGCAGAAATTCCTTTCTGGCCAGGTCCCTAAGGATCCATAAAAAGCATCTACTGCAGCAGGCATCTTTGTTCTTCCCCTTGCCTTACTCATCCCAATCACTCTTGAACTGTCCAATGACAAGCTTTGAAGCTGTGTAATCTTCTATCAGTAGAACTGCTTTTGCAAATTCATGGTTCTCTTTTTTGTTTTTAATGTATGTAACTGTTAATCCATTTCAGGATTGTTAACCTTAAAGAAATTCTAATAACCCCCTTTCTACCTTTAAACCCTGTGTGACACTCCCTAAGGTACCATTGTGATGCCCCCAGAAGACAAGGCAACATGGAAGTCCATCTACTTCCTTAAGATCATCCAATTTCTGATGATAAGCCAAAACACTTTATTGTGCTAGCAGACAATGTAGGCTCCAAGCAGATGCAGCAGACCCATATATCCCTGTGAGGGAAGGCTGTGGTACTGATGGGCAAGAACAAACCATATGGAAAACATTCCAGCTTGGAATAAACTGTTGTATCATATTCAGGCAAATGTGGGCTTTGTGTTCACCGAAGAGGTCCTCACTGAGATTAGAGACATGCTGCTGGCCAATAAGGTGTTGACTGCAGCCCATGCTGTTGCCATCACCCTGGGTTAAGCCATTGTGCCAGCCCAGAACATAGATCTGGGGCCTGAGTAGACTTCTGTCATTCAGACTTTAGGTGTCGTCATTAAAATCTCCAGAGGTGCCATTAAAATTCTGAGTGATGCGCCGCTGATAAAAACTAAAGACAAAGTAGGAGCCAGTGAAGTCACACTGCTGGACATGATGAGCATCTCCCCTTCTCCATTGGGTTGATCATCCAGCAGGTGTTTGGCTTTGGCAGCATTCACAACCCAGAAGAGCTTGATATCGCAGAGTAGACTGGGCATTCTCTCTTCCTAAATGATATCCTAAATGTTTGCAAATTGGTTTCCTGACTGTTGTCTTGATGGTGCACTCTATTACCAAAGGGTCCAAGCAGGTCCTGGCTTTGCCTATGGAGACTGAGTACACCTTCCCACTTTTTGAAAAGGTCAAGGTCTTGTTGGCTAATCCATCTGCATTTGTAACTGCTGCCTCTGCGTTTGCTACCACCAGCGTTGCTTCTATTGCTACTGCAGCCCCAGACAAAGTCTCTGACTAATCCACTCAAAGCAACCAGCTCAGTCAGCTTGGTGCTCCTCAGTTGAGAGAACACCTTACTGGTACCCAAAAACTTTTATTTAAACATGGTAAGTAGTTATGTTTAAATCTGTGTTGTGAGGTTGTCCCTTTTAAACTGACAAAATCTACCAGGTATCAAACTGCATCAGAGTTCTTGAGAAGGATAAAATTTCACCTGAGTTACTGATTTAAAAAATGACAGAGAACTTGCTTGCTTGGCTACCTAGACAGCCGTTATCATTGTTAAGAGCAGGAACTTCTAGGCAGCATTTGCCTTCTGCTGTAGTGTGGAGTCTGTCAGGCTTTTGAAAGTCTTGTAATTTAGGAATCTGTAAGAATACCAGCTTACCTTGTCCTGGAAAACCAGGTGGTCATTTCCAGTGTCCTGTTGTCTACTTTTTGGAGATTTTCAGTAGTTTAGATGAAAGGCAGTCTTTTTTTCCAATGGCTAGTGCTTTCACGTGAAGCAAATTAAGGATGGACATTGTTCTTAGCCCATCTGTCTTCTCTCTTCTTTGGAGGAAACGGGGTTGCTGCCAGGAGCCAACCTGTCTCTCTATTATGAAAAGTCTTTAATAATTAAACATTTAAGTGCCATATTCCAAAGATCACTGAGCATTTGAGGGCTGTCTACTGAATATATATAAGTTATGACTATAGTACAAGATCTGCCTGGAGAGCTGCAGTCAAGCTGAGAGGTTGTAGGAGAATGTTTTATCCAGAGTCCTCCAGCTTGACTGTCCTGGTTTTAAATTAACAGGGCAGAGTTTTACTTGTGAGGGACAAAGAAGAAAATATTGTTTGCATTAGAAGCTTAACAGTAAAACTGACAATAGTGAACAATAGCTTACAGGAAAGACTATTGGTTAGCTTTAGTTAATCTGAAATTGATCTTTATAACCTTACATTTTTATCATTATATAGAATATATTTTAGAGTAGAGTTGAATCATATATATATATATATATATATATATATATATATATATAGTATGTTGAAACAGATTTAACCATATATTTATCGTCATTTAAAATAAATACCAATTTAAAATATTTGAGACCATGACTTTTTTTAATCTGGAAGGAGATACAATGAACATAGCTAATTAGGACTGCTTAAAACATTTTTTAATGGTAAGCATATGTACAAATATATGCAGTCATACAAATACAGGCAGTTGAATTTAAGTTACACGTAAAGTTAAATGAAAACTAAGCAAGAGAAAGCTGGCTTTTTTATTTCTGACTGGCATTGTATAATAAGCAGGCAGGGCATTGAAAGGAAGAGAGAGAAAAAGAAAGTGGAGAATTAAAGTCCCAGAATTTTGGCAAGTGGAAGAGAACATATCAGGAGCAGGTGGAACAGTGAGTTGGTGTGGTCCCAGCAAGTAGAGAGCTGGCAGGCAGCTGTGGTGATTGACCATAGCAACCATGGCAGTTAGGTCATCTGACTATCCTTAGCTAAGATGGCACCTGGAATGGCAGAGCTCACGTGGTTGTGCTTTGAACAGATGGTGATAGTGCATGCGTTGTAGCTCTTTACATTTAATCATCCACTGGCAGAAGTTAGAAATGCATATGGTTTTGTCAGCCTGTTTCCCACGGGTGAGACAGAGATATAAATGACTGGCAGCTTGTCAGCCAAGAGGGTAAGGACCAAGGCTGTAAGCCCAAAGGGTCTCAAGAGTCCAAAAAGGCAGGCAGCCAAGAGGAGAACCACATCCCAAAAAGGACTCATAGATCCAAGAAAGGAAGGCATTGCTCATGAGGTGCTAGGGCCTTGAGCCCTTAAAATGAATGCACCACTCAGTGAGTGAAGTACAAGGTCAAAGTTCAAAACCCTTGGTCGTGGGAAGTGCTGCACATGATTGTCAGTGAAAGGGCATCTTACCAATCCTAGCTGGTGCTGGCGTTGTGTAGAGCATTGCAGCAGATGGCTAATTGGAAAGTATTGTCAATTTGGGTACAAGATCCCTGCATGCCTCAGGTTCTTTGCCAGGGTGCAGGAGGGAACATGGAGAAAGTCTGGCCAATTTCAAGTACTAATGTTACAAATTACATTGCATATGACCTTACTAGGTCCCACTGTGGTGGGGAAGGTGGGGTGCAGGTGCGGGGGACAGAAAATGCCATGCAGATTGAACTAGTGGAGTACGAAGCTTTATTTAGAAAGAGGTATTGGGAGAGTAGTAGCAAAGGAAAGGAGATATACAGAGGCAGAGAAAGAGATAGAGAGAAGAAAAGACAAGAGGGAAGAAGAGGAGAGGCAGTGTGTTCACAGCTGCAGGGGGGAGAGAGAGAGAGAAAGAGAGAGAGAGAAAGAGAGACAGAGAGAGAGAAAGAGAGAGAGAGAGAGAGAGAGAGAGAGAGAGAGAGAGAGAGAGAGAGAGAGGGAGAGAGAGAGAGGGAGAGAGAGAGAGAAAGGGGGCTCAGTGGGGCAGAGACAGACTGGGAGTGGTTAGGGTTTTTCTCTTAAAGGGACAGGGTACTGACAGGGAAGGCTACCATAATCCTATCAGTAGTCAGAGTTATCAACAGGGTTTATTTTTCTATTATGAACAATCTAATTGATCTGTGTTATAAACTTGTTAGAATCTTGAATGTCACAGCCCTGCCAGCTGATGGTGCCAATTTTTTTATATGTTCATTATCCCTTTTATTTAATATTTTGAGAAATATTCTTTTAGATAATTTATTTTTATATGGACTATTGGTTTTGTTTTATTTTCCTTATTGAGTTTTGGACATATGGGCATTTGTCTTGTTACATAAATAGCTAGGAAGGTTTTGGGTAAAAATAGTTTTAAATTATTTATCATCATTTTTGTTCACAAGTAAAGTATATATGTCTGCAGATATTTATATGTATGTGTATTGGGTGCAGAAGTACGTATGCCCTTCTGTGCCAATGAGTTTGGAAGAATTAATTCAATGTTGTGTTTTTTCAATCTCTCCTCATTTTGCTTTTTAAATCAGTGTCTCACAATGATGCTAGAGTTCATTAATTTGAGCAGACTGACTGGCTACAATGTCCAGGAGTTTCCCTGTTTCCTACTGCCCAGCACTGGAATTACAATCAGTCCCCAAATTTTTACATGGTTGTCAGCAATACAAACACAGGTACACGTGTCTGTATGCCAACCCTTTTTCTATTTAGTCCTCTCCTCAGCAAATAATTCAGGTAAACCCCATTTGTTTACTTTGAATTTTTTTCTTGTGCATTTTAAGTCTTTTCCACAAAATCATTGCCTAGGTCTTTTTCTTGAAATATTTCACCTACATTTTCCTCTTGTAGACGAATACTTTCATGGCTTTAACCTATTTTGAGTTCAATGTTTTACAAAGTGAAAAAAAATACCCATTACCATTCTTTTTTTTTTTTTTTGGATAAATAATTGCTGATGTGTCCTATTTTCAGGGTACTTTTTTTTCTCAGTTGGAAATAAAATGTCTGTAACTGCCAGATCTTAGTTTACGATCTTCTACTTTATTCCAATGGATCACATCTCTGTTTTAATGTGAATATTAAAAACTGTTTTTATTCTCATAACTTCATCATTTATTGTCCAAAATAAACTTCAACAAAGATATCACTTGCCAGGGTAAGGACATGGGGATTAGAAAATTAAGTAAGAAAATTAAGACATGAACAGAAATCATAGGATATTATCAAGAGGGAGTTCCAGTGAATACTGAAAATTACCCAGGTTACATTTCCAGTTGCTTAAATACCTTGACCCCAAAAGGTAGGAATAAGATAAAGCTGCATTAACACAATGAAGGTAAATAACAGACCAGTTGAAGGATTATGGGTTACATTCTTAATTAAACGTTTTGTTGCCAAAATAAGACAAGTAACACACAGATCCTAAACCAAAACATTCTGTAGGCAAATGATTTCTGGATAAAATCCATAGTAATCATCCTAAGGGAGCAGGAAGCTGGTTGGATTCTTAGACTTTTGTTCCAAGTAGATACCAGGTCTGCATATTAGCAAAAGCTGTTGTCTGAAGTGCTGACAATAACCTTGAGAGATCACAACTCTCTGATCTTGAACTTTGTTTGAGGTAGAAACAGATCTTTTTCTTAATACCTGAAATGCCAGGTCTGGATATTCGTTTAACCTCTTATTTTAACTATTGATACTAACCTTGAAGGAAAAGAAGTAAGTTTCAACTTTCTGACCTTTGGTGAAGGTAGAATGGGCCCATACCTGTCACTTTATCTTGTAATCCTGTACTTTGCTCCAACTTTGCTCCCTTTCACTCAGGAATGCTTTGATGCTAAGGGGTCACAAACATTTTATATTAATTTTGGATGTTTCTCTATTCTGTAGATGTCTCATTTCAAAGCCTTGTACAGCCATGGCAAACACTTTCCCACTGTAACAAACCAAATTCTTTCCTATTCTGTATAATTTTCAAAAATGAATGAATGCTAAAAGATGTCTTCTGCACTCAGGTAGCTGGTAAGAGTTATTATGCAGCAGAATAGCATGAGTATTTATCCAGTGTTATTGTTTGGGCCAAATAGTCCGATGTCCTTAGCCACACATCTCATTGAGGGGAGGATTATCCAAACTCATTTTCTGATCCCAAAAACACATTAACTTTAAATTATCAGTGACATTTTTAGACTATGTAGTGTATAAGTTTTAGGTAAATAGTGTGTTTTATATTATTTGTCTTAGAAAGAGGAGAAGGATGCTCTATGATTTATTGCACTGTGTTCTTGTTTCTCAATAGAACACACAGATATTGGAGTAGGAACTATTGCTTTTGCCAATCTATAGCTAAATAAGCAGAGGACTAACCAGGCAAAGTAAACAGGGCAAATCACTAAAACACTCTTGTACACTTTGAGCAAAACATGGCAAAAGTAGACATGGCATGTTCTGCAGTCTGTAATAGAAACTGCCCATTTGGCTAAGGACAGCAGGTTCTTATAAGCTTTGTGATGCTCAGAAATATTCTGGAATCATCTGATCAAAATGCTTTCTCTATATAGGATCATGTTCAACACAATGTCAAGATTCAATGCAAGTGATAAAGGTTTCTGTTTTGAAGTGACTGTGGAGGCTGCATGACAAGCTGTACACTTTCCTGACCTAACTAATATTGATTACTTTGCACTAGACTTATACCTATAGATCATGGTAATGGTCTTTGTTGGGGTCTCTGAAGAAAAAAGAAAGATAAAAGTGTATTTGACCTGCTTTTATACAAATATACTGGCAAGTCTTTGTCTCCGTGTGTGTGTGTGTGTGTGTGTGTGTGTGTGTGTGTGTGTGTGTGTGTGTGTGAAAGGATTTGGCATGTTCACAGTACAGGTGCCACTTTGTAGGTACATTTACATGTGGAAAACAGAAAAAATTTTGGGAATCATATCTCTGGTGCCATCCACTCTTTTTTTGGTTGTTTGTTTAATGAATTAATTTATTTTTTGATTTGATAGTTTTCTTCCCTGACTGGAACTCACCTATATCAAGAGGCTAGATTGTCTGGGCATTAAGTCCTGTGTAACTGTGTGGTTTTACCTCTTTAGTGTTTATATTCCAGAGGAGGGCCACCACACTGATTATTTTCTAAAGTGGGCTCTTGTAGTATAATTCAGGTTCTAGCCCTTCCAATCCAATACTGATTGATCTATCACCTCAGCCCTATGATAGCATTTTATGAAAGAAGATAGTTGTATTATTATGTGATTGTCATGGTGGCACCCAATGGACATGGTAAAAGATTTGAGTAGAACACCTTACAGTTCACTGTGCTTACAAGTCACAGTCGAGAGAGAGAGAAAGAGAGAGAGAGAGAGAGAGAGAGAGAGAGAGAGAGAGAGATTATACTTAGTGGTATAAGCAGTTAATATTTTATGAGACAAAAATGAATTCATTAATAGTTAAGATACTGAAATTAGGAATGTTTAAAGAAGAGCTGCATGTAGATTCGTCTGAATGGACAGAGTAGGAAATAATTTTGGAGTCCTAGGAGTGCTCAATGGAGAGGAAATAAAGATGAGTAAACTGTTAATATTCATGGGGATAGGATGAAATGTGCTGTGACTATCAACTTATCTGTTCCTTGTTATATTAAGTCATGAGCAAAGTAGCATGACACTAGCCTTGGAAGTTTTGCATGAATTAATCAACATCACTAAGCTCTTCTCAAACTGCCAATGGCCCCCAAGATAGCATCATTTCACTGGAAATTTACAGAAAGGCATCCAAGGGAGGAGTAATGGAATAGATTCTCCGAATACAGATTTGCCTTTCCTATTAGTCATGCTATTGCACAAATCACCATCTGTGATACTTACTCATTATCATGTTACTTCACATCACATTGCATTTTAGTGAGTGATTTGTGTTAAACAAATCATGTGTGGAAATAGACTTAGGGTGATGGATCTGAGTGAGCTTACCATGTCCCATTCTGGCCTAAAGAACAATGGCACGCCTTTTAAAGGCTTTGATTTTACTGCCAGCTCAGTGGCCGTACCTTGAAAGGCTGTGATAATGTCTTCCTGGCTCAAGGAAAAATCATGAGTTCTAAGTCAAGGTTATGTGTGACATAATTCCACTCAATGGTAAGACTCGGGTAATGAATCTAGGTGTTGCTATCTCCACTGGTTAATCCGGGTAAGTATTTGATTCCTTTCATGCATTTGAACTTTTCTCCTTTCTATTTACACATCTTTTATTATTGATTTAGGAGTTTTAGTTTTTAAGAAGAATGTTTCAGTAAGAAACCAACCTTGAGACATGAATTTAAAGAAAAAAGTAAGAAAAGGGAAAAAGTATCTCTCAGAGGAAATGGAAAATAACTATAGAAATAACAAGAACTAAGGAATAGAGGGACACAGAAGAGGAGGAAAGGAGGGAGGCAGGAGGGAAATGTTAGTCAATTGTAGCAGCAGATCTTGTTTTACGGAACCACTCTCAGTCACTGAGCTGTTTGTGTGCTTGTGGTTTTTCAAGATTAACTCATATGACCAGTCTTAGGGCCTTTGCTGAAAGAAGCTCACTATATTCCCGTCACCTGCCACAGACCAAGTGTGGTTTATTGATGTCAAAACAAATTCAATTCAGGTTTGGCTAAATAATCTAAATTTTTCCCAGAAAGATATATGGCTTGGAAATTATCACCTTTGCTTAATTGGTTGTGGCTAGATTGGGCTGTCATTAGTTTCTGCTAACCATATCCCTAAAGTGCCATTAATTACCATGACCCCTGTGTTAAACTCCTTTATTTACCTGATATTCGAGTTCCGTGAAAGTATAATTATGTAACATTAAATTCACCTCTGTCATTATTTGATGGAGGGTACTGAAAATATAGAGAAATGTCTATAGAATTTATAACTTGGACATCATCATAATCCATGAGAAAAGGACTTAGATTTTCCCTTGAGAACTGAACCATGTTTAGCAGAACTGAAGGGTGACTCATTTTAAAAACTGACTTAGAAGAATTATGTGAACTTTGAAGATAATCTGGTTTCATGAAGAAGTTTTATTCTTTATTTTTTCCAAGAGTAAACATTGGCATTATGTTTTTATATAAATGTTTACTTGTATTAATTTTAAATCACAAATCTCACAATTTTAAAGCAAACTAAAGGTCTTTAAACATACAAAGCTTAAGTTATTATTAATGAATCAAACACATGTTTTAACTTTTACTATTAAGAAGCTCTAGGTAGGGCTAGTTCCAATTTTATATTTGAACCAAAGACTGAATTCATTTAATAAGGCTCTGATGGGTTTAGCATCCATTCAAACTGAGGAAGTTACATTTTGTTTCCAGGATCCTGAGACATGGCCACTGTCAAGGTTTTGGATTGAATAACCTTCTAGTAGAAATGTTCTAGGTCAGCTCATTCCGACTGTAGAACACAATCCCTCAACTCTCTCCTCTTGGTTGCCTGCAGGAGCTGAGAAGTGAAGGACATTAAGACACTATCATTGAAAATTGATAAATACGAACCTATGAAACTGAGAAGAAGAAAAGGACACTTTAAATATTACAAAATGGCAGCATACAGAATGGGAAATGTTCTTCAACAACTCCACATCCAACAAATGGTTGATCTCCAAAATATATAAATAACCCAAGAAGCTAGATGCAGAAAAGGAAACTAATAATGCAATTTAAAAATGGGATAGAGTTCTAAACAGACAATTCTTCACAGGAGAATCTCAAATGTCTAAAATATGTTAAAATAAATGTTCATTATCCCTAGGAATCAGGGAAACACAAATCAAAGGGTACTGAAGTTCCATCTTACATCTTTCAGAATGACTAAGATTGAAAACTGAAGTGACCCCTCATGCTGGAAAACTTGTAGAAAAAGGAAAAGACTCCTATTGTGAAACATTATTTTAACCAAGCAAATATGTATTACATTTGTTTATGCTACAGAATATAGCTTTAACTGTGTAAATCAATGTTACTTTTTCTTATGCTGTATTGTTTTTATTTTGTAAAGATGTGTTGCATTTGCTGCACACTGCTTGCCTAAGTCACCAGATTTGTCTAATATAAAGCCAAATGTCCAATAACTAGGTAGAAGAGGGAGAGGTATGGCTGGGGGATAGAGAGAATAAATAGGAAGGAGAATATAGAAAGAAGGATAAGCACGATGAAAGACAATAGGAGGAGGAGAAAATGAGGAACATGCCCCAGGCCAGAAGCCAGGCAGCTACCAGACAGAAAACACAAGAAACAGTGTAAGTAAGATATGCAAAAGGAAAGAAAAATTAAAAGCTCTGAAGCAAAAGATAGATAAGGAGAATCAGATTAATTTAAGTTAAAGGACCTTCCCAGAAGCAAGTCTAAATAAGATCAAACTTTCAAAGATAATAATAAGTCTTCATGTCATGATTTGGAAGATTGTTGGTGGCCAAGAAGACAAAATCTGATATATACTTCTCCACAGCTAGCACAAGTAAAAACTTGTACTGCTACTTTAGAATTCAATATGGTGAATTCTCAGACAATTGGTAATTGATCTACCTCAACAGCCAGCTGTATCACTCTTGGACATATACTCAAAGAAAATTCTATCCTACCACAAAGACATTTGCTCAATCATGTTAATTGTTGCTATTTGTAATAGCTAGAACCTGGAAAGAGCTTAGATGCCCTTCAACTGAACGATGGATAAAGGAAATGTGGGACATTTTCACATCGGAGCATTACCTACTAGTTAAAAACAATGAAACCATGAAATTTGAAGACAAATGGATGGAACTAGATAAAAAGGGATCCTGAATGAGGTAACCCAGACCCAGAAAGACAAACATGGTATGTACTCACTCATAAGTACTAGATAGTGGATAGTAGATAGAAAGCAAAAGATCACTTGACTGTAATTCACAGACCCAGAGAGTCTAGGTAACAAGGAGGACCCAAGGGGAAAACTGTATGGATTTCATGGGTAAAAGTAAATAGAAGAGATCATGTAGAGATGAAAACATGAGGTTTCAGGTTGTGGGGTAGATAAAAGAGGAGAGTACTGAAAGAGATCACTGAAAAGGGGTGGGAGATTGGGGGTCGGGTAGAAATCTGGTGCAAAGGAAACTCCCAGGAATATACATGGATGCATGGATGACATCAACTAAGACTCCTAGCAGTGGAAGATGTGTAGCCTTAACTGACACTCTCTTGTGACTGGTTGGAACTTCCAGTGGAGTTACTGGGACACTGGTCCATCCAAATAACTATTGACTTAGAGTCTGTTCTGCCTATGGGATGTTTGGTGGTAGGGAGGAGGTAAGGGTGGTACAAAGATTGCGGGAATAGCCAATCAAGGACTGGTCAAGTGTCAGAAACATATCACAAGGGTGAGCCCATTCCTGACACTGAATGGAGTGCCAGAACCAAGTGGTTCTAAGAACTAGGATAGAACCAATCATGATTGAAGAAAAGTGACAACAGAATAATGTTAGGCATTATTCTGTTATACTCGTAAATTGGTGGCCACCCCAATTGTCATCAGAGAGCCTCTTCCGGTAGCAGATGGAAACAGATGCAGAAATCCACAGTCAAGCATTGGGCTGAATTCAGGGATTCTAGCTGAAGAGCAAGTAGAGAGATTATATGAGTTGGGAGGAATCATAAGGACATTACATGGGAACCCACAGAAACAATCTGGGATTATAGGAGATCACAGAGGCTGGACCAATTGCCAGAGAGCCTATATGGAACATGGCATAGGCCCTCTACATCTGTGTGACTGTTGTATACTTTGGTCTATTTGTGGTACTCCTAGCCTTATGGGCTACACTTATGTACTGTGAATATGTTTTCCTCCCATTGGTTAATAAAGAACCTGCTAAGGCCTATGGGAAGACAGAATAGAGTCAGGCAGGAAAGACAAACTGAATATAGTTGGAAAGAAAGGTGGGGTCAGAAGTGATGCCAGCAAGTTGCCCATAGAACAGGATGCCAGACCACTTAAGTTAATGTGACGACCAAGTAATGATATACAGACTATTAGAAATACATTAATTTACAAGAGAGAGCTAGTCAGTAATAACCTAAGACATTGACCAAGCAATTATATTTAATGTTTCATAAGCAGCTATGGGGACTGATGGGCAGGAGAGAAACCAGTCCAGTGGGACCAGGCGAGACAGATAGAAAAGCCAACTGCACCTAGCCATAAGAGTGAGTCTGTCCCTAACATTTTTGCTGGGTTTTGGAAACCTATTCTTCTTACTGGGTTACCTTACCCAGCCCTAATACAAGGGGAGGAGATAAGTCCTACAGCAACTTTATATGCCATGCTTTGTTGATACCCATGGATGGCCTGTCCCTTTCTGAACCAAACAGAAGAGGACTGGATAGGGAGCGGGGAGATGTGGGAGGAGGGAATGGGGGGATGGGAATCTGCTACTAGAATGTTTAATAAAAGAATAAAATTATTTAATAATAAAAACTACTATATAAACAGACCTTAGGAATAAAAAAATTATCTGAGGCAATAAACATTGAGCAAAAGACACAAAAGCCTGAGGATTAACTTTTCTTTCCAATTCTCACATGGACTAGTGACAATCAGGCCAAACACCCTTAAATTCTAAATATTTTGTTTTATAGCTTCTAACAGGTAGAGGGTAATTAGAATAATTTGAAAGAAAAATTGCATCTGTAATGAACATATATACACATTTCATATGTCATTAGTTGGACAAACAATACAGCGGAACAACTTTTTAAATTTTTAATCTGAATTTTTTATTAAAAATAGATTCTTCTCTCACATAATACATCCCAACCGCAGTTTCCATTCCCTCAATGTTTTCAAGATCCCTGCAATCTCCACTCTCCCCTAGATAAATTCTCTGCCATTTTTCCTTCTGAAAAGAGCACACCTCTCAGAAACAGCAAACATATACACACAAACACAAACATACACTAACACATACACAAAAAAACACAACATATAATAAGACAAGGCAAAAGTTCTCATATTGAGGCTCGGCAAGGTAATTCACTAGAAGGAAGAGTCTCAAAATCAAATAAAAGAGTTAGAGATACACACACCCTCATTGTTAGAAGTTCCACAAAAATCACCAAACTCTCAGCCATAACATATATGCAGAGGACCTGGTAGAGACCCTTCAAGGCTCCGTGCTTATGTTTTTAGTCTTCATGAGTCCATGTGATCCTTTTTTTGTTGGTTCAGTGGGCAATGTTCTGGTGTTCTCTAGTACCTCTCACTCCTACCATCATTTCCACCCTTCTTCTGTAGGCTTCCATATAGCTACAAGAGGAAGGACTTGATAGCCACCTCTTAGCCTCTACATATAATGTCTGGCTGTTGTATGATCATCCATTGCCCCAGTACATTCTTGCAGGCAGGACAGATTTTAGGTGCTTGGTTTTGTAGATGAATTTATGCCTAGGATTCTCTTTATAGCCTTCAGAGTACCTTCCTACACCCAAAAGACTAGTTTATAAGGATGAAGTCTCCATGAAGGCACAAGCTCAACCTTTCTACAATCAATAACCTGTTTGGATGTTTTAGTGAGCAAAGGAGCCCAGACTTTAGAAAGCAACCTTTTGTCCTAGCATCAACATGAGTTGTTTTGGGATTACATAGGAAACTCCCTAACCAACAATTCAAACAAATGAAACTCCCTGTCATCACTGGAAGCCTTGCTTGGCTACAGAACATGGACATTTCAGAATTTGTAACCTCTGTTATCTGAAGTCATTAGTAGGGTCACCCTCATTGATTTCAGGAAGTTTCTACTACTCTCGTTTTCCACACCAGCCCAAGGGTCCTCCAATTCTAGCTGTCTCTCCCCACATTTTCTCCTGATCCCTAATCCCTCCTGCTTCCATGCCCTCCTTCCCCCAGCCTACCTGCAAAATCTGTTCTATTTCCCTTCCCAGGCAGATCCATGTGTATACCCCAAATCCATCCTCTTTTCTTAACCTCTCTGTGTCTTTGTATATTTAAGAGATAATGTACATTCACAATAGCATATTCGTCTTTCTGTGTCTGGGTAACCTTATTTATGAATATTTTCTTTTCTATTTCCCACCAATTGACTGCAAATTTTATGATGCATTTCTTTCTAACTGCTGAGTAAATACTGCATTGTATAAATGTACATTTTTTTATCCATTGTTTGGTTGACTTGCATCTAGGTTGCTTCCAGCTTATGGCTATTATGAATAAAACCATGACAACATGATTGAACAAGTGTCCTTGTGGTAGGATAGAGAATGTTTTGAGTATAAGCCCAAGAGTGGTATAACTATGTCTTGATGTAGATCAATTCCCACTTTTATGAGGACTTTGCAAATTGATTTCTCTAGTGAACTTACAAGTTTGCCTTCCTACCCAACATTGGAGAAATATTCCCCTTGCTCCATATCAAAAAGCTTCAAAAAAAGAACACAGTAATTTGGACATAGTAGTAGTCTATAGAAAGGAAAAAAATTCAACTCACATCTGATAAAGCTCTAATATAAAATATAAAAAAGAACTCAAGAAACTAGATATAATAAAACCAAATAATCCAATTAACAATGGGGTATAGATCTAATGAGAGAATTCTCAATAGCAGAATCTCAACTGGCTGAGAAACAGAGATTCCATCTCAGTTCCCTGAGACTTAGGTACAAGAGTTGTATTCTTGATGTATCCACTGGGGCTGTAACCTCCACTGTTCTTTTTCATGTTGAGCAGATGTGGTTTTCTGTGGTGGTCTCTTCATGCTTCAGAGAGAAGTTTCTTACAGCATGGATGAGAGCTACAGTTATCTGGGGATATAACAATATGTTTTAGAATTTAGTAAGACATTATGCTGGTCTAGGTTTTCCTCTAAGATCCATGATCTCATGTGAGCTCTAAGCAGTATGCTAGATGTGCAGTACCAGGCATGATTTCCTTCCTGTAGAGTGTAATTAAGTCTTAACTAGAGAGCTATTTGTTATTGCGAAGACATAAGTGGCATCTTTAGAGATATTTTTCAGGGTTTTTTATTGTTGTTCATAGGCATCACAGTTGGATAGGATTGTTGATTGCTTCCATGTTTTGGAACTCTCATAACACCTTCTGCTACCAGAAAAGCTAATTCTCAGGAAGAGGTCTTTCATGTTAGAGCAGATCCAGTTGCCAACTTCCAAATCCTATGTATAGTAAATAGTGTCTTCAGGAACAGATACTGATGATTTTTCTATCATAAATATTTGTATGCTTATTATAATTTTCTGAGTATAAAATTTATATAGCCACAACACAAATCAGTTTTATCATCACACTTTGGAGAGTATCACCTGTATCATGCTACATTTGTAATTTTTCCTTCCAACATGTCAGATTGTTGACAACTACTTCTCATAAAGAATATTTTAAATTCACTCAGTGACAATTTTATACATTTACACAATGTATCCTGATCACATCCATTTCCCAACTCCCTTTCCCAACCCAGGCACACCAACACATCCCTGTCTCACCTTCACAGCCCTTTTAATTTTTATAGCTTACTAAATTCAATTACTGTTGCCAACATGCACATGGCTATCGAACATTCTACTGGAACATGAATTAACAACTGGCAGTCATGCTTCTAAAGAAAAACCACTCCCTCTCTGACAACAAATATCAACAGACAGTAGCTCCCAATCTAAGGTTGAGATTTTATAAACTCTTCTCCATTAGTGTGAGGATTTTGTCTGACTTAAATTTGTGGTGTTCTCATGTAGATAACCATAACTGCAAGTTTATTGCTGCAATAACTGTGGAATATCTAGAAGACAGCATTTCTCAGCACTTCTCTTCACCCTCTGATTCTTCCATTCTTTCCATACCATCTTCTGGAATGTTCCCTGAGCCCTGAGGACTGGACATAAATGTATGGTTTATGTTTTAAGACTGTGCACTCAACAGTTACCTATTCTTAGTATAGTGAACAGTTATGAGTTTCTCTATTGTCACCCACTGAAAAAAAAGGTTTTCATAAGACAAAGGTGAATAACAGCACTAATTTATAGGCATTTACCTAAATTAAACTAATTTAAGGCTATTTACATATTGGATAGTAGCAGCTTGAAATATGTTTATATAGCAAAACAACAGCTGGACTGGGACTGATGGAGCATGTGATCAAACCAGACTCTCTGAACGTGGCTGACAAGGAGGGCTGACTGAGAAGCCAAGGACAATGGCACTGGGTTTTGATTCTACTGCATGTACTGGCTTTGTGAGAACCTAGTCTGTTTGGATGCTCACCTTCCTAGAACTGGATGGGGGGTGGGAGGACCTTGGACTTCCCACAGGGTAGGGAACCCTGACTGCTCTTTGTACTGGAGACGGAAGGGGAGGGGGAATGGAGGGAGGGGAGGAAAATGGGAGGAAGGAGGAGGTGAAAATTTTTAATAATAATAATAATAAAACCTGAAAAAAAAAAACGTGAGTAGCCTCCTCAGCGATGGACTTTTGACTATGGTTACAATACCAGGCATGAGTATCTTTCCCATACAACAGACCTTGAATTCAATCAGAATGTGATTACACCATAAAAGAATACCTGCGTTGCATTAGGAGTAACATGATACCTAGAAAGTCATGATTGTAGGATACAGAGTCCATCGCTAGGTAAAATTCTGAATGACTTTTCTCCTCTATGAGATTTGCACAGTATATTTGAACACTTATGAAATCTAGTCCTAAGGGGAAAAGTGTCAAGGTCAGTGCTAATTTGAGACCTCTATGTCCTGCAAACTGTGTGTGGTGTGAAGACTTTTGATGCTGGAGTGAAAGATTGAGTCTGACATGTAGTGCTGATCACATTGCCCAAATTTATAACCCACAAGATAAGTTTTATAAGAAAGGAAAGAAAGATATCCACATAGTCTATGAGTCTTTGTATTACATAGATTTAGTATATTTTCTACTCATTCAGGATGTAATAAACTCAAGAACAGTTAATTTCTTTGTATTTTCAAATTTTCCCTGGCTTTTCCCTTAGTTCAAGGATTATAACTGTTAAAAGAAATACTTGTTCCATTTTTTTTTGATTCATAGCCATAAAATGTAAGTTCAAGAGTCTCATCCATATTCAACTCTGTGTTTCTAAATTTCCAAAAATGTCTCATCCAGAGTTAATAGAAATCACTTAGGAGAACTGCCGGGATATAGATTTCCAAACCTTACCATGTTATGATTGGCTGTCTTGGATTCTTTGCTTCCAGTAAAATAGAAAGCTTGTCTAGATAAAGAACAGCTTTTCTCATTTTCTGACCTAAGACAAAACTTTCAGACCCAGGGTCTATGTTGGTAAATACAGAGGTTTATAGTCTCATGCGTTGATAAACAGAAGTTTAAAGTTTCGAACTTTAGTAGCTAGAAACTTTCAGGTATAGCTGCTCTTAGTTGAATCATATTACCCTCGTCTAATATGGACTCAGTAACAATAACAATTAACAGTATTTATAATATGTGATCAGAGGAAGCTACAGTTACAACACTCTAGTCTTGGTGTTAGAACATGGCTTCTAAGAGTGGTCAGTGTTATATCTCTTGGGCCTCAAGTAATAACAACTTTAAATTTTATGGTAAATAGTGTTAGTGTTCTTGGGTGCTATGACGTTGCCATGGCAGCTTTCTAGAGCTCTTTAAATGTCTGAAGCCGGAATATGTCATCCTTTTGCTCTTAACAGCACACTTGTTTATTCCCTTTCCCACTGTTATCTGCCCTGCACTTTTAGATTCCATCTTCTCAATCCTATTCTCAGTCTGAAAACCTTCAGTTGCCTCCTGTAAGGGTCCATAATGCCATAGGCACCATCATGTGTCAATGCTGTCTTCCTTCATGAGACTCGCAAATCCCAGTCTCTTAATGCTATCCCAAGAATTCAAAAGAGATCATTCAGTAAAAAACCTTTGATTGGGCCTAATAGCATGAGGCAGCCCAAAATATCTCCTGAATGACTCTCACAGTAAGCCACAGAAGCCTATTATTATATAGTCAAGGACATGGCATGGGTATGGAATGTAAATGTAATATTTTAATTGACACTAATTTACTTTTACTTTTCAGTTAAACAAGTCACAAGCCTTAAATAACTAAATCAAAAACTCCATATTACTCCACTCAGACATTTTGCTAAACCTCTAAAAAAAATGTGACTGTATCCATCCGCCAATTCCAAATATGGTTTGCCCAATCAAGTAGATTTCAAGGTTCTTCTTGGAGGTAGGCACAGGTTGTCTGTAGAAGTGGCAACAAGAAGAAAACATTCTAGGGCTAGAAAACATAGTTTCAGTTGTCATGAGCCTCATAGTGAGACTTAAGAATGTCTTAGTGGGGTAGTGAAAAATTTAGAAGTGGCAAGATGCTTTGGTGGCCATCTGGCCTTCTGACTAGGAGCGGCACAGCAGGTATCTCCCAAGAGATGCAACAAAGCATGAACAGTGATCTGAAAACTTCCATTCAGGAGGTTATGTGACCTTTATTCAAGACGGAAACTTATTCAGAAGAAACAAATAAGTATTTATATCAAGATACTAAAGACAGGATCACACCATAATTTGACAAGGTATTGTTTTCACAGTAGTAACCATGCTTTCCATCCTGCCAAATGCCACTAGAGCAGATTTGGTCCTGCTGTCCTTTCAGTCTCAGAACTTTGGCTTCTTAGCAACCTGAAGTTCCTGATGCTATTGAAGGGAATTTGAAAATGACACCTTTCTGGTTTTGTCCAGCTACACTTTGAACAAAACAACTTGGGTAAAGAATAGTTTAACTCAGCTTATAAATTTACAGGTTACAGTTTACTATTGAGTGAATTCAAAGCAGGAACTCAAGGTGGGAACTACAAAATTGCTCTTCTTGTTATTCTTATAGTACTTCATTTGAACAATGTGAACTTGCTTTACAGACAGAGAAATAGAGCTGAAATGATTAGTAGTTTTATGCTTACCTACCTGTCTTATATAGTTTGGGAAAGCCTGTTTTGAGAATGGGGCAATAAAGAGTGGGGTAAGACCTGCTACATCAATTGACAACACAGTCTAGCACAGTCATGTCCTCAGACTATTTGGATTGAAGTAATTCCTCAAATGAGATTTTTTTCCCAGTTGATTTCTAGGTTGTGTCAACATGAAAGTTAAATTCAACCAGAAAAGATATAAAAATAAAATTGTACAATTGAATCTCCAAAATTTCCACTAATATAAAAGTGGGGGTAATGAAAACAAAAAACAACAAAATACTTTTGCTCATTGACTAGGCATAGAAAAAGTAGCATGTCTGTACACCAATTATTCATTAAATTGAAGGATGTCTTTAACACTGCTAGCTGTTAAGATTTTTATGACTGGTATTTATCATTTATCTTTTCTGTTGAATACTGAGGCTTTACCAAAAAGTTTTGATATCTTGTTATTGATTTTTGAATATTTGATTTCACAATTTAAGTCATATTATATTACACAATGGTCAGAGCTACAAAAGCTCCATCAACACATTTAGATATAACGTTATGCTTTCTGTCAAAGACTGAAATGTAGACACTAACCAGGATGTGTTACAAGCTAGTGAGCGCTCCACCCATTATTTCTCATACAACTTTTAAATATTTTATCTCGTTTTTTAAAGTTGAGTTATATAACAAATTTAGAGTATTAATTCCTGTTAAAACAGCTATTCAACTTCCATAAGTGAGATAATTTAAGCGTCTAGAAGATACTTGAGTTATGATTTCATACATGCTTATATTTATATATTAAGAATACAATGGATGGATTTTACTTTGCTCTGCTATTTATTTTTCTCATGATGTCTTTATTCTCTTTATAATGTTCTTACTTTCCATTTTCCTTATGAATTTACCTAGGTAAAGTGATTTATGCAATAACGTATTGAAAATTCCATAATATTAAATTCTCTCAACCTTCATAACAATCATATTGAGGTTGTGCATTACAGTAATTGCATGTTACTAACTGAGCCCTGGAGATGTGTGGTAAACTGTTCAAAGCACTGCTGGTACTAGTAGAGACTAAATTCACAGCTGTATTTTGGCTCTGGAGTCTAGAGGTACAACTTTTATGAAGTGTGTCTTAGGAATAAGGAATCCTACCTGGGATGGAACTAATATCAATAAGAAAGAGTAATAGCAGACAGGAAAGTCTAAACCAGGTATTCTCACTCCCACATCTATGTAGTTTTATTATGAATGGAGAGCAGAGTATACTTTTATAGTTAAATTCAGCTTATCATTAGAAATAAGGATATTCCAGTCACTGTACTTACTATTGGATGATTTCATATAATATTTTATTGCTTCATTTAATATTTTTTAAATTATAGTTAGTATTTTAAATGTTACTGTCTTAGAGATAAGGAAATGATTTTAAAATGAGGTTAGCAATTTGCACAGGGTAATGAAATGCTATTCAGAAACATATTAACAGAGCTACTGATTTACTATGGAGTCAGAAATATTAAATTGTTCAGTTCTGGGTTTAGGGGTTTAGAAAAGTATAATATCACAAATCAAAATGCAAACTTCCTCTTTTGAACTCACAACTCCTTTTCCATGATACATGAATAGATCACAAGCAAATTTGCTGTAATTTAAGATCCATGTGTTCAATGGATCTTATTCCTTTCAAGATTTTTTCTACTTGTAGACTACATCCCACATTCTCTTCTATCAGGTTCAATGTGATCAGATTAATATTGAGGTCTTTAACCAATTTGAACTTGAGTTTTGTGCATGGTGATAGATATGGATCTACTTTCATTCTTCTACAGGTTGACATCCAGTTATGCCAGCACCATTTGTTAAAGATGCTTTTCTTCTTCCACTGTATACTTTTAGCTCCATTGTCGAAAATCAGGTGTTCATAGGTTTGTGGGTTAATGTCCGGGTCTTTTATTCGATTCCATTGGTCGACTTCTATGTTCTTATGCCAACACCAAGCTGTTTTCAACACTGTTGCTCTGTAATAGAGTTTGAAGTAAGGGATGGTAATGCCTCCAGAAGTTCCTTTACTGTATAGCATTGTTTTGGCTATCCTGGTTTTGTTTGTTTGTTTGTTTGTTTCTCCATATAAAGTTGATTACTGTTCTCTCAAGGTCTGTGAAGAATTTTGAAGAAAATCATATAGTAATCCTCCTGGATATTGGAAGTAGAGAAGATTGCCAGGCAAACTTGGGTGCAAGGTGCGGAGGAGTTGGAGTGTGGATGTAAGGGGAGATGGGTAGAGAGAAGGGAGAAGGGGAGGATTCGGGAAAGCTTGGGGGAATGGTATGGGTGGGATAGAGGAAGGATGGATATGGGAGCAGGGAAGTAAATATCTTAATTAAGGGAGCCACTTTAGGGTTTGCAAGAGACTTGACTCTAGAAGGGTTCCCAGGTCCAAGGAGAGGTCCCCAGATTGTTTTTTGGACGGCAGAGGAGAGGGTGCCTGAACTGGCCATGTCCCATAGCCATACTGATGAATATCTTGCATATCACCCTAGAACCTTCATCTGGCGATGGATGGAGATAAAGACAGAGATCCACATTGGAGCACTGGACTAAGCTCCCTAGGTCCAAATGGTGAGCAGAAGAAGGGAGAACATGAGCAAGTATGGGAGCTCACCAAGGCCAGCAACTGGGAGTGATGGAGCATGTGATTAAAATGGACACTCTGAACGTAGGTGGGAATGAAGGCTGACTGAGAAGCCAAGGACAGTGGCACTGGATTTTTTTCTACTACATGGACTGACTTTGTGGGAGCCTGGTTTGTTTGGATGCTCACCTTTATAGACCTGGATGGAGGGGGAGGACGTTGGACTCCCCACGGGTCAGGGAACCCTACTGCTCTTAAGAATAGAGAGGGAGAGGGAGGTGGGGAGGGGGGGAGGGAAAAGGGAGGCAGGGAAGAGGTGGAAATTTTTAATAAATAAATAAATTAATAAAAAAAGAATTTTTCTACTTATCCAACAATCACATGCTTAGTCCTTGCCATTCACTTCCTCATTTATTAATCAATATACAATTGCTGAGAGCCTAGTATACCAAAAGAATTGTTAAGCACACAATGGGTCTGAGATGAACAAAAGAGGAAAGGACTCTGAAGCCATGGCACTTGTTCCGCCATCAGTGGTTTCAGGGTAAATAAATAACACCTGAAAGAGCAAGGTAATTTCAGAAAATGGTAGTTACTGCAAACTCAATCAAACGGGATCATGAAATGAAAGTTGTTGCAGCAATTTGTAAGGAAGTCTTTTAAAGAAACCATTTGACAGAGAACACAGGCACAAGAAAAGGAGACAAGCACGTTCAGATCATTTCAGGGTACAGTAATTTGCCCTGTCAAACACAGTGGAAATGTCTTCTCATTATTATCCTTTGATCTTTCCTATCCTGGGCTTCTTCATCAACTTCTACTATAGTTTCCTAACTGATATTTGTAGCTTTATTCTCTCTGGCTCTTAGTTTAACACAGTTCTCCTGAAAGTGTTATGATTTTGAAGCACACTTTCGGCCATTTTGCTCATCCACTGTAATGATCCCTTTGCATCCTCTCAGTCTAGACTAGCTTGCAAAAATTCTAAATTTTGCCATTATATCTTTTTCTGCTTTCATGACAATTCTCTAGCTTCGGTTTTCAGTATTTGCTTTCCTGTAAGCAAACTTCATCCACAATGATTTATTGAGTAACTCTCTTACTTAAAAGCTTTTATTCTTCTCTTATACATTGCATCCTGACCTCAGTTTCTCCTTTTTCCACTACTCCCAGTCCCTCCCACCAATCCCCCTTTTTTCCCCAGATCAACTCCTCTCCATTTTGGGGAGAGATGGAGGGAGAGAGAGATGGTGGGGGTGGGGGGAGGAGAGAGCAGGCCTCCCAGGGATATCCATCAAACATGGTGTGATAAGATACATTAAGACTGAACACAAACCTTCATACCAAGGCTGGAAAAGTAAACCCAGCAGAGAGGAAAGGTACTCAAACACAAGCAGAAGTGTCAGAGCCACCCTTCACTCCAATTGTTTGCAGTCCCACAAGAATACCAACCTACACAAACATAAGTATTGTACAGAGGACCTAGCTCAGACCCATACGGAGTCTGTGTTTGTTGCTTTGGTCTTTTTGATCCTTTATGAACCCTTCTTAGTTGATACTCTTTAGTCAGTCTTAACATTATTATGTATCTGGTATTTTGTTTCAATTGAATTGTAGCACTTAAATATCTGGAGCCTTGAATCCACAAACAACTGAAGGTTCTCATGTTTCTGATTCTACCTTTTTCTGGAGTTTCAAAGTTATAACTCTATTTATGCTACGAGTATATTAAAAGCTACCAGATTATTTGAAATCCTCATCCTATGGTTTTCATATCTGGAAATTAATTAAAACTAGAAAAGTAATAGATCCAGAGGCATTTGTCAAGTTTTCCTGCAATGTTGCACCCTGTTATTAACAATTGGAGGATCCTTATCTTTATGAATAAACTAGGTTAGAGTATTCAGAATTACTCTCCTGAGTCTGTCTTTGAAGCAAAATCAAGACATAGTACCATTATTTCCACCACTGAACAGAAACATATGATTTTAAATAAGCATTAGTTTCTCTTATTATGAATTTGAATCCCTTGAAGAACTGTTAAGAGTCCTTTTAAGTTTAAGGAAATATGGATTATTTCATAACTTTGCTTACTCATATCACAGATAAAACTTAGAAAAAACAATTGCTTTTATCACAATTATCCTGTCTTTATGTGTGCACATTGATATTATAAATGTATAAATTTATTTTCATGTCTTGTTACACTTTTCATTAGAATTGACTACAAATAAAGAATGATTTTACACTATGTGAAACTGCCTTGAGCTCACTTCAGTTACACAGATTCAGTAGCTTTGATACCAGGCAACCACGTTCAGATTTCTATTTTGTCTTTGTTTTGGAAAAGAGTCAAAGATAAAATCAGTTTTAAAGCACAAATATTTACTACAATTATTCTCAAAAGATATGATACTTTTAGTTCTGTGTTCATGATGATTCTGTAATTATTTATAAACAATTTTTATTTTTTTATTTTTTTATTTTTTTTTGATGTTTGATTATTCTATTTTTTTAATTAAATTATAAAAGTTTCCATCTCAGCCCCTCCTCCCAACACCCTCCCACTCCCCCCACTCCCTCTCCTCCTCCCTCTCCATCCCCTAGAGCAGTCAGAGTTTCCTGCCCTGTGGGAAGTTCAAGTTCCTCCCCCCTCCCTCCAGGTCCAGGGAAGGTGAGAGTCCAAACAGACTGGAGCGCCAAAATCCAGTATATGCAGAGGAAGCAAGTCCCAGTGTCATTGTCAATGGCTTTTCAAAAAGGCTCCGGGCCAGCCACATTCAGAGAATCTGGTTGGATCACGTCCTCGTTCAGTCCCAGTCCAACAGGCCTTGGTGAACTCTCATTATATCAGTTCCCTTGTATCAGTGGGTGCTCGCATCCCTCGCAGTCCTGATTACTTTTTTTATTTTCTTCATCCTTCTGTTCCTCATTTGGACTGTGGAGTGCTCAGTTCGGTGTTCCAATATGGGTCTCCATCTGTATCGCCATCCAACGTCGGATGAAGGTTTCCTGTGCCCTTGCCTTCTTTGCTCACGTTCTCTTTCCTTCTGCCTCTCATTTGGACCTAGGGAGCTAGGTCCAGTGTTCCAACGTGGTTCTCCGCCTCCATCTCCATCCATCTCCAGATGAGGGTTCTATGGTGACATGCAAAATATTCATCAGTATGGTTGTGGGCCAAGGCCGGTTCAGGCACCCTCTCCTCTGTCCAGAGAACCATCTGGGGATCTCTCCTTGGACCGGGGATCCCCTTTATAATCAAGTCTCTTGTAAACCCTAAAATGATTCCCTTAGTTGAGGTATATAATTGCCTGATCCCATATCCATCCTTCCTCCCTCCCCCCCATCCCAGTCCCCCGATCTTTCCCCAATCCTCCCCTACTCCCTTCTCTCTAACCCTCTCCCTTTCCGACAACCCTCCCACCCCCCGCCATGCACCCGAGGTTACCTGGGACTCTTGTCTATTTCCTACCTCCTGGCGGATAGCTAAATAATCTTCATCAGGTTCATCTTCTTATTTAGCTTCTCTAGGATCACGAATAATAGGCTCAAAGACCTTTAATTATGGTTAGAATCCACTTATGAGTGAATACATACCGTGTTCCTCTTTTTGGGTCTGGCTTACCTCACTCAGTAAAGCGTTTTCTATTTCCATCCAATAAAGGTGTTGGAGAAACAATTTTTAATCTATATGTTATAACTTAGAGTTTTCTGTATGTCAGAACTCATTTAAATTCATTTTTACTACTCAGTGGAGCAGAATTCTAGTTGTTTCTTCATATAACAACAAAAAAACATCAACTGCATTGTTCTTAAAAGTAAAACAATAAAATAACAAATCCTGGAAAAGATTCACCATTTTACAGTTAATATTTATGTGACTAAAGATATAGCAATTATCAAAATAGTCTGTAAGTTTTACGAAATGTAAAAATAATTTCCATTCTAGTAATTTTCATTTTAGTGTGAGCAAAAAGGATGATATATGAAGGTATCAATAAATTTTAAGCAAATAGTATCCATATTTATAGAACAATACTCATACTCATTTTGTTTGATTATACTTTCAAAACCAAACAATAAAAATTATTGATATAGTACTATAAAAAGTTGGGAAGTGAATGTGATGATGTTAAACTTAAGCATTACCAGTTACACCATGTATTACCATTTACACTGTACTACTTTTAAGATATAACACAGAGCTGTTGAGTTTAAAGCACCTAAGGAGATGTTCCTATCCACAGTTCAGCTAAAGAAAGTCTCAATAAAAGCATGGTAGTTATATTATTGGTTGCAGGGACTATTTATTTAGCTGTTAAATTGTTACCATTGAATGGGTAGAACTAAGAGAGAGAAGCTTGGACTGGGAAGACAAGATAGGAATGATAAATTATTTAAACTTGCCATTATGTGTAAGAAAAATGTTGATAATAAAGAACAGACTTCTCTATGAGAATGAACCACTGAAATAATAGGAGGATATGACTGTTAGCTGAATGAAGATTAAGGAGCTCTATAACAAAATTACTAACTAAAGTACATGCATGATTTTTTACATAATTAAGAACAGAGACAACATCAATACTATGTTAAAAGAAACATAGCCAGGTGCTAAATTTTATGTGTACATATGTATGCCTACATGGTGGTGGCACAACTGAAAATGCTTTGACAGAAGTCTCCCAAGAACAAGCCGTTATACATACACACACACACACACACACACACACACGAGAGAGAGAGAGAGAGAGAAAGAGAGAGAGAGAGATGATTTATTTGTTTGTGCATGTGAGACAAATGGTTTTATGGTGAATATCTACTCTGCTGTCAAAATTTACAATTGGGATTATTTAACTATTAGGGATAAATATATTACAAAACCCACTGTAAATACCAAGAATTTTACAACTCAAATTCAGAATCTTTCATGAGCAGGCACTTAGAACACAGCACCAGTCACAGTAGGGGCTATAAGGAAAGTGGTATTCTCCAGTTGAAATATAGCTTTTCAATTAAACAAATAAACAGCTAAGGGAAATGTCCTAAAAAGAGATTTAGACTATAAAGTGGCTGTATATAAGCAAATATGGCTCTCTGAAGATTTCTATACCTAATTCAAAAGCTGGCTAACAGATAAAGTATAAAGGGAACAGATCTGTTGGGTTGACTATCTCTAAGATAATGAACATTATGGTACTCAATGTATAACAGCTAGGATCAGAATATGGTGGAATCAGAGAAATATTTGTACTTAATGCTGCCAAAGTAGATTGAGAGATATATAAACATATATTTGTTATATATACATACATATCATAGATAGACATACCTATGTATTCATGAAACATATGGAAGTAATCAAAGAATAGTAAATATTGCCCAACAAACTTACACACTATATCATTAACATGATGTTTTATATTAACAAATATGCAAATGGAAACATTTCCTTTTTCCAGGTTTTAACGAAAGTTCTTCCAATGGACGTCTTGCAAATAGACCTATTAGAACTAAACTTCAGACAACTAATGCATGTGTAAAATCTCTTTATCCCTGGAAGATCTCAAGTGAAAGCATCTTACTTCTGCATTGACATATTACACACCAAAATTGAAGTGTACATATGACTTTATTAAATTTCAGTTTTAAATGACAGTCTAACAGAAATAATAAGACAATGAAAAAAAGCAGAAAATTCAACACAATACACACTTACATTGACAAAGTTACCTAATGAGTTCTGCCCACACGCTAATCTCATTTTATTGAACAAACCCTGAGTCAGTGTTCTTCAAATTCATATGTTTGAAAGAAAAAGAACCATTCCATAAAAGGATAATGCACTCCTTAATTAAATTATAAATTTCAGTGTAAGCTCATTGTATGACTCATTGGCCTTTATCTCTCTGCTTCTCTAATTTAAATTGAATTCAACTAGCATTCCTAAGAACTCATACTGTTGATTTGTTTGTGAAAATGAACTTTATAAAAGGATTTTGTGAATGTTTTCATATCACTTGAAACAAGAGGTAGTCCAAGTATTTCAAAAAAATACATTAACTGCCAGTTTCTATAACTACTTTTCTTCATGTCGAGTGAAAACTTATTTTACTTTCAGGAAAGTAAGAATGTTACAGAGTTGGCACTTTGTAAAAACTTTTAAAGGCTATTGGATTTTCAGTGTTAAAATTCTAAATAGAAGAAGATGGGCCAGAAGGATCACAGTGCACTCAAGTATGTGTTAGAAATCTACAGGTCATGATGGCATTGAAACTTAACTGTGGTTTTATTTCTGACCACATTTTTCTCCAAAAAATATTAATTCTACAGGGTAAAAATATATTTATTATTTTGTTGAATTTTTTATGTCTTCAGGTACACTAGTTAATAATTCATATATCTAAGTATTAGAGCTAACACCAGAGAGAACAAGACCTTTCTAATGGATAATTAGAGCTCTAACTTTGGAAGAAAGGTGTAGCAAAGGCTTTGTGTTCTGGAGTAGCTACATCAAAAAGAGCAAGGTTCAGGAGACACTGATAGAGATTCTTGTTGGAATTTGAGGGATGACAGGCAAAGGTCCTCTTTCTGAGTGAATCATTATACATTTTACCAGTTTGATATAAAAAGGCAGCAAGCCCAAGGGATGAGAAAAAATTCTCAGCTAACTATCATATCTTAGTAGTTAAGATCCATGAGGAATCGAAAATTTCAGCTCAGCGTGTCGTTCTGAGTTGATATTGTATGTATTTGTGATAGAATTTTTTTGCTTTTTGTTATTAGTAACAATTATCAGCAATCTTTATTTTTTTCTCCAAATTAGGATCCTTATAAATTCTTTGGGTCTTTTAGTTATCACATATCAAAGCTTTGAATTCTTCCTGTCTTCCACAGGAAGAGGCTCCTCTCATGATGTTGAAACAGATTGGAAAGCAGGTTCTGAACAGTGTCCTGGTGCTAGGCTAGAATAACTGAGTTTAATAGAGTTGGAAACCAAGTAAGGCAAGCAAAATTCATGGAATTCTGTTATTTTCATCCTTACAGCCTGTTCAGTTGGAACTAACAAATGACGGATGTTGTGCATGAAAAAGTCAAATGCAATACATAAAGCAGAATACTTATATTACCTTAGCTTTTAAAATCCTTTGTTGACTAATAAAGAAGTGTTTACAGATATAGACACTCAGCTTCTCAAGGACCAAGAAAGATGAGAAGTTATTTAGGGCTGCAGAAAAATGAGAGCTTGAATATTTTGGAAAAATATGATTCTAAATTAAATTTATATTGAAAAACAAAGTTTACAACCCAGAAATACTGAGAACTCAATGAACACAGATTGTTACTCTTTAACACTTTCCTGTAGATTAAACAGAATTGGCAGATTCCTCTGTGTATGCAGAAGGCTTTTCAGAGAAGTGTAGATTTTACTCCCTGTCCTTTTTGCTCCTGGGCTGTCTTGCAGGAAAGGTTGTTAAATATTGTCTATGTCTATATTTTTTATTAATTATCACCAGGAAATGCCTTGCACCATTCAAATCACAATTAAAAAGAGGGACAGGAGATATGCAACTCTGTACACTTCCTTTTCACTACAGAAGGAAGGTGACAGTATAGAGTAGTAGAACCTCATAGTGGGGAATATTATAACTTTCATTCATTTTATTATTCCTGATGGCTCAGAGCCAAGGAGTAAATTTGTTAATAAGCCAAATAACAGAAAATTGCTAGGATTTATGACTTAAAATTCTAGAGTAACAGGATAAATTCAACTAGATTCTGTTGTGATGAGCTTTACAGAATTTGTTTTGTCAATCACATGGGACAGAGACTGGAAAGAGGTCACTGCCGTTGCTAAGGGCTCAATAAATATGTGATGTGTTTGGATATCTTGTGATCTAATGAATGAAATAACTGAAATAACAAGGAAAAAAGCATAAAATCTTATGTGCAATTCACTAGAACTGCAAAATTAAAATCTGAATATGTTAATAAAACTCCAAAGAAATTTTAACTGCTTTCAGGCAAGATGACATGCTGGAAGCTGCTGCATTTGACCAAATGAAGAAGCAAGTCAGAAAAAGATGAAACAGATTCTGTCTAAAAACAATAACAAAAGGAAAAGTTTGGAAATTTACTCTTCGTTAAGCGATACCCAATAGGGCTGTGCATGGAGACAATGAAGTAAGACGTATGCCATGGACTGCAGAAAACCTATGCTACTGGCATTGGGAAGGAGACAACAGTAGCTGTCTTCAAGGTTAAGTCCATTCTAAAAATGGGCTCTATAAGACCAGCAAACTGGACAGACACAGAGTGAATATCAGATATGCAGCTGGGCAAGACCCATTGCGGAAGGAGAGCTGTCTAGAGTAGCACCGGCTTGGCAGTTTGCAACAGAAAGTCTCAGAGTACTCTAGTGTCTTAGGATGAACTATGGTTGTCTCCAGTGCCTGGATCTGCCATGTGAGGAAAGTAGGAACAGCATGTGGATTTGGCAATATCTGCTGCTAGGCGTGAATACACTCAGACAAGAAAAATAAACAAATGTAAAACAGACAAACATTAGTAAGTAAAAAAAAAAAATCCCTATTTCCAGTTAGGAAGAGACCATCCAATAATATAAATAAACATAAGAGCAAGTGGATGTTCTACCTCCCCAGAGCATCAGTCATAGAAGATTGTACTGAAGGTAAAATCCTATCACAGCCGATATTAAGGTACATTTTGTATTGTTAGGGAGAGTGTCTAAGGCTAAGAAATTTCTGAAGAAAGTTGAAGACCCAATCACACAAATTCTTGTGAGCCAAACAAGACAAAACTCAGCAAAATAAATTAGATAAGTAATCAAGACTCATATTCATGATGAAGAGAAAGATGCTATGTATGTGCAGTAACAATAAAGTAGGAGGATATGAGTGAGTAGGAACGTAGTAGAGAGTTGGAGAAATGTTGTAACTAAACTATATTCTCAAAATTAAAAAAGACTTTAGAAAGAAAAATGTGCTAAGATATGTACACAGAGGAATTAGAACACCATAAATCTCAGTTTGTGCAAAATAATTTATAATAAAATTAAAGAACAGTGAAGGGGTAAACAGAATATGCAATGTAGGATAAGGATGAAAATTAAAGGATAAAACATTAAATATAAAAGTGAAGGAGATGGTGCATGTGGAGGGGCAGAATTGTAATTAGATATTTATATGATATCCATAAGGGCTTACTACGGTTGACTACCACAACAGATATTTTCCATAGAGACTCACCTTGTTTACCTTGCCCCAGGCTATTTTGGTGTGAACTGGGCTAAGCTCCCATCAATGATTTGTCTATACAAATTCACCAATGTAGCAAGTGTAGGGTCGATGCTTACAGGACAGTTGGACCACTCTATTAAAAGTTTATTGTGCCACAGGCCATCAGCAAGTGTGTACACAGGCAGGGACTCCATCCAAGATGCTGCAGGATTTCTTATCAAATATCTCTAAGACTCTGACACTATGGAAAGCAGTATCTAGACGGGTAAGGTAACAAGAACAGGACTGTGTTTTTGGCCATATGAACTGGCATCCTACACATTACCTGGTATTCATATTTCTCACAATGTTCATACAAAATTTACCTTCTAGTGGCAACCACATAGCTGTCCTCAAATGGATACAGCTCCACTCCCCTTGCCAGTGCAATTTATAGCTCTTATGATGTAGACCTTTTGTCTCTAGGACTATATCAAAGTCACAAACTGAAGATCAAAGGGGTATTTTGAGTCTGTGAGGTGTAAAACTTCACTTATTGTCTGAAAATTTCATAAACCTTATCTTTTCTAAAATTTATATTATTCTGAGAATTTCATACATGAATATTCTATTTGCACCATCTTTACTTCTTCTTTTGTTCCCTTCATCTCCTCATATATCCTTCCTCACTCCAAAATTCATGATCTCTTTTTTGGATTATTATTGTTTTATACTCACAGACACATGTATACACCTACCTATGTATAAATAAATCTTTCCGAGTTTGATTGGGTTTATGGGTGTCATTTCCCTGTTGTTCACAGGAGCTGGTTTTTGGATATTACAGTCTTCCCAGACCTTCTTCCACGTTGTTTTCTGAGTCTTAAATGAAGGGATTATACTGCAGGTACATCAACTAGAGTTTGATACCAATAGTGAGTGACTTTTAAAGAAATATAAAAAAGAAAATTTAAGGAATTATTGCTCTTTGAAATAATGTTTATTTGTTGCAAATAATTATAAAAAACAATAGCTATTTCTAAGAAATATTTGGAAATAAGTTTTTTATTGAAGTATACAATGGAGATAAAACTTTGTCTTTAGATTATTAAATATAGTGCAAAAAACTACTTTTATAATTCTTATTTTCCAAATAAACAATATTATTTTCATAGAAATATATTTGCATGTTTATTTATTTGTAGCATGAGGGCTGGCTTGTTGAGGTTTCTGTCCTGCCTGGTATCCCACAGCTGGCATGCCCCAAAGAGAAAATCAATCACACAGAGATCTCTAAAAGTTATAAAGCTGATGGGCCCATTAGGTCAGGCTACTTATTAGCTCTTATAACTTATGTTACCCCATTATCCTTATCTGCATTAGCCACACGGCTCAGTACATTTTCAGCGGGGCAGCTTACATCTTTCCTCTCCGGTGATCTGGGCAGAACTGCTGAGGGAGTTTCCTGCTCCCCAGAATACTCCCAGTCTCTTTGTTCCACCTCTACTTCCTGCCTGGCTTTCCCTCCTATACTGCCTGCCTGGCCAATCAGCGTTTTATTAAAATATGATTGACAGAATACAGATAATTCTCCTGTACCTCTTTTTTTTTTTTTTTAAACAAAGGCAAATACCCATAGTCCATTTGTTGGGAATGTGGGCGTAGTATTTCAGGCTACTTCCTGCTGATTGGGGGCACTGATAATCTTATGGGGATCTAAAGAAAATTTAGAGTTATAATCAAGTCCTAACTAAAGTATCCTGTGAGTCTCAATCATCTCAGGCAGCAGTCTTGAATCTGTTCTGGATGTAGAATTCAGACATCTGGGCCATCTGTTCCTGTCGGAGATTTCTCAGGTGGCCTTCCTTGATCATACTGGATTTTTCTTAACTCAGAATGAATCCACAACCTCTCATTTTCTGTGGAAACAAAAGCAAAATCTCTTCTCCAAAGTAACATACCTTTTGACTTCAGTTTTGAAGCCAAGGTATTTTCAAAATACCTATCTTAGGTTAGTTCAGCAGCATTTATAAACAAAAATCTTTTAGCAACTATTACTGCTTGCTCAGCATTCAAACAATTCAAAGAGAGCATAATAGCATACAGTATCGAGATTCTCTGTGTATTTTCCATCTTTATGTGGCTTTATTTTAACTTCTATTTCTTTTATTTTTACTTTTAACTTTTGGCTTTTTGAGACGGGTTCTCTGTATATATCTTTGCCCTGGAATAACTCTGTAGACCAGGCTGTCCTTGAACTCACAGAGATCCACTTGTCCTTGCCTCCCCAGTGCTGGGTTCAAAGGTATTTGCTACCACACCTTGAACTCACAGAGACCTGTCTGCTCTGCCTCCCAGGCATTGGGATTAAAGGTGTGTACTTCCACAGCTTGAGGTCACAGAGGTCAATCTACCTCTGCCCCTTGAAGTCACAGAGGTCAACATACCTCTGTCTCCCAGGCATTGGGATTAAAGGTATGTACCACCACACCCTACTTCTCTCTCTCTCTCTTTTTTTAAGAACTTTAACTTTTATCCTGCATATATTTTTAACACACTGTAAAACATTTAGAGGTTTTCTTTGTCTTTGAACCTCTCTTTACTGTATCTATCTCTCTTTTTTCTGACCACATGAGTCTAAAACCTTGGCTTTGACGGTTAGACCCTGCCCATTTCTTAGCTTTCCAGGCTCATGGCTGAGATACCAGGCAGAGCTGTGTTCACTGCCACAACTCTATGGCGTTTCATGGTCCTTTCTAGCAAGCAAGCTGCAGCATTCTGCTCACAGACCACACTCAGTCGGACTGCCTGCCTGAAAGAGTCAGAGATTGCCCTGGCAGGACAGTCCAGAAAGCCGGCATTTTAAAACAGCGCAGCTTTTTTCCTGCTATGGCTGAAAACCGAAAAGCATGCATTCAGCTTTTCATCAACACCATTTAAGTGTTTCACGGCAGGACCTCTTAAAGGAGCTACAAGTTTTGCAGCTAAAGCTGAGTCAGGAAGCATCTAAGAGCATTTGCTTGCCTCTAGCAAGCAGAGCAGACCCGAGAAATTGCTGCTACCAAGAAAACATGCTTTATTCTTTCCCAAGCTTTCTCAAGCTTTCTGTGGATTCAGTTATCCACATCTGGGCGCCATATGTAGCATGAGGGCCAGCTTGTTGGGGTTTCTGTCCCACCCGGTACCCCACAACCGGCATACCCCAAAGAGAAAATCAATCACACAGAGATCTCTATAAGTTATAAAGCTGATGGGCCCATTAGGTCAGGCTACTTATTAGCTCTTATAACTTATGTTACCCCATTATCCTTATCTGCATTAGCCACATGGCTCAGTACCTTTTCCAGTGGAGCAGCTTACATCTTTCCTCGCCAGTGGTCTGGGCAGAACTGCGAAGGGAGTTTCCTGCTCCCCAGAATACTCCCAGTCTCTTTGCTCCACCTCTACTTCCTGTCTGGCTTTCCTGCCTATACTGCCTACCTGACCAATCAGCATTTTATTAAAATATGATTGACAGACTACAGATAATTCTCCTGCACCATTTATTAACTAACAAATTTATACTCTTAGAAATTACTTTAATATTAATTATAAAATTCAAAAAATAAATCTACTACTGTTTTTACAGATATACAACAAATACTAATTTAAAATTAATAGTGAACATTATATAGTACTAGTAATGTTAATTTAATTTCAACAATAATGTCTTGTTGACATGTAATTGCAATAGCCAGCTGTGTTGGGCTTCTTAATTCATCAGGCTCATCAATTTGTGTCTTATGGTAACTAAATGCTCTTTCCAATTTTCTTTTCAAATATTGGTATAAGATTTACATATATGTATTAACAAAAACATAATTACACTAAATACTGATAACCTTAAGAATAATTAGACAAATGTCAATAAATTATAACACAGCTATAATGCAAAAGTGAATCTGTTATTCATAAAACAAATCAAAAAGCATATGTAGCATTTTGCTAGGCAAATCTTCTGCAATAGAAAATTAAGCCACCCTCAAGACAACCTGATTGAAGAGCAGTAGCTGCTCTTCCATACATCTGGAGTGTTATTGCTAACACCCATGTTGAACTGTTCACAATTGCTTTGAACTCTAGTTCCTGGAGGTTGGAAACACTCTTCTGGTCTCTGTATGTACATAAACACATATAGCATACCCATGCACAGGCATACAATAAGCATAAAAAGTAAATCTACAAAATCAAGACAAAGACTAGGGAGGCTGTTCAGAGGGTAAATATGCTTTTTACCCAACTTGATAAGGTGAGTTTGATTCCCAGGTTCTGCATGTTAGTAGAAAAGAACTGACATCTGAAGTTGTCTTCTGAGCTCGTTATGTAACAATGGTACTGGCACCACACACACACACACACACACACAAACACCTAGGATCTATCTCAAGTCATTAGGCTTGTCAGAAAGCACTTTTACCCTCTGATCCTTGTTGCTGATTTAGTAGAAGAATCTTAGTAATACTGTGCTCTCTAACTGTGTACAAGGCCAATCTTGAAAGTCTAGATATTTCTGTGAAAAAGTTTCTGTACAGGATTTCTTCACCTAGTTTTGACAGGAAAATACATAAAGAGACACAATAGTTCTGGATGAGAGAAAAAGTCCTAAGATCAAGGAGAATATTTTGAAAATTCTCAGTACTTTCAGGTGGCAAGGAAGTTAAATGTCAGAAATAGATTCTGAAGGTTTTCAAAGAAGAAAACACATGTAACTTGATAATCCTTTTCTGCAACCATCACGAGACAGAATGGTTAAAACCCACAGTTTTGTCTGTGAGAGCACCACTGTTTATTCAAAAGCCTCAACAAAAACAAGAGCGGTGTTGAGATGAGGTGATGGTTAAAATTCTCAATCTAAGGAAGAGATTGATATGCATCATTGGTTTAATGGGCTATTCTAAGGAGCAGAATGGAAGTTCTTGAGTGATTTACATATGGAGAAACATTGTCAGGTAGATGAAAAAGGGCAGAAAACTTGAGCTGAAAGGGAGACTAAGAGTCACCCTCTGAACTCCAGGCTCCAAGCAGCTGATAAAACCACTCTGTTATAAATTTGTGCACCATTCACATCTAAAAGACATTTTCCATATGGAACAGAAATCAAGTGGGCGCCAGCCACAAGCAAATAAAGGTAAGTTTGAGCTTTTTAAGTTCTATCAGGGAAAAACTGATGGTACTTATCTGCATACATTTCTTCAGGCTAGATATTTTATTTAAAGTATTTTAAATGTTTGGGAGAGATGGAAACTGCATTATACAAAGATAAACACACGTCAAAGTAAATGTTATTTGGAAACCAATGCCTTTTCAGAGAAAGGTTAATGGGTTCCCAGGCAGTTCTACCTGTTGAACAGAGCAGTATAAATAGGGTGATCTTTTACTTTGTCCATTTTAGCTAAATGTTGTGTAACATTGTTTTAAAAAGTCAATTAATATAACCTTAAAGGAAAATGAAGTCCAATAAGTATATACATGTTGTCCATGTTCCTGCTAATAGACTACATGTTATCATGACCTGCTATCCATGCTCATCCCTGGAAAATGAACTAGTTGATTAGACTAGGGATGGATAAGTACTTGCCAAAAATCAACTATGAAGGATTATTTTTCTCCTGTAATATTTTGAGTTTGTTGAATTATATCATATAATATAAAATATATTATTCTTGTACTGTTAGTAATGAAGTAGAGAATTTCAATTAAACATACACATATATATGTAGCACGAGTTACCTGAAAGTTCTGAAGTGAAAATTTTAATCTCTAGAACACTTTTGAAATTCAAAACATAGTTGAAAATGGCAGAAGAGTTTCTGAAATTGTAGATAGATGAATATTAATTTTATTTTGATGAATATAAAGAAAAAGGATCTCATTCCTCCAAGCTCTCCCCAATCCTCCCCTTCTCCCTTCTCTCTCCCCATTTCCCCTTACCCCCTTCCCACCCCCACCACTGTGCTCCCAACTTTTGTCTGGCAATCTTGTCTACTTCCAATATCCAGAAGGATATGCTTTTCTTTGGGTTCACCTTCTTATTTAGCTTCTCTAGGATCATGAATTATAGACTCAATGTCCTTTATTTATGGCTAGAGCTTGCGGGAATGGGATGGTTGAGATGGAGAAAGGGTGGATATGGGAGCAGGGAAGAAGATATCTTAATTAAGGGAGCCATTTTAGGGTTGGCAAGAGACTTGACTCTAGAGGGGTTTCCAGGTGTCCAAGGAGATGTCCGCAGCTTGCTCCTTGGGCAGCAGAGGAGAGGGTGCCTGAACTGGCCATGTCCCATAGCCATACTGTTGAATATCTTGCATATCACCATAGAACCTTCATCTGGCGATGGATGGAGATAGAGACAGAGACTCACATTGGAGCGCTGGACTGAGCTTCCAAGATCCAAATGAAGAGAAGAAGGAGGGAGAACATGAGCAAGGAAGTCAATACTGCGAGGGGTGTGTCCACCCACAGAGACGGTGGGACTGATCTAATGGGAGCTCACCAAGGCCAACTGTACTGGGACTGAAGGAGCATGTGATCAAACCAGACTCCCTGAATGTGGCTGACAATGAGAGCTGACTGAGAAGCCAAGGAATATTGCACTGGGTTTTGAGTCTACTCCATGTACTGGTTTTGTGGGAGCTTAGTCTGTTTGGATGCTCACCTTCCTAGACCTGATGGAGGGTGGAGGACCTTGGACTTCCCACAGGGAAGGAAACCCTGACTGCTATTAGGACTGGAGACAGAGAGGAAGGGCGAGTGGGAGGGAAATGGGAGGAGGGGAGGAAGTGGAAATTTTTAATAAATAAATAAAAAATAAAATAAAATCCAAAAAAAGGAAAAAATAACCAAAATAATATTTCACACATTACACAGTGAGCTCTACTATAGATGCAATAGTATTCTCATAAAGGTGAGATAAATAAAAAGAGAAGAAAGCAACTGTAGAAAAAGTGAACTAGAATCTGTAGATTGAATAGAATACTATGACAAATACTCTAATAGATGTGAGAAGCCTTACACCCCTCAGGTATGGCAATAAAAGCACAGGCAATGCAGAAAACAAAAGCAAAGCACCAAATGTGAACTTTACCAACTAATATCAGCTTAATATTAGCACAGCAAAACTAGAGGGATTAAACAGTTTATATTTATATATTAACTTCTTTATGAGCATATACACACATACATGTGCATATCTGCACATCTCTGGGTATAACAATAGCAATTAATAAATGGAGGCCATGGATTTGAGATGGAGACAGAAGGACAAAGAAAGAATTGGAGAAAAGAAAGGGAGATGGGTAAAAACAATACATATATTTAAATTGTTGCCAGAGGTTTCTGTCCCACATGGTTCCACAGCCATCTAGTCCCATAGAAACACACAGAGGACTACTATAATTATAAACCAGTTTGCCTATTAGCTCAGGCTTCTTAATTGCATTTTAAATTAAGCCATAATTTTTGTCTGTGTTAGCCACATGGCTTGTTTCTTTTTATCAGTGAGGCATTCTCATCTTGCTTCCTCTGTTTCTGGGTGACAACTAAACACTGAGCCTTTCTTATTCCCAGAATTCTTCTTTTCTGGTTGCTCCACCTTAACTTCCTCTCCAACTACTGGACAATCAGCATTTTATTAAGCCAATACAAGTGGCAAATTTTACAGAATACAAGAACATTGTCCCACAGTAATAAAAATCAATGAAAATACAAATGATATAAGAAAATACACACATATATAACAATGCAACTAGGAAATATATCTGTTTGAAAGGATAGATTTAATTTGATACTTCCCATATGTGTGTGTGTGTCTGTCTGTGTGTAAAATAATCACACTATATCCCACAATTTTGTAAAACTATTTTGTGTCAAATAAACATTTTATTTGAAGTGGTTTGAATAAGAATGGTCCCAACAACCAACTGCAATTAAATGCTCATGGAGTGGCACTATATTAGGAGTAGGTTTGGTCTTGTTGGAAGATATTTACAAATCCCAAATCAAGCCCAGTGTTAGTCACTCGCTGCCTGTGAATCAGGATATAGAATGTTCAGTTATCTGTAATGCCATATTTGCCTGTGTGCCACTATGTTTCTGCCATAATGATAATAGAATAAACCACTAAAATTTTGAGAAAAAACAATTAAATGCTTTTCTAAAAAGAGAGTTGTCATGTTCATTGTTTCTCTTATTTACAGTAAAACACTGACTAAGACATTTTAAAACAAAATGGATGTTTCAGTAATGCATCATGAAAATGAATTTTGATTATCCTCCTGTGGGGATATATTTTCTACATTTTTGATATTTCTTATGTTAATTGGTGAGCTTAAATCTGTATGTTTTGCTGTCCTGATACATTTTTAACATTCATGTCACTAATTAATGCTTTATTATCTTGTAATTTTAAACCTCTGTTTATACTAATAACTGCAATGTCATTATCAGCTAGTATTGACTTATTGTTGATCACATGTGAAGTTTAACAGTTCAAATTAGTAAGAATCCTAATGATTTATCTGGATCTGCTGTTGGAAGAGTATAAAGAATGCGTTTTACACCTGATTTCTGATTTCCTCAAGGCATCCTTCCATCTTTGTTTGTGTGCTGTTTCATAGTTTAGCCATGCAAGCACAGCTATCATTATCCTCCTGTCTTATGCAGGATTAGTCAGTAGGGAATAATTCCAAGATCCTGATGAAAATATTTGAATAGGGCTAAATGGGAAATTAAAGACAATGAACTTTAAGGTATGCCAATTGGATAACAAGTAAAATAAATTCTTAAATTTAGAAGGCAAATATTTGTACATATATGTAGTCCACATCTATGTAAATATTGCAATGCATTTTTATATTTTTATACATTTTATGTACATATTTTGAAATGTTTTAAAATATGCATTAACATAAGTAATTAAATAAATTAGTCTGTTACATTGTGGTCTTTTTTTATAGGCATGAATATCACCTCAGTTAAACTTTAGAATTATCATAATCTTTAGTTTTATGCTGTTCAAGAAATAAGCCTGAATGTTTCATAATGAAAAATAGGTCTATCATTTTATAATTATTGTAGAACAAATAAAGTTATTTGAGAAAATTATGAAAATAAATAATATTAAGCAACTTCTTTGCAATGCAAAGATCTAAGACAAATAAATGGCCTAATAAAACAAACATTAGTAAAATATTTATTATTTCAAATCATATGCTAAAGAAGAAAGCAATTAAAAGACCAAGCCTAATGGAGTATTTAGTGCAGTCTACTGAAAAGGAGATTACTCAGCCTGTGCATATAATGCAAAGAAGGGAAGTAGTTTGAAGTATAGATAGTATAGTATATACTAAGTATAGTTCTATACTAAGTATAGAAGTGTAAGCCAGCCCTATGAAGAACCATTTTATTCTAGTGATTAATGCTGTGCTGCAAATTATAAATATCAAATATAAAGTTGTTTCAAGTTTTGATTATTAACCTACTAACAATCAGTTCTAAGAATATTATTTTATAAATTATCAGCAGTTATGAGCTTAAAAATGCCAAGTTCTCAATGATATTAAAGATTTTGGACACGTTCATATAATATTACAAAGTCTTTACATTTGGAAAGTAATTTTGAAAGGGGTTTGTTTTGTTTTGGATTTTTTCAAGACACATTTTCTCTGTAGCTTTGGAGCCTGTCCTTGAACTATCTCTTGTAGACCAGATTGGCCTTGAACTCACAGAGATCTGCCTGCCTCTGCCTGGGATTAAAGGTGTGTGCCACCACTACCTGGCTAGGGGTTTGGTTTTTAATAAATATGATAGCTATATTTTATACAATAATAGTGATGAAGTATGAAGTTACATGCATTGAACAAACTGATAAGTGAACATACTTGGCCAAAGTGAACAAACCTTATATATATATATATATATATATATATATATATATATATATATATATCAGACATATTTATATTTTAGTCCTCACATACATTGTCACATCTCAATGAGATACTTTATGTGGATATTTTGAAAATACATTTATTTTTTATTTATTTGGATAATTATGAAATGTAAATATATATAATGATATTAAACTATTAAACATGAGTCAGAAAATGGAACTGCAGGCTTTTCTCTTAAAGTTTCCTTTTTGGTATAAAAGTATCAAGGATCCTTACATTCTTCATTGACTCATAATATTCTATGAAGATAAACTACTTTTCATTCTGAAAAATACTGGACATTGTGTTTTCTTCCAGTCAGTGATGTTTGACCTCATGAGGCTTGGGCATGAGACCCAGTGTAACTTACTAAAACTTACTTGAATTTAGTGAGGCATAGTGTAACTTCCTGAGCCTGGCTTGAGTTTGGAGACCTGTCTCTGGCTACCTGACTTAGACTTCCTTCTGCTCAGTCACCAGTAACATGGCTATTACTGGCCCTTGTTCCTTGCTTTGTGTTGACTTATCCCAGGCTTTTTCAACCCTATCACAATCCTATTTAAGTCCCTGCTTGATACCATTACATAAATTTTGGCTTCCATAGACTCCAGACTCAGTGAGAATGTTTCTCCCCAGTGCCCAGGTGGGAGGACTGAGTCTGGACAGTCATCATTCCATTCAGCCCCAGGGAGAGTCTGGCAGGTCTGGCTCTGTCCCTGCTCTTTGTGCCAAGAACTGGACCAGTGAGAGTTTCTTGAAAAGTAGGGACTGTCGGGTTGATCAATAAAAATAAAATATAAATTCTATCATTTCTTATAATATCTATAAAAAGAATGGCATAATCAACTATTGTTGCAACAAATGTATTAAGATATAAATGACTTTTTTTAATGGTCGATTTTTTTTTTTTACCATTAGTAGATAATCTGAAATTTCTCACAATTTGGAGAATTTGTGTGCCGCAGTATATGTATGCCTTTAAATACTGTTTCTTTAAGCATTTTAAGTGTGCATGTACCTGCATGTATACAGTCATATGTACTGAGGAGATTCAATGCTTTGAATAAATTTTCTTATTTCTTGCCACTTTTACACACTTGTCAAAAACAACTGCAAAAACATTTATAGGTTCACCTCTGCTTTATCATTTTCTTTGTAGTTGACATTTACTAACTGGCTATTAGTCATTTATTTTTATCTCTAGAAAGGCCTCCAAATCCAAAGCAATTTGCCCTGATCATTTTCCCTAGTGCTAAATTATTTTGCACTTCTGAAGCCCTTTTATGTGAGCTTAGAGAGATAAAATACGTCAGACATAACTGTTTAATAAAACTCCAGTGAAGTGATAAATCAGAGGACTGTGGCAAACAATGTGCTGGTGACAGCAAATGGTGCAAGGGACAGATCTTGTATAAGGAAACCCATTGAATATTAAACAGATCTTATTGGCTTTAATTCATAAAAGCAAACAAAGAAACAAAACTTCTTAATCTTTTAAAATTTATTGTTTGAAGTACAACAGTTTGTTTTCATTAAGTTGTTTTGGTCCATGTGATTATCATGGAAAATTATTGGGTTTTCAAACATATTGCATTATCAATTTGAAATTATTGTCTATTTATGTTGAATTTATGGAGTTTTTATTTAACGAATAGTATGCACAAATGAAGCTTCTCGGTGCTCCCCTCATTGTTCATAATTGACATCACATACGTCCCACACTTACTATCTCTAGCTTCATCAATTCTTGTACGGCAGAGGTTGGTGAAGTAGAGCTGTACACACTCAGCTTTCTCAAGGGAGCTCTCTTAGAGCCATTCTTCCCTTAGGACTTGTTCAGGCTAAGAATCAGGATAGTAAGTTGGTTCAGGATACAATGATTGGAGCAGTGGAACCACACAATTCTCCCTTTCAAGCAAGGAAACTCAGCTGATGCCTTAGTGGGGCTGTCTGTACTCCTACTTTCTGAAATGTGGACTACTAACTGGCTAACATTACTGTGGAAAATCATTAAGTCAACAGAATCCCATAGCTCTGATACGAAAATCTAATCATTTTACTTATTCATTATGGGAATTTATAGCAAAACATGGAAAATACTAGATGGGCAGTAGTGGCAAAAACCTTTAATCCCAGTACTCAGGAGGCAGAGGTAGGCAAAACTTTCAAGGTCATCCTGGTGTACAAGAGTTAGTTCCAGGACAGACTCCAAAGCTACAGAGAGAGAAACCCAGTGTCAAAAAAAGAACAAACAAATAAACAAAAAAAACCCCAGGAAAACAACAACAACAACAACAACAAAACATGGGAAATACTAATTTCAGCAAACTTTGTCTATGCTTTTAGATTTTTTTCAAACATTTATAAACACATATCTTTTAAGTAACTTTAATTCTTAACTCTAGGGAAGCATACTAAACTTTCATTTACTCTGCAATTCATAAAGACTTTCTCTACATCTGTAAGTTTTCGATTTGTCATGAAAAATAGTATGTGAGTATAAGAGAGAGAATAGAAATAATCAAAATATATTTTATACATGTATTCTTGAATAATATTTTCTATGATTCTAAAAAATAATTATTTTATTTAAATACCTAGAGATGATCTCAGGTACAGTTATTTGAGAGTTTATAGCTAATATTTCAATAGTAAAGAGTTATAAAGGAGAAATGAAGAGAAAAGAGAAAAGAAATCAAAAGAAATCACACAAGAATTATATTTTAATTCTGTAGATTTTAGTATGTGCAATACGTCACAAATTATTCAATTTTCAATACTTTTGCAGTATTTGAGAGTCTATTAAATAACACAATGAGTATAAATTCTTGCCTCTATGACTTCAGTCACAGTTTCAACAAGATATATATATATATATATATATATATATATATATATATATATATATACATATATTTAAATTAAATATTATTTGGGAATTTTATACATGGATATTATGTGTACATCATTCAGACTCCTCATACTTTTCACTCCAGCTCCTCTTGTCTCCATTTTCAAATGGATAACCTCATCTTTTTAATTATTGGTATCTGTTTAAACATTATTGCTTCATTGCAACTAAAAGGAGTCATTATGGCAAAGGGGCTGAGTCAAAAGAAGATTTGGGTTGAGGAAAAATGAGTTTTTTTCTTGGATTGTTAATCATGCAACGACTTGTAAATCCCTGGGATGACAAGCTTCCAGATCATTTTATTGAATATTAACATTAACTATAATCTAACATTATGATTTCTAAAAATAATATTAAATCTGTTTAAACTACAAAATAATCTCATCCTTATAATTATTGTCATTCATTATTATGCTCACATTCACTGTTCCTTGTGTCTAATCTGAAATTTCTATTCATAGATCATTCAGTTCAACTCCAAAGTCTCCTCTTACATAGATGTGAATTATATCAGAATATAGAAAATATACAGGTAGATTTTCTATACCTATAGATAAGAGGTTTGTCAAACTTTCAAGCTTTAGTGAGACTGTTTTTGCTTGTTTCCCCTTCTTTCTGTCCTTCCTTCCCTTCTGTCTTCTTTTCCTCCCTCCCCATTCCTTCTTTTTCTTTCATTCTGAAAGGAAGGCAACATGTAAAATCTTAAGTTATTTAAATTTACTTCAAAATGATGGAAATCATGAACACAACAACTACATCTTACATTGATTATTTTGAAAAATATGCTTACGACAAAAAATACTGTACAAAATAACTACATAACAAAACTATTTGTAATTATGATAACATTCTTAACATCACCATACTCTCTCCTACCTTTTATAAGTTTAGTACTAGCTTTCTTTCTTACCAACGAATAAAAATTTTTAAGTAACTAGGAACAGTGAGTTTGTAAAATGGAAACAATATCAAATTACAATTTAAAAATTAAACTCTTAAAAAATAAAATAAAATAAAAATTTAAACTCTTAGCTACAGTAAATTTAAACATTTGATTTTAAAAGTCACCTGCTTATACTTAAGTAAAATAAGAATTTTCTTTCAGTGATACAGTCTTGCAGATTTTTAAAAATGGAAATATCCTAACTGCTGTAGACCATTGCCCCAGGAACCAAAATGTCTTGCTCTTCATCTTTTAAAATGTATTTTATTTTAGTTAGCATACAAATTTTTAGTAGTATATATATTCTAAAGTATTAAAACAATTATACTTTATTAGATTCCCATTCCAGTGACCCCTTATAACCAGCGTGAGCTCCAAGAAATGCTTCGCTGAGGATATTCATTCATTGTGCTTTACACATAAATGTTTTGCCTGTATACATGTGTGTATATATACCACATGTGTACCTAATACCTAGAAATGGAGTTAGAGATGACTGTCAGTGCTGAGAACTGAACCCAGTTTTTCTGCAAGAGCATTAAACACTTTTAACTGCTTAGCCATGATTCTGAAGGACGTTTTCTTAAGAGTGCCTTAAATGATGGATTAGGATAAATATTTTAAGATATGAAAATATGAATTGTAAATAACTGATAAAATATTTCACCTATTCAAATCAATATATATCCAATAACACACACATAGACTATATATATATATATACACAAATAGTAGAGTATACATAGCAATCTTATAGAATTACAAAGCTGGAAATTATAAATAATTTTTTTTCATACAATATGTTTTGGTCCTGGGTTCTATTTCCAGCAGCCACACGATGACTAACAACCTCCTGTGACTCCAGTTCCAGGTGATTCAGATGCCCTTTTCTGACCTCTGTGGATTATAAGCATGTGCTGATACACAGACATGCATGCAGGGAAAATATCTACACATATAAAATCACTTTTAACAGCTTGTTTTTTAAAAAAGGCAAACAATATGCTTTGTTCTTATTTTATTTTCCCACTGCTTCTTCCATGTTGTACCTCACAAGAAAATAATTTACTAGCAACCCATCACCAATCACAGCCTTAAAAAAGTCTACCCCATGGTCAGATTTTCACCTATTTTTCAAATGTTATTCTGTTTTCTGTCATAGATGGCATACACACATACCAGAATTTTATGGGGGTATTTCATCATATTTCAGCATATAGGTGTTTCTCTCAAGGTTTATCATAAACTATAAATGATATTTCTGTATCAGTTATTCTGAATGCCATAAAATAAATATTAGACTCTGAATCTTATAAAACATACCCTGTTTATCAATTTGAGACTCTCTTATAACTGATACTCATAACACAATAAATATGTGAGAGGAATATTTTCAGGTGCAGAATATGCTACCTTTAGGGCCTGGTGGGAATTGCAAGGTGCTGAACCTTCTGGATCGTGATGATAGGTGCAGGATAAACTCTATCCTTTTAGTAGAATGAGGAGGCAAAAGTGTCTGACACTCTGTAGAAAATTGTATCTCAAAAATATCTGTGGAAGTGACTTGCTTCTGAAAATTATTTTGTTTTGACTCTGTAACGCAGAACGTGTAATCCTTACATGTCCTCCCAGATACTTAATTCTACTCAGAACATGATTTGAACAGCATCACACCACTAATTTTCTTGTATTAAAATCACATACAGTGTTTAGAGAATAAATTTCTTAAGGCCCTGTTTTTACAGCTAGTAGCATAATTGACATCGAATTGGGTAAGGAAAAAATAGATTTTTTCCTCATCATATAGAGACTGTTTCTGTTTCTAATGTGATTAGGATTGGGAAACATGGAAAAAAAGAGCTTGCTCAAGGATACAGATCACTTAACCAAATGTGTTGTAATAATCATCAACTGATTCATCTTTGGCACCATAACATAACTAAACTACTAATTTCTTGTCTATAATATAACCTTTTGTTATGCTGATACCTGAAATTTTTGAAAGTACAGAATAAATAAATAAATTAGGATATAGTGGTTGTGACCTATATTGAGTCCTTTAGGGTTGTAAGAGTAGCAGCTATTTCTGCCACTCCATCAAGGTGGAACAGTTTTCTACTTACTAATTTATTCTAAGCTGTATGATTGTGTGAGGAGGGCAGAAGTGTTAATAACATAAATATCATCATTCTGGAATTTCTCTATATAATAAATATTATTGTTCTAGGAACCAAGTTTCCAGTGTTTCTATCAACTACCAAATATATCCATTCAAATTATGTCTTTGGAGAGTAGAAAATATACTGGACATCCATGTGCAGCTTGTGGGCCCTGTCTGAGATAGGATTCCATTTATTGCTTAGCCCCATATGCCTCTAATACAAAAAGATTTTTTAGGATACCATTATTTTTCCAGGTATAAATGACAGCTCAAATACCTTATACAATTCTTAAACATGTTTAGGTATTAAACTTTCCCAAATTCTATGTGGTATAGTAAGTTGTAATGGGTTGCTTAGATAAGAAAGCATGTAATTCAGTTTTTATCCGGGGTGGGGAGATGACTCAGCCGTTAAGAGCATGTGTTGCTTTTAAAGAAACCAAGAATGGGTCTGTGGCACTCACATGGTGACTCAAAACTATTTGAAATTCTACTTCCAGGAGACCTAGTGCCATCTTCTGACTTCTTTGGAAACATACTCTCTCTCTCTCTCTCTCTCTCTCTCTCTCTCTCTCTCTCTCTTTCTCTCTCTCTCTCTCTCTCTCTCTCTCACACACACACACACACACACACACACACTCATACACACAATAAATAATCAAAAAACTTTTAAATGTATTTCATCACATTTATTGTGTGTATGAGTGTGTGTGTGTGTGTGTGTGTGTGTGTGTGTGTGTGTGTGTGTAAGTGAACACATGCATGATGTGCAGGAGTCAATTCTCATCTTTCACATTAAGTCTGGGGATTGAAATCAAGTTGTATTTCTTGTTGCCAAATGTTTTCACCTGCTTAGCCATCTTGTCAGGCCACAAAATGTAAAATTCTTACTATATAAACTCATCCCTACTTCACAATGATTCAAACTTCCAAAGGATGCAAATTTAAGAATTGCTTTGGTTTTAACCACAGTGCAAGGAATCATTATATATTACTTTGAAGCTACATGAAATGGCTTCTCATGTACCCTTAAATTATTTTACTGTGTATACTGTAAAACAGACCTGATGTTTGTTATTCTGCCTTGCTTCTGAAAGCTCTTTCTTCTTCAATGATTAGCTAGGATTCCGTGGATACATTGTTGTAGCCCTAGACTGTTCTTTAATTTCCAATCTTCCAGACATGAATAATCACACATAAACGATATTAAATATAACACTTGGCCAATGACTCAGGCATATTCCTAGCTAGCTTTTATATCTTAGATTAACCCATTTCAATTAATCTGTGCCTTGCCACGAGACTGTGGCCTACCGCTAAAGTTCTACATCCTTCTCCTTTGGCAGCTACACTGCATCTGCCTGTCTCTCTCTCTCTCTCTCTGTCTCTGTCTCTCCATATCTCTTTCAACCTTGGTATATTCTTCTCTATACATAGAGACATAGAAGCAGATTATTTATTAACCAGTGGTAACAAAGCATATTCACAGAACACAGAGGGAAATCCCACATCACATTGTTACCAGCTATGGGCGTGGTGACAAGTGATCCTGGGAATACATATCCCGCATAGAAAAGGTGCTGCATTCTACTTTAAAAAGAGGGGGTGTTAGCCTTTAAGAGAAGAAAGTGGAATTCTTTTTCAGACCTATGGACCTCAAAGTATTTTAGAACTTCAAACTTTTCAAGGAACTTATTTAGGTACTCACATCGACAGAGAAGAATGGACATGAGAGATTATGTTTTAGCTCATTAAGTCTTTACTAAAACTGATGAATCACGAAAATAGCAACGATTATTATGTTGGTAAAGTGCTTATAGCTCATTCACAAACATGTCTCTACCTATCCTGTTCAGAGATTGATGTGGTCAAGATATAACCTTTCGATCTTCTTACTACCTTGGTAATTAGCCCTTAGATAGTGAAATTAGACCATATCTAGAGTCCAGAAACATACTTTATGCCCAAAACCATTTAACCATTTATATTTTTTATAAAATTGATATAGTATCAACAACATACTTTCCTGCACAAAGTATTATTTTATTCCTTCTTAAAACAAAAAAAAATTCTTTAAGCAGTCTCACGATTATTTTTTCAATATTTGTTTTGAAGACATTTAATTTTCATTAAAACAATTCATTTACAAGCAGTGGATACTTGTCCATTGCCTCTTCATTTTTTTAATTTCCCCTGTTGTTTGTGTGTTTAGACAATTTTTCTACAGCATTAGCTGATGATTAACATACTTACACAAACTAAATTGTTTTTAGAGGTGTTTGAACCTCATTCATGTTTCCTTTTGTACTGGAAAACAAGAAAAGATTAGAAAACTCAATCCAAATTAATGGAACGTTTCTATTCTCTATCTGAATGTCACTCACTGTGTAAACACAGACATTGTCAGCTGAAGCAGCAAACGAGGAGCTTCCATAAAATGCTCTTCCCTGCTGAGCACATTCTGAGAAACACTGAAAGTCTTGAAAGAAAAATGAAGGGAGTCTACTTTGAAATAAGCATGATGCTTCATGCTGAGGCAAATCTCACTCACAGGGTAAGTGAACATTGGAAAATAGAATTGCAAACCAGAAACAAGAAGCTATCTTTTGCTAGCTAGAGATTCTGGCTACAAAGGAATAAAAACAGAGCTTTAGAGTTTGGCTGATCTTAAAGGAGGAAATTAAACAAACACAACAACAAAATTGTCCTAGATGTTATATACACGACTTCTTTTAAAGACATCAGATGAGCTTCTGCTTTGACTGTGTTAACAAGTGCACACCATAAAATGTTAGTGCCAAAGTGTTACAGTTGCAACCTTGATTTGATGAGACAGATGTTAATATGGTGAAAGTCATTTTAGTGAATACTAGATGGAGTAAACTGGCTTTTAACACCTCTAACTTCCTCTTACTGAAGTGTGTCAAAATTCAATGTATTTGCTATAAAAATAATTCCCATTCCTTATAACATTTTTATTCATGTTTTTGTTTTCTGTTTTGTATATTTAAGTGATAGCAGCTTCATAGAATATAGTCTTCCCAGAATTTTATGAAACATGAAATGCACACACACACACATATTGTGCCTATCTATGTATTCCATATGAAAAATGAAAGGTAAATGTTTCTTAGTAACTGGAAAGCTGATCAATATATAATTCCAAACCTTGATCAAATTGAAAATAATGACATTTGTCTCCATAAAGCTTATTTGTACTGAAGATGATATCAATATTGTAGTATACTAAATTAACTAGAAGTTAATAAAATTTGAACATGTGTTCAATATGTTTTCTGTGACAATAAGTCTGTAGGGAATTCATTTTAATATTGTTATTTAAATGACAAATTATGATATTTTTTTTCCTGAATGATTTATTGAAAATATTCACCCTACAGGAAACAAAAGTCAAAATAAAACTGTGAAATGCAAACATATAATTATATCTTGTATTCAAGTTGAGTACTTTATTCTTCAATCAAAAGGAGAGTCAAAGCTACAAAGAAAAAATTCTGGATTGTTAAAAAAAAGAGAGAGAGAAAGAGAAATAAAACATGAAGTTTAGTAGGAAAGACTCTGAAATTATAATTTATGCTCTCACACCTGATTTTATATATACCAGTTGCCTGACACTGATCGTTCATTATCATTTATAATCATCAAGATTTGCAATCTTTATGTTTTATATAACAGTAATGGTAATTTGCAATTCATGGAAATGTTATAATGCTTAAACAAGTTTATATTGTAAAGTATTTATTCCATTGTTTTGTGTTTAGTAAGATGTGTGCTATCATAATTATCCAGCATTCTGTAACTTGTGATTAAATACATTGTGTTTGGGGAGACAAAACTTCATTTATTGGTTGTAGGATGTTGGCTGCAAGTTCAAATTATTCCATATTATAACAACAGTTGAAGAATTATAAAATTCAACTTTCCCATAACTTCAAAATTTAACCAAACCCTGACAAGTCTTTTAAAAGTTATTTCTGAACAATTGAACAAATTTGTATCTTAATCTGGGCCCTTGCTACCACAGTTTCATAGTTTTGTGGCATCCCTAAAATCTGGCCATGTCAAGAACAAAAACAGCTGCAAAATCAGGAGCAGCTTAAGAAGTACCGGTAAGGGGCTGGAGAAATAGCTCAGCGGTTAAGAGCACTGACTGCCCTTCCAGAGGACCCGGGTTCAATTCCAAGCACCCACATGGCAGCTCACAACAGTCTGAAAATCCAGTTCCAGGGGACCTGATATCTTGACACCAATGCACATAAAATAAAAGATAAATAAATCATAAATTAAAAAAAAGAAGTACCGGTAAGTGTGAATGTGTTTGGAGTTGTCTCAACTAATCTCTTCTCACCTTTCCCTTTCCAACAAACTCTGTCTTCTGTACTTTCATGTCTATATTCTTCATAGGTGTGTGTGTGTGTGTGTGTGTGTGTGTGTGTGTGTGTATGTGCATCTAAAGGTGACAATCTTCTCACACAAGAGGGCTATTTACTTGGGCAAGGGCAACTTTGCATTGTCTGCATCACTGAGGAATATTAAACCCAAAGAGAAACCAATAACTGACAATAAAAGTGGGATCTTCTGATATTCTGTATGACAGAACACACACATACATATGCACATATACACACTTACATACATAATACACACACACACACACACACACACACCTATTCAGTCTGGAAAGGGCACCAGTAACTAACACAACTAATGATTGTACCAAATCCCAAATGATGAATCAATGTCATTTTATTGGGGTCTCTGATGGAACTTAGGTAAGCAGTTCCTTACAGGAGTAAGGCTAATACAAAAATGCAGCTTTGTCTCTGAAAATCACACCCCAACACAGGTGATACATCACAAAAACTCGAACTCCAGATCTCTGGTTAACTTACAGATAACTTAATAGATCTTAGTACTCTTCTCCCTTCAGTTGGGTAGCTCAGTGTCTCCTCCATACTCACTGAGTATAAAGCAAGAGAGAGCTTAGGACCTTGCTAGTGTCCACTTATTCATGTGACATTGCTTTTACCTCATGAATCTCATGTGCTTACCCATGCCTCCTGGAAATTTCAATTATGAAAATACACTTGTACATTAGCAGTTCCCCATTTTTGTGGGAACAGTGATGATCCCTGTAATCATGTACAGGTAGCCACTGTTGCTGTGAGTCCATGACTACAAAGGCATGTCCTATCCTGGACATTCTTTAAAGTCTCAACTTTGTTGAGTATCCGTACTACAGACATACGCAGAGTGTAGGAGGGTCTTCTTTCTATGTGTTGCTTTCATTGGTTAAATAAAGAGACTGTTTTGTTCTTTTGATGGGACAGCAGCTTGGATAGGCAGAGTAGACATAACAGAATTCTGGTAGAAAGAAGGAGAGAAAGAGAGCCGCCTGCCATGAAGCTGCCAAGTCAGATATGCTGAATCTTTCCCGCTAAGCCACGAACTCATGGTGACATACAGATTATTAGAAATGGGTTGAATCAAGATGTGAGAGTTAGTCAATAAGATGCTATAACTAATGGGCCATACAGCAATTTAGTTAGTACAGATCTCCGCGTGATTATTTCAGGCATAAGCTAGCCAGGCGGCAAGGAGCTGGGCAGCGGGAAGTGGCCCGCTGCTCCTTTTACAACATTAGGAGTGCTCTGTGAGTGGACCAGGAAGCATTTCCCTTAACTGACATGGATGCTTTTGTTTCCTGCTTGGAGAGGGATGCCTTAAAATTAGTCAAAGTGAAGAACTATCTCTGTTTTTACATATTCAAGAATACAGATCTGAAAATATGTTCAGATTACTGTTTCCTAAAATATGTCTAAGCTTTTTCTTGAAAACTGAATTTCTAGATATTCATTTCAAAATATTGACTATATTTTCAAAGTACTGAATTGTTATTGTCCCACTAAAGAAATTGCAATTTCTAAAAATTTGATTAATCATTTTCAACTGTCACTTTAACAGCTGGAATTTTCTTGTTTAATCAGCTCTAATGTTGGTCCCAAAAAACAGCCTTTTCACCACATGTTATTGTTACCAGAGGCTTTTACTAAGCTAAAAGTAGATGCTCCTCAATGTAATGCTTTCCCAGAATGTATCAAAAATAAAGGACCAGAATCCATTGAGAGAAATGCAGGTAGTTTTAAAGGCCAGAAAATAACTTGTCATCAGAAAATCCTAACAGTTTCCCAAGAAACCAGGATAGTGACTCGGTTATTACATGCTACCTACTCAAATCACACAATTGTCCAAAATCTAGACAATAGTTATTATGATGTAATGAGTGAATATGCTTTACAAAGATTTATTTCATGCATTTTTTATGAGTATCTATACATACTAACTTTATTACAAATTATTTTATACAAATCTCAAAAATGCTTACAATTAATATAAGTGCTTGCCTATGTGGTGTTTCTAATCCCCAATTTATCATAAAATGAAAACAGTAACCAGGGTTTTAATGTTAAAAACTGAGATGAGATGAGACATATACAAAAAAGCAATGAGAATAAACTAGATTATCTCTGACTCACAGGGAGTAAATCCAAACAAAGCACTCTTTTCAAACAAACTGGAACATGAGCCATAGATTAAAGTAGGCTGCCTCACTAATTTGCTTACTGAACACAAATGTTCAAACTAACACTATCCAGCTGAACTTGAGGTTACAGAATGAGGCAGGTGAAAACAGCAAGCTAATTCCAAGAGGACTCTAGGTCTGAGGCCTACATCTCTGCTGATGTCCACATGTGAAGGAAGCTCCTCTGAAGCAGTCAGGAAAAGCGACAGGGTTGGGGGTGGCCCTGAAACTGCCCAAAGTCAAAATGATGATATAAATACAAAAAGACAGGTAAATATTTTTAAATACTAATATTCTTCATGTGTGGAAAGTTACACTGTCAGGTCATCTTTATGAATGGGTCATAGATTGCTTTAGCCAGTAGTTACCTTCTGTTTCTAAAGAAGAACTTGAAGTGATTGTTTTACTCTAGTGGTGGTTTTTGCATAACAATGAAAAACCCCAGAAATTTTCCATTGTCTAGTAACCACTGTCCTTCCATTTCCCTATGAAGGAAATTGGCAGCTTTCTACAAATAATTGACAACATGTCTTATTAATCTTATTTTACTCAGTATAATGTTGGACTGCCTCCATTCATTTTGCTCCAGAGAATAGGTGAAAACATTATTATAACAATATAATTTCATTGTATGAATTCATTCTATATTCTTTAATCACTCACCATTTTAGAGAATACAAATTCATTGTTTATTTTGTAGAATATTACAATAACATGAAAAGGCAGGTATTTTGTAATGTAAGCGTTTCCTCACCATTGGGTAGATACCTACTAGGATAGCTACTAGTAGATACCTACAGAATCACTTGGTATCTTTTTTAGTGTTTTTCTTTTATCCTTTCTGGGTTTTTTTTGTTGTATTGTTGTTGTTTGGTAGTTGGAGTCACATTATTTAGCCTCTCACTTGCAAAGAGCTCACAAAGACCGAGCTGCCTGCCTTTCCAGTGCTAGTGTCATAGGCATACACTTTACCTCGCTTTAGGGTTTTTACTTGTTTGTTTGTTTTATTAATCTCGACTAATTTTCAGTTTGCTATAGCAAAATGCCTGAGCAGAAAATAACTTAAGAATGGAAGGATTTATTTTTGGTTCACAGTTTGAGAAGGTAACTGTCTATGATGGGTAGGAAGTCATGGCAGCTGTCAGTTGGTCTAATTACATCCACAGTCAGGAAGCAGAGAGTGACAAGTGCAGAGTTTCAAATCATAAATGGTGCAGCCAATATTTAGATAAATTTTCCAGTGCAATTAACCAAATCTAGAAGCAGAATTTCAGGTATGACCAGAAGCTTGTGTCCTGGGTAAGTAGAGGTATTGTCAAGCTAACATATATTAATTCAATATTACCATCTCTATATTACATGTATTCTAACCAATAATGAATTTCCTCATCGCTATACCCTTTGTAGAATGTATTACTGAATCATGTATTATTACTATTGCTGTTGATAGTCATTTTGACTGCATTGTGAAAATGTCACATTGAGGTTGAAGCTTGACTTATGTTTCTTTGAATAATTGTGAAGGTTATAAATTTTCATATATATTCATTAGCCAATTATGCCTTTTTGAAGAAGTGTCTACTCAGTTATTTAAACCATTTTTTATTTTCTATAATGATTATCTTTTCCTTTTCTTCTTCCAGCTCCTTCTATGTACCCTCTCCTTTGTTATCATTAAAAATTTAATCTTCTTTTTGAAAACTGGTGAGCATATTTTATATATTATTTATATTTATATTTGTATTTATATATAAATACAACTTGTTCAGTCCATATAATGCAATTTTTATGTATGTTCTTTAGTACTGATCATGTGGTACAGAAAATCAATTGGTGTGCTCCTCCCTAGGAAGACAATTCCTCCCACTGTCAACATTTCTCAGTTGCTTGTAATTCTATGTTTAGGGTTGAGGCCTCAAAGGCAGACTCTCTTCCATATTAGCATGTCACTGGTGTCATATTTGTTTAAGCTAAATGTAGGTGGCCTTGATTGTGAAGCCTGATTGCTGTAGCTTCTCTGACAGTCTTTAATTTCTTCTTTTATATTCATTTTTCATTATGTATTCCATATGTCTGTCCTTTGTAGAGGGGCAAATTGTAACTATTTCATTCATTCTTTACACACTGGCCTACTTCTGTTGAGTATCTCGTTGGTTGTGAACATGCATTTGGATAGACCTCATCCCTTCTATTTTGATTTTTCTTAAATAACTATGCCTTTGAAATAATATCTAAAAATCCTATTGCATACAAACTAGTACAAAATTATTTTCTCAGCATTTTGCTAGATTCTGTCAGAGATACAGTTTTAATTGTTGGGCACTGGATATGCTTTATGTTGAATTTTATGTTCATTGAAAGGAGAGTCATCTTCATCAATGGCTTGCTATTAATTTTATTAGACGGACTATGTATTATCCATGATGCACTCTTGCAACTCTTCAAAAACTTACTGACTTCATGACTATGGATTAGTTTTTGAGTTCTTCAGATATTTCATTGTTTCATTGGTGTGTGTGTGTATGTATTCATCTTCTCACTTTTATTCACATTTTTTAAAAAACACTGAATCAGTAAAATGAAAGAACAAAAGAATACAATATCTTCAAAAAATGGTAAAGTACAGGAATATTTTAACATTCTAAAGCAGCTATACTCTCATGGATAGATTGATTGTAATATGCATACTCCATATTGTTACACTTAACAAAAATTGTCCAAACTTACTACCAGCAACCATTTTATAAAAATCATTTTCTAAATGATTATTTGACTTCAAACTTACACCCATCCCCATCTTGTTTTTATAAGACTATGGCTGATTAAACTGAACAAGTAATCAACTGATACAAGAATAAAGTACCTGATTGAAAATTGCTTAAGCTATCATTTTCAATATAAAACTCATACCATCATTTATAGATATTAAATTTGGCTGACAATTTGCTGGTGTTCATAAGACCTTACTTCTTCAAAATAATGAAGCTAGTATATTTTGCCTAGGTGTGTGTGTGTGTGTGTTTGTGTGTGTGTGTGTGTGTGTGTGTGTGTGTGAGTTTGTGGGGTGTGGGGGTGTGTATGTGTGTCCACATGGGAATCAAATTAGGAAATTCGTAGGCAGCTGAAAATTTCAGTTAATATTCTTTTTTTCCCCTGCAAGACAAAAATAATTCATTATTTTCATAAGTGTCTACTGTGTAAACTGCTAGATTTTATTATACCAGAATTTCCCTATGTCTTATGCTGATAATTCTTTAACATATACAGTATTTTGGAAGCCTTACCCGTTCTGCAGAGTGGATAGGAGTAGAGGGGTGGTGGAAAAAGGGCGGGGTAGGAGGAGGGAGGGAATGAAAAAGGGAATATCTATATAAAATGAGAAAATACTGTATTAAAATGTAATAAACACTTAAAAAGAGAAATACAAATGTAACATATTCATATATCTGTTATTTTTTTCAAAAATATAGTTTTGACATGTACTTTTTCCCCTGGTTTCACAGTATGGGTTAAAACAGTCCAGGGTCAGGAGCTGTACAACTTTTACAACTTAAAAGTACAGATAATTTGATTGTTTTCCCAGAGAAATGGGCAGGCAGCCAAGCCTCACCACTAAAATTAGTCTCCAATTTAGTGTTTGATGTCATTTCACAAGGACTAGAATGAAAAATGAGACATTGGACATGTTAACTCTGAGGAAAATTATCACTTCACCTTGTATAGGGCGTCTTTATGGAATGAAATCAGAGGAGATAAATCATCTTGCCCTGTGACAGATATGCCTGTCATTTGGGGAAAGATGTCCTCCCATGAGAGGGCAGGCATTGTCTGAGTTTCCCTCTGGTTATGACTGGATATATTTTATGTCTGAAAATAATGATAGAAAATTTAAAATAGAAATATTATATGCAGGACACACTTCTTAAGTCAATTTCTTTTCAAGAGACATTTTAAAAGTGTATATATAAATACAAGGAACATGTTCGTGAACTGCATCTATACTAGAGATAGTCACTAAGGGGAGAAAAGGATCATGCTGACCATGAACAGTTGCTGTGTAGTCAGGATGAGCAGTATGACTAAATTCAAACATGCAAGTAAGGCAAGTTTGTTTCTCAGTTTCCATTCAGAAAATAGACAATCATTATTTTAAAATTGATTCTTTTTAAAAAAAATATTTCTATGAGTACTACATTTATACCATAAAACCACAAATACAGTCAGCAAAATCTATCACATACTTAATTTGAAGTTCTCATTTTTGTTGGGAAAAGGCAAATGGCCCAAAATAGAACCACTCTATACCAAATTTTGGAAAACGATAAGGGTGATTGTTTAGAACCAGTAATCACATATGTATTATTATTACAATATTATGTACTGACATTTGAGTCTTTAATATATAATAAAGAAATGTTTCATTTCAAATGTGTTTAAAAAAACAAGCAATGTCTAAAACCTACTGGCCAACTCCAAAGCATATCTGGTATTGTTTGTAAAGGTAAAATTCATTAGATATTAACATTTTCAATATAAACAAAGTTAAAAATTACTTTTAACTTTTAGAAGATGACTTCAAATACTATTGTAGATTGGATCAATTGAAACTATGAAAATTGTTGGAAACTGAAAATTTGTTCTCATATCATGAAGTTAAAGCTATCCTGTTAAATTTAAACTATTCATTTTTTCTAAAACATTGATAGTTTGATTTTAAAAGTTCAGAAATAATCTCTTAAAATAAATCATCTTCTATTTTATATGTATAAAAAGTATCTAAAATGTAATTCAAAAATTAATTAATTCTTGTAAACAAAACTTTAATTAATTATAGTAATAATGTCTCTAATGCTGGTTAGGTTGTTTATCACTCAGTGGTTTCAAATATTCAAAATTAATATTTCATTTACCTTTCCAAGGATACCTTGAGCATTTTATAAACTTTTTAATAAGTTTCATTAATTTTTTTCTTTCAAAATAGAGCAGATCAACTTTTCATTATTTATTCATTTACTAATTTATTCATTATGCACTTATTTACACATTCTATTGTCTATTTCTAATGTCAGACACCTCAGAATATATAAAAAGTAAAGCATACATATCATCCCAGAGCCTGAGGCCTCGTGGTCATGGATTCAGTTTATAACTATTTATTGGGGTCATTGGGACGAGAATATGATATTTTTATGTGATCTATACAGAAAAAAATGGTAGAGTTAGGGGAAATTAGAATTAGGAGTAGAATTACATTTGCAAGAAATGAGACAAGTGATGAGACATTTTCCACAGCTTACACTAGACAGGATATGAACATAAGAAGGATATTGTAACATAGAATATACAGAACTTAGTGACTTTGGTTTAGTGTGTAGAAGAATTTGATTTATTATTGAGAATAGAATTCAAGAAGCGAGTTATAAAACAGCTAGAAGAAAATATATTTACTGGTTTTATTGTCTGAGAATGAGAATGTTAGGAAGGAAGTTGAGGCATATTTTAATAAATGACATATTTATCATGTTCATTTATTCCATAAAAATTAAAACACATGTGCAGAGGCATTATTCTATTCACATAAAGCTGACAAAGTCCAGGCACTTAGAGAATATTACTTTTTGACAGTAAATAAATGAGTGAATGACTTGGAGAATGGGTATAGTCATAATAAATAATTGTGGTGAGCTAATGAGCACACGAGGAAAACATCAACAGAGACACTCTGTGAGTCTGGATCACCTTGGCCACCCACTTTCATTAGTGACTGTTCCCCTGGCTCTGAAAACATATAAACTCTCGAAAAGTAACATACATGTCTGCACTGACACGAGAATGGAGTGAGAGTTGTACATAAGCAGCCAAAGATGATTTCTGTTGTATGTTTGAACAGATAAAGTAAACTTCAACTGTTCTTGTAGTTTTTCTAAGTTTATTTCTTTATGTCTGTAGCCAGGATTTTCAGAGGCTACATCTGTATCGCATCAAATCTCTACCAACCTTGAATAAATCCATACCTTTTTATTTTCTATAGAAGAAAAAGAATAACCTCTTTCCCAATATAACATATTTTTTGAATTCTGGAAACATTGTTTGACTCCATGTTTTAAAATTTGTCTAAGTTTCTCAGGTTTCATATGAATATTCATGACTGTACATTAGGTGACATATGTAGATGGATTTTTTTGGGGCTACCAACTCAAAAAAAATGACAGAGGCTTTTATTTACTATGAAAATTTAACCTATCTTAGGCTTGTTTCTAATTGGCTTTTATACATTAAGTAATCCATAACTATTCTAATAAACCGGAACCCTGAAGGACTGTTCTACCTTGTTTTGGCAAATTCAGCAGTCCTTTTCCTGTGGGTCCTGCCTGTCAAGTTTACATAACATATAGTCAAGCAGTTCAGACAAAAGTAGTTTCTTGCTCAAATGACTAGCCTTGCCACACTAAAGGCAATCTTCATAAGGAGCTTCTGTGACGCTCATCATCCTCTTGAAATAACTGGTACTTCTAATAACAAGTGTGTCTCAATGCTGAGAAATGTCTAAGTTCTTAAAATATTTAAAATGTAATATTATGTAGGCTTTGAAGTGTTTGAAGGTGGACTAGTCACAGGGCCATATGGGGTCAAGACAAATGGGCACTAAGTGAGAAACCAAAAATTTCTATTGTAACAGTTTTGTAAGGGTTGAAATAAAAAAAAAAAACAAGTAATGAATAAAGAAGCAGGTAGGTGCCACTTATCTAGCTTCTCCTGTCCCATTGTTCTCCTAAGGGCAATAAAGACCAACCACAAGGCTTGCTCTGGTTCTGACTACCCAAGAGTGCACACGGAACCCTTCCTTTCCATTTTATGCAGTCTTGTTTCCGGAGAAAATCAAGCCCATGGCAACTCACTCCCAAATGTCATTGACTAAATGGGTCAAACTCCCACAACACAGGACTAGCCCATTATGTCAATTTTCTCTGGGTTGCCTTAATATATCAACACCAGACAACAGTAAGCAGTGGGTGCTTTTCAGTTGTTCAGTGGGTTATGGATGTTTGTCATCATTTACGGGGTTGGTTACAAGTTGTTATTGATAATAAATGTGTAGTATGAATAATAAAAACCCAGAACAGATTTTGGGATTCAAGCTGAATATCAGAAAAGCAAAGCAGCCAAGCTACTAAAGAGTTCTTACCTCTATGAAATCTTTAGACTGAAAAGAGAATGAATTTCTGTCTTATCTCACCTTATGTTTCTCTTTAGTGCTCATAAAAAAAACATGCACCACCACTGCCCAGTCTTCAAGGCTAACTAGTGTAACCACAGGGATAAAAGGGGTGTGCTACCACTGTGTGGCCTGTATGGCTGACAAATGTGGCTCCATTTCACTCTGATCTTTAGGCAGGCTTTATTTGTTAGATCATATGCAAACTATCACTATAGTAGTCAACAATAAGAAAAAAAAGTAAAGAAGATTATATCCAAGGATCTCTTTCTGAAAGGAAAAAAGAAGGGTATACTATAGAAATTATGGGATAAAAGACTATTATGTTGATTCTAGTTTTGAACAACCACTACTCTCAACTATTTTACATTTATGCAGATTTTTGCATATTGATGCAGATTTAAGGTTATTTTTCTTATTCTGTATGCACATTCCATCTTTTTAAAGAAATTGCACCTATACAATCTATTTTAAAATGTAATGTGAAGTTTTAGTCATTGAAAGCTACTTAGAATAATAATAATGCAGGTTAATACTTAGTTATATATAACAATCAAACTTGTAATCATGTTAGGTATGTTTTCAAGGTCATAAAAAGATATAATTCATATAGATAGGTGACATGGTGATTTTCACAGACTTCAAAGAACTACAGACTATGCAATTTAAAACTTTTCAGTTACACAAGTCTTTTCATATTACTGAGACACATTTGTTCCTGAAAGCACAAGTTTATTTCAAAACAGGATAATGGGCATCAACGAACCTCCATATGGAGTTTGTTTTCTTGGTGACAAAAGCTAGTCACTGGTTAACGAAACTGCCCTTGACTCAACTTCTGACAGTATGTATGCTGTTCAAACTGAACAAAGAAAGTCACAAAGGACAGTGAATGCTACATTTTACCAAGACAATGTAGGAAAGTACTTCAAAACTCCCACTTCACAGTAAATTCTGTCAGATATTCTAGGCCTATTGATCACAGATGGATGTCCCATTATTACAGAGGCAACTTGGGGTGAGTGTTCAGGTAGTCAGATCTCTTTGTCATATTCTGTAGAATTGGAAGCTGCTTTCTCTGTACATCTTGTTTACTCAAGTAATACTTTATCTTTCTGAGTCTGATGGGAATTAAATAGCTAATAGCCACAGTTTTACAATTTTAATTGTTAAAAGACTTGAAAAGAAACCTACATAATAAATGTAAAATTTGTAAGGTTGAGGAACATAAAAGTTTAAGCTATTTGTCTTAAAAAAAAGGTGTTTTAGATCTAAAAAAGATACTTTTAGGATGGTAACACAGGTTATGAAAAAGTGGTTTAGGTATACAACTTTGAACTAAGATAGGATAGACAATGGTGTATTTTCCCCTAATTTACCAAATGCAAATGGACTTGACATTGAAAATGTAATTCTTACCTAACTATTTTCTTTTTTAATATATTTTATTGTGTTAGAGTTAAAACCTTTCATTTTCAGACAAAAATTTTTCTTTTATATATTCTGTGAAGATGTGCCACTATTAAAACTTTTTTTAATAAAAAATCTAAATGGTCAATAGCTAGGCAGAAGTTATAAACAGGAATTCTGGACAGATAAGCTTTGGAGAAAAAAAAAGGCAGAGTCACAAGCTAGACATGAAATAATCAGGATAGGCATGATGGAAATGAGTTAATGAGCATGTAAAAGAATGAAGATTTAAAAACATGGATATGGGTTCATTTAAATTATAAGAGCTAGTTAGAAACAAGCCAAACTAAGACTGAGTATTCAATAATAATAAGTCTCCAATTCTTTTTTTTGTGTGTGAGCTGGTTACCCCAAAAGAAAAGTCTGCCTGCAATTAATCATTGGCTAATGGTATCCAATTCTCTCAAAAATGTTTTCATTTTATAATTTCATTATTTATTTCATTTCAATTTCTTCATAATTATTATTTTTTTAGAAATACAATATATGTTCCAAGGAAGCATTTTTATCACAGAACCTACCTTCAACCAATATCATACCCTCAAAACTCAGATGAGAAAAAATGAGAATTGATTGCCTCCTCTTATAAAAATGGAAATCTCTCTGTCTCTGTCTCTCTCTGTCTCTGTCTCTGTCTCTCTGTCTCTCTCTCTCTGGTTAAAGTGTACATAATAGAAAAAAGCCTAAAAATTGCAATGGTTTTTAAAAGAATATTTTGACATTTAACCTTAACTATAAAGTATGCCTATAGCAGCAAAGTAGTGTCTGCACTGTGTAAAGGAGCCTTCAATGACTACTATGAGGAAAAGTAGTAAACAAAAGATACCGAACTTAGCCCATATTTACAGAGTTTGAGGAAATTGTTGCTGAGACTTTCAATAGTAAATGAGAAAATGAGATGTGTCAAAAATAATTATTTCTATACATAAAATTTTAGCTGCATCTGTATAGCTTGGCATCCCTACAAGTTTTGGTTTATCTATCTGCCTGAAGAAACATAGCATCTAATCTGATCTTTACCTGTATGAATGATTGATTAATGTACAGATTGGATCACTACAAAATTTTTAAATACAATTTTTGACACAGATTAATTTTAGAAAGAAAAAAATAAAAACTTATTTCTTGGCAACAGGACACATACAATGCCTCTTTGCCTTTATTTTCAGTATTATCAAAAGCTGTTTCTTTACTTTTCTAGTTCAATTTTAATTTTGTAAATGCAAGTTCTTATTTATAATATTCCTGAAGCATATAGCTTATTCTTCAATTTGTATTAATCTTTTTGCTCTCTCTATAACTTAATAATAACTGTCATTTTGCTTCCTTTTGCACATATTTTTTGTTGTGAGAACAACATGCTATTTAGAGGTTTGTAGAGACAATAGAGTCTCCTAGTTTACAACTTTTGTAAAGTTGCAATTTCTGGATTGCGATTGCACGTTATTTGACTATTTCCATTTTGTTCTTCAATATCCTCTCATATTAATTCTTCATAATTTTTGGCCCATATTTATTTTGGATTTATGTCATATTCTCTTCTCCAGGGGTTTGAGGGGTTTTGTGTTGTTATTTTGTATTTTTTTAATTGATGTGGTCTCAGTTTAGTCTTGAGTTGTGAATTTAAAACTACAAAGCAGAAGAAAAACAAAGAATAACTCAATGATTGTTAGATGCAATTATTGGAATCAAATGTTTAGAAACACAGTTCTTAAAGCAATTCTTTAATCCTAATATATTATCAGGATCTAAAGTGAGCAGGAGAGAAACATTCTGAGATCATTCCTGCTTAGGACACAGCATAACACCCTGTCTTGATATGGGATTGCCTTCTGTATGCTATGAATGTGTTTTATTACCATTGGTCAGTCAATCGCTTAGCAGGTGGGAAATCCAAACAGAGATAAAGAAAGAAAGTAGGCATAGTCAGAAAGATATTGTGCAGTTGCCGAAGGAGACAGACACTAAAACTTACCCATAAGCCATAGTCTCCTGCTGATATATAGATTAATAGAAATGGGTTAAGATGTAAGAGTTAGAAACATGCATAAGCTATTGTCAAAGGTGCTCTTATTGATATAGTTTCTGTGTTATTATTTGGGTCTGGTGAGCCGAGAAACAAGTAAATAGTCTCCACCTACAGTGTCTGATAATCAAACCAAACAAAAAATTAAATAAAATGGAGAGAAAACTAAAATAAGGATTTGCTTTAGAATGAGCACAAACATGAAAAATGAGATTAATTCCTCAATTTAAATAGAAATTTTCAAATGGTAGATTATCTATCCAAGTGGTTGTATTAATAACTTGATGATCTCCTATGCCTTCTATGGATGTTGTGTTCAAAGATATCTGATCACGGAAAGATTACATTATTTTTTGATAAGACTACAACAGGACAAAATTACCATTCAGTAAAAGGAATAATGCCAAGATAATTCAGGCATTCTATCCTCCTATAAAATATGTAGTGTCTTGGTGAAGTATAGATGCTTGCATAGTTTGTCCTAACTCCACTAGTAATCTATATTCTCTATATTTATCATCAAAATTTAACTGCCTCACTAGGAGATATAAAATCCTTCCACCCTTGTGGAAAGGGTGAATTAATATTATGAAAACGGCCATCCTGTCAAAAATGACTTACAAATTCAATGAGCAATCATATCAGAATCCTGGTCTCTGATAAGTATAATATTAATGAATGATAAGCAGAATATGCCAAAGTCTCACATGAAATTCACTTATTACCATGATCTATGATTTCCCACTGATGTTTTAATAATGAATTGCCATAATTGTATGATTTAATGGAAACCTTTACCATTTTGTCAGCAGTTTCAATTATGCTATAGACTTTCGAGATTTTTTTTTAAGAAAATAAACACAAATAGAGTGTATGAAGGCACTGGATGATTAATACACACATAATATCTATGCACACATGAGTACATGTCACACATACATAAAAAGCATAAGTATACATGTGGCTACAACTAAAATACAGTTGAATATATTAATAAAGAATGAGGTGAATTCAGAGTCATTTCTTATAGGATTACCATGGGACTGAATACTGAGGATTAACATTTGTGCATGCTAAGGTCATCATTGCTTGACTGGTTCTGACAGGAAGAAAACAGAGCACAGAAACTGCCAGGTCTCACAGATGTGAGTCCATTCCACCTTAGCTAAACATCCTGAGAATTTGAGCTTATTCTTGCATTTCAAAATTGTTGACAATAGGTGTGGCTACAAATAAGAGATTCTGACCTAAGGTGTGGTTAGTTAGTGTTTTGAATATAGAGATGGATCTGTTTCACCTTGACCAAAGCTTGGAGAATTCAAGTCTATTCCTTCTCCTTCAAGGAGAATGGCAAAAGGGTCCAGGGAGTGGCTGCCTGCAGATACTTGCTCTATTCCTTATATCATGTTAAGGAAGTCTGTTGTCTCCCATATCCCTTTTTGGAGTGAGGTATTTAAGCATGTGGAAAATAAATGCAGGTAATTTCAGTATTCGCTGAATTTCCTTCCCAGGGCTAGTCTGTGTTTCTGTCTTTTATTTTTCTTATATCTCTGTTCCTTTTGCTTAATAATTCTATTCCACATGTTCCTACCCTGGAATGTGCAAACACTATAGAGCCTGGCCTCAACAAGCAGCCAGTGTAATAAAGTGCTTAATACCTCTTAGCCACCTGATAGAAGTTAAGTTAAATTGAATACAAGGCTAGGAAACATTAAAATGTCTTCATTAACTTAGCATGTAGAAATTAAGAATATAAATATTTTTAATATAGGAAACACCAGGAACCATATTATAAAAGTTGTTTAAATATAACAATCAACATAAAAGAAAATGATTATAATGAAGACATGCAGAGCATGCTAATAAACCATAAAATATAACCATAGCATAATGATTAGGGGCATAAAATCATTCTTTAACATTATAAAAATAGCATAGTTTGACATTTTGTCTGAAGATATCTTTCACTTTTTAAAAATAACCCGGCATTATGTTGAGCTATAGCTCCTTAACAAAATTGCATACAGAAAAATATATTCACTTAATTTAAAGAGAATAAGGTTATGATATTAACCAATCTAATACATCTCTTGTAGAAGAAAAATGAAATGTATGAGAATGCACTAATTTGTGAAATGATATGTATAAGCCCTGAATCAAATGTATTACTGTGAGATGTTTGAAGAATAACTATATTTGCTAAAAAAAATATGCAATTAATAAGAAAGTTTTATTATTATTGCATGGGTCTACTGCTTGATATCTTATCTGAAATTATTCTGTTTCACTTTCATTAAAGAGCCTACTTTTTCTGATTTCTTGACTTTTTAAATTTGTTTTTTTAATATTCTCAAAAGTACTATAGCTAGGTTATTACAATTTCCGTTGGCAGGTGGTAATCACACGTTCGATCACTGAGGTCGTTTTGCTGCTGTCAGTTCTTATTAGCTCCTAAAAATTGTTTCTTCACACATCTCTCAGTTTGTATTCCTCCACAGAAAGCTGCAATTCAAAGCTGTAACCTAATGGCTCTCTGGTGACATAGGCCTGCCTGCTTACCAGACATAAAATCACTCTGGAAAGTAGATATATATTTGTTAAAAATTATTAATCCAGATTATAGCTCCTCATTACTTAAATGCCAGTCAGAAACTTGGATTCCCTAGCCCAAAAGTCTCAAAACAATGTCACTCTACTTGTCTGGTTACTCAAAACATAAAGTCTACACACAGTAAAGAGTTTCATCAGCAAAAATCATTGCTAATTAAGTTTAGCCATAAAATTACTTAAATTGCAGGTGGTAGATAAAAATCACCCATAGAGAACTTCCCATTCCTACCAGGCAGGAGAGCCTATGGAAAGGTAAGAAAATGCTTGCTTGTACTGGCCAAATGTTCTTATGTGCCTAATGTCATGACATCACTAAAAATTTCTGCTTCCCTTCAAGCTTCCTCTGGTTTTTACACCTTTAGAAAGTGAATCAAAGACTTGAACACTTCTTTGTGTTTATGCTTCAGCACTGACCTTTCCATAGTAAATTCCTCTGTCTATATGAAGCAGTGTGTAACTAGAGAGATTTTAAATTCTATATAACAAATGTTACCTTGAACTAGCTTAGGATAAAGAGAGTTTTCTATTTTAAAGAAAGAAAAAAAAAGTATGTTTTATAACAGGATGTTGAAGGTGCTTGTTAAAAACAAAAACAAAACAAACAACAAAACAAAAGCACATTGAACACGCTCAAGAACACAGGAGGTGAGACATTTCTTTACTATGTTGATTTCCATGTTGGCTCCTACCATAAAATACTTCTGTTAATATTGTAAAAGCAGACTAAAACCACAATCTACAAAATTATCATAATCACAGGAGACAGTTTTATGTTGTTTTTTCCCTTGTTTGGTTGATTCTCTGTTTTTCTTTTTTTTGTTGAAAACACTAAATGTCCAGGATATGGTGCCAGATTGCTCTCAGATGAAAGATTTTCCCAGTATTTCCACTTGAATGTAGGCTCATGGTCTGTGAACTAAGTACACTTAATTCTAGTTATGAACTTATGCCCAAACAAATGATCCATCCCTTGAACAGAGATAATAAAGAGAAATGAGACCAATTTCTAAATGAAGTTTATCTTGCTAAAAAAATTAGGAATCTGAAAATTTGCTTAAAAAATAAGAAACAGGAAATCAAAGTATGGATAATGTGTCATAGTATTCTTTTTAATATCAAGAAAACTTGCCTCTCACCTGAATATACCATTTTCTATCTGTATAATTTTATACATGGCAATTATTTTCTCTAAGAATCATTTCCTCACATGTACAAAAAACTAAATAATATATAAAATTTTTATAGTGTAAATCTCAATGCATACAAATTATCTAACGCACATACCAAAGAACAGTAAACTATGTGACATTGTACTTGAACTATTTGGAAGAATTGTGATGAAAAAGAAATTAAGGTACAAGAATAAAAGAAACATAAATGAGATAAGGAAGTAACACTGCCTATTCATTAATAAAGAGCCCACCCATCATCACAGGCTATTCTGGAATTTTCAAGTGATTTTATTTACCTTGAAACATCAATGTATCTATATTTTAAAATTTTGCAAGATATTGTTTGGTAAAATAACTCATAGTCAAACTTAAAAATATTTGAAGGAGTGTAAGAAATTAATGAAAAATGTTTTCTTAAAGTCACAAAATGAAAATATATGTGAGGCAAATAATGATACCATAAATACAGTATTTCACTGTGTTTTGACTTTCTATCTTTATTATTATTAATTTTGGTCTTGAGTCACATGGTTTACCTTCCTATTCAAGAGATTTACTTTAAGATAATCTCCTCTTAGAGAAATAAAGATATAAGAAAAACAAATCAGAATTAAGATATGCAGTACATTATGACACAATAAATAGCAACATATAAAAATAGGGCATTAGTGCTACTATTGGTATTATTAGTATTCGAAGGAAAACATTATCATCAGGATCTGATACATCTGGAATTTAGCAACTCTAAAGTGGAAGCAATCTGAGTTACAAATCAACAATAGACTCAGACAATTTCTGAAGTGAAAACATTCAAATGACCAGTAAGTACATGAAAACACTCTGCACATGAATTGTCCCACATATAGAAATTATAATCATGGTATTATAGACGCTTGGTCTAGTTAGACAATATTTTTTGGGAAATTTAAGAAATAATTGCTAGCAAGAATATGGAGGAGCCAGAATTTTTGTGTATTTTTAAGGTAAGAATGTAGTTGTTTACACTGGAGAAATAAATATAGGTGTTCCTTAAAAAATTTAAAAATATGACTACCATATAGCTCATCAATCACTCTACCAGGTATCTGGCTCATGAAACTAAAATCTGTTTGTAAAAAATGTATCTGAGACTATGAAAGAGCATTGGATAAAATACATAATAAAGAAGAAGAGAGCTCAGAAATGATTTATAAGGGGACAACACACTTGCCACCAAGTTTGATGATCTGAGCTTCCATGATGGAGGTACAAAACTTAACCATGCAAAGTGTCTTCTACAGGTGCACTGAGGCATGTGTGTACACACACACACACACACACACACACACACACAAACAACCTATAGAAATGTAGAATTTATAGAGGATGTATCCTATGTATACATCATTGATAGTGTACACTGTATAAAAGACATGTAAAATATCATAAATTAAGACTATACATAATATATTTTCATATTCCTTTCTCATTTCGATTAATTTTTAAATCATTTCATTAAGTAAATTCATGATAGCTGAAAAAGCAACATTTGCATGATAAATATTTTGTAACTAACAATATTTTGTTATTACTAATAAGATAAATAATTTTCTGAGAGATTTACAATTTCATTCAGTGCAATGTATAATACACTTAGAATAACTTAATCTTCGGTGAAATTTATTTAATTAAAAAATACAATATTGATAAAAAAGATAAAGTCATATTTATTGATTAATTTTGTCAAAAGGATACTCACATTATGCATATCTATACTTTATTTCAATGCCTGATTACTTCAATATTGCCAGGAAATGCTTTAGAAAGTAGGAAATGAAAAAAAAAGTAGGAAATGCTTTTAGAAAGTAGTTGGCTTTATCTTAAGAAGTTAGCATAATGCAGAGCAAGAGACTGGGAAATCTAAGCATTGAAATAAAAAAGGAAATGCACTGTTGGAAAAATGGTTCTTGACCTTTTTAATATCTATTTTCACATTCATTTTAAACAGACATACATAACCATAAGTATCAGAGAAATATTTGTGTTGTGAGCAATTTATTTTATAATAAAGTCATAATCATCAGGTATTAGAGTGTATTTACACCAGTTCTCTACTTTTTGAGTAGTTGACAAAGGCAGGATTACAATGACCAAAGTTAAATGCTTCTATTATGATGGATATCTCCTTAGAGGTGATGAGATGCAGAACAGAACATTACAGTAGTCATAGCTCATGCATTACATTAGGACACAGACTCTTGAGAGTTAGATGAAATTATCCTCTGTTCAGATTCTACTTTTTCACTGTCTCCATGTGCTTGATACATCACAGATATGCTTGTGTGAATGTCAACATTGCTAGAGTTAAATAGAGTAATATAGCAAGTTGAATGAAATTTAATTTCAGATGTTTTCAATTGTTTTTTGATCACTAAAGGCATAATCTGTGTAAAGCTCAGGACATACTAAGATACAATGACTTTGTGAATTCTCTTTAGGCAGAGGGGAAGTGTGTGTTCAGTCACAGTCATGCAGGGTAATTTAACTTTCTGGAGGTTTGTAGATCTCCACACTCTATCAGATTTCTTAAGAAGTGAGACCAAATGTTCTTGCCTTTCTAATAAATTATGAAGGCACTGGTGATTACAGACTATATCACCAATTAAATATAAATATGGGCTCATGATACTCATTTGTACCTGACAACATGCAGACACAGTGTTTTTAATTGAAGAAATATGCATTTTGACAATCCCTATAAAGTTATTAAAAAAAGTATTAGTAAGCGATGAGAACAATGTAAGACATTAAATAAATTCTAAGCACAGAATATAAGGAAGAGATTCTGCAAATTATTATATACTTATCACCATTCCCCAGTCCTGGTTCACTCTCCATTCCCTGGTAACTACCATTCTACTCAAAATTTCTATGATTTCAACATTTTTAAAATTTACCCACAAATCAAAATACATGGCACTGGTTTCTATTTCTGGTTTATTTTATATAACATAATGATATCTAGTTCCACACCTGCCACTGTACAGTGACTGAAACCCATTCTCTTTTGTGGTAGGCTAGTATAACATTTAAAAATAACTCATCTTCTTTATCTACTCATTAAACCTTAGACGATTTGGGAGTTTTCAGTTTGGGAGATATTGTGAGGGCTGAAATAAATATAGAAGTATCTGTGTGTCTTGGAAACAGTATACTTATTTCATTTGCATGAGATATTTACTCAGATGTTGGGATGATGGGTATGGAATTTGTGTTTTAAAAATGTCTTTGTACATGTATGAGTGTGTATGTTGTAATGCACACACAAATGCAGGCATGTGTTTGTGTTTATTGCGTTATTATGCATGAATACAAAGGTGTACATGTATGTGGGTTATTGCAGATTATAATAGTCTAATCATCCATTTATTCATTATGTATTTTTAAGTATTTTAATACATATCTGGATCTAAACACAAAATCAACAGAGACAATTTTGTTGATATTACCATTGTGGTCTCATTAATAATATTGAGCCTGGTGTTATACCTATATCATAGAGTTTGCTAGCTATTTGGTTAAGAAACTGCTCTTGCCTGGACTGCTTAACTGGACATGCAGAACCCAAAGAGAAATGACTGTTAAACTTGTCTTAAGGCGAGAGGGTTCATCAGGGTTCCTACTTCATGAAATAGTCTGCTAGACATTCTACTGGACACAGAAAAATGTGATGGGCAAACTGCCATTATAGGTGTAACTGTCTTTGAAATTTCCAGCTTCTTGGAAAAGTCTGCTGGATACTATGGGACTGTAGGTTGAAGATGGATGTTCTAATTGTAGAGAAAAAGTTTGGGTGACTGTCCAAGTAACAAGATGCCTCTGTCATTTCTAGAGTTTTGGAAGTTGCCTACAATGCACTTCATGTTTACTCAGGTAATATTATATCCTTCTGCAGTCTTTGATGGAATTTAATAATTTATAGTTATAGTTTTTCTTAGTTATGATAGTAGATAAAGTAGATATAAATATTGTAACTGTAATTTTTATTTGATACCTGTTTTGTTATATGTAATTTTACTATATTAAAGTTAAAAGTTTCCTTTTCATTTAAACAGAAAAGGGGAGGTGATATGGGAGTCCCCTCTGTGTGCTGTGATTACCATTAATGAATAAAGGAAGTTATTTGGACCTATAGCAAGGCAAAACTTTGGTAGGAGGGAAAACTAGGCTGAATGCTGGGATGAAGAAGGGCAGAGTCAGAAAGATGTCATGGAGATTCTGTCAGACTCAGGCATGCTGAAACTTTGCTGGTAAGCCACTGCCACACGGTGATATACAGATTTATGGAGATGAGTTAAATTAAGATGTAACAGTTAGCCAATAAGAAACTAGAGTTAATGGGCAAAGCAGTGATTTAATTAATACAGTTTCTATGTAGTTATTTTGGGTCTAACCTACCTGGGTGGCCAGAAAGAATAAGCAGCCTTCCTTCATCAGAGTTACTTGTAGTTTTATTTGCTTTTTTCTAAAATTTAAACAATCTGAATATTTCCATATTCTTAACAGTTTGTCCTTCTCAGAGTCCACTTTCTTTCCCTCTCCCTTCTTCTCTCTCCCTCATGCCTTTCTCATTTCTTACAGTAGTATACACATGAGTATGTACCATGATTTTTACTGCTTAGGAAAAAGAACCATGTAACCAAGAATAATATTTCCAGTTCAAAACTCAGGTTTAGATTTAATTGTCCAGTGTGATTCTTATTAATCTACTCAACTAAACACTATTTGGATTTTCTAGTTGTAATGTGGACCTAGAACTTAATACAGTAAAGTCTGTCAGAAAATTAATTATTCTTGAAATTGCTTATACTAGGTGACATGTAGTAACTACTTAGTAAATATATCAACATTACAACATTTGAATTAATATTGCTTATAATTCTGGTCATAGATTTGATAATAAGCCTTGTACTCTTGTCTTATTCTCATTTACAGTTTTATACTTGTCACTCTTGGTGACCACATCGAGATGACTTTCTGATATCCTCCTTGAACAGAGATTATTCAGAATCCATGGTTCTCAGTGCTGTATAAAGCTACCTTATTTGTAACATTTGCATTCCCAACACAATTAATTCTAACATGCAAAAGAAAAATTTAAATTACCCATTTTTCTGGCGTTCATCTATACTTTTCAATATAACTTATTACAATCTTCTAGAATTATTCAAAATTCTGGAATTCTGTCTTGCATTTGTTTATTATCATAGACTCTAATGTAACCTCTCTGGTATAAAGTGTCATTTCCTCTCACCTAGACAGCCATAGTTGAATCAGACTGATCAGGAATAGTTTTCTTAATTTTATTTTTCATTTCCTTATGCATTTAACAATCATAAAGTAATTATATCAGTCAGCATTTAAGACTGTACATTACATAAAACCCACATTTAAATAAACCCTCTGAAATCAAGCCTCAGTCTATAATCAGACAGCATACTTGTTAGCTTCTTTCTTAACTTCCCAGTTCTACAAGGCTGATCTACTTGTTACTGCCAGGTTGAACATTTGTACAAACCCCATATTTCTGCCAAGCATATGCCTCACTCTGGTTACAAGTGTGTGGAGTGTAATAAATATTTACTTCAAGATAACTCAATAAACATTTTTTTGCTAGTTTCAAAGTGGAAAATAGTCATATTTTATTGAAAATGTATCATCTATAAACATGATAAATTTTATATTAAAAAGCAGTCCAAAAAGAATCTATGAGTATCAAAATACATCATTTTCAAAGAAATTCCACACCAATACATAGTATGTATAATACTGTAAAGTTTAAAATCTTCTTTTAATTAGAAATAAATTTGATGTAGTAGAAAATTATACACTCATACTTACAATGTTAAAAAATAAAATAAACATGAGGGTGACACAACACCTGAAAAAAGATCTAACAGAGAGAAAGAACATACTTTTGCTAACTATACAAGAATTTGTGTTGTTCTGAAGAGCAAATTATTTTTTATTACATTTAACAAACATTACATCATATGGTGTATAAGTTAATTAAACAAAAAAGAAGCTGAGGTCATTTTCTGCAATACAATAAAACTAGATAAAATTATAAAATTAAAAAATCACATCTAATAATTTAAGTCTCTTCAATCAACCTAGATTTCTTCCATAATATAAAATAAAGCCTTCTGATGAAATCAGTATGTTCCAACACTGGTATGTAAGAAAAATCCTATGAAGATTTGAACACATCAAAATTCATTAGATATTTTCCTCTCATGTTTTCTTTTAAACATCTCCCAGAACTAAAATTTATCTTCTCAGTTTAGCTGAAATTTCTTTGGAGTGCTAGAATGGACCACACATTGACTCCTAAGCAGAACAAACCTATTGTCCTCTTTTGGTGGATAGCCTAAGACGAACATGTACATTTTCTCACGATTTAAAATTAGACAGTGAGAACCACTCTTAAAACTTGTCCTTTCTTAATGTTGTTTATCTGTGTAGTGACAAAGTGCTGCTTCACTAACACACACACACACACACACACAGACACAGACACACACACACATGCACACACACACACACCTATAAAATGCTTATTATCCCGATAACACTACATTTCAGCCTGGGCAAATTTCACTCTAATGAGTATATTCTTTAATGCCTTCCACTTTGTTATTCTTCAGTATCTATTTATTTATTTATTTATTTATTTAAGGATCATTTTTCTCCTGATAAAGACAGAGCTAAGTCTAACATAGAAATTCACACATGTCAGACATATTCCTACGTGACAAGTCCCAGAGAACTTCCACTGAAAGAATCTATGTTTGTAGAACGTATACTCTGAATTCACGCTGCAGATGTCTGACATATTTGACACCAATGTTGCACTCCGTTTCCTCTTCTTTCACTCTTAGAAAGAGTCTCATTGGAAAATTTGTGATAGGAGTTGCTTTGTAGTGATGACTGTAGAGGAATGCCGACAACTGGGAAGAGTTACTGATAATTTCAGTATTTGTATAACTGAATCCAATATTTCTTACCCTTACAACATTCTTACAACTATGGACTTTAACTACACACTTGGAACCTAAGTATTATTTCCTTGTGTGTTTCTTATTAACACTTAATAGCTTACTTGTGGCTCAATACTTCTGTAATCTAAGAGAAGGGAACGATATCTCTGATACAGGTGTCTAGCCCCTCCAAAGCTATTTTGTTCCCAATTCCCAGAAGAAACATTTATTCTAATCACTGTCAAATCTCCTTTTATATCTTGTGAATGAGGCAGTCATCAGGTTTGCTATTGTGTCTGCGCTCCCCTCAGAGACAGACCTAATTTGCCACTGTGTCATGTACGACAATGTGCTATTACCTCAGCCCACTGCCAACCAAGGGTTCCCAGTTTTATAGACTCTTCATTAATATGTTCATTTCTTATGACTGTAAAAGTCCCAGCATTATGAAATATTATTACATATTTCAAACACTTACAAATAAGAATCATAAGAGCTACGAGATAAGAGTATCAATGGGACCTGACAACTTAATTCACGATATCAGGAAAATCCTTTTCACTTTCTTCACATTAGATCATGTTGCTGAATCAGAGAAAAATGGTAAAGCTTACAGCATTTGAAACACTGAGAAGGGAGAAAATCCAAGACTAATCTGGGCTACAAAAAGAGTTCCATCCCCAATAACCTTAACATGTATGAAATGTCTCAAAGACACCCATCAATTTTACTGTATATATTTTTCCCTTTCTTTGTTTCTTTCTTCCTTTTTTGAAGTTGTAGTCCTTTAATTAGATATGTTTGTGTTTGAAGTTCTATTCTATTCAATGTATTAGTTCAACATCTTGGTTGTAACTTTTTACGTTCTTTAATTGAACATAAGTATATCTTAAGGTGTTCCTTGATTTATTTTCCACAAGTACCTAGAGCTACTAATTTTTTAAAAAGTCTTATTTTTTATTTTTATTTTTATGGAGCTATATATTTTTCTCTGCTCCCCTCCTTTTCTCTCCCCCTTTTATCCCTCCCTAGGTCCCCATGCTTCCAATTTACAAAGGGGATCTTGTAGTTTTCTACTTCCCATGTTGATTAGATCCATGTGTGTCTCTCTTAGAGTTCTCTTTGTTGTCTAGGTTCTCTGGGATTGTGAATAGTAGCCTTGTTTTCTTTGCTTTATGTCTAAAAACCACTTATGAGTGAGTACATATGATATTTATCTTTCTGGGCCGGGATACCTCACTCAATATGTTGCTTTCTAGATCAATTCATTTGCCCGCAGATTTCAAGATGGCTCATCCATTAAAGGCTAGGTTCACTACCAAAACTTAAATGTGTAATTCCTAAGTACATGTAATTATTAATTATATCATCAAGTAATAATCATAATGAAAGGTGATTTTGTGTCATCTGTCCTCATTGTCCTGTTGATACTGCTATAATTGTATATGGATGCCACAAAAGTGTATTCCAATTTAAATGAATTTGTGTTATTGATAAGCAATTGATGATGTACTTGTTGTATCACTTGTAAATAAATCAAGATAGGTGCCTAGTTCTGAAGTTTGTAATTAGAGCACATGTTGTGATAAACATGAATTCAGTATATTTTTGTTAAATATACACATGTTATTAATGCTGGGGAAATAAGATTATAATAAAATGTATGCAGAACTCCTTTACTTTTATTTGTTAACTTTATAATATATGCTCGTGTTTATACTTAGAACAGCAGGTGCAAACAATATGAGCATAGTAATAGAGAGTGAGGAGTAAAAGTGTCAACATTTACTCAGAAAGACAAGAAACTGCTGAACTATGGAAAAGCATTGATTCTGTACCAGTTTCTTTTTATTGTTTTCTGACCACATATATTTGTGTGTGTGTGTATTTGTGTACATGCAGGTACCATGTCATATGTGTGTAGTTTTTTTTTTAATCTTTGCTCTTTTGACTCTTTGTTCTTTGCTCTTTGGAGCGGTAGGCAACACCCAGCTTCCAAGTAAATCATGCGAAGACTCGTATTCTTAGTTATGATTGCCCAGCCTTTGTTTGACTTGTTTCTAGCCAGTTTTTATTAAATTGTGCTCTATATCTTTTGCCTTTAAGCTTTTAACTTTTTCTATTTCTCTATTGTTGGGGTTTGACTTACTCAAGAGGGTGCACTCACAAACTGAGAATATAAATTTGATCTTAATAAGAAAGAACTTGTTCCTTAACATTAATGTCTTTAAAAAATTACTAAATCAATCCAGAACTTAAGTGTTATTGAAGGGAATACTTGTTCTTCCCTATCCCCTTCTCTCTATGTGAGCAAGTGGATCCCTAGTCCTTTTAAATACCAATAATTTCATATTTCCTTGGTGCTTAGTATCTACTAAAATAATTTGAAAATTAACTCACAGTTTCTCGTTGCTCATTTCCTTTATATTTTTAAAATAATAATATAATTATGTAATTCTCCCACCATTTATTTCTACTCTCCCAATCCTCCCACCTTTTCATGCTTTCTTTCAAATTTGTGGCCTCTCTCTTTTATAAATTATTGTTACGTATATTTGTATGCATGTATATGCACATGTATATGCATTCCTAACTTGTTCAGTCTGTATAATATTGCGTCAATTGTATATGTTTTCAGGGCTGGTCATTTGATATTGATTAAACAATTGTTGTGCTGCTCCATGGGGAAGACTATTCTTCTACCCTCAGCATTATTTAGTTGCCTATAGTTGTATGTGTAGAAAACAGCTTGCGGTCTGTCTGTTGTCCCGTGTGGCATGTCTATTTTTGTCATTGTTCTGCTCCTGTTTTGACAGTCATGTTGGTAAGACTTCTTGTGTAGAGCTCCTAACACTGTTAGGAGACTGATTCCTAGAGCAAACTTTCTGAGAAACTCAAATTTCGATTAGTACTTGCTGAATCAACTTTTAGAAAAATCAGTTTCTATACGTACCCTATTCTACACTCATAAAGACTAGTCTTGCATGCTAAGTTTTCTCACATGTAATAGAAAAAGCAATTCCAAATGCTAATTTTTATCTTGGTGGCTGTTTACAAACAAATTTGGAAAATTTAAATTGGTAGCTATCTTTTAATCTATTTCATCGCTTGACTTGTTAACATTTTGATGAGTGTAGATGTTTCTGATGAAAAGGGAAGTTACAACAGTATGGAAGAATATTCATCAATTCACAATACCCATAAAAACATTCCCAGGACGTAGAAGTGTTGAGGACATCAGGATAGGATTCCAGTTGTCCTGTTCTTTGGATTGAAGTGTGTGGCAAGTGAAAAGGAAAACAACAACAACAACAACAACAAATCATCAGGAAGATATTTACTGCATGCAGTTTCAGAAATGTCAGGGGAATCTTGGGGAAACTTACAAAAACTTTGTCACTGTACCAATTAGCAGTAAATATACTTAAGGAGAGTAGAAGAGGGGATTTAAAATAAATAGGCAAGTTTTCTAAGAAAACATTTTTTTTCTCAAGTATTATCACATTTTTTTTTCCTTCCCACTCATCTTGAAAGGCATGATTTCTGGTTCTTCTACATTCTTGTGACTAGTGCAGCAATCATACTAGTGTGCAGTATCTTTATAGCTGTGCTGTATGACAGCTCCCAGTAAAAGCCCAAGAATGAGTGGTGGGTTGGATCTTGTTTGGGTGCATTTTGCAGACCCTGCACTGATTTCCAAGGGGGAGAGAGTGGTTTCTATTCCCACCAGAAGTATATTCAATTTGTTTCTCACAAGATTCTCACCTGTTCATTGACGTTTCTTGACTTGATAAAAATCATTCTGACTGTGAAGAGATGAACATTCTGAGCAGTTTCCATTTGCATTTCAATGATGAGTAAAGATGCTGAGCATGGGTGATTAAGTGTTTGTCATTATGTTTTGACATTTGAGTACTGTTAGTTTAACTAGTGATTTTTTGACATTTAATGTTTTGGATGTTTATATATTAATATTAAGTTTGATATACAGTTGAAAAAAAATTTTCCTGTTTTATTGGCTCTCTCTTCTCACTGGTGTTGTTTTCATTACTGCGTAGGAGCTTATATATCTTTAGATATGATATTCATGTCTGCCAACAGATGTAAACATGAAAATATTGTATATAATACATATACTTTAAATTTTTACCTATAGAGGAATAAATTTATGCCATTTCTTAGGAAAATGGATGTAGCCAGAGATTGTAAAGAGACATAAAACAGATCTAAATGAGAAATGCTATATGCTGACCTAGATGTGTGTGTGTGTGTGTGTGTGTGTGTGCTTGTCTGTCTGTTAAGTAGGTAGAAATGGGAGTATAAAAGGTGAAAAACATATGTGAAGGGTGGCAACATGAATATTAAATTAGAAAACATTTGAGTACATGTGACAGGAAATCAGAGGGGGACTGTATTTGACAGAAAAAAGATTAATAAAAGTAGGGCAAGGGAGATAGGGAGGATAGAATGGCAAGGGGATGGATAAAGTAGAGTATAATCATTATTGTGAAAATTCCATATAAAAGCCTACTATTTTGTAAAAAAATGCAAAAGCATTAAAAATAGGATATTTGTGTAATCATTAAAAAGCAAGCAAATTTATGCTTAATGTTTATACACGTCTGAAAATGTGTGAATTCCTTAAGGTGTATTAGTTAACTAGAAAAGCCGCTCACTTAGGGGAATGTGTTAGGCAGCTTATAGCTTATTGAAGGGTATAAATTTGGGTGAAGAAAGTGCTATGCATTTTCTAACTGTAAAATTTATGTTGCAAACTTTCTTGTTTCCCTCATGTGTAACATAAAATAAAGTGAAACATAGTTGTACTCATTTGACTCTTAAGAACTTGGGTGTGTTGATTTGGATTTTTAATAGATTCTTATTTTCCAATTGTCATACTAGACTTGGCCAATGAAAAATATTTGTATGAATTAAGAGGTAAAATAATTAAAAGCAAACCTTCATTTTTTTTTCCTGTAGAGACAGTCCCATATAGACAAAACAGAATCTAGAAAAGCTCAGTGCATCATTTCAAATACCCAGGGACCTATCTCTGTGGCTGTTCCATACAAAGACAAATAGTGAGATTGTCATGTAGATGCTTCAAGCACTGCAGCAGGTCCTAAGCCAGGAATGCAGAACTTCTGACTGAGATATCTTATAGCATTCTGGAAATTTACATAGATACCATATTCTTTATGTCCAGTCTTTGCATTAAGCACAGTAATCACTGAAAAAATGCATAAGTATGCACCCAGTGTCATAGTTCTTAAATGGAGTTATTTATTTTCCAGTTTATTATAATAGATTTCAGGAAAACATTTGACATCATGTGCACATATGTAAACAATGAATTTGCATGAATGGAGTAAGAAACTGACACCTGGGTTCAATACCAAGGAAGAAGAAATAGCACAATGAAAAATTGAGCTAATCTATCTTAGTTTCCTTTGACGATTTTTTAAAAATACAATGCTGTAAAACACTATTAAATATAGCAGAGAAAATGAATGGCATAATTTTCACTCAGAAACATCTAGATTTCAGCCAGGGTTTAGAGCATCCCACATCAGTTGCATGGAACAACTTCACTGAGTACTTGTAACATTCGGTGCCATTTGTTTCCATAAAAATCAGTACACAAATGTAAAGCCAGATTCTTCTTAGATCTCTCCAGCAAACAAGGAAGGAAAAAAAACCTACAAAAAATATGAAGAGGATATGAAGGGATTTAGACTAAATAAGACAGTTAAAAATATCTTACACCACCTAATGCCCATATTGACTATTAAGCAACAGTAATCAAAATAATATAGTATTGTTGTGAAATCTAAAAGGTAGACACAAGTGACTATAAAGAAAAATAATAATGCACAACCAAAGGACTTAAGTGTTGAAAATACATTAAAGATCAACAAAACACTTGAAGGAAAATGAAATCATAATTATTATCATTAGTTAATAAGGGATTGCAAAGTTAAATCATTATGAAATACAGCTTTTATCTAATGGTACAGCTTCATTTGGAAACCACTTAAACCAAATTTCTATAAAACTATGAAGCTATATTGTTTTGTTCTCTGTAGATTAGGCACAATGCAATTACACTATTAAAATGTGTTTTTAGATAAATACAGTTCACCAGCCAAGGAGTTTGTAATTATAATGAGGATTAAAGTTATTGATATAATGAGAATTTTCTTTGTCCCCCAAATGATCTATGCCAGTCTGTGGGGCTGAAATACAAAGGAAATCTACTAACATGTCACACGCTCTGAAAAATTAAAAGTAAGACTGATTACTACAGGCATATTGGCCATCACACCCACAGAGACATAACGGGTGACAACAGTGTCATATGTTATGGAGAACACCGAGAATCTCTTGTATGAACATGACATTGCTATCCCCTCTACAGGTAAGACTAAATTCTTACACAAATTTTATTGTGTGGTTTTTGTTTACAGGGAACAGGAGGTGTTTCCCAGGGCCATTTCCGGGTCTTAGACACACATTTATTTTGTTCATAAACTTTTCTGCTAACATAAGAATGTGTCTATACATTGTTTTGCGGTTCTGTGTAGCTAAAAAGCATATCACTACTTCAAATTGTGGAGTACATTATATTGATTGTTGAATATAAATGTTCTTAATCTGAAAAATAATTTCAATCTTGATTCTGGGCTCTATTAAAGACTTCTGAGCTGTAAACAATTAATTCACCTGAATTGTCACCGGGAACCTTCTATCATTAGGGGCACTAAGCACTTAAGTCCAAATGTTATATATGACATCAGGCTTGACCACATAGACCCACAAGTTAGTGGCATCAGCAAATGCCTCAGATATTAAAGGGACATATCAAGGTGATACTTGTCTTTCTTGTCAAAATTATAGACATACAGCAAATTCTGTTTTGTCTTGTAAATCAATAAAGGAATATACATTATAACTGTGATCTCAAGCTGTGTATTTGCAGTAAATGTATAGCGCAGAAAGATCAATGTATCAGGAGATGACTACCAAATGAGCAGGCAGTTTGTCATAGTTACAATTCCCAAGAGGAAGCATTTCATACCATAGTCTCCACACGGAAGTGAAAAGGTTGATCAACTTGCAAATGGAGGAAAAAGAGAAATTGTAAGAAATAACTATGAATGATACGGTGAAAGGAGAGAAGCGGGTTTTAAGATTAAGGAATTTCTGCACCATTAAGGGCAATGGGGCTGTTCTTAGTTATTTAACATCTGGTCCTGTGCTGACTGGGGCAGGAATACCGTACTAAAGACTTTGAGAGCACAATGCAGAAATATGGAATATGCACGCTGACTGGTTTGAGATATATTAACCTTTTCTCTTTGGGGAGTCCTCCTCCCAAGAACATTGTGTGTTGAACCAAAAAAAAAAAAAAAGAGACAGTAACACAACACAATAGGTTTATGAACGACTTACCCAGCAGATGGTCTATGGCATGTTTAAAGAGTTACTACTGTATAGCTCTTTCCTTTATACTGAAACATTGTCTCATAGTGGAGGAAGTAGAATCAGGAAACTTATACAAAAGTCATAACACTCATGGGGTCCTCCAAAAGGTTATTTATCTTCAATTGCTATATAGAGAAAGGAGACTCTTTTTGGTGTAGCTTTTAAAAGACTTTGTAATTTAAATTTAATGAATAATCACCCACCTTATTAGGGGTGACCCTGCAATTGTATCATAAAGTTTCTAGATATACCTGTGCTTCTGGAAGTAACCACAATATGCTATTGGTTCACTAACCTGGACTTAGATGAAACCTCGGACTTGGGCTGTTAGTACCCATGGGAAGTGAAAAGGTATTTCTATGCACGTCCAATGCGCAATGGCACAGCAGAGTCCAATATAAGACAATGAAGCATGATGCATATATCTTCATATGCCAAAACTGTATATGAATCTGGGTCTTCTCTTGGTAGGCAATCCAAACAAGGCTCTAAAAAGTCTTGTAGAGGGGAATCCCATAGTACTTCTTTTCGAGAGTTGCTCCTGGTTGTTACTTAAGTAGAAAAAAGATATTAGCTGTTATAGTATTAAAAGAAACCATGCAGGGGTTGGAGAGATGGCTCAGTGGTTAAGAGCATTGCCTGCTCTTCCAAAGGTCCTGAGTTCAATTCCTGGCAGCAACATAGTGCTCACAATCATCTGTAATGAGGTCTGGTGCCCTCTTCTGGCCTACAGGCATACAAACAGACAGAATATTGTATACATAATAAATAAATATATATTTTTTAAAAAAAGAAACTATGTAAGCTGCCAAGAGAGAAAAACAATCAATGGTCTTATCAAGTTGCAATGCTTATGAATGACAAGGACTCTTAAATGTGCAATAGTGACTCAGCTTGATATGACCATTGAAAAGCAATCAATAGTCTTATCCAATTGTGATGCCTATGAAATGTAGCAATGTCCTCTTAAAAGTACAAAGGTAGCTCTTAAATGCTGGTTGCATCCAACAACCACATGATTGCATTTAAGGTTCACACTGTAGGAGTAACTCATTCTTGTCCCTTTATTCATGGTTGATGAGATGATAGAAGTTAAAGGAGTACTCACTACTGCCATTTTCTTAAACCAATATAATAGCTACATCCAAAATTTATTTCCTTAAAACCACATATCTGAAATATTTTCTTAAAGCTATCCATCTTAAATTTATCTCTGTACATTTAGAGAACATAACTAACATGACTACAAGTCTGACAATTACAAGTGACTATTAATTTTCAACTTTTAATTACACATTATAATTTTTAAATAAGCTATGTAAGCATAATCCTGTAAACAAGAGTATACATATACACAGTGTAACAAAATCGGCCTTAAATCTGTATCAATAGATCAAGATTCATACCAATTCAAAGTTTTCAACTCTTTATCAACCCATAAACATAGAAATTTGTAACACAATAAAATGTTTAAATTTTATTAAAAATAAACATTAAATAAAATTATATAAGAGATCCATGAATTTACCAGTCTGTTGGTTATTTCTTCTTTTTAAAAAAATAAAATTCAGAGATTTGGCAAAGGTAATTATATAAACCTGGTTAGTCATCGTCATCAACTTAGACCATGAAACCCAACATGGACAAGTTCAACAGAATGGCTATATACGGGCTACCCATGCATGCATCAGCATTGTCAGGGCATAAATTTTAATAAATTTCAATTATATAAACATATGGTCAGGAAGGACTTGCAAGAAACTCATTTACAGTTTTACAAATTAATGACAAGAGGGTCTAGTAAAGGAATACATTGTAGAGTGTTGTAAGAGGTGGGGGCTGCTGTTTGTCCCACCTGAATCCCGGCCACCCGGCTATCTTAACACTGCCTGCTCATTAGCTCTAGCCTCTTATTGGCTAACTGTTACATCTTGATTATGAGCAATGAAAGCAACACAAAAAATGAAGACCCTCCTACACCAGTAGAAAACTTAGCAACAGTCAGAACAAATAGGCAATTTACTCAGGAGATCTTGTCTTTTTCTACTTCCCATGTGTATTATTTCTATGCATGTCTTAACTCTTAACAATCATTGGAACTCTGTGACATGCCTACATAGTGAATTCCAGGGAAGCAAAGATGACATAGTACAGCTTCTCCAAAACAAACAAACAAATAAACAAACAAATTTCTAGCTCCTTCTGAGTGTCTTTCCCATTAGAACAAAACAAAACAAGCCATGGAAAATTTTATTTGCCCCAGGTTACCACCATTTTCTTTCTTTGTGACTATGTCTGCTATAAGGCATCAGTACCTACTTAAATTGAACTCTGCTCACTCTGATTAATCTCCTGCTATAACAATAATCAGCGAGGAGATAGAAGTACTGCAGTATTGTGGACTTATAGAATGGATTAAAATCTTTACAAAAAGGTGGGCATGTTCCAATGAAGAAAAGGAGTCCTCATTAATGAACTTCATAGTTGCTTTAGGAAATAACAAATTGGCTAGACTGAAGAGAAAAAGACATAGATTTAAAAGAAACACACATTTAAATATTAGAAAAATCCTAGTTATTTTTAAACTATGGTAATTTTCAATTTTAAAAATACTATAATACCAAAGCTACTGTATTAGTCCCTGTTCTCTAGACTCACTTATGAATGAATGAATATCTCTCTGTCTCTGTCTCTCTTTCTCTCACTATCTCCCCCCACACATATACACACATACATACACAATTGGAATTTATTGGAATGACTTAAAGGCTGTAGTCCAACAATGGCTGGCTGTGAATAAAATGTCCAATAATCCATTAGTCGCTGAGTCCCATAGGTCTAGGTGTCCTAGCTGATCTTCTGTATAGGATGGAATCCCTTTTGGAATTCAGAAGAAATAAACTTCAATGCCAGTGAAGAAAATGGATGCCCTAATAAGGTCAGGGCAAGCTGTTGAAGAACACACAGAGTCCCTTCCTTTTCCCATTGTCATTCAAGCAGAAGGTGTGGTCATTCAGCCACAAGATCTAGATTAAAGGCGTGTATCCCTAACTTCAAGATCCAAATCAGAGATCTGTTGTCTTCTTGCTTCAAGATTCAGAGCACAAATAAGCCCTCTATTTCTGAATTATTGTTCTTTCCAGATATAGTCAATTTGACAACCATGAATAGTAATCACAGCTACCAATATGATTTTTAAGTTTAAAGATTAAAATGATCAAGTTTATGTGCTAAAATATCTTCATTTGGAGTTAGATCAAACAAGCATAAAAGATGAATGTTATTAGTTAACTAAAATTGATAATTTTGATTCCATTCCATCTTCAAATGGAATTTCTCTACTTCTCATTTGCCTAAACTGCTATCTAGGAAGCAGTCTTCCTAACATCTGTAAGGCAGTGTCATTTTAAAACCTGCCCTAAATTCAAATGCCATAAAAATACATAAACAGGATCATTTCAATCTTCAAATTACTTTTAATGAACTTGACAGCTTTAACAAATGTGCCTGCTAAAATAGTCTCTTTCAAGTTCTAAAACATATTTTTCAGCAAGAAAACCTATTGAACAAAAAATTAGTGTGGGTAAATGCTCAAGGTCATTAATTTATCTCACTGTGTATCTCAACAACTTAAGATGCTGTAATATGATTGCATTGAAGATCCAGCAGGCATAGCATTTATCCTGAAGCATGGGATTCACAGTTCTTAAGGTACTTGAAACTTTCACAAAGTTTTATGTATTTTTGAAAATTACTCTTTACAGCATTTTAGGCTGTCTCTAAATGATATATTACCCAATTTAATAAAAAAAATCCTGGGTTAAGATGTGAATAAGGCTCCCAATAACCACCTGGAAGAAGTTAATACTTATTGTTTTTCTGCTATGGCAATGTTTATTCAATAGCTATAGACACACAGTCCTTGATAATAGAGCTGTAAACTGTGCATGGGTTCAACGTTATGATGTTCTTGTGCCATAACGATGCAGTTACTGTCACTGCTAAATACCTAACCTATGAAAGACAGAAACAACGATGGAGTTTGCATTCATATATTGTAGAGTGTCAGCAAGCCTCTGCCGACAAACTGATTGTACATTCCGTTATCATAATGTTGGTAATGATTTGTTCTTACAGATGAGCACATGTTCCTTAATGCCCACAATATTTTCTCACAGCACCACAATCCATAGACTTAAAAAAAAACTACTATGCCCATTGTCACAATATTCCAATAAGACACTACCACAGGAAACTTGTGGTATGATCAAATTGCTGCAATTGACTCTCAACTACAAATTTCCTGATAAAACTATGTTTTACCAATGAAAAGATATGTTTGTGGAAACTATTGGATGTCTTAATATAGTGAATTTATGAGGACATCTCAAAGAAAACTATCATTTGTGGCCAAGAAGCCATCTTGAAGACAACACTTACACCTTTTTAACACAGTAAAACATGTTTGGTAATATTTCTTTTGTGACTAAAGCACATGGTTTGAACAAGTTGACGGTAACTCTCACTTAAGATCAAATTACCTGCTAAACGGCTTGTTTTCCCTCTGTCCTTATAATATTGTACTCAATAAATTAATTCTATTCCCAAAGGAGAAATGTTTCCACCAGGAAACATGGTCATGGTTGCATTAAATTGGATGTCCGGATTGCTCTTGGACATTTTGGTACCATCATGCTGCTAAATCAGCAGGAAGTAAAAAGGGGTTCCTGCAGAAGCTAAAGTAATTGATCAATCACCTTCAGAGCTCATTGATTCAATCCTAGCAGCTGGTCAAATTGCCTTTCAGCAGTGAGGATTCTACTAGTTCTGTCATTTATTCAGTGCTCTCCTTTTAACAGATAGACTGCCATTTTGAGTCAATATGGACCATACATGTTTTACTGCTTTGAACAGATGTTAAGGAGTTGATTTTTGCCTCGTAGAGAGAAGATTAGCCAAAATTAGAAGTGGGGATGTTCCGTTTGAGGATGATGTGGCATTAGTTAACTAATGCCAGTATAATCTCTTTAGTTCCTGCATCCAGATCCAAGAAAATATACCATGCTGATATACAAAAGGGATCTTTATAATTCTTAAAACTAAACGTCATTATAAATCTTGAAAATTCAGAAACATATGAAGGAGATAATTTCTGGAAAAATGGCATTATACTTTCTATCACTGAAACTAAATGCCTGATATAATCAAGTACCATCAGTAAGATAGAATTTTGCTTACTCACAGGTTCAGGAAGTTTCCTTCACAGTTGTTTGGTGCCACTTGCTTTATGTTTGGTGTAGCATGCCACGTAGCAGTGTCTTCCACTCATTGATGACAATAAGCAGACAGAAGAAAGAGCTCAGGAATGATTAGAACAGTCAAAAATGTGTTACTCCTTCCTCCCACCAATAACAGCCTTTATGTTTAGTGATCACATCTTACAAAAATAATGCTATCATATGGAATGTTTCATACTGATACCTGAGCAACTTAGTTGTATAAACATGATGGCAATATTATTTAACATTTTAAAAGAGAGCTATTTTTCAATTTTAGCCTTTATAAACACTAAAACATGCCTGGATACTCAAAGTTTCTTTTTTAAAAAAAAAAAAAAAAAACCCTATCTTTTCTCATTTTGCATACCAATCCCAGTTCCTACTACCTCTTCTCCTCTGGATCACCCCACCTTACCCCCACATCCCATCCCCCATCGACTCTTCCAAGAGGGGAAGGCTTTGGGGAGTCAACAAATTCTAGCACATTGCTTTGAGGCAGGACCAATGTGCTTCCCACTATATCTAGGCTGATCAAAGTATTCCTCCAAAGAGAATGGGTTTCAAAAAGACAGTACAAGTGGCAGGGATAAATTCTGGTTTCATTGCAAGTGGCCCTACAATCTGCTTCAGCCATATTACTGTTACCCACATTCAGAGGGCCTAGTTCGATCCTATGCTGGTTCTCTCAGTGCCAGGCCATAGTTGGTGTGCTCCCATTAGCTCACAAAAGCTGTTTCAGTGGGTATCGCCATCATAGTCTTGACCTCTTTGCTCATATTCTCACTCTGCTCACTCTTTTACTGGACTTTGGAAGCTCAGCACATTGCTCCATTGTGGATCACTGTCTCTATTTCCATCACTTGCTGAATGAAGGTTCTATTATGACATTTAAGATAGTCATCAATCTGACTATTGGACATAGCCTGGTCAGGCATTCTCTTCACTATTGCTTAGGGTCTTAGCTATGATCATCCTTGTGACTTCCTGGGAATTTCTCTAGTGCCAGGTTTCTTACTAGTCCTAGAGTGGCTTCCTCAACCAAGATATCTCTTTTCTTGCTCTCCGTCTTTGTCCTTTCCCATCTCGACTCTCCCATTTCCTCAAGTTCTCTTTCCTCCTCCCTTTCTCCCTTTCTCTTCCCCTTCCATCCTTCCTTCTCCCCCACTCCCATGCTCCCAATTTTTTCAGGAGATCTTGTCAGGGAAAGATCAGGGAGATCTTTCCCCTTCCCAGTGAAATTCTCTTTATTACTTGGCTTCTCGGCGGACTTGAATCATAGGCACGTTATCCTTTTCTTTACAGATAGTATCCACGTATGAGTGAGTCCAGACCATGCTCATCTTTCTGGGTTACCTCACTCGAGATGGTTTTATCTAGTTCCATAATTTGCATGAAAATATCAAGATGTCATTGATTTTATTGCTGAGTAGTACTCTATTGTGTAAATGTACCACATTTTCTTTATCTGTTCTTCTGTTTGGGAGCATCTGGGCATCTAGGTTGTTTCTAGGTTTCAGCTATTACAAATAATGCTGCTATGAATGTAGTTGAACTAATGTCCTTGTACTATGATTGAGAATCCTTTGGGTTTATGCCCAAGAGTGGTATTGCTGAGTACTGAGTTAGGTTAATTTCTAATTTTCTGAGAAATCGTGATATTGATTTTCAAAGTCATTGTACAAGTTTGCATTATCACCAACAAAGGAGGAGTGTTCCTCTTTCTCTGCATCTTCTCCAGCATAAGCTATTGTTGGTGTTTTTTGATATTAGCCATTCTAACTGGTGTAAGATGCTATCTCGGAATCGTTTTGATTTGCATTTTTCTGATTGCTAAGAATGTTGAACATTTCCTTAAGTGAGACTCAAAATTTCTAATGACTATGAAATCACAAGAATAATATTACTTTTAAGACACTATTCATATATTTTACTACTTTTACAGTTTGTTTTTAAATTCTTCCATTTGTTAGTCTTCTTAAATTTTACAACTATTCATATATTTCCAAAATTTCAAGTACGCTGCAAACTGTTCTGTTATAACACGTCATATTAACAAGCAATCTCTATAGAATATGGTGCTGATTTTTTAAAATTTTCAATCTGTAGGCCAATTTTTGTAATACTTTTTAATATTGTATATTTAAAAATTCATGAAATTTATTTTAATTGCAATTACTTATCAAGACCTGTAGGTATAAAAATATCTTCCACAAAAAAGATAAAAAATGCTGTCATGGTAAACAATGAATAAATTATATAGTTCCAAGCTTTTTACCTCCTTCTATATTCTTCGTTGGAATTGTTTCTCACATGTGTGATATTATATTTAATGAATATTATTTATTTCAGTTTGCTAATTCAAATAATATAAACTTTAATAATATCTTTGTACAGAATAATTGAAGGATGTTATATGCAGTACTCTATAATTTAGAACAAGTTAGGAATAATGCAGTTAAGACTTATAGAACAATGTAAAATACTTTAAACATCACCAATATACATGATATTATTAGAATCATCAAGAATCACAGATTCCTTACAATATTCCGCTCTTCTCCAGGATTACTACTATTCATCACAGATAAGTAAAAAAAAATTTTAAAAAATTATTTATAATATTTATAAATAAATTGTTCTTTCATCAAGCCTTTACATTATATAAAATACTATATAGTATTATTTGACACTTTCAATTTTGTTCTTCCCCATAATCATTATTTTTTCCTATTCATTATTATAATTTTGAGACTTAAATATGAATATAAATAGCAATACAAATATTGATTTTCAAAAAATGCGAACAATTACAAGCTTATTTTGTTTTAGTGCTATATTCCAAGCTTCAGGTATGATCTTTTTTGTTTCGAAGCATTATGAAAAAAGATGTTGCTTTTTCCAGAAATTGAAATACTTGAAATTCTGAAAATCATATCCTGTCTTCTAGGTGCTTTGTGAAACAGTTCTTCTTGTATTGTGTACTCTCAATATAGAAGTACACTTTTGGAAGACAATTCCACATTATTGAGCCAGGATTTCAGTACAAGAAAACTACTCGATGAAAACATGTCCTTAACTTCAGTTGTCTAGCCATGTTTCCACCCCTTCCTTACTAGATCTCCCTGTTCCAGTTCCCCTATCCACAAGAAACTATCCTAATTTTCGTTTTGTAGGGAGATCTGTCATTTACTCTAAACACAACGTCTGTCGTTCTACAGACTATAGTATAGCTAACATTGATTAATAATTAATGTATGAATATAAGTGAATACAACCAGTGTCATTCTGGTTCTGGGTTATCTCTCTCGGAATGAATTGTTCTAGTTCAATATATTTATCTAGGAATTTTACAATTTTATTTTTTAACAGCTGAATCACACTCCATTCAATAAATGTAACACATTATCTTTAAGGACAATCTAGGTTGTTTCCAAATTTTAAAATGTTTTAAACCTTATTTTTGTTTTATGTGAATGGGTATTATGTCTACATGTGTTACTCTATACAACGTGTGTGTTGGAACCTCTGAGACTGGAGTTAAGACAGTAGTGAGCTGTCATTTAGGTGCTGGGCACTGAACCCACATCCTCTGAAAGAGCAACGAGTCCTCTTAACCCCTGAGCTATCTTCTAAGCTCAAAGTGAATCTTTGTGTGATTGCTTTTGTCATCTTTATCCCAAACATCCATGTCTTCATAAACAGCATATCCTCAAAATGGTTCACATCAAAACTAGTATATAAAAGATGTAATTAAAGATCTGCTATGCATTGCATCCAATAAACTATAACATACCATCTTTTGAGATTCCTTCCCATACTCAATGAAATAGTCTCCATTTATAGGTTTCAATTATCGGCATTGAGATGTCAGATATTATTGACGGACTCCAGGATTCTCCCTTAGGGTCTTTTGTCTAAGCTGTGTGGTGGATATTTCTCATGGCAAAAAATAAATATTTTGTTATTGTATTTCAAATATTAACCCCAGTCTTAAAAGTAGATTTGGTGATAATGCTTGGACTTTTTTTTTCATTTTTAGTCTCTGTCTAAACCTCTTCCACTCTCTAGTCTTTTTTTCTCTCACTCTTTTAACCTGACCTCCCTCTCTCATATTCCAGAATAGTTTCTATCAGTGATCTGCTATTCGATTCATCTTCTAGTTCCTAGCCAACCTCCTTATCATTCATAACAGGCCTTGTCACAGGTCACCTGATAGCTCTCCTTTAAAGTCTACTAATGGCCAAATGCACACTTATATGGGTTATGTATAATCATTACAACACACTCACATGCAAATAGTTAAACTTTGGGGGGTGTACAGTGGCTTGGTTTGTTAGAAATTTATCTCTTTCTATATTCTAGATTGGCCTCCCGTGTGCTGTCTGGTTTAGTGTGGCCTTAAACTAGCAATGAGCTTGCTTAGACTCCTAACTGATAGAATTATACACAACCATCAAGACTGTTTAAGTTATTTATAACTCAATGAAGTAATAAGACTAGAAACTAGACATTTATTGAACTACAGATAATTTGTTCCTTAAAATTTAAGAAGAATTGGAAAATAAATTATTAATAACAAAGGAATTAAATTTTAAATAGTTGTTCAGAATTAAGATGCAAAATACCAAGAACCCTAAGGATGGTTCACATCTTCAAACCTGCATAATAGAAAGGCAAATAAAATATTAGCATAGGTAATGCAAGTCATTTTAGGCAGATTTTCGTAGTGAAAAGCTTTTCAGAGGTTATTCCTAATAGACCCTGATTATTTAAGCAAGAATTGAAATATTCCATGCTAAATAGATAATAAGCTGAGGAGTAAGGTGCTCCTGACTGAAACCTTGCCCTTAAGAGGAATGTAATACTGAATTGAGAACAGAAGTAGCACTTATACCTTAATATTTTCATAAATGACAACTAAAGATTAATGTACTTAAAATAGAGATAATGTAACATGAGGGGCCTGTTTGTAGGGGGTTTTTCTGTCCTGCCCAGCCCCCCAGCTATTTAGTCCCAGAGAAAAATCACACAAAGGACTCTGTAAGTTATAATGCTGATTGGCCCATTAGGTCAGGCTTCCCACTGGCTAACTCTCATATCTTGATTAAGCCATTTTTCTGATCTATGTTAGCCATGTGGCTCAGTACCTTTTTCAGTGGGTCAGCTCACATCCTGCCACTTTGGTGATCTGGGCAGGAGTGGGAGGAATCAACTTCCTCCTCCCCAGAATTCTCCTGCTCTCCTTGCATCATTTCCACTTCCTATCTGGTTCTCCCACCTACACCTTCTGCCTGGCCAATCAGCGTTTATTTAAAACATGATTGACAGAATACAGACAATTCTCCTGCACCAAGATAAGGAAAATTTTAAAACATGAGAACAATATGATTTCAATATTCTATATTTATTTATTATTAATTTATTATTAATATAAAGTAATAACGTATTATTAATTTATTATTAATAAAAACAGAAAGGAATTTTTAAATGAGACATATGGAACCAGTATAAATCAACATACTAAAATTATTTGAGTCTCTCTATGTCTGTGTGTGTGGTTTCTTCTTTGTTTCTTTATTGCTAATTAAGGATCAATAAAAGGAAAACTATTTTTGCTATATCAGTTATTTCTGTAAGTTATATTATATAACCAGTAGTAAAAATATGTTTATATGTGTCATATATTATAGATGGCTTTTAAATATTGCCGAAAATATCCCAGTGAGATCTCAGTGGTCAAAAAGTGATCAAATGTACTTTTTAGGAGAAACAGCAAAACTGAGAAAACACATGATTTAAAAAAAAAAACAAATCTGAGTGTAGAGAGTGAATCAGGTTCTTAGAAAGTGAAGTTCTAAGTGAGTATTAGTTGTTTGACATGAGCCATGTCAGGTAATTTGGGGAAGAAGGCCTCAGACCCATTGGAAATTGGTTGAGCCTTCCCCAACTTTATGTTCAGAGGAATCTGTAGAGCTGTCCTCTGGTCTGAATGTGAATTTCAGCAGTGTGTGGAACTAGGAGTGTTTATGAACAATTGTCCAGTGCACGGGAAAGCAACCAAACATGGTTTGCTCGTTTAGAATGACTGTGACCTGAGACTTCTCATCAATAAGGACATCCTCTCAAGACTATTTAACCTCTACCCCTGCATACACTATAGATATACTGAAGTTCTAGGTTGGTGTACAGGTGATGGAACGTGATTATCCTATCATTCATAGCCTACCTTCCCACACCTTTCCTCGACATGTCTGTATGTTATCTTTTCTTGATTCCTTCATAACCACAGAGAGATTTCTGGACACAAGCCATCTGAGATGCAGAGGCTGTTCAGTACCCAGTATTTGTAACATTCTGTATCTGACTCATTTATCATAAATATGTAACTTTAATATGAAGAAAGCATAACAGTCTATTTCCTGATGGCAGATAGGAAATAAATTAATAAAAATCAAAAACAGAAAATAATTTCATCATACACAATGATAAGGCCAGTAGCACTTTATAAGTAAGAGAAGAAATGCACATTATAATTTTCTAAATTTTTTATCATTTAGAACTGTATGAATAGACAAATTTACTCAAATATTTATATAAATTTATTCTTAAATTTGTTAGTTGGTGTAAATTATTTAAACTGTTCCCTAAAAGTTGTTAAACATACAGGCCCAGAAAGTTGTTCTTTTTTTTTTCCCCAGCAGTAAAAAACAATGACATCTTGACTTTTGCTTGCAAATGGATGGAAATAGAAAATGCTTTACTGAGTGAGGTAACCCAGACACAAAAGGAGGAATATGGTATGTACTCACTCATAAGTGGATTCTAGCCATAATTAAAGGTCTTTGAGCCTGTAATTTGTGACCCTAGAGAAGCTAAATAAGAAGGTGAACCTGAAGAAAATCATATAGTTATCCTTCTGGATATTGGAAGTAGACAAGATAGCCAGGTAACCTTAGGTGCACGGCAGGTGGGGGGGAGTGGGAGGAAGGGAGGATGGTTAGAGAGAAGGGAGTAGGGGAGGATTGGGGAAAGCATGGGGGAATGGGATGGGGGGAGGGAGGAAGGATGGATAGAGGAGCAGGGAAGTATATATCTCAACTAAGGGAGCCATTTTAAGGTTTGCAAGAGACTTGATTCTAGAGGGGTTCCCAGGTCCAAGGAGAGATCCCCAGGTTGTTCCTTGTACAGTAGCGGAGAGGGTGCCTGAACTGGTCTTGGCCCATAACCATACTGATGAATATTTTGCACATCACCATAGAACCTTCATCTGGCAATGGGTAGAGATAGAGACAGAGACCCACATTGGAACACTGGACTTAACTCCCTACGTCCAAATGAGAAGCAGAAGGAGGGAGAACATGAACAAGGAAGTCAGGATCGCAAAGGGTGCGTTCACCCACTGATATAATGGGACTAATCTAATGAGAGTTCACCAAGGCCAGCAGTACTGGGTCTGAATGAGCATGCGATTAAACCAGATTCTCTGAATGTGGCTGACACGAGGACTGTCTCAGAAAGTTGTTCTGAGACATGAGTTTGTGGAAACAGGTAATATCGTGGAGAATAACTCAAGTTTTATTTTTAATTATGTTTTAGTTACTTCTTTAGCATCTGATTATGTTCATATTCATTTAGAGGTTCATAATAAACATTTTTTCTGTTCTGAATTTGCTAAGAGGTTTGTAAGAGCAAGAACTGAGGCACTAGAGTCTTTCAGAAAAGAAAATTATTAATTAAAAAAATTTCAGCATAAAATATTTAGAGTATATTCTTAAGAGATTGGGACCCAGCGTGATTCAAGCCAAGAAGCTTATGTTTTATTTGCAAAGATTTGTTATTTTTTAAATATTAATATAGTTATTTTCCATATTTTTTCAAAAATAGATCAGAGACAAGATCTCTCAAAGGGAAGCAAGAAACTTCTGAACTGTTAACAAAACTGCGATCACAAAATTCAAGGTGTTAACTCTGTCTTTGCTTAAAATTTTATAAATATGCATGAATGGGCAGACATAAAAGTGTTTACTAAGAATGATAACACTTGAATAGACTAATCAAGTACATTTTTTATGCTGAAAACATGAACAATCTTGTCCAATGGAGAATTTTTAGATAAATAAGTTATAAATGTCAATAACTTCATGATAATCTCACTCATTCCAGCTGAATTTAAGTTTGAATAATAGAATAATCTGAATTGGAAAGGTTGTTTCAAGAATATACTTTATAAATTCATGTACTTTAACAAATTACTTTTAAGTGTGTGCTCCTGATATCGTTTTCTTATTTTTATTAGAAATATGAATAAAATTGCTTTCTTACATTAAAATAATACCTATAATGCACATATAAACTTGAACCTTTTTGATTCTGCATGTGACTCTTTATGATAAAATATGCTTTGTTAATAGCACTTGTGTGGAGCATAATAAAATTACACTAATTATTGTAATTCACAGAAAAAAGTCTTTTTCTTCTATCAAATATAGAAATTTTATGAAGGCTTACTTCCACTATGTTTATAGAGAACATACTTGGATAACATCCCTGAATGAAGATATTGGTAAAAATTCTTTAAAATCAATGCTCATAGAAAAGTTTCTTTTCACATTTTTGTTAAAAAAACAAAGCTCTCTTTCTCTCTCTCTCTCTCTCTCTCTCTCTCTCTCTCCCTCTCTCTCTCTCTCACAGACACAGACACACACACACAAACACATATGTAAATTCTGTATCATGTCTGTTCTGAAAGTATAATTGTATGTGCGCTTATATATACATATATATATAATTATATATGTTATTTATATATAAACTAGTCCCTAAACAATAAACAAGATTTTGATTTATCTACAAGTATTTGAAGGTCAAAATTTTAAGTTAATAAATATTGCTCAAAATTAACTAGAAAACTTTTACCTCTAGAAATATCAATAAGTTAATTTGATTATTGAGGTGCCATGCTTTGAAAAAATTTCTCTAGGATCATTGTGTTATAAGTGTTACACTGTGTAATATGTGTTATAAGTTCATTTTTATTTTCAACAAAAGTGTTGTTGTTAGTCCAAGTCTCTGGCCTCCATCTTTGGAGGCCCTATCCCTGTGCCTGCCAAACCTTGACCCTTCTCTGTAGGAGGGTCAAGACAGCCCGCCAAATTCTTGACCACTCGCCTAGTCTATTTAAACTGCTCCCCTGGAAAGTCTCTCCATGGCCTTTTCTTTTTCTCTTGGGTGGTTGTGTCTGGGGCTTCCCAGTTACTCTCAGGGCCACCCAAGAGCATAAGAATCCCATTAAACATGGATATTCTTTAATTTGGCTTGTTGTGATTTGGCTTGATTGGGATTTTTGTGTCAGCAGGGAGCTCGTGTTAGGAATATTCCTAATAAAAAGCTTTTCCCATTACCAAAGTACCATTTCCAAAAGCTATGAAAGTCAGCTTTATCATATATTAAATGCAAAAATATAATTACCTTGTTAAACAATTAATACTGATGTTTCCAATGGTCAATAATGATAATTTAGGAATCATTCTAATTACAAGAAAAGGGAGCACACAGAAATTTGAATGTTTTTTGCCAACATTGACGTGTCATTCCTGATTGGAGCTGTCACTAACATGGACATTAAAGTCCTTATTAGAAAAAAAAATGTGGTACAGACATAAACAGAAAACTCTCAACAGGAAAATCTAAAATGATTGAAAGACACTTAAGGAAATGCTCAACATCCTTAGTTATCAGAGAAATGCAAATCAAAGAACCCTGAGATTCCATCTTACACCTGTCAGAGAGGCCAAGATCAAAAACACTGGTGACAATTTACCCTGGAGAGGTTATGAGGTAAAGGAAACACTATTTCATTGCTGGTGGGAGTGCAAGCTGATACAACCCCTTTGGATTTCAGTATGACAATTTCTCAGAAAATTAGGAATCAACCTTCATCAAGACCCAGCAATACCACTTTTGGGTATATAACCAAAAGATGCTCAATTGTGCCACAAGTACAAGTCATTCAGTTGTACAATAGCATATGAAAAATTAAGTGTCTTAGTAACCTATAATTTAGTAGTGACTGATGAAATATTTCTTTTAGCTTTCATGATATCAACAATTTTAAATTCCACATAACCAGTGACTTCTTAAAATAATTATCTTTCTGTCCCTGGCTTGCTTCACTTACTTATTATGTGTTTCCCAGTTCCACCTGTGACATCATAAGTTGTATAACCCCAATTTTGCATGGTTTTGAGACATCCCATCACGTTGGGAAGCGCATTGTTTGTATTCACTACCTTTTTATTTGTTAGTTACTGTGAATATGGCTATAATTTAGAAGCAATTACAGCAATTTCCTACACAAATTGATTTTATTTTCTTCAGATCATATAAGAATTAGTAAGATTATTTGCTTCATAGTTCTTTTTTTTGGTTTTGTTTTGTTTTGAAGAATTCCCAAATTGCTGTCACAAAGCATGCTTTGGTTTTCCTTAACAGTGATAATATACTGAAGCGCCACCTTCTTCACATCATTTTCTGCACTACTCTTTTAGATATTTGAAAATAGCCTTTATAGCTCTACTGTGACAGAATACCAGTGTGGATTTGATTCATTATTCCACAACATGTAAAGCATTTTTTGCAGTAATCTATTAAACTTTGCACACCTTCTCTTGAGTAAAGATCGTTAGATCAGTTTCCTACTTTGCCATGAGTTCGTTAGGTTTATCTTTTCCTTTGGGGTTGTGAGAATACTGCATACCTTTGCATGAATTATTCTCAGATTATAGTTTTCAGGTATTTCCCCACATTCTTCAGCATACCCTTACCCTTACCCCTTCCCTGCTTTCATTAAATTTATAATATTATTTGTCTATCTTGACTTGGTCCTTTGATCAGTTTAATGTCATGGTGTATTTCTATTGTTTTCTGTCAAAAGTTTCATAAATTCATATCTTATTTTTGAATGGCTAATACATTTAATCTTGAATATATATATGAATAGTGGTCTGGAATCTATTTTTCTATGTAAAACAGAAAGGAAATCATTAGCTACAAATGGAGACATATTCCATGTTCAAGACTGAAAGAATCATTTCTCAAGTCCATGTTACTGCATCTATAGGTAAAATTTCAATGAGCTTAACACCAAAGAAATATTGATAAAAACAAAATAAAGAAGTATTATAATATCCAAACTTAAAATATGCTACAAAGCTGCAGTTGTCCAGTAATCAAATTAGTATGGTGCCAGAATTAACTTGGGCATACAACACTGTAATAGAATAATGAGTCTAGAAGAAACTCAAGCATCCATGTACAGCTCCAATACTACAATTAGTAGTATTCACATTACATATGTTTTTGGACTTAGAGTTTAGGGTTATTACATTTTGTTATTTAATTTTGTATATTTCCAACTTTTATAGGAACAAATTCACTGTGTCCATTGCCATAACATTAATAATTAAAATATTATCTAGCATAATATAATTTCTCAAAATATTTAAGTAAATGAATTAACAAATTATTAATCTATAAAGTCTCAGATTTATAAAGATAAAAATTTATAAAAGCTATGTTTATCTCATCATAATTTTCTGAACTCCTTTTATCTATCATGTAAACAAATAGTTTAGAAAGTTTATTTATACTAAGTCAAATAAGCATTACACAAACACCAAATATTTCCTGATGTCTGTAGCAGCAGTAAAGGTGGGTTAATTTTAGTATTTAGTAGTAATTATTTTAATATTGTCATTAAGCATTAAGAATGTTTATTGTTTTAAGTTATTAGTGTTTAATAAATGACAATAACTCCATATTTCTCTTTTCTCTAGCATGAATAATAAAAACCCAGAAACAGATATTGGGGTTTAACCTGAAGATTAGAAAAACAAAGCAGTCAGCCACTGACTTTTACCTCTACCTCAGACCAAAAATGGGCAAGATCCTGTCTTCATAAAGACTGAAGACTCCATACCTCACACTCCACTGAGTTCTTGTCTCTTCTCCTTTATATTCATCTCTCTGCCCAGCTGTAACACAATTATCTCTACCTCCCTAGTGCTGGAATTAAAGGCATGTAATCCCAAGTGCCGGGATCATCTGTGTGTGAGCTGTTTCTCTTTTAGAGAGATTCAATCCTGTGTGGCCCAGGGTAGACTTGAACTCACAGAGATCCATCTCCTCTGTCTCCTGAGTCCTGGGAGTAAAAGAGTATGCTACTACTCCCTGAACTATATGGCTGGCTAGTATGGTTGATTTGCTCTCTGATCTTCGGGCAAGCATTACTTATTAAAACACAAACAATATATTACTGTACTCCTCTCCTCATCACTATATGCTAGCCTACACCTCTTGCAGAAATCTTCATTGTATAAGGTAGAATAAGATCCTGAGTCTCAGAGGCCAGACCAGCATCTTAAATTCCAGAGATTAGGCCAACTCCTTGAAAACTAAGTGGAAGTTTCCTACCTCACCAGAATCCAGGCCAGCAGCCTGAACTCTGGAGGAACCCAAAGCAAATCACAGGCCACACAAATAGCCAGAACTCCAACACTCTGTTGGACTAGAGGCCTTCCAGGACATCAGAAATCCAGCCACAAATACTGGCAAAAATTTTGATCAATGTCAGGCTCATTAACCCACTCTTACCAATGGACAGGTCTTTCAGACAGAAACTAAACAAAGTAATATTGGAACTAATAGATGCTGTAACTCAAACAGGCCTAATAGATAATCTCCAGAACATTTCACCCAAACAGAAAAGAATAGACCTTCTTCACACCACCTTATGGACCCTTCTCCAAAACTGACCACTTATTTGGTCACAAAACAAGTTTCAAAAAATACAAAAAAAAATGGATTAAGCGCTGTATCTTATCTGATCAACATGGATAAAAGTTTGAGTTCAACAACACAAACTACAGAAAATCTACAAACTCATGAAACCAAAAAAATTCTCAAATGAATTATCAATGGGTCAAGAAAGAAGAAAGAAATAAGTTAGAAGCTTCCTAGAATTCAATAAAAATTAATGTGCAAAATGCCCAAAATTATGGAACACAATGAAATTAGTGCAAGGTATTAAGTGTACGCACAAAGAACTTAGAGATATCCCATACTAGCTACTTAACAGCAGAACTGAAAGTTAGAACAAAAGGATACAAACACCACCAAAAAGAAAAGATGTCAGGAGATAAACTGAGGGCTAAAATTATGAACTAGAAACAAGAGAACAATACAAATAATCAATGAAACAGAGAATTGATTCTTTGAGACTGTACTCCACAAAATTGGAAGTCAGGAACAATACAAGGCTGCCTTTGCTCTCCATATCTCTTCAATATAGTACATGAAGTTCTAGCTACAGCAGTAAGACAAAGGGGATCAAGAAGATGCAACTTGGAGAGGAAGATGTCAAAGTATTATTATTACAGATTATATCATAGGATATACAAGTGACTTCCAAAATCCTACCAGGCACCTCCTACAGTTGAAAAACACCATAGTGAAGTGGCTAACAACAACAACAACAAAAACTCATAATACCTCCTACATACATATGATAAAATGGCTGAAAAAGAAATTAGAGACAAAATGCTTTAACATAGCCACACATAATATAAAATACTTTGAGACTCCATCAAAGCAAATGAAAGCCCTGTATGAAAAGAACTTCATGTTTTGGCTTTTGGAGAATGAAACTAGTGAAGTGTTCAGAAGAAAGAAAGATCTCCCATGCTTTTGGATAGTATTAACAATAAAACTGGCCATCTAGCTAAAAGCAATCGATAGTTTCAATTCAATCCCCATCCAAATACCAATGCAATTTTTTACATACCTTGAAAGAGCAATAGTCAACTTCATATGGAAAAGCAAAAAATCCAGGATGTCTAAAACAATCCTACACCTTAAAAGGACTTCCATAAGTAACACCATTTGTGATTTCATGTTCTACTATACAGATATAGCAAAACAAACAAACAAACAAAAAAAAGGCAAAAAAAATCAACTGCGTGGTATAAGCATAAAAACAGAAAGATGACTCAATAGAATCAAATTTAATACTCAGACTTATTTCCAGCCGACTATGGACCCTTGATTTTCAACAAAGATGTCAAACTTATATAATGGAGACAAGAAACCATCTTTAACAAATGGTGCTAATCTGATTGGATATGGGCAGCATAGAGATTCATATCTATCACAGGCACAAAGCTCAAATAATGTGGATCAAAGACTTTGACATATATCTAGATACGCTAAAATAGATGGAAGAGATAGTGGAAAACAGTCTTCAACACAATGCCCCAGGAGACAGCTTCCTGGATAGAATACCAATAATATAGGCACTAAGTTCAGCAATTAGTAAATGGAACATCAAAATGAAAAACTTCTGGAAGGCAATGGACACCATTAATAGGACAAAATGGCAGCCTACCGAATGGGCAAAGATCTTCACCAACTTCACATGTGACAGAGGGATGATATCCAAAAATATATGAAGACCTCAAGAGACTAGTAAATGAAAATGGAAAAAGTAAATTTAAAGTAAAGTAAATTTTAATTAAAAAGTGGGGTGCAGATCTAAACAGAATATTCTCAACAGAAGTATCTTAAATGACAGAGGAACACTTTTTTAAAAGAATGTTGAGCATCCTTAGACATCAGAGAAATGCAAATAAACTGAGATTCTGTCTCACACCAATCTGAATAAAATTAAAGCCACAAGTGAAAGTTCATGGTGGCAAGGGTGTGGAGCAAAGGAAGTACTCTTCCATTGTTGGAAATCAATATGATTGTTTCTCAGAGAATTGTAAATCAATATAGCCCAAGGCACATGTATACCAATCTTGGGCATTTACAAGATTGTAAATTACATTGATTGGTCTCAATCATACCATAAGGACACCTCATCAACTATGTTCATAGTAGTTTTATAAACAATACCCAGAAACTGGAAGCAGCCAGAATTCCCTCCACTGAAGAATGAACACAGAAAATGTGATATATACATACATATATACATATATATATATATATATATATATATATATGGAAGTATTACTCAACTTTTCAAAAGAGTTACAATATGAAAATTTTTCCCAATTGGATGGAACTAGAAAAGATCACCCTGAGTGATGTACCTCAGACCCATAAAGACAAACATGGTATGGACTCACTTATAAGTGGATATTAACTGTAAATCATTACCATGCAACAATCCACAGACCCAGAGAGGCTAGGTAAGAAGAAGAACCCCAAAGAAGAACTCATGGCCCTCCCTCGAAAGGGACAAAGAACAGATCTGCAGGGAAGACTGTGGGGAGATGGGGTGGGAATATAAGGGAACAGGTTGGGGGTGAAGGGGAAGAGTCTTAAAAGGGATTATTGGAAAGGGAGAGGCATTTCAGGTTTCGGTAGAAACTTGTACAAAACAAATTTCAAGGAACCTACAAGGATGACTCCAATCTAAGATTCCTAACAGTAGGGGGTTGCATTGATTCTGAAGAGGGGGAGGAAAGAAAGTAGGAGCTAATGGGGTCAAGGACATCCGAAGAAATCCCACAGAATCAACTAATCTGGTGTCACAGGAGCTCACAGAATCTGAACCATCAACCATGGAGCATGCATGGGACTGGCATAGGACCTCTGCATATATGTGACAGTTGTATGGCTTGGTCATCTTGTGGAACTCCTATATTGTGAGTAGGGGCTGTCTTTAACTCTTTTGCTTCCCTTTCAGACTCCATTTCTCATATCGGGTTTCCTTGCCCAGCATGGTAATAAGCCTTACTGCAACTTAATATGCTATCGAAAGGAAGCCTGCCTTTTTCTGAAAAAAAAAATAGAGGAGTGGATTGGAGGTCTGGACAGAGGGGAGGTGGGAGTGGAAATGGGAGAGGAAGGAAGGAAAACTATGTTTGGAATATAAAATAAATAAACTTTGAAAAAAGGAAAGAAAGAAATATATAAATTCTATAATATGATACTAGATACATTTTACAGAATATTTAATATGTGAAACCATGTTAGTTTGAAAAAGCAAAGTTGTCATTCAGAGATCTTAATATCCCACAATAACACCAAGGCAAAAATAAAATCCTTAATAAGATGTTCATTAAACAGTTCAATTCAAAAATGTTTCACAAATGGTTATATTACGACAGTGTAGTGATTATGTGAAGAAATATTACACAGAAAATTAAATCAGAAGTCATTGAGAAATAACCAAAACTACTTGCAGAAGAGAATCCTTAGACTTGTACAGTATTCCAATGCCTCAGATTTTAGTGTCACTGCAGAGAGTGTCACCCCCTCCCTTTGCTCTTCTCCCCTGACCTTTGCACTGTTGTTTCATTTTACTATAGCAACAGTCAAAAGCTCAGCCTTGCATAATAGGCTGATGTGATCAAAAGCATGTTGGCTTAATATAGTACTGACCCAGCAAGCTATCTAGGACTAGCTGCTCGCATTGTCTGACAAATGTCAAGCATTATTGTTTTTCTCAAAATTTAAAATACCCCACAGCATCCCAATTCTGATGCGGCTTCCTGGGGCACCTCAGTGCACAGCTGAGCACACCAGATTAAAAATAAAACGGCACAAGAATTGCCATAGTTGAGAAGCTTGAATTCTAGTTTTAAGGAGAAGCCCTCTGTATGAACAAAGAATTTTCTGTCTTTCCTTCAGAAAATGAGCATCGAGAAAGACATGGAGGTGACAAAGGAAAGATTTTCCAGGAATAAATTGCCATCTCTTGTGAAAGGAGGACAGGCAATGCTGTACAATCACACACACACACACACACACACACACACACACACACACACACACACACACACAGAGTGAGAGAGAGAGAGAGATTATTATAATTATCAAATTCATTGCCAAAATTAAGTATTGCCAAAGGTGAGCACATTTTGCACAATGATGGAACTCATGTTTTCTCTGACAGCCATAGCCTAACTGTATTCCACACACTCACGAACTGTAGAAAAAGCAACCATCTCGGATGCCCTCCTTTCCCTGCCTAGCTTCCTGCCTGTGCTGCCAATGAAGCTGAAGGGGCGTTCCTGCTGGGGTAATATTGACAATGTCTGCACCATATTATGTGGCCCATGCACCATAAACAGCATAGAATGCCTGCTTATAATACTTAATAAGATGAAAACTATTTAGATTTCCTCTCATTGTAGTGTAGGTTTATTTTTTCTATTCATCTTTGAGATTTTTGACATTGTATTGTGACTAATGTCATACAATTTATCAAAACCAGCTAATGCTCTCAGAGCAAAATAAGGGGTTTCATTAAAGGGCTTACTATAGAGAATTCATCACCATTCCTCTTCAAATCAGTGAAGTATTTCAATAGCTTTCTCTATAAAGCTTTTCATGACACTATTTAATTTATAATTCACAATAGTTGTTCAGTCAGGATACTCTGTTAAGCTAATTGTTAGCCACTTAGGTGCGAGTTTATTCTCTTTTGCAATTGACTCTGCAAAATTCTTTTGTTGCTGATTCCTTATTCTGCTCAATAATCAAAGTTTGATGAAAGAAAAGTTGTATGGGGAAGATCTATGGCTTAATCATTCATATTACATGCATGCTACTTTCCTATATTTTGTTGAGAATTTCCATAAATGCAGCTGCTTCAACTGTATAAAAAACAGAAAGATTGATTTAACCTCACCACCCAAAAATCTCAGAGAAATGAGTTATTAAGTAGTCCATGAATATGGGAGATGGCAAATCTTTTAAAAGACTAAACTTGAAAAATACTTTATTAATTCATTAAAAAGTATCAAATTTGTTATGATAAGTTTTAAAAGAATGTAAATGTAATACACACAGTAAAATTGTCCTAAGAGATGGGAAGACATCAATAAGACATGCATTTTACAAAAAGATTTTGCAGATAATTCTAGAAGTTCCCTAGTTGTAAGCAATGGTGTTGTTGCTCTGTATGTGTGATGGGGTTGGTTTTTGCCTGTGTTTCATTGTCTCATGAGAAACTTTAGCAATTTACACAGGCATTAAGAGAAAAAAAAGTTCTGCCTCACCTGGGGAGGTGGGGAGGAGAGAACGTGGACCTTGGCAGTCAGGTGCTATTAAGGCGAGCAAATACATGGTGAGCCCATGACCAGGCCTGGGCTGTTGTCAGGCAACAGTCATGTCTGGTTCTGTGGCCCTGCTGCAAAAACGAACTGTGTTGATGTCCAAGACTCCTGTTCCTACCAATTGCCGAGAGGATAGGGCTGCAGAGAGCTGGCCCCAGTCCACACTGGCTGGAGCCCTCAGAAGAGTTGGCCCTGTACTCCACCTGGGCATCACAGTAGAACTGACCCTGTTGACAGGTGAAGAGAGGCAACCACAAAATCCTGAGCACGGGAAAGTCGACCTTACTACTTGTCTGTCATGCGGTGTCGTGGACAATGGAAAGATGCCCTCCCCCTGACCCCTCACCCCTTGACACCTGAGCACAAGAGTTGATTCTGCCCTTCACCAAATGCTGCAGCACTTCGGAGAGTGGGTACTGCCCCTCACCTGGGCAGCAAAGGAGAACTGACACGGTTGGCGCAGGCATGGGAGAGTCAGCTCTGAAGGAGTCTGAGTGGGAAAGCTGGCCCCACACCTCTTGTCTGCCACAAGGTGGCATGGGCAAGGGAAATATGCACTTCCTTCTTGTCCCTTTCCATCTGTGACAGAGATGACCCTGCCCCTTACCAACTGCAGCACTTTGCCTAGATAGCCCAAAAAATAGAAACTTGTTGATTGGTGGTGTAGGCGAGCACATGATTGGGGAAGACCTGGCCCTGATTCTCATGTGCCATAAGGTAGCATTGGTGAGAGAGAGAAGGTCTTCCACTCTCTCCCCTCACCACCTGGAGCAGGAGAGAGAGAGAGAGAGAGAGAGAGAGAGAGAGAGAGAGAGAGAGAGAGAGAGAGAGAGAGAGAGAGAGCAAGCTCTGGGCATGAAAGTGGGAGAACAGGCCCAGCTACATCATCCCACCTGAGAAACTCAACTGGCCTGAATGGTGTGGTGTAAATGACCTTGAGAGTAAGGACACAGATCTGCCCGTTTCTGCCTGCTGCAGAGTTAGCTGGGGAAGTGAAGAGCTGGCAATGAGAACGAAGAAGAGTTCACTGGTAGGCTGTCAAGCCCAGCTAGCATCCAGGCCCAGCACCAGGGCTTTGAGTTGGCCTACTCTAACACCCACCCCAGGTGTAATCTACTGAGCACGTGAAAGGTCCAGTTCCGCAGATCCAAAGCTGCAGGATCTCCATGACAATTACACAGAGCAATATCAGGATGTCCAAGAGAAATCCCAAGGAGGTTCCAGATCAATAATCATTCCAATAAACATTAGCAAGTAAATATGAGTAAACTAAAGACTTACTGAGTAAGTCACACACTGTGGCTTCCATGATGAGATTTTTTTTTCCTTTTCTTGTAAATTCTCTTTTCTTTTCTTTTTGGGAGAATTTGAAGGGGCAAAGGGAATATACAAAGGGGTGGGGAGATGAATGATATAAGCATGCATGATTTGAAATCCACAAAGATTCAACAAAAACTTTTTAAGAAAAATATTTCTACAGAAAGAGAATTCTATAGGTTTTGCTTACTACTGAAATGGAATGAGATGTTGAGAACCAGGAAATGGCCAACAGAGTGACACTGGGCACACAAATAAGAAATATTCACCTCAAAAATTTGTATATGATTTTCTAAAGATCTCAAATTAATAAGCAATCATATATAAAATGAAAAAATTATATGTACCAAATTTCCCCAAATATAATGTTTCATGTGTTTCAAATATAAAATGTTTCAAATTATGTATTATATAGGTATATGTTGTGTTTTTAAAATATACACACATATTTATTTGAATATGTATATATATGATGATCATTTATATGATATATATGTACATGTATATATGACTTGTATGAATCACTGATAATATATGTGTGTGTATGCTTGTGTTTGTGTTTATTTTCATGGATTCACTGTTGATGAATATTTAAAATGGCAAAGCAATTCTTTCCTGAAGATTTTAATAGTTTCAGGTGATTGACTTTTTGCATTCCTGTAGACGGTTTTCTACAGAAGCAAAAGCTATGCCTGTATGACTTCCATAAACAGGAATCCTAGCACTTTTATTTGTAATAGATGAAAACTGGGGACAATCTAGATGACCCCCAATAGTTGAATCAACAACATTTGTTCTTAGTGAGAAATGAAAAATCTAGATATACTAGTATAAATAACACTGATGAAAAGAAGTCAAGTACAATATATGCTGCACATGCGTGTAGATAATACATAGAAAACTTCAGAGAGGGGAAATACACTATATTACACAGAAAAAAAGAAGACTAAAATTTTTTGAGTTATCAGGAGATTAAAGAAATGCAAGGAGGACTTGAAAGCTGTTGAGAGTGTTCAGTTTGTTCTGAATCTTGACTTGGTGCTTATTTTTTTTAAGAAATGTATATTGTTAAATCTAATGGAACCAACTGGAAGCATTTCCTAGACTATTGCCTCTTGTCCACAAACTGATGGTAAGGCCCTCTTTCTGAAGATAACACCAACATATTTTATTGAATACAAGAAATCAAGCTATTGTCCAGAGCTTTCACCCTACTGAAAGGTGTTTATGGTACTAGAAGATAGTCTATACTCCACCAGAGGTTGAAGGTACCAAAGACACAATCCATTTGATCTAAAGTAGTGAACTGTTACACAATATTCTGGTGCACTAATTTCACAAAATTTGCAGGAGTACCAAACCATAATCTGATTAAGTTAAAGCCCCGTTCCATGAGATGGAATCAAAGCATGATTGGTTGACTGAGAACTGTAACTAGATAAGCCATAAACCTATAGGAAAACAAATACTACTGCTCTGCTAAAGGAACATAGAAATATAAAAACTTCTAATGACATTATGATATATCTGAAGATCAGTGTCTTGCTCAGTGATCATCAGATAAGCTTCTACCTGTAGTAAGTGGAAACAAACCCAGAGATCAATTACTGGGAAATGTGCTTTTAAAACACTGAGTCCTAAATGGGATATTTCCACCAAACCTATCCTTTCAACTCTCCAAGAAGCTTGTAGAAAATGTTGTAAAAGAGAAGATTGTAAGAGCCATAGGGGATGGAAGCTTTAAAAAAAATTAAACCCTTGTAGATAAAACAGAACTGATGCACATAAAAGTCTATAGAGACAGAGGCTGCATGTAGAGTGTCTACACAGGTCCACAACAGATGTGGTCTCAGCAATGACAGGGGAAACATATATTATTCCCTACACCTAACTATGAAGCTGTCTCTAACTGAAAATATTTCACAATGGAAAACTAATTTTTTCCAATGGAATCTCACAGAATACACAAAGCATACTCAAAAGGAGGCCCTGGGCCAGCAGTAGAAGGCCAAACAAAATGATCTTGATAGTATTTATGAAGATTGTTTTGTTTCATGATGGCTTGTCTGGGAATATCTTTTTTGAAATCTTATGGATCTTTTGCTTATATATCATGGTTTCTGATTTTGTGTTTCTATAAGTTTACTAGTATGTATATGTATGCATATATGTGTGGTTTTCTTTTTTTACTTGCTGGTTTTTTTATTATGGCATTTTGTTTATATGGTTATCTGTTTGTTTTCTAGAGATAAGGAAAGTGTGGAGTAGGATAGTTGGAGAGGTGGGAAGATGTGGAGGATCTGGGATCTCTAAGTGTTGACTGAGGTTTTGGTGTAGGAGTTTCTTTGGTTTGTGTGTTGCTTTTATTGGTTAATGAATAAAGAAACTGCCTAGGCCTAGTTGATAGGGCAGAACTTAGGTAGGCGGGAAAGACAGAACTGAATGCTGGTAGAAAGAAAGGTGGAGTAGGAGAGAACCGCCATGAAGCCACCAGAGATGGACATGCTGAATATTTCCCTGTAAGCCACTGCCATGTGGCAATATACAGATTAATAGAAGTGGGTTAAATCAAGATGTGAAAGTTAACCAATAAGAGGCAAGAACTAATGGGCCAAACAGTGATTTAATTAATACAGTTTTTATGTGGTTATTTCAGGGCTAAGCTCGTCAGGCGGCTGGAACAACAAGCAGGGCCCTCATTGCAACAGGGTTTCTGTCCTGCCTGGTCTCTCAGCCATTTAGTCCAAAACAAACAAACAAAAGTCTACATTAATTATAAACTGATTGGCTTATTATTTCAGACTTCTTATTAACTCTTATAACTTATATTATCCCATAATTCTTGTCTCTGTTAGCCACGTGGCTTGGTACCATATTTGGCAAGGCAGTCACATCTTGCTTCCTCTGCGTCTGGGTGATGGCTGCAGAATGAGTGTTTCCTCTTCCTAAGATTCTCCTGATCTCCTTGTCCCACCCCTACTTTCTGCCTGGCTACTGGCCAATCAATGTTTATTTAAAATACAATGACAAGGAACAGATTGTTCTCGCAAGGCACTCCCCCCTTTTTTTAAAAACAAGAACTCTTCTGAATTGAATCTCCTTTTTAGCTTTTCTCCTTACCATTATTCATAAGAACTTGTAACCAACATTGAAAACAAAGGCAAACATCCATAATCCAGTTTTTGGGAACGTGAGTGCAGTTTTTCTAGCTACTTCCTGCTGATTGGGGGTGCTGATAATCTTATGGGGGGGACCGAAAGAAAATTTAAGATGTTAGAAACAAAATATTTTATATCTCATAAGCAATCATGTATGAAATGATAAAAATAATTCAGTAAATTTCTCCCATATTAGCATAGTAGTACAATTATCAATACATACATATATGTGCAGTTTGAGTGTGTGAATGCGTGTCTGTGCATATAGGTATGTAGAATTTGCAATTTTAGTAGAGTTATAAGTACATAATGATGACAGGTCTTTCTGAATTTTTAACTATTTTCTTTTGGGTCTTATGTCACTCACACTTAAGTGGAATAAGAATTAGGAATCTGTGAAAATGTAATTGAAATATATTTATTTGGCAACGGTTTAAAAATTAACTCCCTCTGTGTTTTATAACATTTCTATCATGAGTAGGACCAATATATTATAATACTGGGTGCTATAATGTGCTTTGTTTACATGAGAGTATGTTCAAGAGATACACAATAATTTTTTTTTGTACTGTACCAGAAAAGATAGTGTAACATCTTTGACTATACATGATCTTGTACTAGAAGTGTTTGCTGCTGAATATGGAGTTCTTATCAGTTGAGCATTGTCATGATTTGAAGAGGCTGTGCCTTGTCCAGGCCATATGAAAAAGCTCAAAGTGCCAAACATTTGTCTACAAAGTCCAGCCTAGGGTCTACAGGAATAGCAAAGGAGCTTCAAAATAGTCTAGGATGGGTACCTGAGTCACTACCAGGCTTGCAGCTTTCTTGGTGTTTTGATTAAAATTCTATCTTTAACTGCTGATGTATCTCTCCAGCCTGGTTTTGACTTTTCTACTTAGCCTCTGAAAACATAATATAACATAATGTCTTATCTGAATTGCTGATCTGTAACCTGTGTAAACCTCTTGAAGTTTTCCTTTAAGCCACTGAGTTTAGGAGTAGTTTGTACTCAGTACAAATAATAGCTGTTTGCTTATATGGTTGTTATTCTAATAACCATATTCAATATCTTTTTCTTTTAAAGAGCTAAAGTATTAAAAATAATACTGCAGGTTTTATTTAAATATAGATATAAAACTCTGGAATCCCAGATGTTTGAGACTCTCCAAGCATGTAGATAAGCCTGAATTAGAAATGGTAGGCATTATTTTCATAGGCTGGCAGAAGTTCTGCTCTGTGAGAACAGCTGCTGGCTTTAAAAGAGTTAGGCTTGCACAGATTTAAATGCAAAACTAATATTGTCTTATTAAAAACGCATTATTGCCTGTTTACTCTGCCCAATGACAGGCACAAACAAATATATCTTTGTTTATAATTCAGAGATTAAAAATGCGTATTGACATATTGTATTCAAGGGTTTTTGACAAACGTGTTTCTGTTGCACACATAGTGCTATAAAAATATAGAACTTATGCACGCACGCACACACACACACACACATATATATGGGTTGAATTTAATTTTTTAAAAGTATTCCTTTTCTACTATTTCTTTGTAACAAAAAGAACAGTACTATGAATTTCTGGGAAGCTGAAACCAAGAAAGTCTTGGAAACTTCAAGTATCTGATGTCAAACTTCCCATCACTTATGGTGGAATAACTGTGACTCCATTAGCAATTGGCTATAGAGGTAGAATATTTTAAACATGCCTTGACCATTAATGTTTCCAACATTAGATTATTTTTGAATAGAGAATATTTGCGTATTGATAATGAAATAGCTTGGTAATAAAATCTCAGCTTAAATAATAAACTTCAGTATCTTCCACATATTTTGACCTGATAATTTTATGGTGCTGGAGAATTGTCTGTATTCTGTCAATCGTGTATTTTAATAAAACGCTGATTGGCCAGGCAGGAAGTATAGGTGGGTCAACCAGACAGGAAGTAGAGGTGATGCAATGAGAATAGGAGAATTCTGGGAAGCAGGAAGCTTCCTCTGCCACTCCTGCGGAGACCACCGAAGCAGCAACATTTAAGCTGACAGCTGAAAAAGGTACCAAGTCATATGGCTAACATAAATAATGATAATGGATTAATATAAGCTACAAGGACTAATAAGAAGCCTGACCTAATGGGCCAATCAGTTTATAATCTTATGGAGTCCTGTGTGTAATTTTTCTTTGGGGTTTGCCGGTTGTGGGGTACTGGGCAGGACAGAAACCCCAATAAGCTGGCCCCTCATGTTACAATTTTATAGTAACTTACACAAGCTGAGTCATTTTTGAAAAAGATACTTCCATTGAGAAAATGCTACAAATGTATTGGTGTAGTAAGAGGAGTGGTGGGCTGCATCCCACTGCCCAGCTAGCTTAACCCCTGAAATAACCACACAAAAATTGTTTTTGTTTAAACACTGCCTGGCCCAACATCTCTAGTCTCTTATTGGCTAACTCTCACATATTTGTTTAACCCATCTCCATTAATATGTATCGTCACTTAACTGTGGCTTACTGACATGAGTCTAACCAGCGTCTGTCTCAGACAGGAAAACCATGACAGTTGCCACTCTGCCCTTCTTCCCAGAATTCAGTTCTGTCTACTCTGCCTACCTAATTGCTGCCCTATCAAAAGGGTAAGGCAGTTTCTTCATTCAACCAATGAAATCAATACATAAACAGAAGGACCTCCTACACCAGGTTGGCTTGTGGACACGCCTTGGTTCATTTCTTTACTGATTATTCTGTGGAAGGACCCTGCTCACTGAGTAGTGTTAACTCTTGGCTGACAGACTTATGTTTCACAGAAAAGCATACTAAACAAACCATGAGGAGTAAGTCAGTAGACAACCTCCATGGCTTTTACCTCAGATCCTGATACAAAACTTCTGCCTTGACTTCCTATCCTGATTTCCCTGATCAGTTGACTGTAGAGAAATAAGATATTTTCTTAGGAATTTGATTTAGGCCACAGTTTTACACAGCAATGTAAATTCTTGGTTTTGTTATTTTTTTGTTTGTTTTTTTGTTTGTTTGTTTTTGGAGATAGAGTTTCTCTCTATCTTTTGAGCCTGTCCTGGAACTAGCTCTTGGACACAAGGCTGGATGGCCTCAAACTCACAAAGATCCACCTGCCTCTGCCTCCTGGGATTAAAGACATGTGTCACCATTGCCCAGCATGTTAACTTTAGCTATATGTTTTTGTTTGTTTGTTTTTCTTGTTTGTTTCTCTGTGTAGCTTTGTAATCTGTCTAGCACTAGCTCTGTAGACCAGGTTAAGCTCGGACTCAGAGAGGTCCTCAAGCCTCTGCCTCTCGAGTACTGGAATTAAATGTGTGTGCCACCACTGCCCTGCCCGGCAATTACACATTTTTATAAGCATGGTTAAAGGTAATTTTAGATATTATTTTTCTTAGTATACCTTCATTCTCACTGCAACTCATGACATGAATTCAAAAATTGTATCTTTCTATTATAGCATCAAGCTGGCACTCAATTTAAAATAATTATACCTTAATTGCCATCATATAACCTTCATCCAGTAACTGATGCAGAGATATGCAGCTAAGCACTGGGCCAAACTCCTGGAGTCCATTATAGAGAAGGGGGAGCCATATTATGAACAAAGGGGCCAAGAACATAATGTGATTACACAGAAACAGCTAACTCGAGCTGGTGAGAATTCACTGACTCCCGACTGACAGCTGGGAAACCAGCATAAGACCAAACTAACACTTCTGAATGTGGGTGACAGTTGTGTGGCATGGGCAGCTTGTGGGGCCATTAGCAGAGGAACCAGTATTTACTCCTAGTACATGATCTTGCTCTTTGGAGCCCATTCCCTATGGAGTCATACCTTTCTCAGCCTAGATACCATGGTCCTGACTCAAGTGATGTGACAGACTTTGTTGGCTCCCTATGTGAGGCCTCATCCTCTCTGAAGAGTGGGTGTGAAGTCGGGTTGGAAAAAGGTGGAAGGAGTGGGAGCAAGGGAGAGGAAACGGAAATTGGTATTAAAATAAGACTGTTTTAAAAATTATTTTTTATATTTTATATTTATGACCTTTTTGCATGCATGTATGTGTACCATGTACATGGAGTACCCACAGAGGCTAGGAAAGGGTTAAGGATTCTATGGAACTTATGATTGTGACTCGCCCAGGTGGTCCTTGGAAACAGCAACCTTGCCCTTTGCAAAAACAGAAAGTGCTTATAGCCACTCATAAAAATGGTTAATTTCAGTGGATTTTTGACTTGTATTTTCAGATTAGCATGGTGAACCCCCATCACATGGTTGAACATATCTGATACAGTTTAAATTCTCTAAGTGCCATCCACAAACATTTTTATTAGTATCTGACAATACTAAAATCAGATCAGCTGATTCTCAGAAACATGAAAGTTGTCACATAGGACTATTTTCTTGCTTGTCATGGAATTTGAGTTGATGATGCGTTATATTTGTGAAAAACTTGTTTAATGATGCCAAGATGTGTTCTTTTATGTTGCATTTGTTTAACTCTGTGAAGTTGTGTTACTTTGCCTGTCTAAAACACCTTGTCTAATAAAGAGCTGAACGGCCAATAGCTAGGCAGGAGAGGAATGAAGGTGGGGTTTTGGCAGGGAGAGATGTTAGATAGAAGAAGAAGAACATGCGAGGAGGAATGAGAAAAGAAGGAACGAGGATAGAGGTCAGTCAACCAGCTACACTGCCATGGAAAAAAAGGAAAAAAAATAGAATAGAAAAAAAATAAAAGCCCGGAGGCAAAAGATAGACAGAATAATTTAAGTCAATAAAAGCCGGCTAGAAAGAAGCCAAGTTTAGGCTGGACATTTATGTGAAGTAATAAGTGTCTCTGTATTTATCTGGGAGTTGGCTCACGGGTCCCCAAAAGAGAAAAGAGGAAAAAAAATAGTAACTACACTTGCAAAACAGTATGGTATTGCCTGTAGTGCCTATTTATAGAGCCAAAAGAGAACTATTAATCCTTTTTGCTATCATATTTTATGTTTCTTAAAGCTTGTTTGTTTAAATTATTCACCAGAAATAATACCCAATATTTTAGACTTTTATCAGAATTATAATTCAACTTTGACATGTATGGCAATATAAACATTGAGAATTAAGAAAACTGACCAAATATCCTATTTAAAAAGCAGCATTGTCTAAAGCGTTAGCAAGAATACTGAATAAAGAGCTGTTTAAGAAGATGGGCTGGAATAAGAAAAATTGGTGAGCATTTTAATGTAACTATCACAGTTACACTGAAACACAATGCACATGCCAGGGTGGTAAAGCCTTGAGAACGTTAATGAAGTGGCTGAATTAACGGAATCTTTGCTCTTTCCTTTGTCCCACCTTGATTTCAATGAAGATATCTAGCAGATCAATGAGCTGAATCGCAACAGCAGAGCACATGGTTCAGCCTTGCAGGAGAGAATTAGGATGAATGCAGTAGTGAGAGAGTTGACAATGGGGATGGCCTGGCCTTAGTGCTGCTCACAATGAAGCTTTAATCAATAGCAGGGGTTAACAAGCCAGTTATCTCAAGGCCATTTCTGCTTCATGGGTAATAGATAATTTACAATAATAATCTGTTTCTGGAAAAGTCCATAGAATTGTTTTAAAGATTCATGAGATAATGATATATAGGGCTTTTTTTTTGAGAAGGTCTATCTTTTGAATCAAATACAAAAGAGCACGCAAAAAGGAGAGTTTAGGGTTATTGTGACTGGGTTGATAACAGGGTGTTTTATTTTTCTTTTCAATTTAATTCACAAAAGAAATTCTAAGAGTATTTTTTTTCTTATTCTTCAACCACATAGCAGATAGCAATATAGAAAAGAGAAACCAAATAATACCCTTCAGAACAAGGTTTGTTTGATGTTTCAAACCTTGGAACGCCTTTAGAATTAAATCTATAATAGTGTTTTGATGCTTAATGTCATTTTATTTTCCTTTCATGTTCTCATCTGGTATTAAGTAGCTCTTTAGGCTAGTACTGAAACCTATTCAACAGGGAGGTGGATGTCCAGAAAAACTCAGAGAAAAGGAAAGAAAAGGTTTGTTGATAGCAGTTTTGAAAGAAAATAAAAAGCAACAGCTACTGAAAGTAAAGAGAGAGAGAAGAAAAAAAAACAGCAAAAGGCAGCTGAAGGGACAGATACCTCTCCAGCCACATTACTGACACTACAGGAACACAGATTTCTACCACAAAGTCTTTAACAATGAATTCATATTGGTTTGTTAAACTTTTAGAGGGGAGAAGAGGTGGAGGGGGGATTGCTTCTGTTATTACAATATGTGCTCACATACTCTGTGAGACAGGACTCTCTCCCTGCCTCTTCGCCCCTGCTGTTTGCCTTCAGGCCATTTCACTGTTCATTAGCACCTTCACCAGAGTGGGTAGGGAAGCAAAGTCACTGCAACAAGAGGCAGTCAATTTTACTTCTCATTAGAGGCTCTGACACACAAAAATATGGTGGGTGGAGTTAGAGGCAATAGCTAAAGAGAGACTGGGCAGTATCCATCTTATCCTCTTGTCCAAATCTTTCTGAGCTGTTAATATCAGATGTAATTGCGCATTGAGTGTATCATAAAACATTTCCATAGCAATTACTAACATGGTTGTAGAAGGGTAACAAAGCACTTGCTAAGGTAATTATCTAGGTCAGCTATTCCCATTCTTAGCTTCATCAGAACACCTGCATGGGTTTTAAAATTTTCTCTTAATGATAAAATGTTGGGCTCCACTCATTGAGTTTCTGATGGAATAGGCGTTGCTTGATGCCCGAGAATAGGAATTTCTACCAAGTTCCTCCTTGCCGCTGTTCCTGAAGTACCACACACACCATCAAAACCCACAAATCAGTCTGACTGGGGAAACACTGCAGACAGAAATATTGATGATTTATTTTAATATTTGTTTTGCAAAGGACTTATTAATCTTTATTTTATTTCTCACCAGAATTCTGGCTGCCATGCTATTATTTTTTGACATAGTCTAACTTGTACGTGAAAAGAAAACAGAACAGCAATTGAGGTTAAATGTCTATAACCATATTGGAAAAGACTAACGGCAGAAATATGCACACAGGAACATCATACAGACCAGACAGAGCAGGTTGAATTTAGGAATAAGTATGACTGTATATGCATGTTTGTAAAAAAAATTCTACAAAACAAGAGGCCATGGATTTCTAAGGAGAGCAAGGTGGTGTATTTGGGAGAGTTTCAAGGATAGAAAGGGAGGAGGGAAATGATGTAATTATAATCTCAAAAAATAAAATAAATACTTTTTAAAGTACAGTATTTAGAGGATTACTTAAAAGTTAATTTTCATAAGAGTCATATTTTAATCAATTAATTTACTAATTAACACTATTGCATTGGATTTCCATTTTTGTTATAATCACTAAAATAACATTTGTTTTGTGAAAATGAAATACATAGAAATAGAAAAAAGCACTTTTCTACTTAGTGCTTAAGTATGCTGATAGAGATATTATCAGTTTATTCAACATCCTTGAAGAAATACACTTGAAAACATCATAGCACACAAGGATAGTTACTACATGTTAGGGAAACCTTATACATGCTACATCCTCATTATATAATAGTCATATAGAAATTGCTACAGTTTCACTTAAAGTTAGTATGCAGTGGCAGATATAGCACAATGTACAACATCCCTCTTTATCTAGTCCACGTCTGTCTGGGTTTGTTTTTTTTCAACATGATTCTGTAAGATTTTAGCTTAGTTTGTACGTATAAGAATAGATTTTTTTTCAAAATTCTGATTTCAGTGTTTTGTTGTTTCCATGTGATGATTATACATAACTGGAAGGGCATGATAAGTATTTTGTCAAAATGTCTACAAATATATTTTTGTGGGTTTTTTGTGATAGTTAGTGTTTTGTTTGTCTATTTGTTTTTTTTTTTGTGATGTGATCTGCTTTATTCTAGGCTGGAAGCCTCATTCCTCTATTTTCTGGGTGCTGGGATTATATTTCTTATGCCACCATACATGTTTAGTTGTTTTATGTAATGCTGAGTGATCCACTTGGAGTTTGGTGGTTGGTAGGAAAACCAGGTAGGTCTACCTGTGTCCTATGGTGGTTTCTTCCCTGTCCAGCCAGAGTTGAACTCCCATTAGCTTAGGTAAGCTGTTTCAGTGTGTCTCACCATCAAAACGCCTTGAACTCTGTGCTCATATTCTCACACATCACAACTCTTCAACTGGATTATAGCAACTCAGCCCAGTGCTCCATTGTGGGTCCCTGCTCTTCTCTCCATCAGTTGTTGGATGAAAGTTCTATATTGACATTTAAGAGTCATCAATCTGACTACAGAGCAAGAAAAGTTTGAGCAGCCTTTCCACTATTGCTTAGGGCCTTAGTTGGGGTCATCCTTGTGGATTCCTGGGAATGTCTCTAGTGCCAGGTTTCTTGCTAGATCCATACTGACTCCCTCAACCAAAATATCTCTTTCCTTTCTCTCTTTCTCTGTCCTTCCCACATCTCAACTATCCCATTCCCTCAAGTTCTCCTCCCCTTTCCACTTATCCCCTCCTTCTCCCCTTCCATCCTTCCTTCTCTCCCCTAACATCACGCTCCCAGATTTCCAAGGATATCTTGTCTATTTCCTTTTCTGAGGGGTTTCATATATATTTCTCTTAGGGTTCACCTCATTACTTAGCTTCTCTAGGGTCGTGGACTATAGGCTTGCTATCTTTTGCTTTACAGATAGTATCCACTTATGAGTGAATACATACCATATTCATCTTTCTGGGTCTGGGTTACCTAACTTAGGATGATTTTTTTTCTCATTCTATTTGCTTCCATGAAAGTTTTAAGATGTCATTGTTATTTATTGCTGAATAATCCTCCATTGTGTAAATATACCACATTTTCTCTATTCATTCTTTGGTTGAGAGACATCTAGTTTGTTTCTAGTTTAGGGCTATTACAAATAATGCTGCTGTGAATGTAGGTGAACAAATGTCTTTGTAGTATGATTGAGCATCCTTTGGCTATATGCCCAAGAGTATTATTGCTGGGTCTGGAGTTAGGTTAATTTCTAATTTTCTGAGATATCACCATATTGATTTCCAGAGTGGTTGTACACTCCCACTAGCAATGGAGGAGTGGTTTCCTTACTCCACATCCTCTCCACATAAGCTATCACTTGGTGTTTTTGATCTTAGCCATTCTTACTGGTATAAGATGGTATCTCAGAGTCATTTTGACTTGCATTTGCATTTCCCTGATGGCTAATGATGTTGAACACTTCCTTAAGTGTCTTTAAGCCATTTGAGATTCTTCTGTTGAGAATTTTCTGTTTAGATATATACCCATTTGGGGGGGGTTAGAATTTTGATGGCTAATTTCTTAAGCTCTTTATGTATTTTTAAGATCAGTCTTAATGTGGGGTTGGTGAAGGTCTACATTATCTTTTATCATAACCAAGGAAAACTATAACTATAACTATAAATTCTTCAACTCCATCAGAGACTCCAGAAGGATATAATATTACCCAAGTAAACAGAAGTGCATTGTAAGCAACTTCCAAAACTCTAGAAATGATAGAGACATTCTTTCTCCTGGACAGTCACCCAACATTCTTCTGTATCACTGGAGCATCTATCTTCAGCCTACAGGACCATATTATTTGGCATGGTTTTCCACAAAGCAGGACATTTCAAAGACAGCTCCACCTATATGGGCAGTTTGTCAGTCACTTTCTTCTGTGTCCTGCAGACTCTTTTATGAAGCAGGAACCCTGAAGGATCTTCTCACCTTCTGCAAGTGGATCTTCTGACTGCAAGTTCAGCAGTCATTTTCCGTGAATCCTGCAGGTCCAGTTCAAGCAACATACCATCAACCAGTCCACGCAAGAGCAGTTTCTGTACATCTAGAAAATCTAAAATGACTACAAGCTTGACTACTATAAATGACTTTCTATTAATCTATATTTCTCTTTTAAAAAATAACCTTTATTTCTTAATTATACATTTCTAAATGAGCTGCACAAACACAATACCTTAATCAAGAGCATATATATCTATATAGCAAAATGACTTTAAATTTGTACCAATAAACAAGATCCATGTCAATGCAAATCATTCATATCTATATCATATCCCCCTTTAAATGTTAACAAACATTTACAAGCAATAATTGGGAATATTGGCTTAGTTCTTTCCAAAGTGCTTCTTGCTTTTTGCTGGGCAAATTAATTTTTGGGGGTGTTAACGATGATCTCTCAGAGGTTCTTGGTCCATCAAACCACATTAGTCTGGAAGGATTCCACAGGTTCTCATCCTCTGTGGAAACAAAAGAAGAAACTCTTTTCCAAAGCAACAAATTCTTAGACTCAAATTTGGAAGTCTTGATACCTTTTGAACATATATGCTGGTTTAGCTTAGCAACACATACAATGAAATATCTCTGTACTTAGCTCTTTCACAGTCAAAAAATTCAAAGAAAACAAAATAATATACATAATATAGACTGTCTGTATATTTTTATCTTTATATGGTTTATTTGGTTTTATGCTAATTTTAATATTTGTTATATTATCTTTACTTCTTTAATCTATGACTATCTGTACTCTGTTTCTCTAAAGAATTTGTTTTATATTTTTTCTAACCATATACTTTTTTATGACTCTCTATACTCTTTATCTTCTCTCTTCCAAACCTATGTACATTGTTTAAACACTGTGTTTCAATTAGAGGTCTTTTATATCTGAATCTGTCTGTGCATCTGTAATTCTTTTCTGTCCAGGAGTGTTTTTTAAAATGCTAAGCAGCAACTAAGGCCGCTTTTTCTTTTGGCTCTGCCTAGCCCTTCATGGTAGTTCAGAGGTCTGTTTATCATAAGCCATGCTCACAGCCCCATTTCCAGGCAAGCAGCACATCTATGTTGCCATTAAGCAAATTGTAACGGTCTGTTCACAAACCCATTGAAATGCTTCATAGCCTGACCTCACCAGAGTTCGCACTGGCAGCATGGTCGGTTGAGGAAATTCAAAATTTCAGAAGAGCAGAGCTATTTTTTATGCTACTACTGAATCAGGAAAACCTCTCTTAAAGTCTTGCTTCTAGCAAACAGAGCTGACTCAAAAACAAAAATGTCGCCATCAAACAATGCTTAACTCTGTTTTTTTTCTTTTTATTGTTGTTTTGTTTGTTTGTTCGTTTGTTTGGGGTGTGTGTGTGTGTGTGTGTGTGTGTGTGTGTGTGTGTGTGTTATTCCCTTTTTAAGCTTTCAAGGGGTTTATATAGATTTAATCAACTATATTGAAGCACCAATTTGTTATAAGAGACCCCTTGTTGTTTCCCGGCTACCCAGACTCCCAAAATAATCACACAGAAACTACATTATTTAAATGACTGCTTGGCCCATTAGCTCTAGATTCTTATTGGCTAACTTTTACATATTATTTTAAGCCATCTCTGTTAATCTGTGTATCACCATGAGGCTGTGACTTACCAAGCAATGTTCCGGTGCCTGTCTCTGGAGTGGGGGCTACACGGCTTCTTTCTGACTCAACCTCCTTTCTTCCAGGATTCAGTTCAGTTTTCCCCACCTACCTAAGTTCTGCCCTATCAACAGTCCAAGGCAGTTTATTTATTCACCAGTGGTATTTACAGTATACAGAGGGGAATCCCACATCGAGTCTTGTCTGATTCATAATGAGCTCTTTAATCCATTTGGACTTAGTTTTAAGCATAGGATAGATGTGGATCTATTTGCGGTCTTCTACATGTTGACATCCATTTACTCTGTCTATATTTGTTAAAGATGCTTTCTTTTTCCATTGTATAATTTTAGCTTCTTTGTAAAAACTCAGGCGTTCCTAGATGTGTGGATTAATATCCCCATCTTTGATTTGATTCCATTCGTCAAAATGTTTTTATTCTAATACTAAGCTTTTTCATTACTGTAACTCTATAATAGAACTTGATGTCAGGGATGGTGATTAGGCCCCATTCTTAGTTTCTGATTTAGTGGCTCTTGGTAGGTTAGGACATTCACATGTTATATAAGTAACCAGTTTATGCTGGTGTTAAGGTAGCTTGGAAATCAGAACTTTCAAAGATGTACATTTTTTTCCTTTGTTCTCCAGAGACAGATAATGTGGGTATCACTAATTAATTATAAGCAGTAATCTTGCCAGATGTGACAAAATATACAATCTGAGGGTGGCTTAAAAACAAACAAACAAACAAACAACAACAAAAAATAAAGCGTCTACTACTTCAGGACTGCAGTTACTTCTCAATAAATTTATTGCCAAAATTATATCCTCCACCATTTCTATTCAAGCTTACATAGAGTGTACAAACACATTTTGATACATATGGCTACAGAATATTACTTTTAGGTGAATTAATTTTGTTTATGCTGGGAAACATTTGCATGATGATGTAAAGATGTTCTACTTTTGTTTATGCTGCATTTTCTTTTACCATTGTGAAGCTGTAATTTTTTGCCTATCTAAAACACTTAATAATTTAATAAAGAGTTGAATGGCCAATAGTGAGGCAGGAGAAAGCATAGACAGGGCTAGCAGGCAAAGAGTATATACAGAACAAAAAATCTGGGAGAGAATGGTACTCAAGAAGACAGAGAGGAGGATACTAGGGGTCAGCCACTCAGAAACCCAGCCCACCATGAGTAAAAATAAGATATACAGAAGTAAGAAGTAAGAAAAGGGAAAATTCAGAGGTGAAATGTAGTAAGGTTAATTTCGGTTAGAGAACCTAGACAGAAATAAGCCAAGCCAAGGTTCAGAATTTATAAGAAATAATACAACTCCAAATGTATTTATGATGTTGCTGGGTGGCAGATACTTCAAAAGAACAAAAACAATAAAAGAGTAAAAACAACTGACACAATATATGAAAACAAAAATTTCACTTTTAATTTTTAAGAATTCCTTTTTTGATAAATCAATTTTATATTTCCTTTTACTATTAGAGTATATATTTTTGAGTTACAATGAATTTACTTTAAAATTCATCATAGCTCTCTAAGTAAATGTGCTCCATTTTTATTATAAATAATTTCTTAATAAATATTAAAACATTTGCCTTCAAAGTAAACTATTAAAGTTGACTGAAAAGCTGAGATGTTTTAGAAAAAAATAAAAATTCCCAAATATCTTTCCAATAAGACTGTACCAGTTGTTCTTCCATTCAAAGCTACTTGTACCATTTTTTCATATTTGTCAAAATTATAGTAATTAGCTAAAGCAGTATTTCAAGATGCTTAATTATGTAATAATCAGAGTCAAAGACTGAAATTTAATTCCTAAATTGCAATCTGCACACCAACCATTCTAGTTATGTGACTAGGGTAATTAAGCACCACATATTTATTTTTCATATTCCATTCATTAACTCAACAATCAAAACTGTATGGAGCAACAATTATGTGCCAGACAATTGAAGAGAAATTTGAGAAAATGTCAGATATCAATTTGCCTTACAAAGATTACATAAAAAAACTCTACTCAAATTATTTTCTAAAGCCTATGAAAACACTAGAAGTAAAATACCATGGTGAGCGACACAAACACAGAAAAATATGAAAGTATTTCTGTGACTGATTGACTTACCATCTTTGAGTTTATACCCAGAAATGATGTAGTTTTGTGGTTTCTTTCCTGGAATTATGATACTTCTACTGTCAGTCCTACCCTGACCCCTGGAACTTCCGTATTGATTTTCAGATGGCTAGAAAAAATTATATTTAGACCAGTAATGTATTTAGTGACAAATATTGTTGTGTATGCACTTTGAATTTTATCCATCCATAAATATTTTTAAATAATAGTGAATATATGTTCACATACATCCTTTATCTCTATGCACAGATAGTTATTTATATGAAAAAGGGATATTTTTGGATACTATTATACTGGAATTGTTGTGACAAAATCATGTTGAGTATACTAATCAGGCAGAAATCATTAGAGATGGTATTGAAATAATTTGACAGAATGGTCGAGATAAAATGAATAAATAATATTGAGATTTATCACCACATCTGAATGGCTACTGCAAAGAAAACAGATAACATATGCTGGAAAGAATGTTTGGAAAGGGAGACATTATATGCTGCTGATTGGTATGGCCCTCTGAGATCAATAAGTGTACTCCTCAAAAATCTGAAAATGTAATTATCATATAGGCATTAGATCATTCAAGGTACATATATATGAAAGGCTCTAAGACAGCAGTTATCAACCTATGGGTCACGACCCCTTTGTAGATCACATAAAAGATATTCTTTTTTTAAAAAAAATTATACATTATAATTTTATTTGTATTTAAAAATACACTGGAAATTCTGCATAGGCCCATGATAGAGCTTATTTTCGACGTACATTACTTCGGTTTGAAGACATGGTTTGTCTGACAAGTCCTTTCTCAAGCTGAACATCAAGATGGGGAAGTCCTGTAGCTTTCGCTGGTGCTGCTGTCGATGATGCAAGTCACTTTCTTGCTGCTGGAGCTGGTGTCTCTCATTTGCCCTTTATCACCTGAACAGTATTCTTTCCATCAGATATTTACATTATGATTTATAACACTAGCAAAATTACAGTTTTGAGGTAGCAGTAAAATAATTTTGTGGTTGGGGATAATGACAACATCAAAAAGTATATTAAAGTGTCACAACATTAACAAGGTTGAAAACCCAGTGCCATTGTCCTTGACTTTGTAGAGGCCTGTTTTGTTTGGATGCTCACCTTGATAGACATATATGGAGAGGAGAGGTCCTTGGACTTCCAATGAGGCAGGGAACTCTGACTGCTCTTAAGACTAGAAAGGGAGAGAGAGGTGGGGAGGGGGAGGGAAATGGGAGGCGGGGAAGAGGTGGAAATTTTTAATAAATAAATTAATTAATTAAATTAAAAAATTGCTATAGATCAAAAAATCAGAGAAATTTCTGTAAACCCATGTTTATTGAAATATCCTTCAGTGTTCCCAAAATACTGAATCAACCTCAGTGTCTTTTAACTGTTGAAATTAGAAATGAATACTTGATAAACATATATAAGCACTTTTTATTCAGGCATATGGAAGGATTCAATTATGATTGCTGGAAAACGAATGAGTAAACTGTTACAACATCCATAAGTAAAACAAATCAGTCTCAGAAAGGCAAACAACATTTGTTTTCTCTTATTTAGGAATCCTTGGTTTAGATCAATCAGACCATCTTATGACATGGAAATGAAAGAGAGTTGGGAGAACTCCAGGAGTAGAAAAGAATGGGGACTAGGAACAGAGGAGGATGTGGAGGGTCAATATGATCAACGTACGTGATAAACTTGTAGAGGTATTCTACGTAAGATATATAATCTATGTTCAATGAGTATGTGCAAATAAAAATAAATGAAAGCCTACTCTGCTACGTAGGGAATAAAATGTTTTCCATCATGAGTAATGCTTGACTTTTCTGAATGAATTTTCTTAAACTTTCCTTGAAAGTTTTATACTCTGCTCACAGCCATATGGACTCTTGTTTTTTGTTTCTTTCAGATTGCTAGATCACTGCTCCTACTATTACCACAGCAGCAAGTAGGTTTCCTGCTTGAGCTCTCGAGAGCTGAGGGAAAGCTGAATTAATCAAAAGTTGGCATATTCTCACTGGCAAACCTTCAAGGGAGTTTCCTCTCTGCAAAGCCTGTGATACTATGGGAGGCAGCATCTGTTGCAGCTTTGGTTTTGGTTTTGAGATTTGGGTGTTCATTCTTTGTCATTCTGTTGAACCTTATTATTTTTTCTTAATTGAAAGACCAACAGCTGGCTCTTTTTGTTACATTCATTTCCCTATGTACCTTGAAAATAAGACTGATTTAAAATGCAAAGGTTCAGTTGTAACTACCTAAAATCTGTGATCCACTACCTTGTAATAGGGATTTCCTAGACAGGGCACATGGACCATTTCAACTTTATGCTTAAATACTTGCTCATGTTCTTACATTTTATACATCTAATTATAACAGACTGACTGCAGGGTAAAATGGGTTCCCCCAAAAGGCAGACACCTTTTCTGTAAGTATCCACTGTATGGGAGAACAAGGGAGGAAACAACAGAGGAGAAATGTAATCCTCACCATTGCTAAAATAGGGTTATTGTTACTTTGTTTACCACTCATTCTATAGAGTGTATTCATGTGATCTTGTTTGCTTGATTGAGTTAAACTCTGGCTACTGGGTCTGTTACTGTGGCCTAAATGAATTCTCATTAAGGATCATAAAGAGGCTGCTTCTAGGTTGCAGGAAAGAGGAGCTGGCAGAACTCACCACAATTCGTGGAACATACTTTCACTTACCCAATCCTTTCTGTTACATCCCAAATCTTAGGAGAATTGCAGTATGTTAGGGTAAGATTTACAAAAAATATATGTGCCCATGTGTTGGGGAATGTTAAGATATATTGGTTTTGTTTATGCTGCATTTGTTTAATTCTGTGAAGCTGTGATTCTTTGCCTGTCTAAAACACCCGATGGTTAAATACACAATCCAGAGAAAAAATTTAAGACGATTTATTTTTGCCTTACTATTTTCTTCAGTTCCAGAGTGAAGTAAAGTACATTTTCCACTCTGAGCGATTATCTTCTGTTCTGTCTTCTTTATTTGAATGGTCTTTCCTTTATCCTTTGGGACACAGATTTGAGGAATAAGTGAAAACAAGAAATAATTTGATTTTTCAAAATTTATTAAAGACATTTTTAGTCTAATATGCTAGTTAGTGATGAAAATTAAAAGTTTCAGTCCACTTGTTTTGTGAACTTTAATAATGAATTTTCTTAACATAATGATGAGGATGAGCTTCATAGAGTACACGTGCCAGATAATTTAGAAACAGAAAGAAAATACAATGAATTTTTTTCTTTTATGTAGGGCCTAATTGACATTAACACTTATGTACACCACACATGCTATCAAAAGCATCAGAAAGAGTAGAACTAAAAATAAATAAATAAAACCAAATTCCATATTTGAAGGACTTTCACTGAGACAAAATTCACAATGATTATTTTAGAAGGATAAATTTGAGTGAGGTTCACCTTATGCTTACATGTCAAGGAGAAGGAGAATAATCAATATTTTGTCAATTATGTAGATCTAGAGAATGCAACTGAAAGTCCATTTTCTATTATGATCACATTTGTTAATTTGGTCTGATCTTCTGTAACATGGAGATCTTGGCTAACGGATTATAAAATACCGGCTGTAATTTCTTCTTTGTTTTCCCACATGATTTGTAAACTAACACATGCTCAAAGAAGAGAGATAGACTTCAGGACGCTGACGAAACATAAGGAATGTATTTCTCCACTGTTGAGTTTTTTTTTCCTTATTTATTTATTTAAAGAATTTCCACTTCCTCCCCTCCTCCCAACACCCTCCCGCTCCCCCCCACTCCCTCTCCTCCTCCCTCCCCATTCCCAAGAGCAGTCAGGGTTTCCTTCCCTGTAGGAAATCCAAGTTCCTCCCCACTCCCTCCAGGTCCAGAAAGGTGAGCATCCAAACAGACCAGGATGCCAAAAACCAGTCCATGCAGACAAAACAAGAACCAGTGCCATTGTAAATGACTTCTCAGTCAGCCCCCATGTCAGCCACATTCAGAGAATCCAGTTTGATCACATGCTCCTTCAGTCCCAGTCCAGCTGGCCTTGGTGAGCTCTCATTCGATCAGTCCCCTTCCATCAGGGGGTGAACGCACCCTTCGCGGTCCTGACTTCCTTGTTCATGTTCTCCTTCCTTCTGCTCCTCATTTGGACCTTGGGGGCTCAGTCCAGTGCTCCAATGTGGGACTCCGTCTCTATCTCCATCCATCGTCGGATAAAGGTTCCCTCTGGTTGTGCTTTCCTTGCTCACGATCTCCCTCCCTCTGCTTCTCATTTGGACCTAGGGAGTTAAGTCCAGTGTTCCAATATGTGTCTCTGTCTCTATCTCCATCCTTCGCCATATGAAGGTTCTGTGGTGACATGCAAAATATTCATCTGTATGGTTATGGGCCAAGGCCAGTTCAAGCATCCTCTCCTCTGCTGCCCAGGGAACAATTTGGGGACCTCTCCTTGGGCCTGGGAACCCCTCCAGAATCAAGTCTCTTGCAATCCCGAAAAGGGCTCCCTTAGTTGAGATATAAACGTCCCTGCTCCCATAACCATTCTTCCTCCCTCCCCCCATTCTCCCAATCCTCCCCCTCTCCCCTCTCCCTAACCATCTCCCCTTACTTCCACCTCCCCCACCCCCCGTGCACCCAAGTTTGCCTGGCAATCTTGTCTACTTCTAATATCCAGGAGGATAACTATATGATTTTCTTCAGGTTCACCTTCTTATTTAGCTTCTCTAGGATCACGAATTATAGACTCAAAGACCTTTAACTATGGCTAGAATCCACTTATGAGTGAGTACATACCATATTCCTCTTTTGGGTCTGGGTTACCTCACTCAGTAAAGCGTTTTCTATTTCCATCCATTTGTATGCAAAATTCAAGATGTCATTGTTTTTTACCGCTGAGTAAAACTCTAATGTTTATATGTTCCACACCTTTTTTAAGTTGGAGATCTGAGCTGAAATTCTTTAAAAAACAGATATAAATTCTCTTTCACTTCTTTAGGATGGAGTTGTGCCTGGTTCCTAAACTTGGGCCCAATCAGTCATAAGTCAACACAGATGATGTAAGTTTCACCACAATGCAAAGTAGCCTGTGATCCACACTGACTGACGGACTGAATGAGAAAAGAAGCATTACCACGCCCTCACGTCACATTCTCTGGAAAATCTCTGATTCTTCTATTTGTGAGATCTAGCAGGTTTATAAAAGTGAAAAAGAATAAAGGAGATTTGATGAATAATCACAAACAAATGAAAGTAGATGCAATTCACAGCATTGAGTTTATACTAAATAAATCTGCAAAATGTCCATGATTTTCATCTTTTGTTGTTTTGCTGGTATGTCTTTGTACATAACACACAGGAATACTTGGTATTGAGTCATAACTCTATGGAACTTATATTGCATTCATATTAACTAAATTCTGATTGTCTGCACTATATATGTGCATTTGAGGGCAAGGATATAAATTCACCTTATATTCTCATAACTTTGAATCTAAATCAGGAAAAACACAGAATTCATTTAAATATACAAGAAATATATTAGGAAAGGTTACATATGTAGTAACTTGTGGCTTGCACATGCATAATAAGTATAAAGCATTACAATAATGACTACCACATGTATTTTGTAACTAAGGACATCTATTGGAAATGAAGTTTAAGTTGTTATTATCATCAATTTCAGTTAGTTTGATTCAACTGAAGGGATGATATTTTCAGCCATGAAAAATGAAAGATAATTAAGTATAATCAAAAATATAATAATTTATCAAAATTAGGGAGGTCTTTTAAAATATTAAATTTGCTAAGACTAATTGGAGCATTCCCTAAACATTCAAGAGTGTTATTTTTCAAAGATAAGTAGAAAAATTATTCTCAAGACATCTGTCATATTAAGTAATAGTTTTCATTACTCCCATGTTCATTGTCAGCCAGGTGTTACCTTTATAATATAGCACAGACTCAATTTCCTCAAGTAAAATCTAAGGAATTTGTTGGTCTTTATTTTAATATATCAGCAAACAAGATTAGAGACTTAAAATACCTAAAATGATCATCAGAGCACTAGAATGGGGCTAAAAATAGAACTCTGGTGTTTCTACATTTTCACGGCAGTACACAGCATTGGTGTAAAATCCTTTAGAAAAATAAAATGATTTTACTTTAAGAGTTGCAACTTCTCATGTAATTGAGCACTCTCTCAAACTTATACTCAATAATTCGGTGTCTAAAATATAAGGCTGGCTCTTCAAATATCAATCTTCATTTTACCTGCTGACTGGTTATATAGCACCAACATCACTTTTTGCTGCTGTTGAATGAAGTTGAAACACACAGACACAAGAGTGCACACACACACACACACACACACACATGCATATGCAAGCACACACAGTCATGTAATCTACTTTCACTTTATTTTATTCAGTATCAAATCCAAATGGAATGGAATGCACCCTGGACATGATGTCTAACTTCCTTTACCTGCTAATGCTGTAACTATACCAGACAATTTTAAATCTTTCCACAAGAGAAAACAACTATTCTCGCTCCTAATTCCAGTTTATTTCTCCTCCTTTCGCCACTACCTTCACCAAAGTGTTTCACCAAGTCTGTTCTTTTAATACATATTATTAACTATAATATGAGCAAATAAATATCATATTCTGGTCTGTCTTATTTAACTTATAAGAAGTATCTATTTATCTTTGCTTACTTTTTATATCATTTATCTTCCAAACCATAACATTTTTAGTGTTATCCCTTTTTATCATGATTTTTAAAATTGGACTTTTCAAATACCTTCTTTTCACTCCTGTGAGTTACTAATTTGGTAACAACAGAAGAAAGAAACTATGATTCTTCTCTTTGTACCAAGTCGGAGTTCTTTTATGCAAGGGCATTGCTGTGCATCCTTTGCTGGAACTCCCGCTCAATTCCATATGTTGAAACTTTAATCCAAATAATGAGGTTGCTTTTAGTTGAGAAATTTACCAGATGTGGTGATGAATCTTTATTGTCAGCCATCAATGGGTTTGAAAACATACTTTGAGATGTCTGTAAAAGTGTTCCCGGAAAGACAAGAGAAAGGAAGACTCTCCTAACCCCACCAGATGTGGCTGATGCAAAAGTCTGGAATCCTGCACTGAATAAAAAGGAGAAAATAAGCTGAGCACAAACACTCACATATCTGTGCTCCCAACTAAAGAAAAGACATAATATCAACAACCGAATGTGCTCGTGATGGTGTAGATTTCCCACCATGACCAATTATATCCCCTCGAACTCTATATTACTCATCCTCCCTTAAGTGGTTTTTGCCACAGTAAGAAGAACAGATTTAATAACATTAATCAGTACCAAGAAGTGGGACAGTTATTATGATAAACATGGCCCTGTGCTTCATGGATATGGTTTTTGGCAATGACCTGTACCAGCAAGCAGGAGAAACTGGAGCTGCAGGCTAGTGAAAACCCAGAATCCACCTGTAGAACACATTAGGGCATTATGGTATTAGGAATGCCAGAAATCTGATAGATATGTGGACAGTGGGTGCCTGACTCAAAAGATACATTTTGAAAAAGTAGCTAGAAGTCATTCAAGCTATATTGTGACAAAAATTGGAATAATTCTGACCATGTGATAAGAAATAAAATAAAAATGAGTTAAAAACTGATGGACTAGTTTGTTTAGTGTAAGAAATATCAATGTGGCATTGGATTAGGCTTTGACATGATTATTGTTTACAGTTCTGAAATATTAATTGACAATGCTCATACATATATACAATATATAATAATATTCTTTGAATCATGTTTCATCTTTCCTACTTCTTTTTGGCCTCTAGAATATTCCTCTTGAAACTTCATAAGTCTGCCTTCTGCTCCACCTCCTACACCCATTTCTTCTTTCTATAATCTATTATATTAAGTTAATGCAATTATTGCATGCATGAATTTGAGTTCATCTAATGGATCATAAGCAACCTCCAACAATACCACCAATGTGAAGTGTGACTCTTTCTATCATAGCCACCATCAATTGGAGAAAACTCCTTAGATACAGGAGGGTCTTCGTGAGCTCTTCCCCCATCCATGATTGAATGTTGCTGGACTTAATTTTATGCAGCTCTTATGCAGGTAACCACAGATGCTCTGAATTCATGACTGTAAGAACCAAGTAATATCCAAAGAAAACATTTCACGTCTTTTCATCTGTCTCTTACATAATTTACTCCCTCTTTTCCAAAATGTTTTCTGATTCTTAGAGACAGAGATGTTTCTAAAGTTGCCCCCCTTCAGAGGTAAGCATTGGCAGTACTTTGGTTCTCAACTTTGACCAGTTTTTAGTATTTACATAAACTGTTGCTTATTGTAACAGAAGCTTTTCTGGCCTAGGTTGAGAGCATCCCAGATTTGGGGGCAGGGGATAAGTGTAAATATTTAGAATACAGTTTGACAACATGACCATTTGGCAAAATGATAATAGTAGATTCTCCTGAAGACAAATGACTTTCCAAGCCATTTTGTTTTTGACAAGGTTTGCAATATTAGGTATGGATTCACTCCTTCTGAGTAGGCCGCAAGTCCAATAAGCTAGTTAATCATCCCAAAACAGGCATGTCAGTATCTTACTCATGGGTACATCCTGCCTGATGGTCAATACTACAGTATGTAGGGTCCAATACTGGCTAAGGCTGTTTAGGTCCTTTCTTCTACAGAGTGCCCTACATGTATCATGGCACTCAGAAAGATAAAGGGAAGAATGAATGTTTCATCATCAGTTTCTTTATGCCTGATGCCAAAGTCACGTGTCTGTAGCAATAAGTTCTTACCATTTATATCTTATAGGTTACCAAGAATAATGACAACAATCTCACAGCTCTCATCCAGATCTACAATGAATGAGAAGGGCATGCAGAGCAGAATAAGTGGTGTTTGACCATGAAAGGAGCTTGAGGTTATGTTAAAGGCTAAACCTTGATTATGTGTCCATTATCCACTTTGGGGGAAGTTAACCACCACTACAGCAAAGATGTACTTCATCCCATACCACATCGGAAAAGGGTTCCTTATTAATTAGTATTATCTCATGAGATGCTCCACCTACACAGCTATTAGCTTCAGTTACAGCTCTCATTGTCCATTGCAAGCACCATGAAACTGTCTCACCACAAACACAACTCATCTTGGATTCATCCCCAAATATGGCACTTACAAGAAAGCAAAGAAAAGATTCCATCCAAATCTAACAGCAAATTGTTGAGTATATTGGCATTATTTACAGAATGTGAGTACATTCATAGATATCTAGACGACAGCTCCATCGTTAAAACTGCAAAATAGTGACCATTGATGGCCATACAAAATTCTGATCTCTCCAGCAATTGGTACTGATTGTAGAATCTTTAAAAGAATTGTAAAGAATCTTGTTTCTCTCTTCTGAGACATGTACTTTTTTTCTTTTGGTTTTTACTTAAGAATCTTACAATCCACTCTCCTATGTTCTGAGAGGAAGGTTTTAATTTTCAGGAAATTGACACAAAATTGGAAGAGAGTAGCAAGACAGAATTCATAAAATAATGAATATTATTTTATTCTGATGAGACTTATCAAAACACATATCCTCATAGATGGCGATGTTAGAGCAGAAGATAACATAGGTCAGTCTCAAATTGCTCCATTTTAGAGATGTTACAAAGAATTAAATGAGCTTAGAAAACTATTAGCCATCACTGGAGTTGAATTTCAGATCCTGGAAGTTGTTTTGTTGTTTGTTTGGTTTTATTCATTTTTTGTTGTTGTTTTTTGGTTTTTCAAAATAAGGGATCTGGAATTGGAGGAAACAAGGAAACAATTTCTTCCTCCCTCCCTCCCTCCCTGCCTCCCTTCCTCCCTCTATTCTTTCTCTCTCTCTCTCTCTTTCTTTCTTTCTTTCTTTCTTACTTTCTTTTTCTTTCTTCTTTAAAGTTTTAAAATCCAAAGATATAATTGGACAGTAAACATGTAATGCCTAACCTAAACATGTAATGTCTTAATAGAAAGTCCCTTGACTTAGCAACGAGACAGATTTCACAGTGTACATGAAGGAGGTGAGGTAGCACTTTGAGAAACAAACAATGTGCATATCAGATTCCAATGAAGTCCCATTTTATAAAAGAGATTACATAAAGATATTTCCTTGAAGATATAAGCCCTGTCCCGCTTCCTCTTCTGAGTAATAAACATGCTTCTTAAAGAGTACCCAGTTTTCTGTTCTATCTGTACTACCCATGTCATCTAATGTGTTTGTAGAGATGGATGATCCATTTGTTAAGGTTGTGCAGGTCCTTCATGAACATTCTGCTTCCAACCATTTTTTTTCCTTTTGAGTGCAATTCTGTAATTCATTTCTCTTCACCTTTGAAGCCATACCTGACCCTAGTTCCTTGGGGTGCTTTTCAAACTTTGTAACATCTGTATGCCATATAGACCCAAAGGAACTCTCTTCTCATTCTAGGGATCAACCAGTATGGGAAACAGAACAGTAAACTTTGCATAGGCCAGTAGTGGAACACGAAGAGAGAAATTTCTAAACGAAAAGTCTCTAGTTCCACAGGTGCCAACTTGCTGCCCGAGGGAGACTTCCTATCCATTACTATTGCAGGTTTACCTCAACAGTACAACAATCCACTCAGAAAACTGGAAAATAGGCTGACTTTCAAGCTTTCAAAGACAAGACATAGTATACCACTCTAGCTGAGCCTCACATGTGATCGATCATGAGATAAACTATTTTAGACCTTACTAAGATAGCTTTCAGTGAAAGTCACCTCTCTGAGACATCTGTCACCACCTGAAGCTGCATGCTCAATTGAAGAGAAAGACTGTAGTATGAATCCTAATTGTTCTTAATAAAAACCAAGAGTCAGATATTTGTGGGAGGAGGGCGTGAAAGCTGAGAGGAAAACAAAGCAGACCAACCAGTCACCAGAGAGACCTTTTACTTCTACCAATGCTCAGACCAAAAGGACGATCCTGTCCTTAGGATGCATCTTCAGATTTCAATAGCTTTTGTCTCCTCTGCCTTATATACCTCTCTCCACTTAGTCATATCCCTTCCTTTTTCCACCACCTTAGGACTGGTATTAAAGGTGTGTGACTCCCATGTACTGAGATTGAAGGTGTGAGCCAATACCACCTGGCTCTGTTTCTCTTTGAGATTGGAACAATCTTTTATAGGCCAGTGTGGCCTTGAACTCACAGAGATCTGTTTGCCTCTGTTTCCCAAGTCCTAAATCCAGAGATTAAATGTGTGAGCCATCATTGCCTGGCCTCTAGTGGCCTATCTTTGCACTCTGATATTCTGGAAAGCTTTGTTTGCTAACAGACAAACAAAATAGAGGAGGATTGGTCAAGGGTATGAGTAGCTGACTTCTCCTTCTGGAACCTCCAAATAATCTGGCAAGAAATATGTTCTTAAAAACAAATAAAACATTCAGGGAATCCAGCCTCCTCCAGAGAATCTGGTTGGATCAAGCGCTCCTTCAGTCTCAGTCAAATGGCCTTGGTGAACTCTCATTAGATCAGTCCCCTTGTATCAGTGGGTGATCGCTCCCCTTGCGGTTCTGATTTCCTTTTTCATGTTCTTCCTCCTTCTGCTCCTTCTTTGGACCTTGGGGGGTTCAGTCCGGTGCTCCAATGTGGGTCTCCATCTGCATGGCCATCCATCGCCGGAGCTGGATTCCCTGAATATGGCTGACTGGAAGTCTTTCTAAAAAGCCATTGACAATGACTCTGGGACTTGTTTCCTCTGCATATTCTGGATTTTTGGGGATCCAGTCTATTTGGATACTCACCTTCCTGGACCTGGAGGAAGCGGGGAGGAACTTGAACTACCCACAGGGCAGGAAAACCCTGCTCTTAGGGACGGAGAGGGAAGAGGAGAGGGAGTGGGGGAAGTGGGAGGGTGTTGGGAGGAGGGGCGAAAATGGAAACTTTTATATTTTAATAAACTTAAAAAAAAACAAATAAAACAAAATAAAAAGTTAAAATCCTGTGAACCACAAATACCTATAAATGTTAATATCCTATTAAAATTAACATGTAATTCTGTTATAGCAATTTTTAGCACTTATGACTGAATTAACAATGAATGGTGATCTTTTCAGTAATACTAATGCCTAGAGTAAAAAAAAATAACATAGGAGTATGTGTCTTTATCAAAAGATTTAATATACATATGTTACATAAAATTCTCTAATTTGGTGTCTTAATAAGTCAAAGAGTACAAAAAAATGGACTGAATGGTTCATTTAGGAATCAGAGATCAGGATACTGATATGATGCAATGAGATTCAGATGAGGTCTGTCTTCTGAGCTAGAGATCCTGATGTCTTCCTATGATCTCACAAAGTTGAAAGGAACCAAAAGAGGTCCCTCAGTCTTTTTTATGAAAACCCTTCATGAATACTTCACCATAGTAATCTTTGTAGCTCCCAGAATCTTATCTCCATCCCCTTGTGGGTTTGAATTTCAACATATGGATTGTACAGTGGACACATTTGGTCCACTGCACTTAATCATGCCCTCAATAGGCTCTGAGTATGGAGCCAACAGAAGTCAAATAGAGAAGTCCCAAGTTTAATGAGGAGCTCGTATCTAAAGAAGAAAAAAAAAACTTGGACAAAAAGAACTTGTGTTTCGTATTGAGTACTGCCTCTCAGGTCTTTTAGTTTTCATGTGCATGAGAGAAACAAACATGCTCCATTGTTCATGAAAATGAGCACACAAATAGAAGAAAAACATACTGTAAATTTGATGGCAATGGTCTAATGCAGAGATTGAATTACAAAACATTTTCCTGGAAAGACAACCTTAACATAATCTAAGAAAATTTTCTTTCAAAAATATGATATTGGAGATCTTAATATTTATCAGTGGTATTTACATACTGCTTTTAAAAGGGGTCCATTGTGGCTCAAATTCCTCATTTTCAAAGTTGTGTTTAGTCTGGTTATCTTTTCCTAAAGTGACATTTATTTTTGATGAATTTATAGAAAGTCCACTGCCTGTCCTCTTACTTGGACTTTATATTCACAAATATCACTAAGTTGAGCAAGTAGTCTGTAAAGAGCTGACTTCTGCCCCAGAACATAAGTGAAAAAAAATTTATGACAGCAGGAAGAAGTATAATATAGTTTGAGATAACTTTCAAATCTATAAAATTTACACTCAAATCAAGGAACATAAACATTATCATAAGTAAAGTATATCTTTGTGATATCACTAACCAATAATATATTATACAGCAATGTTAGCCAATCCTGAATTTTCTTTTTCCAGTCAGCTATTGTGCTGCTGCCCTTCCTCATTCCAAAATTACCCTATGATGTATTTATGATGATGGAGCTTCTATCAGTTAAGGTTCATGAGTAAATAGTAAAGTCCTTGATAATTATCAATCGATAACAATACATTATTACTGGGGGAAATTTTATTTTAAAGATTATTTATATGTAATGAATAACAGTGTGTTGCAATTATAGATTTCCCATCTAAGACCATAATCCTACTGTAACTTCTCCACATTTAATTCTCTTTGCTAACACCTATTAGCTTTTAAAAGCTAGTACAATTAAGGAATATGTCGAAAGAAACTGACCTAGCAGAAAAAAAGGAAAAAAAAATACTTTATATGCCTATGATGCACAAACAGGAAATTCAGGATTTATGTAAGAGGACCCAGGACTGCATAATGAGGACTCAGAGAGGACTGTAAACTTTTCAGTGCACTTTAGCAGACAAGAGGATTGAATTACCTCAAACAGGATTGTCACTAGCGGGGGTTGAAAACATAGATATAAGATGAGCTCTTAAAAGCACACAATTGAAAGAAACACTTGTAGAAAAAATTAGTTCAGTATTTCATTAAGAACCCATACAGAATTTGGTAAGGCTTTAAACTTAAATCCAATGACTGAAAACACTCAGGAAAGAGTGCAACCTTCTGTGAAGTTCAGAAGTAAAATTATGTAACTCCTTAAACCCTAAGATGTGTAAGTGTGTGTAGAATCGCAAGTACAAATTACATGTGTATGAAATGTTTAATGAAATTATTTTTACCTTAAAAACTAAACAGTCAAAAGGGAAAGTGTGAGAAACATATTGAGAAACAAACCAAAAGAGAAATTCTTGGAAATAATAATTTTAAGATTACAAAAATATCCAGAGGTTATTGAGCTCTAATAAATTTTAGGGGAAATATAATTAAAATTATGATAAAAGTTAATATGTTGTCATTTATATTTATATTGTTCTTTTATATCTATATATTTGTGTGCTATCTGAGTAAAATACTCACGGAATCTAGAAAAGGGACTCAGAATCTCTGGGACTGCAGTTATTGCAGAAAGGGAAGAGCTGTTGTAGGAGCACAGGGTGTCAAACCCTGATCCCTAGGAAGAGCTACTAGTGCTCTTACCTGCTGTGCCATTTCTCTAATGTCTCCAGCTCTTTTTAATGCAAGTGCATAAATAAATCATATAATAGTAAGGATTGAAAGCACTATTTTAAGTTGGTATCCTGGTTAGTTTTACATCAACTTGTCATAAGCTAGAATAATTTGGAAAGAGGAACTCTCAATTAAAAATGCCTCTAAAATATTTGTTCAGGTGTTCTCTGTTGTATGGGACTTACAAAGGACAGTCAGTCCTGAATGGAATTTTTGGCTCTCTGACAGCAGGGAAGAACAGTTTCTGTGAACTGAACCCTGATCCACCATTGAGAAGCTTATTTATTTATAGATACACAAAGGTTGTGTTTGAGGTACTCCAAGTCCCTCATACCAAAGCCCCTTTGATCTATTCTGCATGTTCTCTGAAGTAAATTATCACACTTCTGCAACCTTAGTCCTTATTGTGTACTGTATCTAGTAACCAGTAATTAAAACTACTCCAAATATGCCTGGATAGTTCTGTAACCAAAGTTAGGCAAAGGATGGAAAACCCCTTTTAAAAAAAAGTCTATAGATAACAGAAAACAATCACTGTTCTCTACTATGATTTCTTCAAGCTACCTACCTTCAGAAAACAATAAATATGTTCTACTCTTACCCTAGATATAGTGAAAAACAACTATTACATTCTACTGTTATCCTAGGTACAACTCTCCTAGATTCCCACTGCTGTTTTGTCCATAGGCAAGTCTGCAGTGCATTTGTTCAATGGTGATTAACATTGATGTGAGATGTATAGCTTCTTCTGGGCTGTGCCACTTCTAAGAAAATGGTCTTAGGACATAATAAGAATGCAGAATGAGGAAACCATGAGAGGCAAGCCAGTAAGCAGCATTCATTGATAGTCTTTTCTTCATTTCTTGCCTCCAGGTTCCTGCATTGAGTTCATACTTTGACTTCTCTCAGTGATGAATTCTGACCTGAGACTTATAAGATGAAATAAACCCTGTCCTCCCCAAATTGATTTTGGTTATAGTGTTGTATCACAGCAAAAGAAACTCTAACATCCACCCCTGTCAGACATACATAAGTGTGTTTTTAATAGTCATAACTCTAAGTGAGTATTATTAAAATAGCTTTCATTACAGTGACAAACAGTCTTATTATCCCTATTCACAATCAACATTGGAATAAGAAAAAGTTAGAATAAAGGAAACTGTGGAAAGCCTGAGGATTATGGGTGTTAAGAAATGGTCATTTGTGTTTGTGATGATCATAAACATGTGGTAGGGAAAGAATCACAGATGCACAATCCATACCAAAAAGGATTGTATAGACAGTAACCTGCACTTAAGTGGGATCAGTAAGAAAAATTTAGTGTTTACAAGCAACATTTAATTATCACATGTTTATAAAAATTAAATTATCTAAAAATTAATGATAAGCATAGATATAGAAAATTATAAAATATTACTAAACATTAAACTCTAAACAATGAAATATACTTCCATACCAATAGGTAGGATAAATGAGTGTCATAAAAATATCAGGTAATCTTTACAAATACATGCTAACCTACGGATTCAATGATTGTAAAATCTATGTGAAATAGCAGAGACTTATAAATAGTTTAAGTCTCCCAGAAGGAGAAAAACATAACAAAAGAAACATCTTTTCTCAAACCTAAGAAGTTATAGTATTTTTAAGTTATAATATTTCAGAGAGTGGAAAAACTGAGCAAGATGAGAAAATTGGCAGAGAATACAATAACACACCCAGAAATAGATCCATACAAACATACAGCTTTGATTTAGGGCTGATGTAGGAAAATGAGCATCTGTATGGAAAGAAAAATGAATTGACTTCCTCTATCACTACTTATCTATAATTCAGGCACAAATGCTATAAATCAAACTATCATAGATAAAGTTTCTAAATTCTTAGGAGAAAATATAAATGACTAACATACATGTGTGTGTATGTATATATTTAAGGTGGTACAATTCTTACCTGATAATTGATATTCCGGTAAGAATTTCTTACCTGATAAGAAAATAAATATTAAATTCAAAAGTTTCTTTCCATTTAATGGTAGATTTTCAGCTGAAAAGACAGCCCATTAAAATGGGGAAATATTTGCAAAGCATTTAACATAACCATGAAACATTAAAAAATAAAGAATGCTTTTGAAATGATGCTAAATGCCAGAATATGAAAAGTTTTGGTTTTCTGCTCTTCTTCAGTGTACTCAGTAGTGGTGAGTGGCAATGACCTCTAGGCTACATTGTGTTGAGCTCTACAAACAGATTAGAGAATCTCAAGGTGAGAGAAGACATTTCTGACATCTGCTATGAGGTAGTTCATTAGCTTCATAGCCAGGCTTCTGTTCATGACTGTGCTTCAAGAGAGAAAAATATGATAGCAATGGATGATTTGCTCAGCCTCAGTCTAGAAGTCACAGAGCAGTAAGGTTGTCCAAGGTTTGCACAAGTTCAAGGACCAAAAACAAAGACATTACTTGCTGCAAGAATAATGACAAAAATCTTTCAGATGAGGTACTGCTGAGGCACTTTATCAGTCTACATATATATCTTCAGAGGAACAACAAATAATACATAGGTATTTCTCAGAAGAAAAATATGCTCACTTTAATTTTTACTATGAAAAAAATGAGACCTCATTGACGTTCCACTTTACATTTGATTGGCAAGATGAACACTATTGTTACAGATGTAAATTAGTACATACACGTCTGAGAACAGAAAGACAGTTGTCAAAACATTAAAATTTAACTGCCCTATGATCCATCTATTCTTCTCAATATTAAAGAAAATGACATTATCTTAATACAAGAAATTCAGTATGAGTTTGCTTCTGTTTGTTCACTGTTCCTTGCAGATACCATGTTTACTCTAGCAGTATTCAAATGGCTAGGATTAGCCAAAGAACTCATGAACAAGTTTTTATGCATGAAAAAAATTTTATTTGATAATGACACAAAATGTGTTGTTATTTATTTGTAAGACTATATCTTCTCATGTACATCAAAATGGAATGAATCAGCACATACCAAATTAAATGAAACAAACCATATTCAAAGAGAGAAATAATCTCACTTGATCTTTTTAATAGTTGAAATAACAATAAATATATATAATTGTCCTAAATATGCATTATTACTATAATATGTACTACCAGGGATCCAGTCTGTTTGGATACTCACCTTCCTGGACCTGGAGGGAGCGGGAAGGAACTTGAACTACCCACAGGGCAGGAAACCTGGACTGCTCTTAGGGATGGAGTGGGAAGAGGAGAGGGAGTGGGGGGAGTGGGAGGGTGTTGGGAGGAGGGGCGAAAATGGAAACTTTTATATTTTAATAAACTTAAAAAAAAGACATAGTATTGAATTTAACTATGAAGTCTAGAAGAAAACTCAGTGTCCACTGATAGAAAGAATAAAGAAAATAACTACTATTTTGTCTCTTCTAGTTTCTGTACTTTAGTTTGGTTGTTATGTGATCTGGATAAGAAATGGCAGAGGTCTTGAGTCTGGACCTAACTCTCTTTTGCATCCTAATATGGCATGGAAGGGGGTGGAAAGGGAAATGAGAGAGAAAGTGGGCACAGGAATGTCAGATAATAGTGTAATAAAGAAGAATGAGAATATTAGATATTAAATCCATGAAAATCATACAAAGAATGATAATTTAGCTAATATAAGTAAACACCAAATCGAAATGTGTCAGCATGAGTTTATGCACACATGTACATGTTTGTTATTGGATATATTTAAAATTATGCTAAAGTATGAAATACAAATATATTTGTAGATAAGAATTTTTAATGGAAAAGTGCACAAATAGAGAAATGTCATTCGTAGATCTTATAATGATTTTAGTCATAAATTCACAGATATCTGCCATTTATTTTAAAAAGATACTCAGTCAATCACAAGAATTTATGTGACTATGCACTTGCCTTTTTTTCCTCTTACTGGTGTTTTTTCTCAAATATAAAAATTATTTTACGCTTCATGGTATCATTGATGTTTTCACAAATTACCTCAAAAACTAACAACTCTAAATAACACATATGTAATATATTTTATATTCTCATAAATTGTCACTAGAAATAATGGTATCTAGTTGATATAACCTTCTAGAAACATAAATGCTAATCCGAAAACAATTTCTGAAAAGCAATGAGTATAAAAAGCTTTATTATTAATAGATGTACTTTAAGGAGTTAATTGTATGGATTTTATGGGCCATATGCACCACAAATCTGTTGTACTACTTAAAAAGGAATGTTCTCCATTATAAATTTTCATGTCCCATTTGACACTAATATAAAAATTTATTAAAAAAAATTTATTATATCAGTGTAAATAGGTGAAAACAAATATCCATGAAATATTTGTTTAAACAGTAAGTAAATGTTTGCTGTGCAATTAACAGTTTGCTGATATATAGTCTAGAAACAAAATGCAGTGGCATTAAAAAATACCTTTCAGACACCTTATATCCATGTATGAAGTTCTCAGTCACTTTTAAAAGAAAATATTAAAAGCAGATTAATACAATCTACCACTATACATAAAACAAATCCTCCAAATACTAAGTGAATATGAGAAAATTATGAACAATTTTATGCAAGAAACACTTGCTAACATATAAAACTAGTTTTCCTCAGGAAAAAAAATACCATTCAGTGTCTCATAAAATCTACAGAAATTTGTATCGATTAGCATAGATTTAAGGTAAGGAGACCAATTAAACAATTACATTATTTTTTCACTGGGAAATAATATTTAATTATGTAAATAAAATAAAACTGAATTTTCAAAGAATTTATCTCTTCAATTCATCATATATTTAAAAGTTGGACAAAGTAATTGGATGTAGTGCTAGAAGATGCAAATTTCCTGCTTATTCTTGCTTTTCTTTTATCTAAGCTATTTCCTTATAAAGCAACTTAATTTTTCTAAGCATTCATCACACTTTGAATTGTGTGTGGAAGAATCCAATGAGAACAACTAAATGACACCCAGTGTAGTGTCTTGAGTAATTTAATAATTTGGAAGTATATGATGGTATTTTTTGGGCATTGCCCAGTGCTTGTCTAAGTTTGTGACTTCATTTTTCAAGACAATTTTTATTTTTTCTGCATGTTTCAGGATGACATAAATATCTGACATGGTCTTATCCCAATAACTTAAAATACTAATGCCTGTTATTTTAGAGAACAATACCCTTTATTGGCTTTCAGAGAAGACAGAGGCTGAAGTAGTTCTTGAAACCAGCCATCAGTGGTAGTCTATGTGTTGGAACTGCACACTGGCATTGCAGAGGAAAAGACGATATTCTGCCATTACAGAGGTCCAGTGAGAATATTAATTTTAAGAAACAAAAGAAGAATAAAGGAACATCCCACATCAACCTGTTATTTTTAAATACAAACAGATGAACATATATTGGCACATTCACACACACACACACATATCAATGAATGAATGAAGCACACATACACTTACACACAGTAGAAAAGTAGGAAGGAGGGAGGAAGGAAATAAAGGAGGGAAGCAAGAAAAAAGTACAGAATTGGAAATGCCAAAGTATTTATGAGGAAAAAGATTATTTCAAATCCTAATTATGATCAAATATTTTATAAGTCTAGAAGATTAAAGCTGAGGTATGAAAATAATTATCATTAGAATAATTAAATGACAACACAGAAATTTATGTAATTATTGGACCACTCCACCAAGAATCAAATTAATCCTTCACAATTTAATAATTATATTTATTTATATATTTATTTATTTGGGTTTTCCTGACAGGATTTCTCTGTGTAGCTTTGGTGCCTCTCCTGGAACTAGTTCTTGTAGACTGGGCTGGTCTCAAACTCACAGAGATCTGCTTGTGTCTGCCTCCTGAGTGCTGGAATTAAAGGTTTGCTCCACCACCGCCCGGATCATATTTATTTTTATCATGAAAAGGTACCATTAAGTTTTCTACCTCAAGAAACAACTGGACCTAGGGAGTTAAGTCCAGTGTTCCAATATGTGTCTCTGTCTCTATCTCCATCCATCGCCAGATGAAGGTTCTATGGTGATATGCAAAATATTCGATCATGTGATCAAATCGGATTCTCTGAATGTGACTGACATGGGGGCTGACTGAGAAGCCATTGACAATGGCACTGGGTCTTGTTTTGTCTGCATGTACTGGCTTTTTGGGATCCTAGTCTGTTTGGATGCTCACCTTCCTAGACCTGGAGGGAGCGGGGAGGAGCTTGAACTTCCCACAGAGCAGGAAACCCTGACTGCTCTTAGGACTGGAGAGGGAGGAGGAGAGGGAGGAGGGGGAATGGGAGGGAATGGAGAGGAGGGGAGGATGTGGAAATTTTTATAAATAAATAAATAAGTAAATAAAAAAAGAAACAACTGGAAGCAAAGATTGAAATACCTTATTCATACATCATATTTATTTACAGTGAATAAACATATCGTGGTTGATAATGTAATTAAATAGTGTCCTACAACCCCACATTAAACAGTGGTTGCATTAAATTAATGACAATTAATCATAAAGCATCTTCAAACATTCTGTGTTTTTAAAATCAAAATATTGTTTCGATAGGGGATGTAGCTTTGCTTTGGCACTTGTGTGATGATCAGAGGATAATTTTGTTCTCTCCTTGCAACCTTACAAGACTTCAAGGGTCAAACTCAGCCTAACAGGCCTCTGCGACAAGATCTTTTCACCAAAAAGCTGTACACCAATACAGTCTTTAATTCTAGTGTTTACAAAAATGTTGCCTGTGTCATTGGGGCAATAATCTATTTCAAATTTGACAGCTTACTTTTTTCATGTAAATATGTTCTATTTTAAAGACTTTAACTGTGTTTTCAATTATTCATTTCTTTATTGAATGCAATTTATCATAGGACTATGCATATTCTATACTAAAACTGTGTCGATAAGCTAACCTCTCAACCTATAGTGTTATTATTTATGACATGAACTTATGCAGTGGAGAAAAATCCATGCTTTGGAACTGACCCAAATTATCATCGAAGTTCTATGTTTTGGATGACATGAATGTCTTCTTAAGAAAACCGTCTTTTTTAAAAAAATTCTGATCTGCTGAAGACATACTGCATGTGTCTACATAAGATATTAATGTGATTTTTCATCATCTGTGTTCTGAATTTAAATATCTCTTGCAGTCAGCACTTCTGGTAACACAGTAGGAGATTCGTGTATTATCTGAAGGAATGTCTATATTAAAATGTCACAAAAATAGAATTGAAAGGTAATCCTGGTGTGGTCTTTTATGTGAATATAAGGATACTTTGTCAAACTATAGCAGTTTTTAAACAATTCATGTGCTTGGTAAGGCTTTTTGATTCTTAGTATAGAAAATCTTATTGACAAATTGTGACTTACTTTTATGTGTAGATACAGATGTTTTACAGATAAAACTTTGGTTTTCATTTTTGTTCCCTCATTCAATTTTATTATTTCATCTTTTATTTTAATATAGTTAAAAGAACAGGTAGTATGTTGAGAGAATTGCTAACAGCATTTAGAATGCTAGGCATTTCAATCATGAGGTTTCTCATTTTCTTCTTTTTTATAAACACAGATAGTTATTGATACAGTGGTGCCTTGACATAAGGACCCTAGACTATTCCAAATGTTCATACCAGCCTCAGGCACATATATTAAATGTAGGTATGAGTATTCCATCTACAGTTATGCTTGATTGATTTCATTTGTCATTTTCAGGGAGTCCCAAATGAATCACCAAGTAAAATAGTTAATCAATCTTTCAATACGAAATCATTCATTATTGTGGAATATGATAGTTTAAAAACACAGTTTTCTCCAAAATAATTGCCTTGCCAAGCAAGGTCCCATCTCTTCAGAAAGCACAATAACTCAGTGCTGGAAATGTGATTTGTTTGCATGCTTCAATACAATGAGGAAGCACATGATAAAGAGAACAAATTAAAATGGAAATATATAAAGTACACTCTTCTCTATAATTATCAAACCATCTTGGAATTGTAAAATGTGACTATTTTGTTTTTATTATTTTTTGATAACAGTATCTAACTCTGATTGTATAAAAGAAGGAGTTGGGAAAGAATAGAAACTTCCTTTTAAGCAAAATAGCTGAGTAACCATCTATATTTTCTGTTTCTTGTGATTTTCTTCTGCCTGCTATAATATTCCAGTTGATGCTAGCTGAAAAAATTGGCAAGGTGCACATGTTAATAAGTGGACTGCATCATGATAATGTCTTTTGATTCTTGTTTCTTTTATTGAAAATATTTTTTTCCATACAATGTTTCCCTCTCAGTTCCTCCCCACCTCTCCTTCCATCTAGATCTATACCCGTTTTGTTCCTTGTTAAAAGACAGACATCAAAGGAATAACAATAAAATAAAATGAATAAAAAATAAATTAATATGTCAACACAAACAAACAAACAAGATAGCAAGACACACACATAGAAGGAAGAAACGCATGTTCACACAACAGGTATTCCACAAAAACCCTGAAATGGAAGCCATAATATATAAGCACATAACCATAATGTAGAAAACAACAGCAAAAACAAATTTTAAACACTTCCCTGAAAATATTATGAGACACGAACATCCAGAAAAGCCATTGAATTCATTTTATGATGACTGTCTACATCTGGACACAGTGCCTGTCTTAAGAGTGGCTGATTTTTCCAAATTGACTCAGTTGTTATAAACTTATTTTTCTTGTGCAAGTGGCTATCAATTGAAGACAGCCTATGGTATGTAAGGAGCTAGTGTTCTCCTGTCCTTTCATCTCCAGGACTCCATCTAATGCTCCCTGCGTGGGCCTTGTGTTTGCTGCCACAGTCTCTGAGGTCATATGTGTATCAGCCCTATAGAGTTTAGAAGGGCTAGACTACTTTACTCCACCCCCTCTGGTTCATAAATTCTTTCAGCAGTTTATTCTGCAAGGCTTCCTTGAACCCTGAAGGGAGGAATATGATGGAGACATTTCCTTTATGACTAAACGTTCTTTGCATTATACCAGGCTATGGGTCTGTATTTCTTCACATTGGCTGCAGGAGAAAGCATCTCTGATTATGGCTGAGCAAGGCACTGATCTATGATAACAGCATAATGTTGTTAGGAGCCATTTGATTGGTGTGGGAGAATTGTCTGTATTCTGTCAATCATATTTTAATAAAACGCTGATTGGCCAGGCAGGTAGTATAGGCGGGAAAGCCAGACAGGAAGAAGAGGTGGAGCAAAGAGACTGGGAGTATTCTGGAAAGCAGGAAGCTCCCTCCGCAGTTCTGCCCAGACCACTGGAGAGGAAAGATGTAAGCTGCTCCACTGGAAAAGGTACTGAGCCATGTGCGAATGCTGGAAAAGGTACCAAGCCATATGGCTAATATAGATAAGGATAATGGGGTAACATAAGTTATAAGAGCTAATAAGTAGCCTCACTTAATGGGCCAATCAGTTTATAAACTTATGCAGTCTTGTGTGTGATTTTTCTTGGGAGTTGCCGGTTGTGGGGTACCGAGCAGGACAGAAACCCCAACAAGCCTGCCCTCATGTTACATTTGATTGCTATATTCCTTTAGCAGAACAGTATTGTTTAGTTTCCCATAAGTCCCTGGCCTATCTAACCTTGGTTTCTTGGCCACAAAAGCAACATTGGGTCTGAGTTAAATTTCGTGAAGTGGCGCTTAACTCAAATCAGATATTTGTATGTTATTCCTGCAAGCTTTATCCCTGTATTGTACAAGTGTAAGAAAGTAGGTCACTCTTGCAGATCAAAGGGTTTTCTCCTTTCCTAGTTTGGAGAGTAACATACGGTACCACGGATTCTAGTCTTTATGGGTGAAGGTCTTAGGTAGGTCACAGATTGACCTCTCTGTGTTCACTGAGTTGTTCAGTTGTGGTCTTCAGGCTTAAGACCTCGGCATTAGTTAAAGGAGAGCTGTCAATAGCCTTTGAAATAGCATAGGTTGTTTAGGAGTTCTCATGGAAACTCTTTGGCCAACAAATTATTTTGATTTTACCCATTCCTGGTACTTGAAGCTTCATTTGGTCATTAAAAATGTGCAGCTAGGGCTCTGTCTGCCCCATTATTTGGTGATCTCATTTAGATAACTGTCACACACACACACACACACACACACACACACACACATATGTATATATATGAATACATATATGAGTATACCTGGGTTTTATATATATATATATATATATATATATATATATATACATTAGGGTTTTATGTGTGTATGTGTGTGTGTGTAAAGAATTATTCCTTATTAGGAAGGAATGTGACTATTTTGTAAGGATTATTTTTCTTTGAACCCCTGCTTTTAAGTGACTGCACAATTCATCCCACTTAAAGAGCATAAAGCAGATAACATTTTGCTTATTCAATGAACTGAGACAAAACTTAATTTGAAGCATAAAAAGCAATGGACAAATCAATCCCAATTTCAATGGGAATGCCTTTAAAGCTTCTAATGGTCATCCTTTTGCATATTAATAGTTATAATAAGTACAAACAAACAAATAAAACAAGAGCCAATATAAAAACAAACTATTAATTCTAGAAAGACTGTAAAACTGGAACATTGGGATGAATAGAAAATTTTTAGAGTCAATTATGGAGTCAACAGTTGTAAGATTGCACACCTATCAGGCAGGTATGCTCCAATCCTAAAAGATCATAAGCAGCATTGCTCCCAGGGCTCAGTGTATTGCCTCTGTCACTTTAGTAGACCTCTAAGCTCTTGTTTCCTCATTCGTAAGGTATAATGGTGAAAATTCAAACTAACCCACTTTAGAACTCAAATAATGTTATCTTATAAGGTGGCTTAGAAATGTACAAAAGAATAATTTTCAGTTGAAATGGCATTGTAATTCAAATGCACATCATTTAAAGATCGTTTCACATTGATGTGAGAATTACATATTTTCCCCTCTAAGCAGAACAAAGGTATTTCCTGAAAGTTCTTCTTGTGACAGTTAAAAAAAAAAAAACCACTGTTTTCTCATCAATCTTTTTCTAAGGGCAAGATACCATCATAACACTCAAGGAGAAACACCTTATTAAATGTTTTGCTAGTGAACTGTTCTTTATGGACTGACATCATCATCAATCCTCTACATCCGTGACTAGCATTCCCAGACTATCACTTCATCTCTGCTTAAGAACACATGTCATTCCATTAAAATCAGTCTTTTAAAAGGATTCTTTTACATTAAATCATTCATTTAAAATCAATGCCGTTCTTTATCCTCTGGTATTCAATGCAGCAGATGTATACTTCTGTGTAGCCCAATGGCCTTTAAAAAAGTGAATTAGGGACAAGCAAGCATTGTGTACTCTTGATTCCAGTTCAGGTGCTTACTTGCTGTGAGTGCTCAGGCAGGTAAATCTCTAACTTATGGTTTCATCTTCAAAGGAGAAGTGAAGGTGGGTATTAAGCTCTTGGAATACTTTTGAGGGCTAAAATGCTCACGTTTCTTTTTTGAACTACCACGTGTAGAGAGAACAATGAAAGTCGCTGCTACCTTCATTGTAATTGTTGTCTGTAATAGCAAGTGGGGCTCCTTGAAGGATTTACAGTTTTCTTTTGTTTTTATGAAAACTTCAATTGTAAACTCATTTTCACAAATGAGCATGTACACACAGGCAAACATGTATACAGCTTCTCATATCCTTCTTCCTATTTTCTTCCTTTTCCTATTATGGCTAGTGATGTTTTATTTCATTGTCCTTGAGTATGATAAAGTAATTTTTATATTATTGTATTTTAATACCTTAGCACTTACAAATAGACAAATTTTAATAGGTATAGAAATGGTGTTATATAAAATGAAGTGCATCTCAATCCAGAGATGCAATTGAGATGCTCATTTTTCCATTGAGCATCATTAAATCCCAACATATTTAGACTTCCTGGCATTTTGTGGAAGAATAGATGTAAGATGATGGAAAAAAACAATTATGTATAAACTTTGAGAAATTCTAAAATATTAATGAAACATGCATTATTTATGAGAATAGGGATTTATCCATCTCTTTTCTATTATGCTGATTTTGAGTCTTTCTTCACTAATAAAAGTATATCAGTAAAAAAGTTTCAAACTCCTTCACTATTCTATAAGCCATCTATGAAGATACACTTGCCTTTCTTCCTGTGGGTGCCGAAAATCTGATTCCATGTTACACGTATTCTACCCTTTGCATAGGACATGGTGGGTTTATAGCTCAATCTGCTACTAAAATGTCTTTCTACATTTTCTTTTCAAATTCTCCAACAGATTCCTCATTGTCAAATTCAATGGCAAGTTCTCAGTCATCTTTGTATCTGAGCTGTGCAGAATATTGGACAAGAAGTTTTTTTTTTTGTGTGTGTGTGTGTGTGTATGTGTGTGTGTGTGTGTGTGTGTGTGTGTGCGGTATTCATTTATAGCTAAATTTTCAAAAAAAGACATTCTGAAGTTTATCTATTCCTATTCATATGATTTATTTACATTGTCTAGTTCTGCTTCAACCTTTAAAAGTAAGAATATTCGAAACTAAATCTGCTGAGTTCATTTTCAACTCTTTGTAATTGGTACCATTTTCAAACGTTAAAGCATACTTGCACATAGAAATCCAATATATGTAAAAGTATCCCAAATTTTAAAATGGAAATCTGCTTTATGTCTAATATTTCACATATTAAGCCATATCTCATAAAGTAGAATTAACAGGCAAGCATGCAGACCAGCCTCATACTTAACCCATATGAACTCCTCGTTTTATCAATTGTGATCCTTTCTTCTGTGTGTTCATAAGAGTTTTAACTCTTCTTCTTTTCATGCCTATAGCTAGTCTTAAAATGAAAATACCTTGATTCTATACTTACCCTTCTTTAATTTGACCCCTTTTCATTTTCTTTGACTAATTCCCTCCCAGATTAGTTCAAATACTAAAATTGTTATAACTAGAACATCCCAGCTCCAGAGCTTTGTCTCAAAAAGAATATCCCTTTACCCAACAGTTTTTAACGCATACGTTTTGACCCCTTAATGGTTTGCATATCAGATATCCTAAATATAAGATATGTATATTATGATTTATAACAATAGTAAAATTATAGTCAGGAATGCACAATGAATTTATTTATTTTATGGTTGAGGTCACCACAACATGAGGAACTGTATTAAAGGGTCATAGCATTAGGAAGGTTAAGAGTATTTACTCTACAAGGTATCACAGTAAAGAAATCATACCTAAGATCGTTCAGAGTTTTCAACTTACAGCCTCATCCACTGACCAATGAATTCAGAAAGAACCCATGTTATATACATTTACTACAAAGAGCTTTAAAATCCTGCCACTGATGTAGTTTTGACTTCTAGTATACTGTCACTTAGATCCAGTTTTAGCAAAACCTCTCTTTTCGTTGAAGACATATTTCATATTCCCATTCCAGGACTTTGCAATGACTGTATCATATTTCTGAAATGTGACATATCCAGTATTTACAAAGTAATCCCATCTCAAGCTTTCTTATCAATCAAAACTACTTTGTTTTCTTGATGGCTTATCTTGAGACTTTTACTTAAAAATTTAGGCCTCCCTCTTACTCGTTTCCTCAACTACTCACTTTCTCCCATAACACTTAATACTTTATAAAATAGCAGAAAGTCCTTTTTTTCATATCTCTCCCCTACCAATATGTAGCTGTGATAATTTCATGAATGTTTCTGTTATGTTCACTATTGTAAACTGAACACACACACTACTCCTGGTGTTTAAGTGGTAAATATTTGGTAAGAAATAAAATTGCAAGATTTTTAGTTGAGCATGTAGTACAAAAAATAATATATAACTGATACTAGGACATATTGTTGTGGTATATTTGTTTAACTATTCAAAGATGTTCTATATTTGATTATGTTGTGAAGTAAATGCTGAATTATTTAAAGATGAGTTTCTGTTTTACTTTGCCTGCCTAGAGCACCTGATTGGTTTAATAAAAGGCTGAATGCACAAAAGTGAGGGAGGAGGTATAGACAAGACTTCCAGACAGGGATAGTAAGTGGGAGGAAGAATTTAGTCTCACAAGAAGAAAGAAACATCATGGTTACAGAAGAGACCAGCCAACCAAACAAAGGAAGCACAAAGTAGGGCTAACAGAATTAAAGAGAGGTAAAAAGCTCCAAGGCAAAACTCTGACGAATAGAAACAGGTTAAATTAAATTTAACAGCTAGTAGAACAAGCCTAAGATAAGGCTGAGAATTCCTAATAGTTAGTCTTCCTGTCTTTATGTGGGAGCTGATTGGTGACCAAAAGAAAATTTTAACTCTAATATGTAGTTCAAATTTTGAAATGTTTTAATTAAATTGACTAGACCTTTATAATTTATTTTTATTTCTCTTAATAAGTATAAAGGATCAATAATAAATAAAAGATAAATTTAGCACACATTTAAAAAATAGATGTAAAATTCAATTTATTTTGAGACTAAATATATTCCTCCTTCTCTCTGAGACTAAATATATTCCTCCTTCTCTCTGTGTGTATGTGTGTGGGTGTGTGTGTTTCTCTCTTTATTTTTTTTTTATTATAGATTGCATTGGGTCTGAGGTATGCTAACTAAGAAAATGTTCTTTCGGTTACACATCTCATTTGACATTTATTTTAGGTAATAACTCTACACAAATATAGAAAATAAAGAACAAAGAATATCTACTAGTTATTAAGCGGGACCTATCCCATGATACTCCTTTCAGCCTAATGGTTGTCCCATGTAGTCTTATTACCAGAGAAGAGTGCTGTAGCTTTATCACTCTTTTCATGAGCTTTCTTTATATCTGAGAGTTTTCTGTTAATCTTCATGGAAACCTAGGACAGAAGCAATGTCAATGTATTACAATATTCGTGAAATATGTAGTAATCTCAATGATCAATTTGTGGACTTGAGTATTTCATATATAACTATACAAAATCTTATGTATCATAAAAGACTCAGTGAATTAGTTTCAATAATATTGTTTATTCTCTTACAATTTTAGTAGATTTGCTCATTTTTTAAATTTTTATTTAGCTTTTTACTTTTTAAATTTGATTTTATTGAGCTATACATTTTTCTCTGTTTCCCTCCCTTCATCTCCCCTCCCCTTCAACCTTCGGCCATGATCCATATGCTCCTAATTTACTCAGGAGATCTTATCTTTTTCTAGGGCCCCTGTAGATTAGATCCATGTATATCTCTCTTCGGATACTCATTATTGTCTAGGATTGTGAGTTGTAGGCTGGTTTTCTTTGCTTTATGTCTGAATGATACTTATGAGTGAGTACTTATGATATTTATATTTCTGGATTTGGGTTGCCTCAATCAATATGATGTTTTCTAGATGCATCTACTTGCCTGCAAATTTCAAGATGTCATTATTTTTTTTTCTGCTGTATAGTATTTTATTGTGTAATGTACCACATTTTCCTTATGCATTCTTCTGTCAAGGGGAATTTAGGTTGTTTCCATATTCTGACTATGACAAACAATGCTGCTATGAACATAGTTGAGCACATTTCCTGTGGTACTATTGAGCATCCTTTGGATATATACCCAAACGTGGTACCACTGGGTCTTAAGGAAGGTTGTTCTCTAATTTTTTGAGAAATCGCCATACTAATATCCAAAGGCGCTGTACCAGTTTTCAATGAAGAAATTATAAATGGGACCTCCTGAAACTGAAAAGCTCTGTAAAGCAAAGGACACAGTCAACAGACAAAACTACAGAATGAGAGATGATCTTCATCAACCCCCCATCCGACAAAGGATTCATCTCCAAATTATACAAACAAATCAAGAAATTGGTCTTCAAAAGAACAAGCAATCCAATTTGGTACAGACCCAAATAGAGAACTCTCAATAGATTTCAATAGATTTGCTTTTCATATATAATATATAGTATTTACATAAAATATATTGTAATAACTTACTAAATGAATGGAATATTCCCAATTTAAATAAGCAGTAAGTTCTTAAATAGTATATAATAATATTTATTAATCATGCACATTTTTTATTCAGGATATATATTAACTGAAAATATATTTTTCCACATTTTTTATTTTCCAGAGAATTTATTTTGAAAGATAAAATTTACCATTTTCTTGTGTTTTTAAGCATTACGTGACCTAGACTCTCATTTTACATGTGGAATCATCTCTTTTTAAAAATAAAATCAATGAAGTAACATATTTTGTTTACTATTTTGAGGATATCAGTTTGTTAACTTTATAATTTTGCAAAGCAGGGATGTCTATTCACTCCAAAATCGTAAATTAATCACACTCCTGACTAAGACTCCCCAGTGCTGAGATGACAAGCTTTGTGATCATATCTGGCTCAAGAAAATTATCATGCCATCAAGATGTGTTAGATATTGTTTTAATTTTGGTGCTTCGAATTCTACTTTCAATAAGTGAGGACTGTGCTTGTGAGGGCTCACGTGAGATGCTGTAACAAAATACGATAATTCTTGTGACTTGAAAGAGGCAAATAAAACATTTGTTGTACAATTTCAAGCTGGACATTCCAATCCCAGCATGGGCTAATTCCATGTCTAGTGAGGGTGTTTTTCAGGCTGCATCTTCATATGGTGAGAGAAGGGCAGTTACTTGTACTTCTTTTCAAAGACACAGATTGTTGAAGACTGGTCTCAACAAAAATACTTCTTACTAGGGTAAGGGCATGGGAATTGAAGAAATGTATAAAGAATATGAAGACACATAAAAAATAACAGGGCAGAAAATATAGAAAGTATTGGGAGGGCATTCCTGCGACTGAATTTCACCCACACTTATTTTCCACCGCCTTTATACCTGACATAAACAGGGGGAGATGTTAACAAAAGACTTTGTTAACATGATACAAAAGGATAACTCACACAGGCTTTATCACTCCGAGTCATCTTTAACATTCTGTTGTCTAGGTAGTGAAGGCACTCTCGGTCACACATTCTGAAGAACTTTCTTTAGCTGACCTATAGTTACTAAAGAAGGAGCAGAAGTACATTTGCATATCCTGTCCACCTGTCAGGATAGCATGGATTTGCTAGAATGAGCTATCTTAATTTCAAAAAATAACAAGCAATCACCTCCTGAGTTAAGACCTGCAACTATGCTTCTCAAATCTCCAAACTATCTGTCTGTCAGACAAGGTGGAAATGGGGCACATTTTTCAGGTTTCACAACAGATCTTAATCCTAGTCATTATGATGTAATACTCAAATTTCCCACAACCCAATGCCATGATTGGGTATTGGGATTTGAGCATACAAACTACAGCAGAGAAAACACACACACACACACATCCAGACCATTCTTCTCCCCGTTCTTTTCAACATTTGAAAGCATTCATGCACTCATGACAATGCATGAATTGCCTGCTAGGGGAAACATACATCTAGCCAATGGCAACAGAGTCCAGGGCGAAGGGGCACAGTTGAAGTTACCTCTAGTGTGCAAGGAAAAAAAAAAGGAGCATAATAAATAGGGAGGGAGGGATTGTATACTAGTCACAAGATCTACGGCAGGAGATTGAATAGGAAAGAAGCAAGAAAAGCAAAACTGATCCCAATAAAGCTGAGCATTTCAAATATCTAATGAGAACTTGTCAGGTAATGGGCTTGCAGAATAAGTAATTTTGGGTGGTTATCGCCCTGCCAGACTACAATAACAAAGTAAGAATTTATTGATTTGATGTGAGCTGAGGGAATAGGTTTACATATTTCTTTATTTAACCGATATATATTAATTGTTGATTCTTTTCTTTAAATGGCTATCATGGCATTGTCATTGTATTTCTCCTATTGTCAAAGAAAAATTATTTTGACCATTTCTAAAATAAATCCTCAGTTTGGGAATATTTTATCTCTCTCTCTTTCTTTCTTCCTTCCTTCCTTCCTTCCTTCCTTCCTTCCTTCCTTCCTTTCTTTCTTTCTTTCTTTCTTTCTTTCTTTGTATTCTATGGGAGCAAAGGTGGGAATTGTGGACAACTTAGAGTAAGAGTTTTTCTCTTCCCACTTTATTATTCTGAGATATAACCGAGATCATCTGACTCCGTGTCAAGCAACAACTGAACCATTTCACAAGCCCTTGAGGATGTTTGAACCCCATGGATCTTTAAATCTTTTATATAATTTTGGCAAAATATTTCTAGTATCTTTACTTTGCATTGTAATAAAATGTAACTAAAATGAAATTTGTTCATCCTTTTACTAGTAAACTGGTTCTTTAAAAATCTCGTTTTTAAGCAATCTTTGGAAAAATCTTAAAAAATCAAGGAATACATAATTACTTCTTTTTGTTGATATTACATCATTTTGGTTATGTTTACCTTCACAATTATTACTTTTTTCTCATTCATTGTCATTGCCCTTTTTTTGAGACAGGGTTTCTCTATGTTGCTTTGGAACATGTCCTAGAACCAGCTCTTGTAAACCAGGCTAGCTTTGGAGCCTGTCCCAGAACCAGCTCCTGTAAACCAGGCTGGCCTTGAACTCACAGAGATCCACCATCTTTGTCTTTTAATAGTGGTCCACTTAGCTCTTGCCTATTTGAAGATCTTCTTTCCTAGTTTCATCTACTCAGTAGTTCTGTGTCTTGACAGCTCTAAAATGTCATCAAATAAGTAATTTCTGTATTTTGTGTTTGCTTGTAATTTAGTGCTGTTACTGCTCAAGGAAGGCAAGGAGTTCTCACTTTCTGTAATTTGGCACTCTATATCTTACTATTTCATTCACATTCGTTTACAAACTTGTCTCATATCAAAGCATCCACAGCCTAGGTGCTTAAGAACAGTAGGACGCTCATATTCTCCCTCCCTCCACTATTCAACTGGACCTTGGGAGCTCAGTGCAGTGCTCCAATGTGGATCTGTGTGCCTGAGCTAATGGGAGCTCACCAATGCCAGCTGGACAGGAAATGAATAAGCATGGGATCAAACTGGTCCCTCAAAGAGTGAATGACAGTTGGGGCAGACTGAGGGGCCAATGACAATGGCACTGGGATTTATCTCTACTGCATGCACTGGCTTTTGGGGATCCTATTCTCTATGGAGGCATACCTCTCTTAACCTGGATGTAGTGGGGAGAGCCTTGGACTTCCCACAGGGCAGGGTGCCTTGTCCTTTCTTAGGAGTGGAGGAGGATGTGTGGTAGACATGGGAGGGAAGTGGGAGGAGGAGAAGAAGTGGCAATTTTGATTGATACTATTTTTAAAGTAATAATAATAAAAAAGAACAGTATGATGTCTTTCACGGAGACAAAACAAAATGCATGCAGTGATATGCAAGACATAGTTCCTGAAATCACTGGTGTAGTGATGGACATACTGAAAGACAAAGACTGAAAGGAAGCACCTTATTGTCTATCAGTGGTACTTGGAAAAGAGACATCGTTCTTTCCTTGGGACTGTTCATTCCACTCACAATGCTGCTCACAGATATAAAGGTTTAGAAGCAGAATGTAGAAGAGGTGCTATTCTTAGCTTTTTCTGTATCTTTTGCCCTCAGCATTTAAGGATCAGCTGACTTGACACATTTGTACCAAAGAAGCTTAACTTCATACGTAGCATGTTCATTCAATTTCTGGTGCCAGAGTCCTTGGGGAGTATACAGGACAACTAATGCTCAACAGGTCAACCCACCAAAAGAATAACTCTCTGATAGGAATGCAACTTGGAAAAGCCCCTGGGGTCACTGACTATAAATGATTGGTTGTATTCTCTGTAAATTTTCTCATGTGCCACTACATTCCTTCCCTAAAAATAGTTATGAGTGATTTTCCCACTGCTTGTGTGTTTATCTGTTGGGTAAACATATAGCTATGGATGATCAGGAATATGATTTCTGCTTAAATTGTATAATTCTGAAAAATAGAAATAATACAAGGATAAAGACAGCTAATTTTATACTTCAGAACAAATTCAAAGCAAACTGGTTGTCCCAGGAGACAAATATACAAGTTCCCAGGTATTTATTACTGATTTAAGGCCCGTCATGAAACAACTTTGGTAGACATAACCTTGTTATAAGGAGGCCTCTACTTAGTTCCCTGCATTTTAGCCCCAAAATCATCACAGAGAAACCATATTATTTAAATCACTGCTTGGCCCATTAGCTCTAGCTTCTTATTTGCTAACTCTTACATATTATTTTAATCTATCTCCATTAATCTATGTATCACCACAAGGTCATGGCCTACCAGCAAAGTTTCAGCACCTCTATCTCCTGCTGCAGCTCCAGGGCTTCTCTCTGAATCTGCATCCTTTCTCCCAGAATTCCATTTTGTTTTCCCTGCCTAGCTCTGTTCCCTATAGCTCTGCTGTAGGGCCCAAACAGTTCCTTTATTAACCAATGATACTCACAGCATACAGAGGGGAATCCCACATCATAACACCCGAAAGTAATAAACTTCATGCATATTCTGCTACATTCAAGTTTATTGTTTATTGTTTAAGTTCTGTCACTTTCTGTCTGGGAACATGATCACTTAGGGCTATGTGCATAGCCAAGCACAGGACCAAGCACTACTCACTGGCTGGGGAGTATGACATCCCTGGGTGACCCTGAAAATGTGATTCATATTTTTCCAGAGTCTTTCTGTAGGAGAAGAAGTATGAGAGAGTGTTATGTAGCTGTTTGTAAAGAGATGCATCTGTGGGGAGGCAGAAAGATTTTTAGTAAGGGATTTTTTAAAGATGAAGTAAAAAAGAAAGTTACCATCAGAAAGTGTATCATTTATATATATATATATATATATATATATATATATATATATATATATATTAACATACACTCGAGGCAGTCTTGGAGCAGGCTGTCCCAATGACCATGTATATCTCAGCGTATAAATGTGGAGTCAATTTTCTTTCATATATTAAGTATAGGGCATTCTACTCTGAGTTTACCATTGTCCTATTTATTGATCAATGATAAGAATCCTTAGGAACATAAATGGGCATTCATCAATGTGGCTTTCATATTCTTTTTTTTTCTTATTGAGTATCCATATCACAATACCTCAAGGAAATTGTATTAATTTTCTGGTTTGACTTATGAAGCACCTGGCATAGGAGCCAGAAATTGAACTCAGGTCCTCTGTAGGAACATTACACATATTTAAATATTGAGCCATCCTTCAGGCCTTCTCCCTTTAACATATTAGAAACTGGATGTCCTCCGAGAATAATAAATTTCCTAAGGTCATTTATCTTCTAAGAACTAATTCAGAATTTACAGTTATGCCTGGGTATATGTATACTTAAAAGTCTATTTATTAAAAGCACAGATAAAACAACACAATAGTGAAAGAGAACACACTTCATCCTGTCTATAAATTATTTCCTGAATGCAGCAATCAGCACAGAACATAAACACTTTGTGAATTATCAAGAAATGCACACACACACACACACACACACACACACACGTGTGCACAAAGTATCTGTTAAACATGAGAAGTTGTTTTAGGGAAATATGTAATTTAAATAGTAAATTTCATCTGGTCTGCTTCCAAAATTCAAAACAGATTATCATCATGGGGAGTAGAGAGCATATATAAAAATGACAGTCTTTTTGTGCATGATGAGGAAATATTGTTGATTTGGGGCAGAAGATGCAATGCAGTTGATTCATGTGATGCTAAGAAAATGAATAAAAGGAAAAAAACAAAGCTTCTAAAGAAAGAGTAAACTTGGGAGTTCTATAATAAAATATACTGTCTTTAGTTGGAAATACATTATATTTTTCAAAACTGGACAAACTAGGGTAGATGATTAGTGTTCTCTACTTCCAATAGCTTGTGTATTCCAGGGACCAATCTGTGCTTTGTGGTCCAAATTATCCATGACTTACCTGAAGAGCTATCTCTTTAACCTTCATTTTGCTAAATAAATTGTTTACTTTCGAGTTTATTAAGAGTTAAAGAACCAACAACATTTTTTTAGATTATTTTTATATGATAGGCCATTCGTAGTGGTACAGCTATAGAATAATATAACAAGCAAACTAAATAAGAAAATAACCCTTACTTATGAGGCTTTAATGAGAATTACTCCTATGTGTAATTGCTCTCATTTGATTGCATAATACAGCACTAAAAATTATAAACAAATACTTAAAAGATTTATATACTCATTCAAATATATTTAATATATATAATTCCTCTTTCTTATATACATTTTGTATATTTGCTTTATATAGCAGTTGTATTATTTCTTGTATTATCTGCAAAGAAGTGATAAATTAATGCTTCTAAGTTTGTGATACAGGGAATTTTTTAACTCTGTAAATATACCTGAGTAATAAAATCTCCAATCATTTCTACCGAGGATTTTTTTTTAAGAAAGTAATTTTATTAAATTATAAAAGTTTCCATTTCTGCCCCTCCTCCCAACACCCTCCCACTCCCCCCACTCCCTCTCCTCCTCCCTCTCCATCCCTAAGACCAGTCAGGGTTTCCTGCCCTGTGGGAAGTTCAAGTTCCTCCCCCCTCCCTCCAGGTCCAGGAAGGTGAGTATCCAAACAGACTAGATCCCCAAAATCCAGTATATGCAGAGGAAACACGTCCCAGTGTCATTGTCAATGGCTTTTCAGAAAGACTCCAGGCCAGCCACATTCAGACAATCCAGCCACATTCAGAGAAACTGGTTGGATCACGTGCTCGTTCAGTCCCAGTCCAACTGGTCTTGGTGAATTCTCATTAGATCAGTCCTCTTGTATCAGTGGGTGATCGCATCCCTCGCAGTCCTGATTTACTTTTTCATTTTCTTCCTCCTTCTGCTCCTCATTTGGACCTTGGGGGGCTCAGTCCGGTGCTCCAATGTGGGTCTCCATCTGTATCGCCATCCATCTTCTGATGAAGGTTCCCTCTGGTCATGCCTTCTTTGATCACGTTCTCCTTCCTTCTGTTTCTCGTTTGGACCTAGGGAGTTAAGTCCAGTGTTCCAATGTGGGTCTCTGTCTCTATCTCCATCCATCGCCAGATAAAGGATCTATGGTGATAAGCAAAATATTCATCAATATGGTTATGGGCCAAGGCCGGTTCAGGCACCCTCTCCTCTGTCCAGAGAACAATCTGGGGATCTCTACTTGGAACTGGGATCCCATATATAATCAAGTCTCCTGTAAACCCTAAAATGAATCCTTAGTTGAAATATTTTCTTCCCTGATCCCATATTCATCCTTCTTCCCTCCCCTCCCTCCCGGTCCACCTAGCTTTCCTCATTCCTCCTCTACTCCTTTCTCACTAACCCTCTCCCCTTCCAACAACCCTTCCACCCCCCTATGCACCCGAAGTTACCTGGGACTCTTGTCTATTTACTATCTCCTGGCGGATAGCTAAATAATCTTCATCAGGTTCATCTTCTTATTTAGCTTCTCTAGGATCACGAATAATAGGCTCAAAGACCTTTAATTATGGTTAGAATCCACTTATGAGTGAATACATACCGTGTTCCTCTTTTTGGGTCTGGCTTACCTCACTCAGTAAAGCGTTTTCTATGTCCATCCATTTGCATGCAAAATTCAATATGTCATTGTTTTTTTCCACTGAGTAAAACTCTAATGTGTATATGTTCCACACCTTTTTTAACCATTCTTCTATTGAGGGGCACCTAGGTTGTTAACAGGTTCTGGCTATTACAAATAGTGCTGCTATGAACATAGTTGAACAAATGCTTTTGTAGTATTTTAGGGAATCTCTAGGGTATATTCCCAAGAGTGGAATTGCTGGGTCCTGAGGGAGGTTGACTCCCAGTTTCCTGAGAAACCGCCACACTGATTTCCACAGTGGCTGCACAAGTTTGCATTCAGACCAACAATGGATGAGTGTTCCCCTCATTCCACATCCTCTCCAGCATAGGCTATCCTAGGTGTTTTTGAGTTTGGCTATTCTGACAGGTGTAAGATGATATCTCAAAGTTGTTTTGATTTGCATTTCCCTGATCGCTAAGGAGGTTGAGCATGACCTTAAGTGCCTTTTGGCCATTCGAAGTTCATCTGTTGTGAATTCTTTGTTCAGATCAGTACCCCATTTTTTAATTGGGTTAATTAGAGTTTTAGTATCTAGTTTCTTGAGTTCTTTGTATATTTTGGAGATCAGACCTTTGTATGATGAGGGGTTGGTGAAGATCTTCTCCCAGTCGGAGGTAGCCTTTTTGTCTTACTGACAGTGTCCTTTGCTTTACAGAAGCTTCTCAGTTTCAGGAGGTCCCATTTATTCATTGTTTCTCTTATTGTCTGCACTCCTGGGGTTCTGCTTAGGAAGTGCTCTCCTGTGCCTATATCTTGTAGACTACTTCCCACTTTCTCTTCTCTCAGGTTCAAAGAGGTGAGATTAATGTTGAGGTCTTTAATCCATTTGTTCCTGAGTTTTGTGCATGGTGATAGATATGGATCTATTTTCATTCTTCTACAGGTTGACATCCAGTTATGTCAGCACCATTTGTTAAAGATGCTATCCTTCTTCCATTGTATAGCTTTAGCTCCCTTGTCAAAAATTAGGTGTTCATAAGTTTGTGGGTTAATACCGGGTCTTCTATTCGATTCCATAGGTCGACTTCTCTGTTGTTATGCCAATACCAAGCTGTTTTGAACACTGTTGCTCTGTAATAGAGTTTGAAGTCAGGGATGGTAATGCCTCCAGAAGTCCTTTATTGTATAAGATTGTTTTTGCTATCCTGGGTTTTTTGTTTTTCCATATAAAGTTGATTATTGTTCTCTCAAGGTCTGTGAAGAAGTTTGATGGGATTTTGATGGGAATTGCATTGAATCTATAGATTGCTTTTGGTAGAATTGCCCTTTTTACTATGTTGATCCTCCCAATCCAAGAGCAGGGGAGGTCTTTCCATTTTCTGGTATCCTCCTCAATTTCTTTCTTCAAGGACTTAAAGTTCTTGTCAATAGGTCTTTCACTTCCTTGGTTAGAGTTACCCCAAGATATTTTATGCTCTTTGTGGCTATCATGAAAGGTGATGTTTCTCTGATTTCCCTCTCTGCTTCTTTGTTCTTTGTGTATAGGAGGGCAACCGACCTTTTGGAGTTGATCTTGTATCCTGCCACATTACTAAAGGTGTTTATCAACTGTAGGAGTTCTTTGGTAGAGTTTTTGCGGTCGCTTATGTACACTATCATATTGTCTGCACATATCGAAAGTTTAACTTCATACTTTCCAATTTGAATCCACTTGATCCCCTTTATGTTGTCTTATTGCTATTGCTAGAACTTCAAGCACTATATTGAAGAGGTATGGACAGAGTGGACATCCTTGTCGTGTTCCTGATTTTAGTGGAATGGCTTTGAGTTTCTCTCCGTTCAATTTGATGTTAGCTGTTGGCTTGCTATATATTGCTTTTATTATATTTAGGTATGGTCCTCATAAACCAAATCTTTCCAACACCCTTATCATAAAGGAGTGTTGAATTTTGTCAAATGCTTTTTCAGCATCCAATGAAGTGATCATATGGTTTTTTTCTTTCAGTTTATTTATATGATGGATTACATTGATAGATTTGTGTATGTTGAACCAACCCTGCATCTCTGGGATGAAGCCCACTTGATCATAATGGATGATTTTTTTTAATGTATTCTTGGATTCGGTTTGCCAGTATTTTATTGAGTATTTTTGCATCAATGTTCATGAGTGAGATTGGCCTGTAATTCTCTTTCTTGGTAGTGTCTTTGTGTGGTTTTGGTATCAGAGTAACTTTAGCTTCATAAAAAGAGTTTGGCAATGATTCTTCTGTTTCTATATTGTGAAATACATTAAGGAATATAGGTATTAGCTCTTCCTGGAAGTTCTGGTAGATTGCTGCATTGAAACCATCTGGTCCTGGACTTTTTTTGGTAGGGAGATTTTTGATAACAGCTTCAAATTCTTCATGACTGACAAGTCTATTTAGATTTTTCACCTGGTCTTTGTTCAACTTTGGTATATGGTACTTATCTAAAAAAATGTCCATTTCTTTTACATTTTCCAACTTTGTGGCATATAAATTTTCGTAGAAAGATCTAATGATTCTCTGAATTTCCTCTTTGTCTGTGGTTATGTCCCCCTTTCATTTCTGATCTTATTAATTTGCATGTTCTCTCTCTGCCGTTTGATTACTTTGGGTAGGGGTTTGTCAATCTTGTTGATTTTCTCCAAGAACAAGCTTTTTGATTCATTGATTCTTTGGATTGTTTTCTGTGTGTTTCTATTATGTTGATTTCAGCCCTCAGCTTGATTATTTCCAGTCTTCTACTCCTCCTGGGTGAATCAGCTTCTTTTTTTTCTAGATCTTTCAAGTGTGCTTTTAAGTCTCCAATGTGTGCTTTCTCCATTTTCTTTAATTCGGCACTTAGTGCTATGAACTTTCTTCTTAGCACTGTTTTTATAGTGTCCCATAGGTTTGAGTATGTTGTGTCTTTATTTTCATTAAATTCAAGGAAGACTTTAATTTCTTTCTTTATTTCTTCCTTGACCCAGGGGTGATTCAGTAGTTGACTGTTCAACTTCCATGAATTTGTTGGCTTCCTGGGGGTAGCACTGTTGTTGAATTCTAACTTTAATCCATGGTGGTCTGACAAGACACAGGTGGTTACTAATATTTTTTGTGTCTATGGAAGTTTGTTTTGTTACCGAGTATGTGGTCAGTTTTCGAGAAGGTTCCATGAGCTGCAGAGAAGAAGGTATATTCTTTCCTATTTGGGTGGAATGCTCTATAGATGTCCATTTGATTCAATACTTCCAATAATTCTCTTATTTCTCTGTTTGGTTTCTTTCTGATTGACCTGTCCATTGTTGAGAGAGGAGTGTTGAAGTCTCTTACTATTAGTGTCTGTGGATTGATGACTGCCTTGAGTTCTAGAAGTGTTTCTTTTACATAAGTAGGAGGCTTTATATTAGGGGCATAGATATTCAGGATTGAGTCTTCCTCCTGATGAATTGTTCCTGTTATGAGTATAAAATGTCTGTCTCCATCTCTTTTGATTGATTTTAGTTTGAAGTCAGTTTTGTTAGATATTAGAATGGCCACACCCACTTGTTTCTTATGTCCATTTGCTTGGAAAAACTTTTCCCAGCCCTTTACTTTGAGTAGATGTCTGTCTCTGTGGTTGAGGTGTGTTTCTTGTAAACAGCAGAATGTTGGATCCTCTTTTTGTATCCAATCTCTTAGCCTGTGCTTTTTTATAGGTGAATTGAGTCCATTAATATTAAGTGATATTAATGACCAGTTGTTGTTCACTCCAGTTATTATTATTTTTTTGTTTGTTTGTTTAATAGAGTTTGTATGTCCCTTCTTTGAGTTAAGCTCGTGAAGGGTCGCTAGATGTCTGAGTTATTGTAGGCAGTGTTGGCAATATTGGATTCCTTGGGTTTTGATTTTCCTTTTATTACTTTCTGTAAGGCTGGGTTTGTGGCTACAAATTGTTCAAATTTGTTCTTATCCTGGAATATTTTATTTTCTCCATTGATAGTGAATTATAGCTTGGCTGGGTATAGTAGTCTGGGTTTGAATCTATGGTCTCTTAGTTTCTGCAGTAACTCTATCCAGGACCTTCTGGATTTCATGGTTTCCATAGAGAAGTCCGTTGTAAGTCTGATAGGTTTACCTTTAAAAGTTACTTGACCTTTTTCCTTTGCAGCTCTTAATATTCTTTCTTTAAATCTGTATGTTTTGTGTTTTGATTATTGTATGGGGAAGGGATGTTTTTTTTTTTTTTGATCAAGTCTATTCGGTGTTCTGTATGCTTCTTGAATCTTCATAGGAATATCATTCTTTAGATTGGGAAAGTTTTCTTCTATAATTTTGTTGAATATATTTTCTGGGCATTTGATCTGCAGTTCTTCTCCTTCTTCAATCCCTATTATTTTTAGATTTGGTTTTTTTATTGTGTCCCAGATTTCTTGAATGTTTTGTGATGAGAATTTGTTGGATTTGCTGTTTTCTTTGATCTGAGCATTTATTTTCTCTATGTTATCTTCAGACTCTGAGATTATTTCTTCCATCTCTTGTATCCTATTGGTTATGCTTGATTCTGTAGTCTCTGTTCGTTTACCTAGATTTTCCATATCCAGCTGGCCCTCGTTTTGTGTTTTCTTTATTGCTTCCATTTTAGTTTTCAATTCTTGAACTGTTTCCATTACCTGTTTGATTGTTTTTTCTTTGTTTCCCAGTGTATCATTCATGGATTTACTCATTTCTTCAAACTTTTTGTTATACTTCTCATCCATTTTTTTACTCATTTCTTCAATCCTTTCGTTGTACTTCTCATCCAGTTCTTTAAGGGAATTATTCATATCCTGTTTAAGGGATTCTATTGCTTTCATAATGGCACTTTTTTCCACTTCTTCTGAATTAAGAGGTTCAAGTCCTTCTATTGTAGGGTCGTTGTTATCTGGTGTTTTCATGTTGTTTTTTAGATTGTTGGAAGAGTTCTTGCCTTGGCGTCTGCCCATCTCTTCCTTCAACTGCTCTATTTTGGATCTTCTGGTACCAGGTCAGGTTCCCTTGTTGGGCAGGGACTTCACTGACAGAAGGTCTACCTTTCCTCAGGCAGTCTATTGAAACACAGGCAGTCCCTCCTGCCGGGTTGCACTCACAGCCCTGGCCCAGTGTGCAAGGGAGCTGCTCTGGGGAGGTCTTGTTACCCCAGGGAGAAGGGGGGAAGAGAGGAAGGTGTACCTGGATTAAGCCCTGGATGGGATTCGGGAGAGTTCTGCAGGGTGGAGCCACCACTGCAGGGCGACCAGAAAGTCGAGGGGGGCGCGGGGAAAGTCTGAATTCCTCCTAGCCGAAGCCTTCGGGCCAGGAACAAACTCACCCCTCCTCCAATGGATGTCTGCTAGAAGTTCACTGTCTCTTGCTGGCCAGGAATGTGGCTGAGCTGATTCAGGGCCTGCCTGTCAGGCAGGCTCTCAAAGCACAGGAACTGCCCCTGCCCGGCTGAGCCCACAGCCCAGGCTCAGCATGCAAGGGAGCAGCTCTGGGGAGATCTTGTGGCCCCAGGGGGAAGGGAGAAAGAGCCCAAGATTATTATTTTTATATACTCTCAAACTTATAGAAAAGATTCAAGAATGATTTAACCAATTCCCATAAAGTCTTAATGCAGCTACATTAAGTTTCATCCCCATCTCTTTGTGTGTAATCTTGCTCCCTTCATCAGTTTTAATATGCATAGAAACAGTTCTACAGAAAGATAATAATTCCCATAAAATAGCTAGGGTTATGTCCCTTAGATCTAAATGTTACATGCTTTGTAAGGGGGCATCTGATAATGTAATGATAGTGTTACAGTTTGTCTTGCCTATAGCAATTTTTATATATATGGGTGGATTGCAACTTAGAATTTTTCTTCAGTTTTAAATAAAATATGAATTTTGGTTGGAATATTTTAAAAAATAATAACTGTTTTATTGTTGTGATGAAATTTTAGAAGTATTAGGGTAGCATATCTCATTGTGGTAACATTAGTTTGATGACTTGATTAAAGTACCTAACTGTAAACATAACTAAAAATCCAATTGTAATAATAAAATTAAAATTTAAAAACGTAACTGTAAGTAATTAATCCTAAATTGTTTTATTATACAACCTAATTTTACTTATCCCACCTTTACCTGTATGTGGCATCATTTGCTAATATATTTTGACTCTATAACTATTTCGTATTGGCTAAAATTTTTAAGAAATAGATCTATTGTTTTACTTGGTTATTGACTGAGTGATAGATTGATTGGCTGGCTGATTGGTGCCAGTATGAGTTCATGTTATCACCACTATCTTTGCCTGGTTCTTGGCTCATTAAAATAGTTTTTTTCTCCTCAATATTCTTTAATCCCCTTTGAACAGTTTGTTAAGATTGGAACAACAAAGTTGACTCAGTGAATGCTCTCTTTGTTCCAGATTGGAATCAGTTTCTTTGACAAAGACCAGATTATGTCTCTGACATTTTTATCATCTTTTTTGATAGCTCAAAATACTTGGTGGTACAAGAAATTATCAATCAAATTTTATCTTTCTATTTCTAAATGTTATAGATAACATCACAAATTAACATAACCAAAGGTAGTCTTTTGCAATAAAACAAATTCATTTTTCTATTCCAAAAGAGTTTGTATTAATTTAGAAAAGAATATTAAACTTTCTGGGCACAGCTTAGATTTGGCTTTGCAGGTAAGTAAACATAAAGAACATAGAGGATCTTCAGTCTCCTTTACACATTTTTCAATTAACATTTACCCTTTGGATGAACTGGCTTCTCCCCAGGGTACAGCCATGGGCAGCTGAATGATGAACTCGCCTGCTCTAACTCCCTCAATGCACTGAACTATTTTAATTGTTGATCCAGGTGGGGAGATGATTGATGTGAAACAGAAATCAGAGCTGTTCACTCTTAGACTTTATAAGATCCCCTTCCATTTATCATTCACTATCCCAAAGCCCTCAAGATTAGCTTTGTTTAAAGACTATTTGCATTTAAATTGTAGGGATATAGTAGAGGACTTGGATTTCATGACTGAGGTTAAAAGCTAAAGTCATCAGTGGTTTAATCCTTTCTAAAACAGAACTCCCCAAACAACCCAAACCATTGAACATCCTTCATGATTTACTAGAAATTTCTCAGGTTAGGGAATATTTTTTAAGTTAACAATTAAAAAAGGACAAAGAGATTGCTTGCATTTTTCCACAAGATTCTAGCCCAAAATAAACTCTTGTGAAATAACAGCCCCTTTGGAGCTACAGTTTCTAGAAAAAGAAGAAATTTTTATTTTCTGAAATTACAATTGTGTGAGCCAATTTTTCTCAAGTATCACGCAGAGTTAATTGACTTACAGTAACCTAAATTATGTTGTTGCCTTACAGTTCAATATAAAATTGTTAAGCAGAGGCATTTAGAAATGTGTAGAATGAAAACATTAGGCAGAAAATGGACAGCAATGTTACATTATAATAATTTAAAACAGAATATATCCAATGCAGGTTATTTATTTATTTATTTATTTTTTTTTTTTTGAAAGTAATTTTATTAAATTATAAAGAGTTTCCATTTACGCCCCTCCTCCCAACGCCCTCCCACTCCCCCCCTCCCTCTTCTCCTCCCTCTTTGTCCCCAAGGGCAGTCAGGGTCTCCTGCCCTGTGGGAAGTCCAAGTTCCTCCCCCCTCCCTCCAGGTCCAGGAAGGTGAGCATCCAAACAGACTGGATCCCAAAAATCCAGTATATGCAGAGGAAACCAGTCCCAGTGTCATTGTCAATGGCTTCTCAGTAAGACTGCAGGCCAGCCACATTCAGAAAATCCGGCCACATTCAGAGAATCTGGTTGGATCACATGCTCGTTCAGTCACGGTCCATCTGGCCTTGGTAAACACTCATTAGATCCGACCCCTTGTATCAGTGGGTGATAGTATCCCTCGCAGTCCTTCGTCATTTTCTTCCTTCCATTTGGATCTTGGGGGGCTCAGTTCGGTGCTCCAACGCGGGCCTCCATCTGTATCGTCATCCAACGCCAGATGAGGGATCTATGGTGATAAGCAAAATATTCATCAGTATGGTCACGGGCCAAGGCCGGTTCAGACACCCCCTCCTCTGTCCAGAGAACAATCTGGGGATCTCTCCTTGGACCTGGGATCCCATATATAATCAAGTTTCCTGTAAACTCTAATATGACTCCCTTAGTTGAAATATATTCTTCCCTGATCCCACATTCATCCTTCCTCCCTTCCCCCCATCCCGGTCAACAGAGCTTTCTCCATTCCTCCCCTACTCCCTTCTCTCTAAACCTCTCCCCTTCAAACAACCCTCCCACACCCCCCCATGCACCCAAGGTTACCTGGGACTCTTGACTATTTCCTACCTCCTGGCGGATAGGTAAATAATCTTCATCAGGTTCGTCTTCTTATTTAGCTTCTCTAGGATCACGAATAATAGGCTCAAAGACCTTTAACTATGGTTAGAATCCACTTATGAGTGAATACATACCATATTCCTCTTTTTGGGTCTGGCTTACCTCACTCAGTAAAGCGTTTTCTATGTCCATCCATTTGCATGCAAAATTCAAGATGTCATTATTTTTTACCGCTGAGTAAAACTCTAATGTGTATATGTTCCACACCTTCTTTAACCATTCTTCTATTGAGGGGCACCTAGGCTGTTTCCAGGTTCTGGCTATTACAAATAGTGCTGCTATGAAAATAGTTGAACAAATGCTTTTGTAGTATGTTTGGGCATCTCTAGGGTATATTCCCAAGAGAGGAATTGCTGGGTCCTGAGGGAGGTTGACTCCCAGTTTCCTGAGAAACCGCCACACTGATTTCCAAAGTGGCTGCACAAGTTTGCATTCCCACCAACAATGGATGAGTGTTCCCCTCATTCCACATCCTCTCCAGCATAGGCTATCATTGGTGTTTTTAACTTTAGCTATTCTGACAAGTGTAAGATGGTATCTCAAAGTGGTTTTGATTTGCATTTCCCTGATCGCTAAGGAGGTTGAGCATGACCTTAAGTGTCTTCTGGCCATTCGAAGTTCATCTGTTGTGAATTCTCTGTTCAGATCAGTACCCCATTTTTTAATTGGGTTAGTTAGAGTTTTAGTGTCTAGTTTCTTGAGTTCTTTGTATACTCTGGAGATCAGACCTTTGTTTGATGAGGGGTTGGTGAAGATCTTCTCCCAGTCAGAAGGCAGCCTTTTTGTCTTACTGACAGTGTCCTTTGCTTTACAGAAGCTTCTCAGTTTCAGCAGGTCCCATTTATTCATTGTTTCTCTTATTGTCTGTGCTACTGGGGTCCTACTTAGGAAGTGGACTCCTGTGCCTATATCTTGTAGACTACTTCCCACTTTCTCTTCTATCAGGTTCAAAGTTGACAGATTGATGTTGATGTCTTTAATCCATTTGGACTTGAGTTTTGTGCATGGTGATAGATATGGATCTATTTTCATTCTTCTACAGGTTGACATCCAGTTATGCCAGCACCATTTGTTAAAGACGCTTTCCTTCTTCCATTGTATACCTTTAGCTCCCTTGTCAAAAATTAGGTGTTCATAGGTTTGAGGGTTAGTATCTGGGTCTTCTATTCGATTCCATAGGTCTACTTCTCTGTTCTTATGCCAATACCAAGCTGTTTTCAATACTGTAGCTCTGTAATAGAGTTTGAAGTCAGGGATAGTAATGCCTCCAGAAGTTCCTTTATTGTATAAGATTGTTTTGGCTATCCTGGGTTTTTTGTTTTTCCATATAAACTTGATTATTGCTCTCTCAAGGTCTGTGAAGAAGTTTGATGGGATTTTGATGGGGATTGCATTGAATCTGTAGATTGCTTTTGGTAGAATTGCCATTTTTACTATGTTGATTCTCCCAATCCAAGAGCAGGGGAGGTCTTTCCATTTTCTGGTATCCTCCTCAATTTCTCTTTTCAAAGGCTTAAAGTTCTTGTCAAATAGGTCTTTCATATCTTTGGTTAGAGTAACCCCAAGATATTTTATGGTGTTTGTGGCTATCGTGAAAGGTGATGTTTCTCTGATTTCCCTCTCCATTTCTTTATCCTTTGTGTATAGGAGTGCCACTGATTTTTTGGAGTTGATCTTGTATCCTGCCACGTTACTAAAGGTGTTTATCAGCTGTAGGAGTTCTTTGGTAGAGTTTTTGGGGTCGCTTATGTACACTATCATATCGTCAGCAAATAACGAAAGTTTAACTTCATCCTTTCCAATTCGAATCCCCTTGATCCCCTTATGTTATAAATGTGAGTTTAACACAATTGTCTTCATTCCTCAATCTTTTCAGAAAATTCAGAGGATCATTTATATCAAGCAAAAAAATAACACTTTTGAGATTTTATTAGTAAAGTTAGTTAATTTGAATAACATATAGCTGTTTATTTTAAAAGGTTCAAGCTTCCTCTTAATTTGTCTTAAGAGGATGTCTCTAAAATGATAGTCTGCCTTTACATAACGTACATGAGGCATAAGGTTCAAATTTTGACACCTAAATAAATAATAAATTATAAAAATGTAAAGGCATTTTTTACACTACCAAATACTTTTTAAATTTATGTTTTGGATAACTGAGAGGAAACTTGAATTTATATTAGAAAAATTGATGAAAAGTTGCTTAGAGAAAATGACAGAAGGTTGAGTCTGTATATGCGAAATCAATTTTTTGAGGTTATATTTTAGAACAAATTTTTTTTCTGCACAGTTTTTTGTCTTATAAAAGCTTACCATTTTTGTGAGATCCCATTTATTAGTTGTTGATCTAAGTTTCTGTGTATTGATCTGTTCAGGGAGTTGATCCCTGTGCCATTGAGTTCAAAACAATTTCCTGCTATCCATTCAGTCATGTCCAGTATATGCAGATTTTTTATTTACATATTTATTTATTTATTTAAATTTGTACTTCCTCCCCTCCTCCCAAACCCTCCCAATTCCCCCACTCCCTCTCTTCCTCCCTCTCCAATCCTAAGAGCAGTCAGTGTTTCCTGCCCTGTGGGAAGTTCAAGTTCCTTCCCCCTCTCTACAGGTCTAGGAAGGTGAACATCCAAACAGACTAGGATCCCAAAAAGCCAATACATGCAGACGAAACAAGACCCAGTGCCTTTGTCAATGGCTACTCAGTCAGCCCCCATGTCAGCCACATTCAGAGAATCCGGTTTGATCACATGCTCGTTCAGTCCCAGTCCAGCTGGCCTTGGTGAGTTCTCATTAGATCAGTCACCTTGTATCAGTGGGTGAACGCACCCCTCAAGGTCCTGACTTCCTTGTTCATGTTTTCCCTCCTTCTGCTCCTCATTTGGTGCTTGGGGGCTCAGTCCAGTGCTCCAATGTGGGTCTCTGTCTCTATCTCCATCCATCATCAGATGAGGTTCCCTCTGATCCCTCCTTCCTTGCTCAAGTTCTCCCTCCTTCTGCTTCTCATTTGAACCTAGGGAGTTAAGTCCAGTGTTCCAATGTGTGTCTCTGTCTCTATCTCTATCCATCGCCAAATGAAGGTTCTATGGTAATATGTAAAATATTCATCAGTATAGTTATGGGCCAAGGTCAGTTCAGGCACCCTCTCCTCTGCTGCTCAGGGAACAATCTGGGGACCTCTCCTTGAACCTGGGAACCCCTCTAGAATCAAGTCTCTTGCAAACCCTAAAATGGCTCCCTTAGTTGAGATATATACTTTCCTGCTACCATATCTGTCCTTCCTCCCCCCCATCACATTCCCCCAAGCTATCCCCAATCTTCACTTTCTCACTTCTCTCTAACCATCTCCCCTTCCTTCCACCCCCCCTCACCTGCCATGCACCCATGTTTGCCTGGCAATCTTGTCTACTTTCAATATCCAGGAGGATAACTATATGATTTTCTTTAGGTTCACCTTTTTATTTAGCTTCTCTAGGATCATGAATTATAGGCTCAAAGACGTTTAATTATGGCTAGAATCCACTTATTCCTCTCTTTGGGTCTGGGTTACCTCACTCAGTAAAGCGTTTTCTATTTCTATCCATTTGCATGCAAAATTCAAGATGTCATTGTTTTTTCCTCTGAGTAAATCTCTAATGAGTATGTGTTCCACACCTTCTTTAACCATTCTTCTATTGAGGGGCAACTAGGTTGCTTCTAGGTTCTCGCAATTACAAATAGTTCAGCTATGAATAGAGTTAAACAAATACTTTTGTAGTATGATAGGGCATCTCTTGGGTATATTCCCAAGAGTGGAATTGTTGGGTCCTGAAGGAGGTTGACTCCCTGTTTCCTGAGACACAGACAAACTGATTTCCACAGTGGCTGCACAAGTTTGCATTCCCACCAACAATGGGTGAGTGTTCTGCTCACTCCACATCCTCTCCAGCATAGGCTATCATTGGTGTTTTTGAGTTTAGCTATTCTGACAGGTGTTAGATGATATCTCAAAGTTGTTTTGATTTGCATTTCCCTAATCGCTAAGGAGGTTGACAATGACCTTAAGTGTCTTTTGGCAATTCAAAGTTCATCTGTTGTGAATTCTCTGTTCAGTTCAGTACCCCATTTTTTAATTGGGTTAGTTAGAGTTTTACTGTCTAGTTTCTTGAATTCTTTGTATATTTTGGAGATCTGACCTTTGTCTGATGAGGGGTTGGTGAAGATCTTCTCCCAGTCAGAAGGCAGCCTTTTTGTCTTACTGACAGTGTCCTTTGCTTTACAGAAGTTTCTCAGTTTCAGCAGGTCCCATTTATTCATTGTTTCTCTTATTGTCTGTGCTACTGGGGTCCTACTTAGGAAGTGGACTCCTGTGCCTATATCTTGTAGACTACTTCCCACTTTCTCTTCTCTCAGGTTCAAAGTTGTCAGATTAATGTTGAGGTCTTTAATCCATTTGTTCCTGAGTTTTGTGCATGGTGATAGATATGGATCTATTTTCATTCTTCTACAGGTTGACATCCAGTTATGCCAGCACCATTTGTTAAAGATGCTATCCTTCTTCCATTGTATACCTTTAGCTCCTTTGTCGAAAATCAGGTGTTCATAGGATATGGATTAATATCCGGGTCTTCTATTCCATTCAAAAGGTCGACCTCTCTGGTCTTATGCCAATACCAAACTGTTTTCAATACTGTAGCTCTGTAATAGAGTTTGAAGTCAGGGGTGGTAATGCCTCCAGAAGTTACTTTATTGTATAAGATTGTTTTGGCTATCCTGGGTGTTTTGTTTTTCCATATAAAGTTGATTATTGTTTTCTCAAGGTCTGTGAAGAAGTTTGGTGAAATTTTGATGGGAATTGCATTGAATCTATAGATTGCTCTTGGTAGAATTGCCCTTTTTACTATGTTGATCCTCCCAATCCAAGAACAAGGGAGATCTTTCCATTTTCTGGTAACCTCCTCAATTTCTTTCTTCAAAGACTTAAAGTTCTTGTCAAATAGGTCTTTCACTTCCTTGGTTAGAGTTACCCCAAGATATATTATGCTATTTGTGGCTATCATGAAAGGTGATGTGTCTCTGATTTCCCTCTCTGCTTCTTTGTCCTTTGTGTATAGGAGGGCAAACGACTTTTTGGAGTTGATCTTGTATCCTGCCACATTACTAAAGGTGTTTATCAGCTGTAGGAGTTCTTTGGTAGAGTTTTTGGGGTCGCTTATGAACACTATCATATCATCTGCAAATAACGAAAGTTTAACTTCATCTTTTTCAATTCGAATCCCCTTGATCCCCTTATGTTGTTGTATTGCTATTGCTAGAACTTCAAGCACTATATTGAAGAGGTATGGACAGAGTGGTCACTCTTGTCGTGTTCCTGATTTTAGTGGAATAGCCTTGAGTTTCTCTGCATTCAATTTGATATTAGCTTTCGGCTTGCTGTATATTGCTTTTATTATATTTAGGTATGATCCTTGTATCCCCAATTGTTCCAACACCTTTATCATAAAGGCGTGTGGAATTTTGTCAAATGCTTTTTCAGTATCCAATAAATGATCATATGGCTTTTTCTTTCAGTTTATTTATATGATGGATTACATTGATAGATTTGCGTATGTTAAACCAGCCCTGCATCTTTAGGATGAAGCCTACTTGATCATAATGGATAATTTTTCTAATGTATTCTTGGATTCAGTATGCCAGTATTTTATTGAGAATTTTTGCATAGATATTCATGAGTGAGATTGGCCTGTAATTCTCTTTCTTGGTTGTGTCTTTGTGTAGTTTTGGTATCACTGTAACTGGAGCTTCATAAAAGGAGTTTGGCAATGACTCTTCTGTTTCTATATTGTGAAATACATTAAGGAGTATAGGTATTAGCTCTTCCTGGAAGTTCTGGTAGATTGCTGAATTGAAACCATCTGGTCCTGTACTTTTTTGGTATGGAAATTTTTGATAACAGCTTCTAATTCTTCACGACTAACAGGGCTATTTAGATTGTTCACCTGGTCTTGGTTCAACTTTGGTATATGGGACTTATCTAAAAAAATGTCCATTTCTTTTACATTTTCCAATTTTGTGGCATACAGGTCTTTATAGTAAGATTTAATGATTCTCTGAATTTCCTCTGTGTCTGTGGTTATGTCCCCCTTTTCATTTCTGATCTTATTAATTTGCATGTTCTCTCTCTGCCATTTGATTTTTTTAGATAGGGGATTGACGATCTTGTTGGTTTTCTCCAAGAACCAGCTTTTTGTTTCATTGATTCTTTGGATTGTTTTCTGTGTTTCTATTTTATTGATTTCAGCCCTCAATCTGATTATTTTCAGTCTTCTACTTCTCCTGGGTTAATCTGCTTCTTTTTTGTCTAGGGTTTTCAGGTGTACTGTTACGTCTCCAATGAGTGTTTTCTCTGATTTCTTTAATTGGTCTCCTAGTGCTATGAACTTTTCTCTTAGCACTGCTTTCATAGTGTCCCATAGGTTTGAGTATGTTGTGTCTTTATTTTCATTAAATTCAAGGAAGACTTTAATTTCTTTCTTTTTCTTCCTTGACCCAGGGAAGATTGATTCAGTAGTTGATTGTTCAGCTTCCATGAGTTTGTTGGCTTCCTGTGGGTAGCATTGTTGTTGAATTCTAACTTTAATCCATGGTGATCTGACAAGACACAGGTGGTTACTAATATTTTTTTGTATCTGTGGAAGTTTGCTTTGTTACCAAGTATGTGGTCAATTTTCAAGAAGGTTCCATGAGCTGCAGAGAAGAAGGTATATTCTTTCCTATTTGGGTGGAATGTTCTATAGATATCTCTTAAGCCCATTTGATTCAATACCTCCAATAATTCTCTTATTTCTCTGTTAGGTTTCTGACTGATTGACCTGTCCATTGGTGAGAGAGGAGTGTTGAAGTCTCCTACTATTAGTGTGTGTGGTTTGATGACTGCCTTGAGGTCTAGAAGTGTTTCTTTTACATAAGTGGGTGCCTTTATATTAGGGGCATAGATATTCAGGATTGAGACTTCCTCCTGATGACTTGTTCCTGTTATGAGTATAAAATGTCCATCTCCATCTCTTCTGATTGATTTTAGTTTGAAGTCAATTTTGTTGGAAATTAGAATGACCACACCCACTTGTTTTTTAGGTCCGTTTGCTTGAAAAACCTTTTCCCAACACTTTACTCTGAGCTGATGTCTGTCTTTGTGGTTGAGGTGTGTTTCTTGTAAACAGCAGAATGTTGCATCCTGTTTTCGTATCCAATCTCTAAGTCTGTGCCTTTTTATAGGTGAATTGAGTCCATTGATATTAAGTGATACTAATGACCAGTGGATGTTGACTCCGGATATTTTCCTTTTTATGTGGAGGGGGTAGTAGAGCGTGTGTTTCCCTTCTTTGAGTTGTGTTTGTGAAGGGTCGCTAGATGTCTGAGGTATTGTAGGCAGTATTGGCAATATTGGATTCCTTGGATTGTGATTTTCCTTCTAATACTTTCTGTAAGGCTGGATTTGTGACTATGTATTGTCTAAATTTGTGTTTATCCTGGAATTTTTTTTTCTTGGTTGATAGTGAACGATAGCTGGGCTGGGTATAGTACTCTGGGCTTGCATCCATGGTCTCTTAGTTTCTGCAGTACCTCTATCCAGGACCTTCTGGCTTTCATGGTTTCCATAGAGAAGTCCAGTGTAATTCTGATAGGATTACTTCTATAAGTTATTTGACCTTTTTCCTTTGCAGCTCTTAATATTCTTTCTTTAATCTGAATATTTTGTGTTTTGATTATTTTATGGCAAGGGGATGTATTTTTTTGATCCAGTCTATTCGGTGTTCTGTATGCTTCTTGAACCTTCATAGGGATATCCTTCTTTAGGTTGGGAAAGTTTTCTTCTATAATTTTGTTGAATATATTTTCTGGGCCTTTGGTCTGCAATTCTTCTCCTTCTGCTACCCCTATTATACTTAGATTTGATTTTCTCATTGTGTCCCACGTTTTCTGAATGTTTTGTGATGAGAATTTGTTGGATTTGCTGATTTCTTTGGTCAGAGCGTTTCTTTTCTCTATGGTGTCTTCAGAGTCTGAGATTCATTCTTCTATCTCTTGTATTCTATTTGTTATGCTTGTTTCTGAAGTCTCTGTTTGTTTACCTAGATTTTCCATAGCCAGCCGGCCCTCAGTTTGTGTTTTCTTCACTGCCTCCATTTCAGTTTTCAATTCTTGAACTGTTTCCATTACCTGTTTGATTGTTTTTTCTTGGTTTCCAGGGTTTCATTTACGGATTTATTCATTTCTTTAATCTCTTTGTTATAGTTCTCTTCCATTTCTTTACTCATTTCTTCAATCTTTTTTTATACTTCTCTTCCATTTCTTTACAGCAGATTTTCACCTCCTGTTTAAGTTCCTCTATTATTTTCATATAGTTCCGCTTAGAGTCGATTTCTTCTATTTCTTCTGGAGTAGAGTGTTCAATTCTTCTAGTTTCCTGATACCTGGATTCTGATGATGTCATGTTGCCTTTCAGGTTGTTGGAGGAATTCTTGCATTGGTGCCTTTCCATCTCTTCTTCTTTGGATGGAACTTCTCAGCACTGAAGTAGGGATTGCTGGTATTCCAAGGACACAGGAGACAGAAGGGTGACCTTGGTGGCAGGATAGGGTTGAGAGGAACACAGAAGACCCTGCAGCATAAGCTGAGGGGGGGGGGAGGCTGTGCTCTCTTCTGGGACAGTCCGCCCCGGGTAGCCCAGACTCAGCCCTCTGGTTGGAACTCCTCAGCACTGAAAAAGGAACAGTTGGCATTTCAAGGACACAGGAGACAAAAGGGCAGCAGTGGGGGCTGGGAAGAGTCCAGAGAAACACCAAGACCCTGCCTCAGAAGCTGGGGGGCTGCTGTGCTCTCTTCTGGGACAGTCCGCCCTAGACAGCCCAGACTCAGCCCTCTGGTTGGAACTCCTCAGCACTTAAATAGGGACAGCTGGTATTCCAAGGACACAGGAGACAAAAGGGCAACAGTGGTGGCAGGTTAGGGTCGAGTGGAACACAGAAGACCCTGCAGTATAAGCTGGGGGGGGGCTATGCTCTCTTCCGGGACAGTTCGCCCTGGCTAGCACACACTCACCTGTCTGGATAGAACTCCTCAGCCCAGAAATAGGGATAGCTGGTATTCCAAGGACACAGGAGACAAATGGGCGACAGTGGGGGCAGGGTAGAGTCCAGGGGAACACTCCAGTATATGTAGATTTATGATGAGATCTTTGATCCACTTCTACTTGAGTTTTCTTCAGGATGATAGATATGTATCTATTTTTATTCTTCTATATAGTGAAATCTGGTTAGACCAGCACTGGTAGTTTTGGAGTTACAATTCCCAATTAGAACACCAGTGGCTTGTGGGGCAGTTATTGAATTTAATGATAAACAATAACTTGAATTCCTAATCCCTCCAAGACTTTTATCATGAAATGATGTTGGATTTTGTCAAAGGTTTTAGAGTATGCAATAAGAAGATTGTACATTTTTTCTTTCAGTTTGATTATAGGATACATTATATTGACAGATTTTTTGGTGTTGAACCATCCTGGCACATCTGGAATGCAGCTACTTGATCATGATAAATGATCTTTTAAATGTGTTCTTGGATTTGGATTTGAGTATTTCACTGAGTATTTTTGTAAATCATCTTTAATGAGGAGGATTGTTCTATAATTCTTTTTCTTTGAGAAGTCTTTGTGTGCTTTGGGTATTATGGTGACTTTTGCCTCATAAAATGAATTTGGTAATGTTTCTTATCCTTCTATATTGTGAAATTATTTGAGGAGTATTGCTATTTGCTCCTCTGTGAAAGTCTGGAAGAATTCTTAAATAAAATTATCTAGCCCGGGCTCTTTTTAAGTTGGGAGATTTTAATGACTGCTACTAACTTTTTAGGAATTAAATGTTTATTCAAATTATTTGTCTGATCTCAAATTCACTTTGGTCAGTGGTATCTACAATGGAGTTTGTTGTTGCGGACTATTTATTTATTCCCAGAAACTCAGACCTGAAATAAACACACAGAAGATATGTTATTTGCAATAATGTTTGACCAATAGCTTAAGTGTGTTTTCTAGCCTACAACCCCAATCCTAGAGAACTGAGGCAGAAATGAGGATCCTAAGAGAAACATACATGGATCTAATCTACATGGGAAGTAGAAAAAAACATCTCCTCAGTAAATTAGGAGCATGCAGACCTTGGGGCAGGTTTGAAGGGGAGGGGAGAGGCAGGGAAAGGAGTAGAGGAAAATGTAGAGCTCAATAAAAATAAATTAAAAATAAAATAAATTAAAACAAGGACTGGCTATTAATCAAGCCTTTCAGAGACCTAAAAGGGAAAATTTCTTTAATTTTAATATAAAAGTAATACACATAAAACACAAACATAAGCATAATAAACACACAGCTGATGGGGACAATACCTCAATAATACCTCAGGTGTGTTCAAATCTACAATTGGAACTAACTATGACATTCCACCCTTGTCAACCTTAACATATAACCATATCAACACTTTGATGTTGGGAAAGGAGCAGCGGGCTACGTCCCCACCTGAATCCCAGCTAGCTTTACATCCGAAATAATTACATGGAAACTGTATTCATTTAAACACTGCCTGGCCCATTATCTGTAGCCTCTTATTGACTAACTCTTACATATTGATTCAACCCATTTCTAATAATCTGTATGCCACCATGAGATTGTGGCTTACCAGGAAAGATTCAGCCTGTCTGACCTGGAAGCTTCATGGCGAGCAGCTCTCTGCCTCTGCTTTCTTCCTCCCAGAATTTATTTCTGTCTTCCCCACCTACCTATGTTCTGACCTGTCAGGCCAGTCAGTTTTCTTTATTAATTAACCAATGAAAGCAACAGATAGATAGAAGACTCTTCAACATCACCTTGAACTATAAATTCTTGGAACCCTGGAACACAGATTGCTCCAATACTGAGAGGAGTTGGAAGGTAAGGTACCAGCCACTGGGCTGAACAGCCAGACACCCAACTGTCTGCGACTTCTCCAGTGGGACAATACCCAGGGGCCCCTTCCCTAGGTTCTTCTACCCAGCCAGCATGGAATATTCCTGTGGCAGGGCTATATTCCAACCCACCCTGCCTCCACACCCACCTGTTTGCCTGCGAGCTCAGTGGAACCCTGAAACAAAGATTGCTCCATTACTGAGGGGTTCTAAGAGATGAGTCCAGACACAGGGTTGGACAGCTGGATGCCCCACTCTCTGGGACCTCCCCAATGGGACAAAGTCCAGTGGCCCCTTCTGATCTCACTCAGCTTTTCTAGCCAGCCAGCAGCTAGTTTTCTTCCCACTAGGTTATCCCCCAACCCACCCTGCTCCCAAACCCATGTAGTAATTGTTTTTAGTGTAAGTGCTATAAGTTGCCAGTTCAGAAAGGTTTTCCTTCAACAATGAGTTCAAGACTATTTCTTATATTCTTTTCCATCAGATTTAGTGCATTTGATTTTAAATTGAGGTCCTTTTTTTTCTTATCTACTTGGTAATCAGTATGAATATATTTGTATTCTTCTAAATGCACAGCCTAGTTTTTTCAGCTACGGTTTGTTGAAAATGCCATCTGTCCTGGCTAGTTTAATGCTGACTGACACAAGCTAGAATGTAAGTGAACTGTAAGCATTCCTAGGAGACCATGGGACATTTCTTACTTATTTTAGAGGCCTCAACCTATTGTGGATTGATCCATCGCTGGGCTGGTGGTTCTGGGTTCTAAGGAAAGTAAGCTGAGTAATTCATGTGGTCCAAGCCAATAATTAGCACTCCTTCATGACCTTTGCATAAGCTCATGGCTCCAGGTTTCTGCTCTGTTTTGAGTTCCTCTCATGACTTCTTTCAGTGATGAATTGTGATGTTACTCTCCTTTCCAAGCTGTTTTTTGTTATGGTGTTTTATCAGTGCAATACTAACAATAACTAAAGATTCTCTATTTTTCCCAGTGTATATTTTTGGATGCTTTATAAAAAAATTTGTTGGGTCAATGTATATCTGGCTTTTCTATATGATTCTGTTGATCAATAAGTTGGTTTTTCTCTCAGTGTCATGCTGTTTTATTAATAAAACTCTGTAAAAATTTAAGTTCTGGGATTGTGTTACCTCCAGGAGTTCTTTTATCATTAAAGTATAATACAATTACTTTCTTTAATATCTTAAAATTTTTATCATGTAAATGTTTTACTTACTTGGTTAGAGTCATCCTAAGACATTTCGTTTTCTTTGAGGATAGTGTAAAGGGTGTTGTTTACCTGATTTATTTCTCAGTTTGTTTGTCATTTTGTATTGGAAAGATGCTGATTTTTGTGAGTTAATCTTGGAGTCTGCTACTTTGTAGAAAGCATTTATCAGCAGCAAAAAGTTTCCTGGGGGAATTTCTAGGCTCACTTGTATACACTATCATTTCATCTGTAAATAAAAATATTTTGACTTCTTTTTTCCCAATGTCCCTCCTTGTCTTATTGATCTAAGTCTTAAATAATAAAATAAGTTGATATAGAGAGTGTGAGCAACCTTGTCTTGATTCTGATTTTAATGGAAGTGCTTCGAATTTATCTCTATTTAAGTTAAAGTTGACTTTAGGCTTAGAATAAACTGTCATTATTACATTGATGTGTGTTCCTTGTGTCCCTAATCTCTACAGGACATTTGTCATGAAGGGGTGTTGGATTTTGTCAAAGGCTTTTTCTACTTCCAATTTGAAGATCATGTGGCATTTGTCTTTCAGATTGTTTATAAGGTGGATTACATTTATTGATTGTTGTATATTGAACCATGCCTGCATCTCTGGAATGAAGCCTTGGAGCGTTCTTGGAGCTTGTTAATATTTTATTGAGAATTTATATCTACATTCATAAGGGAAATTGGTCTGTAATTCTCTTTCATTGTTGTGTTTTTAAGTGTGTTGGATGTCAGGGTAACTTGGCCATTATGAAATAAATTATGTACTATTCCTTCTGTTTATATTTTGTTGATTAATTAGGGAAACATTAGCATTAATTCTTTAATGAAAGTCTAGTAGAATTCTGTGCTAAAATCATCTGGCCTTAAGTTTGTTTTGTTTGTTTGTTTGTTTTCTTTTTTGGTAGACTTTTAATCATTGCAAATATGTCAGTTGCAGTTATAAGTCTACTTAAATTTTTTATCTAATATCTATTTAATTTTGGTAGATAGTATACATCTAGAAAATTATCCATTCATTTTAGAGTCTTCCAATTGAATGAGTAAAGGGTTTTAAAGTATGTCCTTATGACAATCTGTATTTCCTCAGTGTTTGTGGTTTTTCATTTGAGTATTCTTTCCCTGCCCTTTTAGTTATTTTGACTGTTTGTCAGTATTGTTCATTTTCCTAAAGAACAAGTTTTTGGTTTCATGGAGTGTTTGTTTGTTTCTCTTTTGATTTATTTCAGCTCTGATTTTTGGTTATGTCATGCCTTCTACTCAAGTGTGCTGTTAAATTATTACTATTAGATCTTCTTCTTCTTCTTCTTCTTCTTCTTCTTCTTCTTCTTCTTCTTCTTCTTCTTCTTCTTCTTCTTCTTCTTCTCCTCCTCCTCCTCTTCCTCCTCCTCCTCTTCCTCCTCCTCTTCCTCTTCCTCCTCCTCCTCCTCCTCCTCCTCCTCCTCCTCCTCCTCCTTCTTCTTCACAGAGGCACTTAATGCTATGAGCTTGCCTTTAGAGCAACCATTTTCCTTCTCTGGCTTACTTGCTTTTCTGCCAGTATTGACTGGTGGGTTCACAGAGAATGACTGCTGCTTATGAAATCAGACAGTCTGCTTCAGAACTGGGCCAGATTACTACACTGGGCTGTGTCTGTCTGTTTTCTAAAGAGAGCTGGAGAGAAAAAAAAATAAAGAATGGATTTTACTTGGTGGGAGGGGGGAGAATCTGAGAGTGGTTGGAAGAAGGATAATTATAATAGTCCAAAGAACTCTCAGTAAACTAAAACTGATGAGGGATGGATGGACAGTAAGCAGGACAAGGTGATATTTTATCAGTGGTATTGCTTTTCTAATGAACATGAGAATATTAGTGCAAAAACACAGGGTTGTTCCAACTTTCACTTAGCCATAATACAAGCAAATTCAGAATTGTCTTTATGAGAGCAGTCTTTATAAGAACCCAAAGTAAAGACAGCCTTGAGGAAAAAATAGTAGTGTTTACCCAACATATACAAACAAATATCCATGACTAGAAGAAAAAAATCTTTGTCTTTTTGGCACCTTGTATGGTGTTCATTGATACATGTGAGTAAATGAGCCATCGCATTATAACTGGAACACTATGTTATAGAGATTTTTATGTGGATTCTATATATCCTAATCACTCTACAAAGTCATTCAAGTGCATGAGCACTAGCTTCCAAACATCTGTTCCACCTCCTAACATACCTAACCAGAAGCAATCTCTAGTTAATAAACACTTCCAAATGAAAATTTTCTGTTCTTTTAAATATTGTTTTGAGATCGTTATAATATGTTTATGTGACTATTTCCTTTAACATGTTTTATATTTATTAAAATGTTAAAACCTATTATAAATAGATGAAATTTATTCATTTTCTAAAAAAGTCTTTATTTTAGTATGATAAAAGTAAAATATTTTCTTCACTGATGTTTTGTAGCATTATTTACTATTAAAATTGTGTAAAAGAGTGGTGACTCATATTTTCCCCAAATGTTTCCATTGTATTAGTCAAATAGTCTTTTTCAATGACCTTGTTTCAAACAGCAGTAAATGTGTCCTCATTAAGGAATCTTTCAGTAAAATTTTAAACCAGTACTTTATCACAATGTGTCTAGGATAATATTTTTAACAATTACTGAAAGAATGACACTTCTAAAAGATCTTTTGGGAAGTATTTCTCATCACCCAGAGATTTATCAATGCTTATGTATCTCTCATTGTACCCAGTGGGGAGTGAGGGCAACAGAAATGGTATATTCTATTCACCTTTTCCTTCCCCTTCTATCTCTTTTACTTTCTTCATATATTTCTTCATCCATTTTTATTAAGTTCTTTTTATTTCAAGTATGTTTTCACTGTAAACTCACTGTAAGGCCTTTGTTATTGCAAAGAACAAAAATTACAGTATAAGCCACCTTCGCCAACACTTTACCAACATTTATTTTGTCCACATTTTTTTTCTTCCTAAACAACAACAACAAAATGATGGTGTCATCAAAGTTAGTTAAAAATGAATGGAGGGAATAGCCAGCATGTGCCCCACTTATTTTGGTGTGTGATGGGTAAATGTATTACAAAGAGCATATAGATGAAGAAAGAAAGCTAGAAAAATGGGTTCAATGTATACTAACATCAAACATTAGCTTGTTGTGTGTCCAATCTTATTCGTTCTCAAGTATCTGCTACTAAATCCTCAATTTCACTTAGATTAGATAAGATGCTTAGAACCGATACTCAGAAAATTAATATGTGGGTATATTGTTGGCCTTATTTTTTACAATATCTCAGGTTCTGTACTGTTGAATAAGAATCTTCCATACTGACTCTGTTCTTTACTTTATAATATAATTAAACAAATGTGTTTATTCAAAGTATATCTTCACTTCTTTTAAACTATTAATGAACATTCAAATGTGGTGATATAGTTTTATAGTTTAATCAGTAAATCTGTCAAACATTTTAATAGTAACCACTGCAATTCACATGTTGAACTTCTAGGTTTGTTTCCCCCTTAATACCTTGGTGAATCTACAGCACTAAACTTTTCTTAACTCATTACAATATCTAGTATTTGTATAGTATATCAGTTTGCATAACTATACTTATAATTGTTTAAATTTTGTTAAATTGACACCATTATGCTGGGGTGGATGTTTGCATATAGTTTAAATTAATGTGAAAATTATAGGTTAACTTTTTATTGTTCTTTTTAAAGGAATTACTATAAAGCATAAGAGTTAATAAGAAGCCTGAGCTAAGGGGCCAATCTTTTTATAAGCTAATATAGACCTCTGTGTGATTTTCTTTGGGGCAAAATGGCTGTGGGTACTGGGCAGGACAGAAACCCTGACAAGCAGGCCCTTGTGTTACAGAATGGTGCCCACATGGATAACTGCATCCACAGGAAGCCTGAGAAAGCTTGGGAAAGAATAGTAAAGCATGTTTTCTTGGTAGTAGCAATTTCTCAGGTCTTCTCTGCTTGCTAGAGGCAAGCAAGCACTCTTATTTAAGAGAGGTTTCCTCACTCAGCTTTAGCTGCAAAACCTTGCACCTCTTTTAAAAGTCTTGCCATGAAACACTATGGAGCATTTGAGTGTGTTTTCTGAGCACGATACTGCAGCTTGCTTGCTGGCAGGGACCTTGAACTGCCACAGACTTGTGGCAATAAAAATGGCTCTGGCAGTACCTCTACCATGAGGCTGGAAAGCTAAGGAATGTGCTGTATCTAGCTGTCAAAGCCACGGTTTTAATCCTCTCTATATTGCTTAGCAAATTAAAGACTCAAATGGTCAGAAAAAGAGAGATATGCAATAAAGAGAGATTCAAAATCAAAGAAAACCTCTAAATGGTTTACAGTGTGCTAAAAATATATGCAGGCTTCAAAAAGTAAAAAAAGAAAGAAAGAGAGTAGTTGGGTATGGTGGTACACACCTTTAATCCCAACACTTGGGAGGCAGATGTAGATGGACCTCTGTGAGTTCAAGGTATGGTTGCACACTCCATTATTCCCAGTGCTTGGGAGGCAGAGATCACTGGATCTCTATGATTTCAAAGGCTACAGAGTGAGTTCCAGGACAGAACTCACAGAAACCCTGTCTCAAAAGCCAAAAAGTAAAGGCATAAGATATAAAAGTTAAAATAAAACTGCATAAAGATGGAAAACACACAGAGAATCTGAATATTATATGTTATTATGCTCTCTTTGAATTGTTTAAATGCTGAGGAAGGAGCAACAGCTACTAAAAAGATATTTGCTTATAAATGCTGCTGAATTAATCAAAGATAAGTATTTTGAAAATACCTTGACTTCAAAATTGAAGTCAAAATGTATGTTACTTTGGAGAAGAAATTTTGCTTTTGTTTTCACAGGAAATAGGAGGCTCTAGCTTCATTCTGAGTTAAGAAAAATCAGGTTTGGTCAAGGAAGACCACTTGAGAAATCTGTGGTAGGAACAAATGGCCCAGATTTCTGAATTCTACATATAGAACAGATTCAAAACTGCTGCCTGAGATGATCAAGCCTCACAGAATACTCCAGTCAGGACTTGATCATAATTCTAAATTTTCTTTAGTTTCCCATAAGATTATCAGTGCCCCCAATCAGCAGGAAGTAGCCTTGAGTACTGTGCCCACATTCCCCCAAAATAAACTATGGTTATTTTCCTTTGTTTAAAAAAAAAAGGGACATAATGTGGAAGAATTGTCTGTATTCTGTCAATTATGTTTTAAATAAATGCTGAATGTCCAGGCAGGAGGTATAGGCAGGTCAACCAGACAAAAAGTAGAGGCATGGCAATGAGAACAGGAGAATTCTGGGAAGGAGGAAGCTCATTCCTCCCAGTCCTTCCCAGATCACAGAAGAGGCATGATGTGACCTACCCTGCTGAAAAAATTACTGAGCCATGTGGCTAGCATAGATAAGAATAATGGGTTACTATAAGTTACAAGCGTTAATAAGAAGCCTGGGCTAAGGGGCCAATCAGTTTATAACCTAATATAGACCTCTGTGTGATTTTCGTTGGGGCTAAACGACTGCAGGAACCGGGCAGGACAAAAACCCCCAACAAGCAAGCCCTCATATTATTAACCTCTACACATTTTTAAAAACAGATAATAGTGAATATCTTTACACTATAAATGTAAAGCAGCACTTTCCCTAAAAATGTTCAAACTTCTTAGTTTCCAAAAACTTTAATCTCATATTTTCAAAGCACACCTCACACTGTTTTTAATTTGGAATTTTCTGCTCATGTGTGCTCAGTGAGTAACATGTATTAAGATAAACTCAGACTTAATTTGCCTCTTCAATTACTTTACTGCACCTTGGTATTCACATTCACCATTGCTGAACTTTTATATCGACTGAAGCAAACTGCACCTAACTTCCCCAGGTGATTGCTGGTGAGATTATTTGTCCTCTGCCTTATACTTGCTCCTAGTTTCAGTTAATAACAGCTTTTCTTTCTGTTTGTAGGTCAGGGAGGCTTAAAGCATCATTTCCCTTTATCTTTCCTACTGAATAGTTTCCTGCCATGCTTTGCCCCTGTGTCTGTAATGTGAAAAACATCCGTCCTACCTAAATTACCATTCAAGTGTAATACCTTTTTTATTTAACCCTGAGTGCATGACTGCTCCCTTTAATCCTACTCAATCTACCCTGAACAGGGAAATATCGCAAGCAGAATTTATGGTCCCAAGCTTCAAACACTATTTCTCAGTGTACTTGAAAATGGTTTCAAAATTGATGTTCACTGAAGTTTTAGATCAAAAATTGAGCACAGATAAAACCAAGGTCATGACTAGTCTGCTCACAATTATTTCTGTGAAAGCTTACCTAGAGAGAGTAACCCCACTGTGCTTTGTATCTCAAATGATGAATTAACACGAGAAGCAAAATTAAAGTATTAAGAAACGTAGGTTCTTAATCTGTCTGAAAAGTATTCAGGCATGACCTCACCAATTAAGCCACTAACATGATATGACAGGCAGGTCAGACAGGCTTAGAGAGTGTCTAGAACTCGAATAGTCCCTGGGCTCAGGTGAGCATACACAGTGTAGAGGGATAGATTGCAGCTGTAAATTATGGATTTTAGAATAGAATTGAACAACTACTTGCATATGCACTCTAGAATATTCCTAACAGTTATATTCTAAGATCTCATGAAACTAGAATTTATTTTCTCTTATAAACATCTGTTAAGGATTTAGTATCTGTTTACCTCAGAGACCCTTGATGTCCAATGCATGTAAATTTGAAGTAGCAATAAGATAAATTAATGCTGTCTGTGGATGGAGAGAAAATATTATTTGATCCCTTGACTAATATGTTTAGGAGAACAAGCCATCATTTTTTGGTTGTATCTCATTTATCTTATCAAGGATATAAACACATATATCCCAATTTTAATGAAAGAAGAATAATTTATTAAAACATTTAAAACACATGTAATCCATAATTTATAAAAATAGAAGAGTCAAATTAGGACACTTATATATAGCTTTTGTTTAAATTAGTTCACATTCTAACATCATTATTCTATGAAAATAATCATAAAATAATGACATTGCATCAGTTTTCTTAAATGTTTACAATATACTTTTTTCCTACTAGTGTATATATGACAGTTTCCAAAAAAAAAGATAACGTTTTTCTTGACTCATTGAAAAAACATATCTGCCACATATTTACCTGACCTGTGAATTGTAGAAAATAATTTCTGTCTTTTTAAACCCAGGCTTCAAATACAGATCACGCATGGACAAAATACAACATGCTTGCTCATAAATACAGCTGAGCAAAGGATGATGATCATAAATAAAACTGAGAAAATGCTCAGCTCCAAGCATGTTAACACTCACTTTGTTCTCCTGTACTAAGAGTCGTCACCTAAAAACCAGGGGAAATAGGAATGTATAATGATAGCACAATGTATGGGAAGGTGATATTGCTGAAGGTAATTTATTTAAGTACTAAGCATTTTCAGAATGTTAAACATTATATATATATAATATATAATATTATATATATGGAATTTTATTTATTTCCTACCAGTACTGCATTTGATGGAAGTAATTAAGAAGTTAGGAAGTTTGGATCACAGCTACCACACTACACAAGTCTCTAAATAAGACAATATATTTAAAGAATAGAATGATTGCAAAGTATACATGCTTTTTGCTATTTGTTCAGTAGGAAATTTAGTATATTAGACAGTATAAACATACTCTAATAAGTTAACCATGATGCTTCCTAGTGCTTAATTTGCATTAGATTGGATAAGCAGACCCAGGTCCCATGATAGACCGACTTCATCCATATCTTCAAATAAGTAAAATACTCAGTGGTACTAGCCTAGGACACCTCTCCACAATGATCAACTTCACTGTCTGGATGTTTTAGATTTGACTTCAATCTATGGACCTATTAGTTGTCATCAGAAGATGTCAATCTCTTTAATATCGTTGTCAGTTGCTTCCATTTATACATTGAATACATACAAGTGACCTCCATGCGCTAAGCTCACCTACTACCATCTAAACGAAAGTCTCTTGAACCATAAAGGGAGAATTTACTTCCCCCACATATGGGAATATTTTTCTCTGCACATTATAACATGAAAAAATGTCATATTAGTTTTTTTCCATAATTATTTCTTATACCTCTTCTAACTAGGTTTGTTCCTTGAGATCAAAGTATTTCATAGGACATTGTCTCCCCATGACATCGCCAGATACATAAATATATATGGAATTGACGAAAAGTATTTGGAAATTAGTAATTCTTGCTTTCTCATAAAAGAGCATTATGTCTAATATTGTAATGGAAGAGAATTAACCATGCAAATAGAAGTAATAAAGAAAATAACAGTGCTCTTCGAATAAATAATCTAGACTGTCTGATATCTGTAAGACATTTTTGTCAAGGGACTTTTGTGAAGTTGAAAGGTGAAAGTCACATATACTTTTTTTTTGATTGAGCTTAATATCTAGCAAATTAGAGGTCTATGTCATTCAGTTTAAAAGAGCCAGAGGCTCAGTGGATTGTATTTGTAACCTCAGCTAGTAAGAAAGAATCCCATGTCAAGTCTAGTCTGAAGCATTTTTCCATAACCAGTTCTCAATAAAACAAAATATAAAATATATTTAAAGTAATATGTGTTTTTACATGTCAAAATAATAAATCAGATTCACAAAATAATAAATCATATTTTATACATACACATTTATCTTCAATTTCCTAGCTCTTAATTAATATATTTAATTCAATGTCATAACTATGAGAGTGTTAGAAAAGTATTATTTAAAGCAGTCAAATAATTAAAATATGGATTCTCCTAAAATTGTAAGCATTCACTTATATTCCAAAGTAAATTATAAACAAATACATTATGATGACATTTTCTATAGAAGAAACAGTTAAAACAAAAAAGAATTTGGATCCTTCTGCTGAGTTTATTAAATGTAAATTAGATCTGTAGTGGGGTTGGTACATTACATATGGCTATTTTGATGATAAATAATATCAAAGCATATAAATGAGAATCTTAGCCATCCTGCCCAGCACTTTCTTTTGTTGTAAACATCAAGTAACCTAATGGAGGTTCTTGCAGTGAACTGACTGAGTTGATCACTACCCTGCTGCAGGGAAACAGCTCAAGTTGTGACTATTGTTAAAGTCACATCCCTGCTGTAATGTTGTTTAACATCAGCCAGATAACTAATAATGAACACCATTTTTGTTTTCTAAGTAGAAACAAACATTGATGATGGAAAATGAGATACATTAAAGAAGGCATTCCACTCTCCTGACTCCTCCTGTAGAAGATATTTTTCTACGTTTCACAGAATGGCGTAAAATTAAATGATCTATATGCCTTAGCTATCGTCAGGCATTTTTGGGGCTGTCAGCTTACAAAGACACAAAGACATAATTAGTTATGAAAGCTAACCTTTAGCTTAGGTTTGCCCCCAACTAGCTCTTATAACTTAAATTAACCCACTTTTATTAATCTACATTCTGCCACCTGGATGGGTTTCCTCTCCTCTGTACAGTATGTCTGACATGTCCCTTGTTTTTCTGGCATTTACCCACTTCTCTTCTTCCTAGGGTTTTTCTTGGAAATCCTGCCTATTCTTACCTGCTTAGCTGTTGGTCATTCAGCTCTTTATTAAAACAATCACAGTGACACATCTTTACAAAGTGTAAACAAATATTCCACAATACTAAGCTTTAAGTTCTTGGGATTGGAGGTGTCTGCCACTATTACAAGACAAGAAATAAAAAAATTTAAATAAATTAGTGAACCCCCATGAAATCCTTTGTAATAGCAGTTGCTTTTTAAAAAAAATATGAAAAAAACTTTCCTGAGTCCTTCATTTAACCTATTGACATTTCCTTGGTCAAGCAATCATTCATGCAGACAGAAATTAATACTGACATATTTACTTATAAATTCAGATGATGATTGAAGAAAAAGATTACAAGTTTTGCAAAGACATTAATTAATAGATATAAAGGCCATAAGAGGACACTGAATATTCTCCTATCATTCCTCTCCTTATTGAATTATGACAGGTTCTTTAACTGAACCTATGGTTGAGCTGACAGTCAGTAAATCCAACAGTTGTCAAGTCCATTACCCCACTGTGGTTACAGGATTATCTACCATCATAGTTCCTAAAGGATTCTAACTCATATCTTCAGGATTTCATGTGTGTTCTTACTCATCAAGACATCTTCCTAATTATCATTTCTATTTATATGCAGGGGAGGATTTTTTCCTCATCCATAACCATAAAACATCCAACTATTTATGCAGGAAAAAAGTTCAGATTAACTTACATTCACGGCCAGGATTAAGGTCTAGCTGATACATTATTGTATTGTGAGGAATTTAATAAGATAATGGGTCAAAGCCAGAATGAGATTAATAAGTATTAAATATAAATCTCATGTGTGAAAAAAAATAAAATGTGTTTTCCAGGAAAAAAAAATCTCATGTGTGCTAATTATATATTATAATTGTTATTATTGTCCTGCTATGGGTAATCAAATCCATAGCCTTGCATATGCTAAGTAAGGACCTTAACACTGATTTTATTTTTGGTTAGTTACAATAAAATATATGACATACAATGAAGATTAAGGAAAATGCTTTGAAACGGTGATGCTTAAATGTTGGGCTTTGTAAACTGAAGTTTCCAGAAAGAAATTAGCCAAACTCTCCTGAAGTTTCTGCAAAGTCGAATGACAGCCATGACTATGTCTATGTTTCATGACTATGTTTCAGAGTCGGATTCTCTTGAACAATAAGTCTGTTTCACAGGCATGCATTCTCGTTCTTGGTCACTCTGTCTCTCTCTGCATCTATAATCAATTTGACTGTCATTGACATTTGGAATACACTAACTTAGCGGGCAACTGATGCCCCACAATCCTAAAACTAAGAATGTCATCACATGAAGTCTGAAAGTCTGAAACCAAATTTCCCTGTTGTTTCTTTTCTTTTATTTATTTCCTTTTTTAGACTGAGTACTTGTGGTACCTAACAATACACATAACAAATGCATTATTTTCTTCTTTCTTTTGTTCTATGACTAGTATACACTCATGTAATCTCCTCCACAGAGAAAGATATAATCACAGACAACCCAAATCTGTGATCTCAAGCCATACTCACTCATTTTGTTCCAGAATAACCAATGCTTTTTCTTTTTGTGGTAAGAGCTATATTTGGTATCTACACTTCGGTCAGTGATCCTTTTCTTTTCTGAAATGGACTGGACATGAAACATTGGTCTCACAATAGAGTGTGATGTGTGAAGAAGATTACATGATAATGGTGGTGACTCTGGCTACTATTATTTGGTGGTCATGGGCATCAAAGTCAAGTTATTTCACATGCTAAGTAAACTAGGTAGCATTTTTAAATGTAATTTCCTAAAATTTTAATTATTTGGGATTTCATTAAAGATTTATATTTGCCATGTAAATAAATCTGAATTTTGAAAACTAAAATTTCTCAAAATCTTTGATTATGTAGCAATATTGCTATATTTTTCCCTTCAACAGCAAATAACATTCACTAAACATTTATTAATCTTTGTTGAATAAATTATTCTTGGCTAATTTTATGCACATATATATTCTATTTTGACTACTTACACACACACACAAGTTCCTTTCAGCTATCAACCTTCTTCTTCTACAGAGACAATTTAATATGTTGTCCATGTCTTTTTGCTTCTAATATGACCTACTAAGATTAATAAGGGCTGTCAGTTTCGTCATATGTAATGAACTATTCATTGGAGACTTGTGAACTCACCAATGGGTACACAATTCAAGCCAACGACAATTCTCCAGAAATCATCTATAACCAATAGCATCTGTTATCTCTTAAATTTTCATTTATTTGTATTTTATACTTGCAAATTTCTGAACACATTATAGACTGTGTTGTTATGAGATAAAGTTAATTTTATATCATGGTGTAAAGGTCATTATTTTTCACATTTTAATTACGAAAAATACCTTAGATATACAATTCAGGATCATGTATCTATGACTTAATAAACTGGGTCCTCAACAGTTAACACTTGAATGTATAAATGCATAAATCCTCTAAAGCAATAGAAACCTTAGCATGAATATATGTTAGAACAAGATAGGTTAGATTGACTAACATGATATGGTCTAGGTAATCCAACAATTCTTGTTTATCTGATGGAGAGGGTGAGAACCTAGCATCTGGTCTGCCAAAAAAGACAGAATGCTTCAGAATTTTCAGTGTGCCATTGAAGGTAGAAGATCTCAATTTGCTGTTTCTGCCTACATTGAAATGCCAAAGAAGCTGAGTTCTTGCGTGAGCAAGAGACTTAACCCCCAACTCTGTTTTCCTGCCACATTGTTATTTATTTCTTATCACACACAAATTTCTCAGACTTTCCTTATTATTATTATAAATTTGATGACAGGAGCCAAAACTCTGTGGCTATTATTCTTTTTAATTTTAAGTGCTTTATCTTATAGATTAAAGCATTGCACATTCATGTTGCTATGGATATGATTGCATGCCTGGGATTTCTGAATAGTTCTAATAATGAATATGAATTTTTCACTTTAGCTTTCTGACAGAAGAAATAAACTGTCCCAGATCCATGCACTAAATAAATAGCCTGTAGCATCAAGTCTTTTATATAAGCAACATACATTTAGCCAGTGCTAGCATGTTTCTTTGGCCTCTGTTTCCTTCCATCATTTCTCTGTCTTAAAAAATCTCTGCCTCAATTCCTATAATTGAAAACATGTAACAGTGAAGCTAAACATTATAATTTCACTGTGTTAGGTCTTTGCCCAAAGCCTCATCATTAGCGGGCCTTGCCCTATTCACCCTCTATATACTATAAGTTTTATTGGATGTGAGAGTATTAACTGAAATTCAGCATAAATTGCCTAAGAACCTCAAGGTCTTAATGTAGTTTCCAATGCATTCATTTTTTTACTTGTGAGAAAATACAAACATTTTGAATATTGCTATGAGATATACATTTTCCTCACTATAATAAATTTTCCATTTCAACTTACCTTACAATAAACATCAGACATAGTGCTGATTTCCTCCTAAGAATCAAATAGTCAAGTTAGAATTTCAGATCTTTGTAAATAATTAGGGACCTTGATTTCATGACTAAATTCAATTTTTATTTTGTCTGACCAAGTGTTTTGCTAAAACTGTAACATTTTTTCTCAGAAATTTTTTGGTTAGTATTTATGGTCAGTACTGTTCCAGAATCATGATAAATACATATTTTTTCAAATTAATCAGTTTTAGAAAATCTCTTGGTTATTATAATAGACACTAGGCACATGGAATGACTAAATTCATTAGAAGGAAAGAAAAATTGGCTGAATAATATTTATCATAACAAAATATGAACATTTATTAAATTATAAGATCTGGGTGCATTTATTATTTCATCTTATTTCCAATGATAAGCTACGGGGAATGTGAATTACAAACCAATTCATTACAGTGAAAAGAGAAACAAGTGTGAGAAAATTGCTGACAAACATCTCAAATTGCAAAGTATAAAAAATAGTATTCATTAGACTACATTTATGTGAAAACAATATCAAGTGCTTTGTTATGTCACTATGTTCTAGCACGATGTCAGATTTTCAATACACTGACCTGGCAGCACTGGAGTCTTAACAGCTTGAGCAGCCTTCCTTAAAATAAAGACTATTCCTTCATCCAAATCAGGTTTTTCAGTTCTGGATTACTAAATAACTATTTTCAAGCATGAGGTAGAGTTTATTAGTGAACTCATAATTCTGACAGTCAGCATAACCACTTCATGATAATCATACTCCATAGTACCTCAACAAAGCTTTTCAAGTTCAAAAGTATAATTTTCATGAGACAGGACTTTTTCTTATACTCTTAGATTTTCCAGACAGTTAGCCAACTGGCCTATTATGTTGTTAGACTTAGAAGAATTAGAGAAATTATTCCTTATTCTTAAAGACTCTAATTAAAATATTACTCTGTAGTATTATTCTCTAGTTATATTACAGTGAAACACTAGATGATCTCAATTTTACATTCTGACTTGGATCTTGCCAACTTTTCAGTCAGTCTGTGTAGATCTTGTCTGCTAACAGGGCAGACTACAGTCTAATCGTGTAGACAACCTTTCTTTGTTTTCTCTTATACACAAATGTACAGTACACAAGTGTACTGTTATACACAAATGAAACAAAGAAAGCCATGTTCCAAGGAAGGTTGTTTGAGTTCAGAAAAACATGCAAATAATCATTAGTAAGCATTTAATAAATATTAACAGAACATTTCTTTCCTAGAACTTTCTCAGGACAGACCAATTTAAACATGATTTCCTGGCAGGTACTGCGGATTATATCTGGAAAATCATGAAAAAAAGGCAGAAGGCCATTTCGGAATCAGCGTGCACTCTCCAGATTGGGTTCTATAGCTATGGTCTGACATCCAATATGAACGAACATGTCTTATAAATTGAATGAGAATGTTTCAAACTGGCGTTATGAAACAGTAAATAAAATGTGACTGAAGTAAATGGCCCTCAGCCTCAATCCCCCACCAACTATATCCCATCTCACAGTTCCCCAAGGTATTGTTTACCGAGGATCATTCTTCTGACCATGTCCTGACAAATCTCATCTAAGTGATCCATGAAACCACCATATTTCTTATTTAATGAATAGAATAAATAAATAAATATAGTTAAGCAACAAAGCATGACAAAATAAATACAATAAGAAGCAAAAACTATAATATCATTGTTGGATACAGCAACCCAACAGGAAAAGACATATTTCCAAGAGCAGGTGCAAGAGTCAGAGACAACTCTGGTTGTCTTGCACTTAGAAGTCCATAAAAATACCAAGGAAATAGCTATAGCTATAATATATACATAAAGGATGTGGAATGGACCCAGATAGAACTGATACCTGCTGTTTTAATCTCTGTGAGCACATAGACACCTTGGTTAACTGATTCAGACATTCTTGTTCTTCTGGTGTCCTCAATCTGCCATGATTTTTTTTAGCAATCTTTTCCTCTTCCACGTGATTCTTTGAGTTCTGAGAAAGAAGGATTTGAATGACACTCCCCAATTAGATTCTGCACATTGTCTGCCTGATCTCCGCATCTATTCTCTTTTTTTGCTAGAGGAAGAAGCCACTCTGATGATCACTGGATTGGACTATGGGTACAGCAGAATATGATTAGGAATATTATGTATTAGACCAATAGTATTTCATTTTGCTATATGGTGTTACGTTGTAATATATATTACACCAGTAATATTTGGTTGTACCCTAGTTCTCTGTGCTATATAGTCTTTGGTTCTTGGTTACTCAAGCAGTGTCAAGTTTGGGTTCTTTCTCAAGGAATAAACCTTGGGTCAAAGAGGTTAAGAGGGGATGACTTGCGGATCCCACAGATGTGGCAGGGATGGTACGGATAAAGCTGCAGCTAGTGTTGTGCTGCAGCACTAGGGACAAGGGTGGAGGATTGTGTATGGGGGAACAGGGATATCTATATCTTCTTAAAATTATATTGAGTTGTTGGACAGAGAGGTATAATAGGTATCCCCCAAACAATCCAGGCTGTTTCCAAGACAATTGGTTGCTCTCCAAAAGTGGACACCAAAGGTCCATTGCTGAAGGCTTCACAGACACAAAACATTGAATGTGAAGAGGCCACATTGCTGCCTACATAGAGCCTCCACACATACTTACTAGTGTCTTTGGTATAGGATAATACTCTGCAAACTGTCAAAGGAGAAAACATAAAACCAGTCACAATCACTTTATCTACAATTGTGTACTGCCTGAAAGATATGCTAGTCCAATGGTAGCACTAAGCTTGCAGAAGTAACCGAGCAATATCTCACTTAAGTCTAACTCCAAGAGTTATCATATTTGATACAGTCACTTTCTGAGTGAATAATACCAGAGACTTGACAGCTCAGGGGCCTAAAGTAAACCCAAATACCACTGTTCAAAGAAAACAATATGAAACAAACAAGTAAGCAAAAGTAGTGATAAAAGACTCTCAATGAAATTTTGTTACACTCATAGAGCAGTACCTTGTTTTGCCATCACCAGAGAAGCTTGCTCCCACTACAAATGGGAAAGAAACCACAGAGACACACAGCCAGACATTATGTAGAGAGTGAGAGATCTTGGAAAACTCAGGCCACAAGTGGATGTCTCCATCAATTCCCTTCTTTAAGGCTTCAGGAACCACAAAAGAGAAGGAGAGTTTACCTCCAGGGAACCAGCATGAAAAAATCTCACTGTAACTCCGAGAGTGAGTGAGGCCACATGCAGAGTCTGAAAGGGTTCTCACAGTGTCTCTTGGGTTTGTATCATGGCTTCAAGTTTAAAGTCATTATGAGATTCCTGAGTGTGTGAACATGTCAGTCTCTGGTTCTTAAATGTTCTCTCAGGCTCTTTTCTTTTTTTCTCTTTTCTTTTTTTGTTTGTCTTGTCCACCTCTAATATAATAGCTTCTGTTTTATTTTATAGTATAATATTTTATTTTATTATTATCACTTAGAAGCCTAGTTTTTTTTTCTAATGAGAGACAGCAAGGAAGTGGAAATGCATAGAAGAGATGGTAGAGAAGAACTGGGAGGAGTAGAGCTAGGGCAAACTTTAATCAAGGTATTTTATGGTAGGAAAGAATCTATTTACAAGAGAAAGGAAAGCAAATTCATAAATTTATCTGTTATGTGTGTGTACTATTGACCATTTTATGAGAACCATATGCTTAATGAAATAAAGTATAATACGTATGATCTTATTGTGTTGCAATCCAACAGTCAACATCACATCTTATAAAACAGAAGTCAGAGGAAGGAAGGATCACAAGGGATTTAAGTGAAAGCTTTTAAAAGATAATATCTAGATTAAAATTTAGAAATTAGCTATTTCTTTGATGATATAATTTTAGTACAGATAAGTACAGAGAAGCATCAGCATTTGCCTTGAAAGCATGAAATACGTTGTCTGGTATCAATCTAGATTTTAGAGAGGGTTATCAACCACAATTTTCCTTCATATTATTCTCTTAGGATGCATTACATGTTCATCTCTGTGGAGTCAGAATATTGCTTTACAAATGTTAAGGCAGATCATTTTCTTTTAATTAATTTCTTTGTTTATCCAAATTTTATGTCTTTATGCTTGTGCTGAACTGAAAAATGATATTCATCACTTTTAAGGAATGAATATGGAACTGAAGACTTTAAATTTTCATCTTTGAAATGCAAAGCAGAAATACAAATGAATAATTCAAGTACTTATCAAAAGCCTTGAAGATATTCTGTTGTTTACATTTACATGGCTTTAGTTCACTCACACGCGACCAACTTTCAGAAAGCCAGTCAGTGAGAAAGATGAAAAAAAAGACTAATATTTTTCTTCCTTTGCAATTTCTTTTCATCTACCCCTCTGAATTATCTTTCTTTCCTTGGTATGTTTTCTTTTCCCTGCGAAAGCAATCCAGTGGGACTTGTTTCTTAGCAAAGTAAAATACAGAATAGACTTTTTTTTTGGTAGTTAACCTGAGATATGAATAAACACTAACCCTTGATGTTAGTAACTTTTCATTCTTTCTGCATATTCACACTGCCCCTCTGGACGACAATTTTCTTTTATTTCCTCGTTTAATACATGAATTCTACTTCAGTTTAATTTATTATACTTAGTAGAACCTAATAATTTTTACCATGTAAAATATCTTGATTTGCGGCTAAAAAAAATAATAGAATTTGTGGAAATATGATTAAAGAAGGGAGTCCCTCACCCCATTATCTGATTGAATTCCTTGCCAGCTGCAAGAAAAAAAAAACATATCAGTATAATTAATATACACTGTGAAGTTCTGACAAAGAGATGGCCATCTTTTCATATGTTGATGTTTTGAGATTAGACAACAATGAACCAATCGTTACGCCTCAGTGTTTATGACCTTAGTTGGTCCTCATTCTTCTTGACTATTTTCTGATAATCTCAACAAGACTTGTTTACAATTGTTAACAATTTAAAAATGTCAGCTTTTCCACATTCCTGCTACTTGATCTCTTCTATTGAAATAAGTCCGGGCCTTTGGTAGTGCAACTCTGTTCCAGTCATTCATTTTCTTGTACACAATCCCCAAAGACTCATAGGCTCAAATAGGCTTACTTTGTTGGAATTATTCTTTTATTCTGACATTGGTTCCTATTTGAGATGAACAGGTGTTTGATGATGATTTTATACAACAACAAGGGTAAGGTATATTGTCTAAGGTCTTTGGTTTGCTTCACATTCCATCACTGTTTATACATTTATTTAATGCAGAAAATTGTGAAAGAATTGAAATTTGAATTTGGGACAAGAAAGATGTTTGTTTTCATGCCAATATCTCATTACCACAGTTATAAAACAATCACTTATATTGAAACCATGCACTCCCAGGACTTTTCTTCAACAAATTAAAATTACTCTCTTATTATGTGCCTGATAGCACTTAGTTTATAGCTCTCTAAAGACCCCAATCACTTTTTATTGTACTTTAGTTATTTGTGTTCATGTTTTATTTTCCCCAGTAGAAATATGTTTGAAAGCCAGGGTCATTTCTTATTTATCATTTAACTGCTCACTAAATACAGTATAACATCTCACATAGAATAACAACTTAATAATTTTTCTTTGGCAGGGTGGAAGGTGAGAATAATGAATTAATCTAAATATGTATGTGATGGTTATTCTTGCTTGTCAACTTGAATACACCTGGAATGAATAAATATCCAAAAATTACTGAACAAACGTTTGAGGGATTTTAAATTAACCATTTGAAGTGGGAAGATTAATCTTTATTGTGGCTCTTTATAGTGGAAGAATACAACTTTAACCTAAGTCTTTTGTGGCAGAATCACATCCAATATGGTCTACACATTCTGATGGAAGCCTCCATAAAGAACATGAAAAAAGCAAGCTATTCCTTTTGCCCACTTGCTCCATTCTTTCATTGGCATTAGAAACTACTTCTCTGGGATTCTAGTATAACACTGATCACCAGCTGAGACATCTAGTCTCATGAATAAACAACTACTTGATCTTGGATCTTCCATTCAGAGGCAACTATTTGTGGGTTAGTTGAACTACAGCCTGTAAGTCATTCTAAAGTTCTATTCCTACGGAGAACAGCAAATTATACAACACACACCCTACACTAATAATTCTAGCCCGTGAAGATTTTGGAAGTTAGTAACATAGTTTTGGGAATATTTGAATATGTTTACCATATAATATTTAATAATTAAAAGTAAAATTTCTATAATGTGAAAGTAATGTAGGGTTCTGAAAAACAATGAAAAATCTTTAAAGAGCTTTTCAAAATACATGATATTTTAAAAAGAAGTTTCCCTTTATGTTCTAATTTTACTTTATCTGCTACACTCAAATATTGAATTACATGTGACCTCTAAGATGTGCCAGATTTTGTTATTTTGTGGTTAATAAATGAAATTCTCTTTTCAAAATTAGAATTTCAATCATATTTTTAAAAGGTTTATATACTAAATAAATGTTTTCTTTGCATTTAGGCTAATTAAGTTAAATCGTGCAGCTTTGGAAATCTCTAATAGGTAGCCCTCAACTCTCTGGCCTATTTCAATATTTTTAATAACTTCACTTCACATTTACATTTGAATGTTTAGTAATTCAGAATTTATTACAATTATTTTCATATCTCAAGATATTAAAATTAATCTGAAGAAATTATTTGTCTTCATTTTTCTCTTTAAAAGAAGATGAAAAATAAGTAATTTGCATAGTAGCTATATGCAGGTAGAAATGTATACCCTATCATTTTTACTGTTGTTTGCACTTGTCAATAAATCTATGTACTTGCAAAATATGTTTTAAAATTGCTTTCTTCAAAATATTCTGCTTCCTGACCAAAAAAAAAAAAACAACATGAATGCAAAAGCTGTTTTGGAAATCAACTAAATCTAAAATTGACAAATAAACTATAGAAATCCAACTGTAAGAAAGCAAAGAATCTGATTGAAAAAATGGACAAAGTGCTAGTATGTACTATACCAAAGAAGATCTAAAGTTGACAATCAAGCACATGAAATGATGTTCCGGATTTATGGTATCAGAGTAAAGCAGATGAAACAACAATCTAATGTCACTTAACACCTGTAAGGAGAGCATATCCTCGAACAGTGAATCAAATACTAACAAGTGTTTATTGGATTATCATTAACTTTGTTGGACTACAAGATAATCTAGCTGTTTTGAAATTTCACCTGTTTTGTTTTACAAAAATAAACATGTTCTCACTACATGCTGCAACATAATTGTACTTTTTTGCATTTCTCAAGATGAATTACAAACTATATGTGTTCAACATCTTGCAAACATATATCAGACAGACTTTTAAAAAATAATTGCTACAATTTCAAGATAACCAACAGTCCTTCGATAGGTAAACTGATATCTTTGCATTTACAGACAAAGTAATGTAATTCAGCACCAACAAAAGTAAGTTTTGACTTGATTCAATAACAGTTAGAGATAGAATGGAGATAGAAACAGACCCACATTGGAGCACTGGACTGAGCTCCCAAGGTTCAGTTGAAGAGCAGAAGGAGGGAGAATATGAGCAAGGAATTCAGGACCACGAGGGGTTGGTTCACCCACTGAGACAGTGTGCCTGAGCTAATGGGAGCTCACCAAACCCAGCTGGACTGGGACTGAACGAGCATGGGATCAAACTGGACCCTTTGAATGTGGCTGATAACTGGGGCAGACTGAGAAGCCAATGATAATGGCACTGGGATTTGTCTCTACTGCATGTATTGGCTTTTTGGGATCCTAGTCAATTTGGATGCACACCTTCCTAAGCATGGATGTAGAGGAAGGGCCTTGGAATTCCGAAAGGGCAGGATACCCTGCCCTTTCTTAGGACTGGATGGGGAGTGGGGAGGGTGAGTGGGGGAGCGGGAGGGAAGTGGGAGAAGGGGGGGGAGTGGAAATTTTGAATAGTATTATTTATAAAGTAATAAAAAACTAAAAAATAAAATAAATAAATAAATTTAGATAGCCTACCTAGCGATGGGGAAAGCACAAATATATATTAATGAGTTAGAGAAGTCAGACTGAAAAATTTAAACACTGCATAATTCCAGTAACAGGGCACCTATAAAGAAAAAAAAATGTGTAGACAGAGGGATACTCTTTGTTCTAAGACATTTGGAAGAGGGAAAGATGAATAGATTGAGACTAGAGAAATTTAAGACAATGAATTAATTTTTATATGATACTGTAATGGAACCTGTGCTACAATCCCATCAAAATTATAGAAAATATAGCATCAAAGATGGAATCTGGCATAAACTGAACTCTGGATGATAATAATATAAGTATATGAGTATAAGGCAGAAAAGACATTTGAGGTTTTTTTCTGACCTCTACAAGACCCCATGAAAATTGCAAAGTGGCTATTTTTCTAGAAGTTACTATTACTTTATACTCCAAGTCCCCAAGTAATTATAAAATAAGATAGTAGAATCAAATAAATTAAATATAAACCACTACAAACTCTAATTTTTAAATTAATCTAATCGTATGTGGGGGCTGGGTATAGCATGTGGTGTTCCAGAGTGCACATGGAGGTCAGAAGACAGCTGTGTGGAGTCTAGTCTCTCCTTCTACTATCCCATGGGTTCCATATATCAAACTTGGAGTTGCCAGTTATCTGCACGGCAAATACTTTTATTGGCACATCCCATTGGCTCAGATTTTAATATGTATATTAGATACAGAACTTTTCATCATTTGCCCCACCCTGTCTTTTTATGTAAGTATTATATAAATAAATTTATAAAAGTTTCTTAGCTTGTTGTACAAAATAGCAAAAATGATACCCTTCCATGCAAAAGGAAGGAAGGAAGGAAGGAAGGAAGGAAGGAAGGAAGGAAGGAAAGAAAAAAAAACACCCAAAATTTTACAGTGTTACCAGCAGGGTCTTTTAAAACAACAGACCAAACTGCAAAAGTCATAAAGGCACAAAATCCCTTTGTTGTAGAAGACATAATCTTTCCATTGTTAGGAATACTGTACAAATATAATTTTACTTCTACTTATTTTCAGCACTTCTCCTCAATTTTCGCTTTGTTTGAAGAGTAAATTTTAAATAATATATTCTAATTGATTTTATAAGTAAGTCAATTTAAATATAAATGAAGAAGCTTAGAGATGGCTCACTTGGCAAATTATCTGGCAGAGCAGTTTTAATGTTGAATGCCATCCCAGAACTGACATATATAAGCCAGATTTGAGAAATGCATTTGTAATCCCAAGACTCCTGTATGAAGATGAGAGGTGCAGATAGGAAGAAGCCAAGAACAGGCAGGAAACAATTAAACAGGGGAGCCCCTGAACCAAATAACAGAACAAACTGACGGATACACTTTATTTTTTTATTTATTAAAAATTTCCACCCCCTCCCTTCCTCCCTTTTCCCTCGTCCTCCCCGCCTCCCCCGCCCTATCTAGTCCTAAGAGCAGTCACGGGGGTTGGGGGGGGGTCGATGTAAGGGGAGATGGGTAGAGAGAAGGGAGAAGGGGAGGATTCAGGAGAGCTTGAGGGAATGAATGGCATGGGTGGGATGGAGGAAGGGTGGATATGGGAGCAGGGAAGTAAATATCTTAATTAAGGGAGCCATTTTAGGGTTTGCAAGAGACTTGTCTCTAGAGGGATTCCCAGGTCCAAGGAGGGGTCCCCAGATTGTTCATTGGGCAGCAGAGGAGAGAGTGCTTGAACTAGCCTTGTCCCATAACCACACTGATGAATATCTTGCATATCACCATAGAACCTTCATTTGGCAATGGATGGAGATAGAGACAGAGACCCACATTGGATCACTGGACTTAGCTCCCAAGGTCCAAATGAGGAGCAGAAGGAGGGAGAACATGAGCAAGGAAGTCATGACCACGAGGGGTGCATCCACCCACTGAGGCGGTGGGACTGATCTAATGGGAGCTCACCAAGGCCAGCTGAACTGGGAGTGATGGTGCATGTGATCAAACTGGACCCTCTGAATCAATGACAAATACACTTTAATGGTATTCTAGATCCCACAAAGTAGTTTTAAAAAACACACTTATTCACTACTAAAATTAAATAATTTTGTGGTTTTTTGCAATTATTGTATTCAGCAGACCACTTTTAAGGCTCTAATTTCTAATTAGGGAATTCCTAATGCTGAAATTTTGTATAAGCAAGCTATCCTCCAAGAGACATTAATTATCTTTTTTACTAAGTTGACAGGAAGGGTGTTCTTTCTAACTGGCATTCTGCTGATAAACTTAGAATTCAGCACCAGCATTTCATGAATACACGACTATCTGTCAAATTAAAAATATTTGATACACTCAGATTAAAAATGCGAATTCCTTAGGCTATATTTGCCATTATAATTTTTATACATATAGTCTGTTTAGTTGTATAGTCAACTACATAGCCTTACTGTAACTTGCAGGAGAAGCTATGCCTACCATTTGCATAATCAACACAATCCATAATGACATTCTAGTATTTGCTTTATCCCCACAGATAAGCGTAGTCCTTATCCATCGTCAAGAAAAAAAAATCTCTTTATAACAGACAGAGACCATTACAGAAAATCACAAGCTATCAAGCTGTAGTTATGGGACCCAGTGAAACTGATGCATCAACAAAACAACCTCGATACCTACTATACCTAAATTCAAAGACTAGGGAGCAGAAAGTTTGAAGGAGACTTTGTCTCCAAGCAACATCCATAAAGCCTCACATACCTGTTTGCCTAAACACTAGCGAACAAGGACATTAATAGACATGCTACTCTTGATCAGGAAAAGAACACATATACTCAACTCTATACAAACAATTAATAGGCAAATAAGGAATGCAGAGAGCTGGTGAAATAGTCTTCCTCAGGGAACAACATACCAATTTGTTATCCAACACCAAATTATCAACTTGGCAGACATACACACAAGTAATACAGACCAAGTAGGTTAGATTTATGTGTATATATGTAAATATACTCACCCAATAACAATGAAAAAGTGCTAATGAATTTGATAAAGAGCAAAGAGATAGGTATATATATGGTGTGATGATTAGTAAGAGAAATAATGTAATTAAACTATCTTAAAAATAGAAAATTTAATAGTAAATAGAGTGTTTAAAATTGTATAATCTTAATCCTATGCATTCTAATAGAATGTAAGATAAAGATGTCTAATAGTATTTTTTAAGAAGTAATATGGTTTAAAGACCATATGAATGAGTACATGTGATAATTGTCTTTCAGGGTCTGGGTTACCTCACTCAAAATGATGGTTTCTAGCTGCACTCATTTGCCTGCAAAATTCAAGATGTCATTATAAGCAAAGAAAAACAGTCTACAAATCACAATCCCAGAGAACCTAGACGACAATAAGGACCCTAAAAGAGACATATATAGATTTAATTTACATGAGTAGTAGAAAAACACAAGATCTCCTGAATAAATTGGGAGCATGGGGACCTTGGGGAAGGCTTGAAGGGGAGTGGATAGACAGGGAGGGTAGAAGAGAAAAAAATATAGAGCTCAATAAAAATAATAATAATTAAAAGAAGGAATATGGACAAAATGATGGTACAATTTTAACTATTCACATGTGTATTTTTCAATAATATTTAATTTACAACATCTGTTTCCCTTTCAAATCTCATCAATTCTTTCTCCATCTGGTCCATTTCAATTTCATGAACCTTTAAGTTTTACATAAAAAAGGAAACATCAAATATATATTTTTAATGAGTTATGTTATTGAGGCAAATATTTTTTTTATTTTTACGTGAAATTCCATTCATTTCATAAAAATGACATAATTTCATTCTTTATAGCTGAATAACAGTCTACTGTGTTATGTACACATGATCCATAAGTCTACTGATAGCTATCTAAGCTGATCTCATTATGTGACTATTGAGTATAGTGGAAGTGTAGCTTTTAAGAAAACAAAGAAAATTAAAAACATATTACAGGAATTGGTAATAGAATTTAGAATTGTCATATTTTGAATTTATAATGTATGAAATATTGTATTTCTAAATAACTGAAGAATGATTTAATTACCAGTTACAGACAGATGTTTCAATATTACATATGAAATAAATTTCAAGTGATTCCAGATTTTGTCAAATTCATAATTAACATCAATCATTGCAATGTTAAATGTGAGATTTCTAATTGGATACATTTACGTATATATTTTGAATTGTTTTCCACCAAAAATGAGTGGTCAAAAATTCAAAATAAAAAGCATCATTGATTTGTATTTTATTTTGAAAGTAATTTCAATCAAACACATGCACTGCACAAGAAGCTTACTGAAGCATAAACTTATTTAATAAGAGTGATTTTAAATATGCATGGCTTTATTGTTTAGATAGATTCAGAATTGAAATTTTATTTAAATAGAATAAGAACTTTTGAAAAGTTTTGGTTAGTAATTAACCGGTTTTAAAAATGTATGTTGAATTTCGATATGTAAGTTATTTTCTCATCACTATGATGATAATATAATAAAATAAGTTAAAGAAGGTGTACTTTAGCTTATAGTTTAATGATGAGATGCCATCATGGTGAAACAAATGTGAATATATGGTAATAGGAGCTTGTAGTTTGGAGTCGGTCTTTAGGAAGCAGAGTAATAAAAACCAATAGTGAAAACAGGGCAAGTCTTAAATCCCTTAGAAGTTCTCTATGTGACTCTCATTCTCCAACAGGGTAATAAGTCCTACAGATGTCACAGCCCAAACTGTGGCATTTCAACACAAAGCATTAATCTTAACCAATAATCCTCATTTTCATTATCTATGAGTATACTCTCTTGTCTAAGGTGCAAAGAAGATACATATTAACATAGTGACAGCGCACAAAAATAATGTTTGAGTAAAATATCAAGGATCTCGGTTGATTTAAAAAATGTATGCGATAACTTGAAACATCCCAAACTTAAGGTATATCAATACTATACAATACTCAAGAGTCATCTGTTTTGCTTTTGTAAGATTTTATAATATCTGATGTGATATTCTCTTTACATGAGAGTACATGTACTGTGATGCACGTTTGGGAAAAGAAGGAGCCAACGTTGGTAAAATAATCTCTCTGTAGGTGTTTTTATAACTGTGAAGACTGTAGGCTCTCTGGGATTATTTATTATATCTACCTGCAGAGTTAACATAGTATTAAGCTGACTTCTAATGACTTAATGTTATACCCATAGGCCAATGCATCTCTCATGTAATGAACTTTTATTTCATTGTAAGATGGTGACTGACAACTACCAAAGGTGTAGGGAATAAAAGATTGCAAAATTTTGGCCCTAAATACTACACGCTACTCCTTCCAAGAGTAAGATATGATTGTGGAAGAGGCATAGCAATAGTATAGGAACCAGTGGATTACTACAGGGTATAGCCTTCTGCACAAACAGAGCAACTGCACACATGAACTCACAGACATTGGGACAGCATGAACAAGACCTGTGCAATTCCAAGTTCAACCAAATCCAAACACAGAGAATGAAAGAGAGCTTGAAATTCCATCTCTGCCATGAAGCTTTTGAGAATTTTAGCTGTTGTGCAATGGAGAGACAGGTTCCTCTAGTAGTGTAGCCTCAAGTAAATATCTAGTTAAAGGCCACACACTTATTCATATGTAGGCAATAGAGAAAAAAAACTTGGTGAAATTTTTGTTTTTAAAGTATCCAAATTTTGGTGAGAAGTGAAGAAGAAATGGATATGGGTAGAATTTGAGGAACTGAGTGAATATGATCAAAATATATTCTAAAATTTCTCACAGAACCATATAGGGATCTAAAAAGTCAGTTTTAAATATCATAACATTTATTTTAATTTTGTGTCTTAAAGATACGTACTCACAATTGTGTATATTTTGAAAATTAAGTACACATTCATGCTACAATATAAACACAATGTTCTTGAATTGATAGAGATATTCACAAACTAATAGATGTAGTAAAGATACAGTTCTACAATCATTTACAACCACACAAAAGATTGCAGGGACAAACTTATTGCTACAGCTTGTGCTATGGAAAAACTTTTTACTCTGATTTTTTTCATGTACTTGGTAAATTATTTCATAAGATTGTAAATATTTGCATCATTTTGCTAATGACAATTTCAAGAATTGTGCCTCAATAATAATGCTAAATTGACTTACAAGAATTACAATTCCGAAATAATTTTGGAAATTGTATTTTGTCAACCATCTGCTGTCTTTACAATACCACATTAGGGCATCTTTCTGAGACTAATTCACATTCTGCATAACACTTAGGACATGCTTTGCATCCAAACCATCTCCTAATTACTGAATCAGCCTGAGCGTATTTGGTGTGAATCAATTGCTTCTTCCTTTGAAGATGGTGCTGTCTCTGAAACTGAAATCATGGATCCAGTGACACATCCTGCATTGTTGGCAATGTTTCAATTTCTCAGCTTCATAAGATGTATAGGACAGAAATTTTGGCAGAGATAGTTTTAAGCATAGGTAGCAGCATGTGATATAAAGACCCATGATATCATTGACTTTGAATCTCAACTTTTTATTTTTTCAGTCTAGTGTACTCAAAGACACATTTTTCTTTGAAGTAGTTTTACATTTAGTCTTTAAGCTTGTCATTCCCAAAATTAATCTAGAAAAGGCAACTTAACAGTATTAATTATTATTTTTTTTTACAAAAACTCTTTCAGACCGTTTGGATTCTTTCCTAAAACTACTGTGATTCACAACTGTCAATAAGGAAGCAAACACAAGCAAAATCAAATCCAAATATGGTTATATCTTGTTACCTTCAGTTTAATTACACTCATGCCATGTAGTAATAGCCTATAACAAAGTCCTCTATGGAAATCTGCAACCGTATGTTATGGTATTTTATTGGTTATCTTCCAATCTATTTGGTTTACTTTATAGTTGAATAATAACATTCTCTCTCTCTCTCTCTCTCTCTTTCTCTCTCTCTCTCTCTCTCTCTCTCTCTGTGTGTGTATGTGTGTGTGTGTGTGTGTGTGTGTGTGTGTGTTTATATAAGGGAATTTGCGAGTTTGGCTATCACTTTAAGACTTTTGATGATCCCATAACTATTTTCTCTGTGTTTAAGATTTAGAGGAAAAAATATCTACTAACTACAGGAAAATAATAGCCTCATAAGCAGAGGACCAATGATTCAACCACTGTCTGAACAGAGGCCCTGGAATACTCTGGGGATTTGCTTTTACAAGTCCATGCTGTGAGATTGAAAAGACTGATTTCCATGTGCAGTGGAAGCAGCCACGGATGTATCAACTAAGGAAATATCAACTGTAATACTGGATTGCTTCTTTCACTTTTGCTTAATTTGATAATCCAGCCTAATGAATGATTCTGCCATCGTGCCTTTACTTCTCAGTTGTTCCATTGAAGTGCACAGGCAAGTAATAGATACAATAGAGAATCTTAAGCACAGACTATATATTATAAAATATATTCCATGTTATTTGAAAATGATCTAGATCAAAATAATGATGTCTTTATAAGAATATTTGCTTTGATATTTATGTTATAAATAATCTGTTTACCATAAAAGACATAATTTGAAAATGAGGTAAAATCATTATACTTGATGGTAAAAGTATGAAAAAAATTATAGACCATGGCATGAACTAGAGCTTGGGCTTGAGGCAAATGGTCTTCCCAAAAGAATCTTCTATTTGTTGTATTCAAAGAGATCTTGTACCATTTTTATCTTCCGTTGTCATTGAGAATTATTTGCCTCATAATATAAATGATACTATAATCATCTTCCAAGGAAAGATAGGTTCTTATCCTCTACAATATTACATTTTTAGGTTAGATGTCAAGGGAATATCCCAAAGCTTTACAATGCTCAAGATGTGTGAACCATCTCTTAATTTTCTTTATCATGGAATATCACTTTTTGTACTTCTAAAGAAATCCCATCATGATTTCTTTACTTAATCAAGACAATTTAACTTTATTACTTGTCACAAGTTTTAACAGAAATTGAACAGAAAGCAAAAACTGTACAGAAAGATATAGATATGTTTTTTTGTAGAAACACACAATGCTTCTATTTCCAAGAATACTATATAGTTTATGTGAAAATGCTTCCTTTAGACTTGTGTTCATAAATGTGGCAAATATGATGTAAGGGAACTTAGCATGAGAAGTACACTGGAACATATCCATGAAGTGTTCTCAAAATAGTTACTCCAGAGTGTCAGAAAATCTGTTGCTCTTTGATAATAATTTTAAAGAGATAAATATATTATTTTGTTTTACAGTTTGCAGTTTATCAATATTTGTTATTTTCTTTTTAAGAAAAAAAATTATATAATCAAGGTAAAATCAAGTAGGAAGATATGTCATTTTATGAAAAGAGAGACAGAAAGGGAGGAAGGAGGGAAAGAAAAAAATGAAGATAAAGAAAGAAAGAATGAGTAGTCTGATCTCAAATTCCATATGTGGTTATAGTTGTCTTTGAACTCCTTACCCTGTTTCACCCAAGTCTTTACATTACAATTGTGCATCAAAATGTCAGCAAAGACTTTCCTTTTGAAAAGCTAAATTTGCAAAGATATAAGGAATACTTAAAAGAACATACATTTTAAATATTTAAAGACCATGCTGAAAGAGCCAGAGACAAATGTGCTTCTTCTGTGTACCAACAACAGGCTTGGACCACAATGTTCCAAAGTATCTATCTTGATATGCTGCTCATCTAGGAACTTCTTTTCTTTTTTCTTGTTGATTCTACTTTTTTAAGCAAACATATTTTTCTTTCATGAGATAATTAAAGACAGAGAGGAAGGGAGAGAAGAGAGAGAGAGAATATCTCTGGAATGTAGAAGCAACCTCCAGACTGCGCTGGTGCACTCTTCAGCCCAAGTACTTAGTACTCATTCTTCAGGGAATTTTTCTTTGAAATTTCCTTGTTTAAAGGAGCTCCTTGGGAAGGCTTGCCATCATCATCTTCAACACCACAGTCCATGAGATATCATGAGTCAAGGATGGTTAATTACTGCAGCTGAAGCACTTGAGTAGAAATGCTTCTTCTGCTTAATGGTCCTTACCATTGCAGTTCAGACAGACTTGTCATCTCATCTCTGATATGTTAGCTGAGAGATTGTACAACAGGGATCCATTCCCCTTCCATTGTGATTCTGCTCTTTTCCTCCCCACTGTCACTTAAAAGTAAAGGAATATTTACAAGTTCATCATCTAATATTTGGACTCATTAATTTCATTTATAGTGATTTTAATGCTTTGTTTTTTCTAGGTACTTCTGTGTTCATACACATGCATGTCTTTCGTCTTACATGTTTATTGTCAGCTTGTTTCTTATACTGAAACTATTGAAACTACATTGGAGGATAAATGAAACTTCATTTCTCCATGCAACCATTTGTTCCTTGTAATTATATAACACAGTTCAACTATGTAGTTCTCTGGAAATTAATTACATAATGTTTTTCCTTTTAATGTTCAAATTTTAGCATATAAACACAACGGGATAGAATAAAAAATATTTTATTTAATATTTAGTCTTCCACAAAACAAAATGCGTTTTCTAAGGAAAGATAAATATTTTAAAAATGTTTTGCTGTAAGATAGTAAAGAACATGTATGTAAATGTTTAAGACAATATGAATCTTATGAAATATTATTTAGGACCAATACCATACCTGAAGTGTCACTACACAATGTTTTTGACACTGATATTGATTTATGATCTCATTTTTCTAAAATAAGAATTTTTATTAATGGAGAAATTAATATAAATTCTATACCATGAGTAACGTAGATTAAAAATTTTAGAAATTATTATTACATACTTACATAAGCAGAACTAGCTAAAACTTTTTGACAATAACTTTAGGTTATTTTACTAATTCTAATTATGTATGTGCTCTAGAGCTTCAGTCTACACACCGTACTGTGTGAATATCAGTAATCATCTGCCTCATGTTGGAGTTCTGCATTATCACCTTTTTTTAATGCCTCAGTATCATACATGTTCACCTGGCAGCTAGACTGCTTTTTGTTTTTCTATTAGTCTGACTTTAATAATTTTATAATACTAATAGTCATTTGAGGAATGATGTGATTCAAAACCCATGGTGATCTTTTTATACCAAAGCTCTACAGCCAAAGTAGTGAGGTGTGTGAAATCAGCTGGTTCACTTAGAGTCAATTTGAACTAACTAAACAGACCAAGAACACATTAAACCAAAAAATTAACTGAATACATTCTTTAATGTCAGAAATTTAATATTTCAATGGAAATATTTGTGCTAGTGTAGACATTTCTAGGGAACCACACCCAGGTTTCTTGACTCTGATGTCATAGTGGACTGATAATTCTTGTCTGAAGCCATGCTGATATATCATACCTGGTGGAAAGATGTGTTCTAGACAAAACATTTATATGAAAGTCATGATTTAATTCCCTTTAAAGCTATATTTTGTATGTTGACTGAATGTGTTCTGTCTTGTGGTTCACAGTGTATTCATCTGTGTTTTCTAATGCCACAATAGATAAAATGAAAGCAAATTTAGTATGTTAAGCAGTGTCTTATTGCTGTGAACAGACACCATGACCATAACACAAAGGAAAGCATTTAAGTGGGAGCTGTTTTACAGCCTCAAAGGTTTGATTCCTTCTAATCATGACAGGAAGCATTGTGGCACACAGGCAGACATGATGCTCGAGAGGCAGCTGAGGCTGCTGTATCAGGATTGATAGGCAGTAGGAGACAGACACTGGGCCTCTCTTGAGCACTTGAAAGTACAAAGCCCGGAGGCAGAGGCAATCAGATCTCAGTCAATTCAAGCCAGCATTGTCTACAAAGTGAGTTCCAGGACAGCTAGGACTGTTACACTGAGAAACACTGTCAAAAAATAAAGAAAGAAAATGGAAGGAAGGAAGAAAAAGGAAGGAAGGAAGGAAGGAAGGAAGAAAGAAGGAAAGAAAGAAAGAAAAAAGAAAAGAAAGAAAACACAAGGCCCACCTCCAGTGACACACTTCTTTCAATAAACTCACACCTACTCCTACAAGACCACACCTCCCAATCCCTGTCAGGTAACATTACTCTCTAATGACCATGCACTTAAATATATGAACCCATGGAGGCAATTCTTATTCAAATCACTTTTAGTATTCAATACATTTCAAAATTCCTCATGACCCTGAACTATTGCATAGGACTAGACATCATTCTCTAAGTCTTTTAGTGCTTGTTGTAATTAGATTATTATGTAGGGCAAGGAAAATTGCAGTTATAAACAGTCAAAAAAACCAGGAAATAAAAGAAATTACAGGAACTGATTATGCAGAGTATCAATATGTGTATCACATTAGTTGGCATTGTGACTGTGTAAGTCAAAAAAGAAGCAATAAATCAAAATATGAGCAAATCTAGGAAGGTATTTAGGTCAGAGAAAAGAAATCACAGATTTTTAATTCAATACTTTGCCTTGTGTATTCCTATTAATTTTGAGTTTCAATGATAAAATTAGTGATTGAAACAAAAGTATTTTGTGTTGATTACTTAGTATTTTTATTTTAATTGCACATATATAATTTTATTTCTTAATTACATAAAAAATATACACTTCTGTGCCTTTGTTATTTTGGATGTTCTTTTAGCTACAATATTAAAAGAGAAATTATTTCTTATTTAATTGACATAAAATATATTATCTTATAATCTTGACTATATTTGATCAGGAAAACTAAGAACAAAAGACAAATTCAGTGTTTTAAAGTATTTTCCACACGCATTCTCTTATTATCTGAATGATAACTATTCTCCTTTATCAGTTCTTTATTTTTATAAAGTTCCTTAACTCAATAATATCTGTATTGTACAGTGAGTTTACAGTATGTTACAAAGATGTTTGTAAGATGCTTTTGGAGATAACAAACAAAAATACTGACGATACCGTCGACCCCAGTAGAATATGCTGCTTGATTCCTGTCTGAGTCTATTTGATGGGCTTTACCCCAGGGAAACCACTCAGGGAAGGAGCAGGGCAAATTGCTTCTTTTACTCAAAAGTCTTAGAAAAATAAGAAACCCAACAGAGCTAAAAGGGAGGGAACCCATTGGGTTGTGTGATTTTTCTCATATTTTGTTTTCTTTTTTCTTTGTTAGGAACCTCTAGAAAGTAGGACTTTTTTGTAGAATTTGAGTTTAAGGGGGAAGGATTTTAAAGAAAGGCACAGCACTAATAAGATGATAAATGCTGTGTTTATATCTTGTTAGTGATATTCTTGAAAGTGCTTGCGGCTTAGAGGCAGTGTAAAGAGTACTGGGCAAATAATATTCTCAGTAGAGTGTATGTTGTGCATAGAGAGAAATCACATAGAGAAACTTTGAAAGCACACATCACAGGAAGTGATTTTCAGCAGGGAAGTCTCTCTCTTACAATAGGTCAGAGCGACACAAACTGTGTCTTTACTGATAATGGCAGATGTCTGTCTGTACACAAGTTTAAAATGAATTATAATTCAAAATTTCAAATCAATCCAGTGATTCTACTCATGGAAGAAAGGATATTTGTGATAAATCAAAATGGAATGCAAAGCTGACACAGTTGTATGGTAATTATTGGAAATTTCTCAGCCTACAGCTCTATACCAGTAGATTATAAAAGCAAAATGCTTTGGCAGAGCTCTGGACATACAACCAATATTGTAATTTAACTACTATATATCAAATCACTCTGTTTTAGAAATATGCAAAGATGCCTGTTATCTGTCTCTTCTATCATCATAATTTCTTGAGTACTATTCTATGTGATATGGCAAGTTATAAATGCATTAACACATAAATGCTTATGTCAACATCTTATAAAAATAAAATTTTCAGCAATAATATGTACTCTGAAGAAAATGAAATAGTATAGGTACAGAGAATAATGAAGAAAAACAGAGGAGGTAAATGTTTTGATAATGATGAATAAAATATTCAGATATTAATCAAGATTTAGTTATGGATCATGGGGAAGATATTTCTGAATTATAACTCAATGTAAGAATTAGACTAGTTTGAGTTCGAATGTTTTGATCATTGTTTCCCAACCAAACAAAACTGAGGCAAAAAAAAAAACATATTTTGTTGACTACTGATGAATACTGGTGTAGATGTAGCTCAAAAGAGAAAATTGGTTTTTTTTCAGATGAACTTTTAAATTGCCAAAACTACAGGTGAATCTTTTATAATATGGTTTCTTGCAACATGCTACTCCAATCCCCGTAAGTTTCAACAAAGTTGAGTATATAACTCTTCAAAATGTGCTTCATTTTTTATCAATGATATCTAAAGGAGATAGACTGTACTCTGAATTTTACATTTCTGTGTAGACAAAAATGATTATGTGAGATAAGAAAAAGGCAGCAAAGGATGGCTAACAATTTGATAGTAGCATCTGTCAGAGCTAATGTTAGGTTCCTGAGTGAAAATGTTGAGAGCTGCTCTGATGCCTATTGAATCAAAAGGCACAGGGTGATCCATGTATTCATAAACACTAAATTGATAGTGAGTCTCTATATTTGAGGGAAAATATAGAAAATTTGAGGGTAGAAATAAACAGCATTTAGAATCTTTCTGACAAACAACATATTGAAATCAGAGGGTGTAAGGCAATGGCCTCATCACAACCACTGAACATATCAATATAATCAACCAAAAACAGTGCCATGTGATAAAGACACTTTATGTAAGTTTGCCAACAAAGAAAAGTACCTCAAGCTCAACCTTTTCTTAAAACTTTCTTTAATTTTTGTTCCAATGAACACAAAAATGAAAAAGAATGGCAAAGAAAACTATCATCAAAAAATAGGTATCTAACGAGTAAAACAGGAAGAGAAACACAACAATAGCTGACAAAAATAATGAGAGATAATCTCAAAAGAAAGAAGCATAGTCTTCTAGAAACCGTGGATTATTAAACAAAGTCACATGCCTCTTATGGGATAGATTCCTATGAGTTGTTGGTAAAGTAAAAAATGTCCTAGTGGTACCCAAATAATACAGGTTATTGTCCTTGTTCATGTTTGTCCTGAAGGATAACGATATCAAGATTCTGTTTTGCTAAGATAAACACATTATGGTTGTCATAGGGAACTCATGCCGAGCTGACATGGAAACTTCCTCCTCTCTGGCTAGCTTTCAAAGAATAGCAATTGTTATGCAGGCCACTGGAATGAAAAGTCACTGAATGTAACTCTTAACTATGGAGCACACATGCTATAATAGTAACTTGTTATACATAGTTTTTTTCCAATGCAGTACTGTCATGGCTATCACAGATGTAAGCAACTGCTTTCTTATCATATTTGTGGATACCTTCAAAGGAGAGATTTTCCTGTGCTGAATTCTTAGTTAAGGCATCTATTTTCTTCTTATACTTTTGGTAGCTATTTCATTCTGAGGAAGACTTAAACATTAAGAAGGTTGGACTTCAAAAAAGTTTTATTCAAGGAATGTATTTCCAAATTTACCATATTCTTCATTATTAGAAAACAGAGAAATTCAGTGATACAAGTCCATATTTTAAGTCTATTTTGATTATTTGAAGTTGAGTTTCAGTTTAGTGTAAGTTTAATCTATTCCTAGGTAGTTTTCAATTGAAATTAAATGAATCCATGCATGTGTTTTATTATTGTTTCTCAAATAGAAGGAAGGAGCTGGTGTGATGGCTTAGTTACATGAGTTCCTGCTGTGTGAGCGTGGGGTCTGAATTTGAATCTCTATGATCCATATAAAAGTTGATTACATTGGTGTGCATCTGTAGCCATAGTGGTCATCAGGTTGTGTAGTTGCTGATGAATCTTTGTAATATGCTGCTCAGCATGTCACTAAGTCAATGATCTGTCTCAAAAAATATTGTGGAGAGTTGTTAGGAAAGTCATTACATTTTGACTACTGGCTTCTATATTCCTGCTCATAGAGACATATATACATACATAGGTACATGCACACAGACATAAACTCACACACAAATACAATAATAAAGATACAATTAAAGAAGTGTGCAGTTATAAGAAAGACACTCACCTAAAATCTGATATTCTTCCATAATATAATATAAAATAAATACTAATAAAATGGTATTTTACTGTAAAGTCAAACAATGTCTTAATATCATTTTTACACTGGAAAATTTCTATTATCTCTTACAAGTATTTAAAAACTTAAAGAGTTTAAGAATTTGTTCAAGATTTTTCTAGTTGATTTTCTACTGTTGTGTAATAAATGAAGTCAATTAAAGGAGACTCTTAATTGCTACCTTTATGCCATTTCATTTAGAAGGAATTACCAAAGCCAGTGCAATACTGAGGATAGGGTACTTTTACCCTGTTCAAGCAGCTGGTCACAGAGAAGGATTGCTCCCTCAAGAACCATAAAAGTCTTCCATTTGACAGCCAAGCAGAAAAGGTGAGAAGAAAATAAACAGCAGAGCTAACAGGATCTGTCATCATGATGAATGCTGATGAACAGTAATTAATGTGGATTCTCCGAGGCAAAGCCCAGAGGTCTGTGCCTTGCCCACTGACTTAAGGATGGGGAAGCAGGAAAGTAGGAGGACAAAATGAGTGAAGTAACCAGAGACAGCACTACTTCTAAAGTCAGCAAAGCTGAATAGTACAACTGTGAAATTGTCTGACCCTCTAGGATGCTGTAGAGCTCTTCAGTGTTTATAAACAGTGAAGAAATGATACTAAATACCAGTGAATAGTAATACCAAACTAGTATCAATAAATGCTATGGGAAATGTGTACAAATATGATCTCTCTCTTTCGGCATGGATAGTGCTCTTTGCCTAAAACATGGTACTTATTAGACATAGAACAATACATAATTTGAAAGAAAAAAAATCTTATTCTGTTTTAATACTCATCATTTCAATTCTATAAAAGCACTATACTGTTTTCAAATTGGATTATACTGTTTCAATGACATAGTTAAATAAGACCTTCATAATATAAATAATTATTGATGTTTTTGTATTAGCCAACCAATATAATATGATTCATAAATGTTATTACTCAGCTAGTATAATGCTAGAGTAAAGAAATTCTCCATACACAATTTTTGAGATATTAGTATCAGAGTATTTAATTTTTTAATAGCTCTTCCTTTGGTTAAAAAAATAGCTCATATTATTCGTGTATAAGATGAAATGCAGGTGGTAAGAAAGTTCTCTATTAAAGAAACATTACTGTGTCAGTATTGTGACACTGTTAACCTGAAGAGGGCACGACAAGCAAAGGTATTTTTTTCCTACCCAAATTTCTACCTTTCTGCTTACTTTTATCATCTAGAAGAAATCCACAAAGAATTATTAACAATTATTATTTTATGAAATATAAATGTTAAATAAGAAAAATACAATAATGGTAAAGATGGTTTGAAGCATTCAGGCATTATTCTCTGGATGCTGTCACTCTTTTGCCATGAAATATTTGAAAAAAGTATTTATGCTGATAGAAGAAACGCCAAAGAGGGAAAGCATTTTAGTTAGCAGCTAAAAAGATGCACTGGCAGCTGGTTGGAGCTTCCTCTATGAACAATTTAATGTATACCATTTGATTATCTCTCTTGGAAATGGTATTTCTTGGATACTATTCCAATAAATCTGGGGAAAATGTACTCATAACACACATACACACATATACAGGTCCAGTACAGATCATTCTTTCTCATTCTCTTTCGCTCTCTCCTCCTTCCCTCCGTCTCTCTCTCTGCTGTGGGATAATGTTTTTTTTTTTTTTCTCAAAGTTTATTAAAATACAAAAGCCTCCATTTCCGCCCCTCCTCCCAACACCCTCCCACTCCCCCCACTCCCTCTCCTCCTCCTTCTCCATCCCTAAGAGCAGTCAGGGTTTCCTGTCCTGTGGGAAGTTCAAGCTCCTCCCCCCTCCCTCCAGGTCCAGGAAGATGAGAATTCAGACAGACTGGATCCCAAAAATCCAGTATATGCAGAGGAAACAAGTCCCACTCTCATTGTCAATGGCTTTTCAGAAAGACTCCGGGCCAGCCACATTCAGAGAATCTGGCCTCATTCAGAGAATCTGGCTGGATCACATACTCGCTCAATCCCAGACAACTGGCCTTGGTGAACTCTCATTATATCAGTCCCCTTGTATCAGTGGGTGATCGCACCCCTCGTGGTCCTGACTTCCTTTTTCATGTTCTTCCTCCTTCGGCTCCTCATTTGGACCTTTGGGGACTCAGTCCGGTGCTCCAATGTGGGTCTCCATCTGTATCGCCATCCATCATAGGATGAAGGTTCCCTCTGATCTTACCTTCCTTGCTCACATTCTCTTTCCTTCTGCTTCTCGTTTGGACCTAGGGATTTAAGTCCAGTGTTCCAATGTGGGTCTCCGTCTCCATCTCCATCCATCGCCAGATGAAGGATCTATGGTGATAAGCAAAATATTCATCAGTATGGTTATGGGCCAAGGCCAGTTCAGGCACCCTCTCCTCTGTCCAGAAAACAATCCGGGGATTTCTCCTTGGACCTGGGATCCCATTTATAATCAAGTCTCTAGTAGACCCTAAACTGACTTCCTTGGTTGAGATATATTCTTCCCTGATCCCATATCTATCCTTCCTCCCTCCCCCCCCAGTCCAACGAGCATTCCCCATTCCTCCCCAGCTCCCTTCTCTCTAACCCTCTCCCCTTCCAGCAACCCTCCCACCCCCCCAAGCACCCAAGGTTACCTGGGACTCTTGTCTATTTCCAATCTCCAGGAGGAAAACTACCTGAATTTTCTTCAGGTTCACCCTCCTATCCAGCTTCTCTAGGATCAAGAATAATAGGCTCAAAGACCTTTAATTATGGCTAGAAACCACTTATGAGTGAATACATACCATATTCCTCTTTTTGGGTCTGGCTTATCTGACTCAGGAAAGCGTTTTCTTTATTATCATTATTATTATTTTTAACTTTTTAATTTTTTTATTTAATTTCTACTGGGAACCCCTCCAGAATCAAGTCTCTTGCAAACTTTAAAATGGCTCCCTTAGCTGAGATATAAACCTCCCTGCTCCCACAACAATCCTTCCTCCCTCCCCCCTCCCATTCCCCCAAGCCATCCCCAATCCTCCCCCTCTACCCTCTCCCTGACCATCTTCCCTTACTTCCACTCCCCCACCCCCCATGCATCCGAGTTTGTATGGCAATCTTGCCTAGTTCCACTATCCAGGAGGATAACTATATGATTTTGTTCAGGTTCACCTTCTATTTAGCTTCTCTAGGATCACAAAGTATAGACTCAAAGACCTTTAACTATGGCTAGAATCCACTTATGAGTGAGTACATACCATATTCCTCTTTTTGTGTCTGGGTTACCTCACTCAGTAAAGCGTTTTCTATTTCCATCCAATTGCATGAAAATTCAAGATGTCATTGTTTTTTACCGCTGAGTAAAACGCTAATGTATATATGTTCCACACCTTCTTTAACCATTCTTCTATTGAGGGGCACCTAGGTTGTTTCCATGTTCTGGCTATTACAAATAGTTCTGTTATGAACATAGTTGAACAAATGCTTTTGTACTATGATAGGGCATCACTTGGGTATATTCCCAAGAGTGGAACTGCTGGGTCCTGAGGGAGATTGGCTCCCAGTTTCCTGAGAAACCACCACACTGATTTCCACAGTGGCTGTACAAGTTTGCATTCCCACCAACAATGGATGAGTGTTCCCCTCACTCCCCAACCACTACAGCATAGGCTATCATTGGTGTTTTTGAGTTTGGTTATTCTGACAGGTGTAAGATGGTATCTCAAAGTGGTTTTGATTTGCATTTCCCTGATCGCTAAGGAGGTTGAGCATGACCTTAAGTGTCTCCTGGCCATTCGAAGTTCATCTGTTGTGAATTCTCTGTTCAGTTCAGTACCCCATTTTTTAATTGGGTTAATTAGAGTTTTAGTGCCTAGTTTCTTGAGTTCTTTGTATATTTTGGAGATCAGACCTTTGTCTGATGAGGGGTTGGTGAAGATCTTCTCCCAGGCAGAAGGCAGCCTTTTTGTCTTACTGACAGTGTCCTTTGCGTTACAGAAGCTTCTCAGTTTCAGTAGTCCCATTTATTCATTGTTTCTCTTATTGTCTGTGCTACTGGGGTCCTACTTAGGAAGTGGCCTCCTGTGCCTATATCTTGTAGATTACTTCCCTCTTTCTCTTCTATCAGGTTCAAACTGGAGAGATTAATGTTTATGTCTTTAATCCATTTGGACTTGAGTTTTGTGCATGGTGATAGATATGGATCTACTTTCATTCTTCTACAGGTTGACATCCAGTTATGCCAACACCATTGTTAAAGATGCTATCCTTCTTCCATTGTATACCTTTAGCTCCCTTGTTGAAAATTAGGTGTTCATAGGTTTGTGGGTTAGTATCCGGGTCTTCTACTCGATTCCATAAGTCAACTTCTCTGTTCTTATGCCAATACCAAGCTGTTTACATTACTGTAGCTCTGTAATAGAGTTTGAAGTCAGGGATGGTAATGCCTCCAGAAGTTCCTTTATTGTATAAGATTGTTTTGGCTATCCTGGGTTTTTTGTTTTGCCATATAAACTTGATTATTGTTCTCTCAAGGTCTGTGAAGAAGTTTGATGGGATTTTGATGGGGATTGCATTAAATCTATAGATTGCTTTTGGTAGAATTGCCATTTTTACTATGTTGATTCTCCCAATCCAAGAGCAGGGGAGGTCTTTCCATTTTCTGGTATCCTCCTCAATTTCTTTCTTCAAAGACTTAAAGTTCTTGTCAAATAGTTCTTTCACTTCCTTGGTTAGAATAACCCCAAGATATTTTATGCTATGTGTGGCCCTCGTGAAAGGTGATGTTTCTCTGATTTCCCTCTCTGCTTCTTTATCCTTTGTGTATAGGAGGGCCACTGATTATTTGGAGTTGATCTTGTATCCTGCCACGTTACTAAAGGTGTTTATCAGCTGTAGGAGTTCTTTGATAGAGTTTTTGGGGTCACTTATGTATACTATCATATCGTCAGCAAATAACGAAAGTTTAACTTCATCGTTTCTAATTTGAATCCCCTTGATCTCCTTATGTTGTCTTATTGCTATTGCTAGAACTTCAAGCACTATATTGAAGAGGTATGCACAGAGTGGACAGCCTTGTCATGTTCCTGATTTTAGTGGAAAGGCTTTGAGTTTCTCTCCATTCAATTTGATGTTAGCTGTCGGCTTGCTGTATATTGCTTTTATTATATTTAGGTATGATCCTTGTATCTGCAGTCTGTTCAACACTTTTATCATAAATGGGTGTTGAATTTTGTCAAATGCTTTTTCAGCATCCAATGAAATGATCATATGGTTTTTTCTTTCAGTTTATTTATATGATGGATTACATTGATATATTTGTGTATGTTGAACCAGCCCTGCATCTCTGGGATGAAGCCTACTTGATCATAATGGATAATTTTTCTAATGTGTTCCTGGATTCGGTTTGCCAGTATTTTATTGAGAATTTTCGCGTCGATGTTCATGAGTGAGATTGGCCTGTAATTCTCTTTCTTGGTTGTGTCTTTGTGTGGTTTTGGTATCAGGGTAACTCTAGCTTCATAAAAGGAGTTTGGCAATGACTCTTCTGTTTCTATATTGTGGAATACATTAAGGAGTATAGGTATTAGCTCTTTTTGGAAGTTCTGGTAGAATTCTGCATTGAAACCATCTGGTCCTGGGCTTTTTTTGGTAGGGAGATTTTTGATAACAGCGTCTAATTCTTCACGACTAACAGTTCTATTTAGATTGTTCACCTGTTGTTGGTTCAACTTTGGTATATGGGACTTATCTAAAAAAATGTCCATTTCTTTAACATTTTCAAACTTTGTGGCATATAAACTTTCGTAGTAAGATCTAATGATTCTCTGAATATCCTCTGTGACTGTGGTTATGTCCCCCTTTTCATTTCTGATCCTATTAATTTGCATGTTCTCTCTCTGCCATTTGATTAGTTTTGATAGGGGTTTGTCAATCTTGCTGATTTTCTCCCAGAACCAGCTTTTTGTTTCATTGATTCTTTAGATTGTTTTCTGTGTTTCTATTTTGTTGATTTCAGCCCTCAGTTTGATTATTTCCAGTCTTCTACTCCTCCTGAGTGAATCAGCTTCTTTTTTCTAGAGCTTTCAAGTGTGTTGTTAAGTCTCCAATGTGTGCTTTCTCCATTTTCTTTAATTGGGCACTTAGTGTTATGAACTTTCCTCTTAGCACAGCTTTCAAAGTGTCCCATAGGTTTGAGTATGTTGTGTCTTTATTTTCATTAAATTCAAGGAAGACTTTAATTTCTTTCTTTATTTCTTCCTTGACCCAGGGGTGATTTAGTAGTTGACTGTTCAACTTCCATGAGTTTTTGTCTTCCTGGGGGTAGCCTTGTTGTTGAATTCTAATTTTAATCCATGGTGATCTGAAAAGACACAGGTGGTTACTACTATTTTTTTGTATCTGTGGAAGTTTCCTTTGTTACTGAGTATGTGGTCAATTTTCGAGAAGGTTCCATGAGCTACAGAGAAGAAGGTATATTCTTTCCTTTTGGGTGGAGTGTTCTATAGATATCTGTTAAGTCCATTTGATTCATTACCTCCAATAAATCTCTTATTTCTCTGTTTGGTTTCTGTCTGATTGACCTGTCCATTGGTGAGAGAGGTGTGTTGAAGTCTCCTACTATTAGTGTGTGTGGTTTGATGACTGCCTTGAGTTCTAGAAGAGTTTCTTTTACATATGTGGGTGCCTTTATATTAGGGGCATAGATATTCAGGATTGAGACTTCTTCCTGATGAATTGTTCCTGTTATGAGTATGAAATGTCCATCTCCATCTCTTCTGATTGATTTTAGTTTGAAGTCAATTTTGTTAGATATTAGAATGGCCACCCCCGCTTGTTTCTTAGGTCCATTTGCTTGGAAAACCTTTTCCCAACCCTTTACTCTGAGTAGGTGTCTGTCTTTGTGGTTGAGGTGTGTTTCTTGTAAACAGCAGAATGTTGGATCCTGTTTTCGTATCCAATCTCTAAATCTGTGCCTCTTTATAGGTGAATTGAGTCCATTGATATTAAGTGATATTAATGACCAGTGGTTGTTGACTCTGGTTATTTTTTTTTGGGTAGTAGAGTGTATGTGTTTTCCTTCTTTGAGTTGTGCTTGTGAAGGGTCGCTAGATATCTGAGTTAATGTAGGCAGTGTTGGGAATGTTGGATTCCTTGGGTTGTGATTTTCCTTCTAATATTCTCTGTAAGGCTGGATTTGTAGCTACGTATTGTTTAAATTTGTTTTTATCCTGGAATATTTTGTTTTCTCCATTGATAGTGAATTATAACTTGGCTGTGTATAGTAGTCTGGGCTTGCATCCATGGTCTCTTAGTTTCTGCAGTACCTCTATCCAGGACCTTCTGGCTTTCATGGTTTCCATAGAGAAGTCTCGTGTAAGTCTGATAGGTTTACCTTTATAAATTACTTGAGCTTTTTCCTTCGCAGCTCTTAATATCCTTTCTTTAATCTGACTCCTTTGTGTTTTGATTATTATTTGGTGAAGGGATGTTTTTTTCTGATCCCGTCTATTCAGTGTTCTCTATGCTTCTTGAACCTTCATAGGAATATCATTCTTTAGGATGGGAAAGTTTTCTTCTATAATTTTGTTGAATATATTTTCTGGACCTTTGATCTGCAATTCTTCTCCTTCTTCTACTCCTATTATTCTTAGATTTGGTTATTTTTATTATGTCCCATATTTCCTGAATGTTTTGTGATGAGAATTTGTTGAATTTGCTGTTTTCTTTGGTCAGAACATTTATTTTCTCTATGGTGTCTTCATAATCTGAGATTCATTCTTCTATCTCTTGTATTCTATTGGTTATGCTTGTTCCTGAAGTCTCTGTTTGTTTACCTAAATTTTCCATATCCAGCCGGCCTTCGGTTTATGTTTTCTTCACTGCCTCCATTTCAGTTTTCAATTCTTGTACCGATTCCATTACCTGTTTGATTGTTTTTTCTTGGTTTCCCAGGGTATCATTTACGAATTTACTCATTTCTTCAAACTTTTTGTTATATTTCTCTTCCATTTCTTTAGTCATTTCTTCCATCTTTTTGCTATATTTCTCTTCTATTTCTTTAAGAGAGTTATTCATACCCTGTTTAAGAGACTCTATTGCTTTCATAATGACACTGTTTTCCACTTCTTCTGGAATAGGGTGTTCAAGTCCTTCTTTCGTAAGATCACTGGCATCTGGTGTTTTCATGTTGTTTTTCAGATTGTTGGAGGAATTCTTGCCTTGGCGCCTGCCCATCTCTTCCTTCAGATGTTCTCCAATGGCTCTTCCTTCCGCTGGGTCTTCTGCTACCAGATTAGTGCCCCTTGCTATCCAGGAATCACTTTGCCTGCAGTCCTACCTTGCTGCAGGCAGGCTATTAAAAGAAAGGAACTGCCTCCTGTTTGCACTCACTGCCCGTCCTGGCCGCGGTGCCCACTCAGGCTGAGTTGGAGGAATTTAAGCCCCGAAAAAGGGAGAGAGAAAGGATAGGGGTTCCAGGCAGAAAGCCAGGATGGCGTAGGAGGAGAGAGGGTTTAGCTGGGGGAAGCCGCCCCTTTGGAGTAGCCAGGGAGATATGGATGGCGGGAAGATTGTGTGTTCCCTTACCAGACTTGTGGCAGTCAGGAACACACTTACCCCTCCATTGTATCTTCTGCTACTGGATAATTTTTTTATACTGTAAAGATTTGTCACTCATATTAGTTTAATAAAATGCTGATTGGTTAGAACCAAGCACAGCATATTGGTAGGGCAAGCAGACCAGGAGAATTCTGGGTAGAACAAAGACAAAGATGCAACCATCAGCCAGATGCAAAAAAAGCAAGGTGAGGATATTTTACTGAGAAAAACTTCAAAACAATGTGGCTAAACATAGACAAAGACTATGGGTTTATTTAAGGTGTAAGAGTTAGTTAACAATAAGTCTGAGCTATTGTCCAACAATGTTATATTTAATGTAATTTCTGATTAATTATTTGTTTCTGGATAGCTTGGAAACCAAAGCTCAATCTTTGCCTATAAGTGGTGCCCAAATGTTTGGCAATAATTTTCACATAAACCCTGAAAAAGTTTTGTAAAAAAGGATTCTAGGCAGATAAGAACAGAGTCAAGCAGTGCTTCTTGATGACTGTCTTTTTCCTCGGTAAGCTGTTTGCTGGCAGCAAGCAAAGCTGAGGCTTCGTTAAGAAAGGCTTCCTCACTCAGCATTCGCAGCAAAAGCCTTTTAAGGGGCGATGCTATCAAACACTTAAATGGTGCTTATGAACAGCCGACATCAGGTTTATTGGTGGTGACATGGACCTAGAAACTTCACAGAGTTATAGTAATGGATATGTCTCCCACCAGTACCTCCACCATGAAGCTAGACTCTTTTATTTTTCGTTGTGGAATAATTTTCTTTTTTCAGGTTATTATTATTATTATTATTATTATTAAAAATTTTTACCTCCTCCCATTTCCCTCTCCTTCCCTCCATTCCCCCTCCCTCTCCCTCTCTAGTCCAAAGAGCAGTCAGGGTTCCCTACCCTGTGGGAAGTCCAAGGTCCCCCCACCCCATCCAGTTCTAGGAAGGTGAGCATCCAAACAGACTAGATTCTCACAAAGCCAGTACATTCAGTAGAGTCAAACCTGGTGCCGTTGTCCCTGGCTTCTCAGTCAGCCCTCTTTGTTAGCCATTTTCAGAGAGTCTGGTTTGATCATATGTTTCATCAGTCCCAGTCCAGCTGGCCTTGATGAGCTCCCATTAGATCAGCCCCACCATCACAGTGGGTGGGTGCACCTTTCGCGGTCCTGACTTCCTTGCTCATATTCTTACTCCTTCTGCCCCTCATAAGGACCTTGGGAGCTCAGTCCAGTGTTCCAATGTGGGTCTCTGTCTCTATGTCCATCCATCACCAGGTGAGGGTACTATGGTGATATGCAAGATGTCGATCAGTGTGGCTATAGCATAGGGCCAGTTCAGGTGCCCTCTCCTCAGCTGCTCAAGGAACATGCTGGGGACATCTCCTTGGACACCTGGCAACCCCTCTAGAGTCCAGTCTCTTGCCAACCCTAAAATAGCCCCTTTATGGAAATAGAAAACACTATCCTGAGTGAGGTAACCCAGACCCAAAAAGATGAATATGGTATATACTCACTCATTAGTGGATTCTAGACATTAATAAAGGACATTGAGCCTATAATTCTTGATCCTAGAGAGGCTAAATAGGAAGGTGAATCCAAAGAAAAACATGTAGTTATCCTTCTGTATATTGGAAGTAGACAAGATTGCTAGTCAAAAATTGAGAGCCTGGGGGATGGGAGTTGGGTGGGGGTAAGGGAGATGGATAGAGAGAAGTGAGAAGGGGAGGGTGGGGAGAGCTTGGGGGATGATGCAAGAGGATGGGATGGTTGGGATGGAGGAAGAGTGGATATATGGGTGCCGGGAAGTATAGATCTTAATTAAGGAAGCCAGACTCTTAAACAGCTGAGAAATAGGGTGAATCCAGTCACTAAACTGGCAGCTTTAACCTTAGCCACATTGCTTAGCAGATTAAATATTTATGTTTTCAGAAAAGGATGGAAATATATAGTAAAGATAGATACAGACAGAAAAAAGTCGAAATAATTTACAGTGTATTCAAAAATATATGCAGGCTTGGGAGAGAAAAGAAAAAAGGATAAAGATTTAATCCCAGTACTTGAGAGGCAGAGAAAGGCAAATCTCTATGATTTAGAAGCCAGTTTGTTCAACAGAGTGAGTTCCAGGACAGCCAAAGATACACAGAGAAACCCTGTCTCAAAAATCCTTAAATTGTAGCTGGAACATTGTGCATGTTTAAGTCCAAGCCCTCAGGAGCCAGAGGCAGGTAGATCTCTGTGAGTTCAAGACCAGCCTGATCTACAAGAGCTAGTTCCAGGACAGGTTACAAAGCTATAGAGAAATAAAAAGCAAAAATTCAAAAATAAAAATAAAAGAAACAGAAAAAGAAAAACTTCTCATAAAAATGGAAAATACACAGAGAGTCTGAATACTGTATGTTACTGAGCTGTCTTTGAATTGTTTGACTGCTGAGAACGTAACACCAGCTGCTAAAAAATTGATCATAAATGCTGCTGGATTAATTTAACCTATATATTTTGAAAATGCCTTGACTTTAAAATTTAAGTCAAGAGATACGTTACTTTGGATAAGTTGTTTTATTTTTATTTCCACAGAAGAATAGAGACTGTGGATTTATTCTGGGTTAAGAAAAATAAGGTTTAATCAGTCCCTTGAAAAAATCTCCAATTGGAATGGATGGCCCAGATAAAACAATATTTCAGAGTGCCACTGGATTTCCTCTGAATTCCACATTAAGAACAACTTAAGACTGTAGACTGAAACCATCCAGTGTCACAGAATACTCCAGTCAGGACTTGACCATAATTTTAAATTTTCTTTGGGTCCCCAAAGATTCTCAGTGTCCCCAGTAAGCAGGATGTAACCTAGAAAATTAATCTCACATTTCCAAAAATAGATTATGGTTGTTTGTCTTTTTTAAAGTTTTGGTTACAATTGTTTTGGATAATGGTCAGAAAACAAGCTAAACAAAGAGATTTGATCTGAGTTCTTGTTTTTAAAAGATATAGAGAAAATGTGGTGGAATAATGTTTTTGTGCACTGTAAATATTTGTCACATGTATTGGTTTAATAAAATGCTGATGGGCCAGTAGCCAGGTATCAAGTACAGGCAGGGAAAGAAGATTAAAATAATTCTGGGATGAAGAAAGGCATAGATGCAGTCACAAACTAGCTATAGAGGAAGCAAGGTGAGAATACCTCACTAAGAAAAGCTGTGAAACCAAGTGGCTAAACATAGACAAGAATTGTGGGTTTATTTAAGTTGTAAGAGCTGGTTAATAATAAGTGCAAGCCTTTGGCCAAACACTGCTGTAATTATTACAGTTTCTGTTTGGTTATTTGTGACTGAGTGACAGGGAAACAAAAGCTCAGTCTCTGTCTACATTTCTTCCTTTCTTTTCCTTCCTTCTTTTCGTCTTTCCTTTCTTCCTTCCTTCCTTTCTTTCTTTCTTTCTTTTTTCTTTCTTTCTTCTCTCTTTATATATTTTAGTGTGTATGTGTTTCGTTGGTTGCATATGAGGGTACAAGGCAAACTTTTAGGTGTCAGCTCTCTTCCTTCACCATGTAGTTTCTGGGAATCAATCTCAGGCCAACAGAGATGAGGACTAGTGTTCTTATGTATTTAGATATTTTGCTGTCACCCGATGAGACATTTTATGATGCTTAACATATATTCACTACAAATTCATGGAATTTACTGTCATATTTCTATACATGCATTTATGATGAGAAGATCAAACCTATTCCTTTATGCTATTCTCCTATATCACCTCTTCCTTGGAAGTAATAATCCCTTTCTTCTTTTCAATACTTTAACTTTATTCTCTTTATTCTACATTTTAAAATTATTTACTGGAAATAAAACAGCAGAGGATTTTCTGTGCCCAACTTATTTCACTTAACATAACAAGAGTGGACTTACTCTTCTTGTTTCAATGGAGATTTCTGTTCTTTTGGGGATTAAATATATTATATATGTGGGGACATAAAGAGTATGATGAAAATATGAAGGTATAGGCAACTATGTGTGTTGATTCTCTTCTATTTCCAGATGGCTTCCAGAGATGGAACCAAAGTTAATACTTTATAACTTTATAAATTATAATATATAATTTATATTATTTTATATTTATATAATTATAATAATTAATAAATAATAAATATGCAAATATTTATTATTTGCATCATAATCAGGGTTATGATGCAAAAGAACTTTGTTTTATAGTGCTAAATAGTCATTTCTATTTCTTTGTTTGAAAGGTTTTTTTCAGTTCTTTCTCCTTGTTAAATTTGATGATGACTTTCTGATAATTGGACATTATTCTTGTATGTAATCTAAAATATTATTTACCAGAATCTCTGTAAAACTCTTTAGGTAGTCAAAATTATGTATTCTACTGAATATTGGAGATATTAAATCTCTCCTTCAATTGTAATGGGTAGATTTTCTGTCTATAATAGCCTAAGCTGTCAATTGTAATCTTTCATGAAATAAAGTTTATTTTTCCAACCAAATATATATTCAATAATATATATGTATATTACTGAAGCAAACAAAACATACAATTATTCAGGTGTGTCACATGATTTTATAATTTAAATATAATAAGAGCAGTGTGTCACATGATTTTATAATTTAAATATAATAAGGGCAGAGCTAAACACTGGATATAGCAAATAGTTGTACAATAATCTTGATATAGTAACTTTCATGGAATTATATGAAGAAAGTCTATCTGACCTAATTTTTGAAAGACTAGGAGAAATAAAAAAACATGGAAATAGGGAAGGAAGATTTTTCTCTAAAATTGTTGAAAATGAAGATGATAGAAATGTGAAATAGAAAATTCTTTTACTATCTGCTTAGGTTTATGTGAAAATAAGGCCTGTCTAGGTGTTTATAATAGTTACACAATCAGAAAGGATTATTATTTTAGATATAACATATTTTAGAAGCTTAAAGATAACGGAATTATTAGTAAAATACCTTTAACTTATAGGGACTCACATAATTCTCTTTTAAAATATTTAGTTATTTTGTCTTCACTTAGATGAGTGTTTTGCCTGAATGTATATAAGTGTAACATATTCATGTCTAGTAACTTTAGCATCCAAAAGAGGTGTTCTAGAACTGGAAAGACTGACGATTGTATGTAATCATGTTCATATTGGAACCAAACCCAAGATTTCTGCCATTGTAACAAGTTCTTTTAACCACTAAATTAATTTTCTCACCCCCAATATTATTTTATATAATCATCTGTAAAAAGAAACTGTGCTTTTATTTTCTGGCCACCCAGACTCAAATAATCACACAAAGCTATATTAATTACAACACTGTTTGGTCAATGACTCAGGCTAGCTCTTACATCTTAAATTAACCCATTTCTTTTAATCTATATTTTTAACACAAGGGTTGTGGTTTTTACCTAATATCTTGTTTCTTGGGTGGCTACATGGAATCTGCCTGATTCTGCCTTCTTTCTCACTGCATTCAGTTTAGTTTTTGCACCTACCTATATTTTACCCTTGTTGTAGGAGGCCACTTGTTTTTTCCTGGCTGTCCAGTCCTGAAATAACCACACAGAAACTGTATTAATTAATTCACAGCTTGGCCCATTAGTTCTAGCTTCTTATTGGTTAACTCTTACATCTTAATTTAACCATTTCCATTATTTTATATTTTGTCATAAGGCTCATGGTCTACTGGCAAGGCTCTGGTGTATCTGTCTCTGGTGGTGACTCCATGGCCTTCTTTTCCCAGCATTCAGTATAAGTTTTCATGCCTAGCTCTACACTACCCTATCATAGGCCTAAGATAGTTTTTTTATTAACCAATGGTATTCACAGAATACAGAGAAGAATCCCACATCACCTCTCCTTTTCTGTTTAAATAAGGAAGATTTTAACTTTAACATAGAAAAAGTACATACAACAAAATAAGTATCAATTAAGAATTACAGTTACAATATTTATATCTATTTTATCTTTTATCATAACTAAGGAAAACTATAATAATAGCTATATATTCTTCAATTCCATCAAATACTCCAGAAGGTTATAATATTACCCAAGTAAACAGGAGGTGCATTGTAAGCAACTTCCAAAACTCTACAATTGACAGAGACATCTCGTTGCCTGAACAATCAACCAAAGTTCTTCTGTAATATTGAAGCATCCATATTTAGCCTACAGGCCCAGAGTACCTAGCAGAATTTTCATAAAGCAGGAAATTTCAAAGATACTTCTGCCTATATTGGCAGTTTGCAGGTCACTTTTCTGTGTCCTGAGGAATGTCTGCACACTCTTTCATGAAGCAGGAACCCCAAATGATCGTCACACCTTTAGGCAAATTCAGCAGTCATTTCTCTTGGGTTCTGCATGTCCAGTTCATACAACATAGCATCAAACAGTCAAGGCAAGGGCAGTTTCTTTCCCAAATAGCTAGCAAACACCTGAAGAAGCCTCTTCAGTGCCTGTCTTCCTCTTCAAGTTATTGGTGATGCCAGGAGCAGACATGTATTATTGTCATGAAACGTCCCAAGTTTTTAAACATTTCAAATATCATATTCTTAAGGTCTCTGAAAGATTTGAAGAATACTTAACAGAAATATATTTCTGTATATCTATAAACCTAACAAGCATGACTACAAGTTTGATTATTACTACTAAACTATATTTCTCAATATACATTATATTTTTAAATGAGCTGGACAAACACAATACCTAAATCAAGATCAGAAATACGTAACACAGTATAATAAAATTGACCTTAAATATATATCAATAAGCCAAGATCTACTCCAGTGCAAATTTTCATCTCGATAGCATATTACCCTATAGCATCTCCTCCTTTAAATATAAACAAACATTTATCAACAATTTTTGGGAATATGGGCATAGTTCTTTCCAAAATGCTGCCTGATTTTGTTGGGCAAAGTAATATTTGGGGGTGTTTATGGTGACCTATTGGGGGTTTTGGTCCATCATATCACATTAGTCTGGAAGGATTCCATATGTTCTCATCCTCTGTGGAAACAAAATAAGAACCTTTTTGTCAAAGCAACATATCCTTAGATCCAAATTTTGATGTCAAGAAACATTTAAAACATCTATGCTAGTTTAGCTTATCAGCCCTTACAATAAAGTGTCTCTCTGTACTTAGTTCTTTCCCAGTCAAAATACTCAAAGAAAACACAATAATATACATAATCCAGGCTCTCTGTGTATATTCCATCTTTACATGGCTTATTTTTTCTATTACTTCTATTACTAATTTAATATATATTTTATTATCTTTACTGTTTTAATCTGTGACTGTCTGTACTCTGTCTTTTTAAAAAATTGCTTTATAATTTTTATATTCCATTTAATTATTTTATAACTCTCTATACTCTTTTTCTTTTTCTTAAAAGCCTATGCATATTTTTTAAACACATTGTTTCTCATTTAGAGGTCTTTTATGTCTGAATCTGGACTAATGTGTATCTGTGATACTTTTCTGTCCTACAGACCTTTTAAAATGGTAAGCAGCTTGGTCATAGCAGCCCTGGGTGCTAGCTCCACCTCTCCCTATCTTTCAAAATGACGGAAATTTCATTACTGTCATCTCTGGGACTGCCACGTAGGAGCTGTGCTCACCACTTTAATTCTGAGAAAAAAGAGCGTGTAGCACATAAACCCCTTTTTATTTGAGCAATAGCTAAATCTGCCATGCAACACAATGCATGGTCTGGAAATATCTCTGTGTATGGTGGCAGGAATATGCCATGCTCTACTATAGGCATGATTCCAGTGCCTGCCCAGGCAGGAAGCACTGAGCCATGGGCATGATCTTAGCTACTTTTCTCCTGAACCTGCATGGGCACACAAGCACCCAGGTCCACAAACGCTGTTTAAGTGTTTGACCTCCTGAAAGAGTTAGAGTTTACCCTGGCAGTATGGCCCAGGAAGCCACCATTTGAAATCCACACTTTTTTTTTGCTACTGCTGCTGAATCAGGATGACTCCTCTTAAATAAGCTGCAGCATGCCACCAGCTGAAAAAGAAGTGCACTTAAACTTTGTTCTTTTGTGTGTCTCGAGTTCCTTTTCAAGCTTTTTCGGGTTTTATATGTATGTAGTTGACTACATAGGAGGCCACTTGTTTGCTTCTGGCTGCCCAGCCCTGAAATAAACACACAGAAACTGTATTAATTAAATCACTGTATATGGCATAGAGCAGGTATCTAGAAAGTGCTGCTTGAGATTGTTTTTAGTGAATAAAGTGATTGTTAAGTGACTCAAATTTCTTGAAAATTATATTTTGTTTCAAATTCATTCTCCTGTTTATTTAAAATTCATTCGGCTTAGAATTAAATCAGTTTTACTGATAATCTGAATCTCCTGTTAGATGAATTTTGTGGACCCTTGAGGTTTAAAATAGATGTTGGACAATGCTCATTTCAGCAATTTTCATTCCAGCATATTTCTGTCATCTTTCTGACTACCCACTTCCTAGTGTTGTTATCCTAAAAATCTTCTTACAATTTCCAGATTTAAGAGATCTATTTCAAGAAATCTTAATAACACCCTTAACAGATATTGCAAATTTCCCTATAAAGCACTTGCAGCAGTAACTCTTGTGGGTAATATTGCACTTGAATATGAAATTAATCAGTTATTTACTAAAAGTCCCAATATCTCCTTATGGGAAAAGAAGAAAAGAATGGGAAATTAGTGTGTCCTAATCCAAGAATATAGAAACAAATGCAAAATGGATTTAAATCCTTCAAATTTTGCTGTCCATAAAAAAGGAAAAAACAAGACTGAGTAAGCTATCTGGACAAATAAAAATTTTTAACAGACTAATGAGAAACAAATTCCACAAAATTTTAACTGATTTGCATATATAAACACCATCAATAGTTGAACGTCTTTAAATTTTTAAAATAAATTAAATAGGAACCATCCAACCAAATAGAGTTGAAAGCATAAACATTCAAAAGGATTTATACAACCATTAAGAAAACTCTCATTAACAGTTTCACTAAAAAAACAAACAAAATATAAAACAATAATAGAAATGACAAATGCTTGCTATCTTTTTCCTTGGATAAAACTGTTTTCCCAACTCTCACCATTCCTTGTTTTAACTACATTATAAACTTAAAAATAAAATAAATAATATAAAAAGAAAAAAAACAAAAGCAGTTTTGAAAAATCTGTTTCATCAAGATAAGGAGTGGAAACAAGATCATTCTTGAAAACTCATGAGTCAGTTAGCCTGATATACACAGTGGCAAGTAATAACAGAGACTCCCTTTCAAGCAGGATAGGAGACAGGGCCAGACACCTGAGGTTGTCTTATGATTTCCACCCTTGTGCTGTTTATGTGGGGCCCATGCAATTTCTCACACACAAGAACACCCTGGCACACACAAAGACAAAGTATAAAAAAAAGACCAAATGCACAACAATCCTTTCATACAAACAAAATATAAAGTTTGATAAATTAAAAACCACTTAAGCAAAATCTTCATCAGTATGGTTATAGGCCAAGGCCGGTTCAGGTCCAAATGAGGGGCAGAAAAAGGAAGAACATGAAAAAAACTCAGGACCGCGAAGGGTGCGATCACCCACTGATACAAGGGGACTGATCTAATGAGAGTTCACCAAGGCCAGTTGGACTGGGACTGAACGAGCATGTGATCCAACCAGATTTTCTGAATGTGTCCGGATCTCTGAATGTGGCTGGTCCGGAGCCTTTCTGAAAAGCCACTGACAATGACACTGGGACTTGTTTCCTCTGCATATACTGGATTTTTGGGATACAGTCTGTTCGGATACTCACCTTCAGGGACCTGGAAGGAGTGGGGAGGAACTTGAACTTCCCACAGGGCTGGAAGCCCTGACTGCTCTTAGGGATGAAGAGGGAGGAGGAGGGGGAGGGGGGAGTGGGAAGGTGTTGGGAGGAGGGGTGGAAATGAAAACTTTCATAATTTAATAAACTTTTTTAAAAAAATGAAAAAAAAATAAAAACCACTTAAAAGGGGAGCAACCTGTGGTGTGTGTTAAGAAATCTTAAAACCAGTTAAAATTTGTTAAAATTGATGTAGGTTTAAGTAAAAAAACATTCCTCTGACATTCATTTTCCTGTAAATAATCAAAGAAAATAAAAAAAATCTGCTTCAAAGTTCTTTAGAATATATGGAAATAGTTGCTTTAGCTGTGTTCTCTATTCTATATCAACTTTAGAAAATTATACTTCAAAGACATTTTTTCTAAAATAATAAAGAAATGTGTTTATATGTGATTTTCACATGGCATCGTCAAGGAACTGGAAATATGAATGCATAATTTGTATAATGACTATATTACAGTCTTATTCTATTTTAAATCAAAGCTGCAAACATCACATTATCTTCCTAAATAAAGTTTGAGAATATGTACTGTCTTTAAAAAAAACATGTACTTGGATATCAAAGCTCATATTTTTAGATATCATATATTATACTACTATGCACTATAAGTAGACCCAGTAGTTTTCATTCATTTGAAATAATTTTCTTTTGAAAAAATATTCTGCAGAGAGAGAAAGAAAAGTACTATTTTGAAATGTAATTGGTAGATTTCTTTATCTCAAACCCTCAAATAATGAAGAAAAATTAAAAGAATGTTGTTTTAATAACTTACTGGCAAAACATTAAATCACTGAATGATCCAGACATTGCTAAATATAAATATCATCCTATATAACTAAAAGGCTTTGCAATATAAATATCAGCAACTACTTGTAATGTTTAATTTTAAATATTTTAGAAAAAAACTGAATCAGCCTTTATTATGTTTAACTAAAAACTTAGAGAAAAGAGTTCAATGATGTACATTCAGGAATTTACCTAGTATAGATTTTTGATTATGTATTTTAATAAACTAATATATTCATAGTAAATGCTGCAATTTTGATTGACATATCACACAAATGATAGTATGCTTAGCCTTCACATATGCTTTCACTTTTGTCATCAGGTCAGCACAGCTATTATAACAAAAAGTAAATTTGAGGTAGATTTTGGACCTGAGTTTCTAGAACAGTGCTCACTTCCTTTACTTTTTGGGAAATTTCATGTGTGATTTTACACTTTCATCATTTCCTCATCCTTTTCTTCATCCTAAACTCCTCTCTTGACCCCTATATCCTCTCAAATTCTTGATTTTTTATTTACTAATGTTGCACATATAAACTTATAATATTAATATATACATTTTAATAATACATCTAATTATTAGCATATCATTACATCACTTTCCCTCCTTCAGACCCAAGTTACCCCATTTCTTATTTACCCTTTTATAGCACATTTTTCCTTCTACCATGTACCCTTTATATCTGGTTTCTGCAGTTACTTCTTCAGGATGACTTAGAACTAGTAACTACTAATAAGAGAAAATATACGTTTGTTTGGTCTGGGTTACTTCACTCATTTTAATACTTTCTCATTCCACTATTTTTTTTTAAAAGTGCAAAGGGGCCAAGGTCATGATGGGGATACCCACAGAAGCAGCTTACTCGAGCTAGTGGGAGCTCATGGACTCCAGACTGACAGGTGGGGAAGCAGAATATGACCAAACTAGGCCCTCTGAATGTAGGTGGCAGTTCTGTGGCAAGGGCAGTTTGTGGGGCCATTAGTAGTGGAACTTATCCCTAGTGCATTAACTTGCTCTTTGGAAACTATTCTCTAAGGAGGGAAACCTTGCTCAGCCTAGATATGGGAGGATGGCCTTGGTCCTGCCTCAAGTTTTGTGGCAGACTTTGTTGACTCCTCATGGGTGGTCTCATCATGTCTGAAGAGTGGGTGTGGGGTAGGGTTGGGAGAAGGTGGGGAGAGTGAGATATGAGCAACTTTGCTGGAATGTCCTGACTTTCAAAATGAATATATTCTTTATGAAACAGTTGGAACATTGCTTCTAATAGACTTGAACCAATCAGAAGTAACATGAATTATTCGTTGTGTTTACTTGGATGTTTAAGATTAGTCGCTTTGAATCAAGTGAAATGCATTGTGATATTGACCCTAGAGGAAGTGCATTATTGTGGTCAGTTTTCCAGCTATTCATCAAATACACCCATGAGCTGTTGTATGACTATCTTTTTACTGTGGAGATACAAAGAAATATCGATTTGCCTCAAATAGAGCACAGATGCCACACCAGACACCTAGTTTAGTGAACCAGTGGGTTTATTATTGGAACTTCTTATAGTAGTATCAGTGAGGAGATATTTATAGAAGTGTAGATGACACAAAGGTAGCAGCATCACTGAAAGGACATTTTAGTGTGAGCATAGCTGAATCCCTGGAGCATAGCAAGATCCCAAGCCACTTGTTTGTGGAAATGTCTCCACTCCCCAGTAATCAGTAATCACTACTATTTCTGGTACTGTTCTGTGGAGATGTACATGTCTCAGATACTTCCTGGGTCCTGTGAATTTGTTTCCATCCTGAGATTTTGTGGAATGTTTCAATTAGGAGAAAATAGCTGAACAACAATCCATGTCTTCTGATTCTGACAAACTTACTTTGCTGTGGCAAAATGGCAGTAGCAGATCCAGTAGTTCAGAACCTCGAGGAGAGTAAACATTGGACCACAGCAACTGACGTTGACTCTGAAGAGATTACCCCTTACCTGAAGCACACTGCCCCTTGTTAAAAGAAACTTTTCATCCATTACTGATCACAACTGGCAGGAGTTACTTTCCTGTTGTGAGATGTCCTTCTGTACATATGTTGCTATTGACTAATTAATTGACTAATTATATAAAGCAATTTTGGTCTTTGGAAGGGCAGAATACAGCCATGCTGGAAGAGATATAGAGTGGGAAGAGTCAAGGAGATTGCCATATAACTGGTGAAGGAGGCAGATGCCCCAGAACATTACTGGTAAACCATAAGTCTCTTGGAAATACATAGATTAATAGAAATGGGTTAATTCAAGATGTAAGAGGTAGTTAAGAAGAAGCTTAAACTATTGACCAGGCAGTGTTGTGATTATTTATAGTTTCTGTGTAATTATTTAAGGTCTGGGTAGTCAGAAAACAAAAGAACAGTCTCTGCCTACAAAATGGCAATCATACATTTGAGACTAACATATGTGACCTCCAATCATTTTGGGTCTGGGTGCTTATATGCCAGCTTGGGGTTAAAAGAAAAGTAGCTGAGAGTGTACCAACAGCTCAGCACTCTTCTTCTGGGCTATTGTCCTGATCGGGTCAGCTAGGTGTTCATAAGCAGAAAAATATGGCAAAATCCCACTGCCATACACACACACATTTCCACCCAGCAGTCTCACCACCCAGCAGTCTCAGCACTGGTGGTAAGCATACCTCTGCCATATTGAAAGGTTGAGAGAGGTGGTGCCAGCCAACAAAGCAGAGGCTGTAATCCTAGCAATATCAATTATCAAACTAAAGACTCATGCTCAGAAAAAAATAGAGATATATAGCAAAGAAGATTCAGGATTCAGATGAAAAAAAACCTCTAAATGGTTTACAATATGTTTAAAAATGTACATTGGCTTCGAAGTGAGAAGTAAAAGAACATAGATGGTTATAAAAGAAAATAAACTGTTTAAAAAAATGAAACAAAGTCATTTTTGAATTACAGTAAAAGTAATAGATAAGAGTGCAGGCAGTCATGGATTACAGGATTAAAAGTAATAGAGGAAAAAATAAGCCGCATACAAATGAAAAATACAGAGAGTCTGGATTATGTATATTACTGTGTTTTTTTTTTTAAAATTGACTTCAGAGAGACATTTGATTCTGGGGGCTACTATGTTAAACTAACGTAAAGGTATCTTGACTTCAAAATTTGAATCTAAGGATATGTTTCTTTGGAAAGGAGGTTCTGCTTTTGTTTTCACAGAAGATGAGAACCTGTGTATTCTTACCTGGCTAATGTGGTTTAATGGAACCAGATCCTCTGAAAGGTCTCGATGAACACTAAAAGTACTTCAGCCAACAAACATCAGTTTGATAAAAACAATGCCTAAATTCCCAAAGTGATTGTTTATAAATATTTGTTTTCATTTCAAGTGGGATATGATATAGAAATGAATACTTTACAATGGTACAGACTTTGGTCTATGGATATAAATTTAAGGTCAATTTGCAACACTGTATTTGAATTTCTGCTGTTGTTTAAGGTATCGTGGTTGTGAAACTCATTTAAAAAGGTAATGTATAATTAATAAATATAGATTAATAGGTAGTCATTTGTAAGAGTCAAACTATAGTCATGTTAGGTTTTCTAGATAATTGGAGATATGCTTAAGATATATTTCAGGTTCTTCAAATATTTCAAATACTTGCAGAATATGGAATTTAAAAGATTTTAAGAACTTAGACTTCTCAACAGTGAGACATGTCTGCTTCTGGCAGCACCAATTACTTCAGAGATGAGGGGCATAAAAGAAGCTCATTATAGAATTTGCATTCAATGTGACAAGGCAAGAAACTGCACTTGCCTGGACTGCTTGATGGCATTCTGTGTGAACTGGACATGCAGGACCCACAGAAAAATGACTACCAGGGAAGTAAATATCTTAATTAAGGGAGCCATCCTAGGGTTTGCTGGGGACTTGTCTCTAAAGGGGTTCCCAGGTCCAAGGAGAGGTCCCCAGATTTTTACTTGGGCAGCAGAAGAGAGGGTGTCTGAACTGGCCTTGTCCCATAGCCACACTGATGAATATCTTCATATCACCATAGAACCTTCATCTGGTGATGGATGGAAATAGAGACAGAGACCCACATTGGAGCACAGGACTTAGCTCCCAAGGTCCAAATGAGGAGCAGAAGGAGGGAGAACATGAAGGAAGTCAGGATCACAAGGGGTGCGTCCACCCACTGAGACGGTGGGACTGATCTAATGGGAGCTCACCAAGGCCAGCTGGACTGGGAGTGTTGGAGCATGTGATCAAAATGGACACTCTGAATGTGGCTGGAATGAAGACTGACTGAGAAGCCAAGGACAATGGCACTGGATTTTTATTCTACTGCATGGACTGACTTTGTGGGAGCCTGGTTTGTTTGGATAGTCACCTTTATAGACCTGGATGGAAGTGGGAAGACCTTGGACTTCCCATGGGGCAGGGAACCCTGACTGCTCTTAAGGCTACAGAGGGAGGAGGAGGTGGGGAGGGAGAGGGAAAAGAGAGGTAGGGAGGAGGTGGAAATTTTTAATAAATAAAAATAAAATAAAATAAAACAATTTGAATCACCTAAAAAAAAAAGAAAAATGACTGCTTAACTTGCCAAAAGGTGAGATAGTCCTTCAGCGTTCCTGTTTTATGAAAGAGTCTGACAGACATTCTACAGTACACAGTAGAAAGCAACTGACAAATTTTGTCATTACAGGGTTAAAACAGATCTTCATATTTCCTTCTTCACTGAAAAGTTTGCCAGATATTATGGGCATCTAAATTGAAGATGCATGCTCCAAAGTTACAAAAGAACATTGGGTGACTATCGTGGTAGCAAGATGTCTCTGTCAAGTCTAGAACTTTCGAAGTTGCTTGTAACACACTTATTGTTTACTTAGGTAATATATTCTTCTGGGGACTTTGTAGAGTTGAAGACAGTTATAGTTTTTTCCCTTAGTTAAGATAAAAGAGAAATTATATGTGAAACTTTTCAGATTCAAATTGTCTAAATATTTTAAGTATAATTCTTGCTTGATAACAGTTTGTTATATATATATAATTATATATATTTTATTATATATACTTATATATAATGTTTTATATATTGTATTACATATATAATATATTATATACTAAACAATTTTACTATGTTAAGTTAAAATCTTACTTTTTATTTAGTCAGAAAATGGGATATGATGTGGGATGTCCTTCTGGATATGTGTTGCTGTTATTGGTTAATGAATAAAGCTGCTTTGACCTATGGCAGGACAGAATATAACCAGGCTGGAAGAGATATAAAGAGAGTAGGAGGAATCAAGGAGACGCCATATAGCTGCTAAAGGATAAAGACATGGGAGCCTTACCTGGGTCATGATGATACACAGAATAATAGAACTTGATTAATTTTAGATATAAGAGACAGCTAAGAAAATGCATGAACTATTGGCCAAACAGCCTTGTAATTAATGTGGTTTCAGTGTGATTATTTGGTTCTGGGATGCTGGAAAACAAAAGAACATTCTCCACCTATACTTTCCTATGACATAAACAGAAATCATAGGAGAAAGTTGACCTAACATCTATGCAATAAAATAATAGCAGTTGTTTCTACATATTCTGGGCCCATTGAAGCCATTCATCAGGTGCTACTTGTCCAAATTATACTTGTTTTCTCCATGTCTTGCCAAAAGTGCAGTACATTCTCTGTTACAGGTACTAACCAGCTATTTGGGACAAAACCAACAATAGTGTCAATAGTGGTTTCTTTGGCTTGGCTTTGTGTGTCTCAGCCTCAGACAACTCAGAAGAAAGCAGTCTACTTTGGATCTCACCAAGTTATTGTAATTAAAGAATGGAAGTGCCCTTTCCCATCCACGAGGTATATCTTCATTCAAGTTTATCTGCTTCCTTAACTGTTCCTTCAGGCATTTTTTATAAATCTGTTAGAAATTGAAGTCTTAGCTATATGTGATGAAGCACTTTTTTTAAAGAGGGCAGGCATGCTCTCTGAAAGACAATGATAACCTATATTCCAATTAGCCTGGCTTGATCTTGAGCAGCAAAGAGAATACTAAAATGAAATATTGTCAAGATCCAATAAAGCATGAAAATATCTCACTACTTCTATTAATTATTTTTACAAAAGAACAATGTGAAACACTTAGTGTTTGTTAGATATTCTACCCTATTTTCCGTCAAAAATGTTGTTATTTATATTTGGGAATTTCACATCATGTACCCTGATCATACTCATTTCCTTATTCTTCTAGATTTGTCCCCTGTTGCTGTGTCCTTCCCCACAAAAATAAAAAGAAGAAAATCAAAAAATAAAATCCACAAGTCAAATTTGTGTTGCCCATGTAGTCACGGGAGCATGGTCAAACTCTCAGTAGCTAGCTGTTCCCTTAAAGAAAACTGAGTATTTTCACACTGTACACCGCCAGAAGATGCTCAGTTGTGAAGAGCAATATTTCAGCATACTTATCAATATTTTTAAGAGTTCTATTCGATGCCTTCTTGACTAGACTATTTTTTTTTGGGTGGGTGAGGGATGGTGGGTTAGGGTTTGTTATAGAAGACTTCTATGTTCCTCTGCAGTCATCAATACATTTGCAACAGTAGGTTCCTGGTCATTTACAGTTGGTGGGAATATGGACCATGGACATAATGTGGTTTCTGGGTATAGCACAGACCATGGACAACTGTATGGCCTTTGGTGGTAACACTGACCAAGGACATCAGCATGGCTCCTAGCTGCATTTAATCTTCTATTACCATCACCCTTTTATTTCCCGAGGCATCAGGCTCCTCTCTCTCTCTCTCTCTCTCTCTCTCTCTCTCTCTCTCTCCTCCTCTCTCTCTCTCTCTCTCTCTCTCTTTCTCTCTCTCTCTCTCTCTCTCACACACACACACACACATAGTGTCTGTTAATACCTCTGGGAATGGTTGTTATGCTCACCCAACTCATGCACAAAGGCCACACTCATACTTGTGTGTGATGTTTTCTTTCTGGAACTGGTTCCTTAATTATGACAATCTTCAGACCAAAAATGTGACCAAAAATCAGAAAGGGCATTTCGATGGGAAAATTATTCTACCCCAAGTATGCTTTGACTGGAAAATGTATACTGTTGCACAAATGCACAACTCTTTAACTAAGGTCATACTTAATCTTTTCCATCTGAACTATTTCGTCTTGATATTTTATGTGAGCTCATGTTTATATATAAGAGCTCTAACAATTCCACCACTACATTTAGTTTAGTTTTTCTTTAGTTGTTATAAGAGAACAAATATTGTCACATAATCTCTATTTCCTGGGCAGCAGTTTGGGACCTGTATCAGTCTCAAATCCGTAAAATAGAGACAAGGTGGTAAAATGAGGAATTGTGGTCAAAATTGCAGAGGTTACCATGGGAATATTCTCTCAAACAGGTGTGATTGGGCCATGCCATTTTGGATTTTCTACTAAAAAAAAAATGAGATGGAAAGAGGTAGAGGCAGAACTTACTTGGAAAAGGGAGTGAAACAAGCTGGAAGGGCCTGGCTTTCCTTCAAGGAGACCCTTTTGTCTACATTAATCAAATTCCTCTTTCATTATTTATTTAGTTTTTATCACAATATGATTTACATGTTAGTCCAAATCATTTGGAACTGCCAGACACTTTAATAGCTCATACAAAATATTATATGGCATTATATTATGTGTACAACTATAATATACCTATTAAACACATAATAAAAAATAAATGGTGAAAATTAGAGCCATTCTTTATACATAAAGAAGATAATATTTTTGAACATCTTTCACAAATGCAGTGTTTCATTTATGCGATTACTTTTGTTGTTGTTGTTTTTGGTTTTTGGAGACAGGGTTTCTCTGTTTAAGAGCTCTAGCTGCCTTAGAACTAGCTCTGTAGACCAGATTGGCCTTGAAATCACAGAGATCCACCTGGCTTTACCTCTTGAGTGCAAGTGTTGGGATTAAGTGTGAGTGTCACCACCACCAGGCAAAAATTTTTTTTGAAATTTAAGCCATGTGGTGATATTCTTCTTTTAGAATTGAATAATTTTATAAATACACTTATAATACTAATATAAAATAGTTTTAGATTTCTTTTTTATTTTTTGGTTTCAATTGAATAATTTTATAAGTACACTTATAATACTAATATAAAATAGTTTTAGTTTTTTTGTATTGTTTTGTTTTGTTTTCTAGACAACGTTCACTCTATTGCTTTGGAGCCAGTCCTGGAAACTAGCTCTTGTAGACCAGGGTGTCCTTGAACTCATAGAGATCTGACTGCCTCCTCCTCCTCCTGAGTGCTAGGATTAAAGGTGTGTGCTACCATCACCCAGCTTTAAATTTCTTTTATTAACTGAAGGGCATGGAGTTTTCATGGGTATGTATATATAGTAATGATGAAATTAAATATTTTCCCCAATTTTATTCTTTCCTGATTTATTTTCTAATTTTCCATTGGTAACTGATCCCAGAGTTTATGTATGTTCTGCATGCTATACTTACAACATTATCTTATACTGTAGAACTTTAAACTGAGGCTTCTCAGCAGTAATGCTCTCTCCTCCCCTGGGAAAGGGTCAAATGTTTCCGCTTACCTCATCTTATCTGCAACCGCTCTACAGCCAATTATTGGTAATAGCCCTTTCAATAAACTAATCATAATAGTTAAAGAACAACCCCCAGACTTGTTTCTGTGGATTTTTGCTTTAAAGGTTGCCTGTACCAGCTATTTGGAATCATTCTGTCTTCTCAAATTCTGAAAGACACTGTCGTGACAGAGTTAATTAAAATTCTCATGCTTTTACATCAACAGTGGTGTGATGGTGGTCTCTTGGAATGACTTCTCCTCGGTGACTGGACTCCAGGGATCAACAATACCTGTAACCATCAGAGGTGATTAATTACTGTTATAACAAGGCATTGTTTTCACACCCCAAAGTAGGAAACTTTGAGTATTACAATTCTATCTGTATCTTGACTTGCTAACACTTACAGGTACTCATTGTGTGCAAGGAACTATGTGAATCTTGTTTTTCTTTTTAATTTTTATTTATTTGTTTATTTATTTAAAGAATTTCCACTTCCTCCCCTCATCCCAATAACCTCCCACTCCCTCAAATGCCTCTCCTCCTCCCTCACCATTCCCAAGAGCAGTCATGGTTTCCTGCCCTGTGGGAAATCCAAGTTCCTCCCCCCTCCCTCCAGGTCCATGAAGGTGAGCATCCAAATAGGCCAGAATCCCAAAAAGCCAGTCCCTGCAGACAAACAAGACCCAGTGCCATAGTCAATGGCTTCTCAGTCAACCCCCATGTCAGCCACATTCAGAGAATCCAGTTTGATCACATGCTCGTTCAATCCCAGTCCAGCTGGCCTTGGTGAGCTCTCATTCGATCACTCCCCTTGTATCAGTGGGTAAACGTGCCCTTCGAGGTCCTGACTTCCTTTTTCATGTTCTCCTTCCTTCTGCTCTTCATTTGGACCTTGGGGACTCAGTCCAGTGCTCCAATGTGGGTCTCCGTCTCTATCTCCATCCATCCTCGGATGAAGGCTCCCTCTGTTTGTGCTTTTCTTGCTCACGATCTCCCTCCCTCTGCTTCTCATTTGGACGTAGGGAGTTAAGTCCAGTGTTCCAATATGTGTGTCTGTCTCTATCTCCATCCTTCACCATACGAAGGTTCTGTGGTGACATGCAAAATATTCATCAGTATGGTTATGGGCCAAAGCCAGTTCAGGCACCCTCTCCTCTGCTGCCCAGAGAACAATCTGGGGACCTCTCCTTGGGCCTGGGAACCTCTCCAGAATCAAGTCTCTTGAAAACCCTAAAATGGCTCTCTAGTTGAGATATAAAATTCCCTTCTCCCATAACCATCCTTCCTCCCTCCACCCTCAAATTTCCCCAAACAATCCCCAATACCCCATTCTTCCCTCTCCTTAACCATCTCCCCTTACTTCCACCCCCCCCCACCCTCTGTGCACCCATGTGTGCCTGGCAATCTTGTCTACTTCTAATATCCAGGAGGATAACTATAAGATTTTCTTCAAGTTCACCTTCTAATTTAGCTTCTCTAGGATCACAAATTATAGACTCAAAGACCTTTAACTATGTCTAGAATCCACTTATGAGTGAGAACATACCATATTCCTCTTTTTGGGTCTGGGTTACCTCACTCAGTAAAGCGTTTTCTATTTCCATCCATTTTCATGAAAAATTCAAGATGTCATTGTTTTTTACCACTGAGTAAAACTCTAATGTGTATATGTTCTACACCTTTTTTAACCATTCTTCTATTGAGGGGCACCTAGATTGTTTCCAGGTTCTGGCTGTTACAAATAATGCAGCTATGGACATAGTTGAACAAATACTTTTGTAGTATGATAGGGCATCTCTTGGGTATATTCTTGGAATTGCTGGGTCCTGAGGGAGGTTGACTCCCAGTTTCCTGAGAAACCACCACACTGATGTCCACAGTGGCTGCACAAGTTTGCATTCCCACCAACAATGAATGAGTGTTCCCCTCCTTCCACATCCTCTCCTGCATAGGCTATCATTGGTGTTTTTGACTTTAGCTATTCTGACAGGTGTAAGATGGTATCTCAAAGTGGTTTTGATTTGCATTTCCCTGATCGCTAAGGAGGTTGAGCATGTCCTTAAGTGTCTTCTGGTCATTCGAAGTTCATCTGTTGTGAATTCTCTGTTCAGTTCAGTACCCCACTTTTTAATTGGGTTAATTAGAGTTTTAGTGTCTAGTTTCTTGAGTTCTTTGTATATTTTGGAGATCAGACCTTTGTCTGATGAGGGGTTGGTGAAGATCTTCTCCCAGTCAGAAGGCAGCCTTTTTGTCTTACTGACAGTGTCCTTTTCCATGGTGATAGATATGGATCTACTTTCATTCTTCTACAGGTTGACATCCAGTTATGCCAACACCATTTGTTAAAGATGCTTTCCTTCTTCCAGTGTATACCTTTAACTCCCTTGTCGAAAATTAGGTGTTCATAGGTTTGTGGGTTAATATCTAGGTCTTCTATTTGATTCCATATGTCGACTTCTCTGTTCTTATGCCAATACCAAGCTGTTTTCAATACTGTAGCTCTGTAATAGAGTTTGAAGTCAGGGATGGTAATGCCTCCAGAAGTTCCTTTATTGTATAAGATTGTTTTGGCTATCCTGGGTTTTTTGTTTTGCCATATAAACTTGATTGTTGTTCTCGCAAGATCTGTGAAGAAGTTTGAGGGGATTTTGATGGGGATTGCATTGAATCTATAGCTTGCTTTTGGTAGAATTGCCATTTTTACTATGTTGATTCTCCCAATCCAAGAGCAGAGGAGGTCTTTCCATTTTCTGGTATCCTCATCAATTTCTTTCTTCAAAGACTTAAAGTTCTTGTCAAATAGTTCTTTCACTTCCTTGGTTAGAATAACCCCAAGATATTTTATTCTATTTGTGCCTCTCGTGAAAGGTGATGTTTCTCTGATTTCCCTCTCTGCTTCTTTGTCCTTTGTGTATAGGAGGGCAACTGATTTTTTGGAGTTGATCTTGTATCCTGCCACATTACTAAAGGTGTTTATCAGCTGTAGGAGTTCTTTGGTAGAATTTTTGGTGTCGCTTACGTACCCTATCATATCGTCAGCAAATAACGAAAGTTTAACTTCATCGTTTCTAATTTGAATCCCCTTGATCTCCTTATATTGTCTTATTGCTATTGCTAGAACTTCAACCACTATATTGAAGAGTTATGGAGAGAGTGGACAGCCTTGTTGTTTTCCTGATTTTAGTGGAATGGCTTTGAGTTTCTCTCCATTCAATTTGATGTTAGCTGTCGGCTTGCTATATATTGCTTTTATTATATTTAGGTATGATCCTTGTATCTGCAGTCCCTCCAACACCTTTATCATAAATGGGTGTTGAATTTTGTCAAATGCTTTTTCAGCATCCAATGAAATGTTCATACAGTTTTTTTCTTTCAGTTTATTTATATGATGGATTACATTGCTAGATTTGCGTATGTTGAACCAGCCCTGCATCTCTGGGATGAAGACTACTTGATCTTAATGGATAATTTTTCTAATGTGTTCTTGGATTCGGTTAGCCAGTATTTTATTGAGAATTTTCGTGTGGAAGTTCATGAGTGAGATTGGCCTGTAATTCTCTTTCTTGGTTATGTCTTTGTGTGGTTTTGGTATTAGGGTAACTCTAGCTTCATAAAAGGAGTTTGGCAATGACTCTTCTGTTTCTATATTGTGAAATACATTAAGGAATATAGGTATTAGCTCTTCCTGGCAGTTCTGGTAGAATTCTTCATTGAAACCATCTGGTCCTGGGCTTTTTTGGGTAGGGAGATTTTTGATAACAGCTTCAAATTCTTCACGACTAACAGTTCTATTTAGATTGTTCACCTGTTCTTGGTTCAACTTTGGTATATGGTACTTATCTAAAAAAATGTCCATTTCTTTTACATTTTCCAACTTTGTGGCATATAAACTTTTGTAGTAAGATCTAATGATTTTCTGAATTTCCTCTGTGTCTGTGGTTATGTCCCCCTTTTCATTTTTGATCTTATTAATTTGCATGTTCTCTCTCTGCAGTTTGATTAGTTTGGATAGGGGTTTGTCGATCTTGTTGATTTTCTCCAAGAACCCGCTTATTGTTTCATTGATACTTTAGATTGTTTTCTATGTTTCTATTATGTTGATTTCAGTCCTCAGTTTGATTATTTCCAGTCTTCTACTCCTCCTGGGTGAATCAACTTCTTTTTTTTTTCTAGAGCTTTCAAGTGTGCTGTTAAGTCTCCAATGTGTGCTTTCTCCGTTTTCTTTAATTGGGCACTTAGTGCTATGAACTTTCTTCTTATCACTGCTTTCATTTTGTCCCATAGGTTTGAGTAGTTGTGTCTTTATTTTCATTAAATTCAAGGAAGACTTTAATTTCTTTCTTTATTTCTTCCTTGACCTATGGGTGATTTAGTAGTTGACTGTTCAACTTCCATGAGTTTGTTGGCTTCCTGGGGGTAGCCTTGTTGTTGAATTCTAACTTTAATCCATGGTGATCTGAAAAGACACAGGTGGTTACTACTATTTTTTATGTATCTGTGGAAGTTTCCTTTGTTACCGAGTATGTGGTCAATTTTCGAGAAGGTTCCATGAGCTACAGAGAAAAAGGTATATTCTTTCCTATTTGAGTGGAGTGTTCCATAGATGTCTGTCAAATCCATTTGATTCAATACCTCCAAAAATTCTCCTATTTGGAGAAACCTGTTAGGTTTCTGTCTGATTGACCTGTCCATTGGTGAGAGAGGTGTGTTGAAGTCTCCTACTATTAGTGTGTGTGGTTTGATGACTGCCTTGAGTTCTAGAAGAGTTTCTTTTACATATGTGGGTGCCTTTATATTAGGGTCATAGATATTCAGGATTGAGACTTCCTCCTGATGAATTGTTTCTGTTATGAGTATGAAATGTCAATTTCCATCTCTTCTGAATGTTTTTAGTTTGAAGTTAATTTTGTTAGATATTAGGTTGATCACACCTGCTTGTTTCTTAGGTCCATTTGCTTGGAAAACCTTTTCCCAACCCTTTACTCTGATTAGGTGTCTGTCTTTGTGGTTGAGGTGTGTTTCTTGTAAAGAGCAGAATGTTGGATCCTGTTTTCGTATCCAATCTCTAAATCTGTGCCTCTTTATAGGTGAATTGAGTCCATTGATATTAAGTGATATTAATGACCAGTGGTTGTTGACTCCGGTCATTTTTTGGGGGTAGTAGAGTGTATGTGTTTTCCTTTTTTGAGTTTTGCTTGTGAAGGGTCGCTAGATGTCTGAGTTACTGTAGGCTGTGTTGGGAATGTTGAATTTTTTGGGTTGTGATTTTCCTTCTAATATTCTCTGTAAGGCTGGATTTGTAGCTACGTATTGTTTAAATTGTTTTTATCCTGAAATATTTTGTTTTCTCCGTTGATAGTGAACAATAGCTTGGCTGTGTATAGTAGTCTGGGCTTGCATCCATGGTCTCTTAGTTTCTGCAGTACCTCTATCCAGGACCTTCTGGCTTTCATGGTTTCCATAGAGAAGGCTATTTCTTTAAGTGAGTTATTCATGCCCAGTTTAAGAGACTCTATTGCTTTCGTGATGACACTGTTTTCCACTTCTTCCGGAATAGGGTGTTCAAGTCCTTCTGTCAAAATATCGCTGGGATCTGGTGTTTTCATCTTGTTTTTCAGATTGTTGGAGGAATCCTTGCCTTGGCGCCTGCCCATCTTGTCCTTCAGATGCTCTCCAATGGCTCTTCCCTCTGCTGGGTCTTCTGCTACTGGATTAGTGCCCCTTGCTATCCAGGAATCACTTTGCCTGCAGTCCTACCTTGCTGCAGGCAGGTTATTAAAACAAAGGATCTCCCTCCCATTTGCACTCACCGTCCTGTCCAGGCAGTGCCCACACAGGCTGAGTTGAAGGATTTTATTCCCCGAAAAATGGAGAGAGGAAGGGTAGGGGCTCCTGGCTGAAAGCCGGGATGGAGTAGGAGGAGAGAGTGTTTAGCTTTGGAATAGCCAGGGAGATAAGGATGGAGGGAAAATTGTGTGTTCCCTTACCGGGCTTGTGTTGGGTAAGGAACACTTACCCCTCCATTATATTTTCTGCTACAGGATCAGTGCCACTTGCTGGTCTGAAATCTCCCTGCCTGCAGTCTTACCTTGCTGCAGGCAGGAGATTAAAACAAAGGGACTCCCTCCTGTCTGCACTCACTGCCCCTTCCCAGTGGCGCCCACCCAGGCTGAGTTGGAGGATTTTAAGCCCCGAAAAAGGGAGAGAGGAAGGTTAGGGGTTCCTGGCTGAAAGCCGGGATGGGGTTGGCGGAGAGAGGGTTTATCTGGGGGAAGCCGCTCCTTCAGAATAGCCAGGGAGATAAGGATGGCGGGAAAATTTTGTGTTCCCTTACAGGACTTGTGTGGTGGGTCAGTAACACACTTACCCCTCCATTGTATCTTCTGCGCCCCATCCTGGCGGTGCCCACACAGGCTGAGTTGGAGGATTTTATGCCCTGAAAAAGGGAGAGAGGAAGGGTAGGGTTTCCTGGCTGAAAACAGGGATGGGGTAGGAAGACAGTTGTGAATCTTGTTTATTGCTGAGCCCTTCTTCAGATTATATCTCAACTGAAGCAAATCTTTTATTTAACAGTTGAATCTTGGTCATGTTGTAGAGACTCTGACAGGTCCGTGATTTTTTTTTTTTTTTTGTTAACAAGTTAGCTTGACATTAAAAAAAATCCAACACTTGTTGGTCCCTGCTGCTCAGAAGTTGCAGTCTACCAAAGAATGACAGCTTTCTATATCCTTGGCAACATGGAAGACTCCCTCCCTCCCTCCCTCTAATGGGATTTACTGCTTTCTACTTGCTCTCTAATGTCTCTGGGCCCAAAAGACTGACATTATCTGAAAGTCACCTCTCAGCCTGGATGCCTGATTTATCTTTAATATGACCCTTGGCATAGTTTCCTTTTAGAAGTCTTTCCCTTGCTGCATGTATGGTAACTAAAAGATGTACTAGGACCTTTGCTATAGGACCCTGCTTCATTATAAAAAGACTTTTTGATACGAGTGTGCCATTTAATGCAAGTAATGGTCTAACACCTGGCTCCTAATCCTTTCTATTTCCTATACTCTGCAATAAAGCTGAGCTGGATCACTGATTCCAGAGAGCTGTCCTATAGCCATCCCAACCCTGTTCCCTGCTTCTACTCCCTTCATCTCTTGAACCAATGCATTGTTCTTTCTGAGGAAGTAGTAGAACCAAAACACTCCTAATGACAAAAAAAGCTTATTATTCAAAGTAATCATTTCAGGCAACCTATCTCTTTTTTTCTGTTGGATTTCAAATTTCCATAGGAAAAGTAGAAAAAAATAACCAAAGACACACAATTATTTTGCTTACTGGGATCTAAGCTCAGGAACTCCAAATATTTGGTATTGGGCAAAAAGTCTGCCTAACCTTTGCCATGTTAAGATATTTTCATTTCAGTGTAGGTCAGATAAATATGCCTTCTCCTCTGAAAATATAACTATGATTTTTTTTCTGCCATGCATCGTGGCAATAAATTCCAGTACTTGGGGGTACAAAGACACACAAATTTCTCTGAGTATGAGACAAGCATTGTCTACATAGTCAATTCCAGAACAACCATAGCTGCATAGTAAGACCCATTCTCAACAAAACAAAACAAAACAGAACAATAGCACATCTATGATTTTTATAGTAGAATTATGGGTTGTTAAAAAGCACATGGGAAATTTAGTGTGAATTAAAGTGCTGGTGCCTATACTCACAAAATGTGCTCAGACATAAGAATTATAAATAAATATCTTCCAGTTCAGAAGTCTATTTCTAGAATGAGTTAAAATTTAATCCATTTATGAATTCAGTTGTGTGTGAACTTGATTTTTGTTTGTTTGCTGGCTTGTTTTGTTTTTTGATATTATTGAGACAGGGTTTCTTAGTTTCTCCATATAGTCTTGGCTGTCCTGGAACTTACTCTGCAGTCCAGGCTGTCCTCTAACTCACCAATATCCATCTGCCTCGACCTCTTGAGTGCTGGGATTAAAGGTTTGTACCATCATCACCTAAGTGGTGAAGTCAGTTGTTTATATTAGTCACATTTTACTGCTACTTAGCAATAGCAATTATTTTGAAGTCATTTTCTTTACATATTGGGTATATGTCTAGTTTTTGTGTCTGCTAGTCAAATGTTATGCTATGATAGACCGAGGATAGGCTTAGCACTATGGCTCTGCTTCAGAATATTCAACAGGGATTGCTGCAGGCACCTGTAGGGTGAAGTTCTGCTCAGTGTGTCTGATCAGGCTCCAGGCTGAAGTTATAACAATTGCCAGGAGGAAGTTTTCATATCACAGATGATGGTCAGACCCCCTAAGCATTCAAACCATTTGGGTGTGCAGTGATCCTTCATTTATATCCACTTACTTCTCACTCTGTTAAGCAACACAAATTACTCAGTTAAGCCCACAGTCTTGTGGACAGTGAAATGCATTTCCTAAGAACGAGGTCTGGACAGTAACCTCGTGGTTGTTGACTGCCTGCAAGTTCTGGGTCCCTTGACATTTTCCCCAACTCATATCTTCTCAATATACAGATGTGTTGCTCTTAGTTAATTAAATGTGTTATTAATAAAGTCTCAGGTAATTAATTCAGGTACTGATCTAAGACCTGACTTACTGCTGCAATCTTGACACCTGCTGGCCATTAAATGTTATTACATCTACAACAATTTACTGAAAATTAAAACACAGGTGAGTTAATTTGAATAATAAATAAATTCGAAAATGGTAAACCAACCCCAAAATAATGAAGGAAAATATCCACGTCCAGAAATTTTGCAATCATTTTGATTCTACTATGGATGACATTCTGCAAGAGTTATATGAAGTACCTTGTACATACATTTTTGTGATCATGACATTAGCTTTGTTCTTCATACTATATAATTAAAGAAATGGTTTGATAACAGAGTCAAGAATGAGAAACTTTTAGGAAGGATGCAGTCTTTAGCTGAAAGGATTCATAGTATTGAAAATTATAACCTCAATTTGAAAGGCAAAACTCAATTCATGTCAATGGGTTATGAAACCTCATAAAAGGGTACCGAGAGACTATCTGAAAAGATTCATACTGTTGAAAGTGACAATCAAAATAAGTTAAAAAGTTATAAATTAACAGATAGAACATCTCTCTAGGAAGGCAATCTGCATCTCATCCAAATGATATTGAAGGATGAAAAGATATCATTAAAGGAAAAATTTAATGCCTCGGAATCACATGTGCAGAATGAGAACAAGAAATTTCTTGATTTGTTGAAGTCATTAGAAATATTCACAAGTCAAGAAATTTAGGCTTTACAAAAGACAGTGATAAAAAGATTTGAATCGATTGAGGATTTTGTCAAAACTGATAAGCAATGAGAGGAGTTAAAGGGAAAAGATTTAGCATCACCAGTACCTCTCAGAGTCAGAGATGGTTTACCAAAAGCTTTAGCTACTTTCCCTGTTAGTAACTCTGAAAAGCCAGAAAATACTCAATAACCAAATGGACACAAAGAATGTAAATGGAAACCTATAGTTATGAAAGATCTAAAAAAAATTAGGCAAGTTTTAGTATCTTATGGCATACATTCACCATTTGTTAGGGAGATGGTAAAGACATTGGATTCAAGCAATAAGGTTAATTCACTGATTGGCTTCCATCTCAGAGGTACTTGAAAATGGGTGACAGTTACAGTGGAAGTGCTTTTGAAGGAAGGAGGCTAAAGCCTTTAAATGGCAAGGAATAGTCAGAGAATTTGAGGTTTCCCAAGATTAATGGTTTGGCCAGGGCTGTTATGCTGATCTGCAGAATCAAGTATTTCCAATGAATGACAGCTTGTTCCTATGGCATACAACATCCTTGATTGCTTGGTACAGTAGTCAAGAACTAGAAAGAAGAATTGAATCAGTATACTAAGGTTAAATAAGGCCTAAGAGAATACTTCAGTGACTTTTTTTAAAAAAAAAAAACAAAAATTAACTATAGCTGAACAAATAGGGACAACAGATCCAGAAGCTAGATGAGTACTTATTGATTCTCTGGCCCTTGAAAATGCCAACTTAGAATGCAAAAAGATATTTGGGCCTTTAAGGTCAGATCAACACAAAATGGATGAATGGATCCTGCACACAGTCAGTGTTGTGCCATTTGCCTATAATACTGAGACTAGTGTATGAGAAGCAATTTTCAAAGGTATGAAGCAACATCAAAATGCCAAATGTATTAATTGTGGTAGAATAGTACATCTGAGAAATTATGTAGACAAGGCATTCCTAGAAATAATGTTTCCTCTGGTAATGACAAAAATAAAAGGTCTCAGTCTTCTGGATAATGTAGAAGATGTGACAAAGGTCAATATTGGACCAATGCATGTAGATCAACAAAACATAGACAAGGCAACTTGTTACCTTTGGGAAACTCCTTGGGGGGGGGGTTCTTGCAAGCACCCAGGTTAAACATGGCCTAGTCATTCCCAGGCACTCTCTAGGACATGTCTCCCAGGGAAAATTTAAAAAATTCTGTTCTTTTTATTAAAAACCATACTGTTCTAGATGATAGAATAAATATGGAGGATAAATAAACAATTTCAACACAAAATATAAAGAGTATATCTTGGCAGACTTCTATAGATGATCAAACACAAAAATAAATAACTTTGTAGTTGAAGGATTACTGAACATGGGTGCAGATGTGACTATTATTACTCCAGGATCTTGGCATCTATATTGGCCTCTTCAGGAGACAGTTGTTCAATTCCTAGGAATTAGAACCCTTTATCAAGTCAAACAAAGCATGAGTTGGATTGAACGCTTAGGGCCAAAAGGACAAAGAGGAAGACTGAGGCTATATGTAGCATATAACAATGAATCTACAGGGTCATGATCTTCTGCAGCAATGGAAACCTGGTTAACACTCCTGCATCCTCAGAAATGGAACATAAACTTACTCATATTTCTGGAAAGGGTATTATAAGGTACTATAAAAATAATCATGAGTCATTTAGGCTGTGCAAAGACACAAAGCAAGTAGCAAACCTTCAGAGGTACCAATGGCCCTACCTTTAAAATGTTGAAGTAAGGAAACAGTATGGATAAAATAATGGCCTTTAACAGAAGAAAAACAGCAGGCTTTAGAGCTGGTACAGAATCAATTACATGCTCACCATATTGAAGAATCAACCAGCACTTTGAATTGTCCTATATTTGTTGTTAAAACAAAAATCTGAAAAATAGAGAATAGTGACAGATCTAAGTGCTGTTGATAATGTAATATAATTCAACCAATAGGCCCTCTACAATCTGGTATTCCTTTGCCTTCCCTATTGCATAAAGGATGGCCTCTTATAGTTATATATTTAAAAGATTGTTTCTTCATAAAACTTTACAAGAAAATGACAAAGAAAAATTTGCCTCCATAGTGTCTACTTATAATTCTCAGCCTACTAAGAGATATCAATGGAGGATCCACCTACAGGGAATGTTAAATCCACCCACAGAGACTATTAAAGAGCCTGTATGTTGGCCACTGTCTATTACAATGTAAGCAATTTCATGAAAAGGAGAAGTAGAACCTAACAAAGCAATATTGCAGGACAGGTGATATGACCTAGAAGAGAGCCAACCTTCAAGGGGAAATATGTGACATTACAAACCATTAGATAAAGTTATTAAATGTCCCTGAATTCTGGATTCCTCTATTTTTATCACTCAATCTATTTTGTGATAACCAGTTTTGGGGACACCCAGATTTGTTTGTTATTAAAAGTGAGACACAGTTCTTTCCTGCTCAGTGTCTGTGTTCTTTAGAAATTTCTATGTGATCTGTTTAGTAGGTAATTTTGTGAGATTGACTCTATATAATTATGACTGTTAAAATAAAGAGTGAATGTTGTCACTCTAAGGCCTCATGTTTGGGGGAATGAAAAGATGATTCCATTGATCTGATCATACAGAGAAGTGACACTGCTGAGGTGTTTTGGGAATGAATCCCACTTTGACAGGAGAATCATGGTCTCACAAGGTTTCTACACATATGACAATGACTTTTCCAAAAGGCAAGTGTTACTGCAGCTCTGTAAAAGAGATGCCCCATAAGTTATTCTCTTGTGGGTCTGCCTTTATGAATCTGTGAGCTGTACATTTATTGTATAGTCTTGTGAATGCCATTTTTTATTTAATTAAGGGGGAGAAGGCCTATATATTGATCTGGGAACTGATGTGATGTTCTTCTTCATGAAGACCAGTTTAATGATAACAGAGCCACTAATCAAGCTTCCAAAGAAGGAAAACAACCTAAAATCCTACACAGCTGTGATAACATGAATTCATAATACCAAAATGTTGCTCTAACTGTAAGGGTGCAGTGTTCATACACAGCAGTCCTTTTATTGGACAATAAGAAGGAAATCATATCTGGAATCCCAGCTAACTACCCAGATCTAGCGAGGAATAAATATCAGAAGATATATGAAAACCACCGTTTTATTAAAGCAACATTAGCTATAACTACACTATAAATATTTGTTTATAGACCTACAAATATGTATAATCCTCATTTCTCATCAAGGAATCTTCTCTTTGAAGCACAGAAGACACTATAGGAAATGCTAACCAATAAAAACCGAGAGTAGTAGATCTCAGTCCAAAAGAATACAACTACTATAAAACTCTTGCAGTAAAGGCTTGGGGATCATTGTGGATGATGAGTAATGAAGAATGCAAAAGCCAGAGAAATAGGGAGTTTGTTTTGAGATTATATCTTCTATGAAAGTCAGAAACTGCATGAATAATGTCACGCCAACATGATTGGGTAAGCATAGGATGAACACAGACAACAGTAGTCTAGCTAATATGGATCAGGGAATTAGTACATCATTCAAGCATACACAATGAATTTTAGAAATCTTAAAAATGCTGAGAAAAGGAAAAATAGTTTTCCACAGGGAAGGGCATACTAAGTGATTTTTTAAAACCAAAGGTTCAGCCCTGAGAACATATAAAAAAGTAACATTTTCAGACTGAGAAGTTTTGCAATTATATATTTAGGAATAAAGATATATATTTATATACATACATAGTCATGTAATATACAAATATACATTTATTTAACAACAACTAATGAAAACTATAGGCCATTTGAAAGCGAGTAAGGAGGAACAAATTGGAAGGTTGAGGGAGAGAAAAGGAAGGAAATTATGTAACTGTATTAACATTTTAAAAAATAAAAGAAATAAAAAAAGCTATATTTTTCAAAAAAGTTCAACTTCCTTCTAAGTGTTCATTCTAGTGGTTTATACTGAATCATATATTTCAACTATGGCATTTATTGTTTTTCAAATGTTTGGTCTCCATTGGTAGGCCAGTCTTTCTTTTCCTTTGTTTTACACTTTAAAGTACTCAATTAATTTTGAAGACGTTTCATTAAGCTTTATTATACTCATTAAACTAAAAGAGTAATTGCTACTTTACACACAGGCACAAACATACACAGACATGTCACAGAAGCACTTTATTGGTGGCCAAGAAATTGTATTACAATCACTGTCCAGGAAACAAGTTTAGATTCTGTTTAATACAGCCATTCAGAAATAAATGCTTTATATGCAACCTACCAAGTAATTTGTTACAAAGTTTTATTTGATTAGTTTGTTCAATTATTCAGTTTTTGGAAAATTTCTACAAGTGAGTTTTTAGAGAGTTTATGTGATGGGGAACCTCAGCCAATCACATTCTGCTTAGGGTGTGTCCCCCCTGGGTCCACACAAAACAAATAAAAGATCGAAGTGTGCTTGCTGCTCCCTCTTTGCCCCCTGTGTTCTCGGATCACTGGAACCCTGGTTTTTAAGGTTTCCTTTCTTCTGTTTATTAAAACTATATCTTTTATATTAAGCTAGTCTGGTTAATTTTTAACTACCGATCGACCACGCCTTTCATTTATGTTCAATCCTTTTTGCAATATTTTCCATTTATCGTTTTATTTAAAAATAATATGCATTTTTACTAGTAATGAAAATAATGGTTTCCTCAGCAGTATAAAAATGTTTGATACTATAAATTATAAATCCATCTTATTCTCTATGCTGTAGCATATTAATGGTAAAAATAATATTATTTGAGCTTAGGTATATTGTCCTTTTTATACATTTTTTACCTTGAAGCAACAAGTGAAAATTTTTATAAAGCATCACGACTTGAAAGTAATACAATATGTAAGTATACAGTATTTTTCTTGCAAAGAGCACAACCTGGAATATTTTGTAAAAAAAATTTATTTTACTCTAAGTATCATCATTTATATCACCAAAACACTAAGCTAATACAGATTTAATAGAAGTACACAGTTAAGATTCTGAAATATGCCTTTTGATAAGGAAAAAGTAAAAATAAAAACAGAATAACCTTGCCAAATCTCTTCTTTTAGAAGTTTCTAAACAATTTAATTTTCTAGTAGAAGAATTCTTACAGAGGGAATATTTAAGCAACTAAGGAAAGTCTGTGAGATAATGTATGGGATTGATAACCTGGAATATAGAAACTGGAAATATCAGAATTGATCTCCCTTTATATCTATAACCCATGATAGAGTCTTGGGATTGGATTTTAGTCACTGTCTGGAAATTAGTAAGCTAATTAAAGACAAGTCTTTGCTGTACTTAAATTTAAATAAAATTATATATAAATTTATGTGAGATATATTTTTCAAACTTTGAACTAGCTTATACAAGTACATTCTTTTCTTTGTTATTTTAATATTTTATTGCTTTCTATTAGTAATGGGCCTAATTATGACATTTTCAGGCCTGTGCATAATTCAGTTTGGTCATATTTATCCCACAACCACCTCCCAATTCTGTACATTCTTTTCCTGTTTATAACCAGTCAAACTTCTGCTTTTTTGTCTTTTTCATTTGCTTGCTTGTCTGGACAATACATTGATTAGAATAATACCTATATTAGACAAAGTTTGCTACAAACATATGTTCCTTACCAGAGGTTAGACTGCTGAAGCCAAAATCTCCTCCCGTCTCACCAACCTCTACTTTTATATAAATCCTCAGTAACTGGTGGGACATCCCAGTAACTCCCCCTGCAGTGACCAAATACTATCAGGTTATGTCTCTTGGACAATTTGTGATGTAGAATGGAATCAAGGGTAAAACAGCTACATCATACTGTTCCTCTCCCACTGTACCCTGAATCTTACAGTCTTTACCTACTTGTTCTTAGTACTCAGTTCCTTGGAGAGAGAGCTTGTAGCTTCCCCATTTGTGATAAGGCACTAAATAGTTGTGTGTTTGCTAATTTATAACCAATCACATTTGAATCTCTGCAGTCATTGAAGATCAGTGTTCCAAAAAAAAAAAAAAATGTTTCTCTGAGCAAAACCAGCAACACTGTTCTGCGTGGACTAACATAGTTATTGAGAAAAGAATTTGACAGGCATATAATGCACTTTTAGCAAAACAACATCAGTGTGATATTGTTTATTAAGGGTTGGTGTGGTGGCATATGTCTTTAATTTCACTCCTCAGGAGAGAGAGTTAGATGAATCTTTGTGAGTTTGAACCTATCCTGATCTACACAGTAAGTTTCAGGACACAAGTGGATTTTTCTTTCTGGTCATACTGCTCCCAAATAACAGCACTGAGACTTCTTATTAATTGTGAAAATTCTGCTGATAGCTTGGGGTTTTAAAAAACTAGCTCTTATACCTTAAATTAACTCATTGATATTCATATATGTGTTGCCAAGTGACTCATGATTTATAACCTTTTTTCTCACGTTTGTTCCCTGTGTCTGCTTACAATTATGCCTTCTTCTGCTTTCCTGAATCTTCTCTACCACCCAAATTTTGCCTAGGAATTGCCAATTTAGCTTTTTAGTAAACCAACTTCTTCACCATGTAGTCCACTACACCAGGAAAGGAATGCTATGAAATGATAGACCCTGTCTCAAAAACATAAAATAATAAACTGTCTGGCTTCTGTTTAGCATTTGCTGGAGCTTGTAGTCAGAAATGTTAAAAAAAAATAAAAGAAATCCAAATTGAAAAAAACTAAAATAAATTAGTCTATAGTATTAAAATGTGTGCCTTTCTGGGGAGATGAATAATAATCTGCCATGACTGAAAAACAAGCTGCATGTATGAAGGTACCAGCATCACGGAAATGAAATTTTCTGTAAAATAAGTCTTCAGAGGCGAAACACATAACCTGTTGTCTAGATAGGGCAAGACTGCATATCAAGCCGGCAGCAGAACTTGACACATAATCTATAAGCTGCTCACATGTTAAAACATGAAGGAATATGTAGAACAATTTGGCAGAGTCCAGGTCTTCCTGAATAAAAGCCAGAAAAGACCATCAGTTGAAATGAAGCCCTAGTTGTGGAGGAAAATGCAGTGTTTGAATGATAGTGGAGAGAAACTGAGAGAATCAAGTTTAATGAAGAAACCTTTGTATGGATTCATGATTTTCTGATTTTCAGTTCTAATTTAAAAAAAAGTAAAAACATGCCATAGATATTTTTCACATTACATAAGATGAAAAGTAGAGAAGACAGGTTGGTGCCAAAAAGGATGTGTCTTCAAAGACCATGCCAACTAGACCACATCTACCTACAAGTCCTAGCTCTTAATGGTATGAGGCTTCAAATGCTGCCAAAAATTGACAACAAAGTTGTTAAAACCTTTATTGAACATTCAAGCTCATACACAAAGACAATATGCCCTCTCAAATAAGAAGTACTTTTATTTTTATGTTAAAAAAAGAGTATGTAATTTGTAATTCTAGTTTCTTATTTTGTCTTGTGGGGAGAAAATAATAATCAATATCAACACCAAAACAAAACAAAAAAACAACACGAGTGCCTTTCTTCTATATTTTACTCGAATTTGTTCCTATATTAGACATTTCAGTACCTCTAAACATTTTTGATATTCTAGGTATCATAGATAATCTTGATTAGGTGCTGAATGTTAGCTGGTGCAAATTTTGGCTATCACTTTTATGCAAGATATTCAAGATGACTACCATTTTGACATACAGATGAAAATGTCCATCTGAGTTCTAACTATTTGTAGTTTGCCTAGCTGAAGAATCTTTTCACTCCATGACACAAGTAACTTTAGCAGAAGCATTAAATTCCACTTTTTGGTTATGTACTGGTTCTCACAAGGTAATATGAATGTTAATGTAGCTTTCACCATGATGTCTACCATGAGGGATGAAGAGGGTACTCAGTCATGTCTTCCATGTTGAGTACATTGTATTCCTATCTCATTTTCGCTTCAGTCTGCAGCTCAGTACTTCTCCCAGGAACCAATAGCTGACACATTCAATGTCAGTAAAAGAAGAGAGAGTTTTCATGTTGCTGCTTTACCACTGCAATAATAAAACTATGTGATATACAAGGCTTAAGGGAATCTGTATCTTCAAGGACTTCAGAGGCAAAAGGTCAGGCTATGCACAGGTTTGCTTCTTTCTTTGGCCTTTTATTGTGATTATCACATTACTGTCTCCTTGCTTTATTTTCACAACCCTTTATGTATACAGGAATGATTTTCCTTCCTCTTTAAGGATGTTAATCATATTGAATGAGAGCATACTCTCTGTAATGTCATTTTACAGCAATTACTTTTTTAATTTGGAGTTATGTTGTCAGGATAGGACTTAAATATATAAATTTGAGTGGATACTGTTCAGACTATGAAAGTCTGAGGTTCTAAATCACACATGGTTGCTTTGATATGTCTTGTGGATGTAATGAGAAAACTCTTTCCAAAATTACTCCATGAAAACAATTTTCTGAAGTGCTTCGACAATCATAAACCATCCAGAAGTAGTCTCTTATCTACAAATTTTTGGACACTCAGGACCTCTATAATACTCATTAAACTCTGTTAAGAATTAAGTTAAGCTGCCTGTGACGAGTCATATTTATCTACTTTTTTTCTATCATAAAGATGATGATCAATAGCCAAGATTATCCATACTAGGATGAAATAATACCTCTTGGGATTAAAACGAAAGTACAGCAAGTAAAAATTGTAATGGCTGACAGTCAAGCCTCACCAATTCTCTTATTGCCTCCTTACTGTAAAAACTAAAAGCAAATTTTAAAATTAGTTAATTAATTGAATACTTCATCATATATAGTAGAAAAAGATCTCACTTAAAGGGATATGAGAAAAGGTTTGCAATTTATAAAGAAACCTCTAGTGTTATATTATTGGTGTTTTAATAAATAAAGCTTGCCTCAACATCAGAGGACAAAACAGACAAACTAGTTAGCTATACAGGCCAGGGAATAGTGGCACACACCTTTAATACCAGAATTTTGGAAACAGGAACATACATATCTGAGTCTGCCTTTTTTTTAGTAACTCAGACATATCTGAGTTAAAGGCCACCCTTGACTACACAAGATTGATCCAGAAACAGATGCAAGTGGTGGTGGTTAACACACCTTTATTTTATTTTATTTTATTTGAGACCTTCTGAAACTAAGAAGCTTCTGTAAAGCAAAGGAAACAGTCATTAAGACAAAAAGGCAACCTACTGTTTGGGAGAAGATCTTCACCAACCCCACATCAGACAAAGGTCTGATCTCCAAAATGTATAAAGAACTCAAGAAGCTAAACATTAAAATTCTAAATAACCCAGTTAAAAAATGGGGGACTGAACTGAACAGAGAATTCTCACCAGAAGGTTTTCAAATAGCTAAAAGATACTTAAGGTCATGTTAAATTTCCTTAGCTATCAAGGAAATACAAATCAAAACAACTTTGAGATATCATCTTACACCTGTCAGAATGGCTAAAATCAAAAACACCAATGATAACCTATACTGGAGAGGATGTGGAGTAACGAGAACACTCATCCATTGCTGGTGGGAATACAAACTTGTACAACCACTTTGGAAATCAGTGTGGCGGTTTCTCAGAAAATTGGGAATTCTCAGGATCCAACAATACCACTCTTGGGAATATACCCAAGAGATGCCCAATTATACTAGAAAAGCATTTGTTCAACTATGTTCATAGCAGCATTATTTGTGATTCGCATACCTTTAATCCCAGCACCAGGGAAGTGGAAATTTGAGTGATATGGCTGGGAAGAGAGAGGAATATAAAAGGGAAGACAGAGGAACTCACTGGAGTTTGGACTCTGTGATTGGTGGGGAGCATTGTAGGATTCTCCCTTAGTTTGTCTGAGACTTGAGAGAAATAAATCTCTCTCGTGGCATGGCTAGTTTTCTTTTCTGATCTTCAGGCTGAACCCCAATATCTGTCTATGAGTTTTTTATTATTCGGGAAATAGCAACCATTGTCTCTTTTCCAAGCCTAATGTTCTCAAACCTCCTTATAGTGTACTTGGGTTATAATGAAGCAGGTCTGAAAACAGATCTGGGTCCAGGCAGGTCATAATAAATGATGTAGCATGTAACTAAAAACAAAGTTTGCAAGCATCACTGGTCTCAAGGTCTTCTTTGAGGAGAGCAACACTGAGCAATGCTCAAAAATATGACTTTCATAATACTTCCGTTCCTTTGGGAGGATGTAAATGTTCTTCTAATACATACTTCATTTTTCTTATACATCTTGCATGTTTAGGGGATAGTCAACATCGTTATGAATCACAGAAAATCATTAGAGTCCCCAGTTTTTAAATTTATTTAAAAATAGTGCAGGGATATGGGAAAATGATGATTTTATTGAACATTCTTTTTTTTTATTTTACAGAGCTGGCCCTCATATTTTGTCTGTACTACCATTTAGAAATACACGATGGAAATTGCTGTAGTCAATTCACTAAAAACCTAACAAGTACCAAAGCCCTGAGAAACAGGGTCATTCTACCTAAGATAATCCTAACACATGTGACAAGGAAATAGAACTTCTAGAAATTAAAAATGGATTCAGTATTTTAAAAATGCACTTCCTAGTCCTCATATTGTATGTGGTTATAAATGAAACTCAAATCAGGCATGAAAATGATATTTAGTCTTCGTTACAGTGTACACATGCAAATGAAGAATCATTAATATTTGCAACTTCACTTTGTGGAACATTTGCTTTAAATTCAATACAGCTTCATTTAATGGCTGCGGCTGCCTTACTTTTAATATATTCTGAGGATTAAGTGAAATAATACCTGCAAAACTGCTTAGAACATTACCTCACATGTATGATGTATAAATTCAATATTTGCTATTTTTGTGATCTTCATGATTGTTGAGTTACCTCTTTAAATTAACATACAAATAAGAAATGATAATTATACCATTTTTCATAAGGAAATTATGTATCTCAGGTGCATTTTTCATGATGTTAAAAAAGTTCGCTCAAATCTTAATTTAGGAATCATTGGCATGTGCAATTAACTGTCTGCACAAATGTCGGTCATCAGAAGATTTCCACAGACTCCTTCTCTTGTGTTTGTCAGTGAGACTATATATCTGAATGAAAGACATAGCATCCACCCTTCCTATATGTATATGATATTATGTGATTATTTCTTACTTACAAAACATTCATGAAAATAATATAAGTTAGATTTAGTGAAGAATTTATATTTACTAAGATGTATGTGACACCTAGGATGAATGTTCTAAACCTTTGGACAGTCCTATATAACACACATGTACTTAGTTAACTATGGACTCTAGGGTTCACTATGTAGTTTAAAATGTGATAGAGGGTGTGTTATTTTGTTCCTATTGTGTTTTCTTTGCTTCCGGAAAACCTCCAGACTTTGAAAGTCCACACAGAAAGTAAACCAGGTTCACAAATCAAACATCAAAAACACTAAACAACATTTCTTGAGTGATCCCTTTTTATGCAGGGGGTAGAGTAATACCCTTTTATTCACAAGGACTTGCTTACATAGCACACAGTGGGTACTCACTAAAAAAGTTACTACTGAATAATTTTTTAGTCTCTCTCTAATATCAATAAATATACATATGAATAGTAGTAATACCAAACTGATAGGATAGAATAAATGCAACTATACTATAATAACAATCGTATGACATTTTTGTCTCTCAAATTATACTATTCCACCATGATCACACTTCTGCTTTCAAGATGTGCAATACTACAATATCAAAATGGAAATAACAGGTGATGTGAATGGTAGAGGGATTGCAACATAGCTTTAGAAGACACACATAATTTACTGGAACACTGGAATCCATCAATGCTTAAATACTGTCATGACAAAGAATCTACAATAACTAATAAAAAGGTAGGCAACAGAAAATTGTCATTCTGCAATGGTTGATGTCAGGCAATATGAAATTGCAGAATATATTTTAAAAGTACTCAAAATTTAAACTATTATTTATTTCTGAAAAAAAATTGTTATAAAGTCATTGATCAGAGAGGAGTAGCTGGACCTGGAGAAAATGAAAGTGTGTGCGTGGGTCTTTTCCTCTTGTGGTTTGTTGTTTTGTTTGCTTCATAGTTGAATTAAGAACATTTATTGGCCAAGCTACTGAGTATTGAAATTATAGGCATGTGTCACTGTACCAGATTATACAATGCTAGGTTTGGACTCGGGGCCTCATGCATGCTTGTTAAGTTTTAAGCTTATAAAGTTACATTTTTTGCCTCATAAAGCATTTCTGGTAGTAAGGGAATTATTGTACCAAGCAAGCTGCCACATATGTAATTTCTTGTGAAGCACTACCTGCCTTTCTAGGGAAAAGCAAGGGAAATAAATAAATAGGAAACATTCTGGACTGTACAGTCTATGTCTTCTCTTAATTATATAAAATAATCTCTGATGGGGCTTCTCCTTTTTATGCAGTGAATAGTAGAGATAGAGGCCATGTAGCCCCCCCACACACACACTCCCGGAGCCAGACAGAACTTTACCCCGTAGCCATTGCCATGTGGCGATACACAGATGAATGGAGATGGGTTAAATCAATATGTAAGAGTTAGCCAATAAAAAACTAGAGCTAATGGTTCAAGCCGTTATTTAAATAATATAGTTTCTCTGTGATATTTCCAGGGGATGGAGCTGCTGAGCAGGTGGGAACCAAGAAGTGGCCTCCCAACAACAAATCTGTTACTATAATATACTACGACTGCACATATTGTACCTAAGAAGATCCTTGACGATCACTAGATTCTACAGAATCTGTTGTCAGAAGTGAGAGTTGTTTGATAATCTTTTGGACTGTTTTCAAATTCACAATCTCTTTACTGTTCACAAATTTAACAGATGTATGCGTTGTCTCCAAGCTCAGAAAGTTTGCCTTTTTGATCCAAAGATCCTCAAGGCCCGAGGACTTCAGAATGTTCAGGACGGGAAGAGGCTGGTGCCGCAGTCAGGCTGAGGACCCTTTCTTCACATTAGTCAGGAACCTCCATGTAGTTTCATAAGCAAATCAACTTCCATTACTTCCATAGACATGTTGCCATATAGGATAGCATCTTTTTTGTGTTCATTATCAAGGTTTTAATCTTTCTTTTGAAGCATATTCTTTGAAAAAAGTGATGGTGTGCTTTTACAGTCTTTTGGCAGATATTTGATACTGTAACTTTCACAAACATGCAATTATGAGATGCTATCACTTAATTTCTTAATACCAAAGATATTGTCCCAGTAATGAGTTTTCTCATAACAAGTAAAATACACCCTTACTGTTATTCACTTTTTATAAATTTATCTTTATTGTATTATGAATTAATTAGCAAAAAGTATTACATGAAAACATCTACAAATTATTTCAAAAGAGCATATTTTTAAACCCAAATAATTACCTAGAAGTTAACATTTCTACTTAATTAATTTAGATTTTATTTCATTTTAATATTGAAGTTTCCTGGTTTTCAGAACACAGTCTTCAATATCCCCCTCTATATGTCTAATAGTGATTCAAATGTCAAAGCTACAAAATGTGAAACAGAAAAATTTCTCTATGTTAAGTAAAAAGCCTCTTTAACTTGCTTTGTAGCAATTTTGAGTGTTTAATATCTGCTGAAAATTTGCAAGTAGATAATACTTTTCACATTCTGATTCTGCAAAAACTTTTCTATTTCTCATTATGAATAAGCAGTCAAATGGTAATATCATATTTCAAGAGTTTATAGGATAAATAACTTATTAGAAGATGAGATATACTTTAGAATTTTTTAATCTGTTATTATAATATTGAATATGTTGTAGGAAGTACTGAGTTTTAGTAAATGATGGATAGGTAAGCAATTCTGAGATCAGAAGCTATAGCAATAAATATGTTAGGCATTCTATATTCCTGTAAAAATTAATTCAAAGACCAGATACTTTATACAATATTTTGTTTAAGCAAACATTTAATGAACAATATCTATGATTGAAATAGTCTATCTTCTTTTGGCAGTTTTATTTTATAGTCATATTGTTTAATAAAAGTTTAGAACTTGGAGAAGTTACAAAAATAGTAAAACAAATAAAAAACTAATTTTCATTTTTACATCTTATTTGAGCATGGCAGGAAATACTAATTGAAATTTTGTAACTTTCACTGTATTTTGTGGAGTCAGAGATGTATTTATAATGCCTCTGGGAAAATATATTCAATCTTCCCTACCACAAATGTAATCCTTTTGAAATTATATTGTCATGATTTTTTATTCATTTTGAAAGTCATGTAAATTCTGATACTGTTTCCAAGAATTAATGTTTAACATATCCAAGTTTGAGTAAAGAAAAAAATGATTCAAACCTTTAATTTATTTTGTTCTTTTGCTAATCATTTTCTCTTACCATCTGTGTATTCATTTTGATGAGAATAGATTTTCTTAGTCTATCTAGGAGCTTGTTATAACTAAGCATGAATCATCTGAACTGCATTTTAATAATAAAGAATTTTCCTAAGTACAATCACAATTTTTGATAACATTGAGTTGGATTAAGAACTTTGGAATTAGACAGAGTGGACCCATATATTTCCATTCTTATTTTATATAATTCCTCAAGGCAGATACAAACTATATTATACTATATACAGATATCAAAAACATGAGATTGAATGTTTGATAAATAAATGATTAAATGTATATACTATATATATAATTAAATAAATAAGCCTACCTTGTCCATTCATTTACTCTTCTATTTTCTTTTCTTTTTCACATATCTTTCTCAAATATTTTTTTTTATGCATAAGTGAGTGGATATTGGCCTCCTAATGTCAAATATAATGTGCCCTTAGTCTTAAAATGACAGTTATTATTCTATACAAAAGATCACACAAGTCTTTCCCAACTGTGTGTGTGTGTGTGTGTGTGTGTGTGTGTGTGTGTGTATTTTACTTTCAATGCCCCTCCAAAAGACTGAGAAATAGGGAGCTCTAGGGAAAACACAGACCTAGAAAAACATTAATATGAGTAAAAAACAGTAGGGATAGCATGAATATGAATAGACAACTATTGTAAGGACTGTAAACATTTTTAATGTGTTATTGATTGTCCTTCATCTTCCATATCTTATCCATTTTCATAGTTCTTTTATTGTGTACTTATTTAGGAATTTCATAGAAGAAAAAATGTGTTTTGATCATATTCACTTACAATTCCCTCTACTCTTCTAATCCCATTCCCTTTCTATTCTTAATGTTCACCCATACAGTAGATTTAGTCTTTTCTCCTGTACATGAGAAAGGACTGACTATCCTCTGGATCATAGTCAACCTTCCATGGATCTTAATCCTGAACTGTCATTCCTTCCACTAGTAATCATCAATTCCAGTTTCTACTCAAAGGCTCCTTATCTATGGATAAGGTCTCATGAATACTTTTCATGTCCATGATGGAATACTTACTGGTGTGCTCTTATACAGGCAATCAGAGTTGTTTTGAGTTAATGAGTACAGTGATTTTAATATGCCCAGAAATCACTTGTACGTGGAGCTATATATAATTAATTAATTATTAATTTTGTGTGTAATACTCAGAAGGGATATCAGGGCCATAAGTATGCGATGTAAGAACTTTGACACTGGGTTATATTCCAAGACCCAGTGATTAATGTTCTTTGACATTTTATATATGTATACTATATTTACTTCTTACTATATTTCCTCCTAGCCTACCCTTCTTTCAATTGTTCTGAAAATCCTTACACTTCCTTACAAATTTATTGCCCTTTTTAATTTATCTATTATTTTTACATACATAGATAGAAATTATTATATAAATAGACTCTGATGAATATGTGTATATGTGAGTGTGTATGTGTATGTATGTGTGTGTTTGTGGGTTGACGGCTGATCACTTGTCATTGAACAAATAATTAGAACCCTTATTCCTGGGGAAGATGAACTCTTCATCTGTCAACATCCATTAAATTTCTGTACTTTTTTATCTAGGGGAGGAAGCCTTGTGATTTTTTTTATGATAGCATGTCAACTGATGTGGTGTTTGTTCATGCATAACATAGTCAAGCATGTATTTCAGATGTTGAATAAAACTATCTTTGCACATAGAAGACACACTTTCCAAACAAATATAGTGGTTCTCTTCTTCATAGTTTTTTCTTCCTCTTCTTTCGCAATATTCCCTGAACCCTAATGTGGTCCATCTATATCAGTGGATGTGGAACACATCATGGTCTGTTATTTTCTGTAATTTTTTTGATTAGTTGTAGTTTTCTGTGAAGATTTCCATCTGTTGCAAAATGAAACTTCTTTGATGATGAGTAGAGAATGATTATCTTCATTAGTGCTGTTTATCCTAATAAGACTATTATGTATTTCTCATAGGAATACAATGAGACTCGACTGCAATCAGGAAGGAAAAGTTAATTTAAACACAGAAGTAGAGGTTGGTGTCTCATAGTCACCGAAAATGAGGGGTTAAACTATTCAAAGCCCTCTGGAGCCATCCATGGGAGAACAGCACAGTGGGCACCTTAACTTCAGCTTAGAATGCCCATTTCAAATCTATTGCCTCTAGAAATGGAAAAGAATGAAATAAAATTGATTTGAGATACCCAATTTGGCATAATTTGTTATAATGGTTATAGGACCATAATATTATTACTAATTTCACATAAATATTGTTTGTTACATAGTGCATATCAATATCAGCCATGGAGTGAATAACACTGATGAGATAAAAGGAGCAGAAAAGGAATGAACATGAGAAATTCACTTAAAGTATATAGTTAGCATCTAGAGGACTATTTTGGTGAAAGTATCTAATGTGCTATAATTTGTAAGTGGCAAAGGAACAATGAACACACAGACAATAATATTTAAGTACCTTTAAGATTTTTTTAAACACATGTTCAGCAAAAGATTAACTGGAATAAATGGGTAACTATAATGAAGTTAAAAATTGCAAAATATATTGCCACACACCTAACTACATGGGGCTTAAGTTATCCCTTATGCTTAATTCTTTTTTTTGAATAAATGTTATTTCTATTTTTATTTATTTTTATTACTTTAAAGTAATGCCAATCAAAATTCCCACATCTTCCCCTCCTCCCCCTTCCCTCCCATTTCCTCCAGACACCCTCCCCCACCCCCTTCATTCCTGAAAGGTCAAGGCACTCTGCCCTGTGGGAAGTCCAAGGCCTTCCCCACTACATCTAGGCTGCGCAAAGTATACATCCAAAGAGAATAGTTTCCCAAAAAGCCAGTACATGCAGTAGAGACGAATCCCAGTGTCATTGTCATTAGCCCCTCAGTCTTCCCCAACTGTTAACCACATTCAGAGGGACTAGTTTGATCCCATGATCATTCATTCCCAATCCTGCTGGAGTTGGTGAGCTCCCATTAGCTCAGGCAGACTTTCTCAGTGGGTGAATGCCTCATGATCCTGAACCCTAATTTTCCTCATATTCTCCCTCCTTCCACTCTTCAGCTGGACCTTGGGAGCTCAGTTCAGTGCTCCTATGTGAGTCTCTGTCTCCATCTGTCACTGGACAAAGTTTCTATGGTAATATTCAAGATAGTCATCGGTCTGGGTACTGAACAAGGCTAGTTCAGGCACCCTGTCCTCCACTGCCCAAGGTCCTAGCTGGGAAACAACCTAGATGGCCCTAAATGAAAGAATGGATAAAGAAAGTGTGGTACATCTACACATTAGAGTACTATTCAGTGGTAAAAAACAATGACATCTTGAATTTTGCATGCAAATGGATGGAAGTAGAAAACACTATCCTGAGTGAGATAACCCAGACCCAAAAATATAAATATGGTATGTACCCACTCATTAGTGGATTCTAGCAATAAGCAAAGGACATTGCGCCTATAGTTCATGATCCTAGAGAAGCTATGTAATAAGATAAACCCAAAGAAAAACACATATAGATCCACCTGAAAATTGGAAGCAAACAAGATTGTCTAGCAAAAGTTGGGAGCATTGGGGTGGGGGGTAGAAAGAAGAGGAGTGGGGGACAGTGAGAGGTGAGGAGGAGGGTTGGGAGAGCTTGGAAGAGTAGGATGGTTGAAATGGAGAAAGAACAGATATGGGAGCAGGGAAGGAGATGTATGTCTTAAAGGAGCCATTTTGGGGTTGGCAAGAGTTTTGACTCTGGATGGGTTCCCAGGAGTCCTCAGAAACGACCTTATGCTTAATTCTTTGGCTAGAAAATTGAAATTGGTAAAAAGACTGATGTACAAGCTTAAGTGATATTTTGTATTGCAGTATTTAAAAGAGATTTAAATCATAATGGTTAGGAACACAGATTATTGCAATAGCATTTGTCCTTCCCAGTCTTGGTTCTATGATTCACATAGCATTCATTCAATTTGTAAACTAGTTATTCAAACTCTTAATTTAGCTGTTCTATGAATTAAATGAACAGACCTTTGTATAGATCATAAATCTATGCTATTTAATTTTGAAAATGACCTATTAATAATTAAAACAAAAACAAGACATTCTATTATTATACTTATAATCAGATTCATTAATTTTAATAATCTGGTAGACTTCTTGCTATTTCATAAAACAGTTCAGGAAAATTAAAGAAGAAATAAATATCAGCATTTTAACACTGTCTATTTGAGAAATTAGGTAGATATCCATACACTTTCAATGAAAAAATAAAAGAAGTCATCAGAGCTATATATTAGTAAATGAAATCAAAGAAAAAGTCCATCAGAGTAAAACAACATAGAAATTCTAAATACTGACAGCAACTTAGTATCGCAGCAACTTCAAATAATCACTGAGCTTTTTAAAATGCTTTGAAAAGTTGTTTTTACTGAGCTATATGTTTTACCTACTCTCTTGACTTTCTCCCTCTCCCATTCTACCCTCTCATATTAATACCACACCTAATTTACTCGGGAGATTGTCTTTTTCAACTTCATATGTAGAACCATGTATGTCTCTCTTAGGGTCCTCTTTGTTGTCTAGTTTTTCTGGAACTATGGCCTGTAGGTTGGTTTTACTTTGCTTTGTGTCTAAAAGCCACTTATGAGTGATGACATATTATATTTGTCTTTCTGGGTCTGTGTTACCTCACTTAATATGTTTTATTTTCCTAAATCCATCCATTTGCCTGCAAGTTTCAAGACGCCATTATTTTTAACCTCTGTGTAATACTCCATTGTGTAAGTGTACCACATTTTCTTTTTTCATTATTCAGTTGAGGGGTATTTAGGTAGTTTCCAGGTTCTGACTATTACAAATAATGCTGCTATGAGCATATCTGAGCACATGTTCTTGTGGTATGATTGAGCATCTTTTGGGTACATACCCAACAGCAGTATTGCTGGGTCTTATTGTAGATTGCATCATAGTTTTCTGAGAAATTGCCATACTGATTTCCAAAGCCATTGTACAAGTTTGCACTCCCTTGTCTTTAAATTTAACAGTGAATAATTAATAAAAATTCAAACTTGTGAATATTGAAATAACATAGAGACAAATTTATAAAATGGCCACATGAAAATACATATAACCTGACAATTGGCAACTGTTAATGTTTTCTATTAGAAGGACAACAAATTATATGAATTGACCCAGAGAAAGATTTTCTTTTATCCACCATAATTGGTCCCTAGACCGGTCAAATTAAAGAAAATAGAATATTGTTTTATTTTCAATATATGCTGCTATTTTCTGACTCTCAACTCATTCATGTCATTCAAATCTTTGTGTTTCAGAAAATTAAAACTGAGAAAGTGAGAAAACTCAAGAACTACAAGCCAAATTTCAATTAGGCGCATGCAGGTTAGCCTCTTCATGGGTCCAACAGGCAGTTGATGAATAGTCTACACCGAGAAGAAACCTATGTTTAGTTTAATTCTTCACCATAAAATTCAGTAAGTTTTGAAACAAGTGTCTTTTTGTTTTCTTCTTCAATTTTGTTGTTGTTGTTGAAGAGTCTTGAAAATTATTAGGCACCTTTGCAGAATCAAGTTCATATTTTAGAGAAATGTAGTATCTTACTGGAATAGTGTGAACTAAATTGTAGGAGTGCTAAGATAATAATAAAAGAAAAGAACAAATACTTCCCAATAACAATCATACATTATTGCTTAAGTTTTATATTGCTGCATCTCAGGAATTTGGCACCAACAAGCAGGATAAGTCTATTAGTACACAATTGTTTCATGGACATAATGGGTATGTGGGTTGGCTTTGACTAGCTATCTCAGGAATAGTTATAGACTTTGCTGTCCTTGATCCAAGAAGTCTGAATGGTTTTCTTTGTAAAACTATTCACAGAAATTAGAAGTAAGAATAGTAAGATAAGTTTCTTTTAAGCAAGTAAGATTAGAATTTTTAAAAGAGCTTTACCTTAAAACAATTTCAGTCCAATAACTGAACTAAATGTGTAAAATAAACTCGATCATTTTAAACTAAATGAGCATAAGTCAAGACATATCCATTGAGAAAATATTGACCTATTCTGTTATCATTTAATATTAACTAAACTTTAAAAAGATCAAGATAATGTTTTCAAAATTATTTGCTCATGATATGTGCAAGAAGATGAACAATAATCCTCGAGTACCTCCTTTTCAGAAGAATTAATATTTTTGTTCAAGCAATATGGGATAGGGGTGTAAAGAATTCATGTATTTATTTTCCAAGATACTGTATTAAGTAAATCTTAGTAAAAATACAATTAAATCAGGCAAAGCCTAGTAGTGGATGGTTTTCTTCTCTCTTCCCCTTGTAACTGAGGGTGATATGTACTAAAGAACAAAAGAGCATTATAACAATTACAAGAGCTCCTATGTACTCAAATAGTAGTACTGATTTTGAGAGTGACATAAAAATAAAAATTATAGCTATATGGAGTCATTTAGTATAGAGCCAAACAGCTTAGGTAGTGAAATAATCACAGTTCTGTGTTATTGCTATGACAGAGAGTAACTAATGGTTATTTTGATTACTCCATATACTTGGATGTGAAATTCAGAAAAAGCTACATCAAAAGAATTGCAGCAAAACACTTTGAAGCCATAAACAAGGATACAGATTACACTTCTGAAAAATAGCCCTGTAAAATGCAGTTCAGACCCCAGTAAAATGATCAATAAATGCAGGAATTCTGTAATTTGTAAAGTGTGAATTTTGTGATCATTAAAATGAAAATAGATTATTCTAGTCAGATATCAAATTGGCGTATGTATTACATAAAATGTATAGCATAAAAGGCATTATTATGCTAGTAAAAATTATGGCTGAACAAAGAGCTCTAGCAGAGAATGACTCAAGTAGGAGAAGTTTATAATTTTCCTGTTGGGTCAAGGACAGAATGGGTTTTTGGGTTGGCTTTGACTATCCATCTCAGGAAGAGATACAGGCTCTGCTGTCCTTGATCCATGAAGTCTCAAGAGTTTTCCTTATAGCTATTCACAGTAAATAAGAGAGAAAAATAATGTCAAGTTTCTTTTATGTAAGTGAGATTAGAATTTTACAAACACAGATTAGAGTTTTACCAATATTGTCCATGTGACAGTTCTGACTGTTGTCAAATCTCCTGGCCTGGAGAGTTTTGTATATGGAAAAATAGAATGTTGAGTTGAGTTAATAGATATTGCTACTATGATAATTCCCAGAATATATGAACAATTTATTTTTCTTTTTTATTTTTGTCATAATCTCTACTTGCAAAATTTCTAGTAATATACTAATTGTTTTGTGGATATACTTTATTTTTTAAAAAATATTTGGTATGATTTTTCTGGAAAATCAAGCAGGAAAGGCAGAGTTCTTAGTAATTCACTTATAATTTTCAGTTATTACACAGAAACTTGTTAACACAAGTCTGTGCTTGATACACATTTGTGTTTTACTGATGTCTTTCACAGAACGGAATTCAATGTTATAGCGTATTTGGGTCTTTTTCTGCTGAGAATGCCTAAGTGTATTCTTCTTCCAGTAGGTATGACCTTATTTGGCATCAAGGTATCCAGAAAACTATTTTCCAATACAAAGGGACCAGAATTCCGTGGTGAAATTCTAGAGTCTAGGGCTAGTACAGGAAATATTGAGGATTAGTGAGAAGGATTCAGAAGGGACTTTACTAGAAGAATGAAGCATGGTGCAAAGTGAGTACAAATTCAACATTTGAATGTAAGGTAAAAAGTTATGCTCTTAATTGAAAAAGTTCACCAAGTCTCATGTGGTAATTCTGAACAAAAATAAGGATTATAACTTCAAGTGTGAAGAAGTAATAAAGATTTTATGTTACTATGAAAGTACTGTCAAACAAATAAATTGAAGAAGAACCCTTGTTTTCCAAGCAGAATTTCTGTTGATACCATATCTGTGATCTAAAGAATTGGGTAGACTATAAGTACAAATACATTACTGTACACAGAATGTGAAATGAAAATTTCCCATAGGGAATATTACATTGAAAGCAGAAAGTGAGTTTATATTTTATAACCTAGATAGACATTGCAGCATATAGGGAACCAGAATCATCATTCACAGTGATAGATTATGTTTCTATTGTGGACCCTTCATGGAATTTGAAGGCATGCCTTTCAACTTTCATCACCAAAAATTATAATCACAGCATAATTATGACAATAATATATTATGATATATTTTCCTATGCTGAAAAACATAGTCAATAAATACAAATGAAAATAATTTGATTAAAATTATTGTTCATATCAGATTTATTACTCATTTTCTCCCTGCTTGGCATATAGTGTACTAAAAGAGATGTGTTAAAGTTCCAAGTAGTAATAGTTGGCATGTTTTCCCTCCAAGTTCTAGCTTATCCTTATTGATCATTAATGATGTATTTTGTATCTATTATACATACATATATATATATATATATATATATATATACATACACACCAAAGTTTATTTTGCTCTCTTGAATGTTTCTCTTTTATTTTCAATTGTTTATTGTTATCTGTGATTCCCCAATTTTTTTCTAAAGCCTGTTTCTTTGCATATTGATATATGTGTGAAACTTTTATTTTGGATCTTTCTCTGTTAACTTAAAGGATGTTTGCATGGATATTGTTTATATATGTCTGGTGTTTTTCACCTTAGAAGAGGTCCTGGATTTTTAAAGGAGAATATACTACTGTAGATTTGTTAGCATACAGTTTTAATGATAACAACTCCAACTTTAAATAATGCTATGCAGCATCAAGTTATGATAGGTGTTTTATATTAATGCATTTTCCAATCCTCTTTACACATAATATCCAACATCATCCTCCCAAGGAAAACAACATAGTTACCATTTGGCAATACACTAATAATTACATTACCATATTCTTTTACTGAATTTTCAGTCATTTGTATTAATTAAAAATGAAAAAATATAGGTAGACATTATCTGGAGAGAGAATCTAAACTGAAGGTTTTCAATAGGGTCTTTACCCTTGGAGATCTGGGAAGTCAGTGAAAGAGTGGAAAGAAAGACTGTAAGACTCAGAGGGAAAAAGACAGCAGGAGAAAATGATCCACTGAATCAATTATGCAGGGCTCACATAGGCACACAGAGACAGAAATGACAAGAACAGGGCTTGCATTAGTCTTTTCCAGGACTTCTACATATGTTATGGCTGTGAGCTTGATGTTTTTGTGGTTCTCCTAACAGTCGTTGAAGGTTTATCTTTGACTCTTTTGCTGACTCTTGAAATTCTTCCTGCTTTTTTGTTGCTTTGTCTAACCACACTATAAGAACTTTCTCCTTGTCTTATTGTACCTTAGTTTGTCCTGACTTGCTTTTCTCTCTTGGAGTCCTGCTATATTCTGAAGAGGAAATGGGGAGGAGTAGATCTGGGAAAGTAGTAGAAGCTGTGAGGACAGAGCAAGGAGAAACTTTGTTTGGAATGTCTTATATGAGAGAAGGATCTATTTTGAATAATAAGATTAAGAAAAGTAAATGTTTTATTTCTGCTGTCATAATTCTATCCCTAGTTTTCTCCTTCGTATTATATAAGGGTTTCTTAACTAGCTTCCTTTTTGAAGGACTTTAAACAGTAAACAACAAAAATTTTCTAATCAAGAATTTTCTTACACAGGGCGGTGGTGGTGCACACCTTTCATTCTTTAGTCCCAGTACTCGGGAGGCAGAGGCATGTGAATCTAGGTGATTTTGAGGGCAGGCTAGTCTACAGAGTGAGTTCCAGGACAGGCTTGACAGCTAAAGTGAAACCCTATCTCAACAAACCCCAAAGTATAATAATTAAATGAATAAAAATAAAAAGAAGAAGAAGAAGAAGAAGAAGAAGAAGAAGAAGAAGAAGAAGAAGAAGAAGAAGAAGAAGAAGAAGAAGGAGAAGAATTTTCTCAGTTTTTGTTAGAGAGTTTTAAAAAGGTGTCAGTCAATTTAGTGTTTAGTGAAAATCCCTTATTTTGTTCACAGATTTCAAAGGGAAATTTAGTTGAGAAATGTAGAAGGAGCAGCGGGCCGTATTCCCGCCACCCGGCTCCCGGCTAGTTTACACCCGAAATAATTACAAGGAAACTGTATTCATTTAAACACTGCCTGGCCCATTATCTGTAGCCTCTTATTGGCTAACTCTCACTTCTTGATTAACCAATATCTAATAATCTGTAAACTACCACGAGGTTGTGGCTTATCAGCATGAAGATAGCCAGCTTCCATCTCGGGAAGGTTAATCATGGCATCTGCCTCACTTCCCTTTTTCCCAGCATTCTATTCTGTCTACTCCACCCACCTATGTTCTTACCTATCAGGCAAAGCAGTTTCTTTATTAACCAATGAAAGTAACACATAGACAGATGACCCTCCTTCATCATTGAATTTTTTTTACTAAATTTTGAATTTTCTAATATGCATGGCATTCAAATAGCATATTAACCTTGTTTGATTTGCTTCTTTGTTTCCAATATATTTTTATTCAGACTATATTTTAAAAATATCTTTTTTCATTTCATTTTCTGAAACTTGAATTTGACATACCTATATGTCTTAGATCAATAGTGCTGTTGTAAAAATATAGCATAAGACAGTGGGCTTATAAATTATAGCAAGCAATTTCTCTTAGTACTGAAGAATTACAAGATCAAGGTGTCAGTCAATTTACTGTTTAGTGAAGATCTTGTTTTTGACTCTCAGAAGGTAACTTCTCATTGTATTATCACAGAATATAAGTAATAATACACCTCATTCTGATGAATCTTATCAAGATACTACTATCCATAGTTTGTCTTTTGTCTTCAACCCTTCTCAAGGGAAGACATGAATCTTGTGGGGGACAAAACAATCAGGATTAGAAATTTTGGTTTCTACCCTATACTAATCTCTGAGATCCTAGAAATTTGAATTTGTATTTGTTTCTATTTTGGGGTGTATTTCTTGGAATTATTATTTCATGTTTATGTTTTCCCTCTTAAGTTATAGCTTTGAAATTGTTTAAAGTTATATAGATTTTCTGTAGCTGCAAGCACAAAATATACAAGCTGTATCTCTCAATGATCATGTTTTATTAGGAATAGAAATTTATTTTTCTAGAAATTCTCAAAGGTAGGGACTTGAGATAAAGGTTTTACTATTGCTTTCATCCTTTTATCAGCCAAACCAATGACTTAACAGACTTTATGTTTTGCATTTCATTTTTCTCTCTCTGTCTCTCTGTCTCTCCCCTCTCTCTACCTATCTGTCTCAGGCACACTTATGCCAATGTGAACCCCTAAAGAACACAGAACCACTTTGTGTAACAGGTTTTTGACTTCCATCTTTGCATGGGGATTGAAATCAGGATGCCAGGCAAGCTTACTGAATGCTTTATTGTTAGCCATCACATATATTTAAAAGCACATATTTTACTATCTTTTTTTTTACAAAGCAACATTTTACTTTTGTTGTGATTAAAAAAAAAGTCACATTTTACAGATAAAATGTAGAACCCTGAAATACTGACACATTCTCTTATCGTGCACAATGCTGAGGTTCTCTTACGATTCACTTTAAAACTGCAATTAAAAATGTACAAAAAAGAAAAGAAAAAAAATCAACCCACAAAGCTTCTAAAAAAAGGAACCCGCAGGCACTTCCTCTTGTGGAATGTTTAAAAAGTTAGCCTACTAAAGAAAACAGTCGACTTCTTGTGAAGGTTTTGGAGAAATATGTATCAGTTCGTTTTATTTGGGTATTCAATAATATCCTTGGTGATAATGCTGACTCCATGGCTTCTGACCCCAGAATTGACCCTGCTGCCACTGGTTGTAGCCCTGAGATTGGTTTTTGTAGCCACGATTGTTTCCTCGTCCTCTGAAGTTCTGGTTATAGTTCCCTCTGTTGGGCATTCCACCTCTGTTGTAATTCCCTCTGTTTGAGTAACCACCTCGGCCAGGAAAAACAGGGCCACGGGGGTATGGATAGCCTATTCCACCACTTCCACCACCGCCACCTCTCTGTGGCATATTGCCTCTCCTATTATATCCGCCACGATTCCCAGGAGCTCCACCTCTGAAATTGCCACCTCGCATGTTGAATCCTCCACGTCCTCTATGGCCACCACCTCTGTTGAACTGGTTCTTGCCACTCTTATTTTTATTGCTCTTCTTTGAGCCAGTGTTTTGCTTCTTTTCTGGTGGGAGCGCCTTTTTTTTTTTTTTTTTTTTTAGTAAATTTTATTAAATTATAAAAGTTTCCATTTCCACCCCCCCTCCCAACACCCTCCCACTCCCCCTACTCCCCCTCCTCCTCCCTCTTCGTCCCCCAGGGCAGTCAGGGTTTCCTGCCCTGTGGGAAGTTCCAGTTCCTTCCCCCTCCCTCCAGGTCCAGGAAGATGAGTGTCCAAACAGACTGGATCCCCAAAATCCATTATATGTAGAGGAAACAGGTCCCAGTGTCATAGTCAATGGCTTTTCAGAAAGACTTTGGGTCAGCCACAGTCAGAGAATCCGGCCAAATTCGGAGAGTCTGGTTAGATCACGTCCTCTTTCAGTCCCAGTCCAACTGGCCTTGGTAAACTCTCATCAGATCCGTTCCCTTGTATCAGTGGGTGATAGCATCCCTCGTAGTACTGATTTCGTTTTTCATGTTCTTCCTCCTTCTGCTCCTCATTTGGGAGCGCCTTTTTGCTTTCTTCTTTATATTGCTCCAAAAGCTTTTGGGCTTCCTCCTTCTGAAGTTCAACATAGGTTATTTCATCAAAGCATTCAGCAAACTCTGGCAGGGTGAAGTTTCCTTTCATTTTAAGGACAGCATGTTCTGGGAGGTCTTTCCCCTCTACTTCTGCTTTCTTCTGTGTCCTCTGCTTATAGTCTTCATCTTTTGGGCAAACGACAACAGCTTTCCGCTGGAAGCCTGCAAACAGGCACATTTTCCTCCGCTGGGCAGCAGCAGACACATTTGTCTGATCCAGAATAAAATTCCGCTTCTTAGCCGTCCTTCGCCAGAGGAAGGATCTATGGTGATAAGCAAAATATACATCAGTATGGTCATGGGCCACGGCCGATTCAGGCACCCTCTCCTCTGTCCAGAGAGCAATCAGGGGGATTTCTCCTTGGACCTGGGATCCCACATATAATCAAGTCTCCTGTAAACCCTAAAATGGCTCCCTTAGTTGAAATATATTGTTCCCTGATCCCATATTCATCCTACCTCCCTCCCCCCCCATCCCCGGCCACCAAGCTTTCCCCGTTCCTCCCCTACTCCCTTCTCTCTAGTCCTCTCCCCCTCCATCGACCCTCCCACCCCCCTATGCACCCGAGGTTACCTGGGACTCATGTATATTTCCTACCTCCTGGTGGATAGCTAAATAATCTTCATCAGGTTCATCTTCTTATTTAGCTTCTCTAGGATCACGAATAATAGGCTCAAAGACCTTTAATTATGGTTAGAATCCACTTATGAGTGAATACATACCGTGTTCCTCTTTTTGGGTCTGGCTTACCTCACTCAGAAAAGCGTTTTCTATTTCCATCCATTTGCATGCAAAATTCAAGATGTCATTGTTTTTTACCGCCGAGTAAAACTCTAATGTATATATGTTCCACACCTTTTTTAACCATTCTTCTATTGAGGGGCACCTAGGCTGTTTCCATGATCTGGCTATTACAAATAGTGCAGCTATGAACATAGTAGAACAAATGCTTTTGTAGTATGTTAGGGAATCTTTAGGGTATATTCCCAAGAGTGGTATTGCTGGGTCCTGAGGGAGGTTGACTCCCAGTTTCCTGAGAAACCGCCACACTGCTTTCCACAGTGGCTGCACGAGTTTGCATTCCCACCAACAATGGATGAGTGTTCCCCTCACCCCACATCCTCTCCAGCATAGGCTATCATTGGTGTTTTTGACTTTAGCTATTCTGACAGGTGTAAGATGGTATCTCAAAGTGGTTTTGATTTGCATTTCCCTGATCTCTAGGGAGGTTGAGCATGACCTTAAGTGTCTTCTGGCCATTCGAAGTTCATCTGTTGTGAATTCTCTGTTAAGTTCAGTACCCCATTTTTTAATTGGGTTAATTAGAGTTTTAGTGCCTAGTTTCTTGAGTTCTTTGTATATTTTGGAGATCAGACCTTTGTCTGATGAGGGGTTGGTGAAGATCTTCTCCCAGTCAGAAGGCAGCCTTTTTGTCCTACTGACAGTGTCCTTTGCTTTACAGAAGCTTCCCAGTTTCAGTAGATCCCATTTATTCATTGTTTCTCTAATTGTCTGTGCTGCTGGGGTCCTACTTAGGAAGAGGCCTCCTGTGCCTAAATCTTGTAGACTACTTCCCACTTTCTCTTCTATCAGGTTCAAAGTGGACGGATTAATGTTGATGTCTTTAATCCATTTGGACTTGATTTTTGTGCATGGTGATAGATATGGATCTACTTTCATTTTTTTACAGGTTGACATCCAGTTATGCCAGCACCATTTGTTAAAGATGCTTTCCTTCTTCCATTGTATACCTTTAGCTCCCTTGTCGAAAATTAGGTGTTCATAAGTTTGTGGGTTAATATCTGGGTCTTCTATTCGATTCCATAAGTCGACTTCTCTGTTCTTATGCCAATACCAAGCTGTTTTCAATACTGTAGCTCTATAATAGAGTTTGAAGTCAGGGATGGTAATGCCTCCAGAAGTTCTTTTATTGTATAAGATTGTTTTGGCTATCCTGGGTTTTTTGTTTTGCCATATAAACTTGATTATTGTTCTCTCAAGGTCTGTGAAGAAGTTTGATGGGATTTTGATGGGGATTGCATTGAATCTATAGCTTGCTTTTGGTAGAATTGCCATTTTTACTATGTTGATTCTCCCAATCCAAGAGCAGGGGAGGTCTTTCCATTTTCTGGTATCCTCCTCAATTTCTTTCTTCAAAGACTTAAAGTTCTTGTCAAATAGGTCTTTCACTTCCTTGGTTAGAGTAACCCCAAGATATTTTATGCTATTTGTGGCTATCATGAAGGGTGATGCTTCTCTGATTTCCCTCTCTGCTTCTTTATCCTTTGTGTATAGGAGGGCCACTGATTTTTTGGAGTTGATATTGTATCCTGCCACGTTACTAAAGGTGTTTATCAGCTGTAGGAGTTCTTTGGTAGAGTTTTTGGGGTCGCTTATGTACACTATCATATCGTCAGCAAATAACGAAAGTTTAACTTCATCCTTTCCAATTCGAATCCCCTTGATCCCCTTATGTTGTCTTATTGCTATTGCTAGAACTTCAAGCACTATATTGAAGAGGTATGGAGAGAGTGGACAGCCTTGTCGTGTTCCTGATTTTAGTGGAAAGGCTTTTCGTTTCTCTCCATTCAGTTTGATGTTAGCTGTCGGCTTGCTGTATATTGCTTTTATTATATTTAGGTATGATCCTTGTATCCCCAGTCTCTCCAACACCTTTATCATAAATGGGTGTTGAATTTTGTCAAATGCTTTTTCAGCATCTAGTGAGATGATCATATGGTTTTTTTCTTTCAGTTTATTTATATGATGGATTGCATTGATAGATTTGCGTATGTTGAACCAGCCCTGCATCTCTGGAATGAAGCCGACTTGATCATAATGGATAATTTTTCTAATGTGCTCTTGGATTCGGTTTGCCAGTATTTTATTGAGAATTTTCGCGTCGAAGTTCATGAGTGAGATTGGCCTGTAATTCTCTTTCTTGGTTGTGTCTTTGTGTGGTTTTGGTATTAGGGTAACTGTAGCTTCATAAAAGGAGTTAGGCAGTGACTCTTCTGTTTCTATATTGTGGAATACATTAAGGAGTATAGGTATTAGCTCTTCCTGAAAGTTCTGGTAGAATTCTGCATTGAAACCATCTGGTCCTGGGCTTTTTTTGGTAGTAAGATTTTTGATAACAGCTTCTAGTTCTTCACGACTAACAGGTCTATTTAGATTGTTCACCTGGTCTTGGTTCAACTATGGTATATGGTACTTATCTAAAAAAATGTCCATTTCTTTTACATTTTCCAACTTTGTGGCATATAAACTTTCGTAGTAAGATCTAATGATTCTCTGAATTTCCTCTGTGTCTGTGGTTATGTCCCCCTTTTCATTTCTGATCCTATTAATTTGCAAGTTCTCTCTCTGCCGTTTGATTAGTTTGGATAGGGGTTTGTCAATCTTGTTGATTTTCTCCAAGAACCAGCTTTTTGCTTCATTGATTCTTTGAATTGTTTTCTGTGTTTCTATTTTGTTGATTTCAGCCCTCAGTTTGATCATTTCCAGTCTTCTACTCCTCCTGGGTAAATCAGCTTCTTTTTTTTCTAGAGCTTTCAAGTGTGTTGTTAAGTCTCCAATGTGTACTTTCTCTGTTTTCTTTAGGTGGGCACTTAGTGCTATGAACTTTCCTCTTAGCACTGCTTTCATAGTGTCCCATAGGTTTGAATACGTTGTGTCTTTGTTTTCATTATATTCAAGGAAGACTTTAATTTCTTTCTTTATTTCTTCCTTGACCCAGGGGTGATTTAGTAGTTGACTGTTCAACTTCCATGAGTTTGTTGGCTTCCTGGGGGTACCATTGTTGTTGAATTCTAATTTTAATCCATGGTGATCTGACAAGACACAGGTGGTCACTAATATTTTTTTGTATCTGTGGAAGTTTGCTTTGTTACCAAGTATGTGGTCAATTTTCGAGAAGGTTCCATGAGCTGCAGAGAAGAAGGTATACTCTTTCCTATTTGGGTGGAGTGTTCTATAGATGTCTGTTAAGTCCATTTGATTCAGTACCTCCAGTAAATCTCTTATTTCTCTGTTAGGTTTCTGTCTGTTTGACCTGTCCATTGGTGAGAGAGGAGTGTTGAAGTCTCCTACTATTAGTGTGTGTGGTTTGATGACTGCCTTGAGTTCTAGAAGAGTTTCTTTTACATATGTGGGTGCCTTTATATTAGGGGCATAGATATTCAAGATTGAGACTTCTTCCTGATGAATTGTTCCTGTTATGAGTATGAAATGTCCATCTCCATCTCTTCTGATTGATTTTAGTTTGAAGTCGATTTTGTTAGATATTAGAATGGCCACACCCGCTTGTTTCTTAGGTCCATTTGCTTGGAAAACCTTTTCCCAACCCTTTACTCTGAGTAGGTGTCTGTCTTTGTGGTTGAGGTGTGTTTCTTGTAGACAGCAGAATGTTGGATCCTGTTTTCGTATCCAATCTCTAAGTCTGTGCCTCTTTATAGGTGAGTTGAGACCATTGATATTAAGTGATATTAATGACCAGTGATCGATGAATCTGGTCATTTTTTTGGGTAGTAGCGTGTATGTGTTTTCCTTCTTTGAGTTGTGCTTGTGAAGGGTCGCTAGATGTCTGAGTTAATGTAGGCAGTGTTGGGAATGTTGGATTCCTTGGGTTGTGATTTTCCTTCTAGTATTCTCTGTAAGGCTGGATTTGTAGCTACGTATTGTTTAAAATTGTTTTTATCCTGGAATATTTTGTTTTCTCCGTTGATAGTGAATGATAGCTTGGCTGGGTAAAGTAGTCTGGGTTTGCATCCATTGTCTCTTAGTTTCTGCAGTACCTCTATCCAGGACCTTCTGGCTTTCATGGTTTCCATCGAGAAGTCTGGTGTAAGTCTGATAGGTTTACCTTTATAAGTTACTTGACCTTTTTCCTTTGCAGCTTTCAATATCCTTTCTTTAGTCTGAATGCTTTGTGTTTTGATTATTATATGACGAGGGGATGTTTTTTTCTGATCCAATCTATTCGGTGTTCTGTATGCTTCTTGAACCTTCATAGGAATATCGTTCTTTAGGATGGGAAAGTTTTCTTCTATAATTTTGTTGAGTATATTTTCTGGACCTTTGAAATGCAATTCTTCTCCTTCTTCTACTCCTATTATTCTTAGATTTGGTTTTTTTATTGTGTCCCACAGTTCCTGAATGTTTTGTGATGAGAATTTGTTGGATTTGCTGTTTTCTTTGGACAGAGTGTTTAATTTCTCTATGGTGTCCTCAGAGTCTGAGATTCTCTCTTCTATCTCTTGTATTCTATTGGTTAAGCTTGTTTCTGAAGTCTCTGTTCGTTTACCCAGATTTTCCATAGCCAGCCGGCCCTCGGTTTGTGATTTCTTCATTGACTCCATTTCAGTTTTCAAATCTTGAACTGTTTCTATTACCTGTTTGATTGTTTTTTCTTGGTTTCCCAGAATTTCATTTACGGATTTACTCATTTCTTCAAACTTTTTGGTATATTTCTCTTCCAATTCTTTACTCATTTCCTCAATTTTTTTGTTATACTTATCTTCCATTTCTTTACGGCAGATTTTCACCTCCTGTTTAAGTTCCTCTATTATTTTCATAAAGAAGCGCTTAGAGTCGATTTCTTCTATTTCTTCTGGAGTAGGGTGTTCAATTCTTCTAGTTTCGAGCTCCCTGGATTCTGGCGATGTCATGTTGCCTTTCAGGTTGTTGGAGGAATTCTTGCATTGGCGCCTGCCCATCTCCCCCACTCTGGATGAAACTCCTCAGCACTTTCTGGATAGAACTCCTCAGCACTCTCTGGGTAGGACTTCACAGCACTCTCTGGATAGAGCTCCTCAGCCCTCTCTGGGAAGAACTCCTCAGCAGGGCAACAGGGCTAGCTGGTCTTCCCAGGACCCAGGAGACAAAGGGCCCGCAGCAGTGGGGGGAGGGGAGGGGTCCCTTGGAACAAGGAAGACCCTGCCGCAGAAGCTGAGGGGGGAAGGGCTGTCCTCCCTTCCTGGAGAGGCAGGCAGGCTGCCCAGGCTAGCACCCACTCACCTCTCTGGGAAGAACTGCTCCCATATTTTACTATTAATCTCAATAATAATCAGATGTGGTGAAAAGAAGTTGCCTTCTTGTATCTCTGTGACATGTAGAATATTAATCATCTTTCTTCATAAAACTAGATTTGGATAGCTTAATATCAATGCAAATTCTCACTGATTTAACCCTTACTTAAAGCTAGCAAACAAAAAAGAGTGTTCTTAAACTTTTATTTCTCAGGTGTTTTTGCCATCTTAGTGAACTGCCATTAAGGTAAAGATGATGGCATTGTAGAAACATTATCCCAATACCAAGTTGAGCTGAACTCAAAGTTGAATGCATGTGACATTTTAATTATTTAAAGTAAAAGAAAAAGGAAGATAAAACTTCAATTATAGTTAAATTTTAGTGTAATTTGACAAATATTTTTATAGGTATAAAATCAAGGGCTTAAAACGTTTATCTATTTCTGTGGGTTTTTTTTTATTTTTCCATTCAAAAATTTACACTTCCTCCCTTCCTCCCATTCCCCTCCTGCTCCCCCACTCCTCCTCCTCCATCACCCTCCATCCTTAAGAGAAAGCAGGGTACACTGCACTTTGGGAAGTCTAAGGCCCTCCCCCCTTCATTCAGGCCTAGGAAGGTGTGCATCCAATTAGATTAGGATCCCACAAAGCCAGTACATGCATTAGAAACAGGTCCCAGTGCCATTATCAATGGCTTCTTAGTCTGCTCCCATTGTCAGCCACATTCAGAGAGTGTGGTTTGATCACATGCTCATTCAGTCCTGGTTCAGCTGGATTTGGTGAGCTCCCATTAAAACAGGCACACTATCTCAGTGGGTGGACCCACCCCTCATCCTGACTTCCTTGGTTATCTTCTCCCTCCTTCTGCTCTTCAGCTGGACCTTGGGAGCTTAGTCTGTTGTCTGATGAAGGTCTCTGTCTCTATCTCCATCCATTGCCAGAAGAAATTTCTTTAGTGATATTCGAGATAATCATCAGGTGATAGTAGGACAAGGCTAGTTCGGGCACCCTCTGCTCTGCTGCCCAAGGACCTAGCTGGGGACATCCCCATGAACACCTGGAATTCCCTCTAGAGCCAAGTCTCTTGTCAACCTTAAAATGGCTCCCTTAATGTAGATATCTTCTTCCCTGCTCCTATATCTGCCCTTCCTCACTCTCTACCCTCCCACTTCCCTAAGCTCTCCCCAGTCTCTCACTTCTTCCTTCTCGCTCCCCCTCTCCCTTTCCCTCATCCACACCCCCACCCCCATGCTCCCAACTTTTGCCCTGCGATCTTGATTGCTTCCAATTTCCAGGAGGATCAATGTATGTTTTTCTTTGGCTTCACCTTTTTATTTGGCTTCTCTACGCTTGTGAAATATAGGTTCAATGTCCTTTGTTTATGGCTTGAGTCCACTAATGAGTGAGTACATACCATATTCATATTTTTGTGTCTGCGTTATCTCACTCAGGATAGTGTTTTCTATTTCCATTCATTTGCAAGCAAAATTCAAGATGTCATCTTTTTTATTATTATTATTTTTTTTTTACCGCTGAGTAGTACTCTAATGCGGATATATTCCACACTTTATCCATTCATTCATTGAGGGACATCTAGGCTGTTTCCAGGTTCTGGCTATTACAAATAATGCTGCTATGAACATAGTTGAACAAATGCTTTTGTAGTATGATTGGACCTCTCTTGGGTATATTTCCAAGAGTGGTATTGCTGGATCCTGAGGTAGGTTGATTCCCAATTTCCTGAGAAACCACCACACTGATTTCCAAACTGGTTGCGCAAGTTTGTATTCCCACCAGCAATGGATGAGTGTTCCCCTTACTCCACATCCTCTCCAGCATAGGCTATCATTGATGTTTCTGATTTTAGCCATTCTGACAAGTGTAAGATCAAAGTTGTTTTGATTTTCATTTCCCTGATTGCTAAGGAAGTTGATCATGACCTTAAGTGTCTTTTGGCCATTTGAACATTTTTTGTTGAGAATGCTATGTTCAGTTCTGGACCCAAGACCCAGGATAGCCAAAACAATATTATAAAATAAAGGAACTTCTGGAGGCATTACCACCCCTGACTTCAAACTCTATTACAGAGCTACAGTAATGAAAACAGCTTGGTATTGGCATAAAAACAGAAATATTGACCAATGGAATCAAATCGAAGACCCAGATATTAATCCATAGACCTATTAACACCTGATTTTTGACAAAGGAGCTAAAACTATACAATGGAAGAAAGAAAGCATCTTCAACAAATGGTGCTGGCATAACTGGATGTCAACCTGTAGAAAAATGATAATAGATCCTTATCTATTACCATGCACAAAACTCAAGTCCAAATGGATTAAAGACTTCAATATAAATCTGACCACACTGAACCTGATAGAAGAGAAAGTAGGAAAAAGACTGTAACACATGGACACATGAGACCACTTCCTACATATAACCCTAGTAGCACAGACAATGAGAACAACAATAAATAAATGGGACCTCCTGAAACTGAGAAGCCTCTGTAAAGCAAAGGACAGTGTCATTGAGACAAAAATGTATCCTATTGAATGGGAAAAGATCTTAATCAACCCTGTATCAGACAAAGGTCTGATCTCCAAAATATATAAAGAACTCAAGAAACTAGGCATTAAAATTCTAATTAACACAATTAAAAATGCTTTTTAAAGCAGCGAGCATGGAACTTACACAGCTCTGAAACAGGTCCTTTGCCTATGGATTATAGCTTTCAGTTTATTTTCATGTGACTTCTAAGTCCATGAACATCCTGGTTTTCTGATTCTTGTGAATCTTTTTATTCTGTTCATTTGCCTTGTTCAACTTTGATGTGATGGTTTTTGTTTTAACATAGTATATTTTATTTATTATAATTTGTTGTTATCTCTTATAAGCCTATGTTTTTCCTAATGAATGCCAGAATTGGAGTAGATTCAGATGAGAAGGGAGATCAGGAGGAACTTAGAAAAAGCTGAACTAGGATAATCAGTACTTAGAATATATTATATGAGAAAATAATATATTTTCAATAAAGGAAATAAAAAATAATGAATTAAGTATGTATTTTGAAGCCCAAGGAGAGAATATTTCTGTCATTTTCCATATCTATTCCTTTCTCAGGCAATTTGCATAGGAAGATCATGGATATTTTATTTGCAATACAAGTTTAAATCATCATGTTATGAAAATACTAATAGAAAACATCTCAGGTGAACCACGCTGAAATCTGCCAGTAAAATTAACCTTTTATTATAACACAGTGATAGCTAAATGTTACTTGAGGAATAACGTAATGGTGCTCTCACGTAGAAAGAATATTTAACTCACCATAATGTTGGCTTTGCTATGTTAATTTCAACTTTATTATAGCATAAATAATGTACCACAGTTAAACCTTATATATAGAAATGACTTTCATTAACTCTTAATTGAAACCACTTTTCAACATCATTCATTCATTCATTTTTTTTTACTCATCTATTGTTTCCTACGCTTATAGTTTATTGCAGTAATGGACTTTTTATTTCAGGATCTTAAAATTTGCTCTCATTAAAATTTAAAGGAAGGCTTTGTACATGTGACCATGTGTGTGTGTGTGTGTGTGTGTGTGTGTGTGTGTGTTTGTGTGCTTGTGCACATGCACGCTCACATGTATGTGTTGATCTCAAAGTATATATTCACACTAAAAATTTGCATTGAACTCCAATTTGTGAATGGTAAAGAACAATGAGATCTTGAAATTTGCAGGAGCATGGATGGAAATAGGAAAAACATTCTGAGTAAGGTAACCCAGACCCAGAAACAAACATGGTATAATTATAAGTGGCTATTAGCTATGAAGCAAAGGATAAGCAGCCTATAGCCCACAACACCAGAGAAGTCAGGAAACAAAGACACTAGGAGAGACATCCATGGACTCTCCCTGCCCCGGGAGGAAATCAACAAGATCTTCTGAATAAATTGGTTGAGTGGGGAGGAGGAGATGGGTGAAAGGGGTTGGGGATGGGACAAGAAGAGGGGGAGAAGAACATGAACAATCAAAAAGGTTGACTTGGGAGAAGGTCAGAGAGGGAGAGTAACAAAGAGACATCTTTTTTTTCCATTCAAAAATTTAACTTCCTCCCCTCCTCTCATTCCCCTCCTGCTCCCACACTCCCCCTTCTTCTTCTCCCTCCCTCCTTAAGAGAGTGCAGGATACCCTGCCCTGTGGGAAGTTCAAGGCCCTCTGGGCTCCATTCAGGCCTAGAAAGGTGTGCATCCAAATAAATTAGGGTCCCAAAAAGCCAGTACATGCAGTAGAAACAAGCCCCAGTGCCATTATCGATAGCTTCTCAGTCAGCTCCCATAGGCAGCCACATTCAGAGAGTCTGGTTTAGGAGGAGCCATTATGAGGTTATGGAGAAACATGACACTAGGGAAATTCCAAGGATTCTGTAAAAATGATCCCAGATAAGAATCTAAGCAATAGTGAAGAGGAGGCCTTGCTGCCCTTCCCCTGTAATCAGATTGATGGAAGCAGATACAAAGATCCACAGCTAATCACTGGGCCGAGCTCCTGGAATCCAATCATAGAGAGGAAGGAGCAGTAATAAGTGCAAAGAGTCAAGGTCATTATGGGAAAATCCACAGAAGTAGCTGTCCTGAGCAGGTGGTATCTCACTGATTCTGGGTTGACAGCTGGAGAACATGTGTAAGACCACTTTGCTCTCTTAATATGGGGGATAGTTATGTGGCTTAGGCAGATTTGTGGGGCCACTAGCAGTGGAATCAGTATTTATCCTTGGAGGCAGTTTATTTTTTTAGAATCAGTTCCCTATGTAGGGATAACTTGCTCAGCCTAGATAGAAGAAGGAGGCCCTCAATCCTGTCTTGCATTTTATGCCAAATTTTGTTGACTCCCCATGGGAAGCCTTTTTCTCTCTGAGGAGTGAATGGGGGTATGGGCAGAGCAGGAGAAGGGGAGGGAGATGGAACTGGTATTGGTGTAAAATAAAAAGATTGTTTTACAAAATTAAAAAATTGGCATTATAAAATATTATAAAGACTTCCTTAGGTTTTGACCTTGATGCAAAAGCAGACTATCACAAGAAACGGTTCTTTTAACTGATGGGATTTTGAAGAAAAATATTTTGTCCTGTCTCACAAATGAAAAATTTTATTAGAAGTATTAAGTTTGCAAGGCAATCAAAATTCAAGTGTAGAAAAATGTTCCTGACAGGACACTTTGTGAGAAAAAGTAGCTAGGTTATACGAACCGTGTGTCTGCACAGAAAGCATCTTTGTATAGATAGATTTGCTCTAGGAGGAAATAAATTCAATGAAAGATCCGAGCAGGGAATAGTTGAGGGCTGCATTAAGGAAAGAATTACATGCCCACTAACAAGTTGTATTGTTACTCCATAGAGAGATACACAACATATTTGTCTTTTAAAAGGTTTATACATTCACTGTTCTCTCTGTAACTGAGTGGAAAATGGATTGGGAAGGTATCAAGAGGAATTAGAAGAGAAAGATGACCTGTGAATTTCTATCAATGCAGCATACTTTATTTAAAAAAAAAAGTTTCCCAATAAACAGTTAAGACTGAAAGTGTATACAATTATTCTTTTACACAAAGCTACAAAATAAGAAACCCAAGGAAATTATCAGAGCTCTAAAACAGCAGAAATACAAAGGTGATTATATAGCATAAAAAAGAAGGGGAATGCTGCCTGGGTAATGATAGAAGGAATTGAGCGGAAATTCTCAAGAGACATTGAGATATTTAATATATTATAAGCCCAACTCAAACATATAAACAAAAACTTACATAGCACAGTTCCATCAAAGTGGCAGGAGACTGATACACCTTTAAAAAAAGTCATTTCATATGTAAGGAAGTTGATCAAAAAATGAGTTTAGTGAACCTAATGAAAAAGCTACAGTGCAGGTTGGGAGGATCCATGAGGGAATAGTAACAACTAAGGCAACAAAGAGTTCCTTGAGCAGTGACTTTAGGTAATTAAAATTGCAAACCAGGTTTTAGAATCTTGGTAAAACTCGACCATGTTTCGTATAAATTATGCTTGCAATGTCTGAAATTATAGTACCTTAGATCCATGGATACAAATCATGTTCATGTTATTTACATTTTTCTGTTTCCCTACTGTAGCTACCATAACATGGACAATGCCACCAGAAGTCATGTGTTTGTGACTTTTGCCAGTTTTTCTTAGACAATTATTTCCTAGAGAGTAACTTTGTTATACTGTTTCATTCTTTGTTGATGGCATTAACTTTCTAGCTCACTAGAAATGGACTGATTCATTACTTGTATATTTGAAACTCCTTTTCAAATAAAGAGACAGATACCCTTTCCTAGGTGTAGTTTGTTTCTATTGCCCACTTAAAGCGGTTATTACAGTGACATTTTCTATTTTTTGCTCTCTATTTTTGGATTATTTTCCATGACATGCATTATCATATCTATATACAAAATTTATCATTAATCTGACCAATCTTTAAACTGGTTTGTATCCTTCCATTAGATCTTCCAAACACAATTACAATTACTAACTTTTAATTTACAATAGAAAAAATCTCATTGATGTCTTGTTTAACTAGTTGTCAGTGTGAAGATTAGTTGACATAGAATTGACACCATTAGTATGACTGACCTGAAATTATGAAACGTCTATCATTTATTTCCAATCATGTCAGTTTACTGAATTTTATTTATTTGTGCTATCTCATTACACATGGCTTACAATGAATAAATGTCTTTTACTTTATGTCTCATTCTTTAAAGTTAAGGAGTTTTTTTCATTTGTTATAATAGACATAGTCAAATGTACTAAAAATGAGGTAATAATGAATATTTAATGTTACAATCCCAGTTTCAGGGTATGTAGTATTTGCATTATAAATGCATTATTTTCATACATATAGAGAAGCATTATTATTCCCCAATATTTGTAGTTTTAAGCTGACAATTCTAGAGTTCCAGAACACCAAATATGGGATTTGAACAAATGAATATTGCCTTCATTTTATAGAATCCTTTTACTTTTCTTATTATAATATTTTCAGAGTTGATGTAAAAATTCCAATTACTAGATAAAAGCAAAGAAGATTACATTTCAAAATAAAGCTTATTCTGCCTTGAAGCATTTTTGTAAAATTGTTTAAGTCAGTTAAAGATTTATTATAAATATACTGATGAATTGTTTACATTGGTGCTTATATTTTCTATCATTATTAAAAGTTCATCTTATGAACCCTACTTTCCTTTATTTAAACAAGTATTTTAATTTTATAAAAATATAAAGTACTTATTCTACTTTTATTTGAAGAAAATAATTTTCACACAACTACTTAAATATTCAAGGAAAAGATTGTCTATGTTCTACTTCAATAGAATCTAGGAATGTGGGAATGGACAGACTTTGAGAGGGCTGAGTGTAGTTAACTGGCAGAATCATGAACCTAGTAGAGGTTGGTCATGGATTCATTCCCCAGAAGCAAAGATAAGAAAGAAAAATAAAAGGGCTTGTAATGTCTCAATTAGGAGTCAGCACATATTCTTTCAAAATAATATACTCTTTTATTAAAGAAAAATTTTAAATGAAAAATTACTTATGTAAAAGATTTATTAACATATATCTAAATTAAGCCACAATAAAATAAAATACATGTAGATGAGATCTTGAAAAAGGTGGCAATTTGTACACACATTGTTAGAGCACAAACTGGGCCAAGTAACTTGGAAAGAACTTTGGAATTTTTCAAAAGTTGAAGATTTATTTTATTTACTTCTTCTCTGCTTGCCACTTAAGTCTATTTTGAAAATCTTCATGAAAAATACATTGACCCTGTAGACAGAAATTACTGTGGTGAATATTTTTCACAAGGAGCTTGAATAAATAGTACAAAAATCATAATATTGGTTCTCTAAAATAACCAGGTAAGTTAAAGAACTTTGGGTAAGGAAATATATGTATGTAGTAAAAACTTACAAAAAAGGCAAGAATGAGTTCAAAATTAAGAATGATTATCATTTCATATAATCATTTATTTATCTTTATATTTGAAAGATCTTTTTAACGATTCTCTCTGTAATAATGGAACTAACAAAATAAAGGAAAAACTATCAGAAACCTGCAAAGAGATCACAATCTCACGTGGAAGGTCACTTGCACATCATGTCATGTTGTGAAAAATGATGCTGCTTTTGTTTATGTTGCAGAATATTACTTTAGCTATGTTATGGTGTGTTACTTTTATTTCTACAATATTTGTTTAATTATAAAAAAGATGTGTTATGTTTGTTTTACCTTGCCTACCTAGGGTACATACTTGGTCTAATAAAAGCTGAATGGCCAATAGCTACATAGAAGAAGAATATACAGGGCTGGTGGGGAGAGAGAATAAATAGGAGGAGGAGTCTAGGCTCCAATGGATTGAGAGAAGGAGGAAAGAATGAGGGAGAAAGACTAGGAAATGACTGGGACTAGAAGCCAGGCAGCCTCCAGACAACCAGAAACTAGCAGCGGAAAAAAAAAAAAAACAACTAGCAGCACTGAAAATAAGATATATTGGAGTGAAAGGTAAAAAGCCCTGAGACAAAATGCAAATGAATAAAAACAGATTAAATTATAAGAGTTAGTAGGACTAGAATGACATACATCTGTATATTCATAACTAATAAGTCTCCGTGTTAAGACTTGGTAGATATGTGGTGACCCAAAAGAAAACCTGCTACAATGTCACAGGGTAGTTTTAGTGCCTTGCTGGTTAATTAGTAAAACATACTTTGCAGTTATTTTATAGGAGGTATATTTCCTGATAATTGGACTAAAGTTATTAATTGGTTAAAGTGATTGCCACTGCATGTGGTAATTTCACATATGTACTTTTATTTTTTCTGAAATTTATTTATTATTTGTATCAATTCATCACATTTAGCTCACCATAAATATAAAATGATGTGACATGGATATTCTAATTCATCAGTCGATTGTAAATTATAAAAATTCTAATGCCACCTTCTTGTACACATGAAGATGTTTATCAAAATTTTCCACTTATTAAAATACATCTGTCAAATAGGGGTTGATGACTGAATTATTTCATAAAAGTTTCAGCGTTAGACTGCCAAAAATATGGAATACAGAAAAATAAATCTGACTGTGTAGGTGGAGGAGAAGGAAGTAGAATATCAGTACTAGAAAGCAAAAGAGACAGCAATGCTCTTGCCAAGCTGTGAGTTTTCAGGTTATAAATATCCCACAGGGTGGACATTTCTAAGGCCTGCTACAGTAAGTCTAATATTCATGACTGTTATTGTGGACAATGTTGGAGGAAAATCTCAGTTTTACTTATAAGTTATTATTTTAATAAAAGTAATCCAGATGCAAGTATACGGTGTAAACCTAACAGTGTTTCTAAGCTCTGTTTAATTGAATATGTTGATCTGGACAATATACAAAGGGCTCTTAAAATCCAGACCCATATTTATTATTTAAACATCTTTCACATTTTTTGGAGACAGTATCTCATTATATATTCCTGTCTAGGTTGGAACTGGCTATGGAGGGCCAGACTGGCTTCAGACTCATAGACTGGGCTGCTGGATTCTGCCTTTTTCATCCCGAGATTAGAGATGGTGTGTTGCACCACTATGCCTGGATTTAAAAGTCTATCTTCCTTGTTTCCATCTCTTTAACTTTTCAGTTTTCTACAGTCTGTGAAACTCACTTCACTTTATTGTCTTTTATTTCCATAATGCACAGAATTATTTGGCTTTGGTATCATTCCAAATGGAATGAGTTTTCCAAACAAATTAAGCATTCTTAATGAAAAAAAAAAAAAACAAAGGTCTTTCCTCTACATGAAAGAGGTGGGCTTTATTACAGATTTATACAAGGCTCTGCAGAGTTCTAGAATTATTTTACTGTTTTAATATGAATCATAAAAATAGAGAGAAAAACATGAAATCTAACATATTTTATTTGAATAAAGAAAGGTAACAAGGTATGTTATCTTTTCATTTGTTATTTGGATTTTGATTTTATCTAGTTAAAAATCCATTTGTCTAGGGTTGAGAAGAACTTGAGGGAATGGGATAGTCAAGATGGAGGAAGAACAGAGATGAGAGCAAAGAAAGGGATATCTTGATTGAGGGAGATATTATAGGGTTAGCAGAAACCTGGCTCTAGAGAAGTTCTCAGAAATCTACAAGGATGACCCTACCTAAGACCATAAACAACAGAGGAGAGGGGGCTCGATCTTGACTTTCCCTGTAGTCACACTGATTATTATCTTATATATCATCATAGAACCTTCATTCAACAGCAGATGGAAACAGAGGCAGAGACTCACATCAGAGCACTGGACTGAGCTCCCAAGGTCCTGCTGAAGAGTACAGGGAATGAGAATATGAGCAAAGAGGTCAAGACCATGAAGGGTTCATTTACTGAAACAGTTTATCTGAGCTGATAGGAGTTCACCAACTCCAGCTGGACTGAGAAGGGAAAAGCATAGGACCAAGCTAGTCCCTCTGAATGTGGTTGACAGTTACATGACTGGGGCAACCTGAGGGGCCACTGGCAGAGGCACCAGGATTTATCTCTACTGCATGTACTGACTGTGATCCTATTCTCTTTTGGTGTATACCTTGCTCAGCCTAGATATAGGATGGAGGGACTTGAACCTTCCACAAAGCAATGTGCCTTACCCTCTCTGAGGATTAGTTGGGGATGGGGTGGGAGGGTGTGTGAAGGGGATGAGAGGAGGGGAGGGAGTGGGAACTTGGATTGGTATTTTGTTTTAAAAAAATCTAATAAATTTTTTTAAAAAAATAAAAAAGTCCATTTGCCATCCCAGGAATAGCACCATAGATCACATTGTAATGGTAATCCTTTTATATGAAAAAGTGGAAACTTCCATGGAGAAACCTTATTTTCCGTGTGTGTGTGTGTGTGTGTGTGTGTGTGTGTCTGTGTGTGTGTGTGTGTGTGTGTGTGTGTGTGTGTGTATTTCAGAATTTCAATTTCCAAGGAATTGTTTCAGCTCACAATCAGAGACATACTATGAGGATATCATGAAGCTAGTATCAAGGGCTGTAGAGACAGGTCAGTGGTTAAGAGCATTTGCTGCTCTCATAGGGCACTGCAGTTTATTTCACTCACAACAGCCGAAAAATTCAGTTCCATGTAAACTTCTGCTCTCTTCTAGCCTCTGCAAGCCGCTTCATGCACTTTCATGCATACACAGGCACACACTCACTTGTAAATGAATAACAAAAGGACATTCACAAAGATTTTAACAATATAAAGGGAGTCAAAGAAAAACTCTCTGTGTGTTTGCTGAGAAGATATTTTTATTATAGATTTCCAAATTCTTCAGTACTTTAGAAGCAGAGGCCAGATGATCATATGTTCAAGTCTTTCCTTGCCATATAATGTTTTTGTTGCCAGCCAGGGCTTTAGGGAACCCTGTCTCAAACCAAAACAATTCTCAAATTCTTAAACTAATATTAGAAGAAATGCTTGTATAAAAACCGGTTCAAGAGAAATAAAATTGCTAAGGACTACACTGTGTAATATGTGTAATAGATTATTATGCTGTCTATTATTTATTAGACAGATATATCCTGATATTTAGCAATATGTGGCAGTTAATAATTGGTAAATATATTTTGGTCATATATCTTTTAAATATGCATCAATATTTTAGAATTTTCTTGGTATGTTTGCATACATTATTTTAATTATCATGGAATTTCTATTTAGAGAGAGGAACTCATTTTTTTTTCTCTGTCACTCTAAGAGACCACTAAGAGACTCAAATGACTTACTGGATAGTGTAACCAGAGAGTTTGTGCTAATATTACTTTATTCCATTTAAGCTGATTTTTACGTTAAGAATAACCATTACAGGAAGTCTATAAACACTTTCTTACCTGTGGTAGTAGGATCTTCTCTCCCTCATGCACAACCTGCCATATTGTGCCACTGATTGTTTTTATAATTTCCTCCAAATGATTGCTTCATAAAACCTGCTTGTAATTGTGTATAGCATTTAGACAGTTTCTGGACAGCAGAAATTTAGGTCAGCTGACATTCGTAATACTTTAAAAATAGTTATTTTAAAGACAATGATGATGCTGACCCGATGTGAATGATTGATTATACAAGGTAAATGATTATTCTATTTCATTTTCAGGTATACTGTGAGAGCTCTTGTATATTACAACATTGCCTGATTTTGATGCACTTACTTGCTACTTTTCTTTGACCACAGTTTTTACCTTATATCAAATTAAACAAAGATATATATTAGTTCCTTTAAAATCGGTGGTGTAAATAAAAGTGATTTAATTCATTCTAGGAAAATTTGTGTTCAACATCTTGAATGGTGGTTTTTAAGACTTTTACTAGTCTTTACTTAAGAACTAATATCCACATTTAAGTGAGTACATATCATATTTGTCTTTCTGTGTCTGAGTTACCTCACTCAAGATGATTTTTGATAATTTCATCCATTTGACTGCAAATTTCATGATGTCATTTTTTCTAATAGCTGAGCAGTACTCTATTGTGTAATTGTAACACTTTTTCTTAATTAATTCTTTCTTGGAGGGACATCTAGGATGTTTCCAGTTTCTGGCTATTACAAATAAAATTGCTATGAACATTGTGATCCTGGGGGAGAAAAAAAGAAAAAGAAGCTGGGATGAATCTATGAAGTGAAAAATGCATGTCAGGATATAATGTATGAGAGAAGAATAAAAAGAAAAATTGAGAACAAATATATTGCATTAGAAATGAATTTGATCAACCATTCTGAATTTTTGCTCTTTTTCTACAAAGTGAATAAAGTAGTGTGAAACTAAGTATTAATGTTTACCAAAAGAATATTTACAACGAAACCAAAACTTTGAAGAACAGTTAGCATTTATATGAGTTTTCTGATGAATTTCTTACAAACAGCAAATAGTCTATTGAAAATAAATTCAGTTGGATATTAGACCTTGGTTATTATGCTTTGCTTTATAGATTTACTAAGTATTTGTTGTAGACTCTATCAGTTTGTTCTCTTGTAAATGAAAAGATATACCTCAAGAGTCAAGAAGATGTGCAGAATGCTTACATCAATTGTAATTTTTGTTTCACTCTCCTTTCTGGAGTCCTGTTTTCCTGTACTCTTAGAAAAAAATGTTCTATGACCTCAACAAAGCAGTCATTAACAGATTTGGTTAGAAAATAAGGAAAAATTGTGAAATATACCTGGACATGGCATGTGTGACAAGTAACAAAATATTTTACTAATCATATGCTCTAATAAATATTAAACTTAAATTTATGGAAAAATAACAAAATATATATCTAGTTTTATATAGCATACAAATGAAAAATTCAATCTAACTTTCAAAGATACATTTACTGGTTATGAAAGTTCCCCATATCAAGCCTATTTCAGCCATGTCTCAGAAAGAAATGCATGTATTTGTCAGGTACGTTCTTGTTCATTTTTATACTCTTACATTATAGATTGTGAATTCTAGAGATGTTATCTTATGGATATTGATAAGAATTAGCTTTTTATTCTTTGTAATTATTAAACAAAATTTTGGTGACTGATTATGATAATTGAAATAAGTGATGAGGTGGATTGGTAGGAAGATTACTGATTTATGCTCTTTGTACTTTGTCTTATAAACATTTATTTTGATGTATGTTTGCTGGAATATATTGATATTTATTTAGGAATTAGTTTGTATGACAATTTTAATGATGATTGCTTCTCATTTAAGTTTTCCATTGAAGCTGATAAACATCATTCAACCAATCTTCTCGTCACCATGAGAAAGGAACTGGATGTGGGAATTCTCTCTATTTGGGTTTTTCAAAAATGAGATCAGAAGAAACGTTCTACCATTTCCATTAAAAAGTCCTGAAGAATTTTCCCCAGGTTCTCACAAAGTGTGTAGAAATAGAACTCGTTTCATGGAAAAAAAATGAATTCCACAGCACTTCTTGTTAATAACTGTTCAGCTACAAAATTTTATTGATATCTTTTTATGTTCCCTCTAGAGGATGTAATGCACAAAAGCATTGCCACGGAACATATAAAATTACAAATGAAATTTATTGTAAAAAGTAGAATGTCTTATAGACTGGTGTCAGTATTTATTTCATTCATAAACCAAAACTGTAGTATAATATATTCATTGTCAGCAAGTTCATGTATGTAAATTGCCATCCAACGTTATTGACTGATATAAGACAGATATTGAAAAGACAATTTAAATTTACTTTTCCAAACAGAAACTGTTCCACAAAAGCACTGTAAAAACTCCTTCAAGGTTTTGGGTTGTGCTTGACATTTACGGTTAACTACATAATTTGGTTGTGTCATAATCCACTGTGTTTGGTAATTTGGCATTAAATGCCTGCAGAGCAGATTGAATTCTCACCACCTCACTAGTAGACAGCTTGAGTCTATGACGAAGCAAGCAAGAGAAAAGATCTAGACGGCGCTGACCAGGTGGGGAGAGTTTATTTACACGGTCTCTTATCTCTAGTAGCTGCAAAAGTGCCGAGTCCTGGGATCCCTGAGTGTAGGGGTAGTCCAGCTGCAAAATCAGGTCCCGGATAGCTTCAGGATCGAAGTGCATGCTGTAGCCAAACACTTGAATGTTGTTGATTTTCATGTAGCCCAGGTTCCGAGAGGGGTCAATAAACTCCAAAGGCTCATAGTAAATGCTTTCGTTGCTGTTGGGGCCATTTGCCTTGATGCGGCTCCTCAGGTAGATGTGTACTGTTTCAAAAAACGTCTTCCATTTGTTTCCCAGAGTCAGTGTCCAGTTATAGCACTGCAGTGGGAGGTCCAGCTTAGTCCGCTCCCAATCGGGAAAGCTGCTCTCACTCACAGGCATAAACCAGCTCTCGGAATGACTGCCTCCGAATGGATTGATGTAAACAGCCAGCACTGGCTCCAACGTGCTGTTTTTAGTTAAGCAAATCTGTAAAGAGAGACCCAAGATCATGTGGACCAGGCTGGACTTGTACTTGTTACTCTTCAGGGTCAGGAGCATCCGCTTTCTCCAGGAAGGATCGAACCAGCTATTGAGACGCATGTCATTGCTGATAAAGATGGCATGGACTTCTATTCGTCGGTCGGTTTTCTGCAACAGGTATTTCATCTCCAGGTCTTGCAGGTCAGTCTCAAAGCCAATGTAGTGGTCAGTTGACTCAGCGACTTCAGGCTTGCACAGTCCCTGGCTCAGCATGTAGCCCGTGTTGCAGGTGCCGCAGCGGGTTCGGTTGTCAGGTGCACATGTCAGGCAAGCAGAGGCATCGCCCACAGTGCAGGGCAGAAAGGCTGTGCACACGACCTGGTCGTTCGGACAGGTGCAGGAGTGGGTCTCCTCAGAGAAGCTGCCCAGGAGGCCGTTCTCATTGCAGTAGAGAAAAGACTGGATGCGAGAGAGCCAGTAGGTTGAAGTTCTAGAAATAAAAAAAAAAAGCAAATCTAAATAAATACTTCGATTCTGTTTAGCGAGTGTGTGTACTTGAAATGCCATAAAGTAAATACCAACTCACCACACTCTGAACTTTTTGTCAAATTTACAAACAGCAAAAATAAAAAAAAATAAACCATCACACGCACACACACACACGCACGAAAAAAGAAAAACAATTGAAACCAATTGATTTCTCTTTATTATTACTTCCACAAAATCCAGAAACTGCTAGATTGTTTGAAACATATGAAGTATGGGTGTTGGACAATGGATGCAATGGGAAGTCATTAGGTATTGGGGGTAACACGATCATTAATGAGTTTACTCCATGGTCATCGAGAGTAAATTCCTTAAAACGATCAAGTTTACCCTCGATGCTGTCTCTTGGCAGTAGCAGCACCACCACCATCAACTGCAGCAACAATAACGACAGCAATCTCTCAATAGCTTGCCCATGAATCTTGGATTCCTGGCCCTGGAACTGAGAGCCATTCAGTTTATTTTCATTATGTACTAGTCAGTAAGCGTCTAATATTGTGTTTTAGGAGTGTCACTGGACTAAGAAAAATTCATTTCTGAGTTTTTTCTAAATACTTTTAAGATGAGTTCTCTGAAAAATTCTCCCCACACTGTGCCTAAATGTTGAAAAAGTTATGCAGTTCTGTGTAATAAGATGTGAGACTGTATGTATGCAGTTGTTGGCCTATTTATTTCACTTTGTTCTGTTTCTTTACTTCTGTTTGTCTCCCTCCATCTTTCCTTTCTTTTTCCTTTTTTCCTTCTCTCCCTCTCTCTCTTTCATTCACTCCCTTCCCTCTTACTTTTCGGTTTCCTTCCCTATATTCTTGCTTATTTAGTTCTGTACATGTGTCTCTAACATAAAGCATATAAAATGCATATCACATCTGAATTGAGGATTCAAATTTCCTCAAAATCAAAGCATAAATTCTTAGCTCAAAGTCATCTCTCACTGAAAACTGTAATCATGTTTCGACATCATAAAGACAAATTAGTTGGCCTAACCCTAAAGGCAGAGATCACAATTGTAAGGTACTATAGAAAGAATTGTTGGGGCATTGAGAAAAAGCAGTTATTTTCTTAGCTTTTACATATTGTCACCCAGTGTTTAGACTATTCTTGTTCTCACAGGCATACTGATAAAACATCGTGCTCATTTTCTTGCTTTTCAGCTTGTCTTATGGATATTGACAGCTTAGCCTTCATCCAATCCCTGCACCTGCTACGGAGAACTAGCAATGGGAGACTTGCCACACAGCCTCTTGTCCTTCCCCTTATTAACCACCCTCTGACCACTTGACTGTACGTCACAAGGAAGTTTTCAACGAAAAAGAAATTCGATAAATTTCTTTTCTTTACTCTTGGTGAAATCTTGGTGTAAGCAGCTGTCAAAATTGGGTACTCAGCCAGCTTCAACATTGCTTAGTGGATTTTTTAAAATGTACTGAAAAATTCAGATGGTTTTCCCCAGACAGAGTAAAATTTGTTTCTGTTGCATAATTTCATAACTTTAAAAAGATTTTGAATTAAATATCTTCAAAATTCCCAAGTAGATTATGTTTTTCATATTTCTTTTTTGACAAAGTAGTAAGCAAGTAAAATAATATTGTCTTCTGTTGATGCATATTTGCACATCCACATATTCACACACACACACAGATTGCCGAGGCATATTTATACCACATATTGACACAAACATCATTGATGCATATTCACACATCCACAGGTTTACACAAACAGATCATTGATGCATATCCATACATACACACATACACACATTCACATGCAAACAGATCATTGATACATATTTGCACACACACACAAATTCACATACACAAATCCTTGGCTCAGATAAACTAAGATTTATGAGGTTTAACCACTGTATAGTTTTCCTACCATCTTGGTGGGAGACAGGATCATCTACAACTTTTTATCAAGTGTTTGTCATTAGTTTTGACATTTACTTAAAAACAGTTCATAGAATGAAGAGAGAATGAAATGATGTAAGAAAAGATTAGAAGGAAGGAATGGAAGATAAAAAAAAACCCAAATCATATGAAATAGACACCATGGATTTTGAAAAGCATAAGAAAGAGGCTTGGGGACAAACATAGGGAAAAAAAACAATCCAAGCAATTACTACCTAAATACATGAAAAATAAAAAGAACCCATTTGTCCCTGCCCCATAAATGGGAGTGGTTGCTATGTAACCAAATTTTCACAAAAATTTGCAGGATATATTACAAGGAAGAAAGTACTTTCCCAAGTTCATCTCAAATCTGCTTGGGAATAAAAAATTAGTTAAGACCTAGGGACACCTAAATCATGATGAATTATGTATTATACTAACTTGAGAAGATAAATCCCTTGCCATAAGGCAAACACTAAAGCCTAGCTTAATAAACAAATTCTGTCGTGTTCCACAAATATGAGTTTACTGTTTCATAAAAGACCTCACAAAATGGGTCAGTTGCATTGAAAAAGAATAAAATATCAGAGGGTTGTTTTATGAATCAAAGTAGTCCTTCAAAAATTCCAAGGTAACCCATAATATATATGTTTGCAGAGGACCTAGCCCCAACACATACAGGCTCCTTGATTGTAAATTCAGTCTGTGTGATCACCTGTGAAACCTGATTAGATCATTCTGTCAGTTGCAGAGGTGTCTCCTACCCCTCTGGCTTCTATAATTGTTCAACAATACTTTCAGATAGCAAAGGCCTTAATTCTCCCATCAAAAGGTACACAATGACAGAATGAATGAAAAACCAACATCCATCTTTCTCTTGTATACAAGATTTCTAGTAAGAGCAATTAAGTAATATCATTTCTTGACTGTTTATTAAGATAATATGTTAAACACAGCTAATGTCAAGTTATTTCAGATTTCGATGCATATTTACTTTCTTGGCATATGATTATTATGTAATGAGATTATAGTCTATAATATAAACATTATTTTCCTGTGATATTTTTAAATAAATATTATTTTGTTTTAATCTTAAAAGCTTTTTATTCTGTATCTTTGCAATAAAACTGTTAAACATTTAGAAAAAAGAATCAAAGTACATTTAGTTGGATAATTAGAATACATGCAGAATTAATAGGAAAAAAATACAAAATCCTATTTCTGTGATCATCAGTGCTGTTACTACCATAACTTTAAAAAAATCATTGTAAGTAGTTCCTTTATTATAACTGAATTTCCCCAGGAAAAATGAGCATTTTTCTTTAACAATTCATATCTCCATGATTCATAATACACTGTAGCAATACATTTAAATTTCATGACAATAGGTGCCCTTTTGTTCACTGAGACTCTACTCTGAAGTGCATGCTGTTTCCATGTGATGTTTGCAAAGCCCTGGAAAGTTTTGCAGTATACATTGTAAATGCTAACAATTTTCTCTGAGGTATTAGAACATGTGTTGATACAAAAACAATTACCTCTTCTCATTGTTAAATCCTCTCTGAGCACTAATAATCTTATTTCAAAGGTCCTTTATTTCAGCCTTCTAATCCTTTATTGCTTCCCAAATCTGTGGAATGTGTATCTAAATTTTAAACCTAAACAATATAATTTCTGTATCTCTTTGAAATTGAGGATTACTCTTTTGGGAAGGCCATTTCATTTTAGCTTTCATAGATTTGTCCTCCTTAGACCTTAATACCTTAAACTAAATATAAATTCTGGGGATTAAACACCCACAGCCATTTAAACAATCATAAGCTGATTGTTAGCTCAGTCAGAGAGATCAAGCCAGGAAATTCTCTGTCACTCTCCTTTTTCACTTGGCTGCTCTGGGCATTGCAGTCTTGGCAGTATTGCCCAGGGCTCAAACTGACACTTGACACACAACAGTTTTGCTCTTGGAGATAATTGTACACTCTGAGGAAAGGAAAATTCATTTTTAAACTATGATTTTCTCAGTGAAATTTACAGAGTGATGGTGGGATTAGGTAAGAGAGAGGGGAGCAGGAACAGAGACATGTGATATATGTTTATATTTCTTGGTCAGAGACAAAAGAAATAAACTAAATTAAATTAAAATAAATATCATTTTGATATTCTCCATGAAATACCTTCTGAGCATTTTTCAATATGATTAAAATCTCATGACTAGGTTAAAAAAGAATCTTTAAAAAATTAGGGTAAGTGGCACAGGACTATAATCATAGCGATTCCAGACTGATGATGAAGGAATGAAGCTGAAAGTCATCCTGGGCTATAGAAAGAGTTCAAGTCTAGCTAAGGCAATTAGATTTTTTTTCACAGAGTAAATTCAGAAATTTGTCTGAGGATGCAGATCGGTGGTAGATTGCTTGCCTAAAACACTTTAGTATCAATGTTTAATGGAGAGACTGAAAACATAAATACTATGAAATTGGGTATTAATTTCATGGGATAATATACAAGTTTTCTGTATTTCTAGCCGAAATGTCCATTTTCATTTATTATAGCCTTGAACATTTAAAATTAGAATGGGGAAATGGGTCAAGTCAAATCACTACCATCTTTTGGTAGTGTATTACTTCTTCAGAATTATTTGGAAAGAAAGTGAAATGTGATCTCTATCCACAGTTTGGAACATGGAACGAATCTTTCAGTCCAGGAAGTAATAGTTACATAAGAGGTTGTAACCTTTGGGTAAGCAGAATCTATCTTATGGTGATGTTTTGGTTTTGCATGATTTTGAATGCAAATAATAAAATCAGAAAAGAGACTCAGGCAAAGTTGTTCAAATCCTTTCAAAAGAGATGTGGCTAGATTTGATAGACTAGTAAGACAAAATAGACTGTGTGTGTGTGTGTGTGTGTGTGTGTGTGTGTGTGTGTGTGTGTGTGTGTGAGAGAGAGAGAGAGAGAGAGAGAGAGAGAGACAGACAGACAGACAGACAGACAGACAGACAGACAGAGAGAGGAGAGAGAGAGAGAGGAAGGGGGTGAAGGGAGAGACAGAAATAGAGAGAAACCAAGAGAGGAGAGAAAATGAGAGACAGAGAGGCAGAGAGACAGAGACAGAGACACAGAGACACAGAGAGACATGGTGTTAAGATCTTCTAACTTACAAAGGTATACAATGGTGTACTTAAGGCAAGATGCTGTACTGAGGGTTGATGCAGAGACGATGGCTGAATACTGCATACTGACTTGTTCCTCAAAGCTTGCTCACCCTTCTTTCTCATAGCACCCAGGACCACCAGCCAGGGCTGGTTATACTCAAAGTGCAATGAACCTACTCATATCCTCAATCAAGAAAATGCCCTACAAGTTTTTCTCAGGCCATTCTGGTGCTATTTATTTTTTAGTCAATGTACTTCCCTCCCAAATAAATCTAGCTTGTGTCATGTTGACATGAAATTAAACAAATTTGTGTAGAATTCACACTTACTTTTAAAAAATAGAATCTCTCTGGGTGGTGTTGGCACACACTTTTAATCCCAATACTTGAGAGGTATAATCAGGTGAATCTTTGTGAGTTCAAGGCCAGTATGGTCTACAAGAGATAACAGTTCCAGGACAGAATCCAAAGCTACAGAAAAACCTTGTGTCGAAAAATCAAAACCAAATCAAATAATCTCTGATTATTCTAAAGTAGAACGAGAGATGAAGTACTGGCACGATTGGTAATGGTGGAACCCAAGTGACTGTACATATTCTGGAATAAATGTACAGACAAAAGATGAAGACCCAGAGCTTCTTTCTGAGGACTGTCTTTAGTATTGAATTTTCCTTTCTCCATGTAGCTTCATTTAATAAGCATTCCTATAGTGGCTTAACTAGTCTCCTTTTCAATTTTCAAGGACAACATCTGTAGTTATACCTCTCAATGTGAGGTATATTTTGATCAAATGTTAGATGATAGGAAACTGCTCTCCCCCATCAAGAATTACCTCTAGTATATGAAAGTACGAGAATTTTAATTGACTTTCTTCCCAGTTATTTTTTTTACTTTCATCCTCATCAAAAAAAATTCCAAAGAACATATTTATTTAAACAAAGAACTCAGTATATGCTTCCCAATGCTCATAAGTTTTACCCAACCCATCTCACTAAGAAAAAAATATGGAAAAATTGATAGAACTTCCTCCTAACTAATCTGTAAATAGTAATATTCTTAAATTGACACAGAAGAGCCTATTAAATACTACAAAAAGTTTTCCCTAGCAATAAGTCTTAAAGCTACCTAAGTATACATACATATGTAAATTACAATTAAATAGCAACCACATGATGGATGAAAACAAGCCTTGGCTAGATATCATGATCTCAATAAAAAAAAAAAACCTTGTACAAGGAATAAGTTATACCATTTTTTGAGTTGACGGTCAAAGTAATTTCATAGCACCCCCACAAATAATATGACTTATCAATGCTATTGGTTGCATTTCACAACCTGACTGACAACAATATGTTGTTGCTGATAACAATAATATAGGGCATTGCATTGAAGTAATTAATCTAGTGGTCACTTACATTTTACCTTATTGACTAACATTCACAATATTAGAAGTTATACACATGCTGTTGTGGGAGAAAATGAATCAGTCTCACCTAGATATAAGTCTGTGAGCTATAATTGTGCCATGTTTCTGAGGGATTGGTTTGATTGATGATTGGCAGGAGTGGGAGTGGGTTGGGGCAGTCCAATGTAGGAGACACCATCCCCAATGTAAGTGGAATATATAACAAAGTAAGCTGAGTATGAGCCAGGCAAAAACCTTCCTCACTAGTTTCTACTTCTATGTCTGCCCTTACTTTCTTCAATTATGGATTGTGACTTGGAAGTTAAGTTCAATAAACCCTTTCCTCTCTACTTGCTCTTATGCTCAAAATGCTTTGTCACATCAACAGACAACAAACTAGGATAACTCACTTAGCAGTTCATTTTGAATTTCAAAGACAAATATACACAAGAACATATACTATAAAAAAACACTGCATTTCACTTTTCCTGATGAACATCTCAATGCTTGCTAGACAGTTCTATGTTATGAGAAAATAGTTCTCTGTATCCAAATTACATACCTAATTTTTTCCTCCCTTGTGTCAAATTTAAAGCTAAACCAGGTCTATCCTTAAGGCTTTAATGCTATTTCCTCTATTCATGACTTCCCAAATAGCCTTAGGCTAATTCTAAAAAAATTAACCCATATATGAAATGGCCCTTTAAGGCATTTCTTTTAGATGAAGGCCTCATGAACACTATTAAATATAAGTTAAAATAAATGCCTGGGATCTTCTCTGAGACCATAGAATGTGTTTCCTCATCCTGACCAGCTGCAATTAGTTCTAAAACATTAGTCATTTCAAAAATCATAATGCTCTCTAACAATTCCCTTTCACACACACACGCATATATTCTCCACTTCTGTTTAAAGGACCAATTCAATCTGTAGTAAGTTTGCCTATGGAAAATTAACTATCAATTTTAAGCATTTCAAAATCAACCAGTCTTACTATTCTACCGGCCTAATGATTATTTCTGCTTTTGCTTTTACTGTGCCTCCCTCACTATCCATCCCCTATGCATCAACAAAGAAGGTATTTCTGACCTATGATGACATAGATTTTTCCCCTTTTAGAATAGTAACTAATTGTAGGCATGGTGTCACAAAGTCTTTAAGGATAACGAGGCATTTTACTTGTTCAGTCTTTTCTCTGGCTTTTCTCTAATTACATTCAGTTCACATTTCATAACCCTAAGAAGTCTGCTCAGTATTTTCTGATAATTTTACTTTAAATAGATATGTTCAGTTAAAAAGCCATAGTAATCTCTCACATTAGATAGGACTCTCTATATTCCCTCTGGGACAGTAGTTGGAACCACTCCTCAATACCTATATTTAATACAAGTAAAGTATCTTTATTAATGGGACCTAAAAACAATCACGACTCAGGAAAGATCCTCAAACAATTATCACATTATTCTCTTTTGTCCTCTCCATTACTCTGCCCTAAGGTAACCAGCTTCTAGAACAATTTGTGTGTGTATTTAGTGTTATCTATAATAATTAGCTGTTCACCCTATATTACCTCTAAGCGGTAATGATATAATCAGAATGGGATTCACATCATGGCAGAGATATCAAAACTGGGTACCAAGGACATCTTGACAATTAACTGAACAACACAAGAAAATAAAATAGATTTCAAGCATTACTTACAGTTTTAACAAATAATAGCGATCTAAACTGAATATAGTATTCACTTATTTAAACATTTTGAAACATAAATAACAAATAATAGCTCTTATGTTACGTGAATGGTAGTAACATTCTAAGAAAATATTTGCAAAATTTTCACTGAAGTTATTGAGTGTTTCTGGGATGATAGTGGACAGCAGCTTTGGAAAAAATGATAGAGTTGTTATTTCTATGATATGAATGATATAGATGTAAAAATCACTTTAGAAAAATTAAAGCATATCCTCTATTTCAGCAAAATTAGAAAAGTAAATATAATCTCAGAATAACTGATAAAAAATGATCAGTATACAAAATGCTATGTCTAAGTAGAAATGCCAGACTCAGGATGACAAAAAAAGTTATGTTTAATACATAAATATTTTGTACTTAGCAACATTAAAGTATAAAGTTACCCTTACACAGTAATGACAGTAATCCTGGGTATCTTCCTAAGTACTTGCAGTGACTATGAATGTATTCAGATTAAGAATATTATAATCAGTAAAGAAAGAAAATAAAAAAAATCTGGCTTTGATTCTACCTTTGATTAAAATTCTTATGACAATAATTTGGTTTCTCAACTAGTTTTTCTGCTGGTACAAACCTAACTTAAAGCACACAGTTGTTAGAAATCTTGTGACAGCTATGTAATCAAGAAGCATTGCTTCAAACTGAACATTAAATTATATATTGGTTATAAATTTGTGTGAATTATATACTGATTATCTTAATACTAGTATAGCTGTAGATACTATACTGTATGTTTATTAGGAACTGGAAAAGTGAAAAATATATATATATAATTAACTTCCAGGTTCTATTCAAAAAATCTTTTGGAAATCATATCATCAATGCCACACAATTTTATGAGTTCTGGATTTTGCTAGAAATCACATCTAGTAGGTTAATGCGTGTTCATTTATGTTTCAACTGGTGAAAAACTACAATTGTTGAAGCAGTTTTTAACTTATATCTTTAAAAATTTGGCTCAAAAATATACTAATATCAAAGGTTGTAAACTCATCCTGTTTCATATGAACCTTTTAATCAAGGAAAGATAACAAATAGCTACTTTCTGTTGATTTTTCCCTAGAATTTAAATATTACATTATAATAAATAAAATCAATATGTATCAAATGACCAGCTTGAAGACAAGAGAATTCCAGTGTGTCTACTACTCTTTTGTCTCATTTCTCAACTGAGATAAGAAAGTGATGAATTATCTTAAATGGTTATCCCATAACTATTTATAAATCAAATGCAAGAGCCAATACTTTAGTCTTTGGGTTCTCAGGCAGACTTACACAATATTGAACATCTCTTTCACTGCAGTGATAAGACTTTCCATTAACAAAATATCATCTGTTTGGTAAAAATAATGAGTCTTTCTGGATGTTATCAGCAGTAATACAAATCAAACAGGAATTCAGAATTACTCTTCTCTCTTACTTGTAGGTTAAACCATGAAATTATAGATGGGAGCCCCTTATCAACTGTCAGAAAAATAGACAGAAATTTCAGTCACTTGAAGAGCTTAATCTGTTCTGTTGTCAAAATAAAAATCCATGTTTATCCATATTCCTTCTAGTTTGAACTTCATTGAACATTTCCACAGTTAATCTACTTACAAATTATTTGAAAATAAGTTATTTTTATCCATAAGTTATTTTAAATTCTTTTTAATTAATAAATCATTGCTTGGACTCTTGAAAAAAATATGGAAAATAAACAATATCAGTTTAGGCTTTTGAATCATGAGTAATTTGCAATCCCTCAGTTACCTAGGACACTCTATACTTTGAACATCTATGTACACAGGTCTAAATCACATTCTTCCCAGCTTCATGAGCCATGGAAGCAGTCTTCCAAGGCTCCCATACATGGTAAGTAACAGTATGGAGGTCAATTTTAAATGCCAACCTTAATAAAGTTACACTAAAGCATAATTCTCTGTATTTCTCTGTATGTTTATGTGGATATTCCACCATGCAGTGCTCAGCACACACTGATGACTGATATATTTTCCTCCCATGTAAATAATACAGCCAGACACAGTGGAGAGTGCTGAGATTTGCTGGTGTTTAGCTTTGCTCTAAGTTCAATTAGCTCTGTCTTAAAGGAATGTGGTTGAGGCTAATATAGCTGTAAACCCAAGCTCTCTGCTGCTTCCATATGCACATAAGCACTTCTGCTTGCACATTAGCATGTATATACACATCATATGTACAAAGAAGAACAACAACTCCCGCCCTCTACAAACACATGCATGTACCAGTTTTTTTTTACAAAACATAGTAGTGATTTGGGCTTTATGATAATTATTTTCTTACATAAGTGCTATACATTATTTTAACTTTCCATTTCTAATATAAGGCTCAGTACACACACACACACACACACACACACACACACACTGAACATGACAACAAAAATAATGATTCAAGTATAAATTTCTTCCCTATTAGGTGCCAGCACAATAGCAATAGCTTGATTATTACAGCTAACAAAACATTTTCTTAGGAAAATGTACTTAATAAAAATAAGCTACAATTCCTGTTTCTCTTATACTTAGAGATGCTTATGTGGGTCTGTTTGGAGATAAACTAAAATCTAAGAGAGTATGGTGTTGTATTTCTGAAAGAAATCAACAGTATTTGCTTTCTGTTGTTTATTCTAATACATATCCTATCTCAGGCATAAGGAAATACCTTGTGAATTCAAGACAGAAAACAGATATAGTAGCTAAGGGAGAAGAAACAATAAATAATTTATACTTCTAGAAAGCTATGCCCTTGGATTGACAGTGCTCCCTATAAGAACCGTAGAATTACAGCATCTCTTCCCAATAATGGGCATAAGAAACCTTTACAATGTTGGTTAGGCTATTCTAAGTGATTCCCAGGACAATGCATATTATTGATGCAGCCCTTGGCTGTCTCTCAGGCATTGAAAGTAAGTTACCTATTGCTGAAAATACCACATACTTAAGGCAGAGGACTTAGATGATTTTATCTGAATCTAACATGAAGGTAAATCCCGTGCTTCACCTTCCATAGGCTCTGAAAATACAATGCAAGCTTTGGAAAGAGGAAAACAACTAAATATACCTTGCAAATGCAGCAGCCGTGAATCATAACAGTGATGACCGTGGTGAGATTTTCATATAGATACAAGTGGTACTCATATTTTGGTAACAATCAATGGTTTAATTGGACTTAAAGTTCACGTAACAAGAGGGGAATAATTGCTGGTACTAGAAATCTAATCAATTTTCCTCTGCCAGTGTCATCAGGGTCCTTAGAAATGAATCTACTACTGTAACTTTTCTAGAACAGCACAGTTCTTAACTACATTTTGAATCTTATCCTTATGCCAATAGGTAAGTATAGCTATGGCCCCTTCCCAAGGAAACTTCTCTTACAACAAAGGGAGACCACAACAGAAAAACACATCTGAATACAGCAGAGAGATGAATGGATCTGGGGGACACAAGCCCCAGTGGACACATCTACAGAGCTATGAATCTATGACTCAGGGGAGATATACTCACATAGAAGAAAAAATTAACAGAGTCCAAGAACAAGGCCAACACTACAGGCAGATAGACTATTAGGAATGGGAGATTTTCTCTGTCCCAGGGAAGAACTTCTTTATTTATCCAAACCAAATGGTAGGTAGCCTCCACTTAAATGGAGAACATTTAAAGTTGTCTCATTATTCACATCCATGCAACAACCAAACGGACTCAGACTATTATATTTACAAACTTGTGATACACAAACATTTCGTGATTTTTTATTTTGTGTGTGGTTTGTGTATGTGGATAATGATTAAAGAATAAAATAAAAAGGGGCAATTAACATGAGAGGGTGCATGGGAGGAGTTGGAGGTAGTGTCCTAATTCCAAGTTAATTAAAAATATAGCAAAAATTTTAAATTGCGATCCCAGCTTCCATCCAGAGGGCCATCGGAGGGGTGAGTTTGCTTCAGGCTGGCGGCAGGGGCCCAGCGAGGAGGAGCTCGGACTTTCCCCGACCCCATAGTCTCTCAGGTCATCCTGCAGTGCTGGCTCCACACTGCTAAGCTCTCCCGCCTGCCACCCAGCTTCCATCCAGGTACAAATTCCTATATTTCTCCCTTCCCACTGGGGCCATAAAATTTCCCCAGCTCAGCTGCCTTGCACACTGGGCCTGCACTGTAGGCTCATCCCGGAGAGAGGGAGTGCCTGTGCTTCAATAGCCTGCCTGAGGAAAGGTATGCATTCTATCAGTGAATTCCCTACCCAACAAGGGAACCTGACCCGCTACCAGAAGTTCCAATAGACAGCATTTGAAGGAAGAGATGGTCAGACACCAAGGCAAGACCTCCTTCAACAATCTGAAAAACAACATGAAAACACCAGATCCCAACGACGCTACAATAGAAGGACTTGAACACTCTAACCCAGAAGAAGTGGAAAAAAGTGCCATTGTGAAAGCAATAGAATCCCTTAAACAGGATATGAATAACTCCCTTAAAGAACTGGATGAGAAGTATAACAAAAAGTTTGAAGAAATGAGTATAGAAATGGATGAGAAATATAACAAAAAGTTTGAAGAAATAAGTAAATCCATGAATGATACCCTGAGAAACCAAGAAAAAACAATCAAACAGGTAAAGGAAACAGTCCAAGAATTGAAAAATGAAATGGAGGCAATGAAGAAAACACAAACCGAGAACCGGCTGAATATGGAAAACCTAGGTAAACGAACGGAGACTACAGAATCAAGCATAACCAATAGAATACAAGAGATAGAAGAATGAATCTCAGATTCTGAAGATACCATAGAGAAAATAAATGCTCTGGTCAAAGAAAACGGCCGATCCAACAAATTCTCTTCACAAAACATTCAAGAAATCTGGGACACAATAAAAAAAACAAATCTAAGAATAATAGGGATTGAAGAAGGAGAAGAACTGCAGATCAAAGGCCCAGAAAATATATTTAACAAAATTATAGAAGAAAACTTTCCCAATCTAAAGAATGATATTCCTATGAAGGTTCAAGAAGCATACAGAACACCCAATAGACTGGATCAAAAAAAACATCCCCTCGCCATATAATAATCAAAACATAAGACATACAGATTAAAGAAAGAATATTAAGACCTGCAAAGGAAAAGGTCAAGAGACTTATAAAGGTAAACCTATCAGGATTACACCAGACTTCTCTATGGAAACCATGAAAGCCAGAAGATCCTGGATAGAGGTACTGCAGAAACTAAGAGATCATGGAGGCAAACACAGACTACTATACCCAGCCAAGCTATTGTTCACTATCAACGGAGAAAACAAAATATTCCAGGATAAAAATAAATTAAAACAATTCGTAGCCACAAATCCAGCCTTACAGAAAGTAATAGAAGGAAAATCACAACCCAAGGAATCCAACATTGCCAACACTGCCTACAATAACTCAGATACCTAGTGACCCTTCACAACCACAACTCAAAGAAGAGAAACTCACAAACTCTACTACATTCACACACACACACACACACACACACACACACACACACAAAATAATAACCAGAATCAAAAACCACTGGTCATTAATATCAGTTAATATTAATGGACTCCACTCACCTATAAAAAGGCATAGACTAAGAGAATGGATAAGAAAACAGGATCCAACATTCTGCTGTTTACAAGAAACACACCTCAACCACAAAGACAGACATCTACTCAGAGCAAAGGGTTGGGAAAAGGTTTTCCAAGCAAACGCACCTAAGAAACAAGCGGGTGTGGCCGTTCTAATATCTAACAAAATTGACTTCAAACTAAAATCAATCAGAAGAGATGGAGATGGACATTTCATACTCATAACAGGAACAATTAATCAGGAGGACATCTCAATCCTGAATATCTATGCCCCTAGTATAAAAGCACCCACTTATGTAAAAGAAACACTTCTAGAACTCAAGGCAGTCATCAAACCACACACACTAATAGTAGGAGACCCACTTATGTAAAAGAAACACTTCTAGAACTCAAGGCAGTCATCAAACCACACACACTAATAGTAGGAGACCTCATCACACCTCTCACACCCAATGGACAGGCCAATCAAACAGAAACTCAACAGAGAAATAAGAGAATTACTAGAGGTAATGAATCAAATGGACTTGATATCTCTAGAACTTTCCACCCAAAAAGGAAAGAATATACCTTCTTCTCTGCAGCTCATGGACCTTCTCGAAACTTGACCACATACTCGGTAACAAAGCAAACTTACACAGGTACAAAACATATTAGTAACCACCTTTGTCTTGTCGGATCACCACGGAATAAAGTTAGAATTCAATAAAAATTCGAACACCAGAAAGCCTACAAACATGTGGAAGTTGAACTGTCAACTACTGAATCATCCCTGGGTCAAGGAAGAAATAAAGAAAGAAATTAAAGTCTTCCTTGAATTTAATGAAAATAAAGACACAACATACTCAAACCTATGGGACACAATGAAAGCAGTGATAAGAGAAAAGTTCATAGCGCTAAGTGCCCAATTAAAGAAAACGGAGAAAGCACATATTGGAGACTTAACAGCACACCTAAGGCTCTGGAAAAAAAGAAGCAGACTCTCCCAGGAGGAGTAGAAGATTGGAAATAATCAAACTGAGGGCTGAAATCAACAAAATAGAAACACAGAAAACAATCCAAAAAATCAAGGAAACAAAAAGTTGGTTCTTGGAGAAAATCAACAAGATTGACAAACCCCTAGTCAAACTAATCAAACGGCAGAGAGAGAACACTCAAATTAATAAGATCAGAAATGAAAAGGGGGACATAACAACAGACACAGTGAAAATTCAGAGAATCATTAGATCTTACTACGAGAGTTTATATGCCACAAAGTTGGAAAATGTACAAGAAATGGATTGGTTTTTAGATAAATACCATTTACCAAAGTTAAATCAAGATCAGGTGAACAATCTAAATAGACCTGTTAGTCGCGAAGAATTAGAAGCTGTTATCAAAAACCTCCCGACCAAAAAAAAGCCCAGGACCAGATGGTTTCAATGCAGAATTCTACCAGAACTTCCAAGAAGAGCTGATACCTATACTCCTTAAGTTATTTCACAATATAGCAACAGAAGAATCAAGGCCAAACTCTTTTTATGAAGCTACAGTTACCCTGATACCAAAACCACGTAAAGACACAACCAAGAAAGAGAATTACAGGCCAATCTCACTCATGAATATCGATGCAAAAATTCTCAACAAAATCCTGGCAAACAAATTCCAAGAACACATTAGAAAAATTATCCATTATCATCAAGTAGGCTTCATTCCTGGTTCAACATACGAAAATCCATCAATGTAATCCATCATATAAATAAACTGAAAGAAAAAAAGTATATGATCATCTCATTAGATGCTGAAAAAGCATTTGACAAAATCCAACATCCCTTTATGATAAAGGTGTTGGAGAGATTGGGGATACAAGGATCATAACTAAATATAATAAAAGCTATTTACAGCAAGCCGACAGCTAACATCAAACTGAACGGAGAGAAACTCAAAGCCATTCCAATGAAATCAGGAACAAGACAAGGCTGTGCACTCTCCCCATACCTCTTTAATATAGTGCTATAAGTTCTAGCAATAGCAATATGACAACATATGGGGATCAAGGGGATACGAATTGGAAAGGAAGAAGTTAAACTCTCGTTATTTGCAGACGATATGATAGTATACATGAGCGACCCCAAAAACTCTACCAAAGAACTCCTACAGCTGATAAACACCTTTAGTAATGTGGCAGGATACAAGATCAACTCCAAAAAATCAGTTGCCCTCCTATATACAAAGGATAAAGAAGCAGGGAGGGAAATCAGGGAAACTTCACCTTTCACGATAGCCACAAATAGCATAAAATACCTTGGGATAACTCTGACCAAGGAAGTGAAAGAACTTTATTTGACAAGAACTTTAAGTCTTTGAAGAAAGAAATTGAGGAGGATACCAGAAAATGGAAAGATCTCCCTTGCTCTTGGATTGGGAGGATCAACATAGTAAAAAATGGCAGTTCTACCAAGAGCAATCTATAGATTCAATGCAATCCCCATCAAAATCCCATCAAACTTCTTCACAGACCTTGAGAGAATAATAATTAATTTTATATGGAAAAACAAAAAAACCAAGGATTGCAAAAACAATCTTATATAATAAAGGAACTTCTGGAGGGATAACCATCCCTGACTTCAAACTGTATTACACAGCTACAGTATTGAAAACAGCTTGGTACTGGCATAAGAACAGAGAAGTCGACCTATGGAATCGAATAGAAGACCCAGATATTAACCCACAAACCTATGAACACTTGATTTTCGACAAGGGGGCTAAAGGTATGCAATGGAAGAAGGAAAGCATCTTTAACAAATGGTGCTGGCATAACTGGATGTCAACCTGTAGAAGAATGAAAGTAGATCCATATCTATCACCATGCACAAAAATCAAGTCCAAAAGGATTAAAGACCTCAACATTAATCTGACCACTTTGAACCAGATAGAAGAGAAAGTGGGAAGTAGTCTACAAGACATAGGCACAGGAGACTACTTCCTAGGTAGAACCCCAGTAGCACAGACAATAAGAGAATCAATGAATAAATGGGACATCCTGAAAATGAGAAGCTTCTGTAAAGGAAAGGACACCGTCAGTAAGACAAAAAGGCTACCTTCTGACTGGGAGAAGATCTTCACCAACCCCTCATCAGATAAAGGCCTGATCTCCAAAATATACAAAGAACTCAAGAAACTAGACACTAAAACTCTAATTAACCCAATTAAAAAATGGGGTACTGAACTGAACAGAGAATTCACAACAAATGAACTTCGAATGGCCAGAAGACACTTAAGGACATGCTCAGCCTCCTTAGCGATCAGGGAAATGCAAATCAAAACAACTATGAGATACCATTTTACACCGGTCAGATTAGCTAAAGTCAAAAACACCAATAATAGCCTATGCTGGAGAGGATGTGGAGAGAGGGGAACTCTCATCCATTGTTGGTGGGAATGCAAACTTGTGCAGCCACTGTGGAAATCAGTGTGGCAGTTTCTCAGAAAACTGGGAGTCAACCTCCCTCAAGCAATTCCACTCTTGGGAATATACCCAAGAGACGCCCTATCATACCACAAAAGCATTTGTTCAACTATGTTCATAGCAGCACTATTTGTAATAGTCAGAAGCTGGAAACAACCTAGGTGCCCCTCAATAGAAGAATGGTTAATGAAGGTGTGGAACATATATACATTAGAGTTTTATGCAGCGGTAAAAAACAATGACATATTGAATTTTGCATGCCAATGGATGGACATAGAAAACGCTTTACTGAGTAAGGTAAGCCGGACCGAAAAAGAGGAATATGGTATGGATTCACTCATAAGTGGATTCTAGACATAATTAAAGGTCTTTGAGCCTATTATTCGTGATACTAGAGAAGCTAAATAAGAAGGCGAACCAGAAGAAAATCATGTAGTTATCCTCCTGGGGATTGGAAGTAGACAAGAGTCCCAGGTAACCTCGGGTGCATGAGGGTGTGGGAGGGTTGTTGAAAGGGGAGAGGGTTAGAGAGAAGGGAGTAGGGGAACAATGGGTAAAGCTCGGGAAACTAGGATGGGGGGGAGGGAGGAAGGATGGATATGGGATCAGGGAAGAATATATTTCAACTAAGGTAGTCATTTTAGGGTTTACAAGAGACTTGATTATAAATGGGATCCCAGGTCCAAGGAGAGATCCCCGGATTGTTCTCTGGACAGAGGAGAGGGTGCCTGAACCGGCCTTGGCCCATAACCATACTGATGAATATTTTGCTTATCACCATAGAACCTTCATCTGGCGATGGATGGAGATAGAGACATCGACACACATTGGAACACTGGACTTAACTCCCTAGGTCCAAACGAGAAGCAGAAGGAAAGAGAACGTGAGCAAAGAAGGCCAGACCAGAGGGAACCTTCATCTGATGATGGATGGCGATACAGAAGGAGACCCACATTGGAGCACCGGACTGAGCTCCGAAGGTCCAAATGAGGAGCAGAAGGAGGAAGAACATGAAAAAGGAAATCAGGACCGCGAGGGGTGCGATCACCCACTGAAACAAGGGGACTGATCTAATGAAAGTTCACCAAGGCCAGTTGGACTGGGACTGAATGAGCACGTGATCCAACCACATTCTCTGAATGTGGCCGGATTCTCTGAATTTGGCCGGATTCTCTCAATGTGGCTGGCCCAGAGTCTTTCTGAAAAGCCATTGACAATGACACTGGGACTTGTTTCCTCTGCATATACTGGATTTTTTGGGATCCAGTCTGTTTGGATACTCACCTTCCTGGGCCTGGAGGGAGGGAGTAGGAACTTGAACTACCCACAGGGCAGGAAACCCTGACTGCTCTTAGGGATGGAGAGGGAGGAGGAGAGGGACTGGGGGGAGTGGGAGGTTGTTGGGAGGTGGGCGGAAATGGAAACTTTTATAATTTAATAAACTTTGAAAAAAAATTTAAATTGCTATTATTTTATAAATGAAAATCTAGATGATTTTTATACATAAGGGGTGTGATACAGGTTCCAGAAGTGATTCCCCTTTAAGGGATTTGTGCATTAAGTCTAAAGAAAAGAAAATAAAACAAATAAAAAACAAAATCCACAGAATTTGGAAGAGTAAATTGTTTTTAGAAACTTTAAAATGAAAAATAAAGACAAGAAAATATTATAACTAATCTTTAAAAACATAAAGGAAGATTAAAAATAAGGAATAGAAGATTTATCTAATTATCTCAAGGAATATTTGAGTCTATTTTATTGAACAGAGTGAAGTATTTAGCAAACAATATCCCTGAGTATTCAAAACTTGTGAAAGATACACCCAGTAGTTCTTGACCAGATGTAAAAGTGTGTTTATTTTTATTGGTTGTTTTTTATTTGTCTTAAATTCAGCATTTTTTTTAGCTTTGACTAAATATATTACTACAATGTCATTATTCTTGATGCAATGACACATTAATGCTGAGAATATGTATTTAGATTCCCAAGAACATATTCTAATTTTAAATTTAATAAAAAGATTTTGAATAATATGATATAGAAATCATTGATTTTTATGATGTATTGCAGTACTATGAGTTTTATCTACATAACAAGCAGGATTGTATTTCCTGTATATTTCTGAACGATTTTTGGTTTTGCAGTAAAAACTTTAGACAAATCTATTTACAGTTTTGAGTTATGAGAGACGAATGAGAGAAACAATAAGTATATAGTGAATAATTTAATACCGTCAATGCTTTTTCTTCCTCTAGGGAACTGAAGTCAGAGATTTTCTAACAGTACTTGGATCCATACAAGAAATGTTTTTCTTATCATTTTAGTTTCTCCTCACATATATCACTTCTGTAAATGATCTGAAGTACACCCTCTTCCCAGTCTTCTAAATAGAAAGAAACATGTCACCATATATCAGTTCTTTAAGTTGTTTTGGTCAGAATTGTGCTGAAGTATTAAATTTCCCAAGAAAGAACCAAGGATTAAATCAAACCCACAACATTTAATTCAGTATTCACAGAATACTGAAAATAATGTCAAAAGAAAATAACAGTATTTTTTCTTCATAAAAGCATTATCAAAGAGTACAGACTTTCTGTTACAAGAAATTTCCATTGTAGAACTGTGTTGTCCAGCTGGAAGTTGACAGTCATGTTAATATCATTGTGAAAATGATTGGGTTACAGCATGTTTATCAAGACATCATATTATTTACATTCAACATACACAATGTTTTCCATTAAACATTATTTAACTTAAAAAGAATTAAAGGCAACAAAGCCAAATGCTTTTCCTTTCCTTCTCTCATTTTATTTATTTGCCACCTCAGCCTTCTCCTGCTGTTAAACATCTTCATTCACTTGTTTAAAATGTTTTAAATTATTTTAAAATTTATTGAGAGCATATACATGAAGGTGAGGCATGTTTTGAAACAGCAAGTTAAAAATTATTTGGTCATTCTATTTGTGGACTAGTCCCAGAACTATATTAATGGACTAAAATTTCTTAAGGAGATATTCTCATAATGCCTTTTAATGTACAAATTCATTACAATTATAGAATAATACAGTTGGTTGAAAATAATTTAAAAAACTACAATCATTTTGTCATTTATAAATCATTTACATGTGAAGAAAAGAATAGGATAGGTTTCTCAAAGTGCTTTGTTTTTTAGAAAATTGTTCTTTTGTTGATTCTGTGTCTGTGAGTATGAGTGTGTGTGCATTATATTCTGTGTCCATGCACATGATCCGTGTAAAGGCTAGAAGGGGGGGTCAGAAACCCTACATCTGGAGTTATTAGCAACTGTTATTCTACCCAGTGATTTGTTCTTTTGTCTCTGGAAAAGCAGCAAGGATCTTACCTGATTAGCCTTCTCTCATGCCCCTAATCTCTTACTTATTATACTAACTTAGTTTTTACTCCAATATTTTTAAATTCCTTTGTAGCTTGAACATTTTCAGTTAAACCCAAGTCTTTAATATTCTGGCTTTTCACTAGACAATATTTACATAACAGACCCAAAAGTATTATACGTGTTTACAATTTAGAAACCAGGATTTAAAATTCAGTTAATTAAAATTTTAGTAATGCTTCTCAAATGAAAACATTCATTTTCTTTTCTTTTCCAATATTTCAGAAATAAATTGTTTGTGTGTGTACATATTTACTTTAAATCCTTCAATAAACAATGAGGCCTCATTAACACTCAAATAGAATCCTGTTACCTTTCATCTCCACTCCAATCATTTTATGCTAGTTAAAAACGTGAGACATGGGACTACTTCTGAAGATGCTTTGGTGTCACTTCTGGTACTGATCTGAGCCTGCACAAAGAACTCTTTCCCACTCTGGTTGTGTTTGAGTCTCACCAGTTTGTAATATTTGCTTGTAAATACCTTTGCTTGTCTCTGCAAGCATTAACATTTATTACTTTCTGCTCATGGAACCTCTCATGCTTCTAGAAGTCGTCTTTATTTTCAGCTCCATCTTTGTCATTTCACATTTTCCTAAGTGAGGATTTCCATACAACACTTATCCATAGCTGATATTTATTCCTACTCTCCTTGCTCTCTTTCCAGTTTATTTTTCTTATTGAACAGCTTTTCAAAAGATTTTTACAGAAATTGCTATACTAAGACAATAACTCCAATGACTGTGGTACTATGTTTTATCTTAAATATTCATGACTTTAATCTTCATAACAGTAACTGGTTAATAGCATTAACTTCATAACTAATACTAAAATATGTACAGCAACTGAGTTATAATGTGTAAACAGCATGTTTTGTAGCTATAATGAATATAATCCATTTAATTATCCTGTATTGAATTTCTAAAGCATTCTTTTAGATATAGTAGAAGCAGGTCTCAGAAAATAGATATAACTAATAGATATAAGAAATTATATCCTATTTCTTCTCCTGTTTGTAACCATCCACAGACTGTACTCTTTAATAACCAACTACCCATTTTATGTTGCTTTCTCTTTACAAACACAGTGGTATTCAAAAATATAATTTAATTAACTGAAAACATTAGAATAAAGCAAGTGTGATGAGTTAAAAGAAAAGTCAGCATCCCAAGCTGTATCTCATGTAAAATTTAGCAAACATCTAGATAACAGTTCTTATAACACATCCTGTACATCACGCACCTGCCTACACAATGAAAAGCCAAATAATGCTACTATCATTCAGTATTGTTACACTATTATTGTAATATTTTTCTGTATGAATTTATTATTTTTCATGATTAACTTGATAAAAGATGAAAGGAAAAAAGAAAAGAAAGTTATAATGAAATAATATGCAATTTATAAAAAATGAATCATAAAAATGAAATTCAAAATTAGACAATATTGGAAAGATATTTACAAGCACTGTTCCTTTTTGTTTGTCTCTTGTACAAATACAGTCTGAAAAGATTCTTCAGACTGTATTTCTTTGGAAAAGTTGAAACAGAGCCATTGTATAGTCAGTCTGAAATAGATGTGGTATTGATTTGAAAAATCAGAGGTTATAGATGATTTCTTATAAGAGTTTAGATTTTTTTTTGTAACAGTCTTTGAACATTTTTTCTTATACCCATACGTTGGTGGACACATCAAAATCATCAAGGAGCTTCTCTTCACAACAGATGGAGACTACCACAGAAAACCACAAAATAAATGCAGGGTTATTGAGTCCTGGGACGATAAGTATATCTAACAAAACACACTTTAACCTAAGGCCCTGGGAACCTATTCTAAATGGGCCAGGTGTATTGTCAAAGCCAGAGGTTAAGGGAATTTGCAGTGAGATGTGTCTTCTGGTAATATCAGAATCTAAGCCCATAATATCTCTCCAACATGACTCCCAAACATGAACTGAACATTGATTAGAGCAAAGGAGATGTCGAAGTGCATGAAGAAAAGCCTTGGATGCTTTAACCCTGAACAAAAGAACTATAGGTAACTAAGGAGAGCTGGTACTAGAAAACGTAGTCTTCCCCAGGAAACAGCACGTCAGCTGGTGGTCCAGTGTCGAATATCAGCCCTGAAAGCAATCCTAATAGCAATACTGTGTGAAATGATAAAACTATATTTAAGAAATATATATGTGTATTCGTAATGTATATGCATAAGCATATTTACATATACATATAATACAAATTAGTGAAGAGGAAACCATGAATTGGAAATTCGAGCAAGGAAGTCATACAACGGGGAGGGGGAAATGGAAGGAGGGAAGTGAATGGTTGAAATGATACAATGATATTAGAATTTCAAAAATTAAAAACAAAAGGTAAAAAAGAATAATATACTTCCTTATTTTGATATAATGCTATAACGAATGAGTGAAATTGTATTTCTAAGCACTTTCCATTTTTTTTTCTTTCTAGGGTAGTGTCCACAGCTGGGAGATTTTGAAGTCCACATGCTTCTCTGAGAAGTTCCCTGAGAAAGAAATCAATCAAATCACCTCCCCAAATTGAAGGTCATTGCGGAATATTGTACAGATAATTTTGTTAATTCATGAATCCATTCTTATTTTCATTCCATATTGCTTTAGGTAACCATATTCACTATCGACTGTGCCAAATAAAAAATAGCAAAGTTGAAGATGCTCTCAAAATCTGTGCACAGTACTGTTTATACTTGGTAATTTTGTCTAAATTCCATGGTACAATGTTTTCTGGCAGCATTAGATTCATCCCCAGAATAAATGCCATGTACCTCCTGAAAATACACTAATTGAAAATGTATGCCTTCGGTAAAAGTCGTTAAAAGATACCATTAATAGCTGGACTTTGATTGAAGTTGACAAGATCTGCTCTTGGAACCAAAGGCTCTAACAAATAATGTGTTGCTCTGGCAAGTGGGAATACACAGATTTCAGATATGCTGTGGCATGTCACACACACATGGAAATTAGCTTTCAAAGTGGTATGTCAACATCAATTTTCATAGTTTTGTAATATCTCTAATCGAAACCAATGGGGTTAGACAAAAACACCTGCTGTTCTTTCTGCTATTTGTTTGAAAAATTAGATTCAAAGTAGCATGACTACTATATAACGGATCCCCACCGTGGGATAAAGTGTCCTCAAGTGTTCTTGCAATGTCAGTGGTTGGTGTAAACATAACATTCTTAAGAGACTAAAAACAATTTCAAATGAACACATTTGCACTACCTTTCTTAATAGGTTTTCTGACTCAAAAATCAAGTGAGATAAATATGAGTTTTTATTTATGAAGTAGCTACCTGAAGAAAAATTGGGAACAGATTGAATCCACAAAATATTTGCATGTGAAATACTTCTGATTCTATCACAGTCTCTTTAGCTTAATGAATTTGAGTACCTTCTTCCTCAAATTTCTGTTAAATTATGCAAACTTCAATTTTTCTACATGATTGTAAAAGTGGTACTTTAGGTATAAGGCCACAAAAGTTTTGAAAGCTAATCCAAAATCCAAAAAATAATTCTTTAGTTAAATTAAGTTACAGCTGTGGAAGTGGTGTTATTATTTCTAGTATGTAAGTTTTACAAGCAAAATACTGCTGCCATTTTCAGCATAATTTCTTTGCAGAATATGAAAATCAATTTTCCTGTACCATTGTGCTACATGTAAAAGTCTACCATTTCATGTAGTTTATCAACAAACTAAATGTAAGTTTTAAATGTATCTGTTTTTTATTTTTGTTAAACATAACTATAGCAATAGTGTACCATTAAAAATAAGAAGCAATATATATAGCATTACTTAGAATTCTTTCATTATTGAATTCTTAAGACAATAAATAATTGTTGATAATCTGAGTGGCCATGCAAGCAAAGTCTTTACTCATTTTAAAACACATCTCTGTGAAACTGTCACACACAATAGGAGTGACTTTATGAGGCCAGTTTCATTAAATATTTCACCCACACATGTAGTGATTTTTCACTTGTATTTTAATAACTAAAGTTTTCCTGAAGTTCAGAGAGTAAAACAGCCACTGTTTTACTGTTTGGTCTTACAGACCAAACAGAGGTGATACACACTGTTAATCCCAATAACCGTAATGGTTTGCCATAGAAATCAGACAGTAGTGTTGAACACCTTTAATCCCAGCACTAGAGGGGAATGTAACATGGGAGAAGACAGTTCTCACACGCAGACTTTTTCTGAGATTCCTGGAGGCAGGATCACCATTTCATACTGAGGTAGCGGTAAGAGCCAGTGGCTGACTGTTTTGCTTTACTGACCTTCAAGTTGAACCCCAATTTCAGTCTCTGGGTTTTTATTAATCGTGCTACACACGTTACCTCCCCTTCCCACATTTTTAGTTGTCTATTTCTGGGCAGACCATGGAACTCATGTAATTTTGATAATAGCATTTCTCTGGAATGTCGGAGCACCTAGTGACAAAGGGGTATTTTAGCTCATGAAATCACCCTTCATCTATGACCCCATAATGGAAAAACAGAAATCTATTGGTAACATTTTTTTATTATGTCAGTATTCCAATATTTTATAATTGAATAAGATTTACTTTTATAATTTTTATAATGAAAGATGCAAACATATCATTAAGGTTTTATTAGATTGTTATGAACATTCAGGTGTTTTTTTTCTGTGATTTTCCTTTTAGACTTTTCCTGCCATATTATTCCTTGAAGAAATGCAATTCATTTTATAAAATTGCTTATTTGGGTGTTTAGGTTGTTAGATTCATATGATTTCACTTGCTCTTATGTTTCCAATTAACAATCCAGCAAAGAGAAATTTGCTGAGACCTGAGTACATCGTGTTTTGGGATGAGGGTATAAAATTTTCATTAATGATGATGAACTCTTACTATTTCTTTTAAATTAATATTGCCACTGTATTGTCACGTGTATCATATGAATGTAGAAGAGGTTGCTGGGAATTGTTCTGGGATATTATCTTAAGATGTGCTACCTTTGTTTCTGCTGTAGAACATTTGCTTAATAATGCAAAGATATGTTGCATTCTTTTAGGTTGCATTTGTTTTACTCGATACTGCATTACTTGTTCCTGTCTAAAACACCTTATTCATCTAATAAAGAGCTGAACAGACAATAGCAAGGCAGGGGAAAGGATAGGCATGGCTGGCAGGAAGAAAGAATAAAAATGAGAAGGGTCAAGATAATAAGAAAAGGATGCTAGGGGCCAGCCACCCAGTCACACAGTCACACAGTCACACAGCCAGCAACACTGTAAGAGTAAGGTAAGATATATAGAAGAACAGAAAAAAGACCATAGGTGAAAGTTAGATGAAATAATTTAAGTTAAGGAAAGCTGGCTAGAAATAAACCAAGCCAAAGTGAGGAATATAAAAGTAAGAATAAGTGTCCATGTGTGGTATATTTGGGAACTGGGTGGAGAGCCCCTCCCCCCCAAAAGACCCAAAAGAGTAAAAACAAACAAACAGAAAACCCAAAAGACAAGACAAAACAAAACAAAGCAAGAAACAGGGAATGGAAAGACTAAGTGGTGGTGAAAGTAAGGGAATACTGGAAAGCAGTTGGCTTAGGTTTTCATTAGGGATGGTTAGTCAAACTAAAGATAAGGAAAACACCACACTTATGCTATAGCTTAGTTAAAGCACAGTGTTTTAAAAGACAGAGGGGAGTTAACTTAAGCAATATGGCATTAAATGAGAATCCTGACTGTGGTCATGGAATACTGTCTAGTAAATTGCTAAGGAGTTCCCAGGTGTGTCTTAACCACTACAGGCTCTTGCCATTACTCTTGGTTGACTTGGATGATAAATCCCTACTACTGGAACAGGAGTTGTGGAACATAGAGACATCAAGCTGAAACTGGGCACCAATCCCCCTTCAACTGGCTAGCTAGAAGAGTAATGGAGGCTATAAATAGAAAAAATAGAGAAGGCATCAATGATCATTTGTTTAAAAGCAGAACACATTTTCAATTCTGTGAAAATATTTGATTAAACACTCAATCAAATCTCAATTTTACATTTGGGAAAATATTAAGCTAAATTATGACCTATATGTCAGTCAACATTAAAATTGGGAGGTGGCAACCCAACAAAATACCATATCACAAGGTACATTATGTTCTCACTCAAGGTGAAAATTCTATGCAACAAAATTGCACACGGAACATGAACGAATCAGGCATACTGCCAAAGCTAGAAACAAAGTGTCTGGAAAGGCCACAGAACAGGCTGGAGCTCTAGTTCTCATCCCTCATAGCAGGCAGCTACTAGTGTAAGAGCCACACACTCCAAGTTTCTCCTTATAAATGAGCATATCAAGAGAATTAAATTTCATAATAATATGAGCTAGAAGACAGAAGAACTTGCAAGGAACAAACCAAACATAATTTAACAATATCAGACTAAAGTATTACTTAAGCAAATGCACAGAAAAAAAGGTTATGCATTTTTAAAACGACAAAGATTTCAGGCGTCACTCAGTGGTGGAATGCTCGACTACAGTAAGAGGAGTTTGATTTTGACTTTAATCCAGTTCACACTCCATCATAAGAAGGATAAATCACACCTTAAAGAATCAAAGATCAAATCTTAATGAATATACCATTCATTATACCAGGACTTCAAAATCAATTTGACAAATCACTTATTGAAACATAAATATGGGAACAACAAAACTATGATTCTAAATAATATTTTGCTTTTTCTCCCTCACAGTTGAAATATATGAAAGTGTAGACAAATTCTCAATGAGTTCAATTATGGAAAATTTAGGTAAGCAAGTTTGGTCCACAGATGCTTGTAAAGTTTTAGTTATATGCCAGACATCATTTTAGACAGTATTATGTGGAGACCTTTGGAATGGAATTATTAGAACATAAATTAAAACTTTTTAAAAGTTCTTAGTAAATATAAATTCATAATCATAAAATACATATGATATAAAAGTTAAGTGTGCAATGTTATTTATTTCAGTATGCATAAATGTGAATTATGCACACTGAAATAAATAACATTTATGGCTTGTAAAACATGAACACAATACAGATCAGTAGAAAACAATGACAGAGGAGCATTACATAGAATCCCATGTGCACAGGTAGTCAGCAGAGGAAGGCTGGTTATGCTTCAGTACATCTCTCTTCCTTTCTATGGATCATCTCCAAATGTAAGTCACACCAACTTTAGCATTTTCAATAAGGAATCTGTCTTGTTTAATTTTTTTGTCACTATTTCCACTGTCCACTTGATACAGAGTGCTTGATATAGAGTGCTGAACACGTTCACTTGTTCACTCATGTATAGAATATTAATATCTCAGACATAAGTATAGATACAAATTTAGTACTGTGTTGAACAGTTTCCCTTGTTAAATTTATGCCCAGAATTTTATATTGTGATTTCATTTGTAACAAGAATCTTGCATATTTGCTAAACCACAGAGGACTTCTAACTCTATTGTATAGATTCTAAATTTAAATATTTTTCCCATCTGGCAGGTGAGATTATTTATTATTATATTATATTATTTATATTATATATTTATAAATATTTATATATTTATATATTAATATTATATATATTTATATTATTATAAGTAAATAAGCATGGATAAGAAAGCTACATGGCAGTAGAAACATTGTAGTAAAGAAGCTGTGACTGTTGAAACACAAATTCTCACCAGCTGCTGAAAACTTAAATACATTGAAAAATAAAATGTCTACTTACTTTGTTTATTCATTTGAATTTTTATTTTTCATTTATTTTGCATACCAACCACAGTTTACCCTCCTTCCTCTCTTCTCATTTCCTCACCTCAACACCTACTACACCCCCATCTACTCTCCCTCCTTTCAGAAATAATCAGGCCTTCCATAGGAATCAATAAAGTTGAGTTCCCAAAAATGTGAGGGATTTATGGACACAAAATTCCATTCCCTAACCAAGAAACTATCTGCAATTGATAACTGATTGTGAAAAATTGTTTTCCCTAGGTATACAAATCACATTTAAGGACATGCACCATGACCAGAAGTATATGGCAATCAAAAAATGAATCTTACTGGTCCTTTGCTTGCACATTTTTGTTTCTGATTTTAGACTTTTATGGTGTGTGTGTGTGTGTGTGTGTGTGTGTGTGTGTGTGTGTATTCTTATGATTTTTCTTTTTTGTTGGTTTTACTACTTCTTATTTACCTGTTTATCATCTAAAAATGAGAAAAAGAGGAAATGTTACTATGGTTAACATTAACATAACATTAGTATGGTATTAAACCAATACTATTGTATTGGTTTAATAAAACGCTGATTGTCTGTTAGCCAGGCATGAAGTGTAGGCGTGGTGACCAGACTAGAAGAATTTTGGGAAGAGGAAAGGCTCAGTCTGCAGTTGTCACCCAGATGCAGAGGAAGCAAGACAAGAATGCTCGCTGAAACATGGTTTCCAGTCACGTGGCTAACACAGACAAGAATTGTGGGTTAATTTAAGGTGCAAGAGTTAGTTAATAAGAAGCCTGAGCTAACTGACCAAGCAGTGTTGTAATTAATATAGTTTCTGTGTAATTATTTTAGATCTGGGAAACTGGAAACGAATGAGAAGTCTCTGCTTACTGAATATAATTGAGTCAATGGGGAGGGAGCAATGATCCAGAAGGAAATGGGGGAGGATAAACCATGAAGGGAATATGTTATATAAAAAGTTTTTATAAGCAAAAATACCTCTTAAATTATCAATTACATCATCTGAATTTATTTTTAAGTAAAGAGCTATAACTTTGACACTGAAAGAAAAATAAACATACTATAAACGGAAACACATATATCATTTAGCATTCAGCTCTAAGTGAAATTGAAAATTCTGAAATTGCTGAAACTTCAATCTTACTATCTACTTCTGAGCACCCTCTTATAAGTGTTAATTCCTTATACTTACTTCCATAACTTGGTTTAAATCATTTCCTTTTTTAGTTGGCCACATGAAGCTATCAAGCTTTGCCTGAGTACTAGCCTCATGTTAATTGGTATACTAAATAAAGAATGTTCATATTGTCTTCAGTTCCCTTATTGCTTCCTGATCTTGATGTCATTTAAAATATCTAAACGCTGTAAGCAGTTTATGTTCTTATATCTCCAAATAAACCTACATTTTAGAGCTGGTTAAACAGCTTTTGTTTTCATTCTTGTTGTACATAAAAATTCACAAGATATGGTATCTGCTTAGTGAATATTTATTGACAGTGAAAATGACAGTAGTGATACATTATGGCATTTAAATAAATCATTCCAATTTAAATAGCTAGAAAGAATTTTAGAAGGCTCATTTATCTATACTATGCATTTAAGAGACAGTTTTGGAGCACAAAACATCATATGTAACACTGTGGGTAGACAGATTAAACTGGCAGCATTTCACAGCTTATCTTTGGAAACAGAGATGTGAAAATTGATGTTGAAAGTAGAGGGGGGTGAGTAGTTGTTTTAGGCAATTACTGTATAGTTTCATAAACTCAACTCAGCCTCTAAGGGGAGTCCAAATTAGTGTTTATATTTAACTAAAATCTTTGCAGATATACGCATAGGCTCTTAAATATCATGAGAAAATATATTCCACAGAGTGTCATGAAGGTGACTAAGAAAATTAATTAGATCAACATTCACAAAGTACCTTGAGTCAGACAATCATGGAAATTAGAGCAGGATAGGACCTTGGAGATCACCTTGTTCAACACCTTCATTTGGCAGATGAGGAAATTGAAACCAGATTGGCAAGAATAATTTCCCAAGGTCGCTCAGATAATTAGAAGTAGAACAAGGCCTCAGACATGAGTATTCACAGTCCTAACTAGAGTCCTTTCAACTGAATAAAGGTCAGACTGCTTCAAGGTTTAAAAACGAAATAGAATAGAGATCTCAGTCATCAAGTACAAAAAGTGAGTACGCTTACAAATAAACTTATAAGACATATCAATTTGTAGAAAATCTATGAGGTATGCATCTACACTTTCATTTAATTTAAAAAGTTTTTAAGAGATACCTACTTCCCCTTAGAAAGCATGTCGTATATTTTATCTAATGATTATTAGCAACGAAATTTTGTGGAAAATGAAGGAAGCATAGTACTGTGACTGGGATAGCTAGTCGGAGTACATAACAGTTCATCTGATTATACCTAAAGGAATTTGCTGTATTTAAAAAACTGAATCTAATGCTTTCAAAATAAAATTACAACTGGATGAGAAGAGAGAAACTAGTTTTATATTTGTCTGTAACTCACTATTTAGTATAGCACAAGGCCAGTCAGCCAAAGGGCTATTTTCTAATCCTTTTCTGCAGTTAAAATTATCGAAGGATAAGTTAAGCTGTCTACATTGAAACTGGTATAATATATTCTGCATGGGACCAGGTTTTCTTAGAAAAACTGAACTGCTGGAATTACAGTGACAGCTGAAATCGCTACTATAATATGCTTGAAGAGCCATATATGTTTCCAAGACCTATAACAACAGTAAGATAGAATGAGACTCCCTAACACTGAAACACACTGAACAGCCTTGATAGCCTATTCACTCGTAAAAGAGATACTTCTATTTTCACATTAGTAATTGAGTCCTTTTCTTCACCTTTTAACAAACAGCTGAAATCAATTTGACTGATCAATTAAGTGTTAAAAGGTAGAAGCACAATTGGATTCAATAGTAAGACTTTGAATTCATCTGGATAATTATGCAACTGAAAAACATGTTATGTACAGCTATGCTTTTACTTTTACATTCTGTCAAACCCTGAGTTAGTTTTAAACAAACACTTTGATTTGACTTCATTTTCTTCACATTGGGTCCATGGAACTTAATACCATATTATAGTGAGCTCAATCCCATGTTCCCTTTTCTAAGATGATGTCAGGACTTTCTTTGTTCTTCTGGTTACTTCCCAAGGGCATTCTATTAGTGTAGCACCACTGTCATGCAGAACTACAGCTCTGTGTGCATGTCTACTTTCTACCTCAATACTACAATTTCCTTCCTGAGCTGAGAGAAAATACTCAGTGTCTCTGACTCTTCACTACTCATGAATTCTCAGATATGCATGTGAAGTTCCTATGCACTCTTTGTGCCTTTGTTCAAATGTTACCACTTTAGAGAGATTTCATATGTAAAAATAAAGCTCTCAATCTCTTAAAGTGTTTCTTAAATTTTGATGTAATGTGAAATTGATTCTGCATTTGTTGCTTATGCTCCTACTTTTCCTTTCACTCTTTTAAAGTGGACCTAAAACTTTACGTAATCCTGCTTTTTTTCAGATTAGAAGATAGATACATTTTCTGCCTTTATTAATGTTCTGTGGTGGTGTTGTGACAAAGCTCAAACAGTTACTCTGGCAATCATTAAAAGAGTAATGCCTCTCTCACACAGGTGAAGAATTTAATTTGATCATAAATAGTACTCATTTATTTCTTAAATGTGTGAATCCTAACCTCAACCAATCTTGGCATTATGTTTAGTATTTTTTAAATAAAAATGGGGGTAAATTATTAAATTGTATCTTTAAAAGAGAATTAATTAAAACATTAGCTAACACATATAATACCATTTAAAATGAATTTATATTTAATCCTGAGATAAATGGGTAATAATATTTTTGAAATTATTCGAATCTCTTTTATTAACACATGTTAATATTTAATTGTTATTTTATAATAAAAACATAGCTAGATCATATTCATTCCTATTAATATACTCATGTTTTTCAGGAAATGGAACATCAATTTATTCTCTGTTTTGTTTTCTAAGTAAAACATAACTCATTAAAATATCTTTATGTTCAACAAATTGTGAAATATTATATTATTTGAAGTTATGTTACATTATCTGCTTAAACAAAATGCAAGAATTAAAAGTACTTACTTGAAAATAATGGTAATGTAGACTTTTTCTAAGAGAGAGTTCTAAATGTGAGTTTTTGCAACATGTTTATTTTTATCCAGTCTTCTTTCATCTTTACAACTCTGAATGCACAGGTTTGCCAAATTACATTAATTAAGTTTTGTTTCTCTCACAATTGTGTGATTGAATAACTGGATGTTACAACAATTAGAGAAACCTTCACAGTGGCCAAATGAATTTTTTTTTACCAATTACAGGATAATAAAAGTCATTCATATCAGTCCTTTTTAAAAAGTACTAAAATGGATGCACAATTCATCCTGGTATTGGAAGTCCTGGATTTAAGGGAAGGTTGAAAATGCACAGGAGAGTACCTATTTCCCTGGGACTAAAATACAGAATCCTTGATAAATAATTTCTTGCAGATGGATGGAGTAGAATTGTCCTTATGGTATCTGTGATACAATAGAGTAAACTGTTCAACAATTCAACATATAGTTTAAAAACCAATAGACTGGGATGAACTAAAAGCTAGAGGCAAATATAAGACTTCTCAGTTCTCTGGTTCAAAAATGACATATACACTAGTGGTGTTCTCAATCCACTCCATAAAAACAGGTTATAGCCTCACATACCTATTGTGAAATAAGAAAAATATTAGCGTTTGTAAACATGGTTACTCAGTAGTCATTAAATGTCTTAATAATAAAGTGAAATTCTTTTTTATTATTTTATTTTTATTAAAATTTAATACAATCTTTTCTCATTTTACATAGTTATCCCCATTCCCACTCCGTCCCCATCTCTCACTCCATCCTTCCCTCTATCTCCCAATTCATTCCTTGGAAAGGGTAAGGATTCCCTTGGCGAGTCAACAAAGTCTGAGACTGCACTTAGAGGCAGTACCAAGACCCCCTCCCTATATCTAGGTTAATCAAGGTATTCCTGCAAAGAGAATGTGCTCCTATACACCAGTTCAAGCACTAGGAATAAATCTTGGTCCCACTGCCAGTGGCACTACATACTACTCAAGCCTCACAACTATTTCCCACATTAATTGGGTCTACTTGACGGATATACCCACAGAAACAGCTCACCTGAGCTAGGGAGAGCTCACTGACTCTGAACTGACTGTGGGGGAAGCTGCATAGGACCAAACAATAGGGAAATTCTTAATTTTGTTGTTTGTGTTTTTCCTATAAAAAAACAGAACTATAAGATAAATATTGCATTTGTTTGTGGTAAAAATCTTATAGCATGATGAGACTATGCACACACACAGGCACACATGTGTATATATATATATATATATATATATATATATATATATATATAAAGGTTATTATTCATAAAATAATTAAAGAAGAGCAAACAGACAGAAATTGATTAACCAATAAAATTCAGCATTCTCTATTAAATTTAGTTTTTAAATAGCTATGTTACTATCTGTTTATTAGAAGGGAAATTTTCTAGTTATGTCAGAAAATAGTGGTGACATGTGATCGATTTTTGTTTACAATACACACCATCTATAAATAAAACACGTTCTTTATACTTACTGTTCCTTTTTATTTATTATTGTTAAATGCAAGTAAAAACAAAGACAAAAATGGGATAATTTTCCTTATACTAGGGGAGTTCAGAAAATTATGAAGAACAACACACCCTAAAACCCAACTTTGAAGTATATGTAATACAAGTGGTTTTAGTAGAAAATATATGTTTAATATAATCAGTGCTTGGAAAGCCTTTAAAGCATCCACTTAATCATGAAGTTTGAACAAATGATGTATAACATTTATGCCACCAAGGATTCCACAGTGGCATGTACAAAATTTCAAATAATTCAAGATCTTTTTGATGCCTTTTAGTATGGTTTGATGAGAAGAAGCAATTAAAAGGTCTGATTTCATTGACCAAGTCTATCATGGTTTTACAGAACAGAAGGAATAAAAATTTCACTGTGTTTTTATCTATACACAATCCAATTTCAGCCAAAACATAAGAAAAAAAAGCTTCATTTTTCTTGGTGGTTCTACAGCCTGAAAACCACCGCTTTATTTTTGTCATAGCAGGACGGCCTCTTATTAACCATAGACGTGTGAGGAGGTCACTAACAAATATCTCCCCTTCTGTTCCTTCTTTCAGACAGATTCCTCTACACAAACTAATTCTGAAATTAATCCAGCTTAGCTAGTAATTTGAAAACAACCCAGAAGTGTCTTTTCAAAGTCAAATGATAGTAATTTTATTGTCTAGTAGATGAGGAGTGCATGGAGAGACGTATTTTTAGCCATCAACATTCTATGGGCATAGAACCATAATTTTAGTTTGCACTGCTCCATTATTCATTGGTTTGGGGATACTTGTAATTCATGAAGTAGATAATTACGGCATTATATTCTTTTAAATGGCATCAAGAATCCAGGTGCAGTTTCTGAAAACCAATGACAATAAGCCAATCTGTGTTTAGAGTAGTCTGTCTATTGTGAAGTATGAGCACGATATTGACATACATGATTGACACTTATAAATGGCATAATGCTAACAACCAACAGGTTATTCCTAAGTAACTATCTAGCAGTACTCTTTACATCTTTAGTATTTCTGCCCAAGAGTCAGAAGGAATCTTGAATGTCATATTAACATTACGCTTAACAGTGAATCACAGTGAAAATTGTGTACATAAACTGAAAAATCTAAAGTAAAGTTGAAATTTGAAGAAAATAATGATGATCCTTGGATGCATAAAACAGTCATGGTAAATTTTAAAATACCATCAATCTATTTTCAATTTAAAAGGAGGGAAAACAGAAATAATGTAATTTCAATGCAGGTTTTGCAATTGGAAAAAACAAAACAAAACAAAAACCCCATTATGTGTTACAGGCACAAAGGTCCTTGTACTCCTAAAAACGCACTCAAAGAACCGGGAATGTTTATTGAACACTAATGTCACAATCAAATACCTGCATTCTGTTCTGAAAGCTGAGAGCGGAGATTGATTAAAAAAAAAAAAAACCTGGTGATCTTTTGCTGTCTGAGGAGACCTCAACCTAATTCCCCAGAATGATTATCCATGACTCTTCCTTCTCTAGACCATTACCCTCTCTTAAGTTAGATGTCACAAGTACTTAATAGTCTTTATCACTTATAAAATAGACCTCGGTAGATTCTAGGCCCATTAGCTACAGAAACCACCTTCATGGTCACATATACGTTGGAAAAGTTGATATAGCCACACCTTAAACTTCATTGTCCACCTGGCATTGGACTGATTGAATTGCTGTTGCCTGGAAACCTTTTCCAAAATTCCGTTTTAACTATACTGAGAATGAAACTTTTGGCATTCGACTTTACAATGTCTGACCCAGGATGGTGAAGTCAGTTTCTCCTGGGTTTTCATTCTTCTCTTTGCAACTGCAGGAATCCCTCAATCATGCTGAACTAAAGTCATTCTTTAGAAGCAGTACTTTTAAGATGAATGTTTCTCTTCCTTAATTATGACTTATCTCATGAATTTGTTAATTCACAGTATTGCTGTTGTTATACTTAGAGACAAAGAGTTTTCCAGGAAGAACTGGAAAAGCATATCTCAATACCAATTGTACTTTCTGTCTCTGCAGTTTCTTCCCTCCTTTGTTCCTTTCATTTCTTTCTTCCTTTAGTTTTCTAAGCTTTAGATTTGTTTATCTCTCTGACCTACAGGTTTTTTGAGTGAACAAGAGAGCTGAAAGATACAGAATTTTGATAAAACAAATGAGTTTTCCCTTCAAAATTATTAAAAAAATCAAATTTTTATTTCTTCAGTCTCTCCCTGAGAATATGTCCCAACTTCACGTTTCTTCACATTCTGAGCTGAGGCTGTCAGGACTTTAGAACTGACACACATTCTTCATGTTTTGATATTTTAAAATTCAAATTAACTGTTTCATAACAAAAACATTTCTGTTTCTTTCTTGTAAGGTAGCTTGTTAACTAGATTAAAAGTTTTTAACTATGATAAGCTGATCTAATTAGCCTTTCAATTTCTTGTCAAAGCAGGGGAAACTTGCTTTCTGGCAATAGGTCTGGAGAAAAGCAGGTCATGTGTCCTGGTGACACCTGCCCAAATTTCACAAATAGTTACGTATGTTGGTAACTTATTTTATTTGGGACCTATTTAAAAGCATTGCTATTACATCATAATTTTCTTAATACTATGGTTGTCATGCATTTTGGAGTACTGCCAGTAAGTGGCTTTACAGCTGGAAAGTACATATCTCAGTCAGTTTTGGAATTTATTTTCATAGGTAGATTACTAATAGTGCAGTGTGACAGGAAAAGAAAGTTACTATTTGAAAATCTTTGAAAACAGATGATCTTTCCATTGTTGCCCATTTTATTTATAAGATACTGTTGCCCCAGATGCCTGTGGAAGAAGCTCATCAAAAATGCAAAATCATCACTTAGCATTACTGAGTAATTGCATTACACAAAACTACAAGAATTAAGATGAGTATGGTGTAGTTTCCTTCCCTTCTTACCTGTATCATACTTTCTTTTACCTCACTATTTATTTTACTCCTCATATCACATAGAAAAGTGTTGAACATGCCATCTTTCTTGTTGGAGATGGATTTTCCTTTAAAGCCATGAAGTATGGTGGAACATTACATTTGTCAAAGATAAAATGGTGACAGCGACTCTATTCTGAGCCTATGTCTTTTTTTTCTTAGTTAACAAATCATATATTTAATATACTTAAAATAACATATATATATATATATACTCATAGTAAACAAATAAAAATGATCAAATCTGAGAAATCTGCCAGAAATACAACAACAAACAAATGAAAAGTTACATTAATTTTCAGTAAAATTTAGAATTTCTAAACATCAAATGATTGCCTATAATCATTAAACTTTACATATGCATTTAGTAGTGGTTTTTAAATAAATAGTCATACAGCAACAACTTTTAGAAACAAACTACTCCCAATTTCTTTGCTATGTCTATTTTTTCTCATCTTGTTACTTCACTGATTTCATTTCCATTCTATATTCTTTATAAGCTTTATGTTTTTTCACTCTCATCTTGGACATATGCTGTGGTAGAAGCCAATTATCATTCCATTAGGATATTTAAGGAATATCTGGATAGGACCACCTGCCAGAAGTCCCTGAAATCCAGCCAATGCTATGCAGCAGAGTCAGATAGGAAGTGGTTTTCTTCTACTTGGGTAATCATTTTATGTCTGCATTTGGGCTGACAGTTAAGATGCAGATTAATAAAAGTGTGCATATGAGCTTATTCAAACTACTTAGCGTTCTATGCAAATAAATTTTATAATAATTTATATATTTACAACTAATTATTTTATTTTGTATTATTATAGGTATTTCACCCCACAGGATTTATATCTGCCATGAGAAATTATAAATAATGAGTAAAATATTTAATAAATACCTGCTATGCCTTTTGTGAAGTAAGTTATGTAGATTTAATGAGATATTCCTTCTTTAAAAGTCAGATGTATTAACCACGATGTAATACATATGGAAGGTATTAAAGGAAGTATAGAAGGACCTCACCAGGGAATGGGTAGAAAACTTAGTAGATGGAAAATGCAAAATATTCTTTACTGTGTGAAATTCACACTATGGAGAAGAAAATGTTAATATTATTGAACTATATACATATATGTATGTGTACACTCTGCATTTCAACAAAAAAGTGAGAAAATCCAGGAGCTATTGAGTTCAAGGCTAGCGTGGTTTAAAGACCTAATTCTAGGACATACTCTGAAACTACAAAGAAACCTCATCTTGAAAAACCAAAAATCAATCAATGAACCAACCAAACAAAATAGTGCAGGTCTGACATGGATGTGCACCACATTCACTGTTATATACTACAGCATTCAGTTTAGTATTTTTATGGGACACCTGAGTATATGAACAAGTGAGTCTCTTGATTCTTGTGCTTTCTATTAGGGTTCTTTCCTTTTTGTTGTTTTGCCTTGTCCAACATGAATGTGATGACTTTCTTTTATATAATTATATCTTATTTTGTTGAGGAATATTATTTTATGGTGTGCTGCTCTTGTTTATGCTGCATTTGTTTATCTATGTGAAGAAGTATTATAGAGTTGGAATTCATGTGGGCAACACTCATGATCTTCTGTCTACTTAAATCTTCTCTCATTGGCAAGCTAGGCTAAGGAAAGGTGTAGGAAATAACATCATGACTGCCATAGTAGCCTTGCAGATCTGTGTTCGTTTGTAGCTTTGTAGAGAGAGCAGCAACAGGGACACCTAAGTGTAAAGATTCATAAGACTCATCATGGCCTGTTTAAATTCGATGAAATTATGAACAAAACATAATATTTGCCTATAGAGGTTTGTTTTCAATTAGTAGTAAGACACAGAAGAAAATGAATGTTTTATGTCCTAATTGTAGGATGAAGTCAGAAAGTGAATCTGTAACATTGCTAGTCAGAGGAGAGTTAAGAAAAGTTGTAATGAAATAAATGAACATTTTAATGAATTCCAAGCAAATCAGGGTAGGAAATAGGATCACAAAAATTGGGAAAGGATCAAATATTCTGTGCAAACTTGAATATTATCCATTTGTTCTATATTGTCAAAAACATTTCTCTACCATAACTTTATTTCAGATATTGTTTGTTTTGAATATGCCCCTATACATTGCTTTTTTGTGCTTAATAGTTCTTGCATTTTTATTTTCATTGTCATATATATCTGTGTTTACCTAAATATTAGGCATCATAACAGCAAGGCAGAAAATGAACATGTATCCATGATAGCATAATGAGGATTATGTGCTTATTTTTGATAAACACCTGGGTTGTCTACCATACAAATTCAATCTGGAATTCCTTCAAGCTCTTGTTTACTATGCTCAATAATGTGTTCCAGAGAGTTGTTTTATGCATATGAACCTATTATTAACTAATTGATCACTTGAAATCATACAACTCTATGGAAAACTTTTAGTTAATTTTTTATGCAAACCAGAAATTTGGATCACACACAGTTTGGACATTTTGTCCATATCACACCAAGCCTTTTGTCTGGGAAAATGCTGAAATGAAAGCTGAAGGATATGTTTTCTAACTTTGTGAAATGGAGTGAGCTGTATTTCAAAACAAGGCTTAAATACTGAACTAGTCACACAATTTGAGGATAACAAAATTTGCATCCTGTTGTTTCATTCATCAGAAGTACTGGCGGCCTCTTTACTCGCATAGCGTAACCCTATTCATATCAACAGCTTAAGACACTCCAGTTTGCCAAGATTCACAGGTGCTGCTGGCACAGAGTGTCGCAATAGACTGTCATTCCTGCCTTGCGGGAAAGAACAAATCCCTATTCACAAGAGAGGAATAAACTTACAACAGGGAGTCTATTTTTTTTTAAAAAAATATTGGAAGCCAATTCAGTTTGGAATTTGAGCAGTTGTACCTCCTTGTAAAAACAGGTGCAGAATGATACACTGACTCTCTTGTAAATATCTGTGAAAGAATCCTTCCCTTCAGCGTTTTAATGCCATGTTCTGTTTGCTGAGATCTGCTGTTCATGCATCTTCCAAATTAAATAAATCAATTTTTTTGGAGACTGTACCCTATTTATTTGACTAATGAAAATATCAAATTGCAGTTGATTTATTGCCATTTTAAATTTTAGATACTAAAATACCAACACATTTTATAAAATTGGCTATTCTTAAATTTAAAAGAACTTCTGAAGTTTATCAATGTTGTGACTCTTAGCTATTTTCAAGAAGAAGGTGATTTAATATTGAGGCTTTGACACTATATGCTGCTGTTTCAGACCATGTCATGAGAAGTTTTTAGTGAGAAAAAAGTGCACTGAGTTAGTCTCATGTGTTGGTCTCACCAACCATCATTTCACACACATTGACTAATGACATACCTCTTCATCTTTAACCATCTATTTCCTCATCTGTACAATGTAGTAATCCACATGTATGTCCTTCATAAGCTTGATAAGAGGTGAGAAAAAGGCTGTATATGTAGGAAAACACAAAAAACTAATAGAGAACCTTATAAAATGGTGAAACATAAACACTCTTTTCTCAGAATAAATTGTGAAAAATATTACTTTCAAATCTTCCCCTGGTAAAGATATCTTATGAATCCAATGACTTACCCACTAAAGAGTACTGTCCATCAATTAAATTTTAATAAAGTTTAAGTGACATCTTCAAAATGCATCATGAAGACATTAAAACAAGAAGCGGCACTCTCAATAACCATGTTCATGTTTACAATAAATATTTCTGAGGAAGTTCATGTGTTATGATATAAAGATTGTTATGAGAAGAAAATAAGAAGATAATTTGAGAAAAAGTTATTAAAACATTCAAGAAATCATTTTATCCAACTCAATAAATGGAACATTTGTGAAAATCTGAAATGATATTTTTATATCATTGGCTATAGGTGGACACTTTTCAGTACCCCCTAGCTAGAAAGTATAAATCCTCTCTCTGAGAATTTAGATGTTATAGGACCTAAGAAGATTGTTCATATATGCATAGTTTATATAATATACAGATAAATAAAAAATAAAATAAATAAATATTTTTTTCAAACTTTTCATTGAAGAACTTAACTGGTATTCAGCCTATTTATTATTTATATTTTATTTTAGTATGTGTCTGTCTTTTCTTTCTCTTCACCAAAGGTACCACTTGAAAAGCCTAGTGGCCTTGGATGTTCACTGCAAGTGGTTTGTGAATTTGTTCTTTTAGTTCTCAGGGGCAATTTCTCAGCAACATATTTACAGTTAGTTTTGATTCCCTCATTTCTTTTTCAGATTTTTTTTTGTGTATTGGAGGACTACTGATTTTTTTAATAGTTAAACTTGCGTACAGCTACTTCACTAAAGATGATTATCAGCACAGGAGTTGTCAGATATAATTTATAGGATTGTTTATGTATACTAATATATCATCTGCAAATAGCAATTCTTTGTCTTTTTCCCTTTCAATTTGTAACCTCTATCTCCTTTTGTTGTCTTACTGTTCTAGCTAGAACTTCATTTACTCTATTGAATAGATATGGAGAGTGAGCACAGCATTGTTGTCACTGAATTTAGTGGAATTGCTTTGAGTTTCTCTTCATTTAACTTGATATTGTACACAGGGCTTGCTGAAAATTGACTTTATTATGATTGGGTATATCTTTTGTATACTTGTTCTCTCCAAGACTTTTATCATGAAAAGGTCTTGGATTTTGTCAAAGGATTTTTTCCATATCTAATGAGATTGCCATGTGTTTTCTCTTTAAGTTTGTTTATATGGACAGATTTGCATATGTTAAACCATCTCTACATCACTGAGATAAAGCCTACTTAATGATGGTAGATGATCTTTTGATGTGTTCTTTGATTCAGTTTGAGAGAAATTTATTGACCATTTTTGCATCAATGTTCTGGAGGGAAATTGGTCTGTTATTCTCTTTCTTTGCTAATCCTTTGCATGATTTGGGAATTAGGACAACTGTTGTTTAATAACTTAATTTGGAAATTTTCCTTCTATTTCTATTTTTTTGGAAAACTGAGACTGGTATTTGCTCTTCTTTGAAAATCTAATAGATAAAAATCTGGTATTAAAAATCTGATCCAGTGCTTTTTGTTTGTTTGGGACACTTTTGTAATGTTTTCTATTACCTTAGGGGTTATAAGTCTATTAAGATTATTTATCTGATCTTTGTTTAACTCTGCTAAGTGGGATCCATCAAGAAAATTGTCTATTTCTGTTAGATTTTTATTTTAGAATAGAGGAATAAATTATGGCTTATAGATTCTTTAGAATTCCTAATATTCTGTTGCAATGTCACACTTTTCATTTCTCATTATGTTAATTTAGATACCATCTCTCTATCTGTAAATTAATTTGGATAAGTGTTTGAGTCTCTTGTTGTTCTAGAGCTTCTGGGTGTCCTGTTCAAAAAAAAGTTAAATATTATTTAACTTTTGAAAGTACTTTTCATTAGTTTATGATGAAAATTTCAACAATAATTTATTTTAGGATTTTAAAATATATAGTGAGTTATTTTTATCTGTAGATGGAGAAGGACACCTCATACTCATCTATCAAAATTTTTTCAGGATGGTTTTTAATTCCTTACCATGTATGCCCCAAACTCAATGGAACCCAGGTTTGTAAAAGAGAAATTACTAAATCTTAAACTATACAATGTCCCTGACACATTAACTATTGGAGACTTAATATATCACTCTCATCAATGGAAAGGTCATTCAGACAGAAACTAAACAGATAATTAATGGAGCCAACAGAAGTTATGATTCAAATTAACCCAACAGAAATCTACAGAATATGCCACCCAAAGGCAAAAGAGTATACCTTATTATCACCTCATGGAACTTTCTCCAAAATTGACCACATACTCAGTCACAAAGCGAGTCTCAACAGATACAGGAAAACTGAGACATCTCCCTGGTATTATATCAGACTAGCGTGGAATAAAGTTGTATTTCAAAAAAGAAACAACAGAAGATCTACAAAATAGTAAAAACTAGAAAACTCTTTACTGATTGACTTAGGTTAAGGCAGAAATAAAGGAAGAAATTAAGGACTTCTTAGAATTGCACAATAATTCACAACATACCCAAAATTATGGAACACAATGAAAGCAGTGTTAATAGGGAAATTCATAGTACTAACAGCTATCCTAAAGATTTGAAGATATATCACTCAATAGATTTGTGTATCAAAGCACATTTTAATCTATTCACATATAATTTTAGAATCTTCAAGTTAATTTTTTCCCTTTCAGCATCTCATTGATTTTTCGTCCATACTCTAATTTTTAATGTATTTGATTGAGTTGTCACTTTTCTAGAAGGAAAAGCTAGATACCTGGTTTGTATGCCTAAGTTAATTAATCTTTCATTTGGCGATTTATGTATGTATATGACTTGCTATTCTTACCAGCTGTCCTCTTCTGGTTCTCCTAGAGCCAAAAGATTTATGATTTCAAACCATAAGATTTCAGAAAGTTGAACTATGGTCCAGGAAACAACTGTTTGGCCTGCCTTGAGTTACTGCAATAGAACAGGGAAAAACCTGGGCCTATAATTTGCAAATGCTGTCATTCTTCATCTTGTCTATGGAATGATGATGCCATAATGTACATCTTTTATCTTTTTTCTAGTACCCATAAACACAATCAAGGAGATAGAAGAACACAGAGAATCTGGAAATTCCTTGTTGAAGTAAGGATATCTGAAATGAATTAGTTAAAAATTACTGACAGTGAAATAGAAAGAGCCCATATAATTCTTAAGCATCAAGTTTATTTTGTGTTTAGTCTTTTGCATCTCTTCTTGACCTCTGCGTCCACCCTTCCTTGCTCCTTTTATGTCACTCCTCACTACTTCCTTAACACTTTGTTTCTTTCTTTTTCTACATCCTTCCCTTCCTCTGTTACTTCCTCACACTCTCTATCAAATATCTTTTCTCTTTTTCTGTAAACTGTATTATGTAAATTGTATAATGTTTTACTTTCCCTCCTGCTCTTAGTAAGTTATATAAGTTTAATTTCATACGTTCTTTTTTCTTTTACCTTTTTTTCTTTTCTTTTTTTTTTTTTTTGATTGTCAATACAGGGTTTTTCTGTAGTTTTTGGTGCCTGTTCTGTAACTATCTCCGGTAGACCAGGCTGGCCTCGAACTCACAGAGATCTGCCTGCCTGTGCCTCCCAAGAGCAGGGATTAAAGGCGTGTGCCACCACTGACAGGCAGTTTCATACATTCTTTAATATATTACCAGATAAGTTTCTTATATGTGTGTTTGTGAATATATATATATATATATATATATATATATATATATATATTATTTGGAGTTACTTGTTTATATCTGGTAGTATTTTTCTGAATGTATGTAATTGTAATACATTTCTGCTTGGTGAACACAGAGGTTAGCAGAAGATATTGAATGCTCTAGAAATTGGGGCTATGGATAGCTCCAAGGTACCATGTGGGTTCTGAGAACCAAACTCAGGTCCTCTGCAAGAACAGTAAGTGTTTTTAACAACAGAGATGTTAGACTTATATTATTATTTGGATTAGCCATTTCACTTTTTCTGTGACAGATTGTTGCACTCATTTTAGTTTTAATCTAAGAATATATAAGATCTCCAAATGCGTTTTTACTTCCTTATTTTGTATTTCATTATGCAGTGCTTCTTCATGAACTGAGCACAATCTCCAAATTCTTTGGGATGTGGGGTTAACAGAAATATTAGTGGTAGCTAAAGCTCAGAGTTCACAAACCTATCTGTAGAGAAATAGAACCAACCAAATTGGGCATTCTTTTAAGTTAGGAAAATCACATAAAATGTTAAGAGCACTACTTGACACAGTCTGAGCTTAACATACATTGGTTAATATCTAATAAGGCAGTTCTCAGTATGGAGTCTGCCCCTAAATTATCTTCTTTATAAAGGTTTATTTTGTGGCAGTACACCAAGGGATACTATTGACTGCAATGAATGATCCCTCCATCTGCTATATTAGCAGATGTGACAGTTGTAAGCTGATTAATTTTTCTTTCATACCTGCTTGTTTTATATAATTGATTTTTATAGAAGTCTGTATTTATTTCTACTTGTGATTTTTATTTAGTAACTCCATAGAGCAAAAAATAACTCTAGTGGATCATCTTGAAAATAAATTCTATTACACCGTAGTCATGAATGTTTCTTAATATTTGAAATGTAGTTAGCTGGCATGCACATATTCGTATATGAGTTGAAGAATAATGCAGTGAGTGTGTTTGAACTGTCTTGTATGCATATGCCTGTGTGTGTTACTCTCTGTGTCTCTATGCACATGAATATACAAATATATACCTTAGCTTTGGTAGTATTTTTGTTATTAAGACTTTTGATTTTCAATTCATTTATAGCAAGCTTTTCTATTTGTATTAACTGATTTTATTAGCATTCAATAAAAGACTTGATCCACTTTTTCCTTAAAGAAATATATATGAAGTCTCCCTGTTTTTTAAAAAATAGAATCCAAAACGATCTGACCTTCATTTTCTCTGTGTTCCTTTGCAACCATAATATTCTTTTGTGCTGTCCTGATTGTCACTGTCTGTAGTGCTTCTGGATGGTAAGAAAGTTTTTATTTCAATTGTCATTGATTTTTGAATGTATTCATTTTCTTTATAACTTGGGTTTGCCATCTTAAATCAAGTACTTCAAGATATTTCTCAGGGTTAGCTATATATAGGTAATGTTTCATTTTTATGTTCTTGACTCATAAAGCCATTTGATTTTAGAAAATAGTTTCTTGGTTTTATACTTAGAGATGAAAAATTGATTTTGTCATATACAATTTTAATAACTGAGTGTATGTGCATGTACACACAGGATATGAATTAATACTTTTTTAGTGTTTATGGTCTCATAAGGATGGTAAAATAGCCAATGGAAATAGGGGAATCTAATGTATCTAATTGGATTTGGCAAATGAGCATTTGTTTAAATATAAAGTACCTTAATAGAGATACCTCAGACCACTCAGCATGTTAGATATGAAAAAAATACTACCTGAAAAATTTTCTGATGTTTATTTGAAGTACAAAATAGAATTGATTGTAATTAATGCTATCATTGAGAGCAGTGGTTCTTAGCATGTGAGTTATGACACCTTGGAGAATAGTATATATGATACCCTGCATATCACATATTGACATTATGATTCACAAAGGTAGCAAAATTACAGTTATGATGTAACAACAGAGTAATTTTATGGTTATGAATCATTAAAACATGAAGAACTCTATTAAAAGATAGCAGCAGCATTAGGAAGAAAGAGAAACCCCTGGTAGAATAAACAATATTTTAAGAAATATTTCTTATTAATAATTGATCTAGTGACATTTTCATTTATGACATGGAGATAGCTAATACTATTTATATAAAATCTAAGATTATTTTGTATAGTAGGAAAAAAGATACTAATGCATTTCCCAAAGAATCAGAGCTGTAAATTTTTTTCTATTTGTAATTGCAAAAGGTGTTAATGAATGTCTTGTTTATGTTTATTTTGTATGAGGATGAAAAAATATATGATGTATATCAGTGATTCCACAGAATCTCTAGATGGACTTATGAATGAAATAGGAAACAGACAAAATAGGTTTGAATACGGATAAACGTTATAACTTCAGGAATGAACTGTTTTGGAAGGAAGAGTGTAATAACCACTGCACTTACCTGTGAAGGCGATACCTGTGCTTGGTGAAAGAGTGTTACGACTCTAGTTAATTGTAAACATTGTGTTAAAGTCAGATCATGATTCTTTAAGAGTATTATTCCAGAAAGTGAGCATAGTTTGGGGGAAGATTTTTTACCCCGCAAATTTCTTATTCAAATAATATTACAATTCATTTTCTTTTTCTAAAATGACAGAATTTAGCATTTGGCAGGCATACATCGTTGATTTTCAAGGAGAGTTTTTAACACTCATTTGTCTCTGCTTGCCTTACCACAAGTATTTTTAAAATTTATATATTTTTGTGCAACAGGTTAAGAAATAAGCATGAGCATTTTTCAAACCTTTCGTGGATTACTGGGAACACTCCTGATCACTTTTACATTGAAGATGAAGTGAGAGATGGCCACACACTGATATTTTGGAGAGGCTTTTCTTTACTGACTATAAGACATCAGCTCTGTATCTTTAAACAAATTTTGCTACAAACATGATGGAAAAGGGGGATTCTTTATCTTAAGAAAAAAAGAACTTCATTTTAAGAGCTACATGACTGTGTTATAAGTGTTAGGTCACTGTTCTGGAATTTTCTGCTTTGTTCTGCTTCTCACATATGATTATTTTATGCAGATACTCTTTTTGTATCCCAGGAAACTGTTCCAAGAAAAGAATAAAACTGCTGTGGTGGTCTGAATGAAATAGCCCTGAAAAATTCGTACGTAATGGCATTATTAGTGGCATCACCTTGTAGGAGTAAGTGTGGCCTCACTGAAGGAAGTGTGTCACTAGGAGTAGGACTAGGTTGCAGAAGTTCAAGCCAGGCCTAGGGCTCACTGTCTCTCCCTGCTGCCTTCAAATCCAGATTTAGAAAACTCAGCTCCCTGTCCAGCATCATGTCTTCCTGCATGCTGCCTTGCTTCCCACCATGATGACAATGGACTAAATCTCTGAACTGTAACCCAGCCCCAATTAAATGCTTTCTTTTATAGCAGTAGTCATGGTCATGATGTCTATTTGCAGAGATGAAAATCTTAACTAATATAACCACTATCCACCATTATCCCACTTTCCTAGATAAATGGATTCCCCTATCTCTTTGAATTGAACACCATTCTACTAAGACATTCTGTTCAAGTAGCCTTATCTCCTTAGAAAACTTAGATAAATATCATCAGAGAAAACTTAGGTATAAAAGCACATTGAAATGAAAAATTTGAGAGATTGTCTACATATAATAAAATAAATACCCTGTTTTTAAAACATAGAGTAATTACTAACTAAACAGTAATGAACAAGGTGTTTCTAGGATGCTATGTATTTAAATTTTCTTAGTAAAAATTGAAGAAATATAAAAATAAATTATATTAATTTATAATTTAATTGAGTTTTATAATATTCCTTCAAGTCATCACATACTGAATATTATTCAACAACAATAAATTATTTTTAATAAATGTTTCTACATGTTTTTTAAATATTTTTCTATAAATATAAAGAAGAAATTATTATTCTATAAACCTATGTGCAAAAATCATAAAATGTTTATACAGCTTCATATAAAGCTGCTTTGAGGAAAAGTCTTTTATATTAATATATAAATGCTAATTTTAATTATAAGGCCATTTAGTAAGGTCTTTTTATTGTTATAATGCAAATTTGTATGTAATCAAGCAAGTATGGCTGAGAAAAATGAAATTTTATTCCCCTCTAAAATAACAGTATCAACACAAATAATTAAAAAATGTTGTTATCAAGGAAATCAGACTCTATGCTTCTTAACAAGTATCTTAATACCAACTTTTACCTACAACTATGATGTGTATTTTTGTCCAGGAAGGAGAGAGAGAAAATGATACTAACCTGCCCATTTTTAAGGGACTGATTTAAACTAAATGTATGTAATCAGTTTCTTTGTATTACTTTCACTTGATCAGAATTTCTCATTTGTCACTCTTAAAGGCAAACAGGGTCTTCATGCCTGATGCAGCACAGGCTTAGGTCAAATTCATGTAGTTGTTTTGACAAAGGAAGACAACATGAGTCAATTCATCATCTGGGTTTTTAAGTCTTTTTGGGAGAAAAAATAGTCAGAAACCTCAAAGAACAATTTCTGCTTCTATGGGTAGGTATCCATGCTGAGGAATAAGATATGGAAGTGATTCTATAAGTAATAGACAGCCTAAAACAATGTTCACAGAATGCAAAGAATTTTTGTATGGATTTTGCATTTTATATCTTGGCACCTAAAATAACTGTGAATCGTCTTGCTTAAGGCATATTATATATAGAAGAAAGTTGTTAGTGTGTATTTATAGAGATATGCTTACATAACAACAGGAAGTTGCAATATTTAATAATATTATTGATTGAGAATTTTAATGTCACTTCTTATCGCTTAACTGTTTATATTAACATAGAATCTAGAAATAGGAAAGCTATGGTGTACACTGAGATGTAGAAGTTGCTAAGGAAAAGCATCATACAACTAAGGTATTTTCTTTCTTTGGAATTTTTTTAATTGACAGAACTTAAAGTAAAAATTATTATTACTCAAAACAGAAATGAATGAGAACATCACATCAAGACAAGCAAGTGTCATATTCAAGTTCAATATTAAAAATCATACTTTTAAAGAGGAGAAATTTGGAATTATAGTATCTTCCTTTATGAACCTAACACCTTCTTGAAACAAAACCTTTTTTCGTAGGTTCAATAATAACAGTAACAATCCAGATGCTTTACTGTAGTCTGATAACATTTATTCTGTAGACTTATAGAGCTAAATTAACCAAGCCAACATTTTTCAAATGACTAATGCATGTATATGCTTGTGTGGGTAGAAAATCAGTTCAAATTACAAAATGGACAAAATATTGTGTGTAGCTGTCATAAAAGGCTAATGATACCGTTTAGATTTCATATTATATTACTAGTTACTGAATTTTTGTGCTTAGTCAAAGAGTATTATTTCCAATTATCTGGAAAGACTATTACAATACTAATCACTGCAAAAATATCTGTAGGTTGCTACAAGTACAGTTTTGAGTGCTTGCATATATAACATCTTAAAAATTCAGGTACAACAAGAAAATCATTTCCTAAATGTGGAAAAATCATTCAAAGATAAGTGGTATATATAACAATAGCAATGTGCTTACTAGTGTTCTTCTCAATGATTTTAGTGAACATGTCTAAATATCTCTAAGTTTTGCTACAGTGCAATTTAGACATATATATATATATATATATATATATACAAAATTATTTTTCAAAAATGTGTTTATACAGAAACATCTTTATGTATTCAACTTTCAAAATTCTATTGAGCTACTCAATCATTTCTGAGAGAACTAAAGTGTCCCAATACCAAAACAGTTCAGATTTATTATTCAGAGCAAGGATAAATACCCAGCTCTTTAAAACATTCTGATGGACACTGATAGCCTTCCCAGCCACATTAACATATGTAATTTAGTTCAGCATTCTCAGACTTTGATTATTTTCTCCCATTGAGGACACACTGATTCTTTTCAATTTAATTTTATTGCTTTTTTAAAATTCTTTTTAGTCAGTAAGTACAGTACAATCTTAAATTGTACTAACATCCAATGTGTTTAGTTTAGGGTTTATTTATAGCTTGGTTATAACTAAAATTACCAGGAAAGACAAAGACTGAGTTGAAGACATTGATCAGCTAGGAATGTGGCTACATCTGTGAGGAACTGTTTTGATTAAATTTTTTGCTCCAGAGGGTTTAGCCATCTGTGGGCAGCACAAACCCTAGGTATGTGGAAGTGGACTGCATAAGAAAGCTAATAGAGACTAAAATCCAAAAAAGAAAAAGCCCATAAAAAGCATTCATCTACAGCTTATGCCTCCATTTCATCCTTGGGTTCCTGGTTTGACTTTCCTGTATGACTGATTCTGACCTCAAAGTGTAAGTGAGTGAATCCTTTTCTTCCTGTCTTGCTTTAATCAGAGCAACAGAAAGCAAACTTGTGCAGGGGGTCAACGGCATTAAGAGTAAAGTTGAAAGAATTATTGAAAGTAATTCAATTCTGTATTTGGGCATTAAATGAAAGGAGTATCTTGTGAGAATTCATTCAATAAAGGAAGTTTTGCCTTATTGGAGATTACAAATTGCTCCTAAACTTAAATTGTTCAGGTAATTACCAGTGGAAGCTGAGAGAGAATTGACATTGATTGAGGAAAAGTCACAAAAGGCACATGTTGATCATATGGAATCCTAACTGCATCTTGTTCATATTAACCTCCAAAAAATGCAGAGGGAAAACATTATCTTAGAAGGGATCTCTTTAACACAAAAACCAGTGAAACTTTAAAACAAAAAGTCTCTTAGTTAATTCTAAAAGGAAAATTGAGACTTCATCATTTAGCAGAAATAGACTCACCAAAAATTATAGTACCTTTTACTAATGATGAAATTAACAAATTATGGGAAGTACATAAAGCTTGTCAAAGAGCTTATAGAAATTTATTTTGGAGATATTATCAACTATCCCCAAAGTGAGAGCATTTGACTTATAAAGAGAACTTATTTGTCCTCCCTCACATTGTATAGGAAACATCAATAACTGGAGCCCGTATTTGTTATACTGTTGCAAATAAATCAGAAGAGTAAGGCTATAAATCATTAAATTTGAGCAAAATAGAATAGAGTCTATATGATTCTGTCAAAAAGTCAAAATTATATATCTTTCTCATAGTATGAAGGGATTTTAAATAACCTCTCAACATTGTTACCAATTCACACTATGCAGAAAAAGTTATTTACCTTTTGAAGTTGATAAATTTATACTGGATGATTAAAATTGACTCTATCATTTATTTAGTTATAAGATATAACCATGATTAGACATCATCCCATATACACAACATATATGTGATCCTATATGTATCTGCTAGGTCCTCTATCGTAAGGTAATATAGAAATTGGTCAATTATTTATTGGAAATGTGAAGAAGGCCTCAGAATTTCATTTAAAATTATATAAATAGCAGTTTTTTTTTAAAAAAAACTTTTTTATTACATGATAACATTTAAAGGAAATTCTAAGAAAATGTCCTACTTGTTTGTTATACAACCAAGCTCCACTACCTGCAGGAGAAATAACCCAAAGAATATTCAAAGGAATAAAAGCTTTCAAATGGATGTGATTCATTTTGTAGACTTTGAAAAATTAAAATATGTACAATACACCATTGATACCTATTCAGGTTTTCAATGGACAACTGCTTTGAGTTTGGAAAAGGCTGATTCACTAATCATATGTTTATTAAAAGTTATGGACATCATGGATATACCTGTACAAATAAAAACAGACAATGCCTCTACATGTTTATAAGAAAATGAAATAGGTTTTTTGCTTATTATAATATAAAGCATATTACAGGTATATCACATAATAATACAGGTCCGATAGTAATAGAAAGATCAAATCAAAGTATAAAGGATATGCTAAATACACAAAAAATGGGTGATAAACATTCCCAGAAATAGATTACATAATACTTTATTAATCTTTAATTTTCTTAATGCGAATGAGAAAAGAACAGCTGCAGAGAGACATTGGAAAATAGAAAAAAAATGAATTGAATCAGCTGGTATACCTCAAGAATGTGTTGACCTCAGAATAGGAGATATGATAAATTGGGGAAGGGGTTTTGTTCTTGTTTCCCAAGGAGAATAAAACTATATATACCAACAAAATTAATCAATATTCTGTTTAAAAAGACATCTAGAGAAAGAGAAATGACAGTTCTTTCACTGAGGTGACAATCCTACAACTTGCAAGGAAACATCACAAGGGTTGTTTCAGGGCTCTGTTCTTGTTTTTGCAGGATAATAAAAAAATACCCATCTTCAAAAAGTCAAGATATTTTGGAGAGCTAGATGCCTATAATACCAATACTGTCTTCAGGGTAAAATCTCACTACTTAAACATACATATCTCCTTACTTCTCAATACAAATGATAGTCCTGGCTTAGAGTTTGATGGTGGTTCTCTTTCTCTAAATCCAAGCATTTTGCTAAAAGAAAAAAATAGAGTTTTTGTTTCCATATCAAGAGACACCTGGTGTGGGACAACAGAAAAATAAAATTTAGGGACTTACATTATCAAAACTCTACTTTTGAGAATTTTACATTTTCCAATAACTATTTTTGTCTCTTTGGTACCTTTCTTTGAATGCATGACTAAGGAAATTCAAACTTTCTGTTTTGATATGAATAATGTTTGTCTTTTCCACATTATATAATAAACTTTCCTACAGCAATTTTTGAAGGCTCCAGGAGGATGATGGGGGCACATAACAACAATTCGCCTGGTTCATATGATGCCATCAGTTAATGGCATCACACTAAGATCAGTGTGGGGCTACAAACTGCAAAAAATGATTCCAACTTGACTAGTTGAGATGGTTCATCTTCTTACAACATTCTGGCAAGACCATCAAATAGGTACTTAAAAATATCTACTATTCAGATATTATCTGAGATTGTATCAAACATTAATTTTAAAACTTGATATTTTTTTTAGTTTTTATAATATCGACAAACCTTTCAACCTGCAGAATTGGTCCTCAGGGTTAAAGACATTATTATCTGTTAGAGGTTGGTTATGGGTTGTAAAGGTTAGTGGTGGAAATAAAGAAGGCTCAGGGATTTCTTTTAAAAAAGTGAATGGATGGGAAAGGATAAAAGGTAGATTAGTGTATCTACTTATTAACTATTAGTTATAGACAGCATTGGTATAGATATTTGTGTATTGTAACATATGTAAAATTATCTATGTATTCCTGTCTAAGATAATTTGTATATTGATACAAATTGAAATTATATTTATTATATTCCATAGGCTCTTATTTATGTTTACAATATTTGTGAACCTATGCAAAGTTATTTTGTCATATGGTAGGCTTGCATGTTTCTACATCTGCTTAAGAGATTTTTTTATGTTTATGCAATTTTAAAACATATTTATCATATTGCACTATACATTTCTAACTCTGATCACTATAAATATATATTTATATTATATATAAAATATATTTTATGTTAAATATATATATATATATTTGGGTCGTTGTCCTTATTTTTTGCACATCTGCTTAAATATTGTTTAATTTAGTATATGAAGCCTTAGTATTTAAGATATATAAGTATTAAAAATTGCAAGTTAATAGTCATTCATGTTTCTCATACTTATAATTAGGATATTCAGGTTCTGTAGATGTACAAAAATTTTATTCTGCATAGATAGCCAATCTTCATATACTTTAAAGAACTGTAGTCAAAACAGCATTTAAGTAACTCAGGATTCTGTTGACATGAGACACGATTGCTCCTGGCAGCACCATTCTATTCCTGAGAGAATATTGGACAACAAAGACACTCCACTTGGAGCTTAATTTCATCTTAACAAAAATGGACTACGGGCAATAAACTGCCCTTGCCTCAACTACTGACAACATGCTCACAGTCCAAACTGGACAAGCAGACTACAAGCAAAAAATACTACCAAATTTTGCCAAGACAAGATAAGACAGTCTTTCTTATTTTCCTGCCTTTAAAAATGGTCTTTCAGATGCTCTTATGGACCTCTTTTAATTATGCAACAGGAGGGCTTGAATAATTTAATTTGATATTTATGCCTTTGGCCATCCCTATAAGCAGTTGTTTGTAAACCATTCAATTTCTTTTTCAATTATAATTTAAAATATTCTCACATATTTACTATCTCATCCTGTACACCACTTATGCACTAGAGTGTATTTTTATTGACATTTAATATGCTCCCATTGTAATAGGAAAATAAAGAGAAATAGAAATAAAACTCCCTTTCTGAAGTAGTTGGAAGCTGTTGATCAGGCAAAATCCAAATTCAATGCAGTAATTCAGTTGTCAAAAACTTTGTACTGCTTTCTGACTGTGTTTGTGAAAATTTACAAAATAATAATTGAATTAAACAGTAATCAAGAAAATTTGTTAGTGAACAACCCCTTAATTTTAGAAATATCAAAAAATAATGATCTATCTATACTGTGATAAATTATGTTCTGTCACATTATTCAGTCTGTTATAAATTATTTGTACATATTCAGTCTTCAGCTTCCCATATTTTTCTTATAAATTTTTCACATTAAGAGCATATTTATATTTTTAAATTATTTTTAAATACAATTTACTTTTTCTTCTAATATAAAATCTGAGAATAATTCTTTTTCATCAATCACACATTTTGCATACCTGAAGATGTGCACAGACATTTACCATGGCATCATATTCAGATTGCTTATTTGTTTATACTGGATACTGTATCATACTTGCTCAAATATTTCCAATATATGTGTAAGCATGTTTATTTGTTTTTATTCAAGTTTGATTATATTAAATAGAATATCAAAATTAAAATATTATAATCAAACTTAGCAGTTAGCTTCAAAATTCTTTTCATTTTTATATTATCATTATAGAATTAAATGTTCATTTTCAGCTTTTTAAAAACTTCTTTTAGTATACATGCATAAAAGGTAAAAAACAATTATAATTAAATAACATGTCTTTTTTTGATCATAATTCTTTAGTAAACTACAATAATAGATTGTATACATATAGATTAAAATTATATGGAAGGAATAAATTAATCTTACATAAAAATAAAATAATAGCTCTTAAATAATCACAATAAAAGTTATTGATTTCAATACTTTGCATTGAAAAATTAAAAGATTTTAATCAATATTTTTTCTTCAAATTTTAGAATGAGTAGCCACACAAAATAAACAAAACAAAGTAAATGACAAAGAAAGAGTCAGAAAAGAAAGAATTATAGATTGAACAATGAAATGAGAAGAACAAAAAACCAAGCAAACAAAAATTAAAAAATAACTACATAATTAATTTATGCAGTGGATAAAGGAAGGGAATTCAGAACATATAAAAGAGTAAACAGTATTGAGATGTGAGCAGGTCTCACTACATAAATATACAATGGGAAATAATAAGAAATAAGATATTTAACATTATTAGTAATTGGGACTTTACACACACACACACACACAAACACAAGCACACACTCATACAAACACATTCAATGCCACATCACAGAGACAGGTCCTTATAACTAAACAATAAAAAGCTACAACTTTTGCTATAATATGAAGTGAGAGAAGATGTCATTTGTGAGAATTGAAATTTGAAAATTGTGCAGGGCCTGATGGTGGTGGCATATGTCTTTAATTCCAGCACTGTGATGCAAAGGCAGGGTAATCTCTGTGAGTTTGAGGGCAAGCTGGTCTAAAAAGTCATTTCTAGGACAACAAGGGCAGTTACAAAGAGAGACCCTGTCTCAAAAAAAATCAAATAAGAGGCTGGGACTGCGCTGGAAGTGAAACCTGGCAGGAGAGAGAGCCTGTGTTTCAATAGCCTGCCTGCTGGTGGTAGAAAGGTAGTCCCTGCATTAGCTCAGCAAGAATCCTGGCTGCCAAGGGGCACTGATCCTCTTGCAGAAGATTCATCATTGGGGTTAGTTTGCTCTGACCCATGGCAGAAGCCCAACAAGGAGGAACTCAGACATCCCCAGTTCCCCTTGACTCCCTGGCCACTCTGCAGGGGCTAAGCCCTCTCTCCTCCTAGCCCATCCCACCTTTCAACCAGGAATCCCTTCCTTTATTCCTCCCTTCCTCCTCAGGGACATAAAATCACCCAGCTCAGCAGGTTTGCAGGCTGGGACTGGGCTGGAAGTGCAAACCCGGCAGGAGGGAGTGCCTGTGTTTCAATAGCCTGCCTGCCAGTGGTGGAAAGGTAGGCCCTACATCAGCTCAGCAAGAATCCTGGCCAGCAAGGGGCGCTGATCCTCTAGTAGAAGATTCATCAGAGGGGGGAACCTCACCCAGTAACAGAAGATACATTAGAGAACATTTGAAGGAAGAGATGGGCAGACGCCAAGCAAGAATTCCTCCAACAATCTGAAAAACAACATGAAAACACCAGATCCCAGCGATCTTACTACAGAAGAACTTGAATACCCTGTTCTGGAAGAAGTGGAAAACAGTGCCATTATGAAAGCAATAGAGTCCCTTAAACAGGGTATAACAAAGAGAAGTATAACAAAAAGATTGAAGAAATGAGTAAAGAAATGGAAGAGAAATATAACAAAAGGTTTGAAGAAATGAGTAAATCCGTAAATGACACCCTGGGAAACCGAGAAAAAACAATCAAACAGGTAATGGAAACAGTTCAAGAGTTGAAAGCTGAAATGGAGGCAATGAAGAAATCACAAACCGAGGGCCGGCTGGCTATGGAAAATCTGGGTAAACGAACAGAGACTTCAGAAACAAGCTTAACCAATAGAATACAATAGATAGAAGAAAGAATCTCAGACTCTGAGGACACCATAGAGAAATTAAACACTCTGACCAAAGAAAACAGCAAATCCAACAAATTCTCATCACAAAACATTCAGGAACTGTGGGATATAATAAAAAAAAATCTAAGAATAATAGGGGTAGAAGAAGGAGAAGAATTGCAGATCAAAGGTCCAGAAAATATATTCAACAAAATTATAGAAGAAAATTTTCCCAACCTAAACAACGATATTGCTATGAAGGTTCAAGAAGCATACAGAACACCAAATAGACTGGATCAAAAAAAAAATCCCCTCGCCATATAATAATCAAAACACAAAGCATTCAGATTAAAGAAAAAGTATTAAGAGCTGCCCAGGAAAAAGGTCAAGTAACTTATAAAGGTAAACCTATCAGACTTACCCCAGACTTCTCTATGGAAACTATAAAAGCCAGAAGGTCCTGGATAGAGGTACTGCAGAAACTAAGAGACCATAAATACAAGCCCAGACTACTATACCCAGCCAAGTTATCATTCACTATCAACGGAGAAAACAAAATATTCCAGAATAAAAACAAATTTAAATAATACGTAGCTACAAATCCAGCCTTACAGAAAGTATTAGAAGGAAAATCACAACCCAAGGAAACCAACATTCCCAACACTGCCTACAATAACTCAGACATCTAGCGACCCTTCACAAGTACAACTCAAAGAAGGGAAACACATACACTCTACTACCCCCCCAAAAAATAAATAAATAACTGGAGTCAACAACCACTGATCATTAATATCACTTAACATCAATGGACTCAATTCACCTATAAAAAGGCACAGACTTAGAGATTGGATATGAAAACTGGATCCAATATTCTGCTATTTACAACAAACACACCTCAACCACAAAGACAGACACCTACTCAGGGTAAAGGGTTGGGAAAAGGTTTTCGAAGCAAACGGACCTAAGAAACAAGTGGGTGTGGCCATTCTAATATCTAACAAAACTGACTTAAACTAAAATCAATCAGAAGAGACAGAGATGGACATTTCATATTCATAACAGGAACAATAAATCAGGAAGAAGTCTCAATCTTGAATATCTATAACCCTAATAGAAAGGCACCCACTTATGTAAAAGAAACACTTCTAGAACTCAAGGCAGTCATCAAACCACACACACTAATAGTAGGAAACTTAAACACACCTCTCTCACCAATGGACAGGTCAATCAGACAGAAACCTAACAGAGAAATAAGAGAATTATTGGAGGCATTGAATCAAATGTACTTAACGGACATCTATAGAACATTCCACCCAAATAGGAAAGAATATACCTTCTTCTCTGCAGCTCACGGCACCTCCTCGAAAATTGATCCCATACTTGGTAACAAAGCAAACTTCCACAGATACAAAAAATATATTAGTAACCACCTGTGTCTTGTCAGACCACCATGGATTAAAGTTAGAATTCAACAACAATGCTACCCCCAGGAAGCCGACAAACTCATGGAAGTTGAATAGTCAACTGCTAAATCACCCCTGGGTCAAGGAAGAAATAAAGAAAGAAATTAAAGTTTTCCTTGAATTTAATGAAAATAAAGACACAACATACTCAAACCTATGGGAGACAATGAAAGCCGTGCTGAGAGGAAAGTTCATAGCACTAACTGCCCAATTAAAGAAAACAGAGAAAACACACATTAGAGACCTAATAGCACACTTGAAAGCTCTAGAAAAAAAAGGAGCTGATTAACCCAGGAGGAGTAGAAGACTGGAAATAATCAAACTGAGGGCTGAAATCAACAAAATAGAAACACAGAAAACAATCCAAAGAATCAATGAAACAAAAAGCTGGTTCTTGGAGAAAAACAACGAAATTGACAAACCCCTCTCCAAACTAATCAGACGGCAGAGAGAGAACATGCAAATTAATAAGATCAGAAATGAAGAGGGGTACATAATCACAGACACAGAGGAAATTCAGAGAATCATTAGATCTTACTACAAAAGCCTGTATGCCCCAAAATTGGAAAATGTAAAAGAAATGGAGTTTTTTTAGATACGTACCACATACAAAAGTTGAACCAAGACCAGGGGAAGAATCTAAATAGACCTGCCAGTTATGAAGAATTAGTAGCTCTTATCAAAAATCTCCCTACCAAAAAAAGCTCAGGACCAGATGGTTTCAACGTAGAATTCTACCAGAACTTCCAGGAAGAACTAATACTTACACTTTTTAATGTATTTCACAATATAGAAACAGAAGAGTCATTGCCAAACTCTTTTTATGAAGCTACAGTTACCTTGATACGAAAACCACACAAAGACACAACCAAGAAAGAGAATTACAGGCCAATCTCACTCATGAAAATTGATGCAAAAATTCTCAGTAAAATACTGGCAAACTGTATCCAAGAACACAATAGAAAAATTATCCATTGTGATCAAGTGGGCTTCATCCCAGAGATGCAAGGTTGGTTCAACATACACGAATCTATCAATGTAATCCATCACATAAATAAGCTGAAAGAAAAAAAAAACCAAATGATCATTTCATTGGATGCTGAAAAAGCATTTGACAAAATTCAACATCCCTTTATGATAAAGGTGTTGGAGAGACTGGGGATACAAGGATCGTACCTAAATATAATAAAAGCAATATATAGCAAGCCGACAGCTAACATCAAATTGAATGGAGAGAAACTCAAAGCCATTCCACTAAAACCAGGAACACGACAAGGCTGTCCACTCTCTCCATACCTCTTCAATATAGTGCTTGAAGTTCTAGCAAAAGCAATAAGACAACATAAGGGGATCAAGGGGATTCGAATGGGAAAGATTGAAGTTAAACATTCGTTATTTGCAGACAATATGATTGTGTACATAAGCGACTACAAAAACTCTACCAAAGAACTCCTTCAGTTGATAAACACCTTTAGTAATGTGGCAGGATACAAGATCAACTCCAAAAAATCGGTTGCCCTCCTATACACAAAGGATAAAGAAGCAGAGAGGGAAATCAGAGAAACATCACCTTTCACGATAGCCACAAATAGCATAAAATATCTTGGGGTAACTCTAACCAAGGAAGTGAAAGACCTATTTGACAAGAGCTTTAAGTCTTTGAAGAAAGACATGAGGAGGATACCAGAAAATGGAAAGACCTCCCCTGCTCTTGGATTGGGAGAATCAACATAGTAAAAATGGCACTTCTACCTAAAGCAATCTATAGATTCAATACAATCCCCATCAAACATCTTCACAGACCTTGAGAGAACAATAATCAAGTTTATATGGCAAAGCAAAAAACCCAGGATAGCCAAAACAATCTTATACAATAAAGGAACTTCTGGAGGCATTACCATCCCTGACTTCAAACTCTATTACAGAGCGACAGTATTGAAAACAGCTTGGTATTGGCATAACAACAGAGAAGTCGGCCTATGGAATCGAATAGAAGACCGGGATATTAACACACAAACCTATGGACACCTGATTTTCGACAAGGGAGATAAAGGTATACAATTGAAGAAGGAAAGCATCTTTAACAAATGGTGCTGGCATAACTGGATGTCAACCTGTAGAAGAATGAAAGTAGATCCATATCTATCACCATGCACAAAAATCAAGTCCAAATGGACTAAAGACATCAACACTAATCTGACCACTTTGAACCTGATAGAACAGAAAGTGGGAAGTAGTCTACAAGACATTGGCACAGGAGACCACTTCCTAAGTAGAACCCCAGTAGCACAGACAATAAGAGAATCAATGAATAAATGGGACCTCCTGAAACTGAGAAGCTTCTGGAAAGTGAAGGACACCGTCAGTAAGACAAAAAGGCTACCTTTTGACTGGGAGAAGATCTTCACCAACCCCTCATCAGACAAAGGTCTGATCTCCAAAATACACAAAGAAATCAAGAAACTAGACACTAAAACTCTAATTAACCCAATTAAAAAATGGGGTACTGAACTGAACAGAGAATTAACAACAGATGAACTTGAATGGCCAAAAGGCATTTAAGGTCATGCTCAACCTCCTTAGCGATCCAGGAAATGCAAATCAAAACAAGTTTGAGATACCACCTTATACCTGTCAGAATAGCCAAACTCAAAAACACCAATGATAGTCTATGCTGGAGAGGATGTGGAGTGAGGGGAACACTCATCCATTGTTGGTGGGAATGCAAACTTGTACAGCCACTATGGAAATCAGTGTGGCGGTTTCTCAGGAAACTGGGAGCCAATCTCCCTCAGGACTCAGCAATTCTACTCTTGGGAATATACCCAATAGATGTCCTATCATACTACAAAAGTATTTGTTCAACTATGTTCATAGCAGTAGTATTTGTAATAGCCAGAACATGGAAGCAACCTAGGTGCCCCTCAATAGAAGAATGGTTAAAAAAGGTGTGGAACATATACACATTAGAGTTTTACTCAGCGGTAAAAAACAATGACATCTTGAATTTTGCATGCAAATGGATGAAAACAGAAAACGCTTTACTGAGTGAGGTAACCCAGACCCAAAAAGAGGAATATGGTGTGTACTCACTCATAAGTGGATTCTAGCCATAGTTAAAGGTCTTTGAGCCTATAATTCGTGATCCTAGAGAAACTAAATAAGAAGGTGAACCTGAAGAAAATCATATAGTTATCCTCCTATATATTGGAAATAGACAAGATTTCCAGGTAAACTTGGGTGCACGGGGGGGTGGGGGTGGAAATAAGTGGAGTTGGTTAGAGAGAAGGGAGAGGGGGAGGATTGGGGATGGCTTGGGGGAATGGGATGGCGGAAGGGAGGAAGGATGGATATGGGAGCAGGAAGTATATATATATCAACTAAGGGAGCCATTTTAGGGTTTTCAAGAGACTTGATTCTGGAGGGGTTCCCAGGCCCAAGGAGAAGTCCCAGATTGTTCCCTGGGCAGCAGAGGAGAGGGTGCCTGAAACGGCCTTGCCCATAACCATACTGATAAATATTTTGCGTATCACCGTAGAACCTTCATCTGGCGATGGATGGAGATAGAGACAGAGACACATATTGCAACACTGGACTTAACTCCCTAGGTCCAAATGAGAAGCAGCAGGAGGGATAACATGAGCAAGAAAGGCAGGATCAGAGGGAACCTTCATCTGACAATAGTAGGAGATAGAGACGGAGACCCACATTGGAGCACTAGACTGAGCCCCCAAGGTCCAAATGAGGAGCAGAAGGAGGGAGAACATGATAAAGGAAATCAGGACTGCGAGGGGTGCGTTCACCCTCTTATACAAGGTGACTGATCTAATGAGAACTCACCAAGGCCAGCTGGACTGGGACTGAACGAACATGTGATCAAACCGGAGTCTCTGAATGTGGTTGACATGGGGGCTGACTGAGAAGCCATTGACAATGGCACTGGGTCTTGTTTTGTGTGCATGTACTGGCTTTTTGGGATCCTAGTCTGTTTGGATGCTCACCTTCATAGACCTGGAGGGAGAGGGGAGGAACTTGAACTTCCCGTAGGGCAGGAAACCCTGACTGCTCTTAGGACTGGAGAGGGAGGAGGAGAGGGAGTAGGGGAAGGAGGAGAGGGAGTGAGGGAAATGGAAGGGTATGAGGAGGAGGGGAGTAAGTGGAAATTTTTAATAGACAAATAAATAAATAAATTTTAAAAAATCAAATAATAATAGTAATCATTTCATCATCATCATAATCATTATCATCATTATCATCATCATTATCATCATCATCATCATCTTCATTATCATCATCCAGAAACACAGGAAAAGAGTTTTGGCAGGTCCTAAAGAATGGTACAAATACTATTACTTTTTTATTCAGAAATTCCCAAATTTCAATACATACTCAAGAACAGTAAAAACGCATATTCACAACAATAAATATGTATAAAGAAGTTTATAGATGCATCAGTAAAAATTTTCAGGGAAAAGCAGTAAAGTCCACCAAATGGTGAATGACTAGAAAGATTGGCATATATGTAATACACAGTTTTCAAATGTTATGTACTCCGTTTATACAAAAGCTCTGATAGGGCAAAACTCTGAAGACAAATGGTACAGTCTCCAAGATTGAAGGGATGCACAGCCTTTAGAGAGATGGTGATCACACATTGTATGTGCTCATTGATATAAACTTAGTATAAGATAAAAGTAAGCTTCGGTTCAGATAGCAGATATTTCTTAATATATGAAGTACAGCATAAAGCTATGGAAATAGCATTGTGTTAGATTTTAGTCAAATATTTAATAGAGGTTTAATCTTCAGTGTGCTGTTTTAACATTGTAAGATATCTATATCTATAAATTTCTCTCCTTAATGTTTTAAGCATCAATTCAAAATGTTAACATTTTTATAACAGAAATACTGTAAAATTATGTGGTTTGTTTTCCATATTTTGTTTTTGATGCGTTTAGTTTAACCAGACTTTAAAAAGATGAATATCAATTTTATTATTTTAATAATTCATCAGAACGTCTTAAATTATAAACTTTTTTATAATCAACTTTTATTTAATTTTTAAATTTACTTATTTATTTATTTATAAAATTTCCACTTCCTCCTCTCCTCCCAATACCCTCCCACTCCCCCCACTCCCTCTCCTCCTCCCTCTCCAGTCCTAAGAGCATTCAGGGTTTCCTGCCCTGTGGGAAGTTCAATTTTAGTATTTCAATAATCCATCAGAATGTCTTAAATTATAAACTTATAATCTGTTTTTCCAAATATGTTCAGACATAAATACTTAAGTATTTTATTTTTATATTAAACATTAGAAACCTGTTCAGTTAAAATTACAGATTATAATATGATTATATTTATGAATTTCCAAATAATTGAAAAGCAGCACAAGCCCCTAATTGCTTTATTGGAAAATTAGATATGAAAAAATTCTTGTTTGTATCTTAACCTACTTCATATGTTCCTCGTTTAACTATGGAGATTTGTCTTCTATTGTATTTTTTTGAATAGGTTTATTAACTGACTACCATAAAAATAACATAGAATGAATGCTTGATTAAAGTAACAGAAGAAAAGAAAACCAAGAAATATTAATGTATGTGTTCCCCATTGTACTATTACTTAGAAACCGCTGAAATACATTATCTTGAGACAAGAGAGTCCTCTCTATTAGGAAAAAACAGCATTAAGCACTGTGTACCAGCACATCTGCTCCCAGGGAAAAAACAGACCTGTGCTGTCAGAACAGAAACAGGGTTGCCCTGCTCTTCCAATCTTACCTCTGTCTTGGCAGACTGATGAGGGGCTGTTTGTGGCACCGCTTGCTAAGGCTAAAGAGCTTGTGGACAATTCTATGTGCCTTCAGGAAAAGCTGTTTCATGCTGGTCTCCAGTAGTTCATAGCGGCGCTGAAAATTAGAATCCATTGTCCATAAATGCATTATAGTTGATGTGTTGAGGAAATAATTCATGGGTAGTCTTTTCATGAAGAATTTGAATTCATCTGAAATATGAGAAAATTCAGCATTTTAATTATAAAACAATTATTCTTTCCTCCAGCCAAAACAAATTTAACATATGTAAACAAGCTAGAAGCTTAACAATCTAATGAAACTTGAGATTTGAGAAGTTTTAAGTTGTTATGTTTTGATCTTGCTAACACAGAAGTTTCATGAGAGAATATAAAAATAACTAATGTACGAATGACGATTAGGCAGCAAGTGTTATCCACTCTGTTTTCTATGCTTTTCCTTTGGTTATATTTAAACAAAAATTTTATAATATGTGATATATATTTGACCTTCATATTGAGCATTGATGTTAGTAGTTCTCTTCATGTATGCTAAAGAAATTTTCCAGATCTATTCATTAAAACATTTATACATTACTACATCTCTGTTTTTTCTTTCTTTTTTATTTCTTTGAAAACAATATTTTCTGTGCAAAAGCCCTAGCTCAAGCTGTCCAAGAACTCTCTCTGTAGCTCAGTCTAGCCTTAAGATCACAGATATCCACCTGTCTCTGCCCCCTGGGTGCTGTGATTAATGACCTGTGCCACCACTGCCCAGCTTAGGAGAGAATTTTAAGTAGACTATTTTACTATTCAGCTATGCTCTTCTCTCTCACTGCTTCTATTCACATCACATGACATATCGTTTTAAAACGTGTACATAAAAACATCAATTAAAATATTTAAACCTCCATCACTGGCTATTATCTTTCTGTCACTAAGTATCATATGTGACATTCATTTTATATCAAGTAAATAATTAGCCTTCAAGAAAAGTAATAGTTGATATTATGCGATGACTGTGGAGATGGCTCAGCAGGTAAGATTACTACAGCAAAATCATGAGAACCTGACTTTAATTTCACAGAGCCCGTGTATAAAACCAGTCACTGTCATGTGAGCCCACATAGCTTTGTCACTTTGGAGGATTGCTGAGGATTGTTGGCTGACATCATGACCCCAGGTTTAGTACAGACACCATTCCCAGGTCAGGTAAGGAAGTGGAGACGAATGAGCAGAACAGCACATGGTCTCCTCTAGTCTTTGCATGTGTGTATGTATGTGTGTGGACTCATGATCACATACCACACACATTATTACACACACTCAAAGTTCATTTTACAGGAAAACAAATGATATAAAGGGTCAGTTTATTATATAAACACACAAGATAAATAATAGGTATTTTAAAGGTAAAAAACAAGGAAACTGTCCTTTACTAGACATTTAACATGCACCATGACATACGCAAGTATTTTTCAACAAAAATAATTAAGATCATCTTATATTACTAAATAGATTAACATATATAATTACCGTCTTTCTGCTACAAATAATTAATGACAACTCTATAGGAAAAAAGAAAATGTTCAATGTGTCATATTTGGAATATGACAAATTACGCTTGGAATGTAATTAACAATGTTCAAATATCAACCTCAACTTAAAAATATGATGTTTGCTACATGTATATTTATATACACACACATACAAATGGTGAAAAAAGACACTTTAGCATTTTATTCTTTCCTTTTTTGCAAATATTTTTCATGAGCAGGTTCTCCAAACATTTTTTTAATTACATAATTTTTAATGTCATTTCTCAGCATTCTTACTTAGTAAATTAATAGGTTTGCTCCAACATGTACACTCACATCAAATTTCTGGAAAAAATACCTGAAATAAATCTGTAGTTTAGAAGAAAAAACACAAGTTAGCCGCTATTATGCAAATAAAAGAATTTAGAAAAATTAAACACAGTTTAGTTACTATTCTATCAAAAAATACTAAGTCATAAGTGTGAGATCTTAATCTTGTGGACTCTAGTTTGCTTTTAATTAAACTACGTGGAAAACAAAACATATTGAAGATGACAGTTGATTTTAACATTCTATGATAGAACAAACACCTTTTTTTTAGATATATGGTTAGGCTATCCAGTTTAAATACAGTTTGCAAATCTCCAGTTCTACTGGTTACATTATAATTAAGTTTGTGTGAGTTGTATGATGCTAGTAGGTCTTCTGTTGCTGTGATAAATACAATGGCCAAAAACAACTTGCAGAAAAAGGGTTGTTTTGTCTTAAAAAAAATCTCAGGTCATATTCTATCACTACAAGAAGTCAGTGGAGGACTGAAATGCTGGACCCTGGAAGCAGAAAATGAAAAAGAAACCATGAAGCAATGCTACAACCTGGCTTGCTTTTCACAATCTCCTCATCTTGATTTATTATAAACTAGACCATTGGACCCAGGCTGGCATCACCCTCCTGTAGAATCAGTCTTTGATCATAAAAATGCAATGCTATAGATTTTCCTAAATAAAATCTGGTGAAAACATTCTCATTGTTTTCTTAGCCCAGATTATTACAGCAATTAGCAAGATGGTACAATATACCTAGCAAGCATGTAGATAGCACTTTATTGTATATTATTTATCTTCAGTACAATATTAAAATTGCTAAGCAATGTGTTCCTAAAATTATCCATAGACTTCTAACAAATTTTCTAAAATTGTCATGTTGAAATTTACTATTACAGAAGCTTCCTTGAATATATGCATCACACACACACACACATACACACAATTTAAATGGATATACCCTATAACAGGGGGACCATATTCTAATTAGACACCAAAATAAACCAACCAAATAAACAACAACAACAACAAGAACATACAAATAAAATCATATCAGGAATGGGTTACTGCCAGTGTCCAGCCTCAGCTTGGGTTCAGATCCTGAGGTGGGGAAGGGACTTGAGCACAAGGAACACTTCTGATCACTGAGTAGATTGCACTCACGTAGCCCCAAAGAGCTCAGGCTATCTTTGTTTATACTTTAAAAAGGGTTTTTTTCTTGCCAGGCTTACATGAGCATTTTTATTATTGGTTCTTATTTTTGACTCTAAGAAATACATCACAATTTAAGAAACACTTCGAGATTGTTATGAAAGACCCCCCCACCGTCGTTCTCCTTTATGCTTCCCCAAATACACATTCCCAGAGCTGCATAACTTTATTCTAGACATGGTGTTCAGCATTTTAGAAGGCTTAATTAAATATCAAGGCAGATGCATCATGTTCTTGCAGTACTTACGTCAGCTGGCTACTACTTGTGGTTACAAGGTTAAAAATAATAAACATGGCCATAATGATTTAAGGACAATGTGCAAACACAGACAATTATATCACCTCAGCAAGATATATTTTATATAGTTCCCTTTCTTACAAGAGGGTCCCATGTCTCAGTCTCTCTGTAAAAGACAAACTTTGATAAAGGTCTCTTATCGTATCCCACTATATCATCCTTCTTCCACCAATATAGCATCCATGTATGGTAAAGATGGATCTAATCAGCCTACATGTTACATTGCATTATTCCCATCAGAATATACTAGATCTTAATACTGATTCTACATGACTTGTTTCTAGTGCACTTACAAACATGGGTTAGTGTGATAGGTATTCCTAAGGCCTTTTTCCTATTCTGTGTATGTTTGCCTTACTCTCCTTTCCAGAACTGAGGCATAGTCAATGCTCCAAGTGTTGTTATCTCATCTGTACCTAACCATCTCTATTGAGTCAGAAAAGCTCCCTGGATTAGTTGTAATTAGTAATTCCAGATAAGAGATTTGAGAAACATTAGCCCCTCTGTTGAATTTGTAGGGAGAAATATTTGCAAAGAAGCAGAATTTCCAGGAAAAAATTCAGCTGTCGCATGTGTGCCTGACAAAGCAAAACTAAAAAATCAACCCAAGCACTGACCATTATATTGAGAGAGAAAAGAATCTATAGCCTGCACAAATTTTGCAGATTCCTACACTGTATTGTGGTCCTTGCCAAGTGAGGGCCTGTTTCTCCAGGTGCCTTGCCAGGCAGAAACTATTTGGACACATAGTAATATATGCTCTTCTAGCTTGCAAGGCTCTAGACAGGTTACCTTTTTCTGATCAATGGAAAATTAGGTCCACAGACCTCCAAATATCATAGAATATTGCCATTGTTCTTGGTTACCCTCAGAATTTAAGCATAAGACCTTGTGTCTGAAGACATCTTTTGCTTGCGCCTAAAATATGGTAAACAAATATGAATAGTGACCTGGAAGATTCTTATCCATTGACTAGCTTTCATTCTGCTGGAAGATATTATAGATATTAGATGAAAAAAGCAATCTTAAATTTTAGCTTTTTTTCATTTGTTTTTAATTGAAAATAGACTTTTTGTACAATTTATTCTTATTACAGTTTTTCTTTTCTAAACTCCTCCCTATCACCATACTTACCAAAATTTGATCTTTTTGTGAATCCTTTAAGTAAAAATGACAAAGTCTAGGCAACATATGCCTACTAGTGACATAAAAGCAAGGATATCGTGGAAGCAATGAATCATCTTCTGATTGTAATTAAGGCCCTATATAAGAGGAAAAATTGTTATCTGGTGCTATAAAACTGGCCAAGAATGGTGGCTAGATGGCTATAGACCCTATAGGAGAACTTCCTTGTATTATCTTGTTAAAGATCAGCTATCTAAATAATTTTAATGACTCTGTGGTATGTATCTGTGGATCTCAACTATCATAAGAGAAGCTACTTGCAGTGGATGACAACAAGCGTAGTCACTCCCATTTAGACAACAAGGAGAGAATGTGTGATTTCAGCATGCTTCATGTGTTTGTCACCCTTCCTCTTTCAAAGTTCATGGATCTTCATGAAAGACAGGGAAGACAGACTGTAAGAGCCAGATATGGCATATATATTCAACCGTGTTGTGGTCATAACAGGGGGGTTGTTTATATGAATTTGCACAGATTAAAAAATCATGAATAAAGTCTGTATAAGTTTAAACAAGAAGCTGGAAAAATACCTGCTGATGAGCTATTGGCATTTACCATGCCAGGAGAGAAAGTGGCAGTTTTCTGTAAAGATATATTACTGCATTCCAGTGCACACCTGATATTCAAAGGTACCTGGGCAACAAAAAACTGAACTCCATGGTTTGAAATGAGAGATAGAAACAGAACATAAAGTTGTGTGGCTACTTATATTGAGGTGTTTCTGGGAGAAGTTCTGGGAAAACGCTCAAGATTCCCTTTGTGAACATCTCAATAATTAATAACAATATTTGAAAAATTTATTCAGGAGACAAATTTAATGTGTGTTCTTGGGGTAGGTCTTGTTTATAACTGAAGCCCATCCTACTTAAATATCACACCTCTTGGATAGATTATTACTTGAAAAAAAAAACAGAATAAAACAAAGGGAAAATCTTTTCTATAGCTCAAATATAAATGGAGCAGACTATGCAGTATAGTTGCATTAGATATGTTTAAATGATCCTTTTAACTAAGCAGAGAATAAACAATTGTTTAATATCAAAGTTTTGGTTTGACAATGTTGTGTAATTTGTTGGCTTCCATATGTCTCTTTTGAGAAATATCTTCTTATAAATAAAGAATTGATGCATGGTAATTGGAACACACTTCTTGGATCTTCACAGACCAGATGCTACTACTTTGAAAGCTAATCATTCAAATCATAGTCATCTTTGACACTTCTGATAAGATTTTTTCATGTTGTGGGCATGAATTTATAATTGTATTTATTGTCATTACGATATTGGTAAAAGATATAAATCAAAAGAATTGACTTAGTTTAAAGTACGCGTTAACGTAGAAATTATTTATCTCACTGGAGTGTTTGCAATAATGTGTGTTTGCAAGAAATCATCAGTGCATGATCTCTGTGAAATAGTTTTAACATGACACATGAATAATTACTTCATTATGAAGTCATTAGGAGCCACCATTGACAGTCACCCACAACAGTTATTGAACACCTGTTGTGAACAGAACATACAGATGTTTCAGTCTATGACAGCAAATGTGAGTAAACCTTTCATCTCATTTTTAACAATGACTAATTAATGATATGCCTTATTTTCAAATAATACAAGAGCAGCTTCAATTTTTCATAGCTATTTTGCCTAGATCTCAATAGATTTAATGGAAATGTCACCACAAATATCTTTCTCTCATTTTGGTTTTCTTTAAATTAATATGTATAGATCATAAAAATTGAAGTTATAAAGGACATAGAAATTATATAGATAGAAAGATAGGTCAAAGTAGAGGAAGTCAAAGAAGTAGGGATGCCAAAGATATTTTATATTAATTTTCTACACTATGTATAAAATAAATAACTATTTATAGTAAAAATGACAAATGCACAATGAGTACTGAGAGGCTGGCTCAGTGGCTCAGTGATTTGTTGAAGGTAAAGATAAAAGTTCAAAAAGAAGAAAGCAGATATATACTTGTTCTATAAAATAATACAGCCAAACTCTCTAACTCAGAAAAATAATGAACAAACAAACAAAAGCATACCCAGTCATTCAGAAATAAGTTTAAAGTTTTGAATGGAACACACAAGAATTACTATAATCTTTAAAAGTTTCCACGATTAAGGGCAGGATTTGTTATCTTGATATTCCTACTCTTTGGAACAAGGTGATTCTTCTGTTGAATATACTACCCCGCCCCTAGGAGGATGTATGTTAGCATTCTTGTTTTTTCTGCTTTTGAGATAGTCTCAGTGTATCATCAAGGCTGGCCTAGTACTCGATCCATTATGTAAGCTGCCCCTAAACCTGTGGTCATCTCGCTTTAACCTCATGATGCTGGGATTACAAATCAGGTTGTCTTGCCTGGTTTCTCACCAAACTCTTTTTTTTTTCTTTTAAATTGACACATAAGTATTATGTTCTACCATGTCCTTTGTAAACAAAATTGCTTTGTTGATTTTTTTCCTTTTCCATCTTATAACTCATCTCCCTTACTGTATTGTACACTTCTGTTTCTAGTCTACCCTTCCTTCTGGCTCTCTGTCCAATACACCCTATTCCTCACTCCTTCCTCAACACTTCTTTTCCCTATCTCAAAGCTTGAAGGCTCATTTTTAATTTCAGAGATTGTGTTATACCCAAACACCCACATATATTGATGTATATATGTATGTATGGATAGATATATACATGTATTCACTTAAAAATTAGAATCAAAAAATGAGAGAGAAAATGTGATATTTGAGTTCTGAGCCTGGATCATCTATCTATGTTTTAGCAAGTTTCATAATTTCAAATTTCAATTTTCAAAAAACTGACTAAATTTTGATTGTGACTTTACATTACAATTTCATTATCTATCTGTCTGTTGGTGGATCTTTAGGGTGGCTTAATTTCCTAACTATTGTGGATAATCATGCATCAATAAACATGGCTATTCATGAATTTCTGTCATAGAATACAGAATCCTTCGTGTATATTTTGGGAGACATATAACTGGATCATATCCTAGATCATTTTTAACAATGAAAAATATCTATACTGATTTCCATAATGTCTATACTAGTTTATACTCCCAACAGCATTGTGTAAGAGTTCCTCTTTTTCTATATCATTATCAGAATTACTTAATCAAAATTCAGATAGAAATTCAAAGTAGTTTTAGTTTTATTTTCCCTGATTGTTTAGATGGTAAACAACTTTAAAATACTTATTGGCTATTTGTGTTCTTCCTACAGCACAGTTTTCTATGATACAAAGGTAACAAAAGAGACAACAAAAGAAAACATGCTAATGAGCATCTGGGTTCTTAGAATTTATAGTTAGCTTCAGTCTTCTAACATAACTAATTCATTGGAAACAAAGACTATTATAGAGGGAATGAATTGCATAAATGAACTCTGGGGAGGCAGTTAGGAGAGGTTACAACCTTGCAAAATGTTTTCAATCCCTAGTTAGGCACAGTTTTAATATCTTGGATGCCACAGCTTCTCTACTAAAATATATTAGGGTTCTCTTTAGTTTTTTTTGATTTTTAAATTATTTATTTTTTATTTTGATATTATAATATAATTGCATTTTCCTCTTTCTTTTTCTTCCTCCATCCATCCCATTTATCTCTCCTTAATTCTTTAATATTCATGCTTTCCTTTTTTACTTCTTTTGTTACATATACATATTTTTCAAAATACAGAAATACAGTCTGATCATTATATTTAAAGTTAAATGTAGGTATGTTTTAATGGCTGACTTTTTGGTATTGATTAACTATTTGCTGCTATCCTCCCTTGAGTAATATCCTCCCTTGGATCACCAACAGTACTACTCTGCTCTGATGCCTATGGACCACATCTATCAGCAAGGCAAAATAACATTAAGGGTACAGTAGTAGTGTACATCCTCTGGAGGTAACCAATGACTCTCTAATTGGACTAAAATATTCTTGAAAAGGATTGAAAAAATTGTACTGAAAACTAACCCAACTATCCAGGGCTAGTGAAATCATATATCTTGTAGGTAGAATTACAACCATCACTTTGTTAAACCAATACATAATTAACTGCAGTCTAAATATTTGTCCTTATACACACAGGTAAGTGTGGATCTTGCCTGTCAAGAAAACTTCTCTATGAAACAGACAAAGGCAATTACAGAAAATTACAACCAATTACAACACAGAGTTGTGAAGTCCAGTCCCTTAAATACAACTGCTCTACTTAAGTTTCAGGCGTCATTGATGAAGAGGTGGAAAGACTGTAAGAGCCAGAAGGTCAAGGAATTTACTGAGACTAAGTCTCTAAGTAGTGTTGGAAGCTTTAAGCACAGAGTCTCAGCAACTTGACTGCCTAACCATGAGCTTAAAAAGAAGGACAAAGGGGCTAGAGAGATGGCTCAGTGGTTAAGAGCATTGCCTGTTCTTCCAATAGTCCTGAGTTCAATTCCCAGCAACTACATGGTGGCTCACAACCATCTGTAATGAGGTCTGGTGCCTTCTTCTGGCCTTCAGGCATACGCACAGACAGAATATTGTATACATAATAAATAAATATTTAAAAAGAAAGACAAAAGACAGGCTCATTATTTTTAATAGCTGAGTATCTTGTGATATTTTTCATGACTTTCCATTGATATAGACACTAGGTAGCTGTTGATAGCTTCTCAGTAAATTTTAGAATGTCATTCCCTCTCTCTTTCTGTCTCTCTGCCTTCTTTATGTTTCTCTCTCGATCTCTTTCTAACTCATTTTTTTTTCTGTTAACGTAAACTTTAACATTCTAAAGATTCACAATTTAAGTATTTTATTTTACTAACAAAATTATTTTTTCCAATAACTATTCCTGCAACTTCTTGAAGAATTTACTATAAATAATACGTATAATTTTTGGTCTCATACCTCAATTTTCTGGAAATTATTTTACCTATTAAATTTTCATTCTTTATATCTATTTTTTATATATTTGATGTCTTTGAGGGAACAGCATGTATGTATGTGTGTGTGTGTGTATATATATATATGTATATAAAAATATATATATAAAACACATTTCTGCCTGTATTGATGAACATGGAAAACATTGGCCTGTACACTTTATATTTTCATATGTTTAAACTCTATGTTAAGAATCACTTTAATCTGGGTCTTAATTACTCACTGCAAGTAAAGATGAAAGGGCTAATAGGTAAGCTGTGTGACTCAAATCAGGTATATGATTCACACTATACCTACCAACAAGATTTTTCTATTTTTCTTTGTTTCTGTTGTTGTGTTTTGTTTCTCTTTAGTTTGGGTTTTGGATTTTTTGTAATTTTGCTCTCTTTTTTGTGAGTGGTTGCAAGGCCAGAAGGCAGATGAGAGATGAGTGGTCACAGAGATGAGTGGGAGCAGAATGCATAGTTTTCAATCCACAAAGAATCAGCAGAAGCTAAAAATTGCTTTGGAATATTCTTTCAAGAAAAATTTCCCAGATCATTTTGACATGGTATAGTTTCTATAATAGCAACAGCATGTGATTTGCGTTATGAAAGATAAAATATTTTCTACTATTGAGAAGCAATGTCTTGATTTAAATATTCACCTCAAAGAGTTCCAAACAGATGCTGAATACATTAAAAAAGTAAAGCTGCAGGTATTTAAGATTGAAGAAGAAAAAAAAATACTTTCATAATTTCTATTATTGTGAACATGATAAACATTAAAATTTAAAGTGATATATGAATATTTATTTTCTATGTTTTGTAACTATTTTAAGTTTAACAAATAAATATAAGCAAATTATATTAATGATTTATATATATATATATATATACATACTTATGCATACATGATCGATAAATAAATTAGTAAAGCTTTCTTGTGAGTAGAAACAACAATACAAAATAGATAATTTTAATTAGAGTGAAATCCAAGAAATAGGCTGGTATCAGAAAAATAGAGAGAATATGAAATAAGTAGAGAGAATACATACATAGACTACTTAAAATAAAAGGAGAGGTCAAAAAGCTCGACAGTGTGTGTGAAGAATTTAAACAGTTGTTTTTAATCAAATAGAATGATTTTTCCAGTTTTGTGAGATATACAATCCATTTTTCTCAGTGTCATCTTTTCTGATTTAAATTGTAACAAGATACTTTGGCAAGAACTCATATCAATTCCTTGTTAAACAAAATTCTCTATGTGTAATGGTGATAAAACAAGCCATAGTTTCTCAAACAGAACATAGTATTGTATGGAAACTTTACAGGAGCAAGTGCATTCAATGGTGATTGGATTTTAATACATTATTTTCTTTTGGCTTTAGTTTACCATAGACTACTATGTTAAAAAAACATATATTTATTAAGTCTAGCCCCAAAGCTGAAATTTTAATTTCAAGTTATTTCTTCAGTTTTTCTCACTTTAATTACAGCCAAGATCACTCTCTATTTCAGCTAATTTTTTTTTACATGGCAGTCATGTTCCTGTACAGTAGCTCTAACTCTGTTTTCCTGATTTCACATCCATAATCACAACTACATGTGGCCTTTTATTTGTTTGTTTGTATTGTTTTTACTTTTATCAACTATTATCCCCAAGCATTTACAAGGAATTCTTTGAATGATGGATCTCCAAATAGAATTTTTCCAAGTTCTCTGGTAGGCCACTGTTAGAACCAGAGGTGACCACACATCATTGCAAATCTATTCAAAAGATACTATCATACTTCATAGTATAGTTTGTATGAAATTGACAAAATACTGTTTGTATGGATTTCTTAGTCATGATCTGGACTCCCCTTGATGATACATTTTCTCCGCTCTCTCTTCTACTGGACTCCCAGAGCATGGCCTGGTGCTTGGCTATGGATTGCTACATGCATTTTCATTAGGTACTGGAAGAAGGAACTAGAATGACAGGGTAGTCACAAATCTGATATAGGGGAAGGCCAGTTCAGACACTCTTTCCACTATTGCTCTGTATCTTCTCAGGGGTTATTCTCATCTCGTGGATTCCTGAGAACTTCCCTAGCACCAGGTTTTCACCCTAACCTGGTAATGACTCCATAAACTGTAGACCAACAGCAAGGGAGCCTGCATGGGATGAAACTAAGCCCTCTCTATGTGGGCAACAGTTGTACAGCTTGGTCTGTCACTGGGACCAGCATCTACTCCTGGAACATGTGCCAGATTTTGGAGCCCATTCCCTATGGTGGGATGCCTTGCTTAGCCTCAAGGCCTGGTGGAGTGGTTTGGTCCTGCCTCAAATTTAAGTGCCAGTCTATAGTGACTCTTTATTACCTTTTCTGTGGCATGGATGGAGGTTAGATTGGGGGAGGTGACAGGGTGATGGAGGAGGAGAAGAGGAACTGGGGTTGGAATGCAAAATGAATAAAAATTAAACTTTACTAAACTAAAATAAATTTATAAAAACTACAATGGTGATTAAAAAGGGCATCTGGCTCATAAACAGTTTTAGAAAACTACAAAACTGTGGGCAAATGAAGGGTGTAAATTCAGAGCACATCCTAAGTCTTCAATAACTATCTAAAAATAAATCATTTTTTTTCTGATCATTTTACATTTCTGCTTGGTCTTCACCTTCACAGTGCTCTTGAAACTTCAGGGTAAGTGGATTTTCTCAGCTGTTGGATTCAATTTAATTCACCTGGATTTAGATTTTATTTCTCAGGGGATCATGGGAATTGCAGAGATAGTAGTGGCTATAGCTTTTAACAGTGATGGACTCACTAAATAAGTTTTATAGAATTTTTTTTCTATTGTTCTTTGACTACATTTGTTACAGAAGAGAACAGAAGAAAATGTTTCTCTACTTTCCTTTGTGATTTAATATTGTCAGCACTGTCCTTTAATAAATTCTTTATCAGCTGAACTCAATTAAAACCTTTTTTTTTCCTTTAAGGAAAGATTCTTTGCTGGAAGATGTAGAGGTATCAAAAGGAATCTTACAGAATAACTTCTAAAGGGAAAATGAGTAGAATATGTAGTTCAATTCCTAGACCACTTTGGACAAAAACCATTATAAATAGATACAATGATAAACATCGAAATTTGACAAGACATCTACCACCCACATCGTCAGAGATGGAATGCTTTGATACCAAGTGGCTATTTCAAATTGAAAGCTGAGTATGAAAGTTTGAAAATAGTGGATAACTCAGTTGCTACTCTCAAGATGGCATGATTAAGGACCTCAAACACTCACCCACATTTTCTTTTCAAAGTGTTAATTGAATGTAAGAGAATTCAAAGTGCTAAAATTAAAATTTGTAGCTCCTGATGTGAAAGAAATTCAAACAAACTTTGGCTTTAAGATCACATATTAATGGCTGCCAGACAGGCTATATCAAAGTCAGAAGAAACACTGGTTTGTGAAGGCATGGGGACTAGGGGGCACTGGCCCAATATAGGAGAACTGGTAATGACTCAAATTTCCAAAACACAAACTCTTGTTTCTCTTGTCTTTTTCCCAAAGAGGGGGAAAAAGGTGGGGATGTGGTGGGGATAGGGATATGTCCCAAAATCGTCTAGTCTGTTTGATAGGCAACCCTAATCTTGTCTTCAGATGTTACATGTATTTTTTTAAAACTTTCTTCTTAATTTGTTTTATTTAAATTAAAATACAATTATATATTTACATCAATTTTCTTTCACAAAGTACACACACAAGTACAATGTGCTACTTGGAAAAGTCAAGCCAACATAAGGCAGAGCTCAGAAGGAGGCAAGGATTGTAGAAGTCAGAGGGATTGATGAAGCCAGGAGAACTTGGGTCACAGATTCAATTTATTAGGGCTCACAGGGACACACAGATACTGAAGCAGCAACCACAGTGCCTGCATGAGTCTTTACTAGATCGTCTGCCTATATAATATTGCTGCTATCTCAAAGTTTTTTATTTTTGGTATTCCTAAAAGTGATGAGAGCAGGTGTATTTCTGACTCATTGGGTTGCTTCTGGACAGGTTACCTCCTACTTGGTTGCTTTGTCCAGGTTCCATGTGAGGACTTTTGCTCTATCTTATATTGTCATGTGTTGTTGCTTTCTCTTGGAGGTCTACTCTTCTCTGAACAGATACAAAGAGAGAGTGTATCTAGGGGAGATAGAAAAAAACCACATAGAGGGAGGAGTGTAGGGATCAGAGGTTTTGGTTGGGATGTACTGTTTAAGAGAAGTATAAATATAAAGAAAAAAAAGAAAAAAGTCAAAGTTAACAACACGTTAGTTATGAATTCCGTGGTGTGGGAGAATTGTCTGTTTTCTGTCGATCATGTTTTAAATAAGCGCTGATTGGCCAGGCAGGAGGTATAGGCAGGAAAACCAGACAAGAAGTGGAAATGATGCAGGGAGAGCAGGAGAATTCTGGGAAGGAGGAAGTTGATTCCCTCCTCTCCTGCCCAGACCACCGAAGCAGCAGGATGTGATCTGCCCCAGTGAAAAAGGTACTGAGCCACATGGCTAAAATAGATTGGAATAATGGGTTAATATAAGTTAAAAGAGCTAATAAGTAGCCTGAGCAAATGGCCCAATCAGCTTTATAATGTATAGAGATCTCTGTGTGATTTTCTTTGGGGCTTGCCAGCTGTGAGGTACTGGGTTTGACAGAAAACCCCAACAATTCCATCATAGTCTCTATGGACAAAAACACAGATTACTCCTTGAGGCCCCAATTGATTTGTATATTTAAACTAAAGAAAATGGCAAAAAAAACATAGAGGTTCCCAAAGTAAAGCATGCCTCAGTCAGTCAATAGATAGCCAACTTGAGTTAGAGTAAAGAATAAAGACAAAACAAACTGAAAAAAAGGATAAGTTTCCTATCAAATTATCAGACTAAAACATTTCAAAAACATGAAGACAAGGAATGGCATAGTGTAACACAATTTTAGAGTGTATCCTTCCCTTTGAATGGTGACAATGTTAAATTCAAGGTGCTGCAAATGCTACAGAGTTTATGAACCAGAGAAATATGGTAAATATCTGTCATGCATAAATACACTCCCTTCCTCCCTGCCTTGCTCTATTCTTCCCTTCCCTCTCCCTCCCTCCCTCCCTCTGTCTCTGTCTCTCTCTGTCTATCTCTCTCTCTGTCTCTCTCTCTGTCTCTCTCTGTCTCTCTCTCTCACACACATATATTATAGAAATGTCATATAATTTGGGTGATTTCTATATTCTACTAAAAATTAAATATTGTTTGCTTACTTACTGAACAAATGTGAAGAAACTTGAGATCTATTCCACACTAGGAATTTATTTATTTATTTATTTATTTATTTATTTTTCACATTAGAAACTTAAATTCAACCTTAAAGTAACTCTCCATCATGCTATAGTTTAAGAAAAGAGAGATTCTAATTAAACTCTGATATGGAAGCTTTACTGGTGCCTCCTGAAATGATGAAAAAAAGACCTCTAATATTTTCCCCTACCATTAAAAAGAGAGAACTGCAACAGTTAATGTCATATTAAAGTAATGTTAAGTTTTATAAGTTTAAAGAAGATTTCAAGGTAGGGACATGTTATCATTAATGGCATGGTTGGTTGATATTACCCTTGATATTTTAGGATGCATTTTATAAATGACTTGAGCCTGAAAAGATGTGATAAGTACTAACAGAAATTACCTTGCATTATTCCATCCATTACCTAATCATACAGACTACAAATGAGTCTTATTCCCAAAGCCTGGTGATCCTGAGTGTATTTAGATAGCCTTTTGACATAAATGGCTATCTAATATAAAGTAGTCATTCCCAAAACTATATGATTATATGTAAGAGTCACATTAAAAGAACTCAGCATCATGCATGTATATAGTCAGATCACTGTATCATTTATCTGTCTATCTATCAATGTTATCTATCTATCTATCTATCTATCATCTATCTATCTATCTATCTATCTATCTATCTATCTATCTATCTATCTATCTATCTATCTATCTTGCTATCACCTATCAAATCATACAATAATTATCAAAGAACCACCAGTTTGAGAAAGAATGTGAAAGTTATAGGAAAGGTTGGAAGAAAAGCAAATGGGAAAGTCTACACGGAGGAAGACAAAGGAGGCAATGCAGCTACATTTTAATAAATATTTTAAGTATTGAGAGGGAAGTAGAACAAGTCTCTATTCATAACCAAAAGTCATCTCCAATTTATAACTTCTCACAAATGAAAGAACAATTTCAAATGGAGTCTCACTGTGTATACAAACCATACTTAATTCCAGGTCCCATGAACAGCAAAAATAACAAACACAAAAGGATCTCAGTGGCATTTTTGAAGAATCATTGTCTCATAAAGTTTTGTCATGGGCCTTCCTTTTTTCTTCCTTCCTTCCTTCCTTCATTCCTTCCTTCTTTTCTTCCTTTCTTTTTACCTAACCTTATATGTCCTTTATATATTATGGTTATTATATATGGTATATATTATGGTTACTGATTCTGTGCTTTTCATGGAATTTCTGTGTGAACTTGTGTATCACCTTGATCATATATGTTTCTTGAGCTTATTATTGTTATTATTATTATTTCATTTGGCCCTTTTTATTCTGCTTGGTATATCCTATTCTTGTTGTTATTGTTTCTATCTATTTCATCATTATTATTTATTATATACTTGTTTTTATTCTTATTATATAGCAAAAGAAAGGGTAGATATTTGGTTCAATGGGAAAAGAAGAGAATTTGGGCTGATTTGGGTAGATTAAAAATAACCAGAATATACTGTATGAAAAGAAGCAGATAATATAAAATAGAAAATATAAATATCATATATTATTTCTTTATTTCTCCTTAATTAGAAAGATGCACAAACCTCAGGAATTCCATGAAGTGATTTATTTGGGACAATTTCATTGAGTATGACTTCAGTGATCTGTATTTAGATGGCAGATGTTCCATCTCAGTCTCATGTACTCTTGGTGCCCTCCAGAGATTTCTTTTGCTGTGTGAGTTCTCAACTGTGCCTTGTATAGCCCTTGAGCTAACATCCCCAGTCCTACTGGTAACAGGAGCTTCCCAATTCATTGAATTTAAATACATTCTTTATGTGCTGCAGTAAGATTCTATTCTAATAAGAAACCTGAGTACTACAATTAGAATTTACAGTCAAACAAGAGCTTAACAGGTATCTATTTAATGTGTACTGTGTGCTTACTAGTGTGTTAATGAAAAGTAATGATGATCATAGCTATACTAAAATAGTATATTCATGCTTGTTAAGGTAGATTACTATGAAACAATAAAATTCCTTTATAATTAGTGACAAATGCTCTTAGCATTTTTAAAATAATGTACTTATTGTAACTTCTGAAGGTCCTCTGAGAAATGTGTGTTTTATCTTGTTTAATCCCTGCAGAAGTTAGGAGATGAGCGCTATAATAATCTTCATTTTTCTGATGAAGAAATGTGTTTTATCAAGTTTCTGCAACTATGCAAAATGGCACTGTTAATAATAACTAAAGCCTAGAACAAACTGTATCTGAAAGAAATTCCTGCTTAACAAGCAGAAATACTCCAGGAGTTGACAAAATTAAATCTTTTATATTCATAGAGAGCTTTTGTTCAGTAAATTTTATACAATTTTATCTCTTAGAATCTCATAATAACCATGCTGTAGGACAGGCTTATTTTATTCAGATGCAATATGAAATTAATTTCAATTATAGGTTCATTGTACATTGTCAACTCTGAGAAGAAAACAATTTTCCCAAGGACATAGGGAGAGAGGGAGAGAGAGAGAGAGAGAGAGAGAGAGAGAGAGAGAGAGAGAGAGGAGAAGAGAGAATTATATATTATAGCAAGGGTGAAGGCAGTGTATTATTGTTATTCTAAGAGATGTCTATATTGCATATGACTTAACCAACTGACAAAGTGAAGAAAGAGTAAACAGTGGAAAGCAAATATAAAATATGCTAGAGTAGTTTATCAGAATAATTTGAATTCTGTAATATAAAACATGATGCCAGTAACTCAGAAGGAGAAATAAAATCAAAGTACAGTGTATAACAATATTCCCAAACTATAGTGCTTTGCAAAAAAGCTTCTACATAGCCGAGTCAAGGGAGGAGATGAGAATTAACAGAATAAAGACATTACTGTCTGGTTTGTTGAATATATTTGTCAATTTTTTCTGGCAAGAAGTTTATTCTTATCACATACACAAAACTAAAAAAAAAACTCAAGGCTTAGCACTAAATAACACACCTAAAAGTGAGCAGTAGCTTTAAATACATTTCTGAAATGAGAGCATATAAATGATCAATTACACATGCAAACAATATTGTTTGTTTTTTTTGCTTTTTGTTTTTTATTGAGACGGGTTTTTCTGTGTAGCTTTGTAATCTGTCCTGACACACTCTCTATAGACCAGGCTGGCTTTGCACTCACAGAGATATTCTTGCCCCTGCCTCCTACTCTGGTGAAAAAATCACAAATTATTGTGTAATAAACATATATCCATGAGTCAGGCATGGTGGCACACACTTTAATCCCACCCAGATATTGGTAGACAGAAACAGGTATTCACCCTGGTCTACATATTAAGTTCTGGGATAGCCTGAGTTATATAGTGAGATTTGATTTGTCTTAAAAGAAATCAAAACAAAACAAAAAATGATATTACCACTATTAGATATTATTTTACACTATGTTCTATATACAAAAGGTGCAAAGAGTTAGCAAGGACAATGACAGAGGATAAACCTTGTGCATGCTGGTGAGAGTATTAGTAGTAATGATAAAACAGTATTGAGGTTCATCAAAATACTAAAGTCCTGGGCTTGGAGTTGAAATTCAGTCACAGAACACTTGCCTATCATAAGAAAAAGCTAAAATTGAAAGAAAGAAGAAAATACATTTAATACATGGTGTAGTAAATCCAATATTATGACAACTTGAGGCTCTAATCTTTGCCACCCCTGCTGAATAGTAAAAATGAAACAACAAGATGCATACAAGCAAGTTGACAGAGAACAGCACCAAGTTTAGTGTTAAATATCTTGTATTTACCAAAAATAAAAGTCACAATTTTTTTATGGGGCAAATACCTCTTTGCCTCAACACCTTGCAAGAACCAGTGTCCTCACATTCTTACATTTTTCATTTATGGATCAGTAGTGCAGGGACTTTATCATCTTCAGAAGTCACCTTTAATCAAGAGTCAAAAGGGAAGCATAAATTAAGTGTCTTTCTTTAGAATTTAGAGTACTTTCTGAGAATAGGTAAAATGGAGGAAGACTGATGCAGTAAGACATTGTTTACATGACTTATCACAGCCAATCAAGAGAAAAGGTGGGTTACTTCCTCTTGATTTGACAATTTCATTGGTTTATTGTATATTTTATAAATTTTATGTCTGTGTCTCTATGTTTGTGTATTAAAACTTACACAGAAACATATAGGCGTACATGTACGTATACGTATGTATACATACATACATACATATATCATATTACATACACACAGTAGAATACTGCTCAGTCATAGAATGAAGTAAATTTTGTGACTATAAAAAATGTGAATGAGAAACCGCCACACTGATTTCCACAGTGGCTGCACAAATTTGCATTCCCACCAACAATGGATGAGTGTTCCCCTCATTCCACATCCTCTCCAGCATAGGCTATCATTGGTGTTTTTGACTTTAGCTAATCTGACCGGTGTAAAATGGTATCTCATAGTTGTTTTGATTTGCATTTTCCTGATCGCTAAGGAGGCTGAGCATGACATTAAGTGTCTTTTGGTCATTCGAAGTTCTTCTGTTGAAATTCTCTGTTCAGATGAGCACCCCATTTTTGAATTGGGTTAATTAGAGTTTTAGTGTCTAGTTTCTTGAGTTCTTTGTATATTTTGGAGATCAGACCTTTGTCTGATGAGGGGTTGGTGAAGATCTTCTCCCAGTCAGAAGGTAGCCTTTTTGTCTTACTGACGGTGTCCTTTCCTTTACAGAAGCTTCTCAGTTTCAGGAGGTCCCATTTATTCATTGATTCTCTTATTGTCTGTGCTACTGGGGTTCTACCTAGAAAGTGGTCTTCTGTGCCTATGTCTTGTAGACTACTTCCCACTTTCTCTTCTATCTGGTTCAAAGTGGTCAGATTAATGTTGAGGTCTTTAATCCATTTGGACTTGAGTTTTGTGCATGGTGATAGATATGGATCTACTTTCATTCTTCTACAGGTTGACATCCAGTTATGTCAGCACCATTTGTTAAAGATGCTTTCCTTCTTCCATTGCATACTTTTAGCCCCCTTGTCGAAAATCAAGTGTTCATAGGTTTGTGGGTTAATATCTGGGTCTTCTATTTGATTCCATAGGTCGACTTCTCTGTTCTTATGCCAGTACCAAGCTGTTTTCAATACTGTAGCTGTGTAATACAGTTTGAAGTCAGGGATGGTTATACCTCCAGAAGTTCCTTTATTGTATAAGATTGTTTTGGCTATCCTGGGTTTTTTGTTTTTCCATATAAAATTAATTATTATTCTCCCAAGGTCTGTGAAGAAGTTTGATGGGATTTTGATGGAGATTGCATTGAATCTATAGATTGCTCTTGGTAGAATTGCCATTTTTACTATGTTGATCCTCCCAATCCAAGAGCAAGGGAGATCTTTCCATTTTCTAGTATCCTCCTCAATTTCTTTCTTCAAAGACATAAAGTTCTTGTCAAATAGGTCTTTCACTTCCTTGGTCAGAGTTATCCCAAGGTATTTTATGCTATTTGTGGCTATCGTGAAAGGTGAAGTTTCTCTGATTTCCCTCCCTGCTATTTTATCCTTTGTGTATAGGAGGGCAACTGATTTTTTGGAGTTGATCTTGTATCCTGCCACATTACTAAAGGTGTTTATCAGCTGTAGGAGTTCTTTGGTAGAGTTTTTGGGGTCGCTCATGTATACTATCATATCGTCTGCAAATAACGAGAGTTTAACTTCTTCCTTCAGTGTGGCGGTTTCTCAGGAAACTGGGAGTCAACCTCCCTCAGGACCCAGCAATTCCACTCTTGGGAATATGCCCAAGAGATGCTCTAACATACTACAAAAGCATTTGCTCAAATATGTTCATAGCAGCACTATTTGTAATAGCCAGAACCTGGAAACAACCTAGGTGCCCCTCAATAGAAGAATGGTTAATAAAGGTGTGGAACATATACACAGAGTTCTACTCAGCGGTAAAAAACAATGACATCTTGAATTTTGCATGCCAATGGATGGAAATAGAAAACGCTTTACTGAGTGAGGTAAGCCAGACCCAAAAAGAGGAATATGGTATGTATTCACTCATATGTGGATTCTAACCATAATTACAGGTCTTTGAGCCTATTATTCGTGATCCTAGAGAAGATAAATAAGAAGGTGAACCTGATGAAAATCATGTAGCTATCTGCCTGGAAACTGGAAATAGACAAGAGTCCCAGGTAACCTCGTGTGAATGGGGGGGTGGGAGGGTTGTTGGAAGGGGAGAGGGTTAGAGAGAAGGGAGTAGGGGAGGAATGGGGAAAGCTCGGTGGACTGGGATGGGGGGAGGGAGGAAGGATGGATATGGGATCAGGGAAGAATATATTTCAACTAAGGGAGTCATTTTAGGGTTTACAGGAGACTTGATTATAAATGGGATCCCAGGTCCAAGGAGAGATCCCCAGATTGTTCTCTGGACAGAAGAGAGGGTGCCTGAAATGGCCTTGGCCCATAACCATACTGATGAATATTTTGCTTATCACCATAGAACCTTCATCTGGCGATGGATGGAGATAGAGACAGAGACCCACATCGGAACACTTGACTTAACTCCCTAGGTCCAAACGAGAAGCAGAAGGAAAGAGAACGTGAGCAAAGAATGCAAGACCAGAGGGAACCTTCATCCGACGATGGATGGCGATACAGACGGAGACCCACATTGGAGCACCGGACTGAGCCCCCCAAGGTCCAAATGAGGAGCAGAAGGATGAAGAAAATGAAAAAGGAAATAAGGACTGTGAGGGATGCTATCACCCACTGATACAAGGGGACGGATCTAATGAGAGTTTACCAAGGCCAGTTGGACTGGGATTGAACGAGGACGCGATCCAACCAGATTCTCTCAATGTGGCCAGATTCTCTGAATGTGGCTGGCCCGGAGTCTTCCTGAAAAGCCATTGACAATGACACTGGGGCTTGTTTCCTCTGCATATACTGGATTTTGAGGATCCAGTCTGTCTGGACACTCACCTTCCTGGACCTGGAGGGAGCGGGGAGGAACTTGAACTTCCCACAGGGCTGGAAACCCTGACTGCTCTTAGGGATGGAGAGGGAGGAGGAGAGGGATTGGGGGGAGTGGGAGGGTGGTGGGAGGAGGGGAAGAAATGGAAACTTTTATAATTTAATAAAATTACTTTCAAAAAAATGTGAATGAGCATGAGTATAATGTATGATCTCTAAATCCACATATAGTTCAAATTGTATTCTTACTCATGAAGATTCCAAAAACATAAAAATGTGAGAAGAGAGTGGTTTACTGCAAGGAGCAGAAGAGAATGATGGGAAGTTGGGATATGGCAGGGGGCAATGACTGAGTCATAGATTCTATTCTACAGATGGAAGTATTAAGATTTCCTACCAAACTATAAAATAACTATAAATTCTATATTTTACATTTCAAATGCCCAGAGGGAAGTATTTATAATATTTTCACTATAAAGATACAAATGGTGAGATAGGTATGTATAACTGGTTTTAAGCTTACAGTTATTCTGTTTTATGTATCAGTTAAAAAGTAGATTCAGCCTAATTAACAAAATAATATTTTCCTTTTAATACTTTCAATGGCTATGTTTTCCCATGTATCCTCTACATAATAAGTTTGGTTATAAGTTTCATTATTCTCTTACCAACCAAAATAGTGATTTTGTTTTGTGTATTAATACAACCTGATAGAAAATTCTTATTTATTTGTGTAGATATGTAATAAAACTCTGTTCAATGTAACAAAAGCAGCAGTATTTCATATGCGAAAGAATAGTCAGAATAGTCAGTATGCTCACATCTGTTTTTCAAACCTAGTGATGTCCTTTCTCTTGGATATTTTTGCATCATCCCTCCAGAAATACTGAGCCCAACTAGTGACCACATATCAGAACAGTGCAGAAAAGTTCAAAGAAAAGGAGGCACCTCAGATTCTTATCACATGGTCCTTCGGCACAAGTCAGAAAGGCAGACTCCAGACTGGTAACATACAGATCGCTTTGCCATAAAAGAGAGAATATGGGTTTTAAAGCAGCTGCACCTAAACCCTCTACCTCAAGAGGCCAATATGAATTTTAGGAGGGATTGAGGATGCCATTGAACTTTTATTAAGTATTTTATAAAAAACTGCAATATTAAAATCAATGTGTTTACTAATAAATGTAAATAAAGATTACTAATCATTTCACATATAAGTTATTTGATGAAAATAATTATACTTTATAAACCAAAAATTGTCTCAAGAAATCATTCGAAATTCACTATCTGACAAATCATTTTAATGTTTGATACAAAAAACATATGTAGTGGTCTTGGTTTGTTCTTTCCTAAGTTTGTTGTGAAAGGCCATACAAAATGACTTCTACAGATTTAATTTTCATAACAGATGTGACAATTAGGGTCTATAAGACCTTTCTTTTACAGAGGTTTGCTAAGGGGCCTAGTGTGAGTATTCCAGGTACCATCAGTTTTCCGATGACTGTACCTTAAACAAAAGAATGCTTTGATAAGAACATCTTATATTTATTAACTGGGTTATAATTTACATCTTATTTCTTTTGCCACTTTATGCAAATGGAGTTTTTTCTGCATTTTGTTACTAGTTAAAGGAAGTCAGCATCAGATGGGGATTATTTTCTATATCCTAGCCAAATCTCTAATGTTCACTCTCCCTAAAAATTCTGTGCAAAACACAATTTTGAGAAATAGTGAAAGGCTTCAGAAACAAAAGCTGTTAATACTTTTCAGTAAATGTGAATATTTAAAAATCTAATCTAAGCTAATATGTTAGGTTGTAAATGATAGAATATATATCTAAAATATGAAATACATTTTATGAAAAATATTTATGATAACAAATTTACCCAATTTAATCATTTCAATTAATTGTTTAAATAATATCTGTCATATTAATTCTCTAGTTATTTAAACTTTATTGTTTCATTTTCTTTAATCATATAAAAATAATAAAAGTGGTAATTATATATAAGATTGTATTTAACAGTTCTGGCATTCTTTTAATAGAATTACCCTTCTTCATCAAAAATAGTCCTGGAATTTCATGGCACCATGTAATAAAACTCAAAAACACTTATTTGTTATTTTGTTTCCCCTGAAATAAACCTCTAGATTTTCAAAGTGCAGAATCATATTTCTGCTACTTGCTGCAGCAGTGAACTCTTCTGACCACAACTCTTGAAATCACTATTACTATCCTTAGTAGAGCACCGTGAGAGCTGGGCCTAAAGATATAAATGACACCATATGGCCTGAGAACCTGATACTTTAGTGGAGACCTGGCATTGTGTATAAGAAAAATGGTCTAATGATAAAATCACGGCAATATTACTTCCTTCTTCCAACAATATTTTCAATAGTAATCTAAGCCATAAATGTAATAGCAGGTCTAACACTACAGGCAATATTAAATTGAAATGGCAAATTGCAATGCTAGGAAAATTGTTATCAGAGGGATTGATCTACAATAGTACCAATATCTCAAACTCCAAAATAAATGTTCAATAAAATGATGTTTCGCCCTTTGTCTCCTGAGTCCTGGGAAGACCAGCTAGCCCTGTTGCCCTGCTGAGCCGTTCTTCCCAGAGAGGTGAGTGGGTGCTAGCCTGGGCAGCCTGCCTGCCTCTCCGGGAAGGGAGGACAGCCCTTCCCCCCTCAGCTTCTGCGGCAGGGTCTTCGGTGTTCCAAGGGACCCCTCCCCTCCCCCCACTGCTGCGGGCCCTTTGTCTCCTGAGTCCTGGGAAGACCAGCTAGCCCTGTTGCCCTGCTGAGCCATTCTTCCCAGAGAGGTGAGTGGGTGCTAGCCTGGGCAGCCTGCCTGCCTCTCCGGGAAGGGAGGACAGCCCTTCCCCCCTCAGCTTCTGCGGCAGGGTCTTCGGTGTTCCAAGGGACCCCTCCCCTCCCCCCACTGCTGCGGGCCCTTTGTCTCCTGAGTCCTGGGAAGACCAGCTAGCCCTGTTGCCCTGCTGAGCAGTTCTTCCCAGAGAGGTGAGTGGGTGCTAGCCTGGGCAGCTTGCCTGCCTCTCCGGGAAGGGAGGACAGCCCTTCCCCCCTCAGCTTCTGCGGCAGGGTCTTCGGTGTTCCAAGGGACCCCTCCCCTCCCCCCACTGCTGCGGGCCCTTTGTCTCCTGAGTCCTGGGAAGACCAGCTAGCCCTGTTGCCCTGCTGAGCCGTTCTTCCCAGAGAGGTGAGTGGGTGCTAGCCTGGGCAGCCTGCCTGCCTCTCCGGGAAGGGAGGACAGCCCTTCCCCCCTCAGCTTCTGCGGCAGGGTCTTCGGTGTTCCAAGGGACCCCTCCCCTCCCCCCACTGCTGCGGGCCCTTTGTCTCCTGAGTCCTGGGAAGACCAGCTAGCCCTGTTGCCCTGCTGAGCCTTTCTTCCCAGAGAGGTGAGTGGGTGCTAGCCTGGGCAGCCTGCCTGCCTCTCCGGGAAGGGAGCACAGCCCTTCCCCCCTCAGCTTCTGCGGCAGGGTCTTCGGTGTTCCAAGGGACCCCTCCCCTCCCCCCACTGCTGCGGGCCCTTTGTCTCCTGGGTCCTGGGAAGACCAGCTAGCCCTGTTGCCCTGCTGAGGAGTTCTTCCCAGAGAGGGCTGAGGTGCTCTATCCAGAGAGTGCTGTGAAGTCCTACCCAGAGAGTGCTGAGGAGTTCTATCCAGAAAGTGCTGAGGAGTTTCATCCAGAGTGGGAGAGATGGGCAGGCGCCAATGCAAGAATTCCTCCAACAACCTGAAAGGCAACATGACATCGCCAGAATCCAGGGAGCTCGAAACTAGAAGAATTGAACACCCTACTCCAGAAGAAATAGAAGAAATCGACTCTAAGCGCTTCTTTATGAAAATAATAGAGGAACTTAAACAGGAGGTGAAAATCTGCCGTAAAGAAATGGAAGATAAGTATAACAAAAAAATTGAGGAAATGAGTAAAGAATTGGAAGAGAAATATACCAAAAAGTTTGAAGAAATGAGTAAATCCGTAAATGAAATTCTGGGAAACCAAGAAAAAACAATCAAACAGGTAATAGAAACAGTTCAAGATTTGAAAACTGAAATGGAGTCAATGAAGAAATCACAAACCGAGGGCCGGCTGGCTATGGAAAATCTGGGTAAACGAACAGAGACTTCAGAAACAAGCTTAACCAATAGAATACAAGAGATAGAAGAAAGAATCTCAGACTCTGAGGACACCATAGAGAAATTAAACACTCTGTCCAAAGAAAACAGCAAATCCAACAAATTCTCATCACAAAACATTCAGGAACTGTGGGACACAATAAAAAAACCAAATCTAAGAATAATAGGAGTAGAAGAAGGAGAAGAATTGCATTTCAAAGGTCCAGAAAATATACTCAACAAAATTATAGAAGAAAACTTTCCCATCCTAAAGAACGATATTCCTATGAAGGTTCAAGAAGCATACAGAACACCGAATAGACTGGATCAGAAAAAAACATCCCCTCGTCATATAATAATCAAAACACAAAGCATTCAGACTAAAGAAAGGATATTGAGAGCTGCAAAGGAAAAAGGTCAAGTAACTTATAAAGGTAAACCTATCAGACTTACACCAGACTTCTCGATGGAAACCATGAAAGCCAGAAGGTCCTGGATAGAGGTACTGCAGAAACTAAGAGACAATGGATGCAAACCCAGACTACTTTACCCAGCCAAGCTATTGTTCACTATCAACGGAGAACACAAAATATTCCAGGATAAAAACAAATTTAAACAATACGTAGCTACTAATCCAGCCTTACAGAGAATACTAGAAGGAAAATCACAACCCAAGGAATCCAACATTCCCAACACTGCCTACATTAACTCAGACATCTAGCGACCCTTCACAAGCACAACTCAAAGAAGGAAAACACATACACGCTACTACCCAAAAAAATGACCGGAGTCATCGATCACTGGTCATTAATATCACTTAATATCAATGGTCTCAACTCACCTATAAAGAGGCACAGACTTAGAGATTGGATACGAAAACAGGATCCAACATTCTGCTGTCTACAAGAAACACACCTCAACCACAAAGACAGACACCTACTCAGAGTAAAGGGTTGGGAAAAGGTTTTCCAAGCAAATGGACCTAAGAAACAAGCGGGTGTGGCCATTCTAATATCTAACAAAATCGACTTCAAACTAAAATCAATCAGAAGAGATGGAGATGGACATTTCATACTCATAACAGGAACAATTCATCAGGAAGAAGTCTCAATCTTGAATATCTATGCCCCTAATATAAAGGCACCCACATATGTAAAAGAAACTCTTCTAGAACTCAAGGCAGTCATCAAACCACACACACTAATAGTAGGAGACTTCAACACTCCTCTCTCACCAATGGACAGGTCAAACAGACAGAAACCTAACAGAGAAATAAGAGATTTACTGGAGGTACTGAATCAAATGGACTTAACAGACATCTATAGAACACTCCACCCAAATAGGAAAGAGTATACCTTCTTCTCTGCAGACAAGATTTAGGCACAGGAGGCCTCTTCCTAAGTAGGACCCCAGCAGCACAGACAATAAGAGAAACAATGAATAAATGGGATCTACTGAAACTGGGAAGCTTCTGTAAAGCAAAGGACACTGTCAGTAGGACAAAAAGGCTGCCTTCTGACTGGGAGAAGATCTTCACCAACCCCTCATCAGACAAAGGTCTGATCTCCAAAATATACAAAGAACTCAAGAAACTAGGCACTAAAACTCTAATTAACCCAATTAAAAAATGGGGTACTGAACTTAACAGAGAATTCACAACAGATGAACTTCGAATGGCCAGAAGACACTTAAGGTCATGCTCAACCTCCCTAGCGATCAGGGAAATGCAAATCAAAACCACTTTGAGATACCATCTTACACCTGTCAGAATAGCTAAAGTCAAAAACACCAACGATAGCCTATGCTGGAGAGGATGTGGGGTGAGGGGAACACTCATCCATTGTTGGTGGGAATGCAAACTCGTGCAGCCACTGTGGAAATCAGTGTGGCGGTTTCTCAGGAAACTGGGAGTCAACCTCCCTCAGGACCCAGCAATACCACTCTTGGGAATATACCCTAAAGATTCCCTAACATACTACAAAAGCATTTGTTCAACTATGTTCATAGCTGCACTATTTGTAATAGCCAGATCATGGAAACAACCTAGGTGCCCCTCAATAGAAGAATGGTTAAAAAAGGTGTGGAACATATATACATTAGAGTTTTACTCGGCGGTAAAAAACAATGACATCTTGAATTTTGCATGCAAATGGATGGAAATAGAAAACGCTTTACTGAGTGAGGTAAGCCAGACCCAAAAAGAGGAACACGGTATGTATTCACTCATAAGTGGATTCTAACCATAATTAAAGGTCTTTGAGCCTATTATTCGTGATCCTAGTGAAGCTAAATAAGAAGATGAACCTGATGAAGATTATTTAGCTATCCACCAGGAGGTAGGAAATATACATGAGTCCCAGGTAACCTCGGGTGCATGGGGGGGTGGGAGGGTCGATGGAGGGGGAGAGGACTAGAGAGAAGGGAGTAGGGGAGGAACGGGGAAAGCTTGGTGGCCGGGGATGGGGGGGGGGGAGGGAGGTAGGATGAATATGGGATCAGGGAACAATATATTTCAACTAAGGGAGCCATTTTAGGGTTTACAGGAGACTTGATTATATATGGGATCCCAGGTCCAAGGAGAAATCCCCCAGATTGCTCTCTGGACAGAGGAGAGGGTGCCTGAATCGGCCGTGGCCCATGACCATACTGATGTATATTTTGCTTATCACCATAGATCCTTCCTCTGGCGAAGGACGGCTATGCAGTCGGAGGCCCACATTGGAGGACCGGATTGAGCCCCCCGAGGTCCGGAGGGGGAGCGGAAGGAGGAGGAACATGAAAAACGAAATCAGTACTGCGAGGGATGCTATCACCCACTGATACAAGGGAACGGATCTGATGAGAGTTTACCAGGGCCAGCCGGACTGGGACTGAACGAGGACGTGATCTAGACAGATTCTCGGAATTTGGCCGGATTCTCTGACTGTGGCTGGCCCGGGGTCTTTCTGAAAAGCCATTGACTATGACACTGGGACCTGTTTCCTCTGCATATGCTGGATTTTGGGGATCCAGTCTGTTTGGATGCTAGCCTTCCTGGACCTGGAGGGAGGGGGAGGGAGCTGGAGCTTCCCACAGGGCAGGAAACCCTGACTGCCCTGGGGGACGGAGGGGAAGGAGGGGGGGAGTGGGGGGAGTGGGAGGGTGTTGGGAGGGGGGGCGGAATTGGAAACTTTTATAATTTAATAAAATTTACTATAAAAAAAAAAAAGAAAAAAAAAATAAAATGATGTTTCACTATTGTGTAAGCCTCATGATAATTATTTACCTGATATATAGTACTTTAAACACTCCAGCCACCTTTCAGATGTTAGGGCAAAACACAGAGAACTAAAATGAAAATACATTCCTTTTTATGTTCCATGGAATTTTTACTTCACAATATTTTTTGTGTCCCATTCTTAAAGACCAGACTCTCAGCCATAAAAAATTTGACTGTTTTTGTATTGAAATCTTAGAAAGTGTTAGTTCTTGGATAGAAATTTGCTTTAGCTAAAGAGACAGAATGAATTCACTGCTTCGAAAGAAATGTTAAAAATTTCAAATATTGCAAATCATAATTTTAATTTTATTAGAATTAAATTTTTATTACTTTTCTCAGTCCCTTTGTTACTCCCAGTACCTCAAGTACCATCCACTTTGTTCCTTTTTGAAACAATGACTTTCTTTTATTTAGTTGTCTTAAATATGTCTTGATATATGTCTTAAAACATAAATTGAACCTGTTAAGTCTTATTACTCTTACATGTATTCATATTATCTTGGGCCTCATAACTCAGTATTGGAAAACTAAGAAAATATATTAAAAGACTGCTATCCAATTCTTATTTATCATGAGGCAAAAAGAAACTAACAAGCAAATTTCTCAGGTAGTGAATTTAGCATCATCTATATTCGTCAGTGTGTGTGTGTTATTGATCATTATATATCCATACCTGTTACCTGTCTGATAAGCTTCTGAAACATCTCTGTTTCACTACCATTACAAGTTATCCTAAGAATCTTAAATGGTTCAGATAATGATGTGTATTTTGCTTATTTTTTTAGGTAAAAAAAAATCAATGTTGATTTCTGGGGTCTGCAGATAAGATCCCAAAGACTGTCAGAATAAACACCTGGATGCAAAGGCAGAGCTAGTTTCAACAGCAGTGAAGAGCAGATCCTCATGTTTTATTTCTTTTGTTTTTATTCATTGGACCATAAATAATGATTTAAGTAAGACAGTTCCATGTCACTGTGTGATCAAATGGCATAAAAAGTTGAAAACTAAAGGAACAGATATAACAAACGGTGAGCATTCCTGCTTTGCCAACTGACTACGGGTCATAGTTTATCACCTTCCTCTCTTTTTCTCACATATGTATCATAATCAGGTCTCATCTAAGGGAGATACCCCAAGTGATAAAGGACAAGTTCACTGATAGTGACCGGAAGTTTGTAAATGCACTTCAGGTACAGCTTCTATTTTAAACAATCAGAAAACTAAAAGAAGGCCTTATGCTTGTCCCATATTCAAGATCAATGAAGTATGAGGGACACAGTAGCCACCATAAACAGTAGAGCATTTGAATGCCAGAAGTGGAAAGCGGAGATGTTTTCTGCCATCCTCAGCGCCTCTTGGAAGACATAGTGGGGTCTATTTATCTTAGATTTAAAGATTGACCCTAGGCTAGGCTCCATTTGAACATTCTTGAGGATTCTCTTTTACTTATTTTTTAGTACTAGGAACCTCTCTCACGTTTTTCTAGGAATTATACTTATGTCTTCTACATTCGTTTTCTCTCGTGACTTTTTATCTCTGTTACACTAAAAAGCCACGGACTTTCTCAACATTGTCAAGATTTTAAAGCAAATTTACACCAATATTCTTATTGTGTGTGTATGTTTCTTTCTGTTGTTTTCTCTGTTTAGTTTCTTTTAGAACACATGTCCTTTAGCTTTCTTATTCTTAAACTCCCTAAATCTTAGACTCTATAAGGGGAGACTGAAAGTCTTTGGAGATTGGCCCTTTAATGTCCTAAACTGAGTGTATATGTGACTTAAATACATGGCCAAACTCAGCCACTGAAATAGCACAATAAATAACAGTTCTAGTTTTAAACTTGCAGTAAGGTTGAAATTACATGTGACAGTTGTCCCTCTCTGCAAATAATTGTAGATGGCAGTGCTAGAAAAGGTAATATGAGTTACAGCTATTCTCACTATGAATTGACTGATGAGTAGGCAACCATATCAGTAGAGAAGCCTAAGTATGTAATTTATCTACCTCCAACAAGACAAAGTTATTTTCGCACTAACCACGGGGATAGTTCAATATACAGAATTAGGTTATTTTGAGGGATGTAATTCCTCATTTTTACTTTTATCAAAAAAATAAAGTTCTTTTTAATGCATGATTGTAATGAAATGGTAAAGAAATATAAACATAAAACAGGAAAAATAATGTTATAGTAGCAAAATACTACATTTCCATTTTTAAAATATAGTGACCCAAATGTGTTGAAAACTGAAGAACAGTTTGCAATCAGTTTAACAAATATGTCTGATATTACTCAATTTATTTTGAAAACATAACTTTTCATGTAATGATCATAAAATAATTTTAGATAATTTTGAATGCTATATAATATTGATGTTCAATTATCTTTCTATGGCAGTGGTGGCACATTGCTTAATCCCAGCACTCAGAAGACAGAGGCAGCTGGATATCTGTGAGTTCAAGGCCAGCCTGGTCTACAGCCTGGTCTGCAGCCTGAAAGCTCTTGGATAGGATCCAAAGCTACACAGAAATCCCTCTTTCTAAAAACCAAAACAAACAAACAAACAAATTATCTTTCTAGAAGCTAGACTTACATATATGATATCAAACATCCAAAAATCTTTTTTCACATAACACTCTGCACTCTTCATTGATCACTGTGGCATCACATGCATGTTGTATATGAAACTTTGAAATACAGTATGACTCAGCTTTTTTCTGTATTTAGATTTGTAAATTTCCCCTCATTAAATACCTAAGTTTTACAATGAATGTTATTGCATGTTGTTGTTGGTACTGTCAACATTATAGCAATTTCAGTTTAAAATAAAGTTATCCAGTACAATTAGTTTTATATGCATAGAACTTATACCAGTATAAAAAGCTTATATTTTATTATTATTTATAATGTTTATAATATGATAAGAAATGTAACAACTTTTACTTGAAATAGTAATGTCAAAATCTGCATCCTGGTTCTCCATCGTCTTTGCATATAAAAGTAGATCACATCTCAGATGGAATATTATTTTCTGGCAGCACAATGGTAGAAGTTGAGTTTTACTTTCTTTTGCATTCTACCCATTATTTGCATGTGTATGCATAAATGTATACAAAAATTCTAAAGAAATATCAAAGCACATGCACAGTAAACAAGGAATATTAAACACACTGGGTGAGTAAAATGAAACTGAAACAATGGCTGAGCAATAAGAATATTGAGAATAACTGAAGACATATCATTGAAGTGATATATTTAGATGCGATGGGTTTTACTTTGTGAAAAATTATCTGTAATATTTCCATGAATGAGATTCGATTATCTGCTCTGCAGGAGTAATGGTCTATATTAATCTGAGCAGACGTCAGTGGAATTAGATCATGCCTCCTCCCGCCTTTCTTTTATTACCATGTCAGCAGAATATTCAAAATGGCTCAGCAAACTCTACCCTCCACCACTTTAATAAGTAGATTTGCCAGGTGCAGTACTAGCAGGAGGCCTATAATGTATTTAAGTTTGAAAATGAGGCAATTATATTTCAAGGTTCTGATTGGCTACATTTTAATTTGAGACCCATCAGATGTACGGATTTAGCTGGTGGCTTTCTGGAGAAACCTCCTACACATGCACCTGTTCGTTTTATTAAAACAGAAACACCTTGCCAGGGGTGAGAAAAGGATATTGGTCACAAAAACCGTGACAGCTTGGTCCCTCTGCCCTTACTATTGATTACATTTCTTGACAGTCGCATGGGAGGTTAACTGCTAGCAGGCAATTAACACCCTTGCAAAATAATGAAGAAAACATAATTATATTGGGAAGCTCCAGAGACTGTTTGTAATCTTAAATGCGATATCCCAAAGTCTCTTTCAATATCGATAGGGACACTCAACTCTCTCTCTCTCTCTCTCTCTCTCTCTCTCTCTCTCTCTCTCTGTCAATCTAGTCTCTGGCTGTGACAAAAGTAATTATTAATGTTTTATATCTTTATATCAAATTATTAGAAAGAATCCTCACTTTCCATTAATCTAATTACAAACTTCCCCAAAGAAACTGTTAATGAAAACATATAAAATTTGCTTTGCAATTAAAAATGCTATTTTAGGAAAAGATATTAAAATTATGGAGTCAGAATACCTCCATTATCAGCTTGTAACTTTGATAAATGTATCCCTTTCCTATTACAGAGTATTATCTCAGTGAGTCCACGCTAGAGCCAGACCACTGAAAGCATCAGTTTCTGCTGTGTCACCCAGAAGTCATACGTCCTCTAGGAAGGTTATGAGTGCTATCAGGGAGACTCTCTTCGTGAAGATGAGGACTGCATGTCTGCTGGTTCTCGCAGCTCCATCCATTATGATCACATCAGTCATTCTGGTGCGGAAATGGACCTGCAATAAATAATATACCTTCTTTCCTTTCACCTTGTCCTCACCCAGGAAGTGGTATAAAGGAATTGATGCCATTTTTTTTTCTCCAGCAATAACTTATATCCAATTGTCTAGCCACAGAAAGCAACAATACAGCTTTTGAAAAGGGAAAATGGCACCAGATAGACTTTCTTACTGAATGAGTTTGCCTGAGCAAATAAATATGTTGTCTGAATCCTAAGTGCAGACTCCTGGTCTGTTACATCCCCTGAAAGCAGTTACCTCTGTATCTCATCTTGCCTTACAATATACGTATATACAGATAGTCTCCTCACACTTTGGAGCTAAATAGGAAATTCGACGGCAGTCAGAGTCATTTAACTTTTGTTTGGGTATAAGTTTTACTATTCTCTGAAATTGAAAAAAAAATGCTCTCATAATAGGGGATAACTGCTAAAGACATAATCCCTATGGTCCTGAAATATTTTGCACAGGAAAAGCAACATATTTATAAAATTGTATATTCTCATAAGTTATATATATATATATATATATATATATATATATTCTATATTATTATTATATATTCTCATAAGTTAGGTTTACATAATATATGAAATGGTTAGATAAATTTGTTATATTTAGCTTTGCAAAAGACAAATACCTCTAACTCCAACTATTTTTTAAATACATTCTGTTTATAATAATTTTGGGGTATACTTTCTTTAGCTCAGAGTTATTCAGTGCTAAGCTCCTTTGTTTCACATTGTATTTTAAAATAATGAAATCCACAGAAAGCTGTGCTCTAGTGGACAGCCATTTACCCAGGAATATATGGGCAGCACAATTGTATTTTTCTTTTTAAAAAAATATATGGAGGACTCAAAGTTGCAAAGGAAGGGAAGGGAAAAATATGATAAAAATATATTGTACATGGAACTCAGAGTTTTATTTCAGCTCTGTATTTTTTAGAACGCATGACCCCAGCAGCTTGTATTAGATTTGATTTTGATATATATTTTAATTTTAATTCTATTGCGTGTTAAAAGTGTTCAGAAGGTTATCTTTTTTTTTGTTTATTCAAGTATCCGAAAACACTCTTTCCACTTCCTCCCCTCCTCCCAATACCCTCCCGCTCCCCCCACTCCCTCTCCTCCTCCCTCACCATTCCCAAGAGCAGTCAGGGTTTCCTGTCCTGTGGGGAATCCAAGTTCCTCCCCCCTCCCTCCGGGTCCAGGAACAAAATTGCCTATGTAAGTACATGAGCAGAGTGTTTGGTATAGATGGTGGCTGTCTTTATAAAGAAGCTAAAGATCCAGCACTCTGCAAAATGGCCAGGTGGAAGGTATGGAAAATTGGCTGAAGTTTCAGAGACACAGACGAACTTATATAAAAGGGCCTGTGGTTAAACTCTATGTCGGGGCAGCTGTCTGAATGTTTCTAGAAATCATTAGCCCTGGGCACTACTAGGTTTGATTCTCCAACATCTTCCCCAGAAAACAAAAATATATGCTTGATATCCAAATAAATGTTATATGAGTTTCAATTAAAAAAAAAAAAAAAGAGCAGCAAGCCTAGGCTCACTGTCTTGGTTCCTGCGCTTGGTTCCGGCTCCTGCTCCAGCGACTAGGCTCCTTTCCTGATGGTTTGTGTTTTGTAAGTATTACCCCCCCAAATAAATACCCATTTAAAACCTAAAAAAGAAAAAAAATATATATTGTACACTGTTCTCAAATGACTAGTATAAATAAGAAAAGTTAATAAATTAATAAATGGAAAGCAGTAGAGTATTCTGTGTATGTGTAATTCAAGTAAATTATTATAATATGTATCCTTCAAATCAATACAGCACACTACACGATGATGAAATTGATGCAGATACACATACATATCTAGAGATCCATATACACAATACTACATACGTATATATCTAGCATGTACCTAGATTTATGTGCATTATGAGTACATAAACATATTATCATCATAATGATAGTAGAGGGCTATTTCATCTGATCAGACATGGTTAACATAAGCACCAATTCTTGTTTCTTAATCTCTGGAGAAACATTATTTGTTTGATCTATATCATTTTAAGTGTGTCACATAAGGAGGACAAGAAGCTATGATCTTAAAGAGTGGCTCCCTTTCCTCATTATGGTGCCATAGAGCTTTATCAGAGTTGTTATGGATCCATGGTAAAGAGAGTTCCTGTGACTGATGAGTAAAAATGCATTGTATGGATGACCACATTTTGTTACTTATTCCTCAAGAGAGGTAGTTTAGGTTGCATGGAGTTTTTACATATGCAAATAAAGTAAATGTATTTACATAAAAGATAGTTTCATTCCATATGTCATCTACACTTTCATTTCATTCTTTATTTTCACTTTGTCATTTATTCTTTAATGTCTCTCTGTTCATGAAATTTTCAAGAATCCCATTGTTTTAATTGAAGCACTTAGAGTGTTTCTGTTCATGTAGACTTTGTTTGAAATTACCTTTAGTTATTATATACCATATAAATTATATATTATGAAATTTACAGTATATTAGTATTGGTATTTTAATTTCACATAATAAAATAAAGTTAATTCCTGCTACGACCTATCACTATGATTCAGTTATAACTATAATATAATTAAAAAATTTCCTTCAAATATCAAATAATACTTCAGATTCTATTAAAAGTTTTGGCTCTATTTGTCATTGCTTTGAGAACTCAACAGAAAAAGAAAATCAGTTGAACATATTCTTATTCTCTATAGTTTTTTATCTTATCAGAAAACATATTAAAAATCTCTTTAGTTTGTGAAAAATATGGTTGAAATTGTTGTTGAAATAGTTTGCTATGTCTTTCCAGACAGAAGAAAGTTGTCACTTCTTTTTGCACTTCATGATATATGAGTAAACATTTGATTTTATTTTTACCATTTGCTTCCAGATCCAGGAAATGGATGTATCTTCCTGTTATTGTGTGTGTGTGTGTGTGTGTGTGTGTGTGTGTGTTTGTGTGTGCAGGCGTGTGTGTGTGTGTATGTTCATCCTCTTTGGAATACATTCAACCTTTAGATCCTTTAAACATATATCTTGGCCAGGTTTAGAAAGTTTCTCTTATATCTGAACAACTTTTGTTCTGTAATGCTTGAAGATCTCTACTGAGACAGAATTTGAACATCTTTCTGAGTTCCAAAGTTCCTGAAATATTCCTATTTCTCATTTATTTCTTTCTTCTATTCAAAGTGTTTACCTCACAAGCTCTTTTAGTCTACTTTTTATGCTATTAAGCACTTCCAATGAGTGTTTTTTATTTTTTTTTATAATTTTTACATTTAAATGACAAGTTGGAGCTCCTATTAACATTTACATTATTGTTGCTTGACAGAAGGAATGAATAAAAAGTTTATCAAAAAGTAAGCTATAACTTGAGGTTAGCTTCTGAATCCCTTTCCTGTTTTGCCAGAAAGTCTTTAATTCTGCTAGGTAGGGTACTGGCTATTCTGTGTAATGATTATGATAATTCATGACTATTGGAAAGACTAAAAAATGAATAAAATGCAGAAATATTTTTCCAACAATAAAATCCAAAGTAACTACACTGAGGCTCCTTTCTCTCTCATGATAATGGCAAGTAAAAAAGGGACTAATGACTTATTTTACAAGAGCTATATTAACACCGATAAGAACAAAAATAAGAAAACAAGAACAAAAATCCATTGATGTAGCAACAAAAATAAGAACTAAAAGTGATATTAAAAAAATCACCCTGGAACACCATGCATTGGAAATGTCATTTAGTAAAGCCATTGTAGAAAACATTAAAAGATGCTGGAGAGATGACTCAGTGGATAAGATCACTGACAGCTCCTCCAGAGGACTTGGATTCAATTACCTGCAGTCACATGGTAGTTTACAACCCTACTTAAGGACTGAGTATCTGAAGTCCTCTTCTGGTAAGATTTGATGATTATCATCCATTAAGGCAAAACCCCACACACATAAGATAATATCAAAAATACAAAAAGAACATTGTAATCCATCCCCCACAAAACTTAAAAGTTCTAAACTAAAAAAAATTCAGGCATATTAATCTTGGGGATATATTTGATTTAAGTATCTATATGTGAAAGAGATACTTGTATAGCCATAGTTATTGCAGAACCATTAAAATGTTCAAGGCAAAAAAAAAGACAAAACTCCATGATATATATGTAAAATGGAGCATTCAGTCATAAAACTGAATGGAATTCTCTCATTTTTAGGAAAATTAAAGAAACAAGTCGACAGGATTCAGTAAAATTGGTTAGACACATAAGGGAATACATGTTCTGTTTTCTCTCTTATGTGAAAACTTTAACTGCAAACAATATGACCTGTGGAGGAGAAAAAGCAGTAACAAACTAGGAAGAACAGGGTTTGAGAAGAGAGAGAGGGAGAGAAAGGAAGTATGGAGGGAAAGAGACATGGTATATATAAAACCAACTCTTTGTATTATAATTTTATTCAACAGGGTTTTAAACCTATATCTTATGGATTTCTTCTGCATAATATTTTTTGTCAATGTTGAAAATGTTTCTGAATTTTGTATGTTGCTATTTAATCTTGAAATTTTATTAAATACATTGATTTCTGAGAGAGCTTTAGTGAACTCTTTAGAACTGCCAATGTATAAGATCTTGGTATCTTCAATCAAGGTCAACTTCATTTTTCATTCCAATTTTGGGTGATTTATTTGTCTTCTCTGCTTAGGTTCTTTGGCTGAGATTTCAAGTCCCATGCTGAATGGCAGAGTCAAGACTTTTCTGTCTGGCCTTGCTCCAGACTCAAGAAAGACTTCCAAGTTTTCATCATCCCGTAGAACATCTGTTGTGGGATTTTAATTTTGAGGGTTTATGCTGCTTTATTGTGACTTATACTCTCTTTCTTGAGTAAGTTTAATATTTAAAAAGATATTAAATTTCTTCAAATATTTTGCAGTGCCTGTTAAATTATTATGTTACTGTATTGGGTTGTTAATGTGATATTTATTTACTTATATTACACTTTTTTTGAGTGAATGTCTCTTGATTTTAGTATAGGCCCTTTCCACCTCGTTCTTGAGTTCAGGTTGTGAGAATTGACTGAGGATAACTGCACGGATATTCATTGTGTTCTTATTGGGTATTGTTTCATAATGTTCTCTTCTTTATTTGTTTCTATTTTCCTTGTTTAGATATAACATCCTGATAATTATGATCAGGAAAAAATGACTTGTATATATACCATCTTCTTAAATATATTTTAATGTTTGAAAATTCCTTTTTATGTTTTTCTTTTTGGTTCCTCAACATGGTGTTCTTCTATGTAACTTTGGCTTCTTGAAACTTGCTCTGTAGATCAGGCTAGTCTTGAACTCAGAGATGTGTCAGCCTCTGCCTTCCAAGTGCCGTAATTAAGGGTGTGTGTCATTAGTGTCTGCCAAGAAATATAATTATATGTACTTTAAATTTTTAGAATTATATTGAAATACTTACTGTCAAGTATAGGCCTCATAAGATTTCCTGTTTATTCACTACTCATTCTTTTTTAAAGTATTTATTTTTTTGAATTAATATTTTACTTACATCATTCTCTTTCCCCATTCAAAACTCTCACTTGTATCCACCTTGTTCTCTTCCAAATTCATGGTCTCATTTTTACGTGATTGTTAATGTATAATTTCATGTAGGTATTTAATGCTGTATGTTTCATGTATAACTTCTTGCATACTTCTTAAAACTCAGATAGGTTAATATTTCTTAGTTTGAATCAGGATTATTATTTTTCCTGTTATTTGATGTGGGATTTCCATCTGTACTCAATGAATATGATTTTTGTTGCCACTGGATAATAAAGAAGCTTCTTTCAGGCAACAGCTTAACAGAATATAGCCTGCCTGCAAAATAAAGAGAGTAGAACCTTACCAGTAGGCCATGATCCACGTGGTAAAATACAAAACAAAAGAAATAGGTTAATTGAGATGTAAGAGCTAGCTGAAAAATTGTCTAAGCTCTTGGTCAAACAGTATTGAAATTAATATAGCTTCTGTAGCTATCAGGAAACAAACAAGCAGTCTCTGCCTACAGAATAACATGCTAGTGTAGGGCAAGAATTTCCACCTAAAGTCTAAGAAAACTTTTTCCTTTTTTTAAAAAAAAGAAAAACAAGCCTTCTAGATCTTCAAACACTGGAGCTAAGTACAGCTTCTTGGTAGCAGCATTTTTACACAGAAGCTCTTTTTGATTGCTGGAAGCAGAGGTACCATGGCTCCTATATGAGAGGGCTTACTGTCTCAGTCTAAGAAATATTGGCTTCCTGGTTCATACAGCAGGCACAAACTCTGTCTCTTTCATGAGGTGAAGCACTTGGATAGGATTTGTGAGCAGAGTGCTACAACTTACTGAATGACAACAGAGACCCACTGTGAGCCTGGAAAAGGGGCTGTGAATATGGCTAACTATGTGGAGTCAAATAGCAAAGCAGCCTTAATCCTATCCATGCAGTTTAGCATTTTAAAAAAGCAGTCCTAGTGAGAAAAAAATTACAGATATAAAATAGGACAAATTCAGATGTAAAAGATGTCTAAATGAGACACTGTGTTTAAAAAAATGTACATAGGCTAGAAAGAGAGAAGAAAAAATAAGCAATTTAAAGATGGAAAATACATAGATAGTCTGAATTATTATATTATTGTGTTTTCTTTAAATTTTTGACTATGAATGAGCTAAGTACAGAGAGATATTGCATTGTAAAGGATGCTAAGCTAAATCAACATATACACTTTAAAGGTATCTTGACTTAAATATTTGGGTCTAAGGATATGTTGCTCTGGAAAATAGGTTCTGTTTCTGTTTCCACAGAAGATAAGAATCTATGGATTCCTCCAGGATAATGTAGTTTGATGGAACAAGAGTCACTTAAAGGTCTCCACAAATCCCAAGATTACTTTGCCCAACAAAAAGCAGGAAGCAGTTTGGAGAGAACTACACACAAATTCCCAAATATTGTTTATAAATGTTTGTTTACATTTAATGAGGATATGATATAGAGATGAATACTTTGGTATGGATCTTAGTCTATTGATACAAATTTAAGGTCAATTTTGTTGTATGAATATTTCTGCTCTTGATTGCAGTATTGTGTTTGTACAGTTTACTTAAAAATGTAGTCTATAATTAAGAAATACAGGATAATAGATAGTCAAATATAATAGTCAAGCTTGTAGTCACAATAGTAAAGTTCTTGAGATACACAGAGATATATTTCAGATAGATAGGTATTCTTCAAATCTTTCAAAGACTAACATAATATAGCATTTAAAATGTCTTAAGAACTTAGGAATTTTCATGAAAATAAGACACATCTGATCCTGGCAGCACCAATTATTTCAAGAGAAAGATGGGCATCAAAGAGGCTCCTTATGGAGTTTGCTAGCCATTTGGGTAAGAAAGTACACTTGCCTGGAATGTTTGATGGTATGCTGTATGAACTGAACATGTAGGACCCACAGAAAAATGACTCCTGAACTTGTTTAAAGGTGAGACGGTCTTTTGGGGTTCTTGATTCAATGAAAGTGCCTGACAGATACTCGCAGGACGCAGAAGAAAGTGAATGACAGACTGATAGTAAGTAGAACTGTCTTTGAAATTTTCTACTTCATGGAAAAGTCTGCTAGATACTACATACTTGTAGACTAAAGATTAGATGCCCCAATGTCACAGAAAAACTTAGGGTGACTGTCGAGGAAATGAGATAACTCTGTCAGGTCTAGAATTTTGAAAGTTGGTTACAGTGCACTTTCTGTTTACTTAGGCATTATTATATCCTTCTGGGGTCTTTTATCGAGTTGAAGAATAGATAGTTTATAATTATAGTTTTTCTTAGTTATGATTAAAAATAAAATAAATATAAATAATGTAACTATAATTCTTTCTTAATACCTGTTTTGTTGTATGTAATTTTACTATGTTTAAGTTAAACATAGTCCTTTTTAATTAGGCAGAAAATGGTAGGTTATGTGGAATTCGCCTCTGTATGCTAAGAATATGTTTTATTACCATTGGTTAATAAAGAAGCTGCTTTGAGACAGTGGTTTAACAGTATATAATCAGGCTGGGAAAGATATAGAGAGAAATTAGGCAGAGTCACAGGGATGTCATATAGCCACCAAGGGAGAAAGATTGTCTGCCAGAATATTACCTGCATATCATGAGCCATGTGGTAGAATACAAAATAATAGAGATTGATTAATTAAAGATGTAAGAGCTAGCTAGAAATACAATTATGCATTGGCCAAACAGTATTGCAATTAATATAGTTTCTGTGAGATTATTTCGGGTCTTGGTGGCCAGTTATTGAACAAACAATGTCTTATCCTTGTGAACATGTTTTACAGATGTGTATTTGATCCAATAGAGGTTTCTGCAGGACACAGTAGTTGGAAAGTCTCTATTACCATCTAACTTCACTTTATGGCATGAATTCTTAACAGCTGGGAAAATTCTCTATAAATGATTTTATATTACTAATTGTAGAAAACAAGTTTTGTTTTACATAATTCAGTTTATAATTGTAATTATAAGAAGCTCTATTAAGAAAAATATTCAGGCTTTATTTCTTCAAGTAGAACAGTTTTATTATACATATTGAAACTTTTTTAATAATTGACTAATTTATGTATTCCATAAAATAAAATAATCATCACCTAATCATCATAAAATACATTGTACTTTCCACAAAATTTTTCTTAGGAGATTGTGTAGAGTTGGTCATATTTTTACTGAAATATATTTAAATGTTACAGAAGCTACCAAATATCTTAATGAAAACACAAATAATTACAGCTTTAAAAACTAGATTTGCATATAAAAACAATAATGGAAGCCTTTTCAAGAGATAATACTTAACTTCATGTAGAAAGGGAGCATGTGTAGAGCACCTCCCTTTAGAACTTTGAAATCTACCACTGAATTCCAGTGACGAACAATAATTCCCTGCCTCATTGGTTCTTAATTTTTACTTTGATTCTTTTTTTTTTCATTTTAGCGACACCTGAAGGCTTGCAAAGTTCCCACGTCAAGAATCCATCTCATACCAACCATATCAATCTTGGTTGAAATGGAAGACACATGTTAGTATTTTTAAAGACCTCCCAGAATTTAATATGAATATGCTTGAGAAGTGGCATAAGGGCTATGATTGACGTTAAGAGAGTGAATATGCTCATTGGGGATTTTGTTTAGGTAAAAAAAAAAGTCTCTTAAAGTGATACTTTCAATTTTTAAAATCAATTCTCATAGTAAAATTTAAGTTTTTAATGAGAATAGATACACAGAATAAATGATATAAGTATATTATAAATTAAGTAAATAAATATTTAATTACAAGATAAATATTACTATTATATAAAGTATATTAAATGAGAAAATGTATTTGAATATTTAAGAATGTTTATATGTGCACAATAATTAGATTAAAGGAAAAGAGACCATGAGTATGAAATAGCATGATAAATTGAAAGATAAGATATGAGGATGTAAGGGAGGAATTATGTAATCATATTATATTCTTAAAAAGTAAAAATATCATAATCAACCACAAAATTGCTATTTTTCAATTGTCTTAATTTTCACTCTGTGATCTATATTTATTAGCTACTCTAATAAGATTTGGAAATTTATTTTTAAGATATGAGCTTGAATATTCTTAATATCTTACCTGAGTTTCAACACTTAAGAGAAAGTATCAGTATGATTTTAAGCAATCAAGAGTTACCTTATCATTTTCTATAAAAAGTAGCATTTTGTGTTCAAATGATTTTTTAGGTTATTTTTAAAAGATACATTTTAAGTGAAATCGTGCATATGTGGGTGGACTTGTGTATAGGTATATTCATAGGAGTGCAATACCCATGGAGACCAGGGACATCCGATCCTCTGTATTTAAGTTGTTGAGAGTTGCCCTGTATTGGTGCTGAGAACCAAGTTGAGTCCTCCCCAAGAGCAGCAAGTGATCTTACATAAGAGAGACAAGTAAAAAACTCAGAAAATCATTTTTCTTATTTGGCTTTGTGATTCATATGGAAACTACATCAAGAAATACTGTGCAAATTTACCCATTTTATTACTCTCTGAAATATATGCGTTATCTATACTTATAAAAAAAATCAATCTCATTGTTTTGAAATGTGTGGAACACTAAACAACAGATTTCATCTATGTAAATTATTTGTTAAGCCTGAAACTGAAATTGTTACTGGATTTGGGAAAACCATCATTGCTGCAGACATAGTGTTTCCACAAAACTGGACTTAATTCTAGAATATCTCTGTGTTCTCAATGTTTAATCTTTGCACAAGTGTCCTAATTATAGATCATCACTTTATTTATAAATCTTCCCTAAGAAAATTTAGAAATTTTAATTCTTTTTCAGACAATTTGAAATAAAAATCTACCAGTATTTGTTTTATTTTATAACCCGATAAAGTATTTCTCAAAGACCTTCTATAACTATCACTAATTTCATTATCAAGATAGGTTTCTACTTCAAATTCGTTTTTAGAAGATATCAATTTTCAATCACATATACTCTAAATAGATGAACCACACTCATACTCCATCTTACTATTCTTTCAATAATTTTTTCCTAGTGTTCACACAGTTCTTAAAGGCTTAACAACTTTTGCTTAGGTAAGCTCTTATTATTCATTTTTACTGATTTACTTAGAGATGGTCTATGGAGTGATAAAATAAAAAGAAACACAGAAAATAGGTGGAAACAGAAGGAGCAGAGGTGAAGAATGGTTTGGTGAATCTAAAAAAAAAAAAAATCCAAACACTGCCAAAATCAGGAATAGGCAAAAAGCAAGCAAGCATTCTGCGGAAAGTGCAAAATATTCAATATCCTGTGTTTTTCTGTTCTTCCTTTCTCTCTTTATTTCTTTCTTTTGACATATTGGTTGTGAATATTTGCTTACACAATTGTGAAACTATAAATTTCTATTACTCCCAGTCACCAACATAATTTTTCAAACACTGATTCATGAAAAAATAATTTTAACAAATTTGAAAATCAGTAATTCCAATTGATGCATACTAGAATTAGATATCTTATTGATTAATATGGCCTCATCTGTAAGACATTGTTGACACCCAGACACTGTTTCCAGAGCAAAAGAAATCTTAATGCCTAAACTCATACTATTTTGTTTTGGTAGAATAAATAGGAAGTACTTTATTCTGTGTACTATTGTTAAAATGCTAAACTCAAATAAGCCACTTAAGCACCTGCTTTTATGAAAAATACTGTTTAAACAGATTAATTCTAGAGGAGCCCTGGAGATAGTGGTGGATTTCCCCAATTTAGGATAAACAGCTTCAGTATGGATTTTTGAAAAGAAACCAGCTGCTCATCTGCAAGTAGTAGTAGCTAAAGTCTGAAGGCCATGAGATTTCTCTGTTCTGGAAGAAATGAAAAGCAAGGAACAGATGGCTAGCATAAATAATTCAAAGGGGCTTCCCAGTCACTTCTTTAGGGAAAAACAGCGTGTTGAACTATGTTTACAAGGTTACTTGCAACTTTTGGTAAACAATACATTCCTGTTTCCTTTTCTTGTTTGCCTTCAACAGTAAATTTATATAAAAAACCTCTACTCTTTTCAGTGCTGGGTCTATAAAATACCATATCCAGCATGTCAGGAGCATGTTTGTTTGTACATCATAAGCACACATATAAGGAGAGAGAAAAATATTTCTGAGGATAAATAGGCTTTCATTTATTTCTCAGAAATTTATGGAAACACAAAAAACATTTGAAGCTTGTTTCCCATAGCATTTATTACTTGCTTTGTCTCTACACAGGTTGTCTCATTTGATACAGGAACAATATAACTCTGAAATTAGTCTCTTAGTGAAAAAAAAAATATATGGTACTAGCACAATGGTTTTGATAATTATACTGAGTCCCTGAATTTTATAATAAAGTTTTTATATTATCTTCTCTTAGGAAAAATGACACTGGTTCTTCATGAAACATGTTTTTAAACAAATGTTTTTCCCTGTTTCGGTTTTAAATTTTCCTCTATATTTATAAAGAGTTTCTTTGAAAACTGATACTGTAGCTCAATGAGACAGAACTTGTCAACAATGTGCAAAGCCTTGGAATGAATTCCCATCAATGTAAAGAAATGAGTATGCTATTATACACACATATACATGCCTGTGTTCCCTGAAGTGTGCAATCCTTATTATACAAGTATTCCTCACCTTAGCTAACTAATGTTCACTTCATTGTTTTTACTCCTTTTATGAAAACTCCCCAAGAAATTTCTCAGCTATATAATTTTCACTATATTTTCCTTTCAGCAATCCTCTTTTCTGTCATTTTCCTTACCAAAAATTTTCAAAGATTTTTTTCTCTTCCCTTTCATTCTATTTAATTATTTGGAAACCTTAGTAGCAGCCAAGACTCACTTGATTTGATAGTTTCTGACAGAGGGGACATTTGGCATGTTATCACTGCTAAGATGTTTTAAGTATCAACTTTCTGAAAGATGGACAGAGGCTTTCATATGCCATTGAACTCTGATTTATGAAATTTTTATTAATCAAACTTGGTCTTTGAGAATTTCCTTCATGTATATGGTACATTATGATTACCGCTAGACCCTATCCTTGTTGACATTCCCCCATCTCTTCTTATCCCTTTACCAGATGTATATCTTAATAAGATGTGCAATTATCATTTTTGCTTTGTTTTCTAACCAGCTAACTTTAACTAAGAACGCTATGTGACAGGGGCATAGAATTGTCCTTCGGGACTCCAATATAACCTTTGAACCTAAGAATGTTCAATATTACAGTTCTGTTCTAACATAGAAGTTATCACCATCAGTGATTAACAGATTACCCCAGACTGACTTCAAAGTTACTGTCATGCGTCTAAAAATAATATATTTCTATGTTTCTTTAAGTACCACTGCAAGTCCATGGTTCGATAAATGACAATCCACATAATTTACCAGTGTGCCAGATATACCAAAAAAGTACATAAGGACTGCTGCATTGTCAATGGGAAATTCAGTGCATTTTCTGGATATTTATTTCATATGGCATTTCCTGGGACTGTAAAACTATAGTGTTCAATATTCCTGAAAAATATTTAAATACATGTTTGTATTTCAAAGTAAACAATTTCAACAGTTCCTCGAGAGATAAGTCTGCCTTAGAAACACATGTGAAGATGTGAAGATGCTGATGTAAAGCATGTAAAAAGATGCCATGATTAAATGCATTCATGGCTGTGTTGGTAATTGTTTCTGTGTACAGCAGGCAGTGTTATCTAGCAGTTTCTTTATACTATGTTACAGAGAAATGAAATATTTTTAAACTCTTTTTGAATTTCTGAGAATGTAGATCCTAGAAAGAGATGGAAACCATTTTAAAGGAGATCATCCATGAGAAGAATGTTAGTAAAAACTGGGAAAGCTATGTGCACATTTTACTTAAATGACTCATGCACACTAGCATGGGTAAAATAGAACATAATGTGGGCACACTTTTATATATATATATATACATATATATATATATATATATATATATGTATATATATAAAGAAAAATCCAAACTTCTCACACTGCCATGTGGTAATCTGCAATTGCTAGCCTCAAATATTGATCAGAAAAAGCTCAATGACCAATTGTCACACAGCCAATGACAGAAGTGTCTCCTTTTCCAAGAGATCCTTAACATTACTCCTCATCAACATACAGAGACTCAATTATTGTCCTGCACCATCCAGAACCTTCCTTTGTCATTTACAATGTAAAAATGCAAAAACAAAGCTTGCCAGATAGATTTTCAGTTCTGTTCCCAAGTGTAACATTCCTGAACATTTAATAAGCAAATTCTGACTACTACTGATTATATAGGCCATAAGTGCAAACTTTCCTGGTGTTTGGGCATAGACACTATTAATATTCTGCTGAGATGAATTAAAATGTGAAAGAATGAAAATTTGAATGAGAAAATATCACAGAATATATTCAGATACTGCAGTATCAACATCTTGTTTTCAGCCGATAGAAAAAGGTCTCACAAAAGGGCAGATGGAGAGTTTTGGACTGGTTCAGAAGCATGTAGCAGTTTATGAAACATTTGCTTTCCCTTGTAAGTCTTATAAAATAAGATATGTAGCTAAAACACAGATACAGTTACCAGATACTAAATACCTATGAAACTTCAACAATAGACGAAAACATTTAATCAGAAAAGGTAATGTTTACAGACTGCATAGACAGATTCCAGACCTCTTAATAACTCCTCTTGAGTTATTATGATGGCAAACACAACATGAGCAGCTGCATGTTTACAGGCTATTTCGTTACAGAATTAATTTATGGGAAGCATGAGTTTCACATTAACTGACATCCCTTCCTCTCCTATTCCATATTGCCATGATTCCTGTACAACTCAAAGCCAAGCCTATAATCAGTCCTTTAAAGCAAGAATTTTGAGATGTGTCTAGACCAGTGTGAGATATACTATAATTGTCTAATTAGGTGAGAATGTAGTTTTTTAAAATATTGCATAATGTAGTAACCATTAAAACCTGTGTTTAATTCTTTAAAAGAATGACTGAAGAATATGGGAAGAAAGAGAATAAATAGCATTTTTAAAGGACATGAATTGCAAATGGATTTTGCTTTTCAAGAAGAAATATATTTCTTGTAACTCTAACTAAATAGATATCTCTAAAGCCTTCTTGCCTCTCGGGAAGGATTTTCACTTCCCAGAATGTTATTATCAAAGCTGGCTCTGAATTGTAAAATGTTGAGAAGTTCAAGCATTGTTTTAAAGATTGTTGAACAGATGTAGCTTCCCTTAGGAGATCTGCTTGATGGTAAATACGTTATATTTCATCCAGAGTATAGGAATGCATTTAACAGAAAGAAGATAACAGAAGATAAAGAAGACAAAGATCAGGCTCAAAGCATGTTAGCATTTTGATGTTGATGTTCATATTGAAGAATTTTAAATAAGCAAGCTGTGAATACTTTTCACCAATAGAACAATAGCCCATCAGAAATATCACAGAATAATGGGGATTTACATTTCTGATAACTATTGATTTTTGAATATTTTATCCTCTAATTACAAATTATATTACATGATAAGGACTTGGTTTCTTTTAAATGAATAAAAAGCTCAGCTAGTGTCATATAATTGTATAATTCTCACAGGTTTGGAAATTATTTAATGTACATTTTTCTAAACAAATTAAATGAATTTCAACTTGGTAAAAAATAACTGAGTGCAGATTATCTAGTGCTAACCTTACTAGAAAATATTACACTATTTGCAGATTTTTTTCTTTTTAGGTAGCATTATTTATATTTAGATTATTGTTAGAAAATTCTAAGAAGAAAATTGTAACTCAGACATTTGAAGTCAGATATGGAGAGAAAAGTCATATAGCAAGGAATATTTCAGCTTGTTTAAGTAGAATACTCTAGCAATAAAAACTTTGCAACACAAACCCTTTAAAAGGTATAAATAAAATGAGTTGTGTTTTGTTAACTGTACTTAAAGCAGTAATAAATTAATTGAAAATGTAGAAATGTAAAGCTAGGATGAGGATTTAAAGGAAAATGTAATAGCATGTAGCCTTTGAAGAGGCAGGCTTGTGAAAGAGCAATAATAACTGAGTAGGCTTATTAGATCAAGTTTGCAAGTTTATTTTGGTGACATTCAAATATTGTACAGTTAGTACAGAGAAGCTGATGTCTAAATCACTTTTTTAACATTGAAATGTGAAATCATGAGAAGATTTGAGTTTGAAATAATTCTCTCAAGTGTATGCAATATTTAAGTCATTGCAGTTTAAGCGTAGACTGATTCAATTTGGTTGTTTCTTCTCTTTGAGACTGATCATCTGAGTTTGATGAATCAAATAATAAATTGGGAAGTATGATTGTATGAGTTGTACCACTATCTTTGATGTGTATTCATTTAACATAATAAAGATTTTCTCTATTCACTATATCACATACTTTAAAAAAATTCTGAGCCTATATAATGCATACCATATCTGGTAAAGACCCTGTGATCTAGAATGAAAATCCATTATGTTTTTTCCCAATTGCAAATGCCTTTGCATTAAATATTGCTCTTTTAACCTGGGTCTTTGATGTGGATAAGGCAAAGCAGAACTAACCTTCCATATATATGGAGTATTAAATAAAAATAAAATATTCTACAGTAAGGAGTTTCTGACCACTGAATCCATTATATGTTGAGATTTGACTACCATGAAAGAGAGTCATTAATAGTTTAAAAATTATTTGAAACAGAGTAGTCTAAGAAGGTGGAAGATTAAACTTAAAAGGCATAGATGCAAGAACAATAGAATCATATACATGTAATTAAGCCTTCTCTATGAAGAAGACTGTCTGCTAGTCCCTAAAGAAGACTCAGATTCGTGGACAGAAATTAAAAGTACACACATTTCTGAACAAAAATAAGTTGCTATCAGGGGAGAGAGAACATATTAAGTGCATAATGTCTTTCCTTTTAGACAGGTTCAAAGTCAAATTCTTTAGCTTTGTAATGTGCTCAGTTCTCATTCACTAGGACAGAATGTAAATCACCAATTCTAAGCTGAAAGATATAGAGGATTCTTCATCAGTTAGATTTGACAAGCTGGTGACCAGCAATCTTATCAGTTTTAAGAGATGAGACATAACTTCATGCTTCAATGATGCTTGTGGAAATTTGTCTTTTTTATTCTGTGATGCCTTGTGTAGCCAGGGTGACAAATCAATTCAACCTTTGTAGGACAATACTTGAACCTAGTTCATATAACACAGCTTCCTGAAACCTGGACAGAACAGCACACATTTGTTTTGCTGCCAATTAACTTCAAGATCCTTCCACTAACACTTTGTCAAGTCTTTCAGCATAGCACTAACTTTGCCAGCACAGGGGTTATTTCGTCTTTAAAGGTAGCTGTTAAGATCTTGCTAGAAAGATAACAGAAACAAAATGGGATATGCAGTGACAGACCATTTAGCTATGTGGCATCTGCTATGTGTTTGCTATATAGGTGTCACTGAATGAGAATATAACAGTGTTGCTCAAACCAAATGAAAATATATCTTACAAGTGGGAAAATGCTGCAAATCATATTATGCTGTTCTACAATTTTATAATTATTGATGAATATAAGATTTTGAATTGTGGCTGTGGAAGAAACACTGATATTTTACAAGTCAAGGTATTATGACACTAATGTATTGAAAATATCACTATTCAAATGGCATTAGGCAGACTAAACAGGTTATATTTAGTGATGCGGGATTACCCTCTGTATACTATGAATATGTTTTATTACCATTGGTTAATAAAGAAGCTATTTTCATCTATAGCAGGGCAGCATGAAGTCAGGCTGGAAGAGCTAGAGAGAGAAAGAAGGTGGAGTCAGAGAGACTCCACATAATTGCTGAAAGAGAAAGACACCATAAGAGAACCTCACCTGGTAAGCCTTGTGGCAATACGCAGATTAACAGAAATGGGTTAATTGTAGATGTAAGATTTAGTATATAAGAATCCTGAGCTAATAGGCCAAACACTGTGGTAATTAATGTAGTTTATGTGTGATTATTTGGGTCTGGACAGATGGAAAACGAAAGAGCAGTCATCTTTTACAAAATGGTGTCCTACATGTGTCTAACCCACATAGCCAGCCACACACTTCAGGTCCTGGGGCTTGTATGCCCACTCGGGGTTAGGTGAAAAGTAGGTGAGAACAAGTCTGCCACTTAATATCCCCACCTGGGCAAGCAGTTGGAATGGGTCTGCTAGGCATGCACAGGGAGGAAAGCATGTTGGATTTCCACCATCAAACACAGAGACATTTTCAGTCTGTACAACATGATGCATTGTAGATTTAGCTTTTACCAAGACAACAAGGGATTATATGTTGTACAGTACTTCCCAGAGTTGAGCTGGTGAGCACCCAGTGTTCCTAGAGCTTATTGTAAACATATCTCTGCCATATTGAAGGGCCAAGAGAGTCTAGCTAGCATCTAGGGCTGCCAAAACCATACTGCTTACCATTTTAAAATGCTCCTTGTCAGAAATGTTTTTCAGATATACAATAGGACAGATGCAGACATAAAAGACCTCTAAACAAGACACAGTGTGTTTAGAAAATGTACATAGAATTTGGAGAGAGAGAAAAAAGAGTATATACAGTTATAGAACATTAAAAGTAATATAAAAGAATACAGACAGTCATAGATTAAAGGAGAAAAGATAATAAAATACATATTTAAAAGTAATAGAGAAAAATAATGAACTACATAAAGATGGAATATACACAGGGCATATGGTTTATGTATATTATTGTATTTTTAAATTTTTTTTTACTGTGGACACATTTGACTCTGGTGGCTGCTAAGTTAAACCAGTATAAAGGTATCTTGACTTCAAAATTTGAGTTCTAAGAATATGTTGCTTTGGAAAACGGTTCTTCTTTTGTTTCCACAGAGGAAGAGATCCTGTAGATTCATTTCAGGCTAATGTGGTTTGATAAAACAAGATCCCCTGAAAGTCTCCATGAACCCTAAAAATACTTTACCCAACAAACAGCAGGAAGCACTTTAAAGAAAACAGTGCTCAAATTCCCAAAATGATTGTTTATAAATGTTTGTTTTCATTTAAAGGGGAATATGATATTGAAATCGATAATTTGCACTGGTATGGAACTTGATCTATTGATAGAAATTTAAGATTGATTTTGTTACACTGTGTATATGTATTTCTACTCTTGTTTAAGGTATTATATTTCTGCAACTCATTTAAAAAATGTAATGTATAATTAAAAATTACAGATTAAGAGTCATCTATTATAGTCAAACTTGTAGTCATGTTAGTTAGGTTTTTAGATATATAGAGATATATTTCAGCTAGATAGATAATTTTCAACACTTCAAAGACCTAAAATATACCATTTAAAAATGTTTTAAGAACTTAAACTTTTCTTGACAAGTAGACATCTTCTCATAGCAACACAAATCACTTCAAGAGAAAGATAAGCATCAAGAGTCTCCACACGGAGTGTGCTAGCCATTTGTGCAAGAAACTGCTCTTACCTGGACTGCTTGATGTTATGCTGTATCAAATGAACATGTACGACTCACAAGAAAATGACTGCTGAAATGGCCTAAAGAAGGTGAGACAGTCCTTCAGGGCCCCTTTTTCATGAAAGAGACCACCAGACATTTTGCAGGATGCAGGATAAAGTGACTGAAGAAATTTGTCTTTACAGAACAGATCTTCAAATTTTCTGCTTCATGGAAAAGCCTGTTGGATACTATGGGCCTGTAGAGTGAAGATGAATTCTCCATTGTTGCAGAAGAACTTTAGGTGACTAACCAGGTAGTGAGATGTTTATGTCAATTCTATAGCTTTGGAAGTTGTTTACAATGAACTCCCTGTTTACTTTGGTAATATTATATCCTTCTGGAATCCTTGAAGACAGGTAATTGAAGAGTTGAAGACAGGTAATTTCAGTTTTTCTTAGTTATGATAAAAGATAATTAGATATGAAAATTTAGACTTACAGAGATAAAATAATTAATAGAATATTTTATTTTTCCAAATACAAATTGACTAAATTTTGTAACTGTAATTCTTTCTTGACCCTGTTTGATATATGCAATTTTACTATGTTAAAATTAAAACCTTCATTTTTGTTTAGACAGAAAAGGGAAGATGATATGGGATTGCCATCTGTATGCTATGAATATGTTTTATTACCATTGTTTAAAAAATAAGCCACTTCAGCCTATAGCAGAGAAGAATACAGCCAGACTGGTAGAGATATAAAGAGAGAGGAAGAGGAGCCAGAGAGGCATAATGATGCTGTTAAATGGAGGAAGACACCAGAATACAACCTTCTGGGTAAGCCACAGTTTTGTGGCAATACACAAATTAAGAGAAATGGGTTAATTTAAGATGTAAGAGTTAGTTAATAAGGAATCTGAGCTAATAGGCTTAACAATGTTGTAATTAATATAGTTTCTGTGTGATTATTTGTGGCTGGGCAGCCAGGAAATGAAAGAACAGTCAACTTTTGCAATTCAGGATTGTATGTGTGTGTATATATATAAATCAAATGGTGTTAAGGTTCACAAATTTAAAGATTTGAAGTACAACAGGGAATAATATGAAAGAAGAAACAGAATAGTTGTAATTGTATCAAAACCTCAAAAAACTCTACTGGTTTTAAAGCTGTACATAGACCATATATATACTAAAAAATAGAAAATATTAACAGTTACTGAAGGTATCATGGCAAATTTCAGCTCACTTTTGGTAATCATAGAATCTGTTTTATCTCTAGAGTCTTTTGTTACTTTATAAAAAAATGAGAATGTGAAATGCTATTTTACTGCGAGTAAATACCACAAATTGCTAATCAACTACACATTTCATGCATAAAGAAAATTAACATTTTATATTATTGTAAATATTTTTCATTGTTTTAACATAATTATTTTTATCCTTAGCAGTGTCATGGTTGCTACTATGTTTTGATATAGTTTATGTTCCTGGGACCCAAATCCACAGCCTCTCATTTGCTGCTTGTAGTTAGCCTTAGTCTTTGTAAGAAAATGCAGAAAAGAGACACCTCAAGTTACTGAGGATTTATGAGGTCTATGTTTCAGAAAATTTTGTCCAAAATTGTAGTTGCTTCTAGTCCCATATGTGATGAGGTGATCATGTGTTGGAGGAAAGCGCTCATACATGACAGCTTGTAGCAGAAGAAGCAGATGGGACACAATGAAATAATCACACTTAAAGCACTATATTCTATAACCTAATTCCTCCAACAAGGTATACCTATCCAGTGTCAACTATCTTCCAAAAGAACAATCAAAATTCAAATCTATCAATATATGAATATATTATTATATCAAATGCAATCAAGTCAGTTATGCAACCATCTTGTAAAACAACTCAAAACACAAAGTTTGTTTTTTGGTAGGGGAATATCTATAGCCACAAATTAATCTGTACTACAGAAATCCATTGTCTAAAGTATTGCATATAGATATAAAATTAATAATACTTGTTCTTGATAAGGCATTGTGTTATATAACAGTGGTATTGTTTAGTTTGAGCCAAGTGCAATTCCCAGCACTAGGGAGATGAAATCAGGAAGGCCAGGAGTTTAACAATCTCTTTGGCCTGACACAAATATTAAGACAGCTTGGGCTTCAGCCCTGTTTCAAACAGCCTTAGCAGAAAAAGAATAAGAAGAGTAAGTTCTGAAATAATCCTTATACTTTGCTTTCTGTCATAATCTACCCTAATATTAGCCATGATATATAAGGCAATTTGGAAAATGTAGTGAACATTGAACATTACTCCTTACTAGAAATAGTCAAATATAAAGGTCACTAATTGATAGTTTTCACTGTTCCAAAATTTATAAATATCAAGCTTATCTTTTTACATATATTGACAAGTAATGTTTTATGTCCTTATGTTCATATCAGCATAAATTAAACTTTGCTGAAAAAATGAATATTGCTAAAATATTTCTAGATTTCAAGGAAAAAAATCTGAGTTTTAGCCTTCTTCATGTAGCCAGCTACAGATAAGCCATTAGCCGTCCTATTGTCCTATGTTAGTAACACAGGCTGTCTGTCCTCACTTTCTGGTTAGACACCAGTTGTTTTGGCTCTAACCTAATCCTAGCCACAGTCATTCTTCTCTAGGCTTCCTTAGTTCAGCAATCAGCACAGTTTCTATTCACAATCCATTTACTAAAAAAACTCACACGGTCACACAACCTTAAGATGCTATGTGAACAATTACCAATAGATATGTGTTATGCATCTATTTGGTCAAGAGTACAAATTAAAACCTCCTGTATCATATAAATTTTTTTCAGCAAGTTTAATATTATTTTTTCCTATATCTCTTTGCAGTTCTCATAATTGAATCTGAATATACTAAGCAAGTACCATACCAATTAAATATATCTCCAGCTCATTTTTGTAAATCTTAAGTATTTATTTTGAAAGCTATAATTATTAGATATAAAATGGTACTTATGATGACTCAATATTTGGCAATATTCTCTTACTAATGTGCATGTATGGAAAAAAATTTGAAACTCTATGAATTGATGCTTTATAATGGAATAATTAGCAAGGACATTCACATGAATGCAATTAAGTTAATTAGGCAGCTATGAAAAAATATCTTATTTCTGTGTATTAGTAGAATGATTAATTTAAGAGTGTCTTTCCATGACAATTTTAATTAATAAAAGTATTAATATCTGCCTTATTTCAAATGCATATGTATGTTTGCATGTTTGTATGTGTAAAAAAACTCCAGGGAAAAAGAAGAATACTTCTTTGAAATAAGCAAAAATAGTTTTCCAGTGTAAAAGAACATTGTGCAAAATTGTATGTATAAAATAATACATTAGAAAATTTATAAAGTGCCACACACAGTGTAGTGGAAGATGCTAATAAAATCTACATTGTCATTATGAGGTTATTATGAAAGCAACAAGTTCACGGAGTGCTGATAAACTTAGAATTTCAAAAAGGATGGAATTAAAATGAATACTCATATAAGTGTAACAAAATTATAGGCGAGATCATCATATGTACTTTCATAAATCTGACTATTGAGTCACAAATGATATATCTCTGAAGACACAGTTTTATTTATTGATCTTTTCATAGTCTTTGCCAATCAAAACAACAAGATTTAAAGAGGTCACTGATTATCTTGTTTATGTAACACTAAGTATAATACTTGAATTCTTTGTTTCTTGATAAAACATGTGTTCCGGTAAAATAAGACTTACAGACAGAATGAAATAACTTCTAAACTGATATCAACTCTATAAAGAGATATTTCTCATGATATAGAATTTAAAACCAATAAAAAACAAAATCATACATATGTTTTCTGATGTATCTATATGTTCTACTATCTTATTCTGAGTAGTAATTCAAGACAGTTGATAGTGCTTTAATTCACATTGAAACAATAAATTACACAAAACCAAAATAAAAGAAGATAACCATTCAAACTACACATGTGACATTCAAAACAATCTAGAGAATACTTATGCTCTTTAAAAAGTTTTTCCACATGTGATAATTGTCTTTCTGGTTCTGGGTTATCACATATACTTATTCATTAATGGATTTTAAACATAAACCAAAGAAAACCAGCACACAAATCACAATCCCAGAGAATCTAGACAACAATGAGGACCCTAAGAGACATACATAGCTCTAATCTACATAGAAGCAGAGAAAGACAAGATCTCCTGAGTAAATTGGGAGCATGGGACACTGGAGAGCGTTGAAGGGAAGGGGAGAGACAGGGAGGGGAGAAGAGAAAAATGTAGAGCTAAATAAAAATCAATAAAAAATTTTTCTACAGTACAAATATTGAAAATCATGTGTGACTGTTATTGTGAGAGTCTCATAAAAAATAGATCTAAACAAAAGCACAGGACACATTTGGCCACACATATGAATTATGTCTGCATTTTACTATCTCTTCAACAGACAATATATATTTTGATCTACAAGGTTTTTGCTCTTTATAGTACACTATGCATGGTTCTGTGTAATGACACAAAAAATACATTCTTTGCTCCACAGAAACATCAAACCCTTCTCAATCTCTTGGAAGGATAACACAGTTTCAACCGGGAATGAAAGGTATCAGAGCCAACTGGAACAGGTATGAGGTATTTGGCAGTAAGATTTAATCTCCTAAACAAGCATCATTGCGTAAAACACCTGCTTGGCACTGTATAGACATTTTACTTCAGATTCAACTGAAAATTAATTGAAGAACAAAATAAAATTTGTTAATGTCATAATTGTTATTCATAATATATTAAATACTATACAGTTAAATGCCATGAGTGTGAAAACAATAATCAATCAAATAAAATAGCTTGGAAACCAGTTGTTTTTCTTCTGTCTTTCTTGGAACTGTGAACAGCATTTTGTGTGGATATTATCTAAAAATTAGTGTAGAGCCAAAGAGAAAATCACAATATATTAAAAATATATTTCTTTTAGTCCAAATTAGATTGTAGTTTCGTATTTTAAAAAGAGGCCCATTTCCTGTCCTAACAATAATTTACCATCTTTTTTAAAGGATTATGTAATAAACACAAGCAAGTAATTGCGACGATTATGTAACTCACAAGAAGGCAGTATTGTTTTATGGTAATTTAATGAGTATAGTAATTTCTTTATAGATCATCTATAAAGTTACCATACAATAGCTGAAACTGCTGAAATTTTAAAAGAACAGTGATGTACTAATATCTATGTGGCATATTTTTGTCAATAATTCTATAATTTTGCTGTAATTCTGAAGTTCAACAAAGAGAACTAAAGAAAGAAAAAGGTGAAATCAGAAAGAAGTAACCAGTGTAATAATTCACATTTAGAATTTTTTTAAAAATGTATCCCAATTAACATTTAAAAGAAGAATGCAAATCGTATACAGATCGATTCATTTGAATAGGAGTTTTACTCTGCACAAAATGCCTATGGAGTTTAAAAGGATAATGAAAATTGTCCCCAAATGCTTTTCTGGGAAGAGTATTGGAAAATCTGTACCCAGGAACGTTTTCCAATCTCACCATAGATTAGGCAAATGACATTACTGGGACAGGAAAATTATCATGATGTTAGAGTTCCCTAGCAATACAGGTCTCCTCAGAAGAGGACAGACCTAACAGGAGATTCTTATTTGCTGACTAAAGTTCTCAGCAAATACTACCATTGACATTTCAGAACTGGCCCTCATTGTCTATGTTGTATGTCTTGTTAGTTTCTTCTGAATGGGTGTGTTTCATGTATTTGATTAGTTAATATGCTGTATGTCAGTGTGGAAAACTACATGTTAGTTAATGTCATGGTATCTGGGCTTGGTGATTCGGATGTCATGCCTTTCATTTCTTTGAATCCTGCATAGATGTTAATTTTGTTCTGTTTCTTGTAGGCTAAGAATTTAATTTGTTTTACTTGTGGGAATCAAGTTCATTGAATACATGATAATAAAGTTGCCTACTATTGAACAAATTAAAACTATAAAGTATATTCAGACATTCTTTCAAGAAAATAAATTAGAGAGGCTCAATTTACTTTATCCAATAGATTTTTATCAGTTGTATTATGTGTAATTTTATAGATAAGTCTGTAATAGCAGATGGACATAGCTTGCTTTTATTCCTTATCTGGAAGGGTGATTTCTTTTCCACATAGATTATATTCTCATAGTATGGTCTTGGAATAGGAAATAGAATAAAATTCACAATGATTTACAGGAGAAAAATAAATAAATATCAATGTTCAAAATCAAATGTATATTTATGAAGGAAAGAAAATTCAGTGCTCTGTGTCAAACATATCAAAACTTTATTTGTACCTGATCTGCAAACGTTTTGTTTTTGAATTCAAGATTACCTGAATTTCTAACATGTACATACACCACTACACCTAACTTCTCCTTTAGTTATTTTCTTTTAATTCTCCAGTCCTTTCTGTTGTTAAAGTCCTTTATCAATTCATCACTTTATAGCTGACCTGAACAAGTCACTTCTAACTGACTTAACCTTGAAGAAAATTTATCAGTTCATGTCCCCAGCATTCTACATGCAGATATCAATGAGAAGTAATTCTGCCTTCACTAATGTAGCTAAAGAAGCCTTTATTTAATATTTCTTGTCTTAAGAAATTCATTTTTCACCAGGAGGTGGTAGTAGAGACTTTACTCCTAGGACAATAGAGGAAGAGGTTAGTTTTCACTGTCTCCTTGTTAGTCTTGTGGCTTTGTTCTTTTGTTTATGTTGGGAGCTGGCTTGTTTGTGTAGCTCAGGCTGGCATCAAACTTGCTATGAGTCCAGAATGACCTTGGATCCCTGTTTTTTCTGCTTTCACTTCCCAATTGGGATTATAAATCTGTACCACACCTGCTTTTTATATTATGTGACTCAAACTCAAGTCATCCTCATTCTATCAAAGCACTCTATCAACCTAATACTCTTCTCAGTCTTAAGCATTTTAATAGTTAAAACATTCATTACTCAGTTTTTTTCACGTCTGCTAATAAAACTTATGCTAATTTTTGACACAATTTTGAGAAAATAAAAATCTTTCCAATTTTGGAAAATTTTAGGGAACATCATGGAGCTACAAATTTCTCAGATTTTCATGTGTGTGGAAAAATATTTTAGCCAAGAATAGGGATCTTATGATTAGCAGATGTCAATTGGAATCCATGCTATACATTAGTATATACCATAAACTGAACAATACTAAGACTGTAAAGTGTATTCTTGGTGAAAACTGTGATGATTTATTATTATAGAGGAGAATGACTCAGAGTAAGAAAGGTAAATTTTTATGATAGTTATAACTTCTAAAATACCCTTTGAAATTCAAGTGTTTTATTTGTATATACTGTTAATCATTGATAGCAGTATTGGGGAAATGAAACTAAGAAGAGTGAATTGATGTGGAATTCCTCCTTGTTAATATGAATATGTTTTAATGCCATTTGTTATAAATAATAACAAATAAATAACAAAGAAGGTGCTTTTGGCCAGTGGCTTAATAGAGTAAAGCCAGGTGGAAAATCTATGAACAGAGACATAGAGAGAGAGTAGGCAAAATGAGGGAGATTTCATGTAGCCGCCACAAGAGGCAGCTATCATACTGAAGCACAATCATTTGCTGATACACAGATTAATAGAAATGGGCTAATTTAAAATATAAGAGTTAGCCAGAAATCTGTTATATTCATTGGCCAAGCAGTGTTCAATTAATATAGTTTCAGCATGATTTATTTTTCGGGTCTGGGCAGCTGGGAAATGAACAAGCAGTCTCTGCCAACAAATGGGCACCAATGTGGACAAATAAATCTATATAAAACCTGAGAGAGCTTCGATAGGAATTCTACACACACACACACACACACACACACACACACACACATACATTCACACAAAAACAAAAACAAACCAAAGTTTAGCCGCATTTTTTTTTCCAGATGGGCTCTGTTTGCTGGTGGTGATCAGGAGCATCACAGTTTGTTTAAAATACGTGCAACTTCCTGGCATCTTCCTGGTTAATGCACTTATATGGGATCTGTGAGCTGCACGTTAAAAATTGCTTAATGGTAACACAGACTTTTTGTGACCCTGGATCTGGCATGGAGATAATGACTCCCAGAGGCAGGAAACATACCTCTGCCATGTTGGACGGGGCAGAGCAAACATGTAGAATGCTTAGCATTTTTTAAAAAGGTGCTCCTGGTCGAAAAAATTATTACAGATACACATGCAATAAAGACAAATTCAAATGGAAAAGTCTTCTAAATGGGTCACAGTATTGAACAAAGGTATGTGGGCTTGAGAGAGAAGAAAAAGAATATAAGAAAATAAAACAAATTCTTTAAAGAGAAAGAGTACAGACAGTCATATATTAAAAGAGTAAAGCAAAGTAAGTCACATAAAGATGAAATATACACAGAGTCTGGATCGTGTATATTATTGTGTTTTCTTTATATTTTTTGTGTATGCTGCTTTGGAAAAGAGAACTACTTTTGTTTCCACAGAGGATGAGAACCTGTGGATTCCTTCCAAACTAATGTGGGTTGATCAAACGATATCCCCTGAAAATGGCCCAGATGGTCCAACATCCATTACAGCTTCAGGACTTCTGGCTGAGATTGATCTATCACACAGGATACCCCTTAAAAGATCTGATTAAAAATGCCCCCAATTAGAAGGAAGTATTCTGGAGAACTATGCCCAAATTCCCAAAAGTTGTTTATAAATGTGCCTTTATATTTAAGGGGGATATGCTATTGAGATGAATACTTTGCATTTGTACGGATCTTGGCTTTTTGATACAATTTTAAGGTCAATTTTTATATGTATATTTTTGCCCTTGATTAACGTATTGTGTTTGTGCAGCTAATTAAAATGTAATGTATAATTAAGAAGCACAGGTTAATAGTCATCTATAATAGTCAAGCTCACAGTCATGTTAGTTAGGTTTTATATATATATATATATATATAAAGAGAGAGAGAGAGAGAGATTTTCAGTTAGATAATTTTCAAATCTTTCAAAGACCACTGGATTATAGATTTTAAAATGTCTTAGTAACTTAGGACTTTTCATGACAATGAGACACATCTACTCCTGGCAGCACCAATCTACTTCAAGAGGATGATGGACATTGAAGAGATGTCTTGTGTCATTTATTAGCAATTGGGAAAAAACTGCTCTTTCCTGGACTGCTTGATGTTATACTATATGAACTGGACATGCAATACTCCCAGAAAAATGACCGCTGAACTTGCCTAAAGGTGAGATGGTCCTTCAGGGTTCCTGTTTCATGAAACAGTATGCCAGACATTCTGCAGAATACAGAAGAAAGTGACAGACAAACTGTCAATATATGTGGAACTGTTCTTGAAATTTTCTGCTTCACGGAAAAGTCTGCTGGATACTATGGGCCTATAGACTGAAGATTGGATGTCCCTATGTTATAGAAGAACTCTGTGTGACTGTCCAGGATGCAAGATGTCTCTGTCAATTATAGAGGTTTGAAAGTTGCTTGCAATGCATTTTCTGTTTACTTAGGTAATATTTTATCCTTCTGTTGCCTTGAGAAATAGTTATAATTGCAGCTTTCTTTAGCTATGATAAAAGATAAAGTAGCTACAAATATTGTATCTATAATTCTTGCTTGATAACTGTTTGTTGTATATTATTGCATTATGTTAAAGTTAAAACTTTACTTTTTATTTAGAGAGAAAATGGGAGGTGATGTGGAATTCTTCTCTGTATCTATAAATATTATTTAAGTCCATTGGTTAATAAAAAAGATGCTTTAAACCAATGCCTTAACAGAGTAAAGCCAGACAGAGAATCTGAACAGAGATGTAGAGAGATGTAGAGAGAGAGTAGGCAGAGTCAGAGAGATGCCATTTAGCTGTCACAGACAACAAAAGCTGAACAGAACTTTGCTGCTAAGCTACAATCAAGTGTTGATACAGACTGATAGAAATGGGTTAATTTAAGATGCAAGAGCTAACTAGAAATGTGCTAGAGTCATTGGACATGCTGTGTTGCTATTAATATAGTTTCATTGTGAATTTTTTTGGGGGGTCTGGGCGGTCAGGAGATGAACAAATGGTTCTGCCAACAATGAATAATTACTAAAATTATAGATGAAAATACATCAACTTTTCTGTACTAGAATATTTGATACAGTTCTGTCTTGCGGGAGTTTATCACTTTTCAGGTCAAATGTTTAAATGTACACATTTTTCAAAAATCACATCTAGACATTTCCTTTCATGAGGTTCTCTCTAACTGACATTCTTGGGGCATCAAAAGATATCTTCATTTAACAGAATGTGGTCCTGTTGAGGACATTTGTTGACAGCATATCACACCTGAGACTTTTGTATATAGCAAGTAATAACACAAGTATTTCTAAGGATCATGTCAAGATATTTATAAATTATTTGCACTATACATCAAATGAAACTTTTTTCTTTAAGACCGGAGAAACAAAATCCATATAGTCCATAATCAGGTTTCAAATTATTATATTTCTCATTTATGAAAATCCAGTTGATAACTTAAAGAGATAATAAGAAATATTTTATTTGTTTTGGGGTTATTAGTTTTTTTGTGTATTTGTCAAAATGTTTTATAATTTAAACTTAAGCAAAATTTAGTTATGTATACAAATCTAAACTATTTGAATTTTCTCTATAAAAGCTGGGAATCTTGTCCTAAATGTGTGAAGGACATTGGCTTTCCATTATAGGGCATATAATTGTTACTTTCATATTATTAAGAATAGCAGATGAATAATAATTAGCTATTGCAAATGTGAGAGTTTTTATATAAAATAGTATTTTTCCTGTTTTTATAATTCTCTTCATTTTTCATTACACCTTGTACCTGATGTGCTTGCATGCCAAAAATATTATTATACATACCTAATTATCTGGAAATATAAAGAACTGACACCTTTCATATTTTATAATTAGCATTATTAACTTCTGTGGTTCACTATATGAGATACCCAATGTTGTTATTTTTTTACTCAGAAGGAGACTGCTAAATTCATATGAACATTTTCCTGTAACAAAATAGAATGGAAATGTTCTCAGATTTTAGAGTTTGAAAATAAGTACATCTGTTCTTGAAAATGTCTGACACCTTTGTTTACAGACTATAATAAATATATTTTAAGACATTTATTACAGAACATAATGTCCCAAATAAAAGCAGGCTGCTCTAATCTACAGATTGGATTTTACAAGTGACAGTGGTAAACACAGCCAAACACAAGATCATTTACAAACAAGTTATCTTGACCCGATAAGATACACAACTCTTTTTCTTATTTTCTGTGTGGTGACTGCAATTAGCAGTTTAAATTGCTGTGCCATGCACCCTGACATTCTTCATGCTGCTATTGGTACCTGAAAAAAACACTTCTACATTTAAATAATTATAACCCTAATTAAAGAAATACAAACTTCAGTTTTGTTGAAGATATGTGTTAATCAGTCACATTTGTTTCATTTTTCAAGTTAAATCAAATCAGCCATTTAAAATCAAATTACAATGCCTTCTTTATTTTTGTTTGTTTTAATAAAGTGTAAAAGAATTTGAATTTCTGCAACACAGCATTTAGGTTATTATCTCTTGTACTTTTAAAATTTTAGGAGAAATTAAACAAAATAACCTCCTACCAGGCTTTGATAAAAATGCATTTGATTATTTAATTTCATTTTGGTTGAGAAAACAGCAATAAGATATACAAGTGCAGTTTTTAAATGGTTGTCTAGGTAATTACTTTTGATGTAGTTTTTATTACATTTCTTCTCTAGAAACTTCATATGACAATCTGGGACATTCCCCACGTTCTTACACCCACCTCTTACATACTTCTCTCATCTGATGTACTACTTCCAAGTCTTTTTTCTCACATTCTTGTCTGTCTGTTTTGTTTGGGTTCTGCTTTTTTTGTTTGTTTGTTTCCTATTGAGCTTAACCATGGAGGTTTACATAGCCATAGGATTTGAACTATTTATTTTATGTGTATAATCACAGATCAGTTCCCAGTTTGAAGACTGGAGAACTGATCTGTTATTATACAAATAAAAACAACATGGTCTCTCCCCCAGAAATCAGCAATAGCCTTATAGTTCAGCAGAGTTCAGTTTCAGCCTAGAAAGACCCACACTCCTCCATGCAGGCAATCCTACTGTTGTGAGATCAGGACTACTGTAACTCTGTCATGACTAGAAGAAATCCTTTTAGAGTTCCTCTCTCTGTCTTTCAGCTCTTACACTTTGTCAGTACTATTTTCATATATTTTTAGGGATTATATCCATTTTGACTTTGGATAGTGTTTGCGCAACTCCTCCATTACTAGATACTAACATACACTTCACACATGGTTGCCATATGCCTGCCTTCTTTTGTGTATTCCAATCCCACTCATTCCGTACCTGTAGGTTTTATTAACCTGTACTATGGTCTACTAATTATTCCAAAACTGCTTTGAAAATAAAATATTGTTTTATTAGTATTTAATAACCCATTCTGATGTTCCTAATCAAAATTTGATTCTAAATATCTGGTGAATATTTTCCTATATTTGTCTTATGCTCTGCTCTTTATTTCTTTCTGCCATTTTCATGACGGCAAGCAGAGCGACCTTAGATGTTTATTTCAGGGTTTTGATTATCAATTTTATTGTCTTCTTCCATCTGTAAAGTACATTTTACCTGTAACATAAAGTGTGTCTTTTCATGATGTATTGTGATGTGATAGGACATATGTACATTTCACAATATTAAGATTATCTGTGTCTCTAAACTTCCAGTTCTTCATGATGAAAATCTCGAAACCTCATCTTCTACTGTCTAGTATGACAGTATTACAAATAGCACACCAGAACTTCTAACCAACCCTGAGTAAGCCCTCTTTAAGCTTTCTTCTTCCTTTCTCTCATTTGTTCCTTTCAACTCATCAGAATCTTTCTTTAGATTTTACATGTGAGTAAGATCATAGAAAAGTTGGTTTTCTGTGCTTTAGTTATTTCTCTGAACATAATAATATCCATTTTTGCATATATTGAAAATGATAGATTTTCATTATCTTAATGTAGTAGGACTCTGTTATGTTATACTCTTCATTCTTTAATAAGGTGGTGGACATTGGAAGCTTCTATTTCACCAAACTAAGTTTGATATAAACAGAGGTATACTATTGTCTATTTAACATGCTAATTATTTATCCTTTGTCTCTACCATCAGTACTGACATTTCTGAGCTATGAGGAACATCCGTTTTTAAGCTTTGAAGGAATTGTCATTGTGCCTTCTGTAACGACTGTGCTATTTAATATTGTCACTGTATGCAAAAGTTCACTGCACATATTGGCAGCTCATATTTTTCCAGATAACATTAGCTATTCTTATTAAGGTGAAATGTTTTATTGAGACTTTAGTTTTTATTATCTTCATGATTAGAAAATCTAAATATTGTTGAAAACATTATTTTTGTCCATTTATATGTCTATTTTGAAATATATGGTTTAGGTTAATTTCTTTTATAAAATCAATTTTTTTCTACTTTGAGCTTTTAAAATTCCTTAAATCTGAATATTATCTCTTTTCCATATAATTGTTTAATATTTCTTCATTTCTTTAGGGTATATCTCTAATGTTAATTCCTTCATTTAAACTATAAATATTGCTTATTTTGCTTTTACAATATTTATGAATATTTGTTTTTAATTTTCTTGCTTTAGGGGTGGTGTTAAAATATTATTCTATTTAAATCATACCTCCTACTTCATTTTCTAATATTTTTGTACTTTTATAATACTTTAAGCATTCAAAACATGAGGAACACTGAATTTTCAGATTCATGTTATTCTCAAATTTTGAATATCCACTAAATTAGTTGCAATTAACAAAACACTACAACACTCAATGATAATAATAAAGCAAGAAAAAAACAGGACACACAGAACTAGAAAAGAACAAATCAGACTATCACAGTTTTGCAGTGGCCAGATCATTTATTTATTTATTCATCTATTTACATATTTTTGATATGATGATAAATGTGCACTGTATTTATGCAATTTCCACTTCATACTCTTCTTCCAACTACCCCGTGTCTGACTACTCCTTCTCAATTTCAAGACATATTCTTCTTTAATTACTATTATTGAATGCACAAACACACACTATGTATACACCCATAGAGAGAAATATATATATATATATATAAACATAACTATATATATATATAAAACTTTATATATATAAACATATGTCCAACTACAAGGAAAATCTACTTTTAAGCTTTGAAGCAACTGCCATCTTGCCTTCCTTGTGTGGCTTTCCAGTTTGCTAGGTAAGCTGAGTGTTTTTGACATAAATGTATGCTTAGGGCTGACTTCTTGGGCTTCGATAACCAATCAGCAGCCTTTTCCTGGAGAGAACTATTCTCTCAGAAACCATTAATTGCCTAAAGCTTGTCATCTATGACTTTAGGAAATTGCTGGGAAGTCAAAAGGTGTGGTCATTGTGTAGGTCTGGTTTAGACAGCTATATTTTTAAGATTTTGTGGCTAAATTTGTCTGCCATATATAGAGCATACACATGTACATACATTCGTGAGAAATAACTAAAGAAAGCTGAGTAAAGAGAAAGAAGCACATACTGCTATGGGACTTACAAAGGTACTGGAAGTCTGAAATAAGCAATAAAACACAGAATTAATGTAACATGAGGGGGCCGGCTTGTTGGGGTTTCCATCCTGCCCGGTACCCCACAGCCAGCAAATCCCAAAGAGAAATCACACATAGGACATCATAAGGTTATAAACTGATTGGCCCATTAGGTCAGGCTTCTTGTTATCTCTTATAACTTATGTTACCCCATTATCCTTATCTACATTAGCCACATGGCTCTGTACCTTTCTCAGCTGGACAAGTTACATGCTGCCTCTTCGGTGGTCTGCGCAGGAGTAGAGAGAGAGCTTCCTGTGTCCCAGAATACTCCCAGTCTCTTTGCTCCACCCCTACTTCCAGTCTGGCTTTCCCACCTATACTGCCTGCCTGGCCAATCAGCGTTTTATTAAAATATGATTGACAGAATACAGACAGTTCTCCCACACCATTTCCCTTTTTTTTTTAAACAAAGGAAAATACCCATAGTCCATTTGTTGGGAATGTGGGCGTAGTATTTCAGGCTACTTCCTGCTGGTTGGGGGCGCTGATAATCTTATGGGGACCTAAAGAAAATTTAGAATTATAATCAAGTCCTGACTGGAGTATCCTGTGAGTTTTGATCATCTCAGGCAGCAGTCTTGAATCTGTTCTGGATGTAGAATTCAGGCATCCAGGCCATCTGTTCCTACCAGAAATTTCTCAGGAGGTCTCCCTTGATCAAAGATGATTTTTCTTAACTCTGAATAAATCCAGAGCCTCTCATTTTCTGTGGAAACAAAAGCAAAATCTCTTCTCCAAAGTAGCATACCTTTTGACTTCAATTTTGAAGCCAAGGTATTTTCAAAATACCTATCTTGGGTTAGTTCAGCAGCATTTATAAACAAGTCTTTTTGCAGCTGTTGCTCCTTCCTCAGCACTCAAACAATTCAAAGAGAGCATAATGGCCTACAGTATCAAGATTCTCTGTGTATTTTCCATCTTTATGCAGCTTTACTTTAACCTCTATTTCTTTTATTTTTACTTTTACTTTTGGCTTTTTGAGACAGGTTCTCTGTATATATCTTTGTCCTGGAATAGCTCTGTAGACCAGGCTGTCCTTGAACTCACAGAGATCCCTCTGTCTCTGCCTCCCCAGTGCTGGGATTAAAGGTGTTTGCTACCACACCTTGAACTCACAGAGATCTGTCTCTGCCTCCCAGACATTGGGATTAAAGGCCTGTGCTACCACACCTTGAAGTCACAGAGGTCAATCTCTACCTCTGCCCCTTGAAGTCACAGAGGTCAATATGCCTCTGCCTCCCAGGCATTGGGATTAAAGGTGTGTACCACCACACCCTATATCTCCCTTTCTTTTTTTTTTTATTTTTAATGACTTTAACCTTTTAGCCTGCATATATTTTTAACACACTGTAAACCACTTAGAGGTTTTCTTCGTCTTTGAATCTCTCTTTACTGTATATCTCTCTTTTTATGACCACATGAGTCTTTAAGGAGAGGACTAAAAGTGTGGCTTTTACGGCTGGAATTAGCCCATTCCTTAACTTTCCAGCCTCATGGCTGAAGTACTGACTGCAGCCATTTTTATTGCCACAACTCTATGTCATTTCAAGGTCCCTGCCAGCAAGCAAGCTGGAACATTCTGCTCACAGACCACACTCAGTCGGACTGCCTGCCTGAAAGAGTCAGAGTTTGCCCTGGCAGGACGGCCCAGAAAGCTGGCATTTTAAAACAGCGCAGCTTTTTTTCTGCTATGGCTGAAAACCCCAAAAGCATGCATTCAGCTTTTCATCACCACCATTTAAGTATTTTGTGGCAGGACCTCTTAAAAGAGCTGCAGGGTTTTGCAGCTAAAGCTGAGTCAGGAAGCCTCTCTTAGATGAGAACACTTGCTTGCCTCTAGCAAGCAGAGCAGACCCGAGAAATTGCTGCTACCAAGAAACCATGCATAAAGCTGTTTTTTTGTTCTAGAACTACTTCCCAAGCTGTCTCAGGCTTTATGTGGATACAGTTGTCCACACGTTGGCACCATATGTAACATGAGGGGGCCGGCTTGTTGGGGTTTCCGTCCCGCCCGGTACCCCACAGCAGACAAATCCCAAAGAGAAATCACACACAGGACTCCATAAGGTCCTCATGCTACAAATTAACAAAGTAGAAAAAATGGCCTGTTGAACAGAAAAGAGAGCTTAGAAATACACATACACACTCTCTGTGTGTCTCCGTCTGTTTGTCTGTCTGTCTGTCTGTCTGTCTGTCTGTCTCTCTCTCTCTCTCTCTCTCATGTTTGTGTGTGTGTTTCTGTGAGTGTGTATGTGAAGCTAATTGACATCTATGGGTTGTCATCTCTTAATGCTGTGCATTTTGGTAACTTAAGAAAGTACAAGTAAAATTTTGTATTTGTCAAACAAGTTTTAGAAACTATTTTCATCATCAATAAGCCACCATTCCATTACTTAACATTCTCTATTTTCAATAACCACTATAATAGTAAATTATTTTAAAATCCCTAAAGTCAGACTCAAAGTTGTAAACATGCTTTGCTTCATTCTTCTCCTTCTGAGAGCGTCCTACACTATATTTAATTTCAACTCTTCTACTTGGTATTTCAGAATCCCATTGCATAAGTTTTAATTTAAATAATCCAGACTTTATTAATTTGCCTATCTAATCATCATTTTTTATATCTGGATTCAACTTAGGAAAATAATATAAAGACTTACTGCCTGCTTTGTATTCTCAATACAATCATAGTTACCTAATTGGACCATAACATTTTTTCAATTACACAACATAATGTTATTACTATAGTCAAAACTACAGTAACTCTCAAATACATTTTTGTCATTAACTGAATCTTTATCGCAACAAACAACTATCACTATGAATTGAATGTCCAGTGTCTGCTTCACCGTCATTTATTATTTTGCTAAAAAAATAAACTTATATGTATTGACTCTCTACAATACTATGTGTGAGTATGTGTTTGTGTGTAATGTCATGCTTGCCTTTGCTTATTTGTTAGTTATGCCTAACACATTTTAACTGAATTATACCATTCACTATTCATTAAATTTTTGTATGGCTTGCTTTAGTATACATTATCATACATGGTATTTAAAATAATGCTTTACTTTGAGGAATATCTTAATTTTGCATAGTGTAATTTTTGCAATTTTAAAATGTATATTTCTAAAGCTGATTTACATAATTATGGACTATGTAATTACTAAGAAATGGCCTGAAAATATTATATACAGGCCTTCCTAAATATTCAAAAATAAGAGAAAATGATTCAACCATTAACATAAAATGGTTTTAAATATGATTACAACAGGTGGTCAATTAAAGTGCATACACATGATAGTTATGTGAATTTGAAGTCTCACAAAACATGCTGGAAATATTTTCCTGACCATTGAAACCCAAGGGCTTCCAGAGATTTGCAGAGAAACCTCAAGACCACCGCATGATAATCTGATGTTTGAAGTTGAAAAAAATTTATTTATTTATTAAAAAAATTCCACCTCCTCCCCTCCTCCCAATACCCTCCCACTCCCGCCACTCCTTCTCCCCCTCTCTCTCCAGTCCTAAGAGTAGTCAGGATTTCCTGCCCTGTGGGAAGTCTGAGATCCACTCCCCTCCCTCCAGGTCTAGGAAGGTGAGCATCCAAAGAGACTAGGCTCCCACAAGACCAGTCCATGCTGTACAATCAAAACCCAGTGCCATTGTCCTTGACTTCTCAGTTAGCCCTCTTTGTCAGCCACGTTCAGAGAGTCCGGTTTGATCACATGCTCTATCAGTCCCAGTCCAGCTGGTCTTGGTGAGCTCCGATTAGATCCATTGTCTCAGTGGGTGGACGCACGCCTCACGGTCCTGACTTCCTTGCTCTTGTTCTCCCTCTTTCTGCTCCTCTTTTGGACCTTGGGAGCTCACTCCAGTGCGCCAATGTGGGTCTCTGTCTCTATCCCCATCCATTTTTATTGTTATTGCACGATAATTTTTTTCTTCTCTTCCTACTCTTTCTCTCTTTCTTTCTACCTTCTCCCATGTGTAAAAAGAGACTTTTTCCACAACATCTGTGCCCTCCACATTCCCAATTTATTCAGGGGATCTTGTCTATTTCTCCTTATTATTTAGATCCATGTGTGTCTCCTAGGGGACTCTTTGTTTTCTAGGTTCTCTGGGGTTGTGGCTTTTTTTCTTTGTTTTATGTCTAAAAGTCTCTTATGAGTGAGTATACATAAGATTTGTCTTTCTTGGTCTGTGTTACATCACTCTTGAGTGATGGCTTTTTCTAAACCTATCCGTTTGCTTGCAAATTTGAAAATGCTTTTATTATTTTTTTTACCACTGAGTAGTACTCCATGGTATAAATGTATCATATTTTCTTTATCCATTCTTCAGTATAAGGAATCTAGTTTGTTTTCAAATTCTGACTATTACAAATAATGTTGCTATGAATATAGCTGACCACATGTCCTTGTGATATGAATTGATTTTCTTTGTGTAAATACTCAAAAGTGATATTTCTAGGTCTTGAAGTAGATTGTTTCCTAATATTCTGAGAAATTGCCATACAGTATTTCCAAAGCAGCTTTGCAAGTTTGCACTCCTACCAGTAATGGAGAGGGTTCCTCTTACCCCACATTCTCTGTAGCATAAGCTTTCATTAGTGTTTTTGATCTTGGCACTTCTGATGGGTGTAAGATGTAATCTCAGAGTTGTTTTAATAAATTCTCTGATATATTTATCAGAAAAATGCAAATCAGGACAATAACATTTTCTTAGTAACTGACTAATGCTTCAACCCAAAAGTAGGTTGCACTCCAACAATAGCACATAAGCAACATACAAAATACGAGTACCATTATAAAACACTAAGTGAGCAATAACAAGATCAATATAAATATCTACTTTAATGATTAAGAAAAACAAAAACCTTTCCAACTAGGAAAAGAAGTATACATTCAACAGGGGAACGAAGTTCTTTAAAATACTGAGATTGTGTTAGTAAAATCTCTATCTTACCTGAATCTTCAAAGTCACTGTTGTAGGTTTTCCATGTTTCGGTTATTCTAAGAAGATTCTCTTCCATGGCTTGAATGTCCATGGAGGGACAGTTGCATTCTGGAAATTTTGGACCACAATGACACCAGCAGTCATTATCCTTGCAGATAAACTCCCCCTCTGAATTACAAGCAATGTAGCTCAATGCTGCCTGCACAAAACGTTCCTGAAGATAGTCGGGAAGGAGAACTTGAAGCCCTTGAAAGACAAATGAAGTGATCAAGTTTGAAACACCACAGTGAAGCAAGCACTTGCTTACAACTCCGAATAGAGAAAGTAAATGCTAGTCTTTTAAAACACAAGTTTACCGCTATTAAAAACTATCATTAGGAAAATCATCTGCTTGTATAATTTCAATACACTAAGACTGCATAAATACAGAATCAAAGAATTTATGGCAATCATTAGTAATTTACACCTTTTATAACAATACTGTGGGCCTTTGATGTAATTAATTAGAACATTTAATTGTGATTTACAGTACTTACACTAAACCTACATATTTGAAGACACAAGCTCTCTGTTTTCTGCCTCTTGATTTCAATTCTTTCATTTCATTTTTATACTAACAGTCTGCACAAATGAATATTATAATAATACCTGTGTTTTACGAGTTTGGCAAGGTTAGTAAGGCAGTTCACAACACAGTACACCAAGAATGCATACCCAATATGATTCTATTGTTTAGGAGCAAGAACAAAACTGCATAGAGGAGCAGATGGGTTGATGTAGTTAATTCACAGTCCATTTCTTTGCTTGTGTAAGTCATCCCTACTGATATATTTCATTATTTTCTTAGATGCCAGCTTGATATTCACTAGTTATTTAGGAAAGTGCTATTTGAAATAGATTTTAAAAGAAATATTTGAAATTTAATATATTTTAATATCATTATTTTAATCATTTTTAAGTTTAATAATTTAATAATTTTTCATTTAATATATTTTGTGAAAAATACAGTTTTATATCCACACATAGCCAAAACTAGGTGGAGTCTGGGGAAACCTGCAGAAGAGAGGGAGAACTGCTTGTAGGATCCAGAAGGATCAAGGACACTAAGAGACTATTTTTTTACAGAATCTAATCAGGGTTTATAGAGTCTCAGAGGCTGAAGTGACAAATATGGACCTTGGATATATTTGAGCTAGGTTCTCTGCATGTAGTTTGTGTGGCTTGGTGTTCATGTGGAACCTTTAACAATGTGGGGAGGGATTGTCCCTGCCTCTTGCATGCTTTTCCTTTTTCCTCCTACTGGCTTGCCTTGTTCAGCTTTGATCTGAAGGTTTTTGGCTAGTTTTATTGTTGTGACAGGTTCAGTTTATATATCTGGGAGGTCAGCTCCTTTCTAAAGAAAAAAAGGAGGACTGGATCTGAATGAGAAGAGATGTGGGGTGACCTGGAAATTGGAGAGAGAGGGGAAACTGCAGTCAGGATGTAATGTATGAGAAAAGAATTGAAAAACTAAAACAAAGCAAAAAACAAAATAAAACAAACAAACAAAAAACAGTGAAATACTCTAACCAAGTCTCTCATGATGGCACATGGTTGTCTTCTGTGGGATAATCCTTCTGTGTGATGAGAATATATGTTACTCTCATTAGTTCATAATAAAACTGATTTGACTTCTAGAAAGGCAAAATAAGGCTAGGAGGGAAAGTTAAATGGAAAATACAGAAAGGAGGAAGGGTGGAGTCAGAGAAACAGAAGCCACCTGTAAGGGAAGCAAGATGCTAGAGAACAGGTGAAGCTACAAGTCATGTGTCAAAATACAGACTAATAGAATTGGGTTAAGAGTTGTAAGAGCTAGCTTCTAATAATCCTGAGCTATAGGTTAAGTATTTTTTTAATTAATATAAGCTTCTGAGTGATTATTTGGGGTCTTGTTGTCAAGACAAAAATAAATGTGACTTTCTCTAATCATGTCCATCTACTACAAAAAAAAAAGAGAAAGTTTCATCTCTGCTTAAATTTGTCACCCCAGAAATTTGCTCCACCCTCTCAGGGGCAGAGGCTGGAAAATGGAAGATAAGAAATTCTAGGTCATCCTAATTTATTTAACAGGATGGAATCCATTCTGAGATTCAATTTGGAAAGAAAGAAAAATGAAGAAAGAAAGCAATGAAGGAAGGAAGGAAGGAAGGAAAGGAGGAAACAAGAAAGAAAGAAAGAAAGAAAGAAAGAAAGAAAGAAAGAAAGAAAGAAAGAAAGAGAAAGGAAAAGAGGGAGAGAGGGCTAAAGACAATGGCTAATAAGTAAAATGGTCAATATAAATGTCCCCACCAGCAAGCCCCCACATATGCACACACATTAAGACATATGTGTACCAATATACATATGAATGAACGTACGTGAGATCATAGACACCATGTGTACATACATATAAAGGAGAAAATCAAGAATGAAGAAAATAGTAAAAGTAAATTATAATATATGGAAAACTGTGTCAACACTAAATAGTTCTTTAGTATTTACTAAATTTGACAATATTTGCATTTCTATTGTAACAGAATCAACCCATTGCTTTGTCCTTGATTTTATCTATGAGCCTGAGTTAATGAAAATCAAGTATTAATATTCAGGGAAAAATAAATTTCACAAATACATTGACAAGTGCATTCATATCCTTGTATCTTTTAAAAATAATATATATTCGTCAGTATGTGTATTCTATATGCTTGATTATTTAGATTAGTTTTTCAATTTCTCAATTTAAATTTAAATAGAAATATTTATTAGTTGGTTTATTTAAAATACCATTGCTTGATACACTAAGAATGTGAAAATGGTTGACATGATACTCTCCTATTATTATCAGTATAATTATTAAAATAAAATTGCTGTAGTTAGGTAATAGAATATAAATTAACAACTACTGTGTATTGATCCTTGTAATTTATGAGACAATGCTAATTGGGTCATTAATTTTATTAGCCGTATCAAAGCAACAAAACAGTTCACTAAAGACAACATTTGACCATTTAAGTGACAGATGAAGAACTTTCAACATCATGGAGTTAATTTTTCATGTCAAATGATGATCATTGACAAAAATCACACGTAAGTCAATGAGAGTTAAAATATTTCACATAGTGTTATTTCAGCACACATGGAATATAGGAAGGCTGATTAAGAAAAATAGTTTGCAGTCTCTATTCATAGGCTTTCTATATGAGAAAGAAGTCGATATAACACAACTGAATTTAAATGATATTTAGCCAATGAGAGTACTCTGGTGCTGTTTTTTTTTTTTGAAGAAGAAGAGTGTATAGAGAAACATGGTATACTTTGTCTCTATAAAACATATCAGACGACAGCAGCTAATACATATTTGCAGAAAACAATATTGTTAACTGCAAGGAGAGAAACGCCCACATTGACACTCCCACCTATCTGCAATGTCTGAAATCCACACCAATTACTATAAAGGCAAGAGATCCACAAGGTTGAGTACAGCCATTTACAACCAATAGCTCCTGAGCTTACTGCCTTCTCAAGGATAAAGAACTCATACATAGTACTGTAAACCTATACAGCTACACCATGTCTGAGAGAAGAATCTATTATCTCTGTATTCCTAAAAAGACAGTATAACTCTATTACATTCTGAATGTCTATCATTATGACCACAGATAAGTGTAGTTTTCGCAAGTCTTCGAAGAAACTTGTTTTTGCAGTAGATGGACATGATTAGAGAAAGTCACAACTGGTCAAAATGAAGAGAAAACTGACCTGAGGTACAATGGTGAATGGCAAGAGCCAGAGGATCAGGAAGTCTGCTGATAGAGTTTCCTGTTTAATTATAGAAATTCTGAACAAATAAAATCTCCACAATAAAGTTTGCCTAAACAAAACCTGAATAGTGTAACACTGGAATGCCAACATGGAAGGAGAAAAACTCAAAAGTCTGCTAGATGAGAAGAGTTAAAATCTGTGGCGATTGAAAGAGAAAGAATCAATCTTCAGCAGAAGCCATCAATTGCTACATGTATAGTTCCAAGCAGTCATCCCTAAACATGTATGTGTATATATATATATATATATATATATATATATATATATATATATATATATATATAAAACATTGCATTAACCCAGCAGGTTGTGTATATAGAGTTATGCACTTATACAAATATATAGAAATAATAATTAGTGAAAAGGTCAGCATGTTTCAAAGGGAGTGCTGGGAAGGAGTGGAGCAGAAGAAATGTAAATATGGTATAGGTAACAACATTTTAAAATATGAATATAAAAATGAGCATTGGGACCTGCCTACAAAAGAGATGAAGAGTTCAAGTGAACATCAAATATATACATATACAAAATATATACATATACAAAAATTTGTCCCTGAACTCAAAATCTTATTCCATGATCCCTGAATATTTAATCCTATTACTGCATATTTATTAATTGTATTCAAGCTTCATTACTAAAACTACTTGTAAATGTAAATTTTATCAAGAAATTTAAAGTGCATTTATTAATATATTATTGATGTCAGAGTCCCCTCTGTGTACTGTGATTGCCATTAATGAACAAAGAAACTGCCCTGCCCTGTTGATAAAGCAGAACTTAGGTAGGCTGGGAGAACTGAATTGAATGCTGAGAAAAAGAGAAGCAGAATCAGGGATGCCATGGAGCCGCGGCCAGAAGAAGACCTGCTGAAACTCTGCTGGTAGGCCATGACCTCGTGGTGATATACAGATTAACAGAAATGGCTTAAATTAATATAAGAGTTAGCCAATAAGAAGCTATAGCTAATGGGCCAAGCAGTATTTTAGCTGATATAGTTTCTGTGTGATTATTTCAGTTCTGGGTAGCCAGGATGAATAAGCGGGCCCTCCTTGCAACATATTATAAGCTTAATTATATTTATATTAATAATACATAATTACATAATACAATGACTTTAGAATGAAAATATTTAAACTAGAAATATTTCCAGTATAGTCTCCTTTAAGAAACTACTCATAAGTAATTTGGGAAAATTAAGTTTATTATAAATATTATGAATGATTTTTTAAAACAATTGTAAACTTACCGAGTTTCTTTTTATGTTTTATTTAGATATTTTTACATAAATTTCATTTCCTAGCCTTAAGTTTCTTTTGATTATTTTTATCTGTTTATTTAGAGTCATTTATTTGATATGTGATGCTTACATATCAAATAACAACACTAATAATCTATTTTATATATGTCATATCTGTATGTGTGCATGCGTGTGTACATAAGTATCAACTGTAAACTGCCCATGTAGGTGCTGGGAACTGCACCTGGGTGTCCTGAAAGTGTAGCAAGTGCTTCTCATTCTGCAGCCCTAATATGTGATACTGCTGACAGAAAAATATTTAAAGTATTTGAAGTAAATTTACTATGACTATGGATAATAATAAGTATTTTTTTTTTACAAATACATGTAAGCCATGATAAGTTTCATTCTGAAGGTTTTGTTGTTGTTGTTCCTTAACAGTGCTTTTTTTTTAAAATTAATTTTGATGCTTTGGTTGTGGTTTTCAAATAAAATTCTACTTTGGATGTAGCTTCTCTTCAATCATAGTAAAAGTGTATAAGATGGCATTCACAGAAAAACTAAGTCTGTACCTGTTTTATTAAAGGACATATCAGAATTCCAATGACAAAAACCAATCCATTTGAATTGAAAGTTCACTCCTGCTTAGAAACATAGTGCAAATCAAAAATACTCTTGCCCTTATACCTATAACCGACACGCACATCTGTATGTACCCATCTACTAAACTACCTATCTAAAAAATTGTGGAAAGACAAAAAATATCATCACACACACACACACACACACACACACACACACACACACACACTACTCTCAATGTAAGATTTAATTATTAGTTGTATTACTTAATTTGTAAAGAAAAATATATTGAAATTTCTTCATTTTTTCTAGACTATTAAGATATTTTACAATTGATGCATTAACTCTGTCAATAACTTTAAATACCTAAGACATTTACACCATGTTTTTCTTTTATAGGAGTTATTATTATTTTTAATCACATATAAATGTGTAAGTCTGCGTACAATTATGTGCAAAAGAGGTCAGGTGCCAAGAAGGACAGAGTTTCAGAGACTCCCGATCAATAGTTACAGAGAGTGATAAGCATGTAGAAACTCAGCTCAAGTTCTCTATAAAAGCACCAAGTGCCTTTGGATCATCTCACCAGTGACAAATGACTTATTTTTCAAAAATACAAAAGGGATGATAACTGTTTAGTATATCATCTAGGCTAATAAATAATTATTAAAATTTTACCTACATACCTTGCAACTGAATTTTATTCTCAGGACTCTGAACCAGAACAGAGCTGACAGAATCTAGGTTGTCATAGTTACTGCAGCCAAGAGGACCCGTCCGGGTTTCTGTCACCTGATAAACAAAACATCAACTTTATTACATAAATCAGACTTCTCCAATGTTCTTTCTGTTGAGTATGCTTGTCTCACACTATAATATAAAGTGTTGGGTGGTAAACATCACTGACAATTCTGAGATGTAAACGAAAGCATCAAGAGGTACTTCAAAGCACAAAGATGGGAAAGAATCATGTCTCCAGCTGATTTTCTTCTTTGGAGTCAGGCATAAATCTAATGCATATAAAGATCATTTATAGAAAAAAATGAAACTAACATATAATCACTCTTTTTTTTTCCAAAGAAATAACAGGGTCACACTCCTCAAAGCTGTTAGAAAAAACATTTGCTTATATAATAATTACTTTTGCTTCCATTTGTAAATCAGTCACTTCCCAAGGCACTCTCTAAAACTGACCATCAGTTTTATTGCATGAAATGCAAATATAGACACTTTTATGAGTGCAGCAACTTCCAAACTGTTTACCTTCCATCTGCCCATTAGGCATGATGTGTCCCTGTTCAGTAATCATCTTGATTTTAAGACTTTACTGTTTGCATGGCCTCTTCCAAACAAGTTTTTGAAAAGTTCTCCTTTCTCTATTTGGCAAATTTCTTTTTTATGCTTAATATCAACCTCATGCCGACAGTCAGACTAAGAAGCCCTTGGTGAACCCCCATGAACTCTCTTTGTTACTTACTCTCTCTGGATGTATGCATTGCAGCATAATTATTCTTTATTTAATACCTAAGATCCACTTTTGTATGAGTACATTCCTGAATGGAGACAAAAGAGGAGGGGATTTGGGTGTGGGAGGTGGAGTGGGGGAGATGAAGTGAGAGGGGTGATGGTGTGGGAGGCTGAAGCCAGGGTATACAATAAATAGACAAATAAAAGACATAACTGAAAATACAATTCAAATTCTTTAAAATTTAAAAATAAAGTTTCTTTGCTCTCAAACCATAGTTTAGATTAGAATTGTGGAATTTCATATTGTGGACACACATTAATAAAAATCTACTGCTATGTGTATAACTTTATCATTTCTTTAACAAAATAAGTTCATTGTTAATACTAATTTCTAATACTGTCTATTATAAATTATATTGACTGTTGATCTCTGCCTCTGCTTCCATCAGTTACTGAATGTAGATTCTAATGACATCAGTTAGGGTAGGCACCCATCTCATTAGAGAAGGCTAGTTCAGGCACCCTCTCCATATAGCAGAGGTCATACTTGTGGATTTCTGGGAATTTCACTAGCAGCAGGTTTCTCCCTAACCTCAAAATGACTCCCTCTGTCAAGACATATCTTTAATTGCTTTTCTTTTCTGTCCCTCCCCCCAACTCAACAATGCTGGTTCCCTCATATTCTCAGCACCCATCCCTTCCCCTCTAATACTCCCTATCCCCAGTTTGCCCAGGAAATCTCTATTTCTCTTCCCAGGGAGTTCCGTGAGTCCCTCTTAGTGTCCTCCTAGTCAGGTAGATTCTCTGGGGCCGTACGCTGTTACTTTCGCTTTAAATCTAGCATCCACTTATGAGTGAGTACATACCGTGTGTGTCTTTAGGGGTTGAGATTACCTCACTCAGGATGTTCTTACCTAGTTTCATCCAATTTCCTAGGGAGGGCTCCTAGAGGCCAGTCAATGAGAGGGAGTGTGGTTATGTGAACAAGGGGTTTCAAGGTCGTGATGGAGAAACTCACAGAGACAGTTGCTTGAGTTCATGGCAGCTCACCAACGCTAGACCAACAGTTGTTGAGTTTGGATGGGATTGAAAGAGGCCCTCTGAGCGGTGAGTAAAAGCTGTATGGTTTGGGTAGGTTTGTGGGACCCCTGACAGTGGGAACAGGATCTATCCCTGGTTTATGAGCTGACTTTTTGGGACCCATTCCTTATGGTGGGATGCCTTTTTCAGCCTTGATGCAGGGCAGATAGTGAAATTACTGAGAGTGAGGACGAATCACAATATATACAAAAAACTCACATTTAGAGTTAATTAACAGAGAAGGGAGGAGTAAGAAGGGAGTACTCAGTTTTGTCTGAAACTTGGTACAGGAAGAGAGTGTGGAGCAGGCAAGTCCAGCTTTTAAAGGCCATCTAGCACATGTACACAGGGGATTACTTAGAAGTTGCAGTCATAGATCACATGACCAGCCTGCACTTAGATCAAATAGGACTTGAGTACCCTTGGTGGTAAGTTGCTGAAATGCTTGATGGTGCGTGTGTGGCCATGGGCCATGGATCTCAGAAGTGTCAGCACCTGGAGTGACTAAGCATTCTGCCATAATACTGGCAACTTTGGTTGGTGGAACGGATAACAGAGGGGATTGGTCCTCACTCAACTTGATGCACCAGGCTTTGTTGACGCTCCAGGGGAGGCCTTACACTTTCTTAGGAGTGTATGGGGGGTGAGTTTTATTATGGTAGGTATATAAAATGAATAGAAAGTTCAAAAAAATAAAAAAGAAACAATTTTAAATTATATTATACTGATGGACAAATTTTATATGTCTTCTTGAGTTTAGAATTAGGATTAGTGCTTATGCATATTTTAATTTTAATATAATAGTAAAATGGATATGAATAAAATTTAAACTTCAAATTATTAAACAAATGTTTCCACATAATCCCTTGCCCTACCAAAGACAGATTATGTAACATGATCATCTGAATTTTTTGATCATCAGTTGAAATATGGAAGTCTAATGTGGATTTCTATTGTAAGGAATTATTATTCTTATTATTTTTAATAAGGATAATTAAATTATTATTATTATAAGAAATATATTATTCTTGAATTGGAATGTTGGAGTAGCAGGACATCAACTTGCCTTGTGCTCAATGGCCTAGGGAGGGTAAGTTATGAGGCTGTGCAACATGTAGCGTGGTAGATGGAGCTGAACTAGCTGTGAGAAGTAAAGCTGAACCTGCTCAGAATTTTCCCTTCGGAGAACTTGCTGTGTGACTATGATAAGTGTTTCTTTGATTCAGTCCCTGACTGTTTATGTGGATTTCGCTCACATTATTATATTATTTCAGTTGAAGCTACCAAAACCAGAGAAAACTTCCAAAAAAATATCATATAGGTAGTTCCTGATTTTTCCTTTCAACTCTTTCTCTGCTGTTTTAATTTCTAGAGTTTTAGATTTTTAGAGTTATGCTCTATTTCTAAATCAAAGAAATATTGTAATTGCAGGGAAAATAATACAGACTTGTGTTTGTTTAGATTAATTGAAATGTGTGCAATTAATTAACTGGAAATGAGCTGTCATTGCTATTAAAACAATGCAGTATAATATTATTAACTAATTAATAATACATATGTAGTTTAAGAAAATACCTTATCTGAACCGACAGCACTTTCCCAAATAGTTATACACTATCTAATATAAAACCCAACACAAGTCTTGAGAAATCCCTTTCTATGTTGTTTAGTGTTTTTCAAGAGATTCACCAAAATAATGAAAGTTTTGACCATTGCCCTTCATTCCCACCTAGAACTTGGAGTGGAATCCCTATGGCTTAAGGCATTATGACTTTGAACTTACAATCTTCAGAACTTAAGCTCGATCTGACCTGAGAGTGTCCTTCTTGACAAATAGTATTTATGATAGCAGGGGGATCTACGCAAGCTTCCAAGGAAGGGAATCAGTGAAAATTCTTTCCAAGCCTTGATTGTTATGAACTAAATCTTGGATACATTATAGCATGATATACCAAAGGACACAGTACTGACATGCCTACATTGGAAGGAACTGAAAGCAGTCTAATTATACTTAACCTCAAGAATTTTTCTTTCTGGTGAAAACTGTATGGGCCTAGTTAATGAGGTCAAGGAAGTTGGAAAGGAACTTACACTCCCAGTTTTCCAAACAGGGATAATTCCTAGCTACATTCTAAATATTTGTCCTTATAGTCACAGATAATGTAGGTTTCATACTTCAGTCTCTTTGCAACAAATAGAAACCAATACATAAAACATAGTCAATAAAAATTCAAAGATCAAGAAAACAAGTAGTGTCAAGTCTCAGCACATACATCTGTTGTGACACTCCTTATCCTACATCTCAGATATCATAAAGTAAGGGGAGATGAAAATGTTTTAAAAATAAGATGAACAAGATATTTGTTGTGAGATTGTCTCCTAGAAATGTCAGAGAAACTATACTCATGAAGTCTCATTAATATGATAGTCAAAAAAACTGAACAAAAGATGGCATATATATATTTCCCCAAGAAAAATACTCCAGATTATAGAATATCAAGTGACTAACCCTGAGAACATATAAATAACACTAACATTTTATAGACTGAGCAGGTTGTGGTTATATATTTGGGAATGTACACATGTGCATGAATACATATCCACAAACATGGCTTCTAAAGATGAAACATAATGCTCTTTTGTATAGTATTGTTTTAGTGTTAATATAGTTACATATAAATGAATACAATATGTTTACTGTGGCTGTTTGGATGTAATTGGCCCCCATAAGTTCATAAGGAGTGGAGATATTAGGTAGTGTCACTTTGATGAAGTAGGTATGACTTTGTTGGATGAAGTGTGTCACTGTGGGGGTGGGTTTGTGGTCTCATAAATGCTCAAGCCACACCCAGTGTCTAATTTCACCTTCTGTTGCCTGTGGATCAAGATGTAGAATTCTCAGCTCTTACTCCACCACCAAGTATTCCTGTATTCTACAGTGTTTTGGAATAGTGATAATGGACTAAACCTCTGAAACTATATTAATAACTCTAGCTTGTGCTTATCTTGGAACCGGTACATATATGATAACATAAGAATGACCAGTTGTACAGAAATATTGAATGTTGGTTAAACAAAACACCTTTGTTAAATATCACAAGGCAGAAAAGAATAACACCCAGAAAAACAAAAGCAACAAGTTTGCATTTCTGCAGCAGCTAATGATACAACTGAGGAGTTTCCATAAATAAGATCAAATAAAAACCCATTTACATATATTGAGTGTAAATTAATGGTATTTTGAAAATAATATATAAATGTATAATCAGAATTTTTATTTAATTATGCATTGATTTTAAAATATTACACTTTGTATCATCACTGAATTTTGAGATTATTATCTGAGTATCATTTCAAATTATTCATGCATTCTTACTTGTTTGCATAGTGAACAGTGAATATAGGGTCCTGGGTACTACCATCAAGTTCTGTTCCATTCCCCAACACCATGTCCCTACATATAGTCTTTATCCAGTAAGATCTTTTGTGTTTGGATATTTAAATATAATATAAACTACTTGGACATCATTTTGACAAAACTGACTATTGCTTCTAAGAAATTTAATGTAATGTATGATCAAATCAATTACTTACTTCAACTCAGCTATGTTACACTATTTTTAAATATTCTTCTTACAAAACTGTTAATGTTTTTAAGAATGTTACACAATTGTCAAAGGGAAGAATTTCTTATCTCTTTCAAGTTGTGAAAAAAAACACCACAAAAATGTGTCTCTTTCCCCTGACAGTGTCTTGTCATCAATGTACTATTTTTTGGTTACATGACTATAAGACATAGAGAGTAGCAATATTATTATTTGTTCAACCTGCCATTTTCAATAAAAACAGTAATAAATGTCTGTGTTGGAAATACAAGCCACGAGATAAATGACTAGCCCAGAGGAACAGCTGCTAATATTTTCCCCATTTTTGCTTGTTTACCGTCAGAGTTTTATTACACATGAAAATAGTTGAAACTAGAAGAAATTGCTGTTCATAACCATTGCTTGCTCATAGCGTCAATACATTCACACACATCTATCATTCTCAGATCTTTGATTTTCTTATCACTTTATTTGTATTTACTCTTTGAAACTTTCACCCATGTATACAATGTGTTCTGACAATATCAAACCCCCACTCCTTACAAGCCCTCCTAGGAACCTTCTAGCACATCTCCTTCAAAATTCACGTCCTACTATTTGTTTGTTAGTTTTTCTTTGTGTTTTTCAAATCCTGATTCTGCTTAGTGCTACCTAGATGCAAATAGGTGTGGGGCCATTCAGTGGGGGTCACCCTACCTAAATTCTTCACGTAGATCTAGTGAACTGAACAAGATCATAGACCTGAAATTTACAGGATAACTCATCCAGAACATTTTTCATTGAAAAGACATAATTGTATTTCATGGTTAAATTTGGTTGTACCAAATAACTGTTAAGGAATTATATATAACTCTGTTTATATAAATTTAACACTGAAAAATTGGTTAGAATAAAGTAACTCATTTGCAAGAGTTATGCTTAAGTCAAGAAATTAAAGAAGTCATGAATCTGAAAGATAACCAGGGGTACCCTGGAGGATTTCGGTGGAGAGTGAGAGTTAAAAATGATGTAAATACAGTCCTCATTCATAAAATTCTCAAAAAATAAATTAGACAATACATAAAATTGTTCATTTTTTATCAATGAGTTAAAAACAGAACCATAAAGAGATACTAGTATGTACTTTATAAATGGTTAAAAAGGAGAGAGTTTAATGTAATAGCATTGATAATACTGCAAACTAATTGCTTTACTAATATCTTCACTAAAAATGTCTTTAAAAGTAGGGAAAGACAAGCCTAGGTGTCCAGTGTGAAGCAAGTGAATGTGACAAAAGGATTGCAATGACATTGAAGACAAGAGCATTCTCAGCATGCCGAGCCTGCTCACAGTGTCACATAGGAAAAAGTCACAATCGTTATTAGTTATTAGAAATGTGGAAGTAAACTGAAAGCCTGAATACCACAGCAGAATTTTAAAGACAATGACATAGAAGAAATAGGACCGAGTCTTACAAATGTAATGTTCCAAGAGTCTATTATGATTATGTGAAATCAAAATTAGGTAAATTAAAAAAAATTGAAAAATAAGAAAATACCATGCTCCATTATTATCCACCAAAAGAGTCAGGCAAAAGTAATTTAGTGTCAGAGACCAGGATAACACTTTGAGTGTGGGGGAGTGGCAGCAAAGAGGTATGGAGACTTGCTAACTTTTGAAACTTCCAAATTTTGATTTAAACAACAGTTCCTGAAATGGTGGTAATTTGAACCCTATATTCTGTAGTTGTGTTCTGTAATAACAACAGGCTTAACAGATTAATATCATCATTATTAATAAAATTAGTTAATACTTTTTCTTAATTCATTATATCAGGGCAGGTACCAAGTCATATACATCTGCTGCCACAGTTAAGGATTTCTTTGTGCCTATTTATCCATTTGTCTATCAATAGTCTATGTACCAAGACTAGAGACATGGACCAGCGGTGAAGAACATTTACTGTTGTTCCAGAAATAGATTCAATTCTCAGGACGCACATGACAGAGCAACATCATTTGCAGCCCCAGCTACAGGAATCCAGGCCTGCTTCTGATCTCAGAGGGTACCAGGCATACATGTTATGTATATACATGCAGGCCAAAGACCCATATACATAAAATGAATAATTCTCATTAATTCGTCCATCAATGAATAGGTAATGAAATAGGTAAGTAATCCAAGGGCTGAAGAGATGGCTGAGCAGTTTAGCATTGTTACTGCTTTTGCAGAGGAACTGTGTTCAGTTCACATCACTCACATGTTGGAAGAAAACCAAATGGGAACACAGCAATGCTGGAACACAACCAAAAGTAACTCTAGCTCTGTGATCACCTCTTCTCTTCAAGACTCTCTTTCTTCCATGCAAGTGGTACACATGAACTTTTGCAACTTCATAACAATAAATAAAATAATAAAAATAAATAAAATATAATAATAACAAAATTAAAAATAAAAATTTAGTAAAACTAAGACCAACTAATAATAGCTCATCTGAAAATATACCCTAACACATTTTAAAGCTAGAAATATCACTATTACAAATCTACCAACATAAGTGCTAAAAAGCATTTACCTAAGGTAATTGAATTACTCAGATTTATTTCCAGATATGTATGTGAGCACATGTATATACATGTATTCATGATTTCTATACATTTGTCTCTACTTAAAAAAAATCAACCTTCTAATAAGCCCACCGATAAAGAGTATAATGAAGCATGAAATGTGAGAAAAATGTTAATTATATTTTAATCTGAATAATAACACCTTAGCAGAATTAGTATGAATATGTTTGAAATTACTTGAATAATTAAAAAAAATCCCCTCGTCATATAATAATCAAACAAAAAACATTCAGATTAAAGAAAGAATATTAAGAGCTGCAAAGAAAAAAAGTCAAGTAACTTATAAAGGTAAACCTATCAGACTCACACTAGACTTCTCTATGAAAACCATGAAAGACAGAAGGTCTTGGATAGAGGTACCGCAGAAACTAAGAGACCATGGATGCAAGCCCAGACTGCTATACCCAGCCAAGCTATTGTTCACTATCAATGGAGATAACAAAATATTCCAGGATAAAAACAAATTAAAACAATACGTAGCCACAAATCCAGCCTTACAGAAAGTAATAGAAGGAAAATCACAACCCAAGGAATCCAACAGTGCCAACATTGCCTACAATAACTCAGACATCTAGCGACCCTTCACAACTCAAAGGGAAACACACAAACTTGACTACACACACACACAAAAAAAAATAACCGTAGTCAACAACCACTGGTTATTAATATCACTTAATATCAATGGACTCAATTCACCTATAAAAAGGCACAGACTAAGAGATTGAATATGAAAACAGGATCCAACATTCTGCTGTTTACAAGAAACACACCTCAACCACAAAGACAGACATATACTAAGAGTAAAGGGTTGGGAAAAGATTTTCCAAGCAAACGGACCTAAGAAACAAGCGGGTGTGGCCATTCTAATTTCTAACAAAATTAACTTCAAACTAAAATCAGTCAGAAGAGATGGAGATGGACATTTTATACTCACAACAGGAACAATTCATCAGGAGGAAGTCTCAATCCTAAATATCTATGCCCCTAATATAAAGGCACCCACTTATGTAAAAGAAACACTTCTAGAACTCAAGACAGTCATAACAACACACACACTAAGAGTAGAAGACTTCTACACACCTCTCTCACCAATGGACAGGTCAATCAGACAGAAACCTAACAGAGAAATAAGAAAATTATTGGAGGTATTGAATCAAATGTACTTAACAGACATCTATAGAACATTCCACCCAAATAGGAAAGAATATACCTTCTTCTCTGCAGCTCATGGAACATTCTCGAAAATTGGCCACATACTTGGTAACAAAGCAAACTTCCATAGATACAAAAAAATATTAGTAACCACCTGTGTCTTGTCAGATCACCATGGATTAAAGTTAGAGTTCAACAACAATGCTAGTCCCAGGAAGCCTACAAACTCATGGAAACTGAACATTCAGCTACTGAATCACTACTGAGTCAAGGAAGAAATAAAGAAATTAAAGTCTTCCTTGAATTTAATGAAAATAAAGATGGAACATACTCAAACCTATGGGACACAATGAAAGCAGTGCTAAGAGGAAAGTTCATAGCACTAAGTGTCCAATTAAAGAAATCGGGGAAAGCATACATTGGAGACTTAACAGCACACGTGAAAGCTTTAGAAAAAAAACTGACAAAATTTAACACCCCTTCATGATAAAGGTGTTGGAGAGATTGGGGATACAAGGATCATACCTAAATATAACAAAAGCTATTTACAGCAAGCCGACAGCTAACATCAAATTGAATGGAGAGAAACTCAAAGCCATTCCACTAAAATCAGGAACACGACAAGGATGTCCACTCTCTCCAAACCTCTTCAATATAGTGCTTGAAGTTCTATCAATACCAATAAGACAAAATAAGGGGATCAAGGGGATTCGAATTGGAAAGGAAGAAGTTAAACATTTGTTATTTGCAGATGATATGATAGTGTACATAAGCGACCCCCAAAACTCTACCAAATAACTCCTATAGCTGATAAACACCTTTAGTAATGTGGCAAGATACAAGATCAACTCCAAAAAATCGGTTGCCCTCCTATACACAAAGGATAAAGAAGCAGGGAGGGAAATCAGAGAAGCATCACCTTTCAGGACAGCCACAAATATCATAAAATATCTTGGAGTAACTCTAACCAAGGAAGTGAAAGGCCTATTTTACAAGAACGTTAAGTCTTTGAAGAAAGAAATTGAGGAGGATACCAGATTGAAGGATCTCCCTTGATCTTGGATTGGGAGGATCAACGTATTAAAAATGGCAATTCTACCTAGAGCAATCTATAAATTCAATGCAATCCCCATCAAAATCCCATAAAAATTCTTCACAGACATTGAGAGAACAATAATCAACTTTATATGGAAAAACAAAAAACCCAGGATAGTCGAAACAATCTTATACAATAAAGGAACTTCTGGAGGCGTTATCATCCCTGACTTCAAACACTATTACAGAGCTACAGTATTGAATACAGCTTGGTATTGGCATAAGAACAGAGTAGTCGAAATATTGAATCGAATAGAGGACCCAGACATTTTCCCACAAACCTATGAACACCTGATTTTCAACAAGGGAGCTAAAAATGTACAATGGAAGAAGGATAGCATCTTTAACATATGGTGCTGGCATAACTGAATGTCAACCTGTAGAAGAATGAAAGTAGATCCATATCTATCACCATGCACAGAACTCAAGTACAAATGGATTAAAGACCTCAATATTAATCTGACCACATTGAACCTGATAGAAGAGAAAGTGGGAAGTAGTCTACAAGACATAGGCACAGGAGACCACTTACTAGGTAGAACCCCAGTAGCACAGACAATAAGAGAAGCAATGAATAAATGGAACTGCCTGAAACTGAGAAGCTTCTGTAAAGCAAAGGACACTGTCAATGAGACAAAAAGGCTACCTTCTGACTGGGAGAAGATCTTCACCAATCCCTCATCAGACAAATGTCTGATCTCCAAAATATACAAAGAACTCAAGAAATTAGACTCTAAAACTCTAAATAACCCAATTAAAAAATGGGGTACTGAACTGAACAGAAAAATTCACAACAGATGAACTTCAAATGGCCAATAGATACTTAAGGTCATGCTCAGCCTCCTTAGCGATCAGGAAAATGCAAATCAAAACAACTTTGAGATACCATCTTACACCTGTCAGAATAGCTAAACTCAAAAACACCAATGACAGCATATGCTGGAGAGGATATGGAGTGAGGGTAACACTCATCCATTGTTGGTGGGAATGCAAACTTGTGCAGCCACTGTGGAAATCAGTGTGGCGGTATCTCAGGAAACTGGGAATCTATCTCCCTCAGGACCCAGCAATTCCACTCTTGAGAATATACCCAAGAGATGCCCTATCATACTATAAAAGCATTTGTTAAACTATGTTCATAGCAGCACTATTTTCAATAGACAGAACCTGGAAGCAACCTAGGTGTCCCTCAATAGAAGAATGGTTTAAGAAGGTGTGGAACACTTACACATTATAATTTTACTCAGCGGTAAAAACAATGACATCTTGAATTTTGCATGCAAATGGATGGAAATAGAAAGCGCTTTACTGAGTGAGGTAATCCAGACCCAAAAAGAGTGAGTATGTACTCACTCGTAAGTGGATTCTAGCCATAATTAAAGGTCTTTGAGCCTATAATTCGTGATCCTAGCAAAGCTAAATAAGAAGGTGAACCTAAAGAAAATCATATAGTTATCCTCCTGGATATTATAAGTAGACAAGATTGCCAGGCAAACTTGGGTGCACGGGGGCGGGTGTTGATGTAAGGGGAGATTGGTAGAGAGAAGGGAGAAAGGGAGGATTCGGGAAAGCTTGGGGGAATGGGATGGGTGGGATGGAGGAAGGCTGGATATGGGGATAATTAAGGGAGTCTTTATAGTGTTTGCAAGAGACTTGTCTCTAGAGGGGTTCCCGGGTTCAGGGTGAGGTCCCCAGATTGTTCCTTCGGCAGCTGAGGAGAGGGAGCCTGAACTGGCCTTGTCCTACAGCCGTTCTGATGGATATCTTGCATATCACCATAGAGCCTTCATCTGGCGATGGATGGAGATAGAGACAGAGACCCACATTGGAGCACTGGACTTAGCTCCCTAAGTCCAAATGAGGAGCAAAAGGAGGGAGAACATGAGCAAGACAGGCAGGATCACGAGGCGTGCGTCCACCCACTGAGATGGTGGGACTGATCTAATGGAAGCTCATCAAGGTCAGCTGGTCTGGGATGATGGAGCATGTGATCAAAATGGGCACTCTGAATGTGGCTGGCAATGAAGGCTGACTGAGAAGCCAAGGACAGTGACACTGGGTTTTTATTTTACGACATGGACTGACTTTGTGGGAGCCTGGTTTGTTTGGATGCTCATCTTTATAGACCTCTATGGATGGGGGAGACCTTGAACTTCCCACGGGGCAGGGAACCCTACTTCACTTAAGACTAGAGAGGGAGGGGAAGGTGGGTAGGGAGAGTCAAAAGGGAGGCGGGGAAGAGGTGGAAATTTTTAAAAAATAAATAAATAATTTTAAAAAAATAAAAAATTCACATAAAAAACAAATAAATATAGATAATATTAAAAATAAAGTTTTTAAAATTTATGTAGCCATACTCAAAATTCATGTCAGAATATTTATTTGAGTGTTCATTAAAAATCCTAGAAACACATATGATAAAATATTTTTTAAAAAATGTTTAAAACACTATTTAAAGCACTATTTGCTAGGACTTGAAAAGAAATTGAGGAATAAATATGCAAATGATTAGGGATTAAAATGTTCAATGTAATTTCATATTTGTCTTCTTACCCCAAACATGTCTATTGTTTATTAGCAACAATCATAAAATTACAGAACAAAAATATATCTATGGTGTATTCAACTCTCCTTGTCTCACTAATAATTGTAGAGGAAATAGTGTAAAAGTTCTTTACCTATAGTGTAAATCAGTACATAAAACCTTTTGTTTTTTCTCACTCCTTATTATAAAGAAATAGTAATTTAAGAACTTTATTACAAATCAATATTTAATGTATGAAACTTTCAAAGAATGCCTTGTAGGAAAAAATAAATGAACCCCCCCAAAATATTAAAGCTATATGGGAATTTGAAATCACCAAACTTTTCTGCTGCCAATAAAGAACATTTCCATATCATATATTTTTCATATTACCAGATTTGCAAACTGTTTTAAAAACACTTAAAACTGTTGATACCAAAGAAAAAAATGACTGAAATATTTATTCAACTGAAGGAATAGCTTTAAGATATTTCTGATTTGTGTGAAATATTTCTACTGACTTAAAGTATTTCAAGTATTTATAGTATTTCTATTTGCTAAGTAAGTAATTACTATTTCATCATTTATTAAACCTTAACCTTTAACATCAGACAGTGTAAAACTAGCTATTTATTTGTTTGTTTATTTATTTGGGATAGAGTTTCTCTGTGTAACAACCCTTACTGTCCTGGAACTAGCTCTTATAGATGAGACTAGCCTCAAACTCACAAAACTATGTGTGTCTTTGCTCCTGAGTGCTGGAATTAAAGGTATGCTAAACCACCAATAAGCACAGAACTAGGTGTCTATCTCACTGAAATACCTCTACTACTTTATTTTAACCAATAAAAAATTTTCACATATCATCATTACAAAGTATCTGAAAATGTTGTCATTGTATTAAGCTTTCTTTGGGATCAAAGATACTGTGTAATTTTCAAAATAGTTTAACTTAATATATTCTTTTAGGAATGTGTAAACTCATATGTCATATACTGACAGATAATATGCGTGAGTACAACAAATAAATTAATTTTTATAGCTACATGAAATAATGAACATTATGTTTAGTGTAGGATGCATAATTAATAAATATGATTTTAAATATAGTTGACATTGTCAATGTTTTCTTGAAACTGTTCTGCTTATTTAACAGAAGTTCAAAAATAGCTTACTGTACATAATTAAAATCCATTTTACTAATGTTTTCTTATGAAAAACACAATTGTCAATCAAACACAAGCTTATTTTTTAGTATATGTTGTTATTAAATTAAATTTCTATGTAAATAAATGCTCGCAGAGACTTATTTACTGAAATCTATTCCCTATCCTGCCAATGACTTTAATATATATTTAGATAATGAATTGATTCATTTATAGGGAATCATTTTTGTTTTATTTTACCTTTATGCATTGTCAAAGTTACATATGTATTGTATGCCTGTTTGAGGTAGCATACACGTGAGTGCAGATGACTCTGTAGTCCTCAAGACAGCATTAGATTCCCTGAGGCTGGTGATAAGGGTGACCCTGTGTGCTTCCTATTTGAATGCCCAGAGAGAGAGAGAGAGAGAGAGAGAGAGAGAGAGAGAGAGAGAGAGAGAGAGAGAGAAGCTTGGATCCTTGAAAAAGAGATTAAGAAAATATTATAGATAAGTGTGTGTGATGACACATATCCTTAATACATGCCTTTTGGAAACAAAGGAAAGACAATCTCTTTGAGTTGAAGAATTAGGTGGTCTACATAGAATGTTTGAGGTCAGACAAGGCTACTTACTGTGACCCTGTCTCAAATAGACACTACAAAGCAATAATATTCGTTAAATACATACAAAACAGAGACTATCAATTTAGGCTATTAAATGAAAATAAAAACAACGTGGAGTAAAGCAAGTTTATGTGACAAAAACAGTTAATGTTTGAGAAGATTATTACAAAAGCTAGGGCACCAATTTCTTTCAGAACACAGCAGAGTTTACCCCTCAGCACAATTACTTCCAAGTGATTTCTTCTTGTTCTTGGCTCCATGAGTTCCCACACAGCTACAATGATTGGCCTACTTTTATGTACCTTACAAATTATCCTCTATCAAAGGAGTATTGAGGTTTCCCACTGACAAATAGCCTCATGCCAATCTATTGAGGAAAATTGAGTGCACTCTTTGAGCACACATTTAAAAACTAAAATTACACAGCAGGATAGAAAAGAGGAAATGTTTAGAGGATCTTGAAGTGTCTATTAATGTGATGGGTAATAAGGTAAACTAGATACAGTCGAGGCAGGACCAGGTTGCCTAATAAACAGAGAATCTCTTTGTGCTTAGACAGTGGTTTCCATGGAACTTAAATGTGTAACACTTGTTGGACCACGGAGCAGTCAAACCTGTGGCTCACTCCTAGATGCTGTTTTTTTATTTACTTTTAAGTAATACAGATCTTAAATCACAGAATTTTAGGACACTGGAGAGCAAATAAAAAAATCCTTCCTTGTATAACTAAATCCTGGGATATACATTCAAAAGATTTATGCTGTGTTTGTGATTGTTGCTATAACTGACAGTATGCGTGAGTGTAGGTTTGTGCTTTATTATGAAAGCTCCAAAAGGCATGTTGTTACACAGGATGATTTTATATACTCTAGTTGTTTAGGTATCATCTGATATCTTCAATATTAACAACAATGAAAAATAAATTTTCTCTGCAATAGGGCATACACAGAGCTCACAGACGATTGTCCAGGGTGTGGCAGATCTGAACATGCTGCCTGGATAGAGTACAATTTTTACAGGCCCCACAGTTGGCAATGTTGCTGTAATGCTTCAATTCCTATTGTCTTGAAACAAATAAATTAATTTCTAGAAAAATTGAACCCGTATAACAAGGCAATAACTCATTGTGTGTATTTTATAAATGAAATAAACATAAAAAATAGATTATCAGAAATCATTTTAATAGTTTTGTTTATTCTTGCTCTGCATTATAATCTATTAGATTTTAAGTTTGTTCAGGCATATTTATTCATTCAATTTTCTCTGTGTGCATGATGGGTGTGTGTGTGTGTGTGTGTATGTGTGTGTGTGTGCGTGTGCGTGTGTGTGTGTGAGTTAGAACTGCACCTGGAGCCAGCTCTCTTGTTGCACAGCAACTTTTGAGGAGAACTAAGGTCACTAGTCTTGCCAACAAGTATCTTGATGCACTGAAACCTCTCAGTGGCCCCAGACTTCAAGTTTCATTGTATTAAATCTGAATACAGATACTTAAATTGAATAGCAAGCAGTATTTTTAAATGAAAGTTGAGTAGAAATACCACATCATTATGAAATTCACAGTAATTTTTAAACATTTTGAAGAACAGCATACAATTAGTGTTCCCATATAAAGGAAGATACCAAATTTGATGCTATCTGAAAGACTAAATTTAATATAGCTAAATCTTCCAGGAAGAAGGATTAAAAGTATTTCCAGCCCTAGAAATAGTGATTTCTGTCTGGAAAAGAACATTCTTAGGATGTTCATGGTGGGTTTTCTAACTCTTTTTCCAAATGCATTTAATGGCCTGAACCTTCAAATTCTCAGGCCGTTTAGATGGAATAATGAAGAAACAAGCCTGGGCGAGACTTTGATCTACAAACGAGCACATCTCAACAAGATCAACCCAAACAGAACTGCTTTGTTTGTTGATGTTATTTTAAGATTTCATTGTCTACAGTGGAGAACTATCCCCCTTAACCCCCACTGTCCATCACAGGGTACCAGTTTCTTGAGACAGAGCTTCAACCCAGCAGTGAGAAATAAGCTGATACTGCCGAAGCTATATATTAGAATCTCAATTCTCTATCCAGCCTTCTTTGACAGAGTAACTAAAAATACTCATGAGAAAATGTCAAGTGCTGGCATGAAACTCCTATCACTGAATTAGAGGACAGTGATAACAGAATCAAGGTCACTGACAAACCATCATGGCTAGGAGCTCACACAAAGCATACTCTGGCCAATCTGTCACTGTCAGAGTGCCAGCAAAAGTCTCCCAAGTGTTACAGCATGTTAGGGCGCCAATGATAGGTAGCTGAGTAGAAAAAAAGTAGTTGTGTGCGTCTCTCAAATTTAATAAAACACTTCATCATTACTCTTACTTTTAACTTTTCTTTGATTTAGGAAGTGACATATTGTATTAATGTATTTTTTCAAATGTCTTTTATTTTACTTTTTAAAGCAGCATCAACATAATAGTTCATATTACTTCTTTGAAATTGCACATTTAATATAATTTTGAAATATTTATTAAAGCTGTTCTTATTGATTGTGCTTTTTGAAGTTCCAGCATTATCACACATTTCTTAACATCCCTAGCTTCTGACTTCACTTTTCTCTTTGAAATAGGACAAATAATGCTTGTGCATAGACTGGCTGAACTTTCATACTGAGGCTGTCATATCCATCCATTTATCACCCAATTAAATGAGGACCCAAGAGAACTGATGAGCACAGCACAGCAAAGCTCTGGACTTGAACATCATTAGCAAGACAGAAGTGGATTTCTTGTTGCAACTGGCCATTACAGAACATTTCTGTCATTTCTTTTTTATCTGAACAAAATTGGCTTTGCTCATAAAAAGTAAGTGAAAATTCTAATTCTTTCATCATTGATAATCACTAAGAGGAACACTAAGGTGACTTCACAAGAACACAAAGAAATTATGTAGGAAAAGAGGAACCATAAGAATAACATAGACAGTATATGCATTATTTCAATACCAAGACATACAGAATCAAAGTACTAGACACAATTATTTGTGATAATCGATCATATCATTTAATGCTACCCTTACTGCATTTATTTTTCTTATAAATTTTGCTTGAAAATTATAATTCACATAATTTTTAACTTTAAACATTAATGAAAGTATTGTGAAACTGCTATATAAAGGATTATTCACTTCAAAGTAAGTTTATATATTTCTTGGAGAAAATAAAGTGTAATAAATCCACTGTGAACTCTCACACGTCTTCCTCTTATTTCTATTGCCTTGTACCCTGCAGTCCTATTCTCCATGTTATCTTCTGGACTACTTAGTTCATCTAGAAACTACATCCCCAGGGGACATCTGCACTCCTATGGTATTTCTCAGATTGTTGGGAAGTTTTATTGAGAAATAGGAGCATTCAGAATGCAATAACAACAAAGCATCATGGAACAGAACAGCTCATGTTTGAAAAGCTCTAAGTCTATGAAATTGAATATTCACACTGGTCTTAACTATGCCATCTTGAGATGTTTAATGTTCCAAAATACAAAAATCCACCAAATTGCAACAGAATTATTAAGAAGATAAATATTCTTAGTCTTTCATGTCAAGTTTTTGATTTTTCATTTGCAACGCAAGATTACAGGAAAAATTTCTACATATGGAAATTTGATAATGTAGAGAATCTGGGGAAGCGTTTGATGAACATGGAGCATATGCTTATTTTCCATGCTGTGAAGTGAATGAAAGGCCAGAGCGGCTATTTTAATGGCATGCTTTGAAGTGTAATTCCAACCATTTCAAAGCTATTTCTTCTAATGTATTTTAGAGGCAATTATCAGTGTTATAGAAACTTTTATTGGTTTATTTATATTCCTAAACATGAATTTCCTATGTTTCAAAATATTTAATTATTGTATCTGTTAGGGCTTCTGCCACTTTTCTAAACCATGTACTAATTCATTATCAGTAAGGGAACAAAAATATCCTCTTTGATAATTTGTGACTGAGGGGTTTCTTCTGTTTCAAACACCTCATTTCACACAGTAAAATGAAAAACTCTCTGGGAAGAACAAACCTAAACTAGTACTTCAAATTATTTCATCATCTTTCCTACTTCATTTTAAATTTTTTGAAGCAACAAATATAACAAAGATACTAAAAATCACATTCAAATACATAAATGCAATACATTCTAAACTAGAAATAATGTTAATATGCTTTATTTAACAGTTAGGAAAAATTCTAAGTTCCAGACAAAGAAGCTAGTAAGAAAGGGAACTGAGCTGCAGCCATTAGGTTGATCTCAATTTCAAAGTTTGTCAAGTACCAGCTTTGTAAGTGCAGTACATGCAACAGTTTAGAGTTACAGGTTATGCTAGTTTGTTTTTTTTGCAGGGGGTGAAACATATATGTAATTTATATGTATTGTTGGAAACAAATTCCTCTCTCCATATGTATACATATATAAAGCATATATGTATGGCTTATCATAAAGTTTTATATAAGGGTGTTTGGTTTTTTGTTTTATTAGAAAAATGAATCATTTACTTCAAGTCCAAGATTCAAATTAAAGAAGATTCTGGCTACAGTTTCATGTAGTTAAGAGTTATCAGAGGTACACATAAGTAATTGTTTTGATCAATATGACTCTTTAATATGTACTGCTTTTAAAAATTATACACTAATTTTCTGAGAAATCCATCTAAGTTACAGGATCTATCAAAGTTGATATAACTGAATACATAACATGGTAGAATTTCAAAAAAGATCAAAAATTGGTATATACACTACTCAGGCATTTAAAACCATATATAAAATTTATAAAAAAAAACCGTAAAAAGTACCACTAAAGTAATTTAAACAATAAAAATGAATTATATATAATATTATCTCAATTTCCAATACTCAACTTATTTTTACCTAAAATAGATTTTGTTTCATACAATGCATTCTGGTTACAGTTCTTTTCTCTTAACTACTCCTTACTTTCCCAACTACAAAAATCAACACCCTTTCTCTCCTCAGAATGCAAATAAGCATGTAAAAACAGACTATAATAAGGTAAAATAAAACAAACATCTGGAATAATAAAAAGACTACATTTTAAAACCTAATAATATCAACATGAAATACAAATGATATTCTAATTTCTGTGTGTTTTTAGCTAATTAATAATTTAATTCATTACCTTTTGGTCCCGTTAATCTTACAAAATGATTCCTGTCTAGCTATGTCTCTAATAAAAATCAAAAGATTTTTTTATTCCTATCCAACCTTCTATTTTCTTGACAAAATCATCCAGAATCAACTTGATTTAACTAGATCATATAAAAAGATTTAAAAACAATCTCAAAATTCCTGTATGAATTCTAAAAATGTACAAAGTTCAAAGCATCATGCTGCACACTTGACATGGAAGTAGATGATTTTAGTGACTTAAAATATGTGCATATATATAATTCTAAAAACACCATGATCCCTACCAATTTTGAGAATTAAGGAAAGATACTACATTTACTGTATTTTTCTTCCTCTAATTTTACTAATTTGTTCATAGCACATATGTGTTTTTCCATCTTCTTTAATACACTGATTCTCTTTCAGATGATGGTGAAAATGCAAAAGGATTTGTCCTTTCTTCTCCCAGGCTCATCTCAGACTCGCTAGGCTCTTCAGAATGACTTGAACTTCTAATTTTGCTTTCATGAGACACCATGTGTGAGTATAAGGGTCAGGACTTAAAGCATGTAAGGCAAGCACTCTAATACCTGAGAGACATCATATCCTGAGAGAGCACAATGATGGAAAATATTTATTTATCATAGTGCCATGTACCACCAATATGTATGAAGAAAGGAATTTTTCTTTTCTTTTTTATTTTTTCAGAAATCAGTTGTTAAACATAGACCTAATCACAATACCTCTGACCTACAATTTGTCCTTCCTGCATATCAGAGGGCAATGGTGACACAGAACTTGTGGGAGTAGTCAACCGAGTCTGACATAACTTAAGGCCCATTCCATAAGTCAGAACCTATACCCTGTACTGCTTGGGTGAATAAGTCCTAGACTAGACCGCCCAGAAACCTAGGGTAAAATGGAACACTCAAAGTGCTTTTTAAAATACCAATAAACTGATCCCAAATATTGAGATTTCTTGGAACACATAGCTCTAGGTGAGATTTGTCCATTAAATTCCTCTCTTCAGAATTCAGTGAATCCCATGTAAGAGGAGGCAAAAAAGGGTGGCTATCAGGAGAACAAGACCCTCAGAATCAGTTGAGCAAGTCTCACATGAACTCACAGAGAGTGAAGCAGCAAGAGCAGGACCTACATGAGTCTACACCATGTCATCTGTGTATATTATCATATTACAGCTTTCAACTTAGTATTTTTATAGAAATTCTGAATTGTGAATGAGTGTGTTTCTGTTTCTTATGACAATCCTGGGGGCTCTATTCTGTCTGTTGGGTTCCCTGGTCTAGTTTTGATGTAATGTTTTCTCTTTTGTCTCATTGCATTTTATTTTGTCCTGTTTGGTTGTTATCTCTTAGAAGCCTGTTCTTTTCTAATAAGAGACAGAAAGGTAGTGGATCTTCGAGAGAGGGGACAAGGGTGGAAAAGGGAGGAGTTAGGGTAGGGGAAACTAATCAGCACACACTGTATGAAAACCACATTTATTTTCAATAAAATGTAACAATTAACACTTGTTATGAGGGGAAAATTGGAAAAGCATATATAGAATACCTCTATATGATGGAGCAGAATGAGCAACAAAGAAAGAGGGGAAAGGGCGGCATGCATATCACTGAGGAATTTGAAAAGCCTACAGAAAAATATATAAATATAATGATTATTTAATTTTACATTATATATAATGCAATTACACATGTATAATGTATACATATGTATATTTATAGATCATTGTATATTTATGCTTACATAAACATTTTATATATATATATATATATGTTTATATAGAGACTGAGACAGATTAATTGAAGTTGTAGAAATATTTGTGACAACTGCTCTGAAGCCCATATACTTTCTAATTAAAAATTCAATGCCTGACATGGGAAATCAGTGTTTGAGTTGTCAGTCAGGAAAGATCTAAGAGAACCCTAAAACAATATATTGCTGCCTTCTAGAGAAAGATGGTAAGATGCTGAAAACACCACACCATTTAGACACAGAGGGAGGGATAGATCTCAATGTGACCTGAAGTCCTTCTCACCAAGGACTGGCTCACATAGTTTTACAAGGAGCCATGGAATGTGCCAATGGAGAAAAGCAACCAATGTCCATATCCTGCTGGAATGTCTACAAACCACAGCAATGACCAACAAGGCACACATCTCCGGAGGAGCATTATTGACTGTTAGAGTTTCAGGGTCAACCAATAGCAATATCTTGAAAATAAGTCTTATTCAATAGAAAAGATTCACACCTGACACTGTAAGTTTAGTGAACTGTCTGTGTCTAGTAAGGTCATGAAACCTAGAGAGAACCTATTGCTTCCAGTCTACCAAACCTGTATAATCTCAATTGCATTCTTAATATTCATTTTTACATTCACAGATGTCTTAGCACTCTCCCTTTACCAAAGCAGCTTCATTTCTTGTTTCAGACAAAGATTATTGCAGAAAGTCAGAAGGAGAGAAAATGTAGAGAGGACTGACAGTGTGGTGCTTGAGTTTTCTTTTACAAAATAATTCCTACACTTAATTAATGTTCTAGGGACTACTAGAAAGATTATACAGAATATTTACATAAAGAGTCAGAGGAATAGGACATGTGCTGTAATAAAGACTCTCTTAAAACAATAAAATATTCATCAAGTGCACAGATTGGAGATGAAAAGGGCTTGCAGGACCCCCAAAGTAGAGAGAAAATATAGGAAAAGAAAATAAAGGATATTTTGTATGACATTCTCTTTAAATTAGTAAGTATATAATATTATTTTGATAAAAGGGAAAGACACCATTTCACTATTTTTTTTAGAACATTGTAACTTTACTTTCTAAGAGCAGTGCAGGTGATTTCCATATGCTGCTGGTACAGAAACCCACTGATATCCAAATTCACTTACTTTTGTACAATGTGATTTAAAACAAATCTAGTTTCTCTTTTACATGTAGTTTCTTGTATGGTTGGATATCAAGCTTTATTATATGACTTTTAAGGTGCAGTTATAATATATTATATTGCAGTTTCTCTTTTATTATTTTAATTTTAATTATTCTTTTAAATGTTTATTTTTCTTTTTATTATTTTAAAAAGATAACTGTCTTTTTACATCACATGTACCAATCCAAGTTCCCACTTCCTCCCCTTCTCCCCCTCCTTCCAAATATCCCCACCCCAGCTACCAGCCCCTCCCCAGAGAGGGCAAGCCACATTGCCTTGGGGGAAGGTCCAAGACCTTCCCTACTATATTCAAGCTGTCTCCCAAAAAAGCCAGTACAAGCAGTAGGAGTAAATCCTGGTGCCACTGCCAGTGGTACCCCAGTCTGTCCCAGCAACGCAAATATCAACCACATTCAACGGGACTAGTTTGGTCCTATGCTTGCTCCTTCCCAGTCTGTCTGGATTTGGTGATCTCCCATTTGCTCAGGTAGACTGTTTCAGTGGGTGTACCCATCATAGTCTTGACTCTGCTCACTTTCTCACTCCTCCCACTCATGAATTGGACTTTGGGAGCTCAATTCAGTGCCTCTGTTTCCATCAGTTGTTGGATGAAGGTTCTACGGTGATACTTAACGTATTAATCTGTCTGACTACAGGGCCAGGGCAACGAGGGCGCCCTCTCCCCTAATGCCAGGGTCCCTACTGGGGTCATCCCTGTTGTCTCCTTGGAAGTTTTCTAGAGCCAAGTTTCTTGCTAGCTCCATAATGGCTACTCCAATCAAGGTATCTCCTTCCTTGTTCTCATCTTGGTCCTTCCCCCAAGCTCTCCTTGTCCCTCCCCCTTTTCGCCAGTATGGTGGTTTCTCAGAAACTTTGGAATTACCCTACCTCAGGATCTAGCAGTACCACTCTTGGGTATATACCCAAAAGATGTTCAATCACACTTCATAGAATTCAACTATGTTCATAGCAGCATTATTTGTAACAGTAAGAATCTGGATGCAACCTAGATACCTGTCAAGTGAAGAATACATAAAGAAAATGTGGCACATTTACATATTAGAGTACTACTCAGCTGTAAAAAGCATTGACATCTTGAAATTTGCATGCAAATGAATAGAACTAGGAAATACCTTTCTGAGTGCTGTAACCCAGATCCAAAAAGTTGAATATGGTATGTACTCATTCAGAAGAGTGCACTACTCTACTAGCTCTTTATTTTTAAGTTTCATTTTTTTCTTTCAAGGGTTAAATGAGTTCATTTAAATAGATAGGCTTGATTTCTGGATCTAATATAATTTTTATTTACTTTGTTTGTTTGTTTTCCACTTTCCAAATTTTATTTATTTAGGTAATATTACTATTCCTTACCTCTGGCTGTGTATTCAATTCCATTCTGTCTCTTGGCAATCTTTAATGCCCTATTGTTTGTTTATTCATAAATCTTTACAATTAGGAAACAATTATTTTCAAATATATTTCTGTATTTTAAATATATGTATATTTATGTATGTAGTTATACATATTAATTTCCATATATACATATAAAGCTGATTTTCTTATCTATTGCAGTAAATTTCATTGTAATGTTTTTGTTTAATCTTGTTTGCTTATTTCCTTAGAGCAAAATTTTGTATTTTCAGTTGTTCAATTTTCTTAAAATAGTTTCTTGATACTATCCTAATTTCTCTGTTTTTGTCTTTTTTCCTTCCTTTCTGTTGATTTGAGGTAGATATTTAAGAACTATACTTTGAGTAATAAATCACTTCCAATTTATCTACTGCTGCCACTATTTCGACCTGCATTTGCTAAAACGTGAAAAATAGTTCTATTAAATCATATGTTTCATTTTCTAATTGTTTCTCAGTTTGTTCTTTTATTCAAATGGCCTTTATTATTTTTATCATTTAGAATATGGTTCAAATAAAAAAAGTATGAGAATATTTCACTTGTAGGACTCACAAGAACATTAGAGTATACTCGAGGGAATTTTTCCTTGGGGTTTTAAGTTACAGATATCTGAGAGTCCTTATGTACTCCCTTAGAGAAAAATCAATTAATGCTTTTGGAGTCATTCTAATTTTGTCTCGTAACCTTTTACTGTTCAGATATATGTCTATTCTGAATAACTACATCCCAGACAAAAATGGTATCATTTCCATTTATAATGAATACGCCCACAGAAGTGAACATATCACCATCGTATATAATCATTCCCTATAGAAGCATCTTAACTAAGCAGATTTAAATCTTCAGACCAAATTATCATAAACTAGGGGTCTATGCATTAATTGTAATAGCAATTATTAAATAACATGTGTAATATTTTGTTTTTAAAATAAAATTTAATTATTCTTTTAAAAATACATTATTATTTTTTAAAATAAAATATATAAAGCAGTATAGATTTCAGAACTAGGCACTGATTTTTGTTAATTCATTAATAGAAGCACAGTGGTTGTCAGGTAAATAATAATTGTACACATTTAGTTTAAAAATAAATGATTGTAAAATTCTGGCTCAAGTGTAAATCATAATTTTTCTCTAGGTATGATTGTATATAAGAAGAGGTTTAAAGCTTTATCTGGGACCAAAGGTGAACTTGAGAGAACTAAATTGCTTTAGTCACTTTTGAGTTGTGTGAAGGTGAAAGTACATTTTTCATACACCTAACTAAAGCAGGATTCAACATTTCCCACTGACGTAAGTCACAAATGACTAATGCTACATATTTTAAAGCTGACAGAATTATTATAGTTCTCACAGAAACCTCTAAATTTAAAAGAAAATATCTTTTTAAGGAAGTCAAAATTTTCCATTTATGACTTACAAAATTGTAACAGAAGTCTATAGTTTCACAGTGAAGAAAATACAGTAAAGGTTCAATCAAATGACTGTCTAAATTAGAAAAAAATATACAGTGCATATCAAGTAGCAAAGCACTTAAGGATAAGAGAGTTAGAAAGCTAATGTGCTTCAATATTTATAAGCAATTTAACTTCAGTCTCTCATATTCTATCTGGAAGGAAAAAAAATAGTAATTTATACTATGAATTCTATTCACATCACATCATCTGACGAGATGAAGTTAAGTATCACAATGAAGATGTTATTGAGAAAATAAATTTGTTATAGATAATAGTATCAAATATTTGTTTAAACATGGGTAGAAATTCTTTAACCGTCTGAACAAACCTCTTCAAATTTAAAGCTACACAAATCATATGTTGAATGTTTAGATTGTTCAAGAGGCAAATGCAATGTCCATTGTTAATTTCATGTTGTGTCAACAGCATATATGTTTCAGTTTATTTTGACATGCTTATTTCTATATTCATTTATCCTTAAGTGTTAGAAGAAGGCTTTGTTAGATACTTAAGCGTCTTCCTACAATTTGATAAGCCTATTCAGGTTGAATAGGAATCAGGTGTGGTACATCACTTGATAAAGGAGACCACACCCTCAGGGCAATAGGCATAACTGGAAATAAGAAACCCTACAAATTTCAGAAATCTTTGAATCATGGGTTAAGAAAGTGTCAGGTAGAATAACCTTGGGATATCATTCATACTGAATCTGAACAATCCCAAGTGTAGAAAGGCAAAGGAAAGAATGACAAGGATTTGACCTAGTCTCTTGTCAAGAATAGAATGCAAGTGAAAAAAAAGATGCCTGAGAAAAAGACAAGGTTGTTGACAACCATTTAGAATTTCATACACACCCAACAAGCCCTGTGAGTTTTTCTCTTAGAGTAAGACTTGAAAAGAGTTTGGTTAGAGGTCATTCTAAAATGGAAGTAAATATTTCGACTTGCCACAAAGGTGCCCTTTCATAAAACATACATGACAAAATGAGCTATATTAACACAGCAAAACTTCATTAAAAGTCTCATATGTGCATTTTCTATAGTAACTCCTTTTTTAAACAATAGTAACTGCCTGTCAAAAACTTCCTTTCTGTGGCTTGGTATATTTGTGGGGCTCCAGACAGTGGCTCCAGGAAATATCCCTGGTTCACGAGCTGGCATTGTGGAACCCATTCCCTATAGTGGAATGTCTTGCTTTGCCTTGATGAAGAGGGATGGACTTAGTCTTTGTCTCAACTTGATGTGTTAGATTTTCCCACGGGAGGCCTTACTCTTCCTGGAGAACAGATGTGGGCTGGGGTGTAGAGTGGCAAGCAAGGAGGGAAGAGGAACTGTGGTTGGTATGCAAAATGAATAAAAAATAGTAATAAAAATACTGTATTTCTATGTGTAAGAGTGTCACTGTGCCACATGGAGGTCTGATGACTGTGTAGGACAGAACTCAAAAAAGTATGGCACACTCTGGAAATGGAGTTACAGATGGCATGAATCATCGTGTGGGTGCTGAGAATTGAATCAGAATCTTCTCAAGTATGGCAAGCACTCTAAATGACTTAGCCTTTTCTCTAGCCTACAACTCTTTTTCTTTTAAAGACACATTTGCTTTTTTCTATTCTTTCTTCAAATTGCCACAATTTTTGATTAAATACGGCACATTACCTGATTGATTTCCCTTCCTTCATCCCCTAGCATTGTCTACTTTTCTTCATTGCTGAGAAATGTGACATCACTATCTCATACCAGTCTGCTGGCTTCTAAGTCAGTGCTTAGTACTCTTATACCATATCTCAAACCACATTTAAAAGCATATGTAATAATTAGCAAAGGTTTATTAGAAAAATGTTCAATCTGAAAAGTTTTCTTAGTTCTATATTTTCAGTGATTTAAAACTTGTTATGATTTGGGTTAAGGCAAAATCAAGTTTTCTGTCTATATTTTTTGATTTAAAAATAGAAGGCCAAGAAAGATTTCCTACGTTTAATAAATGGTTTGTCTATACCTTATGCTAGTACTTATGCCAGCAATGGAGACAAAAACATTAAAGGTTACCACTGAAGAAACAATATTTAAAAAAATAAAAAAATATTGGCTACTCATTCAATAAGCAACTTTCTTGGAAATAGCCAGATGATTTTATCTCACTACTATCGACTTTAGTTTTTACATTAGCGATTATTGGTGAGCTCTGTTCATCTATATGAACTTTTGCTAGAAATCACCACCATAAATAATAAAATTAATATCTAAATCATCCTTGGCATATGTCAGAAGCTCTTTTAGACAGCACTATGATCAACTCACTCAATCAGGGATCCAGAACAAGATTGGCACATATGCCTGCATCATGTGACAAGTTATAGAACAGACTTTTCTCCAGTGTGTGGAACAAAGGGAAATTGGAGATTGCTCTCTTGGGTACTTTTCTCTTCAACAAAGATTACAAGGCAACAAACTGAGAACAGTATGCAATGACTCACATAATCTGCTTTCATATCTCGACAGGCAGTTAAACTATCAGAACAGTGAGAAAGGGAGAGAATGAAAAATTGTTTTTCTTCACTCAATATAACTAACAAAAACCATTGTTTTTAATTTAAAAGAGGCAACTTCTACAATTGATAAACACCTTTAGTAATGTGGCAGGATACAAGATCAACTCCAAAAAATCGGTTGCCCTCCTATACACAAAGGATAAAGAAGCAGAGAGGGAAATCAGAGAAACATCACCTTTCATGATAGCCACAAATAGCATAAAATATCTTGGGATAAACCTAACCAAGGAAGTGAAAGACCTATTTGACAAGAACTTTAAGTCCTTGAAGAAAGAAATTGAGGAGGATACCAGAAAATGGAAAGACCTCCCCTGCTCTTGGATTGGGAGAATCAACATAGTAAAAATGGCAATTCTACCAAGAGCAATCTATAGATTCAATGAAATTCCCATCAAAATTCCATCAAACTTCTTCACAGACCTTGAGAGAAAAATAATCAAGTTTATATGGAAAAACAAAAAACCCAGGATAGCCAAAACAATCTTATACAATAAAGGAACTTCTGGAGGCATTACTATACCTGACTTCAAACTCTATTACAGAGCAACAGTATTGAAAACAGCTTGGTATTGGCATAACAACAGAGAAGTCGACCTATGGAATCGAATAGAAGACCCGGGTGTTAACCCACAAACGTATGAACACCTGATATTTGACAAGGGAGCTAAAGGTATACAATGGAAGAAGGAAAGCATCTTTAACAAATGGTGCTGGCATAACTGGATGTCAACCTGTAGAAGAATGAAAATAGATCCATATATATCACCATGCACAAAACTCAAGTACAAATGGATTAAAGACATCAACATTAATCCGACCACTTTGAACCTGATAGAACAGAAAGTGGGAAGTAGTCTACAAGATATAGGCACAGGAGACCACTTCCTAAGCAGAACCCCAGGAATGCAGACAATAAGAGAAGCAATGAATAAATGGAACGTACTGAAACTGAGAAGCTTCTGTAAAGCAAAGGACACTGTCAGTAAGACCAAAAGGCTACCTTCCGACTGGGAGAAGATCTTCACAAACCCCTCATCAGACAAAGGTCTGATCTCCAAAATATACAAAGAACTCAAGAAACTAGATACTAAAACTCTAATTAACCCAATTAAAAAATGGGTTACTGAACTGAACAGAGAATTCACAACAGATGAACTTCAAATGGACAAAAGGCACTTAAGGTCATGCTCAGCCTCCTTAGCGATCAGGGAAATGCAAATCAAAACAACTTTGAGATATCATCTTACACCTGTCAGAATAGTCAAACTCAAAAACACCAATGATAGCCTATGCTGGAAGGATATGGAATGAGGGGAACACTCATCCATTGTTGTTGGGAATGCAAACTTATGCAGCCACTGTGGAAATCAGTGTGGCAGTTTCTCAGAAAACTGGGAGTCAACCTCCCTCAGGACCCAGCAATTCCACTCTTGGGAATATACCCAGGAGATGCCCTATCATACTACAAAAGCATTTGTTCAACTATGTTCATAGCAGCACTATTTTTAATAGCCAGAACCTGGAAACAACCTAGGTTCCCCTCAATAGTAGAATGGTTAAAGAAGGTGTGGAACATATACACATTAGAGTTCTACTCAGCGGTAAAAAACAATGACATCTTGAATTTTGCATGCCAATGGATGGAAATAGAAAACGCTTTACTGAGTGAGGTAAGCCAGACCCAAAAAGAGGAATATGGTATGTATTCACTCATATGTGGATTCTAACCATAATTAAAGGTCTTTGAGCCTATTATTCGTGATCCTAGCGAAGCTAAATAAGAAGGAGAACCTGATGAAAATCATGTAGCTATCTGCCTGTAGATTGGAAATAGACAAGAGTCCCAGGTAACCTCGGGTGCATGGTGGGTGGTGGGAGGGTTGTTGGATGGGGAGAGGGTTAGAGAGAAGGGAGTAGGGGAGGAATGGGGAAAGCTAGGTAGACTGGAGGGAGGGTGCATGGGGGGAGGGAGGAAGGATGGATATGGGATCAGGGAAGAATATATTTCAACTAAGGGAGTCATTTTAGGGTTTACAGGAGACTTGATTATAAATGGGATCCCAGGTTCAAGGAGAGATCCCCAGATTGTTCTCTGGACAGAAGAGAGGGTGCCTGAAACGGCCTAGGCCCATAACCATACTGATGAATATTTTGCTTATCACCATAGAACCTTCATCTGGCGATGGATGGAGATAGAGACAGAGACCCACATCGGAACACTGGACTTAACTCTCTAGGTCCAAAGGAGAAGTAGAGGAAAGAGAATGTAAGCAAACAGGCAAGATCAGAGAGAACCTTCATCCGACAATGGATGGCGATACAGACAGAGACCCACATTGGAGCACCGGACTGAGCCCCCACAAGGTCCAAATGAGGAGCAGAAGGAGGAAGAAAAATGAAAAAGGAAATCAGTACTGCGAGGGATGCGATCACCCACTGATACAAGGGGACAGATCTAATGAGAGTTTACCAAGGCCAGTTGGACTGGGACTGAATGAGCACATGATCCAACCAGATTCTCTCAATGTGGCCAGATTCTCTGAATGTGGCTGACCCGGAGTCTTTCTGAAAAGCCATTGACAATGACACTGGGACTTGTTTCCTCTGCATATACTGGATTTTGCAGATCCAGTCCGTCTGGACACTCACCTTCCTGGACCTGGAGGGAGGGGGGAGGAACTTGAACTTCCCACTGGGCAGGAAACCCTGACTGCTCTTAGGGATGGAGAGGGAGGAGGAGAGTGAGTGGGAGGAGTGGGAGGGTGGTGGGAGAATGGGCGGAAATGGAAACTTTTATAATTTAATAAAATTACAAAAAAAAAAGTGGAGAAAAAAAATAAAAAAATAAAAGGTAGGTCAGGTTTGGCAGTGAAAAAAAAAAAAAAAACCGAGGCACAATAACATATACCTATAAAACAACCACATATTTTCCAATTGAAAGCAACACTTTTAAACATCTTTTACCAGGGCTGAGGAAATGATGTCAATCATTCTCATAATCAGACAATGATGGTTAATAAAAAGATGATTTTGATATAATTAAATATGTATTAATTAAGAAATAATTAATCAATAAAAGTTCTTCTGCAGCAGGGTTCTCTGAAATCCCATAAAAAGATTTAATAAATTGCCACTTTATTTAAAGTTTAGGAACATATTTCTTCTTTTCTCCTTTCATTTTTAGCTTCCATATCTTACTTTAATATATTCTTTTTTCATGTATCACATTCTGGCCACAGTTGCCTTCTATCCACTCCTTCTAATCTCCAACACATAAAATACATACATTTTTTTCTGAGCCTTTGGATCATCGATACTTGAAGTCCACATATTTGACAAAATATATTTGGAAATTTTTAAATTTACTCTATGATTCACTGTCTTTATTAATTCTCTATGTCATAGGCATTTCAAAAGCAAGAAATGAAGAATTTACCCAGCTACAATGCAAGGTTTATAATTTAGCCGTAATGCTCCTTGATTCTTTGGAGAACATAAACTGTAATATTTAGAATTATAAAAGTAAAAAGTACAAGCCTTATGATTTCATTAAAATAGGTTATTTCAAAAAAGGTTTCTGTATTGCCTGTTTTTTTAATAATATTTCAGGCGAGACAAAGGAAGAGAGGTGCTTTGATGAGTAAAGTCCCTTTGGGATTCTCGTAAACCTGAAAAGTATTTCATATATATTACCTTGTTGAAACCACTTACTTCATTTCAGCAGTTTTTCCCTCTGCGGTTACTACCCTCCCTGACCACGGCAAATGTTCTCATGTTGTTTTATGCTCATGGAATTTTCTGAGTGTTTGCCCTAACTTTCTAGAGAGATCAGAGGGTAAATAATTACTTGTGTCAAATATGTTTTCAATAACAGTATTTTAAATAACAATATGTAATGTATTTTAATATTCTTATATCTTAAATATTGTTTTAACATCTTTTCAAATATTAACTCAGGCTGGAGAGATGACTTGACCATTAAAAGGCCAGACTTCCAAACAAATAATAATTCATTTATTTCTCCAACAAATCTATCCTATCCTTGGCCTGGTGATTATGACTAAAGTTTGAGTTGATAGTTTCATGTCTACTATTGTCAGCAGAGCTAATATTTGTATTCAGATATTCTGGCTTATATATTCATATTAATAAATATTTAAAGGAACATTTGGCTTTCTGAATAAATATAAATAATATTTTAAAAGAAGAAAAGAAAATACTCATTGGCAAAACCATGAGAGTTAACAAAATGGCATGTATTCAGCAGAATAGAGAGAGACAAAGACAAGAGGAGGATCTTGTAGTGATGTAGGTTCATAAAGCCCAGTAATTCACTAACATAAATGTTGAAAGGAAACAAAAGAGAGGTGAAATGAAGACAAATTCTTTTCAACATTACATAAATACTGTAAGACTAACATGTTTTCAGAAAAGACTTAAGACTATATGATTTCTGGTCTTTTTAAAGAGTAAATTCACTGAAATCTACTGCACACTCTGATCATACTTCATTATCCAACTCTGCCTTCATGCTAATATGACCATTACTCTGTGCCCTTGTTTTATCTTTGTTGCTTGCTTATTTGTATTTTTGTGAAACTAAAATTTTGTTTAAAATACTTTTTTACCCTGTGAAAGATTTTACATGCATTTTCTGATAACTTTTATTTGTAGTTAATAAAGGAGTAAAGATTAAACAGATGAAATAAATGAATATAAATAGTAAATATAATTTTTCATTTCTAGTTTCTGCATAATAGAAAAAATTTCATGAATATATAATGCAAATATTCTTGTATAGTCAATACAATTTCTTTGAATTTTTTCTTTCTCTGTTGCTTCTTTCTTTCCTTAAATTTCCATTATGTCTAAAATTTTTCTAGGTAGTTTTCATAGTAATTAGGCTGCTCTTGTATCCTTTTAGTTTTGGGGAATACATTTTCATCATTAGAAATCATTAAGATTGCTAAAAATATTTTAAATGTCTTATATTCTGGTAATTAAAAAAACCTCTCTAGACATCCTATTCTATCCATCATTTGAAGTACGTAATAAAATAGAACATTGGTGACTTTTACTGTAGAGAAAGAAAAAAAATTAACAAGGACTCAAGAGCTGAATTGGACTGAAAAGATTTGAAAATGCCTAAAATCTGTAAAGAAGGCAAAACAGTAAAGAACACTGACTGAAACTTTGGTTCAATTCCCAGTACACACATAGAAGCTCAAAACAATATATAATTCCTGTGAATGTGATGCTGGATCATGCTATTTCTGTAAAAACTCTTGAAAAGAGTATACCCTACGCGCGCACTCGCGCGCGCACACACACACACACACACACACACACACACACTTCAGTCTGCCACATATAGAAAAGTTCAGAACAAGAAAATAAAAGGTGACAAAATATTTGACCACTTATGGCAATATGAATTTGATTGTAGTTATGGTTAATAATAAAGTACTCATGATTCCACACAAGATGATTAAGATATTCTAAAATCTACTGGGCTGAAAATTTCCCTACACTAAAATGGTGTGGGAAGGTCTTTTTTCTATGTGCTGCTTTAATTGGTTGAATAAAGAGTCTGCCTTGGCCTTTTGATAGGACAGCCCTTTGTTGGGCAGGTAGACAGAACAGAATTCTGGGAAGAAGAGAAGTGTGGTAGATGCCATGAATCTCCGGCCTGGGACTGATGGTGGTTAGAATTTTTCCCGGTAAGCCACGACCTCGTGATGCTCCACAAATTATTAGATATGGGTTAAAGTAAGATGTGAGAGTTAGCCAATAGGAGGCTAGAAATAATGAACCAGGTACTGATTTGATTATACAATTTCAGTGTGATAATTTTGGGTGTATACTAGCCAGGTAGGATGGAATAAGGGGCCTGTGCACCTCATACAATACTAAAAATCATTGAAATTTAAATTTTGAGTGAATTATGAACTATATAAATTACATCCCCCAAATATATTTTCAAAGATAGCAATGCTGATATAGATAAAAGGACATAGCAAATGGTGTGATGTGCTTGTGTTTCCTCACTCACTGCAGTAGAATAAATTATAAACTCAATGTAAAATTACAGTTTTTATTTTCTGCACTTGATGATATTTATAGTGTGATTTCTGTCTTCTTTTAACATATATAAAATTAATGCAATCAACTTTTATTCAATCTAGAAATATTTGAGCCATGTTTCTTAACAATTATATATACTCGTTTAAACTGTATTTTAATTGTAAGGAAATACTCTTATTTGAAAATTCAACCCACTTCATTACTTAATTATTTTTCGACAGTTGAAGTTGTTCTTCAAGTAGGCAGGAAACTAACCTAGGAGACTGAGAAACTGGGAAAGCATTACTATTTAGTAAACACACACACGCACACACACACACACACACACACACACACACACACACAAAATCACAGGTCACAGGTATGGGACAAGGTCAGTCATCAAGGAAACCCTGATCAATTTATCAAGCAGTTAGCACACCTGACTTCAACTTTCCTACTCATGGTCCTCCATGGTGACCAAGGTAAGCTTGACCAGAGAGAGTCCAATGGACTTAGAAAAGGCATTTATTAAGGGCTAACCCTTACTAAACAATATATGTCACTGTTTTTTATTACTTTATATTTGCTTCTTCTATACTCTTTTGGGATCTATCAATTTAACTCACCTGTGGAAAGAAATGATACTCACAATTTTATAGACTGAAAGTGCTGCCTGCGAGATATTTGTCTCAGATTATGGATTATAATCAGCCAACACTAATTTCTAGTAGAAAGATGTGACCTAAGCTGTTTCTTCAATCTTGAAAAAAGAGATTAAGCTAAACATACTTGTATGAGTTTAGTTTTCTAATGCACATAACTACACTGTAACAAACAATCCAAAATAAATGTCCTGATTTCTTTGAAAGAAGATGACTATGAAGTATATTTTGCTAAACAAATTTAATTGATTTCAATTAATTATTAACATACAAGATAGAATTATTTGTGTAACACTGTAAGATTAAGAAATGTATCCCTATAAAATCTGAAACAAAGAACCCATACATGCTCTGATCTACATGGGAAATAGACAAAGACAAGAACTCCTGAGTAAATTGGGAGCATTTAAACCTGGTGAGAGGGTTGAAGGCGAAGGGACAGGCAGGGAGGAGAGCAGTGAAAAATGTAGAGTTTAATAAAAATCAATTGGAACAAAAAGAAAAAAATCTGAAGCAAAGAATCTATCTTAGTTCCCCCTAGTGTTATTAAGGAGGAAGTTGTCTTGTCTTTTGCTAGTATGTCTTGGAGAACCATTCTGAAAAGATTTATTTCACCTTCTTCTAATATCCAAATTCTCTCATCAAAAATGAAAAAACACATCCAATCAATGTCATTTAGCAAAGAGATTATAAATGTTCAGCTCAGCCCCCACAGAACACCGAGTGAATCCATCCGAAAAGGAGTAATATTCCTTTTTGAACTGACTCTGTTTGAGATCTAGATACTTAAGTTTAATTTAGGAGGAACAGCTTGAATCCTCGAGTGGCCACATCAAAAATTATACCTTAAAATACTGATTATACTTGGATGTCACTCACTATAATTTCTCCAACTATTTTAATTGTTTCTAAAGTATTCACAGCATGTTAAGGTTTGTGTTGAACTATTTTAAGTTCCAACAGATTAATGTTGGAAATAGAGTGCACTATTAAAATCAAGCAAAAAGAAAAATAATTAATCTTTGTATCTGAAAGAAGTGGAAGCACATAGGTAGAGATGAAGAATGAAAACCAGATTTTGAAGAAAAGGATAATTTTGTGATAAAAAGTTGGGTTGTTTTAATTATCATCTTACCAAAAATCTAGAATAATTTTAAAGAACAGCTTTGTAAAATATCTGTGAATTACTGTATTTGTGAATTATTTGATGTTTGAAGACCTTCCCACTGTGGACAGCACTATTCCCAGGAGATAGGGTAATGATGTATAGATAGGAAGTTTGAGAATAAGCAATCCAGTATTAATTCAATGATTTGTGCTCTTCACTGTGGATGTAGTTTATCTGGCTGTTTGAAGTTTCTGCCTTGGTTTTCCCATACTATGTGACTATGACCTAGAATAGGAGTCAAAAAATACTTTTTCTTCTAACTTACTTTTTTCATGTTAGTGTATCATAATGGAAAATAAATTAAGAAATATGAAGTAGACATGCAAAACTAGCACTTAAAAACAAGGACTTTTAATCCTAAATACATGTTGAGAAACTCAAACAGATTATCTCTGTCATGTAACAGAAAATGGAGCGAGATAACAAAGCCTCAGAGACTTTAAGTAATAAAAACAAAAGATGCTGTAGATAAAGCACCATTCAGAGATAAATAAAAAGCTTTCTTATAGTCAAGGGAAACATGCCTGTCTTCATCCCAGGCAGAAAGACAGGAGATACGTCTTCTTAATCAAGATATATAAATACTCAAGCAAAATTTTAACTCTGTTTTAGAGACAATATGACAGAGTAAAATTCCAAGGTGAATATAAAGCCAAATACAAAACTAAAACCATCAGTCTTTCCTGAGTATATAAAGGTGCTGTGTGGGATTTTATGCATAAGAGAGCCAATCAAAAAACCATTTTCTGACTCAAGAACTGTAACTACATAGACTGTGCTCACTTATCTTTTATGGAGTGGTGAGGAAATGAGAAGAAACTCCATAATCTACTTTTGATTTTCACTACTTCTAGAAAAAAATCTTGAATGGAAAACTAAGAAAGTTGATTAATATGTATCCTACTTTGATTTTTACCAATTGAAATAAATTTGATTTCAAAGCCTGTGAACAGTAGAATGAAATAGAAAGTGAACAAAAATGTGTAGAAAGAATGAGAATTCTACCACTAAACCACCACGAAACTAGACATCAACAAACCAAATAATCCAATTAAATAATAGGGTACCATTCTAAACAGAAAATTCTCATTAGAGGAATATGAAATGGCCAACAAACACTTATAGAAAAGTTCAAAATTTTTAATCATTAGTGGAAGTCAAGTCAAAACTACTTTGAGATTCCTACACAAGTGGGAGTTCTTGCTTATGAAGATGTGGAACAAAGGTAACATTCCTCCATTGCTGGTAAGAGTGTAAATTTGCACAACCACTGTGGAACTAAATATGGCAGCTCCTCAGAAAACTGGGAATTGATCTTCCTATCACTCTTGGGCATATACCTAAAGGATGTCCTATCCGACCACAAGGACTTGTTCAACTATTTCATAGAAATTATACTCATAATATCCAGAAAGAGGAAACAACCTAGGTGTGCCTCAACTGAAAAATGGTTTTAAAAAAGTGTGTTACATTTATGCCATGGAGTATTACTCAACTGTTTGAAAAATAATGACATTTGCAGATGAATGAATGGAATGAGAAAAAATCCACCTCAAGCCAAGCAATGCAGAGCCAAAAAGACAAACGTGATTATGCACTCACTTATAAATTGGCATTAGTTGTTAAGGAAAGAATAACAACACTACAATCCACAGATCCAGAGATGTGAGATAAATAAGAGAGGCCTAAAGATTACTTATGGATATCCCTGTGGGTGGGAAATAGAAAGGATTTTGTGGGTGGACTATGGGTGAGTGGAGGATGGGAACAGGAGAGATCAGGTTTGGGAAAGATGAATAGATTGAGAGAATGTGAACTAGGTGGGTATTTAGAGAGGTCAATATAGAAACATGGTGCAATGAAAACTTCCCAAAATCTGTGAGATGACCTAGCAAGAATTACTATTATTGGTGGATATGATGTCTGAATTATTCATCTTCTGGAATCAAACTAGACTTCCAGTTGTGGGACTTGAACACTGACCCAGCCACCAAATATATGTTTCACAGCCTGCCTGGCTTGCGGAATGTATGGGGACATTGAATGGTCAACTTGAGACCCAAGCAACATGAGAGAGCCCATGCTATGCCTGACAACAGTCTGTTTGGCCCTAATCTGTAAACAGGATTGCTCAGAGACCTAGGTAGAAACCAAACACGACTAATACACAAAATGATATTCTACTATATTCATACATCAGTGCATAGCCATAAAGGAGGCTTCCTAAAGCAGTGGATGGGAGCAGATATTGAGAGTCACAACCAAACATTAGGCAGAGCTACGGGTACTTGGAAGAAGAGGGACAGGATAAAGTTATAGAAGCAGATGAATTGAGAAAACCAAAACACAACCCACAGAATCAACTAAGTAGGCTCATGGGGACTCACAGAAACTGAAGCAGTAACGATGGCATCCCTATTAGTCTACAACAGGCCCTTTGCCTACATGCTGTAGGCATTAGCTTGTGGATTTTGTCGGTCTCCTAAGGATGGGAGAGGGAATGTCTCTGAATCTTTCGCCTGCTCATGGGAACTATTTCTTCCTATTTAGTTGCCTTAATGTGAGGGTTTGTGCCTAATCATTTTCCATCTTGTTATTTTGAGTTTGCTTGAAATCACTGGGAGACCAGATTATTTTTCCTGATTGGAAATGAAGGAGTAGCAGATCTGAAGAACAGAGGAGGCTTGAGAGAAGAAGAGATTGGAGAGGCAGAAGTTGGGATATGTTGTATGAAGGAAGAATAAATAAAATAAAACAAACTATGTAGAAGGCAAAGAGAAGGCTGGTAAACAGATAATTGACAAGTCTCAAGAGAAGGCTAACTGAAAGAGAAGCAGAGATACTTTATGACTTAGACAACCTGATTGTGTTTAAACATGTGGCCATCTCGACACTTACTGGTTTTGCACTGGACTGAACAAGGACAAAAACTAGATAAAATAATCAGGGGAATAGCTTCATCAGTTAATCTGTGTACGAAAGGACAAATGGTTGCTTCTAATTTTGTGGTTATTGGAAATTTTTTCTTAAAAAATATTTGACACAATGCATTAAAAATTAAATTAAGATTGTTAACGTTTTAGCTCTTAAATTCTGCGTTTAAAAATTCACTCAAAGTTATAAAGTTAGAGCACCACATTATGTCAGCCAAATAAATCATACTGAGTGTTCAGTGGTTACATATTTTCCTTCACATGTCATGTCAAATCTGTAGTGACAGCAACCTTCGTAAAGAAAGAAGGAACTTTTAGGAAGAGAAAGAGATCAGTAGAGGGGACAGGAATATGCTTAAGTGTATTATATTCACATACACTTATTACACAGTGGATCCCATGAATTATGTGGAAATAAGACCAATATAAATAATTTAAAGATCTATACTACAATATAAAATTTAGGTTTGCTGGTCAACAATGGCTCAAATATCTGATAAGGAACACCGAAGTGTAAATCACTGCACCATTGAAACACAGTAAATTGTGAAAAAAGCATAAACACTAAGACAGATGAAAAAATCTGTTATTAATTGTATTATATAATATGAGGAAATTTTGAAAATAATGTACAAATTATTTCTATATATAGATATTTAAAATGGGAATGAAATATTAGTAATGTTTTTGTATAATTGTAATAGCATTACTTTTTTGCCACACCTGAAATTTCATTGCTTGTATTTTAATAAAGTTCCATATTAATTTTGTTTTATAGTCATAACGTACTTAAAGCAATTCAAGTAAGAATAATGAAACTGAAAAACTGCAAGAAAATGAAAGACAAGAATTGTTTGCGTTTTTTCTAAGATTTTTAAGAATGATTTACATACACATTTCTGTGTATCTTGTTGAATATGGATTATATGCACAGATTTTAAATATGTAATATGATTAAGTACATTATATTTACCTATACATACGACACAACAGCTATATATGAATTGTGTTGTGTGTATATGTACATGTGTGTTTATATACATATATGTATAAATGTATATTTAGTTTCAGAGAAAAGGATTATTTGATGGAAGAATAAACTAGCCAAGAATGTATCAAAGGGATCAATGATATCTACCAGATATAAGCAGTACAGGAAGAATAAACATAAAAGAAAATGTATTTTTATGAGAAAAACATTACATTGAAAACAAAAACAATCTGGAAAAGAGGCTAAGAAACCTCAGAGTCTTTATTGAGAAAATAGTCACAATATGAGAACTACTTGTCAGAAGTAGTGAAAATATGAGGGTAAACAGTAGCTTGTAACTGACTATAGATGGTGGTGTGATGTGAATAAGAATTGCCCTCATAGGCTCATATGTTGGAATGCTTAATCATCTGGGAATGCACTACTTCAAAAGGAAAAACAAAAAGGTGCGGCCTTGTTGGAGTAGGCATGTCTTTGTTGGGGGAGGTTTGCAGAAAAGGGTATGCTTTGAAACGTCCAAAAAAAAAATCCAAGCATCTGTGTCTCCCTCTTCTTGCTGCATTTGGATCCAGATACAGAACTCTCAACTCCTTCTTTAGAACCACGTCTGTCTGTATGCCAGCATGCTTTTTGCCATAATGAAAATGGACTAAACTTCTGAAACTAAAGAGGAGTCTTGGGAATGGTGTCTCTTGACAGCATAGAACATTGACTAAGACAGACAGATATACACAATGTGTCCTTACAGATGGACTGACATACAAAGCATTTGTACATATGAAAGGACATAAACACATGTATCCCATACATGTTTAAAGTAGTGCAATAGCAATATTAAAATCATGAACTGAAGAATTTGAACAAATCTTCAATGGCTTTATTGAACTTTTTAAATGTTTATCACTGATTAAGACTTTCACATTTTGTCGAAATGGATTTACAATGTGTATTATACTGTAAGCTTGAAAAAGTTCACTTTTACTTCTTACGTTTTTGAAGACATCATTGATTTTCAGTATAATCATTTAAACTAGCTGTGAGTAAAGAAAGCTTTGGCTTTTGTCATTTTTAATGACTTAGTTCCTTATATTGGATGAATGAGGTAGCTTCACCCAGAAGCACAGTGTTTAATAAGCAGCGAGAGGAGCAAGCATGTCTTTCTTTTATCTGGAATTAGAGAACATTTGTTAAATACTTTTGAACATGCTCCTTATCAGCTGTGAAAGGTCCATTTCTACCTGCTTTTTAATTTCTTTCATAGAAACCCAATTCTGATTTAGTTCAAAGTTTCTCTGTACCTTTGTAAATGTCTAAATCTATCTTCTGTGTAATCTTATACTTAATTATAATTAATGGGATAATTGAAATTGTTAGATTTCTTCATATTGCTCCATGCATTATTGGAATCAACCTCTTAAATTTTGATACATTCCTTGGTTCAAAATGGTTCAGTTAAGCTGGACTCTGCATGTGCAGATACACACTCTGCAAGTTCTGTTGGTCGTTTCTTCACCTAGTCTTGCATTCAAATGATTTTTCAGTTTAGAGCACAGCTTAGGCATCGTCAGTCTATCTCAATGTTCTGTATGAGTTTTGAAGATTGGTATAATTTTTGTCCTATTAAATTATTTGTGAAAATTCAATACTGCAGCCATATAGATAGGATGTCTTTTCATCCGAATGTATCATTAAGAATCAGTCTGTTTAATAAACATGGAGTGACTCAGATTTTGCATTCTTGAATGAGTTTTAGAAAGCTGTCTGTCAAGGAATGTGTCAATTAATTTTCACTTCTGTAGGTATTAATTTCTTCATAACATACTGGTGTCACTGATGGTGTCACTAACTCATACACTTCTCATACTCATTTGAACATGTTATTGTTTTGTGTCCTGGTAATTACTTCTATATTCTTACCAATTTTATTTATGTTCAAAAATAATATTTTCAATGATTTAATTTTTTCTCAATGTTTCTTATTTCCTAATTTATTGACTTCCATTTCTATTTTTTCTTGTTTTGCTTAGGGTTTATTTTGTACTTTTTAAATGTATTCCTGTCTTCCTATTTGTTTCATGATAAAAATTTAGTTTTCTGACAATTTCACCTCAATATTTTGTAACTGAAAGACCCCCGAGGGATGTCTTCCTTTCGAGAGGCCCCCGTACCCACGAATCAAAGGAAACCACACTTAAGGATATAAACAGCAAGAGGTTTATTCGAATACACAGATACCTGGGGCGACAAGGTCTCTCGGAAGACTTGCACGCCCCTCAGGCTGGGGTGAGGGGTTTTTATAGGAGAGCAAAAGCGCGGGAACAGAAGCGAAAAGCGTGGTTATGGGGATTCATTCCATTGGTCAATTCAAATAAGGCTAAGAGTGCTCGCTCAGTGGCAAATTCTTGACCTTTTACCTGAATACCAAGGAGGGGGTTGTCCAGGGGTTTCCTGTTTTCCTTATCTCTTCCTGCCTTCCTAGCTGGAGACCCATCTGAATACCTAGGAGGGGGTTGTCCCTGAGCTTTGGCTGTAAATACCCTGACTCACATCCTGTCACAGGACAAAAGGCCTCCTCCCCCTTATTTTACAGGCTTGATTCTAATGCCTTTCATTTCAACATTCAGGGTGGTATCTTTTTTTTTTCCTTTTCAGTAACTTCTTTTTGTAAATTACAGAAACATTTGAAAAATTTTTATATGTTCCACTTATTAATCTTTCAATTTGCCCTACCCTGTCACACATCTCTTGAAAGGAAGAAAGGAAATTGATATTTCCATACATTTTTCACCTCTGTTTTTGGTGTCTTTACCTTTCACCTGATTAGAGAACTTTGTTTATACCAGGGCAGATGCCAGGATGAGGGCCACACGTGCTACATGATTATCCTTGTCCGAGAATCACTAGGAATACAGATGTTTCTACTGCTTGTGAATTTAGGTGGGTCTAAGGATCTGAACTCAACCCTGACAGTATGGGCAAGCATTTCTTCCACTGAACCATCTCTTCAGTACCATTTATTTTTATTTTTTCTTTAACTCGTGGTTGCTTTAGAAGTCTGTTATTTTATTTTTAATATTTGATGACTTCCCATATATCTTTCCAGTGCTAATTTATGCATAAATAACTTGTACGACACCCACTTAAATCTTTCATTTTACTGCTGATCACGGCTTTCTTTTCTGTGACAAAGAAAAAGTTGTTAAAATCTGTGACAGTTTTGGGTTTCTCTATTTTTTTGTTTCTTAAATTATGCTGAAGCTCTAATACTAACATAAAGGTCACAAATGTTATTTATTTTAGTCTAATTGACTACAAAATTCTTTTTGAAAAGATCTATCCTGGTCATTTTCTCTAAAACCATCTTTTCTAATATTTAAGTAGGCTGCATCACCAGCCTGGTTTACTTATTCCCATGTCTTTACTTTCTGTTGTTTTTTGTTAAGGTATTACTTTGTATCCCTGGCTCAGCTGGAACGCACTATGCTGATTGACATAATGCAGCATACAAAGCATAAATAGAAACTTCGCTCTGAATCAGAAGCATTGTGGTAGGTGAAAACAAAAGGCAACTTAAACTTGACAGCCTCTACCAGTGTACTCCTCCTTTCGAGGAGAAAATGAATTGAATTTGAAAAGATCTGGAAAAAAGAATGATATAAACATAGTATAAACATTATAAGCAAGAAAAATGTTTAATATTTTTCCTATTTCTCTCATTATTTAATGTAACAAGCAAGTATTACGCACCTCTTGGTAACACACACACACACATACACAACACAAAATTTTTGGTTGAAAGAATATCAGAAAAGAATAACAAATTCTGGAAATACCATCAGGGAGTATAATTATATATAAAAAAATAAAAATCAACAAAAATAAAGAGGTATCTAAACATATATAGTTGTAAGTAGTGATGATATGTTATTATCGCAAAATAAAAACTGACAACATACCTCCATCATTTATGCACAAAACATTTTCTAATTACATTTGTTGTCAAAATGGCAGCAAAGAATATGTGTACAATAAAAACACAGAGAAGTATTGTATCAATTTACATAAGTACATATAAACATGTGTGTGTGTGTGTGTGTGTGTGTGTGTGTGTGTTGTGTTCATTACAGCAGTATTACTAATAGCTAAGAAAACAATACCAGCATGTGTTTGTTGGGGGTGCAGATTATATATCCAACATTGTCCTATTGCACACAGAAAACAAGGGAATTCAATCATTTACAACATGACAAACGAACTAGGCAGTCATTTTCCTTTTTTTTTTTTGGCAGTCATTTTTCATAGTGAAACCCATCAACTACTAACTGAAAATGCTGTATGATCATGTTCACAAGTACATACTCAAAGACAAAAGTGAGTATAGGAACCAACAAAACAAAAAGTTACTTTTAAGGGAGATATTGATGGTACCCAAAGGGTACGAAGTTGCTAACAGGGGGATGAGTGAGTATATTGATTCAATGAACAGCATGAAAAAAAATCCATTTAGTGTTAGACTGCACACTGGAAATTTGAAAAAAAAGGCCTTAGGGGATATTGCCATCCTTTAAGAAAGGAAATACTCCCTGAACCTACTAAGAGCATTTTACAGACTTAGAAGGTTTGGATTTGTAAAAAAGTAAAAAGAGGTTTATAAGAAGGTTGAATGGAAAGAAATGACAAGTGGGAAAGGTATAATATTATAATCTCAAAAAATAAAATAAATTTTTTTAAAGTATGGAATGTGAGCTTAGCTGATACCAAGATGGACATGCTAAGTAGACTGACTACAAAAATTTCACAAGCCATAGCAGACTTTCATTTTCACACTGAGCTGTATCCAAAGCTTTTCACAACTGGTTTTTACTTTAGAATAGTGTCAGAATGTTTCTAATTTAGATACACCCTTTAATACATTTAAACTTTTTTTACAATTCTTCTGTTTCAACACCTTGAAGAACTGGGAATAAAGGTCTTGCTTTACTATAGCACTGTAAACGCTATTTTTTAATTAAGAATATAAAGCTTATAGTAAATCACTAATTTTTACCATCAACATATAAACAATACTTATTAGGAGTGGTTGTCAAAAGAAATTCTATAAGTGAATTAAAATATTAATTTAATATAGACCTTAGGTATTTGTTACTGCAACAACAACAACAAAAGCCTGACAGGCAACTTGAAGAAGGAGAGGTCATTTTCGTTCACACTTTGATAAGATAGACTGACTATCTTTGCAGAAGTGAATGGGAAAGGAGCTTTGAAAAGGTGACTGTATGTCATTCAGAATCAAGAAGCAGAGAGTAATGAAATCTAGCCCTCATCCCCATTTTTTTTCCAGATTGTAACCAATTACAACATGTGGAATGGTACCATCACAAACCATGTTGAGCATTGTTTTATCCCCTCCTTGATTAATTTAATTTAGATGATCTAACATTACACACACACACACACACACACACACACACACACACACACACACACTCACACACTGACTAAGATTTGTTTGAATGGGAGATGGAGAGACCCAGATTTGTTTAAATGATAATTCTAAACCTTTAAGGTTGACAGAGAATATCTGACTGCACAGTGTGTAATTTAAGAGTTCAAGGAATGTGCAAAATTTCTCAACTCTATCTACAGCATTCTAAATATGAAATGTGGATAATGCTTCCTAACATAATTAACTTTAGCATACAGTATGTTTTTTCTTCACCTTTAAACTATAGAAACTAAAAATTAAAATTTATCTGATAATATTATCTGTAAAATAAATGTTACTCTATCATATAACATAGAAAACCATAAAAAGCAATACATAAATACTTTATAAAAATAAAAGTTATATTAGTTTAGCACTATTAATTAAATTCTAATCACATAATTCAATTTTACTCACTGATTAATTTTAAAATTTAATGTATTAGAAAAATATTTTTCACAATGCATCTGTATAATCAAAATTAAGGTTTTGTTTAAATTCTCTCCCCAGATAAAATTTAATTTCATTTCCCCATTATTGTCCCGTTAAAATTTTGATCTTTATCAGGCTATTTCAAAATAAAGGCCATATTAGTGAAACTGTGTGCCCGTTAATTTACTTGACTTGAGAATTAAAAAGTAATAACCAATTTTAGACATTTATTTGACATTACAATGAATGATTTATTGAGAAATAAAACTTTTATCTGTGTATTAATCACACTTATGTGGGATATTATTGAGCTACCCAGAAGTTTTTAGCCTTTGTCTTGAAATTTACAGTTGCCTTAATGAGCTGCTACTCACATTTCCTTTCATAATTGTAGGAGATAAACACAACAAATTGCTCTCGTTCATTTTCTAGAATGCAGCTCATAGTTAGCACTAATTGCTCAATTCCTTTGTGTTTTTCGTGAATTCACATGGATAAAGTTGGCATTGTTGTGCAGATTTAGACGTAATTTTGTTGCTGTCTGGTGTGAGTTTATCTTTTCAACAGTACTTTGCTTTGTAATTTCTGTAAATTGACAGGCAAAATATTCAAGATTTATTCAATAAATAAAATGCCTCGTACCATTGTAACCTGAACACACACTACAACTAAACAAGGAAGATGCATATCTTGTTATTCTAATACCAGCTTTTAAATAATAATATGATATAATATGTAAAGTTAATGAATGCGAGCTCTCAGGATTTAATGAAGGAATTAAATTTAGGTACAACACAGTAAAGCAACCTCTGAATTTAATTAATTACTTCATTACATTGATTTTATTATTTGTATTCTCTCTTGGTTTTTTCATGCATGTGTGTCTGTGCCTAGGTATTGGATAAATCTTTAAGTGGCTTCTTTAAAGTAATTTGGGATCATTATTATTTATATTTGGTATTCTTGAACATGTCTCACCACCCCTTTTATTCATGTTTACCATTGTTACTCTATCATTTCTACATTGCTTATTATATGTAACACCATAAAGAAGCAAGTGAGACAGACGTCTGTTTCATCCTCATAGCATCCCTATTTAGAGTATTTATACTGTGAAACGTCTGTTTTCCTGAGGCTCATGTGAATATCCACCCCAGAGCTTTATTGCAGCTGGTACACAGCACAGTGGCATAAACCCTTCAGAGTATCTCAGAGTGCAACTCACCCTGCTTCAGACATTACCAGTCACTTAACATTAGTGTCTTCTAAAAATTAATAGTATTGAAGACAACATTAATCCCAGAAATCTCAATTGCATTCTTCTCAAACCTCTTGCCCCTCACTCTTGCATGCTTAATAAATGTCTGTGGATGAGCTCACAGGCATGCTCTTGTGATCTGGCACATGAATCATTTCCAGATTTTTATAGTTTAATGATAAAATATAAATGTTTTCATTCATAACATCATCTTTCATCATCCTAACATACTTTGTTTTTGCTCCATTACCTAAGGCTTGACATCTGCCACTCTTCTGTCTCTGAACAGATGCTTGGGAATTTAGGAGCTTTTATGGTTAGTGGAAGATGGGAAATGTCAGATGCCCGCTCAATCAAGGTGAGGGTGTCAGTTTCCAAAGTCAAAGTTACTTCTTCCTTTTCAGAGAAGATCCTGTATTCCTCATTCATCATCAGAGCCTCTTCTCTCTGGGTCATCTTTTTACTACACAGCTAGACTGTGAACACTGTGGAGTCCTGTCTTTCCAACACTTGTTGTGTAGGTAAAGTCTAAATCAATTTTAATATGCTGCTACATGCTACATTAGAGCACATGCATTCAGTGACATATGTCTTTGTAAGAGAAAAAGTCCATGGAAAGTATTAAATTTAGTTATAAATTGTGAGTGAATATTTTTTACTTAAAAGTACTAAAAACTTGGCTGTAATAAACATATATTTATGATTTCTGCATTGTAAATTATAACTTAAAATATTGTTTTCATATTAAATTTATTTCTGGGAAAGTCTATTTCTTATCAGTAGTGTTCAGTAAATATCTAATAATATCCTATATTAAAACCTTTCTACATTATCAAAGATATCTGAAATTATACTAGATACATATGTATCTATGCAGTATAAATATTGCTTATATGTTCTCTTCCTCAACAAAAGTTCCACAGTTAGAAGTTGACCTCTCAATTATAAATTACATTGAATAAAGTTTAAATTATATAAAATTGCATTTTATAATTTACATCTACAGAAAAATTTCCCAAATTCTTTTACTATAGACACTAAACAAACATATATCAGGACATTCCATTTTGTTTAATGATCTTTCTTCTAAAGATATTTCAATGTTTTCCAAGATTACCTTCATTATATGTGTATGTGTGTGCCAGTGCTCATGCTTGTACTTCTTAAAATATGAAAGTGATCATCTTTCAACTTAACGGCACAAAGACATGCACACATTCATTTTCATTTCATAAAATAATGATTTTTATACTTAATGTTTGATTCTTGTATTAAGTATGAGATAAATACAAAACACACAAAGCAAGCTCTTTGCACTTATTTTCTTATTGTTATATTCATCCAAAAATTTACTGTATCCATTCTCTGCTCAGTTATTAATGTTTTTGCCACTGGTCAAACACAACAATATGAATAGCTTAATATTTTGTAGGAATGCCACTAAAATGGTATAATATCAAAACCCCATTCTTTATTTCTCCTCTCTTTAGATTGGTTAACTGCATCTCATTTCATTTAATTCATTTTGATAGTCAAACTTACTAAGTACAAAATCAAAGAACTTTGGTAACCAGATAGTATTTTTCTACCAATTCCACATTATGGCATATATTACCCCAAATACTTGTACAATCTAATTCTTTTAAATACACTAGGCAAGATTTTTTCTTTCTTTTCTTTTTTTTTCTAAACTCACTTTCATCAAAATAGAACATCTTGCTGAGGAACAGTTGTAAATACGATCTATATGATTTGAAGGTTTATCTTACATACAGCATTCCAAGGAGTCACTCTTAACAAAAATGAAACTCAAAGCTTAAGTAAATTTTAATTATATGTGCTCATGAAAAGCAAACTTTGACATATAAATTGAAAATATTGCATCCCTCTGCATCTAATTAATTATACCTTATAACTAAAAGCAACTGAAAAACTAAAACACATTTTCAAACATAATCATTTAAAAAACTGGCCCAGGGAATAGCCAGAAAGACATCATAGAAATGAAATAAACAAAGGTAATGGACAATGTTACTGTTAGTTCATGTTTACCTTGATGGCAGTGGATGCAATCTGGATATGGTGAAGTCTGCGAAGAGTGCTGTCCCTGTCAATAAAATAGGACGCAGCCAGCTGATGGAGTGTCTCCAGAGTGACAGATGAACTATTAGTGCTTGGATCACTTCCTTCAGATCTTTTGCTCAGCTTCCGCTTGTCCACAAAAATTGTGAGTGACTCCTCTCCTGCATTAATGATATAAAAACAATTGTATTTCCAAGTTTAAGTAAATTTAAAACTTATCTCCTAGGATGAGTGCCTACAAACTGCTGTGAAGGAAAAAACAGTGAGAACCACTAAATTTAATGAACATTAAAATTTTATAATTTTCTTTCCCAAATACCTATAAGGACTACAGATATTTAAAGCTTTCAAAATATCTGTAACAAACTTTAAATATCAACATATTAAAGGATAATTTCATTAAACTAATTTATTTTGTTATGTAGTTTATCTTGGTGCATACTTGTATACAACAAAGCAAAGTCTGAGAAAACATTAATTGACACTTTTTGTTTTGTTTTGGTTTGTTTTTTTGTATTAAAGCATAAATTTTACCACAGGAACAGCTTAACAAGATGAAAAAAAAGAAAAGCTAAGCAGACTTCTGCTGTACATTTGAAATGCACAGAATCCCTGTCTTTAGCATGTATAAATATATTCGTAACAAATTCCCAATTTCCGTTCCTATTCTGTATTAAAGTATTCTGCATTAATAAGCCCCTGTAAATCACTAAACTCAATGGAAGGTGTAGAAACCGATAATGACAATCGACTGACAGAAGAGTTACAGGGAAGCATTGGTGTCCAAAGAACCGATAGTAATGCAAACCAGGCATACTATCCAAGTTGGACATAAAGAACTTGTTCTCAGACTTTAACGGCATTGTGTATTTATCTAGCAAATAATTACCAAATTTGCTTCATGTTCTTTCTCAGTAACCCAAAGTGTGCCCAATTAAAAACTGAAAGGGTAATTTGGGAAGGTAAAATAGTCTCATCCACAAGAGCAGCATATATCTATCTGAAAGATGATGTTCATTTTATAATAGCATAGCTTTTGTGACCATCTAATGATATTAGACCATAGGCGTCTGCAAGACAGTCAATCCACATTTCAATAAGCTCTTAATAAAAACTATACATATACAAAACACTAAGTGAATTAAAATAATTTTAGAGATTTTAATATAAATATAAAATTTCCTCCATTTCTTTTCCTCTCTCAAAACCTAAGGGAGGATATTTATTTTTTATTTTTTATTTTTTTTTGATTTTTGAGACAGGGTTTCTCTGTAGTTTTTGGTGCCTGTCCTAAGGGAGGATATTTAACACTTAATATTTTTCTATAATAAACGATGCAGGCCATAATGTCCTTTTTTTCTAGAAATCTTTTCTGAAGTCACAGTTTAAAGGATAGAACTCTGAGAGTTCACAGAGAAATGTTTATACTGATAAACATATGTGATTTCATTCACTGAAGTGTACAATCTAAATGAATCCAACAAAAAGGGGGTGATGAAGAAAGGCGACTGTAAGAAATAAAAATATACCTGGAAAAGAATAGTTTTCAATATACCCTTGTAATATGTGCAAAAGACACTGAGACATTGTGTTTAACTTTTGGAAACGAGTCTTGTCTATCACTAAGAACTGAGCATGCCCCAAATACAGAGTAAAATAAAATACCTTGGTATAATGGAGAACAGCACAGATCACATCTGCACATACACACTAATAATGGTAAAAAGGGTATCTAACAAGTAGTTTACAAGGGAGTTTATAAATATGTGTACATTTATTTTAATCTGATAAACACGAGTAGAAAATTTGAAGGAAAAAGCATAAATAAGAATAATTGCTTACTTCAGGAGAAAGGAAAGAAATTTGAGAGAGGAAATGTTGGAAAGAAGGATTCACTAATTATGGTGATTAGATACTCAAAATATGTTAAGAGCCAAATTTCTTTATACACAAAGTTATAATAACACAAATAAAGAAAATAAACTATGGTCAACATCAAATGTTACTATTATCATGCTCATAGAAAAAATTGTTTTAAGAGCTTAAAATTGTAGCTCATTTTTGTAAATCAATTTAAAGGGAGTTTTTTAAGATAAGTATATAATATAAAGACCTAAACACCATTTTACAATCTATTTACAATTAAGGAAGCCTTTATAACTAAGCATAATTTTATGTATGATGACTACATTCAAATGTATGGACTTTTCTTTGCAAGTCTTTCCCCTTGGGATAGATAGGTTTTAATACACTTAGAAAAACAATAATGGAATGAGGATAACGTTTTTTTCTAGAGTGCATTGGTTTTAAATGAAATTCATTCATATTAAGTTTTCATTAAAAATTGATAAATTCCTAAACAAGACTAGGGTTAAAATGAAATTCCTGATCATTAAAATTCAGCCAAATAAAAGGAATTTTTTAGAATATTTTCTTCAGTTTTTTTGTCTTTTAACTGTAGCTTCCTTGCTTTTCAAATTTAATTTTGTTTTTAGATTTATTTTTCATTTTAATGGTGCACTGGTGGCTGTGTCCTTGTGTGTGTATGTGCATATGTGACTGCAGGTACCCATGATATCTGGGAGAGGACATCAGATCCTATGGATTTAGACATTCAGATGTTTGTGAGTCATCCATTCAGGAAATAAATAAGCAAATAAACACTGGTCTGGTTGAGGAGCTGCACCTTCTGCCAACTGCTGAGAAAGTTCCCCAACTTGTGTGCCGGTTTCTCTGTACTGGGCATATTCAAACATTATTTGAATGTTACATGTTGCTGGAGAGAAAAGATAATTTTAAAAACGATGAACGATTCTTTCAGGTTTAGAGAAATGTACATAAGTATGACATTGGTCCAAAGTTAGTGTTCAAGACATTGAGTTCTAAGCATGGCCTCAATTTTGTGTATGGATCACAAATTATATATTAAGACTTGATTTATGTATAAATCATAGATGAAAGTAGAAATTATTTTGGAATAACAGTTGTATGTAAGAAAAGATATTTGAAAACAGTTTAGGATATGGGTAAAATATTATTTTCTTATTGTTTATTTTTTAAATGACACTTTATTCCCAATTTTCTGAAATACCGTCATACTGATTTCCAAAGTGTGAGCAAGGAACGAGATATTTTGATTGAGGGAGCCATTACACAGTTGGCAGAAACCTGACTTTAGGAAAGTTCCCAGGCATCCACAAGAATGACCACACCTAAGATCCTAAGCAATAGAGGAGAGGGGGCCCAATCTTTGGTCAAACTGATGATTATCTTAAATATCACTATAGAGCCTTCATCTAGCAACTGATGGAGGCAGAAGCAGAGACCCACAACAGAGCATTTGACTGAGCTCCGAAAGTCCAGTTGAAGAGTGGAAGGAATGAGAATATGAGCAAGGAAGGGTAAGACCATGACGGGTTCACACACAGAAACAGTTTGCCTGAGCTAATGGGAACTCACTAACTCCAGCCGGACTGGTAAGGAACAAGCATAGGACTAAACTAGTTCCTCTGATTAGGGATGACAGTTGCATGGCTGGGGCAGACTAAGGGGCCACTGGCAGTGGCACCAGGATTTATCTCTACTGCATGTACTGGCTTTTGGGAATCCTATTTTCTTTGCATGTATACCTTGCTCCACCTAGATATAGAAGGGAGGGACTTGTACCTTCCACAAGGCAATGTGCTTTACCCTCTCTGAGAAGTGGAGGGCGTGGGGTGAGAGGGTGTGTGGAGGCAATGAGAGGAGAGGAGGAAGTATGAATTTGGATTGGTAATTTTTTTAAAAAGTCTAATTTTTTTAAAAAAATGACACTTTAATTACAGCATTTATCTCTTTGCTTTCCTCTCTTTCTACTCCTATAACCCTCCCTAATCTTCAAGTTTATTGCCTATTTTTCACTGAATCCATGTAAAATTGAGAAAAACAAAACAAAAATTCTTTTAAGCCAAAGCATATTTAGTAAGACTTTTTTATTAATAAAGCCTGCCTTTTTCATTTTACTTTAAAAAAATTTTTTAGCTCAGTCCTTTAGTTTGTGCCCATATGCTGAAAATTAGTTCTCTGACTGCATATTTCTATGAAACATTTTTCTGTCATCATTTTTTAGGTGATAAGAAAATCTATATTATTAATTTCTCATAAAATTCCAGTTATCTTTTACCCCACACTACTGAAGCAGAATAACCTTCTTTTTAACTTTACGAAAATACACTGATTTAAGAAAATTTGCCCAATATGTTGTCCCATACAAAATTGAAGATAATACATCGCAAGATGCAGTAATTGTTGTTTTTGCTAAAGTGGGTAAAATATGCTAATGTGATAAATAACATAGAGAATACTGAACATTTAAGCAGACATGAGCATAAGGAAATGTGGACTAGAAATGAACAAGCAAAAAGAATATGCATCTAAGGAAGAATTATTTCCATCTATTTTTATTACCTTAGTATATATAATCAGAGTTATTTGTATTCTCTTCTAACCTGAAAAAGTCGATATTTCATTCAATAAGAAAAAATATATAATTTTTTGCTGACTTTTATTGAGATCTACATTTTTCTCTGCTCCCATCCCTGCCTCTCCCCTCCAGACTCCAACCCTCCCCTAAGGTCCCCATGCTCCCAATTTACTCAGGAGATCTTGTTTTTTTCTCCTTCCCATGTAGGTTAGACATATGTATGTCTCTCCTAGTGTTCTCATTGTTGTCTAAGTTCTCTGGGATTGTGGTTTGTAGGCTGGTTTTCTTTGTTTTATGCTTATTTTGCACATATTAGTACACTTACATGTTTAGTAATCATACTATTTATTCAAATTTGGATAATATAAAGACAAACTGATAGAATGGGCAGGGCATGCAGAATTTTGCTGTCACATATGATGGATTAATTCTAAATATTTACTGTCATTTCCTTGCTGATCTTGATATTTTATGAAATTTGGATAGACAATTAGTGCCCTCACTTCCAAATTAGAGGTAATATCCTCTCTCAAAACTCTGGGAATATTAAGCAATGTACTTCCTCTACAGCCCTTGGCAGAGCAAAAATAAATATAATAAATATTAATTTATTTTTTCCCGAATTTTATTGTACCTCATAATTTTCATATTAACCTCAAATTACTGATTTTTTTTACTACTTGAATCTAGAGTCAATCATTATTATTACGTAGGGTATTTTTATAATCAAAATATTTAAACATAGCCATGGGTTTCTAATAGTCTGATAAAGATGACCCACTTGCAAATTGTTCATCTATTCTTTATAATAAGATATTAATTCATGTATGTAAATGATCCCCCTTAAGTCAGATATGAGAAAAGCTTATATCTTTATGTAAGCTGTTATACTTTTGTAAAATCTATGCTAATTTATTGTTTTTAATATACCAAGCACTTTTTGATATTTACCAGCTTATATTAAAGAACATTTAATTCTTTGTATTTTCAAGAACCATCAATCTTTATAGAGAATAAACACTTTTGTCTTGTATGAAATCAATTTTTAATTGTAAAAATGAACCACTACCATATTTTTCCAATTTTATGGTAAACAAATCATTTGACATACAAAATCTTGAGAAAGAAGCCTACATTCTCAATTTTATAATTTTTCACAAATATTCAATAATACAAATATTTTAGAAATGAATATCTAAACCTGCTGCTATCTATAAGCAAGACATGCGCTTTAGAGGTCAGTCACACATAGCAAACACGGACTGTGGTTTTGGAAGTGATTCAGCATCCCAAATCTGCTAGAACATCAATAAGTGAATGCAGACAGGCAAAGATCTAATTGGTCCATGTGCAAACCATGCAACTGTCTCATATACCTGAAACTCTGTGATAGTGTGTGCACAATTAAAGCATAGATTTTGCAAGATTCTTTCGTGGAGATGTGAAACACAGAAAAACAAAACAAAACAAAATCACAGTTTTGATTTTACATCAATTAACTGAAAGCTTTATACACTTCTGAAACATGTTTTATTAGTTACGCTTTATTTTTCCTGTGTTTATATGCAAATGGAATCTGATACTTCCAAAAAAAAAAAGAAATTAAAGAACTTTGATTCTATTTACTTTTCATTTGGTTTATGTAATTTTCATATGTATATCACATTATTAATAGTAGAAGTAGTATTCTTTAAAATTTTAGAACTTAAATTAACAGAATGAAAATTAGATAAAGGGTCTGGAGAGATGGCTAAATCGTTACGAGCACTTACTGCTCTTACAAAGACTTGTGTTCAGTTCCCAGAACCCACATGGCAACTTACAATCTTCTTAATTCCATCATTAAAAATCTAACACTCTTTTGACTTCCATGAACACCAGCTAACATACATGTAGACAAAACATTCACATACCTGATATAAGAGCACAGCAATTGATGTTCAGTCCAAAATGGCCTACCCTCAAAACATACTTACAAACAACAGTGTATGAACTAAACAAGTTATATGTAGGAAAAGATATTTATGTGAATATACATCCACACATGAAATAACGAAGTGAAAGTGAAGGCATGATTTGAAGGATGTATAGTTAGGGAGGGGTGTCAGTTAGGGCTTTGTAGGAGGTGATAAAGAAAAAGCTTTGTAATTATAGTCTCACTTTTTTTTTTAAAAAAAAAATCTACTGTTACATAAATCCCACGGTTGAATCAATAATAAAATTTCATCACATCATATTTTACTGTGCAATAATTTATTGTCTTTATGGTGACAAATAAGCAAATGTGAATAACTGACCATTGCTGAGATCTATCAGCAGCATAAGAAGGGGATCTGTTTGTTATGATACTTGAAGGTAGAGCAATGATCAAATGATCAACAGATAAAAAGTGAACGAGGTGTGTGTTATCATGCAGTACATGTTTCATGTTTACAAGCATAGAAAACTTTTCTCCCTTTTTCTGTCTAAAGACAGGACAATCCTAAATGAGCCTTCTTAAACTTCCATAACCAGAAGAAAAATCAAGAGAATCATGGGGTTTTCATAGCCATCAGCAGATACTATTACAAACTATCAAATTTCAATTCACTGCTTTTTGAAGCCTTTACATTTTTATCACACATAGATTTTTATGAATTTATAAATATGTGGTGATTTGCATAATCTATAGTTTTTTATATTCGAATGAATGCTTAGTTCAGGGAATGACACTGTTAGATTTAAAGGGATTAGGTGGCTTGAACTTATTGTAGAAATCAGGTGTCACTTGGGGTGTACTTTGAAATTTTAGGTATTCATGCCAAACCTAGAGTCTCTCTTCTTCTCTCTACATATGGGTCACAGGTATTGTCTGCCTGTATGCCACTGTGTGTAACCAGCCATGATCATAATGGACTAAACCTTTGAAACCAAGCCACCATTTAAATGATTTCTATTATAATAGTTTCTCATGATCATGGTCTTTACAGTAGTATCATAGTGAATAGGAAAAAGTACATTTTAGCAGGCTTCATTTCGGCCCAAAAACCCAGACGTCTCTTTTTCTCTCGCCCTCATTTCCTCATTCTCTGTTCTTTACTCCCTTCTCCTCTTTTTTCCTTTCCTATTTACTCTCCCTGCCTGCCAACCCCTCCAATCTTTCTATGGTCTAGCTATCGACTGTTGAGCATATTAGGCCAATTAGGTACCTTAAGCAGAATACGTGAACCAGCAACACACCTTTACGTAATTAAACAAGTTCAGGCTAAAACAATGTATCACAACTTTACATAGTTGAAGTAATATTCTACAACCATACAACGTATATTACATTTCTCTTCCTCTTCCCCTCTTTCAATACCTCTCATGCCATTCCCTTGTTTTCCATCAAATTCATAGACCCATTTTCTTTCATTGTTGAGGCATGTACAATGATTTTAAATCTTCTGAATGACCAAGTTTTATTCATTTTGTGATTAGTACAGTTCAGTTGATTGCTGTACTATCATATAATATTTTGGATGAATAAATTTTAAATAATAACCACAAAGGTCAAATAAATCTAACCCCTTTCAACATATGTACACTTAAATGTTTATTTTGATGTATCTTTGTTTTGCTGCACATTTTGCATATTGAACACTTTATAAAGAAAAGCTCTTCATGAAAAGAAATGTCTCAATTTGGCTTAAATATGTTTAAAGTTTTACATTTGATGTAGACATGTATCTCAAGATATATCTTTGCGTATTTGTAATAGGAAGCCATATAATTTCTTGTATGAAATTTCTGTGTGAGTGTTCTGTTCTCTTGAACTTGTGTTCAGTTTGCCTTTCATTTTTCTCTCAATAGTTATCTTCCTCGATGTAGTGAAGGTTCACAACCTGGTAGTTGTTTCCTACTTTTCTAATGAAAGAGGGGGGACAAGAGTGCTTCACAAACAAAGAGTAATAAGAAAAAATAAAAGCCTGTTTTCTTACAGCGGGGAGAACTATTTTTTTATGAGAAAGTAATTTTATTAAATTATAAAAGTTTCCATTTCCGCCCCTCCTCCCAACACCCTCCCACTTCCCCCAATCCCTCTCCTTCTCCCTCTCCATCCCTAAGAGCAGTCAGGGTTTCCTGCCCTGTGGGAAGTTCAAGTTCCTCCCCCCTCCCTCCAGGTCCAGGAAGGTGATTGTCCAGACAGACTGGATCCCCAAAATCCAGTATATGCAGAGGAAACAAGTCCCAGTGTCATTGTCAATGGCTTTTCAGAAAGACTCCTGGCCAGCCACATTCAGAGAATCTGGCCACATTCAGAGAATCTGGTTGGATCGCGTCCTCGTTCAGACCCAGTCCAACTGGCCTTGGATGGAGATAGAGACAGAGACCCACATTGGAACACTGGACTTAACTACCTAGGTCTAAATGAGAAGCAGAAGGAAAGAGAACGTGAGCAAAAAAGGCAAGACCAGAGGGAACCTTCATCCAACGATGGATGGCGATAGAGACGGAGACCCACATTGGAGCACCTGACTGAGCCCCCCAAGGTCCAAATGAGGAGCAGAAGGAGGAAGAAAAATGAAAAAGGAAATCAGGACTGTGAGGGATGCGGTCACCCACTGATACAAGGGGACGGATCTAATGAGAGTTTACCAAGGCCAGTTGGACTGGGACTGAACGAAGTAGAACTATTTTTATACATAAATACAGCACATAAAATAGAGACGTGTTAGAATAACACCAATTAGCATTTGCACCATATTACAGAAGAGAAATAGTTACCCTTTTACTGCAGTAATATTTCCTAAAATACTCTAAAGGAGAGCAGCTGATCTTATAACCATTAACAGTTATCCTCAAGAAAAGAAGAAACTGTTATCACTAAAATTGCTCATACCTCATAATGCTCCCTATAGTGCAATTAAATGAAAAAAAGTAATTGAACATAGCTCAAGGTTAGATTGCATTGTATCTCCACTGACTGAAAAAAAATTAAGCTACTTCTAATTTTGAAGACAGTTAAAATCAACACAAAATGAAGATGTTTGTGTTTCTTTAGTGTTTAGCTCAGAATTGCTCCTATGCTTTCTATACATTTATTCTCAGAAGCCAGATTTCTTGTTGATTTGAGTGCACTTCGAATTATTTAGGCACTACAAAAAGTGCTGTTCAAACTTAATGTGTATTGAAGTCACCTAAAAATGTTGTGAAATTGATCGGGGACTAAATATGCAATTCCGCATTTCTAACAAGCTCCAAGATGGTGCTGATGCTGCTGACTCTCTCCAAATGATGAGATCATCATACACAAAATGACTAATTCTAAAAGAAATGACTATCTTTGTTAATCACCCAGTGATGATGCTGCAAGAAGCATTTAGTTCTTAAGCTTTTTCATAGATAGCAGGTATGTGTTAAGCAAACAATGTGTATGTGATTGATCTGCTTTACCAATATACTGCATGAAGGATGCTGAGTAAAATTGTACTGGATTGAAAAGGATTATACCAATTAACTTTTATCTAGTCATCCATTGTTAAGAACACTGTTATTAAAAACAGATAACATGGAAAATGTTAATCAATCTACCCTATTATATTTATTATCATTTTTATACATGGTTTTTAAATCATTTTAGTAGATAGTTGTCTTGCAAACAGCCCAAATGAAAACTTACTTCTTAGCTTCAGGCCTTTCATTTTGCATATCCGAGACGTGGGAAAGACTGGTAGAATGAGGAAGTATGAGAGAATACCATGTCTTAACCAAAATGATTTTGTCCTCTTTTGCCTTTGCTGCATTCTAAACCAACGCTGATGGCCTAAACTTCAGAAAATATTTCTGTATTATCCTTGCTATCTTTTCCTCGTAACAAAACTAATATCCCCATAGAAGTCATTTCTAAGATTTTCAGATAATTATTCATATTTCTTTAAGATATGGATTTATATTCAATTACTGTTTTTCCAATTATGCTAATTTTAACTAAATTAAAAGAAGTTTACACTTTCTTAGAAGAGATCCAGATGGAAGGATGGTTACAGGTGTTAATTGATCAGGAAAAGGTAACATATGACAAGGAATTTCAGTTTTGGATACTTTGTACACTTCACAGTGATTAAAGTAAAAAATTGACTATTACTAAACTTAAAAAAGAGTATTTAAGTTTTAAGCTCATGGGGATGCAAAAATAGAAAATTAACACTAACAGCAATTCGACCAAACTTTATCTTATAATTTCTAATCTTTTTTTAAGTTAAAAGGAATATTTTTAGATAGAGGTTTTTCTTTGAAGAAAGATAATTCAAACAACAGTTTTTATCTATCATACAATATTTTATTAAAGTCTTCAAATGAAGGATCCATATATTATATCTAAGTTGATAACATGATATCAAAGCATGATGCCCTAGGGAACCCTGGAAAAAACATCTTTCACATATTTTTTCATGTCTTTAATATTGGTATAGAATATATTAAGGTTAATTTATTTTTTCCAAATGCTCCTGTTTTGGTGAACATTCTTATTTTCATAAAATAATGACAACACTAACATTTTTTAATATATGCATATATATATACGGATATATATGAGCCTTCAGTGTGCTGATGTTTTAATTATTCTTAGCATTTTAGGAGGGTCAAGGAAAAATTATAAGAGAATGTACAGACAGAATTGGTTTAAACTAATTATACATCTCATGTTGCTTGACATATATATATATACATAGATACATACATATAAATGTGTATATATGTTTTTAACAGAATATAAGATCTCATGCTTGATCAACTAAAAATATGAAGCAAATGGACAAAGACCAATTACAATGGCAATTTTAAGACTGCCTGGAATTTGTCATTTTTTACTCTCTAATTGAAGACAGTGTATACTTAACCAACTGAATAATTTCACTTAATTCAACTCAGTCATTAACTCTATCAACTATAAAGTCTTGTTTAGGTAACATTTAGATTAAATATCATTAGGATAGAAAATGCCTTAATCTTTAAATTCAAGAGTTATTCCATGATCCAAAGGATGGGTTAGTAATTCCAATTCAATGGCCTTAAAGGAATGCTTGAAAAAGACATTCACATAAATTAAGCACACACAATAAATTATAAGAGAAAATGTCTTCATGATGAATTCCTATGACTTCAATCCTTATTTTGAATCAGAATGTTGTATCACATACTTTTAAATGTCTTTTTTTTTCAGAATGTCAAAATGTCTTTAGATATTTGGAATGGTTTCTTTACTTCCATACAAATTTTAATTTTTATATTTCTTTTCAGTCAATAATGCCACTAATAGTGTGGCAGAGATTTCACTGAGCCTCAAATTGTTTTAAGCAGTAAGAATATTCCAGAAATGATTGATCCTTTATTTTATTGATACAGATTGACTCTTACATTGTTTTGATTAAATTGCTATTACCAGGATATTATTGCTTTCATGACAGATTCAGTTATGATATTATATAAATTTACCCATAAATATTTTAGTATATTTATTTTGTGCATTGAATAGTCTCACTTAAAGTTTTAGAAACATTATTGTTTTATAATAGCCAAATTTATGTTGCCTTTGGATCATACAGTTTTATTTAATCTTCTCTTTGCTGTTTGTATTCTCTATTAGAATAATTTGGAATATTTGCCGGAAGATAATGTGGCATGTGTAAATACTGACATAACTCTGTGTCATTGGAAAAGTTAACCCACAAAGTGAATTAATCACAAGAAGATTTTTAAACACCACTTATAGAATACCAACACCACCAGCAGAAGCAAAAATCAATATAAAATTGTAAAAATAAAAACAAAATATACCATTTATATTATAAAAATAATACAACAATTATGTTCAAAATCTGCAAAATTTGAAAAATGTGTTAATAATTTTATCGATGAAAAGTGCATATACTTCTGTTTTTTTCCTATTTATAAACTTTATTTTATAGATGAAAATATTTCTAATTACACTATTTTTTGATAAAGGCAATGAAGCATTAGGTCTTAGCTTATTCAACTTCTAAAAGATAGCAGTTTTATCAACAAAAATATTCTTACTGTACAGATTTTATTATATTTATAGTACTTGATGTTCCAAAGAAAAATAGACAAAGGTTACAGAAAATCATAATTTTTGAGATACTCTTATCATTTTCTTATATATGCATATATGTGTAAAAGGTTACACAAAATCACAGTTTTTGAGATACTCTTATTATTTTTTATATATGCATATATGTATATATATGTTTTTCTCACTTATATATATATATTACATGGTTGCTGCCATTTTTAAATATGAGAGGGCTCTATGCTTTTTCCATCTGCTATATCTTACATATCTGCCTTTTTCTATGACCTTGATACTCTTCAATTATGAACCTTTATAAAATTCTATCATTTTAGATTTTTTCCTTCCATTCAGACAGAATTTCAATAGTATATGTAATTATTATAAACAATTACATTTGTCAGAAACCTCTGTATTCTTGGACCCTGGCATAGGCAAATATTGGACAGACAATTTAATCAGAACCTGTCTCACATCAACATCTATTATAACCACAAAGAGAAAGTACAACACATATGTGCAAGGTCTTTTTCTTAAGGAAGATGAAGTAAAGATGTCATAAACACTTCTACAAACAGTATTTTGGAATATGTATTCATTTTATGAAGAAGGCAAAATATGATGATAATTATTGCAAAATTTTTACTGTACTCTTAGTTGAGCAGGAATTCCTCTGACACACTTACATTTATAATAGTAGTAAGTTAAACATCGCTGAAATAAAAAAAAGAATGTTAGGAATAGTCACATGTGATGTTTGAGATGTGAACTAGCACTTGATTATAATTTTAGACTTGTAAAACACAAGAAACTAAGATTTTATGCTAACTGTCATGTTTGGGATTGCCTCTAAAAATAGATCATAATTGATTCAGGTTTACAAATATCCAGTATAAAGAATGGACCACAAAAGAATTCTCTGGTAAATTTTGAAGACTTTCATGTATATGTGATGACTTGCTGTGAGCATTCCACATACAAGTTCAAGGCAGAGTTTCTTAAGGGATATATCCTGAAATAATTAACTGTTTGTATTTATGTCAGACTGTTTTTTTTGGGGGGAGGGGGTGTGTCTAAGAACAGAAAAGCCTGATCCTATTATGCTGAGGAACATGAAGAAAGCAGCCTTCCACAGCACTGCTTCATTGACAATATCAGTACAGCCACGTTTTGTAAATTCAAGGAGAGACTGACAAGGAAGCACATACTCTTCCCTCGGCTACCGTGTCCAAATTTTATAGCCAGTCTCATATAGAATCTTTAATATTGATTACTAATTTGTACTTTTTTAGAATCTGCAGAGCTTATGGTAGACATGTGTATAATTACATATAGAGAATTGGAAAATTGAAAATATTTTATGGCATCATATTTTCTTTCTTTATTATTACCTCATTGAACATCCTTCAGGATTATTCAAGCCTCTGATTACTAATAACAATATGAAATCCATACTTAACCAGAAATAATCATAGGTTTCTTAACCTTGCTAACCTTTTTCAAAATATTATCAATCAGCTGTTATATTTTTCTCCTTCCCATAATCATAAGTCAAGTACAGACTATTGGAAGAGCAGAATTTTAAAAAGATTGAAATTTACCACTTACTCCTAGAAATCATTTCTTTTCTCTGTTACCAGAAATGATGACTCTCACCTGAACTGAAGCTGTTTATTTTTAAACATGATTTGCCATGTCACTTTGTATAATAGATTATTACAACTATGCATACATTTCATGTATATTGGCACTCTAGGAAACTTGAATATTATAGAAGGCGTTCAGTGATCAGTTCATCAATATTTTTGATAATGAATAGAGTCTACAGTGGTGATATGGATTAAAGTTCTTCCTAGAGTGAATATACAGGTTTATGTAGGCAAACAGAAGCACAGATAATTTCAAAAGCTCCTACCTCCCAGAGTAGCAGATAGCAAGAAATGAGTCCCATATTTCTTGATAAGGTTTTCTGTGATTTGCTGAAGAGTAGGTCGCCGTCCCAAAAGCCTTATGTTGCGGAAGAATTCAGGGGCAAGAGGCAAAGGAGAGCCAAGGAAGTTTCTTCTCTCAACTGCAAGATTATTTACCTTCCAACGGCCAAATTCCCTGAAAAGCAAATTTATTTTTATTCACAACTGAACAATCTGAGTATTTCCATTTGAAAACTTCAATTGGGAATTTAGTTGATGTCTCTATATTACAATGACTGTAACTTGTAGTAATGTTTCAGAAGCTGTGGGTAGAAGAGGTCACATCTATAATTCACTATACTGGAATTGAAACCAATTCAGAGTGAAAATAAGATACTTAAATTGAATAAATTCTACTGAGATATTTTCTCAATGACATGCATATACACAAACAATATTTCCTTTTGAAAAAATTGTATGTAGTACTAAAAAAAACAAGAATAATAAAAATTAAGATAATCTATTCTGGGTTGGACAGATGGTTAATTGGTTAAGGACACTGACTGCTCTTCCAGAGGACACGGTTCAATTCCCAGAACCCTTATGACAGCTAACAGCTTCCTGTAACTTCAATTTCTACATAGACATATAAAACACAAATTCAGTCAAACAAAAACAAATAATTTGAAAGTAAAAGTTAATCTATGATGAGTACTTCAATAAAAAATAAAATTGACATCACCATTCCAAAGTCATCATTTCCATTCATTTTTAAATTTGAACTCTTAAATTTTGGGAAGATTTCAGATGCAGAAAAAATTTTATTCTTTAAGCCCTCTAATGAACAACTGTATTTCTGATCATTTTAATTTTATATTTATAACATTTATCATATGCAATGTATTAAAAATCCTAATTTTTACCAAAATTAATTGCTTCAAGATGAATAATTTATAGATGAATTTTTCAAATGACAGAACAGCCACATAAGGGCATTAGATTGTGTATGTTAAAAAAAACTAATGTATTTTACTTTACTTAAATTAATGTTAAACTTAGGAAAATTTTTGGTGAGCTAGATAAACTGACATAAAATTATTAAGATTATTTTAAACAGTGGTTTTGCAAGTTTTTTCCTGTATTTCTTGCAAAAATGCTTTAAGTGTGCCAGAGAAATATACATGATTAAGGATATATTTGTGATGGAGAACCATGTTACCATGATGCCCATTTTCAAGTGGAGATTATAAAATAAATAAACAAAGGAAAGAATTACATTAAACAATATTCTAGTAATATGTTCTTAGTATTACGAAGCCCACCTTCAATAACAACCAACAATAGAAGGAGTTGTCTTATTTTTTAATTAATTGCCAAGGAGAGCAACTCTGGAAAGGCAGTATGTAAGGAAATACTCAAAGGATTAAGAGTTGCTGTATGAAGAGAAGTAGGGCAAGGTTTGACACAGAATAATGGGGGACAATTAGGTATTTCTAGTACTAAGATGCCATAATGTAACATTTCCAACTGCATATATCTTGCAAATGTGGCCTGTTTGGAGAGTTTAAAAGCATCTAATTTTGGAAAAATAATCATAATGTTAGATTCACTAAGGAGTCTAGAGAAAAACATTGTTCTAAGTAAAACTTAGCTTACTTCTCCTTCCCTGAGTAACTCTAATTCCCTTCTTTATTAGATCATTTACAAGGTTGAAACACTCCCCTCAGCAAGTGTTTTTAATAGCAGCAGATTTTAGAGACCCTTGGAAATTTTACACCAGAGTTATTGTTTCATGGTATGTTAGGTATTAATGACATTATATGTTTTAAAATAAAAATTTAGCATTATGTGTTAATTATATGCACTGTAGAGTTTCATTATGCAATTTATTTGGGAATAATTTAATCATATTCATCCTCATTTACCCTCTTTTGACTCCTATCTTTCTCTTTTCAAACACCCCCTTCTATTTTCACACCTCTGTTTTCCTTTAAATTTTAATTCTGCATATATTTTCCATAGCATGATTCATTTTCCTACAAACGGCATAATTCTGTCCTTCTTTATTGCTGAATAATAAACAGAAATGTTAATGCTGCACTTTACGGAACCACACTGGAGGAAAACTGCTCCCTAGATAATTTGGTATATTCTTTTCAAAACCATTAAATGTAGTTTCCATCATTAAACACACAGTATTTAGCAACTGAGTAAAATACTTCACACACATACACTCAGAGAGACACAAACACATCTTGTTTTTTACCTAAGGTTGAGTTGCTGTCAATATTTCTGTACTATAATGTCATTTTCTACAACAATTTTTTTCTTATTGTTTTCATATTACATACACATAGAATAGTGTGTTAAAACATTAATTCAAATATTTTAATATGAGATAAATATTTTAAATAAAATATGTAATGTATTATTGATAATATCAACAAGATTAAATAATATAGTTCTGGGAACTTATTTGTTAAACAATAATATATAAATATATAATTTTACTCACTTATTGAAGTATATATTTAAATAACAGTTGCTTACCAACTAAATACTTATAGCCTTGTATTCAGAAATAATAAATTAAATCCTGTAATTTGTGACAAATGAACTGAAGATAATGAAAACAGGTAAAATAGCTCAGGCACAGGAAAAAAAGCATCATGTGGTCTGATTCATGAGAGGAATTTAAAATTTGGGTCTTATAAGTTAAGAAAGGAATTCCAGCAATGCCAGTGGGGAGCAAAAGAAAGTCGGAGGAAAGGCTAAGCAATAGGTACTACTGACAGAGATGACAATCACTTAATGCAAAGTCATTGCTTAATGATAACGTAAAATATGATTCAAGAAGCTTAAGAAAGAATTCTTATGTTTTCTTCATTATGGGATAATCAACATTTGAGAAGGTTAAAAAGTTTATCTTAATTTAAATGTGTATTTAGATGTATTCATGCATGAAAATGTCAAATGCTAGCTCATAACCACAAAAGATGTTTGTGTTTTGATTATCATCTAAAACAGTATATTCAGCTTAAGCAAAGTAAATCTCTAGTCCTAAGGATTTGGGAATTGTACTGAGATATAACTTGAAGGAGTAAGATTAAGTTAAAATGCTTTAAAATATCTCTTTCTGTACAAAATACAAGCACATAGTTATTTTTATACCTTAACTCAATTCATGACTATTGTTTGATATGAATTTTTCTCATCTAACTCATCTGGTATGTAATGACTGCTCTTAGATTTTCATACCTTCCACACTGATATGAAGAGCTTAACACTGTGGATACCTCTGTGGAGTGTGCTTCAGCCCTCAATGGTTCTGATTTTCTGTTTACCACGTCCAATAATCTTATTGTCTCAATTCACTTTTTACCATTTATTTTTGACAAAACTCTTATTTACTTTGATCATTATTATTTTCTCAACGTCACCTACAAAAAAAGCAGACTGTAGATACCACTAAACAAAGTTCAACTAAGTACTCAAGTAATTTACAAAGAATTATTTTCTTAATTTCCAGAACATTAATTAAGATTCTCCTACTCTTTCACAATCCTTGAAAGAGTTGATAAAAAGCAGTCTAGGCAAGAAAATAATTTCTGGAGACCAAGTACTATCAGATTTGAATGTACAGACATTGTCCCTTTCCTGGGCACAGGATCAGTTGGCATCTTCTGCTCTTCCCTTTAGTAGCTGCAGCTTTCCTTGAACAATGACCAGTGAACATGTTACATCGATCTAGCTTACTGTTCTGATACCTTAATGGAAAAAGATTGCTCCTCTATATGGCCTCAAAAGTATCTTTGTCTTTGCAGACTGTAGAAACAAACAATAAGCATGGATTAAAAAGAAACATAGTTATGTAAAGTCATCAAGATTATAGATCTTTTGTTTAGACTGTTGACTTTGTCTCTAGAAATATTTTCAACATCATGAAAGATGCATTTTGACACTAGGAAAACTTTAAGAAACAATTTAGAAATTAATATTTGTACAAGTAATAGAGTCATAGTAAATTTTTAATTACCATTTCATGAAGAGAAGATATAGCTTGTTGGAGACTCAACAGTGTACAGAATTTCTTAAAATCAAAGTAAGGTAGTGTTCAATTGAAAACTTGTGAAAATATGATATTAAGTACGATTACCATGGTGTGAATATTTTACTTAACATCTTAGAATTCACTCCAGATGTTGCATTACTGCAAAAAATAAGAACTTTCTGATCCCTCATTTAGTCCTTCATTCTTACTTGGAGCCTACACAGACCATAAATAAATTTCTAGTATAGTTATTAGAGGTCTTTAAATGAAGTAGTTACAATGATTAGAATTTAACATATTTTGAATCCTTTATAAACACCAATATTTCTATAGATTATAAAAATGAACCATCACCAGTTCAATTAGATCAACTTGAAATGTCTTTTTTTAAGTTCTATGAAATCCCTTTAATTTATTAGTATCATATGGTTGTATGCTAAAAATTCTGATATTCAGGAATCTACAACTTACCTCCACATACATTTATTTACCCACGTTATCAATTATGGTTTTAATCCTACTTATCTTATAAAAGGGTAGGAGAACAATGACTACAGCATTAAATTCACTGAAATAAGGGTCAAATAATTTTTACGTTGTCATTATCATTTCATATTTATACTTAAAGTTTGAGTCAAATAATAAATGTGGTCATTATGATTAATATCACCTTAGTTTTTTGTGATATATCAAATGCAGATATTAGTCATTAATTATATTGAAAACTTCTAACACAATATCATAGGAAAAACTGTCTAGAATTTTGACAAAACAAAATAATTCAGTTGCTAAAACCAGGCCTATATTTAACTGCTAATTTGCAATGAATAAAGTTGATTTCCCTAATTACTCAATGATATTAATTGCATCAGCTTTCATGTAACTACATGTGTTGGCTTATGATTTTATTTTTTAAATATTTATTAAATTTACAAATATAATTTTTAAATAAAATATATTACTTAAGTGTTAACGTAAGAATAAATTTAATGAGTATTGTAAAGTGATCTGCCAACTCTTAGTAGCAATAACCTTGTAACTGCAGCTGTAAAAACATACTAATTTTAAGAAATGTCTGCAATGATTGATATTTCCCATAGTGTTATTATATGTAATTGCTATAAATATATTTGCCTTGCTTTTACCATGCTCACTATGCCATTTTCTGGTATTACAAATATTTGCCATCTGACTGGCAAAAATATAAATATCTCTACTGACTTGAATAATCAGAACTATGAAGAAAGATTTAAAATAAAATGTGTCATTCAAAAAAAGGACCATGGACCAAAACAAAGATTTCTCAAATTAAAAAATGGCTAAAATATATCTCTAAATGGATTTATTTTCTCTGGAAATGAGGAAAACACAAATAAAAACACATGGAGGTTTTATTATACAATAACCCAAATGTCAAAGACCAACAAAACACACTAAAACAAATGCTGAAGGGGGCATGAGGAAAATGGAAACTTGACTCACTGTTGGTGGGATTGAAAACTGATGCAGTCACTGAAAAACTCAGTGTTGTAGTTCCCCAAAAAGCCAAAACCAAATCTATTTCTCTATGTTACTTTTTGGTTTGTGCTTAAAACTCCTATTCTATAGATACATGCTCAACCATATCAGTTGTCTTACTAGGCATGATAGTTAGGAAATCTATCAATATGTAAGTGGATAATAAAAATATTTACTTTCTATAGTATAGAATACTTTGAAGCCAGACGTTTAGCGGAATTAAACCTCAGAGTAGGTGGCAGGGAAGATGGATTACCTGTCATTAACTTGACCCCAAGCAGAGGACATTAAGTACAAACTTGTGGTTCTCAAGGTTCGTTTGAACACAGTGATTTAACAGAAAGAATCTATAAAATTTTTATGCTAGAAGAGAATCACAATATCTTATATTATTTTTTTAATAAAATGTTGCCTATTCCAGGCTCAGTATTAGGAAAAACTAACTACTTCATTTTGAATAACCTGCCAAATTCAAAGTAGACTAGTGAAGGCAAGTAACGTGATTACAGCAAGCCTTTGTTGATCACAGTAAAACAATAAGCACTGATTGCAGCAGCAGGCATTTGGTTATATTATTGAATCAAAAAATAATTTGGAGCTGTTGAGAACATTCTTAAAATGTTTTTGTTTATATTTAATTGTGCTCATTCTGTTTTTTTAAATTTGCTAAATCTATGGGACTATGTAATGACTGACAGCAATCTAGTTTTAAAATTATTTTGAAATATTTCTATGATTTGACAGGAAGTCATTCAAATTTTAAGGAAAATGCCAACACATTTAATAATCACAATCAATGTCATATTAGCACCATATACTTTATATCAGATGGGTAGCAATGTGTATGCATTTCGGTACTTCAGTACATTCATGGCAAGACTGATGTTAATTATTCATTTAAAATCAGGTGTTAGGAAGGTTTCTTGCAAAGTACACACACATATGAACACACACATACACACTTGTAATTTTTTTCCTTCTTAAATTTCAAATTTTGATGGCCATATTAAGGTATGTAGCTTTGCCAAAGCTGAGGTCTGTGTTAATGTCTATTTCCCATGTTACTACAAGGTCCCATGTAATCCATGTGTAGATCCATGTGTTGAAGTACAAGATCTCCCTTTACGTGTCCCTGTTTCCTCCCAGTCCTGGGATAATGGACCCCAATGACCCCAGCATGGGAAAGTTGGAGTTGTCCCAAATAGAGTTTTCACCCCACATGTAGGAAAGCTGTACCCAACCCTCACTAAGGGGGTTAGAGAGTTGGCCATATTGATCAACTCAGCAGGCACTCAGGTATATATCCTGGCCATTGAACTTTCACAACCCAACATCTACCCCATATATATCTTGCAGAAGTACATGAAGGGACTCATTCTGTACAGTCATGACCACATGGTCTACACACTTGGGGAAACAGCAGGATATCTGGGGAGTTTCCATGTTGGTCCAGTGTTGATGATGTACCAGAAGTCAGAGGCCTTGAATCTGACCAACAGCACATTACATAATGAACATTTGCGGGAAAAGCAGTTTGGACCAAAGAGTATCCAGCATGACACACAGCAGCTCCAAATGCCACTAAGACGAATGAGATGATGGAGATACAAAGAGAGACGAGCAAAGATTGGTTTAGATTGTGGTTTTTGTTTTTTCTCTTTTGTTGCACTTGTTTTCTTGTTTGTGTTTTTGCTTGCTCTATTTTACATTGAAATTAATATTCATATTTGTACTTTGATTTTTCAGTTTATTACTATTTTTCTTATTATTCTTATTGTTTTTACTTTTTTGTTAGTTTTTCTTTGGGTGGTACACCACAAAGGTGAGTAGTAGATGAAGAGGTACTGAGAGATGCGTGAGATTGGGATGCATGATGTGAAATTATCTATTATGTTAATTTCAAAATTATAAGATAATTTCTGTTTAAATGATAACTGAACTTACCATAATTATTCCTATGTCATAATAATGTGATTGCATAGATATCATTATTCATATATTTATTGTTTATGAAAATTTCATAGACAAATAATGGTATTTTTTTAACATTTATGATGGTAGAAGTAATTTTTTTCATAAATGAAGAATTTGTATTTCAATAATAATTTAAAATTTTATAGAAGACATTAAGATTTGGAAAAGGAATGGCTTGAAGAGTCAGATAAAGGAAGTTTTAATATCCCATCATCATCAATTTAAATCAAACTTCAGAACTATAGACATTAAGATGATTTCAGTGTCACTGATGTAATGTGTGTAACAATATTGACTTTGTGTAATTTCAGGTTAAAGTTATAAAATTAGTAGAGAAAAATATATTTTACCACTTGAGCAATTTGGTATCAATATACTATACGCGTTGGAGTCACAGATTATTAACCTATAATGGCATGTATATTTATTGTTGGGCTGAAACCTCAGGCAGAAATCTTGAAAATCGTGAGCCCAAGTCAAACCTTATATGTTACATACCTTGAAATAAACCTTTTACCAAAGAAGGAAAAGACAATTACTATGAAAAAGTTAAAAGTAATTATAGAAATAGAAGGAGACAATAGATGATGGAGAGATTTCTCGTATGCTAAAATTAATATTTTGAAAATGACCAATTTACTAAAACATAAATAGATTCAGTGTAAGCCCACTGAACTTACAATGTCATCCTTATTCCCATGAAAACACAAAAGGCACCAAGCAATCCAGAACAACAATCAATGCTGAGGTACTGCCATAGATGAATGTGAGTTATCGTGTAGAGCTATTCTGACAGCAAAACAAAGAAATAGCATAATGCGGCAATGTGGTATTGGAACAACATCTAAGACAAAGACATATGTAGAAGAATGAAATAATTTCTTTGTCTATGCAAATCAACCCCAAATCAATCATAGGAAGAACTTAACATGCAAGTCTGAAATTATTAGAACACAAAATAGATTAAAGAATTGAAAATACAGTAAGAAGGGGCTTTTTGAACAAGATTCCAGTTTCTCAAGATAAAATGTCAAAAATTAACAGCAGGATCCTTATATTTTTTGTTTTATTATTTTAATGAGTTATTTGTTGTGCTGGAAAGATGAGTTATCAGTTAGAAACACTGATTGTTCTTCCAAAGGACCAATGTTTGAACAACACATCTCATAATCATCTGTATAGTTAATTTCACATAATCAGTCAACCTTTGCTGACCTATTTGGGTATTCCATGAAGAGGGTGTGCAGACATACTAGCAGACTAAATACCCATACATATGAAAATAAAATAAAGCATTTAAATATTTATATTCTATTTTTTAGGTATGTACCTGCTTAAATGAGATTTCAGTATTATTTTTTGGGTTTTTGTACAATTGTCAGCTATAGCCTATTGATTTGTGTTGAATTTTTCTATTGCATAGCCAGAATATGACTTAATTGTTTTAGCAAATGATAAAAGGCTTAGTATTAAATTATCAGTTTATAATTATAAATTTAAAGCACAAATTTTTATTCTGTTTAACTGTGTTTATTCATTTTATCTTGAAATCCATCTGTTCCTGTAAACACATTGATGACTGTTATCATGCTACATATCAATTTTTTGTTATAATTTTAGGAATCTATCCAGTAAGTTAATTTAGAATGAATTTAACTCACCCTCTGTTTTTAACAGCCATCCTTGCTTTAATTGGTGTTTGAAATAGATATCTATTTTCATTCTTTGTTTCCATACATATATTCATAATGTGATTTTTTTTCACAGATCTAAATAGAAGTATGATTTTGGTACTTGAACTGTTCATATTACATACACTTACTTTTTTGCAATATGTATGTGCAAATTGAGTATGTTTTCTTTAATAATTTATTTTTCCTTATGTGAGTATATGTCACATACACATGGGTGCCCTCAGAGACTAGAAGAAAGTATCAGACTCCCAGATGCTTAAATGACAGCCTGTTGTTAATTACTCATGTGGGTTCTAGAATCAAAAGAGTTCGCTGGAAGAGAAAGATGGGCTCTTACACACTGAGCCATCTCTGCAGACATTTTCCATGAAATTTCAAAAAGCATCTGCACTAAAGGCAAGACATAATGTAAGAGAGTCTACAGCCATGATAAAGAATGCTTTCTGGGATGAAGCCTACTTGATCATAATGTATAATTTTTTGGATGTGTTCTTGGATTCTGTTTGAAAGTATTTTATTGAGAATTTTTGCATCAATGTTCATGAGTGAGGTTGGTCGGTAATTCTCTTTCTTGGTTAAATCTTTGTGCGGTTTTCGTATCAGGGTGACTGTAGCTTCATAAAAGGAATTAGGCAATGACCCTTCTGTTTCTGTTTTGTGAGGTTGTTTTCTGTGTTTCAATTTTGCTGATTTCAGCCCTCAATTTGATTATTTCCAGTCTTCTGCTCCTCCTGGGTGAGTCTGCTTCTCTTTTTTTCTAGAGCTTTCAGGTGTGCTGTTAAGTCTCTAATGTGTGCTTTCTCTGTTTCCTTTATGTGGGCATTTAGTGCTATGAACTTTCCTCTTAGCACTGCTTTCATAGTGTCCCATAAGTTTGGGTATGTTGTGTCTTTATTTTCTTTGAATTCAAGGAAGACTTTAATTTTTCTCTTTATTTCTTCCTTGACCTTGTCCCATAGCCACACTGATGAATATCTTGCATAGCACCATAGAACCTTCATCTGGTGATGGATGGAGATAGAGACAGAGACCCACATTGGAGCACTGGACTTAGCTCCCAAGGTCCAAATGAGGAGCAGAAGGAGGGAGAACATGAGCAAGAAAGTCAGGATCACTAGGGGGTGTGTTCACCCACTGAGATGGTGGGACTTACCTAATGGGAGCTCATCAAGGCCGGCTGGACTGGGAGTGATGGAGCATGTGATCAAAATGGACACTCTGAATGTGGCTGGCAATGAAGGCTGACTGAGAAGCCAAGGACAATGGCACTGGGTTTTTATTCTACTGCATGGACTGACTTTGTGGGAGCCTGATTTGTTTGGCTACTCACCTTTATAGACCTGGATGGAGGGGGGAGGACCTTGGACTTCCCACGGGGCAGGGAACCCGACATCTCTTAAGACTAGAGAGGGAGGGGGAGGTGGGGAGGAGGAGGGAAAAGGAGGTGGGGAGGAGGTGGGAATTTTTAATAAATAAATAAATTTTAAAAAGAAAGAAAAAAAAGAATGCTTTCTAACCATACATCAGACAGAAGATTATATAAAGTTATTATGAATTATTATTATTATGGATTATTATTATAATTATTATGAATTATTATATGAAGTTATATGAATACATTATTTTAAAAGTCTTATCTCATTAGCTATCAAAAATATAAATTAAAACATTAAATATACCCCAGTTCACAATTTTGAAATGCATTCCATAATGAAACTAGGACAATGAGGAGAGCTATACAGGCTTCTGGACATGAAAACAGATCAGTTGCTGTGCAATCGTCTATGGAGTTTCTTAATAAACTGAAAATAGGTCTAGGTGGGACCAGCTGTATAGTTTTTGGCTATTTACCCAAATAATTCCATATCAGAAAGCTGTATCAGAATTACTATAGCTAAATAGCAAAACCAACTTAAGCTTTCACACAAGACCACCCATATTAACAAATGAATAAAATGTAGGATATATTCATGTGTATATATATGTGTGTGTATGTACTTCTGTGTGTGTGAATGTGACTTTTTATGGCAATAAATAATGAATTTATGCTCTTTAACAGAAAATTAATATAACTGGAGATTTTTTTTAAAAAAATTAGCTAGTCTACAGTAAACTAAGATCATATGTTCATTTTTACTTGAGGTTTCTAGATTTTATTAACATTTATTAAACCATATATAAACATTTTGTAGAAAAAAAGTCATTTAGACGAGCAAAGATTAAAGGAAGGACATAGTTGGAGTTAAGGGAGACTACTCTGAAAGTGCAGTGTGTATTTGTGTGTAAACTTTCTCTGTGACACAGAATATACAATTATGACAAACAATTAAAACCTGAAATTATATAAATTGACAGTATTACAGTTCCATGCAATAGTGAAAGAGAAGCTTTTTTTCTTAGCTTTTTCTTGTAGATATGAGAGAGAACAGGCAGGGCATCTGGAAGGGCCCAGAGCAGAGAGAGAAAGTAGGAGATTGAACATGGGTAGAAGACTGAAACTAGCCATGAGAGAAGCAGGAGGAAAGAGCTAGAGATGAATTAAAAGAGAGGACCCTTAGAGGGCAAAAGAGAGAAAGACAAAGCATAGTCAAAATATGAAATAGCAGGTTTCTGACTGCCCACAAGAATTTGAGAAAAGTCCAGAGACCCAGAAAACAATACTGGGGGAAGAAGGTGATGAACTGGTTCCAAATGATATTCTGCTATACGACAGATCGTTGCCTAGACCAGGTGCCCAGCTGTGATCAGAAGGGTGTCATCCATGAACTGATGGGTGCAGATGTAGGCACCCATAGCTAAACATTAGTAAAGTAATCTTGATGAAGTAATCTTGATGAAGAGTGGAAGGAAAGCTTGTAGGAGCCCAAAGTGTCAAGGACACAAAGGGGACCATGGTCTACACAATCAACTAATCTGGAAATATAGTGTTTCAGAGAAACTGAATCGACTAACGTGGACCCTTTATGGATCAGAGCTTGGTCCTCTGCATATACTTTATGGTTATGTAGTGCAGTGTTTTTGTGGAACTCCCAAAAGTGCGAGCTGAGCCTATCTTTGACACTTTTGCCTATGCTTGACACAATTGGTACACTTTTTCTCATACTAGATTGTCTGGTCAGGTCTTGATAGATGTGCCTAGTCTTATTGCTACATGTTGTTCAGGGAAACCTAGGAGAAGTGGATCTTTGGGAGTGTAGAAGTTGGGGGAAGGAAATGGAAGAATTGAGGGACAATAAAAATGTAGTCAGAATGTAATGTTTGAAAAGGAAAAATTGGGAAAATAAAAACAAAGAAATAAAATTACAAAATTTCTTGTCTAAATTTCAAAAATTCACAATATTGAAGAGAACTTGATTACAAATGTCAGTTTTAGAAACCATTGAATTAAGTAAATTTTATTCACATTTGTCAAATATAGTTTTAATGTATGATTTTTGAATTCAAGATTTTTAAGCACATATCTTAAATAGTAAATATTAAATCATATTATTAATAATAACTCTATAGGCCATTCTGTTCCTATATAATTGAGACAAATAATATTTAATTGTTGTAATTGGTAGGTTTTATGATTTGAATGATTTATTTCAACTTGGCCTTTGTGTATTTCATATCTCCGTGGCATAGGGAAATTCGATATAACACATTTGACAAGATAAATATGAAGTAAAATGTGATGCATTAATTGTATAGATTATCAGTTCTCTAAATTGCAACCTTTCATTCTGAATTACTGTTGGGTTGTTAGGACTTTTGTACTTTGCATTTCATTAATAAATTGTATGTCACCTATCTCTTAGCATTGCTCTTCAGATTACAAAATGTAAATTATACATGAGCACATACTTCTACCTATCTCCATATTTAAATCGCACACTAACTAAATATAGACAATATTATCCACATTACACAAATTTCAAAATCAATGGACTGGTGTACAGTCTGTGCTTTGTAACTGACACTCTTTGACTGCAATTAATCTGATTTATTCTTATGTATGTTCACATTGCCATGTGCTTTTCCTTCTGGGAATATATTCAGTTAATTAGGTTATATGCTTATTATATAGTAAATGATTAATTGAGTCATATCTTTTGCTTCAACTATAAAATAAGTTCCATATGTTCACTAATGAGTACTTCCATTTATGTCCATGGTTTTCTTCAAATTCACAAGCATAGCACAGGGTCTTCACTCATGATATAGCCTCTAAATCAACAAATGGTTATTCATTTCAGAGCAAAAATAAACTTACTTGTAAGTGAAGAAATTAGATTCTGACTTATTAGTACTTGTAATAACTAAAACTTAGATGCAAAGGGCAGTGGAAATACTTGTTTCTCAGTTACTGCCTCTGGGTGTAGCAGAAAAGTATTGAATAACTGTTTGGCTACAATTAAAATGCTTTAATTACCGAGTTTCATATTATTTCAACTAATAGTCTCACTGACTCCTTAATGTCTGCTCCAATTCCTTCCTTCTATTTTCTTCTCTTGTTTTTCTATCTCCATCCCCTTTTCTCTCTATCAACGTATCTCTTTTTTCTTCTAGCTCCCTGCCTCTCTACCTCTGTCTCTTCCTCTATGTCTGTCTCTATGTCTCTCTGTCTCTGGTCTGCCTGTGTCTCTCTCACTCTGAATATAGTTTGACTTTACATTTACTTGATAGTGCAGTGGAATGCAAGGCAGTGATGGGTAATGTGAGCCTTAAAGCTAATATACTGTGTGAGAGACAATCATGTTCTTTTAGTTATAAGAGGATCTTTAATGTCACATATAACTGTCAGACTTATGACAAGAAGAAAAAAAAACATAAAATACATAGACTCACTTTCTATATTGGTAAAAAGAAATAAATATCTTTGATTAATTTCCTGATAAAAGTTTAAGAATACTTTCGCACAGAAATCCACAGGCAGTTTAACATTTGGTGGCAAGAAGAAAAATAGCACTCAAATGACAAGTAGCAACCTGACAAATAACATACACAGTAACTGAAGACATAACTTTGTCCATAGGTAAGTGATGTACCTATGTATTTCTCTTGTCAACAATAAAATTTTGCTACAAATAGTTATTCAAAGATATTCATCAATCATGAGTTTGAATCTCAGATGTCCTTAAGTGTTTCAAATATTTTTATCATTTTCTGAAAGTTGGATTTCTCAGACAGTATCTGACCTCAATAAGAGTGTAAAAGTAGAACATATTGGAGGGATTAGGGGGACAGGAATGGAAAGATTAAAAGAAAACAAGATGGGTAAAAACAATAATAAAGGCATATAATACTATCAAATGCAAAAGACTGTGGAAAAATTCTAAGATGATCTGAATAAAAAGTAATTATTGAACACAAATTACTCTTTTATTGCTCTGACAATATAGCCACCAAGAAAATATAAATATCACATTGTGAAAAGAGAAGGATGTCATTTAAGACAGATTCATAGTTTGCTGGAACAAGAATCCTAGGAATAAAGTGGATAAGCAGGATTATTGTTGATGACTGTTATAGGCGATCAGCTGCAGTTCAAGCACTGGTCCAAGAACACAGAGTATAAAGGCCCAGAGGAATGGCAAAAAGATGGTAGTAAGAATCATCACAGATATTTAGATTATTTTGCATGGAAAGAGGCAAAGGTGTTAAGTGAACTCAAGGATGAAATAGTAAGGTGGTGAGAAAAATTATTTTCATCAAAAAGCTACTGAGCTGAAGGTGCGCTAACATTTGAGAAGGAGTCCAGAGATGATAGAAGCCTACATAAAATTTCCCAGGCAGTCTGAGAGTCACAGTATCATGGTCTATGTGCATAAAAGAAACACCCATCATAATTCAGAATACCATGATTTTCTAAGAAAATATCCTTTGATCTTTGAACTGGAAAAGCTTTTAACAAAAAATCGATGCTGGTACAAGGTAAGCTCTAGGAATCTACAAGCATGACTACAGCTAAGACTTCGATCAACTGGGGATTTGTAGGCTGAACTGATCATCTCCTGTGACCAGGCAAAACTACCAGTTGTGGGATTGGGATAAGTCAAGTTATCACATGACTGTGAACATACAGTCTGTTTGTGGGATGTGCTGGGGAAAGGGTGGCACTGAAGTTGTTTGAGTGGTCAATCAATGGCTGGTCCTGCCTGAGATGCATGCTGAAATGTGATCCTTCCCCTGACATTGCCTGGAGTGCCAGCACCCGGAATCTGGAAGGCCCTGAAACCTAGGTTAGACTGGAGATTTAAAAGTGGGGGGGATTTAATAATGCCTAAAGATATTCTGCTATACTCAGAGATTGGTGCATAGCCCAATGGTTATCAGAGTTTTCATCTAGCATTTGCTGGAAAAAGATGCAGAGATTCACAGACAAACACTAGAAGGAGCTCAAGGTATTTCTTAAATTTTGCAGGAAAATGGATGGAACTAGAAAAAAAATATTTTGAGTGAGGAAACCTAGACACAGAAAGACAATTATCACATGAGCTCCCTCATAGATACTCACTCACTCATATGTTTATAAACACAAAACAAAGAAAACCAGCCTACAACCCACAATCCCAGAGAACTTAGACAACAATGAGGACACTAAGAGAGGATTACATAGATCTGATCTACATGGGAATTAGAAAGTTAAAAAAAAAAAAGAAGACAAGATCTCCTGAGTAAAATGGGAGCATGGGGACTTTGGAGAGGGTTGAAGAGGAAAGGGGAGAGGCAGGGAGGGGAGCAGAGAAAAATGGAAAGCTCAATAAAAATAAAATAAAATAAAATAAAATAAAATAAAATAAAATAAAATAAAATAAAGGAGCTCCGGGAATCCTGTTGGAAAGGGTCAAGGAGAAAAATCACAGAATCGACTAACCTGGGTTCATAAGAATTTACAAAAAAGGAATCAACAACCTGAGAGCTTGTAAGGGACTGACCTAGGCATCCCGCATATATGTTACTGTATTGTAATGTGTGACTCTTAACAGTGGGAGCAGGGGCTATCTCTGCTTTATTTGTAGCCTTTTGGGCCCCTATTACTCATGCCAAATTCCTTCTACTTATATTGAGACCTTGCCCAGAATGAATACAAGGCCAAGTACTTAGTCTTATTGCAAGTTGAAATACCCTATTTTGTTGATATCCATTGAGAGCCTGACCTTTTCTGAATATAAATGGAGAAATGGATGGGAGGGACTTAGAGGAGAGGTGGAGTGAGGAACTGGAAGGAGAGGAGGAACAGAAAATTGCAGTTCAGGTGTAAAACAAGCAAATTAATAAAACATGCCTAGAATGTACTACTTTCTGATTATTTAAAATATATCAACTTGAAATTTATACTTAAGCTTTAAGGGGTTAGAAGAGATAGAGAGCTCACATTTGATAACATATATATATATATAATATTATAATATATAATGTATATATGTATATACACGTAATTGAAATGTCTGAAAGGTTAATCCTAATAAAGCTAGTCCAACAGAGCAACTATGTAAATGACACTCAAAACAAAAGTAGGGTCCTACTAAAATTAATGTACTGCAGAAAAAAGAAACATGCAAGTATCTTTGAACAAAATAACTAAAAACAATAAAAAATACTTCTGATCAAAAGAACATTGTGAAACTTAACGTTATAACAAAAAATATGTCTGCAATTATAGTTAAAGATATGATATTGGCAAATTCAAGAATCAAATCGAACACCCTGTTAATTTTGCATTATTACTTCATGTTACCTGTATTGATAGCTTGGTCCAGGAGATTTTTGATGTTACATAGTAGAGAAAGGATTGAGTCATGTTTGCTTTTAACTCATCAGGTAACCCCTGATGAGTTTATGGCTATATAGGCTATTTTTGTAGTTATGTTGTTAATATTTTGCCTTCCCCAATTTCTTTTCTTTTATTTCTTGATGATCTAAAATTATACATTTCAGCTCTCTTTTTTTCTTTGATAGTCTGAGTTTAATTTACTCTTAGCATTTTCATTTTTTTCGTGTGTGTGTGTGTGTGTGTGTGTGTGTGTATGTGTGTGTGTTTGTATAAAGAATTTCTCTGTGTAGTCTTGACTGTTCTAGAATTTGTTGAGTTGGCCATGCTGGCCTTGAAATCCTAGAGCTGCATCTGCCTCTGCCTATTGAGAGGTGTGATCAAAGGTGTTGGTAACCAGTGCCCTGCACTTGTAAGATTCTTTTTTTTTTACTTTATATCTTTTTATTATTAAAAATTTCCACCTCCTCCCTGCCTCCCTTTTCCCTCCCCCTCCCCACATCCCCCTCCCCACCTCTCCCTCCCTCTCTAGTCCTAAGAGCAGTCTGGGTTCCCTGCCCAGTGGGAAGTCCAAGGTCCTCCCCCCTCCATCCATGTCTATAAAGGTGAGCAGCCAAACAAACCAGGCTTCCACAAAGTCAGTCCATGCAGTAGAATAAAAATCCACTGCCATTGCCCTTGGCTTCTCAGTCTGCCTTCATTGCCAGCCACATTCAGAGTGTCCATTTTGATCACATGCTCCATCACTCCCAGTCCAGCCGGCCTTGATGAGCTCCCATTAGGTAAGTCCCACCATCTCAGTGGGTGAACACACCCCCTAGTGATCCTGACTTTCTTGCTCATGTTCTCCCTCCTTCTGCTCCTCATTTGGACCTTGGGAGCTAAGTCCAGTGCTCCAATGTGGGTCTCTGTCTCTATCTTCATCCATCACCAGATGAAGGTTCTATGGTGCTATGCAAAATATTCATCAGTGTGGCTATGGGACAAGGCCAGTTCAGGTACCCTCTCCCCTGGTGACCAAGGAACAATCTGGGGACCATTCCTTGGACCTGGGAACCTCTCTAGAGAGAAAACCCTAGCAAACCCTAAAATGGCTCCCTTAATTAAGATATTTACTTCCCTGCTCCCATATCCACCCTTCCTCCATTCCACCCATCCCATTCCCCCAAACTTTCCCTAATCCTCCCCTTCTCCCTTATCTCTACCCATCTCCCCTTACATCTGATTGAGCCTGTCACTCTGTGGAAAGCCTTCTGAGGACGCCTAGGAGGATAAACAAAGGGCACCCCTTCCTTATCCTGCAGGTGAGCCCAACAGCCTATTACCTTCTCTTCCAGGAGAACAGCCCCAGGTTGCTTTCACTGGCCCCTTCTCAGGAAGGGAAGGCCTTCTCTAACTCTAGAGGCCTCTTCTGACTCTACCTCATATCATACTGTATTTCCAGGTCCTAAATAGAGTTTTACTCAGCAGTAAAAAACAATGACATCTTGAATTTTGCATGCAAATGGATGGAAATAGAAAACGCATTACTGAGTGAGGTATCCCAGACCCAAAAAGAGGAATATGGTATGGACTCACTCATAAGTGGATTCTAGCCATAATTTAAGTACTTCAAGCCTATAATTCGTGATTCTAGAGAAGCTAAATAAGAAGATGAACATAAAGAAAATCATATAGTTATCTTCCTGGATACTGGAAGTAGACAAGGTTTTCAGACACTTGTAAGATTCTTGAGGAATGAATTCATGATACTTATTTGACTTATTTCTAAATATAATTGCTTTGATTTTTAAATTTGCCTGTAATCATTCCTTAATCCACAAGTTTCAACAATAAATAATTCAATGCATACTCAGTAAACATGTATTTATTAATTATTTTGAGTCTGCTCTGTACCACAGAGTTTCCCGGAAACATGATGTCTTTGTTTTTCTGTTTGTTTCTTAAAACTTGAAATTTTAATGAATATTCTATTAACTACATGAATCTTAGTTTATTATTTGAGAACACATTCTGTAGTCATAATTCTCTTGTGAATAGCTATTTGTCTAAGGAAAGAGGGTATGTTTTAAAATTGATGTCTGAACGGTGGGCATTGAACATACATAAATATTGTCTACTAGTGTTTGGATTGTTTTAAAATATAAGCTAGGTAATGCTGTTTCTTAGGTGCTGAATCCTTTAAACATTTTCCAAAAATAATATAGTTATTTTTGTAAGGGTTAAAAGGAAAAATGTTGAAATAACTTCCAGAAATTTTGAATTTAAAATTAATTTCTTTCTATTTTTTGCTTCACATATCTTAAAATCCATTTTTTTTTGCAAAAACATTACATTTTCATCATTTTGCATTAGATATCACTGTATCAAGGATATAACTCCTAAATTATTCTCTGAATTCTACTTGCCCTTTGTTTTTTTACCATCACCTTTGTTTTGTTTACTGTTCAAATGCTGTATCTTTGCCCATCTACTGTTTCCACACATGTTTCTAAAGTTGAATTGTGTTTTTTTTTTTTGCAGTTCAATAGCAATATAACCTTGGTATTGATACTATTCAAACTAATGTAGTTACTTATGTGACTTTGGTAGTTATATCACTAATGTATTTACTTGCATGTGATTATTATGTAGAAATGTGCTTTGAAGAAAGATTTTTTTTATTTATGTATGTACATGAAATATATCTGTAGATGCCATCATTGGATCTGAATTTCAGGTGGTTGTGAGCTGCCCTGGGTGGGTTATGGGAATAGAACTCTGATCCTCTGTCAGAGCATCATGTGATCTTTACCTGCTGAGTTCTGAAGCTGTTTCTTATTCACTGTTCTTCTATTTCATAATACATCACTTGGAAAATTTTAGACTCCATATTGATGTGTCATTAATAACACTGGATACTTTTGTTTACTTTTTCTCATGGTTCTATGTACTATATATTATATGAATATGCTATTAAAATTAATTGAAGTAATTTTGTCAGTTCTGGTAAATCCTTTTCTAATGTATTTAATTTTGCTATCCTTTTGTATAGAAAAGTATTTAAAACTTTTTCTCTGAATTCATTTGAGTACTAAAATGCTAATGATTTTCATCTAATTATCTAAGAATAACATAGGCTATTCAGTAGAATTATAGAAAACGTTTTATATTTACTTATAATTGTACTTTTCCAGTCATTTTTCTTTATGATATTACATCATTTTCCTTTCTCATTTTTCCTTCATTTCTGATTTTCTTCTATAACTTCTCTTTCCTTTATCTGTAAAATTCCTTTCCTGTAGTTCATTCCTAATTGATTACCATGTATATATTTTATTTAGTATTTTTAGTCCACTTCTCTCGGTGCTCACAAACAATAGTGTTACTTCCTCCCAGAACCCATGGACTATAAGGAGAAATCCAATCCATTCACTTACTTTTCTCCTGTGGATTAAAGATCATTTCTTGCTATTAATAAAATCAACTTTTTACTGTTTGCTTTTCTATCTAGAAATCTGATGACAGTTTAAGTCTGTATGCATTTCATGATAGCTTTCATTCAACATAATGAACCTACAAATTTATGATTTCTGGTAAAAAGAATCATTTTAAATACAAGTTTACCCATGATTAAACTTGATTTCATCTGCTGTCTTGTTCTAAGATTTTATCATACTTTGTTTGTAATATTCTAGAGCTACAGATATTTTATCATAAAAGTAGCCTGAGAGGTACTCAAGATACATCATTATTTTTTGATAATGGTTTTTGTTTGTGTCTAAGAATATTAATTTTTGCTCTCATTATTAGGTAATTTTTCTTTTTGTCAAAAACCTGTTTTTTACTTCTCTCTTATTTTTTCTTTATGCTAAGTATTGAAAAATGTTTTATTATTTGCAATTATCTTTGCTGAATCATTCTAAAGACCCGTTAAGACCTTCTAATTTTCCCCATTTGCTTAATAGTGTCTATAACTGTATGAACACATTCTTAGGATGTTTATTTTAAATCTTTTCAGATAGTTCTTACATTTCTGACATTTGTGCTCTCATTATTGTGACTGTTCATAATAATTCACATTTTCTATTGTCTTACAGCGGGATTTCTTTTTAATTAGAGCATAAGAGTTTAGCAAATAAACTTAGGAATCACTGTTCCCAATTTGAATAAGATGATTTCCCCTTGCACCAATCTAGCTGTAGAAAGAAATTTGCTATATTATTTTCTGTTAGAGTAAGATGTCCAATTTCCACTTTCAACTTCTGTTGAATCTCAGTGGAACCCAACATTTCTCAAAGATATGTTTTCTAACTCTACTCTAGGTTATAGTTATAGACTCTGCTATAATTGGGACTAGCATGAGACTTTGTTTTATGCAGGGTTCATACAAATACCATGTGCTAAAGCTTTTATGATATAGACTTCAGGGAGTTAAAAATCTTATCTATCTATTGTCCTCTGAGACCTACTTAAAGGTGTTTGTTTACTCTTGGGAGAAGGTAGAAATTTAGGTTTCACATGTGATCTCTCGTATAACTCAAAACAGTGCAGCATGTGCAATCCTTGATGCTCACTAAACTTGATTACACTGGAACTATCCTACCTTTGGTTAGATCATTCCTTTCAACTTTGCGTGGGCCAGTGTCTAAATCTGGAATCCCCACTCAGACTTTGAGGAAGTGAGAAGAGATAAGGAAAGAGTAGATTGTGTGTGTGCATGTGTGTATTGTGGGTTTGTTTTGACTTGTTTCTTTGTGTATGTTTACTTTTACTTTTGCTCAGTTTTAGTATTTGTATTTTGAAGATGTAGTTTCTCTTGAGAATGATACCCTTTCTCTAGTCCTTTAACTAGTGGGAATAGACACCTAGTGATTGTTCTCCGTGTTGCTAATTTGTTTATTGTGTTACTGCATACAATTTAATATTTTCATCATAGCTTTATTCTTCAATTCCAAATTTTAGTTCTATAAGGCAAAAGAAATTTATCAAAATTTCAACATAGTAGTTCAATTTTCTCCTAATTCTCTTCAGATATGTTTCTATGAACTCTCTCACGATGGTTAATTTTTTCACAGCACTCAGTATTGCTCACAATTTAAACTAGTTATCGGTAGCTTTCAGGCCATAGTCTATGCATTAAACAAGAATTGTAGTCTAACAGAATCACTCTATGAAATATTGTCCTTAGACTTTGTATATATTCTCATCTAAAAATAATTCTTTTTCAGAATATAGAAAACATTTATTCTGTCCTATCAACTACATACAGCTGTATGTGCTTATTGAAAAATACAACTGTTCATGATTATAAAATGTTTTTTAATGTGGATACGTCTATCAAAATGATTTTAATGCAGCAACTAGAGAAAATGATAATTTAAATTTATCATGTAAAACAGATTGTCATACCACTATCCAAGCAGGGAAGGGAATCCCAAGGCACAGCTTCAAACTTGTAAAGGACATAAAGATAACTCTTATAATTAGATAACATATTTTAATTTTCTAAGTTTGAGCATATAGTAGCAGATGGAAATTAACTTTTTTATTTAATAAGAAGCTCATGCCAAGATGATCTTCAAAGAGTAATTAAATTAAGCTTTTAGAAACATTAATATTTTGCTATCCCTATAAATATAAGTAGCATGACTTTAAAGGGATTTTTTAATAGTTAAAGAAACCAGTCCATTCTGATAACAATGAAAAAAATCTCTGAATTTGAAGATAGCTCTAGTTTCTAAATAAACATAGCTTAGCCATGCATCTAAAGATAGGTAACATGGAAATAATAATTGCTAAAGATTAAAAACTGAAGTTTTATGAAAACACACTTAAGTGTCAAGAAAATAAACAACTTTATTGTGACATAATTAAATTAAAATGAGCTTTAAATGAGTGTTTTAGCACTTTGTATCAGTTCTTATTTTATTTGTTGTGGTTTTAATAAACAGTAATTAAGTATTCTAACATGTGGCCTGACTCATTTTGGTTTGAGTTTAAACATCTATTTTACAAATTAGGTATTGGAATTCTTTTGAAAGAAGTAGGTCAATTAAAAGTTAGGAAAGCCAGGAGTCCAGATGGCATTGAATTTACCCAACTAAAATTAACTACCCTAGATTTGGCTCATTCTCATTATTCAATTATTCATGTGATACATGTGAAAATCTGGCAAATTGGAAAATTGTCTGTAATTTACCCCGTCAATGAAAGATGACTCACTTCTAATTACAGATTCAGCTAAAATAAGTATCTTTCTTTCCTCTCTAGATATTTTAAAAGCAACTGACATTGTGTTAATAAATTTAACAATCAAAGGAAGCCATACATAATTTAATGTTTTGAGGTTCTTATTCAAGAAGCAATTCAAATAAATTTAGTAAGTGTTCATTTACAGGGAAGAGCCACTACTAGTCACTAAAACAAATGTTTGTGTTTAAAACTAGAAATATGAGGAAAATGAAAAGTCCAAACTTATGTTATTCTACTCCCAAGCAGCTATATTCACCCCCCAAAAACATTTTATCATGAAGATTAATAAAGTGGGTTTTTGTATGAACGGAGTTTTACTTAAAATTAAATGTGAAAAATTCATTCTTTATATAATAATATTGAATAAAATAATGTACACACACTAAACATGTCCAATTTGAACAGGTTGCTAGTATGTGACTCTTCTTTGATTTTTAACAAAGAATACTGAGCTTTCTTGATTTTCTTCTTTATCATTATTCCATAGACAAAATTTAGAATTCTAATTTTTGTTCATTTACTGTGACACTATTCTTACTATAATCAATCACAACTGTGCATATTTTCCATCTGAAGACTCATAATAACCTCATTAAGCATAACACATGAGTTGTGTACATGGTAAATAAAAGGTTGTATCCTAATATCCTAGTATTAGGATAGGATACCAGGCCTATTTAAACCCTGTTATATATTAGTGCTGCTGTTGAAAACCATTTATAAACTACAAATATAACTTATTCAGTTGGAAATAGTGTGGCATATCCCCCAATATGTTGGGAACAGGGAACATTTGAGATGACACCAAGGATGGAAAGGATAACCATAATTTAAGTAAAACACTATCGTGGATTTTGAGACGGTATTCTCATTGTTAGATGTATTTCAAGGATCAAATAAATAGAATGTCTTGAGCCTGTGATAAGATAGAATAGAGTTGGGTGGGGAAAAATAAACTGAATGCTGAGAGAAAGGAAGACAGAGTCAAGAGAGAAGCCATGTAGCCCCACAGGAGACAGACGCTAGGTAGTATTTTACCCAGTAAGCCACAGTCATGTGACGATACACAGATTAATAGAAATTGGTTTAATTAAAATGTAAAAGCTAGCCAAAAAGAAGTTAAAACTTATAGACCAAGCAGTGATTTAAATAATATAGTTTCTGTACAATTATTTCAGGGCTGAGCAGCAAGGAACCAAAAAGCAACCTCCTTACTATAATAAACCACATTTAAGATATTTAAGTAAATGGTATCAGTATGAAATGATGCATTTCCTCAATTATTATCGCTGTTTCAATTACATAACTTCATTTAACTGTAAGAATTAAAAAAGACAAATTTTATAAATGAATAAGTAAGTAAACAATTAATGATCTCCAATGGAAGTGTGTGGTATTAAGGAAAGATTGAGTAGCAATTTTGTCTTAATTGAAGACTTCATTCTTAGAAAGACATCCCTAAAGACTCAGGGAGTTCTGAATGGATGTCCATTGTGATTGATGGAGTAAAATGTCTTCTTAGTCTTGGTCTTATTATAATTTGTGACTTTATTTTTCTAAAAATAAACTATCTTTTTTATGAATTGGATAAAAAAATATCACTGATGCAAATAATAAAGGTGTGTGTAGCCGCAGGGCGATTGGTAATGAAAAGTCCCCAGACTATCTTGATACAAAATATACAGCTTTAATAAACAGAAGTAAGACTTACAACAGCTTACACCAGAATCCAAATGATCCATCTGGACGCAGGAGCCAGGCGAAAAAAGAGAGCTAGCAGCGAGCGCTTGCTAGGTTTATAGGCAGGCTTTTGCCTGAGGGCGGCACGCCCCCAAAACAAAATATGATTGGCTGAACTCCCTTATCAGGTGTGAATCAAGTACAAAAGGTTGGAAAGTACATCTAATGTGATTATAAACATAATATATACATGAACTTAAACATTGCAGGAAACCAAATTATAAGCTACAATATGCTTTACCGGGCTTGTAATTTATTCTGTAGACCAGGCTGACCTTGAAATCAGATATCTGCCTGACTTAAGTCACAAGTTGTATTATTCCTGTCATCCTGAGATCCTATGTCCTGTCTCTCAATTTAACTTATACAGTTCAGAAGGAGAAGAAAAAGAAGGAGAAGGGGAAGGAGGAGGAGGAGGAGGAGGAGGAGGAGGAGGAGGAGAAGGAGAAGGAGAAGGAGAAGGAGAAGGAGAAGAAGAAGAAGAAGAAGAAGAAGAAGAAGAAGAAGAAGAAGAAGAAGAAGAAGAAGAGCAACAGCAACAGCAACAACAACAAGAAGAACAAGAAGAACAAGAAGAACAAGAAGAAAAAGAAACTGAGATGATGACATTAAAATTGAAAAAGATTGAAAGAACCATTATGGGTTAGCAAGAAACCAATCACCAGAGAAATTTCCAGGAATTCACAAGGATAACCTCACCTAAAATCCTAAGCAATAGAGGAGAGGGTGCCTAAACTGGCCTTACTCTGTAGCCAGATTGGTTTTAAATGTCATCACAGAACCTTCATCCTGCAATTGACAGTCGCCAGATGGCATCTCACAAATGTCTGTAATTCAAGTGCCATAAGATCCAATGGCCCATTCAGGACTCTGAGCATGACAATATGTGGTAACAAACATGCAATCCGGTAAAAAACATGTACACATAAAATAAAAATAAATAAATCTGTTTTTTTTTTAAAAAAGTAATTGCTATATGTGTTCTACTTAATAATACTATGTGTCTCAAGAGTCAAAGTCAGCAGTTTATGTTTTTTAGCCATTATTTTCAAACTACAGAATTTAAGTAACAAAGTGGTTCGCATCTGCACCTCTACCACAGAACATTCTCTGTAGAGAAGAGAGCTTGCTTATTTTGCTTGTTTGGAGGTCCTGGCTTCTACACAGCAACAACAACAGAAATAATAATCCAGGCTTCTACTTAAATAAAGGTATTAGATTGTCTCTTCAATATAATTAGTTACATAATGGATTAAAAAGTATTTTTAATAATAATAATATTAGTAAATAGAATTTTTCAGAAGAAAATATATAAGCTTAAATTAGAAATGTACCTGGTTTGCTGAACCCAGATATTATTCAAAATGTTTTTGTCTGATGTTGTTGTTTCCAGGATTTAACATATAGTTCTCTAGAGAAAGAATACACAATGCAGGGAACTAGAAAATAGGAAGGAAAAGATCCTGAACTATATACCCTTGGGATGCTGGCAAATAAATTTTTTTAAAGTGACCTACAGAATAGTAATGATTTCAAGAAAACAGATCAGTTTCCTGCCCTGAGTAATATAACCTCATAAAGAGAAATGTTGTCAGGCATAGAGATATACATTTAATGCCAGAGATTAGGAAGAAGAAACATGTTGATCTCTATGAGTTCAAGAACAGATTAGATTAAATACCACTTTATAGGCCAGCAAAGAGTTTGTATAAAAAAAAGTTCTAGAAATCACTAAACTCAATTTCAACAAAATTCTTGGTTATACATTCTTTATAAAAAATTACACAGGACTAAAGTGTGTAGCTATAATTTAGAAGGAAAGTAAATGTAATTTAAATGCCTTGTGTTTCTGTGAACATTGGAGTAAATATAGTCAAAGTTCATTTAACATGTTCCCAAAGGATCACTAAAAATAATATTTAAAACAAAAAAAAACAAGAAAAAAGTAATATCTTTGATTTTTCAGCAGAGTATTGATAAAGTTCAGAATTCCATATATTATTTTATGTGTACACACACACACAAACACACACACACATATATATATATATGAAAATGTATGCTAAAATTTTATAGTTAGAAATAGGTTTATAGCATGAACATCTGTATATATTTTGAAAACTGAAAGAAAAAGAATGAAACAGACAGTGACAAAATTTTAAAAAGATAAAAGGACAAAAACATTACTCCTAATGAATTACATCAGGTGTTCCTTGACACTAAATAACTCCACATGGATAAAGACCTCATTACAGGACTGACTTGGAACCTGATACAGAAAATCACAGAAGAAACATGTCAAAATAGAGGTAAAGGTTTTGTTTTCTGAAACTAACAGCAGTATCGCATTCACACATAAACACACACACACACACACACACACACACACACACAAGTTGAAGTACATGAAACAAAATTATCAGCCAGCAAATGCAAAAAACACTACAGTGAACCGATAGTATATTGAATGGAAAAAATTGAGTCATTTCACAAGAGACAGTTGTGAAACAATTCAAAATATATAATGAAGTATAAAATACAAACACCAAAAGACCAAGTTACTAATCAATAAATGGGCTAATTGTTTGAAGACACAATACTGAAAGGAATAAATATAAATGACCAATAAATACCTGTAATTTTTATCCTTCATAATTATCAGGATAAAGCAAACTATAAATGCTTTGAGATTCAAGAGAAGAGTAGATTATCAAAATGTTGTGCACAATCAAATGAAACTTAATATCTATTTTCCTCAATTAAATTTCATAATTGTATTAAAATATTTATCGTAGTTTTCTAAAATTATGGAACCCAATAATGTTTTCATGTTTCAAATTTCATTCTGTACTTTGCTATACATTCCATTGTAGAGAGATATAAACTGCATAGGTGCTGTGGTACAATGGTCATGTACTTTGTAAAGATTTGTCACTTGTATTTTAATAAAACACTGATTGGTCAGTAGCCAGGCAGGAAGTATAGGTGTAGTGGCCTGAACAAGAGAATTCTGGGAGGAGGAAAGACGCAGTTTACAGTCATCACCCAGATGTAGAGGAAGCAAGATGAGAATGTCTCACCAATAAAGGTACCAAACCAAATGGCTAACACAATCAAGAATTGTGGGCTAATTTAAGATGTAAGAAAGAGTTAATAAGAAGCCTGAGCTAATAGGCCAACCAGTTTATGATTAATATAGACCTCTGTGCATTTCTTTGTGAGTGAATGGCAGCAGGAACAGGAGGGACAGAAATCTCAGTCAATACATAGCACTATTTGATCTAATAATAAGACTAAATAATCAAGGCTTGTTTTAGAAATATTTTCATACTGTTTATACAAATAGAAGTTGATCTATTTCATATAGAAAACATTTGCATCACTCCTTTCACTTTTGCATGGCATTAAGATCATGTTCATGGCTATTGACTCATGTGGTAAGTGCCCTTACCTGTTGTGCTGCTCTCGGTTCTGAGAGGTTAACTCTGGATTTTCCTAGATGCATTGCCTGTGACTGCTGCAGGTTAGACTCTAAAAATGTATCAGCCTTCAAGTGTCTGTATGCTCCTCCTTGCTAGTTTTTGGAAAATGTGAAGATAGTCAAGGCTTATCTCTTTTTGGCAGTTTCTTTTAAAACTTGCTATTTTTGAGAAATTGCCACACTGCCATCCAAAGCGGCTGTACCAGCTTGCATTTCCACCAGCAATGGAGGAATGTCCCTTTACCCCATACCTCTCCAACATAAATTGTCATCAGTGTTTTTGATCTTGGCCATTCTTACAGGTATAAGATAGAATCTCAGATTTGTTTTGATTTGCATTTCTCTTATGACTAAGGATGATGAACATTTCCTTAAGTATCTTTCAGGGCAGCAATTTCTCAGAAAATCAGGAAAAAACCTTCCTCAAGACCAAGTAATACCACTTTGGGGTTTATATCCAATGGATGCTCAATCATGCCACAAGGACATTTGGTCACTTATGTTCATAGCAGCTTTGTTTGACATAGCCAGAACCTGAAACAACCTAAATGTCCCTCGACCAAGAAATGGATAAGGAAAATGAGGTACATTTACGCAGTGGAGTACTACACAGCAGAAAAAAAAAATGATGACATATTGAATTTGCAGGAAAATGGATGGAGGTAGAAAACATAATTTTGAGTGAGGCAACCCAGACACAGAAAGACAATTATCACATAAACTCACTCATAAGTGGTTATTAAACAAAAAGCAAAAAAAAAAAGCCTACAAATCACAACCCACAAAAACTTAGACAATAATTAGGACACTAAGAGAGACTTATACAGATCTAGTCTACATAGGACGTAGAAAAAGACAAAATCTCCTGAGTAAATTGGGAACATGGGAACTTTTGGGGAGGGTTGAAGTGAGGAGGGGAGAGGCAGGGAAGGGCACACAGAGAAAAATGTAGATCCCAATAAAAATAGACAACAAAAAACTCTGCTTTTTTAATTTATGGAATTCTTTAATTTTTGAAGTAATACCAATAAAATAAGACCTACTCTGGGAAGAAATAAGAGGAATAGAACGGTACAAGATTGCCTGTATTTGAATAAATTTCCAAAACTGTCCATACTGTTGCTTGATGTTTCAAAGGTTTTAAAAAAAACCTTTCTGAAAATTTATTTTACTTATAAAAATTTTCAAATGTAGTATAAGATTCCTGTCAACATTAATTTTTAGTAGAGAATAATTAAAGTGTTAATAACTACAATGAATTGAAACACAGATTTGTTTTCCTTTGTGTTCAATGTCAATATATTTTATGCATTCCTAGAAGCATATCAACTTTCTATATTGACCCAGGATTTTCAGGTAATAAGATATTAAGTCATGTTGCAGTATCTAACACTGACTGCTTTTAATTATTTGAGAAATGGACTTTCTATGTAAAGATCATCAGTGGAACCAATGTGACACATTGTGTGATTAAGATTACCCAAATTTTGTCTTTTTACTAGTTTAGTTATACCATTTTCTCTCTGTTTCTCCAACTCTGCTATAGAATAATAAAGTAGCAATCTTCTTTTGGATATGCTTAACATGTCCACATATGCACCTACAAACCTTTATTGTTCACATCCCTAAATTGGTATTTCTTTCTTTATATCTTTCCTCTTCAAGTTATGCAAAATGCACTGAGGGAGATGAGATGAGAAATTAGGTCGAGAGAGGCAAATAAGCACTTTAATTATAACACAATATAATTCAACTATAAATATTAAATCAATATTGCAACTGCATGCAAATACTTTAATCACAGGAACCATAATATCTAAACAACAATCAGGAAATATATAAATCCTACTTACAGCTCCTATATATCCACTTTCTCATCATAAATTCATTTCAGCACAGGGAGCATGATGTGATATGCTGATACATTTGCTTCAAAATAACTGTTTTCAGTTATTTTGCACTGACTCTTGACTGCAGCCAGAAACCAAGTAAGAGTGCCAAGCAACTAAAGAGTAATCCCCAAATCCCATTCAAGTGAGCCATGCATTGTTGTGGTTTAAAGATGTTAGAGATTTATTTTAATCTTGAATATCAAGAAAGCATTCTCAGAAGTCACAGCGCTTCAACGTTGCCTTGAAAACTGACAAGGATTTTCATAAATGAGTAATGTGAAAAGCATTCAAGGCTGAAAAAGAGAATCGGACACAGACATGGAAAAATGGAAGCACAGAGCATACTGATGGGGCTGAGATTGATGCGAGGAGACTGGAGAAAGTGTGGGGAGGTATGCAATAACACTTAAAAAGTTGGCAGCAGTATATGATCATTAAGAGCTAGATGTTTGGAACATAAAAGAGAAGAAATGGCACTTGTCAGGTGTAATCAATGAATGTTAACGAAAGTTATATCAAAATACAGAGAAAATACAATCAACAAACTATGAATTTTTTTGAATGTTGTTTAAAATTACATTTCCTCTGCAATAATAAAAATTGACTAATGCCGAGATATGACGAGGAGAATCGTAGGACGGAGAGACAGAGTGGGAAAGTGTAATAGGAGACTGCTTTTTTGTTTCCTGGCCACCTAGACATAAATAATCACACAAAACTCTAATTACAATACTGTGTGGCCAATGATTTAGACATACTATTAGCTAACGCTTACATCTTAAACTAACACATTTTTATTATTTTATATTTCAATATGAAGCACATGGTTTGCTACCACTTGCTTTTTGGTTTGCTACATGACTTCTCCGTGACTCCACCTTCTTTCCTCCTCTATCTTTCTTGAATTTTCTGCCTTGTTATATTTTACCCTGACATAGGTCAAAGTAGTTTCTACCTTAATCAATAGTAATAAAACATTCATAACATACAGAGAGGAATTCCATATCAGGGGTGCGGGGAGATACTGGGTTAAAACGGACAGTGTAGAGACAAAACAAATGCATTTTATTCTCAAAGATTTAAAAAAAAAAGGTATAAACATGAAACATGGTAAAACCATGTGGGCATTGTCAGCAAAATTTTTCTGTACATCACATTAGATTAAAAAAATTTAAAAACTCAAGTTCGTGTAACTAAGCACATATAATATGTTCAAGTAACCAACTACATTTGAAACTGTGCCAAACTTTAACAGACTATGATGATCTTTTTTAAATTGTGTTTCTACAAATTTAAATATAATGATTATCATAAGAATTCCTACATAGTTTAAAATTAGCTATAATTTAGAGATATTGTAAAATGGAATGAATTTCAAAGAGCTAAAATAATACTTGGAATGGCAGCCAAGTGAAGAGAAGTCAAAATATAGAATTTCTAACAATACTTTTATATGATCTCCAGAGATATATGGGGGAAAAGATACTTCATGCTTCAAAGTGATCTCCTAAATATAACCACCCAACCAGAAGTCTCTGAAACAAAAAAAGCAGCCTGTGTTCAGAACTCTCAGCTGTGGATTCAGTCACATCGCAGATTGCCCTCGTTCCCTGAAACAGGATATGAAATAGACCTTGGATTGTCACATTGAACTTCTTTCTGTGCCCCTTCAATACTCTTAGACCTTTTTATTAAATGTTTCATCCCAATATCATTGAGATCTTTCAGTTCAAGAAGTAAAAGGGTATTTTAAGGAAATAACAAACATTTCTACAATGAAGGTTTAGAAAGATTGAACCAAATTCTTAAATATCTGTTTGTATCATCTGCTAAAAGAAGAAAGACATGAATATAGATTTCTTTCCATCATTTTTGCAAGGGTACACAGTATGTGATAAGGTACTTACCTACACCCTGCCATTAAATTAGAGATATTCAACATTTTGCAACACAGTGGGTCTGTTCTGATAATATGTGCTTTAAAGTCTTAGTATGTAGCCATTCTATTCACTTGGAGTTTAACTATACAAATCAAATTAAACAATATGCCCTTATAATAAAAGTAAACAATGTATCCTTGTAACAACAGCTATATTGTGATCAATTGCAACTTCTAACTGGTGCAGTGAGTTCTAATTTATGAATTATGTTAAAATAATTTCTCAGCTTACAGTGAGAATAGCTAATTACAAGTCATTTACATCTAATATGAACACAACAATTTTAAATATGATATAAATATGCTGTAGTCTAATACCTTAAATAGATGGGAAGACTTTAATGTCCTCTAGAAAAACTGAAGATGAGCTGTATAAACCAGGCCAAAACACAAGGTCATGTTTATTCTGATATACCAAGGCAATAGGTAAAATAAACAGATAAAAGTAAAAGAAATAGGTGTAATATGTAAAGAAGAGAACCAAAAAAGAGAACAGAAGGCACAATAAAGAGTGGGGAGCAAGGAGATGTAAGACTAATAAACTGATTAAGTTGAACCAATTTTAAATTTAAAGGAATTTTATATATGTTTTAGGAAGGGAAAACTTTCTAAGTAGATTTGATTATCAAAGAAATGTACAAATAAGGATTTTTTTAAAAAAATACTTATAATAGACTTCTAGCAGAGGGCCATCGGAGGGGTGAGTTTGCTTCGGCCCGTGGCAGGGTCCCGGTGAGGAGGAGCTCGGACTTTCCCCGACCCCATAGACTCCCAGGTCACCCTGCAGTGTTGGCTTTCCCCTCCTGCCTGCCATCCCAGCTCCCATCCAGGTACGAATTCCTATATTTCTCCCTTCCCCCTGGGGCCATAAAATTTCCCCAGCTCAGCTGCTTTGCAAGCTGGGCCTGGGCTGTAGGCGCATCCCAGCAGGAAACAGTTCCTGGGTCTTAAAGGCCTCCCTGAGGACAGGTGGATCAGGTGTCAGCTCAGCAACATTCCTGACCAGCAGGGGCCCTGACTTCTAGCCTAGGGCCATCAGAGGGGTGAGTTTGCTTCGGCCCATGGCAGGGTCCCAGTGAGGAGGAGCTTGGGCTTCCCCCAACCCCTAGACTCCCAGGTCACCCTGCTGTGCTGGCTCCCCCCTCCCGCCTGCCATCCCAGCTCCCAACCAGGTACAAATTCCTATATTTCTCCCTTCCCCCTGGAGCCATGAAATTTTCCCAGCTCAGCTGCCTTGCTAGCTGGGCCTGCATTGTAAGTGCATCCCCGAAAGAGGGAGTGCCTGTGCTTCAATAGCCTGTCTGAGGAAAGGTGGGCATACTGTCAGTGAAGTCCCTGCCCAAGAAGGGAACCTGACCCGGTACCCGAAGTTCCAATAGAGAGCATTTGATGTAAGAGATGGGCAGATGCCAAGGCAAGACCTCATCCAACAGTCTGAAAAACAACATGAAAACACCAGATCCCAAGGACCCTACAATAGAAGGACTAGAACACCTTAACCCAGAAGAAGAGGGAAAAAGTGCTATTATGAAAACAACAGAGTCCTTTAAACAGGATATGAATAACTCCCTTAAAGAACTGGATGAGAAATATAACAAAAAGTTTGAAGAAATGAGTATAGAAATGGATGAGAAATATAACAAAACGTTTGAAGAAATAAGTAAATCCGTGAATGAGACCCTGAGAAACTAAGAAAAAAACAATCGAACAGATAAAGGAAACAGTTCAAGAATTGAAAACTGAAATGGAGGCAATGAAGAAAACACAAACCGAAACCGGCTGGATATGGAAAACCTAAGTAAACGAACGGAGACTACAGAATCAAGCATAAACAATAGAATACAAGAGATAGAAGAACAAATCTCAGATTCTAAAGATACCATAGAGAAAATAAATGCTCTGGTCAAGGAAAACGGCAAATCCAACAAATTCTCGTCACAAAACATTCAGGAAATCTGGGACACAATAAAAAACCAAATCTAAGAATAATAGGGATTGAAGAAGGAGAAGAACTGCAGATCAAAGGCCCAGAAAATATATTCAACAAAATTATAGAAGAAAACTTTCCCAATCTAAAGAACGATATTCCTATGAAGGTTCAAGAAGCATACAGAACACCGAATAGACTGGATAAAAAAAAAATCCCCTCGCCATATAATAATCAAAACACAAAACATCCAGATTAAAGAAAGAATATTAAGAGCTGCAAAGGAAAAAGATCAAGTAACTTATAAAGGTAAACCTATCAGGCTTACACCGGATGTCTGTATGGAAACCATGAAAACCAGAAGATCCTGGATAGAGGTACGCAGAAACTAAGAGACCATGGATGCAAATCCAGACTACTATACCCAGCCAAGCTATCGTTCACTATCAACGGAGAAAACAAAATATTCCAGGATAAAAATAAATTTACACAATTTGTTGCCACAAATCCAGCCTTACAGAAAGTAATAGAAGGAAAATCGCAACCCAAGGAATCCAACATTGCCATCACTGCCCACAATAACCCAGACATTTAGCGACAATCAAAACTCAAAGAAGAGAAACAGACAAACTCTAATACACACACACACACACACACACAAAATAATAGCTGGAATCAACAACCACTGGTCATTAATATCACTTGATATTAATGGACTCAATGCACCTATAAAAAGGCACAGACTAAGAGATTGGATATGAAAACAGGATCCAACATTCTGCTGTTTGCAAGAAACACACCTCAACCACAAAGATAGACATCTACTCAGAGTAAAGGGTTGGAAAAAGATTTTCCAAGCAAACGGACCTAAGAAACAAGCGGGTGTGGCCATTCTAATATCTAACAAAACTGACTTCAAACTAAAATCAATCAGAAGAGATGGAGATGGACATTTTATACTCATAACAGGAACAATTAATCAGGAGGAAGTCTCAATCCTGAATACCTATGCCCCTAATATAAAAGCACCCACTTATGTAAAATAAAAACTTTTAGAACTCAAGGCAGTCATCAAACCACACACACTAATAGTAGGAGACTTCAACACACCTCTCTCACCAATGGACAGGTCAATCAAACAGAAACTCAACAGAGAAATAAGAGAATTACTAGAGGTAATGTATCAAATGGACTTAACAGATATCTCTAGAACATTCTACCCAAAAAGGAAAGAATATACATTCTTCTCTGCAGCTTATGGAATCTTCTCGAAAATTGACCACATACTCGGTAACAAAGCAAACTTCCATAGATACAAAAAAATATTAGTAACTTCCTGTGTGTTGTCAGATCACCACGGAATAAAGTTAGAATTCAATAACAATTCTAGCACCAGATAGCCTACAAACGTGTGGAAGTTGAACAGTCAACTTCTGTATCATCCCTGGGTCAAGGAAGAAATAAAGAAAGAAGTTAAAGTGTTCCTTGAATTTAATGAAAATAAAGACACAATATACTCAAATCTATGGGACACAATGAAAGCAGTGCTAAGAGGAAAGTTCATAGCACTAAGTGCCCAATTAAAGAAAACGGAGAAAGCACATATTGGAGACTTAACAGCACACCTGAATGCTCTGGGAAAAAAAAGAAGCAGACTCTCCCAGGAGGAGTAGAAGATTGGAAATAATGAAACCGAGGGCTGAAATCAACAAAATAGAAACACAGAAAACAGTCCAAAAAATCAACGAAACAAAAAGTTGGTTCTTGAAGAAAATCAACAAGATTGACAAACCCCTAGCCAAACTAATCAAACGGCAGAGAGAGAACACTCAAATTAATAAGATCAGAAATGAAAAGGGGGAACAAAACAACAGACATAGAGGAAATTCAGAGAATCATTAGATCTTACTACGAAAGTTTATATGCCACAATGTTGGAAAATGTACGAGAAATGGATTGGTTTTTAGATAAATACCATTTACCAAAGTTAAATCAAGACCAGGTGAACAATGTAAATAGACCTGTTAGTCGCGAAGAATTAGAAGCAAATATCAAAAACCTCCGGACCAAAAAAAGCCCAGGGCCAGATGGTTTCAATGCAGAATTCTATCAGAACTTTCAAGAAATGCTGATACCTATACTCCTTAAGGTATTTCACAATACCTTATATTGTGAATATAAATATAAATTACATATTAATTTATATAAAATTAATATATATTAAATATAAATTAATATAAAAACAGAAGAGTCATTGCCAAACTCTTTTTATGAAGCTACAGTTACCCTGATACCCAAACCACATAAAGACACAACCAAGAAAGAGAATTACAGGCTAATCTCACTCATAAACATCGACGCAAAAATTCTAAACAAAATCCTGGCAAACCGATTCCAAGAACACATTAGAAAAATTATCCATTATGATCAAGTAGGCTTCATTCCAGAAATGCAGGGCTGGTTCAACGTACACAATTCCTTCAATGTAATCCATCATATAAATAAACTGAAAGAAAAAAACCATATGATCGTCTCATTAGATGCTGAAAAAGCATTTGACAAAATCCAACATCCCTTTATGATAAAGGTGTTGGAGAGATTGGGGATACAAGGATCATACCTAAATATAATAAAAGCTATTTACAGCAAGCCGACAGCTAACATCAAACTGAACAGAAAGAAACTCAAAGCCATTTCATTGAAATCAGGAACAAGACAAGGCTGTCCACTCTCCCCATACCTCTTCAATATAGTGCTAGAAGTTCTAGCAATAGCAATACGACAACATAAGGGGATCAAGGGGATACAAATTGGAAAGGAAGAAGTTAAACTCTCGTTATTTGCAGACGATATGATAGTATACATGAGCGACCCCAAAAACTCTACCAAAGAACTCCTACAGCTGATAAACACCTTTAGTAATGTGGCAGGATACAAGATCAACTCCAAAAATCAGTTGCCCTCCTATACACAAAGGATAAAGAAGCAGGGAGGGAAATCAGAGAAACTTCACCTTTCACGATAGCCACAAATAGCATAAAATATCTTGCGATAACTCTGACCAAGGAAGTGAAAGACCTATTTGACAAGAACTTTAAGTCTTTGAAGAAAGAAATTGAAGAGGATACCAGAAAATGGAAAGATCTCCCTTGCTCTTGGATTGGGAGGATCAACATAGTAAAAATGGCAGTTTTACCAAGAACAATCTATAGATTCAATGCAATCCCCATCAAAATCCCATCAAACTTCTTCACAGACCTTGAGACAATAATAATTAATTTTATATAGAAAAACAAAAAACCCAGGATAGCCAAAACAATCTTATATAATAACGGAACGTCTGGAAGTATAACCATCCCTGACTTCAAACTCTATTACACAGCTAAAGTATTGAAAACAGCTTGGTACTGGCATAAGAACAGAGAAGTCGACTTATGGAATCGAATAGAAGACCTAGATATTAACCCACAAACCTATGAACACTTGATTTTAGACAAGAGGGCTAAAGTTATGCAATGGAAGAAGGAAAGCATCTTTAAGAAATGGTGCTGGCATAACTGGATGTCAACCTGTAAGAGAATGAAAGTAGATCCATATCTATCACCATGCACAAAAATCAAGTCCCAATGGATTAAAGACATCGACATTAATCTGCCCACTTTGAACCTGATAGAAGAGAAAGTGGAAAGTAGTCTACAATACATAGGCACAGGAGACCACTTCCTAGGTAGAACCCCAGTAGCACAGAAAATAAGAGAATCAATGAATAAATGGGACCTCCTGAAACTGAGAAGCTTCTGTAAAGCAAAGGACACTGTCAGTAAGACAAAAAGGCTACCTTCTGACTGGGAGAAGATCTTCACCAACCCCTCATCAGATAAAGATCTGATCTCCAAAATATACAAAGAACTCAAGAAACTAGACAATAAAACTCTAATTAACCCAATTAAAAAATGGGGTGTTGATCTGAACAGAGAATTCTCAACGGAAGAACTCTGAATGGCCAAAAGACACTTAAGGTCATGCTCAACATCCTTAGCGGTCAGGGAAATACAAATCAAAACAACTATGAGATACCATTTTACACCAGTCAGATTAGCTAAAGTCAAAAACACCAATGATAGCCTATGCTGGAGAGGATGTGGAGAGAGGGGAACTCTCATCCATTGTTGGTGGGAATGCAAACTTGTGCAACCACTGTGGAAATCAGTGTGGCGGTTTCTCAGGAAACTGGGAGTCTACTTCCCTCAAGACCCAGCAATTCCACTCTTGGGAATATACCCAAGAGATGCTCTATCATACCACAAAAGCATTTGTTCAACTATGTTCATAACAACACTATTTTAGCCAGAACTTGGAAACAACCTAGGTGCCCCTCAATAGAAGAATGGTTAAAGAAGGTGTGGAACATATATACACTAGAATTTTACTCAGCGGTAAAAAACAATGACATCTTGAATTTTGCATGCAAATGGATGGACATAGAAAATGCTTTACTGAGTGAGGTAAGCCAGACCCAAAAAGAGGAATATGGTATGTATTCACTCATAAGTGGATTCTAGCCATAATTAAAGGGCTTTGAGCCTATTATTCGAGATCCTAGAGAAGCTAAATAAGAAGGTGAACCTGAAGAAAATCATGTACTTATCCTCCTGGAGACTGGAAATAGACAAGAGTCCCAGGTAACCTCGGGTGCATGGGGGAGTGGGTGGGAGGGTTGTTGGAAGGGGAGAGGGTTAGAGAGAAGGGAGTGGGGGAGGAATGGGGAAAACTCGGGGGACTGAGATGGGGGGAGGGAGGAAGAATGGATATGGGATCAGGGAAGAATATATCTCACTCAACTAAGGGAGTCATTTTAGGGTTTACAAGAGACTTGATTATAAATGGGATCCCAGGTCCAAGGAGAGATCCCCAGATTGTTCTCTGGACAGAGGAGAGGCTGCCTGAACCGGCCTTGGCCTATAATCATACTGATGAAGATTTTGCTTATCATCATAGATCCTTCATTCGACGATGGATGGCGATACAGATGGAGACCCACATTGGAGCACCGGACTGTGCCCCCCCCCCCCCCCGTGGTCCAAATGAGGAGCAGAAGGAGGAAGAACATGAAAAAAAAAAAAAAAACTCAGGACCGCGAGGGGTGCGATCACCCACTGATACAAGGGGACTGATCTAATGAGAGTTTACCAAGGCCAGTTGGACTGGGACTGAACAAGCACGTGATCCAACCAGATTCTCTGAATTTGGCCGGTTTCTCTGAATGTGGCTGGCCTGGAGCCTTTCTCAAAAGCCATTGACAATGACACTGGGACTTGTTTCCTCTGCATATACTGGATTTTTGGGATCCAGTCTGTTTCGATGCTCACCTTCCTGGACCTGGAGGGAGGGGGGAGGAACTTCAACTTCCCACAGGGCTGGAAGCCCTGACTGCTCTTAGGGATGGAGAGGGAGGAGGAGGGGGAGGGGGGAGTGGGAGGGTGTTGGGAGGAGGGGCGGAAATGGAAACTTTCATAATTTAATAAACTTTGAAAAAAAATACTTATAATAAAATACCAGCTATCTTTGTACTAACTTCTATTTCATATAATATTGTTCACAGAAATAGCGTTTCATCATCCTCTCATTACAGATATTTCTGTAGATAATTTCTGTGTAGTTCTTATTTTTCTTATAACTGTTTGAGATATAGGTACTTTAGTGATGGTTCCCATACATGATAAAGAAAGTGAGATTTAGCAGGATAAATGAATGTATAGGGGTCCAGAGCCACGAGGAAATCATCATTCTAACACAGTCTGGTCTGATTTCCTGTTCACATTGCTTCAGCTTTATGCCTTTGTTCTGTCGATATGTGAATATCTAAATAGATAAAATAGCTTTAAACGTTTATTATCAACATCAGGAAACAGGAAGCAGGGGAGCTCGCAGAGCAGTTAAGGATTCTTGCCTGGCTTGCAGTGGACTAAGTTTTTTTTCCACCACACACAAGGTCACTCACAACCATTTGCAATTCCAGTTCCAAGTATCTGACACCCACTTCTGACCTCCATGGGGTCCACATTCTCAACATGCATGCAAACAAAATATTCATACACATAAAATAATACAAAAATATCAGATTTCAAGATAATAAAATATATGGTTATATCATTTGATTAATTACTTGATCTTTGTTTGCTAAGTGAAATTCTCTTTAAAGGAACTGGTAATAATGTTAAGCAGCTTCTCAGATCGTAGCTTTTTCATTTAGTATGATTCATTTGTGTATCACAATGTTGCATGTGATAGGTTTCTTAAGATTTAAAAGAATGCTTAAAAATTGATTGATTTTTTTCAGGAGAGCAAACTATGCTAAAAGTAAAATTTTGAAGAAAATAAGAAATTTGGGAAATATCCTCAAATGGTATGATTTCTAAGATATAGAGAAAATGCAAACAGTGATAAACAAGGAATAAAGTTCCTGAAAATATATAGATTTAGAAAATATTAGGAGATATTAATATTTTATAAAAAAACTAAAAGAAAGAATACTAGGGAAAGAGTTAGGAACAGCCATTTGAGGCCTCAAGATATCTGTTTGGTGAACTGCATTCTGAGAAAAATTTCAGAGGAACAGAAAAATTAAAAATGCTCTTTGACAAAATAAATGATACAGGAAGAATTAGAAGGTGAAAGAGCTGAATGTATCTAAAGGGAGGAAAGGGAAAGTGATGTATTTCTATTTCAATCAAAAGCATTTGAAAATAAAATAATACATGGGCTAATGTGTAAATTTTGAAAAAGTGTAAACGTCCACCAACCATCATTACGCTTAGAGGGAGAAAATAAAGACAGTTTGTTATAAGTAATTCACTATCCTTTGAAAAGACATTTCTTAATTAAATTTAATGTCATGCCCTTTTATTAAGAACACAGAAAGTGATGTCATTTAGAAACAGTACTTAACCTAAAATGAGATTTAATTATGAATTGTGATGTATAATTGTTTTAGAATAATGATGGAGAAATTTAATTTAATGCTAAGGTATGGATAATTTTTTAGAACTAATTGTTTGCCGTGAATTTTGAGAAACATGAAAATTATTTGACTTCTGTTTTTAAATACCAACTCTTTTAAAGTTTTCAATTACATTTCTTCTCAACATAAATAGTTATGTTTTAGTACATATTCTTAATTTGATAATGCTGGAAATTAGAGAATGTACAACATAGTTTATGCAATTTCAGGACAAGAAAAAGAATGAAAAATACTAGGTGTTTTCTACACCATTAGATTTTATATAAAAAAAGGAAAGATTTAACACTGCCCTCTAACTTCCTATGCAGGCTTTCTGCATGATTTATCTGTCAATTGCCATAACTCACTTCAGAATGTTCCTCTTTGTGGTATCATTGAGCGATAAACAGTCCCCAATGTGATGTGGTTTCTAGATTGGCCGTATATAGTTTTCTTGCAGTCCCAAGTAAGTCCTTTTACAGTGTTTTCTACACAGATGTCAGTGTCTATAATCACTAGCTCTTGCCTCTTGGACTATGACATTTAGATAAGCAGGTTTACACACGATAAACCCTGTTCAACTCATATTCTATTAGGCAGAAATAAGTTGCATAGACAGATGTATTCACTACCAGGAGAGAGGAGAAATTACTTGTCAGGAGAAAAGAATCTTGCCTGCCTTATTGTTGCCAAGCAAACTCAGACACTTTTTATGCTAGACACCAGTCTATCCCTGTGTTGTATGCTCAGTCTCCAAAAAGGTTTGGTTTTGATGACCGAATAATAATCAGGGCCAGAAACACATGTTGCTTAAAATATAAGAGAATTAGAAGGTTATATGGAGTCCTGTACGTAGTAATGTTTCCAAATGTGACTTTTCTCTTTTGCTTACTAATGTCATTCCCTACTTTACATGACCCATATTATTTGTTTTCCTCCTAATTCAGTTGAAAAGCCTCTACCATCCCTTATATTCCCTGTCCACACTCTACATGAAAGATCTTACTATTTTTCATTTAATTTTATTCATATTAATATTCTCTCTTAAAGGTAATTATGATATATTTCACACAGCTTTTTTAAATTTCTTTGTACTTTATATAAATTCCATATTAAAAATTTGCAGGAATGTAGATTATATTTGACTTTGCTCTGAGCACCAGAAACAATGCAAATTATTTAATATTTACTGTGGGATGATTGCATTTCAGACTTAGAAGGAGGGAGACCATGAAAAAGGAAATCAGGACCTCGAGGGGTGCGTTCACCCTCTGATACAAGGGGACTGATTGAATGAGAGCTCACCAAGGCCAGCTGGACTGGGACTGAACGAGCATGTGATCAAACTGGAGTCTCTGAATGTGGCTGACATGGGGGCTGACTGAGAAGCCATTGACAATGGTACTGGGTCTTGTTTTGTCTGCATGTACTGGCTTTTTGGGATCCTAGTCTGGTTGGATGCTCACCTTCCTATACCTGGAGGGAGAGGGGAGGAACTTGAACTTTCCACAGGGCAGGAAACCCTAACTGCTCTTAGTACTGGAGAGGGAGGAGGAGAGGGAGTGGGTGGGAGGAGGAGAGGGAGTGGGGGGAATGGGAGGGTATGGGGAGGAAGGGAGGAAGTGGAAATTTTTATAAACAAATAAATAAATTTGAAAAAAAGAAAAGATTTTCAGAATAATATATTAACATATTTGGACATTAATCATACTCATGATCAACCTCAGCAACAACAGGATACTGATACAATATAAAAGTATATTGGAGCGTTACATGACAAAATGTTTAGTCCCATTATCTGTATGCCTGCAGGCAAGAAAAAAGAAGGTTAATATCATATTGCAATGAATGTCAAAATGTGACATTGAAACTTCAGTAGTTATTTGTTCCTGTAGTGCATGAAACTAGGTCACAGACATCCTGGATACCAAGGAGGGAGCTACAGTTCATTTCACCCCAGAGATGAGAAAATGGTGGCCCTTAGAAAACAGGCTTCTTGCCCAAGGTTATTCTAGTTCATCTTCAATACAGGTAGTTTGTCGTTAGAAGCTTTTCTCTTAATTGTTATTGTTATTATGATGTATAGGCAATGAATTTGAAGAGAAACAAAGTTCTGCTGACAACAGAGAGATGAATTTCATAGCAAAAGAAAGAAGAGGTTGTGATTGTGCACAGAAGGTATAAGAAAGTGAATATAAATGGCTGCAGGGAAGCACCCGCCTAAGATCAATACGTTTTCATAAAAATCTGACAGCACAGTGATACAAAGCTTAAGGTACCTGCAGGTCCGCAAATCCCCAACACCCATAGCATTGTTTGCCAAAGACACATCAATGGTAATATGCTACCTGCTTGTAACTTATGATAGAATCACTGACGCTTATGCCAAATACATTCCAAGCTTACCACTTTAAGTATTCTCATATATTCAAAACAGGTATAAAAGGATTGACCTTAAAAGTTAGTTTTTGTGATGCTTTGGTGTCACTGACGTGCTAAATCGTTTCTATCGCTGTTTACCGTTCATTTTTCTCCCCTCTCAGCAGTCCCTAGTCTGTGGATCATCTTTGGAATAAGAATATCATGTAACCTATGCAAGATATTAAATTGGAAAAAAAATGTATAAAATTGGATTTACTTGTAATGGTCTCAAACTCAACCATTCCCTGGTGAAACACACTTTTTTTGCAATTCATTTGCCCGTCCCCAGGGCTGTATCCCTATCCATAGACAGCCTTGCTTTTTACTTCACAATAGAAAGTGAGACTGTTGTGTAGAAAGTCCTTGAAGTTCTTCACCTATTGCGAAGTTCACAGCAGTAGATTCCATGTCTCTTCTCTTTTTCAAGCCTCTGGAAAAAAATGTTGATTATCTCTCCCTTTGCAATCCATGCATGGGATCTGTGTCCAGGTCCAATTTTCATCATTCCAGTTCCTCCATATTTTCAGTCTTGATCATCTCTTAGTCATAAGGTAATCATTCTTAACAAAACCAGATGGTATGAAAACATATTCAAATGTTGCCATTTTAGAAAGCAATACATTTTAAAAACAAATGTACATTCACTTTTGTTGCTGCCCATGTGCACGAGATATGTTTCAAATTTCTGTCTGTTCTATTCATACACCATTAGATCTCTACACAGATCTTTCTTCTTTGAATCATTTTTGGTGTGAGTGGACAGACTGTCATCCCTCCATTCCTTTTTTCCTAGAATTTATTGTTATCTTCTGTTCCAGTCAATTTGTATTAAAAAGCAAGGAAAATCAAAGCGTTAGCCTGTGAGAATGAAGGCTGATACCATTCATGAACTTAATACCATTACCTAGGTATGAATGAAAAAAATGTATTTTTATTTAAAGAAACAAATGGACCTATGCTCTTGTACTAGCCTTCCAAGTATTGGTATACAGGCCATGCCATCTTAGTCTGTTTAAAATCTTTTAAAATCAAAGATATTTAATATGTGCAACATGATATTAAAGAAAATCTCACTTCATAAGGGAACATAGTATTTGACTATGAGAATGTAACTTCATTCCATTGTGATATGAGAAAGAAAAAGCAACTAAACAGGTCTTGGTATTTTGGTGCACCTAAGATGAAGAACAATCATGTGACTCTAAGTGTGGTGATGAAAAAATTGCCAAGTATACCAATATCTATTTCTTTCCATTCTTGTCTGGAAGCACAGTAACAAACTTTCTCCTATTCGCTTTCTGATAAGTCACATTGTCCTGTCATACATGATAGAACACAACAACTGACCACGCAGGCACACCTGAAAAATGCATCTGGGAAGAAAAAACATTCTTAAATGATTCTTACCCACAAAATTATAGTTATGGTTAAGACAGCTTAAAGGGTATCAGCTTAGGCATTGGTGTCTTAGAGTTTCTAAGACGAGAAGCATTATGCTCTGCCATAAGCATCATGCCAGCCTTTGCAAAGCATTTCAAGAATGGTTAGATGAATCCTGAGTAGTAGAGCTTAAATTACTTATGTATAGCACAGTAGAAACTCTTATACAATGTCTAATAATGTATAATTTTAGACTTGAGGCTGTATGGCTGCCAGCAATAACATAACTGTTACCAAAATATCCCAATAATTAGTTTTCAAGATGTAATGAGGCACCCCATTCATATCATTTCCTTAAATGAATTCCTAAAATAGTTGACGATGTAACTTGAAATTTTTTTAAAGTACCAAAAATCTTAAATTATTTGCCTAAAACAAATTTGAGTTCCAAAGGTCTGTGTATCAATTCCAAGTTTGTGCTACATTAATAGTCTATTTGAATTGTACATTAGACACAGATGTCTGGGTAGTCTACCAATTACAGTAGATGTATTTATTTAGACTGCATAGATGGTTCATCTCTTTCGTATGCATGATTTAGTCCATGAGTATTAGCTAACAACAAACTGCAAAGACTAGTGCTATCTCCCAAAATACATTAATTTTTGGTAAATTCTAAAGTAACTATTACTATTTTAATGGCTATCATAACAGGAACAATAATAGACTAGCAATTATTTCACTTGAATGGCAAAGAATCAAAGGATAGTAATAAAGATTCTTGTTTGTTTGTTTGTTTGTTTCATTTTATGAGACAGGGTTTTGCTGTGCAACTTTGGAGCCTGGCCAGGCACTTTGTCTGTAGACCAGTCTGGCCTCAAACTCACAGAGATCTACCTGCCTCTCCCTCCCACGTTCATGAGCCATCAATGCCCAGCAATTTTTTTCAAGCATGGTTGAGGTACTTAGTGTTCAAATGTGAGAAGAGACGTGTCCATATAGAACCACAACAGTTTTAAACAACAAAAACTAAAAATTCTAGCTAGAAAAATTACACAGAAGATAATAAAGTTGACTCTAGTTTGAGCTGTTATGCATTATTATAGCTGAGGAAATAACAAATGACAATGTTTAACACATAATATCATTTTTTGAGAAGAGACATGGCGAAAAACATGCAGAATGATTCCTGACTCTTTTTTTAAGCTTTTTTACACATCTGCACTAAGGCTGGTTAACAGTTTTGTGTGGCTCAGTGTTATAACTCATGTCACTGAGATTACACAGGAAAGCAAGACCAGTGTGACAAATATGACAGAATCACAAGACAGCTGGATAATTACTGCTCTTGAAAAGCCTTCAGCAACATGTACGACAGTGCAAGAGAAATTTTCTTCACCACTTCAAGGTGTGAGTGCTAAGTGATAAACACGAAACTCAAAAAAAAAAGGTACCTAGAGTAACACAACCTGAATTCCTACTATAATAAATAAATTGGTTTTTGGAAGAAATCCAAGGTACTATCACAAGTTCATCCATTTGGCATACAGAAAGGAACTGTAAAGAGTAAATAAACAAGTGCAAGTGATTGCGCTCATGACTACTAGAAGGTAGTGTGCAACTGAAATCAATCATGACTTGTTCCAAGTTAAAAAAAAACAGCTGAAAAAGTATATATACTTAAGGCCAATGAGATGGATTAGCATTTGCTGCTTTGCTTGACAGCCGTAATTAGATTCCCAAGTCCCATATGTTGGAAGGAGACAAATAATTTCCACGAGTTGTCCTCTGATCTCCATATGTGTGTCTGCATATTAATTAAATGTATTATTTATTAAAAGCACAACAAAATATTGTACATTTAGAAACGCTTTTAAAGATAGTCAAATATGTTTTTATTGCAATAAAACATTTTGAACTGTTTTAATATTGCAAGAAAGGAAGATCCTTATATAAGCTCTATAGTTATACAAACTATGTGATGTTTCAAACCAGATGATAACATAAGAGGAAAGAACTCTTGTTAAAGAGAGGGACTACAAATGAGACGTAAATCCATATGACAGTTTTGTAACCATGCTTTGCTTCAATATCCGTGAATGTGATTACATATGTAGTCTAACAGAAAAAAATTACAATCTTTCATGTGCAGGAAGATAGTTCAGCCGTTAGGGTGCCTACCATAGAATAACCAACCAAAACTCATATACATGCTTATTGGGTGTGGTGGTCTCCTGTAACTCCAGCTTTGAAAGGTGGAAACTTTATAAGCAGAATATGTAGACTAATGATGTTTATACCAATGTGCTAGAGCTTGCCTTAGAAACCCTTTCTAAAAATGAACAAAATGGGAGAGCAGAAAGCATTCATGGAAATGTGAATTCATGAGCACATGCATGCATGCTATACACACAAGCACAGAAAGAAGAAAGAACATGTATAGTTTCTCATTCTGTCTCTTCTATTGGCAACACTTATTTTGGGAAAAAAATGCCAACATTCATTCAGTAGTGCCTTTAGGGTGAGACAAGAATTTGTTTAAATAATGTTTACTATAGTAGTATAACATTTCTTAGAAAGTGTGTTTGATCCACAGAGCTATAAAAGAAGAAGCAATAATAAGCTTTAGTGATAGTAATGATTAAATCATTTAAAATATCATTTACTACACTTTAAGTAATAGATTACAAGGTTATGAAATAAAACATGTAAACTTTTTGTGAGTACAAGAGAAATAAGTTGATAGTATTTTGACATAATTTAAAAAATAAACATTTTCTGAAAACTTAGTGATAGAAAATATGGAAAGAAGCAATCACAACAAAATAAAAAATAAAAGAGGCAATATATTAAAGTTAGTATGATAGCTCAGGTGAGGGTTCACCTGACAAAATTGCTTGTAGTGCGAGTCTGATGCCCTGAGCTCAACACCCAGAACCAATATAAAGGTGGGCGTGAGGGTGTACTTTCCTCCTGGTGGTGTCTTACATCAAAATTAGAAGCTGAAGTAGGAAAACAATTTGCAAACTTTTAGACTGGCTAGCCTTGAATATATAGTGTGGAGAGAGAGAGAGAGACAGAGACAGAGAGAGACAGAGAGAGAGACAGAGAAAAAAAGAAGAGAACCTGGGTGGTGTCATATGACCACACACACACACATACACACATCACAAACTAAAAATTAATTCATAAAAATTATAAAATCAGGACAGACACAGTATATATTTTAAGGAAAAATAGGTTTTAGGAAAATGCAGCAATTGATAATTTTAATATCTTATAATTATTTTTTCTCATTTTCAATTTAGTTATTGATATTTTATTCTTATATACAAAGCATTCTAATTCTTTTCACCTTCCACGACCCCTTATCTTTCTCTTACTCCAGCAAGTTTTCCTTTCTCTTTTAAAACTTCTTTCTAACATTCATATCTTTTGTTTTTGTTTTAAGGCCCAATTTATTTAACCTTGGCCATCAGGGTGGTCACTGGTTTGCAAGTATGATTTTGAGCTTTGTGGGCTCAACAAATGAGAATAGCACTGAAAACAATGATTCCCTATTTTTTAGGATATAAAAAAATAATCAAAAAGTTGACCTCAGAGAGTTAGGACGCCATGAGTTCTTGCCCTTCCCTGACTAGTTGCTGACATGATCACCATTACATTCACCTAATGTTGATAACTCAGCTCCTGGGAGTTCCCGACTACCACTACCACAGCTGTGCCATCCCCAGACATGTCATTCCACATCTCCTTCCCATATCTTCTTTCCTCTTTTTGCTCCCTATTCCATAAAGTATCATAGCAGCATTTGTCACCCTGTAGGCTGAGACCCCCTTGGGTTACATAACAATAAGAATATTACAGTTATGAAGTAGTAACAAAATTTAAAGGTTGGGAGTCACCACAACACAAGGAACTGTTTTAAAGAATTTCAAAAGTAGGAAGATTGAGAAGCATTGGCTTAGAGGGAATAATATAAGTATCTTGTTTTGCTGAGTACTCAACTTAATCTCAGCATCTTGTGCAACTGTCAGTCTCTGAATTCACAACCATTCACAGCAGAAAGAGGCTTCTTTGATTAAGACTGAGAGTAAAATTTGCATACACAAACAAATATTCTGAAGGCCATTTTTTTACTATGCCACCTTAAACAACATAAATAAGTCACATGCTACAACTTATGAACTTCCACAGCTGTGACATTTTGCCAGGGTTTGCAGTATCTGCAATGGGTTCCCTCTTGAGGAATCAATCTCAAACCCAATTTTAAAATGATCCCCTCTAATAGGCCAATGTTACAAAAGTGGGCATACCTTGCCTGGCATGCTGGTATTGATACGAACAGGGTTCATAGCTGGGTAACAATATTGGTGCCTTTCTTTCCTGACAGCCTACACAGAAGAGTCTAATAACATGAAAGGTCGCCTGCAGGGAACAGTTTTCTAGCCTAGCCACACTGGAAGCTCTAACCTTCAGCAGAAGCTGTTGTAAACAAATTTTAATGGAATAAGTCTATTACAATATGTGAAAAATTCAGGATAATTGTTTCAAATTATATAGTAAATAGTAAATAATAGTCTACTAGTCTCAGTAGTAATAATCTGTTTCTGTCTCCTTCTTTTCATCTATACTCTTTCTTTGTTCCTTTCACCTACTTAAATGGCATTAAATAGAAAAATGCCAACAAGTAGTACAATAAATATCTGATGAAGTAGGATTAGGATTCTGCGGATTTCAACTAAAAGGAATAGCTACATGCAATGTTTCATAGTACTAATAGTATGAGGCATTTGGGGAGGAAAGAAAATCTTAAGGCACTATGCCTTTGTATAAAATCAAAAGAAGTCAGTATTTCTTCCAGTGCATCACTATTTTCATAGTGTGTATCTTTATTTAAAAATCACTGAATTCATTTTTTGTCCACCAGTACATGGGAGTTAATCTGTGTGGTGTATTTCCACACCTCCACAAACAGGACAAATGGAAGGAGAGGTGTATTCAGAATTTAACCTGATCAAATGCTTAGTTCAGTGCTGAGCTTCTCATATTTAATAGAATAAAAATCCAGATCAAAAAAATTAAAGGTATTTAATGTGTTTGCTACAGAAACTCGGTTAAACTGTGTCCATTTGGGAAATTATACTCTTTTTGTACCTGAAACACTTAAGAGTCTGATACAGAAAATTGTAATAATATACTGAAAATCAAAACTTAACCAGGAAACTAATTCAAATGAGCAGGACAGTCCAATTTCCCACGGCTTGTCATCCTGAAAGTACATGTAATTCTCTCTTTGAATTTATACACAAACTTGAACATAACTTTAATTATTCACAAAATTTCCTATTAATCATGTGCATTTGCTTTCTACAATATGAACTATTTTCATTTATTTTTCTGCATGAAATAAATTATTTAAAGTTGTAGCTTGGACTTCAGTTTTTTTTAAGTCCGTATTAATCTAACATATTTTGCTTGCCAGATTTATCCAAATCATATACACTTCTAGTCTAAGGAATTAAAGCTAACAAGCTCTAAGAAACAGGATCTGATATATTGGAAGGAAGGTATCATAGCGAAGAGAAAAACAATGATTCATTTAAGGTAACCAATAAATACCTTCATCTCTACATAGAGGAACTGATGTGACAGAAAAATAGATACATTTGGAGGACAGTGTAGGAAAATATGGAAAACAAAAGAAGGAAAATCAAAGAAACCTTTCAAGATTCAGTGATCTGGGACAACAGTTTAATAAAAGAAATAAAAGTAGAAGATTCATGCTACCCTGAGTACAGAAAGAGATTGAGTGCCTCCCTACTGTCAGAATCTCACATACTCAGAGCTCGTACCTGTCTTATGTACAATTCCTAGGCAAACCTGTCCATAACAGCAACAGAGATAAACATCATAATTGCTACGGCCAACTTCACAGTTCCCAGCCTTGTACTGTTCCCTGAATATTTCTGATCAGATTGGATGGTGGATGAGGACGCATTATAATCCTTGCTCTCTATCCACATGTGATGCATATGGGAAGCAATGTATGCTTGAAGAGGTGTGTCAAACACTTTATGATCAAAAACATAGATACTTTGCACAGGTCATTACAAGCGAAAGACTCAATAACAACTGTAGATGAAGAAAAACTCATAACTCTGGAGAGTCTTCCATTTGCAATATATAAGTGATTGCAGAGAATTCTCTGTATCCTTTCTTTATTATGCCAGACTTTCCAAAATTTGTAATGGGAAACTCTCTGGTTTGATCACAGAAATAGTTCCTTTACTCAACTCTTCTGTGTTATGTGATGTGTCAAAAGTTATCAGAAAAAGCAAAAAAAAATGAAGAGAAAATAAAATTTTCAGAAAAGTATACTTGTTATACATTTTAAAAAAGTGTGACAAAGCCACGAACGAAAGAGACTTAATAATAAGACCAAACAATAAAAGCAACAAAAATACCCAGTCAAACAGATAAAAAAAAGGTTACATTGTAGAATATGAAAAAAATGGAAAAAAGCAAAAAAACAAACAAGCAAAACCCCACTATATTACTTCCCAATACCGAAACTCCTTAGTGGAGGATTATAAAGAATTTGAAATGGATAAAATAGCTGATAAATAATTCAACAGTGATTCTTAAAACATTCAGTGAATTACAAGGAAATGCAGATAAACCCCTACATATAATCATGTAGATTATGTTGGATATAAACTGGAAATTCATCAGAGAAAATATTTTGAAATGAACCCAAGCTAAACAAGCTTTTTGTAAATGAAGAACTCAAATAAAGTGCTCAGGAAGTAAAATAGCAATTTTGCCTGAAAGCTTCAATAGCAAACTAATTCAAGAAGAAGTGAGAGAAAACGTCTTCTCAAGGAAGTGCACTCCAACTGGTTATTCAATACCAAATGGTCAGTCTTGAAAATGTACATTGGAGCACCATTATTCCAACTGAGCAGGTTATATATGTATAAATATGTATATATTAAAAATATATATGTAGCGACATATACACTTGTTACACAACTTTAAAAAAAGCCTTCTGTTTGAAGTAGAGCAAGGAAAGATATGTGTGCTGATTTGCAGAAGAGAGAAAGAAATGATGTATACTATAATGTTAAAAATAAAAGAAAAAGGTCAAGAGAGACATTTTGGTTTGCTTTTCTGTTGTTATAATGTGGACACCACATGGGACTAAAAGGTTTCTTTTGCTGGCAGATTAGAGCCCAACATAAGGGATGATAGGGAACAAGATGAAGACTAGAACCTTAGTAAAGAACTGAAGTAGAGACAACAGATGAGAGATGCTAACTGACTTGGATCAATGCTCAAGCTCACCTTTCTTTCTTATGAAGCCCATTTTCTCAGTTGAGATCATTACTTCTAAGGTCAGTCAAGTTGACAAAAAATATTACCAATCACAAAGAGTTTTAGTATGTCAAATTCTGAAAGGTAAAAGATTGAGAAAAAATAAAGTAATATATAAGACCATTGTTACAATTACAACGTGTCTACAAAAATGAAATACCTAAGAGAAATAAAGGAGGGAACCTGCTCTGTGAAGTGTAATATATAATGTCTCTAATCTTGGATACTACATCCACCCACAAGAAGACTTAGAATGATCAATAGGCTTAATCAGACAATAGCTTGATCACAATACATTCCTGTCAAATGAACAAAAGTACAAACTGCAGAGTTCAAGAATATTAACAGAGAAATGTAGGTTCCAGAAACAGGATGCAGAAATAAATATAAAGTTGTAAGTCTAGGAGAATGAGAGAATACTGCTGGCAGTTTCCTCAGCATTTTAAGGATTAACTATTAACAATGTCTTACTTTGCTTTACAATCCATAACTCTGTCTGTTAGGTAGAAGCAGCTCTCTGCAAACTGAGGGTCAGCTTTTAGATAACACCCCAGCCACTCATTTGCAGCAACTGATGTGAGTTAACTTTTAAATGATGAGATGTGCCGGGCATTTTGCTTTTGTTTTTGTTTTGATTTTCATCCCATACCTTTCCCTACTATTCAAAACTGGCAATATCAGGGAAGTGTAGAGCTTTTGATAAACACTATCAGAAAGTGACAGAGTGAAACAATGAGCTACACACACACACACACACACACACACACACACACACAGAGAGAGAGAGAGAGAGAGAGAGAGAGAGAGAGAGAGAGAGAGAAAGAGAGAGACTAGTTTAACTGAAAATCTCTGTTAAACGAACTTGTAAAAAAGGGCAATTTGTATCTGAGTTTTATCTCAAAATTGTAAGCATTTTTTTTGTTCATGTCTAATGCTTGCTTATTGCTATAAAAAGGGGGATTTCAGAAACAGCTCATTGTCACAGCTACAGAAGCCCTATCTCTGACAGTGTATCAGGAAGGTGATAACATTTTTTTGCCCCATGGAGATATTCTTTTGTCCTGGAATAAAGTTTACTCCCAGTTTAGGAGATTTGGGTGGTCTGTTATGCATCTTTGCATGACTCCTGTGGACCCAAGATAAACAAAGGAAGAATTTAAAATATTCTGAAAAAATACAAATTCAGGTAAAATTTAAAGGCACTATCAATACGCAAACAGCAAATTTCCTACTAGATGGGAAAAATTAAATGCTGTATTTCAAGTCCTGATTAAAAGTAACAAAACAAAATATTACTCAATAGGCTGTACTTCAGATAAGAATAAAGATCTCCCAAGATGAGTAAGCAATGATAGAATTCATAACTTCTATGTTAGTCTTTTTAAAGCAATGATATAAATTTGTATCTTTAAGTGGAACAAAGAAAGAAAGAAAAAGCTACTATCAGAATATTTTGTGACAGAATACGTTCCTGTAGAGGAGTAGACACAGTAGGACATACAGAAATAGCTTGACATCATCAATACAGCAATCCATCAAACCGTACAATGGCTAAAAGATAAAGGAACAAGCTAACTGTATTCCAACTAACAGCGAAAAAGAACAAAATTACAAGTCTGAAATAACTGTGCATATGACATACTAAGTGTGATAGTTTCAATGTGGTTGGTCTCCACATCATAAGAAGTGGCACTACTAGGTGTGGCTTTGTTGGAGTGGGTGTGGTCTTGTAGGAGAAAATGCATCACAGTGGGTGTGGGCTATGTTTAGGATACTGCTCAGTGTCTTAACCGACTTCCTATTGCCTTCAAGATTAGAACTTACAGATCTAGCATCACTTTTGCGTACATGCTCCCCACCATGACCATAACGGACTGAACCTATGAAACTGTGAGTGAGTTACTCTCAATTAAATCTTTTCCTTTATAAGATTGCATGTGGCTTTTGGGCAGTGGTGGCACATGCCTTTAATCCCAGCACTCAGGAGGCAGAGGCAGAAGCAGATGGATCTCTGTGAGTTCAAGGCCCACTTGGTCTACAAAAGCTAGTTTGGACAGGCTCCAAAGCTTAAAAAAAATCAAACAAAAATTCTCTGTGGCCATGGTGTTTTGGGACAAAATTAAAAACCATAGCCCTAACCCCTAACTAAGACATTAAGGTATCAATTTATCAGTTAAAATACTGTATTTCTTTCAGTTACAGTGAAACAATCCCAATCCCATAACAAATAAGAGAAACCAAGAAATTGTAAAATTTTATGCAGAATGAGTAATACTTGTTATAAAAGCAGTGAGTCTTCTAAGAATTCAGGAGGAAAATTTAAACACAATAAAAAGGGGAAATAAAAGATGTCAAAGGAAACACAGTAGAGTGGAAACCTGTGCAAGAGAGCTGAAATATTACTACAAGGGAAGTTCACCAAAATGAGGTTCTGCATATGTAAATGGAGACTTGTCTAATAAGCAACCTGATGATAGATCTTGAGGAACTAGAAAAGAAATAACCCATTAAAATGAAAATTAAAATAGAAAAAAAGATTAAGGCCATAGAAAATTGAGACTATGAAATGCAGTAAAAAGATAAATAATACAGAAATTTTATTCATTAAAAAACTAAATCCACTAGAAATTTATTAGCTGACCTAATCAAAACCACTGATTATAACTTTTGCTTATGATGATGATGATGACAATATTGATTAAGAGAACTAAAAATTATGAAATTTTAGATGATCATGAAGATATCACTGCAGAAAAATTATGTGGTGATGAAAAGTCCAATAAATGATATCCTTTAATCCTTTAGTAATAATTAATTGAAAACTAAACCAAAGCATCAAGATGGTTCAGCAGTTAAGAGCACTGGTAGTTCCTTGTTGGTAGTTCCAAAGTTGCAGAGACTTTGATTCTAGTATCAGCATCTACATTGTGGCTGACAAATTCTTGTAACTCCAGTTCCAAAAAATCCAATGCTCTTGTCAAGCTTTTTTGTGTACTAGTAGTTTATGAGCTGCTCAGACATACTATGTATGCAAAAACTCACAAATGAAATTGAAACTGAAACCGTCACTATCTAAATCTAATATCTCATATTGGTAGAAAAGAAATCAGAAATGTACATTATGTTTGGTTTTAAATATAACATACTGTTTGGTATTTATAATAATAATGATAATGATAATAATAATAATAATGAATATTTAGTAACAATAATATTAACAATAGTAATAATGGCACATAAACTCTTAGTACACTCAAAAGCTAGACTAGAGCATTGGATTCTCTGTAACCGGAATCAAAAGAATTTGTAAACCACAATGTGGATGGTGATACTAGAACCCAGGTTCTCTGCAAGGAGCAGCCAGTTTCTTTAGCTGCTGATCCATCTCTGTGATGTTGGTTTTGAAATAATTATTACTAAAGGATTAAAGGATGTCACTTATTGGACACTGAACAAGAAGAATTTTTTTCTTCCTTTCTGCTATTATAGTTTGATTATGTTGCTGAACAGGAAATCATTAAGTCCATGTGAAGTTAAGAGTTCTTTATCTTTTCAGGTTCTCCTGTTGAAAAGGTAAAACAAGATACTGCCATAATATGTTTGCAACAATATATTTATTTTATGCTTGTGCATTATATAGAGTGCAATATATATAATATAATTTGTGTTACATAATTGCAGGACAAGAATTTGTAGAGAAAACAAAAGGCATATACCAAATACAGGTTATCTTGAAATGAAAGTAGTAAAATAATTTTGTATACATTTTAGGCATGTTTGCTTTTTATATTATCTTATATAACATTTTTAGTAACATTATTTCAGTCTAGTGAGATGTTCCTTGCTTATACTATCTCACCTGTATTACACAAAAATTCTTCAGAAATAAACACAGTCTATCAGTTTATGATGCAAGTTAATACAATTTTAAACTTAGAAATTGTTATAAAGGGGCTGTAACTAAGAAGTATTGTGTCCTTTATTGTCATGCTTTTGCAAAGCATAAAACATAGTGGGGAGTTTTTTTTCCTGGAATGAGAATAATTCTTATTATATATTTTCAAGCTCTTTTCAAGTAAGGATATTTTAGGATAAGGATATGTTAAGGGACTTGTCTTTATCTGTATTTTTTTGTGCGTTAAGAGGCACAAATTTCCTAGTGGAAAATAATTATAATAAATAATGAAAATAATCTTTAGTTTTCAGATAAGAAAGTTGGTTATATGCTTTCAACCTTCAAGGAGTGTTCCACAATGAGACAGTTTGTTTTACCCCTTTTGGGACAATTATGTGACACAAACTCTACCTTTTATATCTATGAGAAAAAGAGAAATAAGAGCAATGGTATGAAGTTGAAAGAAAGTCATCTGTAAAGAAACATAAACACATCATTGTAAAGAAAATAAATACACATAAACATACAAGACCTGAGTGCCACTTTCTGGAAGTCTATTAACTCCTTCATCATCCTGTATTAAATTTGGTCACTTATTTCTGTTGTAAAAAAAAATCACAAATGAGGTGTCATTACAAATTTATTATCTTGAAACTTGTTGATGTCAATGGGTCATTTGTGTCCCAATGGGCTAAAATTATGTCGATGAAGATCCATGAAGGATCTATTTTAGTATAAGTGATCTTTTGTGATCCCTAGAAGCCCTCATGATTCAGTACACTTCTTCGACTTTAATACTTGTGTCCTAATTTGCTTCCTGTTGTTGCAATAATTACCATGAGTATGAGCACTTTTGGCAAAAACAGTTTATTTCAGATTATATTCCAAAGAGAAAATTCAAAGAAGGGACTCAAACTTGGAATTTTGATGTAGGATTTGAAACAGAAACCATGATGAACACTGATGATAGTCTTTTTCTTTCTAGACTTCACTAAGAGAATTACAGACCAATCTCACTGATGAACAATGACTCAAAAATACTAAATAAAATACTGGCAAATTGAATCCAAGAACATATCAGAACCATTATCAACCATGATTAAGTCGGTTTCATCCCAGAGATGCAGGGATGGTTCAACATATGAAAATCTGTCAAAGTAATCCACCATTTAAACAAACTGAAAAATAAGAACCACATGACAATCTCATTAGAATCCAAAAAGCCTTTCAACAAAATACAGCATCTCTTCATGATAAGGTCTTGTAGAGAGCATGGATACAAGGAACATACCTAAACATAATAAAGGTAATATACAGCAAGCCAACAGTCAACATCAAACTAAAGGGAGAGAAACTCCCAGCGATCCCACTGAAATAAGCTCCTTTTCTCATGGGCCCCACACTTATCTTTCCAAGGATGGCACTATCAGCAGTAGACAGAGCCCCCTCCACATCAAATCTTAATTATAAATCTTCACACTGACATACTCAAGGCCAGTCTCATGGATGAAATTTATCAAATGAGGTTCCTTCTTCATAGATGAAACTAGTGGATATAAAACTCACAAAAATAAACCTGCATGAACTATTCACAAAGCAAGTTAACACAGTCACATTCTAAGGGGTTCTTTTGTAAACCAGTGTTCTGCCTAACATAAATGATCCCAACTTTTCTTGTAAGAGAATTTGACATGCTTGGATCAACCTAAGTGTACTTTTCCTAAGCAAATAGAGTCCTAACATTCCCAAAGTATTTAATCTGGAGCCATTACATGGATTCAAAGAAATTAAATCTTGTACTCGGATTATTTTTTTCTTATTTCAAATGTGAAGCTTTTTCCTTTATCTTCTGAAAGCTTTGTACTTTTTTATAGTCCTAAATATTTGCTTATTTATTTTTATAATTAGGGGATATGAAATTATGAAAACCCTCTTGGGAGAGGTATGAGAGCCCACTAAGCATCATCACTCCAGCTTTTATATACTTCTGGATTAATAAATCGAGGATTCAAGACAGCCCGTATCCACATATCAACAGCTGCCAACTCACCACACTGCAGCACACAGGGCTGAGGCTAAAGTGTGATTACTTATATAAGAAAATAAAAATAATTCCCTTGTTCTCCAGAAACCCATGTTTATTTTAAGAATAAAAATGGATGAATGCAAATATAACAAACTTCTGAGGCTTGTCCCAGATGACAAACATTTCTGTTTGCCTGAAGCCTAGAATAAATACAGTAATGTGTATACGGTGAAAGACTTTGAACTAATTTAAATGATATATGTTTTATTTAGTGCACATTGAAGGACTGGTAGACAGCTTCAAGCAGACCTCTCACGTGCTTTTAAACTGTATATGGGGGAAACATTATTCTCAGTCAGGCATGTAATAAATTTATGAAAATATAGTGATGTATTAATCACTGATTTATTGAAATAAGGAATGAAATTTTCTACCAGCAAAAAGAAGTACAACTACCAGCTTAATCATGTACACATAAATAACAGCAAATTTACTTAATAGTTGTATATGCTTATATGTATCGTATGTTTGGGATATAAGTAAATAATTTGTTAGTATTTTAAAAAGAAGTAGGGAGAGGGGTACAGTTTGATGGAGAAAGGGGAAAGGCAAAAATAATATAAAACCATTATTCATGTATGCAATTCTTAAATTTTGTGATAAAATTTCAGAAGAGTAAAGAATTGAGGGGAAATAGCATGCTTTAGATTTATAAAAGTAAATATATATATATATATATATATATATATATATATATATATATGTGAATGTCACAGATAGACTTAAAACTAACATGATCTCTTAGGATTCATTTTGGAGATATGTTAAAGAATACAAATAGCAAAATCAGTAATTTTGAACTGTAAAGAGAATAAAAATCAGTTTAACATAATTGGAGATATTAATTCCGCTAACACTGTGGCAAGTCCCTTGGTATGTCTGCTGAAATCTTCAGTTAGTCCTCAGCTTACTAAACTAAGAGGTAGAAAGATAATAGTCACTCTGCTCAAGCACCATAAACTAGTGTGACGTGGGATGCCAATAAAGTGTTCGTTTGGTTTCCTTGTGTTTCACATTTGTTTGACTATGATTTTCACAATAATTGTTATCCATATAGTGAAAGTACTAAAAATAAGAACTTAAATAAGTATCATAATTACTGCATCCAGTACTCAGTTTATTAAAGTGAAAATTTTAATGAACTTGATGACATTTCCATGAAAGTGCATTTTAGTACATAATAAGAATACCCCTCTATGTTCTCCTGTCAAGTTTCAATAGCTAAGAGATGTATGTCCACAAAATAAAATTTAGAACCTTTTAGTCATTATTATAAAAACATGAAACCAAGATATTTAGAGAACTATTATGCTAGTTACTGTTCAGTTGTGCTCTTTGCGTTATTGAGTGCTCCCTGTGACATTTTTACATTACTATTTCCAGCACTGAGCTGGATAACCTGAGACAGAGAAGATGACTAAATTTTCTGAGGTCGGTTAGATAGAGGAAGTGCTGAGGACATCTATGTGCAGCACGTTAGACTCTTCTGGAATCACCTTCAAAATCTATTCACAACATTGACCACCAACAGGACCAAACCACAACTGGAAGAATGAACGCCGTTCAAGCCTAAGCTCTAGTTAGGCTAGGGATTTCTGTAATTAAAAAAAAATGTAAAATGGCACTCATTTACTTTTCATTACAGTGTCATAGCCTACAAAAGCCATTGCATTACTATTTGCTTAAGGAGTCCACAAAAGTTTCAGCAAAACGACATTGCAATTTATAGAAACTAGTGAAATAATGAATTCTTCATTGAAAGCAAGTGATAGTCTTATACTTTTTCTCAGTAAACCTCGTAATCTTTGAAGTTTACTTCATGACATATCTATAATGTAATTTTTGTATGCCTAAAAAGAGCTTATTTAATTTACATTCTATTTTTTGGTGTTTTGTAGTTAGCAATTCAGAAGCTATCATAAATGAGAGAAAGTGTTTTTAATACTGTTTAGAGTAAATTGTGAAGCAGCTAGAGTGACCAGACAAACACACACACACACACACACACACACACAAAATAAATAAATAAATAAATAAATAACACAGAAATGAAGAAAGAGTGATGCAAAAACTTTCGGATTACTACTGCACTTACCCAAGAATTAAGTCAAGGAATTGTCAAGTGGGAATTCATAAAACAGAAATGATCCAGAACAATTAAAGAAAGAAGAAACTGAATGAAGAGAAAGCCCATAAAAAGGGAAAGATTATTTTACAGGATACATTTGACAGAAGATTAATATCCAGAATATTTAAATAACTTGAGGGAATATAAGAATCAAGAAACTAAACGACCCATCATAAAAATGGTACTGAATTCTGACATCAGTGTGTATGTGTGTGTGAGGGGAAGTAGTTTATAAATATTTCAGAACGTCTTCATTATTCATAATAATTAGGGAAAAACAATTCAAATGTTGAATGTTCATTTTACACTGTCAAAATACCAAAGATCACCAAAGCAACAGTCAACAAGTGTTGTATGAAGTGTGGATGAAAAGGGAACCCACATTCCTATTGGTGGGTTCACAAACAGGTATATTTTCTACTGAGAAAATGCATGTAGAAAATTATCATAAAGGGAAAAAAAAATCCACAGCGTCAGCTGTACTACTCTTTGTTCTAGTTAAAATTTTTAGGTTTCTATCACTGTGAAAGCACACTATGACCATGGAAATTCTTTTTTATTTATTTTTGTTGAGTTTTACATTTTCTCTGCTCCCCTCCCTGCCTCTCCCCTCCTCTTCAACCCTCTCCCAAGGTACCCATGCTTTCAAATTACTCAGAAGATCTTGTCTTTTTCTATTTCCCATGTAGATTAGATCTATGTATGTTTCTCTTAGGGTCCTCGTTGATGTCTAGGTTCTCTGGGATTGTGGTTTGTGAGCTGGTTTTCTTTGCTTTATGTTAAAAATCACTTATGAGTGAGTACTTGTAATAATTTTCTTTCTGGTTCTGGATTACCTCACTCAAAATGATGTTTTCTATCTTCATCCATTTGCCTGCAAAATTATCATTTTTCTATTCACAATATATAGAAAAGTGAAACAACCTAAATAAACTTCAACTGATAATGAATGATGATACTATGATACCTATACACTGTGGAATAATGTAATAATAACAATAAAATGAAACCATGATCATTACAAATAAAGATGAAATTAATAAAGATTGTATTTATTGATGGAAAGCAGACCAAGAAGACAAACATTGTATGCTCTTTCTCATGGGAGGCTCTTAGCTTCAAATCTTCAGATGTGAGTACATATTCAAGAGTAACTTCAGAAACAAGGAAAGTAAAAGCAACCAATACTGCAATAAAATTGTGGGGGAACAAGAGAGAGGGAACATAGGTGTATGGGTTTTCTGATATAGAAAATGGGAAAAAAGAACAACACTCTTATTGGGGAGAGGGGAGTGTTACAAGTACAGAAAAAGGTGACAGAAAGGTACGATCACAGTAAGAATGTCGTAAAAAGTCTTAAGGAATCATATTATTACGTGTTTGCCTTTTAAGAGTCAAAACCATCTAAGAAAACTCCAACACGCTAGGTATGAGAAATATTCCTTTGAGTTACTGCTCCATAGAAGTAAAAGATAAGTTCTTCTTGGTAAAGATATCAGACACTTCAGACACTGGAAACCAATGCCCCTGAACTATAACTCTCCTGAATGCTTCCTTTATAGGATCAGCTTTCATAGCACCAGAAATCTGCATAAAAGCTTCTTAAGAAGGTAGGAAGCCATTAGTCATCTCCAGCTATGTCTCCTGTAAGCCACAGCAACAACCAGAATAGTTATATAACCCTAAGGGTGCACTAGTGATAATCACACTTTTTCAATAAACAAATTATGCTTATAGTAGAAAGACAATGAACTCAATGAACTGGTAGGAGAACCTACATCGACCACTTTCTACCACTTTTCTAAAACCACATAATCCCTAACTATACTATAAATATTTTCCCTTATACCCATAGATATATGTAGTACTCACCCTTCATCAAAATATCTTTAATTTGTAAAAAACCAAGACCGTTATAAAAACCACAACCAATCAAAATCTTGAGTTTTGGCGTACAGTATCAATGGATTCATCTCCTGAACATGTCTGGTATAGATAATTAGGGAGCTTGTTGTGAGGCTGCATCTCCTAGTAACATAGAAGTTAAACTTATAAAAGCCCATGAATATGGCTGTCTAAACAAGACCTGAATAGGGTAAACAATAGTAGACACACTAACATGGTTGTGGAGAGCCCATGAGACCTCTATCCAACACAAACAACTACAGGCAACTAAAATAATGAAATCTGAAAAAGTAGTCTTCCTCAGTAAGGAGGACACCAATATCAAATGGTGAGCTCTGAAAATTTAGTCGCAAGTAATATTACATATTCTGAATACTTTATATTCATGTAAATTTGCATACACAAGTTTACATATATAAATAATGAAAAAAGAGACCATCAGTATGAAAGAAAACATGAAGGGCTAGATGGAAGGCTTTGAGGGAAGAAATGATGCAATGATACTATAATTTTAAAAACGAAAGCAAAAAAAATTAGATTATTTATTGCAAAATGACCACAGCAGGCTAAAAAGAGCAACTGTAACCAGAAGGATGCTGGGTAAATAAGAAATTTTGTGATTTTGAGCCTAGACTGATTGTCCTTATTTATAATACTTATCCAAGCATGATTGACATTACTCTCTACCTGTCTCTGATGTCTGCTTTCCTATACCATTGACAAATTATTTTTCTGTCAATAATGTGTCACAGATTAGACTAGAAATAGTCTAATGATTTTCTGTCGTCTATGTCTGTCCTTTTGGCTATTGCTCTACACATGTATTATCATATCTACCCATTTGCAGTTCTGCCCTAATAATATTTTTTGTTATGACTTGTTTTCTCCAAGCATATATGAATGATATTCTCCATATCTGTCTTTAATGTGATTCTTCAGTTTAACTATGATTCAATCCAAGCTTAGTATTTATTCACTGCCTATTTCAGAAGAAGATAAATTGCAATGTATTGCACCGTTCTGAACTATATCATCGATTTCTACTGGTATTTATTCCTATAAATTTTTCTGAGTCTAAGAAGAAGTTGTAAGACATTTATTTGTTTAGTTAACAAAATGTTCCCAAGTCAAATACCTAATATATTTTGAGGATAGACCACGTGAACCAGTTAGTTCACAGAAAAAAAAAATGTAATCCCGAAGATCTTCAGTTCTAATAAGATAGGATTGATATGCATATAACAGCTAAATCCAGAAAATCAGCACCATACTGCAGAAGATTTGAGCTTGCTCAAATTTCCCCATTAAAAAACCCACTTAAACAAACTTTTCATGTTCTCTTTTCACAATCTTCTCCAATTCACCTATTTTTAAAGATATTTTTGAGTAGTTTGAAGAGATTTCAGACATGAGTGATGTGTCACATAAAGATTTCAGGCAGCAGAGTGAAGAAGATGGGAAACAGGAAACCCTGGTTACAAAGTTGACCTTTCTGTGATGTTCTGATCTGAGGAATTTGCCAACAACACACATATCTCTAGATCATTGGTTCTCAGCCTTCTGAATGCTGTGACTCTTTATGTTGTTATAATTGCTAATAACAAAACTATTTTGTTGCTAATGCATAATTGTAATTTTGGTGCTGTTATGAATCATAATATAAATATTTTTGGAGCTAGAGATTTGCTAAAGGAATCACAAACTGTAGGGTGGGAACTTTTGTACTAGACAAAAGAAAATGGAATTTCTGTTGCCAATGTGCTTTTTGCTGGGTTGAGAATGTACACTGTCTTAGTTTTAGTGTCATAGGAACTACCAGGGTAACAGAAGCAGAGTCTTTCCCGGGAGGATTCCGTGGGTCTTGTTTGGCTACTTACAGAATATCATTAGATAATACAGAATGTGATTTAGACTATTTTACTTACATTCTACAAACTTTTTTGAAGCCTTCTCTTCACATAATATCAAGGACATTTCCTTTTATGAAATGTGACAACTTCTTGTTTGATAACAATGGATAAATAAAATGCATACATATATACACATGTATAATTTATATAATATAAAGATAAATGATAGATAGATACGAGAGAGAGAGAGAGAGAGAGAGAGACAGAGAGAGAGAGAGAGAGAGAGAGAGAGAGAGAGAGAGAGAGAGAGAGAAATAGATAAAGGGAAATGAAGAAGAATTTATACCTGGAAGATCTCACCTGAATCTGAATTATCCACAGTACTGTAATTGCTTTTGGAAAGCAAAATAAAGCTCTAAACTATAATCAACAGAAAAATTCGTTCTACAATGCAGTATCTTTCAGCAGTGATTTCTAGAAAAGTCAGGTAGAACTGGATGCCTTTTTTTCCCAGAAGAGAGAATGTAAGACATCTATGGGAGCCAGAATTAACAGTGAACTGTGACTAGGAATCCACGATGTCTGCAGATGAAGTGGGATAAAGAAGACTAAGACTATGACCACGGTAAGAAGAATTGTGGCACCAAGATGTCCGTTTACATTTATTCATCCATTTGGTACAGTACTCAAGTATGTGAGGAAGTGTAACTGATTAAACTTAATTTAATACTCTACGGAGATTTCCAGATATTGAACTCTATTCTGGTGTCCAAAATATTTAGTTGAAAGTCACATGGTTTTAAGCAAAAGGTCTCCAGATAATAGAGTAAGCAGGAGCTTGAAATACACCTGCCAATATTCTTTTGTTTCCCTCATTGCTTGAGAGAACTTGTGTTGGTGTTAATTAAAGGTCAACCTTTTACATTTAGATCAGTTACCTAACAAAATGAAAGGAGAAAGACGATGCTCTTAAATAATGAAAAACACCTTTTTTGTCTTAGGGGTTTTATATTGTGTATGTGTGCATATTTGTAGGGATAGCTTAGTTTTAGATTTCCATTAATTATAAATTTTCAATATTTCTTCATTCAATGTTATAACTTTATTGTATAAATGTAGTTCTTTTCATATATGTTTGCTATGTGTGTGCCTGGTTACTATGGAGGTCAGGTAAAGGTATCAGTTTCCTGAAATTGGAGTAACAGGTTTCTGTGAGCTATTGTATGGGTCCTGGGAATTGAACCTGGATCTTCAGCGGCAGCAGTTGGTATTCTTAATCACTGAGTCATCCTCTAGACCTTGAAATGTCAAATTTTTAGCCACACTTCATTTTGTTTCTTTAGTAAAATATTTACCAACATGAAATTTGGAGAGAAAAAAGTTTCTTCGGCTCCAAGGTCTGGCTCACTGTCCATCATTGAGGGAAGTCACAGTAGGGACTCAAGTGGGAACTAAAACAGAAGCCATGGCAGTACACGTTTCCCCACTGACTTGCTTTCTGATCTAGCTTTCTGATAATGAAATAGCCTTTCTGCCTTTAGATGGTGCTGCCATAGTAGACTGGCTTTTTTCATATCAATCAAGGATTAGTGAGTCTTTCACAGAAACCTCCATCTGAGACTCCTATTTCAGGTAACTCAAGGTTGTGTCAAGTTCACAACTTCATCTAACTAGAACACATACCAAGCAGACTAATGTATCTAAAAACACCATCAACACATAAAAATGAATTTTGAATTACTACCTGCAATATGAATATATTTATAACCTCTGTTCCAGTTAATTTTAGGAATGGCTAACTTCACTGGAGACTGAGACAGGAGGTTCATGATGAGTTTGGTACCAGCCTGTTGTACTTAAGTAGAAAGTTTTGCAGGCCAGCCGTGACTACAATGTGAGATGGGTATTTAAAAAAAATTAAAAGAGGCTATGTTAAACAAAGAAATTGTAGCTATAAGATTTATTTTACTCTACTTAACTCATCTCTTTAGTGAGTAGAAATTTGTTATGGAAGCTTTATACTTCAATGCTGAAATATGAATTTATGAACTGTCTCCAAACTTAACAATGCAAGGTCTTTATTCTATTCTAACACAGCAATTCTGATTTTCCTGCCTTCTCTGCCATGGGTTTCACTACCCTCACCACATTAGAGAGGAAAACCTTATTTTAAAAATGTGTTTTTAATTTAAAATAGGACCATTGTTACCTTAGATTAATTAAACAATGAAATATTTTTATCTCTTTCATATACATAAACACAATCATGTATATGTTTAAGTTTGACAATTTAAGAATTCCCTCTAACATTTTCTGAGCCATCTTGCTTCTGTGGCAGCCAGTGGTTTAGTAGAAATGATGTGTTATCTTTGCTGCTCAAGCACAGTAGAAATGATACTTTGCATTTATTAAATATTCCAATTAAAATAATATATGTAGACCCACAAAAGAGAAGATTCTTCTTTAAAATATATTCCACATTTTACATACTACTACACTTTTCATAATGAGGTACATGTTTTAATAGGCTTGGAAAAAGTCTAGCATTGTAAGAATAAAATTCCGTATAATTAGTTATAGAAATTCATAAAATAAAGAGCCAAAGGTTAATATCTTTTAGTATTCTTCAGCACGATTAAAATATAGTCAGGATAATGCCTTCTGCCAGAATTTTATTACCAGTGCTCCCCTAATCAGCGGCTCTGTAAAGCCAAGGCATTCATAAGATTCATGATGCTGGAGTTCTGTCTGCAGTGTCATTGACAGTTGGCCTCAGTTAAACTTGACCATCCTGCTGCAGAGAGCAATCATGGTGATCGACTGACAATTATAAGCAGATTTTAAGCAGCTACAACTGCACTTTTTCAGAAACTATAGCCTATGTAAATGCAGAGAACAAGTAATGACAATATACCCTAATGGAGAGCACAACTCCAACACCGAGGCTCAGGGAAGATCACAGAAAACAGGAGAGAAAGATATTAAGTCAGAGGAACAGGATGAATGTGTACGTGCATGCGTGTGTGTGTGCATGCGTCTGTGTGTCTGTGATTACATGTACAAGAAATGTCAGGAAGCTTCTCTATGTCTCTCAACACTATGCCTGACTTATACTACAGGAAAACGACAGTCAGGCTAACAAGGAAGTGAGGAGACAAAGACCTAAAGGTAAGTTAGGAAATGTCCACACTTTTAATAGCCACTAATATTACTTCAGTTTATTGGGAATCAACCTTGTCTTTTTAATAGCCTGTAGAAAATAGTGTCTTAGCTATGCTTTCAGTAATACCTATCTCGCTTTATTTGTCTCCTTTAACATGTGCTCAGTGCTGTCAGAAAACAATATAATTTCTTTAACACATGAGTAGCTAATTCAGTACTTGAATATTCCTCACTTCACTGTCACCTTGAGATCTGGCAATCTCTTTGACCCTGACTTCCTAATGTGGCTAACCAATGCCTAAATTTTCTCCTAAGGGGCTTTGTAATTTGTTATTACTAATTTACATTTTTAAACTATTTAACTTTCCTACCTTTTTCCCCTTAATGGTATAGTTTGAGGAAACTTACCAAAGTTGTTTATTTATTTTTCTACATTGAAGAATTACTGAGAGTGGTAAAGGTTGCTGATAAACATCCTACAATACCTAAATTAACTTGCACATCCTGAATTATCTAGCCCCAAATACCATACTCCAGAGAAAATAAAACAGGAATGATGTCTTTCCTTGTTTAAAACAAGAATTGTTTCTTCAATGACTAATTTTTTTGTACCTCACAAAATGGCTAATATGTTCAAGAAGTACATACTCACTAATATAAGTGAAGATATGGTTTTATAACCTAGAAATAAAAGATACAGTAGGCATATTGAATAAATTTTAAAATTTTATTTCCATGATCCATTTGAACAAACAATATTTTCTTTTTTGGATGCCTGCTACTCTTGAACATTACTAATATTTTACTAGATTGCTTAATATAGTTCAGCTACCCCAAAAATATATTGAGTCTGCTTCTCTGTCTCCCTTTCCATCTTTCTTTCTCTGTTTCTTTGTTTCTGTCTCTCTGCCTCTCTGTTGTTCCATCTCTTTCACTCACTCACACACACACACACATACACACACACACACACACACATTCAACGTCACTTATTTAAAACCCTCCAGGTGACATTACCCTATTTAGATTCTTGTATATTTTTAATCTTTTTTTTATTTTTAATATACAGGGAGGAATCACTAACAATCTGGATGACCCTCTCTTCTCTGTTTTCAATTCTATCTTTTCATTTTAAGGATATGGCCAAAGAGAAAGCTTCGCAACTGTATTGGGAAATATATTAGGAGGTATTATTAGTACATTACCTGAGGGAATTCATCCATTTTTTTTTTTAAATCGAGCTTCTAAAGGTCTTTGAAGCCAGAGAGGGGGTACATAAGATTTTTTAAAAGACATCTCCCTAGCTCCTGATTCAGAAGGAAAAGATAATGGAAACTCCACTTTTGGTATTTCTTCAAATTTTACTTAGTTGCTAAAATTTTAAATTGTGATTTTAAATTGTGATACTATCCTTTGAATTAAATATGCACATGAATATAATAATGTTAGTGTGTTAGTCAATTTTTCTTATGAATTTACAAAATGGAGAGTTGTAGGTGTCCATGGATGAGTAGACATCAGGAGTGTGGACATTCGTTCTAACAGACCAAGTAAAAATTGCAAATCTAGCTGCTCTCCTCTCACTACATGAAAATTCTGAGGGAATATGCAAAAATACTTTATTACCTAGTAAAGAAACCTCATTTCATGCATGCATGAATTGCATATTTTAAAAGTGTAAAAAGTATGACACTTTTTTTTTTTTTTAGTTTTCCGATGAGTAAATGTGGTCTAAGTCTAAGAATAAATACACTTAGGTTTAATACTCATTCTTTTTAGAGGTTACTTGTGTTTAACACATTCAAAATAACTATAACAACTTAGAACAGGTACTCAAACTTTCTAGTATGTTGTCCTTCAAAGGTTGTTGAAACACTCTAATTAAATTACTAATTCCTCCAGAAATTAAAGCAACTGCATAATTATTATCCAAGCCGTTTTTGATACTGACAGTAGCCATTGTTAATAATCTATACTACCAAACAGTCATAAACTGAACCATTCCTGCAAATGAAGACATGTGAAGGCTGTATCGCCATTCTACTATGGAGGCAGCTGAGTGTCTGAAAAAATAATTAAATATAATGAACATAAAAAGAGATATCTATATCATGTGCAATTTTTTGATCTTAAGAATGAGTTTAATGAGGTATATTTTTATTAGTGTACATTGCTTATGAGTTATGGACATTGGCTTTTCAGAGTAACGGATTTCTTTAAGAATAATATTTTGCATAGGTAACAAGAAGTGACCACATGAACATCTTAATTATGAAAATGTCAATCAATGGCATTTTCTGAAATTGAATTCATCATGTCTTCAGTTGGAAATACGTGATTTTGATTTCAACATCTCCTACCTGACTTCATAACTGCTTTCAAAAGAGATCACAATAAAAAGAAATAAAAAGGAAATAAACAAACATAGTCTAATCTAGCAAACACACATACAAACACACATGCACACACACACACACTCACACACCCTAACTAGAGGAGTAAAAGTACAAGTGCACTAATATTGATAATGATGTCTGGAAATATGTTCTTAAGGTTTTGTCTAATATTTGTGTCCTTTATTGTATGACAGTTTTTGTTAAAATATTTTGTTTCAGTGAAAATAGTAACACAATTTTGGTAATGTTTTGAAAAATGGAAGTGATTAACCTTGACTGAGAAAATAAGCATCATGTTCTATTTCTTGCAAACATACTATTTAAATCTAAACAAATACTCTTAATTTAAGAGAAAGTGTTCAGTTTGTAATTTTATATTTCTGCTTTTGTGAAGAGACATGTAAATTCCACTTGAGGGAAGGAAATTGCATAAGATAAATACTAAGAATATTTGATAACCCTATTTTTTAGCAATGATGTTTAATATTTAGGAAAAAAGACAGCACTGGGAGAAAGCATGAGTCATATATACAGACCTTGGTTGGTAGCAATTCACCTATGTCCTCAGGATAAGGCAATTATGTAAAGTATATTATATAAGTGAACAGATCTGGGCCCAAAGATACAAACGATACAATATTCAAAATTCAAAAGAAGGAAAAATAAGCAAGAAAAATCATAAAGTATGTGATCTTGATGAGCTTTTAGCAATATGTTCTAGAGTAGAAGAGGGTAAGGTTGACAATGAATAGTTACATGAAAGAAGGAGGGATTGTGTTATCATAAATGCAAAGCAGTGCTTAAGTGCATGGAAAGTCACAGTGGCTTTATTACATTTAGAAAACTGGTAAGGTTTCAACTTAACTAAACATTCTCAGGCATCAGCAAAGAATGCTTCCAAAAAATGAGAGTTCTAACATGTTTGTGTAAGATTATAAAAAACAGTCAGATTTGACAAAAGATCTTCAGTGCTACTTGAAAGTTTTAAAAGTCATCTACCTGACATTCAACAAATGTCTAGTGAGACTATTACATTTGCACATTATAGTGAAGGAGCAGGAGCATCAGTGAACAGTCAGTCTCTTCCCAGAGAGCACTTCATCTCTGTTGAGAATTAGAATGCCAATGAAAATTGACAATAGTCATAATACAAAGAGAAAAATATACAAAAGAGCCATGACAGTGCCCGAAGAAATGGGATTAAAAAGGGATTATTATTATTATTATTATTATTGTTGTTGTTTTGGTTTGGGAAAAAGCATGAATATCTCTTTCTGAGAAAGCTGTAATTAATAAGTATGAAGAAAGAAAGTTAAGAGTATATCTTAATAAATAGGGTCTATATTATTCCCTTTGATGATTTAAATGCTCTCTTTAGCAGAATATGATGTTCTTGCACATGTGTTCATCCAACTTTATATAGATAAATATAAGATATTCATCAAATGTTGATTCCTAAGGACCCATGCTGGTTTCTTCCCTGTCTGGCTGCTGTTAGCTCAGGAAAATGGTTTCAGTGGGTGTCTCCATCATGGTTGACCTCTTTGCTCATAAGTTCTATGGTAACAGTTTAGATATGCATCTTTCTTATTACAGGGCAAGGCCAGTTCTGACACCCTTTCCACTATTGCTTAGGGTCTTAGCTGGGGTCATCCTTGTGGATTCCTGGAAAATTGTTCAGTGCTATGTTTCTTGTCAGTCCCATATTGACTCACTCAAAAGACCTCTTTCCTTGCTCTCATCAATGTCTTTCACGCATCTCAACAATTCTGTTCCATCAAGTTATCTTTCTTCCTCCTGTTCTCCCTTCCTTTTCCCCCTTTACTCCTCCCTTCTCCTCTACTCCCATGCTCTCAATTTTGTCAGGTGATCTTGTCTATTTCCTTTTTCCTGGTGGATATGTATGGTTTTTTTTAAGGTTCATCTTGGGCACAGGAGACCACTTCTTAAATATAACCCAAGTATCACAGATACTGAGAAAAACAATTAGTAAATGGAGCCTCCTGAAACTGAGAAGCATATGTAAAGTAAAGGACACAGTCAATAAGACAAAAAGGCAGCCTACTGAATGGGGAAAGATCTTCAACAACTCCACATCAGAAAGAGGACCGATCTCTAAAATACATAAAGAACTCAAGATATTAAACCTCAAAATTCCAAATAACCCAATTAAAAAATAATTTAGAGAACTAAACAGAAAATTGCAACAGAAGAATCTCAAATGGCCAAAAGACACTTAAAGAAATGTTCAACATCCTTAGCAATCAGGGAAATGCAAATCAAAACAATTCTGGGATACCATCTTACACCAGTCAGAATGGCTAAGATCAAAACCACCAGTGATAGCTTATGCTGGAGAGTACATGAAGTTAAGAGAACACTCCTCCATTGCTGGTCGGAGTGTAAACTTGTACAACCACTTTGGAAACTAGCATGGCAGTTTCTCAGAAAATTGGGAATCAACTTTTGTCAGTACCCAGCAATACTACTCTTATATATGCCCAAAAGATGCTCAATCGTACTACAAGGACGTTTGTGCAACTATGTTCATAGCAGCATTATTTGCAATAAACAGAACCTGGAAAAAACCTAGATGCTGCTCAATCAAATAATGGATATAGAAAATGTGGCACATTTTTATATTGGAGTACTACTCTTTGGTAGAAAAAAAAAACAATGACATCTTGAAATTTGCATGCAAATGGATGAAACTAGAATAAAACCTCCTAAGTGAGGTAACCCAGACCCAGAAGATGAACATGTTATATACTCACTCGTAATTAGATACTAGCTGTAATTAGTGGATATTAAGCCTATAGTTCATGATCCTAGAGAAGTTAAATCAGTATCTTTTTCATTGAGAAATGGGATAATGGGTTTTCAACTCATGTAGAGACAGATAGATTGTGAGCTCTCTTGAGTTTGGGAGTTCATTCTTCCTAATGACATCTCTTCTCTAACTACTTCTGACAGAGAACAGTAGGTACAAATCACAGTATGCACAGAGGACTCATTTAGGCGTATCCAGTCCATGCATGAATTATGATTAAGGAAAAAGTCAAGTCATTAAGAATAGGAATAAATTTGGACTGCCTATTAAAAGCAGGTTGTTATTGAAACCACATTAGTTAAGATGAGAAGTTTGTTTCAAATGAAAAAAAGTTCTAAAGTTCTAAGGTGTATCAAAAACACAGGAAATTACTGTTTCCCTTTGTACAAAAGCAAATTTACTTTTGCAGTTCCATTCATCATATGGATCTTAGTAAAGCATATGCAATTGTTTGATATGGCATTGCACAAGTTGGTACTTGACAAGATCTGAGCATATTCCAATGTTACTAGCAGTAGTTTTACATTTTATTTCTTTCTTATATCATTTCAGCCTGCTTAATTTGAGTGATAAGCTTTTTGTAATGTTTATTATTTCTCACCAATCTGTGCATTTTCAGAGATATGAACACAAATAAAATGAAGACCTTTAGAACAGACTCTACATTCTATGTAGCAGAGTTGGGAAATGAATAGAATATTAATAATATAAATCTAGGCCAATATTTGCATTGCTGTTTCAGCCTAGTCATTATTCTTTGCACTTACTTTATAACATTTAATATCTATTGTATATAGTATTTTACATTAAGAATCTGATTGCCTTGATGAATGCCTTATACTTATGTCTTCATATTTTTCTATGTTGTCTGCTTACTCTGTAATGCTAAAATTAAAGAATAGCTATTTATTTTAGTATTTCTTTGATTTCATCAATTTCTCCTATCAATTAAAGAACAATTAAATTGATGTAAACTTAACTACAATGTAGTGAATGACAATCAGGATCAAAGTGAAGAAACTTGCACAGAAGGTTATACACGACCTTTCCTAACATATTCAAACCTATCTACTTCATGTAAGCAGAATTCTAACACGTTCTTATTTAAAAAAATAAATAGGAGACTGTTTTCATGACTTCTATCCTGTTTGGGGCACAACAGAAATATTAGACCCATAAATGCTAGTAGAATAGTCCCACATAATCAAACCCAAGCTACACTCTCTATGTGACCTTCAAAAAAATTAGAAAAAATGACTGATAACAAATCAAATTTCCCAAATAGTCTAGCTTCAATTGATCCGATAATGCCTTCCTTCTGTTCTCATCCATTTACAAAAATGTAGCATTAAACAATCTGATGTTAACAAACACCCATTTTCCTACCAGCTTCTCTTTCCTTACTCCACAATAAAATGAAAATACTTTGAAAAGGCTAATCTGATGATTGTTCTTTGTTTCTACCTTTTACACTTTTTGTATCATCCTGTCCTGCTTATTCTATAAGAATACTTATTTTATTTCTATGAAATGAAGTGTACCCTAATTATACAATCAAAAAAGATTTTTAAACTAATGTTTTAATTTTGCCTTCTGATACGTGTAAAATTTTGAATTATTTTGTTGATTTCAGAAATAACTGACAACATCATGAACTACCACTTCTAATACTTGGTAAGAAGTAAGTTAGCTTTGGTTAATCAAGCGCAACATTCCTCAACTACATCAGAAAAGCCCTCCATGAAAATGTGTCTGTCCAGAAGAAGGGATGATGGATGGAGAAAGGGAACCTGGGAGAGGTCATCAAGGGTTGAACTGACAAGTTCCAAGGGTTCTGAGGTCAGTAAATAGAAGGAAAGAAGTGTCTGTGCATGTGAACTTGAAAGAGGACCTTGAGCTCCAGAAACAGCCGAAATAAATTTGTAGTTCAGCTACTTCCTAATTTTTAGCCAAATGGCTCTCTGATCAGAAGGGCTAACTCACCTAAAAACTCCCGAGGCACAGAGTTAGCAAGCTTTGGTTGTCATAAAAAGTTACTTTATTGATAATTTTTTAAGCAATAATAGGTATTAAAAAGCTTAAAAAGCATAAAACATCCAACTAAAAGGGGAAATAGTTGATCTTTTCAAGAAATTTTGACTTCATTCTTTGTGGTGGGAATTTTCTTAGTAATTGCAAACAGGTATATGATAGAGAAGATTTAATTTATAAAAGATGCTCTTGCAGTACCTCAGGTAATAGATAAGAAGGAGAATATAGCAGATTCTATGCAATGATACTGTAACGCTAGGGATAGTGTAATAAAAGACTCAGGCCAGAATATAAGTTTGAGAATGAGGTAGTAATTAAGGCATTAGAAAATTTAGTAGGTCAAACGATCGGTACAGAGACCATTTAGACATGGACAGTAGAAGAAAATGTTACAAATTCTTGGCAAAAGCAATGTGGCAGAGTTTAAGTATTATGTGAAATGTGTTTGATAATTGCCTTCTTGGAAAGAAATTAACATTTTGGATAAATTGCTCAAGCAACTTCAAGGTAAATTTTAAATGATATTCAGGATGTTTCTGAGAAACTAAATGTCCTCCCACTCGACTGTCAATCAATAATCTAATGTTCTAAGTTTTTCTTTCACTTTTAATCTTGTATGGATATTGTGACTCTTTTATATCAGATATCTCTAATATGCATACATTTGACTGATATAATATGGGAATATTCCAACACCTCATCTGAATAGCTGTAATTATGTCTAGTCTTAATGATCCGAAATACTTATTTTCATTTATAATTTAACAATGTTTCAAAATCTGTCCATGGTATATAGATTAGTATATTTTAAAAACTGAAATTGGGGTAAAAAATCTATCTACACATCTATTTTTTTCTTTTAAAAAAGAGACAAAGAATGTGTGAGTAACAAAGAGATTGTCACTTTCATTTTCTTGAGTTTAACATAGTTCACTAGGAATACAGTCTGACCCATAAAACGTTGACAGCTAAGATTTTTACCAAAGTAAAATAAAAAGTGGTTATGATAGGATGAGTATTTCATTTTTCAAAAAATATAAAGGTGCTTTATTAAAAATGACTTATGCACTGTATGATTATATAGAAAATATACTTTATCTTATTTTCTCCTTTCCTCTCCCCCTCCTCTTGTTTTCTCCATATGCCTCTGTTCTTCCTTCCTCCCTTCTGATGTTCATTTTCTTTGGTCTCTCTCTTACCCTCTCTCTTGTGACCTACATTCTGGCATCTATTATGTTTTACCATAAGTGGTTTTGGTGAGTGAAAGAAATATGTAAGTTGTCTTAATTTCTATCACACTATGGTGATACTTTATTCTTAGATAGCATCATGGAGTTGATTAGTTTCAAACTTAAGGATAAAATATATAGAAGGATACCAAAAAAACTAAAGCTTATAAGTCAATATTTTGATATTTTTGAAAATCAAAGACCTTCCTGAATTGAAACTGAATGAACGCTGTATGAGTTATAGTAATAAAACTGAGAGACAAAAAGTCATATGTTTTCCAAAATGCTTTAACTCAGCCAATTAGTTAATAGACACATGAAAAAATAGGTACTTGATGTTTAAAAGTATGCATCCTTTTTGAACTAGCTTGCGTTCAAAATATTAACCCAGGAGACAGTCTTATGAATAATGAGCTTTAGACCAAGAATACTTTCAAAATCATTATATCTAAATCCTACAGCAATAATTCATTTTGTAAAATGCCTTGACTAGTGGCAATGTTTCAACATGTAATTAATTATCACAAAGGGTACATGTGTAAATACCCTCACATAATTTGTTAATAATTTGGCTGATTGTTTAACTCTTCTTGCACTAGTTCTACTGGGAACTCTTGGTTTAACTCATTCCTGGTACCATTCTTCTTCCCCTAATTGCCTACACTACTCTCATTGATTTTACTAGGTGGATTTCAGAACGATTATGAGTAAAGGAAGCAACTACAAGAAAGGCTGCATACTTTGCCCTGTCTTGTTCCACTGGAAGAGAGTGAATTTGTTTAATACAGGCTTATATAGGTACATAAAATGCTATTTTTATTAAGACTACTATTTGAAAATAAATTAAGTGGATAAATGCTCAGGTAATCTACTCAAGGGGGAAAAAACAGTAGGAAATCACAGGCAAAACAAATTACCACAGAAATAGAAGATATTTTTAGAATTTTCAAGACTATTTCAAAAAAACCTTGAAAAAAATAAACCAGAAAGGTTAGATAAATAGGTAGTTTCCAAAAGCAAGTAATTTTCAAAACCAGCAAGAGGGAATGATAAAGTTCTAAATAAGCCATTAGATAAATGAGAAGATCTGTAAAAGAAAAAGCAAAAGAAAAACCTACCCAGAAAATAAATGTCACCAATGTTTCAGAGGAAAAAAACTATCAAACATGGATGTTTCTAAATTTGAATATTCATGAGGACATTGCAAACCTGTGTCCTAGATACTGAAGAGACTGAAGAAGTTTCTATATTTAGAAATAAGCACTGCATGCTGAAAGACCCTGCCTGCTTCACAAGGCAGGGTGTACACAGGGCAGGACACTTTTCTTACTTGTATAAGGCTCTAGGATCAACAGTAATAAGTAAAGGATGTTGGATCACAGTTTGAGAAGCAGGCCTAGCTGAGAGGAAATGGGTCTGGCTACTTTTTCCAGGCCTTAAATCAGCCTGACACACATAGATAAATTAAATTCATGGTTTTCCCTCTTCTCTGGATCTTCACCCCTTCCCAAAAAATGATGCCTATTATGTGTGATGGGAGAAATCTTAAATCTAAGATTGAAATTAATTTCAATTTTCATTATCCTCAGTGATTAGGGAGGGTTTTTGTTTTCATATACTGGTGGCTGTTTGTATGCCTTCTTTTGAGAAATACTGATTCAGAAACCTAGCCTATTCTAAAATCAAGTTATTTCAATGTCATTGAATTACTGAGTTCTTTTTATATTTTGAAGTTACACTGAGATCCATAGTTTTCACACATTTTTTTCAATCTATAGGCTTATTTTGGTGTTTTTCATTTTTTTGCTATGCAAACAGGGGTATATTATTAAAAAGCAATACCTGGTATGTAAAAAATACTTTTTATTATAATATAATATCTAAGTATAATTTAAATTTATTGCATAGCCTTGAGAGTCTCATTAATACTATCTTTATTTCAGACCAATATTGTGAAACTTTTCCCTAATTTTTCTTTTAGTAAATAAAAGATATAATTTTAAAGCTTTTAAAGCTCTCTGCTCCCTTCCCTGCCTCTGCCATCCCCTTTAACCCTCTCCCAAGGTCCCAATGATCCCAATTTACTCAGAAAATCTTGTCTGTTTCTACTTTCCATGTAGATTAGATCTATGTATGTCTCTTTTGCTGTCCTCATTGTTGTCTAGGTTCTCTCGGATTGTGATTTGTTGACTGGTTTTCTTTGCTTTATTTTCTAAAACCACTTATGGGTGAGTACATGTGATAATTGTCTTTCTGGGTCTGGGTTACCTCACTCAAAATGATGTTTTCTAGCTCCATCCATTTGCTTGCAAAATTCAAGATGTCATTATTCATTTTTTCTGTTGTGTAAATGTACCACATTTTTCTTATCCATTCTTCGGTTGACTGGCCGAAGTTTGTTTCCAGGTTCTGGCTAAGTCAAACAATGCTGCCATGAACATAGTTGAGCAAATGTCCTGGTGGCATGATTGAACATCCTTTGGATATATACAAAAGAAGTTCCAATTTTAAAGAAGTTCTGATGTGCAGACTCTCAAACCAATCAATCTTTCTCTTTCTCTCCTTTTCTCTCTGACTCTACCTTTTTGGTTTTCAGGTCTTGAACACACAGATCTGCCTTTCTCTGCCTTCCTAGTGCTGGGATTAAAGACTTGTGCCACTATGCCTGGCTTCGAAACCCATCACTCTTGCACATTACCACAAAAATTGATCCCTCAAGGTTCAAGTGTTCCTGCCACTATTTGCTTAATTTTACTCTTAGCTTGATTCTCAGGGCTGCCACTCCCCCATTTGGATTCATTCAGTCTTATATAGTCATGGAATGTGAAAGCCTTGCAAATATGAGCTATAAAAATCAATGCTAGTTTCTATGTTATATAAATAATAATGTATGGCTTCTTACTCTTTTCAATTCAATACTAAGCAATGAAAAGTAGCATTTAAAAATGGAAAAGCACAGATAAATCATTATGTCAAATTCTGTAGCTCTGTGTATCAGTTTAATAACATCTACCCTTGACAGAGGAACTATTGGTAGTTATAGGATGCTAGTGGAGAAGGTGTCATTTTCTTCAGTATTATGTCAACCAATATATAATTCATGTTCCAGTAAACAGTATCACATTCAACCCCTCACCCTCCCACACACACATTGATGACCATGAAGCCCATATGATGGAACATTGTGGGAAGAAGAAAGACATCAGAATAGAAAAGGATTTATTGGGTAGAAAAATGAACACACTTGAAGGAAAAAGAGAATGTGAAAGAGTAAAACCAGTTAAATGGTCAAAATTCTGTATATAAAATGTGTTAAACAGATCAAAGCTATAAAGAGTGAAAAATTATTATTTTGAATTTCCTTAAAATGGTTATTACAGAATAATCCCACAAATATTTGTCACCTGAGTTTGTCACCAGTCTATGGAGAGCACAATAAATTTGTATGCTGCTGACTTTGTTTTTCCATTTTGTATACTCAAGAAAAAAATCATCACTGAATACATCCTTACATCTCAATAAATGTAATACTCATTGCAATCTGAAAGAAAAATTTTCAATCAGGGACAATTTTTATCATTGATATTTCTCGACAATTTTTCTTTGAAATTTGACAGAAAACAAAGTAAATGATGGTTGTGGGCACCTTTGATTATTGAAAAACTTTTGAGCTGTCAAAATCATGAAGTGTCACTGTACAATTGCTCCTACCCTGCAGTGTTCAATGTACAAGCTCACCTAGGACCTCCACCTCTAATGTGGTGTCAGCTAGTTCACAAATAAATTCTCCACAGCTGGAGTAAACGCTTAATTTGGGTGTCCTGAAGCTTTTTCATCCAAACAGTGTTCTTATTAAATATTTTCTAGGATTAACAACACATGTTGAATGTTGGTGCACTCTAAGGAATGTGTATAATTGAACTTCTTTATTAAATCAGTAAATTTAATTCGAATTTTATAGAAGCCATAGATAGATTACAGTTCTGAGCTGAATTATTTCCCCAGCTATCTGTCTATTTATAACAGGTTTTCATAGATATTGCTCAATGATTCTGAGGGAATTTAGAATGTGTTACACAAAAGTTTGTACTTTTATTTGGTTCTTGTTCATAATGATCTATGTAGTGAGAAGTGTCATCTACTCATCATATCTGTGAAGAAGCAGATGGTTGATAGTCATGTTGTCCATAGAATACATTATGCAGGTGAGCTGGGGGCAGATGGGGAAGGGAAGAGAAAAGATCAGGCAGGAGGATGGGGTAAGAGATACTGGGAGAGATGACTGGAATTAGGAAATATTTAGAAAGCAGTGTGGAAACTACCTGGAATCTACGAAGATGACTCTATCAAAGGCTCCTAGTAGAGTAAATATGGCACCTGAAACAGCCATTGTCTGTAACCAGCAAAACCTTCCAGTAGTGAGACTAGGACATTAACCCAGCTACAAAACCTTCAGCCTACAATTTTGCTGCCTGCAAGATGTGCTGAAGTAATGATGGCTCAGTGCTTGTGAGAGTGGAAAAGCAGTTACTGGTCTAACTTGAGATACACGTCACGAGAGAGCCCATGAGTGACAATACCTCATGGGTTGTCACATGGCCAGGAAACAGAGGCTGGATAGCCCAGAGACCTTGGGCAGGATCAAACTTGACTGGGGGACAAAAACGTCAGAGACATGATTTCTAGTATTCGCTCTACTCTTAGACAGGAACATAACATGATCTCCAACAAGGAGGATTCATTTACAAATAATAAGAGCAGCCAAGCATTAGGAAAAGCTAAAACAGCTCTAAGTTTCTACTCTATGAACTAGCCACTAGCCACCTGTGACTGATGCAACCTGGCAAACAAGCCACTGTAATGAGAAAAATAAATATTAAATTAGGACTAATATAATTAATTTACATATTTACACATAGTTAATGAACTTTACTCCTCTATATTCCTTGCCAATAAGCATTCTGTTTGCTTTACCTGGAAGAGCTGTCATCTGACATGGGAAATATCTGGATTCCTTTTACACATTTGCATACTCCTAGAGAAAATAGCAGCAGCAGACACTGTAATTGTTTTAAAATTGGAATGTTTTCTTCTACACATTTCATAGCCCTCTTCATACAGCAATAATATTAAACCCTTGAAAACTTGTCTTTATAATACAATATTTAATAGGAGAGCTTGATTTTCCACTGCTAATAGAAAGAAGATATGCATGTCTCTTGCATCATTTAATGCCACAGAATAATGGAAGTTCTAGGCAGTGTATTTACACATTTTAAAGTAATAAATGAAACAAGATTCAGAATAAGTAAAACTCTTGTTTGCACATTGAAAGGGAAAGCTCTTATGTAGAGACAATTCTAAAGAGCATAGCTCACAAACATACACATATACACTCAAACACACACACATACATAAACATATACATACACACACATACACACACCCTGTTGGCATGAATAAATTCAATAAAATACAGGACTTCAAAATCTGACAAGATTCACCTTCATTTCTATAAACAGAACAATTTAAAATTAAAATCAATAAAATAATAATATTTACAATGGTATCAAAAAGGAAAAAATACTTAAAATGTATTGATCCAAAGAAGATTAATGAGGAATAAAAGTTAGAAAATTTTCACTTAAATGCAGAAATACCCCATTGTTAATTACCAAAGTTGGTAGTCTTGAAAATTTCAAATTCTACCTTAAATTATATAATCAATTCATTTCTAAGTACTCACAAATATTTCAGAACCATGAATAATATCCTAAAGTTCATCAGGTGAACAAATACCAAGCAACTCCTGAAAAAAGAGTACTGTAGTTTCACTTCTTTTGATTTCAAAATCTACTATGAAGTCAAATTAAATATTAGAATCTCTTTCCATCCTGACAGCATTGCCTAGGTTTACACACAGAATTTTAATACGAGGTGTTCTGGGCTCACCCTAGGAAAGGCATCAAGTCTAAAAGAAAGAATATTAAGCAGATAAACTAGATAATTCTATGTTGTTCTTTTCTCTACATGAAAATAATTGAGTGAAGACACAAGTTGATTACTACCCCAGTCTTCTTGTAAGAATATGCTACTGCAAGACATTCCACATAAGCTTTCCTTTTTGTCTGGTGAGAATGCTTCATCCAGATGATCTGTTGTTGGAATGCTTTCATGCACAGTCCTGACATATATAGAATAACTGTTACCCTTGGGGGAGGAAAGTTGGGTTGTTTTCTGTCTATGATAACAAGGAGGTTGCTTTGATTCCTCCAGCATAACAATTGGGCAAGCTTGTTGGCATCCTTCTTACTCTATCGATATTTTCTAGGCAGAATCTTATCAGACAGAGGTGATACAAACTGATTGTGTATGCAATATCTACTAGAACTGCTTGCAAACCTCTATGAGAATATCTGCACAAGAGAACAAATTTGGGCATAAACTCATTCTGCCTACAAGGCCATGGATTTTAACATTTTTTGTACCTAATCTAGGACCATTATGATTACTCTTCCTAGCTGTGAAGCTATGCTAATGGAAGATTAACTACATTCTCTGTAAGAAGGGATATATCAAAATTTTAGTTATTAGCAAGGAGAAATTTAACCATAGAAGTAAATATCTGAAATCTAATGTAGCAGGAGACAGAAATATTCTCTTAAGCTCATGTAACTAAGCTATAGTGTTTATTTCTCATATTTTACAGCTTTTAACAAAACTATTAATCACACTAGAGTTGGGGGATAAAATCTGACCTAAAATATCAACATAGCTTATGAAATCCATAATACAGGATGAAAACAATACAATTGCTGATAATTTGGTCTATGTCTTTAAGAGCTATCCTTTCATTGTTAGTCTCATACACCATCTGTAAAATCTACCATGCATTGTTACTTCTAAGATAGTGAAGAAAAATAACACACACAGGACAATCAAAATAACTGAACATTTTACTGTCACTATAGCTTCAACAGATAATTTCACCTAAATGAAAATGTGATTCATTAAACAAACAACCATGTGTTTTTGATCTTTGTGTGTATGTGTGTGTGTGTGTGTGTAGTTGTTCTGTTTAACCTCTCAGAGTTCCCAGAACCAACAGATACCTGTGCATTTCATAAAGATAAAAGTGCTGCTTCTCTACCTAGAAGGCTCTTACTTCACCTTCCTTTCCTTTCCTTTTTGCTTTTCTAACAACTAGTCGAGAACCCCCTCCCCCACTTCCTGCACAAATTAGAGAGAAGACAAACAGCGGGGTTTATAAATACAAATGTAAATATCAGAATGAATTGAACATGAAAGAAAACAAGGGGGATGTGTTCTGAATAATGTGAGAAAAGTAGATGTTCTGAGAATGATGCCTGGGGATTAAATTAGTGAGGTGGTCAACGAGATGGTAAACAAAGTTTGGAGAAATAAGAGAAACAATGTGTGAAATGATGTGGTTTATGAAATGGTATTTTGATTTTGTTCTGATGGAAATATGGAATCACTGCAATATTATTGTTCAAAATAGTGATGGTATCCTACTGATATTCCTTAGAAGGTACTCAGCTAAGTTTGGAGCATGTACAACTGGAGCAAACCTGGAGATGTAAAAGTATTAGTGAACTAAATGTGGTCAAAGAAGGAAAGAAGCTCAGGGAACGACCGGGATGTTTTTAATTAGACAGCTGTCTGAGGTCTGACTGGTGGAAGCCCAGTGAGGAAAGGGAGAAGACCTGGAGAAAGGGCAAATTTCCCTTTTCAATATTCTTACCTTGATGTGACTTAAGTTTAATATCTAGATCAAAAATGGGGGAGGGTAGCAAAGTCGATCAATGTCAAGACATAATTGTTACATAAAATCTGAAAGTAAAGAAGTAAATAAATTCTAAAGGAAATAAATCTATATCATAAAATGTTTGCCTTTAAGACAATGAAGCTGAATGAGATTACTGAAAAAAAACACTCAAGTTTTAGAATTGGAAATATAACATGGCCATGTGTTGAGTTAGGATATTGCTTAAGTGAAGCACATTATATCATATATGACTACATTAAGAAACTTATTGGTAACTATATGAAAATTTGGAGTTATAATGAAATCATGGTTTGTGCATTCATCACAATAATGACAATGATAATCCTGAAAGATTAGTTGCTGTTGTTTACTCATTCTACCAATAACAAGGATTTTATCATCACAAACATGAGGCTATTGTTCAAGCTTAAAAAATTAGTAAACAGAGCAATCAAATTGAGGATCATTTATCTCCTTTTTATCATAAACAATATATTTTACAAATCTTTATTAGAATTTTAAATTTATATGGCTAAATAAATTCTGGTTAGCTGTAATTTTGAATGAATTAACTCTCAATTTTTTTTGAAAATTTGATCAAGGTCACAACTGATGAACAGCCAGGAGGGTGGAATTAAATAAAACCAGTGCTACAGGACACCTCACAGCCCACATAGCCCAAGGAACCAGTCAGTCTGTCTAGTTACATTCTTGCTCTAAAAGATGTACATTACTTATTTTTTGCAAAGTGTTGTTTTCTTATATTCCAATATATTTTCTTTGTTTGTTACATTGATACCATTTTGTTTCCTTCAGTTACTCCTCTCCAAAGAAAGTGGCTCTAGGGACAAATGGGAATTTCTCAGCACAGGCTGCCTAGGAACACAAACCACTAGTGCTGAGCAAACCCCTAAAGGAGCAGAGCTCTCCTCCTTCCAATCTTATGTGGAATTTTCCTGCACTATTTTTCAGGAGACTAAAGCAACTGGATCTGCCACTTTTCAGAAATTGATGTTTACTTGTATTTTATTATAATTTAATTGGTAATACAAATTATGCCATTGAGCTGGCTACTTTTCTTTTTTTGCTTAAATCATAAAAATGTTTCATGACTTTTTGTTGTTACTCATTATGTATCAACTAATGATATAAATTATTGGTGAATAGCTCATTTTTATTAAATATCCAATTCTCAGTAAGTGCACAATATTTATCATGTAGATACAATTCATATGGATTAATAATTACTATTCTTTATACTGATTTATAGTTATTGCTATTAATACTTATGGCCAATGATACTATTTAAATATTATTTTCCTTTTTGTATAGATAATTTGTGGTAATTAACTTTTTTCAATTTTCCTAGAAATTTACAAGTTAGTATATTTGCATTCAGTATAAATTTTCCACATAAAGATTATGATAATAAAGCTTGCTACGGAGTATAGATAATTACATGTATTCCTGAAATGCATAGGTATGCCTATTATACACGATTTCTTCCCTGGAGATGTTGAATATGATAATACATTTCTCTCTTAATATTAAGAATACTTGTTCAAATATAACATCATTTTATTCCTGGAAGCCCTAAAATATTCTTTACAATAAATGTCCACATATAAATAGGCCACTTTTCTATGACACAAACTATAAGCATCAGGAGAAGAAGCAATATACGGCACTGCTTCTAAAGAGTCCTAAGGTTTGCATTTTCTTTCAAGGCTCACAACTTTTCTTAATTACTTCATACTTAGAAATCCTGTCACATCTTTCCTTGTCAGACAGCTGGGATTTACATTCTTTGTCCTAAAACACCATTACAAATGAAAACATTGTTTCTGGTTCCAACTGCATATCCAATAGCTCCTGAGGAAATGAGAAAACAGAAATCACATAGAAAATCTGAACAAACTCATCTTTCAATCTTGTAGGGTAAAAGTCAATTGAATCCAAAATTATAAAATTTTTGTAAAGACCATTCTGAACCAATAACTAATTTTTCAAAGACGGAGAAATAGCTCCTAGATTTTTTCTTTTATCCTGCTTAGAAGGGCAGCCTAGATTTGACAAATGTCACAGAAAAGGACATATTTATTACTTTTTGGCTTTTGAGAACATTCTTTTATTTCACAATTCAAAAGCTCCTCTAATGAATTTCAGTGTTACTTTTAAATATTCCCAATGTTATTTGTTTTCTTTCAAAACGTAAGTAGCCTCCAAGTCAGGTGATGTCAGAACTCACAGGACTGAACAGTAAGATCCAAGTGAAGGTGACTAATTATGAGCCTAGAAATCCAAGCTGCTCAACTGACCTCACCATCCAATCCTGAAGGAGCAGACGCTGCACTCATTTCAATTCCCCACAGTTGCGTCAATGCAGACTCACTCTAAACTTCCTCAAGTCTTTTTGCCTGCCTTGGTTTGGCAAATTGACAAGTCAGAATAGATACAGTACTCATCTGTGTCTTCCAAGCCCTGCAGCTGGAATGGGATATGAAAGGAGACCCTTGAAATTAGTATGCTGTCCCCCATCCATTCCTGATATACATATTGCTCTCTATGCCTCTAATTTTTGTCTGAAAAATATGTAATTGGATACTTAAGAGGAATTACGATGAAGTCTACCCTGTTTTAATTTTTTTTTTTTTTCATATTGGGAGAGGGTGTAAGCCATAAGTACAGAACCCAGCTTCTTTCTGTGGGAGAAGAATACATCATGACATAGTTCACAGAACATTCTCTGCTACCTTTAGAGGGCAGTGATGTAACACTTGGTAATTACAGCTTAATACTGAAGAAACAGAGGCCACAACTACCTTCAAACAGAATGCTTCCTTTTATAAGCACACAGGAGAGTTATCTCCCACCTATCAAAAGTACTACCCAAATCTGAAATCTCAGTGGAGCTCCCTGATGTTCCCTTAAATAGTGGATGAACCATGTATCGATTGTGAATCAGTCAGAGTTTGTAGCAGGCATTTTAATATGTTAGAGTTAAACTCAGCTTTTACTAATGAGAAGCCAAATTCAATTCAGACCAGAAGTTCTGCTACTTGAACAACTGATTCATCTATTAAATTCTCTTGGTATTCCCTAGTTTTATATGTCTGACCTGTGTGATGAGAACCACATTGACTTCAACAGTCTCTGGGACAAAATAATGTGCAACCATAAGGCATGCACTAAACACCACTGGGATGAAGGCCAGAATTTTCATTTTTCCAAATAATACAGACACAGAAAACAATAAATGTTATCCATCATTTTATAATTATTTCTAGTTTTTGGTTTAGTTTTCATTTTTATTTTTTAATTTTTTTACTGTTGTTATTTTGTTTTTATTTTCTGGGTTTTTCGTTTTTATTTTGCTCTAAGCATCTTTCATAAACTCGCAGACTAGCAGGGAAAATCAGGTGGTGGTGGCTCATGCCTTTAATCCCAACAATTTGGGAGGAGGAGGCAGGCATATCTCTGTGAGTTCAAGGCCTGGTCTACAACTAGTTCCAGGACAGGCTCCAAAGATACAGAGAAACCCTGTCTTGAAAGCCTAAAAAACAAAACAAAAAAAAAATAAATAAATAAACTAACAGTGGAATCATTACAACAATCTCATGAGGTGGTTATTTTAATTCAATAAAGGGGGGAATTGAGGTACAAATATATTCAAATCTAAGACAATGTGAGTCCATGTTCTGAACAATTAACCTAATCACAATTCTCTAAAGTTTTTCAAATATCTAATAAGTTGAAAACAAAAATAGATTATAACAATGAACTTGTTTGTTAGTATTGCATTTCTGCCACTTTTAACTTTATGGAAAAAGAAAACAGAACTGTGGGATTCCTGTTCTTTAGTAACTGCTTGGTCCCATGCAGTACTGCATTATTTTGTAGTTTAACATAGACTTACTATTTGGTTTTGTGGAGAGCAAGAAATTCATCTCAAGGTAGGCTAAAATTTTGAATAAAACAGAAATGATTCACATAAAAATTTAAAGATTATTAATATACTGATTAACAAAAAAACAGCATTCAGAATAGACCAAATAGAAGTAACCTTTACTTTCCAGCAGTAGAAAATGTCAATATCAGCATTTCTTTTTGTCATCTTTGTAAAATATGTCCACATATCATACATAATACATTGTCTTGACTAGAACTTTCCATGGATTACATAAAGAGCAAAAGATGACATCAAAGTTAATCCTAACTGTGAGCATCGACACTTTCTTCAGTTAAAAGTGAAAAGTTTACGAACAACATTCCCAAGGTTTATCTTCCTAAGGAAAAGCACTAACATCCTAGTAAAGGAAACACTTGCTCCTGAAATAATCTTCATAAAATGTCTTTTGGGAAATGACTGAACCTGCAGTGTTCAGTCATGTTCAGTCAAGTCTTTCCGCAGCACTAAGGCATAAATTTCATCATTTAAAAAAAGGAAAATAGGGAAAAGAAAATATCACAATACTACATGTCATTTTAATTTAAAAATATTAAATAAATAATCTTTTCTGATGACTTTACTTTCTACTTCCTTAAACTCTTACTTTCTATTATTAATAAATACAGAATTGTGCATATGCAGTTATGAAAATTTTATGTATTTTTTTTTCTTTCAAGCTTTATGTTACAAAGATGAGAAAATTCTTTTTTGCAAAAGAAAACGCTATATATGTGCATGTGTATTTATATATATACATAAATATTTCAAGAGAATTCATAACATAATCTACCATATTATTATTATTTTTATGATAGCAGTCTCTAAAATAATACTTTCAGTATATGCATAAAACTGTGTGTAAACCTTTACATAACACTCCTAAGATTATTCTAGAAATCCTTTAGTTTATCCATACTCCAACTTTTTGAAACAAGTGTTATTATTGTATTAGTTTGTGCATATAACTTGAGGATTACAGAATATGGGTAATTAAACTCAAAGTCTTATCAACATTTCATAGAAAACTTTGTCATATTATATGTATATATAGTATTTTAATATATATTATGTAGACACAAATTTAGGAGAAAAACTATTGGGAAAATGAGGTCTTACTTTTTGTATAGAAGACAAATTGTTTTTGAAGTCATTGTGGTTTTTATTCTTCCATGTGACTTTCTATCCATGTATTCCCCATTTAAAAGAAGAGAATTTAATAATGCAAAACCGTAAATACAGCATTTTTTGCTTATTTTTTCAAAATAGCCAAGTGATGAAGTATACTAGGTTATTAGTTATGTGAAAATCTCCATAAGAGTTATTATGTGATTGTAAAAACACTCAAGTAAATTAAGCAGGAATTTTTTCTTAGGAAAGATAATATTCTGAAGACATAGTATTTTTTACCCACTATGTTATCATTTTAGGAGACAGGTGTCAGAGTTCACTTGTCAGTTCCCTTCTTTGAGTTTTGATGAATGTCTAGAAAGCTACTTTGCTCACTAATCCTCCTTTTACTCTTAGGGATGTGATAGTAATAGTCTATTTATAGTGTTGCAATAAATACGAAGGAATATGTAAAAGAAAAGCCTGTGAATCGGAATAGAAAGATATGTTTTAGTAATGCGTTGTGATAAAATACTTTTATTTTATAATTTTTTTCTGCCTACCAAAATAAAACTTCATTATTTAAAAGTAGGAATATCAGGATTTATGTAAACTTCTAAAAGTCTTTTCCAGTATTTGAACACACACACAGACACACACACACAAAAAAAAAAAACAAAAAACAAAAACAAAACATCTTTTGGGGCTGGAGAGATGACTCAGGAGATAATAGCTCATTGTATTCTTTCAAGAGACCTGAGTTCAATTCCCAGAACCCTCATAGCAGCTCAAATTTATGATTAACTTCAGTTCCAGGGAATCCAATTCCCCCTTCTGACTTCTCTGGCCATCATGCATGCAAATGATACATAGACATATATATGAAAAATACAAATGTACCTAAAATTTAAAAAAAGAAAAAATATCTTAATGATAAATCACCATAAATTAATTCTCATTGATTTCATGCTACCTTGAAATGAGATTCTATTTGATCACTGTAGACCTCACTTCTTGTGATCATTATTATTGATTAATTGAAAAGGGCAATTAAAATAAGCTTCTCGGATTTCTTTTGGCATCTTGCTAAAACCAAAACTATTTTATCTAATTGCTGACTGAAGAACCAGAATTAATTTCAAAAGAACAAACTTGTAAGGCTAAATGACGATACTTAATAAAGATAAATGCGAACTTCCAGATATAATTTGTGGAAATCAATAAGAGAAGTTAGAAGTTGAGAGAAACTTGGCTTGACAATAGTTCATGTACCAAAGATCTTGGGGTTTTCGGTTAAATAAAGAAAATAATAAGACAATCTTGCAGAAGTTAATGTAATCTAGGCAGCATTAATTGAGTTATAGTGTGGGTATGATGGGACTTAATAGGCCCAATGCACTCTATGCTGTCAAAATGAACTTGAAACACTGTTTAATTGTAGACACTAGAATTCAGAAAGAACAAAAAATCCCAATAAGCAGATTTAAGATCATGAACGTTCTCTGTTTAAAATAAGTTTGGGTTTCAGCTCAGCATTTTTTCTGCTTAGTATATAGTGCAAGTTGGTTTTTCAAAATATAATATGCTTGCCTAAACATTGATGTATGATGACGTTGATCTTTTTACATGAAAAAGTAAAAGTACATGAATGTATAAATTTACATTATATATGGAAATATGTGATTCATGATTACAATGAGAAAGCATCACTTTCTCATCATGTCAAAAGTACCCTCCTAGCATACGATGAGGTCTTAGTTTGCAACGTGCCTGCACTAGTGTGAGCGCCTGAATACAACCCATACTACCTAGTGGGAAAGGCCAGGTAAAATAGTACTTGCTGGTAAATAGTAAAGCTAGTGCCAAGGAGGCAGAGACAGGTGGATTTCTGTAGTCTAATCAATGAACTTCAGCACACTGAAAGACCTTGTCTAACAATACAGGATGTCACCTAAATAACAACACCTAATGTTGCTGGCTTGCTTTAATACACAAATACATGCATATACACATACACACATTAATACACACACGAACACACACACACGTCCTCCACCATATATACATACGTACATATATATATATATATATATATATATGGATATATATATATATCCATAACCCAAAATTACTTTCAGAATTTATCCACATTTTTTCTGGTCTTTATTTATTTTACTTATCATATGTTAATGGATATTTGATGATACAGTGAACCCCGAGATTGCATGATTGCATTTATTAAACAAAATCTACTTTGGGTCGAGAGGTAGAAATAATACCTAGTTGACAGGAAGGAGTCATAGAGAGTAGAAAGGAATCTGGAAACCTCAGAGCAATGAACGAACAGGAAATAATGAAGAGGAATTTTTGAGTCCGGAGGTCTTTTTTGCTAGGGAAGCAGAAGAGAGCCTTTATATCTGAGGTTCTGTCTAGGGATGTAGGACAGCTGAGTTCTCCTTGGCCTCTCTGAACTAGTATGCTTTCACCCGAGCATCTGGCTCATAAGTCTTATTGGTAAAAGCATAAGATTAAAATTTAGTCCAAAAGAATATTCATGATGACCTTGGGCACCATAGCAGTGTATACAACTATTCAACATATTAATTAAATGTTTTGGTAAAATATTCAGAAGTAAGATTTATGGATAGAATGATGATTAGTTTTGTTTCTTATTTATTTTATTTTATAAAAAACTATCTCCTTTTCATTTTACATACCAATCCCAGTTCTCCCTCCCTCCCTTTCTCCTGTATCCTCTACCTGCTCCTCCATCCCACCTCCCATCCATTCCGCAAAGAAGGTAAGGCACACTGTTTTGAGGAAAACCAAAGCACTACCTACTCTAACAAGGCTGAGCAAGGCATCCTTTCAAAGAGAACAGGTTCAGTAAAAGAAGTAGGGACAAATCCTGGTCCCACTGCCAGTGACCTCACAATCTGCCCCAGCCACACAAGTGTCACCCACATTCCAAGGAACAGGTTTGGTCCTATGCTGGTTCCTTCCCTCTCTGACCATGTTTGGTGAACTTCCATTAGCTCAGGTAAGTTGTTTCAGTGGGTATCTCTATTATGTTATTGATTTCTTTGCTCACCTTCACATTCTTCCGTCTCTTAAACTAGACTTTGGGAACTCAACCTAGTGCTCCACTGTGACTCTCTGCCTCTGCTACCATCAGTTGCTGAATCAAGGTTTTATGGTGACTTTAAAGATCATCATCAATCTGACTACAGGGCAAGGTCAGATCGGTCACCTTCTCTACTATTACTTAGGGTCTTATCTGGGGCTATCATTGTGGATTTCTGGGAATTTTTCTAGTGCCAGATTTTTTTGCTAGGCCCATAGAGACTCCCTCAACCCAAATATCTCTTTAGAATGATGATTATACTTTAGCATTTTCACATTTTAAAAATTTGTGTATGTTTATATAGAGGCTTTATTAAATTTAACTAATATTAACTACATCCAATTATTTTCATTTCTTTCATATCCACGAAAACAAGTTATCTCTCATTTTTTTTAAGGAAGCCATTCTTGTAAACCTTAATTGAAATATTATGGCTTAAGAATTCATTGCACCCTAAAATGGCTCCCTTAATGTAGATATCTTCTTCCCTGCTCCTATATCTGTCCTTTCTCCATCTAGAGGGGATCCCCGGGGTCCCCGGGGATGTCCCCAGCTAGGTCCTTCGGCAGCAGAGGAGAGGGTGCCTGAACTGGCCTTGCCCCACTATCACATTGATGATTATCTCGAATATCACCATAGAATTTTCGTCCAGCGACAAATGGAGATAGAGACAGAGACCCACATCAGAGCAACAGACTGAGCTCCCAAGGTCCAAGTTGAAGAGAAGAAGGAAGGAGAAGCTGAACAAGAAAGTCAGGACCAGGAGGGGTTGGATCACCTGCTGAGACAGTGTGCTGGAACTAACGGGAGCTCACCAAATCCAGCTGGACCTGGACTGAACAAGCATATGATCAAACCGGATTCTCGGAATGTGGCTGCCAATGGGGGCAGACTGAGAAACCATCGATAATGGCACTGGGACCTGTTTTAATTGTATGTTCTGGCTTTTTGGGACCCTAGTCTATTTGGATGCATACCTTCCTAGACCTGGATGGAGGGGGGAGGGCCTAGGATTTCTCACAGGGCAGTGAAATTAAAAAAAAAAATTCATTTCACCATTAGCTTAGGAGGGGTTGGGAGGAGGGTGTGTGGGGGAGCGGGTGGGAAGTGAGAGTAGGCGAGGAAGTGGAAATTTGATTGGTATTATTTATAAAGTATTAAAAATAAAATTAATAAAATAGAAAAATGATTCATTTCACCAATGATCAGTAATGTGGACATATTTTATCTTTTTCTGTTGACAACTTGTATGTTTTCAATGAATATTTATTTAAATCTCTTGTTCATTCAAAATGTATTATATATTTCCTATTGAGATATTTATCCTTCCTCCCTCCCCCCCATCCTGGTCCACCGAGCTTTCCCCATTCCTCCCCTACTCCCTTCTCTCTAACCCTCTCCCCTTCCAACAACCCTCCCACCCCTCCTCCATGCACCCGAGGTTACTTGGGACTCTTGTCTATTTCCTGCCTCCTGGCGGATAGCTAAATAATCTTCATCAGGTTCATCTTCTTATTTAGCTTCTCTAGGATCACGAATAATAGGCTCAAAGACCTTTAATTATGGTTAGAATCCACTTATGAGTGAATACATACCGTGTTCCTCTTAAGCAATTTATGTGTTGTAGATACCAATCCATTGTATTATGTGTAACTTGTAACTGTTTTCTCTTACTGTAGGAGAGTCTGTCTCTGCATGCTTACTGTTGGCTTTAGAGAAGCTGTCAGACTGACTGTGCTCCTATTAGTTTCTCTGTATATGTCTGTCTGTCTCTCTCACTCTCTCTCTCTCTCTCTGTCTCCATCTCTCACTCTCTCTCTTTCTCTCTCTATATATTTAATGATACTCTTTATTGTCAAGATGCTGGTTGAAAATCACCATGAAAACACACCTTCGGTTGCTTCTTTGAAGATGTTTCCAAGAAGGTTTAACTCTATCCTTAATGTGAGCAATATCTTTGAAATGTCAAAGGTACCAGACTTAGTAAGAGAAACTTAAAACTTGTTCCTTCCTTCATATCCATCCAGCCCCTGATTGTGGATGCAAGGCTCTAAGGTCTTACTTTCATGTACTTCACTATCGTCTTGTGTGACAGAACAAACCTCTCCCCCATTGAAGTTATTTTATCAAATCTTATCAAAGCAATAAAAAAGTTATATATATATATATATATTAAAAAGTAATATATATATATTATGGATTAAGTGTACACTGAGGATTAAATCTAAGCACTTACTGTTAACATTGATCATCTCTTCTATCTTTTATATTACGGTAGTTTTGACTTTCAGAGCTTAAAATTTTACTATTTTGCATTGATCTTTATACCTAGTATAAAATAATGGTACAATTTCATTCTTGTGCATGTTGATATTTAGATATTCAAACGTTATTTATTAAGGGCACTATATTTTTTCCCAGTGGTTATATTTGGAACATCATAAAAAATTTTACAAGTATAGTTTCATTTCTAGATTCTCTATTCTGTTCCACTATTTTCAGTGTGTTAGTAAAATCCACAGTGTTTTTATTATCATAGTTTTGTATTATAGTTGAAATGGGAATCATTATGCTATCAGATTTATTTTTGGAAGATGCCAAATAAGCCGAATAAATGAGACCTATAGATTAATGTTTACTACTTGTTTTCAATGCTATTTTAAATTCATGTTCCTTTATAGTATTTGAATTTGGGGAATATTTTTAATATGTTTGGGAAGAATGCTAGTTGTGTTTGGGTAGGAATAGAACATCTGTATGTTTTTCAAGTTTACTTTACTATAACAAATGCCTGATGCCTGAGATAATGAGGTTATAAAAAAGAAAATATTGTATTGTGTTTAAAAAATGCATTGTTCCTGTGAAAAAATTGCCCAGACCCATCACTAAAAGCATTAGACCTCTGTGAGTTTCAACATATCATGAAATATCAAGTGGCGACCAGAGATACTCATGTACAGATAAGTTCCTAGAGTCTTCTTTGAGGGCACAAAAACACCCTCACCCACGTATTCCCCATTATCCTACCCTCTCATAGTTTCTACCACGTCTTAGTCAACTTGAACTGAGGGCCAGACTTCCCATGAGCCATTTCAGAATCATACTATGTCAATAAACACATAAATTACACAGTGTGAATGTCTTCGTTTATTATGTTTAGCTATATACACAGATAAAGATGTCTACTCATTGGTATATGTCTCAGTTTTTAGCACTAATGTTAATCATTTTTAATGTGTGTCCCCATTCAGTTAAGTACATACCTAACATTATAGATGTTTGTTGGGCTATTATAAATAAGAATGTCATCTTAATCCACTTTTGGTAGTTCATTTTCTCTAACATAATCACTTCTGTTTGGTTGTTGCTAGTCTTCTCATTGCTGCTGCTGTTGGTATTCAATCCTGCCACACAGCTTGATTTGCCATCACTCCTGAAATTCCTTTATCAGGATATTTTGGAGTTCAAACTTTCTTCTATCATGGCCTTCCATCCTCTGCTGAATATATGACTGAATAAAGCATCTTTGTAATTTTTACACCTTTGAAAAGATTGTTTGCATTTTTAATAATTTAGTAAAATGCTGGCCACTAGCTTCTCTTAATGTCATTCAATGTAGTGAGGTATATTGCTTCATACTTGTAAAATAACACTCTTTTTCCTAGATAGGGGCTAAAATCTGTCAAATGTCTAATACAACCCTCATTTTCCTAAGTTGATACTGATTTGCTAGGTGACTTCATCCAGATCTTTTGATTGTAAATGCCATTTTTTTGCTAATGACCTACCAATATAAGTTCTACTCTAGGTACTGAATGTTGACCTCGCCCACCATGTTGTGTGTTTACTTTATGCTGCAATACCTAACTTCTTTCTCTATATTTCTACCTGGTAGTCTAATGTGTTCCAAGTCTAGTAAATCAAAAAATCCTGCTTTAATTTTTTCTCCCAAACTTGATTTTGCAATATTCCTCCTCTTCTAAATGAATGACAATTTGATCTTTTCTGTCACTCAAACAAGTCATGTAAAGTCATCCTTGACAAATCTCTATTCCTCATTCCACCTCCAATTCATGACAGTCTTCATGTGTGTGTAGGAACTGTCACTTCTAACATTTTCCAGGATTATTAACTTCCTCTGAATCTCTCACTGAGAAGATTTGATGAATAAGTCTCCATACTACATCTCTGTTTAGTTCTCAAGACAACAGGCAAAGAAAAGTTCAAAGGAAAACCCTATTTCTCATATATATGCATAATAAGTATGATGTTGAAAGAATAAATAGCAAGGCAATATAAACTGAAAGGAACATTAAATGTTAAAACACATACCAAAGACGCATAACATTCTGTGGATTATGAAGATATTACTTCCTGAGTTCCCATAAAATGGAAAGAGCTTTGACATCCACCTAAAAATTCAGATATTTCAGATAACGTAACGTAGAAAATTGCTTCTCCTTTCAACATTCATGAGATTAAAGAGATCAGTATAGGAAATCTAGTTTTTTAGAACATTTGCTGCTAGTTTTTATGAACATTCACTGGTCATTAAAGAATATAGGTTCAGTTTTCAGCATACTCATATATTCACCACTGTCTGTAACGGAATTTTGGGGTATCTGAGTTTTCTTCTGCGCTCCATTGGCATTTAGCATGTACTTTATAGACACACAAAAGTGTAAGACAAAACATACCCAGATAATCAAAACAGGCAAAATATCATTGAGAATGACCTTAAATTCTCATTTAATTGCATATATTACAGGGTACTAGATTAAATGTTGGTCTTAAAAAAATTTCAATTTTTAACACTCGGCACCTGTTGACATTCACCTTATTGTCTATAGTATCTTTGAAATTAATCTTGTCCTGGATTGGTGTACATTTTATACCAGTAATTGTCATTTCCGTGAAGAAAATAGAAATGGAGAAATGGAAAAGCAGATAAAAAGGGCATGACTGGCAGTGATTGAAATCGAACATCTATAGACCCAAGAATGGCAAAATATGTTAACAGTCATCTAAAGTTGCAAAGAGAATAAAAGTCATTCTCTCTTGAATTCTAAAGTGAGAATATAGTTCTATAAACATGCTCATTAGGAAATTTTAAGCTTTATATTTTGAAGTGTTAACTATATGCTATTTTCTATGTCTCATTTTGGAGCTACACAAACAATGTAGACTAAAACAATGATATATATTAGGCATCATCATTCTGTTCAAAATAATGAAGAGAACTTATGTATACCATAAAAATTCAATTACTAGAGGAAATTTCATTCTTATTATTTGTTACCTAGAAAATGTACTTTTAGGCAAGAGTGACCAAATTTGATAGTTTATTTTCAGTAACAAGCCTTACATTAAAAGGGTGGAACATATAAGAAAACTTGGTAAGTTTATGTGCTAAGGATGCAGGCCCAGAGACTTAAATTTGTTCCTAAGGTTTCATATCACTATGGAATAAATATCACTTATCCAAAATTATCAGCAGATCTCCACATGTACACTGGAGCAAGCACAACCTCCTATCCACACTACACATTCTTACATAGGTAATTAAGCACACATAGTCCGTCACAACTACCATTGCTACTTACTACTACTGCTACTAATAACAATAACAATGATTTCATTTTTACAAAAGCAAAGTGTATTTCACTCTAGTGACAATCATTTTCCACCATTCATTACTTCTCTCTGTCTGCCATGTATTCTTGAAAGAATGGCTAGTTTTGAACATATTGAGTATCATCTTCCAGATATTCATAATATCCAAAAAAGAAGAAAAGGATATATAAGTGTGTATATGTGTGCATATATATATATATATATGTTATACATATATATATGTCATACACACACACACACATATATATATATATATGAAAGAATTAAAAAGTGAATGAAGATGGATGGGCAGGCAAAGTATGGATATGTAAAATATTTTCCTTGTCAATATTATGCTTGGATAAAATAACATCATTATATTCGGTTCCTAATAGCTTGTTTTCACACCAAAACTTAGGCAAACATCTATCATCTCAGAATTACTAACATTATTTGGAATCATAGTTTCCACTTTCATTCAGACAAGAGAAAATGACAGGCAGTATTTCATGTACTAGGAGATATTATGTGTCCTAGAGTATATGAAAAAATTAGATGTAAATTTTTCCATATAATTTGACACATTCTTTCATTTTTTTCTGGTTTAAAATGTTACCACAAATTTTATAGCTGCTAAGTTATCAACTGGGTATTGAGTTTAAAAAATTAATTTTTGAGATTATAATATAATTACATTTTTCTGTACAAATCAACCCATATCTTCTCTTTCAAAGCATATATATATATATATATATATATATATATATATATATCTTTTAAATTGATGGTATTTGTATGGATATGCTTTTAGAGCTATTAGTTGTTGGATAATCAATGGTATACTATGCCTTGGGGAATATTATTTCTCTCATTTTTATCATTCTTTAGTTGCCTGTGTTTCTTAGTGTATGGTTTAGGTTTCATTTATTTTACTCCTGTTCATTTTGTCACATGTATGGGCTTTATCCTTGTTCAGCACATGTTTGAGCAGTAATATTGATGAGAATTTACTGGTGTAGCTTCTGACATTACTAGGAGACCCAAGCAGCAGCAAATCGCTGAATATCTGTCTTGTTCTTACAATCTTTCCACATCCACTGGATACTGATTTTTAACAATGGACAGTTTTGTTTTCAACTTTTATCAGAGAACATGTAAATATACAGTTAAAAACTTGGAAATAATGAAGATTAAATTGAAAATTATGGAATACAAATACCTATAATTTTCTTGGTTTATTTTTCCATCCACAGTACAAATATTGGGCAGTTAGGTTCAAAGGGTATTTTTTTTATATAAAAGTCCAAATTTTTACATTTTGAGAATATTATCATCCAGAGGTGAGGGAGTGTGAAGGAGAGGACAAGTGATATTTAGAAATTGGGAACAGAGTAAGTTTTAATTATGAACTATATGAAGTAAGAGGGTGTATTAGTCAAAATAAAGATCATGAAACAAATTCAGATATTGGCAAATATATGGTATTAGATTTTATACTATGTAGATTTCTGTATAAAATAAGTAGGATAACACTGATCTGTAAAAACTGAAAGAATAGTCAAGGAAATAATGTATCTTGGAGTGAGAAATATCTTCCATACAATTGAAACATTAAGGTTTATAATGACATAATGCAATAGATAATGGTGTGAAGAGACAGCCAATGTATCATGGAACAAGAAACCAGAACTTTAATGCTAACACTCAAAATGGAGCAAGTTTTAGGTAGAAAGGAGAGAAGGAAAAGTGGACATTAGGTGACATGCTTTGCCTATTCATATGTAGTTTTTGGAAAAGAAAACATGAAACACTATTGATGAATGTTGGAGTGTCCTCACAGAAGGAGCAATTGCAAGAATCTGCTAAGGAGACGTAGAGAAAAAATATGTGTATAAGTATTGTGCCTCTCAGTCAACAGTTTCAGGTGGAAAAAAAGTTTTACTGTTGAGACAGCACAGGGATTAACTGGTGTTAAGCTTAAAGTGATCGTGAGAGACATGGGTGTTTTGTAATGACTAATATAAACCATGGAAGTTGATAGAATCCTAGAGTTCTCAGAGAGCTTGGTTAGGAAAAGTTTTGACTTTTGAGAAGACGACATGGGGCATGGTTCTTCCCTACGACTCTTTGTTCCACCTATATCATGGGAAATAGTAAAATTAATTCCCAGTCTGCCTTTAGTACTGTGATCAGTATATGTGGTGTGGTAAGGGCATTTCGAAAGGAAACACTATGACATTTGGGGTTCCACTGTCAATCAGTTGATCAGCAAATACTCTAGGATGCACTCTGTACCCTAAGAAGGTCTGAAACTCACTATATATCTCAGGTTGGGCTAAAATCTAAGATAATTCTCCTACCTCATTTTACTGACCTGGATTACAAGCATGAGTTACCACTTATCTTATCTTTAGTTATCTACATTAAAGTCCTTGTATTAAAAAGTTTAAAAGATCAAATTGACATTTTAAAAATAATATAGTTTTCTCAGATAATGCAGTATAAATAAATGGTCTTTTCCCTCCATTGCTGTTAGGGATTAGGCTTTTTGAGTTAATTTCCATGCACACACACACACACACACACACACACACACACACACACACACACAGAGAGAGAGAGAGAGAGAGAGAGAGAGAGAGAGAGAGAGAGAGAGAGAGAGAGTAATTGGCAAACTGCTCTATGGGGACAAATTGAACTTACTGAACAATGTTGTCCAATATCTTACCATCTGTGCATAAGAGCACACCATACCTGCTTCTGCGCTCTTCTCACATGAAGCAAGGTTCCTCTTATCAGTTTGTACATCACATATGAAGTGGAGGAGAGGACATTACTAATTTGTTTTTAAGACCGTATTCTTTAGTTAATGATATATTCTGAGACGGTAACGCCTGAACAGGCCCTACATTTAAAGCACTGCCATTTTGCTTGGTGAATATAGCTAAAGCATTAAGTTTAAATGGAACAAAAGAATGCTTAAGTACTCTGAAGTGTAAAAATAAAAAAGCTCCTTTGAGATTAACTTCAAAAAGGTTATGTTCCTGATGATTAATACTCCAATTAAAATGTGCTTTATTTTATATTGTGGTCTGTTCATGACACTTCATAACACAAATACAAAATTAAAGCAATAAAATAGGAATGAATAATTCCAACCTGGATGGCCATTGAAATAATGGTGTCTATACCAATGACAGCCTCGTCTAGAATCTGCAGTAACTTAAATGGGTCCATAACTAACTAGCAGGGAAAGAAATTATCATCATTATCAGAATTGCTTTGTGTTAAAACTACCAATCTTCTGTGTTGACTGGTAAAAAGTAAAGAACCGTCCTGGACAAAAGAGGTAAGGATGAAGCTTTATTCAGATAAAACTAAGTGTGCCAGGAGTCCATAAGCAGGATGATTCTTGCAGTCAGAATAACTTGCAGCACAGTGTAGAGGGGACAGGATCAAGTTAAAAAAATATGAAAAAGTTGATTTTGATTCTTCTTAATATATCTGTTATTGAGAAGAAAGGCACTCTTAATAAATAATGGTTTCAATTATTCATCTACTTTTCCTTTCTTCATGTTATTTTTCAATAAAGGTAAGAACAAATATTTATTTCTTTTAGAAATCTCAAGTTTCACTGTATAATGTTGAAGGACCCCAACTCGTTTTAACCACAGCTATACCGTTCTGCAAAGGTTCACAGATAACAAGCTCAGTTCAGGACCTCCGGAATGCTGAGCAAATAACAAGCTTAATTCAGGGCCTCCGGAATGCTGAGCAAAGATACCTGAGGTTAGAGCAAGGACAGCCTTATCTGGCTGCAAGACAGGGATTTATGGACTGACCATAGAAACAAAGAAAGAGAGGATTGCGAGGCCTGAGTCACGGATAAAGCGGGGCTCTCACGAGTCAGGGGCTGTGCAATCAGACATCTAGTCACCAGCCAGGAAAGGGGGGAAGGATAGGAGGAACAGTAAACCGCTGAGTAGTCCCCTCATTGTTATTTAGGTTAAGAATTTACCACCCTGCATCTTGCTTCTGTAAACCTCGCTTTTTGCTCTCCTATAAGAACCCCTCACCCCCAACCTGCAGGCGCGCAAGTCCTTCGAGAGACTTTGTCGCCCCAGGTACCTGCGTATCCAATAAACCTCTTGCTGTTTGCATCCAGCTGCGTGTTTTCGACTGATCTTTGGGCATGGGGTCTCTCCCAAAGGAAGACGCCCACGGGAGTCTTTCAATGTAAATCTGAATTTATTGTAGGGCAAATATAATCTCAATTATCAATGGTAAAAGGTAGAACACAAGGTATATATTGTGTATCAGAAAAAAATAATTAAAATTAAGTTTATTCAAAAGTTATATGTTATCATTTCTATAGTATGAAAAATAGTTAATAAAACACCTTATTAATGTAAGGTTTAATTACTAATTTCTTATTTTCTTAGTTATTATGGCCAAATGTTAATCACAACATTGAAAGAAAATATATCAAAAGAAAACGCTATTCATTTGAAAGCCTCTATGCCACAGACCTGAGAACATCCCTCAATTGCTAAAAATATTGTAACATTTTCTAGAAGAAGACATTTTTTACAGGATTTAGTTCTCTTAACAGAAGAATGTAGGTACATACACTGTTATTAAATATGTCAGCAAATATATGCTGTGGGAAAAAGGTCTTGAGCCCTGTAAAGATTTCCACTTGTATTGATTTAATAAAACACTGATTGGCCAGTAGCCAGGCAGCACGTATAGGTGGAGTGACCAGAATAGGAGAATTCTGTAGCTACCAAAGTTTCTTCCCTTCTCTCCTGGCGATTCGCAGGGCCCTTGCGACCTCCGGCCTCCTGGAGACTCTGCACTAGCTCTGGCTTGAGGGGATAGCCTAGCTAGAACCTGGTTCTCTTTGTTATGGTGATTCCACTTGTTTTCAAGGTCTTAGCAGTGGGCCGATAGCCTGCCTCCCCTAGTTGACCCTGCCCGAGGGGCCCGGAAGCTTTAATCTTCTCCTACTGCTCCTGGTTGGGAGGAGGCCTTGTACGTCTGGTCCTTCTAGCCCACTGGTATAAAAACCTGACTTGAGTTTAATAAAGTGGCCATTTACTCTTGTAGATGAGCTAGGTCTCTTTTGTGTGTGTGTCTCTTTTTTCAACCCTCAGGACAATCGTCCCTTCTCGTGGGCCCGAGTTCAGGAAGCGCGCAGCCTGGGTCGGGTGTGGGTATCCATTGGAAACGCAGACTCTTACAGAATTCTGGGAAGATGGGAGGCTCAGTCTGTAGTAGTCACTTAGATGCAAAGAACCCAAGATGAAAATTCTTCACTGATAAAATGTATCAAGCCACGTGTTAACACAGAGAAGAATTAAGGGCTAATGTAAGATATGAGTTAATTGATATTAAGCTTGAAATAATAAGCCAGCCAGCTTACAATAAATGTAGGCCTCTGTGGTTTTTTTTGGGGAGTGAACAGCTGCAGGACTGAACAGACAGAACATTTTGTCACAAATATACAAGGATGAGTGTGCTTTGCCCATATTTATAGGCTTGTTAAGTACAGCAAATATGATAAAATAGTCTCTAAGATCATCACAAGAACTGATAACTATATTCATTGATTTCAAACTGAGACTGCATCTGATAGGATGGAAATCTGCATAAACAGGGAAGTAAGGCCGGTTGTGGTGGAGTACTCTGGTAGGATTTGCTGAAGGAGGAAGAGGCAGGAGGATCACGAATTCGAGGCCAGCCTGGGCTACAAATTTAGGGGGCTGGAGAGATGGCTCAGTGATTAAGAGCACTGACTGCTCTTCCAAAGGTCCTGGGTTCACTTCCCAGCAACCACATGATGGCTCACAACTATTTGTAATGAGATATGGCGCCCTTTTCTGGCATGCGGGTACACACGGAGGCAGAACGTTGTATATTTAATAAATAAATCTTTAAAAAAAAAACAAAACAAAAAACAAAAAAAAACAGGGAAGATACCATGTATTTATTAGTGTGGAGTGTTTATTCCTATAAATTTCAGCACGATACTCACAGATATATCAATATGTTTAGCACATGCACCAAATCTCTGGTTTAAAATGCATATGGTGTCTAACTTAGTAATCAATGCACAGCATGAATCATTGCATATGTCTACTAATATGCATATGTGTGTATATAAAATGTACGGCTTGAAAATTTAGACAAACTGAACATAACCCTGTACTATTTTTCATTATCCATTAATGTCTTATACTTAAAAAGTTGTCATAAAATATTTTAAAAGTTTTCTAGCACATAGCCCACATTTCTAGTGAGCAAAAGATTTAAACTTTAAATCATTTAAAAAACTTTGCCTGAATGCAATATTGTATATGATTTATCAAAATTTTCATTTGATTATTCAAAATGAATGATAGCTAGTTGTATGCATTCACTGCGAAATTTTAGCTTTATGAATTTAAACATTTCTCTATACGTTAAAATAAAGTCAGGAAATTAAGAAAATTCATGAGTAAATGGTGTCAACTATTTTATCATTTTTCTTGAATAAAAACTGTTTTTGTTGAGAATTATAAGATTTTAAGTATTTTACTATTTTAGACTCAACTTTAATCCATACAACCACTTTATTGTCAGTTGTGTTGCATTTTGATTAGTTTATCTGTCAGGTAGGTTAAGAGTTGCAGATAAATTGCTCATCATAGTTTCTTTGGCCAGGATTCAGAGTGACAAATTAAACCAGAAAGATGTACAAAATGTTACAAAGAGTCAAGTCTGTCACAAGTTTAACACTGTGTGGTACTTGAAGATATTTCTTCTCTCTCTCTCTCTCTCTCTCTCTCTCTCTCTCTCTCTCTCTCTTTCTTAAATTTGTTTAGTCAAATTAATGTATAATACTGAATGCTTCTTTAAAACAAAATATAATTTATATTTTAATAAAAATGGTATTATTAAACATAGCACACTTAAAATATCATTATTTCTAGCACTGCTGAATTCAGCTGGTAATGTGTTCCTTGGACTGTTTTATCAAATATTAATTCTCTTTTTAAAAGAAACTATGCGTGTGCATGTGCCCAAACAATAGCAGCCCCTGCATTTATATTATTGCAAACTGCAGTAGCTTCTTCAGCAGTTATGAAGCAGATCTCTCAGGGGCCTGATTCTGCCCTTGAATAAAGTTGCTGAAGTGCCTTGTCTCTCCAGCTATAAAGAGAGATACTGAAATTAAAGCTAGCAAAGAGGATTAAGAAGAGAATTTAATTAAAGGTAAGAGCATATTGCATTTTACTATCAAAAGTTTTTCTTTCAAGTACTGCATTCTAGAACTCACTATCAACTTTTATTATTTAGAATTAAATTATAGCCATTGAATATTTATTTTATATTAATATTGTTATAATCATAAAATATGCCTTACAGAAATTCACACAAGTTGGATGATTATGGCTCTTGAGAGTGCACAGGAACTTTTGTACCAAAAAACAACTGAGGATTAGAGAGGGAAGACTCATAAAAGAATTTTGAAAAATAAAAGAAAAAAAAGAATTTTGGTTTGGGGGCATTCTTAGTAGCATGCTTAGAACATCATACTTCCCCTAAGGATACTCAGTAAATTCACTGAGGCAGGTTTGATTCGGTGGTTTCAGTGAAGAATAAATGATAAAAGCCAATGTCTGCTGGGATGCGTGTTGTAATTGTAGTTAGTGTATCAGTAGATATGTCTGGATGGTTCTTTCTTCTGTTATTTTGCTAAAGATTTTATTTTGGTAATGATGCCATAGGCAATTCCTTTAAAATATTTTGAATTGGTTGTCTGGATTCATCATTTTAAAAGACAATACCTAACATATAACCTTGAGAAAGTGTGTACTGTTGCATTCATTTCTAAATTCATTTGATTTTTCTAAAAAGTACATGGAAAAGCTTCTATCTGTCATTCATTGTGAATTGAAATTAAGCTTCTGTAATCATGGTAAGAAGAAAAGTAAAATCATAGTGTGAAAAAATGCTTATTTAACTGTTCTTATCATCTTTCAATTCTTCATTAAGATATTAAACAAGCTATTTCCTGGATTTTTATATAGCCTTCCTACTGTAGCCACTTATGTGTTTAGATTACAGGTGCTTATTACTATCCCTGTATCCAATTTAATACATTTCAACAGCATATTATAACTGTTATCCCATCTTAGTGTGTTAACCAGTAATTATTCACAGATGGTTTGTATTAAAATTTTCATATGATATTTTGTATAGTCAAGTTACCAAGTTACATTGTTTCTTGTCTCATCTCTGTAGGGTAGGGCCACTGATTAACGTGGATTAGACTCAAGTTTAGCATCATTAATCTTCAGTCGTTGCCTCTTATGGAAGTTTGGAGCCACGCCTGTTTAAGTCCATTTGCCAGAAGTGCTTCTTCCTTAAATTTTGTTTAGTTGTGCTTAATTCCAGTCTATATATTTGGAAGGATCCACTGACTTCATTATATGTAGGTTAGAATTCTAATTACTATTCATAGTAAGTGCTGATAGTATGATAGGTCAGAGGAAACACCAGTAGGCAGAGGAGAAGCCAGAAGGCAGAGTGGAAGCCAGAAGGCAGAAGAGAAGCTAGCAGGCAGAGGAGAAGCTAGGAGGTAACAGATAAGCCAGGAGCCAGAGGAGAAGCCAGCAGGCAGAATAGAGGCCAGTAGAGAAGAAGCCAGCAATCAGAGTCTGCTGTTTGCCACAGTAATAGGCTAAGTTTCATGTGTTCTGTGTCTTTTCACTGAAGAATACTGACCTTCTATTCTTCCGGTGAACCCTGGGTTAAAATTGAAATCGGCCTCTGCTTTCTGACTGAACGTACGCTGGAGCACTTCTTGCCTCTGTTGCCTCTATTAGTAATATGAAGTGTTGGTACTGTGGCTTCTTATGTGTCACAAAGACACTCCAGAAATCAAGGATAATTATAAGGTTTCTGCCTAAACAGAAAATCTATATGCAAAATAAAATTTACTTTTAGAATCTTATGTAATATAATACATACAAAGTTAAAATAACTCACATTTTTGAGCTTGTATTATGTATTAAGAACAATTTTATGTTTTTATATAATTTAATTTCATTTTGTACATGAAGTCCACATCATTGACACTATAGTAACAGATGTGTAAAACGGAATATTTACAATAGGAGGATGAAGTTTTCACTCCTTGATTAGTCTCTTCCTCCATTCTTAGTCAGTTGAAAGCTTACATTCCGTGGATGTTAAACTCCTTCAAACATGTAATTATATATAGTTATACAAGCTGAACAGGCTTTGTTTATATATTTAGGAAGGGATGTACTTGAGTGTGTGTATGTGTGTTTGCGTGTGTGTGCGCTGGTCTCTGTGTGTGTGTGTGTGTGTGTGTGTGTGTGTAAAGCAACAGAGAAAAGAGCCATGAATTTGAAAGAGAAAGGGATAGAGGTTTATGTGAAGGTTTGCTGAAAGAGAAAGGAAGTGGAAAAGTAATAATGACAGTATAATCACAATTTTTAAATTAACAATAATGTAATCAAACCTGCTATGTTTTATCACTAATACCTGCCTTTAACCAAGCCTTAAACTTCAGTTGCTTAAAAGACGAGGCATTAGAATTGTAATTTCAAGTCCTATTTTGGTGGTGGCATGTTCCTAGTTAGTCTGGTCAACTTAGTGATATCCTTATCTTAAAATAAAAATAAAAAGAAGTAATAGCTTTATATCTCAGTTTTAGAGTGGGTACTTGTTATACGTGATGTCCTGAGTTCTTCCTGAGCACACAGCAAAAAAAGAAAGGAGAAAATAAAAAAAACCACAAACAAACAAAAACAGTAACAGAGCCATTATATCTATTTTCCTCAGAAAAGATTAAGTTTTTTTTGGATAAAATGTTAAATATCCTTTCGAGGCTACAAAATTGAAGAACTAAATAAATGTAAAAAATATAAAGCAAATTATTTTATAATTTCTTAACATGCATCAACATTTATGGTAACCTAAATAAGAGACTTTTCATTCATCAAAGATGTTTACAGAATAGATGCTTTCACATTTATTATCAATATTACTAAAATGGTAATTATAAGGTAAGTGATTTCCCATCCATGTACATTTCATGTGATAGTCATGTTTTTCAGTTATTATTTCATTCATTAAACATGTCTATTTTTACTTCCTTTTGTCTGATTTAAAGCTTGAAAACTAAATATTTAGCCCTCTTCCAAACAAACAACAGAAAAAATCCACCATCTTATGAAAAGAATATAAGATTTTTAAAATGCCTTAGGAGACAATTTTTTATTAACTAATTTATTTATTAGTTTTATTTTTATTTTTGTCACTCAAGTTCATGGCTGAGAAGAGAGACTTTCCCCAGAGGAGTTGATCTGTGACTCTTTGTTTCTTTTCAACTCACTATGGCTTCAAGCTAAAAATAAAAGTGGCAGAACTTATGCATGAAGGTGAAATATTTCCTTATTATAAATATAAGTCATTCTTGTGTAGATTTTCCCACCTTTTTTAGTAGTTAGAAAATTTAAACGAATCTGTGGTAGTCTTATGTTCACATGAAAATGAAATGGAAATAACTATGTACTGTATATCATTTTGCTACATGGTGTTCCTATTGGGACTAGGTTAGTGTGCCTGGGAAAATGGGAGAAGATCCTTAAGGTGCTTTTCAAAGCCACTCCCTTACTCCAAGTCTGTCAATTTAGCATCCATTTAATCCCACTAGAATTCTTGGGATAAGAAGCGAGGTTATTGTTCAGATCAAAAATTTTTGGAACGGTTTAAGCTTGTCTGAGTTCACTTAAATTTAATTTATCCTTGCCTTATAGATGGATATATTCAGCCTCCAACTTTAATAGTAAATTTAAGATTTTTTTAGTCAAATAACTATAATTTGACAGATTCATTGTTTCTTTTATGATATCACATGTTTTTCAAATTTTATTGAAAATGTACACATTAATTCAAAAATCTATAGCACCCTTGATAATGTAGTATGAAAGGTTAAGAAGTAGTGGATACTTTGTTATCATTCCTTTTGAACTTTTGGCTTAACACATCTAGTATGATACATAAATAATGACCAAAACCAGTTTTCCCTAATATAAATTTGTGCCCCAAATTCCATCAATCATTGAAGATTTGTAGAATGTGGGATCCAGAAAAGAACTCAAAAATCATCAGACAAATTAATACTGTATCTAAGTTAACTGGAGATAACTATAAATAAATCGTAAAGTTTAAAGATGGGACCAGAGAACCTCACAAGATTTTAATACTTTAAGAGTTGTTTTAAGGTAGACAAAAATTCTCTTGATAAATTACTGTAGTAAAGAACATTTTTTCTAGGTGCTTTGATTTACAAAAAAAATGATAAATTTTACTTAAGTGGGAGGATTTGGAGGGAGGAAGTGTATGGCAAAGAGGATGAGGGAAGTCATACGATTCCATTTTGTTTTTTAAAAGATATAATTTTAGGAAAAATATATTTACTTCAAAATAGCTATTGTTATGCACTTTTTAACTTGTAGGTCATGGACTGCCTTTCTTTTCTCCAAGGTTTTAAATAATATATTGATATCTAAACCCCTTTCTGTTGATACTCTGAAGCAATAATTGTGTTTCATAGTTGCTACAGTTTATCTCATTCTGTCCTATTTCAGGACACAAGTCTTGTGCAGTATCTAACCTATCAAGGAAATCTAAGCAAAGTAGATACTATCAGTTATTTCCTGAATGGATTCTGATTTAAACCATTAAGTTAATCCTAAACCATGCTTATGATATGATTCAGAAACCCTAGCTTTAGTTTAACTCATAACACAATTCACTGATGACTATTTTTTGTTCACAGTTAGTTGTGCAATTTTGAGGGTCTAAGAAGGCATCTGAAAAGTCTTGTGGTTCGTGATTCTGAGTGTTCTTTCTTCACGTTAAACTGACAGTGAATAAAGGAGTTCTGTCTCAGATACTCACTGCTGTCATATTGTGGCATGAGGGAAATCTGTCTGAGGATAAACATGAAATATGACAGGTGCTGCACAGGAAAACAAAACATTTAGAAGGACAAACAAAACCCACAGTGCTTTGTTATTTGAAGCATACACTGTGAAACTATGTAATATCTTTTTATTTAGTCCATAGGTTCTGACACATAAACAGGGAACAAAACTTGGGAGCTTATTAAGGCAGTAGGCTCCAGCCACAGTACAGACTTTTTGAATCAGAGGCTGGATTCATAACTGCAGATGCAAATAAGGTGAAGACGGTCTTCATAACCCTCTCAAAATACACCCTAGTTTGATATCATGGGCATGATCCATTTTGAGTAAAAACTTTTCTGATTACAATCAAATTGACAAGTTAATTTCAAAGTAAATGAACAAGTTACAACTCAAATAAGTGAATGCTAACATCAGAATCCAATGTTTTAAAATATATTTTCTCATATTTTTATATCTTTAGAGATTAAGATCATGGTTTTGTGTATGTTAGCAGACTGTCAATCTATGACCTATGATATATATGCCTAAGTTAAGTTTTATTCTTATAACTCAATTGCTTGAATTGAAAATTAGAAATATTCTTATTCACCCTTGTTCTCAATCCTTCATTGAACAAAAATAAACATATTACCTATGAACACAAACATATATATTAATGTATATTTATATATACTTAAACATTAGTAGGAAAGGTTTTAATTTTCTAATAAATCCTATGCAAATTCTGAGCTTAGCAGTTAATGGAAAATGTTTTTCTAAGTGACTAAAGACAGTCCTAGCAAACACAACACTCAGGTTTTGATTCTCAACATAGAAAACTATTTAAAAAGGGGAGAATAAAACTGATAACAACTATAACCATGTATTTATTTAATCTTAGAGGATTGCATACAAATGTCCAATGTATGTTCCTTTTCTCTGACTCCTCCCAAATCTCCCTGAATATTTGTGTTCCTCTTATCTTGATGTCCTCAGTTTTCCTATTATCACTTAGGCCTTTGTGCACATTAATGTAGGACCATTACTCGGATCATTATCAACCTACAAGGAAATGTGACCTTGATGAAAATTAATGTATCTTTTACCTGTAGCCATCAATCCCCTGTAGTTTCTTAGCTTGTGAGGGGACTTCAAGAGTCCATCCCCATTCATGTTGGGATGTATGACCAGCTGGTCTTTATAGAGGTCTTGTGCAGCATCTACCACATCTACTGTGAATTCCTGTTACAGGTTTGTCTTACATGGAGAACACTATTTCATAGAATCATCAGCAAACATCTGTCTCTTACATAGTGATTCCTCAACCACAATCATCACTGAGCCTTGGGGATAAAAGGTGTAATATTGATGGTAAATTTAGGACTAGGCAATGCACAATTTGGTACTCTCTGTCTCTTAATCAGTAGTGGATCTTTGGATCGTGTATCAATCATCTCCTCCACAAAAAAAGCTTCCCCAAGGACTAAAGATGCATTAATCACTGTGTATGACCATGAGATTTTAGAGAACATTTGGACACTTTTGGACACTGTGTCCATTTAGCAACATAAAAAGTATGATCAGAGACTTAATCTAGCCAGGAGTTCTTTTGCAGTTGACATTTTCAGGAATTAGTTCTATCTTATGCAGTAGGCCTTAATTCCAATTAGAAAACTGTTGGTTATCCCAAAAACAATCATGACGCTATTGTACCACTAGGCATTTCTTGACAATATAGAAACTATTTTAGCTCACAGAATTCATAACTAGGTAAAAGTGTACACACTTTCCCCCAAGAAGCCTGTATAACACTTTCTTGTATTAGGAAAGCAGTCTGGTAAGGAGGAACCTTCAAATTCAATATCAACTTGGTTTTTACATGTCTTGTCAACAATTTGTGTCATATTTTCACCCAAAGTGAAAATTGTTATGGTGGACAATAAAAAACAATGGTAATATCGCCTAATGTTTTAAATGTCTCTGTAACTCTTGTGAAGCTCCTCAAAAGCTAATTTCCTATTCCTGGCACTTGACTTTTTACTTGATGATAATATATGGCTTCTGTGCAAAGAACTGTTTTATGTGTAGGGCAACTTCATTTGAACTCTTTTTAAAATAGGTATTTTAGTTTTTTAAATAGGAAGTTTCCATTTTGCTATTTAAAATTTCCTAGGGTTGATACCTTCTGTTTTTAAGAATGAATTCATGATATATTCTAAAATAAGTTTCTGTCATATGCGTATGTTCATGTGTGTGGCAATAAAGCTTAATCTATGTGAAATTTTACGCAAAGACATTTTTATCTTAAATGAATTAAAGTAAAACATTTTTAAAATTTAAGTAAAATTTCATAGCTGATTTTATTACACTATGCAAGTATAAGGCCTTTTCAAAATTATATAAATAAATGCTATTAATGTGTTCTAACATTCATCAACTGGAAGACTTTTAGACACATGAGCATTCAAATGTTAATGGACTATAACAGCTTCTTCTTATTCTAAATTAAAATTAGCTACATCATCTTCATACTTAATAGCAACTATCAATTTAGAAATTCAATTTTACTTTAAGAATATCCTTTCATGCTCTATATTAAAATCTTTTAGAAGCTCCTACAGAGTAGGGTGCCATTAAAACTATCCATTCATACAGTAGAAGAAAATGGTTTAGGTTCATATAGCAGGGCTGAGCGTACTACAAAATTTACATTGCTCTTTATGCATTACCACTCAGGTTTAATAATTCTACACTCTAAGCCAAACAAGTTTTCAAACTTAAAATAAAAACAACTTTATTTAAAAATTATGAGATTACTTTTCTGCTGCTAAAGTCTTCCAAAATGTGTTTATATTAAATTATTATAAAATATTTTAATTTAAATTATTTTATTAGTTATTGGAGAAATTCACATATAATATTTGATCATACTGGTCTTCCTATCCTCTTCTCTTCTTCATTCTACACCTACCACATTGGAAAAAAAACCCACACATCAAATCCCATCACGACTGCCTATACTGTCTTAGGTGTCTTGCGTTGCCATCCATTGTCTGCTAGACATATCAGGGGTCACACCCTTAAAGAAAATTTTCTCTTTGGCAGCTATTAGTTACTAATAGCTCCTCAGCTAAGATGGACCTAATGCCCACTTCCACTTGCCATACCGGGAGTCTGTCTAGCTTGAGTATGTACATGTTTTGTGCTTGCTATACACCACTGCAAGTTTATATATGCAGTTCCTACATTGTCTCCATAAAACAGTGTTTCCTCACAGTTTTCTACTGGCTATGCTTCTTCATGCCTGCTTTGAAGTGAACCATAAGCCTATAGAGGAGAAGAAGTATGACATGCTTGTCACGTTTAGTGGTAAACATTCGAGAGCCACATATTTCCTGTACCTTGACCAGTTGTGGGTGCCTCTGTTAACTTCAGTCTACTCCAAGAAAGAATTTCTGAGCTGGATGGGTGTGGCTTATGCTTTTAATCCCAGCTCTCAGGAAGTAGAGGCAGGTCAATCTTAGCCAGTCTGGTCTACAAGAACTAGTTCCAGGACTTCTATGACTGTTACAGAAACACACACAAAAGAATCTCTGATGAGGCTTGGCTTGAAAAATCCAATATGTGCTGGCACATCAACATATGCCAGCTAAATCCACATAAAAACCTGATAGTGCTTGGAAAGGAATTACAGACACACGACACACACAAAAACAAAGTTTAGCCTTTTTTTTTTTTTTAAATGAGCTCTGTTTGCTGGAAGTGAGAAGGAGTGCTGTGTGTTCTTTAAGAGAAAACTTTCTTATTCAGCATTAGAAGCAAAAAATAAACTGCTCAACTTCTAAACAGCAGCTTCCTGGTCCATGGTGCCATGTTGCCAGCATGAACTCTGGCCCTTTCAGGAGGCTGACCACTTGAATGGGGCTTATGGACAGGTTACTTGGTGGCAGCATGGGCAGCATGGGACAAGTGGTTTCCAGAGTTATGGTCGTGAAGGTGGATTCCACCTGGCAGTCTCAGAAGCAATGAATGGACCTCTGCCATGTTGGAGTGGGCAGGGCCAACAGACAGGACTGTGGAGTTGGTCCTAGCCATGCCCACTTAGCAATAAAACAGGTGCTTCTTATTAGAAAAATAAGTACAGATACACAATAAAGACAGATTTAGATTTACAAAAACACCCCTAAATGGGACAGTGTTGGATAAGTGTATGTAGGCTTGAGAGAGAAAGGAAAGCAGTATAGGCAGTTATAATATAAAAGATTACAGTCAGTCATGGATTAAAGGAGTAAAGATAATACAATGAATATTAAACTTGTAGAAAAAGTGAAACAGTAAAAATAAATATGCCACATAAAGATGGAATGTATACAGAGAATCTGAATAATGTATGTTATGTGCTTTCTTTTAGTTTTTTGACTGTGAAGGAGCTAAGTAAAGAGAAACATTTCATTGTTTGGACTGCTAAGCTGAACCAGCCATTTGGGCAAGAAACTGCTCTTGCCTGGACTGCTTGATGTTATACTGTATGAAATGGAAATGCAGGACCCATGGAAAATGATTACTAAACTTGCTAAAGGTAAGGTAGTCCTTTGGGTTTCCTGCTTCATTAAAGAGTCTTCCAGATATTCTACAGGATACAGAAGAAAGTAAATGACAAACTGCCGTTACAAGGCTGAACAGATCCTCAAATTACCTGCTTTGTGGAAAAGTCTGCTGGATACTGTGGGCCTGTAGGATGAAGATTGAATGCCCCGATTTTTTAGAAGAACTTTGGGTTACTGCCTAGGCAGTGGGATGTCTCTGTCAATTCTAGAGTTTTGGAAGTTGCTTACAATGTACTTCCTGTTTACTTAGGTAATATTATATCCTTCTGGGCTCTTTGATGGAGTTGAGGAATAGATAGAATTATAGTTTTCCTTGGTTATGATAAGAGATAGAGTAAATATAAATATTTTAACTGTAATACTTGCTTGGTACCTGTTTTGTTATATGTAATTTTACTATGATAAAGTTAAAACCTTCCTTTTTATTTAAACAGAAAAGAAGTAATGGTGTGGGAAGTGTTGTATATGTGCTGCTTTTATTGGTTATTGAATAAAGAAGCCACTTTGGCCTGTGATGGGGCAGAATAGAGCTAGACTCTATTAAGGAAAACTAAACTGAATGCTGGGAGAAAGTATATGGAATCAGTAAGATACCATAGAGCCACCAGAGGAGACAGGTTACCAATAACTGTGCCAGTTTGCTAAGAGCCTCGTGGTAAAATATTTTTCCTAGTAACATGTATAACATCTTCCACTACTATGAAGTCTAACTGGTAGGGATGAAACTTTCAAGTGAATTGCAGGTTCATTACTACATGGTATATGAACCATGAATGTGATAACTTTAGCGACAAGGTCCTCTTTTCAATTTCTGGAGGTTGATAAGCAGGAATAATGGCAACACACTTTAGTAATCAGGGGTTGGTGTCTAGTGGAACTCTGTGTCCAACGCTTCCAATGGAGATCAGCCTTTTTGAACAAATGCAATCTGACAAAGAATATATTTCTCCTCTCATATGTGCATGTTAGTTTAGAATAATTAGACATTCATGTCTCATTTGAAATACTCACGGAGGTCAGGAAATTAGTAAGGAGCCATAAAGAGGGGTGGCTGTTAAAAGAGGGAAGGTGGAATGCAGTACTATAAGGTGGAAGGGAACAAGGCAGCAAGAATGGTTAAATAGGTTGTTGGGAAAGCAAAGTAAAGGAGATAAGGCAATTTGGGAGTGTTAGTTAAAACTAAAGACTTTCTTTGAAAAACAAATAAGTAACCAAACAGAAACACAAAACATTGGAGCTTTATTGAAGATACTCTATAAAAGAGTGAAAATGTTCCTAATAGACATCCAAGTTAACACATAACATCATGGTTTTTCTGTCTACTACCCAACTTCTTCCTACCATCATGAAAACGTAAACTTTTGAACTAACAAATTATACAAAAATGTTATTTGAAACATTCATTCTTTTTGTCCTAGGGTGATATGAATGTATAAAAATAGCCCATTCTCTAATTTGATCCAAGCTAAATTAAAATAATTTATTTAGGTTCTGATCAGAACCTAAATAAATCATTCATTTTTAAGACAGATTATTCTCTGAGGACTGCAATTAATACAGAAGTCAGTTCTTTTACTCTTGTATTTTTATTTGATAACAAATAACATGATGGTGTTCATTCCCTTGGTATGCTAGGTTCTGATGATATGATCATGCAGCCTTTGTATTCACTCAGTTAGAAAACAAAATTCAGCCTGGAGCTGGACAACTATGCCTATCTTTCTTTTTTGATTCAAGAGATTTGATTCGCAGGCCTCAGAGACGAACATGTGCATAGATTTCCATGAGTATCATGCACCTGGGTACAAGAATGATTTAAGGATGGGTGGGGTTAAAATGCTGTGAATCAGAGTTTAACTAAGAAATGTACTTTCTGAGGGAAACAAAAAAATTTGAAGGTAACTTATTTTCAAGCTCTTTTTTTTTTTGAACCATTTTAGAGCACCTAGTACTTATATTATATTCCTCATGTTTTCTATTGTTCTTCATTATTATACCTGATTATACAGATATTAGGTTGGTAAAATCAATGCATACATATTGGTTTGATAGAATCAGCTCTCTTTTCTTTATATAATTTTGTAAAGATCACATAATATAGAAAGTTATGGGCCCCAGAAATCAAAATTCAGGGTTCAGAAAGCAATAAGTATGTATTTTAAAGAATGATTTTAGAAAGCAAACTATCAGTCAACTATTACAATAAGGGTTCTACAGTTAGGAGAGTCATCAACTGTTTCCAGTGGAAATTTTAGACCCACTCCACAGGAAGTAATCCATGCCCAGTAATGCAAATCTGGTAAAAATAATTGGGGAAAAAAATGATAAGCCCTTGATTGCAACTGAATACTGTTATTTAGTGAAAGGTACACAAGGTAGATCTGCCTTTTAATTATTGATGTGTAAATTCATTGATAAGCACTACTCACGGTTGGTGAAGGGATTAATATGGGAGAGAGAGACAGAGAGAGAGAGAGAGAAGTAAGAGAAGATTGAAGAGAATCAGAATATATTAGTTTCATGTAAGTCATTGTTAAATGACAAAATTGAATTGGAAAAACTTTCAGAATATGTAGTAATAATAACTTAAAGACAATCTATGACATGGGACAAAATTTCTATATAATGATCCATTATATTCTGCTTTGTTTAGACAGAAAAGTGAAATCACACTAAAACATGGTTGTTCTCCCTTTTGATGCTGTTATCTAAATTCACCCACTATTGCATATACCAGTGTCTCATGTGAAAAAAAATTCCAGTTATGGATATAGCACAATTTCTTATTCCATTCATGAGTTACTAGATATTTACACTATTTTCATTTTGGGTCATTATGAATAAAGTGTATGACCAATAAGTAAATTAAAAATATTGTGGTAAAGGGATGGTTCAGTGGTTACAAACTAGTTGCTCAGAGGTCCTAGGGTCATTTCCTAGCAATGACGTGGTGTTTGCTTTTCTAATATCAAGACAAAACATTATGACCTAGTTAAAATGTTAGAGTTCAAGACCACCAAGGTGGGGAGTATGCTGGCAGGCAGGCACGATATTCTGCAGTAGTGGAGAGCTTTTACCTTTATCCACAATCAGGAAGCACAGTAAGAGCCCAAATCTTAACTTCCACCACACTGACACAACTCCTATATCACATTTCTGAATTCTTCCCCCCAAAAATCTCCACCACCTGGGGAACAATCTACAAATATATAAGCCAGTGTGGGATGTTCTTATATCACCACAGTGGCCTAAGCCATAACTCCAATTACAGGAAACCAAGAGCCCTCTTCTGTCCTCCATGGGTAACTCACCTGCACACAGAACTTTTGCATGTGCACAGCTAAAACACTCAAACATATTAAAATCAAAATTATTCGATAATTTTTGAAAAATTTAAAGAGGTTTGTAACTTTGAAAATATGGATGGAGATAGAGACAGAGACCCACATTGGAGCGCTGGACTTAGCTCCCTAGGTCCAAATGAGGAGCAGAAGAAGGGAGAACATGAGCAAGGAAGTCAGGACCACGAGGGGTGTGTCCACCCACTGAGACAGTCGGACTGATCTAATGGGAGCTCACCAAGGCCAGCTGGACTGGGATTGATGGAGCATGTGATCAAAATGGACACTCTGAATGTGGCTGGCAATGAAGGCAGACTGAGAAGCCAAGGACAATGGCACTGGGTTTTTATTCTACTGCATGGACTGACTTTGTGGGAGCCTGGTTTGTTTGGATGCTCATCTTTATAGACCTGGATGGAGGGGGAGGACCTTGGACTTCCCATGGGGCAGGAAACCCTGACTGCTCTTAGGACTAGAAAGGGAGAGGGAGGTGGGGAGGAGGACAGAAATGGGAGCCAGGGAGAAGATGGAAATTTTTAATAAATAAATAAATAGAAAATATGTTAATTATTTATATGCTTACTTCTCTTTGTTTAGGGAAAGTCAATTGCTAAAAATATTTAACATTTATATTGCAAGAAAGATAGGATATGATGTACATATATCCTACCATGTGGCAGGAAAAGCGATCTGCAGAAAAAAAAACCTAGTAAATAATAATATTATCTTACATTTTTAAAGTACTTGATACTTTTGAAGGTTCTTTTACACACTATATCACAGAACCCTCATAAAGCCCACTGAGTTTGCCAGAAACGATAAATTATTAACCTAATTTTACGGGTGAGCAACTTTAGGCTTAGAAAGATTAAATGTCTTGTCCAATAACCCACATACTTTTATGGTGACATTTATGTATTATGAAAATCAAGATTTTTTTTTCTGGTTTTTCTGTTGTCCTTCTCTGGACAGTAACCATACCTCAATTTTCATAAAGGCTTATTTTGAACATCACAAGTAAATGGTTGCTGCGAAATAATCTGCATAAAGACATTCAAAATACATAGAAATTAGTGTATTTGTAGTATAGAAAACAGGAACTAAAGAACCTAAAATAAAATCATCTTCCCATTTATTGACACTATTAAAAAGCATACCCATGCTCTACATACATAAGTCAATCATGAGTTAATTATATGAGAATTTTAGTATTTAATACTGAAACATATTTTTAAAGAATCACTGGTTTTTTATGTTATTTTTATTTGAATGCTGATGAATGGTTTCAACTCTGCAGATGCCAGGAGAAGTAAAAAAAGACTCAGAGGCTTATCATATAAATTAATGCAATATCACATCCTTAAGCAAGACAGAGAAATGAATTCAAACTGCAGAAGAGGAAATGCCAGACACAATATTCTAAAATAAATCAGAAGTATGCAATAATATCATTTCAGTCCTTAATTGAAGCCTTAAGGATTTCAGAGGTAGACATGTGGATTTCATTTGCAAACACTATCTACTAAACTAGGTAAATTGCTGAAACAACGTTAAGAACAGGCAAGAAACCGAATTAATGCACATGGACCCAAGTACTGGTACTAATAATAATTCAACCAAGTTGACATACTTTTTTATCATGTTATTTGGAACATAGAGCCAGAGTACTAAGTAGTTTTCAAGATTATATAATGATTTGTGGTATTGAAGCAGCTTACTTTGGCTACTTCTTCATTAGTATATTTAATTAGCTGCAAATTATTAACATTTTAGAAATATTATTAACATTTTAGAAATATTAATGGATTTTAGACCAAAAACAAGATTCAAGTGAGGTTTCTTTTAATTTTTTAGGTTATAAACTAGAAAGTGTTGTGAAATTGTTACCTGATACTATTGTGAACAGCTACAGAATTTAGCATACAGAGTGTTGATCTGCTGTTGGATATGTAGCTTCTCAGATTTGCTATTCATTCTTGTGCTAACAATTCTTAGGCACATTTGTTCCACTAGGTTCTTCCTTTTGGCATACTGAGAAATTAGCGAAGAGTCACAGTTTTCAGGGTAGTCATTTCTGCATCATTACCGTTTCATATGCTACGGACCATGCTCCATAAAGCCTGGCACCAGTCACGTTTCACTGCTATTTTCACCAAGTTTCTATTTCAATGCCACTGCGAGAGTCAGAGCTGTGTGGCTGAGTCTCTTGTCAGATTAGATTTCAATTTCAAGTGATATAAAATGTAGCGAACTTTAGTTGTGCTTTTCCCTTCCTTAGTTTTCAAGAACCTGAGACAATTTTTAAGTGCCCTGGGATACATTCTGTCCTGCTGTGACATATATCAAGTTAATTTAATAGAGGGAAGCATCCTGTATGTAGAGGACACAGATTTATTATCAAGAAACAGAAATTCTGAAAATGGAAAACTGATGTACGTATTCCTGTATAACCTGTTGTGGCAAATTGTGCTACATATTATAAATACTAAATTCACAGTAATTGACTCTGACAGGTGTTTTCTAGAGTAAAAATTAATACCACAAAACAATTTAAACTAGTAATTAATCCATTTGCCTGTACTAGAACTTTTATTGTAATAAAGGTGAATCAGCACAAAATCATAGCTTCCCATGAACATTTATTGATGCTTTAGCTTGGTAAAACTTAACGACAAATCACAATTGAACTCAAAGTATTTGATGATAATGAATAGTCTTAATATTTACTAGAATCTTTCGATCACTAAACAAAAAAATGTGGAAGTAACAAAATAAGTTTTTTGTGAAAACAAATATAACTCCTTTATTATTCTAGAGGGCATTGCTGAGAAACTAGTTTACAATAGAGGGTGTCTTTCTAATCAAACATGAATAAGTTTGTTTGACTGCATGTATAACTGATAAACACCCTGACTACAGTCTTCATGTCTTCATTCTTATGGCAATATGCAGATTCCTGTGTTAATGGCTAAAGATCTAAGTGTGATACAGGGTCTTCGGTTTATACCTAAAAGTACTTTTTTGAATTAATAGTCAAAAATAAACAAGATTATTTTTTGGTACTGTGTTTATTTACAATGTATAAACTTTAATATATGCAAATTTTAATATTTGAAAATTAAAAATTTTATAATCATGAACCTTTTTATGGAAAGCAATGAATTTGAACACTTTGTATATTGTTCAGAATATATTAATGTCAATTCAGTTGTTGGCCAAGGGGTGGGGACATCCCTGAAAAATCCCCAAACAATGGAGACTGTTGCTAAGAAAGTTGGTTACTCTTCTCAAGCTGACTGCAATATCCTATGGATGAGGACAAAACCAACACAACTCATTGAATATGGAGAAGTTGAGCTGGTGCCTCCATGGAGTTTCACCCCTATGTTCAAGTATCTTTCCTGCTCGAAGGTACTCGACAGGCTACTAAAACAGAAACCTAAACATCACCCAACAACAAAACCTTTGACCAAGAGCCTATCATCTGCAAGATATGCTAGAAGAATGATAGCATACAACTGGAAGATGTAGCTAACAAATATCTGATTTCACTTAAGACAACTACCAAAGATGGAACACATTCCTGACACTGCTAGGGTAACCCAAAGACTTAGAGGTTTAGAGTAAAACTCAAAACTTTTGGGGGCAGAAAAGATGGAAGGATCAATAAAATGATTCCTAATATCCTACTGACATGCTGATAGATCAGTAAATTATTCAGTGAAAATTAGAGAACCTTCCATCTGTAGCAGACAAAATCAGAAGCAGAAACCAACAGCCAGACATTACATGGAGAAAGTACTTGAAACACATGTCTTTAAGTGGGATTTCTCCATTAAATCGCTCCTCTTAGAGCTCAGAGAACTTCCACAGAAGAGGAAGAGAAAAGAATATGAGAAGTAGATGGGATGGAGGACACCAGAATAACAACAAAGCAAGGCTCAAAAGACTTCACAAGGAGGGAAACAGTAAAGACAGGGCATACATGAGTTGCACCAGGGCCTATGTGTATATATTTCTTATAACCTTGGGCTTCTTATATATTTGGCACTTCTGAATTTGTGAACCAGTGGGTGTTTAATTTTTCTTCTGGCTTTTGGGGCTCTTTACCTTTTGTTGGTTTGCCTTGTCCAACCACAATGTGATATTTTTTGCTTCATAGTATTGTATTTTATTTTGTCCTTTGGTTGTTATCTTTCAGAATCCTGTTTGTATCTCATGAGAGAAAGAAAGGGAGTTTGTCCAGAAGGGAGGGGAGGTGGTGGGAGAACTTGGAGGAATAGACGAAGGGAAAATTGTAATCACTAAGTATATATTGTATGAGAAAATAATCTACTTTTGATAAAAGGGGGAAAAGAATTAGTAATGTGTCATACAATATTTTTTCAAATAAAATTTAAGAACACAAAAGTGTGTTTTTATTGAAAATGTAAAAAAAGGAATGAAAAAACCCAAATTTTTTTCACACATGAAAAATGTCTCTGAGTATGTCTATTATAAGAGACAAGATTAGACATTTTAGGGATGACTCAACAATAAAGTACATTTGTTGCTTTAAAATGGACAACATCAAAAACTGCAAGAATACAATATCATTGGAATTCATGATGCATTTTATTTTTATATGAATTTGTGATGTCGATTATGAGAAACCTCTAAGCTAAATTTGAAGTCAAATTATCCAATGGCTGTAATCAATGACCTCCTCATGTTATTCTGAAACTTTCTATTCCAGTTAAATTCACATTTTCTTAATCATATAATACAATGATCTTTATGTAATCACAAGGATATAAAATATGAAAAAAATTATGTTTAACACAAAAATTTACAGTTGTCAATTTTCTTGCAAATATTGTGAAAAACCTTTTTTATGTTTGTGATATTTCATTGGGTATATTTATCATGATTTCTTTACCCATTCATCTGTTAATGGACATTAATACTAATACAGTCTCTCATCTGTGGTGAACAAGGATCTATACATAAAATCCCTCTTAAAGGATTTAGAGTCATTTTAGTCTGTGGCTTGAAATGGTGCAGTTAATTCACATGATGGTCCTATGTTTTACTCGTGCTTTTGTTGATTTGTTTGTTTTTAGTACTTTGCACATGAGCATGATCTCATATCACTATGATAAATCCCTTGTCCCTAGAAGTTCTTCAGTCCACCCCTGAATCCATATACAATTCTTTTAGCATTATAGCCTCATTTATTCACATATATGCATATATGTGGACACAAATGTATATTCAACTCATTTATTCTATTTGGTTTTGCTCATGTGTTTATTGATGTTTTAAAGACCACTTGGGACTGGATGACCTATGCTATGCAGGAGCTTATTCCTGGAAGAAATAAATTCTCCCTGTCTTCACAGCCATGACAGCCTGTAGATCTTCATCCAAGTGTGGGACCATGGGAAATTTTTTCTGTCCACATTGACATGATAATTAGTTTTGTAATTATTTTGTAAAATATGTTCAGGGAACCATATTGCTGAGATTTCTGCATGAGTTATCCAGGGAACGCAGCTGTGATACTTCCATTCAGGATAGTGTTACTGATTTTGGATATTTAGGCTTCAGTATTAGGAATGTATATTTCTAGAGTCTTAAACCATAAAATTATAGTAACATTTCAATAACAGGGAACTAATACAGCAACTGTGTTCTTTAATAAGAAGAATGTCTGTGCAATTTTACTTATGTTTGCCAATCTGTAAATATTGAATTTCCAAAACAATGCCTTAAAAAAATTAGGGGGAAAGTACATTAAAACATTAAGATTAATGACAGTTTGTGTGTTAACGCTGAATTTTTAAATAAAACTTAATTATATTTCTTTACTTATCCAGGCCTCACAAAAGGTTCCTATCTTTAAGAAACTACCCTAAAAAGGCACAGTTTTCTGCATCCTACTTTATCAAACCAATGAAGGAACACAAAGTCTAATTTTTTATATAAATGATGAACCTTGTGACTGAATTAATCTCTATAGTTATTAATTATTGAGAGTTAGTTTGGTGGCTAATATGAGATATCAGATTTTAATAAAATCAATGTAGTATGTGTGCCTTTCTTCCACAAAATTAAACTGATGTTAACATTGGATATTAATAGTCAAAATAGAAAGACTATGAAAACAAGTATTTTCTAGGTTTTAAATTTTTTGTTTGTTTGTTTGTTTAGATGTTTGATGTGGTATTAATTCTACCATTAGGTTTCTTGGTACAGCTTTCCTGCCAGGATTTCTTTAAAGTATCATATGGATGAATATTTTACAGTGAAATGGAAATGGAAAAAGGAGAGTCTTTCTTTCTCAGAAGCCATAAATGCTACAATCAATCTATGTCTCAATGAACATCCTAGTCTGCAAGGAGGTAGAAAATTGTATTTCACAACTGACGAAAATATAAATGAGGCAGAGGGAGAACAGATGCTGGATTGACAATGCAAACAATTCCAAACCCATGTTGAGAAGACCTGTACATACATCAAAGGCAGTCACTAATATGGTGTTTTTTAGCAGGAAAATCCTTCTAATCAGGAGGATATGTTAAGTCTGCTCTGGTGAGCTAAAGACAACTGAGTGTAGTTATCTGTTGTATAAAACAGAATGTAAATAAACTAATTTTCTACTAAGATGCTTGATTCAAAGTTATTCAATTTGTTCAGACTAGGTAGGCAAAAAGAGAAGAATTAGATATGTATCTGAATCTTTTGTAATAAATTTATGCTTACTTTGTGGCAAGTGGCAGTCCTCCTGCCAAATATCTGTGTAGTGCCATGTATCTTTCTAGTGTATCATTTCTTTAACATATTATCTTTAAGGATGTGAGTTTAGTAAGTAAATAACTGCTTGGCAAAGCAGTTTATACAGCTTAAAGAAGTTAAAATGCGCTTACCTAAATTAGTGAGATGAGTCACTTAAACTGGAAAAGCATGACAAAGTAACAAGAGACCTCTTTTTCCCTTATTAGTTTGCAAGTCTTCAATAAAACTTTATGTGTATTGACAGCTAGCATTCAAAGGCCTCGACTCTACAGAGATGACTATGAAAACAAGCACAGTAAATTTTCAAAGAGAAAACTAGTGAATAGTTTTTTATCCATATGTAATTGCTGTTTTTCATATGAAGAAGCATTCAAAGGAAGAATTTGAATATGATAAAAATAAGAATCTAAATTTAACTCAGTACTCAAAAATGAAGTTTCAGATAATTTTTACTTACTTCTACAAGCTATAGTTAATGTATGAATTTATTATGCTGTCCCAATCACATGCTCAATATGCTCCCAGAATTAAAATCTGACTTGAACTTTCTACAATGCCTTTAAATTAACCTTTTACAGAAGACAGCATGAAATCCTGATTAAATAATAATCAAAACAAAATACAGATCTATTACGTTTTCCCAAGAATTATACACTGCTTCACATATCCATGGCACATAATATTTTGCTTATAGTTCTTTTGTTTGTGGATTGTCTAAAGTTAATGGATAGTGATATCTACTTTTGACATACATAAAGCTTTTTATTTAATATTTTAAATTTAACTTGGTAACTCAATTAACAAATAGCCCTTGCTTCTTAGTGTTCATTTATGACCTTTCCTCTCCTTTCCCAGGCACTAAGGACATTTTCTCTAGTTGTGACAGAAGCAAACAGCAGAGTTTCTAAATTGTATGGCAGGTAAAGAAAGAGGAAAAAAAATTAACTTATAACAAAATTTCAAAACAAAAAATAGAACACAGGCAGATGTATTTAAGATCAAAGATTTCTATACTACAGTAGATATCACATATGCTCAAGACAGAATGGTGGTCCTCACAATTTAATTTTATGTTTTAAACCAATGACAAATAAAAGCACGGTTGATTTTCCGTGTGGTACGGGAGAATTGTCTGCATTCCATCAATCATGTTTTAAAAACCCCTGATTGGCCAGCAGCAAGTGTAGGTGGGGAAAAGCAGACAGGAAGTAGAAATGATGCAATGGAAACAGAAGAATTCTAGGAAGGAGGAAACTGATTCCTCCCACTCCTGCCCAGATCATCGAAGCTTTTAGGATGTGACCTGACAACTGAAAGAGGAACTGAGCATTATGACCAACATAGATCAGAATAATGGGTTAATGTAAGCTAATAAGGCTAATAAGTAGCCTGACCTAATGGGCCAATCAGCATTATAACTTACGAAGACCTCTGTGTGATTTTCTTTGGGGCTAAACGACTGTGGGGAACTGGACAGGACAGAAACCCCAACAAGCCTGGCCCCTCATGGTACACCCTGTACTTGAGAAAGACACATGCACACATACTCAAGCACAAACGCACATACACACATTCATACACACAGCTTTCTTTTATCTTTTATTTCTTTTAGAAGTTTTAAGTATTTGAACAGACTACCATTACCACAGGCACTCAGATCAGTAATTAGTAAATGAAACTTCATGAAACTGAAAAGCTTCTGTTTGAAAAAAATGACACATTCAGACAAAGTGAAGGATAAAAACTATATATATATATATATATATTATATAATATATATACATATATATACACATATATATATGTATATATGTATATATATGCAGATAATATTCAAAATTCATAACTAAAAAACTACATATAAAGTAAACAAAGAACTTAATTTTAAAAGGAGTATATTCTAAATAGAATTCTCAAAACAAATTCAAATGGCTGAAGAGCGCTTAAAGAAATGCTCACTGTCTTTAATTATCATGTAAATATAATCAAAACTACATTAAGATTTCATCTTATACTGGTGAGAATGACGAAGATCAATAAAATTAATGACAGTTCATGCAGTCAAGAATGTGAACCAAGGAAACACTCATCCATTGCTGCTAGAAGTAAAAATTTTACAAACAGTAATGTGTGATTCCCTTTTGTATGCTATGAATAAGTTTTATCACCATTGGTTAATGAAGAAATTTCTTTGTCCTATGGCAAGGCATAGTATACTTAGGCAGGAAAACTATACTGAATTCAGGGAGAAAGAAGGCAGAGTCAGCAAGGTGTGAGGTAACAAGCCATGACCCTATGGTAAAATATAAAGTAATAAAAATGGGTTAATTTAAGACGTAAGACCTAGCTAGAAATATGCCTGACCCATCAGCCATACAAGGTTGTAATTAGTATAGATATTAGTATAGTTTCTGTGTGATTATTCATGTCTGGGGAGCTGGGAAATGAAATCACAGTCTCAAGTTATAAATCATTCCCAAACATTTGTCATTAATATCTATACTAAGCCTAAGAAAACTTCAAAAAAAAGATTCTAGTCAAACAAGACACAGTCAGGCACAGCTTCTTGGAAACTGTCTTTACTATGGCAAGCTCTGTTTGCTAGGAGCAAACAGGGACATGGCTCCTTTAAGAGATATTTCCTGACTTGGCATTAACAGCAAAAACTTTGCAGTACTTTTAAGAGACTCTGCCACCAATCACTTAAAAGGTGTTTATGATTTATTGGCAACAGGGTTCTTGATTATGGCATGGACCTAGAAATTCCAAATATTTGTAGCAATAAACAGAGCTCACATCAGATCTCCATCTTGAAGATAGACTCTCAGAAAGCTAAGGAAAGTGGCAGAGCTAGCCACCAAAACTGGAGCTTTAATCCTAATCATGCTACTTAGCAGATTAAAAACTCATGTGCTCAGAAAAAGAGATGTACCTTAAAGACAGATTCAGATGGAGATAAAAATAAATAAATAAATAAATAAATAAATAAATAAATAAATAAACACTCTAAGTGGTTTGCAGTATGTTTAAAAATATACATATGTTTTGGAGAGAAAAGAAAAAGAATAAAGTTCTTTTAAAAAGAATGTGAAAGAGAAATAGAGTAGCTGGGCATAGTGGTACATGACTTTAATCCCAACACCTGGAAAGGAAAAACAGGCAGATCTCTGTGAGTTCAAGGATATCTTTGTCTACAAAGTAAGATCCATGACAGACTAAAATACACAAGGAAAATCTGTCTTAAAAAACTAAAAAAAATAAAAGAAATAGATTAAAAATGAAAAATACACAGAGAGCCTGGATACTGTATATTATTATGTTGTCTTTGAATTGTGTGAATGCTGAAGAAGGAATTGCCAAAAGGTATTTGTTTATAAATGCTGCTAAATTAATTCAAGATAGGTATTTTCAGCTTGACTTCAAAGTTGAAGTCAAAAGGTATGTTACTTTGGAGAAAAGGTTTTGCTTTTGTTTCCACAGAAAATGAGAGACTGTTGATTCATTCTGAGTTAAGAAAAAACAGGCTTGATTAAGAAAGACCACCTGAGAAATCGCTGATAGGAGCACATCACCCGGACATCTGAGTTCTACATCCAGAACAGATTCAAGACTGTTTCTGGAGATGATCAAGCCTCACAGGATACTCCAGTTATGACTTGATCATAATTCTAAATTTTCTTTAGTTCCCCATTAGGTTATCAGTGCCCCAAACCAACAGGAAGTGGTCTGGAAAATTACACCCACATCCCCAATGTGGACTATGGATATTTTCCTTTGTTTAAAATGTTGGTTGCAAGTTGTTATAGCTAATGGTCAGGAGAAAAGCTAAATAAAAGATATTAGAATCAGAATTCTTGTTTTTTTTTAAGTGGGGGAAGTGGTATAGAAGAATAGTCTGTATTTTATCAATTATATTTTAAATAAAAACTGAATGGCCAGAAGCCAGGCAGGAAGTATAGGCAGGACAACCAGACAGAAGTAGAGGTGGGCCAATGAGAACAGGAGAATTCTGGGAAGAAGAAAATCCTGGTCCTGCTGTCCTGACCCAGCCACAGAACAAGCAAGATGTAACTGCCTCACCAAAAATGGTACCAAGCCACATGACTAACGCAGATGAGAATAATGGGCTAATATAAGTTGTAAGAGTTAATAAGAAGCCTGAGATTTTGGGTCAATCAGTTTCTAACTAATGTAGACCTCTGTGTGATTTCTTAGAGACTTAACAACTGTGGAACTGAGCAGGACAGAAAACTCATTCAGCAGCATCAGATGTTGTCCTAGGGTTTAAGGAAAAGTGTACATTTGCCCCTGTCCCTAATCTAGAAGTACTTGACAACCACTTGCAACTGAAAAATTAATGTTCTGTATGGGAGTCTCACCGAGAAAACAAATTACTTTAAAGTACAGGATACATGCCCAGTAGTAAATGATCAACAGAAAATTAACCCAAAGGCGTCTTTCAAAGTTCCTTGTTATAGAATATTGTGAGGACTTTTCATTTAAAAACAAAACAAAACAACAACAACAACAACAACAAAAAAAAACCTCAAAAGGTCTTGGGATTTTTTTCCTCAGAGGCTTCCTTCCTTTTTTTTTAAATTTTTTGTCCTATTTTGTTGTGTTGTTTTTTGTTTTAGCTCTTTTTATTTTGTTAACTATTTTATAGAAGTCTGTTTGCTATCTATGCAGAGACAGAAATAATGTGGATCTGGTTGTTGGGAAGAAATTGGGAGGACTAGATGGATGGAAAACTGCAATTTGGAAATACTGTGTGAGAAAAAATTATTTTCAATAAAAGAAAAGAAATAAAACATGAATATAGGAAAAAGAAAATGTTTCAGCAGAAAAATATACCAATAATAAACTATTCTTCATGAAGAATACATTCATTTTTTTTCCTGAAATAGATACTATGGTGTCATAAACTGCAAACATACAAACAAGGAGACTTTGGGTTTTACAACTGGTCTTTAGGTGATGACCTGCATTGAGCATGGAACTCCTTGGAGGGTAAGGACAGATGCAGAGTTGCATCTTTGATTAAGGCCATTTATGATGAACTTTTACCTCCATTCTCCATTGTGTCTTAATCAGAGAAATTTGTATGGAGGATTAAGATCAGGGTTTATTTAATATGCTTATTTCAAAAACTAAAATTAGTTCCAGGATGCCTCTCCTTCTTTCTGTTGCTAGGAAACTAATAGTTAAGGACCGTGTAAAATTTTCTAAATTAAAGTGGAGAACAACTTTCTAAACTACAGTAAAACTTCATTAAAATAAAATTACTAATTAAGCAAACAAAGTTGTTTTAGAGGTGATTTAAGGGTTATTAGATCTCAAGTATACATCGACTTGTTATCCCATGGAAAAGTGCTTTGCTTATTTGATTAAACAAAAATAACATAAACTCCCTAGGAACAATTCAAAGTCTAAAGAGTTACTGGCTTTGTTTTAAGGCTGCAGTAGATGTTGCTGCATTTCCTTGATAGTCTCCCAGTCTTCTTCGTAATTTGTAACAATGCATTCAGAAGCCTATTAGCTGACACAGGAGGTGGGGAATGCTTCTGGACCTGCTTTTCACCTGCCCATTTTCAATTATGCCTAAGGTCCCCATAGTAATGATAAAGGTGAGTCTTCTATCTATCTGTTGCTTTCATTGGTTAATTAATGAAGAAAACTGCCTGGCCACAAATGAAAGCAACAGATAGATAAAAGACTTTCCTACATCATAGTAACATTTACAATTTTAAAGGGAACTACCCCCCAAAAAAGAACACACTTTGCCTTGAATGCCACAGGAACGTTGAAAGTGACCAAAGACAGGTGGAATTCCTGGTGTGTTCACACCCGGGACTCTGTTGCTCATGATAACATGGTGGTGGTGGTGGGTTCCTTCAATCACATGCCATGAAAAAACTACTTTCCTCTTACAGAAAAAGGAATACCGAGATGGATATAATTAACAGAGGCGCATTACCTGACTTTATTTTTCTTTCCTTTATTTTTCCTGCTTTCTTAAAAATAAAAATAGAACAAGAAAAAAAAAAGAATCAAACTTCATCACCTACTCTCTACTATTTAAATATTCAAAATTATTACATTTTTGGCTGACCAGGCATGAGAGTTAATGAATAGTATTAATTAAGAGCCATTAAAATAAACCCTAACATTCCTACCAACTGCAACTCTATGTTCTATGCTAGTAAACACTGCTAAGCCAAAACCACCCTACAATTAAAATTACATTTACTTTAAAAGAAAGCAGAAATACAAATTTATATCTTTGGATTTAATTCTGCATAAAAACAAATTTGCTTCAAAAAATAGAATTATGGCTTTATGTAATAATCAGTCTCCGTTCTCAGGAATTTGGTAATTTTTACTATAGGTTGGCTAAAGGAGTATGCTTTTTTAACAGTATTTTACATTTCTATTACACAAGATGCCTGCATTTAAGTAGTAATGCTATCCATTTATAGCACATTTCTGGTGTCATTATAACTCTAATTGTGCAACATAATTTTTATATATTGGCTATATATAAATATATATGTGTGTGTGTGTGTGTGTGTGTGTGTGTGTGTGTGTGTGTGTGGTTCTTCCAATAATATATTTCTAATACTAAACAATTAATACTCCTCTAAAGTTAAAACATAAGAACCAGATACGGAGTTCAGATCTTGTAATATCCAGAAGCGAAAAGATGAGGCATAGGGATTACCATGATTTTGTATCCAGTTTTAGCTATAATGTAAGTTCCTGTTCCGCTTGGGATACAGAATAAGACCCTCTTTCTCAACAAAAATACAGTTGGGTTTGAGAACAACAACAACAAAAGATGAGATAAGAAAACCATAGCTGTGTTTATTAAAAATGAAAGAGTTATTTCAACATAAGATAAATTGGTTTATCTTCTTGGTTAAAAGAAAGGACACATTTGAGACATAGATGAGATGGAGAATGATGTTCTGAGAGATTCATGCTGCTCTGTGTAACTCATAGAAATAAATGCTTCTTTTTGAAATGCATATTGTAATCAGGTAGTTTTGACCCACTGAAAAGCAGCCAAGTGATATAAAAAGTGTACACACTGAAGAAACTTCCTCTGAATTTAGTGAATGTGTAAATACAAATAACTCAAAACAATTAAATGAGTCCATTCGTGTCTTCTTAAGATTAAGATGAAGAACAGTGTCCTGCTCTTGAAAACTCAACACACTGACAAAACACATTATTGATTACAATTAACCTGGTAGTGCTTTTTCTCTACTGATCTCATATATTGCCAGGCCTGTAATTTCTCTCTCTTTTCTTAAATATTCAAGGACATAGAAAGTCCTGTATCTTTTTGTTCTCTTGTTCTTACTTACACAAAGATCACTGAGAGACTGTGTTGATCTATAGTCCGGTTCTGAAATGTCTCCTGAAATTGAAATTCTCTCTACACAATGCTAAGGCTTAGTGTCATATTAGTAACATTACATATTTCCACTTTTTCCAGTCCCATGCCCCACAAGCACTGCTAACATGTTCTGTTATGGGTGTATATGTATTCTTAACTATCTGTAAGATAGACTTTTACTGGAATGCTAGCAAATGAATTGTGTCGATCATGATACTTTCAAATGCAAACTATTCGATTATCATTTATATTTATCAGAAAAATTTACTCATACTTCATAAACATTCTTTAAATTTAAATATCACTAATAAATGGTGAGTGTGTAATTCAATGTAACATTGCAAATACCATTTCCAACAGCTATCCATATCCTTTACCATTGTTTGAGTTATTATATCGCTATAAAGTTATATACTATAAATGAGGAAAGTTAAATAAAGCATTTACTTGGGGGCTTGCTTAGAGCATCAGAGCTTTGGTCCATGCCACCATGGTAGGCAAGCATGATGCTTGAGCAGCGGTTGAGAACTTACATCCTGATCCAGCAGTCAGAGAAAAAGAGAGAACTGGCCTAGCATGAACTTTTAAAACCTCAAAACTCAGTCAAGGTGATCACCTCCTCCAACAAAACACACCTACTTCAACAGGGACATACCTCCCAATCCTTCCCAAACAGTTATAGTAACTAGATACCAAGCATTGAAATGCATGATCTCATGGTGGCCATTGCTATTCAAACAACCACGCTGATTAATTTTAAAACAATGGTAAATCATATTTTGTTAAAATTTGCTTCATTTTGCATGTGTGATTTTTACTGAAAAAATTAAAAGAAACAGGAAAATAGCAGATGAATAAGTTTAATTTTGATTACAAATATATCTTTGGTGAAGATTAGTTTGAGGGTAGTTGTACAAGATATGGGAGGAATATTATTATTTTCATTTCTATTGAGTACAGTGTATTCCCTTTCTGACAATGTCCTTTTAAAAATTTAGCTTAAAAGAACTAAAAAGAACATCTAAATTATTTTTGAAATGAAGATCAGTCTTTATAAACATAGTTTTTTAATATTTAAATTCTTTATGAAAAATGAATAGTCCATTCATGATTTATTCTTTTATGCCCCCCTTTTTTTATCTCAGTGTTAGGTTCAACTTGCCTGTAAAGAATAATGAATATTAAAATCTATAACTATTTATGTTGAAACTTCTAATTGTGTACATTTATTTATTTATAAAGAGAAGTATATAAGACTGGATATTTTATGCCCTGACTCTTATTAAAAATAAAAATTAGTTTAAGAACTCCTGAATAAATTTTCCTCCAAATTCATTCATTTTTACTACCAATTACAGATAAATTAATAATTTAAAAATTCATTAAATTTGTATGTTTATATTTATTACTGTCATATTGGTACAAAAGGTAATACTCATATGAATTTAAGTCATTTGTTAAATTATAAGCTTCACCAGCTTGAGAAACTGTCAGAACTGGTCTCACATCCAACACTGACATGCTGACATGTTTTTATGTCTAGAAATTTCTATGGTACAAATTAACATATAAATCAAGTAATAGTAATAGCAAGATAATTGTTATCAATTATAACAACATACTCCAACACTTCATCCAACTTACTCCAACGTGGTTTCTATCTTTCATAGTAGCTTGTTATGTAGTGCATAGGCAAGACTGATAACCGTTGGTTGGAAGTATCAACCCAGTCCCCTGGCATCCATATATAAAAGGAGTTTGGAGTGTTTGGTGGAAAGTTCTAAGACTCTCCCTTGGGAGTGGACGCAGTCCAGACTCCACTCCCAAGAAAGCCCACCAAATGATGACCCCTGCCCGAGGAGGGTCAAGAACACTCCCATAAGCTATTTAAACTGTCCCGCAGAGAACGAAAAACACGTGGTCTCTCCGGAACCTTTCTTCTCTCTGTTATCTCCTAGAGGGCCTCCTGGGAGCGCTGGAATCCATTAAACCTGTGCTGCTACTAATTTGGTCTAATTTGGATTACTATGTCGAAGGAGAAGTTTGTCGTGCAGAAAAACATTAACAGATACCATCTCCATTTTTAGCCCCAGAAAGCAAAACTATGATACTGAAAATGAATGTGGTGGAATTATCATGCATTGTTTGTATAATAATTGCTACCTATTTAATCTGTATTTATCAATATTTTTTATACAAATGAGCAAGTATTTATAGTATAATATGTAGAATTGATTATACTAAATTGTAATTTATGATATCAAGTATACAAAGGTAGACATACTTCTGCATAGTTTTTATACATTTTTTCAATATCATTGATTTACTTAGTGATTATACCCTTATGTGCATTTAAGTATATACACATAAACCTGAAAGCACATATATACAGAGACATGTGTGCCCAAACACACTGTAGATACTCGGTAAAATTGTAAGAACAGAATGAGCATAAAAAAATATAATGCTTCTGATGTATTTGCTAGAATTTACTAGAAGAGAAAAAGTCACTTTTTAAAAAAAGGATTATTCCAGGTTACTATGTTTTCTTTCACTTAAAACTGAGGCAGGGTAAAAGAATAGAGAAACCCTGAAACATGAGAAAGGAAAGGGGCCCTACTCAGAGGGCTTATGAAACCCCTGGCCTGCAGACAAGCAAGAATTCCATCATAACTAACAATTATTTAATGAATTTTCCCATTTCTAACCAAAAACCTCCAATTTTCTAGGAACCATGTGAGAAATCCCACTTACTGAGAAAGCATATTTATTCGGCACCTTGTATAGCAATAATGACAATTGATTTCACCTTATCATGCTGTAGTAGTATCAAAGTGGGCCCCAGACCTATGCTATAAGCTTGTGTGCCAAAATAAAGGGGGGAAATACTTTCAGTAACTTCTTGACTTATAGTATATGGGTGATGGAAATAGGGTGTGTTGACAAATCAAGGACAATTAATTCCTGCTCTTCCTAGATGCAGATGCTCACACTTGAATATATATTGCATCTTAGTGCCTAACTTTCTCCTTACCCTTGTTCTTAAAATCATGATGAAAGTGTGTTTTAAAACATGTTTTTGTACTAGTTAACCAAGCAATTCTTTTCTATGCCCAAGCAATGAATCAGTTTTCCTGAGTAGGGATCCATTACAGAGTGAGAGAACTCTTGAGGATATGAAGGGTAGCAGCATGAAGCAACATCTCTGTCTTCACATCCCTGACAAAAACAGTATGTCTCTAAAATAATTTGTTTCTCTTGAGAGGTTACACAAATATCAGCTGTGTTGGTATATGTTTTTAAGCAAACCAAATTTCAAGGCCAAAGTAGATTCATTTTTATAATGAATCTATCTGTGAATCTTAAATAAGATTCAGTAAGCAAGCAGATGGTCCCCCAGGTGGCCATGTCTTCCCAATGACAGTTATTCAAGGAGGAGCATGTGCTAGTATCTTAAAGCAACAATGGACACATTGAGCAATCTAAGAATTATCCAGGCTACTGACATGACATTTTCTGTCAATCACTTGGCTACAATTATATATCCAGTTGTCTCTAAAAATCATATTCATCAAGAATTTTCTTTATTACCTCTTACAATATACACTTGTCGTGTGTGCAAAAAAAAAAATTGAAAGCATCCAATCTTGGAAGGATGCAAATTCTGATTGCATATGGACAAAATAATGAAACAAATAAGTAAGAAAAAGTGTTCAACAAGATTTCTTAAGTCCATAATAGGAACAGGATAAAATCAAGTATTTTAAACACTTTAATTATAATCATGTATTAGTCAAATTGGTTCATGTTTTCTTTTAAAAAAATATCATTTCACAAAATGATCACAATTTACATGGTAGACTTTCTTCTTAATGTATCAATATTTCACATAACTGGTAAAGTCTCAAGCCTAAAAAAAACTCAAAAACCTTGTGTTTAGAAAAAAATATATAGACTTTAGTCTTTCAATCTTGTAAAGTATCTTTGAGATATCTTCTATTTTGGCATTCTTCTAAAGCAAAGCTTCCATATACTGAGGTTTACTCAGTTAAGAAAACCTACCTCACACAAGGAGTAACCAAAACAGCTGAGGTTTTATAAATCATGTGGTTGAACAAGGCTGTTAGCAAAATGGGATTTCAGATGTTCCACGATCCAGGGTTTCTATTTTGATTTTCAGAAGGAGGTCAGAATGAATGTATTCTGTGAAACCTCTTGAGAGTAGAGCTGTGGTTTTCCTGCCCTATAACCTTGGCAAATGTAATCATCACAGAACTCTCCCTCAGTATGAAAAAAAGGATGCTTAGTTTTTCATGCTAACTATTCTGCTGACAACTGCACAAACCTCTGACCCAATGTTAATTATAACTAGAAAGAAAAGTATTCCCATTATAATACAATACGTTTGATTTCTTGCACAGGTGTTCAACACTCTGCTCATATTCTTAGCACTGGTGTCCTGTGATGTAATAATGAATATCGTATCCAGCAAAAATTTTGAATAGCATTTGCATTAATTTTTTAAAGATTATTAACATTAGATTCGTGCATACTGATTTTAAAATAGTGTTTTCCATTGTACATTACTTTGATATACATTGATATACTTGATTATACATTGTGTGGTCTGTTATTAAAAAATATTGTGAGCATTTGAGACATCATAAAGGGCAAAGGGAAAGGTAAGGAAATAGGTTTATTGTCAGGTGTTACAGTTCACCGGGAATGATAAGCTTTTCAAGGTAGAAGATTTTAAAAGTAATACCCAAACTAATTCACACGTCATTTTTTTTTAATTTAGAAATTTATCATTATGTGTGAGGTGTCTTCAAGTGCATCATCTCAGAATAACCTTGGGTGAAAGCAAGGTGTGCATGTTACTCTATGAAGATTAATATTCATTGTTTTTAACAAAATAGTGTTCATCCTAAGTATAGCAAATTTGACTGCAATGTAATAATCACTTAAGATGTGGACACAGCGCACTGTCTGAGAAACCATTGATAATGGCACTGGGACTTGTTTCCTCTGCATGTTCTGGATTTTTAGGATCCTAGTCAGTTTGGATGCTCACCTTCCTAGACCTGGAGGGAGGGGGGAGGAACTTGAACTTCCCACAGGGCAGGAAACACTGCTCTTAGGGCTGGATAGGGAGGAGGAGAGGGAGTGGGGGGAATGGAAGGGTTTTGGGAGGAGGGGTGGAAGTGGAAACTTTTATAAATTAATAATAAATAAATAAATAAAAGATTCAAAGAAGATGCAAAACTATAAAAAAAAGATGTGGACACAGAATTTGTATGTATGTGCATATGAATTTGTAGAATATTCATACTTCAGATGCATGCCCATGCTTCCGTTTGTTTGGGACACTAATCATGGTACAGATTATTTAAAATTATTGCTTGTGAAATAAATAATCGGAACATAGAGTTTTCTCATTTACTTAATGCCTCCTGTTTTTTTTCCAAAATTTTTTCATGTAAAGATTTAAACAAGTTAAGCATCCAGCAGGGCTAAAAATAAACTGCTTTATAAGTACTTCAATAGTTATTGTTTGTGATGGCATGCTAAATGATAAAGGTTGTGCTTATAGAAGTAGATAAAAATTCAATTCTCTGTTGTAGCATGATATGGCCATATAATATATATGGTGAATTTGCTAATTTAATGAAATGGAATCCTATTAGTAGACAAATGCTTGTGATGTTTGGGGAAAATGGCTCTTTTAAAGGATAAGAAAATTAATAATTTTTGCAGGTTGTTCTAAAACTTTGGCAAACATTAAATATCAGTGATATGCATAAAATCCTAGGATAATTCTAAATTCAACACAATTATAATTAAATGAAATCTTCAACCAAACAGAGAATTAAATTAGTTCCATTGAAAGACAAAAGTTGCTCAAGGTATAAGTTTCAAATGTGACCAAAGTTCTGAGGGCTTAGAGAATAAATGTGAGACTTGTGCCATGGTACTCTAGACTTGCAACCAAACGATTGCTATGATTTTAAAAACTGTAATGGTATGAAGGCATTTCCTAGACCTATTTTTGCTAACATGTATGAAGGTGTTCAGTTGAGAAAGCACTGTCCTGTGAGACTGTGCTGCTTCTTTTTTTTTTTTTTGTTATTCATGGCAAGGTTTCTCTGTGTAAAAGACCTAGATTCTTAAAAAAAAAAATTATTCAGCTTCATTGAGCTCCAATTTCAATTGGAAAAAATACTATGCATGGAGAGAGATATCAAGTGTGATCATGAGTATGAATTACCAATATAATATTTATAATCTTAGATTCCCTGTTTTCCTGAATATTGTGCTTCTTTGTGAATGTTCTCAACATTAATTTCTTTTTCTTTGATATTAAAAAGTTACCAATTGTTTCTAACAGACTTATGAATAATTTGTACATTAGACCACATTTAAAGAAAGTTCCCCATTTTGTCTGTGTGTTCTTGAAACCCTAACATCTCTGACAAGGATTAGATGTGTGTTCTAGCTCTCTGAATTTATAGTCGTATGGCTTGGGAAAGATTACCAAATGTTTGGACAGAAAAGTATTCTAATCAGAGGAATTAAAATTGTTATTATATGTATGGTGCAATTCAAGAGTTAAATCAGGTCACCCCTGGAATATTAAAAAAATATGTGCCTATAGCCATTCACATGGTACTGGTCAGTAAAACCCAACTGACAAGCTATTTCAGCACAGAGATGAATCACATATTGTGAATTTTTGTAAGCTAGAACTCAAAAGATCATAACACTCTGATTACCTATGAATCTCAAAAACAGGGGAAAAATTAGTTTCTATATCATTAAATGGTTTAAAAATTCAACTGTCATGGAAGTAATTATTTATAAAAGTAATAAAGATAACTAAAATAACTTTCAGATATTATAAATTTCCATCAACATGCAATATCATTTACAAACACTAGAGATTTCAAAGTAAAATAAATCCATTAGGTATTATTATCATATTTAAAACCCAGTTGGTTCTCAAATTCTGTATTTCAATTTCCATATTGAATTCAATCTTACTATCCAGAGATTAATATGATTTTTGAAGAACTACAAGTTAGCATTCTTGGCCTAAGCATGCAATGGGCTCTTACTGATCTCAGTGGGAAGAAACGGTGAAATTTTTCTTGCCTTAACACTCTTCTCATTTTAACCCTGACTGATGAGATTTTCCCTCTTGTTGTTTAGATGAGTAGTTCTTTGTTATTAGTTTCCTTGCAGCTCCCCATAGGGTAACATCTGAGGCATGGTGAGGTTTTGGTGCAGCTTTGGAGTGATCTTAGCTTCCAAGGGCTAAACATCTCAGTGTTGTACCACCCGGAAATGCCTGATATATGCATGTAACCAAGGAGCTTTGTACAACATCTTATATTTCTGCCATCCATAGAATGGAGCGATATTATGGACAGTCAGCATTACTGGTGTTAATCATTGAATCATTTGATTTCAAAGAATTTAGAATATAAGACATCTCCTGTCGAGGGGATCTATAATTATCTAATGTTGCAGAAAGTTAAGTCTGTACCTCAGAAATACATATTTTCCTTCATAACATTAGAAGAAAATTTTATTACTACATCACTTGTTTGAAAGAAATACGCATGGTGGCATAGAGTCTTTAAAACAGCATGCAGAAAAGAAACCCAGAAAGGCAAAAGAGGTTTCAATTAAGGGGAAGATGGATGAGGTATGAAGAGGATTTAGGGGAAAAAGGAGCTGCAATAATAAATAAGAATTGGACTGACGACAGACACAAGGAAAACCAACTGTCAGAGACTTCAGAAGAAAATAGTAAAATGAGAAGCTGTATTGTAGACTGAAGCTTATGAAGCCAGTGAAAGACAATGTCTAAAAGAAGCTTAATATACTTTCCTATGATCAAGGAAAAGGTACTTCTTTACTTTCTAATTATCAGTTTATTTCCACAGTGCAGAAGCTAAGATTAAAGTGCACTGGAATTAAGATTGTGCCAAATTGTTTCAACGAAGAAAGAAAACCTGATTTGCAAATAATGGTACTCCTTTCTACTCTGAAAAATGTTAGACTATTTAACAAGGAATAATGAATATTATGTAAAGGGTTTTAATTTCATTCCTTTCCCAAGAACATGAACTATAAACTGAGTTGAGTAAAGTGGATTCTGAGGAAAGAGGCTTAGGCAATGCATAATGCTGTGCAACAGCTAAGTTGGCAAATCCTGTCCTTGACCTTAAAGAAGTATATTTGTTAGAATTATTTCCAAATCAATAACCATTAGACCCAAACAATGTTGATTTGTGCCTTCCTGAAAGGTAAATGGCTCAAACAAAACCAATGCTATAAAATTTTCCTCGCAAACAGTATTCATTTCATCAGGAAGCCAATAAATTTGACTTTCATGAAAAGTCAATAAATAATGAAAAGCACAGAATTTTATTTTTATCAGCAAGATTTTGAATGCATTGGCATGTACAGTGTCATCAATGCAAGAAAGTTCTGTAAGTGTATATTTATGTGTAGATTGTGGGACTTGAAAATAAAGAGGCAAACATGTCTGTCAGAAGTCTGTAAAAGTCTCTATGTATCCCTTGAGAGGGAAATATGTTATGCTGATGAAAATGAGTGTTAAAACCATAAATTAGTGTTCACATTTGTTTCTACTGGAATCAATAAAATATTTTTATCTTATATTTTTAACTCTGCAGTCTACCTTTTATAATTAAAATAAATAATTAAAAAATGGCTGTGTTGCTATGGTAACATTAAGTTCTTAATGTAAATAGTATGTTATTGATTTCTTATCCCACAGAGGTTTCCTCATCCTAACATCTCATACCTAAACAGATTCTTACATAATTATAAAATAAATGCTTGTGTAAAGCACACTAGAAGGAAATTATCATGTATACATGCGATATTTTAGGGGTAGGTCAAAATTATCTTGAGTTAAATGGGTGTACCAAATTTTCTTCCAGAGAGTATAATTATTTTTAGTCATAGTTTTCATTAACCAACAATAGCAGAAATAATTACTAAGTAATTTTTTAAAAAGAAAACTGTGTCATATTGTTGCTGGAGTTATGAAAGTCAAAAGAGTTGATTCTTATAGTCTCAGCTCTCTCCAGGATACAAATTAAAGAAACAAATAAAGATGAAAAGCAGATAGAGGAGATATATTCATCGTGGTCACAAATGAAAGGAATAAAGTGGTTTGATTCAAAGTCCATCTTGGTATGTGTAAGCATCCTTGGTGTGCCTCCTCTCCCCATAATGAACACATCATTGTATCAGATCTAGTGTTGGGATGTGGCCCATCATTTAAAATGGTCAAATAATGTGGTGTTGACCTGTTACTGCTAAGGGTGCAGTCCTCCCTTGCTCAAAAGTTGCTCATCTGTGATTGTGGTGGAATGTAGTTGTTCTACATGGTTTTGTCTTTTCTGAAATTCAGTGCAAGTCAAAAATAGGTTAAAAATAAGAATATGAGCAGTCAAAGTTGTCTTCATAATTTCTGAGGAATTACACACAATGAAGACATAGATACATGATTTCATTTATCTTTTTCTCTGGGGTATGCTAAAGGAATCAACACATTTTTAACAAAATCAGATTGTAAGTGCATATTTAATATGAGATATACTTTTGTGTTTTACAGTATTATGTTATGATCAAGTTACTTAACTGTGTCCTGTATACTTCTAGGATATCTAAATATCAGTTATTTCTCAGATGAATATGAAAATTAAAGGGTATGCTACACAGAAAAAAACTGAGCTCATCCTGTAACAATAGGAGAGATTCTAAAGTATTAAATTTCCTGCCAGTTGATTCTTTATCTTTACATCTGAGCTAGGCAGATTTAAATTTTCTTATATTTTTATTATTGCTTTCAAATTTAAAATGTTAGTGTTCTGGGTTAAGAATTCTTCTTATATTGCATAGAACAAAATTCTCTGAGTTTACAAAGCAGAGCAATAGAAGACAATTGTGCTTCCCACTGAGTAGGGAGATTTTGTCTTCTGACTTTACATGGGGAAAATCCCAAGGAAAGAAATTTATCTTTTGAGTTTGAGTATCTGTTCTTCTGAATTGTATTCTAAAAGAATGATGCTGTTTTAAAACATTGTTTTACATTAGCAATAGAAAATTTTCTTAAGTGACATAACAGAATTTATTACGAACAAAAATGCTTGTGTTCCTTTCCTTTAGAACAAGAATGACTTTCTCTTTTTTTTAAAAAAATAGTTCATTTGTTTAAAAATCTGACTGCAATTTTTTCTCCCTCCTTTTGTCCCATTACCTCCCTACTCCTCCACTATGCCCTCTTCTCAATCCTCTCCTCCTCTGTATCTGTTTATAAGGGGTCAGACCTCCCATAGGTATCAACAAAGCATATTTTATCTAGTTGAGGTAATAATAGTACTTCACCTTGTTTTAAGTCTGGACAATAAAATCCAGTATGAGGAACAGGTCCCCAAGAGCCAGTCAAAACATTTAGAGATGTCACTGGCTTCCATTATTAGAAGTCCCACAAGTAGACCAAGCTACACAAACAACCACTACACATATGTACAGTGTCTGGGTCATTCCCATGCAATCTCCCTGGTGGTTGGTACAACTCTGAGCTGCTGTGAAGATTTGTCTCTGGGTTTTCTTATGATGTCCTTGACACCTCTACCTCATATAATCTATCCTTCATCTCTTCAGCAGGATTCCTGGAGATCATCCTAATGCTTGGCTGTGAATCTCTGCATCTGTTTTGCTCAGTTACTGGATGAAGGCTCTCTGATGACATTGGAGTAGACATTAATCCGATCACAGGTTATGGACAATTCAGGTTATATTTCCACTATTTCTAGAAGTCTTAGCGAGGGTCATCCTTGTAGATTCCTGGGAGATTCCCTTGCATCAGATTTCTACCTAATCCAAAATGTATCCCTCATTTCCAGTAATCACTTTCAGTATTCTCCCCCTTCATCCGTCAGCAAACCAAGTCACTGAAGTTCCCATATCCATCTGCCCCTACTCCACCCAGGAGACATCTTCTATTTTGTAGGAAGGTCTTCTTTCTATGTGTTGCTTTCATTGGTTGAATAAAAATACTGCCTTGGCCTTTTGATAAGGCAGCAGCTTAGGTAGACGAGGAGACAGAACCGAATGCTGGGAAGAAGAGAAAGGGAGCCACCCACCATGAAGCTACCAGGTCAGACATGCTGAATCTTTCCTGGTAAACCACAAGCTCGTGGTGACATACAAATTATTAGAAATGGGTTAATTATGATGAGAGTTATCCAATATGAGGCTAGAAATAACGGATCAGGCAGTGTTTAAATAAATACACTTTCCGTGTAATTATTTCGAGGTTAAGCTAGAGGGGCAGCGAAAAGCAGCCAGCACCTTTTACTACACTATTTCACCATCCCAGGGAGACCCATGCATTTTCTCCTTGGGCACTTTTTGTTATGTAGCCTCTCTAGATCTTTGGATTGTAGCCTGGTAATTTTTTACTTTACAATTAATATGCATTTATGAGTACATACCATGCTTTTCTTTCTGGCTCTGGCTCTGGGTTATCTTACTCAAGATCTTTTTTTTTTAACCTAGTTCCATCCAATTGTCTTCAATTTTCATAATATTAATATTTTTAGCAGCTGAGCAATATTCAATTGTATGAATGTACCATATTTTCTTTATCCAATCTCTGGTTAAGGAACATTTAATTTATTTCCATGTTCTGCCTATTATGAATAAAGCCTCTGTGAACATAGTTGAGCAAGTGTCCTTGTAGTATGGTTGAGTGTTCTTTGGGTGTATGCCCATAGTGGGATCACTATGCCTTGGGGTAAATTGATTCCCAATTTACTGAGGAACTGATATTTCGATTTCCAAAGTGACTGCACAAGTTTGCATTTCCACAAACAGTGGTAGAGTATCCCTCAGCTCCATATCCTTTTCAACATAAGGAACTCAATGAACTAAACATCAAAAAAACAAACAAACAACCAAAAAAGCCAAGTAATCTAGTTAAAAAATGTGGTACAGACCTAACCAGAAAATTCTTAAAGATGTGTTCAATATGCTTACCTATCAGGGAACTGCAAATTCAAACCACTCTAAGATTTCATCTTCCACCTGTCAGAATGACTCAGATGAAAAACACAAGTGACAGCAAGCCTCTTCTTCACGCCTTATGTCTGAAATATATTTATTTTCTTCTTATACAAAATAATTTTTCTTGGTTCTTCTGTTTACTTTTCATAGTTCAGATCTTTTTGTAAGGGTGGTAGGAATTTCTGCAACCTTTCAACTCCTTGTTACAGCAGCTGCACTCAGAACCCTTTCCTAATATCCATTGAAATGCTTCTTTCAGGGATAATCATTTCCTCTGTATTAGTTTTATTGACTATTCCTCAATTAGTCACTCTCCCTTCACTAAATAATATGCATGTTAATTTTATTTCAGCATTTAAACATGATGAACATACAAATTATTAAAAAGTTTGCAATGTATTAGTATTTTCCTTAACTATTCAGATTTATTTAATTTACCTTCACCAGGTTCTTTTATTTTCCTGACTTTATAAACCACAGATATTCCTACCTGGACTATTTTACCTCCAGTTCACATCACATTAAGAAATACTCATCTATTCTCCTATCTTAAATTATTATTTTCCTGTCGAATACATCATTGTTTCCATTTGACTTCTGTTTCTAATCCTAGGTTGTAGATTACAAGTGCCTGCACTTATTTCTGTCTCTATTTATTGTTTTAAAATGCAAATTAATCAATACAGCAAATGCAATTTCTGTTTTAGATAATTTTATTAACTTTATAGTCTTACAAAAATGGTGTGCCTTTAAGATAAAAATGTAAGTTCTCCTTCTGAATATTAATTCATCAACAATTTTCTCTTCCTTTTGTTTTGACCACACTTTTATCTGGAGAATTTTGTTTTCACCATAAACTGTGATTTTAAAAATTTTGTTTCTAAATTCCACCCTCCGACATAAAATTTGTTATTTTCTGAATAAAACTTTCTGGAACACCCAGTGTTCAGTGTGTATTTATTAAAAACTAGCATCAAAAAAGATAGGTTCAAGTTCACAAAATTCAATTCAAAATCACATTAGCATTTCATACTAAAACTAAAACTAAAAAAGATTCAGTACTTTTAATAAACTCGACACCATTTTATCTGTTTCACAATAAATATTTCAAACAACATTCAATAATAAGTGGTGCGTAATAGACCCAAATTTGATAATGTAGCATAAAATCTACAAATGATTCTTTTCTACACATGCACATCTCATCTGAGTAGAGAAATGAGGAAAAAGAAACCAAGAAAAGTAATGAGTGAGCAAAAGAGAAGTAGAAGTCTAAAGTGGTACCCAGTTTGAGCCAGTTAATGAGATGGAGAAAGGCAACTGTGTAGATACTTCAGGGGCAGCATGAAAATTCTAGAATACCAAAGGATAGAACACATAAATTCTTAATGAAAACTGACTTCACTCGAGCATATTTTCTCTTTTCCGTCATAATGAATGAATTCATTATTATTCAACACAGAAAATTACTTCACAGTTCCCTTTTATCAAGGTCAGGTAAATTTCAGAAAGAAAACATTCCCAAGCCCCTACAGTTGATCAGGCCAGGTGAGGTCATACATATCTGTAATATCAGCATTGAAGACAGTGAAGCAAGAATAGAATACATCTAAGCCGGACTAGAGAGCTCACCTCTAAATTAATTATTTATTTGTAATAAAAGCTGTGTTAGACTTAAGATATGTTGTCAGGAATTAGGTTTGATAACTTGGGGCATGGCATGGTTGAGATAGGAAAAGTGCTCAATGCAGTAGTTAAATCACATAATCAAACCAGGACAAGGGTGACTGCTTTCCCAGCTGGTGCTTAGGGAAACAATATGAACTCTGCTACCAGGACACATGTTAACGTTAAGTGGAAAGTGCAAAAAGTGAGGAAGGAAACGACTTCGGTCCAAGAATGTTGGCATAGCAGGGCTCATATTTCTTAGAAATGAGGTAAGATTTGTGTTAGGGCTAAGTGCGCTTAGGCCAAAAGTAAAGGTCAAAAGGTCACTTGTGCCGTGGGAGACTCACAGGTACAGTGAAATGTCAGAACTCCATAGCTAAACTGCACAGCTAAAACACATTTGAGTACTTTATGAGATTTTTTATCAACAAAATTTTGCATTTGCAGTACTTACATATGGACAGCTTACAGTTCTAGTGACACTGAAAGATCATCAGATTCCAAAGGTGCAATGATAGTTCACATTTTATTAATGTAGAATGTTGAAGTATTGATCAAAAACAAACAAACAAAACAAACAAAAACCAAAAGAACCCATTATAAACAACAAAGAAAAAAAAAACAACTGTATTGTAGCTTTATTGTGGAGGGCCCCAACCACATTCTCCATTACTTCAAGGGACAAAGGTAGAGATTGACCTCTGTGACCTCAAGGTGTGGTGGTACACGCCTTTAGTCCTGATGCCTGGGAGGCAGAGGCAGATTGACCTCTGTGACCTCAAGGTGTGGTGGTACACGCCTTTGGTCCCGATGCCTGGGAGGCAGAGACAGGCAGATCTCTGTGAGTTCAAGGTGTTGTAGCACACGCCTTTAATCCTAGCGCATGTGCTTGGTAACTCTCTACTGCTGCGTCCCTGCCTACTTCCTAGGCATCATCTGGGATAATGGGTAGCGGACCAATCCAAGAGTGACACATCAGAAGCGAGGACTGTTTCCTTTATAAGGGCTGGGTTCCCCTCATTCTGGGTCTCCGCCGTGTAAGCTTATGCTCTCCCTCTCAAGACGCATTAAAGCTTTGCTGCAGAAGGATCCTAAGTGTCCCGCGTTGTTCTTGCGGGCGAGATGGTAGCGTGGGACACTTTATGATACAAAAAATTCAATTGTTTTTCTTCCCATTAGACATAGTATATTAGTTCAATTCTACTGAATAATTAAAAGAAATTGAGTTTTCAAGAGTATGAATTACTTAAATATATCCGATAAAAATGATACTTCACAGAAATTTTATCACCCTCCAAAATTATTTATGATATATAATGACTCATTGGACTACTAAAAATATGATAATTTCTAGAAATTCTCTAAGAAGTTGTTAAAATAGTGAAATGTGACTAATTAAGTTTGCATTTGACTGTTACGAGAAACAAGTATGAAAGTACATTACATTTCTTGATTGAGATATTATTTCAAATAAAAATAAATCAGGAATAGGAATAACTATTGCTTGAACTTAAAAAACAAACAATAAATGGTATTGCTTAATTGATTTTTCTAAAAGCAATTGATTTTCTGTTAGTATATATTGCCATCAAATATTTAAATCCAAGTTTAAAGATAAAAAAGTATATGGAATTTACATCTGTGAATGTTATTTTCAATAATTACTTTAATATATTATTAAAAAGAGAAAAATATGTCCAAAAAACAATAACAAGAAATAATAAATACATACATCCTGGAGAACTCTCCAATAAACCACACATCATTTTGTGTTTCTCTCTGTACTATCATTGCTCATGTGTCATAATAGTACAAAATAAATTGTGACCATGCAGTGTTGTGGACTTTTTGTAAAATCTTCACAAGCTTATCTATATTCTTTTGATAACTGAAAAAGATAATATTGTAACTTTTTCATAAACACATGCACCTTAGAAGACATTCATTTTTCGTGTAGAATAGTAAGAAGGGGGAGCAGTAGTGAAGATGGTAACTGAAGAACACAATAATAGAGCACATTCATGTATACACAGAAAAGGGAAGTTTGGCACGATATAAAAATCAAACCTACCAAAGGCAAATTTATAAATCACGCAAAATTCTAAGGAAGCAAATAGAACCTGTGATGTAGACCTTTTTACTAATCTCATTTAGAAGTCATATAATGACTCACTGATCTTAGCTCTCATCTGAAAACAGAGTGGGCAGTATTCTACTGTAATGGGAAAATGATGGAATTTCCAGTTGGTGTTTACAGTTACATTCCTTCTATTTCCAAGCTAACATATTTTAAGAAATATAATGTGCACCCGACAGCCACAATTGGAAAATTTACTACAATCTTCTGGACCACTCAAATGGCTAAAACTCCATATTCTGCATGCGCACAAAAGTAAAAGGTCATTATAATTACCGAGTTTTCTTTTTCATTTGTCAGAAACATACAGCTTCTAGCCGTCTACTTTAGCTAAGTGTCTACAATTTTCCCATGAAGGAGCCTGTGGCTTCAGCTTACCACTCTTGAAATAAGAATTATCTGCCTGAGTTTGCAGTTGTCCTGCCCATTGTAGCAGGTGAGATTGAATTAAAGTTTCCATCTCCACAGGAATAGAGCATTAATCTTTTTTAGGGTTTCTCAGTTGAAGTCCAGTTTAATCCATCTTTAAAAATGCCCTGCATTTGCCAGGAGGACAAGAAAAAGAGTGACCTCACTTCGAGAAATTGAAGCAATGCTAAGAATCCATTAGATGGACACATCATATATTGGTTGCCACAAAAGATAGTGTTCTGTTAATTAATTTATAAACAGTGTTAGATGCATTTTTAATTTTAAGTCAGGAATAAATAATATAATTTAATTTATTAAAGTAAAAAGTAAGAATAGTAAACTTGCTAAAATATGTTATTTTGCTTAATTATCAACTTCCAGAAACTATTATCTATTATTTTGAAGTGTGTGTATGCAGGTATTCCTGGGTGTGAGGGTGTGTACATGAGTGCAGATGTCCAAGGAGGGCAGAGACATCAGATCACTGTCAATATTTAGTTGCAGCAGTTACTGCAGGCTACCATGAATGAGTGCAGCCCTCTCCCCCTGCCTCCTCCCACTCCCGAAAAGTAGCACATTCCTTTAGCCATTGAGCCATCTTTTCCAGTCCTAATCGGCATACCTTTTAATAGCAGAACCTGTGGGAACAGTGTTCTGGTGGAATTGCACAAGTCATTTAATCTAAACTTGCATTTACTCTAATCCCCATATCTACTTCTGCATTGACTACAATGAATCTACCATTGTTAGTCTCCATATACCCGGAATAGACTACCAATGATGTCCTCTGCTACTCTGTCTTCTTCTTTCTCTTTCTTCCAAATCAATCATTTTCAAAGTGCTAATAATGTTTTTAACAAGTGAATCATAGGTGATGATTGTAAACTTCTCTTGCACTTACAAGATAACGTAAATTTAACTTAGGTAATAAGTGACACAGGATCTACATCGCTTTGTAAAATTGTGGAGTCTTGATCTAATATCATTCATCTCGCCTTTCAAGGACTTTCAAAGCCATATTTTTTCCACAATGTTTGAAAATTTTTGCAATTCCGTACCTTTAGATCGCATTAGAAATGAAGGAAGATGATACAAGGTAAGGATTTTTTCCTTTTCACATTAAAGCAGACTAGTTACATATTTACTTGTTAATTGGTTTCAATATTATTTTGTTGATTTTTTCCTTAAAACTAGTTGTAACTTATTATTATCCATTAATGTTACAAATAATATTTGTGTATTTTCACCATATCTCTTTTAATGAAGTCATTATTGCACCCTTTTATAAATTAACTTTCAAAATATGCTTGTATATTGAGTTATATATTTGTCCTATTTTTGCTATATAAATAATGAGTAAGGTTCAGTAATGAAGGTAACACAATTTTGTGTTATTATTGCGTTAAGGAGAATTTAGGTGGGTGTGCTAAAAAAGAAAAGGGGAGGAATTGCTTCAGTTGTACTAATCAATAAGGAGATAACTCTAGAAATAAGGATGCAACTTTACCTGTGCAACAATTTTCTTTGGAATGCTAAATATTGTGACTTTGTAAGAAAAAACAAAATTTCTTACGGGACAAGTTATTGGATAACATATCTTATTTGTAATACTATGCTTATAAAGCTATAAATAGAAAATACTTAATATAAAATATTTAATAAGTAAATACTTAACAACATTTCAATCATCATATAAAATTATCTAAATAATCTATTCCACCACACAATACAACAAAAATAAAATCTAGAATGATACCTTCTATTCAATAGGAAATCATACTAAACAAGTAGACCTTGAGATTTAGTTGATTGAGAGGTGAACTGAGGCTGCGTGAAAATAACTGAACCCTGAATGCAAGGTGCCACCTGCTGGAAACTTTACTGACTTGCTGGAGTATATATTGAGCATCTGATAAGTCTATGACTGTATCCTCTAGCCTGGATTTATGGTAACAGTTAACAAATACTTTATTAGTAGGGTGTCTACCGTCATATACATTATTGGTAAATCATTAGACAATTACACATCATCGCACGTATAACAATTCTAGCCTTTCTATATAGCAAGATTTAACCTGTATGCTGCTCAGTGCCCTCAGTAGAATCAATACTGTTTAAATTAGCTTTTAATATTAATTGTGATTTTTTTTATTGTATCAGTGAGGGAAAAAATGTAACCTCTACAAGAAACCTTGATTTATTCCTTGAGAAGAAATTCACAGTGGTAGGTTATAGTGAAATGTTTAAGCTTTTTTTCTCTTGCTTATTAATAAAACCTCAGACATTTAACTTCATCCTATAGGAAAAACACAACTCAAATAAAGCCACAGCATTATGAGATGTTAAATCACAAGTATGCAAAGATGGACGTAAATGTCACTATACTTGTCATTCTATCCCAGGAAAAACTTCAGAAGTTAAAATTCAAATAACAGTATTTATTACATTATGTGATAAATTATGTTTATTACAGAATCTCCAGGGTTTGCATATAAAAAAAGAAAAAGACAGGATTCTTCCTAAAATATCAAAGTCAGCTTTGTCCTCATTAACAGGTGTTTTAAATAGAAACCTGAATTAAACAAATATATGTTTAAGTACCTTTAAACCTTGAATAGATTTAGAAAATATTTCTTTATTTAGTTGTTTTTCTTTTGTTTGCTTAATATGGTGCTTTTGATGAATGCCAGGGCCTTATACGTGCTAGCAAACATTCTACTACCTATGTGAAAACTTAACATTCTGATGTCCTGTTGGTATACAATTTACAATTTCAAAATATCTGACATTGAAAAGTAATCTTTTCTATTTTTATGTTGATAGAGCCTTAGATAGGCAAAAAAAAACAAGGAAGAATACAGGAAAAAGATTAGTGAAAATCTGAAAAAACTTGTTCATAACATACTTAAAGATGAAATGTTAAAGCAAGTGTCACAAACCACACAAAAACACAGGCAATTTTAAAAAGCTATGACTATCTTTTTTGGATGTTGATTTCTTTTTTCTTGATTTTATTGAGCTATATACTTTTTTCTCTTCTCCTCTCAAAAATTATGACTTTCATTCTCAAAATTTCAGAGTACATTTAAACATTAAAATAGTGAGTCTAAATTAACATTTCCTTCTCAAACCCAAGCATCTTTACCAAATAATGTTTTCATCATTAGGTATAGCCTTTAGACTTTTAGAACAAGATTGCAAAAATAACATCTGTGATGATTTGAATAGGATTATCCCCCCATAAACTCATGTTGTTTTTTTAACACTTGGTCCATGTGACTTGCATGCACTATTGGAGTGGATCCACTTGCATGCACTTGGAGTGGATGTGGCCTTGTTGGAGGAGGTGTGTCACTGTGGTTGCTGGCTTTCAAGTCTCTGTAAGTAGTCTGAAGCTACACTAAGTGTCAAAGTTTCCTTCTGCTGCATGCAGACCATATGTATAATTTTAAGCTACTTCTCCAGCGCATCTGCCTCCATACCACCATATTCCCCATTAGGCTGATAATGGACTAAGCCTTTCAATCTGCTAGCCTGAACCAATTAAATGTTTGCTTAAATAAGTGTCGCCATGGTCATGTTGTCTCTTTAAATCAATAGAAACCTAAACTAAGACAACACCATTTCATTTTTATTATGAACCAATATAATGAGAACTCTAAATATTGTTTTAATATTTTCATTTATTTAGCTATGATTTGATCTTACCAACAGTTGTCATTTTTGATTGCTCTGCTGTTACTTTTCTCTTACTCTGTACAAGCTAAGTCAAAATATTGGTTCCATCAATGCCACCCTAGTTAATATTTCCATAATTGCTTTTCAAAAAGATAGTGATCCTGATTTTGGTGAGTCTCACATTTTAATATCAAAACCCATAATTTGTTTAACTGAGTAGTCTTTTTGTCTGGTGTATTTTATATAAAATTCTTCAGGATCTATACTGAGCTAAGAGCACTTCCTGCTCAGTCAGAAGACTAAATATGATTCAGTTTCCAACATTCACATAGTAGCTCCCAACTACCTGTAACTCCAGGTCATGGGGGTTGAATACCCTCTTTACTTTCACATGTTCCAACACACTTGCGGTACAAGTAGATACATGTAAGCACACAAACAAAAATTTTAAAAGATATATTAAAATTTTAACATTAAATCCTTACTACTAAAGCCACTAAGACAATTTTTTCTGGTGACCATATTTAGAATATGTTGAGAGAGAAGATAACTCGTATGTGAACATCAATTCTGCCTGAGGTTTCTAACCCTAACCCTAACCCTAACCTTATACCTGGGACAGACAGACATTTGTGAGTATGAGAAAGAGCATTCTCTATCATAGAGAAAAGCCCTAATAAGACAGAAAATTTTTTCTCTTGAAGACTTCATAAGTCATACACTGCCTGATCTTAGCAAAATTAGTAGCAAGAATAAAGAACTGATGACATTAGAAGTTTCTCAAGTTACCATTCTCAGGTTCCAGAGAGAAATCCCAGTGGTGTTTGAAGCTTTTCTGAAATGTAGCCACTATAGCCTCTTTCTGCTCTGCCACAATACAGGAATATAGGATGGATCTTTTCTTTGTTTTGTTTTGTTTTTCCTACTGATTAAAATCCATTGTTTCTATCAAATCACTTCATTACCATATGTATGAATTTAGTATATGTGTGTGTTACTAGAAGTAAAGAAGGAGGAGATTTTCATAATAAATTTGTGAATTCATGAATGGATAAAAATTTGCAACATCTAGTTGTCAAACACTGTACAGTGAGAAAGGTTAATAAGCTATTGAATGTGTACAAGAGGAATAAGGAATGGGTGTTAGTCTAAATTTATGAGAGGAAAAAACGACAGGATAAACAGAAAGTATATTTGGTGTATTACATTGGTAGGAAAGCATTAAAAACTCAAAATGTGGTATAGGAAAGAGAGAGCAGAGCTGTGGATTATGGGGGTGGATAAAAAAAATAATAGAGCAATTACCCAAACCTTCAAGTGAACTCTCCAGGCAAGAGGAGAACCTGAATCCACGGCTCTACTGCTTCACTGGGAGAGTGGCTATACAGGTCAAATCTTCTCAAACTATATACTTCAAATACTGTGTGATATTTGTGACTCAATAAAACTCTGTTATACATAAATAAGATTTTTATTCTATTTGTCTGCCATTGAGTTTTATTAGTTGGTGGGATTGACTTAAGTTTCTCAGAAAAAGAATCCTCAAGAACACTTTTATCAAAAATATGCTCACACAATAAGTTCTGTACAAAAATATGCTCACACAGTATGCAATATACAAAAATAAACACACAGTATTCACTATACAAAATATGCTCACAAGTATTTACTACACAAAAATGCTCACACGGTATTCACTACATGAAAATCTGACTTAGTGCATGTTTAGAGTTTGACTAGTACACAATTTGCAATGAAAATAAAGCAATTCACTCTACTAAAACCAATTTTGTCATTCCATATATTTAATTATTCTTATTAGTGTGTTTTGTTGTTTTAAAGCAATTATGAATTTTCCTGCAATAAATGGAATACAAAATTTAGAAATAAGCTAGAAGTAATAGGTCAATGTGTTAAGGCAGAGATTTCAATAAATTTTTTAAATCAAAAATGAAGCTCAAAATCATTCTGATATTAAATCTAAAGTAAAATTTTTTCATCATTTCTATTGTATAGTTTTGAGCTTTTGCCTTTCATAAACAGTTATAATTTCCATGACGTTAATAATACAAATTTGATTCCACTAGAAATATGACTTGTTCAATTATGCTTAATGCAACCATGCAGTAAGAGGTAAACAGGGATTTTCTTTATTTCCTTGTATACTAGCTGAGGACAAATGCAACCAGGGATGAAGTATTGTCAACAGATGCAAGGATGTGGAGAAATACTAATATGAACACTTCTAAAAAGTCAATTAGCTAGCTCTGCAAGCTATTAACAGCTGTCTATATTAGTCCATCATAAACAAGCCAGGTTAAATTAAAATAATGCCCCAAATAAGTCACATAACATTTTTATGTGCAATATCATTGAAGAAAAAAATGTCAATCAATTTCATGATCAAATACAAAGCAAATATTTGCAAAATGTTGGTGAGGAATCTTGTATTATAAAAAATAAATTTCTTATAGTAAATCTTCAGTGTTCAAAATTGAAAAGAAACATTCTAGGTTTCATATATATATATATGAAATATATATATTTATATATATATATAAACATAAAGAGAAGAATGGTAAAGGTAGGCTGAATTATTTCATTTATAAATTGGGATCGCTATTTTTATTTGAATATAAAGAAAAGTGGTCAGTGCAGAAGTCCACAAAATCTGAATGTCTACACATATCTTAAGCAATATGCAAAGTAGGAAGCTAGAGGAAAGTATGTCCGGGAATATAAATCAGAGTGCATCAGCAGAAGATCTGAGTTCAAACCTATTTCATATTTTGATCACAACTATATTTCAGAAATAAATAAAACATAGATAGTGAACATCAAGAGGTATTCTCAATGAAGTTTTCTAACCAATCACAACAAAAAAGAAGCAGTAATCATATTACTAAATATAGAAATATTGAAAATAAAAATTAAAACCTATTAATATCTCATAATTATTCTAAGAAGCGAAGGTTGGGAAGCTACATGTGCTGAAAGGAATAACTGAATTGAATTTGGTATTTTACAATTTCAAACCTGTTTCAGAATAGCCATTTATCTAGTTTTGTGTTTTCTAGATCTAATTTTGTTTGTATTCTTCCAATTTTTAATTAGTGTAACAAAGGAGAATATGTCACATATCTTCAAAGACACAAGTTTAAAGGCATGTTTTATCATAATTACCGAAAGTAGAAACTTCAGACATTTACAAATGAGCAGGAGATATGGAATGTTTTTAATATTGCTGTAAACGAATAATTAATATAGCCAATATATGACCATTAGAGAAAACAATTGGAGCCATAGAAAGAAAATACGATGGGGTAGCTATATTTTAGTTAAACTGTAAATAAAATGAAACTTTATAATATGCAAATCTGATAAAGGTTAGCAAAGTAACCTTTGTGAGAAAGTGTGAAAGAGCTTAGAAGTTACAGTCCTAACACACTGTGCTTTTCACCGGTAACACAATAAGAGTTATTTGTGTTGACTCATGAAGTCAGTCACCCTGGGATGTGGTGAGGCCAGAGATACCAGAGATATGTAAGGACTGAGTAGATGATTACTAGAAAGGACACTTAGGGCTGATGTAGATAGCAGAAATTAAAGTTAATTCCTGAGTAATGCAGTTGTTCAATCATTAGATTCTGTGACTTTATATGAAAGGTTCCTGTCACTTTTAAAATGATAATTGCAAAAAATACCCAGTCCATTTGTTTATATATTGAATGTAGAGAGAATTTTTTAATTGTTGAATTTATCAAAATTTATATCAAAACATTAAATTTATGGACAGTTCAATGATTGCCTTTTTTGAAGATACACTTTAATACATTTTAATTGAGTGCTTAGTTAAATCTAATTTTCTAGCATGTTTTGAGATAATAGCTGTGTGTGTGTGTTTAAGCAAAGACAGCACACACACAGCACTGTAGAGAGCCCTTGTTATTTTTTTTAAGCTGCTGCTAATTTTAGGCTGACAGGAGAGGTAGTTTAATTAGTGAACTGCTAATATCTATTTAAGTGAGCAGCCAGGGAAATCTCTGCTGTAGAATGGACATGGGAAGACCCTGGTTAGGCCCTTCTCTTTGCCTCTTGCAACTCTTACAAAAGCCTAACATAAACAATGATACTAAAGTCTCAGTCATCTGTATTAAATCAAGTGATGTACGACAAATGATAGAAAAAAAAAACCCACAAAACCTAAAACACCTGCTTACCACAATGACAGAGTATTTCATTAGAATGAGCTTTGTGTCCAAAGTCAGGTAAATGTAAATAAAGTTGATGTTCAGAAGTAACATATTGCCTTCTCAAGGAAGCAAAATGTATATAGAAAGATAGAAATAAAGGTAAAAGAAAATCCTGTTTTCAAAGCAGTCCCACTAATATGAATAAGTAGATTACCTAAGTGACAGTGACATTCAGGAATAAAAAAGCCCATCGGGTCCATGTTATTATGAGATTTGTGAAATGGGATTCAATATCACTTTATGAAAGATTTTGTTTCATCATAAGTGAAAGAACCTATCATACAGCAGAAAGATCATGCGGCAGAAACACAGCATTAATCGTCTCTCCTCTTTCATACTCAGTGACAAAAATATATTTTCTTTGTTGAAAGACTTCTAAGGTATTTTATAGATTCTATAATATCTACATATATGAACCTGATTACACTCATGAAGAGTTAATGTAAAATTCAGACACAGGCCATCTTCATTGCTGTTTTTATTTTATTATGATATTCTTAATAAAGTCTTTTAATTTTATTTATAAACATGTAAATGTATTTCTGAAATTAACTTGTGACTTCTGCTCCTTTTTTGTTTAAGTATGGTAACAGCAATATAACTCAACATAAATTTGGTTTTTAAACATTTTGGATTTTTTTGTCTTACTAACATTTTAAAAAATTTGGAATTTTCTTTATTACTGAAATAGAATATTATTTATTGCCAATGATATTTTAGATCTTTTAAACTTCACTGAAACCAATTACTTTTTTGAAATTAAATTGTATATTTATAACTTTAAGTCTTTAGAGTGACATTTTGAGAACTTAAAACATAAGGTATGTTAACTTTATTTATTATTTTGAAATTACTAGTGTGTTGGAATAAAGTCAAATTACATATTCAACATACACATTTAAAAGAAGCATACTATATATTTTTGCTTTACAAACTGTACAAAACATAAAATTTATATTCTAATTATTGGTATGTTATTTTTCTTACATTGCTTTACCTTGTAATTCACGTCATTTATGAAGAGTATGAATTAACATTTGTGTGGGAATCACAGTTATTAAATTTATATAAAGGATTAAATATAGTTACTTGATGTAGGTGGATCTTCTTTATTTCTGTTGCTTTCATTGTTTAATTAATAAAGAGACTGCCTGGCCTGATAGTTCCGAACATAGGTAGGCAGGGAAAACAGAACAGAATTGTGGGAGAAAGAAATCAGAGGCAGGCAGACTCCATGGCTCTCCTTTCCAAGATGGACACAGGTTAGAATCTTCCCAGTAAGCCACAACCTCGTGGTGCTACACACATTATTAGACATTGGTTAGATCAATATGTAAGGGTTAGCCAATAAGAGACTGCAGATAATGGACCAAGCAGTGTTTAAATGAATACAGTTTCCCTATAATTATTTAGGGTAAAGCTACCCGGGAGGGCAGCAGGAAGCAGCCTGCCGTTCCTTCTACAGTTACTTCCTCATTAGGTGGTATGGCTTTGTGCATACTTGAAGGGAATTACCAAACTCCCTCATCTGAGGAGTGAAACTTTGTTTCATGTGACAATATGCAACATGCTCCAGTTTGTATCTTGTGGCAATTACCAGCTATTTATTTCTTTGCATTTCTTAAAATAATTGCAGTTTTGACTTTCTTAAAATCACATTTTGCCAAGTTTTATATTTCTACAATTTTTATTTTGGGGAAGAGTATTTAATTGTTTATTTATCCACAGGAAGGTTATTTTAAAATGTATATGATGTCTTTTTATATATAGCTATTTTTTCTCTAAGAATTTTATATTACATTTAGAAACTTACTATAATGGAGTTGAGAGAGCAAGGCAACACATGATAGTACATGACAGAAGACAGAGGCTAACTTTGTGAAGTTAGTTCTCTCCTTCTACCTTTATATGGATCCCTATCAAATTCAGGTCATCAGAATTGTGGGGCAATGTTTATACTTATTGGACCATCTACCTGGCTATATATAAATTTGTTAAACTTCTATTTCATTAATTTTAACAAAATTGCTTTTGAATATCTATTTAATTTTTAAAGGTTTTTCTTGACCTTAACATGACCATTATTCTTGGTGTGTGTTAACCATTTGGGTTTATGCATGTAGGATTTTCTAAACATTATGTTCCAAGTCAAAGTTAGTATCACCTAAGAAATATGGTATAACACTTCAATATCATTTTAAAGCAGCTGTGCTTTCTGTGAACATCTTTAGATGAAATGATTTTACTTGACATTTACTCTTATTTTACTTTGTCTACTTATCTCACCTTACCTAAACCAAATTCTTATACATTTACAAACTCTTGTCTTTCCCAGATCTGTTTCTTTAGATGTCACAGCATCATATAACATATAGAAGTAACCAAGTGTGCACATACCAGTAATGTTTATAGGTGTGTTTAATATTTGGGGAACATTTGTTTATGGGTAAGGAATAAGAATAAGTGCAAGCTACCACTGAGTTTTAAGATGATTACTAATTCTATTGTTTGCTAAATTTAAACATTTGTGCTTACTTCCTTCAGTAATGAGGATATCTGATCAAAGTTCCTACTTATTAAGACACAGTATGTTTATTTCTATTTTATGATTCAAGGTCAAACATTTCTTCAGTGTAACTGGTTTTGTTACTTCTTTTTCAGTATTTTAAAGGTTTATTTATTTCTATTTTTGTGTGTATGTTTGTACATTTTGTCTGTATTTTGCCTATGTATCACAAACCAGTTTGGTACCCACAGAGGTCGTAAACGATCACTAGATCTCCTAGAGTTATGGATGGTGTGACTCACAATGTAAGTGTTGGGAATTGGATCTTGGTCCCTGTGAAAGGTGTCATTCATTTTAACCTCTGAGTCACTTCTATACAACCCCTTATTTTATCTTTAAATGTTCTACCATTCGCTTCTATTTTCCAATCATATGTAAGCATGAATTCTAGATTACATCTCCATTTTTAACATGCAACCAAATAAAAGAAGTATCCATATTCATATTCTACATGCTCCAGATCCTGAGTCATGGAGGACTCCTGGAGTCATTCATATAAATCTTCAATATGAATGCTCGTGCAGTTTTGCTTAGACTTGCCACGTTTAATAAGCAAAAAAATTGACAACTAGTTCTATTAAAAAAAATAATAAACAGCAAATATATTTACCATTAAATATGTCACAATATTATAGAAGAAATATTTCTCAGACAAATATATACCACTTTAATCTTGTCAAGCATGTTCCTAATATTGCAAAGGGAAGGTATTTGCAGTGTTACTACCACCAAAGGGAATTGTCAGTACACACCAAAGGCAGTAGTGTAACACAGAGAGGGATGCAACTCTTATATGAGACATTGCTCCCCTGATTCCAGGAGCAAAATTCGATAGTAATTTAAATGTGCTTCTATCAAACAAATATAGAAGGATAAACGCTTTATTTGTCAAAAAGTTTTTTTGATAGGGGAGGAAACAATGATAATTGCTCCTTTGGTGTGTGAGAACTGTGATCTTTAATAATTTCATCTTGCTCTAGTATTTGAAGTGAAAGGGAAGCTATGCCTCCAGAAAAGGACATGGGGTGAAGAAAGATAAGGGCAAGGAAAAGAGATTTGACCTAATTATGTTAACATGCCATGCTTAATATGCTCGAAATTCAGAGCTAATGCCTTCCAGAAGATTTGGCAATATAATATGCCACATGAAGGAGTTTATCGTGGTTATAAGCATAGTAGATCTGGATGATTACTTTAGAAAATCATATGGCCTTAAAATGATAAACCAAGTAGATAATGTTGAATATATTAATTTTCCATCTGTTTTAAATATTCATAATTTCCATATCAGTATTTATGGAAAATATATGCAAAAGTTATAAAAAAGAACTCAAAACTTATTTTCTCTGTTGGGAAAGGGTTTTCCTGACTGTCACTGGCTGTCCACAATCTTGCTCCTTAGACCAGGCTCATCGCAAAGTCAGAGATGTGCCTGCCTCTCTCTAGTGGCACACACAGCTAATGCTTAGCACCTAAAACTTATTTTTGGCGGTAAATAAAAGACAAAAGTAAGGACAACCCCTATAAAATTAGTCTAATAACTAAATCTGAGATTCCTACCCTTTCAAAATGGAAGTCAGTCTCTTCAGAATAAATTTTTGTATCTATGGCATTGTATGGAAAGGTAAGCAATGTCTCTACCCTTAAGGAAATGCTGGTTGGCAAAATCAAGTACCTCTTGGCACCAACACTGAAGAACTTTAATAAGAGTTTACCTTATTCATTTCACAGAATTATCAATAACCATTGCATTGCTGATAAAGCACATGAGCTTTTAAATTGTTATAACCCAGGTCAAAAATAGGTGGGCCTTAAATCCTCATTTTGAAAATCTACTTAGCATCTGAACATGTTATTTAAGCTACAAAATAGGCACAGGAGAGAGGCTAATAAAATTACTTTAAAAAACACCAAGCAGTACATGAGCTTTACAGAGCCTCTCCACGTGTTTTATGTCTTTCAGACTTTGAAATACTGTGACCCAAATAATGATTTTGATTCAACTCAAAACCTGAAGAAACATATGGAATCTGTCTGCTATTCACACTTGATTGGCTAATCAGTCAAGTCACCGAAACTCATGCATATGACACCTTAGATATCCAGACAGAAACAGATGCCAGCACAACATAGACAAATGCTCTGGTGCTACCTGCCTGCCTGTGAAAAGTCTTACATGGCTGAAGTGTTAGACATTCCCACAGTCCTAAAGTCAGTTTTCTTTAGTAAGTCTCTGAAGGGAAGATTCTTAATTAAGCACATATACATAAAAGCATATGCCCAGAAATCTCATACACTTTTTTGTCTCTGACAAATTTAGACAGAAAATTCTTAGTAATTGTCACTTGGTTTAAAACTTAGAATAGCATTCTTTCTGCTTCTTAGACCTGATAGTGCTTAGCATTGACTAAGGCTTTTTTTAAATTTTTTTGAAAGTTCAGCCATGAATAAATATGCAATGCAAAGGATACTTAGTATCTTCTTCTAATATGGATTACAGATAAAATTTATAAATTTCTCATGCTATATAAAAGAGTATGCAGACCTGAAGCATAGTGCCCTCTGGTGCACATACTGCATAAAATAAAAAAAATATTTATATAACCTTATCTGAATGAAACAGACACAAATATAATAAAGTTAAATTTGATTCTTCATAAATGCCAACAACTGGGAGTAATCAACTCTGCACTGAAGGTACACAGAAACGATCCAAAGCTATAATTTGCATAAACAATCTTAATGACAAAGATAAATATGACCTAATTGATTCTAGTGACCCCCTGGTACAATGAGCTATTTAATACAATCTCTGGGCTGTGTGGGAATAAGCTTTATTTTAATAGATGACTTCTTTTGCACAGCTTACTTAGACATCAAGTTTAAAGGACTGATAAAGTTAGCAGCCTTACATATTAATCCTCTTCGGGCTGTTTGCTCTCATGCCCATCTGCCTGGAGTTCCTTTATAGTTATACCTTTGCTTTTTCTCCAAGATTAAGAATATAAATTACATTCTTGTAAAAGAGTATCAATTGGCAGAACTCAGAGGTTTGTAGAAGTTTTCATTACCCTTTAGGCTGAAGAAAGCCATCAACAGATACAAGTTTCAAAAGTAGTTTTCAAACATGTGAAATTATAATAAGAAATAACCTTCAAGAACACTGGCATGTATTCTCAAAAGTGAGCGAGTTAAGAAAATAGTTAATTATTTTTCTATAATATGTCACACTTGCAAGCAGTAATTTTAGATGGCAAGAAAACATCCCTGTGGTGTTTAGTCAGTGATAACTGTCTTGAGACTTTCCATTTGAACAACCCTTATTTACACACAACCTCCAAGGAGGATATCTACAATTGTTTTTCTTCATACCTGTATATCTTGTATCTTGTGCTAAATCCCTGTCGGCTTCTGTCCACAAAATCTGTATACTCCTGTGAGCGATGGAAGGGTCCCTTATCAGAAAGGAGCCAGTCGAAGGGGCTTGTGGCATGCTGATCAGAGACAGCAGCAACCGCTAAAACCCAGCAATGAAGACTCAGTACTATCCACTCCCATAGAGCCATCAGAGAGGAGAATTCAGCACCAGCTCTGCGCCGCCATATCATGCTTCCACTGGGGACTTAGAGCCTTCATCCTCTCAGCTTTCCCTCAACACCTAGACAGAACACACAGGCAATTAGTTACCCTGCAAGAGACTCTCCATCAGCTGAGGTGCCGAGCTGGCAAACTTCTCTGACTTTAGTCTACTGGATGCTTTTAAATTAGATAGTAGCAGATGTGACCAGGAAACAACACAAAATTACTTTTACATGGCTACATATATTTTATACTTTGTATCCAAATTTCCATTTCAATGGGAAAGAAATAATTATATAAATTATAAGCTATATAATAACAATGTTATCAAATGAATTATTCATTAAATATCTGAAGCAATAATAAGCTTGAGTAAATATTTATTTTTCTGTTTAACCTATAAAGTTCTATATGATCAAAATAATCACCTTTACTATATTAATATGCAAAAGAATATTAAAATGTATTATAAATAAGCAAATAAGAACATAAATTTTAAAAATATGTACAGCAAATATAATTTATTTTTAGTGTTTATTTTGGGATATATTTATACATACATTTAGATGTTTATATCCATAAAATTTTGGCATTAATGTGACACAGTATGTGTGCGAATTTTGAAGACATTCTCATATTCTGCTTATCTCTGTTATCCACTTTATTTGAGGCAGGAATTTTTGTAGTTTTATGCACTACAGATGCCAGAAAAGCTGGCCCAGATTTCAGAGAGTTTCTTTCTCTGTCTCTCTTCTCTCCAAGAGAGTGCTGGGTTTTTAAACATGCATACTCATACTGTCATGACTTGCTTGATTTTTTTTTTTTACAACAGAGCCATAATCAGCTCTTACAGTTATGTCAGGGTATCTGGATTTGTTTTGTTTTGTTTTCTAGATATTGTCTCACTGTGTTGACCAGCCTAGACTCCATTGCAGTATGTCGGCCTGTTTCTTAACCTCTTGAAACTGGATTAAATGTGTGTTACCATACTTAGATCCTCTGTCAAGTTTGAGAAATGAATTTGAAATATTTTTCTGATAATATCTACATAATAAACACAGCCTAAAATATTAACTCTAAAAATATAGAAATATACAAATATCTGTACAACCAGGTGGTACTAAAACATGCCTTTAATCCTAGCACTAGAGAGGCAGAGGCAGGTGGATTTCTGTGAGTTCGAGGCCAGCCTGGTCTACAAAATCTAGTTCCAGAACAACCAGGACAGTTTCACAAAGAGACTGTCTCAAAAAAACATTACAAAATAAAACACAAAATATACCAAATATCTGAACATTTTCAAGCATGTATTTATAGACAGATGATAATAGAAAAAAGCTGAATTTTTATGGCAGATGTATTTATCCAACAATATTTTTTTATTTTTATATTTTCTTAAAAGACTTCCTTTATACTAGAAAAATTTATAATTTAATTATTTCTCAAGACTTTAAAACATCCACATATATCTCGGTCTTATTCATGTATAATCTTACATAGTTCAAATGTACACAGAACGTAAACTGTGTATATTATTAATGCAATATGAAATTGCATATATTACATTATATTCATTCAAGAATAAATAAGAGATGTATAATCCCAGTTTATACTCCCAACATGGAGTACTGAAAATAATTCTTTACCAAATTGCTGGTATGCAAAAAGTTGTATATCATGTGCAATATTTTCTAGAAATATTTGAATTTAGTTTCCATTCTCATTCTTATTTAAATGGCATGATAAAATGTTTATATTGTCAGTAATAAAAAGTTTTAGTGTAAAATCTTTACAAGAAAGAATCCTTCATGATATAATCAAAATTCACAATAGTAAATAAAATACTGTAATTGTTTGTCTATCTTCTACATTCAAATGAGAATTTGATAGCTTTAACTTACTGTTCTAACTGCACATCCACATTTTTAACTTAACCTAAACTGCTCTGATAAAAAGGCATACACCAATGATTTTGTCATTAAAAATCTCTAATAATTGTAACAAACCATATAACTTAAATTATCAATGTCCCAATTTTGCAATCTACAAACTTACGAAAACAATGTCTTCACAATATATTGACTTTACTAATCACATGAATTAGCTCCACTGTGGTGATTAGGAAAAGGTCTCTTTTGAAAGCAACATTGAAAATTATCATATGGAAATTCATTTAAAACAATTTACTATCAGGTCTTATATGGTATGATAGGTGTAAAATATGTGAAGAATTTCATGGCCTCTGATAGTTTGTAAACATCATTCTCAAATCAGTCATTTCAAAACTTCCAAAACTTTCCAACGTAAAACTTGTATATTTATATATTCTCTTACTTATGTGGGAACTATCTCTTAACAATTTTGAGGTTCATTTACATTTATTAACTCATTATTTTGTTGTACTATACAGTGTAATATCCCTTTGTCAAACAAATATCCTTCATCTTTGCCAATCAAGCATTCATGAATATCTATTCCATTTAAAAAAGAATTGCATGTTTTATATTCCAATAAGAAATTTTATTAAACAAATGAAGTCACTATATATATACATATACATATATACATATATATATATATATATATATATATATATATATGTAAAGAAACTGTTTTAGATCTGTATTCAATATCTAATTCAAAGGAAATAACTTTGCTTGAAACAAATTCATAATCACGCTGTCTTCCCGGGCCTTCTGATAAACAAGTAAACTGTGAAGAAGTCTGTTGAAAATTTATAAACAAAGATGACTAATAGTTTTTAAAATGATACTTCCAAAGCATGATTACATCATTCTAATTCACGGAGAACAATTTTATAGCCTCTGGATAGTACGCGTTTTTCTACAGGAGCCGGCTCTGAAGCATGATGCCCATGGTAATGTGCCAGGACGCTCTGAGCTGCCCTTGGGTCTCATTTCCTCATCTGCTTAGGGTTTACCTCATCAGTGCTTTGTTACTGAACTGAATGATTGGCATCAGTCCTTCTATGAAAGATGGTTTGATAACGTAGTTTCCAAGTTCTAAAAAGAGCTACTTTCTGCTGTGCTTTGCTGAGACAGCCGGAGATATCAACTGAGAGTAACTGTATTACTAAGGATGGACAATCACAGGATACAATAATAAAAAAAAATCAAGAAAGAAATAATCAAATTCATCAAGATTTCATTCTCAAATTAGGAAGGCTGTAAAATGATCTAGACAATGCCATAAATAATTTTTGTGATTATTTTGACTAAAATTGGAAATAATAATAATGCCAATGCAAAATGTTTTCTAGAATCTCTAATTATATTTTTTAAAGATATTACTAAAATAAAATGAAGAAAAAAATAAGAAATAATGAAAATCAAACTATAAAATCAAGACTTTATATTGCAATATGTATTCTTAAACATTAGCATTCGTAAAATATTTTCTTTCACAAAAGGAGGTAAATATTTATATAGCTTGCTTTTTAAAGTATTTGTTACATATAATACTCTCAAAACCTCCATTTTCACATATTAACAGTCTTTGTTGATTCTTTCATGTTCTAATTTTACTTGCACAATACAAAAGATCTTAACAATCATTGCTTCCAAAAAATACCAAAATGATATATGCCATAATATGAATATGAATATATAAATAATAATATGAATAATATATTTCCTTTAACCACATAATTCCTGGAGATAGTAATAATTACTCCCTAGTTCTCTGTGATCTTGATCCAAATGTCAAATTTTATGCTTATCTAAATTAAGGATTTAAAATGTATCTGAAATTAAAAAATCTTTAAAAATAATAGGTTATCTCATATAATATTAACATTGAAGTTCTAATACGGCAGAAAGTATGACTATAAAAAACAGTGTTAGAAATTGACTTTTAGAACTGTTTTTAACTCATGTCCAAAATATTTTAAAAATATAATTCTATCACACATCTGTATTTAATTTCAGGCAATGGGACAACCCATGGACAGTTGATGGATCAGTATATTATTAACATTCATTCTCTCTCACCCATTCCCATCACCACTCAGTGTCAAATGCACACACATAGTCATAATGTTTAAGAAACAGTGAAAGCCAGGATGGCATCACATATTTCTAGAAGACTAAACACTGGATTCTAAACATCCCACCATGTGAAAGCACTGAAAAAGAAAGAAGCCTTCACATCTATGTTTAGCAATTCAGAGACTGGCAAATGTAAAAGACTGAACGCTTTTCTCTAGAGAGTTATTGTTTCAATCCCACTGTGGGATAACTCAAAATTTAGAAAGTTATAATAAATTGAATATTGCAATTCATCTACAATGCGTAAAATAAAGGTGGATGTAAGCCATGTTAGGACTAAGAAAAACATTTTTCTGCCAGACTTATACTATGAGTATCCTGAACAGAAACTGGTTCTTTCCCAATATCAGCAAATGCTTCTAACTGCAGAGCCATCTTTCCAGCCACAAAGCATTCGGTATTAAAAAGGCTTGACAACACATAAACGTGATTAAAATTAAGTTCCAAGTGAGTGAGAATGGTTATCAAGATTGGACATGTTACTATGATTGGAGAAAAAGAAAAACATATTCCCTATGCCATTTTATTTATTTAAAAAAAAAAGCAAATGGTCAGTCACGCAGTGGCGGCACATGCTTTAATCCCAGCATTTGGGAGGCAGAGGCAGGTGGATCTCTGTAAGTTTGAGGTCATCCTGGTATACAAGAGATACTTCCAGGACAACCCCAAAGCTACAAAGAAACCCTGACTAGAAAACCAAAACCAAAAACTAAACAAAACAGAAAGCAAAACAAAAACAAACAAACAAACAACAACAGCAACACAAACGCATTTAACACCAAACAGATCTTCAAGATGAGTCAAACATGATTGTCTTGCTAATACACACTGTGTTTTCAATTTAATTTAAATAATAACAAAGTGGAGATCGAAACTAGAAAATTTGAAATGCCTTTCCCTTAGAAAAGTCATAAGGATGGATAATTTTGAATGAACTCTGTAATTAAGTTAGAGACAAAGAATCAGATTTGCTAAATATTGTGCTCCTCACGTGGTTTTTAAAAATAAAATTAACGGCTACAGATCCCAGAAATTATAATAATCCTTTTCATCAATGTTCTCTTATTTTGCTCTTTAGAAATGTATAATGTTATGTGTTAGTACATTTTAGTCTATTCTTTAGAAAAGTGAGATTCATAGTAAATAAATTGTCATCAGAGCAAATATTCAGCAATAAGTGTTCCACACAAGTTGATCCATCCTCTCTCTGTCCCTTCACACTATCAAATAATTTGAAATAACAGCAAGAGGAAATGTGCTTTAAACAGTGTTTTCAGTCTAAAATGAAATAAAACTATAACCTTCAAGAGAAAAAGAAAATATAATTAGAATATTAATTCAGACTATTATAATCAAATAAGATGAATAAGTTTGTGTGTGTTTATGGAGCTCATGATTTGCATTATCTATAGTTTTTCATTAAAGTGAAGGTTCAAGATAAATATGATTATATTTTAAAGTATATAGCACAAGCAAGTCAGAAACCCTTTTCAGGTTTTATGCTATATACTGCTTTATTAAAAGTTGTAATAATGAATGATCTGACATATTTTGTGTGTGTTCTTTTCAAAGAAATTATAAAATTCATCTTACAGGTTTAGTTAAATCAACCTTACAATAAAATAACCTTCAAAATAAATATATTATCCAACAAACCTATACCAGAATTAGAGGTACATAATGGTAGACTTTATAAAAATTCTCTAGAGTGAAATTAAAACACACTTTGTTGAATTGTATCATAAATTTTGATTAAGGTCATTTTCATCTTCGTGTTCAAAAATGATCAAATGATGGCAAGATATATATTGTTTCTTTTACTACCATTTTATAGAAAGACTCTGAATATAAAAGTGATAATGGATCTGAAGAGATTGCTTATCTAGATAAAAATTAATAATTATAAATATTAAATTTGGTACCCCCACACACCTACATGAACATAGAACATCAATTCTCTATGTGTGTGTGCATGACATTCTTAGATTTGCGTGTATGTTGGCTTAAGGTTTTGAATCCCCTTGATGTGTGATGTTACATCACTTTATTGCTGTTGCGAAATACTGATAGTCTACAATTTTAGGTTTGCAATGTACTAAAACTGCTAATACTTAAATTGGGCATTGGGTTTTAATAGGTGATGAATTTCAAAATAGTATAATGAGCCAGAATTTGTCATTTAATTAATACAACATATTTATGAACATAACACAGTCTTTACCCTTATGTGTCTTCTTTGTAACATAGCACTTCCCTCTTCACTTTCCTGGAAGTGTAGAATAATTGCTCTATCTCTGTGCTTTTCCTGAACATAACCAACTTTAATGTGTAAAAGTGGGAAAATGGTCATGGTAACATTATCCATCACGGTGTCACTGACATAAATGAGAACAACAAAAAACTTAATGTAGTTTTAAACAGCTATAAATTACAAAGAGAAAAAGATCACTCATAACAGCAAAGTCACCTAACTACTTATTTGTGGACTAAATAAAAACATTAATATATATATATATATATATATATATTATGTTAGATAATATATAGAATATATATTCTATATATTCATTATATTAGAATATACATATATTCTAAAATTCCTTTGGAATATATTGTCCCTATCAAATTTATTATTTAGTATAAGCTGCAAAGATCAAAATTGAAACTGTATTAGATTAATTCTTCTTCAGGAGTATTCCAAATGTTTTCAATGTGCTGGTGATAAGATCTACAACAATTTTGTTCTTATACTTTGAGTACATGGAGTCTTCCTCCCAAGACTGACTAAGATCATCCTTTGGAACCGAAAACAGTACTTTCTGTTTTGTACACAGTAAACTTTTAGCACTTGAACTGATTTTAACTTCTTGTCTTCTAACTTCATAGACTAGTTGACTATGTCTTGCGATAGTAGATAGATATTCCCATTATTTTTATCTAAGAATAGCACATTGTTGTACTTTTTTTTTTACCTTTTCTTCTCTACTCCATTCAGTTTAGAAAGTTGAACTTCCTTGTAACACTCACATTATGTAGGCTAAAGCTGTATTTCGAAGGGTATCCTTCTATTCATTTACCTCTGTTAAGTCTTGATTTCAAGGGTCTTTTCTCCTTATTTATTTTAACTCAGAAGGGAACACAGTGCCTCTGAATTATAGCTTTAAGTGTTTTCCATCTTAATGAGGGTGAGTATTCCCCTGGGAAGTACATACTGCAGAGTGAACTAATCTCCTGGTTGATCCTGTCAATACAATCTTGTCCTACCAATAAAGAGGACATTAAATGCTGCTGCCTAATGGTAAGACTGATTAGAAAAAATGAAGAGAAGGTGAGTTTCATTCCCTATCAGAATCCAGCACAGGGCAAAAATACTCTTACCAGCAGAATATGTGAGAGCCATTTGAATAGCCAGATAGCACTAAGACATGGGTGTTTCCTCGTGGGTGAGCATATAACAAATGATGTAAAATTCATGTAAATCATAACAAACAATGGAGCAAAGGTTAAACTAAAGCTCTTTAGAGACAAATGTTTGAAAATTTATTTGTAGTTAATTGGATTAAAATCTAGTTTTCAAAGAAAATATGAGAAGGCACCGATGTTACTAGTATTTGTTACTCTTGAAGAGAATCTGGGATTTATGCTACGTTACCACATGTTGATTCTCAGTTATTCATGACTCCAATACCAGGAGATCCAAGACCATCTTATCTCCTCCAGGATCACCAGAAATGCATAAAACCCATGTACATATACATGCAGGGAAAGCAATCATACACCAAAAGTAAAATATTTCTTTAACTAGAGTATGTTTGAAAAGCTCTAAACCTGACTTCAATCAGGCTCTTTTGAATTGTAGTTTCATAAGTCCTCAATTGGGGTCTGCTCTAGTCATTTCTGGAAGCGTTGTGTGCTGAGTACATTTTCAATAAAACTATACCATCAACAGAGTGGCAGTGTGTGTATTCAGCTGGGTTTCTCATCTTCAACCTTCCTGGTGATGTCTCATCACTTTGGAAGAACACTGGTGTTTTAAACCAGCATTTTCCCTCACCTGCTCTTCCCTTTGTTCATTTGCCATCCATTGCTAACTAATAGGCTACAATTCTGTTCTTCTTTTGTTTTGTCTTTTTAAGATCTGAGTCAAACATGATTTTCTTACTATAAAATCCCATTTAAACAGTCCTTCAATACTATCTTGCCTTCTCATAAAAATTCCATGAATAATTTTAGAGCCGACTAGAAATATATTATAATTAATGTATTCTAGTATCAGAAGAGTGAAAGAGAAGACAACCTAAGATAAAGGTTAAAAGAATATACATGTAGGAATAGAGTGGAGAGAGCAATTGCAGACATTAAGATTCAAGGTGCCTTTACCGTTTTTCCTTTATTTGGCAGAGTCTTACATCTTTGTAGCTTATCAAAGCAAAGCATTTCTGATCAATAAAATAATTTGTCACATATATGTCATTTTGAAGGAAATGTGCAGAGCGTGGCTGAATTCATATAGTTTTACTCAGCAATATACTGTGTGCAAACCTATGAAACACAGAAACCATTATCATTTTGTCCTAGATTTCATGAACCATATCCTCAGGTATTCTTTAACAAAGACTTTGAAATACTTTAGAAGTTAATGTTATTATGAAATTATTTGCAAAATGATCACTGCAAATTTGTTCAGCAAAATAAATTGCACTTCTTTAATTAAGCTCATGCTAGTATTAGTCTATTAACAAATAACTATAGTGAAATACAGTCAGGAAACTTTAAAATTGGGTCACCAACTAGACAAGAGTCTTGTGCTGTGAACAGACCAAGAATAACCTCAGAGTTTATCAACTCCGAAAATAAACATCACTATATAATCAGAAGTTATCCAAAAACTTAAATAATAATGTGTGGTCTAACAACACATACAGAAAAATTTAAATTTATGGAACTTTTTTGGAAGATACAGTTTTTAAAAAGTTAAAAAAAAATCTCCTGATTATTAGGTTAATAGCGGAATTCTTTAAAAGAAAGACAATAATTTTCTGATATTTTGATCCAGGCATAATGAGATTAATGAGGCAATTTGTCATCTTTCTATTTATATATACCTTTCCATTCATGGGGTAATTCCAACGTATTTCACCCAGCATGAAGGATGGACCTATGACTGTTTTATTTACTAGCATAATTTTAGTATTAATAATAAACTTCTAGAGGGTGAAGGACCTTGCTAAATGGGACATCTTAGTATTATCTAGAAAATACAATTAATTTCAATTTTTAAAAAAACAAATTTTTTAAAAAATTTTTAAAAAACAAATTCAATTTTTAAAAAAGTATTTATTGTGTCAATTTCATGTTTTAATAATTAAAATCATGTGAGTTACTAACGAAAATGTTACTGATTCAAAGTTGCTAACATGTTTTGTTCAAAAATAAATAGGATGAGTCACCTAAAGTTAAAATTCTAACCCTTTTTCTCAGAAATTTTCTGGTTTCTTCATGTATCTTTAATTTTTTCCTTTAATACACACAATAAAAATATATTTTGTATTGGCCTTTCTTATGATGAAGCAATAAGGAATACTCATCTTTAAAGGTAGATATATTTACAATACCAAAACTAGACATCCATGACAATGAAATGAGCCTCCAAGCACCTCATTTCTCTTAATGGATTACTGAGTTTTGAGTATTCAATTAATAAAGAATTGTAGGCATCTTTCTGGTCATTTCTTATATCAGTAATATTTCCTTTGTTGTATTCTTAAAACTTCACATACACAATTAGTCAGCTATTCAACACATAGTTGCTAGAAATCAAAAATCAAAACGAATCAGAGGTTATGTCCAGTAAGCAAACTAATTCCGAAAAACAGGCTTAAAAATTTGTCTAGTGTTCTCCAGTACCTTCTGTTCCCTAATCTGACAAGTCATGCCAGAAATATTCACATTTTTAATTGAATAATCTTTTCACCAACCTTAACGTGAGTGACCTGTTTGACAGGCATGCCAGGTACTGAGATAGGATCACAGCTCATCGTATTTGTAAGATATTCAGCTGATAATAAGTCCTTTGCTTTTGCTAACAGAAAGCATCTGATAGCATCACTACTCCTCAAAATAAAAACTTATTAAATTTGATATTTTCAAGAATAACTTTTTTCAAAATAGTAATTTAAGATCTACAGTAATTGAACCATTATTATTTTTAAATGATGATGTGCTAAAATTGGATAGAAATCAGTATAAGTGTCCATGAAATAAAGACATATATAAAATAGTTTTCATATTTGAATAATCAGCAAGATTTTCTAGAAAATTCAGAAAATAAAGAATAAGGTATGTAATGTTATATCTGTTGATTAGAAAAAAATGACTTTTAAGTAGGGGTGCTACTTTGTTACACAATGCATGTTGATTTGGAAATCAACTTGATAGAACATGACAGTAATTATTTCACAGCAATAGACACAGGAATAGTTTCTACTACACTTACCTGATGCCTAATTTAATGATTTCTACATTTTAATGAGCCGATTATACCAACAAATACTTAGGAAATAGTCATCTTTAGCTCAGACACCTTTAAAAGACAGCAAAACATAACAAGTTTGGCTAGTTTTATAGTGCCTTAACTATGTAGGAAGCAGATGGATAGAAACCTTTGCTTGTCTTATGTACCAAGGATCATTGAAGATAAACAAATCTTTAAATAGGTCATCATTTCAGTTCTTGGAAGCAGCTGCCTTTTCCTTGAAATCAGAATTGATTTCTTCAATTATCAGCTGTCTAGACGGGTTGAAATGTGACAAAGGCAGTAGTGGTTTTCTGCTCCTCCTCTAGTCTATGATCAACACACTGGAAATTGTTACGTCATCTTGCAAACTGACTGGATATTGACATGTTGAATTTTAAGAGTCTTATGGTTGGGTTAAAAATGCAAAGGAAAACCATGTTATAGTTTCCTATAATTACAAAATATGATTAAACTTTTTCCCCATAGATAGTTTACCATTCAAGCATAGAACTGTGTGTAGCTATATTATCCAATAAATATTGCTCACTTACAATGTCAGGAATCCATTCTTTGTATTAAATCTGTGGAAATTTACTGATATATTGGAAAGGGAAGGATGGAGTGCTGGAAATGCTTGAGACCAGAAATGTATCGACACACAAATGAGTATAAAAGTTTCCTTTAACATAAAGGAAGTATTAATATTAATTTTGAAAATTACATAGAGTGTCCTTCAAAAATAAATTGAGACATTTTGTTTCTTCACTATAAATTCCAAATCTCCATTCTCAAAGATTAGAACCACTTATCTTTGATCATATTCTGAAACAAGTCAGGTAGGTTTTAGTCTTCGACTGACTTGGAGTGGTGGGTTGAAACATTGAAATAGATGCATTCCCTAAATCTTCAAAACAGATTTTAATGTATTTTTGTTCATAAATTAGTTTAATCTGTTTTGAATGTTTATTTTATGGGTATTTGTAGTGGTATGTTATTTGTATTTTGATAAATAAATCTAATAATACACTACTGTAGGTATTAATGGTGTTGTGTGTGTGTGTTTTTTTGTTTTGTTTTGGTTTGGTTTGGTTTTTCAAGACAAGATTTCTCTGTGTAACAGTTCTAGCTGTCCTGAAACTAGCTCTTGAAGACGAGTTTGACCTCAAAATCAGAGAGATTCACCTGCCTCTGCCTCCTGAGTGTTGGGATTAAATATGTGCCACCAAAGCCTGGTGGGTATTGATGGTTTTGTTTAGATGCAACATAGGCCAAAACACAGCATCAGAGTCCCTAGAACTGGAGATAAAGATGGCAGTGAGACCCTGTGTGTGTACTGTAAATAGAACCAAATTTCTTTGTAAGAGGAGGAAATGGTCTTAAACACCGAGCCTTGTCTTGAGTTCCAGCATCTGTATTTTTGAAAACCAAATTAACACATATTTTAAAGCCTCTATTTTGAGCAATATTAGTAGTAACCAACACCAATCTGCTCCTTGCTTTTATTGCCGGAGTGGATTGTTTTCTAAATTTAAAAACATTTCATAATTTTTGGAAACCCGATCCTTCTTTCTTATTATTCCATATTATAATTACTAAAATTGCTTATCACATTAATGAAATGCACCATAATTATGTCTTTTTATATAAGTGACTGGTGAGATTAAGAATAAGAAATTCTACTACAATAAACTAAAGTCATTCTATTTCAATGCATTGGTAAATTCTATTTTGGTATCCCCAAAACATTGAGAAGAGCCTGAATTAATGAGCTCAAGGTATGATTTTGCACACATTTTCAGTGTTACATATTCAGACTTTTATGGCTTACCTTATAAAATTGAAGTGATAGTAACTATTCCAGTACAAATTCCTACTCCAGATAAAAAAATTCCATTTCTCAATGTACGTTTAGAGAGTTTAATTTTCAGAATTAATTTTTTAAAACCATGAGGTTTTTTATTCTCTAATGACATGATTTCCATTTGAGTACATTACATTTCTCCAAATATTCACAACTGCATGAGTTTTGTTTTATATTTCCAATAGATGTGATAGGTCTCAAATTAATTAGCATATTTAATAGAAACCCCAAAACACCAGAATTCAAAGTGTGCTTATATCAAACACTGCACATTAATTACTAAACAACGTGAATAAACATGATTTATTTTGTTTTATTTTGTTTTGTTTTTCAGACAAGGTCTCACTTCATAACTGAGGCTATTCTAAAACTACATAGCCTAGACTAGCTATCTTTGCAACTAGAAAATTCTCTAACTTTGGCGTCCTAAGTGTTGAAATTTTAGGCAAAAAAAATTACGGGAAGGGATGCTTTTAATTTTTAATTGTAGCAACTGAATCAACTCACAGTGTTCAAGCATATTCTTTAATATAATATTTTTGAAAAACTGGTTATGTTCATGGATCTCATCTAAAATAGTTTTTAAAAAGTTAAGGTATGAAAATGATTGTTTCGTGACTAAAAATATACTGCCCATTATTTCAGACTGAGCAATGTAAAATGCATGCTTACTCAGTTCTGCTCTTTCCAAAGCAAGATTGTTTTTTAATAGTGTAATATTCTAGAGATAGATTTTAAAATTAACAAGATGCAAGAGTCCAGAAAAGTTAATAAAAGCTAGCTCAATCTTGATGATGTTGGCTGATAATCACAGAATTCAGGAAGAATAAGTCTATCTGTAACTATTCCTCCACGATAAATCTATAATGGAATTTAAATGAAACACACCATTATAAGAGAATAATTCTTACATAGCAGAGCACTGTAATGCCTTTTAATGCAATGTTCATATATTTATTAGTTCAATCAATAAATGTGTATTTTATAGATTTAATTTTCTGGAAATATAATATGATAATTCCTTTATTAGCACTTAAGGAGAATTTGTTACAATTTGGGTGCTCTTAAAGACAACTGAATCTGGATAAATTAGGATTTACACATTAAAGAATTACTTAAAATAATATGTATAATAAGTTACACTGTGGATAAACATTTTAATCTCTAAGTGTGATAAATCATACAAATAACATTAAGACTGAAAAATAATAGATTGAGAATTGTTGCTTACTCAAGTAAGGAGATTTTATATCACTTTCAGCATCTCAGTTCACACTTTCTTAACTAAAAATAAACCTCCAAACACACAGTGATTTCACCACTAAGTAGGTAGTAATGCAAACTGTCCTTCAAAAATGTATTAATTTTGTGAATTTATCTTTGGGAAAAAAACTTGTTAAAGAATGAAAATTTTGTTGCTTTGAATATTAATTAGGAGACAACACAATTTTTTTTATTTTTTTTCAAATTAATTTATTTTAAAGTGCAGCAGATTCATAACTTATAAAATAATTGCTTATGAAATTTCTGCAATTCGGTAGGAATATCAGCGATAATTAAATAGAAATGTTTTTTTCCTTATCAGATATTCTTGGAAATAATAGTTATAAGAGCTTTAAAACGTTATACACAAGTATATTTGCAGACCATTGTAAAAGATTACCTTTGCCATTTGATACCATCAAGAAATCAAAGAACTGTTCCTAGTGAATCCTTCCAGATATTGATTGGATAGAAAGGCCATTAGTACACAGATTAAATTTCAACTTCTAAGAATCATTTTTTATATGACAGAATAAACATTAGTGTACATTCTTATTATTTAAGCACTTGAAATTGTCATTTCCCAAATAATAAAATTAGTATTTTTTTCTCTTGCACTCAATGGGAATTTGTTAATTGTAGATGCTCAAGTTATGAAATCATAAAATAAATATAGTGTTACATCAGAATGCTATTCTGAGGTACACCGCTTTGTGTCTGAAAAATAATCTCCAAATAGTTGCTAAATTAATACACCAACAGTTCAGATGTCAACCCTCCTTCATTTTAGTAAAGTGAATATGATTTTATTTTTTAAAAAACTAAAAATTACAATATTTAAGCTTCTCTATTTTGATAATATTATATAAGAAGATTTAATTTATTTGAAGATAGAGATCAAACTAATAACATAAATCTACAAAGGATTAGCATTTTCTTTAATTTAAGGGCTATAAGAAGTCAGTCTACCAAAAGACTATCTTATAAAAGTATCTGTCTTTTCATAAAGAAGATAAAATTAAATTTAAATATCCTCACAATAAAATAATAGCTACTAGGTTTCAGCAAATATACAATTTTTCTTTTTAAAAAGTGCATAATAGTAAAACTCAGGTGACATCACTGCACAGGGACCAAGAATACTTGATATTTACATTAAAAGTAGTTGCATCAACATTTTTTCTCAAGAAATCATAACACTATAGTGACACTAAGAAATTCACACATAACAGAATCTTTTGTGAGATGAATTATGTTTTTTACTTCAATTTTTTTGTCTTTAATTTCTTTAATTTTTTTCTTGGCTTGTCATTTGAGAGCATTCTTTCCTCTCTGTTATTCATGGAAGAAATGGGAACAATAAATAAATATGGCAGGAAAAAATGTTAGTAGAACAATGTAGACGAGTTAAGACTAAAGTAGTGATGTAGGAGAAGGTGCTGTGTCTACCAACACTTGACCTTTCCCATGTCCTTACTCTTACAGAGCTGAAGCAGTACATAGGGAAGAGTTTTAGATCAATCCAAATCCTGAACATAATTACAAACGCATTTCAGGTTTTCTTTGAAACGAAAAAGAAGTTTATGCTAAGCTTGCCACATGTTCTTCTCATTGTACCATTTATCCTGAAAATATTTAAATATTAGTGTTAATTTTCTAAAATAATAATAATTTTAGAATATTTCTCTAATCAGCATTGTAGTGTAGCGATAATATGAACAGAATAAAATAACAGTAAGAAATAAAGGATCTTGACATGGTATTACAATGGTGGCAAGGTTGAGAAGAATGTTACAAGGTTTAGAAGGCCCACCACTTTGTTTCAGTTACCTCTTGCAAAGTCATGCCTAGGAAGAACTACTCAGGAGAGCAACTGTTTTGCGTGTAAAAACACACAAGTCTAGCAATCCAGTAAATGAAATGGTAGGGAGAATTTGTGCTTGTTTATATAATATTTATGTGAATCCTTACATTTAAATATAGAGACGTCTTTCTACATATATCTGATTTTCTTAGCTGTTGTACACTAATAATTATATTGAAAATAATCAACAGGTGCTATAATTTATAAATCATACATTTATCCTTCAATATTGGGTTTCCTTACAACTAAAAAGCCCATAAGAAGATGGTATCATACATGTTTCAGTTCAAAGCAAATAAAATTGATTCTTATAGGATATCCTGCATATCTTACTTCAAGATTATTGTTTAAATAATTAAAATGTGACATAAATGTCTTCTCCATCAGTCCAAAACTGGAGACAGATACACATATCCACACAGAGACACAATGAGTGTGTTTATTATAACAGAACTGCAGAGACTAAAATACAAAAGAATTGACAAACTGAAATGTGTGAAAACTTTCTCTTGTGGGATAAAAACTCACTTTTGCCTCAAACTAAAAGTAAAAAAAGTACTATTAACTTTGCAATTTTCCCACCCAGAGTTTCAATTATTCTTATTTATTCAATAGTTTATCAGTGAGCATTAGAAGCAGAAAAATGACTAAGAGATTCACATCAATAAATTCAAACACTAAAATTATTTCCACCAAGAATGTAAGAATAATCTTTTTGACAAAATGCTATTAGCAACTGCATAATTTAGGATGGTGTCTCATTAATTTGTTGGGTTTTATGCTTCACCTTCTGAAAATTCTTAGTTCTTACAGCTATAAGCATAGTATAAAAAAAGAAAACATCAGTAATAATAATAAGCATTAGACCATGCCTGTATATTGTCATTTTAATTGACATTTTAATTGATGGTGGAAGAAATCTACTGATTGCTCAAACTACATATCTACAAAACTTTGAATAAAAAAGAGGTATGTTTGGGATGTGTTTCCATTTTCTTCTCATTTCTTTTTCATTTTTCATCTGTCTCTCTTATACTTTAAGATGTCTGTACCAGGTTCGTGTATAACCCTGCCTTTGGGCAACTTCCTCTCCCCCTCTAATTTTACAAATCTAACCCAATAACAAACATGAGTATTTTTGTTTTCAAGATTGAGAAAATAGAACAAGAATGTCCACAAATCATTCTCTTAAAAAGTCAAAATGACTTTTCTAGTTCAAGAGGCCCTTAATAGTTCTCCAGGCACCCTCTGTATAGAAAGGTTTGTGACCCCAGCAATAGAGGCAGTTCAAGGCATTTCAGTAACTGCCTCTTCCGTATCTCATTATGGCTATCCACCCCTTCCTCTCACTCTCTGCCCTCCCAATCACTGCCTCTCACATAGGTGCATTTTATGATTTTCTGCCACATTTTAACGTTTGAATAAGATCACATTAAACATTTAAATGAACACAATCCAAACTTTAAAGGGTATTTAACGTTTACATGAATGTGAATATTAAGAAGTTGTGGAAGCTAGGACCATCTGAAAATGCATGGATTCTGTAGCCTGAAACGAAAACAGACTATGCAGTTGATGATATCGTACAGACATTCAGTCCTTACCTGGTTAACTCCATGATGACAAACAAATCCAAAGAAAAAGTCCCCAGAATCTGAATCATCTGTCTCCAGGCTGCTTGACAGCTTCACAGCTTGGGGCTTTCTTAGCTTGCATATATTTGACTGGCTCTCCTTTGCAAGCAAAGCTAGGGTTAATTTGTAACCCTGGTCACCTCCTCCTCTTCTCTAACAGCTGTTTGGCAGCTCACACAGCAGGGAAAGTGCATTTTACCCTTTCAAATGGAGCTTACACTGCATCCCTTAGCCTTAGTCCACTTACAAGGAGGTCCCTGCTCTGAAGAACTGATCACGTTCTGGACCTAAAGGAAAGTACAAGGCTTTGTGCTTCAACTCTTAGAGACTAGGGTAAGCAGCCATCAAAGACTTCAACTCTGCCACTGTTTGGCTACATTCGCAGCAGAAGCCTGCAGCCTTGAAGTGTCACCCCGCCCCCCCCCCCTCGGTGGTCACCTCCGGAGCACAGTGCCCAATAATAGGTCTTATTTCTTTTCACCCCACCTCAAAGAAAAAGGGTGAGCAATGCAAAAGGGAGAACTTTACAGTGGCTTTAGCATAAGCCTGTAGTTCCTAAACCTCGAATTGCAGATAACATTGCATTCCAAGCCTTGGTTCCAAGTTGAAAACCCAACTCACTTCACCCTACCGCTCTCTGGATTCTGTGAGTTAGTGAAGGAAGGAAAGAAAGGGGTGATGACGGTTAGCAATACTTTAACATTGATCAAAAAAAGTCCTTCAGCTTATCCTAAGCCCTACTAAACAAGCAGAAAACAAGGCGATCGGGGCTTTACAAAACAGTCATCCTGGAGAAGTATCGAGCGCTGTGCTTAGATTCAGCACATGAAAATAATAAAGAAATTGCAACACAGAGAGATGTTAAGAGATTGCAGGAAAAAAAAACAAAACAAGTCTGTCTTTCCCGCAGTAGAGGTTTGGGGACCCAGGAAGACTGGACAACAGGCATTGCGGGGGGGGGGGGGGTGTCGCAAAACCCTTGTGAGCCCACTCTCCTCGGTAGCAAATGTCCACCGCGAGCAGCAGGGCTGAGAGCGCACCCTGCGCCAAAGGGTCGGGGACTCCATCCCTACCCTCTTGCTCCCGCACCAGAACTGAGCCCTGGGCCAGTTAGGCAACCAGGCATTTTGCTCTCTATGTCCCTAGAACCCAGGAGGCTTAGAGGTAGCTAAAAGCAGCGGCAAAATCTCCAGACACAGTCGCCTGTTGCTAGCCCTCTGGTTAAAGCATCCTTGGCTGCTAGAGCCTGTTTCTTGAGTCAGTTCCCCTCGTACAATACTGAGCTCAGGGTTCTAACACAGCAAAACGCACTTACCTAGACAGCGAATGTCTGTGCCTCACTGTGCCACACTGATTAAGCAGAAAACGGTCTGACTGCACTGAAAGTTTTCTCCTCTCTCTCTCTCCCTCCCTCCACCCTTGCGCAACAGCAGTAGTCCTCTAGAGAGGATATTTGAATTGGCGAATTACACCAAAGCCTCGTTTCTTCAAATGAAGTCACGGACGCTAATGGCACTGGCTTGTCAGGCAGGACGGACGGAACTGGCAAAGACAGCAGGTAGAAACTAGCTCTGGGTGAGGGACGCCAAGAGGTGCAGACCACTGTGTCAGCCCCAAACCCTCTCCTACTCGGTGGGAGGCAAGGGGGAAAGCCCAGGAATCTGAGAGGAGGAGGGGGATGGGGCGGTGGTGCAGCTGGAGTACTTTTATGTCTAGAAGCTTAAAAGGCTTTTGAATTAAAAAGAAAGAAATCATTGCCTAGATTTGTCGCAGGAGCCATCAATGACTGGAATAGTTCTTTCCCAGAAATTAAAAAGACCCCCCCCCAATTAACTTAGGGAAAAGACAGTTGAACAATAGAACCTCACCTCCACCCACCCCAATAAAGAGGGAAAGTCCAGAAACTTATCCTTATTTGAGAGTTTGGGGGGGGGATCACAGAATATCCCTCTCTCTGGGTGCTTTACAGATTACTGACACATGCAGATTTGTGTTTGATAAATATCAAACACTTGCCCCAGTGTGAAGTGAAAGCCAACATTTAAGTGTTTCTCATCACAACTAGGTGGCATAGGAAGTGATTGTCAGTTAAAGCCCTTAGAAATGTTCATGAAAGCACAAGGCAGGGACTATATTAACATACTTATTAAAATCTGAGGGCAGGGGTGGGCAAGTGAGAGGAGTGAGGCAATTACATTTTTCATGTAAAGCCCCTCCCTGAATTTCAGTGCATTAGAACCCAGATAATCAGTGGCTTCTGATCGCTCTCTTCATCTGAAGGGAGACCTCCCTGACCAATTAACTGTTTGCCAGTTTAGTTCACAAAACCTGAAATGCATTGCAAAATGCTGCCTCAACAGGAACCACAATGACCAAAATAATGTGCTCATGTGTGCTGAGGCTTTTGTATAAGAATTATGCCCTCAAAACTCAGACTCCTTTCCTTGCAATATAATAACATGTTAGTGTCTAGGTTCCTATTCAATCCGAAAAGACACACTTTACCAAAGTCCCCCCTCAACCATTCACATGTTTAGGATGCAATAAGCACACACTGACCTGGACAACCTTCTGAACATCAGAGAGACTAGTGAACTTTTTTAAACCCAGAAAGTCACTGCTCTTTCAGGCATTTTCATAGACTAAGAGAAAAGAAAATACCCTTTCAAATGGTACAACACTGTGTTCCAAGAGCAGTAAATTGGTAAGAGGTGATGTCCACACTATCTGATAGAGACTTGTAGTACAAATGAGAACTTTCTTTTTTTAAAAAATAAAGAAAGAGGTATTGGTATTGGAACTAGTCTTTGCATGGACTACATCTTACTAGTCCCATCATGTACTAATGGTCACATAGGTATCGGTACTTGCAAATTGAATGTAACTATAGCCATGCAAAAAAGGGGGGGAGAGAAAGGGGGGGAGGAATCTGCTTATTTAAAAATAATAATAATAACACTAGTATTAAGTTACAAGTTGCTCACCACATGTAAAGAGATACTTACCAGAGGAAATTTCATGAAGCAAGATGACAGTGAGAGGAATATATCCAGGATTCAAGGAAATATTCCATGGTCTTCCAAAACCTTTTAGGTCTGTGAGATGCAGAGCGGCAGGACGTGGAAGTATTCAGCAGTTTTTGGTTGCATCTAACCAACAGAGAGCCAGTTATTTGGGGGTCAAGATCCCCAAAGTAAAAAAAAGGCAAAATGTTAAAGAAGTGATTTTTACTGGGGATGGGTTGCAGTGGAGCCTTTTCTGTGATGATCCTCAGCCAAATAAATTTACCGAAATCTGTGTCCCCACACAGTGAGGAAAGCCAGAAGCTGGGTAAGCCACCGCGAGAAAAAGATGCCTAACCCAAACAGATCTGCAAAGAGAAGTAAAAGGATGTGTTGAAGATAGGGAGTATAGAACTAGTGAGCTAGGCTGTAGTCATCCTCAGAGTGCAGCAGCAATGATTTAGGCTGCTGGGGACGATCCAATGAGAATTCAGGAGAGCACCGCTTCGGAAATCCTGCAGGGTCTTCCCACTCGGCAGTTCTTTTCAGAGTTTACCTGCGCCGGGAACGTTATCATTAGGATTAATACTATTCCATCAGTGCCTTTCACTAGTAGTTCCCTGGAACCCCTTCCCTCGCAGCAACTGAAGGAGGCATAGTAAGAAAACCTGACATAACCCACACCCCCAAATAAGCAAGCAGAACGGGTTTCATTGCTTTGAACAAATCGTCAGCGATTTTTGCATTGACAGGGACTGGGAGAGGAATGGTTGAAGGTTCTAATCGCTTGAAGGATTTGAGGGCGCTATGCTTTGGAGGGTTAGCAAGGGGATCCTGGAGTGGGTGATGGGATGCTTAGGCGGCAGCAGATCTCCTAGGTCCCAGTTTCTTGATCAACCATGCTGCCTGTGTTTAAGGCAATTGATTTTAATCCGGAGCCCCAGCGCCAAACCATGCTTTAAGAAGCTAGATTTTAGGACAGTCTGAGGACCTTCCCTGGTCCCTTGGGGGTGTAGTAGGAGAGATGCAGGAGTGGCGGTCTGTGCCCTGTCTGCCTTGCATTTGATTTCTGCAGTTACGGAGCTAAAGTAGAGAAACGGCTTTGCTGTGGATTGCATTGTCGTGTCATTTTCGTGTCCTGATACCGCATAAACGATCACCTGATCAGCAGATCGATTGGGTAAGATTAGCCTGATCTCGTCTCCCGTTTCCTTTCTGTGACCCCATTCTCCCCCCCAAATCTATTCCTCACCCTTTTTTTCCCTGCCCCCCCCCGCCCCCGCCCTCTTGTCTCCCTCCCCCTTTCTCTCTCCTCTTCGAAATCTACGGGCACTGTGGAATTGCCTGTTTGACTGAAAGACCTGATAACTCCGCAACTGATTTATTTTTTGATCAAGGAATGAACATCACCCCGCTGCTGAAAATCTTTTCTGAGGGAAGATTCTGGGTCCTCATCTTTAGGAGTTATCTGAGTGACCCAGAAGATGTATAGAAAGTACAGTCAGATAGGAGTCTGTAGACCTGAACTCCAGCTCAGTCTTGCTCTGCACCCTGAAGCGTACAAATTATGCATCTGGAGGAGGTGGTAACCTGGACCTAGATTTATTTCCCGTAGAAACGAGTTGCTGAATGATAGGAGGGCTAAGCATTTACATGGGTAAAAAATGTTCTTGGTAAGTAATTTTATTTTCTGCGGTTAAAAAGACAGCACATTGCTTCTTAGTTACCCATCCCCCACTCCATTCATTCATTTCCTCTCTGAATGTAAATCACGGAGAAGCTGGGTCAGTGAAAATGTTCTTTTCCTCTTTCCTGGGAGAACAGAAGCCAGCTAGTGTGGACTTGAAGGGAGAAGGGGCCTTTGGAGACTGTAGCTGCACTTTCAAGTCCTTCCCATCCTATATGAAAACACTGGCAGGTAAAGCAATCTTTGTATTTAAGGATTAACCTCCTCTTTAACTCTTTCTTTTCTGGAGAGGAAGCGGACTTAGGGGACAGCAGCTCATTTTTATTTATTCAAAAAAGAACACTTTGGCTATGTTTTTAAAAAAAACACTCTTTCAACCATAATAATAAATTGTCATAGCTGTCTTATCACATTTTGCAGTAAAGATAATGCTACAAATCTCGCATTAAATGTGTATTTTAGTATCAATTTCTACATCTGATACAAACGAGGATATCCCAAGTGAAATTTTCTAGTCATGATGAAGCATTCTGGCTTGCCAAGAGTCTATAGCACCCCCACCTGTGCATGAGTATCTTCAAGAGAGGGCATGTGAGAGCTTGCTAAGAAACTGGGCAGTTCTTGATACTACTGCTATTATATTCTGCTAAATGTGAGGAATAACAAGTCTTGAAATTTGTGTGAACTTCCATTGAAAGTGCACACTGACTATTTTGGATACAAAATATCACAGGAGACTATCAAAGAAAAAGCATTGGAATTTTGAATTACAAAATACATTCCACTGAAAAAACATTTACATTAAAGTTTTCCACTATTGTTAATTCTGGTATAGCACCTTATGTCAAAATGACAATAATAAAAGATAAGCTAATTGATGGCGTCTAATGCAAATAAGAGGGCTTCAGCCTCAGCAGAAATATATACTATTGACTAAATCAAACTTCTTTTATGTTCATCACCATTGTAGACATCTGTACTATAACCTATAGAAAGAAAGACAGCTAGATGTCACACTATGAAGGAAAATAATAAAATGTGTGCGCTCAAGGATCTATAGTGTTTATAATACCCAAGCTGTTAAAGGCAAAAATTAAATGAAAGCCTGCCGTAACTTTTCTTTCTCTTTTCAGGACGCATACCTGCTCTAATAATGTCACAGAGTAGAAGTTTTTCTTCCTTGTCTCATTTTCCAAAATGGATGATATTTGTGTTTATTATAGAAGCTGAAAATTTGTGCTGAGAAAAATATGAGTCCACATAATGAGAATCAACATCCTGAAATATGTTTATTACAGTTGTGGCATAACAACTCTAGAGAACACAGAGCACACTTCCTTGTTACAAGGACCACAGTATGTTGTCTAAAATCACTTATCTAACAGACTATGAAGACGAATGTGTATTTGTAAGGACCGAATCTAACCAAAGCAAGACCACTGAAACAAAATTGTATTTTATTCCCATCCATAGGGATGCACACTTGTATTCTGTAATTTCGGAAGTCTAGAACTGAGGCAGAAGGATGATAATCTTAATGCCAGGCTAGACTATGTAGCAAGACCTTGCCTCAACAAATAAATGTGTGTGTGTGTATGTATGTGTGTCTCTGTGTGAAAGAAATGTAATGTTGTTCTTAAACATTTAAAATGGCCCTGGAGAAGAAACATTTATTTCTTTTAATCTTAGTTTAAAAAACTTCATGAAACTTTTGTGATATTCCAAGCATTATTCATTTTCACGCTCAAATATGATATTAAACCATATGATTACTAAACTCCCGTAGTATCACAGACATTACATCCACTATCTTGCTTTTTGGAGCAAGTTGATTTTTACAATGATTTGAAAAACAGCTAATTTACTTTCAAGTTCAGAGTATTTCTTCTGGCATTCATACATTCATATGAAGTTATTCACTTAGCAATCTCCATATTAGTGATGGGTGTTCCATGACTCCCTGTTTTCTTTTTTTCCTATATACCTGCAAATCAATAAATTTCACCCATTAACTCAATAAAATTCTGCCAAGGGAGCATTCAAACGAGGTAGTGCTAGAGATAGAAAATAGCAGTATACCTTGTTCTGAGTGTGGTTGGATTTCTTGATTTGATCAAAACATTCCCCTCAGTTGTGTGTGTGTATATGTGTGTGTGTGTGTATGTGTGTGTGTGAGTGTGTGTGTACTCAGTGTTGTCTATGGTCCACGTCTCTTCCCACCATGTGGGCTACCAGGACTCACCTAAACTTTAGGACTTGATGACAAGTATTCACTCTGCTGAGCAATGTCACCAGTCTCCTCAAAATAAATATTTTATTAAGGAATCATGTTGCAATTTTCTTGTAAAGAAAAATATTTCCATGTTCCATGTTACTTTTTAACATTAAATCCTAATTTATAGCAAAAATATGAAAACATAATGCTAATAAAGGATTCTCTTCCGTATACATTTACATATATAGTATATGTATGTATGTGTACATGTACATATTATGTATATATATTCAGATTGTTACTTGCATGTAAAAGAGTCACATTTGACACAAATTTATGCATGTATAGTTGTCCTCATTAAGATATTGAAATTTATTCACTTTAGTCTCCTTGCTGTGTATATTTTGTCTTCAGAGCTTTCTTGTTGAAAGTATCCAAAATTTCTTTAGTACCTCTGTGTATAGTAATCTTCACATTTAATTGTACGAGATCAGTATGCTGGCAAATAAATGGAATCTGTACATTGGACTGTTAAATAAAAAAATGTTGGAACTAGATGATCTATAAAGACCATTTAGTTTGTTCTCTCATACTTATGAAGAAACTGAAAACTACAAAGTTACATGGTTATTGTCAGCATAAGCCAACTAGGAATCTAAGGGATTAGTGATGCAGTTTTCTGGGGTTTTCAACTCCTGTGAATTCTATATCAATTAAATGTTTTATCAGTTTTTACAGCTAGCGTATTTGAGGTTAAGATAGAGAATAAGTGAAAGAAGATGAAGAAAACCTGCAAAAACAAATAAGGTGTAGCTAGTTATCTTAGAGATTTTAGGAAGCTACTAACTCCATTTCTGCTCCAATTTTCCCTGAAGACACATAGAAAATGAGGTATTTCAACGAGAGAAACATGATCGATGAGTCTCATATAAAAGATATATGATTAAGAAAATTTCTTGTAATGGAAGCATGCATTACAAAACAACTTTTATCAAAACAATCAAAGAAAACCTTTCAGTTCATAGCAAAGTAAGAAAACCTTAGCCATTTAAAATTTCTCAATTTTCTGGAGATTGAGAAGCCATTAAAATTTACTTCCATTTTTTTTACATATGTCAAGATTTGAGCATTTTATGCAAGTATTTATTTATTTTATTTATGCAACAAACAAATTTATGTATGCAAACAAAGTGAGTATGAGTATCATAATCCATTGGCCAAATGTGAAGTATACAGTAACAACATTAACAAAAATAAACTCTAAATACTTTTGTTTGTTTCTTTGTTTGAGACAGGAATTCTCTGTGTAGCCCTGCCTGTTTTGGAATTTACTCTGTAGGTAAAGCAGACCTCAAATGCAGAAATTCACCTGCTTCTGCTTCCAAAGTGCTGAGAATAAAGGAGTGTGACACCAATGCCCTGTAAGCTATAAACCATTTTTGTTGTTGTTGTTTGTCTTTTTTTTTTTTCAAATACTTTGCCTTACCGAATTAAAATGTTTAATCTTAAAATATCTTTTACAACTTCTGGAATCATTACTAAAAATTTTTTTGAGTAGAGTTTGTACTGCTGGATGTGTTTGTGTGCTCAGTAAGTCCTTGCATGCATATAATGCAGTATGGAGTTGACTGCGTTTTAACTAACATACTGTCAATTACTGATTCCACATGAAAAAAAAATTCACAATTGTGTTTAACTTCATGCTGTTTTCTCATCACCCTCCCTCCTTATTCCTATTATCTTACACTACTCATCACAGGGGAAAAGTTCAATAAATGCTTATTTAAAGGCTGAAACTAAGTACTTCATTAAAGTCTCCAGCATTTTAAATAATGCTTGGTGTACTTAACTTACCTAATTACTTAGAAATATAGTTCTTTTTCAAAAATATTTCTCCAGTATTTGTTACACATTGACCCAGCGAGCCAAACCCTGTTAGGAATGACAGTCTTCACAAGCAACTCTATGACTTATAAATAAATGTGTCCCTAGACAAGATATTAACTTGATCTTTTTACATGTTGTGAAGTAAAGTAGTACACTTATTTGAAAATGGAGAAGCAAGATATTAGGAAGTTGAAGATGAGTTATTAAGTTCTGTCTTAATCTCCATTTTCCAGCTGCTGTGAAAACACATCATACCTTGGAGGACTTAGACAGTAGAACCTTATTTTTTTCAGATGTAAGGATTAAGAAATTCCAGGTCAAGTTGGTTGCAACTGTGATCCCAGGAGAGCATCTACTGTCTGCAAGGCAGATAGAAGACTTACTGAATATTTACATAGCCTTTTCCCATTGGTACCAAAAAATGAAAAAGGCAGAATAGAGAGAGAGTAAGACAGATAACAGCATTCTTTTTATTTATTTCACTTATCAAAATCTAATAACTGCCCCTCCAAGTGCCACTACCCTGGAAATTTGATTTCAATGTTAGGATTACACAGTGAAACCAGTTTATAAGAAGACTACTAGATATGTCAATATGAACAGGGAAATCCATCAGGCAAGAATTTGACATAAGGACTACATAAACACTATTATGGAATGCTGCAAACAGGAGAAATATTCTCCACAGGGAAGGGCATACCAATTCATTATCTAATACTAAAAGTCAACCGTAAAAACATAACATAGAAGTGACATTATATAGATACAGTGGCATATATGAATTTTATATTCATGCAACAACAATTAAGGAAAAGAGAGACCATGAATGTGAAAAAATAGCAAGAATGGGAAGGTTGGAGGCTTTTGAGGCAGAAATGTTATAATTATATTATGATTTATAAAATAAAAAAGATAAATTGGTGAAATGTCATTGAATTCTTTATTTTAATTTATTTTTGTTCTCTTTACGTGTGTGTGTGTGTGTGTGTGTGCGTGTGTGTGTGTGTGTGTGTCTGTGTATGTGTGCATGTGAGTTTGAGTGCAAGTGACCACAAAGACCATATGCTCTGGATACCTATGAAACTAGAGACAGGTTTTTGCATGGCACCTGACACTGGTGTCAGAAAGAGAATTCAGGTCCTCTGTAAGAAGAACATTCACTCTTAACCACTGTACCAACACTCCAGTGTGTCATTTATATTCTCCATATTGCATTTCTTCCAGTGTTGAAGAGAAAAATTAAAGTGAGAATATTAATTTTAAGTGATTTTGTTAATTACATTAACATGTTCTGTAACTAAGTTATTCATTAGCTTTATAGAAATAAAATATATTCAGAGAAAAATAAAATATTGTAATTATCTGAATTATAAAACTAGTTTATGTAACATTTTTGCTGATTGGAATTAATAGAATTAACACATTTAATTTTGTCAAATCATTTTATTAGTAAACATCTGTATTTCAACATATTCCCATCCTAAAAATCAAAAATTGTGAATATTTTCTTTTGAGACAAAAACGAATTTACACATTTTATAGCAAGCAAATTATGATGTATAAGTCATTCTTGTTTATTAACATAAATCTCAAAAAAAATAGGAGCATGGGATATGAGTCAGAAATGATGGAATGAGCAGGATATTGGCTGGAGTTATTTGGCATTAGGTAAGCCAGGTCATTCTGTCTGAGAACCTTCTAGAATCTGGAAAATAAAAGGAAACAGATCTTCCTTCGAGCTTTTAAAAGCAATGTACTCATTAGATGTTGAATGAAAAGAAAACACACTATTTTTTACAAATAAACTGAAGCGTTGAGAACCTATAATATTGCATTAATTTATTTCAAATTCATTACTTAGCATACAGCATTATTCATAGTCAAAACAGTGTCAGAATAGCAGATACATCTCTTACTATGTAAGTCAGAGAAGGAGAGATGGGGGTAGGAGGAGAAAATGAGAACCCTATTCAATTAATTGAAGACTATATGGAAAATACCAAACCCAGGATGAGAACAAGATAGTAAGCTTGGAAGGATTAAGTGCAGATACTGTTGAGATTTAAAAAGTATTTAAAAAAATGAGACCACAGGAGAATAGTAGATGTGGATGAGGGGCGTACATTTGTAAGGAGAGAGTGGCATGTAGCAATTTAATTCTTTTCTCCTTGCACTTTTTACAGTGTACAATCAAGAAAGCTAACTGAACATTTACTTAATTAGGATGCATCATTACTTTTAGTGTCTGGTGAACTCTAAAGGCCTTTCACCTCTTTAATGAAAATAAAGAGAAGCTGAACTACTTGATTGCTAATTCTCTTGGTTTCTCTAAGTCTCACTTATACTTGTACTTTCTTTTTTATTCTGAAGAAAACCTTGCAGGAGGATTGCAAACAATTCTTAATATTTGTCATTCAGTTTTTGCACTGTGGAGGAATTATGACTACATAAACACAAATATTGTTAAAAAGACTGTATGAAATTCATTCCAAATTTATGGGGAAAAAGTAAGTCTAAAAGTCTATTTGATAAATATTTACAGATAATTTATTCAATATCATTTATGAATAGTATCTGAAAAGAAAACAAGATTTTAAGTGATACAAGTCTATAAAAATAAGTTACAATTTTATAGTTGTAGATAGAGAATAAGGTAAGCACATAGATAAATATGAGTATTTTTGCTCCACTCTATTTTACCTACTTCTTTAATCATCATTTTTTAATAAAAGAAAACTAATGTATTGATGCCATTTGTCAGCTATATGATAGAATACAATCAGAAACTAAGTAGAGCACAAATATTAACATATCAATCCATAGACAATTATGGAATATAATAACTTTAGAATCAAATATCATAGCTTCCATAGCATTTGAATTTCTTTACCCAAAGCTTTAAACCTAGCTTAAATTTTCTTAGACTTTAATAAGAAATAATTGAAATAAAATGGAATTTTATTTCATATTGTGAATTCTATAGATAAGAACTAAACATAAATTAAAGATTCAAGTTTTTTTGTTTCCTTTTGGTTTTTTTTTTTTTGGCTTTGGTGTTGTGATTCGCAAGGTTTCGGTGATCCAGTAAAGCTTCCTTTCATGGCTCACCATGAACTAAGTCTAAATCTTTCAGTTGCAAGAGGCAAGTGTGGGCTAAAAGCAACTGGAAGCATCTGTTAAGAAATTTGATGGACATTCAGAGCAAATTTCACAGGACCACAAACAGCTACAAAGAAATTTGGACATTAAAGTTGTTGTTTCTCTCTAGAAAGATGAAGGCAACAAAAAGAAAACAACATGCTACAATGATTTCATCATACCAAAGTACTTTTTCTAAATGATTAAAGCATCAAGTTGTGTATTCAATGAAGAGTGAGGAAATTCCAAGAGTCTTCTGTGAATAAGTCAGGTAGGAAGTTTAGTAAGTGAGTCCAGTAGGAAAGGTAACCAAGGGAAACAAGACCATATTAAGATTGAAAGTGTATTTTACAGATATTTAGTACTTAGTTAATACTTCTTAAAGGAATGAATAGCTATTTTCCATAATTATGCTTACAAAATAACTCTGTGTTATTCACCTGGACATATACATGCTAACACACCACAAATGTACACACAAAGTTAATCTAGATTCTGGCACTATATATTTTACACAAACATTGTTAAAATAGATGACCCTCTTAAAGTAAAAAGAATAGTCTATACAAGTATGCAAAACAGCATATATAAATGTCTAGATGATCTTGGGTTTGGAAAAATTATGATATAACAGCTAATAAATAATTAATGAAAAAAAATGGTAAGTTGAGCATCATTGTACTCTAAGGTCAAAGTTAGTCATTTCACTGATATAACTTCTTTTTATTCTTATAATCAATCATGGATGGCATTCACTGCCATTTTATCTCTTTACAAGCAAAACATCTTACAGACAACTGGGGAATATGCATGCTTGAATCAAAAGTGATCGGCTTTGCATATGCTGAGTAAGCATGATCTTACCAGCTATATTTCCAGCCTGAAAATGACTTCATTCTGATTTTTGTTATTTTGGTAATTGCATCATCTTATGTCCTATTAAAGATTTCTGTTTTTAAAAATATAAATATGTAAAACATAACTGAAACATGTTTCTTTTTCTTCTTTCATTGTTGACTGACACTCAAATATAGAGGAAGCAGGTTTTATGTGACTGTAAAGTGCAGTATTTTAGGACTCCTTTTATTTCATACATTTCATACATTGGTAAAAGAGAAGGGCAGATCCTAGTTAGCAAGCTATGTATGTAATCAAACCAATGATAAAAAGATTCTTTCATTGCAAAAGGTAATTAAGATGGGTACAGGATTGAAGAAAAAATATCCAAAGGACATATGTAATAATTAACTGGTATTAAAATATACAGGTATCATATAAAACTTAGCAATCATAAAGAAAATCAAGTGAAAATAGGCAAAGATTTGAATAAAAATTTCTGTATCCCTGGATGGCCTTGAACTCACAGAGATTTGCCTTCCTTGCCTCCTGAGTGCTGGGAATAAAGCTGTGTGACATCACTGCCCAGCCAGAAACACAAAATTTAATTTAAAAAACCACCGCCCAGCCAGAAAGACAAATTTTAATTTAAAAAACAACTAATTTTTGCCATAAGATGAAATAATAGCTTATAAGAAAGTGGCTAAATTTCAAAGTCCTTTCCCGTTTTTTTGATGCTGTTCCTAAATGAACCCTATCCACTTTGAGCAAATATGTCCCTGAGTGATGATAGTATTTTCATATAACATAGTCATTGCTAAAGTAGTATCTACATCAACATAAAAGGCAGTAAGAAATAATATATCACATGCATGTTGATAGGCTAGATTTTATTCAACTATAATATCATATTTTTGAGTTTTTAATATATGAGTACTGTATTTGTATTCTTTTCAACTTTTGCTTTATTTCATCTTCTCACATTTACTATCTTCCCCATCCCTCTCAAATTTATAATCTCTTCTTTCTTTTTTTTCCCTATACACACATACACACACAAAAATATGTTTAGTACTGACCACCTGATATTAGATAATCTATCAGGGAATGAGGGAAAGACTGATTCTTCCTCTCTTGGCAACCATAAATTGCCTGAATCTCTTTATATAGGAGTGATTCTTTATAGGGAGCCTCCAATCCATGCTGGAACATCAGTTAATCTTGTCATTATGCCGGTATTATTCAGGTGACCATATTATTAAGATTTCATAGGCTCACCTTACTGACAAACATAGAGACACTATATAGCTGCAAGTTTCCTGGTCCTCCTCCACTTACAATCTTCCTACCCAGTCTTTCACAATGTTTTCTGAGACTTAGGTATTGGGGTTTTAATGTAGAGACACTCACTTTGGAGCAGGTGCTGGACACCCCATATTACTTATCCTATGCATTTTAAGAAGTTGTGGATTTCTCTGGTGATATCTTCTGTTTGCTGTAAAAAGAAACTTCTCTGGGGAAAAGTTTGAGCTATGCTTTCTGTGTATATAAGGATAGGAATTTAGAGCAGAATTGGCATACCCTGATTTCAAATGGGGCCATTGTTGGATATCCTTTATGTTCTGTGGACTCTCCAGCCAGGAGCAGTTTTGCATCACTGTAGTATCCTCTGCCTACCACAGAAAGAAGCTTCTTGGATCAACAGTGAGAGCTACATTGATTTGCACGGAAAGGGGAGTATTCATTCACTACGTTTGAAATTGCAAATGAATGATAATACTATGGAAATGTATGTGGGCAAATTCCCAGGAGCTGAAAGGAGATATCCATGACCAACTATATCATCCCTGTTCATACGACCAAAGGGCTCAACCTTCAAATCAATACATACTTAGTTATGTTCATTGCTCCTCTGTTCACAATACCCAGAAACTGGTTACAACCAAAATGCTCTTGAGTTAATGACTAGATAATGAAAATGTAGCATAAATACACATGGAATTATATTTAACTGTCATGAAAAAAATGAAATCATGAAATTTTCAGGAGTATGACTAGACCTGGAAAGTAAATCAAATTAGATAACCTAGATACAAAAAGAAAAACAGCTTATGGTTTCTCCTGTTTCTTGATCCTATTCCTAAACTTTTAGATAGGAGTGCTACATCTGTAGAAACCACAGATAAAAGTAAAATAAAACTGGATTGGGGTTCTATAGAGAGGCAGATAGATAACAGGTGAAGAATGAAAACAGGGAGAGGGGCTTTGTCTATGGAGGTAGACAGAAGGGTAATACAGAAGAAAGGAAAAACAAAAGGGATGAGGAACACTATAGATGATTCAAAAGCCATAAAGAAACACACAGTTTTATTTTATATAAACTACTCGTGTGTGTTCCTGTATGTAATATATTTAAGTGAAATAATGACACTTGAGATGAAAATTCTACCCCCAAGAGCCAAAGACTTCCTAACAAAAAGCTCTACAGCCAAGCATGGGGAAAGTTCTGTTTGAGGTGTTGTTTAAAAGGGTTCAAGAGACCCCTCCAAAACCAGTATAGGCTATTGCTATTGTGCTTGGGCACATCTCAGAACTTAAAAGTATCTCTCGATTATGAGGACACTGCACACTTTGGCAACATGACATGGTGGAATCCAGCTGTAATTTCCCAGGAAGCCTCCTCTCTGAGAAGTCTTGTAGTATCAGGAGGTGCTATGCAAGCTGACATAGAAGTCTGTAGCCCCGAGCTTGATGCTAACCTATGAAGAAAAAGTAGTACCTGAAGACTGTAGAGGAGTGAAGACAAAGTGTTTGTGGCGGTTCTATTTGCATCTGTCTGTCCAAGTTCTCTTTTTGGCTGATTCTCATTAGTTTTGGTTTTCAGGGTAACACTAATTTCTGTCCATTTTTACCAGACTATTTCTTTTTCTGTGATTTTGTGGTCTTTGAGTTATTCCTTTTGCGCATTTTGCAAGGATAATAAAAGTTTTCATCCTGTCCAAAGGAAGAAAGAAAAAGAAAACAACTCATCCTTACGTAGTTAAGGAAATGCAAATTAAGAGGCCACTGAACCACAACAAGTACATCTATTACAACAGCTAAGTTAAAAGAAAACAAAAGAAAATTGTAAGTGGTGCATTTTTTTTCTTGCTGGTGGTATCCAAAATGACAGGCATTTTGAACAATAGTTTTCAGATGCTCATTAGATTCAGTACAGTTTCATCATTCAGTTAAACAACCACTTCCTTTGCCATTTTTCTCAGTAGCTTAAATACATGCGCACAAACTACCTGTCACAATTTTTCACTTGACACAATTTGGCAATACATAAGGTATCCTTCGAAAAAGTGGATACAGACGCAAGTCATCTTAGTTTAATGTTATATAATTCAGTATGTAAAGAATATTAGATGGAGAAATCTTAATTTAATATCATTTAGTGAGATAAAAACATACTACCTGATTGCAAACATATGATATTTTGGAAAGTACAAAAATATAAGAATGCAAAATTTATTATTATATATTATAGTATATAATATATACTATTAGCACAATGATTTATTGGTGCTTGAGTTTTGATAGTGACAGTGGGAGAGAATATTACAATTAGTAGGCTTTGAGGGATGCCTGATTCAATCCAAATCTGGCTAATTAATAATCTTCATTGTCTTTGATGAATTAACAACACTTAATCTAACACTACTTATTAAAATATAATGTTGCTTTTAAAATGCACCAGCACTTGATAATCTTCTGCTTTTAAGATAAATTCTCTAGTTCATTGTCATGTAATCAAATGTTTTTTTTAATTTTTAAATTTATTTATTTTTATATGTATAAGTGTTTGTTTACATATTTCTCTGCGTATCATGTGCAAGTATGGGGCTTGTAGAGACTATAATATACATCAGATCTCCTGGAAGTGGATTTACAGATAATTATGAGCTACCATGTAAATGTTGAGAGTACCACAAGGTTTGTGGGAAGGGCAGCCTGTGCTTGTCAGCACTGAACGGTATCTCCATTCCCATAGCTGAAACTCTTCTCAGGTCCATTTCTTTAGCTTATCTATGATTAGATAAATTTCTTGATATTTTGTTTTCTGTCTGGTATCATTTCCTTCTACTAACCTCTAAACGTATGTCTTCACACATATTCTTTCATGACCTCCCAGAGTCTATTAAACCAATATTACTAGGTGGTGTAACAGCCTTTACATTGAAATCGATCAGAATTTAGCACTGTACCCTAGTTCTTTTTTGTTCCTATCCAACTCCGTTTTCCAATATTTCAACTAACAAACATTTACACTTGATGTCATCATTAAAAAGAATTCTGAAAGACTCTGTGATGTCTCTCTTTTTATAGACTACTTACCCCAAACTGGAAGGTATTTATTGACAAATGATTGAAAGTTCTTGCACAACTGGATGATGTTGCTGATTTGTACTAACTTGTAAATGTGAAAAGAGGTTTGAATCATAACGATCTTTTCTTTCATTTTCTTGAAATTCTTTGGAGTTGTCCTTCAATTTCCACAGCAAATATTCATTTCAAAAAGTGCATGATGATTGTTCAATCTAATTATATACTTTATCCAACTCTAATTGAGTTCTAAAGATTATAATTGAACTTCTGTAACTATTCATGCTTTTATTCACACTGTTGTACATTGTCATATAATACAGATAATTAAACACTTGAAATTACTAATAAGAGGACATATATCCTTAGTATGCATTGTAAAAGGAAATAAGCTTACATTTTTAAAATAAGAAAATTAATTTTCTCAAATATTAAAAACACAAAAATTAGATTTTAATCTATTATATGCAATTCTTTTATAGAGTTTTGTTTTTCATCATCACCCTCATTTAAAGTATGACATCAAAAATTATCATAAACATTTTTATGAAGGCAGCATTAAATGTCTCATAGCTTTCATTGCTAAATAAAGCAATGTAAAAATAAATATTTTCCATAGTCCATTATATTTTGCCTATATGTAATAGATTGGAAAATCCTCAAATGCAAAGAAAATCAACCCACAAATCACAATCCCAGAGAACTTAGACAACAATGAGGACACTAAGAGAGACATACATAGATCTAATCTACATAGGAGCATTGAAAAGAAGGGGAGAGGCAGGGAGGGGAGCAGAGAAAAATGCAGAGCTCAGTTAAAATCAATAAATAAAAAAATAAAAATTCTCAAATTAAACAAGAAGATGTAATAATAATAAAGGCATTTAATCATATAACAAATTTGAAGTAAAATATTCTATAAATTCATAACTTTTAAATTACTTCATTTGTTTATTATAGGTTTTTTCTTTCCAGTGTGTATGTACATCTGTGCACCATATATAAAGGAGTCAGAAACCTAGTATTAGAGTTACAGACAATTGTGAGCCACAATGTAGGGGCTAGAAACAGAACCCAGGTCCTCTGTAAGAGCACTCAGTGATCTTAACCACTCAGTTATCTCTTTATCTTCCACTAGTCTAAAGAAATTATACTAAATTCATAATGTATTTACTTAAATAGTTTGTAGAATCTGAGAAAGCTCATATTTGTTCATTCAGTATTTTTGTGGAATAATCCTTTTGTACACTGAAGATTTGCTCTTGTCTGTACAAGAGTTGAACAGGATAAAGTTAGGTGGGGGAGCCAATCTGAGAAAGATGGGATAAAGAAAAGGGGAAACATAGGAAGTCACCAACCAAACAAAGAATGAGTCTCACACAAATGGAATAGAGAGAAAAGCCATGTGACACAGGACAGCACATAGACTGATAGAAATGGATTGAGTTGTAAGGCCTAGTTAGTAATAAGCCAGAACCATTGGCCAAGAATTTGTAATAAATACTAAACTTTTGTTAGTTATTTTGGAGATAGCAGTCAGTACAGGATATCTTTACCTAGAAAGTCTAATATAGGGTTAATTATTGGACATGAGTTGATAATAGATTTTATCATCACTATTTCATTGATTGATTCTAAGAAAAATTAAGAGACAGTCAAAGAACAATGTACATTTCTTAAATTACAGAAATTCCAAGCCTGAAATATACATGACATTAAGCTGATCAGTTATTGGTGAGACTTTTCTTCTGAGCTTGGTGCTGTCCTCTCCCTTCTTTCTGGGTCCTCGTGTGATGATCAGATGCTCTGACATCTTTTTTGTTTTATCATTATCATCAGCCTTCATTTCTATCTGCTCCCCCACATTCCCTATATCCTCTTCCTATTTTATATGAAGGATTAGTTTAGTGAATGGATCTTTGCACTTGTGAGCATAATAAGCTTATAAAATCCTGTTTTTCTAATATGGATATGGTAGAGAGGCAGAATTTCAACATATGAAGCAAATGAGACAATATTCGCACAGCGCTTCTAGATCTTCCAACGAACAGCAATTTACCTAAGGTTTTAGTTAAGGTTCTAGTCTTTAGTCTTTATATCACCAGTCTTCACTATCTTCTTCTCCTTCTTTGAAAAGTAAATAGTGTTTTAACAGAGTATAAACTAGAGAGAACCCAGGAAAGAAACTGTGTTTTTAATAAAACTCTTTAAAAAAATTATACACAACATTACAAAATCAGAAAAGAGAGTGCTCAGTTCATTAAATTAATCAACAAATTCTATAAAACAATTGGAAAGAATTTCAACTCTCTTCGTATCTGAGACAATTCCTGACATATACAGATAATTAAATACATTAACTTCCAAGCAGTATTGTATTATTCATTTTGTCCTTTGTCTTTCCTCCCTTAAAGATGTTTTAAAATCTCTCATATAGTTAGGATAATATCTATAATGATAATTTGTTGAAATATTAGTTATTTGTTTGAAATCCATTTCCGTGGGTATAGAATGCTCCTTGGCAAACACTGATTTGGACCCGGAACAGCCATAGATTTGATTGACGGCAGCACAACGTATGCTTTAGAGGGGTGATCAGATCCACACACCTAGTGATTTAAATTCCCAACCAGGAGCACACATCTCCACACACAGATACATTTCTGAGTTTGCAAGAGAAACAGCAACAGTATCCAATTTTTAGTTCTGGTTTCAGTAGTAACAAAGCAAATATAGCATCAATGCCAGGCAGAAGCAATATCAGATGTCTTCTGGTACATGGGAGTCAGATTTGCAGTGAACAAAGCAGCAGGGTATCAATATTTTCACCACACTGGGATCCCTAGTGTAATGTTTGTTTTAATTTGAACATCTTTTCACAATCACATTTTTTTTTAAAAAAAAAAGTGAGTCTAGTTTCAGGCCATATTAAAGAATCCTTGAGCTAATAAGACTTCTCCAATAAACTCACACTTATGTTTGATGAGCCATATTTGTCTCTATTGTCTACTTGTAGAGCTTATTAACTAATAACTGGAAAAAGCATAATGATAAACTTACATTAGGTGCTATGAATTAATGTGAGAGATGCCCGTGTCCTGTGTCCACTTCGGATATTGTCATAAAGATGTTCACATTAGTAAACCAAAACTGGACTCACATAGCAATCAGTCACCAACTACTTAATGCATAAGAAAATAAATTAGGTTTTCAAGCCAATTTTAATTAGGTTGAGATAGTTGCCCTTTGATGTTTATACTCCAATATGTGTGATCAATGTGCCACAGAGTAAGATGTAATTACATATGCATTATGTAATTAGGTGGATTCTAAATAAACCTAATATCAGAAAAATCTCATAATATTCTTTTGAATAATATAATAAATCTTATTTATAAATGAATTAGATATAGAATCTTACACTGTCTTTATCACAAAGAAAATAATATTAAAGGATCAAGTACACAAAACTCTAGGTCTCTTCCTGTTGAAATTTACAGATACAGGAGGTAAAATAAGGACATGAGAAACACTGACCAATTCATACTCGGTGGCTCAAAAAACATGGTACTGCTCCAAGAAGCAGGATTCTCACCATAGGAATATATGATCTGTGGCTTCATGAGAGGCTGTGTGACACTCTGTGTGGGGAAATATATACAAATAACTACTCATTCCAGATTGGCAGCCAATAGAAAGCCTAAGTAACAGTTCATCCCAAGTCAAACATGGTGAACCAGTTGTTTATTGGAGTGATTTATGGAAATATAAGGAAGGTTATTACTTACGGAGCTTTGCTGACTCAAAGACAGCTACTTACTAAAAGTAGAAGTCATCATGTTTGTTCACTCATGAGAATGTCTGCCGGATTTGCAGGAATATCCACAGAGTCTCCTTTCTTGCTAGATCATTACCAACAAAGGAGTTATAGGGAGAGGGGTTGAGAGTCAGATGAATTTTATGGACTTTTGAGACCTGTGAGTTATTTGCTTCCCAAGTTTTAATGAACCTTTCCTCAGAACTTCCTGAGCTTTAGCTAGCTTTCCTCCTGGATACCATGTCTCAATTTGAAGAGCAGGACTGAAAACAGGGATAATGTGTCCCTTCTGAATATGATGGAGTCAAGATACAGCAATAGAACAGAATACTGAGATTTGTCCCACCATACCAGTCCCTTTGTATTTGAGAAAGAAGAAGCCTTTAACTGGTAGAATAAGAAGCCCGGGTGTCTTACTCTATAGAAGTACAGCATGCCAAAACACAAGGTTGTATCTGCTTTTTCTAGAGTCCCTGAAACAACTTTGTATTTGAGAGGTCAGAACATATTAGATCAATAAATGGCCAGTTAGCAAGGCTGTTTCACTGATACAATTAAATGATAAGGCTTCAAATAACTCTAGTTACTGTAATCCCTCTTAAACATTTTTAATATTTTTACTGATATTAATGGATATGATATAGCAATGCCTGTATTTATTAAGCTCTTTGTATTTCTCTACTATACTGAAATTTACCTTTACCCAAATAAAGCCATATGGATATAGACAGTAATATCTTCTCTTTTGTCTGTTGTTCTACTATGTATGCATGCATGCATGCATCTATCTATCTATCTATCTATCTATCTATCTATCTATCTCATCTATCTATCTATCTATCTATCTATCTATCTATCTATCTATCTATCTATCATCTGTCTATATATCTATATATCTAGCTAGCTTGTTTAAATATAATAATATTTGAAAAAAACAGCAGCTGTCATTTTTTTAAGGTAAGGCTGAGGAATTGATAGAGAAGGGAAAGAGGCTTATGTGAGGAATAGAAGAGAGGAAGGAGAAAGGGAAAGACCTACAGGGATTCAGTCTCAATTCTGTTTCCTCCTTTGCTTTCCTGAAGTGAATCAATTATCTTGAAATTTTAATCTGAAGTGTTTAAATAACCTAAGTCTTTGGACTGCAGTTTATAGATTTTTTTTTCCTTCTCTCCTCAGCTGAAGACGTTAAGGAATATTTCTTGATTCTTTGCTGTTTCTGTTCCAGCAGATGCAAAAGAAAGCAATGCCGCTTCACTACGAATATAGTGAAGAACAGAAATTGCATACTTAATGCTTCAGCAACAAATGCATACTGCTTGTGTGTAACCTAGGACTAGCAGTGTTCCCTTTAGAATTACATGTTATAGTTTGAAAGAACATAAAATCCTTCTGAGATTTTATTCTTCATAATAACTCATATTTTCATTTTGCCAGGTTAATGTGTATCTTTCAATAGAAACTTTCACCAATGTATTGCATTGGACTTCTATGTTCTGTTATGTGCTACTCTATTTCACTGTTTTCAAAGTGTGAGGGCATGAGGTAAGGACCCAACCCATGCTGTGTAAGCTTAATGCCTAGAGAACCATACCTTGAGACATACTAATTATTGGGATTCTCTGTCCAGTAAATTGATTTAAAACATGCCTGATTTTATGCCTTGTTAGTTTATAATGCTGTTGTGCAAAGAAATTCTCAAGGCTGAAACTTTCACTATGGTAAAAGTTATCAGGTTTAATTATGATTTACCATAATTTATCAGCCTCAACAGTTAAAACTTACGCTACATATGCAATCTTCCCTATATTAGTGGAATATATTATGAAGCTTTAAGTATAAGTATATTGTTTAATGCAAAATGACAATAGATTTAAATTGTACTTTTTTATTTCAAAGGTATTTTTAACTGTGAGTTGAGTCAATGACAAACACATAGACTCTTACCTATTTGGGGAGTTATATGCCCAAAACTTATTTTAGTACCCTGAACAAGACACAACACAGAATAAATACTTGCTGAATTACTGCTTCTGTCTGCTTGGGATTTGCTACTTTTTCTAAATCTCTTTCTAATTGCTCATAGATCTGAAAACATTTTGTTTATTGTTATGATTGCATTTATTTTGGGTGCATAGTAGCAGTATTGTTTCTATCTGAAGCAATATCTTCAGAAGCAAGAACTATCATTGTATGCACATTCACTAATCACATTTGAACATCCTTTGCACGATTAAAATATGCTCATTCAAGTATATATTTTAGTGAAGGAAATATATATGACTACACATGAATTTCACACACATACACACACACTATACAACCGCCACCAACAGCACAAACATACAGAACATTTCCTATCACCAAAAAAAGTCATTTGATGCTGGTTAATATCTCTGGTAACCCATCATAGACACAGACAATTACTGATCTTTTTACTAGTCAATATAAATTAAATCACTTTTAATAACTTCTTCATATAAGTAGAATTTTACATTTTAGGTTTTTTCAATATAATAGTTTCGAGATTTACCTACATGATGAAATTCACTAGTTTCACATGCATAGATTCTAGATAAAAGATTTTTTCATTTGTTGATTACTAGTTAAACTATTTCTGCTTTTCTTCTCATATATTCAAAGCTTTCAGGAATAATAGCTTTCGTGTTTTACATTGGTCTACTTATGTTTCTAGAAATTAAATGATGATTTTTTTTCCCCCAAAACTCATCTTTGAGCTTTGAGAATGAGGAAATGAGCATGAGGAAGTTTCTGAGAGACCAAAGATGTTTTCATGAGTTGGTGTAATTCTTACAGGTGCTGGGTAAACATATTCCAATGCAATACAGGCTTTGTAATTTTGAGAATGCTTAATGTATCATTGTTTTTATGACAGTCCATAGCCTTTAAAATTCTAAATCATATATGATTATTTGCATAATTCTTATTTTCTTTAAGAGTTTTATAAATTTAGCCTTGTATTTTTACCTATAATGCATTTTTACTAAAGTGTATGCTTATTTTCAATTAAAGCATAGTAGCTGCACACATCTGTGTGCTGTAGCAATTCATTATAATGCTTGATTATCAGAACAGACTAAGGAATTTCACACATCACATCATTTCTTTTCATAAGGAACATCCACAATCTGCCTATTGTTATGTAGTCATTCATAGGTATTTATAATTATCATGCTATACAACAGAAGAGTAAAAAATGTTTCTTCAGTACTTCTGTCAATTATTCTGTCTGTCCTCTGCTCTCTTCTCCACATTCTCCCAGGTTCTGGGAATGAGTACTCCAGTTTGTGCTTCTCTGACACCAGTATTTTGACTTCATATGTGAGTGAGATATGACAATGTCTTTCTTTGTGTCTGACCAGCTTAATATAATGGCACCCAATGTCATTTGTGGTATTTCATACAATAAAATTCAATTCTTTTTGTTTATAACTTTTGGCATTTTAAAAGTATTTTTAAATACTTTTTTTATACTTTTAATAAAACTTGTTCTTTGATATTTTCATACCTATGTACATGGCATTATCATATCTACCTCTATGACCTCTCAACAATCTCAACTCCATACCATACACTACATATCAACTTTTTTTTTAGTTTTGTGATCCACTGATTGTAGCTAAGGCCATCTGTGTGTCTATAGGTTTTCAACTATTCACTGAATCCCATTGGGTTCACTGTTTGATATAAAACTTCAAGGAATGACAAGCAAAGATCTTCAGTCACTGGAATCCATCAGTAGAAAGTAGTTCAATAGGGAGTAGAGCCCCATTAACCCCTCCTTATCCATGGATGGCTGTTGAAAGATTCAGTCTTATAAGTCTCATATAGGACGTCAAGTCTCCTATTGGATCAGTTTAGTCAATTATGACTGATATGAGATCATATTTGCAAATTTGCATTGGCTTTGCCATGTTCCAATACTATTTCAGCTCTCTTATCACAATCCATCTATTAAATGCTTTTCATTTCTTTTGCAACTGTCTTAGGGCTTCTGTTGATGTGAGGAGACATCATGACCATGGCTACCCTTATAAAAGGAATGATTTAATAAGGGCTATCTAGCAGTTCAAAAATTTAGTGTATTATCATGGTAGAAAGCATGGTGACAACTAGGCAGACATGGTGGTGTGTTGTGGTAGCTCCTTCTGCTTCTTCAGCCAATAGTCTTTAAGATACCAGCCCCGTTGGGCATGGTCTCTTATATTATAAATGCAGCTGTAAAGCATGTGATGGCTTCTTGCTTCCAGTACTCGCTACTGGCTGCTAGACTCTGTTCCTGTTCCCTGTTCATGCAGAGGGCTGTTATCTAAGACAGTGACCTGTAAGTCTCCCCTATATAAATAACCCTTTATTCTTCAAAATTCTAAACTAGTGTGAAATTATTTTGTGACTTCCAGAATCAGTGGTGGAGAAGAAGACCAAATTTCTACCTCTGGTTGTTCAGGAAGCAGGAAGGTACAGGGAACCATTAGGATTGGCTTGCACTTCTGAAACTTCAAAAGCCAACTGCTCACTCCCCCACCACAGTGACATATTTCTTTCAACAAGGTCAGACCTCCTAGTAGTGCTATTGCCTCTGGGACTATGAATGATTATTTTATTCAAGCAAGCACATTCCAATCCCTAGCCTCCATAGACTTGTAGCCATATCAAAGTGAAAATTGTGTTTAGTCCAATTTTAAAAGTCCCCTTAGTCTATATTAATCTTACACTTGTTTAAACTCCAAGCTCAAACTTTCTTCCGAGATTTGTTTAATCTCTTAGCCATAACCCCCCGTAAAATCAAAATGAAAAGCAGATCACATACTTCCAACATAAAATGACACTTTATAATTCCAGAAAAGAGAAAAGTAAGTAAGGAAATATTGTACCAAAGTAAGACCAAAAACCATATAGGAAAACTGCGAACTTTGCATCTCCATGTCAGATGTGAAGCATTCTTCAGATCTCAAGCTTTATTCAGCTTTGCTGAGACTGCAGCACATTTCTTTCTCGGGAGCTGGTTCCACTCTCTTTTAGCAGCTTTCTTTGACAGGCATATTGCAACTCTGGCATTTCCAACACCTTGGGGTCTCCATGGTAATCCAGGCTTTATTCCCCTTTCTAACTTAATGAAATGGCCTCTCTAGACCACCTTGTAAGGACACCCCTGCTCTATCTCTACCTCAGCCACTTTCTACAGTCACAGACTTAGATTCCATAAATCCTTTCTTGTATCCTACACTCTAAATTCAGAACCATGTGGCTGAAGCTGCCAAATTCTGCTGTTTGTTGGGGCTGGAACATGGCCCCTTTGTTTAAATATATCTTTACGGTTTTCTGTTTCAATGGTTTCCTTCATTGCCTAAGACTGACTGTTCTAGAACTCAATCTATTTACCACACTGGCCTCAAACTCAGATATCCAAAAGCCTGTGCCTCCTGAGTGCTGGTATTAAAGGTGTTCACCTTACTCCACATCCTCTTTAGCATAAGTTATCATTGGTGTTTCTGATTTCAGTCATTCTGACAGATGTACGATGGTATCTCAAAGTTGTTTTGATTTGCATTTTCCTGATAGCTAAGGAAGTTGAACATGTCCTTAAGTATCTTTTGGCCATTTGAAATTCTTCTGTTGAGAATTATCTGTTCAGTTCAGTGCCCCATTTTTTAATTGGGTTATTTAGAATTTTAATATCTAGTTTCTTGAGTTCTTAATATATTTTGGAGATCAGACCTTTGTCTGATGTGAAATTGATGAAGATCTTTCAAACTACAAAAGTATTTGTTCAACTACGTTCATAGCAGCATTATTTGTAATAGCCAGAACCTGGAAACAACCTAGACACCCCTCAATGGAAGAATGGACAAAGAAAGTATGGCACATCTACACATTAGAGTACTACTCAGTGGTTAAAAAACAAAAACAAAAAACAATAACATCTTGAATTTTCCATGCAAATGGATGGAAGTAGATAACACTATCGTGAGTGAGATAATCCAGACCCAAAAATATGAATATGCAATGTACTCATTCTATAGTGAATTCTAGCCATAATCAAAGGACACTGAGCCTATAGTTTACAATCCTAGAAAGTTAAGTAATAAGGTGAACCCAAAGAAAAACATATATACATCATTCTGGAAATGGAAGCAGACAACATAGCCAGGCAAGTTGGGAGCATGGAAGTTGGGATGGGGTTGTGGGAAGGGGAGAAGGGGAGAGAGAAGGGAGAAGGGTAGGGTAGGGGATAGCATGGGAAAGTGGGATGGTTGAGATTGAGGAAAACAGATATGGGAGCAGGCAAGAATATATCTTAATTAAGGGATCAATTTTGGAATTGGCAAAAGGCTTGGCTTTAGAGGGGTTTCCAGATGTTCACAGGGATGTCCTGAGCTAGGACCCTGGGCAGTGGAGGAGAGGGTGCATGAACTGGTTTTGTCCTGCAGTCAGTCTGATGACTATCCTGAATATCACCATAGAACTTTTGTCAGGAGACACATGGAGATATAGACAGAGGCCCACATTGGAGCACTGGACTGACCCCCCAACGTCCAATTGAAGAGTAGAAAGAGGGTCAATATGAACAAGGAAGTCATGACCACAAGGGGTTGGCCCACCCACTGAGACAGTGTGGCTGATCTAATGGGAGCTCACCAAAGCCAGATGGACTGGGACTGAAAGAGCATGGGACCAAATTGGACCGTCTGAATGTGGCTGACAATTGGGTCAGACTGAGAAGAAAATGATAATGGCAATGGGATTTGTGTCTACTACATGTACTGGCTTTATCAGATCCTAGTCTATTTGAATGCATACCTTCTTAAGCCTGGATGGAGGGGGGAGGGCCTTGGACTTCCCACAGGGCAGGATACCCTGTCTTCTCTTAAGACTGGAGGGGGAGGGAGGAGAGTAAGTGGGGGAGTGGGAAGGAAATGGGAGCAGGGAAATGGAAATTTTGAATGGTATTATTTATAAAGCAATAAAAAATAAATTAAAAAAATGAAAAAACACAAAAAACAAAAAAGAAAATAAATTAATATATATCGGTTAATTTAAGTTAAAAAGTAAGTTAGAAACAAGCCAATCTCAAAGACCAAATGTTTTAAAATTAAGAAGTCTCTGTGGTTAATGGGGAGCTGGGAGGTAGGGCAGAAAAACCTGCTTACATTCCCCTTTAATTTTCTTTCTTGTCTCTGATTTCTACACGTTTCCAAGGTTAAATACTCAAAACTAAAAGTGTAAGTGAGGATCCACATATTGGAGAGAAGGTATAGATTTTTTTCCAGTTCCTTCAATGTACCTGAAAATTCTATAGTGGTTGTACACACTAGTGAATATTATTCTGTTATTTGTGTATACATACATATTGCAAAAGAATGAATACAGGGTCAGGGACCGGCCAAGACAAAAATACTTCTTACCAGGGTAGGGGCATGGGAATCAAAAAAAAAAATTAAGTAAAGAATATGAAGACACATAACTAAAACAAGACAGAAAACATAAAAAGTATGAAGAGGGCATTCTAGTAACGAAATCCTGAAATTCACCTGCTTTTATCTTTCCAAATCTTTTTTTTTTTTTTTAGTTCTTTTTTTTTTTGTAATTTTATTAAATTATAAAAAGTTTCCATTTACGCCCCTCCTCCCAACACCCTCCCACTCCCCCCCTCCCTCTCCTCCTCCCTCTTTGTCCCCTAGGGAAGTCAGGGTCTCCTGCCCTGTGGGAAGTCCAAGTTCCTCCCCCCTCACTCCAGGTCCAGGAAGGTGAGCATCCAAACAGACTGGATCCCAAAAATCCAGTATATGCAGAGGAAACCAGTCCCAGTGTCATTGTCAATGGCTTCTCGGAAAGACTGCAGGCCCAGATTGTTCTCTGGACAGAGGAGGGGGTGCCTGAACCGGCCTTGGCCCGTGACCATACTGATGAATATTTTGCTTATCACCATAGATCCCTCATCTGGCGTTGGATGACGATACAGATGGAGGCCCGCGTTGGAGCACTGAACTGAGCGCCCCAAGATCCAAACGAGGAGCAAAAGGAGGAAGAAAATGACGAAGGACTGCGAGGGATACTATCACCCACTGATACAAGGGGTCGGATCTAATGAGAGTTTACCAAGGCCAGATGGACCGTGACTGAACGAGCATGTGATCCAACCAGATTCTCTGAATGTGGCCGGATTTTCTTTCCAAATCTTTTATACCCTATGTAAAACGTGTGTGTGGGGGGGGAGAGGGTAAGTAAAGACTTCATTAACTTTTTACAAAGGATAACTCACACAGTCAACTCTGAGACATCAAATCATTAGCATTTTGCGGTCTAGGTAGCTAAGGAGCTCTAAGGCACATATGTTGGAAACTACCCTTCCCCAGGTGACTTCATAGTTACAATAGAAGGAGCAGAAAGACATTTGCATATCCTGACCACTCCCCAGGATGACATTGAGTTATCTTAATTTCAAAAAAGCCAGACAACCACCTCTTCAGTTAGGAGGTACAATTATGATTGTCAGTCTCCACTCTATCAGACAAGGAGTTAATGGGCCTGAATTTTTCCATCTTCACAATATAATAAATGTCCATCCAACCTTTATCTTTCCCCTTCAAACATCTACTTTATACTCTCCTATTTAATAGTCTGTCTTGTATTTATAAGTTCCAGTTGTTCATGAAATGTTTCTTCCTTAATGAGTTCCTTTTCTTCTCTGCCTTTAATAGTTTGCTTAAAATACACTTAGAATTTATTTTATGGAAGTTAATATATATGAATTTATCAAATATATATAAGTATATATGAATTTAGTAAGATCACAGAATACAGTCTCCACATTAATATCAATTTAAATTATAGATAATTATGTTATATGTAAGTGTATATAATTATATATAATTACCAATTATAAATTTAAACATACATATAATATACATTATATAAAATATATTGTATGTAATTTAATTTAAATGGATTTTAATGCATTACTGTTCTATCCTGTGACCTTACTAAATTCAGTATAATTTTTATATAATTTTACAAAGTTATGATCATTTTCTATATACCCAGGCCATCTTTGATTGAGTTTTACTTCCTGCTTTTATTTACATTTCTTTTTATTATTCTTATCTGACTGTAATAGTATCTATGTTATATTGCAATGCTTTTATCAATCATATATGACTTATCAGTCTTAGTGCGAAAAATTATTTGCTGTCAGTTCAAGATGTTTTATAATCATAATCACCAAAATAAAAAGTCTGTTGTTAGAGATAAGAATATTTTATATGATGCTGCATTGGACCAAATGCTTTTCTGCCTCTACACTTATATTCAAACATATATCTCCTGCCCCCCTTTTTTTTTGCTATTCTGAGCTTTAAAATAAGACCCTTGAACATCACAATATACAAATATCTGGCTGCTGAACCAGAGTCCTGCCCTCTTATGTTCTCTTTACAAGTTGATTCCATTGGTTGGTTTTTTTTTAAGTTTATTAAATTATAAAAGTTTCCATTTCCGCCCCCCTCCCAAAACCCTCCCACTCCCCCCACTCCCTCTCCTCCTCCCTCTCCATCCCTAAGAGCAGTCAGGGTTTCCTGCCCTGTGGGTAGTTCAAGTTCCTCCCCCCTCCCTCCAGGTCCAGGAAGGTGAGTATCCAAACAGACTGGATCCCAAAAAATCCAGTATATGCAGAGGAAACAAGTCCCAGTGTCATTGTCAATGGCTTTTCAGAAAGACTTCGGGCCAGCCACATTCAGAGAATCTGGTTGGATCACGTGCTCTTTCAGTCCCAGTCCAACTGGCCTTGGTGAACTCTCATTAGATCAGTCCCCTTGTATCAGTGGGTGATCGCACCCCTCGCGGTCCTGATTTCCTTTTTCATGTTCTTCCTCCTTCTGCTCCTCATTTGGACCTTGGGGGGCTCAGTCTGGTGCTCCAATGTGGGTCTCCGTCTGTATCGCCATCCATCGTCGGATGAAGGTTCCCTCTGGTCTTGCCTTCTTTGCTCATGTTCTCTTTCCTTCTGCTTCTCATTTGGACCTAGGGAGTTAAGTCCAGTGTACCAATGTGGGTCTCTGTCATCCATCTGGCGAAGGATGGAGATAGAGACAAGGACCCACATTGGAACATTGGTTGGTTTTTAACTATTGAACAACTTCTACATCTATCTCTAGAAAAATCATGATGGAATATCATCTTTTTCTTGCATTGATAAAATTGGTTTGCTAAAATCTATGCAATCTTTTATGTGTAGTTTTTAACAAAATGTTGGCTTGTAATTTTATTAAGCAAAGGATAATACCATCTTAGTACCAACTGTCTTGTTCTTGTTCTTTACTAGCAGTAACCTTTGAAAATGTTTTGAATATCATATGCTGTGTATCATTGAATTTTCTTTTTGTTCCTGCAAGGGTCTCATAATAACTCTATATACATTCTCTAAGTTCTTTTATAGTAGATGTCTTAATGACATTCATCTATTTTCATATTTGTTTTCTTTTTTTCTATTCTTGACTATATGATAGTTTATGTATTATTCAAATTTATGAACTCTCCAGATTTCATGGGGAAGTGCTCAGAGAAATCTAAGAAGCAGGGCTTTAGGTTCAAAGTCATCTTTTGCCATACAGTAATGTTGGATGAAGCTAGTGGTCATCACAAAACTAACTCTCTGTCATGAAAATAAAAATGAACAAAAAGAAAACAAAAGAAAAGAAGGTGAAAAGGGGTTGTATTTGGTTACTCAAAGACTTGAGCTGTAGGTTATGGTTTGTTTTCATTTTCTTATATTATCTAGAGGTATTACCTTGTACCTTTTTGTAACCACAGAATTTGATGTCATTGCATTCACATTGTGCTTTTATCATTTGCTTCAAAACATGGTAAACTCACCTCCTGAATCTTCATTGCAATACTTTTTCTCCTAAGCCACCATAGTCTTTATTTTTTCTTTTACTATTTGTTTCATGAAATATATTCTGATCCTTATGCATGTAACAAAATGTGACTTACTGATTGCCAACCTCATCGTTTTCTGTCAGTCTTGATTCTGCTCAATTTGACAGTGGACTTGCACACAGTCAATCACAATGTTCTTGTCACTTTACTTCACAGGGTATCAGCACTTTCTCATCTTGCATCTTATTGTTCCAATCATCATCTTTTGCCTTTGTGGCTAAGATACATCCTAAGATTCCCAATATGTCATTTAGAGCATACAATTAACGTGCAGGGATGGTTGAAGCACTGTGGGGTCTCTTTTCTCTCTGTTATTCTTCCTGAATTTACAGTCTATGTAGGACTTTAAAGTAATGGATGCACACAGAGCCTTCTATAAAGAAACAATGCATCACTTATCATTACAAAGCTTTTTCATAAATATTCCATGTTCTGAACTTTGTCTTTCTGTTCACGAGGCAGACAGCAGCTTTTAGTGAAGTGTATTTCTCATACGTTGAATCAAAGAGAAACTGTTATACTTGTCTTCAATCAGAAATACTTTGAAATAAAAAGAAGGTATTGGATAATTTAATATAATAATGCATGTAGTTTGTATAAGATAAGGTTTTACATTGCTATTAATGCGGGCGACAGTTTTAAAAGAAAAAGAATGGTATAAACCAATATTATTAGTTTGTAGTCTGCATAAAATAAGGTGATATCTTGATTTTGACATTGAAAAGCAAGAGATAGTTTTAAAGTAACATTGTCAAGTATTATTTAAAATAAATATGCATGGTCTCCATAAGACAAAGAAATACATGTTTATACATAGTAGGCATGCTGCAAAATAGTGTCAAGAGAGTCCCAGAGTACTAAGAAAAAAAAAATAAACCCTGTTAAAATTACAGTATTTTTAAAATGACCCTTTAGGTAGAATATAATATGCAATATAGGATAATAACATTGTATAATCAGAAGTTCAGTTTATTTGTGTAGTTATTTACAACTTGTTTGAGAGCTTACATGTGTGTCAGTATTTCAGTAATAACGGAATTATTTTGCAACTGATAAGTTTAATAACTAAAAACCCTGTGAGGTTTTTTTTTTTACCATGGTTGCAATGCTTTAGAGAATGCAATACGTTACACTGATATGTTATTTTTCATATTTACTAATTTATCTATTCAATGAAATACCCTAAGTCATCTAATTTTCTGACTTACCCTATACAAGTGAGTTTTGAGTTATTTTTACATAAATACATGTGAGATTTACTTTGGAAATGCAGTATTTATGAAAAAGACGGAGTATATCCAACTGACTATTCAGATTTGAAAAAAAATAACTCTTCTCATTACCAGTGTGAGAAGTGCTACAAACATCAAAACCTCTGAGTGTGCTTTTGAGAGTTGCTTAATAAGCATAATAACTAAGAAACATACTGAACCTTTCTTCCACTGCATTTAGTTTATTTCCAGGTAATTTAATTGAACCAAAATGTTAAGTTATTCTCCCACTCCACAACAATGAAATTTGTGTTGTATTACAATGTTGAATGCATGATAAAGAGTGATGGAGACAAAAGCTTTAGCAGCTGGAGGCAGAGGCAGCAAAGAGCTGCTGGAAGGAACCTGAATATCTGCAAACCAGAGGCTTGTCAACTCAGAGAAACTAAGAAGCAGTGGAAAAGCAAGTGCACCTGAGATTCGGGAATCAAAAGGAGTTAATATTCTCTGGGATGTAGAACATTGTTGTATGCTATGTGGAACAAAGCTAAATAAACCAAAGATTTTGAAAGCAGTAAGCTGGAGTTTTATGTGGAAACTTCTGTCTGAGGCCAGCAATAATTTTATTTTAGAGGCACATTCTGGGTACCAAAATCATTAAAGAAAGCTTACTCTATGAGAAACAATCAATTAAACATTTTCCTTTGTGATAAGATGCTTTATAAATATTAATAAAGTGCCAATTTTATCAAAAAGTAATCATAGAGAATTGTATAAAAGAAACCTCTAAAAATCCCGTTACTTAACATTGACAATTTCTAAACCGTTACCTACATGAATTATTTTGTCCTAAACTTATTAAGATAATGAATGTACTGACAATTTCTCTCAGAAAGAACAGACTACATAATACAGTCCAGCATTTCTGATGAGAACAATGAGAATCAATCTATGAAAAGTAATATTAATCTGTTTTAAAACGTCAAGGAGCTAGTTAGGCTGAAATGTCTACGAAGAGAGTATTCAGAGAAAAAAATCACATAGAGATGAAGTTACTGGTAACATCTCCTTTTCTATAATATTCAACGTTCTTGAAGAATGGAACAGAGATTCCAGAGTCTGTTACACAGTGAAGGATGGGGACAGTAGAAGCAAAAGGAGAAAAGATGAAGAGGGCATAGAGAAAAGAAAGTAGAAAGGAAGAAACAACATGAAAGAAATATCAAGAGATATGGATATGTGAGAAAGAGTATATGCTATCGCTGAACACTTTTCCTAAATCAATAGAGTTTCTAACTGTATTTTAAATATTCTAACATCATACCCACAGATAACTGTATATCTCACTCTTTACCAGAGAAGTTTTTTTTTTTTTTGCAACAGACGGAGGTTACTGCAGATATATACAACTCTGATCAAAATATAAAGAATGAGTGGGTATGAAGTACACAGTCCCCACCACAAATAGTGCAACCACAAAAAGGGATCATTGTGGAAAATGAAGTAGAAAGATTGCAAGAGCCAAATGACTAAGGAATATTGCTAATAGAGTCTTCAAGACAAGACTGAGATACTGTACCATGAAATTTCAGCAAGTTCTTGCTTAAACAAGACCTGAGTAATGACAACAAAAGTCAACATGCTAACATAGATATGAAAATTTTAGAAGTTCTTCACTGGATTAATAGCTTCGGGAAGTCAATGGTGGCAGAGAAAAGAAGAGTCAGTCTTCTCAAGGAAGGAACTCCCTGATGGGTTACAGTCATAATAAAACAGTCATAAATAAACACAGAAGGTGTTGGAGGGATAACTGGAGTGTATGATGCAAATATGGTACTCATGCTTGAAATACCATCAAAATAAAAATTTCAAATTAATTAATAAAGAATCCCTTGAACAAGAAATACATGATTTCCTTCCACATTAAACAAGCATAGAAATATTCACTTATTTGAAAATATCCTCAAAACCAGGAGTTGTCTTAAATTACACACGCAAATTTCCAGCAAATGCAAGCATGAAATCAAGAGTAGAAATTTCTAGGAACACAAACACTCTCATTAGAATACTGAAACAAATATTGATTGTGAGAATAATGAATATCATGTTTATTTAGAATGTATAAAAAAAGCAAGAACATATAAATTTTATGAGAAAGCAGCTATCACATTCTAAGATATTTGTGTAGGAAATAAGAAATAAAATATCTATTAGCAACTAGCAATTATTAGTTCCTGTAACTTTTCATAAGATGAATCTGTAAGAAAGGGAAAATTGAGTTATACAATGAATTAAATATAATCTTTCTTAATTTACCCCATTGAAAAGTAGTCATGATGTCTTTATTGATGAGATGATAACAGCCACAGATCTGTAGTTAAGCACGTAAAGATGGAATGAGAAAAGCATATGTAGAAATAGATACTTAGTAAGAAAAAAGTGGTTAATGTTCTTAGGCTTATTATTTACTAGTTGTATTGAATACTGTGTCTCAAAAAGAGAACTTTATTAATTTCGTTTTATGTTAGTTTCTCACAACAACTTAGGCTGTGGCAATTTTGGTTACAGTTAATATTGTTTTTAAAGTAATGTTTTATTTTATTAAAATTTTTCATGAGATATTTATGTTGTGATGCTTTTTGGCACATCATCCTCATTATGAGTATATGTGCACCAATATGGATTCTTGAGAGAAAACACTGGACATTCAGATAACTGCCAGTACCTTTACTTCCTGAGCCATCTTGTTAGATCCCCTAAAATTTCTAAAAGTCATATTTTTTGATAACAGTGAAGTTGTTCTCAGTTACTGGAAACTTCAAGATTCTGTCTTCACAGTCCTAAGTGAAACATTAGCCATCTTCATAAAAATAATAAGGCTGTTGAACTTCCCCTCATCTTCTTATCATCAGCTTCCTACACTTATTTTCTAGAAAATGAGCAACTCAGATGACATTTATTTTTCTGCCAGATTGGGAATAGTTTATTCAATACCATTTAAGAAACAAGAATAAACAAAAGTGCTGTCTTGTTTAATCAAATTCAAAAAATGTGGATTATATAAAAAATTTGTAAAACTTAAAGAAAAAATAAAGGGAGGGGAAGTGAAGATGAGAGGAGTATAAAAAATGGAAAAATATAAAGGACTGATAATCTTGACAATGTATTGGTGTTAACAATAATATTTATGTCACTCATATCTAAGTTTGAAAATTATGATAAAGCATGAGGGAAAACAGTGATGGTAATATTAAGAACAGATGTAAAGAAATTCAAATAATATTTAAAATAAATTTTTAAATAATTATGATTTTAGTATTCAATCATTTTAATTATTCACTTCTATTGGCTGCATCCCAATATTTTTATAGATTAATTAATTTATATAAAATATTATGGTGGTAGACATCATTTTCTCGATTTAATATAGGAAAATTCTAAAACATGATAATCCTTAATTAACCTAGGGAAGGTGACAGAGACAACAATTATACAAATTAATCCCTACAATGACATTGTAACTCTAGATACAATATGATAATTATCTTTCTGTTGCTGTGTAAACTATCAAAATAAACAGTTTTAAAGAAGTGAAATGTTGATTAGAACTCATAAATTCAGAAGGCAAGTTCATGGTCTTTTGACTTCATTGTTTCAAGCACTGGTGGCTAAGAACTATACCATGATAGGTAATGTATGCTGGGAAATAGCTGTTCATTCCATGTAGCAAAAATACAAAAAAAAAAAAACAAGTAAATAGGAAAATGAGAGGGGGGGATTAGTCAGTCAGTCAATGGCCTGATATTTGCATCAAGGACATGCCTCAGATGACTTGATTGCCTAAATCTCATTTCTACAGTTTGTGAAAACTTACAACATCATCACAGACTTGCAGTTAAGAGAAATTCAGAATACACTCTACAATATTCTAATCATCATAAAGAATGGTTACCTAGTGATGAGAAGAACCTACTGGATAAGAGAATGTTGAAGTCTCCAAGGTAACCCTCCTACTACAGACAAGATTGGATGGCCTCAAATAAGGAAAATAACTCTTCTATTCAGCTTGGAATTTTTTGAGGTAATTATATTGGATTTTAAAAAGATAGCTATGAATATAATATACATAAAGGCTATATATAATGTTAATTGATGCTATTATTGTTTATTTTACAAATAAATCTATAATAAACTGAGATTTTAACAATTTATTGTTTATTGACCAAAATTGGAGAATCTTTCATGAATTGGATGCTCTTATGTTTATTATAATAATGATTTTAATGTGAAACATATCACCTAAGCATAAAAATCAGCAGTATTCCTTATGTTACTCTTAAAAAATAAGTATGGCATTTCTTTTGTTTGAGTTGAGAGTAAAGATGTAAATTAAGTAATATAAATTAATAGAAAATCCAATTCTATTGGGTCTACATAATTTGAATTATTTACATGAAACAAAACTACCATAATACATTACTACACATAGAAACATACAGTGAAACATTTAATATGAGTGTGGATAAAAAGTTTGTGTGGTAATGAACCACAATTGTCAAGGCTTGAATAAAATATTCAAATTTTTTGCAGCAAATACTAATTTCCTTTCTGACTAATACTGAGACTAGCCTTTGACCCACATTCTTATTTCTAATTTCATCTTTATGTATTTCATTTCTGATTTTGTCTCAGAAAAACATTTAGAATTTCTTTTACATCACCATGTGATAATATAGTCTTAACTGTTGCCTCTTGTGTCCTTTAAATAATCCCCCATTTTATACAGGGTTTTATGTGACATCATTAGACATGCTTAGAGTGAGGTTTTTCACTTGTAATTTCCTTTATAACAAACTTACACATGGAGCAGTGATGCGAATTTTATTTCCATCTTCTGCACTTTACTATACTGGTTAGAGCTTGCCACAAACTACTGTCAACTCAGAGAATGGAACATCAGCTGGGGTTGTCTCCACCAGATTGGCCTGAGAGCATATCTGTGGGGCAGTATTGTGATACTAATATAGGAAGGGTCCAGCTCACTGTGGGCAGTGGCATCCCTGGAGGATGAGCCTTAGCTGTACAAAAGAAGTATTTGAACCTAGTATAGGGAGTACGTTGGTCATTGGCATTCCTCCATGATCTCCCATTCAAGTTACTGTTTTGAGTTACTATTTTGACTTCCATGATGCATGGTAACCTGTAAGGAGAAATAATTGGTTGCCTACCCGAGTTGGTTTTTGGTATGGCTTTTTTTTTTTACTCAAATTGAAAATAAACTGTAATATTATATGCTATGTATGTGTACATACATAGATCAAAGGATCTAATTGGTTGATATGACATGTTTTAAATATTTTACCTAGAACTTAAATTCTAAAATTTTCCCCCTAGTTTTTTTTAACAGTATTTTACTAATTCTTTGAAAATTTCATGCCATCTGTTTTTAACATATTACTCTCCCTCCCTCAACACCTTGCATAATCTTACTCTCTATCCTCCCATCCCTATTCATCCAACAAAAAGGTTTCCCTTTTGTCCTTCCACAAAGGCCAATATGTGTAGACTTTGATGATTAAAAGTGAGCAAAATTTGATCTAGTGTCCTAAATAATATGTTCTCTCATCTAAGCTCACTTATAATAGTAGACACATGATGTATGCTGCAAGACAATCAGTTAGAAAGAGTTTAGCTATTTTTAGGTCAAATCAACAATGAAGACAAGCAATAAAGATTGGAATTAGGTAGAGAAAAGTAAAGAAAGAATGTCTTGAGAACTGCTTCATTTGAAGATTCCACAGAGTAAGATTCTATGGTCTTCGGTTCTTTGAGTTACCTATATGAGTGTTAAGTGACAAAGAGCTGTGAACCTCTAGAAAACTCAGCAAAAAGAACCACAAAGTTTTTAGGACAAAACGTGTGCACCTATATTTATATATATCATCATATATATATATATATATATATATATATATATATATATATATATATATCAGCTAACATTCCAAAGTGAATAAGGGTATCTCAATAAGTTCCATTCTCAGATTTAAAAAATTACGTGCAATTAATACTTGCTGAGAGAGATTCATCCTCATATTAGCTATGCAATCCAAAGGGATTGTCCCTGAACACATAGCCATATACATATAAGTAAGCAATATTATAGGACTCAACAGAATACAAACACACACACACACACACACACATACACACACCTTAATGCAGAAGAAAAGGTCATGAATTCATGAATTTGAAGAGTTGGAGCAACAGGGGAGTTGCAGGAGGCTTAGAGTTGAATGTTAACAATATAAATAGAGCACTCATACATAAAATTCCCAAAATACAATAAAAAACCTGTAAAAATACATTTGCATATACATTGAAGGCACGGGAAAATCTTTTCTTTAAGTAAGTTTAAACTTAGTGATTATGTCTCATTGCATGTGTTCAAATTCAAAGTCTAAATTCAATCTATTCACCAGTGCTAAGTGCTAATCTCTAAATAGGTCTGATTAGAGAGTGTTTGAATTCCTAAATCCATATAGTCTTCTTCTTTCCCTCCCTAAATCTTAGCAATGGCTTCTGTTCACTGCTGCAATAAATGATAATGTTTAGTTTATATTATGCTTAGAAAGCTTGTGCCTTCTACTACTTGAAGTATGGGAATAGAACTAGAGTCTTATGCAAGTTTTAGAATCTTTCAGTAAAAATAAAGAGAAAAAAGTAGTTCTGAGTCTGAGTTTAGACAAGTTTATAACACATGTATACGTTCTCTTCTCCAGTACAATATTTGAAGCTCAATTTTAAATGGAATTCTTGAGACAATATTTTGGTTGCAATAGGCTATTAAAATTAGGGTATTGATACCATTTTCGATCAATATCTGAGTAGTAATAACTTCCTAGTTTGGCTCTAGTTAAACTCTTTTCTGGCTATCTACTTATGGACTTTATGACAAGTAACTTTGGCGAAGTTTCAAGTTTACACAGAATTCCTTGCAAGCTTTTATGTTGTTCCTTTTGTTCGTACTGTCAGAGCAGTGCATTGCTGCCTCCTGGGCTTTGACATCTATGTTTCTAAGCTTGTACAGATTTATACCACTATTTAAGAGAACAGACACTGCCAGGGTGCTAAGCTGATAAGGGTATGTGGAGACTATCTGAAGTGGCTTCCTGGAAATAGACTTTCTGCAAATACCTGCAAGACTGAGCTTCTCTTAACTTTGGCCACACATGCACAACAGCAGGGAATTTTGCTATTCTTCAGTTTTTTAAAAGTCAGAAACAACAATTAAACAAGGATTTGTTTTCTCTTTTCTTCGCAATACAGAAAATGTTTCAATTAGATGATCAGATCACAAGCTACATTTAGATTAGAGGTCAAAGACGAATTTCAAAAGTTGCAGTTAGATCTACCTAAATTAAATCCTTTTTGTCTTTTCTTTTTCTAAGAATGTACATGACTACCTAAGTATCATTTAAAAATGGCCTGGCAATTTTGATCATGTCTAGTTTGCAATTTCCAGAAATAATGATGTTTTGAAGCAATGTATAAAAAAAGAAGCAGTAGAAATTTTACGCTATATGGTAAAGTTGCGCACATGCTGTTTCCAAGTGGCTAGTTTTCCTCTACTCTGGGACAAAAATTATCAAAATAACACAATTTTATTTCCCTTTCTCATAGATCTTAAGGCTATTTTGAAACTTAAGAAATTGGAGAGTAAATAAGTGTATATTTGAGACTGTCAAAGCAGTACTTTTGTGCCTAGTAGGAGCTTAAAATATACAGTAATGCACATTTGGTAATAGCACATCATTTAGGCTATACACTATTGCTATTTTGTAATAGTGCATCATTTAGGCTATAACAGAATATTGGAAGAAGTGAGTTTACATTAATCTAAGCAGGATTTTATTAGATTAAAATGGAGCCCTCCACCTGCATTTTAAAGAAAAGAAATAAAGGGAATGAGTACAACTGTGTGTCCTGTACTACACTAACCAACAGTATACTCAAAAGCAAAGATCTAAATTGGAGCAAATACCACTTAATATTATTTTAGTGCCAGCAAAAGGATTAAGTGGACAAGGGGATTTGTCACCATGCAGAAGGACCTGATTCTTAAAATTTTCCTTTAACCTTCACATGTCATGGCACTTGTGTGTGGATATGAACATATACACACAGATCCATACAAGCACACACATGTACACACACGTAAATAATTAAGAGTGGAAAGATGAATGATTTCAATAAGCTTTGAAACCCTATTCTTTGTTCTTCAGTAATACAGGTCCAAAGAAAGTGGAAAGCCAAAAGGACCTGCTTATGTGTCACTGTAATTAATATAGAACTTCATTAAGACCTTGTCTTTTCCTGCTCTTTGTTATTATATATGAATCACGAATGGGTGTTTATATATAGACATATATTTGTTGTTTGAAATATGAATAACTTTAATACAAATCCTTAGATTGTAATGCTTACTTAGAAGGATAAGTGTTGTGGTACTTTGGCAAGACTGTATCATATTCTTTGTCCTATTTTCTGATAGTATGATTATGATATTTTAAAAGTATTATTAGATGTGAGTGAATGTATTTGAGTTTTATTGAAAATAAGTCTGAAATTCTTTTCATTTTATTAAGTTTTCATCTATAACTGTATTGTCAAATCAAATACTGTTTGCCACCACCACAAAATTCTTGAATGTTTTATGAAAATTTTCTTTTATATTTTGAAGATTTTTTAAGTATAGTAATTGAAAGTCAGTAGTAAACAAAGATATCCAGAAAATGAACCAAGTATTTTATTGCAATGAGACTTATGTGTACATCTGATTCTTTTGAAGGCATAGTGACAAAGGAATCTTATTTCCAGTTACTTTCCAGTTACATGATTTTTCTTGACTTTCAGCTATGCCAGAAGAATTCTCCACCCACTTCTATTTTGAATACCATATTACTCTTCCAATGACTAATGAAAATATAAGGCATATTTGTGGGAGGAGGAATATAGATTTCTCACTTGTGTTTTAATTGTATGCTGGCTAATAGTACTTAAATCAAATTGCTTTGACATTTTAACTTTTCCGAGTAGAAATGGGAAAGAATAAAAAACAAAAAGAAAAAACCAATTGATAACAATTGTTGTAGAAGAATTCGTTTTTATTTTAATTTATTTTTTAAATTTTATTTTACATTCCATTTACAGCTGCCCCCACTCCTCCTCCCACCAGACCTCTGCCCCCTCCTCAACTTATCCCTTATCCACTCCTGCCAATGAGTAAAGACTTCCACGGGAATTCAATAAAGTCTGGCACATTAAGTAGGGCCGATACCAAATCCCTCCCCTCTACATTAAAGCTGAGCATGGCATCTCATTATAGGGAATGAGCTCCAATAAGCTAGCTTATGCACCAGGCATAGTACTTGGCCCTACACTCATATGTCTCACAGATAAGTAAAATTTCAACACTGTGCCCCACATATAGACGGCCTAATTCGGTCACAAGGATTCTCTACAGATGTCAGTGTAGAGATCCCGAGTTTTCACGAGCTTGGTTCAGCTTTCTCTGTAGGATTTTACATCATGATCTTGACCTCCCTTGTTCATATAGTCCCTCCTCTGTATCTTCGATTTCATTCCTGGAGCTTGGCCGGGTGCCTGGTTGGGAATCCCTACATCACTTTCAGTGAATGGCTGAATGAATGCTCTGAGTGGGAGAGCGGAAAAGAGAAATCCTGATAGACAGAGACGTTATGGTGTAAGGGAGAAACGTGGTGGAAGGAAATTCCCAAGAATCTACAAGGATGACCCTAGCTAAGACTCCTACCAACAGTGGAGAGGTAGCCTGAACTGGCCTTCCCTTGCATTCAAATTGGTGAAAGGAAAATTTATATTCACTGTTGGTGGGAATGCAGACCTCTGTAATGACTATGAAAACCACTGTGGAAAAAATCCAAAAGTTTAAAATTAAAATGTAACAACCAAACATAAACACACACACACACACACACACACACACAGACACACACACACACACACACTCACACACACACCAAATTAAAACAAAAAAAATGGTGGGGGATAGAGAGTCTCATTTTTCCAAGTTTAGACTCTTCCATTGATCTAAGATTCATCAGTGATGATTTATGATTTATTGGATTTTTTTTATTTGGGGAACTGTGGTCACTGTGGCACATTCATGGGTATATGTCATTTTACTTTATTCTTTTTCATTACCCACCTACACTCCTGTGCCCTATTTTATCTGTCTTCTCTTGCCTGTTACCCTCTTCCCACATATATACTACCCATTTTCTGGTTTTCTGTTGTATTTTATTAACCTCTCTTATGACTCTTTCTCCACTAAGACCACCTCTTTCCTACCCCAATATTTTTACCTGTCACACACACACAAACACTCACACATATAACGACATACACACATACATATACATAGGTGCATGTATACACATGCAAACACACATACAAGTCTAGGTTCTATAAATTAGATAAAACATTTAACATTTTTATTCCTAAGTCTGTTCTGTTCTGATTTCTATAAAATTTTATTTACTTAATAATATTTTGGATATTTCATTCTGACCCTTTTATTGAAAATAGATTCTCTTCTCAAACAGATTTTTTTTTCTGTTTACATTTTCTCCTTCCTCTATTTTTCCAAGTTTCTCAACACCTCCCCTTCTATCTGGATCCATTTCCTTTTTTGTCTCTCATTTAAAAAAGACCAGATTACTAAGAAGTAACAACAAAACACAATAAAATGAAGTATAATAAGATAAAAAAGAACTATCATATTGAAGCTTGATGAGGCAAAGTAGCAGAAGTAAAAATGGCCAAGAGAAAGAACAAGAAATAAAAATCCACCCTATCACACACTCAGGACTCCCATATAACACTAAACTAAAAGCCATATGCAGAAGACAAGGTGCAGACTCTAAATGTCCACAATCTAGTGGTGCCTATTTCTATTGTAGTTTGTTACGTAAGAATGGTTAGTTGGTGATGTCCCTTAGAGTTCTCAGCTTTGTTGTTCTAATGTTGCTATGAAACAAAGAACACTAGCAAAATCGTTCACATCTATCACATCACAAAAATAAAATAGTGATAAAATAAGAAACAGGGATCTGTTTCCATGGTAATAGAAAAATCTACCTATTGATTTCATTGCTATCTCCTTGCTTCTCAAGCTCTTATTGATTAGCTATGTAGGTTCACAAAATTGTAAATTATATACAAAAGTTTAAAAATTAGTGTCTTTGCCCATATTGACTTTAAAAATGAGCTATGCTAAAAGGTTAATTGGGTAGAAACAGAACCAGCTACCTTTATTCTTCATGTTGGAAGATTTGATTTGCACCAATTTCAGAAATTTTATTAATTTTATAAGCTCACCTACCTATATTTGTTGGCACATCTTATTGGTTAAAATTTATTATAATAGGCTACTGCTTGAAGTGTTGAATTATCTTAGGCTTTACTTTAGGAATGATAAAGATAAGTTGATGAGATTTAGAATCATCATAGAAGCAAGTTATTAGGCATGTCTTTTAAGAATTTTATAAATTAGGCTGGGATGGAAAGATCCAGACCCATTCTAAATGTGAGTTGCAATATTTCAAGGGTTGGATCCTGGAGTACATCAAATGGAGCTGGTTGAAGACCAGTACTCCTCTAACCCTCTTTCTTGACTGTGTGACTAGCTTCCTAGGATACTGTGTCCTTGACTTTGTTATGAACACAGACTATGTACTCAAATTGTCCAATGTTTACATTGTTCTTCATTAGTTATATTTTCTGATGAGGATCATAGGCTTACTACTTTTTGTGCTGCAGCACATGGAAAACCCAACTAGAAATCCAGGAATTAATCACTCCCTTACTCAACAAAACAACCAATGAGAAAACTCTCTGAGTTTTTAAATATTGATACAAAATGGCCCATCAATCTTTTTAAACTAAATCTTGGGCCAAAGGTGTAAGAAAAAAAATCACATAGGAATATAGGGTCCACTTCTGTAATATAGACTGCTAATTTTAGGACTCCTCCTTAGAGTTGAAATTGGAGCACAACACTCCCTGATACCTTTTATGGACATTTAAGTACTCTTTTAAATTTTAATTAATGTATCCATAAAGTTTATTTTGAATATTTTAAAGTCAGTCTAAAATACTCTGTATTACATACTATATTGCTAGTATATTCTACTTCCCATGTTTTATTTATCTTTATTTATCTTGCATTTATTTTTTCCAAATGTTAGAAAAGAGAGTATGTAACCATTCACACACATGCACACAGGCACATACTACCCGGCTCACTGCTACCCGGATAGATGCATGTGTTACAGAACATGGAGGTCAGGAGATACCTTGTAGAAGTTAACTATCTTCCACAGTGAGGGCCCCATAAATAAAACTGATATGACTAGATTTGATGCCAGGTTTCATATTCCCTGGAACCATCTTACTGGCTCCATAGTTTCGTTTAAGAGGTAAATTTAACTAGACCTTGGGAGCTCAGTCCAGTGCTCCTATGTGGGTCTCTGTCTCTATCTTCATCTGTCTCCTGACGAAGGTTATATGGTGATATTCAAGATAGTCATCAGTCTGACTACAGGACAAAACCAGTTCAGGCACCCTCTCCTTCACTGTTCAAGGTCCTAGCTGAGGACATCCCTGGGGACATCTGGGATCTCCTCTAGAGTCCATCCTCTTTCTAACCCCGCAATGCCTCCTTTATTAAGATATCTTCTTCCCTGCTCCCATATCTGTTCTTCCTCCATCTCAACCATACCACTCGCCCAAGCTCTCCCCAATTCTCCTCTTCCCTCCTCTTTCTCCCTCTCTACGCTTCCCCTTGTCCCAACCTTACCCCCATTCTCCCAACTTTTCCCTGGAAATTTTGTCTGCTTCTAATTTCTAGGAGGATCTATATATGTTTTTGTTTGGGTTCACCTTATTACTTAGGTTCTCTAGGATTGCGAACTATAGGCTCAATGTCCTTTGTTTATGGCTAGAATCAACTAATGAGTAAGTACATACCATATTCATATTTTGGGGTCTGGGTTATCTCATTCAGGATAGTGTTTTCAATTTCCATCCATTTGCATGCAAAATTCAAGATGTCTTTGTTTTTTACTGCTGAGTAGAACTCTAATGTGTAGATGTGTCATACTTTCTTTATCCATTCTTCCATTGAGGGGCATCTAGGTTGTGTCCAGGTTCTGGCTTTTACAAATAATGCTGCTATGAACGTAGCTGAACAAATACTTTTGTAGAATGACTGGGCATCTCTTGGATATATTCCCAAGAGTGGTATTGCTAGATCCTGAGGTAGGTTGATTCCCAATTTTCTGAGAAACATCCACACTGATTTCCAAACTGGTTGTAAAAGCTTGTATTCCCACCATTAAGGGATGAGTCTTCCCCTTATTCCACATCCTCTCAAGCATAGGTTATCATTGGTGTCTTTGATTTTAGTCATTCTGACAGGTATAAGATGGTAAGCAGAAAGAGGGAGAATATGACAAAGAAAGTTAGAACCACAAGGCGATGATCCACTGACTGAGACAGTGTGCCTGAACTAATGGGAGCTCACCAAAGCCTGTTGGAATGGGACTGAATAAGCATGGGATCAACTCAACCCTCTGAATGTGGCTGACAATTGGGGCAGACTGAGAAGACAATGATAATGGCACTGGGATTTGTCTCTACTTCATGTACTGACTTTTTGGGATCCTAGTCTATTTGATCCATACCTTCCTAGGCCTGGATGAAGGGGGGAGGGTCTTTGACTTACTACAGGGCAGGGTTCCCTGCCCTATAGTAGGACTGGAGGGGGGTGGTAGGAAGGTGAGTAGGGAAGTGAAAATTTTGATTCCTAGTATTAATAAAGTAATAAAAAGACAAAAATGGGTAAATTTAAAAATGTTATAATACAGTATAGCTAGATTTATAAAAACATTACAAACATCTTCTAAATTAGTAATTTCAAAGATTTTTTATATTCATCCCAATATGCATCAAAATATGTTTAGTTGCTTATGCTAGTCAGTTTTTTGAGTATATTAATCAATATCCATAAAACTTTCTACCAGAAAAAAGATGCAAATTCTACTAGTCTCCATTAATTGACAGTGCATGACTAGATTTTATTAAAAGATACTGTCAGTTAAAATTTTGATATATTTTTCAAAACATAAAATATCAAAGTAAAACGCATTGCATTCCATATGTAGTAACATAGGATCTACAGACTTCACTAAATGAATTGAAGAATGCAATAGAACATAAGAAAAGGAATGATATTGAGAGAAGTACAAGCACTCCTTTAACAGTTGCGTACTATAAGTATACAGAAGCTTAATGTAATTATACGCTGACGATTTTTTAATTAATTTATACAAATTTCCACTTCCTCCCCTCCTCCCAATACCCTTCCACTCCCCGCACTTCCTTTCCTCCTCCCTATCCAGTCCTAAGAGCAGTCAGGGTTTCCTGCCCTGTGGGAAGTTCATGTTCCTCCCCCCTCCCTCCTCACCCCCTAGGAAGGTGAGCATCCAAACAGACTAGGATCCCAAAAAGCCAGTACAAGCAGACGAAGCAAGACCCAGTGACTTTATCAATGGCTTCTCAGTCAGCCCCCATGTCAATCACATTCAGAGAATCCAGCCACATTCAGAGAATCTGGTTTGATCACGTGCTCGTTCAGTCCCAGTCCAGCTGTCCTTGGTGAGCTCTCATTAGATCAGTCCCCTTGTATCAGTGGGTGAACGCACCCCTCGTGGTCCTGACTTCCTTGTTCATGTTCTCCCGGCTTCTGCTCCACATTTGGACCTTGGGGGCTCAGTCCAGTACTCCAATGTGGGTCTCTGTCTCGATTTCCATCCATCGTCGGATGAAGGTTCCCTCTGATCCTGACTTCCTTGTTCACGTTCTACGTGTTTCTGCTTCTCATTTGGACCTAGGGAGTTAAGTCCAGTATTCCAATGTGGGTCTCTGTCTCAATCTCCCCATCCATCGCCAGATGAAGGTTCTATGCTGATATGCAAAATATTCATCAGTATGGTTATGGGCCAAGGCCAGTTCAGGCACCCTCTCCTCTGCTGCACAGGGAACAATCTGGGGACCTCTCCTTGGACCTGGGAACCCCTCTAGGATCAAGTCTCTTGCAAACTCTAAAATGGCTCCCTTAGTTGAGTTAGTTGAGTTAGTTACTTCCCTGCTCCCATATCCATCCTTCCTTCCTCCCTCCCACCCGTCCCATTCCCTATCCTCCTCTTCTCCCTTCTCTCTAACCATCTCCCCTTACTTCCACCCCCCACCCCACTCCCAGGCACCCAAGTTTGCCTGGAAATCTTGTCTACTTCCAATATCCAGGAGGATAACTATATGATTTTTTTCAGGTTCACCTTCTTATTTAGATTCTCTAGGATCACGAATTATAGGCTCAAAACCTTTAATTATGACTAGAATTCACTTATGAGTGAGTACATACCATATTCCTCTTTTTGGGTCTGGGTTACCTCACTCAGTAAAGCGTTTTCTATTTCCATCCATCTGCATGCAACATTCAAGATGTCATTGTTTTTTAACACTGAGTAAAACTCTAATGTGTATATGTTCCACACCTTTTTTAACCATTCTTCTATTGAGGGGCAACTAGGTTGTTTCCAAGTTCTGACTAATACAAATAGTGTTGCTATGAACATAGTTGGACAAATGCATTTGGAGTATGTTAGGGCATCTCTTGGGTATATTCCCAAGAGTGGAATTGCTGGGTCCTGAGGGAGGTTGACTTCCAGTTTCATGAGAAACCGCCACACTGATTTCCACAGTGGTTGCACAAGTTTGCATTCCTACCAACAATGGATGAGTGTTCCCCTTACTCCACATCCTCTCCTGCATAGGCTATCGTTGTTTCTGAGTTTAGCTATTCTGACAGGTGTAAGATAGTATCTCAAAGTTGTTTGGATTTGCATTTCCCTGACCACTAAGGAGGTTGAGCATGATCTTAAAGGAAATCAGAGAAACATCATCTTTCATGATAGCCACAAATAGCATAAAATATCTTGGGATAACTCTAACCAAGGAAGTGAAAGACCTATTTGACAAGAACTTTAAGTCTTTGAAGAAAGAAATTGAGGAGGATACCAGAAAATGGAAAGACCTCCCTTGCTCTTGGATTAGGAGAATCAACATAGTAAAAATGGCAATTCTACCAAAAGCAATCTATAGATTCAATGCAATCCCCATCAAAATCCCATCAAACTTCTTCACAGACCTTGAGAGAACAAAAATCAACTTTATATGGAAAAACAAAAAACCCAGGGTAGCCAAAACAATCTTATACAATAAAGGAACTTCTGGAGGCATTACCATCCCTGACTTCAAACTCTATTACAGAGCGACAGTATTGAAAACAGCTTGGTATTGGCATAAGAACAGAGAAGTCGACCTATGGAATCGAATAGAAGACCCGGATATTAACCCACAAACCTATGAACACCTGATTTTCAACAATGGAGCTAAAGGAATACAAGGAAGAAGGATAGCATTTTTTTTATTAATGGTGCTTGCATAACTGGATGTCAACCTGTAGAAGAACGAAAGTAGATCCATTATCTATCACCATGCACAAAACTCAAGTCCAAATGGATTAAAGACCTTAACATTAATCTGACCACTTTGAACCTGATAGAAGAGAAAATGGGAAGTAGTCTACAGGACATAGGCACAGGAGACCACTTCCTAGGTAGAACCCCAGTAGCACAGACAACAAGAGAATCAATGAATAAATGGGACCTCCTGAAACTGAGAAGTTTCTGTAAAGCATAGGACACTGACTGGGAGAAGATCTTCACCAACCCCTCATCAGAGAAAGGTCTGATCTCCAAAATATACAAAGAACTCAAGAAACTAGACACTAAAACTCTAATTAACCTAATTAAAAAATGGGGTACTGAACTGAACAGAGAATTCTCAAAAGAAGAACTGAAGATTTTTTAACTTTATTGATTTTTATTGAATTCTACATTTTTCTCTGCTCCCCTTCCTGCCTCTCCCCTTTACTTCAACCCTCTCCCAACATCCCCATGTTCCCAATTTACTTAGGAGATCTTATCTTTTTTTCTTCCCTTGTAGATTAGATCTATGTATATCTCTCCTAGTATCCTCATTGTTGTCTATGTTCAATGTCTCTGAGATTGTGATTTGTTAGTTGTCTTTCTTTGCTTTATGTTTAAAAACCATATGAGTGAGTACATATAATATTTGTTTTTCTGAATCTGGGTTACCTCACTCAAAATGATGTTTTCTAGTTCCATCAATTTGCCTGAAAAACTTCAAGAAGTCATTATTTTTTTCTGCTGTATAATACTCCATTGCATACATGTACCACATTTTCCTTATCCATTCTTTGGTCAAGGGGCATTTAGGTTGTTTCCAGGTTCTGGCTATGACAACAATGTTCCTATTAACATTGTGGCATGACTGAATATCCTTTGGATATATACCCAAAAGAGGTATTCCTGGGTCTTCAGGAAGGTTGTTTTCTAATTTTCTGATAAATTGCCACACTGACATTCAAAGGGGATGTAACAGCTTGCACTCCCATCAGAAATGCAGGAAAGTTCCCTTTACCCCACAACCTCTCCAGCATAAGTTGTCATCAGTATTTTTGATCTTGGCCATTCTTACAGGTGTAAGATGGAATCTCAGAGTTGTTTTGATTTGCATTTTTCTGCTAAGGATGCTGAATGCTAACTGAAGATTGTTATGGGTTGAATTTAAAAGAAAGGTGGTAATGTTGAAAATATTATCTAGGTTTTTTTTTCTAATACTGTAACTGCACATCCAAATATCTTTAACAAAATGTTGTAATAATATAACATATATAAATGTTTTTTATATATGTATATGTATACACACACATATATACACACACACACACATATATATATATCCATAAATTTAAATTGTATTAATGATCATAGAAGACATAGAGACTTTAATTGGCATATCTACACTAAATCTTTGCTATCTTGTGTGGAAAATTATTTTGAATCTAGAAACTATATTTACTTTTGACATTTACTCAAACTTTACTTTCAGTTTAGAAATGTATTGGAAATATTCCTTAACTTTGTACTAAATGGATAACTAAAAAATACCTTTATTATTTCTAGTAGTTTTGGAGTAAGAACACATATTTTGTGTTCTCAATTTCATTAGTATGTGTTCTCCAATGTTTGAAAACCATCATTTAAGCAATGTTACCCTCTGAGATGGCTCAGTGGTTAAAAGAGCCTGTCTTCCAGAAATCCTGAAGTCCTGAGGTTAATCACTGTGAACCACATCTAAGTAAACACACACACACACATACATACCTACACACACACACACGCCTATATACACAAAATTAAAAGCAATAATAAGTGAGATGAGGTCTAAGTAAATTAGAATATGCTTTTGAATATCTTAGAGAATTAATGAGAAAAGTTATTTTAGGATGCAGTCGTCATTGAAAATGCAGACAGTGTTTCATTCTCAATTGTTTGAATATCTTCTTGAAAATGTATACTTAGTAATGCAATCAACAAATGCATTATTTTCTTAAATGATAGCTTCAGAATTCAAAGACTATCTTTCACTTCTTTTGAAAAAGTTTTGATTATGCTTCCATAGGCATTATGCTAAAGCAATATTTATTAGACAAAATGAATTAATCACTGGAGAAATAATTCAGAGTACTTGAGATCTGATTGAGTAATCTTCTAGGGAGATATTGGATTGAGTGAGACACAGTTAAAGGACTCCTGATTACTGAGGCCTTTTCAGAGCAAACTATTTTAGGCTGAGTCTGCTGAAGAGTTGAAGCTCCCTTCATTGACATGCTGATTTGAAATGTAGATTGTCAGCCAAGTAATAGATTAAGTCCTTTAGGAACACAAATGAGTCACTGGTGAAGTAATGACCATAATAATACTTAACACTTTTAATTTTCAAAATATTTCATAAACATTATCTAATTAGTCCTTATATCAATCCCATGAGGTTGATGGATGGCATTCTCCAGAAAACTAATGATAAAAAATATTTATGAGTGCTTTCCAAGTTAGTAAAATTAGTGCTGGCACTAATGGGAGCAACTTAAAAGATTTTTTAAGTGAGTCATGTCTTCAGATGATTTAAGTATGTTTACATATCAAATGTACTCGTCTACATTTTTTGCACTCTAGAATTACATGAGTCCTTAAAATACAATCAAATTATTTAACCTTAAGCTATAAGAAATCATTTATTTTCTTACTTTTTCAAATTTCATCAAAGATTGAATAATACTTTTAATATTCACATTTTGTTGTATTCATTGTTCAAATAAAACGATTTCATAAATGCTTATATTGTTTTTGCAGTCACTTTGGATGTTTTAACTTGAAAAAATTAACACAACCTTACTGTAGTAAAATATATTGTACAAATTAATAAAGAGCCATTTATTTTCAAAAACGCTGTATCACTCAGATGACTACCATCTTGAGTCAATCTCCCTCAGCTTCCACTGACTCATAAAAACCTATTAAGAACTGATAGGATTGCTTTCTTGTCAAATTTAACGTAGTAACTGTTACACACTACACACTTTACTTTATAAATTGCTTCTTTTCCCTTCTCATAGTACAATAAGTTGAATCTCTACATTATTGTCCAGCTCAAAACACTAAATGTGTTTAAATTGAAAGTCCTTTGTGGGACATCTAAAGTCCACTGTGAAACTATTCCAGGCTGCCTGACTCATGGGTTTCCTTGCTCACTTTCACAACTGCTTAATATGCCAAGGCCCTTAGTTACTGTTTATGCATGCCTCTGTCCTAAGGACTTACCTTCAGATGTCTGACTAAACCCTTCTTTTTTTATACTTTCTGCCCAAATTTCATTTCCCTGAGGATAATCCTAAGAAAAACGAATGATATTTTCTTTCTTCCCATCGCTCTGTGGTCTTTGCTAACGTATTCCTCATTGTAGCATCAACCAGAAATGAGATATTTGATTAGCTTGTCCTTCTGTTTTTAGAAAAAAAATCATAATTTTCAGGGCAGTCAGTAAATAGTAATTATAGGCTGGAACTTTCATTTGTTAACTCCTCAAACACCAGCTTCTCTGTACATACGTAATAAAGGCAGAAATTTCTCTCTCGAGATTTTTACATTCTCTGTCAAGTAATCAGAAAGCATTTCTTTTTTAGTTTTAGAATTCTCTTTCAAAAATATTAGTGCTTTGCCTATGACTTTAATGGGATTTTTTTTTCTCTTTATTCTTTGTCCTAAAATGGTTCAGTTCTGAGACATGGGGAGATGGGTCACTTGTTACCAGGCTTACCATGGATGTATGAATGGGAATCCAAGTTTGCATACCAAGCATCCAGCCAGGCGCTGAGGTGCTGCTTCTGTAACCACAGGCCTGTGAAGGTTGAGACAGGTGGAACACTAGTGCTTGTTGGCCAGCTAGACTAGTATATGAGCTACAGATTACGGGAGAGAAACTGTCTTTTAAGGAAGAATGAGTAGAGCAAAGAGGAGACAGTTAACCTCAGCCTGGGAACAGAAAAAGCAAAGGCACAAGCTCCTATATCACATGCACTTGTGAACACACCCGCAGGAACACACCATACAAAAACAAATGGGATTGCCTGCTGACATCAATAAAGCCTTTACATCGTGAATGTGGCAAAATGTAACTATATTATTTTATATGGACTCTGGCATTGGTAATCTTCTTAACCTTAAACTGTATTTGCTACAGTTTAAGTGTGTCTCTTAAATTTTAAAATTAAATACCTTAGGTACTTTTGAAGTAATTTTTATAGAAATTTGGGAGGAAAGTTTCTGCTATTAAGTTCTTTAAGATATACCAGTAGTATCAAAATTGATAAATTAAAGTATCTTATTTGAATTACATATTTTTACCTGTTTTGCATTTAAATATACTAGCATATATTACACATAAATATTATGTATTATATACACTAGCATATATTACATGTAAATACTACACATTATATAATAGTAAAATATGAGAATTTCATAACAAAGACAAATCCATAGGCATACATCTGTTTCCTTACACTTACTGGTTACTTTATGTACTAAATTATCTGTACTGTTATATTGCACTATTAAATCAAAATCATTAAGCTACCTTTGCCAAGGGTTCCCTTTTCTTTTCTTTCTTTTTTTTTCTTTTTGTCCCTGCTGACTTAAACTTTATCCATTAAAAATAAAATATTTTAAGACAAATGGATATTGAACTTTCTTGGCATATACAATATAAAATAGTAGCAGAGAAGGAACTGTGGGCTAGAGCAACAACTCAGTCAGAACTGTGCTTGCCTTACAAATATGAGACCAGCTCTCGAAACCGCCTTAAAAGGCCCAGCTTCCTGACATGTATCTATAATACCAGGGAATGGAAGCTGAGTCAGAGAAGCCCTAGAACCTATGGCTAGTGCATCTACACTAATCAGTGAGTTTGAGGAAAGGAAAGTATGTCCTGCATATAACAGTGCACATGAATCTATACCTTGACAGACACACAAATATATGCACACACATGTACAGACGCATACACATATTCACATGCACACATTCACACACAGACACACATGTACATGACAATCTCACACACATACTATCTTAGCTGATGAATAGAAAAGCATGGAATGTTCTTTAGAAATTCTGTACAATTTTAATTTGAGATAGATTTTATGTAGCAAGAGATGACCTTTGGAGGATAATGCTATAATATCTCTTTGATAATAAGCTTAACAATTTTATGAATTAATAGTATCAAATAATGCTGTAATCACCTGAAGAATAACTATAGATGATTTTATTAACTGAAGAAATTAAATTTACTTCCAAACACTGGAAATTTTAAGTGAAAGATCTGTGTTCATTTTGAAAGTTAAGGAAAAACTAATTTAATAAGTATTCATTAAAACATCTACTCAATCTTTGATTTAGAAATAAAAAGGTAGATATTTTCTAGAATCATTATTGACTAATTTACTTGTATAATGGTAATTCTCAAAACTTACTTTGCCATAAAAATATCCTAATAAATTAAATCAAGGATGACAGAACAATAAATATAATCAGGGAATTCATATTAATTATGGTGTATTTATTTAATTGTATCAAGTGTATGTTCACAGTTGATTCAAAAATGAAGTGAAATCTATTGTAAATAGGTTTTATATTGACTAATTTATATCATCTTTTGTAAAATTTTTTAGTGATTAGTAATCTAATTTCACAATTTTTATGTACATTGTAATTATTATAACTTTTGCATTAAATCTATTAGTATTAATTGATTGTTTAGTTAGTTCATCTATAATTTTATTTCTTTCAGCATGTACTAGAATAACTGCTTGGTTTATTAATAGATTTTTTCACACAAAATATTCTTAAGAATTTCTCCTCCTCCATCTTCCCTATGTCTTCCTTCCTTCCTTATTCACCCAAATAATCTACGTACTTTTCTTTTATGTCTAATTAAAACACAAACAGGCATCTAAAATAATAATAAAATGAGATAATAAATTAAAATAATAAAATAATATAAAAGTATAATAAATTTAAAAGTAATCAGAATAGGAGAAAACAAGTAATCCAAAACCAATATAGAAGACATGAAAGAAACATATAGAGGCTGAGACACACACACACATTGGCATCCCGAAAATTCATAAAAATCAATTCTGTAAAAATAGTATTGAAGCAGAAGTTCTGGAAAGAAATACAAAAACAAAATCCTCCAGAGTGTGTTCTGTGTTGGCGTCTGTTGCTGCACATGAGGCCTGCCCTTAAGTGTGGTATTTGGGCCCAGTGAGAATTGACTGGAGAAAATTAATTTTTGCTTTGTGGATGGTTATCAATTGGAGATAGCTTCTGACTTAAGGATAAATGATTGGGTCCAATCCCCTCTAGGCAAAGGGTTCCCACCTGGCTTAAAACCCTTATGGGCTCAGTTCCCGTCACCGCAGTCTGGACTGGACTGCTTTGTTGCCCTGGTGTCTTTCGTTGCTATTGACATTTATAAATTTTCTGCCTCCTATTCCACAAATATTCCTGAGCCTTGGGGAAAGATTGATAGAGACAACCCATTTGGGATTGATGTTCTCAAATTTATCACTCTATGCACATTGTCTAGTATAGATTCCTGTATTTATTTCATCTACTACAGGAAGTTCCTCTTAAGATGGCTGATCCATATGCCGATTCATAAGTATAACAGAATATTTACACTTTCTTTTATTATTTTGTGGTTTTCACTTGTCTTCTCTTTTCCATTATTTTCAGATCTTTAAACCAATTTCAGTGCAGAATACCTAGTGTTATTCTCTGACACTTATACAAAATGACATCTTTTCCATAAGATAATATTTTTGATATCATCCCATTTTTCACCTGTCTTAATTACAGAAAGATACTTGTGCCTTTCTTCAAACTTTCCAATTTTATTTTGTTTATTGTTGTATGTTTGTTGCATATAAGTTCAAGTTTGTACATCTCATAAGTACAAGTGTTCATGTGCATATAAAGGACAGAGGTCTACTTCTAGTTTCTTCTTTATGGGGCACCCAACATTTTCATTTAATTTAACATTTTCCTCTGAACATGGACAAACACGTTTTCTTTTGGTCAAATTACCCCTTCCATCTTTCCCTCCAAATTTTCTCAATACCATCTCTCATAACTTTCCCCAAACTTCATATTATTCTTTTTTATGTAAATGTGACCAACTGGTGTTTTCTGTATATACATGGATGTAGGATTATTCACTCCTTCAATGGCAACCTACTAGGTACCACACCTGAGTAAAATTGACTTCAATCCTTTGTCAGCCATTGACTGCCTGAAATTTCACTACTAGGAATGCTGTGTTGTGAACATCATCCATGCTGGAATGTTAGTGTCAGGTCTTGGATAGGCAACCAGAATTGTAGAGAGTTCATGAGTATGGCGTGCTGTCATGTACAAAAGAGATGGCTTCACAGTCGCCTTGTTTTGAATGAAAGAGTTCTTGCCATAGTCTGGGTTGTCCAGCAGTAGAGAACTGCCTCTCTTCATCTCCCAGCACTGGGATTGCATATCAGTAAGGCTACTTTTCAGGTAGGTTCTAGAGACTAGACTTGGTCCTCCCTCTTGCCTTCAAAGCAACAATTTACAGACTAAACCATTTCCCCAGCACTGCCTCATTTCTATCTGAAATTTGTCTTTTTCTAGCCCTTCACTCTAGCAATTAATCTACTTTTCATATGTATTATGAAAGTTCTTAATAGCTTTTATTTTGTATTATAATTATCTCAAATATTTTTTTAAAATACAGTTAGCATCCTCTATAATTATTTAATTTGAGGTTATTTTCCAGTTAAGAACAAAAAACTTTATTAAAGTTTATATTCTACCTTTTGTAGAATAATAAAATTAGTTTTGTCTCGAGTCAGCACTAACATTAATATATAAAACAATAATGTGTTCAAGTCATATTTATCATATTTTATCCACACTTTTGACCAACTTCAGTATATTTCCATTGCTCTTAAAAATGATAACTTTTCTATAGGAAAAAGCATCCTCTTCAGCAGATTTACTTTTGTCTCCTGCTATCTATTTCTTCCGCATTTTACCTGTCATTTATCCTGGTATCTCTTTCTCTTCTCGAGTTTTAAATAAACCATGAACTAACCCAGGCTTTATGTCTCTCTAGTGGATCTCATTGATTAGCTCACTGCCTACTTGTTCCACCCTGGTTCTATCTGAAGAATTTGTTCATTTGATTTTAAATCTCTATAAATTTGCTTCTTGTGTACATACATCTAAGACCTGGGAAATTCATATGCTGGTTTACTTTTTCCTAAGACTTGAATTGCCTTCAAGTTCTTTTTCTGAAATTTTTATTTTTTTGTACTTATATTTTTCATTGTTTTTTTTTTTAAAAAAACAATGTTTTCAATGATTTTCATGGCAGTGTGTGAACAGATTCGAAGGAGACATTCATCACTTTACATTTGTTTTCATGTTGTGAGCTGTGATTCAAAACAACATACATCTTATTATTAAAACTGCAGCTGGTATTATAGCTGAAAATAGGTTGAAGAGTTTATTTAATCAGTTACCATCTCAGAACCTTTCAATTTCAAAATCCTTAACAATAATAATAAATTCTGATCTGGGTCTTACACAGCCAATGGAAAATGAGTAAGACTATGTCTTTGGAAGCATTAGAATTGTGCAAAAAATAATTTTAATGCATTTTCAGATTAGTATTATTTTTAACTTCCTTTAGGTTAATTTATTAATTCACGTATGTGTTTGTATGTGTGTAACTGGAAGCATGCCATGCTGTAAATAAGGAGGTCATAGAAAACGTAGGGAATTGATGCCCTCCTTCATAATATGGGTCCCAGAATCTGAACATAATTCCTCAGGTTTGGCAGTTAAAACCATTATGTGATGAACTTTTATAAGTCGTTAGTATTTTTGTAGTATTCTATTGTTTGTTGTTTCTAACCTTATAAAGTATTCTTTACTAGCTAAATACTAATAATATCTGGGTATGTCCACTGAGAATATGAAATTAAAATAGCTTCTGTTCTGTTTTTCCAAGCTTCTCTTCTCATAAACGGTTTAACATGTTTCTGAAATTTTATTCCACTGAGCTAGTATCAGAAATTCTTCTGTATTTGCAGCACTTTATATTTTCAACTTATGAGAAATCATGCTCATTCTGTTTCCTAATATCCCCAAGGTATACATTTACACAAATGAATTCAGACACTACACGGTCTGAGCCATCATTCCTATAAAAAACATTCAAAATAAACTCCATTTTCCTTTTGTGTCAAGTCTTCATACAAATGCCATAGTATCCATTTCGTGGACAGTAGAAAAGAAGGATTCCATGTCTTGGTAAAGCACAAAATGTCTCAATTCTTGCCAAATGAGCTTTGGATCACTTTGTATTGTGTGTAATGTCTACAAGTATTTGTATCTTACTTTATTCTTCTAACTGAAATTCAAATTGAGTTGAATACTAGTCATGTTTGGCTACAAATTTTCTTTTTTTTTTGTAATTTTATTAAATTATAAAAAGTTTCCATTTACGCCCCTCCTCCCAACGCCCTCCCACTCCCCCCCTCCCTCTCCTCCTCCCTCTTTGTCCCCTTGGGAAGTCAGGGTCTCCTGCCCTGTTGGAAGTCCAAGTTCCTCCCCCCTCACTCCAGGTCCAGGAAGGTGAGCATCCAAACAGACTGGATCGCAAAAATCCAGTATATGCAGAGGAAACCAGTCCCAGTGTCATTGTCAATGGCTTCTCGGAAAGACTGCAGGCCAGCCACATTCAGAAAATCCGGCCACATTCAGAGAATCTGGTTGGATCACATGCTCGTTCAGTCACGGTCCATCTGGCCTTGGTAAACTCTCATTAGATCCGACCCCTTGTATCAGTGGGTGATAGTATCCCTCGCAGTCCTTCGTCATTTTCTTCCTCCTTTTGCTCCTCGTTTGGATCTAGGGGGGCTCAGTTCGGTGCTCCAACGCGGGCCTCCATCTGTATCGTCATCCAACGCCAGATGAGGGATCTATGGTGATAAGCAAAATATTCATCAGTATGGTCACGGGCCAAGGCCGGTTCAGGCACCCCCTCCTCTGTCCAGAGAACAATCTGGGGATCTCTCCTTGGACCTGGGATCCCATATATAATCAAGTTTCCTGTAAACTCTAATATGACTCCCTTAGTTGAAATATATTCTTCCCTGATCCCACATTCATCCTTCCTCCCTTCCCCCCATCCCGGTCAACCGAGCTTTCTCCATTCCTCCCCTACTCCCTTCTCTCTAACCCTCTCCCCTTCCATCAACCCTCCCACCCCCCCCTCCATGCACCCAAGGTTACCTGGGACTCTTGACTATTTCCTACCTCCTGGCGGATAGGTAAATAATCTTCATCAGGTTCGTCTTCTTATTTAGCTTCTCTAGGATCACGAATAATAGGCTCAAAGACCTTTAATTATGGTTAGAATCCACTTATGAGTGAATACATACCGTGTTCCTCTTTTTGGGTCTGGCTTACCTCACTCAGTAAAGCGTTTTCTATGTCCATCCATTTGCATGCAAAATTCAAGATGTCATTATTTTTTACCGCTGAGTAAAACTCTAATGTGTATATGTTCCACACCTTTTTTAACCATTCTTCTATTGAGGGGCACCTAGGCTGTTTCCAGGTTCTGGTTATTACAAATAGTGCTGCTATGAACATAGTTGAACAAACGCTTTTGTAGTATGTTTGGGCATCTCTAGGGTATATTCCCAAGAGAGGAATTGCTGGGTCCTGAGGGAGGTTGACTCCCAGTTTCCTGAGAAACCTCCACACTGATTTCCAAAGTGGCTGCACAAGTTTGCATTCCCACCAACAATGGATGAGTGTTCCCCTCATTCCACATCCCCTCCAGCATAGGTTATCATTGGTGTTTTTAACTTTAGCTATTCTGACAGGTGTAAGATGGTATCTCAAAGTGGTTTTGATTTGCATTTCCCTGATCGCTAAGGAGGTTGAGCATGACCTTAAGTGTCTTCTGGCCATTCGAAGTTCATCTGTTGTGAATTCTCTGTTCAGATCAGTACCCCATTTTTTCATTGGGTTAATTAGAGTTTTAGTGTCTAGTTTCTTGAGTTCTTTGTATATTCTGGAGATCAGACCTTTGTCTGATGAGGGGTTGGTGAAGATCTTCTCCCAGTCAGAAGGCAGCCTTTTTGTCTTACTGACAGTGTCCTTTGCTTTACAGAAGCTTCTCAGTTTCAGCAGGTCCCATTTATTCATTGTTTCTCTTATTGTCTGTGCTGCTGGGGTCCTACTTAGGAAGTGGCCTCCTGTGCCTATATCTTGTAGACTACTTCCCACTTTCTCTTCTATCAGGTTCAAAGTGGACAGATTGATGTTGATGTCTTTAATCCATTTGGACTTGAGTTTTGTGCAAGGTGATAGATATGGATCTATTTTCATTCTTCTACAGGTTGACATCCAGTTATGCCAGCACCATTTGTTAAAGACGCTTTCCTTCTTCCATTGTATACCTTTAGCTCCCTTGTCAAAAATTAGGTGTTCGTAGGTTTGAGGATTAGTATCTGGGTCTTCTATTCGATTCCATAGGTCGACTTCTCTGTTCTTATGCCAATACCAAGCTGTTTTCAATACTGTAGCTCTGTAATAGAGTTTGAAGTCAGGGATAGTAATGCCTCCAGAAGTTCCTTTATTGTATAAGATTGTTTTGGCTATCCTGGGTTTTTTGTTTTCCATATAAACTTGATTATTGTTCTCTCAAGGTCTGTGAAGAAGTTTGATGGGATTTTGATGGGGATTGCATTGAATCTGTAGATTGCTTTTGGTAGAATTGCCATTTTTACTATGTTGATTCTCCCAATCCAAGAGCAGGGGAGGTCTTTCCATTTTCTGGTATCCTCCTCAATTTCTCTTTTCAAAGGCTTAAAGTTCTTGTCAAATAGGTCTTTCACATCCTTGGTTAGAGTAACCCCAAGATATTTTATGGTGTTTCTGGCTATCGTGAAAGGTGATGTTTCTCTGATTTCCCTCTCCGTTTCTTTATCCTTTGTGTATAGGAGTGCCACTGATTTTTTGGAGTTGATCTTGTATCCTGCCATGTTACTAAAGGTGTTTATCAGCTGTAGGAGTTCTTTGGTAGAGTTTTTGGGGTCGCTTATGTACACTATCATATCGTCTGCAAATAACGAAAGTTTCACTTCATCCTTTCCAATTCGAATCCCCTTGATCCCCTTATGTTGTCTTATTGCTATTGCTAGAACTTCAAGCACTATATTGAAGAGGTATGGAGAGAGTGGACAGCCTTGTCGTGTTCCTGATTTTAGTGGAAAGGCTTTGAGTTTCTCTCCATTCAATTTGATGTTAGCTGTCGGCTTGCTGTATATTGCTTTTATTATATTTAGGTATGATCCTTGTATCCCCAGTCTCTCCAACACCTTTATCATAAAAGGGTTTTGAATTTTGTCAAACGCTTTTTCAGCATCCAATGAAATGATCATATGATTTTTTTCTTTCCGTTTATTTATATGATGGATTACATTGATAGATTTGCGTATGTTGACCCATCCCTGCATCTCTGGGATGAAGCCTACTTGATCATAATGGATGATTTTTCTAATGTGTTCTTGGATTCGGTTTGCCAGTATTTTATTGAGAATTTTCGCATCGATGTTCATGAGTGAGATTGGCCTGTAATTTTCTTTCTTGGTTGTGTCTTTGTGTGGTTTTGGTATTAGGGTGACTGTAGCTTCATAAAAGGAGTTTGGCAGTGACTTTTCTTTTTCTATATTGTGGAATACATTAAGGAGTATAGGTATTAGCTCTTCCTGGAAGTTCTGGTAGAATTCTGCATTGAAACCATCTGGTCCTGGGCTTTTTTTGGTAGGGAGATTTTTGATAACAGCTTCTAGTTCTTCACGACTAACAGGTTTATTTAGATTGTTCACCTGGTCTTGGTTCAACTTTGGTATATGGTACTTATCTAAAAAAATGTCCATTTCTTTTACATTTTCCAACTTTGTGGCATATAAACTTTCGTAGTAAGATCTAATGATTCTCTGTATTTCCTCTGTGTCTGTGGTTATGTCCCCCTTTTCATTTCTGATCCTATTAATTTGCAAGTTCTCTCTCTGCCGTTTGATTAGTTTGGATAGGGGTTTGTCAATCTTGTTAATTTTCTCCAAGAACCAGCTTTTTGCTTCATTGATTCTTTGAATTGTTTTCTGTGTTTCTATTTTGTTGATTTCAGCCCTCAGTTTGATTATTTCCAGTCTTCTACTCCTCCTGGGTAAATCAGCTTCTTTTTTTTTCTAGAGCTTTCAAGTGTGTTGTTAAGTCTCCAATGTGTGCTTTCTCTGTTTTCTTTAGGTGGGCACTTAGTGCTATGAACTTTCCTCTTAGCACTGCTTTCATTGTGTCCCATAGGTTTGAATACGTTGTGTCTTTGTTTTCATTATATTCAAGGAAGACTTTAATTTCTTTCTTTATTTCTTCCTTGACCCAGGGGTGATTTAGTAGTTGACTGTTCAACTTCCATGAGTTTGTTGGCTTCATGGGGGTACCATTGTTGTTGAATTCTAATTTTAATCCATGGTGATCTGACAAGACACAGGTGGTCACTAATATTTTTTTGTATCTGTGGAAGTTTGCTTTGTTACCAAGTATGTGGTCAATTTTCGAGAAGGTTCCATGAGCTGCAGAGAAGAAGGTATACTCTTTCCTATTTGGGTGGAGTGTTCTATAGATGTCTGTTAAGTCCATTTGATTCAGTACCTCCAGTAAATCTCTTATTTCTCTGTTAGATTTCTGTCTGATTGACCTGTCCATTGGTGAGAGAGGAGTGTTGAGGTCTCCTACTATTAGTGTGTGTGGTTTGATGACTGCCTTGAGTTCTAGAAGAGTTTCTTTTACATATGTGGGTGCCTTTATATTAGGGGCATAGATATTCAAGATTGAGACTTCTTCCTGATGAATTGTTCCTGTTATGAGTATGAAATGTCCATCTCCATCTCTTCTGATTGATTTTAGTTTGAAGTCGATTTTGTTAGATATTAGAATGGCCACACCCGCTTGTTTCTTAGGTCCATTTGCTTGGAAAACCTTTTCCCAACCCTTTACTCTGAGTAGGTGTCTGTCTTTGTGGTTGAGGTGTGTTTCTTGTAGACAGCAGAATGTTGGATCCTGTTTTCGTATCCAATCTCTAAGTCTGTGCCTCTTTATAGGTGAGTTGAGACCATTGATATTAAGTGATATTAATGACCAGTGATCGATGACTCCGGTCATTTTTTTGGGTAGTAGCGTGTATGTGTTTTCCTTCTTTGAGTTGTGCTTGTGGAGGGTCGCTAAATGTCTGAGTTAATGTAGGCAGTGTTGGGAATGTTGGATTCCTTGGGTTGTGATTTTCCTTCTAGTATTCTCTGTAAGGCTGGATTAGTAGCTACGTATTGTTTAAATTTGTTTTTATCCTGGAATATTTTGTTTTCTCCATTGATAGTGAACAATAGCTTGGCTGGGTAAAGTAGTCTGGGTTTGCATCCATTGTCTCTTAGTTTCTGCAGTACCTCTATCCAGGACCTTCTGGCTTTCATGGTTTCCATAGAGAAGTCTGGTGTAAGTCTGATAGGTTTACCTTTATAAGTTACTTGACCTTTTTCCTTTGCAGCTTTCAATATCCTTTCTTTAGTCTGAATGCTTTGTGTTTTGATTACTATATGACGAGGGGATGTTTTTTTCTGATCCAGTCTATTCGGTGTTCTGTATGCTTCTTGAACCTTCATAGGAATATCGTTCTTTAGGATGGGAAAGTTTTCTTCTATAATTTTGTTGAGTATATTTTCTGGACCTTTGAAATGCAATTCTTCTCCTTCTTCTACTCCTATTATTCTTAGATTTGGTTTTTTTTATTGTGTCCCACAGTTCCTGAATGTTTTGTGATGAGAATTTGTTGGATTTGCTGTTTTCTTTGGACAGAGTGTTTAATTTCTCTATGGTGTCCTCAGAGTCTGAGATTCTTTCTTCTATCTCTTGTATTCTATTGGTTAAGCTTGTTTCTGAAGTCTCTGTTCGTTTACCCAGATTTTCCATAGCCAGCCGGCCCTCGGTTTGTGATTTCTTCATTGACTCCATTTCAGTTTTCAAATCTTGAACTGTTTCTATTACCTGTTTGATTGTTTTTTCTTGGTTTCCCAGAATTTCATTTACGGATTTACTCATTTCTTCAAACTTTTTGGTATATTTCTCTTCCATTTCTTTACTCATTTCCTCAATTTTTTTGTTATACTTATCTTCCATTTCTTTACGGCAGATTTTCACCTCCTGTTTAATTTCCTCTATTATTTTCATAAAGAAGCGCTTAGAGTCAATTTCTTCTATTTCTTCTGGCGTAGGGTGTTCAATTCTTCTAGTTTCGAGCTCCCTGGATTCTGGCGGTGTCATGTTGCCTTTCAGGTTGTTGGAGGAATTCTTGCATTGGCGCCTGCCCATTTCTTCCACTCTGGATGAAACTCCTCAGCACTTTCTGGATAGAACTCCTCAGCACTCTCTGGGTAGGACTTCACAGCACTCTCTGGATAGAGCTCCTCAGCCCTCTCTGGGAAGAACTGCTCAGCAGGGCAACAGGGCTAGCTGGTCTTCCCAGGACTCAGGAGACAAAGGGCCCGCAGCAGTGGGGGGAGGGGAGGGGTCCCTTGGAACACCGAAGACCCTGCCGCAGAAGCTGAGGGGGGAGGGCTGTGCTCCCTTCCCAGACAGGCAGGCAGGCTGCCCAGGCTAGCACCCACTCACCTCTCTGGGAAGAACTGCTCAGCAGGGCAACAGGGCTAGCTGGTCTTCCCAGGACTCAGGAGACAAAGGGCCCGCAGCAGTGGGGGGAGGGGAGGGGTCCCTTGGAACACCGAAGACCCTGCCGCAGAAGCTGAGGCGGGGAGGGTTGTGCTCCCTTCCCAGACAGTGGCTACAAATTTTCTATTTGACATTGTCTATATTCTCTTTCTGCCTGCATTTCCATTCTTATCAGCACGTTAAGCCCAGTTATCAAAGTTTTATTCATTTTTAAAATTTCATCCATTAAGAATATGGGTGATATTTTTCAAATTCTTCTGTCACAGGTCATGTTGGAAGTCTGCCTATGAAAGAAGTCAATTGACTTTTAAGAGTTTCATTGACATACCAGTAAGTCTTCCAGAAAGTTTTGTTTGCTCAGATTCTTCATTTTAGTGACTTAAAAAAAAAGCATCAGAAATATGGGATCAAATGCTGTTACAATTTGATTTAACTATTAATAGTTAATAAGTAAAGTGTCTTATAGTGAAGGGTTAGAGTAAATGAGTAAAAATAAAATAAGAAAACCCCTTTGTGGTAAATTACAGAACTTCAGTGTTAAGGCTGTTGTAGACTTTCAGGTACATGGCATCAGTCTCTTCAGGATGCTCGATCCCTGATTTCAGCTGAAGTACATTACATGTATGTAGCTGACTTTATTGTCACAGTTTACGAACTTTCAAAATAATATTTGTTTACATATTATTGTTGTATTGAAGGTATACTTACATGAAATATAAATAAAGGACAGACAATATAAGAAGACTATACCTCTTACCGGCCATAAGTTATATAATCTATGTAGCTTAAGAGATATTACAATGTGACTTTTAGACTCTAAGCAGTTTGGCAAATTCGGGGCTAAGGGTAAAAGGGAAACCATCTTGCATTTACTTTCTGAAAGGTTTACACATTGCATTCTGGATTTAAAATGATAAATTTTCAAAAGCTTTCAATTGTTAAAGGGTTTGGTATCTGAAAGTAAAAATTAAGCTTTAGTATTTAGGTGTCTATATATGTAGATGCAGCTGTGTCTGACACTATATCTGTGTCTTGCTGTGTGTCTATATGGGCTTATGACTGTCTTTTGTGTTTAAAGCTTTTCTATGTTACAATGGGTGTTTGGGCATGTGTTCATATATTACTGTGTTTGCTGGTATGGCTGTATTTGTCTGTGTGTTTGTCTTCCTCTCCCCCACACCTCTTTCTATGTGTGTTTGTAGAGATGTGACATGGTGAATTCTGAATTTAAATGATACATTTTTCTCAGATGGTAAAATCCTTTCATCTCTGAAAAGAACTTTGTTTCAATCTCTATATAAAAAAATATACTACTATTTATATGAAAATCAGTATTCATAACTGATCTGCCAAAAGAAAAAGTATTGATGTTTTTGTATCTTGGTGTGTCTATGACTGTGTGTCTAAATATTATTAATTAAGTTTGTGAGAAGCCTAAATGTATTTAAAAATAAAAAATATAATAGTATTGTGTTAAGAGCACAAGCTAGTGCTCATGATTGTGTTACATGATGTCTACTACACTTACATGGACACTTACTATTTTGTAATTATCTAAAAAAATCATAAGTTCTGCCATCACTGTTAGACACCTTACTAAGAGACCAAGCTACATGATTCTCACACAAATGCGGAGGGTTTAGGTTGGTCCTATTCAGGCACCCTGACTGTAGGTTCAGTGATCATGAGCTTGCTCAAGCTCAGGTCAGCTGCACGATATCTCTGGAGTTTAGCTGGTTTTTGATAACCTGTTCTTCATGCTAGATTACATATCCCCACCTTGTCAAAAGGGGATAGCTTAGTCCTGCCTCAAGTTGATGTGCCTTCCTTTATATAAGCCCTTGGGAGGCCCGCCCCTTTCTGAGTGGAGGTGGAGGAGGAGTGGATGGAAACTGGATAGTTGGGAAAGGGGAGGGACAGGAGCAGAAGGGGAAGGGAACACTGGTTGGGATTTAAGATAAATGAATAATGTTATTTAAATAAAAAAGGAGAAAAAAAGTAAAAGTCAAAGGTCAATAGACTCAGGGTTTGAACAATCTAATAAGAGAGACATTAATATTCATGTAAATAATCACTGAAAATTCATTAAAATTTACAAATTTTCTATACCTGAGAGAACTAAAGAACTCCTTAAATATATATTTCAATTTTTTGAACTTTGTCTTATAAATTTTTGATTTGGTACATTTTTCTTTCAGTATGTCATCTCTAGAGCACCTTATGTCTTAAATTATATATTTTATGCAATGTAATATACTGTGGTAAAGTCTCAAACACCTCATACTTACCTCCTTCCTGACTAGACTACACGTAGTGAAAATGAAGATATACTTTAATTTCTGATCATCTTAGCAGGATAATATATACCTATTGAGATACGCATTTTTCTTGTATTTGCATTTGCTTATATCTTTGCACTGGGATGCGCCTCAATTGAGGAAAAGTCATAAGATTGAAATGTCCCATGACAGAATGAATTGATGTAGAAGAGTTAAATTAGAAGCCAGCTAGCTAAAACCCTTCTTCAACAGAAGTTAATTCAGAAACAAATAATAATCTTAAACAAATTAAATCCATAGAGCAAATATATGATTATGATCACAGTATAAAGACTGTGCTGACTTTTCTCAATAAAGCTTTAGGCTTGTACTTAGATAAAATTACCAGAAGATGAAGGTTCTAGTGAACATGATAAGAGGACAAGTGTATATTACTGTAACTAAATAGAGTGTGGTATGTCTTAGAACTGCGTGCTCATAAGCAGAGGCTTCCAGGAAGATGTTCAAGGAGGTTGCAGGAGAAGTGATACTGTTCCAAGAATAGGGGTATCTTTATTTGCCATAGCTAACTTAAGAAAAATATTTCATTAAAAATTACATTTGCAGCTCCACTCCACTGATAAACAGAAGCACTTGAAGTGAAGTCAGACCGAGTCTACGCAGAAGCATACAGAAGTACAGTACTCTGGTTAAGAGTTGCAGAATGTTGAGTACCTGTTATCCCTTAACTCTCAAGCCCTTTGCAAGTACTTGGGCTAGGAGAGTGGGAGGAAAAAATCTTGCATAAAGCAAGCAGAGATCTCAAATTCAGGAACAGATTCTCAATTTTAATTATGATTGGTGATGCTAATGAACGATAGATAATTGCTACGGGGTTCAAAGGTGAATTCAACTCAGTGAAAAATGGAATTCAGATGTAATGTCTACATAGTGCCTTTGAAATCCTGGTTTAGACATACCCATTAGAATCTAGTGAGATTCATTCAACATCTCAAAGGCTACATTTTATAATGAAAACTTTTGTCAATCTCTAAAAGTATGCCATAGTATTGACACACAATATCCTCCACCAAGTACTTCATAGTCGAACTTAAAAGCAAAGAACATCTGAGTTAAAGAACACATCTTCAAATAAAAAAGGAAGTTGGGTACTTTGAAGAAACACTGACAACAGCTATTATAAATACAAGACACTCATGTTGCTAAGATTAAAAGTACTCCAGTATTTCTGAAAAAAATTAAAAATGAAAAATAAAAAGCAAAAAAAATGTACAAATTGTGAGGGTAGTAGTTTTTCATACTGTTAACAGTTTTTAGAAAATTCTGCTCAGTTTTAGGTAGATCTTAGTTAAAAGAACCCCAAAGCAATGAAAAACATATTATTGGTAATATATATATCACAAAATTCAAAGGCAAAATGTACTGGTAAGACTGCCTCCTTAATAAATGTATTTAGCAAGGCATACACTCTATCTGAATTCATGTTGCACTGTATTATGTAAATTTGTTTGAGACTGATTGCTCAAACTTTGATGACCTTTACTTTAGACTGTATAAACTGGAGGCTAAATGACTATTGCTGTTATGGTTGTGTCTAATTATAACTAACGAGCATAACCTTAATTTGTACTTCCTTTCACCCTTTGCATGTAGAGACAACATACTGGTTAATAATAACAGTAAAGAATCTAAAAGCTTTCTATCTGAAGGGACCTTGCAAAATCTAACAGTCCTCTTCTAAAAATAAGCATGGAGAAAGATAACAGCAGCGATTCACTGCTCTTCCCTGTTAACATTCTTCAAAGGAACCACCCTTTAGAAAAGTCTTCCCATCTCTGAACTATCTCATTAATTGACATGTTTTCTTTGATATAAATTTAACATAGCACAAGCACACTAAAAAGACAACAAAGGTTTGCATGAAATTTTGCTCATTCTATGAAATTCATTACATAGCCTCTAAAGATTGAAAGTTTCAAAGATTTTACTGAGGTAATGGAAAGTTGTAACAGACATGTGATTTCAGTTTAATGAACTGAAAAAACTAGTATGCAACAATATGACCTTCTATCATAATTAGAATTGTTTGAAGAAGGAGTTAATAATCTTTCATATTATACCAGAAAAAAATCCATTCTCTGCTAGGCAACAATGTGATAACTGCACGTAAGACATTCTTACCTCTCTGTCCACAATATAAACAGAAAAAAATCATAAGAAACTGTCTTTGTTCAAGAGGTTTTATATATATATATATATATATATTATAATGTGAAGATAGTTATGTTTCCTATAAATGAAATGCAAGAATTTTGTTATAAGTCTATGAGACAAAGTATGGTAAAATATTTTTATATTGGAACAATTATTAAGTAATTTAGACTACACTTTGAGGACTCAGTGAAGATGCCAAGCAACAGTGTATGAATATTTGGCATTATCATAAAAATGTTCAGCAAAAATGATAGAATTAAGTTAGGATAAAATTGACAGAGACAAATAAATGGATTGTCCAGTAATACTTTTTGTGTGGTTCGCAGAAAAAATAAATAAAGTAATAATAGGAAAGACATTAAGACAATAACAAGATATAAATGTCTATTGCCAGACACAGGGTTTCCCACATCCTTAAGAGAAGCAGTCCCAAGTCATGTTTCCTCACTGCCTAATGTAACGTGTCCTCTAAGATACTCAAACTGCAGCATGATAGAAAGAATACCTGATTTGGAGGCTTGGACCATGGAGAATGCCAGTTCAAAACCCTAAAGTTAGAACATAACAAGTAATGCAGGAATCCATAGAGGCCCATCACACATGAAAGTCTTTTCTTTGCAGATTACTGTCATAAAAACTTTCCCCAAGCACATAGTTAGTCTATCAGTAACCACAAGACACAATCAACAGTCATGATACCATGCAAAGAGAGATTTAGAAACAAGCTGGATATGCTAAAACACAGTGTATAATTTTTCTTTGACTGAAATCCAAGGGCTCAGGGCAAAATTAAATTCACTATGGACCAAACTTATTTTATTCTCTTAGTTAAACTTTTTTGTCACCTGTAGTGTTCACTTAGACTATAGATATATTGAATATATTCATGTAAAAAATATGGTATCTAATTACAGTTAAAAAGTGATACAGAAACATAATCATGTAGTAGATTCAGAATGGGGATATTAAGACCTTAAAAAATTTAATAAGTTAGAAATACCTGGATGTGACTCCCTGATTTTTTCCTGCCTTTCCTAAAATGTGAATGCCATGGCTTCAATATTTTTTATTACTTTAAAAAATAGCACTCCAAATTCCCACTCCCTCTTCTCCACACACTCCCATTCCACTACCTTCACACACCCTTCCACCCCACTCCCTCAAATCCTAAAAGAAGGCAAGGCACCCTGCCCTGTGGAAAGTCCAAGGCCCTCCCTACTAGATCTAGGTTGTGCAAGGTATACATCCAAAGAGAATAGTATCCCAAAAGACCTGTGCGTGCAGTAGAGACACATCACAGTGCACTGTCAGAGGCTCCTCAGTCTGCCCCAACTGCCAACCACATTCAGAGGGACTAGTTTGATCCCATGTTCATCCATTCCCATTCAAAGTGGAATTGGTGAGCTCCCATTAGCTCAGGCAAACTGTCTCATTGGGTGAATCCCTTATGGTCTTGACTTTCTTGCTCATAATCTCCCTCCTTCCAGTCTTCAACTGGACCTTGGGAGCTCAGTCCAGTGCTCTGCTGTGGGTTTCTGCCTCTGTTTCCTTCTGTTGTTCGATGAAGGTTCTATGGTGATATTTAAGATAATCATCAGTCTGACTACAGAGCAAGGACATTTCAGGCACCATCTCCTCTATAGCTTAGGGTCTTAGCTGGAGTCATCCTTGTAAATTCCTGGGAGACAGGTTTCTTGCTAACCCCATAATGGCTCCCTCAATCAAGTTATTTCTTTCCTTGCTCCCATATCTGACCTTCCTCCATCTTGACTATTTCATTCCCACAAATTCTCCTCAACTTTCCCCTTCTCCCATATTTCTACCCCCTTCCACATTCTCCTAAATTTTGTCAGGTCATCTTGTATGTTTCCAGTTTTTAGGTGTGTCTATATAATTTCTCTTTGGGTTCACCTTATTACTTAGCTTCTCTAGGATCATGAACAATAGGCTGAATGTCTTTTGTTTATGACTAATATACTCTTATGAATGAGTACATACCATATTCATTTTTTGGGGGGTGGTCTAGGTTACCTCACTCAGGATAGTGTTTTCTATTTCCACCCATTTGTATGCAACATTCAAGATGTCTTTTTTTTTTTTACTGTTGAGTAGTACTCTAATGTATAGATGTGCCACACTTTATCCATTCTTTAGTTGAAGGACATCTAGGTTGTTTCCAGGTTCTGGCTATTCCAAATAATACTGTTATGAACAAAGTTGAGCAAATTCTTTTATATTATGATTGAGCATCTTTTGGGTATATTCCCAAGATTGATATTGCTGGATACTGAGGCAGGTTGATTCTCAATTTTCTGAGAGACTGCCAAACTTATTACCAAAGTGGTTGCACAAGTTTGGATTTCCACAAGCAGTGGATGAGTATTCCCTTTACTCCACATCCTCTGCAGCAAAAGTTATTGTTGTGATTTTGATCTTAGCCATTCTGAGAAGTATAAGATGGTATCTCGAGTTATTTTGATTTGCATTTCCCTAATATCTAAGGAAGTTGAACATGTCCTTAAGTATCTTTTGGTCATTTGAAATTCTTCTGTTGAGAATTCTCTGTTCATACACCAATTTTTAATTGAGTTATTTAGAATTCTAATGTCTACTTTCTCAAGTTCTTTAAATATTTTAGAGATCAGTTCTTTGTCTTGATGTGGGGTTGGTGAAGATCTTTTCCCATTCTGTAGGCTGCTTTTTTGTCTTATTGAATGTGTCCTTTGCTTTACAGTTTCAGTAGGTCCTATTTATTTATTATTGCTCTTGTTGTTGGTGCTACTGAGGTTTATTTAGGAAGTGATCTCCTGTGCCTTTGCATTGAAGGCTACTTCCTACTTTCTCCTCTATCAAGTTCAGTGTGGTCGGATTTATATTAAGGTCTTTAATCCACTTGAAATTGAGTTTTGTGCATGGCGATAGATATGGATCTATTTTCATTCATCAACAGGTTGATATCTAGTTATGCCAGCACTATTTGTTAAAGATACTTTCTTTTCCCATTGTATAATTTTAGCTTCTTTGGCAAAAATCAGGTATTCATAGGTGTGTGGATTAAGATCCAGGTCTTCAGTTCGATTCCATATGTCAACGTCTTTGTTTTTTATGCCAATACCAAGCTGTTTTTATTACAGCGTTTCTGTAATAGAGCTTGATGCCAGGGATGGTAAAGCCTCTGAAAGTTCCTTTATTGTATTGGATTATCCTGGATTTTTTATTTTTCCACATGAAGTTGATTACTGTTCTTTCAAGGTATGTGAATAATTGTGTTGAGATTTAATGGGGATTGCATTGAATCTATAGATTGCTTTTGGTAGGATTGTCGTTTTTACTATGTTGATCCTTTCTATCGAAGAACATGGGAGATTTTTTCCATTTTCTGGTATCCTCCTCAATTTCTTTCTTTAAAGACTTAAAGTTCTTGTCAAATAAGTCTTTCACTTTCTTGGTTAGTGTCACCCCAAGATATTTTATTCTTTGTGCCTTTTGTGAAAGGTGATGTTTCTCTCTCAGCTTCTTTATCCTTTGTGTACAAGAGAGCTAACATTTTTTTTAGTTGATCTGCCACATCAATGAATGTGTTTATCAGCTTTAGTAGTTCACTGGTTGAGCTTTTGAGATGGCTTTTGTACACTATCATATCATCTACAGATAATAAAAGTTTGACTTCTTCCTTTCCAATTTGAATCCCCTTGATCTTCTTTTGTTATTTGTTATATCTTATTGCTATTGCTAAAACTTCAAGAACTATGTTGAAGAAATATGAAGAGTGGAAATCCTTGTCTTGTTCCTGATTTCAGTGAAATTATTTTGAGTATCTCTCCATCAAATTTGATGTTAGCTGTCAGCTTGCAGTATACTGCTTTATTATATTTAGAAATGATCCTTGTATGCCTAATCTCTCTAAGACCTTTATCGTGAATTTTGTGTGTTGAATTTTGTCAAATGCTTTTTCAGCATCTAATGCAATGATCACATGTTTTATTTTCTTACAGTTTGTTTATATGACAGATTACATTGATTGGTTTTCATATGTTGAACCAGCTTGGCATCTCTGAGATGAAGTCTACTTGATAATGTCGAATGGTGCTTTTGATGTGTTCTTGGACGCAGTTTGCCAGTATTTTGTTGATAATTTTTCAGCCATGTTCATGCTTGAGATTCGTCTGCAATTCTCTTTCGTGGTTGAGACTTTGAGAAGTTTTGGTATCAGGGTAACTGTAGCCTCACAGAAAGAGTTAGACAATGACCCTTCTGTTTCTATTATGTGGAACACTTTGAGCAGTATAGGTATTAGCTCTTTTTGAAATTTCTGGTAGAATTCTGCATTAAAACCATGTGACCCCGGGCTTTTTTTGTTATTGCTGTTGTTGTCGTTGAACAGTTTTTGATGACAGCTTTTATTTCCTTTTGGTTTATAGGTCTTTAAATTGCTTACCTGGTGTTGACTTGATTTTGGTATATGATACGTATTTTAAAAAGTCCATTTCTTTTACATTTTCTAATTTTGTGGATTATAGGTTTTTGTAGCAAGACCTAATGATTCTCTGAATTTCCTCAATGTCTGTTGTTATGATCCCATTTTTGTTTATAATTTTGTTAATTTGGATGTTCTCTCTCCACGTTTTGATTAGTTTGGTTTGTCAATCTTGTTGTATTTCTTAAAGAATCAGCTCTTTGTTTCATTGATTCTTTGTATTATTTTCTGTTTCTATTTTGTTGATTTCAGCTCTCAGTTTGATTATTTCCTGTCTTCTACTTCTCCTGGGTGAGTTTGCTTCTTCTTTTTGTTTTCCTACAGTTTTCAGGTATGCTGTTAAGTTGCTAATGTGAGCATTCTCCATTTTCTTGATATGATCACTTAGTGCTATGAACTTTCCTCCTAGCACTGCTTTCATAGTGTCCCATTGGTTTGGATATGACGTGTCTTCATTTTTTGCTGAATTTCAGGAGGACTTTAATTTCTTTATTTCTTCCTTGACCCAGAGGTTGTTCAGTGGTTGACTGTTCAGTTTTCCATGAGTTTGCAGGCTTTCTGGGAATAGTATTATTGTTAAATTCTAAATTTACTCCATGGTGATCTTTTAAGAAACAGGGGTTACTCCATTTTTTTGTATCTGTGGATGTTTGCTTTGTTACCACATATAGTCAGTTTTGGAGAAGTTTCCATGAGTGCTCAGAATAAGGTATATTATTTTGTGTTTGGGTGGAATGTTCTATAGATGTCTGTTAACTCCATTTGATTCACTGCATCTGTAGTTCTATTATTTCTCTGCTAAGTATCTATCTGGTTGACCTATCCATTTGCAAGGGAAGAATGTTGATATCTCCTACTATTAGTGTGTGTGGTTTGATGACTGCCTTGAGTTCTAGAAGTGTTTCTTTTACATAAGTGGGTGCCTTTATATTAGGAGCATAGATATTCAGGATTGAGACTTCCTCCTGATGAATTGTTCCTGTTATGAGTATAAAGTGTCCTTCTCCATATCTTCTGATTGCTTTTAGTTTGAAATCAATTTCATTAGATATTAGGATAGCCACACCTGCTTGTTTCCTAGATTCATTTGCTTGGAAAACCTTTTCCCAACCCTTTACTATGAGGTAGTGTCTGTCTTGAAGGTTGAGGTGTGTTTCTTGTAAACAGCAGAATGCCGTATCCTGTTTTTGTATCCATTCTCTTAACCAGTGTTTTTATAGGTGAATTCAGTCCATTGATATTAAGCGATATTAATGCCCAATGGTTGTTAATTCCGGTTATTTTATTTATTTATTTATTTATTTATTTATTTATTTATTTATTTATTTTGGTGGTAGTGTTTGTGTGTTTCCCTTCTCTGAGTTGTGCTGGTGGAGGGTTGTTAGATATCTGTGCTATTGTGGGTGTTGCTGGTTTCTTTGGGTTGAGGTTTTTCTTCTAGCACTTCCTGTAAGGCTAGGCTTGTGGATTCATTTTGCTTAAATCTGTTTTTGTCATGGAATATCTTCTTTTCTCCATTGATAGTGAAAGAAAGTTTTGCTGGGTATAGTAGTAGTCTGGGCTTGTATTCATGGTCTCTTACTGTCTGAAGCACATCTATCCAAGACCTTCTGGCTTTCATGGTTTCCATTGAGAAGTCAGGTGTAATTCTGATAGGTATTCCTTTGTATGTTACTTGAACTTTTTCCATTGTAGCTCTTAATATTCTATTTTATTCTGTATGTTTTGTGTTTTTATTATTATTTTGCAAGGGCATGGGTTGGGGGATAACCCAGCCAAGGAAAATTCCCTGTTTTCTGACTAGAAAAGCCGAAGAAATTGGGGAGGGGCCTCTGGGTTTTGTCCCACTGGCGAGGTCCCAGAGAATGGGGCTTCTGGCTGTCCGAACCAGTGGCTGCTGACTCCCCTTTTTCTCCCCATGGCTTCAATACTTTTATATGTTCCTCTTTCCCTTTTGTAAAATGTTATATATATGTATACATATATCTAATATATAAGTATATTTGCATATATATATCCAAGATATATTTCATATATTTCAAAAATTACATTGTCTAGTTGCTTTTATTATAAAAAATTGACTTACAATATTTATTCTCTAGAATTTGTTATGTAAATATATAAGAATGCAAAATTTGACATTCAAAACCCTCACTCAGAAAGCATGTTCATATTACATTGAATCCCACATTATGAATAGATCATTTCACTTGTTAATTATGTCATCAGTAAATATATGAACTCCATTGATATTTTATTTCTGAAAGGTGTGATACTATGAAACTTTTTATACATGTGTTATAGTACATATGAGTAAAGTTTCTCTAAGATATACCATGCAAGCCGGGCAGTGATGGTGCACGCCTTTAATCCCAGCACCTGGGAGGCAAAGGCAGGTAGATCTTTGTGACTTTGATGCCAGCCTGATCTACAAGAGCTAGTTCCAGTGCAGGCTCCAAAGCTACAGAGAAACCCTGTCTCAAAAAACAAAAACAAAGAAACAAAAAATGATGTACCATGAAATGCTGGAGTTGTAGATCTTCAGTCTTTGTTATTCTTTCGTTTTACTGAGAGCAGGTTTGCTCTAGCTTTCTTTGTATTATTCTGAAAAGCACTGCAACAACAACATCAACAACAACAGTTAAACACAAAACCAATCCAGCAACAACAAGAAGGTCAACCTTGGTCGACAAGCATTTATTTCCACTTGCAAGATGCTGTCCATCATAAGAAGACTCTAGAGCAAGAAAGCAAAGCAGGAACATGGATCCAAGGAGTCAAGCAAAGCCTGAAGAGGGACACTGCTCTCTGTCTTGGTTCTTGTGTCATACTCAGTCAGCATTCTTAAATGACTCAGTCCTAACTAGTGTTGCCACATCCCACAGTGGGCTGGACCTTCTCCCATTAATTATCAGTCATGACAATGTACAACAGACAGGCTGACAGACCAATGTGGTGGAAGCAGTTCCTCAACTGAAGTTCTTTCTTCCCTGGTGTCTCCTGTTTGGGTTATGTTGACTAAAAACAACCCAGCACACCTGCCAAATTTGTTATACTTTCATTTATATAAAACCTAAAAATAAGCACACCTGTGTGTGCATGTGTTTTAATTACTTTTGATGGTACAAACTTTTATACATAGGGAACTCTTAGCAAACGATTCATATTTTGGTTTAGAACTAAAAGCTTTTCAGTATTATTTGTGTTTTGGCATTTTTTTTGCAAAAATATTTATCCATAACAATTGCCAATAATGTTTTACTAGCTTGATGACAATGTTCCTATTGATGTTAATAATTAAATATGTATTCTCCAGATTAATCATGTTTTATTTATATTAGCTTCACACATCCTTTTTAATTTATAAATCCTATGCTGTACAGTATTTTTCTGTTTCTTCTATCAGTTCTTTGAATATTTCGTAATATATATTGATTATATTCACCCTTCCCACAGATTCATCCCCCATTACCTACCTATGTTTTCTTTCTTCCTTTTAAACACATAAAGCTACATTCCTGCTGTTCATATATTTTTGCAAATGTGATCTTCCCGTGTAGTGGAGTTAAATTTAAGCAGACCATATTCTATAGAAAATTGACTATTCCTCTCCCAATATCTTTGAATTGTCAATAGCTCCTTTTGGCTTACAGAGTGAGAGCTTATGCATAGTTACACACACACGTCTGGGAATTTGTCTGGCTTGAGGCTGCACAGGTCTTGTGAATGCTGTGACAACTAAGAAAACTTTATATGTGCAGTTGTTCTTCTTTGTCTGGAATATATTACAGACCACAGAAAATGTGCAGTCATTCACTACCTGTGCCTCATAAAATGATACTGTCCCTCATCTACATAATCCTTGAGCCTAAGAGGTGGATTTGTGAAATATGTGCCCCATTTATAGATGACCATTCCACAGTCACTGTGCTTGAACACTGACCTGTTGGGATTCTCTACATAAATTACTATATGCTGAAATTGCAACTTGTCTAATGAGGGTTAAAAGATACACTAGTCTGTACATATGTGTTCTAAGTAGCAAATTAATAACTATGCTAGGGCCTATGACATCTCAAGACACCATGTCTTTGTCCTGACGATAGTGTTACTTGTAGGTTTCAATGTTTAGCTAGAGTGGGTCTTACATCTAATCAGAAAGGAATTGTTTGCTCCTATAGCATTGGTGTCACTGTTATCTCAGTGGGCATGTGTTGACATGATTATCATTATGTTAGCTTATAAATTTCACAGTTAGAAAAGACTGATGACTACTTCTCTTTCCTGTTGAATTCATTATATCTTCCAGCACTGTGAAAGACAGATAATAGAGATGAAGCTTCCAGATGAACAACAACTTGATTTTTTTTATGTTCTGTGACTTAAGTACATGTTGTCTTCAGCAGTAGGATTTTTATAATCAATTTCTGGAGAATAACCAATAGTACTTTCAAAGGTCTGTAATATTGGGGGTTTTGTGAACACTCAACTAACACAAAAGAAATAAATGACTGAGTCCTGACATCAGAGCTTTTATTTGTTAATCTTTGGAGTACACTAGAACATCATTGCCCCATCATAGAGTGATTGCATTTAAACTTTTTATTTCCCTCTCTTTTTTTCTTTTATTTAAAGTAGATTCTTTTTGTATACAATATATCCTGATTATAACTTCTCCTCCCAATTCCTTCCAATATCCCCATCCTTCCGGAATCACTAGTTTTCTTGTTCCCTTAGAATGGAGATAACAATCAAACAAAACAAAATACAATATAATAAGATAAAGCAAAAAACTATCATATCAAAGTTTGAGAAGGCAACCAACAAAACTAAGAGTCCTCAGAGCAGACACATGAATAATAGAACCCACTGAGTGTTTTCACACTCTGGAATCTCATAAAAGTACTGAATTAATAGCTATAACATATATGCAGAGGACACAGTACTAACCCATATATGTCTTGTGCTTGCTGCTTCAGCCACTGAGTTCATATGAACCTGTTTAGTTTATCGTTTGCAGGACTCTCTGAGCTCTGAGGGCAGAGACTAATGGAGACATCCCGTGTATAGCTGTGTGTTACAAAGAATATCTCTCAGTGTAATGTCTCTGGCTGAGAGTCTTATCATATGTCCCCATATGTTGATGGAGGAAACTTTTGGGATGGTGATTGGATAAGGCACTAATCCATGAGTACAGCAATATGTCATTAGGAGGTCTTTTATTTTTAGTTTTGTGTTTGTTGGTTGGTTTTAGACCAGAAGTGTTTGGCTTTACCCTAGGTCACTGGACTATCTAGTCTCTGATTCTTGGTTATCCAAGAAATGTAGAGTATGAGTTCCGTATCATGGGCTTCAAGTCAAATTAGAAATTGTTTGAAACTCACACAAGGTCTGCTCGAACATGGATCTACCATGTCTTGCAGGCAAGAAGGATTGTAGATCAAAGGTTTTGTGGCTGAGCCGGTATTTAGTTTCTCTTTTGGATAACCTGCAGAGTACCTTCCCACATCAAAGACATTAGAATGCAGGATGAAGGGTTCATGTAGGCACAAGCTGTGCTTTTCAATGTTCAATGAGTTGTATGGGTTTTCTCTTTAAAAATGCTCTCCTACCCACTGGTTCATTTGCAGAAAGCAGTCCATTGCCTTAGCAATTCTTTGGGTTGTTTTGAAGTTTCCATGGGATCTTGTAGAGTCTGGAAGAGGGAGATCTGTGGGATCTACATGAGACTTAAGAATTAGATTTGATATTAGAGAAGAGGACAAGAGAAGTTCTGTAGGCAGCCTTCCTGATTTTCTGTCAGGTGTGGCCTGTGGATTGGCAGGAGTAGAAGGGAGATGGGATAAAGTGACAGGTGGTTTATGGAGCTTAGGATGGAATTGTCAGTGCGATCCACATGAAATGTGGGCAGGAGGAAGGAAGATTGCAGCAAGTGTTTTATTGCAGTGCTAGGGACAAGACCTTGGGGTGTGCCTTTGGGGAGAAGAAGGAGAGATAAAGGTCTTCATTGGCTAACCTGTTTCCCTGTCCTGCTTAGCTGGTATGATCCCAGTGAATGTGTGTTGGTTTTGGAAGCTGGAATGGGGTAACGAGCTGGGAGAAAGAAGTCTGGTAGAGTTGTTATTGGGTCAGGTAGAAAGGGAGACTGCAGGAAGATTTCTGCTACAGAGTTGGAAATGAGACTGGGACAGACTGAAACCCAAAGAGAAAACAAAAAGCAACACTGTGAAACCAATCAAAACAATCAAAAAACCATTTAAACACTTTATAGATGTGTGTGTAGATATACACAGTAATAGCATTTTGTATAACTCTTTTGAGAGATGTTTAACATGTTATTCTTCCCTATATTCCCTTTGTTAGCATCCACAAAAACCTGGGCCCACCTCAGGAGGACCTGACAGAGTATGTCATACCTGCCCTCAGGGCAGGCAGTATTTTCTCTCTTTTTTCTTTACTTTTTTGTTTGTCACAAGCATAAATCTGACCCATTAAGTTAAAACCAGTTATTGTCAATCTGGGGGACTCTGGGTAAAACATTTTTCCACAAACTTACAGCTTGGATCCAACTTACGAGGTAGATTCTATACCAGTGTCATTGTAGTAATAAATCAGATATATCCATTAGCCAACCCTCAAATGGTGCGGGAGAATTGTCTCTATTCTTTCAGTCATGTTTTAAATAAATGCTGGTTGGCCAGGAAGGAAGTATAGGCAGGTCAACCAGACAGGGAGTAGAGGTTGGGCAATGAGAACAGGAGAATTCTGGGAAAGAGGAAGCCCATTCCTTGCACTCCTGCCCAGATTACCGAAGAAGCAATATGTAACCTGCCCCGCTGAGAAAGGTACCAAGCCGTGTGGCTAACATAGATAAGAATAATGGGCTGGTATACATTATAAGAGCTAAGAAGAAGCCTGAGCTAGTGGACCAATCAGTTTATAACTTTATGGAGATCTCTGTATGATTTTCTCTGGGACTAAATGGCTGGTGGACTGGGCAGGACAAAAACCCCAATGAGCCCGGCTCTCCTACTACACTCAAATGCACAAAGATCTAGAGAATATGGCATTTTAAATGTTTAATTAAGAAGACTTTTTGTAATAGAGAGGCAGGTCAGCTCCTAGCACCACCCCCATTTCCTCCAAAGTTGATGAATTAGTGCAATAAAATCTCCACCTAGATCTTGCTTAATACGTTGCAGTGCTCACCACTAAGCAAAACGGTTTTTCACCTCAACTGTTGCTAAGATCCTCTTCCTACTGTTGACAATGGGACACTGGAATTGACTGCCTTATTTTGCATAGACAACAGATAGTTTTGATACAAATATTTTCTATCCTACTGGTCCTTCTTGACTGGGTTTGCTCTATCTACCTGTTCCCGAATCTGCTTATAACATAACGACAATCAAGTTTACTGTTAGTTATATACTCCTTGTTTTTTTTTTCATTCAGACTTCTAATTAACTAACTCTTGCATCTTAAATTAATTCATTTCTATTAGTCTATATATTGCCATGTGGCTGTGACTTACCAGTAATGGTCTGGCATCTTTCTCCTTCAGCAACCACATGCCATCTCCTTGATTCTACCTACTCTATTTCTATCTCTGTTTTGATTTCCCATCTGGGTTTACTCTACTAAGTCATTGGCCTAAACAGCTTTCTTCATCAACCAATAAAAACAACACATATACAGAAGGACATCCCACATCATCTCCCCTTTTCTAATTAAAAAAGAGATTTTAATTTTAACATAGTATAATTACATATATAAAACAATTATCACGAAAGAATTGCATTTACAATATTTAGTCTATTTGTATCTTGCAAAATTAGTGAAAATATTCTATTATAGCTTTGTGAGCCTAAAGTTTCATATCTAATTTTTTTTATCATAACTAAGGAAAACAATAACTAACGGTCTTTAACTCCATTTAAAACCCCAGAAGGATATAATATTAGCTAATTAAACAAGAAGTGCATTTAAACAACGTCCAAAACTTAGAATTGACAAAGACATCTTGCTGCCTGCACAATCCTCCACAGTTACTCTGAAATGTTGGGGCATCTCCATATTTGGCATCCAATAATTGCAAAATGAACTCTCATTAGATCAGTCCCCTTGTATCAGTGGGTGATCGCACCCCTCGCGGTCCTGAGGTTTTTTTTTTTCATGTTCTTCCTCCTTCTGCTCGTCATTTGGACCATAGGGGGCTCAGTCCGGTGCTCCAATGTGGGTCTCCATCTGTATCGCCATCCATCGTCGGATGAAGGATCTATGGTAATAAGCAAAATCTTCATCAGTATGGTTATAGGCCAAGGCCAGTTCAGGCAGCCTCTCCTCTGTCCAGAGAACAATCTGGGGATCTCTCCTTGGACCTGGGATCCCATTTATAATCAAGTCTCTTGTAAACCCTAAAATGACTCCCTTAGTTGAGATATATTCTTCCCTGATCCCATATCCATCCTTCCTCCCTCCCCCCATCTCAGTCCCCCGAGTTTTCCCCATTCCTCCCCTACTCCCTTCTCTCTAATCCTTTCCCCTTCCAACAACCCTCCCACCCCCCCCCCCCCATGCACCCGAGGTTACCTGGGACTCTTGTCTATTTCCAATCTCCAGGAGGATAAGTATATGATTTTCTTCAGGTTCACCTTCTTATTTAACTTCTCTAGGATCTCGAATAATAGGCTCAAAGACCTTTAATTATGGCTAGAATCCACTTATGAGTGAATACATACCATATTCTTCTTTTTGGGTCTGGTTTACCTCACTCAGTAAAGCGTTTTCTATGTCCATCCATTTGCATAATGAGAGTTCACCAAGGCCAGTTGGACTGGGACTGAACAAGTATGTGATGATCCAACCAGATTTTCTGAATGTGGCCAGATTCTCTGAATGTGGCTGGCCCGGAGCCTTTCTGAAAAGCCATTGACAATGACACTGGGACTTGTTTCCTCTGCATATACTGGATTTTTGGGATCCAGTCTGTTTGGATACTCACCTTCCTGGACCTGGAGGGAGTGGGGAGAAACTTGAACTTCCCACAGGGCTGGAAGCCCTGACTGCTCTTAGGGATGGAGAGGGAGGAAGAAGGGGAGGGGGGGAGTGGGAGGGTGTTGGGAGGAGGGGCGGAAATGGAAACTTTCATAATTTAATAAACTTTGAAAAAGAAAAAGAATATTAACAAAAAAAATAATTGCAAAATGAGACTGTTCCTATCAGCTGTCTCTTTTTATCATATGTTCCCCTCTAGAACTGGGATTTAAAGCATGCACTCCTGGGATTAAAGGCATACACTGCCTGGTTTCTAAGACAATGAGTGTGGCGACTAGAATAAAAGTACGTGTTACCACTACCTTGTCTGTAAGGCTGACAAGTGGTGCTGTTTTACTCTCTAATCTTCAGGCAAGCTTTATTTATTAAAATGCAAATGAAATGTCACTACAAGGTAGGCTTGTATTCCTACAAGCTCCTAACCCACAGGATCTTCTAAAGTCTGACAGGCCTAGACCTCAGCAGAAGACTGATGTTGCTCTCAGTGACCATGGAGGGCCCTGAGTGGCTGTTCAGGTGGCCATCAATTTTAGGAAGTCAATTTGGGTTCACTTCTAATATATTAGAACAACTCCAGACAAGTACTTTCAATCAGCAACCAAAGTGTCCACCACTTTTCTCTGGTCTTGACAACCCCGCCCTTTATTACCAGTACCCATGGAAAATGATTTTTCCCATAAATTTGATCTTGTCCTCTTCTCTGTCAAAATCTTTCAAGTTCAGTAGGGACCAGATAGTCTCACATAACCTGGACAGTAGTGAAACAACCAGCTTCCCTAGGATGTGGCAAGCACCCCACTTTTCTCAGTTCCCCCAAAGACGGTTGATGCCCCAAATCAGCAGAAAGTAGTCTCAAGAACTCAGCACCCTCATTTATCTAACCTGCCGGGCCTAATTCCTGACTTTTTTTTTAAATAAATAAGTTGGAAGGAACGTTAGGATCCATACAACCTTGGCCCCACTCTATGAAGACCTGACAGAGCTTATCATGCTTGCATCCAGAGTAGGCAATATTCGGTCTGTTTAAAAGGTGAAACTCTCCCTACTTATTTTTCTTCTTTTGCTTTCTCTCTCTGCATTCCTTGTCTCTCTCTTTTCTTCTTTTCTTTTCTTTTCTCTTCTCTCCTCTCCTCTCCTCTCCTCTCCTCTCCTCTCCTCTCCTCTCCTCTCCTCTCCTCCCCTCCCCTCCCCTCCCCTCCCCTCCCCTCCCCTCCCCTCCTCTCCTCTCCTCTCCTCTTCTCTTCTCTTCTCTTCTGCTGCTCCTATCCCCAGAGGACAATCTCTTCTCTCCCTATTTCCTTTAACCCAATTAACTCCTCACTTAAGTTCTGTCTTAATGGCATATTTGTCTGTTCCTCACTTATTTTGGGCTCTCATCCACTGCCAAGGAATTATTTGTGTGAAATCATTACACCTTTCTTTACTTTGCCTCCCTATCCAGTATCCCATTTAGCCATCCTTTTACATTATTAACCTTTAACTTTACATTCCTATCTCTTGTCCCTTGAAATCTCCCTCCACAACCCCTTGCTTATGTCTTTATTTCAATGGATATTCCAAATGGAAAACATATATCTCAAGTTATAAAGATAATATTCACATTTGAGATCAAATAAGGAACATTAGTTTGGACCTGGGCTACCTCACTCAGAATAATTATTTCCAGCTCTATCTACGTACATGTAAATATAATTTTATTTATAAGAGTTGAATAATATTCTTTTTCTTTAATCTTATAACATTTTCATTATCTGTTAATCACCTGTTGGACATCCAGGCTGTTTTCATTCATTGGTTATTTTGATTTGTTTGACCACAGTTATAATCATTTCTCTCAAGTCTTTGGAAGTTCTACCATACCATTGTCATTCAAGGACATTAGTATGGGATTTACTTTTGTTGGTGGTTTTTGTTTAGTTTCTTGTTTGTTTTATTCTTTGAAGAGATATGCTATTTTGGGTTTACAAGGTTGATTGGATTCTTCACATTGGTTTTATTTCTGGGTTGATGTCTGTAGACTAGGAGTTGGTTTATTACTTGCTTTAATCTTCCTTCATCCTTTCTTCTTTCATCAGAAGTGTTTGTACTGCTCATGAGCGTATATATTCATAACAGAGATGAGAACCTTATTTTCCTCTGTTTTTCCAGTATTTAAGGTGACAGTTGTGTCCCAAGTACTCTGTTTTTTTTTTTCTCAAAATGGTGCCTTTGGTACCTGTGTTAAGAACCTTACAAGATTCCCTATGGACTACCCCTGTATATCAAGACTGGATGGCGAATCTGGAGTGTCTCTTTCAGGCATCTAGAAAGGCTCTGAGTCTTCGGATTATAAATTATTACTTGGAAGTTGCTAGGGAGAATTATGTTTGGATTTGGTTCTTAGTCACTTGTGGCAGCTAACTGCTGCATAGTTTATGATATTATTTAATATAGAAAAAGTCTTAATAGTATTGTTATTTTTATTGTATTATATTGTGAGATACTTTTTTATCATGTATGTTTTAAATATATTTGAGAAAACATTGCTTACCAAAAAGTCATAAAGCCAGACATTATCAAGGGACACAATACTACCTTTAAAACTAAGCAACTTTGTCTGCTATTAGGTTATAATTTCTGTTAGAATGACATCTATAATTATTTTTCCTGTAAGAATGTTCCATTATTATTTAATTAAAAAGTTTCTACAGTCCCTAGAAATCTTTCTAGTATCCATCTGCAGTTGGACTATAAACACATATGTTTGTTTCTGTCTTCTCTAAAGTATTTTAAGAAATGTATTCTTTAAGGAATTACCTAGTTAATATTTTCATATTCTCTGACAATAACTACTAATTGTAACTGGTTTCTGATGGTTTAAATTTGCTTCTTCTCTTTCACATTGATTTTTATCATAGAATAGGCCTAAACATAATTAACCTTTTTGGATATGGAACCAAATAGAATCATATTTTTTTTCTTTACTACTTTGGAATGCAGTCTGTACTTAAGTTTGTTAATGTATGATTGAAATTTATTCTTATTGTTGATGTATTTGTTGGATCAGGTTCCCCATGATCAGTGAATCTCTGACTTAGAATGACCATTTTGTTTTTGGTAATGTCTAGTTTCTATGCTAAGAAATTTCTTTGATGAGGAATGGGAGCTACATTTATCTGAAGGTATAAGAAAGTTTTAGAGTATAGTAAATGATTATGCTGATCTATAAAATTGGTGGTAGTAGGTTCTCCTCTATGATTCATGATCCCACTAGCCCAAATAGTTGCCTAGGCATCTAGAACCTGCATGATTTCCTTCTTGTTGAGCAATTTCCTGGTCCAATTAAATAGGTGTTGGCTAACACCAAGATTTGAATACAGCTATTGCATATTTAAGGTTATTTAATTGTGCCAACCATTGTAGTTGTAAAACTTTAGACAACTTAAAACTACTGAGAGAAGGAGAATTAGTCTCTCTGATTGAGTTTCTTCATTGGCTCTTGAGTGAAAAATTCTCAGCACTGAAATCACACAAAGCAATAAAATTCACATATTTAGGTTATATTTATACATACATAGGAACATATGTATATATATTCACACATATATAAATATATATTCAAAGAAAATGACACCACAGATTTAAGAGCTAGTAATGGGTGACAAGGGAGAAGTTGGGGATAAAAATTCAAAAGTGAATTTTAAGTAATAATATGACAAATAAATACATAGTGCTAATTACTTCAATTTTTCTATTTTTCTAATAAATTGAGTAATAGATCCTGGTTTTAAATAAGGTTTTGGAAACATGAAACCATACAAACACAATAAAAAAGACTTAAAATTTATTATTTTGTAAAATACATTTTGAAAAATCTTGAAGGATACATGCAGCAATGCTTGCACTTAAATCTTTCAATTTAAAAACTTTACACTAAGTTTTTATTGATGTATAACAGTGGAAAATATGATTTTTAAGAGGAAACTGTATCCAAATCTGTATTTAAGAGGAGATCTGTATCCAAAGTGGGAATTTCTGAATTTTGCATGCTTTGATTTCTATCCAGGTAGAACAAGAAGCAATGCTCTCCCTGGTTAGATTTCTTTTCAAATACTTTTTATTTTGCCTTGCACAGTTGTGCCTGCTTCTTTTGCCCAGCTGGCTATCACAGCTTGATTGAATTCTAGCCCATCAAGTCTCACAGTTTTCCTCTACACTTAATTAAGACTATTTAAATGAGCTTGTTTCCTATACTTGAGAAAAGTTTATAGACACTCTTTACTGTCTTTTTCAGGGTCTTCTTCCAACTGCTATTGAATCCCTCCTTTTCAGAACTTTTCTGAATGTGGTAAACTATTTCTCACATTTTAATTGTGCTAGTATTGTTGGTTCTAGTTTGGAGACAGGATTCACAAAGCCCAAGATGGACTGAGATTCACAATGTAGATGTGTATGGGGTTGCTTACAGGGAATTAGCGATCAAATCCAGGGCTTCATAATGTGTTAGGCAAGCAGTGTGACCAGCCCATTATTTGCTTTTTTAGTTACATTTTATTTTGCAAATTAACCCCCTTTTAGGTGGGTAAAAGGGAATACCCTCACATTTGTCTGATATCTGTTTAGTCTCTTCATTTTGTTGTACCCAAGGATGCTTAGCAGTTCACTACATGGGTGTTAGTCTTAATTATTGCTCAGTGCCTTTAGAGTTATTCATGATAAGTATTTCCTAAACTAAGTTTTTCACTGGTGTTTTGTGTAGTAGATTTATAGTTTAAAGTTTTGCATATACTTTCTTTTATTCATTTGTTGAAACCTCACACTACCCTATAAATCATGGCCAAATTACTTGTCAGTGTATTTTTAGCTCTTTTTATTTGTGTTTTTCCTCATGTTTGTTGGGAACTTGAATGTCTCATGCTTAGTATATATCTTCTTTTGAAATGCTCCTTTTTTTGTACAATATGTTATGCTCACTTTTTACATGAGCACATTTTATTATGAATATCTTTCTTTTCTACTTGTACTACATCCAAGGTTGTTTTCATTTTAAAACACAGCATAAAAACTTTTTTAAAAAGAAAATAAATGAATGCAAGTCATAAGTCTATTATTTTTTATTAACATACTTTACTTTAAATGAGGTATAGTTGGTGATATTATGGTTAGTTAACAACAAAAATTGTTTAATTAGAGTTCTGGAATGTCTTTGTACCTAATTTAAAATAGATATATCTAACTCATTTGTCAAAAGCTTAGTTAGACATAACTGTTGGATGTTAGAAACAAACAGAAAAGTATTTATTAAAAAGATATTTAAAATGTTTATGGATAAGTACTCATTTGTATTCTGACATTAGTACTTAAAAAATTGACTTGCCATTACTTGATTCAATGGTTATTTTTAAAACAAAGTTTCCATAGAGATTTTTATCACAAGTGTTAAAAAATTACAAGTAAAACATATGCATTTGTTTTGCAACTGTAAGTCTGAAATAATCTGCTTACAGCAATGAAAATGTTCAGAACCTTACAGCTCAAAAGTTTTTAATGATGGTAGCACAGTAAAGTTGATGATTGTCTCCTGGAAACAACTTTAAAAGGGAAAAAGGAAATTCTCTCTGGGGGCACTGAAAATATACTGATCATTTTCTGATGGAGACAGAACATGGAGCATTTTTTTTCCATTTTTGAAAATTTCAGAACCATGGGAAGATGATGTATGCCTAAGACTTAACGCTTCTGGCTTCCACTACTCCTTGTGTTAAGCTCTTTTCTCAGAGCAAGGAGATGAAAACTAGTAGCTTTCTTGAGAGAAGCAGACTTGGATTCAGATGAGAAATAGAACTTTACCATCAAAGATTTATGGTAACTTAGAAAAAAAGGCAGTAAATCCTCCACAGCTTTACTAACAGAAGAGTTCAGTCTTCATTAGAATCTATATTATAAGTGTGATAATGTATAAATATAAAAAAGATGAGTAGTGTTCCCCATGTATTACTGGCTGACTAATAAACTGTATAAAGGCTGTTGAGAAAACAGATTCTTGGGGCAAAAATGAATAAATTACTGAGAGGGAAAGGTAAGTAAATCTGCCAAATTCTGCAGACACTTTAGTGTTTCTCCACACTGAATAGTTTAAGACTATTGTTAGTAGAAGTAATTGACTGAACAGTGGAGATATAGCAACAACCCTGAAGGAAAAGGTTGAATCACAGTTATGATAACTAAAGAAAATCACACATAACTTAACTGTCAGACCAAAAGAAGAAAACTGGTTCTGCAGTTTACTGACAACTTAAACCAAAAACTGTCATAAAATGTTTATGTTTAAGAGTTACCATTAAGTATATAAAGCATTTTAAATTTTATTTGTAACATTAATCCCATAATTCTAGCTCATCATAAACAAAGCAAATCAGCTCGTCAAGGACTGCCAAGAGAAAAATCATTTTCCTCCCAGAATGAGCTTCTGCATTGGTTGTCCACACTAAGTGAATAGTGTTGGACATTTTTACATAGGAACAAAGCTCAGTGGACTTTGTACGTTATATACCCATGTGGGAATGTGCATATAAATACATATATATGAATGTGTGTATATATTTATATATAGTTTATATATAAAGTGTTATATATATAGTTTATGTGTATGCATATACATAACTTAATAGCAATTAAAGAGCAGGTCATGATTTGGGAAGAAGGGACACAGAGACTGGAGAAGTAGAAGTGATGTAGATACAGTGCTTGTGTACGAAATTCTCGAGGAAACTATTAATACTACAGTAAACATCTGGATGAAAAACAAAAAGAAGCCAAACTTAAAGCCTCAGGGTCCAGAAACATGGTTAAAATTAACAAATGGACACTAAAACAAACAAACAAATAGGCAAATGAAACTGTGGAATCATATACTTGATATGTTGTAAGTAAAATAACTGTTTTTTATTTGGTAAAAACACTTTTATGTTATGTAAAAATAGGCTTTAACTAAAATCATTCACAAATGAACATCATACTGAAAAAATATGTTTAAGCTTTTAAAAGTACTAACAAAATTCCTCATATTGAGAGGAAGAGATTTCATATTTAAAAACTGATTTACTACAATGAGGAAATCAAAAAAGAAATATCTCTAAAAATATTAAAGAAAATATAAAAAATACATTTGCATATAGTTGTTGCTATTTATTTTAAGCAAATATATACTATATAATGACACAAGGGATGGATGCTATCATACTAACTCTAATAGTTGTTGCAGCATAGCAAAAAATTTACTCCTATATTAAATATATTGCTATATTTGTATAATAGGTAATCAAAGTAAAACTTTACAATAGTGCAAAAATAAAGTAAAATTTAAATAAAACACTAAAATTTTTATTGAACTAATGTTTATAGGATCTAGGAAGATATGAAAAGACAAAATAATTTAAAGACACACTCACTTTCAAGTGTATACCTAAACTAAATTTGTTGAAGTGTAGAGATTGCCTATAGAAACGAAAATGAATGAAATATTTGCCAAAAATATAAAATACTTTTTATATTGAAAAGCTCAATTAATATTAGAATCAAACAATGTAAAATATGGAAAAAACATTAAAAGATAACATTTTTATTAGACATGTTGTACTCTTAAATAAAGACTGTTACTAGAGACCAACAGACATTTCATCAAAATAGTAATAATAATGCATGAAAAGGGACAATGTAGTATTCATATGTGCTTTTATTATTAAAAGATATCCTTAGTAGTTGAAGTACACACACCATACAACAAAATGAACAACAGATATTTTAGAATGTAATTACATATATTAATAGTGGTTTTTCAATATTTAGACAGTACAAGTAGACAGAAAACCAAAATTATGTGATGAGAAATCATGTTAGAAGCATAAATTGACATTTGTTTCTTTCCACAAAGTCAAAATTTATTGAGTAACAATACAGTCTTTAAGTGATGTCAATTTTATTGTCAGCAATTTGCAAAAATGTCTAAATTCCCTTAGAGAGTAACACAGATAAAAAAAAAAAAACAAATTCCACGTAGTATGATTGAGCATCCATTGGATATATGCCCGAGAGAGGTATTGCTTGGTCTTGAGGTAGGTTAATTTCCAATTTTCTGAGAAACTGCCATACTGATTTCCAAAGTAGTTGTACAAATTCGCATTCTCACCAACAAAGGAGGAGTGTTCCTCTTGATCTGTATCCTGTCCAGCATAAGTTATCATTTGTGTTTTTGATCTTTGCCATTATAACTGATGTAAAATGGGGTCTCAGAAGCCAGGTGGTGATGGCACATGCCTTTAATTCCAGCACTCGGGAGGCAGAGGCAGGCAGATCTCTGTGAGTTCAAGGCCAGCCTGGTCTACAAGAACTAGTTCCAGAACAGGCTCCAAAGCTACAGAGAAACTTTGTCTGCCTCCCTACCAAAACACACACACACACACACACACACACACACACACACACACACACACACACAAAAAAGATGGTATCTCAGAGTCGTTATAATATGCATTGCCCTGATGGCTAAAGATGTTGAACATCCTTGTTTTTGCCCATTTAAGATTCCTCTGTTGAAAAATCTGTTTAGATCTGTACCCCATTTTCAAATTAGATTATTTGATATTTTGATATCCAGTTTCTTGAGCTCTTCACATATTTTGGAGACCAATTCTTTGATGTGGGCTTGTTAAAGATCTTTTCCCATTCAGTAAACTGTCTTTTTGCCTTATTGACTGTGTCCTTTGCTTTACAGAAGGATCCCAGTTTCAGGAGGTCCCATTTATTTATTGTTGCTCTCAGTGTCTATACTGCTGGAGTAATATTTGGGAAGTGGTCTCCTGTGCCAATGAATTGAAGGCTACTTCCAGCTTTCTCTTTTATCAGGTTCAGTGTGTTTGGATTTATATTGAAGACGTTAATCCATTTGAATTTGAGTTTTTGAATGTGGATAGATATGAATCTATTTGCATTCTTCTACATATTGACATTCAGTTATGCCAGCATCATTTGTTGAAGATGCTTTCTTTCTTTTCCATTGTATAATTTTAGCTTCTTTGTCAAAAATCAGGTGTTCATAGGTGTGTGGATTAATATGCAGATCTTCAATTCCATTCCGTTAATCAACCTATCTGTAGCACTATAATAGAGTTTGAAGTCAGGGATAGTTGAATTACACCCGAGTCAAAAAAAATAAAGAAAGAAATTAAAGATTTCGTAGATTTCAACAAAAATGAATGCACAACGTACCCAAACCTATAGAATACTCTGAAAGCGGTGCTAAGAGGAAGGTTCATAGCACTAAATGCCTACATAAAGATAATGGAGCAATCTCACAATAACAACTAAACAGCACAGCTGAAACTTCTATAGCAAAAGGAAGAAGACTCACCCAGGAGAAGTAGATGGTAGGAAATAATCAAATTGAGATCTGAAATCAGTAAAATAGAAGCAAAGAAAGCAATACAAAAAATCAATTAAACAAAGAGTTGGTTCTTTGAGAAAATCACCAAGGTAGACAAACACTTTCAAAAGTAATCAGAACGCAGAGAGATAACATCAGTTGAAGGAGAGAGCCGCTTGGTTCCTGGCCGCTTAGCCCATAAATAATTACACAGAAACTACATTATTTAAAACACTGCTTGACCAATACATAAGCACATTGCTAGCTAGATCTTACATCTAGAATTTACCCATTTCCATTATTTTATATTTTACTATGAGTCTCGTGGACTACCAGAAAGGTTCCAGCATCTGTCTCTGGCAGGGCTACATGGCTTCTCTCTCACTCTACCTCCTTTCTCCTAGCATTCTGTTTAGTTTTCCCTCCCTAGCTCTGTTCTACCCTACCAGGCCAAGCCAGTCTCTTTTTTCATTAACCAATAAAAGCAACACATAGACAGAAGGACATCATACACCATTTCTTCTTTTCTGTTTAAACAAGAAGGAAGGCATTAATTTTAACATAGTAAAATTACTTATAACAGAACATTTATCAAGCAATAATTACAGTTACAATATTTATATTTACTTTATCTTTCATAACAAACAAAAACTATAACTATCACTATATATTCTTCTAATTCATCAAAGACTCCAGAAGATATAATATTACCTAAGTAAACGGGAGGTGAATTGTAAACAACTTCTGAAACTCTAGAATTAACAGAGACATCTCACTGCCTGGATAGTCACCCAACATTCTTCTGTACCTTTGGGAAATCCATTTTCAGCTCATAGGCCCATAGTATCCAGCAGACTTTTCCTGGAAGCAGGAAATTTTAAAGAGAGTTCTGCCTATATTGGAAGTTTGTTGGTCACTTTCTTCTGTGTCCTACAGAATGTCTCACAGACTCTTTCATGAAGGAAGAACAACAAAAGATCATCTCACCTTTATTCAAGTTCAGCACTCATTTCTCTGTGGGTCCTGCATATCCAGTTCATCAAGCAGTCAAGGTAAGAACAGTTTCTTGCCCAAATGGCTAACCAACTCCACAAAGAGTCTCTTTGATGCCCATCTTCCTATTAAAGTAGACTGGAGCTGCCAGGAACAAATATGTCTCAGTGTCTTGATAAGTTCTAAGGTCTTAATACATTTTAAATGCCATATTCTGTAGTCTTTGAAAAGTTTGAAGAATACCTATCTATCTAAAATACATCTCCGTACATCTAGAAAATCTAACTAACATGACTATAAGCTTGTCAATTAACAAAATCGGAAATGAAAAGTGGACATAACAACAAAGAGGAAATCCAGAGAATCATTAGATAACTACAAAAACCTGTACTCTACAAAACTGGAAAATGTAAAAGAAATGGGAAAATTTCAGGATAGGTACTATATAGTAAAATTAAATCAAGACCAGGTAAACAATAAAATAGACCTATAACCTGCAAGCAGAAGGTATCATCAAAAACCTTCCAACGAAAAATGGCTGAATGGTTTAATTACACAATTCTACCAGTACTTCAAAGAGCTAATACCTATACTCCTCACATTGCTCCACATGACATGAGCAGAAGGAACATTGCCAAACTCTCTTTATGTAGTTACAGTTATCCTGATACTGAAACCACACAAAAACTCAACCAAGAAAGAGAATTACAGACCAAATTCCCTCATGAACATTGATGCAAAAATACTCAGTAAAATACTGGCAATCCAAAACCAAAAACACATCAAGAAAAAAATCCACCATGATCTAGCAGGATTAATCCCAGAGATGCATGGATGGTTCAACATAGAAAAAATATATTAATGTAATCTACCATAACTGAAAGAAAAATAGCATATGTTCATAACAGCATTACTTCTAATAATCAGTACCTGGGAACAACCTAGATGTCCCTCAACCTAAGAATGGATAAAGAAAATTTGATACATTTACACAATTGAGTACAACTCAGTGGTAAAAAACAATGACATTTTGAAGTTTGCATGCAAATGCTTAAAACTAGATAAAACCATCCTGTGTGAGGTAACCCACACCGAGAAGATGAACATGGTATGTACTCACTCATAAGTGGATACTAGCTGTAAAGCAAAGGATAATGAGCCTATAGTTGACAACCCAAGAAAATCTATGTAGCAAGGAAAACCCTTAGAGAAACATATGTAAATTCCCCTGGGAAGGGTAAATAGACAAGATCTCCTGAGAAAATTGGGAGCATGGGGGTGGGGGGAGAAGGGAGGGTGGAAGGGGAGGAGAAGGGTAGACTGGGAGGGGGGTAGAGAAATTGAGGAAATGGAATAGTTGAGATGGGGACAGGACAGAGATGGAGAGCAAGGGAAGAGTTAACTTGATCGAGGGAGCCATAATGGGGTTACCAAGAAAGTAGCACTGGAGAAATTCCCAGAAATCTACAAGGATGACCTTAGTTAAGACTCTAAGCCATAGTGGAGCGTGTACCCGAACTGGCCTTGCCCTGTAGTCAGATTGTTGACAATCTTAAATGTCAGCATAGAGCCTTCATCAAGCAACTGATGGAAGCAGAGGTAGAGAACCACAGTGGAACACTGAGCTGAGAATCCAGTGTCTAGTCGAAGAGTGGAAGGAGTGAGAATATGAGCAAAGAGGCCAAGACAATGATGGGGATACCCCCTGAAACAGATTATCTGAGATGAGAACCTACCAACTCAGGTCTGACAGGGAAGGAACATGCATAGGACCAAAGTATGTCCATGGAATGTGGGTGACAGTTGTATGACTGGGACAGACTATGGGGCCACTGGTGGCAGAACCAGAATTTGTCCCTGATGCTTGTACCGGTATTTTGGAACTCATTCTATTTGGAGTGACACATTGCACAGCCTAGAAACAGTGGGGAGGGATTTGGTCCTATCTCCAAGCAATGTGTTAGACTTTATTAACTCCCCATTTGAAGCTTTATCCTCCCTGAGGAGAGGATTTGGAGTGTCTGTTGGGGGGTGGTGGAGGGAATGGGAGGAAAGGAAGGAATAGGAAATCAGAGTGGTACATAAAATGAGAAAGGACAGTTTTTGAAAAAACTAAAAATGTAACAAAAATTAAAAATAATGGCAATCAAAAAAGCAAATTCATTGATTGCATTTTTTCTACAATACTAATGTTCAGATCAAATATATTTTACCCAGTAAATCCATAAGTATCCAAATATTTTCTCTACCCCACCTCCTGACGGACATGAGATTCTTATTATTTGTTGGTTGTTTTGAATATATTTCGTTAAACATGGTAGTCTCTTCTGTGCATTTGTACTCAGGGATAAAACTTCTAAACACATATTCTTTCTCTGTTTACTATTTTGAGAGCTCTCTCTACCACTTCTTTTTAACACCCAAGCAGATTTGATCTGTTCCCTTTAATTAAATATAGAATCCTTTTTCATACTATATAATCTGAATACAATTGATCCTTGCTCTGCATTTCCCAGTTCTACCCCATCTCCTCCTCCACCCTATCCACTCATTTTTTGTTATCTCATGAGATAAGACTATTATTATTGTAGTTGTTGTTGTTGTTGTTTGAGACAGGGTTTCTCTTTAGTTTTGGTACCTATCCAGGAACAAGCTCTTGTGTCTCCCTCCAGCCTTGAACTCACAGAGCTTCTGCTCTTGGAGTGCTGGGATGAAAGGCATGGATTTTACCACCTGGGCTGATAAGATCAGACTTTTAAGAGACAAAACACCTTCCTAGACCTGGATGGAGGCTGGAGGGCCTTGTACTTCCCACAGGGCAGGGCACCCTGACTGGAGGACTGGAGAGGCAGGCTGGAGGGAAAGTGGGGGGACTGGGAGGGAAATGGGAAGAGGGGAGGAGGTAGAAGCTTTTAATAAATAAATAAATAAATAAAAACAAAAAATAACAAAAAAGAGATAAAAAAGAACATAACAAAATAATTATAGCAAAATTATTCAAAACCATTATAATGAAGTTGAACATGACAAGTCAACATAAAAATAAAATTGCAGCAATAAAACTTACAAGAATCAGATACTCTACTAATTTACACATTTAGTAATCGCATAAAAGTGCTGAACAGAAAGCTGTATACATATACATATAGGACCTGGTGCAGACCCAAGTAGGCCCTGTGTTTGCTGTTTCTGTTTCTACAGGTTTGTGTGAGCTTTGTTCTGTGAAAGCTTTAGAAGGCTTTCTTCTGGTGTCCTCCATCTCTTCTGTTTTCTCTACTCTTACTGCTTCCTCTTTGGTGGGATTCCATGAACTCAGAGAGGAGGAATTTTTTGAAGACATCTATGTAAGATATGTGTGTTGCAAGGTCTCTCTCTGTCTGTCTGTCTGTCTGTCTCTCCCAAAACTTGATATATCACTGCTTATAATGGCAGGACTAACTTGATTTCTCACTAACAGTGTCAGGTTCAAATTATTCTGTCTTCACAAGTGCTTATAATGTTTGTTCTTCCTAATACCCACTCTAAAATGTGTGAGGTAAGAGTTTATTTTGTTTACATAATAATTTCATTGATTATGAAGAAAGCTGAGCATTCTTCAGAAAAAAGAAAGAAAGAGAAAAAGAAAAGGAATAAAGGAAGGAAGAAAATATTTACCCAGGAAAAGAAGAGAGGATATATTAGAATCAATACAAACTATTCATCTGATAAAGATCAACATCCACAAGATATAAGAAATTAAAAGTGAAGTCAGATAGCATTAAGTAGACTTTAAATTCTAAATAGATAAATGAAAACAAAATACTAACTTAGTACAAATATCTAGTGATACACTTAGACGATTATTAAAATCATTACATATTCCCATTTTTTATTAGAAATGCAAAACAACTTTAAATACAATGATAATGTCAATATTAATCATAGATTGAAACTAAAATGCACTTTGCTACTATAATTTTTACTATATAAACTGTTTTAATAAACAGAAGGAATTAAGTACCTAACATACTGTCATACAAACTATATAATTTCTGTAAATAAATATCATTAGTGACTAAGAATTGCTGAAGTTCAGATACTGTACATTATATAATTTGCTATCAATTAAAATGAAAGAAAATGTTACTTGATTTTAAATCTAAATTTTTATAGTAAGTGCAGGTATCAATGATTTCATTGAAAAATTTTGTTAGAAAAGTGTATTCTGGCTGGTTTTTTAATAACTGATATTTTAATATGGACATAATATATACAATATTTGGCAAAATGTGTACACATTTAAAAATAATTCATACTAAGATTGATTCAAATTGTTATAAAACTGAGCAAAAATCATCATTTATTTCCAAAGATTTTCAAAATTATAAATTAAGGCATGTTTGTTTAAAGAAATTATGAAAACATTCTTCTTCCCATGTTCACGCATAGATTTCATCTGGATCAGTTGGAGATATGCTTTTGGGGTCTTCCTTCCTCATTTTTAGTAAACATGATTAACCATTCTGCTTTTTGGACAGTTCAGGGAGAGAGACTTTGATCCAACTTAGCCTTTTGGCTAAGCCGAAAGATTCTGGGAGTAAAACAGATCAAAACTACTCATTCTTTGAAAAATTTTGGTTTTCTATGGTAGGGTAGTGAATTTCATTCTGTCTAAGTCTTTTATAGTATTAGAAAATTTTTTACTAAGTTTTAAAAGCTAAATATAGATGTCATTTTGATATTCTTACTATATTTTCAAAAGCAATCTATATTGTCACTTAAAAATTACATTTTTGGGGGAAATTCAAGTGCTTTATTTTGTTGCAATTAATTAAATTTAATTAACAATTTGTCCTTCATTGAAATTTGAGTAGGAAAACAACTTGACAAAATTTAACTTAAAAATATTATTTACAATTACAATTAAAATTAAAGGGTTTTTAATGTCATAATTTTCATCTATGATTGTAAGAATGCACTATTCTGAAAACACATCTTGTATTTTAAACCACTAGAAAATTTTCTGAACCTCACAGCCAAAGTTCACAATATATCTTGAAAGTGTCTAAGTCTTAAAATATCTGTTAGCCTCCTGTGTACCTAAAAGGTTTATTTAGACTGCCTTTAAAAGAACAATATAAAAACCAATCTTACTCTCCTTTGATTTAACATGTGATCAATTTTTACAATCTAAATTATTGCACAGCTGCAGTCTTGGCTGTTGTACTCCTTTATGCCCTTGACCCAGAGTAAACTTGAATATCATTTGCCAAAAACAGAGAATACAGAAGTTGACAAAAGTGTAATGAAGTCTATTCTAAAAGTAGAAGGTAACCACTTATGGCTATAGATTGATAAAGAATGATGATACACAGCTTATACAACAAAGATATATATAGGGAGAGAGAGGCATATGGAATACACAGGGAGTATTGAGAAGAGAACTCAAATCTTCACCTGTTCTTCGTTAATGACTCCAAGATGAAGTGCTTGTATTTCTTTTCTTAATGTGGCCCCAATGCATTTTTTGTAACACAGAGTCAATCACTAATATGCAGTGATTTGCACAAATGACACTTTCATTTCTTATGTCATTAATTGAACTTTGAGGAAAATGGTATTCTAATAGAATAGACTTGAAATGAGCTTAAAATTTGTATCATTTATAGGATCATGCTTCATAGAAAGTTTTTATTTCCATAAAACTAATTAATGATCTTAACAATTTTTCCAAAATTTTTTGAGTTGGAAGTCACGAAGAATTAGGAGTGATGACTGTAATATCAGCATGACCTTCCTATTTATCTAGTGTCTTCTCTAATGAGCACTGAGATTGGCAGGTGACTCCTAGGACCTGCTCTCTAAAGTTCTATCCAAGTTATCTATGCATAATAAAATCTCTCACAATAGGACTCATTCTGGCTGATATTTACTTCAATTATTTCTGTTCAAATATCTTTTGATTTTCTGCAATTCCTTGTATGATGTTAACATAGCTCTTGCATGAACAATATAATTATTACTAACCATTTTCTGGGAACTATTGATTCGAGTGCGGAAAAATACTACTATCAAGTCTAAGTAAACTACATAGAAAAAGATTTGGACGTCTATTAGAATGAGTGTTTAGAATCCTCTTTAGGTATATATATCCTGGTAACCCCTTATCATTTCAGCACTCCACTCTCTTGAGAAATTTTACAGTGTCTATGCTTGGGACTAAGCACCAATATAATGATTATGTAGGAACATAGCTACATGAATAAAATGAAATTATTGAAAAACTCCTGGAAGAGGAGGCTAAAAATTGTAAGAGCCAGAGGGGGATGCAGAGCACCGGGAGTACAAGGACCTCTTAACCAGCTAAGTGCAAATGAGCTCACAGAGACTGAAGCAGTAGGCAAAAGGTTTACATTGGTCTGCCCCAGTTCCTCTGCATATATATTATAGTGGATCTGGACAGGTGGGGAACTGGGAAGAATAAGGAGGAGCAGAGGGAGGGGAAATTTTATTTAAATTATGTTGTATAAGGAGAAACTATAATCAATATATATTGGTTGAGAAAAGAATCTATTTTCAATAAAAGAAAAAAGAAATAAAAAGAAAAAGTAAACAATTTGTGTGAGTATTGACACACATCTCTGTAAACCAATAGATACTCTGCATCCTAGAGACTCATGTTTTAATACCATAAAATTAACAGAGAAATGTATTGGTTTTAGATAACATACAAGGTTTTGCGCTTTCTGTAAGTAATTTGGAAAGTTTCCTAGAGAAAATATGTGATGATATCACCATTCTATAAAACAGTTAAGTAACTGACCTATTGGTTTTCTATACTATAAGGTTAACAATTCATTTAACATTTCAGTTGAAAACAGGTTTACTTTTATTTGTCAAAAATATAAATCTCATAAATCCTGGCTATAATATTTTAATACTAATTTCTACTCTTCACTTTGACTTATTTTTATTCCCTGGTGACATTGGCTAAGCTTTACAGCTCCTGTGGGAATTGTTCATAACAAATTTCTCTTGGCACAGTGGGAAATAATCCCTGGAACCTTTGGAAAGTGATTTCAGTCGATTGGGTAGCCACTCCGCTTTTTGCCCATAATGTTGAAAAATTCCTTTTTAAATGTTTTCCATCATTTCTAACTTCAGGATTGATATCTAAGGGCCATTTCAGTAAAATGGCTTAGTGTACTGTTCAAATTGGTTCATTTAAATGAAGATAAAAAGAGTACTTTTATCATGAATCACATGAAATTTGCAGAAAATGGATGGAACTAGAGAAAAATCATTCTGAGTGAGGTAATCCAGAAATATCAATATTGTATGTATTTGCTTATATGTGGATGTTAGATATTAAGTAAGTGATAGCCATGTTACAAAGTAGAACCCGAGATTTTAGTATTAAGGGAGGGACTAGTGGGGACACAGAGATCTCCCTGAGAGGGGAAACAGTGTAGATTTTAAAGATATAATGAGGGTAGGAGCATAGAAGCAGGATAACCATGTTGAAAGGGGTGGGCTTAAGAAAGATAATGTGGGAATAGTTAGCAAAAATTGAGGGACATTTGAGGGATGATATGAAAACCAGGTGCAGTGGAAACTTCCTAAGTTTTCTCAACGCAATCATAATGAAGTCTCCAAATAAAATGAGAGACAGAATCCCAGCTGGTCAACTCTTGTCACCAAAGATAACTTCTGGTACTGGGAATAGATTCCATCAAATTGAGTGTAGGCAAAAAGGGTTCCATGAAATCATCCATCACCTGACTTTTGCCAGGACAGCAAACTGCTCTCCACAAACTGACAGCAAGGCCACATTACAGAAAATAATCCCCAGAACTCGTTGAACATGGAGAGGTCAAACTGGAGCCCTCATAGGACCTTCACCTATGTCGAAGAATATTTGGTAAAGAAGGTATTATTCAGGCTACCAAAAAAGAAAGTAAACACTAACCCAGCCACAAACCTCTAATCTACAATGCTGTCCTGATTGCTGAATACACTAGGACAACGGTGACACAAAACTTGTGGAAGTAATCAATCAATGTCTGATTTGACTTAAGGATGACTCCAGTGAACTGGAGCCCATACATCACACTTGTTGTTACCAAGAGCCTAACTAAAAGCCCAGAGATGTTATAAAAAATCAATTACTACTGGTCTTATGGAAAAGTTGCATGTGATATTCTGCTATCTACTCAAAGATCATTGCCTTATGCTGTCAAACCAAAGAAGCTTCCTCCTGCAGCAGACGGACAAATAGCTCCATAGCCAGTCATTACATAGAGAAAGAAAGAGTGACTTTGGAATACATGCCTCTAAATGGGAGGTCTCAATCAAATCCCTCTCTTTAGAACTCAAGAAACCCCACAGAAAAGGAGGTAGTAAAAGAACCAGAGGGCATCAGGAGAACGAAACCCTCTAAATCTATAGAGCAAAGCACATATGTTCACATACACTGCAGTAACAAGGGCAAGGCCTACATGAGTCTGTGTAAATCCTCTGCACACACACTAGAGCTTTCAACTTAGTACTTGCATGGGACTACTGAGTGTGTGAAGGTGTGTATCTTTGATCTTCTTCTTTCTCTTCTGTTCCTTTTGTTGGTTTGCTTTGTCTAATTTCAATGTGATTGTTTTTATTTTATCTTAATTTATTTTGTTGTGTTTTGCTGTTGTTTCTTAGAAGCTTTCTTTTCTAATCAGGGATAGAAAGGGAGTCGACCTGGGTAGGAGAGGTGGTGGAGAGAAACTGGGAGGAGTATAGGAAGATGAAACTGTAATCAATATGTAGTGTAGGAAAACAGAACCTATTTTCAATGTAGGGAAAAATAAAGAAAAAGAGTGCCTTACTTAGTGAATGCATGGTGAAGTACTATTTTTTTTGAGAGAACAATATAATCAGTCTTATTCATTAAGATCTATTTATTAATGCTACTTATATGTTATATATAAGATATATAATGTATGTAATAGATTATTTGAATTATTGATTTTTTTCTATGTATAACAACGCTCAGTATAAAAAATTAGAAATTACACTTTCAGAGAAATTTGTGGCCACCTAATATAAACTGACATGGGCTTTTTAATTTCATAAATATCAAAAATGTTAATGATGTTTGACAAGGTCTGAAAACATAGTAATTATGAATAGATCAAAAATATTTCTTGGGGTATAAAATGAAAAGAGAACCCAAAAGTTCCCTCTTGGCATTTGTAACAATAACATGATTTGGCTCTATCTTAATTCTCTGTTGGTAACTCCTGCTACTCAAGAGTTTGTTTTTCCATTGTTCATTTATAAAATCCTTAATTTAAAACTCAGTTTTATCTTAATGTTTCCAAAAACACTGTCTTTAGATCTTTCCAAAACGAATGCCTTGTGATGGGTTTCTTATTACTGTGCTTGCCACAGCACAGAGCAAATGCTGTTGCTTCCATAAATCACCAGCAACTGACCAAATTTTATTTTTATAGATAACAATATTAAATCCATAAAATATATTCTCATTAGTAATGGAAGAATACTGAATAGTATAATTCAAATGGCAGAGGCCATGATTGCTTTAGGCACACTAATCTTGTTATAGAGTTATTTCAAGATTTTATTGATGCAATATAATGCTATTTCCACATACTTATGTATATAGGACTTATAAACTTCTCAGTTTATTGTGAAAAGGACAAGGGTTTTTGTTAACACACATTTAACAGGATTCATGAAAAGAGTTATGATGGTTAATAATATACTCAACTTGGCAGTGCTAAGAGGTTTCTAAGGGATTATGTAAACCATTTTATCAGATATAACTCCAAGAATGTTCCTAATATGGGACAACAATATGCTTGCAGGAGAAGGCATGGTCTGAATGTGGAGTATTACCTAACACTTTGGGTCTCTAGGTGAAACTGGGTAAACAGAGATAATACCATCCAGAGTGTACAGGCTCTACCCTACCTGAACAATTTCATCTATAAATGGTGCCATCACTCAAAAACACTAGGCTCCAGCTCTTTCAGTCTTACAGTAATAAGGCACAACATATATATTTCCTTATCATTAACATTGAAAAATTTACTAGTTCTTTCTACAATGTATCTGTTGTCATCACATCCTCAAAGACCACATGCTACCAAAAACCCTATCCCCTGTGTATCCTGACCCATTTATCTAATTTTTTTTCCTTTACTGTTTGTCTTTAACTTCCTTATCTACAGCCATGGATATGCAGTAGATTGCTGATCTCCTTTAATTTGGAAGCCTCTAACTTCTTGAACCAAGCATTCACATGACTTCTGTCTATCCATATAAATATAGATGTATTTAGACTAAGAGCCTACCAACCCTGTACTTTGTAATGGATCACTCTTATAATTGCATAGATAGGTAGGCAGGTAGGTAGGTAGGTAGGTAGGTAGGTAGATAGGTATGTAGACAGCTAGATAGTGATCGAATAGATAGATAATCTTGATAATCTCTCTCTTCCCCCCCACACACAAATCCTAACAAAATAGGTGAAGTTTTAAATTGGTGGGATGAGATTTTTTTATTTTTTAGTATTTAAAAATACTTAGATCTGGGACTAAATAAGGGTGTTCTAGAAGATTGCTTATATTTATTATCAAGATCTGTGTTGAAAAGTTGGAAACAAAGGAACACTAGAGTTCTGTGTACTGTGTATTTTGTTGTTGGTGTTGTTGTTGTTGGTGTTTATGTTTTCTTTCCACTCAAGACACCATGCATTGTGGGCCAAGAAGCCTGGGAAACCATTCTTTACTCAGTCATTCAGAATACCGTTCTTTTATTTTTTTTGTATCAACAACCAATTTTATTTTTTTTTGTGATTTAATTCTTTCTTTAATTTACTTACCTATTTATTTATAAAAATTTCCACTTTCTCCCCTCCTCCCAATACCCTCCCATTCCCCCCACTCCCTCTCCAGTCCTAAGAGCAGTCAGGGTTTCCTGACCTGTGGTAAGTTCAAGGTCCTCCCCCCTCCCTCCAGGTCTAGGAAGGTGAGCATCCAAACAGACTAGGATCCCAAAAAGCCAGTACATGCAGACGAAACAAGACCCAGTGCCATTGTCAATGGCTTCTCAGTCAGCCCCCATGTCAGCCACATTCAGAGAATCCAGTTTGATCCCATGATCGTTCAGTCCCAGTACAGCTGGCCTTGGTGAGCTCTCATTAGATCAGTCCCCATGTATCAGTGGGTGAACGCACTCCTCGCGGTCCTGACTTCCTTGTTCATGTTCTCCCTCCTTCTGCTCCTCATTTGGACCTTGGGGGCTCAGTCCAGTGCTCCAATGTGGGTCTCTGTCTCTATCTCCATCCATCGTCTGATGAGGGTTCCCTCTAATCCTGTCTTCCATGCTCACATTCTCCCTCCATCTGCTTCTCATACCCAAGAGATGCCCTATCATACTACAAAAGCATTTTTTCAACTATGTTCATTGCTGCACTATTTGTAATACACAGAACCTGGAAACAACCTAAGTGCCCCTCAGTAGAAGAATGGATAAAGAAGGTGTGGAACATATACACATTAGAGTTTTACTTAGCGGTAAAAAACAATGACATCTTGAATTATGCATGCAAATGGACGGAAATAGAAAACACTATACTGAGTGAGGTAACCCAGACCCAAAAAGAGGAATATGGTATGTACTCACTCATAAGTGGATTCTAGCCTTAATTAAACGTCTTGGAGCCTATAATTTGTGATCCTAGAGAAGCTAAATAAGAAGGTGTACTTGAAGAAAATCATATAGTTATCCTCCTGGATATTGGAAGTAGACAAGATTGCCAGGCAAACTTTTGTGCAGGGGGGTGGAGGGGTGGAAGTAAGGGGAGAGGGTTAGAGAGAAGAGAGGGGGGAGGATTGGGGATAGCTTGGGGGAATGGGATAGGGGAGGGAGAAAGGATGATTATGGGAGCAGGGAGGTATATATCTCAACTACGGGAGCCATATTAGGGTTTTCATGAGGGGTTCCCAGACCCAAGGAGAGATCCCCAGATTGTTCCCTTGGCAGCAGAGGAGAGGGTGCCTGAACTGGCCTTGGTCCATAACCATACTGATGAATATTTTGCATATCACCATAAAACCTTCATCTGTCGATGGATGGAGTAGAGACAGAGACACACATTGAAACACTGAGCTTAACTCTCTAAGTCCAAATGAGAAGCAGATGGAGGGAGAATGTGAGCAAGGAAGGCAGGATCAGAGGGAACCCTCATCGGACAATGGATGGAGATACAGAATACCGTTCTTTAAAGTTTAACTATTTAAGTTCTTTGTATTCTGCTTTCATTCTGGTTTGTTTGAAAGATTTTTGAAATCCTTGACTTCTGCAGCTGTCCTGAGAATATGAAGTAATTTGTTCACTTGTATAATCCTGAATGTTGAAAGTTAACTAAGTCTGAGAATAAATATATCTGAACACACTCTATGTATACCTCTTGCTATGGGACAATGGTCTGTACCATTTCATTTGTATTTTAAATAAACATTGGTTGACCAGTAGTCAGGTAGGAAGTGTGAAGTAGGAGATTCTTCTGTATTTGTGTTGTTTTCATTGGTTTAATAAAGAAACTGTCTTGGCCTTTTGATAGGGCAGAACTTAGATAGGTGTTGAGACAGAACTGAATTCTGTGGGGGAAGAAGAGTAGAGTCAGACAGATGCCATGAATCTCCGGCTGAGATGGATGTAGGTTAGAATCTTGCCAGTAAGCCATAGTCATGTGGTGATACACAGATTTAATATTAATGGGTTAATCAAGATGTGAGAGTTAGCCAATAAGAGGCTAGAGCTAATGGGCCAGGCGGTAATTTAGTTAATACAACTTCTGTGTGATTATTTCGAGTGCAAGATAGCCGGGTGGGATGTATCCCATTGCTCCTTCTACAACAGTTATATAGGCAGGGCAACCAGGCAGGAAGTAGAGGCAAGGCAAAAGATTCAGGGAAGAGGGAAGTTTCAGTCTGCAGTCATCAGCCAGGCAGAGAGGAAACCATACACAGAATAAGCAAGATGTGACTGCATCGCCAAAATAGGTACCAACCACGTGACTGTCATAGAAAAGAAGTAAGGGTTATTATAAGTTATAAGAGTTATTAAGAAGCCTGAGCGAATAGGCCAACCAATTTGTAATTAATGTAGACCTCTGTGTGTTTTCTTTGGGACTGAATGGCTGCAGGACTCGGTTCAACAAACTCTGGCAGTAGCCCACATGGAAATATTCATCCAATGCTAATACCTGCACATTTGTTTAGATTATTTTATAATGAAATATGATTTAATTATATATACTAGGAAACTTAATTTATTTTAATTTTGAAATTGTATGAAACCATTATATTATGAGATTCTAATTTCCTGAATAAAAATTAAATGTGATTAATGTAAGATGTCTACAACATTATCTAAGAAATATAAAATATTCTTTTTAATATCCATATGAGAACTAGTCAACTACTTGTTTGTAGTTATTTGAATTAATATCAACTACTGAGTTGCTTACAGTCACATATATCCATGGACTAGTTATTAACCTGAAAAATAGAGTTTTACCTAAAATATCAATTAGTTGAAAAACAATGAATTACATTGTCAGTTATTATTAATAGAATTAGTTTGAAAATTTTTAAGAGTAATGAAAGTTTATTCTAATGGATTCTTTTTTAACTTTTTTTATTGAGCTATAGTACTATGACTGTACAAATGCTAAAATTGTGTGTTTTAGGGCAAGTGTTTTGTACCTCTGACAGTCAACATTTTTATTATTTATTTATTTGTTTGTTTGTTTTTGTTTGCTTGCTTTCTTGCTTATTTTAGATTTTCAAGATAAGATTTCTCTGTAGCCTTGGAGACTGGCCTGGTACTCACTCCATAAACTAGACGGGCCTTGAACTCACAGAGATCCACCTGAATCTGCCTCCAAACTTCTGGGAAAGCCTGCACTATCACCACCTTCTCATTACTTGTTTTTATTGAAAATTTGATGATTGAATTTTTTTCTAATATTGGCCTATAAAATATCATCAAATTTATTTCCATATTGATGTTAAACTATGCTACATTATATTTTATAAAACTTAATAAAGTTTCATCTGTTTTCATGTGAAATAAAAATATTAAATAATCTTTTCAGTGGAATCACTAATTTTAAAGAGCATTTTTTATATTTCTTGAATTTTCTCTCATAATTTCAATTAAAGAATACTGTCACTAATTAAATTTATAATAAATAAGTGGCATTATGCTATTTTTTCTTAAAAACTTAACTGTTTATGCAATGAAGAAAAATGAGTGCAAAACCATAAGTAATCGTCTTCAGATAAGAACTAAGTAGTCTATACTGGCATAAAAAGTATAATTTAACAACCTGGTAACTAGAAACTGGTGGCCCTACAGAGCTGTGGAATTGCAAGACTTCTTATGTAACTAGAACAGTGAAGACATGCTAGTTCATGAGATGTTGGAACCAAAAGGCTGGTGGAGACCATGCACAGTTCCTTTTGGCTTTTTTTTTTAGCTCAGTACCTTTAGCCTGGAAAATGAGACTATTTCCATCATATGTTTGATGCCATGGTATCCAATAAAATTACATGAAATCAGAAAGCTTAATTATTTTCAAATCCTGACCCATTTATGTAATTTCTTTCATTTACACTTTTCCCAAAATAGAGCTTTTGAAAATTCTGAGAATGTGATTTCTTCTGAGCACATGAACTACTCCTCTAGTGGATATTTTCATTTTTTAATATGTAGTATGGGCTTTTGTTCCTTCTCTTTCTTTCTAATTCTGTCTCCCTTTAGTTTCTAACTTTATTTCACTACTGAACTCTTTGTCTGGTACTGAAAGTAACTTATAAAATCTGGAAAGAAGCCTCGAGTTCTCCAGTTCTGTAACTTTCCTAGTCCCTTTCACTAACAATAACCTGCAGAAAGTTAAGTGACATATGGTAATGGATGAGTGGGTTTTTCTTTTGCTATTCATTTTGGTTCTGAAATGGAACAAAAATCAGCAAAAATCTACAAATATTTCTGGTTAGAAATATAAACATCATTATCAAACATGCCACGTGAAAATCATGAAAATGCAGGTTCTCTTAAGCCAATCACAAGAAAATATCCATGCAATATCATATATGAAAAGCAAAATTATACATTTCTCTTCCTCCCAGTCTAGGTTTCAGACTCAATTATCTTTGTTTGATATTCTTATCATTAATAACTATAGATTTATTATCTAAACTCAAACTTTTACCACCAGGGTATGTAACATGAGGGGGCTTGCTTGTTAGGCTATCTGTCCCACCTGGTACCCCACAACTGGCAAACCACAAAGAAAATCACACACAGGACTTCCATAAGATTATAAACTGATTGGCCCATTAGCTCAGGCTTCTTGTTAACTCTTGTAGTTTATATTAACCCTTTATTCTGATCTATGTTAGTCATATGGCTTGGTACCTTCTTCAGCTGTCTGCTCACATGTTACTTCTTCAGTGATCTGGGCAGGAATGGAGGAATGGACTACCTCCTTCCTAGCCTTCTCCTGTTCTCATTGCCCTGCCTCTACTTCCTGTCTGGTTGACCCGCCTATATTTTCTGCCTGGCCAATCAGCATTCTAATAAAATACATGATTGACAGAATACAGACAATTCTCGCACACCAAGGGTAAAATGTCTGGTTTATGGAGCAAAGTGATATCTAGGAGGCAGTCATTCAATGGAGTTGCTTGTAGCCATACTGAGAAGCACCAGGTAGGAAACTGAGAAAGCCAAATCCAGTAAAAATTTCTTCCTTGTCCTTTATAGTCTTTTATTTTTATTTTTTTTAATATAGGTAATGTTTATTTCACATTTTTTTTTTTTGGTTTCTGCAGCATTTTGAAAACACCATTCCTGGACATTGTGGAACAATGGACAGTTTTGTCAGTATTTGATGGTGACATTTGTGCATGTGTACATCACAAGGTTTATAGGTACTTTTCTACTAAACACAAAACCAAAATCTTCATTGTATGATTCTTTTGAGTTTCCATTAGTTTAAGTTAACTTTTTCTGTCAGTAGTCTTTTATAATGCCAAGTGAAATGGAATTGTGGCTCTACATCATAGAATCTGGGGGTCATTGTTATTAACAAAATTGAGTAACTTAAAGGATGAAAACACCATGACAGTCAGTAGAACTCAATCAAAAAACCCAGTAATCTGGCTCATGCGAGGTTCAAAATACAAGAAGATTGCATTTCTTTTTTTCTGAGACAGGATTTCTCTCTGTGTATCTCTGACTGTCTGGAACTCATACTATAGATCTGGCTGATCTCAAACACACTGAGATCTGCCTACCTCTGCCTCCTAAGTGCTGAGATTAAAGGTGTGCACCACCACCGCCTAGTCAGATTACATTTCTTTCTTTTTTTCTGAGTTTTTCCTTTTTTAATTTATTAGATTTTTAAAAAATACCAATCCAAGTTCCCATTCCTTCCCCTCCTCCCATCCCCTCCACATACCCTCCCACCCCACTCTCTTCCAATCATCAGAGATGGTAAGGCACATTGCTTTGTGGAAGCTCCAAGGCCTACCCTGCTATATCTAGGCTATGCAAGGTATACATCCAAAAAGAATAGTATCCCAAAAATCCAGTACATGCAGTAGGGATAAATTTTGGTGCCACTGCCAGTAGCCCCTCGGTCTGCCCCAGCAATTCATCTGTCAAACACATTCAGAGAAATTAGTTTGGTCCTATGCTCATTTCTTCCCAGTCCTGTTGGTGTTGGTGGCTCCCATTAGTTTAGTTAGACTATCTAGGTGGTGTGCCCATCATTGTCTTGACCTCTTTGCTCATATTCTCATTCCTCCCATTATCAACTGGACTTAGAGAGTTCAGTACAGTGCTCTGCTGTTGATCTCTGCCTATGTTTCTGTCAGTTGCTAGATGAAGGCACTATGGTGATATTTAAGATATTCATCAGTCTTAATATAGGGCAAGCCAATATCAGGCCCCCTCTCCTCAATTGTTTATGGTCTTAGGTAGGGTCATCCTTGTAGATTTCTGGGAACTTCTCTAGAGCCAGGTTTCTGCTAACCCTATAATGGCTTCCTCAATCAAGATATCTCCGTCTCAACTATCCGACTTCCTCAAGTTCTCCTCAACCCTCTCTTTCTCCCCTCTGCTTTCCATTCTACCCTCCCATCTCGCCCCACCCACAGGCTCACTATTTTGTCAGGCAATGTTGTTTGTTTCAAATTTCCAGGTGGATCTATATATGGTTTTCTTTGGGTTTACATTATTACTTAGTTTCTCTAGGATCATGAACTATAGGCTCAATGTCCTTTGTTTATGACTAGTATCCCCTTATGAGTAAGCACATAACATATTAATATTTTTGGGTTGGGTTACTTCACTCAGGATACTGATTTCTAATTCCATCCATCTACATGCAAAATTCACGATATCATTGTTTTTTTTACTGCTGAGTAGAACTCTGGTGTGAAAATATGTCAAATTTTCTTTATCCAGTCTTCAGTTGAGGGGCATTTAGATTGTTTCCAGGTTCTGGCTATTACAAATAATGCTGCTATGAGCATAGTTGAACAAATGCTTTCATAGTATGAGTATCTTTTGGGTATATACCCAAAAGTGGTATTGCTGGATTCTGAGGTAGGTTGATTCCCAATTTACTGAGACACTGTCATACTAATTTTCAAAGTGGTTGAACAAGTCTGCAGTCCCAACAGCAATGGGGGAATTCCCATACTTTCATTACTCCATTCCCTTACTCCACCTCCACCCCAGTATAAGCTATCATTGGTGTTTTTGATCTTAGCCATTCTGACAGTTGTAAGATGGTATTTCAGAGTTGTTTTGATTTGCATTTTGCTGATGGCTAAGGATGTTGAACATGTCCTTAATTTTCTTTTGTCCATTTGAGATTCTTCAGTTTGAAATTCTGTTTAGTTCAGGACCCCATTTTAGATTGGTTTATTTAGAATTCTAATGCCTAATTTCTTGAATTCTTTATATATTTTGGAGATTAGTCCTTTGTCTGTAGACCTTTTTGAAGATTTTCTCTCATTCAGTAGGCTGCCTTTTTGTCTTTTTGACTGTGTCCTTTGCTTTACAGAAGCTTCTCAGGAGGTATAATTTATTTATTGTTTATTATTTTTATTGTTATTATTTATTTATTGTTATTCTCAGTGTCTGTGCTAATGTGATATATTTAGGAAGTGGTCTCCTGTGCCCATTCATTGAAGAATAATTTCCACTTTCTCTTCTATCATGTTCAGTGTGGTTAGATTTATACTGAGGTCTTTAATCTAACTGGACTTTAGTTTTATGCATTGTGATAGATATGGATCTATGTTCATTTTTCTATATGTTGACATCCAGTTATTCCAGCACCATTTGTTGAAGATAGTTTCTTTTGTCTATTGTATAACTTTTGCTTCTTTGTCAAAAATCAGGTGTTCATTGATGTGTGGACTAACATCTGGGTCTTTGATCGATTCCATTGGTCAATCTCTTTGTGTTTATGACAATACGAACCTGTTTTCATTACTGTAGCTCTATAACTGACTTTGATGTCAGGAAAGGTGATTCCTCCAGAAGTTCCTTTATTGTGCAGGATTATGTTGGCAATCCTGGGGTCTTAGTTTTTACACTTGAAGTTGATAATTTTATTTTCAAGTTCTGTGAAGAATTGTGTTTGGATTTTGATGGGTTGTACATTGAATCTATAGATTGATTTTGATAGGATTGCCATTTTTACTATGTTGTTAAGTCACTAATGTGAGCTTTCTCTATTTTCTTTATGTGGACACATAGTCTATGAATTTTCTTCTTAGCATTGCTTTTTTAGTGTCCCATAGGTTAGGTTGTGTTGTGCCTTCATTTTTGTTGAATTCAAGGAAGTCTTTAATTTCTTTCTTTATTTTTTCCTCAACTCAGTGCAGGTTCAGTAGTTCACTGTTCAATTTCTATGAGTTTGAAGGCTTTCTGGGAGTAGTATTGTTGTTAAATTCTAACTTTGCTCCATAGTGACCTAATAAGATACAGGAGGTTACACTATTTTTTTGTATCTGTGGATGTTTGCTTTGTTATTGAGTATGTGATCAATTTTAGAGAAGGTTCCATGTGGTGCTGCGGAAAAGGTCTATTCTTTTGTGTTTGGGTGGAATGTTCTATACATGTCTGTTAAGTCCATTTCATTCATGATTTGTCTGTCAGTTCTCTTATTTCTCTGTTAAGTTTTTGTCTGGTTGACCTGTCAATTGGAGAGAGTGAAGTGTTGAAGTCCCCTATTATTAGTGTGTGGGGTTTGCTGTGCAATTTAAGTTTCAATAATGTTTCTTTTACATATGTGGGTATTCCTGTATTAGGGGCATGGATATTCAGGACTGAGATTACATTTTGATGGATTGTTCCTGTTATGAGTATAAAGTGTCCTTATCCATCTCTTTTGACTAATTTTAGGTTTGAAATCAATTTTGCTAGATATTAGCATAGCTATACTTGCTTGTTTCTTTGGCCCCTTTGATTGGAGTTCATTTTCCCAACCCTTTATTCTGAGGTAATATTTGTCTTTGAGGTTGAAGTCTGTTTCATGTATACAGTAGAAGGATGGATCCTGTTTCATATCTCTTCCCTTATCCTGTGATTTTTTAAAAAGTTTATTAATTTATAAAAGTTTCCATTTCCGTCCCTCCTCCCAACACCCTCCTACTCTCCCCACTCCCTCTCCTCCTCCCACTTCATCCCTAAGAGCAGGTCAGGGTTTCCTGCCCTGTGGGAAGTTCAAGTTCCTCCCCCCTCCCTCCAGGTCTAGGAAGGTGAGCATCCAAACAGACTGGGTCCCAAAAATCCAGTATATGCAGAGGAAACAAGACCCAGTGCCCTTGTCAATGCCTTTTCAGAAAGACCCCGTGCCAGCCACATTCAGAAAATCTGGCCACATTCAGAGAATCTGGTTGGATCACATGCTCGTTCAGTCCCAGTCCAACTGGCCCTGGAGAACTCTCATTAGATCAGTCCCCTTGTATCAGTGGGTGAACGCACTCCTCACAGTCCTGTCTTTCTTGTTCATGTTCTCACTCCTTCTGCTCCTCATTTAGACAGTGGGGGCTCAGTTCAGTGCTACAACATGGGTCTCTGTCTCAATCTCCATCCATCAACGGGTGAAGGTTCCCTCTGTTCTTGCCTTCTTGGCTCACGTTCTCTTTCCTTCTACTTCTTGTGATTTTTTTAAGTAAATTTTATTAAATTATAAAAGTTTCCATTTCCGCCCCCCCTCCCAACACCCTCCCCCACCCTCCACTCCCCCTCCTCCTCCCTCTTCGTCCCCCAGGGCAGTCAGGGTTTCCTGCCCTGTGGGAAGTTCCAGTTCCTTCCCCCTCCCTCCAGGTCCAGGAAGGTGAGTATCCAAACAGACTGGATCCCCAAAATCTAGTATAAGTAGAGGAAACAGGTCCCAGTGTCATAGTCAATGGCTTTTCAGAAAGACTTCGGGCCAGCCACAGTCATAGAATCCGGCCAAATTCCCAGAATCTGGTTAGATCACATCCTCGTTCAGTCCCAGTCCAACTGGCCTTGGTAAACTCTCATCAGATCCGTTCCCTTGTATCAGTGGGTGATAGCATCCCTCGCAGTACTGATTTCGTTTTTCATGTTCTTCCTCCTTCTGCTCCTCATTTGGACCTTAGGGGGTTCAGTCCGGTACTCCAATGTGGGTCTCCGACTGTATCGCTGTCCTTCGCCAGATGAAGGATCTATGGTGATAAGCAAAATATACATCAGTATGGTCATGGGCCACGGCCGATTCAGGCACCCTCTCCTCCATCCAGAGAGCAATCTGGGGGATCTCTCCTTGGACCTGGGATCCCATATATAATCAAGTCTCCTGTAAACCCTAAAATGGCTCCCTTAGTTGAAATATATTCTTCCCTGATCCCATATTCATCCTTCCTCCCCCCCCCATCCCAGGCCACCAAGCTTTCCCCGTTCCTCCCCTACTCCCTTCTCTCTAACCCTCTCCCCTTCCATCGACCCTCCCACCCCCCCATGCACCCGAGGTTACCTGGGACTCTTGTCTATTTCCTACCTCCTGGTGGATAGCTAAATAATCTTCATTAGGTTCATCTTCTTATTTAGCTTCTCTAGGATCACGAATAATAGGCTCAAAGACCTTTAATTATGGTTAGAATCCACTTATGAGTGAATACATACAGTGTTCCTCTTTTTGGGTCTGGCTTACCTCACTCAGTAAAGCGTTTTCTATTTCCATCCATTTGCATGCAAAATTCAAGATGTCATTGTTTTTTACCGCTGAGTAAAACTCTAATGTGTATATGTTCCACACCATTTTAAACCATTCTTCTATTGAGGGGCACCTAGGCTGTTTCCAGGTTCTGGCTATTACAAATAGTGCTGCTATGAACATAGTAGAACAAATGCTTTTGTAGTATGTTCGGGAATCTTTAGGGTATATTCCCAAGAGTGGAATTGCTGGGTCCTGAGGGAGGTTGACTCCCAGTTTCCTGAGAAACCGCCACACTGATTTCCACAGTGGCTGCACGAGTTTGCATTCCCACCAACAATGGATGAGTGTACCCCTCACCCCACATTCTCTCCAGCATAGGCTATCATTGGTGTTTTTGACTTTAGCTATTCTGACAGGTGTAAGATGGTATCTCAAAGTGGTTTTGATTTGCATTTCCCTGATCGCTAAGGAGGTTGAGCATGACCTTAAGTGTCTTCTGGCCATTCGAAGTTCATCTGCTGTGAATTCTCTGTTAAGTTCAGTACCCCATTTTTTAATTGGGTTAATTAGAGTTTTAGTGCCTAGTTTCTTGAGTTCTTTGTATATTTTGGAGATCAGACCTTTGTCTGATGAGGGGTTGGTGAAGATCTTCTCCCAGTCAGAAGGCAGCCTTTTTGTCCTACTGACAGTGTCCTTTGCTTTACAGAAGCTTCCCAGTTTCAGTAGATCCCATTTATTCATTGTTTCTCTTATTGTCTGTGCTGCTGGGGTCCTACTTAGGAAGAGGCCTCCTGTGCCTATATCTTGTAGACTACTTCCCACTTTCTCTTCTATCAGGTTCAAAGTGGACGGATTAATGTTGATGTCTTTAATCCATTTGGACTTGATTTTTGTGCATGGTGATAGATATGGATCTACTTTCATTTTTTTTTACAGGTTGACATCCAGTTATGCCAGCACCATTTGTTAAAGATGCTTTCCTTCTTCCATTGTATACCTTTAACTCCCTTGTTGCAAATTAGGTGTTCATAAGTTTGTGGGTTAATATCTGGGTCTTCTATTCGATTCCATAGGTCGACTTCTCTGTTCTTATGCCAATACCAAGCTATTTTCAATACTGTAGCTCTCTAATAGAGTTTGAAGACAGGGATGGTAATGCCTCCAGAAGTTCCTTTATTGTTTAAGATTGTTTTGGCTATCCTGGGTTTTTTGTTTTGCCATATAAACTTGATTATTGTTCTCTCAAGGTCTGTGAAGAAGTTTGATGGGATTTTGATGGGGATTGCAATGAATCTATAGATTGCTTTTGGTAGAATTGCCATTTTTACTATGTTGATTCTCCCAATCCAAGAGCAGGGGAGGTCTTTCCATTTTCTGGTATCCTCCTCAATTTCTTTCTTCCAAGACTTAAAGTTTTTGTCAAATAGGTTTTTCACTTCCTTGGTTAGAGTAACCCCAAGATATTTTATGCTATTTGTGGCTATCATGAAAGGTGATGCTTCTCTGATTTCCCTCTCTGCTTCTTTATTCTTTGTGTATAGGAGGGCCACTGATTTTTTGGAGTTGATCTTGTATCCTACCACGTTACTAAAGGTGTTTATCAGCTGTAGGAGTTCTTTGGTAGAGTTTTTGGGGTCACTTATGTACACTATCATATCGTCAGCAAATAACGAAAGTTTAACTTCATCCTTTCCAATACGAATCCCCTTGATCTGCTTATGTTGTCTTATTGCTATTGCTAGAACTTCAAGCACTATATTGAAGAGGTATGGAGAGAGTGGACAGCCTTGTCGCGTTTCTGATTTTAGTGGAAAGGCTTTGAGTTTCTCTCCATTCAGTTTGATGTTAGCTGTCGGCTTGCAGTATATTGCTTTTATTATATTTAGGTATGATCCTTGTATCCCCAGTCTCTCCAACACCTTTATCATAAATGGGTGTTGAATTTTGTCAAATGCTTTTTCAGCATCTAGTGAGATGATCATATGGTTTTTTTCTTTCAGTTTATTTATATGATGGATTACATTGATAGATTTGCGTATGTTGAACCAGCCCTGCATCTCTGGGATGAAGCCTACTTGATCATAATGGATAATTTTTCTAATGTGCTCTTGGATTCGGTTTGCCAGTATTTTATTGATAATTTTCACGTCGATGTTCATGAGTGAGATTGGCCTGTAATTTTCTTTCTTGGTTGTGTCTTTGTGTGGTTTTGGTATTAGGGTAACTGTAGCTTCATAAAAGGAGTTAGGCAATGACTCTTCTGTTTCTATATTGTGGAATACATTAAGGAGTATAGGTATTAGCTCTTCCTGGAAGTTCTGGTAGAATTATGCTTTGAAACCATCTGGTCCTGGGCTTTTTTTGGTAGGGAGATTTTTGATAACAGCTTCTAATTCTTCGCGACTAACAGGTCTATTTAGATTGTTCACCTGGTCTTGGTTCAACTTTGGTATATGGTACTTATCTAAAAAAAAATGTCCATTTCTTTTACATTTTCCAACTTTGTGGCATATAAACTTTCATAGTAAGATCTAATGATTCTCTGAATTTCCTCTGTGTCTGTGGTTATGTCCCCCTTTTCATTTCTGATCTTATTAATTTGCATGTTCTCTCTCTGCCGTTTGATTAACTTGGATAGGGGTTTGTCAATCTTGTTGATTGTTGATTTTCTCCAAGAACCAGCTTTTTGATTCATTGATTCTTTGGATTGTTTTCTGTGTTTCTATTTTGTTGATTTCAGCCCTCAGTTTGATTATTTCCAGTCTTCTAGACCTCCTGGGTGAATCAGCTTCTTTTTTTTCTAGATCTTTCAAGTGTGCTGTTAAGTCTCCAATGTGTGCTTTCTCCGCTTTCTTTAATTGGGCACTTAGTGCTATGAACTTTCCTCTTAGCACTGCTTTCATAGTGTCCCATAGGTTTGAGTATGTTGTGTCTTTGTTTTCATTAAATTCAAGGAAGAGTTTAATTTCTTTCTTTATTTCTTCCTTGACCCAGGGGTGATTTAGTAGTTGACTGTTCAGTTTCCATGAGTTTGTTGGCTTCCTGGGGGGAGCATTGTTGTTGAATTCTAATTTTAGTCCATGGTGATCTGACAAGACACAGGTAGTTACTAATATTTTTTTGTATCTGTGGAAGTTTGCTTTGTTACCGAGTATGTGGTCAATTTTCGAGAAGGTTCCATGAGCTGCAGAGAAAAAGGTATATTCTTTCCTATTTGGGTGGAGTGTTCTATAGATGTCTGTTAAGTCCATTTGATTCAATACCTCCAATAGGTCTCTCAATTCTCTGTTTGGTTTCTGTCTGATTGACCTGTCCATTAGTGAGAGAGGAGTGTTGAAGTCTCCTACTATTAGTGTGTGTGGTTTGATGACAGCCCTGAGTTCTAGAAGAGTTTCTTTTACATATGTGGGTGCCTTTATATTAGGAGCATAGATATTCAGGATTGAGACTTCCTCCTGATGAATTGTTCCAGTTATGAGTATGAAATGTCCATCTCCATTTCTTCTGATTGATTTTAGTTTGAAGTCGATTTTGTTAGATATTAGAATGGCCACGCCCGCTTGTTTCTTAGGTCCATTTGCTTGGAAAACCTTTTCCCAACCCTTTAATCTGAGTAAGTGTCTGTCTTTGTGGTTGAGGTGTGTTTCTTGTAAACAGCAGAATGTTGGAACCTGTTTTCGTATCCAATCTCTAAGTCTGTGCCTCTTTATAGGTGAATTGAGTCCATTGATATTAAGTGATATTAATGACCAGTGGTTGTTGACTCCAGTCATTTTTTTTTAGGTAGTAGAGTGTATGTGTTTTTCTTCTTTGATTTGTGCTTGTGAATGGTTGCTAGATTTTCGAGTTATTGTAGGCCGTGTTGGGAATGTTGGATTCCATCGGTAGTGATTTTCCTTCTAATATTCTCTGTAAGGCTGGATTAGTAGCTACGTATTATTTAAATTTGTTTTTATCCTGGAATATTTTGTTTTCTCCATTGATAGTGAACAATAGCTTGGCTGGGTATAGTAGTCTGGGTTTGCATCCATGGTCTCTTAGTTTCTGCAGTACCTCTATCCAGGATCTTCTGGCTTTCATGGTTTCCATAGAGAAATCCGGTGTAAGCCTGATAGGTTTACCTTTATAAGTTACTTGACCTTTTTCCTTTGCTGCTCTTAAAATTTTTTCTTTAATATTTATGTTTTGTGTTTTGATTATTATATGGCGAGGGGATGTTTTTTTCTGATCCAATCTATTCGGTGTTCTGTATGCTTCTTGAACCTTCATAGGAATTTCGTTCTTTAGGTTGGGAAAGTTTTCTTCTATAATTGTGTTGAATATATTTTCTGGGCCTTTGATCTGCAGTTCTTCTCCTTCTTCAATCCCTATTATTCTTAGATTTGGTTTTTTTTATTGTGTCCCAGATTTCCTGAATGTTTTGTGAAGAGAACTTGTTGGATTTGCCGTTCTCTCTGACCAGAGCATTTATTTTCTCTATGGTATCTTCAGAATCTGAGATTCGTTCTTCTATCTCTTGTATTCTATTGGTTATGCTTGATTCTGTAGTCTCCGCTCGTTTACCTAGGTTTTCCATATCCAGCCGGTTCTCGTTTTGTGTTTTCTTCATTGCCTCCATTTCAGTTTTCAATTCTTGGACTGTTTCCTTTACTTGTTTGATTGTTTTTTCTTGGTTTCTCAGGGTATCACTCACGGATTTACTTATTTCTTCAAACTTTTTGTTATATTTCTCATCCATTTCTATACTCATTTCTTCAAACTTTTTGTTATACTTCTCGACCAGTTCCTTAAGGGAGTTATTCATATCCTGTTTAAGGGACTCTATTGCTTTCATAATGGCACTTTTTTCCACTTAATCTAGGTTAGAGTGTTCAAATCCTTCTGTTGTAGGGTCGTTGGGATCTGATATTTTCATGTTGTTTTTCAGATTGTTGGAGGAGGTCTTGCCTTGGCATCTGCCCATCTCTTCGATCAAATGCTCTCTATTGGAACTTCTGGTATCGGGTCAGGTTCCCTTGTTGGGCAGGGAGTTCACTGATAGAATGCCTACCTTTCCCCAGGCAGGGTATTGAAGCACAGGCACTCCCTCTTTCTGGGATGCCCCTACAGAGCAGGTCCAGTGTGCAAGGCAGCTGAACTGGGGAAATTTTATGGCCTCAGTGGGAGGGGAGAAATATAGAAATTTGTACCTGGATGGAAGCTGGGATGGCAGGCGGGAGAGCCTAGCAGGGTGGAAACAGCACTGCAGGCTGACCTGGGAGTCTATGGGGTCGGGGAAAGTCCTAGCTCCTCCTCGCCGGGCCCCTGCCGCGGGCCCGAATCAACTCACCACTCCGAAGGCCCTCTGGATGGAAGCTGGGATGGCTGGCGGGGAAGCTAGCAGGGTGGAGCCAGCAGAGCAGGCTGACCTGGGAGTCTATGGGGTCGGGGAAAGTCCTAGCTCCCCCTCGCCGGGCCCCTGCCGCGGGCCCGAATCAACTCACCACTCCGAAGGCCCTCTGGATGGAAGCTGGGATGGCTGGCGGGCAAGCTAGCAGGGTGGAGCCAGCAGAGCTGGCTGACCTGGGAGTCTATGGGGTCGGGGAAAGTCCTAGCTCCCCCTCGCCGGGCCCTTGCCGCGGGCCCGAATCAACTCACCACTCCGAAGGCCCTCTGGATGGAAGTCTTGTGATTTTTTTTATAGGCGAATTGAATCCATTGATATAAAACAATATTAGTGAACAGTGGTTATTAATTTCAGTTATTTTTTAGTAGTAATGTTTGTGTGTTTCCCTTCTTTGGGTTAAGCTAGTGGAGTATTATCAGATGCCTGTGTTTTTGTGGATGCAGTTAGCTTCCTTGGCCTGGGGTTTTCCTTCTACTACTTTCTGTAGGGCTGGTTTTGTGGGTACCTATTCTGTAAACCTGTTTTTGTCTTGGAATTTATTATTTTCTCTATCGATGGTGAATGAAAGCCTTGCTGGTTATAGTAGTCTGGAATTGCATCTGTGTTCTCTTAGTGTCTGTAGCACATCTATCTAGGACTTTCTGGTTATCATGGCTTCTAATGAAAAGTGAGATGTAATTCTGATAGGCTTACCTTTACATGTTACTTTCTATTTTTCCTTTGCAGTTCTTAATATTCATTTCTTTGTCTGTATGTTTTGTGTTTTGATTATTGCTATAGGAAGTCTTGCAGTTAGCGGTTACCCACCTCCTGAGGAATGGCCTCTTATAATATATATGCTGATTAAGAGCCTGCATCCATGTTCTTTTACAGCCTCTCTGTTTTGATTGCAGATTTTAGTTGCTGATCTCCTTTCCAGCAGAGGATTATGATTTGTGAGTTTAGCCCTAAATAAATATTCAGGATCTTGGCATTCAAATTGGCCTCTTTAAGAGGCAGATGTTCAATTACTAGGAATTGGAATCATATCTCAAGTTAAACAAAGTACAAGATTTGTTGACTGCATTGGGCCAGCAGATCAAAGAGAGAAGCTGAGGCAATATGTGGCTAATATTGCTGTACATGTATGAGGTCGTGACCTACTGCAGCAGTGGAATACCCAGATTAACATTCCTGCAGTCCCAAGAACTGATAATTGTGGGAAGGTTTTATAAGGTACTATACATAAAGGTCACCAGCCATTCAGGCTGCACAAGAACATAAAACAACTAGCAAACCTTTAGAGGTACGAACAGTCCTACCTTTAAAATGGCTAACTGATAAGGCTATATGGGTAAAGCAGTTAAAGACAAGTTGCAGACTTAGAACAACTGGTACAAGAGCAGCAAGATGCTCACCATATGGAAGAATCAAACAGCCCTTGGATTTCTCCTCTATTTGTTGTAAAAAGAAATCTGGTAAATGGAGATTGGTGACAGATCTAAGAGCTATCAATAAGGTAATTCAATCTATGGGCCTTCTTCATTTTAGAATTACTCTGCCTTCTCTATTACCAAAAGGATTGCCTCTTATAGTTATTTATTTGAAGGATTGTTTCTTCAACATACCTTTCCAAGAAAAGGATAGCGAAAATTTACCTTCACAGTGCCTATTTATAATAATTCTCAGCCCACTAGGACTTATCAATGGACTATTCTCCCACAAGGAATGCTCAATAGCCCCACATTGTGCCCCACAAGTAAGCCATTGGAAATAATATGTAAGCAATTTCCTAAGTCTATAATTTACCATTACATAGATGACATTTTGCTATCTGATTTGAAAATGAATACTTTAGGAAGATGGTTTGAAGAAGTAAAAGCGTTTTGCCAAAATGAAGATTAAAAGTTGTTTCTGAAAAAATTCAGAGAGAAGATTCTGTCAGTTACCTAGGTTATAACATAGGTTTGCAGAAAATCAGGACACAAAAGGCACAAATTAGGAGAGCCTGGTTGTAGACACCTAACAACTTTCAAATATTGTTAGGAGACATTTCTAGTTTACGATCAGCTTTTGGGATAACACCTGATCTAATAAATAATTTAAAGAAAACCTTAGGAGGTGATAAAGATTTGAATAGTCCCAGAGAATTAATAGCTGAAACAGAAAATGAATTGACAATTGTTGAGGAAAAATTACAGGAGACGCATGTGGATAGGTTGAATCCAAATCTTAATTGTATTCTAGTTATATTGCCTTCCAAAATTTCTCCTACAGGAATTTTAATGCAGAGGGAAGATATTATCTTAGAATGGATCTTTTTAACCACATAAACAAACTAAAAATTTAAACACTTATTTAAAAAACATTCTCCAAATTAATTATAAAAGGTAAATTGAGACGTTGTCGATTAGCAGTTATAGACCCAGCAGAGATTATAGTGCATTTCACTACTAATAAAATAAAAAAGTTATAAAAAGACAGTGAACCATGGCAAAGAGCTTGTGCTAATTTTTTGGGGAAAAAATAGTAGCAATTATCCCAAAAGCAATAGACTTAACCTTATAAAGAGAACTTTCTGGATTCTTCCCCAAATTGTATGTGATGCTTGAAAAACTAGAGCCTGTACCTTTTATACTGATGCAAACAAATCAGGAAAGGCATAATACAAATCAGAAGAATTTAGTGAGGTGGAACAGAGCCCTTATAACTCTGTACAGAAGGCAGAATTATATGCTATTCTCATGATGCTAAGGGATTTTAAAGGAGAGAGAGAGAGAGAGAAAGAGAGAAAGAGAGAGGGAGAGGAAGGGAGAGCTGTTTTTGAGTTGTACAATGGCTCTGTTTTTCTCTAAATCCAAGCATGTTCATAAAAGAAAAATTTAGAATTTCTGTTTCATGTCAAGAGCAATATGATATGGGACAGAAAGAAAAAAGAATTTAGAAAAAAAATTACCTTCCTTCATACTTATTTTTGTCTCTATCGTACCTTTCATTGAATATATATGTCTGCGTATGTCTATATAAAAAATGTTAAGTTTTTCCACAATGAACAATGCATTTTCATGCAGGAATCTTTGAAGTTTCCAGGTAGAAGATGAGGCCCAACAACAACAACTTTACCTGGTTGATATGGCGTCATGATGCTGATAGTGCTATTACAAGACCCTTTTTTGTACCAACTGCTCAACATGGTTCCAACTTGGATAGCTGATATGGTGCATTTTTTATAGCCTTCTGGTCAGACCTCCACCAAATGCTCAGAGACTATTTCCAATTATATCAGACATTAATCTTAGCAATTAACCATCATTTTTCTTTCACAGGATCCCATAGAAAGAACATTGCCCCAATGACAGCAGGAAGTAATTCTAGTAGATGACATCCCCTCTCCCAACAGAGTTTGCACTCAGTGTTAGGGATCTCATTTAGGAGTTTATTATAATTGATACAGGGTTGTGGGTTGGTGTGGGAAATTTTATAGGCTAAGGGATCTCTTTGAAAAAATGGAAATTGGATGGGATAATAGATTGGTGTAAACTTATTCACACTAACAATAATAGTAATAGAGTGAATACTTGTGAGTTATTATTTATAGGCAATTACATTGTTATAGATTCTTGTATAATAATACAAAGTTAGATTATATTGAATATTATATGCATGTATACTTCTACCTCTGTTTAAAACATTTTTTATCATATTGCAATGTATATTTCTACCTCTGAGCAAGATACTTAAACATTGTTTACATTTTGAGGCCCTTGTCCACATTTGTTGCACAATTGTTTATTGTATAATATTCTAATATGAAGTCTTAGTCTTTAAGTTATATAGGTATTAAGAATTATAGATCAGTAGTCATTTATATTTGTCATACTTATAGTTAGACTAATAAGATTTTTAAGATACATGGAAATTATATTCTGCATAGATATGTAATCTTCAACCACTTCAAAGTGCTGTAGAATATGACATTTAAATAATTTATGATTCTGTTGGCTCCTGGCAGCACCAATCTATTGCCTAGAGAATGTTGAGCACCAAAGACACTCCATTTGGAGGTTGTTTTCTTCTTGGCAAAACTGGCCTTTGCGTAAGAAAATGCCCATACCTCAACCACTGACAAGATACATAGTATCCCAAAATAGATAAGCAGGACTGTCAAATCTTGCCAAGACAGGGTAATAGAGTTTTGAAAAACTTCCTGTCTTTGAAAATGGTATGTCACTTATTCTAGGCCATAGCGAAAGTTGGTTGCTTCAACGTTACATATGACACTTTGAGTGATTGCCCAGGTAGCCAGTTGTCTCTCTCATTTCTTGCACATTTTGGAAGTTGTTTGATTGCACTTCCTCTTACTCTGGTAACCATATTTCCCTTCTCGGTTCTTCAATGTGGTTGAAAACTAGATAGTTGTAGTTAGTTTTGTCTCATGATTTAGACAAGTTATTTATTACACAAGACTTAAACTTGTTAGGATAGGATAATTATTGAATATATTTGTTCTTATTGTATGTAATTTTGTATTAGGCTTAGAACTCTCTTATTTAAACAAAAGGGGGTTGTGCTGTAGAAAGTCTTACAGCTAGTGGTTACCTGCCTACTGGGGTGTGACCTCTTATACTACAAATGCTGATTCAGAGACTGTGTCTGAGTTCTTTTCCAGCCTCTCTGTTCTTGCTTTAGGTTTTGGTTTCTGATCTCCTTTCCATCAGAGAATTCTGATTTGTAAGTTTACTTCTAAATAAATAACTACCTATTTCTCAATTCTGAGTTAGTGTGGGATTTCTCTTAAGTGTTCTTCAGATTATTATATGGCTAGGGGATTTTTTTTTTGATCCATTCTATTTGGTATTCTGTAAGCTTCTTTTACTTATATAGGGATATTCTTTTGGTTGGGAAAGTTTTCTATGATTTTGTTGAATATATTTCCTGTGCCTTTGAGCTGGAGTTCTTCTCCCTCTTTTACCCATATTATTCTTAGGTTTTGTCTTTTCATGGTGTCCCAGATTTCCTGTATTTTTCTGTTAAGAATTTGATAGATGGACTGGAGAGATGGCTCAGAGGTTAAGAGCACTGACTGTTCTTCCAGAGGTCCTGAGTTCAATTCCCAGCAGCCACCTGGTGGCTTACAACCATCTGTAATGAGATCTGGTGTTCTCTTCTGGTCTGTAGGCACACATGCAGACAGAACATTGTATACATAGTAAATAAATAAATCTTTAGAAAAGAGTTTGTTAGATTTAATCTTTTCTTTGATCAATGAGTCAATTTCCTCTATAGTATATTCAGCACCTGAGATTCTTCTATCGCGTTTACTCTGTTGGTTATACTTGTCTCACTAGTTCCGGTTCTTTTACCCAGATTTTCCATATCCAGAATTTTCTCATTTTCTGTTTCCTTTATTACCTCTATTTCAGTCTTCAAGTCTTGCACTGTTTGTGTCACCTGTTTGATTGTTTTTTCTTCATTTTCTTATATTTCCTTGAGGAATTTATTATACATTTCCAAGTTTTTGTTTGTCTTTCTTTTATTTCTTTAAGGTAGTTTTTCATTTCCTCTTTAAAGGTCTTCATCATTTTCACAAATTTACCTTTAATCATTTTCTTCTACTTTTTCTGGGTTAGGATGATAGAGTCTTCCTGTTGTTTGATCACTGGGTTCTGGTGTTACCATGTTGCTTTTTAGTTTGCTGGAGGAACTCTTGCATTAGGACCTACCCATTTCTTCCTTCAAATGAGGCCCCAGTGTCCTTGTATCTTGGTCCAATCTTTTCTGTGACTGTCTTGAGTATTTGGGAGTTTTTATTGGCTCTGTAATGTCAATGTCTGTCTCAGAAAATCTCTGAGGTCTCTCCAAGCCTGCTTTTTTTGGTCTTCTCTCCTGGTTTGTTATTTTGATGATCTCTCTTAATCCCTTCAGTGTTGTAGGAAGCTCTTGGTCCCCTCAGTATTATAGCAAGCTATCAGGTTTTAGGCAGGGTGTGGCTAGTAGTTTAGAGCAGGTCCAGTGGATGAGTTTTTGTTTGGGGAAGCCTACCGGCAGGAAACTCCCTGCCTGCTGTCTATAAAAGCCAAGGGAGTTGGGGGAGGGTCCTGTGAGTCCTTGTCTTCCCTGTTCCTTGAGGCCAAAGCACAGGATGCAAGAAATGTTTATGCTAACCAGCCTAGCTTCCTCTGCCCGATTCTGCCAGCTGGAGGGGATTAGTTCAGACACCTTTTTTCTGTCTTGATATGGTAATTTCACCTGCTAAGGAGGGTCCTCACAGGTGCCCTGGATCTCCTCCTATCTGTCTGTAAGGGTTCCTAGCTTGATACCCCCTGCCTGGCAGCTCCTGCCACTGGTGCCAGCGACTCAACAACTTGATCTCACTACTGGCTCGGAGGGGGCTTTCCACTTCTGGGGCAAAAGTATTTAACCCTGGGTTAAGTTTGAATAAATTGGGCATTCTCCTCTTGAGGATGACTCGAACTCTATGTCTATGTGTGTGAGTCTTGTGTTCAACCCCTAGGACATTAGAGCTCGTGGGAGGTAGGGAGTCGCACTCCATACTTGGTGGGTGGTGATGCAGACCCTGTAGCGTGGAACGACCCCCACAGGGTCCCAGAGTTTGTCTCACTGTGGAGCTCCTTTAGAGTGTGGCGTCCCATCGTGAGGCTGTTAACGCACCTCTTAAGTCCCCTCAGTATTGGAACAAGCTGTTTCAGAGTTCTACTGAGGTAGCAGGAGAATAGGTAGATTTGAAGGCAAGGTGTGACTAAAAGTTGGGAGAGGCAATTGGATAGTGTTGGATTTGGGGGATCCTTCCAACAGGAGATTCTCTTCTTGCTAGCTAGAAAAGCCTAGGGAGTTGGGGGAGGGGCCAGGGGTTTTGTCCCACTGTGGTGGTCCTAAAGAGTGGGGTATCCCGCCACGTGGCAATGAATTTAAGTTTAGACTTCCTTTCTTTCCATAGTTCTTTAGTTAGTTAATTGATTTGATAAACAATTTCTTATTTAATTTTTCATTCTTTCATTTATTTTCCTTTTTATGCACATGCTAATGACCTTCCCACCCGTCTACTCTACCTTCTATTCTATTCCTATACCCAGAGCAGATCACGTACTTCTAAAATGTAGAAAAAGATTGCTACAGATTCTTGGAGAGGCATTTGTTGACCTTAGCTAAAAGGATGGCAAGGGATTGATGGAAAACGACAGGCTTTAGTTCATGAGTATGAAAGCCAGTGGAGGAGGGTCCTCTGACTCACATGTTTGCTCTGTCCGGTGCTTCTCCTACCCTGACCACCATATTGACATGACAACATTCCTCTTCTTTTTTGACCACTGCACTTTTGGTGGTATAGTCACTGGTCTTCTCTCCAGGTCATGCTCTGATCCCTAAACCTTGCCTAATCCTTAGCTTCACAGCTTGCCTACCAAAACAACAATTTATCAAGTTCATGACCAAGCTTTACTACTTTAGTGTTGCCACCTCTACAGAAATGCCCAGCCAGTTCTGAAGTTTTAAGAAACAGAAAGTATCTTTATATTATTTTGTCATTTCCATTCTAGGTTTGGTAATTTGTCACTGTTCCAAAACAAAATAATCAAATAATAAAATAAACGGTTTAAATAATGAATTCATCATAATTTGGCCAATGCTTTCTCATCCCTTGTGGCCCAATTGGTGACACATCATGGCATGTGGAGGTCCAATCCAGAGATAAGCTCATGAATACTCTGTCCTTGTAGACTAGTGTTGCAATTTTTATGTTCTTTCTGCTGTTTATTGTTTTGATTTCTGTGACATAGTATATTTACCATCATTAGACACTTCACTGTTAATTACTCCTTGAGTGATAGGTACAGAAGCTCATCACTTTCAAAAAGATGATGTTTTCATAGTGACCAAAGTTATAAATTAACACATTTTCCAAACACATTGGTTCAAACATAACTTGAAGTTTCTTAGAACAAGCAGGGAAATCTGTTGAGGTCTCAGATGCTATTTGATGACAAAATCAGTATTGGTGTTGATAGTAGTCTATATCTTTAATACACTGTGCAATTTTTTTACATGATAATGTAAAGGATATTACATCATGCACAGAGACAGGAAATTAGTGGTTATTAAGGGTCCTAATATAGACTAAGCTAATGTGACTGGGGAACTGCTACTTTTCAACCTCTATACAATCATCCAAATTTTAGCCAATGAATTATCCTTTTTAATGGTATAGCTTCTTAACATCTTAGTTTACATAAAAAATTAGATTAAGTTGTTCATCTTCTCAAATTTTAATTATGATCTAGTATACTAAAACTTAATATCCCTTAATTCTGAATCTTCAGATTCATATAGCAATGGATTAAAAGTCTTTGAAAAATTGAATCTGTGTTGAATATTGTAGATTGTTCTCTGCAGGGAACCATGGAGTTGACCTGGCCTAGCTGCCTTGAGAAACACGTGTCTTAGCTTTTCCCGGTTTCAATCCATGACTCAGGAGATACTGAGTGCCTTCTAATTCAGGATGCTTAGTCTTTCTCTATATGTTCTCTTAGTAGTTAAGAAATCATAAAGACTTGACAGGACAATTGGTTTTAGACTTAGTAATTTATGACTTGCAAACTTCACTGTATTTTGACAACTGCAACTGTACTGATCCTGGTAATTACCATTATATTCTATTTAATTCTGGTAAAGGTATAAAAAGTAAGTTGCTTTCAACAAAATTGTCAAAGTCTCAGTCTTTCTGTGGACCCTCCAACCCAGTCTGATTTGATTTCTGGAAGTCATATAAAAAGTGATCCTGGCCTAGTAGGTAAGAATAGACACTCTGTTATGACTCTGTAAATATACTAGCTACCTTCAGAGTACTCATCTTGTATTAGATATTATAAGTAAATTGGATGATTTAAAGCATGTTGCTGTGTTTAGAGTATATGCAAATATTATGCCACTTAAGAGAAAGGGAATAGTGCTTCCTGAGCATCCATAGGCTCTTGTGTAGAGAATAAATCCTAGATTCTAGATTTTAACTTGGATAGACAGTTGTAAAGAAATTTGTTTTTCTATCAATTACTTAGACAGCATAATTTCCTAAAATGTTAAAAATTGCGTATGATCATGGATCTTTAAAATTAACTCCATGGTTGTTTTGAATACTAACAAAAGACAGAGTGAGAAGTCAAACCACAGGCAACAGAATTTTTTTTTCAAGAAAAATCATTGCAGTTGAAAAAAATTGTAATTCTAAGAAACTAAAAAAGTAGTTATTAAGTATTTATGTGAGCAACTGGAAAGATGTCTGATGAACTTATGAGGGAGTTATTCAACATGATTAAGGCCATAAAACTGGTTAACCTTCTACTGGAGGTTATGATCCTATTCCATTAAAAGTGATGAAGCATTTTATCCCTTGGTTATTATGTCTAAAACACAGGCTACAAAGTCACTGAGAAAGATATATTAACTTGTAGAGCTTCTTTGAAACTATACTAAGTCAGTGAGAACATATATAGCTTCAAAGAGAAAATCATGGCTTAAAATGAGCTTCATAAAATAAATGCACTGAATGAAAGTCAGGGACTAAGAGACAGCAAGAATACTCATAGAATCTAGTCATTTGCAGAAAATGCAAACTGGTCTAGGAAGTAGTATATTCTAAAGTACTGTTCTGTCTTACACCTGCAATTTCAATTGGAATAATTTTAGATTTGTCAGTCTTCTTAAATATGAATAAATAAATAGAATTTTCATAGCCTCTTTTCATCTTTATCATTTTTTGTTTACAGCAATGCACATATATGTGGTGTTTGCTTTGTTGCTTTGATCTAGGACTCCACTTGAGATATTTCAGACTCCCTAACCATGTAGCAACTGATTTTATTTTTGATTTGATAATTTTGAAAGAAACATATACATTGCAAATGGACTATTAAATTTCAGATCTCAAATGATTACCTTCCAGTCTTTCCAGTCTGTAGTTTCAGAAACATGCCACTGACATTAGGTTATTTTCAGTTCATCATATTAGGATGTTTGAAACATCAATACATCCTATTAGTGCTGTTGCTACATTGATTACTTTATTAAGGTGTTATCTCTAAGGCTTCCTCATGGTAATTACCATTTCCCCTTTATATAAATCAGTGTCTTCTGAGGAATATGTTGAGATTATGCAAACAGTCCATATATGATAATGTTTTGCTCACTATTTTTAATTATTGGTCTTACCAGCACTTGTTATTACTATGATGTTCCTTACTTCTGATTTTCTATTTTTGTCTTTCCTACCATATTCATAAATTTAAAGCTCCTCTCTAAAGAAATATAGTTTCTATGGGAAAGTATCTGTTTCTTAATTTCACATATCTTGCTTCATTTATTTGTGTAAGATAGACTGTGGTATATTATAGGATATGTACACTCATTGATACTTCTTCCCATTCTGTGTAGTAGAATACAGTACTGAACCAGTCATGCCTGATCATCATAGGTGGAGGAGAAAGCTCACTGCATTGTGTCTACAGGCTGATGAGATCACAGAGCTGTGTTGTAGATGATATCTTGTGACCAGTTAGATTTAGAAACTAAAACAGCTAGACAAAAAAAGATTAACCAGACCCAGCTAAGATCAACCAAGAGGATTATCAACTGTCCTTTGTTTCACTATAATGTTACCTCCATAAGAATTACGTTTAGTTTTATCTATTTCCCTCATGTATGAGACACCATTGTACATCCTCAAGAGAGTTTATAAAAGAGAATATTGTATACTGGGAGTGCTTAGTCTTGGAACTAAGCAAATTAACACACCAACCCACACATTAAGCAAAGAGTTATCTTCTTCCTAAACACCTTTCAGAGATGTTGTAAAATTCCCACACTAAGAATCCAGCCTTTGCACCTTGATCATGCTCTATCCTTTTGGCTTGCATTACATTCTCTCTCTCTCTCTCTCTCTCTCTCTCTCTCTCTCTCTCTCTCTCTCTCTTTCTCTCTTTTTCTCTTATCTGTTTGTTTATATGTTCATTGATAAAGAAGTCAGAAAGATACACAATGAAGAAAATAAAGCATTTTCAACAAATGGTACTAGTCTACCTGGGTGTCAGCATGCAGATAAAAGAAAATTGATCCATATCCATCACCCTGAAAAAAAATCAAGTCCAAATAGTTCAAAGATTTCAACATAAAGCCAGATACTCAGAACCTGATAGAAAAGAAAGTGGAGAATAAACATGAATGTACTGGGACAGGAGACAACTCTATGCAGAACACCAATACTGCAGACCCTAAGATCAACAATTAATAAATGTAACCTCATAAACAAGAAAAATTTCCATAAGGCAAAGGACATCATAAAATAAAAGGATGGTCTACAGAATGAGAAATGATTCCCAAGTTCCAAATATGTTAGCTAATATTATATATATATATATATATATATATATATATATATATATATATATATATATATATATATATACACATATGTAAAAGTAGGGTACAGACTTAAAAAGAGAACTCTCAATAGAGGAATCTCAAATGACTTAGAAATATTCAGTGTCCTTCACCATCAGGGAAACACAAGTTAAAATTACTTTGAATTCAATTTTCTACATGTCAGAATGACAAATATCAATAACACAAGTCCTAGCTCATATTGGAAAGGATGTGGAGTAAGAGATAACTCTTTCATTGCTGGTGGGAGTACAAACTTGTACAGCTACTATGAAAAGCAGTATGGAAATTTCTTAGAAAACTTGGAATCGATCTTTCCTCATTACCCAGATGCCCCAAAAATACTGTATTCTACCATAAGAATACTTGTTGAACTATGTTTACAGAAGCTTTATTCATAATAGGCAGAACCTGAAAACAGTCTAGATGTTCCCCAACCAAAGGATGGATAGAGATAATGTGGAACGTTAAGACAATGGAGTATTACTCAGCTGTTTAAAAAATGACATTGTGAAATATGCAAGCAAATGAATAGAACTAGAGAAAATCAGAGTGAGTGAGAAAAGCCAAACCCAGAAAGATAAATATGGTATGTATTCATTTAAAAGTGGATATTGGCTATGAAGTAAATGATAATCATGCTACAATCCAGAGACCCAGAATGGCTAAGTAGCAAGAAGTGTGCAAGTGGGGACACATTGATCTCCCTCAGAAATGGAAATAGAATTGATTTCAAGGGTAGACTGGGAATGTGTGGGTTAGAGAACAGTAGAAATCATATGGGAGTAGAGGATGAAAGGAATGATTATGAGGGGAAATGATTGGAACTGAGGGGCACTTGGGGACAATATAGAAACCTAATGTATTGGAAACACCTGAGAATCTATGATGGTGACCCTAGAAAGTACTCCTAGCAATGTGGAATAAGGACCCTGAATTGTCCATCATCCATAAACCAGGAAAGAGTGAGATACCAACCAAGACACAGAACTTGCCACCTAAAATTTATCCTGCCTGAAAGATGTGCTGAGATAATGGTGGGACAGAACTACTGGGATTGACCAAAGAATGAATGGTCTAAACTTTTGTCCAGACTACAAGAGTGCCCAATGCCTGACGCTGCCTGAATGGTCAGGACTAGAGACTGGAAAGCCTTGAGAAATAGACTAGAAAAGTCCAGGAATGACAAAAATGTCAATGAACTATTTTCTAATGATATTGCTATATACTCACACATCAATGCCAAGCACAATCATCATCACAATGATTTCTTCCATAAGCTTATGAGAGTAGATACAGGGACCCACAGCCTACCATTAGGTAGAAAGCCAAGGGAAGACAGGGAGGAAGGATTGTAGGAACCAAAGGGGTCAAAGACACCAGAACCTGACTCACAGAATCAACTAAGCAGGGCTCATAGTGCCTCATAAGATTGAAGCCTGCATGGATCTGAGCTAGATCCTCTGATGTATTGTTGGATGTGCATATTGATGTTCTTGTGGAACTCTTAACAGTGTTAGTGGGAGCTGTTCTGAATCTTTAGCCGCCTACTGTGCTGCTTCATCAATCCTTGCTGTAACTACTCATGCTATGTTCAGTTAACATCCTTGTAACTGAAGGTTTTTCTCTTGTCCACTAGTTCCCGAAGAAACACTCAGAGGCTCATATTAATTACAGAAGTTTGACTGATCGCTCAGGTTTATTACTATCTAGCTCTTCCTTTTAAATTATCCATTTTCTATTAATTTATATTTTACCACGAGTCTCATGACTTATTACCTCACATCTTGCTTATCCGGCAACTTCTGATGTCTCTGTGATTCTGTGCTCTTTTTTCTTTTGCTTGGATTCCCCACCTTTTCTATTAAGCCAGGCTGTTGGCAAAATCAGCATCTTTTTTAACCAATGGTAATACAACATATTCACAGAAAATAGAGAGGTATTCTATATCATATCCCCAGGAAATCTGTTCTTTCATGAAGGGAAGTGGAGAAGGAGTGAATCTTTAGGAGAGCAAGTGAGGGATGGGAGACTGGGTGGAGTGGAGCAGGTGGGGGTTCAGAGTTGGTGGTTGAAATGTACTGTATTGGCACTATATGAAAGTGGAAAGATAAAATTGAGCATTTCCATTCATGGCCTTTGGATCTGTCCCATATAAAGGACAAAAGTGTTAGGACTTTGTAGTTTCTGACCTAGTTTCCTGTTATGTTATGTAGCTACCTAGAGAATAGTACATGAGGCTGTGACCAAACATTTAGTGCAATGGAGGGCATCAAACATAGGGAATAAACAGGTTAATAGCTTGATCTATTGTGTTTTGATTATGCACACCAAACTATCCTCTTGCAATAATGCACAAGGCAGCTTAGATCCTTTGCCTTCATATATAATGCACAAATACTTCTCTCCAAGCAATGAACCTAAAAATCTCAGGAACTGGATCTAAAACACCATAGGGATGCATATCCAAGCACTCTGAACAACCATATAAAGATTTCTTAACTCCAAACAACAACCAGTTTTAAACATTTTTCAAGTGTATTTTTGATGCATTCCATTTCAAAGATTAGAAAATCTTCTCTAGATATAATGTCCTTGAAGTGAACTTACAGAGAGAATGTTCTATTTGTCAACTTTGTCTAGACATAATTTGTTGCACATATAATTAAAATCACATGCACAATGGAAAGAACATAGCATGTACTATACAAAATGATTATCTGATTTAATATATAAGTGGAACATTCTCTTTTAATGATCAATCTCTTCTTTCTATTGAATCCTGTCAAAGAAGACTCCAAACAATAACTAGAGCCCTTAATTATCTTCATTTATGAGTTCAATACCAGTTGCACCAGGATCCTGCCCCAAACTGTGCTTCTCTTTCCCTCTGAATATTATTTTACTACTTTCACAAAGTTCTGATTGCTCTTATTTATAGCTGTTTAGGAAGGGCTTTCCTAATTTTAGCCACTGGTAACAAAGATTCTCCTCCCCTTGATGTAAGCTTTCAAATTGGATTTCTGACATTTTTTTTTTTGCGGGGGGAGGGGATGCCGTGTGCTCAACTACTGTCTTAAATTTATCTCCTCTGATTTATACTAAACCTACACATAGTTGGCCCTGAAACAAAAGCCCAATTTTTCTGGATCTCTGATTACCCTCTAAACCCTGAAAATCAGCTAGAGTGGAGAAGTTTCCAAAATTGGATACATCTCCTGAATTATTCTGAGATATCAACTCCTGAAGGGGAGCTGTTATAAGTTATAAGCATTGAAATCCTTGGAGACCCGAGAATCTGTCACTCTTGGCTTTGGATTCTTTCCTGTATTTTCGTTCTTATTTTTTTTTTGTAATACGAGATGATAAAAAATCATACCTGGACCTCCTTAACATTTATAATGTTATGTATAAAAGTGAAGACACTAGGACATGTTTGAGGCCCAATGAAGAAAAGTTCTCTTTTTATTTTTATGTTTGTTTTGTTTATTCAAAAAAAGAAAATGAAGATAAGTGATTCATGATATGGGGTAACATCAGAGTGGAGTTGGGGTAGGACAAAATATATGTTTCATATATATTGAATGGAATTCTCAAAAATAAGTAAAAATATTTTTTTAAAAAAATAAATAATAAACAAAAATTTTCTTTGGTTATGTTTACTTTTATATTCCCAAATAAATTTATTCATTGATTTGTGTTCAATGAAAAATATTGCTGGTATTTTGATGGAAATTACATCGTATTTTTTAAACTTAAAATATTTATAATCTTTTTTATTTTGGTTTTGTTGAAAATAGTTTTTATACAATAAATTCTGATTATTTTCCTTTCCAAAACTCCTCTTAGAACATCTTCACTTCCTCTCTCATAAAATCCTTATCATTTCATGCTCTTTAATTAGAAAACAGTCATCAATAATCTAAAAACAAAATGCAATATAATAAAACAAGACAAACTAGACTAGGGAAAAACAAACAAATAACTGGAAGAAAATGGGCCAAAGAAAAATCACAAGAAACACATATAGACCCAGAGACTCACACTTTCAGAAAAACAGAAATTCCATTAAAAAGCAAAAATAGAAACAAAAGAGAAAGAAAAAGAGTAGTTGGGTGTGGTCTCGAGAGGCAGAAGCAGGTGGGTCTTTGTGAGTTCAGGGACACCTGATCTACAGAGTGAGTTCCAGGACAGCCAAAGATACACATAGAAACCCTGTCTCAAAATGTGAAAAAGACAAAAATTAAAATAGAAAAGTTAAAAATAAAAACAAAAGAAATAGAGATGTCACCAAAGTACCTGGCAAAGTTAATTTAGGAATAACAGGAATTTTAATATTCAGTTTGAGGGTATAGTTCACCATTACTGAGAAGGTGTATCATCATAGTGGTTCTAGTTGTGACAGAAAGAGTGTGTAATGGCTGGTCACTGTGCATACAGTTGTCAAGCAAAAAGAAATGAAGGCTAGTTTTCAGGGAACCTCTTTCTTTTTCTCATTCATTATGTCCAGAGTCTCAGCCCTTGGGATACTGATATATATATTCTTGAAGTTAAACCTCTCTGGAAGTTCCTTCATTCATGTGGTCACCAGGCAATATGCTTTCTCTGTGATTCTTCAAGTCAGTAAATTTGACAATGAACATTAATGATCCTGTTTCACGTCACTACCAGTGTTCCTATAAATTGCTTATTTTCTTGTGCACAAAACATTCTCAAGTAGCTACTGGAATTTCAAAAACTTAGACTTTAAAGATTTGTGAAGATAAATTTTCTAATTCCATGTACTATATTAAAGTGTGCATATTATAATACAAAAAAGACATTGGCTGATTTCTGCTATTATACAGATTCAAGCATCTTTGAAAAGTGACTTTTGTTTGTTTACCTCAACAACTTTTTGCAGTGTTACCTAAACCATTTGGCAACTAGCAAAACAGGACAATAACATAGGTGTAGATTTCAAATGATTTCATGGTCTATCTCTCTTAAACTTACATTAGCCAGGATTAACAAAATAGTTTTCTCTTCTCTGATATTCTTAAGAAAATTGTTAATTAATAGTGAATTGATAACAGAAATAGAGTTAAAGCAGTGCTATGTGAGAGCTTAAGATATGGAGTAAAAAAGAGAAGGTGGGGAAGGGAGAGGAGAATGAAAAGCAGAAGTAGGCAAAGGGAGGGAAAGGAGGAAGAGAAAGGGGAAAAACGAGGAGGAGGAAGAGTGGGAAGAATGATGAAACTCACAAAAGATGAATAATACAGCATAGCTAATTGTATTTTTCAGTCAATAGTATATAGAGCCTTGAAGTTCTCCATAAAGGTCTTCTTTGGTTAGAAAGTCAAGGTTGTTTTGTTGTTATTGGTGTGACTTAACTGAGAAGCAGTACTTGAGGAACTAATCATCTCTGAATTTTTGAAATTAAAAGAGGTAGTATTCTAGATTTTAAATGCAATAGATTAAAATTTATGTAAAATTTCTGACATATTAATTGTTCCAACTTTATTATTAGATACCTTTCATCATTATGGCAAGAGGTATTTTCTTATTTTAATGGTAATATCACAGAATGAAAAAAGCTGGAAAAGATACCAATAAGTTACGTGTAGTATTCATCAGAGAAATTCTTAAACAACATTAGTATAAGATCTATATAAAAATGAGTTGATTATGCCTTCTATCAAATAATTAAATGTAGAGGCTGGAGAGATGGCTCAGTAGTTAAGAGCATGGCCTGCTATTCCAAAGGTCCTGAGTTCAATTCTCAGCAACCACATGGTAACTCACGACCATCTGTAATGAAGTCTGGTGCCCTCTTCAGACATGCATGTAGACAGAATATTATATACATAATAAATAGATAAATTAATTAATTAATTAATTAAATGTAGAAAAAATATTAAAAGTGCAAGGCAATATAAAATAGAATCACAGATAATTTAAATTACATGGTAAAATATACATGGAAAAAGTTACCATTTGATGAAGGCTTACAAGAGTCAAATGTTAATAATTCAGTATTATGATATAGTATTTTCACAGTATTTTTTGTTTGTTTTTTGCTGTATATTAGTATATTTTATATTCTTTTTTTTTCCCGTTAGACTTGTTTATTCAAGTATCCGAAAACACTCTTTTCACTTCCTCCCCTCCTCCCAATACCTTCCCGCTCCCCCCGCCCCCCCCCCCCCCCCCCCCGCGCTCTCTCTCCACCTCCCTCACCATTCCCAAGAGCAGTCAGGGTTTCCTGCCCTATGGGAAATCCAAGTTCCTCTCCCCTCCCTCCAGGTCCAGGAAGGTGAGCATCCAAACAGGCCAGGATCCCAAAAAACCAGTCCATGCAGACGAAACAAGACCCAGTGCCATTGTCACTGGCTTCTCAGTCTTCATTCGGACTTTGGGGGCTCAGTCAGCCCCCATGTCAGCCACATTCAGAGAATCCGGTTTGATCACATGCTCATTCAGTCCCAGTCCAGCTGGCCTTGGTGAGCTCTCATTCGATCATTGGGTGAATGCACTCTTTGCGGTCCTGACTTCCAGTGCTCCAATGTGGGTCTCCATCTCTATCTCCATCGATCGTCGGATGAAGGCCCCCTCTGATTTTGCTTTCCTTGCTCACGATCTCCCTCCCTCTGCTTCTCTTTTGGACCTAGGGAGTTAAGTCCAGTGTTCCAATATGTGTCTCTGTCTCTAACTCCATCCATCGCCATATGAAGGTTCTGTGGTGACATGCAAAATATTCATCAGTATGGATATGGGCCAAGGCCAGTTCAGGCACCCTATTCTCTGCTGTCCAGAGTACAATCTGGGGACCTCTCCTTGGGCCTGGGAACCCCTCTAGAATCAAGTCTCTTGCAAACCCTAAAATGGCTCCCTTAGTTGAGACATAAATTTCCATGCTCCCATAACCATCCTTCCTCCCTCCCCCCCTCCTATTCCCCCAAGCCATCCCCAATCCTCCCCCTCCCCCCTTTCCCTAACCATCTCCTTTACTTCCACCCCCCACGCCCCGTACACCCAGGTTTGCCTGGCAATCTTTCCTACTTCTAATATCCAGGAGGATAACTATATGATTTTCTTCAAGTTCACCTTCTTATTTAGCTTCTCTAGGACCATAAATTATAGACTCAAAGATCTTTAACTATGGCTAGAATCCATTTATGAGTGAGTACATACCATATTCCTCTTTTTGGGTCTGGCTTACCTCACTCAGTAAAGCGTTTTCTATTTCCATCCATTTGCATGCAAAATTCAAGATGTCATTGTTTTTTACCGCTGAGTAAAACTCTAATGTGTATATGTTCCACACCTTTTTTAACCATTCTTCTATTGAGGGGAACCTAGGTTGTTTCCAGGTTCTGGCTATTATAAATAGTGCAGCTATGAACATAGTTGAACAAATGCTTTTGTAGTATGATAGGGCATCTCTTGGGTATATTCCCAAGAGTGGAATTGTTGGATCCTGAGGGAGGTTGACTCCCAGTTTCCTGAGAAACCGCCACACTGCTTTCCACAGTGGCTGCACAAGTTAGCATTCCCACCAACAATGGATGAGTGTTCCCCTCACTCCACATCCTCTCCAGCATAGGCTATCATTGGTGTTTTTGAGTTTAGCTATTCTGACAGGTGTAAGATGGTATCTCAAAGTGGTTTTGATTTGTATTTCCCTGATCGCTAAGGAGGTTGAGCATGTCCTTAAGTGTCTTCTGGCCATTCGAAGTTCATCTGTTGTGAATTCTCTGTTCAGTTCAGTACCCCCCATTTTTTAATTGCGTTAATTAGAGTTTTGGTGTCTAGTTTCTTGAGTTCTTTGTATATTTTGGAGATCAGACCTTTGTCTGATGTGGGGTTGGTAAAGATCTTCTCCCAGTCAGAAGGCAGCCTTTTTGTCTTACGGACAGTGTCCTTTGCTTTACAGAAGCTTCTAAGTTTCAGGATGACCCATTTATTCATTGTTTCTCTTATTGTCTGTGCTACTGGGATTCTACTTAGGAAGTGGCCTCCTGTGCCTATATCATGTAGACTACTTCCCACTTTCTCTTCTGTCAAGTTCAAAGTGGACAGATTAATGTTGATGTCTTTAATCCATTTGGACTTGAGTTTTGTGCATTGTGATAGATATGGATCTACTTTCATTCTTCTACAGGTTGACATCCAGTTATGCCAGCACCATTTGTTAAAGAGGCTTTCCTTCTACCATTGTATACCTTTAGCTCCCTTGTCGAAAATTAGGTGTTCATAGGCTTATGGGTTAATATCCGGGTCTTCTATTCGATTCCATAGGTCAACTTCTCTGTTCTTATGCCAATACCAAGCTGTTTTCAAGACTGTAGCTATGTAATAGAGTTTGAAGACAGGGATGGTAATGCCTCCAGAAGTTCCTTTATTGTATAAGATTGTTTTGGCTATCCTGGGTTCTTTGTTTTTCCATATATACTTGATGTTTGTTTTCTCAAGTTCTGTGAAGAAGTTTGATGGGATTTTGATGGGGATTGCATTGAATCTATAGATTGATTTTGGTAGAATTGCCATTTTTACTATGTTGATTCTCCCAATCCAAGAGCAGGGGAGGTCTTTCCATTTTCTGGTATCCTCCTCAATTTCTTTCTTCAAACTTTCAATAAGACTTAAAGTTCTTGTCAAAAAGATCTTTCACTTCCTTGGTTAGAGTAACCCTAAGATGTTTTATGCTATTTGTGGCTATCATGAAAGGTGATGTTTCTCTGATTTCCCTCCCTGCTTCTTTATCCTTAGTGTGTAGGAGGGCCACTGATTTTTGGAGTTGATCTTGTATCCATGCACATTACTAAAGGTGTTTATCAGCTGTAGGAGTTCTTTGGTAGACTTTTTGGGGTCGCTTATGTACACTAACATATCGTCAGCAAATAACGAAAGTTTCATTTCATCCTTTCCAATTTGAATCCCCTTGATCTCCTTACGTTATCTTATTGCTGTTGCTAGAACTTCAAGCACTAAATTGAAGAGGTATGGAGAGAGTTGACAGCCTTATCGTGTTCCTGATTTTAGTGGAATGGCTTTGAGTTTCTCTCCATTCAATTTGATGTTAGCTGTCGGCTTGCTATATATTGCTTTTATTATATTTAGGTATAATCCTTATATCCCCAGTCTCTCCAACACCTTTATCATAAATGGGTGTTGAATCTTGTCACATGCTTTTTCAGCATCCAATGAAATGATCATATGGTTTTTTCTTTCGGTTTATTTATATGATGGATTACATTGATAGATTTGCGTATGTTGAACCAGCCCTGCATCTCTGGGATGAAGCCTACTTGATCATAATGGATAATTTTTCTAATGTGTTCTTGGATTCAGTTTGCCAGTATTTTATTGAGAATTTTTCCGTCGATGTTCATAAGTGAGATTGGCCTGTAATTCTCTTTCTTGGTTGTGTCTTTGTGTGGTTTTGGTATCAGGGTAACTGTAGCTTCATAAAAGATGTTTGGCAATGACTCTTCTGTTTCTATATTGTGGAATACATTAAGGAGTATAGGCATTAGCTCTTCCTGGAAGTTCTGGTAGAATTCTGCTTTGAAACCATCTGGTTCTGGGCTTTTTTTGGTAGGGAGGTTTTTGATAACAGCTTCTAATTCTTCACGACTAACAGGTCTATTTAGATTGTTCACCTGTTCTTGGTTAAACTTTGGTATATGGTACTTATCTAAAAAAATGTCCATTTCTTTTACATTTTCCAACTTTGTGGCATATAAACTTTCATAGTAAGATCTAATGATTCTCTGAATTTCCTCTATGTCTGTGGTTATGTCCCCTTTTTCATTTCTGATCTTATTAATTTTCATGTTCTCTCTCTGCTGTTTGATTAGTTTTGGTAGGGGTTTGTCGATCTTGTTGAGTTTCTCCAAGAACCAGCTTTTTGTTTCAGTGATTCTTTGGATTGTTTTCTGTGTTTCTATTTTGTTTGTTTCAGTCCTCAGTTTTATTATTTCCAGTCTTCTACTCCTCCTGGGTGAATCAACTTTTTTTTTTCTAGAGCTTTCAAGTGTGCTGTTAAGTCTCCAATGTGTGCTTTCTCCGTTTTCTTTAATTGGGCACTTAGTGCTATGAACTTTCCTCTTAGCACTGCTTTCATAGTGTCCCATAGGTTTGAGTATGTTGTGTCTTTGTTTTCATTAAATTCAAGGAAGACTTTAATTTCTTTCTTTATTTCTTCCTTGACCCAGGGGTGATTTAGTAGTTGACTGTTCAACTTCCATGAGTTTGTTGGCTTCCTGGGGGTAGCATTGTTGTTGAATTCTAATTTTAATCCATGGTGATCTGACAAGACACAGGTGGTTACTAATATTTTTTTTGTATCTGTGGAAATTTGTTTTGTTACCAAGTTTGTGGTCAATTTTTGAGAAGGCTCCATGGGCTGCAGAGAAGAAGGTATATTTTTTCCTATTTTGGTGGAATGTTCTATAGATATCTGTTAAGTCCATTTGATTCAATACCTCCAATAAATCTCTTAATTCTCTGTTTGGTTTCTGTCTGATTGATCTGTCCATTGGTGAGAGAGGTTTGTTGAAGTCTCCTACTATTAGTGTGTGTGGTTTGATGACTGCCTTGAGTTCTAGAAGTGTTTCTTTTACATAAGTGGGTGCCTTTATATTAGGGGCATAGATATTCAGGATTGAGACTTCCTCCTGATGAATTGTTCCTGTTAGGAGTATGAAATGTCCATCTCTATCTCTTCTGATAGATTTCATTTTGAAGTCAGTTTTGTTAGATATTAGAATGGCCACACCTGCTTCCTTCTTAGGTCCGTTTGCTTGGAAAATCTTTCCCCAACCCATTACTCTGAGTAGATGTCTGTCTTTGTGGTTGAGGTGTATTTCTTTTAAACAGCAGAATGTTGGATCCTGTTTTCGTATTCAATCTCTTAGTCTGTGCCTTTTTATAGGTGAATTCAGTCCATTGATATTAAGTGATATTAATGACCAGTGGTTGTTGACTGCGGTTATTTATTTTATTTTATTTTATTTTTTTGGGTAGTAGAGTGTATGTTTTTCCCTTCTTTGAGTTGTGCTTGTGAAGGGTTGCTAGATGTCTGGGTTATTGTAGGCAGTGTTGAGAATGTTGGATTCCTTGGGTTGTGATTTGCCTTCTAATACTTTCTGTAAGGCTCGATTTGTAGGTACGTATTGTTTAAATTTGTTTTTATCCTGGAATATTTTGTTTTCTCCGTTGATAGTGAATGATAGCTTGGCTGGGTATAGTAGTCTGGGCTTGCATCCATGGTCTCTTAGTTTCTGCAGTACCTCTATCCAGGACCTTCTGGCTTTCATGGTTTCCATAGAGAAGTCTGGAGTAAGTCTGATAGGTTTACCTTTATAAGTTACTTGATCTTTTTCCTTTGCAGCTCTTAGTATTCTTTCTTTAATCTGAATGTTTTGTGTTTTGATTATTATATGGCAAGGGGATTTTTTTTTTGATCCAGTCTAATTGGTGTTCTGTATGCTTCTTGAACCTTCATAGGGATATCATTCTTTAGGTTGGGGAAGTTTTCTTCTATAATTTTGTTGAATATCTTTTCTGAACCTTTGATCTGCAATTCTTCTCCTTCTTCTACCCCTATTATTCTTATATTTTTTTTATTGTGTCCCAGATTTCCTGAATGTTTTGTGATGAGAATTTGTTGGATTTACTGTTTTCTTTAGTCAGAGCGTGTAATTTCTCTATGGTTTCTTCAGAGTCTGAGATTCATTCTTCTATCTCTCATATTCTGTTCGTTATGCTTGTTTCTGAAGTCTCTGTTCATTTACCTAGATTTTCCATAGCCAGCTAGCCCTCGGTTTGTGATTTCTTCATTGACTCCATTTCAGTTTTCAAATCTTGAACTGTTTCCATTACCTGTTTGATTGTTTTTTCTTGGTTTCCCAGAATTTCATTTATGGATTTACTCATTTCTTCAAACTTCTTGGTATATTTCTCTTCCATTTCTTTACTCATTTCCTCAATCTTTTTGTTATACTTATCTTCCATTTCTTTATGGCAGATTTTCACCTCCTGTTTAAGTTCCTCTATTATTTTCTTAAAGATCCGCTTAGAGTCGATTTCTTCTATTTCTTCTGGAGTAAGGTGTTCAATTCTTTTAGTTTCGTGATCCCTGGATTCTGGAGAAGTCATGTTGCCTTTCAGGTTGTTGGAGGAATTCTTTCATTGGTGCCTTCCCATCTCCTCCTCTCTGTATGAAACTCCTCAGCCCTCTCTGGATAGAACTCCTCAACACTCTCTGGATAGGACTCCTCAGCACTCTCTGGATAGAACTCCTCAGCACTGCAGCAGGGGAGCTGGTATTCCCAGGACCCAGGAGACAAAAGTGGGGCAGCAGTGGGGGCAGGGAGGGGTCCCCTGAAACACTGAAGACCCTATCACAGAAGCTAAGGGGGGAGGGGCTGTGCTCTCTTCGGGTACAGACCGCCCAGGCGGGCACCCAATCACCTCTCTGGGTAGAACTGTCAGCACTGCCATATTTTCACAGTATTAAACAGAAAGAATTGAACATGCAACACTTAAATAATATTCAACACCCATTTATTCCAGAAAATGTATTATATGCCATTGTCTTGCATCAGAATAGTTTGCGGCCCCTTAACTTTCATGGGACTTCTTGTCAATTGAGTTACCCATGTCCAACTGCAACATGAAATAAACAATGCATATATTGTAAACAGTTTTCCTTTCTAAGGAGCACAAGTAAATCTTGGAATGTCATGCTATTTTCTACCAGTACATAAATCAGTCTTTCATCCAACTGTCCACACTGCACAGGTTACTTGTCCATTAATCATTTAGTAGTCCTCTGTGATAAATCTACTCAGAAAATATATTATTTCATTTTTAGTACTCCTTATTTTATTTAATTTAGAATCCAATTTACAAGCAATATGATACATACAATTTTATAATATTATATTATTATGAGTGTTTTATATTAGCAGTTATTAATATTATTTAACACTGTTTCTAATTCACACATTTAACTTCATTATAAACATGTACTTTTAGATAAACTAGAATAGCATAGAGAAGATTAGGGATTTTTATGAACCAAAAGCCTCACTAGGAAATTAAAACATATCCCTGGTAGAGAAGAGTTTCTTTATTGCAGTATGCTAATAACAACACATTACATGATTTTTCTTTCAGCACAATTTTCACATGACTCAAATTCAGAGTCATGTGCATCAGCCAGTTGGTGTTGGCTCACACTTTTAATCCCAGCACTTGGGAGGAAGAGGCAGGTGGTTCTCTGAGAGTTCAAAGCCAGCCTGGTTTACAAGAGCTAGTTCAAGTACAGGCTCCAAAACTACAAACTCTGTCTTAAAAACAAAATCAAAACAACAACAACAACAACAAAACCAAAAATTAAAAAAAAAAACAAACAATAAAAAAATCATGCATATCATGACTATGGAAAATACTGAGTAATACTTAAAGTAAGGTCATTAAAAAAACTCTTAGCCAGGAAAATCTGCCTTGAAACCCTGAACTTTATGAAAATCATTCTGTTTTGAAACGTCCATGAATCCTAAATTTCCTGGTACTGACTGAATAAAGTAGATCACATAAATATGAGATCCTACAGAGACTGAGGCAGCTATTTGTCCTCCAGTCCTCATTAGGTTTCAACTACATGGAGATGGAAAGTTCCACTTATCTACTTAAAATTTAAATACCCTGTTTCCTTTTCTAAAACCTGTGATTTACTTTCAAAAGGCTGCCATTTTCAATGGTCAACAGTAGAAAGCACCTGATATTTTTGATTTTTATGATTTTCACATATTTTCCAGAATAATTAGAATGATTAAAGGAAATATTTGTTAGAAGGGATATCAATATTCCACACTTTCTTTATCCATTTTTCCATTGAGGGGTGTTTCCAGGTTCTGGCTATTACAAATAATGCTGCTATGAACATAGTCGAACAAATACTTTTGTAGTATGATTGGGGTAGATTGATTGCCAATTTCCTGAGAAACTGCCGCACTGATTTCCAAAGTGGTTGTTCAAGTTTGCATTCCCACCAGCAATGGATGAGTGTTCCCCTTACTCCACATCCTCTCCAGCATAGACTATCATTGGTGTTTTTGATTTTAACCATTCTGATATGTATAAGATGATATCTCAAAGTTGTTTTGATTTGCATTTTCCTGATCGCTAAGGAGGTTGAACATGACCTTAAGTGTCTTTTGGCCATTTGAAATTCGTCTGATGAGAATTCTCTTTTCAGTTCAGTATCCCATTTTTTAATTAGATTAATTAGCATTTTCATGTTCTTTTTCTTGAGTTCTTTATATATTTTGGAGATCAGACCTTTGTCTGATGTGGGGTTGGTGAAGATCTTCTCCCATTCAGTAGGATGCCTTTTTGTCTTAATGACAATGTCCTTTGCTTTACAGAAGCTTCTCAATTTCAGGAGGTCCCATTTATTCACTGTTGTTCTTGTTGTGTGTGCTACTGAGATTATACGTAGGAAGTGGTCTTCTGTGCTCATGTGTTGCAGTCTACCTCCCACTTTTTCTTCTATCAGATTCAGCGTGGTTGGATTTATACTGAGGTCTTTAATCCATTTGGACTTGAGTTTTGTGTATGGTGATAGACATGGATCTATTTTTATTCTTCTACAAGTTGACATCCAGTTATGCCAGCACCATTTGTTGAAGATGTTTTCTTTCTTCCATTATAATTTTTAGCTCTTTTGTCGAAAATCAACTGTTCATATGTTTGTGGGTTAATATCTGGGTCTTTGATTCGATTCCATTGATTAATGTCTCTGTTTTTATGCCATACCAAGCTGTTTTCATTACTGTAGTTTTGTAATAGAGTTTGAAATCAGGGATGGTAATGCCTCTGGAAGTTCCTTAATTGTATGGGAATGTTTTGGCTATCCTGGGATTTTGTTTTGTTTTGTTTTGTTTTTCCTATTGCTCTCTCAAGGTCCGTGAAAAATTTTGTTGGGATTTTGATAGGGATTGCATTGAATTTATACATTGCCTTTGGAGAACTGCCATTTTTACTATGTTGATCCTACCCACACAGGAGCATGGGAGATACTTCCACTTTCTGGTGTCCTCTTCATTTTTTTTCTTCAAAGCCTTAAAATTCTAGTCAAATAGATCTTTCATTTCCTTGGTTAGTGTAACCCCAAGATACTTTTTACTATTTGTGGCTATCATGAAAGATGAAGTTTCTCTGATTTCCCTCTCTGCTTCTCTATCCTTTGTGTATAGAAGGGCTACTGATTTTTTTTGAGTTGATCTTGTATCCTGCCACATCACTGTAGGTATTTATCAGCTGTAGGAGTTCTTTGGAAGAGTTTTTCGGGTCATTGATGTACATAATCATATAATCTGCAAATAAGGAATGTTTGACTTCTTCCTATCAATTCGAATCCCTTTGATCTCCTTATGTTGTCTTATTGCTATTGTTAAAACTTCAGGCACTATGTTGAAGAGATATGGTGAGAGTGGGCAGCCTTGTTTTGTTCCTGATTTTAGTGGAATGACTTTGAATCTCTCCATTTAATTTGATATTAGCTGCAGAGTACTACTCAGTGGTAAAAATAATGACATCTTGAATTTTGAATGCAATTGGATGAAAATAGAAAACACTATCCTGAGTGAGATAACTCAGACCCAAGTAGATGAACATGGTATGCACTCAATCATTAGTGGATTCTAGCTATAAAAAAAAAGGACATTAAGCCTATAGTTCGCAAGCCGAGAGAAGCCAAATAAAAAGGTAAACCCAAAGAAAAACATATATAGATCCTCCTGGAAGGAAGCAAACAAGATTGCAGGGCAAAAGTTGGGAGCATGTGGGTGGGGGTAGAGGTGGGGATGAGGTTGGGGGAAGGGGAGGGGGGAGAGATACGGGAGAAAGGAAAGACTAGAGAGAGCTGGGGGAGTGGGAGAGTGGAGATGGAGGAAGGGCAGGTATAGGAGCAGGCAAGAAGATATCTACATTAAGTGAGCCATTTTTGGGTTGGCAAAAGACTTGGCTCTAGAGGGGATCCCAAGTGTCCACGGAAATGTTCCCAGCTATGTCCTTGGACAGCAGAGGAGAGGGTGCCTGAACTGGCCTTGTTCCACTATCAACTGATGATTATCTCGAATATCACCATAGACTCTTCGTCCAGCGACAGATGGAGATAGAGACAGAGACCCTCATCAGAGCAACAGACTGTGCTCCCAAGGTCCAGTTGAAGAGCAGAAGGAGGGAGAAGATGAAAAGAAAGTCTGGACAGCAAGGGGATGGTCCACCCACTGAGACAGTGTGCCTGTTCTAATGGGAGTTCATCAAATCCAACTGGACTGGAACTGAATGAACATGTGATCAAATGGGACTCTCTGAATGTGGCTGAAAATGGGGGCTGATTGAGAAATCACTGATAAAGGCACTGGGACTTGTTTCTACTGCATGTACTGGCTTTTTGGGAGCCTAGTCTATTTGGATGCAAAGCTTCCTAGGCCTGGATGTAGAGGGGGAGAACCTTGGACTTCCCACAGAGCAGGGTTCCCTGACCTCTCTTAAGGAGGGAGGGTGAGTGAGGAAGAGGATGAGTGGGAGAGAGCTGGAGGGGAATGGGAGGAGGGGAGGAAGTGTAAATTTTTGAATGGAAAATAAATAAATAAATAAAAAGACGGGATGTCAAACACTTATCTTTAGTTTTCTACTTAAATACCACTACCTTCATCACCCAGATAACATATTTTCACTTTATTTTGCTTAATTGTTTTTAATTTTATGAGTCAGGGCTTTTCTGGGTAGCTCTGACAGGTGCAAAACTCATGCTGTACACTAGGCTGTACTCATACTCAGAGACCCACCTGTCTCTGCATCTCCAGTGCTAGGATTAAAGTGTGTAGCACAGCCACATAACCTGCCACATGCTTTAATTATATGTATTAAAAGAATTTTGAAAATTTTCTACTCAAAGAAAAATCTGTATAGAATATGATTTTGTAATTTAATGGTACTTATTAATCCTTGGTTACCAATATAATGTGGACAAGAACTAATGAAATTATACTCATATGCTGTTATTTAGCTCAACACATTTAAAAATGTGAATTCCCTGAACTTAATGTTACTTTTCCCTTCATTGTGAATATTACTCTTTATCTGACATGATATTTCTACCAAAACAGAACATAAAAGTATACCCTGTGGTTAATGGCTATAAGATGATCTTGTAGGTAATGTTGCCTTGTCACTCATAGTTTTGTTGAGCATTTAAATGCACTTGATCAAAATGTTCTCCATCCAACCTTTGTTTTTAAACTAAGAAACTTTACTACTGGTCTGTATTTGAATTAGTCCTATTCACACAGGGCAATTGAAATACATTTTCATATTTCTCATGTGTGTCTGTGAATAAGTATAAAATGTATAAAGTGTAAAATGTTTTCAGTCAGAAAAAAAAGACTATTGAAGTATAGATCCTACTTCTGTGAATGAAAAGATTTCTTGCAAAACTATTTCCTGTTAAAATAGTCCCAAACTTCCTAACCAGGAAGTGGAAATAATAAAAGTCACATTTTGACTCTACTCATTTCATTGTAATGAGACATCAGTAAACTTTACCCAGGAAACTTCATATATATAGTACAGAGTCATATATTGGATTAAGCCAAAATCATAAAGAAAAGCTTTTCATAGAAGGGATAGCATCAAATTGCAGACAATTTTATTAAATTATTTTTTCCTATAATGAATATTGAATAAAATTTAGAGTTTTAAATATTGAGTTTTTCCCCCTCTGTAACCCAATCCCCTCACTTTTACAGAAAATAGAATAATTTCTCGCTTTTTCCTCCTTTTACTGACCCTGTTAGATTTGATATTAAGGTTCAGACTACAAAAAGACAAGAAATAGACTTAAAAGTTACAAATATTATTAAGGTTAAGGTAACCCTTAGGGATTGGTGCAATGGTTAGACACTGTGCTTGGTAGTTTTATGTTTATATCAACTTGAAATATGTTTAAGGCATCTGAGATGAGGGAATCTCAATTAAGCCATGCTTCTATAAGATAGGAGGGTTGGGAAACACATAGAGCATTTTCATAATCAGATAATGACAGCAGAAGGCCCAGCCCATTGGGTGGTGCCATCCTTGGGCACCTAGGTTCTATAAGAAAGCAGACTAAGCAGTCATCTGAAGCAAGCCAGCAAGTCACAAACCTCTGTAGTCTCTGCATTAACTCCTGCCTCCAAGTCTCTGCCCTTTTTGTGTTCCTGTTTTGATTTACCTTGACGATTAATAGTAATTGTGATTGTGAAGTATAAACTGAAATAAACTCTATCTTCTCAAGTTATTTTTTTCATCATGATGTTTCATATAAACAATTGTCACCTTAACTAAGAGGGTTACAAGTTAACTGAACTTAATCCCCTTGCTATATAATAGAAAATACCGCTCTAACCCTGACCCCAAGGCTCATACTTAATCTAACTTTATCCATGACACTAAACCTAATAATTATCACAGATTCTACTATAAACCCTATGACTAGCTCTAATGCTAACTACAACTTCTACCTAACCCTATTCCCTAACCCTACAGTTAAATCTGGTTCTGTGTTTCATAGCCTAACCCTGGCTCTGATCATGAAACTTAACTCTACAACTAACCATGTTCCTAACCCACAACCTGATTATAACCTTAAGTCAAAATCTAGCCATAATCCAGGGTCTAATGTTCAGTCTGCAATAGCAGTGAAGAATCTGCAGAGACTGGGTGTGTGTGTGTGGGGGGGGGGGAGTCTCTCTTTGTCATTGTGCGCTGATTTAATACTCTTCAGAACCATTAGCCACATCTGAGAAATCTTGCTATTACTTTCAGAACACAGGAAAATCCAGGACAATTTCATTATTACAGAATCAGCAGATTAACAGTATCAGTCCTCTTGTTATCTTAGCTCACCTTGCTCTCTAACACACTTTGAAGTTACAGAGATCACCGCTTACATATGTCTGGATGGCCATTACATTTTATGCCACATAATATGTTGTTCAAAACTATTGATAAAAAATTATTTTATGTAATAAGTATCCTATAAGAAATATGCCATAACTAAAAGAAATTATTTTAAGAATGTTTTTATTAAAATTGGATTAATGTATTTATATTTATCTAACATGCACCTTGTTTCATAATACATTCTGAGAAATTTTTTCATATGCATTAAACCTAGCAATGTTTTAGTTAAATTTCTATTGCTGTGATAAAAGATCCTGACAAAAGTGACTTGCAATTCCTGGTATGAATTTAATGAAATTAAATTTAATAAAAATTTTCTTGGTAGTCTCCTGTGTTTGAATGCTTGGATCTCAGTTTGTGATACCTATTGGGAAGGTTTAGCTGGCACATGCAGTCTAGGTGGAGGAAGAAGAAAACTCGGGTGGGATTTTGGATTAATAGCTTCATGCCGCTTCCAGTTCATTCTCTCTGCTTCCTGTTTCCTGTGGTGTGAACTCTAACCTTCCCTTTGCTGCTACCATGCTAGTCACTTGCACCATGGTGAACTCTGATCTCTCTGGAAACATAAACCAAACTCTTTCTCTTATAGATTACTTTAATTATTGTAATTTATCACAACAGAAAAGAAGCTAATATACATGATTATATATGGCTTTGTGTATAACCTAAGTAATAACAACTAATACCCCAGTATGTCATTGAGAGCAAGTCAAGGAAAGAACTTAAAGCATCTAGACACATTCACAGCTCAGAGTAAGGAACAAGGTAGAGAACTAATATAAGTATGACTTTATCTTCAAGGTTTAGTCCTATATCTTTCAATGCCAAGTCTAAAGGTAGTGAAGCCCTTGTGCAGAGTGTCTCCTCCCAACCTCAATAGATGCATTCATAAAAAGTCTCTAACAGGCATGCTCACAGGTCAATCTAATCTAAGCTATCATCAATACTCTTCCCAGGTGACTCTAGACTGCACTGACAAAACTAACCATCACTACTATGTCATAACCTGTTTAAAATAATATGTAAGTGTAATATTGACATAGTATATATTAAATATTAAAACAAAGTATAATTTGAATTATGAAGCTGATGTACAATTTAATTGCTAAGATATAGCATCACAAAATGCATCTTATGAAATTCACTCCAGGTAACTTGAAAACAGTAAAGGCACTGAGCAAATTTCCTACAATTAGCCCAAAAAACATTTAAGTGTGTATGCACTTTCAATTTTCAGTTTATACTATCAGTGCTGTTTGATGCTGAGTTGCTACTCAAGTCTAGCCTCTGCATATATTTTCCCCAAGTCAGCAATCAATCTATTCTTTCAAAATAATGATACATCTAACAGAGGACAAAATCAAACTATGGCCATGTTCCAGGCATCTTATTTCCTGCTCATATGTGTTGTAGCAAAATACATTCACAGTCATGGCAAGCTAATGGCAGTAAATCTGCTTATTCAGAGAGAAAATAATGGATGTCGTGTAAACAGCAACACTTAGGGAAAGTGTTATGTGAATACAATTTTGGTTTTGATCTTCAAGGTGAAATATTAATGGAAATGCTTTTCTGATAATGTTGCTCATTGAAAAAGTAATTAGTATAAAACTCTATCTCACTGTGAAGTGTTTATAGTCATTTGAGGGTCATGTTAGTGATGTCTGTGTTCCCAGTGTACTAATTTCATACTTCTATTTATACAAGGGAGAAGATTAAAAGCAAGAATTGTTCTTTTGATTGTGTTTCATATGTATCAGAGGATTCATCTGATTGCTTCCTTAGGAGAATCTGTTCTCTATATATGGTGTCTTATGACTTAACATTTTGCTTCTGAGAATTAATTTATTATTGATGAAATAGATAATTTGTGTGGCATGACTGATCCATACCACAAGCATTAGACCTGCTTTGATCTAAGAACCTTCATTTGGTGATTTAAAACTAGAGGAAGCTTCAAGTTCTGAAGGCTCCCATATAAAAACAAGTATTTATACACACATACATACATGAAAACACTAAATAAATATAACTTAAAATTGAATAATTATAGAAGTAAATAAAAGTTGAACTAACAATACAAAGGATAGCAATTAGGAATCAAACTTGGAGTGTTGAGTTCAACACATGAAGTACTAACAAGACTTGGTCAATGTATTTGCTGTGTAACCCTTGGTAAGTCTAGTGATTTGTCAGGAAATGTACCAGACTGCATCTCTGCACATTTCAGGTGTAAATTCTAGGTAAAGTATGGAGCTTGGATAGTTATTTAGGGGTGCTGAGGGGATGTTGATAATTAAATGCAGCTGATGGCTGATTTGGGAGAGAGAGACAGTTTAGTATGTTCAGAAGCTTGGATAACATGCCAACACCAAAAACAATTTAAGTAAAAAAGAGTTTATTTCTGCATTCAGTTCTAGTGGGATAGATCCATTTTGGTTGGAAAGGCATAACATGGCAGCAAATGTAAGGTATTGGCTGATCACATTTCATCAATGTAGGAAGCTCACAAAAGAAACACAGAATGAGAGGTAATTATAAGACTTCGTAGCCTAGACCAGTGATGGAGCTCCTCGATCAAGCTCTGGGGTTCTAATGGTTCCACACTTTTTCCTAACAGGCCACCACCTTCAGTTCAAGTGTTGAATACCAAAGCGGACAGGAAGTAGTGACACCTTCCATGTGTGTAAATCATGTTGGAGCATGGTCAAGGAAGCAGAGTACAACAATCTATCTGACTTTTCAACACTTATGTTCAAAATAGCTACAAAATATAAACATTTTGAGAAAAATAAGAAAAAAACTGTAGTTCATAGTGGATATTTAGGAAGGAATACAAGCTATATCGTTAAAATTTATTATCTTTCAATGGGAATTACTCAGAAGTTGAGGAAAACCTCACTTAAATTGTGTCCATTTTAAAATTAACAGTTTAGAATGATTTCATGATTTTTGTCTATGTATATAAATTGGTGTTACGAGGCTGGAGATATGGTTCAGTGGCTAATGGATGCTCTTCCAGAGGGTGTGGGTTCAAATTCCCAGTGTCCACATGGTGACTCACAATTGTCTGTCACTCCAGGTCTAGGAAATTTGACCCCTCTTAGTACTTCCATAGGCAATGGGTACACAAGTGGTGCACAAACATGCAAGGAGGCAAAACACCCATAATGAAATAAAAATAATTGCTTTCTTAATATCTTCAGATGTATTCTGGATTTTTGAATTAAAGTACATAGTTAAGGGAACACTCCTTTGAAATTTAATTTTTTTCTCATTTTATATAGTACACCTACTAGGAAAGGAAGAGATGGTAAAATGTATAAAAGTAGCATTGATCCATTAAACCATTGGGAACATCATAAATTGTATGCATGAAGTCCTTCTATTAAGTCTTTGCTTTAGCATTTTAAAAAGAAGAGGTTGTCACCTGAATTCAGCCTCTCACTTAGAATTACTCTGGAGAGACACAGCAAAATAAATATGGAGAAAGGGGCTGGGATAAACTGAACATTCATGATAAGCACATTTGATAGAAAAGGAAGTTTATATTAGGGGCAAGATTTGCAGAGACAAGTTGTATTTCTTGAAATGCACTTTGACTCTGTAATATCATCATCTTCCATAGTTCTGGTGCAGCAAACCACCTTTCACAATATTGTCAGAAGGCATGTGACTTCATCGGGAGACAAGGCTTGACAATCGCATGAATAAGTTCTCCTTGTTTCAAAGCTGTGGAGAATTTAGCTGAGTTTTGTCAAGGTCGATGTATAGTTTGCTGCATAATTTTGGACAAGATCCAGGGGGCCTTTGTGCTCCCTGCTCTTCCTACTTCCCATATATAAACTACTGCTGACTGCCTCTAGTTTCCCTTCTTAGAGCCGTGGATAAAATGGCTTTTACATAGGGAAAATCTTCTCTCTGATGACTCTTCTCTGGTTGAGCTGGAGGGGATTTTGTTAAAAATATGCAATGGATCTGATTCAGCTTCTAAACTCTTTGATGTTTCAAGTGTTGCCATAAATTCTGGATTCTGATGGACGGGATGTTGCCTTTCTTTTTTTTTTTTTTCAATTATAAGATAATTTCTTTTTTATTTTTTTTTGTAATTTTATTAAATTATAAAAAGTTTCCATTTACGCCCCTCCTCCCAACACCCTCCCACTCCCCCCCTCCCTCTCCTCCTCCCTCTTTGTCCCCTAGGGAAGTCAGGGTCTCCTGCCCTGTGGGAAGTCCAAGTTCCTCCCCCCTCACTCCAGGTCCAGGAAGGTGAGCATCCAAACAGACTGGATCCCAAAAATCCAGTATATGCAGAGGAAACCAGTCCCAGGGTCATTGTCAATGGCTTCTCGGAAAGACTGCAGGCCAGCCACATTCGGAAAATCCGGCCACATTCAGAGAATCTGGTTGGATCACATGCTCGTTCAGTCACGGTCCATCTGGCCTTGGTAAACTCTCATTAGATCCGACCCCTTGTATCAGTGGGTGATAGTATCCCTCGCATTCCATCGTCATTTTCTTCCTCCTTTTGCTCCTCGTTTGGATCTTGGGGGGCTCAGTTCGGTGCTCCAACGCGGGCCTCCATCTGTATCGTCATCCAACGCCAGATGAGGGATCTATGGTGATAAGCAAAATATTCATCAGTATGGTCACGGGCCAAGGCCGGTTCAGGCACCCCCTCCTCTGTCCAGAGAACAATCTGGGGATCTCTCCTTGGACCTGGGATCCCATATATAATCAAGTTTCCTGTAAACTCTAATATGACTCCCTTAGTTGAAATATATTCTTCCCTGATCCCACATTCATCCTTCCTCCCTTCCCCCCATCCCGGTCAACCGAGCTTTCTCCATTCCTCCCCTACTCCCTTCTCTCTAACCCTCTCCCCTTCCATCAACCCTCCCACCCCCCCCCCCCCATGCACCCAAGGTTACCTGGGACTCTTGACTATTTCCTACCTCCTGGCGGATAGGTAAATAATCTTCATCAGGTTCGTCTTCTTATTTAGCTTCTCTAGGATCACGAATAATAGGCTCAAAGACCTTTAATTATGGTTAGAATCCACTTATGAGTGAATACATACCGTGTTCCTCTTTTTGGGTCTGGCTTACCTCACTCAGTAAAGCGTTTTCTATGTCCATCCATTTGCATGCAAAATTCAAGATGTCATTATTTTTTACCGCTGAGTAAAACTCTAATGTGTATATGTTCCACACCTTTTTTAACCATTCTTCTATTGAGGGGCACCTAGGCTGTTTCCAGGTTCTGGCTATTACAAATAGTGCTGCTATGAACATAGTTGAACAAACGCTTTTGTAGTATGTTTGGGCATCTCTAGGGTATATTCCCAAGAGAGGAATTGCTGGGTCCTGAGGGAGGTTGACTCCCAGTTTCCTGAGAAACCGCCACACTGATTTCCAAAGTGGCTGCACAAGTTTGCATTCCCACCAACAATGGATGAGTGTTCACCTCATTCCACATCCCCTCCAGCATAGGTTATCATTGGTGTTTTTAACTTTAGCTATTCTGACAGGTGTAAGATGGTATCTCAAAGTGGTTTTGATTTGAATTTCCCTGATCGCTAAGGAGGTTGAGCATGACCTTAAGTGTCTTCTGGCCATTCGAAGTTCATCTGTTGTGAATTCTCTGTTCAGATCAGTACCCCATTTTTTAATTGGGTTAATTAGAGTTTTAGTGTCTAGTTTCTTGAGTTCTTTGTATATTCTGGAGATCAGACCTTTGTCTGATGAGGGGTTGGTGAAGATCTTCTCCCAGTCAGAAGGCAGCCTTTTTGTCTTACTGACAGTGTCCTTTGCTTTACAGAAGCTTCTCAGTTTCAGCAGGTCCCATTTATTCATTGTTTCTCTTATTGTCTGTGCTGCTGGGGTCCTACTTAGGAAGTGGCCTCCTGTGCCTATATCTTGTAGACTACTTCCCACTTTCTCTTCTATCAGGTTCAAAGTGGACAGATTGATGTTGATGTCTTTAATCCATTTGGACTTGAGTTTTGTGCAAGGTGATAGATATGGATATATTTTCATTCTTCTACAGGTTGACATCCAGTTATGCCAGCACCATTTGTTAAAGACGCTTTCCTTCTTCCATTGTATACCTTTAGCTCCCTTGTCAAAAATTAGGTGTTCGTAGGTTTGAGGGTTAGTATCTGGGTCTTCTATTCGATTCCATAGGTCGACTTCTCTGTTCTTATGCCAATACCAAGCTGTTTTCAATACTGTAGCTCTGTAATAGAGTTTGAAGTCAGGGATAGTAATGCCTCCAGAAGTTCCTTTATTGTATAAGATTGTTTTGGCTATCCTGGGTTTTCTGTTTTTCCATATAAACTTAATTATTGTTCTCTCAAGGTCTGTGAAGAAGTTTGATGGGATTTTGATGGGGATTGCATTGAATCTGTAGATTGCTTTTGGTAGAATTGCCGTTTTTACTATGTTGATTCTCCCAATCCAAGAGCAGGGGAGGTCTTTCCATTTTCTGGTATCCTCCTCAATTTCTCTTTTCAAAGGTTTAAAGTTCTTGTCAAATAGGTCTTTCACATCCTTGGTTAGAGTAACCCCAAGATATTTTATGGTGTTTGTGGCTATCGTGAAAGGTGATGTTTCTCTGATTTCCCTCTCCGTTTCTTTATCCTTTGTGTATAGGAGTGCCACTGATTTTTTGGAGTTGATCTTGTATCCTGCCACGTTACTAAAGGTGTTTATCAGCTGTAGGAGTTCTTTGGTAGAGTTTTTGGGGTCGCTTATGTACACTATCATATCATCTGCAAATAACGAAAGTTTCACTTCATCCTTTCCAATTCGAATCCCCTTGATCCCCTTATGTTGTCTTATTGCTATTGCTAGAACTTCAAGCACTATATTGAAGAGGTATGGAGAGAGTGGACAGCCTTGTCGTGTTCCTGATTTTAGTGGAAAGGCTTTGAGTTTCTCTCCATTCAATTTGATGTTAGCTGTCGGCTTGCTGTATATTGCTTTTATTATATTTAGGTATGATCCTTGTATCCCCAGTCTCTCTAACACCTTTATCATAAAAGGGTGTTGAATTTTGTCAAACGCTTTTTCAGCATCCAATGAAATGATCATATGATTTTTTTCTTTCCGTTTATTTATATGATGGATTACATTGATAGATTTGCGTATGTTGAACCATCCCTGCATCTCTGGGATGAAGCCTACTTGATCATAATGGATGATTTTTCTAATGTGTTCTTGGATTCGGTTTGCCAGTATTTTATTGAGAATTTTCGCATCGATGTTCATGAGAGAGATTGGCCTGTAATTCTCTTTCTTGGTTGTGTCTTTGTGTGGTTTTGGTGTTAGGGTGACTGTAGCTTCATAAAAGGAGTTTGGCAGTGACTTTTCTTTTTCTATATTGTGGAATACATTAAGGAGTATAGGTATTAGCTCTTCCTGGAAGTTCTGGTAGAATTCTGCATTGAAACCATCTGGTCCTGGGCTTTTTTTGGTAGGGAGATTTTTGATAACAGCTTCTAGTTCTTCACGACTAACAGGTCTATTTAGATTGTTCACCTGGTCTTGGTTCAACTTTGGTATATGGTACTTATCTAAAAAAATGTCCATTTCTTTTACATTTTCCAACTTTGTGGCATATAAACTTTCGTAGTAAGATCTAATGATTCTCTGTATTTCCTCTGTGTCTGTGGTTATGTCCCCCTTTTCATTTCTGATCCTATTAATTAGCAAGTTCTCTCTCTGCCGTTTGATTAGTTTGGATAGGGGTTTGTCAATCTTGTTAATTTTCTCCAAGAACCAGCTTTTTGCTTCATTGATTCTTTGAATTGTTTTCTGTGTTTCTATTTTGTTGATTTCAGCCCTCAGCTTGATTATTTCCAGTCTTCTACTCCTCCTGGGTAAATCAGCTTCTTTTTTTTCTAGAGCTTTCAAGTGTGTTGTTAAGTCTCCAATGTGTGCTTTCTCTGTTTTCTTTAGGTGGGCACTTAGTGCTATGAACTTTCCTCTTAGCACTGCTCTCATTGTGTCCCATAGGTTTGAATACGTTGTGTCTTTGTTTTCATTATATTCAAGGAAGACTTTAATTTCTTTCTTTATTTCTTCCTTGACCCAGGGGTGATTTAGTAGTTGACTGTTCAACTTCCATGAGTTTGTTGGCTTCCTGGGGGTAGCATTGTTGTTGAATTCTAATTTTAATCCATGGTGATCTGACAAGACACAGGTGGTCACTAATATTTTTTTGTATCTGTGGAAGTTTGCTTTGTTACCAAGTATGTGGTCAATTTTCGAGAAGGTTCCATGAGCTGCAGAGAAGAAGGTATACTCTTTCCTATTTGGGTGGAGTGTTCTATAGATGTCTGTTAAGTCCATTTGATTCAGTACCTCCAGTAAATCTCTTATTTCTCTGTTAGATTTCTGTCTGATTGACCTGTCCATTGGTGAGAGAGGAGTGTTGAAGTCTCCTACTATTAGTGTGTGTGGTTTGATGACTGCCTTGAGTTCTAGAAGAGTTTCTTTTACATATGTGGGTGCCTTTATATTAGGGGCATAGATATTCAAGATTGAGACTTCTTCCTGATGAATTGTTCCTGTTATGAGTATGAAATGTCCATCTCCATCTCTTCTGATTGATTTTAGTTTGAAGTCGATTTTGTTAGATATTAGAATGGCCACACCCGCTTGTTTCTTAGGTCCATTTGCTTGGAAAACCTTTTCCCAACCCTTTACTCTGAGTAGGTGTCTGTCTTTGTGGTTGAGGTGTGTTTCTTGTAGACAGCAGAATGTTGGATCCTGTTTTCGTATCCAATCTCTAAGTCTGTGCCTCTTTATAGGTGAGTTGAGACCATTGATATTAAGTGATATTAATGACCAGTGATCGATGACTCCGGTCATTTGGGTAGTAGCGTGTATGTGTTTTCCTTCTTTGAGTTGTGCTTGTGGAGGGTCGCTAAATGTCTGAGTTAATGTAGGCAGTGTTGGGAATGTTGGATTCCTTGGGTTGTGATTTTCCTTCTAGTATTCTCTGTAAGGCTGGATTAGTAGCTACGTATTGTTTAAATTTGTTTTTATCCTGGAATATTTTGTTTTCTCCGTTGATAGTGAACAATAGCTTGGCTGGGTAAAGTAGTCTGGGTTTGCATCCATTGTCTCTTAGTTTCTGCAGTACCTCTATCCAGGACCTTCTGGCTTTCATGGTTTCCATCGAGAAGTCTGGTGTAAGTCTGATAGGTTTACCTTTATAAGTTACTTGACCTTTTTCCTTTGCAGCTTTCAATATCCTTTCTTTAGTCTGAATGCTTTGTGTTTTGATTACTATATGACGAGGGGATGTTTTTTTCTGATGCAGTCTATTCGGTGTTCTGTATGCTTCTTGAACCTTCATAGGAATATCGTTCTTTAGGATGGGAAAGTTTTCTTCTATAATTTTGTTGAGTATATTTTCTGGACCTTTGATCTGCAATTCTTCTCCTTCTTCTACTCCTATTATTCTTAGATTTGGTTTTTTTATTGTGTCTCACAGTTCCTGAATGTTTTGTGATGAGAATTTGTTGGATTTGCTGTTTTCTTTGGACAGAGTGTTTAATTTCTCTATGGTGTCCTCAGAGTCTGAGATTCTTTCTTCTATCTCTTGTATTCTATTGGTTAAGCTTGTTTCTGAAGTCTCTGTTCGTTTACCAGATTTTCCATAGCCAGCCGGCCCTCGGTTTGTGATTTCTTCATTGACTCCATTTCAGTTTTCAAATCTTGAACTGTTTCTATTACCTGTTTGATTGTTTTTTCTTGGTTTCCCAGAATTTCATTTACGGATTTACTCATTTCTTCAAACTTTTTGGTATATTTCTCTTCCATTTCTTTACTCATTTCCTCAATTTTTTTGTTATACTTATCTTCCATTTCTTTACGGCAGATTTTCACCTCCTGTTTAATTTCCTCTATTATTTTCATAAAGAAGCGCTTAGAGTCAATTTCTTCTATTTCTTCTGGCGTAGGGTGTTCAATTCTTCTAGTTTCGAGCTCCCTGGATTCTCGCGATGTCATGTTGCCTTTCAGGTTGTTGGAGGAATTCTTGCATTGGCGCCTGCCCATCTCTTCCACTCTGGATGAAACTCCTCAGCACTTTCTGGATAGAACTCCTCAGCACTCTCTGGGTAGGACTTCACAGCACTCTCTGGATAGAGCTCCTCAGCCCTCTCTGGGAAGAACTGCTCAGCAGGGCAACAGGGCTAGCTGGTCTTCCCAGGACTCAGGAGACAAAGGGCCTGCAGCAGTGGGGGGAGGGGTGGGGTCCCTTGGAACACCAAAGACCCTGCTGCAGATGCTGGGGGGGGCTGTGCTCTCTTCCTGGGCAGTGGTGAGCACCCACTCACCTCTCTGGGAAGAACTGCTCAGCAGGGCAACAGGGCTAGCTGGTCTTCCCAGGACTCAGGAGACAAAGGGCCTGCAGCAGTGGGGGGAGGGGAGGGGTCCCTTGGAACACCGAAGACCCTGCCGCAGAAGCTGAGGGGGGGAGGGCTGTGCTCCCTTCCCAGACAGGCAGGCAGGCTGCCCAGGCTAGCACCCACTCACCTCTCTGGGAAGAACTGCTCAGCAGGGCAACAGGGCTAGCTGGTCTTCCCAGGACTCAGGAGACACAGGGCCCGCAGCAGTGGGGGGAGGGGAGGGGTCCCTTGGAACACCGAAGACCCTGCCGCAGAAGCTGAGGGGGGAAGGGCTGTCCTCCCTTCCCGGAGAGGCAGGCAGGCTGCCCAGGCTAGCACCCACTCACCTCTCTGGGAAGAACTGCTCAGCAGGGCAACAGGGCTAGCTGGTCTTCCCAGGACCTGTTGCCTTTCTAATGCACCTTGTGACTCGTCCGAAAGAGTCGCAGTAGTTCATGACACTATAAATTTGCATAATTGTTCTGGAGAGAATGATTCTAATCACAAGAGCCTAAGAGAAATGCAAATGAATATATAATATGCAGAGTTAATGGGAACAGTCTAGGAACAGGGAATGACGGAAAAGCATAGAAACCCACAACGCCCTCATTCCTAATAGCTGTGCCTGTACTGTAGGAGTCACCACTGTAGAAAGCAGAAAGGAAGGGGATATGAGAACAAGAAATAAGCAATGCCAAATATTAAAAATTAACTTTTAAGTTATGTAGTTTATAGGATGATAGAAAAAATTTGCTATATCCCTCATAGGTGGTAGAGTAGTATAGAAAGAAGAACAAGTTAATTCAGCCTTGGCTGATGTGAGAGTTTAGATTTGCCTAGAGGTAAACATTAACCACAAGAGCTAAAATTCTCTTTTGCTTTGCATGATGTTAGACTGCAAATGCTGCCAACTGGGCACACTGCTCTATCTGTAGGTGTGCCTAGTTAGAAAACTTCCTTTGTTGCTTGCTGTACTGCTTATGCTTCTAATATTAACGTGACAAATCAAGCAGATAACGATAATCAGTGGGAAAGACGGGGGACTGAAAGGCAATGATAAAGGAACAAACTTGCAATTACAGTAATTATTACTAGAAACTTAAGGAAACAAATATGACTCTAAAACTGTTCATTTGAACAATTGAAACTGTATGAATCAAAAGGCTCAGGCTATTAGGGGCCACTTGTTTGAAACAAGTGATCAGAGTACTTTCGGTTTGCTGAATTCACACACTTCAGCAGGTCATCAGAGCTGTTGGGAATTAGGAGTTAATCTTCTGGTACAATATGATGGACTTGAACATATGCTATGAATACAAGTGAAAACAATGACTACAGTGGTGGTAACAACAGACAAAGGCAGTAAAATCAGTAAAATATACAAATCTGTTATCCGAGTTCAATTTGTGCAGGGAAAATATGTACAGGGTTGTCGGCTCTCACTTTAGCTCTCTGGTTTTGAGAAAGTCACATCTAAAAAAATTGTGGAGTGGAAAGTCAGGCTTACATTTATGTTCACCAGGCTTTAATGTAAAATAAAGTAGTTCCAAAATTCCTCCATCTCAGTCGGGGTGGGCACCGCGGCCCGGGGCAGGCGGTGAGTGCAAAGAGACGGGAGTCCCTTTGTTCGAATAGCCGGCCTACAGCAAGCTAAGACTGCAGGCAGCAAGTCTTCTGACCAGCGAGGGGCTCTGATCCTGTGGAGGGGTGAGTGTGTTGACCGCCAGCCATACAACTCCGGTTAGGTACACACGGTATTTTCGCCATCCTTATCTCCCTGGCTGCTCCACAGGGGCAGCTTCCCCCAGCTAACCCCTCTCTCCTGCTACGCCATCCCAGTTTTCGGCCTGGAACCCCTCCCGTCCTCTCTCCCTTTTTCGGGGCTTAAATTCCTCCATCTCAGCCGGGGTGGGCACCGCGGGTCGGGACAGGTGGTGAGTGCAAAGGGAAGGAAGTCCCTTTGTTCTAATAGCCTGCCTGCAGCGAGCGAAGACTGCAGGCATAGTGATTCCTGGTTAGCAAGGGACACTAATCCAGTAGAAGACCCAGTGGAGGGAAGAGCCATTGGAGACCATCTGAAGGAAGAGATGGGCAGACACCAAGGCAAAAACTCCTCCAACAATCTGAAAAACAACTTGAAAACACCAGATCCCAGCGATCTTACGACAGAAGGACTTGAACGCCCTATTCCGGAAGAAGTGGAAAACAGTGTCATTATGAAAGCAATAGAGTCTCTTAAACAGGGTATGAATAACTCACTTAAAGACATAGAAGACAAATATAACAAAAAGATGGAAGAAATGAGTAAAGAAATGGAAGACAAATATAACAAAAAGGTTGAAGAAATGAGTAAATTCGTAAATGATACCCTGGGAAACCAAGAAAAAGCAATCAAACAGGTAATGGAATCAGTTCAAGAATTGAAAAGAGAAATGGAGGCAGTGAGGAAAACCCAATCCGAGGGCCGGCTGGATATGGAAAACCTAGGTAAATGAACGGAGACTACAGAATCAAGCTTAACCAATAGAATACAAGAGATAGAAGAACGAATCTCAGATTATGAAGACACCATAGAGAAAATAAACGCCCTGACCAAAGAAAACAGCAAATCCAACAGATTCTCATCACAAAACATTCAGGAAATATGGGACATAATAAAAAAAAAACAAATCTAAGAATAATAGGAGTAGAAGAAGGAGAAGAATTGCAGATCAAAGGCCCAGAAGATATATTCAACAAAATTATAGAAGAAAACTTTCCCATCCTAAAGAGGGATATTCCTATGAAGGTGCAAGAAGCATACAGAACACCGAATAGATTGGATCAGAAAAAAACATCCCCTTGCCATATAATAATCAAAACACAAAGCAGTCAGATTAAAGAAAGGATATTAAGAGCTGCAAAGGAAAAAGGTCAAGTAACCTATAAAGGTAAACCTATCAGACTTACACCAGACTTCTCTATAGAAACTATGAAAGCCAGAAGGTCCTGGATAGAGGTACTGCAGAAATTAAGGGACCATGGATGCAAGCCCAGACTATTTTACCCAGCCAAGCTTTCGTTCACTATCAACGGAGAAAACAAAATATTTCAGGATAAAAACAAATTTAAACAATATGTAACTACTAATCCAGCCTTACAGAGAATACTAGAAGGAAAATTACATCCCAAGGAATCCAACATTGCCAACACTGACTACAATAACTCAAACATCTAGCGACCATTCACAAGCACAAATCAAAGAAGGAAAACACATACACTCTACTACCTAAAAAAAAAAAAAAATGACCGGAGTCAACAACCACTGGTCATTAATATCACTTAATGTCAATGGACTCAATTCACCTATAAAGAGGCACAGACTTAGAGATTGGATACGAAAAGAGGATCCAACTTTCTGCTGTTTACAAGAAACACACCTCAACCACAAAGACAGACACCTACTCAGAGTAAAGGGTTGGGAAAAGGTTTTCCAAGCAAATGGACCTAAGAAACAAGCGGGTGTGGCCATTCTAATATCTAACAAAATCGACTTCAAACTAAAATCAATCAGAAGAAATGGAGATGGACATTTCATACTCATAAATGGAACAATTCATCAGGAGGAAGTCTCAATCCTGAATATCTATGCTCCTAATATAAAGGCACCCACATATGTAAAAGAAACTCTTCTAGAACTCAAGGCGGTCATCAAACCACACACACTAATAGTAGGAGACTTCAACACTCCTCTCTCACCAATGGACAGGTCAATCAGACAGAAATCAAACAGAGAATTAAGAGATTTATTGGAGGTATTGAATCAAATGGACTTAACAGACATCTATAGAACACTCCACCCAAATAGGAAAGAATATACCTTCTTTTCTGCAGTTCATGGAACCTTCTCGAAGATTGACCACATACTCGGTAACAAAGCAAACTCCCACAGATACAAAAAAATATTAGTAAACACCTGTGTCTTGTCAGACCACCATGGATTAAAATTAGAATTCAACAACAATGCTGCCCCCAGGAAGTCAACAAACTCATGGAAGTTGAACAGTCAACTACTAAATCACCCCTGGGTCAGGGACGAAATTAAGAAAGAAATTAAAGTCTTCCTTGAATTTAATGAAAACAAAGACACAACATACGCAAACCTATGGGACACTATGAAAGCAGTGCTAAGAGGAAAGTTCATAGCAATAGGTGCCCAAATAAAGAAAACGGAGAAAGCACACATTGGAGACCTAACAGCACACTTGAAAGCTCTAGAAAAAAAAGAGGCTGATTCACCCAGGAGGAGTAGAAGACTGGAAATAATCAAACTGAGGGCTGAAATCAACAAAATAGAAACACAGAAAACAATCCAAAGAATCAATGAATCAAAAAGCTGGTTCTTGGAGAAAATCAACAAGATTGACAAACCCCTATCCAAACTAATCAAACGGCAGAGAGAGAACTTGCAAATTAATAGGATCAGAAATGAAAAGGGGGATATAACCACAGACACAGAGGAAATTCAGAGAATCATTAGATCTTACTACGAAAGTTTATATGCCACAAAGTTGGAAAATGTAAAAGAAATGGACATTTTTTAGATAAGTACCATATACCAAAGTTGAACCAAGAACAGGTGAACAATCTAAATAGACCTGTTAGTCGTGAAGAATTAGAAGCTATTATCAGAAATCTCCCTGCCATAAAAAGCCCAGGAATAGACGGTTTCAATGCAGAATTCTACCAGAACTTCCAGGAAGAACTAATTCCTATACTTCTTAATGTATTCCATAATATAGAAACAGAAGAGTCATTGCCAAACTCCTTTTATGAAGCTACAGTTACCTTAATACCAAAACCACATAAAGACACAACCAAGAAAGAGAATTACAGGCCAATCTCACTCATGAACATCGACGCAAAAATTCTCAATAAAATCCTGGCAAACCGATCCAGGAACACATTAGAAAACTTATCCATTATGATCAAGTAGGCTTCATCCCAGAGATGCAGGGCTGGTTCAACATATGCAAATCTATCAATGTAATCCATCATATAAATAAATTGAAAGAAAAAAACCATATGATCATTTCATTGGATGCTGAAAAAGCGTTTGACAAAATTCAACACCCATTTATGATAAAGGTGTTGGAGAGACTGGGGATAAAAGGATCATACCTAAATATAATAAAAGCAATATACAGCAAGTCGACAGCTAACATCAAATTGAATGAAGAGAAACTCAAAACCTTTCCACTAAAATCAGGAACACGACAAGGCTGTCCACTCTCTCCATACCTCTTCAATATAGTGCTTGAAGTCCTAGCAATAGCAATAAGACAACATAAGGAGAGCAAGGGGATTCGAATTGGAAAGGATGAAGTTAAACTTTCGTTATTTGCTGACGATATGATAGTGTACATAAGTGACCCCAAAAACTCTACCAAAGAACTCCTACAGCTGATAAACACCTTTAGTAACGTGGCAGGATACAAGATCAACTCCAAAAAATCAGTGGCCCTCCTATACACAAAGGATAAAGAAGCTGAGAGGGAAATCAGAGAAACATCACCTTTCACGATAGCCACAAATTGCATAAAATATCTTGGGGTTACTCTAACCAAGGAAGTGAAAGACCTATTTGACAAGAACTTTAAGTCTTTGAAGAAAGAAATTGAGGAGGATACCAGAAAATGGAAAGATCTCCCTTGTTCTTGGATTGGGAGGATCAACATAGTAAAAATGGCAATTCTACCAAAAGCAATCTATAGATTCAATGCAATCCCCATCAAAATCCCATCAAACTTATTCACAGACCTTGAGAAAACAATAATCAAGTTTATATGGCAAAACAAAAAACCCAGGATAGCCAAAACAATCTTATACAATAAAGGAACTTCAGGAGGCATTACCATCCCTGACTTCAAACTCTATTACAGAGCTACAGTCTTGAAAACAGCTTGGTATTGGCATAAGAACAGAGAAATCGACCTTTGGAATCGAATAGAAGACCCGGATATTAACCCACAAACCTATGAGCACCTAATTTTTGACAAGGGAGCTAAAGGTATACAATGGAAGAAGGAAAGCATCTTTAACAAATGGTGCTGGCATAACTGGATGTCAACCTGTAGAAGGATGAAAGTAGATCCATACCTATCACCATTCACAAAACTCAGGTCCAAAGGGATTAAAGACATCAACATTAATCTGTCCACTTTGAACCTGATAGAAGAGAAAGTGGGAAGTAGTCTACAAGATATAGGCACAGGAGGCCTCTTCCTTAGCAGGACCCCAGCTGCACAGACAATAAGAGAAACAATGAATAAATGGGTTCTCTTGAAACTGAGAAGCTTCTGTAAAGCAAAGGACACTGTCAGTAAGACAAAAAGGCTGCCTTCTGACTGGGAGAAGATCTTTACCAACCCCACATCAGACAAAGGTCTGATCTCCAAAATATACATAGAACTCAAGAAACTAGGCACTAAAACTCTAATTAACCCATTTAAAAAATGGGGTACTGAACTGAACAGAGAATTCACAACAGATGAACTTCGAATGGCCAGAAGACACTTAAGGTCATGCTCAACCTCCTTAGCTATCAGGGAAATGCAAATCAAAACCACTTTGAGATACCATCTTACACCTGTCAGAATAGCTAAACTCAAAAACACCAACGATAGCCTATGCTGGAGAGGATGTGGGGTGAGGGGAACACTCGTCCATTGCTGGTGGGAATGCAAACTTGTGCAGCCACTGTGGAAATCAGTGTGGCGTTTTCTCAGGAAACTGGGAGTCAACCTCCCTCAGGACCCAGCAATTCCACTCTTGGGAATATACCCTAGAGATTCCCTAGTATACTACAAAAGCATTTGTTCAACTATGTTCATAGCAGCACTATTTGTAATAGCCAGAACCTGGAAACAGCCTAGGTGCCCCTCAATAGAAGAATGGTTAAAAAAGGTGTGGAACATATACACATTAGAGTTTTACTCAGCGGTAAAAAATAATGACATCTTGAATTTTGCATGCAAATGGATGGACATAGAAAACGCTTTACTGAGTGAGGTAAGCCAGACCCAAAAAGAGGAACACGGTATGTATTCACTCATAAGTGGATTCTAACCATAATTTTAAAGGTCTTTGAGCCTATTATTCATGATCCTAGAGAAGCTAAATAAGAAGATGAACCTGATGAAGATTATTTAGCTATCCGCCAGGAGGTAGGAAATAGTCAAGAGTCCCAGGTAACCTTGGGTGCATGGGGGGTGGGTGGGAGGGTTGTTGGAAGGGGAGAGGGTTAGAGAGAAGGAAGTAGGGGAGGAATGGAGAAAGCTTGGTTGACCGGGATGGGGGGAAGGGAGGAAGGATGAATATGGGATCAGGGAAGAATATATTTCAACTAAGGGAGTCATTTTAGGGTTTATAGGAAACTTGATTATATATGGGATCCCAGGTCCAAGGAGAGATCCCCAGATTGTTCTCTGGACAGAGGAGGGGGTGCCTGAACCGGCCTTGGCCCATAACCATACTGATGAATATTTTGCTTATCACCATAGATCCTTCATCTGGCGATGGATGGCGATACAGACGGAGTCCCACATTGGAGCACCGGACTGAGCCTCTCAAGGTGCAAATCAGGAGCAGAAGAGGAAGAAAATGACGAAGGACTGCGAGGGATGCTATCACCCACTGATACAAGGCGTCGGATCTAATGAGAGTTTACCAAGGGCAGTTGGACTGCGACTGAACGAGCACGTGATCCAACCAGATTCTCTGAATGTGGCCGGATTCTCTGAATGTGGCTGGCCCGGAGTCTTTCTGAGAAGCCATTGACAATGACACTGGGACTAGTTTCCTCTGCATATACTGGATTTTTGGGATCCAGTCTGTTTGGATACTCACCTTCCTGGACCTGGAGGGAGGGGGGACGAACTTGAACTTCCCACAGGGCTTGAAACCCTGACTGCCCTTAGGGACAAAGAGGGAGGTGGAGAGGGAGGGGGGGAGTGGGAGGGTGTTGGGAAGAGAGGCGTAAATGGAATCTTTTATAATTTAATAAAATTACTTAAAAAAAATAAAGTACTTCCTGTTTCTTAGGCCCCCAAATTCCTTTTCTCAGTACATTATAAACAAGAGAACTGAGGTGAACTTTTATTTTTAAGATTATATTATCATTGGTTGCAGTAATAGATGAAATAATTTCAAACTGACTCAATAGTTACATAATTAGCAATTTATTTGATTAACAATTATTAATATCAAATGAGAATATATAAAAGCAAAAAGACCTTGGTTTCATCACTCTATGTAAATCTCCATGGATTACCTTGACAGTTTCCATACATTGAAGTCTAAAGTTGAAGAACTGGAATATATAAAATATTATTGTGACAGGATATCTCTAGGCTACATGGCTGTAAATCCATGGTCTTCTTTGGCCACCTCAGTGTTGAGGATTCCTATGTGCACTGACACATTTGGATAAGCACTTATTATTTAGGTCAAGCATAGAAACAACTTCCCATTTTGGAAGAGTTTATTTACCCCTTTCTATTTTAATTCTGGCCTCTTTAACACATTATTTCTACATGAATAATTTCTAGGGTTGAAATTAACAGAAATTTACAAAATCAGGAAAATATCTTATCAATATGACTACTGTGTATTTTTTTGTCTTATTTAATTGGTTCCCATCTTGGTTAGTGTCCTGATGAGTACTGTGTCAGCTTGACACAAGCTAGAATCTACTTGGAAGAGGAATCTCAGTTGGGTCAATGCCTTCATCAGACTGCCTGTGAGCAAGTCTATGTATGCTACATATTTCTTGATAAATGATTGATGTGGAAGAACTCAGCCTACTGTGAGGGATATCACCCTTGGGCAGGTGCTCCTGCCTTTTTTAAGAGAACAGGCTGAGCAATAATGGGAAACTAGTTATTAACTAGCATTTCTCCATGGTCTCTGTTTCAGTTCCTGCCTCAAGTATCCTTTCTCGACTTTGTTTCCTAACTTGACTCCACAATGGCTAACTTTAACATAAATAAACCTTTATTTCTTTTAGTTGATTGTAATCATGATATTTTATCACAACAAAAGAAACACAAGAGAGTTTTCACACAGTTCAGTTTTCTATAGCTGGAAAAAATACTTTCAATGCGTTCATACCATCATTTCATAATTTCTCTCTCCCTCTCTACTTTGAAATTCTCAAAATCATGAAAGATAAAATGCTTTTACAAGAGTTTAAAATTCTTAACCTATAAAACAAAGGAAATCCTATCAGGTTTGTCCCCAAATAAGACTGAATCTCCTCTACCTGCCTCTCCTGATTACCTGTAGCTTAGTCTAGGGCTGGGGGCTCATAATGTTTCTCCTAAGTTGACATGTCTGCCCATGTCATTATACATTACTTATTTAAGAATCCATATTGTTGAGATTTCATGGGTGATTCTTCTCACATCTAGAGGGCACATAAGAGCAGGCATCCTAGTCTTCTGGCTCTTACAATCTTTCAGTCACATCTTCCACCACATCTCCTGAATCTTAAAAGTTGAGATTGCATTATAGGTTTACAAATTGAGACTCTGAGCCCAAAAGTCACTTATCCTCTGAATTTTAACTGGTTTTGTATTTTTGCAACCATCTCCATCTGCTACAACAAGAAGTGTTTTTTGATGAGAAGAGAGATCTGCATCTGTTTGTGGATAAATATATTGGGAATATGATCATGAATTTCATTTGTTTAGAGAAATGAAAATAGTAAATTTCCTCTATGATCAATGACCCCCTCCAACCATGAATATTTGGCCAAGTTCGCAGTATCAAACAAAAAAATCTCACCTTTTAAGTTGGCTTAAGTCCCTTTGCTTTGATGCCTTTGGGAATACCTTACTAAGCTGACCTCTGTAGTTCCTAGGTTTTGTAGATGAGTGCTAAGTATCATTAAATAAGATCAAATTATACAAAGTATTCTTTTCTAGATAAAACCTTGAGTATACATGTTTGCATATATTCATTATAATATGAAAGCTTCTCACGATCTGTAATTAATGATAAAGAATGGAAAATTAAGAGGGTGGTGGTGCCACATGCCTTTAATCCCAGAACTTGGGAGACAGAGGCAGGCTGATCTCTGTGAGTTTGTATCCAGCCTGGTGTACAAGAGCTAGTTCCAGAACAAGCACCAAAGTTACATAGAGAAACATTGTCTTGAATCCTCCCACACGCAAAAAGAATAAAAAAATTAAAACTTAAGCACTTAATGGTAAAAAATAATTCCTTTATGAAAGCATACTACTGTTTGAATATCTACAGAACTATCAATATTCCAATGGCATGGTCTCTATGTAAATTTGCTTCAGTGTTTCTTTGGAATACTTTATTTAATTTTAACAAAATGTATTTTTGATTTTACTCAATAGAGTTCTTAATATATTCAAGTATGTTTGTATTCTGTATTTGTATAGTAATTTCAATATCATCAGCAATTATTTAATTCAAATTCATAAATATGAAAAATTGAAGAAAAATAATATTACTCAGAGTTAATGGAAAATACAGAATTACAATTTCTATACTATCTGTTGGCGGATTACTAATCCTTAGTTAAGCGTCCCATGCTAATTGTAGAAGAGAGAACCATTTATTTTCTAGAATGTGTTTTAGCACTAGTGCTATTCAACATAAACTCTGTTTCATTTGACCATGTGTAGGTTAATGACACAAACTAGGGCAGTTTTTTACATTGGTATGTTTTAAATATTGTTTTGTTACAGAAAAAGGAATTGATCAAGCCAGTATTGTGGAAACAATTTGTAATTCCTTTCAAAATATTGACAAAATAACTACATTTAGACAATTAGCATGTCATTCATACATATAATCACACTTCTTCACTTTGTATTTTAGCAAGTAGAAATGTAAAGAAATCGCAGATTGAGTGACATACTATTTATTGAATTCCTAGACTTATTTATAATGCACACTTTCTTCTCTATGAGCCTTGGCCACCTATACAACCCATTTTCTCCTTCATATTATCATCACTTTTTGATTTTAACTTTCTCTGTGAAGGACATTATCATGGCCAAGGATTAAAATCTGAGAAAAAAAAGATTCTATCTGCAAAACAGAACAAATGCATGGAATTTCTTATAGCATTGAAAAGCTATATAGCCATTTGGATATGTTTCTAAGTTGAAAGGCATAACCCTGACCTTCTTAACCTATTTGACAGACTGTTAGACTTGATACAGCAAGTGAGGGTTGTCTTTAAAATTTTATTTATTGTACAAACAATTAACAATTTTCCAAGTATGGTTGCAATAATATTCCCTATTCTTTGCCCCAAACTAATACATATGGAGAATATTTGTGAACTCTTCATTGATGTTGGTGATTCTGAATCATACTGAATCCGAATGGTTATCTTTGATACAGCCTAAACCTCATCACTCTTCTACTCCCACCATAGGCCAAAGAATCGGCAGCTTCTTGTTAATCTCTTGCTGTGTTCTGTTCTCTGAACAACCAGGCGTGATTCTTTGGCAAAGCCTATGTGCCAGCTGGCCTCTTTACTTAGACAACTCTCTGGCCTTCCACAGACCTCTGTTACATTTTATCTGTCACTATCTCTGTCTTTGTGTTTCTCTGCTTCTTTGTCTCTGACTCTCTCTCTCTCTCTTTCTCTCTCACTCTCTGACTCTTAAAAGCATGCTTGTATATCATATTATTAAATGATATTTTACCTGTTGGTTGCCTATGAGATTGTCACGTGTTTAATCATTTTGGAACCATAGTGTCACCATGATGAAAAGAGCAGTTGATTGGTTATTTGGTGTTTTCCATTCATATGATAGTGGTTAATGTGTATCGATTAATCACAATGAGGTCACTGATAAACCTTAACGTCCTCTACAAACATAATTGAATTTCAAATGTTTGTGGTCCACAGATTTATTAAAATGTTCTTGCAAAAGAATACCTTTTCTATAGCAATAATTTGATAAAATAGATTTTGGAATTATTAAAATTAAGCTTTCTATCATCATAAAAATCACAATAGCAAAGAGAATAAAAGAAACCCATCTGTATGAAGATTAGAAAACAGAGAAGATATAGATTCATTTTAAGTGTTGTATATAAATCGTTGATAAACTAAACAATCTAAACTTATTTTGGTGTTTTGCCTTTTAAAATACACAATTATCTCCTAAACTATATTTATTCCTGAAGTTTTTAACTCTCCTCTAAATTTTATTTTGGTAAAAATTTAATTGAATATTGTATTTGACTTGCCTATATGCCAAAATTATATGTACTATTCCATAAAATATCAGCAAATAAATATCAATCTATCTTTGAAATAAAATATATCATAAGACAATACATGAAATATTACAGTCATCAAAGTGCTTTTCTGTTTGTCTCTCTTCTACTAGAAATTAGATGCTCATGTATTCAAGACAATACAGTTCATGAAATAGTACAGTCATCAAACTGTTTTCTGTCTTTCTGTTTTCTACTAGGAATTAGATGCTCATGTATTCCTTTCATTCCTCTCCTCTTCATCATGTTATGACTTAAAGCAGAGTTTCACAGTATTCAAACTGACTTTTTGTTTGCTATATATCCTTAGATAACCTTGGACTCCGGATCCTCCAGCCTCTATTCACAAAGTACTGGCATGCACTACACAACCTGTCTCTGATATTTCATTGTTAAGGTGCTCTGTCCATAGAGTATTATGATTATAACTTTCTTTCAGCACAAAATATGATAAAAGCATAAAATTCTCTAAATTATATAGATTTGCTTCCAACCATTTTATTTTTGGACAAAAGAATTAGAAATCTTCATGAAATGGTATAACATATGCTCTAACTTAAGTAACATGTAAACTGAACACTCTTGATACAATTTTTATACAGTGCATTGTTTTTCTGGTATCTGTTTACTATGTGCCTTTGGTATCAATGCTTTTTTTCAAAAATTATAAATGAATATGAGACTATGTTATAATTTTTGAGTTGAAAACAACATGAATATCAACATATAGACTGAATTAATGCACTTACTGCAGTTTCCAATGCACATATCCATTGTCTATTAAAACTGTTTTCTACCATTCATAAAAAGACTTTGAATTTCATAACTTTGTGGGTAAAAATGGCTTTTATTTGAGCAAAAATCTAACACATTGGCCTTGTCTTTAAAAAGAATAGCAAATGCACATACATCTCTTCCCTTCCTGTAAAGTAACTGCAGTACATAAACAGAAGACAAAATAGTTTGATGATCATATTACCAGGGTACATTAACTGCTGCAAAATGACTTCAGAAGTAATCTAACTTTCTAGAACAACTTCTTAATTTATGTTTATTAAGAAAGTTATGAGATGTTGTTGCAAAGCAGATGAAGAAGATACAATTGCTTAATTTTGTGTGTTTGCTATAAAAATTTCTTTCCAAAGGCAAAAACACAAGAAACCAAATAATGAAACATAAAGGTAAAAACTAAAAACCAGAGTTTATTAATTCTTGAACTATCTGCAACATTTAGTTAAAGAACAATTCCTTAAGAAATTCTTGTTACCGTTTGACAAACATCTTGAGCAACTTTTCATTGTCATCAATAAACTGTAGTATAGCCTTATGAAATTTCTTATCTACGCATGCCTATTTAACATGAGATTGCTCTTCACTATAAATAGAAAGCAGTTATGTGATAATTGTGTCAGTGCTACTAAATATCACATATTTGGGATCATGTAAACTCTTTATATTGTTCAATTTTTTTTAACTTCCCACTACTATTTTGAGGTCCAGTTAATGTATAATTTATTGATAAATCTGTGTTTAATTTACATATTTTGTATATTAGCTATTACATATCATAAATTAATACATATATATATAAATTTAATATACATTTCTTTCTCCATAATATGTAACAGTTAATATACACACACCTTTTCACAAATACTCAAAATTAATATCCCCTGTGTGAAATTGATGAGCACCTTCTTTTTAGTATGTTCCAAAAATGTTAGTGAAGTCAAAGATTGATCAGAGACAGGGTTTTTCTGTCTGTTCTGGCAAATGTCCCCACATGGCACTCATTTCCTGTGAGTGCTCCTGCCTCTGTATGACCACCAGTCACCTGAATACCCTCATTTCAGGACCCTTGCAGCTCGGCCCGTCTGTTATTCATTAGAGCCTACAAAGCAATCATCACAACATGCCAAACAATGGCCACCTCTTTGTCAACTGTGTGGAAAACTAGTGTTCCTAGAGAGACTGATGGAAAGAGAACTCACTACCCTCTTATTTTCTTTCCTTCAGTTCTTTGATTAGTCTGACCAAAATAGAATTGATGGAAAAATGCCTTTGTATTTCTCAAAATGGCCAGAAGGAAGGCTAATGTTCTCTTTATGTCACTAAATCAAATTTACTGAATCCTAGCCGGGCGGTGGTGGCGCACGCCTTTAATCCCAGCACTCGGGAGGCAGAGGCAGGCGGATCTCTGTGAGTTCGAGGCCAGCCTGGGCTATAAGAGCTAGTTCCAGGACAGGCACCAAAAAACTACAGAGAAACCCTGTCTCAAAAAAAAAAAAAAAAAAAAAAAAAAAAAAAAAAAAAAAACCAAATTTACTGAATCCTAATACTAACTTTAAAGTAAGGAGTCTGACATAAAAAAAAATGTCTGAAAAAGGTTTTATATATCAGTATCTTTAATAAATATTTTGTCAACTATTATGGGTATGGTATATAGAAATGAGTATGTAAATACATTAGGATAAATTAGATAAAGTAATTCATATAATTTGATAATAGGATAAAAGGAAACACACAGCATTTACCTAGTTGAGAAAACAGCTTGTTGAGGGGAGGGACACAAAGAAAACATGTTTAATTTTGAGGTTCAGTTTGAAATGAAAGCAGTTTATGCATAAGGACTTTAAGTAAATAATGAGTCTTAGTTGCAAGTACTTATGATTCATGGCAGGAATTTAATGGAATTACTAACATTGAATGAATCTTTTCTTTTCCCCAGCACCAATTACAACACTTTTAAACTCTTTTCATGTTTTCCAAAGGCTTATAAGATATTTATGGATACTTAGATGTAAAATGAGGTAAATGTGTGTGTATGATCTCAATGTTTCAGGTAAGATAATTGATATGCAAGTTATGTCATTTATTAAAATCTGAATAACATGTATTATGCTAAAAATTGAATTTAGAAAGTCCAGCTCCAAATGCCACAGTCTTATCTCAACTGACATGTACATTGTTTTTATGCAAATATATTGGCTAGTGTATTATAATCTTCCCTGTTTGATTTTCTGAAAATAAAGTATCTGTGGGACTCTATTGTGAAAGCCTACATGCTACTCCGCGGCAGTTCTCCTCTGCCCCAGATCCTGACAAGCATCCTACTGAGGCATTGTCTGTGAGTCCTGAGCTAGCCAACCTGCCTGAGCCTTCCTTTGCCAGGTGAGTGCCTGGCAAGTAACTGTCCATCAAAGAAATGCCCCAATCTGTTTTCATCCCTTTCCCTACCTCCATCTGGAAGTCAGAGAAACTACTTTTTTTGCTGTGATCACCGCCCCAACCCCTCCTAAAAAGGTATAAGAAGCTTTCTCCTCTGTCACAGGCACTCTGATTCTCATCAGAAATCTCACCATTCTCTCTGTCTCTGGTGCCTGGATTCTGTGTGTCTAGACTACATGAATTACAGCTATGTCTGATTCTGTGCACTGAGTCTGAAGCAAAACAATCCTATTTTCCGAATGAAGCACAGGACAGTTCATGACAAAGGTGCTGCTTGATTTAGTAATCAAGACGACTTGAGCTCCAACATGATTGGCACACATATCTTCTTAGCCAGGCTGTCAAGTGGGTAGCCCCCCACCATTGTTCTTGCTGGAGCCTCGGTTACTCTCTCAAACCTCACGATACTGGCCTCAAATCTTTGTGCTTATCTCAGCATTCTTATAAGAATTCTTCATAAGAAGGTCTCATATAATCTGTTCCTGACATTTAGTGGATTACTTTTCTCCCTCAATGTTTTCTACCATCAATATTTCAAACTATTCCAACTATTCCACAAAATAGTTCAAAAGCATAAAGGCTGCACATTCATATTTAGCATAGCAGCAAACTCACTCCAGGTATAAATTTATGTCCTAGTTTCTCTTCTGTTGCTGTAAAGTATCATGGAAAAAGTGACATACTGGGGAAAGGACTCTATTGATCTTGTGAGTCCTGGTGATAGTCCATAACTGTGAGGAAGCCAAGGAAGAACTTCAAATACCCAGTCCCATCACTCCCACAGCTAAGAGCATATCCACTTACTTTCTTGTTACATTCAACTTTGCTTATTGACTCAGACATGTCAAGAAACTCTTTCCTAGGAACTGGTATGGTCTACAGTGGGCTGGGTCTTACCACATTAATTAACTTAAGATGGGGGAGGGTGCAACATTACTACCATACACACAGTGTCATAAAATTCCACAGTTTAATAGATTTAATATACAATTTATGAAAACAATTGATTGCTTCTTACTTTTTATTTATTTATTTATTTATTTATTTAGGTTTTTGGGTAATTTTGGTGCCTATCCTGGAACTAGCTCTTGTAGACCAGGCTGGTCTCAAACTCACAGAGACTTGCCTACCTCTGCCTCCCAAGTGCTAGGATTAAAGGCTTGCGCCACCACCACCCGGATCTATTTAGATTTTAAATTAACACACAAAGTAATAAGTTTACTTACAGCATTATCTTTAAATGGAGATTGTGCCTTTGTTTTCTGGCTGCTCTGACCTGAATAATCACAGATAAACTACATTAATTTTAGCACTCTTTGGTCAATTGCTTAGGTGTATGCCTGGCTTACTCTTCTGTCTTAATCCATTTCTATTAATCTGTGCATCGCCATGGGGCTGTGGCTTACCGGAAAGGCTTCAGTGTCTCTCTCCTTTGGCAGCTACATGACGTCTCTCCAACTCTGTCTACTCTATATATCTCTGTTCAGATTTCCTTCTTGGCAGCATTCTTCTAAGCCATTAGCTGAAAGAGCTTTATTCATCAACTAATAAAGCAAAACATATAGAGAAGAATATCCTACATCAATTGTTACACATACTAAGGTGGGTTGGACTTTCTGTCTATCTTCCTGCTTCCTTCCTCTGTTCTCATTGTATTCTATCATCCCCAGTATTTCCCCCTCTACATTATATCACATGTCTTATTTTACTCTACTTATCCATATCTCTTAAAGCCCCTTTATTTCCCTAAATGGGTCCTTTATTAGTTTCCTGGACACTACGTACACTCATCCCTTCAAAGTACACTTATAGCATTTAGAGTTATGAGATTCACATGAGAGAGAAATGTCAGTGATTGTCTCTCTGAGCCTGTTTTACCATACTTAATAAAATATTCTTCAGTTCTATCCGTATTTTCTACAAAATTTATGACTTCATTTTCTTTTTTATTTATATTGAGTATTTTCTTCTCTTATATAATACATGCCAAACTCAGTTTCCTCGTTCTCTACTCATCCCAGTCTTCTCCCACACTTTCCCTCTCCCCCAGGTCCATTCTTCCTGCATTTTCTTCAGAAAAGAATAAGTCTCCCAGGGATATAAATCAAACATGACAGGATACAATAAGACAAGGCACAAACCCTAATATCAAGCTGGGAGAGGCAACCCAGTAAGATGGAAAAGATCCCAAGAGCAGTGAAAAAAATAAGAGGCACCCCCCATTTAAACTGTTAAGAGTCACATAAAAAAACACCAAGCTAACAACTATAACCTATATACAGAGTACCTGGTGGTCATTCATGTAGGATCTTTTATTGTAATATCAGTTTTTGAGCCCTTTTGAGTGTTGCTTCATTAATTGTGAGGGATGAGTTCTCCTGGTGTTCTACCCCTCTGGCTTCTACAGTTTTTCCTCTCCTACTTCCTTTGGATTGGGAACTGAAAGAGATTTCTTATTTGTGCTCTGTTTCCACCTAATGTTGGGCTGTGAGTTGTTGCATATACTCCCATTAGCTGCCAGTTGAAGCCTCTCTAATGGTGATTGGTCAAGGCACCCATTTATGAGCATAACAGAATATCAGTAGAAACCGTTACATTGTTTTCTTTTTGGTTTGTTTGTTTGTTTGGTTGGTTGGTTATTTATATCCTAGGTCTCTGGACTATCCAGCCTTTGTTTCCTGGTCACCCTGGCAGTGTCAGGCATGGGTTTCCTCTTATGGCGTGGGCCTCACATTGGACTGGTTGTGGTTTGGCTACTCACACAAATTCTGTGCCACCATTGCCCTAGCACAGCCTGCAGGCAGGACAAATTGGGATGCAGGTTTTGTGGCTGGGCTGGTGATCGAGTTCTACAACTTGTCTGGTTACAGAAAATGGCCAGTTCAGCCTCCACATCTGCTAGGGTCACACTTACAGATTCCCGGGCGACTCTACTGCACTAGGTTTGCACATTGCTCCCCCCCCACACACCGCAAAAGACCGGTAGTACCTGTTGATTCGCTCAGTACTGTCTGCCCCATGGGAAAAAAAAAGATAAAGTCTTTAAAGAGACAAAGTACAGACAGTCATAGATCAAAGAGAGAAAAGAACAATAAGCCACATAAAAATGGAAAAATCACAGAGAGTCTGGATTATGCATATTATTGTGTTTTCCTTGAATTTTTTGAGTGTGAATGAGCTAAGTACAGAGAGACATTTCATTGTATGGGCTGCTAATGTAAATCAGCGTGTATATTATAAAGATATTTTGACTTCAGAATTTTGGTCTAAAGACATGTTTGTTGGGAAAAGAGGTTATTCTTTTGTTTTCACAGAAAATGAGGACCTATGAATTGCTGCCAGGTGAATATGGTTTCATGGACCAAGTTCTCCTGAAGGGTCACTATAAATACCCTCAAAAAATTACTTTACCCAACTGCTGACTGAGATGAACCTAGCACACAGCATAAACCAAGAAGACCTGATTAACAGTGGCCCCAAACTGCATGAAGCAGTGTGGACAAAACTACATCCATATTCCCAAATATTGTCTCTAAATGTTTCCTTATAATTAATGGGGGATATGATATAGATATAAATAATTTGCATTGATATGGATCTTAGTTTATTGATACAAATATAAGGTCAATTTTGTTAATGCAGAAATGTATTTGTATTTCTGATCTTAAGATATTGTTATTTTGTAGCTCATTTAAAAATGTAATGTATATTTAAGAAATATAAGTTAATAGATAGTCATCTATAATAGTCAAGCTTATAGTCATATTAGTTAGATTTTCTGGATGTATAGAGATATATTTCAGTTAGTTAGGTATTCTTCAAATATTTCAAAATATGGCATTTAAAATGTTTAAGAACTTAAGACTTTTCATGACAGTTAGACACATCTGCTCTTGGCAGCACCAAGCAACTTCAAGAGGATGATGGGCATTGAAGAGACTGCTTATGGAGTTGGTTAGCCATTTGGGCAAGAAACTGCTCTTGCCTGGACTGCTCCATAGTATGGTGTAATACCTGGACATGCAGAACTCACATAAAAAAAATGAAAGTTGAGATGATCAATTGGGGTTTCTGCTTTATGAAAAAGTCTTTGAGACATTCTGTAGGATACAGAAGAAAATGACTAAACTGTCTTTGAAATTTCCTGCTTCATGGAAAAATCTGCCAGATCCTAAGGGCCTGTAGACTGAAGATGGGTGCCCCAAATGTATAGAAAAACTTTGGGTGACTGTCCAGGCAGTGATATGTCTCTGTCATTTCTAGAGTTTTGGAAGTTGCTTACAATGCATTTCTTGTTTAGTTAGGTAATATTATTTCCTTCGTGGCTCTTTGATTGAGTTGAAGAATAGATAGTTAAAGTTATAGTTTTCATTAGTTATGATAAATATAAAGTAAATAGGAATATTGTAAATATTTCTTGCTTGATACCTGCTTTGTTATATGTAATTTTATTAGGATAAAGTTAAAATCTTCTTGTTTATTTAAACAGAAAAGGGGACGTAATGTGGGAGTTCCCTCTGTGTGTTGTAATTACCATTAATGAATAAAGAAACTGCCTTGGTCTGTTGATAGGGCAGAACTTGGGTAGGTGGCAAAAACTAAATGGCATGCTGTGAGAAAGGAGACAGAGTTAGAGAGGATCTGACAGAGACAAACACTGGGAATTTTACCTGGTAAGCCACTGCCATGTGGTGATACACAGATTCAAAGAAATAGGCTAAATTCGGATGTCATACTTAGCCAATAAGAAGCTAGAGCTAATGAGTCAAGCAGTGATTTAATTAATACAGTTATTGTGTGGTTATTTCTGGGCTAAGCTAGCCGGTGGGCCAGGATGAACAAGCGGCCACCCTCCTTGAAACAGGTTTGCATATTGCCTCTCCCCCAAAAAAGCCCAGTAGTACTTGTTGACTCGCTAAGTACTCTCAGTCCCATGTCACCTTATTCCACCAGCTTCTATCACAATTTGCTGCAAATCTACCACCAAAATCTATTTGGTTTCCCCTTCATAGGAAGGTGATAAACAGAAATAGAAAACAAATTCCACAAGTTTGTATGGACTTACTAAAGAATCAATAGAGATGCATAATCTATTTTATATTTTTTTCTTTTTTTTCTCTTTAGCATTCATGTGCTAATTAACATATGAGATCAGTTAATGCTGAGCTTCAATCTTCCTTAAGGATACCCATTTTGGATGAGGGTGTGCAAAATACAGTTCCAAAGATTTCCATTGCAACTTTAAGACTCTGATTCTTCTTAGACCATCTTGTACACTACCATCTACCTCACTCAAAATAATATTTTCTAGTTCCATCCATTTTCCTGCAAATTTCAAGATGTTGTTATTTTTTTTTCTGCTGTGTAGTACTCCATTGTGTAAACGTACTCATTTTTCTTATCCATTCTTCAATCAAGGGGCATTTAGTTTGTTTCTAGGTTCTGGCTGTGGCAAACAAAGCTGCTAATGACATAGTTGAGCACATGTCCTTTTGGCATGATTGAGCATCCTTTGGATATATATCCAAAAGTGATATAATTGGGTCTTGAGGAAGGTTGTTACTAATTTTCTGAGAAATCACCACACTGACATCCAAAGGGGTTGTACCAGTTTTCATTCCCACCAGCAATGCATAAGTGGTCTCTTTCCCCCACAACATCTCCAGCATAAACTGTCATCAGTGTGTTTGATCTTGGCCATTCTTACAGGTGTAAGATGGAATCTCAGAGATGTTTTGATTTTCATTTCTCTGATTACTAAGGATGCTGAACATTTCCTTAAGTGTCTTTCAGCCATTTTAGATTCCTCTGTTCAGAGTTCTCTATTTAGGTCTGTACTCCATTTTTTTTATTGGATCTTTTATGTGATCTTTTGGTCACCAATTTCTTAAGTTCTTTGTATATTTTGGAGATCAGATATCTGTCTCATATGGGGTTAGTGAAGATGTTTTCCCATTCTGTAGGCTGTCATTTTGTCTTGTTGACCATGTTCTTTGCTTTACAGAAGCTTTTCAGTTTCAGGAGGTTTCATTTATTAATTGTTTCTCTCAGTGTCTGTGCTTCTGGGATTATATTTAGGAAGCAGTCCCCTGTGCCAATGCATTCAAGTGTACGTTCCATTTTCTCTTCTATAGGGTTCAGTGTGGGGCTTTATGTTGAGGTCTTTGATCCATTTGGATTTGAGTTTTGTGCATGGTGATAGATACGGGTCTATTTTCATTTTTCTACATGGTGATATCCAGTTAGTCCAGCACCACTTGTTAAATATGCTTTCTTTTTTCCATTTGATATTTTTTTGCCTTTTTTATCAAAGACCAGGTGTTCAAAGATGTGTGAATTGATATCCTGGTCTTCTATCTGGTTCCGTTGGTCCTGCTATCCAGTCTTATGCCAATACCTATTTTATATTTTTTTAAAAAAGAATGTTAACTGTATCACATTTTTTCATAGACATTACAAAGATTAAATATAAAAGCTACACTATTCAAACAGTATTTCTTCAGCATACTGTAAGGTTCACTGACTGGGAAAACAGAATGGAGTTTCAAAAATGTAGTCTTTGGCCTTTGACTTTTCTAGAATTCTATTTATTTATTTATTTGTTTGTTTGTTACAAATTTCCACCTCTTCCCCACCTCCCTTTTCCCTCCCCCTCCCCCTCCCTACCTTTCCCTCCCTACCTCCCCCCCTCTCTCTAGTCTTTTTTTAACTAATTTATTTATTTGTTTATAAAAATTTCCACTTCCTCCCCTCCTACCCATACCCTCCCATTCCCCCCACTCCCTCTCCTCCGACCCCCCACTCCCTCTCCAGTCCTAAGAGCAGTCAGGGTTTCCTGCCCTGTGGGAAGTTCAAGTTCCTCCCCTCTTGCTCCAGGTCTAGGAAGGTGAGCATCAAAACAGACTAGGATCCCAAAATGCCAGTACATGCAGACAAAACAAGACCCAGTGCCATTGTCAATGGCTTCTCAGACAGCCCTCATGTCAGCCACATTCAGAGACTTCGGTTTGATCACATGCTCTTTCAGTCCCAGTCCAGCTGGCCTTGGTGAGCTCTCATTTGATGAGTCCCCTTGTATCAGAGGGTGAACGCACCCCTCGCGGTTCTGATTTCCTTTTTCATATTCTCCCTCCTTCTGCTCCTCATTTAGACCTTAGGGGCTCAGTCTAGTGCTCCAATGTGGGTCTCCGTCTCTATCTCCATCTATGGTCAGATGAGGGTTCCCTCTGGTCCTGCCTTTCTTGCTCACATTCTCCCTCCTTCTGCTTCTCATTTGGACCTAGGGAGTTAAGTCCAGTGTTCCAATATGTGTCTCTGTCTCTATCTCCATCCATCGCCAAATGAAGGTTCTATGGTGATATGCAAAATATTCATCAGTATGGTTATGGGCCAAGGCCAGTACAGGCACCCTCTTCTCTGCTGCCCAGGGAACAATCTGGGGACCTCTCCTTGGGCCTGGGAACCCCTCCAGAATCAAGTCTCTTACAAAATCTAATATGGCTCCCTTAGTTGAGATATATACTTCCCTGCTCCCATATCCATCCTTCCTCCCTCCCCCACAAATCCAATCGCCCAAGCCATCCCCAATCCTCCCCCTCTACCTTCTCTCTAACCAACTCCCCTTACTTCCTCTTACTTAAGAGCAGTCAGGATTTCCTGCCCCTTGGGAAGTCCAAGGTCCTCCCCCATCCATACAGGTCTTTAAAGGTGAACATCCAAACAAACCAGGTTCCCACAAAGTCAGACCATGCAGTAGAATTAAATCCCAATGTCATTGTTCTAAGCTTATCAGTCAGCCTTCATTGCCAGCCACGTTCAGTGTGTCCATTTTGATCACATATTCCATCGCTCCCAGTCCAGCTGGCCTTGGTGAGCTCCCATTAGATCAGTCCCACCGTCTCAGTGGGTGGACGCACCCCTTGTGATACTGACTTCCTTGCTCACGTTCTCCCTCCTTCTGCTCCTCATTTGGACCTAGGGAGCTAGGTCCAGTGCTCCAAAGTGGAACTCTGTCTCTATCTCTATCCATCGCCAGATGAAGGCTCTATGGCGATATGCAAAATATTCATCAGTATGGTTATGGGATGAGGCCAGTTCATGAACCCTCTCCTCTGCTGCCCAGGGAACAATCTGGGGACCTCTCCTTGGACCTGGGACCCCCTCTAGAATCAAGTCTCTTACAAAACCTAAAATGGCTCCCTTAGTTGAGATATATACTTCCCAGCTCCCATATCTATCTTTTTTCTATCCCACCCATTCCATTCCCCCAAACTATCCCGAATCCTCCCCTTCTCCCTTCTCTCTACCCAACTCCCCTTATACCCACCACTCAACTCCCCACCCCCACTCCCCGTGCCCCCAAGTTTGCCTGGCAATCTTGTCTACTTCCAATATCCAGGAAGATAACTATATGATTTTCTTCAGGTTCACCTTCTTATTTAGCTTCTCTAGGACCACAAATTATAGGCTCAAAGACCTTTAATTATGGCTAGAATCCACTTATGAGTGAGTACATACCATATTCCTCTACTTGGGTCTGGGTTACCTCACGCAGTAAAGCGTTTTCTATTTCCATCCATTTGCATGCAAAATTAAAGATGTCATTTTTTTTTAATCGCTGAGTAAAACTCTAATGTGTATATGTTCCACACCTTCTGAATTTTATGACCTCGCTTGTCTGTGAACTACTCTCAGTTCTTCTTCTCAGTCTGTCCTAGGTTTCTTCTCTTCTTGGTGACATCTCAAGGTTATTTAATTTTCCTTCTCAATTCAGGTGTTTTTCTTGAAAGGTGTCAAACAATTGCATAGCCTTTACCTCCAATACATTGAATTTTCCTATTTAAATCACCTTATCAATAAAAATTCATACTGCTTTATTTAAATAGCTTTCTTTCCAAAACTATTTTTGTAATTCAGCAATTAATTTATTTGTTGTCCATACCTAGTCAACTAGAAATCTTATCTATGCTGGCTAATTCTGCATTCTAGTAACAGATTAACAATAATTTAGAGTAATAAATTCCTCCCACCTATTTAAAACCTTTATACTTTGTCTCCAAATAAATTTAATGATGCAATTCTCGTTTTTTCTTTAGCTTCATAGTGATTCAAATCATATGATGTCAAACTTAATTAACATAGCTACAATTTCCTACCTGCCTGTTCATGTTTAACTTTTTAGAGATTATTATTATGTACAGGATAACAAGATGGCTCAGTGACTAAAGGCAGTTGCCGCCAAGTCTGATGTCCTGAGTTCAAACCCCAAAACTCACACATTAGAAAGAGATAACTGCTTCCCATGTTTTCCTCTGATCTTTATGCATCCACTGTGGTGCTCATATTTCTAAACTCTCATACACAAACACACACACACAAAGAAAATAAAGAATAATAATAATAAAAAGCTCAGTATCACTTTGTATTTATACACCTAGAAGAAAAAATACATGCTTTAAAATGTTTTCTTTAAACCAGTAGGAAAAGAAATGATTTTTTCTAGCAAGTGTGCATTATATCCCATTTCCTAGTAAGTAAAACGCAGAAAAAAATTTGCTTTCAGTTTAATTGTTTTCATTTAATTATATATATTTCTCTACTCCCCTCCATCCTCCCCCTCAAATTTACCATCTCCCAGGATCCCCACACTCCTTATATACTCAGGAGACTTTGTCTTTTTCTACTTTCCAAGTGGATTATATCCATGCATGTTTCTTTGGGCCTTCTTCTTCTTCTTCTTCTTCGTCGTCGTCGTCGTCGTCGTCGTCGTCGTCGTCGTCGTCGTCGTCGTCGTCGTCGTCGTCGTCGTCGTCGTCGTCGTCTTCTTCTTCTTCTTCTTCTTCTTCTTCTTCTTCTTCTTCTTCTTCTTCTTCTTCTTCTTCTTCTTCTTCGTCTTCTTCTTCTTCTGTCCATGTTTGCTGGGATTGTGAATTGTAGGCTATTTTCTCTTTGCTTTTTGTCTAAAAGCCACTTATGAGTGAGTACATATTATATTTGTCTTTCTGGGTCTGTGTAACCTCACTTAATATGATGTTTTCTAGATTATACATTTTGCCTGCAAATTTCAAAATGTCATTTTTTCCCAATGTGTAGTACTTCATTGAGTCAGTGTACCACATCTTTTTCATTCATTCTTAGGTCAAGGGGCATTTAGGTTGTTTCCAGCTTCTGGCTATAATAAATAATGCTGCTATGAACATTGTTGGGTACATGTCCTTATGGTATGATTGAACATCTTTTGGGTATATGCCCAGAAATGGTATTTGTGGGTCTTGAGGTAGATAGATTCCTAATTTTTTGAGAAACCTGCATAATTATTTCCAAAGCGGGCTGAACCAGCTTGCATTCCCATCAGTATTAAAGGAGTGTTCTCTTTACACCACATCCTCTCCAGCATAAGTTGTTATCGTTGTTTTTGATTTTGGCCGTTCTTACTGGTATAAGATGAAATCTCAGAATTGTTTCAATTTTGGAGATAACAACCATCTGAAACTGTTTTTATGGAAAAATAGAAAATATTTGTTTAGGAATACTGTGCATCAAATTCAGCCATCCACGAATAACAAAACAATGTAAAACATTCCTAATATGTCCTAAAATTTTATTTCCTAAAACCATTTTTTTGCAATTTATTTTTTTTATTTCACTCCATGCAGCAGTTTTCCCTCCCCCACACCTCCCAGTCTCTCCCCCTGTATCTCCACCATTCCACCCCCTAATTACACTCCTCCTCCATTTCTGTTCAGGACACAGCAGTTCTCCCATGGATATTAAAAACAAAAACAAGAAACAAGCATGACACATATTTCTGTGTAAAACTGTATAAGTTACAACATTTTAGTAACTGGATTTTGCCTCATTACATTTTATTGATTCTTTAATGTGTATAATTGTATAGAATGATTGATGAATATTGAAGTCCAAATATTGATTAATAAACAAGGACTCCTGATGTGTCTTTCATAATCAAGAACATATATTAAAATAAAATGTGGGTCAAGTATTGAACAAAAACAGGTAATTTGAAGCAAGTTGCCTCTAGAAACTTCCAGACAGAGGAAAGTTTATCATTTAATGAACTCATGACACCCAATTATCTTATTTTTTCAATCTCCTGACAATGTGATATATGCTTTAATCTCTTAATTTGAAATTATGGCTTAATTAGAAATATGTATTATAAGCTTTGAAATGAAAAAAAAACAAGCTTTAGTGATGAACCAAATAAAAACATTAACTATCACCATCCAATACATGAAAAATAAGTTTCCTCTTTTTTGTCTTAGTTATATAAAGATGAGCAACGAAGAATTAAAAGATGAAGCATATTCCATAGAAAATTGATATATAATTTAAAATAACAAAAGAAATCCGTTTAAATAAAACAGTTGCTAAACTAAATCATATGATAAAACATTTTATGCTCTTTCATGGTCTACTGTAAACTGTGTGACTTTGAATATTCCAATTCTTGCTTAAATTTGTAGCCATTTAGACTAAGAAATGAGTTTTCTGCAGGCAAAGCAATCAATAACAAATTGGATGAAATAAGAAAAGATTAAATATGCACTAATACATGGATACTTGGATAGTGATTTTGAGCTTAAATAAATGAAATTCACAGGTTGAAGTCCATACAATGATTAATACCACTGTGGGAGCCACATGTGACTCAGTTTCTATCTGGAGCCATTTGTGACTTAAATAAGTCATTTGAGTTCAAGCTTGCCAGATGTGATTTTTCCAATAACCTTGAGGACTGTGAAAGAATTCTAATTTAGCCCATAAGAAAAGAACTCTTTATCTAGTAGAGAGTATGCTGCTGGTGACAAACCTCAGGAACATCAAGATAGAAAGTAAGGCTGCTTCTGAGCAGCAAGCACATGCTGGAGAGGAGGCTGCTCATGCAAGGACAGGAATGGTCTTCTGCTTAGATACTGACTAACCATCTGTGTTGTGCTTTGTTCTGCTTTGTGTGAAAGCAAGTTCTGAAATAAACTATAGGATGTTTAACTGCTTCAGCATAACTAGACAGACCTCCTGATTCTATCCTTCTTCTATTTCTTTCATCTGACTTTTCTTTGGCCTCAAGGATCCCCTATCCAGAAACCCTAGCTGACTTTGTAGGAGCGGACTCCTACACCTTTTATAGTAGTTCTCTTCTAAAAGTATATTGAATAGGCAGAGAGTCAAGAACAGGAGTTTTTACAATTTGGAAATAGCAACAATATACACAATATATGATAAGTATTGAATATTTGCTATGTATAATTCTTTATCAAAAAAAATCAGGTGTCAGATATCTGGGTAAGAATCTAAATGATTAGTGAGGTGGAGAAGTCATCACTGACCTCTTCTCTCTTCTGTTCCTCAATCCAAAAGGAATGAGATTCTCTCTCAGTCCTGCCTAATTTCTTCAAGACCTCTATGATTAATTTTGGTCAGCTAATAGCTAGCTCCACCCTCTGATTCAAAGCAAACTATATTGTCAGAATGTGATCAAACTCTCACATAGCATCTATATAGCTATTCTTCTAAAGTTTTAATGCATAATTAGATATAATTGTGAACACGAATTTATTTTACGGCGATTTTGTATTTGGATCTAAATTATTTAATGCATTGACTTCATTTTGCTTCTAAGAGAATTTAGTAAATACACAACTTAGTTGGCATTAAATTGATGCAGCATTCTTTCTCTATTTAAATGCTATCTTAATTATTATTTCAATGTTTTAAAACAAGCTGCTAAAGTCAGCGAGGAGCTTAGTGATGAAGCACAAATTCTATTTGGTCTTAATAATGAAAACCAGGTGTTAGATATTAGGGGATGAAAGTTGAAAGGGCAGAGAAGCAGAGCAGCCAGACAGCCGCTAGTTCTTACCTCTGCCTCAGACTGAAAGGGGATCCCGTCTCTAAGAATCCTCAGACTGACTGCCATGAGCTCCTCTCTCCTCTGGCCTTATATTCCTCTCTCCACTCAGACATGTCCCTTCTTGTCTCCACCTCCCTAGTGCTGGTATTAAAGGCCTGTGGCTCCCAAATTCTGGGATTAAAGGTGTGAGCCGCCGCTGACTCTGTTTCTCTTTTAGATTGGATCAATCTTCTGTATCCAAAGATGGCCATGAACTCACAGATATCTGTCCACCTCTGCCTTCTGAGTGCTGGGATTAAAGGTGTGTGCCACCACTGCTTGGGCTCTTTGGTTAATAATGGCTTAACTCCGCACTCTGATCTTCATGCATGCTTGTTAAATCATGAACAAAACATCACCACATAGTATATTCTGGCATTTTTTTTTTTTTTTTTTGGCAAGCTGATATCTTGAGAGGAATCTTTGGGACCCATTTAGTGGAAGAAGTGAAATGACTGCCAAATTTTCCTCCAACTTCCAAAAATTTTCTTTGGTGTAACAACACATTCACCCCCCCACACACACACAAACACACACACACACATGTGCACACAAAATAAATTTAAAATTTAATAAGAAAAAATTTAAAGCATACATGTACTGAAGCTGAAAGATTCAGGCAGAGAAAATATTTTGATTTATAAATATATCTTAGATTAAATTCTGTATTATTTATTTATAAATTAAATGTTCGAGTAAAACCAATATATATTTTTTATTAATTACATTTATCTATTTGTGTGTATTTTTATAGAGGCAGTACGGTTGTGGATGTCTGAGGACAAATTTTAGTTGTTGATTTTCTCCTTCTGCTGTGATAGTCCTGGGCATCTAACTCAGCTCCTTGGATTTTTGTCACTCACCGGTGCCAACTAACCATTTTTTTTATGAACATGACATATTTTAAATTTTTTGCATCTCTTGAAATCTTTGCAAGTTATACATACTATTTTATTTTATCAACATTTCTTTAAATTCGAATGGAATATTTGGAATATTTTGTCCCTTATAATGTGTATTACTTTTCCAAGCCCTCCTTCTTCATCAAAGTAAAAGGTTTGATTAATACTCATTTGGAGGAATTATGTTTAATTGCTTATCTTTTTTTTGTTTTGTTTTTTTTGAGACAGGGTTTCTCTGTAGCTTTGGAGCCTGTCCTAAAACTAGCCTTTGTAGGCTAGGCTGGCCTCAAACTCACAAAAATCTGCCTGCCTCTGCCTCCTGAGTGCTGGGATTAAATGTGTGCATACTACCATCCAGTGCTTATCTATTTTATTGTACGTGTGTGTGTTTTTATGATTACATATATGTGTGATTATTTATCTTTGGTTCAACTCTGGGGAAGTAAAACTAACTTTTGATTATGTGTAGTATTTTATATATAAAATATTATCTCCCCCTTTCTTTATATACACTGAAAATTATGTGCCATCTCAATTGCCTCTCTACAGAAAATAAATATAAAATGTTCTAAAACAATAATGAAAAAATTAATGGTTTCTTCTCAATATGAATGACTTTTTCCAAATAGGATTAACTTCAGGAATAAAATTTTTTCTAGTCTAACAAATGTAGCACAAATAATAAAAACCCAGAGACAGATATTGGGGTTCAAGCTGAAGATTAGCAAAGCTAAACTACTAAGCCACTAGAAAACTTTTACCTCAACCAAGGCTGAGTGATTACAGACTGAGCCATGAGTCTAAGTCTCCTCACATCCTATATCAATAAATCTTTCTTGAGTATGATAAAATAATTATGCCACTGAAACATAAAGCTCCATTTGGGTTAGTAATTATAGGGGACTGAGGTATTTTACTCAACTCTGTAGCTTGTGTAAAGGTAAAAGAGGATAAAAGAAATTCTCGAGAAAATTGAGTCCTTTGCCACTGATAGGCTGCATTATATTTATCCTTTTTACTGTTCAGTTTATATACTGAGGATTCAACTATTAGATAACAAAATGCAGTTTGCTTGAGCTTTCAAACATCCAGTATGGACTAATGTCTCCTGTAATTGAAGAATATGAATGGAAGAGAAAAGAAAATGAAACTAACTTTCTTTTTTGCTAAGCTCCAAAAAGTTTAACATGTGTGTATGTGTATGCAAATGTGCGCACATACTTTAACAAGCTGTTACTCTTTAATTTGTAGCTACATAAATCTACTCATGGCGACCTACAGATTTAACAATAGCTTCAAACATTTATATAGAAAATCAATGTAAATGATTATATAAAAACTGTGGTTTCTCAATCTTTCATTATTGAAATGGATCTTCCTTGGAGAGAATCTCTCATAATTGTAAAAAAAATATATTTACTGGAATGAAGCTTAGAAAGTCTGTTTAGAGTGCTGTAAATATCAAATTCAAATACTAACATATCTTGGCAATCCTTAGTGTTAATACTTTAGTGTCTTGTATTGAACACATTCAGTGGGCCTGTTAATCCATGTACAGGGCACTCACTGAATGTGATGTGATTGTACACTATTCTTCTCTTCATCTTTTGTCTTCAAGAAAAATTTTGCTCCATTATGGTTGTGAGTGCATTATACAGTGTTGTAAATATTACTCTTGGGTCAAAATAAATAAACAAAGCACTGGGGACAACATGTATCTTTCCATGCAATCTAGCTTCTTTGTTCCTGGAAAATATTATTATATAAATGGTAATTTTTGTTTATATAACCAAATACTTAGGTCATAAAATTAATTTGCTCTAGCCATTGTTTCATTGAATTTAAAAAAGAAACTATATTGATTTATTGTAATATTATTTGGAAATAGTAATGAAGCAATTATTGTGGAGTAGGATGGACAGTGATAATCAGCAGTTTTATAAATCTGGTAGTTATTTTCCATAGGAAGATGTGAAGAAATAAAGACTATTATACCAGATTTATAAATGTTTTACATCTTTTACAAAGACACCTTTTATGTTAGACATTTGCTTTAATATCTGCACTTTATTTCAGAATTGTATGATTATCCATGAGAGTAACGTTTAAAAGCGAATTGATCCTGTCCTAACTAGACAGTTCCTTGGCATACACACAAATGGCTCTATATCCTACTACAGATATATTTGTTCATAGTGTTATTGTGCTTTATTCACAATACTTGAAAAACAGTAATGACCTAGAGGTTTATCATCGGATCAATGGATAATGAAAATGGGGTACCTATAAGCAAAGGAATTTTATTCAAGGGTTAAAAATGAAAAAATATCATCACAAAATTCCAATTATAAAATTTGAAATCATAAAATGAAATCATAACATTCAGAGATAAATGGATGAAATTGGAATACGCTATACTGACAGTGGTAAAACAGGTACAGAAAGATAAAGCACTGCATGATCTCTCTTTAATGTGGATCTTCCCATATGTGCTTGCATATAGTATCAATAGAATCTGGAAATTAGAATGAAGCAATTAGAGTAGAGCATATCATAGTGTATATGTGTGTGTGTGCATGTGCTTGTGAATGCATGTGTGTGTGTGTGTGTGTGTGTGTGGTAATTGACATGTGATAATAAAATATAAAGGATGAATACTGGAGGTAGAATTGTCTACTGAGCAATGGAGATGGGACTTGGAGAAGGGACAAAGAAGAAGCATTAACTACCGAAAGGACATATGAAAAGCCACTGGAAACTTATTACTTGGTAGGTTTTATTTTTAAAGCCTCTAATTTATGTGTAAGTTCATGTGCCTATCTGTTTATTTGTGTACCACGTCGATGCAGATTCCTGTTGCTGTCGAAAGAAGACCTAGCATCCCTAGGAGTAGACTTATAGATGGTAATGAACCTTAAAATGAGGAACCAAATGGGGAGCCACTAAAAATCAGCTTATGATCTTAACTACTGAACTGAATCTCCAGATGATACTTTGTAAGCCAATTAAAAATGTGTAATATAAAAGATAGATAGATGCAAGTTTGGACAAGGCTGCTCCTAACAGCTATGGGTTAATAAACAAAACTCCTGATTCTAGAGTTGTGTGCCTTCCTGTGTTTCTTCAGGGAGGTTCCAGAAGCCATCCTTATATATTTTCCCAACCCCATTGTTTGCAAACTTAAGCTAGTTTATAACACTTTATTGCTAAAGCTACTATATATTTTGTATATATACCAAACAGTAACTGATCTGGAAGCTTCCTCCCTACTGACTAGCTATAAAAGTGCTAGAATTTTTAGGATCATTCAGGTTGTTTGGATATCAGTAGTCTTTTCTAGTTACAAACACTCACTGTGAGTTATAACACAAACCTCCAAGACAAATGCCTAATTGTGTAATAGTGAAACAACTATTACAAGTATAATACTGCTCTTTGATTGGCTGTAAGTGGGATTTTCTTCACAAGAGATAATTCAATTCTGGTACTATAAACTAGATCCCAGTCTCATGGATGAGGTTTTCCTGGGCTAGATGAATGTAATGAACAGTGTTATTGAGCTAAATGGCCACATCACCAAACTGGCTTCTAAATATTTATGCTTGTACTCAGAAACAATTTCTGCCTTCAGCCTTTAACACAGAAACTTCTCTTTGCAATGAATGATGGAGAGACAGATACCCACCACTGCTCTAGATGTAAAGAATAAATGATGGCTTGGCACATTCATGTCACCCCTCTAATGATCAAGGAACATAATGAAAGAAGTAGAGAGAATCTAAAAATGAGAAGTTTCTGAAAAGCACTGATGACTATTAATCATATTATTTATGAAATTGTCAAAGAACAAAATTTTAAAAAGTTAAAATAAATTAACTGATATTCCAAATTCCATAGCTATCACTGGGTCCTTTCTTTCCTTTGGGAAGTATCTTCATGTCATAAAAGAATCATTATAGGGTCAGCTTTCTTATTTACCCATTCTTCAGATATATTTTATTTATATCACTATAAAGATTATTATGAACACTTATTCTAGATTCTACTACAGGAAAACATGTTGGCATATGGTACCCTTAAATTTCATTTAGTGGTTATGAGAAACTTGGAGCAAAAAATTCACCAGAAACCTACAATGATAACTCCATCTAAGACTCCTACCAATAGTGCAGAGAGTGCCTGAACTGGCCATCTACTCTAAGCGGATGGGTGACTACCCTAATTGATATCAAGATACTGTATCCAGTAAATGATGAGAATAGAGCAGAGATCCACAGATCAACACTGTGCTGAGTTCATGAGTCTTGCAGAAGAGAGGACAGATTGTACCAGCCTGAGGAGCCATGGAAGAACCCACAGAGACAGCTGACCTGAGTGCATGGGAGCTCAGGGACACTACACCAACAGTCAGGGAGCCTGCATGGGACTGACCTAGACCCTCAGTGTGTGTGTGACTATCTTTGTAACTTGATCTCTCAGTAAGACTTCTAACATTGAGAGCAGAATCTCTCCCTGGTGCTTAGCTGACTTTGGTAACTGATTTCCCATTGCTGGATTACCTGAACCCACCTTTACAAAGGGAAGGAGGTTGGGCCAGCCTCAAATTGATGTGCCATGCTTTGTGCAAGCCCATGGGAGGCCTGTGTCTTTCTGGATGGAGATGGAGGAGGAATGGATGGGGAGGTGGGGAGGTTTGAAAGAGGAGGGGGCAGGAGAAGAGGGGGAATGGAAACTGTTCAGTATGTAAAAAAAATGAAAAAATATATTATTTAAATTAAAAGAAAAAAATCTCTCAGTGTTGAGTTTGTGTTAATTTGAAAAGGAAAGATGTGTGGAGATAATATATGTGATATGAAAGTTTGGTTTGCTAAATTTCATTCCATCACAATTCTACCAAAGTTTAAATTATATTCAAGGAATTGCTTATCTCACAAATTTTTATTTTCAGAAAGAGAATTCAACCCAAAGCATTCTTTATACTATAGAATTATTTAACTATCAAGCTAAATCACCAGTTCTTCTGTGAACTCCAAATTTACAACAGTATCCCTCTAAATTGTTCTGAACATCTAATCTTCTGGTCTCTACATACTTAATATCTGGAAATATAGTTAACTATACCAAACAATTGTTGAGATAATTAACTTTAAATATTCACTTATTATATGCATATCTCTTAAATGTTACTTTATATTTCATCAGTGTTTGTCTACATATTGTCTTTTTCACATTTTCTCATTATGTCATATGTGCTGAATAATAAGTCAGAGTAATCAAAGTAATAAAGATACTTGTTTCAAAATTAGGAAACCACTAAGGTATCAAGATACTGTTATAACAAAACATACACATAATTTAAAAGATTGTGTGCTTATGCTGTGATGGCTTCAGTTAAAAACATTTCCAATTCAATTTACCTTCTTGACTTTAACTCATCCTTCTCTTCTTTGCAAACTTTTGTTAATAAAACACCATATTTTCTTCCTTTGCTTTAAATAGGCATCATGCAACAGACAGCCTCAGAACCTTTCCCCAAAAACAGAGCTTAAAAATCTCTGTCTACATTTATGAGTACCTTAGGTTTTTATATTTTACCAATAAATAAAATTTAGAAAATTTAGTTAGACACTTGACATATTCCTAAAGTTGATTAAGTATAAATTCATGCAGGCTCAATCTTCAGGACTCTTAAGTTGCCTGTCCTCAACCAAAGGTCTTGCAAAGGCCAAGAACAAAATATTCACAAGGTACAATGTTGTTTTAAAACACCCAGAAGTAAGGTATCTTAATCTTAGTTTCCATTTCTTTTGCCACATTCCTCCTGTCACAGTTCACTTGTCTTTGTGCCTTTTAGGACGTTGTCCAAAGAAAATTTTGGATATGTTTATCTGACTTTCAAACTCTATCACATTTTGTTGCTTAAGCAGCTACTGAATATTCAGCAGTTATGGAAGGCTTAATTTTTAGTTATATCACTCAAGAGATAGTATTCAAAAGAACATAATGTAATATACATAATGTAATATAATGTGTTTTTTATCAGATATTGAGGGAAGAGAGAGAGAGAGAGAAAGAGAGAGAATATAATACATGACCCTTGTAACTTTTCTACTGTTCATTTTGGTAAAACATTTTTATATTTTTATTATTTTTGTTTATAAGTATATGTATGTACATGTATATACCACATGTGTACAGGTGCTCACTGAAACCAGAAAGAAATTTGTGCTCCCCTGAAGTTTACAGATGATTGTAAATCACTCTAGATTGGTGCTGGGAATAAAGGCATGCTCTCCTGAAAGTGGAGTTCATTGACCCACCTCTTTATCTGCTTTGTTTTTTTTTTTGTTTTTACTGATCACTTACTAATTTTACAAAACAATGTTTTCCTTAAATATTATGTTTTCCAATGACAATTTTATGCATTCAGCACTACATTTACATTTTTCTTTTTTGGAAGGGGTGTGTTTTGAGAGCTCACCGTTTAGCTATTCAATTGCAGGACCTGGAAGTAATGAGATGTTTTACCTCTTGAACTCTGAAATTCATCCCATTTGATATAAAAATAATCATGATTTTTAATAGATACTTTGATATATTACAATGTAACAGAATTTTCCAAATTCAGTATTTATTCTATGTTTATTGGTTTAAAGTCCTTTATTTACATAGCTAATCTTTTGTATCTAAATTTTATTTCAATTTCTAAGTGAGATCTCTCAATTTTCTGATTTCTAAGTAACACAAACAATGACTGTTCACTGCAGCCGCCTTTGCAAAACTGGTAAATAGAAAAGACAAAAGAGGGAGACAGACAAGGAAGTTCTGAAGGTGACCATGAGGAGCATTCTGGACAAAGCATATTGGTGACTCGTTAGAAATAAAACAAGTCTTGCACTTCTTCTTCAGGTTTAAAATGATAGCTGCTTAATGACCTTGGTTTATGGCTAAAGTCCACAAATGATTGAGTACATACCATATTCATCTTTTTGTGTCTGGATAGTGTTTTCTATTTCCATTCATTTGCATGCAAAATTCAAGGTGTCATTGTTTTTTACCGCTGAGTAGTACTCTAATGGGTATATATCCCACACTTCCTTTATCCATTCTTTCATTGAGGGGCATCTAAGTTGTTTCCAGGTTCTGACTATTACAAATAATGCTGCTATGAACATAGGTGAACAAATGCTTTTGTAGTATTGGGCATCTCTTGGGTATATTCCCAAGAGTGGTATTGCTGGATCCTGAGGCAGATTGATCCCGAATTTCCTGAGAAACCGCCACACTGATTTCCAAAGTGGTTGCACAAGTTTTCATTCCCACCAGCAATGGATAAGTGTTCCCTTCACTCTACAACCTCTCCAGCAAAGGCTGGAGAGGTGTTTTTGATTTTAGCCATTCTGACTGGTAGTATCTCAAAGTTGTTTGATTTGCATGTCCTTGATCGCTGAGGAAGTTGAACATGACCTTAAGTGTCTCTTGGCCATTTGAACTTCTTCTGTTGATAATTCTCTGTTCAGTTCAGTGCCCCATTTTTTTTAAATTGGGTTAATTAGAATTTTAAAGTTTAGTTTCTTGAGTTCTTTATATATTTTGGAGATCAGACCTTTGTCTGATGTGGGATTTGTGAAGATCTTCTCTCATTCAGTAGGATGCCCTTTTGTCTTAATGACAGTCTTATTTGCTTTACAGAAGCTTCTCAGTTTTAGGAGGTCCCATTTAGTCAATGTTTCCCTTATTGTCTGGGCTACTGGGGTTATATGTAGGAAGTGGTCTCCTGTGCCCACGTGAACCCAAGGAAAAACATACATAGATTCTCCTGGAAAACTGAAAGCAAACAAGATTGCAGGGCAAAAGTTGTGAGCATATGGGGGGGACAGGGGGGGTGAAGTTGGAGGAAAGGGGAGAGGGGGAAAGAGACAGGAGAAGGGAAGGACTGGCAAGAGCTTGGGAGAGTGGGAGGGTGGAGATGGAGGAATGGCGGATACAAGAGCAGGGAAGAAGATACCTACATTAAGGGATCCATTTTAGGGTTGGCAAAAAGCTTGGCTCTAGTCGGGATCCCAGGTTTCCACGGGATGTCCCCAGCTAGGTCCTTGGACAGCAGAGGAGAGGGTGCCTGAACTGTCCTTGCCCCACTATCACGCTGATGATTATCTCGAATATCACCATAGAATCTTCATCTGGCGACAGATGGAGATAGAGACAGAGACCCTCATCAGAGCAACGAACTGGGTTCCCAAAACCCAGTTGAAAGGCAGAAGGAGGGAAAAGACGAGCATGGCAGTCAGGACTGCGAGGGGTTGGTCCACCCTCTGAGGTAGTGTGCCTGTTCTAATGGGAGCTCACCAAATCCAGCTGGACCAAGTATGAATTAGCATGTGATCAAACCAGACTCTCTGATTGTGATTAGCAATGAGGGCTGACTGAGAAGTCATTGATAAAGTCACTGGGACTTGTTTTTATGGCATGTTCTGGCTTTTTGGGACCCCAGTCTATATGAATGCAAAGCTCCCTAGACCTGGAAGTAGGGGAAAGGACCTTGGACTTCTCACAGGGCAGGATTCCCTGCCCTCTCTCAAGCAGGGTGGATGAGGGAGAAGGGGTTTGGGGGAGCGGGAGGGGATTGGGAGGAGGGAAGGAAGTGTAAATAATTGAATGGAAAAATAAAATTAAAAAAATAACATGATAGCTGCTTTCTACTCATGTTTAACAGTGGTGCCTTTTCATATTGGATGGGTAATTTACCTCTAAAAACAACTATTTAAAATCTTTTCAGTTTAAGCCTTTAAGTGTGATTTCGTGATTTCTGAATCCTTGTTCAAATCCATAATAAATAACCAGAGAATTTCATGCTTTGTTGTGTGACAAGAATTTTCCTACATAGACAGAAGTACACATACCTACTTGCCCCAGACAGGGAGCCCACGACAAACCAAAGTATGAATACCGCTGAAGTTCAACTTGGTGGATCAATGACATTTATTTGGGTTACTTACAGGAACAAGGATGAAAGGTTACTCAGAGTAGCCAAGATGACTCAAAGACAGCTCACCAATACTCATTCTACAGGGTGATAGCTCACAAAAGCAGGAAACCTGGAACACAGTGCACATTCTACACAGCTCACCAGGGTGGAGAGTATCCTTTCCAGATGCCTCAGTCAGTCTAAAACTCTTGTAGGCAGCTTAACTCCTTCTGTTTCTTTCAGGTAGCTGGTCTGAGTCTTCTTTGTGCTTTGTTTTGTCTGAGTTATTCTCAACAGTATTTTCTGGTTATATCATCTTGGAGAATCTGGTTCATTTCAGGAAATCCCCGAAGCTATTTAGAGCTCTTTATATGCTGTATTAAGGAACTTCCCTGCAGGACAGAATGTTTCAGTCTCTGACGATACAAGCACACAGTAGGGTGTGAAATTCCACCAGTGTCATTCGGCTCCAGCGCTGTCTCTTAATAGCAGACAAGTAAAAAAGGGACAAGACATTTCTCCATGAATCTATCTTTAGTAAGTGTGTCTTGCTTTTTCATTTCTGGATGAGTTTATCTCTATTGTCTCTGGGAATGCTGCCATCTTACAATCATTTTCATTAAAGTGCAACATGTGGCTGAAATCATATCTTTGCTTCTCCTCCATGAATTCCAAACTCTGCTGATGGGATGGTCATTCTCAACTTTGTTGAATGATGAAATATAAGTTCTCTCAGTGTGAATAAATAAAAAAGAGATCCCATTCAGTATGGAGTGACTTTCATCTTCCCAGAAGCAGCAGCTGAGAGCATTTAACCAGTGGGCACAATATTATGAAAAGTCATGCCCATTCATTTAAAACAACATTTGTTCTTTATCTAGCTGGCATATTTTTAGATCTCTGCTCATAACTCAGAGGAGGTAAATTTCTGCTCTGGAACCTGGTAGTAAAATTGAGCACACTAAACTTTCTATGACACCAGTGATTTTTATGTCACCATTATCTTTATAGCCTGGCCTTTGAAGAGACTGATAACTCTAAGTGACTAAGCCCTCTTGCCAGAGCATGTTAAAGAATGGTGATGTGTTTAAGACAAAAGCAAATATAAGTTTTATTTTACGATATGAACTGAATGTACAATTTTAAAATTTATGTTAAATTCACACACACACACACACACACACACACACACACAGAGAGAGAGAGAGAGAGAGAGAGAGAGAGAGAGAGAGAGAGAGAGGCATTTCTAAAATTTGCCAAAAAAAAAAAAATGGCCTACAATGTAGCCTAGGAGTAGCACCCTTAGCATCGAAACATACACTGGTAAAATAGCAAATCTAATTTAATTCCAAAGTATAGTTAGTGTTACAAACTGCTGTGAGTGGGTTAAGCATGAAGCCTGGATGTGACTATGAATAAGCCAGTCGTATTGTACTTACATAAGTGAATTATACACAGTTTACATGGTAATAGAAGTTGTTGTCTGTATGTTTATCAGGGTCTGTTCAAATGATATTTCATGGTTGAGTTTCATGATCGAGGCTTAAGGTTGCTCTTCTGTTTTATCTGCTGTAATAAGTCAGACTATCTATTTTCCTGCACTTTGTGGGTTGCCCACTCCGAGAGAACCCAGGGTGCTTCAGCATATTACCACCATTATATTTCCCCTTTTAATAAGCAATATCACCTAGTTTTAAGAACAACTATACTTAAGTGCAACCTCAGAATCTGTGACAGTTTATTTTCTACCGTCCCTGTCACCTGTCTGAAATTATGAATGGAGCGATGGTGAAAACAAGGAAATTGCCCCAAATCTGAAGAGTATAATAGATACTCTGAGTGCATAAAATATCAGCCGTTTGTCAACATAAGAAATTAAATGATATGCAACAAAATGTGGGCTGTTTCATAAAACTAAGGAAAGCAGTTTAAGCAAGCATTTTTCTATTGAAAAAAAGTCTGATCTTAGTTGGGGTTATAATTTGTGGACTTTGTCATTCTGTTTTGTTGTTATAGTTGCTGGGATGTATTTTTTCCCAACAAATTGGTTGTGAGTTGCAGCTGAAAGTAGATTCATGTTTATTTCCATGTATATTCTGAAGCTTCAATTTTTACTTCAAAATAAAATTCAACTCAGAGCTACAGAGAAAATACCATCCATAATTTATAATATCTGTTTTCTTAAACATATTGCACAATATTATTTTCTGGAATTAGAAAATCAAGCTCACTCTGATTTTTGTTTCAACACTAGAGTTATAGTAATCACAACATCTACTTGGGCTTGCAAAATAATCCTTAGCTGTCACTGAGTAGGGAGGTGTATTCATAAAGTCTGTCGTTAACCTGAATATAAGATTGGGAACACTTTGTTTAGACCAGAGTAAGTGTTCACAAGTATATTCATGAATCTGTGCCTTGTGAATAAGGCATAAAGGAATGGTTTTCAGACATGAGTGTTTTAAGTGGAAAGTGAAGAAAGGAAAGGTGAGGGAAAGATGGAGGAAGAGAGGTAGATGGATAAAGACAAAGGGAGGAAGGGAAAGATGGTTAAAAAAAAGAAAGGAAAGGAAGTAAAGGGAGGCAGAATTCTCGAAAAATAGAGGAAATATCACATGCTGGCAATTAACGTTGATATGACATTAATTTCAAAACTTTATCTGTCTCCAATAGACAAAGAGATGGTAAGATGCTATTATCTTCAATATTTTGATGTAGAACTGTAAAATAAATTCCTCCATATTATTCATATATACCATTTCATGAAAACACGAATAATGATGTTGCATGTTTATAATTTTTATATTCATTGTTCTAATAATATAATAATTTCATAGAATATCATGGATATATGATAATTTCAAATATTTATTTTTAAATAATCAACAAAGATATTTTTATTCATAACATATTTTTGTAAGTTTTAGGAATAGTATTTATTGTAGTTGCCATCCAATGCTATATTTGCTGCACATAATATTTTAAACTCCTCTAAATTTTAGCATTTTGATGATGACTTAAGTTATAAAAAGAATCATTTATAATTATTTGTGCTTATCTTAGTAACTTTTTTGGATATTCTTAACAAGGAGATACAGCATTAGGGATCTTCCTAAGTTATCACAAGTTTCATAGTACCACGAAGTTTAGGCTATATCCTAGCTTCTGGCACTTTCTTGAATTTTCATGATAAAACCTCACCCAAAATTCCTTAGGACATATATTGAATTACTGCCACTAAGTTCTTATAGGACAAAGTTAAAAATTGGTGATGCTTAGTGACTAAATATAGTGTGGCTAAAGAAAATTTTAATAAATTTGTATTAAAAGTCAGATATAATGTCAGATACATGTTTCTTGTCATAATTTATTTGTTCATAAAATATCCATTAAGAAAATTCTACATACTACTTTACTGCAGAAATCAAAACACTAGAGAATGAACCTTATAATGTCCAGTTCTATCTCATTGAGTTTGAACTTAAATATAACAATAAGTAATGAAGAATTTAATATTGAAATGAGTGAATCTTGAAGGCCATTATACTATGTGCGCAGTACAATTGTTTAACCAGACTCAAACAGAGAACTGGAAAATATGTAAGAGATACATGTGGTATGATATTAGTTCTATCAAACTTATTACATAATTCTGGAGAATAACTGGGAAAATCTAAAGCATAACGCACTGCAAACAAACAAAGCCAAGAACCGTAGCACAGGAGCAAGGGTTTGTACCCACAGGCTACATTTGTCTTTCTTCAGCAAGCCTTTCTTTGCTCTAGGATGTTTTCAAATGATTGACTCAATCATAGATTATGGGATCAATCAGCAATATTTGACATCAATGTATTATTAATTTAAATCTTACCAGCATTGCTTTTATAATTCTATGTGCACATTAATGTTTGAGTGGTGTACTGGAAACTATAGTTTCACCTTACTGTTGTGCAATAATTGCCTTCAGAGTAGTGGGAAAAATAAATCTGTCATGAAATGGGTAACAAGAAAGGCCTGAACGTCATGTATAGGTTGGTACTGGAACAGCAAAGCTATGAATTGTCAGTAGTGTTTAGGTCAGTTTAGGGTGCTGTAAGAAAATACTGTAGCATTAGGGGCTGCTTGTTGGGGGTTTTCTGTCCTACCCGGTTCCCACAGCTGTTTAGCCCCAAAGAATATTACACAGAAATCTCTATAAGTTATAAAGTGGATTGGCCCATTAGGTCAGGCTTCTTAATAGTACTTGTAACTTATATTAATCCATTATTCTGATCTATTTTAGCTACCTGGCTCAGTACCTTTTCCAGCTGGCACATCACATTCTACTTCTAAATACAATAGAATGAATTGTTAAGAAACATTATAAGTAACAGGAATTTATTTCTTATTGCTTTTGGGGCTATAATATAAACCAGGATGTCTCTGTGTTTGAGGTAAGATGAGAGCAATCTAGAGCAGTACAGATTGTTAGCATCTTGTTGCATGCTCATGTAATAATGGGAGAAAGCATATAAAAAATTCACAGCTCCAGTTTCCTGACATAATCCACTCCCCCAAAGCATATCCTTTAATAGCATTGTGTCATATATTAGTAGACCATTATATACTCTTTTGGAGACTGTAAATATTCAGTTACTACAGTTGGAATGGATGACTCACAACAGTAAGACAGTCTGCAAAACCCGGACAGATTTCTACAGCATCCTGTGTGACCCAATAAAATGACGGGCTTAAAATTTCAGGAGAGATAATGTAGATTGCTGAAGACAGATATGATATGCTGTGCTTGATGTCATCCTCTGGCTATGCCACTCAGATTCTGCTAATGGGAACAAAAACGACATCAGGTAGGCTGACCAGTAATCCATGGTGGCAGCTAGAGTGCTGTGGAGTTTTGGACTATAGATGTAATTTGAAAGTAAAGTCACAAACATTTTGAAATTGGATTAGAAGAAGAATTGTTAGAAAAATATAGAAACAAAACATTTTTCACTATTTTGGCTTTCGTAAATAAAGAATGAAAATGTTGTTAAATGAGATAAACAAGAATATCAGTGCTTTTTGAGGCAGTTATTACAAATTTGCAGCATCTGTATTGTGTAAAACCACCTTTTATAAATCCAACTTTAGACACATAACTTGTAGTTTGATGTGCAGGTCTCAAGGTCAGAAAACAGGGTCTTGATGGGATCCAGGTACATAGAGGAAATAGTTACCACTGTGAGTTTGAATAAGGAAAGTGAAAAAATCAAAATTATTGTTTGCATTTGTTCATTTATATTATTGTGAAATTAGACTTTTGTCTTTAAATTGATTTCAATGTTTCATTCACATACATTAATTTGAAACATTTTGTAATGTTTAAGGACGCATAAAAGTCACTCATAATCCTACCATTTAATGGGAAACAAATATAATAAAAGGTTTTGATACATTTTCATGCATTTTTGTATACATTTATTTAAATTACTTGATAATGACAGGTAGAAATTTTCTAGAATTGTTATTTTACTTAAATTACAGTAAAACATGATCTATGATAACTATATGCACTATACTATATGTGTTACTTAACTCTTTAACTGATATCACTTATTTGAAACTCTCCCCCCATTATATAATTGTTAATTTGTAAATATTATTTCAGTCATAGCTATACATTGACATAATGACACTTATACTATAAGTTAAGTCATAATGTTATCTACTTAGTAATTGAAAAACAGTGTGAACATCTGTTTTATGAAGTTATTATGTGATATTATATAAATAATCTTAAAATTTAAAACAAAGACTCTCTCTTTAGCAAGATTAGCCATCAGATGCAGTGAAATCTGTCTGTTCATGGCTACAGGAAAATGGAGGAAATGAGTAATAGAGGTTAGCTACTTAGAAATCAATGAGAACAGTACTGATGTATATGCCTGTCATTTAAATTGGAGGGAATGGCATATAGACACTTTGAAACTTTGTATTTCTTAAAGAAAAGTTCTCAGACATCTTCAAACTTCCTCTCACAAGATATTCATTGAAAGACTAATTCTCCAAACAGCAATTTCTGAGCTTAAACTTACCAACACTCTCATCCCCACGGAGCAATTTCCACTTTTACAAAATGGCAGAAAATGTCACATTTGACAACTATTCACAAAAACCAGCTTCACTCTAAAGAGGCTATCTTTGAAAGAAAGTCATATACACAAAGGCCTGAAGGAGTCTAAAATGAGATTGGAAACAAATGCCCTTGAACTGTATGAGACCTTTTCTCTCTGGTGATCTTTGCTTTTCTACATCACTCTTGTTTTGATTTTGGTAGATGTTGTTTCCTAAGTCTCCTGCCTTCATGTTTCAACACCTTGATCCCTTCATAACTCATCTCAATCCGTGATGTATCTGTTCACTCTGATCATCCATGAGGGACAGCTACTTTGAAATTTTGAATTTTATTTTGAATCCTTATCTATGCAATTATTAGCATTCTTTCACCAACTGCTAAACCTATTTTGCTGAATATTGTTGAATCAGTGACAAATGAGCCAAGAAATACTCCTAAGGCAAAATTCTCTCCATTAACATATATGAAAGAAGAACTGCATCTCTGAAAGTATCAGCAGATAGGAGTGGAAATAAAGGGAGCCAAACGTAGCAAATATGATGATGTCTACATGGAAATGGAAACCTACAGATCAGCTGTTCCATGAACTCCACAGTCTGGTTCTTGTCTTGTGTGCAAAAGACTGAATATTATAATGTGCATTAAAACTTCAGCCAGGGAGTTTGTTTTAATGTTCATGCAAGTAATACCGAAAATCAAAGTTTGTGTACTAACACAAGCTATTAGTTTAAATAGGTATACATTAACCAGCAAGTTTGTGAGAAACTAAATAGCCCTATTAATTACTTGCTTACAATGAATTCTTCTTATTTAAAAGTCGTAAAATAAAATAAAAACAAAAATGTTTAAGAATGTAATTTGTTGAGAAAATTAGTTTGAACAAGAAGTTTAAATTGAATCAATTGTAAAATCCTAAAAATAGTGAATGGTCAAAATCAGGACAATTCCCTCAGACCCGAAAGTCTGCACACAAATGAACTGATTGATATTACTTGTTGTTGAATGACACTTTCAATTATCAATGTATGCTCAATTATGTAACATATTATTTTAGATTATCAAGCTGGAAACCTTTAGAAACTGGATTTATTTATTTTTTTTTAGTAAATTTTATTAAATTATAAAAGTTTCCATTTCCGCCCCCCCTCCCAACACCCTCCCACTCCCCCCACTCCCCCCCTCCTTCCCCTCCGTCCCCCAGGGCAGTCAGGGTTTCCTGCCCTGTGGGAAGCTCCAGCTCCCTCCCGCTCCCTCCAGGTCCAGGAAGGCGAGCGTCCAAACAGACTGGATCCCCAAAATCCAGCATATGCAGAGGAAACAGGTCCCAGTGTCATAGTCAATGGCTTTTCAGAAAGACCCCGGGCCAGCCACAGTCAGAGAATCCAGCCAAATTCCGAGAATCTGGCTAGATCACGTCCTCGTTCAGTCCCAGTCCGACTGGCCCTGGTAAATAGAAACTGGATTTAATACCATCTAAGCGAAAGGATAGATGAACTTGCCCTTGAAATTGAGGACAAGCAGGAAAAAAGCAGTTTTTCTTTTATGTTCTTTTAGAAGAACTGCCACCAGAAGGTGTGAACTAGAATTATGCTTTGTCTTCTTGAGCTCAAAAATTGGAAATCCCTCAAAGGAGTGTTGAGCAGCTTGGGTTTTAGTTGATTCCAGACTTAGTTGAAGACTAAATCTAATTAATCTTTGTCAATAAAAATCATGAGTCAGCGAAATGTATTTCTTCATCTCTTTTGATTAACTTTAGTTTGAAGTCTATTTTGTTGGATATTAGGATAGTTACACCAGCTTGTTTATTAGGTCCATTTGATTAGAAAACATTTTTCAAATGCTTTTCTCTGACATAATGTCTGTCTTTGAATTTGAGGTGTGTTTCTTATATGTAGCAGAAGGATAAATCCTGTTTTCATAGTCATTCTGTTAGTCTGTGTCTTTTTATAGGTGAATTGAGACCATTGATATTAAGAGATATCAATGACAAGTAATTGTTAGTACCTGCTAGTTTTGGTTTTGTTGATGATAGTGGTAGTTTGTGTGTTTTCTTTCCTGGTTTTTGCTGGTGTGTGATTATTCATTGCCTATGTTTTTGTGGGTGTAGCTAGTTTCCTTGGTTGGAGTTTTCTTTCTAGTACTTTCTGTAGGGCTGTGTTTGTGGATAGGTACTCTTTAAATATTCTTTTGTGATGGGATATCTTTCTTTCCTCTGTCTGTGATGATTAAAGCTTTATGAGGTATAGCAGCCTGACATCCATGGCTTTTAGTATCTGTAGAATGTCTATCCAAAACCTTCTAGTTTTCAGAGTTTACATTTAGAAGTCAAGTGCAATTCTGATAGGCCTGCCTTTATATGTCACTTGGACTTTTTTCCTTTGCAACTCTTTCTTTTTTTTTCTTTTTTGAGAACTACCGGTTTTATTGAGCTTATTTATAGGAATTTGGTGATGGGCTATAACAATTATGAACCACAATAAAAATCAGCATCAAAGGATAAAATTATGGGTGAAGTAGTGGTACAGATATCTTGGCACTTACAAACAGGTTCTTTTCTTCTTTGTTTTTATTAAGAATTTTTTACTATAATCTTTTCTCGTTTTACATACCTTTCCCATTCCCACTCCCCCGCTCCTCCTGCCTCTTCCACCTTTCCCCACTCAACCTCCTCAACCACTCCTCAGAAAGGCTTCCTTCCCACGGGGAGTCAACAAAAACAGACACTTCTTAGAATTTCAAATAAGGGTTTTGAACATAGAAACAATTAGCAAAATATAAATTCTATTTTACTCTCCCTATATTCCCCATCTTCTTGTAAAAGTAACTAATGCAAAAGATAATATCTGCATATTATTTTCTCATTGAAACTCTTCCTTTACAATGATTGGAAAGTTTGATCAACTGTTGTATTGTAATGTTTTTAAAGATGTCCATATGCTACATTAATTACAAAAAATCCTTTGCATTTTAATAAATTCATAATCAAGCTGCTTTTTAATACTAGACTTATACTGAAACTAAGCAAGTCACATTCTGGAAGGAAAAGTCTGTTCATGTAAAGACATGAAGGAAATACATTTACACTAAGAACAATATTTTCAATGTGCTCTAGCCGCAAAATATTCATATTAATAATTAAGGAATAATTAACAACTTAGAGAAGGAATAAATTGAAACTGTGAGTTGAAACTGAGTGTCCTCTAAAAATTATTGTAAGACTTAAATGTAAATTTTAATGAACAAAATAAAATATAGAAAACGGATACTTTATACATTCATCCTAGTGACACACAATATGTAGTGGGAAATAAGGATAGCTGCACAGTTATTGGTAGTCATGAGAAAGGAGCTATCAAATTAATAAGTACTGGCCCTAGAGATTATATACACATGCTGAAGACAGAAATACAAGGAAAAGAACCAATGATTATAATAGTGTAACGTAGAAAAATAAGCTTATATTTTTAATAACTTTTTCCATGTATTTTTGTGTGCACTTGCATCTACCACACAAAAATAGGGTGTCCACCTTTTGATAGAATTGGTTTACATCAATTAGCAGTGTCATAGGGAATGTACTCTATAAATGCAAATGTCATAAGCGGAACCATTTTGAAAGCAAATTATTATTCCACTGTAAAGGTAAGGATCCCATTCTCTGAAAGAAATTAAGCCTTATGATTTCAAGTGACTATGTTATACTTTGGTTATACAATATTTTTCCAAAATGTGCTAATGAGTGTTTAGTATAAGTGATTCCTCACTGAATTGTTTTAAATCTATTTCCTTCCATTGTTTAAGTTTTATTTTCATTCATGTTTCAATCTGATTTTGTTTGTGTGTATGTGTGTGTGCTATTAAGTCCTATTTATTACCACCTGTACTTTATTATTTCACATATTCAATTAATTTTAACTATATATTACAATTAATATTTTTATGTTATTAGTTTAAACTTCTAAAATAATATTATATATTAATGTTACACAAACCTTATTAGTGGCAGCAACATGACTCTCTATAAATACATGCTTTAAGCTGGCAGTGGTGGTGCACACCTTTAATCCCAGCACTTGGGAGTCAGAGGCAGTTGATCTCTGTGAGTTTGAGGCCAATCTGGTCTACAGTGTTAGTTCCAAGACAACCAGGGAAAACAAAACAAAAAACAAACAAACAAAAAAAAATGGAGTGGATGGCAGCCTTTGTTGTGCAATGAGACTTATACCAGTTCACCACTGAAATTTTAATTCTTGTTATCATATCTTTTTTCTGATCACTGTCCTAATTTCATTAGAAAAGTTGTTTCGATGATGCCTGCTAAATTAATATTTGTATTGCATAGGTGATATAATAGTCATAAAATAATTATTGTCACATTCATCATTGTAAAAATATTTCCTTGAAATTCTTCTGATAAGAAAATTATGTATCAAATTTAAAATTGCAAGGCTTTCTCTTGTCTTTTTATCAATAAAGGATATCTTAGATTGAATGAAAAGTTTGCCAAATTCTTAGCAGAGCATGCCTATGAAATTTGCATGCAAGCTACCATGAAGTTGCACTGACAATGAGAACTGAGGAAACTACACAAAACATCTGTTTTCATCACAGCTGTAGCATAGTCCTGAAGTGCACAGCTGATGTAGGATCATAGAGTGAGACCATCTTGCAAATAGTGAAAGTTTTCCAAAACCCTTGACTTTATTATTAACATGGCCAGAGGAAAAATTATATTTTACTTCTGTTTTCCAAATTCACAGAAGCTCAATTTGGCAAAATTAAGATCACATCTGTAAGACAAGAAGTAACTACAGTGTGAGATAAGTCCAGATATTCAATAATAGGTGATCATACATTACAGATACAGATATCAAAAGTTACGGAATTGTCTGGAAGTATGGATTTAAAACACTTATCCTGGTGTCAGTTCAGTGACATTACCTGGCCAGCAAGGGACAATGATCTTCTAGCAGACATCCATCAGAGGAGGGGTGAGTTTGCTCCTGGCCTACGATAGAAGCCCAGCAAGGAGGAATTCAGACTTTCCCCGACCCCCTTGACTCCCTGGTCACGCTGCAGTGGTGGCCCCAACCTGCGGAGCTCTCCCGCCTCCCATCCCAGCCTTCATCAAGGTACACCTTCCTCTCTTTGTCCCTTCCCTCCGGGGCCATAAGATCTCCCCTGCTCGGCGGTCTTGCGCACTGGGCCTGGGCTGTGGGTGCAACCCAGCAGGAGGCAGTTCCTGTGTTTTGATAGCCTGCTTGAGGACAGGAGGGGCCTGTGTCAGCTCAGTGACATTCGGGCCAGCAAGGGGCACTGATCTTCTAGCAGACATTCATCAGAGGAGGGGATTTCCCCAGCTCAGCTGCCTTGTGCACTGGGCCTGGGCTGTGAGCGCAACCCTGCAGGAGGGAGTGCCTGTGTTTCAATAGCCTGCCTGAGGAAAGATAGGCCTTCTGTCAGTGAAGTCCCTGCCCAACAAGAGAACCTGACCTGGTACCAGAAGATCCAATAGAGAGCATTTGAAGGACGAGATGGGCAGACGCCAAGGCAAGAACTCCTCCAACAATCTGAAAAACAACATGGAAACACCAGATCCCAACGACCCTACAATAGAAGGACTTGAACACCTTAATCCAGAAGAAGTGGAAAAAAATGCCATTATGAAGGCAATAGAGTCCCTTAAACAGGATATGAATAACTTAACTCCCTTAAAGAACTGGATGAGAAGTACAACAAAAAGGTTGAAGAAATGAGTAAAGAAATGGATGAGAAGTATAACAAAAAGTTTGAAGAGATGAGTAAATCCGTGATGATACCCTGGGAAACCAAGAAAAAACAATCAAACAGGTAATAGAAACAGTTCAAGAATTGAAAACTGAAATGGAGGCAATGAAGGAAACACAAAACTAGGGCTGGTTGGATATGGAAAATCTAGGTAAATGAACAGAGACTGCAGAATCAAGCATAACCAATAGAATACAAGAGATGGAAGAACGAATCTCAGATGCTGAAGATACCATAGAGAAAATAAATGCTCTGATCAAAGAAAACAGCAAATCCAACAAATTCTCATTACAAAACATTCAAGAAATCTGGGACACAATAAAAAAAAATCTTAGAATAATAGTGGTTGAAGAAGGAGAACTGGAGATCAAAGGCCCAGAAAATATATTCAACAAAATTGTAGAAGAAAACTTTCCCAACCTAAAGAACGATATTCCTAGGAAGGTTCAAGAAGCATACAGAACACTGAATAGACTTGATCAAAAAAAAAAAACCCATCACCATATAATAATCAAAACACAAAACATACAGATTAAAGAAAGAATATTAAGAGCTGCAAAGGAAAAAGGTCAAGTAACTTATAAAGGTAAACCTATCAGACTTACACCAGACTTCTCTATGGAATACATGAAAGCTAGAAGGTCCATGATAGAGGTACTGCAGAAACTAAGAGACCATGGGTGCAAGCACAGACTACTATAACCAGCCAAGCTATCATTCACTATCAATGGAGAAAACAAAATATTCCAGGATAAAAACAAGTTTAAACAATTCATAGCCACAAATCCAGCCTTACAGAAAGTAATAAAAGAAAAATCGCAACCCAAGGAATCAACATTGCCAACCCTGCCTACAATAACTCAGACATCTAGCGACCCTTCACAACCACAACTCAAAGAAGGGAAACACACCAACTCTACTAAACAAAAAATAAAAAATAAAAAAAAATAATAACCAAAGTCAACCACCACTGGTCATTAATATCACTTAATATTAATGGACTCAACTCAGCTATAAAAAGGCAAAGACTAAGAGACTGAATATGAAAACAAGATCCAACATTCTGCTGTTTTCAAGAAACACACCTCAAATACAAAGACAGACATCTACTCAGAGTAAAGGGTTGGGAAAAGGTTTTTCAAGCAAATGGACCTAAGAAACAAGCGGGTGTGGCCATTCTAATTTCGAACAAAATTGACTTCAAACTAAAATCAATCAGAAGACTTGGAGACAGACATTTTAGACTCATAACAGGAACAATTCATCAGGAGGAAGTCTCAATCCTGAATATCTATGCCCCTAATATAAAAGAACCCACTTATGTAAAAGAAAAACTTTTAGAACTCAAGGCAGTCATCAAACCACACTAATAGTAGGAGACTTCATCACACCTCTCTCAACAATGGACAGGTCAGACGGAAACCTAACAGAGAAATAAGAGAAATAATAGAGGTAATTAATCAAATGGACTTAACAGATATCTATAGAACATTTCATCCAAATAGGAAAGAATATACCTTCTTCTCTGCAACTCATGAAACCTTCTCGAAAATTGACCACATACTTGGTAACAAAGCAAACTTCCACAGGTACAAAAAAATATTAGTAACCACCTGTGTCTTGTCAGATCACCATAGAATAAAGTTAGAATTCAATAACAATTCTAACACCAGAAAACCTACAAACTCATGGAAGCTGAACAGTCAACTACTGAATCACCCCTGGGTAAAGGAAGAAATAAAGAAAGAAATTAAAGTCTTCCTTGAATTTAATGGAAATAAAGACATAACATACTCAAATCTATAGGACACAAAGAAAGCAGTGCTAAGAGGAAAGTTCATAGCACTAAGTGCCCAATTAAAGAAAATGGAGAAAGCACACATTGGAGACTTAACAGCACACTTGAAAGCTCTAGAAAAAAAAGAAGCAGACTCACCCAGGAGGAGTAGAAGAGTAGAAATAATCAAACTGAGGGCTGAAATCAACAAAATAGAAAGACAGAGAACAATCCAAATAATCAACAAAACAGAAAGTTGGTTCTTGGAGAAAATCAACAAGATTGACAGACCCCTAGCCAAACTAATCAATTGACAGAGAGAGAACACTCAAATTAATAAGATCAGAAATGAAAAGGGGGACATAACAACAGACACAGAGGAAATTCAGAGAATCATTAGCTCTTACTACGAAAGTTTATATGCCACAAAGTTGGAAAATGTACAAGAAATGGACTGGTTTTTAGATAAGTACCAATTACCAAAGTTAAATCAAGACCAGGCGAACAATATAAATAGACTTGTTAGTCAAAAAGAATTAAAAGCTGTTATCAAAAACCTCCCGACCAAAAAAAGTCCAGGACCAGATGGTTTCAATGCAGAATTCTACCATAACTTCCAAGAAGTGCTAATACCTATACTCCTTAATGTATTTCACAATATAGAAACAGAAGAGTCATTATCAAATTCTTTTTTGAAGCTACAGTTACCCTGATACCAAAACCACATAAAGACACAACATAGAAAGAGAATTACAGGCCAATCTCACTCATGAACATCGATGCAAAATTCTCAACAAAATCCTGGCAAACTGAATCCAAGAACACATTAAAAAAATTATCCATTATGATCAAGTAGGCTTCATCCCAGAGTTGCCTGACTGGTTCAACATACACAAATCTATCAATGTAATCAATCATATAAATAAACTGAAAGAAAAAAACATATGATCATTTCATTAGATGCTGAAACATCATTTGACAAAATTCAACAACCCTTTATGATAAAGGTGTAGAAGAGATTGGGGATACAAGGATCATACCAAAATATAATAAAAGCTATTTACGGCAAGCCGACAGCTAATATCAAACTGAATGGAAACTCAAAGCCCTTCCATTGAAATCAGGAAAATGACAAGGCTATCTACTCTCCCCATACCTCTTCAACATAGTGCTTGAAGTTCTAGCAATAGCGATATGACAACATAAGGGGATCAAGGGGATTCGAATTGGAAAGGAAGAAGTTAAACTCTCATTATTTGCTGACGATATGATAGTGTACATAAGCGACCCCAAAAACTCTACCAAAGAATTCCTACAGATGATAAACACCTTTAGTAATGTGGCACGGTACAAGATCAACTTCAAAAAGTCAGTTGCCCTCCTATACACAAAGGATAAAGAAGCAGGGAGGGAAATAAGAGAATCTTCACCTTTCACAATAGCCACAAATAGCATAACATATCTTGGGATAACTCTGACCAAGGAAGTGAAGACCTATTTGACAAGAACTTTAAGTCTTTGAAGAAAGAAATTAAAGAGGATACCAGAAAATGGAAAGATTTCTCCTGCTCTTGGATTGGGAGGATCAACATAGTTAAAATGCCAATTCTACCAAAAGCAATCTATAGATTCAATGCAATCCCCATAAAAACCCATCGAAATTCTTCACAGACCTTGAGAGAACAATAATCAACTTTATATGGAAAACAAGAAAAACAGGATAGCCAAAACAATCTTATACAATTAAGGAACTTCTGGAGGTATAACCATCCCTGACTTCAAACTCTATTACAGAGCTACAGTATTGAAAACAGCTTGTTATTGGCATAAGAACAGAGAAGTCGAACTATGGAATCGAATAGAAGACCCAGATATTTACCCACAAACCTGTGAACACTTGATTTTTGACAAGGGAGCTAAAGGTATACAATGGAAGAAGGAAAGCATCTTTAACAAATGGTGCTGGCATAACTGTATGTCAACCTGTAGAAGAATGAAAGTAGATCCATATCTATCACCATTCACAAAAATCAAGTCCAAAGGGATTAAAGACCTTAACATTAACCTGACCACTTTGAACCTGATAGAAGAGAAAGTAGGAAGTAGTCTACAAGACATAGGCACAGGAGACCGCTTCCTAGGTAGAACCCCAGTAGCACAGACAATAAGAGAATGAATGAATAAGTGGGACCTCCTGAAACTGAGAAGCTTCTGTAAAGCAAAGGACACTGTCAGTAAGACAAAAAGGCTACCTTCCTACTGGGAGAAGATCTTCACCAACCCCCATCAGACAAAGGTCTGATCTCCAAAATATACAAAGACCCCAAAAACTCTACCAAAGAACTCCTACAGCTGATAAACACCTTTAGTAACGTGGCAGGATACAAGATCAACTCCAAAAAATCAGTGGCCCTCCTATACACAAAGGATAAAGAAGCTGAGAGGGAAATCAGAGAAACATCACCTTTCACGATAGCCACAAATTGCATAAAATATCTTGGGGTTACTCTAACCAAGGAAGTGAAAGACCTATTTGACAAGAACTTTAAGTCTTTGAAGAAAGAAATTGAGGAGGATACCAGAAAATGGAAAGACCTCCCTTGTTCTTGGATTGGGAGGATCAACATAGTAAAAATGGCAATTCTACCAAAAGCAATCTATAGATTCATTGCAATCCCCATCAAAATCCCATCAAACTTCTTCACAGACCTTGAGAAAACAATAATCAAGTTTATATGGCAAAACAAAAAACCCAGGATAGCCAAAACAATCTTATACAATAAAGGAACTTCAGGAGGCATTACCATCCCTGACTTCAAACTCTATTACAGAGCTACAGTATTGAAAACAGCTTGGTATTGGCATAAGAACAGAGAAATCGACCTTTGGAATCGAATAGAAGACCCGGATATTAACCCACAAACCTATGAGCACCTAATTTTTGACAAGGGAGCTAAAGGTATAAAATGGAAGAAGGAAAGCATCTTTAACAAATGGTGCTGGCATAATTGGATGTCAACCTGTAGAAGGATGAAAGTAGATCCATACCTATCACCATGCACAAAACTCAGGTCCAAATGGATTAAAGACATCAACATTAATCCGTCCACTTTGAACCTGATAGAAGAGAAAGTGGGAAGTAGTCTACAAGATATAGGCACAGGAAGTCTCTTCCTAAGCAGGACCCCAGCTGCACAGACAATAAGAGAAACAATGAAAAAATGGGATCTACTGAAACTGAGAAGCTTCTGTAAAGTAAAGGACACTGTCAGTAGGACAAAAAGGCTGCCTTCTGACTGGGAGAAGATCTTCACAAACCCCTCATCAGACAAAGGTCTGATCTCCAAAATATACAAAGAACTCAAGAAACTAGGCACTAAAACTCTAATTAACCCAATTAAAAAATGGGGTACTGAACTGAACAGAGAATTCACAACAGATGAACTTCGAATGGCCAGAAGACACTTAAGGTCATGCTCAACCTCCTTAGCGATCAGGGAAATGCAAATCAAAACCACTTTGAGATACCATCTTACACCTGTCAGAATAGCTAAAGTCAAAAACACCAATGATAGCCTATGCTGGAGAGGATGTGGAGGGAGGGGAACACTCATCCATTGTTGGTGGGAATGCAAACTTGTGCAGCCACTGTGGAAATCAGTGTGGCGGTTTCTCAGGAAACTGGGAGTCAATCTCCCTCAGGACCCAGCAATTCCACTCTTGGGAATATACCCTAGAGATTCCCTAGCATACTACAAAAGCATTTGTTCAACTATGTTCATAGCAGCACTATTTGTAATAGCCAGAACCTGGAAACAGCCTAGGTGCCCCTCAATAGAAGAATGGTTAAAAAAGGTGTGGAACATATACACATTAGAGTTTTACTCAGCGGCAAAAAATAATGACATCTTGAATTTTGCATGCAAATGGATGGACATAGAAAACGCTTTACTGAGTGAGGTAAGTCAGACCCAAAAAGAGGAACACGGTATGTATTCACTCATAAGTGGATTCTAACCATAATTTAAAGGTCTTTGAGCCTATTATTCGTGATCCTAGAGAAGCTAAATAAGAAGACGAACCTGATGAAGATTATTTAGCAATCCGCCAGGAGGTAGGAAATAGTCAAGAGTCCCAGGTAACCTTGGGTGCTTGGGGGGGGTGAGAGGGTTGTTGGAAGGGGAGAGGGATAGAGAGAAGGGAGTAGGGGAGAAATGGAGAAAGCTTGGTTGACCGGGATGGGGGGAAGGGAGGAAGCATGAATATGGGATCAGGGAAGAATATATTTCAACTAAGGGATTCATTTTAGGGTTTATAGGAAACTTGATTATATATGGGATCCCAGGTCCAAGGAGAGATCCCCAGATTGTTCTCTGGACAGAGGAGAGGGTGCCTGAACCGGCCTTGGCCCATAACCATACTGATGAATATTTTGCTTATCACCATAGATCCTTCATCTGGCGATGGATGGCGATTCAGACGGAGACCCATATTGGAGCACCGGACTGAGCCCGCCAAGGTCCAAATGAGGAGCAGAAGGACGAAGAAAATGACGAAGGACTGCGAGGGATGCTATCACCCACTGATACAAGGGGTCGGATCTAATGAGAGTTTACCAAGGGCAGTTGGACTGCGACTGAACTAGCACGTGATCCAACCAGATTCTCTGAATGTCGCCGGTTTTTCTGAATGTGGCTGGCCTGGAGTCTTTCTGAGAAGCCATTGACAATGTCACTGGGACTAGTTTCCTCTGCATATACTGGATTTTTGGGATCCAGTCTGTTTGGATACTTACCTTCCTGGACCTGAAGGGAGGGGGGACGATCTTGAACTTCCCACAGGGTTGAAACCCTGACTGACCTTAGGGACAAAGAGGGAGGAGGAGGGGGGGGGAGTGGGAGGGTGTTGGGAAGAGGGGCGTAAATGGAAACTTTTATAATTTAATAAAATTACTTAAAAAATAAATTATTTCAAATTTTTTTTCAGAAAAAAAAAGAAACTAGACACTAAAACTCTAATTAACGCAATTAAAAATGGGGTACTGTTCTGAACAGAGAATTCACAACAGAAGAACGTCAAATGTCCAAAAGACACGTAAGGTCATGCTCAACCGCCTTAGCGATCAGGGAAATGCAAATCCAAACAACTATGAGATACCATTTTACACCGGTCAGGTTAGCTAAACTCAAAATCACCAATGATAGCCTATGCTGGAAAGGATGTGGAGTGAGGGGAACACTCATCCATTGTTGGTGGGAATGCAAACTTGTGCAGCCACTGTGGAAATCAGTGTGGCCATTTCTCAGGAAACTGGGAGTCAACCTCCCTCAGGACCCAGCAAATCCACTCTTGGGAATATACCCAAGAGATGCCCTATCATACCACAAAAGCATTTGTTTAACTATGTTCATAGCAGCACTATTTGTAATAAACAGAACCTGGAAACAACCCAGGTGCCCCTCAATAGAAGAATGGTTAAAAAAGGTGTGGCACATATACACATTAGAGTTTTATTCAGCGGTAAAAAACAATGACATCTTGAATTTTGCATGCAAATGGATAGAAATAGAAAACGCTTTACTGAGTGAGGTAACCCAGACCCAAAAAGAGGAATATGGTATGTACTCACTCATAAGTAGATTCTGGCCATAATTAAAGTTCTTTGTGCCTATTATTCGTGATCCTAGAGAAGCTAAATAAGAAGGTGAACCTGAGAAAAATCATGTAGTTTTCCTCCTGGATATTGGAAGTAGACAAGAGTGCCAGGCAACATTGGGTGCATGGGGGCGGGAGTGGATGGAAGCGGAGAGGGTTAGAGAGAAGGGAGTAGGGGAGGATTGGGGAAAGCTTGGGGAATTGGGATGTGGGGGAAGAAGGAAGGATGGATATGGGAGCGGGAAGTATATATCTCAAATAAGGGAGCCATTTTAGGGTTTACAAGAGACTTGATTCTAGAGGGGTTCCCAGGTCCAAGGAGAGGTCCCCAGATTGTTCCCTGGACAGCAGAGGAGAGGGTGCCTGAACTGGCCTTGGCCCATAACCATACTGATGAACATTTTGCATATCACCATAGAACCTTCATCTGAGGATGGATGGAGATAGAGACAGAGACCCACATTGGAACACTGGACTTAACTCCCTAGGTCCAAAGGAGAAGCAGAAGGAGGGAGAACGTGAGCAAGGAAGGCAGGATCAGAGGGAACCTTCACCCAATGATGAATGGAAATTGAGACAGAGACCCACATTGGACCACTGGACTGATCCCCCAGGGTCCGAATGAGGAGCAGAAGGAGGGAGAACATGAACAAGAAAGGTGGGACTGTGAGGAGTGCGTTCACCCACTGATACAAGGGGACTGATCTAATGAGAGCTCACCAAGGACAGCTGGACAGAGACTGAACGAGCACGTGATCAAACCGGATTCTCTGAATGTGGCTGGCACGGGGACTGTCTGAGAAGCCATTGATAATGGCACTGGGACTTGTTTCCTCTGCATGTTCTGGATTTTTGGGATCCTAGTCAGTTTGGATGCTCACCTCCTAGACCTGGAGGGAGAGGGAACTTGAACTTCCCAGGGGGCGGGAAACACTGACTGCTCTTAGGGCTAGAGAGGGAGGAGGAGAGGGAGTGGGGGGAATGGGAGAATATTGGGAGGAGGGGCAGAAGTGGAAACTTTTATAAATTAATAAAAAAATTAAAAAAGAGAAAAAAAATAAAACACTTATCCCATTGACAACACTAGAAGGAACAATCTGTGAGTAAAAAAGAAAGGAAAACATGCTTTAGTGGTGAACAATAGTGAAAGAAGACTCACTGAGAGAGGATAATTGTTTAGGAGAACCGTTTATCTAATGGGTAAGCTAAAATATAGTAAGGAACAAATAGTAGATAAAATTTAATTGTGTGCTTATGTTACTCTCGTCTTTGTTTCTCCCTGTGTCTCCCTATTAACCATTTTTCTGTCTTGGTCTCTTTTACTTCCCTAAGAAGAAAAGTAAGACATGCAAATATACTTACTAAGTAAAATAACTAATTTCTTGGAAATAGAGTGAATATTTAAGTGCTCTAGAGGGGAGAAATAGCTGTTATCTCAGAGGAATTTAAAAGCTGATAAATTGCATTGGATTTGGTCATACCTGAAACTACTATTGTATTCCCTCTGAGATTTTCATCTCTGATACAATATTCTGAACTACATATTACCTGTTCTACCTTTCATTTGACTAAAGGGAAATTATTACCCATTACTGTATAAAGTTCTTTTGGTTGATCTTATAAAAAACTTTATGTAGAATTCAGTTTATTACATAAATTTTGTTCAGTTATATTTTCCCATATCTTTATTCCTTCTATCTTATGCTCTCCAATAGTAATCATACCAAATTTGTAATAAACCTACCCAACTTTAAGATTTTATCTCTAAAAACAAAAACATCCAGGACCACAACAGAAAAAAAAACCTGAAACCAAGAAAACAAACCCACACCAAAAAGAGAAAAAAAACAAAAACAAAAACAAATAAAGCCTATCAAACTGAGAACAAGTAAAATAACATATACACAAAACAAACAAACAAACAAACAAAGACCTCAGAAATCCATTTCATATTTTCAGTTAATCCTGAATATGAGCCTTGTCCTGGAGTAGTCGAAATACCTAATGTCATTCTAGTGGGAAAAACTGATATCTCATCTCATGATATGTATAAGTTAAAACTCAATTGACAAACTTTGGCCCAGTGACTAGGTTTTTCTCATTTATCTATTCATTTAAAAAATATAACAAGATAAAATTTAATAAACAATAACAAAAATATCAGTTCAGAATTTGTGAAGACAAACCAATAGAAGAAAAAGGGCCCAAGAGAAAGCTCAAGTACCAGAGACCCACTGGTTCGTTCATTCAGGAATCCTATAAAAGCACTAAACTCATATCCATAATATCTACAAAAAGAACCTGATCCAGATCCATGCAGATTTTGTGTACACTGCCTCAGACTCTGTGAGCTCACATTTGAGTCAATATGTTAGTTTAGAAGGTCGTGTTTTCTTGATGTCCTCTTTAACTTCTGGCTTTTACATTCTTTCTGATTCCTTTACATACACAATTCCATGGACTCTGGGGTAAGGATTTGACGGAGGCATTCCATTTAGGGCTAAGTGTTCAAACGTTACTCCGTGTGTGTGTGCAGTGTCTGGCTATGTGTATTTATATTTGTTCCTTTGTGCTGCAGGAGGAAGTTTGTCTGAAGATAGCTGAACAAGTTCCTCTAAGGATAGCTGAATATAGTTTCCCCTATATTCTAGAGCTACCTACTCTCAGGTTCCAGGTCACCAAAGCAGTGTCAGGTATGAGCTGAATTTCATTGGAGTGGGTCTTAAGTCAGATCATTTTTGGTGGGTCACTCCCACAAACTTTGTGCCACAAATATGCTAGCATATCTTGCAGACAGTACACCATTGTAGATAAAGGAATCGTTGTTTACTTTATATTAAGTTATACTTTTATAGCATAACTAGAAAAATTGTGTACTAAAGACAATAGAACACATGTGTAAGGCTCTATGTAGGCACTGGCTCAACATCTTCATGTTCAATATAGTTGTTTTCAGCAATGGGGTCTTGATTCTCAGTTTGTGGAGATCCATGCAGATTCTTGGCAATACCCTGTGTTGTCTGAGGATTTCCACAGTGAGCCATTTGACAGCAACTCAATTATATGTAATTCAACCCTGGAACAATATGGTTTTCTGGGTTACAAGGGGTGGCCAGTTGGGATTTTGTTTTCCTATTATTTGGTGATTTTATTTAAATCCCCCTCATATATGTACATATTTTAGGGGAGGTTTCTGCAGTATTTGATTCTCATACTACCCTTCAAATTACCCTTAATTTTTGTTATAAGTGCCTATATTCCTTCCTCCCTCTTCTTTTTTCCCCACTTTTTATACTCCAATTCTTGTCCTCACTTCCACCAATATCTATCTATTATTTTATTTCTGTTTCCTAATGCAACCTATCTCTTCCCTCTAATACCTTATTCTGTACATAACCTCTATGGTTCCATAGACTGCAGCTTGCGTATCATTGACTTAATTGCTAATATACGCCTACAGGTGAATAAATATCATATTTGTCTTCTGGGTCTGGGATATTTTCCTCAGGATATTTGTTCTTGTTCCATCCATTTGTCTGCATATTCATGATGTCATTTTTTAATTGAAAAATGTATTTCCCTGTGTAAATGTACCCCGTTTTCTTTTTCTGTTCTTCTGTTGAGGTTCATTGAGGAAAATTTTAATTTCTTACTATTATGAACAGATTAGCAAGGAACATGACAATGTAAGTATCTCTTTGGTAAGATGAAATATCTTTTGGGTTTCTACCCAAGAATTGTACAGCTGGACATTCAGGTAGATATACTCCCATCTTCCTGAGGAGCTTCCATACTCTTTTCTATAGTGGCTATACTAGTTTGTGCAACCAATTATTTTTAATGTTTTTTTAAATTTTTATCTACTGTTTTGCATTTATAAATTTATATGCTATAAATTTACTAGTTTTAATTTATAGTTATTTAAATCAGTCTCTAACTATAATCTTTGTTTTCACTGTTTGGGAAAATACTAAATGAAAAGTAATGGCTAACAGTACTTCAGTTCTAGTATATCCTCATGATTTGTGTTTAATTACTATATATGCTTTTTCTCCACACAATCATTTCAGATCCTTCCAAACTATCTACCCATTCAAATTGACTTTCAAATTTCACATTCATTTTCCCCCCAAATACACACAAGTAATGAGTTCAGTCTGTGTTAAATAACTGCTACAGTGCATGAAGCCTTCACTGGAATGAAGTAGATACACACTAATACAATACCAAATGTTGCATCATTAAAGGAAATTTACTTTATTATCCCAATAGTAGTCAACTTCCACAGTCATTAATGCTTTCAACACTTTGAAAGTCCATAGTATCTTTAAAATCTGTAGTCTTTCGTGTTAAGTAAAAAGTAAGTTACTTTCTTATTTCATATGAAAGAACTAGGGTATACTTACAGACAAATCCATATCCAAATGATCAAAATGCAGGACTCACTTGTGATCTTGGTTTTAAAAGATATACACAGCCATATCTACATCTCTATAATCCCCCATAGCCAGCTTTCCTCATAGGCTCAGGTGGTTTAATTTAAACATAAAACTGTCTTTGGAGAACTTCTTATGACCTGATTATCAATATATAGGGTTTACAATGACAAAAGAGGCTTTCTCTTCACCAGCAGCATCTATTGTACTACATTAATTTTGATCCTGCCACATATTATGAGGTCTTAGACACTCTTCATGACTTTCTAAAGCTTGAATCTCTCATGTCACAAAACAAGAAACATATGAGCGGCTCTTAAATTTGCCAGTTTTGTTGGACAATGGACGAATCAGTCTTAAATTCTAAGGTTACAACTTGAATGATGACCCTGGAAACAATACCCAGAAATTTCATCTCAATGGTTTTGATCTGTTGTGCTCAAGTTGAGAGACGCCCAGAGAGACCACCGGAATCCAGTCAAGTCAAGAATGCATAAGCAAGGTTTAATTCTTTCCGACTAGCTAGCTAGTTCTTCCATGAGACACAGTGCAGTAAGGAGAGCCCACATTCCCTATTTGGGGTTGACATATATATGCAAAAAACGCAAGCCAGGTTTACTTAGGGTCAATGGGGGTTGGTTTTCCTGAGTACAGGGTATGGACTACTTCTACAGTACAGAGTATGGACTATTTCTGCTTCTGTGCATGCTCCCCCCCACCCCCGCTCTCTTCCCAAGCAGTTATTTTTGCTCTTGTCTAGATCAAAAATCTGGGTTTTGACAGGGGGCTAGCTGCTAGGGACTGCACTTTTGCAAAGTTTCCTGTTTCTAGCTAACTCTTGATGCGGCAAAGAGCTCAGGGCCAGTGTCTTAGCCAGCTCCTAACCAAGCAAAGCTTTTTAAATTTTTATATATCCTTATAGATCCTTTATTAATTGTATGTGACTTCACAGCCACATAGGACCAGCATCACCATCCTAGTAAAGCAAAGAAAGTTTTAGTTAATCACAGTTGCTTCAGTCTCTGTGAGTTTATATGGCTCTTGCTTACTTGATTCAGACTGCCTTGTTCATCTGCCATCCTCAATTCACTCTGGTTCTTACTCTCTTTCTATCCTCTCTGTCATGGGATTCTGTAAGCTCTGAGGAGGTGTAGAAGGCTGCAACCACACTCTCCACCTTAGATGGCGCTGCACTGCCAGGTGAGCTAGAAAGCTCACACGTGTTGGTATTTTTCCACTACTCCCAAGGTATCACCTGGGACTGGGAGCAATTGACCAATCAAAGAGTGACATGTCCAAAGCAGGGTCTGTTTCCTATATAAGGGATGGGTTCCATCTTATCTGGGTCTCCGCCATGTGGCTTATGCTCTAGCTCCCAAGAGACATAAAGCTTTTCTGCAGAAGGATCCTATGTGTACCGCGTGGTTCTTGCTGGCGAGACGGTAGCGCGGGACATCTGGTGCCATACCCGGGAAGAAGAAGAACTTTGCACCGCCGGAGACCCCTTGGACACAAGGAGGATTCAGAACTGCAGGCATGCATGCTTAGAGAGGTACGCTCTAAAGTCCAGAGAGCATATCAGAAACTGAGCAGCAGTGGGAGGTTGTGCGCACGCACCCAAATAAGTTAAAAAGGACCCCCCAATGATTTTAAAAAAGTAAAAATGGGGGAGAAGGCTGATTTACAAAGTCAGAAGCTTTATGTTATGTTATGTGTGTTGTCTTTTGTGTACTGGATAGGAGAAAGATATTTAAACTTAAAAACTGCTAAGGATATGATGTTTTGGGAAAGAGGTTCTGTTTTCGTCTCCACAGAAAAGGAGAGCCTAAGGGTGTACTTGGGATTTATGTGGTTTGAATCACCAAGACCTCCTGAAATGTTGTAGTGTATACCCCTAAAAATGCAACGGCCCAATTTCAGCAGGAAGCAGCCAAAGAGACTAAACGACGCCCAAATTCCCTAAAAGATTAAATGAGGTCCTTTTAATGATTGCAGACCAGCAAGCCTGCTTCTCTGAGTTCCGCTTTGCTCCGTACACCGGTTTGGGCTCGGAGTGGGTGCAGCTGGGGCTGGAGGGCAGCTGGAGCGGAGCTTTGCTCTGTGGCTATGGTGGGAGGCATATTGCGCAGGCTCAGTTGGTGCCTGGCCTGGAGGGTGTCACCGAGAATGAGAGCGGCGCCACAAGCAGCCAGGCCAGAAGGCTTACAATGTACCTAAAACTGTGCTGGTCTCTGAGGGTAAAATGGCTTGGTTCCATTTGGCTACGCTAAACGATGCTAACTTCAGGCAGAGCTGGTCGTATTTATCATAATAAAAGCGCAATTAAGGTTTAAATGCAGTAAACAGGCAGTACCGTATTACATCTACATAGTGCGACTTAAGTTTTTAAGAACTGCTTAGCATTTTAAGAACTCAAGTCCTCCTAAAAGATTGCTGTGTATACGCTTGGCTTGTCTGGTGTTTCGGGATCCACAGGGAGGTGGATGCGAAGGGCCCTTGGATTTTGGGGTGATTGGGTCGTTGGCTGGATCTGTGAGAGTTTACAGCCGCTTTTGCTGTGGCACAGGTGTTGAGAGTTTGCTAGTAGGGAAGCGGCCCTGGTCGCCGCCTCTCCCATCGGCCCCTTGAGCCTCAGTGGCTCTGGCGCGGACCTTGAGATGTTGCTGCCTGTGCCGCCTCGGTCTGAGTGTCGGCTCCCGCCACACTCCGCCACCAACACAGCCTCAGAGAACTAGGCTAGCCCCGCGGGGAAGGCAGGGGCGCCTGGGGGTGGAGCCGCTACTTCCTGGCCTGGGACACGGGGATCCGCGCAGCGAGCAGGCCCAGGGCCGCACACAGCCCTTGGATGGCGGGCGGGCTCTGGAACCCGAGGCCACCGTACCAGCAAGAAATACAGGAGCCAATAAATCTTAAACCTTATATCAACAAACAGGGCCTGGGTTTTTCCTAGGCGCCACTGGGGCAGCACAGCCTATACCATGGAAAACAAAGACCCTCAATCAGTTATCTACCACAGTGGCTACAGCCCTGGATCAGCAGGTTACCATAGATACATCTATTAGAGGTAAAATAATGGTTCTTAATCAAATAATTGACCTAATGCAAGAACAGGTGGATAGCTTATGGCAGCTTGCCCAATTGGGCTGTAAATGGAAAACTCCAGCCTTATGTGTGACCAGTGTACCATATGAGAACTTTATAAAAATGGCTAACTTGTCCCAAGAATTGTCTTTGTATCTTGCAGGAGAATTTTGATGATTTGCTGTCCTCCTTGAGACAGTCCATCGTGACAATCAACTCCATGCGAGTGGACATAAGCCTGGCCAAAGGATTCCAGTCCTGGATTGTGTCCTTCATCTCCTACTTCAAAGAATGGGTGGGGGTTGGAAATGTTTTGGAACAGTCCTATGCTATGGAATAGTGTTTCTCCTCTGGATGGTCTGCTGACTCAAATCCCAAAGTCTTAGGGACAAAGTGGTTTTTGCACAGCGCTGGCTGCCCTAAAACAGGGAGCCTCTTCTGATATGTGGTTATCTATGTTAAAGCAGTAAGGTTTAAGCCAACCAGCTCCTGCACCCCTAGGACTGTGGTCCATTGCACAGGGTGGAGTGCTTGGCTTAGCTAGCCCTGAAGGTTGTGGAGCTGAAAAGCATCGCACAGAGAATGGCCCTCTCTGAGAGATAAGTCGCTCTGCATAAGGGTTTCCTGCCGTATATTTCCCTTTCCCAGAAAAATTGGCAGAGGGCAGGCCGGATAGGTTCCAGGTGTCATAAACCTAGGGGCAGATTCCGTGTAAGCCCATTTTAATGTTTTCATTTTGGGAAGTGCGACCTCTATCTTTACCTTTTGAGGGAGTTGCCTTTCTGCAAAGAAGTAAATTAGGGGGAGATGTAGAAGGCTGCAACCACACTCTCCACCTTAGATGGCGCTGCACTGCCAGGTGAGCTAGAAAGCTCACACGTGTTGGTATTTTTCCACTACTCCCAAGGTATCACCTGGGACTGGGAGCAATTGACCAATCAAAGAGTGACACGTCCAAAGCAGGGTCTGTTTCCTATATAAGGGATGGGTTCCATCTTATCTGGGTCTCCGCCATGTGGCTTATGCTCTAGCTCCCAAGAGACATAAAGCTTTTCTGCAGAAGGATCCTATGTGTACCGCGTGGTTCTTGCTTGCGAGACGGTAGCGCGGGACAAGGAGGGAAATTTGGCGAAGGTCTCTAATTCAAACTTTCTCACCACACAATGTCTATCTATGTGTCTCTGCATCTGTTCCCGTCTGCTGCCAGAGGAAGCTTTTCTAAGGATGCCTGGATAAGACATTGATTTATGAGTATAACTAGATATTGTTAGGAATAATTTTATTGTTTTTTTCTTTTAGAGCAGTAGTGTTTGGTTTTTCTCTAAGTCTCTAGGCTATCTACCCTCTGGTTTGTGGTTATCCAGCATCTGTTGTGGGTTCTTTCTCATTAAGTAAGCCTTAGGTTGAATCAGACATTGGTTGTCTACTCTAACAAGTCTCTGTCATTATTTCTCTAGCATAATTTGTAGGTAGAACAGATTGTATGTCAAAGGTTTTGTGACTTAGGATGCCTCTCTGTATGGTGTGAGTATGTTTTATTAGCGTTGATTAATAAAGAAGCTGAATTGCCCTATAGCCAGGCAGAACAACACCAGGCAGGGAATCTAAACAAAAATATGAGAGATAAAGGACAGAGTCAGGGAGATGCCAACAACTGCCAGAGAAGCAAGATGTGACATAACAGGTCATGAGCATTGTTATAAAACACAGAATAGCAGAAATGGGTAAATTTAAGTTGAAAGAGCTAGTTAATAATAACCCTGAGATAATAGGCCAAAAAGTTTGTAATTAATATTAAATCTCGGAGTAGTTATTTGTGAAATGGTTGACAGAGAGAACTGTCTACATATATCAAATGAAATCTCCAGTTACAGTTTTGTGGCTTGGATAATGTCTACATGTCTGCATAGCCTGCAGATTACCTTCCTGCATTAGCAAGACTGTGGAATCTATATGTGGAGGTTCTATGCACGACAAGATCAACTTCTCTATGCTCAATGAGTTGTTTGGGCGTTGACCTCAGCATTATGGCTCTGCTGTCAGGCAACTTTCTGTCTTAGCAGAAGCCTGAGTTGTTTGGGATCTCCATGGAATCCTCTTGGCTAACAACTAAATTGAACAGAATCTAGTCTGGCCACTTCAACCTTGCCCGACAACAAGGAATGTCAAGTTGAAACTGTATCCCCATTTTTAAGAGTTTTCATTAAGATCACCTTCAAAATTCCATAAAGTTTCAACTGCCTGGGTTTCTACCTGCCATGCTGCCCAAATTATATCCCTCTCTCCCTACTTTTGTCCTATACCCTATCATCCACTCACCTGATCCCCAAACTCTAATCCCCACATACCTCCAATCTGCCTTTAAAATCTATTCTAAATCCCTTTCTCAGCAATATTCATGCTTTTTTCCTAGACCCTACTCTTTCCCTAACCTCTCTGGCTCTACAGATGGTAGTCTATCATTTTGGTTATCATTTATTTAATGGCTAATATACTCTTATAAGTGAATAAATACCATATTTATCTTTTTGTATCTGAATTATTTCACTCAGAATGGTTTTTTATAGTTCCATCAATTTTTCTACAAATTTCATGATGTCATCTTTTAAGCTGTTTAGTAAAACTCCATTGTGCAAATTCACCACAATTTTTTCCCATGGTTCTGTTAAGGAACATATAATTTTTTTCCAGTTTCTAGTTGCTAATAAAAAGTTACAATAAGCATGGTTGAGCAACTGCCATTTGTGTGGGATTGGTCATCCTTTGGGTATATGCCCAAGAATGGTATAATTAGAGATACAAGGGATATACCTAAATATAGTAAAGGCAATTTACAGCAAGCCTATATAACTTACATAAAATTAAATGGAGAAAAATGCAAAGAAATTCCACTAAAATCAGGAACACGAAAAGGTTGTTTACTCTTTATGTATTTATTCAATATAGTATTTGAAGTTTTAGCTGGAGTTGTAAGACAAATGAAGAAGACCAATGTGATACCAATGGGAAAGGAAATATTAAAGTTCTATTATTTGTAAATGATATTATACTATATGTAAGAGATCCACAAAAATTTCAGCAGGGCACTTCTGCACCTGATAAATAATTTCAGCAAAGTGGCTGAATACAAGATTAACTAATAAAAACATTAGTACTCATCCAGTATACAAATGACAAATGAACTGACAAAGAAACCAGGGATACAACACGTTTCTCAACAGATACAAATAACATAAAATATATTGCTGGAACTCTAACCAAGTAAATTAAAGACATATATGATAAAAATTTCAAGTCTTTGATGAAAGAAATTGAATAGGATATCAGAAGATGGAAAGTTTTCCCATGCATATGAATCGGCAGGATTGAGATATTAAAAAAGCCATCCTACCAAAAGTAATCTACAGATTCAATACAATCACCATCAAAAGTCCAAGACAATTATTCATAAATCATAAAAGAATAATTCCTAACTTTATAAGAAACAATAAAACCCACAATAGTAAAAATAATCCTGAACAGTGGAAGAACTACTGGATGTATCACTATTAATGATTTCAGGTAGTGCTACAAAACTATAGCAATAAAAACTGCATGTTATTGGCATAAAAACAGATATGATGACAAATGGAGTTGAAGAACCAGACATAAATTTTGTAAGTCATAAAATACATTTTGAAAAGAAAAACAAGCATCATCAACAAATAATGATAATCAAACTGGCTGATTTCATGTAGAAGAATGAAAGTAGATTCATATTTGTCACCCTGCAAAACATATATATCTTAACATCTCCAGGATTTTTATAATTAAGGGGTATTTCATTTTTGCAAAGGCTTTTTCTTCATCTAATGCGATGATCAAGTGTGTACGTATGTTTGTTTGCTTGTTTCTCTCTTTCAGTTTGTTTATATAGTGGGGTATATTTACTTATTTTAGTAAGTTTAACTATCTTTGGGTATCTGGGATGAAGCTTACTTGATCATACTAAATGATATTTTTTAATACTTTCTTTTTTGTATTGAATTACAAGTTATTATGGAGTACTTTTGCATCTATATGCATAAGGAAATTTTGTCTTTATTTCTCTTTCCTTGTTTGGATCTTTATGTCTTTTAGTTATCAGGGAAATTGCAGCCTAATAAATTGAACTGGGAAATGTTCCTTCAGTTTTTATTTTGTGAAAGAGGAATATTGATATCAACTGTTTTATGAAAGTCTGATAGAATTCAGTTGTAAATCTGTTCATGGACTTTATTTATTTACTTGTTTGTTTGTTTGTTTGTTTATTGGCTGGGAAATTTTAACAGCTGCTTCGACTGCACTAGGAGTTATAACTCTGCTTAAAACTCTTTTTCTATTGTTTATCTGGTCTTCATTTAACTTTGGTAAGTGATAGCTATTGACAACATAAGTCTGGGTATGGTGTATAACCATTTTCAGGGAATCAGTGTGTGAGGGTCAATTTGTGATTTGAACTGTAGTAGTGTTTTCTCAAAAACTTGCATGACCTTATATTTAGAGTCTTAGATTGCAGCCTAGCTCAACTGTCCTCACAGAAGCTCCACCAGCAACTGAAGAAAACAAATCCTGAGACCCACAGCCAAACATTAGGTATAGCTCAGGGATCCTGAGGGAGAAGGAGAAAGATTGTAGGGCACAGTGGTGTCAAGGTTATCACAAACAATCCCAAAGAACCAATCTACCAGAGCTCATAAGAGCTCATAGAGACTTAGCCTACAACCATGGAGCCTGCATGGGACTGACCTAGGCCTTCGGCACTTGCTTTATAGTTGTGTAACTTGGTCTTCATGGGAGACTCCTAACTGAGCTAATAAGTTTTGGTAAGTTTACTTAAAGGAAAAAGAGTAGCTCAAAATAGCTGCATCATTGAAAGGCATATCAGTATGGGTGATGGCTTAGATAAGTTGGAAACTGAGAGCTCATTATTCAAGTTGCAGGCAGCTGGGCAGATTGCAGAACATCTCTTCCTGGCATCTCAGTTGGGCTGAGCTTCTTCCAGGCACATTAGCAGCTTCTTCTTTCTTCTTTCTTTCTTTCTGTCTGTCTGTCTGTCTGTCTTTCTGTCTTTCTGTCTTTCTGTCTTGTCTTTCTGTCTTTCTTTCCTTTTTTCTTTCTTTGTTTCTTCCTCTTCCTCTTCCTCTTCCTCTTCTTCTTCTTTCTCTCCACTTCCACCTCCTCCTATTCCTTTTTCTCATCCTCGTCATTCTCATCCTCCTCCTTCTTCCTTCTTTCTTCTTCTTCTTTTCTTTGCTGCTCCCCCTCTTTCTTTTCTTCTCTTTCTTCCTTTCTCTTGGTCTGATCTTGGAGTTTCTCTCAGTACTCCTCTATAGGCTTAGGGTGTAAGTAGCCTGGTGATTCTGGTCATTTTCAGAGACTTCCTGGCATTTTTGTTTGATTAATTTCTGAGTCTTAAAGAGCCTCACTAAAGAATAGAAAATTGTACCTCCTTTAGAATAGTCAGTGTTTTAACGAGATAGCTCCCTACATGAAATATTTTATCTCAAAAAAATTACTACATAACATTGACTCCGAACTGATATAATGGAAACTTTGAAACTTTTGAAAATTGTCTGGGAGGGTGTGTCTGTGTGTCTCTGTATGTTTTACATATAAGACCCTTAAACAAAATTTGACAGTAGTGAACTAAAGATTTGAAAGAAGTTATAACAATAGAGAATTGGAGAACTGTTAGTGAAAACAAATTTTCAGTTGAAGATACAGAGTAAGCTCAAGAAATGCATCTTTTATGCACAGTAAGTTAATATTAGTAAATTATACTCTGAATGTTGGTGAGAATAAATTTTAAGTGTTCTCATCTAAATATGTGAAACATTATCTTATTACCTTTAACCATTTACAAGGTATATACATGTATAGATATACAATAAAATAATATTGCAACAAAATAAACAAATGTACAAAAGCATTTTGTCAGTTAAAAACTATTTATAAAAGGACAATCTGGTAGGCTAATTCATCAGTGTGTTTGAACATCAATTAGAACAATCTATTTAGAAAAAAATATTTTAGAAAAATATCTCTTACTCCTGAAGATAAGATGCTGTGAAGAGTATTGACTGACCTCTGTAGTCTAAATGTAATAGTCAGTTTATAGGCTAAAGAACATCAAGAAGATGGTTGTATTAAGTTGCATCCAGAAATTATTAATCTATTTTAAAATATAGCCTGATAGCTCCAAAAATCTGATCTGAAATATTTCCTTTGGTTAAGTATTTTGAAATTTAGTAAATTGGTGGATGTGATTATTTATATTTATTTGCATCCAAAAAATTAAAGATTGGTATTAGAGGAACTAGGGATAATACAAATTATTTTATATCAGGAAATTTTGTTTCCATAATATTTTATTATCTTTTACAAATTTATTTTCACTTAAAATTATTTTAACAAATTCATAAACGTATAAATACTTTAATGTGGATAAAATGTAATGTTTTGTTGACATTTATACACATAACATAACTTGTCTAAACAATTATTTCTTTAAATAAAAGCTTCATTTATAATTTCTAATATTTTTAAAAATATATAATTCACTGATAGACATAGTCACCATGATATACATGCATTATTCTTGGTCACATGTTAATGTAATTTTGAACTTATTGATTAATACATCTCTTATTGTTTATTATGCCTTTTCTAAATGGCATTTTGGTTTCAGTATGTATGAGGTCAACTTTTAGGTAAGTGTGAGTGAGATTTTGTGGTTCTGGACTTTCTGAGTCTGACCACCCTCATTACCATACCAAACTGCAGTTCCATAACCATCGAATACTAGAAACTCATTGATTGTATGACTGAATAGTAAGTGATAACCAATGCACTGTTTTCCTTCTCTAATCATCAATATATGGGCAAAAGTTTTCCATCTTCTGTACACTGTAAATTTTTCCATAATAAACATTGTTATACAAAATCTTTTTAAACATGAACTTTCTTGATGTGGGATTATACTCTGTATGTGGTGAATAAATTTTATTGGTTGATAAAGAAGTCGCCTTGATCTATGGTGGGGCAGAATATAGCAAAGTGTAAAATTCAAGCAGAGATAGAGAAGGAAAGAAGGTGAAGTCAGGCAGATTCCATGTAGCTGCCAAAGAAGAAAGATACCAGAATTTTACCACAGCCTCATGGCGATATACAGATTAACAGATATTGGTTAATTCAAGATGTAAGAATAAGCTAGGAATACGCCTAAGCCATTGGCCAAACACTGTTGTAAATTATTATAGTTTCTGAGTCATTATTTGGGTCTGGGCAGCGGGGAAAGGAAAGTACAGTATCTATTTACACTTTCTCTTTCAAATATATACCTCCAGAACTAGAATGACGGCACCATGGGCCAATTTATTTATTTTTTTAATTTTTCTTGGAGATCTTCCGTAATTCTTTCCTGTAATGACTGTACTAAGTTGCAGTGACACTAGCACTGTACTGCTTCTGCCTTTTCTGTGTGTTCTTAGTGCGATTTGAGCCTGACAGGTACAGAAACCTAGATAGTGTTATGATTTGAAGAGTATCCCCAGCTGGTTCCTCTGTTGGGAGGTTGTGAAATCTTGGGATCACCAAATTAACTAGAAGGCTTTGCTTGCTGGCGGCAGCACTGTTGGTGAGATCCATTTCTGGTTTGAGTTTAGGCTCTCTGTTTTCAGAATCTCTACTATGTGCACGAGGCTACATCATGTGCTACTTTTGCTGTGGACAGATCAACTTCAGATGACATAAAATGGGCCAATTTCCCTTAATCGCTAATGAAATTATACCTCTAGTGCCCTAACAAGTTTCTATTAGGTATTTTGACATAGTAATGTTAGAAGTAACTAGTCTGCAAAATGTTGGGGTTGATTTACCTAGGTTTACTTTAAGGCCAAACACAATTGTTTTCTTCTGGTCAGCTTGCCTGCCAATGTTAAGTCACTTCTACAGGTTCTGTCTGTGAGCAACAGAGCCAGAGCTAATGTTCACCACGTGGTTTGGTCATTGACCTGCAAGAAAAAACCTAATGCTAATTCCTGTGTTCTTTTGCTCTTAATAGTTTGAATCCTGCTTTCTGCTGTGTCATCCAACACTGGGAAAACACGGTAGACACAGTGACTGCATCACCTGACTCATGGAGTTTTGGTGGCTCAGTTCAAGGGACCTGATTTTGATAAGGATGGCAGAGCGCTTAGTATAGTGGTTTTTTTTTGTCAGCTCTGTAAAGGGATTTTATAAAGCCTGGACTTAAATCCCACTTCCCATCCTTAGCATAAGTTATCTGTTTCAGGATGTCTCCTGGAATTAGATATAGGTGGGGTTGTAGCCTTCAGTCACATATCTGTTCTTTTGGTACAAGCAGAAGATGTCATTTCTGCCTTGACCTCCTTAGTTCTGGTAAAGTTAATTTCACAAATAAATTGCTGAATGAGTTCTACTAGTTCTTACTAATAAAAGCCCAGAGTCAGATACAGGGGAAAATGCTGAGAGATCAGAAAGAGAGACAAAAAAATATAGCCATCTTACCAACATAGTGATATTTTATTTTTGTTTTAATAAATAAAGCTTACCTGAAGATTAAAGAGTAAAACAAAGCCACTAGAGGCCAGGCAGTGCAATTACACAACTTTAATCCCATAATTTGTGAGACAGGCAGATAGGTCTCTGTGACTTCAAGGCTACCCTATGCTGTGCATGATCAATGCAGAAACAGATCCAGGTGATGGTGGTTCACACCTTTAATATCAGTACTAGGCAGTCTGATGCCTTTAATCTGAGCTCTAGAGGAAATATAAAATTGGAGGAGACAGAAGTTCAGGGCTCAGTCTGCAGTTGCCCAGCCTTGGTAGAGGTAAGACTTCTCTAGTGGCTTGACTATATTTTATTTTATGATATTCAGCTTGAACCCCAATATCTGTCTCTGTCTCCCTAATCCTGGGATTAAATGTATACCACTGCGTGGTCTCTAATGGCTTAGTTTGCCCCTCTAATTTTCAGGTAAGCTTTGTTTATTAAACTATAAATAGAATATCACTACAGTGAATAGCTGTTCTATCGCACATTTCTGCAGAAAATCACCCTATACCTTTTCTTGGGCCACCATGGCTATAGCCTTCTAACGACATGCTCCTTCTTAGAAAGTCAGTTTTCTTCAGAAATTCCAGAGGTATGAGTCTTGAACACTGAATCTTCCACTGACAAACTTGAACCAAGAGTTCCTGTGGAAACACTGGGTACCAACATCCTATTCTGATACATGGGACTCCTAGACAAAGTCACAAAAGCACTCTGAGTGCAGACTTTCCCATGGAATTAGACTGTTCTGAAGATAAGGGGTCTGTACAGCAGGGGAAAGTTTGAAACTGGACTTTAAGTGAAGTTTTGGAGCACCTCAGGAAATTTGAGAGTTGATGATAAGGAAACTTCTGAGTTTACAAAAGAGTGACAAGCTAAAATTAGCTCCACATACTATTGAGTGCTAAAAATGCTTGCTGCTGAAATTGTTCAAGCCAATTTGATAACAGTTCAGACATGTCCATTAGCGCACCCACACTTCATATTCAGTTACAATTTGAATTACAGTGCTCCCGTGTGAATTAATGTGAAGAACATTTGAAAGCAACATTTTCATATTTTTCTTTACTTCTGCAAAAATTTTGCATATTACTCTGAAATGTTGCTGTGTCCCCTGAGGGTATCAAAATGCAATGTGGAGCTTCATATGCTCTGTATATTTATTCCTTCCTTATGATGTATCAGAGACTTACATTATTGAACCAGTGAGCAAATTAGTTTGTATATAAAATTCAGAATGTGTCTTTATGTTGAAAACATTGAATCAATATATCATTGGCAAAGATATGTTAATATCACTATTAAAGTACACAATGAGAAAAAAATACATATTGAATAAGTGCTGTAATGTTTTTATGTGTTTTTAAATTTCCATTTAAGAGATGCCTAAACACAAGAAAATGGATATCATATGAATTTCTAAGGGAAGAGAAAATTGATTTTTGTGCAGAAAATAAAACTGTTCCAGATTTTTTTAACAACTGTTTTCATGAACTGAGTATTGGAAAATATTTTCTTAATTTCCGCAAAATGTTTTTTCTTGAGTTTCATGAACATGTTACTACCTCAAATCACAGCTTATACCTGACATGAGCTTTGAAGTGCTTGAAATTAGACCATATTGCTTCATAAACAAATTGATACCTACAAGAAGGTCGACTCTGTGAGTGAAGAATGTAAGTTTAAATCAAATCCTTGTCTGGGGGCACAGAACTAGAATTCTCTTTCTTCCCTTTTTCATCTGTAACAGAGTACTCATATGTACTTGAACTCTTTTGGGAAAATACATTTCTACGAAAATGTCAAAACTAGATACATACTAGATTCTTTACAAGGCTATTGTAAGTGACAAATTCAATGGCTGTTAATAGCATGTAGTTCTTTTGTTATATTTGTTTTTGAAGTGATAGAACATTTACTGCATTAATGTTTTTGTGTTAGATTAATGTTTCTTTGTATGTTAGATATATGTTTAATGATAGAGTTTTATTATGTTGTTTTAATTTTTATTAGGAACACTTGTAAATATAATCAAATAATTGTGTTGAGAATAATTGATTGAGTCCATTTTTATACATTCCTGCAATCACATCTTTGATATAGCTTTATAATGGATGTGTCTCTTCTTCTCTGTTGCATGGGCTTAATAATATGTCTTATTTGGAGATAGTTTGTAAATGAATAATAATAGTCTCAATGTATTTATCTTTATCTTTTTTTCCCAGAAAATGTATATGAACTATATAAAAGTCTGGCTCAATGAGAAAAAAAAAAGACAATTGAATATAAAGTGTCCTGGCTATTTTTCAAGCATAGAGCAACCATTAGAGCAAGGCTAGTTTGTATGGTCTGGTTCAGTTAGTCTACAATCTAGCTTACATTCACTGAGACTCTGATGAACCATAAATCCATGAGAAGCTATGCTTTTTAATATGTTAAATTTTGGGAGATATTTTAAGTTAATAATACCCAAATTCTTCATGTGCTTTCAAATTCTTGGCAAAATTATAAAGCAAAATAATTTTCTAAGAGTATTGATATATCAGAAATATGTACATGTGCAAAAAATAAAATGATTTGCATGATGACAAGGATTTATTTGTTGTGAATGCTTTCTCATTATCAGTATTTATCAAGTAGGAACATTCAGAATATGTTTGCAATTAAATAAGTAGATAAAACAAATGGCCCTTTCAGTTGAACACATTGTTCATGAAATACTATTAATACTTAGAAAGGCACTAAGCGTGCTTCTTCTGAAGTAGAAAAAGTTCTTGGACAGCATTAGTGTAAGTGAGTTTTGCCAGGAGTCATGATACGTGAACCTGATTTTGAAGAATGACAAATGTAAGTGGAGTGGATGAATTTGGTATGTCATTACTTAGATCATTGAGCATAAATTATGTATATAACTTCACATTTCAAATTCAAAGAAATTGCAACATGTACAGTAGATGGCATTTTCTTCTGTTTATTTAAGACCATGATTTTTAATTATCACAGTATATATGACTAAAAAAGTCAAATTTCAGTGTTACAGAAATTGGGTGTCTAAATAAGTAGTATTTCTGCCACAATCATTAATGTTTTACTTTCTTGGATAGACAAAGGTGAGCAAAACACATCTTTGAAAGTACATAAATTTGAGTTTCAATATTGCCCTGTAAATCACAATGAATTTTATGTCATGCTTTTTCAATTTGGACAGCATAATGTCAGAGTTGAGCCAAGGGCAATTTCTTGCCCAGTGGTTAGCTTTGACACATTTAATGCATATTCCATATGAAGGTTCTTCAATGCCCATCATCTTCTTTCAAAGTATATTGATGGTACCAGGATCATGAAATGTCTTATGTTATTAAATTATTTTAAACGAAATATTTTGCAGATCTCGGAAATATTTGAATTTCACCTGTCTAAAACATATGTTTATCTGTAAAAACTACTTAATATTACCACAAGGTTAATTGATTTATGTGACTAAATATCTACCTGAATTTCTTAATTATCCTAAACAATTTCTAGTAGCTTTTCAAGGCCTAGAAATTTAAATAATAATTTTAGATGATCTGCATAGATATAATACCTTAAATAAGAGTAGAAACATATATACAGTATGTTATAACACTACAACAGTATAAATAATCTTATATTTTTACCAATATTAAAAAATTGATACCTATGTAAATATTTGAAACTAGTAATTGCTTTGTAAAAGTAGATCTTATAATATAACTTATTATTCCTTTTCCCCTATATTTTTTTTCTATTTGATTGATAGTAGAGAAAGAAGGACAGAGGAAAAAGAAAGCCAGAAAAAAATCCCTTTATCCAAATACATTGTTGAGTATTCATGATCAAAAACAACTAACCCCATAAGCAGTAACAGACTTCCAAAACCCACTAAATAACCAAAATGAATTCTTAGAAATGTGAGATTGTGTTCTTAGAATTACTTCTTGTATCTGGGGACAACTCCTGTAGAATAGTCCCTTGGTAAACTGTGAAGGTTTGTGCCTGTGATTGGATTAATAAACATTCTGAAGAGGCAAACGGAGAACAGGATAAAGTTAATCAGAAAAGTTATACTAGCAGAATTCTGAGAGACAGAAGGATGGAGACTGGAGTCACAAGCAAATGAGAGAGAAGCAAGATGGGTATGCTGAGAAAAAGTTTTAGTTACACGTCAAAACCTAGATAAGAACTATGGAGCTGGCCGGTGATGGTCACAGCTTTAATCCCAGCACTTCATAGGCAGAAGTTCAGCTCTTGAAAGCCATTCTGTCAAATCTTCTTTATGTTTCTCTATAAAATTATCACATTTAAATCTGTTGACCTGTTGAGTCTCTATAGGCTGTTTCCTCTAACGACAGGAGACATTCTCATTTATTGTTTAAAGTGAGAATACACAAAGTATGGTCAATAATTTACTAAGGGTGCAAAGGAAAAACAAACTCACAAATACACAACTAGGAAGACATCACTGCTGATCCAGCTACCATTGTATTGCCATTCTGCCTAAGGGTTATGTAAACCAATCCTAAATCTTGCTCCTGCCTTGTAATCTCTAAAGAAAGAGTGCAGGACCTCTTCTCCATTTTATCTAGTCACATATCAAGAGAAAACGACACCCATAAACATAGTCATCCCAAATGTCATTGGCCAAAATGGATCAAATTTTCATAGTGCTTGCCTATTTTTTTTTAATTAAGAGGATTCTACCTTATGAATAATCTACCTAATTGTCCTATCCTATCTATCCCTTTTTTTATTCCAAATGAGTTTCCTAAATCTAGTGTTTATTGCTCACACCCCAACCCTATAAAAACTAATAGCCAATCTCTGCAGATGACATTATAGGAGACATTCTCATTTATTATTTAATCTTCTGTGCCTAAAATACAGGTACATATCTAACTTTCAACACATATTTTGGATTGAATGAATAGGTGACATTAACTGATAATATTATTAAAACACTACTTAGATTGTGTTTCCTAAAATAGAAGTTTAAAAATTTTATGCATACCACAATAGACAGAATAAGATGTGAAACAAATTATTTGTTTTGACCTATTACAAAATGTTTTAAAGTTTTTTATGTATCATTTGTGTACATTTTGTGTTTTAATCAGCTTGTACTTATATCGGGGCTTAGAGTCCAAAGTCAAATTGCCTGCTGATTCAGGTTCTGGGCAATAAATTTCTGATAACCCAAAAATGGCCAACATGTTATGTCTTTGCATGCATTATCTTGATTCATTAAGTTAAGAGGGATAAAAAAAGGAATGCAGCTCCCTCTTTTTATTAAGTCACAAGCACATGACCATTGAGAAACTCATGCTCATCACTTCATCTAACTCTAATTTAATTCCAAACTCCCTATTTTCAAATATTATTGCTTTGAATATTAAGATGTCAGGATATGATTTTAGAAGGTAGGTCAACTTGTTACAAGGTTCTAAAAGTTTTCATTATTTTATTTTAGTTTTGTAAAAGTAAAAAATGATTTCATAAGGTTTTTGTGTAAAACCTTAGTAACAAGCATGTCTATTAAATTATTGCCTTAATTTCTACATTATGTATTACATAATTTCAATGTTCATGATTATGGCAACTCTTAATTCTCATATTTTAATTTAAGGAACATTTAAAACATTAAAGTAATTAAAATTTTATTTCTATTGCATTGGCATTCCCTAAATGGTAATAATTTCATGTTTTAAAAATTGAGAGGAACTATTTATTATATAGCTGACAATCTGCAGGTGAGCCATTCATGAGAATTATGAAGACTAGACTATCTGCTTGATTCATTTTATTCTTCACCACTTAATCAGACTTTCATAACCAGAATCAAGTCTTAAGCAGAATTAAATTCCATTAATCCTTTCAGAACTATTTTACGGAATGCTAATACAAAAGAATTATCTTAAGAGCATATGAAAACTTAACAAATGTATAAATCAACTTTTCTATGTTATCAGTGCTTCTTTAAAAACAATATAATTTATTCCCTGGATTCATAAAATTAAGCTCAATACAATATCAGTCAAAACCAAAAAATCAAAAATACCTTTCTTTTAAATGAAGAACTATGTTGTGGCTATCTCAGTGCTCTGTAAAATAAATTGTTTGCTGTCATTATCTTTTCAATCTCTTTATTTATGTTCATTGTGAATGGACATGTAAACTTATAATTTCAATGAGATATTAATTTAATGAAAAATGTAACTAAGTAACAAAATTTATGAGAAAATGCTACTAGCATCAAAAAAGGGACTTCCAAATCTAATATTCTATTTAAGAAATGAGCTTTTAAAATTTCTATTCCAGCTTTATTTGAAATATAGTTATATAAAACCCCTTCCCCAATGTAGCACATCTCCTGGCTTCCATTGAGAGGTCAGCACATCTTTAGAAAATAAATAGGTTGGTTTAATTCAGAAGTTTTTTCCATTATTCAAAGCCTCTCTGCTGCTGTTTTTCCTTTCTCGTTAGAATTAAGAAAATTCAAGGTTAAAAAAGCATTATGCAATCAATTTTTTGGGGGGTATCTTTTGTCCCTTTCTGTTTGTTCAGCATATCCTTTATAGTACAATTTGATCTTTCTATAACTGCCTGACTTGTAGGATTATTTGATATACCTGTAATGTATTGTATATTATAATAAGCAAAAAAGCTTTTCATTTTCTTATACATATGCTGAACAATTGTCTGTCTTTATTTGTGCAGGTATACCCATGATGGCCATAACTTCCAATAAATGTGTTGAATACCAAATCAGCTTGGGGCAGTTGCACATTGAAAACCTGAATACGTGTCTATGGTGTGGTGTACATATTTTAATTTACCAAATTCCATAAAGTGGAACACATCCATCTGCCAGATTTCATTCCTTTGAGTACCCTATGGGTTACTCCCTGCAGGCAACTGTGTTTGATTATAGAAAGAACAAGTAGGACATCTCTTTATAATGTCCTTAGCTTGTTGCCATGTAATGGAAAACTCTTTCTTTAAGCCTTCACTATTGACGTGATGTTTTTAATGAAATTCTGAGGCCTGTGACATGCTTCCAATCAATAATTGGTCAATTTCAGCATTACCTTGTGTTAGAGGATCAGGTAGACTGGTATGGGACTGGATGTGTGTTATATACATTGGATAAAGCCTATTCCTAATTATGTCCTGTACCTAGATAAAAAATAAAGTCAACCCTGTGTCATTTGGTATGAATTCAGCAGTTTCAATATGCAAGATAACTCTTTCTGCATATTGTGAATCTGTAACTATATTAAGAGTTTCCTTACAATCCCTTACCACCATAAGAATTTCATAAAATTCTGCCTTCTGGGCAGAATTATAAGGGCTTTGTTCCACGTTACTCAATTCTTCCTATTCATAACCTGCTTCCCCTGATTTATTTGCATCAGTATAAAGTGTCTGGGCTCCAGTTATTGGAGAATTATGTATAATTCTAGGAAGAATCCAAGAAGTTCTCTTTATAAGGTTAAGTCTATCACTTTTGGGATAGTCGCTGTTAATTTCTCCCAAAAAATTAGCACAAGCTCTTTGCCATGGTTCATTATCTTCCCATAACATTCTTATTTCCTCAGTAGTAAAAGGCACTATAATTTCTGCTGGGTCTATACCTGCTAGTTGACAAAGTCTCACTTTATATTTTATAATTAATTCAGAGACTTTTTCCACATAAGTTTTCAATTTTTTACTTGGTTTATTAGATATAAATATTTACTCTAAAATAATATCCTCCCTCTGCATTAAAATCGCTGTAGGAGAAATTCTGGAATGTAGTATGACTAGGATGGAACTAAGATTCGGGTTCCCCCTATCCACATGTGCCTCCTATAATTTTTCATCAATCATTGTCAGTTCCTTTTCTGCTTTAGCTGTCAATTTTCTGGGACTATTCAAATCTTTATCACCATCTAAGATTTTGTTTAAATGAACTCTTAGATCAGGTGTTATCCCAAAAGCTGATCATAGACTGGAAATGTCTCCTAACAATCTTTGGAAGTCATTAAGAATCTGTAGTCAGTCTCTTGTGCCTTTTGCTTTCGAATTTTCTCTAACTGTATTCTGTAACCTAGGTAATTAATAGGATCTCCTCTTTGAATCTTTAAGGGGCAATTTGTAATCCCCATCTAGGCAATACTTTCTTTACTTCTTCAAACATACTTTCCAAAGTATCTTTATTTGAATCAGATAGTAAAATGTCATCCATGTGTTGATAAATTATGGACTTGGGAAATTGCTTACGAATTATTTCCAATGGCTTATTAACAAAATATTGGCACAATGTGGGACTATTGAGCATCCCCTGTGGGAGGACAGTCCATTGATATCTCCTAGTAGGCTGAGAATTATTATAAGTAGGCACTGTGAAGGCAAATTTTTCTCTATCCTTTTCTTGTAAAAGTTTAAAGAAAATACAATATTTCAAATCAATAACTATAAGAGACCATCCTCTTGATAATAGAGAAGGCAACAGAATTCCAGATTGTAGCAGACCTATAGGTTGAATTACCTTGTTGACAGCTCTTAGATCTGTCACCATTCTCCATTTACCAGATTTCTTTTTTTTACAACCAACACAGGAGAATTCCAAGGACTGGTTGATTTTTCAATATGGTTAGCATCTAGTTGCTCTTGTACCAGCTGTTCCAAAACCTGTAATTTATCTTCAGCTAGAGGCCACTGCTTGATCCATATTGGCTTCTCAGTTAGCTATTTTAAAGGTAGGGCTGTTGGTACTTCTAAAGGTTTGCTATTTGCTGTATGTTCTTGTACAGCCTGAATGGCTGGTGACCTTTTCCCATAATATCTCATTATATCCTTCCCAGAATTGTGAATTCCTGGAACTACAGGAATGTTAATCTTAGTATTCCATTACTGTAATAGGTCACGGCCCCATAAATTTATTGCAATGTTGGCTATATATGGCCTTAGTCTTCCTATTTGCCCATCAGGCCCTATGCATTCAACCCATCTTGTGCTTTGTTTTACAAGAGATAGGGTTCCAGTTCCCAGGAACTGAACATCTACCTCTTGAAGAGGTCAATTCGGATGCCAAGATTCTGGAGTAATGATACTTACATCTGCACCTGTGTCTAATAAGCCTTCAACAAAAATGCCATTTATATAGACTCTTAGCTTTGGTCTTTGATCATTAGTAGAAGTCTGCCAAAATATACGTTTACTCTGTCATACTGAATTTTTTGACTCATTCTCCACATGTAATTCATCATTTAGACCAGTATTACTCTTTATGGCAGACATTGGATTTTTCAAGATGGTATTGGGTTGCCTTGTCTGTCTGTTGTTGACCTGCATTCGTTGGACCAATGTCGACCTTCACTGCATCTCCTACATATACCTGAAGGCTGCAGTCTCCTACTTTTGTCTTTCCCAGAGGAGATATTATTCCAAGAAATTCTTAGCATGCAATCCCTTTTCAGATGTCCTAATTTGCCACAATTAAAACACCTGGTAGTTTGATGTTTCCTTATAGCTTTGGAAATCGCTTCTCTGACCCAAGATTCATCATTATAGCTAAACGTTTCAACATTCATCGTATGCTGAATCCATTCATCCATAGGTGCTGATTTAGACCCTAAAAGCCCAATTATCTTTTTGCATTCTGTATTTGCATTTTCAAAAACTAGAGATTCAAGAAGTATTCGTCTAGCTTCTGGGTCTGTTACCATTATGTCCAGACCCTTAATTAATCTTTGCACAAAGTCAATAAAGGGTTCTCTCTGTCCCTGCCTAACCCTGGTATATGATTCGACCCTTTTTGCTGGATGTTGTATTCTATTCAAAGCATTCAAGGCTGCTTTGTGACATAAAGACAGTACTTCTTCATCATAAAGAGCTTGGACCTGTGGATCAGCATATGCTCCTACACCAAGAATTTGATCTTGGGAAACCTCCACACCTTTTGCTCTTCCTTGTTGTTCCGTATGTTTGGATTCTTCTCTGAAATAAATTCCAAACATCAAGGAAGGTCCATCATCTAAAACTGCAGACACCAACTGAGAGAAATCATAGGCTGTAGCTCTGACATTAGAAGCCCAAGTCCTTATCATTTCCTTTATAAATGCAGAGTGCAAGCCATAATTAATGACAGCTTGCTTAATTTCTTTTAAATCATTCATTGCTATTGGCATTCATCTAGCTTCTTCAACTCTCTTTGAGCCTTTAGAAGTTGATGCTTTGTCAATATAAATTACAGGGTATGTTGTTAGAACCCTGGGAAAGCCAGTTCAAACAGCTGGTGGTGGCACTGTATCCTGTCCTTGTGCCTTCTTACTCTGTTCATCAGCTCCAATAATTTCTTCAGTCATTTCAAATCTTTTTATCCTTGTCTCTCTTAAATCCTGAATCTCCTGACATACATGTATTTCTAGAGATTTCACTAAGGTATCAGTTTTTTGTTTCCCATTCTGGAGGTACATTCTATCTGTTACCTTATCAAAACTTTGTGCTAATATCTGAACGTCAAATTCAACAACCTGAACCCTTTCAGGTAACTTGCTAGTACCCTTGGATATGGAGTCAATTTTTTCTATCATAGTATCAACTTGTTCAGATAACTGCTATTTTCAATAATTTTAATTCTTTCAACTAGTTGTTCATTATTAGTCCATAAAAATTGTATCTTTCTTAATGATTGAATATGGAAAAGAAAACTAAAACCTAGTAACAAGTAAATTAATGTGTCGCCATCGTCATATAATCCTTGCATGACATAATCCATTATATTAGTAAATAAAGCAGTAAAATTTGCATTGGAAATGAAAGCTGCCATATTACCTATTATCCAGTAGGTGGTGCTGTTGCCAAGTCACGACTAGAACCACTGCAAAGATGATGGAAACGGACTCCTGTTTCAGCGTCTGCCTTAGTATTTATTAAAAACTAGGAAATATAATTTGCTAAACAAAGAAAATGTAATTAAATGAATTCCATACACGAAACCAGAAACTCAGAATACAGGGGTAGAGAAGAACAACCCACGTGACTGAGTCGCACCAAGGGGTTGCAGCTTTTGGCAACCACTTGCATTCTGATTCATGCCACTCAAGCGCTGCACTTGCAAGGGAGATTTAAAAACAACTCAGAAAAGACAAACCAGGTGGGCAGAGACTGTCCTGAGCCTGTGGAGCTCGGGAGATGTGGAATTTAAATTCACATGGGGGCTTGAAGTCAATCTGAAGCGTGTAATGAGAAAATATAAATAATTGCAGCAAGAAAATCCACTGTATGATAGTTTATATTGAACTGCTGGCTCCACACACAGGGCACAGATTGCAGCTGAGGGAGGCCTCATGCCTAGCCAAGCTGGCAGCAGGCAGCTGAGTGGAGGGAAAGGGGAGTTCTACAACCAAACCTTGGGTGCCAGATGAAGGCATAAGTTAAAACAATCCCACACCAGTTTGGAATTATGATTAATAGAATAGTTTTTTATTCAAAGGGAGAAAAACTTATAGATTACCATCCCAGACAATACCCCCTCTGTGCAATCAAGAAAGGAGTATAGGAGCCGGAAGCAGAGATGGAAGCCAGAGAGAGAATGGAGGACAGCTGCTGCTTTTTTGAATAGAGAGAGTCCACTCCCCAATGGACTGGTATCTCAGTGGCTATTGGCTGAAGGAGCAGAATGAGCTCCCGCAGTGCTTCCCATCCCCCCCTCAAGTCCTATCAGCAGTCAGGATTCCATGCCTGTGGGAAGTCCAAGGTCCTCCCCCCATGATCCAGGTCTAGAAAGGTAAGCATCCAAACACACTAGGCTTCCACAAAGCCAGTTCATACAGTAGAATCAAAACCCAGTGCCATTGTCCTTGGCTTCTCAGTCAGCTTTCATTGTCAGCCACATCCAGAGAATACGGTTTGATCACATGCTCCATCTGTCCCAGTCCAGCTGGCCTTGGTGAGCTCCCATTAGATCAGCCCTACCTTCTCAGTAGGTGGACACACTACTCGTGGTCCTGATTTCCTTGCTCATGTTCTGCCTCCTTCTGCTCCTCATTTGGACCTTGGGAGCTCAGTCCAGTGCTCCAATGTGAGTCTCTCTCTCTGTCTCCATCCATCTCTGGATGAAAGTTTCTATGGTGATATGTAAGATATTTATCAGTATGGCTATAAGATAAGGACAGTTCAGGCACTCTCTCTTCTGCTGCCAAAAGAACAAGCTGAGAACATCTCCTTGGACACCTGGGAAGCCCTCTAGAGTCAAGTCTCTTGCCAACCCTTAAAATGGCTCCCTTAATTAAGATATCTACTTCCCTGCTCCCATATCTACCCTTCCTCCATCCCAACCATCCCATTTCCCCAAGCTCTTCCAATCCTCCTCTTCTCCCTTCTCTCTTCCCATTCCCCTTAACCTCATTCAGCACCCATCTCCGTGCTCCCAGCTTTTGCCTGGCAATCTTGTCTACTTCCAATATCCATGAGGATAACTGTATGACTTTTTGGGGTTCACCTTCTTATTTAGTCTTTCAAGGATCACAAATTATAGGCTCAATGTCCTTTATTTATGACTAGAATCCACTTAAGAGTGATTCCATACCATATTCCTCTTTTTGGGTCTGAGTTATCTCACTCAGTAAAGTATTTTCTGTTTCCATCCATTTGCAAGCAACATTCAAGATGTCATTGTTTTTTACTGCTAAATAAAACTCTAAAGTGTATATGTGCCACACCTTCTTTATCCATTCTCCTATCGAGGTGAACCTAGGTTGTTTCCAGGTTCTGGCTATTACAAATAGTTCTGCTATAAGCATGGTTGAACAGATGCTTTTGTAGTATGATTGGGCACCTCTTGAAGAGTGGAATTGCTGGGTCATGAGGTAGGTTGACTCCCAGTTTCCTGATAAACTGTCACACTGATTTCCAAAGTGGTTGCAAAAGTTTGCATTCCTACCAACAGTGGATGAGTGTTCCCCTTACTCCACATCTTCTCCAGTATGGACTATCATTGGTTTTTTTTTTATTTTAGCCATTCTGAGAGGTGTAATATGGTATCTCAAAGTTGTTTTGATTTGCATTTCCCTGATTTCTAAGGAATGTAACAATGAAGGGGCCTGTTTGTTTGTGTTTTCTGTGCTGACCAGTTCCCATAGCTGTTTAGCCACAAAGAAAATTACACAAAAATATCTTAGTTATAAAGCTGATTGGCCCATTAGGTCAGGCTTCTTATTAGTTAATGTAACTTATATTAACCATGATTCTGATCTATTATAGCCACCTGGCTCAGTACCTTTTTCAGTGAAGCAGATCACATCCTGCTGCTTCGGTGATCCAGGCAGGAGTGGAAGGAATCAACTTGCTCCTTCCCTGAATTCTACTGTTCTCATTGCATCATTTCTACTTCCTGTCTGGATTTTTCACATGTCCTTAAGTATCTTTTGGCCATTCCTGATGAGAATTCTCTGTTCAGTTCAGTACTCCATTTCTTTTTTTTTAAAGTAATTTTATTAAATTATAAAAGTTTCCATTTACGTCACTCTTCCCAACACCCAACCACTCCCCCCAAATCCCTCTCCTCCTCCCTCTTCGTCCCTAAGGGCAGTCAGGGTTTCCTGCCCTGTGGGAAGTTCAAGTTCCTCTCCCATCCCTCCAGGTCCAGGAAGGTGAGTATCCAAGCAGACTTGATCCCCAAAATCCAGTATATGCAGAGAAAACAAGTCCCAGTGTCATTGTCAATGGCTTTTCAGAAAGACTCCGGGCCAGCCACATTCAGAGAATCCTGCCACATTCAGAGAATCTGGTTGGATCACTTCCTCATTCAGTCGCAGTCCAACTGGCCTTGGTAAACTCTCATTAGATCCGTCCCCTTGTATCAGTGGGTGATAGCATCCCTCACAATCCTTATTTGCTTTTTCATTTTCTTCGTCCTTCTGCTCCTCATTTGGACCTTAGGGGGCTCAGTCCGGTGCTCCAATGTGGGTCTCCCTCTGTATCGCCATCCATCGCCAGATGAAGGATCTATGGTGATAAGCAAAATATTCATCAGTATGGTTATGGGCCAAGGCCGGTTCAGGCACCCTCTCCTCTGTCCAGAGAACAATCTGGGAATCTCACCTTGGACCTGGGATCCCATATATAATCAAGTCTCCTGTAAACCCTAAAATGACTCCCTTAGTTGAAATATATTCTTCCCTGATCCCATATTCAACCTTCCTCCATCCCCTCCGCCCATTCCCGTCAACTGAGCTTTCCCCATTCCTCCCCTACTCCCTTCTCTCTAACCCTCTCCCCTTCCAACAACCCTCCCACACCCCCATGCCCCCGAGGTTACCTGGGACTCTTGACTATTTCCTACCTCCTGGCAGATAGCTAAATAATCTTCATCAGGTTCATCTTCTTATTTAGCTTCTCTAGAATCTCGAATAATAGGCTCAAATACCTTTAATTATGGTTAGAATCCACTTATGAGTGAATACATACCGTGTTCCTCTTTTTGGGTCTGGCTTACCTCACTCAGTAAAGCGTTTTCTATTTCCATCAGTTTCCATGCAAAATTCAAGATGTCATTGTTTTTTACCGCTGAGTAAAACTCTAATGTGTATATGTTCCACACCTTTTTTTAACCATTCTTCTATTGAGGGGCACCTAGGCTGTTTCCAGGTTCTGGCTATTACAAATAGTGCTGCTATGAACATAGTAGAACAAATGCTTTTGTAGTATGTTAGGGAATCTCTAGGGTATATTCCCAAGAGTGGAATTGCTGGCTCCTGAGGGAGGTTGACTCCTAGTTTCCTGAGAAACCGCCACACTGATTTCCACAGTGGCTGCACAAGTTTGCATTCCCACCAACAATGGATGAGTGTTCCCCTCACTCCACATCCTCTCCAGCATAGGCTATCGTTGGTGTTTTTGACTTTAGCTATTCTGACAGGTGAAAGATGGTATCTCAAAGTGGTTTTGATTTGCATTTCCCTGATCGCTAAGGAGGTTGAGCACGACCTTAAGTGTCTTCTGGCCATTCGAAGTTCATCTGTTGTGAATTCTCTGTTCAGTTCAGTACCCCATTTTTAAATTGGGTTAATTAGAGTTTTAGTGTCTAGTTTCTTGAGTTCTTTGTATATTTTGGAGATCAGACCTTTGTCTGATGAGGGGTTGGTGAAGATCTTCTCCCAGTCAGAAGGCAGCCTTTTTGTCTTACTGACAGTGTCCTTTGCTTTACAGAAGGTTCTCAGTTTCAGTAGATCCTATTTATTCATTGTTTCTCTTATTGTCTGGGCTACTGGGGTCCTACTTAGAAAGAGGCCTCCTGTGCCTATATCTTGTAGACTACTTCCCACTTTCTCTTCTATCAGGTTCAAATTGGACGGATTAATGTTGATGTCTTTAATCCATTTGGACTTGATTTTTATGCATGGTGATAGATATGGATCTACTTTCATCCTTCTACAGGTTGAAATCCAGTTATGCCAGCACCATTTGTTAAAGATGCTTTCCTTCTTCCATTTTATACCTTTAGCTCCCTTGTCAAAAATTAGGTGCTCATAGGTTTGTGGGTTAATATCCGGGTCTTCTATTCGATTCCAAAGGTCGATTTCTCTGTTCTTATGCCAATACCAAGCTGTTTTCAATACTGTAGCTCTGTAATAGAGTTTGAAGTCAGGGATGGTAATGCCTCCTGAAGTTCCTTTATTGTATAAGATTGTTTTGGCTATCCTGGGTTTTTTGTTTTGCCATATAAACTTGATTATTGTTCTCTCAAGGTCTGTGAAGAAGTTTGATGGTATTTTGATGGGGATTGCATTGAATCTATAGATTGCTTTTGGTAAAATTGTCATTTTTACTATGTTGATTCTCCCAGTCCAAGAGCAGGGGAGGTCTTTCCATTTTCTGGTATCCTCCTCAGTTTCTTTCTTCAAAGACTTAACGTTCTTGTCAAATAGGTCTTTCACTTCCTTGTTTAGAGTAACCCCAAGATATTTTATGCTATTTGTGTCTATCGTGAAAGGTGATGTTTCTCTAATTTCCCTCTCTGCTTCTTTATCCTTTGTTTAAAGGAGGGCAACTGATTTTTTGGAGTTGATCTTGTGTCCTGCCACATTACTAAAGGTGTTTATCAGCTGTAGGAGTTCTTTGGTAGAGTTTTTGGGGTCACTTATGTATATTATCATATCGTCAGCAAATAACAAAAGTTTAACTTCATCCTTTCCAATACGAATCCCCTTGATCTCCTTATGTTGTCTTATTGCTTTTGCTAGAACTTCAAGCACTATATTGAAGAGGTATGGAGAGAGTGGACAGCCTTATCGTGTTCCTGATTTTAGTGGAAAGGCTTTGAGTTTCTCTCCATTCAATTTGATGTTAGCTGTCGGCTTGCTGTATATTGCTTTTATTATATTTAGGTATGATCCTTGTATCCCCAGTCTCTCAAACACCTTTATCATAAATGGGTGTTGAATCTTGTCAAATGCTTTTTAAGCATCCAATGAAATGATCATATGTTTTTTTCTTTCAGTTTATTTATATGATTGATTACATTCATAGATTTGCGTATGTTGAACCATGCCTGCATCTCTGGGATGAAGCCTACTTGATCATAATGGATAATTTTTCTAATGTGTTCCTGGATTCGGTTTGCCAGGATTTTATTGAGAATTTTCGCGTCGATGTTCATGAGTGAGATTGGCCTATAATTCTGTTTCTTGGTTGTGTCTTTGTGTGGTTTTGGTATTAGGGTAACTGTAGCTTCACAAAAGGAGTTTGGCAATGACTCTTCTGTTTCTATTTTGTCAAACACATTAAGGATTATAGGTATTACCTCTTCTTGGAAGTTCTGATAGAATTCTGCATTGAAACCATGTGGTCCAGGACTTTTTTGATAGGCTAGTTTCTGATGACAGCTTCTAATTCCTCACAACTTACAGGTCTATTTAATCTGTTTACCTGATCTTGATTTATTTTTTGTATCTGATACTTATCTAAAAAAGTGTCCATTTCTTTCACATTTTCTCATTGTGTGTGCAACTGCTGTTATATTCAGGAATGCATTGGTACAAGAGACCACTCCGTCATGATTTAAATGCAGATGTATTAATGTTGTAAGTGGAGCGACTGTTTATTGGTTCCTGACTGCACAGTCCCACAATAATCACACAGGATTTATATTATTTAAATCACGGCTTGACCAATTACTAATGCATATTGCTAGCTAGCTCTTACATCTAGATTTTACCCATCTCTATTATTTTATATTTTACCACGATATTTGTGCCCTACTGACAAAGTTCTGGCATCTGTCGCTGGCAGAGCTACATAGCTTCCCCCTGACTTTGCCTCCTTTCTCCTCGCATTCACTTTAGTTTTCCCCACCTAGCTCTGTTCTCCTATATCTCTGCTATAGGCCCAAAGCAGTTCCTTTATTAACCAAGATATTCACAGCTTACAGAGGGGAATCCCTCATCAATTTAACGGTTTTAAAATCTTTTCTCAATATCACATAATCAGGCATGGGATATCTATCATCTATTATTGGTGATAGTAATTTTAGTCTCTTGATTATCTGTTCTTTAAAACTAATAATTTACTCTACAGTCTGTGTAGGATCTTTTTACATCTTATTGCTGTGAAATACCTGATTTCTTATTTCTTATTGAAACTTTCCTCCTCAGTTTGGTAAGCATTGATTGGGATACTTTGCTCACTATAAGGGAGGCAAAATGATTGATTCCACTGTATATCCCCTGCACATTATCAAGAAACCTTCAGCATCCCAATTTTAGAACCAGTCTCTGTTTTCACTTAGCCATTGTTCTATACATGAATGAAAGGGATCAGGATTGTTGCAGGCTTTTTGATTATATTCTTTATTTTTCATGATCCAATTTTTTTGCATGACTGTACTGTAGAGATTGTTGCATTTTCATAAATATTCTCTCAGGCAAAATTAATTTTGATTTTATTTTTGTTCTTTTACCTTTTGGTTCTTTTTAACCAAGATTTAAAATCCAATCTTTTGCCATATACACACAGTTCATATTCAACTTCTCTGAACCATATTCAGATTCTCAAATATACTATTACATTTGAAACCTGATGTATAAAGTAAAATTTCTTGCAGGGTGTAATATGTAAAAATAAGACTTCAGAAAAGATGGTCCTTATTATCAGGATCTCATCCTGTAGGGTCATTTTAATAGCACATAGAGGAAGGATATATATATATATATATATATATATGAACTTTTGTGTGTGACTATAACATATATACTCACATGCGTTCACATGCATGTTTACATACAACATATATAATAAAAATTTTAAACTAATGCCTATACTAAATATATCAGTAGATATTATATTTTGTTTCATTCCATTTGTGTTCATGTCTCTTCTGTGCAAACATTGCTATTATCAACACTTTAACTTTTTAGTTTCATTAAAACATAAAATGTGTTTGAAATTTTGTCTCACCCTCAGAACTCTTCTGTTTTGCCCAATACTTGCTTCTCTCCCTCCCTTTCGTGTCTCTTCATCTTCTTTTTCCTTCTTCTTTTTTCTTAAAAATAGAATTATTTAATATATCATTGAGTTCATTTGTTTTAGATTACTATAATTTTTGTTTCCTTACTGATTGTTTTAAAATTATAAATTTAAACTTGTGCAATATAATTCAAAAATTAAATCTCTAAAATAATCAAAGATCCCAAATGTTTCTCTTCATGATTTACATCCTGTCTTATTCTTTTCAATCTTAGCAGGTGGGCTGGAGAGCTGGCTCAGCAGTTAAGAGCACTGGATACTCTTCCAGAGGTCCTGAGTGTAATTCTCATCACCCACATGGTAGCTCACAACCATCTGTAATGAAGTCTGGTATCCTCTTCTGGCCTAAAAGCATATGTACAGACAGAGCCCTGTATACATAATAAATAAATCTTAAGAAAAAAGAAACACTGTCTCAATCTTGACAGGTGAGCTGCTTAAATTTTTGTTACTTTGAATGAAATACGTGCTGTGCTATAAGAGTGGACGTGGACATGTTTACTTTAAGAAAAGTTTCAGATACTTAAGCTCATTTTTTGGGGGGAGGACATTCTTTGTGAGGAGCATATTCCAGCTGCATTGTCAGAGCTTAAAGTAAACACAATAAGGGCAGAGATGAATTCTGGCCCTATACTTTTTCTTCTTTTATTCTGTCTGTGCTCTGAACCTATGGGATGACAATACTCACAGGCAAAATATATTTTCTTTCATCAGTTTGTTCTCTTTCTGAAATCTTTTACATGCATACTAGAGGTACTTCATCAATGTCCGAGGTATTTCAAAACTCAGTTGAGTTGTCAATCAAGTTCAAATAATCAATAGAAATATTAAAACTCATTGATTTGACGTACATCTTTCTTGTGTTTATTTTATATAATAAATAATATGTTCACTATTCAACCTTTTTTAATGTTTAACTTATTATGCATAGTATATTTAATATAGTAATAAAATAAATGTTATTTTATGTACTAAACTATAATACGCACATATGCATGTGTGTACATATATATTAGTGTGTGTGTACATATATATTAGTGTGGCATCTGTTATTTTACTATTTTTATCACAAACAAATGAGACATGATATCCATTTTTAGACTCATGATGTATTATTCACAGACATGCTTTACAGTCTGCCAATAACCACACTGAAGTTTACTATTAGTTAGTTTGTTGTTCAGTCTGATGCCTGGGAAGTTAGATATTTTAAAATACATTGAGCTTAGATATAAAGAATGTATTGCAGTAACTTTTACATATATGTTTTTAATTATTAGAGATATTTTTAGAAGACCAATTTCATTGTTGGAAATTTGAGTTTAACTACACAATTTATGGACTACATTATCACCTTCTGAAACTCGCATGTTGATAGAGATTGACAAGTATAAGCAGAATATGACCACTTTCAGAGGTCAAATTTTGAAGTGTGATTCAGTTCAAATGAATACATCTGATTTATACTAATAAGAAGAGGAAATACTATGAGAATACCATGAGAAGTCAGTTTCTAGCTAAACACAGTCATCAGATGTTTTGATCTCTTCATTTTGAATTCCAAGAATTCCAAACAATATGAATACAGTAATTTGTATGTTTAAATTATCTAGTCTGTTCTACTATAACTGTGAAATATACAACTTATGAAGTAATATATTTACACATTACCCAACCATATGTATATGAAATATACTATTTTGTATTTCAACAATCCTTTTGTAAACTTAAACTTTTCTCTAAATATACTGAATAGTTTATAATCATTTTTTTCATTTTAAGGGAAGATATGACATTTCAAACAACAATTTACATTGTTGTATGTCTTATTAATTGATTGATGTACACATGTTGAATTGTTTATTTCTATTTCCTGTCAACCCTTTTACAAATTTTTCTTATTTCCTCCTCATGCAAAACATCATTTTATAATATATATTATATATACTGGATGTTATTTAACTGTGTATTTTCTAGCTTTATCTTTTGCACTATATTTCACATGTATTGCTTTGATTTTGTTTCATCACACATGCTCATATTATCATAATATGTATCTGAACTTGAAGAACTTTTACCTATTGCCAGACATAAGAATAATTAGCTTTTAAAATTTTTGATTTTTATATATTTATATATATGATGGGGTTCAACCCACCAAGGCATTTTATTTCTGCCTTCTTAGATAAATGTTTGTACTTACTTTTCTTAAAATTTTGGTTTTATCTGTATAAATTTACAGATAACCTCACAATGAGGTTATTATTTTACATACCAAATAATCATCAATAAATTTCATTCTTTGAATATGAAATGTCCTCTGGTCATGTGTTATATGTGTTGTCATCATGTATGTGGTGGAATGTGGAATGAGGTGGCTACTTTTGGAAGTGGGTTCCAGCTGAAGAGAGTGGGACAAACTTCGAAAGATTAGCCAAGAGCCACAGCTTCCTCTCTACTCTGTTTCTTTCTACCAAAGAGTGAGAAGCTTCAGGCTTATGCTCCTACTATCCTAATTCTTTGACTCATACAATAGGCCTGGACTCAGAGGAACAAAGGACGAGAACTGAGTTCTCTGAAAGTGATTCAGTTGTTTCTTTCAGGTATTTTTCTACCACAACAATCATCTGATGCTAGTACAGATACTCTGGTGAATTTACTGTTTCCTAAGTAAAATCATGCTATTGTTTTGTATTTATTCAAGTCTTTTCATGACTTAGAATGGAGTTTTATGATTGTTTCTGTTTATCTTTTTTTCTGAAAGGTTTTGGGCATTTATTTTAAGTTCAATCTAGTGGTACTCATTTTATTGCTTTAAATGGAGTTTTTTAATACACAAATAATGATTTAATATGTGAATACTCATATTTAGCTTGAAATGGTACATTCTTCTAACTTTATGGATTCTTGAATCATATTAATAAATTTTATTGTACCTTTAGTGTGATATTACATCATCTTCAAGTATAATAATAGTCATGCATCAATGAGCAGAGGTGATACTTGTGAGAAATATAATGTTACGTGATTTTATGTTTGTGTAAGCATCATAAACTATATGTGTCATCATATAGAGGATTAAGCCTACACACAGCTATGCTTTCTTATATATCCAGATTCAAACATTCCCTGCCAACATTATGATCTATTGATTAGAGATCCATGGAGAAGAAGACAATATAGAATTAATTCAAATCAGTAATAAATGCTTCAATCAAGAAAAACAATAAATATAACTTGAGAGAACTATTTTTAGTTAAAGTAAAACTAATAACAATATCGTGTCCATGGTTAATTTTCATATTTTGCTATTTAAATGTAAAAATGTAATTAGAGAAGAAAAATTGGCTGAAAAACTTCAGCAAGGTCACATCTCACAATCCTTCCCAAACAGCTGGTATAACTTGGGTAACTGGGTAACAGTTACCCAGCACTCAAATATATGAGTCTAGATGGACATTCTCATTTAAATCACCACATGCGTTTTAGATAATTAAACAAATATTTGATATTGATAATTATTTTAATTTATCTTGTTTGTAGATTTTTGGTTTTTCACCCACGAAGGGTGCGTTCACCCGCTGATATAAGGAGACTGATCGAATGAGAGCTCACCAAGGCCAGCTGGACTGGGACTGAACAAGCATGTGATCAAACCGGATTCTCTGAATGTGGCTGACATGGGGGTTGTCTGAGAAGCCATTGACAATGGCACTGGGTTTTGTTTAGTCTGCATGGACTGGCTTTTTGGGATCGTGGTCTGTTTGGATGCTCACCTTCCTGGACCTGGAGGGAGGGGGGAGGTACTTGTATTTCCCACAGGGCAGGAATCCCTGACTACTCTTGGGAATGGTGAGAGAGGAGGAGAAGGAGTGGGGGGAGCGGGGAGGGTATTGGGAGGAGGGGAGGAAGTGGAAATTCTTTAAATAAATAAATAAGGAAAAAAAAAAGGAACAACTCGTGGCTGGTGTAGACATGGACCCAAGAGGAGAGCCTATACTGCCATTTTCCTAAGCCAGTGTAATTTCAAGCTGAATTCTTAATACCTGTCCTCATATCCACTAATAAAGACAATTCTCAACCTCAAAAAAAGATATTCATAATAGATGATTAATATCAAATAACTTCTACTTTAGTTGAAAATAGTTTTATATTTTATCATTTTCATGAGCATGTCAAAAATAAATTTTTAATGAGATTATCAGATTCAATATTGACTCAAATTTATTTGTAAGTAATATATATATGAAATTCTAAAATATTGGTTTAAATTTTTTTTGGTTGTTAGTGATCTTAGGACACAGTTTCTAAATATGCTATTTTATCACAAATTCTACATCATACTTACTACATACTTTACATATATAGATTTTTAATCTACTTAGTGTATTAAATACAACTAAAATTGGTGACATGCCAGGTTACAAATGTCTATCAGCTGAGTATTGCCTGTTATAACTCTCAATTTTATTTCAAATTCGTTCTTATAATTGAAGAAAGACAATTAAATGGATCAAAGATAAATGAGGGCATGAATATACACTGAAGAATTATCAAATGTTAGAAATAATTTTTATGGAATTGTTGTAAATTATATTTGATATTCTGAAATATAATTTTCCTTTGATATTGGAAGCATTAGCAAGTATGAATGGTTAATAGAGCTAAGAAAATTGGAAGGACAAAGAGGAAGTTAAACAAAATCAAAATGTTTTGAAAAAGTAGATTAATATAATAATCATTTGTTATTGAGGTGCCCCAACCATTTTTTCTAGAATTTAATGGCTAGTGTTCTGGAAAACAGATGTCAGTTGTGAATTAATTAAATGCCAAGTAGATATTCAATACTTGGAGGCAGGTGAATTAAAAATTACATAATTTGATTCCAGGGAAAGACTGCCAAATTTAAATTTTATTTTTCCTCTATGTATAATACAATACAGAGTGGGTAGGAAAGGAATGTCACAAAATTACAAAAAAAAGTTAAAAATATTACTGAGAGAATCACTATCTTAGAAAGGAAACTCTCATGAATGATATATTTTCTTTCTGAAACTCAGAAGAGCATTGCTGGCCTACAGTATTTTAAACTCTTTTAAAATAGACAAAGTCAGGATGTTCTTCAGCTGAGCTATATCCTGTATGCAACATAGTCACTCCTATCTCAATTGTTATGAGTAAAATAATGGCAATTTTGACATCTTCAGTTACTCTAGAAATTGAAACAGTTTTAGCATTGCTTATCAATGCAGGTAGACTCCAGGGTCAGTTCTTCTCCTCGGAGACAAACTCACAAAGAAATTCAGCAGGTATCATGAACCGGATCTTCATCCTAAGGTCATTTTTAAAAAATAGTAAACATACAAGAATAAGCACGTACTGGCTGGGTTACATTTAGTTCCCTATTCATTAAATGATATTCTTCACGTTTATTGCCTCTCATTACCTTATAACTGTTATACCAAGGGAAAATACATTCCATTTGTGCTAGTTCCATTTTTAGTGTATAACCTCTTAATATTATAAATGAGAACTTGCAAACTCAAAGGCAGGCATGTAATTGACTCTCTCATTTGGTCACATATTGTTCTTCCCAAATCTTTATTTTACTCATTACAGTTCACATTGCCTTTCACCTTATTAATAATAATGTTCTTATGAGATTATGCCCACAATCTCTGGACACACACACACATACACCTATGAAACATCAAAAAGAGAAGTTGACATCTTTTTGCATAAGATCAAAAGAGACAAAATACTCACTGGAAGAAAGCGAGCAACTATTCTCTAATGAAAAAGAAACACCATTGATATCTCTTTTCTTTTTTAAATGACAAATATGAAAATAAACTAAAATCCCTGGAGCAAAAATAATAAAAACATATTTTTATATTACAAGAAAGTTTGCAATCTATTACATGTCTGGAAAATATTATTCATTTGACTTTTCTTGTTTATAGTTTATGTTTTTTTTTAATTACCTCATCTGTCTTTGCTAAGTGTGATACCGTTTTTGTTTCTAACTTATGAAAAACAAAAGGTAAATCTCACCATTACTTGAAAACATGTGTGCAAGAATCTTTGAATATTAAATTTTGATTCTATAACTAGTGCATAGTAAGAACAATGGTAATCACTCCTTGGCTTTGGGACCCTTATTTCCATCACCATTTCCATTTATGGAATAAGAAAAAAAATGTCTATTATACCCTGATCATAGCTCCTCTTGCAGCAGGAGTAGAAACTAACCATCAGCCTATGCATACACATGCATACACATATGTGCATGGCTCACAATTGGTTATAAAAGAAAACCTGGGCAGGGTGGTGGTGGTATAGTCCTTTAATCCTGGCACTGAGGAGGTAGAGGCAGGTGGATCTCTGTCAGTTCAAGGCTAGTCTTGTCTACAAACACTAGTTTCAGGACAGGCACCAAAGAAACACAGAGAAACCCTGTCAAAAAACAAAAGAAAACAACAACAACAACAAAGAAAAACCAAAAATCTACAAATAAGATAAATTAAAATAATTATCAATATCAAATATTTGTTTAATTATCTAAAATGCATGTGTGGTAATTTAAATGAGAATGTCCATCTAGACTCATATATTTGAGTGCTGGGTAACTGTTACCCAGTTACCCAAGTTATGCCAACTGTTTGGGAAGGATTGTGAGATGTGACCTTGCTGAAGAAGGTGTATTATTTAGGTTTCAACAGCCTACACCATTCCCAGTTAGCTCTTTCTGCCTAGTGTTTTCAGATCAGAGACTCCTCTAAGGACAAGGACATGACTTCTTGCTTGTGGTCATATTCCCTGACACGATAGTCATGAACTCGAACCCTCTGAAACTGTAAGCCAATAAACTCTTTCTTTTATAAGTTGGCTGGGCCACTGGTGTTTTAGCACATCAATAGGATAGTTAATTAAGTCAATATCCAATATCAAAATGTTTTTCTTGGATTGTATTATTGTTATCTGCCATAACTGACTGCAAATCATGCTGTCATTTGTGTCCTAATTATGAAGCTGAGGAGATAGTTCACTTGTTAAGACTGCATACTGTTCTTCAAGAGGAACTGGGTCCATTTCCCAGAATCCCTGTCAGAAGGCTTACAGTCACAAGTAACTGTTACTTTAGGGATCAGGTACACCCTTTTGGTATTCAAAAGTACTTGAATACATATACACAGTTACACACAGAAAAATCATATGCATATTATTAAATACTAAATATATGGCAGACTATAATTACACCACAGGTACAGCTGTGCCAGGACTGAGAGGAAACCAGCTGCTAAGCTCCCATCCCCATCATTCACTGTGTTCTTGGATTTGTTCCAACTCTCTGATAAAACATGGTAGAATCTATCTATGTATCTATCTATGTATCTATCTATCTATCTATCCATCCATCCATCCATCTATCCATCCATCCATCGATCTGTCTATTTGATGACAGAGTTTCTGCGTGTAGCCTTAGGTGTCCTGGAACTGGATCTTTAGACTTCTAGTCATTTAACAAAGAAGTATTGGAAAATATACTAATCTAAATATAATTTTACACAATTGGAACATTTGCTTTCTGAGTAATTATTTAAAAGAATTTAAAATTTGTATTTTTGCATTGCTGAGTAAATAAATATCCAGTGCTAAGATTGTATTTTTTTTAATAATTTATAAAAGTTTCCACTTCCGCCCCTCCTCCCAATACCCTCCCACTCCCCCCAATCCCTCTCCTCCTCCCTCTCCAGCCCTAAGAGTAGTCAGAATTTCCTACCCTGTGGGAAGTTCAAGTTCCTCCCCTCTCTCTCCAGGTCTAGGAAGGTGAGCATCCAAAAAGACTAAGATCCCAAAAATCCAGTACATGCAGAGGAAACAAGTCCCAGTGCCATTATCAACGGCTTCTCAGATAGTCCTCGTGCCAGCAACATTCAGAGAATTTGGCCACATTCAGAGAATCCAGTTTGATCACTTGCTCATTCAGTCCCAGTCCAGCTGGCCTTGGTAGAACTCTCAGTAGATCAGTCCCCTTGTATCAGTTGGTGAACGCACTCCTTATGGTCCTGCCTTCCTTGTTCATGTTCTCCCTTCTTTTGCTCCTCATTTGGAACTTGGGGGCTCAGTCCAGTGCTCCAATGTGGGTCTCTGTCTCAATCTCCATCTATCGTCGGGTGAAGGTTCTCTCTGATGCTGCCTTCCTTGCTCACATTCTCCCTCCTTCTGCTTCTCATTTGGACCTAGGGAGTTAAGTCCAGTGTTCCAATGTGTGTCTCTATCTCTATCTCCATCCATCGCCAGATGAAGGTTCTAAGGTGATATGCAAAATATTCATCAGTATGGTTATGGGCCAAGGCCAGTTCAGGCACCCTCTCCTCTGCTGTCCAGGGAACAATCTGGGGATCTCTCCTAGGATCTGGGAATTCCTCTAGAATCAAGTCCCTTGTAAACTCTAAAATGGCTCCCTTAGTTGAGATACATACATCCCTGCTCCCATATCCATTCCCCCACATCCCATTCTCCCAAGCTATCCCCAATCCTCCCCCTCTCTCTTCTCTCTAGCCCTCTCCCCTTATTTCCACTCCTCCACCCTCCATGCACCCAAGTTTGCTGACAATCTTGTCTACTTCCAATATCCAGGAAGATAACTACATAATTTTCTTCAGGTTCACCTTCTTATTTAGCTTCTCTAGGATCACGAATTATAGGCTCAATGATGTTTAATTATGTCTAGAATCCACATATGAGTGAATACATTCCATATTCCTCTTTTTGGGTCTGGGTTACCTCACTCAGTAAAGCGTTTTCTATTTCCATCCATTTACATGCAAAATTGAAGATGTCATTGTTTTTTTACCACTGAGTAAAACTCTAATGTATATATTTTCGACACCTTCTTTAACCATCCTTCTATTGAGGGGCACCTAGGTTGTTTTCAGGTTCTGGTTATTACAAATAGTGCTGCTATGAACATAGTTGAACAAATGCTTTTGTGGTATGATAGGGCATCTCTTGGGTATATTCCCAAGAGTGGAATTGCTGGGTCCTGAGGGAGGTTGACTCCTAGTTTCCTGAGAAACCGCCACACTGATTTCCACAGTGGCTGCACAAGTTTGCATTCCCACCAACAATGGATGAGTGTTCCCCTCACTCCACATCCTTTCCAGCATATGCTATCATTGGTGTTTTTGAGTGTAGCTATTCTGACAGGTGTAAGATGGTTTCTCAAAGTTGTTTTGATTTGCATTTCCCTGATCGCTAAGGAGGTTGAGCATGACCTTAAGTGTCTTCTGGCCATTTGAAGTTCATCTGTTGTGAATTCTCTGTTCAGTTCAGTACCCCATTTTTAAATTGGGTTAATTAGAGATTTAGTGTCTAGTTTCTTGAGTTCTTTGTATATTTTGGAGATCAGACCTTTGTCTGATGAGGGGTTGGTGAAGATCTTCTCCCAGTCGGAAGGTAGCCTTTTTGTCTTATTGACAGTGTCCTTTGCTTTACAGAATCTTCTCAGTTTCAGCAGGTCCCATTTATTCATTGTTTCTCTTATTGTCTGTGCTACTGGGGTTCTACTTATGAAGTGCCCTCCTGTGCCTATATCTTGTAGACTACTTCCCACTTTCTCTTCTATCAGGTTCAAAGTGGACAGATTAATGTTGAGGTATTTAATCCATTTGGACTTGAGTTTTGTGCATGGTGATAGATATGGATCTACTTTCATTCTTCTACAGGTTGACATCCAGTTATGCCAGCACCATTTGTTAAAGATGCTATCCTTCTTCCATTGTATACCTTTAGCTCCCTTGTCGAATATTAGGTGTTCATAGGTTTGTGAGTTAATATCCGGGTCTTCTATTCGATTCCATAGGTTGACTTCTCTGTTCTTATGCCAATACCAAGCTGTTTTCAATACTGTTCCTCTGTAATAGAGTTTGCCATCAGGGAGGGTAATGCTTCCAGAAGTTCCTTTATTGTATAAAATTGTTTGGCTATCCTGGGTTTTTTGTTTTGCCATATAAACTTGATTATTGTTCTCTCAAGGTCTGTGAAGAAGTTTGATGGGATTTTGATGGGGATTGCATTGAATCTACAGATTGCTTTTGGTAAAATTGTCATTTTTACTATGTTGATTCTCCCAGTCCAAGAGCAGGGGAGATCTTTCCATTTTCTGGTATCCTCCTCAGTTTCTTTCTTCAAAGACTTAAAGTTCTTGTCAAATAGGTCTTTCACTTCCTTGTTTAGAGTAACCCCAAGATATATTATGCTATTTGTGTCTATCGTGAAAGGTGATGTTTCTCTGATTTCCCTCTCTGCTTCTTTATCCTTTGTGTATAGGAGGGCAACTGATTTTTTTGGAGTTGATCTTGTATCCTGCCACATTACTAAAGGTGTTTATCAGCTGTAGCAGTTCTTTGGTAGTGTTTTTAGGGTCGCTTATGTACACTATCATATCGTCAGCAAATAATGAAAGTTTAACTTCATACTTTCCAATTTGAATCCCCTTGATCTCCTTATGTTGTCTTATTGCTATTGCTAGAACTTCAAGCACTAAATTGAAGAGGTATGGAGAGAGTGGACAGCCTTATCGTGTTCCTGATTTTAGTGGAAAGGCTTTTGCGTTTCTCTCCATTCAATTTGATGTTAGGTGTCGGCTTGCTGTATATTGCTTTTATTATATTTAGGTATGATCTTTATATCCCCAGTCTCTCCAACACCTTTATCATAAATGGGTGTTGAATCTTGTCAAATGCTTTTTCAGCATCCAATGAAATGATCATATGGTTTTTTTTCTTTCAGTTTTTTTATATTATGGATTACATTGATAGATTTGTTTATGTTGAACCAGCTCTGCATCTCTGGGATGAAGTCTACTTGACCATAATGGATAATTTTTCTAATGTGTTCTTGGATTCGGTTCGCAGGATTTTATTGAGAATTTTCGCGTCGATGTTCATGAGTGAGATTGGCCTGTAATTCTCTTTCTTGGTTGTGTCTTTTTGTGGTTTTTCGTATCAGGGTAACTGTAGCTTCATAAAAGGAGTTTGGCAACGACTCTTCTGTTTCTATATTGTGGAATACATTAAGGAGTATAAGTATTAGCTCTTCCTGGAAGTTCTGGTAGAATTCTGCATTGAAACCATTTGGTCCTGGGCTTTTTTGGTAGGGAGATTTTTGATAACAGCTTCTAATTCTTCACAACTAACAGGTCTATTTAGATTGTTCACCTGTTCTTGGTTCAACTTTGGTATATGGTACTTATCCAAAAAGATGTCCATTTCTTTTACATTTTCCAGCTTTGTGGCATATAAACTTTCATAGTAAGATCTAATGATTCTCTGAATTTCCTCTGTGTCTGTGATTATGTCCCCCTTTTCATTTCTGATCTTATCAATTTGCATGTTCTCTCTCTTCTGTTTCATTAGTTTGGATAGGGGTTTGTCGATCTTGTTGATTTTCTCCAAGAACCAGCTTTTTGATTCATTGATTCTTTGGATTGTTTTCTGTGTTTCTATTTTGTTGATTTCCGCCCTCAGTTTGATTATTTCCAGTCTTCTAGTCCTCCTGGGTGAATCAGCTTCTTTTTTTTCTAGGGCTTTCAAGTGTGCTGTTAAGTCTCCAATGTGTGCTTTCTCTGTTTTCTTTAATTGGGCACTTAGTGCTATGAACTTTCCTTTTAGCACTGCTTTTATAGTGTCCCATAGGTTTGAGTATGTTGTGTCTTTATTTCATTAAATTCAAGGAAGACTTTAATTTCTTTCTTTATTTCTTCCTTGACCCAGGGGTGATTTAATAGTTGACAGTTCAAATTCCATGAGTTTGATGACTTCCTCGGGGTAGCATGGTTGTTGAATGCTAACTTTAATCCATGGTGATCTGACAAGACACGGTGGTTACTAATATTTTTTTGTATCTGTGGAAGTTTGCTTTGTTACCAAGTATGTGGTCAATTTTTTAGAAGGTTCCATGGGCACCAGAGAAGAAGGTATATTCTTTTCTTTTTGGGTGGAATGTTCTGTAGATATCTGTTAAGTCCGTTTGATTCAATACCTCCAATAATTCTCTTATTTCTCTGTTGGATTTCTGTCTGATTGATCTGTCCATTGGTGAGAGAGGTGTGTTGAAGTCTCCTACAATTAGTGTGTGTGGTTTGATGACTGCCTTGAGTTCTAGAAGTGTTTCTTTTACATAAGTGGGTGCCTTTATATTAGGGGCATATATATTCGGGATTGAGACTTCCTCTTGATGAATTGTTCCTGTTATGAATATGAAATGTCCATCTCTATCTCTTCGGATAGATTTTAGTTTGAAGTCAACTTTAATAGATATTAGAATGGCCACACCTGCTTGTTTCTTAGGTCCATTCGCTTGGAAAACCTTTTCTTAGCCCTTTACTCTGAGTAGATGTCTGTCTTTTTGGTTGAGGTGTGTTTCTTGTAAACAGCAGAATGTTGGATCCTGTTTTCATATCCAATCTCTAAGTCTGTGCCTTTTTATAGGTAAATTGAGTCCATTGATATTAAGTGATATTAATGACCAGTGGTTGTTGACTCCGGTCATTTTTTTGGGTAGTAGAATGTATGTGTTTTCCTTCTTTGAGTTGTACTTGTGAAGGGTTGCTAGATGTCTGAGTTATTGTAGGTAGTGTTGGGAATGTTGGATTCTGTGGGTTGTGATTTGTCTTCTAATACTTTCTGTAAGACTGGATTTTTAGCTACGTGTTGCTTAAATTTGTTTTTATCCTGGAATATTTTGTTTTCTCCATTGATAGTGAATGATAGCTTGGCTGGGTATAGTAGTCTGGGTTTGCATCCATATTCTCTTAGTTTCTGCAGTACCTCTATCCAGGACCTTCTGGCTTTCATGGTTTCCATAGAGAAGTCTGGTGTAAGTCTGATAGGTTTACCTTTATAAGTTACTTGATCTTTATCTTTTGCAGCTCTTAATATTCTTTCTTTACTCTGATTGTTTTGTGTTTTGATTATTATATGGCGAGGTGGTGTTCTTTTTTGAACCAGTTTATTCAGTGTTCTGTATGCTTCTTGAGCCTTCATAGGGATATTGTTCTTTAGATTGGTGATGCTTTCTTCTATAATTTTGTTGTATATGTTTTCTGGATCTTGAAATAATCTGAACATTTTGTGTTATAATTATTATATGGCAAGGGGATGTTTTTTTTTGATCAAGTCTATTCAGTGTTCTGTATGCTTCTTGAACCTTCCTAGGAATATTGTTCTTTAGGTTTCGGAAAGTTTTCTTCTATAATTTTGTTGAATATTTTTTTCTGGGCCTTTGATCTGCAATTCTTCTTCTTCTTCTACTCCTATTATTCTTAAATTTGTTTTTTTCATTGTGTCCCAGATTTCTTGAATGTTTTGTCATGAGAATTTGTTGGATTTGCTGTTTTCTTTGATCAGAGCGTTTATTTTCTCTATGGTGTCTTCAGAATCTGAGATTTGTTCTTCTATCTCTTGTATTGTATTGGTTATTCTTGATTCTGTAGTCTCTGTTCATTTACCTAGGTTTTCCATATCCAGCCGGCCCTCGGTTTGTGTTTTCTTCATTACCTCCATTTCAGTTTTCAATTCTTGAACTGTTTCCATTACCTGTTTGTTTGTTTTTTCTTGGTTTCCCAGGGTATCATTCATGGATTTACTCATTTCTTCAAACTTTTTGTTATACTTCTCATCCATTTCTTTACTCATTTCTTCAAACTTTTTGTTATACTTCTCATCCATTTCTTTACTCATTTCTTCAAACTTTTTGTTATACTTCTCATCCAGTTCTTTAAGGGAATTATTCATATCCTGTTTAAGGGACTCTATTGCCTTCATAATGGCAGTTTTTTCCACTTCTTCTGGATTAAGATATTTAAGTCCGTCTACTGTAGGGTCATTGGGATCTGGTGTTTTCATGTTTTTTTTCAGATTGTTGGAGGAGTTCTTGCCTTGTCATCTGCCCATCTCTTCCTTCAAATTGAATTCTATATTGAATCTTCTGATACCGGGTCAGGTTCCCTTGTTGGGCAGGGACCTCACTTACATAAGGCCCACCTGTCCTCATGCAGGCTATTGAAACACAGGAACTGCCTCCTGCCGGGTTGTGCTTACTGTCCAGGCCCATCATGCAAGGTAGCTGAGCTGAGGAAATTTTATGGCCCCAGGGGAAGAGAGGAATAGAGGAAGGTGTACCTGGATGAGAACTAGGTTAGGAGGCTGGAGAGCTTAGCAGAGTGGAGCAAGGTAGCTGAGCTGGGGAAATTTTATGGCCCCAGGGGGAAGGGAGGAATAGAGGAAGGTATACCTGGATGAGAGCTGGGATGGCAAGCGGGAGAGCTTAGCAGGGTGAAGCCACCATTGTAGGGTGATCAGGGAGTCAAGGGAGTCGGGGAAAGTCTGAATTCCTCCTTGATGGGCTTCTGCCATGGGCCAGGAGCAAACTCACCCCTCTGATGTATGTCCGCCAGAGGCTCCGTGCCCCTTGCTGGCCAGGAATGTCGCTGATCTGACACAGGGCCCACCTGTCCTCAGGCAGGCTATTGAAACACAGGAACTACCTCCTGCAGGGTTGTGCTTACCGCCCAGGCCCAGCAAGCAAGGCAGCTGTGCTAGTGAAATTTTATGGCCCCAGAGAGAAGGCAAGATTATATTTTTCTTATTGGCATTGTTAACACCCTGCTTTCAAGAAGAAATTTAAATGAAATGAAAGATTGAATATAATTTAATAACCTTTATTTTGGAATTTCATACAGCTTTTATCCTGAACAATTGCAAAATATTTTATTTGAAATAGAAGCTACAGTTCCAGAACATAAAATTATAAAGCCAAAAATGTCTAAAAATAATAATTGTTTTGATTAAACTGTATTCAAGTAGAATACATATATAAATTTAATTTCAATCATTCAGTCCACACAACATCTGATTAAAATACTTTAAATACATATAAAAATGATTGTGATTATGCCTAGAACAAGTAAATATCAATTTCTTAAGAAGAATTTTTTTCTTGTTTCACTTTAAGTACTTATTTATATCATGTAATATGTCTTTGAGATGATGTGCTTTGGTATGAGATAATTAAATAAAAGCACAACAAAAGTGGTAATTTGCTTTAAGAAATGAGACAAGATGTTTTTCTTTGAGCTATATCTCATATATATATATATATATATACATTTAGTAAAGAACATGTAATAAAATCCCATTAATGACTTCAAAAATCTTTAATTAAAATTTTTAATTTTGTTCTTTGCTACTTTCCAAGAAAACTTTTCAAAAATGCAATCCCAAAAAACTAATAATACAGCACATACATGTATTTATCTATTTTATGTAGTAATGAAAATTAATAAAAATGCACAACTCAACGTTTTGATCAAAATTACATTTATTTCCCTCCCAGTTTTCAGTTCTGTTTCAGTGGTGTGACTACAATGTTTCTCACTTAATTGTCCATTAAGATGATAGCCTTAAATTATAATCTTTATCTATCAATGCATGTATAATATCTTTTAATTCATTCTACTGAGCTGTCAAGATTTTTAATAATTTCCCTTTGTTCTCTGAAAATTTGAGGTATATTGTAGGAAAAACATTATTTCTATGAATACAAAGGTCAAAATTAATAAGGAAAATTGAGATTCTGTCAGTCTTACTCTAGCGTCCTTGTTTTGAGATGAGGCTGCAATTCATGGGGGTCAGTTGAGTATTTCATTTTAAAATGGTCTTAGATGAGTTACAGTGTCAAAGAATAAAATTTGATTTTGATTAAAGTTGCAGAACTCCTTTGATGCATGATTAATAAAAACTCAGAGACAGATATTGGGATTCAACCTGAAGGTCAGAAAAATAAAGCAGCCTGTAACTGGGTCTTACAAAGATCTCAGTTAAAAATGGTTATCCAGTCTCCATGAAACCTTAGAAAGAGACTGTGGCTGAGAGCTGTCTCTTCCCATCTTATATTCCTCTGTAGTTGTGGGATTAATGGAATGTAGGACTATCACATGGTGTTTATGGCAAGATAGTTTGGCTACTTGGATTAAAGGTGTGTGTCATTGCTGCCTTGTCTGTAAGACTAGGAAATGTGACTGTTTTATTTTTATGATCTTCAGGTAAGCTTTATTAAATACAAACAAAATGCCCCTACACTTCTTGTTAATAAGACTATAAATTACTCAAATACAACATATTAATGTTGTTTAGACTGCAGCTTTTTAAACTATTTAACTTACACCATGGACAAAATCAAATATTGGTTTATAATGAACACAATTTTCAGCAGTAATTTTCAATTTTGTTTGATTTATTTGAGTAAAGAACTCTAATTCTGAGGAGTCAGTTAACTGTACCCTCAATATTTATGGAGCTTGCACAATATTTTGAAAAGGAAGGTTCTTGTTACTACTAAAGCATGCTTCACATCAGTGTGCTGTCTTGGTGGTTATGATGCCTGACCTGTTTCTGGCAGCTTACCTATCAAAAAAATCTACTCTACAAACCAGGATATGAATTTACCCATCCATCAACTGATTATGAACTTCAGAGCTTTCAATGTCTTTATCCTTTTGAAAATCTTTGGACACAATTATTTCACTTACAGCCTTCTGAACGAGACACTTTAGTTTTCATGCTTTTTCTCCCTTTCTTGTGCCTTTAAAGTCCAGTATTTGTTGCATGTAAATTTATGAATGAATAATTATCTTATCTTAAACTGTGTAGATTTCCTTCCATTCTATCACTTACTTATTTCTAAGAGAGCTTATACTATTGTCACTGAAACAGTGTCCTGTGGATGAGATTATTTAATGTGACAATAAATAAAAATATCACTTCTTATGCATTTACATGTGCATGTAAATATCACTGTTGGTTCATTTCATCTAATGGGCCTTTCTTTTTTCAATATAAAGTCCTAAGATAAAAGTTGGCAATTACTTGCCCTTTATATATAGCAGCAAGAAAATTTGTGCTATGATTACAATGTTGGCTGTAAAATTTGACAAAAAATGCTTCATAAATATTAATTTTTGGAAATGGGAAATATTATAATCAACATGTAAGTAAAAATTTAGAGAACTGTACAACTACCACACAATTTCTCTAGATAATTATTGTAGTTGATTTTAATGACAATATATAATTTAATTATTTGGTTAAATGTTTCGAGGAAGATTATAAGATACTTGAATATTTTGGAGATATAGTGTTTTCACAGTAAATAACAAGCTATTGGAAAGTGTAATAAACACAACAGGACATATCCTAGAAACAAAATTCAAATTAGAAAGCAAAGCACATCATTAATAGAAAGCTGCAAACTAATAATATTCAACCAGTCAGTTTAAAAAATTTAATTGCTCTCCTTTCAATCAAATATAATACATATACTAATTAGCTATACATTTTAAAAGTTTTTATTGAAAATGATCTTTTTGCACAACCTTACAATGTCTTAATATGATTCAAGCTTATTGTCATACTTCTGTAATCCCATTTGCATAAGAACCATCAGCATAAGGCTCACAGTTTCATGAGCATGGGCAACTTACTGAGACCCAGATTCTTAGTAAAAAAGAAAAAGAAGTTAAAATATATCTTGGTGGAAGAGTACATGTCTTTCATATGGGAGGTCCTGTATTCAATTTCTAGTATAAATAAATAAATAAATAAATAAATAAATAAATAAAATCATTATACTATATTATGTTATCAACAGCTCAATGGAACAACCTATGAAAAGGTCATATTTACCATGTTCATAGGTGTCCACATATTGGCCAACCTCTTCATGTATTTGGCCTAATACATGAATATCTAAATTGACATCCTAAGAGTGAAATCAAACATGATATCTCAAAACAAGAATTTTACATCAAGGTTAAAGCCAAAATAGCAAATTATAATTCATTTTCAAACTTAAGAATATAATATTTTCTTTTTTAATATTTATTTATTTACTTATTATGTATACGATATTCTGTCTGTGTGCATGCCTGCAAGCCAGAAGAGGGCACCAGACCTCATTACAGATGGTTATGAGCCACCATGTGATTGCTGGGAATTGAACTCAGGACCTTTGGAAGAGCACTCAGTGCTTTTCACCTCTGAGCCATCTCTCCAGCCCAGAATATGATGTTTTTTGAAAGGTTTACTTTGCATGGAACAAAAAGCCTATGTTCAAAGATGTGGAAAACATCATGGCAATTTCATCAAATTTACACTGAAAACAATTTTATAAAATTGCATATGAAATACTGCAAAGAAATACTGTTTTTAGTATAAATTTATATCATGCAATTTTTCACAATCACAAAACCTCAAAGACAAGATTAGGAGATATAGAAATCATTAGCCATTTTCCTTATCTTTTGTTTATAAAATATCTGTATAAAAATTCTTACTAAAACTAGAATTATACTTTAAAATTTTGATAAAAGTATGAAGTATTCCCCCATTTTATGGAAGAGTATCTAATTATGAGAACCAGCATACTGAATTACAAAAGAAGAGGAAACCTACTAAACTTAATTTCAGTTTGCTATTATTTGCTAACATTTGATAGTATATTTAAGCTTGAGGCATTTAATTTTTATATTATTTCCTAAAATCATCATTCATTTGCATTTGTTTATAATCATCACATGTTTTGCATCAGAAAAAGAGGATAAAAGTTAATATTTTTAAATGAAGCACCTGGATCATTTTCAATTACATTTCCTCAATTATCAAACTTACTCGACAAGCTTTTAGCTAGTATTAATTACTATATATAGTTCAGTAGGAAACAAACAACAGATGTTTATGAAATATTCTTACAAAGTATACTCAATTTAGATAGTCATCTTCAATTTAATTAATTCAATCATCCCTTCTCAATGTTCCCTTTCTCCCACAGTTCTTCTTTCCTTCCCTCTTTTGCTTTCTTCCTCCTCTACCTTTCTTTTTTCTTTTATATTTTTCTCAGATTGCAAAATAAAATAAACAACATTACCTGAATTATAGAAAACATGTGTGAAGAGGAAAAAATTGTTTCTTGAACTCATTAGTTGAGAAGCAAAACAATCTAAGAATTACCATATATTGCTTTAAGGTCTCAAAATTTTCTCTTCCTACAGATTGCTTAAGAAACTGGTTAAATTAAGCAATTCAAATGAACAGCTTAAGCAAAGTTTCTATTTTTAAAAAAACCTTACACAATATTGAAAAATCTATCTTTAGTCAGAATGTAACATATTCTTTAAAAACATCAAAATTGGATTATTCATATTTCCTAATTTCAAATCTTAAATCTTCACTTTCTTTGAAGAGTGGATTTGGCAAAGCCTACAATCTTTTGTTCAGCGTCCTCCTTCTCTCTGCTAATAATCCTATTTAGAAATAAGAACATCAGTTCATGCAGAGAATTTGGAGGTGAATAATTAGGAAAAATTTACAAAATTATAATTCACAGAATTATAGAAAAAGAAGGTAACTCCTTAACTTGAAGAATAACATTAACAAGTAACTCATAGATAACTTGTTCTTAATGAAAAAAATACTAAGGTTTTTTTTTCGTAAAATAATATATCCAGAAAGAAAAGATTATAAACCTTACTTCTGCTGTTTTTGAACCATGCCTGAAGGTTTTGGCATGGGTAATTAGACATGAAATCAGACTAATAGAAAGTTGGTGGAGGAGTTCCTTCTGTTTGTGTGTTGCTTTTCATTGGGAAATGAATAAAGAAACTACCTTTGCCTAGTTGATAGGGTGGAACTTAGGAAGACAGAGAAGACAGAACTGAATTCTGGGATGAAGAAAGCAGAGTCAGGGAAAAGCCATGAATCCCCTGCCTGAGATCAACACCAGTTAAAATCTTTTTTGGTAAGCCACTGCCATGTGGCAATACACAAATCAATAGAAATGGGTTGAATTAAAACGTAAGAATTAGCCAATAACAGACTAGAGATAATGGACCAAACAGTGTTTTAATGAATAACATTTTCTGTGTGGTTATTTTGAGGCTGAGCTACCCAGGTGGTCAGAATGAACATACGGCCCTCTCCCTGCAACAGAAAGCAACTAAGATTTTAAGTAAAAAATATTTATTTTTGTTAATGGCCTTTACTTTTATATAGGAAATGCTAAAAAAAGACATATGTCATATATAAAAGTTAACATGTGGGATAGTTGACATGGTAGGCTGAGAGATCAATATAAAATGCTAAAATAAAAAACAAAACAAACAAATGAACAAAAAATCAGGAGCATAAGATTCAGAGATAACTAAACAATGAAGAGTTTTTCTTTCTTTTTGAGATTCCCAGAGTTTAATTTTCAACAATCAAATGAGACAGCTTACTTCCACCTGTAACTCCATCTTCAGGGGACCTGACATTCTCTCTTGGCCTTCATGAGCCTTTAGAGAGCATACACATTCATCAATCTTACATCAGGAGATTGAGGGCAGGGATGGGTACAAGAAATTAATCATCACCTTTGGTCATCAACCAATCCTAGCAAGAAAAGCATGTTGTCTAATAATGATTGGGTTAATTTGTTTTTGTTTTCTGATCTTAACAGATTTTCATTAAACTATATGTCTTTCTAAAACTTTAGATTATTTTCTTGGGTATTTTACCTCAAAGCTATTCAATGAAAACATAACCACCAGAATACAAATTTTTTCTTTAGTCTTAGACTAAACAGGCAGAGTTCACTCTCCTGGATAACTTTAAAAATTAGGTATCTTAAACATAGCGGAGCCATCAACCTGACATGTGACTGATTATCTAGTGTGTGTGCTAAGGAACCAATAAATATTTTTGAAAGACACTATTATATTCAACTATATTTCAAACAATACACCCATGATAAGGCTAATATCAATTTATTAATTGTTACAGTTCATAGTAGACCCAATAAATTTTTATCGGTCAAGACATAGTAAAACCACATGAATTCATTTTCATAGCTTATATGCTTCGCTATTTCTTTATTTTCCAGCTTTTCAAAGTATGTTTTCAACTTATTCCCTAGTGGGAGTTTGGATTCTACTGCAGTCTGTTCTTATTTCTAATTTTATTCTTTATGTCTTTTCCCTCAATGTTTGGTTACTTTTTCTGTGGGGGTTCCTTATCTTGTTCATCTTATCAAAGAATCAGCATTTTATTTGATTGACACTACAATTGTTGTTTTTGTCTGAGTTCCATTGTTTCCTGCCACAGTATCCCCTTCTCTAGGATCATTAAGTACATCATTCGATTATTTCTTTGACAGTTTTTGAATAAATATAAGATTTCCTATTAGATCGCATCCCTCGCAGTCCTTATTTCCTTTTTCATTTTCTTCATCCTTCTGCTCCTCATTTGGACCTTGGGGGGCTCAGTGCGGTGCTCCAATGTGGGTCTCCGTTTGTATCGCCATCCATCGTCGGATGAAGGTTCCCTCTGGTCTTGCCTTCTTTGCTCACGTCCTCTTTCCTTCTGTTTCTCCTTTGGACCTAGGGAGTTAAGTCCACTGTTCCATGTGGGTCTCTGTCTCTATCTCCATCCATCGCCAGATGAAGGTTCTATGGTGATAAGCAAACTATTCATCAGTATGGTTATGGGCCTAGGCCGTTTCAGGCACCCTCTCTTCTGTCCAGAGAACAATCTGGGGGATTCCTCCTTGGACCTGGAATCCCATATATAATCAAGTCTCCTGTAAACCCTAAAATGACTCCCTTAGTTGAAATATATTCTTCTCTGATCCCATATCCATCCTTCCTCCCTCTCCCCCATCCCAGTCCACCGAGCTTTCCCCATTCCTCCCCTACTCCCTTCTCTCTAACCCTCTCCCCTTCCAACAACCCTCCAACCCCCCCATGCACACGAGGTTACCTGGGACTCTTGTCTATTTCCAATCTCCAGGCAGATAGCTACATGATTTTCATCAGGTCCACCTTCTTATTTAGCTTCTCTAGGATCATGAATAATAGGCTCAAAGACCTTTAATTATGGTTAGAATCCACATATGAGTGAATACATACCATATTCCTCTTTTTGGGTCTGGCTTACCTCACTCAGTAAAGCGTTTTCTATTTCCATCCATTTGCATGCAAAATTCAAGATGTCATTTTTTTTTTTTTTTTTTTTTTTACCGCTAAAACTCTAATGTATATATTTTCGACACCTTCTTTAACCATCCTTCTATTGAGGGGCACCTAGGTTGTTTCCAGGTTCTGGCTATTACAAATAGTGCTGCTATGAACATAGTTGAACAAATACTTATGTAGTATGATAGGGCATCTCTTGGGTATATTCCCAAGAGTGGAATTGCTGGCTCCTGAGGGAGGTTGACTCCCAGTTTCCTGAGAAACCGCCACACTGATTTCCACAGTGGCTGCACAAGTGCGATCACCCACTGATACAAGGGGACGGATCTAATGAGAGTTTACCAAGGCCAGTTGGACTGGGACTGAACGAGGATGCGATCCAACCAAATTCTCTGAATGTGGCCGGATTCTCTGAATGTGGCTGGCCTGGAGTCGTTCTGAAAAGCCATTGACAATGACACTGGGACTTCTTTCCCCTGCCTATACTGGATTTTTGGGATCAAGTCTGTTTGGATGCTCACCTTCTTGGACCTGGAGGGAGGGGGGAGGAGCTTGAACTACCCACAGGGCAGGAGACCCTGACTGCTATTGGGGATGGAGAGGGAGGAGGGCAGGGAGTTGGGCGAGTGGGAGGATGGTGGGAGGAGGGGCGGAAATGGAAACTTTTATAATTTAATAAAATTACTTTCAAAAAAAAAAAGAACTAGTTGGAAACAAGTCAAGCTAAGGCCAAGCTTTCATAATTATCATAATTAATAAAAAAAGATTTCCTATTAGAAATGCTTTGGTTGTTTTTCAGATTCCTAGAAATTGTGGTATCATTATCACTCTGAAATTTTTTTCTATAATTTCTTCAAAATCATATTGTTATGTGTCGAAACCTCTGAAAACGGTGTTAACATAATTCTTTCAGGCATGGTTGTTATGAATTAAATATGTATTATTTCCCAAATATTCAATACTGACTTGATTGTCCCTAGTTTGACAGCATACCAGAGGACAATGCAAGGTAAACGACTAACTAAAATCTTTCATCTTCCAAAATTATCATCCACATAAAACTGTATATTTCACCGTATATTTCCCACAAGAAGATACTTTTTTTCATTCAAGAAAGAAGCTAAGATCTCTCTTTAAACACCCCAGTTCATATTGGGGGCCTATTTCCTAAATCAAACTAGTCACTTAAATTTATAATATTAATCTCGATTTAAAAGGAGAATAATAGAAGACTATAATATGTCTTAATAAGGTGGGATTCCTCTTTGTGCTGTGATTCACACTGATTAGTAAAGAAACAGCTTTGGGTTTATAGCAGAGCTATAAGGGGCCAGAGCTAGGCTGGTAAAATAAACTGCGTGCTGGGAGAAAGAAGGCAGAGTCAAAGAGAAACCATGAAACCTCCAGAGGGGAAAGACATGAACTGTCAGTTGGAACCTTGCCAGTAGGCCACATACCTCATGGTAAAATATAAAATAATGGAAATGGATTAGTTTAAGAGATAAGAGTGAGTGAGAAGTATGCATAAGCTAATAGGCCAATCAGTAATGTAAATTAATATAGTTTGTGTGTGGTTATTTCAGGGCTGAGCAGCCAGGAGCAAACAAATTGCCTCCTACATTTTAATGTGGAAAATTATATTTAATGTTGCAATGAAAGTTTTGATAACCTTCCATGTGCAGAGAAAAATTCCCATTAGATATTTCTGTAGTTATTCTATTAACATCTTATCAGATCTCAAGATGATGATAGTTACTTTCTCAGGATTTTCTGGTAGAAAAATCCCCATTAGATTTTACAGTGAAGAGAGTAGCAAGCCTGATTCTTTTCTTTGGCACCCTAAATTAGCTTTAAAGCTTTAGTGTGAAAACTCAAAAATTTAGAATATTTCCCTGTTATCAGATCATAAATTAATGTTATGTATGACAAATATCAAATCAAGATCATCAAAACTTGAGTTTCCTGCTTATAAAGAAGAAATAAATTCTCATGTTTCAAGAAGTATTGTTAATTAAGTGAAAAGATGCATGAAAAGAGCTTAAAGCACTCACGTGCCAAACATTTACTGTATGCCAGCAATGTGCCAGGCATCACTAAAGAAACTGAATAACCAGGTAAAAAGTCTCTGTACCAATGAAAGTGGAGTCTAATGAGAATAAACAAAATAAATAAATAAACACTAGTGTTTCATATATGACTATTACTTTGAAATAAATATGGAAAAGTCAACATTCCGAGGCAACAATTACCTTTGCTTATTTGGTAACTTAAAGATGGCTTCTAGGTCAAGGGCAGGTTAATTGATGGCTGGTCAGGAAAAAGACACAGGAGCAGTTACTCCCAATAAAGCTCTTGAGAATAATGACAGAAAGGTCGAAACTCACAGTTCAGAGCTTTGGGTTATAGTTATTGTGCTTATTTAGATGTTGTGAATAGTTCTGGTAATGTTGAGTGGAACACACTTTGACATACAATCTAAAGAGCTTTTTATAGAGTGAATTACTGTTCTTCTCTAAGAGAAATTAAATTGTAGATAATCACTTGAAACTGAGAAGAACTATTGGACTATCCATATAGGGAATAAAAGTAATGAAAAGATTATATGCCAAAATATATGTTGTTTATTCTAAGCATCTTTTCAGAATAATAATGAAGTTCATTATTGCTAAATACCTTGAGTTTAGCAACTATTGAAGCCAAGAGGCAGTTAAATCAGAGTTTATGTTTTACCAGGTTGTTATGAGGAGCATAGCAGAACAAAAGACAGTTGGGGGTGAAAGCAATTGGCAGATGATATTATGTGTGGGGTAGAGAAAAGAGTTCCTAGGAAAATGAGGCAATATTAATTCGTGGTGATTCAGCTAGTTAAATAGTGTTACTAATGTAAAGCTTTTGTTTGTGAAGCTGTAGATCTTTTTTACCTTACTGTAACCTGAGTACTCCTGAGGCTGAAGCCGCGAGTCAAGAATTTGAGACCAGTCTTGGATATACAGTGAGATCTTGTCTCAAATAAAACAAAAGTAACATGGAAAAAAACTTCACTGAATTATGTCTGCTGGAAAGACTCAGAGTGTTATCTAACAGATGGGATGTTGAAATTGAGATGTTTCAAAGTATAACAAGATTTTGGAAGTGAATAGAATAATGAAAATAAATATTAGCAGGAACCTTTGAACAAGTTATACCATACAAGTGAAAAAAAAAAACCAGCAGTAAAAAAGTAGCTCCAAATGGCATTCCTAAAATGACATCTCATTTCTTTCTGCACCGTCTGCTCATAGACAAATGGTAAACCTGAAGACAAAAACTCTTGTGATCAACACTGAGAGTCAAATGAGCCTTTGCATTTTTTTGTTTTAGTTCAATCTTTAAACATATAAGAAAAAAATCTGACTTTAGAAATTGTGAACAAGATGATTCCCAAAAATTTTCTCCTATGTTTCTCTTGATAGAACCAGGCTTGGGTCTGGGGTAAGAATATTCATATGTTGATAGGTTCAGGTAACCAGTTGTTCAACCAAGAACAACAGCAATCAGAGTCATTTCAACACTAAGAGCTCTAAGAAGAGGAAAGTCTCTTGAGGGCCATACACCCAGCTATCTTGTTTCCTTTCAACTTTTCCTATGAAGAGGAATAAACTCATATTCTAAGAAGATCAGAGCATAAAGATAAAAGGCTCTCTTGTCAGAAAATCCATCTCATCTTAGAATGTCATATAAGAAAAATTCACAGGAAGTAACCAGTATCACACTTTCCAAATGTTTTCTTCCATATACTCAGCATCTATGACTCACCGACCAGACAGTGATAATATAACCAGAGAGAAATCATGGAGGTATAGGAGATACAAGGTAAGTTTTATATACTCATTTACAAAAAATAATAACATAGTTGGGAGAAATTCTGCAGCAGTTTATAAAAATAATTTTGATTATTGAATTTAAAAAAAGATGGTCTCGATCCAGATGAGTGAGATGGAGATACATGTAAAGTAAACATGGCAAGAACATATCAGTGTGCCACAGAACAGCATTCTGTCAAAGGAATGACAATTTGTCAGCCCCCATTTTATTAGTCAAAAGCAAATCACTAGTTCAGTGTCTACTCAAGGTCACTTCTCATTACTGTTGCCCAATCAATTATGCCATGTCTGCCACAATAAAATGCTCTTTTATAAACTTTTGCAGGCACTGTATTTCAAAATCACCGAAGGAAAATGTATGTGAAACTATACAGTTTGAATCCATGGTTTACATTTAATTAGACTTTACATTCTAAATGAGTAAGAACTGAACTGTGTGTAATGTGTTCAGTGTAATGTTTAAGCATATTTTATTAAAGCTTTACATTTGTATTAATGTATGCTGTTAAAATATTTTCATTTTAAAGAATCAAGCCCATCATGCTTTTAATATTAGAGACAGAAGGTTCTTATAATTTGGTGATAAACAAATTTCAAAACCCTTAGAATATAGATTATTTTTCAATATAAGGATGATCCAAAGGTCAAGAAAATTGTGCAGAAAAATCCTATGATGATGAATAAATAGTAAAAGAATTGCTTGAAGTTAGCAAAGTAAGTTTATGTAGAGAGAAATTAATGACTATAAAAATGCCATGGTGGACATATGTATGAAAATCTCAGTACTGCTCTTTGCTTTTTCTCACTTATAACTTTATTTCTTGAGAAGTTCAAAAACCATCACAGGTGTTGTATGCGGTATCACTTAGCATAGAGAAAAAATGGGCAACTTTATAATTTGTCAACACACTCAAATGCATTAAGGATTGAATGCTGTTTCCCCACAACACTTTCTGCACAACTCAGACACTAGTTGCTTTTATGAGCTTAACCAATAAATCTAGAGCAAACGTGAGGGCATTTTATAGCCAGGGCCAGCATGAACCAGGGCCAGACACAAAAGTTGGCACAAAAAGAACAACAGAAAAAAAAGAGAATAAAGAAAAAGCAGTCGGACAGTGGTGTTGCGTGGTGTCTTTAATCTTAAAACTTATGAGTTCAAGGTCATTCTGGTATACAAGAGCTATTTTGAAGAAAGGCACAAAAGTGAAACAGAGAAACCCTGTCTTGAAAAACAAACAAATAAACAAAACAAAACAAAGGCAAATGATGAAGGAAGACTTTAGTGCTTGCAATATGAGAGTAAAGTGTCTAGGAGAGAATAAATGATTCCAGGAGAAAAGATGCCCTGAGATTTTGTTATTGCCTTTTTAGTCCCAAATTAGTCATAAATTCTGATTTTGCAGAATGTTATGTATGTACTCACATTTGTGTCCTACATATTAGAGATGAGACCATGTGGAATCACTTAATCAATTAATACAATATTAAAGTGTTTGAAATTCTCAATAATATAAAAAGGCACACATGAAAGTCAGTTGAACACAGAGCTCAAAAAAGCAAGCATAAAAGGTTAGAAAATGTTTTTAGCTATTATAAAAATAAAACAGACATATTGTATGTTATAAAAATAGAAAAAGAGTAGGGTATAGAGATTAAAATAAACATGGTGATATATAAAGATGCAAGAAAGTATAAACACTTTCTTCTAAAATAACATAAAATTGGCTTGACAGGTGGCTCAGGAGTTTGAAGCACTGGTATACAGGCCTGCGGACCCCAGTGCAGTACCCAAATGCCACAAGGTGGCAGGAGAGAATTGACATCAGAAAGTTGTGAGTTGTTCTGTGACTTTCAAACACACACACACACACACACACACACACACACACACACACACACGAACATAGAAAATGAATGAATGACTAAATTCATAAATGAATGGGGTTTGTTTTATTTGTTAAGTTGGTCCAGAGAGATGCCTTAACAGTTAAGCACATTCACCTTTCTTCTAAAGAACTCTAGTTCAATTGTCAGAATTCATATGCTATCTCACAACCATCTGCAACTCATACAAAAGAAAAAATACATGAAAAAATTCAGTGATTCAGTAACTATAGAAATGACACACACAAACCAGTTTGTTACATATATGTGTTACAACATACACATATAAAAACATCCTTATATATGTAAAACCATATAAAATACATTAGAAATATGTATATTATATATATATATATACAGTGACATAAAATGCAATATAAATTTATTTATTTATATCTATAAACTCTTGAGGAGCCTCATCTCTCTTCTTCTTTTCTCCCCTCCTTTGCTCTCCTCCCTCCCTCTTCTCTACTCTCACTTTTTGTACTCTCCCATCCTCCTCTTTCTCTGCCAGAGCACAACCTCAGCTTTCTCCCATGAAGTTCAATGTGCAGTTTTTTTCAAAATAAAGTAAAATAAGTTTTTGATTTTAATATGTATGGGGAGGGGTAATTGTAACACATTTTTTAGCTTGATTCCATTTCACTAAAGTATGCAAACACACACACACACACAGAGAGAGAGAGAGAGAGAGAGAGAGAGAGAGAGAGAGAGAGAGAGAGAGAGAACAGATGTCTTATTATCTTGCATCTCTCCCAAGACACTTACATTGATCAGTCAGTCCTACCTACCTGTTTCTGCCTCCCCTGAACTGTGGTTGCAATTGTACTATCATCTTTGGACATGTGTTCTGGGCATTGATCTAGTCCATAGTCTTATTTGTTTATTATGTACCTGATTCCTTCTAAAATGTCTGGGTAGGTTCAAATATTTTTCAATACTATAAACAAGAAACAGCAGAAATGTGAGCATTATCTAAGCCTAACTGTAGAAAACTATGGTACATGACACATGAAACTGAATCATGGAAGTTTCTTCCAGCTACCAGTCATAGCAGATAGAATGTAATATAATGTTGTATAAAAGCACCTGAATTATCCTAATTTATCAAATAATACAACAATGTTTTTTGCTAAAATGTGGAAAATTAGAAATTAAAATTAACTAAATATACCATTTTTTACATGTGTTTCAGAAAAATCATATGAAAAAGCGTTTGTAGCAAGAAGAGTCCTAATACCTTTGACATTTCTCATCTTTTATATTTCCTTACAGGTTACTAAAAAGGTAGTTTTACCAATATTAAATGGAAGTAAATTATACCATGTTTATCTTTTGTACTAATCACGTTTTGTTTTTACTACAAACATAGTGATTGGTATGTTGAGTTTGGAAACAAGTTAACAAATATCTTTTTTGTTGTTTTTAGTTTTTGTTTTGTTTTGAATGAAAGAAAAGCTTTTTCAAATTTTTTCTTTTATAGAAAATAGATTCATGTCTCATGCAATATTTCCTGATTATACTTTATCTACATTCTACTCATGGCAGTTCATCCCATCTTCCCCTCCCCTATGGATACACCCCTTTCCTGTCTGTCATTAGAAAAGAACAGGATTATGATATATAGCAAACAAACATGACAGAATAAGATATGATCACGTAAAGTAAAAATTTTCACGTCATGATCAAGACTGATCAAGGCAAATCAAAGGAAGGAAAAGAGTCCCAAGGGAAGACACAAGAATTAGTCCCACTTGTTTATATGCTCTGGTGTCCCATAAATAAACAAGGCTGAAAGTTATAGTATATATGCAGAGTATTTGGGTTAGACCCTTGTAGATACTGTGTTAGCTATGAACATTGCTTAGTTGATTCAGAAGGCCTTGCTTTCCTGATGCCTCGCATTCTCTCTGGCTCTTACACTCTTTTCACCACCTTTTCCATGTGTTTTTCTAATATATGAGGGAACTGATTTGATGGAGACACCCTATTTAGAGTTGTTGTTCAAAGGACTCTCTCTGTATTATGTCTGACTGAAGGTTTTTGCATTTACTTCCATCTGCTTCTGGAGGAAGCTTCTTTTATGATGACCGAACACGGCACTGATCTATGAGTGTAGAAGAATAACATTAGGAGTCATTTTATTGATCAATAGTATTTAGTTTTACCCTAGGTTTCTGTACTCTCTAATCTCTAGTTCGTGATTACTCAAATAGTGTTCGGTATGGATTTTGTCTCATGCAGCGGACCTAAAGTCAAATCAGACATTGGTTGACCACACCTGCAAGTCTCTGTCACTATTGCCCAAGCATATCCTGCTGTCTGCACAAATTGAAGTTCGAAAATTTTTCTGTCTGGGTTGGTTAATGTTTCACTCTTGGTAATCTGAAGAGTACCTTCTTTCAAAGACACTAGAATGTAGAGGTGAAGACTCCATGTAGACAATATCTCACATTTTCCATGTTCACAGATCTGTGTGTATGTTGTCCTTGGCAATAGGGTTCAGCTGTGAGTTTGTGGAGAACAAGCAATTGTCTGAACATCAGTCTGGGTGGCCTGGATATTTTCATGGAACCCCCTTGGCCGAGACCTCAGTTGAATGCAACCCAATATTGCTATTTATTGGAAGCCTTGTTTGGTGGTTAGAGATGGCCAGTTGATAATACATTGCCCACTTGTTAAGAGACATCATTAGGATCCCCTTCAGAAAACTTAGGAATTTTCCATTGTAGTAGATTTCCATATTGTTCCTCAAATCTCCCTAATTCTTATCTCTCCTTCCCATTCCCACCTCATCCTCTAGTTCCAGGCCCCATCCACCACTATTACTCCTATAAAATCTCTTCTAACTCCCTCTTTCAGGGAGGTGCATACGCTCCCCCTCTCCTGCCCACTACCTGTATTGTGTCATAAGTTTTTTTAGATTTATTGTTTTCTGTAACTATATCCATTTATTCAACTGTACCTTCAATGCCTGAAAATCTTACCTCCATTTCTTGTATTCTGTTGTTGAAATTTACCTCTGTAATTCTTGTTCAAATTCCTAAATTTTTAAATTCCGTAATTCCCTCAAATTGTGTTTTCTTTATTGCTTCTTCTATTTTCAGGTTTTGAACTGTTTTATCTCTTTTCTTCAACTGTGAGTTTATATTTTCCTGCTCTTATTTAAGGGATGTATTCATTTCCTCTATGAGAACCGTATTCACCTTTTAAGGTTTTCCTGTTCTTCAGATCTGTAAGAATATTCAGGATGAGTTTGGGGGAGAAGGTTTTTAGGATCTTCTATGGGTGGGGTAGGAAGGAAAGGGAGACACAGCATGGTTTCTGCTACAGAGCTGAGTATAAGACTGGGGCATTGGATCTGGAGGAGCAGAGGAATTGTGTCTCCACCTTCAGTCTACTTATTGTCCTCAATAGATGGCAGTTTCAAGGAACCTGGACGCCGTAAACTTTAGCAGGGATAGTTAGAATTTCAAATATGAAGCATAGTTTTGAAAAATGATATTGATAGCTATACTTTTAACTATCTGACTGATGATAGAAATTGTTCTGTAAAAGCCTCGTTGAGAGGAAAAAAAAAACAAGCTTGTATTTCTCATTTATTTGTTTTGATTTGAGACAGGATTTCTCTGTATAACAGTCCTAAATGTCCCAGAACTAGCTCTTGTAGACCAGGCTGGCCTCGAACTCACAGAGATTTTCCTGACTCTGCTTCCCAAGTTATAGGAATACAGGCATGGGATATAAAATATGTTAAATTTTTCCCTCCCTCTTCTGGTATTTTCTAATGATATCTGATCATTTTTCAGCCATGTTGAAATAGTTATAATTTGTTCTTTAGATTTGTTTTTATTAGTCGCTTCTATTTCTGGATAAGCAGACATTTGACATTCAAAGAAGTTCTTAAAAAGTTATTTTTTTACCATTACAAAAGGGGAAAATGTTAATATTTTATAATAAAAATGGATATATCTACCAAAATTATACAAAAATAAATAAGTAAATGCAATAAATTGCTCTCAATTATATGTTTTAAAAGTAGAAATGCAGAAAGAATTGTGAATTACTTTATATTGCATGAATCTTGTATTGAACATTATCATTGTATTTATATGTATGTTACTAAAGGGCATGCAGTAAACTAAGTAACAGAATAATATATAAAGCAAACGAAATGGTTACAAAACAATATAACCAAAACATATATTATGCTCTGAATTATGTTCTCTTTTATTTTTCAACTTTTATTGTATATTTTAAGCAAGGTATTTATGTTATTTTCAATGAAAACTTTATTTTTGCATTGCATCACACTTTCAAGAAAAGTATTAATGAGATTAAAACAGTTAAACATTATCAATAACCTATCTTTTCATTAGCAGTACAAAGTTTAGAATTCCATATTTCATAATAATTTATTACTTAAGTTAGATTTTACACCTTCAATAACAGGCTCCAGGAGTCATAATCTTTTGCAAAAAAATCCCAAGACTATAAACCATATTTCCATAATTATACTAATGAAGTTGTTTTCTAATGCATTTAACCTTAAATCAAGTTTTTACTAAAAGATGACTTCATTTAAGGGCGATTTTTCATAGCTGCAGGCAATTCATAGAAAATTATTTGATTTAGCCAAAATTTAAATTGAATATGAGACCTTGTAATTTTCTTTTTCCCATATGTCTTGGAAATTCCTTTTTATATACACTATTTAAAATGCAAGGAAGGAAATCTAGAAGTACTCTAGAACAAATCACAACAACATTTTTTTCCTTAAAGTTTGGCAACTATTAATTTTGTGTTTCTGTATATCTTGCTCTAGAAGTGCTATTATTCTGAACCGCCAAGTCAAATTACATTCTGTTGTATTCAGAAATCATTATGATTAATGGAGTGGAATTTTTAGACTCTGAGTAACTAGGAATGTATTATGGGCATATTGTTCAGCAAAGAAAACCACGGGAAGAATTTCAACTTGTGTTCTTTATTTGGACACTTTATTTTTTCAATCCAAGTAGGAAGTCATATGAAATAGATATTTCTCTTTCTTGTTGTATTTTTTCTCTACCATGGATTAGTTGGTCCCAAAACTAGGAAATTTCCAGTTTTAATAAATAAGTGATATAGTGGCAATAATGAGGAAAATGTGATTCCATAGCCATTAAAATGTGTTCTGATGTCTGATTTCTTTAAATTTTTTTAAAGGATAAACTTTCAGAAATTATGGATATGGACTATTGTGTTATTCCCTTCCTTTACAAGGACAAATATCTGTAATACATAATTTGAAGAAAGCCATAGTTTCAGAGGTTGTGATCTATTGTCTACTAACTTCATTTTTGTGGGACTGATGAGGCAGATAGAGGGCATAGGAAAGTACATTTGTTCATATCAGGACAAACAGAGAGGGGAAGAGGGGGAGGGAGAGAATGAGGGAGGAGAAAAAGGATGTAGAGCAGGAGAGGGAGCAGGAAGAGGAGGGGGCGAGACAGAGGGAGAGAAAGATGGAGGAGCATGCTGACTATAGACATGATTGCTTCCTGAGAGTTACTTCAACCATGCTTATTCATCTATCAACTCAGATGAATTTACAGACTAAATGACATCTCATGAAACATTCACCTCTTGATGATGCCAGCAGCTGAAGAGAATTAAGACTCAGCACCTGAGTGAATCTTTGTGAGCAGTGTTTTCTCTTCAATCTAGGACATCTTGAAACCAGGGAAGGCAAAGGGAAATCTGTAGATTAACTGACACAGTAAAGATGATAGAGAAACCCCTTGAACACAGTTGTGTAACTGCAATAAAAAAAGCACTTGAGTAAATTGAGTACATTTAAAAAATTTAAAAGGAAGAAAAATGAAAGAATTTAAACAAACTGAGGGGAGTGTTGTTTCTATTCGCATCAGTGAGAGACACAAATCTACAGCCGCTCTAGTAACAGACACCTGAGAGCATAGTGCATGACACTGCAAATGTTTCCTTTTCATTTTCTTTTTTTCCTTACAGAACAAAACTTTGTTTAATAAACAGGGATCTTGATAGACTAGAGACTTAGGTCTGGATTTGTCTAAGTGAAGATATTATGTATGACCTTTGAAAAGTGTTGGGATTTTTTATTACTTTATAAATAATACTAATCAAAATTTCCACTTCCTGACATCCTCCCACTTCCCTCCCTCTCCCTCACACACCCTTGCCCCCATCCTCTCCAGTCCTAAGAGAGGGCAAGGTACCCTGCCCTGTGAAAAGTCCAAGGCCCTCCCCACTACTAGCCTTAGGAAGGTATGCATCCAAATAGAATAGGATCTCCAAAGTGCCATTATCATTGGCCCCTCAGTCTGCCCTAAATGTCAGCCACATTCAGAGGGTCCAGTTTGATCCCATGTTCATTTATTCCCAGTCTTGCTGGAGTTGGTGAGCTCCCATTAGCTCAGGCACACTGTCAACCCCTCGTGGTCTTGACTTCCTTGCTCATATTCGCCCTCCTTCCGTTATTCAACTGGACCTTGGAAGCTCATTCCAGTGCTCCAATGTGGGTCTCTGTCTCTATCTACATGTATTGCCGGATGTAGGTTCTATGGTGATATTCAAGATAGTCATCAGTGTGACTACGCGACAAGGCCAGTTCAGAAACCGTCTCCTCCACTGCCCAGGGTCCTAGCTGGGATCATCCCCGTGGACTCCTGGGAACCCTTCCAGAGCCAAGCCTCTTGCCAACCCCAAAATGGCTCCCTCAATTAAGATATCTCCTTCGCTGCTTCCACATCCGTCCTTCCTTCATCTCATTCCTTACATCCCACTCTCACAAGCTCACCAAAAACTTAAAGGAGACGGATATGGCAAAGTTGTTAAAGTGTTCGTGTTGTAAGTGTAGGTATGTAGGTTGAGACCACACCATTCACATGGTATGAGTAGAAGCCTAATCTGTACTCACAGTGATTAGGACACCGAAATAGATGATTTCCGTGGCTCGTTGCCAACCAGCCTAGCAAATGATGGGCTGAAGACTGACTCATTGGAAGACCTTGTTTTATAAAATAAGTTAGAGACCAACAGAAGAAGACAGTCAATGTTGACCACTGGCCTTTACCTCAAAGTTCTCACACACATTCATACAGATATAAACAAGTATATTACACACACACACACACACACACACACACACACACACACACACACAACACATCTGAGAATTTAAGAAATTATGCTAAAATCCTGGACATAGCACAGAATGCCTGGAAAGATGACTAAATGTTTAAGTTTATGGGATGTTCTTCCAGAAGCCCCTGGTACATTACCAGCACGTAACTAGCTGCTCACAACTCCAATTTTAAGGTATCCATTACAATCTTCTGGCTTCCACAGGAACCGGGCAATCAAATCGTGGACAAGGATACCTGTAGGCAAAACATACGTACTCAAGAAATAGGTGAATAATAACAGTAAAACGGACATCTAACTAAAGAAAGAACTATAATTAACATTTCCCAGAGCATAATTTGGAGATTTGAATAATAAGGTGAGCAATAAATTGTCACTAACAATTGTCAACAGGCTGATACTGAGACAGCTAAATTCAGTTACTTTTGATAAGAAATATAACACTGACAGAGGGGATTATTATTACTTCACTCCTGTAGTAATAGTAAAGAGACATTGTTATTTCTACACACCTAAGCTCTTTCATGCTAGTCCACAGGACATACACAACAGTGAGACTATAGACCAGAGGAGACAAAAGAGAGAATAAGACAAAAACTATACATATATCAAAGGTATTGATGAGAAACTGATATTGCTGGTCATCTATCTGACCATCTGTGGTCATGGGGATTTAACTCAAAATCTCACATATTCCAGGCAGACACTGTACCACGGAGCTGTATCCTGAGCACAGCATATCAAGCATACTTTTAATTTTATAGTGCATGCATATATGTAGTCATGTAAATGTATATTAGTACTTTGAGAATTTAACACTTTGAGTTTTGAACATTTTCCCAACCCTTTTACCCAATTAAGTGAAGAAAAAAATGTGTTTTAAGAATTGAACACAGGTATGATAAATTCTATGTTAACATTATTTGCTTAATAAGGATAACAATCTACTAAGACAGAGACAAAAAAGTTCAGAAAACCAAACACAAATAAGAAATATTTTATTTACTGGTAAAATATTTAAATACACATAATTTCTAGTGGATAGTTTTAATTCCTTACTTCTTTCTATTCCAAATATCCACAAATCAAAAAAAAAATAAAGAAAAAAAGATGACATGGTCTCTAGCAATCTACATAAATTCTCAAGAATAGGTGTCTCTGAGTGAAATGACCCTATTCTGTAATTCCTTTTCTCTACAGTCCAAGGTAGGAGGACACTCAATTCACTATAATAATACTGGTGGTGATGAAAGCCAAGCTTTTGCGTATCTGAGATAAAAGAGAAATTCCTTCACTGTCCTTTATCTTCTCAAGTTAATATCAGCCTAGAAATATTTTACATACGTGAATTATTCTAAAATATGACATAGGTATTATTAAAGACAAAGTATGTTCAACATACAGAGATAAAACTCTGAAAGTTCTGAAAAGTAAACATTAGCATATATTCTTTAAAGGTAAATATGAGGGAAAAAGAATGGATTTGCAGTTTTTCCTCAATATTTCTATCAAGTGAAGTGATCTATCTTTTTGCATCCACAGATTTCTTCTTTCCTAAATACTGTATCTGTAAAGTAGCTTTTATCTCTTCAAAAACCTAGGAAATCATCTCTCTCTCATAGTAGATTCCACTTCACTCCTGTAGTCATAGTAAAGAGACATTATTATTTCTACACACAATAAAATATTGATCAACTGAAAGTCTATTATCTGGAGACTTTAGATATATAATTTAGATTGTGATAATTTTTTAAAAAATTAAATATATATTTTAGGATTATTTCTATGTCTATTTTTCTGTCAACATGTACTCATGAATGCAAGTGTCCACAAATGTCCCAGAAAACAGATGCCCCTGCAACTTAATTTAGAAGAAGCTGTAAGCCACCTAGGGTAGTTTTTTTTATTATATATATATATTTTTAAAAAAATCCAAATTTCCATTCCCTCCCCTCCTCCCATTTCCTCCACACACCCTCCTACCTGGGGTAGTTGGTTTAAAACCAATATCTGGTCCTCTAGAAGAGCAAAAAGGGCTCTTAGCCTCTAACATATCTCATCTGTACTAGGATAATCTTTATTTTATTCATTAAGAAATTTTACTCTAAAGCACAATCATCAGTGAGAATAGAGTTCACCGACTCATTTGAACTCATTAAATCATCACTTGATGAATGTCATCATTGTCATTATTCATTTGTATATAGCACTTTGGCTAAATCACAGTATATTCAAGCACATTTTAATATTTTTCAAATATTGGTAGTTTTAGTTTTGCCTTCCTGTCAGATTTTATGTTTTCTCACCAGTATTTACCAAGAAAAAATCATTGTATATTTGTTGTACATAATATATTTTAGGCAATTTAAGATTACCTTTTAATATCTATCATCAATTACTCTGTCCTCTGTGTATCGAATTATCTGTGTATCTGTCTTTCTATCCAACCACCTGTGTATATTTTTAGTGCCATATATGACCCAGGTATTTGTGATTTTATAATGCATGCTTATTAATTAATGAGGAGCATGATACAGGATTACAGTTTCAATAGTATTTATAGAGATAAAGTTCACAATTGCCACCCTGGCTTATATTTCCTATTTCATGATGATGGAGCTTTTGGGATCCGTTTTTGGCAATTTTTCCTTTTATTTCCATTGCTAGCATCCCTTATGTCATCTTCTATATGCTCCAAGATATCATATCAAGAACATGACTGTTACATGGCCGTTTAGGGTCTACAGACCATAATATGGGGAGTGTAGGAAATTATTTGATAGGAGTTGTTTCACTTTCTGTTTACAGGAAGTACTATTTATTTTCAATCAGGGGTATTGGAAACACCTTAAGATGTCAAATGATATGTCTCCATCTGCTTAGTGGTGTAAATAAACACTCCTAATGTGAACAGTTCATGGTAAGTCTTCAGTAAACTGATTTCTCTACATCTCATCTCTGAAAAATCTTCAGTGATCCTGTGATTTAGGAACTTTAATTAACTTTATTTTATAAATGAGAAATCTGGGAGTCAATGTTATAATTAACTTTCTTCAAATCATAAGGCAAACGTATGTGTGATCTATGATTCCCATTCAAGCACTGTGATTCAGGAACCCTTGTTTAAGCCACTACCTGACCCTGCTTCCAGATATTTCTTTTGCAATGTCCCCTTGGAAACATATACAACAGTAACTTACAGCATGATATTTTGCTGATAAGTTTTATGGCAAGTTTTGTGTCATGTTTTAGTACAGTGACACCCTCAGGAGCAGTTATGTCTTCTAGTACCATTTTTTTCTCTGTATTAAATGGCTCTTATACTCTATAGACTACGTTACTAATCTTGGACTATTTTTAAAAACTTAAAACTATTCCAGAATAAGTTATTTGCTTTAGATTTCCCAAAATATGACTCATACAATAGCTATCCCCAAGAAATGTCCAGTAAATTAAAAAATAAACTTCTGCCACACTATCATAAGAAATGTTGTAACTCTAGTTGTAACGTGTTTTAATGGTATGCAAATGTTCTTTTTATTCTATATCTAAGGAGTATATTTTAGTTGTCAACAAATACACAGTGCATCTTATGTACATTAAAAAACGCTTGAAAATATTGTTGAAAACTTGTGTGTTCATTTCTTTTTACTTCTTCCTCCTTATTTGCATGATTAATGGCTGTTCTGATTGGACTATACACTTTATGTACATTTTCTTATATAAAACATACTCAGTGAAGCAGTGCAGCTGCTTTCTTTGATCCTTTTTAATCATTCTGTGATATTTATGTGCATTGGTAGAATTTACATTTATCACATTGCTTCATATTCATATGAAGTTTGATATTATTCATTTATGTATATATGTAGACTGTGTTTATATTATCCCAGTCATGTAATTTTATATTACAACAGCATCTTGTTTAACATACTTCAGTTATTTATTTTTATGCATGCACAAATATTTCAGTGTTATATTGCTGAATCCTATAGTATATTAGTTGTTTTATTAAAAATTTATAAAAATACTAGATGTTTATAATAGCTTAAGCTATATTTATTTTCTCTCACTGGCTGTAATTAATATACTTTGTGTGTGTGTTTAATTGTTTATGTGCTGTGTGTGTCTGATACTTTGAGTATTTCTCATGCAGAAAGTCAGAATAAGAGAGCTAGTATCCTGTTCTTTCACTGTCTGACCTAATCCTTCAGACAGGATCCATCGCAAGACTCAATAATTTTCTTCTCTCTTTATTTCTCAGAGCACTGGATCTACAGTTATGTGTTGACATGCTTACTTTTATACATTGATGCTGGGATTTGAATTCAGGTTCTGATGTACAAGCCCCCCAACACTCCCAACAGCACCCTGGATTTACATTTTACAAATAGTTACTTGATATTTCAATAGAACATTCAGTGATCTGGTCTATGAATGACCCCTGATTGAGTCCACATTAACAGAATTCCACTAAATCTTTTTAGATAATCCTTCAGATTTAGTCCACACAAAATACTTAAAAATTAGATGTTTATCCTCCTGCAGATTTTTGTACAAACTCTACTTGGTTTAATTAAACAAAAACCTGGAGTCAGATATTAGAGGGTGAAAACTGAAGATTAGAGAAGAAAAGCAACTGGCTATGAGAGTTCTTACCTCTTTGAAGGCTCAGATGAATAGGCAAATTCTGTTTCTATGAATACTCTAACTAAATTAATGCAATGAGCTCCTGTCTCCTCCTGTCTTATATTGCTCTCTCTGCCCAGTTATATCACTTCCTGCCACCTTCCTAGTGCTGAAAATAAAGGCATGTGATGCCCAGTTACTGGAATTAAAGGTGTGAGACATCACTGCCTAGTTCTGTGTAGGCTGTAGATCAGGGTGGACTTGAATTCACAGAAATTCATCTGCCTCTGCCTTCCTCTGCTTTCCCAGGGCTGGGATTAAGTGTGCATACCACCACTTCCTGACCTTTTTGGCCAACTAGTGGCTATGGCTTAGCTCTGTACCCTGATCTTCAGACAAGCAGATGATATTTTAATTGCCATTTAAATGTTCCTTAATATAAACTTTATTTAATTGTTGTAAATTAGGATTGGGAATATATTTCTATAGTACTCTCAAACTTCAGTAATGTTTATGATTTTTATTATTACAACTCTGTTATATAATTAGAGACTTTAATGTCTGTATATTTATAGGTAATGAAGGATATTTGATTATGAATATAATAATCAACTACAAAGTAATGAATATTTAAGAACGTATAGCATTTTATTATGTATTCAGGATTCTTGTGTACTTTTCCTTTAAATGTATTTCACACATTTTTTAAATTAATTAATTAATTAATTAATTTGTTTATTTATAAAAATTTCCACTTCCTCCCCTCCTCCCCATACTCTCCCCCCCACTCCCTCCCCCCCCACTCCCTCTCCTCCTCCCTCTCCAGTCCAAAGAGCAGTCATAGTTTCCAGCCCTGTGGAAGTTTAATTTCCTCCCCCCTTCCCCCAGGTCTAGGAAAGTGAGCATCCAAACAGATTAGGATCCCAAACAGCCAGTACATGCAGATGAAACAAGACCCAGTGCCATTGTAAATGGCTTCTCAGTCAGCCCCCATGTCAGCCACATTCAGAGAATCAGGTTTGATCACATGCTCGTTCAGTCCCAGTTCAGCTGGCCTTGGTGAGCTCTCATTCGATCATTCACCTTGTATCAGTTGGTGAACGCACCCCTCGTGGTCCTGATTTCCTTTTTCATGTTCTCCCTCCTTCTACTCCTCATTTGGACCTTAGGGGGATCAGTACAGTGCTCCACTGCGGGTCTCGGTCTGTATCTCCATCCATCATCCTGACGAGTGTTCCCTCTGGTCCTGCCTTTCTTGCTCACGCTTTCCCTCCTTCTGCTTCTCATTTGGATCTTGGGAGTTAAGTCCAATGTTCCAATATGTGTCTCTGTCTCTATCTCCATCCATTGCCAGATGAAGGTTCTATGGTGATATACAAAATATTCATCAGTATGGTTATGGGCCAAGGCCAGTTCAGGCATCCTCTATTCTGCTGCCCAGGGAACAATCTGGGGACCTCTCCTTGGGCCTGAGATCCCCTCCAGAAACAAATCTCTTGCCAACCCTAAAATGGTTCCCTTAGCTGAGATATATACTTCCCCGCTCCCATATCCATCCTTCCTCCCCCCATCTCATTCTCCCATGCCATCCCCAATCCTCCCCCTCTCCCTTCTCTCTAACCATCTCCCCTTACTTCCACTCCCCAAAGCCCTCCCCCTGTGCACCCAAGTTTGTCTTGCAATCTTGACTACTTCCAATATCCAGGAGGATAACTATATGATTTTCTTAAGATTCACCTTCTTATTTAGCTTCTCTAGGATCACGTATTATAGGCTCAAAGACCTTTAACTATGGCTAGAATCCACTTACGAGTGAGTACATACCATATTCCTCTTTTGGGGTCTGGGTTACCTCACTCAGTAAAGCGTTTTCTATTTCCATCCATTTGCATGCAAAATTCAAGATGTCATTTTTTTTTTTTTTTTTTTTTTTTTTTTTTTTTTTTTTTACCGCTGAGTAAAACTCTAATGTATATATTTTCGACACCTTCTTTAACCATCCTTCTATTGAGGGGCACCTAGGTTGTTTCCAGGTTCTGGCTATTACAAATAACGCAGCTATGAACATAGTTGAACAAATGCTTTTGTAGTATGATAGGGCATCTCTTGAGTATATTCCCAAGAGTGGAATTGCTGGGTCCTGTGGGAGGTTGACTCCCAGTTTCCTGAGAAACCGCCACACTGATTTCCACAGTGACTGCACAAGTTTGCATTCCCACCAACAATGGATGAGTGTTCCCCTCACTCCACATCCTCTCCAGCATAGACTATCATTGGTGTTTTTAAGTTTAGCTATTCTGACAGGTGTAAGATGGTATCTCAAAGTGGTTTTGATTTGCATTTCCCTGATTGCTAAGGAGATTGAGCATGACCTTAAGTGTCTTTTGGCCATTCAAAGTTCATCTGTTGTGAATTCTCTGTTCAGTTCAGTATCCCATTTTTTAATTGGGTTAATTAGAGTTTTAGTATCTAGTTTCTTGAGTTCTTTGTATATTTTGGAGATCAGACCTTTGTCTGTTGAGGGGTTGGTGAAGATCTTCTCCCAGTCAGAAGGTAGTCTTTTTGTCTTACTGACAGTGACCTTTGCTTTACAGAAGCTTCTCAGTTTCAGGAGGTCCCATTTATTCATTGATTCTCTTATTGTCTGTGCTACTGGGGTTATTTCACCCATTTTTGTAATCTACTTCAAATCTTGTTTTACTTCAAATGTTAAATTTTTGCTTTTCTATTACCAGATATTATAATGTTTTTCTATCATTTTATTGTGTCATTTGTTGAAAAAATTAACCAATAAATTATGTACTATATTGTGTGTGTTTATGCATATACCTCATGAGTATTTTCCTATGGTAATATAATAAATATGTTCTCTTATATGGCTGATTAGAAGTGATCATTTAATACGTTAAAGCTCTTGCCTGAATACAGAGTGAATAAAAAAACAAACTTTAAAAGTTGTTTTTGGAACTCAAAATATTCACCATGGCATTCATGTGCCTGTAGATTCACGAACACAGACATGCATACACACACTCATGATGATGATGATGATAACAGGAATTATAAATGAATTAAAATTAGTATTCAAAACTTATTTATGATTCTTTAAAATAGTTATATACTTGTTATATAATTTCAGGTCCTCATAATTCCCCAAAGTTTTTGTAGAATTTTATAGTATTTTTCAAAAAAAATGATTCATCTCTCTTTACAACTGTAGTTTAATTTTTTATTTATTTGATTTTTTTTCAAAGTTTATTAAATTATAAAAGTTTCCATTTCTGCCCCTCCTCCCAACACCCTCCCACTCCCCCCACAAATTCACTTTCTCTATAGTGTCATATAAAAATCCTTGCAACCTGTGACTACCATTTTCTTCATTTTTCTCTTATCTCGTTTAAATAAGACTGGCTTTGCACATATTTATAATAGTAACTATAAGTATTTAAATATAGAATAGCAGGAAAACTTTCAGGTTTTTTTTTCCTCCCCATCAGAAATTGTTATAAGAAAAAGGTGCCAGTCATTTAAATTGCTTGATTTCTGCCTTGAGGCTTTAATACTTTACCAACTATTCATTGTTAGCATGAAGTCAACTTGAATGTCTTACTTTCCTTTCTTGGTTATTTATGAAACTCAGCAGGAAGTTTAAAGCTGCTTATACTAGAATTAGATACCTCCCACTTTTCCCAGTCAGAAACTAATAAAGTAAAAGTACTATACTAGAAACAAGATTACTAACTCAAAACACAGTTTAAACTTATTACAAAATAGGTTTTCTTATAAATAGAAAAAATGCATTCTTAACTTTTGGGGGAAATAGGGAGTATTATAACTCAGTTAAATATTTTACTATTCTATATAGAAATCACTTTTTACATGAAAAAATAATTTAATTTGTTTTTGTATACAATCATCTTTATGTCTCTTTCTGATTTGTACAAATTTTGGAGATTAAATTTATAAATATTTCAAAAATATTGTTAATTAAAGACTGTCAAGATTGTGTCATTGTTGTTATTGAATAAAGTCTGAATCATTCACTTCTTTTGTAACAAAGAATGACACACACACACAAACACACTTAGCTCAAATGATTATTGGGTATCACAAAGAAGTCCATAAATGAAGTTTCATATGAAACTTTTTTCACTTGGTTTTCTGTCTTTCTTACAACCACAACCACAACCAAATGAGTCCTTGAAATTTTCAACAATATATTTCTTTCAAGGGATGGGGAATCATGCTCCTGGCAAAAAACATTCAAACATAAAGCCAAGGTTTGATATGAGATACCTCACTTCAATTGTTGGTGTGAGAAATTCAATATATAGCACAACATTGAATGTTGTTCCCATTACACCTGGTTGCCCACCAGAGCTTTAGGAGAAGGAACCATTGCTAGAGATACTAAAATAGTTAGTCAACAATATTAGAGAAATGAATGCTCCATCCTGATAGTTGGCTTACATAGTTCCAACAAGTTCTAGGCAGGACCACTGAAGTCAAAGGGCAAAGCCTTATATTCCCCTCTCCACCCATCCCTGTCTCCATCGCCCTAGTGCTGGGATTAAACCTTTGTGTGAGCTCTGTTTCTCTTTTACACAGATTAAATTTTGTGCAGCTCAGAATAGCCTTCAAATAACAGAAATCCTCTCCCTCTGTCTCCTCAGTCCCGGGATTGAGGGTGTTTGCCTCCTCTGCCATGCTTCTCGTGGCTTAACTCTGCACTCTGATCTTCAGACAAGCTTTATTTGTTAAAACATAAACAAAATATGACTACATTCAACTCTTATACCACTTACAAAATGCTTTACATTCTAAAGACATAGACAGTTAGAAATTACATGGTTGTAATAAAAAAGTTATTTGAAAATTAGCTAGAAGAAGCTATACCAGGTACATTATTATGAGACACTATGAACAGTGCTTCCATGGTTGCACAAGCACATTGCTTAGTGCTAAACAGAAGTTCCTGGCAGTACACTTCAGACATGAAATCTTCCCTTATTCAGTTGTCTTTATTGATTCTACTGAGGAAGGGGCAACAGTAAAGTATTTGGTCACATTTTTAGTATTGTATTTCTGTCTCTCTGAGAGATAATCCACTCTCAGTTTAGCATCCTAATTGTAATGCAAGATGTATTGACGAAGAAGATCAAACAACTGTGACTTAATGACTTTAGAAAATTTTACATTACAAATAACGAACTATAACTTGAGTATAGAGCATGATAGCTTTAAGTGAAATTTCCCCAATAATACAACAAACACCCCCATTATTGTTATTTAGTGTGTGCTGTGTTTCTTTGTTCACAAAATTTATTAGGGAATTTGGACACAAAACAAATTTTCATCGCTTTCTTCTTTACTCCTTCTTTGATTTTTTTTTCCGTTCCTTTTATTAGCATTGTCTACCTCCCCAGCTTCTTCAGTAGTTGGTTTTCCACTGGAAAAAACTATTTTTAATGTCTTGTTGGTAAAAATGCATTCAGGGCCATGAGAAAGCTTTCAAAAGGCAAATTACTACTACTTAAGATGTAACTGTGCTGACCACGAACTATATATCCTAAAAACTTGTTTCCCTGACTATTATTGGCAAAACACATTTGAAATGAAGCTTATTTTTGAGGGCTATTGTTTTAAATTTTTGTGGGATTTTATTTATCAAAGTTTTTTGCTTTTTTTCTCTTTTTATATAGACTTAATAATGGGCTAGAGATTTCTGATGTGGTAATATAGAAATGTTAATATTTATAGTACTATATGTTATATGATTTTTACTTTCATACATAGAGGAAATAAAGAAAAATTTAAGAATATACTAGACTTGTAATACTAGATCCATGTTAATCTCTGGAAGATTATATTCTAGGTACTTAATTTACTGTTATCATATGTAAACCTAGAAGAATAATAGCATTACTTAAATGGTTGATTATGAAAATTTAATGAGAAAACAAATTATTGTATTTTTAGAGCACATTATATCATCCTCTCAGTCTAGTAAAAATGATCAATGATAATTGATAGTATAACAGTTGAGCATCATAGTAAAATCATGAGGCCAGGCAAAGACTAGGTCTAACATTCGTCAAATCTCCCTTTACCAGTTGGTGAGGTACACCATAGAAACAAAAAACAGCCTGTATGTCACCCTGTAGTGTCAAAATGCTATAGCATTAGATATAGAAGCAATTCCAGATTATTACAAATAACATGCAACCAACTGGCCATCAATAGAAGACATACATTTAAATATGAATTATTCTTAATCTAATTCATGTATTCAATTCGATTTCAAGTAACAGCCAAGTACAATTTCATGGCTATTTATTTAACATATGCTAAAGTCAAGGTAGGAGAATAGATTTAAACATGGGACTCAGGAATCCTAAAACTGTTCAGGTAGGAGGATAGATTTAAACGTGGGACTCAGGAATCCTAACAGTGTTCAGGTTGGATGCTGCACAGTCCTGGTGCTCAAGGCATCAGGCTTTTTCATCCAGAACAGACAAGCTTTCATCTCTTTTATACTTCAGAGTGCTAGCTACACTCACTTTGATTAAACACACACACACACACACACACACACACACACACACACACACATTCTGGTAACAAAGAAAACATTTGAAAAATAGATTCTGTAGAATTAAATGTAAGATGAAAGAAAAATTGTAATTATGCTATACCTGTAAAACTAATAAGACCTACAAATTGTCTTAAATAAATACTGACCTGTGTATTCTATAATAAACAGCTCTCAGCGAAAATTTGATTGTTTACATGTAAACAGTTACAATAACCAAACAGCTTGATATTTGCTATAAGAGGATATTCAACTCAGAGGAAAATATTGTGTCCTCCTCAACAGTGTTAGTGTGCTTGAGAACTATTTGGAAAAAAAGCTTCTATGTAAACCTCACTATTACCTACTAATATAAGTTATAGACAGCAAAAGTTTTTAAAACATCAAAATGTAAAAAGAAAGTTTAACTGCGTCTCCTAAAAAACACCTTCAAAATCACTGTTTAATGGTTTGGGGAGGATTATGAGCTCAAAGCCAGCCTGAGCTACATATGTGAAGCCAGGGTTCAACTATATTTTTTTAAAAAAAGTATTTATCATCCTAGAGGAACAAAAATTTCAACATAAATGATGATTAATGTAATCACAAGGCAGACTGGGGCATGTCGTCTCAAATTATTGAACTCTTCTCACACTATTATATTGCAAAAAAATAAAATTTATAAATAAACTGGATAAAAGACAGAAGTATTCTTCGTATATGAGATGAGCTCACATAAAACTAAGGGAGAGGCTGTGGGCACAACCCGGCAGGGGCAGTTCCTGTGTTTTGATAGCCTGTCAGAGGACAGGCAGGCCCTGTGTCAGTTCAGCCACATTCCTGGCCAGCAAGAGGCAGTAATCTTCTTGCAGACATCCATTGGAGGAGGGGTACACCTTCCTCTCTTCCCCCTTCCCCCTGAGGCCATAAGATCTCCCCAGCGCAGCTACCTTGCACTCTGGGCCTGGGCTGTGGGCACAACACCACAGAGGCAGTTCATGTGTTTTGATAGCCTGCCTGAGGACAGGCAGGCCCTGTGTCAGCTCAGCCACATTCCTGGCAAGCAAGGGACAGTGATCTTCACTCAGTTGCCTTGAGCACTGGGCCTGGGATGTGAGTGCAACCCGGCAGGAGGGAGTGCCTGTGTTTCAATAGCCTCTCTTCAGTGAAGTCCCTGCCCAACAAGGGAACCTGACCCAGTATCAGAAGATTCAATAGAGAGCATTTGAAGGAAGAGATGGGCAGATGTCAAGGCAAGAACTCCTCCAACAATCTGAAAAACAACATGAAAACACCAGATCCCAGCGACCCAACAATAGAAGGACTTGAATCTCTTAATCCAGAAGAAGTGGAAAAAAGTGCCATTATGAAAGCAAAAGAGTCCCTTAAACAGGATATGAAAAACTTCCTTAAAGAATTGGATGGGAAGTACAACAAAAAGATTGAAGAAATGAATAAACAAATGGACAAGAAGTATAACAAAAAGTTAGAGGAAATGAGTAAATCCATGAATGATACACTGGGAAACCAAGAAAAAACAATCAAACAGGTAATGGAAACAGTTCAAGAATTGAAAACTGAAATGGAGGCAATGAAGAAAACACAAAACAAGGGCCGGCTGGATATGGAAAATCTAGGTAAATGAACAGAGACTACAGAATCAAGCATAACAAATAGGATACAAGAGATAGAAGAACGAATCTCAGATTCTGAAGATACCATAGAGAAAATAAATGCTCTGATAAAAGAAAACAGCAAATCCAACAAATTCTCATCACAAAACATTCAAGAAATCTGGGACACAATAAAAAAACCAAATCTAAGAATAACAGGGATTGAAGAAGGAGAAGAACTGCAGATCAAAGGCCGAGAAAATATATTCAACAAAATTATAGAAGAAAACTTTCCCAACCTAAAGAACGATATCCCTATGAAGGTTCAAGAAGCATACAGAACACTGAATAGACTCGATAAAAAAAAATCCCCTTGCCATATAATAATCAAAACAAAAAGCATACAGATTAAAGAAAGAATATTAAGAGCTGCAAAGGAAAAAGGTCAAGTAACTTATAAAGGTAAACCTATCAGACTTACAACAGACTTCTCTATGGAAACCAAGAAAGCCAGAAGGTCCTGGATAGAGGTACTGCAGAAACTAAGAGACCATGGATGCAAACCCAGACTACTATACCCAGCCAAGCTATCATTCACTATCAATGGAGAAAGTAAAATATTCCAGGATAAAAACAAATTTAAACAATTCGTAGCCACAAGCCCAGCCTTACAGAAAGTAATAGAAGGAAAATCGCAACCCAAGGAATCCAACATTGCCAACACTGCCTACAATAACACAGACATCTAGTGACCCTTCACAAGCTCAACTCAAAGAAGGGACACATACAAACTCTATAAAACAAACAATAAAAAATAATAATAACCGGAGTCAACAAACACTGGTTATTAATATCACTTAATATTAATGGACACAATTCACCTACAAAAAGGCACAGACTAAGAGATTGGATACAAAAACAGGATCCAACATTCTGCTGTTTACAAGAAACTCACCTCAACCACAAAGACAGACATCTATGTAGACTAAAGGGTTGGGAAAAGGTTTTCCAAGCAAACGGACCTAAGAAACAAGCTGGTGTGGCCATTTTAATTTCCAACAAAATGGACTTCAAACTAAAATCAATCAGAAGAGATGGAGACAGATATTTTATAATCATAACAGGAACAATTCATCAGGAGGAAGTCTCAATCCTGAATATCTATGCCCCTAATATAAAAGCACCCACTTATGTAAAAGAAAAACTCAAGAAACTAGATACTAAAACTCTAATTAACCCAATTAAAAAATGGGGTACTGAACTGAACAGAGAATTCACAACAGATGAACTTCGAATGGCCAAAAAGCATTTAAGGTCATGCTCACCCTCCTTAGCGATCAAGGAAATGCAAATCAAACAACTTTGAGATACCATCTTACACCTGTCAGAATAGCCAAACTCAAAAACACCAATGATAGCCTATGCTGGAGAGGATGTGGAGTTAGGGGAACACTCATCCATTGTTGGTGGGAATGCAAACTTGTGCAGCCACTGTGGGAATCATTGTGGTGGTTTCTCAGGAAACTGGGAGTCAACCTCCCTCAGGACCAAGCAATTCCACTCTTGGGAATATACTCAAGAGATGCCCTATCATACTAGAAAAGCATTTGTTCAACTATGTTCATAGCAGCACTATTTGTAATAGCCAGAACATGGAAACAACCTAGGTGCCCCTCAATAGAAGAATGGTTAAAAAGGTGTGGAACATATACACATTAGAGTTTTACTCAGTGGTAAAAAAAAAAAAATGACATCTTGAATTTTGCATGCAAATGGATGGAAATAGAAAACGCTTTACTGAGTAAGGTAACCCAGACCCAAAAATAGGAATATGGTATGTATTCACCCATAAGAGGATTCTAGCCATAGTTAAAGGTCTTTGAGCCTATATTTCGTGATTCTAGAGAAGCTAAATAAGAATGTGAACATGAAGGAAATCATATAGTTATCCTCTTGGATAATGGAAGTAGACAAGATTGCCAGGCAAACTTGGGTGCATGGGGGTGGGTTGGGGAAATGGAAATAAGGGGAGATGATTAGAGAGAAGGGAGAGGGGGAGGATTGGGGATGGTTTGGGGGAATGGGATGGGGGAGGAAGGATGGATATGGGACTAGGGAAGTATATATCTCAACTAATTGAGCCATTTTAGGGTTTGCAAGAAACTCGATTCTAGAGGGGTTCCCAGGCCCAAGGAGAGGTTCCCAGATTGTTCCCTGGGCAGCAGAGAAGAGCGTGCCTGAATTGGCCTTGTCCCATAACCATACTGATGAATATTTTCTATATCACCACAGAACCTTCATCTGGCGATGGATGGAGATAGAGTTAGAGACACACATTTGAACACTGGACTTAACTCCTAAGATCCAAATGAGAAGCAAATGGAGGGGGAACGTGAGCAAGAAAGGCAGGACTAGAGGGAACTCTCGTCTGACGATAGATGGAGATAGAGACGGAGACCCACATTGGAGCACTGGACTGAGACCCCAAGGTCCAAATGAGGAGCAGAAGGAGAGAACATGAAAAAGGAAATCAGGACCGTGGGGGGGGGGGGGGGCGTTAACCCACTGATCCAAGGGGACTGATCGAATGAGAGCTCACCAAGGCCAGCTGGACTGGGACTGAGCAAGCATGTGATCAAACCGGAGTCTCTAATTGTGACTGAGATGGGGGCTGACTGAGAAGCCATTGCCAATGGCACTTGGTCTTCTTTTGTCTGCATGTACTGGCTTTCTGGGATCCTAGTCTGTTTGGATGCTCACCTTCCTAGACCTGGAGGGAGAGGGGAGGAACTTGAACTTCCCACAGGGCAGGAAACCCTTACTGCTCTTAGGACTGGAGAGGGAGGAGGAGAGGGAGTGGGGGGGGGGAGGAGAAGAGGAAGTGGGGGGAATGGCAGGATATGGGGAGGAGGGGAGGAAGTGGAAATTTTTATAAACAAATAAATAAATTAATTAAAAAATAAATAAAACTAAGTGAGAAAATGACATGTGATTCTAAAATCATAATAAATGAGATGTTACTACATAGTATAAAAACAGAAGATGTATGAAATAACTAGCAAGGGAACTATTAAGTTATTACAATGATAAACAACATAATTCCAACTAAACTGACAATTTTAATATATTAATAATTCAAAAACATAAGATTTTATTGTCACTAAAATACTTGGTAGTTTTCTATAATTGATTTTAGTCCAAATCTATAAGAAAAAATTAAAGACTAAATGATTTAAGAATATTCAATTAAATGGAAAATATTTGTTAAATATAGAAATGTCATATACTAGCTTTAGGAACACAAAAATATTTTAAACTAAATTTTGCTAAAGAATTTCAAAATTAAGAAATATTTATAATCCTAATATCAGAAACATCTTCACTGATTGACTTAATTAGACCAACATTTGGAATAAAATATGAGTTTTATAGTGCAAGAGAAGATATCCTATTAAGAATGGACAAGATATGGCACCAAAAAGCTACAACTTCATTCTGGACACATAGAGAGGAAAAGAGACTACAATAAGGAAAATTGTAATGCACCACAGATACAATTCCCAACCTTGACCTATCCTTAGATTGCAAAGAGGAGTGGAGGAGAAGGTAAGGAAAAGGAAGGACACATATGGGGAATAGAGTGGAAGGGAAATCAAGAAACGTCCTGATTATTTTTGACAACTTGACCTAACCTAGATGTGTTTGGGACAAGGAATCTGAACTGAGAAAATTCCTACAATTTATTGCCTATAGTCTATGGGACATTTTCTTATTTGATGATTGATATGGGAGATCCTTGATCACTGTGCATGGTGCCACCTCTGGGCTGAACAAACTTAACAAGCAGGAAGGTAGTCATCAAGCAGCATTCTCAATGATATCTGCTTCGGTTCCTGCCTCTAGGTTCCTACCTTAAGTTTCTGCCCTGACTTTCATTCATATGAAACATAAGTACAGGCTTGTACAATGAAGGAAACCCTTTTATTCACAAATTGTTTTGGTTGTAGTGTTTTCTCACATCAATAGAAACTCTAAATAATACACCTGGTAAAAGATGACCCACTGTTCAGTGCCCTTTGAAATGAACACAAAGAGTAGAAAATTCAACTTTGTCTGAGAATAAATTTTTGTTGATTTCATGATGTGAGACAAACCAGGTAGTACAGTGACAAACTTTGTCAGACATCAGTAAGTTGGTTGGATTTCAAGGGAAAGAGACAGAGTTGGAATATTAATAAAGTTTAAGCAAGATGTAATCATTATGTATCACTATTTGTTTGAGGTTCACATATTTTTGAGCAAAAGCTTAAAAGTGAAAATTGATGTGCCTCTTCTAGTTTATTGGCACTAAAGAGATAAAAAGATAGTTGTGAGAGCAAATTTCTAATCACTTTCAAGTTCTTATTGGAAAAATAATTAAGGGGACAGCAAAGGAATCTAAAATGGGCCTTGCCTGCCTTTGCTGTTCTCTTCCCTCTCTATGTCTTATCTTCCTTTCTCATACTTTTCTTTCTTTTTTTGTCAAAGGTTAGCTTATGTTTGAAAAATCATCACAATTCTTTTGTAGCTCATAATTTTATTAAATTGAAATTTTTAAGTAGTAAAAGAATTTGTACAGAAAGAACAGAGCTACAAATCATCATAAAACTAAGAAGGAAGTACTGTTGCCAACAAAATTATGTCTAGAAACAGTTTTCGTCTTGGTGGACAGTTAAGATATTTTCAGTGTGCTATGTTGAAAGTTGGCCATGAGGAATTTTGTCACAGATACCATTCACACACCCATACCTTACTGTACCTAATCTGCCTCACTGTTGCTCTAACCTAGATTTATCACATTCCTGCAAGACAGTCACAAAATACACAGTGAAATTCCAACATTGCCTAGAAAGACATGTAACACAAGAGTCCACTTCCTTGTTCAAGGCTCATTTCTCAAATGGTATCCTTCCAATATCTACCTATAATAAAGGCCCGAAGTCTTTCTCATCCCCTGTTCTCCACAAATCTAAAATCTTTATATCAGAATTTCAACTCAACACACAGTAACAGAAGATGAAAAAAAAAAAACAAAAAACACTGTTAAGTCACTGTTTAATTCTTTAGTATACTGAATGTGGTAGTTATCATTAGATGAACAGAAATGTACCTATTTAATAATATATTGGTTTGGCAAATAGAATTATGAACATTGACTAATCGATTGTTGAGTATAAAGAGATTTAGATGAAAACTCAGTACATGTCTTAAAGGAACACTTATTATATTAATTATAACCCCAAAATGAGAGAGGAATAATGCTGTCTGTTAATGTTGGAAATTTTATCACAATTATTATGTATCTCATTATTTGATCTATTTGAAACTGGTAACAAGTAAAACAGCTTGTATACTCATAATAGAGCTATGAATTGGCAAAAAGGTCCTGACTTAATAAGTAAAACAATATGCTAAAATTGTTAAGATCTGTCACTAACAAATATTTTGTTTTTGGAAAAATGGAGAAAATGTGAAATTCATCGTAATTTTTTGTTGGTATGAAGATTAGCTTCATAACCATAGTTTAAATGGCAAACCTATGGAAAAATATGCACTAATGTTTGGAAAATTAAGACAAAAAATAAAATATTGGGTAGTTTCCTCAATTTATGAAAATTATATTCTGTTTATATTGTTTAATATAGACTTCCTGCCCAATTCACATTTGATTTTGCAGATAAACATTTTGTTTGACTCAATACTCAAGTCAACTTTTGTAGACTCTAGTTTTAAATGCAATTCTATTATTTGGTTTTTCATGCTTTAATTCCTGTCTGTATTGGTTTGTGGTGTACAACATGGCCTAGTTTTTGATCTGGTATATGAGGGTATGAATGAGGTTTCTCCAGTGAGTATAAAGAGGTATTTAATGTTGGTGACATGTGCATAAAGCTAGAGAGTGTTTCTTAATTTCTGGGACAAAATTCTTGTTGATGAAGTACACTGTGGAGTGATCAATTCAGTTCACTTTCTCCAGACTGGAGTCCAATACCTGTTTCAATGTTTATCATTTTTTCTTTGCTTTATGAACTAACTTTATTTATATTTTAAATTTAAATAGTTTGTATTAAAATATCTGATTTCATAAAGGTATGTTTTTCTCCTTTGTGAAAGAAATCATGTAAAATGTGATGTTATTTTTAATGAGATATTGTTAGTAGAGCACATGCATAGTTTAATCTTCTGGATAAGTTCCATTGTGGTTCTATAGATTACCAAATTTTATTCTATATAAGCTATCATTTTAGTTTGGTTTTTAGTATAGTATTCTCACAATTAAAGTATCACCATTGGATTTTCCTCATGAAATCATGGTTTAAATAGTAAGCAGACCTTTGGACATCATAGCCAGTGTGGCCCATAAAAATGTTTGGAAACATGGGTCACTACTTGTAGAATTCAGAACTTTGATATAACATGAATGAAGAAGAGCTATCATGAAATGGTTGCTGCAATAAAATAAGAACAATGTTATGAAACACAAAATGAAATATACAAAATATATAAATATATTAATTTTAGAGTGTTGTTTTGAAAAAATAGTTTGTAAATTATGTTTTACATGAATTCACTAATAGGTCAAACATTATCATATACATGTTTTTGCTTATAAGACAATGACCGCAGTCTGAAACTGTATGTTAAACATAGATTACATGTTTTGACCAATAAAGCCAAAAGACTTGTTATAAATTTCATCACTGCTTTTTTTTCTTTATTTCATAGCTTCAGTATATAAAAATAAATTTAAGGTGATACAATCATATTTAATGAGAACTTTTATGTCATACAATGTACCGAATATTTTCATTTTTAAATGTTTCTCATTAATATTAAAAGAAATTTTTCTTGTTTGCCAAGTTAAACATTAAAATACAAATTGTATCTTTCAAAATGCACATAGGCCTTAATTAAGCCACATAGCCACCATAGCATATAATTTTCATGAATAGGAAAATTTTATTAAAATACCATTGCTGCTGAAAATCTATCTGAAGAAACATGAAAGGATAATTTTAAAATTTATCTGGTACTTGAGAGCCTGGCAAACAAAGCTAACTAAAGAGGCACTGAGAATGCAAATGTATTTACTTTACATTGAGCCAGTTAAACTTAAAGCTCATTTAAGCTCCTGTAAAAAAAAAAAAATACAACATACAGTAGCTTAAAACCACCACATTTATTTATTTAAGTATATAATTACACATCATTATTGGTTTTTTCTATACTTTAGTAAATATCCAGTTTGATACTATCAACAATGGATTGACAATTGCTGAGAAATATGCATTTGAATTTGGTGGTATTAGACATTAAAATCATTAATAGTGGTTCATGTCAATAATACTAACACTTGGGAGCTGGAGAAATGAAAACAGAAATTTCAAGGTCATATTAAGTTACCTGTAAGGCTTAGTCCAGCATAGCCTACAGGATATCATCTCTCAAAATAAACAGAAAATAAATGTGAGGTAACAAATGTGAAATAGATAATTTTTTACCCTGTTAGCAGCAAGTACTGAAAATTTCACATATATAAGCATGGAATTTTTCTTCTTTTTCATTGAAAATAGATTATTCTCTCATGCAACACATCCCAAACACATCTTTCCACCTTCCACTCCTCCCAGCCCTTTTCCAGTTCCCATCTCACCAGATACACCCCTTCTACTTTTCCCCTCAAAACGGACCTGACCTCCAAGAGACAAAAGCTAAATAGCTCAAAACATTAAACAAGGAAAAGGACCTCTTATCAAAGCTGGAGAAGGCAACCCAATAGGAGAAAAAATATGTCCCAAGAGCAGGAAAGATGCTCAGAGATATACCTACTCGCACCTAAGGATTTTTACAAAAATACCCAGCTAACAGTAATAACATAAAGGCAGAGGACTTGGTAGAGAACATTGCAAGCCCCATGGTTGATACTTTAGTGTCTGAGTCCACGCAAGCCCTGCTTTGTTTATTTAGTGGCCCATGCTCTCCTGGTAACCTCAATGCCCTCTGATTCCTACAATCTCTTCCCCATCTTCTGCAGGATATCCCCCAAACTACAAGGGAGGGACTTGATGGAGATCTCCAATTTAGATCTCACTCTGCATAATATCTTTCTCTGGGCTCCAATTTCCATCTGCTACTAAGCCGCTCTGATGACAACTGGATAAGGCACAGATCTCTGAGAATATATAGCAGAATATCATTAGGAATAATTTCACTTTTTTTTTCGTTTTGCTAGTCATGCTTGGTTATACCCTACATCTCTGCACTATCCAGTCTCTACTTGTTAAGGGTATTGACTCCATCATATGGAATGGGCCACAAGTTAAACAAGACATTTGTTATCCTTTCCTAAATGGTCTGTGTCACTATTTCCCCAGCATATCTTGCAAGCTGGAAAGACTGTAAGTCAAGACATGGCTGGAATTGAGGGAATTTGGAGGGATGAGTGAAAACCTATGCAGTGGAAACTTCCTGGAATCTATAAGAGTGACCCCAGTAAAGATTACTGGTAGTGGAGGAAGATACAGAGGCTAAATTGGCCTTCTTTTGTACCCAAATAAGGCTTTCAGTAGTGGGACTGGCTTATATTTGTTTGAACTATTGGCCAAGGGGGTCCGGCGGAAATCTCTAAACAACCCAGAATGGTGCTAGGACAGATAATCATTCTTTGAAACTGATAACAGGGGCCTCTTTTTTAAGACATCTGCACAGCTCATTGTACACAAAAAGATTGAACTGGTGTCTGAATGGAGTCTCCATCCCTATGTTCTAGTCTCTTTGACACAATAAGGTACACTGAAAGCTATAGAAAGAGAAACCTGGATAATATCCATGCTTGGAATAAACCTAGCTAACAACCCATAACAGCAGAAGTTATGGATCTTAGAGTAAAACATACTACTACCACTTTTATAGAGAATGTAATTCTTAACTGTACTTTAGATGATTGTCCTACAAAGATAAGTGTAGCTCTCATCCAACAAAATTAAGAGAGAAACTGATTGTGGGTTGTTTGAACCCAACTTATACATCAGCAACATGCCTCGTACACTTAAGACTGGGGAACATAATAACAGAGAAGACAGAAGCATTGAAAGAGCCAGAAGAACCGAATATTGTATCTTCTATATTTGACAGGAAAGCGACACCCAAAAACTTTCAACAACATAACTATTTAAATAATGACAACAGTAGTTGACATACTAAGATAAATGTGACACTACTACCAGATGAAGAGTTACAGTAAAATGAGGACTTCTGAAAGAGGAATCATTAATTTATCCTAGAGATGAGCCTTGCAAATGGTATTCAATCCCAGGCTTCCAATCATACAAATATATACTGACAACAATAACAACAGTAAAAAAAAACTCAATAAGTTGCTTATATATACTAATTTGTGTGGGGAGGAAAGTGAGTGACAATATTAATTAAAGAATAAAAAAATATGGATTTGACAGGAAATAAAAAATGACAGGAGAGTTGTTGAAGCAGGGATGAAGAGTGAAATTGATGAGACTATATTCTGCTGAAAACTTTAAAAAACGGTAAATAAAAAACCAAGGTAGTCAATGATTTAGCAAGCTAAATAGTATGACTAATTTGTCTGACCAATGTAGAGTGTCTTTTGAGCATTTATATTCCACACAAGTTTTTCTGCTTAAAGTGATTTCCCAAAGGGACTGATAAAGAGATTTCAGAGATAGATTCATAAGTAAACATGTTCATCATAGCACAAGAACATGAATAAAAATAAAAATAGTCATAGAAATAATGTATCAATATGCTAAGGTACTTTTGCAACCTGTCATATTTTTCATTAGAAGCATTAAACTCAAGACTTTCTACAACAAAACAAGAAAATAACACTTTACCAACTATCTAGCTATGAATTTTTGCCAGTTCTCCCAGGAATATTAGAAATAGATAAAGTGGATTAACTTCTTATTGATGGTTATAAAACTCTATTTCTTATATGTTGGTGCTTTAGTCATCAAAGAAAAATGATAGTACCTTTTCAGAATTATTTAAAATTTCTAGATTCATATTTCCTACTCAATTCTTCATTGACAATGGTGAAAATAACCTTTTAGTAGCTTAATGTGTTATTTTGTCAAAAATACAATCCTTTCTAATGATAGATAATACATGGGAAATACAAGTTTCTTCAAGTAAAGAATCTGCAGATTCTTGAACTACAGATGAAGGTATATTTTTATTTCCCATGCTATGCTCTCAAATTATCTCACAGAATCCACTCTGTACTCATCTTTTACAACTTATTTTAACTACAGCACATAAAAACTAAACTTTACCAATATGTGTGCTATACTAGCTAAGGAGCTATTATAATCCACTGCATTGAGTTATTTCTTTACCTGCATCTCATATTTGGCAAAGAAAAATATACAGTTATTTTTATTTTCTTGGCTTGGCTATGTTTTCCTCTTTCAAATTGGATTAAAGTAGTGGTCTTTGATGCAAAAAGAGGATAAGGTATACATGAGCTAAATAACACAGTGTGAAGTCATCCCCATATCTCTCAAAATACTCACACAGTTGTTAATGCTCTCAGTGTTGAAGGAGCAACTGGGATGAACAAATTTTAGTGGCACAGAGGTATATGAGTTGCTTTAAATGATGCATTTCAAAATTTAAATTTGATAATGGAGAGATCATATGTCAACATCAGAGAAAGTGAATGAATTTTGTTACTATAAAGACATATTTTAAGTAGATCAATGTTATAAGAAGAGTAGTTTACTTATCTCAGTTTTCAGATTCTAAAATCCCAAACAGTGTGTTTCAGACTCTGGCAAGCTCCCCACCCCCATCCCTTGGCATTGACATTTTATAGCAGATGGGAAAACTGGGAGCTCAGATGTAGGAGAAATTGTCACATCCTAAGCCAAAAGGAAAAATTGGAGAGGTTAAAGTACTACATCTTCTATCGCATGTTCTACCTCCTCCCCATAGCAACACCCGAAGACAAAGTTTTAACACATAGACTTTGTGAGTAATAATACAAACCACAATATAAGAATTCTACTTCCATTTCTTTCTCTCTTCTTCTTCTTTCCTTTTCTCACATTCTCTGTGTCGTATTGCCTACAATTTAAAAAGAAAAGCTTTGGCAGTTCTGTGCCCAACCAACTCTGGCACCTTGTGTCATATCATCAGCTCAATATGTCAAAATGACATATTGTTAAGTTAGGCCACCCTCACAGAGCTTTGAGTTTCTTGCTGCCATGTTTTTGGGGTCTGAAATTACTGATACCAGGCCCAGTAGATGCTAGTTTCTGGTTCTAGTAGAAGTCTAATAGAGTCTGATGTGGGATTTCCCTCTGTATGCTTAATAGAGAACTGCTTTGAGCCCATAGCAGAGCAGGGCAGAACAGAAGTAAGCAGAAAAACTAAACTTAATGGTAGGAGACAGGAGGTAGAGTCAGGGAGAAGCCATATAGCTAAGTCAGAGACAGATGCTGTAAACTTTAACTGATAAGCCACACCTCGTGGCGAGCCACAGATTACTAGAAATGGGTTAAATTAAGATGTACGAGTCAGCAAATAAGAAGCTAGAGCTAATGTGCCAAGCAGTGATTTAATTGATATAGTATCTGTATGGATATTTGGGGTCTGAACTGCTGGAACTCCACTCTGAACAAGTGGAGGGTGGCCAGATACACACTAGCAGCCTCCCCCAACAAGAGTGCAATGCAATTCCCTGCTTACCTATGTAGCAATTCTGTAGACATTGGCTTTGCGATGCATGTTGTTAGAACATGTTCTCTTTCAGGTTTCACCAGCACAATACTGATTTGCCCCAAGAGTCCTATACTTTCTCTACTGTTACACCTCTAGCAAACAGTCTTTATCCAAACTATGCTGCCTTAGGTAAGTTAGTGCTGTTGAAGACAGCACCTTGGACACCAAACCTAATAATAAGATATGTTTTCAGCTGAGTTGCTGAGCTTCAAGGACTTTCACAGTCTCATTAGTGCAGCCATAGACATGATGAAGTTGATAACCACTCATGCCCAAACCCAAACCTCTCCTTTAAAAATATAAATTTTCCATCTAGATATCTCCTTATAGGTTTCCCTTAGTTCTATATGCTAAATCCATGAATATGGGCCAGGAAAAATTTTGTTCCATTCTAGTGATGAGGAGTGCTAATCACATTCCTTTGACCACCATGGCTGATGGTAAACTAAGCTTTTCTGATTCAGCTTCTATATATACCTGTATCGTCTCAGGATAGGGATTAATGCTCAGACCAAGCCTGGCAGTGATAGAGAACAATGTAAGGGTCTGTCTGATGAGGGCTCAAAAGTCTCTGAACGTACACCAACTTCAGATATTCCACCGCCAAGTGTTATTTCTTTGAAGTTTCTTGGTTTCACTGCACACAGCACGGTATTTGGCCCCAAATTATAAGGATCCTGTGCCTAATTTTCTTTTCATCTTGGCAATAGGTAGGATTAGCACTGGGCAGTAGACTAATCTTTCCAATACCAAATTTCACCATGGTAGGCCTGGCGCCAGACTTCACTGTAATGCCTAGACTTAATTTCTTATCCTTCATTTGTGCTATGTTATTTTGAATTAAGGAAGGAATGACTTAAGGCAATACTGTTCTTTTCTTTTTTGTTTTTTGAGACAGGGTTTCTCTGTAGCTTTGGAGTCTGTCCTGGAAGCTAGTTTATGTAGACCAGGCTGCACTCAAACACACATAGATCCCACCTGCCTATGCTTCCCGAGTACTGGGATTAAAGGCGTGTACCACCAAGCTAGGCAATTCTTTCTTTTATACTTGCAGTGTATATATGAGTACACAAGATCAGGCTACATATCTTAAGCATTCAGAAAGGTGCATCCTGGTCTTTTCTTACAATTTCACTAAGATCTTGCACACTTTTGCCTGATTTTCTCAGATTTTGTTGCTGTGTTTTGGTATCTAAATAGCTAGTATAATGATGTGTCTTTAATAACAATGGATGCAGATATTACAAAGCTACCACTTTGTTCCCCTTCTCTCCCTAAACCCTTTTGTAAATGTCATTGCTGGAGAATTTTATACAATCAAATAATGTTCATGGATGAAATTCATTCCCTATTCCTTGTGCGTTAATTACTTGCCTATAATTTCACTGCTTTTCATTCCACTTTCAACTGTTTGTGTTGATTTTGCTTTTGTTTTTATTTTTTTAATTACTGAGATCAATGAGCTGCCCCCATATATACATGGGTGTAAGGACATCTACTATCATGGCATGAATAAGGAGACAATCAACATTATTCTCCAACTATAAACTACAATAGTGGCTGGCCTGGGAAGATATTGCCTGCTGTCTCCTCAGAGAAGTGTCTTTTTCTATTATTTCTTTTATTATTACTGAATGTTTTAATGAGAAAGGTAACATGAATCAATGTCGATAAAAAAAGTCTTTGGATCCTTTATTCCATGGCCTTCGTCAAAAACACAAAGTGGCCAGATCTTTTACACTATAGCTTAAAAGTGTATAGACAAAAAAGATTTATTAGTAATTTGCAGTTAGCAGCAAATGCATACGTGGAGCCATAAGTGGGTCACAGGCACACAGATTATGTAAGTGTTGTTTTAAAAAAGCAAGATGGTTTTGAAAACTCCATCTTAAAGTATAATAGGAGTCAATGTCATTGCAACAGAATTCTAAGCATAGCAGGAGGAACAAGTCAACTTCTGCCTCATTTTAGTGTCTTAAAGAGGGTAGGTTTCTTACTTGAAAATATAGCGAGGTACATTCTCATTTATGATTATTTTACATTCATATACTGAAAATATTTGTTATTTAGACAAATCTTGCTGTTTGTTACAAAATGAAGTCCATGCATAAATAATTTATCCTTTTTAGATAATGGAATAAAGTTATCAAACTTTCATTTATGTTCCAACCATTAAAAAAATCAAAAACCTTAAGGAAGGGAGAAAGGACCCATCCACATCCCTGTTCCTCAACATACCAACTTCTGCAAGGATGCATATGCTTGCTGACTTTAAACATTCATTGTTTAAAATGTTTGTTGCTTTTTTTACAGCTCTACACAGTCTTTAATGTTTCTTTGTTAATGGAATATAATGAAATTTTACAACTATATAAAAGTTACCTTTCAAGAAAGTCATCAGTCTGACTATGGGACAAGACCAGCTCAGGCACCATCTCCTCCACTGCCCAGGGTCCTATCTGGGGACATTCCTGTGGAAACTTGGGGACCCTTCTAGAGTCAAGCCTCTTTCCAACCCCACAATGCCTCCCTTAAATAAGTTATCTTCGCCCCTGCTCCCATAACTGTCCTTCCTCCATCTCAAACATCTCACTTCCCCAGTCTCTCCCCAACACTCCCCTTCTCTGTTCTCTCTCCCTCTCTCCCCTTCTTCCACCCCACCTCCACCACCATGCTCCCAATTTTTCCCTAGTGATCTTGTCTGCTTCCAATTTCCAGGAGGATCTATATACGTTTTTCTTTGGGTTCACCTTATTACTTAGCTTCTCTGGGATCGCGAACTTTAGGCTCAATGTCCTTTGTTTATAGCTAGAATCCACTAATGAGTGAGTACATACCCTGTTCATATTTTTGGGTTTGGAGACCAGTCAAAGAGAGAGAGAAGAGCAATAACATGAGCTAAGGGGTCGAGACCATAATGGGGATATCAACAGAAACAGTGGACCTGAGCTGATGGGAGCTCACTGACTCCATACTGATAGCAGGAGAACCTGCATAGGACGAAACTAGGCCTTCTGAAATGTGGGTGACAGTTGTGTGACTGGGGCAGTCTGTGTGGCCACTGGTAGTGGGACCAGGATTTTTCCCTAGTGCTTGAACTGGCTTTTTGGAGCCCATTCTCTTTGAAGGATAGGGTTGATTGACTTGGGTCTGCGTCAACGTGATATGTCAGACTTTGTTGACTCACCATGGGAAATCTTACCCTCTCTGAGGAGTAGATAGGGTATAGGGTGCAGGGGAAGGTGGGGACAGTGGGAGGAGGGAAGGGAATGGGAACTTGGATAGATATTTTAAAATGAGAAAAGACTGTTTTAAAAAAATAAATTAATTAATTGAAAAATAAACTAAAAACAAAAAACATTTTTATCTAACTTGTTCTGTGTGTTTGCACTTGAATGTGTGGCCACCCTCAGGACTGTGGTTCTTTCTGACCTTTCTTTGGCAGTTATCTCTGAACACTTGGAGAAGGATGACTTACTTAGAGCTACACACTATGCAGTTTCTTGTTTTCTACCCTCTGATTATTTGTGGGTCTCTGTCTTAATTACCATCTATTGCAAAAAGATTCTCTGATGTAGTCTGAGAAATACACTAATCTACATCATAAATTCTTATTGACTACTAATGGACTTAGTTTAACACTATGTCCCATTAACAGAGTAATAGTACTACCGCTTATGACTTTCTAGCCACAGGTTCTTGGCCCCAAGATATAGACTCTATTTTATGGAACAGGCTTACAAAGCAATCAGAAATTTGCAGGATATTCAAAAGTCATTCTCATTATTGTTAAACAGTGGCGATACTTGCCAGGCCACTAATATTGTAGCTTAGCTCACAGAGTTTGTAGGTTGATAAGAAGATGATAACTTTTCTCCTCCTGCAATATACATAAAACCTTCTAGCATTGTAAAAGACAGATAGTTGTGATGAGGTTTCTATGTCAATGCTAGCCTGGTTCCCAATGTTCTATGAAACAAACGTACGATATTTTCAGCCACAATGTCTTAACATAAATTTCTGAGGGATAGCTAAGAGCCATAATTTTTTTGACATTTTTGAATCAGTATTCTGGCTTGTGTAAGAAATATCAAATTAATTTTTATTTGTATTTCCCTGGTGGCTAAGGGTGTTCAACACTTAATATATTTTTTCCAGGTGGGTATCTCTCTATTTAGTTTCATGTTAGATATTTTATATGTTTTTTAAATAGTCATTATTATCATTTTAATCTTTGCATATTCTAGGTACTAACCATTTTCAGATGTGTAGTTTCCCATGGTAAAGCTGTGGTTGCTTGTTCCAATTTATTTTAATGTTCTATAAGATGCTTCCTTACTTAGATGATAGTCCTTTGCTGAACAGAAACAGCAAATTTCTGTTACATGGTACTCCATTTATCACTAGTTTTAATGCCTAAGATAACATGGTCCTGTTCAGGAAGCATTTATCTGTACCTATAAGTTCAAGCATATTCTGTACTGTCTCTTCTATCAGATTCATCTGATCAGATATTAAGTTTAGGTCCTAATCCACTTGCAGTTGAGTTTTGTTCAAGGTGATAGATAAGGATCCAGTTCCATTATTCTACATTCAGGTTTCCTGTTTTACCCTCATCCCTGATTCTGCAGATAAGATTGATAAACTGATATTTTTATATTATGGAAGTTTATTAACCACAAAAGCCTCTCTATTAATGCATGTAGATAAATATTTATCCACTTAACTCCAGATTGCTTTTCCAGATACTTGTAGCTTCCTTGTGTAAACTCATTATCATTTTGCTTGTAGTTTTCATTTCAAATCTATTTATTTGTTTCTGGTAAACAGAAAGAATATTCATCTTCTACATTCACATTACATAGTGAAGTCCTGGTATATTGGCTATTATTAGCCCTGGAAGGTTTGTATAGTTTTCTTCAAATGAGCTATATCGGAAATCACCCCACCTATAAGAAAAGAATATTTTATTTATTTCTTCTCACAATTAATATATTTAACTTTCATTTTCTATTCATTGACATTTTAAGGACTTTCAGTCCAACATGGTAATATGTGGGAAAGAAAGGACATATTTGCCTTGTTCTTGATCTCATGTAGCTGTAGTATTACTATCTTACCCCCCATTGTATAATGTTAACTGAAAGCTTTTGTTTTATTTTATAGACATTCTTCACCAAATGGTATTGGCATCTACTTTACTTTGTCAGGTTTTTCTCTCTGTTGACCTGAGTCATTGCTGATAGAGTTATGTTGAGATATTCCAATATACTAGGGAAATAGACTATTGTGCAACCATATATGAAACATATCTACCTATCTATCTATCTATACAAATATATATGCACACTTTATACCTTTTATCTGTTTTTACAAAAGTAAAACATATTTTGAAATTTGAATTTCATTTAAAACTGTTATATAAGTGTTATTCATTTTGATTCACTATTACAGGAAATTCCTACATGTTTAGAATTTTGCATTTTAGATCAGACAAAACACATACACTTTTTCAATTAGCATTTGTTTGTATAAAAAGTTTAAAAATATTTTTCCAAGTTATTTTAGACTTAAGCTGCATTAATGTTATGTGTAGTTGGCCTACCATAGAATACCTTACCTATAATTGCTTTGGTTCCTTCAACTTACTAACCCCAGTTTGTAGTGTTTAAGATTTGAGCCATACACTAAAGCACTGTATAAAAACAAAAAAAAAAACCCAAAGTTTAAAGGATCATTATAGTAGCAGTTCAGAAGACCCGAAGACTGAGAAACTTGAGGGCTTTAGAGATCTTACCCATGAAGTTTCAAAGGGTAATAGAGATGTTATTGGGTACTAGACTAAAGACTATCAAGGCTATGATACAACAAAGAATCTAACTAGTGTCTAACATAAGTTCTTACAGGTAAATACCAAAGAATCATTGTTAAAAATAAAAAGATTAAATTTACATAGTATAGTTAGTTATGAAAAGGTAATTTGCACAAAATTTAATAAGTAAATCATGCAATATGAAAGACTTGTATAAAATGCATATAATTTTATATAAAATTAAAAATGGTTTGTATAAGATTAGTATATAATATTATGAGAAAATTGTACACACATTAATCTTGTTCTTAATATATATGAAGAATAGTCATTCAAGAATTCAGCATTATTAATTGTCAAAATTAAATTAAGCAAATTAAATTTCAAATTTCAAAAGGACACAGCTAAACGGCAGTCAGATTTTCACTAATGAAAAATTAATATTGTCATTCTTGATAAAATTTAGAGGATAGCCTACCATCTTTATTTAAAAAAGTAAAATTGGTTGGCTATTTTTGAAAAGTCAGTTACCATTTATTAATTGGATTACTAAAGTAAGGATTTTGGAGGAAATGATCAGCAGAAGATTATTCTATTAATTAGGTTCTGTTTTATGGTTTATTTTTAAAAAGTCTCTTTTCTCATTGTACATACCAAATCCATTTTCCACTCTTCCCCTCCTCCTGCTTGTTACCACCACCTCCACAGCTCCATCCCATTCTCATCTGACGAAAGACACACACACACACACACACACACACACACACACATACACACACACACACACACACACATACATTTCACACTAGCTCAGAATTGAGTAAATAAATAAAGGCTATTTATTTAAGATTGACTCACAGATCACAATCCTCTGCAGGAATGGGGAACAAAAACGGAATCCTGCAGCCAGTAAAAAGGCCACACACATGCTGTACACGGACGTATATATTATACTAGGCCACGCCCAAGTGGGCAGGTAACTTAAAGGCTACTGGGGGTAGGAATCCTACAACACCTATCTATTCCTCAAAGAATAGATAGGGAGACAAAAAGACTAGCACATTGCTTTGAGGCAGGACCAAGGACCTCCCCACTATATTTAGGCTGTAAAAGGCATCCCTCCATAGAAAATGTTTTCCAAAAAGTCAGAACAAGTAGTAGGGATAAATCTTGGTCTCACTGCCAGTGTCGCCATAGTCTGCCCCAGCCATACAGCCGTCACCAACATTCAGAGGACCTGGTTTCGTCTTGTGCTGGTTCCCTCGTTGTCCAGGTCCAAGTTGGAAGGCTTCCATTAAACTGTGACAGTGGATATCCCCACTGTGATCTTGATCTCCTTGCTTATATTCTCATTCCTCCCTCTCTTTGACTGGACTTTGGGATCTCAGAGCAATGCTCTGGAGCGGTTCTCTGCATCTGCTTCCATCAGTTGCTAGATTGTGGCTTTTCTGGTGACATTTAAGACAGTCATCAATCTGACTAGAGGGCAAGGTCAGTTCAGGCGACCTCCCCACTATTGCTGAGGGTCTTAGCTGGAGCCATTCTTGTAGATTCCTGGGAATTTCTCTAGTGTCAGTTTTCTTACTAGTTCCATAATGCCTCCCTCAATCAAGATGCCTTTTCTTGTTCTTTAAATTTTATTGAATGTTCAGTAAATACTATCTGCTTTTATCAATTGTGGTAATTATGAAATATATATTTTAATAGGTGAATTTTATTACTTGTTCGTTTAGAAGAATGGACAAAAGTTGATGGCAATAATTGTAACAAGTTTCTGAAATAGGATCCAAGCCCGTCTAGTTAACCTATAAATTACTAGTTCCTGTTGTCTCATATACATCTAAATTATTATTTGACTGTCACTTAATACTTTTCAACTCTGGGTCCATGAACCTTGGCAACTAGTTGAGGTTCTATTTAGTGATACCCTTAGAAATAACTGTTACTGACTTGTGCAAGTTGATTCTATCTCCTGCCACATTGCTGAGTTTGTTTATCATTCCTAGAAGAGTTCCAGTAAAACCTTTGGGATAATTAATATATACTTTCATATTACCTTATATCAGTTCTCTAGGGGAACAAAACTTATAGAATGAAGAATCTCTCCATATATATAGAAAGGGATTTATTAGAATGACTTTAGTAGTCATGGTCCAGTTAGTACAACAATGACTGTCTTCCAATGGAGGTTTCAAGAATCCAGTACTTATTTATTCCATGAGGCAAAAGAACAGATTCTAATGCCAATGAAGGAATTTAATTGCTAGTGAGAGCAAGAACAAGAAGACAAAGAAAGAGCTAGTTTCCTCTTTTGATGTCCTTTATATAGGCTGCCAACATAAGTTGTGGCCCAGATTAAAGGTAAATTTTTCTGCCTTAAAGTATCCAGATTAAAAGTAAGCCTTTAAACTTCAACTAATTTAACTAAGAAAAAAATCCTCACAGGTGTACAGATCATTTGTGATTCAGTTAATTCCAGATATAGTCAAGTTGATAACCAAGAAAAGCCATCATGCATCTGAAAATGGATAGGTTGACCTCATCTTTTTCTAATTCCATATCTTTTATTTCATTCATTTGCCTCAGTGCTGCCACTAACAATTCACCAACTGGACAGACAATGCTCCCATCAAGAGAGAAAAATCATCCAACAAAACCCATGGTGCCAGGTATGAGAAGTCTTTCAATAGAATGGGAAAAAAATATGGCCAGTTATTGTAGAGGGGGAATAAGGGAAAAAGAGAGGAAAATACGTATTAGTATGTCTGAACTTTTTTTTAAATAATCATATATTTGCTATCTACCTAAAACCTCTATAATATACATGTTCGAGGGTAAATGTAAATATGTAGTTTCAATTAAATTTCCTCATCTTTTCGAACAATGTGCCTTCCAAGAGTAAAAAACCAAATCTCCAATACCTGTCATAAGAAACCCTCATTTGAGTTGTTGGTCGGAGTGTCCACAAAAGGTACTAAATATTACTGGTTATTGTTGTTGTTATTGACTCTCTTCCTGAGATGAAAAGTCAAGTCTCTGATACTGAAGATACCATAAACTTTAGATGCAGAACTCAGAAGGCACCGAGCTAGCACTGACATTAAAGTCTACCCTGAAGACTAACTTCATGCACAAGAGTCATGTATGCTTCCAAAGGGAGGCAACCAAAAGTCTTTCTCAACTATAATGCCTGTGAACCACAACAAATATCTGCCTAGCATTATAATGCTAAGACTTTACTATAGCACAACTATCTTGTTGGTAACCAACAACTCTCTAGTTGGACGTATTTAAGACCCTCTCAAAAGATGGTAATCATGCCTGGTGCTAGAAATCTCACCAGCTACCCGTGGCTTGTAAATCAATGGTTGCTGGAGGAGTCCCTACAATGGTCATGTCATTAAACCAGCAGAATTCCTAAACACATTTTAATATTTGTCCTCACCCATTATTAAGAAAACTTCTCTTTGTACCAAATGGAGACCATTACAAAAAGAAAAAAAAAGCAATGAAAATTGTGAATGAGAATTGTGAAGCTCAGATCCAACAGACACGACTACAAAACAATTCTCATACATAAATCTCATGAAACATTGCTGAAGAAAGGGGAAAGAATGTAAGAGACTGAAGATCGTGGAATTTTCCATGTAATTGTGTCTCCTAGGAATGTCAGAAGCTACAACCATAAAGTCTCAACAAAATTACTGTTGACTGCATAAACTGAAGGTGAAAACAGATAACAGCAGTAGACTCACAAAAGTGAGTGAAAGTCTGTAAAATCTCAACCGACATAAAAACTGACAGAAAACTAATATATTTTGAGGTCAGGAAAAACAGTATTCTTCAGGGAGGAGTACAGTAATCAGCTATACAATAGCAAATTGCCTACAAGTAACATTATCGAGGAAGAGCAGAGTTTATTTATATATTTAGGAATATAGATGTGTAACATTTAATGGAAATTGCAAAGAATAAAAATAAGGTTCATTTCACCCCACAACTTCTCCAGCTATGCTGGTGAGAATGCAACTGCTACAGCCCTTTTGGATGTCAGTGTGGTGATTTCTCAGGAAATTAGGACTCAACTTAACCACAACACCCAGTAATACCACTTTTGGGTATATATTCAAAGGGTGCTCAATCGTGCCACAAGGACATGTGCTCAACTAAGTTCATAGCAGCATTATGTGCCATGGCCAGAACCTGGAAATAACCTAAATGCTCTTCAACCAAAGAATGTATAAAGAAAATGTGCTACATTTACACAATAGAGCACTACACAGAAGAAAAAATAATGATATCTTGAATTTGGCAGGAAAATAGATGGAGGTAGAAAACATCATTTTGATTGATGTAACCCAGATACAGAAAGACAATTATCACATGTACTCACTCATAAGTGGTTTCTAAACATAAAGTTTTTAAAAAAAGACTACAAATCACAATCCCAGAGAATTTAGACAACGAGAACCCTAAGAGAGACATACATAAGCCTAACCTACATGGGAAGTAGAAAAAAGCAAGAGCTCTTGAGTAAATTGGGAGCATGGGGACCTTAGGAGAGGGTTAAAGGGGAGGGGAGAAAGATGTAGAGCTCAACAAAAAAACATTTAAAAAGGAGAAAAAAACAAACCACAACTGGTCAAAAATATAAAAAATAAAAAAATAAAGATAATGATATTTAAAAATGACAAAAAGGGTATATAGGGGGCATGAAAGGAAGAAAGGAAAGGGGGATGATGTAATCATATAATCTCAAAAAATTAAAGAAGTAATTAAGTAAAATAAATCTAAAGAACTTGTCATGATAATTCTGCAAGAAAAAAACATAGGTCTTCTTATTCAAAATAGAAGTTTATAAGGACCATCTGAGCAGAACTTCAATAGGATAGGATATTGCCTTGTAAGTAAAGAATGAGATTTCAAGAAATTTATTGTGTTTTAAAATAGATTTTTATTTTTTATTTATTTGTAATTTTTCTGAGTAAATTTGCTATGAATTTTAAGCAGTCCCCCTACTTTTTAGGCCTAGTTGGCCTCACAGGTGATTCAACACTGCAGTCTTACTTCCTCTTATACTATACAGAATTTATAGTTGCAAATTACAACATGTAATAAGTGAGTTTGGGTAAGTTAATCACAAAGCTCAACAAAAATGACTAAATAAGTCATAGATGACTCCCATATCTGTAACTTTTAACTTTTTTCAAACTTATGGAAGACTAATTAATATACTATTAAAATATTAGTTCTTCTTCAATGTAAATTCATAATTGATGTTAAAGATAACCATACATTCAGCAATCTGCTACACTACTCCACAACTCAGAAATAAAACTTCTTGTTTTGGAGCATTTATTACCATTATATTTCAATATATGTCCACAGATCTATAAAACAGACGGATTTGTTGAAATGTTTAGAACTGAATGTGGAAATCAAGGACGCATTCAAATTGTTGATAGTATATTTATTGGTTAACAAGTAAGAGTAAAATATTATTTGTTTTTATAAATATGGCCTATATCCAAGTACATGGATCATAAATGTTGATACATTTAGTGCACCCAAATGAAATAGTCTCCACTACACACAAAGACTGTATGCATAACCCTAAAACCAATCTCTCATTCTCATTCAATACTTTCAACAGTGGAAAAAAACACAAGCACTCTAAACTTGAGCAAGAGTATGGCCTTCCTCTCCATTTATCACCTTCTCTATGTTTCCTTTCTGGGAAACATTACTGGGAAGGTAATTTTTGGTTCTAGTGATCGTTTAGTTTGTTTCTTGTTCTTACACACTTCAATATACTCTGATATCTCCAACTGTCATTTAAAAACCAGCTGATGTCTCTTCATTTGTAGGCAGTTTATCTGTACCTGTCAATCTTACTGCACAGAAACTATGTTTCTGTCCTGCCTCAATCAGCACTCAACCTTAATTTACTCTTTCAACCATAGCCCTGAGCCTTGGCATTATATAGCTCCCTGCTCTGTTGCTTATTACTAAGGTTCATTTTTCTTATGAAATTCTCTTCATCAGTTCTCTCTTCTGTATGAGAAGATTTCCTGAGCTACTGCACTATTTTCCTAGAATATACAGATAATCAAATTCTCATTGACTGGCTCGAACAGTACAATGTTTCCCTATCATCCCAGCTTATTAATGGATACTCTTGCTCGGTCTTCATTTGTCTCTTGTGTGTGTGTCTGTGTTCTAATACTTTTTCTTCACAACAACTTCTTATTGTCATGTTTAACTATAGTCAATTTCAATAACATCATTTTTGTTTTAATTCCTTTTTTATTTTTATTTTTTATTACTTAGAAAATACCAATTCAAATTTCCACTCCCTCCCCTCCTCCCAGTCCCCTCTTCCTCCACAGACCCTCTCCCCACCCTTCCAACCCTAAGGGAGTGCCACACACCTTGCCCTGTGAAAAGTCAAAGGCCCTCCCTACTACGTCTAGGTTGAGCAAGATTTACATCCAAAGAGAATAGGATAACATGAAGCTGGTATATGAAAGTAGAGACACATCCCAGTGTCACCACTATCAGTGGTCCTTCAGTCTGCCCCAAAGGTCAATGCTCTTCAGGGGGGCTTGGTTGTTCCCATGCTTGTTCACTCCTAGTCAAGTTGGAGTTGGTAAGCTACCATTAGCTCAAGCAAACTATCTCAGTGGATGATACCCTCATGGTTTTGAATTCCTTGCTCATAGTCTCACTCCCTCCACTCTTCAACTTGATTTTGGGAGTTCAGTCCAGTGCTCCAGGTGTGGGTCGTTTTCTCTGTTCCCCATCTGTTGTTGAAGGTTCTATGGTGATATTTAAGATTGTCATCAGTCTGACTATAAGGTAAGGTCAGTTCAGACACCCTCTCTTCTATTGTTTAGGGTCTCAACTGGGTTCATCCCTGTGGGTTCTTGGGTATTTTTCAAGAGCCAGGTTTCTTGCTAACTCCAAACTTTCGTTATTTGCAGATGATATGATTGTGTATAGAAGTGAACCGAAAAACTCTACCAAAGAACTCCTACAGCTGATAAATACCTTCAGTGAAGTGGCAGGATACATGATCAACTCAAAAAAAAAATCAGTAGCTCTCCTATCCACAAAGTATAAAGAAGCTGAGAGAGAAATATCATCTTTCATGATAGCCACAAATCATATAAAATATTTTGAGGTAACAGTAACAAAGGATGTGAAAGACCATTTGAAAAGAACTTAAAGTTTTTGAAGAAAAAAATTGAAGAGGATACCAGAAAATGAAAAGAACTGTCATGCTCTTGGATGGGAAGGATCAACATAGTAAAAATGGCAATCCTACCAAAGGCAATCTGTAGATTCAATGCAATCTCCATCAAAATCCCAATACAATTCTTCACAGACCTTGAAAGAATGATACTCAACTTTATGTGGAAAAACAAGAAACCCAGCATAGCCAAAACACTCCTGTAAAATAAAGGAACTGCCAGAGGCATTACCATCCCTGACTTCAAGCTCTATTACAGAGCTACAGTAATGTAAACAACTAGGTATTGACATAAAACAGAGACATTGACCAATGGAATCAATTGGATATTCATTCACACACCTATGAACACCTGATTTGATAAAGAAGCAAAAAAGATACAATGGAAAAAAGAAGACATCTTCAACAAATGGTGCTGACATAACTGGATGTCAATCTGTAGAAGAATAAAAATTGATGCATATCTGCTGCCATAACACAAAACTCAAGTCAAACTGGATTAAAAACCACGACCACACTAGAGACCCCAATAGAGGAGAAAGTGGGAAGTCACCTTCAATGAATGGGCACAGTAGACCACTTCCTAAATATAACCCCAGTATCACAAACAATAAGAGCATCAATAAATAAATGTGACCTCTTGAAACTGAGAAGATTCTGTAAAACAAAGGACACAGTCAATAAGACAAAAAGGCAGCCTACTAAATGGGAAAAAAATCTTCACCAACCCCACATCAGACAAAGAACTGATCTCCAAAATATATAAAGAACTCAAGAAACTAAACATTAAAATTCTAAATAACCCAATTAAAAAGTGATGTACTGAACTAAACAGAGAATTCTCATCAGAAAAATTTCAAATGGGCAAAAGATACTTAAGGACACGTTCTTCATCCTTAGCTATGAGGGAAATGCAAATCAAAACAACTTTGAGATACCATCTTACACCTGTCAGAATGGCTAAGATCAAAAACACTAATGATAGCTTATGCTGGAGAGGTTGTGGAGTAAGAGGAACATTCTTCCATTGCTGGTGGGAATGCAAACCTGTACAACCACTTTGGAAATCAGTGTGGTGGTTCCTCAGAAAACTGGGAATCAACCTATCTCAGGATCCACCAATTCTACTCTTGGGAATATATCCAAAAGATGCTCAATCATAATACAAGAGCATTTGTTCAACTATGTTCATAGCAGCATTTTTTGTAATAGCCAGGACCTGGAAACAACCCAGATGCCCCTCAACTGAAGAATGGATAAAGTGTGGCACATCTACACATTAGAGTACTATTCAGCAGTAAAAACTAATGACATCTTGAATTTTGTATACAAATGGATAGAATTAGAAAACATCATCCTGAGTGAGGTAACCAGAACCCTAAAAAAAAGAATATGGTATGTACTCACCCATAAGTGGATACTAGTCATAAAGAAAGGACAATGAGCCTATAGATCAGGATCCTAGAGAAACTAAGTAATAAGTAGAACCCAAAAAATCATATTTAGACCCACCTAGAAATTGGAATCAGACAAAAATTTGGGAGCAGGGGGATGGGGTTAGAGGTAGGATAAGGGGGTGGAGGAAAACTTGAGGGAACTGGATGGTCAAGATGGAGGAAGGACAGATATGAGAGCACGGAAAGAGATAACCTGACAGATGGAGTTAATAATATCATTTCAATTTAATTATGTTAGAGACTCAAAATACAGTACCAATCTGAGATCATTGGGTTTTCAACTTTAGTGTATGAATTATGCTGGGCTAGTGGCATATATCTATAATCCAAGTCATGTCTTGGGTGGTTGAAGCAGGATGGAGAATTCACAGTCTGGCCTAAATATAGAGTTCCAGGCCAGCATCAACACTGTGTTAAGAGTCTATTTTAGGGGAAAAAAGGTATTTATTAAAACATAGAGATTTTTAATTTTAAAAGTCAACAGTTAATAATAGTTGAGTTTATGAAAGGTATTACCTTTATTTTGCCTAGATTCTTTGTTTCATTTGTGTTGCTATTATGAGAGAAATTCAATTAATAATAATTTTAATTTTTGCTGCAACTAAAAACATTAGTTTTGTAACCATTCTTATTTTGTTAACATGGCATTTGGTGTCCTAGATGGTTCTCCATTATGCTTGTGCTTGTCATCTATCTAAAGTTTGCATGCTGCTTCTGCTGCACTTCTCAGTCACAAGTATTTTATGTCTCCTGCAGGTGTTCTATCTTTTTTGTCACCTAGATAGGTTGGTTTAAGAGATAGGGTTCTTTAATTCAGTCCTGATATGAGTTTTATCATTCCTTGACTTTAATCTCTCGAAAGACTTTAGCCTTGACACTTTATCCTTGGGACATCCTGTCTCTCAGAAATACTAAGAACTCAAGAAGATTTCCAGATACGTGTTTGAAAATTGTTCCATTTTATCAGCTTTTTCTTGGGAGAAAGAATGAATATAACTTGATACCTATATCTAAAAGTGAAAGACTCCAAGAAATTTAATGGTATAAGTAAACATTTTTGTTAAATAAATGTTAGTTTCAATTCCATACTAATAAATAAAAATGACAGAATCTTGAATATTCTAAATAATTGAACTCAAATAACCTTCTGTAATACACAAACAAAAATAAATTTTACTTGGACAAAAAGTATCCCTTGTTCTTGTAGATAATTGTGTACCATTTATTCCAATCTGTCATTTTACTCTTTACATTAAAAAAAGCACACATATTTTAGTGCTTTCAGATGTATCATCCTATCAATTCCTGGTTCTCTCCTTCCCAACTTATACATGTCTCTTTTAGTAAATTTTTTCCAAAAATGTCTACCTGTACTCACAATATTTAGTTCATATTTTACATATTTATTTTTTTAATTTATCAATTTATTTACGTCATGGCTGCAGCCTCATCTCTTATCCACTCCTTCTAGTCCCTCTACTCCATCCTCTCCAAACTCACCAATCCCCTTCTCTTTTGTCCTCATTCAAGAAAGGATACCAGCAGAATTTTATCCAATGGGGATGCTCTCTGTGGGACCACTATTCAGGTTTATTGGAGAGTGCAAGAATGTGATGGCAATGACTATCAGCAAAATTTTCTAGAAAGTGACATTCTGAGATAACAGGTGATGATTCTCAATAGCCACATTACTGCAAGATAATCTGGTGAACTATGTTTGAAGACAAATATCTACAATTTACCGAGGTTCAGAAATCAGGAGTGAACATCACAATCTGGTTTATAAAGTGAGACTTACTCTCAAAGAGCCAAATTGGAAAGAAGAAAAGAAGGAGGAGGAGGAGAAGTTGAAGAGGATGGAGATGGGGGGATTACAGCCAGAAGTGATGTGAAGGAGCCATGAATTGGGACATTCTTCTTGTAAACAGGATGATACTACACACATCTCTTCCAAACGTATGACCTCATTTTTATTGATTGCTCAATTTATGGATGTATATATTCCTAGATATATAAATACACTTTGTTTAGGATGCATAATGTTACTTGTATGTATCTTTTCAGGGTTGACCATTTTATGTTAGGAAGTGAATTGTTATACTCTTCCCTGGAAAAGGAAATCAACAGCCTCTCCCCAGAATTCCTTGTCTTCTGGTAGTTCTTTTCATATAATTGAGGATTCATAGGCTTATCCTCATCTAGCTTAGTATATTTGTTGGTGGCAACCTTGTTCAGCTCGTGTTTAAACAGTCATGCTATCAAAAGATTATGTGTGTATGTTATGGCATTACTTTAAGATGCAGTGCTATAGCAAAATCTGACTCAAAAACAAAAACTTTTCTCCACTTTTTTCCTACCTTTTTCTCTGGACTTTTGATGGTGGAGTTCTTTTGTAATTTTATCCCTTTGGGATTAGACTCTATAACTCTGCACATTGATTTGTTATGGGTTTCTGTATTGTATAAAAATATAGTAAAAAAAATTCCTTGCTGAAGGGTGAGACTTATCTTGGGGAAAAGGAAAATATTTTGAAAGCAGTTAAGGACCATTATTGATTTTGTAACGAGGGGGTTGTAAATTTTCCTTCCAGATCCATTACTTTATTAGTTCTGTGTAGTTGGCTATATTTTTTACTAACTCAAAAAAAAAAGTCTACAGCAAAGAAAACAAATGGCTAAGAACTATCTCAAGCCATGTTCTTGACCCTAGCAATTAGGAAAATATGAATAAAACAACTTTTATATTTCCGCTTGCTCCAGTCAGAACACTAAATCCCAACAACAAAATGGAAAACAAATGCTGGACAGATAGTGGGGGAAAAAGCCCTTATTTACTCTAAATGAGTTTGCAAATTGGTTCATTTTCTCAGGAAGTCAGTGTAAAAAGTTCTCTAAAAGCTAAACCTAAATCTAAAATATAATATGTGAAGTTATATCACTTTTTGGCATATGCTCTTAGTAATTAACATCTTAAAATATAAGTAATTACTTTACTTCTTGACATATGTCCTAAGGAATTAACATCCTATTGTACTAACAATTGCTCATCCATTTTTATTTATACTCTATTCAAGATAGTTAGAAAAGGAAAACATTCTAAATTTCTTTCAGTCATAAATATTTTAAGAACCCAGGTTCAATTGTACTGATATCAAAGAAAATATTTCTTTTACTTACAGTTATTTAATCCATAAATGTATAAAAAATAGTTTCTTAGCTATTGTATAAATTTTGAATACTGAAACAAATTTGAGATTAATTTGTTAAAGCATACTGTACATGTTTCCAATCTTAAAATTGAAGGAGTAATCATATTAGGTAAGTTTTAAAGGTCATGCAAAAGTATATTTTAGATAGACAAATCATCCTCGAATACTTCAAAAATCTACAGAAGATGGTATTTAAGTTCCTTCACAAACATATGCTCTTTTATTATGACAATAAGACATGCCCACTTCTTCAGAGAAGATAATGGTCATCAAATAAAATTCTCATAGAGTTTACTTTCTTTGTGGCAAAAGTAAGCCACTGGACAAGAAGATACCCTTGCCTTGACTGCTGAAAGTATGCTGTCCTAATTGGACAAGCAGGATACAAAAGAAAGTGACTGCCAAGCATTGTCAAGACAAGGATAGACAGATCTTTAGAGTCTCCTGCTTCACAAAAATTCTGTTGGAAAACTACCTGAATTTTCTTCAGGTTCACCCTCCTATCCAGCTTCTCTGAGATCACGAATAATAGGCTCAAAGACCTTTAATTATGGCTAGAATCCACTTATGAGTGAATACATACCATATTCCTCTTTTTGGGTCTGGCTTACCTGATTCAGTAAAGAGTTTTCTTTTCTTTTTATTATTATTTTTTTATTTTTTTTTTAAATTTTTTTATTTTTTTCTTATTTAATTTTTACTGGGAACCCCTCCAAAATCAAGTCTCTTGCAAACCCTAAAATGGCTCCCTTAGCTGAGATAAAAACCTCCCTACTCCCACAACCATCCTTCTTCCCTCCCCCCTCCCATTCCCCCAAGCCTTCCCCAATCCTCCCCCCCTCCCCTCTCCCTGACCATCTTCCCTTACTACCACCCCTCCACCCCCCATGCACCCGAGTTTGCCTGGCAATCTTGCCTAGTTCCACTATCCAGGAGGATAACTATATGATTTTCTTCAGGTTCACCTTCTTATTTAGCTTCTCTAGGATCACAAATCATAGACTCAAAGACCTTTAACTATGGCTAGAAACCACTTATGAGTGAGTACATACCATATTCCTCTTTTTGGGTCTGGCTTACCTCACTCAGTAAAGTGTTTTCTATTTCCATCCATTTGCATGCAAAATTCAAGATGTCATTGTTTTTTACCGCTGAGTAAAACTCTAATGTATATATGTTCCCCACCTTCTTTAACCATTCTTCTATTGAGGGGCACCTAGGCTGTTTCCAGGTTCTGGCTATTACAAATAGTGCAGCTATGAACATAGTTGAACAAATACTTTTGTAGTATGATAGGGCATCTCTTGGGTATATTCCCAAGAGTGGAATTGCTGGGTCCTGAGGGAGGTTGACTCCCAGTTTCCTGAAAAACCGCCACACTGATTTCCAGAGTGGCTGCACAAGTTTGTATTCCCACCAACAATGGATGAGTGTTCCCTCACTCCACATCCTCTCCAGCATAGGCTATCATTGGTGTTTTTGAGTTTAACTATTCTGACAGGTGTAAGATGGTATCTCAAAGTGGTTTTGATTTGCATTTCCCTGATCGCTAAGGAGGTTGAGCATGACCTTAAGTGTCTTCTGGCCATTCGAAGTTCATCTGTTGTGAATTCTCTGTTCAGTTCAGTATCCCATTTTTTAATTGGGTTAATTAGAGTTTTAGTGTCTAGTTTCTTGAGTTCTTTGTATATTTTGGAGATCAGACCTTTGTCTGTTGAGGGGTTGGTGAAGATCTTCTCCCAGTCAGAAGGTAGCCTTTTTGTCTTACTGACAATGTCCTTTGCTTTACAGAAGCTTCTCAGTTTCAGCAGGTCCCATTTATTCATTGTTTCTCTTATTGTCTGTGCTACTGGGGTTCTACCTAGTAAGTGGTCTCCTGTGCCTATGATTTTTAGACTACTTCCCACTATCTCTTCTATCAGGTTCAAAGTCAGATTAATCCAGTTATGCCAGCACCATTTGTTAAAGATGCTTTCCTTCTTCCATTGTATACCTTTAGATCCCTTGTTGAAAATCAGCTGTTCATAGGTTTATGGGTTAATATACAATGAATTTTGCATGCAAATGGATGGAAATAGAAAACGCTTTACTGAGTGACGTAACCCAGACCCAAAAAGAGGAATATGGTATGTACTCACTCATAAGTGGATTCTAGCCATAGTTAAAGGTCTTTGAGTCTATAATTTGTGATCCTAGAGAAGCTAAATAAGAAGGTGAACCTGAAGAAAATCATACAGTTATCCTCCTGGATAGTGGAACTAGACAAGATTGCCAGGCAAACTCGGGTGCATGGGGAGTGGAGGGGTGGTAGTAAGGGAAGATGGTCAGGGAGAGGGGAGGGGGGAGGATTGGGGAAGGCTTGGGGGAATGGGAGGGGGGAGGGAAGAAGGATGGTTGGGGGAGCAGGGAGGTTTATATCTCAGCTAAGGGAGCCATTTTAGGGTTTGCAAGAGACTTGATTCTGGAGGGGCTCCCAGTAAAAATTAAATAAAAAAAAGAAAAAAAAAGAAAAAAAAATAATAAAAAAAAAGAAAACGCTTACTGAGTCAGGTAAGCCAGACCCAAAAAGAGGAATAAGGTATGTATTCACTCATAAATGGATTCTAGCCATAATTAAAGGTCTTTGTGCCTATTATTCGTGATCCTAGAGAAGCTGGATAGGAGGGTGAACCTGAAGAAAATTCAGGTAGTTTTCCTCCTGGAGATTGGAAATAGACAAGAGTCCCAGGTAACCTTGGGTGCATGGTGGGGTAGGAGGGTTGTTGGAAGGGTAGAGGGTTAGAGAGAAGGGAGCCGGGGAGGAATGGGGAATGCTCGGGGGACTAAGAGGGGGGGGGGAAGGATAGATATGGGATCAGGGAAGAATATATCTCAACTAAGGGAGTCAGTTTAGGGTTTACTAGAGACTTGACTATAAATGGGATCCCAGGTCCAAGGAGAGATCCCCAGATTGTTCTCTGGACAGAGGAGAGGGTGCCTGAACTGGCCTTGGCCCATAACCATACTGATAAATATTTTGTTTATCACCATAGATCCTTCATCTGGCGATGGATGGAGATGGAGAAGGAGACCCACATTGGAGCACCGGACAGAGTCCCCAAAGGTCCAAATGAGGAGCAGAAGGAAGAACATGAAAAAGGAAATCAGGACCGCGAGGGGTGCGATCACCCACTGATACAAGGGGACTGATCTAATGAGAGTTCACCAAGGCCAGTTGACTGGGACTGAGCAAGCACGTGATCCAGCCAGATTCTTTGAATGAGGCCAGATTCTCTGAATGTGGCTGGCCCGGAGTCTTTCTGAAAAGTCATTGACAATGACACTGGGACTTTTTTCCTCTGCATATACTGGATTTCTGGTATCCAGTCTGTTTGGATACTCACCTTCCTGGACCTGGAGGGAGGGGGGAGGAGCTTGAACTACCCACAGGGCGGGAGACCCTGCCTGCTCTTGGGGATGGAGAGGGAGGAGGGAAGGGTGTGGGGGGAGTGGGAGGGAGTTGGGAGGAGGGGCAGAAATGGAGACTTTTGTATGTTAATAAACTTTGAGAAAAAAAAAAGATTGAGGTTTGAGAGAATTTATCTTCAGATTTGTTGGTAGGGCAGAGACAAGTATATCCTTGAAACTCAGTGGCTAATTATTACAGGCTAGTAAGTTTTAAAATTCATTTATATTTAGTTAATGATTCTGTTTCAAAAGGTAAGGTGAAGAGTGATCAAGAAAAACACCTAGTGCAAACTTCTGATCTCCACACCTATTTAGGGAAATACACATGGACTCATGAATCCACATGCACACATATAAACACATATGAAACATATACACACATGACTTCAATTAAAGTAACAATAAGTATAACCCTTGTGCCTGGCTTAACGGCGAATCAATCCCACACCAGTCATGTTTTAAGGGATTATTTATTTTGGGGGGATAAAACTTACATACACCATAAACCATCAGGAAGGGAGCCTAGTCGCTGGAGCAAGAGCCGGAAGCAGGAGCCGGGACCAAGCACCAGAACCAAGAGACTCGAGCCGAGCTCTATGGCTCTTTTTTTTTTTTTTGAAAGTAATTTTATTAAATTATAAAAGTTTCCATTTCCGCCCCTCTTCCCAACACCCTCCCACTCCCCCCACTCCCTCTCCTCCTCCCTCTTCGTCCCTTGGGGCAGTCAGGGTTTTCTGCCCTGTGGGAAGTTCAAGTTCCTCCCCCCTCCCTCCAGGTCCAGGAAGGTGAGTATTCAAACAGACTGGATCCCCAAAATCCAGTATATGCAGAGGAAACAAGTCTCAGTGTCATAGTCAATGGATTTTCAGAAAGACTTCGGGCCAGCCACATTCAGAGAATCCGGCCAAATTCCAAGAATCTGGTTAGATCACGTCCTCGTTCAGTCCCAGTACAACTGGCCTTGGTAAACTCTCATTAGATCAGTCCCCTTGTATCAGTGGGTGATAGCATCCCTCGCAGTCCTTATTTCCTTTTTCATTTTCTTCCTCCTTCTGCTCCTCATTTGGACCATGGGTGGGCTCAGTCTGGTGCTTCAATGTGGGTCTCCATCTGTATCGCCATCCTTCGCAAGATGAAGGATCTATGGTGATAAGTAAAATATTCATCAGTATGGATATGGGCCAAGGCAAGTTCAGGCACCCTCTCCTCTGTCCAGAGAACAATCTGGGGATCTCTCCTTGGACCTGGGATCCCATATATAATCAAGTCTCCTATAAACCCTAAAATGACTCCCTTAGTTGAAATATATTCTTCCCTGATCCCATATTCATCCTTCCTCCCTCCCCCCCCCCCATCCCGGTCAACCGAGCTTTCCCCATTCCTCCCCTACTCCCTTCTCTCTAACCCTCTCCCCTTCCAACAACCCTCCCACCCCCCTCCCCCATGCACCCGAGGTTACCCAGGACTCTTGGCTATTTCCTACCTCCTGGCGGATAGCTAAATAATCTTCATCAGGTTCATCTTCTTATTTAGCTTCTCTAGAATCACGAATAATAGGCTCAACGACCTTTAATTATGGTTAGAATCCACTTATGAGTGAATACATACCGTGTTCCTCTTTTTGGGTCTGGCTTACCTCACTCAGTAAAGCGTTTTCTATTTCCATCCACTTGCATGCAAAATTCAAGATGTCATTGTTTTTTACCGCTGAGTAAAACTCTAATGTGTATATGTTCCACACCTTTTTTAACCATTCTTCTATTGAGGGGCACCTAGGCTGTTTCCATGTTCTGGCTATTACAAATAGTGCTGCTATGAACATAGTAGAACAAATGCTTTTGTAGTATGTTAGGGAATCTCTAGGGTATATTTCCAAGAGTGGAATTGCTGGGTCCTGAGGGAGGTTGACTCCCAGTTTCCCGAGAAACCGCCACACTGATTTCCACAGTGGCTGCACAAGTTTGCATCCCCACCAACAATGGATGAGTGTTCCCCTCACCCCAAATCCTCTCCAGCATAGGCTATCGTTGGTGTTTTTGACTTTAGCTATTCTGACAGGTGTAAGATGGTATCTCAAAGTGGTTTTGATTTGCATTTCCCTGATCGCTAAGGAGGTTGAGCACGACCTTAAGTGTCTTCTGGCCATTCGAAGTTCATCTGTTGTGAATTCTCTGTTCAGTTCAGTATCCCAATTTTTAATTGGGTTAATTAGAGTTTTAGTGTCTAGTTTCTTGAGTTCTTTGTATATTTTGGAGATCAGACCTTTGTCTGATGAGGGGTTGGTGAAGATATTCTCCCAGTCAGAAGGCAGTCTTTTTGTCTTACTGACAGTGTCCTTTGCTTTACAGAAGCTTCTCAGTTTCAGTAGATCCCATTTTTTCATTGTTTCTCTTATTGTCTGTGCTACTGGGGTCCTACTTAGGAAGAGGCCTCCTGTGCCTATATCTTGTAGACTACTTCCCACTTTCTCTTCTATCAGGTTCAAAGTGGACGGATTAATGTTGATGTCTTTAATCCATTTGGACTTGAGTTTTGTGCATGGTGATGGATATGGATCTACTTTCATCCTTCTGCTGGTTGACATCCAGTTATGCCAGCACCATTTGTTAAAGATACTTTCCTTCTTCCATTGTATATCTTTAGCTCCCTTGTCGCAAATTAGGTGTTCATAAGTTTGTGGGTTAATATCTGGGTCTTCTATTCGATTTCATAGTTCAACTTCTCTGTTCTTATGCCAATACCAAGCTGTTTTCAATACTGTAGCTCTGTAATAGAGTTTGAAGTCAGGGATGGTAATGCCTCCAGAAGTTCTTTTCTTGTATAAGACTGTTTTGGCTATCCTGGGTTTTTTATTTTGCCATATAAACTTGATTATTGTTCTCTCAAGGTCTGTGAAGAAGTTTGGTGGAATTTTGATGGGAATTGAATTGAATCTATAGATTGCTTTTGGTAGAATTGCCATTTTTACTATGTTGATTCTCCCAATCCAAGAGCAGGGGAGGTCTTTCCATTTTTTGGTATTCTCCTCAATTTCTTTCTTCAAGGACTTAAACTTCTTGTCAAATAGGTCTTTCACTTCCTTGGTTAGAGTTATCCCAAGATATTTTATGCTATTTTTGGCTATCATGAAAGGTGATGTTTCTCTGATTTCCCTCTCTGCTTCTTTATCCTTTGTGTATGGGAGGCCCACTGAATTTTTGGAGTTGATCTTATATCCTCCCACGTTACTAAAGGTGTTTATCAGCTATAGGAGTTCTTTGGTAGAGTTTTGGGGGTCACTTATGTACACTATCATATCGTCAGCAAATAACGAAACTTTAACTTCATCCTTTCCAATACGAATCCCCTTGATCTCCTTATGTTGTCTTCTTGCTATTGCTAGAACTTCAAGCACTATATTGAAGAGGTATGGAGAGAGTGGTCAGCCTTGTCGCGTTCCTGATTTTAGTGGAAAGGCTTTGAGTTTCTCTCCATTCAGTTTGATGTTACCTGTCGTCTTGCTGTATATTGCTTTTATTATATTTAGGTATGATCCTTGTATCCCCAGTCTCTCCAACACCTTTATCATAAATGGGTGTTGAATTTTGTCAAATGCTTTTTCAGCATCTAGTGAGATGATCATATGGTTTTTTTCCTTCAGTTTATTTATATGATGGATTACATTGATAGATTTGCGTATGTTGAACCAGCCCTGCATCTCTGGAATGAAGCCCACTTGATCATAATGGATAATTTTTCTAATGTATTCTTGGATTCAGTTTGCCAGTATTTTATTGAGAATTTTCGCGTCGATGTTCATGAGTGAGATTGGCCTGTAATTCTCTTTCTTGGTTGTGTCTTTGTGTGGTTTTGGTTTTAGGGTAACTGTAGCTTCATAAAAGGAGTTTGGCAATGACTCTTCTGTTCTATATTGTGGAGTACATTAAGGAGTATAGGTATTAGCTCTTCCTGGAAGTTCTGGTAGAATTCTGCATTGAAACCATCTGGTCCTGGGCTTTTTTTGGTAGGGAGATTTTTGATAACAGCTTCTAATTCTTCACAACTAACAGGTCTATTTAGATTGTTCACCTGTTCTTGGTTCAACTTTGGTATATGGTACTTATCTTAAAAAATGTCCATTTCTTTTACATTTTCCAACTTTGTGGCATATAAACTTTCATAGTAAGATCTAATGAGTCTCTTAATTTCCTCTGTGTCTGTGGTTATGTCCCCCTTTTCATTTCTGATCTTCTTAATTTGCATGTTCTCTCTCTGCCGTTTGATTAATTTGGATAGGGGTTTGTCAATCTTGTTGATTTTCTCCACGAACCAGCTTTTTGTTTCATTGATTCTTTGGATTGTTTTCTGTGTTTCTATTTTGTTGATTTCAGCCCTCAGTTTGATTATTTCTAGTCTTCTAGACCTCCTGGGTGAATCAGCTTCTTTTTTTTCTAGATCTTTCAAGTTTGCTGTTAAGTTTCCAATGTGTGCTTTCTCCGTTTTCTTTAGTTGGGCACCTATTGCTATGAACTTTCCTCTTAGCACTGCTTTCATAGTGTCCCATAGGTTTGAGTATGTTGTGTCTTTGTTTTCATTAAATTCAAGGAAGAGTTTAATTTCTTTCTTTATTTCTTCCTTTACCCAGGGGTGATTTAGTAGTTGACTGTTCAACTTCCATGAGTTTGTTGGCTTCCTGGGGGTAGCATTGTTGTTGAATTCTAATTTTAATCCATGGTGATATGACAAGACACAGGTGGTTACTAATATTTTTTTTTTATGTGTGGAAGTTTTCTTTGTTGCCGAGTATGTGGTCAATTTTCGAGAAGGTTCCATGAGCTGCAGCGAAAAATGTATATTCTTTCCTATTTGGGTGGAGTGTTCTATAGATGTCTGTTAAGTCCATTTGATTCAATACCTCCAATAAATCTCTTAATTCTCTGTTTGGTTTCTGTCTGATTGACCTGTCCATTGGTGAGAGATGAGTGTTGAAGTCTCCTACTATTAGTGTGTGTGGTTTGATGACTGCCTTGAGTTCTAGAAGAGTTTCTTTTACATATGTGGGTGCCTTTATATTAGGAGCACAGATATTCAGGATTGAGACTTCCTCCTGATGAATTGTTCCAGTTATGAGTATGAAATGTCCATCTCCATTTCTTCTGATTGATTTTAGTTTGAAGTCGATTTTGTTAGATATTAGAATGGCCACACCCGCTTGTTTCTTAGGTCCATTTGCTTGGAAAACCTTTTCCAAACCCTTTACTCTGAGTAGGTGTCTGTCTTTGTGGTTGAGGTGTGTTTCTTGTTAACAGCAGAATGTTGGATCCTGTTTTTGTATTCAATCTCTAAGTCTGTGCCTCTTTATAGGTGAATTGAGTCCATTGATATTAAGTGATATTAATGACCATTGGTTGTTGACTCCGGTCATTTTTTTTTTTTTTAGGTAGTAGAGTGTATGTGTTTTCCTTCTTTGATTTGTGCTTGTGAATGGTCGCTAGATGTTTGAGTTATTGTAGGCAGTGTTGGGAATGTTGGATTCCTTCGGTTGTGATTTTCCTTCTAATATTCTCTGTAAGTCTGGATTAGTAGCTACGTATTGTTTAAATTTGTTTTTATCCTGGAATATTTTGCTTTCTCCATTGATAGTGAATGAAAGCTTTGCTGGGTATAGTAGTCTGGGTTTGCATCAATGGTCTCTTAGTTTCTGCAGTACCTCTATCCAGGATCTTCTGGCTTTCATGGTTTCCATAGAAAAGTCCGGTGTAAGCCTGATAGGTTTACCTTTATAAGTTACTTGACCTTTTTCCTTTGCAGCTCTTAAAATTCTTTCTTTAATCTGTATGTTTTGTGTTTTGATTATTATATGGCGAGGGGTTGTTTTTTTCTGATCCAGTCTATTCGGTGTTCTGTATGCTTCTTGAACCATCATAGGAATATTGTTCTTTAGGTTGGGAAAGTTTTCTTCTATAATTTTGTTGAATATATTTTCTGGGCCTTTGATCTGCAGTTCTTCTCCTTCTTCAATCCCTGTTATTCTTAGATTTGTTTTTTTTTTATTGTGTCCCAGATTTCCTGAATGTTTTGTGAAGAGAATTTGTTGGATTTGCCGTTTTCTTTGACCAGAGCATTTATTTTTTCTGTGGTATCTTCAGAATCTGAGATTCGTTCTTCTATCTCTTGTATTCTATTGGTTATGCTTGATTCTGTAGTCTCCGTTCGTTTATCTAGGTTTTCCTTATCCAGCTGGTTCTCGTTTTGTGTTTTCTTCATTGCCTCCATTTCAGTTTTCAATTCTTGAACTGTTTCCTTTACCTCTTTGATTGTTATTTCTTGGTTTCTCAGGGTCTCATTCATGGATTTACTTATTTCTTCAAACTTTTTGTTATATTTCTCATCCAATTCTTTAAGGGAGTTATTCATGTCCTGTTTTAGGGACTCTATTGCTTTCATAATGGCACTTTTTTTCCAGTTCTTCTGGGTTAAGGTGTTCCAGTCCTTCTATTGTAGGGTCCTTGGGATCTGGTGTTTTCATGTTGTTTTTCAGATTGTTGGATGAGGTCTTGCCTTGGCGTCTGCCCATCTCTTACTTCAAATGCTCTCTGTTGGAACTTCTGGTACCGGGTCAAGTTCCCTTCTTGGGCAGCAACTTCACTGACAGAATGCCCACCTTTCCTCAGGCAGACTATTGAAGCACAGGCACTCCCTCTTTCCAGGATGTGCTTACAATGCAGGCCCAGCTTGCAAGGCAGGTGAGCTGGGGAAATTTTATGGCCCCAGGGGGAAGGGAGAAATATAGGAATTCGTACCTGGATGGGAGCTGGGATGGCAGGCAGGAGGGGGGAGCCAGCACTGCAGGGTGACCTGGGCATCTATGGGGTCGGGGAACGCCCAAGCTCCTCCTCACCGGGACCCTGCCACGGGCCCGAAGCAAACTCCTCTATGGCTCTTTTTTAAAAGAGAAATATACCACGCCCCAGTAGGCTGCTATTTCAGCAGCTGTTGGCTGGCGGAGCGGAAGGCGCTCCCACAGCACCGTGGGCTCGTGCTTCAGCGACAATTGACTAAAGCATCAGAAGATACCTCTGCAGCACCTCCCCCTTTTGTTTAAGTAAGAGAGTTCTAAGCCTACTACGAAATTGTATACAGTAAGTACAAACCTACAAAATTATATACAATAAGTACAAATATCCTATTCTAACTAGCTAAAGTCTTGTATAATAAATAACTTGGCCAAGTCATAAGAGGAAAGTAGCTGCATTTATCTAGTCTTCAACCCCATAGAAGATCCGAGAAGGGAAATAATGTTACCTGAAAAATTAGGAAGTGCAATTAAAGAACTTCCAAAACATGAAACAGATCACAGAGACAACTGGCTACCTGGGCAATCACCAAAGACCTGTTTGCAGCGTTGAAGCAACCAACTTTGACTTAGGCCTAGAATAACTGACAGATTACTTTTAACAGGCAAGAGATTTTTTCAAAACCATCTTACCCTGTCTTTGCAAGATTTAACAGTTCTGTTTATCAATTTTCGGATTTTATCCATTTCCGGATTTTAACAGGCAAGAGATTTTTCAAAACCGTCTTACCCTGTCTTGGCAAGATTTGACAGTTCTGATTATCCATTTCTGGATACCGTGTATTTGTCAGTAGTTAAGGTATGAGCAGTTCCTTACCCAGAGGCCAGTTTTGTCAAGAAGACAAGCTCCAAGTGGAGTGTCTTTGGTGCTCAACAATCTCTCAAGAATAGGTCGGTGTTGCCAGGAGTGATTGTGTCTCACTACACAAAACTCTAAGATTAAATTAAATGCCATTTTCTACAGCTCTTCGAAGAGGTTGAAGACTATTTATATATAATCTCTATGTATCTAAAGAACCTGATTAGTCTAACCATAAATATGACAGACATAGATGACTATTGATCTATAATTCTTAACATGTATCTAACTTAAAGACTAAGAGAATAAACAACTGTTCAATAAATGAGGACAATGACCTCCAAATGTAAACAATAAATATCAATACATAAACAATATATGAGTATCTGAATCAGAGGTAGAAATGTACACTGCAATATGGTATACATATATCAATACAGTATTTATCAATACATAAAAAATGTTTTAAACTGGTAGAAGAATGCTTACATACAATATTCAATATATGCCGATGGAATTATCTATAAACAATAACTCCCAAATACCATTATTATCTATCCAATTATCCCCCCCTTTTTTTCAAAAGATCCCTGAGCTTATAAAATTCCTTTCCCAACTCTCAACCGTATACTAATTATAATCAATCCCTAAATATTGTTCCTAAACCTTAGGACAAACTTTGCTGAGAGAGGGGACATCATCCTCTAGAATTACTTCCAGCTGTCATGGGGGTATGGTTCTTTCTGGAAGATCCTGTGAAAGTAAAATGATGGTTAAATTTCAAGGTCAATGTCTTTTAAAATTGCAAACAGTCTCTGAGTATTTTGTGGAGATCTGGCCAGAATGTTGTACAAGATGTGCACCATTTCAGCTAACCAAGTTGGAATCATCTGTGCAGCTGATACCTGAAACAGGACTTATAGTAGCACTATCAGTATCATGACGTCATATCAACCGAGTGGAGTTGTTGTTATGGGGATCCCATCTTCTTCCTGAAAACTTCAAATGTCAGTGCAGAAAGAACTCATTGTTCATTGTGGAAAACTTCAACATTAATTATATAGACATATACAAACATATTCAATGAAAGGTATGATAGACATATTCAATGAAAAGTATGATAGATATGAAGAAAAGCAAAGATGTTTTCTAAACTCATATTTCTTTCTGTCTCATATCATGGCTCTTGACATAAGACAGAAACTCCAGAAACTCTGGGTTTTTCTCCTAACAACAGGCTTGGAATTAGAGAGGGACCGAGCCAAGAGTCCAACTCCAAAACCAGCTCTAGAAATTCAGAAATATGATTTAGTATATTCCAGAGCTTCATACTCACAGAACCTATTCAGTTTTCTTGATAATCCATATTGTGTAGTTATTTTTCCATCTGTCAGTATTCAAACATCCAGGGTACTTTGAATTTTTCAAAGACGAGTGTTTTCCTGTGGAGACAAGAACAGAACCCTGCCCCCATTTTATGTTTTTCTTACCACCTGTATGGTCATCATTATTGTAGATGCTGTCATTTCTCCATTCCAAGAGGTTTCTTCTCTTCAGATCTAACCTTTATTAATTTTGATGGTATCCACAATTTTTCTTCTCCTGTAGAAACAAGAGCAAAACCCCTTCCCCAATGCAGCACATCTCCTGGCTTCCACTGTGAGGTCAGCACACCCTTGAAATAAATTGGTTGATTTAATTCAGCAGACTTTTCCAATATCCAATGTCTTTCTGCAGCCGTTGTCCCCTTCTCATTAGCATTGAGAAAATTCAAAGTTAATAAAGCATTATGTAACCTATTCCTGGGGGTATTTTCTACCCCTTTCTGTTTGTTTAACATATCTTTTATAGTTCGATTTGATCTTTCTATAACTGCTTGACCTGTCGGATTGTATGGTATACCTGTAACATGCTTAATATTATAATAAGCAAGAAATCGTGTCATTTTCCTAGAAACATAAGCTGGACCATTATCCATCTTTATCTGTGTAGGTATACCCATGATGGCCATAACTTCTAATAAATGAGTGATTACTGAATCAGCTTTTTCTGAGCTTAAAGCAGTTGCCCATTTGAAACCTGAGTACGTGTCAATGGTGTGATGTACATATTTTAATTTGCCAAATTCTGGAAAGTGAAACACATCCATCTGCCAAATTTCATTCCTTTTAATACCCTTTGGATTAGTCCCTGCAGGCAATGGTGTTTGGTTATAAAAAGAGCAAGTAGGGCATTTCTTTACAATCTCCTTAGCTTGTTGCCATGTAATAGAAAACTCTTTTTTCAAGCCTTTGCTAATGACATGATGTTTTTTATGAAATTCAGATGCCTGCAGCACACTACCAGTCAATAATTGATCAATATCTGCATTACCTTGTGCTAGAGGACCTGGCAGACCCATATAGGATCGGATATGCATTATATACATACAGCAGAACCTGTTTCTGATCATGTCTTGTACCTGGATAAACAATAAGGTCAGTTCTGTATCATCAGGTATAAATTCAGCAGTTTCAATATGCAAAATAACTCTTTCTGTATATTGTGAGTCAGTAATTATATTAAGAGTTTCTTTAAAATTCCTAAGCACCATAAGGATGGCATATAATTCTGCCTTCTGGACAGAATCATAAGGACTTTGTTCTACTTTACTCAATTCTTCTGATTTGTAACCTGCTTTCCCTGATTTATTAGCATCGGTATAAAATGTATGGGCTCCGGTTATTTGAGCATCACGGACAATTCGAGGGAGGATCCAAGAAGTTCTCTTCATGAAGTTAAGCCTCTTGCTTTTTGGGTAGTTGTTATTGATTTCTCCCAAAAAATTAGCACAAGTTCTCTGCCATGGTTCATTGTCTTCCCACAACTTTTTTATCTCATCAGCAGTGAAAGGCACTATAATTTCTGGTGGGTCTATACCTGCTAATTGACAAAGTCTCAATTTTCCTTTTATAATCAATTCAGAGACTTTCTGCACGTAAGTTTTTAATTTTTTACTTGGTTTGTGTGGTAAAAAGATCCATTATAAAATAGTATCTTCCCTCTGCATTAAAATTCCCATAGGAGAAATTCTGGAAGGCAATATGACTAGAATGCAATTAAGATTTGGATCCACCCTATCTACATGTGCCTCCTGTAATTTTTCCTCAACCATCATCAGTTCCTTTTCTGCTTCAGCTGTTAACTCTCTGGGACTATTCAAATCTTTGTCACCATCTAAGGTTTTGTTTAAATGAATTATTAGATCAGGTGTTATCCCAACAGCTGGTCATAGACTGGAAATGTCTCCTAATAATCTTTGAAAGTCATTAAGAGTTCGCAACCAGTCTCTCCTGATTTGTGCCTTTTGAGTCTTAATTCTTTGTAAACCTATTTTATAACCTAAATAAATAGCAGAATCTCCTCTCTGAAATTTTTCAGAAGCAATTTGCAATCCTCATTTAGGTAATACTATTTTTACTTCTTTCAAACAGCCTTTCTAAGGTGTCTTTGTTTTGATCAGATATCAGGATATCATCCATATAGTGGTATATTATGGACTTAGGAAATTGTTTGCATATAATTTTCAATGGTTGGCTTACAAAATATTGGCACAGGGTGGAAGAGTTTAACATTCCCTGTGGGAGGACGGTCCACTGGTACCTCCTTGCAGGCTGAGAGTTATTATAGGTGGGCACTGTGAAGGCAAACTTTTCTCTATCTTTTTCTTGTAATGGTATAGTGAAGAAACAATCTTTCAGATCAATAACTATAAGAGGCCATCCCTTTGGTAACAGGGAGGGCAGAGGAATTCCAGATTGCAGAGGGCCCATAGGTTGAATAACCTTGTTGATAGCTCTAAGATCTGTCACCATTCTCCATTTACCAGATTTTTTCTTAACAACAAATACAGGAAAATTCCAAGGGCTGGTAGATTTTTCTATACGTCCAGCATCTAATTGCTCTTGTACCAGCTGTTCTAAAAGCTGTAACTTTTCCTCAGTTAAAGGCCACTGTTTAGTCCATATTGGTTTCTCAGTCCACCATTGCAAAGGCATGGCTGTTGGTACCTCTGAAGGGCCATCAATTGTGTTGTGTTCTTGTATAGTTCTAATATCTGGTTTCCACCATCTGTAATATCTTGTAATATTTTCCTCAGGAATATAGGCTCTGGAAGCAGCAGGAATGTCAATTTGGGTATTCCATTGCTGCAATAGGTCATGGCCCCATAAATTCACTGCAATATTTGTTACATATGGCCTTAGTTTTCCTATTTGTCCGTCTGGACCTATACAATTGACCCATCTCATGCTTTGTCTTACTCAAGATAGGGTTCCAATTCCTAAGAACTGAATATCTACCTCCTGAAGAGGCCAATGTGGATGCCAAGATTCTGGAGTAATGATACTTACATCCGCACCTGTGTCCAGTAAGCCAGTAATAAGTTTGCCATTTACACACACTCTTAGCTGTGGTCTTTGTTCATTTATAGAAGTCTGCCAGAATATTCGTTTACTTTGTCCTCTTAGATTTCTTGATTCATTCACCACATTTAACTCATCCTTCAGGCCGTTATTGCTTTTAACAGCAGGCATGGGGCATTCTAATTTCCCTGAAGAGGCATGTTCTCTGCAATGATTGGAAATGACTGGACCACATTTGCCATGGGGGCCTTCGAGAGGCCCTCTATTGAGTTTCCCGATGGCAACGGGTTGCGCTGTTTATCTCTTGTTGACCTACACTTATTCGTCCAATGCCTGCCCTTTCCACATCTCCTACATAAACCTGAAGGCTGAGTCCTCCTATTCCTGTTATTCCTAGAAGAAGAATTATTCCTGGAATTCCATTGTCTGCAGTCCCTTTTCATGTGTCCCATTTTGCCACAATTAAAGCATTTTGTAATCTGATGCCTCTTTTTTCCTTTGGAAATTGCTTCTTGCACACAAGTTTATTGCCATAATCAAATGTATCAACATTCATTGTGTGTAAAACCCATTCATCCAAAGGCGCTGATCTGAGCTTTAAAGGCCCCAGGATCCTTTTGCATTCTACATTGGCATTCTCATATGCCAAAGACTCAATTACTATATTTCCTGCTTCTGGATCAGGTATCCCTATTTGTACAGCCTTAGTTAGTCATTGTAAAAACTCACTAAAGGGTTCTATCTGACCCTGTTTGACCCTGATATATGATTCTACTCTCTGACCTGAGTCTTGAACCCTGCCCCAGGCCCTTAGAGCTGTTGTAGCACATATGGATAAAATGTTTTCATCATAAATAGCTTGTTCCCAAGGATCAGAGTAAAGTCCTTCCCCTAGAATTTGATCTAGGGAAACCTCATTTCCTTTCGCTGATTCTTGTTGTTGTAAAAGTCTGGCCTCTTGTTTGAATAGGCATTTGAAATGCCATAAAGGTCCGTTCTCTAGGACAGCTGATGTGAGCTGGTTCCAATCTTGAGAGCTGGCCCTGCTGCTCACAGCCCAGGATTTTAACATCTCCCTAACAAAGGATGAATGTAGTCCATAATTCACAATTGCTTGTTTAAATTCTTTCAGATCATTCATACGTATAGGCTCCCATGTATGTTCTTTAATGACCTTAGGGTTTTTGGAGCCGGTTATCTTTTCTGATGTTATTACTGGAAAGGCAGGTATAACTCTATGTAGACTGAGAGTTTTTTGAGGTGAAGGTTGCCTTTCTACCTTTTGCTCCTGTTCATCAGAGTCTATGATTTTCTCAATCTTAGTAAATCTGCTCACCATTGCCTCCTGTAAGTCCTGAATCTCCTGTCCAGTATTATGCTCCAAAGCCTTCATTAATGATTCTAAGGCATGGAGCTTGTCCATCAGAGACACTATTTCCTCCTTGGACACAATCGCCTTCATTGATAATTCTAAGGTGTGGAGCTTGTCCGTTAGAGATACAATATCCTCCTTGGACATAATCCTCATGGCATGTACTGTGCCTTCTTGTATGGAAATCCTGTCAATTAATCTATCATACCCTTTTGATAAAGTCCGATTTTCACATTCAATGGTTATAATCTTCACAGCTAATGTTTCAGAACTTACAGTCATGGACTGGAGGTTACGAGTCATTTTGGTTGTCCCCTCCTCCAGAGCAGTGAAGCTCCCTTCTAAAGAAGCAATATCAGACTGTACCTTCTTGATATTTTGGTCAGTCGACCGAGTCATATCAGACAAAGATCTAGTCTCCTCCTTGAGAACTCCAAACTCTGATCTAGTCTCCTGCTTGAAAACTCCAAACTCTGATCTAGTCTCCTGCTTGAAAACTCCAAACTCTGATCTAGTCTCCTGCTTGAAAACTCCAAACTCTGATCTAGTTTCCTCCTTGAAACTCTGAAACTCTAATTAACCCAATTAAAAAATGGGGGTACTGACCTGAACAGAGAATTCTCAACAGATGAACTTCTACTGGCCAAAAGACTCTTGGGGTAATGCTCAACCTCCTTAATGATCAGGGAAATGCAAATCAAAACAACTATGAGATACCATTTTACACTGGTCAGATTAGCTAAACTCAAAAACACCAATGATAGCCTATGCTGGAGAGAATGTGGAGTGAAGCTAACACTCATCCATTGTTGGTGGGAATGCAAACTTGTGCAGCCACTGTGTAAATCAGTGTGGCGGTTTCTCAGGAAACTGGGAGTCAACCTCCCTTAGGTCCCAGCAATTGCACTCTTGGGAATATGCCCAAGAGATGCCCTATCATACTACAAAAGCATTTGTTCAACTATTTTCATAGCTGCACTATTTGCAATAGCCAGAACCTTGAAACAACTTAGGTGCCCTGCATAAAAGAATGGTTAAAGAAGGTGTGGAATATATACACATTATAGTTTTACTCAGCGGTAAAAAACAATGACATCTTGAATTTTGCATGCAAATGGATGGAAATAGAAAACGCTTTACTGAGTGAGGTAACCCAGACCCAAAAAGAGGAATATGGTATGTACTCACTCATAAGTGGATTCTAGCCTTAATTATAGGTCTTTGAGCCTATAATTCATGATCCTAAAGAAGCTAAATAAGAAGGCGAACCTGAGGAAAATCATATAGTTATCCTTCTGGATATTGGAAGTAGACAAGATTGCTAGGCAAACTTAGGTGCACGGGGGGGGGATGGGGGGCATGGAAGTAATTGGAGATGGTTAGAGAGAAGGGAGAGGGGAAGGATTGGGGATAGCCTGGGGGAATGGGATCGGGGGAGGAAGGAAGTTTGGATATGGGATCAGGGAAGTATATATCTCAACTAGAGTAGCCATTTTAGGGTTTGCAAGAGTCTTGATTTTGGAGGGGTTCCCAGGCCCAAGGAGAGGTTCCCAGATTGTTCCCTAGGCAGCAGAGGAGAGGGTGCCTGAACTGGCCTTGACCCATAATCATACTGATGAATATTTTGCATATCACCATAGAACCTTCATCCGTGATGGATGGAGATTGAGACAGAGACACACATTGGAACACTGGACTTGACTCCCTAGGTCCAAATGAGAAGCAGATGGATGGAGAACGCTAGCAAGGAAGGTAGGATCAGAGGGAACCTTCATCCAACGATGGATGGAGATAGAGTTTGAGATCCACATTGGAGCACTGGACTTAGCCCCCAAGGTCCAAATGAGGAGCAGAAGGAGGGAGAACATAAAAAAGGATGTCAGGACCATGAGGGGTGCCTTCACCCACTGATACAAGGAGACTGACCTAATGAGAGCTCACCAAGGACAGCTGGACTGGGACTGAATGAGCATGTGATCAAACCGGATTCTCTGAATGTGGCTGACATGGGGGCTGACTGAGAAGCCATTGACAATGGCACTGGGTCTTGTTTCGTCTGCATGGACTGGCTTTTTGGGATCCCAGTCTGGATGCTCACCGTCCTAGACCTGAAGTGACCGGAGGAGGAACTTGAACTTCCTACAGGGCAGGAAACCCTGACTGCTCTTAGTACTGGAGAGCGAGGAGGAGAGGGAGTAGGGGGAATGGGAGGGTATTGGAAAGAGGGGAGGAAGTAGAAATTTTTATAAGTAAATGAATAATAAAAAAATATAAAGCTAAAAAATCAGTGTTAGAAAGTATGTAGATTAATATTCAGTTCTGCAATTTGGTTCCATTGGTCTTCCTCTTTCTTATGCCAATACCAGGCTGTTTTTAGTACTGTAGCTCTGTAGTAAAGTTTGAAGTCAGGGATTATAGTGCCTAAGAAGTTTTTTTATTGTACAAGATTGTTTTGGCAATCCTGTTTTTTTTTGTTTTGTTTTGTTTTGTTTTTTGTTTGTTTGGTTTTTTTTTTTTTGCTTTTACATATGAAGTTGAGTACTGCTCTTTTGAGGTCTCTGAAAAAATTTGCTGGGATTTTGATGGGCGTTGCATCAAAAGAATATTAACAAATGGTACTAACATAACTAAATATCAACATATAGTAGAATAAAAATAGACACATATCTATCATCATGTACAAAACTCAAGTTGAGATGGATCAAAGACCTCAACATAAAGCCAGCCACACTGAACCTTACAGAAGAGAAATTGGGAAGTACACTTGAATGCATTGGCACAGGAGAACATTTCATAAATATAACCCCAGCAGCACAAGTACTGAGAGAAACAATTAAAATTTCAGGGACCTCCTGAAATTGAAAAGCTTCTGTAAAGCAAAGAACATGGTCAACAAGACAAAATGACAGCCTACAGACTGAATAAAGATTTTCACTAACTCCACATCAGACAGAAGTCTGATCTCCAAAATATACAAAGAACTCAAGAAATTGTTCATCAAAAGAACAAACATTCTAATAAAAAAAATGAAGTACAGACCTAAATAGAGAACTCTCAACAGAGGAATCAAAAAGGTCTCAAGGATACTTAAGGAAATGTTCAATATCTTTAATCATCAGAGGAATGCAAATCTGACCAACTCTGAGATTCCATCTTACACCTGTAAGAATGGTCAAGATCAAAAACACTAATGACAACTTTTGTTGGAGAGGTTGTGGGGTAAAGGGAATACTTCTGCATTGCTGGTGGAGATCCAAGCTGGTACAGTCCCTTTGGATGTCAGTGTGGTAGTTTCTCAGAAAATTAGGAAATATCCTTCCTCAAGACCCAGTAATACCACTTTTGGGTATATATCCAAAGGATATTCAATTGTGTCACAAGAACATATGCTCAACTATGTTCACAGCAGCATTGTTTGTCATAGCCAGAACTTGGAAACAACCTAAATGTCCCTCAACTTAAGAATGGATAAGGAAAATGTGGGACATTTACACAATGAAATACTACATGGCAGAAAAAAATAATGACATCTTGAATTTTTCAGGAAAATGTATGGAGCTAGAAAACATTTTGAATGAGGTAACCCAGACACAGAAAGACAATTATCACATGTACTCATTCATAAGCTGTTTTTAATCATAAAGCAAAAAATGCCTACAAATCACAATTGCAGACAATTTAGACAACAATGAAGACACCAAGAGAGACATACATAGGTCTAATCTACATAGAAAGTAAAAAAAGACAAGTTCTCCTGAGTAAATTTGGAGGATGAGGACCTTTTGGGGGAAGGAACATTTTTGTATGCATTATCCTAATTCATATCAAAGACCTGATATTCTATAAACAATAGAGGAAAAGAAGTTTAAAGCACATCTCATGGATATTGTTGTAGATTTTTGCCCTGAAGTTCTAAGTAGTAGAATACATACTGTTGTAGAAAATCAAATTTGTTTGTCATTGCTTGCTTTTAAAACCAATGAACAATTAATAACCTATGAACAATTAACAATAACCTATGAACAATTAATCAGTTTATTTTGAAAGTTGTATCATATGTCTTCCAAAGATCCAACTTCAGCAGTGTTGAAGTGTAAAACAAGATAAATCAGGTATATTTTAATAACATGCAGAATTCATAATACTTTCTTTAATTATTCTTTTTCTCCTAATTTAGCTCTAAATAATCAGTATAATATAAAAACAGAACAAGTGTTTTGTGAAGTTTTCTAATCCTATGAGGCTAATTCTTTTTTTTTTTTAGTAAATTTTATTAAATTATAAAAGTTTCCATTTCCGCCCCCCCTCCCAACACCCTCCCACTCCCCCCACACACCCCCTCCTTCCCCTCCGTCCCCCAGGGCAGTCAGGGTTTCCTGCCCTGTGGGAAGCTCCAGCTCCCTCCCCCTCCCTCCAGGTCTAGGAAGGCGAGCATCCAAACAGACTGGATCCCCAAAATCCAGCATATGCAGAGGAAACAGGTCCCAGTGTCATAGTCAATGGCTTTTCAGAAAGACCCCGGGCCAGCCACAGTCAGAGAATCCGGCCAAATTCCGAGAATCTGGCTAGATCACGTCCTTGTTCAGTCCCAGTCCGACTGGCCCTGGTAAACTCTCATCAGATCCGTTCCCTTGTATCAGTGGGTGATAGCATCCCTCACAGTACTGATTTCGTCTTTCATGTTCCTCCTCCTTCCGCTCCCCCTCCGGACCTCGGGGGGGCTCAATCCGGTGCTCCAATGTGGGCCTCTGACTGCATAGCCGTCCTTCGCCAGACGAAGGATCTATGGTGATAAGCAAAATATACATCAGTATGGTCATGGGCCACGGCCGATTCAGGCACCCTCTCCTCTGTCCAGAGAGCAATCTGGGGGATTTCTCCTTGGACCTGGGATCCCATATATAATCAAGTCTCCTGTAAACCCTAAAATGGCTCCCTTAGTTGAAATATATTGTTCCCTGATCACATATTCATCCTACCTCCCTCCTCCCCCCCATCCCCGGCCACCAAGCTTTCCCCGTTCCTCCCCTACTCCCTTCTCTCTAGCCCTCTCCCCCTCCATCGACCCTCCCACCCCCCCATGCACCCGAGGTTACCTGGGACTCTTGTCTATTTCCTACCTCCTGGTGGATAGCTAAATAATCTTCATCAGGTTCATCTTCTTATTTAGCTTCTCTAGGATCACGAATAATAGGCTCAAAGACCTTTAATTATGGTTAGAATCCACTTATGAGTGAATACATACCGTGTTCCTCTTTTTGGGTCTGGCTTACCTCACTCAGTAAAGCGTTTTCTATTTCCATCCATTTGCATGCAAAATTCAAGATGTCATTGTTTTTTACTGCCGAGTAAAACTCTAATGTATATATGTTCCACACCTTTTTTAACCATTCTTCTATTGAGGGGCACCTAGGTTGTTTCCATGTTCTGGCTATTACAAATAGTGCAGCTATGAACATAGTAGAACAAATGCTTTTGTAGTATGTTAGGGAATCTTTAGGGTATATTCCCAAGAGTGGTATTGCTGGGTCCTGAGGGAGGTTGACTCCCAGTTTCCTGAGAAACCACCACACTGATTTACACAGTGGCTGCACAAGTTTGCATTCCCACCAACAATGGATGAGTGTTCCCCTCACCCCACATCCTCTCCACCATAGGCTATCGTTGGTGTTTTTGACTTTAGCTATTCTGACAGGTGTAAGATGGTATCTCAAAGTGGTTTTGATTTGCATTTCCCTGATCGCTAAGGAGGTTGAGCATGACCTTAAGTGTCTTCTGGCCATTCGAAGTTCATCTGTTGTGAATTCTCTGTTAAGTTCAGTACCCCATTTTTTAATTGGGTTAATTAGAGTTTTAGTGCCTAGTTTCTTGAGTTCTTTGTATATTTTGGAGATCAGACCTTTGTCTGATGAGGGGTTGGTGAAGATTTTCTCCCAGTCAGAAGGCAGCCTTTTTGTCCTACTGACAGTGTCCTTTGCTTTACAGAAGCTTCCCAGTTTGTGGCAGGATACAAGATCAACTCCAAAAAATCAGTGGCCCTCCTATACACTAAGGATAAAGAAGCAGAGAGGGAAATCAGAGAAGCATCACCTTTCATGATAGTCACAAATAGCATAAAATATCTTGGGGTTACTCTAACCAAGGAAGTGAAAGACCTATTTGACAAAAACTTTAAGTCTTTGAAGAAAGAAATTGAGGAGGATACCAGAAAATGGAAAGACCTCCCCTGCTCTTGGATTGGGAGAATCAACATAGTAAAAATGGCAATTCTACCAAAAGCAATCTATAGATTCAATGCAATTCCCATCAAAATCCCATCAAACTTCTTCACAGACCTTGAGAGAACAATAATCAAGTTTATATGGCAAAACAAAAAACCCAGGATAGCCAAAACAATCTTATACAATAAAAGAACCTCTGGAGGCATTACCATCCCTGACTTCAAACTCTATTAGAGAGCTACAGTATTGAAAACAGCTTGGTATTGGCATAACAACAGAGAAGTCGACCTATGGAATCGAATAGAAGACCCAGATATTAACCCACAAACTTATGAACACCTAATTTTCGACAAGGGAGCTAAAGGTATACAATGGAAGAGGGAAAGCATCTTTAACAAATGGTGCTGGCATAACTGGATGTCAACCTGTAAAAAAATGAAAGTAGATCCATATCTATCACCATGCACAAAAATCAAGTCCAAATGGATTAAAGACATCAACATTAATCTGTCCACTTTGAACCTGATAGAAGAGAAAGTGGGAAGTAGTCTACAAGATTTAGGCACAGGAGGCCTCTTCCTAAGTAGGACCCCAGCAGCACAGACAATAAGAGAAACAATGAATAAATGGGATCTACTGAAACTGGGAGGCTAATTCTTTGTAACAACATTCATCTTTAGGAAATTTTCAGTTTACAAGTGAAGTTTCTGTAATGATAGTTTTCTCTTTCCTATTGAACACTTTTATAAATTTTTGTTTTTGTACCATGTTTTAAAAATGTAGATACTTTGGACTAGAGTAACCTACTTTGGTAAAATTTTACAGGGTCTTTGGCATAATCAGAGACAGTTGATGATCAAACAATCATAAAACAGTTCAAATAATTCAGTGACCCAAAGAATTCCATCAGGAAATCAAAGAAAACAATGTAAATTGCCATGACACAGCTATATTTCTTTACTATGTTTATGTCCTTATGTAAAGAGGATTATTTTGTGATTGTTGTAATTTTATCACAATGTGTTATTATATTACCTATTTAGAAACTTGTACTGTCAAATCAAGGATAATGTAAGCATTATTATTGAAGTTCAAAATGTTGTGCTTCTTCTAAATAGACACCTGTTGCAAGGAGTGGGATCTTTTGTTCTGGCCACCCGGCTAGCTTCTTATTGGCTAATCCTTACATCATAATTTAATCATTATGAATGATTATGAATCATTATGAATCATTTCTGTTCATCTGTGTGTCACCGTGTGACTGTGGCTTATGAGTAAGATACTAGCCAGCGTCAGTCTCAAACAGGAGATCTGTGACATCTGCCACTGTGCCCTTATTCCCAGCATTCAGTTCTGTCTACTTTGCCTACCTAAGTTCTGTCCTATCAACTAGACCAAGGCAGTTTCTTTATTCAACCAATGAAAGCAATACATAAACACAAGGACCTCCTACACCAAATACCCACAATTGTTAAGTAAAAAGAAGCCAGCTATTCATCATGTTTTATAAAGTTATATTTATCATCATTCTTCAGAAATAAAGATGCTATTGAATTTAACTCTTCCCTTTAGCTCAGTTGCTGAAAGGATGAAAATATACTTTTTTGTTCAAGGGAAGGCATTTGAGGGTAGGAATAATTTCAAAAGAACACAGCTGAAGTGCTTATCCAGTTGTCAGTTTGATTCTATATCATTTTGTTTGATTTTATGACTCTTTATAGATTCTGCTTAAAGGCACTCTACTTACTATGAATCTGATCAGTCATTAGAATTTTTGGCAAATGTCTTCTCCTGGTGTATCAAAATATAACCTATAAGCAAAATCACACAAAGTAATGTGCAGCTTGAATGAATATTTACTCTAATGATTCTACAGTATTTAATAGATACAATAAGAGTTATGTTTAGGGGATTTTTTTCTCTCCTTGAAGCTTTGGGAAATTATGAGTAAATATAGCTGACTTTCCACAAGAGGGCTTCATGTTTCAACTCAACATTATCATACTTATTTGGCAACATGCCCAGAAAAGCCTATTGCTTGTTAGGTGATTGAATCAAAAAGTTTCTGTTGGGATATTTTATCTGTTCTATGTTATAGGCAACTTGTTTGTTTTTCCAACCACCAATACTCCCAAAATAATCACACAGAGACTATGTTATTTAAATCACTGCTTGGTCAATCACATAAGTGTATTGCTAGCCAGATCTTACATCTAGTATTAACCTATTTACAGTATTTTATATTTTACCCCGAGGCTTATGACCTACCATCAAGGTATTGGAGACTCTGTCTCTGGCAGTGGCATCATGGCTTCTCCTTGTCTCTGCCTCTGTAACATGAGGGCCTGCTTGTTGGGGTTTCTGTACTGCCACGTTCCCAGGCATTAGATCCCAAAGAAAATCATACAGAGGTCTCCATAAGTTATAACTGATTGGCCCATTAGCTCAGGCTTCTTATTAGCTTTTTAAATTTATATTAATGCATTATTATTATCAATGTTAGCCACATGGCTTGATACCAGTTTTGGCAGGGTAGGTTACATCTTGCTTCTTCCATGGTCTGTGCAGGACTGTGGAAAGAGCTTCCTTCTTCCCAGAATACTCCTGTTCTCATTGCCCCACCTCTACTGCCTGTCTTATTTTCCTGCCTATACTTCCTCCCTGGCTACTGGCCAATCAGTGTTTATTAAACATATAATTGACAGAATATAGAATTGTCCCGTACCATGACTCCTTTCTTCCAGCGTTCAGTTTACTTTTTCCCATCTAGCTCTACTCTACCCTATCACAGGCCTAAGACAGTTTCTTTATTAACCAATGACATTAACAGCATACAGAGGGCAACCCCACATCAGTTCTAGAAGTATTTCTTTGGGCTTATTCTTAGATTTTACAAAAATACAGAAATACAAATATTAATTTTACCTATATGTTTTAATTCTTATATTATCTATATACATAAGCTGCAATCACATCTCTTTAGGATATTCTTTTATCAAAGGTAATTTCAGTTGACTTTATAAGTCAATGTTATTACAAGAAAAAGCAGTAGAAAATGTGTGTATTTTTGCACACAAACATATCTTATAAACCTCTCTATTCCAATATTATAAATATATTTTGGGAATATATAAATATAAAATACATGAATATATGTAGTGTTCAATATAATTTATTTATACATAAAATATTGTATATATATTTGAAATATATATATACAAACATATTGTATATATATATGAAAATATTTGAAAAAAGAGAGAGAAAATATCTCTTCCTATTTGAAATAAATTTATTATATGAAAATAACATTGAGTGTTCAGACTTTAATGATCTCTGCTGTAAAAGCTTAGGAGGCAAAGTTATTGAAAGACATTCAGATGATGGAAGCTTGTTTTATGCAATTTCAGAGGAAGAATGATAGTCCCTAAAATGATCTCTATGCAATATTAATGTGATATATTGAATTAAGAATCCATGATTTATGGTCATCTGGAGTTGAATAATCACCTGAGATAAACAAGAGATCAACACAACATAATGAACACCTTTGCTTCATTAGGACAATCAACACTACTTGCCTTTGACATGAAATATTCTAGGAAGTCTTTATTCAGGATCAGCACACAGATCTATAATCAAGGCTGAGTCTCAAGCTGGAAATAGAATTTAGAAATGTGTAAGAGTCTCCAATGTGATAATTGTTTGAAGGTTGGAAGAAGTTACACAGAGCAGCAGAAACTCTCTCCATTGGAACAGCCCAGCAGAGTCCATGGAGGAAAATGCAACCTCAGCGCAGCCATCACCATGAGATCGATACCAAAGGTACAATAACTGTAATATGGAGAGCTTTTGAGCCTACCAGATAGACTGTGTATGTCGTAGATGTCAAAGTCACAAAATTGGAAATTCCCGCCTTCCATTCGAGCCGTGAAGTTTATAAGTGAGCTCCAGGTATTGAACATTGAGATATTTGTACTGTTGAATTTTTGTTTGGCTTTGATATTATTATAATTGTGTTATAATTCTTCCATCTTTGACTAAAAAAGTTTTATGTTATGAATTTTAGAGGTTACCATATTTAAGACACACACACACATTGTTTTTTGAGAAACAGTTTCTCTATGTAGCTTTGGAGCGTATACTGGAACTCTCTCTGTAGACTAGGCTGGCCTAGAAGTCTCAAAGACTGACTTGCCTCTGCCTCCCAAGTACTAGGATTAAAGGCATGCACCACAACTGCCACAACTGAAACTCACATTTTAAGAGAGAACCTGTTTATCGGATTCTCTGAATGTGGCTGGCACGGGGTCTTCCTGAAAAGCCATTGACAATGACACTGGGACTTGTTTCCTCTGCATATACTGGATTTTTGGGATCCAGTCTGTTTGGATGATCACCTTCCTGGACCTGGAGGGAAGGGGGAGGAACTTGAACTTCCCACAGGGCAGGAAACCCTGACTGCTCTTAGGGATGGAGAGGGAGGAGGGGAGGGAGTGGGGGGAGTGGGAGGGTGCTGGGAGGAGGGGCAGAAATGGAAACTTTTATAAATTAAAAAAAGAGAGAGAGAGGACCTGAACTGTAAATCTTTTGAAATTTTAAAAGGCTATTGGAATTTTCAAACTCAAACTGTGTTCCATATTGTGATGTTAGCATATAATTTTGAGGACAAACAAGAAAACACAGATGATTGTTTATAGTGGTGGGTTTTTATGTCAAAGTTGACAAATCTCGAATGTAATAGATAATTTCATTTGTTAACTAAATGTACTCAGAGAACACTGAATCACAACTAAGAAATTGTGTCTACAAGATTAACTTGTGAAAACAACTGTGAAATAATTTCTTAACTGTTAAGTGATACAGGAGTTTCTTTATACCATAATAATGCCATAATCAGCATCTCCCTATGATCTTAGTTGTGTCTCCTCTAGAGTCTATGACCTCTCTAATTCTGGGATTTTGGCTAATTTACAATATCAAATGAAGATTACCTTATTAAGTTGGCCTTAAGTCCAATCATACAGTCATTGTTTATTCCCAAGAGAACAATGTCATGATTTTGCCATTGGATGTATCATACCAGGTTGGTTTCTACTTTAGTTTGCATGACTTAGACAAGAGTAAGAGTGTGGGTGCCTCTTCTCCCTTCTCAGCATAAATAGGGACTTCTGATCCTATGAGAGATAAGCAACAGGAAACTGAATTTTCTGTCAGCATAGTTTGCTTTCTCTAATTCGGTGACTGAAGCTTATAATGTTTTCATGTATTGTAGCATTTATAAACTCTCAACATTCATAGTTGCCTGAGCAATACCTGTACAAGACCACTTTCATCAACCTTCTGGCAAGTATGTGAAAAGGGCTCATGTGGCTTCTACCCTACTTGAAGAGCTAGGAACAACATTGGCTAATAGGAAGGATATATCAGTTTTCTTCAGCATCAGGCTCCCTCAAAAGTTGCCAATACTAAAATGGTCAGTCCTACATGCATTCCTATAGGAAATAATAATTGGACTCAGGAAATTTCATATACATTCATGTGCATGTATAGTAAATGATATCTATAATAATAATAATTGATAAAACAAGCATGAATTTAGGAAGGGAATGTGTGGTACAGAACTTGGAAGGAGTTGGTGAAAGACGGAAGGGTAAATATAATCAAAACTCATTATATTGATGTATGCAAACAAGTTCAAGGAATTTATTTTTATTTAAAATATGCACTAGAGTTTAAGAAAGTGTTATTAATTGAGATTATCATTCTACATCACAAAAAATTGAAGAACATGAACATAATGATAAATTATTTCAAATGTTATAATAGATTGGTAAATTTTTCTCTTATGGACACATAATCATATGAGGTCCAGAAATCGCAAATGAGGATGTGATGGGACCAACTAATATCAGGACAGGAGTCAGGAAAGTGCATGTATGAAATTTCAGAGGTAGTAATCGTAGTAGTAGTTGTAGTAGTAGTAGCAGTAGTAATAGTAGTAATATCTTTTGGAGTATCAGACGACCTGAAGAGAAAAGGTAAGTGAAACAATTTAATGTACAGAAAAAAAAAATATAACTGGAGATACTAAAAGATTGAGGAATAATTTGACTCTCAAATAAGAAGATTTGGAATGATTTTGAGTAAGAAATGTCCACCTGACGGAGCATAATATTTTAAAAAATATCCTAGCTACTTACCAGAGAATGGATTGGATGCAAAGAGTTAAACTAGGGTACAGGATTGTAGGACAGAAGGCTGTTGAGAATGTCAGTGACAAGTAGAGAAAAGCAACTATAAGCATTGCATAAATGAATTCTAATCATAACATGCTATCATCTTTAAACAGATTATTTAAATGATCACAATATAAAATATGTACCTTTATAATGATTCCAATTATAAAGTCTGTTGGTGTGACTGTTTAAATACACTTGTGGATATTTCTACCTAAGACACTTAGAATGCAGTAAATAATTGATAATATTCTTTTTATTCTTTATTTCATTTCAGTATTTTAACTTCAATATCATATATACATATTACAAAAACCACTTCATCAGCAATGTGGAACTGATGTTCACTAGAAATTGTGTTTTAAAATACAATAAAATATATATTTTAAATGAAATTTAGGTTGCAATCTTCTCCTAGGCTGAAACACAGTGTAGTCTCTTGGGATGGAATCATTGTGTAGATTGGAATCTGGTATAAGCTCATGTCAGTACTAGAATATTTCTTCTTTTTCATGTAACCATATTATCTTTAGCATGCTTTGCTCAACGGTGTCTATGATCCTTCTGTACTTTATTATTGTGATTGTTCATGGCCAATTTTCCTCCTTAATAAACCCTTCTTATTTCCAGGAAGAAGCTTTTAAGCTGACGAGCACTCTCTATTTATTTTTCTCATCACAAAGCCTCTGGTGGAATGGCACTTTGTTATCATTAGCAACCCAGGTGAGTCTATTGAACCTGCATGGTAGAGACAATCTGCGCCTGATGAAATGCTTCAACTTCCAGTTAGGGAAATTTTGTTCAATCAATATAAAGTGCTGAGGTGACACATCCTGCTTTAAACTGTGCCGGGTGTTTTTAAGTAGTCGACTATGATACTCAATGTCAAGGTACTACAATGATGTATTTAAGTTTGAAATGGCTTGCTGACTTTGAGTGCAATAAATTCACCGTTTGTGAGTGAGAATTACAAGTTTGACTTTCCAGAAGTTTGGCAGAGACTTACCATTCTTCCAGAAAATGCTAAGAATGAGCTCTATTTTCGTTAACAAACTGCTTTAGTGGAATCTTTTCAACCCTTTCAAGCAAAATAACAGAATGAATCAGATAAGTGTCTTTTATGTTATGTACATAGACTATTTTGATTTTATTATAAAAGATGCCCACATTTTCATGAAAAGGAAACAAGGCAGAATATTCAAGGAGTCGCCATTGTAGAGATATCATGGAGAAAGATAAGGTATTAGACATTTCTGCTAAGTGGACATAAAGGCAAAACATCCATAATATCCAAATGAATAATCAAAACAGTAAATACTGAAGCCTGGTACAACATTAACATTATAACTATTCCTATGCTCCAACCAATTAAACAAAGTAAAGAGAAAAGAAAAGTTGGCATTTAGTTCTTCTCAGTAAATATATGGAGGTCTTTTCATTTTTTCTAAAATAGGAGAGGTCTTTGTCACCTTAATCTAGAGGCAATTTTCATTAAGAATTATTCCTAAGAAAATATAACCATTAAAAATTCTGTCAACAGCATCTTTAGTGTTTGGTGATGGTCACTTGCATGCTTTATTCATCATCACTGTTTTCTCCCCAACAGTATTGGCTACTGGATTTAACACATCTTAATATTGGAATCCCCTAATTGGAGATCAAATTCACAAAACACAGAGAAGACATGTGATTGCCCTAAAATTGAAAAATAATAATATTTTTTAAAAATAGTTTCTGAAGTGTTTTATTCTTGATGGTAGGACAGTATGATAAAACTCATAATACCTTGGATTTAATTAAGAATACGCAAGTGAGACAACTTTTTCTTAGCTAATTTCTTAAATACGAAAAAGCATATGTACTGATCGGCATCGATGAATAATTAGAATTCTGGCTTCTTTTACATTTCAATTAATGTTGAAGAAATAATATTTTCATATAATAAAAACAGAAAATTTAAGGTATAATGTATTTATAGCACATTTTGGTTCAAAATATTTACTTAAACAATGATAGCAAATGGGTCTTAGCTAGAAGTCAGTATGTCTGTTTTACCAGCAGGTGAATAGATTTTCACTTACCAAAGGTAGTTTATTTTGGTGTGGTGTGGTGTGTAAGACTATTTTATGAAAGAAATTAAACAGAGCAATAGAAATTATGATAAATGTAGCCTTACATAATGTCCAGTTCAATTGTAATTCACTAAACTGTTTAGTGGTGGAATTGAATTTCTCTGAAAGTCATTTCCTATCATCTACAGCCTGTAAAATAAGTGTATGATGAAAAATATGTACAAGCTATATTAATCTATGAATTGGAACTGAGGTCCTTATATTCACTTAGAAAATGAATAACACAGTTATCATCTTTGCCCAACTGTCTCCTTTAGTTTGTATCTGAACTATTCCCCCAAAGATTTTGGTTTAAAACTTTGCTCTGCAGTATGACATGCCTAGACTAGAGTAGTTAAATGGTGTCTGAAGCACATCTGTCCAGGACTTTCTGGCTTTCATGATTTTTATTGAGAAGTCGGGAGGGTGCGTAATTCTGATTCTGATAGGTCTGCCTTTACTTTGCTTGGCCTTTTTCCTTTTCATTTTTTCATATTCTTTTTTATTCTGTATGTTTTACATTTTAATTATTACATGACAAGGGGACATTTATTTTTTTGGTTCAGTCTGTAAGCTGATTTTACCTTCATAGGAATCCTTTTTTGTTTGGAAAATTTTCTTCTATGATTTTGTTGAATATATTTTCTGTGCCTATGAGCTGGAGTTCTTCTCCTTCTTTTATCCCTATTATTCTTTTTGGTTCGGTCTTTTCATAGTGTCCCACATTTCCTGGATGTTTTGTGTTAAGAATTTTTTGGATTTACCATTTTCTTTGACAGATAGATCTATTTCCTCTATAGTATATTCAATACTTGAGATTCTCTCTTTCATCACTTGTATTCAGCTGGTTATGCCTGGATCTGTAGCTCCCATTTGCTTACCCAGATTTTCCATTTCCAGAATTCTCTTGGTTTGTATATTCTTTATTGCCTCTATTTAAGTTTTCATGTTTTGAACTGTTTGAACTGCTTGCTTCACCTGTTCTTCTGTTTTTCTTAGTTTTCTTTAAGATATCCATTGATTTCTTCCAGTTTTTCACTTGTCTTTTCCTTCATTTTTTAAGGGAATTTTCATTTCCTCTTTAAAAGTATCCCTCATCCTCATAAAGTTACATTTAAAAATATTTTTTCCTGCTTCTTCCACGTTTGAATGACCAAGTTTTCCTGTAGTATGACTACAGGGTTCTGGTGTTACCATGTTGCTTTTTAATTTGTTAAATGAATTCTTTCATTGGTGCCTACTCATCTCTTCTTCCAGTTGGTTCTGGCAGTGTCTTTGCCTCTTGGCCCAATGCTTGCTATTGTTGTCTGTGTCTTTGGGAGCAGCTGAGGGCTCACTTGGCCCGCTCTCTTGGTCCTCTCTGTGCAGTCATTGCCTGTGCTTTAGAGTTCCTCTCAGGGTCTTCTCTGTACTGTGGCAGCCTGGGCTTCAACGTTTCCCTGAGATCATGGGGGAGAAGAGTGGGCCTTGTAGCTTACAGAATTCCATCAATGTGGTGGAGTGTTGCAGCATCCTGACTGCTGGATGGGTAGAAAATTTGAGGCAGGTAGGGAAAGGGCCTAGAGGCTGGGGTTTCCACCTGGGTAGATGATGAACCTCGTTGTCCTCTGTTCACTCACAGTCTGTGCTTCAAGATTCCTCTGAGTTTAAGGGGCATAGGAGGGCTTGAGGACAGAGGGACTTATAGTTTACAGGGTCTGATGGATGAGAGTGTTGGAGCAGCCTACTTGCAGGAAGCTTGCTTTCTGGCTCGAAAAATTATTTCATACTTTTACAGTTTAAATAATTATTTATTGTGTGTGGGTGAGGGGGCTTGGGTATTTATATGCCATACTGCATGAGCAGAAGCCAGAATGGAATTGATTGTCTCTCTTTCTCTTATGTGGATTCCAAGAAGATACAACTCAGGTTGTGATGGTTGAGGGCAAGACTCTTTATGTGCACAGCCACCCCGATGGATCATAGTTTTAAGTTTTGAATAAACATTGTAAAATGCTAGAGAAAAACCTGGATGATACAGCTCGCACATTAGAACAAAATTTCAACATTTGTGAGGAAAATAAGTCTGTACCAATCATGACTAGATGTCTATGATACCATTATTTATTAAGAAGTATTGAGTAATAGTCAACTACCTGTAGCATTTATTATTTATGATGGTTAATCTCCACTGCCAATCTGATATTTAAAACCAACATAGAAACATGCCTCTGGATATTTATATATTAAGGTGATTTCAAAAAAGATAACATTTCTAAATAAATAAGTCTACCATGAATGTGAGCAGAAGTGTGACTGTGGCTGTATTCGCAGGCTTAACAGAAAGGAGAAAGCCAACATTCATCTTTTTTTTCATTTTTAAAAACTTCATTTAACTTTATTTTATGTGTTTTTGATATAAAGGAATCAGATTCCCTGGAACAGTAGTTACAGACAGTTTTTAGCTGCCATGTGGGTGCTGGGAATTGAACCTAGGTTCTCTGGAAGAACAGTCAGTGCTCTTAACTGCTGAGCCATCTCTCCAGCCCCCCAACATCCATCTTTTTCTCTATCATGACTGCTGATGCAATGCCATCAGGTCCACCATTTATTCCCTTCCATTGACTCAGTGAGCCTTATAAACCCTCTCTCCTCTGATTTTTGTTAGGAATATGCATATATGTATACATTTGTATTCAAACATCTGGGTTATATTTGTATATATGTATGTAAATATGTGTACATATATGTATGCATACACACACACATCTATGAAAGAAATAAGTACTCTGGTGTTTTAACAGGAAGCTTGATATGTATAAATATAAAAGAAATGACTACTCTAGTGTTTTAACAAGAGGCTTGTACATAAGCAGATGTAATCACTTGATGGACTTGGACAATAGACTACTTATTATTATCAATACTATTGGATACAGCAGAACAGACAACTCTATAATTTTAAACAACAAAAGAGTTTTAAAACTGATAAAAATTATTGCCATAATATAAGGGCACAGGACAAACAAATATCAAATTTTAAGTCCATGCAGCCTTTCAAGTAGAAATGTTAACCAAAAGCTTATCTATTTACATGCAAATTCTGTGAAGTATTGGCTTCCATTCCACATTCAGGGATTGAATGATCACTGTGCTAGGTATGATAATGAGAAAACTGCTTTGTTATTTCTTTGATCTTCTCTATGGGCTCATTAAATTGGTTTTTTTCATTAATATTTATAAGTTGAGAAAAGGAGGTTTAGAAAGGTTAAGTTAATTGGTCAGGATCAGTCAATTAGAAAAGTAGGAAAAGACAGTTTTTCTCCCAAATCTTTCTTGAAATGGTAACAGTAACTTCAAAGAATAAATTTTTTCTTTCTATAATATATTTCAATGAAAATAATTTCAAAAATAAAAATGAATGCAGCCACAGCAATCTAAATTTCCAGTTGACTGTATCAAATAATATTCTTAGACTTTATTTATAGTTTAAACATTTTATCTTAAAATACTTCATTTAATTTTATTTTGTGGGAATAAACATGTTTCTCCTGCACATAAGCAAGTGTATCACTCAATGACTGTGAAAGACTCAAAGGGATGAAAGATAGAACTAGAGGTAAAAATGACTGTGTGCCACCATGTTGGTACTGGGAACTGAACATGGTGATCTGCAGAGGCAGTAAAAGATCTGAACTGCTGAGACATCTCTTGAGTCTCCAAATTATACAATGTAAATAGAAAACTTCTTTAAAATATTTCTTTAATTTGAAGAAATCATACTTTTAAAAAAGTAATCTACCTAAAGATTCTAGAGTATTTGTTTGAATATTCTTTTATAAGCCATACTTAAAATACTCTGAGAGTACTCATTCTTTTTTAAATTTATTTTCTTTATTTAGTTTATATCTTGACCACAGTTTCCTCTCTCTCCTCTCCTCCCATTCCCTCTATCAACCTCCCTTCTGTTCTGAACCTTACATAATACACTCCTTCTCTGTTTCAGTTCAGAAAAGGGTGGGCTCCCCGTGAGTATAAACAAAGAACGACATATAAAGTTGCTGTAAGACTAGGCACCTTGTCTCATATTAAGGCTGGACAAGGCAATTCAGTATGAGGAATAGCTTCCCAAGAGTCAGCCAAAGCATTAGGGACATTCCCTGTTCCTATTCTTAGGAGTTTAACAAGTCAGATAATCAACACAGCTATCACATATATGTAGAGGACCTAGGTTGGTTTCAGGCAGGCTTGCTGGTTGTTGGTTGAGACTGTTTGACTTCTTATGAGCAAGGTTAGTTGTTTCTTTGGGTTTTATCAAATGATGTCCTGGATCCTCTGTCTCCTACAGTCTTTCCTTCCTCTCTTCAGCAGGATTCCCAGAGACTGGCGTAATGCTTGGCTGTGTGTCTCTGCATCTGTTTCCATAAGTTACTGAATGAAGGCTTTCTGATGACTATTGGGGTAGTCATCAATCGGTTAACATGAGTTGTCCAATTCAGGCTACATACACACTCTTCCTAGGAGTCTTAGTCAAGATCATCCTTAAAGATTCATAAGAGTTTCCCTCCATTTGTTTTGTATCTTATTTTGGAATGTACCCATTCCTGTCATCTCTTTCATTGCTCTTTCCCTCCATCTACCCCACAACCTGATAGCACAAATTCTCCTCCCCACCCACCTCCAGTCCACCAAGGAGATCTCTTCTATTTCCCCTTACCAGGGAGATCCATGCATACCCCTTTAGACCCTTCTTGTTACTTTGCTTCTGTGGGTTTTTGGATTGTAGCATTCTTATCCTTAACTTTACACCTAATATCCACTTATTAGAGAGTACATAACATATTTGTCTTTATGTGTCTTGGTTACTTCACTCATGATGATTTTTTTCTAGTTCCACCTGTTTGTCTTCATTTTTTTCTGATGCCATTGTTTTTAACATCTAAGTAGTACATGATTTTGTAACTGTACAACATTTTCTTTATCCATTATTCAGTTTAGGGGTATCTGGGTAATTTCCGCTTTCTGGTTATTATCAATAAAACTACTATGAACATTAGTTGGGCTAGTGTCCTTGTGATGTGACTAATTATCCTTTGAGTGTATGCCCAATAGTGATAAAGCTAGGTCTTGAGATACATTGATTTCCAATTCCTAGTTTTCTTAGAATCTGCCATATTGGTTTCTAAAGTGGCTATACAAGTCCTCACTCACACCTGCAATAGAGATATGAGTTCTTCTTGCTCCACAGAATTCATGGGTACCTGAGAAATTTGAAGCACAATTAAAAAACTCAGAGACAGAAATTGGGATTCCACCTGAAGGTCAGTGAAGCAAAACAGCCGCCAATGGTTCCTACCTCTACTTTATTCAGAAATCACGATCCTCTCTCCAAGAATCTCAGAATGAGTCTGAGACTGTGATCAGTCTCCTCACATTTTATATTCTTCTCTAGGTCTGAGATTAAAGGTGTATACCACTGGGATTAAAGGCATGCACCACCCGGTTTCTATGACAAACTAATGTGGCTATTAGGCTTAAAGGTGTATGTCACCACCGTCTGATCTGTAAGGCTGATCTGCTGTAAGATTTTACTCTTTGATCTTCCAACAAGTTTTATTTATTAATATACAAATGAAATGCCACTACAGATGACTTTCTGAGCAGAACCTCAGTAGCACAGACACTAAGACAAAGAATTAATAAATGGAACTTCATGAAACTAAAAAGCTTCTGTAAGGCAAAGGACATTGTCAACAGGACAAAACAGCAACCTAGAAAATGGAGAAAATGTTTCATCAACTCCACATCTGACAGAAGGCTGATCTCTAAAATATATAAAGACCTCAGAAACCTAAACATCAAAAGAAAACTAAAAACAAAAGATCCAACTCGAAAATGGATAGAGACCTAAATAGAGAATTTTCAACAGAAGAATGACAAATGTCAGAGAAACACTTAAAGAAATGTTCAACATCATTATCCATCAGGGAAATAAAATCAAAAGGACTCTGATATTCCATCGTATACCTGTCAGAATGGCTAAGATCAAAAACACATTCTTAAATAAGCCCTGAGCCAAGAAAACATCGTGAGTTCCTTCTACGAGGAATGCAACAAGATTGCCTATGGTGCTTTAAAGCTTTCAAACATGAGGCACATGTCTAAATAAACACTTCAATGCAGCCCAAGATGGGATACAGTCTTTTCCTACAAAAGATTAAAGATTTACTCTTTTATCATGCCTTGATTTTTCAGACAAGATAGTCAATAGCTATTCTTACTTCTTGATATCATCAAAAAGAGAAATTAAACTGGGGCAGAAGATTTTACCTTCTATAACGAAATCACTAATATATATCTCATTTTTATTCCTAAAATGAAAAAATGTCTTAGAGAATTTGTGAATCATTTTAACTTATTGTTCGTCTCATTGTTTACCTTCTACTTGTTATCAAATATGTGCTCAAGATATACATAAATATAAACCCAAATCAAGTAAAATTACAAATTATTTCCTGTAATAAAATACTTAACATTTGGTATCTAAATTATGTGCCTCACACTAGTGAGAACTGACCCATTTTTATATCAGGTAAGTTTTGAGGATGATGTGTTTATATTTCTTAACTCTCTGTAAATTTTCATGCCCCTTTATTTGTCTTATCTATGAGCACAAATGTTATTATATCCACAGAAAATATTATACATATCTATTTATTTGTTTCCATTAGATTATTTAACACACGTACTCCATTTTAAATAGCAAGTAAATTAATCTCAAAAAGAACAACTTCTAAATCCAATCAGGACATATAATTATTTCTAGTTTGCATGTGTGTAAATAAATACTTCTCCCTACCAGTTAACTCTGACTTCCTTAGATACAATTTAAAGGCTACTGAAGAAAGGCTGTTATTTTCTTCACTGAGAAAAAAAGTCACTAGAGAAATAAGAAATATAAGAGATGTTTATACTCATGTAAGAGACAAATGTGAATCACATGGTGATGAGGTATGCACAGACAGGAACATTACTTTTCTGTTTTTCACATCTCAGTGGTGTGTGTGCTTGTGTATGTGTATGCATGTGTTTTGGTGTGTACATTTTTGCATATGTGTTTGCACAAATTTGTATGTAGTTTTACATGAACTTGTGAGTCCTTGCATATGGAAGGCTGAAGCTGACATTCTTTTTAATCACTATCTACTTTATCTGTTTAAAAAAAGCAGCTCTTAATGAACCACAGCTTTTCTAAAGGTTCAGTGTAGCTTACCAACATGTTCTGGTGACACCTTGTCTTTACTTTCCGAAAAGTGGAGCACAGTGCCATCCAGTATTTCTGTAGATCTCAAACCCACAGGCTTTTTATTTGCCCTGTCATCTTCAGTTCCTGGGCAAGTACTTCATGTGTTTTGATCAGTTAAATAAAAACATACTCAAGAGAACAGTTTAGGATATGTATATCAAAATGGGAAATAGATGTATTGGCCTATGTAACTGAAACTCAAATGTGTACAGTTAAGGCTTTGTAGAACTGGACTGAAGCTTCAAATAATGCCACTGCTGCACAAGTCTGTTAGTTTATCCTCAATATGGTGTGTTAGATTTTAAGAACTATTGTGTAAACAAGGTGGCAGATTTTATGGAGGGACTCTAAGCCAGTATTTCCCAAAATAATCCCAGAAGTTCTTTTCCTCTGATGAATTATGTCTCTCTGGTATATAAGAAAATATTGTAGACTAGAAAAATGGATTATTCTGTTAATCTTTAGCCCACAACAGTTACACAACTTGAAAATACAACTAACATCACTGCAATAGGAAAAAAAAAAGTGAATTTTCTCAGATTGCTATTATATGAAAGTGAGTTACAGAGTCCTGAGAAAATGACTCTTTTTTTCAGAAAAAGAGCTTTTACTGTTCTTGCACAGGACCTAAGTTCACTTTCCAAAACCCATATCTTTTGTGTGGCCCATAGCCTCCTACAACTTCAACTTCAGGGGATTTGACATCCTCTTTGGGCATCCATAGAATTCCCACATATGTCCTCATATACATACACACTCAAACTTATATACACATAAGTAAAAACAAAATAAACTTTGCAAACAAATGTGAATGGCAGACTTCCTTGCTCATCTTCTCCCTCCTTCTGCTCTTCAACTGGACCATGGGAGCTCAGTCCCTTGCTCTGATGAGAGTCTCTGTCTCTATCTCCATCCATCGCTGGACAAATATTCTATGGTGATATTCGATATAATCATCAGCATAATAGTGTGGCGAGGCCAGTTTAGGCACCCTCTCCTCTGCTGCCCAAGGACCTAGCTGGGGATATCCCCATGGACACCTGGGATCCCCTCTAGAGTCAAGTCTCTTGTAAACCTTAAAATGGCTCCCTAAATGTAGCTATCTTCTTCCCTGATCCTATATCCGCCATTCTTCCATCTCCACCCTCCCACTTCCCCAAACTCTCTCAAGTCTTTCCTTTATCCCTTCTCTCTTGCCCTCTCCCCTTCCCCCAACACTATCCCCACTTCTACTCCCACCCTCATGCTCCCAACTTTTCCCCAGCAATCTTCTTTGCTTCCAATTTCTAGGAGGGTCTATATATGCTTTTCTTTGGGTTCACCTTGTTAATTGTCTTCTCTAGGCTTGCGAACTATATTCTTAATGTCCTTTGTTTATGGCTAGAGTTTACTAATGAGTGAATACATACCATATTCATCTTTTTGGGTCTGGGTTATCTCACTCAGGATAATGTTTTCTATTTCCATCCATTTGCATGCAAAATTCAAAATATCATTATTTTTTCCTCTGAGTAGTACTCTAATGTGTATGTCCACCCACTGAAACAGTGTGCCTGTTCTAATGAGAGCTCATCAAATTCAGCTGGACTAGGACTGAATGAGCAGGTGATCAAACCAGACACTCTGAATGTGACTGAAGCGGGAGGGGGGGGGGCTGACTGAGAAGCCATTGATAAAGGCACTGGGACTTTTTTTCTATGGCATGTACTGGCTTTTTGGGACCCTAGTCTATTTAGATGCAAAGTTTCCTAGGCCTAGATGTAGTGGGGGGGGGGGCTTGGACTTCCCATAGGGCAGCATTCCCTGCCATCTCTTATGGAGGAGGGGAGTGGGAGGGGAATGGGAGGAGGGGAGGAAGTATAAATTTTTGAATGGAAAAAAAATTTAAAAATGTTAATGGCAGCAGAAGTTGCATTCATCTCTTCATATACAAGCAAGAAAAAAGTATTCATGACTTTTATAGTATGTTGATAACTGGAAGATGTATACACATCATTATTCTTGTGACTGACACCTATAGGTGTCATCTACCTATTGAAACCAGATCCAAACCTGGAATACCAAATACCTGGAATTTATGTGCATTAGTTTGGTCTATGTGTGGTTCACAAACTACGTAATAGGTTTGCTTACATATTAAGTATGATGGGTAGAGTAACAAATAGTGAGCACCAAAGTGAAGGGAGATGCTGTATATTTGGAAAATGAAAGTAGGAGAAACAACCCATAGTAAGACATTGCTAAATTAAATCCTTAAATGTTTTTCTTGAACTGTTTGAATGAAATACATAAATTCTGCATAATGTTCTGTCTCACTTTTCTATTTTTGTGGTAAGACACCATGATCAATACAACAGAAGCGAGAGTTTATTTGAGACTTAGGTTGAGTGTTTTTGACTCAATGACCATGGTGGTGGGGAACAAGGCTATAGATAGGTAGGCACAGCCCTGGAGTAGAAACTGAAGCTCACATCTTGAGACATAGAACCAGAGAGAGAGAACTAACTGATAATGGGATGGACTTTTGAAACCTCAAAAATCAGACCTAGTGATATACATTCTCCAAGAAGACCATTTCTATTAAAACTTCCCAAACAGTCCCATAAACTGAAGACTAATTATTCAAATTTACGGTTCATTTTCATTCAATCCAATTCATGATACCTTACCACAATCTTGAACTTTGCAGAAATGTTCATTTGTTACCTTTTTTGAACCAAATAAATCAATTATTGAAATTAAATCACTGATATTTAAAAATTCATATTTCTGAAGTGAATCAACATTTAACTTTAATGTATGTCAAGAAGACAATTTGATATTATTTTATTTATATTTTAAAATGCAACTAATTCTACTCATTTAAGTAGATTATCAACTGCATTAATATTTTCCTCCTTTATAGTCCTTTTGTCCAAATATATATATATATATATATATATACATATATATGTCTTTTTATATTTTTGTTTTGCAATGATTCATATTTATACTGAAAAGCAAAAGACAGCTGCCTAGTTAAGAATAACCTGAACTTACACAAAGGCATCCACATCTCTCTGCCTAGAGGAAGATTCCTTGCTCAAACACACAGAAGCTCAACCTAAACTCCTGGGGCTTCTGGAAGAGATCATTACACATAGCATTCTAATACCTCCAGAAAGGACACACTGCACAGCAAGAAAAACCAAACTGGCATAAGGCTCTAATCACACAGTGAATTCCACATGATGTTCAAAGGTTTACTCCAAAAATTCCACTCACCATTTTCTGCAAGATTTTTCCCTGTGTGTTTTCATCTTAAAAATAAAAGTCATAGTTGTTTAGTGCTGGAAATGGCAAAGAATAAAATGGTCAATTAACTTGAGTTCATAGTTCTCAAATTTATTACTCAACAAATAGTGCAAGGATGAACTAAAGGGTGGATTTCAAGACTGGAGCTAAGATCAGAAAATTTAGATTCCGTCATAGGAACTCAGAATCTTGTTCCTATAAACTGTGCAGCACTGAAGCCCAACTTTCCCCACTACTTACCCATTGAAACTTACAAAAGGAAAATGAAACGTCAACACAGGGAGCATGGCTGAGAAAAACAATGATGACTCTTCTAAACTTCTTTCCAAGAAGTTAGATAAAAGAGTCAGACAGTCCTCAACAAAAAAAGTCGATCAAATGAATCAGTATGGAATACCAAATGGACCAAAATAGCTTTATTAATATTTCTGAAATTTCTGAGGTTTAAACACAGGCAAAGATTAAGAACTGCCTATCATTATGGCACTGATGTTGTTCATGAATAAAAATGAATTTTCTTGTTCAATTTAATGTTGATATGAGGCTAAATGAAGGGAAATTCTAGTCAACTATTTATTTTTCTTTGAATAAACCACAGTCTACAAAATGAATGTTATAAAATTTATTTAATTTTACACTAACATAATTAGGTATTTAGAATATAGTATAATCTATACAAATGTTTTATAATATCTTTAAGAATAATAAATGCCCTAAATCTATGATGGAAGTCTCTCACTGCCCAGAGGTGAGGAAAGCATCCTGAATCCCTGCATAATTTCAAGTGCTTCTCCTCAGTGCCATATCCTGGCCTACACATCTGGAAGAAGCTTACTATATTATCATAGTCCAGGGAAGCTTCCTAAAAAACAGAGTCTAGGCCTGCATCCTGAACCCCAGAGAGTAATTCAACATTCCCCAAACAAAGAAGAAGCATTCTACCCTACTAGAAGCACAGCCAGTATCTGTACCCTAGAGGACTGATGACCAGACTAGTAGGCATACACAAACATAGTCAAAACTTCAGCCCCAAACCTGGGTAGCAAACCACTGCTGAACCAGAGACCATCCAGGCCATCAGACATCCAGCTGTCAACACAGACAAAGACCATCTACTCAAGCACACACTATAGGATCCAGAAGAAAGACTTAGGAGTATATAGAAACTAGGGAAGAAAAAAAATCTATCCCACAAAATCAGGTCCAGAAATTAGCATGTAGACCTATAATCTGTCCAAATGCAGATCTGAAACGTTAGTGTAAATAAGAGTACAAACAATATCCTGGGCAACATGTTAACACCAGAGCCTGGCAAGCCCTCAATATACCAATGTAGTAGAAATAAAAGAAAAAAATCTTAAATTAAGGTTATGATGATGATGGAGGCTCCTAAAGAAGATATAAAAAAATCCCTTTAAAAATCAATGAAAAGACAACCAAAAAAGTTGGTGGAAATCAATAAATCCCTTTAGAAATGCCAAGAAAGTCAAGAGAAAACCAAACAGGTGAAGGGAAGTATCCAAGCCACGAAAAATTGAAATAGAAGTAGTAAAGAAAAAAAAAAAACTGAGGAAATTCAGGAAATAAAAACTCTGGGTAGACAAACAGGAACTAAAGACTCAAACATTGCCATCAGAATTCAAAGATAAAAGAGAGAAACTCAGGCATTGAAGACAAAATAGAAGAAATAAATTCATCAGTCAAAGAAAATGTTAGAACTAAATCTCCTAACACAAAGTATCCAGGGAATCTGGAATTCAATACAAAGACCAAAACTAAGAATAATAGAACTATAAAAAAGAGAAGAATCCCAAATCAAACTTCAAGAAAATATATTTAATAAAATAACAGAAGAAAATTTCCTTAAGTTAAAGAAGGACATGCCTATTAGAGGCACAAAATATCTTTATTGAACACCAAACAGACTGGATCAAAACACAAATCCCTGCATCACATAAAAATCAGAACACTAAATATAAAGAACAAAGAAAGAATATTAAAAGCTGCAAAAGAAGATGGCCAAGTAAAATATGAAGGTAGACCTATAAAATTACACTCTACTTCTCATCTGAGACTACAAAACTCAGAAAGGTCTGAATAGAGGTCTTACAGACTCTAAGATACCATGGATAATAGCCCAGAATAATATATCCAGGAAAACATTCAATCTCCATAGATGGAGAAAACAAAATATTTCATGACAAAGTCAAATTTAAACAGTAGCCAGATATCCAGCACTATAGAAGGTACTAGCAGGAAAACTTCAACCCAAGGAAGTTAATTATACCCACAAAAGCACAAGAAAATAAATCGTCACACACCAACAAAGCAAAAGAAAGGAAACACACACATAATAACACACACACACACACATAAACACAAACCACCACTACCACCACCAACAACAACAGCATAATGGTAACAACCACTGATCATCAATATCTCTCAATATCAGTGAACCCAAGTCACCAATAAAAAGACACAATTTAATAGAATGGATACAAAGACAGGATCCATTTTTCCACTGCATCCAAGAGAGACACTTCAAAATTAGATATAGACAACACCTTAGAACAAAGGGCTAGAAAAAGATTTTATAATCAAATGGATCTAACAAAAAATTAAATAGCTATCTTAATATCTACCAATACAGATTTCAAAGCAAATTAACCAAAACAGATAGATAAGAACATTTCATATTTATGAAAGGAAAAAACCACCAAATGATGTCTCAATTCTGAAAATTTATGCTTCAAATGTGAGGACATACCCATGTCAAAGAAACATTACTGAAGCTTAAATCACACATCAAACCTCACAAATTAGTAATGGGAGACTTCAACACCCAACTCTCACCAATGGACAAGTCATTCAGACAGAAATTAAACAGGGAAATAATGAAAATGGCAGAGGTTATAACTTAAATGGACCTAATAGAAATCTTCAGAGGATATCACCAAAACATAATACATACTTTCTTTTTACTGTCTCATGGAACCTTTGTCAAAACTGATCACATACTTAGTCACAAAAGAACTCTCAATAAATACAAGAAAATTGAAACAAATCCCTGTATGCTATCAGTCCACAATAGTTTAAAGTTGGGTATCAATAACATAAGAAACAACAGAAAGCTCAACAAATCATTGAAACTGAACAGCTATCTACTGAAAAAAAGAAGTTAAATAATTTCTAGAATTCAATGAAAATGAATATACAACATACCCAAATTTAGAAGACACAATGAAATCAGAATTAAGTGGAAAGGTCTTACCACTAAGTGCATGCATAAAGAAATTAGAGAATTCTCATACTAGTGACTTAACAGCACACCTGAAAGATCTAGAAAAAGGGAAACAGATTAATTGGATAGGAGTAGACATCAGAAAAAAAAAAGAATCAAACTCAGGACTGAAATCAATAAAAAAGAAACAAAGAGATCAATATAAAGAAACATTGGGACAAAGAGTAGTTTCTTTGAGAAAATCAACAAGATACAAACCCTTATCGAAACTAACTAAAAGGTGGAGACAGAATACCAAAATTAACAAGGTCAGAAAGAAAAGGGAGGAGACAACAACAAGTATCAAGAAAATCCAAAGAATCATCAAGTTATAATTTAAATACCTGCTTTCCATAAAGTTGGAAAATCTTAAGTAAATGGACAATTTTCTCAATAGCTACCACTCTTCTAAAGTTGAATAAATATCAGATAAACAGTTTAAATATACCCATGTCTTCGAAAATAGACACATTTAGTAACAGTCAAAAAAAAAAAGTCCAGGGACAGTTGTTTTCATTACTGAAGTCTACATGACCTTCAAAGAAAAGTTAATACCAATACCCCTCAAATTGGTCCACAAAATATAAGCAGAAGGAACATTCCCAAATTAATTTTATGAGGCTCCTGTCATCATGATAACCAAACCACACAAGATTCAAAAAAAGAGAATTACAGACCAATTTAACTTGTGAATATTGATGGAAAAAATACTCAAGAATGTACTCCCAAATAAAATTCAAAAACACATTAAAGATTTCACTCATTATTATCAAGTGAGATTCATCCCAAACAATTCTACTGTATAAATAAACTGAAAGAAAAAGCAACATGAACATCTCATTAGATGCTGAAAACAATTTCTCTGAATTCTAAAAGTCTTGGAGAGATTAGGGATGCAAACTGAATACCTAAAAACAGCAAAGATAATACTTACCAAGTTAATAGTCAACATCAAATTAAAAGGAGAGAAATTCAAAGTATTTCCACTAAAATGAGGAACAGGGAAGACTGCCCACTCTCTCTTATTTATTCAGTATAGTACTTGAAATTCTAGCTATATCACTTTTGGGCATATACCCAGAAGATGCTAGATCATACTACAAGGAAACTGTTCAACCATGTTCATAACAACATTATTCATAACAGCCAGAACCTAGAAACAACCTAGATCTCTTTTACCTGAAGAATGGATAAGAAACTGTGTGGTACATTTGAACAATGGAATATTACTGAGCTGTTAAAAAGAATTATAAATTCTTTTATTAGAATTAGGCCAAAATGGATGGAGCTAGCAAACATCACTGTGAGTTGGTGAGATAACACAGACCCAATCCAGAAAGACAAACATGGTATATATTCACTTATAAGAGGATTAGCTATAAAAGATAAGCATGCTACAATCCAGAGACCCATGGAGGCTAAGTAACAAGGAGGGTCCAAGGAGGGCACTGGCATCTTCCTGGAAATGGAAATAGAAAAGGTTTCATGAATAGACCTGAGAAGGGTGGGGATTAGAATTTGAGGGATTGGGTGGGGGTAAAGTCAGGGGGAAAATACTGAATGACAATTGAAAAATGCGGCATTTTGTGTCAGGCAGAAACCTGGAACAAGGCAAACTCCAAGCAATGTTCAAAGATGACCCCACCTACGACGACTAATAATTGTGCCTATGTACCCTAAACTGGACATCTGTGACCAGGCAAGACTTTCAGTGGAGGGATTGAGATGCCAAACCGGTCATAAAACTTTAGATTTTACAATCTTTCCTGTATAGGGGATGTGCTGGGGTAAGGGTGGCACAGAGATTGTGGGGGTGGCCAACCAGTGACTTGTGCAGCCAGAGGCTCATCCCACAAGAATAAGTGAAACCAGCCATGATACTGCCTCCAAAGCCAGAAATCAGAGGGTGGGTGGCTCAGCTACCTAGGATAGAACCAAATAAGACTGGAGGAAAACTGTCAGAGATTCTGCCTTACTTATAGATTGCTGCCCGGCCCTATTAATTGTCAGAGAAGCTACATTACTGCAACTGATATGCCATGTTTGTTGATTTCCATGGGAGGCCTCCCCTTTTCTGAACATAAATGGAGTTGGAGAGGATTGAGATAGGCAGAGGGCCAATGAGGGGAGCAACTGGGAGGAGAGGAGGAAGGGGAAACTTTGGTCTGGATGTAAAATAAATGAATGAGTAATTTTTTTAAAAAAAGGATTAAAGAAAAAGTTAATTCGATTTTATTTGAGAATTAAGATCACATACATGATTGTCATTTTTTGTACTATAAAGGTAACAATTTCCTATCTGTGTATTTTCCTGGGGTAATACATGTTGAGTTTTCATTTTCCTTTCATTTTAATATTTTTATTTTATTTAGGTGGGTTTTTTCTTTTTTAAAATTTATTTATTTATTAATTAAAAATTTCCACCTCCCCCATGCCTCCCTTTCCCCTCCCCCTCCCCACTTCCCCCTTCCAACTTCCCCCTCACTCTCTAGTCTTAAGAGCAGTCAATGTTCCCTGCCCTGTGGGAAGTTCAAGGTCCTCCCCCCTCCATCCAGGTCTATGAAGGTGAACATCCAAACAAACCAGGCTCCCACAAAGTCAGTCCATGCACTAGAATCAAAACCCAGTGCCATTGTCCTTGGCTTCTCAGTCAGCCTTCATTGCCAGCCACGTTCAGAGTATCCATTTTGATCACATGCTCCATCACTCCCAGTCCAGCTGGCCTTGGTGAGCTCCCATTAGATCCGTCCCTGTGTGTCAGTGGGTGGACGCACCCCTCGTGGTCCTGACTTCCTTGTTCATGTTTTCCCTCCTTCTACTCCTCATTTGGACCTTAAATAAATGAATGAGTAGTTTTAAAAAAAGTATTAAAAAAAGTTAATTAGATTTTATTTGAGAATTAAGATCACATACATAATTGTCATTTTTTTTTGTACTATAAAGGTAACAGATTTCCTATCTGTGTGTTTTCCTGGGGTAATACATGTTGAGTTTGCTGTTTTCATTTTCCTTTCATTTTAATATTTCTATTTTGTTTGGGTGGGTTTTTTAATAATATATTAAGCCTTAGAATGGTACTCAGACAAAATTTTATAGATTTCTTAATTTTTTTTATTTTCAGCATTGTAGAAAGTATAGTTAAATGTGTTCATCCAGTTGACTTGAGCCTTAGATTTGAGTTGAGTTAGTAGGTAAGAACTTTTGCTATGCAAACACAAGAACTGAATTTTGATCCCTTGCCCCCATTAAAGAAGCTTACCTTAATCCCAACACTGTGGATGTAAGAAGCAAGGAGAAATGCTGGGGATTGGTGACTGCCGGTTTAGCTCTAGCTTCATTACGGGACTCTTTAATAAAGTAGGAAGGTAGAGACTGATTGACCTGAACACTATCTGTCCTCCTCTGGCATCTGGGTGCAGACACAGCCACATGTCCCATCAGTAACCTGTACAGACACAGGCACACAGACACAGACACAGACACACACACACACACACGCACACACACACACTTAGACATACAGACACAAAGGCACACACACTCAGACACACACAGGCACATCACATATCCCATCAGTAACCTGCACACACATACACTCAGACACACACATAGAGGCACACACACTCAGACACACACGTACACACACAAACATGCACACAGAGAGACAGGGAGAGACAGAGAGGGAGAGGACAGCAATCTCATTGAGGGATGAGGAATCAGTCAGCTCCCTGCTTAGGAGACAGACAGTAAAATGAGGCTCTTGGTTAGGTTAATTGCTCTTCAATTATATACCTATGATGACAACTTTAAGACTACTTTTCACCTCTGAAACAAGACATGGTGGGCTTTTCTCTGTGAAGGCAAGTGTTCTGTGGAAAAATTTAAATCTCTTTGGGGTGTGGCAGATTGAGGCATAGGGGTTGGGTTCCTCTCTCTGGAACCAATCATCATCACTTTCTTTTTTTATCACTCTTTTTGAATAATCATTCACCCAGAGTAGCCCAAACAAGTCAATTCTGAAATAGAACGGGAATCCACACTACACCCCTAAAAATATAAAAGCTCTGATTTTTCCAAACTAACTCAAATTCTACATCTATATTCTCTCTATACCCACTGGGATAATACTTTGTGTGTTTTGTTCTGTGTTTATGTATGTTTCTCCTTTCAATGAAACTTGATTGAGTGCTGAAAGCTTCAATTTTTTCCTTTCATTCTTCAGATTGGAGGGGAAAAATCTGCTCCTGCTACCCTAGAAGACCTCATGATGATGACAGCATTATCATTCCACATGCCTTTACTTCAGGTGCAAACAGTGACATACAAGAAAATGAATGTTGTGTCTGCTAGCCTACCATCTGGAAATCCTGGCTAATACTTTTCCCACATTGTGTTTTGGTAATTATTTATAAGAGAAAGTAACAACTACAAAGTAAGGTAATAAATTATTCATTGAGGTAAAAAAAATATTTTGTGCTATAACATTTGTATTAAACATGCTATTATTGCTCAATCTAAAATTTTTGTTCTTATTCTTTTATTCTACTTGTCTTGTCTTACAGAAGAACTAAGAAAATGTCATTACTTACCCCCCAAATTTGTAGTCATTTCTGAATTATTGCTAGGAAAAATATTAAGTTATAAAAATTTCTTCCATTTTAGGCATATTTGTAGCAATAAACTGTATGTCAGGCACACTGATTTGTATGCACTAATGTGTGATGTACTCAAATGAAGAAAGCTTAAGTACTGGCCTGTGGAGGCCCAAAAATGTGATCTTATTTCAACCTTGTCTGAATGTTAGAGAGTTTGAAGTTGCTCAATTGTGAACAATAATCAGGGCTACACAACCTGAATCAGTATGCGGTTACTTGATTCTTTAGAAATTAAGATGGCCCATACAGCTAGATCCACTCCACCCTGATCAATGGTCAGGAAATTCAAGGATATTTCTGCTCCTTCTTTTGAAATAGGGGATTTGACATTGGTAGTGCCTGCCTTCGGGATACTTGGTCTAGGGTAGTTTCACTGCCAAAACAGCAGAATGCTAATCACTTGATATCTCAAAAGATTGAAGCAAGTAACTATTCTAGTTTCCATTAGTATTATGTCAAAGCAGTCATTTTTCTTTGGGGGATATAAAAATGTATGGAAAATTAAACATGTTGATTTCAATATTCACTGGAACTTGCTCCCTCCTGGTACTATTCTAGGTTGTTCCATTTTATTATACTTCACATGTCTTCTTACTCTTTATTTATATTTCTAATTGTCAAGCGCCTACCCTGCAAGTGGTACTTTTGTCGAGGCTGGTCCCTGACACTGGGTGATCTGATTTTGATTTTAGAGAGAATTTTAGAGCTAGTCACATTAATGAAAGAGAGCATGAAGAAGAGGCTTAGAGCATCAGTCTGCCTGAGATAATCTAAAGAATGAGAATATTAGACTGTGTACTAGGGACACTGATGAAGAAACTGCCAAAGAAACACCACTGTCAGATTTTGACAGGCACCCAGGCAAATAAAGATTACTTGTCCCTTCTCTGGTCTACCATGTCTGAACCATGAAAACAGCATATTCAGAATATGTGGTAAATCATGATGCTTTATACCAGAGCATAGTGAGAACTAAAACTTACTCATTGGTTTTAGCGTTGTAAATTTTAACAGTCACTTTGATGACATAAATCCCTGAGAGTTTTGGGAACCAATACTTTGCTCAAAAGACAGGAATGAGAAGTTTGAGAGGGGTGGGTGATTATAAAATTCTTCCAATTTTTTTTATCATACTAAGGAGCAGAGAAATTCAGCGTCTAAGTGATGAAATCTCAGTGCAATTTATTTTTAAGAAGAAATGCATGGTTTAATCTTATAATATTATATATAAGTTATATATAAATATAACTTATATATTTATAATAGTATAAATCACTAAATATAAATCTGTATATGTTGGAACTTGGAAGCAAACAAGATTGCTGGGCAAAAGTTGGGAGCATGGGGGTGGGAGTAGGGATGAGGGTGAGGTTGGGGGAAGAGGTTGAGGGAAAACTAAGAAATAAAATTAAATAAATAAATATGAATCTGTCATTTGGGAAAAAGGAACTATTATTTTGGTCAGACATAAATATTGCTTTATTTTTAACTTTTAAGGCATATTCAGTACTGTAATTTGTCCCAGGCATGAATCAAGAAAAACAGACTTTGCCATAGGGAAAGGCTTTCTCTATTATTCTTTTGTCATTCAAGGTCTCAAATGCCTCTAATTCTTTCTTCTACAACTTGTCCAGGTTAAGATTTCAGACGGCTGTAGGTGGTGACATTCTTCTCATTAGCGCCAGCCTAAATGTTTCTTCTTTTGCCTTAAGCAACTAAAGTTTTAAAAATAGCATTTTGCTCTGGAAAAAGAAACTCCAGGCAAGTGCTGAAATTGGGGAAAATGTTAATCCCTCATAATACTTTCTATGACAGTGTATCCAGCAGAAAACATAAACTGTTAGAAAATTTTTTTTGTTTTGCTTTTCCTTTTAAAACAAAATACATAGGGAAATGTAATCATTGAATAAGATTGGACAGGTTTAGGGTAATATTATTGATAATAAAAAGTTATATTGGACAAATAAAAACAATTGCAGTCACAATAAAAAGAGAGCCAGTAGAAAATAAAGTAAGATTTTTTTTTCAAATTTCATTAATTTTGTGTAATCAAGGACCTTAAATGTTTGTAAATATATTTTACCACTTCATGGTGCAAATGATTTTTTTTATTTCAGATTTGTTTAGATTTTGGTGTATTTTAAAGTAAGTGTGAATTTTTACCTTATCATCTATTAAGGTTGGCTATTAGGATAGTGGAAATTCTCTGTTTCCTTCAGGGTATGGATAGATGGTTTGATAGTTCAAAGGGCACATTGCTCTTGCATAGGATCTTAGTTTAGTCCCTAGTATCCAGGTTATGTGGTGGCACACAACTTTCTACAACTCCATTTTCAAAAGTTCCAGTACCTTTTTCTCGGTGTTCTGGGACCTAAGATTATACCAGACAATGCAGGTACACACACAAACACACACACAAAAAATAAAATAAAACAATTGTTTAAATAAAAATTTCTTTCACATAGTAGAAATGTCTGGATGGTGGTGGCACACGTCTTTAATCCCAGAACTTAGGAGGCAGAAGCAGGTGAATCTCTGTGAGTTCAAGAACAGCCTAGGTCTATAAGAGCTATTTCCAGGAAAGGCTCCAAAGCTACAGAGAAACCCTGTATTGAAAAACAAAGCAAAACCAAAAAAACACATAATAGAAATTTATGATTGCTTGCTTTTGTTGTTGTTGTTGCTTGCTTGTTTTGCTTTTGTTTTTGTAGACATGTTTATGTCATTTCTATTTCAGAAGCTTTATTTAGTTAAAATATTAGTAGGAGAGATTAAATTATGTCAGATTCATTTATCATTTTATGTGAATTGCGAACACATAACTAGAAATAGTAACACAAGTTACTAAAATAAAACAAAAAAGTCAAATAACTATTTCTGGAAAGCTTTGAAATTAGGGCATGGAAACTAGGACATGGATAATTTTGGTTACCAACTCTACAACATCTGGAATCAACTAAACCAGAAGAAGCTGGATACATCTGTGAAAGAGATTTCTCATTCAATCATTTGAGGTAGGAAGACCTACATCTGAATCTGGATCATTTTGACCTGTGAGGATGTACTCTAAATCAGGATCATCTGAGATTGAAAGCCAATATCTGGACCACATCTTCTGGTAGCTGTCTACATAAAAGGAAGTAGAAGAAGGAAATGTTTGTTTCTTTTCCAGCTTGCCTTCACTTTCCCTGGAAGTTCATCGTTCCTGCTGTTCAAGCATTTCCTTGCTGGTATTAGAATGTTCTTTAGTTCCCCAGTATATACTAAAAAGAAGGGTACACACCCAGTTCTGTGAACTGGCAACTATTTGATTTTTTGACTTTCTTTTTAGTTTTTTATTGAAAATAGACATTTTTTAAAATATGATATATTCTGATTAGTGTTTTTCCTTCCCCAACTGATGTGGGATTCCCCTCTGTATTCTGTGAATACCATTGGTTAATAAAGAAGCTGCTTTGGGCTTGTTGATAGGGAAAAACTTAGGTAGGAGGGGGAGACTAAACTGAATGCTGGGAAAAAGGATGCAGAGTCAGAGAGAAGTCATGTAGCTCTGCCAGAGACTGACACTGAAACTTTACCTGGTAAGCTACAGCTACATAGGGATACAGAAATTAATAGAAATGGGTTAAATTAATGTGTACGAGTTAGTAAATAAGAAGCTAGGCCAAAAGGGCCAAGCAGTGATTTAAATAAATAATATGGTTTCTGTGTGATTATTTCAGTTCTGGGCAGCTGGGACGAATAAGCAGCCCCCTCCAACACCTAACTCTCCCAGGTCCTACCCACTTCTCTTCTGACCCAAATCCATAACTTTTCTCTCTCCCATTCATATACTAACAGGTATCTAAAAAAAATAATGGCTAATAAAATGGAATTAGAAGCAACAAAAACTAAGAAACCTGAACTGGACAAAAATTAAAAAGAAAACAAACAGAATAACTGAGCCAAATAAAAAGCTCAATAAAAATAAACACATATAGATGCACAAACACACACATATACACACAGAGAGAAAAATTCATAAGAGCAAAATAATGGAAACCATAATGTATATGCAAAAGACTTGTACGGATAAAAAGTAATAAAAACAAAGAATCTGGGGGAAAAATAGGTGTTGAGTTCATTTTGTAATGTTGTAGTGGTCATGTACTGTCAGGCATGAGGCATGAACTTAAGAATGGTTTGTAAACACACTGAGACTCCCTTGGAGTAAACTAATTATTATTTGCAAGTAGTTATCAATTGGAGATAACTTCTGGGTTACAGACGGCAGTCTGTATTCACTTCTGTCAGTGCTGGAACACTGTCAGACAAGAAACTTTGCAAGCTCTGTGCACATTTCTTCACTCTGTGAGTTTCTGTTTCCTTGGTGTCCTCCAACTCCTCTGTCCCTTGCAATATATCTACCTCCTCCTCAGAAGAGTTCTCATAGCCCTGAAGAGAATAGTTTGTTGGAGACATCCCATTAAAAAAAACCTGATATCCAAAGGTCTCTCACTATTTGCATATTTCACAGTCATGGGTCTCTGTATTAGCTTCCATTTACTGCAGGAGACAGCTTCCCTGATAATGCTAAATAAGATACTATATAATGGTATAGCAGAATAGATACTAATTGGTTAACCACAAAAGCTTTGTGCCACTACTACTACAATAGCATATTTTGCAGGCAATCACCGTTATAAATCAGAGAGTATATAGCTGTGTTGATGACTGCCTCTCTACTTTAATAGCATGAAGAGGACTTTCCAGTACCATGAACACTAGTCAGTAAGTATGAAGTCTTTAGATAGGAGTCAAGTTAATTTATCCATGTTCATGATTTGTGGAAATCATAAATTTGTGGAAAGCAACCAATAGTCTTATTTAGGGAGAGACTGTTTGTTTTCCAGCTGCTGAGACATGCAATAATCACACAAAAACTATGTTAATTACAACACGGTTTGGCCTATTAGCTCAGGTTTTTTTTTTATTGGCTAGCTCTTATATCTTAAATTAACTCAATTCTATTATTCTGTATATTTACACAAGGATATAGATTATCAGAAAAAGTTCTGACACCAATCTCCTCCAGTCACTACATGGCATCTCTCTGAATCTGCCTACTCTCTCTCTCTATCTCTGTTTGGATTTCCTGCCTGACAATATTCTACTAAAGTAAATTGACTGAAACAGTTTCTTTAATACCAATGGTAATAAAATATATTCATAGCATATATTGGGGAATCCAACATCATCTCTTCTTCTCTGTGTAAATAAAAAAGGAAAATTTTAAATTTAATGTGGTAGAATTACATATAACAAAACAGGAAACAAGCAAGAACTGAAGTTACAATATTTATGTCTAATTTATCTTTTATCATAACTAAGAAAAACTATAATTATAACTATCTATTCTTCAACTCCATCAAAGATGCCAGAAAGATATAACATTATCTAAATAAACAGGAAGTGCATTTAAGCAACTTCCAAAACTCTAAGATTGACAGAGACATCTCATTGAATAATTGGGGCATCCATCTTCAATGCACAGGCCCATAGTATCCAACAGACATTTCTAGGAAGCAGGAAACTTAAAAGGCTCAATCTTGGCAGTTCATCAGTCTCTTTCTTCTCTATCATGTAGAATGTATGGTAGTCTTTTCTGTAAAGCAGGAAGCCTGAAGGACCATCCCATCTTTTGGAATGTTTAGCAGTCAATTTTCTGTGGTTCCTGTGTGTCCAGTTTATACAGCATAAAAGTAAACAATCTAGGCAAGAACAGTTTCTTGCCCAAATGGCTAGCAAACTCAATACGTAGCCTCTTTGATGCCCATCATCCTCTTGAAGTAATTTACGCTGCCAGAAGGAAACTTGTCTCATTATTGAGAAAAGTCTAAGCTTTTACAGTGTTTTAGGTGCCACATTCTGCATGTCTTTGAAAGATTTGAAGAATACCTATCTATCTGAAATGTATTTCTGTACATCTAGAAAACCTAACTAACATGACCACAAGTTTCCCTTTTATAAATGACTATAAATCTGTATTTCTTAACTATACACTGCATTTTTAAATGAGCTGCACAAACACATTGCCTTAAGTAAGAGCAGAAATAAACATAAAATTGAGCTTGTCTTTGTATCAATATACCAAGATTCATACCAAGGCAAAGTACTCTCCCTTTAAATGTAAGAAAACATTTATAAACAAATTAGGGAATTAGAGTATTGTTTTCTAGACGACTGCCTGCTGATTGGGGGTACTGTTAATCTGATCGTTTATGAGATGCTGTGTGGTAGATCCATCTCAGCATGCAGTACTGAAGCTGTTGTGGATGTTGATTCTTCTGGTGCATTGCTTCAGGGATCTTGTTGGATCTAACTACATTAGCTGGTAAGGAAACCACAACTTTCTAACCTCTGTGGAAACAAAAGCAGAAGCTCTTTTCCAAAGCAACATATCCTTAGATCAAAATTTTAAGTTAAGATACCTTTAAAATACATATTTTGGTTTAGTTTAGCAGCTTGTACAATGAAATGTCTCTATCTACAAGTTTAGTATGTATTTTAGTATCTTTACTCCATTTATCTATGCCTATTTATACTTTGTCTCTTTAAAGACTTTGTTTTCAAAAACTACTTTTTTTATCACTGTCTATGCCCTTTTTTCACTCTCTTCCAAGCTTACATACTTTTATTCAACAATGTGAATCATTAGGAGCTCTTTTTCATCTGGACATGTACTTATTACATGTGTATCTATAATTATTTTCTAACCAAGAGTGCCTTTTTATTTTTTAAATGCTAAGCAGGCATAGCTAAGATTAACTCCATAGCCCTGCTTATTGGTTCTGCCCAATCCAACATTAAAGAGGCATGTTCACTGTTGACTGAGGTTTCTGTCCCACCCGTCTGTCATTCAGTCTCAAAGAAATCACACAGAGGTCTATATTAATTATAAACTGATTGGCCTATTAGCTCAGGCTTCTAGTTAGCTCTTATAACTTATATTAGTCCATAGTTCTTGTCTGTGTTGGCCATGTCTTGGTACCTTTTTTGGTGATGCAGTCACATCTTACTTCCTCTTTATCTGGGTTCCTCTGTCTCTGGGTCGCAACTGTAGACTCAAGCTTCCTCTTCCCAGAATTTTCATTGCCATGCCTCTACCTCCTTCCTGGTCTCCATAGCCCTGGCTATACTTCCTGCCTGGCTATTGGCCAATCAGCATTTAACTAAAAATAATACAAGTGACAAGATAAAAGACCATGGTCCCACGGCAGTTCACTGTCTCTGAGAGCTATGCATACTGCCCCGGCTCCATAGTCACAGCAGATCATATAACCATTAAACAATTTGTAACACACTATTCATAGACCCCACTTAAGTGTTTGGCCTCCTGAAAGTGATAGATGTGTATATGCAACTAGCATGAACCAGGAAACTTTTCCCTAAAAAATCTGCACAACCTTTGCTGCCAAGCTATATTAATTACAATGCTGCTTGGCCTATTATCTCAGGCTTCTTAATGGCTTTCTCTCATATCTTGAATTAACCCATTTCTATTTTTCTATGTATTGCCAGAAGGCCGTGGCTTACCAGGTAAAGTTACAGCATTGTCTTTTTTGGCAGCTAATGGCATCTCTCTGACTCTGCCTATTCTCACTATGTGTCTGTGTTTAGACTTCCTGCCTGACTTCACTCTACTAAGCCATTAGTCAGAACAGTTTCTTTAATAAGCAATGATAATAAAACATATTCATAGAATACAGAGGGGAATCTCACATTAGTCTTGTGATAATAGTGTCTGTTATCTGTGGTTTCCCAAGGGGTCCCTTTGGACAACTTACTTAGTTGTAACTCATCCCCAAAATGACAGTTTCATTTTGGAATTACACATGCCCATTTGGAACTGTCTCCTTCACTACTCCACTATTTGGTTGTTCCATTTAGATAACCTTCATACATGTATAAATTTTAGGTACCTTCTACTGTCTTAGGTTTCCATACTGCTCACATAACCCTTAGTTTTAGATATCCCTCTGTATATTCCCTCTATCATTGCCCTTTTCCCTTCTATTACTAATTGATAATTTATTTCCAATCTCTCCATTATCCATTGAGAACTAGTTAATCTATTTTTCCTTCCTATACAACCCTTTTCTCTAGGTTTATATGTAAACCTATGTCTGTAAAACTATAGCTATCCTATGCAATATAGGAATTGTACCCTGTTTATTAAAGAGAGAACAGCTAATATCTACATATAAGTGATTATGCATCATGATTATATTTTAGAATCTGAGTAATTTCATTTAAGATGATGTTTTCTAGTTTCATACATTAATCTTCAATTTTCAATATTTCATTTTTAACAGCTGAATAAGAGTTCATTGTGCAAATGTACTATATTTTTAAATCCATTCATCCATTTTCAGTCACCTAATCTGTTTACAATTTCTTACTATTATGACTAGAGCTTTGATGAACATAATTGAGCATGTTTTTCTATAATAGAATGTAAGAGGTTTCCTTTTGGGTCACCAACTAGTTCCCAAACCAAGATTCAGAGACTTCCTTTACCTACCCTCGATTTTTGCTAACTTTTTAAAACTTATTTTAATCTGTTTCTCTTCATCTTCATTTTCCCTTGGGCCTTTTTATCTTTCTTTTATTGTGTATGTCCTACTTTGTGTCTAGTTGGTTTGGTGATGCCTGATTGGCTGGCCTCAGGCATCTCTTTGTCTTCATTGTTGTCTCCCTCCTAGTTCTCTCTCTAGTTCTCTTCTTTCTTTCTGTAACCTAGAGTTCCCCTCCTCCTTATTCTCTCAGGCTACCAGTCCCATCTACCGCTTTGATGCCTTTCTATAGGCCATTCAGTTTTTTCTTAGACCAATCATGTGACTTTGGCAGGCAAGCTGAAACAGCAGCACATATTTACATAATTAAACACATACAGAGTAAAAAAATGTAACACATCCTTTCATAGTTAGAGTAATATTCCAGAAAGGTGTAATGTAAATTTGTTTGGATGTATGTTCAAGAGTGGTGCCCTAATTAGGTGTGAAATGGTTTATTAGGCTTAAGGTTCCTCATCAGTTTTCATTATTGAAAGAACTCAGAGCAGGAACTCCCCACCACCCAAAAAAAAAGACAGGAACCTGGAGGCAGGAGCTGAAGCAGAGGACATGGAAGGAAGATGTTAATGGTTTGTTTCTCATAGCTTTCTCAGCTTTATTTCTGATAGAACAAGTACTATTACCCATTGGGGGTACCACCATAATAGGGTGAGCCTATATGATATTGAGCCCAACATCAATCAATAATTAAGAAAAACACTTACGTGATTGCCTAGAGCCAGATCTTATGGAGGTATTTTCTAATTGGGGTTTCCTCCTTTCTGAGGACTCTAGTTTGTGTCAAGTTGACATAAAACTAACAAGCAAAAATTGTAAATCTGGAATTAGAAATAGATCTAAATAGATCTACTAAGCTTCCTGAGGAAATATTATAACTGATTTTCACAGTGATTCCATGGGTTTGCAATCCCATCAGAAATAGATCCCCTTAACTCATATCTTCACCAGCATAAGTTGACATTTGTTTTGGTCTTGGACACTTTCACTCATGTGAGATGCAACATTAGTGTAGTATTAATTTCCATTTCACTGATGATTAAGTATTTTGGACATTTATTTAATTTATTCTCTGTCATTTGTGTTAGATCTATTCTCACTATTAATTGGGTCATTTGTTTTCTTGATTAACAGGTTTTGAATTATTTATATTTCTTAGATATTATGCCTTTAGGAGATGGATAGTTGTTAAAAACTTTTCCCATTCTGGAGCCTGACACCTTTTCCAAATGATGGTTTGCTATTGAGAATGTTTTTAGTTTTAGGAGGTCATTTTATTAATTCTTGGTGATAATCCCATTGCTAATGTGTTCTTTTCAGCAATTCTTTTACAGTCAAAAGAATCAAGACTACTTAAATTTATTTTCTATGTATGTAGTCTTATTTAAGTTCTTAGGACCATTTGCAACTGAAATTTGTGCATTGTGATAAAGGGCTGGGATTGAAACTGGGGAATTTGCAAAGGAGAACAAAAAGAAGTGTAAAGATATAAAGACCTTATTACTGGGCTCACCTGGCGATTGGATAACAGATCATGAGTATCCCTGGTATTATTAATTTATACAAAGCAATAAATCCCATTTTGATTAATATAAATTAATTCTATCACTGTTTCCTTATCTGAAAAAAATGGTAAAACTTCTCAGAACAGTGTAATCACAAGAAATAGATCAGCTTTTACTCTAACTGAAAATTGATAAAATATAAGTAGATTAAAATATATGTGACTTCTCTGTATTTTTATTCATTAGTTTTAAACCTATATTACTTTGGCTTTTGAATATGAATAAATTAAAGAAATAATTTTGAAAAAATGTAGGAAGAAAGATATTTCAATAATTAAATACTTAGTTTTCCAGAAATGAAAGCGGCCATGTGTTTTCCTACTCACACAACTTGACTGTTTAATGTGCTGAAGATACACATGTAATCAAAAGATATATTAAGTTGTACAATAATGTAAAATTAAATGCTATTAGCTGATTAAGTAGATATAATAATTGTATTGCAAATTTATAAAAGGAATCTTCAAACAAATTTGAATTAAATTGTCACAGTGAATTAATTTCATTACTTTATATCATCACTAAATTTTTGCTGCCATTACATAAGAAGCTTTCACCAAGAAATATTACTATTAAAACAATTCTAATTTTAATTATTTTATTTGTAATACTTCTAAATTATAATTAGAAATCAATGTTCATATCAAGTTGCATTATGTTGAATTGTACCATAAAAGCTATGTTGACCAAAACCAGTTTATTATACTTAAATTATTCTAGGGAATGAATTAATGATGCTTTGATGGTGTCAGTGTTAATGTTTCTATTGTTCCATTTAGTGGTGTATGTGAGTATTCTTGAGAGAAATTATTAATTTCCACTAAATCAAGGTTTTAAACAATTAAAATGACATATTTAAAAGGTAAAATGATATATATTAATTTATAATAATAAATATGAGAGTCAAAAATGAAGAGTGATCATTTAAACAGAGTTATTTGGCCTCAATTATCTCCCAAGTAGCTTGAAGAAATACCTATGGAGAGATTGTGATGATAGTGATGGCAATGAAGAAGATAAAGAAAATATTTATGCAGATAAGAAATTACAGACTGAAATGCTATGATAGGTCTATAGATATGAAGAAATGTCAGAAAGTGAATACAAACAAAAACTGAAAATCATATATTCTTATTTGCTTCTGAATTTAGTCTGAGATTATGAAAAAATTAGCTAGTCTTCTAGCAGCATAGTAGGATTCAGAAAATGAGCAGCAAGATATTCCAAAAGAAGTTATTAGTGTTTATGATCCTCCATTTCTAGGAAGACTACTCAAAGTAGAATCTCCAATCTGCTGTATTTAAGTCAGGGGCATTTGTTATGGTACATTATATCTCATGCATAAACTGTGGGTATTGTAACTACCTAGCCACATGTATTGTTACATCATGATCCAGTTTATATACAGAGCACTAAGAGCAGCCATCATATAGTAGTAGTTCAATTTTGTACTAGATCTGGGAAAAAGAATAGCATGGCTCACATTTATGAAAATGTACATATATATATATATTGCAGAAAAAATATATATATATTTGTAGAATATAACATTTTACAATTTCCTGAAACCACATGGTGTGTAATTTTAAGCACATTAAATACTTTAATCTTATTTTCCCAGTATATTTTATTATTCTGAACCATGTAATGAGTGATTAATGACTACTGACACATTTATTTTTAATGGTCATTCATTTATACACATGCACTGATGGATTAAATCTGGACACTAGGCTGTGTTGTAAAAGGTTGCTTGTTCATTCCCCAGCTGCTCAGACTCCCACAGAAAACTATATTATTTAATCAGAGGATCATGTGGTTTTTATTTTTCAGTTTGTTTATTTGGTGGATTACGTTGACAGATTTTTATATGTTGAACCATCCCTGCATCACCGGGATGAAGCCGACTTGATCATGGTAGATGATGGTTCTGATTTCTTCTTGCATTCAATTCACTAGTATTTTATTTAGTAGTTTTGCATCAATGTTCATAAGTGAGATTGATCTGTAAATCTCTTTCTTAGTATTGTCTTCATGTGGTTTGGGTATCAGGGTACTCTAGCCTCATTAAAGGAGTTGGGAAATGTTCCTTCTGATTCTATTGTGTGGAATACTTTGAGGAGTATTGGTTCATCTTCGAAGATCTTGAAGAATTCTGAACTGAAGCCATCTGGTCCTGGGCATTTTTGGTTGAGAGACATTAGATGCTGAAAAGGCTTACAACAAAATACAACATTCTTTCATGATAAAGTCTTGGAGAGAGCAGTAATACAAGGAGTACACCTAAACAAAATAAAGACATTACAGAGCAAGCCAACAACCAAAAACAAACTAAATGGAGAGAGACTCCCAGTGATCCTACTTGAATCAAGAACATGGTAAGGTTGTCCACTCTCTCCATATCTATTCAATATAGTTCTCAATGTTCTAGCTAGAGTAATAAGACACCAAAAGGAGAACAAGGGGGAAGAAATTAGAAAAGAAGTTGAAGTCTCACTATTTGTTGATGATATGATTATTTACATAAGCAACCTCAAAAATTCTACCCATAAACTTCTACAACACATAAACACTTTCAGTAATATAGCAAGATACAAGATTAACTCAAAACAATCAATAGCCTTCCTGTATACAGATGCTAAATGGGTTGAGAAGGAATTCAGAGAAACATCACCCTTCACAATAGCTACAAATAGCATAAAATATTTCGGGGTAACTCTAACCAAACAAGTGGAAGACTTGTATTACAAGAACTATCTTAAAGTTCTTATTAAATCTTTGAAGAAAGATATTGAAGCAGATACCAGAAAGTGGAAAGATCTCTCATGCTCTTGGGAAAGTAGAATTAACATAGTAAAAATGGCAATCTTACCAAAATCAATCTACATATTCAATGCAATGCCCAGCAAAATCCCAGCAAAAAAAATCACAGTCCTTGAAAGAATAGTACTCAACTTCATATGAAAAAGTAAACAACACAAGATAGCCAAAACAATCCTGCACAATAAAAGAACTTCTGGAGGCATCACAATCCCTGACTTCAAACTCTACTACAGAGCTACAGAACTTAAAACAGCCTGGTATTGGCATAAGAACAGACAGGAAGACCAATGGAATTGAATCAAAGACCGAGCCATTAATCCACACACCATTGAACAGCTGATTTTTTACAAAGAAGCAAAAAATATCAAAGGGAAAAAAGCATATTTAACAAATGTTGCTTATTTGTTACTGAATATAAACATGTAGAAGAATAAAAATAGATCCATTTCTATCACCATGCACAAAACTCAAGTCCACATGGATCAAAGACCTCAACATAAAGTCAGCCACACTGAACCTCTTAGAAGAGAAAGTGGGAAGTACACTTGAACACATTGGCACAGGAGACCACTTTCTAAATATAACCCCAGTAACACAGACACTGAGGGAAACAATAAGTGGGACCTCCTGAAACTGAAAAGCTTCTGTTAAGCAAAGGACATGGTAAACAATCCAAATGATAGTCTACAGAATGAAAAAATATCTTCACTAACCCAACATCAGACAGAGGTATGATCTCCAAAATATACAAAGAACTCAAGAAATTGGTCATCAAAAGAACAAATAATCTAATAAAAATAATGCAGTATAGACTTAAACTGAGAACTCTCAACATAGGAATAGAAAATGGCTGAAATGTTCAACATCCTTAGTCATCAGAGAAATGCAAATTAAAACAATTCTGAGATTCCATCTTACACCTATAAGAAAGGCTAAGATCAAATACACTGATGACAACTTATGCTGGAGAGGTTGTGGGGTTAAAGGGAACAGCCATGTATTGCTGGTGTAGATGCAAGCTGGTCCAGCCCCTTTGGATGTCAGTGTGGCAATTTCTCAGAAAATTAGGAAACAACCTTCCTCAAGACCCAGTAATGCCAATTTTGGGGATATATTCAAAGGATTCTCAAATGTTCCGCAAGGAAATATGCTCAACTATGTTTATAGATGCATGTTTGTCATAACCAGACCCTGGAAACAACCTAAATACCCCATGATGAATAATTGATAAAGAAAATGTGGGTTCACCATTTTATTTAGCTTCTCTAAGATCATGAATTATAGGCTCAATGTCCTTTATTTATGACTAGAATCCACTTAAGAGTGGGTACATACCATATTCATCTTTTTGGGTCTGGGTTATCTCACTCAGTAAAGTGTATTCTATTTCCATCCATTTACATGCCAACTCAAGATGTCATTGTTTATTACCGCTGAGTAAAACTCTAAAGTGTATATGTGCCACACCTTCTTTATCCATTCTTCTATTGAGGGGCACATAGGAGGATTTGGGAGAGCTTGGGGGAATGGGATAACTAAGATGGAGGAAGGGAGGATATGGGAGCAGGGAAGAAGTTATCCTAACCAAGGGAGCCATTTTAGGGTTGACAAGAACTTGGCTCTAGATGGGTTCACTGGTGTCCAAGGAGATGTCCCCTGCTAGGTCCTTGGACAGCAGAGGAGAGGGTGCCTAAACTGGTCTTATCTCATAGCCACACTGATGAATATCTTGCATACCACCATAGAATCTTCATCTGGCGATGGATGGAGAGAGAAACAGAGACCCACATTGGAGCACTGGATTGAGTTCCCAAGGTCCAAATGAAGATCAGAAGGAGGGAGAACATGCACTAGGAAGTCAGGACCGTGAGGGGTGGGTCCACCCTTGGAGGCGGTGTGACTGATCTAATGGGAGCTCACCAAGGCCAGCTTGACTGGGACTGAAGAAGCATGTGATCAAACTGGAATCTCTGAATGTGGCTGTCAATGAGGGCTGACTGAGAAGTCAAGGACAGTGGCACTGGTCTTTGATTCTACTGCATGGACTGGTTTGTGGGAGCCTAGTCTGTTTTGATGCTTACCTTCCTAGACCTGGATACAGGAGGGAGGACCTCGGATTTCCCACAGGGCAGGGAACCCTGACTGCTCTTAGGACTAGAGGGGTGGAGTGGGTAGAGTTGGAGGGAAATGGGAGTAGGTGAGGATGTGGAAATTTTTAATAAATTTTTAATAATTAAAAAAAGAAAAACAGAAAATTTACACAATGTAGTACTACACAGCAGAAAAAAGTAGTGGCATCTTGAATTTTGCAGGCAAATGAATGGAGCTAGAAAACATCATTTTGAGTGAGGTAACCCAGTCCCCAGAAAGACAATTATCACATGTACTCACTCACAAGTGGTTTTTAACCAAAAGACAAAGAAAACCAGCCCACAAATCACAATCCCAGAGAACCTAGACAACAATATGGACCCTATGTGAGACATACATGAGTCTTATCTATATGGAAAGTAGAAAAAGACAAGATCTCCTAAGTAAATTTGGAGAATGGGTTGCTTGGAAGAGGGTTGAAGAAGAGGGATGAGGCAGGGAGCTGAAACAGAGAAAAACATATCGGCGAATCAATCCCACATCAGTTATGTTTTAAGGGGTTATTTATTTTGGGGGCTAAAACTTACATACACCATAAACCATCAGGAAGGGAGCCTAGTCGCTGGAACAGGAGCCGGGAACAGGAGCCGGGACCAAGCGCCAGAACCAAGAGGCCTGAGCCGAGCTCTGTGGCTCTTTTTTAAGAGAGAAATATACCATGCCCCAGTGGGCTGGTATTTCAGCGGCTATTGGCTGACGGAGCGGAAGGAGCTCCCACAGCACCGTGGGCTCGTGCTTCAGAGACTATTGGCTGAAGCAGCGGAAGATACTCCTACAACACCTCCCCCTTTTCTTTAAGTAAGAAAGTTCTAAGCCTACTACAAAATTATATACAGTAAGTACAAACCTACACAATTATATACAATAAGTACAAATATCCTATTCTAACTAGCTAAAGTCTTGTATAATAAATAACTTGGCCAAGTCATGAAAGGAAATTAACTACGTTTATATAATCTTTAATCCCATCAAAGATCTGAGAAGGGAAATAATGTTACCTGAGTAATTAGGAAGTGCAATCAAACTTCCAGAACATGTAACAAATCACAGAGACAACTGGCTACCTGGGCAAACACCCAAAGTCACATTTGCAGCGTTGAAGCAACCAACTTTGGCTAAGGCTTGACGTAACTGACATACCATTTTCAAAGGCAAGAAACTTTTCAAAACTATCTTGCCCTGTCTTGGCAGGATATGACAGTCCTGTTTTATCCATTTACGGATATTCTGTAACTCTGTCAGTAGTTGAGGTATGGGCATTTCTTTACCCAAAGGACAGTTCTGCCAAGAAGAAAGGCTCCAGGTGAAGTGTCTTTGGTGCTCAACATTCTCTCGGGAATAGATGGGTGTTGGCAGGAGCGATTGTGTCTCCCTAGCACAGAACTCTGAATTAGATTAAAGGTCATTTTCTACAGCTCTTTGAAGAGGTTGAAGATTATCTATCTATACTGAATATAATCTCTATGTATCTAAAGAACCTGATTAGTCTAATTATAAATGACAAACTTAGATGACTATTGATCTATATAATTCTCAATATCTATCTAACTTAAAGACTGAGATAGTAAACAACTGTGCAATAAATGAGGACAATATGACCTCCAAATATAAACAATGTGCAAGTATACATTGCAACATGGTAAATATATATATCAATACATAAGCAATATATAAGTATCTTAATCAAAGGTAGAAGTGTACAATGCAATATGGTAAATATACATATATCAATACATAAAAATGTTTTAGACAGAGGTAGAAGCATGCATGTATACAATAGTCAACATAATTTAACTTTGTATCAATATATAAGAATCGATACCAATATATTTGTCTGAAAACAATAACTCACAAGTACAAATCTATTATCCCATAATCCAATTATCCCTCTTTTTTTTTTAAGAGGCAGCGGAAGATACTCCCACAACAAAAATGTAGAGCTCAATAAAATTCAATAAAAACTATATTATTTAAGTTCCTGCTTGACCAATCACTTACAAATATTCCTAGCTAGCTCTTTCATATAGAATTAACCTATTCCAAATATTTTATATTTTACCATGAGATTTGTGGTCTACCAGCAAGTTCCAAATGGCATCTTATGTGTTTCCCCTCTGTTAGCTACATGGTGTCTCCTGACTCAGCCTTCTTTCTTCCAGCATACAGTTTAGTTTTCACCCACCTACCTCTGTTCTGCTCTGCTATAGGCCTAAAGCAGTTTCTTTATTAATCAATGGTAATCACAGCATACAAAGGGAAATCTCACATCAAGTCCTTATAACTAACAATATTGAACAAAATTGAATGAGAAGTTCATGGTTCATGAACACAATGATTTGAATCTTGATTAGTAATAAAACATTGTTTCAGAATTATAAATAAATTTTTGAAATATCTATGGTTAATTAAAGAAAGAAATTCTATCACTCTAAATAAGTTTTTTTTTATTAATTTTTATTGGGCTCTTCATTTTTTCTCTGTTTCCCTCCCTGCCTCTTCACTCCCCCCCCCTTCAACCTTCCCGCAAGGTCCCCATGCTCCCAATTTAATCAAGAGATCTTGTCTTTTTCTACTTCCCATGTAGATTAGATCTATGTGTCTCTCTTAGTGTCCTCATTGTTTTCTAAGTTGTCTGGCATTGTGGTTTGTAGGCTGGATTTCTTTGTTTTATGTTTAAAAACTACCTATGAGTGAGTACAAATGTTTACTGCAACTATGCCAAGACAAAACATCCTGTGAGTAGTAACACATTGTAATGCCCTGTCTTCCCTGTTTCTCGAGGCCAAGCACAGGATGCAAGAACTGTTTTTGCTAACCAGCTTGCTTCCCCTGCTTGATTCTGCTGGCTGGAGGGGATTAGTTCAGAACCTTGTTTCTGTCTTTTCTATGATAATTTCACCTGCTAAGGAGGGTTCTCACAGGTGCCCTGAATCTCCTCCTATATGTCTGTCAGGGTTCCCAGCTCGGCACCCCATGCCTGAAAGCTCCTGCCACTCAGCCAGGCACTCAACACCTTGATCTCACTCCTGACTGGGAGGGGGATCTCCACCTCTGGGGCAAAAGTATTTAACCCTGAATTAAGTTTAAATAAAGGGGCATTCTCCTCAGGGGAATGACTCGAACTCTGTATGTGTGTGTGTCTTGTGTTTTAACCCCTAGGACATTATAGAGCTCATGAAAGGTATGGAGTCATGGTCCATACTTGGTGGGTGGTGATGCAGACCCTGTGGCGTGGAACGCTCGCCACAACACATTTCATTCAATTTCAAAGAAGAAAATCTGCTTTGTTCGATTGATTGATTTCTTTGAATTTAATATATGGTCTGTTAGTTTTTTGTGTAATTAATTAATACATCAATTCATAAAGCAAAATACACAGAGAACAGAATAATATTATTTGTTATTACTATCTACGTTTTCAACATTTATGCATTTATCAAACAGCATAGATTATTGCCATGTGAACATGCATTAAGTGATGATACCTCCATGTATTATTTATGTAAGTACTCACATTATTTGAAGTATGTGCTCCTTTTTGACTCAATATAAAGGGTAACTTTTCTCATTACAAAATATATTTTATACATAAATGTATCCGAATTGGTCAAAGACATTAAAATAAAGTATGATATTCTGAATCTACCAGAATAGAAATTGGGGAATGTGTTTAAGCTTATTGCCATAGTACATTAAGTTCTGAATGGACTTCAGTAGTGAAGGTATGAAGATAAACAATTAACAAATGGTACCCCATGAAACTAAAATGTTTCTGCACATAAGAGGACACTGTCATTCCACTGAAGAGACAGCCTACAGAATAGGAAAAATAATTATCAGTGATACATCTAGCAGAGGATTAATGTTTATAATATTCAAACATTCAAAGAACTAAATAACTTAAAATTAAACAACTCCATTTAAAAAATTGGGGCGATTTGGAGGGCAGTAGAAACATAATTGAAATATATGACATATAATTTTTTTCATTAAAATTTAAAAAATATGTTTAAAGAGTTAAAATGAGGTAAAAAGTTAAAAAGAATTTCTCAAATGGTGAAATAAAAAGATAAATAAAAATGCAGCTAATTCTGTAACATATGGGGATGGGAAATATATATTCACTGCTGGTAAAAATGCAAGCTGGTGTAGCCACCATGGAAATTAGAATGGAGATTCAAGAAAGAGCTAGAAATACGTCTACCACACGACCATGCTATACTATGCTGGGATACCTACTAGTATCAGCAATAATTAGAAGTCATAATTGATTTTATTATAAAATATAATTACAATATTAAGAATTAATATAAGCTATCATTTGGAGATATGAAAGTAAAATTTAAACAATGTTACAGAATAAAAAAGATTTATCTCAATGTAATCAATTATTTTTTAGTAGCTCACATGAATTTAGGATTCAAATATCTAATTTATACAAATGATGTAAAAAAGCTTACATGTCTACCTGTCTACATTTTTGGCCAACTCAAATGTGTAAGCAAAGAAGAATATTTTGAAAGGTAAGATCCTAAGCTATGCAGAAAGTGAACAGACATTTCTTCATGATATTTTTCGATTTAGAATTCAAAATGGGAACTTGTTATTCACAAACCTGCTGTTTTTAAATGTTTACTAGTTCTTGAATTAAGTAGGCACATGAACCAGTGTATATATTTGTTTTGTTTTACTTTTCAAATAAAAACAGACATCAGTTTACATGCTATTTCATTCCACACTAAAATTCAAGCCTAGTTTTAGCTGATTTCCAAAATTATTTTCAGCTCTAAAACTGTATTTACTGTAAGGGTACTAAATGATATTTCAGGAATTAATAAGTGATGTTTATAATGTTGAAAACACTATACTCTTCTTGTATTTAAAATAAGCTATGAAAAGTACTCTTTCTATTGATGAGAAAGTACTAAAATAGTTGTATGACTCTATTACATAAAATAGTCTACTATTTATAAATGTTAAAATTCATTTTCCTGTATGAAACTCCTATGAATAGATTGATACATACAAAATTTTAAAAATAAAATAATCTAGCTATCTTCAAGCTTTATTGTCAATATTTTTACATTAATTAAATGGATAATTGAGAGATATCTTGAATGATATTTAATCTAAAGCATTTATTGAAGCTCACTAAAGAGCTATGAACTATTACATGTAATATCCTACCTTAATATTAAGTTCATGCTACAGAAATGAGAGGAACTAGTGATTATTTCCTTTTATAGTTCTAAAATGGAAAAATATGAATTTTAAGTAGTAATTATTAAAAACCAAAACTAAATTTTAAACCAAGTATTTGTTCATGGGGGGCAGCTAATTATTCTTTCTTTTGCACATAACTCCTTTTCGAAGTACTAAATTATTTTTTAATTCTCTTTATATTTTTTCATTCTGAATAAATTGTTTTCCAACAATACATTATTTGTGATTTTGTAATTAAAATATTTTTGTTTATTCTTGAATATGAATGAATAGGTTATGCTTCATCCTGATATGCTGAGGGGAGAAACAAGATTTTTGTGTATGTTAAAATTGCAAAATCCTTTTCATTCTCCAAGAAAGCATAGACTTTCACAGAGAATGAGCAAAGACAATAGACCTGATGCAGTGCTAGTGATTCTGAGGAAGGTTAATGGCTTGAATTGCGAGAATTCCGTTGTACAGACTGTAATTGGGAGAGTCAGATAAAAGCGTTCAGGATGTTAGGAAAAAATCTGTTTCTTCAAGACAGTGGCTGTCTTTCTGTGTAGTACGCTTTTCTCCCCTTTGTTAATAGCACATTTGCTAAAATCTCATATGCTCATTAAACTAATGTTAAAAGAAAATAGTAGGCTCTTAAATTTAAATAGTCATTTCATTTTTTACTTCCCCCTCTATCATTTTCAGGTCAAAGTTTCAAACAATGGTCTACTATATTATATAATTATATCTGGCAGTGAAATGCATACCAAGATCAATATTCTGTTTTCAAGAAGTACCTACTTACTTCTTCCTATATTGGTTGGAGAATTGGCTATTCTCATAAAAATATTACAGATCATTGTTACAGATGTTATTTATCTAAATCTTCAATAAGGTACCTTGAAATATTAGTGTAGATGCAGTTGGCATGATAAGAAAGGCTGTGGAATTTGAATAACTTTCCTTGCCTAGAGTATGGACAAAGCCTTGAATTTGATGAGAATTACCACTGTGGTTAGTTACCAATCAATTAACTTTGGGGTAATCACATGGAGGTGACCTAGGATTTGATTTATCAAAGAATGAATTAAAAGAGATGAAACATTCGATTATATTTTTTCACCTGAAAACTGCAACGTTCAGGCAAGAAACTTCCTATACCGTGGAGAGAGTTATGGTGAGAAACTGTGGACAGCCCCTAGGAATTCAGTAATTTTCACAGAATGACAAAAGAAAAATAAAGACCTCCATCATACAAACAAGAGCTGTTCTTTGAACAAACTGAAGAAACCAGGATGTAGAGATTCCCTTAGCTCAGTTCCTAGTGAGATCTCTGGAGAGTAGCCAACATTTCCAATTTAGTTCCCTGAAGCCCTGTGCCGAGGTATGTGTATGTGCCTGGAATCTGATTCATGACATAGGCATAATAACAAATTGATTCCCTATATTTTGTGCTAAGAATACACTTTTAGGAAATATAAAATGTAAAATATATGCTCAAAACCTGAATTTTAAAATTAACTTATTCCAGCTGCACCATATCTGTTTCTCATGCATCTTCTTTTAGTTAATAAATTTATGATCCTACCAGTGGTGTGAAACAGAAACTTAAGTCATTTTTATTTCTGTAATTGTTAATACTCCATATGCAATCATTCAGTTATACTGTTAAATAGCTGTATCTTTAAAGTTTCTCAAATATAATCATTTCTGTCACTTTCTCAGGCCAAACAATAATAGGAACCCTACTTTTAACCACTCTTCACTTATGCTATGGACTTTAGAGGGTGCTCTCATCACTTTACACAAAAATTTATTTTGTGTCTTCTCCAATAGCTCTCCTGAAGAGTTATTGTTTTGACTAGGCAACAGAGTTCATAATTGCTTCATTTATTTTTCATAACTGAATTGAATTTGAGAGGAATTTGCTATTTATCAGAAATTTTATTTATTTATTAAATAAAAATTTCCACCTCCTCCTCACCTCCCTCTCCCCCTCTAGTCCTAAGAGCAGTCAGGGTTCCCTGCCCCATGGGAAGTCCAAGGTCCTCCCCCCTCTATCCAGGTCTATAAAGGTGAGCATTCAAACAAACCAGGCTCCCAAGTCCATGCAGTAGAATCAAAACCCAGTGCCATTGTCCTTGGCATCTCAGTCAGCCTTCATTGACAGCCACATTCAGAGAGTCCAGTTTGATCACATGCTCCATCGCTCCCAATCCAGCTGGCCTTGGTGAGCTCCCATTAGATCAGTCCCACCGTATCAGTGGGTGGACACACCCCTCGTGATCCTGACTTCCTTGCTCATGTTCTCCCTCCTTCTTCTCCTCATTTGGATCTTGGAAACTAAGTCCAGTGGTACAATTTTTAAATCTGTATTTTAAAAACAATATTGTTGCATACTTTGATCTTGAGAAACCAAAATAAGGACTTCAATGAGCCAGAATAACTGGACAATATGAAGAAAACAAAGAACAGTTTTGGAAAACACAATTTGAAATTAAATTTTATTTTTAAGTGTTAAGTATCCAGTATATTAACAAAATCTAAAATTGATTCTTCTTCTTACTCAATCTCATAGAAGTTAATTGTTTAAAATACTAATTTCCTAAAAATAAATGTTCATATAAAATATCACTAAACAATATTTTCTAGAAGACTCAATATTAAGTATAGCACCATTAGCTAAATTCATACTATAATATCTCAAAATGTTTTTATTAGTATAAAACTAGCTATTCCTCAATAAATATGTCTTTTTATCTTTTATTTTCAGGAGTCTAGGGACATGTCTTGATGAATTTATTTCACTTTTCCTTACTTAACAGTAGTCTTTTTTCTAAAATACAAGCTTTGGGTTAATCGGAGTCAGGTTAGTTAGCTATGCTAGAGAAACTAGAGTAAACCTTGTTCCTATGTTATCTTACCGATCCTGGCCCCATAGGATTGCACAACCTTTCTACTTCTTTAAACATCTCATTGAAACAGTCATCTTGCCTGAGAAGAAACCCTGACAGCTTAAAAAAAAATGTCTGGCAGGCTTTCCCTATGTTTGGGAAATCAAGAGTCAATGAAGCTGGGAGACACATGTCTTTCCTGTCCGCTCTAATGTTTGCATCACTGGCTTTTCTCATAAGACAGTGACATTTTTTCTGCTCCCTTGAAAGAAGAAATTCTTTCATTTTTATCTTCCAGATTAGTGGTACAAAAAGACATTGGAGTTTTCTCTACTATTCCTAGAAACTTCTTTGTTCTTTCTATCCTTCCAATTATCCCAGCTGAATACTAAAGCATTATTTCCCATCCCTCATTATTATTATTATTTATTATCTTAAAAGCCCACCAGTTTTGTTTCTGCCAAAATATTCATTTCATTTTTCTTATTCTGCTCCTAATTCTTGATCAGTACTATAAATCTATAAAAATCTTGCCAGAGCACAATGTCAGAATTCCTTGAATACTTCCTCAATCATAATCTTTTAAATCTTATCTTACTCTGTGAATTATATCTCATTGGGGATATCTTCTTTCTGAGTGCAACATCCTAACTTCTTTTTAGAATATAATCTCATTTTTCTTATAGCCATTATTTCATTTTCATATGATAGTTCTAATTGTCAAACAATGCTTCAAACCTATCGTGATACATCATTTATTTCCTCTATAAAGCATTCAAGCCCTCAACCCTTCTTCTTTAGTCTATTTTTGTGTTGAATTCTTTATGAATACACCTATATACTCTCATTTTTATTAAATCATTTGACTTTCTTGTGATTTCCATGCCAATACCAAATTGTTTTCCTAATATTGCTTAGAACTTGTACCACTGTAGTCCCAAAACCTTCCCCCAAATTTCTTCATCATCCATTCATTCAAAGAAAGGACTAGTGCAATCCAGGACCTGTAATTGGTTTCTCCAGTTCAAATATTAGTGTTAGTCTTGAAAGCAATGATTAATTAAAAAAGAATAGACCACAGTTTTGAGCGTGAAATGAATGGGTTGAATATAGGAGCTTTGGGAGGGAGAACATGGAAGGACAAATGATGTAATTATATTTTAATTTCAAAATATTATTTAAAAACTTCCATTTTGCAGTATTGGTATTTCTTTTTTAACTTTTTTAAATGTTGAAGTCTTTAAAATTGAAAAATATGCTTCACATATATAGTTAAAACCCCTCAAAAGAGGTATACTCTTTTCTCGCCAACTCCTTTAAAATAGAGTAGTGCCTACAACCTTGGGTGCATTTCATTAAAGCATTCTGAAGATAAAATTCAAAGTCCAATAGATAAATGTGTGATCTGTAAGGATTACTTCTGGGAGTCTTAACAAAATTTCATGCCCACTGGGAGTATTCTTGTTTTTGTCTGCCCTCACCTGCCCTCCACAGTATTAGTGATGCTAATTATGTTTAGTACAGTTAATTAAATCATAATGAAACCTTGAAAAGTATGGTATAACAAAAAAGTGAATAGGTCTGGTGAGATGATTTAGCAGGAAAAGACACCTACTGTCAAGCCTAACAACGTGAATTTCATCCCTGGAACCTAAATGATAGAAGATTAAACATGTCCCATAAGTTGTCTTCTAACTTCCATATGTGCACCATGGTACATAAACACACACACACACACACACACACACACACACACACACACACACACCATAAATTACTAAGAAATATTTTCACTTAACTGAAGCTGTTTGAACTGTATTGTGTTCTAAATGTAAAACACACTTGCAACACGAGGGCCGGCTTGTTGGAGTATCTGTTCCCTCCTGGTACCCCACAACCGGCAAGTCCCAGAGAAAATCAATCACACAGAGATCTCTATAAGTTATAAAGCTGATTGGCCCATTAGGTCAGGCTTCTTGTTAACTCTTTTAACATATATTACCCCATTATCCTTATCTATGTTAGACACATGGCTCAGTACCTTTTTCAGCTGGGAAGGTTACATGCTGTCTCTTCGGTGGTCTGCACAGGAAATGGCAGAGCTGCGGAGGGAGCTTCCTGCTTGCCAGAATACTCCCAGTCTCTTTGCTCCACCTCTACTTCCTGTCTGGCTTTCCCACCTATACTGCCTGCCTGGCCAATCAGCGTTTTATTAAAATATGATTGACAGAATACAGACAATTCTCGTGAGTTATTGTATTTAGACAAATATATTGGTATAGATTCTTATATATTGATACAAAGTTAAATTATGTTGACTATTGTATACATGCATGCTTCTACCTCTGTCTAAAACATTTTTATGTATTGATATATATATATATATTGTATTGATATATGTATATTTACCATATTGCATTGTACACTTCTACCTCTCATTAAGATACTTATGTATTGTTTATGTATTGATATATATATTTACCATATTGCAATGTATACTTGCACATTGTTTATATTTGGAGGTCATATTGTCCTCACTTATTGCACAGATGTTTACTATCTCAGTCTTTAAGTTAGATAGATATTGAGAATTATATAGATCAATAGTCATCTAAGTTTGTCATTTATAATTAGACTAATCAGGTTCTTTAGATACATAGAGATTATATTCAGTATAGATAGATAATCTTCAACCTCTTCAAAGAGCTATAGAAAATGACCTTTAATCTAATTCAGAGTTCTGTGCTAGGGAGACACAATCGCTCCTGCCAACACCCATCTATTCCCGAGAGAATGTTGAGCACCAAAGACATTCCACCTGGAGCCTTTCTTCTTGACAGAACTGTCCTTTGAGTAAAGAAATGTCCATACCTCAACTACTGACAGAGTTACAGAATATCCGTAAATGGATAAAACAGGACTGTCACATCCTGCCAAGACAGAGTAAGATAGTTTTGAAAAGTTTCTTGCCTTTGAAAATGGTATGTCAGTTACGTCAAGCCTTAGCCAAAGTTGGTTGCTTCAACGCTGCAAATGTGACTTTGGGTGTTTTCCCAGGTAGCCAGTTGTCTCTGGGATTTGTTACATGTTCTGGAAGTTGTTTGATTGCACTTCCCAATTACTCAGGTAACATTATTTCCCTTCTCAGATCTTCAATGGGATTGAAGATTATATAAATGTAGTTACTTTCCTTTCATGACTTGACCAAGTTATTTGTTATACAAGGCTTAAGCTAGTTAGAATAGGATATTTGTATTTAGTGTATATAATTTCATAGATTTGTACTCATTGTATATAATTTCGTAGTAGGCTTAGAACTTTCTTACTTAAACAAAAGGGGGAGACGCTATGGGAGCTCTTTCTGCTCCTTTAGCCAATTGCCGCTGAGATATCAGCCCATTGGGGTGTGGTCTCTCTCTCTTTAAAAAACACAGCAGCTGTCCTTGACTCTCCCTCTGGCTTCCAGCTCCGCTTCCGGCCCCTCATGTTACAGATGGCGCCCACGTGGATAACAGAATCCACGGAAAAGCTTGAGAAAGCTTGGAAAAGAATAGAGTAACGCATGTTTTCTTGGTAGTAGCAATTTCTCGGGTCTGCTCTGCTTGTTAGAGGCAAGCAAATGTTCTCATCTAAGAGAGGCTTCCTGACTCAGCTTTAGCTACAAAACCCTGCAACTCTTTTAAGAGGTCCTGTCACGAAACACTTAAATGGTGTTGATGAAAAGCTGAATGCATTCCTTTCGGTTTTCAGCCGTAGCAGGAAAAAAGCTGCACTGTTTTAAAATGCTGACTTTCTGGACCGTCCTGCCAGGGCAAACTCTGACTTTTTCAGGCAGGCAGTCCTACTGAGTGTGGTCTGTGAGCAGAATACTACAGCTTGCTTGCTGGCAAGGACCTTGAAACGTCATAGAGTTGTGGCAATAAAAATGGCTACAGCCAGTACCTCCTCCATGAGGCTGGAAAACTAAAGAATGGGCTGTCTCTAGCTGTCAAAGCCACGGCTTTAGTTTTACTGATATTGCTCGGCAAATTAAAGACTTATGTGGTCAGAAAAAAGAGAGAGAGATACAGTAAAGAGAGATTCAAAGATAAAGAAAACCTCTAAATTGTTTATAGTGTGTTAAAAATATATGCAGGCTAAAAGGTTAAAGTCATTAAAAATAAAAAAGAAAGAAAGGGAGATATAGGGTGTGGTGGTACACACCTTTAATCCCAATGCCTGGGAGGCAGAGGCATATTGACCTCTGTGTCTTCAAGAGACAGAGGTAGAGATTGACCTCTGTGACTTCAAGGTGTGGTAGCACATGCCTTTAATCCCAATGCCTGGGCAGCAGAGACAGACAGATCTCTGAGTTCAAGGTGTGATAGCACACACCTTTAATCCTAGTACTGGGGAGGCAGAGACAGAAGGATCTCTGTGAGTTCAAAGACAGCCTGGTCTACAGTGTTATTCCAGGACAAAGATATACAGAGAACCTGTCTCAAAATGTAAAAGTAAAAATAAAAGAAATAGAGGTTAAAATAAAGATGGAAAATACACAGAAAATCTTGATACTGTATGTTATTATGCTCTCTTTGAATTGTTTGAATGCTGAGGAAGGAGCAACAGCTGCTAAAAGATTTTTGTTTATAAATGCAGCTGAACTAAACCAAGATAGGTATTTTGAAAATACCTTGGCTTCAAAATTGAAGTCAAAAGGTATGTTACTTTGGAGAAGAGATTTTGCTTTTGTTTCTACAGAAAATGAGAGGCTGTGGATTCATTCTGATTTAAGAAAAATCAGCTTTGATCAAGGGAGACCACCTGAGAAATCTCCAACAGGAACAGATGTCCCAGATGTCTGAGTTCTACATCCAGAACAGATTCAAGACTGCTGCCTGAGATGATCAAGACTCACAGGATACTCCAGTCAGGACTTTATTATAACTCTAAATTTTCTTTAGGTCCCCATAAGATCATTAGTGCTCCCAACCAGCAGGAAGTAGCCTGAAATACTATGCCCACATTCCCAACAAATGGACTGTGGGTATTTTCCTTTGTTTAAAAACAAAGAGGGAAATGGTGTGGGAGAATTGTCTGTATTCTGTCAATCATATTTTAATAAAACGCTGATTGGCCAGGCAGAAAGTATAGGTGGGAAAGCCAGACAGGAAGTAGAGGTGAAGCAAAGAGACTGGGAGTATTCTGGGAAGCAGGAAGCTCCCTCTGCAGTTCTGCCCAGACCACTGGAGAGGAAAGATGTTAGCTGCCCCGTTGGAAAAGGTACTGAGCCATGTGCTAATGTAGATAAGGATAATGGGGTAACATAAGTTATAAGAACTAATAAGTAGCCAGAGTTAATGGCCAATTAGTTTATAACCTTATGGAGTCTTGTGTGTGATTTTCTTTGAGCTTGTTGGCTGTGGGTTACTGGGTGGGACAGAAACCCCAACAAGCTGACCCCTCGTGTTACACACACTTAAGAATTTGAAAGTGAAGTGTAAAATTTCTAGATATTTTTTCATATTCACTAGATGTTAAAATGGTATTATTTGTATATATTGAGTTAAAAATATTCAGATTTTAAAATACACTGGTTCCTAACTTTAGGATATTTCACCTTAACGTCTGTTTTTTCACTGTCATTAACTTTGTTCTTCACTGTAATGAAAACATTGAAGGAATCAACATTTTCACAAAGATAGATTATCTCTTCAATGCATATTTATGGAAGCCTTGCCTGTGTGTTATTGTATCCCTTGAAAGGGATTAACCAACATTCCTCACCTAACTTCAACAGATACTCGCTCTCTAAATAAATACAGTAGTATTTACAGAACTAAGCACTGTGGTATAATACCAGTTGTCAAGAGACAGAGACAGAAAACTTGTTGAAAGTGTGAAGCCAGGGAGGGGAGCAGAGAAAAACGTAGAGATCAATGAAAATTAATAAAAAACATAAATTGTATAATAAAACCCTACCACAAAAATAACAATATCAGCAATACTAATCAATTAATCAGTTAAGTAATTATTTAGTGCAGCAGTTCTTCACTATAAATTATATTTTCCCCTCAGGTACATAATCTTTTTTCTTATCACTCCTTTCTTAATGCTATTAAAATGCACCATCCAAATTCCAGGTTGTGCAAATAGCTCAAATTTTTCCTCTGTACTAAAGACCATTTCCAGTTTTTCTGTCTGTTCTCCATTCTGACATAATTGCAATAGAATGAATAGCCACTTCTAAACATACTAAAATGCATCAGTTGTATTGACCTTGTGATCTGGGACTAAGTGTTTCGTCTTCTAATGCATCAACACTAATTGCTTAGATCATAGTTTTGAAATCATTTGTAAGTTGAGAGTTCTCAGCTTTGCATGTCTAGATTTTGAATTCATATGTCTACTTTCATACATATATTTTACTTTTAATTTTCCCCCAAATAGAACATGTTCCATATATTCATATTCCACCAACCATTCACTATCTTAGGTATTATAATTTCACCTTTCCTGCTCTTCAGGCCAAATGTGTTACAGTTAGTGTTTCCTGTCTTTCTCAAAGTTTCTTTCTATTGCTTTTAGTGCCTCTGCTTTTCTGTTACTAATCACATTTATTAAAGCTAATATTGTAAATTTAATCAATATGCTGGAAAATTTAGGAAACTATACTGATCAAGTTAAACTTATTTCTTACCTCACAGCCATATAATTTCATTATCTTCAGAGTTTGACTCTTATAGCCCTTAATGAGGACTATATGCCATGTCCAAAAGTTTTACACACTTTGTCACAATGGAAAGCAGTGTGCTATTTTTTTCTGTAGTTGATAATTTCTTCTTTATATCACACATTTTCTTTGTCACTCCATCCATTGAAAAATATAAAGTTTTATTCCATATCTAGGCAATGACGAACTGTTTTGAACAGAAACGGTATTGTAAGTACTTCTTTGATTTGACAATTTCCCTTCTGTTTTTACCCTGTATCAGGTTGATTGGTATATCTTTTATTTTTGTTTCTTTTTTTTTTAAACGAGTCCATACTGTTTCAACTAAAGGCTGTTCCTTCCAGCAGTGTGTAAGAGTTCTCTTTTCTCTACATCCTTACCAGCATTCATTACTTGTTGACTGGGGACCTGAACACTTAACCCTACAACTCGTGAGGCTGAGAGAGGTAAGCCTGATCTACACAACTAGTTTTGGGGCAGTCAGGGCTACATTGTGAGATGCTGTCTCAAAACAACAACAAATAAACAAAACAAAATTCTGAAATAGAAATGAAATGAACAAAGTTCATACCTTGTAACCAGATATGTGGACTTGAGAAGTTTCTTGAGAAAAAAGACTTTCATTGATAAAAGAAAATAGCAGGCAAACTTGGGAAGTTGTCCATCTGTTGTGATATACCCTTTTTATTTCATTGGCTGCATTTTCTACTCATCTTACTGTGACTCACTCTACTCTGATCAGAGAAGTCTTCCTTTCTGCCTAACACACTGAATGCTTTGTTTTGAGATGAAAACAAATATTTTTAGCTAATGTGTTACCTTGACTAGTTTAAATGGCTAACTCTTATTTTCTTTTAGCTTTCTCAATGGCATTTCTTCTGCATATAGAGTAAGTAATGTGTCACTCTTTCACAATCACCTCGAGTCATCATAATGCTTCAGGATTTAGGTTAGGTCACAAGAACAATCAAAATTATTGTGAAGAAAAAAATAAATAATACAAAATTTGCAAAATTAGAAAAGTTACATTTTTAATGTACATAATAACATTATATGTACAAAAGGGTACATCTCTAGGTATGTTTAATTTTATAACATGTAAGCTTAATTGTTATATCTTTGTCATTAATTCTTGATAGTAATATAAATAAAAATAAAAATATTTATGTACTATAAATAAAAATAATAACATAAATGTATGTTTTGTTCCTGCAGGCATTAAAGAAAAGTATGCAAGATTGATAGTAAATTCAACTTTAGCAACTATTATAGCCATATACATTTGACTTTTGTAAAATTATAATATAAGACATTGAGAGTTAAAAAAGAAAGGTTAGTTTTCCTTCCTGAATATTCTTCCCTATGAATATCTCCTCTTCTGTAAATTAATTTTTAAATTTATTTTTATTATTTTAATAATGTATTTGTTTGCATGTGTCTGCATGTGTTTATGAGCGCCTGTGTGCAGATATCAATGGAGACCAGAGGGAAAAGATCTCCATGGAGCTGGAGTTGCAGCTTGTAATAAGATGAGATATGTACATGCTGCAAACAGAGCTGGTCCTCTGGGAGAGTAGAAAATAGTCTTTGCTGAGCTTTCTCTCTAGCCTCCAATTCTGTAAGTTTCTGAGAAGAATATGTTTATTTATCTACATGACTTCTTTTGACATTTCTAAAAAAGTGCAAACAATTAAGTGTTAAATTCATTCAACAAATGAGGTGAAACTAATCAATTAAAACATATGTAAGTGGTAGCAATATGAGAAGACATGGCAAAGCTGTATTATAGAAAAGCAAGGGAATAGACAGAAACACTGCATTGAGAAAAGTAGTAAGAATATGTTTTGAGCAACTTCTCTTCCCTTCAAATTCTAAAGATGTCAGTAAGAAAATCAAATATGGTCACTGAAGTTTAGTGTGCTGGAACAACATCCATGACATAATAGTAAATGTTATATGACCAATACATTGTAAAATTACTCATGTTCTTTTTTATGTTAATTTACATTCCACAGTTTCAAGAGAAACATTCATTTTTTGCAGTTTCATAAGCATTATAAATCTGTTTCTCTGATGATTCATTTCATACACGCAACCATTTTTGATTGATTGATAAAATGGGAAACCAGCTGACTAGTCCTTAAGTAAAGTGAAAGACAGAAGTCACTACTGAGAGGATGGGAGAATGTCATCATCTAGTCCATGAAACACATAAGCTTTCAAGATATTATACTGTATTTAGGAAGTTTTGAAAAACTGATTAAAAAGTACCCCCTCCTAAGGGTTGCATTATTTTACATTGAAATACTTCATGCTTTATATACCAATGTCTCTCCTTCTCTCCTCTGATGTTGGAAGTCCTGTAATACCAAAGCTCATATACTTAAAGAAGACAAACTTGATATGGAGGCCAACCCTGACTACTCAATAAATTTTACTACAGCTTGTGCAAATGGAAAAAGTCCACTACAAGAACAAAGAAACAAATAAAAAGAAAAATACTTCTTTCTAGAGGAGATATAAATCTTACTGATAAATAGATGGTTGACAAACCTTATTTTCAGTAATGGTTTTTCCAGAAATCATTTGCCACCTACTAGAAACAGAAAGGGATGTGAAGAGCACTTCACTGTAGGTGAGATAAGTTGAGAGAAACAAGTCTATCTTTGTGTGTAAGACAAAGGGGTTCTTTGTAAGGAAAGAAAATAATAGGACTAAGCATCAGAATGCATCTCATAAAGAAATAGGGCCTACTAAGTGCTTGTGGTAAAAGTACTTTAAATGGGGTAATGTAAGGAGTCTCTCTGTCCTGGCAGCCAGCTCCCAAATAATGGCATGGAGACTTCTTATTTAAAATAATAATAATAAAAAACTCAGGAATAATTATTCGCTAAAGCACAAAAGTGACAAATTTGAAGAGAGTAGCGACAAATAATCCATGTAATAAGAATCTAAGTCTACTGTTTGCCAAACTTAGAGAAATATGAGTTTCAATAAGTACTTCAATCTGGTAAAGAATATGGGAGAGAAGCTCCAAGTTTTTCTCTGCTTGTTTGTGGTGAAGCTAAACCTTATAGAAGAGGTGGCACAAAAGCACGAGCTGCACAGAGGTAGACTTAGGCTATGAGAAGTCTTTCCCAGGAGGAAAATCTCCTCTATGCCAGGAATTCAGCTTGTTCTTGCCTCCACTGTGTAAGCTCCGTTACTTCATTAAATCATTGTTGCATAAAGATGAACAATCCAGACACACTCTGCTCCAGAAATGACATATAGAAGACATAAACTACTTTCAAACAAAGAAGTGAAAGAAAAAAATAGTAATTAAAGAAAGAGCACCATTGGAAAACTATGGCTAAAGGATTCCTTTCTGCTTTTAGCAGAGGAAGGCTTCCTAGTGATAAGTGATAATGAATTTCTTATGGTAAACGTACAATTTTCCCAAGTCTTAAGACCCCTTTTATCCCTTTCTTATTGAACAGGTTTTTATATACATCCTCTACTGTTTTCATTACTAACTGTCCACTACAAGTCATTATATTAATCGATACCACTACAAAGTCAGGTACAACCTACAAAAATAAAATATTGCTTGCTAGACTAAAAGAGAATCTAGGCATGGAAAATATTTTGTCAAAGGCTTTATTAGAAAACAACTCTGCTAATTTCTTCAGTTTAGGGTAGGGAAAAATTCACAGAAAGTAATTATCGTTTTCAGAAACTTTATGATAATTTGTTAAGGAAATCTGAGGAAATTAAAATGATATTCATAGCTGTCATTCTTTCTGTTAGCCCTAAAATAGAAGAAAGAGTGAATGAAGAATGATACAATTAGGAATGGCAGATTCTAAGCATCCAGTTGATGGGCTAAGAAAAGGCTTTGGCTTGAACTTATGCAAAACTCAAATTTTAAAATGAAGTGAAGGTAACTAGATATACTAAATACACATTTTGAATTGCCCATACTTCTATTTGTTCATGTCTCTTTTAAGATGGATACTTTCATAAGTTATCATTAAAGAAGAAAAACAAGAGTGTAGAGTTAATGATGCTTATGAGACAGTTTAATGTTTTACATGTATACTTCAATGACTTCTAGTGGCTTAAAAGCCTATCATGTGTGCTAATATAGGGATAACTGGGTTTGAATAGGTATTTTCAGGTAGACGTTCATCAAAAAAAATGTCATTTTTACATAGCATAATCTTCAGAAAATGACAACTAAGAAGAAAGAATGAATAAAAGAAAGAGGAAGGAAAAAGGGGAGGCGCATTTTATACATTTTCGCAATGATTTACAACTTTTAATATATTATAGTTTACTTTTTAGAGATTTCTATTTTTGAGTGTTAATTGTGACTCGTACTCTGTTGTCTTCTTGAACAAAAATTCTCTCAATGTCTTCATTATCTAAAGCATATAAATTCTGTATATTCTATTTTGCAACAGTAAAACTGTGTTAACCATTCCTTTTAAAGAACCTGAGGAAATATTTACTGATTATTCCATCTACTTCTCAAGTGATGTAAGCATACATTCATACAAGTAAACAGGCCACATAAGAAACTGACATTTACGTAAGCAGAAGACAATGAGTTAGTCTGTCTTGCTATGCAGTTTTACATATATGTATGCATATGTATACACACAGAAAATATGTATACATATGTGCATATGCATACACACATATACACATATATGTATTACATATGTGTGTTTATATGTAAAACTTAAAAATTAAATTAGAATGTATCTACTTCATCTTCCAACTATACTTTACTTCAGAATTTAATATCCTTTTGAGTGCCAAGCAGAAATGCAGAAATGTTCTTAGTGAACTCTCTTTGATTATAAGCTATCTAGAATAAAAAAGAAATAAAATCTACCTTTAAGTATACTATTTTTTTAGTAGCTTACACCTGTCCAAGAAAATCAGAAAATAGTGAAATACTTCCATACCTCATTGCAATCATGTACAATTGTCTTGTCTAGAGCACTTACCAAAATTGTTTGAGATTTAAGCAGTGAATTACCATCTTTCAGCTGGTAAATTTTAGGTGCCAAGAATCCTTAGTCTCACTAAGAGTGCTTAGATGTAATGAGCGTTCAATGAATCTTCACTGGGGAGTGTGTACCAAGGAGCATTCAATGAATTCTCACTGGGGAGTGTATACCAAGGACAGAGTAGAAAAACTCACTTGGAAAGGATATAATTTATATTTGCACACAAAACCAATGCTTGGGGCTTCAGTAACACTCAAACACCCAATGAATATGAATTTGATAATGCTAAGGCTAAATAAGAAAATGGAACTTTGGAATTTAGAGGTTATCTATGAACATAAGTTAAACAGTAGAAAAATAGGAGCAAAAACACATAAGCATGGAATCTTGGATTGTCCTATGGTAGAGTTCCAAATATAAATAGAAATGTGAGCAAGAAAGTGGTTTAATGTGCTTTACAGAACTATTTGAATACCTACCAGTGAAAATTTTACTTAATTTCTTTATAAATTTAGTTTATAAATTAAAATAAGTAAAATAAACTTCATCATTGGTCAGTTTTTTTGGAGAATATTATTTAAGGTATCTGACCTTTGTTTATGCTGCATCTGTTTAACTATGTGATGCTGTGATTCTTTGCCTGTCTAAAGCACATAATGGTCCTAATAAAGGGCTGAATGACCAATAGTGAGGCATGAACAAAGATAAGTGGGGATGGCAGGCAGAGAGAATGAACAGAGGTAGAAGCATGGAACACAGCATCAACAATAAAAAAAAGACAGAAACACAATTTATTATTGATTACTCATGTGTTGTTAATTTTACTTGAGCATCATTTTTAATGCTCTTTTATTCTTCTAAGCATATTGACAGACTTCAGTTTCCTCTTCTTTAGAGGCTGAAGTAAAAGCTATTATTTAATGTACTATCAATCAAACCATGTTTTCAAGACAAAAGGCAATCGAAAGGCACCAAACAGAAGTTAACAGAGGAGAAACAAACAGAAAAGACATTTATTTTCAGTAGATTCACATTAGCAACGTCTCACTGGACACATTGGCTTCCTGGGGAGCTGGGAAGTTCCAGGCACATTGTTCCAGCTAAATAAGTCTGCTGAGATTTCATCTTCAGATTATACAAGTGTCCTGGCTTTCCAGCAGCCTGGTAGAGATCAGTTCCTAGAAGAGTCTGGTTCTGTAGACTGTGGTGAATTCCATGGACATTGATTTCACAGCTCTTCCAAAATCTTTGTAAGTGTCAAATTCCATTAATTACTATTCAGCCTCAAAGCCCAGTTGCTAATCTTATCCTCAGAAGAGAAGCAAAAACTAATCATGGCAACTGCCCATGCTTAAAACTTAAATTCACAGGAAAAAAAGAAAAGTGTACTGAAGGAAAAGAAAAATCAGTGATGCACAGGTGCTTTGGGAGATGTTAACAGTAAGCTACCTGAAACTGATACAAAATTGAATTAGTATGATTTTTATGCATGAGAAATTGTGACATTTTCTGTTTGTGGCTCTTTTATATGAGAAACAAGAAAGATTTCACAGAAATTGTATGATTTGGATCGACAAACCTTGTTATAAAGATGACTGCCAGAAGAAAAAGTCACCAATTAACCTTTTTCAAATGAAATGAACTAATAAATGAAGATATATAAAAGAATTACCCAAAAACTATTATTAAGGAGTGAAAATTGCCTTCCAACATACTGCAAATCAACTTTACGTTATGAATATGAGAAGCTAGATTTGGAAGACTTTAATCAAATAATCATTAAGGCAAAGTTTGATTGGTCTGTGTTTCTGAACAAAGCTAAACGTTTGTGTTTGATGAAAACCACATTTTAGGTAATGTGTTAGCTTTGTATTAGTACAACAAAATACCTTAGGAAAAATTACCATAGAAGAAGGAAAGTCAATGATTTGGGTTTCAGAGATTTCAGTTTCCATCCTCTGGCTCCATCATCTCCTTAGATCTGTGGTGGGCCAGATCATCATGGGTAAATTTTCTGGTAGAGGAACCAATGAAGCAGGAGTGAAGCTATTAATGTTCCATTAAAAGTACAGCTAGAATTATTTCACTTTGTTTCACCCACCCCTGCCTCCAAAAGAATATACTACCTATTCACCTGCAGTCTTCCTGGGAATATTTAGAATCTGGCCCTTGGAAACCTTTGAAATTTCAAACCATGGCAGATATATTCATTAGCAAAAACATTTCAAACTTTCCTGAGTAATGTTTTGAAGTTGCACTCTTATTGTTTCTTGAGAGAATTCAGTCTTGACAACTGAAAATCTGCCATACACATTTCTCAATGATCTGCTATTTTCATTTGTTAAAATTAAAAATAATATGTAAAAGGAGTACAAAATCACATTTTGTGTAATTATTATATAAGAAAATGGCTAATGTAATAAGTTTCAATATTTTCTGTACAATCTCCTGGATTGTGTGCTTTCGTCCAGACCTATTGAGTTTATGTCTTAATTCATATTAATCAAACTATGTATAAGCATGTTCAAAATGTCCTACAACTATTAATGATGTCGTATGTATATAGTACCATAGTCTATTTACCTGCCTAATGTGAAATTATTGGTTTTTGTCAGACTGTAATTGCTCTCAGGATACAGTTTGGAAAAAATCAGTATATTGCACCTTTCAAAACTCATATTTTGATCTAGTATTAAGGCACACTTACATAACCAACTTTCTATACAAAGTAGTTCTTCTTGTTTTTTTTTTCCTCATCTTGACACTGACTACATATTGGGATAATTTAAAACTATCCCCTATTGAAAGTGAGAAATGATTTCATTCATTTTCTAACAGTGTTGTCACTTCATTTCTATCCTATTCAGCAGAGGACATGTACACATGTGGTAAGCTTGATATTTATTTTGATTTTATGCACATTTATTCATAAGCAATATATGTTTCACATTTGGCAAATCATCTTTTATTAAAGCAATTTTTCCAGTAGAAATACAAAAAGAGTTAAATTGTTTTATCTGGGAAAACTCTTATCATTTCTTTTCTTCAGAATTACCTCTCAGAACGTGTACTTGAACTTATTGAATTAAGTCATTGGAGTATAACATAGCAATGTGACAGTGATTAACACTGAGAATAATATAAAACTTTGAAACCATCAGTTCTTCAATGATTTTTTAATACTTCAGTATTTATTTACTAAGATTGCCAGTTAATAAATACTTAATGCTATACATGAGACAGCAGCCACTCATATATTGCTTTTGCTCACTGAAAACAGAGTGTGTTTTTGACAATAACTATAGTCATGTCACTTGCCTTAAAATGCTTTAGTTTTAGCTTGTTCTTTTTTCCTATTTTTTTATTGATTTTATTGAGCTATATACATTTTTCTCTGGTCTCTACCTTTACTCTCTCTCCTGCTTAAGCCCTGTCCCATGGTACCCATGCTCCCAATTTACTCAGGAGATCTAGTCTTTTTCTCCTTTCCAAGAAGATTAGATCCATGTATGTCTCTTTTAGGATCCTTATTGTTGTCTAGAATCTCTGGGATTGTAGGCTGGTTTCTCTTTGCTTTATGTCTAAAAGCCACTTATGAGTGAATACTTATGATATTTTTCTTTCTGGGTCTGGGTTACCTCAGTCAGTATGATGTTTTCTAGATCAATTCATTTGCCTGCAAACTTCAAGACGTCGTTATTTTTCTCTGCTGTGTGGTACTCCATTGTGTAAATGTACCACATTTTCTTATTCACTCTTCAATCAAGGGACATTTAGGTTGCTTCCAGGTTCTGGCTATGATAAGCAATGCTGCTATGAACATACTGGAGCACATGTCCTTGTGATGCAATAGAGCATCTTTTGGATATATATCCAAAAGTGGTATTACTGGGTATTGAGGAAGGTTGATCCTAATTTTCTGAGAAATCACCAGACTGATATCCAAAGGGGCTAAACCAGTTTGTCCCACCAGCAATACAGGAGTGTTCCCTTTACCCTACATTCTCTTCAGAATAAGTTGTCATCAGTGCTTTTGATCTTGGCTTTTCTTACTGTAGTAAGATGGAATCTCAGAGATGTTTTGATTTGCATTTCTCTGATGACTAAGGATATTGAACACTTCCTTAAGTGTCTTTCAGTCATTAGATTCATCTGTTGAGAGTTATCTGTTTAAATCTATACCCCATTTTTTAAAATTCGATTATTTGTTCTTTGGATGACCAAATTCTTGATTTCTTTGTATATTTTGGATATCAGTCCTCTATCTCATGTGAAGTTTGTAAAGATTTTTTCCCATTTTTTAGACTGCCATTTTGTCTTGTTGACCACATCCTTTACTTTATAGAAGGTTTTCAGTTTCAGGAGGTCCCATTTATTGTTTCTCTCAGGGTCTGTGCAACTGGGGTTATATTTAGGAAGTGGTCTCCTGTGCCAATGCGTTCAAGTGTATTTCCCACTTTCTCTTCTATGTGGTTGGCTTTATGTTGAGGTCTTTGATCTATTTGGACTTGAGTTTTGTGCATGGTGATAGACATGGATCTATTTTTATTCTTCTACATGTTGCTATCCAGGTATGCCAGTACCATTTGTTGAACATGATTTCTTAATTCTATTTCATATTTTTTTTGCTTTTTTTTTGTCAAAAATCAGGTAGGTGTGTTGATTAATATCTGGATCTTTTTTCAGTTTCATTGGCCTGCCTGTCTCTTTTTACACTTTAATATTGTAGCTCTGTAGTAGAGTTTGAACTTGTTATTTATAATGAAATCAGAGTCTTTTAGTAAAGTCTTCAGGTATGGCTGAGTTGTTTTCTTCAGTCTCATATCTTTTCCTATTTCATAAACCACTTGCACTAGGCTATTGCCTTATTTGAAAACAGTAAACCACTCAGGCTCATGAAAGAGAAGAAAATGAATCTGTTTAGGTTCAACTCCCACAGGTGTATACACAAATGTTACTTGAAAAACAGATGCTATATTAAAACCACACTTTTAAAAAGGAGCGTAGAAGCTAAAATTTAATAACATAATACACTGTTGCCACAAAAATGCTCATTGATCCCTGAATGAAAATAATGAGAGGGACTGAGCTGTCTCTGAGGCACTCAGCATGTATTAAGCATTGTTGAGAACATAGTTATTGCTAGTAACAAAGTTTTTTTTTTAAAAAAAAAAAAAAGAAGAGAAAGAAAAATAGATGTAAAATAACGGAACCACATTCTTTTATTAAAGATAAAAAACATAGCTGAGTGGTTCATCCAAACACTTGGAAGGCAGAGACACATGGAACTTTATTAGTTCAAGGCCAGCCTCGTCTACAAGAGCTAGTTCCAAAACAGGCTCCAAAGGTACAGAGAAACTTTGGCTCAAAAAAAGTAAACAAAAAACAAAACAAGCAAACAAAAAGATTAAAAAAAAATAAAACAAAAATATTAAAACAGAAGTGGAATCCAAATGATGGAGACATGAAAGCCAAAACCTCTTGAAAAAATGTATTTGAACACTGTCACCTTCAGTTACACTAGATCCCTCATGTAATAGTAAAGAAAAACACTCAAATTAAAAAATAACACTAATATTTGACATTTTCAAAAGTTAAAGAAGCTTTACTCTTCAAGTAAATGTAAAATAATGGAAAGACAATAAGCACACAGAAAGAAAATATTTGTAAAACATGCGTCTGGAAAAGATCTTGTACCAAATTATAATTCTTTTAACTCATATGTAGCATGCACCTTGACTTAAAAGGATTTACAAATTTCAATATACACTTCATCAAAACTTGAATGTGTTATTCATTTGCTCACATTGCATGCGAATTCACATACATGATGCATATGGACATAAGCTCTGGAAAGCTAATGGATATCATTAGTCATTAGAAATATGCAGACTAAAATCATAATGCGAAGCTATCATTCACCTGTTCAATTGGCTAAAGATAAAATTTGTTAATATCTACTGTTGTTGAAAAATAGATCAATGGGATTTCTTATTTATTGTTGGTAAGAAAGGAAAAAAAAACTATGATCAATTGGTTTAATTAGTTTCAAGTGGTCTTGTAAGAAGAACAATGATCTTACTTACATCAATATTTTACTTTCCAGATATTTATCTTGCACAAATAATTCATTATATATAAATCATACCCATGAAAATTTATATTTTACCCAGTAAAAATATTACAGCTTTAGGTATGCTTCTCATGGAATATCTTTACAAGTAATATTTTTAATGTGAAACATTATTAGGTATATGAAATCACTCATGCAAATGTTTGAGACATGCATTTAAAGATGACCTAATCCCTAGCTTAGCCTTCTTAAGGTGTGGTAAAATTTGGCAAAAAGGAAGGGAAATAGTTTTAGAGACAAATGATTTGGGATTGGTGATATGACTCAGAAATTAATAACACTTATTTCTCTTCCAGAAGACCTGAGTTTAATTACAAACACACGTTAGATGACTCATAATAACCAGAAATAATTGCTCCAGAAGAATCAAATCTTCTCTTTATGTATTCATACGGTTTGCTGCATATTTCAACACAATTTAGCTTCAGTTAATTGTTCTGCATAAGAAGAATAAAAACACATTTTTGGAATCTCATGTATATAGAAATGCATCTACCATATTCTCACATACGTTTGGAGGATATGTATAGTCTTCTGCCTGGTGATAATGATTTGTAGTTTCTTTCATTTATAGAAAAGAAAAGTTTTCTTGTCTACCAGATCTTGGCTTATTGTCTATTAACATACCTCTTGGTTTTAGAAAATTTAAGTTCTATAGTAATAGTAAATGTTCTGTTAGCTACATTTTTCATCATTGGGTTTACTTTGCAACTATGTCTACTGATTCTTCATAGGAAAAATAAAAACAATAATCTTTTAGTTCTTGATAGAATTTGGTGAAAACAATTATCAAAAGCAAATTTAGATTAAAAATATTTGTTAGATTTTCCTTGTTCAAAGACTTCTACTTGATTTTACAAAGAATGCTTTGTATTAAATTCAGTCTTGTTGAGTGAAATTTACAAAAAAAGACTATTCTATATTCACATTAAAACAAAATGGTTTTTTTGTTTGTTTGTTTGTTTCTAACTCTTTCAAATCAGACCAAGAATAAGCATACAATAGACTATGGCCTCTGATTCAGTCTTTTTCTCTATCCCGAGTGATAGAGAAGTTATTTTAACTAATCAATGTAAACATGAAATGCAAGCATATATTGAACTTGACCTTACATTTGCTGATCTGAGAGAACAAATCTCTCTCTATTCCTAGTCTTAAAGAAAAGTTTTAACATGGATTGGAGCAGCTCTGGCTCAGTGTTTTAGATCATAAACTACATGTCACCCCACAAAATCAATCAAAGGATTTAATTTCATTAGTAAGAAATGTTAAGATGCTACCATTCCTGACAATGCAGATTTAAAGTACCTGCTTCCGATATGCCTGCACTGTTTTAAGTTTTGATGTTCCTCTGCCAGGGAAAGACATCTTCTCTCATTTCTTGATATCCAAAGAATAATTTTGTAAGAATCATAAAATTCTAATAATATTTTTACTTTAAAATTTTCTCTAAGGAATGAAAGAAATAATTTTAGTTATCTAGGCTAAGTAATTTTTATTCATTTATGCTATATTTATAAATGTCAGAGATTAAGTTAAATGAATTTTCTCTAATTTTCTAGTTATTAATACATAATAACTAATAGTTCTTAATTTTACTTTGGGATTGAGCTGATAGCTTAAATTCAAATATGCAATTTAATTTATTGATATCTGTAGTGAGGAGCTGCTGTAGCACATATGGATAAGATGTTTTCATCATAAAGAGCTTGTTCCTGAGGATCAGAGTAAAGTCCTTCCCCTAGAATTTGATCTAGAGAAACCTCAATTCCTTTCATTGATTCTTGTTGTTGTAAAAGTCTGACCTCTTGTTTGAATAGGCATTTGAAATGCCATAAATGTCTGTTCTCGAGGACAGCTGACGTGAGCTGGTTCCAATCTTGAGGGTGACCCTGCTGCTCAGAGCCCAGGATTTTAACTTCTCCCAAACAAAGGATAAATGTAGTCCATAATTCAAAATTGCTTGTTTAAATTCTTTCAGATCATTCATACGTATAGGCTCCCATGTATGTTCTTTAATGACCTTAGGGTTTTTGGAGCCGGTTATCTTTTCTGAAGTTATTACTGGAAAGGCAGGTATAACTCTATGTAGACTGAGAGTTTTTTGAGGTGAAGGTTGCCTTTCTACCTTTTGCTCCTGTTCATCAGAGTCTATGATTTCCTCAATCTTAGTAAATCTGCTCACCATTGCCTTCTGTAAGTCCTGAATCTCCTGTCCAGTATTATGCTCCAAAGCCTTCATTAACGATTCTAAGGCATGGAGCTTGTCCATCAGAGACACTATTTCCTCCTTGGACACAATCTCCTTCATTGATAATTCTAAGGTGTGGAGCTTGTCCATTAGAGATACGATTTCCTCCTTGGACAATCCTCATGGCATGTACTGTGCCTTCTTGTATGGAAATCCTGTCAATTAATCTATCATACCCTTTTGATAAAGTCCGATTTTCACATTCAATGGTTATAATCCTCATAGTTAATGTTTCAGCACTTACAGTCATGGACTGGAGGTTACGAGTCATTTTGGTTGTCCCCTCCTCCAGAGCAGTGAAGCTCCCTTCTAAAGAAGCAATATCAGACTGTACCTTCTTGATATTTTGGTCAGTCAACTGAGTCATATCAGACAAAGATCTAGTCTCCTCCTTGAGAACACCAAACTCTGATCTAGTCTCCTGCTTGAAAACTCCAAACTCTGATCTAGTCTCCTCCTTGAAAACTCCAAACTCTGACCTAGTTTCTTCCTTGAAATCTCCAAACTCTTTTTTGAGAAGGTTGGTATCAGTCTGAATTGTTCTTAAGGTTTTAATCTCTGCCATCAGCATTGTAGATTCAGTCTGTAAGGTCTGTATCTTTCTTATAAAATAGCCAAACACCAGAAAAGCAACAGATCCCAGGAATAACAAAGTAAGAGGAATATCTGAGACATCCTTCAGAATATCCTCCATATCGCAATTAAAAAAAACCATTGAACTTTTGGATAGTAATATTTTCTGACATTTTCAATCAAAAGAAATTGTACTTGTATGTATGTATTTATTTTCAACTGAAAAGAAAAATCTTACCTATATTGACCGTGCATGCCAGTAGGAGGTGCGGCGCACCTGAATCCACGTGGCAGTGGCATTGATTCAGGAAGTAAACTCTAGAATATATACACTCAAATCCAGAGGTTAAATTCACAGATCACAAAAGGTCAGAGAGCTTCTAGTGGCCAATAAACAAGGCAGCCTGGCCTACCCGGCCGGGCTCTCCTGCCCTGCTGCTCTGTTCAACCCAAATGCAGAAGGTCGTGACACAGCCACTGCGCTACTGCTAAAGAGGCCTAGTGCTTTGGGCCCCCTTGTCCTTTGCTGGCAGCAGGTAGCCAAGCCAGAGGCTGAGCTGGGGGTGGGGGGGTGGGGGGTTGGGGGGTGGGTCGGTTCTTAAACCAAAAGTTGGGCGCCAAGTATCGGCGAATCAATCCCACACCAGTTATGTTTTTTTTTAAGTAATTTTATTAAATTATAAAAGTTTCCATTTCCGCCCCTCTTCCCAACACCCTACCACTCCCCCCCTCCCTCTCCTCCTCCCTCTTTGTCCCTAAGGTCAGTTAGGGTTTCAAGCCCTGTAGGAAGTTCAAGATCGTCCCCCCTCCCTCCAGGTCCAGGAAGGTGAGTATCGAAACAGACTGGATCCCAAAAATCCAGTATATGCAGAGGAAACTAGTCCCAGTGACATTGTCAATGGATTCTCAAAAAGACTCCGGGCCAGCCACATTCAGAAAATCCGGCGACATTCAGAGAATCTGGTTGGATCCCGTGCTCGTTCAGTCGCAGTCCAACTGCTCTTGGTAAACTCTCATTAGATCTGACCCCTTGTATCAGTGGGTGATAGCATCCCTCGCAGTCCTTCGTCATTATCTTCATCCTTCTGCTCCTCATTTGAACCTTGGGGGGCTCAGTCCGGTGCTCCAATGTGGGTATCCGTCTGTATTGCCATCCATCGCCAGATGAAGGATCTATGGTGATAAGCAAAATATTCATCAGTATGGTTATGGGCCAAGGCCGGTTCAGGCACCCTCTCCTCTGTCCAGAGAACAATCTGGGGATCTCTCCTTGAGTAAATTCGTAAATGATACCCTGGGAAACCAAGAAAAAGCAATCAAACAGGTAATGGAATCAGTTCAAGAATTGAAAACTGAAATGGAGGCAATGAGGAAAACACAATCCGAGGGCCGGCTGGATATGGAAAACCTAGGTAAACGAACGGAGACTACAGAATCAAGCTTAACCAATAGAATACAAGAGATAGAAGAACGAATCTCAGATTATGAAGACACCATAGAGAAAATAAATGCCCTGACCAAAGAAAACAGCAAATCCAACAAATTCTCATCACAAAACATTCAGGAAATATGGGACATAATAAAAAAACCAAATCTAAGAATAATAGGAGTAGAAGAAGGAGAAGAATTGCAGATCAAAGGTCCAGAAGATATATTCAACAAAATTATAGAAGAAAACTTTCCCATCCTAAAGAGGGATATTCCTATGAAGGTGCAAGAAGCATACAGAACACCAAATAGACTGGATCAGAAAAAAACATCCCCTCACCATATAATAATCAAAACACAAAGCAGTCAGATTAAAGAAAGGATATTAAGAGCTGCAAAGGAAAAAGGTCAAGTAACCTATAAAGGTAAACCTATCAGACTTACACCAGACTTCTCTATAGAAACCATGAAAGCCAGAAGGTCCTGGATAGAGGTACTGCAGAAATTAAGGGACCATGGATGCAAGCCCAGACTACTTTACTCAGCTAAGCTTTCGTTCACTATCAACGGAGAAAACAAAATATTTCAGGATAAAAACAAATTTAAACAATACGTAACTACTAATCCAGCCTTACAGAGAATACTAGAAGGAAAATTACATCCCAAGGAATCCAACATTGCCAACACTGACTACAATAATTCAGACATCTAGCGACCCTTCACTAGCAAAATTCAAAGAAGGAAAACACATACACTCTATTACCCCCTCCCAAAAAAATGACTGGAGTCAACAACCAATGGTCATTAATATCTCTTAATATCAATGGACTCAATTCACCTATAAAGAGGCACAGACTTAGAGATTGGTTACGAAAACAGGATCCAACATTCTGCTGTTTACAAGAAACACACCTCAACCACAAAGACAGACACCTACTCAGAGTAAAGGGTTGGCAAAAGGTTTTCCAAGCAAATGGACCTAAGAAACAAGTGGGTGTGGCCATTCTAATATCTAACAAAATCGACTTCAAACTAAAATCAATCAGAAGGGATGGAGATGGACATTTCATACTCATAACAGGAACAACTCATCAGGAAGAAGTCTCAATCCTGAATATCTATGCCCCTAATGTAAAGGCACCCACATATGTAAAAGAAACTCTTCTAGAACTCAAGGCAGTCATCAAACCACACACGCTAATAGTAGGAGACTTCAACACTCCTTTCTCACAAATGGACAGGTCAATCAGACAGAAACCAAACAGAGAATTAAGAGATTTATTGGAGGTATTGAATCAAATGGACTTAACAGACATCTACAGAACACTCCACCCAAATAGGAAAGAATATACCTTCTTCTCTGCAGTTCATGAAACCTTCTCGAAGATTGACCACATACTTGGTAACAAAGCAAACTCCCACAGATACAATAAAATATTAGTAACCACCTGTGTCTTGTCAGACCACCATGCATTAAAATTAGAATTCAACAACAACGCTACCCCCAGGAAGTCAACAAACTCATGGAAGTTGAACAGTCAACTACTAACTCACCCCTGGGTCAGGGACGAAATTAAGAAAGAAATTAAAGTCTTCCATGAATTTAATGAAAACAAAGACACAACATACTCAAACCTATGGGACACTATGAAAGCAGTGCTAAGAGGAAAGTTCATAGCAATAGGTGCCCAACTAAAGAAAACGGAGAAAGCACACATTGGAGACCTAACAGCACACTTGAAAGCTCTCGAAAAAAAAGAAGCTGATTCACCCAGGAGGAGTAGAAGACTGGAAATAATCAAACTGAGGGCTGAAATCAACAAAATAGAAACAGAGAAAACAATCCAAAGAATCAATGAATCAAAAAGCTGGTTCTTGGAGAAAATCAACAAGATTGACAAACCCCTATCCAAACTAATCAAACGGCAGAGAGAGAACGTGCAAATTAATAGGATCAGAAATGAAAAGGGGGATATAACCACAGACACAGAGGAAATTCAGAGAATCATTAGATCTTACTACGAAAGTTTATATGCCACAAAGTTGGAAAATGTAAAAGAAATGGACATTTTTTTAGATAAGTACCATATACCAAAGTTGAACCAATAACAGGTGAACAATCTAAATAGACCTGTTAGTCGCGAAGAATTAGAAGCTGTTATCAGAAATCTCCCTGCCAAAAAAAGCCCAGGACCAGATGGTTTCAATGCAGAATTCTACCAGAACTTCCAGGAAGAGCTAATTCCTATACTCCTTAATGTATTCCATAATATAGAAAGAGAAGAGTCATTGCCAAACTCCTTTTATGAAGCTACAGTTACCTTAATACCAAAACCACATAAAGACACAACCAAGAAAGAGAATTACAGGCCAATCTCACTCATGAACATCGATGCGAAAATTCTCAATAAAATCCTGGCAAACCAAATCCAGGAACACATTAGAAAAGTTATTCATTATGATCAAGTAGGCTTCATCCCAGAGATTCAGGGCTGGTTCAACATACGCAAATCTATCAATGTAATTCATTATATAAATAAACTGAAAGAAAAAAACCATATGATCATTTCATTGGATGCTGAAAAAGCATTTGACAAAATTCAACACCCATTTATGATAAAGGTGTTGGAGAGACTGGGGATACAAGGATCATACCTAAATATAATAAAAGCAATATACAGCAAGCCGACAGCTAACATCAAATTGAATGGAGAGAAACTCAAAACCTTTCCACAAAAATCAGGAACACGACAAGGCTGTCCACTCTCTCCATACCTCTTCAATATAGTGCTTGAAGTTCTAGCAATAGCAATAAGACAACATAAGGAGATCAAGGGGATTCGAATTGGAAAGGATGAAGTTAAACTTTCGTTATTTGCTGACGATATGATAGTGTACATAAGTGACCCCAAAAACTCTACCAAAGAACTCCTACAGCTGATAAACACCTTTAGTAACGTGGCAGGATACAAGATCAACTCCAAAAAATCAGTGGCCCTCCTATACACAAATGATAAAGAAGCTGAGAGGGAAATCAGAGAAACATCACCTTTCACGATAGCCACAAATAGCATAAAATATCTTGGGGTTACTCTAACCAAGGAAGTGAAAGACCTATTTGACCAGTTATGTTTTAAGGGGTTATTTATTTTAGGGGGTAAAACTTACATACACCATAAACTGTCAGAAAGGGAGCCTAGTTGCTGGAGCAGGAGCTGGGAGCAGGAGCCGAGACCAAGTGCAGGAACCAAGGGGGCCTGATCCGGGATCTGTGGCTCTTTTTAAAAGAGAAATATACCACGCCCCAGTGGGCTGGTATTTCAGCGGCTATTGGCTGACGGAGCGGAAGGCGCTCCCTGCCGCACTGTGGGCTCATGCTTCAGCGACTATTGGCTGAGGCAGCGGAAGATACTCCCACAACAGATATCCACTGAGGAAAATTTTTCTAGCAAATTGTTTTTCAAATGACTTAAATCTTTATGATCATATCTTTAATTGTGTAAACCAATGTTTCTCTGATACAAAAAAGTTCATTTTAAATTACTACATTTTGCTTCATTTTAAAAATAACTGTAAGTTTGAACAAACACAGTATATTTGTAATTTAAAATCATTTGGTGATAATTATAGAAATTATAGGATTCACTTATTAAAAATGTCATAACAATACAAAAAAATGAAATAAACATATTTGATGAGATTGTTTTTTGTGTGTCTAGAGTGCTAAAGCTTTATCCCCTGACTCATTCAAAAATACATCGTTTTTGGAAAATGACGCATAAGTGAAGACAATGACTATTCTCTCTCATGTTAATTAATTGCCAGCATATGTAAAATTAGATAACATTTTTATGAAACTATTGTTTTTATAAAATATATGTGAACTAGAATAATTAATACTTCTTATTTAGAAAAATAAATTTCAGGAGATCTATTGCAACATTTTCCCTTCAACAGAAAAGTTAAATAAAATCATTATTACCTTGAAAATCATTTTTAAAAAGATCTCCTCATAGAGACATGAAATGACTGAGTTTGGTGTGATCGGATCAGGATCGCTATAGAATATCTAGGGAAGAATCTTATATTTAAGTTCCGTACGGTACAGCAAAGATAAGAAACAGAGAAACCTTAGTGGCACCTCTACAAATTATGTTTCTGTAGAGACTTCATCAACTATTCTTTTTGGTTTTGTAACATGCTATGTAGGCATGCACAGATTTGAATGACTGCATAATTCAAAGAAATGGTATGGTTACCAATCTAGAGGAAGTGAAACCTGGGAGAATGGAGCCAATAAATGAAGTGGAGTAGCTCATGCAATAGCCAAACTTAGTCAGAGACCCAGATAATTTATATTCTAAGGAAGGGTGAAGAAAAGTCATATGGTTAAAGTCTTCATGAGTTCAAGCTGGATATCATCATAAGGATAAGTCACATGTGGCAAAACACGTTTTTCCATAGAGACATATAAAGGACAGCTTAAATATTTAATTGAATAATATCAACAAACAATCAAGCAAACTCACTTCTATCTAGTACAATTGGGAAGGGCACAAAAACACATTCTAAGAAAAATTTTGTTTTTAAGAAATTAAGGAAAAGATTCTTGTCTTATTTCCTTGGAGTGTTCTCACAAGCATGCAGAATTCTTTTCACACAACTCCATTCTCATACACTCTTACACCATATTCAAACATGCTATATTTCAATCAACTCAGATCAAACTACTCATATATTTATACAATATATACAATAATGGGCATTAGAATACCAAGAGGAGATTATAAACACACAATTCACATTGCTCCTTGTGATCTCTTAACCTTTTCTTATGAAACAACGATAGCTAATTACTATTTCCCTAGAAAAATATTTTTCAAAATTTATCATAATGTAATCAAAGATTGTAGAGTCCTGGCCTTTAAATTCAGTTTTTCATAATTCTCCTCTTAAATATGTGTTAATTCAATGTAGTGAGAATATTTTTATGACACACTATATACAACAGTTTTGGAGAAGCTCCTTCTCTTAGCATTTCTCAGTTGCATGTAATTCTTGTAGGGTTGAGGCCTCCTGGGCTTTCCCCCATCCAAAAAAAACATGTCTAGTGCTGTTATTTTTGTGCAGTTCATATTTGGGCAGTCATGATGGTGAGATTATAAGGCTATAACCTTTAATATTACTGGTAGATATAATCTCACAGCAAGCTCTCTGATTGTCTGACTATTATAATCTTCCTACTCACTGAAATAGACACACCAAGTATTTCTACTTTACCAATAGTCATTCTTGAAAACATACATACAAGTAAAAGTATGTAAATTGAGATGGTTATATTTATTCATGTAGGAATGTATATAAATATAAACATATGCATACAAACAGATACATCTATAAATATACAATGCTTGTAAAAATACTAAGGAATGAAAAAGCTATGAATTTGCAATATCAAGGAATGACAAGGACTGGAGTAGAGAAAGGGAACAAGATATGTAATAAATTTATTGCAATCTCAAGACACAAAAGAAATAATAATTAATAATGATAAATAATAATAATGACAATAATAAGGCTGCAGGAGCTCGTGTCTAGAGTTCCAATGACTGAGAGGCTGTAAAAGGAACATTGTCATGAGTTCAAAGAAAAAAAATGAGATACCCTGTCAGTTCCAGGACAACTGTGGTACAGTGTGAGACCTTGTCTTGATCTTCATTTCCCTTAAATACATCTTGATATTTATTTATCAAATTTTCTGAGTTATTTTACGTGTACTTTATTTTGATGTTAAATTTTCCAATAATAACTCAAATAATCTTATATCCTTTGAATTTCTTATACTCAATTTAAAATATATTATGAATACTTGGGCAATAGACAGTCGTTTATATTTGCTGCTGTTTATTCTGACTTCTTAGTTAAGTGAATGCACAATAGATGGATGGATACAGAAAACAATGGTGCCCATTGGGATGCTAATTAGTTATAAAGGAAAATGAAATGTTATCATTTAAAAAAATCCATGCTCTATAATTGTGCTTGATGTCAGGTTTTGATGACTATCTTAAATGTCGTCATAGAACCTTCATCCAGCAAGTGATGGAAACAGAGGCTGAGACCCTCAGAGGAGCACTGGGCTGAGGTTTCAAAGTCCAGTTAAAGGGTGGGAGGAGTGAAAATATTAGCAATGATACCCACTGAAACAGTGCGCCTAAACTAATGGGAGCTTACCAACTCAAGACGGAGAGGGAACAAACCAGCAGAGCACCAAACTAGACACTTGAATGTGGGTGATAGTTGCATGGCAGTGACACCAGGATATCCCTGCTACTTCTATTGGCTTTTTAGTAAATAATTCCCTTTTCATGGATACCTTGCTAATCCTAGATATAGTAGGAAGAGCCTTCGATCTTCCCCAAAGCAATGTGCCTTATCATCTCTGAAGAGAAAATGGGGGGCGAATGGGGGGGTAGGGGGAGGGAATAGGAGGAGAGAAGGGAGTGGGAACTTGGGCTGGTATGTAAAATAAAAAAAAATGGTTTGTTTCTTTAAAAAATAAAATAAAGAAACTTTGCTAGAGTAAGAAAAAAAGTAAATAAATAAAAAAGAAAAAAATCCATGCAACTAGAGAATATTAATGGTACGGGAAATAAACAAGATCACAGAGATGCTTCTTCTACTTGATAAAAAAAGAAGAAAGAAAGAATGAAAAAGAAAAAGTAACATAATAAGAATAGTACCTAAAAAGTCGACTTGAAGATTAAGCAGTGATTACTTGTAATATGAAACTGCTCATTTGTTTCCAAGCTACCCAGACCCAAATAAAAACAAAGAAAAATATATTAATTACAACATTGTTTGGCCTATTAGCTCAGGCTTTTAACTAACGAACTCTTACATCTTAAATTAATCCATTTCTATTAATCTGTGTATCACCACAAGGTTGTGGCTTACCCAGTAATGTTCTGTTCTGGTGACTTTCTCCTTCGGCAACCAGGGCATCTCTCTCACTTCACCCACTCTCTCTTTCTCTCTCTCTCTTAATCTCTGTTCAGATCTCCTGCCTAGTTTCACTGTGTTAAGCCATTGGCCAAAACAGCTTTATTCATCAACCAATAAAGCAACACATATACCGAAGGACATCCCACATCAGTTACTTGAGTAGGAAGATGAAAAATGTAAGGATGAGAGAAGTGAATAACTGAACATTGCATATTCTGTAGGTTTGAAAATATCACCCATAAATCTAATAATATTGAAAATAATTGTGTTAATATAAATCTTCCTTTAATGATTTTTATTTTACTTTAATGTCCCATTTTCATGAGTAGCTCCATGACTAGGATGCATATTATTTATCATTTACTCCTTTCATTCCTGGTTCTATGCAAATGTATTTTTTCTTTTCCTTCTATATTTCACTCTCCATGCTCTTTGAAGTAAATATTTCACTAGGAAGGTAAAATTTGTATTCCCCCTCTCAAATACCTCCCCACACATATAATTTGTTGTTACTTTAGCAATTGTTGATCTTAGTGTTTCTGTGATGCTCAGGAAGAAAGTCAAAGACTTCTGTGTACTGGGAAGATCTCTAACAGAGTTATATTATTCAGCTCTATATTTTTATTTCTATTAATATTTTCACAGACAAGTATTTATCCAATATTTGTCTTTTTCTTAGTCATAATAATTCACTCCTCATTTGAACTGTTTGTGTCTTTTATGGTTGATCAAGTACCCACTACTATCTTATGTGTAATTCCCTCTGCATTTTAATACTAAGAATTAGTTATTCAAACCAAGAATTAGTTATCTGTCTATCTATCTATCTATCTATCTATCTATCTATCCATCTATCTATCATCTATATTAGTATATTGTATTTATAGATTCTACTTCATTCTTGTCTTAATTCCCAAAGCTGTCAATCTACTTTTACACATTATACTTAAAACATAAATATTTCTTAATTGTATAAAAATATCATTTTATCAGAACTGAGTAGCCACATCATTGGATAAGCCTGTTTGCTGAAAAGACTGAAGACCTAAGTTTGATCCTTGCAACCCATGTGACGGGAAAAATAATCAATTCTTCCACCTCGTCCTCTGATCTCCACATACTTACTCTGGCATGTGCACCCAAACACAATCCTACAAAGAATTTCATAAATGTGAAAAAATATTAAAATTCAGTGTTTGAAAATCTTGTATTTTAATTGATATGAATACTCAATTAATTTGAGAATCACAGGTGTTAACATTCAATTTCTTTTTTTATAATTTTTTTATTATTTATTTATTTATTTATTAAAAATTTCCACCTCCTCCAGCCTCTCTTTTCCCTCTCTCTTCCCACCTCCCACTTCCTTTCATTTCACCTTCCAGACAATTATATTAATTAAATCTATCTTGTTTCAGACCACATATATTTATAAAATGCAGATATATTAATATATATTATGATAACACATAAATGTCTACAGTAAGTTTTGGATTATTTTGAAGAATAATATAGGTTTTACTTTCAATATGTTAAAAAGTAGCAACTTAATGATGATCAATAAAAATATATCTGTTCTAAGTTCTAAAAAGAAATAATTTTTATCATATAATTCCATAAAATTTGGATCTTGAAAAAATATAATTGTTACATAATCTTATCTTCAGTCTATAGTTCTGTACAATTAGTCCAAACAGGACACAGATGGGAAGCTCTTTTTTATATTTCAGAGTGGGAATGCATCTACTTTAATCCTGTCTTCATTAAATAGCAGACACTTTATCGTTTTCCTGTTACTTTCTTTCAAATTTGATGCCATCCAATTATCTCTCTCTTTCTGTCTTTGAATTAACATGCATTTATATGCCCATGTAAACTGATTGACTTTCTTCTACAATCTTTGGAGACTAAAAGATTTCAGAAACATATACTTATGTATAAGCCAAAAAGATATAGTGAAGTTTGTAGAAATGAAGAAATATTAGTAGTTCAAAAAATTTAAATAGTAGGGTTTCTTTTCCTCTTTTTATTTATTAAAAATGTCCACCTCCTCCCCACCACCTATTTCCCTCCCACTCCCTCCACTCCCTCTCCCCCTCCCTCTCCTGTCCTAAGAGCAGTCAGGGTTCCCTGCCCAGTGGTAAGTCCAAGGTCCTCCCCACTCCATCCAGGTCTAGGAAGGTGAGCATCCAAACTGACTAGGTCCTCACAAAGTCAGTCCATGCAGTAGAATCAAAGACCAGCGCCATTGTCCTTGTCTTCTCAGTCATCCTCCATCATCAGTCACATTCAGAGAGTCCGGTTTGATCACATGATCCATCAGTCCCAGTATAGCTGGCCTTGGTGAGCTCCCATTATATCAGTCCCCCATCTCAGCATGTGGATGCACCCCTCATGATCCTGAATCCCTTGCTCACGTTCTCCCTCCTTCTGCTCCTCATTTGTACCTAGGGAGCTAAGTCCCGTGCTCCAATGTGGGTCTCTGTCTCTATCTCCATCCATCACCAGATGAATGCTCTATGGTAATATGCAAGATATTCACCAGTGTGGCTATGGGGCAAGGCCAGTTCAGGCACCCTCTCCTCTGCTGCCCAAGGAACAATATAGGGGCCTCTCCTTGGACCTGGGAACCCCTCTAGAGTCAAGTCTCTTGCCAAGCCTAACATGGCTCCCTTAATTAAGATATCTACTTCCCTGCTCCCATATCCACCCTTGCTCCATTTTAACCATCCCATTTCCCCAAGCTCTTCCCAATCCTCCCCTTCTCCCTTCTCCCTCCCCATCTTCCCTTACGCCCACCCCACCCCCACCCCCGTGTACCCAACTTTTGCCTGGCAATCTTGTATACTTCCAATATCCAGGAGTATAACTATATGATTTTCTTTGGGTTCACCTTCTTCTTTAGCTTCTCTAGGATCACAAATTATATGTCCTTTATTTGTGCCTAGAATCCACTAATGAGTGAGAACATACCATATTCATCTTTTTGGGTATGGGTTATCTCACTCAGTAAAGTGTTTACTATTTCCATCCATTTGAATGCAAAATTCAAAATGTCATTGTTTTTTACCACTGAGTAAAACTCTAAAGTGTATATACACAGAAAATGTACTAAAATATTCTTTTTTTCATTTACTATATGAAAAATATATAGGATTAAAAAAATCATTTTACTAGTGGCTGACTAATTATTGGGCATATACCTATTATTTTATTTTCTAAAACAATAAGCATGGTTAATAATATTAGGAATTAGCTTATTCACAATAGAAACTTTGGATATATATATTCATATTTCCATTAATTTGTTTTTTTTCCAAAAATATTTTTAAAGATTTCAAATTTTCAACTGCATTTTTTTTGTCATATTTGAAAAGTTTTCATCTTCTGAAATATTCTAAAATTGGGAGACCGCTTTTCTTTAGTAAGCACAAAATTGGTACCAGTCTGTGCAATATAACAAAAGTATGCCCTGAAGACAACAGTAACTGTAGATTCAGTTAACATACCATTAAGTAAAAGTGTCCACGTTTACTTTTGCATCCACTATTCTCCCTCCCACAGCTTCAATCACTTATTCTGTCTGTTTCAATATTCACTGTAACAGGCTATTAAATTGGATCCTTTTACTTAACTTTCATAAAGTTTTTTGTAGGCCTATTTGTACAGGTGAGAGTAATTAGTAATCGTCAGTCTCCAATCAGCAATTAGCTCCAATTAAGGCTTGCCAGCTGCTCAGTCTTGCCTATGCTGGCTTCCTTCATGTGGTTGCCAAAGCTGGATCACAAGTTAAGATAAAAAATTTTAGAATCATTCATATCTCATCACTCTGATGTACAAACTTTTTGATTACACTGTACCTCCCATTTTCAAAGCTAATTGTGTACTGTGTGGGGTCTCAAACACATGCAGCTGTAGACCCATCAGTATCCAGGTGCATGAATTAGAGAATAACATATCTATTTCAGTTTGATGGGAACGACCCAGCAGAAAGAATTCAAGTAAGGCAACGGTCGAAACTTTCATAATGTAGCACGAAAATTGGAATCAATGAATATTGTCTGAGTTTCAAGTGATATTAACCCAAAGCAAACAAACTGTTAACTTTTGTTATTGTCACAAAATATCCAGTAAAATCAACTTGAAAATAGGGAAAGACTGATTTGGCTCACTGTTTCAGAGTTTCAACTCATTGTGGAAGAGTCTCCTTAGTTTGGTGTTTTGTCAGTGATTGTCATGGCAACAATGTAGAGTGGGGTAAAATATGTAAACATGATGGCAACCTGGAAGCAGAGAAAATAGGAAGGAACATAATTCCCATTATCATGTTAAAGCATACATGCTGCTTTAGGACGTCCTCCAGCTAGGCCTGATGTCAAAGACACTGCATCACTTCTCAGTAGCAACTGAGCCTTCAATCAATGTGTAGGCTTTTTTGGAGATTTTTGCAAATTATAACCTTGCATAAGTGTAAAACACAGATTCATGAATGAAAGTAAATCATTACAATAAAAATTAATATAAATGCAATGAGATAGCAACTACTTTATTGCAATAGGGGTGAACACACTAGCTAATGTGGAAGGCAAAGAGGAACAGATAAAAGAAAGCAGGAACTCCTTACATTTTAAGGCCACATGCAATTGATTTTTTTATTATTTTCAATATTTATTCGGTTAAGTCCATACAGAGAACTTTCAGCTGAAAAGGTCTAAATTGAATTATAAGAAAATAGAAACAGATGTGAAGTGAGAATATTTTTAAATATTAAACACTTGCTAAAACCCTTGACAACACTGTTGCGTTGGAAGAGTCTAATCCATATTTTTCCTTCAAAGATGTAAGATGTTGGGTGTTGAGTTTAGGACAGTGAGTCATAATATTAGTTACTTATCTGTTTCTATGCTGAAAATACACAGACAGAAATAACTAAAGAAAGAAACAATTCATTTTGGTTTATTATGTTCATAGAATGATAAGCAGAAGAAGAGTGAAGCTGGCTGATGACAATTTCATTCACACAGGAAGCTGGCATAGAATAGGAAGGGAGTGGGTGAAGCTGGTAACCTTCTTGTCTTCCCTCATAACCCTAGGCTCCACTCCCAAAGATTCTCTAACCTTCATAACAGCACCAGCAACTTCAGTCAAAATAAGACTGTGAGGACATTTACTATTCAAGCTTCCACAAGCATTTTGAGATTGTGTGTATGTGTGTGTGTGTAAAAATATAAAACATAATCTGAGAATGCAGCTCATTGATAAAGGAGTACTTTTCTAGTGTATGAGGCCCTGAGTTCAAGTCCCAGGAATCACACAAGGCACAGTGCCTACGTCTCTAATTACCTTTATTGCCTCTGAATGTCAAGGTCATTTTCAACATTGTGTAAAAGCCTATTTCTCTTCTGTTGTGTTACCTTGTTTTGTTGTCACACATTGGGGACTATGTTTGGGGGTCAATAGTTTGCCATAATACTTTTTAAGTATTTAAGTAGCTATGATAAAAATCACATGAAAATTAAAATAAACAACCTTTTCAGTGTAGTTTCTCTATCACTGAACACATTATACTTTATTAGTATAAAAATATTATATCCAATTCAATAAAATTTTTCATTATTACTAAATGATTATGTTACAGAAGTTTTAAATGTTTCCTCACAATAATTATTTCACTTTAAATATTATTTGTTATTGGTTTAGGTCTTATTATTTATTATTTATTTATATTTTATAGTGTTTAAAATAAGATGCAGCAAATTTATTATTTGTAAACAAGAGGGTGACTGAATTTTTTGAGTTAATCTTGTAAACTACCACATTACTGAAGGTGCTTATCACCTATAGGAGTTTCTTGGTTGAGTTTTGGAGATGACGTATTTATATTATCATATCATCTGAAAATAACAGAAGTTTGACTTCTTTCTTTCCAATCTGTATCCTCTTCATCTCCCTTTGTTGTCTTATTGGTCTAGCTAGGATCTCAAGTAGAATATTGAATAGACACACAGAACAAGTGGACATCCTTGTCTTGTTCCTAATTTTAGAGAAATAACTGAGTTACTCTTCAGTTACTTTGATGTTAGCTGTCATCTTGCATTATATTGATTTTATTACATTTAGCTATGTTCCTTATATCCCCAATCTTTCTAAGACATTTATCATGGGGGAGTGTTGGATTTTGTCAGTGGCTTTTTAAGCATCTAATGAGATGATAAGGTGCTTTCTTTTTCCTTTCAGCTTGTTTATATGGTGGATTACATTGACAGACTTTTTTTTATGTTGAACAATGTCTGTATCTACTGATGAAACCTACTTGATCATGGTGGATGATTTTTAAAGTATTCATAAATTTGGATTGCCATTCATTAATCATTTTTTACATCAATGTTCATGAGGAAGACTTGTCTGTAAATTTCTTTCTTTTGTTGCACCTTTGTGCGGTTTGTGTATCATAATATCTGCAGTCTTATAAAAAGAATTTGGCAATGTTCCGTTTTTTTTTTTTTCTATTCTGTGGAGCAATTTGAGGAGTACTGGTATTAGCTTTCCTTTATTTTTGGTTGGGATACTTTTAATGAATGCTTCTATTTCCCTAGGAGTTATAGGTTTATTTTAATTGTCTGGTCTTTATTTAATTTTGTAATGTGGTATGTGTTTAAGAAAATTGTCAATTTCTTACATTAATATCAACAACTCATAAATGGGACCTCCTAAACTGAAAAATGGCCTAGTGGTGGTGGCACATGCCTCTGATCTCATTACTCAGAGAGGCAGAGGCAGGCAGATGTTGCATAAGGAGAAGCGGGCTGTGTTCCTGCCCAGATCCCGGCTAGCTTATCCCCAAAATAATTACACGGAAACTGTTATTCTTTTAAACACTGCCTGACCTGTTAGTTCTAGCCTCTTATTGGCTAACTCACACATCTTGAGTCACATATCTAATAATCTTTTTGCCACCATGAGGTTGTAGCTTACTAGGAGGATTCTAACTCATGTCCATCTTGGGTAGGAGAAGCATGGCGTTTGCCTGACTCTGCTTTCTTTCTCCCAGCATTCAGTTTGGTCTAGTCCACCTACCCGTGCTCTGACCTACCAGGCCAAGCACTTTTCTTTATTGACTAACCAATGAAACAACAGATAGATAGAAGACACTCCTACATCATTTCCCCCTTTTCTGTTTAAACAAAAAGGAAGGCTTTAACTTTAACATAGCAAAATTATATATATAACAAAACAGTTATAAAGCAAGAATTACAGTTACAATATTTACATATATATTATCTTTTATCATAACTAAGGAAAATTCTAACTATAACTAACCATTCTTCAAATCCATCAAAGACTCCAGTAGGATATAATACTACCTAAGGAAACAAGAAATAAGCAACTTTAAAACTCTAGAAATGACTGAGACATCTCACTGTCTGGACAGTCACTCAAAGTTTTTTTGTACCATTGAGGCATCCATCTTCAACCTACAGGCCCATAGTATCCAGCAGACATTTCCATGAAGCAGGAAAATTTAAAGACAGTTCAGTCAGATTTTGCTGTGTCTTGCAGAATATCTTGTAGACTCTTTCATAAATCAGGAACCCAAAAAGACCATTTCACCTTTAGGCAAGTTCAGCAGTCCTCTCTCTGCGGGTTCTTCATGTCCAGTTTATGCAACAGTCCAGGCAAGAGCAGTTTCTTGCTCAAATTATTCATGAAGAAAGTGATAATATAATTCGGACAAGCTGATTCCCAAATAGGAGCACCATATCACTGGGAAATGTCCTTGGATTACAGCATTTTGTTTTGGAACAGATCTGCTAGATATGGGAACCAGTTTCCTCTGTTTCTTCAGTAAACTTGAGAAACATGAAAGCACATTTTCATTGAGATTGCTTATTGAAATCTATGCACAATTATACAAGGATCCAGAATATTGTACTATAATCTAATCTAAAATAATGTAAACCAAATTTCTTTGACTTCATTCCTCAAATGTATAGAATAATGCCACATCCTCATCAGTGACCCACTAAAATTACTAAGACATTTCCTATAATTTCTGGTTTATACAGTTTTGGAACATGTTCTGATATTAGAAGATAATGTTACAGTAAGCTATAAAATTTTCTTCAGAGAAAACTGAGGCAGAGAAATCAGAAAAAAATGAGGGTAGTCTATGAGAAGAATGAGTTCATCTCTAGAAAAGAAAGGACATGCCTGTCAGTAGTAGATTTGTTATGAGAAATCACATAATCAAGCGACAGGAACTCAGCATGTATAATAAAACAAAGCACAAAGCACACTGTTTCCACACAACATGAATGGGGGGGGGTTTCTATGGAAATGACCGTATTTTTCCAGGGGACTTTAGTTCCTAACTTTGAGAACAAGGAGTAAGTACAGTGACATATATACAATGTTAAGGGAGAAGTAAAACAAAAGATGGCATCTTGTGATTTTTATCCAGTTAGAACACCTTCAAAGCAGAAGAAAAGACAGGCTCAGATATACAAAACAGAATAAGATAAAATAAAAACCAACCATAAAAACAACAACAAAAAATAGGACCTTTGTTATTAAAATAACTACTTTTCAGTAAATTTGAGGTAAATATTCAAAAAATGTCATAGAGCAGAAAATCGAATCAAGAATTCAAATACAAATTTAAATTATAATAAAGAAAAACAAAGAAAATAAGAATGTCTTTTGTTAATTGATCTGAAAATAATACTGTACATAAGCAGCCATAGTTTATTATATAATTTTGGCATTTAGGGATGAAATTAATAATAAACATTTCCTTAAGAAATAATAGGAGTCTAAGTATCCTGCACCATATGTGAAGCAATATCATGTTACTTTAAAGTATGCTTAAATTAGTTAAAATGTATACTACACACTCTAGGGAAGGCCTGGAAAAAGGCAATAAAAATAACTGCACAGTGGATGTAGCAATAGAACAGATGAAGGACAGAAAACTTAATTAAATTAAGGTAAGGCAAAGATATTTAGACAGAGGAAAAGAAACAAAAGCAACAGAAAGAATATAGAGTGTCTACTTAGAGAAATAATGATCAAATTAATGTAAGAAATGCATCACATGTTTAAGCTTGAATTATATGACTATTTCATATGTACAGGGATTACCAAAATATATATCAATGGATTTAGCAATATGTTACCTTTGAAAACACTTTAAATGTAAAGGTTCAGATATTTAAAATTCAAAGAGATAAAGGGAAAAAATTGCATGAAATTAGGTAAAAGAGAGTCTTCTGTGTTAAGGCAGACACAAGACTTCAGAATGCAGAATGTTGAGGGAAGAAAGGGAAGGGAAATAAAGAATTTAAAAGAGGTAAACTATAGGCAGAGGCTGTTTATTTGTTTCCCAGTCACCCAGACCTGAAATAATCACACAGAAACTGTAATAATTAAAACACTGCTTGGTCTATTAGCTTATGCAATATATATATATATATATATATATATATATATATATATATATATATAGCCCTTACATCTTAAATTTACCCATCTCTGTTATTCTGTGCATCACCACAAGATTGTAGCCTACCAGCAAGTTTACAACAGACATCTTTCTCCTTGGCAGTGATGTGGCATCTCTCCAATTCCGCCTTCTTTCTTCTAGCATTCAGTTTAATTTTTCTGCCTAGATTTACTCTACCATGCCACAGGCCCAAAGAAGCTTCTTTATTCACTAAAGGTAATAAAACATATTCACAGCATACAGAGGGGAGTCCCACATCAGTAAGTTTTAGAGTACACAGACACACAAACATACATACAGACAGACAGACAGACAGACAGACACACACACACACACACACACACACACACACACACACACACACATGTTCTCCTCAAAATTTAACAGTTGAAACTGAAAAGGTATGGTGACACACACCTGTAATCACTCTTCTTGGGAGTCTGAGGCAAGAGCATTGAATTCTTAATCAGCTGTGGCTACAGTGCAAGTTTGAAACCTACATGCATGACAAAGTGAGACACAATTTTCAAGTATTGAAACCAACCGAACAAGCAATTAATATCAAAAAATTAATAATTAATAACTTAATTAATTAATATTAGCTGAAATAGAAAGAAAAATCACATCAGATATCATAATCAAAGGCAATCAGGACAGGAACTCAATCAAACAAGGCAGGAACCTGGAGGCAGGAACCGGCACAGAGAACATTAAGGAATGCTGTTTATTCAGCCTGCTTTCTTATAGAAGCCAAGACCACCAGCCCAGGAATGGCACCCACTCACAACAGGCTGGGGGCACTCATAAAAATGACAAATTAGGAAAATGTCTTAAATGGCTTGCCTACAGCTGGGTTTTATACAGGCAACTTTATCAAGGTTACTTTTTCCCAATAACTCCAGCTTGTGTCAAGTTGACATAAAAATAACCAGCACATGCAACTTGCTAACTCATTCTATAATGATAGCACTATGTTATTATAAAGGGAGATAGAACTGTGTTAGAGGATAACTAGTGGTTAAGATCTCATAAACATAGATTCAAAACATCTGACTAAATTGTTAAGTGACTCTATCAATGTATAGAATGAGTCCACATCAAGTTAGATAGTGTTCTGTGTAAAATGTTGCTTCAGAATTAAATACCAAGTCTAATGTACCACTGATAAGCATGCTAAAGAAACATAATCATCTACTATCAATTACTAGGGAAAAAAAACTCTGCCAAAGTCTAACACCCAATCATAGAATGCAAACATAAACATTTGAAGCACTAGCAATAATCAGTAGCCAGCACAGTATTTAAGATCAGTATTAACCTACAGACAAAGTTATCATAGACAAGGTAATATAGATATGGTGAGAAGTCAGTTGCAGAAAACAATGATATAGTATCGTCTGTACCTTTACAGGCTTCGACTCCAGTAGGCTGTCATCTGGCAGAAAATACTTGCCCTATGGAAAGCCTTTGATTATTTCAACAAACACTGTGGCAACATTTAAACATCTCTCTGGAAAGAAATGAACAAAACAAGCAAAAATTAACCTAAACACAAACATATTTTTTATTAAAATTGTTGTGAAGTATATAAATACATATCCATGAATTCATGCTGGTATGAATAAATTATTGCTAACTAAATAACTGTATAAGAAGTTATAAATTCATTCAAAGCAATTTTGAATTATGCATTACGGCTTAAGCTCCTCCCTGAACACGCTGTTGCATAATTTCTTACTTCTTGTGTGTGAGGTGTACAAACAGTCCCTTCAAAATATGAATTATATAAACAAGAAAAAAATAGAAGACAGAGGAACTCTGAAGGAAAACCTGACAAGCATCTCTTCTGTAAGGTGATCAAACTTAACATCAACAATGGGAAGTCACTAAAATACCTACAAAATGCCTGTCATGTTCTCTTCAGAACTGTCATATCCATAAACAACAAGAAAACACTGAAAACCTGTCAAAGCTGAGAGAAGTCTAAGGAGACAACACAAATTTAATATGACATCTGGTGTGGGATTCAGGAATGGAGATGGGCATTTGGGTAAAATTAGTTAAAGAGTTTTTAAAAAACAGACTAATGTATGGCACTTTAATTAAGAAAAATGTTCTAATGAATTTCTACTAATTGTATCAAATGAACTGCATGGCTATATATAATGACTAAGACCATCTTGGCGCAGGAAATTTGATAACATTCTGGGCTGCCTAAATTCTTTTAAGTTTTTAGAAAATGCTTGTATCTTTCTAAACTATGGTTGTTCTCATGAAAGAAAACTACATGCTGAAATCCTATACCAAATTTAAAGTTTCTCTTTAATGGTATTCCATACTGAATTTAAAAGCTCCATCAAATCAATATTTCATCACAGCAAGGACATTTTTCCTCAATATCTTTTAATTCTTCTTTGCAGAAATATAGTTAAGAATGGGGATTAAAGGCTACTTGAACAGTAAAAACATGCAGAATAAATGATAAATACATTGTTTACTTCTATACTACATTGTTCCACATGTGTTGAGTTGTTGCAAAAAATGTTCTCTTAACTCATTATAATAAAATGTTCACACTGTGGCTAAATAATTGTGGCTAAAAGGACATACTTTATATCATATATAGAACATGTATTAGTAAAATTACTATTGATACATGTATGAAAGCATCTCAAATGATTGAAAATAAGATTGCCATATCATCATGCAATCTTTCCTTTTGATCTCACCAGAGGGATTTTAAGTCATTTCATCCCAGAAAGTACCCCCTGTGCCATATCTTCTGTAGTGCTGCTGACAATAGTCCAGTTGTGAATTTAATCCAGATGCTCAGCATTGGATGAATGGGGAAGAAAATTTGGTTACAACTATTATTAGAGAGCTGGAAGCAAAAGGTTACTTTTTTTTAGTATTTGCAACAAAATATCTCAAACTGGAGAACACCATCCTATATGAAATAACCAGGCAAAGGCAGCCCCTCATGTTTTCATGTGCAAGGAGAACTCAAAATTTCTAGAAACGAATCTGTAAGCAAAGACTGTGACAAATGGGAGGATTATTTAGGTCAGGTGTCAGATACAAAAGTCTCAAGCAGGGGAGTTTTGTTTGTGATGCATATCCACTTAATAGCACAGTGAATATTGAAGTTACTAAAAGGTTTGATCCAAAACATTTTCAGGCATTGATATATTGGCTGTTTTAAGATAGTTAATCAATTTTATTCATAAACCATAATATCAAACTTTGGTTCAAATGAAACATATAATAATAAGTTATTAATGTAGAATAGATATGTTAAAACATTGAATAAAGATGCTGAGATGCCATGTTCAGAGAAAAAAAAACTCAGAATTCTTTTTTTTTTAAATTTCAGGTTTTTTTTTATTTTCCATCCTGGCCACAGTTTCCTCTCCCTCTTTCAGTCCCAACCCTTTCCCCAACCTCCCCTCTGCACTGTTCAGAAAGGGCAGGCCTTCCGTGGGTATCAACAAAGCTTGGCATATCTAGTTGCCATAGGATTAAACACCTCCCCTTGTTTTAAGGCTGGGAAAGGCAAACCACTATGAGAAATGGAATCTCAAGAGCCAGTCAATTTCTCTGGATATCCTCTCACAGGAATTCCCAGAGGTGGATCTCCTTCTTATTCGTTAACTTTTATATTAATTTAACCCATATATATCCATCTGTATATCACCATGTGGCAGTGGTTTATTGGTAAAGATTCAGCATGTCTTAATCTGGTGGCAGATCTATGGCATCTCCTGACTGTGCCCTTCTTTCTCTCAGCATTCAGTTCAGTCTTTCCTGCCTACCTAAGTTCTGCCCTATCAACAGGCTAAGGCGGTTTCTTTATTCATTAATGGTAATCACAGCACACGGAGGGGACTGCCACATCAAGGGAGTGATGTTAACTCTTCTTAAAGGTCTGGCTTCTATTAAGTTTTAAACTTTCATAGGAAAATGAAATAAACTCATTAGTAACATTTTAAAAGCTAACATAATGCTTGAAAAAATTGTCCACTACAGTTAAGATAATTTATTAAATTAAAATTATTTATTTATAAAACCTGTCTCTCAAGACATAATGCGACTCAGTAACCCAGGCCTCTTTTCTTGAGTTTACCTGGCTTTTCTTTCCATTTTTTCCTCACTTTAGCAAGCTCTCTTCCAATTCACTTTCTCAAGAACTACACTTCCAGGCTGGTTAATGAATTGTGCCAGATAATGAGTTTAAAATAATAGAGCATCATACAATAAAAAGAGCTACATATCAAGAAAATAAATGCTTCTTTTATGTAGATCTTACATGTGAAATCAGAATCTTGAATTGCATGAGCTATATTCAACTTACCCTCTCTACACATATCCAGTCATTTTATGAAATTTGGCCAACTGAAGCAAGCAGCTGCTCTAGAGTCATTTACCTGAGGTGATGTTCTATGATGCTACAGCCAGTCAATAGGTCACTGGCCTCCAGGCCACTAGAGAAGATATTATGATACAATGACCAAAGAAAAATGGAATCAGAGGTGTTTTAACAAATTTATTTGTTATTTTCCCCTTACTTGTGACAAAATTCCTAACAAAGTGACTCAGAGACCGAAGGATTTAGTTTAAGGGCAGAGCATGTCTCAAAAAGGAAGTGATCTATAAAGGTGAAGGAGGATCCAGATGTGGGATTAGGAACATGAAGACCATCTGTTGATATTCAGTCTTCAGTGAGAAAGTAGGAAAGGGTGAACATCTTCTCTTCTCAAATTTCCTAATTTTATTCAAATTAGTTTCATTGAGGGTGGACCTTACTTCCTCAGGTCAATCTCTCTGGATATCCTCTCACAGGAATTCCCAGAGGTGGATCTCCTGGGTGATACTTAATTGTGTCAAGTCAATATTACGGAATAACCATCACATTAAGTTCCTGGAAAGTTAAAGGTTTATTGTGTGCACAATACAAGTTGGCAGGTACCTCATCAAAGCAATTGGCACAGCAATAGCAAAGGGAGTACCCCATCCTTCTAGAGAGCATTATTTAAAGGCAAAACCTAAAAAAGCTATACTACCAGGTGTAGGGTTACAGGTTCCTAAGGTTTAGAACCCCTGATTGGCTGGCATTTGTCTAGGGATGTCCTGGTAAAAAGCAATGGGTGTGTGGTAGTAGGTGATCCTATCTACAATGATTGGAACATTAGGAATTTACTTTAGATGGTCTGTTCCTGGGTGGTGTCTGGGTAGTCTAAGTTTGTAGTCTTTATTGGAACCAGGTATTACCATAGGGTAAATTTCTGAGACTTAGATCTCTATTGAGCTTGTCATGTCTAGATCCTGCACCAGGCAAAGAAAGAAATATAGAGGTATGAAGGATAGTATGAAAATGGGTAAATATGTGGAAACATTAATAGAAAGTAGATGAGTAATGAAATAGTTCTATAGTAATATCTGTACAACTGACTATGTGTGTCTTTATCTATATAAACATATACCCATATGTGAATAAAAGCAAAATAATGGCATTTCTCTTTAATCTTTTGATTTTTTAACATTCAAATATGTATTGATTGTCTGTAGTATATAAAACATCTGTAGACTTTGCACAATATGAAATCACTATCATTTTTCTACTGTATTAAAACTTAGTAGTTATTGCACCTTGGGTTTTAGTTTGCTGTGTATCAGTTTAAGCATCAAACTTCTATTTTATTCTTCAACATTGTAACCTTCCTGAAAAATCATTTTCTACTCTATGGTTCATTTAAATTAAGCAATCTTCTAGTGCATTATAATTATTTATTTTGGAAATATATCATTTTTATACTATCACTAGGCTGTATTCTTTGTAAAAGTAAGTCAATATCTAATTAGTTTTTCTGGAATTACTCTTATGAATCATATTAACATCAATACTAGAAACTATTATTAATGTAAAATAATCGCTGGTATGTTAATGTTTGTCATTAACACTATAAAGACCTAGTGAGAATTATTCTAAGTATATATGTATTTGTAGCTCTAAGAATACAATAGATTTTATAGCATTTCTAGGCATGTTCATTAATCCATTATTGAATAGAATCTTCCACAATGTTTTGTTAATTCAGGTTTCTGGTTCTGGATCTGATACACCACTATGTGCAGTAGTTGAGGGTATTTTTTTCTTTTAATTTATAGTTCATTATTTTTATAAATTTCATTTTAAATTCCAACCACAGTTCTCCATCCCACCCCTCCTCACACACTTCCCTCACCTATCCCCAGCCCACCTCACATCCACTCTTCCCAAATGTTAAGGATTCCAATGGGGAGCCAACAAAATCTGGCACACCTCCACCCCTGGAATTAAGGCTGAGCATGGCATCCCACCAAAGGGAATGAGTTCTAACAAGCTAGCTCATGAACCAGGGATAGTTCCTAATGCCAGGGGCCCTACAGTTAATCCAACTACACCACTGTCTCCCACCTATGGAAGGCCTAGTCTGTTCCCATGGAGGCTACACAGCTGTCATTCTAAAGTTCATGAGTGTCCACAAGCTTGGTTCAGCTGTCTCTGTAGATTTCTCCATCGTGATCTTGACCTTCCTTCCTCATATATTTCCTCATTACTCTCTTCGACTGGATTCTCAAAGAACTGTCTGGTGTTTGGTTGTAGATATCTCCCTCTGGTTCTGTCAGCCGCTGATTTAAGGATCTATGAAGACAGTTGAGATAGTCACCAATCTGATTAAATGGGAGGCCAATTTGTTCTCCCTATCCACTATTGCTAGGAATCTTAGGATCATTTTTCTGTATTGTTGGGATTTCCCTGAGTTTTAGTAGCAATGTAGTTCTGTCATTTTTTGAAAATTCCATCACACATAAGAGTTAGATTCAGATGAAGATAAGAATTGTAACACATCTAAGAAGAGAAAGACAGACAATTTAAAAGAGAGAATCATAGATTATAAAATAGAGTTTTAATATAGAACTGAAGAATACAATATTCTTTCTTAGGAGAAAGCTATCTTTAAGTCTTGCCTAACCAAAAGCCTACCAGGCTTCTCCTCAGGCTTCTGCAGTTCGGATATAATGAAATGCTATACCAATATCATACTTTCACATCTTACTTTTACTTATTCTACTGTGTAACCACCTAGGTAGAATTATTGAATGGTTGAAGAGTTGCTATATATCAGCTGGAATAAGGAAACCTAATTTCAAATTCAGTGACTTGTTTGGTCATTTTCAATATTCAGGCTGCAGTCTGGAGGCTTAGCTTAGAAAATTTCTGCATTCTTCTAGCTGTCTATTGAACTTGGTGTCTCTAGGATGTGGTGATTTAGGCTGACTCACAGAATGATGGAATCAGCATATTTAAAGTTTTACACTGTTGTTTGTTTCTTGGACTATGGAAGAATAAGTGTGCATAGACCCAGAAGCATCACAAGACTCGATTAATGCAGATCATAGACCATCTGGATTGGGAGAGACAAGGAGAAGAAAGTCTTCCTTGAGAATCATTTCTTATAATAGGCTGTTCATTTTCCCCCTTAAGATGCAAAATGCATTCAACACAAAGAAAAGCCATTCATAATCCGTCATCACAGTAGTGCTTAGTTTTAAAAGTCTTACATACTCGGTAACTAAGGTCTCTCATTATCTCCCCTCCCCTCTCTTCTGGTTTTCTTTAATCTCTTCTGCCTCCAGTTTCCTTCTTCCTCTCTAACTTCTAACTTATCTGACCAAAAGCCTACCAGGCTTTTCCAGTTCAGATATAATGAAATGCTATACCAATGTCATACTTCCACATCTTACTTTTACTTTGTGCTCTTTTCTTCTTCTGTCTCTTTTTGCTTCTGGTTCCCATTCGATGAACAGCATTTGTCTGAAATATATTTTGGCATGGTATTCTACCTCACCACAGATCCAAGGAGAAACCAAGGCACCATGACTTGGAATCCTTGAATATTTTGTATTTTGTTTCCTTAGATAAAGTACAGGATGAAAATTAACTAAGAGCACACAGCTTTCTTCAGACTGTAGCTCACAGGACCCATCCATCAGATTGGTAGGTAGAGCTTCTCAGCAGTGAGGAGTCTCTCTTTTGCCATTGTTAGGTACCATAATTGATTTGACCAATAAATGACCTATATGGTTAAGTTGCTCATATCCTTTGACAGGGCTATACCACTACACATTCCATTTGAGTGCTTAAGGTCAGTAGAAAGACCTGGAAGAAAGCAAATATCGCAGCATTTGGTGTGAAAAGAAACACAAGACTTCACCTAAACTTTCTCCATTGCTTGGCACCTTTGTCCAGATTTATCAATTGGGTCTATATTCTTCAAAAGATACTTCAGATTGAGGCAGTGTGCCATCTGTCTTCTCATGATAATGTGAATGTGAAGGTGTTTGTTCTGTTCTGCCTTTTCTTCTTGAATGATATAGCTTGATGTCTCCTCAATGTCATTTTCAAAAATCTTACTAGAATAAAAATACAGAGTTGCAGAGTCTACTTCCAATAGGTCCATCTATGAAGTATCTTACTTTCAGGGATCATTATGGAAGAGGGGGCAGAAAGATTATAAGAGCCAGAGGAACAGGAAGTTTGCTGGGAGACAGTGTCATGAGCCGTGTTGGGTCTAGTGTCTTTTGACTCAGTAAAATAAAAACTTATAATTGTCTGTGGTTGTATTTCCTGCCAAGACACAGATGAAGGTAGGGAGGGTTGAGGACTGTATAGTCTCTGAGGTTTCATATATGATGTAGGAGGGTCATCTGTCAATGTGTTACTTTCATTGGTTAATAAATAGACTACCTTGGCTTTTGATAGGACACCAGCTTAGATAGGTGGAGTAGACAGAACATAATGTTGGGAGAAAGAAAGCAGAGTCAGTCAGACACCATGTTTCTCCTGCCCAAGATGGACGTGGGTTAGAATCCTCCCTGTAAGCCAGGATGTCGTGGTGGCAAACAGATTATTAGATATTGGTTAAAGTAAGAGGTGAGAATTAGCCAATAAGAAGCTACAGATAATGGGCCAGGCAGTGTTTAAATGAATACAGTTTCCATGTAATTATTTCAGGTAAAGCTAGCTGGGAACCAGGGAGCCAGGTTGTGGGACGCAGCCCTCTGTCCCCTTTTTTCATCACATATAGTTGAGTCTTAGGATGAACAGGTGGAAAGAGGCTATCTGGCAACTATCTCAGGCCATAAGATTGTAGATCGACTCCATGATTTGTGTACTAATCACTCTAAGCTTTGTCCCTTTTATTTGTGTCTATCTGATCTAGATTTTCCATAATATAAGAGTTCTGGTTCTCCTAAAAAAATCACTTTGGCATTGGGAGAAATGGATGGTGATCTTACCATCTTTCTTTAACTACTATAGTAACTGTCTGTTCTGTGAAATCTTGTTCACTACTTTGTCAACTTGGGAAATAAGTAATGTTGTCACAGAGAGATCAGATAAATCATCCGATTCTTCTAACACATAAGTTAGATCAACATTTCTTAACCTGAGGCTGTGACCACCTTTACTTACATGAATAGGTTCTCTAGGTCAAGTCTACTCAATCATTCTCTGAAAAGACAGAAATGTCTAAAAATTTATACTCATATATTCTGCATATCAAATATTAACATTATGACTCATCACAATAGCAAAATTACAATTATAACATAGCAAAAAAGAAATTTTATATTTGGGTGTCACCATAGCATGAAGAACTGTGTTAAAAGGTCACAACAATAGGATGGTTGATAAATATTATAATATTATAGTAGACAGATAGACAGACAGGAAGATAGAGATAAGTATGAGCTCTGTGATCTGCATGGTGTTACGGTTTCATTCATAATCTTTGTATTTCCACAAATTTGCTTCCCTGAGTTAATAGTTGCTACTTGTGTGAGGCTATGAGAAAGGTTCTAGAAAAGTGTGTCACTAAGTAAAGTGTTTCCTGGAAAAGAAGCATAAAGATCTGAGTTTTATTCCCAGAATCCACAAAACAACAACAACAACAAAAAATGGGTATGATAGTATGATTTTTTTCATAGAGAAGTGAAGACAAGCAGTTTCTTGGTGGTCATTGACCAGTCAACTGAACTTTTCTGTTGTGTCCCAGGTCTTATTGAAAGACTTTTCAAAAGAAAAATAAATAAAATTAAATAAAAGGAACCTAAATAAAATGGAAGGAACCTAAGGAATGACACCCAAGGCTAACTTCTGGCATACACATAAACAGGGACACAGTTAGACACACACATGCACACACATCCATACACACACTTTCAGATACATACACATACATGCACACATGCATATTTATACACATATACATATACATGTACATACTCAAATACATACATACACACACATAAAATAACAATAGGTGTAGTTGTGTTTTTATGCTAGAGAGAAAAGACAAGGTAGGGACCTTATCTTTTATTTTACTGATATTTCAAATGAGATTCTAATTAAATTGTCTACAATAAATATACTAAAACTATTCTACACGTATATTTGTAAAATACAAGTGAAAAAAATTATATCTAATTCTCCATGATTGACTCCCTAGGTCAAGTCTACACAATAATTCTCTGAAAAGAGAGAAATGTCCACAATTTATATTCTTAAATGTAACAGTCAGTAGCTCTATTTAGATACTGAACAATGAAATGATCTGCTGTAACTGAAGTACTGATTTATTGTTAAGGTATTTGAATTGCTGAATATGCCCTGCTGCTATTTATATTAACTGTCATAAAAGTCATAATTTCTTAGATACAATCCTTTAACCTAGAGCAGAATGTAGATGTTATCTTTGTAGTTTAGCCTGAATGGCTACACATACTTTATCAATGTACTGACTAAACAAAATAAGGTAAAGGTACTGGTGAAATGTGTGTTTGCTTGCTTCCATCACAAAGTTTCCCAAAATGAGTATATTCAAACATTACAGAGGTAAAAGCCATGATGTGGACACCCACTAAGACAGTTTATTTACCTGAGCTAAATGGGAGGTTACTAACTCCAGGCAAACTGGGAAGGAACAAGCATAGGACCAAACTAGAGGGTTTGATTATGGGTGTAGACTGAGGGGGCCACTGGAAGTGGCACAAGAATTTACCCCTACTGCTTGTATTGGTTTTTTGGAACCCATTTTCTTTTGATGGATACCTTGCCCAACATAGATATAGTAGGGAGGGACTTGCTTGGAACTTCCCCAAATCAATGTGCCTTACCCTTTCTGAGGAGAAGATGGGAGGTAGAATGGAGAGTAATTGGAGAGAATGGGAGGAGATGAGGGAGTGGGAACTGAGATTGGTATGTAAAATGAAAAAAGATAGGTTTTTAACTAAAGAAAATAAAAGAGACATTACAGACTTATTTTCTCATGGCTCTGGAGGCCAGATGTCTAGGAAAAATTGTGGACAGGTTTTTTTGTTTGTTTGTTTTTGCACTATAACTTTAGATTTCAGACTTATCCCTATTTATTTTAAAATAAGATTTAGTTTTAGTTTATTTATGAGTATGGATACCTGCAGAGGCCAAACATAGTGTTAACTCTCCTAGAGCTGGTATTGTAGGAGGTTCTGAGCCACTATATGTGGGTACTGGGAATTGAACTCGGTTCTCTGACAGCAGTGCATTTCCTTATCTACTAAGCCTTCACTCTGTACTTCTCCCTACATGTTTTTCTTTAATCTTACTGTGTGTATGCTAATTAACTTGCCTGATAATGTCACCCTCCAAATTCGCTTAGGGTCATTTAAAATAAATTTCTTTTCACTATAATAACCTTTGCTAAAGGCACTAAATTCAGATACTGTAAGAGTAAAAAAAAAATGAATTTTGAGAAGATACAGTTTTGTTCATTAAACCACCTGAGTCATTTAGGAATTTTTACACAGCACAAGCATTTCCAATTTGGCTGACAGGATAAACCTTGCTTCAGTTACCTGCTCCAGTATAGAAGGAAGTCTTCTTTTTTCCCCCAAGCTGGAGAGGTGGGAATCAGTCTTCCATCATTCTCTTAATAGGGATGTCTCTAGAATGCAAATGTTTCTTAGATTATTAAATAGTAACATTCATTCACTATGTAAATCAGTAAATTTTCTTAGGCTTAGAATCAGAACTTGTATTCTTTTGTTTCTGCCCACTGATCTTTGGCCACGAAGATAAAGAAAAAGATTAAAGGAGTAAATGGTGATGTGATGCAGAGTACTGGGTTCATAATGTTGAGATAGGATGAATATCAGTTTAGAGCAAGATAAACATTTGGGATGCCTCCTGTAACTGACCCATCAGGTTTCCCATCCTGTAAATTGAGCATAATCAAATGAAAAGGCAATTCCCTTTACCAAAGGGAAAGAAAAGTTAGTGCATACAGCTAAAACCCATGTATCTGCAATATTTATAGTGACTGGAATGAAATTAAAGAGGTTATGGAGGAGTTTCTTTGAAAGAATTAACAGAAAAGATATTCATCTTACAATGCTTATTTTGTCACAGAAGAACTAACATAATTAGTGAAAGCCAATTATTGGAGGCAAAACAAAATTATTTTATTAGGTGTTTTAGTTGGGTTCTGGTTTAGTTTCATCATTATTGAAAGTAAGGGCAGCACATTAATGTTTACTGAGAGATGTATTTAGATAACTTTAGTTTTAAATTATTCTGTAGAATTGAAGACAAATGCCTTGTTATTTTACATTAAAGAAAGTAGCTACAATTGAAGTGTTTTGTAACCATGTATATTCCTAGTCTTCATGAATTGGAGAGCACAGGAGATTTGCATAATACTATACTTAAGATTCCTTCTTATGCCTATGTTTGTTTTTCATTAAATATGTAAGATCCTCTAAAACCCAACATGCTGCAGTCTGAATTACAAATTTTCATTTTTTATTCCAAAGGTGCACACAGGTAAGCATGTTCCCCTAGAGAAGTACTGAATTCAGTCACTAGTGAATCAAAAAAACTTGCATTGTTACTACTTAACTATTACTTAGGTATCAGTATTGTCCAAAATTCAGTGTGCATTACTCATCATCTGTAACATAAGTTCCATTAGATTAGATAATGATATGCCATTGTGAATCTGTGAATTCTGTGAATTCTTTCACATCAAAGGCCTCATTGCCTATTTGATTTCAAGCCATGCATTGGACATATTATTATGAGATTTTTGAATTATTATGAATTTTGTCATTATTCTTATATATTTATGTTGCTTTCCTGTTGTTGAGACAAATTCCCATTTGATTTGATTGTACCCAATTTACAGAATGTATAGCCTTTTGTATCAATCAGTATAGCGGGCTCAATTTTTTGTCATTCTCATGATGCATACTAAGGTTAGGTTTTTCAGAATCACAAAACAATTTCTACAAGAAAATAAAGTGATTTTGTAAAAGTGATTTCTTAATTTTCTTAACAAATACCATTTACTGTTTCTGTGTATCCCTGACTCTCTCCATTTCTCTTTCTGTCTCTCTGTCTCTGCCATGTCTTTGTTGCTATCTATGTGTGTGTATGTGCATGTGAATATGTACTCACACACAGACATCTGTGTATGTAATCAATATTAGTCTAAAATTATCATTTATCACAGTTTCACATGGTTTCATTTTAACTTCAAAAATGTATAATTGACTTCATAATTACTTTAACACTCTCTGTGGATAATGTAATAACTGAATTCCATCCTCAGAATGCTTGGTTTCTTGACTATTTTAACAAAGAACAGTATTTGATACCACTTTAGGTGATCACCTACCTACTCAAGACTGGACACTCAGCAGGGGTGCTTAAGAGACTACAGTGTTTGGCTGAACCAATGTCCCTATGACCTCCATTGCTGTTGTAGCTTCTTTTACAGTGTGTCTTAGTGACTGCTCAGTCATTGCAGTGACTGCTGTTCTGCCAGCTCTGCCATGCAGCTGTCCCTGGTGCCTCCTTGCTCTATCTATTCCTTTTTTGGTGTTTTTTGATTAGCTGGTATTACTGCAAGTATTCAAGGGAAGATCACTCTAGAAAACACATTTTTGAGATCTAGCCTTGGACCACCAAAGAAGAAAGTATGGGTAGTGGCTCCCAGCTGATTCATTAAATGAGCCTGGGCATCTGTTGAGTTTGAACACTAACAGCCATTTGTCTGAACCAGTCACAGCTTTGTTTCTTCACAACAGTCACAGTAGTCTCTTTTCTAGACCCCCAGAGGAAGTGTTTCCCTTATTGAAAGGATGGTAATGGTTTTAGAAACACCTGGATTTTATCTGAGCTTGCTAGAAGAATGTTCGCTGCAAAGTTTTCAGGCAGCCGATGCTGAGGCTCTACCTTCTCTAGCCAGGCAACCAGATGCAATCTTTCGTGGTTGAGTTAAGGTATTCATAGACCTGTCAAGATGACAGTGCACTAGGTGCAAAGGATGATGGCTCTTTTGGTCAAGGAAACCTAGGTAGCAATGGGGAATCAAAAGGGACTATAATTTCCCATCTCCAACATGTTAGCTTATTTGCATGAAGTGAAAATCAAAGGAATGCTTACTATACAAATTGAAAGAACATAGCATTAATAGCAATTGCTATTTTAAAAAACCTTAATCATGTTTAATACCTGCCCAGTGTCTCGGGGACAATCATACTAATTCAGAAAACTAGCCTAAGGGGCCATATTCTGTTTGAAGTCTTCCTAAGGTTTGATTAGTACCTTGTGAATTAGTTGCACAGAAAGAGATCCATAAAAAGCTAGATATTACAAAATGCTTCTGTACGTTTCTTGTTACTTTTAACTTACAAAAGAAAGTAGTCTACCATCAGGTTTATAAGATATTATCATTTGAAAAGATGCTTTAATAAAGGTCATAAAGTGACAGTAGCTGAAGATGCAACGTCTATGAAACAAAGAAATAATGACACAGCAAATGGAAGTTGAAACTGTTCGTATTCAAATGACAGCCAATGGATATAGTTGAACTTTGGAGAAAAAAACAAAAAGAGAGTGCTGATGAGGAGAAAAAGTAATATAGAAAATTGAAGGAGAAAGAAGAAAGCAAAAAGGAGAAATATAGGACCAAGCGAAAATATAGAAAAAAAAAGAAGAGGGAAGAGGAGAGAGAATTTAGGCTACATAATTAAATATTAAGTCATGAGCACACATTTGCTATGACACAGCAAGATATTCTGGTGTCTGATGTCTTGGCTTTATGGTTGTAATGGATTTTTCTACCACTTCATTTGTTGGTGGTAAAAGAAGCTAACTGATAGTGTCTCTGAAACTTCAGTTATCTTCTTTTGTACTCAATGATACCCCCAAGCTAAAATTCCCATGAAAACAATGTGTTCAGTCAAGACAACAAATATAGCTTAATTCGGTAAAAATAACTCTTTAATGCCATTGTTTGAGTATGTATCATGTTTTATCAACATTACTGAACAAATGTGAACTTAAAAAGAATGACATCACCGTACATGTCAGTGTGGATAGGAAAAAGCCTGTAAGTCTTCAAACTCCAGAAAGGGCTATAGACAATAAGAGAAACAATGAATAAATGGGACCTACTGAAACTGAGAAGCTTCTGTAAAGTAAAGGACACTGTCAGTAAGACAAAACGGTTACCTTCCGACTGGGAGAAGATTTTCACAAACCCCTCATCAAACAAAGGTCTGATCTCCAAAATATACAAAGAACTCAAGAAACTAGACACTAAAACTCTAATTAACCCAATTAAAAAATGGGGTACTGAACTGAACAGAGAATTCACAACAGATGAACTTCGAATGGCCAGAAGACACTTAAGGTCATGCTCAACCTCCTTAGCGATCAGGGAAATGCAAATCAAAACCACTTTGAGATACCATCTTACACCTGTCAGAATAGCTAAACTCAAAAACACCACTGATAGCCTATGCTGGAGAGGATGTGGAGTGAGGGGAACACTCATCCATTGTTGGTGGGAATGCAAACTTGTGCAGCCACTGTGGAAATCAGTGTGGCGGTTTCTCAGTAAACTGGGAATCAATCTCCCTCAGGGCCCAGCAATTCCACTCTTGGGAATATACCCAAGAGATGCCCTATCATACTACATAAGTATTTGTTCAACTATGTTCATAGCTGCACTATTTGTAATAGCCAGAACATGGAAACAACCTAGGTGCCCCTCAATAGAAGAATGGTTAAAAAAAAGTGTGGAATATATACATTAGAGTTTTACTCAGCGATAAAAAACAATGACATCTTGAATTTTGCATGCAAACGGGTGGAAATAGAAAATGCTTTACTGAGTGAGGTAACCCAGACCCAAAAAGAGGAATATGGTATGTACTCACTCAGTAGTGGATTCTAGCCATAGTTACACGCCTTTGAGCCTATAATTCGTGATCCTAGAGAAGCTAAATAAGAAGGTGAACATGAAGAAAATCTTATAGTTATCCTCCTGGACATTAGAAGTAGGCAAGATTGCCAGGCAAACTTGGGTGCACGGGGTCGGGGGGTGGTGGAAGTAAGGGGAGATAGTTCGGGAGAGGGGAGAAGGGGAGGATTGGGGATGGCTTGGGGGAATGGGAGGGGGGAGGGAGGAAGGATGGTTATGGGAGCAGGGAAGTTTATATCTCAACTAAGGGAGCCATTTTAGGGTTTGCAAGAGACTTGATTCTGGAGGGGTTCCCAGGCCCAAGGAGAGGTCCCCAGATTGTACTCTGGGCAGCAGAGGAGAGGGTGCCTGAACTGGCCTTGGCCCATAACCATACTGATGAATATTTTGCATGTCACCACAGAACCTTCATATGGTGATGGATGGAGATAGAGACAGAGACACATATTGGAACACTGGACTTAACTCCCTAGGTCCAAATGAGAAACAGAGGGAGGGAGATCGTGAGCAAGGAAAGCAAAATGAGAGGGGGCCTTCATCCAACAATGGATGGAGATAGAGATGGAGACCCACATTGGAGCACTGGAAGTCAGGACCGCGAAGGGTGCATTCACCCACTTATACAAGGGGACTGATCGAATGAGAGCTCACCAAGGCCAGCTGGACTGGGACTGAACGAGCATGTGATCAAACCGGATTCTCTGAATGTGGCTGACATGGGTGCTGACTGAGCCCCCAAGGTCCAAATGAGGACTGAGAAGCCATTGACAATGGCACTGGGTCTTGTTTATTCTGCATGGACTGGCTTTTTGGGATCCTGGCCTGTTTGGATGCTCACCTTCCTGGACCTGGAGGGAGGGGGGAGGAACTTGAACTATCCACAGGGCAGGAAACCCTAACTGCTCTTGGGAATGGTGAGGGAGGAGGAATGGGAGTGGGGGGAGCGGGAGGGTATTGGGAGGAGGGGAGGAAGTGAAAAGAGTGTGTTCGGATACTTGAATAAACAAGTCTAATGGGGAAAAAATGGGCTATAGGTAATTGGGAACATCTAGGAATGGGAAAGTGGTCTTTAACAGGGAAGAATATAACCATTGGTATTTTAGTGAGTTCAGTGTCAAATAACCATGAAAACATGCATATAAATAGCATCATATAGACCAAACAAATTATATTTAAAATATATGAATAGGTATATTTAGGGATATATACATATGTTCATGCAATATCAATTAATTAAGAGACTATGATTTTGAAAGAATTCAGGGACAGGTACATGAGAGTGTATTGAAGAAGGAAAGCAAAGAATTGTTAAATTATAAAATCAAAAAAGAAATGGAAATTAATTTAGAAAATAAAATACAATAGTATTAAAAATCATCATATAAAACAATTTGACATTTGTATTATTATTTACATTGCAAACATGTATGTGTGTATCTTGGCAGAGGCTGCTTGTTCATTTCCCAGCTTCTCCTACCCAAAATAACCCCACTAAAACTATAATATTTGCAACACTTCTTGGCCTACTAGCTAATGCATATTTCTAGCTAGCTCTTACATCTTAAATTAACCCATTTCTATTAATCTGTATATCGCCACATGGTTGTGGCCTACCAGAAAGTTTCCTTCTGGCATCTGGCATCTGTCTCCTGCTGTGGCTACATGGCTTCTTACTGACTCTGCCTACTCTCTCTCTACATCACTGTTTGAATTTCCCACCTGGTTTATGCTGCAGGAGCTCCTTCAGCTCCTTCAGCCAATAGCCTTTAAGATATCAGTCCACTTGGGCGTGGTCTCCTTTGCTGTTAAAAAGCAGTGGCAGCCCTGCTCTCTCTCTCTCTGTCTCTCTGTCTCTCTGTCTCTCTCTCTCTCTCTCTTTCTTGCTTCTGGATGTGGTTCCACTTCCATCTACTAGACTCTGTTCCTGGTCACTCAGAGGGCTGTTGTCTAGGACAGTAATCTGTAAGTTTTTTTCCTTAATTAAATAATCCTTTTATTAAACATAATTCCAAACTGGTGTGGGGTTGTTTTATGACTTATGTCTACAGCTTTCCTCTGTTATGCCATTGGCTGAAGGCAGTTTTATTCATTAACCAATAAAAGCAACATATGTGCAGAAGGACTTCCCATACCATGTGTATGTGTGTGTTTGTGTGTGTGTTATGAAGCCAGAGAATGATGTTAGGTATGCCACTCTAATTCTCCTTAAATTTAAATCTGGAAAATGGGGTCTCTGACTGAACCTGACGCTAGAAAACAGTCAATAGACTCAGGTATTCTCCTGTCTCTCTGACCCACAGTGTTGGGATTACACGTGTGCTTGAACATTTTTCAAAATTTTGTGTGGGTATAGAACACTGAACTCAGGTTCTTTTTATTTATTTATTTTGTGTTTTTTGAGACGGGGCTTCTCTGTGTAGTCCTGGCAAGTCCTGAAACTTACTTTGTAGATCTGGTTGGCCTTAAAGTCAGAGATCTATCTGTTTTTGCCTCTTGAGTTCTAGGATTAAGAACATATGCAACCAATGATTCCTGTTTTCATAGCAAGCAGCCTTTCTCAGTAAGATATTTCTCTGACCCTAATCAATACATTCTTGGAAGCCTGTTTCACTACTGCCATTAGGATGTAGTCAAAAAAGAAAATGAGAAGGACTGGTAAGGATTAGAAAAAAATGAAGCCCGATGTACAGCTACTGGAAATGTGAAATAGTAGAGTCCCTATGAAAAAGAGTATAAAAGCTTCATGCTTTATTAATCATAGAAGTTCTCTATAACCAGACTGTCAAAATGGATCAGCAAGCAATTACAGATGCCCCATGAATCTGATAAACTGATATCAGTTCTGAAACCTGTGGTGAAAGGATAAAGCCAACATCTGAGTATTTCTCTCTGACTTCCACAGGTGCAAAATGGCACATATATACATATTATATTACATACACATGCATGTGTATATTAAATACAAATCCACATAGACATATATATGCACACACTTATAAATATTAAAAATAAAAGCACACATACTTCTGAAACTCTGTGTTTGTACCTCTATTTATTAAAAACAGGAACTTGAAGAGGTGTTTATATATACATGTCCATAGATAGCATTACTACTAAGCACCAAGGAGTGGTAGCAACTCATTTGTGTACTAGCATATGAATGGACAATCAAAACATGATTGATATTCACAATAGAAAGTTATTCATCTTGGAAAAAGTATATTCTGACACGTGTTACAAAATATGTGAATCTTGACAACACTGTGCTAACTGACAAAAGACTTTCACAGCAGGGCCATTTTAAGCTGTTTATGTGGTATATGCTACCTCAGTACAAATTCAAATTCATATAACCAAAGGAAAATAAAGGACAGAGATATGGGTGGCAGGGACTAGTAGGAGGAAAGAATTGACACACTTGCTCTAGAAATTCAAGATCATGGGACTGCAGAGATGAATCAAGTATTTGAGAATGCGTATTTCTCTTGGGTAGAAACCACGTTCAGTTAACAGCACCTACATAGAACCAACATGTTGGAACTATAGTTCCAGGAAATCTGACACCCTTTTACCAACTCTGAAGACATCTGCACTCAAATAATAAGAGCAATTTTAAAAAAATTAGATTATTTCTAGAAGTCAAAATATTTGCAGGACACTGTTAATGTACTCACTATCACTTACCTGATTTTTAACAATAATTAATGTGATAAATATTATGGTACATATATTTTTCCACAATTTTCTTTCAAAATATAAGATTGGGAGACTTATTGTTGCATGGATTAGTGACTAATGCAGAGAAGCATTACTGTACAAAGTGCTCAGAATAAGCAAAGACAAAACTTATATTTCAATCTCTCCCAGCCAAGGCTTAAGGAACATCCAGGAAATGGCAAGAATGGAAAAAACAGAAGATGTAGATGAATGCAGTGAAATGCTGTCCTCGGGACTCGACAATGCACATATACATAGAACGCACAGCATCTGGAGTTACATGCAAAATATTAATTCATGTAAAAATTTCAACATGGAATAGGGAGAAGTTCATGAGTTTCCACCAGTGGTATGGGAAGTCCTTCGGTATATATCTTGCTTTTATTGGTTAATAAAGAAGCTGCTTAACATAATATATCCAGAAAGAGAGAGAGAGAGAGAGAGAGAGAGAGAGAGAGAGAGAGAGAGAGAGAGAGAGTCAGGGAAAAGCCATGCAGCCACCACCAGAGACAGATGCCTCTGCTGAAGCCTGCAGAAAATTTGTCAGAAGGCCAATGCCTCAGGTGAAGGACAGATTAATGGAGATGGTTTAGTTTAGGATATAAGAGCTATTTGAAAAAACATTAAAGTTATTGGCCAAACAGTATTGCAAATAATTTAGTTTCTGAGTGATCATTTCAGTAGTCTGAGTGGTGGGAAACGAACGAGCAGTCTCACACAACACACCAGTTTCTGATGGCTGCTTTAGGAAGGTGAGTCACTTTAACAGCAGAGCCACTGGTAAGGTCTCCTCGACACAGTGAATGATGCCACCTCTTTGCACATTTGACTGGCATATTGGACCCTGTGAGGATTAACATAAATAATAATTAATTGTAGAAGAATGGTATAAAGTTTGGAGGGCAATGTAATGAGAGGTTCAAAGGGGAGAAGGAAACTAAAACTTGGAGGTGTGAACATGATTGAGATCCATTTTATACATTAATGAAAATATCAAAGACTACTTTTGCTTCAGAGTGTAGAAATAAGCCATGACTGTAAAAATACTAGATCAGGGTTCCAGGACAGCAAGAACTGTTACATGGGACACTCTGTCTCTAAAGAAGAAAGAGAAGGAGAAGAAGCAGCAGCTAGATCATAGGCTAAATAGTTTCCCTAGTTTGAATTTATAGCTTCCTCTAAGATCTATAAAGTAATTGTTTGCCCTAATTGTTAGAATGACATTTTAAATAACTACTAAAAGTGTTTCACTGGTTGAAGGCTATTTTACCCATTTGTGCTGCATATTATGCTATCAAACACTATTTCTAAGAAAAGCCAAAGCCAATTTATGACAATATTTAGCAACAGACTGACATATCTATTTGTGGGTATGTCTTTTGGGGTTAATAATGCATAGATGTTAAAGATCAGGCACTAGGATCATCGTCTGTGCACAGTCTGCAGATCCAGATGAAAGCACACATGTGTAACTTTGATCTTAACTGAGGGAGAAATGTCACACTGTTCAGAACCCAGCAACTCATTGGTTGAAATGTCACTTCCTCTGTGGAGGAAATGTACTTATTGCATTTATAATTCACAGACTATATGGAACCCGCAATGCTCTCAAGACAATACAACCAAGTTTTTAGTTAGAAATATATTATATACACTTATTATGATAATATATTTTTCATTTTCATTGTGCACCAGGACAATTGACCTATTTCTCCAAAAGTTTAAAGGGGAATTTTCCCTGCTTGTGTCTAATTAATAAAAGTTTCTATTTTCAAGTAAAACATTTTCTGAGGAAGAAGAATGAACTTTTTATGACTTATTCAGTGTAGACATACATCCAGTTGTCACTGAAATGAATTAAACTATGTATCAATAAAATCTTTATATATGTTTGGAATTTAATTGTTCATAAATAAAGGAATATTATAGACAGCATTAAGTGCACTCCTTAAATAAGAGGTCTTATTAAGATCTGTATTAGGTATCATAGGTCTATTCTTACAAGAAAAAAATTGTTTAAAATTGATTGATTTTTTCAACATATTTTAATGTGAATTAAACTTAATATAATATTAACAGTAAATTAAATATAATTCAGGAAAATGTTGAAACATTTCATTTTATTATATGTATGTGTTCCTCTGGGATTTATGTTGTTTATGTTCATGTGTGTATACATATGGTTATTATACCAAATTAGCCTACACACCTTATACAACCTATATTCCTCAATATTATACACTTTATATTTTGATATCGAAGCTCTCATTGTACCTAGAATATGACACTTTGGCCAGAGTAACTGGCCAGCAAGCCTTCTAAATATTCCTCTTTTTGCCTATGTTATTCTAGGATTATAGACACAAGCATATATATATATATATATATATATATATATATATATATATATATATATATATGTATGTATTCTTTATACTGTGGGCGAAATGAGCTTATAGCTTCACATTTCCACAGTGAACATTTCATCCATAGAGCCAGCTCCCTAACCCAACTGATATATTTTGAATGCAATTTGACTATTGGATTTACAAAGAAAAGTCACAGCTACAACAAGACACTGAATTTTTAGTTATTTATTAAATTAGAAATCTTTCAAAAAATAGACTTATAATACTGTGCTGTAGTTTTGAGAAGAATATGTGTATAACAGAAATTCTTTGTTATTTCTACTTATTCTTTCTTTGCCACTAGAACTCTGACTTTGATCAGTTCATAGCCGTAGGCCTGAATTGGATTTAAAACTAATCATTACACTCTCGTTCCTTTTGTCATTTGAGAACTCTCCCAGCCTGCCTTGCAACCACAGATGTCCAGCTGTGTGTGTTCTAACCACTGGTTTATAAAATTGGTATTCCAATGTGCTGCAAGTGTTACAAAGCTCTCAAAAAATAAGGGTAGGAGTGTTTTTAAAGGAGTTAGAGCAGAGGAGCAACTTTAATCCCTGTAGTTATGTTTCTGTTCACAAAACTTGTTAGTGGCAGGCAATGGTTCAGAGTGCTCAACAAGGAGTCTTTCTTGGATACTGAAAACACAGTGAGAAGCTATGCTGTGTTTGGTCAAAGAATAGTTGGAAATGAAGCAAAATCCTCAATATATGATGCTCACAAGGTTTGCATTTAAATAATTTTATCTAGTTTCATCATTTGTGTTTAATGAACCCTAAAGTGCAAATATGTTAACAAAAGTCTAGCAAACCTATCAGTGTATGTTAAAAACTCATGAATTAAGGTTTTATGGAATAAATTTTAATTTATATGGAACTTAATGCAAATATCTTGTGGCCACTTTGATTTTAAAATGCATACTTAAAACTGGATATATTTGTAGAAAAAAATAAAAAGTTTTCAATAGGACTACCATACTTGTTTAAGCTCTGTAAACAAGAAAATATGAGGTTTAATGGGTTACAACATGGATTTTAAAAGCATCATTATTAAAATGAACAAAAATCCTTAATAGAGATGGGATGACTGCTCAGTGAGCAAAGTGTTTGCCTTACAACCATGAAGCCTGGTGCTCCATAACCATGCTGCAATGTAGAGATACCACGTATGGAAGTGTGTTGTTATCCTAGCTATGCAGAGGTTTGTGATCAAGGAAACACTGTTGAACTTCTCTAACATCCACACACATGCTTAGACATATACATTGGCACCTGTATACACATTCATGGTCATGAAAATACATGTATACATACATTATCCCCCCTCACATAAACATTGATATATATATGTGAATATAAATATTGAATTGAATTCTTCTTGTACTTCTCCTTCCCTGTAATGTATTATTCTACAACAAAAGTCTTCAATGAAACAGAACTTTAAGCCAGTATCTTGAGATACTTAATTTTCTTTAACTTTTGAGATAAGAAGATAATTAAATTAATCCTTTCTTTTCCTTACTTTATGATCTCCCATTATTCTCTTCGTGAATTCTTTCAAACTCATTGCTTATTTTTTGAGGAATTCATAATTCATAAATGTCTATAATACATTCAAACACATATATCCTATATACAACCTTATCAGTAACTTTTAACCTGATATTTATTCCTGTAATGTATATTACAGGTAACAACTAACTTTATTTTTCCTTCTTTGTCAAACTATCTTTTAGTATGGGTTTTACATGTACATGTTCTTATAAATATCCTCTTACTGAGCTAAGACTGATAATATTTTGAAGATCAATTTTCATTTGACATTTCCTAGGTTTATATCTTATTAAATAAGATAGAAATTTAAATTTCATTTTTGATAAATGAGAAGCTCACTTCAATAGTTGGAGTCTACTTTGGATAACATTGAAATCAGATTAAGTATTAATATCAGATTAAAAATGAAAATAATTTGTGAAATTTCATCTCTTTTCTAAATAAGTGAATTAATAACTAAATACATCTAAAGTAATTTGCTGAGTATTTGTTTCAAGCTGTCCTAAATAGATTATAAGAACCTGTAGTCATTCCATTTACTATATTACATAAACTGAAAAAGCAGGATATTGATGAAACTTTTCAAATTACTTATTTATATGTTTATTTATATATGTATGTATATATTATGAATTTATTTAAGATCCTGACTGTAGCTTCTCTTCCCCCCTTTTCCTCCCAGTCCTCACACTTCAGTCAAGCTCTGTTCTCTTCCCCAATCCACATCCCTTACATTTCTGCTTTAAAAAGGGAGGATTTCTATGAGTGTCAAAAAATATGGCATATCAAATCTCAGTAAAACTAAGTACCTCTCCATGTTAAAGTTGGATAAGGGGACACAGTATGAGGAGCAGGGTTCCAAAAGTTAGTAAAAGAGTCAGAGACAGCCGTTGTCTCTAACAGTCCCATAAAATGACCATGCTTTACTAGAATCTTTTCTAAATACATCTTCATTCCTTTATTACTTAATAATATGAGATCACTTAAGAGCAACAAGGGCTCAGTTTAGTCCTATTTTGAACTCAAGTTGACTAGATGTTTTTGTTTCCCCAATGAATTTTTTCATATGCTAGAAAAATTTTGCTTCTTCATATTCATAGAATTTATGGGTATAAAATTTTTGTGGTGTGGTATGTTTCCTACTGTAACAAAAATTATAACCTTCCTACTATAGATGATAACGTGATCATTTGAAGAAATATCATGATGGCTGTCTTCTGTACAGTTTGGTATAGTTTACATGCCTTTTTGATAAATGGGGCCTGCCTTTAGAATAAAAAGATGCATTCAAACCTGATGACAAGATAAAATATTTTTGCAATCTCTGAACAGAGTATTTATGCGATGAGTTTGTAAGTAAACTGTGACAGAATTTTCAATCTTTTTTAACTTTGATAGGTGACGAAATTGGGGATCTGTTGTCAACCTTAACAGAAATCAACAAAATAGAAACAAAGAAAATAAGACAAAGAAACAATGAGACTAAGCTTTGTTCTTTGAGAAAATCAACAAAATCAACATTTTTTATTGAAATTAAACAAAATTCTAACATAATTCTAAAAGACTTAAGTTGGAGTTCTAACATAATTCTAAAACACAGAGAGAGAATATCCAAAATTAACAAAATCACAGATGAAAGGGGACATAACAACAGACATGAAAGAAATTCAGAGATTCATCATGTCAAACTTTGAAAGCCTGTACTCTACAAAATTGGAAAACTTAGAAGAAAAGGACCATTTTCTGGATAAATATCACAAAAAATTAAATCAAGACCAGATAATCAAATTGAATAGACCTATAACCACTAAAGAAATAGATACAGTCATCTAAAGTCTCCCAACCAAAAAAGCCCTGTACTAACTGGTTTCAGCACATAATTCTACAAGATTTCCCCCCAAAATTACCAATACTCCTTAAATTGTTCAACACAATGGAAATAGAAGGAACACTGCCAAACTCTTTTACAAGGCTCCAATTATCCTGATACAAAAACCACAAAAAGACATTACCAAGAAAGTGAATTTTAGACCAATCGACCTCATGAACACTGATGCAAAAATAGTCAATAAAATACTGGCAAACCAAATCCAAGAACACATAAAAAGTCATCCACCATGACCAAGTAGGCTTCATCCCAGAGATGCAGGGTTGGTTTAACATATGAAAATCTATCAACGTAATCCACCGAATTAAAAACAAAACTGAAAAAAAATGCATGATCATCTTATAAGATACTGAAAACCCCTTTGACAAATTACAACACAAATTTATAAAAAAGGTCTTGCAGAGATTAGAGATACAAGAAACATACCTAAACATAATAAAGGCAATATACAGTAAGCCAACAGTCAATATTAATCTAATTGAGAAAAACACAGTGATCACACTGAAATCAGAAGCAAGTCAAGCTTGTCCATTCTCTCCGTATTTATTTAATAAAGTACTTAAGGGTCTAGCTAGAGCAATAAGACAACAAAAGGAGATCAAGGGAATGCAATTAGGAAAAGAAATTAAACTCTATTTGCTGATGATAAAATAGTTTACATAAGTGACTCCAAAAATTCTACCAAGGAACACCAACAATTCATAAAAACCTTCAGTAATATAGCAAGATACAAGAATAACTCAAAAAATCAGTAGCCATCCTTTATACAGATGATATGTGGACTGAGAAATGAATCAGAGAAACATAACCTTTCACAATAGCTACAAATAACATGGAATATCTTGAGTAGCAATTCTAACCAAACACCTGAAAGATCTGTATAAAAAGAACTTTAAATCTTTGAAGAAAGAAATTGAAAAAGATGCCAGAAAATGGAAAGATCTCCCATCCTCTAGGGTAAGTAGAATTAACATAGTAAAATAGCTATCTTACCAAAAGCAATCTACAGATTCAAAACTTTCCAATAAATGAAAAGAAGAGCTACAATGGTGAAATAATATACAGGTGCTATCTTTTGCAGTAGCCACTGTTTTATTGGAAAATGTAGATAAGAAATATGAAAGGAGGACAGAGTAGTACAGAAGAGAAAAAGCTAAGCATGTTCAGGGAGTAAAATAGTTACTCCCCACCCCCAAAGTAAATGGTGAACATGATTTCTTTCCTTTCTCTTTTTTCTATTTTCTCTTGTAAAAAAAGTATACTGAGGATCAATATTGTTTTTCTCAGTGTGTGACTCTGGTGTGACTGATTAAGAGATACTAATATAGAACTATCTCAAAGAATGTCAGAATCAATTTGTGGAGCAAGAGGAAAATCAAGTAGAGTTGTGGTCTTCCCTCTCCTTCACAAGACTTGCAGAGGCAAATAGTGGAATACATGTGGAAAATTGTGGTCAATGCCCTAGGATAGTAATGAAGGAAAAAAAAAAAGTCATTCAGAAAGGCTGAGGATTTCGGAGAACTAAAACAGACAGTGCCTTCCATTCATGTCGCTGTACATACTTTTAATTTTTCACTAAACTAGTGAATACAAGTTTAGTGAGGTGTTATTTTCCCCAGTGCTATAATTGAGTAATGCTTTAATGTTGTTTTTATTTTAAATACTATTTCACTGAGTCATTGATCCCTGGATGAGATCACATTTGATCAGAAGACACTATGGTAGGTCTTCTGATAATCTCCCTACCCTGTGCACTAGAGAATAGTTATATAATACTCACCCGTGAATATCTCACAAACTTGAAAAATCAAATGAAAAAGGAGCAAAACCAGACATTAAAAAAAAGTTTGATAGAGGAAACCCTCACACGGGGTAGAGGACTGAATTTTCAGAAACCATAGAGTTGCTGAGTGATATACTCCTTTAAGGAATACCACAGACAAGGTCCTATAAACATGTCCCAACGAATTCATTTATTGACAGATTTAAACATCAGTAAAACCATTTCTTTAGTCTGTCATCAGTGCTCTGTGTTGGGTGAATAGGTGTTTGCTCACATCGTTCCAGAAAAAAAAAAAAATTAGATGATGTTAGTTATCTTTACATTGTAAATTAGCATTTCCTACTTGGTCTTGTCTGTGCAAGGAAAATATCTTCTCTCTCCACAACAAAAGAGACATCAACTATTGAAAACACCATCTTCAAAATGGTTACAAACCATAAAAAACTTGCAACAGAGGATGTCAGTATGTTGGCATTTGTGACCACAGCACAAGAGGTACCCACTGCCTGCCAACCACCTATTATTCCATTCACTCGCTTTAGAGGACAGACATATAGATATTTACATTTCCCCAAAGGTGCCTTGGAAACAGATGGCTGAAAATGGCCCTGTTTATTTCTCACTGTGTAGCATCCAATAACATTAGAATTAGGAAAAATTATGACTCAGATTTCTATGACAAATCTCTTCCACTATTCCATGTTTTAGCTTCCATATTATACTTAGGTCATTAAAAATCTTAAAAGGAAAAATGGTCACTCTTTTTCTGTCTTTCTCTATCTGTGTGTGTGTGTGTGTGTGTTTACATGCATTTTGCATATATATGAGATAAAATGAGCAAAGTTATGTGTCTTGGAGAGTTATCAAAAGTAATTGTTTTAGAAATTAAAGGCAATCCTCTTGAAGGTATTGTGCCAACAATGAATTAAATCTCCATTTTAAACCCTGGACATAGAAAACTTCCTGCAATTCACTAGACAAAAAACAGGGTATAAAAATATACACTACTCAACACACTTATTCTATTTTCCTATATATTTGCTTCAAATCATTTATTTTTGTTGTTCTTCATGTGTGTGCACAATTTAAAAATATGATGAAAATAATTCATAAATAAATTCTCCAGATTCTCTTAGTTCTCATAATAGTTTTTATGATTCCAACAAAAAACAATTAGCCTTCAAAGATAATTATAGAGTCACACTATTGTTTCAAAACTTTGGTTTTCTCTAACTGAATGATTGGCTTATTTGCACAGTTGTATGTTTTGGCGATGTTTGTTTCTTTTTGTTTTTAGTCTCATTTATTTTAATTTTCTTCCTGAATACCTATGAAATATTTTTGATTTGTCTTTGGAATTATGGTGAATATATATTTGAAACTCAACACTTTATTGGTGACTCTGTGACCTTATACAAATTTTTCTGCCTATATTACAGACTCAATGTATTTTCATATACATAATATCAAAATTTACCTCATTTTCTGTTATAACTGGGACTTCATGTCTTCTTAATTTATTTATTCCTTATTTTTTGCTATTACATCTTCAACTTACCACTTTATTTCTATTTGCCCTTATATTTCCTACATCATGTTCTGTGAATTCTCAGAAATTTGCAAGGATATGAAATTTATGTGCCTTGAGCCATCAAAGTAGAAAATAAATTCAAAATAATTAAAATTTCATACCAGTTAAATAGCTCAGCTGTTAAAGAAGCTTGCTACTGAAACTGACATGCTAGTTCCATCTTGGTGTCCCACACAGAGGAAAACAAAAACAGACTCCCATGACTTTGCCTCTGGCCTCCACATGTGCCCCATAGTATACATGTATGTGCACACATAGGGAAAGAAAAGATAAATTTAATGAAATATTTATTACATCATAAATTTTAATGATAAAATTTATTACATAATAAAAATATGATGGTTCATGGGAAATGGAGAGTCAAGTTTCTTTAAAGATGCCCTTAAGATATTGCCCATACTCCAGTAGGTATCACCACAGCAAGGTAAATATTTAGAGCACTTAGCAGACTCAGTGACTTAAGGAAAAACACAAGAAATTAAAAAGGAGTGGTGGTATATGGCATAGGGAATGTACTGGAAGGAATAGAATGGGGTGTATGTGACCAAATCCTACTATATGAATGTATGATATCTTCAAAACAAAAGAAATTGAAAGATCAAATAATTGAATGGTGTTTCTCTTTTTTTCTTTCTGTTGAACTAACTGACTATCTAATAATAAATCAATTTAAAATTTTTTTATAGAATGATCAAGAAAAGCATGTTTCATTATAATCATATCATTTATGAGTTTTGATATATCATTTCTTTGGGCAAAAAATGAGGCCAAATGTATTAATCACTTTTGGAATTAGCTCAAATAACTTATTTTTAAAAGGCAGGATGGTTTATTTCTTGAATTCTAAAGCATTCACTTAAATTCAATATGAAGGTGGTATAATCAATATAATTCCCTTTCTAAGGGAAATAAGGGAAAATAAATTTTCCACAATGATAAAGCAACTTTCAAACCTGGATATTTGTATATGAAATTCAAAGTTTGTCGTAGTCACAATCAATGAGGTTCCCTAAGCCTCTGTATATGCCCATTCAATGCCATCTCACCTAATAAAGTTCAGTTCTGTCAATCTGTGTTTAAGAATTCCTTAGCAACACCTTGCAAGTCTCCCAGAAAGACACAATCAGGCTAGTGACCACAGGTGACAATAATACACCATGTCCTGAAATCTTACCTTGACCTTGGCATTTCAGTTTTCAGTAGAAAGAGAGGCAGTCAGTCATGTCAACATCATTCACCTGGATATGGAGTGATTTAATGGAAAGTAACAAATTCATTAAAAGTCTTGATGGCTGTTCTAGAAGCCTTTTCTGAAATAGGTTTGATAAAGGCCTTTTAACAATAGACTCACAAAGTAAGTAGGACATGTGAGAGGAAAGAAAACATGCTGTAGGGGATGATTGATGGGGCAGCTCTGAACATTATCCTTGGGAAACTAGGGAAAGAGTGGACAAATCAGTAGACCCTGAAGTTCACAAACTAAAAAAGCTAAGACCTCTGTCTTTGCAAATTGGAGGTTACACGTTACTCAAACTTTATGATGCTGCAATATTCAGTTTCCTTGGGTCAATGGCAAAATTTTCCATACTTTCAGATTTTCCCTTTGGTAAGTTAGTGTGCTAATTCACATTATTCAGACTTCCATGGTAAATTTACCATAAAATTTGAATATATTATTTTGTCTTAATGTTTGCTTTTTGTTTTAAAGAGTGTTCAAAATATAGGAGATTAATATGAGAGAACAAATAACAGGCTACTGTTTTGCTATTGAAAATTATAGTAAAAATGTTTTTCAATGCATGTTAGAGTTGTAAAAGTAAACACAGCATATTAAAATTTCTGCATTAGAATTCAGTACAGTACTTTTTCTTAGTAATATATTCACAGTCATCGAATTTCCCACTTTATAATTTCAAGCACATTTTTATTCAATATGAGAGAATTGGTAAGAAGAGTCATTACAGTTTGATTTATACAACTGTGTTTGTATGTGTGTGTGTGTGTGTGTGTGTGTGTGTGTAGTATTTGGCTGCTTTGCTGCTATATGATAACAAGATAGTCAAATGGTGATGTCTTTCTGCAATGATCAATAAACTCATTTTCGTCAAGCATTGCTTTGGCAGTTGTTATGATTCAGCAATTAACAGAAGTTTAAATGAACGCCATGAATATCAAACACCTAATCATGGTGTCAATAAATATTCATTACTTTTTTCATTTCTAAAACAGTGTAATACACTCAAATAGAAATTGCCAAAACTGCTTGGAATAAATATCCAGTACAATTTGTTAAATTGCAGCAAAACTATCCAATGAGAATTTCATATATATATTGTTTATGTTCCTCTTCCTGCCCCATCTCCTCCACTTAATCCACTACTTCCCACCCAGCTTTATATCCTCACTGTTGTTAACCTTATTGAGTACAATTAGTGCTAGCTATATACTTTTGAGTCGGCATCCATTCACTGGAGCATGCTACAAAACAAAGAGAGTAAAACATAAAAGGTTTTCTTCAGATCTTGTATTACACTTGTAACAGACACATTTAAAAAATATCCAGTGATTCATCATATCTCAAAGAGGATTTCAAACATTTAATCTTTTCTGTAAAGGTCTTGGAATAATTTTAGATAATTAAACCACTGCTCTAAATCTAAGAGAAAGTACTCTTGTAATTTCATCCTTTTGGTGTAGTATATTTAAGAGGTTAACATGAAATGGTTTTAAGCCATGAATCCACAGGTTAACAAAATTTTGACTGTAACTTGAGTTCCTGTTTGACATTGAATCTGTTGTGTATCACACCATACAGTAATGGTAGCTAGACTTATACATTAAGTATTTACTTCAGTGAGATGCCTATGATACGTAATAATTCAAAATCAGTAGTGATCATTAAGTCTAAACTCCTGAGTATCTACATCAATGCCAAAACCACAAGAAAAATTTTATTTGCTTAATTTCTAAGTGTATTCAAATTTGAACAATAGATAATGGCAAGCTATAAGATATAAGACATTTAAATAAAAATATTGGGGGAAAGATGGAGGAAGAAGAAAGGAAGTTCATTTAATTTTGATTATAAGCAAACCAAATGTTAATACTAATTCTTTGATTTCATCCCCATCACTACCCACCAACAACATCAGCCTTGCTTATTTGGGAACACTCCAGACTCAAATCGAGGGATTCGGAAACAATAAGTACTTATCCTATAGACTATACTCTTTAAAACTTTCCCAGCTTTATAATGTACCAATCCTGTTATCTTTAATCAATGTAGATTATGGACTTTCTATTCCCTAGTTACTGTTATAAGATCTTACCTCATTTTCCAACTGCTGTTTGACCTTGCTTCTGGAAACTGTAGGAGCTTATATTAAAGCATATCCCCAGTCTCTCCAACACCTTTATCTTAAAAGGGTGTTGAATTTTGTCAAATGCTTTTTCAGCATCCAATGAAATGATCATATGCTCTGAATGTGGCTGACATGGGGGCTGACTGAGAAGCCATTGACAATGGCACTGGGTCTTGCTTCGTCTGCATGGACTGGCTTTTTGGGATCCTGGCCTGTTTGGGTGCTCACCTTCCTGGACCTGGAGGGACAGGGGAGGAACTTGGATTTCCCACAGGGCAGGAAACCCTGACTGCTCTTGGGAATGGTGAGGGAGGAGGAGAGGCAGTGGGGGGAGCGGGAGAGTATTGGGAGGAGGGGAGGAAGTGGAAATTCTTTAAATAAATGAATAAATAAGAAAAAAACAAAATAAAGCATAGAACTCTCTCTCTCTCTTTCTCTCTCTCTGTCTCTCTCATTTTTCAGTAGTTTCTTTAAAGTTTGGATAACTTATTTTTAAAGTGTTCTCCTATTTTTATGCTCATATATTACTTTTAAAAAGTGAAAGTGATCTTAACTACTTAAATTTATTGCTTTCAAAAGTTTTATCCTAATATAACTCAAACTTTTCCAACAAGATGAACAAATTTAAAACCAATAATAAATAGCAATCATAGTATTTTATTTAACAATAAGAAAAATATACAATTAATATAAAATATCACAAGAATGTTACTAATAATTGAGATGCCAGTGAAATGTGGCTAAATACTTTAGTTTTGATCTAAAGAAGTTCTAAAGATTATTACAATTATAAATATTCTTTAGTAACATTAGACACATGTAGGTGGTATGAGAATCTGGGACAGGAGATCCAACAACATCTCAAAGAAAAGATATGCTCTTACTTTGTAGACATTACAAGAAAGGCTCTCTGAATTTAAAATGTTAATGAAGATACAGCATTGATTTTCTGACCATAAATACATACTACCTTGAGCCTGGGTCAGAAGAATAGTAATCAATCCTGTCTTCCACCTACCATGGAACTACTATGTGTTACAGGTTTAGCAGCACTGTATAGGTGATAGATAGGATAGAAGACTGGAACTCGGGGAACCTCAGGCCTCTGATAAGGGTGAGTGGCAAAAATAATTTTGAGCCATTAATACCATTTTGTATAATGTTTTTCTGGTGGAAAACGAGACATAGTTTATTACAAAAACTGTAAAATAAGGCCAATTCTGCTTTAGGAACATAAGAAAATAATTCATTTTATGACAGTTGAGCTACTAGGTCAGAGAATGTAGTATCAATTTACTCAGAATGTCATGTCCACTGCATAAACAATTATAAACAATTACATCAGCATTTATAGTCACAGAAAAGAAAGTCACAGAGTCAATGTTTATTCAAATTTTCTCGGTGAAGTCACAAGTAGGCAGGCAAGTTACAGCAAATTGTAGAAATAGGTACAGTTTTAGATGTTGTCTGTATCACACACACACACACACACACACATATATATATATATATTTCTTTAGGGTTGATGTAACTCAAAGGTATCATATTTAGTCATACATTCCAATAGATGATTTATACAGCAATGAAAAGAATATTAATTTGAAGAGTCTGATTTTTGCCAAAGACACCACAGACAATTTTTTCTCCTGACCTAAAGTTTTTCTTGTCTCTTCAAACATGGGTTTCTGCTTAGTCAGTATCCTGTAGTCTATAATATCGTTTATATATACACAATTTCTCCAGAGAACTTTACTTGATTGGCTAAATCTGTGGTCCTTATGTTATGGCACAAAGTAAATTTTAATGTAAATAAATAAAATTATTTTGAAATATTTGAACTCAATAAAAATTTTAACAAGACATGCCATAGTATCTATAAATATATGAATTTTTTTGTAAATGGATGTGGGTGCCGGAAGTTGTTGCTTTAAGCCTCAATGTACATAAGATTTAGACAAAAAATGAAAGCAAAAGAAACATTGAAGTCTATCTACTTCAACTACTGTGGGTTTCCCTGTGGAAATGAATGTTAACTTTTCTAGAGGAGAAAGGGTTTTTATATATTATATTATATTATATTATATTATATTATATTATATTATATCTATGCATATATGCACATGTCTGGTATTGAGCTGTGAAATGAGAGTATGAGAGTATGGTAAACAATGAGAACAAAGTTTCTCTTTTAGAATTAGAGTTTATATAAAACCTAAAAATGACTAGAGTAAACTATATTTGAGAATAGTAGAGTTTGAAAAATCAGTAAATAGTATCAATATGCAACAGGTTATTATTAGGCCCCAGACTATAATCTTCATATAGAGATATGAAAATATTTATATATAAGTCATGTGATTGTATAAAACCTGTAATCCCACCACCTACATGAATGTATGAAGCAGAATCAACATGAGTTTGAGGTTATACTCTGAGGCCAGCATACTTTTTCCTCAAGAAAGAAATGTAAATGAAAGAATAAATAAATATTTCAAAAGAAGAAAAAGAAAAGAAAATTTTTAGATAAAATGCATGGTATTGGTGCTTTATTTCGTCTATTAATAGAAGAAAGTAAAAAATACCAAGAAGAACATGCAACCTTTTATAATGAAAACATTTGAGCAAGAAAGTATAAGACAAATAATCAAAATGAAAAAAAATATATAATCATGATTGTACTGTCTTCTATAGTATGGATAAGTGTCCCCAAAAGAGTCACTTATTAAAGTTTCCACCTGAAAACTGTGGCACCATTGGGAAGTAGTACAACCTTAAAGAGATAGAGAGTAGCTTCAAGCTTTCCACTTACATTAAGATGAGCTTTCATATTATTGGAGAACTAGTTAGTCCTCTCTGTTTCCCAGACACCATGAGGTAAATCAGCTTCCTCTGTCATGTACTCCAATTATTGTTACCTTGCTATAGACTCAAAGGCCATGGAGTTAGCCATTGTGAACTGATGTTTTTGGAACCATGAGTCAAAATAATCCTATCATTCTGAAAATGGTGATTTCATGTATTTTGACACAGTGAAAGAAAGCTGGGCAAGTCAACCCTTTAGACAAGCAAAGAGAAACTTATCTGTGATTTAGAATTCAAAATGACGTGTGCAGTTTGTCTGTCATTAATCCAGGAGACCAGCAATCTCCACTTAGTGTGAGATAAATTTAAGGACTTCCATTCAGAATCCAGGAAGGGAAGAAGAGAGCTAAATAGCTGCTACATTGGAGAAACCTCCATAGTTTCTCCGCTCTAGTTTTTAAGGCCACACGAATGGTCACCATTATGTTAAGGACATGTTTTTCTATGATAGTGCATTGAAATCTTCCTCCTTGAACAGAATCTCAGTTAAATTATGAAAAGTAAATAAGATAAAGCTCATGAAGGACATGACCATTGGACCTGAAAATATAGGATAATCAAAAGTCTGAGAACTGGAAATCACTTATCAGGAAACTAAGGAGACATGGTAATTGAATGTACTGGATTAGTCTGGTGGACTTCCGAAACAAAAATAACATGAGGTTACAGAGTGAGATGTGAGGAACTGTGAATTAATTACAAGATTTAATTAAAATATACAATTACCTGATTAATTATTTTCACCAATGGGCTGTACTAATATGCATTTTATGAGTAGAGTGTATATATTAGGAAGGTGGAAGTTTTCTAATAACCTTCACATTGTTCAAGTTTCAAACTTTTCTAAACAAATGTCCTTGTAATTTCATACAATGCTCAACATGATACATATACAACGTCATCTTTATATTTTACTACCCATCCTTTTCTCAGTCTCTCCAGTCAGTCTGTCTCCATAGTGAGCCCCATACAGGCTCAACTCACAGGGGTTTCTGAATAATTTTTTGACATGCGTTTGCTTGACTCGTATTATTAGTTCTCCCGTCTTTGTCAAAAATAACAAAATATATTTCTTTTTATAGAAAAAATTCTTATTATTATACACAAAATAAATACTCCCTTACATTTCATCTTGGGCATACCCATATTTATTGATCAATTTTACTATACCAAATAGAATTTATTAGAACTGGACATGTTATACCTTTATGTGTCTATTTATCTAAAGTGTGTTTGCTTCTGCTATGTAATAAGCAGCATGGAGCCAAGGATGACTGCTTATTCATCACTCTATGTATGCCAGACTTAAACATAACCTGCCAATGGATGACATTGTTCAGTCACTTAGTCTCATCAGCATGAGACTGATGAGTCCATATGAAATTTCTGTAGTTACCTATTTACGTAATATATGTAATATGCATATGTGAAATACTTCTTATATCAAAACTTGTTCCTCTTTTCTTTTTTACCTTTTATTCCAGTGTCATCCATTACATCTTGACCAGTGCTTCTTCTCATCTCACTCATCCCAGTTTCTTCCCGCACCTCCCCTCTCCATCCCAAGTATAACCACCAAACATGGCTTTAAAAGATCCTTTAAGGGCTGCTTCCTGGCACTCTGAGCCTGAGATGTGGGCTCAGCTGGGCAGGGGCAGTTCCTGTGCTTTGAGAGCCTGCCTAACAGGCAGGCCCTGAATCACCTCAGCCACATTCCTGGCCAGCAAGAGACAGTGATCTTCTAGCAGACATCCATTGGAGGAGGGATGAGGTTTCTCCTGGCCCAAGGGCTTCAGCTAGGAGGAATTCAGACTTTCCCCACCCCTCTCGAATTTCTGGTTGCCCTGCAGTGGTGGCTATACCCTGCAGAGCTCTCCCGAATCCCATCCCAGCCCTCATCCAGGTACACCTCCCTCACTTTCTCCCCTGCCCCTGGGGCCACAAGATCTCCCCAGAGCTGCTCCCTGGCACTCTGAGCCTGGGCTGTGGGCTCAGCCGGGCAGGGCAGTTCCTGTGCTTTGAGAGCCTGCCTAACAGGCAGGCCCTGAATCAGCTCAGCCACATTCCTGGCCAGCAAGAGACAGTGATCTTCTAGCAGACATCCATTGGAGGAGGGGTGAGGTTGCTCCTGGCCCGAGGGCTTCGGCTAGGAGGAATTCAGACTTTCCCCACCCCCCTCGACTTTCTGGTTGCCCTGCAGTGGTGGCTATACCCTGCGGAGCTCTCCCGAATCCTATTCCAGCCTTCATCCAGGTACAACTTCCTCTCTTCCCCCCTTCACCCTGGGGCCACAAGATCTCCCCAGAGCAGCTCCCTTGCGCGCTGGGCCTGGACTGTGAGTGCAACCTGGCAGGAGAAAGCGCATGTGTTTCAATAGACTGCCTGAGGGAAGGTAGACCTTCTGTCAGGGAAGTCCCTGCCCAACAAGGGAACCTGACCTGGTACCAGAAGATCCAATATAGAGCAGTTGAAGGAAAAGTAGGGCAGACGCCAAGGCAAGAACTCCTCCAACAATCTAAAAAAAACATGAAATCACCAGATCCCAACCACCCTACAATAGAAGGACTTGAACCACTTAATTCAGAAGAATTGGAAAAAAATGCCATGATGAAAGCAATAGAGTCCCTTAAACAGGATATGAATAATTCCCTTAAAGAACTGGATGAGAAGTACAACAAAAGGATTGAAGAAATGAGTAAAGAAATGGATGAGAAGTATAACAAAAAGTTTGAAGAAATGAGTAAATCCGTGAATGATACACTGGGAAACCAAGAAAAAACAATCAAACAGGTAATGGAAACAGTTCAAGAATTGAAAACTGAAATGGAGGCAATGAAGAAAACACAAACGGAGAACCGGCTGGATATGGAAAATCTAGGTAAACGAACATAGACTACAGAATCAAGCATAACCAATAGGATACAAGAGATGGAAGAACAAATCTCAGAGTCTGAAGATACCATAGAGAAAATAAATGCTCAGATCAAAGAAAACAGCAAATCCAACAAATTCTCATCACAAAACATTCAAGAAATCTGGGACACAATAAAAAAAACAAATCTAAGAATAATAGGGATTGAAGAAGGAGAAGAACTGCAGATCAAAGGCCCAGAAAATATATTCAACAAAATTATAGAAGAAAATTTTCCCAACCTAAAGAATGATATTCCTATGAAGGTTCAAGAAGCATACAGAACGCCGAATAAACTTGATGAAAAAAAAACATCCCCTTGCCATATAATAATCAAAACACAAAACATACAGATTAAAGAAAGAATATTAAGAGCTGCAAAGAAAAAAGGTCAAGTAACTTATAAAGGTAAACCTATCAGACTTACACCAGACTTCTCTATGGAAACCATGAAAGCCAGAAGGACCTGGATAGAGGTACTGCAGAAAATAAAAGACCATGGATGCAAACCCAGACTACTATACCCAGCCAAGCTATCATTCACTATCAATGGAGAAAACAAAATATTCCAGGATAAGAAGAAATTTAAACAATTCGTAGCCACAAACCTAGCCTTACAGAAAGTAATAGAAGGAAAATCAAAACCCAAGGAATCCAACATTGCCAACACTGCCTACAATAACTCAGATATCTAGAAATCCTTCACGAGCTTAACTCAAAGAAGGGACACATACAAACTCTATCAAACAAACAAACAAAAAATAATAATAACCAGAGTCAACAACCACTGGTAATTAATATTACTTAATATTAATGGACTCAATTCACCTATAAAAAGGCACAGACTAAGAGATTAGATATGAAAACAGGATCCAACATTCTGCTATTTACAAGAAACACACCTCAAACACAAAGACAGACATCTACTCAGAGTAAAGGGTTGGGAAAAGGTTTTTCAAGCAAACGGACCTAAGAAACAAGCATGTGTAGCCATTCTAATTTCCAATAAAATTGCCTTCAAACTAAAATCCATCAGAAGAGATGGAGACGGACATTTTATACTCATAACAGGAACAATTCACCAGGAGGAAGTCTTAATCCTGAATATCTATGCCTCTAATATAAAGCCTCCTACTTATGTAAAAGAAACACTTCTAGAACTCAAGGCAGTCATCAATCCACAGACACTAATAGTAGGAGACTTCAACACTCCTCTCTCACCAATGGACAGGTCAATCAGACAGAAACCTAGCAGAGAAATAAGAGAATTATTGGAGGTATTGAATCAAATGGACTTAAGAGATATCTATAGAACATTCCACCCAAATAGGAAAGAATATACCTACTTCTCTGCAGCTCATGGAACCTTCTCGAAAATTGACCACATACTGGGTAACAAAGGAAACTTCCACAGATACAAAAAAATATTAGTAACCACCTGTGTCTTGTCAGATCACCATGGATTAAAGTTAGAATTCAACAACAGTGCTACCCCCAGGAAGCCAACAAATTCATGGAAGTTGAACAATCAACTACTGAATCACCCCTGGGTCAAGGAAGAAAAAAGAAAGAAATTAAAGTCTTCCTTGAATTTAATGAAAATAAAGACACAACATACTCAAACCTATGGGACACTATGAAAGCAGTGCTAAGAGGAAAGTTCATAGCAATAGGTGCCCAAATAAAGAAAATGGAGAAAGCACACATTGGAGACTTAACAGCGCACTTGAAAGCCCTAGAAAAAAAAGAAGCTGATTCACCCAGGAGGAGTAGAAGACAGGAAATAATCAAACTGAGGGCTGAAATCAACAAAATAGAAACAGAGAAAACAATCCAAAGAATCAATGAATCAAAAAGCTGGTTCTTGGAGAAAATCAACAAGATTGACAAACCCCTATCCAAACTAATCAAACGGCAGAGAGAGAACTTGCAAATTAATAGGATCAGAAATGAAAAGGGGGACATAACCACAGACACAGAGGAAATTCAGAAAATCATTAGATCTTACTACGAAAGTTTATATGCCTCAAAGTTGGAAAATGTAAAAGAAATGGACATTTTTTTAGATAAGTACCATATACCAAAGTTGAACCAAGACCAGGTGAACAATCTAAATAGACCTGTCAGTCGTGAAGAATTAGAAGCTGTTATCAAAAATCTCCCTACCAAAAAAAGTCCTGAACCAGATGGTTTCAATGCAGAATTCTACCAGAACTTCCAGGAAGAGCTAATACCTATACTCCTTAATGCATCTCACAATATAGAAACAGGAGAATCATTGCCAAACTCTTTTTATGAAGCTACGGTTACTCTGATACCAAAACCACACAAAGACACAACCAAGAAAGAGAATTACAGACCAATCTCACTCATGAACATTGATACAAAAATACTCAATAAAATACTGGCAAATCGAATCCAAGAATATATTACAAAAATTATCCAATATGATCAAGTGAGCTTCATCCCAGATATGCAGGGCTGGTTCAACATACGCAAATCTATAATCCATCATATAAATAAACTGAAAGAAAAAAACCATATGATCATTTCATTGGATGCTGAAAAAGCATTTGAGAAAATTCAACACCCCTTTATGATAAGGGTGTTGGAGAGATTGGGTTTACGAGGATCATACCTGAATATTATAAAAGCAATATATAGCAAGCCGACAGCTAACATCAAATTGAATGGAGAGAAACTCAAAGCCTTTCCACTAAAATCAGGAACACAACAAGGCTGTCCACTCTCTCCATACCTCTTCAATATAGTGCTTGAAGTTCTAGCAATAGCAATAAGACAAATAAGGGGATCAAAGGGATTTGAATTGGAAAGGATGAAGTTAAACTTTCGTTATTTGCAGACGATATGATAGTGTACATAAGCGACCCCAAAAACTCTACCAAGAACTCCTACAGTTGATAAACACCTTTAGTAATGTGGCAGGATACAAGATCAACTCCAAAAAATCGGTTGCCCTCCTATACACAAAGGACAAAGAAGCAGAGAGGAAAATCAGAGAAACATCATCTTTCATGATAGCCACAAATAGCATAAAATATCTTGGGGTTACTCTAACCAAGAAAGTGAAAGACCTATTTGACAAGAACTTTAAGTCCTTGAAGAAAGAAATTGAGGAGGATACCAGAAAATGGAAAGACCTCCCCTGCTCTTGGATTGGGAGAATCAACATAGTAAAAATGGCAATTCTACCAAAAGCAATCTATAGATTCAATGCAATTCCCTTCAAAATCCCACCAAACTTCTTCACAGACCTTGAGAGAACAATAATCAAGTTTATATGGAAAAACAAAAAACCCAGGATAGCCAAAACAATCTTATACAATAAAGGAACTTCTGGAGGCATTACCATCCCTGACTTCAAACTCTATTACAGAGCAACAGTGTTGAAAACAGCTTGGTATTAGCATAACAACAGAGACGTCGACCTATGGAATCGAATAGAAGACCCGGGTATTAACCCACAAACTTATGAACACCTGATTTTTGACAAGGGAGCTAAAGGTATACAATGGAAGAAGGATAGCATCTTTAACAAATGGTGCTGGCATAACTGGATGTCAATCTGTAGAAAATGAAAATAGATGCATATATATCACCATGCTCAAAACTCAGGTCCAAATGGATTAAAGACATCAACATTAATCCGACCACTTTGAACCTGATAGAAGAGAAAGTGGGAAGTAGTCTACAAGATATAGGCACAGGAGACCACTTCCTAAGCAGAACCCTAGGAGTGCAGACAATAAGAGAAACAATGAATAAATGGGACCTACTGAAACTGAGAAGATTCTGTAAAGCAAAGGACACTGTCAGTAAGACAAAAAGGCTACCTTCCGACTGGGAGAAGATCTTCACAAACCCCTCATCAGACAAAGGTCTGATCTCCAAAATATACAAAGAACTCAAGAAACTAGACACTAAAACCCTAATTAACCCAATTAAAAAATGGGGTACTGATCTGAACAGAGAATTCACAACAGATGTACTTCGAATGGCCAAAAGGCACTTAAAGTCATGCTCAACCTCCTTAGCGTTCAGGGAAATGCAAATCAAAACAACATTGAGATACCATCTTACATCTGTCAGAATAGCTAAACTCAAAAACACCAATGATAGTCTATGCTTGAGAGGATGTGGAGTGAGGGGGAACACTGATCCACTGTTGGTGGGAATGCAAACTTGTGCAGTCACTGTGGAAATCAGTGTGACAGTTTCTCAGGAAACTGGGAGTCAACCTCCCTCAGGACCCAGCAATTCCACTCTTGGGAATATTCCCAAGAGATGCCCTATCACACTACAAAAGCATTTGTTCAACTATGTTCATAGCAGCACTATTCGTAATAGCCAGAACCTGGAAACAACCTAGGTGTCTCTCAATAGAAGAGTGGTTAAAAAAGGTGTGGAACATATACACATTAGAGTTTTACTCAGCGGTAAAAAACAATGACATCTTGAATTTTGCATGCAAATAGATGGAAATAGAAAACGCTTTACTGAGTGAGGTAAGCCAGACCCAAAAAGAGGAACACGGTATGTATTCACTCATAAGTGGATTCTAACCATAATTAAAGGTCTTTGAGCCTATTATTCGAGATCCTAGAGAAGCTAAATAAGAAGATGAACCTGATGAAGATTATTTAGTTATCCGCCAGGAGGTAAGAAATAGAGAAGAGTCCCAGGTAACCTCGGGTGCATGGGGGGGGGGGGGGCGTGGGAGGGTTGTTGGAAGGGGAGAGGGTTAGAGAGAAGTGAGTAGGGGAGGAATGGGGAAAGCTCGGTGGACCGGGATGGGGGGGAGGGAAGAAGGATTAATATGGGATCAGGGAAGAATATAATTCAACTAAGGGAGTCATTTTAGGGTTTACAGGAGACTTGATTATATATGGGATCCCAGGTCCAAGGAGAGATCCCCAGATTGTTCTCTGGACAGAGGTGAGGGTGCCTGAACCGGCCTTGGCCCATAACCATACTGATGAATATTTTGCTTATCACCATAGATCCTTCATCTGGCGATAGATGGCGATACAGACGGAGACCCACATTGGAGCACCGGACTGAGCCCTCCAAGGAGCAGAAGGACGAAGAAAATGAAAAAGGAAATAAGGACTGCGAGGGATGCTATCACCCACTGATACAAGGGGACGGATCTAATGAGAGCTTACTAAGGCCATTTCGACTGGGACTGAACGAGGACGTGGTACAACCAGATTCTCTGAATGTGGCTGGATTCTCTGAATGTGGCTGGCCTGGAGTCTTTCTGAAAAGCCATTGACAATGACACTGGGACTTGTTTCCTCTGCATATACTGGATTTTGGGAATCCAGTCTGTTTGGATACTCACCTTCCTGGACCTGGAGGGACGGGGGAGGAACTTGAACTTCCCACAGGGCAGGAAACCCTGACTGCACTTAGGGACGAAGAGGGAGGAGGAGAGGGAGTGGGGGGAGTGGAAGGGTTTTGGGAGGAGGGGCGGAAATGGAAACTTTTATAATTTAATAAAATTACTTTCTAAAAAAAATCCATTAAGACTGGATTCTCTTATATCATGGCTTAATGTAGTAACCAGGTAGAAATTAAGGAGTCCCAATAACACGCCAAAAGAGTAAGTGACACCCTCATTCCCATTTTGGGAGTCTCACAAAAACACCAAGATACACAACCATTAAGCATATGCAATGAACCTAGCTCAGCCCCACATAGGGTCTGTGTTTGTCACTTTAGTTTTTCTGAGCCTCTATGAGCTCTTCCAAATTTTTGTCTTAGCATTTATGTGTGAAAAAAACACAAACAACAGTATAAAAACTCTTTATCCCCAGGTTTGTCTTCCCAACTTAATAATTTTTTTTTGTTGTTGCTGTTGTTTTGACAATGCTGAAGGTTGAGTCCAGAGTTGTGACTATGCTTGTGCATGCTGTCTGAAAAGAAGATTTATAGCAAAACTTCCAATGCTAATTTTCTCCTTGATTATCTTTAATTTCCACGAATTTTGCACAGTTGAGGTTTGCATTTTATATCTGTACAGCACTTTATAGTACTTCCATTATGAAATCTGCATGAGGTATAATGCCACTTGCAGAACAATGTGGATCTCAATCTGGAATATGTAATGTTTAAGCCTGTGACTGAAGTGGAATATGCAGTTTAGCAAAATGTAGTAAAAATGTTCATGAGCTTGACAATAAAATCACAATAAAATATTATTGTCAAGCAGACTTTTAGGATTCATCTCAGAGGCATCTTGAGTGTATGCTAGAAAAGAAACGCTTTACTAATACCCAGTTCATGAACTCTACCTTGCACATACACAGGCAAAAAAGACAATTGGGTTACATATTAGCATGACAATTTGGATGTAATATAAAAGTCCTAGAGGATATGAGAAATGAGAAATAAAATAATGTGTTTCCTACTGAGTACTTAAATCTGTTTTAAACACCAAATGAACCCATCAAATTTCATTTAAATTTTTTCCAGCTGTAAAATGTTGGAGAAAAGCTGTGTTGCAGACTCATTGTTAGTCAGTGGACAGAATGAGATGTAAAACGGGTGACCCCGAAATGCTTGTTATTGGGATGCAGACCTGGGTGACATCTTGAATATTCTTTTACACAGTCTTTCCTTGTAACTAAAACTGCCACTGTGAACAAACAGAGCACTGACAACTTTGAACCATCATTTATATGCTTCATATAGATCAAAATCACCTCATATTTCCTGAACATCTGTCAGTGGTGAGGTTTCCACAGAAATTCACAACACTAATTTAGAGCTGCCCAGTTGCTGAGTGTTAAGTCTTGAATCTGACCTACTTGGTTTTTATGAAAATATAAGGCACTGGTGAATACTACTTTTTTAGGAAATATTAATGGAAAACCATGCACATTTCTTAAAAAATAGTATCAGTCAAGAATTATAAATAAAGTATGTACTCTATGGATAGAAAGTATGTATTTCTATGGAAAGAAATCTCTCAGAAGCTGTTTGAAAAGTTATGAGGTAGATGGGTTTCATTTAAAATATTAGCTGTTAACATACCCTTTGTGGTGGTTTGAATAGCGTGTCCCCCACAGACTCAAGAGCTCAAATGTTTGGCACATAGGGGTTGGTACTGTTAAGAGGTGAGGCCTTAAAAGAGTTATGATATTGTTGCAGAAAGTAAGTCACAATGGGGTGGGTTTTGAGGTCTCATACACTCAAGCTGTACCCAGTGTGACACATAGGTTTTCCTACTGTTGCCTATGAATCAAGGTTTAGAACTCTCAGTTCCTTCTCTAGCACCATGTCTGCCTGCATGCCGTCCACCATGATGATAACAGGCAAACTTCTGAACTGTAAGCAAGCCCCAACTAAGTCTCTTTATGGCAATAAAACCCTAATAAAGACACCCTTTTAATACATTTGAATAAAGGTCTATAATTACATAGAAAAGCATATAATAAATATAGATTCTCGGTACCTCTTACCCTAATTATATTTAGAATGTTCTCAAAAGAAGAAATTATCTAAATTTAGAAGAGTATTTCATATTAGCAGAAAACATTGTAGGCCTCAGTCCATCAAGAATAAACAAACAGACAGACAGATAGAAACATACACCATCTCTCATGTGTTTTTAATTTTCAAGTTTCATTGCTTATTGAGTTTATACGGCATCATAAATTATATGAAGGCTAATGATAGAAATTTGTGTTGTAAAATGAATAGTAGTTATTACAACTTCTTTTTTTCTTTTGTCTTTGTTCAAGACATTTTTCATAAACCTTTCAAAAATTGATTCTATTTAATATTCACATCGTTTATTTCAGATATTGTATTTAAAAATTCAGAATTCAACAGAAACAATGGGGCAGGTGAAATAACAGACAAAAATACAGTAAGTATTTGTTATAAATCAGAATAATGTATTCAAGAAGAAAAAAATGCTACAGGTCAGTAAGTTCAGCATTTGGAAGGCCCTGGCAGTTTGATGGAAAATGTGAGGCCAGCCTACACAGAGTACTCTAGGGTAGCATGAATCCCAAATACAATTCTCTGGTATTATCTTATTATGCTGCTTTTGTTTAAAGAGAGAGAGAGAGAGAGAGAGAGAGAGAGAGAGAGAGAGAGAGAGAGAGATCTAATGATCTAATCCTCTTACATACTTAGAGAAATGATTATGAGTTTCTTTGGCTGGAGAGATGGCTCAAAGAGTAAAAGTCCTGACTCTTCTTTCAGAGGACCTGAGTTCCGCTCCCAGAAACCACATGGCAGTTCACAATCATCTGTAGTGGGATCTGATGCTCTCTTCTGATATAAAGTCATACATGCAGATAGAGTACTTGTATGCATTAAATAAACAAATATGTGTGACTCAATAAAAAAACAGAACTTTAAGATAAGATTTTAGTTTTAGAAGTCTTATACCAACAATGACATTTCATGTTTGAATTTTTTTAAAAAAATATTTAAACTGATTTTATAAACACAATCATTTGTCTGCATGTATGTCTCTACAAAATTTTCATGCCTGTAGTCCATGGAGGCCAGAAAAGTGAATTAGATAGATCATATGGAACGGAATATGAGTTACATGTTCTACATAATGTAGAACATGAGTTACTACATTATGGGTGCTGGGAACAGAATTCAGTTCCTCTGAAGAGCAGCCAGTGCTTTGAAGCATTGAGACATCTTTCAAATCCCTCAGCACTGCACACTGGTGACGTTTTTTTTAGTTTAAAAAATTCAATTCTTATTGTATTAGATTTTCTTGAAATCATGAATTTACTTCTTAATTATATTTGGTAAGTTTGGAAAATTAAGTAGATGTGCTAGCATTCTTACTATCTTGATGCAGAAGAAGCATGTAACTCAGCAGGATACTCTAGTTCTCAATGAATACATAAAACTTTCATAATAAAAAATACATAATGATTTGATTTTTCAGATTTTAGAGCAATGACATTTTTTTATTCCCAGTGAAAAGTATTTTTAAAGGGATCACTTTTTTTAAAGATTTATTTTTAATTATGTGCAAATGTGGGTTTGTGTACATATTTGTATATTGCCACAATTGCCAGAAGAAAGCATTGAATTCCCTGGAAATAGATTAACAGACAACTGTGAGAAGCTCCCTATGTGTTCTGGAAGCCAGATTTGGGAAGGTTGTAAGAATAATTCTTGCTGTTAACCATTGAATAATCTCTCAGTCCTAAATGTATCACTTTCAAAAGTATATTTTTTGTTAAACAACAAAAAACAGGATCGAAGAAAGTTATAATACATAGTTGGTATCTTTGTATTATTTTAGGAAGATTAAAATTTTCTTGCAATTTTATTTAAATTGCCACAATTAATTCTATGTATTTTCGTAAAAGTTAAGAAAGAAATATCTCCTAAAACTCAATTTTAGTTGTAATTATTTTGAGAAACTATAAATTCTTAACTCTGTAATTTTTCTCTGATTCTACTCAATTACTGTAGAGCTAGGTCAGGATGCATAAAGTCAAGTATTTTCCCCTGTATTATAATTAATTTTCATTGAATCTAGAATAGAGAAAGGAAAATAATAGTTTTCTTCATCTTATGTTCCCATATACACAATTCAACTTATTAAAGGTTATCAGAAAAATCACTGGGTAAGATATTTAGATCAGGTCAGAGTAGCATATCAATAAATGACAGAATGAACACATTGCAAATGTTAAAGGAATGAACTCTGGACTCCTTCATCTTTGTCTCCAGTTTTTATAGATTTGGAGGCAAAGATTGATTATTTTTGTGAGGGTTTATTGGTAGAATGAGATAAGGAAAAGACCGGGAGTTTGTGCTTCATGAATCTGCTTGAACAGCTCACATTTGAATTTTACACATCCTGAGTCATTGTATTATTTCATTTTCAACCTTACAGGGCTGGACTTACTCGAGCTCATTCGGGCAATTGAAGCCTATGCAGCTTAGAAGAAGGAGTTAAATACACAAGAGTGTCTTTCTGGTGAAAAAGTCAAACTGTCTCAGCTTTTGATATTATCTATGTATGTGAGAAGTTCAGAGTGGACATCAGTCACACTTCAGTGTATGAAAAACCATAGCAAAAATTAAAATGTCAGTATGCTTTTAATCATTATGACTGTTTCACAGAAAATTGGGAATCAACTTACTGCAAGACCTAGCAATACCACTCTTGAGCATATATCCAAAGGATGCTCATGTATACTACAAGGACATTTGTTCAACTATGTTAATAGCAGCATTATTTTAATAGCCAGAACAACGTAAATGGATCTAAGCCGAAGAATGGATAAAGAAAATGTGGTAATTTACACAATGGAGTACTCTCAGCATTAAAAAAAAAATAATGACATCTTGAAATTTGCATGCAAATGGATGGAACTAAAAAACAAACAAACAAACAAACACTCTGAGTGAGGTAACCCAGACCAAGAAAGATGAGCATGGTATGTACCCACTCATACGTGAATACTAACTGTAAAGCAGAGGATAAGGAGTTTATAGTCCATGCTAAGGAACAAGGAAAACCCTAAGAGAAACATACATAGATCCCACTGGGAAGGCAAAGTAGACAAAAGCTGAGAAAATTTGGAGCATTGAGAAAGGGGGAGGAGAATTTGAGGGAACTGGTTGGTTGAGATGGGGAAAGGGAAAAATGGAGAAAGAGGAAAGAGGTATCTTGATTGAGGGAGCCATTATGGGACTATCAAGAAACCTAGCACTAGAGAAATTCCCAGGAATCCACAAGGATGGTCTCAACTAAGAATACTTTAAATGATATCATAGAATCTACAGCCAGCAACTGATGGAAGCAGATTCAGAGAATCACATCAGAGCCTTGGGCTGAGCTCCTAAAATCCAGTTGTAGAGAGGGAAGAGTGAGAATATAAGCAAAGAGGTCATGACCATGATGGGCATACCCATTGAAACAGCATACCTGAGCTAATGGAAGTCTTTAAACTCCAGATTGACAGTGAGGGAACAAGTATAGGCTCAAACTAGGCCCTCTGAATGTGAGTGACAGTTGTACGGCTAGGGCAGACTGTGGGAACACTGGCTGTGAAACCAGAATTTATCCCTACTGCTTGTTCTGGCTTTTTGGAACCCATTCATTCTGGAGGGATACCTTGATGAACCGAGGTATAGTGAATAGGGCCTTGGTCCTGACTTAAAGCAAAGTTAGACTTTGTTGATTCTCCATAGAAAGCCTTAGTTAATGCGGGATTCCCCTCTGTATGCTGTGAATATCATTGATTAATAAAGGAACTGCTTTGTGCCTATAGCTGTGCTACAGGGGAACAGAACTAAGTGGGGAAAATTAAACAATGCTGGGAGAAAGGAGGCAAATTCAGGGAGAAACCATGGTAGGCCTTGACCTCGTGGTGATGCACAGGTTAATGGAGATGGGTTAAATTAAGATATAAGAGTTAGAAAATAAGAAGCTAGAGCTAATAGGCCAAGCAGTGTTTTATATAATATAGTTCCTGTGTGATTAATTATTTCAGGGCCAAGCTGCCAGGAAACAACTAGTGGCCTCCTCCAACACTTATCCTCTCTGAGGAGTGGATGGAAAATGGGATGGGGGTATGGGATGAGGGGTGCAATGGGGTGCGCAAGGTGGAGGAAGTAGGAGGAGGAGAGGGAATAGGAAATTGATTTGGCAAGTAGAATGAGAAAAAAAAGTTTTTTAAAATAAATTAAAATTTTAAAAGTTTATGAGAATAGGAAAAGGAAGAGAAAAAATGTGAAGACAACATGACCCTAATTCAGTGTTTTAGAGCATATACCCAAACTACTGCAATATCAGTTTACATATTCTGTATAATTATTTTATATTATAAAAGACTTTGTTTTACTTGTTTTTGTCCAACTTTATGAATATCAGCATAAAGCTCTTAGGAAAATTCCTCATGTTCTAAAATACGGTTTTCTTCTATTGGACATATATTTTTCTTTCAACTATGAAGTTCTTTAATAAAAGGTTGTAATGAAGGGAATGTTCACATAGGCTAGGCTTCTAGATGCCCAGGAAGTTATACGATGCTAGTATCTTGTCTAGCTAGAAATAAGACTATCTTATATCAGTTACCAACTATTGTAAAGTCTATTTTCTTCTTGCTGCTTTGTTTAGTTTTGGATTTGGTTTTTGCAAAGTGTTTCTCTTCTCTCCTCTCCTCTCCTCCCCTCTCCTCTGCTCCCCTCCCCTCCCCTCCCTTCCCCTATCCTTTCTTCTCCTCTCCTCTTGTCTCCTCTCCTGTCCTCTCCTTTCCTCTTTTCTCTTCTTCTCTCCTCTCTTTTCTGGTCCCTGAAAAGATATTTAAAACTGCATGCAGGTTCCTAACAGCACCCAGCCCTAGCTTCCATATCTGAACCATTTCATTTGGAAAGACTGTTACTTTTCCTACATGTCCTATAGATACATTCCCAAAGGCCAAGCTGCCAAGTGCGCTCTATGAAAAATAAAACAAATTTCTTGTCAGGTCAAAGAGAAAAAATTCTATGCTAACCCTATTATAGCAGCTTAAACTTACAAACTCCCCCCAATATTGGTACAGTACAAATAAAGAATCATTATCTCTTTGTAATAGAAGTATATATTTTTAGTTGATGACTGACTGTTAACAACTTTTAAACCCTGCAATTATTTCTCCTTCTGCTTGCATGACTGATAATTGGCAGAACAGAACATTTATACAATATAGTCCTTATCCATAACCAGAATCTCTCATCTAAACCTTTTATTATAACATGGATTAAATTCCAATATGGTCTCCTTCTCTCTTTCTATAATTTAGATTTAAAGTGTACCCCACAGGTCATTGTATTGCAACAGTTCTTGCCAAGATATTGGCACTATTTTATGAGGTTATACATCCTTAGATTTAATGACTTTGTATGAGTCACAACCTTTATTGACAGCCCAATCCTACTTCCTGTTTTGAGAGCTTCCTTTTCATTGAGATGTAAGCAATCAGGTACCTGGGCCCTAAAATGCATTAGAGTTGTAAGCCTACAAGTCTTCTCTGCTATGGTGGAGTACATCATCTCACACTATAAGCCCCAAAGCATCCTTTTCCCCAAATGTTTTATGATAGGTATTTTCTAAAAAAAAGAATAAGAATGTTAACTAATACACTGATAAAAAAATTTTGGACTAGCTTGAGTGATTTCATTTGTTCGACCTAAAAAGCCCTATAAAGTAGGAGATAAGGCTTCTAAAACCAACATCTCTATCACTTTGCATGTGTGATGTGCAATTTCATGTGTGATGTACAGTCACAGAATCTACCCACAATTCTGGAATGAGACCCATTCTGTTACTACAATGTGGTTACAATAATAGTTTTCAAAATTTATTAAGTGTATTTAATTTCTTTAATATTTATGACTGTTTGCCTACATGTATGGTTGTAAACCTGAGCATACCTGCTACCCATGGAGGCAAGAAGAGTACACTGGCTACTGTAAAACCGAAGTTACAGTAGAAGATACCAAGTGAATTCTAGAGACCAGACCAAAATATTCTGCAAGAACAATTTTTATTAATCACTGAACTAGCTTACCATGCACCAAAATTATAGTAATTATTATTAAAGAAGGTTTGCACTAATTATCTTTCCGAATCTCACAAAGATTCCTAAATGATGCTTCTAGTTCTGTTCATTTATTTTATTTTTGAAGTTATAATTTAATTATAGTATTTCCCCCTTATATTCATTCCTCCAAATCCTCACAACTCTCTTTCAAATTCATGTGCCCTTTTGCCTGCTAGCTGTAATTTCTTGCATAAATTTATATGCAAATACACATATATTTCTGGCACAATCTGTGTAGTCCATATGATGCAACCAGTATGCATGATTTCAGGTCTAACCTTTGGTCGCCAGACTATAAGTTACTGTGCTCCTTTCTGGAGAAGGCAACCACTCTCTCCCCAGCTTTCTTCATTTGTCATTTATGGTTCTTTGACTATTTCCAAGCCCTCAAGGGCTTTTTTTTCCCATCTTGTTTGGCCTGCCAATTGTTTCATCCCTGCTCAACTAATTTTTTTTCTTCTATTTTTGCAGTGGGGAGTTCAAGACAGGGTTTCTGTTTAGCTTTGGTGACTTTCCTGGAACTTGGTCTGTGGACCAGGATGGCCTCGAGCTCAGAGAGATCCACCTGCCTCTGTCTTCCAAGTGCTGTGTTTAAGTACGTGACCCACCACTGCCAAGCTTTTACAACTAATTTCCAACTAATTTTCCAATTAATCCATCTTTTAGAAGTTTGATGTAGAAAGATATCAGGACTAGTATATAATAATACGTTCCTTAATATTGCAATACAGGACATGCTAAAGATTAGACAAGATTCCCTCAATATTCATTTTTTTCTAAGCAATGTCAAGAGTTTCTTTATGTTCTTACTAAGATAACTAAACATCTTGACGGTCTGTTATGGCTTCCCACAAGTTAACAAAGTATGCCATTACTAAAGACAAGACAATTCTACTAAGCCTATCCCAATATGGGTGAATGTTGCCTTGATGATTATGTATGTAAGGTTTGTATGTATGAGAAGTTATAAAAATGTAATGAAAAATTGATTAAACAAAAACATATAAGGCTTTGTATACAGATTTAGAAGTAAAATTATTTATACTATATGGAGATTTATCTTTAAATTTTTGAGATGGATGAATATATATAGCTGATAAGGCATTTTAAAATAGTTTTTAGTATTTTTTCTTATAATACTAAATATTTTTTTCTAGACTATTAAACAGTAAAAATTAAATTTGGGCTCATCTTTGAAATAGATTTATTATTGATTCGTAGAAACTACTAATAACTTTTTTTGCATGAATAATTTTATGCATATATATTCATAGAAATATGTAGTACTTTTCAGCTTTTTAATTGTTATTGGTTCAACAATAAAAAATGCAAATTTGGTTGAATTGATTTTTATTTTTCTCTGTTGGTACTAAAGATTTCATTATTTCAAGATGTATTTATTAACATTTTGAATTTTATCTGATTTACATTTTTTGATGAGTACTCTACTACTATGTTTAGACAAGTGATGTAGATGACTAGGTTCATACAGAAATAAAAGAGGCATATTACCTTAAATTTAACGGTTGTACTATTAAAAATATTTTCACCTTTTTTTGAAAGTTACAAAATGTCTCATAAGATGGAAAGGCTTCTCTGTTTTTCTCCCAGAACAGACTCTAACCTTTAAATGGCAAAATTTGAGTTGTCAAAATACACAGAGCAATGGTGCCCTCTTAACCTAGAGTGAAAATAATTGCCATTGGCTGAAGAGCAGCAGCAGGAGTGTGGCCGCCCTTCCGACACCTTTGATTTGGACCAGCACAAAGCCTATGTGGATGTCCATGTGAAATGACTACGTTATTGATGTTTCACTTTTTCTGGGCCCAAGAAGGACTTTAAAGTACATTTTAAAGTAGGTTTTTAGCCATTGTAATGGTATTCAATTAGTACTTCCCCTCACATTTAAAATTGTATTGTTACCTTTAGGAAAATAATTTCTAATAAAATAGGTCATAAAATTTATTAGAAACCATATTTATAATAAACAGAATGAAAAATAATTTTCCTTTAAATATCAGACATGAATATTTAAATAAAATTCATATGACATGAGTCCACTAATTGATTAGTTTATTGGCTTACTCAGAGTTTTCCAGAGGAGTAAACCATAGAAATAATTTCTGTACACTGAAGAAGAACTGAGTCAATCTTTGCACACTTCAGGCGTTGTGAACCTTGTAGTTGCTAAATTCAAAAGGATGGGGACCTGATCTTACACTGAAGACTCGGGTGATTTCTGGAGAACAACTGGCTCTCTGCCATTTTTGGAGACCTGGAAAAGTTGACATTGAAGCCACTAAAGGGAAGCAGCAGCAGTAACTGGGGTAGCAATCTGGACAGCAACAAGAAAGGACAACTGAGCAGGAAGCAAATTGTTTTCTTTATCTGAGTCCTTTTTAATCTGAGTTGCTAAAAATTGTCATAAGTGGTGCCCATATTTAGGATGGATCATTCCTCTCAACTAAGACAATCAAGACATTTCTCCACAGGTGTACCTGCATACTCACCTGATGAAGACAATTCCTCATTAACAGCTCCCGCCTTTGGTGATTTTAATTTAGAAAGTGCTGATGCAAGCATACATTATAAAATGCTTGACTCATACATTTATATGTCTCCTCAAGTTTTTATTATTTCCTTAGAGTAGACGCATTCAACATGTTGTTAACATTTTGAAAAAAAATAAGTGGATTATCATTACCTGTAGATGATGAGCAGAATTACTTTGTGTTAGTCCTATAAACATTGCAGTCTTTCCTTTTTTATTTACACAACAGATCGGTGACGTAATTGATTCGTTGTGTACCGTAAGCAGGTCAGTGATTTTAAAGCACAAATGTTGACTCATTTTCTTGCCCAGTTCTAACCTCTTGCTGGTGTCAGGTAGCTCTGGCTATGAAGCATAAAGGAAGCATTATATCTCAAAAGACTTCTGTCAATCCTGGACCATGCCTGATTTTTGTTATTACATCCACATTTTAACAGTTATGCTAACATTTTTGTTAAAATTGGAAAACTTGGTAAATACAAATGCACAAATGTCCACAGTATGATTTCCATGCAACTGTATGTTTATACTTTGTTTTTTTTTAAAAAAATCATTTTTCACGAAAGTGGACCTTTTTTTAAAGTAATAAGATTTGTATATTTCTGTAACCTAGATTAATACCGAAAATTGTAGGTTTCAATGATAGGTTGTTACTTTTATGAAAAATATAATAAACACAGAGGCAAAGTTTCTGTTTCATCTGTAAAGTGAGTAAATATCAAAGTAAACACGATAATTACTGCACATCTTCACCAATTTATTATCAATACAGGTTAAACAGATTCAAAACTAATTATTTACAATATTTATATATGTAAAATCCTTTTAGGTAATGGAATTATATAAATTTATGGGAAATTTTAATTACTTTCAGCGTCATCATGGCAATAATACTGATTCATATTGAGTGGAGAAAATGATGAATTTGTTACATATTAATAGCTTTTTTAAAAAAAATGTTTACATGGTTGAGAAAAACTGGAGGAAAACTCTTTCTGATGTTTGAAATCAAAAATGAAACTGGAAGAAATATTCTGAGTGAAACAAATCAGACATAAAAATAAAAGCACTGCATAAATTCAACGTTTGTTTAAAATCAAAATATCCCCCACCTTCATATAAAAGATCATGCAGCATAGAAAATAAATGAGGTTTTCATCTTTAGTGTTCTTGTATAGGATTTAGACATTAAACGGGGCATTAAATAAATTATTGAGTTTACAAACCCCAGTGTAAAGAGCAATGGAAAGAACGTAGGCTCTGAGAATGACCGGGTAGGGAAATGGTCTGGGTTTTTAATCCCTTTTTCTCTTTTCCTTTACTTGAACCCAATATATCATTTTCAAAAGTTAGAATGTTTAGCAAATGCCTTTAAACCTCTGTGACACGGTACATTCTTACATGGTCTTTGAAATGATCACTCTGAAACATATGCTTGGCAGCTAGTTAATGGGATTGGGTTTGAAAACTAAAAGCGTGAGTCTTATCACAGGTTTTTTTTTTCTGGTAAAATCTGGTGACCTAGGATTTAATACTGGTTTAGAAATGGATGACTCTTTGTGGTAATTTGAATGAGAAATGTCCTCCTTAGTCACTGGTACTTGAATACTTGGTTCCAAATGGTGATACTCTTGGCAGGTAAAGTGATGCAATACTGGATGAGAAAATAGGTTACTGGGGGTCGTTCTCTGAGATTAAAAGCATGAAACGCTTTCAGTTTTCTCTCCCTACTTCATGTTTGATGTATATGATGTAAGTTCTCTGCTTCCTGCTCTTATTGCCACAACTTGCTGCCATATTTCCTACCATTATAGATTCTTAATCCTTCAGGAAGTATAACCCATAATACAACCTTTTTTTCCCTCAAGTAACCTTAGTCTTAGTATTTTGCCGTGTATTTATATACAAGAAAGCATCAAAGATATGGAATAAAACTTGAAAGTTAATAACTCAAAGGAATAAAATAAATTTATAATTTAAGTTAAATAAAGTATTCAAGATCTAAAGAGAACAAAATATTGGAGAATTGGAGAAAATAGTTGTTTGAGGCTTGAGAGATAGTTCTTTGGTAAAAGTACCTGCTGTGCAATGATTAGTTTCTATTTTCGGGTGCCCAAAGCCAGGTAAAATTAAATATTGTACCATGCACCTGTGACCTGATTATGGAAGATTGATTGAGGACAATCCTGGAAACTCACTAACCCATCAGGATAGTGAAAATGGTAAACTCTGGTTTCAGTGAGAGAATCTGTTCTAAAACTAATATAGAAAACGATGGAATGGGAAACCTGTTGCTAGTCTTTGGCCTCTACATATACAGACACAGCAAGAACACGTGCACAGAGATATGGATACTCACTTTAGAGCATGTCTGAGCACACACGCATGCACATGTGCACACGTGCACACGTGCACACACACACACAGAGAGATGCACACACCACTTTCTTGAAAAAGAAAAGAAGAAAATAGCTGGTATAAAATAAAAAGATGCTTCCAATTTTATTATATAGCTATCAGACTTAGAACAGGGGAGAATATCATTTCTCAATATATATAATTTGGTACAAAAGTGGGAGCCTGAGGTTGTTTTTAAGTAACTGCAGCTGCACAGGCTGCATGCAGTGCTGAGGTATTACTGCAAGCAAACATTTTATGCCCATGGGGCTGTGGGTATAAAACTCAGGCAACAATGACTAGAACATGCAGAAGTATCACATAAAAGCAAAACAAAACTAAACTGAACAAAAACTTTTTTGCCATTATTCTGGTTTCAAATAACAGAAGGTGATTTTCATAGTCAGGGTTTACATTACTGGTGTAAATCACTGCAACCTGAGTAAATTTGGAGAGGGAAAGGTTTGCTTCGGTTTATAATTCCACACCGCAGTCTATGATCAAAGGAAGTCAGAGTACAAACACAAGATAGGTACCTGTAGGCAGGAATCATAGCAGAAGCCGTGGAGGGGATCTGAGTGCTTGGCCTTCATTGTATGCTTTCTTAGTGCAATCCCCACCCCCATAAAAAAAATGGGCTCTCACATCCCTCAGCAATCACCAATTAAGAAAATCATATGGAGGAAATGTTTTTTTCAATTATGGTTTCCTCTTCTCAGATAACTCTAGCTTATGTCAAGTTAAAAAACAACAAAAGAGAGCTGAATCCTTGTTAATTTGAAACACATGTAAACATAACTCTTTATCAACAGCCTTTCTTTTTGTTTTCATCCCTAAACTCTGATATTAATAGTAATATAAAACACGATTAATAAAAACTCAGAGAGAAAAATTGGGATTCAACATGAAGATCAGAAAAGCAAAGCACTCAGTCACTGGCTCTTACATCTCCCTCAGTCCAAAATGGTGATCCTACCTCCAAGAATCCCAGAATGAGACTGTGACTGATTGCTATTTCTTCCCGTTTTTGCATTCATCTCTAGGGCTGGAATGAAAGGTGTGTGTTACCATTGCCTTGTCTGTAAGGGTGAAAAGTGGAGTTGATTTACTCTCCGGTCTTCCAGAAAGATTTATTTATTAAAATACAAATGAAATATCTCTACATTTTCTTTGTTGTCGAAAATTAAAAAGAAGACTATAAGTAGTATAAAAAAACTGTGTTCAATGAGTACAGGCAATAAATATATCAATAATGTCTAGTTCTTTTGCATTTGACAAATTCAGAGAAAATATTCAATATCTATCCCATCTTGGTGAATACAAAGTCTTGTACCTAATTTACATTTTGCCATAACTTTCATTACCACCAAAAACTGTATTTTGATATCTCTCAACCTTATATGGTTTACATTTTTTTAGTAAATTTCTTTTCTGAGTCTAGTCAGGCAGGGAGACTATGACTATAACTATCTAGTCTTCAACTACATCAGTGACCAAAGAAGGAAATAATATTAACCGAGTAAACAGATCGTGCAAGCAGGCAAATTACAAAAAATGTGAGAAATAAGAAACAGCTGGCTGTCTGGACAGTCACTCAAATTACTGCTGCAATCTTAAGACACAGACTTTTCTCAGAAGCAGGATATTTTGTGTCCTGCTTGTCTAATTAGGACAGCATATTCTCAACAGTCAAGGCAGGGGCATTTTTGTGCCCAGTGATTTACCTTTGTCACAAAGAAAGTAAGCTCCATGTGAAGTTTCTTCGATGCCCATTATCTCCTCTGAAGTAGATTGGTGTTGCTAGGAGCAGACATGTCTCATTGCTATAAAAAAAATAAGAACCTAGGTTATTAAAACATCTTAAATGCCATATTCTGTAGATGTCTGAGTGCTTGAAGATGACCTGTCTATCTAAAATATATCTTTGTCTGACCTTGAAAACATATCTAATGTGACTGTAAGTTTGATTATAATAGGTGACTAATACTAACCTATATTCCCTTATTATTCCAGACAGTTGGTAATAATAATTTTCAAGGACTACATATTTGCATCATACTGTTAAATGAACTGTATAGGTAAAATACAATGATCAAGATTAGAAACATTTGTACAGTGTATTTTAACCAAACAATTGCAAATTTATATCAATGTACAAAATCTGTATATAATATACAAAGTCCAATCCAATGTGAAACAATGTAAAAAGTAGTTGCTTTTTAAAAGTAGATTCAAAAATCTACCCTTTTATTCTATCATATTTATACCTCCATTTTATTTTCAAAACAAGAACCTTGAATCTAATTCATTTTGTTTAGCTTTTATCTTGATCATTATTTCTATTAATTTGTAAACAACACTCTAAACAAGGACAAACATCCATAATCCATTTTGGGGGAATGAAAGCATAGTTTTCTAGGTTACTTTCTGCTGACTGGGGGCACTGATAATCTTTTGGGGACCCAAAGAAAACTGAAGACTACGATCAAGTTCTGACTGGAATATTTTGTGAGGTTAGAACATCTCAGTGAGCAGCCTTAAAGTTGTTCTGCATATAGAAGTCAAACGAAACTTCAACAGAAGTGCTCTAAAACATTGGATCATGCCTTCTTTTTGGAGATTTTTCAGGGAGTCTTCCTTGATAAAACATTATTTTTCTTAACACAGAATGAATCCACAGCCTTTTATTTCCTGTGGAAACAAAAGCAAAACCTCTTCTCCAAAGTGACATTTTTTTTTCTACTGAAATTTTGAAGTCAAGGTATTTTCAAAATATTGAGGTTGGATTAATCCACCAGCATATATAATCAAATGTCTTTTAGCAACTGTTGTTCCTTTCTCAACAAACAATTCAAAGACAACACAATGACTGACAGTATTCAGATTATCTGTGTATTTTCCATCTTTACATGGAAGTTAAGCCAGGGTGAATTGGGGCCGGGAGTACTAGTGCTTCTCCTGAACCTAGGTAGCTAGGTTTGAGTTCCAATTCCTAGAGCTGAAATTCCAATCCCAGCTCTGGCCTGAGCTGGTAGTTAAAGAGCCTCAGGCAAATAGCTTTTTTTTTTTTTTGCAAATTTGTGCCCCAAAAGTTTGGTGCCATATGATGCACAATTAATAAAAACTCAGAGACAAAAACTGGGGTTCAACCTGAAGGTCAGAAAAGCAAAAAAGCCAGCCACTAGCTCTTACCTCTGCCTCAGTCTGAAATGGTGATCCTGTCACCAGGAATCTCAGAATGTGACTGAGACTGAGATGTGTTTCTTCCCATTTTATAATCCTCTATAGGGCTGGGATTTGAGACATGCACCACTGGTATTAAAGGCAAGCACTGCCTGATTTCTATGGCAAACTAATGTGGCTACTAGGATTAAATGTGTGTGTTACCACTGCCTGGTCTGTAATGCTGACTACTGGGGCTGTTTTACTCTCTGATCTCCAGGCAGGTTTTATTTATTAAATTACAAATGAAATGCCACTACAGTAATATTTCAATATCAATCACACTCTGAACTATAAAAGTTCCACAGACTTTAACAATCTAAAAATTTTAAAAGTTCAGTCTCTGAAATATCCAAAACTTCTAAAATATCCACAATCTCTTTAAAATTCAAAGTCTCTAAAAAAAAGAAAAAAAAACTCCAAAAATCTCTAAAAGGTAGCCTCCAGTAAATTAAAAAATAAGTTATGAAACCATTATTGTACAAAGGAACAGCGAGGGCACAAGTACAGGTAAATCAAAGCAAAACCTGTTTAATCATGTAAACACAATCAATGCAGGATGTTGGGATTTACCCACCATCCTTTGAACTCCTCCAGTGAGCTCCATTTCTTTAGCTCTGTCCTCGGCCTTGCACACAGCGTATCTCTTAGAGTCACACAAGCTCCTCTCTACTGTGCTACTGTCCTTACTAGGCATCCCATGGTAGGTCCTGGCATCTCTAAACTGCTGGGTTCTCAGCCGCAACTGGGTGGCACCTTCTCCGGTTGCCTCTCCAGGGCTCTCTTCAGGGACTCTAACTCTACCACAGGGTTTCTAGCTTCAATCTTTCACCGTTATGCCATTAATTCTGGGACTTCTGCTTCAACTGATGCTGGAACTTCATCATTGGCCTCTCCTGACATCTCTCAGCACAAATCTAGTGTTCTTTATGACCCTTTCATGTCTTTAAAACTAGCACAACCTCAGAAAATTTTACAAAATACTCAGTTACATTGCCAGCACAAGGGTTGGCTTTCGACCTAGCTGTGGTACACCTTGTGTGTGCTGATCCCGGAACATTCCTCAGATATTGTCTCAGTGGGGCCTGTATATTTCTAATCAGTTTCTGTCTTAGTTTGGATTTTTATTACTGTAATAAAAAGCATGTTCAGCTGTAACTTGGTAAGGAAAGGGACTGTTTCATATTAGAGCTCCACATCCCATACCAAGGAAGACAGGGTAGGGAATCAAGGCAGCAACTAGGAGTTAGAAACTAAAGCACAGGTTATGCAGGCATGCTAATGCTTACTATCCTGATCCTGGAGTGGGTCCACCAATAATAGGCTGGGCCCTCCCACATTAATCACTAACTAAGAAAATGTCACATAGGCTTGCTCACAATCCCATCATATGGAGGAATTTTCTCAATTGTGATTTATTCTTTTCAGATAATTCTTCTTTACTGTCAATTTGAAAACAAAACAACGACAGCAGAACCCAGGCAGAATGCCAATTATCCGCCTCCCTCAAAATAAAATGTTCTTAAAATATCAGGCTTCTTATCATATTGTTGACAATAATGCAAATTGGTAAAACCATTATAGAAATCTGTATAAAAGTTAACATAAGAAATCAAACCAGAATTATTTTGTGGTACGACCATTGTACAAATGAATAAATGATGCAAAGGAACAAAATTAGCGTATCAGGTACAGAAAACTCCCATGTTTTCTGTATTACTGATTACAATTGCCAAGAAGTGGCAACAGTTTTAACTATCTTCCAATTGAAGAGTAGATAAAGAAGTGAATATATGAAGTAGAGTACTATTCAAACATCTAAAGAGCAAATTCTTTTATCTGTAATCATATTAAAATGACCTGGCAATTCTCATGTCATTAAAAGGCCAGGTATACAAAGAAAAAAGCCACATTATATCTATGTATAAAAGAGTGATCACATTTAAACTGTGGCTCCTGGTGAATGGAGTTAGTGTGGGGGCAGAGGAGGGGAAAGGGCCTTTGTAAAGCTTATTAAATTAGAAGTAACTTCTGTAAGCTACTGCACCATAAAGTGATCACAGATTAAATGCACACTACTTTTCTGATGGATGGAAGAAAGGAATTTGAAAATCTTTAATCACAAAGAAACTATAAATACTTGAGGAGATTGCTGTTTTAAGCTTGTATAAAAGTTGTCCTCTGTATTCACATATCAAACTCCACATGTACAGATAACCACCGTGGGACTCCCCAGTCTTCTCCTCAGTAAGCCATTGAAATGAATTCCTTCACACACATCTATTATATTGGTTCTGTTTTTCTAGATAACCCACTAATGCACTACCTTATCTCATATTAAAGAGTCAGATCTAAATGAATTTAAGACAACATGAATGTTAAAATGGGAGATATCACAGAATTCCTCATTGCTTTATGTAGGCATTTTTTAAAAGAATACATCACACAAAATCTCAACAAGAAATGATGAACACCCTGAATAAGTAATGGCTTTGGTTTAAGCTTTATTAAGATAATAAAAAGAAAGATAAATCATGTTAAGTGACAAGTTTATTTTATAAAACAATGAAGACTATTTTATATAACACATCCTTTGTAGAACTAAAAGACTAAAAGTCAACACGGAGTGTTAGAGGGAAGGCAGCTCTACTATTAATCACAAAACAGGAGCACACACAGATAAAGCCTGCTCCAATTTAATTCTATTTGTCTCAATGCTACACAACAGCTGTGAAGTGTCCCTTTCTTTAATGATTATTGCTTCTTTTGTCAGTGACACCCTAGAGACATTTTGCCTATTCATCTATTACAAGTGATGCCTCAGCAGTAAGCTGTCTTTGCACGGGAACAAAGCCTCATTTCCTGTTACTCTCTTTTCTAACTCTACTTTTGAGATGGAGACTAATCAGAATTGATTCATAAGTCCATTACGATCACCTTGGAAATATGGCAACAGATGTTCAACCTTAGAGGAAATGGTTTCCTAATCGTTTGTATAGAGAGATATTTTATGCTACCCATGGGATAATTTTTCTTGCATTATCAATTCAATAAATCTGTCTTTGTCCAGGTATGTGCTCCTATCTAGTAGTCTTTGATTCATTAGGTCCTTGCAAATAATAATCACTAAAATTTAGCAATAAATATAGGTGTAACAGAAGAATATTAACTAAGAAACTATGACTGTTGTTGGAAAACTCATTATGGGGCTCATCACTAAGAAAGATTTATTTCTCTTCTCTTGGCAGTCATTATTTGTCTATAGTTCTTTATCAAGGTTTAGACTCTTGATGAGATCTTTTGTCTAATCCATGTTGACATTGGTAACATGGTAACACACCAGTGTGAGCATCTATGCTGACACCAGTAATAGGATTGTCACTGTTCAGGTCTTTTTTAGACAATAATATTGTGAGATTTTCATGTACTCTGAGGCAAATATCTGTATTCCACTAAGTCTATTTAGCATTGTTCACATGTATATGCAATTTGTAGAACAGATTGTGGATTGTGCGATAATAATAATTAAACAGAAAGAAACCATGGATTTGATAGGGAATCAGTGGGAGGGACACAAAGGGACTTAGATCAAGGAGAGAAAAGGGAAATAATGTAAATACTGTACCCATACAAATTAAATAGATAAATAATTATTCAAGATAAAAGTGTATCACAATAGGATGCAAATAGGTATACAATCCCCAAATACCTAACTTTCAAATAGATCTGTGAAAATAGATGGGAAAACTTGTCTTCCACCTTTTCAGAAGATGTCTAAATCACCACAAGCAAATTTTCATGATACTATTCAGCAGTATATTCACAACTACTTTTTACTTGGTCATAGAAGTCTTACTTTACAATATCAATATGTGTGTCACTGAAAGTTTACACCTATGTTGTCAATCCCGCAGGTAGAGACAGCATGTGACATAATCCTGGTCAGGTCTTGGTTGGTCTACTGGGTCATGATTCAGGCAGAACCATGGTTTTGCCCTTGTTCATCATTCATGTGTGTGACTTGAGTTGTTTTGGAACCACATGTTAAGTTTATCTATATTAATAGAGAGAAAATCTAGGTTTCTGTATTCATGTGCATAATACCCAATACAAGAATAAATGCATGAATAATATAATTACATTCTGTTAAAATCTGACAATACACATTAGGAAAAGAAAACAGAATCTTAGCTTTAATGACCTCACAATAGATTAGTGGACTTCTTCCAAATACTGCTTTATTCTCTCACTTTAGGTTACTCCTGCCAATATTTAATGGTTGTGATAAGAAAAAATAAACTCCATCACTGGATGGTGTAGAGGTGATATTTTCACTCATAATTTTTGATCATTTTTTCAAACTTAACATAACAAACCATTTTTGAATAAAAATATCACAAATACTATTTGACAGATGCAAATCACATTGCTGCCATTCTCAAGAGCACAGTGTGATAGAATAAAAGAAACTACAATGTAGCTTGTACTAATCTGACTTTCTTCTTTGCCAGGGGCTCTACCTTGACAATAAAGTTGCCAGTTTCACATTTGAAAAATAAGGATAAATCCTAACAGGATAGATGAGAAATAGACATAATGTGTATGGTTTAGCTATTTAGACCTGTTGATATCATGATGAATAAGTATTAACTAGATTAAGTGACTGTTATCATGGATATGGTATTAGTAAGTGAATATATTTGAGGAAATGAGTGAAAGGATGAGAATCCCAAGGATTACATATTTGAAATAAAATGAGCCAGTGAAATAAATGAGGACATTTTGATTCCTGGCATTATCAGGTAATTCCATGTTGAAATTTTCTTCTCAGATACAATAATAGATTTCAGGTAATAGACTAATGACATTATAATACCTAATTTCAGTTTCAAATATCATTTAAAATAATGCATGAACAGCTTATCAAATTAAAAGTATTTAAGAGTAAGTGTTAGGTCACCTCACACAATCTGTCTTACATCAGTGATCAATAACTATACTTCTTATCTGTAATTTTGTTTCAAATTAGAAATAATCATTGCAGTGCCATCCCCTCAAGTGTATACATTTATTTTTTTAAATATAATATATATGACATGTATAAAGCTTAAGAAACATTTTCTTTTTGGTTTGCTTGCAATTTAAAAGACACCAGTGGGACTGGATAAAAGGTTCTGTGTTTAAGAGCATTAGTTGTAGAACTGTACCCAAACTCAGTTCTCAGTATACTTACATGATTTAGTGCTTTGTGTAACTCCAGTTCCTAGGGATCCAACACCCTGCCCTGACACCTTTGGAGAACTAGGCAGGCATTATCTTGATATAAGTAGTTAGAAAGTGTTGGCATACCATTCCTTGAAAGGAGTCAAGTAAAGAGAATTCTGAGTATTTTTGAGCACACTCCAACAAAACAAAACAAGAATCTTGGGACCTCAGCTTCCTCAAATCACAAAATAGTTTTGGAAATGTGTTTTTGTGCTCCTCCGAGGTGTCGCAGGTAGACATGTGATTACTTCAGATTAGCCATTGTTGTGTGCTATTGATACTTAAATAAATATTTAAAATATTATTTATGTGTATTTGTTATTGTATACAGATTGTAAGAACTTTACTCGTGATCTTTCTGTCTGAGAAAGATAAGCTGTCTGAGGCTATGCGGTAAGATGGTTACTGCACAAGACTTTATTCTGCTTCATTTGTCAGCTCCATCCTCTGAAGGCCCACTACTCTAGAGTGGAGACAATAAACTGTCTCAAATTATATGCATCCTCAAATATTTAAGATAGTACGCTCTTCAGTGTATGTGTGAAGTCAACAAGATTGTAAAACTAGGCAATTGACACAGAATATTTTGTTGTCTGTTATTGATATACTGAAAAGAATAGTCCAGAATGAAGTGATTCATGCTAGTTAAGAATATTTATTTTGGTGTTAAAAGAACACAATCCATTCAAATTCTTTATTACATATCTTAATGAAGATATCATTTGAGGAGAATAAAACTTTCCCTTTTCTATTTTATCTCTTTTTTATTTTTTGCTTCTTTTAATTAATTTATTGGTTTTTATTTACTCTTAATTATTTACTGTTTAATTGAAAATAGTGATCTCTCATAAGTATATCCCAACTAGTTTTCCTGCCCTCCACTCCTCCTAGCTACTTCCCACTTTCCCCTTTTCCCTTCTTCAGTCATCAACTATACATGTTTGTATGTGTACGGCTATATATTTGTGTGTAGAATCATGAAAATGTATGTCAGTGCACAAATGACTGAAGGATATCCTCAAGGTTTGTACTCAGGAATGGCATCGACCTCCCCTCTTTTAAGGCAGTGTCTCACACTATCTTGGATCTCACAAATTAAACTAACCTAACACGAGACTGACCAGTGAGTCTTAGAGGTCCTCCTATCTCTGCCTCCCCAGAACTGGGATTGCAAGCATATACCACTCTTGATAGATTAGGAGTCACCAATCTGGGGTTCTTAGGCCTGCAAGGCAAGCATTTGCATTTGTACATGTATCTAAAACTATATCGATACATATGTATATCTATAACTATATATGTACATATACAGATAACCCCAGAAAAACATTTTTAAGGTAACCTACTACATTTTAAAAATTTTAGAGATGCTTCCATTTGAAATACAATGGACAGATCCTCTGTATTCTGTGACATATTATAGAGATGTAGCATAACATTACACAATTATACAATATGCTGACAAGGAAGACACAGTCATTTCCATCCCCCAATTTGCTTCCACCTTACCTTCTAAGCATTCTCTGGAAACTACTAAGTCCTTCTCCATTTCTAAGCTTGCTGTTCCAAGAACATTAGTAGAATAATCTAAAATGTAATCTTTGAGGATTGGCCATTTATACTTAATATAATTCTGTGAAAGTTCATTGAGATTTCTTCCTGTATCAATAGCCTCTCATAGTAGTCTATGATGATAAAGTTAGAGAATCACACTCTATTTAATTATAAGGCATCGAATGATATTTTAATATTTTTAGATTTGGATCATTACATGCAAAATTATTTTAATACTTGTATACATAAATATGTCTACAGTTCTTTATTTCTTCAGAATGAATCCCCAGTTCTCAATTTTTAGTTGTTAAAAGGCGAATCAAAACCCCTTTAAAATTGTTATGATCTTTTACTTCATTATCACCATTCTTCTGGAAAAGGAAGCAAACATTTCTGCTTTCTTCATTAGCATAATTCAGCATATTAGACACTATATTTCAAGGATCTATTATTCATCTACTATATTTAATTTAGGCTGCTTACATCAAAAACAATAAAGTTATGATAGTCAGGTGTAACAGGAGGAGCAGGTCCTTTTGTTCTGTCCTGGCCCCCCATCAGCTTACACCTGAAAATATCACACAGAAATTGTACTAATTAAATACTGCCTTGCCCTTTAGCTCTAGCCTCTTATTTGGCTAACTCTCACATCTTGACTAACCCATTTCTATTAAATCTGTGTATTCCCATGTGATTGTATCTTACTGGCAAGATTCTAACCTATGTCCATCTCAGACAGGATTCATGGCATCTGCCACACTTCCTTCTTCCCAGCATTCAGTTCAGTCTACTCCACCTGTCTAAGTTCTGCCCTATCAAAAGGCCAAGGCAGTTTCTTTATTAAATCAATGAAAGCAACACATACACAGAAAGACCTCCTACACCAGACAGATGATTAATTGAGCAAGAACACTCACTTATGAAAATGGTTATAATCATCCCAAGTCATTTTGTATCCTCAAATTTTAAAATTACATTTAGAGCAGCAGTTTATGAATTTTCATTCACACATAGTGATAGAATAAAATATCAAGGTGAAAAATAGACCAATAAAGAGTGACTAAAACATTTCATCAGAATCCACTGTTGGGGGGAACAGGAGGAGGGGTTGGAGGGAGAAAAATAGAATACCCTGTTCAAGTCTAATTTATTTGAATTTCAAGCACTTTTCTACAACATTAATTTTTGCATGCAAAAAGTTGGGCCCAATTTCTTTTACAGAAAATGAGATGATTGCCATTAAGGTAAATTACTTTATTCATTAATTTTAGATTCCAGAAATTTTGCTGATTTCTAATATTAGAAATACTTATTATAATTAAAACTTTTCTTCTGGATAATGGTTTTATTTTGATTACATCATTTGAGGAGTGAGAATGCAGCTCACAAAGAATCACACTTTTCATTTATGTTTTAAAAATATCTTTTTAGTTAAATACAGACAATAGTGAATAGTGAATAATTGCACTGAATATTGTTTTTACTGAGAAGAATGTTTGCCAATGTTTTCATTGGATTTTTACCCCATGAGACACTTTAATAAAATTTTCATGGTTCAGATTTGTGTTTCAAAATCGTAACTGACAATATCACTGTGACTTAAATAACAAGAAATATGGAAATGCTAAAGGAAGTTATTTATATTTATAACACTCTCAGTATTATTTTCTTTTATAAATGTTTGCTTGACTGATCTGGCTTTCTAAAGCTTGCGCTTTGTCTGGAGTTGCCTCTGGTGCTGGGTCCTCTGTCTTCTGACCTTTATCTCTAAGAACACAGTGAAACCTCCCTGAACAGCAGGAAATAAAGCCACTTTTCACTCAGATATACATTAGTTTCAAACATGCTTTCTTGGTAAAAGTTGTGTAGGAATTAAATAAAGAGAGCTGAATAGGTGACCTCTTTACTCTCAGAATGCTTTGGTAAGGTACAGTTTGGGGCTAAAAGCCTCAGGGTACATTGACATTTCACCTGGTACTTCCAAGCTTATTTTATAACAAATATTTCTTTAAATTCCATTTATTTCACAGAAATTCACTTATGTTTAACAAATAAATATTCAAAGTAATAATTGGTGATATAAATGTAATGATAAATTAACCCATTAAGATTATTGTTGCAAATCTAATATTCTACTAAAATATTTGAAATAATTACATCTACAAATTATGTAAAACCTCCAAAATTTCTATGGAAAAAAATATCTTTTTTTCTTAGATGAAATGTTCTTTGTTCAGTTAAGTCATTATTTCTTTGAAGTTAAAGTTTAAAATCTTCCAGCATTGACACTGAAACTTTATTTCACAGTCAGTGGTCAGTAGTTGATATGGGTATCTATCACTCTTCAAAATCCTGAGAATAAGCCATTAATGGATGTTTGGCCCTATATAATAAATATACATTATATGCATATATATATATATGTTTACACACATACATACATACATACATACACTTCTCCTATATGCCAGACACCCAAGGCTCTTGTAACATCATAAAGGAAGTGGAAACAATAAAAGAACTGAAGGATGGGATAGGTTGTGATAAAATGTTTTGTTAGCATGACATAGTAGTTACTTTCATGACGTCTCTGCAGCTGTGGTTATACACACAAGAGCTGCACGGGTTTAACCTGACTTTATTTCATCAGACAGCACTAATTAGATTCAGTAGTTACTGAAATCATAAGATGATATAGCATATGAGAGGAAGATGTGTATAGACTGTCTATAATATTATAAGGTAAATGTGAGGGCAGAGTTGCAGGTGGGTTTGACAAACGTATATCTGCTTACATATGCATCCAGTGTTGTTAAAGAATAAATAAAAACTAGCTTGAAGAAATAAAAAATGTGTAATATAGTAATTTATGATTTGAAATGAAATTATAGAGTAAGGCTATAATACAGAATGCTGCCAAACTCCATTCCTCTATTTATGTGTTTGTCAGAGACAAGCTTCAAAAAAATACTATTTACCAAGGTTGGGGCTTGAGGATTAGAAATATAGTAAAGAGAAAGAAGATGTATGAAAATAAAGAAACAGAAAACCTAGGATAGTGCCAGGTGGGAGTTCCAGTGAGTACCAAAATTGTCCGCGTTTAATTTCCATTTGCTTAAAATACCCTGACCCCAAAAGGTTGGAATAGGATTAAAAAAAAACTTCATTAACATAATACAAGAAAATGAACATATTAGTTGAAGGTTGGGGCTATATTTATAATAAATATTCTGTTGCCTTAGCAAGAAAAACAATGCTTATACCCAAGACCAAAACATTCTGAAGACAAATAACTACCTGGGTGGAATCCATTGTTTTCACCTTATGAGAATAGGAACTTAGTTGACTCTTTAGACTTTTGTTTTGAGTAGAAACAGATCTAGGTCTTTACTTCTGAAATACAAGGTCTGGATATTAGCGACACCTGTTGCCAATAATCTTAAGAGAGCAGAATTCTCCTATCTAAATCTAGATGGGACCTTTGTTTGAGGTAGAAACAGAAATAACCTTGAAGGAATAGAAGTTAAGTTCAACTCTCTGATCTTTGGTCAGCGCGAAAGGGCAACAACTTTGAGCAAGCTGAAAGTCTCTGACCTTAGACAAGGTTCTAATAGGCTCACATTTTGGAGCCCCCACGCGTGTTCAGTTCACTAAGTGATGTAGGAAAGAGCTTACAACAGATGAAGCGTTTTCATCCTATGCTGGACTTCCTGCGAGACAGCTATAGTGGGGCAGCGTTGAGCTGTGATCCTCAGATGAACCACTAATGGGAAGCATGCCAGGTGTCTCACTGCCCAGAGATCGGTAATGAAATGTATCAGCACCTGCAGCTTCCATCTGCAGAACACATTTCATTCTACCCCAGAGCCCTCCTGGAGAAGAGTGCTGGAACTCACATATGCTGACCTGTCCGACCGCTGCAGTTTCAATGATGCTCTTTTAGGGTTATCCACACTAGCAATACAGAGGATGCTAAGAATTCCTATATGGTATGCATATTCATTCTGCATCATTATTGTGCAACAGAAACTGGGCAATGGTTGCTTGAATTCCAAAAGTAATTTTGTGTTCACAAAACCCCCAGAGTCACAATATCTCAACAGAGGAAACGTTTGAATACTTTTAAACCAAAGTTCAACCTAGTTCATATTTTATGAAAAACATTTAATCATGTTCTGTGAGGAAAATGTAACAGATATAAGTCTAGCAGACTTTGCATTATTTGGCCCAATAATGACAAAGTTTCACAGCTGTGTCTCTCACAGGAATGACCCTCCAAGGCTGACGATAACCTTGCACTAAAAGCTACCATTTTTTAGGAGGCTTCTGGATCACAATTACTAGAAAGTGAAACAGTACAAAAACAGTCTAAAAGTTTGTTCAAACTACAGAGTTCTCTGGAAGACTAAAACCATCACAGACTTTCAGACTACAAGCAAAACATTTTTACTCAACTTTGCTTTCTTTATTATTTTTTTCTGGAATTGTTACCCAATGAAACCTCACTATGAAATTTTCCAAGTCACTATTCTTCTTTTGCCAGAATGAATAGATACTTGTTCATTATTATAAAAACATAAACTGTTTATTTTCCAAAACAATAACCTTGACTAGGAGACTTGACAGATGTCAAAATAAAAATATATTCATGTTGTGGTACCGAGTATTTGGATTTTTACCATAATTCTTGGCTTATTTAATTACCAATACCATTTCCTGTCTGTCAAACACAAAAGGAGATATCCTTCCACAGACATTTGTCTTAGCTGAGTAAATTGATGGAGACATGGTTTATCTGTGCTTTAGTTTGTGTTAGAGGAAAGCCATTGATCGATGAGAGATTACTTTAGAATCTGTTCTGTTGGCAGAAGTGAAAGTGGATCATGTGTCTTTAAGACAGTGTGTTGCTTAGCAATTTTTACAAATCAAGCCACATCTTCAACTTATTTTTTACCAAATTAATTGAAATTTAATCATGTGCCGATGTCTTTATTCCTCAAAAACTTACTGCAACTATTCAGTATTATTTCCACAAAATTTTTAACAGTTTACCATCACAAGATATCTCCTAATACATGAATTAAGAACTTATCCATACCTTTAATTTTTAAAAACACCATGTTCATGATATTAACTATCTTGCTACTAATAATTTTGCCATTTTCCAAAGTGCAAACCTAATTAATGTCCTATGTTTGAATTGCTTTTATGATTTAGAGTATCTTCCTGATATAACAGCCTAAATTTCATCAATGCTGAAACTTTGACAATTCTGAATATAGTTATCAATAATTAACTTGTAAGAGCTACAACTATGAATTTTCTTTTGTATTTAAGTTTCTCCAACTATTTAGTAGTGTACAGGCATACAAAATGTTCAAGTGTGTGATGAAGTAGAATTTATTTATATGTTGAATATGTCCTAATAATCAAAGATTTGAGTAAGATATTTGAATATTCATTATAGTTTTAATGTAAAAATTTACTGATGTAGGTGAGCCTTGTTTCTGTGTGTTGCTTTCATTGGTTAATTAATAAAAAAACTGCTTGGCCTGATAGGTCAGTATATAGGTAGGCAGAGTAGACAGAACAGAATGCTGGGAAGAAGGGAAGTGAGGCAGACGCCATGACTCTCCTCTCTGAGACAGCCGCAGGTTTGAATCCTCCTGGTAAGCCACCACCTCGTGGTGCTACACAGATTATTAGAAATGGGTTAGATCAATATGTAACAGTGAGCTAATAAGAGGCTACAGATAATGGACCAAGCAGTGTTTAAAAGAATACAATTTGTGTGTTGTTATTTCGGGTGTAAAGCTAGCCGTTCGGGAGCCAGGCAGGAATGCAGCCCACCGTTCCTTTCACAATTCACCAGGTGTTATTTCATAATAACTTACTTTGAGCCTGCTCTAGATTGCCTGAAAAGACAAATAGTATTCTTAAATTAAAGATGTAAAATAAACACTGAAGTTCTAATGACAAAATTTCCTAGGTGCCACATTTTAAATCATAACCCATTGTTTTATTTAAGTATTGTGTCAAGCGGTGACTCTAGTCTATGAAGCTCCATCCTGTGCATGAAGCATCCATTCTATGGATGGTGCATAAAAGAGTGGCCAACAACTGGTTAAAATGTAGAGGATAAGTTACTAGAAGTTCATAATGCCTGCTGCTCGATAGTTTCACTTTAATATGAAAGGAAAATTGTGCCCATTGAATCTGAACAATTGGGTGAATGAACAAGACCTGCATAATGACAAGACCAATTGACATGACAACATGGAGAATGGAAATCCCATAAATTCCCACTTTAGATGAAAAGATATAGACAATCAATGGCTACTGATAATGGGGCTATCAATTTTTTCTGGGAGGTTATCCAATCCCAAGAGGTTCATCCTTAATACACACACACACACACACACACACACACACATACACACACACACACACACATGAAATACAGTAAAAATATATAAGGAAAATATCCTGGCTTTCAGAAGGAAAGAGAGAGATGTGGGAATTTTGAGGGGTAGATAGATGTGAGAAAATGATGTGAGCACAATAGCTATATATTATAAAAGAATCTGTGAACTTCAAGTGACCTGTGCCTGCATTGGTTTCTATGTCTCCTGTTCTCAACAATGACTCTGAAAATGCCCAAGTTCTAGCCAACTACCGGAGACTATGTGAGTGTCTGAAGGCCATCTTGCTACTTTGTCCATACTGATATGGGTGGTCTTTGCTGTCACATAGAGCCATGGATAAAAGGGTATTGAATCCACTTTTAGACTAAAATGCTATTACTACCAAATATTTTATATTGACATTAATTTTTGTATATTAATACAAATTTAAGATTATTTTGTTATATTGTATGTAGATTTCTATTATGGTTCAAGATATTGTACCCATACACTTCATTCATAAACATAATGTAAAAGTTTTGAAAGCTATTATTATATACCATTTAGTATAATTGAAAAACTCAGGTTAGTATTTATAATTAAAAACAAATTTGTAGTCATTTTAGGTATTATTTCAAGGTCAAAGATATGTTATAGATAGACGGTCTTGAAATACATCAGATATATACAGAATACATAATTTAAAATGTTTATAAGGATTTTGATCACACTTAGATTCATCTGATCCTGGCATCACTAATCTACTTCAAAAAAAAAAAGATGACTGGCATTGAAGAACCTCAATATTGAGTTTGCTTTCTTTGTCAAAAAGGTAGCCACCGGGCAAAGAAACTACCCTTCCCTTGTTGTAACTGCAGACAGTATGTTGTCCAAGTTGGGGAATCAGGACATTAAAGAAAGTAACTGTTGAAATTTATCAAGACAAGGTAGAACAGTCCTACAAAATTCCTGTTTCACAGAAAAGTCTGTACGATATTCTAGGTCTATATGCTGAAGATGGATGCCCCAACAATGCAGAGGAATCTTGGGTGACTGTCCAGTCAGCCATCTGTCTCGCATTTCAACTGTATTAAAAGCTGTTTGCTCTGCACTTCCTATTTACTCAGGTAATATATCCTTCTCAGGTATATGATGGAACTGAAGATGAGGTAATTATAGTTAGAGTTGTTTTTTTAACCAAATTTAGAAAAGAAAATTACCTAAGAGACCTAAAATGTATATGATTGAGAGACAGAAAAGCTTAAATATATTACCTAAAGAAATTATTGAGGTCAAAAAGATAGTTTTGGGTTGGTAATAAAAGTTAAGATAGAAAATGAATTAGATATAAAACTCTGTGTTCACTAAGATAGGATAGATAATACAGTACTTTGTTCAAATTTACCAAATACAAATGAACTATGCATTGCAAATGTAATTATAACATGATAATTGTTCTTATTGTGTACAGTTTTACTTTGATAGAGATTAAATCTTTCCTTTTTACTTAAAATGTAGAAAGTGCTGTGGGATATTTGTACACATTGTGAAGAATCATGGCTGTAATTGGTTTAATAAAGAGGTGAATGGCCAAATGTATAGGTGGGATTTCCAGGGAGAGAAAAGAAGAGAAGGAGAAATCAAAGGGCAGGAGAAACCAGGGGACGTAGAGAGGAAATAGGAGGTGCAGGAGAGAATAATGGTAACAACACGTGATAGAATATAGGGTAACATAAATAGGCTAATTTAAGTTATAAGAGTTAGTTAAGAATAAGCCTAAGCTACAGACCAAACATTCGTAATTAATAAGTCTCCATGTCATTATTTGGGAACTTACTGGTGGGATAGAGAAAGACTCTCTACATCATTGTTCTGAAGAAGTTGGGCCCTGTGTTGATGTTCATGACCTGTTTTACCTCAGGGTGTCATAGGAATCATACATATTGGAAACCAAGAACTGTGTAAAGACAGCCCACCCTTTACCAATCCTAGGATAACTGGCCCGGCCCTTCACTAGACACTGCAGCAGGAGAGACGGACTCACCCTTGATGGGAGAACTGGCCCCAACCCACGTTACCAGTGATGGAGAGCTGGCCCAATGGCATGGACTTAGGAAAACTGGCTCTACAACTCACCTGAGGGCAGTAGTCCAAGTAGCCCAGGCTGAACAGGTCAGATACCATCCAGAAACACCTCGATTTGGCCCATCCTAACATATACCTGATCTATGACATGCTGGAGCACAGGAAAGAACTGGTTCTGCAGAAAGATAGGCATGATAGTCATAGGTTCTCCATGACTGGGGACAACTACAGGATGACTGTGAGTTTTGTTGAGGGTCCCATAATGATGGTGTGCTAGAGGCATAGACCCAGACCAAACACTCATGACAATGAGCAATTGTCAGTGGCACTGAGTGGACCAAAAGTTATAATTTTAACATACCGCAGTTCTCATTGTTGCTAGGACAACTAAAACGGTGTTGGAGAGACAGGTAAAACAGAGGAGCAAGAAGTTTGTTGTTTGTATATTTGTTTTGTTTAACTAATTTTGTGAAGATTCTCTTTTAGGATATTGCTATAGTAATGAAGGATGGTTATGGAGGTATGGGTAGGTGAGTGGGCATGGTGTAAAAAACACAAAGAAACACTAAAGAATTACGTCATTAAAACTGGGCAGTGGTGGCACACACTTTTAATCTCAGCATTTGGAAGGCAGAGACAGGCAGATCTGTGAGTTCAAGGCCAGCCTGGTCTACAGAGCAAATGCCAAGACAGGCTTCAAAGCTACACAGAAAAACCTTGTCTCAAAAAAGAAAAAAGAAAAAAAAAACAAACAAAATGAATTATATTATTAAAAGAACTCTAAAGCATTGTGTAAAGATATCTTATAGACTTACTTTTTAGTAAGTTGAAGGAAGCAATATAAAATGAAATATATAATGGCAGTGTTGATAATTTATATGGGGAGAGATGGGTCTATCAAATGACAAAGAACTGAAAGGAGAGAGGAGATAATAACATTAAAATTCTTAGAGAGAGAGAGAGAGAGAGAGAGAGAGAGAGAGAGAGAGAGAGCACTAATGTAGTTTGATTCATTTAAGTGCTAGTAATCTATTAAAAAAACAATAATTCAAAGATACTCAACAGTTCTTAAATCTGAAGAGATCAATACTTGGGGGAATGATGATCTGCCTCCCTAGAATACAGTAAGTGATGGAAAGTATGACAGGAAGATATGGTTGTAAATGAGGATACACATGACTGAGATTTGGAAAGTCAAGGTAAGATTTTGAATTTAATTTGATTATTGAGTAATATTTTCATAAAGGTTTATGAAGCACCACAGTAGAAAATAAGTTTCCCATCATTGCTGCCATAAAATTCTTTTTCCTATCGCTATATAAAGAATTTATCACTTTATCTTAAGCAACATCAGAAAGATATGAGTTTTTATTTTTCTATTTCTTCACCAAATGTAATATTTATTATAATTTTAAATCCATTTTGGAGAGAATAATGCTGTGACATTTTGTACTTTAATTTTTATTTCTTATTGATAAACAGAGTTAGCAAATCTTCAAGTTCATTTCAGCCATCTGTATGTTTCTACTGTGAAATATCCTTCAGCTATTGTTCACATTATTCTCATTTTTACTTTGTCATTTAGTTGTAAAGTTAATAACATATTGTAGATATACCTATCACACGCACATATATACATACACACACACACAGACACATATATATATACATATATATATATATATATATATGCTATGTATCTGTTGCTATATCCACTAAATTTCTCTCTGTGTCAGTTTTCCCATTCTTTCTTTTGTGTAGTTGATTCTTATTACATAATATTTATTTATTTCTAGATAAAAATAATATACTATTATCTCATTATATCAATAGAATAACAATTAAGACATCCATGTTTTGCTGCTCTATTTACAATAGACTGACTATGAAAATGGTCTCACTATCAGTCAATGGGTGAATGGATATAGAAAACGTGCTATATGTATACAATTTGAAATAAAAGTTATGAAATTCACTGACAAGTGGATATAAGTTGCAACATTTGTTCTGAGTGAGAATACTCAGACTGAAACAGAGAAGTGTCACGTATTTTGGCTTATTTGAGGATGTAAGCTTTAGATGTGTCTATTTCATACATAAGTCCGGAAATTAGTAAAAACAGGTGGTGGAATGACTTTCAAGGTAAAGAAGTAAAATACAATAATACAAAGAGTAAGTGAATAACAGAAGAGAAAGAATTAAATAAAATGGGTGATTGAAGAGTAAGGTAGAAGAAGGAATGTGTGCAAATAACTAGCACAAAAGACCTTATGGAAAAGTTTAATGAAAAACACTTAATGTGGAAGCTCCTAAAATGCCTAATTACACATACACAAATAGACGTCAGGCAAGACTATTTCTACAATTCACTACAGGAAAACAAAGAAGACCAATATCAAGGGTGATTTATCTCTATTGGAATTATTTGCCAGTGAGAAACCATCATCCTCCAAATATTATAGGATATTGCCATTACTCTTGTCTATGCCATATTGATAATGTTAATTGCATGCCTGATTTGTAAATATGAAGAAATCAGACTAGTATTGAGCCAGAAGCTTCGAGTCTCCTGGCTCAATGGTTGTTAAAGTACTTGAAGCACCACACATGTTATGAAAGGTGCAAAGTAATTTTCAATCTCTCCAGGTATGAATTCTGTAAGATATAGTAACAACCTGCCTGAACTATATGCTTGTGCATTAATGGAGTGAATATTGTGTAAGTACCCAGACACTTTCAATACTTGCTTCACGAAATGTAACACAAACTTTGCAATTCTTGAAATGATGAAGCTATGACTGGACAAGTTTTTGGCCCTGGTTAGAATCTACTGCCATTACTATTTTAATGGCATATTGTATTAAACTGATTCACTACATCTTTCAGTAATCTTTATAGATTAGTGGATCTCTCAAACCTCATTAGACAAACTTCTAGTTGCAGTAGATGGAAACAGAGAACCATAACTGGTCAAATGTAGAGAATAAGTTAATGAAGAATTCTCAATGCTATATTTGTTTCACACATGCCTAATTCCAAGACTCAGGAATTGTGGAGGAAGAGAGAGAAAAAAGACTGTAGACAGATATATGGATACATATAAGAAACTTTGTTATCTGGACAAAATTGAATAGCTTATAAATATGAAAAACTTTTATTGATTATGAAATCATATACATAATCTGGGCAAATTCAGACCAGTCGAAATGTCAACATGAAGGAATGAGGTAGGCATATAGTTCCATTCTTAGCTAATGAGATTTTATTAATAATTGTTAGTTAGTCTAAAACTCACAGAGATCTGCCTGCCCCTGCCTCCAGAGTGCTAATATTAAAGGTGTGTGCCAGCACTGTCCAGTTTATAGTACAATGCTTAAACACTAATGAAGAACATACACATACACACAAAGCCTGCTCATATTTATGGATTAGAATTGCTAAAACTGCTGAAGTGTGACAATACCTGCATCCCCCAAAGCACTCTACAGATTCAGTGGGTTCACCAACAAAATGCCATACTTTACATAATGAGGAGAGAATAATTTAAAATTCATTCAGAATCACAAAAGGTTCTGAATAGCTAAAGCAATCTTAGCAAAACAAACAAAGCTGGAAGCATCGGAAAATAGTATTTATCTTTTTAAATGAAGGGTTAGAGCTTTAGCAGCGCAGTTGTAAAGCCCTTGCTTAGAATGTGAAGAATGCTGAGCTTCATCCTACCCAATGAAATAAAAAAATAAGAAATATATAAATGTGCTACCAATACCATTCCTTTCTCTTTTTGTAATAGAGTAGCAGGCTAAAAACACAATATAAAGCTTAAAGACTTTGCAAAATATGAAGGAAACATTGCACATAATATGGCTAATTATATGAGTCATCTGCTAAATATGAGTGACATATAAAAAATATATGTTAATATACCTCTTGATCTTAAGAATATGCATACATAAATAAATAGTTGTGTACATAACAATATATTTGAATCTAAATAATAAAAAAGGTTTTTCTATAAATTCTAGCTTATGTGAATTACTAAGGAATGGCTGGAGACAAGTCTCAGCTGTTAAGATCACTTTTTCTACAAGAGTTCATATGTTAACACTTCTATAAAAGTCAGGAATATCTACAAATGTCTGTCACACTAGCTATGGAGCAGGCAGAGAAAGGAAGATCCCCGGGGCTTGATAGCTTCTATGCAAGCTATAATGTGAGTGTCAGATTTAAAGGAAAAAAGAAGTCTAAGAAAAATATACAGAGAGTAACGAACGTGGATACTGGAAGATCTTACAAGCTGACAGTGGTACACACACACACACACACACACACACACACACACACACACACACACACACCACATGTTAGGATACATAACTAAAAAAGCAATTAAGGAAAATTTAAAAAGATGAATATGAACCTTCATCTTGCGATGGATGGAGATAGAGACAGAGAGCCACATTGGAGCACTGGACTGAGCTCGCAAGGTCCAAATGAGGAGCAGGAGGAGGAAGAACATGAGCAAGGAAGTCAGTACCCTAGAGGTGCACTCACCCACTGTGATGGCGGGGCTGATCTAATGGAAGCTCACCAAGGACAGCTGGACTGGGACGGATGGAGCATGTGATCAAATCGGACTCTCTGAACATGGCTGACAAGGAGGACTGACTGAGAAGCCAAGGACAATGGCACTGGGTTTTGATTCTACTGCACGTACTGGCTTTGTGGGAGCCTAGTCTGTTTGGAAGCTCATCTTACTAGACCTGGATGGAGGGGGGGAGGACCTTGGATTTCCCACAGGGCAGGGACCCCTGACTGCTCTTTGGACTGGAGAGGGATGGGAAGGGGTAGTGGGGGGAGGAGGAGGGAAATGGAAGAGGGTGGAAATTTTTAATAAAAAAGAAAAGAAAGGAAAATTGCCATAGCTAAAACATAATGTTTTAATAATCTGAAGTTTATCAGAACTTTCTGTTCCTACCATCCCAAACAGTACAAGTATTGCCTCTTCTATTGAGAAGTGTAACCATGCCTGAAAAATAAAAGCAAAATTCACAAAATAAAGAAGAAAATTTTAAATGATATAAACGGTAGAATGATGAACAACTTTATCACAGGGTCAATAAAATTTTATCACCAAATCATTGAACACTGAAATAATGCTCAGTTTTGTATCTAGATTTTTGAAAACTTAAATTGTGATACTTAAATTCTTAAAAAATAGTATAATTTTATCTTTCAGAAGATGAATTAACTAACATATATGATTTGAAATTATATGATAAGAAAAACAGATTGGAAACCCATTCTTTTAGTAGACACAGATGTAAAGGCACAATCAAATTTTAAATATTGTTAAAGTCTTGTTCAGATGGACAATTTCACAGGGATATTCAGTGATGGTTTTCCTGTCTGTACTCTCATCATAAGTTTCCTTCCACTCTGTTCACTTTCACTGATTCTCAAGAGAAGTGGATTGTTCTTTTTCTTTCCCTTCCTTTGCATTTTTCTATTTGTTCCATCATTTTAAATTTTGGTTAATATACAATTAGCATTTGACACCTACCTGTATAGTGTGGTATTTTGAGAGGTGAGAGTGTTTTGTTTGTTTAGGTTTTGTGTTAGTTTTGACATTCATTCTGGTTAATTTTCTTTGAGCTTTGTAAATCTGTGTTTTGATTTCTGACATCAAATTGGAGATATTTTAAGTCAGTGTTGCTTCTAGTATTGCCTTTTTCAGATATCTTCCTGTATTGCTGTTACAGAGAGATTATATCTTACGTTGTTGAGTTACATACTGAAGTTTTGTTCTTGATTTTTACATGACCATGCATTTCCTAAAAGTTCGATCTTATGTAATAGATACCTTAGGAGTTGGGGTCAAAGGAATAAGGTTAATTAATGGATGGTGTGACTTGAAGAGAATATTAGGATTCCATCAATTTTTTCCCATTGTTTTCTTAGCTATTAGGTTATGTTAGTGGAGCACCCACCATTATGTACTTATTTTATGCTGTATAAAGTATTTATGTGTTGTATAGAGTGTATATGTGCCACACCATCTTTATCCATTCTTCTACTGAGGGGCACCTAGGTTGTTTCCAGGCTCTGGCAATTACAAATAGTGCTGCTATGAACATAGTTGAACAAATGCTTTTGTAGTATGTTAGGGAATCTTTTGGGTATATTTCCAAAAGTGGAATTGCTGGGTCCTAAGATAGGTTGACTCCCAGTTTCCTGAGAAACCGCCACACTGATTTCCAAAGTGGCTGCGAAAGTTTGCATTCCCACCGACAATCGATTAGTGTTCACCTTACTCCACAATCTCCACAGCATAGGCTATCATTGGTGTTTTTGATTTTAGCCATTCTGACAGGTGTAAGGTGGTATCTCAAAGTTGTTTTGATTTGCATTTCCCTGTTCACTAAGGAGGTTGAGAATGACCTTAAGTGTCTTTTGGCCATTTGAACTTCTATTGAGAATTCTCTGTTCAGGTCAGTACGCCATTTTTTAAGTAGGTTAATTGGAGTTTTAATGTCTAGTTTCTTGAGTTCTTTATATATTTTGGAGATCAGACCTTTGTCTGATGCAGGGTTGGTGAAAATCTTTTCCCATTCAGTAGGCTGCCTTTTTGTCTTAATGACAGTGTCCTTTGCTTTACAGAAGCTTCTCAGTTTTAGGAGGTCCCATTCATTCATTGTTGCTCTTATTGTCTGTGCTACTAGGTTTATATGTAGGAAGTGGTTTCCTTTGCCCATGTTTTATCACAATATTATAAGATTTACTTTTATGGAAAAATTGTGAATTCTAGGGGAAGGGATAATGTATATGTGCATATTTGTGTGTCTGTTTGCCGGCACATTTCATTGCTTTGAACTTTCAGAATATTCTATTGAAAAACTGTGGTAACAAGTTTTGATGTCGATTTGACACAAGCTAGAGTCATTTTGGAAGAGGAACCTCAATTAAGAAAATGACCACACCATATTGACCTGGGATATTTATGTGGGATGTGGGACATTTTCTTTTCTTTCTTTCTTTCTTTCTTTCTTTCTTTCTTTCTTTCTTTCTTTCTTTCTTCCTTCCTTCCTTCCTTCCTTTCTTTTCTTTCTTGGTGTGGGAGAATTGTCTGTATTCTGTCAATCATATTTTAAATAAATGCTGATTGGCCAGGCAGGAAGTATAGGTGGGAAAACCAGACAGGAAGTAGAGGTGGAGCAAAGAGAATGGGAGTATTCTGGGAAGCAGGAAGCTACCTCCCCCACTCCTGCCCAGATCACTGAAGCAGCAGGATGTGATCTGCCAGTTGGAAAAGTTACTGAGACACATAACTAACATAGATCAGAAAAATGGGTTAATCAAGATGTGAGAGTTAGCCAGTGAGAGGCTAGACCTAATGGGCCAATCAGTTTTATAACTTACAGAGATCTTTGAGTGATTTTCTTTGGGGCCTGCCAGCTGTGTGGTACTGGGCGGGACAGAAACCCCAATAAGCAGGCCCCTTCATGTTATAGATGGCACCCAGACATGGATAACTGAATCCACAGAAAGCCTGAGAAAGCTTGGAAAAGAATAAACTAAAGCATGTTTTCTTGGTGGCAACAATTCCTCAGGTCTGCTCTGCTTGCTAGTGTAAGCAAGCACTCTCATCTACGAGAGGCTTCCTGACTCAGCTTTAGCTGCAAAACCTTGCAGCTCTTTTAAGAGTCCTGCCAGGAAACACTTAAACGTGTTCATGAAAAGCTGAATGCATGCTTTTCAGTTTTCAGCCGTAGCAGGAAAAAAGCCACATTGTTTAAAAATGCTGGCTTTCTGGGCCATCATGCCAGAGCAAACTCTGACCCTTTCAAGCAAGCGGTCCTGACTACAGAGGTTTTGAGTGTTGCTTAACACTGTTGCAGCTTGCTTGCTGGCAAGGACCTTGAAACGCCACAGAGTTGTGGCGATAAACATGGCTACAGCCGGTACCTCTGCCACGAGGCTGGAAAGCTAAGGAAAGGGCTGGATCCAGCCATCAAAGTCACAGCTTTAACCATCTCCTTAAAGACTCATGTAATCAGAAAAAGAGAGATATACAGTAAAGAGAGATTCAAAGGAAAAAAAAACCTCTAAATGGATTATAGTGTGTTTAAAATATATGCAGGCTTGAAAAAAAATGTTAAAATTCTTAAAGTAAAGAAAGAAGGGGAGTAGTTGGGTGTCATGATACACACCTTTAATCCCAACACTTGGGAGGAAGGGGTAAATTGACCTCTGAGACTTCAAGGGGCAGAGGTAGATTGACCTCTGTGACTTCAATGTGTGGTAGCACACACCTTTAATCCCAAAGCCTGGGAGGCAGAGACAGACAGATCTCTGTGAGTTCAAGGTGTGATAGCATACACCTTTGATCAAAGCACTTGAGAAGCAGAGGCAAGTGGATCTCTGTGAGTTCAAGGACAGTCTGGTCTACAGAGTTATTCCAGGACAAAGATATACAGAGAACCTGTCTCAAAAAATAAAAGTAAAAATAAAAGAAATACAGGTTAAAGTAAAGACGCATAAAGATGGAAAATACACATAGAATCTTGATACTGTATGCTATTATGCTCTCTTTAAATTGTTTGAATGCTGAGGAAGGAGCAACAGCTGCTAAAAGACTTTTGTTTATAAATGCTGTTGAACTAACCCAAGATAGGTATTTTGAAAATACCTTGGCTTCAAAACTGAAGTCAAAAGGTATGTTACTTTGAAGAAAAGATTTTGCTGTTGTTTCTACAGAAAATGAGAGACTGTGGATCCATTCTTAGTTGAGAAAAATCCAAAATCCTTGATCAAGGAAGACCACCTAAGAAATCTCTGGTAGGAACAGATGGCCCAGACGTCTGAGTTCTACATCCAGAACAGATTCAATACTGCTGCCTGACATGATCAAGACTCATAGGATACTCCAGTCAGGACTTGATTATAACTCTAAATTTTCTTTAGGTTCCCATAAGATTATCAGCACCCCCAACCAGCAGGAAGTAGTCTGGAAAACTACATCCACATTCCCCAAAAATGGACTATGGATATTTTCCTTTGTTTACAAAAAAAGAGGGGGAAATGGTGTGGGAGAATTGTCTATATTCTATCAATCATATTTTAAATAAATGCAATAAGAAACCTGAGTGAGCAAGTCATGAGGAGCAAGCCAGCAACCACTTCTCCACGGCCTCTTCATTATTTCCTGCTACATTCAGTTTCCTATCCAGTGTGAGTTCCTTCAGTGATGGACCATTATGTGAAAGTCTAAGCCAAATAATAGACCCTTTTCTCCCAACTTGCTTTTAGTCATAATGTTTGATGACAGCAATGGAAACCATATAAAAAGCAGACACACCTTAAAGACTGAATTTTTATTCTGTCATGTCTGATATACCAAGGTTATTATATTCAGTCTTACTTAGTGATATGTTTAATCTCTTAAATTTCTTTGTGTTTTTTCCTACAATTTTATTTTCTTAATGACACTTTTCACCTGACTTTATAGACTGTATATTGTGTCTATTCGATCTTTTCTTGTTTTTCACATTTGTTTAAAGTATTTCTCTAGCCTGACAATAACTGACATACATAAGTCTGGCTCTGGTTCTGACTTGTACTCTTCCATCAGTTTCCTGAATGTTAGTGTGTCTTGTACATTTTTCTTGTTAGCAGGCCACTTACTGTTCCTGAGAAAAAGAAGCTCCCATCTAAAGGCCTAAAGTGCATTAAGATGACATGGAGCGAGAGGAAGCATCCCATAGCCCTGTGATTCAGTTAGTAGTTATAAAGCACCTTTGCTTAAGCTTCACAAATCCTTTTAAGTTTTCTTTATGACTAGATATATAATACAGGATGGATAAAGTAGCCCTTCTCTCATACCAATTTTGTTTTGATAGACTCATAATAAGAAATGCAATACTTAAAACTTTCTGTTTTACCTTGTTAGGTTTCCCTTATTATGTTTTTTCAATATAGGCTTTGTTAGGAAGCAACACATGTCTTAATGTATTTCAAAGTGTTTGCAATTTTCCTTCCTCTTGACTGAAGTTAGGGATTTCATTTCCCTAGAATTTGTTAAAACAACCAAGTCAATCTCTTTAAAATAAAATTTAGAAAAGTGTGGGTACAGCCTAAACAACCTTCCTACTGAAGATTAACTTCTCAGAGATGTTTCAAGTGAACTATGATTTGTGCTTCTTACCATGGAGCATGTTTCTACTGGGAAATATCTGTTGTAGTGTTGTGCACTGTATTCCCTTATTTATTCCGTTTTTAGGATAGCATTTTCCATGACCTCATTCTTCTCATATATTCCAGTGTTGCTGACTTGTCATTATTTTCAGCTTTGTATTTATTTTTGTGATACAGTAAGATTCACACATTTTTTGAACCATAAAAATCAGACAGGAAAAAAATATAAGTTAAAATTGGTAATGAAGGGGAATATTTAAACAAGAAAATAATTGTTAAAGAGCCACAGAAATGAATGTACCACAGATTAAAAAAATATGTGAATTAGCATGTCCATGATGTCAGAAAAAAATTAAGCTTATGGCTTTGTTTAATTTCCTGAAATAAAATTCATGAAAATGTAAGTCCTGATTTGAGGACTAAATTAGTTTTACCACTCTTTAATCCCTTAAGATCAAAATACTATAAAAAATTAAATTAAAGCATAAAATTAATGTTGGTTTTATCTCTGAAGAGAGATACATGGAATTAGTCATTATTATATGGTAATTTATGTAGCATTTTTGATGATTTATGAAGTTATATTATCAAGTAAATAAATATTTATTTCCATGAGTTTATGTCTTTATTCCTGTTAAATGTTTTAGACCCAAGAACATCCTAAAATCCAGATATATTTTTTGTGATTTAAAAAAAAATCTATTCTGTTTGTTACATTTGTAGTTTTTATTATACACAATTAAGAATGAACAGGGTGAACAGGTGGTGGTGGTGACACAGGCTTTTAATCCCAGAATTTGGGAGGAAGACACAGGCAGATCTCTGAGTTAGGGGTCAGCCTGGACTACAAGAGCTAGTTCAAGAACAGGCTTCAAAGCTACAGAGAAACCCGGTCTCAAAATTCCAGGGGTGAAAAAAAAATGAATGAACAGGACACCCACAGTTTAGTCTCTCTATTGTTCATAGAGGTGGAAAATGGTGGGTGTTTGATGAAAGATAAACTTGCAATTATATTAACAAAAATGACATTATTAGATATATCATATTAGGCATTTAGTTAAAACATGAAACTCCAATAATTAGATAGGAAATGAAGAATAAGGGGATATGGTTTTCAGAGGGCATTTACATCAGTGTAGAGCAGATTAAGGAACTGATGTGTGAAATATATATTTTAAAAATAAATCCAATTACAAAGAAACTGATGATACTATGCTAAATTTTTTAAAGAACAGGAATTCTAAAGAGATAATTTTTGCTTGAATGAATATATTACTTTAAAAGAAATTATATTCAAAGTAAAAAACATTATTATTAATAAACAAACATATCACTTTTTAATTTCTATATAAATCATTGCCAGGAAATAAATTTAGAATTTAATGAAAAACATATTTATCAAAATTCCTTTATTTTGAGAAATAATTTAATGCCTACATTTCCTCAATGGTAAATAATAGGAGTTGCTATGTATTTTCGTTCTACTTTATGAAAGCTATAATTTGTCAAAATTTTTAGAAGAATTTACTCTAGGAATTTAGTATGTTAGATGTCCATCTAATTTTTTCAATAAATCTAATTAAAATATACCAAAAACGCTAATAAAAATTCATCAGAAATCAGTGTCTGTGCATGGATTCTAATGAAAAGAGGTGCTGCTGAATTTTTACTCTATTTCCATGTAAATGTATTCTAATTCACTCTTGTGCTGAGAATATAAAGTATTATTCAAGTATATGCAGCAGCCTCAAGCATGGTGTACAGGAAAGACAGAACTTGAAATGTAAATGAATACTTTACTCCTTAGGTCTCACAGAGAAATCAAGAGCCTCAAATTTTGATGAAACTTCATGATACAATTTAAGAACACAGTGATAAAGATGAAATGGAATGAAATGGATGATTAAAACACTAAAGGGAAGCAATAGTATGGAATAACATAAAAATTTCTTCCTGAAAAAGAATACTAGCATAAAAATTTTTAACCAAATATGTTACCCGTCACTCCAACTTGACAACAGTCCTATTCAAAACAAGCTGGTTCTCCATTAAATATTCTATAGTCTGCCTATCTACCTACCTTTGTGCCTTCCTACTTATTTGCCTCCTTGACATCTTGCTTTCATTTCTCTCTGTTTCCACTAAGCCATTCATCTTAACCCTATCTAGGTAGCCTCTTTCTTTTTAGTACATTTGTTTGTTTATAAATTTATTTAACATACCAACTTCAGTTTCCCCTCTCTGCTCTACTCTCAATATCTTCCCTTATCTTCCTTCTAATTCCCCCACATCCAATCTTCTTCCATTTCTATTCAGAAAAAAGAAATACTTCCATGAATATCAACAAAACAGAAGTCAAATTATCATTATTCATAGATGATATGATAACATGCATAAGCAACCCCAAAATCACTACCTGTAAATTCCTAAAACTGATCAATACCATTATTCAAGTGGCTAGATACAAGATCAAATAAAAACTCAGTAGGTCTCCTATATAAAAATCTGGGGGAAAAAAGCAGAGACTGGACACTGTAGTGGCATTTCATTTGTATTTTCTTATTTATTTATTTATATTTATTTATTTATTTATTTATTTATTTATTTATTTATTTATTTATTTATTATACAATATTCTGCCTCCGTGTATTCCTGTGGGCAAGAAGAGGGCACCAGATCCCATTACAGATGGTTGTGAGCCACCATGTGGTTGCTGGGAATTGAACTCAGGACTTCTGGAAGAGCAGCCTGTGCTCTTGTCCTCTGAGCCATCTCACCAGCACCTCATTTGTATTTTCATACATAAAATTTGACTGAAGAACAGAGAGTAAAACAGTCCCAAGAGTCAGTCTTACAGACCAGGCAGCAGTAACACACACCCTTAATCCCAGTAGCCACATTAGTGTGCCTTAGAAACCAAGTGTTGCCTGCCTTTAATTCTAATGGTGAAAACAGTTATTCACAACCCTAGAGAGAAATATGAAATGGGAAGAAACAACTCACAGTCTCATTCTGAGATACCTGGGTTACCTCACTCAGTAAAGCGTTTTCTATTTCCATCCATTTGCATGCAAAATTCAAGATGCCATTGTTTTTTTACCGCTGAGTAAAACTCTAATGTATATATGTTCCACACCTTCTTTAACTATTCTTCTATTGAGGGGCACCTAGGTTGTTTCCATGTTCTGGCTATTACAAATAGTGCAGCTATGAACATAGTTGAACAAATACTTTTGTAATATGATAGGGCATCTCTTGGGTATATTCCCAAGAGTGGAATTGCTGGGTCCTGAGGGAGGTTGACTCCCAGTTTCCTGAGAAACCGCCACACTGATTTCCAAAGTGGCTGCACAAGTTTGCATCCCCACCAACAATGGATGAGTGTTCCCTCACTCCACATCCTCTCCAGCATAGGCTATCATTGGTGTTTTTGATTTTAGCTATTCTGACAGGAGTAAGATGGTATCTCAAAGTGGTTTTGATTTGCATTTCCCTGATCGCTAAGGAGGTTGAGCATGACCTTAAGTGTCTTCTGGCCATTCGAAGTTCATTTGTTGTGAATTCTCTGTTCAGTTCAGTACCCCGTTTTTTAATTGGGTTAATTAGAGTTTTAGTGTCTAGTTTCTTGAGTTCTTTGTATATTTTGGAGATCAGACCTTTGTCTGATGAGGGGTTGGTGAAGATCTTCTCCCAGTCAGAAGGCAGCCTTTTTGTCTTACTGACAGTGTCCTTTGCTTTACAGAAGCTTCTCAATTTCAGTAGGTCCCATTTATTCATTGTTTCTCTTATTGTCTGCACTCCTGGGGTTCTGCTTAGGAAGTGGTCTCCTGTGCCTATATCTTGTAGACTACTTCCCACTTTCTCTTCTATCAGGTTCAAAGTGGACAGATTAATGTTGATGTCTTTAATCCATTTGGACTTGAGTTTTGTGCATGGTGATAGATATGGATCTACTTTCATTCTTCTACAGGTTGACATCCAGTTATGCCAGGACCATTTGTTAAAGATGCTTTCCTTCTTCCATTGTATACCTTTAGCTCCCTTCTCGAAAATTAGGTGTTCATAGGTTTGTGGGTTAGTATCCAGGTCTTCTATTCGATTCCATAGGTCGACTTCTCTGTTCTTATGTCAATACCAAGCTGTTTTCAATACTGTAGTTCTATAATAGAGTTTGAAGTCAGGGATGGTAATGCCTCCAGAAGTTCCTTTATTGTATAAGATTGTTTTGGCTATCCTGGGTTTTTTGTTTTGCCCTATAAACTTGATTATACCTGGATTGAGATCAAGGTAAAAGTTAGTGGCTGGTTGTTTTGTTTTTCAGATCTTCAGGTTGAACCCCATTTCTCTCTCTGAGTTTTCATTAATCTTGTTTCAGAACACCTTTAAAATATACTCAGATAATATAAAATATCTCGGTGTTATTCTAACCAAGTAAGTGAAAGTCTGTATGATAAGAACATCAAGGTTTTGAAGTAAAAAGTTGAAGAAAATATCAGGAAATGGAAAGATCTTCTATGTTCATGGATTTGTAGAATTAACAAACTAAAACTGGCCATTTTAGAAAAGTAGTCCACAGATTCAAATCACTCCCTATTAAAATCCCAACACAGTTCTTTACAGACTTTAAAACAATAATTCTCAACTTTATATGGAAGCAGACAAACCACAATAACTAAAGAAAATCCTGTACAAGAAAAGAATTTGCAAAGTTATCACACTGATTTTAAGCTGTGCTACAGAGGTATAGTAATTAAAACCATATAAACCACATGATGTTGGTATAAAAACAGACAGGTAGATCAATAGAATCTTATAAAAGAGCCAGATGTAAATCCACTTACCCATGTACACCTAATTTTCAACAAGCCAAAAATAAAGAAAATTGAAAAAATAAAACATCTTCAGCAAAAACGTCTGTTATAACTGAATGTGGATGTGTAGAAGAATGCACACACTTTTATATCTATCTCCCTTAACAAACGTCAAGTCCAATTGTATAAAAGTCCAGATAAATAACAAAAATCCAGATACAACAAACCTGACAATAGAGAAAATGGAAAATAACTTTGATTACACTGACAAAAAAGATTGCTTTGTGAGTAGAACACTAATCACTCAGGCACAAAGATCGACAATTAATAAATGGAATGTATGAAAATGAAACATTTCTGTAATGCAAAGTATTTCATCAATAGGACAAAATGGCAGCCTACAGAATGGTAAAAATTCTTCACAAACCCCATCAGACAGAGGGTTGATTTCCAAAATATATGAAGACATCAAAAAACTAGATAAGATACCAAATAATTAGATGAAATTGGGGTACAAATCTAAACATAATTGCTATGGGACACTGTTTTATACCTTGTCAATTCTATTTTAATAAAATGCTGATTGGCCAGTAGCTAGGCAAGAAGTATAGGTAGGATAACAAGGCAGAAAATAGAGGCGGGGCAACGAGAACAAGAAATTCTGTGAAAAGGAAAGCCCATTCCTCTGCAGTCATGACCCAGCTACAGAAGAAAGAAGATGTGACTGCATTGTCAAATAAGGTACCAGGCCACATGGCTAACATAGACAAGAATAATGGGATAATATAAGTTATAAAGTACCTTCATCTGGTGATGAATGGAGATAGAGACAGAGACACACATAGGAGCACTCGACTGAGCTTCCAAGGTCCAGATGAAGAACAGAAGGAATGAGAACATGAGCAAAGATGTCAGGACCGCAAGGTGTGCATCCACCCACTGAGACAGTGGGATTGATCTCAGGGGAGCTCACCCAGTCCAGCTGCACTGGGACTGAACAAGCATGTGAACAAACTGGACTCTCTGAATGTGGCTGACAATGAGGGTGGACTGAGATGCCAATGATAATGGCACTGAGTTTTGATTCTACTGAATATACTGGTTTTTTGGGAGGCTAGTCTGGATGCACACCTTCCTTGACCTGGATGGAAGGGCACCCTGATTTCTCTTAGGATTGGAGAGAGGGAGGAAGGGGAAAGGGGAAGGGAAATGAGAGGAGGGGAAGAGGTGGAAAATTTCAAGAAATAATTAATTAAAAATAGTTAATAAGAAGTCTGAACTAATGGACCAATCAGTTTATAACTAATGTAGAATTCTGTGCAATTTGGGGGTTACTTAACAACTGTGGAAATTAGGCAGGAGAGAAACCTCAGACAACAGAATGGTGCCCAACATGTGGACAATTGCATCCACATAAAGCCTGAGAGAGCATAAAAAGTAATTCTATACAAAAATAATGGAGTAAATCATGGCTTATTATAATAGCAACACTTTCTTGATTAGACTCTGCTTGCTAGAGGCAAGCACACTCATTTAAGAGAGGTTTTCTGACTCAGCTCTAGCTGCAAAAACTTTGCAGCTCTTTTAAGAGGCTCTAGCTGCAAAACACTGCAGCTTTTTTAAAGAGGTTCTGCCACAAATCACTTAAATGGTGTTGATGAAAAGCTAACAGTATGCTTTTTGATGGTGGGAGGAACCTTCAAATGGCATAGAGTTGTGGCAGTAAACATGGCTCCAGCAAGTACCTTGAGGCTGGAATCTCAGAAAGCTAAGGAATGGGCTGGATTCAGGTCAAAGCCACAACTTGAATCCTCTACATATTGCTTAGAAATTAAAGACTCCTGTGGTCCGAAAAAGAAAGATATTCAGTAAAGTTAGAAGACAAAAGAAAAGACTTTTAAAGACAAGGAAAACCTTTAAATGGTTTACAGTGTGTTAAAATATATGCAGGCTAAAGATTAAAGTCTTTAAAATAAAAAACAAAGAGAGTAGTTGGGTGTGGTGGCACATACCTTTAATCCCAACACTTGGGAGACAGAAGCGGGCAGACCTCTGTGAGTTCAAGGTGTGGGTTTAGTGAAGATTTTTTCCCATTCTTCAGGCTGTCATTCTGCCTTGTTGACCGTGTCTGTTGCTTTACAGAAACTTTTCAATTTCAGAAGGTCCCATTTATTAATTGTTTCTTTCAGTGTCTGTGCTGCTGGGGTTATATTTAGGGAGTGGTTTCCAGTGCCAATGTGTTCAAGTGTATTTCCCATTTTCTCGTCTATAAGATTTAGTGTGGATGGCTTTATGTTGAGGTCTTTGATGCAGGATATTAACATATAGAAGAATGAAAAGGAACCCATATCTTTCACCCTGTGCAATCTCTTTGGGACTTAATGACTGCTGGAATCAGGCAGGACAGAAACCTCAGACAACACATAGTTCACAACAGAAAAGTCTCAAATGTATGAACAACACAAAAGAAGATGCTCAAGATCCTCAGCCATCGGGAAATTGCAAATCAATACAACTCTGAGATATCATTTTATACCTGTCAGAATGATTAAGACCAAAAACACAGGTAACAGCACCGTAGAGCAAGGGGGACACTCCTCCAGTTTGGGTGGAATGTAAACTTGTACAACTTCTTTGGAAGTCAGTATGACAGTTTTCAGACAGCTGGTCATCCTTCTACCACAAGACCCAATTATATCACCTTTCGTCATATACCCAAAGTATGTTCCATCATACCACAAGGATATTTGCTCAACTATGTTTATTGTAGCTTATATGTAATAACCAGAGTCTGGAAATAAGCCATCTGTCCCTTACTGAAGGAATGAATAACAAGGTAATAAGATCATTGTCCCATAGCAAGTTTTTTGGCCTATCACGTCTCGGTTCTTGTTTATCCAAGCAGTATTGAGTATGGGTTCCATCTTGGGAAGTGGCGTCTGTTTGAATCTCTTTCCTTCTCCCAGCATTCAGTTCTGTCTTCCCACCTACCTAAGTTCTGCCCTATCAACAGGCCAAGGTAGTTTATTTATTTTTTAACCAATCAAAGCAACACATAAACAGAAGGACCACCCATACCAATTGGGTATATGCCCAAGAGATATATAGCTAGATCTTCAGTTAGATCAATTTCCATTTCCTGAAGAACATTAACACTGATTTATAATTTAAGATATTTGCAAGTTAAATATTTAGGAAACTGTCAATCTACTTATAGTATTGGGATTGAAGAAAGCTTGTATGAGGGAGAACAATAGATTAGTCGGCAAGTAAATTGTAGCCTATAATTATTCATTATTTTATGGATGACATATCTAAAGCAAAAAATACAGTAGTCAAGACATTATAACAATGAGCATTAGCATATAGACATGCCTGAAATGTATTGCTGGACCTTGACATGTAGGACATACCTGTTAACTGCATTCAGAAGCCCCCCAACTTTAACCCAAGGTGAAGCACATGGGGCTCACGCATTTTACAAACACAATAATGTGAAGAGTAAGGTTGGAAGTCAGGCAAAAATGGGTCAAAGGAAGTTGGAATGCTGAAGAGATTTTGAGGATATAGGCAGATGGGATATGCTTACTAATATTATAAAGGCTTCTACATAGAGTACAGTAAACACACAGGCAGATATATAGATTACCACAGAGGCTGAACAGAAGTAGACATACAGACAAAGAGGCATATAAGCAGAAATTTTCAGGTGGGCTGGTGAGTACTAAGGCAAATTCCCTCATCTGAGACCTCAAGGCCATATTTATATAAAATGTACATGAAAGTTATATATAGGATTATATATAGGTTATATATAGGATTAATATTTGCTTACTTTGGATTCCTAGGATATCTGAGGTCAGTTATCTTCAGCTGACTCATAGTCCAATGTTAGATATATTTGACTCATCCCAGATATCTATAGCTGTGTTCTGCTGCCTGAGTTTTGATTTTCCTTACACCCTTCTTATTTCATGCTGTTTCTTACAGAATGAGAACAGAGAGTTTACTTGAAGAGTCCCCATGACTTAATGTTGGCCAGAAGCCTTTGGAGCAGTCATGATTTTATTGTTTATATGTATATTTAGAAAGATAGGATTAAATTGCTTGCTTATATTCTTGAGAAGTTTTGTATTACTTACATATTTATGGAATAGGTAGTATTCTTGAGGGAGCATTTTATTTGTATTAGGATTTATAGGTAGTATTCTTGAGGGAGCATTTTATTTGTATTAGGATTAAATGTATTATGAAGTCAATATTCTGATACTTAGACCAGACAAAGACATATAAATTTATTAAATATGTGTGTGTTTTGTGTGTATGTATACATTCTAGCATTTAAGTGCACATATGAAATTCAAATGACAAATTTTATAAGCCAATTATCTCCTATTAATACCTGGGTTCTAGTGACTGGACTTAGACAGGCTTGAAGAAAAATACCTAGAACCACCATGTCAGCTTGTTTGCTTTAAACAATAGAACAAAGGTAAATTACTTTAATTAGAGTCTATGATAGGCACTTCCATAGAATAATTGACCTCCTAGCTTCAAAATGCTTACTAGAAATGTAAGAGAAAATATGGGAAACAACAAATTCCCTTATTTGAGGCCATTCTGGATTAGCCAAACACTTACCCATGTCCCAAATAATTGCAGGCAAATTGTCAAGTCCAGACAAGACTGTAAAAGCTCTACAATAAAAACTTTTAGATGCTAATGAACTAAGTTGATGAATATATTAGAAGGTGAAAAGCTCTTCCACAATCATGAATCACAGTAGCTAATATTGTAGTCAGAAGAACAGCCCCAAGGGCTGACTGCCAGCTGAACTGTCACAGTCCCTATATTCAGTTCCCAAAGGCCCATTGCACCCTCTGTTCCTTCCACCTCATCGTACATCCCAGGTCCAGGCTCTGCCCCTAACTCCTGTCGAGTTCCATAGCTCAAGTGCAACTACACCACTCAGAAGAACAGGTGAGTGATCTGCCTGTCAGCTGAACTGACCCACTCCCTAACTCTATTCCCAAAGACCCATTCGACTACCTGTTCCCACACACTTCATTGGCCAATGCTGGTGATTGTGATGCTCAGGCACAACCACACCAATCAGAATAACAGGCCACACTAGCCAAGAAAATAGAAAATCTCTGCTGCTCCAAATGTCAAATTAACTTTCAGAAGACCAGCCCTGAACATGGATAAAGACTCCCTCATAGATCAGAGGTAATGTGAGCAGCCAGAAACCCAGGTCACATAGCCCAGAAGGCAAAGAGGAAACAGAAGCCAGAACAAAATAATCATGCAACAAATAAAAACTAAAATATCAGCACTTAGATCTATAATCATCCCTAAATGTCAGTGTAAGAATATAATAAACAACAGCTTTGGTAATATGACAAAGCTAAAGTCCAGCCATCCTATGCCATCAAGATCTGGATATTTCAACACAAATAAAGCAGAAGAAAAAGAACATTAAAAATAACATTATAAAGATGTCAGAGGTTCTTAAGAATAAATCAAACAAAAATAAATAAAGCATGGAGGAAATCAATAAGTCCCTTAAAGAGTACAAAGAAAGTAAAGAAAAACCAAACAAATAGATGAAGGAAACTATTCAAGACGTGAAAACTGAAAGAAAATCAATAAAGAAAACACAAAGTGAAGAATTTTTATAAATGACAATCTGGGTAAGTGAACAGGATTTATAGTTGGAAGCATGACACAGAATACAAGAGATGGAAGAGAGAAATTAAAGGTATTTGAAGATAATGTAGAACAAATAAGTTTATTGGTCAAAGAACATATTAAATCTAAAAAGTTACTGACACAAAGCATCAAGGAAATCTGGAACACTGTGATAAGACCAAACCTAAGATGAAAGAAATAGAAGAAGAATCTCAGTTCATAAATGCATATAATATATTTGTCAATATCATTGAAGAAAATTTTCCTAACCTCAAAAATGACATGCCTATAAAGGTATAAGAAACTCACTGAACAACAAGTATATTAGATCATAAAAGAAAGTCCACACATCACATAATAATCAAGACACTAAACATACATAATAAGGAAAATTAAAAACTGTAAGGGTGAAAGCCCAAGTAGCATATAAAAGTAAACCTACTAAAATTAAACCTAAATTACATAAGAGATTATGAAAACCTGCAGCACCTGGACAGATGTCTTATAAACTCTAAGAGGCCAGAGATATTATATACTATCCCAGACTACTATACCCAGCAAAACTTTCAATAACCATAGATAGAGAAAATAAGATATTCCATGATAAAGTCAAATTAATAACATCTATCCACAAAACCAGCACTAGACAAGGTACTGGAAAGAAAAACTCTAATCCAAGGAAGTTAACTACACCCATGAAACCTATGAAATCACAGGTAATACACACAGATTTTCTCTCTCTCTCTCTCTCTCTCTCTCTCTCTCTCTCTCTCACACACACACACACACACACACACACACACATACTACTACTACTACTACTACTACTACTACTACTACTACTACCAAGACAAAAACCAAAACAGAAATTAATGTCATTGTTCATTAATGTCTCTCAATATTGATAGACATAATTTAGCAATAAAAAGACAAAAGCTAATGAAACAGATATAAAAATAGAACTCATTTTTCTGCTGCATATAAGAAACACACATAAAAATCAAACACAAGCATTATTTCATAGCAATTGCTTGGGAAAAATATTTTTCAAGTAAAGGTACCTAAGAAGCAAGCTGGTATAGCTATTTTAATATCTACTAAATTAAATTTTAAACCAAAATTAATTAAAAGAGATGGAGAAAGGCAGTTCATACTCATAAAGAGAAAAAGTATTTCAATTCTTAACCTCTATGCCCTAAATGCCAGGGTACTTAAACTTACAAAAGAAACATTATTAAAAGTTAAATTACACATTGAACTTCACACATTAATAGAGGAAGATTTAACTATCTCACTCTCACCAATGAATGGGTCATTCAGACAAAAACTAAAAAAGAGGAATAATGGAACTAACAAAGGCCATGAGACAGACATACCTAACAGACGTTCCACCCAAGCACAAAAGAATATGTCTTCTTCTCAGCACCTCATGTAACATTCTCCAAAATTTAACATTTATTAGTCACAAAGGCAGTCTTGACAGATACAGGAAATTTGAAATAATTTTGTATTTTGAAATAATCACCTCTACCCTATTAGACCATCATGGATTAAAGCTGGAAATCAAAAAAAAAAAAAAGAAACAACAGAAAGCCTAAAAACTCATGAATACTTAACGACTCCATATTGATGAACACTGTGTCAAGGCAGAGAAAAACGGAAAGACCATTAAAGCCTTCCTAGAAAAAAAAAATGAATGCAAAACAGGCCCCAAATTTATGAGGCACAATGAAAGCGGAGCTGAGAGGAAAGTTCATAGTTATCAGTGCCTTCATGAAGAAATTGCAGAGATCTCATTCTAGTACCTTAATAGCATATCTGAAATATCTAGAATAAAAAGAATCAAACTCACCCAAGAGGAGTACATAGCAGAAATAAACTAACCGAGGGCTAAAATCAATATAATAGAAACAAAAGAACAAGAAAAGTAATCAGGGAGACAAATGATTGGGTCTTTGAGAAAAATCAACAAATAGACAAACCCTTATCCAAAGGAACTAAAAAAAAAAACCCAGAGACAATATCCAAATTAAGAAAATCAAAAAGGGTAACATAACAACAGACAACAAAGAAATCTGAACAATATGTAGACCATATTTCAAAAACCTATACTCCATAAAATGGCAAAATTTAAAACAAGTGGACAAATTTCCTAGATAGGTAGGAAAGTTGAATCAAGAGCCAATAAACAGTTTAAATAGACCTACAATGTCTAAGTAAATAGAAGCAGTCATTTTAAAATGACTTAAAAAAAAGTTCAGGGCCAAAAAGTTTTAGTACACAATTCTATGAGAAATTTAAATAAGACGTAATATCAGTACTCCTAAAATTGTACCACAAAGTAGAAACTGAAGGATCATTGCCAAATTCACTTGATGAGTCCACAGTCACCCCAGTAGCAAAACCACATAAAAATTCAACAGAGAAAGAGAATTACAGACCAATTTCCCTCCTGAGTATTGATGCAGAAACCAATTTTAAGGACACATCAAAAATTTATACACCATGATTAAGTGGACTTCAACCCAGAAATGCAGGAAGAGTTCAAACTATGAAAATCTGTCAGTGTAATCTACCATATAAACAAACTGAAAGAACAAAACCATATAATTATCACATTAGATGCTGAAAAATCCTTTAACAAGATCCAATACCCATTCATGATAAAAGTCTTGGAGAGGTTATAGAATACAAGGGACATGCACAAACATAGTAAAGGCATTTCATAGAAAACCTATAGCTAACATTAAATTAAGTGTGAAAAACTTAAAGCAATTTTACTAAAATAAGGATCAAGACAAGGCTTTCCACTCTCTCCATATCTATTCAATATAGCACTTGAAGTTCTATCTAGAACAAGAAAACAACTAAATGAGGTCTAGGGTATACAAATTTAAAAAGAGGAATTCAAAGTATCACTAATTACTGATGATATAATAGTATGCATATAAGATCCCAAAATATCTACCAGGGAACTCCTATAGCTGATAAACACATTTAGAGATGTGGCAGGTTACAAGATTAACTAAAAAACAAAGATTAGTATTTATCATTTGTGACTATGCAAATCAAAATCAGGAAAACAACACTCTCATAATAGTCACAATTAATATAAAATATCTTGTGGTAACTCTGACCAAACATGTGAAACACCTTTGTGATGAAAACTTCAAGTCTTTGAGATGTAAATTGAAGAAGATACCAGAAGATGAAAAAAAACTCCCATGTTTATGAATTGGTAAAATTAACATAAGAAGAACATATATCTTACCAAAAGCAATCTACAGAGTCAAAGAAATTCCCATCAAAATTCTAATACAAATATTTTTAGATAATACTCAGATTCATATGGAAAAACAAAAACTCTGGATAGCTAACAACTTTTTACAATAAAAGAACTTCCATAGGTATCACTAGCTCTGATTTCAATCTCTATCATAGAGCTATAGTCATAAAAACTTAATGGTATTGGCATGAGTACAGACAAGTGGGTCAATATGATCAAATCTATTGAAGACCAGTCTCAACAAAATTCATTCCAGGGTAGAACCATGAGGATTAGTATTATTAAGCAAAAGGAACAGAGATACAAGGTATACTTCACTCCAAAAGAAGAGGAGGTTAGCAATGGACTTCATTAACATGATGTAAGGAATAGACCTTTAGTCCAGGTTAAGCAGCTCCACCTCTATACCCAAAATACTAATTAACCACACCCTATGTACAGGCACTTTGAAAATAAAAATGATGATTTCTCAGAAAATTGGGGATTGATCTATCTGAAGATGCAGCTATTCCACTCTTGGCATATACCCAAAGAACTCTCCCATGGACACTTGTTCAATTATGTTCATAGCAGCTTTCTTCATAAAAAACATATCTGGAGACAACCAAGATGTATATTTTCTCAAGGGGGCATTAAACAGTTCCTAAAAGCAATGACATTATGAAATTTGTAGTTAAATCTATGGAACTTGAAAAAATCATCCAGAGTAAATTAATCTAGACACATAAAGAAACACATGCTATGTACTCACTTATAAGTGGATAATAGCTGTAAAATAAAACATGATCATGCAATGGTCCACAGACCAAGGAAGGTTAAGTAACAACAAGCAGGACCAAAATGGGGTTGCAATGCCCTCCCTGGGAAGGTGAAATAAATTTTTCTACTGGGATGGAGGCAGGTGGGGGTTGGTTGGGAACAGGATGGACCAATTGGAGGAAAGAACAAATACTGGGAGAAATGTAGAAAGGAGTTGCGGGCAGGCCTGCTTTTCATCCTGCCCGGCTCCCGCACAGCTAGCTTAGTCCCAGAAATAACAACACACAAATTGTATTCATTTAAGCACTGCCTGGCCCATTATCTCTAGAGAGTTAGTTACTGACTAACTCTCATATCTTGATATTAACCCATTTCTAATGATCTGTAGCACCACGAGGTGGTGGCTTACCGGAAAAGGTTTAGCATGTCTGACCTGGTGGCTGGCTCCATGGCTTCTGCCTCATAGCCCTCTTCCCAGCATTCTGTTCTGTTTTCTCCGCCTACCTAATTTTCTGTCCTATCAATGGGCCAAGGCAGTCTCTTTATTGACCAATGAAAATAACACAATAGACAGATAACCCTCCTCCATCAAGAAAGACTAAAGGGGGACATTTAGGGGAAAGGTGGAAACGGTGCATGGAATCTATGAGAGGAACCCTAGCAAAGACTCCTAGGAATGGGGGGGAAAGGAGCCTGAAAGCCACCTCTTACAACCAGGAAAGTCCTTAAGTGGAGACATTGGGATACCATCTAAGCCACAATGTTTGACCTACTGTTCGACCTGCATGAAGAGTGTTCTGGGAAAGAAGCTGGGCAGAATTCTCATCAATAAAGGAAAGATTTCATGTAGCAACTGATGAGAGCACATGCAGAATCCCACAATAAAACATTAGCCTGAGCTTGAAGAGTCCAGCAGGAAATGGGTAAAGGAAGCCTTGGAGGAATCTGAGAGTTCAGGGACAACTTGAGAATAGGGATCATAAAATCAACTGACAGGGACTCAGTGGGGCTTGAAGAGATCAGTGAGCCTGTAAAGGCCTAATGTAGGTCCTCTGCATATTTATTGTGGCTGAGTAACTTTGTGTTCCTGTGGAATTCCAAATAGTGAGAATGAGGCAGTTTCTTACTCTTTTCCCACTTGTGGAACCCTTTTCTTCCTACTTGGTTTCCTCATCCAACCTGGATGTAATGGCATATGCCAAGTTTTATTGTAGTATGTTATACTGCATTTGATTGATGTACTTGGGAGGCCTGACTTTTTCTGATGGAAGACAAAGGCGCCTGAATCTGCAAGAGAGGGGAGGTGGAGAAAAAGACTGGGAGTCGGAAGAAGGGGAAACTGTGGATGGTATCGGATGCAATATATGAAATATATGAAAGAAGAATAATATAGGAAAAAGAAGAAGTAATATTGTAAACCTGACCACCTTATTAAAATCATCCTAAAGTTTCTAAACAAAGCCTTTCAAAATTCCAGGGCTGCTTTTTTTGCAGATATTTAAAAATACTAAAATTTATATAAAAGCATGGTATGAAAGAGGAAGGACAGACAAACAGACCTGAGCAAATGAATGTTTTAGTATCATATCCTATTGCTAATTGTTCTACAGAGACATAGTTATAAAAATAGCATGGCCCAGCACAAAGACTGACAGGTATATTAATGCAATAGAATAGTGGACTCAGATATAATCTCATGTAACTTCTACTATCTGATTTTTGACAAAGACACCAAAAATATACATTGGAGAAAGGGCACCATCTTCAGCAAATAGGGCATTGGAACTCATTTGAATTAAATATAATGGAAGGGGAAATGATGTGTCTTTTATTTTTAATCAGGAAACCTACAGCTATATAGCAATCTTATTATTTTTAGGGCAGTTCAAAATGTCAAGTCTACACCCAGGGTCAAGAGACATCACTCACGATCCATTCTTTTCACCAGCTACCACAGTCCTTCAATTTAAATTCTTGCCTTTTATAAGCTTCCTAGAACGAGAAAGTGACCTACCCTAAATGACCTTCAAATTGTCTACTGCTAATATCTATCTCTCTAACAATTTGGTGTAGAGAGTGGACACTGCTGATGTACAGACAGGGTTATGGATCTCATTTAATGTAAAATCCCTCTTATATTACAAAGGAAATACTGTTCTAAAACCTAAAAGAGACTAGTCTAAGGCAAAATGTGGATAGAAAAACAACATGCTTAAGGATGTAAGGATATTGAAGGAATAGCTGCCTCTACTGTATTTTTCAGTATCTATCACCTACCGTCCCATCCATTAGAAAGTTGAAATCAGTTAGTTACCTGCCTTCTTCATTTATAAATTTTTCCTTTAGAAATCATGATTATCTACCTTCATCCTATATTTTCTCTTCTGTAAAACTGAAGAGACAGGGAACTTTGATGATCTCATACCTTCAAGGTTCTCTCTCCCCCGACAATATTTCTATTTCCCTTTTTGCCCATATTTCCCCAATCTTTCTCTACAATTCCCCATTTAAATCTAGTAAATGTTCATCAATTTCCCCATGTGTTTCTTTTTTCAATTGCTTTATTTTTCTTTATGATGTTGAAAACCAGAATAGTACTCTGTGATTCTCCTAACAAGTAAAGTTGTATATAAATATAGTCACTTTTTCTGCATCTCAGATATAATTAACCAAGCACATTTTCTTGCTCTCCATATTAGATTTCTTGGTAAATTCATTGTGTTCTACTGGCTTAGTCACATAAGTAAATTGTGCCACCATTTTGAAATGGAAGAACAGAATGAACATGCAATCTGAGAGGATGCTAGCAACGTTCACTTTTCAGGAAGCTCTTTCCATGCACACATCACAAAACAGAAGAACTGAGAAATGTAAGAACCAGGGAGACAATTTCTTGTTTGAAATCTAACGTTGTCAGTCAGAAGCTCCCATTTCCAATACAAGAGACAATACACATCTTTTGCAAATCTTGGTTAATAAAAAATAATAATATCCCTTTCTGATGTTTTGTTTAGTTCAGACCCTCAACAGATTTCATAATTCATTACTCTGTTGTTGAAATTGAAGGTAGTTCTATTCACTGATTAAAATGTTAAGATATTAAGAAACATTGTCATAGATACAGTCAAAAATAATATTTTAAGCTATTTTGCTGTCATATAATCTGAGCAAGTACAAACATGGAATTAATAAATATGCCATGTCCCGCATAAATATGAAAACTACCCTCTTTATAATCTAAAAGTACAGAATCTACTATACAAATATTCACATTGGAGAACTTAAATTCAATTTTAGTTTGAACTGTTTTGTAAATAGAGGCAGAGCTTTTCTTTTGTTCTGATTACCTGGTCATAAATAATCACACAAAAGCTTATATTAATTACTGAATGATTGGCACATTGTTTAGACTTATTACTAACTAGCTCTTATAACGTATATTAAGCAATTCTGATTAATTAATTAATTAATCTACTTTTTGGCACTTGACTTTGTGACTTTACCTGTTTTCTAGCTTCTAGTTTCTCTGGCAACCTGCTTGCATCTATGTGACTCTGCCCTTCTCTCTGTATTTTTTTATTTGGCTTTCCCACCTAATCTTACTTTGCATTGTTATAGGCAGAAGCAGTGTCTTTATTAGCCAATGAGTGGAATACATATTCACAGAATACAGAAAGATTATCCTACAGCATTGTTTGCTTTGCTTAACTTTGTAAAACACATTTATTTTCAGACTATGTACCTTGACTGAATCCTGACACCTTCTCACTCTTTATTAGCTCTTTGAAAATCTCTTGCCATATGGTTTGGTAAAATTCACCCCTCTTCCCAACTCTTTCTAAGTCCAAAACCTTTTCTATACCAACCTATCTTTGTGTGTTCATATTCCCATCACGTTGGATTTGTGTTGCTAATAAGGTCTTAGATGTGTGGCCTTTTCGAGCATGTTCAATCTAAGGGGGTTACATACTTAAAGAAAAATTCCAATCCTTATGACCTAAATGTAGCACTGCACTCCCACCTACCTACATCATTTTGGTAGAATTTTGCTGGTCTTGAGTTTGCATAGGACTTGTGTTTCTCCTTGACTTAAAACAGTGCTAGGTCTGGGTTACAATTTGTGCCCGCGGCCTTGTGGGCCTTATGTCTAATCAGAAAGTGTCAGATCACTTCTATGGCATTTGCTCCACTCTTGCCCAAGTGGAACTGTGTGACCAGACCTGTTATTGTAGTTCTCAGAATTCAGATAAGGATAAAAGCAATGAGTAATCGTTTCCTCTGGTAGCATCAATAGAAACTTCCTGCACTATTAAAGCAAGCCAGTAAAAATGAATCTGAGGGGACCAAGAAGTGAGTGACCAGCCATGCTGTGGGATACCCCACTCTCTAGGACCTCCATAATGTGATAAAACCCTGGGACCCTCATAAATCTGACTGGGCTCTCTAGCCAGCCAGCAGGAGAGTTTCTTACATGTAGGCTGCCCCAAAACCCACTCCCATCTGCTGGACCCTGCAATCTATTAACTCCATCCCACCACCAAACTTCCCTGTCCTCCTGCAACCTTGCTTGAACCCTGAAACAGAGATTTCTACAATACTGCTAGGACTAAGAGGCAAGTGAGCAGCCATGTGACAAGATACCCTACTATCTAGGATATCCATAGTGGGACAAAACCCTGGTCCCCTCCCCCAACTGCCTTGGCTTCTCTATTCAGCCAGCAAGAGAGTTTCCTTCAGGTAGGTTGCCCCATACCGACCTCCATGCACCAGACCCGGCAAGCTACTAGACCCATTCTGCCCCCAAACTCACTTATTCTCCTGGAACATTGGTGGAACTCTGAAACACATCTTGCTACAACACTGAGGGGACCAAGACAGAGGACCAGGAGAGAAAACCAGGAGAGAAGACAAAGAAAACAGACTTAGAAAGACTTCAGTGGCTCCCTGAGACACAGAAATTGATAATACAGAGAAGACAAAGAACAATTCCCAAAGGTTCAAACAGCAATTGCAAAGATTGTTCCAAGACACACATATTCTGAAAGTTCTTGAAAGAAGAGTTGGGTAGGTACCAATGCAAGAATTCACAACAACTTAAAAACAACATAACACCAGAACCCAGTGGTCACACAACAGGAAGACTTGATCATCCTAACCCAGAAGAAGCAGAAGAAAATGACCTTAAGCGTAAATTTATGAAGATGATAGAGACTGTTGTAGGGAGAGGCTGCTTGTTCGTCCTGGCTGCCCACCTAATTTACCCCAGAAATAACCACAAAGAAATTGTATTAATTAAAACACTACTTGTCCCATTTTCTCTAGCCTCTTATTGTCAGACTCTCACATCATGATTTAATCCATTTCTATTAATCTGTATATTGCCATGTGGCAGTGGTTTACCAAGAAAGATTCAGCATGTCTGACTCTGGTGGCTTCATACCTTCTCTCTCTCTCTCTCTCTCTCTCTCTCTCTCTCTCTCTCTCTCTCTCTCTCTCTCTCTGTCATTCTTCCTCCAGCATTCTGTTCTGTCTTCTCCATCTACACCTAATTTCTGGCCTATCAGGCCCAAACAGTTTCTTTATTCATTAACAAATAAAAGCAACACACAAACAGAAAGACCTCCTATATCATTTCCTATTTTATGTTTAAGTGAAAAGGAAGGTTTTAACTTTAACATAGTAAAATTACATATAACAAAAAAGTTATTAAGCAAGAATTACAGTTACAATATTTATATCTACTTTATTTCTTATCATAACTAAGGAAAAGCTATAACTATAAATTCTTCAACTTCATCAAAAACTCCAGAAGGATATAATATTACCTAAGTAAACAAGAAGTTCATTGTAAGCAACTTTCAAAACTCTAGAAATGACAGAGACATCTCAATGCCTGGACAGTCACCCAAAGTTCTTTTGTAACATTGGGGCATCTAATCTTCAGCCCACATGCCCAAAGTATCCAGAAGAATTTTCCATGAAGCAGGAGATTTCAAAGACAGTTCAATCACTTTCTTCTGTATCCTGCAGAAAGTCTCCTACACTCTTTCATGAAGCAGGCACCTCGAAGGATCATCTTACCTTTAGTCAAGTTCAGCAGTCATTTTTCTGTGGGTACTGCATGTCCAGTTCAACATTTAAGGCAAGAGCAGTATCTTGCCCAAATGTCTAACCAACTCCATAAGGAGCCTCTTCAATGTTCATCAACCTTTCAAAGTAGCTTGGTGCTGCCAGGAGTAGACATGTCTTATTGTCATGAAAAGTCCTAAGTTTTTAGAGCATTTTAAATGACATATTCTGAAGGTTTCTGAAAGATTTGAAGAATACCTATCTAACTGAAATATACCTTTATACATCTAGAAAAATCTAACATGACCACAAGCTTGACTATTAAAGATGACTCTTTATTAACCCATATTTCTTAATTATAAATGAGCTACACAATTACAATACCTTAATCAATATCAGAAAAATATATACATACAACAAAGTTGACCTTAAATTTGCATCAATAAACCAAGATCCAGGCCAATACAAATTATTCATACCTATATTGTATCTCCCTTTAAATGTAAATAAACATTTATAGACAATATGTGGGAATATGGGTGTAGTTTTGTCCATACTGAATCATGCTGTTTGGGGTGCTGGTTATCAGTTCTTTCATTGTGTATCTTGTGTGCTAGATTTATCTCAGTCAGCCTTTGGGTGAAGTAATTTTTTGGTGGTGATCACAGTGACCTTTCAGGGGGTCGTAGTCTATCATACTATTTTGGTCTAGAAGCAATCCACAGATTCTCAGCTTCTGTGAAAACAAAAGAAGAATCTCTTTTCTAAAAAAACTTATCCTTGACCCAAATTCTAAAATCAATATATCTTTACAACATACATGCTGGTTTAGCTTAGGAGCCAATACAATGAAATTTCTCTCTGTGCTTAGCTCCTTTACAGTCAAAAGATTCAAAGAAAACACAATAGTATGCATAATCCAGACTCTCTTTAAATTTTCCATTTTTATGTGACTTGTTTCTACTCTGACTTTTTAGTATTTATTTTATTATTTTTACTTCTTTAATCTATTATTGTCTGTACTCTGTCTCTTTAAAGACTTTACCCTTTTTTAAAGCATTAACTTTATTTTATGACTCTGTATATTCTTTTTCTTCTCTCTCCCCAGCTTATGTACATTTATCCAACACTGTGACCCATTTTATTTCACAGTTGTTTATTGTCTTAATATTTCTTTAAATTATATAGGTATTAAGAATTATATATCAATAATCATCTATGTTTGTCATGCTTATTGTTAGACTAATCAGGTAATTTAAATACATAGAGATTATATTCTGCATAGAAAGATAATCTTCAACCACTTCAAAGAGCTGTAGAAAATGCCATTTAAATAACTTAAGGTTCTTTTGAAGTGAAACACAATTGTTCCTGAAGCACTGATCTATTCCCAAGAGAATTTTGAGCACTGAAGACACTCTACTAGGTGCTTGTTTTTTTTTTCTTGACATAACTGAGCTTTGGGCAAAAAAATGCCCATGCCTCAAACACTGACAAGATACATAGTATCCATAAATAGATAAGCAGGACTGTTAAATCTTGCCAAGACAGGGTAAGACAGTTTTGAAAATTTTCCTGTCTTTGAAAATGGTCTGTCAGTTATTCTAGGCCTTAGCCAAAGTTGGTTGATTCAATGTTACAGATGAGACTTTGGGTCTCTGTCATTTGTTGCACATTTTGGAAGTTGCTTGATTGCACTTACTGTTTACTCAAGTAATATTATTTCCCTTCTCAGATCTTCAATGGGTTTGAAGACTAGATAATTGTAGTTACTTTCCTCTCATGATTTGGCCAAGTTATTTAGCTTATAAGATTTAAACTAGTTAGGATAGGATAATTATTGAAGATATTTGTTCTTATTGTATATAATTTTGTTTTAGGCTTGGATCACTCTTATTTAAACAAAAGGGGAGGTGCTATAGGAAGCCTTATATGTTATAGTTACCCACCTACTGGGGTGTGGTCTCTCTTACTATATATGCTGACTCAGAGCGTGCATTTGCCCCTTCTTCTTCTCTAGTTGTTCTTTTGGATTGAAGGATTGCTGGATTTGATCTCTGTTCTCCGTTCAAGCAGAGAATCCTGATATGTGAGTTTACCCCTAAATAAATAATCATCTATTTCTCAATTCTGAGCTAGTGTAGGATTTCTGAGCTAGTGTAGGATTTCTTTTAAGCATCCACTCCACAGGAGACTTTTAAAAAGGAAATGAAAATTTCCCTTAAAAATGGGGGAAAAAGAAAAAAAAACAATTGAAAGAAATCAATAAATCCCTCCATGAAAACTAAGAAAAAAAATCAAACAGTTGAAGCAAACAGTTCAAGACTTGAAGACTGAAAGGGAGGCAATTAAAAAAAATGAGGGAAATCTGGATAGGGAAAATCTGGGTAAAATGAATAGGAACTACAAAGGCAAATATAAGCAACAGAATACAGGAGATAGAGGGAAGAATCTCAGGTGTTGAAGATACTATAGAGGAAATAGATTCATTGGTCAAAATAAAACATTAAATCCAATAAGTCTTTAACACAAAACATGCAGGAAATTTGGAGCACCATGAAGAGACCAAACATCAGAATAAGAGGGATAGAAAAAGAACTCCAGCTCAAGACACAGAAATACACAAAATCATAGAATAAAACTTTCCCAACCTAAAGAAGGATATCCCTGTGAAGGTACAAGAAGGTTATAAAACACCAAATAGACTGAATCAAAATAAAAAGTACCCTTGACATATATAAATCAAAACCCAAAACACACAGACTAAAGTAAGAATTTTTAGAACTGCAAAGGAAAAATTGTCAAGTAACATATAAATGTAGACCTACCAGAATTAGACTCAACTTCTCAATGGAAAACATGATAGCCAGAAGGTCTTGTGCAGATGTGCTACAGATACTAAGAAACCATAAATGCAGGCACAGACTAATACACCGAGCAAAACTTTTAATCATCATCGATGGAGAAAAGATATTCTATGACAAAAAATGTTTGTCTATGATTTAAAAAATATATGTTCACAAACCCAGCCCTACAGAAAGTAATAAAAGGAAAACTTGAACACAAAGAAACTAACTGCCCCCCCAAAAACATAGGCAACAGATAAACTAATACCAGGACTTCCCAAAGAAAGAAAACACACAAACACTACTACCAAATGAAAATAACAGAAATTAACAACCACTGGTCATTAATATCACTTAATATCAATGGACTCAATTCACTGATAAACTGACACAGGCTAAGAGAATAGATAAGGAAACAAGATCTAACTTTCTGCTGTATACAAGAAACACATCTCAACCTCAAAGTCAGGCACTACCTCAGAGTAAAGTTTTGGAAAAATGTTGTCCAATCAAACGGACCTAAGAAACAAGTGGTATAGCTATCCTAACATCTTATAAAGTAGATTTCAAATTAAAAAAATTAGAAGAAATGGAGGACACTTTATACTCATAGCAGGAACAATCCATCATGATGAAGTCTCAATCCTTACCATATATGTCGTAATACAAGAGAACAACACATGTAAAAGAAATATTACTAAAGTTTAAATTGCACATCAAACCCCAAACACAAACAGTAGGAGTCTTCAACTTGCCACTCTGTCCAATGGACAGGTCAACTAAATAGAAAGATCACAGAGAAACAAGATAACTAACAGATGTCATGAATCAAATGGACTTAATAGGCATCTATAGAACATTCCACACAAACACAAAACAATAGAGTTTCTGCTTAGAACCACATGGAACCTTTTCTAAAATTGACCACATACTCGGTGACAAATCAAATCTCCACAGATACAAAGAAATTGGAGTAAACCCCTGTGTCTTATCAGGTCATCATGATATCTGTTAGGATTTAACAACAATCTTAGAAAGCCTATAAACTCATTGAACTATTGAACCACCCCTGGGCCAAGGAAGAAATGAAGAAACTAAAGATTTCCTTGAATTCAACAAAAATGAAAGCACAACATACCCAAACCTATGGGACACTATGAATGCATTGCTAAGAGGAAAGTTCATGGCACTAAGTGCCCACATAAAGAAAATGGAGAAAAATCAAACTACATGGACTAACTTTCTGGGAGCTGGGTTTGTTTGGATGCTCACCTTTATAGACCTGGATGGAGGGGAGAGGAGCTTGGACTTCCCATGGGACAGGGAACCCTGACTGCTCTTAGGACTAGAGAGGGAGGGGGAAGTGGGAAGGAGGAGGGAAAAGGGAGGAGGGGAGGAGGTGGAAATTTTTAATAAATAAATTAATTAATTAAAAAAAAGAAAATGGAGGAAACTCATGTTAGTGACTTAATAACACACCTGAAAGTGCTAGAACAAAAAGAAGCAGATGAAAGCAGGAGCAATAGAAGACAGGAAATTATCAAATTGTGGGCTGAAATCAATAAAATAGAAACAATGAAAGCAATACAAAGAATCAGTGAAACCAAGAGCTGGTTCTTTGAGAAGATCAACAAAATAGGCAAACCCTTATCCAAACTAATCAAAAGGCAGAGAAAGGACATCCAAATTAACAAATTCAGAAATGAAAAGGGGAACATAACAGCAGACACTGAGGAAATTCAGAGAATCATTGGGTCATACTGCAAAAACCTGTACTCCACAAAATTGGAAAATGTAAAAGGATTGTGTGATTTTTTTAGACAGATACCACATACCAAAATTAAACCAAGACCAGGTGAACAATTTAAATAGGCCTATAAAATGTAATGAAATAGAAGCTGTCATCAAAATTCTTCCTAGAGATGCAAGGATGGTTCAACATGTGAAAAATCTATCAATGTAATCCATCATATAAATAAACAGAAAGAAAAATATTATAATTTCATTAGATGCTGAAAAACATCTTACAAAATCCAACACTCCTTCATAATAAAGGTCTTGGAGAGATCAGGGGTACAAGGGACAAATCTAAACAAATTAAAGCAATATGCAACAAGCCAACAGCCAACATCAAATTAAATGGAGAGAAATTCAAAGCAATTCCACTAATATCAGGAACAAGACAAGGATGTCCACACTCTCCATATCTCTTCAACCTAGTTCTTGAAGTTCTGGATATATCAATAAGACAACAAAAGGAGATCAAGGAGAATCAAATTTGAAAGTAAAAGGTAAAGCTTTTATTATTTGCAAATGATAGAATATATATATGAGACCCCAAACGTCTTCCAGGGAACTCCAACAGTTGATAAATACCTTCAGTAATGTCTTCAGGTCTTCAGTAATGTGGCAAGACATAAGATCAACTCTAAAAAACTCAGTAGCCCTCCGATATACAAATGGTAAAGAAGCTAAAGCAGAAATCAGGAAATATCACCTTTCACAAAAACCAGAAATAACATATAAAATATATTGGGGTAGCACTAACCAAGGAAGTGAAAGTTCTATTTGACAAGACCTTTAAGTCTTTGAATAAAAAATTGAAGAGGATACCAGAAAATGGAAAGATTTCCCATGCTCTTGGATTGGTAGGATCAACATAGTAAATATGGAAAAGTGAAAATTTTGATTGGTATTATTTATAAAGTAATAAAAAATTAAATATAAAAATTTAAAAAAGAAATGAAGCTTTTAGATAATTAGGAGGTTTGTTTCTCCATGTAGCATGATCTGAGTATATATTACCTTCTGAAATTGGGTCTTACTTTAAAGTTATAATGTATAAAAAATAGAATTGTCTATAGCCAGTAATGTTCCAATTTAGGGATCTTACAATTCTAAAAGAGCCAATATAACCCTGGCATTGGTCGTTTGATTTGTTACCCTGTCAGGTCTAGTAAGTGCATTGTTACACCCATTGTAAAGCAACCCTATTTTTTCAATTTCTGTCAAACCCTCTTTCTGTATGTGTGAAAATTTCTGTTGGTCATTTCTCTCTCATAGCTATCTATCTATCTATCTATCTATCTATCTATCTATCTATCTATCTATCTTTCTATCTCTATCTCTCTATCTCTCTCCTCTTTCTTTCTCTCTCTCAGTCTCTCTCTATGTGTGTTTGGGTAGAACTTTAGAAATATTCTATAACACTCATTTTCCATATCATTGTTTTTCAAATGGTCTATAGTTCTTTAACTCTCTCCATTTTCCATCCTGTACCCTTCCTTCTCTCCCACTATCACCATTTAATTCTCCCTACTTTAATATTTCCCCTTAATACTCTTATACCTCTGAATTTTATCTCTTCTCTCTTAAAAGACAACTTTCACAATCCCTTGCTAATAACTTGATCTCTATGGCTATTCATATACTTACATGAAGATTCAAATGAGAATCAAGAAACTCCCACATTTCTTTAGCTTTCTAAGTCTTGTAATCTGTTTGTCTACTTCAAAACTGGAGTGTTTCAGTTTGGTAGAAATAAATATAAAGTATTATATTCTTTTCTCTGGCTTTTGAGTTTTTCTTTCCCATATTCTACATTGTTCTCTGAATACTGGAGAGGATTTTATATGTCTGAGAAAGTTATTTGATGTATAACTGAATACTGATCTACTATGTCAAAACAACAAATCACTTATTCTCAGCAGTTTAATTGGTTATGAATCTCTACAATAACTACTCTGTACTGCTGAAAGGCTTTCCCGTTAAGACTATGACTATAATAAACATTGGAATTTGACTCAACAGCATTATGATTTGTAACAGTGTTTTATTTCTCAGATATGCTGGATACTCTATTTCAAATCCATTAGTTATAATTTCTTCAATTCATACAGATGCAATTATAAATTTGTGAGCACTTGTGGGTTTGAATAATTTAATCTTATGGAAGTCTACCTGCTTTCTACTTCAGTAAGTATCAGCTAATCTTAACATTCAGTAATTAAAATGTTAGGGATATCTAATATAAGATGAAAAACACTTGTGTTTGTTATTTCATCAAAAAGCGATGTCAGTTATAGCAAGACGAATGGTAGTTACTTTCTTATTTGGTGTTGTAGTCCTGTTATTCTCTCAGTTCTGTCCCATTTCCTTGTCCGTGGGAAGCCCATCATGGTTTCTGTACACAACCACTTGATTGAAGTTATCATAAGAGACAAGTGAGAAATGTTAACCTACCCCACCTGCCTCTGGAATAGTCACTACTATTCTTATTGACTATGCCATAGCTTTCTTCGCTCCATCAGCCTTACACAATTACTAGAAGGCTCCATGCCAGGCAAATGTTCCATAGTCACAGAAAACATTGTTATAGTGTAGAAATATACATAGCATACTCACAACAAATACATATCTATAGATTCCTTTGGCAAGCTGCATCAGTTTTACCTATTATACTTTTATTTTCCATTTCTTTTACCTTTTGGTGAACAGTTATTCAAATTTTAAATCACAGAATTAGGCTTTTAAAAAAATCCAGAAGCTCTATTTTTGTTCAAATTTGGCAAATTTAGTCATAAATTGTTCTGACAAAATGCTTGGGCATACTTTCTTGATTTTTGGAATCCTTCTTTTATTGATTTAGTAATTTAATAACATGATTTTCATACTAATCGAAGTAATTCAGGGGTGTTAGCTTCCACTATGGGCATGAAAAAGCCATGGAAGCCCCATTATTTTCTTGAGATCCAATTTTGGTGACTTCTTTTGGAATTATTTTGTGAACAATTTTATTAGGCAAAGAAAACTAAGCATCAAACATATTTATGCACATTCTCCTTTCCTCAGCAAGGAGTGCATTTCTTATATTGTCATCTACATCTTAATATCCACAAGATCTCTGCTGGTAACAAACTAGTATAGAAATGCCTCTTATGTAACAATTCATCAGAAGCTGATCTCCCTCATAACTCAAATCACAGTTTTATTTAAAATACTGAAGGATGGCTGGCTATAACTCTTGACTCCTAATCTCCTTAGTTTTGAAAGATTGTCATTCGTCCACATGTCACATAGTTTTGTAAGTCAAATTGTAATTATGTTTTTTACATTCTTTTTCCAAAATTGTTTCTTAATTTAGGAGTTCACTTTGTTGTAGGAAAGCCAATCGTTTATTTTCTGGCTACCCAGACTACCAGAATAATCAAACAAAACTGTATCAATTAAATCCCTGCTTGGCCCATTAGCTCTAGCTTCTTATTTGCTAACTCTTACTTCTTAATTTAACCAATATCCATTAATCTGTGCATCAACATAAGGTCATGGCCTACCAACAAAGTTTCAGCATGTCTGTCTCTGGTGGAGTCTTCATGGCCTTTCCCTGAATCTTCCTTCTTCCTCCCAGCATTCAGTTTAGTTTCCCCTGCTTAGATAAGTTTCGTCCTACCATAGGTCCAAAGCAATTTCTTTATTTATGAATGACAATCACAGAATACAGAGGGAAATCCCACATAAATCCACTGAGATACTCTTGTCATATTATAATATTAACCCCCTCACCCTGCTCACAATTCATGTCTATTCAGTGTGCAATATACAGACCATACCATTTAGCCTATCAGAGATATGCTGCAGCATTGTGTTTTGTTTAATCTGTTGGGAATCCAGTTTAATTTCCTTTAAAATAAGTGCACAACTGAAATATTTGCTCATCATTTTAAATACTCATTGACTATATAAGCCTATGTTATTCCTATCCATGTTTCTTGTATAGTTTGGATATGAATTTCTTATACATGTGCAATTGGCATCCAATATTCTATTCATAGCACAGTGGTTAAGTTTTTATCTTTAGTCCATATATCACATTTTGTCTGTTTTATTTTCCTTTTCATGTGCAGTACACAACATGAGAAGTCTTCTTACTATAATCTTGTGCAATTATAGATAACAATAGTAACCTATATATTTTATAAAATTCAATGATCACACTATAATGATCTATAAGCCAAACATTTTTGTCAAAATTCATACTTATAGATATTATTATAAATACTATTGTGTGCTTCTTAAGTATATAAGGCAGTATGAATATGACTGAATACTTCACACATGTTGTTGAAACATCAATGGCAAACTCATACACTCAATTCATACATTTTATGTTTTGTTCTCATGTCCTTTTCCCTCTGGAATGTTTAAAAAAATAATGAAATAAAAGAAGACTTCACTAGTTAAGGTTAATGGAGATCAGATAGAAGGGAGAAATCTCCAATTCTTATTGACCAGAATATCTCATGCAATGCAATGGAGTTCTTACTTAAACTGAAACAAATATACATAGTAATTGATAAATGCATATAGTGTGTGATAAACTCATTGAAATCATCAAATTCTCAAAAATGGTAATATCTCTGAAGCTCATACAAATTCAATAAAACAATCTATGCTTTGCTGATATATCATCAATTTGGATGAGAAAATTTATATGTTTTAGAAACTTAGAATTTAAATTATATCAAAATTAAAATTGGTTCAGGTATTTATTTTGTCCTATTTTTTAATTGACTTTAAAAAGTAATTATCTATTGAACAAAGCCTTTTGGTAGTAGAGTATAAAATATTACCCTCAGCTTTATTTTTACATTTCTAATTGCCTGTTTAAAGATAATTCTATTAAGTTGTTCTGGCTAGCCTTGATCTCATTCTACAACTTAGGCAGATTCTTAACATATAGTTCTCCTAGTTCAGCCTTCATGTGTTTTGTTGTTGTTTGTTTGTTTGTTTGTTTGTTTGTTTGTTTTTTATAGAGAATACATTGGATTGAGTTGCAGAGGTAAAGCTTTGCAAAAATGCATACTTGACTGCTATCTTTCTTAAGAAAGGCATTGATTATTATATTTTTAAGATGTAAAAGACTTGGGGAACACTTTAAGAGTTGCATATTGCAGTGATTTTCACACTTTTTGAGATATACTCTTTTAGGCTTAGGTTGAAAGTAGTACCATGTAAGAAGGGTAGAGACATGCCTGAATTAGCCCTGTGGTGACAGTTTTCTGATCATTTGACAAATCTTGGCCCAGGGAGTTACAATTTAACAAGTGAAGTAGTAAATATAGAATATTCCTTTGAAACATAAAATCCCTGTAGAACAGGATTTATAAGAAATCTGAAGGAAATTTACATTTCAACACATTGTTCAATTCTATTTCCCACTGAGGACTTTCACAGAACAATTGCCCTTTGGAGAGTGCTTTGCTGTAGTAAGAGTCAGTGGCAAAAAAATTCCTGCTCCTAAGCCACATTACCAGAGCATGCTGAAAGGACAGTAGTGCAGACCAAAGTCACTTTGTTAAGTAACACTTTCTAAATTTTGATGCTGTGGGAAAAAATAGAAACTGTAAGTTTAGTAAATCAAAGCACAGCACCTTCATGGATTCCATTTTCTATTTATATGGTTCATTGGGTCATTTAAGAAACCTCTTATCTTTCTTTAATATATAACACAAACAAAATAACTTGGATAGACACATTAAAGTTATAATAGAAAAGGAATGCTGAGAAATTACATATATGCAAATAATGTGAACTTCATAAAATGTATACATTGTAATTAAAAGTAGATGACATTTATGGGGTGGGATATCTTTATTTAAAAAGGAATATTTTATTGAATGTTGATACATTAATCCACAGTATTAGTATCTAATCTATCACCTATCATGTTTTTCATCTTTTATTCTTTCTAATTTTACTGTCATACTAGTCCCACCTTTCACTTTCTACTCTGCCTCTTTCTCCCTCTCTACTGTAATACCCACTAAGTCAATTTAATGTGTTCATATTTTCATAGATGGGGTACAGCCTAGTACAGCAACATGGTAGCCTCTCAGAGCCTGTATGCTTAAAGAAAAGTAACGTCTCCTATTCTAATAGCCATGAATTACTAGGAGCTCCTAAGATAGAACCGGAATTCATGAGCCTCTCTCTCAGTCAATTCATGATTTTGACTGGCTTGATATTATACGAATCTTGGGTCTTATTTATGGATACAAAATATCTTTCAATAAGTTTAAAATACATTTACTCAGAAAAATACCTTGAACTTTTTAATATATATTCTTTGGGCAAAAATTATGCAAATCAACTTACACATATCAATTGATATTTTCTCACAAACTCAAAAATCGAAGTTTGGTTTTTCTCTCAGTATGAGTAACTTTCAACTTATAATCTTTACCATGTTAAAGTCTCAATTTATATGTCTAAAAACATGTTATTTGCATTAGAGAAATTACCTCTTTTAAAAGACTCAACAAATGTTATAAATGCACTTTATAAATCTTCCCATTTTATAAATTATAGTTTAAAAAACAACAAACATAACTAGCCATTTTTCAAACACACCAAAATGCTTTCTAATTTGTCAGGTAATTTTCAGCTTTATTTGGTTGGAACCTTTTACAGTGTTTGTTACATTATTTAAAAAATTATTAGTTTTTTCCAAATTCTTTCTGATTGAGCAGATAACATGTAACTGTTCTTATCTCATGGTTTATACTTAATTATAAAGGATCATGTCACCATCCAATATAGAATGAAAATGTTTACATTGGAAACAATTGCACAATTTCATTCATTATTTTTAGTACATAAATCTTGTGATATATTGATAAATCCTGAAACTAACATATATATTCACAAAAAAGGGGTATTATTGGTGCATATGAATATAACTTGCATACCACTAAAACACATGAAAATTCAGACATATAGTCAGAGTCAGTAAAATTTGTTGCCTTTGGAGCATAAATATGATCTTCTTCCACCAACTGAGGTTCCTTCATTCCTTCTATCTCCTTTTCTACAATGATCTCTGAGGTTTGAGTGGATGCTGTGGTAAACCTGTTCTTTTTAAAAGTGAGCATTTCACAGTCACATTCTCCTATTCTCTTTATGTGGCCATGTTATGTGTTACTGTAAAATAAATCACAATCAATTTCAATCAGAACTTTCATAGATGTGAGATGCAATAATCAGTGGGTATAATGCCACCAGGAGTTAGTTTAATATCATGTCCATTAAGCAGCATCATAATAGTAGAGTATTTTTTTAAAGTCTTATAGGATTTCTATTCATAGGTTCTTAGTCCAACTATAGTGACTGGTATGAATTTCATCCTGTGGATTGGTATTTGAATTCAATTAGAAAGTGATTAGTTACCCCCATGAGATTCATAGCAATATTGCAACAGTGTGGAGAATTCTCTTGTACACTGAAGATTTGTCACTCATATTGGTTTAATAAACCACTGATTGGCCTGTTGTCAGGCAGGAAGTATAGGCAGGACAATCAGACTAGTAGAATTCTGGGAAAAAGAAAGGCAGAGAGTCAGTCATCAGTCAGATGCAGAAGCAAGATGAGAATGCTGCACTGAAGAAAGCTACTAAGCCATGTGATTAAGCATAGACAAGAACTATTGAATAGTTTAAGTTGTAATCCCTAGTTAATATTAATCTGAAATATAAGATAAACAGTTTATAATTAATAGAGTCCTCTGTGTGTTTCTTTGGGAGTGAATGGTTGCAAGAACTAGCAGTACCAAAGCTTCCATCTCCAAATGCTGCCCAAATAATTGGCAAGAATTTCCACATAAAGTGTAAGATTGAAAATAGTGTGTGAACAGTTGGATAAATATTGTGAGGAAAGAAATGTTTAAAGGAGTTGAAGCAATGATGCCTCAATGATTTGTGATAACCATATTGTCATTTGCAGCAAATTATGAACCCATGATTTCTACAATTTCTGAAATGGTACTAAAATTATTTGTCTAAATAGTAATATTTATTTCATATTACAATTAAAAGACATCTGAGAGTCCTTCATGCCATAGAGTTTAATGCTCTACATGTTTAAATTATTTTGGGGGTATGTTGTATATTTAATATATTCCTTATCTATATTTCCTGATGTTTACACAAGGTCAGGTTATTTTTTAACGCAAGAATGGATCTTATACATCAATACATTAATTCAAGATTTTTCCTAGATGCTACATGATTACACTAAAGCCCAAACATTTTCACAATATAAGCCATAATAACATTGAGGAATGATATATTAAAATATTGTCTGTAAAGAAGAATTTCAGGGAAATAAATTACCAAAAAACATAGTGAACACAATGAGAAGTTTTATTAATAAGTTATTTAGAAAATATAGATAGTATAAACTAAATCCCATTCCAAATATCAGAGAGATATTAAACATATTAATTTTAATGTCAGCTTATAATTAATAAAATATTGTTTTTATCTTATAAATTAATGTAAATTTATGCAAGTTAAACCTGGAAAGTACTTTTAAAAGCTACAGTATTTTTGAGGAATGTTAATTTTTTCCTTCTCAAATGTTCTGCTCACTCCTTTCTACACTACATTTTCTGATTACATTTTATTTTTAGGCAAGTTATTTTCTTTTGGTTTGCCAAGTATACACATACAAAGGTGTCTCTCTTAAGGTCCTCATTGTTGTCTAGGTTCTCTGGGACTGAGATTTGTGGGCTGTTTTTCTTTGCTTTATGTTTAAAAACCACTTATGAGTGAGTACATGTGATAATTGTCTTTCTGGGTCTGGTTACCTCATTCAAAATAACATTTTCTAGCTCCATCCATTTTCCTGCAAAATTCAAGATGTTATTATTTTTTCTACTGTGTAGTACTCCATTGTGTAAATGAACCACATTTTCCTTATCCATTCTTTGGTTGAGGGTTGTTTCTAGGTTCTGTCTATAACAAACAATGCTGCTATGAACATAGTTGAGCACATGTTCTTGTGTCATGACCTTAGTCATCAGAGAAATGCTAATCAAATCAACTCCAAGGTTCCTTCTTACACATGAAGGATGTCCAAGATCAAAAACACTTATGACAACTTATGTTGGAGAGGTTGTGGGGAAAAGGGAACACTCCTGCATTGCTGGTGGAAATGCAAGCTGGTACAGCCCCTTTGAATTTCAGTGTGGCAATTTATCAGAAAATTAGGAAACAACCTTCCTCAAGACCCAGTAATACCACTTTTGGGTATTTATCTAAAGGATGTTGATCATTTTTTATATGTCTGTTAAAAATTTTACGTATTTTTCTGAGGAAGAGTTGCTCAAGTTATAAGACCACTTCTTAGTGTTTGCCATTATTTTTACTATTAATTTGGAGAAGGTCTTTAAATGCTTTTCAAATTAACAGTTTACCAATTATATGACTTAGAAATATTTTCTCCTACAGAACTGGTTACCTACTGTTTGCTATTTGGTCTTCTGTTCTTTGAGAAACATTAGTTTCATTTTTCCAGATTGATCGTTTTTAATTTATTGCCTGTTGTTTTGGTATGATGAATCCAAAACACCATTACACAGATAGCTAAACCAACTCTAGAAATTTCTAAATACAGTTATTGCATTTTGCTCACAAATTTATTTGGAATATGATATGTGAGACTTCTAATTGATTACTTGTATTTTTGTTTGCATATTCATATTCAATGTTTTATATGTTGTTTATTGACGAGAATATTCTTTTCTCTTATTTACCCTTGGAATTCTTTCTAAGGTCAGCTGATCATTTGTACTTGAGACAATTTGTGGCTTTTCTATTCTGATTCATTGTTCTATAAACTAACTACCTTTATGAGAATGAAGATCACTGCAAGGACTATTGCTACTTAACTATGTACAGGCATATTCTTCATATCATTTGCTGACTGATTTTCTTTGCTTCTACTCTAAGTTTTGTTTTTATTCATCTAATTTCACAATGATGTTTGACAACAGGTTATACACAAGACAAGCTTAAAACTGTCAGGGTTACCTATACTTCAAGAGAGAAAGTGACAAACACATTAAATTCAATTAACATTTGCAAACTTACTAAGTCAAACCTTAACAATTAGTCTGATTGATTTTCAAAAGCAAAAGAGAGATTTGTAAAATCACAATAGAAAAACAGTGAGATTTGACTGTTCAGAAAATTGTGTACACATTTAGCAATCAAACATGGACTTAATCGGAGGAGGCAATGGTTGGATATTCACCATTCATTGGCATTTCCTATCACACTCCAGAGATGAACATAGCATGAATAAACTTGAAGAGATTCAGTATTCAAGGTTTGTAATGATCTCACACCCATCAAACAACCCTTGTCTTATTTGACTCTTGCAGCTTCAGCCTTTAAAAGAATATGCTAATCACACTTCTTAGTTTTCTGGTCCATTACAATAATTATGTTTCTCAAGACAAATAAGTTGTTATGAGAATTTTCTACACCAGTATTCTGAGCTTGCATAGTACAAGAGCCCTTAGTAAAAACAGGTTCCCTCTTGTGCCAAATCGTATTGTATGTTAGGAATAGAATAATGATGACAAAACTGATATAATAGTGCAGCATAAACTCTTTGAAATGGGCAATTTATCATTTATTCATTAATAGTTGCCTTGTGTGGTATCTCATTCCTGAGTATGTTGTTGAGCTATAAAAAATACTTTAATCCTCTTTAAATTATTATGGTAAAACATAATGATTTTTGCAATGTTTTATTCAATATCAACATTTATTAAAATTGAACAATGTATGAAAGTATAGTCAGCAAAAGAGCGGTGACAAATGAGACATCTTCATTGTTAACAAGAAACCAACATAGTCATAAATGATATAAAATAATACAATAATCCTATTATGTTGTGATGTGGTATTCCCCTCTGTATACAGTGAATATCTTTTATTACCATTGGTTAATAAATAAGCTCCTTTGGCCAAAAGCAGGGTAGAATGTAGCCAAGCTGGAAGAGATATACAGAGAGAATATGCACAGTCAGAGAGATATCATGTAGCTGCCAAAGGAGACAGATGCCGGAGAACCTTACTGGTTATCCTTGAGTCTCATGGCGATACATAGATTAATAGAAATGGGTTAATTCAAAATGTAAGAGTTATCTAGAAATATGCATGAGCTATTTGGCCAAGCAATGTTGTAATTAAGATAGTTTCTGTGTCATTATTTTGGGTCTGGGCAGCCGGGACACCAAGAAGCGGTCCCTGTCTACAATGTTTAAATAGTTTGCACAATCAGATAAAACACATAGCAATGCCACTAGGTTTGGCTAAGAAAATCAGTACTATGTATGCTTGCAGTTGGGTTAATATACTGAAAGAAAGGTATTTGGTGAAATATTTGCAGTTTGGGAGAGAAATTGGGATTCTGAGTTTGAGGCCAGCTTGATCTAGGTCCACATCAGTCAAGGCTACACAGATAAACCCTGTCTCAAAAAATGACAGAATAAAATGCAAAAAAATATATTATATAAAAACTTATTAGGAGCAAGGCATGCTGGTTTGTGCCTTTAGTACCAAAATTCAGGAGACAGCGGCAAGTAGTTCGCTGAGTTTGAGACTAGGCTGACATAAAGAGCCGTTTCCATGACAGTCAGGGCTACAGAAAGAATCCATGTCTCAGAGACAGAGACAGAGACAGAGAGAGAGAGAGAGAGAGAGAGAGAGAGAGAGAGAGAGAGAGAGCGGATGCATTCAGAATACAACTACAGATAATTAGATCTCTTTCTTTATTGTTATGTTGACTGAATTTAGATTCACATAGAAGATATAATCTTATGGATATATCTTTGAGCCATATGCTTATTTTAGTTGGTAAAAGTCAATCTGAATCTGAATGTAAGTGGACCAATACCTTAAGCTGAGGTCCAGATCTAAATAAAAAAGGGGTGGAAGAAGAAACCCAAAGGAGAACCACCAGTGCACTCTCCGGGTTTTCCCAGTTTTAATCAGGGACCAAATATTCCTTCTGCTGTGTTTCTTCCACAATGGACTATAATCTGTCTACTAAGATGAAAAAACACGTCTTCATTTAAGTTGTGTCTTTTATGGTGATAAATACATTCATCAATGTTAAAAAATGGTATTTGATGTGAACCATTGGTTTGATTTTTTTTTCTTAAACATATTATGTGTAGGTCTCTGGAATTTTTGTTTAGAATGAATCTCAAATATTTTTGCATTTGTGGGTTAGAAAAGCCATAATCAGAGCTTAATGGATGATTCTAGTAAAAAAAAAAAAATCAGGAGTCCAGACTAATGACAAAATGACAGGCAGTCATGATTGTGCTTAGGAATTTCATAAGAAAGTGAAGATTCTTGGGAAATGAAGGTGAGCGCATTTGTTCTACATCCAGATAAACAGGCAAACAAAAAACAAAATGAATGTGGCTGTTCTCTACCAATATCTTGCAAATCTAAGTGAGAATGACAGGAACATTAATAAATAAATTAGTTTGGTCTAAGATATTTGAAAACTGTATAGCATTTAGGCTGTGAAATGATTATTTTACACTGTATTTGTTCATTTTATACTGAGACAGTAGAATACATGGAGGCCAAAATAAAGTGATTTTAACTGATAATTTCACAACTGGTGCTGAAACAAGAGAAAATGTTTTAAGAGAGCAAGACCTGTTTTGAGGAACACTAGAATGTAATAATGCAAACATGAATGAAACTTTTCATTTCAACATAGAACTCCAGAATGAGTGTCGTTAAGGTATGTATGCTGCTCCAGCAGAGCCACGTACAAAAGTGTTTTCCCCTGTTCCAACTTGAAGGAATATCAACGGTACTATAGTTCTGGTAAAAAAGTGCCAAGACAATTCCCTACTTGACAGCATAACTTCTCCTTACAAATGGTGAGGCTGTTGCAGGCAGCAAGATAAAATCATGGAGATTTACACCAAGTTTTCACAAAGCTTGAGAGAAGACAGTGTGACACACTTTCATATTCTCTTCATTGAACTTCTAGGTGTACTGTGCATGACACAGGGAAGATGAAGGCTAAATCTCAGGAGAGAGCATCTTATGTATCCGATACTAGCAATGAAAGATGCTTGCTGAGGAAAACTGTGGTTATTAAATAGAATTTTTCAATGAGAAGGCACAATTAAAAAAATGCAGTGTGGGTGGGGCCAACTCATCTACTTCTGAAAGAGGCAAGTTATTGCCATTCTATATCTTAGATTCCAAACATAGTGCTTGCCTTTCTTTCTAGGAGTAACCCTAGTCTTTCTAGGATTTTACTTTAGTCTGATGTCACACCCACCTCGCCAGCAAGGATGACACAACACCGGACTCTTCTTACTGCGGTTTATTCAGGACCCTTGAATAATCTTCTCACCCTCTTGCCCCTGGGCAAAGCCAGTCTACAGCTTAAATAGCCTCTGGGTAGACAACCTCAGCAAGCCATGCCACATGGGAAACGCAGATAGGTAGAGAAATACGTAAGCAAGCCAGATCCTTAGCGTTAGCCATATATGGAGTTGTTCACAGCTGACAGCACTCACCATTGGGAAGGTGGAAAGCAAAAACCAGCGCCACCTTTAAGGCGTGGCATCACACAGCTCTCTACAGTTCCCCCTTTTTGTTTTAAATGCAACAGACAAAAGTAGAGGCCTGATCTCTGAATATAGAAAGACATTGGGACCTTGTACTGATCCTCATTCAGGCGTCATCCACCCGAAGAGTATCAGACCAGTCCGATACCTTTTTTCAGAGGTGAGATCTAGGGTATCAACCCACATGCAATCAGGCATGCTCTTCTCTGGGCCCAAAGCAGTTGACCCTGAGTGCAGTGCTTAGCCTCACATCCTGAGGGTAACAATTTCATGGTCATCAACCATGAGTGGGGGACTGTCCTGCTTCTATCACTGTAAAGGCTTGAATAATCATGGCTGCATTGCATTGCTGAAAAAACCTAATCTTGCATATACACCACAAGCAAACCAGGGAGACCAACACCAAGAGGCCTGCTAACACTCCCAAGTCTGCCCACTCCTTTAGATGATTCATGGCGGCAGTAATCCACGATGACAACCCTGTGGTTAGTCCTGCATCCACTTGGGTAGAGTTTACTGTGACGATGGTCACCCTCAGCTGCTCCATCATGGTATCAAATTCTTCAGTCCAATTACCTAAAAGATAACTAGACAACTGTTTAGACAAATTTGCAGCACAGGTAACGTTCTCATATTGTATGCTAGTTACACAAAGTCCAGCATATTTCCATTGACAGTCTAGCTGTGCCATTTGCCAGAGGACATTGATTTCATTAGTCCTCCTTTCAGTTGTGCATTGACCCCTTTCTGAACATCCAAAGCCAATGCAGCATTGGCACAGTATGGCTCATGGAAATTGCCACAATAGTCCTGTGGGCTGATAATATGTAGGAAGAATGCACATGACAATATCCTGACCTTCTCGAAACCTCTGCAGTAAGGCACCTTGTAATCATTATTCTACCTTTTATAAAGCCTTTCTTGCCTCATCAGTCAATTGCCTCAGAGAATTTAAAGCAGAATCTCCCTTTAAAACATTATATAAGCTAACTTATCCTGACTTATCCTATCTTATCCTAACTTATCCTAACTTATCTTAACTTATCCTATCTTATCCTAACTCATCTTAACTCATCCTTCCTTATCTTAACTTATCCTAATTTATCCTAACTTATCTTAACTCATCCTTCCTTATCTTAACTTATCTTATCTTATCCTAACTTATCCTAACTTAGCTTAACTTATACTAACTTATTCTATCTTACTTCCCCTTTATTAGGCAAGACCTTCCAAGCTTTTATACCAATCTTATTAATCTGTTACTCGTATCCTGCCTGCTGATTGGCAAAACAGCACTGTTCGAGCAGCATATCTCTGTTTCACGCTGAATTTCCAGCTGCCTGATTAGCCGCAGCCTGCTCACTGGTAAACTCAAACAAAAAGGCTTTCCAATCTAAATACTGTCCAGGGCTCAGGCATGCCCAAGCAAGCCCACTCCAGTAGTCAGGTGTCATGCAGTATCTATTCAAGGCTTCCACCTGTGCCACAGTAAAAGAAGCTGCAATCCCCTAAGTTCTCACAGATTCAGCCAAGGACGTAATCACTTTAAAATTCAAGGGCTCTTCATACCTATTTCCTTGCAGATGTTGAAACACTAGATAAACCAAGAGTATATACAGCAACCTTTCAGGAGGACGTGAGTTCTTAAAATGCTAAGCAGTTCTTGAAAACTTAAGTTGCACTATGTAGAGGTAATACGGTATTGCCTGTTTACTGCCAGTCTAAACCTTCATTGCACTTTTATTATGATGATTACGATCAGTCATCAGTTTGATAGCTTGGGACACCTGTTCTTACTTATGGTTTTACAGCTTATGGTGCTGCTTTTACTTTCAGTTTGACACTCTTGGCACTGCTGTGACATTAGCCAGGCTAGCATCGACTGGGCTGGGGCAATGTTCCTTTTACCACAGCCACCTAGCAAAGCTCTGCTCCAGCTGCCTTCTAGCCTCAGCTGCATTCGTTTTAGGTCCAAACTGGTGCACGGAGTGGAGCAGAACTCAGGGAAGCAGGCTTGCTGATCTGTAACCATTGAAAGGACCCCACTTAAACAATCTTTTAGGGAATTTGGGCATTGTCAGTCTGTCTGGCTACATCCTGCTGAGCAGGGACGCTGCATTCTTAGAGGTATTTACTACAACATTGAAGGAGGTGTTGGTAATTCAAACTACATGAATCTCGAATAAATCCTTAGGCTCTCATTTTCTGTGGAGACAAAAACAGAACCTCTTTTCCAAAACATCAAATCCTTAAGCCCATATTTTAAAGTCAAAATACCTTTCTTAGCAGTTCCTAAAATCAAATGTTTTTCTCCTGTCCAGAACACAAAAGACAACACAATCAACATAACATACATCTGTACACATTTACACTAACCCTGCTTTTGTAGCAGTCATTAACCCCACTCTTGTCATGGTAATTAACCCCGCTCTTGACACAGACTTCCCCTTTACCTGGGAATTTACCAGTGCACTACCCTGCCCACAGCAAGTTCTGAGTCCAAATGAGAGGTTGTGTCCCCGTATGCCACTTGTCTTTCCCCATAAGGCACTTGTTGTTCCCGTTATGGGCCACCAACTGTCACGCCCACCTCACCAGCAAGGATGATGCAACACCAGCCTCTTCTTACTGTGGTTTATTCAGGACTCTTGAATAATCTTCTCACCCTCTCGTCCCGGGGCAAAGCCAGTCTATAGCTTAAATAACCTCTGGGTAGCCAACCCCAGCAAACCACGTGGGAAATGCAGATAGGTCCAGAAACATGTAAGCAAGCCAGATCCTTAGCTTTAGCCATATATGGAGTTGTTCACAGCTGAGAGCACTCACCGTTGGGAAGGTGGAACGCAGAAACTAGTGCCACCTTTAAGGCATGACATCACGCAGCTCTCTACAGTCTGATTCTTATTTTTTTCTTTTGAGGCTTGTTCTTGTTTTGTTTTATTTTTAATTTGATATTATAATACAAATACAATGTTTCTCTTTTCCATTTCCTTCCGATAAACACTAACTTATTACCCTGCTTGCTCTTTTATCACTAATTGTTATTCTTTGCATGTAGGTTTGTGTGTATACATACATACCACTAAGTATAAACTGTTCTGTCCAAATAATGTTGCTTTTATATATGTTTTCAGGGCTCACCAATTTTTTTACTAAAAAAAATAATTGATATGTTATTCCCTATGGCCAGCCATCTCTTCCATTCCAAGATTTTCTCTATTGATTGTAGCCAATTATTTTGCATTGAGATCTTGCAGGCTTTTCTCTGTTCAGTTTTGCATGCCTTTTTTCAGTTCACATTTGGACAGTTATGTTGGTGAGATTTTAGAGTCTAGCGTTTGATGATATAGGATGACAAAATGTCACAATGAACTCCCTGATACTCTGTCTCTTAAAATCTTTCTGCCTCTTTTCTCTAATAGTCTCTAAGGCTTTCTTGCAGGAGTTTTTATAGATGTATCCAATAAATAATTCTACTGAGAACTAATTACATGTCTCTGGTTTGTCAAGATTTTTTTCCTTATGGACAATATCTTGATTATGATTTCTGCACCTTCTACTTCTTTATGGTTTTTTGTACCTCTCATGTAATAAGGATCTCCCCTCTTTCCATGTGAAAACATAGAAGGAAAATACATGAGGTAAAGCTTTGTGTCCATACACAAACAGTGAGCCTACTTCCTAATTTCAAAACCCTTTTCATGGAACGCAAAGAGGTGAGATGGCTTCCTCTTAAAAATCTTCTTGCTCTGAGACCAAAAAAATAAAAAGAGGATTACTGTAACTTTCAGGTTATCCTGGATTCTAAAGAAAACACTAGTCCAACTTGGGCTGCAGAGACTTCTATCATAAACAAAGAAATAAAGGGATATCACATCTTATATGTGTTTTAAAGCTACTTTCTTACCTTGATGAAGTAAATCAGGCCTGTTACACCAACACAATGTTTCAACAAAGGCAAGCAAACATATATGTCTGCACAAACACCATCTAAAATATACTCTTCTGGTTGGAAGTTCATTTTAATTTACTGCTGTTTAATATAGTCTGATTCCTTTTGTTGTTTCTAACAGTGATAGAGTATCTTGTGTATTCCTCTTGGAGATTTTTAACCTCCTTTTATAACAATAGATATATTTTGACTCATAATGAATTCAAAATGATAATATCATTTTCCTATCTAATCCAAAGTTTCCTGAACTGTAGAGATAATTGCTCAATGATCTCATGCTATCATTCATAAAAGGTTATTTGAAGCAGGCTTGAAGTGTTTTCTTAATCATTACAATATACAGAATGTTCTTTTTCTGAAAGTATTAAGTTCCGATGTTATTTCTTAAGACATTAGTAGGTAGATACTCTAATGTGAACCTTTGATTACAAACACAATGCTTGTATGATACAATTACTATTAAGTACACATTCAAAAATCTATTTGTTTATATTATCATTTTCTTGGTTAGTATCAGAAGTCTAAAGTATAGACTTAATTCTAGTTTCTAAAACAATGAAAACCACTCTCTTCTAAAAGCTCTGCATGAATAAATGAGCTAGTACGGAAACAGTTCCAAGCAGGTTGACTTTTTGCACAAGTAACATTTTCCTTCTAGTAAAGTTCAACTGACTTTGACTTCCCTGAACTGGCTGTTGGGAAATTGCCCTCAGAGCTTTATTGGAACTGCTGCCGTCTTAGTAATGAAATGTTGTGTTGTGAAAGTCATGCTCAGAGTGTTGATTCTGTTCCTAAGTGACATTGTTGGAGCATAACACATATTTAGTTACCTACCTGACAAGATGTCTACTTAACACAGGGAAAAATGATCTGACTGTGATTGATGGGCCAGCTGCCCCTTCTCAGTGATGGGGAAAATGAGCTGAGTCAAAACAGATCTAGCTACACAAGGGCAAGTATGTTTGCAGTGGAATCCCTCATTTCTCTTCATTTAGGGAAGGTTTTCCTTTGCGCTTATATTCCCACAGTCTCCAATCTACCAACCACTGTGATTATTGCTTTTTACTCTTCACTTTGAAATTCCATTAGAAGCATTATTCTGCCATGATCTGCATTAGAGAAAGACTTCTTATACGTTTTAATACATGTTTTCTGGGTCAAGGACAACAATATTGAAAATTAGAGTCCTAGCAACGGACTACTTACTGAATCATTTTCTTCTGGATTCAAGTTTCCTTTGTTCTTTTGACTTGAACTTTGTTAGTTTGCTCACGTTTTACTTGTGTATCAATAAAGCAAATACTTTTTGCATAGAATTAAATAATTATAATTACTGTGATGTACAAAAATGTAATTCATGAGAATATTAAAAGCTGTTCTCATATTACTTTCAAGATCCAAACACTAATGTGATAACTGTGTTGGGGCTATTCAGAAAATGCTTGACAAATGCTTACTTGAGTGAAAGAGTAGATATTTAAGTGGCAATTTGAAAGGTTCTACAGGTGAAAATAAGTCTTAGAAACACCAATGTAGATACATTAGGCCAGATAATAAAATAATTAAAAATGGAGAGTTAGAAACAAGAAATACTATGAATGAAATTGTCTAAATAGTTTAGAAATCAGTTCTCTGTTCAAAGTGAGGCTGGTAAAGATCTTTTCCCATTCTGTATGCTGCCATTGATGGTGTCCCTTTGCCTTAGAGATACTTTTCTGTTTCCTGAGTTCCAATTTATTACTTGTCAATCTTAGTGTTGGTGATATTGGTGTTCTCTTAAGAAAGTTGTCTCAGGAGATCTTGGTTTTTTTCTACTTCCCATATAGATTAGAACTATGTAATTCTCTCTTAGTGTCCTCATTGTTTTCTAAGTTTTCTGGGATCTCCTAAATAAACTGCGAGCATGGGGACCTTGAGGGAGGGTTGAAAGGGGGAGGGGAGAGGTAGGGAAGGTAGCAGAGAAAAATGTACAGCTCAATAAAGATCAATAAAAGAAAGAAAGAAAGTTGCCCCCTCTGCCTATATGTTCAAGGTCATTTCCCAGTTTTTCTCTTATATCAGATTATTGAAATATATTGAGATCTTTAATCCACTTCTACTTGAGTTTTGTGCATGGAGATGAAGATGGGTCTATTTGCAGGCTTACACATGAGAACATATAGTAAAACCAGAACCGTATGTTGAAGATGCTCTCTCTTTTTCCATTGTATAATTTTGGCTTCTATATCAAAGATCCATTGTACATGGAGGTGTGGATTTATGTCTGATTCTTTTATCCAATCTTTTGATCCACCTGTCTGCTTTTCTTTCAATACCATGTGATTTTTATTACTAGTACTCAAAAAATTATATATCAATAAATTACAAAATACAATTAAAAGATGGGGTACATTCACCAACCGAATAATATCTCAACAGAAGAATATCAAAGGTAAGGAAACCCTTAAGGAGATGTTCAACATTCTTAACCATCAGGGAAAGGCAAAACAAAATTATGAGGTTCTCTCTTAAACTTGTCAGAATGACTAAGATCAAGAACACAAGTGACAGCTGATTCTGACCATGATGTGGAACAAGGGGAATGCCCTTCCATTGATGATGGGGGTACAAACTTGCACAGCCACATTGTTGACTCCCCATGGGAAGCCTTACCCATTCTGAGGAGTGAAGCTCCTCATTAGTCAGGTAAGGGGAATGTGGAGGAAGTGGGAGGAGGGGAAGGAGTTGGAATGGGGATAGTTTTGTAAAATGAGGATGGATTACATTTAAAAATTCTTAATTAAAAAAAGAAAAGAAAATATCACTACCAGATTTGTAATGACTCCATAGAAGTTGTCATACAGTGAAGTTCCAGAGACTTCTAATGTAACCTGAATTTTGACATTGGAATTGATTTTCCAACATTACGTAATAGTAAGGAAATATTGTTGAAGACACTGAACATTGTGTCTACAACACAAAAAATTCAGTTGAAACTGAGCTGAAATGTTTTTCCTTACTGACTAGTGTTCGCAGTGCATGAACATGCTATAAAACTGTTATAGTAGAAACCTCATAAATTTATTATCTAAGCATAGACCCCATACACTATAATACTGACATTCCAGGAACACATACCAACTAATAGAATAGTGACACAGTTACATTGTTTGTAACCAACCACTTTAGTAATTATGGGGAGCCTGCTCTGCTGGTGAAAGGATGTATCTGTTACTACAAAAGTCAAGGACGGGGGAGATCATTAGCCTAAGAGAAAAACATACAACATTTGTTTCTATAATAAACAAACTGTCAAGCTTTTTTTATAAATATTAATTTTTTTAAGTAATTTTATTAAATTATAAAAGTTTCCATTTCCACCCCAACTCCCAACACCCTCCCACTCCCTCAATTCCCTCTCCTCCTCCCTCTTCGTCCCTAAGGGCAGTCAGGGTTTCCTGCCCTGTGGGAAGTTCAAGCTCCTCCCCCTCCCTCCAGGTCCAGGAAGGTGAGAATCCAAACAGACTGGATCCCCAAAATCCAGTATATGCAGAGGAAACAAGTCCCAGTGTCATTGTCAATGGCTTTTCAGAAAGACTCCAGGCCAGCCACATTCAGAGAATCCAGCCACATTCAGAGAATCTGGTTGGATCACGTGCTCGTTCAGTCGCAGTCCAACTGGCCTTGGTAAGCTCTCATTAGATCCGTCCCCTTGTATTAGTGGGTGATAGCATCCCTCGCAGTCCTTATTTCCTTTTTCATTTTCTTCGTCCTTCTGCTCCTCATTTGGACCTTGGGGGGCTCAGTCCGGTGCTCCAATGTGGGTCTCCGTCTGTATCGCCATCCATCTCCAGATGAAGGATCTATGGTGATAAGCAAAATATTCATCAGTATGGTTATGGGCCAAAGCCGGTTCAGGCACCCTCTCCTCTGTCCAGAGAACAATCTGGGGGATCTCTCCTTGAACCTGGGATCCCATATATAATCAAGTCTCCTGTAATCCCAAAAATGACTCCCTTAGTTGAACTATATTCTTCCCTGATCCCATATTCATCCTTCCTCCCTCCCCTCCATCCCGGGACACCGAGTTTTCCCCATTCCTCCCCTACTCCCTTCTCTCTAACCCTCTCCCCTTCCAACAATCCTCCCACCCCCCCCATGCACCCGAGGTTACCTGGGACTCTTGTCTATTTCCTAACTCCTGGCAGATAGCTAAATAATCTTCATCAGGTTCATCTTCTTATTTAGCTTTTCTAGGATCATGAATAATAGGCTCAGAGACCTTTAATTATGGTTAGAATCCACTTATGAGTGAATACATACCATGTTCCTCTTTTTGGGTCTGGCTTACCTCACTCAGTAAAGTGTTTTTTTTTTCCATTCATTTGCATGCAAAATTCAAGATGTCATTGTTTTTTAAAGCTGAGTAAAACTCTAATGTGTATATGTTCCACACCTTTTTTAACCATTCTTCTATTGAGGGGCACCTAGGCTGTTTCCAGGTTCTGGCTATTACAAATAGTGCTGCTATGAACATAGTTGAACAAATGCTTTTGCACTATGTTAGGGAATCTCTAGGGTATATTCCCAAGAGTGGAATTGCTGGGTCCTGGGGGAGGTTGACTCCCAGTTTCCTGAGAAACCACCACACTGATTTCCACAGTGGCTGCACAAGTTTGCATTCCCACCAACAATGGATGAGTGTTCCCCTCATTCCACATCCTCTCCAGCATAGGCTATCATTGGTGTTTTTGAGTTTGGCTATTCTGACAGGTGTAAGACGATATCTCAAAGTTGTTTTGATTTGCATTTGCCTGATCGCTAAGGAGGTTGAGCATGACCTTAAGTGACTTTTGGCAATTCGAAGTTCATCTGTTGTGAATTCTCTGTTCAGATCAGTACCCCATTTTTTAATTGGGTTAATTAGGGTTTTAGTGTCTAGTTTCTTGAGTTCTTTGTATATTTTGGAGATCAGACCTTTGTCTGATGAGGGGTATGTGAAGATCTTCTCCCAGTCGGAAGGTAGCCTTTTTGTCTTACTGACAGTGTCCTTTGCTTTACAGAAGCTTCTCAGTTTCAGTAGGTCCCATTTTTTCATTGTTTCTCTTATTGTCTGCACTCCTGGGGTTCTGCTTAGGAAGTGGTCTCCTGTGCCTATTTTGTAGACTACTTCACACTTTCTCTTCTATCAGGTACAAAGTGGTCGGATTAATGTTGATGTCTTTAATCCATTTGGACCTGAGTTTTGTGCATGGTGATAGATATGGATCTATTTTCATTCTTCTACAGGTTGAAATCCAGTTATGCCAGCACCATTTGTTAAAGATGCTATCCTTCTTCCATTGTATATCTTTAGCTCCCTTGTCAAAAACCAGGTGTTCATAAGTTTGTGGGTTAATATCTGGGTCTTCTATTTGATTCCATAGGTCGACTTCTCTGTTGTTATGCCAATACCAAGCTGTTTTCAACACTGTTGCTCTGTAATAGAGTTTGAAGTCAGGGATGGTAATGCCTCCAGAAGTTCCTTTATTGTATAAGATTGTTTTGGCTATCCTGGGTTTTTTGTTTTTCCATATAAACTTGATTATTGTTCTCTCAAGGTCTGTGAAGAAGTTTGGTGGGATTTTGATGGGGATTGCACTGAATCTATAGATTGCTTTTGGTAGAATTGCCATTTTGACTATGTGGATTCTCCCCATCCAAGAGCAGGGGAAGTTTTTCCATTTTCTGGTATCCTCCTCAACTTCTTTCTTCAAGGACTTAAAGTTCTTGTCAAATAGGTCTTTCACTTCCTTGGTTAGAGTTACACCAAGATATTTTATGCTATTTGTGGCTATCATGAAAGGTGATGTTTCTCTGATTTCCCTCTCTGCTTCTTTGTCCTTTGTGTATAGGAGGGCAACCGATTTTTTGGAGTTGAACTTGTATCCTGCCACATTACTAAAGGTGTTTATCAACTGTAGGAGTTCTTTGGTAGAGTTTTTGGGGTCACTTATGTACACTATCATATCGTCTGCAAATAACGAAAGTTTCACTTCATCCTTTCCAATTCGAATCCCCTTGATCCCTTTATGTCGTCTTATTGCTATTGCTAGAACTTCAACCACTATATTGAAGAGGTATGGAGAGAGTGGACAGCCTTGTCGTGTTCCTGATTTTAGTGGAATGGCTTTGAGTTTCTCTCCATTCAATTTGATAGTAGCTGTCGGCTTGCTATATATTGCTTTTATTATATTCAGGTATGATCCTCGTAAACCCAATCTCTCCAACACCCTTATCATAAAGGGGTGTTGAATTTTCTCAAATGCTTTTTCAGCATCCAATGAAATGATCATATGGTTTTTTTTCTTTCAGTTTATTTATATGATAGATTACATTGATAGATTTGCGTATGTTGAACCAACCCTGCATCTCTGGGATGAAGCCCACTTGATCATAATGGATGATTTTTCTAATGTATTCTTGGATTCGGTTTGCCAGTATTTTATTGAGTATTTTTGCGTCAATGTTCATGAGTGAGATTGGTCTGTAATTCTCTTTCTTGATTGTGTCTTTACGTGGTTTTGGTATCAGGGTAACTGTAGCTTCATAAAAAGAGTTTGGCAATGATTCTTCTGTTTCTATATTGTGAAATACATTAAGGAGTATAGGTATTAGCTCTTCTTGGAAGTTCTGGTAGAATTCTGCATTGAAACCATCTGGTCCAGGTCTTTTTTTGGTAGGGAGATTTTTGATAACAGCTTCTAATTCTTCACGACTGACAGGTCTATTTAGATTATTCACCTGGTCTTGGTTAAACTTTGGTATATGGTACTTATCTAAAAAAATGTCCATTTCTTTTACATTTTCCAACTTTGTGGCATATAAATTTTCGTAGTAAGATCTAATGATTCTCTGAATTTCCTCTATGTCTGTGATTATATCCCCCTTTTCATTTCTGATCTTATTAATTTGCAAGTTCTCTCTCTGCCACTTGATTAGTTTGGATAGGGGTTTGTCAATCTTGTTGATTTTCTCCAAGAACCAGCTTTTTGATTCATTGATTCTTTGGATTGTTTTCTGTGTTTCTATTTTGTTGATTTCAGCCCTCAGTTTGATTATTTCCAATCTTCTAGACCTCCTGGGTGTATAAGCTTCTTTTTTTTCTAGAGCTTTCAAGTTTGCTGTTAAGTCTCCAATGTGTGCTTTCTCTGCTTTCTTTAATTGGGCACTTAGTGCTATGAACTTTCCTCTTAGCACTGCTTTCATAGTGTCCCATAGGTTTGAATATGTTGTGTCTTTATTTTCATTAAATTCAAGGAAGACTTTAATTTCTTTCTTTATTTCTTCCTTGACTCAGGGGTGATTCAGTAGTTGACTGTTCAACTTCCATGAATTTGTTGGCATCCTGGGGTTAGCACTGTTGTTGAATTCTCACTTTAATCCATGGTGGTCTGATAAGACACAGGTAGTTACTAATATTTTTTTGTATCTGTGGAAGTTTGCTTTGTTGCCCAGTATGTGGTCAATTTTCGAGAAGGTTCCATGAGCTACAGAGAAGAAGGTATATTCTTTCCTATTTGGGTGGAATGTTCTAAAGATGTCTGTTAAGTCCATTTGATTCAATACCTCCAATAATTATCTTAATTCTCTGCTAGGTTTCTGTCTGATTGACCTGTCCATTGGTGAGAGAGGAGTGTTGAAGTCTCCTACTATTAGTGTCTGTGGATTGATGACTGCCTTGAGTTCTAGACGTGTTTCCTTTACATAAGTAGGAGGCTTTATTTTAGAGGCATAGATATTCAGGATTGAGACTTCCTCCTGGTAAATTGTTCCTGTTATGAGTATAAAATGTCCATCTCCATCTCTTCTGATTGATTTTAGTTTGAAGTCAATTTTGTTGGAAATTAGAATGGCTACACCTGCTTGTTTCTTAGGTCCGTTTGCTTGAAAAATATGGAACGCTTCACAAATTTGCATGTCATCCTTGCGCAGGGGCCATGCTAATCTTCTCTGTATCGTTCCAATTTTAGTATATGTGCTGCCGAAGTGAGCACTAAATATTAATTTTTATAATCATAGACGAGAGACATGCTCAGTCTTGAACAGAAGTTCCTTTGTATACAGGGTGTTGGTTAATTTTGAAAATAATATTCACCAAAGTAGTGAGAAAAAGTATCTATTCTATGTCAATCCCTAAACGGAACATCTGGAATTATGGAAAACTAAAATGTAGTGACTTCCACTAGCAAACAGAAAACTGAAAGTTCACACCAGAATACTTAAACAGCCGTATCTCAGATCATCACACTAGGTCAGAATGTTTGGAGCTACTGGCTCTTAGTAATATTTTAAAGACAATTTGACAAAATTGTACAGATTCTATAATGCTACCATGAAGCATAAGAAACAAATGATTTTCATAGACTTTGAATGAAGAAACCTTTCTACATCTTTTTAAATTTTAAATTTAATTTAATTTATTTATGCTCAGGATCTGCATTAGAACAAACTCCCTTCACAGTTCTGCAGAGAGAGAACTATCATTGCCAAAATATGTCTTTATAGCAAAGATCTGCATGATAACAGGAAATGTTGAAAAACATTTCAGTTGGAGGAAAAAAGACATTCTTTCCTCTAAAAGCCACCCAGCCTTTCTTATCATCTGATATAGAAAAACATAGTCAGTAAGAATCAGGATTGCAATTAAATATACTGGAACTTTCACAACTTGGAAAGGGTATATATGTTTTGTTGAGACAGGGTTACTCTGTGTAGCTTTGGAGCCTGTACTCACACTTCCTCTGTAGATCAGGCTGTCAAACTCACAGAGATCAGCCTGCCTCTTCATCCCAAGTGCTGGGAGTGAAGGTATGTGCCACTACTACTCTACTTGAATAGATAATTTGTAAAAACACTATAATACTAAATAACCATTTCTAATATATATTTAATGGATTATTTTTGAAAACTTTCTTTTAATTTACAACAAATAGAACAAAAACAGTAGTGCAGAATGTCTTAGCTGTTAAGGCCCTAGGGAGGCACCTGCTTGACTGTTATATGTTCAATGAGCTATGTTTGTGTTTTCCCCATTAATAGGCTTTATCAATATGGTGTTGAGAGACACCCATGACCACAACTTGGGTGATTTAGGGATTCCAATGAATCAACTTTGGCCAAGAATTCATGTAACATGAGGGGGCCTGTTTGTTGGGGGTTTTTTTCTGTCCTGCCCGCCCCCCCAGGTGTTTAGACCCAGAGAAAAGTCACACTGAGATCTCTATAAGTTATAAAGCTGATTGGCCCATTAGGTCAGGCTACTTATTAGCTAACCCTCACATCTTGATTAACCCATTTTTCTGATCTATGTTAGCCATGTGGCTCAGTACCTTTTTCAGTGGGGCAGCTCACATCCTGCTGCTTCCTTGATATGGGCAGGAGTGGGAGGAATCAGCTTCCTCCTTTCTCAGAATTCTCCTGCTCTCCTTGCATCATTTCCACTTCCTGTCTGGTTTTCCCACCTACACCTCCTGCCTGGCCAATCAGTGTTTATTTAAAACATGATTGACAGAATACAGACAATTCTCCTGCACCAAATTCAAGTATGCTACCCAATTGAAGTACTGAAAATTTAGTTTGCTGATAGAAGATGTCCAGTTGGGGGCTTTTTCTCCTTGTGATTTGGCAGTTTCATTTAGATAACCATTATATATGTAAATATTTTAATAAACTTCTATTGTACTGTTTCCATATAACAAATAGCCCTTGATTTTAACTATCTCACATGTCTTTCCTCCCTTGATCCCTTTTGTCCCCTCCCTGTTTGATCCTACTATTCCAGTTCTCACCAGGCCTATCCTATCCAGAAGTATACACTGTATTCCCCCTTCCTAGGATGATATTCCATATGCACTAATTTTTGACTCTCTATCTAACCTCTCTGGTTACAGAAATTATATCTTGCTTAATAATGACTTAACAATTAATATCCACACATAAGCAAAAACATGTCATATTTGTCTTTCTGAGTCTGGGTTACCTCACTCAGGATAATAGTTGTTTTTGTTTTTTTTTTCTGGTTATATCATTTGTCAGTGAATTTCTTGATTTCTTTCTTAACAGTTGTATATTATTCAACTCTGTAAAGGTGACACATTTTCTTTATCCATTCATCTGTTAAATGATAGTTGATTGCTACCAATTTCCTACTATTATAGAATGAGAAGCAATAAATGGGACTGAAGAAGTGTCATTTGGATATAAGCCCAATAGTGGTCTAATTAGATCTTTAGCTTTGCCTATTCCCATTTCACTAGGGAACAACTACAAATACTCAATATGGTTGTATACTGACAGTTTAAGTTTGCACTCCTATTAGCAATAGATGAGTGTTCCCCTCCCTTCACTTCACATCTTCACCAGCATGAGCTGCCTTTTGTTTTACTGATCTTGACCAAAATGACTACTGTAAACTGAAATCTCAAAGCAGATTTTATTTGGGTTTTCATGATGACTACAGATGATGAACATATCTTCAGGAGCCTCTCAGTCCTTAGAGTTTCCTCATTTGAGCATTATCTCGTTAGATATGTTCCCCATTTTCTAATTGAGTTATTTGTTCTCTTGGTGTTCTTTTTCTTGATTTCTTTGTATATAGTGAATATTAGCCCTCTATTGGATATAGAGTAATTAAAAATAGTTTTCAAATGATCTAAACTTCTGCTTTATTCAAATGATAGTTTTATTTGAAGGAGAGAAGTCTTTCAGTTTCATAATATCTCATTTATTAATTGGTGTTCTTAATGCCTTTACATGCAATGTTCTGTTCAGAAATTCCTTTCCTGTGACTACAACTTCAAAATCATCCCCTACTTTCTCTTCTTTCAAATTCAGAGTATTCATTAGTTCCATTTGGAGTTGAATTTTATGCAGGATGATAAGTGTAAATTTGTGATCCCCAGTAGCCAGCCAACTTATAAGAGTCCTATGGGTAGGCTGCTCCACCACAGCCATCACCAATGGACTCTGTAACCTACAAGACACACTTTGCCACCAAAACCATGGTACTCCCCCTCTTCAACCATACCCTGCAACATCAACAGGCTCGAAAAGCACAAAGTCTACCATATACCAGTTTAAATAACAGCATTTTCTTTAGGACCAAGTTGCATGAACAGACTCACTCTGCTGTCAAATACCCTCAACCCCAGCAGCCTCTCCATGAACAGCCTTCCCTAGCAAATTCAGCTGACCCTATAGGTAAAAATGACACCCAAACATTTGGGGGAAAAAAAGACCCAGACAAAATCTACACCAGTTGGAAAGACAGTCACCATAGGCACAGGAAAAAAAAAAACACACCAGTTGTAGGAACAGACTCCATTGGCACAAATAAAGCCCACCAAAGAACTGTATGGCATGCTGTAACTAGGCACCCAACACTCCACATACCTCAGCTGAGACAACGCTATTTAATCTGACAACCAGTCAATCAGCAGAATACTTGGCCCTTCAGTCCAAAAGACAATAATGAAAAGAGACAACGAAGGAACAAAAGACCTACCCAATAAAGACAACACAAGAGTCAACACCTATACCTGTAATTATCCCAAACTCAGATGGGTAAATGGCAGTGTATGAATACATCCAACGAAATAAAGAGAAATATAGCAACACCGGAACTTAATGGCTCTACAACAGCAAGACCTGAACTCCCCAATGAAGCTGAAACAGAATAAAACTACCTGAGAAATAGCTTCATGATCAAATCACAATCCCTGAGAACCAAGACAACAATGAGAACCCTAAGTAAGACATTCATAGATCTAATCTAAATGGATAGTAGAAAAAGACAAGATCTCTTGAGTAAATTGGGAGCATGGAGGCCTTGGGAGAGTGTTGAAGGGGAGGGGAGAGGCAGAGGGAGAAGCAGAGAACAATGTAAAGCTCAGCAAAAATCAAGAAAAATTAAATTTAAAAAATAGCTTCATGAAAATGATAGAAGCCCTTAAACACGAAATGAAAATTTCTCTTAAAGAAGTAAAGGAACAGACAAAAAATGGAAGAAATCAATAAATCCCTTAAAGAAAGTCAAGAAAAACAATCAAACACATGAAAAAAAGTTCAAGTCTTGAAAATTAAAACAGTGGCAATAAAATAAACAAACTGAAGGAATTCTGGAAATGAAATGGGTATTTATGCAGGAGCTACAGATGAAAGCATAACCAACAATATAAAAGGTATGGAAGAGAAGATTTAAGGCATTGAATACATGATAAATGAAATAGATTTATCAGTCAAAGAAAATTATTATTCCAACAAATTTTTTAACACAGAGATACCATGAAAAGCCTAAGCCTAAGAATAAATGCTGTAGAAGAAGGGAAAAAATTAGTTCAAAGGTCCAGAAAATATATTCAACCAAATAATAGAAGAAAAAAATATACTAGGAGCTGGCTGGTAATGGTGCATGCCGTTAATCCCAGCACTCGGGAGGCAGAGGCAGGTGAATCTCTGTGAGTTTGAGGCCAGCCTGATCTGCAAGAGCTATTTCCAGGACAGGCACCAGAGCTACAGAGAACCACTGTCTTTAAAAACTTTAAAAAAAGAAAAGAAAATATACTAGGATATGCTTCATAACTAGATCTATTATACCATGAGGACTGTAAGACACTTAAAAGACTGCTTTGTACCTTTTATTCTAACTACACCAAATTAGCTCATTTTAACCTCAGAGCAAGTTCACACTAGACAGAATGTTTCTGTGAATGGATCATAAGTTTAAAAAAGAACTTTACAGTTATACACAAGGTCAGAGTTGTAGATGTCTATCCAAGGTATTAATACAAAACAATCCAAAAATCCAATTAAAGAATGGATACAGATTTAAACAGAGGATTCATAACAGAAGGATCTCAAATGGCTGAGATATGCTTAAAGAATTATTAAACATCATTAACTAATAAGGAAATGCAAATCCAAACAACTCTGAGAGTCTATCTTACACTTCTCAGAATGGTTAAGGTAAACAATGCTAGTGAGAGACTATGTTGAAGAAGACATGTAAAAAGGGGAATGCTCGTCCACTACTGGTGGGAGCGCAAATTTGTTTAGGCACTTTGGAAATCAGTGTTGTGGTTTTCGGGAATTAGAAATCAATCTACCTCAAGACCCAATAATGCTACTTTGGGGCATATACCCAAAGGAGGCTCAATCATATGGTGAAGACATTTGCCCAACCATGTTCATAGTTGCATTATTCATAATAGCCAGATCCTGGAAACAACCTACATGCTCCTCAATCAAAGAATGGATTTAAAAAATGTGGTACATTTACACAGTGGAGTATTCCTCAGGGGTATAATGACATCGCAAAATTTGTAGGAAATGGTTGGAGCTAGAAAAATAAAACATTCTGAATGAGGTAACCCAGATTCAGATAGATCAGCATGGTATGTACTCACTCATAAGTGGATATTTGAAATAAAGCAAAGGGTAACCAGGCTATAATACACAGATTCAGAGAAGCTAAGTAACAAGACCCCCAAAGGGTCTCATGGGAAGGAAAACAGATTGATAGTTCCTAAACTCGCCTTCTTCTGTAATCATATTGGTGACTACCCTAACTGTCATCATAGAACCTTCATCTATTTACTGAGAGAAGCACGTGCAGAAATCCATGGACAATCACTGGGCCAAGGTCTGAGAACTCAGTTAAAGAGAGGAATGAGGGATTATATAAACAAGGAAGGTCAAGATCATGAAGGTGGGAAAACCCAGTGAGAGAGCTGACCAAAAACTACTGGCAGTTCAGGCACTATAGACCTATATCTAGCAAGCCTGCATGGAACCTACCTAGACCCTCTGCATGTGGGTGACAGTAGGGTAGCTTGTTCTGTTGATGGAACCCTTAGATGTGGGACATAAATCCTATAACTGATGCATTAGCTAGCTTTTTGGAACCTATTCCCTATGGTGGGATGTGTTTCTCTGCATTGATACAGGGAGTAGGAATTTGTTTCTGACTAAATTTGATCTGTCATGCTCTGTTGACTACAATGGGAGGCCATACCCATTCTGAATAGAGACAGAAGAGAAGCAGATGGTGCAGATTAGAAAAAGTTGAGGGGAAAGAATATTGTATATTTTGTCCTCTTTATCAAAAAACAGATATCCACAGATGTTTGATTTTTATGTCTGAATCTTCAATTTGATAACATTTAATAACTTGTTTAATTTGTTGACAGGTTAAATTTTCGATTGAGGATGGTCATGTCTCCATCATGTCTTTTATCATTCCAAAGGGTTTTAGTTATTCTGAAATTTTTATGTTTTCATATGATGCTGACGTTTTTGGTTTCAAATTCTGTGGATATTATGGTGAAAATCTCATGGGAGTTGCATTGAACCTGTGCCTTGCTTTTGTTATATTAATTATACTAAATCTATGAGCATCGGAGATCTTTCTAACTTATGGATCTTTAATTTCTTTCCATAAAGTAGTAAAGTTTTAGTCACATGAATCTTTGACTTACTCTGTAAGATATTTTATACTTTTCAGATCATTGTGAAAGGAGATACTTTCCTGTTTTATTTTGCAGTACATCTGTCATCTGTATACAGGAAACATACTGATTTTGAGTGTTAATTTTATATAATGTGTTTATTGTATGTGGGAGATTTTAGGTAAATATTTAAGGTAACTTATATATGTTATCTTATCATCTGCATATAAGAATACTTTGACTCATTTTCTGTTTTGTATCTCCTTTTCTCCTTCAGTTGTCTTATTCATCTAACTAAGGCACTAGTATTAATTTGAATAAATATGAAGAGAGCAGACAACCTAGACTTGTTGATTTATTTTTCTCCTTTTAGGTTGATGTTGACTATAGGCTTGTTGTGAACTATCTTTGTTATTTTGAGATATATTCCTGGTGTCTCTAATCACTACACAACTTTTGATCATGAAGTGGTGTTGGATTTTGACAAATGCCTTCTTAGCTTCTATTGAGAATATTGTGCATTTTTGTCTTTCCACTTGTTTGTCTGATGAATTATATTTATTGATCTGCTTACATTGAACTATTCTTGCTTCTCCTAATTGAAGCCTGCTTGACTATGGTGGCTAATCTTTTAGATGTGCTCTCAGGTTTTATTTGCAAGTATTATATTGAAAAGTTAGGTATCTATATTCATGTGGGATTTTGTCTATAAAGCACTTTAATCATCCAATCTTTATTTTCTTTAAGTATCACACAACTGTGGCATTATAAAATGTATTGGCAAATGTTTTGCTTTTGTCTTGATTCTGTTTCTTTTGTGTGGAAAAATTTGAGGAGTATTGGTGCTGTCTCTTCTTTGGAAGATTGTTAGAATTCTGCCCTAAGACCAATTGGCCCTGCTTATTTATTTATTTATTTTTCTATCTATCTATTTATTTATTTTGGTAAGGAGATTTATAATGCTTGCTTATATTTAACTAGAATTTATAGGTCTGTTTGAATTGCTTATATTAGCTTATCTGATTTAACTTTAGTAACTGGTATATATCATGAAAATTATACAAATATTCTAGATTTTCCAATTTGACAAAATATATGTTTTTTTAAATATTTTCTTATAGCCAGGCAGTGGTGGCACGAGGCTTTAATCCCAGCATATAGGAGGTAGATGCAAATAGATTTCCGTGAGTTCAAGGTCAGTCTGGTCTACAGAGATAGTACCAGGACCAGCTACAAAGAGTAACCTTGTCTCAAAAAAAAAAAAAACAAGAATAATAATAAAAGAAAAAAATTTCTTCATTATTCACTGAATTTTATAGGTATCTTGATATACCCCTGTTTTCCTCTCTAATTTTGTTAATTTGAATATTCTCTCTGTGTCTTTTAGTTAATTAGAATAAGCCTCTTCAATCTTACTAAATTTCACAAAGAACTAATCCTATGTACCATTGATTCTTTGTATTAATTTTCTATTTTACAGATTTCAGTGCTGAGTTTGATTGTTTCTTGTCATCTACTTTTTTGGGTTGCAATTTCTACATTTATTTTTATTGTAGCACTTTCAGGTTTGACCTAAGTTACTAGTATGATATATGTTCAATTTTATTATGTGTATAATATCATGAACTTGCCTCATAGAATCACATTTACTGTATCCCAAAAGTTTGTGTATATTTTGTATTCATTCTCATTGAATGGAGATTTTATGCTGGAGTCTAGGTATTTGTGTTTGGGAACACTGTAATTCTAGGTAAGGATATCTGATATTTGTTATTGGTTGCTTTTTCCTTGTGACTGTTTTCCTTTCTCATTCTTAGGCTAGTAGGATTGCTGTATTTTTGCTACTAGAAATTCTTTTGGGATTCAGGTAGGTGTAGACATTGGGTGTTCCATCCAAAATGTTTTCTAGGTACTGGGATATTAGGAGCCTACTAGGAGGGCAGGGAATCTAAGGGATTTCAAAAGAGGGGAAAGAAAACAACATTCCACGATGTTCTGTTCAGTTCATTGGGATTGGGGCAGAGAGGGATGGGTTAAAGACAGTAGTCTATTTTAGATCTGTGGATAACTTAGAAACATTAGGATTGGTACAAAGACAGGATACTGAAAGGTTTGACAACAGCCTATCTGTTTTTCTGACTGCTGTGCCTGGAGTGTTACCAGGGAATGCCCATGGGAAATGTTAGTTGTGAAAAATGGATCTGAGATAAGGGAGCCTATAGAAAATATCTAAGTAATCTGCTGGGAATGAAAGCAGAGAGGAAGTTAGTCTATGATTTTGGAAGGAGCATTGTCACTCTATGCAGCATAAATTCATTTAAACTGTCTGTGTGGGTTTAAAATTTTAAAATTTTGTGGTATGATAGGGCATCTTTTGGGTATATTCCCAAGAGTGGAGTTGATGGGTCCTGAGGGAGGTTGACTCCCAGTTTCCTGAGAAACCGCCACAATGATTTCCACAGTGGCTGCACAAGTTTGCATTCCCACCAAAACTGGATGAGAGTTCCCCTCTCTCCACATCCTCTCCAGCATAGGCTATCACTGGTGTTTTTGACTTTAGCTAATCTGACAGGTGTAAGATGGTATCTCATAGTTGTTTTGATTTGCATTTCCCTGATCGCTAAGGATGTTGAGCATGACCTTAAATGTCTTTTGGCCATTCGAAGATCTTCTGTTGAGAATACTCTGCTCAGTTCAGCACCCCATATTTTAATTGGGTTAATTAGAGTTTTAGTGTCTAGTTTCTTGAGTTCTTTGTATATTTTGGAGATCAGGCCTTTGTCTGATGAAGGGTTTGTGAAGATCTTCTCCCAGTCAGAAGGTAGCCTTTTTGTCTTACTGACAGTGTTCTTTGCTTTACAGAAGCTTCTCAGTTTCAAGGGGTCCCATTTATTCATTGATTCTCTTATTGTCTGTGCTACTGGGGTTCTACCTAGGAAGTGGTTTCCTGTGCCTATGTCTTGTAGACTACTTCCCACTTTCTCTTCTATCAAGTTCAAAGTGGTCAGATTAATGTTGAGGTCTTTAATCCATTTGGACTTGATTTTTGTGCATGGTGATAGATATGGATCTACTTTCATTCTTCTACAGGTTGACATCCAGTTATGCCAGCACCATTTGTTAAAGATGCTTTCCTTCTTCCATTGCATACCCTTAGCTCCCTTGTCAAAAATCAAGTGTTCATGGGTTTGTGGGTTAAATTCTGGGTCTTCTATTCAATTCCATAGGTCGACTTCTCTGTTCTTATGCCAATACCAAGCTGTTTTCAATACTATAGCTGTGTAATAGAGTTTGAAGTCAGGGATGGTAATACCTCCAGAAGTTCCTTTATTATATAAGATTGTTTTGGCTATCCTGGGTTTTTTGTTTTTCCATATAAAATTGATTATTATTCTCGCAAGGTCTGTGAAGAGGTTTGATGTGATTTTGATGGGGATTGCATTGAATCTATAGATTGCTTTTGGTAGAATTGCCATTTTTACTATGTTGATTCTCCCAATCCAAGAGCAGGGGAGGTCTTTCCATTTTCTGGTATCCTCCTCAATTTCTTTCTTCAAAGACTTAAAGTTCTTGTCAAATAGGTCTTTCACTTCCTTGGTCAGAGTTATCCCAAGATATTTTATGGTATTTGTGGCTATCCTGAAAGGTGAAGTTTCTCTGATTTCCCTCCCTGCTTTTTTATCCTTTATGTATAGGAGGGCAACTGACTTTTTGGGGTTGATCTTGTATCCTGCCACATTACTAAAGGTGTTTATCAGCTGTAGGAGTTCTTTGGTAGAGTTTTTGGGGTCGCTTATGTATACTATCATATCGTCTGCAAATAACGAGAGTTTAACTTCTTCCTTTCCAATTCGAATCCCCTTGATCCCCTTATGTTGTCGTATTGCTATTGCTAGAACTTCAAGCACTATATTGAAGAGGTATGGGGAGAGTGGACAGCCTTGTTGTGTTCCTGATTTCAATGGAATGGTTTTGAGTTTCTCTTCATTCAGTTTGATGTTAGCTGTCGGCTTGCTGTAAATAGCTTTTATTATATTTAGGTATGTTCCTTGTATCCCCAATCTCTTCAACACCTTTATCATAAAGGGATGTTGAATTTTGTCAAATGCTTTTTCAGCATCTAATGAAATGATCATATGTTTTTTTTTTCTTTCAGTTTATTTATATGATGGATTACATTGATAGATTTGCGTATGTTGAACCAGCCCTGCATCTCTGGGATGAAGCCCACTTGGCCATAATGGATAATTTTTCTAATGTGTTCTTGTATTCGGTTTGCCAGTATTTTGTTGAGAATTTTTCCGTCGATGTTCATGAGTGAGATTGGCCTAAAATTCTCTTTCTTGGTTGTGTCTTTACGTGGTTTTGGTATCAGGGTAACTGTAGCTTCAGAAAAAGAGTTTGGCAATGACTCTTCTGTTTCTATATTGTGAAATACCTTAAGGAGTATAGGTATCAGCTCTTCTTGGAAGTTCTGGTAGAGTTTTGCATTGAAACCATCTGGCCCTGGGCTTTTTTTGGTCGGGAGGTGTAGAGGACCGCAACCACATTCGCCATTCCAAGATGGCGCTGACATCCGGTTCCACCGCCCGGTGAACAGGATAACGCGCATGTGTTGGTAAATTTCCAACGCTGTAGTCCCTTCCTCTCCCTAGGTGTCATCTGGGATGATGGGCAGCTGATCAATCTGAGAGTGACACGTCCGAGGCGGGGACTGTTTCCTATATAAGGGCTGGGTTCGCCTCGCTCTGGGTCTCCGCCATGTTGGCTTATGCTCTCGCTCTCAAGATGCATTAAAAGCTGTTCTGCAGAAGGATCCTACATGCCCTGCGTCGTTCTTGCTGGCGAGACAGTAGCGTGGGACATCTGGTGCCGAATCCCTCGGGACGCTGAGGGACCCTGACAACTGCTCGCACCGCCGGAGACCCCTTGGACACAAGGAGGATTCAGAACTGCAGGTCTGTATACTCAGAGAGATATGGCTTTTCCTGGATTTTTCGGTTTTGAGATTGACTTGTTTCCGCATTGGGAAGGTTTCGTAGGGGCCTTGCTACCTCTTTTAGTAGTCCTCTTCTTTTTCGCCAAAGATTGCTTAAAAGATGAATCCTACCAGGCGGTTGCTGCAACGGAGGAAGTCCAGGATAGCATTTCAGAAACTGAGTACAGTGAGAGGTTAGGTGCGCGCACAGTCTCAAATAAGGAAAAAAGAGCCACCCGTGGTTTTAAGAAAATAAGAATGGGGGAGAGGACTGATTTTTAAGGTCGAAAGATTTCTGGAACCAACAATAAGAAAAAAGGAAAGGACAGTAGTTTATATCCTCTGCAGGAGCTTGAAGCTCTGCAAATTGAAAGTGACCATGAAAGTGAGCATGAAAGTTCTGGCTCAGGAGAAGAAGTAGAAGAACGAGATACAGAGGAGGAGGCAGAATTAACCAGCGGTAGGGCCATGAGGTCATCCCAAAGGGCCCATCCACCTCCTTACAAGCTGCGCCCTCACCCGACTGCCCCTTCGGCGCCTCCTTATGAGGAACACCTTGGGCCAAAGACTTTTTCATTTATCCCTGTTAAGAGTTTACAGCTATGGGGTCTTCAAATAGCCGCTGAGAAGGTCCAGATTACAGACACTGGCCAATTCTTAGGTTCTGTTATTCTTCCTGAAAAGATTCTACCACAAAAAATAAAAATTTATAGGGACGATTTGCGAACATTAAATGATTTCCAAAAGTTGTTAGGAGATATTAATTGGCTGCGACCGTTTTTAAAAATCCCCTCTGCTGATTTGAAGCCATTGTTTGATATCTTGGAAGGGGATACTCATATTACCTCCCCTCGGGCCTTGACGCCGGCAGCAGAAGCAGCCTTATTACTAGTGGAGGAATCCATTAAGGAGGCACAGCTGTGCCGTATTGATGAAACTCAACCATTTGTTCTATGTGTGTTTAAAACAAGAAAGCTACCCACTGCTGTGTTATGGCCGGATGGACCGTTACTGTGGATCCATCCGCATGCTTCTCCTAACAAAAGTATTGATTGGTATCCAGCTGCTATAGCTCAAATTGCCCTTAAAAGCCTTAAAATGTCTGTTAGTCATTTTGGTAAGCATCCAGCAGTTATGATAGTTCCCTATACCTCCTTTCATATACAAACTTTGGCCGCCACCTCTGACGATTGGGCAATTTTGGTTACCGTCTTTTCAGGAAAAATTGATAATCATTATCCCAAACACCCTCTGCTGCAGTTTGCTGCATGTCATCCCATTGTGTTTCCCCGAGTTACGTCTTCTGCCCCGCTAAAAGACGGGGTGATGGTGTATACAGATGGCTCCAAAAATGGTGTGGGAGCCTATGTTGTGGATTCTAAAATATATACAAAGAACTTTTCTGCCACCTCACCCCAGGTGGTGGAATGTATGGTGGTTTTAGAGGTTCTTCAAAAATTTCATTGTCCTCTTAATATTGTTTCTGATTCTGCCTATGTGGTTAATGCTGTTAAATTATTAGAGACCACTGGAATTATAAAACCTACTAGGACAGTGGCAGCTCTTTTCCAGAGGATAAAGGACTGTTTACTAAATAGGAGAGCTCCATTTTTTATCACACACGTAAGAGCACATTCGGGGCTCCCGGGCCCCATGAGTTTAGGTAATGATCTGGCTGATCATGCTACGCAGCTTGCTGCGGTAGCTCTTGCCTCCCCGTTACAGACCGCTAAAACCTTTCATGGTAATTTTCATGTTACAGCTGAAACCCTGCGTAAACGTTTTTCTCTTACCAGAAAGGAGGCTCGTGATATTGTGACCCAATGTCACAATTGTTGCCAGTTTCTCCCTGTCAGACACACTGGCGTAAACCCCAGAGGGATTGCGCCTTTGCAAATATGGCAGATGGATGTGACTCATATCACTGCCTTTGGAAAACTTCAGTATGTGCATGTGTCAATTGACACATGCTCTGGCGTTATTCATGCCACACCACTTACAGGAGAAAAAACCTCTTATGTCATTCAACATTGTCTTGAGGCATGGAGTGCCTGGGGCAAGCCCACATCTTTAAAGACGGATAATGGGCCTGCCTATGCTTCTCAAAAGTTTAAACAATTTTGTGCACAGATGCAAGTCACACACATTACAGGCCTGCCTTATAACCCCCAGGGGCAAGGTATTGTAGAGCGAGCACATCGCACACTCAAATCTTATCTACTTAAACAAAAAGGGGGAATAATGAAGGAATTACCCCCGACACCAAGAGTAGCCATTGCCATGGCTCTGTTCACTATAAATTTTTTAAATCTGGATGATAATGGCCAGAATGCTGCAACACGACATAGTTCGGATCCGCAGCGGCCCAAGGATTTGGTTATATGGAAAGATGTGTTTTCTAATGAATGGAAAGGCCCGGATCCCATCCTATTGAGATCCAGGGGAGCTGTTTGTGTGTTCCCACAGGACCAGGAAAATCCATTCTGGGTGCCAGAAAGACTGACCTGAACGGTGAGGGGTGACCCACAACACGCGGACTCGCCTGAAGATTTGGCTTCTGTTCCTCCTACCATTTTGTGGATGGATGACAACGGTTACGAAGGAGCAGCAATGGGGGATACTCTCAGCCTTCCTGAAGCCGACACCAGTCAGCCATAGAGTGGCAGTGTTTCCTTGTATTTTTTTATTATTATTATTTTACAACCAATAAGACTCTGGGGCTCCCCTACCTTCTATTTATAAGCTTATTGGGTGGGGGTGGGAATGTTTGGAACAGCCCTATGCTGTGGATCAGTGTTTCTCCTCTGGATGGTCTGCTGACTCAAATCCCAAAGTCATAGGGACAAAGTGTGGTTATTGCACAAGCGCTGACTGCCCTGGAACAGGGAACCTCTACTGTTGTGGTTATCTATGCTGAAGCAGTAAGGTTTATGCCAACCAGCTCCTGCACCCCTAGGACACCTCTGTCCATTGCACAGGGTGGAGTGCTTGGCTTAGCTAGCCCTGAAGGTTGTCGAGCTAAAGAGCATCGCACAGAGAATGACCCTCTCTGAGAGATATGTTGCCCTGCATAAGGGTTTCCTGCCGTATATTCCCTTTCCCAGAAAAATGGCAGAGGGCAGGCCGGATAAGATCCAGGTGTCATGAACCTAGGGGCAGATTCCATGCAAGCCCATTATAATGTTTCCACTTTGGGAAGTGCGACCTCTATCTTTGCCTTCTGAGGGAATTGCCTTTCTGCAATGAAGTAAAGAAAAAAAAAAAGGTGGGGAGATGTAGAGGACCGCAACCACATTCGCCATTCCAAGATGGTGCTGACATCCGGTTCCACCGCCCGGTGAACAGGATAACGCGCATGTGTTGGTAAATTTCCAACGCTGTAGTCCCTGCCTCTCCCTAGGCGTCATCTGGGATGATGGGCAGCTGACCAATCTGAGAGTGACACGTCCGAGGTGGGGACTGTTTCCTATATAAGGGCTGGGTTCGCCTCGCTCTGGGTCTCCGCCATGTTGGCTTATGCTCTCGCTCTCAAGATGCATTAAAAGCTGTTCTGCAGAAGGATCCTACATGCCCTGCGTCATTCTTGCTGGCGAGACAGTAGCGCGGGACAGGGAGGTTTTTGATACGAGCTTCTAATTCTTTGCGACTAATAGGTCCATTTAGATTGTTCACCTGGTCTTGATTTAACTATGGTAAATGCTATTTATCTAAAAACCAATCCATTTCTTGTACATTTTCCAACATTGTGGCATATAAACATTCGTAGTAAGATCTAATGATTTTCTGAATTTCCTCTGTGTCTGTTGTTATTTGTTCAACTATGTTCATAGCAGCACTATTTGTAATAACCAGAACCTGGAAACAACCTAGGTGCCCCTCAATAGAAGAATGGCTAAAAAGGGTGTGGAACATGTATACATTAGAGTTTTACACAGCGGTAAAAAAACAATGACATCTTGAATTTTGCATGCAAATGCATGGACATAGAAAACACTTTACTGAGTGAGGTAATCCAGACCCAAAAAGAGGAATATGGTATGTATTCACTCATAAGTGAATTCTAGCCATAATTAAAGGTCTTTGAGCCTATTATTCGTGATCCAAGAGAAGCTAAATAAGAAAGTGAACCTGAAGAAAAACATGTAGTTATCCTCCTGGAGATTGGAAGTAGACAAGAGTGCCAGGCAACCACGGGTGCATGGGGCTGTGGGGGGGTTTGGAAGGGGAGAGGGTTAGAGAGAAGGGAGTAGGGGAGGAATGGGGAAAGCTCGAGGGATTGGGATGGGGGGGAGGGAGGAAAGATGGATATGGGATCAGGGAAGTATATATCTCAACTAAGGGAGTCATTTTATGGTTTACAAGAGACTTGATTACAAAGGGGATCCCAGGTCCAAGGAGAGATCCCCAGATTATTCTCTGGACAGAGGAGAGGGTGCCTGAACCGGCCTTGGCCCATAACCACACTGATGAATATTTTGCATATCACCATAGAACCCTCATCTGGCGATGTACGGAGATAGAGACAGAGACCCACATTGGAACACTGGACTTAACTCTCTAGGTCCAAACGAGAAGCAGAAGGAAAGAGATCATGAGCAAAGAAGGCAAGACCAGAGGGAACCTTCATCCAAAGATGGATGGCGATACAGATGGAGACCACATTGGAGCACCGGACTGAGCCCCCCAAGGTCCAAATGAGGAGCAGAATGAGGAAAAACATGAAAAAGGAAATCAGGACCGCTAGGGGTGCGATCACCCACTGATGCAAGGGGGCTGATTTAATGAGAGTTCACCAAGGCCAGTTGGACTGTGATTGAACGAGCACGTGATCCAACAAGATTCTCTGAATGTGGCCGGATTCTCTGAATGTGGCTGGCACGGGGTCTTTCTGAAAAGTCATTGACAATGACACTGGGACTTATTTCCTCTGCATATACTGGATTTTTGGGATCCAGTCTGTTTGGATGCTCACCTTCCTGGACTTGGAGTGAGGGGGAAGAAACTTGAACTTCCCACAGGGCAGGAAACCCTGACTGCTCCTTGGGATGAAGAGGGAAAAGGCGGGGGAGTGGGGGGAGTGGGAGGGTTTTGGGAGGAGGGGCCGAAATGGAAATTTTTATAAATTAATAAACTTAGCTGAATGCAGGGAGACAAACAATGTCAATGTGAATGTGTTAAGAATCCCTGCAGGCTTTGAAGACATTGTATTTTTAAACTCAGGTTAACCCAGCAGGACATTTAGGAACCTAGAAAGAGATTAGAGCAATTATGTTTGCCAAGTACATAAATGTCAACAGTAATTTGGAACAAGAATGGATTGTGAAAATGTTTCCAGTTCAATATTTTTCTCTGAAAGCAAATAATCAGTATGAGGCTTTTAAAACAGTAAGTTAACAAAAATATATTGACGTGTAAAACAAATGGCATAGTTAATGGAATTTTAGAATAATGGAATGCCATTGGTTACTGAATTTACTGAAAATATTCATAAGGTTTTATAAATTTTGGACTTCCCCTGAATGTCACACATTTGATAGAACTTCTTCTGTGTCTGTAACAGCTATATTAGTGTTGTGAGTCCTGGTTAAGTGATTTGTTATTCTCATAAGCACTTCATTTTTGAAGCCTAAAATCTTCAATGGGTATCATTGTCCTGTAATATGAAAAGTTCAAGCAGAGTATCACAAGCAAGGATAGTGTCATGTTTCTTATAGAAGTAACTTTATTTTACAGTCTCAAACTCATGATAATATTTAATGAACCCAGGCTTTTCATTTAGTTAATAATTACCAAAAAGAAGAGATGTATGGAAATAGTTGCTTGGGGAGTGGAGGTATTTAAAAAGCCCCCCTCCCCCGATAAATGTGGCACAGAGAATCTGAAAATTGCATTTTATGTTATACAAAAAATGATAGTGCAGGTAATTATATTTATAAATAAAATAGTCTCAACCCATTATAATATATACTATTACAAATCTATAATTTGTGAATCTACCAGTCAATTGCTCCACTGATATATCAGCCTGTTATCTATCACCATACAATAAGAAAAATGAAGGTAATTTTTTTATAAATAAAGCAGATGAACCTTTTAAAATCCATTGTACCACCATATATCTTTCTATTAAATTCCAGTATTTTCTATTAGAATTGTTGCAAAGTTAATAGAACTTATTTGTCATCTTATAAACTTTAGAATCCCCTCTTTTAATGGTCATAAGGTAAGAACTACACATAAGATCTGCTTCCATATCTAACATATTAAAATCAAAAAACAACTTCCATTTGGGCCTCCCAATAATCATAAATCATTTGCTTTAAGAGTCTTTACTAGACTAATTCTATTTTAGAGAGCAGCTCATGATCATAAAGGAGTTGATCCTGACAGGCTAGGATGTATTTCAAACTAAGTAAACCAAAAACTTTTATTGGTTTGCTTGGATGGATAAAAGGTAGCACTTAACTTAAAGGTTTCTTGATGCAGAAGAAAAAGAGGGAAATAGAAACTGAAGAATCATAGGTGGCTTATCAGCAATAAAGCAAGGACTCAAGTGTCCGTCTGCCCTCCATTTCTTCACTGTGGTCACCATATGTTTCACACAGCTCTGCTGCAGCATTTTCTGAGAAATAAGATAGTTGGATATGGCAAAATTTTTCTTGAGACAGCTCCATGACATCAAAATCCTCAGGGTCCTCTCCTCAAAATAGGATCTTTCAGTTGAATTACAAACTTTATGCATTGCAGAGTATAAGATTTGTGATCAACTTAAATTCTGTTATGTTCCATCAAACATCTTTCTAGGCTCTCAAGTCACATTGTACTTGGCTTCATTTTAGTGGACCTAGTCACTTCATGTTCACATTCTTTCTGATGCATGTTTCCCCTGTGTATGCTGTAAATATGTTTTACTATTATTGGTTAATAAAGAAGTTTCTTTGACTTATGACAGGGCAGAATAAAGCTAGGCAGGAAAACTTAGCTGAATGCAGGGAGAAGAAAGGCAGAATGAGGCAGATGCCATGTAGCTTCTGAAGGGAAAAGATACCAGCCAACTGTCAAGGAAAATATACATGTATAAAATGAGATAACACCAAGGCCTATTGTAAATACATAGATAAATAGAAAAAGGTTAATTTAAGATGCAAGAGTTAGTTAGTAAAAAGCCTGAGCTAATAAGTCAAGCAGTGCTGTAATTAATATAGTTTCTTTGTGATTACTCAGGTTTGGGCAACTGGGAAATGAAAAAACAGTCTCAGTTTGCAAAATGATGTGCAATGTCTGCCATGATAGTTAATATAATTTCTGTGTGATTATTCAAATTTGGGTGGCCACGAAACCAACCTGCAGTCTCTAATTTCATTTTTCAAAAAAATGAAGTTCAGTTTGTATTGGTTTTAATTGGACTTATTTAAAAAGTGTAGTTATTTCAGTTAAAATGGTTTCTATATATTTTAATACTTGGTACCCAGGAGATATAACTATATGGAAAGGATGAGGAGGCATGGTCTTGTTGGAGGAGTTGAGTAATGAAGTAGACATTAGAATTTTAAAAGCTTCTGTACCTTACAAGCTTCTGGATCTCTGCTTCCTACTTTCTGTTTCAGATGTGAAGTATCAGTTGTTCCTATTTCCTTATCTGTCTTTGCTATCTTGAACTCTTAAAACCCTGTAAATGTAAGCTGAACTAAACATACTTTTAAAGTTTCCTGGGCAATAATGTTTTGTAACAACAGTATAGAAGTGGCCAATACAACAAGAGATATTCCTTTAAAGAAATAGACTTCACCCTCCCAGCAGTGTAACATGAGGGTCTGGCTTGTTGGGGTTTCTGTCCCGCCTGGTACCCCACAACCATCAAGTCCCAGAGAAAATCAATCACACAGAGATCTCTATAAGTTATAAAGTTGATTGGCCCATTAGGTCAGGCTACTTATTAGTTCTTATGACTTATCTTAACCCATTATTCTGATCTATGTTAGCCATATGGCTTGCTACCTTTTTCAGCTGTCAGCTCACATGTTTCCTCTTCGGTGGCCTGGGCATGAATGACGGAGCAAGCTTCCTCCTTCCTAGCCTTCTCCTATTCTCATTGCCCGCATCTACTTCCTGTCTGGTTGACCGGCCTATACATCCTACCTGGCCAATCAGCATTTTATTAAAATACATGATTGACAGAATACAGACAATTCTCCCACACCACAGCAGCAATCAAGTGCTTAAAGATCCTTGGATAGAGTTGGGACTTGATTCTCACTTCCTTCCTCATGCTGGGATATTGTCTATCTTGTGCATGGACAGGTCTTCTACATTTTTTTCCACAGTCTTTAGTTTATATGTGCTTTTGTATGTTGTGTCCAGAAAATACTATTTACTTGAAGTGGTTCACCATTTCTAGCTCCTAATTCTGCCAACGTTGCATAAACCTCCAAACTCTGATTGGTTCTATATTCACTTCGCATTTAAGGCTGAGCATGCCAAAACTTCTTCTTATTCTTTGCATGTAACCATATATTAGTTTATTCTTTGCATGTAACCAGATATTAATGAATGTTGTATATAGAAATAGAAATGATAGAATGAATACATTCCCACACAGTCAGACATGCATGCATATATAAGCATTTATAAGCTGTGGTCAAGCTGTCTAAAATAGGTTATTTTTTGATGGAAAATGTAAGAGTCAGTAGTTTTTCAGTGCACTATGCTCTATATCATAGTGGTATTCAATATATATTGGAATGCTAAAAATGTAATCTATAGTAGAAATCAAGTGATGAATTTAACAACAAGAGGAAGGGGAAGCAAGTCAAAAATGAGTGCTTCCTTCTTTCGTATCCTATACATAGGGTGCCACCCGAAGGTATGGCCCAGGTTTAAGGAGGATATTCCAACCTCAGAAGATCCCTGAGGTAAAATTGTAAAGGTATGATTCTGGCCATGCCAAATGAAAGAAAATTGCTTCTGTATGGCCTTATGGATAGGCACCAAGGAAAAAAAAATATTTGCTACATCAGTAACTGGAGGCCATGTACCAAGAGATGTGTTTATCTATGCAAGTAAGAGCACCACATTAATACAGCAACCACAATATGAGACATTACTTTATTATGTTTTTGATAATTTGTCATAATTCTCCATAGTCCATCAGTCTCCTGCACTGTCAGAAGACAATAAGTGTAACGAGGTACAAACCACCACTTCTGCATTGTTGAAGTCTTATGTAGTAGTACTCATTTCGGAAGTTTTTCCTGGCATGCAATCTTGCCATTGAGTCACTATTTTTCCTCATAGAGGAATATCAACTTGCTTCAGCTTGATCTTTCCAACCATAATAGGTCTCATTATACATCAACTAACCAATATCATAATGGTGGCAACTTCTAAGAACATTTATTTCTATTGCACTTTATGAAACTGGTCAGATAGCTACTTCTGATCTATTTCATGCCTGTGAAATCTATGACTGATCAGCATTTCCAAATGTCCACACTTCTCATGCCATCTTAAAATCACTTTGCTTGTGTTACCCATTACTTGTCAGACCCCTATGAACATTTTTGTGGCTGTGCTGCCCATTGTGATAACCATGATTACCTTACCTTTGATGATTCAGTGCTACTATCTGGCCCCTGTTACTTGAGAGCTCAATTAAACCCACTGCATTTAATTCATCCAACTTAGAAGTAGAATATCTGACTCTAACATCTGGAACAAGAAAAAGAACAACAACAAAGCTTTTCAATTATGCTGGTGTTCCTTTTATCATTTTGAGGTTTTACACACACTACCCACTCTAGCATTGCACTATCCTTGATCCTTAAAATCCATTCATCAACATTAAGCCACGAAATTGCACACATCTCCGAGTCCTTTTCAATAGGTCATCTTTTTAACAAATGCTTCATTCAACAATTTAAACTTTGACACCTTTTATAAAACTGTGGGTTTCCATATTAAATCTAGAGTATTCACTCAGTGGGCCAATATCAATAAACTCAGCCTGATCCAGTTTTATGTTTTTTCTGTCATGATCCCAACCCTTAAAACTCCATCTCAATAACAATTCCACATATATTCCCCAGATTTCTACTTGAACGAATTAGAAAGCTCATTAGATCCTTTAGTGGTATTGTGCATTTCCTCAAGGAATACAATTTCTGTACCCTTTTAGGAGCCTTCTTTTCCCTGAATCTCGTTATAGGTTTAGAGACAACTATTCGTGGGCTCTAAGGAAACACTGATATTGTCTCTAAATATTGTCTTGCCTGATAAACATGCTCAGGGAATGCCACTACTCTTTGAACAGATAACAAAGGATTAATTTTTATAGGCAAAGGTAGACAAGGCAATAACTTAGGTGTTAGGGATGAGGTATATTTTCTGTTAAGTTGGTGAGATTTCTTCCTCAGTTGAGATTATCCTTTGAGAATAAGAATATTCAGGGTTCACAACTTCAGAGGAGTCTTCTCACATTTCTCCATCCTGAGTTACAGAATCACAGTTTCTACTAATTAATGTCTCTCATTAGTTTGCTCTTAGAACATGTGGCTCATATTTAATGTGGATTTGTTACCTCAAAGAATCTGGATTTGCAGTTTCCTCCCTTCAAATGATTTAGTCCATTAAATACCACCTCTCACAATGACACTCAGCTGCTTGAGTTTTAGTTAATTCCAAATGTAGTCATGTTGCCGATCAAAAATTGCCATTAAAGACCTATTATGAGGCTCTGGGTTAAGTGCTAACTACTGAAAGAAAGGATTGAACAATACACCTATCTATGGATATAATCATATGTTATTAAGAATCATTTTATCTGTGTATTATATCTTTAGCGGAATAATAGTAATAAGATTTCTCCTAAGGCTTATGACCTAAGAACCTTCAAGTTTTTCAATCACTGACAAGGTAAGGCATCTCATGTAGAAATTATTAAATTCACTAAAGAAAGGTTGTTGCTTACTCCTGCAATTTTCTTGTCACTATTAAACTAGTCAAGGAAGGGTATTGTTGCAACTTGAAGGTTTATACCAGGTTGTAATTGATGACAAATTTTCTCTTCCATGAACATGTAAGTATCTTTTATCACTATGAACGCTAGCCAATAAGAACAAATCTTCCAGTTTAGTACCAATTAGATTTTTTTTTAATTATTAGGGTTTCACCTCCAAGTCCTAGTGAATAAGCAATAGCATTAGCAATTGCCAGTAATTGGTCTATGTGAAGTCACAGGACAACAACTCAAAAAAACTGTAACTCATTCTTGGTTCTAAGAGTTTTAAACATTACTGCAAACTATGTTGTTGGTCTAAAGACCTCTATAATAGGATTACTCCATATGTATGTATGTATGTATGTATATCTCCATATATATCCATATATATATATATATATATATATATATATATTATATATGAAATCTCTAAAGTAGCAGGTTTATAGAAAGGTGTTTCAAAAAAATTTTAGTGTTATTAGTCCCTCTATTTATTGATTTTTATTGAGCTCCACGATTTTCTATTTATCACTCTTTAGACTTTTATTTATTTTTTTTTCCACATAAATATATACTCAATATTTATTGAAAGGACAAATTGAGCAGTATTCCAATCTTGACATTATATTTTCAATCCAATAAGACTTCATAATTCAAATCTTACTGATGTGTACAACAATGCCTTATAATTTTTTTTCAAAGTTTATTAAATTATAATAGTTTCCATTTCCACCCCTCCTCCCAACACCCTCCGACTCCCCCCACTCCCTCTCCTCCTCCCTCTCCATCCCTAAGAGCAGTCAGGGTTTCCTGCCCTGTGGGAAGTTCAAATTCCTCCCCCCTCCCTCCAGGTCCAGGAAGGTGAGTATCCAAATATACTGTATTCCAAAAATCCAGTATATGCAGAGGAAACAAGTCCCAGTGTCACTGTCAATGGCTTTTCAGAAAGACTCCGGGCCAGCCACATTCAGAGAATCTGGCCACATTCAGAGAATCTGGTTGGATCACGTGCTCGTTCAGTTCCAGTTCAACTGGCCTTGGTGAACTCTCCTTAGATCAGTCCCCTTGTATCAGTGGGTGATCGCATCCTTCGCGGTCCTGATTTCCTTTTTCATGTTGTTCTTCCTTCTGCTCCTCATTTGGACCTTGGGGGGCTCAGTCCGGTGCTCCGATGTGGGTCTCCGTCTGTATCGCCATCCATCGTTGGATGAAGGTTCCCTCTGGTCTTGCCTTCTTTGCTCATGTTCTCTTTCCTTCTGCTTCTCCTTTGGACCTAGGGAGTTAAGTCCAGTGTTCCAATGTGGGTCTCTGTCTCTATCTCCATCCATTGCCAGATGAAGGTTCAGGCCCTCTTGTCTATTTCCAATCTCCAGGAGGATAACTACATGGTTTTCTTCAGGTTCACCTTCTTTTTTAGCTTCTCTAGGATCACGAATAAAAGGCTCAAAGACCTTTAGTTATGGCTAGAATCCACTTATGAGTGAATACATACCATATTCCTCTTTTTACAATGTTTTGTTTTTGGTGAAGTGTGACTTTATAAAAAAATGATCTAGGCCAAGTATTACTTTGTTGTAACAGAATGTTTCCTTTAATCAACCCTGAATGACAATTTAATACTTGTTTTGTTTTAAATTTTAATCAAAATTCCGAATTAGGGGATGGTCCATAGTTATTAGAATTGCTCAACACAATGGGATAAATTCTTTGAATTTCCTTTCTGTTTTTTAACCTTCAGTGAATATTCTATTTCTGTGCTTTTTACTACTTTATGGGTTGGTCTCATTTTTATAGCTATTTTTAATGTCAGGGAAAATTTATAAGAATCCCAATCATTGTGTAGCTTTCTAACAACTAGGTAGTGAAGGACAAACTCAAACAATTTAAACTTAACTTCTTTTCTTTGTTATTCTTGTTCAATGCTATTTCTGTAAATTTCAACTTTTTATTGTTAGCCCAGCTCAACTCTAAATTCAAGAGTAAGAAATGCTTGCTACAGAAGCCTAAAATGTCTAAAAGTTAAACAAATAACTCTATAAATCTTAAAGAATTGAATGGCAGTTTACATTGTTGAGAAATTATATATATTGTTAATGAAATTATTTCAAATATTGAATGCAAACATCTTTGATTTTTATGATACATTTAGGGAGATGATCACATACAATTACATATTCATTTTACAGAAACATTATTTAATTGTATGATATAATATAAAGTAGACTTCGTGCATTAAAAATCTAAAATTAAAAATATTTAGTTTTCAATGTTCATATATAAGTTTCTGAAAAACAGTTTTCAGATGCATATGCTCAAAATAGAAATAAAATGATGATTCTACTTAGACATTGTTCTTTATCAAGCCAATCAAGTTTTGAAAACTCATTTTATTCTTCATAAAATATGAGTTAAATATATTTATTTACTTACTTTTAAGAGAGAAGGATTTGTACACAAGTATAGAATAACTAGAAAATTGTCTAGAAAATGTATAATACTTTTACACTTGCTTTCTAATGAAGAAAACATGGAAGCAGTGGTAAAGACTCAAAATGAAATCTTCATACTTAAGAAATGAAGCTGAAGTCCAGTATATGAAAGAATTAATGGAAATAACTACAGTAATGTACCTATATTTTCATTGCCTAGGCATAATTAAATATCACTTCTACCTGACTTCAATTTCGTCTAACAACCCTTAATTTTTAGTACCTAAAATTTAATAGCAAAAGTGTGTGGTTGTGTGTGTGTGGATATATATATATGCATAAATATATATATATGCATATTTATAGTAGATTGATGTTTCTGTTAATTTTGAATTTGATTGTATCTTTATGATAGTAAACAAAAATGTTTCAAAGTTTGGTTATCTAAATATAAATGAGACACAAAAGAGAGTAAATATTCATATTCCACTCAAATGCACTAAATGCATAGTCTTAATTTAATTCAATAATAAATATTATGTTTCAAGTTATTCTTTAAAGAAAACAAACAAAGTCAAGTTTGCTTGCAGTACTGTGACTTCAATGTCTTTTATTTGAATGTTGTACAGCATCCATTGAATTTCAATATCCCATGTGAGAATGAGCGATAAAAGTGAAAGAAAATTCAAATAGGCCCTCAGATATTTTTCAAAGTCTTGAACTGAAAGAAATAATACCTAATTTAATTTTAGTATGAATATAAATTGGACTTATATATTAGAACTTATTCTTTTTTAGGTATACAACATTGATAAAAATATCATACTTAAAATATAAAGACCTATTTTTCTAAAGGAGAAATGTATAAATACATAGACTAATGTAACATTTAAAATCTCCTGGCCATCGTTATCTAGGATACATATATACATACACAAGCATATTTACCTGGGTCTATGAACCACAAAAAAGTTGCCTACACAGGACTGCAATCATCAAATTGTACTGAATGTAGGCAGAGGAGGTTGGAACTGTGCTCTGATTCACTTGCAGTAAGTCACAGGAAGAGCTGGAAAGGAGCATTTCAGCCCAACTTTATTCAATATGTTGATGTCTTACTGAAGAAAGGGAAGCAGAAACATTTAACCTTTTCACAAAACAGAAACGCTGACTCTTTTTCAGGTTTCCTATTCATGTAAAGGAGGGAACAGACAAGAATTACACAAGGCTTCTTTGAAAGAGATATTAGGTTTTATACTGGCAGAAGAGTTAGACAAATGTGTCATCAAAGGTTAAAGAATAGATTTGGAAGTACACAAATGTAAGCTTCCTGTTCCTCCACAACCTGTAGTAAATCACAAAATCATCCTTCAAATACTTGAAGTTGCAATGAAATTCACTCTCTAAGCCATGGTGATTTTCTTTCCATGCTTCCCCTGTCACTCACCATTACTGTTAACAATTGCTATTTTAGAGGGTGAAATGCATTTTAAAATACTTCCCTTTAATATGCATGCAAAAATGTGAATGAGCATAGACATGAATTCAAAACCAGATGTTCTCTCACTACTTTTGCATTTCTGATCACAGAATTTTAAATAACCCTTTGTAAATATATCTTTGCAATGATACACACGTGTATGAACACATATAGTTATAGTTTGGCCTCTTTTTTATATCAAAAAAGTGACACTTTTTACCATACAACATATTCACTCTTTAAATTTTTAAGGAACTTAGATTTCTTTTTAATCCATGCTCATTAAAATCTATGAATAAAACCTTTTTACTGACAGCTTCCATTATTAGAGCTTTTGACTTTGAACATTATCAAGACATAATGGATGAAAACATAGATGCAGATATTCCTAATATGGATTGTGCTAAAATAGTCATCTGATGATCTAATTATAAGTCAGAATAGTGTGTATTGAAATATAAAATGAAAGTAAAATATTGATCACAAAACAGACACTAAAACATAAATTTATTCTCACTGAAATAAATCCAGGGTGTCTTGGTCATGGCAAATACATATGCACACTGTGTAATAAACATCATGGATTGTAATTAACCATGTAAGACTAGATGATTTAGTTCATTCTTTTCTTCTTTTCTCCTTTTCTTTTTTCTCTTTTTTTTGCTTTTTAAATCTCAGTTAATTTTCCTTCATATAATTACTACAGAAAAGTGTTGACAATCATCAGACACATGTAACTAGATTTTATATTAGCACATTTGAACATTATTTATGAAGTTAAGAAGACAGTTGTACTTGTCAAATATACCATGAAAATTCATGAAATGCTGGCTTAGAAAACTTGAGAAATATACAGATCAAGATGCCAATCCTTGCTCTATTTTGAGAAGTACATTTTAATGAATTTAAAAGCCACTCAATTTGACAAGGTAAGTTATTTCTATGGATAGTTGATGTATAAGACTGACAGTAGTGGTCTTTATTACCTTGCTGTAGAAGGAAGTGCTGTTGTTTCAGACCTGTTCTCACTCCTGTGTACCATTTTTCTGTGTATATCAAAATATCAGTGTCAGAGTGGTGTTAAACAACTAAATTGATTACTTAACCTCTGAGACAAAGAATAATCAGTTCCCAAGAGTTTATAAAGAAAATAAAAGAACATATTCTAGTCACTGTGTGTCTGTATTAGATTTCTTGTCCCTGTAAGCTGACATTTCCACTATTTCCTGAATCCCTCACTCTCTTCCATTTAACAACACGCATTTATTCATAAAGCTTTTGGAATCCAAAAATTTTTTTTTCTTTTAAGAAGAGGTTCCCAGTCTTCCAACATTCAAATTTATAAAAATAATTTACAATCTATAATTATCACGATAACGTTTACATTTATTCAATACAATGTAATCTGCTGCTGACTCCTATACACATACCACCTTCTAAATAAGTCTGAATCAGGCTGATTATACAGTCCAAAGTTTTTATTGGATTAATCTATATTCCTGCATTGACACATTATGAATAGCAGTTTTTGTTCACCACATGTCTTAATTTTTCCCCAGTCTTTTTAAGAAATATATTTTTGTTTATGGGAATAAATTATAAGCACACAAACACAAGTATAATAAACACTCAGCTACGTGTGGTCAAACATAGTTTTAATCCCACCACTAAGGAAGCAATTTGATGGATCTTTGTGAGCTCCTTCATATAGATACAGTCTGGCCTGTATGAAGTTCCAGGCCAGCCACCCGGGCAATCTAATGAGACCTTGTCACAGAAAGAAAATATATTACAATAAAAATATAAACATTCTGCTTAGGAAGGGATATATTCACTTTTTAAAGACAATATTTTTTAGTTTACATACCTATCCCTATTTGTTCTCCTTCCCCTTCTCCTGCTCCCCCCAACTTCCTCCTACCTTACTCCCCATTCATTCCTCAGAGAGGGTGAGGCCTTGCCATGAGGAGTCAACAAAGTCTGTCACACCACTTGAGGCAGGACCAAGGCCCTCCTCCCAATACCTAGTCTGAGCAAGGGAATGGACTCCAAACACCAGTTCATGCACTAGGGAAAAAATATTGGACCCATGACCAGTGACCGCACAAACTGCCCAAGTCACTCTCCTGTCACACACATTCAGAGGGCCTAATTTGGTACCATACACGTTCCCAGCTCTCAGTCCAGAATCAGTGAGCTCTCACTAGCTCGGGTCAACTGTTTCTGTGTGTTTCCCCATCATGGTCTTGACTCCTTTGCTTATGTTATTGCTCCCCCCTCTCGTCAACTGGAGTCCAGGAGCTCAGCCCAGTGCTGAGCTGTGGATCTCTGCTTCTGAGAGCATCAGTTATTGGATGAAGGTGAACTTCATTTCTAATACTGTTAAAAAATAATTTTTCATCTTTCTTACCATCCATCTCATCTCTTGAGCTATTTATTCTTCTTCTTGATGATGTATTTATTTATCACAAATTAAACTTTTGCCTGGCATGTGAACAACCTCATGCATGCACACATGTGACAGGCTGTAGGTACCCAGGTCTTTTTCCCTTTTCTTCCTTGGCATTTCGCAGGGCTGTTTGACCTCTGGTCCCTGGAGATTCTGCACTAGCACTGGCTTGAGGGTAGCTTAGAAAGAACTTGACTGTCTTTGTTATGGTAATTCCACCTGTAAACAAGGTTGCAGCTGTGGGCCCTACACGCCTCCCACGCCTGCCTGCCCCCCCCAGCTGATTCTGCCTGAGGCGCTGGGCATGTATCAATCTATTCTACTGCTCCTGATGGGAGGGGGCCATGCCCTTTTGAACCCTCTTGCCTCCTGGTATAAATACCCAACTTGAGTTTAATAAAGGGCTTTTTTGCTCTTTGGCAAGCGAGCAGGTCTCTTGTGTTTGTCTATTTAAACCCTTAGGACAGTCGTCCATTCTTGTGGCCCTGGCTCAGGAAAACGCGCTCCTGGATTAGGCCTGGGTATCCACAGAAAGTGCGGAGGCTTACAGATGGCGTCCCTGGGTGGGCACTTAAAGAAGGACTGAAGAACCGCATTCTGCCGTCTGTGGATCCACCACGAGAGCCCAAGAGGTAAAGGTCCCCCCACGATCCGGAAACTGACCAGTTTTGTAGTGTGCAATTGTGCATGTATGATAAGGGGGTGAATAAACTTGATTTTGAGGAAAATGGGTGCCAAAATGTCCACTTCAGAGTTAGAAGGGCAGTTAGCAGATCAGCTACTACAGCTCGTGGAAAAGTTAGGCAACAGGATCAAAGGTGACACGGTGCAGGAGACCTGCTCGCTTGCCAAAGAGTAAAAAGAAAGCCCTTTATAATCAACCTCTGTTCTTAATAATTTTTCCTTCCAAACATAGCCCTACTAGAGTTTTTTGACAAACAGGGCCAATCCTATGGGTGCATGAACACGTGTCACCCGTAAAAATTGTTATATCTTATCCATCAGCTGTGCTGTGCATTATTCAGAAAGGATATAAACTGTGTTTGCAAACCTTTGGTATGTTGCCTGATAAAGTTATTACACCGTATACCCAGTCAGAAATAACTTGGCTGCAGAATTTTGCTGAGGATTGGACCTTATTTCTATGCACCAATTCCTGTATGCTTGATAATCATTACCCTTCTAATAAGCTAGTCACCTTTTTCAAAAATCATCCGGTGTGTTTCCCTAAAGTTATTTCCTTAAGGCCTTTGAATGGGGCTAGGAATGTATTTACTGACGGCTCCTCCACCGGGAGAGCTGTGGTGTTCTCCCCACCTGATGTTTGCACTCAGACTGTTGATACTAACTCAGCTCAGGTAACTGAATTAACCGCAGTACAACTGGCTCTAGAAAAATATGCTGACATTCCATTTAACCTCTATACTGACAGTCAGTATATTAGCAAATTTCTTGCACCTTTAGAAACTGCAGCTTATATTGCTTCTGTATCTCGAGTCCAGATTCAGCTTCTGGCTATTCAGGCATTGCTTTGGGCCAGTTCTGTTCCCATTTACGTGGGACATTTGAGGGCACATAGCGATCTTCCTGGCCCCTTGAGTGAAGGCAATGCCTTGGCTGATGAACTCACTCGCCAGGTTTATACAGTTAATCAAGAATCTTGTGAAGCTGCTAAGGAAGCTCATAATCGCTTTCATCTCAATGCTGGGTCTTTGAGATTTCATTATAAAATATCTCGGGAGCAAGCCACTGATATTGTTAAGAAGTGCCCTTTATGTGTAGAATTTTTGACTGCTCCCCATTTGGGAATTAACCCTCGTGGGCTGGCTTCCAACCATTTATGGCAAATGGATATTACCCACGTTCCTTCTTTTGGACGTTTGCAGTATGTTCACGTAACTGTGGATACATATTCACACCTTATCTTTGCCTCAGCTCATACAGGAGAAAAATTTCGGGATGTTAAAAGCCACTGTCTGCAGGCCTTTGCCTACATGGGGGTCTCTAAATCTCTCAAAACGGACAACGAACCAGCCTATACCAGTGCTGGTTTTGCTAAGTTCTGCCGTGAGTTTCATATTTCTCACAAAACTGGTATACCCCATAACCCCCAGGGGCAGGCAGTCGTAGAGAGGACCCACCGAACTCTTAAGGCTTATCTGCACAAAACTAAAAGGGGGGATTACAGTTCTACCCCCAGAGAGCATCTATCGTTCATTTTATACATTTTAAACTTTCTGACCATGGATGCTGGCTCCTGTACGGCGGCCGAGAATCACTGACAGCCTAGCTCCCCGGGGACGCCCTTAGTAAAGTGGAAATACCTGGCAAACGGCACTTGGTGTGGTCCGGACCGGGTCTTAACTTGGGGCAGAGGAGCGGTTTGTGTATTTCCACAGGATGCAGAGCTCCCAATCTGGGTCCCTGAACGTCTGGTGTGGACCGTGAATTCCCCTACTCAGAGTCCTTAGGATGAGGCAAGATCAAGAGTTCCCACGGACACGGCGGTGGAGGCGGCGGTGGAGTTGGCAGATTCCTGAGAGATGATCCAGCACCTGATTTTCCCCCTTTCCCAGCCTTCTATCTTGCTCTGCCTTGATCTGCCCAGGCTGCTTGACCCCCTGAGGGGAAAACAGCTACCTCCCCTGCCCTGATTGTAGCATTGGGTCCTCGTGGCAAAAACCTTGCCAGATAGACAGAATTACCATAACTATTCAAAGTAATCTAAATTCTCGATTGGATGCTGTAGTTGATCTTTACAAACTGGGTGTGGATTTTGACCTCTGCTGGTCACAGGTCAAGATTTTGCTGCTTTTCCTCGGACCCCAGAATACAAATTACTAATTGGCTCTAATTTAGTTTGAATAGTCATGCCGGGGGTCCCATTGGCCGGTGCTGTAGCCCTATTCAAGGGGTTCTATTCTGAGCAAACGTTTCAGATATTGTGCAAGCACTATCTCTTCCAGGAATGCTTATGTGTATGCTGGAGCATCTTCATCTGGCCAATGGCTCTCAGGTCTGCCATGGCCTGGCCCTAATAGGCGTTCGCCTTGGAATATCTTTCAGCACAATATCGGCTGAACGCGTTTGGAGGATGGCTTGAACCAGAGACGGGCCTAGATCACTGGGCAGGCTTTTCCAATCTAAGACATGGAACACGTCTGGACCTGAGGCGTGATCCTGATGACGGATCCGGATTTGTCCTGGATCCCGGTGACACCTAAGACAGGTTTCTGCCATCATATTTATATATATTTAAAGGGTGCCGTCATATTTATATATATTTAAAGGGTGCCGTCATATTTATATATATTTAAAGGGAGACTTGTAGGTACCCAGGTCTTTTTCCCTTTTCTTCCTTGGCATTTCACAGGGTTGTTTGACCTCTGGTCCCTGGAGATTCTGCACTAGCACTGGCCTGAGGGTAGCTTAAAAAGAACTTGGCTGTCTTTTTTATGGTAATTCCACCCGTAAACAAGGTTACAGCTGTGGGCCCTACACGCCTCCCATGCCTGCCTCCCCCATAGCTGATTCTGCCTGAGGCGCTGGGCATGTATCAATCTATTCTACTGCTCCTGATGGGAGGGGGCCATGCCCTTTTGAACCCTCTTGCCTCCTGGTATAAATACCCAACTTGAGTTTAATAAAGGGCTTTTTTGCTCTTTGACAAGCGAGCAGGTCTCTTGTGTTTGTCTATTTAAACCCTTAGGACAATCGTCCATTCTCGTGGCCCTGGTTCAGGAAAGCACGCTCCTGGATTAGGCCTGGGTATCCACAGAAAGTGCGGAGGCTTACAACAGGCATAAATAATATCCATTGTTTGTTCTCCTTCACGTGGTTACAACGTGAAACAGCAATATTTTTAGTTTAACAAATTCTTTGTTTACATCCAAAAAAAAATCTTTTGACATGTCACATTATTTATTCAAACCTTACTGCAGCACAAATAATAATTTAAAAACCCAGAGACAGATATTAAGATTCAGTAAGCTGAAAACCCGAAAAACAAAGCAGTCATGTCATTAAAGAGATCTTACCTCTACCAAGGCTCAGACAAGCAAAAGGGTGATCCTGCAATTCTCTCCATCAACCTCAGACTCTATCAATACTCCATTGAGTTCCTGTCTCTTCCCCTTCATACTCCTCTCCCTTCCCAGCTGTATCACTCCTGTCTCCACCTCCCTAGTGCTGGGATTAAAGGTGTGTGATCCTAAGTGCTGGGATCACCTTTGTGTGAATTCTGTTCATATTTCAGACAGACTCAATCTTGTGTAGCCCATAGTGGCCTTGAACACGATGAGATATGTATGTCTCTGTCTTCCTAGTCCTGGGATTAAAGATGTGTGCCACTACTCCCTGGCATATATAGCTGACTAGTATGCTTTGTATAATTTGCTGTGGTGAATGATACAGTGCTTCTAACTCATGGGAGATCACATGAAACACAAGGTCCACTACCTTGTTGCTGCAGTCAAATTCATTGTCCTATTCAGAAATGGGCTTGAAAAGTGATTTTCAAGACTAATGGTTGTCCAAGCATCAGAGATAATATTGAAAAAGTGACAAGAGGCAACATGGTTCTCAGTAGATTCTAGGATGGCTATTAGATACTTGTTTTACCATCTCCTTGAGATTATCATGCTTTGCACTTTTCTCTAGGCAAAAAGTCAGATCCACAATGGACATATTGATGTAAGAAGATAGAAATACATGCACTGAATATGCTATTCACCTATGGTATGACTTTGTCCAATGGAAATATGGATCATAGTTTTGGTATTCAAATGAAGATCATGCCAGAGGAGGTACCCACTGTATCCAGGGTTATGTTAATGAAATGGACTATGATCATGAATTCCTATTTGATGCTAACATTTTCATGGTTATGACGGACAGGAGGCTAGGCAGTTGGTGGTATATTGAGATATTTCTCAAATTCTTTTCTCTTATATCAATAACAGAGGGTAGCAGAAAATGCAATAGTGATAATGAATATTTTTGCTCTACTCTTCAGGTGGGTCCTAATCTTTTCTGCTGTTGATAAAGTTCCAGTAGATTCCATAACATACCCATCATCAAAATTAACCAATTTCATGTTGGCATAATCTCAGTCTCGGGTGATGAAAACAATCTCCCCACTGATGACACGATTCTATTTCTCAGTGCTCAGCCTTGACTATGCTATGGAGTGTAGGTATAATTATAACAGAACATGTACACTGTAAAGTTAAGAACAATAAAGTGGTCATTGTTAGAAACAATGTCCAGTTGATCATTCTTGAAGTCAGTTCTGTTAATGAGGTGTCATATGCTACCACATAGTTTCACTACTACCTCTCCCATCATGACTCATCAGCCTCCAGAGAGTCTGGTAATGCATAAAATAGGGCTTCTTCTTAAATCGCAAGAAGCAGAGAGCCCCTTGTAAGCTAAATTTTTTTTTTCATTTAAGGAATAAGTAAGTAAAAAGTTTTCATTCCAAAACATTCCTATTTAATGTCAAATAACAGTGAGAGAAATGAAGTCTAACACTGAGGTTGAACTATCTGTCTTCATTTTCCCTCTTAAATGGCTTTGCAATTATGTAAAGTAATCTTGCAAATATATTCTTTGATGTGTTCTTTCCTTGTCTTTGTTGTTTCTTATCAACACTTTTTATTAAATTTTGAGTAGCTTTCTTTTTCTTAGTCTCAGAACTATTTTCAATTCATCATTCAATATATTCCTCATCCAGATTCTGATCTTCCATTTGACTATTTACTTTCTTTCTTCACTGTTCTTTTAAGTATGGAGCTGCTTCTTAACACTAGTACTACTCTAGAGTTCGCATAATATTTCATATCATATTTTAGAAAATTATTTTTTGAATTAACCAGCTTTACCTGCTTTTCTCATCATATAATAAAGCCATGATTTCTCCAATTTAAATAAAAAATGAATTTCATTTAAAATTATAATCAAGTCCAATTATTTATACATTATGCAATTTCTTCATGTATAACAGTTTATGGTCTTCTCTATGTGATTACTTTCTTTGCTTATTGGTTCATTTATGGACCATTTTCTTTCATATTGCATAATAACACATTTTGTAGAGTTTATACGCTTACTTTTTTGTTTTATAAACTCTAAAATCAAGTGATTAATTGAAATAAATTTTAATAAATATTTGGAAAACAAATTCTATATACTGCTAAACATACAGTGAATTAATAAATTGACATTTTATAAACATTTTAGTACCTTTGAATAATTTTTATATTTTCATGATTTCTAATGTTTGTTTTTTTTCATTATTATGTTGTGTTTTGGTTTAGTTTTCTTCATTTCTGCCTTTTCTTTTTTTTACAATTTCTCATGCAGTTTTTACTTTCACAAGGGATATAGTTCTCTTTTTTATCATTCTAATCTCTCTACCCCACTCTCCTTCTTTCTTTCTCACCTTCACTTTCTATTCTTTCCAAACCTCTCAATTCCCTCCAAAGCAGTCTATCACTGCCTACTCATTATGCTCAGGTTCTTCTCTTTGTAAAAAAGGACAATTACATGACAGGACAACAAGCTGGTGGAATGACACTTCTTTCATAGTCATCAGACAAATAAGATATACATTCTTCTATACTGAAACAAGTGTGATACACTGTGTTACTAGTTAGAACTACATAGACTAAATTACATATAAGATAGTTTGCCTGCAATTTTTACATTATATTGAATGTTTGATGAAAATTTTAGTTATTAACATTTGTTATTTCTCCATTGTTCAAAACAATATAATAATTTCCAGTCCTCATATTGTTAAATTAAGCATTGACTTGAAGTCCAAAATTACTCCTTGTAAATGAAAAGCATTAATTAATGAATGCACTTGGAATTAATTCCTAAATACAGCTGAACATATAATTGTAGACTTCAATATGTTTTGCTTATCATAAATATTTTTTAAAAAATATACTATAAATCATATTTGTTTCTCCTTTAAAATGCAATATTTATCATGTATAAGCTAGTCTAATTTAATTCAGGTTAAATTTCAATTGTTGTGGTAAAGCAACTTGTGGAGGGTAGGGCTTATTTCATTTTATATTTTGTAGTCCATCTTAAAGGAAACTCTCGCAGGAATGCAAAGTAGCTACCTGAAGGCAGAAACTGACTTAGTGGCCACAGAGGAATTCTCCTTATACACATGTTTTTCATGGCTTACTCAGCTAGCTTATTTTCTTGTTTGTTTGTTTTCTTTTTCTTTTTCTTTTAAAAATTCGGTTTCTTTCTGTAACAGCCCTGACTGTCCTGAACTCAATTCGTAGATCAGACTGACCTCAAACTCACAGAGATTCACCTTCTCAGGCATCTGACACCCCTTGGCTGGCTCAGCTTGCTTTTTGATGGGACATGAACTACATGATCATGGGGTGCATTGTCACAGAGGAAGGGGGCTTCCCACATCAATCATTAATCAAGAAAATGCCCCATAGACTTGCCCACTTGGCAATCTGAAAGAGGCTTCTTGATAATTAAGGTTCCATATCCACAGATGACTATTTTTTATCACATTGACAAAAACTTGTCATATATTGAAACTAAAACTGCAATGTTTGACTAGCTCATAGTGGATATTTTCCATTGATTAGTCTAAGGAAATAATAATTTCAGGTTCTACATTACAAACTGCCATTCTATTTAATTCACTGTTATAAAGTTATTATATTGCTTTCTCTTCTCTTTTTATTAATTCTTAGAAACGATTTTATTCTAACAAATAGATGTGGTATGATATTATCTACTTAATTTAAATATCAAGTATGATTCCTAGGAGAGGTCTAAATGCTGTAAGTGTGAATATAAATATGTACTATATGAATATAAGCTTTAGTTCCCAGAGAAATTTTAGGTCTTGGCTAACATGCATATTTTATAGTCTAATAAACATTAATATCAATTTGCATGCTCAATATAAACATGACAGAAAATCTTATCAAATATAATTCTCTTATGCACATTACAATATATTTTTATATAACACAAGCTGAAATTGCATGCCATTGTAAAATCATTTATAATCTTTAATGAATGTTTAAGAAAAGTTTAACAATATTTAACATTAGAGGTCATGACACTTCTAAAAGTCAGGTAGCCATTAATTATATATTCATTACAAATCCACGTGTTTCATTGATATAAAGTGCTGAAATGTACTAATTACCTTGTTAAAACACAAAAATATGCATTCATTAATTTCATACATATAAAGAATTTATAGTATTAGTAGTAAATAGGTAAGGTTATAATTATTTATAATTAGTTCTATTTTTGAGTTTAGCTATTCTGACAGGTGTAAGATGGTATCTCAAAGTGGTTTTGATTTGCATTTCCCTGATCACTAAGGAGGTTGAGCATGACCTTCAGTGTCTTTTGGTCATTTGAACTTCTGTTGAGAATTCTCTGTTCAGTTCATTACCCCATTTTTTAATTGGGTTAACTAGAAATTTAAAGTCTAATTTCTTGAGTTCTTCAAATATTTTGGAGATCAGACTTTTGTCTGATGTGGGGTTAGTGAAGATCTTCTCCCATTCAGTGTGATTCCTTTTTGTCTTAATGACAGTGTCCTTTGCTTTATAGAAGCTTCTCAGTTTCAGGAGGTTCCATTTATTTATTGTTGCTCTTATTGTCTGTGCTACTGGGGTTATACATAGGAGGTAGTCTCCTTTGCCCATGTGTTGAAGCCTACTTCCCACTTTCTCTTATATCAGGTTCAGTGTGGTCAGATTAATATTGAGGTCTTTAATCCATTTGGACTTGAGTTTTGTGCATGGTGATAGATATAGATCAATTTTCATTCTTCTACAGGTTGACATCCAGTTATGCCAGCACCATTTGTTAAAGATGTTTTTTTTCTTCCATTGTATAGTTTTAGCTCCTTTGTCGAAAATCAAGTGTTCATAGGTTTGTAGATTAATATCTGGGTCTTCAATGTGATTCCATTTGTCATCATCTCTGTTTTTATGCCAATACCAAGCTGTTTTCATTACTGTAGCTCTGTAATAGAGTTTGAAGTCAGGGATGGTAATGCCTCCAGAAGTACTTTTATTGTATAGGATTGTTTTTGCTATCCTGGATTGTTTGTTTTGTCATATAAACTTGATTATCGGTCTCTCAAGGTCTGTGAAGAATTTTGTTAGTATTTCAATGGGGATTGCATTGAAGCTATAGATTGCTTTTGATAGAATTGCCATTTTTACTATGTTGATTCTCCCAATCCAATAGCATGGGAGATCCTTCCTTTTTCTGCTATCTTTTTCAATTTCTTTCTTCAAAGACTTAAAGTTCTTGTCAAACAGATCTTTCTTGGTTAGAGTTACCCCAAGATACTTTGTCTTATTGCTATTGCTAGAACTTCAAGCACTATGTTGAATAGAAAAGGAGAGAGTGGACAGCCTTATCTTGTTCTTGTTTTTAGTGGAATGACTTTAAGTTTCTCTCCATGTAATTTGATGTTAGCTGCCTGTTTGCTGTATATTGCTTTTATTATCCCTAGGTATGAATATTTTATCCCTAATCTCTCCAAGATCTTTATCATAAAGGGGTGTTCAATTTTGTCAAATGCTTTTTCAGCATCTAATGAAATGATCATATGATTTTTTTTTCTTTCAGTTTATTTATATGATGGATTACATTGATAGATTTTCATATGTTGAACCAGTTCTGCATCTCTGGGATGAGGCCTACTTGATCATAATGTATAATTTTTGGATGTGTTCTTGGATTCGGTTTGCTAGTATTTTATTGAGAATTTTTGTGTCGATGGTCATGAGTGAGGTTGATCTGTAATTCTCTTTCTTGGTTGAGTCATTGTGTGGTTTTGGTATCAGGGTGACTGTAACTTCATAAAAGAAGTTTGGCAATGACTCTTCTGTTTCTATTTTGTGAAACACATTAAGGAGTATAGGTATTAGCTCTTCCTGGAAGTCCTGGTAGAATTCTGCATTGAAACCATCTGGTCCTTGACTTTTTATAGTTAGGTGGCTTTTGATGACAGCTTCTAATTCCTCGTGAGTTACAGGTCTATTAAAATTGTTCACCTGGTCTTGATTTAATTTTGGTATATGGTACTTATCTAAAAAAGTGTCCATTTATTTCACATTTTCCAATTTTATGGCATACATGCTTTTGTAGTAAGAGCTAATGATTCTCCGAATTTCCTCTGTGTCTCTGATTATGTCCCCCTTTTCATTTCTGATCTTGTTAATTTGTGTGTTCTCTCTTTGCAGTTTGATTAGTTTGGACAGTCGTTTGTCAATCTTGTTGATTTTCACCAAGAACCAGCTTTTTATTTTATTGATTCTTTGGATTGTTTTCTGTGTTTCTATTTTGTTGATTTCAGCCCCCAGTTTGATTATTTCCAATCTTCTACTCCTCCTGTGTGAGTCTGCTTCTTTTATTTGTAGAGCTTTCTTCTGTGCTGTTAAGTCTCTAATGTGAGCTTTTTCCATTTTCTTTATCTGGGCACTTAGTGCTATGGACTCTCCTCTTAGCACTGCTTTCATAGTGTCCCATTGGTTTGGGTATGTTGTATTTTTATTTTCATTGAATTCAAAGAAGACTTTAATTTCTTTCTTTACTTCTTTCTTGACCCAGGGGTGGTTCAGTAGTTGACTATTCAGTTTCTATGAGTTTTAGACTTTCTGGTGATAGTATTGTTGTTGAATTCTAACTTTTTTCCATGGTGATCCGATAGTACACAGGTGGTTAATACAAATTTTTTGTATCTGTGGATGCTTGCTTTGTTACTGATTATGTGATCAATTTTTTGAGAAGGTTCCATGAGATGCTGAGAAGAAGGTATATTCTTTTCTGTTTTGATAGAATGTTCTACAAATGTCTGGTAAGTCCATTTAGTTCATTACATCTGTTAGTTCTCTTATTTCTCTGTTAAGTTTCTGTCTGGTTGACCTGTCCATTGATGAGAGTTTTGAAATCTCCTATTATTAGAGTGTGGGGTTTGATGTATGCTTTGAGTTCTAGTAATATTTCTTTTACATATGTGGATGCTTTTATATTAGGGGTGTAGATATTCAGGATTGAGACTTCCTCTTGATGAATTGACCCTGTTCTGAGTATAAAGTGTCCTTCTCCAACTCTTCTGATTGATTTTTAGTTTGAAATCATTTTTTTTTAGATATTAGTATAGCCACACCAACTTGTTTCTTTGGTCTATTTGATTGGAAATCCTTTTCCCAACCGTTTACTCTGAGGTAGTGTCCTTCTTTGAGGTTTAGGTGTGTTTCTTGTAAACAACAGAATGTTGGGTTCTGTTTTTGTATCCATCCTCTTAACCTGCGTCAACTCTTTTTTTTTTTTTTTTTGCTTTTTCGAGACAGAGTTTCTATGTAGCTTTGGAGCCTCTCCTGAAAATAGCTGTTGTAGACAAGGATGGCCTAGAATTTACAACGATCTGCCTGTCTCTGATTCCTGAGTGCTCTTTTAACCCAAATCTTAAGTATTTTAGTAGCAGGTTTCAAGGGGTACTAAGAATATAAGCAAGTTCTAGAAAGTGAGCATAATACTCATGGAAGAAAATATCACAGATTTAAGCATAATCCATTTTAGTATATTGTATGAAGTAGGTCTAATTTTCTATTCATCTATTCATCTATTGTTGACTAATTACTTTCCAGTTTGTACTATTAAGAACTATACAAATATAAACATTTGTTCATATGAAATTTGTGTGTGAAATTATGTTTCATTTCCATTTAGCAATAGCATGGCTAGGTCATATTGAGTTGTTTATTAAACATCTGGAGAAAATTCCAATCAGTTTTTTATTTTAAAATCAATTTAACAATATTTTAATTTTAAATGACACTTTTTCTAACCAGCCTTTGTTATTTTTTTACATTGTCTTGTCTATCCTACTATACACAAACTCAGTCTTATTGTGATTTTATTCCCATCTCCTTTTATGCAATCATATGAACTCCTGTTTGTTGACTATCTTCTTTAATAAGGATTATTCATGTGTTTTACCTACTTATCAAAAGGAATTGTCCTTTTCCTCTTAAGTTACATGTACTTGTCATTTTAAATTTGATGTTCTTATTAAATATAAGGATTAAACTAATTTTTCTTCTTTTATTATAAGCTGTGCTTTAATTTCTTAATTGTCTTTTGAAGTAGACAGTTTAATAAAGTTCATATTAATTATTCTTTAGTATTTTACCAAATACCTTGTAAGAAGCTACTTTCAAAAGGAAACATTTATTCGGGCTTTCATTTTAGGTTAGCTCTTCAAGTTGACAAATGCCTGGTGACAGTAGCAGGACACAGATGGCTACATTTCATCACAGTCAGTAAGTAAAGAACAGAAAGTACTATTGAACTGTTAAACACTCAAGGCCACCTCTAGGAACCCATTTCATTAGTGAAGACTACCTCCTTCCGATTCCATTGCCACCATCCTTAGATGAAATGTTCAAATACACGAGCCTGTGTGGAGATGTTACATTCAAACTAGAACAAAACTTCTTTTTTTTTTTTTTTGACTTTGTTTACACAAGTTGGAGATAACATTCAGAAGTCACTGTCTAATTAATGGTCATTTTCTTTTCCTCTTTACTTTAATGAATTAGCTTTAAAAATCTGTTATAAAAGAAAATCAATCCATTTTGAGGGTTTTTATTTAAAGGTTTTTGTTGTACTTGTTGCTGTTGTCAGTAATGGAGTGTGTGCACTATAAATGAGGAGTTCCAGTTTTTATTCAAATATTTTTTTGAGTTCTCTATGTGATCATTTTCATTCCCTCCCATAACTTCTCTCAATCCTACCTTCCATCTCTAACTATATCACTTTGTGCCCCCCAATTCCTTTATTTATTTATTTTTCTCAAACTCTTGAGAGAATTTATTGGAGTACTACCTTCAAATAGCATAATGAAACATTTATCTCAAAGCTCAATTCAGTGGGATGCTTATTGCTAGATCATTCGCATTCTCCATCTCTAAATATATATACTAGATAGTATCACAATTATGTAGCATTTTGAATATTCAAAACATTTTTACAAACTAATAAAAACAAAATATTTCATAAATCATTAAAACTAAGAAATAAAATAAACATGGTATTTTATGTGTTATACTTTTATCTACGAGTACCAAAAGAATAAAACAAAAATCCAAAGTATACCTGACAATTCAAACAATTTTGTTCATCTTGTAAACAATAAGCAATTACCATACTTTGTCATGTGTCTATCATCTGACACCCAATATAATAAAACTTTAGAACATTTAATTTAAAAACTAAATTATATGTTATTTTACAAATTCCCATCACACTTTTAAAATACTCATTTTTATCTCAAATAATGGAAATGGTATTGTCATGTGAGTACAGATACCAGCAGAGACCACATGAGGAATTCTGATCTCTTAGAGAGTGACAGGTTGTTCTGAGTCACCTAATTTGGAGGTTGAGAACGTACCTCTTTGGATCCCCTGAAAGAGCTACAAACACTTTTAAGAGTGATGCCTTTTCTCAAACACTCCTAACAGAATCCCATGTGGCAGCAACCTCTGTCTCCATATGTTTCATCTGAGCTTGAGGTAGGGACAACCTCTTATTGCACTCACAGCTGACAGCTTCATCACATCTGCTTACATCTTCTAACATTGCATTCTCATTTACACAAGACAGATTATACTCTGTACATGCAACTCATGAAGTTGAAGAAAACCAGATTTCCCAACTATATAAATATTCAACCTATATTTCTCAATTATACATTACATTTTTAAATGAGCTGCACAAATGCAATACCTTAATGAAGGTAAAAATATGCACATTTTTACCTGAAATTTGTATCAATAGAGCAAGATCTATACCAATGCAAGTATCAATAGAGGAAGATCTATACCAATGCAAGTCTCTATAGCATATCCCACTTTAAGTGTAAACAAATATTTATAAACATGTCATTTAGGGATATGAGTTTAGTTCTTCTCCAAAATGTTTACTGTTGTTTATTGGACAAAGTAATTTTTGGGGTGTTCACAGAGACCTTTCAGGGAATCTTGGTCCATCAAAACACATTAGCTTGAAATGAATCCATAGGTTTTCATCTTCCATGGAAGCAAGAGAACCTCTTTTCCAATGCAAAATATAATTAGACTCAAATTCTGAAGTCAAGATACAGTTAAATAATATATGTTGGCTTAGATTGGCAGTCTCTAGAGTCAAATATCTCTCTGCAGTCAAAAAATTCAAAGAAAACACAATAGTATACATAATCTAGACTCTCTGTGTATATTACATCTATTCTTGGTTTATTATTTTTATCTATTAATTTTTAATATTTATTTAATTACCATTACTCCTTTAATCTATGACTGTACTCTGTCTCTTTAAAGGCTTTACTTTTTTCTAAAACATTTACTTCTTTTTATAACTGTTTATATTCTTTTTCTTTTCTCTCCCAAGCCCACATACATTTAATCCAATACTGTGTCCCATTTAGAGGTCTTTTATGTCTGAATCTCTCCTATTGTCTATTTGCAATTCTTTTCTGATCAGAGCAACTTCTTAAAATGCTAAGCACTTCTTTAAAAGCTAAGCTGCACCATTGCTAGGGGAAATACGGCACTGACTGCTTGCTCCACTCAGTCTGTCATGGCAGAGCTGTTCACTGCTTTTGAGAGCCATGTATTTGGCTGTTTATGGGCACACAGCCTATCTATGTTGCCATTAAGTAAGTTGTAGCAGTCTGCTAAGAAACCCCATTTGAATACTGTAGCCGGACCTCATCAGAGTTCAAACAGGCAGCATGGCTCAGGAAGCCACGGTGGTTTCAAAACAGCATGACTTATTTTTTTCTGCTAACACTGCTAGAATTTCTTACCAAACTCTCTCAGGTTTTAAGTAGATTTTAGTCAGCCATGTTGGTGACAATTTGTTGCAAGGGATCACTTTTTCGTTCCTGGATGCTCAGCCCTGAAATAATCACACAGAAACCATATTATTTAAATCACTGCTTGGTCCATTAGCTCTAACTTCTTATTTGCTAACTCTTACATCTTAACTTAATCCATTTCTATTAATCTGGGTATTGCCTAGATGCTGTGGCTTACTGGGAAAAGTTCCAGCATCTGTATCTGGTGGAGCTACATGGCTTTTCCTCCTCTTCCATTCTTTCTCCCACCATTCAGCTTTGTTTTCCCTGCCTGTGCAGCCCTAAGAGAGTTGTTGTGGTTTTTTGTTTGTTTGTTTGTTTGTTTGTTTTTACCAATCCAATGGTATTCACTGCCTACAGAGGGGAATCACACATCAATTTTTAACAACTTTGAGAGAGCAAGAATAAGATCAAACTCTCTGACCTTTAGTCAAGGTGTAATCTGTTCACATCTGTGGACCCTGGAAAATTCCTTCCTCTTTTATTTATTTAATAAATCCTGTGCTGTGCTTCTGCTGCAGGACAGATGACTATTCCTTTCTTAGGGGCCCTTTCTTATTCTCTAGTCTTATCCGTCATCAATACATACATTTTTTCATGTATGCTTTTGTCTTAGATGCCTGGGGAAAAAGATCTTACCCTGCATTACATACCAGCCTCTGTAAATAAAAGGTTAAGATAGAATGCATCTCTTGGTTCTGTGTACCTCTGAGCGAATTTTCTGTCAAGAAAGTTAACCAAAACACTAGGTAATGATAGGCAAGCAGATAATATGATAATATTTTGTGATATATATATATATCAAGGTCTCATAATAAAGGATTAGAGAATGACCAGAGGTAAGATTACCTTTTAAAATTGTTCTAAGATGTCTTTAACAGTATTTGGCTACAATCAAAATCCAAACTTGTCCTTTTAAAAATATGACATTTAAGAACTCATTAGCAATATCAAAATTCTCTCAGACAAGCTCTAACCTTTTTATAACAGTAACATCTTCATAATGAACTAAAGGATTTACAAACATTAACAGGTCGATAGCATAATTCTAGCACAGAAATTAACACACAATTTGTCAAATCACAATTGTCTTAAATCCATTCTAATCAAAGACAAGAAAAGGTTTCTATGATGGGTGAGCTCTGAGTCTTTTTCTTCTGTAGTCCATCTGCATTGCTTTTACGTGTCAAAGAAAAGTCTGAACTGTTCCAGTCTTTGAGCAGCAGCACATTCTCTTCGGCTATTTATCTTCATTTCTGAAGAAGGACTTCAATAACCCTTTTTTTCCATAAAGAATCCCTTTTCCCAAGAAGAGAAAATTGAGGTTTCGATAAAGAGTATGGATAAACTGCCAAACATTCAGTCAGCGTTTTTTGGGCTGCCTAAGTAAGCAAGACACACTGAAGTAGAGAAATTTTTGCAGTAGGTCCACCAAGAAACTAGGAACTACCAAACAGCACCGTGATCTTCCTTCCTTTCTCAGACTACAGTATGATGAGGTAAGAAGGTGCGGATCATAGGTTCTCATTACAACTATTCTGCGGGGCCACCATCAGCTACAGTGTCACCAGGACTGAAACTCCACTGTGTTGCAGGCAGTTTCTTCCTGTGAAAAAAACACAAACACACCTTTGACCACAGATGAAACCAGGATCGGTTCCTTTTCATAAAAGACTAAGAGTATAACTCCCCCATTTTTTTAAAGCTGTGTTTTTAAACTCTGTGAACACATTAATTGTATGCTTTATTAGAGCCAGTAATTTGTTTATCCATTTCTGTCTGCTTCCTAGTAGAATTAGCATTATTAGTCCCCTTAATAATTTCACTGAAGTACTCAAGATCTCCTATAAACAACAACAAATAAGAACATAGCCATTGGATATCTCTGAAATAACTTTTGGAATGATTTAAAGTTTGTAAGCTATTTTTTAATCCAAATTGCTGCAAGTATCACTAGCTGACATATAATAACTTTTTCATTTACATTTTCAAAGATGCTTGCTTGGGTGGGGGAGAGCTGTGCTATCTCCCACACTTGTCTGCTAGGCTAGGACATTTAGCTCTCTGCCACTTGGCCTTCCTGCAGGAAACCTGGGACCTCAGATCGCAACTGTCTGTTGGGTCACATGGCATGCAGCTGCACTCTCTGCAGCCCTGCATTATTGTCATAGACCACAGACTGACTGGGACTGCTATGAAAGCTCCAAGCTTTAGTGTTCGCACTGTAGGCCAGTGTTGGTGACAGTGGCTTTCAAACTTGGAAGGCACTAACTACAGCGCCTGTGCATGGGAGGCCACTATGTGAGCCAGGCCATAGACAGTTCATGCATCTAGTGCTCCGTTCATTTCCCCAACTGCTAAACAGCAACAGCAGACTCTGGGGCTCTGAGGTCACAGCATCAGCATGTTGTCTTAACTAGATCATGAATGGGGCTTCAGCTTGACCTTTCTGAGTCTGGAGCAGTCCAGAGGCTGCAGCTATGTCGCCAGTATGGGAGACAGAGGAGTTCATTTGGAGTATCTGCAAACTCTATAAATCTCTGCATTTGTTTCTGTTCCACACCAGTTCCTCTGGCTATCAAAATATACCCAAGCAAATATACAGACAGCTGTCTTTTCATTTCTTGTCCAATATCTACAATTACTTATTTAGAGATTTTTCTTTACTCCTGATAGTTTATCCCCTGCTTTTTTACCATTATTATGTTACTATCTAATTTTGAGTACTCAAATGTCACTTCTATACCTGCAATGTAATATTTACCATATGGGCCCTCCATACTTTGTCTCTTGTACTGTCCAATCAACCGTGTGTTATCTGTCGTGAGTCCTGCTTTGAGGGGCATTTATTGGGGCCCCATGTGTCCAGGCACCATTTGTCATGGTTCAGCCTCAAGGGGTTCACACTTTCCTCTTGGGCTGCTCTGCACAGTCGCAGCAACTCCTTAAAAAAATCAAGACCATGAAATACAGTTTGTACTACCCATGTTCTCTTAGATATAGGACTTTCACTGAAGAGTGATCAACCTAACAGCAACTAAACCATAAAAAGCTTTCTCTATTCCAGTAGACACTAATTGTGAATTGATGTCTGCTGGGATATTGATCTTGAGTCCCAGAATATTGCCAACATTTTATAATTGTAGTCTTCTATTGTAAACTAAATAAGCAAAGATAGTATTAGCTGTGAGATAATAGAGAAATATTAGAAGTATGAAAGAAGAGTGAAACTTACTTACTAGGACATAGTATTAGGGTTTCCAGGTAGCAGCAAGAGCACTCTAAAGTTTCATGGTCATTGATTTCAAGTATAGCACTTGCATTTTGTGGAAGCTGAGGAAAATATCTGTGTCTAGCGCTATATTAATCAAAGTTATTCAAGTGGCACTTTTATCAAAGAAAGGTAAGAACATTTGCTTTTTAAAGAAATAAATAAAACTATATATCCTTGCATGAATAAAAGAAAAGAAATGTGGACATCTTGTAAAGGAGTAAAAAATAAAGCTAACCTGTTCTATAAACTGAATTTCATGGTGGATGTAAAATATAACTCTAAAGATCAAAAGTAAGAGATATGAGGTTAATAGTTTCAGAATTGCAAAATGTAAGCATTCTAAATGGCTTCTCTATGTGCAATTATGAGAATCAATAACTAAAGGATAGGTCTTTAAATCATTGAACACAAGAAAGCCAAGGTATTAACTTATGAGTCCTGAGTTTTTATGAAGATAATAAACTATGATTTGTCCCCCAAATAAGACTGTTTCTGTAGATAAGCTGCTGTTGTAACAAAAATAAATGAATAACCATTCACTTTGAAACATCTAAATTAATGGAAGTTTATTGTATGCAGAATAGAATTCTGTTTATTGATGCTTATGATCTATGAACTCCAAGGTCAATAGGGAAGAACAATATGCAGTTCCAAGATAAATGGGCAGAAAATACATGAATGACATGGTTTAATTATGAAAGTTTACTGGTAGTATGAAAATTACATAGTAACAACAGAGAAGGTTTGGTGGTAAATGATCTGCACAAGAAGGACTTGACTTCTGTCTTTACTCTGCATACTACATAACGACAGTAAGACAAAATGTTTTCTGTATTTATCTTTACAATAGTACAGAAACATTTCTTTAGAATTCTTTTTTATTTTAATCTTTTTATTCATGTTACATACCAATCACAATTCTCTCTTACTCCCCTCCTCATTCCTCTCATTCTTCCCACTGCCTATCCGCCATCCAATCCTCAGAGAGAGTAAGGCCTTGAATAGGGAGTCAACAAAGCCTGTCACACTAAGTTGAGGCAAGACCAAACCCCTCCGTCATTCATCAAAGTTGAACAAGACTTCCCATCATAGGGAACAGAGTTCAAAATGTCAGCTCATGTACCAGAAATAAACCCTGGTATTACAGTCAAGGTCTCCTCAGACAGACCAAGCTCTACAAATACCAGCCAAACACAGAGGACCTAGTTTGGTCCCATGCAGACTCCCCAGCTCTCTAGAGTTCATGAGCTCCCAGGAAACTCAGGTAGGCTGTCTGTGTTTATTTCTCAGTCATGATCATGACCCCACTTGCTTGGGTAATCCATCCTTTCTCTCTTTGACTGGACTCCTGAAGAATTCTTAAAGAATTTAGAATCTATGAAAGGCTCTAGTATGGTTTCCAATCTTAAGAAATAAATACTTGATAAATAATTAATACAGACAAAGCCACCATAAAAGTGTACATCTTTACTTTGAAAACTAGGTGAGAAAGGATACTTGCAAGTTTAAGGCCAGTCTAAGTTGCATAGTGAGACCCACCTAAAATAAAAGAAGAAGGAGAAAAAAACCCAAAGACAGAAACAAAAAAAATTCCATGATGTGCATATCAAAATAAAGTATCGCCTTTTCAGTTTCCCAGCTGTGGTTTTCTTATTTTCACATGCTTACAATTTATGTGTTGTGCTACTGGGGGAAGGTTATGTCTTCCATTATTGTCTTCCCAAAAGAAAGACTCAGGCCAGAGACACAGACAGTTGAATCAGAAGTTTATTTAGCAAACCAAAGACAAAGAAGCTACAATATACTCAAGAGATGTATTAAAATAGGCTGATTTATGAGTATTTTATCCATAAGAGTCACAATTGTCAAAATACAACTGTAGCTTTCTTAGTCAGTTCAATCTAACTTCTTGGCTACCTGGTGAAGAAGTTTTAGAATGTCACTCCCCTCCCTCAGCCTCATGCATGCTCAACAGTCTACTCTAGCATTGTCTGCATTTATCTTACTAAACTTTTGATCATGGCACTTGGAGCTCAAAATAAAGAGACAAACAAGAAAATACAAATGTCCAAGAAAATGTTATAGATGTCATCATAAAGAGAAAGTAAAGAAAGAAATAAGGATAATTTCTTTATAGTTGGAATAAACAATTGAAATAAAATAATAATAATACATAAGTAGTCCAGAGAGATTGTGCTTACACTTGGAAAAGAATACATGGCTGTGACCAGTTTATGGGCTTTGTAAATACATAAAACAGTGGTGAGTTTGTAAAAAGTGAAATTCATTACAAGAATTTGAAAGTAAAGCTTTTGAGAAAGAATTGAAGCAAAGTAAAGTAAAACAAACTGAAAATAAACAAACAAGAAAAAATACTTTCCCCAGAGAGAAGAAATTAGCTGTAAAATATTGCTAAACTATGTAAATCAGAATGTTCTAGTCTAGAAGCCCTGAATATACTGCGGATGTAAAATATATGTTATAAGAACTTAGATTCAGGAGTTCTATCCAGAGGTGAGTGTGTGCTAGCGGGGGCGAACTATCCCGGAAGAGAGCACAGCAGCCCCCTTCAGTTTCTGCAGCAGGATCTTCGGAAGAATCTGGAATCTTCCCTGCCCCCACTGTCGCCCTTTTGTCTCCTGTGTCCTTGGAATACCAGCTGTCCCTATTACAGTGCTGAGGAGTTCTATCCAGAGTGCTGAGTCCTATCCAGAGAGTGGTGAAGAGTCCCATCCAGAGAGGAAGAGATGGGCAGGTGCCAATGCAAGAATTCCTCCAACAACCTGAAAGGCCACATGACATCACCAGAATCAAGGGTTCATGAAACTAGAAGAATTGAACACCCTACTCCAGAAGAAATAGAAGAAATCGACCCTAAGCAGAACTTTATGAAAATAATAGAGGAACTTAAACAGGAGGTGAAAATCTGCCGTAAAGAAATGGAAGAGAAAAGGAGCTCTATCCAAAGAGTGCTGAGGAGTTCTATCCAGAGAGATCTGAGGAGTTTCATCCAGAGTGGAGGAGATGGGCAGGTGCCAATGCAAGAATTCCTCCAGCAACCTGAAAGGCAACATAACATCTTCAGAATCCAGGGAGCACGAAACTAGAAGAATTGAACACCCTACTCCATAAGAAATAGAAGAAATCGACTCTAAGCGGATCTTTATGAAAATAATAGAGGAACTTAAAGAGGAGGTGAAAATCTGCCATAAAGAAATGGAAGATAAGAGTAACAAAAAGATTGAGGAAATGAGTAAAGAAATGGAAGAGAAATATACCAAAAAGTTTGAAGAAATGAGTAAATCCGTAAATGAAATTCTGGGAAACCAAGAAAAAACAATCAAACAGGTAATGGAAACAGTACAAGATTTGAAAACTGAAATGGAGTCAATGAAGAAATCACAAGCCGAGGGCGGGCTGGCTATGGAAAATCTAGATAAAAGAAAAGGGACCTCAGAATCAAGCATAAGCAACAGAATACAAGAGATAGAAGAAAAAATCTCAGACTCTGAGGACACCATAGATAAATTAAACGCTCTGAGCAAAGAAAACAGCAAATCCAACAAATTCTCATCACAAAACATTCAGGAAATGTGGGACACAATAAAAAAACCAAATCTAAGAATAATAGGGGTAGAAGAAGGAGAAGAATTGCAGATCAAAGGTCCAGAAAATATATTCAACAAAATTATAGAAGAAAACTTCCCCAACCTAAAGAACGATATCCCTATGATGGTTGAAGAAGCATACAGAACACCGAATAGACTGGATCAAAAAAAAAATCACCTCGCCATATAATAATCAAAACACAAAACAGTCAGATTAAAGAAAGAATATTAAGAGCTGCAAAGGAAAAAGATCAAGTAACTTATAAAGGTAAACCTATCAGACTTACACCAGACTTCTCTATGGAAACCATGAGAGCCAGAAGGTCCTGGATAAAGGTAGTGCAGAAACTAAGAGACAATGGATGCAAGCCCAGACTACTTTACCCAGCAAAGCTATCGTTCAATATCAATGGAGAAAACAAAATATTCCAGGATAAAAACAAATTTAAACAATACGTCGCTACAAATCCAGCCTTACAGAAAGTATTAGAAGGCAAATCACAACCCAAAGAATCCAACATTCCTAACACCGCCTACAATAACTCAGGCATCTAGTGACCCTTCACAAGCAGACCTCAAAGAAGGGAAAAACATACACTCTACTACCCAAAAATAAATAAATAAATAACCGGAGTCAACAACCACTGGTCATTAATATCACTTAATATCAATGGACTCAATACACCTATAAAAAGGCACAGACTTAGAGATTGGATACGAAAACAAGATTCAACATTCTGCTGTTTACAAGAAACACACCTCAACCACAAAGACAGACATCTACTCAGAGTAAAGGGCTGGGAAAAGGTTTTCCAAGCAAACGGACCTAAGAAACAAGCAGGTGTGGCCATTCTAATATCTAACAAAATTAACTTCAAGCTAAAATCTATCAGAAGAGATAGAGATCGACATTTCATACTCATAACAGGAACAATTCATCAGGAGTAAGTCTCAATCCTGAATATCTATGCCCCAAATAAAAAGGCACCCACTTATGTAAAAGAAACACTTCTAGAACTCAAGGCAGTCATCAAACCACACACACTAATAGTAGGAGACTTCAACACACCTCTCTCACCAATGGACATATCAATCAGACAGAAACCCAACAGAGAAATAAGAGAATTATTGGAGGTACTGAATCAAATGGACTTAACAGATATCTATAGAACATTCCACCCAAATAGGAAAGAATATACCTTCTTCTCTGTAGCTCATGGAACCTTCTCGAAAATTGACCACATACTCGGTAACAAAGCAAATTCCATAGATACAAAAAAAATTAGTAACCAGTGTCTTGTTGGATCGCCATGGAATAAAGTTAGAATTCAACAACAATTCTAACCCCAGAAAGCCTACAAACTCATGGAAGTTGAACAGTCAACTAATGAATCACCCCTGGGTCAAGGAAGAAATAAAGAAATTAAAGTCTTCCTTGAATTTAATGAAAATAAAGACACAACTTACTCAAACCTATGGGACAAAGTGAAAACAGTTCTAAGAGGAAAATTCATAGCACTAAGTGCCCAATTAAAGAAAATGGAGAAGCACACATTGGAGACTTAACAGCACACTTGAAACCTCTAAAAAAAAAAAAAAAAAAAGAAGCTGATTCACCCAGAAGTAGAAGAAGACTGGAAATAATCAAACTGAGGGCTGAAATCAACAAAATAGAAACACAGAAAACAATTCAAAGAATCAATGAAGCAAAAAGCTGGTTCTTGGAGAAAATCAACAAGATCGACAAACCCCTAGCCAAACTAATCAAACGGCAGACAGAGAACATGGAAATTAAAAAGATCAGAAATGAAAAGGGGGATATAACCACAGACACAGGGGAAATTCAGAGAATCATTAGATCTTACTATGAAAGTTTATATGCCACAAAGATGGAAAATGTAAAAGAAATGGACATTTTTTAGATAAGTACCATATACCAAAGTTGAACCAAGAATAATCTAAATAGACCTGTTAGTTGTGAAGAATTAGAAGCTGTTATCAAAAATCTCCCTACCAAAAAAAGCCCAGAGCCAGATGGTTTCAATGAAGAATTCTACCAGAACTTCCAAGAAGAGCTAATACCTATACTCCTTAAAGTATTTCACAATATAGAAAGAGAAGAGTCATTGCCAAATTCTTTTTATGACGCTACAGTTACCCTGATATTAAAACCACACAAAGACACAATGTGTCTTTAATATCACAATGTGTGATATTAAAACCACACAAAGAGAAACAATGAATAAATGGGACCTACTGAAACTGAGAAGCTTCTGTAAAGCAAAGGACACTGTCAGTAAGAAAAAAAGGCTACCTTCGGACTGGGAAAAGCACTATTTGTAATAGTCAGAACCTGGAAACAACCTAGGTGCCCCTCAATAGAAGAATGGTTAAAAAAGGTGTGGAACATATACACATTAGAGTTTTACTCAGCAGTAAAAAACAATGACATCTTGAATTTTGCATGCAAACGGATGGAAATAGAAAACACTTTACTGAGTGAGGTAACCCAGACCCAAAAAGAGGAATATGGTATTTATTCACTCATTAGTGGATTCTAGCCATAGTTAAATGTCTGTGAGCCTATAATTCGTGATCCTAGAGAAGCTAAATAAGAAGGTGAACCTGAAGCAAACCTTATAGTTATCTTCTTGGATATTGGAAGTACACAAGATTGCCAGGCAAACTTGGGTGCAGGGAGGGTGAGGTGGGGTGGTTGAAGTAAGGTGAGATTGTTAGAGAGAAGGGAGAGGGGGAGGATTGGGGATGGCTTGGGGGAATGGGATGGGGGAGGAAGGATGGATATGGGACTAGGGAAGTATATATCTCAACTAAGGGAGCCATTTTAGGGTTTGCAAAAGTCTTGATTCTGGAGGAGTTCCCAGGTCCAAGGAGAGGTCCCCAGATTGTTCCCTGGGCAGCAGAGAAGAGCATACCTGAACTGGCCCAGGTCCATAACCATACTGATGAATATTTTGTATATCACCATAGATCTTTCATCGGGTGATGGATGGAGATAGAGACAGAGACACACATTGGAACACTGGTTTTAACTCCCTAGGTCCAAATGAGAAGCAGAAGGAGGGAGAACGTGAGCAAGAAAGGGAGGACTAGAGGGAACCTTCATCTGACAATAGATGGAGATTGAGACTGAGACCCACATTGGAGCAATGGACTGAGCCCCCAAGGTCCAAATGAGGAGCAGAAGAAGAGAGATCATGAAAAAGGAAATCAGAACCGTGTGGTGTACGTTCACACTCGGATACAAGGGGACTAATCGAATGAGAGCTCACCAAGGCCAGCTGGACTGGGACTGAATGAGCATGTGATCAAACTGGAGTCTCTAATTGTGACTGACATGGGGGCTGACTGAGAAGCCATTGTCAATGGCACTGGATCTTGTTTTGTCTGCATGTACTAGCTTTCTGGGATCCTAGTCTGTTTGGATGATCACCTTCCTAGACCTGGAGGGAGAGGGGAGGAACTTGAACTTCCCACAGGGCAAAAAACCCTGACTGCTCTTAGGACTGGCGAGGAAGGAGGGGAGGGAGTTGGGGGGAGGAGGAGAGGGAGTGGCAGAAATGGGAGGGTATGGGGAGGAGGGGAGGAAGTGGAAATTTTTATAAACAAATCAAAAAGGAAAAATATGAAAAAAAAAACAAATTTAAACAATACGTAGCCAAAATTCCAGCCTTACAGAAAGTATTAGAAGGAAAATCACAACCCAAGGAATCCAACATTGCCAATACTGCCTACAATAACTCAGACATCTAGCAACCCTTCACAAGCAAAACTCAAAGAAAGGAAACAAACACACTCTACTATCCCCACCAAAAAACAAAAAAGAAAGAAAGAAAATAACCGGAGTCAACAACCACTGGTCATTATTATCAATTAATATCAATGGACTTAATTCACCTATAAAAAGGCACAGACTTAGAGACTGGATACGAAAACAGGATCCAACATTCTGCTGTTTACAAGAAACACACCTCAACCACAAAGACAGACACGTACTCAGAGTAAAGGGTTGGGAAAAGGTATTCCAAGCAAACGGTCCTAAGAAACAAGCAAGTGTGGCCATTCTAATATCTAACAAAATTGAATTCAAACTAAAATCAATCAGAAGAGATGGAGATATACATTTCATAACAGGAACAATTCATGAAGAGGAAATCTCAGTCCTGAATATCTATGCCCCTAATATAAAGGCACCCACTTATGTAAAAGAAACACTTCTAGAATTCAAGGCAGTCATCAAACCACACACACTAATAGTAGGAGACTTCAACACACCTCTCTCACAAATGGACATGTCATTCAGACAGAAACCTGACAGAAAATAAGAGAAATATTGGAGGTATTGAATCAAATGGGCTTAACAGACATCTATAGACCATTCCAACAAAATAGGAAAGAATATACCTTCTTCTCTGCAGTTCATAGAACTTTCTCAAAAATTGACAACATACTTGGTAACAAAGCAAACTTCCACAGATACAAAAAAAATTAGTAACCACTTGTGTCTTGTCGGATCACAATGGATTAAAGTTAGAATTCAACAATTCTAATCCCAGAAATCCTACAAACTCAAAAAAGATGAGCAGTCAGCTACTGAATCACCCCTGGGTCAAGGAAGAAATAAAGGAAAAAATTAAAGTCTTCCTTGAATTTAATGAAAATAAAGACACAACATACTCAAATCTATGGGACACTATGAAAGCAGTGCTAAGAGGAAAGTTAATAGCACTAAGTGCCCAATTAAAGAAAACGGAGAAGCACACATTGGAGACTTAACAGCACACTTGAAAGCTCTAAAATAAAAAAGAAGCTGATTCACCCAGGAGTAGTAGAAGACTGGAAATAATCAGACTGAGGGCTGAAATCAACAAAATAGAAACACAGAAAACAATCCAAAGAATCAACGAAACAAAAAGCTGGTTCTTGGAGAAAATCAACAAAAACGACAAACCCCTAGCCAAACTAATCAAATGGCAGAGAGAGAACATGGAAATTAATAAGATAGAAATGAAAAGGGGAACATAACCACAGACACAGGGGAAATTCAGAGAATAATTAGATCTTACTACGAAAGTTTATATGCCACAAAATTGGAAAATATATAAGAAATGGACTTTTTTTAGATAAGTACCTTATACCAAAGTTGAACCAAGAACAGGTGAAAAAACTAAATAGACCTGTTAGCCGCGATGAACTAGAAGCTGTTATCAAAAATCTCCCTTCAAAAAAAGCCCAGGACCAGATGGTTTCAATGTAGAATTTTACCAGAACTTTCAGGAAGAGCTAATACCTATATTCCTTAAAGTATTTCACAATATAGAAACAGAAGAGTCATTGCCAAACTCCTTCTAATGAAGCTACAGTCACTCGTATACCAAAATCACACAAAGACACAACCAAAAAAGAGAATTACAGGCCAATCTCACTCATGAACATCGACGCAAAAATTCTCAATAAAACACTGGCAAACCGAATCCAAGAACACATTATAAAAATTATCCATTAGGATCAAGTAGGCTTCATCCCAGAGATACAGGGCTGGTTCAACATACACAAATCTATCAATGTAATCCATCATATAAGTAAACTGAAAGAAAAAACATTATGATCATTTCATTGGGTGCTGAAAAAGCATTTGACAAAATTCAACATCCCTTTATGATAAAGGTGTTGGAGCGATTGGGGATACAAAGATCATACCAAAATATATAAAAAAAAAGCTATTTACAGCAAGCTGACACCTAACATTAAATTGAATGGAGAGAAACTCAAAGCCGTTCCACTAAAATCAGGAATACAACAAGGTTGTCCACTCTCTCCATACCTCTTCAATATAGTGCTTGAAGTTCTAGCAATAGCAATAAGACAACATAAGGGTATCAAGGAGATTCGAATTGGAAAGGATAAAGTTAAACTTTTGTTATTTGCAGATGATATGATAGTGTACATAAGCGACCCCAAAAACTCTACCAAAGAACTCCTACAGCTGATAAACACCTTTAGCAATGTGGCATGATACAAGATCAACTCCAAAAAATCGGTTGCCCTCCTATACACAAAGGATAAATAAGCAATGAGGGAAATCAGAGAAACATCACCTTTCGGGCGATGGATGGAGACAGAGACAGAGACACACATTGGAACACTGGACTTACTCCCTAGGTCCAAATGAGAAGCAAATGGAGGGAGAATGTGAGCAAGGAAGGCAGGATCAGAGGGAATCCTCATCCGAGGATGGATGGAGATAGAGACAGAGACCCACATTGGAGCACTGGACTGAGCCCCCAAGGTCCAAATGAGGAACAGAAGGAGGGAGAACATGAACAAGGAAGTCAGGACCGCGAGGGGTGCGTTCAACCTATGATATAAGGAAAATGATCTAATGAGAGTTCACCAAGGCCAGCTGGACTGGGACTGAACGAGCATGTGATCAAACCGGATTCTCTGAATTTGGCTGACATGGGGACTGTCTGATAAGCCATTGATAATGGCACTGGGACTTGTTTCCTCTGCATGTACTGGCTTTTTGGGAACCTAGTCTGTTTGGATGTTCAGCTTCCTAGACCTGGAGGGAGGTGGGAGGACCTTGAACTTCCCACAGGGCAGGAGACCCTGACTGCTCTAAGGACTGGAGAGGGAGGTGGAGAGGGAGTGGTGGGAATGGGAGGGTATTGGGAGGAGGTAAGAAAGTGGAAATTTTTATAAATTAATTAATTAATTAATTAATTAATTAAAAAGAAGTTGGATTCAAGCTATGTTTAAAGATAAATTAAAAAGAGCATATCTAGTTTATGAAAACCACTCATTTTGCAAGATATTGCAAAGTCACTGTTTTATGAACTCACTGCAATCTACAAAAATTGGTTCCCTTATGGGTCTTATGAGTGGGGGAAGGATCAATGAGACCCCACCCTTTTCTGAGAGTTTTTTTTACAATAACAGTTATTGGATAAGGGAAAGCCTTTTTTTTTGATGATGTAAACACTGGCACTTTTCATCACTTGCTCCAATAAATAACCAATCATGGTTAGGAAACAAAAGGGCGCACATACGCCAATATATGACATGAAAGTGAAAGGGTAGATTGCAGAGAAAATGAGGTCTGTAATGAGAAAAAGATGTATGAAAAAAGGGAGTAGAGGAGTCAAAGAAAAAAGAAAGAAAGAGAGAGAGAGAAAAAAAAGAAAGAAAGAAAAAAGAAAGGAAAAAGAAAGGAAAAAGGAATTCTAAAATTGAATATCTGTAAGGCCTTTGCAGTGCTAGAAAATGACAGATATGAAAATATTATCAGAGTGAAAACAGTTTTCAAACAATCCATCTGAGAAGAAGAGTATAAAACAGTTATTGGCTTAACATCATTATAAAACAGTTGTATCATGATTTTCTTGATGATTAAAGCTATTCAGTTTTGACACAGCAACCACTGATTGGAAATGCCTGTGGTTCTTGCCAAGGAATGGACAGTACATACTTTTTTTTCTGGGAAGGTCATGGTTTTAATTCTTCTGGGTCAATTGACTTTACAAATGATGATATCACTTTCATCATTTTGGAGTGCTTGCCTTGCAATATATTTGATATGTTATTGTTTTACCAGTATAATAATTTTAAAAAACAGGAAAGGTAGTTATTTCACAATGATTCTACAAATAGTGTATCAAGTTTTGATGTGGTTCCCTTTATTGTCTAAGTACTTCTTTCCCATAGAATATGTAGAGATTTTAATTTGTTTTAAAACTAGACAACACTTAATTTTTCTCAGTTTAATTGGAATATAGAAGAGATTTAATTAACTCTGTTTTTCAATTATTTACACCTAGGAGTGCTTTAATCTGAAAAAAAATATTTTTTGACTGATTACTGGGAGTAAAAACAAATAATGGTTGAACTTTTCCTCAGTTTGAGCATGGTTTAGAAATTTATGGTAACTTTTCTCTCTTGAATGGAGCTACCTACACGTTAAATTTTCTTGCACACTGGAAACAACCACTGTATTCTTTGAACTGTAGAAGTTACACAATGTAATATAATAAGTTAGAAAGTCTTACAACTCACCAGCCCGGAGAGGCCATGATCTTTTTTAAATGCCTTCTGTTATTGACTTGGTTAATGCTTTTGATTTAGGTCTTTCTTGAGTAATGATCCTATCTTTTAGTCCTGGAAGCCTTGTCTTATATGGTTTGTGCTGTAAATCTATATCCTTCCACTCACCTGGCCCATTCTTTAAATGGTGTTTGCATCTTATATTATCCTTCCCTTTCAACCCAGTACAGCATCAGCTCTCACAGGAGATAAGATACGTCATTCCCTTTCCTGGAGGAATTTTTATATCTAGTGTCATTCCATTGGACTACCTTATTTCCCAACTCCCAACAGAAAAATGTGACAGTTCAGGGGCTAAACTTTTTCCTAGTCACTAGGTTCTCATCCATCCATTCATCCATCCATCCATCCATCTATTCATTTTTTTTAAAATGTGAAAAAATAAAATGTAATAAGATGAAGCAAAAACTACTTCTTTCTTTGGACAAGATAAACCAGCAGAAGGAAAAGAGTCCAAGAGAAGACATAAAAATCAGTGACCCATTCATCCTCATGCTCAGGAATCCCATTATAACACTAAATTCAATGAAATGTTTAGCTGTGGGTCTCTTCATTTGTTCCCATTTGCTGCAGAAGGAAGCACCTCAGATGATGGATTGGGAGAACAATACCTTAATAAATATGAAAAGTCAAAGTACTTAATTGGTGGAAATATACAAGTGATCACAAAGATATTACTTTTGAGGATGTCCAATTTATACATTAGCACACATGGTAGACTACAGAGAGATGTTTCTTGTAGTAGTGGATCTTTGAAAACAAGGATACCCTTGAAGCAAATTGGACAGTGATGATCCACCAACATATGTATTTCCTTTACAGCTCTTTGATCAGTTGTCCATTTTGGAAGGACAATTTTCTCTGCTTCTCCCCATGCTGCCAATCTCTTAGCTGAACTATAGTCCACATCGCTGAGTTTAAGACTGCATGCAAACTGCCAAAATTCTTCCAGAAAGGGTTAAACAGTCTCCATTACTCCCAGGCTGTGACTCATTTTCTTCAGTTCTTGTCAGTTCTCAGTAAAGCTTGTCATTGTTTTTCCGTGTTATCTATCTGATATGTTCAGAACATTTTCCATTGCTTACACTTATCTTTTACTTGTTGACTAATGATGGTGAATATCTACCTAAAGGATTATTAACCTTTTCTAAATCTTTTGCACGTCTGCGTGTGTGTATGTGTTCATTGGTACATTATTATTAACTTGTTTATTTATATTTGTATACATGGTGTTATAAAAATATGTCTCTGTTAGTCTTTTCCTAATGATATTCAAACTGTTCAAATGTTATGCAGAGATGGACAGTATATTAATATTAATGATATTCATTGTAATATGCAATAAAAGTACTTAAATATATCAAGAGCATATATATATAGATATATGCTCATAATTTTATAACATTTATTTTAAATACTTATAAATATTTCATGAGTGTTTTTGTGCCCTAAACATTTTTATTGACCTCAAATTTTCAATGATATTCTCCTGTGCTCAACATATTAAGTTGAGTAATAAAACCATTAAAAAAGAAAATAAAATCATTCCCTTTGGCCATAAATGAGTTATAGAAACCTAATGTTCAAAAGCATCAACATTATTATTTGATTTGTTCTACTTCTTATTTTTATGTATCTTAAGGGAATGAGTGTTTCTTCCATGTTGTAAATAAACAATAAGTGGGAACAAATGTATGTTTTCCCTGTGGCTTTTATGAGGTAGTCTGAGCTATGGTAATTATTTCACATCTGAGAGATAATTGAAGGTCCTTAGCACTATGGGAGTTTACATCATTACCCCAAAATTAATTTATACTATTCTAGCTTTTCAAATGTATATCCTTAAACTGATAATTCTATATATAGACTTAAGTCTCATTTTCTTATTCAAACAAAATTAATAATAATGGCAATATTTTGTTGAAATACTTAACTTCTGGGACTTTTGTTAGGGAGATTATATCATGTCAAAAACTCCAAAATATACTTCTGGAGAAAATTAAGTATTTAATGTATAATGGTTTGATGAGCTCCAATGTGAAGTACATAGGAGAAGCCAATAGAGACAGTGTCAACAGAACATTGGGAAGCATTTCTTATTAAAACATGGTATAAATAAGATACAATGTATCCTCTTCAAAGGATCAGTCTTTCAGTCACCACTATGCTGCAGACATTTGTGGAGGCCCAAAAATGTGAGCTTCTTTCCACCTTGTCTGAAGGCCAGAGAGTTGAGGTTGCTCAAAATTGTTGACAACAGCTAGGGCTACACATCCTGACCTAGGGTGTGGTTACTTGGTTCTTTTGACATTAAGATGTCCCATACAGCTAGTTCAACTCCACCCTGACCATTGATTAGGAAATTTAAGCAGACTTATGCAACTTCTTCTGAAATAGGAAGCTTAGGGGAGTGGCTGTCTTCAGGATAGTTGGTCTAGCTAGGGTGGGTTCACTGTTAAACAACAGAATGCTAATGGCTTGTTATTTCAAAGGATTGAAGCAAGCAACTGTTCTAGTTGCCCTTTGTATCATGCTAAAGTAGTCTGTGGTCTTCTTACCCCTGTTCTATTAGGGTATAATAGTGTATTGAAATGCAGGGATTTCAATATTCTCTGGAAATCCCTCCTGATACTATCCTATGATTTCAGTTTTATTATTTTTACTATCTTCTTTTTCCTTTCCATTTTTCTGATTCCTGTGGCCCTAACCTGGCAAGTGGTATTTTTGTCAAAGCCTGTCTCTGACAAACAGCCAACAGACAGAAGTGTATCCAGACTATTGTCACTTCCAACAGAAAATTAGAAAGAAAATCCTACTTATCAGAAATAGTGCCAATCATAAACATCTTCTGGCCATTCAATGAAATTCAGTGCTAAATAATATCTGCCGAATTGATACTTTGTGTAACATGTGAAAGTTATATTAAGTCTCCAAAAATCACAAAGACAATAAGAGCAAGATACATTCTTTAGAAAAAGAATTTTATAGAGTTATTTGTAATGGGTTTAAGAATTGTAAGGAATATCTTTCTTCTCTCTCTCCTCTGTAATGTTTTTAGACTTTTCCAAGATATATTGAAACACTCATAAAGGCTAAAGAATAGTTACATTTTCTAAAATTCAGATTTTTATTCATTTCTGCTTTATGATGTGAGAGAAATTAAGTTTTAGAGACTATGAGTAAATATGTGACCCATAAGAATGACAAAAGTATAGTGTATGCTATCCTCAAAAGAGCAAGTAGTATTTACTGGTTCATCAATTAGTAGGGACTCTCATTTTTAAGATAAAATGGAGCTAGATGTATTCTTAATTTGGGGAAGTCACAAAAGGAAATATTCTGGGTTTGCATTAATTTGCTCAGGATGTATAAGGACGTACCAGGGACTGGTCAGTTTAAGAGACAGAAATTTATTTTAAATCTAGTCAAGCATTTCAAGGTATCACAGGATTATTTACTCAAAAGTATCTTCCCAAATTTTTAGAGAACTCTCTTCTCCCAGTGTCTTCATGTATTCTTCCTTTGTGACTATCCCACATAAAAAAATGCAGGTCATATTTGATTCAAGCATATTTCCTACTTTATTAAGATAATAATTTCTTTTAAGGACTTCTATTCATAGAAAGTACCACAATCCATCTGGCCTTGGTGAGTTCCTATTAGATCAGTCCCACTGTCTCAGTGGGTTTAAACACCCCTCGTGGACCTGACTTCCTTGCTTATGTTCTCCCTCCTTCTCCTCCTCATTTGGACTTTGGGAGCTCAGTCCAATGCTCCAATGTGGGTCTCTGTTTCTATCTCCATCCATCGCCAGATGAAGTTTCTATGGTGATATGCTAGATATTCATCAGTGTGGCCAGCTAGACTGGGAGTGATAGAGCATGTGATCAAACTGGACCCTCTGAATGTGGCTGTCAATTAGTGCTGACTGAGAAGCCAAGGACAATGGCACTAGGTTTGATTCTACTGCATGGACTGACTTTGTGGGAGCCTGGTTTGTTTGGATGCTCACCTTTATATACCTGGATGGAGGGTAAGGACCCTGGACTTCCCTCGGGGCAGGGAACCCTGACTGCTCTTAGGACTAGAGAGGGAGGGGGAGGTGATGAGGGGAAGGGAAAGGGGAGGCAGGGAAGAGGTGGAAATTTTTAATAAATAAAAAAAAAGAAAGTAGCTGTGTCAGCTCAGCGAGTTTCCTGCCCAGCAAGGGGCACTGATCCTCTAGCAGACATCCATTGGAGGAGTGAGTTTGCTCTGGCCGCATGGCAGAAGCCCAGAAAGAAGGAGCTCAGATATTCCCCTACCCCCTTGACTCCCTGGTCACTCTGTAGGGCGGCCTCATCCTGCTAAGTTCTCTTACCTCCCTTCCCCCTGGGGCTATAAAATTCCCCATCTCAGCTGCCTTGCCCCCTGGGACTGGGCTGCAAGTACAACCCTGCAGGACAGAGTTCCTGTGTTTCAATAGCCTGCCTGCCAAAAGGTAGGCCTTCTGTCAGTGAGTTCCCTGCCCAACAAGGGAACCTGACCTGGTATCAGAAGATTCAATAGAGAGCATTTGAAGGAAGAGATGGGCAGACACCAAGGCAAGAATTCCACCAACAATCTGAAAAACAACATGAAAACACCAGATCCCAGCGACCCTACAACAGAAGTACTTGAACACGTTAATCCAGAAGAAGTGAAAAAAAGTGCCATTATGAAAGCAATAGAGTCCCTTAAACAGGACATGAATAACTCTCTTAAAGAATTTGATGAGAAGTATAACAAAAAGTTTGAAGAAATGAGTAAAGAAATGGATGAGAAGTATAAAAAAAGTTTGAGAAATGAGTAAATCTGTAAGCGATACCCTGGGAAACTAAGAAAAAACAATCAAACAGGTAATGGAAACAGTTCAAGAATTGAAAACTGAAATGGAGGTAATGAAGAAAACACAAACTGAGGGCCGGCTGGATATGGAAAATCTAGGTAAACAAACATAGACTACAGAATCAAGCATAACCAATAGAATACAAGAGATAGAAGAACAACTTCTGAAGACGCCATAGAGAAAATAGACTCTCTGATCAAAGAAAACAGCAAATCCAACAAATTCTCATCACAGAACATTCAAGCAATCTGGGACACAATTAAAAAACCTAATCTAAGAATAATAGGGATTGAAGAAGGAGAAGAATTGCATGATCAAAGGCCCAGAAAATATATTCAACAAAATTATAGAAGAAAACTTTCCAAACCTAAAGAACGATATTCAGATGAAGGTTCAAGAAGCATACAGAACGCTGAATAGACTTGACCAAAAAAAGAAAAAAGAATCCCTTTGCCATATAATAATCAAAACACAAAATGTACAGATTAAAAAAAGAATATTAAGAGCTCCAAAGGAAAAAGGTCAAGTAACTTATAAAGGTAAACCTATCAGACTTATACCGGATTTCTCTATGGAAACCATGAAAGCCAGAAGGTCCTGGATAGAAGTACTGGAGAAACTAAGAGACTATGGTTGCAAGCCCAGACTACTATACCCAGCCAAGCTATTGTTCACTATCAATGGAGAAAACAAAATATTCCAGGATAAAAACAAATTTAAACAATTCATAGAAACAGATCCAGTCTTACAGAGAGTACTAGAAGGAAAATCGCAACCCAAGGAATCTAACATTGCCAATACTGCCTACAATAACTCAGACATCTAGTGACCCTTCACAAGCACAACTCAAAGAAGGGAAACACACAAACTCTACTACACAAAAATAAAAAAAAATAACCGGAGTAAACACTGACTGTTTACTAATATTAATATTAGTAATATTAATATCACTTAATATTAATGGACTCAAGTCACCTATAAAAAGGCACAGACTAAGAGACTGGATACGAAACCAGGATCCAACATTCTGCTGTTTACAAGAAACACACCTCAACCATAAAGACAGACATCTACTCAGAGTAAAGGGTTGGGAAAAGGTTTTTCAAACAAACGGACCAAAGAAACAAGTGGGTGTGGCCATTCTAATTTCCAAAAATATTGATTTCAAACTAAAATCAATCAGAAGAGATGGAGACGGCCATTTTATACTCATAACAGGATCAGTTCATCAGGAGGAAGTCTCAATCCTGAATATCTATGCCCCTAATAAAAAGGCACCCACTTATGTAAAAGAAACTCTTCTAGAACTCAAGGCAGTCATCAAACCACACACACTAATTGTAGGAGACTTCAACACACTTCTCTCACCAATGAAAGGTCAATCAGACAGAAACCCAACAAAGAAATAAGAGAATTAACAGAGGTAATAAATCAAATGGACTTAACAGATATCTATAGAACATTCCACCCAAATAGGAAAGAATATACCTTCTTCTCTGCAGCTCATGGAACCTTCTCGAAAATTGACCACATACTCGGTAACAAAGCAAATTCCATAGATACAAAAAAAATTAGTAACCAGTGTCTTGTTGGATCGCCATGGAATAAAGTTAGAATTCAACAACAATTCTAACCCCAGAAAGCCTACAAACTCATGGAAGTTGAACAGTCAAATACTGAATCATCCCTGGGTCAAGGAAGAAATAAAGAAAGAAATTAAAGTCTTCCTTGAATTTAATGAAAATAAAGACACAGCATACTTAAACCTATGGGACAAAGTGAAAACAGTTCTAAGAGTTCATAGCACTAAGTGTCCAATTAAAGAAAAAGGAGAAAGCACACATTGGAGACTTAATAGCACACCTGAAACCTCTGGAAAAAAAAAGAAGCAGACTCACCCAGGAGGAGTAGAAGACTGGAAATAATCAAACTGAGGGCTAAAATCAACAAAATAGAAACACAGAAAACAATCCAAAGAATTAACAAAAAAAAGAGTTGGTTCATGGAGAAAACCAACAAGATCAACAAACCCCTAGCCGAACTAATCAAACGGCAAAGAGAGAATACTCAAATTAATAAGATCAGAAATAAAAAGGGGGACATAATCACAGACAGAGAGGAAATTCAGAGAATCATTAAATCTTACTACAAAAGTTTATGTTCCACAAAGTTGGAAAATGTAAAAGAAATGAACTTGTTTTTAGATAAGTACCATTTACCAAAGTTAAGTCAAGACCAGGTGAACAATCTAAATTGACCTGTTAGTCTCAAAGAATTAGAAGCTGTCATCAAAAACCTCCCTACCAAAAAAAAGCCCAGGACCAGATGGTTTCAATGCAGAATTCTACCAGAACTTCCAAGAAGAGCTAATACCTATACTCCTTAAAGTATTTCACAATATAGAAACAGAAGAGTCATTGTCAAATTCTTTTTGTGAAGCTACAATCACCCCGATACCAAAACCACATAAAGACACGACCAAGAAAGAGAATTAGAGGCCAATATCACTCATGAACATCAACGCAAAAATTCTCAACAAGATCCTGGAAAAACGAATCCAAGAACACATTAGAAAAATTATCCATTGTGATCAAGTAGGCTTCATCGCAAGAGATGCAGGGCTGGTTCAACATGCGCAAATCTATCAATGTAATCCATCATATAAATAAACTGTAAGAAAAAAACAATATGATCATTTCATTAATGCTGTAAAAGCATTTGACAAAATTCGACACTGCACTATGATAAAGGTGTTGAAGAGATTGGGGATACACGGATCATACCTAAGTATAATAAAAGCAATACATAGTAAGCCGTCAGCTAACATCAAACTGAACGGAGAGAAACTCAAAGCCATTCCACTAAAATCAGGAACACGACAAGGCTGTCCACTCTCCCCATACCTCTTCAATACAGTGCTTGAAGTTCTAGCAATAGCAATAAGACAACATAAGGGGATCAAGGGGATTTGAATTGGAAAGGAAGAAGATAAACTCTCATTATTTGCAGATGATATGATAGTGTACATAAGCGACCACAAAAACTCTAGCAAAGAACACCTACAGCTGATAAACACCTTTAGTAATGTGCCAGGGTACAAGATCAACTCCAAAAAATCAGTTGCCCTCCTATACACTAGGGAAAAAGAAGCAGAGAGGGAAATCAGAGAATCTTCACCTTTCACGATAGCCACAAATAGCATAAAATATCTTGGGATAGCTCTAACCAAGGAAGTGAAAGACCTATTTGACAAGAACTTTAAGTCTTTGAAGAAAGAAATTGAGGAGGATACCAGAATATGGAAAGATCTCCCTTGTTCTTGGATTGGGAAGATCAACATAGTTAAAATGCAAATCTACCAAAAGCAATCTATAGAATCAATGCAATCCCCATCAAAATCACATCAAAATTCCTCACAGACCTTGAGAGAACAATAATCAAGTTTATATGGAAAAACAAAAAAAAACAGGATAGCCAAAATAATCTTATATAATAAAGGAACTTCTGGAGGTATAAACATCCCTAAATTCAAACTCTATTACAGAGCTACAGTATTGAAAACAGCTTGGTTTTGTCATAAGAACAGAGAAGTCGACCTATGGAATAGAATAGAAGATCCGGATTTTAACCCACAAACCTATGAATACCTGATTTTTGACAAGGGAACTAAAGGTATACAATGGAAAAAGGATAGCATCTTTAACAAATGGTGCTGACATAACTGGATGTCAACCTGTAGAAGAATGAAAGTAGAGCCATATCTATCACCATGCACAAAACTCAAGTCCAAATGGATTAAAGACCTCAACATTAATATGACCACTTTGAACCTGATAGAAGAGAACATAGGAAGTAGTCTACAAGACATGGCACAGGATACCACTTCTTAGATAGAACCCCAGTAGCACCGACAATAAGAGAATCAATGAATAAATGGGACCTCCTGAAACGGAGAAGATTCTTTAAAGCAAAGGACACAGTCAGTAAGACAAAAAGGCTACCTTCCAACTGGGGAGAGATCTTCACCAACCCCTCATCAGACAAAGGTCTGATCTCCAAAATATAAAAGAACTCAAGAAACTAGACACTAAAACACTAATTAAACCAATTAAAAAATGGGGTACTGATCTGAACAGAGAACTCTCAACAGAAGAACTTGGAATGGCCAAAAGACACTTATGGTCATGCTCAACTTCTTTAGCGATCAGGGAAATGCAAATCAAAACAACTTTGAGACACCATTTTACACCTGTCAGAATAGCTAAACTCAAAAACTCCACTGATAGCCTATGCTGGCGAGGATGTGGAGTGAGGGGAATACTTATCCATTGTTGGTGGGAATGCAAACTTGTGCAGCCACTGTAGAAATCAGTGTGGTGGTTTCTCAGGAAACTGGGAGTCAACCTCCCTCAGGACCCAGCAATTCCACTCTTGGGAATATACCCAAGAGGTACCCTATCATACCACAAAAGCATTTGTTCGACTATGTTCATAGCCGCACTATTTGTAATAGCCAGAACCTGAAATCAACCTAGGTGCCCCTCAATAGAAGAATGGTTAAAGAAGGTGTGGAACATATATGCATTAGAGTTTTACTCAGCTGTAAAAAATAATGTCATCTTGAATTTTGCATGCAAATGGATGGAAATAGAAAACGCTTTACTGAGTGAGGTAAGCCAGACCCAAAAAGAGGAATATGGTATGTACTCACTCATAAGTGGATTCTAGCCATAGTTAAAGGTCTTTGAGCCTATAATTCGTGATCCTAGAGAAGCTAAATAAGAAGGTGAACCTGAAGAAAATCATATAGTTATCCTCCTGGATATTGAAAGTAGACAAGATTGCCAGGCAAACTTGGGTGCACGGGGTGACGGGGTGGAAGGAAGGGCAGGTGGTTAGAGGGAAGGGAGTAGGGTAGGGTTGGGGAAAGCTTGTGGGAATGGGATGGGTGGGATGGAGGGAGGATGGATATGGGATCACGGAAGTATTTATCTCAACAAAGGGAGCTATTTTAAGGTTTGCATGAGACTTGATTCTAGAGGGGTTCCCAAGTCCAAGGAGAGATCCCCAGATTGTTCCCCGGACAGCAGAGGAGAGAGTGCCTGAACTGGCCTTGGCCCATAACCATACTGACGAATATTTTGCATATCACCATAGAACCTTCATCTGGCGATGGATGGAGATAGAGACAGAAACACACATTGGAACACTGGATTTAGCTCCTTAGATCCAAATGAGAAGCAGAAGGAGGGAGAACGTGTGCAAGGAAGGCAGGATCAGAGGGAACTTTCATCTGACGATGGATGGAGATTGAGACAGAGACCCACATTGGAGCCCTGGAGTGAGCCCCCAAGGTCCAAATGAGGATCAGAAGGAGGGAGAACATGAACAAGGAAGTCAGGACCGTGAAGGGTGCGTTCACCCACTCATGTAAGGGAACTGATCTAATGAGAGCTCACCAAGGCGAGCTGGACTGGGACTGAACAAGCATGAGATCAAACCAGATTCTCTGAATGTGGCTGACATGGGGGCTGTCCGAGAAGCCATTGATAATGGCACTGGGACTTGTTTCCTCTGCATGGACTGGCTTTTTGGGATCCTAGTCTGTTTGGATGCTCACCTTCCTAGACCTGGAGGGAGAGGGGAGGAACTTGAACTTCCTGCAGGGCAGGAAACCCTGACTCCTCTTAGGACTGGAGAGGGAATAGGAGAGGGAGTGGGGGGAGTGGGAGGGTAGTTTCTGAAATTATCCCTGCTTCTACTCATTATGTTTTCCTCTGTGTTTGAGTTGTGTCCATTCCTCTGACAAGCAAATGGGGAAAGGAAGGTGTCAGTTTCATTTTATCAGTAAAAAAATTAGAAAACGGTAGCAGTAATCCTTGTAGAAGAGGTAAGTTTGACAATGATTTCTCCTGACACGGATGAAGGGCCTATTAATGTCACAGAATTTTTACATAATGCAATGCTGTACAATGATAGTACTTGGCATGCCAGATGGCAAGAAAGGTTCAGTGGAAATTATTGCATCTCTTATTCCTTTGCCTTTTTCTTGAACATAAATTCTTTCATTAGCACTAACATGAACATTCTTGTGTCTTAAAACATTATAAAATTCCATCTTTAATGAAAAGTTTGTTTTATATCTTCCTTGTTATTTCTAATTTAATTTTCTACCGAAATCACAGAATGTTTTTTCGTGTATGCATGTAAGAAGATATTAATTATTTTTAATATTTTGGTATTGATACTGTTGATCAATTTGTAGATTTTGAGTAGAGTGAATCTAATAACCATTCCATATTGCCCCTGTTATCAAAGGCCTTTAACATAAGCATGGCTATCTGTCTCAAGTTTCTATTCTTTCTTCTGATTTTAAATTTTGTAATCAGACACATACCGATTTTCATATGAAATCAGTGATCACAATAAAAATGTCAATTGTGCAATTATAATTTGGCTAATGTTAACTCAAACTATACTGATGGAAGAACTGTGTGGTCCTTTAAAAGAAAATGGCTCCCTAAAGGAGTGATACAATTGGGAGGCAAGGCCTTGTTGGAGGAAGTATGTCACTGTGAGCATAGACTTTGAAGTCTCTTGATAAAGCCTCCCTCAGTGTGACTCTGAGCCCACATCCTTTAGCCGCCAAGATGTAGCAGTGTCGATTCCAGTACCATCTCTGCCCACATGCCACCATGCTGCTGATCATGATGATAATAGGCTGAACGTCTGAAACTACAAATGAATCATCCCAATTAAATGTGTGCATGGTCATGGTGTGCCTTCACAGCCATAGCAACCTGAACTAAGACTGACTGTAACTTTATTAAGTATCAGATTTGGTCACAGCCTTAACAATATATGTTTATGTAATTTAATATTTAAATAGTTTATTTTCAGAAAATTCAAAAAACAACTGTTGACTTGTATTATTAAAAAAAAAAAATCAAAACTCTGTCCTAAAGTAAAAGTCACTGTTACTGTTGAATCTAAACTTTGACTAAAGAGAAGCAAAAATTATCAAAGTCAAATCAAAATTAAATTTGAAAGCTTAAGGAGATCCAATACTGTCTTCTGGACTCCGTAGGCATATTCACTCATGTGAACATGACTTCTTATTTGCATATGAATGGATATAGCTAAAATATATAATCTTTGAAATAATATTATATCTTCTGGTATTTGATTTCAGATACAAACTCACCAATTGACCAACTACACACTGTTTCCCTTCTTCCTCCTCTTTTTTTTCCCCGTGTTTTGCAATGAGTTTTGCTTCTTTTGCTATGTAGTGCAATCTTTTTTTCAAATTCACCGCCTCCTAACTATATAGTCATACTATTGTTATTAGTATTATTTTATGAAATTTACTTATTTAAAGAATAGATTTTAGTTATAAAAACTAATGCTATAAAATTATTATTAAATGCATATGCTTTTTAAAATTTCAGAAAATTTGTTCATGCAAATTTACTTGTTAATATTCCCTTATACATCCTTCATTTATTTCTCTCTTAGATGATTTGGTTCATATTTTCTTACTAAACATTTAAAATCTATAGTTGCTTAATTTTAAAATATATTAAATATTTTTCCACGTAAAGTTTTTAGAGATTATTTGAAGTTCTAGGTTCCTTCATTCTAATCTTGTTTTTAAAATCTATTCATTGGTTTTTGCATAGACACACAATTACACAAACGTGTACACATATGTGTTCATCCCTAAGAATATAAAAACAACATGCTTAGTCTATTTAATATTATTTGTATGTATGTGTATTTTGTCAGAGCAGACTACTTGATATTGTTTAACCAAGCTAGGGGCTCTACCATGGAGATTTATTTCACCCACTGTCAGGATCCATTAACTGTCTTTAATTCTTCATCTAGGGTTGAAGCCCCATGAAAATTTCTTCTTTCATAGAAGCATATCTACTAATATCATCAGCATGGCTCCCAAACAGCCATGTTGATAAGACATCAGGAGAGACAATCTCACAGTAAACTTCCTGTTACTCTTGCTCTCACAATCTTTCTATATCTTCTTCTGTTATTGTTATTGAAGTTAAACTGTAGATGGATCAGTTGGGTCTTGACATGACACACTCACTTGTTCTCTTCATTTTGATTAATTGTGGATATTTGAAATACTCTCTTTTCTGTTGCAAGAAAATGTTTATTTGATGAGTGGTGACACTTACACTTATTTGTCGAAATAAATATACATATTTAGAATTTATTTAAGATATAAATTTGAGAGAGATCAAGGTGGGATATAGGGGAAGAGTTAGACTTATAACAAGGAGGGAGAGATATTACATAATTCTGTTTCATTTTCTGGAAGTTTTTTTTTTTTTAATATGTGCATTGGTGTGAATGTATCAGGTTCCCTGGGACTGGAGTTACAGACAGTTTTAAGCTGCCATGTAGGTGCTGAGAAATGAACCTGGGTCCTATGGAAGAGTAGTCAGTGCTCTTAACCCCTGGGCCATCTCTCCAGCCTCTTGATTTTATTTTCAAAATATTTAAAAATATTCTCAAATGTATTTCATGGTTTCACCATGAAATATGGCTCACCATGATAAAGAAATGGGCAAAGAAAGCACATAAATAAGTAAATTTTAAATACTGAATACTTCAAGTGTTTCCTAGTATTGAATCAGCAACAGTTTACCTTGTATTCACATTTCTCTTTTCTTTGTTAGCATACATTTGGATCCTTCAGTAATCTTTAATTTTCCAGTCCTAAAAAATTTTGACACATTTCTTGGATTTTAAATCCTCTTCTGTTTAGTCAGGTATAGACCTAAGTTTTTAATGTTTGTGAAAGCAAAACATTAAATATAATGAGAGTTTTTATTTCTACATATTTGGGAACGCTTTAAATTTTGTTTTTATTGAATAAATCATAAAATCTAAAGCTAGATACCTTTGCTTCATAACTCTTCTAAAATTATTCCACGATCTGCTGTTTTGGGTTATGACATTTGTCCCTTTGCTGCTTTGCTTGCTTGCTTACTTGCTTTCTTTCTTTCTTTCTTTCTTTCTTTCTTTCTTTCTTTCTTTCTTTCTTTCTTTCTTCTTTTTCTTCTTCCTCCTCCCCCTCTTCCTCGTCATCATTCTCCTCCTCCTCCTCGTCCTCTTCTTCTTCTTCCTCTTTTGATTTTGCCTTTAGAAAAACAAAGCAGTGCATGTTTTATTTACTTTTAAACCTTTTCAAGCTTGTCAATGTATATGATCTATTTTGGAAATTTATTAATACTTCCCTTTTGTATACTGTATCATAATATTTCACTTTTCCAAAAACATGACTGACAGATTCTCTAAATTATGGCTTGGTTAGAAATCACTGAGAGAACCCAACTTGAATTATTTCTTTCTGCCCCTTGGCTTAGATCTTTTTCCTTTGATCACTGAATTTCCATTTCTTTAATGTGTATACCTCAGTACTAATTACCTGCATCATTTTCCTGTTCATTCTAGGTTTTGTTTAAATTCAGTTAATCCTTTCTTTGATATATTTTATTTACTAAAAAAACAAAAAAAAACAAATTAATGACACAAATTATTTTCATCTTACCTAATGTCTCAACCAATGCTGGTAATTTTAAAATTGATGGTGCTTTATGCCATTTTTTATTATATTTATCCTAATTTCTTCATAATGTATCACTTTTAACTTTTAATTTACCTTGTGTCATTGATTACATTCCCAATTAATTCTATTCTTCCTTGTTTTTGTATAATTAAGAATTGCTACAAAGTAACATCCTCACTGAGTATACATTTTTCAAACTTACTGATATCTCCTATATTCCCAGCATTTTGGAGGCAAAATAAAGACAGTGAGAATTTTGATGTTGAAGTGGCACCCAGAACTTATGTAAACGCCATGTGGGCATGGCAGCTCATCTGTACCCCAGTCTCATAAGAACGAGATAGGACACTGGAACAAGCTATCTATTGACATTGCTATTCTCTTTGACCTTTGGGTTTGAATGAGAGACCCTGCCTCAAAGAAGAAGGTGGCAGACAAATCAAAGAAGAATCCCAATAGCAACCTTGGGACTGCATAGACACATGCACCTACACACCCACATATGTGAATATTCATACACATAAGCGTGCACATCACACACATACACACACAAAAAAAGATAAAACAGAGGGAAAGACATAAATCCCATGTTTTCTCCTATACATAAAATCCAGATTTTTAATTATTTAAATACTCGTATCATCCTTCATTGTTTTAGTTTGATTACACAATTTTAAAGTTTAAAGAAAGTGGGTCTTGATCATCTTTCCATGCTCAGATTCTGATAGCTCATACATTTTACATTTTTATAAGCAATAAAAGATCTCACAATTAACCTTCATCTCTGCACAATGTTCACTTTAACAGAATAAAACTCTACATGTATGAAAACCTTAATGTACATCATATTTGTGAAATGAGTCGCCATACTCAGTACTTGTAGAAATGTTAAAGGAAATATCATATAAGATACACCTCTTTCCCATAAGAAAGGTACTGAATAAATCCAAACACTAGAAATTAATACCTCATATTTTAAGTACCATACATAATTATAAGTTTATTTTATACATGTGAAGCATTATATTCTTTACAACATAAAATAATAATAGGACACAAATTTGTTCTCTAGGATATGCGCCACAGAGTCCACTGGTTGAACAATGTCTATACTTTCCACTTCGTTATGAACTTCAAAAGCATACAAATCTATCTTTGTATCATTTCTCTTTTAAGATTTATTTATTTTTATGTGTATTGGTGTTTTGCCTGTATGTATGTCTATGTGAGGGTATCACATTCCTGGAACTGGAGTTACAGACAGTTGTGAGCTGCCATGTGGGTGCTGGGAATTGAACCCAGGTCTTGTTGAAGAATAGTTGGTGCTCCTAACCTCTGAGCCATCTTTCTAGCCCCTCTATCATTTCTTCATGCCCAGGGTTTGTCAAAATGTATGGCAAATTGCTTGATAAATGTAGGGCCCTGTCTTCCCTGTTCCTTGAGGCCTAAGCACAGGATGCAAGAATTGTTTATGCTAACCAGCTTAGCTTCCCCTGCTCATTCTGGCAGCCAGAGGGAATTAGTTCAAAGCCTTGTCTCTGTCTTTGCTATGATAATTTCACCTGTTAAGGAAGGTCCTCGCAGGAGCCCTAAATCTCCTCCCATCTGTCTGTCAGGGTTCCCAGCTCGATACCCCCTACATGGAGGCTCAGGCCACTGTGCCAAGAGGTCAACACCCCTCTTCGCATGAGAGGGGGGCTCTCGTCCTCTTGCCTCCAAGTATATAAGCCTGATGTGTGCTAATAAAGCTGACATTTACCCTTTGGTCAAAAAAAAAAGAATAACATAAAGGGATATGGGAAGTAATGTATACCTATTATCCCAGAGAGTCCTGAAAATATGGAGTGTCTAATTTGTCAGTATGTCTTATTGATTTCTCTGTTTTGATTTCACAACAGGCTTATATCAATGCCTTACCTGTGTCATTTTCTAGTGTATTGAAGTTGGACTCTGTTTGAAAACTATCGTTAGCATCTGACAAATTTAATTTCCTTTTATGTAAGTGTTAAACTCATTCTATTATTTATTTAGGTTTTTAATTACTTTGCTGGCTGGTGTCTGCAGACCTGTTTCTGTTCTTAGAGTCTCTTGTATGTGTTTACTAGGTGTATATCTATATATAAAATTCTTTTTCCTACACATGGCTGGGGATTATCTCTTACTATGAATGTCTTTCTTCAGAAGACACCAGGCCCTAACAAAGTTGCTTTAGTTCAATTATGTCTCTTAGGATTATCTCAGCTTTGGTTACTGAGTCAACTAATTTGAGACATGAGATCTTATTTCTTTCTATTTTACATCACTGTCTCAGAGATTTATTCAAGGAGCCATGTTTAGAAATGACAATATGTACTCAGCACAGAGACAGGGAGTAAAGGAAGATGCGCACATGCATATATGTGTGTGCATATATGAGTTTACCTGATTATACCAGACAATAATATATTAAAATCTGGTTGTTTCAGAGAGCAACATGCTAACATCTTGGAAAAAAGCCACTGTACTATTTTAAGAAACTGATCCAGGTAAGTCATGCTTCAGGTTAGACAGAAGACTATATGCTTAAATAATAATCTGATTATATTTAGGAAATAAAGAATTATATATTTGTAGAGTTGTATTTCCTTCCCCATCCACTTATATTCTTTTGTTTTGAGTATTGTGGGAATGATAGATGGCATCCTCTAGACCTTGGTGATCACCTCTATTACTGAGGAAATAAAGGTTCCTGGATCCTAGTAATAGAAGTCATAGAAACTGATGCATGTGCTTGGCATATTTAGGTACTTTTCTCATTCCATTTATCTATGTAGGTCAGATAAATGTTAAAAATGGCTCATTGTTTTCATAGTACTCTCAAATTCTCACTTTATGTTTGTCTTTTCAAGGAGTTCTTTGCTCATTTATCATCCAGGCTGTAGTTATTAAACCATGACAAATTATTTGGATTCAATTCCATTGGCTTCTACTTTATTTAGCTATATTTCTAAGTCTTACTAATAGCAAATCTATTTTGGGAAATCAGAAAAAAATACATTTTGTATTTGCAGTTTACCCGATTTTTCAAACTATGGATGTTGGCTATTTTACTATTAACTTCATAATACAAACATCTTGTGAAGGCTTTAAGAGATAAAACTATTTCAGGGGTGTAAAATTTTACTAAATACAGAGTAATAAGTTTTGCTGCCTCAGTTAAATTCTTCAGTACCCCTAAGTTGCACAGCATGCTGAAGGAATATAGCTGATAACTCTTTCCTGTAACTTGATGTTTCTGGTGACTCAACAATAGCAGTTTTGAAGAATTACATTTTAGACCACAGATTTTCATCTACATCAGGGAATATATTTACATTCACCATTAGCCCTTTATCAACCCAAGTGCTGTGGAAAAGAAGGTGCAGAAAATGAATCTAAGAAATATTGACAAGGTATTAAATATTCTCAAAGACTCAATTAGCACACTTCCACAAGCTGGGAGCTTCTGCTCAGGAAAAATAACTGGTCATTGACATTAAAATAACAGACTTTGATGATGTAAGGAGATATTGCAGTTTTCTTCTAAAAACTGGTGCAAATGAGTTTTTAAGTTCTGCAAAGGATGCTCCAGATATTCAAAAAGTTTATCTAAACAAAAAATATCAAAAATATCTTTTGTCAAAAAATCCATAAATATTATTTTTAGTAATCAAATAACGAACCTTAGTTTATCAAGATAATCTTAATTATGAAAACTAGGATAAGGTTTAAATCCTACATGACATAATTCATGATTATCTTCAAATAAGCTTCCAGAATTTCACAGGGAACTTATGCAATGGCATTATTTTTTTTAAAAAAAAAAAGTAGTGAGCTAGCCCTGTTGCCCTGCTGAGCAGTTCTTCCCAGAGAGGTGAGTGGGTGCTAGCCTGGGCAGCCTGCCTGCCTCTCCGGGAAGGGAGGACAGCCCTTCCCCCCTCAGCTTCTGTGGCAGGGTCTTCGGTGTTCCAAGGGACCCCTCCCCTCCCCCCACTGCTGCAGGCCCTTTGTCTCCTGAGTCCTGGGAAGACCAGCTAGCCCTGTTGCCCTGCTGAGCAGTTCTTCCCAGAGAGGGCTGAGGAGCTCTATCCAGAGAGTGCTGTGAAGTTCTACCCAGAGAGTGCTGAGGAGTTCTATCCAGAAAGTGCTGAGGAGTTTCATCCAGAGTGGGGGAGATGGGCAGGCACCAATGCAAGAATTCCTCCAACAACCTGAAAGGCAACATGACATCGCCAGAATCCAGGGAGCTCGAAACTAGAAGAATTGAACACCCTACTCCAGAAGAAATAGAAGAAATCGACTCTAAGCGCTTCTTTATGAAAGTAATAGAGGAACTTAAACAGGAGGTGAAAATCTGCCGTAAAGAAATGGAAGATAAGTATAACAAAAAAATTGAGGAAATGAGTAAAGAAATGGAAGAGAAATATACCAAAAAGTTTGAAGAAATGAGTAAATCCGTAAATGAAATTCTGGGAAACCAAGAAAAAACAATCAAACAGGTAATAGAAACAGTTCAAGATTTGAAAACTGAAATGGAGTCAATGAAGAAATCACAAACCGAGGGCCGGCTGGCTATGGAAAATCTGGGTAAACGAACAGAGACTTCAGAAACAAGCTTAACCAATAGAATACAAGAGATAGAAGAGAGAATCTCAGACTCTGAGGACACCATAGAGAAATTAAACACTCTGTCCAAAGAAAACAGCAAATCCAACAAATTCTAATCACAAAACATTCAGGAACTGTGGGACACAATAAAAAAACCAAATCTAAGAATAATAGGAGTAGAAGAAGGAGAAGAATTGCATTTCAAAGATCCAGAAAATATACTCAACAAAATTATAGAAGAAAACTTTCCCATCCTAAAGAACGATATTCCTATGAAGGTTCAAGAAGCATACAGAACACCGAATAGACTGGATCAGAAAAAAACATCCCCTCGTCATATAATAATCAAAACACAAAGCATTCAGACTAAAGAAAGGATATTGAGAGCTGCAAAGGAAAAAGGTCAAGTAACTTATAAAGGTAAACCTATCAGACTTACACCAGACTTCTCGATGGAAACCATGAAAGCCAGAAGGTCCTGGATAGAGGTACTGCAGAAACTAAGAGACAATGGATGCAAACCCAGACTACTTTACCCAGCCAAGCTATTGTTCACTATCAACGGAGAAAACAAAATATTCCAGGATAAAAAGAAATTTAAACAATACGTAGCTACTAATCCAGCCTTACAGAGAATACTAGAAGGAAAATCACAACCCAAGGAATCCAACATTCCCAACACTGCCTACATTAACTCAGACATCTAGCGACCCTTCACAAGCACAACTCAAAGAAGGAAAACACATACACGCTACTACCCAAAAAAATGACCGGAGTCATCGATCACTGGTCATTAATATCACTTAATATCAATGGTCTCAACTCACCTATAAAGAGGCACAGACTTAGAGATTGGATACGAAGGTCATGCTCAACCTCCTTAGCGATCAGGGAAATGCAAATCAAAACCACTTTGAGATACCATCTTACACCTGTCAGAATAGCTAAAGTTAAAAACACCAATGATAGCCTATGCTGGAGAGGATGTGGAATGAGGGGAACACTCATCCATTGTTGGTGGGAATGCAAACTTGTGCAGCCACTTTGGAAATCAGTGTGGCGGTTTCTCAGGAAACTGGGAGTCAACCTCCCTCAGGACCCAGCAATTCCTCTCTTGGGAATATACCCTAGAGATGCCCAAACATACTACAAAAGCATTTGTTCAACTATGTTCATAGCAGCACTATTTGTAATAGCCAGAACCTGGAAACAGCCTAGGTGCCCCTCAATAGAAGAATGGTTAAAGAAGGTGTGGAACATATACACATTAGAGTTTTACTCAGCGGTAAAAAATAATGACATCTTGAATTTTGCATGCAAATGGATGGACATAGAAAACGCTTTACTGAGTGAGGTAAGCCAGACCCAAAAAGAGGAATATGGTATGTATTCACTCATAAGTGGATTCTAACCATAGTTAAAGGTCTTTGAGCCTATTATTCGTGATCCTAGAGAAGCTAAATAAGAAGACGAACCTGATGAAGATTTTTTTAGCTATCCACCAGGAGATAGGAAATAGTCAAGAGTCCCAGGTAACCTTGGGTGCATGGGGGGGGGGTGGGAGGGTTGTTGGAAGGAGAGAGGGTTAGAGAGAAGGGAGTAGGGGAGGAATGGAGAAAGCTCTGTTGACCGGGATGGGGGGAAGGGAGGAAGGATGAATGTGGGATCAGGGAAGAATATATTTCAACTAAGGGAGTCATATTAGAGTTTACAGGAAACTTGATTATATATGGGATCCCAGGTCCAAGGAGAGATCCCCAGATTGTTCTCTGGACAGAGGAGGGGGTGCCTGAACCGGCCTTGGCCCGTGACCATACTGATGAATATTTTGCTTATCACCATAGATCCCTCATCTGGCGTTGGATGACGATACAGATGGAGGCCCGCGTTGGAGCACGGAACTGAGCCCCCCAAGATCCAAATGGAAGGAAGAAAATGACGAAGGACTGCGAGGGATACTATCACCCACTGATACAAGGGGTCGGATCTAATGAGAGTTTACCAAGGCCAGATGGACCGTGACTGAACGAGCATGTGATCCAACCAGATTCTCTGAATGTGGCCGGATTTTCTGAATGTGGCTGGCCTGCAGTCTTACTGAGAAGCCATTGACAATGACACTGGGACTGGTTTCCTCTGCATATACTGGATTTTTGGGATCCAGTCTGTTTGGATGCTCACCTTCCTGGACCTGGAGGGAGGGGGGAGGAACTTGGACTTCCCACAGGGCAGGAGACCCTGACTGCCCTTGGGGACAAAGAGGGAGGAGAAGAGGGAGGGGGGGAGTGGGAGGGCATTGGGAGGAGGGGCGTAAATGGAAACTCTTTTTAATTTAATAAAATTACTTTCAAAAAAAAAAGTAGTAAACATGTGTCAGAATATCAAAATTTCAAATGTTAATCATGACTGGAGAGTTTATGCTTCGAATCTGTTTCTACTACTGATGATCAACCTTAGCAAATAAATCAGTTGTTTTTGGAGAAGACCTTTTATAGTGTGCACTAAAACAGGTCACATTTAAAGAAAATCGACCACTTTGACCCATTTAGTTTTCTCACCACAATTGCATCTGCTATGATTTGAAAATTGGTCTGTAAAATCCTTCTCTCTATATGTTGCTTTTATTGGTTAATGCACAAAGCTTTTATCCCCAGTGGTTTAGTATAATAGGGCAAGGCAGAAATTCCAAGTGGCCAGAGAAGGAGAGAGTAGGCAGAGTCAAGGAGAAGCCCTGGAACTGCTGCAGGAAACAGAAAGCAAAAGACAGATGTTGGACAAAATTTTACTGGTAGGCCACAACCACGTAGTGATAAACACATTGACAGAAATGGGTTAATTTAATATTTAAGAGCTAGCTAGCAGTACTCTTAAGCTATTGGCCAAATAGTATTGCAAATAATATAGTTTCTGTGAGATTATTTAGGGTCTGTGAAGTCGGGGATGAATGAGCAGCCTCCATTAACAGTTTAGTGCGCCAACATGTGCCCGATAAATCCACATAAAACATAGTAGAACTTATAAAAAGTATAAATACACACATACATAAATACACACACACACACACAAATGTTTGGCCACATTTTTTTCAAATGGGTTCTGTTCACTGGTAGTGAGCAGGGGTGCCATGACTCATTTTAAAGAGGTCTTCTTGATTCAGCATGAGCAGGAAAAAACAAAACACAAAAAAGCATGTGACTTCTTTAAGGTAATAGTGGTTTCCTAAATGTAATGTCCAGCAAAATTCTTCATGGACCTCAAAAGAATGGTACTCAACTTCATTGGGAAATGCAAAAACCCAGGATAGCCAAAATAATTCTGTACAATAAAAGAACTTCTGGAGGTATCATAATGCCTGATTTCAAACTCTATTACAGAGCTACAGTACAGAACACAGCCTGGTATTGGCATAAAAGCAGACAGAAGGACTAATGGAACTGAATCGAAGATCTGGATGTTAATCCACGCACCTTCGAACACCTGATTTTGACGAAGAAGCAAAAAATATCAAATGGATAAAAATCACATTTAACAAATGGTGCTGGCATAACTGGATATTCATTCAGTAAAAGAATGAAAATAGGTCCATACCTAATACCATGCACAAAATTCAAGTCCAAATGGATTAAAGACCTCAACATAAAGTCAGCCACACAGATCCTTACAGAAAAGATAGCAGGAAGTACACTTAAATGCATTGGCACAGGAAAACACCCTAAATATAACCCTAATAACACAGACACTGGAAGAAACAATTAATAAATGGGACCCCCCCGACACTGAAAAGCTTCAGTAAAGCAAAGGACACAGTCAACAAGTCAAAACAACAACCTACAGAATGGGAAATCTTTACTAACCCTACATCAGACAGAGAGCTGATCTCCAAAATAAACAAAGAACTCAAGAAATTGATCATCAAAAGAACAAATAATCCAATAAAAAAAATGGAGTACAGACCTAAACAGAGAAAACTCAAAAGAGGAATCTTAAATGACTGAAAAACACTTAAGGAAATGTTCAACATCCTTAGTCATCAGAGAAATGCAAATCAAAACAACTCTGAGATTCCATCTTACACCTATAAGTAGGGCCAAGATCAAAAACACTGATGACAACTTATGCTGGAGAGGTTGTAGGATAAAGGAACACTCCTGCATTGTTAGTAGAAATGTTAGCTGTTACAGTCATTTTGGATGTCAGTTTGGCAATTTCTCAGAAAATTAGAAAGCAACCTTCCTCAAGACCCAGTAATACCACTTTTGGGTATATATCCAAAGATGCTCAATCGTGCCACAAAGGCATGTGCTCAACTCTGTTCATAGGAGCATTATTTGTTATAGACATAGCCTGGAAACAACCTAAATGACTCTCGACCAAAAAATGGATAAAGAAAATGTGGTACATTTCCACAATGCAGTACTACACAGCAGAAAAAAAATAACATCTTGAATTTTTCAGGAAAATGAATGGAGCTAGAAAACGTCATTTTGAGTAAGGTAACCCAGACACAGAAAGACAATTATCACATGCACTCACTGAAAAGTGGTTTTTAAATATAAAGCAAAGAAAATCAGCCCACAAACCACGATCCCAGAGAACTTAGACAACAATGAGCTCACTAAGAGAGAGATATACATAAATCTAATCTACATGGGAAGTAAAAAAAGACAAGATTTCCTGAGTAAATTGGGAACATGTGGACGTTGGCGGAGGGCTGAATGGGGACGAAGAGGCACAAATGGGAGCAGAAAAAAATGTAGAGATCAATAAAAATCAATAAATAAAATAAAAGAATCATTGAATGCTTTGGCCTGTAATCTCAAATAAATTCAAAAGCATTGAATGTTTTGGACCTGTTCTCATTTTAAAAAATGGTCAGATAGGGTATGGATTATCCAGTAAGACAAAGCTGAGTTCATGTAGAGAAAAAGCTTGCTCAATTTCATTATATACATAATTCAGTTTACACAGTATTTTTACATTGATTTTGGTAAGAATCCCTGAAGGAGAGTAACAGTATCTAACTGATTATCTTTAGGTAACATAACAATACTGACCACTACGAAAGAAATTAAGAGGCAGAAAACTGAGCTTATTAACAGTGTGGAATGCTACACAGATATCACTATGGAGAGAACAGTACAAACTTTCCTCTTTTGGTTGTTCTGTAAATAAAACTTTCTCATATTTCTTGGTCTCTTTTCCTTTACAAATGAGTATACAATTCTATTCAATGGGAAAAAATCAAACCGCCTTAATTTTTGTCTTTCACCTTGTAATATCTCTACTGATGCTCATACATATGTGGATACGTGAAGTGATCCTTTTCCTTAAGGCAAATGTGCTAGCAGAAAGTAAACCTGAAGTAAGACCAGACAAAATTTATACTACCCATATATAACCAGTTATAAAATGGCTGGCTAACACTATAATAGTATGAGTTTGATTTAGGATGAAAGATTGGTGACATGTTCTGTTGTCCAGTGATTTGTTGTCATAAAATCCTTTTAAAATTTTACAAAAAAAAATCTGACTTTGAATTTCATAACAATAGCGGGTACCAACCTGATCTAGGAGAAAGCATGATCGAGGTGACACAAGCAAACATATAATCTACCTAAGAATAATCTAGCCAGTCACGACATAAAAGCTCCTGCTCTGTGAAGGTACTGTGATGAAAGCAAGCAAGTACGTCAGGTGTGACTATTCATATGACTCTGGAAGAATAAAGCAGATAGACCCAGAAGTTAAGGCTAGTCTTCCCAATGCAGTGACACCCTATTTTTTAAAAAAGCCAAAAATATCTTAGATAATTTATAACATAGAGAGAGAAAAATAGAGAGAGGGATATAGAGAATATAAAGGAAAATTAAGACTTAATAATCTTTATAAAATTAAAATTCAAATCTACAATGTAAAAAATGTTAAAATTCACAGTATATTACAACAAACCATTTTTTTGTTGTTCTTTATATTGGTAGTGTTCACTGTTAGGAGCCATCAAAACATGGAAGTAAATAAAATTCTTTGCAGTAAGTTACTGTCCTGGTTAGTATTTCTTCTATTGTAATGAAACTCCATGAACAAAACCAAGTTGTGGGAGGAAACAGTTTATTCTATTCGGCTTACTTATCTAAGTGAATTATTGAAGGACATCAGGACAGGAACTTTAGCGAGGGCAGAATCTGGAGACAGTAGCTATGCAGAGACTATGGAGAGGTGCTTTCTTTTCGCTTGCTCATTATGGTTTTCCCAACCTGTTTTCTCATAGAATCCAAGATCACCAGTTGAAAAGTTGCATAATCCATAGTGAACGTGGGCTAGATCCTCTTCCGTCAATCACTAATTAAGAAAATCTACTGCAGACTTCCCAATAGTCCAGTCATATGGAGGCATTGTCTCCATTGGTTCTCTCTCTACTCTGATGACTATAGCTTATGTCAAGTTGACATAAAAATAGTCAGAACAGCTACTGAAAGAAATAGAGTGTGGCACACACCTTGGAATTGTATCCAGTTACACACAGATGAGCTATGAAAACACAGGCAAGAAAATCAGAGTGCATATTACCAAATGATGTTTATTTGAAAAGGCTACATACAATATAATTTCAGCAATACAAAATTCCAAAAAAAAGGCAAGGGCATAAAAGGCATTGGTTACCAGGGGTGACAAAAAGAATTGAAGGAGGAGTAGGTCCAATGTGTAAAATGTCGTAAAACATAAAACACAAAATTGTACTTGCATGTGAGCCTTGTGTTTTGAGTGATAATGTGTCAGTGTTTATATATTCCTATCAATGAATTCATCATGCTCAGTCAGGGTGCTATGCAGAAAAGTCACAGATGAACATGTAAGGTATAAGAATGTATATTAAGGTGAGGCTGACAACAGGCACATGGGACTCCATACATTTGACAGTATTTTCTCGTAAATCTACAACTGTTCTAAAAATAAAGTTCCCTCAAAAACCCAGGAATTGATTTTTAATAATAATCATCCATCCTGGGTGTGATGATCCTGAAATCACAAAGCAGGCTATTAAACCTATTTGTTTTGAGTGCAGTGTTTCTAGATACCTTGAGTGCTCTATCATATTCCCATTCCAGGATAACTGTTAACACTTTTAATCTCAAACTAGAAATTGCCCACTTCCTAAAATTATTCATACTCATTCACCCACCTCTTTGTCAACCATCAAAATGCGTACATAGAAATAGTGTCTGAGAATTAACTGACATTATGCTACTGAAAAATGTATGTTGTCACTGATAACCAAAGTTCTCAAAGTGTTGCCTTAATCTCAAGAAAGTTTCAAGTATCTAAACACAATCCAGAATTTTGCTATTACTAGTAATTTATAGCCAATAACATAAAATTTCTCAGCAAATAGTTTCTTAGTCACAAAAATATATATTTACTCACATACTAAAAGTTAATATTTTTTGAATTTTAAAATACTACTTGCACAAGTAAAACAATAGCTCTTAAGACAGTAAATTATTAAATTCTAATTCATTTTTAACATGATTAATTCCTACTATATTGCAAAAAATACCTATTTCCAGAGGTATTTACTCTAATCCCTTGGACTTTCGTTGGTAGAGGTATTGGAAATCCCTGGGTTTTCATGTTGTGATATAACTGAATAAATGAAACTTCAAGTTCATTTGATTAAACTTTTATTATGTTCCATAACTCATCCACATTATATGATTTATTTTAAACTAATAAAATAATTTATTTAAAGTTTGTACTATTTTCCTCACTCTCTTAAATTAAAAATCTTACTAGTAAAGATGGCTGATTTATTTATGCTTTTTATTTTTAAGTTTTTTAAGTTTGTTTAAAGAAATGGTAAATTTTCTTTTTGCCTTTTACATATCCATTCCAGTTCACACTCTCTCTCCTCCTCCCATTCCCTCTACCTTTCTCTCCTACCCCACCCATCATCCACATTTCAGAAAGGGTAAGGCACATTGCTTTGTGGAAGGACCAAGACCCTCATTACTATATCTAGGTTAAGCAAGGTATCCATCCAAAGAGAATTGGTTCCAAAAATCCAATAAAGCAGTAAAGATAAATCCTGGAGACACTGCCAGTGGCCCCACAGTCTGCCCCAGTTGTACAACTGTCACGCACATTCAGAGGGTCTAGTTTGGATCAATGTTAATTCTTTCCCTGTGTGACAGGAATTGTTGAGCTCAGAATAGCTCAGGAAAGCTGTTTCAGGGAGTGTACCTATCATGGTCTTGACCTCTTTGCTTATATTTTCACTCCTCCCACTCATCTCCTGAACTTTGGAAGCTTAGCCCAGTGCTCCACTGTGAGACTTTGCCTCTGTTTCCCTCAGTTGTTGGGTTATGGTTCAATGGTGACATTTATGATAGTTATCAATCTGACTACGTGGCAAAGCCATTTCAGGCACACTCTTCACTCTTGCTTACAGTCTTAGGTGGGGTCATCCTTGTGGATTACAGAAAATGTCTCTAGTGCCTGATTTTATGATAGCCCTATAATGGCTCCCTCAGTCAAGAAATCTTGTTGTGGGAGTAACTTCCACTGCCTCAACCAATAATCACTGAAGCAGGAGCCCACAGTGCAGCGGGGAGCGACTTCCGCTCTGTCAGCCAACAGCTGCTGAAATACCAGCCCACTGGGGCGTGGTATATTTCTCTCTTAAAAAGAGAAGCAGTTCCGGATAAGGCCCTCTTGGTTCCGGCTCTTGGTTGCGGTGCTCGTTCTCAGCTGCTGCTCCCGGCTCCTGCTCCAGTGACTAGGCTCCCTTCCTGACGGTTTATGGTGTATGTAAGTTTTACCCCCCGCCAAATAAATAACCCCTTAAAACATAACTGGTGTGGGATTGATTCGTTAATAATTGGCGCCCAGCGTTTGGTTTAAGAACCGCCCCACCCCCCCACCCCCAGCTCGGCATCCCAGGATACACAGGTCCGGACAGTCTCTGCCGGCTTACTTTGCCCTGTTCGGCACGGATTTTTAAATTTCTCCTTGCAACGTGAGTCAAAGAGCTCACAGCGCAAGCTCCCTTTGAAGTTCCAGCAAGCTGTTTGAAACCCATAACTGATTAGGAGTGCTGAAAGCAGCTTGACCCTTAATCCCAGCACAGGGACACGGGGCCCAAAGCACTAGGCCTCTTTAGCAACAGCGCAGTGGCTGTGTCACGACCCTCTGCATCCGGTTGAACAGAGCAGCAGGGCCTTGTTTATTGCCTTGTTTTTTGGCCACTAGAAGCTCTCTGACCTTTTGTGATCTGTGGATTTAACCTCTGGATTTGAGTGTATATATTCTAGAGTTTACTTTCTCAATCAACACCACTGCCACGTGGATTCAGGTGCGCCCCACCTCCTACTGGCAGGCAACGGTCATTACAGGTAAGATTTTTCTTTTCAGTTGAAAATAAATACATACATACATACATACAAGTACAATTTCCTTTGATTGAAAATGTCGGAAAATATTACTATCCAAAAGTTCAATGGTTTTTTCAGTTGCGCTATGGAGGATATTCTGAAGGATGTCTCAGATATTCCTCTTACTTTGTTATTCCTGGGATCTGTTGCTTTTCTGGTGTTTGGCTATTTTATAAGAAAGATACAGTCCTTACAGACTGAATCTACAATGCTGAGGGCAGAGATTAAAACCTTAAAAACAATTCAGACTGATACCAACCTCCTCAAAAAAGAGTTGGGAGATTTCAAGGAGGAAACTAGATCAGAGTTTGGAGTTTTCAAGCAGGAGACTAGATCAGAGTTTGGAGTTCTCAAGGAGGAGAATAGATCTTTGTTTGATATGACTCGGTCAACTGGCCAAAATATCAAGAAGGTACAGTCTGATATTGCTTCTTTAGAAGGGAGCGTCACTGCCCTGGAGGAGGGGACAACCAAAATGATGCATAACCTCCAGTCCATGACTGTAAGTGCTGAAACATTAGCTGAGAGGATTATAACCATTGAATGTGAAAATCGGACTTTATCAAAAGGGTATGATAGATTAATTGACAGGATTTCCATACAAGAAGGCACAGTACATGCCATGAGGATTATGTCCAAGGAGGATATCGTGTCTCTGACGGACAAGCTCCATGCCTTAGAATCGTTAATGAAGGCTTTGGAGCATAATACTGGACAGGAGATTCAGGACTTACAGAAGGCAATGGTGAGCAGATTTAATAAGATTGAGGAAATCATAGACTCTGATGAACAGGAGCAAAAGGTAGAAAGGCAACCTTCACCTCAAAAAACTCTCAGTCTACATAGAGTTATACCTGCCTTTCCAGTAATAACATCAGAAAAGATAACTGGCTCCAAAAACCCTAAGGTCGTTAAAGAACATACATGGGAGCCTATACGTATGAATGATCTGAAAGAATTTAAACAAGCAATTGTGAATTATGGACTACATTCATCCTTTGTTAGGGAGATGTTAAAATCCTGGGCTCTGAGCAACAGGGCCACTCCTAAAGATTGGAACCAGCTCACATCAGCTGTCCTTGAGAACGGACCTTTATGGCATTTCAAATGCCTATTCAAACAAGAGGCCAGACTTTTACAACAACAAGAATCAGCGAAAGGAATTGAGGTTTCTCTAGATCAAATTCTAGGGGAAGGACCTTACTCTGATCCTCAGGAACAAGCTCTTTATGATGAAAACATTTTATCCATATGTGCTACAGCAGCTCTAAGGGCCTGGGACAGGGTTCAAGACTCAGGTCAGAGAGCAGAATCGTATGTCAGGGTCAAACAGGGTCAGAGAGAACCCTTTAGTGACTTTTTGCAACGACTAACTAAGGCTGTACAAATAGGGATACCTGATCCAGAAGCAAGAAATATAGTAATTGAGTCTTTGGCTTATGAGAATGCCAATGTAGAATGCAAAAGGATCCTGGGGCCTTTAAAGCTCAGATCAGCGCCTTTGGACGAATGGGTTTTACATACAATGAATGTTGATACATTTGATTATGGCAATGAAACATGGGTACAAGAAGCAATTTCCAAAGGTAAAAGGAGACATCAGATTACAAAATGCTTTCATTGTGGCAAAATGGGACACATGAAAAGGGACTGCAGACAATGGAATTCCAGGAATAATGCCTCTTCTAGGAATAACAGGAATAGGAGGACTCAGCCTTCAGGTTTATGTAGGAGATGTGGAAAGGGCAGGCATTGGACGAATGAGTGTAGGTCAACAAGAGATAAACAGGGCAACCCGTTGCCATCGGGAAACTCAATAGGGGGCCTCTCGAAGGCCCCCATGGCAAATGTGGTCCAGTCATTTCCGATCACTGCAGAGAACATGCCTCTTCAGGGAAATTAGAATGCCCCATGCCTGCTGTTAAAAGCAATAACGGCCTGAAGGATGAGTTAAATGTGGTGAATGAATCAAGAAATCTAAGAGGACAAAGTAAACGAATATTCTGGCAGACTTCTATAAATGAACAAAGGCCACAGCTAAGAGTGTGTGTAAATGGCAAACTTATTACTGGCTTACTGGACACAGGTGCGGATGTAAGTATCATTACACCAGAGTCTTGGCATCCGCATTGGCCTCTTCAGGAGGTAGATATTCAGTTCTTAGGAATTGGAACCCTATCTCGAATAAGACAAAGCACGAGATGGGTCAATTGTATAGGTCCAGACAGACAAATAGGAAAACTAAGGCCATATGTAGCAAATATTGCAGTGAATTTATGGGGCCGTGACCTATTGCAGCAATGGAATACCCAAATTAACATTCCTGCTGCTTCCAGAGCCCATATTTTTGAGGACAATATTACAAGATATTACAGATGGCAGAAACCAGCCATTAGAGCTATACAAGAACACAACACAATTGATGGCTCTTCAGAGGTACCAACAGCCATGCCTCTACAATGGTTGACTGAGAAACCAATATGGACTAAACAGTGGCCTTTAGCTGAGGAAAAGTTACAGGCTTTAGAACAGCTGGTACAAGAGTAATTAGATGCTGGACATATAGAAGAATCTACCAGCCCTTGGAACTCTCCTGTGTTTGTTGTAAAGAAAAAATCTGGTAAATGGAGAATGGTGACAGATCTTAGAGCTATCAACAAGGTTATTCAACCTATGGGCCCTCTGCAATCTGGAATTCCTCTGCCCTCCCTGTTACCAAAGGGATGGCCTCTTATAGTTATTGATCTGAAAGATTGTTTCTTCACTATACCATTACAAGAAAAAGATAGAGAAAAGTTTGCCTTCACAGTGCCTCCCTATAATAACTCTCAGCCTGCAAGGAGGTACCAGTGGACCGTCCTCCCACAGGGAATGTTGAACTCTCCCACCCTGTGCCAATATTTTGTAAGCCAACCATTGAAAATTATACGCAAACAATTTCCTAAGTCCATAATATACCACTATATGGATGATATCCTGATATCTGATCAAAACAAAGATACCTTAGAAAGGCTGTTTGAAGAAGTAAAACTAGTATTACCTAAATGGGGATTGCAAATTGCTCCTGAAAAAATTCAGAGAGGAGATTCTGTTAATTATTTAGGTTATAAAATAGGCTTACAAAGAATTAAGACTCAAAAGGCACAAATCAGGAGAGACCGGTTACGAACGCTTAACGACTTTCAAAGATTATTAGGAGACATTTCCAGTCTACGACCAGCTGTTGGGATAACACCTGATCTAATAATTCATTTAAACAAAACCTTAGATGGTGACAAAGATTTGAATAGTCCCAGAGAGTTAACAGCTGAAGCAGAAAAGGAACTGATGATGGTTGAGGAAAAATTACAGGAGGCACATGTAGATAGGGTGGATCCAAATTTTAGTTGCATTCTAGTTATATTGCCTTCCAGAATTTCTCCTACAGGAATTTTAATGCAGAGGGAAGATACTATTTTAGAATGGATTTTTTTACCACACAAACCAAGTAAAAAATTAAAAACTTATGTGGAAAAAGTCTCTGAATTGATTATAAAAGGAAAATTGAGACTTCGTCAATTAGCAGGTATAGACCCAGCAGAAATTATAGTGCCTTTCACTGATGATGAGATAAAAAAGTTGTGGGAAGACAATGAACCATGGCAAAGAGCTTGTGCTAATTTTTTGGGAGAAATCAATAACAATTACCCAAAAAGCAAGAGACTTAACTTTATAAAGAGAACTTCTTGGATCCTCCCTCGAATTGTCCGTGATGCTCCAATCACTGGAGCCCATACATTTTATACCGATGCTAATAAATCAGGGAAAGCAGGTTACAAATCAGAAGAATTGAGTAAAGTGGAACAAAGTCCTTATGATTCTGTCCAGAAAGCAGAATTATATGCCATCCTTATGGTGCTTAGGGATTTTAAAGAACCTCTTAATATAATTACTGACTCACAATATGCAGAAAGAGTTATTTTGCATATTGAAACTGCTGAATTTATACCTGATGATACAGAACTGACCTCATTGTTTATCCAGGTACAAGACATGATCAGAAACAGGCTCTGCCCTATGTATATAACGCATATCCGATCCCATACAGGTCTGCCAGGTCCTCTAGCACAAGGTAATGCAGATATTGATCAATTATTGATTGGTAGTATGCTGGAGGCATCTGAATTTCATAAAAAACATCATGTCAATAGCAAAGGCTTGAAAAAAGAGTTTTCTATTACATGGCAACAAGCTAAGGAGATTGTAAAGAAATGCCCTACTTGCTCTTTTTATAACCAAACACCATTGCCTGCAGGGACTAATCCAAAGGGTATTAAAAGGAATGAAATTTGGCAGATGGATGTGTTTCACTTTCCAGAATTTGGCAAGTTAAAATATGTACATCACACCATTGACACTTATTCAGGCTTTCAGTGGGCAACCGCTTTAAGCTCAGAAAAAGCTGACTCAGTAATCACACATTTATTAGAAGTTATGGCCATTATGGGTATACCTGCACAAATAAAAACAGATAATGGTCCAGCTTATGTATCTAGGAAAATGAAACGATTTTTTGCTTTTTATAATATTAAGCATGTTACAGGTATACCATACAATCCTACAGGTCAAGCCGTTATAGAAAGATCAAATCGTACTATAAAGGATATGCTAAACAAACAGAAAGGGACGAAAGATACCCCCAGAAATAGATTGCATAATGCTTTATTAACCTTGAATTTTCTTAATGCTAATGAGAAAGGAACAACAGCAGCAGAGAGGCATTGGATAATGGAAAAAACTTCTGAACTAAACCAACCTGTTTATTTCAAAGACGTGCTGACCTCTCAATGGAGGCCAGGAGATGTGCTGCGTTGGGGAAGGGGTTTTGCTCTTGTTTCCACAGGAGAAGGAAAATTGTGGATACCATCAAAATTAATAAAGGTTCGATTTGAAGAGGAGAAACCTCTTGGAAAGGAGAAATGACAGCTCATCCACAATGATGATATTCATAGTTGGTAAGAAAAACATATAGAATGGGGGCAGGGTTCTGTTCTTATCTCCACAGGAAAACACTGATTTTTGAAAAGTTCAAGGGACCCTGGATATCTGAATACTGACAGATGGAAAATAATGGCACAATAAGGACTATCAAGAAAACTGAATAGGTTCTGTAAGTAAAATATACTAAATCATATTTCTAAATTTATAGAGCTGGTTTTAGAGTTGGACTCTGGCTCAGTCCCTCTCTAATTCCAAGCCTGTTGTTAAAAGAAAAACCCAGAATTTCTGAAGTTTCTGTCTCATGTCAAGAGCCATGATATGGGACAGAAAGAAATATTAGTTTAGAAAACATTTTTACTTTTCTTCATATCTATCATACCTTTCAGTGAATATATCTATCATGTCTTTCATTGAATATATGTATGTCTGTATATGTCTATATGATTAATATACGATTATATACTATTATAATCATATAATATAAGATATTAATATATGATTAATATATATGATTAATGTTTAATTTTTCCACAATGAACAATAAGTTTTTCCTGCAGTGACATTTGAAGTTTCCAGGAAGAAGATGGGGCCCCATAACAACAACTCCACCTGGTTGATATGACATCATGATACTGATAGCGCTAATACAAGACCTGTTTTGAGTACCAGCTGCACAAGACGATGCCAACGTGGTTAGCTGAAATGATGCACATCTTGTACAACATTCTGGCCAGACCTCCACAAAATACTCAGAGACTATTTGCAATTTTAAAAGACATTGATCTTGAAATTTAACCATCATTTTACTTTCACAGGATCCCCCAGAAAGAACGTCGCCCCCATGACAGCTGGAAGTAATTCTAGAGAACGACGTCCCCTCTCCCAGTAAAGTTTGTCCTTGGGTTTAGGGACATCATTTAGGGGTTGGTTATAATTAGTATAGGGTTGAGGGTTGGGGGAGGAATTTTATAAGCGCAAGAATCAAAAAAAAAAAGAGGGATAATTGGATTATGGGATAATAGCTTTGTACTTGTGAGTTATTGTTTTTGACAAATATATTGGTATTGATTCTTATATATTGATACAAAGTTAAATTATGTTGACTATTTTATGCATACATGCTTCTACCTCTGTTTAAAACATTTTTATGTATTGACATATATATATTGTATTGATATATGTATATTTTACCATATTGCATTGTACACTTCTACCTCTGATTAAGATACTTATATATTGTTTATGTATTGATATACATATTTACCATATTGCAATGTATACTTGCACATTGTTTATATTTGGAGGTCATATTGTCCCCATTTATTGCACAGTTGTTTACTATTTCAGTCTTTAAGTTAGATAGATATTGAGAATAATATAGATCAATAGTCATCTAAGTTTGTCATGTATAATTAGACTAATCAGGTTCTTTAGATACATAGACATTATATTCAGTATAGATAGATAATCTTCAACCTCTTCAAAGAGCTGTAGAAAATGGCCTTTAATCTAACTCAGAGTTCTGTGGTAGGGAGACACAATCCTTCCTGGCAACACTGATCTATTCCCGAGAGAATGTTGAGCACCAAAGACACTCCACCTGGAGCCTTTCTTCTTGGTAGAACTGGCCTTTGGGTAAAGAAATGCCCATACCTCAACTACTGACAGAGTTGCAGAGTATCCGTAAATGGATAAAACAGGACTGTCATATCCTGCCAAGACAGGATAAGATAGTTTTGAAAAGTTCCTTGCCTTTGAAAATGGTATGTCAGTTACGTTAGGCCTTAGCCAAAGTTGGTTGCTTCAACGCTGCAAACGTGATTTTGGGTGATTGCCCAGGTAGCCAGTTGTCTCTGTGATTTGTTACATGTTCTGGAAGTTTGATTGCACTTCCTAATTACTTAGGTAACATTATTTCCCTTCTCAGATCTTTGATGGGATTGAAGATTATATAAACGTAGTTACTTTCCTTTTATGACGTGGCCAAGTTATTTCTTATACAAGACTTAAGCTAGTTAGAATAGGATATTTGTATTTATTGTATATAATTGTGTAGGTTTGTACTTACTGTATATAATTTCGTAGTAGGCTTAGAACTCTCTTACTTAAACAAAAGGGGGAGGTGTTGTGGGAGTAACTTCCGCTGCCTCAACCAATAATCACTGAAGCAGGAGCCCACAGTGCAGCGGGGAGCGACTTCCGCTCTGTCAGCCAATAGCTGCTGAAATACCAGCCCACTGGGGCATGGTATATTTCTCTCTTAAAAAGAGAAGCAGTTCCGGATAAGGCCCTCTTGGTTCCGGCTCTTGGTTCCGGTGCTCGTTCTCAGCTGCTGCTCCCGGCTCCTGCTCCAGCGACTAGGCTCCCTTTCTGACGGTTTATGGTGTATGTAAGTTTTACCCCCCGCCAAATAAATAACCCCTTAAAACATAACTGGTGTGGGATTGATTCGTTAATAAAATCTCTTTCCTCATTATCCATCTCTGTCATTCCCCTATCTTGACAATCCTGTTTCCTCAAATTCTCCTCCTGTCTACACTTCTCCCCTCCTTCCCACCTTCCACCCTCTTTTCTCCCCTCACTACCATGCTCCCAATTTTCTTTGACTATTTTCCCTTCCCAGACACACACACACACACACACACACACACACACACACACACACACACACACATATTTTCTCTTAGGGTTCACCTTCACCTTGTTACTTAGCTTCTCTAAGATCATGGACTATAGGCTCATCCTGTGCTTTGCAACTAGTATTCATTTAAGAGTAAGTATATACCATGTTTACTTTTTAAGTCTGGGTTACCTCACTTAAGATGGTTTTATCTAGTAACATCCATTTGCATGTACATTTCAAGATGTTGTTGGGTTTTTTTTGTTTGTTTATTTTTGTTTTTTGTTTTGTTTTGTTCTTACCACTGAGAAGTACTCCATTGAGTAAATGTACCACAATTTCTTTATTAATTTTTTGGTTGAGGAGCATCTAGGTTGTTTTCAGGTTCTGTCCATTACAAATAATATTGTCATGAACATTGCTGAACAAATGTCCTTGTAGTGTGATTGAGCATCTATTGATCATATCCCCGAGAATAGTATTGTGGGGTCCTGAGATAGGCTGACTCCTAATTTTCTGAGAAACTGGCTTACTGATTTCCAGAATGGCTGTACAAGTTTTCATTCCCACCAGCAATGGATGAGTATTCCCCTTACTCTGCATCCTATTCAACATAAAATATCATTACTGGTTTTGATTGTAGCCATTCTGACTGGTGTAATGCAGTATCTCAGAGAGGTTTAGATTTGCATTTCCATGATGGCTAAGGATGTTGAACATTTCCTTAAGTGTCTTTCATCCATTTGAGAGCCTTTTGCTGAGAATTCTCTGTTTAGATATGTATCCCATCTTTAATTGGATTGTTTTGAAAGCTGATGTCTATTTTCTTTATATATTTCAGAGATCAGTCCTCTATCTGATGTGGGATTGGAGAAGATCTTTTCCCATTTAGTAGATTGCCTTTTATTCTTATTGACGGTGTCATTTGATTTACAGAAACTTCTACATTTCAGGAGGTTCCATTTATTTATTATTTCTTTCAGTGTCAATGTTACTGGGGTTATATTTAGGGAGTGGTCTCCTGTGCCCAGCATTGAAGGTTACTTCCCACTCTCTCTTCTTTCAGGTTACGTATGGTCAAATTTATATTGAGGTCTTTAAATCATTTGGACTTGAGTTTTGTACATGAGTACAGATATGGATATATTTGCATTCTTCTATATGTTGACATCCCTTTATACCAGCATCATTTATTGATGCTTTCTTTTTCCATTGTATAATTTAGCTTCTTCATAAAAAAAAATCAGGTATTTATAGGTGTGTGGGTTAATATTGTTCTCTTTGATTCGATTCCATTTGTCAACCAGTGTGTTTTTATACCAATCTCAAACTGTTTTCATTAATGTAACTCTATAATAGAAGTTGATATCAGTGATGGTGATGCCTCTAGAAGTTTCCTTATTGTTCAAGATTATTTTGACAATCCGGGATTTTTTGTTTGTTTTTCCATATGAAGTTGATTGTTTGTGTTGGGATTTTAATGGGAATTGCATTGAATATATACATTGCTTTTGGTAAGATTGCCATTTTCATTATGATGATCCTACCTATTCAAAAGCATGGGGATCGTTCCATTTTCTGGTATTTTCTTCAATTTCTTTCTTCAAAGACTTAAAGTTCTTGTTAAACAGGACTTTTACTTATTTGATCTGTGTTACTCCCAAGATACTTTGTGTTACTTGTGACTATTGGGAAGTGTGATGTTTCTCTGATTTCTTTCTCAGCTTCTTTATCGCTAGTTTATAGGAAGGCTATTCATTTTTTTTTTTGAGTTGGTCTTGTATCCTCTCACTGAAGGTATATTGCATTTATTATGTTTACATATGTTCCTTATATCCCTGATTTCTCCAAGGCATTTATCTTGAAGGGGTGTTGGATTTTGTCAAATGCATTTTCAGCATCAATGAGATGATAATATGGGCTTTTTCAGTTTTTTTATATGGTGGACTATATTGATATATTTTATATTGAAACATCCCTACATCTCTGGGATGAAGTTGACTTGATCATGGTGAATGATTTTTTTTAAGACAGGGTTTGTTTGCAGCTTTGGAGCGTGTACTGGATCTAGGTCTAGTAGCCCAGGCTGGCCTCAAACTCACAGAGATCTGCTTGCCTCTACCTCCCGAGTGCTGGGATTAAAAGCGTGCACCACTACCACATGGCTGGTGAATGATTTTTTTATGTGTTATTGGATTCAGCTTGTCAGTATTTTTTATATACTTACTTATTTATTTATAAAAATTTCTACATCCTCCCCTCCTCCCCATACCCTCCCATTTCCCCAACTCTCTCTCTTCCTCCCTATCCAGTCCTAAGAGCAGTCAGGGTTTCCTGCCCTGTGGGAAATTTAAGTTCCTCTCACTCCCTCCAGGTCTAGGAACGTGAGCATCCAAACAGACTAGGATCCAAAAAACCAGTACATGCAGACGAAACAAGACCCAGTGCCATTGTCAATGGCTTCTCAGTCAGCCTCCATGTCAGCCACATTCAGAGAATCCGGTTTGATCACATGCTTGTTCAGTGCCAGTCCAGCTGGCCTTGGTGAGCTTTCATTTGATCAGTCCCCTTGTATCAGTGGATGAACGCATCCCTGCTGGTCTTGACTTCCTTTTTCATGTTCGCCCCCCTTCTGCTACTCATTTGGACCTTGGGGGCTCACTCCAGTGCTCCAATGTGGGTCTCTGTCTCTATCTCCATCCATCATCGGATGAAGGCTCCCTCTGGTCTTGCCTTCCTTGCTCACTTTCTGCCTCCATCTGCTTCTCATTTGGACCTAGGGAGTTAAGTCCAGTGTTCCAATATGTGTCTCTGTCTCTATCTCCATCCATTGCCAGATGAAGTTTCTGTGGTGATATGCAAAATATTCATCAGTATGGTTATGGGAAAAGGCCAGTTCAGGCACCCTCTCCTCTGCTGCCCAGGGAACAATCTGGGGACTTCTCCTTGGGCCCGGGAACCCCTCCAGAATCAAGTCTCATGCAAACCCTAAAATGGCTCCCTTAGTTGAGAAATATACTTCCCTACTCCCATATCCATCCTTCCTCCCTCCCCCCATCCCATTCCCCCAAGTCATCCCCAATCCTCCCCCTCTCCCTTCTCTCTAATCATCTCCGCTTACTTCCACCCTCCCACCCCCATGCACACAAGTTTGCCTGACAATCTCGTCTACTTCCAATATCCAGGAGGACAACTATATGATTTTCTTCAGGTTCACCTTCTTATTTAGCTTCTCTAGGATCACGAATTACAGGCTCAAATACCTTTAACTATGGCTAGAATCCACTTATGAGTGAGTACATACCATATTCCTCTTTTTGGGTCTGGGTTACCTCACTCAGTAAAGCATTTTCTATTTCCATCCATTTGCATGTAAAATTCAAGATGTCATTGTTTTTTACCACTGAGTAAAACTCTAATGTGTATATGTTCCACACCTTCTTTAACCATTCTTCTATTGAGGGGCACCTAGGTTGTTTCCAGGTTCTGGCTATTACAAACAGTGCTGCTATGAACATAGTTGAACATATGGTTTTGTATTATGATAGGGCATTTCTTGGGTATATTCGCGAGAGTGGAATTGCTGGGTCCTGAGAGAGGTTGACTCCAAGTTTCCTGAGAAACCGACATGCTGATATCCACAGTGGCTGCACAAGTTTGCATTCCCACCAACAATGGATCAGTGTTCCCCTCACTCCACATCCTCTGCAGCATAGGCTATCATTGGTGTTTTTGAGTTTAGCTATTCTGACAGTTGTAAGATGGTATCTCAAAGCTGTTTTGATTTGCATTTCCCTGATCGGTAAGGAGGTTGAGCATGACCTTAAGTGTCTTTTGGCCATTCCAAGTTCTTCTGTTGAGAGTTCTCTGTTCAGATCAGTACCCCATTTTTTAACTGGTTTAATTAGTGTTTTAGTGTCTAGTTTCTTGAGTTCTTTTATATTTTGGAGATCAGACATTTGTCTGATGAAGGGTTGGTGAAGATCTCTCCCCAGTTGGAAGGTAGCCTTTTTGTCTTACTGACAGTGTCCTTTGCTTTACAGAAGATTCTCCATTTCAGGAGGTTCCATTTATTCATCGATTCTCTTATTGTCTGTGCTACTGGGGTTCTAATTAGGAAGTGGTCTCCTGTGCCTATGTCTTGTAGACTACTTCCCACTTTCTCTTCTGTCAGGTTCAAAGTGGTCAGATTAATGTTGATGTCTTTAATCTAGTTGGACTTGAGTTTTGTGCTTGGTGATAGATATGGATCTACTTTCACTCTTCTACAGGTTGACATCCAGTTATGCCAGCACCATTTGTTAAAGATGATTTCCTTCTTCCATTGTATACCTTTAGCTCCCTTGTCAAAAACCAGATGTTCGTAGGTTTGTGGGTTAATATCCGGGTCTTCTATTCGATTTCATAGGTCGACTTCTCTGTTCTTATGCAAATACCAAGCTGTTTTCAATACTGTTGCTCTGTAATAGAGTTTCAGGTCCGGGACGGTAATGCCTCCAGACTGAGACTTCCTCCTGATGAATTCTTCCTGTTATGAGTATGAAATGTCCATCTCCATCTCTTCTGATTGATTTTAGTTTTAATTCGATTTTGTTCGATATTAGAATGGCCACACCCACTTGTTTCTTAGGTCCGTTTGCTTGGAAAACATTTTCCCAACCCTTTACTCTGAGTAGGTTTCTTTCTTTGTGGTTGAGGTGTGTTTCTTGTAAACAGCAGAATGTTGGATCCTGTTTTCGTATCCAATCTCTAAGTCTGTGCCTTTTATTAGGTGAATTGAGTCCATTGATATTAAGTGATATTAATGACCAGTGGTTGTTGACTCTGGTTATTTTTGTGGGGGGTTAGTAGAGTGTATGTGTTTCCCTTCTTTGAGTTTTGCTTGTGAATGGTTGCTAGATCTCTGAGTTATTGTAGGCAGTGTTGGCAATGTTGGATTTTTTGGGTTGTGATTTTCCTTCTAATATTCTCTGTAAGGCTGGTTTTTAGCTACGTATTATTTAAATTTGTTTTTATCCTGGAGTATTTTGTTTTCTCCGTTGACAGCGAATGATAGCTTGGCTGGGTATAGTAGTCTTGTCTTGTATCCATGGTCTCTTAGTTTCTGCACTACCTCTATCCAGGACCTTCTGGCTTTCATGGTTTCCATAGAGAAGTCTGGTGTAAGTCTCATAGTTTTACCTTTATATGTTACTTGATCTTTATACTTTGCAGCTCTTAATATTTTTCTCTAATCTGAATGCTTTGTGTTTTGATTATTATATGGTGAGAGGATGTCTGTTTTTTGATCCAGTCTATTCGGTGTTCTGTATGCTTCTTGAACCTTCATAGGAATATCCTTCTTTAGGTTGGGAAAGTTTTCTTCTATAATTTTGTTGAATATATTTTCTTGACCTTTGATCTGCAATTCTTCTCCTTCTTCTACCCCTATTATTCTTTGATTTGGTTTCTTTATTATGTCCCAGATTTCCTGAATATTTTGTGATGAGAATTTATTGGATTTTTTGTTTTCTTTGGTCAGAGCGTTTATTTTCCCTATTGTGTCTTCATCATCTTAGATTTGTTCCCCTATCTCTTGTATTCTATTGGTTATGCTTGTTCCTGAAGTCTCTGTTCGTTTACCTTGATTTTCCATATCCAGCCGGCCCTCGGTTTGTGTTTTCTTCATTGCCTCCATTTCAATTTTCAAACCTTGAACTGTTTCCATTACCTGTTTGATTGTTTTTTTCTTGGTTTCCCAGGGTGTCCTTTACGAATTTACTTATTTTTTCAAACATTTTGTTGTACTTCTCTTCCATTTCTTTACTTATTTCTTCAATCTTTTTGTTATATTTCGCTTCCATTTCTTTAAGTGAGTTATTCCTACCTTGTTTAAGGGACTCTATTGCTTTCGTAATGACACTGTTTTCCACTTCTTCTGGAATAGGATGTTCAAGTCCTTTTGTAATAAGATTGCTTGTATCTGGTGTTTTCATGTTGTTTTTCAGATTGTTGGAGGAATTGTTGCCTTGGCGCCTGCCCATCTCTTCCTTCAGATGCTCTCTAATGACTCTTCCCTCCTCTCTATCTTCTGCTACAGGATCAGTGCCCCTTGCTTGCCAGAAATCTCCCTGACTGCAGTTCTACCTTGATGCAGGAAGGCTATTAAAACAAAGGAACTCCCTCCTGCCCGGTTTCACTCACCGCCCTGTCCCAGCACCCATACAGCCTGGGCTGGGGGATTTTAAACACTGAAAAAGGGAGGGAGGGAGGGAGGGAAGGGGTTCCTGTCTGAAAGCCGGGATGGGATAGGAGGAGAGAGGGCTTGGCTGGGGGAAGCTGCCCCTTCTGAATGCCCAGGGAGATAAGGGTGTCGTGGAAATTGTGTGTTCCCTTGCCGGGCTTCTGTGGCGGGTCAAGAGCACACTTACCCCTCCATTATATCTTCTGGTACAGGATCAGTGCCTCTAGCTGGCCAGGAATCTCCCTGCCTGCAGTCCTACCTTGCTGCAGGCAGGCTATTAAAACAAAGGAACTCCTTCCTTGCTGGTTGCACTCCAGCTTGCCAGTATTTTATCAAATATTTTTTGCATCAAAATTCATGAGGGAGATTTGAGTCTAATTCTCTTTCTTGGTTGAATCTTTGTGTGCTTTTGGTATCAGGGTAACTGAACCCTATAAGAAGAGTTTGACAGTGTTTCTTCTGTTTCTATCATGTGGAACACTGAGGAGTATAGATATCTCTTCTTAGAAGTTCTGGTAGAATTCTGTGTTGCAGGGAGAGGCTGCTTGTTCATCTCGGCTGCCTGGCTTCCTTAGCCCCAAAATAACCACACAGAAATTGTATTAATTAAATCACTGCTTGGCCCATTAGGTCTATATTTTTATTGGCTAATTCCTACATCTTTATTTAACCCATTTCTACTAATCTGTGTTTTGCCACATGGCTGTGGCTTACCTGCAATATTCTAGCGAGCATCTGTCTCAGGCAGAGGATCCATGGCTTCTCTGACTTTGCCCTTCTTTCTCCCAGCATTCAGTTTGATTTTCCCTTCCTACCTAAGTTCTGCCCTAACAAAAGGCCAAGGAAGTTTTTTTCTTCATAAAACAATGAAAGCAACACATAAACAGAAGGACCTCCTACACCAACTCTGTTCTGAAACCATCCAGCCCTGGGCTTTTTTTAGTAGGAAGCCTTTTGATGACTACTTCTATTTCCTTGCAAGTTAGAGGTCTATTAAAATTGTTCATCTGGTTTTGATTTAACTTTGGCACGTGGTTTCTATCCAGAAAATTTTCTTTTTCTTTTATATTTTCCAATTTTGTGGAGTGCAGGTTTTTGTAGTATGACCTACAAAATTGTCTTTTTCTTTTACATTTTCAAATTTTGTGGAGTACAGGTTTTTGTAGTATGACCTAATGATTCTCTGGATTTCCTCAGTGTCTGTTTTTATGACCTCCTTTTTATTTCTGACTTTGTTAAATTGGATGTTCCCTTTCTTCATTTTGATTATTTTCTTTATGTAGGTACTAAGTGCTATAAACTTTCTTTTTAACACTGATTGCATAATGTCCCATAGGTTTGGGTACATTGTGCCTTCATTTTTGTTAAGTTCAAGGAAGTCTTTAATTTCCTTCTTTATTTCTTCCTTGACATGGGGGTGGTTCAGATGAGCACTGTTCAGTTTCCATGAGTTTGTAGGCTTTCTGCAATTAATGTTGTTGCTGAATTTTCACTTTTAACCATGGTGATCTGATAAGATACAGGAGGTTATTCTTTTTTTTTTGTTTCTTTTTCAGTTTGTTTTGTTACCAAGTATGTGATCCATTTTAGAATACATTCCATGAGGTGCTAAGAAGAATCTATATTCCTTTGTGTTTGAGTGAAATGTTCTGTAGATGCTGTTAAGTCCATTGGAGTCATGACATCTCTTAGTTTCCTTATATCATTGTTAAGTTTCTGTCTCATTAACCTGTCCATTGGAGAGATTGGGGTGGTGAAGTCTCCTACTACTAGTGTGTGGTATTTGATGTGTGATTTAAGCTTTAGTTATGTTTCTTTTACATATGTCGGTGCTCTTATATTGGGTAATAGATGTTCAGGGCTGAGACCACACCTTGATGTATTGCTCCTGTGATGAATAAAATGTGTCCTTCTATATCTCTTCTTATTGATTTTAGTTTTAAATCTATTTTGGTAGATATTAGGATATTTATACTCACTTGTTTCTTAGGTCCATTTGTTTGGAAAACTTTTTCCCAATTCTTTACTCTGAGGTAATGTCTGTCTTTGAGGTTGAGGTGTTTTACTTGTATACAAGATTGGAATGAATCTTGCTTTTGTATCCATGCTCTTAGCCTGTGTCATTTTATAGGTAAATTGAGTGTATTGATATTAAAAGATTTTAATGACTCGTGATTGTTAACTGTTATTATTTTCTAGTGGTAATGCTTGTGTGTTTCCTTTCCTTGAAGTTTGATGTTGTGAGGTTATTTGTTGCCTGTGCTATTGTATATAGAGTTAGTTACTTTGGGTTGAAGTTTTCCTTCTAGCACTTTCTGTAATACGAAATTTGTGGTTTAGTACTTTTTAAATCTGGTTTTGTCATGGAATATCTTGTTTTATCCATTGATGGTGATTGAAAACATTTCTGGGTATAGTAGTCTGGGCTTGCATCCATGGTCTCTTAGTGTCTGCAGCACATTTGCCAGGACCTTCTGGTATTCAGTGCTTTCATTGAGAAGATACATGTAATTCTCGTAGGTATTCCTTTATTTGTTACTTGGCCTTTTTCCTTTTCAGCTCTTAATATTCCTCCATTATTCTATATGTTTTGTGTTTGATTACTATGTAGAAGAATAATTCTTTTTTTCTTTTTTGATACAATCTATTTGGTGTTCTGTAAGCTTCTTGTACCTTCGTAGGAATATCCTTCTTTGAAAAAGTTTTCTCCTGTGATTTTGTTGAATATACTTTCTGTACTTTGAACTTTAGTTCTTCCCCTTTCTCTATCACTATTTTTCTTAGGTTTAGTTTTTTTCATGGTGTCTCAGACTTCCTAAATGTTTAGTATTAAGAATTTGTTAGATTTAATGCTTTCTTTGACCAGTAAAATCTATTTCCTCTACAGTATCTTCAACACCTGAGATTCTCAATTCCATCTATTATTTTCTGTCAGTTATGCTTGCCTCTGTAGTTCCTATTCATTTACCCAAATTTTTAATTTTAATATTTCCCTTGGATTGTATTTTCTTTATTGCCTTTAATTCAGTCTTCAAGATTAGAATGGTTTGAACTATTTGATTCAACTGTTAGATTGTTTTTTCCTGGTTTTCTTGGGTTTTTTTAGGGATTTATTGATTTCATTCATTTTTTTTGTTTTTTTTCCTCTATTTCTTTAAGAGAATTTTTTATCTCCTCTTTAAAGATCTCCCTAATCCTCATAAAGTTACATTTAATATTATTTTCTTTTGCTTCTTTTGGGTTAGGATGATCAAGTCTTCCTGTTGTATGACACCTGGGTTCCGATATCATCATGTTGCCTTTAGATTGTTGAATAAATTCTTCATTTATTCAACCAATAGGTATTGGTGCCTACCATCTCTTCTTGCAGTTTGTGCTAGTAAACAGTGTCTTTACCTCTTGGTTCATCTTTGCAGCTGCTGTCCTTGTCTTTGGGAAATGTTCTTTGTCTGCTCTGTACTGCTACTGTCTGGGTCTCAGGGAGGCACTGAGTTCTTCCTAGGCTCACTCTTTTGGTCCACTCTCTTTGTCTGCTCCCTTGGTTCTCTCCTTTGGGCCATTCTGTGCAGTCACAGCCTATGCTTCAGTTTCACTCTTGGTATTCTCTATGTAGTTGCAGCCTGTGCAGCAGAGGTCCTCTGAGTTCACGGAGGGACAAGAGGTTTTGGGGACAAAGTGAAACTTGTAGTTTACAGGATACATTCAGTGAGTTTGGGGTGGGGGATTGAAGCAGCCAAGCTACAGGAAGCTCACCTGCTGGCTGGCTAGAAAAGCTGAGGCAGATTGGGGAGGGGTCCTGGAGAGTGGGATGTTCAGCTGGGAGGTGATCACTCATCTCTTGGTCATCTCTGTGTATTACAGCCTGTGTTTCAAAGTTCCTCTGAGGTCATCGGGGATAGTAGGATTCAGAGGAATGACAAAGTGGAACTTGCAACTTGCAAAATGCAATCAATGGGGTGGGTGTTCAAGCAGCCTACCTGCAGGAGGTTTGCCTGCTGGCTGGCTAGAGAAGCTGAGGCAGATTGTAGAGGTGCCTGGAGGTTTGATCTGGTATGGAGGGCCTAGAGAGTGGGGTACCCCACTGGGTGGGTGATTCCTCACCTCTTGGTCCTCTATGTGTAGTTTAAGCCTATATTTCAGAGTTCTCCTGAGTCACAGGTGATAGGAAGGTTGCCGGGCAGAGTGGGACTTGTCTATTTTTAAGTTTTGTAATATGCATTCATCTTCTTATTCTACACTATATTACACAGAGGGCAAAATATGAAATGTAATTTCTTTATTTGATACTATACACAGCATAAATATCAGGCTAAAATGTTTTTTCTCATCTATAGAAGACTGATCTTTATTTAATATGCCATATAATTAATCAATTTATTTTGTGTACATGAATATATTTCAATTACATTTACATTTATTATTCCATTCAAAAATTTACACTTCCACCCCCTTCTTCCTCCCCCTCCCTCCTTAAGAGAGAGCAGGGAACCCTGCCCTATGGGAAGTTCAAGGCCCTCCCCTCTACATCCAGGCCTAGGAAGCTGTGCATCCAAATAGACTAGGGTCCCAAAAAGCCAGTACATGCAGTAGAACAAGTCCCAGTGTCTTTATCAATGGCTTCTCCGCCAGCCCCCATTGTCAGCTACATTCAGAGAGTCCAGTTTGATCACATGCTCGTTCAGTACCGGTCCAGCTGAATTTGGTGAGCTCCCATTAGAACAGGAACACTGCCTCAGTGTGTGGACCAACCCCTCACTGTCCTGACTTCCTTGCTTGTCTTCTCCCTCCTTCTGCTCTTCAACTGGACCTTGGGACCTAGGGAAATGCAAATCAAAACAACTTTGATATATCAACTTACACCTGTCAGAATGGCTAAAATCAAAAACACCAATGATAGCCTATGCTGGAGAGGATGTGGAGTAAGGGGAATATTCATCCATTGCTGGTAGGAATGAAAACTTGTGCAGCCACGTTGGAAATCAGTGTGGCGTTTCTCAGGAAATTGGGAATCAACCTACCTCAGGATCCTGCAATATCACTCTTGGGAATATACCAGTCAAGGAGGAGGGCCAGCTGGTTAGCTCTCTCTCTCTCTCTCTCTCTCTCTCTCTCTCTCTCTCTCTCTCTCTATCTGTCTCTCTCTCTGTCTGTCTCTCTCTCTCTTTCTCTCTGACCTAGCAGATTTTCACTCCAGCATCTGACTCCTGAGTTATTATAGGTAAATGAATGGTAGAGACTTAGTTAATAGCTGCATTTTTCAGCAGCTGCAGAATCTGTGCAGGTTGCACCCAAAGTCCTGCCAGGCATGGCCTGAGTGTCAGGGTACTGACTGAGTGGCCGTGGTACTGCAGATGGGAGTTAAAATATCAGTATATTCAGATGCAGGTACTAAGACAATGAAAAACAACATGCCATTTTATTTTATTTTCACTTTTTTTGATGAACAAAGCTTTGTTTATAAGTTTTTCTGTTCTTTATTCTAGAGATTACAATAGGTCAATGGTTAGTTTTTCCAGCTACTTTTGTTTGCCCATTTTTATTTGTCTTGTATTGGTTTTACTAATAAAAACAAGGAAAATGAACTTGCATATATTTGTTCACGTGGAGTATTCTGAGTATATTTAGATATATATTAGTTTCTGGGAGGGACTTTGCTGATTCCAAATGAAAAAATAAAATAGAGGTTACTTATTGCCAACTGCCTTTATATTGGCGATAAATGATAATCCTTTTCAATGATCACTAAATCATTCTATTGGAAATTGACAAAACTTCTATTCACATAAAATTAGAGTAACATTTCAAATTTTTACATTTGTCACATCCTGTCTGACTCCTTTTTGTCATTCCTACTGTTTTGTCTTCCTCACTTTTTCTTATATTGATTTTTGAATTTAGATTATTTTTCAGATTATTTATATATCCCTCATTTTAAACAACAAAGTCTGTGATCTTTGCGAGACTTTGTTGCTTTTAGTCATTCTGTTTCTAAACTCCAGCTGCACATCAGATTCGTGTGTATGTGTGTCTGGGCAGGTCATTATGTTGTAAAGTCTCATTTTTTTTCTTGAATAAAAGAATACTCCAGAAGATTATACTCAGCTAATAATTTTGAGAACCAATCAGGTGCTCAGAATTTGTGATATGGCACAAATATACATACTTAAAACTGAAAAATTTTACAACAGAGTGACAAAGAAAGAAAAGTGATGCTGTCAATTATTATTTGATATATTAAACTCACAAAATTCTTGGAGAAAACAGAAGTTACATCTGCTAATTATCCAAGACAAGCTTCTGCAATTCAGTTCTGAATTTTCAGCTTATAAACTTGCATGTCTCTCTGCTCATTGTTGTATTCTGACATAACAGCTTAGGCATTTAAAGTAACTCTGAAAAATGCTGTGGAAATCCCATATCTTACAAAATGGAATATACATATATGTGTGTGTGTGTGTGTATGTTTATACATATATGTATCTGTGTGTATGACTGTATACAATTGCATAAATGTATATATGTATATGAATTTCATCTCATATATGTTAAGGCATATATTGTATGTGTATGCCATACATTTGTGTATAAAATATGTATATGTGTGTGTGTGTGTATATAACATCAAAAAACATAAATTTAGAATGAGTGAAACTAACAGAAAATTTAATCACCCAAACGCACAAATCAACAACTCTTAACTTTAGTATGATTAGAGAAGTAGACTTTTTGTATATGTTTTATTCTAGTGAATTCAGTGTGGAAATTAAACTTTCTTTAAAAGGTGGCTAGGCCTGAACTGACCTTGTCCCATAACGACACTGATGAATATTTTACATATCACCATAGAACCTTCATCTGACAATGGATGGAGACAGAGACAGAGACCCACATTGGAGCACTGGACTTAACTCCCTAGGTCCAAATGAGGAGCAGAAGGAGGGAGAACATGAGCAGAGCAAGGAAATCAGGACCGCGAGGGGTGCGTCCACCCACTGAGACGGTGGGACTGATCTAATGGGAGCTCACCAAGACCAGCTGGACTGGGAGTGATGGAGTATGTTATCAAAATGGACACTGTGAACGTGACTGGCAATGAAGGCTGACTGAGAAGCCAAGGATAAAGGCAATGGGTTTTTATTCTACTGCATGGACTGACTTTGTGGGAGCCTGGTTTGTTTGGATGTTCACATTTATAGACTTGTATGGAGGGAGGAGGAACTTGGACTTCCCATGGGGCAGGGAACCCTGACTGCTCTTAAGACTAGAGAGGGAGGGGGAGGTGGGAAGGGGGGAGGTGGGGAGGGGGAAGGGGGGGAGGGGGAAGGGGGGAGGGGAAAGGAAAAGGGAGGTGGGGAAGAGGTGGAAATTTTTAATAAATTAATTAATTAATTAACCCCCGCCCAAGAAAAGATGGGTAGGAAGTGGCAACAACAAGGACAAGTTGTAAAACACACAAAACTGACAAAGAAAATACAATTTCTATGTTTGTGTCTGACGTCTGAGCTATAAGCAGTTAACAACTGCTGATATAGAGAGATCGGTTCCCCCAGGTATGACGTCCCTGATGGGTTATCCAAGAACAATTGTCAATCTTAGGAGCAAAACCAACAGTATTTGTGTTTATTAATTTATATCTATAAGACAAAATGAAGGTTAAGACGAGAAGGTGTTGAATGTAAGTTGGAAGTGTGGATATAGAAGGTGCAGGTGGGATACATTGAAAGTGGTTATAATGTAATTAGATTTGATGATGTGGGATTTCCCTCTGTATACAGTGAATGTGTTTTGTTACCATTGGTTAATGTAGAAGCTGCTTAGGCCTATGATAGTGCAGAATAGAGCAAGGAGGAAATTCTAAACAGAGGAGAAAAGGAGGCAGAGTCAGAGAGACACCATGTAGCTGCTGAAAGAGAAAGACATCTACCAGTAGGCAACATCTTGTGGTAAAATATAGAATAATAGAAATGGATTAATTTAAGATGTAAGAGTTAGGTAATAAGAATCCTAAGCTAATAGGCCAATTAGTGTTTTAATTAATATAGTTTCTGTGTGGTTATTTTGGGCCTGGTTGGCCAGGAAATGAACGAGCAGCCTCCGCTTACAATTTTAATTAAACTTTTAGAATATATAGTAAAAAATAAAACCTCTTTAAAAAATCAAAGTTGTAAACTAAGGGAGATAAAGTAAGATGGGAAGATATGGTTATAAATTTTCACAATCAGAATTGTGAAAATAGAAATATTAACAAAATGGACCTACAGATTCATCAAAATCTATATCAGAATCACAGTGACATTCTTATCAGAACTAGAAAAAGTTTAAAAGACTCCAGGTAGGTAAAGTATTGCAAAGCAGAAAGAGAAATGTTGAAATAGTCACATAAAATAATGACAAATTATAGTTGAATTGACATAAAATAGTTACAGAGTGGAACTAGTATAAAATGGATACATCAATGGTTGGTATAGAATGTATTATACAGTTATGTGAGTATAAAATAGATACATCAGTGGTTGGTATAGAATGTGTTATATAGTTATGTGAGTATAAATTTGTCCACCCAAGCATAGCTACCTGGTTTTGGGAAAGACATAAAAGATACACATTGGATTAAAGAAAACTTCTTCAATAAATGATTTCTGAGAAAAGTAAAATTCATACCCAGAGGATGAGACTTGATCCATCTCTCTCTGGATATAAGTCAATTCTCAATTCAACAAAAATCAATTTATATGAAATATGAAAGGAAAATACTAGAAAAAAAGGACAGTGAAAATTTCTAAGAATACAAAGATAAATATGGATTTCGACAAAGGACTCTATTGGAATGGAAAATAGCCCTGTGTGTTAATAATGGATTAGCAGGTATACATTAGACAGGAAATAATAGCTAGATTCTATAAACACCATACACAGACATCCTGGCATAAGCGTTACCAGAACATAGTCCACAGAATTAACTAAGCATGGCTCATAGAGGTTCAAAAAGACTGAAGTGACAACCAGGAAGTCTGTAAAGGTCTGACATATGTGTAATACATATGTTATTATTGTGCAGCTTGGCATTCTTGTGAAACTCCCAACATTGGTAGTGAGGAATCTCTGACTCTTTGACCTGTTCTTGGGACCTTTTTTTTATTACTGGGTTTTCATGTTCAACCCTGGTATCGGAGTTTGTATCTAGTCTTAATATAACTTTTATGTGTGTTAAGTTCATATGCCTGGGGACCTGTACTTTTCTAAAGGGAAATGGAAAAGAGGATCTGGGGGAGAAGGAAGGTGAGAAGGGAACTGGAGGACTAGAAAAACCAGAAGTTGCAACCAGGATATAATATATGAGAGACAAACAAATTTAAAAATTATGCCATTTTTTCTTATATGATATATCTCACCTCACTTTATACTAATCAATACTATTTACATAATTTCCTGGCTAGTCTAGGAGAAATTAAATGAAAATTAAATTGATATTTTGTGTGAAGATATTCCTTTTAATAACAGAAGAATGTTCTTTAGAGTGAAATATGGGCTAAAATTTTACTTTCTTTTGTGCTAAAAATAATAAACATTAATTTTAAACAATTTGAATTACTAACATAGCACATTACCATATAGCTGTGGATCAAGCATATAGGTACTGAAGATATGACATTTTCACCCAAAGTAAGAAACAATTGTTTAAAAGTTAGGAAATTATTTCAATTGATCCTAAAATAATTGCAAAGAAATTTTGTAAGTAAAACAAGCTGACATGATCATTCTTATCTATTAAATTTTTTACCTTCATAGTAAATTTGATTTGTCATCAATGTGTCAAGTGTTCTGACAAGGTGGCCTTCATTTCTTTCTTGAAGATTTATTTTACATTTAATTATTAGTATGTGTTTATGTGTATTGTGGTTGTAAAGCAGGTGCCCAAGGAGAACAGATAAAGGTATTTGATCTTCTTCATCTGGTGTTGTGACATGTTGTTAGCACCCCATGTACAAGAGCAGTATGTGTTCTTAACTGCTGAGAAATCTCTGCAACCACACCTTCATTTCTTAAGTGCTTTAATATTTGTGTCCATATTAGTTGCTAGCTAGTTGCTAAAATTTTAGTCACCAAAGGTCTCTCAAATTATATATATATATATATATATATATATATATATATAGAGAGAGAGAGAGAGAGAGAGAGAGAGAGAGAAGAGAGAAAAGAGAGAGAGAGAAAGAGAGAGAGAGAGAGAGAGAGAGAGAGAGAGAGAGAGATGACCTGCGGGTCCATATCCATATATGGCCATCTGACCTGGGAGAGACTTAACAATTTACAAGTAAAAATGTGTTTAAAGCAATTAGGAGTGTAAATAATTTCCTTTAAAAATCTTTACATTCTATTTCTCCAATATTTGCACACTAACTGCATGTTAATACTAAATCAGCACTGTCTAACCCTCAATCTACTTCACTCTGGAGAAATTTATCTTAGGTTCAGGTTTAATGGACTTAGGTATTGAAAGGTAAATATTTTCAAATGCATTCTATATTTTAAGCAACTTTTTCCTATATTAAAATTTAACCCATGTTTTTGAAATTAATTGGTATTTCCTTCAATTAAATCTTCAAATTTTACGTCATTCAGAAATAATAACCAAAGACAAATGGTTATTCATACATATATAAAGCTGAGGCCAAAGATTAAATAAAAGTTTGGGTGGATATTAAACAGGAAGCATTTACTAGTCACTTCAAGTGTGAGGTTTAATTAAGGATCATGTATGTCATGCTTTGTTAATCTGCTCTCACACTTAACTATGGACAAATTGCCTGTGATATGACTGAACTCCCATTTTATCTCCTATTTCTACATGAACTTCATTCAAAACGAATATGAAAAATAAAAGACATGTAAGTACAGTGTTTCAGAAGAGCTTAACTAGAAAAGTTGTTCTGGAACCTATGAATCATCTTGCATGAGTAGAAATTGGTCTTAGAAAATTTATTCAATTGAATCATTAAATATCTTTGTCCTAACTCTGTGTTAATATGAAAATATACTGATCAGTAGATTAATACTATTACAGTCATATATAATTAAAATTTAGTTTTAAACTAACTATAGTACCCAAATAATAATTTCATTAGTTTATCTTCTCATGTGTTACTATTATGATTAATTTTTTCTCATTTATCTAATAGGATAAACTAGTAATTAAGAAGATGCCTAGTTTATTCTCTCTAAAATAAGCTATGCTATTGATTAATTAGTATCAAAAATACAGCGAAGCATTTTGATTATCCTGTATAAGAGCATATGAGGATTCATGAGTACCTGCTATACAACAAAGACTTTATATATATGTGTGTGTGTGTGTGTGTGTGTGTGTTGTGTGTGTATACTGTTATATGTATATTCAATAATTCAAAGGTAATATTTTAGATACCTTCATTTTTAAGGCCATCTTATACATTATCAGGAAGTGGAAATGTGTCTAACGTGTCTGGGAACTAAGAGAGGTGTTCAGAGCAATCAAATGTATAGAGCAAACTGAGGAATGTGAATGTGGTAACTTCACAAGCACAGTGGTTGAGTAGTTAATAAACACCAAAACTTAAGACAGAATTGAAGACTCTTCTGCTGTAGTCGGATGGGGACTGGGATAGGAGTTCCAAGAGGCTTTTTTAAAATCAGAATTGCAGTCCAAAATATATCTTTCAGGATCCATCAGAGCTGAAGTTGGAGAAGATGACTTCTATGTAGCTGAGAGTGGCCCATGCCTGATACCAGAGATCTGTGTCCCTTACACTAGAATAAATGTTATCTAAGAACAAGTTCATAAGTCTGAACTGGTCATGCCTTCAATGCTTGGGAAATGGACACTTATGTCTATGCAGCAAGAAGAGACTGGATTGGGACATGGACACTTCTGTCTATGCAGCATGAAGAGATTCAGTTGGGAAATGAGCACTTCTGTCTTCGCAACATGAAAGAGTTAATGAGAATGTAGCAGAGCTTTGTCCATCCACAGAGAGGACACAATTGATCATTCATTAAGTTTTCTAAATAGTCATGTGGAAGTACTCACCTGAGAAAATGTCTAGGCCTGCATTATTGCCAAAGACACTGCAGAAACCCAAACTATGATTGACGTTTCTCCTGGTAGAAAAGATGGCTGTATGCTGAAGTATTTGTGTATATGTGCATAAATATTATATTAGAGTAATTATAGATATACTCAAAAATCAATTTAAACTTAAGATTTAAATTAAGACGATCAGATTTAACAGTGTTGTACTCTCATCAATACTCAATCTTAAGCCATTGCAACTATTTTTTCTCACTTTACTTAATTTATCCATGCTTCTATAACTATTAACTATAAAATTCCTCATTACAGATTTCACTTTTGTATAAGTTGCCTTTAACATTTTATTAAAGAAAATAAAAGAATCAATATAATATTCTATATTAAGACCATCTCCTATCATTTAAAGTGTTGCTACAAGAGAAAATATATTTCAGGTTCCTAAACACTAATACTTTACATGGCATTAAGGCATGAAGCTATGTAAAGCTCAAACTCATGTTCTTCATAGGGCGCCTGCTGTTTTTACTGTATGTTCTCATCATAGACTGTGCAGCTGTTTCTAAATGCTGAAAAAAGTGTTACAAGATTATACCTCCTCTGCTTAGTCTGAAAAGAAAAATGAACTTTCATATTAAACGTAGAAAACAAGATGCTTTAGCTTTAAACCTCTATGTAGTAACCGGGATTAGGGGTCATATCTCATCGGAAAGGAAAATAATACAGTTATGCATTGATCTGGAGGTTGGAATTGGGGGTAAAAGTGGTGGAAGAGATGAAAAAGAAGAGAGGAGGAATAAGGGGAGAAATAGCTAAAAGTAAGGACCATATGAGGGATAATATAGAAGCTTATATAGTAGAATCTTTAGAAAATATATGCATATACAAAGTCTATCTAAATGAAATCAACAAGCCATGAAGAGACAGATCCCCAGTTGGACATCTCATCACCAAATTAAGTTAATTACCAGTACTAGAGCTGGGTTACATCTAATAGAGCATTGCCCAAAGGTTTCCCATGGCAACCTGAAAACAACCCAGGATATTGCTGAGACTATAGGTTGCTCTGCAGAAACTGATCGCAAGGCTTTATTGCTAAAGACAACATCTACACAATTTGTTGTACTTGTAGAAGTCAAGTTGATGCCTACATTGAGCCTTCACCCCTACATTCTAGGGTTTTGGATACTGGAAGAAATTCTCGAAGCAAAACAGTTGCAAACAATTTTACTTACAATGGTGTCATGCCTGCAAGATATGCTAGCTTGATGCTGCCACAAACCTGGTGGAAGTAATCAACCAATATCTAATTTGACTGAAAACCCATTCTGCAATATGTAACATATAACTGATACTGTTTGCGTTCCCAAGATTTTGAGAACAGCCTAGGGACCTACGAGAAAATTAAATACTGCTATTCTAAAATTAAATTAAATTAAATCCAATAACAACCTTTAGCAATAAAATTATTCCTAATGACATTATGCTATATTCATAGATCAGTAGGTTGCTCTGCTCAGCCTTCATCAGGAAAGCTTCCTACTGAAGCAGTTTGGAAACACTGACACCCATGGGCAGACATTGTAAAAAGAATGATAGACCTTGGAATACTTAGCCCGAAATACAATGTCTTCATCACATTCCTCCTCTCAGAACTCAAGAAAACTCACAGATAAGAAGGCTGAAAAAAGAGTCAGAGGTGGTAGAGGACATTAGGAGAACAAGTTCATCTAAATCAACATGATCAAAGTTCATATGAACTAGCAGAGACTTGGGCATGTACAGAGAATCTGCATGGGTAGGCACCAAGGCTTCTAAGTACATTTTATGATTTTAGTTTAGTTTTTATTTATTAGATTTTCTTGTGCCTTCTCGAACTCCTTTCCTTCTGTTTTCTTTGTTCAGTTCCAATCTGATAGTTTTTGCTTTATTTTATTTTAAGATGGCTATGTTCTCCACTCATGTATCTAAGAGCCCTTAAGCTATTTGTCCTATGTCCTCTTCAGAACATTTCCCAAGAAAATATTTACAGAAGTAAACAGAACTGCCTGGAGCATGTGGCCTCAGAAGAAGACTTCTTGTTTCCTTCATAAGGTAAAAGTCTCTTTTTATAACTGAAAATTGAAGGGAAAGGTACTATGAAGTTAAATGACATCATAAGAACCTGAAAGCAAAGACTGTGACTGGGAGCCTCCTAAGTAAAAATACTAGAATGGCAAAGATATGCTCTGTCATTTACCCCTCCACAATGAACTCTCTGCTGTACACACCGCTATCAAGAACCAACCTGCTTATCTCAGGGTAAAGCTGTCACTATTCCCAGTCAGAATTCTGTAGATTTCCTAGCTCTCTGGGTCTGTATTCATGTCACATCTAGGAAGGCTTTCCAAAGAGAGGACTACTTTCTCCAGTTTGATGATGTAGCATTCTTAAGCTGATTCCATTGATACCTGTGCTTACATATTATGTATTCTTATTCTTCAGATATATCTACTGATTTTAAACAAAACAATCACAAAGCTGTTGACCAAGGAACTCACAAAGTCAACAAGATAGAAAATGCATACCAATTACATTTATAATACTTTTTAAATAGAGTATTTCCTTTGAAAGTTTATATAGTTGCACGGTGGTGAAAGACTATTTTTTTCTAAAGTGTCCGTGCATGATGGCACACAGTTTAATTATACATATCATTCAAGCTATGAGTCCTTGGATATTGATGTGAATGAGTTCTTTAAAAAGTATTCAGATTGACTCACTTCACCACTAAGTGATAATTGTTGACAAAGACTCTTGGTTTCTCCATGACATGTATGATTATTGAGATATACCTGTTATTTCTATTAGAAAAATTCATGAAGAAACTAAATAGGTTTAGTCGACAGAAATGGAATACTTTTATCTTCACTGTATAAACATAAGTCATGCACTTGGAAAGCATCAGAAATCGTTTCCATAATTTTGGCTCATAAGCACATAATAAATAATATTTTCCATATTGCTAACCTTCAGGTCCTTCAGAGTCACTTCCACATTTCCTGTGGCCCTGTAATAAAGACAAATAAATATTTTATTTTTATTCATAGATAGTACCTCTTTTGTGAATTATGTTTCTCGAGATAAGGAGTTTTACACTATTGTTTCTTCACTCATGTATGCATTAAGCTTGACCTAAGATTCCACAAGGTCACAATGACCTTGACAATTAACAATAAACCAGAAATATAAATTGTTGGTAAGTAATTTTCCAAACTATGTACTTGTTCATATCTACAGATAAAGAAATAGAAAGTCTTTCTAGTAATACCAGTTCATTTGAGGCTACTCAGACAAAATGTTGGAATACTTAGGATCAGCCTGACACCAATGAACATGTATAGAAGAGTGGTTTTATATATATTGTCTAAACCCAAGACTTCATATTTTCTAACTTTCTTATAGAGTGCTTGGAAATAGAGCCAATTGGTAGAACCATTGTAGATCTACAGAAAGATGAAGTGCGCACTGTGGAGGTTAAGAGGGAATGCGGGGTATTGGCGGGGGCCAACACTTTGAGCCAGCCCATGGTACCAATCACTTATGCTACTCTGGTGGGGACGGGGACAGGATACTCCACTGGGGTGCAGCAGGCAGTGATACCCGCCACATTTAGTAATCAGGTGAGACAGGCCAGATTTAAGTACGGTACAAACTGGATGAAGGACCCACCAAGTCCCCCATAGCTGAAGTGAGACAAAAACCCGGTGAGTCTATGCTAGACTTCATAGACCAGATCCAGCAGAGCATCCACTGAAAATTGCCACCAGAAGACCTCAGGTACCAATTTGTGCAGCTGTTAGTTTGGGAGGGTATGAACACAGACCACGGCATGGCCTGTGCAGGACTGAGGGAAGTGTTGTGGGAGTATCTTCTGCTGCCTCAGCCAATAGTCGCTGAAGCATGAGCCCACAGTGCAACGGGGAGCGCCTTCCGCTCCGTCAGCCAATAGCCGCTGAAATACCAGCCCACTGGGGCGTGGTATATTTCTCTTTTAAAAAGAGCCACAGATCCTGGATCAGGCCCTCTTGGTTCCGGTGCTTGGTCCCGGCTCCTGCTCCCGGCTCCTGCTCCAGCGACTAGGCTCCCTTCCTGACGGTTTATGATGTCTGTAAGTTTTACCCCCCAAAATAAATAACCCCTTAAAACATAACTGGTGTGGAATTGATTAGCCAATAATTGGCACCCAGCGTTTGATTTAAGAACCGCCCCACCCCCCCACCCCCAGATCGGCCTCCCAGGATACACAGGTCTGGACAGTCTCTGCCAGCTTACTTTGCCCTGTTCGGCATGGATTTTTAAATTTTTCCTTGCAACATGAGTCAAAGAGCTCACAGCGCAAGCTCCCTTTGAAGTTCCAGCAAGCTGTTTGAAACCCCTGCCATCCGCCATAACTGATTGGGAGTGCTGCAAGCTGCTTGACCCTTAATCCCAGCACAGGGACACGGGGCCCAAAGCACTAGGCCTCTTTAGCAACAGCGCAGTGACTGTGTCACGACCCTCTGCATCAGGTTGAACAGAGCAGCAGGGCCTTGTTTATTGCCTTGTTTATTGGCCACTAGAAGCTCTCTGACCTTTTGTGATCTGTGGATTTAACCTCTGGATTTGAGTGTATATATTCTAGAGTTTACTTCCTGAATCAACGCCACTGCCACGTGGATTCAGGTGCGCCCCACCTCCTACTGGCAGGCAATGGTCATTACAGGTAAGATTTTTCTTTTCGGATGAAAATAAATACATACAAACATACATAAAAGTACAATTTATTTTGATTGAAAATGTCAGAAAATATTACTATCCAAAAGTTCAATGGTTTTTTAAATTGCGCTATGGAGGATATTCTGAAGGATGTCTCAGATATTCCTCTTACTTTGTTATTCCTGGGATTTGCTGCTTTTCTGGTGTTTGGCTATTTTATAAGAAAGATACAGTCCTTACAGACTGAATCTACAATGCTGAGGGCAGAGATTAAAACCTTAAGAACAATTCAGACTGATACCAACCTCCTCAAAAAAGAGTTTGGAGATTTCAAGGAAGAAACTAGATCAGAGTTTGGAGATTTCAAGGAGGAGAATAGATCAGAGTTTAGAGTTTTCAAGCAGGAGACTAGATCAGAGTTTGGAGTTCTCAAGGAGGAGACTAGATCTTTGTCTGATATGACTCGGTCAACTGACCAAAATATCAAGAAGGTACAGTCTGATATTGCTTCTATAGAAGGGAGCTTTACTGCTCTGGAGGAGAGGACAACCAAAATGACTCGTAACCTCCAATCCATGACTGTAAGTGCTGAAACATTAGCTGAGAGGATTATAACCATTGAATGTGAAAATCAGGCTTTATCAAAAGGGTATGATAGACTAATTGACAGGATTTCCATACAAGAAGGCACAGTACATGCCATGAGGGTTATGTCCAAGGAGGATATGGTATTTCTAACGGACAAGCTCCACACCTTAGAATTATCAATGAAGGCGATTGTGTCCAAGGAGGAAATAGTGTCTCTGATGGACAAGCTCCATGCCTTAGAATCATTAATGAAGGCTTTGGAGCATAATACTGGACAGGAGATTCAGGACTTACAGAAGGCAATGGTGAGCAGATTTACTAAGATTGAGGAAATCATAGACTCTGATGAACAGGAGTAAAAGGTAGAAAGGCAACATTCACCTCAAAAAACTCTCAGTCTACATAGAGTTATATCTGCCTTTCCAGTAATAACATCAGAAAAGATAACCGGCTCCAAAAACCCTAAGGTCATTAAAGAACATACAGGGGAGCCTATACGTATGAATGATCTGAAAGAATTTAAACAAGCAATTGTGAATTGTGGACTACATTCATCCTCTGTTAGGGAGATGTTAAAATCCTGGGCTCTGAGCAACAGGGCCACCTCTCAAGATTGGAACCAGCTCACGTCAGCTGTCCTCGAGAACGGACCTTTATGGCATTTCAAATGCCTATTCAAACAAGAGGCCAGACTTTTACAACAACAAGAATCAGCAAAAGGAATTGAGATTTCTCTAGATCAAATTCTAGGGGAAGGACTTTACTCTGATACTCAGGAACAAGCTCTTTATTATGAAAACATTTTATCCATATGTGCTACAGCAGCTCTGAGGGCCTGGGACAGGGTTCAAGACTCAGGTCAGAGAGTAGAATCGTATGTCAGGGTCAAACAGGGTCAGAGAGAATCCTTTAGTGACTTTTTGCAACAACTAACTAAGGCTGTACAAATAGGGATACCTGATCCAGAAGCAAGAAATATAGTAATTGAGTCTTTGGCATATAAGAATGCCAATGTAGAATGCAAAAGGATCCTGGGGCCTTTAAAGCTCAGATCAGCGCCTTTGGATGAATGGGTTTTACATACAATGAATGTTGATACATTTGATTATGGCAATGAAACATGGGTGCAAGAAGCAATTTCCAAAGGTAAAAGGAGACATCAGATTACAAAATGCTTTCATTGTGGCAAAATGGGACACATGAAAAGGGACTGCAGACAATGGAATTCCAGGAATAATGCCTCTTCTAGGAATAACAGGAATAGGAGGACTCATCTTTCGGGTTTATGGAGGAGATGTGGAAAGGACAGGCATTGGACGAATGAGTGTAGGTCAACAAGAGATAAACAGGGCAACCCATTGCCATCGGGAAACTCAATAGGGGGCCTCTCGAAGGCCCCCATGGCAAATGTGGTCCAGTCATTTCCGATCACTGCAGAGAACATGCCTCTTCAGGGAAATTAGAATGCCCCATGCCTGCTGTTAAAAGCAATAATGGCCTGAAGGATGAGTTAAATGTGGTGAATGAATCAAGAAATCTAAGAGGACAAAGTAAACGAATATTCTGGCAGACTTCTATAAATGAACAAAGACCACAGCTAAGAGTGTGTGTAAATGGCAAACTTATTACTGGCTTACTGGACACAGGTGCGGATGTAAGTATCATTACTCCAGAGTCTTGGCATCCACATTGGCCTCTTCAGGAGGTAGATATTCAGTTCTTAGGAATTGGAACCCTATCTTGAGTAAGACAAAGCACGAGATGGGTTAATTGTATAGGTCCAGACAGACAAATAGGAAAACTAAGGCCATATGTAGCAAATATTGCAGTGAATTTATGGGGCTGTGACCTATTGCAGCAATGGAATACCCAAATTAACATTCCTGCTGCTTCCAGAGCCTATATTTCTGAGGACAATATTACAAGATATTATAGATGGCAGAAACCAGCCGTTAGAGCTATACAAGAACACACAACACAATTGATGGCCCTTCAGAGGTACCAACAGCCATGCCTCTACAATGGTTGACTGAGAAACCAATATGGACTAAACAGTGGCCTTTAGCTGAGGAAAAGTTACAGGCTTTAGAACAGCTGGTACAAGAGTAATTAGATGCTGGACATATAGAAGAATCTACCAGCCCTTGGAACTCTCCTGTCTTTGTTTTTAAGAAAAAATCTGGTAAATTGAGAATGGTGACAGATCTTAGAGCTATCAACAAGGTTATTCAACCTATGGGCCCTCTGCAATCTGGAATTCCTCTGCCCTCCCTGTTACCAAAGGGATGGCCTCTTATAGTTATTGATCTGAAAGATTGTTTCTTCACTATACCATTACAAGAAAAAGATAGAGAAAAGTTTGCCTTCACAGTGCCTACCTATAATAACTCTCAGCCTGCAAGGAGGTACCAGTGGACCGTCCTCCCACAGGGAATGTTGAACTCTCCCACCCTGTGCCAATATTTTGTAAGTCAACCATTGAAAATTATACGCAAACAATTTTCTAAGTCCATAATATACCACTATATGGATGATATCCTGATATCTGATCAAAACAAAGACACCTTAGAAAGGCTGTTTGAAGAAGTAAAAATAGTATTACCTAAATGGGGATTGCAAATTGCTCCTGAAAAAATTCAGAGAGGAGATTCTGTTAATTATTTAGGTTATAAAATAGGTTTACAAAGAATTAAGACTCAAAAGGCACAAATCAAGATAGACCGGTTACAAACTATTAATGAGTTTCAAAGATTATTAGGAGACATTTCCAGTTTACGACCAGCTGTTGGGATAACACCTGATCTAATAATTCATTTAAACAAAACCTTAGATGGTGACAAAGATTTGAATAGTCCCAGAGAGTTAACAGCTGAAGCAGAAAAGGAACTGATGATGGTTGAGGAAAAATTACAGGAGGCACATGTAGATAGGGTGGATCCAAATCTTAGTTGCATTCTAGTTATATTACCTTCCAGAATTTCTCCTACAGGAATTTTAATGCAGAGGGAAGATACTATTTTAGAATGGATCATTTTACCACACAAACCAAGTAAAAAATTAAAAACTTATGTGGAAAAAGTCTCTGAATTGATTATAAAAGGAAAATTGAGACTTCGTCAATTAGCAGGTATAGACCCAGCAGAAATTATAGTGCCTTTCACTGATGATGAGATAAAAAAGTTGTGGGAAGACAATGAACCATGGCAAAGAGCTTGTGCTAATTTTTTGGGAGAAATCAACAACAACTACCCAAAAAGCAAGAGGCTTAACTTCATGAAGAGAACTTCTTGGATCTTCCCTCGAATTGTCCGTGATGCTCCAATAACCGGAGGCCATACATTTTATACCAATGCTAATAAATCAGGGAAAGCAGGTTACAAATCAGAAGAATTGAGTAAAGTGGAACAAAGTCCTTATGATTCTGTCCAGAAGGCAGAATTATATGCCATCCTTATGGTGCTTAGGGATTTTAAAGAACCTCTTAGTATAATTACTGACTCACAATATGCAGAAAGAGTTATTTTGCATATTGAAACTGCTGAATTTATACCTGATGATACAGAACTGACCTCATTGTTTGTCCAGGTACAAGACATGATCAGAAACAGGCTCTGCCCTATGTATATAACGCATATCTGATCCCATACGGGTCTGCCAGGTCCTCTAGCACAAGGTAATGCAGATATTGATCAATTATTGATTGGTAGTGTGCTGGAGGCATCTGAATTTCATAAAAAACATCATGTCAATAGTAAAAGCTTGAAAAAAGACTTTTCTATTACATGGCAACAAGCTAAGGAGTTTGTAAAGAAATGCCCTACTTGCTCTTTTTATAACCAAACACCATTGCCTGCAGGGATTAATCCAAAGGGTATTAAAAGGAATGAAATTTGGCAGATGGATGTGTTTCACTTTCTAGAATTTGGCAAATTAAAATATGTACATCACACCATTGACACTTATTCAGGCTTTCAGTGGGCAACTGCTTTAAGCTCAGAAAAACTGACTCAGTAATCACACATTTATTAGAAGTTATGGCCATTATGGGTATACCTGTGCAAATAAAAACAGATAATGGTCCAGCTTATGTATCTAGGAAAATGAAACGATTTTTTGCTTATTATAATATTAAGCATGTTACAGGTATACCATACAATCCTACAGGTCAAGCAGTCATAGAAAGATCAAATCGTACTATAAAGAATATGCTAAACAAACAGAAAGAGATGAAAGATACCCCCAGAAATAGATTGCATAATGCTTTATTAACCTTGAATTTTCTTAATGTTAATGAGAAAGGAACAACAGCAGCAGAGAGGCATTGGATAATGGAAAAAACTTCTGAACTAAACCAACCTGTTTATTTCAAAGACGTGCTGACCTCTCAATGGAGGCCAGGAGATGTGCTACTTTGGGAGAGGGGTTTTGCTCTTGTTTCCACAGGAGAAGAAAAATTGTGGATACCATCAAAATTAATAAAGGTTTGATTTGAAGAGGAGAAACCTCTTGGAAAGGAGAAATGACAGCTCATCCACAATGATGATATTCATACAGTTGATAAGAAAAACATAAAGAATGGGGGCAGGGTTCTGTTCTTATCTCCACAGGAAAACACTGATTTTTGTAAAGTTCAAGGGACCTTGGATATCTGAATACTGACAGATGGAAAATAATGGCCCAATAGAAACTATCAAGAAAACTGAATAGGTTCTGCAAGTAAAAATATACTAAATCATATTTCTAAATTTATAGAGCTGGTTTTAGAGTTGGACTCTGGCTCAGTCCCTCTCTAATTCCAAGCCTGTTGTTAAAAGAAAAACCCAGAGTTTCTGGAGTTTCTGTCTCATGTCAAGAGCCATGACATGAAAGAAATATGAGTTTAGAAAACATTTTTACTTTTCTTCATATCTATCATACCTTTCATTAAGTATATCTATCATGTCTTTCATTGAATATATGTATGTCTGTATATGTCTATATGATTAATGTTTAAGTTTTCCACAATGAACAATAAGTTTTTCCTGCAGTGACATTTGAAGTTTCCAGGAAGAAGATGGGGCCCCATAACAACAACTCCACCTGGTTGAGATGATGTCATGATACTGATAGCGCTACTACAAGATCTGTTTTGGGTACCAGCTGCACAAGACGATTCCAACGTGGTTAGCTGAAATGATGCTCATCTTGTACAACATTCTGGCCAGACCTCCACAAAATACTCAGAGACTATTTGCAATTTTAATAGACATTGATCTTGAAATTTAACCATCATTTTACTTTCACAGGATCCCCCAGAAAGAACATTGCCCACATGACAGCTGGAAGTAATTCTAGAGAACGACGTCCCCTCTCCCAGTAAAGTTTGTCCTTGGGTTTAGGGACATCATTTAGGGGTTGGTTATAATTAGTATAGGGTTGAGGGTTGGTGGAGGAATTTTATAAGCGCAGGAATCCTTAAAAAAAAAGAGGGATAATTGGATTATGGGATAATAGCTTTGTACTTGTGAGTTATTGTTTTTGACAAATATATTGGTATTGATTCTTATATATTGATACAAAGTTAAATTATGTTGACTATTTTATGCATGCATGCTTCTATATTTGTTTAAAACAATTTTATGTATTGACATATATATATATATATATATATATAGTATTGATATATGTATATTTTACCATATTGCATTGTACACTTCTACCTCTGATTAAGATACTAATATATTGTCTATGTATTGATATATATATTTCCCATATTGCCATGTATACTTGCACATTGTTTATATTTGGAGGTCACATTGTCCTCATTTATTGCACAGTTGTTTATTATCTCAGTCTTTAAGTTAAATAGATATTGAGAATTATATAGAACAATAGTCATCTAAATTTGACATTTATAATTGGACTAATCAGGTTCTTTAGATATATAGAGATTATATTCAGTATAGATAGATAATCTCCAACCTCTTCAAAGAGCTGTAGAAAATGGCCTTTAATCTAACTCAGAGTTCTGTGGTAGTGAGACACAAATACTCCTGGCAACACCGATCTATTCCCGAGAGAATGTTGAGCACCAAAGACACTCCACCTGGAGCCTTTCTTCTTGGCAGAACTGGCCTTTGAGTAAAGAAATGCCCATACCTCAACTACTGACAGAGTTACAGAGTATCCGTAAATGGATAAAGCAGGACTGCCATATCCTGCCAAGACAGAGTGAGATAGTTTTGAAAAGTTCCTCGCCTTTGAAAATGGTATGTCAGTTACGTTAGGCCTTAGCCAAAGTTGGTTGCTTCAACGCTGCAAACGTGACTTTGGGTGTTTGCCCAGGTAGCCAGTTGTCTCTGTGATTTGTTACATGTTCTGGAAGTTTGATTGCACTTCCTAATTACTCAGGTAACATTATTTCCCTTCTCAGATCTTTGATGGGATTGAAGATTATATAAACGTAGTTACTTTCCTTTCATGACTTGGCCAAGTTTTTTATTATACAAGACTTTAGCTAGTTAGAATAGGATATTTGTACTTATTGTATATCATTGTGTAGGTTTGTACTTACTGTATATAATTTCGTAGTAGGCTTAGAACTCTCTTACTTAAACAAAAGGGGGAGGTGTTGTGGGAGTATCTTCTGCTGCCTCAGCCAATAGTCGCTGAAGCATGAGCCCACAGTGCAATGGGGAGCGCCTTCCACTCCGTCAGCCAATAGCCGCTGAAATACCAGCCCACTGGGGCGTGGTATATTTCTCTTTTAAAAAGAACCACAGATCCTGGATCAGGCCCTCTTGATTCCGGCCCTTGGTCCCAGCTCCTGCTCCCGGCTCCTGCTCCAGCAACTAGGCTCCCTTCCTGACGGTTTATGATGTCTGTAAGTTTTACCCCCAAAAATAAATAACCGCTTAAAACATAACTGGTGTGGGATTGATTCGCCGATAGGGAAGGATGTAGATAAACAACAGCATCAATCTCAATCGCGGACCCTGGCACTACAAGCCCAGACATCAGTGATGACTGAGGATATTACCCAGGAATTAGTGGCCCAAGGTCAAGGAACTTCAAAGCCTTTGGGGAGAGGGACCTGTTTCAAATGTGGACAGGAGGGGCATTTTAACAGAGAATGCCAACAACACTCTCCCATCAGCTGGCCACAGAAATCGAAGTCACCCCATTACCCCCCACCCTAGATGCAGAAAGGGGTATCATTGGAATAAGGACTGTCTGTCCAAATTTGATATAGAGGGAAAGTCTTTAGCCTAGAGGAAGGGCGTCCTCCATCCCCATCAACTCAAGGAGGAACTAACTCCAAAGGGAGGACAAGAGTGCCCCAAATCAGGGTGACCAGGCTAACTAGTCTGCGCTCTGGTGGAGGGACTCCATTCTGAAATGAGTGTCTTCATAGGTGATAAGAGGTTTCATTGTCAGCTCTGCGATGGTGGCACATGCCTTTAATCCCAGCACTCAGGAGACAGAAGCAGGCAGATCTCTGTGAGTTCGAGGCCAGCCTGGTCTATAAGAGCTAGTTCCAGGACAGGCTCCAAAGCTACAGAGAAACCCTGTCTCAAAACAAACAAACAAACAACAACAAAAAGATAAAAACGAAGCAAAACAAACAAACAAAAAAACAACAGAAAAAAGAGGTTTCACTGTTTAATTGACACAGGGGAAGATAGAATAGTGCTCCAAGAGGAAAAGGTACTTCATGATTGGGAGCTTGTGGCTGGACCCTCAATATTGGCTGTGGGAGGCAACTCCCAATCCAAGGTTGCCTTCATGAGGTAGACTAGCCCACATGGGGAGCAAGGAAAGATACATCCCCTGGTGGCCAAAATTCTCACACCAACCTCTTGGGACAGAACAAGCTGGGACAAATGGACGCTGTGGTCACCACAGACCACTGGGCCTCTCATGAGGACATTTCAGATGAGAAGGAAGCACAAAGGCGGGGATAACCAATTGGGAGGTTGGCAGGATGTGGGAGATCTGCTTGTATCAACGGGGATATGACCAGCGACTGCTCTTTTCTAACCGGAGGTCTATTCAGCCAATACAGGACCCATAGTTGATAGGGCCCCTACAACCAAAATTTCCCACCACTACCCCTGCACAGGGGCTACCTTTTCCCTCTCCCCTCCTGGGGCAGGGGCTCCTTATTCTGTACCTGTGCCTTTGGAGAAGAAGGACTTAATTTTATTCACTATGCATTTAACTTTTCAGGCGCTAAATCAGACACGATCAGATTTTACTGACTCCAGCTGGCTATGCTTGCTGCACACACCTCCTTTGACGAGGTCTTAGGTATTAGAGGGGAATACCTTGTTAAGGACTCCCCAAATGAATGCAGATGAGTGGATCCAGATGAGACTCACCCAGCCGGACTAACTTTCCCATTGGATGTGACAAACATGACTTGTGTCTTGGCTAAAGGTGCATCGGAAGGAAACCAATTGGGGAGAATGTCATGTCTTTAACGAAACCCAGGACAAATGGTTGGTGCCTAAAGAATGTGGCACTTTTTGGCTTTGCTGTCAAACCGCACTGAGTTAATGCTACAAAGGACTGATGCTTGCACTATGGTAAAACGGTTTCTCCATGTATTATATCATTCAGATGAAGAGATAATGAGGGAATTGTAATACCCGGCAACCATCTTTGGAAGTCCCCTCCTCCTGGGAGTTGCCTTTGTCTAGACTCCACCTCCGGAAAAGTCCTCCAAGCGCTGACTCCTTCCCAGGGAGGGTCAAGACCACTTCCACAGTCTATTTAGGCTGCTGCCCAGAAAAGGAATGCATGATTTCTGATTTCCCGTGGTCTTCCCTCTCTCCCTCTCTCTTCCCCTCGCCATGCTCTCCCAGCCACCTGCGAGCACTGCATTAAACGTGGGCACCTTTTATTTGGTTTAATTTTGTCTAATTGGAATTATTTGCTTCAGTAGAGAGGCTCATTTTAAGATTATTCCTAACAGAAACCACTGTCGGTCCTGGTTGTAACCACCCTTTTAGGGCTGGTGGCCACAGGGGCTAGTTTAGGAGCAGCTTCCACAGCACTCCAACAAAGAATTCCGGGTACAAATAGATTCCAACCTAGATAGGGTAGAAATTTCCCTTAGATATTTACAAAAGTTGCTAGATTCCCTAGTGCAAGTCTTATTACAAAACAAGCAAGGAGGAGGATTATGTTAAGCACTTGGGGAAGAATGATGATTTTATGCTGACCACTCTGGTATAGTCACACAAAATCTCTATGAGATCAGAAAAGGAATTGAGGATACAAAAAAGGATTTAAGTACTAGTTGGTATAAACAATGGTTTGACTTGTTCCCCTGGTTCACAATGCTAATTTCAACAGTACTGGGACTGCTCATAATAGTTATCCTGATTTGTCCTTTTGGGTCCTGCATATTCAATAGGTTAGTTAGACTCTTAAGGGCTAAAACTCAGGAGATCCGGCTCATGCATGACTCAATCCCCCTCTGTTCTGGGTGAACCTAAATAAAAGCGTGCCAAAGGGAGTGAATCTCATAAAAAGGTGCCCCTGGGCCAGAACCTCAAAAATTAAAAAAAAAAAGAGGGAAGTCTGTAGGCACATGGATAGCTAAGATAGCACGGAATGAAAGTCGGAGGGGAGGACCCTGAGTTATTTACACCAAGACCGGATTGAACAACAGAACTAGGCAAAATGTTGTCAGCATGTGAACAGCTCGTGGACAATAGAGTAAATAGGGTTCCTTAGAGCATGATAGGGTGACCTTTAAAACGACTGGCTGTCCCCTTTTTCACGCCCCTGCGCCCACCACACCCCGCTCTGTGATTTTTTTGCTTTAAAAGATGTCTACTGTGCAAAAAACAAATGAGTTCTTGCTTCACTGACTTGACTTCCTGCTGTCTGTGTCTGATGGTCTCCAGGACAGAGGGAGACTGGGGAATGGGCAAGCATTGCACTTATCTTTCCTTGGACTCAGTTCATCCTCATCCAGGTGGCCTAAGACCCAGCAATAATATACCCCAACTCACTCTTGCAATCTGAGTATACTACTAGTCCAATGGGTAATTACAACTCCATGATAACACACATGATCCTGGATATAGTCAGTGGTTTAAAAAGGTATGAGTCCTAAGGTGGGATTTGTAAACAGGAGAGAATAATAGACGTAGGAAGGAAATTAAAGAAAGTAAGATCTGCTGCAATCAAATTGTATTTTATACATGCATGAAAAAGGAAGATATGCACACCTGGGTATTGATGTTCCTAAATGTCAAGGGTAATTAAATAAAAACCCTATTTCCACCTGTGATATTCAGTTTTATGAGTTACTGGTCAGAAAGATTCCAGAGGCCGTAGACAGAGTATAAGTTCTCACCCTTCCTCTTTGTTACTGCCATAGCTAGTTGATAAAATCTTATTGCTTAGAAGAGATCTCCTGAGTAAAGTGGGAGCATGGGGATCTTGGGAGGGGGTTGAAGGGGAGGAGAGTGGCAGGGAGGGGAGCAGAGAAAAATGGTAGAGCTCAATAAAAATCAATTTAAAAAAAAGTCATGGACCAAAGTTGACAGAAATAAACTCTTAAAAAAATCTTATTGCTTCTGACAACACACACCTTAGTTATAAAGTATAGAATAAATTGATTTCAAGCTAAATTGGAAACCATCTCCCTGCTGACAAGCTTTCACAAAACTGGCACCAGAGGTGCTATTATAGTCCACTTGGGGAGAAAAATTATCAAGCATATTACCCATCTGTGAACACCTTGAACTATAATACCAAGCCTCTAAACAAGATGTTCCCCCTAGGATAATAGTAGTAGGACTGTTATGGAGGTAACCAATTGATCAGTTTTTTCATTTAGGCCTCCAAATTTTGTTATGGTGGCATACTGTCTTCTATATACTTGTTTCTAGCTGTAAACAAATACTACTGCTTGCCTTAACGCTACAAACTTTTCTTGCATAGAATTGTTGTGAATGCAGAAGCATATGGCTACTGAGGGTCCTGATAATAAATTATAATTGAACACTTAGCCATAAGGAGGACATTTATCACCTTTGTTAAGTCTCAGGGATCATCTTGGAAAAGGAAGTGGAATGAAATTCAGAGCAAAAAGAAAAGGAGAAATATTTTGAACTGCTATCTCCTGAACATTACCCAGTCAACATAATCATGAACTTATAGGGATTGTTGTAGTCCACAATGGGACGACATAAGACTGCCTTTAAAAACAGTCAAACATGAATAGGGAACTGGCTAGGAGGGACTGCTAGCCATTTCTGCTAAACCATTGAGTAAAGATTAATTCTGTGACAGGAGCAGTAATTGTCTTCAGTTTAATTCATCCCGAGAAGCTCACCACGCACTGATCAATAATGCGTTACAAACCCATGATCACACAAACAATCTTGGTTAAATTTCTCAATGTTTAAAAGTAGGATTGAAGAGATGGCACCATGATTATGAATATTTATTCCTTTTTCAGTTCAGTTAACTGTATCTATATCCAGTAGCTCACAACTGCCTATAACTTCAACTTCAGGATATCTGCCACACTCTTCTATACTTCATAGGTCCCTACACATATGTGAACACTAACACACAACAAACACACATGAAAATAAATCCTAGAAAAATTATATATAATCCAAAAGATGTGCAATATTTATTAGCAAAAACTGAAATAACATATATTAAACACATTTAAAAGCTAGAATAATTATTTGATTCTTAACAAAGAAAGCAATGACTCTATCACTTTTTTTACAAATGTTTTTTTCAAGCAATCTTTTCTCATTTTACAATCAATTCTAGTTCCCACTCCTTCCTCTCCTACTCCCTGAACTTTCCACACCCCACCCCGATCTTCCTCTGAGAGAGTGAGGCTTCCCATGGGGAGTCAAAAGTCTAGCACATCACTTTGAAGCAGGGCCAAGGCCCTCCTCACTGTAACTGGGCTGAGCAAGGTATCCCTCTGACGAGAATAACTCCAGAAAGCCAGTTCAAATGCTAAATCCTAGTCCCATAGACTGCCCCAGCCATATAAACGTCACTCATATTCAGAGGGCCTAGCTTTTAATATTAGAAAACTATTGCACGGGATGGTGGTAAAGCACTGTTTCTTATTATTTAATGATGAGTTTGATAAGGAATCCAAATAAATGAATTCACAAAGATTCTTTTTCGAAGAAATTTAATTTGATCTTAATTACTTGAGTATATTGCTCTGAAGGAAACCAACAAATACCTATTCTTATATTATTCTGAACTGCTAACAAGTAAATCTTACAAGGCTTTAGTAGTTACATAAAAAAATCATTTGAAATCATAATGCCCAAATGGCAAATAATTGGAGTTGTTTAAACCACTACACATGCTTTAGTTTATTTTAATTAATTTTTCCCAGAACTGAAACCTATTAGTACTTTCAATATATTTTACTAGCCTTGATAAATGAAGAATTCTTGGGATTTGGGATATAATTTATTGACTCCTTCATTTATTTGTACTGAAGGAAGCAGTAGACAGTTTCTATAAGCAAATTAATTTACCACCAAGCCAGTTCTATACAGATGGATCTTTGTAAGTTGTCCCTTCTTATCTTTGGAGACAATGTCAGACAGGCAATGTCCTATGCTTCTCTGTAGAAAGACCATGATAGCTTGAATTTCTCTTTAAAACTCAAGTCAGATTCTAAGGTTCCTGTTTATGCGAGGTATGTTTCAGAGATTGTATGATCCATTTTGTGTTTCAATAGGAAACACAATAATGACTTCCTTTGTCACTAGCACATGAGCTAAATGCTATAGCTCAGATTTTGTCTGGTCAAGTAGGAGTTCTGGGCCCGACTTTTGAAATACAACTTCCATTAATGATGCCCTTGATATGTTCATATATTTTATGAATCATACTCTTTCTGTTGTAAACTTTTTCATGTCTAGATAATTTTGAATAAATTATTTTCAATCCAACAACACAGTTTCACTTAATGAGAAAGTTGTTAGAATGTTGCAGTAAACTTGTATGTGTTCTGTATCTACTCTAAGCTTTTTTGGAGTTCAATTTATGAGATAAACTAACATAAGTAACAAAAGGAGTTTCCAAAAAGCAAGCAACAAGTTGGCTCCCTGGATCATTTAGCTGTTTACTGTGGCATGAAAAGAACAATATGCCTTGCAGATAGAATTAATACTCAAAACGGAATGCTAAACAATTGGAAATGTTTCAGCTTCCATCAGTAGAAGAGAATGAAAAGGAGTACATAAAACAGGAAATCAAGGGTATGACTGCATGAAAGCAGAAGGAATTGATAGAATTGATAATAAGTACGACAGAAAATGACTATGAAGACATTTCAGAACTGTTTGCATCTTCTGGCACAACCTCAGAGCTCTAGATGAACAATCTGAGAAAGGTAAAATATCACTTTTTACTTGATGGACTTGTTTATTGGGGTCACTTCTATTATCTGATTCTAACATTATGGAACCATATTTCTAACCACTCTCCTATACTTCAAGATTTGGTTGGAGTCACTGACAAAGAGATAATGTGTCACAGAGCTCAGGTGTATCCATGTCGAATTAATTCCAAAAATCCGCGGCATGCAAAAATCTATGGAAGAATGGCAGCCATAGTGTAGGTCTCAAATCATATATAAATAACTCTTTCTTATTCAGGACAAAACCCCTATCCATAGACCCAAGTGGAGTAAACCCAAAGAAAAATTGGGCACAGAGGTAATTTCCAGAGACGTTCTCTTGGAAATTACCTCCCAGCTAAATGACAAGTAAAAGTATAAGAGTTGTTCCATCACAGATGTCCTCACACTGAATAGTTAGTGGACTCTGGGCATGAGGTCACTACCCAAACACAGAACTGCAAAGATATGACAAGTCAAAACACAAGAGGCATGGGCTAAAGCATTTTGTAGTAGTGAAGTCAGATACGAGGGATTCAAGTATTGCCAGACTCTTACTAATCCTCTACAATTAAGACAGTGTGTTTTCTTATGTGTTTATTTTGTTTTATTTTTCTTTTGTGGTGAATTTTAGATTTACTGGGAGCTATTATATTCTTGCCTATTCCTCCTTCATCTCTCCCTCCTCCTCTTCTTTCTTCTCTTTTCTGTCTTTTTCAAGATTGTGTGTTCTAAGTGAGTCCCACGCTGTCACAAAAGGAGATAGCTTGTTTTGCTCTTACAGAATCTTAACCTTGATGGGAGATTTGTCTTAAGGTAATCATGCTTTCAGTCCCAATGATACTCTTCATTTTTATTGTGGCTTTGGAATACCTTTAGTGTGGGTGAGCCAAAGCACTAAGAATTATATCCCTTTGATTTTGAATTGTTTCCACAATAATATTGAAATGTATTTTAATTGGATCATTAATCTAAGCACAAAATTTTTATTTTATAAACATTTTATAAGTCATTTTACATTATATTTTAAATTAAATTTGTCTATATGCAAAACAAAGTTTCATAATAGAGAGTCTTAAAGTTGTAAGCAGTATTGAGAAATTTTCAAATTTTGAGTAGTTTGTATTATGATTTTTAGGATAGGAATGATCAGTTCATTTTCCATATGGCTTTTATAATCCTTAAACAGTTACTTTTAAACATACTTTGCTATTTTTTTCCCTTGGAGTCATGAAAAGTTGAAATGTTCAGATCCATTTTCAACAGGAATATTCATCAAATGTATCAGGTTGTTATATTCTGCAGTGTTTATATGTCACTATTGTATTGGGACATGTCTATCCAATGAGTGGGTATGGAAATCCTTCTTTCTCTTAAACTCTGAAAAGACATTTGATGTAGGAGGGTCTTCTTTCTATGTGTTGCTTTCATTGATTAAATAAAGAGACTGCCTTGGCCTTTTGATAGGACAGCAGCTTAGATAGGTGGAGTAGACCAAATAGAATTCTGGGTAGAACGCAGTGTGGCAGACGCCATGGCTCTCTGACCCGAGATGGACATAGGTTAGAATCTTTCTGGTAAGCCACAACATCATGGAAAACACAGACTATTAGAAATGGGTTGAATCAAGATGTGAGAGTTAGCCAATAAGAGGCTAGAACTATGGGCCAGGCAGTGTTAAATTAATACAATTTGTGTGTTTCTATTTTGGGGTATAAGCTAGCCAGGGAACCAGGAGCAAGGTAGCGGCAAGCAGCCCACCACTGCTTTTACAACAGACATTTTATAAGAATTAATGTTATCTTTCTTTTTTTTTAGCAAAAAGATAACAGAGAGCAAGAATATTGTTTGTTTTGTGTTTTCAAGACATGTTTCTCTGTGTAGCTTTGGACTGATCCTGTTCTGGAATTCACTCTATAGACCAGGTTGACCTCAAACACACAGAGGTTCACCTGCCTCTGCCTCCCAAGTGCTGGGATTAAAAGTGTGCTCCACCACGGACCAGCAAGAATAGGAAATTTTAGCCTATATATTGTAACACTAATGTAAAAATTTTTCTGATTATTAGTCTGATTAGATTTTCTCCCCCACTTCCTCCCTCATCTCTTTCTCTCTCGTTCTCTCTCTCTCTCTCTCTCTCTCTCTCTCTCTGTGTGTGTGTGTGTGTATGTGTGTTTGTGTCTGCAAACACATTGACACAGACTATCTCACTGAATATGGTGCTCACTTTATCAACTAAAATGGATGTCCAGAGAACTCAGAGATCAATATCATGGTAGTCTCTGCACTGGGGTTGCAGGCTGCTCCCATGCCAGTTTTTGGCATGAGTGTTGGGTATCTGAATTCAGGTTCTCTTGCTTGATGGTAAGCACTTTGCTGAGTGAACCATCTTTCCAGTCTAGGTTTTCTATTTATTTGTGATTTAGTAATAGTGAAATAAATGTTTTTAGACATGGTCAATATTTCTAGATGATATGAATTGTTGGTATATAATTGTTCATGTTTTTTTATATTTCTGGGATATTTGCTCCGTATTTCCTTTTTAATTTCTGATTTTAATTAGTTTTATAAATGTTTATGTACATCTTTTTCAATTTTGAGAATCTATTCAAATCATCTATTAATTTTGTTAAGGCTTCGTACTTTTTGTGTCTACTTTATTGCTTTCTACTGATTCATACTGCTATTTCCTCTTATTATATTATATTTGATTTGTTCTTTATCTCCTTGATGCTTTAGCAGTAAATTTTGTTTGCTTTTTCAATAGTTTTTTTCTAAACTTCTTTTGGGTACTTTTAGCTATAAACTGAGTTTTTAGAGTAGTTTTTGCTATATCATACACATTTTTAAACTCTTGTGTTTTAGTATTAGTATTTGTTTGACTTAAACTATGATGAATTTCCATGTCAATTGCTTCATTAAGCTGTTAGTGATTCCACAGCATACTATTCACTTTCAGTATATTTATGAATTTCCAAAATTATTTGAGTTATGTATATAAACATTCACATTGCACCCTGATTTAAATATTAATGTGTTGGTGAATTTCCAAAAGAACTTGTGTTATTTACCTAGATTTTCACACTACAGTATTACTTTAATACTCTTGATATTTTAAGTGTAAGATTTGGCCTAACATGTAAACAAAGGGTTTTATCTGTAGTTAGGAAAGATGTATGCGCTACTCTTGTTAAGTAGCTTTCGCTGCTTGTCCCTGATATGTGTAGTTGGTTTCCCACATCATTGTAATTCAGTGTTTCCATATAAAATCTGTCTTAATGGCTATTTCATCCCAGCTTTCACCCAGGAAACCCTTCTCTTCTTCCTCCCTTCCTCGGGGCCATAAAGTTCCCCAGCTCAGCCTGTTTTGGCACCGGGATTGGGTGGTGAGTGCAATCGGGCAGGAGGGAGTTCCTTTGATTCAATAGCCTGTCTGAAGCAAGGTAGGCTTTTTGTCAGTGAGATTCCTGGCCAGCAAGGGACACTCATCTTGAAGCAGAAGATCCATCAAGGGCGAGGTCCCTGGCCAACAAGGGAGCCTGACCCTGTACCAGAAGAGCCATTGTAAAGCATTTGAAGGAAGAGATGGGCAGGCACCAAGGCAAGAATTCTGCCAACAATATGAAAAACAACACAAAAACACCAGATCCCAGCCATCTTACAACAGAAGGACTTGAAAACCCTAATCCAGAAGAATTGGGAAAAAGTTCCATTATGAAAACAATAGAGTCCCTTAAAGAGGGTATGAATAACTCAGTTAAAGAATTGGAGGAGAAATATAACTAAAAGTTTAAAGAAATGAGTAAAGCCATAAATGCTACCCTGGAAAACAAAGAAAAAAATTAAACAATTTCATTATTGTTTAATAAGGTAATGAAAACAGTTCAAGAATTGAAAACTGAAATGGACGCAATGAAGAAAACACAATCCAAGGGCCAGCTGGATATGGAAAATCTAGGTAAATGAGCAGAGACTACAGAAACAAGCATAACCAATAGAATACAAGAGATAGAAGAATGAATCTAAGATTCTGAAGACACCATAGAGAAAATAAACGCTCTGATCAAAGAAAACAGCAAATCCAAAAAATTCTCATTACAAAACATTCAAGCAATCTGGGACAAATAAAAAGACCAAACCTAAGAATAATAGGGGTAGAAGAAGTAGAAGAATTGCAGATCAAAGGCCCAGAAAATATATTCAACAAAATTTTAGAAGAAAACTTTCCCAACCTAAAGAACAATATTCCTATGATGGTTCAAGAAGGATACAGAACACTGAATAGACTGGATCAAAAAAAAAATCACCACGTCAAAAAATAATCAAAACACAAAACATAAAGATTAAAGAAAGAATAATAAGAGCTGCAAACAAAAAAGGTCAAATAACTTATAAAGATAAACCTATCAGACTCACACCAGACTTCTCTAGGGAAATTATGAAAGAGAGAAGGTCTTAGATAGAGGTACTGCAGAAACTAGGAGACCATGGATGCAAGTCCAGACTACTCTACCGAACCAAGCTGTCATTCACTATCAATGGAGAAAACAAAATATTTCAGGAAAAAAAAACAAATTTAAACAATATGTAGACACAAATCCAGCCTTCCAGAAAGTAATAGAAGGAAAATCACAACCCAAGGAATCCAACATTTCCAATACTGCCTACAATAACTCAGACATCTAGTGACCCTTCACAAACGCAACTCAAAGAAAGGAAACGCACAAACTCTACTACCCAAAAAAATAAAAATAAAAAAATAAATGAAGTCAACAACCACTGGTCATTAATATCACTTAATATCTATGGACTCAATTCACCTATAAAAAGGCACAGACTAAGAGACTGATTATGAAAACAGGATCCAACATTTTGCTGTTTACAAGAAACACACCTCACCCACAAAGATAGACATCTACTCAGAGTAAAGAGTTGGGAAAAGGTTTTTCAATTAAATGGACCTAAGAAACAAGCATTTATGGCCAGTCTAATTTCTAACAAAATTATCTTCAAAATAAAATCAATCAGAAGAGATGGACATTTCACACTCATAACAGGAACAATTCATCAGGAGGAAGTCTCAATCCTGAATACCTATTCCCCTAATACAAAGGCACCCATTATGTAAAAGAAACACTTCTAGAACTCAAGGCAGTCATCAAACCACACACACTAATAGTAGGAGACTTCAACACACCTCTCTCACCAATGGACATGTCAATCAGACTGAAACCTAAAAGAGAAATAAGAAAATTAATAGAGGTAATGAATCAAATGTACTTAACAGACATCTATAGAACATTCCACCCAAACAGGAAAGAATAAACCTTCTTCTCTGCAGCTCATAGAACCGTCTCGAAAATTGACCACATACTCAGTAACAAAGCAAACTTCCACAGAAACAAAAAAAAACATTAGTAACCACCTGTGTCTTGTCAGATCACCAAGGATTAAAGTTAGAATTCAACAACAATGCTACCCCCAGAAAGCTTACAAAATTATGGAAGTTGAACAGTCAACTACTGAATCACCCCTGGGTCAAGGAAGAAATAAAAAAAGAAATTAAGCTTCCTTGAATTTAATGAAAATAAAGGCACAACATACTCAAACCTATGGGACACTATGAAAGCAGTGCTAACAGGAAAGTTCATAGCACTAAGTGCCCAATTAAAGATAACGGATGCTCAAAATCGACTTCAAACTAAAATCAATCAGAAGAAATGGAGATGGACATTTCATACTCATAACTGGAACAATTCATCAGGAGGAAGTCTCAATCCTGAATATCTATGCTCCTAATATAAAGGCACCCACATATGTAAAAGAAACTCTTCTAGAACTCAAGGCGGTCATCAAACCACACACACTAATAGTAGGAGACTTCAACACTCCTCTCTCACCAATGGACAGGTCAATCAGACAGAAACCAAACAGAGAATTGAGAGACCTATTGGAGGTATTGAATCAAATGGACTTAACAGACATCTATAGAACACTCCACCCAAATAGGAAAGAATATACCTTTTTCTCTGCAGCTCATGGAACCTTCTCGAAAATTGACCACATACTCGGTAACAAAGCAAACTTCCACAGATACAGAAAAATATTAGTAACTACCTGTGTCTTGTCAGATCACCATGGACTAAAATTAGAATTGAACAACAATGCTCCCCCCAGGAAGCCAACAAACTCATGGAAACTGAACAGTCAACTACTAAATCACCCCTGGGTCAAGGAAGAAATAAAGAAAGAAATTAATCTCTTCCTTGAATTTAATGAAAACAAAGACACAACATACTCAAACCTATGGGACAAAGTGAAAACAGTTCTAAGAGGAAAGTTCATAGCACTAAGTGCCCAATTAAAGAAAGCGGAGAAAGCACACATTGGAGACTTAACAGCACACTTGAAAGATCTAGAAAAAAAAGAAGCTGATTCACCCAGGAGGTCTAGAAGACTGGAAATAATCAAACTGAGGGCTGAAATCAACAAAATAGAAACAGAGAAAACAATCCAAAGAATCAATGAATCAAAAAGCTGGTTCTTGGAGAAAATCAACAAGATTGACAAACCCCTATCCAAACTAATCAAACGGCAGAGAGAGAACATGCAAATTAATAAGATCAGAAATGAAAAGGGGGACATAACCACAGACACAGAGGAAATTCAGAGAATCATTAGATCTTACTATGAAAGTTTATATGCCACAAAGTTGGAAAATGTAAAAGAAATGGACATTTTTTTTAGATAAATACCATATACCAAAGTTGAACCAAGAACAGGTGAACAATCTAAATAGACCTGTTAGTCGTGAAGCGTTAGAAGCTGTTATCAAAAATCTCCCTACCAAAAAAAGCCCAGGACCAGATGGTTTCAATGCAGAATTCTACCAGAACTTCCAGGAAGAGCTAATACCTATACTCCTTAACGTATTCCACAATATAGAAACAGAAGAGTCACTGCCTAACTCCTTTTATGAAGCTACAGTTACCCTAATACCAAAACCACACAAAGACACAACCAAGAAAGAGAATTACAGGCCAATCTCACTCATGAACATCGACGCGAAAATTCTCAATAAAATACTGGCAAACCGAATCCAAGAGCACATTAGAAAAAATTATCCATTATGATCAAGTCGGCTTCATTCCAGAGATGCAAGGCTGGTTCAACATACGCAAATCTATCAATGTAATCCATCATATAAATAAACTGAAAGAAAAAAACCATATGATCATCTCACTAGATGCTGAAAAAGCATTTGACAAATTCATCACCCATTTAAGATAAAGGTGTTGGAGAGACTGGGGATACAAGGATCATACCTAAATATAATAAAAGCAATATACAGCAAGCCGACAGCTAACATCAAACTGAATGGAGAGAAACTCAAAGCCTTTCCACTAAAATCAGGAACGCGACAAGGCTGTCCACTCTCTCCATACCTCTTCAATATAGTGCTTGAAGTTCTAGCAATAGCAATAAGACAACATAAGGGGATCACAGGGATTTGAATTGGAAAGGATGAAGTTAAACTTTCGTTATTTGCTGACGATATGATAGTGTACATAAGTGACCCCAAAAACTGTACCAAAGAACTCCTACAGCTGATAAACACCTTTAGTAACGTGGCAGGATACAAGATCAACTCCAAAAAATCAGTGGCCCTCCTATACACAAAGGATAAAGAAGCAGAGAGGGAAATCAGAGAAGCATCACCTTTCATGATAGCCACAAATAGCATAAAATATCTTGGGGTTACTCTAACCAAGGAAGTGAAAGACCTATTTGACAAGAACTTTAAGTCTTTGAAGAAAGAAATTGAGGAGGATACCAGAAAATGGAAAGACCTCCCCTGCTCTTGGATTGGGAGAATCAACATAGTAAAAATGGCAATTCTACCAAAAGCAATCTCTAGATTCAATGCAATCCCCATCAAAATCCCATCAAACTTCTTCACAGACCTTGAGAGAACAATAATCAAGTTTATATGGCAAAACAAAAAACCCAGGATAGCCAAAACAATCTTATACAATAAAGGAACTTCTGGAGGCATTACCATCCCTGACTTCAAACTCTATTATAGAGCTACAGTATTGAAAACAGCTTGGTATTGGCATAAGAACAGAGATGTCAACCTATGGAATCGAATAGAAGACCCAGATATTAACCCACAAACTTATGAACACCTAATTTTCGACAAGGGAGCTAAAGGTATACAATGGAAGAAGGAAAGCATCTTTAACAAATGGTGCTGGCATAACTGGATGTCAACCTGTAAAAAAATGAAAGTAGATCCATATCTATCACCATGCACAAAAATCAAGTCCAAATGGATTAAAGACATCAACATTAATCCGTCCACTTTGAACCTGATAGAAGAGAAAGTGGGAAGTAGTCTACAAGATTTAGGCACAGGAGGCCTCTTCCTAAGTAGGACCCCAGCAGCACAGACAATAAGAGAAACAATGAATAAATGGGATCTACTGAAACTGGGAAGCTTCTGTAAAGCAAAGGACACTGTCAGTAGGACAAAAAGGCTGCCTTCTGACTGGGAGAAGATCTTCACCAACCCCTCATCAGACAAAGGTCTTATCTCCAAAATATACAAAGAACTCAAGAAACTAGGCACTAAAACTCTAATTAACCCAATTAAAAAATGGGGTACTGAACTTAACAGAGAATTCACAACAGATGAACTTCGAATGGCTAAAAAGCACTTAAGGTCATGCTCAACCTCCTTAGCGATCAGGGAAATGCAAATCAAAACCACTTTGAGATACCATCTTACACCTGTCAGAATAGCTAAACTCAAAAACACCAATGATAGCCTATGCTGGAGAGGATGTGGGGTGAGGTGAACACTCATCCATTGTTGGTGGGAATGCAAACTCGTGCAGCCACTGTGGAAATCAGTGTGGCGGTTTCTCAGGAAACTGGGAGTCAACCTCCCTCAGGACCCAGCAATACCACTCTTGGGAATATACCCTAAAGATTCCCTAACATACTACAAAAGCATTTGTTCTATTATGTTCATAGCTGCACTATTTGTAATAGCCAGAACATGGAAACAACCTAGGTGCCTCTCAATAGAAGAATGGTTAAAAAAGGTGTGGAACATATATACATTAGAGTTTTACTCGGCGGTAAAAAACAATGACATCTTGAATTTTGCATGCAAATGGATGGAAATAGAAAACGCTTTACTGAGTGAGGTAAGCCAGACCCAAAAAGAGGAACACGGTATGTATTCACTCATAAGTGGATTCTAACCATAATTAAAGGTCTTTGAGCCTATTATTCGTGATCCTAGAGAAGCTAGATAAGAAGATGAACCTGATGAAGATTATTTAGCTGTCCACCAGGGGGTAGGAAGTAGAAGGGAGTCCCAGGTGACCTTGGGTGCATGGGGGGGTGGGAGGGTCGATGGAGGGGGAGAGGGCTGGAGAGAAGGGAGTGGGGGAGGAACGGGGAAAGCTTGGCGGCCGGGGATGGGGGGGGAGGGAGGAAGGATGAATATGGGATCAGGGAACAATATATTTCAACTAAGGGAGCCATTTTAGGGTTTGCAGGAGACTTGATTATATATGGGATCCCAGGTCCAAGGAGAAATCCCCCAGATTGCTCTCTGGACAGAGGAGAGGGTGCCTGAATCGGCCGTGGCCCATGACCATACTGATGTATATTTTGCTTATCACCATAGATCCTTCGTCTGGTGAAGGACGGCTATGAAGTCGGAGGCCCACATTGGAGCACCGGATTGAGCCCCCCGAGGTCCGGAGGGGGAGCGGAAGGAGGAGGAACATGAAGGACGAAATCAGTACTGCGAGGGATGCTATCACCCACTGATACAAGGGAACGGATCTGATGAGACTTTACCAGGGCCAGTTGGACTGGGACTGAACGAGGACGTGATCTAACCAGATTCTCGGAATTTGGCCGGATTCTCTGAATGTGGCTGGCCCGAAGTCTTTCTGAAAAGCCATTGACTATGACACTGGGACCTGTTTCCTCTGCATATGCTGGATTTTGGGGATCCAGTCTGTTTGGACGCTCGCCTTCCTGGACCTGGAGGGAGGGGGAGGGAGCTGGAGCTTCCCACAGGGCAGGAAACCCTGACTGCCCTGGGGGACGGAGGGGAAGGAGGGGGGAAGTGGGGGGAGTGAGAGGGTGTTGGGAGGGGGGGGCGGAAATGGAAACTTTTATAATTTAATAAAATTTACTAAAAAAAAAACCAAAAAAACAACAACAACAACAAAAAAAAGATAACGGAGAAAGTACACATTGGAGAATTAATAGCACACCTGAAAGCTCTCGAGAAAAAAAGAAGCAGACTCACCCAGGAGGAGTAGAAGACTGGAAATAATCAGACTGAGGGCTGAAATCAACAAAATAAAAACACAAAAAACAATCCAAATAGTCAATGAACAAAAAGCTGGTTCGTGGAGAAAATCAACAAGATTGACAAACAACTAATCAAATGGCAGAGAGAGAACAGGCAAATTAATAAGACCAGAAATGAAAAGGGGAACATAACAACAGACACAGAGGAAATTCAGAGAATCATTAGAGCTTACTGCAAAAGCCTGTATGCCACAAAAATTGAAAAATGTAAAAGAAATGGACATTCTTTTAGAAAAGTACCATATACCAAAGTTGAACCAAGACCAGGTGAACAATCTAAATAGACCTGTTAGTCATGAAGAATTAGAAGCTGTTATCAAAAACCTACCTACCAAAAAAATCACAGGACTAGATGGCTTTAATGCAGAATTCTACCAGAACTTCCAGGAAGAGCTAATACCTATACGCCTTAATGTATTTCACAATATAGAAACAGAAGAGTCATTGCCAACTTCTTTTTATGAAGCTACAGTTACCCTGATACACAAAGACACAACCAAGAAAGAGAATTACAGTCCAATCTCACTCATTAACATCGACTCAAAAATTCTCAATAAAATACTGGCAAACCGAATCCAAGAACACATTACAAAAATTATTCATTATGATCAAGTAGGCTTCATCCTAGAGATGCAGGGCTGGTACAACATACACAAATATATCAATGTAATCCATCATATAAATAAACTGAGGAGAAAAATCCTTATGATCATTTCATTAGATGCTGAAAAATCATTTGACAAAATTCAACACCCCTTTATGAAAAAGGTGTTGGAGAGATTAGGGATACAAGAATCATACCTAAATAAAATATAACCTATTTACATCAAGCCGACAGCTAACATCAGATTAAATGGAAAGAAACTCAAAGTCATTCCACTAAAATCAGGAACATGACAAGACTGTCCACTCTCTACATATCTCTTCAATATAGTGCTTGAAGTTCTAGCAACAGCAATAAGACAACATATGGGGATCAAGGGGATTCGAATTGGAAAGGAAAAATTTAAACTTTTGTTATTTGCAGATGATAGGATCGTGTACATAAGCGACCCCAAAAACTCTACCAAAGAACTACTACAGCTGATAAACACCTTTAGTAATGTGGCAGGATACAAGATCAACTCCAAATAATCAGTTGCCCTCCTATACAGAAAGGATAAAGAAGTAGAGAGGGAAATCAGATAAACTTTACCTTTCACGATAGCCACAAATAGCATAAAATATCGCGGGATAACTCTAACCAAGGAAGTGAGAGACCTATTTGACAAGAACTTTAAATCTTTGAAGAAAGAAAATGAGGAGGATACCAGAAAATGGAAAGATCTTCCTTGCTCTTGGATTGGGAGAATCAACATAGTAAAAATGGCAATTCTACCAAAAACAATCTATAGATTCAAAGCAATCCCCATCAAAATCCCATCAAAATTCTTCATGGACTTTGAGAGAACAATAATAAACTTGTGTAGCCACTTTGGAAGTCAGTGTGGTGGTTTCTAAGGAAACTGGGAGTAAACCTACCTCAGGACCCAGCAATTCCACTCTTGGGAATATACCCAAGAGATGCCCTAACATACTACAAAAGCATTTGTTCAACTATGTCCATAGCAGCACTATTTGTAATAGTCAGAACTTGGAAACAACCTAGGTATCCCTCAATAGAAGAATGGTTAAAGAAGATGTGGAACATATACACATTAGAGTTTACTCAGTGGTAAAAATCAATGACATCTTGAATTTTTCATGCAAATGGATGGAAATAGAAAACGCTTTACTGAGTGAGGTAACCCAGACCCAAAAAGAGCAATATGGTATGTACTCACTCATAAGTGGTTTCTAGCCCTAATTAAAGGACTTTGAGTCTATAATTCGTTATCCCAGTGAAGCTAAATAAGAAGGTAAACCTAAAGAAAATTCATATAGTTATCCTTCAGGATATTGGAAGTAGACAAGATTGCCAAGCAAACTTGGGGGCACAGCAGGTCTGGGGTGGGGGTTGGGAGTGGATGTAAAGGGAGTTTGGTAGAGAGAAGGTGAGAAGGGGAGGATTCGGGATAGTTTGGCGGAATGGGATGGGTGGGATGGAGGAAGGATGGATATGGAATCCAGGACAAGGTTAAGTTAGCAGAGCAGAGGACAAGGTTAAGCTCAGGGTAAAAAATTCCTTTATGTTTTGGTAGCTGAGGTAGTGATGTATCAAGATCAAGGAAAGGTGGAAAGCCTTAGGGTGTTTAGGTCATGGTAATTTGGGGACATGGCATGCTTCTGACCTGTTTGAAGTGACTCTAAGTCCACTTACTGGAACTTGCAAGAATTTTTTGAGTTTGTGGAAGCATAGGTTTTAGACACATTAGCATTTCACTGTTTATAATCTCGGTTGAAATTTACCTTGTATAACCAGTAGTATATTCTTGCCAGAAAATACTGTGATAGATGTTTTCTCGCACAATGAAAAGTATCTTTGAGATCTATGGTTATCTTGTGGCTATGATGATAGTGGTATACTGTGGTGTTTAATACGTTGTTGGAGTTGTATTAATAGCTTATTAGAACATTATTGATTAAGAACATCATTGTTAGGACAATGAACTCTTGGAGTTCTAATATAACAGCCACATAATGAAAGAGAAAATTCTGGAACCTGCTTCATTCTTTTAAACATCTTACATTGTAGCCTTTGTCATCACTTAAGCTTTATATCCTCAGGCCTTCATAACTGGCTTTTATACACATTAAGTCGCTATCCAGTACTGAAGCAGTCTTAGATTCTCACATGTTTAGCCTTGTATTTTAATGAACCTTTTATTTAAACAGAGGAATAGGAAAATGTTATACCGAAATCTGTTTTGTGAATTTATCTCCTTTTGAGTCTGGTAACAAGGTAAATCATTTCTAAACTTAGCCTTGGTTCCTGCTGTTAAACTGGCAAAGATATCAGTTGTCAGACTTCATCAGAGATCTTGAGAAGGATAAATTTTACCTGAATTAAAGATTAAAAATGACAGAGACTTACTTGATTGGCTACCTAGACTCCTACCCCTGGGGCCTCTATGGTCATTGAGGATAAGTCTTATTGCAGCATTCATCTTGCAGCTGGCAGAGGTAAGTCTGCGAGACTCTAAAATATCCCACAGGCATCTGTAGAGTAAAGACTCATGAGAGGACCAGCTGTCCTTTTGCCTTAAGCAATATGATGCAGTTGATCCCAGCTTTCCATCGTCAGCAGTCTGAAGAGGATCTTAACAGTGGTTGAGGTGAAAAGCAGTTTTGCTCAGTAGCTAGTGTTTTCCCTTGTGAGTCAAGTTCTGGGAAGAGGTTCTTCTGTTCCCATGCATCTTCTTTGGAGTAAATCGGGGTGGTGCCAGAAGCTGGCCTGTCTCTCTATTTAAAAACAAGCCTTTTTAATTAAACATTCTAAATGCCATATTCCCCTGATCTCTGAGCATTTGAGGGCTGTCTAACCTCTGAGCCTTTGAGGCTGTCTAGTGGTTATATCTGAGTTAAGACTACAATGATATTAGTATAGGATCTGCCTGGGAAGTTGGATCCAAGCAGAGATGTTATGTAAAAATATTTTACCCAGGGTCCTCCAGCTTGACTGTAGTTGATTTTAACTTAACAGGTCACAGTTATGCTTGTCAAAGACAAAAAAGTAAAGAAAATTCCCTTTTGCAACAAAAGTTTAACACTAAAAACTGACAATAGTGAAGATCTTATGAATAACTTAAAGGAAGGGCTGGGTGCTTAAAATCTTTAAGTTAGCTTTTGTTAAGTTGATAAAGATCTTTATACCCTTAAATTTTTATCAGTTTATAGAATATAAATTAAAAGTAGTGTTAAATCACAATACAGCTTTTTGTACCCTATCTAACCATACATTTTATCATTATCTAAAAGTACATACCAATTTAAAATATTTGAGACTTGTTTCTTTTAGCCCACAAGGAGATACAATGCACAAAGTTCATAGAACTATCTGAAGCATTTTCAACAATAATTATATGAACATATATGCACAATTCAATTTAAGTTGCATACACACATACAAAGTTAAAGTTAACTTATATTTACATACAAAGTTAAATCAAAAGTCACATACACACACACACATATTAAAAAGATCTTGAGTAAACTAAGAAACGAAAATCCAGTTTGTGCAGAGTGAGACAAAGCTTGTTTCTCCATCTCTGACTCCCATCTTGCAGACCCAACTGCTGGTATTGAAGAAAAGGCAAAGCAGATTTGATACAGGTGGGAGAGAGCAGATCTGTTATAGGTAAGTAGGGTCCCTGCGTAAAATGAACAACTCAGTGCGCCCTGCCAAGGCATATCATCGTGCAAACATGCCAAATGCAACAGGGTCAGTGTAAGAGGAATTCTTAAAAACATGGTGTAAAGGCAGCTGATGACGGGTGTGACATAACTGCTCTGGCTATGACGTCAGGCTTCAGTATGTGCTGCTTGGTTACGGGTAAAACCACACAAGTTTGCAGCTTATTCATGCCCCAGTTGCCACCCAGGGCTGAGTGGCACAGATGCAGCTAGTCACCTGGACACCCTTAGTAAGATGATAGTTAAATATCTATTTTAACCTGAAATAAAATGGTATGGCCACTTGGTCACCCTTAGGAAAGATAGTGGTTAGGTCATCTCTTCTGGCCTTGGTAAGATGGCACCAACTCACGTGTTGTAAGATACTGACAGACATCGTGTTTCTTAGAGTGGTTGTACAAGTTTTAAACAGACGTAATTCAAAAGACAGACATACAGGACGTTCAAAAACACATGTGTGACCACACAATTCATACATTCTTTTATAAATATGAAGCAGACATATTTACATTCTGAGTATATGCTGCCAGCGCACAGGTGGGTGGGAAAGAGGGACCCACCCAATTGGGCAGCAGTGGCAGCAGCACTGCCGAGCAGAAAAGAAAGACCCACCACCTCAATCTGAGTGGCATGGTGGCAGCAGCAACATAGACGGGAAACAGAAGGGTGAGACATTTTGAAGAGGAGCGTGAGAAGTCTAGCAAAACAACATTCCCAGGCGGAGGGAGGATCCCTTCCTCAGACACGCCTAGCCATGGTGGGAGGCAGTCGGAGGCCACTGTAGCAGGTGGAAGAGAGAGTTTTAGCATGACTAGATTACAGTTCAAGAGCAAGAAGCAGTCAGAGAAACAGAGAGAAAGGGAGAAAGAAACAGAGGTCAGATTTCCCACTACGGATCACTAGCGGAATGCAGGGTGCCAATAAACAGGGATATGGTCTTGCAGAACTTTAATGAGAAGTTTCATTGAGATTAAGGGAATGGGGGAAGGAAAGGGATTGAGAGAGAAAGAGAAAGAGAGAGGGAGAGAGACAGAGAGATGCAAAGAGAGAGGGAAGATGAAGAAGAGAGAGAAGTAGGTGGAATTCCGCTGTTTAAAGCTACAAAATACTGCCTGCCCTACATGCAGCCATGATACAGGGCTTCTGTCAGGTCCTCCAGGGCAGGGCCAGGTTTGTCTAGATGTTAACACCTGTTCCTGCTGCTACTTCACCTCTGGGATCCTTTTATCATCTTGTCCCTACAACACAAGTAAGCACACACTGCTCTAACTGCTGAGAGTAAGTATTACAGAGTAGGTGGCATAGGATGCACAGCAGCATCTTCCCATGCAACATTTATCTCATACTGCTAACTGGAAGACTAAAACGGTTGCTATTGGTGCCGCATAGACTAGAAAGACTTGAAAGTAGTAGAACTAATGCTAACAGTTTCTGAGAAAAGCAACATCAGCTGATTGCAGCTTCCCTTCCTGTAAGTTTCCTATACTCTCTTTCTCTAGAGAAAGCAAGTGCTAGACGGGAGGTGGTGGCCCACTCTGTTAATCCCAGCACTAGGGAGGCATAGGTAGATGGATCTCTGTGAGCTTGAGGCCAGCCTCTTCTGTAAGAAGTAGTTCCAGGAGAGGCACCAAAGCTACAGAGAAACTCTGTCTCAAAAATAAAACCGAAAACAAAACAACAAACAAATAATAAAACAGAACTACTCTAGTATCCCATTCTTCCATGACTCAAAGACATTTTGTGTGAAAACGCATTAGTTTCAGTCAGAAAAGCTATCCATGATAATGAGAGTCAAATTCAACATTACTTAAGTATCTGACACTCGAAGACATATCTTTAGGGTAGTGCTTCTTAGGGCATTAAAATACAATAGGAAACAATTTACCTAAAAGAAATGCAAATATCAATACTGGAGGTTAAGGATTTTTGAAACAGAAGACAACATGACTCCTCCAAAGTTTCAGTACATGATAGTGACTCCAAGTTAGTGGACTCGAGAAAAGATCAGATAAAAGTTTAAAGAAATGATTTTTAAAAGTAAGTAAATTACAGGGAGACAAGGAAAATAATTTTCAAATGGTACAGTTTAAATGAATACCATCAAGAAAGCAAATGGCAAAAAATGCTGGCAAAGTATGAGCGAAAGAGAGACCACTATCCAGTGCTAGATAGAAAACTAACATTATCATTGTAGAAATCAGGATCCCAGCAAGACACACAAGCTCACAGCACTCTGTGTCCTCCAACAGACCAACTTCCTCATCTAAGTTCTGTGTTGGGTTTATTTTCTTCTTGTTTTTCAATATAGCAATGTGCCCATGCTATATTGATATATTCATAGCAAGAAGTTCATGAAAAGATGAATGGATGAAAATGTGGTGTGCAAATATATATATATATATATATATATATATATATATATATATATATATAATGGAATTTTATTCTAATATAAAGAAAAATAAAATAAAATTTATGGGAAACTGGGCAGAATTGGAAAAATAATGTAATATTGGTTACAACATTAATTTGAAAAATTCTATGTGTAGTATTATGCAAGTTAACTAAGATTCTGAAACTTTCAGATTAATGCCTTATGTTCTCTCTCTCTCTCCCTCACTCTCTTTCTCTCTGTCTCTCTCACTACCTCTCTCTAATACACAAACCTAACATTTGTAAAAATGCATATCCTAGAAGGATAAAAAAATTTTCATTTTTACTATTTAAAAATTGATATATTTTAGTATATAGTCTTATAGTTTTATTGTTCTTAATTATTCATTATTTAAATATTCTTTTCTCAGTTTTTAGTTCTTTTTTGCTTAACTTCTAGAAAATTATTATTATATTTTGTTCTCAGTACATATATGTTCATTTTGTACTTCAAATATATCTGCTGTAGTTAAATCCTATTCCAGAAGGAAGTATCAATGTGTGTGTGTGTGTGTGTGTTTGCACTGAATGTGCATTTATTTAATCTTGCTATTCATGTTGAGTATCTTTATGTAGCTCAGGCAGAGATTTAATTACAAAATTCACTTACCTGTTCCAATTCTCTGAGTTCTGGTATGATAGACCTTTGCATCAGAACTGAATGGTGTGACCGATAAGGAAGCAGTACAATTTTTTCAAATTTTTGAGATAAGCGAATAAGATATGTATTTAGTTATCTAGTTTTCTTTTCAATATATGGAACATGATTTAAGAATCATTTGGAATTTGTTTTGATGAGTTTTGTCAATATTTTTTCAGTGCATTCTCAGTTCATGCTTTATTGTTAAAAGTATATCCTTACAGGTTTCAGTTTCACACCCTCATAATAGTTCCATTCCCAAGCAGTCAAATTCCTTCAAAACTCCTAAATATGCATAGATTAAGAGACTGATGTTTGTATTGCTACAAACATTCAATGAAGCTGTTTTAACATCATTTCACACACTGCTAGTTCAGTGGAGAATACAGGAGAGACAGTTACAAAAGCATTGGTGCTTAAAGGACAGGAAACATAATTCTCAAGTAGATTATCTTAAACTTTTCCAATATAGGGACAGGTGAATTTAAGGTTAGTGCCTGGACTAGTACCATTATTTAGATGACAGAATACTTACCTGATCCTTGGGTGGAGAGTCAGTGCTTGGAATCTGACCCCAGATCACAGAGTTTCTTGAAAGCTGCATGCCAAACACAAAAGCATATTTTAATTTAGGATAAAGCACATTGCTATCAAAAGTAATAAAATGTTTTGAAAATAATAAGCAAACATAACTACATTCTGACTTTAAAGGCATTTAAAACTCTGAGTTCTACTAAATACATGACTTTTTTATGTGTGATTTGATTTAATTGACTTTAGTGACCTTTTAGGAAGAGAGTTTTAGAAGTCATTGACCATAAATCTTTATTTGCTGGCAGATATGACAGTAGGTGACAAAGAAAATTCCTTTCTGGGATACACCTCAATTCTGTATTTTGCTGAAAGAAAACATCACAATGACAACTCTAATTCAGTTTTGAAAGATCAAAATTACCATTCCAGTTGAAATTTATACCCAAGTTCCTCAGAAAAAGTTAAAATCAATTTGAAACTACTTTTCCATCATATAACATGTAAATTGGATTGAACCCAGTGAAATAGTTTTATCTGAATTCCATTTAGTTTTTCAGATTTTGTAAGTTCTACCCATTATTTGTTAAAACTATTTTTTACTTGTCTCATTTCAAAGTCTAGAAATCTCAGAAATTGTTATGCTACCACTACACATTTTTTGGTGTTGTGGCAGTTGAACCCATTTTCTCAGGTAAGCACTCTCCCAACAGATTGCAACTCTGCTCATTTCAGTACTACTATACACCAATATTTGTTCATCCAAGTAAGCATCCTTTTAGGAATCAAAAATTTTAGGAAAAATATATATTTTGACCAACTCTTCCAAAATAAAACTGAGGCTCTAAGACTGTTATACATAAAACAAGCACAATCAGTGCAACAAAGACAGTACTTACCTATGCTATGCAAAGGCCCACTTGCTACAGGATCCTTACAAATATGGACAGTATCAGAACTTTCCAGAAGACACCATGTTTCCTGAGAAACTGAAGTATATCCTAAGATGCATGAACTCTAATGCTATTCACCATCAAGATACTAACTTATTCTTTGAGAGGCTCTAGATATGTCACTCCAGCTGGCTTCTGACTATTCAAGGACTACAGATGATACATCTAGATTTATCTATAGTTTTAAGAAACTCCATACAGCTTAAATAAATCTCATCAGACAAGCAACATAGCTTACTGTTTTTCACATTAAACACTGTTACTTCTAATGTATGAATGCCTATTTCCTCTCTCTCCTGAAACTCTGAACCATCCTGATTGCAACAGATTATCCAACATTTTTGGTTTGTCTTTTATTTGCAAACACACCTGGGAAAAAACTGGAGGTAGAAAATAGATAAAGTACTGCTTGTGATAGTCCTAAAAGTTTAATTGTCATGTGGTCAAGACAATCTTTATCTAGAAAATAAATATAAGTCAAACAATAAAGCCAAGCTAATGAGTTAAGTATCTAGTGCTTCATTATTGGTAAATGCACACATAAAAGTATTAGTAACTAACCAATAACAAAAAAATTCCATTAGATTATTATTTAGAAAAATTTCATAAGATTAGATTGTTAGCATTCTAGAATATTTGAGGTTCTGTCACTATTGCTTACATATGCAACCCAAACTAGTTTTAATATATAGCAAAATCTTTGATACACAACTGTGGAGAAAAAAATCAATAATACCTGCAAAACTTCAACTTAATATATCAGGAAAATTCCTTAGACTTACAGTTAGGCACTCTATACCTGCCACCATGCTGCTTCAAAATAGAAACAAGTTACACACATAAATGATGGCAATGTGCTCCTATATATGTACTACATTTATTGGTTAATGAATAAAGCTGCTTTGGCCTATAGCAAGGCAGAACATAGCCAGACTGAAAGAGATATTTAGAGTAGATGGAGTCAAAGAGGCACCATGTAGCTGCCAAAGGAGAAAGACACCTGCACACAGGATCCTTACTGTCAAACAACGAGCCTCATGGTAAAATATAAAATAATAAATGAGTCAATTTAAGATATAAGAGCTAGCTAGCAATATAGTTAAGCTATTGGCCAAACAGTATTGTAATTCATATAGTTTCTGTGTGATTATTTTGAGTCTGAGTAGCTGGGAATGAATGAAGAGTTTCCTACTATCGATTGACACCCAAACTTTTGGGGCTGGAGACCTTCACCCTCTTCTGGTCTGGATGTTTGAGTTGGGAGGAAAGTAGCTGAGATCAAGGCCATGGTTCATCATTCCCTACCTGGGCTAGTAGTTGGATCAGTTCTGCTAGGTGTGCAAAAACAGGAGATTATAACAGGTTCCTACAGCCATACATAGAGACATTTCTAGGCCATACAATGTGATACATAGCAGCATTACATTTAATCATATAAAAAGTCTTAATATACTACATGGTGCTTCCCAGATTTGAGGTGGTAAGTATGGCCCCCACAAGGCAGTCTCATAGGCAGTGACCATACCTCTGCTATGTGGACTGGGTGGAGCCAGAAGCAAAGCAGCTTTATTCCTAGCCATCCTACTTAGCATTTTAGGAAGTGGTCCTGTACATAAAAGTATTACAGATACACAATAAAGACAGATTTAGCCCCACAGTCGCCCTTTTGTCTCCTGTGTCCTTGGAATACCAGAAGTCCCTATTTCAGAGCAGAAGAGTTACATCCAGTGGGCTGTCCCTATTTCAGTGCTGAAGAGTTCCACCCAGAGGGTAATGAGGAATTCCATCCAGAGGGCTATCCCTGTGTCTGTGATGAGGAGTTACATCCAGAGGGTGCTGAGGAATACCATCTAGAGGGACAGGAACAGTTCCTGCTCCTGTATTGAAGAGATCCACCCAGAGAGTCCTTAATAGCAAATACTGAACCAAGACACCAAGACACTCCTGGCTCCATTTGAAGAAAGAGATGGGCAGGCGCCAATGCAAGAATTCTTCCAACAACCTGAAAGGCAACATTGACATCATCAGAATCCAGGGATCACGAAACTAGAAGAATTGAACACCCTACTCCAGAAGAAATAGAAGAAATCGACTCTAAACAGAACTGTATGAAAATAATAGAAACTTAAACAGGAGGTGAAAATCTGCCATAAAGAAATGGAAGAGAAGTATAACAAAAACGACCAAGAAACGAGTAAAGAAATGGAAGAGAAGTATAACAAAAACTTTGAAGAAATGAGTAAATCCATAAATGACATTCTGGGAATCCAAGAAAAAAACAATCAAACAGGTAAAGGAAACAGTTCAAGAATTAAAAAATAAAATGGAGGCAATGAAGAAAAACCAAACCAAGGGCCGGCTGGCTATGGAAAATCTAGGAAAATAAACATAGACTTCAGAAACAAGCATAATCAATAGAATACAAGAGAAAGAAGAACGAATCTCAGATTCAGAAGACACCATAGAGAAAATAAACGCTCTGACCAAAGAAAACAACAAATCCAACAAATTCTCAACACAAAATATTCAGGAAATCTGGGACACAATAAAAAAACCAAATCTGAGAATAATAGGGGTAGAAGAAGGAGAAAAATTGCAGATCAAAGGCCCAGAAAATATATTCAACAAAATTATAGAAGAAAACTTTCCCAACCTAAAGAACGATATTCAGATGAAGGTTCAAGAAGCATACAGAACACTGAATAGACTGGATCAAAAAAAATCCCCTCACCATACAATAGTCAAAACAAAAAACATTCAGATTAAAGAAAGAATATTAACAGCTGCAAAGGAAAAAGTTCAAGTAACTTATAAAGGTAAACCAATCAGACATACACCAGTCTTCTCTATGGAAACCATGAAAGCGAGAAGGTCCTGGATAGAGGTACTGCAGAAACTAAGAGACCATGGATGCAAGCCCAGACTACTTTACCCAGACAAGCTATCTTTCACTATCAACGGAGAAAACAAAATATTCCAGGATAAAGACAAATTTAAAAAATATGTAGCCACAAACACAGCCTTACAGAAAGTATTAGAATAAAAATTACAACCCAAGGAATCCAACATTGCCAAAACTGTCTACAATACCTCAGATATCTAGCAACCCTTCACAAGCACAACTCAAAGAAGGAAAACACACACACACTACTACACACACAAAAAAGGAAAATAACCGGAGTCATCAACCACTGGTCATTAGGATCACTTAATATCAATGGACTCAATTCACCTATAAAGAGGCACAGACTTAGAGATTGGATAGGAAAACAGGATCCAACATTCTGCTGTTTACAAGAAACACACCTCAACCACAAAGACAGACACCTACTGAGAGTAAAGGGATGGGAAATTGTTTTCCAAACAAATTTACCTAGGAAACAAGTGGGTGTGGCCATTCTAATATCTAAACAAAATTGACTTCAAACTAAAATCAATCAGAAGAAATGGAGATGAACATTTCATACTCCTAACAGGAACAATTCATCAGGAGGAAGTCTCAATCCTGAATATCTGTGACCCTAATATAAAGGCACCCACTTATGTAAAAGAAACACTTCTAGAACTCAAGGCAGTCATCAAACCAAACACACTAATAGTAGGAGACTTCAAAACACCTCTCTCACCAATGGACAGGTCAATGTGACAGAAACCTAACGGAGAAATAAGAGAATTATTGGAGGTACTGAATCAAATGGACTTAACAGACATCTATAGAACATTCCACCCAAATAGGAAAGAATATACCTTCTTCTCTGCAGCTCACGGAACCTTCTCAAAAATTGAACACATACTCGGTAACAAAGCAAACTTCCACAGATACAAAAAAATATTAGTAACCACCTGTGTCTTGTCAGATCACCATGGATTAACGTTAGAATTCAACAACAATGCTACCTCCAGGAAGCCAAAAACTCATGGAAGCTGAACAGTCAACTACTGAATCACCCCTGGGTAAAGGAAGAAATAAAGAAAGAAATTAAAATCTTTATTGAATTTAATGAAAATAAAGACACAACATATTCAAACCTATGGAACACTATGAAAGCAGTGCTAGGAGGAAAGTTCATAGCACTAAGTGCCCAATTAAAGAAAACAGAGAAAGCACACATTGGAGAATTAAACAGCACAACTGAAAGCTCTAGAAAAATAAGAAGCTGATTCACCCAGGAGAAGTAGAAGACTGGAAATAATCAGACTGAGGGCTGAAATCCACAAAATAGAATCTACAAAACAATCCAAAAAATCAATGAAACAAAAACCTGGTTCTTGGAGAAAATCAAAAAGATCGGCAAACCCCTATCCAAACTAATCAAACGGCAGAGAGAGCACATGCAAATTAATAGGATCAGAAATGAAAAGGGGGATACAACCACAGACACAGAGGAAATTCAGAGAATCATTAGATCTTACTACAAAGCCTGTATGCCACAAAATTGGAAAATGTAAAAGAAATGAACATTTTTTTTGATAAGTACCATATACCAAAGTTGAACCTAGACCAGGTGAACAATCTAAATAGACCTGTTAGTCATGAAGAATTAGAAGCTGTAATCAAAAATCTCCCTACCAAAAAAATCTCAGGACCAGATGGTTTCAATGCACAATTCTACCAGAACTTCCAGGAAGAGCTAATACCTATACTCCTTAATGTATTCCACAATATAGAAACAGAAGAGTCATTGCCAAACTCCTTTTATGAAGCTACAGTTACCGTGATACAAAACCACACAAAGACACAACCAAGAAAGAGAATTACAGGCCAATCTCACTCATGAACATCGATGTGATAATTCTCAATAAAATACTGGCAAACCAAATCCAAGAACACATTAGAAAAATTATTCATTATGATCAAGTAGGTTTCATCCCAGAGATGCAGGGCTGATTCAACATGGTTCAACAGATGCAACATAAGCAAATCTATCAATGTAATCCATCATATAAATAAACTGAAAGAAAAAAAAAACATATGATAATTGGATGCTGAAAAAGCATTTGACAAAATTCAACACCCCTTTATGATAAAGGTGTTGAAGAGATTGGGGATACAAGGATCATACCTAAATATAATAAAAGCTATTTACAGCAAGCTGACAGCTAACATCAAATTGAATGGAGAGAAACTCAAAGACATTCCACTAAACTCAGGAACACGACAAGGCTGTCTACTATCTCCATACCTCTTCAATATAGTGCTTGAAGTTCTAGCAATAGAATAAGACAACATAAGGGGATCAAGGGCATTAGAATTGGAAAGGAATAAGTTAAACTTTTGTTATTTGCAGATGATAGGATAGTGTACATAAGCAACCCCAAGAACTCTACCAAAGAACGCCTACAGCTGATAAACACCTTTAGTAATGTGACAGGACACAAGATCAACTCCAAAAAATCAGTTGCCCTCTTATACACAAAGGATAAAGAAGCAGAGAGGGAAATCAGAGAAACATCACCTTTGGCGATTGCCACAAATAGCATAAAGTATTTTGGGGTAACTCTAACAAAGGAAGTGAGAGACCTTTTTCAGAGGAACTTTAAGTCTTTGAGGAAAGAAATTGAAGAGGATACCAGAAAATGGAAAGATCTCCCTTGCTCTTGGATCAACATAGTAAAAATGGCAATTCTACCCAAAGCAGTCCATAGATTCAATGCAATCCCCATGAAAATCCCATCAAACTTCTTCACAGAACTTGAGAGAACAATAATCAAATTTATATGGAAAAACAAAAAACCCAGGATAGCCAAAACAATCTTATGCAATAAAGGAAATTATGGAGGCTTTACCATCCCTGATTTCAAACTCTATTACAGAACTACAGTATTGAAAACAGCTTGGTATTGGCATAAGAACAGAGAAGTCGACCTATGGAATCGAATAGAAGACCTGGATATTAAGCCACAAACCTATGAACACCTGATTTTCAACAAGGGAGATAAAGGTATACACTGGAAGAAGGAAAGCATCTTTAACAAATGGTGCTGGCATAACTGGATGTCACCCTGTAGAAGAATGAAAGTAGATCCATATCTATCACCATGCACAAAACTCAAGTCCAAATGGATTAAAGATATCGACATTAATCTTTTCACTTTGAACCTGATAGAAGAGAAAGTGGGAAGCAGTCTTCAAGAAATGGGCACAGTAGACCACTTCCTAGGTAGAACCCTAGTAGCACAGACAATAAGAGAAACAATGAATAAATAGGACTTACTGAAACTGAGAAGCATCTGTAAAGCAAAGGACACTGTCACTAAGACAAAAAGACTACCTTCTGACTGGGAGAAGATCTTCACCAACCCTTCATCAGACAAAGGTCTGATCTCCAAAATATACAAAGAACTCAAGAAACTAGACACTAAAACTCTAATTAAACCAATTAAAAAAATGGGGTACTGAACTGAACAGAGAATTCTCAACAGAACAACTTGGAATGACCAAAAGACACTTAAGGTCATGCTCAACCTCCTTAGCGATCAGGGAAATGCAAATCAAAGCCACTTTGAGATACCATCTTACACCTGTCAGAATAGCTAAAGTCAAAAACACCAATGATAGCCTATGCTGGGGAGGATGTGGGGTGAGGGGAACACTCATCCATTGTTGGTGGGAATGCAAACTTGTGCAGCCACTGTGGAAATCAGTGTGACAGTTTCTCAGGAAACTGGGAGTCAGCCTCCCTCAGGACCCAGCAATTCCACTCTTGGGAATATTCCCAAGAGATGCCCTATTACACTACAAAAGCATTTGTTCAACTATGTTCATAGCAGCACTATTTGTAATAGCCAGAACCTGGAAACAACCTAGGTGTCTCTCAATAGAAGAGTGGTTAAAGAAGGTGTGGAACATATACACAGTAGAGTTTTACTCAGTGGTAAAAAAACAATGATATCGTGAATTTTACATGCAAATGGATGGAAATAGAAAACACTTTATTGAGTTAGGTATCCCAGTCCCAAAAAGAGGAATATAGTATGTACTCACTCTTAAGTGGATTCTAACCATACTTAAAGGTCTCTGAGCCTATAATTCGTGATCCTAGAGAAGCTAAATAAGTAAGTGAACCTGAAGAAAATCATATAGTTATCCTCCTGGATATTGGAAGTACACAAGATTGCCAGGCAAACTTGGGTGCACGGGGTGACAGGGTGGAAGGAAGGGCAGGTGGCTAGAGAGAAGGTGAAAAGGGGAGGATTCGGGATAGTTTGTGGGAATGGGATGGGTGGGATGGAGGAAGGATGGATACCGGAGCAGGGAAGTAAATATGTCAACTAAGGGAGCCATTTTAGGTTTTGTAAGAGACTTGATTCTAGAGGGGGTCTCAGGTCCAAGGAGAGATCCCCAGATTGTTCCCTGGGCAGCAGAGGAGAGGGTGTATGAACTGGTCTCATCCCATAACCATACTGATGAATATTTTGCACATCACCATAGAACCTTCATCTGGTGATGGATGGAGATAGGTACAGAGTCTCACATTGGAGCACTGGACTTAGCTCTCTAGGTCCAAATGAGGAGCAGAAGGAGGGAGAACATGAGCAAGGAAATCAGGATCACAAGGGGTGCATCCACCCACTGAGACTGTGGTACTGATCTAATGGGAACTCACCAAGGCGAGCTGGACTGGTAGCAATGGAACATGTGATCAAAATGGACACTTTGAACATGGTGGGCAATGAAAACTGACTATGAAGCCAAGGACAATGGCACTCGGATTTATTTCTGCTGCATGGTCTAACTTTATGGGTGCCTGGTTTGTTAGCTGTTCACCTTTAGAGACCTGTGTGGATTGGGGAGGACCTTGGATTTCCCATGGGGCAGGGAACTCTGACTGTTTTTAAGATTAAAGAGGGAGGGAGAGGGGAAGGTGGGGAAGGGGAGGTGGGGAGGGGGAGGGAAAAGGAAGGGAGGGAAAAAGAAAAAAAAGAAAAAAAGAAAGACAGATTTAGAAGAAACAGACCTCTGAATTGGGTCACAGTGTTGGGTAAATGTATATAGACTTGGGGGAAACAGGAAAAAGAATATAGATGGTTATAAAAGGAAGTAAATAGTTTTAAAAAACAAAGTGAAGTCTTTAGGGAAACAGAAATGACAGTCATAGATTAAAGGAATTAAAAAAATTAAGCCACATAAAGATGGAAAATACACGGAGAGTCTGGATTATATATATTATTGTATTTTCTTTGAATGTTTCACTCGGAATGAGTTAAGTTCAGAGAAACTTTTTATTGTATAGGCTGCTAAGCTAAACCAACATATTTATTTTAAAGGTATCTTGATTTCAAAATTTGGGGTCTAAGAATATGCTGCCTTGGAAAAGAGGTTCTGCTATTGTTTCCACAAATGATGAGAATCTGTGAATTTCTTCCATACTAATATGTTTCAATGGAACATGACCCCATGAAAGGTTTCTGTAAACCCCTAAAATTACTTCACCCAAAATAAAAGCAGAAAGGAGTTTGGAGAGAACTATGCCCAAATTCCCAAATATTATTTGTGAATTTTTTTTTTTCATTTAGAGGGAGATATTCCATAGAGATGAATACTTAGCATTAGTGTGGATCTTGTCTATTGATACAAATTTAAGGATATATTGATATATGTATTTCTGCTCTTGATTAAGGTATTGTGTTTCTCTAGCTCATTTACAAATGTAATGTATAATTAAGAAATTCTGGTTAATAGATAATCATCTATAATAGTCAAGCTTGTTATCGTGTAATTTAGATTTTCTAGATGGACAGAGATGTTTTCCAGATGGACAAGCATTTTTCAAACCTTTCAAATATTTACAGAATATGGCATTTATATGTTTTAAGAACTTAAGATTTTTCATGACAATGAAAATCATCTATCTGCTCCTGGCAGCACCATTCTACTTCAGGGGAATGATGGACATTCAAGAGGCTCCTAATGGAATTTGTTGGCCATTTGGGCAAGAAAATGATCTTGCCTGGACTTCTTGACTGGATATGCAGAAATTTCCACAGGAAAAAAAATGACTACTGAAATTGCTTAAAGAAGGAGAGACAGTGTTTCAGGGTTCCTGCTTCATGAAAAAGTCTGCCAACTATTCCACAGAATACAGAAAGATATCTCTGACAAACTCCCAATAGAGGCAAAACTGTATTTCAAATTTCATACTTCATTGAAAAGTCTGCCAGATACTTTGAACTTGTAGGTTGAAGATGGATGCACCAATATTACAGAAGACCTTTGGGTGACTATCCAGGTAGCAAGATGTTTCTATCAATTCTAGAGTTTTTGAAGTACTTATAATATACTTCCTGTTTGCTTAGGAAATATTATTTCCTTCTGGAGTCATTGATGGGGTTGAAGAACAGATAGTTATAGTTATACTTTTTCTTAGTTATGATAAAATATTACTTAGATACAAAACTTTATACTTACAAATATAGAATAACTGATAGAGTATTTAAGGAGAATATAATTTTTCCTTAATTTCCCTAATGTAAATGAGCTAAATATTGTAACTATAATTCTTACTTGATAACTGTTTTGTTGTATGTAATCTTACTTTGTTAAAGTTAAAACCTTCCTTTTCATTTAGACAGAAAAGGGGGAAGTAATGTGGGATGTCCTTCTTTATATGTGTTGCTTTTATTGGTTAATTAATGAAGTTGCTTTGGCCTATAGTGAAACAGAATATAACCAGACTGAAAGTGATATATAGACAGAGTAAATAAGAGACACCATGTAGCCAGCAAAGGAGAAAGATGCCAGACTGCTGGATCCTTATCTGTAAACCATAAGCCTTGTGGTAAAATATAAAATAATAGGAATGGGTTAATTTAAGATATAAGAGCTAGTTAGTAATACACTTAAAATATTGACCAAACAGCATTGCAATTCATATAGTTTCAGTATAATTATTTGGGGTCTGAGTGGCAGAAAACAAACAAATGGTCTCTTACTGCACATAAAGGCAAAAATTCAGATTTCTATTGATCTCTAAAAGACTGAACTTGAAATTCTGGCCCAGTAGGAGAAAAGGGTGAGTTTAAAGCCTTGAGGTAAAAGAGCTAAGTTAACACTCTTTACAAAGCAGTGAGTTTTCTTGGTCTCTTATTTAGGGTTGTATCATCAGAGCATAGGTGGTATAGGAGAGTGATGAGGACACTTATGCAGAATAGTGCATTATCTGTTTGATGTTAATGAACAGATCCTGGGGAAAGCTAAGGAGTAGAACTAAAGCAGTATAAACTCTAGAAGTAATGTCCTGAAATTTAGCATAGCCCTCTGCATTTTAAAACTCTGGCTAAGGGGTTCTTCCAAAATTGTATAGTAAAGAGTCAAACAACATTTTGAGTAAACTAGACATAGTTTTCTTGCACCTAAAGCATAGGGGAATGTAAATTTCTGGTGGTACATGCCTTTAATCCCAGCACAGGGGAGGCAGAGTAGGTGGATTTCTGTGAGTTTGAGCCCAGTTTGGTCTACAAGAGTTGGGTCCAGGATAGGCTTCAAAACTACAGAGAAACCCCATCTTGAAAAACAAAAACAAACAAATAATCAAAAGTACTTCTCAAGGCTGGTAGGTCTCTTTATATTTTGTATATCAAAGATACACAAAGTATAAATAATAGACTATACTAAAATTGAATGCTAATTAACCACATTCTTTGAGACCAAAAGATCTTATAGGATATGTTAGCATTAAGAACCATAAATATTACTGTTATGGATAGTCTTTGAAGTAACTCATCAAATTTAGCCCTGTCTCCATTATAACACAGGTGTCTGAATTCTTGGATGTCCCAATTTCTAACATGGACAGCATAGAACATTTAAAGAGAAATTCCATTCAAAGTAGCCCTTTCTCTTACCCTTAAGGTTATAATAAAAGAATTTCTTAAAGTCTTAGACTACAAAATTACTCTTTTACTTTTATCCCGATTCCCACTCCAGGAAAATAAAGAACACAGACCTTTTAGGTATGTTCAAGGTGCTCAGTGGCCAAGATAGACATGAGATAAAGGAAGTGGAAAGTCACTCCACTTCCATTCTTATATCTTGATGTGAGCTGTATGGTTCCTCAAATAAAGAAGGGAATGATTTTGCTGTGTTCCCCTTCTTGAAAGAATATGTAGTCACACAAAGATCAAAAATTTCATACATACACCAATGAGACATTCAAATAAAACCTAGCCTGGCTACTGCCCAGTCATTTTGTTTACCTTGAAATCCTAACTTTCTTGTTCTTAAGCACAAGGGAAAGCCAGCATTCAAGGTTTAATAGAAATTAACCATTGCATGCTTTATAACCTAGGATGCTTTTGTGGAACACTGTAAAACTGGAAAGTCTCACAAACTCAATATTGTAATCACTCAGCGTTACAGTTTCATGAATGTGATTTACTATTAAAGCAAAGCTGTTACTGTGTCTTAGAGTTTCTATTGCTGAGACAAAACACTATGACCAAAAAAGCAAGTTGGCAAGGAAAGATTTTATTGGCATCATTCAAGAAAGTTAGGTCAGGAACTCAAAGGGCAAGAACTTGAAAGCCAGAGCTGATACAGAGGCCAAGGAGGGTGCTGCTCATTGTCTTGCACCCATGGCTTTGATCAGCATACTTGCTTATAGAACCCAGGGCCACCAGCCCAGAGATGGCATCACCCACCCTGGGCTGGGCCCTCCCACAACAACCACTAATTAAGACAATGTCTGACTGCTGAACCTTACAAAGGCATTTTCTCAGTTGAGGCCCCTCCCTTCAGATAAATCCAGCTTGTGTCAAGCTGGCATAAGTCTACCCAACACAGTGCTGCTAGTGAGCATCTACCTCTTCAACACTGTTAGTTCATTTATGACGTCTATTTTTTGCAACAGGTTACATCCATTCCTATATACTTTGCTGCTTTATATGAATTACTTTTTCAAGTTTTTTTAAAAAATATTTTCTTTCACTTACTGTTATTCCATTGGGACACTTTAAGAACTAACAACGCCCATCCCAGCCACTTTTGACCCCTCCTCCCGCCGCCATCTCTCTCTCTCTTTCTCTCTCTCTCTCTCTTTCTCTCTCTCTCTCACGTGTGTGTGTGTGTGTGTGTGTTTGTTTTATGTTTGTCTATATCTTCCTTTTTAAGTAATAAATGTCTAGCTTTATGTATAGCCTTATGTCCATTTACTCTTCCATTCACCGCATCCAGCCGCTTGACTCTGCCGCTGGCCCGGGGACCCTGACTCCCCCCCTCCCCAGGCCGCATGGCACTTCCACTGGCAGCTGCTCCGCAAGCTGCCCGGGATATTCCATCATCATCATTATTTTTAAAAGAACAATATTTTGGTGCCGCGGACTCGAGAGATTCACCCGCCAAAGGCCAGAGTTCCAGTTTCACCTTTCGTCTGGGACCCTGACCACCAACTTCTGGGATTGAATCGGACCGAGGACTTCTCAACCCCGCCAACTGCCTGGACCACATTCCTACAAACAACACCGGCTCCTAATTGTAAGTTTCCTCACTCCAGCCAGCTTATCTGAGCCTTTGTAACCCGGGGTTGACTGGTCCTCCCGGTGTTTCTGGGCTCAGGGGGTACTTCTGCATTCCGTCGCTGGCATCCATTATGGCTTGTGTCCTCTGTTAAGCCCGTGCATTCCCGCACCTGGGGACCCGGGGTTTCCAGACTTCTTCCTCTTTATTTCAGTCTTTTCTTCCTTCCAACCTTTCTCGCAGATGTAATTGGCTGATCTGGTTCAACCTATACCCTCCACATGTGGATGGAGGACGCTCCCCCAACATGTCCTGGGTAGTCGATTTGCATCTCACCTAAACGGGGAGCCGTCCCCCATAGGCTCCAGATGCCACGGTTTTTTTGCGAGTTTTTCATGGTCTTGACCTGGGAAAGCAAGTTGTACCAGCCTAAATATGACTTAAATTATCTGTTTATGCTGGTTTTTCACGATTCAGACTCTGCATAACAACCAGGCGGCCCCCGGTTTTTAAAATTCCCGCGGTCTTTCCATTCAAGCCACAACACGTGGCCGCTGCCATGTTCATTGGGGTCAGGTGACTTTATCGCTAGATTCACTGAGAGCCAGATCACGCGACCAAGCTTTCTCATTCTTATGTATGTCCTGCCTTTCCTCTCCCTCTCTTTGGTGTTCTCATTAACTCTGATTACAGGTGTTTTACATAGTGACATGCTTTCTGATAGGGCCCATCAGAAACATACACTTTGCCTAATTCCTGTTCTCTATGTATAATGATTGTTCATTTCATCTCGTTTCAGACTACAAAATCATAAACTGGTATGTACTTTTAAGCTGTTTTTTTTACCATTGACAGTTCTGCCACTAATATTAATGTTACAAACAGTTTTTTTTTCTTTCTGTCTTTTTACAAATGTGGATCTTACCTATTAAGAGTCAATACAGTCAAACTCAAACCCAATCTTCCAGATAGATTCTATACTGCAGCTACACCTAATAATCACCCTCAACTGCTCAGAGATCTGGGGAATGTGATATTTAAATGTTTAACTATTTAAAAAACTTTTCATAACCAAAAGAGACAGGTTGGCTCCTAACAAGCACTCTGTTTCCTCCAAGAAGACAAAAGACAGACGGTCACGTCACTGACCATCATCCATCTGCAGTTTGCTTCGACTGCCAAGTGCTGACCATTGGGCAAAAACTGCCTATCACCTAAACTGGAGACCTCCAAATGTGGACAGGATCACTGGAATCGATAGTCTAGCTGCGCAGGTAAGGTAGGCCTGTCTTCCTAAAGATTTCTTGGTCCACAGGGTCTTCAAAAGCCTGGCAGCTCTACATTAAACAACAAAGGTCAAATGCAACCTTCATCGACCAGGAAGGACCAAAGAGTAGCTCTGGGTGCCAACCAAGTAAGTTCTCTGTCATTTTATAATCAGTAACTCAAGTAAAATCTTATCCTTCTCAAAGATCTCTGACAGTCTGATAGCTGAGAGGTTTTGCCAGATTGTCTCACCAAATAAAAATTCTTTTCATTATAATTTCTGTTTTTACAAACCCAAGGAGTTCTTAATACAATGTATATGTCTAAAACTTCTGTTTTTCTTATGAGTTCCAGGGAGCCAAATTAAAAAACCCACCGTAAACAGGTCAGATACAAACCTCTCAATTCCCTGGTCCTAATTTTTTTTTTCTCAATTTAACTTTGTCCTCTGTTCTGCCAACACCCTAACCAGGTACAAGAGACACCAGATATTTCCATGCCACAGACACCTGTCCTGTCAGGAGCAGAGACCAGCTATGCCAGAATGTGACCAACACCCAACACCCAGCTTCTCTTGAATCTCCCTCACCCCCTCAAAGACGACGCCCACAAATCAGCTGGAAGCAGTCTTGAGAATTCGCCGCCCCAATTCCTTCAACCTGTAATGTCTAACCTTCTACTTTTTATTATAAAAAGGATCTGGGAATGTTATTCCATTGGGACACTTTAAGAACTAACCACACCTATCCCAGCCACTTTTGACCCCTCCTCCCGCCGCCCCCCCTCGCGTGTGTGTGCATGCGCGTGTGTGTGTCTTTGTTTTATGTTTGTCTATATCTCCCTTTTTTAAGTAATAAATGTCTAGCTTTATGTATAGCCTTATGTCCATTTACTCTGCCGTTCACCGCATCCAGCCGCTTGACTCTGCCGCTGGCCCGGGGACCCTGACCCCCCCCCCCCCCGCCCACGCATGGCACTTCCACTTGCAGCTGCTCCGCAAGCTGCCCAGGACATTCCATCATCATATTCTTTTTAAAAGAACAATACTTACTAACCTACGTGAAGTAAGATAAGAGTACAACTACTTTAAATATTCTACAAGGATCTTTTCCTGGGTCCCTGGATATATAATAATAGTCTTCATCTTGTTTATGGGAAAAATATACCTAATTAAAAATACTTTTACATTTCCTATCAAACTAGTATAGTATATGTTAATAAACCCTAGACTCTCTTTTATTTCTTCTTTCTTTATCTTTTTGTTTCCAGAGACGGATTTTCACATTTTCCAACTCAGTTTGTAGATTTGGATGATCTTAAACTACTGATCCTCTTGCCTCCACTTCCCAAATGCTAGGATTAAAAGTAAACACCACAACATTTAGCAGTGCTCTAGTGAAAAGACAAAAAGAAAAGAAATGAAAAGAAAAACAAACAAACAAAAACTACAAAAAAAAAAAAAACCCTGTTATTTCCAAATTTCCTAGGCAGCTTTTACAGGTCCCTTTGAGGTAGAAATTCCATTTTAAGTAAAAGGTTTCCAGAACAAAGCACCAACTTTATTTCCATATGAAAAGGAGAAAAGGGTGAGAGCTTCAAGGATTACCAAAGGAGAGGCCACCTCAAGGGCAACCTACACAGCAACACTGAGCTATTAATTCTCATGAAAATGTCTGCAATCAATAAGCAAATCAGAGGTGGAACTAGGCACAGCCTAGAGTACTAGATACTACCAAGAATGTTCCACAATTAACACACATGTTGCAAACAAGAAATGACACTGGTCAGCAGATTACACATGCTCAAAGCCAGTAGCATAGTATCTCAGACATGCAAAATAGAAAATAGTATTTGGACATAAAATAGGAAAATGAATCCAAGAGATACAACCTGAAGACAGTATTAGAACAATCAATCTTCAAACAACGAATAAGATACAATATCATGAGATGATGAGGTCTCTTTTTGAGGTCAGAAAAGCAACAGGCTGCTCTTTCTAGTTACTTTGTGAAAGGCTGACATTTCCCCAAGCACAATGTTTCTTTATGTGAACTCAGAATTCTGCTCACTATTAGTTGATTTGGCTTTTGTCACCTAACGCTTTGTAGAAAATCACAGACTCATGCACAAAAACGTAAAAGTCTTAATATTCCAATTTTTATACTCTGTTATTATCAGTATTTCATCATGAAGTTTAAAGTTATTAAATTCATGCACTAATCCCTTACATGTTAAAACAGTATGCTCCCAAGCATTACAGCTTACAATGCTAAACAAATCTCAAAATGGTAAGACACTGGTGATTTTGTTGTTCTTGAACAGCTTGTAATACTTGTCCACAAGTACTGAAATGTACATAAATGAGTACTGAAATATACATATATACTGTGAGATATACATACATACACACATATATATGCATGTATACATATATTGCACATACCCATTTTCCTTAGTAACTTCAAAAAAAACTGTCAGTTTACATGGAGAAGGACAGAAGGCACAATTACAGATGAAGGCAGAACTCTTAAATGACAGTTTTGTTTCTATTAAGAAAACCAAAGCAAGACTTGAAGATGGAAATGCATCACGAAGTAGGCAACTACAGCTGGAATCGAACAGACTGCCAAGTGCCATCTGGTGTTAACAGTGTGGGAGGAATGAGCAGCTTTGGAAAAAGTACTCAACATTTGAAGTTTCAAGCTAAATTCCTGAAACGTCTGTAACAAATGAGTAGCCCTTCCTTATGGTGACAGTCCCGCCCAGGGACTTATCCCACAAAGTTGCCCAAGGGTAGGTAGGATAAAGGATGACACAGGTATCTGTGAGACTCTCAACCACCAACCACCTTCCATTGTCATCTGAATAAAAGTGTCAGTGACTGGGGCACTCTAAGAGAAAATTTTGGATTATATTTTTGTTTCATTTGGACACAGGGTTTCACTGTCATCAAAACTGGCCTTGAATTTATGGCCAATCCTCCTCTCTCCTCTCCAATATTATGGTTACAGATGTGGGCTACCAAGTGCAGAAATTTAGAGTGTCTTTAGGTACTTACTTCTACAGTGCTTTTTAATTAGTATTTGTTTCCAGTAGAGGGTTAGTTATATTAAGCATTTTATGAAAAAAAGTTTTTATTTTAATACAAATTGAAATGAGTTGTCAAATCTGAGTAATCATTAGAATTCTCAATATTTCTTCATTTTGATCATTTCTATGACTCAACTTCACAGTATCTGCAACACTGGAAAATCATTCCAGAAATTAGCTCCAATGGTACGTTTTCCTCGTTTATATAGCAAGCTTAAAGTTCTGTCTCTCCTGACAACCACTACAAACAGTAGTGTCCTCACATGCAAAAGCCTGGCATTCCATATAATAGATTGTGTTGATTTGAAAGCAAAGTCACATTTCCACTAGTTCTGTTAATACACCCACCCAGGTACTTAATTTCCTTTAAATCTATGATGACCAGCAACAAGACCTACACATTTTTTGGACATTATTTTTCTTATTTAAAGTTTTGTTCGGAACCAGAATTTTTTTTTTTTCAAAATTAAAGTGAACCAACAACAGGATTGGAAACTGCTTCTGTGGCCCATTTTCTGATAAGAAAGTTCAATTCCACCTGGGACAATTTATCTGAGTTCCAGAATTTCAGTCTAGCATACATTGGCCCCTTGAAAAAATAGACATCTAAGTGTACATTTGGGTTGCAGGAGAATTTACTCATGCTTTTATTAAAACAGCAATTATATAAGGTAAACATTCTAAAAGACATTTTTGCTTCTTTCTCTTAGAAGAGAGGATTTATATGCCAAGTGTTAATTTTTCCTTAACTGCAGTATGTCTAAAGTCAAAAGCAAATTATATTTTAGGGCCCATCACATTTCCCTAAGTAAAAGTCATATATGCCATTTTCCTTCCAGCCTTAGCCACATTGAAATTCAGTCTCAAATAATATATTTGATTCACACCCCCAAAAAAGAATGTAAAAACATTATGTTACTGGGTGTAGTGATTTGAATAATAAGCATTGCTCCCATAGACTCGTGTGTTTGAATGCTTATACTGTAGAGAATGACATTATAGGAGGTGTGTCTTTTTTAGTGAAGAAATGGTCTTTTTGTAGGAAATGTGTTACTGTAGGGGTAGACTTTGAGGTCTTAGATGCTGAAGCTAGACCTGGTGTGTCATTCATCTGTGCTACATACTGATCAATATGTAGAATTCTCAGCAATTTCTCCAGGACCATATTGCCCTACATGACGCCATATTTCCTGCCATGATAATAATGGACCAAACCTCTGAAACTGTAAGCCAGTCAAAATTAAAAATATTCTTTAAGAAAAGTAGCCTTGGCCATGGTATATCTCCTCACAGCAGTAGAAACCCTAATTAAGAGAGTGGACTCAATATTTTTGTTTTCTGTTGTTGGGGTAGAAGCTCATCATGTGTCCCAAGCTGATCTTCAACTTCTTATTTTCCTTCTTTGGCCTCCCAAGCACTGAAGATCTATCCTATTTTATATTACCACTCAGAGGTAATCCATACTCTCAGTTGGTCTGTCCCGAGAACAATGAAAAATGCAAAACAAACACATAAAGCTAAGAATTTCAACCTATCATGTTGTCCAAAGTCTGTTAAAACAATATCTATATTCTCCAATCAGAAAATATTTTTTTAAAAAAATGAGAATTTACATAGGCCAAAAAGGAATTTGCATTACTAACCTGAGTCTGTAACCCACCATGGCATCATGTCTGTCTTTCTTCGTTTATCATATGAGAGAGTTGTTTTTGTTCATGCAGAGACATGAGAGTAACCCCTAAACATTCTTTTACATCAAATTTAATATATTCTATTTAATATATTAAATTTATCACTCCAGTCTCAACTGTGTTCATTTTAGTATTAAAACTGAAAGATATTTTAAAAAGCAAAGCAACAACAAAAACATGAACAATAACAAAGAATTTGAAGTCCCACACTTAGTATTTAGTCTTCTTGTTTAGGCTCTTAAGAAGGGAAGAATGTACAACTCACAACCTAAGCAACTGTTTCAAATTAACATCTTTCTTACACTTTCAAATGGTGTCTTTCTAAAACTGCAACAGCAGAGCCTTGCCAGTTGGAGTTGCTCTTCCTGAAGTCAACAGGACCACTGCATCCTTATGACTTCTCTGTGTTGAATCTGAGGTGGAGTAAAAGAAAAGCAGTATTTCTATTCTGAACCATGTTGGCAAAGTGTGTAAAGACATCCAGATTTCAAAAGGGAAAGTGTCTAGATAAGAAACCAGGACAATGCAATATGAAAACAACAGAGAAATTATTGCCAAGTCCTGAGTTCAGAATGTTGAACTAAATATCAAAGAACTTCAGGTCAACAAAATATTCATCCTTTGTGATAAGAATCATCATATGGTTCAGTATATGCACTCTGCCTTTTCTGAACAGCCTTAAATCCACTACTTCACTGTTCTCTGTAGTCGACAGTACAGACATTAACATGAACTTAAAACTCTACTATGGATATGCAGTAGTATAAATAGCTTGGTACTGGCATAAAAACAGATAAGAGGACCAATAAAATTGAACTGAAGACCTGGACATTAATCCACACAACTATGACCATCTGATTTTTGACAAAAAATTATACAATAGAAAAAAAAGCATATTCAACAAATAGTGTTGATATAACTATATATCAGTGTGTAGAATACAAATAGACCCATATCTTTCATCTTATATGAAACTGAAGTACAAATGGATAAGAGATCTCACCATAAAACCAATCACACTGAACCTCATGTAAGAGAAAGTAGGAAATAGCCTTGAATGCATAGGTACAGGAGACTACTTCCTAAATACATCTCTTGTAGAACAGACACTGAGAACAACAATTAATAAATGGGACCTGCTGAAGCTGTGAAGCTTCTATAAAGCAAAGGACACAGTCAACAAGACAAAAGGGAAGCCTACAGAATGGGAAAATATCATCACAAATCCTATATCTGATAGAGAACTAATCTCCAAAATATACAAAGAACTCAAGAAATTAGACATCAAAATAATAAACCATTCAATAAAAAATGGGGTATAGAACCTAGGCTGAGAACTCTCAACAAAGCAATCTCAAATAGCCAAAAGATACTTAATGAAATACTTAACTTCTTTAGCCATCAGAGAAAGGCAACTCAAAACAACTTCAAGATACCATTTTACACCTGTCAGAATGGCTAAGATCAAAAACACTGATGACAGCTTAGGATGGAGAGGATAAGGAGTTAAGAAAACCCTCCTCCATTGTTGGTGGGAGTACAAAACTGTACATTTGTTTTGGAAATCAGTATGCAGATTTCTCTAAAAGTTAGGAATCAATCTACCTCAAAATCCAGGAATATCACTTTTGGGCATATACCCAAAGGATGCACAATCATACCACAAGGACATTTGTAAAACTATATTCATAGCAGCACTGTTCATTTAGTAGTCAGGACCTGGAAACAACCTAGATGTTCCTCAACTGAAGAATGAATAAGGAAAATGTGGTACATTTAAACAATGGAATATGACTCAGCAAAATAAATAAATAAATAAGAAGACATCTTAAAATTTGCAGGAAAATGAATGGAACTAGAAAATCCTTAATGTATGAGGTAACCCAGACCTAGAAACACAAATACAATTTGTATTCACACATAAGCAGATAGTAGACAAAAAGCAAAGACAACCAGCCTACAGTCCATGACCCCAGAAAGTCTAGGCAGCATAGGCAGCAAAAGAGACCCCAAAAAAGATATACATGGATTCACCTAGAAAGGAGAAAAAGACAAGATCTCAGATCTCCTGAGTAAGTTGGGTGCATGGGGACAGAAGGAGGGTAGAAAGGGAGAAGTGGGGAAAGAAAAGGAGTGGGAAAGTGTATAGCTCAATAAAAATTATAAAAAGAGTTACAGTTGCTATAAGATTTCCTTCCTGTTTGCAAATTGAGATATTTCTCACATTATGATAACATTGTAAAACAAATGATTGATAGATTTATTTATAAAAATGATATAGCAATTGTATAAGGATGGTAGTTTTGTGATTGGTGTGGATGGAAGTTTAAGAACACTCCTGCAGAGCAAATATGAAAAGTTGGCATCAATGTGAAATGTTGCAAATTCCATAAATCTTATCAGAGCATCAAACTTTACTAGAATTTGGGCATCAGGTGATATTTGATATTCATTTGTAGTTTAAATAAATGGAAGTTTTTAATTGTTGGTTTTGTGTATACTATTAATGGTCACTGAAACTTGAACGAAAATGATACAGAGAGAGGAAAAAGGAGGAGAAGAAGAAGCAGAAATAAAGTTGGAAAGTGACTGCTTCAATGAAAGGTAATGAGTAGCATTAAATAAAGTACACAAACAACTGGGAAAGACTCAGCATGCTATGTCACTGTCGCTGCTGTCTTATTCCTAACTTCAGTCATTCGAAAGGCATATCTGGTAGATTCATAGTAACTGCATCACAATAACAACAACAATAAATATGTTTCCTTGTTGAAAAAACTCTAGAAATGATGCTATCCCATAAAAGATATTTATTTTTGCTAACATAATTTGACAGATGCTATAAAAGTAGATTTTACTATGTGAGAAAAACAGGTCAGGTAAAATTGGAGGGCACTCATCCTTGAAGCAGAACAGGAGTCAAGGTGGTAGAGAAAGAATTTTCCAGTTGGAATTCTGAATATAAATTTAGGGTTCAGTGGGTCATCAGTATTGACAAAAAGAATTTTCCAGTTGGAATTCTGAATATAAATTTAGGGTTCAGTGGGTCATCAGTATTGACAAAAAAACAAGAAAATAGAGTTACAGAGAACATAATAATTCAGGGATACATGAAAGATGATGAGGTAAAGAAGATATTAGCACAGTGATGCATAACTCTCAAATTATAGATTTAAGCTTTAAGTGCAAATGGGAGGCTTCACAGTGTTTAACTAAGATGATCAGTCTACGATTTTAAGAAGTAATCAGTCTTCTCCTTTTGGAATATATTAGAAAGTGGCAAATGTGATATTCTCACATTCTGGAACAATGAGAACTGAGGCAGAGATGGTGGAATTTCAAAAAAGTTAATAGATTTCTGACACACTTAAATAGAATTAAAATATTATTTTTGAATATGTATGGAAACACTGCAATATATGTTGTTTAAAAGCTACAAATTTGGGGTTAAATTTTATACTGCCTAATATTCACAATAATATTTGGGGGCACATTAACAGGATTTAATTCACTTTCCTTTCTCAAGTTCAATGGCATCGTTATGTATCAGTAGGTTTGCAACCATAATAGCTTTTAAAAGCATCAATGTTTTAGTTAACATTGTAGCTACATTGAAAGTCCTGTCACCAGAGCAATGTCACAGTTTTACTAGCCTTCAATATATCTGGGAAAATATTTTCATAGAACTTTCATCCTTTGACCTTATATGGAGCTCACTTAATCAAAAAATATGAAGCTAAAGGGCTTAGCAGAGAAATTTATGAAATATTTATCTAGGTTAGTGGAAGTTAATGGTCTGAGGGAATATAATAGGACTGGTGCGCAGGATCACTGGCTCAATATATATCAGGAGTCAGAAATTTAAACTGATTAACAAAAACCAGTTAATGTGCTTATATGTCTTTATTCTAATTCATGTAAATATATTTGAAAACAAACTTAAATTAGATAGAAGAATTAATCAAAATGTGATTTACTCAAGTTTGGTGAAGAAGTAAAAATAAAAGGGAAGCTATCATATTTTCTCTTAGGATGCTAATAATGACAGACCGTGGAATTTAAGATATGTTTTAAGCAGTTATATATCTGTGACCTTGTTGATACTTTAATTATTCAACAGCTCATAAAACCTTCTCTGAACTAATGTCTAGAAATGTGACCCTTTGAAATTGTTGGAGTGTTTAAATTACATTTTTTTCAGAAAGAATTATAGCTATGATTTCCAAATTTATTACCCATTAAATTACACATTTATTTACTGATGTAAGTTTTCTTTTGGGTAATTGTTTTATTCTGTTTGGTAAAATATCTGCTTTGAACGATTCAAGATCTTTATTACATGTGGTTAGATAGAAGACAGTATGGTGAATAAGATGTGTTTGGAATAACTGCAGTACTGAAACCTACCAGATGTTTTTATTTTAGCATGCTGAATGTAGAAAACAAAGCATCCATATAGCAGATGCATAATGAGAGTTTCAAAAAAGAAGACAAAGGTCATTTAGGGAACATTAGTTGGACATTATTGACTCTCCAAAAATAAGAAAATAAATATAAAAATTTTGTCTTCCTTGCTGTGCTTTTACTATGCATGACTTAAAAAAATTCTAAATCATAAAAGAAGAATCCCATATAGATGAGCTGATTGGCTAAAGATGTATGAAAAGTGGAAGATACTTTGTCTTGGTCACTGTTCTGTTCTTTTAATGAAACACCATGTCCAAGGTAACATAAATAAAGCATTTAATGGGGGGGGGTTTACACTTTCAGGGAGTTATTTTATGACCATTGTGAGAGAGCATAGAGTCAGGCAAACAGACATTATATTGGAGAGTAGCTAAAAGCTCACTTTTGATCCATAAATTACATTCGCATTTGGACCTAGACTATGTCTGGCTTGCGCTTTTGAAACCTCAATGCCCACCCCAAATAACACACATCATCAAAAAAGGCCACATCAACTCCATCAAGAACCCAACTCTTAGTCCTTCCAAAACAGTTCCAACAGCTGAGGACCAAGCACAAAAACAGATGAGACTGCAGTAGTTACTCTAATTCAAACCAACATACACCTATGGAACATTATCTGGTCATGAAGCAGCTGTGGAGGTTTTACAAAGGATCAGCCATTTTAAGATACATCCCAAATGCAGAGTTAATAAACTGTGAGAAGTAAACTGTCTTCCATGGAAAGGAGAGCTGCATGCAAAATTAGTTACAGAAAATATAGCATTCTTGACTCCAGATGCTCCCTTAATTTTGATACTAAATAAAACTATAGGGAGCACTTTATAAGAAACAAAACCAAAATTGTGTTACTTATGCTTTACAACAACTCCTCTAGATAGTGTTATTTTTTTTAAATACCTTACTAATAATGAAGAAATAGCATATCTAAATTCACTGATTTACTTACAGTTTATTGCTTATAAGCTTGAGTATATGTGGTTGTGTGTGCTTGTGCGCATGTACACATGTACTTACATGCGAGTACAGATGTTTATATGGAGGCCCAAGGTTGGTCTCAAGAGTCTTTTGAGGTTACTTGTTCTCTAACATAATCATTAAGATTGTTTATCTCTTATTTGCTAATATGGCTCTATAAAAGGTTCCACAGTAATTGCTTTGTTGCTGACAAATTTTATAACAAATAACAATGTTGCCATTAAAAATATTGTTTATGGAGAAATCAGAAAAAATATCCCAATATAAATTATATATGCAATAATAGTTAGTGATGACATCTACTGAGTCTCATATTGCATGCTGATTGGGGTTTTTATTTAATAAGGGAGATGAGAAAATTGTTTAGTAAATTAATATAAATTGGTGCAGGAGAATTGTCTGTATTCTATCAATCATGTTTTAAATAAATGCTGATTGGCCAGGCAGGAAGTATAGGTGGGTCAACCAGATAGAAAGTAGAGGTGGGGCAATGAGAATAGGAGAATTCTAGGAAGGAGGAAGCCCATTCCTCCCAGTCTTTCCCAGACCACAGAAGAAGCAGGATGTGACCTACCCCACTGAAAAAGAAACAGAGTCATGTGGCTAACATATACTAGAATAATGGACTGTTATACATTATAAGAGCTAATACATAGCCTGAGCTAATGGGCCAAAAATTTATTACTAATGTAGAATCTCTATGTGATTTTCTATGGGGGCTTACCAGCTCTAGGAATTGGGCAGGACAGAGACCCCAACAAGGATGCCCACATGCTACAACAAATATTAAGATTTTTTATATGTTCTTCATTGTGATTGATAATACTTCTGTAAAAATTAAGAACATTTAAATAAGAATGGATTGTCATAAATCTGGTTTAATCCTAAAGTTTTTAAAAATATATCATAATTTTTAACAATTCCTAAAACAATAATTTTTTAACTAGGTAGCATTAACATAATATATGATTGGAATATATTTAAGTCTCCATTATTTAAAGGTTAAGAAATAATCCCAATTGAGTTATCAGACAGAGGAATTAACAGAGATGAGTGCAGTCTATTATGATGAGGGAATGAGTGATCTTTTAATTAAGTACAGCTAGGAATCTTTTATTATCTAGAAAACTCATTTGTTGAAAGTCCCTCAAATAAATTGACATCTTCACATAATAAAATTTTAGAAACATTGATCCCTTGAGAATATTTTGAAAAACATTCAGTAGTACCTCACAGAGAAAAGTTAAACCAATCTTTTCTTGCATATAACACAGTGATTGTTACCTTTATAGATCCTTAGAATTTTTAATTTATGTGATGCTCAAGATACACATACATGAGCAAAATTTATAATAATTTCCATTGCAAAATAAATCCTTCCATACTTCCTGTCATCACATACAATTTTATTTTATAATCAGAGCAGGTTTATTGTTAATCAATATGACTAAATACAAAAATATGTTCTTGAGAAATTAGCAGTGTTTACACTGTTAGTATTCACTCTTTCGTCACTTATGGTTGTTGGCAGAATTGACTTGCCAGTGAATTAATGTTCCTATGGCATTTTGACAATATTGTGCACTAGAGAAGGGTAAAATATATGTTGACAGAGGTTTCTGTCCCACCTGCTCCCACAGCCATTCAGTCCCAAAGAAACACACAGAGGTTTACATTAATTATAAACTAGATGGCATACAAGCTCAGACATTCTTGTTAATTAATTCTTATATATTATGTTAACCCATAATTCTTGTCTGTCTTAGCAGCGTGGCTTTGTACCTTTATCAGTAAGTCATTTTCACCTTGCTTCCTCTTGGTCTGGGTGACAAATGCAGACTGAGCCTTTCCTCTTCCCAGAATTTTCATGTTTTCATTGCCCCACCTATACTTCCTGCCAATCACCCTGCCTATACTTCCTGCCTGGCTACTGGCCAACCAGCATTTTATTAAAACAATACAGGTGACAAATCTTTACAGGATACAAGATCAATGTCTAACAGCACTTCCACCCCCGTTTTTTTTCCAAAACAAAACTTTCGATTTAATCACCTTTGCTTAGCTTTCTTCCTTACCATTATCCACAGCAACTTGTAATCAATACTCTATACAAAGACAAAAATCCATAATCCATTTTTTTGGGAATGTGGCTGTAGTTTTCTAGGATACTTCCTACTGATTGGGGACATTGATAATATTATGGGGACCTAAAGAAAATTTAGGATGATGATCAAATCCTGCCTGGAATATTATGTGAGACTTGATCAACTCAGCCAGCAGTCTTGAGGCTATTCTGAAGGCAGAACTCAGAGGAAACTCCACTAGAGGACCTTTGAAATGTTAGATCAACTGGGCCGTCTGCTTCTATGGGAGATTTTTCAGGGCATCCTCCTTGTTCAAACTTGATTTCTCTTAAACTAGAATGAATCCACAGCTTCTCATTTCTTGTGGAAACAAAGACAAAACCTTTTCTCCAAAGAAGCATATCTTTTGACTTAAATTTTGAAGTCAAGGCATTATCAAAATGTATTTGTTGGATTAATCCAGTAGCATTTATAATCAAATGTATTTTAGAATCTGTTGCTTTTTCCTCAGACATCAAACAATTCAAAAACAGCACAATGGCATACAGTATCCAGATTCTCTGTGTATTTTTCATCTTTACATGGCTTTATTTTAAATTCTATTTCTTTTAATTTTTATTTTTATTTTTTTTGTTTTTTGAGACAGGGTTTCTACTTGTATCTTTGGCTCTCTTAGAACTCACTCTGTAGATGAGACTGTACTTTAATTCACAGAGATCCACCTGCCTCTGAATCCCAAGTCTTGGGATTAAAGGTGTGTGCCACCACATCTAACTACTCTCTCTTTTTTAAAAGGACTTTATCCTTCTTTTCTCTTCCAAGTATACATATACTTTTAAACACACTATAAACAATTTATAGTTTTTTTTCTTCTGAATCTATCTTTATTGTATATCTCTCTTTTTCTGACCACATGAGTCTTTAATTTGCTAAGTGATATGACTAGGATTAAATTTTTGTCTTTGATAGCTTGATTCACCCCATTCCTTAGCTTTCTGAGAGTCTAGTTTCATGGTGGAGGTACTGGCAGGAGCCATGTTTATTGCTACAGCTTGTGGAGTTCAAGGTCCCTGACACCACCGAGAATCATGCAGTCAGCTATTCATAAACACCTTTTTAGTATTGGGGGAGGAGCCTCTTAAAAGAGCTGCAAAGATTTTGCAGCTAAAGCTGTATCAGGAAGTCACCTGTAAAGGTGACACACTTGTCTCTAGCAAACAGAGCCTACCTGAGAAAATGCTGCTACCAAGAAACTAGGGTTGCCTCTGTTCTTTTGTGTCTAGAATTACTTCCCAAGTGGTCGCAGGTTTTATATGGTTGTAGTTGTACATGTTGGCACCATTTGTAGGCAGAGGCTTTTGTCCATTCTTAACTACACAGAACCCTGAAAAAATTCACGCAAAAACTTTATTTAAATGACTGGCCAGTAGCTTAAACATATTTTTTAGCTAGCTCTTATATCCTGAATTAGCCCATCTCCATTAATCTGTTTATCAACATGCGATTGTGGCTTACCAGGTAAAATACCACCCAGCATCCTGTGCCTGTCTCCAGTGGGGCTACATGGATTCTCGTTGACTCCCCCTTCTTCCTCCCAGCTTTCAGTTCAGTCTTTCCAACCTAGCTCTGTCCTGTCCTATCACTGACCAAAGGAGCTTCTTTCTTCATTTCTCAACCAATAAAAGCAACACTTACACAGAAGGACTTCCCACACAATTTCACATTTTCTGTTTAAATAAAAAAGGAAGATTTTAAAAATTACATATTGAAAAGCAGTTATCAAGCAAGATTTATAGTTACAATATCTGTATCTACTTGATCTTTTATCATAACTAAGGGATGCTATAACTATAACTATCTATTCTTCAACTCCATTAAAGACCCCAGAAGGATATAATATTGCCTAAATAAACAGGAAGTGCATTGTAAGCAATCTGAAAAACTCTAGAATTGACAGAGATATCTTGCTGCTTGGATAGTCAGCCAAAGTTCTCCTGTAATGTTGGGGCATCCAGTCTTCAGCCCATAATATCTAGCAGACTTTTCCATGAAGCAGAAAATTTTAAAGACAGTTCTACCTATATTGGCAGTTTGTTAATCAAATTCTTCTGTGTCCTGCTGGATGTCTGGCAGACTCTTTCATGAAGTAGAAACTCCGAAGGACCATCTTACCTTTAGGCAAGTTCAGCATGTGGGTCCCGCATGTCCAATTTATAAATCATAACATCAAGCAGCCCAGGAAAGAGCAGTTTCTTTTCCAAATGGCTAGCAAACTCCATAAGGAGCCTCTTTGATGCCCATCTTCCTCTTTAAGTAATTGGTGCTACCAGGAGCAGATGTGTTCCATCGACATGAAAATTCCTAAGTTATCAAAATATTTTAAATGCCATATTTCATAGTTCTTCAGAAGCTTTGAAAATTATCTAACTAATGTGACTACAAGCTTGACTACTATAGATGACTATCTAATAACTGTATTTTATAATTATACATTACATTTTTGGGGGGTTCGAGACATTAATCTTTAAATGAGCTTCACAAACACAATACCTTAATCAAGAGCATATATATATTGATCTAAAACTAAAATTTATATTAATAGACTAAAAGCCATACCAATGGAAATTTCTATAGCATAATCCCCCTTTAAATTTAAACATTTATAAACAATAATTTAGGGAATTTGGGCACAGTTCCCTCCAAACTGTTTCCTGCTTTTTGTTGGGATTTGTAATTTTTTGGGCGATTCATGGAGACCTTTAGGGAGATCTTGGTTTGTTAAATGACATTAATCTGGAAGGATTTCAGAGGTTCTCATTTTCTGTGGAAACAAAAGAAGAACTTCTTTTCTAAAGCAACAAATCTTAGACCTAAATTCTAAAGTCATGATACCTTTAAAATATAAATGCTAGTTTAGCTAAGCAGCCCATAAAATGAAATGTCTCTCTGTACTTAGCTCCTTCACAGTAAGAAAATTAAAAAATAAAAAAACAATACAATCATATACATTGCCATTTGTATAGAGAGGTTTCTGGCCCACCTGGCCCAACAGTCACTTAGTCTCAAGGAAAGTCACAGAAGTCTACATTAATTATAAACTGCTTGACCTAAAAGCTCAGGCCCTCTTATTAATTCTTACATTTTATATTAACCCATAATTCTTGTTTGTCTTTGCCACGTGGCTTAGAACCTTCATCAGTGAGGCATTATCATCTTGCTTTCTTCTGGTTTGGGTGATGACTGCAAAATGAGCCTTTCTACTTCACCTAATTCTCATGTTCTTGTCACCTCACCTATACTACCTGCTGGTTGCTCCACCTACACTTCCTGCCTGGCTACTGGCCAATCAGCATTTTATTAAAATAATGCAAGTGACAAATCTTTACAGGGTACAAGATCATTGTCCCACAGCAATTATGATCTTGAATTTAACATTAGAAAGAATAGATTAAAAGGTCCATAAAATAGTTGAAAGATTTGTAAGTATTTTGATTAATGTTAGGAAGTAAAATATTCCTATCAAGTTCTAGACCAATATTAATTATTAAAATAACTTCCTATAGGCAACCCAAATAACTTTTGTTTTCATTGGCAATATATGTTATTATCATTGTGCATTTCTCAATGATTCTCCTATTCTTTCCACATATCAAATTATGTGTGTGCCTTGTTGAAATTTTTTCTTTTATTCTTTTACTAGTTAAGATGGTTTATAAAATAAGCACATTTTTCTATGATATTTAAAACAACTATTTTCTTACCTCCCTTGTTTTGTTATTTGGGACATAAAATAAGCATGAATTTATTTTTTGTTTATTTACTTGTTTGTTAGTGGGGTTTTTTTGAGACAGTATTTCTCTGTGTAACAGCCATATATATCCTGGAACTAACTTGGTAGCCCAGGTTAACCTCTAAATCAGAGATCTGCCTTCCTCTGTCTCCCAGATGCTGGGAATAAGGATATATGTAAGGATATATGCCACCACCACCCAACATTAAACATGAATTTATCAAATAAAAAAATCTATACTGCTTATGATGCTAGAAAGACATTTGTATAGGAAGGTCAAACACAGTCCAGGATTATCATTTATTCCTTAGGTTTTGAATCATATTTTTAAAGTGTTGTGACTTCTTATAGAATAAAATAGAGAGGTTGGATAATAGTAATACACTGTACTGTTACAAATCTTTTATAGTTATTCCTAATTACTTAGAATAACAAATATTATAATTAGGAATATTCATATAGTAACAAATGTACATTGATTACATTTTATAAAAATTTTATTTTTCTTATTAAATTGTATAACAGTTTTTATAACTTTAAAACTGAATGTTTAACATTTACACATGTTATTAACATATTATGTTCTCTAAAAGCTGAATGCTGTTAGATTTAAGGCTTAAACCTCTAAACTCAGTAATAGTAGACTGTAACTGAAGGATTATTGTCAGTTGACAGTTGGTCTGGGCACATTTGGGCACATTGTGATTTCCAAACTGGCCTCTAATATAGACTACAACTACACACACACACACACACACACACACACACACACACAGAGAGAGAGAGAGAGAGAGAGAGAGAGAGAGAGAAACACATACACACAAACTAACACAGCATATACGCCATGATCATACATATTACAAACACTACACACAATTGTACATACAGAGAGACAATGAGCATAATGTAATAAGTTAAGACATATCACTGAACCTAAAAGTTCAGTATGTATATTGTACTTCAAAACAATTTAAAAATTTAGTGATTCTGCAAAACCAAGCCAAACCACATCATTTTCTTACCACCAAGTTCTACAACTGCAGCTCTTGAATTGCCTTTCTCTTGTGAGCCCCAAAGAAAGTTGCTCTTCTACAACATCCCCACAGCCCCAGGACCAGCCCTGGATATGCAGTTCCTACACTCATTCACTGTCATCCCAGAACCAGCCCTGCTTGTGCCAACTTCACATTCCCAGACACAGAACACGCAATCAGAGCACCATCTTTGCATAGTAAACTCACAAAAACTAACCCTAACATCAACACTGCTTTCTGCGGCTTAGCTCAGTTTGAAGACCTCTATTATCACGGGTAAGTTAGAATCGCATAGTAAACATATAACTAATGAAAGAAATGCACATGTCCAGGTAAAATCTCAAAATCACAAACAACTTGAAACAGCAAGATAAAATGCCCCTCCCTTAAACCTTAATCCAATGAGAATCACCTAGATCAACCACAGGACGGAGAATTTAATAAACAATTATGAACCCGATTAAAAGAAATTCAAGGAGTTTAAAGAAGATATGAACAAACAACTTAATGAACTTACAGAAGCTAGGACAAAATACCCAAAGGATGTCCAAGGAAACCCAAAATATATAAATGAAATAATGATGGAGAATTTGCTATTGCGGTGACAAAATACTGTGACGATTACAACATATAAAAGAAGTGGTTTGCCTTATCTCCCTGGCTACTCCAAAGGGGCAGCTTCCCCCAGCTAATCCCTCTCTCCTGCTACGCCAGCACAGCTTTCGGCCTCGAAACCCTCCCCTCCTCTCTCCCTTTTTCGGGGCTTAAATTCCTCCATCTCAGCCGGGGTGGGCACCGCGGGTCGGGACAGGTGGTGAGTGCAAAGGGAAGGAAGTCCCTTTGTTCTGATAGCCTGCCTGCAACAATCTAAGGCTGCAGGCAAAGTGATTCCTGGATAGCAAGGGGCACTAATCCAGTAGAAGAAGACCCAGCGGAGGGAAGAGCCATTGGAGAGCATCTGAAGGAAGAGATGGGCAGGCGCCAAGGCAAGAATTCCTGCAACAATCTGAAAAACAACATGAAAACACCAGATCCCAGCGATCTTACGACAGAAGGACTTGAACGCCCTATTCCAGAAGAAGTGGAAAACAGTGTCATTATGAAAGCAATAGAGGCTCTTAAACAGGGTATGAATAACTCACTTAAAGAAATAGAAGAGAAATATAACAAAAAGATGGAAGAAATGAGTAAAGAAATGGAAGACAAATATAACAAAAAGATTGAAGAAATGAGTAAATTCGTAAATGATACTCTGGGAAACCAAGAGAAAACAATCAAACAGGTAATGGAATCAGTTCAAGAATTGAAAACTGAAATGGAGGCAGTGAAGAAAACACAAACCGAGGGCCGGCTGGATATGGAAAATCTAGGTAAACGAACGGAGACTACAGAATCAAGCTTAACCAATAGAATACAAGAGATAGAAGAACGAATCTCAGATTATGAAGACACCATAGAGAAAATAAACGCCCTGACCAAAGAAAACAGCAAATCCAACAAATTCTCATCACAAAACATTCAGGAAATATGGGACATAATAAAAAAAACCAAATCTAAGAATAATAGGAGTAGAAGAAGGAGAAGAATTGCAGATCAAAGGTCCAAAAGATATATACAACAAAATTATAGAAGAAAACTTTCCCATCCTAAAGAGGGATATTCCTATGAAGGTGCAAGAAGCATACAGAACACCGAATAGACTGGATCAGAAAAAAACATCCCCTCACCATATAATAATCAAAACACAAAGCAGACAGATTAAAGAAAGGATATTAAGAGCTGCAAAGGAAAAAGGTCAAGTAACCTATAAAGGTAAACCTATCAGACTTACACCAGACTTCTCTATGGAAACCATGAAAGCCAGAAGGTCCTGGATAGAGGTACTGCAATAATTAAGGGACCATGGATGCAAGCCCAGACTACTTTACCCAGCCAAGCTTTCGTTCACTATCAACGGAGAAAACAAAATATTCCAGTATAAAAACAAATTTAAACAATACGTAACTACTAATCCAGCCTTACAGAGAATACTAGAAGGAAAATTACATCCCAAGGAATCCAACATTGCCAACACTGACTACAATAATTCAGACATCTAGCGACCCTTCACTAGCACAATTCAAAGAAGGAAAACACATACACTATATTACCCCCCCAAAAAATGACTGGAATCAACAACCAATGGTCATTAATATCTCTTAATATCAATGGACTCAATTCACCTATAAAGAGGCACAGACTTAGAGATTGGATACGAAAACAGGATCCAACATTCTGCTGTTAACAAGAAACACACCTCAACCACAAAGACAGACACCTACTCAGAGTAAAGGGTTGGGAAAAGGTTTTCCAAGCAAATGGACCTAAGAAACAAGCAGGTGTGGCCATTCTAATATCTAACAAAATCGACTTCAAACTAAAATCAATCAGAAGAGATGGAGATGGACAATTCATACTCATAACAGGAACAACTCATCAGGAAGAAGTCTCAATCCTGAATATCTATGCCCCTAATGTAAAGGCACCCACATATGTAAAAGAAACTCTTCTAGAACTCAAGGCAGTCATCAAACCACACACGCTAATAGTAGGAGACTTCAACACTCCTCTCTCACCAATGGACAGGTCAGTCAGACAGAAACCAAACAGAGAATTAAGAGATTTATTGGAGGTATTGAATCAAATGGACTTAACAGACATCTATAGAACACTCCACCCAAATAGAAAAGAATATACCTTCTTCTCTGCAGTTCATGGAACCTTCTCGAAGATTGACCACATACTAGGTAACAAAGCAAACTCCCACAGATACAAAAAAACATTAGTAACCACCTGTGTCTTGTCAGATCACCATGGATTAAAATTAGAATTCAACAACAATGCTACCCCCAGGAAGTCAACAAACTCATGGAAGTTGAACAGTCAACTACTAAATCACCCCTGGGTAAAGGACGAAATTAAGAAAGAAATTAAAGTCTTCCTTGAATTTAATGAAAACAAAGACACAACATACTCAAACCTATGGGACACTATGAAAACAGTGCTAAGAGGAAAGTTCATAGCAATAGGTGCCCAAATAAAGAAAACGGAGAAAGCACACATTGGAGACCTAACAGCACACTTGAAAGCTCTAGAAAAAAAAGAAGCTGATTCACACAGGAGGAGTAGAAGACTGGAAATAATCAAACTGAGGGCTGAAATCAACAAAATAGAAACAGAGAAAACAATCCAAAGAATCAATGAATCAAAAAGCTGGTTCCTGGAGAAAATCAACAAGATTGACAAACCCCTATCCAAACTAATCAAATGGCAGAGAGAGCACATGCAAATTAATAGGATCAGAAATGAAAAGGGGGATACAACCACAGACACAGAGGAAATTCAGAGAATCATTAGATCATACTACGAAAGTTTATATGCCACAAAGTTGGAAAATGTAAAACAAATGGACATTTTTTTAGATAAGTACCATATACCAAAGTTGAACCAAGAACAGGAAAACAATCTAAATAGACCTGTTAGTCGTAAAGAATTAGAAGCTGTTATCAGAAATGTCCCTGCAAAAAAAGCCCAGGACCAGACGGTTTCAATGCAGAATTCTACCAGAATTTCTAGGAAGAGCTAATTCCTATACTCCTTAATGTATTCCATAATATAGAAACAGAAGAGTCATTGCCAAACTCCTTTTATGAAGCTACAGTTACCTTAATACGAAAACCACATAAAGACACAACCAAGAAAGAGAATTACAGGCCAATCTCACTCATGAACATCGACGCGAAAATTCTCAATAAAATCCTGGTAAACCGAATCCAGGAACACATTAGAAAAATTATCCATTATGATCAAGTAGGCTTCATCTCAGAGATGCAGGGCTGGTTCAACATACGCAAATCTATCAATGTAATTCATCATATAAATAAACTGAAAGAAAAAAACCATATGATCATTTCATTGGATGCTGAAAAAGCATTTGACAAAATTCAACACCCATTTATGATAAAGGTGTTGGAGAGATTAGGGATACAAGAATCATACCTAAATAAAATATAACCTATTTACATCAAGCCGACAGCTAACATCAGATTAAATGGAGAGAAACTCAAAGCGATTCCACTAAAATCAGGAACACGACAAGGCTGTCCACTCTCTCCATACCTCTTCAATATAGTGCTTGAAGTTCTAGCAATAGCAATAAGACAACATAAGGAGATCAAGGGGATTCGAATTGGAAAGGATGAAGTTAAACTTTCGTTATTTGCTGACGATATGATAGTGTACATAAGTGACCCCAAAAACTCTACCAAAGAACTCCTACAGCTGATAAACACTTTTAGTAATGTGACAGGATACAAGATCAACTACAAAAAATCAGTGGCCCTCCTATACACAAAGGATAAAGAAGCAGAGAGGGAAATCAGAGAAACATCACCTTTCACGATAGCCACAAATAGCATAAAATATCTTGGGGTTACTCTAACCAAGGAAGTGAAAGACCTATTTGACAAGAACTTTAAGTCTTTGAAGAAAGAAATTGAGGAGGATACCAGAAAATGGAAAGATCTCCCTTGTTCTTGGATTGGGAGGATCAACATAGTAAAAATGGCAATTCTACCAAAAGCAATCTATAGATTCAATGCAATCCCCATCAAAATCCCATCAAACTTCTTTACAGACCTTGAGAAAACAATAATCAAGTTTATATGGCAAAACAAAAAACCCAGGATAGCCAAAACAATCTTATACAATAAAGGAACTTCAGGAGGCATTACCATCCCTGACTTCAAACTCTATTACAGAACTACAGTATTGAAAACAGCTTGGTATTGGCATAAGAACAGAGAAATCGACCTTTGGAATCGAATAGAAGACCCGGATATTAACCCACAAACCTATGAGCACCTAATTTTTGACAAGGGAGCTAAAGGTATACAATGGAAGAAGGAAAGCATCTTTAACAAATGGTGCTGGCATAACTGGATGTCAACCTGTAGAAGGATGAAAGTAGATCCATACCTATCACTATGCACAAAACTCAGGTCTAAATGGATTAAAGACATCAACATTAATCCGACCACTTTGAACCTGATAGAAGAGAAAGTGGGAAGTAGTCTACAAGATATAATCACAGGAGGCCTCTTTCTCAGTAGGACCCCAGCAGCACAGACAATAAGAGAAACAATGAATAAATGGGATCTACTGAAACTGAGAAGCTTCTGTAAAGCAAAGGACACTGTCACTAAGACAAAAAGGCTGCCTTCTGACTGGGAGAAGATCTTCACCAACCCCTCATCAGACAAAGGTCTGATCTCCAAAATATACAAAGAACTCAAGAAACTAGGCACTAAAACTCTAATTAACCCAATTAAAAAATGGGGTACTGAACTGAACAGAGAATTCACAACAGATGAACTTCGAATGGCCAGAAGACACTTAAGGTCATGCTCAACCTCCTTAGCGATCAGGGAAATGCAAATCAAAGCCACTTTGAGATACCATCTTACACCTGTCAGAATAGCTAAAGTCAAAAACACCAATGATAGCCTATGCTGGGGAGGATGTGGGGTGAGGGGAACACTCATCCATTGTTGGTGGGAATGCAAACTTGTGCAGCCACTGTGGAAATCAGTGTGGCGGTTTCTCAGGAAACTGGAAGTCAACTTCCCTCAGGACCAAGCAATTCCACTCTTGGGAATATACCCTAGAGATTCCCTAGCATTCTACAAAAGCTTTTGTTCAGCTATGTTCATAGCAGCACTATTTGTAATAGCCAGAACCTGGAAACAGCCTAGGTGCCCCTCAATAGAAGAATGGTTAAAAAAGGTGTGGAACATATACACATTAGAGTTTTACTCAGCGGTAAAAAATAATGACATCTTGAATTTTGCATGCAAATGGATGGAAATAGAAAACGCTTTACTGAGTGAGGTAAGCACGACCCAAAAAGAGGAACACGGTATGTATTCACTCGTAAGTGGAATCTAACTATAATTTAAAGGTCTTTGAGCCTATTATTCGTGATCCTAGAGAAGCTAAATAAGAAGACGAACCTGATGAAGATTATTTAGCTATCCGCCAGGAGGTAGGAAATAGTCAAGAGTCCCAGGTAACCTTGGGTGCATGGGGGGGGGGTGGAAGGGTTGTTGGAAGTGGAGAGGGTTAGAGAGAAGGGAGTAGGGGAGGAATGGAGAAAGCTCGGTTGACCGGGATGGGGGGAAGGGAGGAAGGATGAATATGGGATCAGGGAAGAATATATTGCAACAAAGGGAGTCATTTTAGGGTTTATAGGAAACTTGATTATATATGGGATCCCAGGTCCAAGGAGAGATCCCCAGATTGTTCTCTGGACAGAGGAGAGGGTGCCTGAACCGGCCTTGGCCCATAACCATACTGATGAATATTTTGCTTATCACCATAGATCCTTCATCTGGCGATGGATGGCGATACAGACGGAGACCCACATTGGAGCACCGGACTGAGCCCCCCAAGGTCCAAATGAGGAGCAGAAGGACGAAGAAAATGACGAAGGACTGCGAGGGATGCTATCACCCACTGATACAAGGGGTCGGATCTAATGAGAGTTTACCAAGGGCAGTTGGACTGCAACTGAATGAGCACGTGATCCAACCAGATTCTCTGAATGTGGCTGGATTCTCTGAATGTGGCTGGTCCGGAGTCTTTCTGAGAAGCCGTTGACAATGACACTGGGACTAGTTTCCTCTGCATATACTGGATTTTGGGGATCCAGTCTGTTTGGATACTCACCTTCCTGGGAGGGGGGACGAACTTGAACTTCCCACAGGGCTTGAAACCCTGACTGCCCTTAGGGACAAAGAGGGAGGAGGAGAGGGAGGGGGGAGTGGGAGGGTGTTGGGAAGAGGGGTGTAAATGGAAACTTTTATAATTTAATAAAATTTCTTTCAAAAAAAATAAAAGAAGTGGTTTAATTTGGCACTCATCATAGAGTGTTAAGGTCCATGACTGTTAGTGTTGGGACCATAAGCAGGCAGTAGCTGAGAGGTTATGGCTCCATCTTCAGACGAGAAGCAGAGAGATCTAACTGGAAATGGGTAAAGGTTTTGAAACCTCAAACCCCACCCCTGTTGACATACCTCCTCCTAATAAGACCACACCTCCTAATTCTTCCTAAATAGTTCTACCAGCCAGAATCCAAATATTGAAATATATGAGTCTATGAAAGAACTTCTCATTCAAATCATTAAACTGGCCTCACAGAACTTGAAGGCGAGACCCACTTGCTAAAGAAATCATACACTTTGGAAACATTTGGTTATAGCGATATTTTGTTTGTGTTTTAACACATAAAACTTGTCTGAAGAGCAAAGTGTAGAGCTAAACCACTAGAAGCCAGGGAGTAGTGGGACACACCGTTAAGGCCAGGACTTGGGAAACAGACAGTGGGATCTCAGTTAGTTCAAGGCCATGCTTGGCTGTGTGAAATTGACTCTGTCTTAAAGAGAAACAGAGCTCTCACAAATGTGATTCCAGCACTTGGGATCCACCACCTTTAATCCCAGTACTAGGGACGTAAAGACAGGAGTGATATGATTAGGCAAACAAAGGAATATAAGCAGGAGGAAAGAGGAGCTCAAGGCAGTCTGAGGATGTAATCTGAAGAGATAACCTGAGGACAGGATTGCCCCTTGGTCTGAACATTGGTAGAGGTAAAAGGTCTGTCTAGTGTCCGGGCACACTGTTTTTCTGACATTTCAGCTTTCATCCTCTAATATCTGACTCAGGATTTTATTTATCAAGACCAATTAAAACTTGTGCTATACTTGGGGTAATAATTTCCTGGAAGCTCCGTCCCTGGAAACTAGCTGTAACTGTACATGAATCACTATGTAAGCTGCCACGGACAAAAAGCAGTCAAGAGTCCTACCCAAGTGTAAAGTCTACAAACCACAATAGTGACAAAATATCTAGAAATGTGCAATATTTCTTGAGGGCAACCAACAGATCTTTAACAGGACTTAAGGCTTTCTCAAGCATGTAGGAATTTTTTCCAGATATTCTTTATTATATTATTTTTTGAAAGTAGACTTTCTCTTACACATTATGTCACAACCATAGTTTTCCCTCTCTCCAGTTCTCCCAGATTCCCTACCCACCTCCCCTCCTCCACAGATCCACTTCTCCTCAATTTCTTCTTCCAAAAAGAGCAGGTCTCTAAGAAATGAGAGTCAAGCAAGACACAACAAAATACATGGCACAATTATTTATATCAAGTTGTACAAGGGAACCCAATAGGATAAAAAGAGTCAGTCCCAAGAGCAGGCAAAAGCGTCAGAGACATACCCACTCTTTGTGTTAGTAGTCCCCCTTTGTTATTAGAACCCCACAAAAACATCAGGCTAATGGCCTCGACATGAACATAGACTACCTGGTGTAGACCCAAATCTCATGAAAGCCCTACGTTTGCTGCTGCAGTCTCTTTCTGCCCTTGTAAGCCCTGCCTCTTACTTCTATTTCCAGCCAGGCAAGTTCATTCTGGGCCTGCTCAAAAAACATTGAAGAAGCTTCTTTTTGAAGAAGGCAAAAGCTTCAGGAAAAACTAAAACTGGTCAAAACCATGTGGTGCCTAGTCATAACTAAAATATCCACAACACAATCTTATACACTAAAGGGTCAGGAAATATCATAGACAACAAAGTGAAACCATCATAGTGCCAAAGGCTCAGGATGTCTTGTACAAGATAGTGTATTTTATATAGGGCACGTAAAATGTTGCCTATGACATCTCAACAGTATTAATGTTAAACAAAACTAAATAGCAACTGACATGCTAACATGGGTGAGAAAAATCTCAGAAGTTGTCACCCCTCGATAAAGAGCTAGATGCAATTGTTGGCTGCCAAGAGAAGGATAATCAATTTACTTAAGGAATGAGCCTTCTGATGGGTTATCCAATCTCCAGTGGAGAGTCCTAGGCATATAAACATTAGCAAAATTACAAGTACACAGCAGTCCCTATATCTGTACATTATATAGTGAGCAATAATAATTATAAAATAGGTCATGAGTTTGAGTTGGTGTGGAGAATATATGGAAGGAGGTGGAGGAGGTAATGTGAATATGCTGTTTATGTATGAAAATATGAAAAATATATTAAATAAAAAGCTTTAATTATATAAAAACCCACAAAAATTATATATCAATTCTATAGAGTTTATATATAATTACATCTATATAGACATTATTTTACACCTTCTTTTTAAAATAAGAATTCATTCCATGTCCATTCTGACTTTGTAATTTTTTTTCAAAGTTTATTAAATTATAAAAGTTTCCATTTCTGCCCCTCCTCCCAACACCCTCCCATTCCCCCCCACTCCCTCTCCTCCTCCCTCTCCATCCCTAAGAGCAATCAGGGTTTCCTGCCCTGTGGGAAGTTCAAGTTACTCCCCCCTCTCTCCATGTCCAGGAAGGTGAGTATCCAAACAGACTGGATACCAAAAATCCAGTATATGCAGAGGAAACAAGTCCCAGTGTCATTGTCAATGGCTTTTCAGAAAGACTTTGGATGCAAAATTCAAGAGGTCATTGTTTTTTCCCACTGAGTAAAACTCTAATTTACACCTTCTTTAACCATTCTTCTACTGAGGGGCACCTAGGTTGTTTCCATGTTCTGGCTATTACAAATAATGCAGCTATGAACATAGTTGAACAAATACTTTTGTAGTATGATAGGGCATCTCTTGAGTATATTCCCAAGAGTGGAATTGCTGGGTCCTGAGGGAGGTTGACTCCCAGTTTCCTGAGAAATCGCCACACTGATTTCCACAGTGGCTGCACAAGTTTGCATTCCCACCAACAAAAAACGCTTTACTGAGTGAGGTAACCCAGACCCAAAAAGAGGAATATGGTATGTACTCACTCATAAGTGGATTCTAGCCATAGTTAAAGGTCTTTGAGTCTATAATTTGTGATCCTAGAGAAGCTAAATAAGAAGGTGAACCTGAAGAAAATCATATAGTTATCCTCCTGGATAGTGGAACTAGACAAGATTGCCAGGCAAACTAGGGTGCATGGGGGGTGGGGGGGTGAAAATAAGGGAAGATGGTCAGGGAGAGGGGAGAGGGGGAGGATTAGGGATGGCTTGGGGATGGCTTGGGGGAATGGGAGAGGGGAGGGAGGAAGGATGGTTGGGGGAGCAGGGAGGTTTATATCTCAGCTAAGGGAACCATTTTAGGGTTTGCAAGAGACTTGATTCTGGAGGGCTTCCCAGTAAAAATTAAATAAAAAAATTAAAAAATTAAAAAGAATTAAAAAAAATAATAAGAAAAAAAAGAAAAGAAAACGCTTTACTGAGTCAGGTAAGCCAGACCCAAAAAGAGGATTATGGTATGTATTCACTCATAAATGGATTCTAGCCATAATTAAAGGTCTTTGAGCCTATTATTCGTGATCCTAGAGAAGCTGGATAGGAGGGTGAACCTGAAGAAAATTCAGGTAGTTTTCCTCCTGGAGATTGGAAATAGACAAGAGTCCCAGGTAACCTCGGGTGCATGGGGGGGTAGGAGGGTTGTTGGAAGGGGAGAGGGTTAGAGAGAAGGGAGCAGGGGAGGAATGGGGAATGCTCGGGGGACTGGGAGGGGGGAGGGAGGAAGGATAGATATGGGATCAGGGAAGAATATATTTCAACTAAGGAAGTCAGTTTAGGGTTTACTAGAGACTTGATTATAAATGGGATCCCAGGTCCAAGGAGAGATCCCCAGATTGTTCTCTGGACAGAGGAGGGGTGCCTTAACTGGCCTTGGCCCATAACCATACTGATGAATATTTTGCTTATCACCATAGATCCTTCATCTAGCGATGGATGGAGATGGAGAAAGAGACCCACATTGGAACACTGGACTTAACTCCCTAGGTCCAAACGAGAAGCAGAAGGAAAGAGAATGTGAGCAAGGAAGGCAAGATCAGAGGAAACATTCATCCGAGGATGGGTGGCAATACAGACTGAGACCCACATTGGAGCACCAGACTGATTCCCCCCAAGGTCCAAATGAGGAACAGAAGGAGGAAGAACATGAAAAAGGAAATCAGGACCGCGAGAGGTGCGATCACCCACTGATACAAAGGGACTGATCTAATGAGAGTTCACCAAGGCCAGTTGACTGGCATTGAGCGAGCAAGTGATCCAGCCAGATTCTCTGAATGAGGCCGGATTCTCTGAATGTGGCTGGCCCGGAGTCTTTCTGAAAAGCCATTGACAATGACACTGGGACTTGTTTCCTCTGCATATACTGGATTTTTGGGATCCAGTCTGTTTGGATGCTCACCTTCCTGCACCTGGAGGGAGTGGGGAGGAACTTGAACTACCCACAGGGTGGGAGACCCTGACTGCTCTTGGGGATGGAGAGGGAGGAGGAGAGGGAGTGGGGGGAGTGGGAGGGGGTTGGGAGGAGGGGCGGAAATGGAGACTTTTGTATTTTAATAAACTTTGAAAAAAAAAGAAAGAAAGAAAGAAAGAAAGAAAGAAAGAAAGAAAGAAAGAAAGAAAGAAAGAAAGAAAGACAGACAGACTTTGGATCACCGGACTGAGACCCCCAGGTCCAAATGAGGAGCAGAAGGAGGAAGAACATGAAAAAGGAAATCAGGACTGCGAGGAATGCGATCACCCACTGATACAAGGGGACTGATCTAATGTGAGTTCACCAAGGCCAGTTGGACCGGAACTGAACGAGCACGTGATCCAACCAGATTCTCTGAATGTGGCTGGCCTGGAGTCTGACTTTGTAATTTTTAAATACCCCAGACAGGTCTTCCACTTAAAATCTTCCTGTATTTGTTGTCTCACTGTTGGGATTAAAATTATATTCCAAGACACTTGGATCAAGTTCTACATTTTAAAAGAACAGTTTGGAACACTAAAATACAGTCAGAGTTCTGAAAAATGTTAGGAATAAATTTGATTATACATGTAATAATGTTATAGGATCTATAACTGCTAATGAATTTACCTATTTAACTTCAATTAAGAGATTAGTAAAAGCTTCTTCTAAGTTAAAGGAGGATGTATTTTTCTTTGTCACACAGACAAAAGTAGTATACTTTTTAAGATATCTTGAGGTGAAATTATATACACTAATAGGAGAAAATTTCCTGCTGTAAGGTATTCATAACTGAAAAAAATGATGCTTAAATAGTAATTCCATTCAGCATTAAATTTTATTTTTTTCTATTGAAAGAAATTTATACAATGTAATCTGGTCACAGTTTCTCCTCCTCCCACTCTTCCCAGTTCCCACCCACCATGTGAGATTTTCAGGCAATAGAATAAACAAACCAGGATGAATAAGAGAATAGATAGTGAAATTAAGCAAACAAAATGTCACAGTATTAAAATTTTATGTTGGATAGCTTAAATACAGACAAGACACAATGATGGCAATGTCATTAAGGCTAGTTTTATGTAATGAAACATGTAACAATAGTGACAGATAGTATTATTTTAAATAATATAAACATTATTAAATTGTACCTACATTTATTACAGGTCCTTGATATGCATTCGTTTAACCTAAAAGTCATGAACTTAGAAAAGTAACTAGTAGGGATTTGGGGCCAGCCTGAAGACAGGGGCCAACGATGGAAAGAGATAACAGATGAGGTAGAAAAGATAACCAGAACACATTACACATGAATGAAATTTTCAATCGACAAAATTAATGGAAAAATAGGTTCATTTTGTCATCATTAAACATATTTGGGAAGATACACATTAATAATAAAGGTTCTTATGTGAGAAATGTACTTCATATTTCTGAACTGTGATTTCGTTCAACCACCCATCCTCTTCTTTCTCCCTCCTCCCTTTCTCTCTACCTTTCTCCCATTGTTTATGTCTCCTTTTCTCCATTTTCTTTGCTTACAATTTCTTGAATATGTTGTAGGTATGCTTTGTAAATACAATTATTGACATTTTAAGGATTCATCAGCTAATGAAAATACACACATATAAATAATTAAATAAATTATAAACTCTTTTGCACAGTTATGGGCACACCGATATAAGAGGAAGAACTTCTCTCCCTGAAGAAGTTAAGAAATTCTTTTCCTTATGAAAAACTGTCATATAAATCTTGAGGAATAACAAAGAAGGCTTTCTGACAGTAAGAGGATGAAAGATGCATACGTGGTACTGGTCCAGGAAAGAATCATGTGTAACAAATGCAGGCTCCCGCCAATTTTGTTATATAGTACAGTCGTGAATTTAGTTTGCTTTAAGAAAGAAATAATGTTAAAACTAGAGTCAGAGCTGATCTTATAATACTGGCACAAAGATCAAATCACAAAAGCCCATTAGTTCTAGGACAAGGAGTTTGATCTTCTTGAAGATGTTTAGAACATCAATGAAAGTTTAATAACAAATACTATAATTTGAATAAAAAGTGTAACTAATAGTAAATATAAATATAAATTTTTTTACACATTTCAGGGAAGAATTTCACTGGAATTTTTATGAGACTTACACTGAATCTGTATGTAACATTTAGCAATATGATCATTTTAATATCACCTTTTTAAAGAGGGTTTTTTCCTTCAGTGCTTTTATATTGAGGAAGTCTTTACTAATTTTTGATTATTAATATACCAAGTTTGGATATATCCATTTTATTTTTTATTTTTATCTTTACCGTATTGTAATTTTCTTCTTCCTTCTTTCATGAAATATTTGTTATTAGAATATTAAAAAAACTTGATTTTCACAAGTCTGCTTGATACGGATCATTTTTGTCCAAAGTTTCTTTCAAATAAAGGATTTTACTAGCATGGTTTTTGTTTGTCTTTTGAATACGGTACAATAAACATAAAATAATTAGCTATTGAATTAGTAAGCTAAATAAAAAAGAGAAAGGAATTCTATGAAAAACAAAACATAAATTTATTCAGCAAGAGAATAAGTTTTTTTATTCTCCAATGACACTGATTACCTGTTACATAGTCATGAGGGCTTTTATTTTTCTCTCTATTTGGGCTGTGTGCCACCTGGTGAAAATGGTGCATTTAATATTTGCTTCACTCTCTTTTGCTTTAGTTTGGAGAGCATTGTTTGTGAGCTGGGTGCAAGTTATCCTTACCTATGGCACTGCTTCTTATGTCTGGAGGGAGTAGACATCAAGCTTTCTTCCCACGGGTTTTAGGTTTTGTTCCTTTAAATGTTTGCTCATGGGTAGAGTGAGTCCTGTGAGGATGCATTGACAATCATCAGAGTAGACCACTTCAAGGGAGCTCTATTTCCAGGGCTCTCTGTTTTTAAATAGAACTCACACATAATCAGCTGCTATAACTTCTTCACCCTGTTGGAGTTTTGGCATCAGTGACTGTCCTCTCTAAGTCAGAGTATAGATGGCAAACTGCTTCCATCCTTTTCTGGGACTCTGATAAATTTCACTATGTGGAGCTGTCTTTGATTTTAATAAAAGTGTTTCCTTGTAACTGGGCCAACTCAGCAAGTACACTCCAAGTGGACAGTAGTTTGACCACTGTCATGAGCTCACAGAGCTAGGATAAGGTTAGAATCTTTGACTCCAAAAGCCACAGATTCAGAATGTTTCTTTCAAAACTACTTCCTTCCCTGTGACTCGATGCAGGGAAGTCTAAGAGAAAGATGTGAATCATAGAGAAAGATATGAGCATTTTCTCAATCAATATTTGCTTTATGGATTCTAGGACCTTATATGGTTAGATTAAAAATCTGTTCAAATATTAATTCCATTAATTATTTTGCTTTGTGGTCTCTAATTTATTTATTTATTTATTTATTTATTTGCAGGTTCACACCCTCCCACCACACACACACACACACACACACACACACACACACACACACTTCCTTCCTGGTTGGTTCATCCTTCTCCTTGTCTGGCTGTTCTCCACTTGCTCCTGGTTTTTTTAAGTTGCCTCTCTCCCAGATGCTATTTCTCTACTAGTCACTTGTTCCACAGAGGAATTCTTTGTTTCTTTCCCTCTGCTCCACTTTCCAAAAATGTTCCAATTATTTTCAATAAATTCATGTCACCTACTGCCTTACAGCTGTTCTAGACTTCCCTGGGGATGATACGGAGCTCTGAAAGCAACTGCTTCTCCATTTCTAGTTCGTAAAAGTGATTAGTTTAGGTTTTGGTACATGTAATGAATAGGTTTACACCATTAAATACTTTAACTGGACTTTGATTTAATGTCACATATTTGCATATCATTGTTTTAGATCAATGACTTAAATGTAAGAATCATAAAAATTCAAGTTGGCAAGATGGCTTGACAGGTAAAAACTTTGTGTCAAACATGAGAGCATGAGTTCAATTTCTGGACCTACATGGGGGAAGGAGAGAACCATCTCTGGCATCTTCTCCTCTAATTTCACACACGTGCAGTAGTGTCTGTGCATGTAGATGTGTACATGCATCTGTGTGCATGCACACACACAAACCCAAATAAATAAATAATGCAATTTTAAAAATCAGATATAATTACTATGGATTAAATATTCTACTATATTTCATTTTATGTGTGTTTGTTTACATGTTATTATCTAAGTACTATATTTATAATTCCATGCTCAATTTTTCAAAAGTTGATGTGAAGTTCAGTTTTAGCCAGATATTAAAAAGATATTTGAGAAAACCCTTAGTTCAACAGTTTCTATTTTTCTAAATTTAATAAACTTGACGAATAATTCAAGTTCCATATATGGGTCAACTTATTACATAAATATTTGGAGTTATTAATTTAATTTTCTTAAATACAGAAATAATACCATATTTTCAGAACAGGTACTCATAAATCAAATACATCAGGAAATCAATTAGGGGTATTATATTTTGAGGTCTCTAAGTTATGAGACACAAGTGAAGAGTATACCAATTTGAATTTCTCTGAAAAGTAAAGATTAGAAAAAAAATACCAGAATAGGGAATAGAAGCTAGTTCAGGCAGTGATTACTTTAAAGATATATTATGTATTTTTTTGCATAGAAAGTGAGCTACTAAAGGTATATGAGAACAATATAACCCAATGTACATGTTTAAAAATCATATCAATGTAAATGCCCTGTTGAGAAACTTGCCAAAAATGAGTTAAAGGGCCAAAGACACCTAAAAGATTATTGCTCTGCAAGTATAATGTTTATTCAATGTGTAAAGCAATGAGGATTCTGGAAGCAAGTAATACAGGCTAAGCAGTGACTACGTGTTTAAATAAAAAGAAAAAGGAAAATAAAAAGACGTCTCCACAAGATTGTTAGCTTTTAAAAAAGTTTTTAAAAGTTTTTAATTGATTTTGTTGATCTATATATTTTTCTCTGCTCCCCTTCCTTCTTCTCCCCAGTCTTCTCCCATCGTCCCCATGCTCCCAATTTACACAGAAGATCTTGCCTTTTTTTACTTTCCATGTAGAATAGATCAGTGTATGTTTTTTTTTGGGTGGGGGCATCCTCATTGTTGTCTAGGTTCTCTGGGATTGTGAATTGGCTGGTTTTCTTTGCTTTATGCCTAAAGGCTACTTATGAGCTAGTACATATGATATTTGTCTTTCTGGGTCTGGGATACCTCACTCAATATGTTATTTTCTAGATCCATTCATTTGAAAGCAAATCAATATGGTTTAATAAACCAAGGAGACTATCACTACACTGAATATGTTCAAAGAGATCAATATTCAAATAAGACAGAATTCAGTGAGAGGTATAGTGGTTGATAATGAATTCTTACAGAAGCTCTGGCCTTTGGATTGAAACTACCGCTACTGAACACCTGTTCAACAAAGAAGGGAACTGAGAAAGAAAAACTGAAACCATTTTTTCTTTCTTCCCTTTGTTCTCCTGTCAGCAATTTTACTTGGAAAAAATAAAAGAAGTAAAGTCAGAGATCAACATGTCTGCACGCAATTTGGAAGATTCCTTTGTAAAAGGAATAAATATTGTAGCACTCAGTTATATAAATGGAAGAACCAGCATTGTACATAACCAGCACTGAATGAGAGAAATTGTCAAGACAGGACCACACAGAGGTTGTGTTTTGGGATTAGATAAGAAACTCTACCACTTAATATGTGATAAGTGGGAAGTTCCTATGGTTAGCTACATTTGCTAGGTTTGCAGGGATTGGTCAAATTTGAATATTTTACTACAGAGGTAGGGGTAGCCAACACTCTTGCTTTTATGATATGTGGACTCAAATAAAATGGGATTACTACACAGTGTTCCAGAGAGTGGGATCTCAAGGTAAAAGATGAAAGGCAAACGTAATCAGCCAATGAAAAGTAGGAAGCAGCCTTCTGCACAGGACCTGTAACATGGATTAGCAACATAGAATAGTATACAAACAAAAATTGCTGTATCATGCCTGGACATTTATATTTGGAATTTAAAAGAGAATAAGTCAGTTAATGATGGTTCAGTATTATCGGTCTAAGCAACTTGGAAAATTCAGCTGCCATTACTTAATGCAAATTACCTGTACACAGGTAAATACTTAATATCATACACTAGATGCAATCAAAGTTAAGAACAAGGACTAGTTTCAACTTGAACTGGGTTTTGCTACTATGGCCTGTTTGATGATGTGTGGAGATTCATCATTATTAGTTCAGAAAGGAAAACAAGAATGGTTAGATTGATGAGCATTTAACACTTATTTAAGAAGTCCACTTGAATCAAACATATAAAATGGTTATATTACAAAGAACTTAATATAAAGATTTGTAGTTGACCTTGAAATTACACAAATTGAAGAAAGTATTGTACTTCATAATGAAGTAGGCTAGACAGGAATAGATAAAATGTCAGAGGGAGACACTGTGGTAAGTAGAACTTGATAAAATTAGAGAACTGTGCTACATCTGGAACTCATGTATTATTCAAGCATTACAAATGGGAGACCACCTATCTGGGACCATAAAGACTAATAGTCTTACTAATTAATTCCTTTGTTCCTTATTGTGACTTTTCAATATCATCAGCATTGTTGAATTGTTCTAACCATCATTCAACTCATGCTATGACATACCTAAAAACAGACACATCAAAAAAGAGGCGTGTCCTGCATTCATAGACCAACCTGACTAATTCTAGAAATTGTCATTATTTTTCCACCTTAAAAATAATTATGTCTCCCACTTAAATTTGTTTGTAAGACAATATATTAAAATTTTCCATGTGGGACAACTCTCTGTTGAGAAATTGTGCTCCATTCTGACTGTTTGTTTTCATTCTTCAATAAATTTTTTACTGCTTTGTCTTTGAATTCTTTCTCTGATGTGGATAAGACTTATAATTACAAGGTAGAGGTCTCCCCTTAGTATGACTTCTTAGATTTTCCCAGATTTCAACATCATTAGAACAGCTGAACTGAGCTAGTGGGAGTTCACTGACTCTGGCCCAACAGCTAGGAAAATAGCATAGAACCAAACTAGGCCCTCTGAATAAAGGGTACAGTTGTATTATTGGGATAGTCTGTGGGGAAAGTTGTAGTGGTACCAGGATTCATCCCTAGTGCTTGAACTGCCGTTTTGTAGGTATATATTGCTTAATCTCGATAGAGTGGGATGGCCTTTGTCCTCCCTCAAAGCCTGAGCTAAAAACTGTTGACTCTTCATGGAAAGCCTTATCCTCTCTGAGGAGTGGAAGGGTTGTGGAGTTAAAGGAAAAGTGAGAACAAAAGGAGGGATAGAAGTGGGAACAGGGATTGATATGTGAAATGAAAAAATATTGTTTTTTAAAAACTAAATTAATTAATAAAAATGAAATTTAACAAAGAAATCAATATAGAAAAAAGAATCAGAAAGATGAAATACGAAACATTTTGTCTATTTATTTTCTCTTGAACAATAAAATAAAAAGTGATAAGGACTAGTTGATTATTACTTTTGCTATTGTATTTTGGATTTACATTAGAAATGTATCAACATATACAGCATACAGCTATACGGCTTAACATAGCCATCCAAGAGAAAACCAACCTGATGCAAGAAAGGGGGTACTGTAAAATCTGTGTATCTGTACATGTAATGTCATAGGAACTTTTCTAAACCATAGGCCTCAAAAACTTCCTCTTCCCTTAATAGTCATTCAGTCTCTGATTTGAGAAAGAAATAACCTAAGAAAAAGGATCACAGATTAATGAATTAATGTAGTGAACCTTTTAGCAAAGAGTGTGAAAATCATCTCCAATAGTAATAAATATTGACCACATAAAGGCTACTAGGAATATTAAAGCTGTGACTAATTTTATACAAGATAGGTCAAAGAGAGATGAGGATTTTGTATATTGATATTGAAATGATCAAGACTTCAGACTAACCATAAAAGGAATAAACCTGTGCCATGAACCAAAATTTAAAGAAGTGGAGAAAATATCCAATGCCAGTAAGTTATAAAAAAAATGGAGAATTCTTTATTGGCAAAGAAATTACAGATTATTACATCAAAGATATTATACACCACAAAAAAGTTCCTGACAGCCAAATAACAATAAACTACAAAAGCTCTCCCAAGATCAAAGGAGCATCATACCACGGATACAATGGTTTGATACATGCAAACTATAAGTATAATATATCATTTGGACAGAAAAATGTTCAAAATAATGGCAATTTGAAATAGTAGAAGAATATGTTTCAGTAAAATTCAACATCTGTTATTTATAAAAGCTGTAACAAATTAGAAATAGAAAGAATATGATAATACCACAAAATTCATCTATAACAAATCCAATAGATCACACAGGATGTGTCAATTGTAAATACTTGTCCTCTAATTATCTGTAAATGGAGGTAGATTTTTGCTGTCACAAGTTTTATTCCACACAATACTAGAAATACAGGCCAGAACAATTCAGAAAAAGGTATAAATAAAGGGTATCAAATTAGAAATAAGGGATTCAAATTATCCAAATAATCACTATTTTTAAAGGTCATTACTTTAGAAAGAAACCCCAAAGACTTTATACAATATTGCTAAAACTGAGATGCATATTTAATGAAGTTACATGATGCAGAAGTCAATAGACAACCAAAAATAATGTATATTCTGGCTTGTCTTCCATATGCGATTAATGGATGGATCTTGATATGGGACAATAAAGTGCCCAAAACATAGGAGACAAGAATACAAACAAGACTATATAACTTCAAGTAATTTGCAAAGCGGAAACTCTGGAATATGATAGGTTAGGTAATTTCATGTGGTAAAGGAAGCTGCTGAAGAGGGCACAGTGATAGGGCTGATCACATATCCCGGCTAGAATAAGCTTGCAGTCTATCAGAGAGGACATAGAAATTAGGCCAGAACACTGAGGCAATCTATAAATATCTGTTGAGTGATATAGCCCACTAGTGATGAGCTTCTTCATAATAAATAGTGATTTATAAATGTGCACACACAGAAAGTCCTAATGCATTTAAATAATCAAAGATAAAGAGAGGAGAAAACTTGAGTCTCTAAATGTTAAGTTGATGGGCAGAAGACCCTCTCAGAATATATCCATATATGTGTGTATTATATATATGGTAAATATATGCAATGCTTTAGGTTTTTGGTTTTTTTATTTGACATTGTGTTTATTTCTCTTAGCTTTGAGCTCAAAGACTTTCCATATACCTTATTGGGAAGTGAATTAACCACTTATGATTGAGCATGTTTTCTTCATTTATTTCACATAACTTGTGTCATGGAGAGACACATTATTTATTTAAAGAAGTGTTCACATTTTTAATCATAAAATCATAAAATTGAAGCAGTCTTCTCTAAAATGGTAAACTGGTAAATACGGTGTATCTCAGCCATCATGCTGAAAAGCTTGTCAACAGAGATGAGACGTCGACGTCCACCTCTCTGACGTTCCAGTTCACTGACTAAATCCACAGTTTAAACAAATTTGAGCATAGGGCAGAGGACTGCTGTCAGTTTTGTAGCAAGTTCTACCACTGTGTTACTTACACACTGTCAGTAGTAATGTGTAGATGAGATGGGCCAAGCTGACTTGATCTAAGACATCTGTGAGAAAAAATGAGAAGTTTTATAAAGCTGAGAGTAGAATAGGTATGCATCAATCTATCTGTTGGAACAAATAACATAATTTCTATGTAGTGGGTGATTTTCTAAATATCTCAGAAAATGTGAGTCTTCAGAATAGCAGCAGGGAATCAAGTACAATATGACCATAGGTATCAAAAAGAGACATAGATAAGTGATCTTTTCTTTATATTGTAGCATAATGTTTTAAAAGTAAACGGACAGAAATGTAGGAAATACTGAACTGAACGTGTATATATATATATATATATATATATATATATATATGCATTGTCACAGTCATGAAGGAAACATTTCACTTCCTGCTTTTAACTTTGTATCGCTTATAGAGGCAAGAGTTGACTTTAAATTATCACCTGTTTATCTGCTATTTTTGTCCTTCTAAATTAACGAATATGTAAAATTTAGAAAAAAATGAGTAATTCTGATTTTATATTTTGTTTTTAAGATTTATCTATTTTTCTTTAATAGTTATCTGGACCAGCAGGTCATTCATGCACGATAGAGTTCTAAATGAAAGTCGAAGTGGCCACGAAGAGACAGAAAGCTGGGATCAGGCGATCTTGCACAAGCTATGTCTTAGGCCAAGCAAGCTTATTAAAAAGTACAGCATTTTGCATACTTTTCAAAGGGAGAATTAGGGTAAAGGCCTGCAGAAAGTATCATACATACAATGGAATGAAGTCGGCTGGAAGCTAATTTATTTTGCACAAGGGAAACACAGACTATCTCAAGACTGAGCTAGAAGCAGCCTTGGGACAGAAAGACACAGCCAGGTGTGGGGAAAGAGTTGTGTCCTCACGACCAGAAGCAATAGCTTTCCCAAGGACCTTGCTCCAGACTATTACTGCCTCTGCCAAGCATAGCTCTGACTTTTTAGTGAAGGAGCTGAACTCCTTCCCCACCTATCTTGGTCTCAGGAAAAACCTCCAACCCTGAACCCTGGCTGTTGCTGGCTCTGGCAAGAAGGTTCCTGGTTTTAGACAAGGAACTAAGCTCCTCTCCCTACACCAGGGCCTCAGGGAAAGCATTGAGCCAACCCATCTCTCAACACTTGGGTCCTGAGATCAGAGGATATGAACTTTTACTTACTTATTTACTTACTTATTTATTGCAATTATGTATCTGAATATTTCACTGTTTGTATGTGTGTGAATCATAAACATTTTTGGTGCCTTTAAAAGCTGAAAAGGAGGCACCAGATTTCCAGAACTGCTAGGTGCTAGGAACTGAGCCTGGCTCTTCTGTAAGAGCTCTTAATTGAGTCATTACTCCTGCCCTGAAATTCATTTTTGGTGTCTTTGGAGCAGAAAATTCCCTGGTTTGTAGTTACATTAATGAATAAAATAATGTTAAATATAGTAAAGGTGAAAAAAATACCCATTTAATAATTTTTTCATTTCTTGATTTCTTGAGATTTGGAATTAGTAAGACACATTCTTTCATAACTTGGCATAAGCCAAAATTTTGTTCACTGTAAACTTAAATATGGCAAAATATTTGCCTGATTCTTTAAAAGTTAGATATTTTTTCAGTATGTTTAAATACTTCCTCAAAAGTTTTATACTTTATCCAGGCTTTATTCTTTATCCAGAAGTCTTGCTTGATAATCATTTGATAACATACAATTTCAAGTGATAACTGGCATCATATTCAATTGTGTCGACATGCAACTCATAGCTTTGCAATTCCTGCTCATTAATCAATGCCTGTCTCTACTCTAAACACTATGTTCGTTGAGAGTAACCTAATTTTGCATGCATACTTGTTTCCAGTCATTTAAGGATCATGGCAGTATAAAAACATCGATAAATATCCAATGACTTGATCAATGGCTTACTTAAAGAATGAATTGATAAATATAACCTACAATAAAGTACTGAGAATTTTCCCATAACAACAAAATACAGATGTGCTTTGTAATAGTATATCATGCACATATGTTTGTGCGAGGCTTTGTACAAAGTCATTTAAGAAGTAAACAAGGAAGAAAATCCTTCCAGAATTTTCAGAAGGAGAAAAATAAATGTGCTCCTTTAGTTGAAGGATTACAGAACAAAGCCAGTCTACTGAGGAACCAAAGGTACTGCTTGCATTATCAACAGATGCTAAAACTCAACCTGGGAGGTCAAGTATGTCAAAAGTAAGCACATGTACATTTGCCTTGGCAGACAGTAGTGAACTATTTACTTCTGGGTCCTTCATCTCAACTTCTTTAGCCCACTAGGAGTGCCTACAGAAGGGGAGAACAGGGTCTTATGGAGCTGGCATAAAGCTGACTCAAGCCACACCCATAACTACATGCGCTGTAAATAAACATATTCTGCTTTAGATGAACGCTATAATACAAACCGTCTACTTTAGGACAAATAAAAATATCTGTGCAATAGCTAAATGTTTGTGCATTTGTAAACTATTCCATGGCAAAATAAAGAATCACACAATATAATGTTACTGTGATTTAGGCTGATTTGATATAAAATACATTTTAGCTAAGGCAAATTAGAACCCAGCTTTTGTTGAATAGCTATGGCTTGTGGATTTTATAAAAATAACATCAGTAACAACAACAAAAGAAGGCTTTTAAAAATAATCCACAACCAATTTGATTCAACATAATAAGTTCATTACCAGTTCATGTTGAAGACCAGTTGCAACAAAATTTGTACATTCCAGGGTAGAAGCATGAGAATTAGAATTATTAAACAAAAGGAAAGAGATGAGAGAAAGGAGAAACAGAAACAAAGAACAGCATCAGGAAGGAAATTCAGTGCAGGAAGGAAATTCAGTTAATACTGAATTGTCCATGCTTTTTTTCCACATCCTTATATACGTCACTCCAGAAGAGAGTGGGGAGGCAACAGACTTCATTAACATGATATAAGGAATACACTTGAATTCTCCAACCTTTGGTACTGGTGGAATGGATCCACATTTATACTCAAAATACGAATTAAACACATACTAGGTCAGAATCTCTTGTTTGTAACCAAATCTGTTGTCAACAACTTTGAAAGATCAAAAATAAGCTCAAACTCTCTGACCTCCTGGCAAGGTAGAACAGGCTTGCATCTTTGGGCTCTCACAAGTTTGCAAGTAGGGAGAGTCAGGTTTTTATTTGAGATCAAGCTGACATCTAGAACATCAGTGCACTGTTTATCACCAAAATTGAGCCCTGGTGTGGTTGAGCCTAACTAAGTACTTCAGTTACTGTTCTAGGGCTTTGAAGAAACACCATTACCACAAGGAGAGATCCCCCAGATTGTTCTCTGGACAGAGGAGAGGGTGCCTGAATCGGCCGTGGCCCATAACCATACTGATGTATATTTTGCTTATCACCATAGATCCTTCATCTGGCGAAGCACGGCGATACAGTCGGAGACCCACATTGTAGCACCGGACTGAGCCCCCCGAGGTCCAAATGAGGAGCAGAAGGAGGAAGAACATGAAAAACGAAATCAGTACTGCGAGGGATGCTATCACCCACTGATACAAGGGAACGGATCTAATGAGAGTTTACCAAGGCCAGTTGGACTGGGACTGAACGAGGAGGTGATCTAACCAGATTCTCGGAATTTGGCCGGATTCTCTGACTGTGGCTGGCCGGAAGTCTTTCTGAAAAGCCATTGACTATGATACTGGGACCTGTTTCCTCTGCATATACTGGATTTTGGGGATCCAGTCTGTTTGGACACTCACCTTCCTGGACCTGGAGGGAGGGGGAAGGAACTGGAACTTCCCACAGGGCAGGAAACCCTGACTGCCCTAAGGGACGAAGAGGGAGGAGGAGAGGGAGTGGGGGGAGTGGGAGGGTGTTGGGAAGAGGGGCGGAAATGGAAACTTTTATAATTTAATAAAATTTACAAAAAAAAAAAAAGAAGAAAACCTTTGGTCATGGACTTTTTTTTACAACTTCAGAGAGTTAGTCTATTGCCATCTTGGTAGAAATGTCTCTTCCTCCTATATTCTTCTCAGGGAGCAACTTATAGAACACAGAGGCACTGTTTTGACTTTAGCAGCATTTGAAGACCATGCAATCTTCAGCTCAATTGAGAACTCAAGCATCACTTTATTCAGTATCCACAAGTCACACTTTAGTTCTTTACTGTATTTTCAGGCATGTTTAATGTCTCCTCAGGAAAGAGCTCTAGATAAATCACTACATAAGTAATGATCCTTACCATACCCTATTTCATGCATGTGCGAAAATGAGTGTGTGTGTGTGTGTGTGTGTGTGTGTGTGTGTGTGTGTGTGTGTGTGTGCATGAGTATGGGTGTGTGTATAAAAGAGAGAGATAGAGATACATAGTTAGATAGATAGATAGATAGATAGAGAGAGAGAGAGAGAGAGAGGAACGAGAGAGACTCTCATTCTCAAATCTAAGCAAATATTGACTTAGAAACTCCGTCTCTACACAATGGCCAAATTATAATTTTATTCATTCAGTTTCTACTTATTCATTCAACTAGCAACATGGAAAATCTACTGGCTGACAGAACTGATCTAGTACTACCCTATAAGGCAGACCATTATAGAACCTCATGAATTCAAATATTTAGCTGTCAGATTATATAAATCACAAAAGTAAAGTTAGTGCTTAACAATGGGCTATACTGTAAACAATACAAATAACTAAATGGCATTATTCAATTTTATTACTAAAAATACATTGATTTACAAGATAATAGCTTCCTGAGCAAGTATCATTTATTTTAATATATAGATGTAGAGTAAGTTTCCCAAGGTCTGTAGATATGACTAATAATAGATAAGAATAAAAGCTATCTAAAGGAGAAAAGAGCAATACAGATGCAGTTCTGAATAACAATGGTTATGCGATTACTAGTTGTAAGAAAGAATCTTGAATGCCTAATGACTAAGAGGCAATGTACAAGGATGAAAGTAGATAAAGAGAAAATATGCTTTATAGGTTGACATAAGTGAATGATTTCGCCACTGTATCTTCAATTAATAAGTGACATTTGAAATGTATAAAAAACTTAAAGAGCATAAAATTAAAAGTAACACAATATTTAGACATACCATAGAAAATAAATATAACTAGAGTGAATTTTGATTTTTTTCTGTCTCCTTTTATTTTATTTTAAGCCATGCTCAAGACCAAAGGAATATCATTTTAGAAAGATAATTCTAAATTACTCAAAGTATTATTTTAAGGTAATATTCACCTCAATAAGAATAAAATTCTATATTCTCAATTAACATTCATGTTAAAACCATTTATATCTTAGTGTTATTATGTGTTCATGATGGAATAATTTTTATCCAAAAGAGGACATCAGGGAAACTGATATTATGTTATCTGATTGACCTGATTGACAAGTAACAGTCAAGGAGAGCTCAGATAGCAGTGATAGGAAAGAGATAGTATAGATATTTTGTTCCACCAATTGTACATTGAATACAAGATACGTAAGAGAACGTGGTGAGCAGTTGAACCATGATGGACTCTGTGGATTCTGAAGCACACCATGAGATACTACAAGATATTTTAAAAGTAAATGATCATTAAAAAAAATGCTTATCTCTATATGTTCATGAAGAAATCAAAAATTGATGAAAATATACATAGATAAAGATAGATAAATGATATATAAGTGATTGGCAGATAGATCAATAGATAGATAAATAGATAAATAAGTAGATAGATGATAGGTAGATTGGTAGGTAGGTAGATTGATGATAGATAGATAGATAGATAGATAGATAGATAGATAGATAGATAGACGGACAGACATAAGCTGATATATAGGTAGGCACTTATGTCGTGAGCATTCTCAAAAATAGTTCTTACTTGTGTGTTATAATGTTAAGTGATTGATGCCTCTCTATTAATGTCATCTCAAATTCATGACTTTGAGCAATTTTCTACTGGATGTGAGTTAGGCCTAGAAGCTAATTTTTAATGAGTTGATAACAACAAATCTGAAATAAAAATTTTAAAGCAGAGGCCCAGAACATCTATTTTATTCATCATGTTTGGCTCTTTCATTAGTTTGCTTTGAATAAAATACTCTGATGTTTAATTTCCATATAGAAAGCAGACATGATAAGAAATGGAGAGAAGAAAATTCTGATACCTTTCAGGAATCCTATATTTGTGACTGGAGTTAAATTCTGTTTAGCTCATCCTTTGACTATGTAAAATTACAGCCAACAATTTTATTGTATACTTGAGTTGAATCAGAAAACTCACTTAAGCCTCAACAAAAGTGTCCTACAGCAATAGACTTTTTAAGACACTAGGTGGTAGAATGTTTCACTCATTTTTTTGTCAGTGTGATAAAAATATTCAGTAAACAATTTAAACATTATGAATATCTTTGGGCTGCTGAACACAGGTATTTCAGTTCCTTGTGACTTGGCTCTGTTATGTACACGCCAAGGATCAGAGAGGAAGTCAGGGTCGACAGGCATGGATGAGGTAACTTGATCTCCAGAGCACCAAGGAGTCAGAAAGAAAGGGAGTAAGAAACCAAGTATATTATTTATCCTTCAAAGGCATATTCCCTGTGATTTACTTCCTCTAAATAGGCCCTCCTCTAATTGGGAAGTTACAAAAAGCATCAATCCATTGAAGTTAGCACCCTCAGGGGCTAGATAGTCCTTAACAGTGCCAAATGCTAACATATGCAACACATGGGCTTTGGGGGGTACCAACATCTCTTAGTCAAAGCATTTCAATCTCCAGGTTTTTCATTCTTCCTCACAATAAGGTCAAAAGAGAAATTACAAAAAAAAAATAATGTTTTACATCAAACCACATAAGTGTATTAAGTGCTGATAGGTGAATTGAACAAAAATAAAAAATTTGTGGAACAATGTTGACAACTGTCCTTTCTATGTGACATTAATAAAGCGATAATCCTTTGTGCTTTGGTTGTATCAATGATAGAAAGGGAAAATGTTTTCTTAATTTGATTAATATTGCTTTAAGGGAGATTTGAATTTTTTCTTTTACTTTTTAATTAGATTTTTTTATATTTTTATTTTTATATATAAAAGGAATTCCATGTTATAGAATATTTTAACACTACTTTTATGGATACACAATATATTTCATCATTATATAATGTCTTAAAGATTCATATAGTAAAAAACAAATATATAAGTAGACAAGGTCTATAAATGATAGAAAGGGAAAATATTCTACTTATAATTTGCATACTGTGATGAAACTCTTCCCTGTTGTCTTCTTTGTTAATGAAGCTATGTAATGTGTATATACTCATTGGGTAAATGTGTATTCAAATAGCTATTTTAATAGCTTGTCATTTTTTTAGTGAGCAACAATACTTTTTTTTCTTTTTTTCTATAGTGTAGGCAGGTTCGTTCTCAAATCCATGTTTGTCCAATGTTTTCCTCATTCTCTGATTTTTTATTTAAAATCCCCACTGTTATGTTTACAGTACAAAACATGGACAGAATCCAGGTCATCCCTCCTTTCTGTTGCCATTCACGCTCTTGAAAACATTTTGCATATTGACCTATTTCTTCTCTGATAGATGTATGGCCAACCTTATTTATATCTATAATTTATGTTCATTTGTTGTTTGTCTACATGTATGTTTCCATGTGCAAATACTTTTATTTCATATATAGTATAATTTATATGTCCAGACACAATAATCTGTGTCAGGATACTCAGTGGTTCTGGAATCAGAAAGATTTCTTTCTTTCTATTGAATTCCCTTGGTGTCCGCTTAAGAAAAAGGACTGTAAACATTCACTAATGTTTATTTCTGGACTGCCCAATCTATTGCATTGATTGCATATACATATACATATACATATACATATGCATATATATATATCAATAAACATAGATTACAATGTACGAATAAATATAACTTTTTACCAAAACTTGAAATGTTAAACATAGTGTTTAGGGAGAAATGGCTCAGTGGTTAAGAGCATTGACTGCTCTTCCAGAAGACCCAGGTTCAATACCCAGCACCCACATGACAGCTCATAACTGTCTGAAAATCCAGTTCCAGGGGATCTGACACCTTCACACCATTGCACATAAAGTAAAGAAAAATAAATCATAAAAAATAAAGCAGTCTTTAAAAAAGAATTAAAAACATGTGTATTTTAATGCTGATTACTACATGTGATTTCAATTATAAAATTTAGTTCTAGAATTAATTACTTTCTTTAATTTCATCTGTTTTTATATTATAGAAAAACAAAAAACTTCTTGTTTCTTTTATATTTATAGTTAAAAAGTCACATGTCATATACATGCTGCAGTCTGGGAAATGCATGCAAGAATGTCTAATTAAGTCTAAGAGACTAAAACATAGACTAAATCAGCCTGAAAGTCCCCCCGCCTTTTAATATAGTTCCGCAGTAGAGATGACCACACATATTGAACCATGGACATTCTCAAGTAATATCTCTATTGCTACATAGAACAAATTAAAACCTATTAAGACAAACAGAGCTCCCTGCTATTACTGTGTCTTGTTTGCTTAAGGTCTCATGACTTTTTAAGACATTTGATGTGCATCAGGATAAACCATTGTGATTCTGCCTGATCCCAAGCCTTTAGAAATAAGCAGACAGCTTGTATGCCTTACTTCTTGTCATATTCCTTTCTATTAAGAGACGAGCAGGAAGTGCACAGTACTCAGAAATAGCAGCTATTTTGGAATACAGTCAATCACATGTCACTCAGTTCCCAAGAGGAAAATGAATAGGCCAGTCTCGCTGAGCATGATATAATAATTCATTTTCTTCTCTGCTTTCGATTGTGTCTGAGGTGTCTTTCTTAAATAATGAGATGTAGCTCATGTTTGCATTTGAATATATCACTAACAATGCTTCATGTCTCTGGAAAATAGGGACCCTAGAGGCTTCTAAAAATCATCTATTATCTCTTTATTTCAATCAGTTTTCATAATCGTAGCAGTCAGTGTGTTTCTGGTGAATTCTATAGACCCCTGAACATGTTAAATTTCCATTCCAAATATTTTAAAGACTGAACGGGTTCTTTCGGTAGAGCAGAAAACTTTGAGAAAATAGATGCCCCTATGATGTTTTTAATTGTCAAGGAGTGTGTTACATGCAAATACCACAACTTTCTGAGATTTATTTCAATGGTGTCACATACGTTTCCTTAATTCCATCTTCATTCTGAGCAAATTAAACACTGAAATATTTTACCATCTTAAGGATATAAGTAGACAATAAAGAAATTCTAATTTATAATAAATATTATGTCTTGGTCATTTTCATAGTCTAGAATCATGTACATATACTTTTACATGTTGTTTGTTAGTTCTTTAATGCTGCGGGAGCTCCTTCTGCTCCTTCAGTCAATAGCTGTTGAGATACCAGCCCACCAGGGCATGGTCTCTCTCTCTCTTTCAGAGGGAACCTTCACCCGTTGATGGATGGAGATTGAGACAGAGACCCACATTGGAGCACTGGACTGAGCCCCCAAGGTCTAAATGAGGAGCAGAAGGAGGGAGAACATGAACAAGAAAGGCAGGACCGTGAGGAGTGCTTTCACCCACTGATACAAGGGGACCGATCTAATGAGAATTCACCAAGGCCAGTAGGACTGGGAATGAAGGAGCACGTGATCCAACCAGATTTTCTGAATGTGGCCGGATTCTCTGAATGTGGCTGGCCCGGAGTCTTTCTGAAAAGCCATTGACAATGACACTGGGACTTGTTTCCTCTGCATATTCTGGATTTTTGGGATCCAATCTGTTTGGATGCTCACCTTCCTGTACCTGGGAGGAGGGGGGAGGAACTTAAACTTCCCACAGGGCAGGAAACCCTGGCTGCTCTTAGGGATGGAGAGGGAGGAGGAGAGGGAGTGGGGGGAGTGGGAAGGTGTCGGGAGGAGGGACAGAAATGGAAACTTTTAAAATTTAAATTTTATAAAATTTAAACTTTTATAAATTAAAAAGAAAAAAAGTATTAGCAGCCCTCTGCTTGCTCTCTTGCTTCCGGGCTCCTTTTCCAGCTACTAGACTCCTTTCCTGATCATGCATAGGGCTATTGTCTGGGAGGGTGATCTGTAAGTCTTTCCCCTTTAAATAAATAACCATTCTATTAATTATAATTCCAAACTGGTGTGAGATTGTTTGTGACTTGTGCTTTCACTTTAAGCCTCTAATAACTTCTAAGAACCGTTTTAGCTTTTTTAAATTCTTTTATCTAATTTTTTGAGACAGGATTTTCTTGTAGCATTGGGGCCTACCATGGAACTCAGTCTATAGACCAGACTGGCTTCAAATACACAGAGATACGCCTGCATCTGTCTCCTGAATGCTGGGATTAAAGGTGTGCACCACCACCACATGCTGGGTTTTTGTTTGTTTAGAAACAGCGTCTTCTGTTGGCTAGGTTAGACCTCAAGCTTACCCTGTACTTGTTGATGACCTTGAATTTCCAACACTCCTGTTTCTACCTCTGGAGTAATGGAAGAATAGGCACGTGTCCCCTTGTCTGCAATACTTTTATTTTTATATTTATTTTGAGTCCCAAATTAGCAGTCTTTTCATCTTTTTAGACATTTATGTTCTTGGCCAGTTCCCACATTAAATTTTGGGTTTTTGATTTTTGAGTTGTGTCGTTCTTTGTAATATTATGCCATTCCTAATTATTTTTTTGTAGACCAGAGTAGCCTCTAACTCAGAGAGATCAACCCGCCTCTGGCTGCAGAGCACTGGGATTAAAAGATATGCGCCACCACTACCCTATCCCACTCCTAATTTTTATTTTAGCAATTTGTCTCTGTTTTGTAATCATACCACAGCTAATGGTTCAACACAACAATGCTATTTTTTCCAAGTGTGTGATTTTGCAGGCAAGCTTTTCAGTGTATTTTGTTGTACCCTGAAGATATTTATCTTGCTTGTTTGATTTATTTCATTTGAGAATGTTCAGTCTTCATCATTGTTTTTCTTTGCCTTACTCTGAGATCTGAAATGCCCATACAGGAGAGATGTGGCCAAGCACCTATTTCTCTTACATGGTGTTAACGATGCTTCTAAATTTTCCCTTGAATAAATTCTTTGTGTCTCATTCTGTAATTGTTTACATATATTATAATGTTATCTAATTATTGATTGATTTTCTCTTTCAGATATAAGATGTTTCACTTTCATGTAGATTAAAATTAAATGTTAAAATTCTGTATTTTACAGACCTTATTGTTTCTCTTTCCTTTAATTCATTATAATGATTATTTTTTCACATACATGAACTTCAATGAATTAGCAATGACTAAATGTTCTTTTCTATGAAAGCAGTTCTCTTTGTAAGAAAATACCTGCTCATTTCACATGGCATTTTTATTGTATAGTGACTCTACCTGATCATTATACATTTTCTTATGGCACATTTTTTATAAAATTTGATATTTTTTCCTTAGTGATGTGGTTATTTTAATTGTAGATCTCCTTGGCCTTTCAAGTTTTATTGACTTTAATATTCTTTACTATTTATATGTTAGTGTTCTTCTTAATTCTTGTATATTGTACAAAGTTTAATATATGATACTTGTGATGGTTGATTTTAAATAATACTTCTTGCATTTTGTTTATTAAAAACTATTTTTTAATATGTCTGTGAGGTCTTGTAAAAAATTCACATTTGGACCCATCAAATTTGTAAGGAAGATTGCACTCCTCCATGTGGGTGGGCTTCCCTCTATCTGTAGGAGTTCCCAGAGACTTTATGTTATGTCATGGTATTTCATAAATATTCCCTCAAGTAATAAATATTCATAAGTTTCTTATAAGTTCAGAGCATAAAGTCCAGTGAACTGCTATCCAGTCTTGTAGTCAGCACACTCCAGTGTCTGTCTGGATGTGTTCTATCATGCTTTGCTAAATATACTTCAGTTTAAACTGTTTATGTCTTATCAAAGTATTATTTTCATCAAGAAAACAAGAACCAAGGTGAAAGCTTTACCTAATATCAAATGTGTTATTCATACAGGAATTTAATCACCTAATCATGTACACATACCAAAATATCAATAAATCATTGGATTTTTAATTTGGTTCAGTTCCTTTAATGCACAATACCTTATCTATGTTGCTAGACATTAAATCCAAAATTAACATTAATCTTCTATCCCAAAGGTCCATGTTTAGCTCCCAAATAGATACATTATTTTGTGGTCTACTTTAAAGCCAGTTTTATACAAGCTAAAGTAAGACGAAGAGGGACTCTTAGTCCAAAAAAAAAAAAAATAATAAGGTCAGCCTATAGGCAGCCAAGCCTGTATTTATTGCCTAAATAATTAAGTGACTGATGCAGGAAGAAGTGATTGATAGGTGCTGATTGTGGGTGGATAAATGCTTGGACTGGTGGTCTGGGTTTTTTAAAAGAATAAAAGCAGCCTGAACAAGTCATGAGGAGAAAACCAGTAAGCAGAACTTCTCCATGACTTCTGCATCAGCTCCCAAAGCCAGGTTTTTTCCTTGCTTGGAATTCTAACCTTGGATCCTCTCAATGGATTGTGATTCTGTATATGTAACATAAAATTCCTTCCCTCTTCAAGATGCTGTATTTCATGAAGTTTCATCACCATAATAGTAGCCTTAAGACATATGCTTTTATAACTTTGCATGACATTAATTTTATTCATTCTCTGTAAAAAAAAAGACTATGAGTATAATGTTTTTCAAAGAGTTCTGTGAATCTTTGTATAAAATTGCCAAATTTGAATGGATTAAGGAAACCCTCTCAATTTGCATTTGCTGTTTAAAGTCTTGAACAGATATAGCAATTTAACTAACATCAGGTAATGATTCATAATGATATAATAGAACTATATTATCCAATTCCAGATGAAAAAAATCCATTGCAGACTGCTTTTGATACCAGTTCAAAATTGCTCAAAGAACTTAGACCATCATCCCAACTTTATGATGGGAGTAAAAGTTGAACAGATCAAAAATCAAAACTTTTATCTGATCCATTAGAAAACTGAATAGGTGAGACTTCAAAGAACTCTAAAATCTTGATAGACAGGTAGTAAATGCAGAGAGTCACAGAGTAACATGCTTAGACAAAATTTAAATCACAAGAGACTATAGAAATAGAATTCAGTGAAAGCAAGAAATTTCTGGTAAATTTAGTATTAAGTATCAATGCAGCAAATTACCTAAAATTAACATGAGGAATTTAATAAGGCACTAAAACAGAAGAATCTAAACATTCATCAATACAAGATTAAGAAAAAAAAAAGAGCAACGAAAAAGTGACCAATTATTGCCATATGCCCAAAAAGTTTCCAAAGAAAATTAGAATGAATGATTTTTATATGACTGTTAATCCTTTGAAGGAAATACATTATTAAACTGTAACCTATCCCCAGTCCTAATTTAGCTTTGCCACTCAAGGGTTATGACCCACTTTGTGTAGATACAAAAGGACACTAGAAGAAACAGACTGAAAAATCAGACTGAGGGAATTTTCCTTCCTTTTCTACCATATAACCACATTAGTATTCTTAATTATCAAATGATTAAGTAAAACACGTGGTGACAGAGACTAGATATGGACCAGTTCCTAGAATAGTGCAATAAAGAGAGTAGGGAAAACTGGGACTGAAGAAGTTTAAACTCTAACATATAGAAAAACTGAAATGATGGCTATACCTCCAGCACATATACTGTGAAGAAACCCAAACCAAGTCACAATAGTATGAGGCTTTAAACAGAAAATTCTCTGCACCCCCTAAATAGTTCATATGGACTGTTATACAAAGAATACCTTCCAGTAAACCAGACATTGAAAGAAAAAACAACCACAAAGAAAAACCAAAACAGAAAAAAAATGATGTGGATAAAGAATTCAAATTGAGGAATTTTAAAATTATATAAACAAAAGTAGAAATTTTTTGTGGCTATATGATACAGTCTGGTAAAAAAAAGTAGATACAATGAAAAGAATGGATAAGCTACATAAGTTGAAAGAGACTCTAAGGAATAATTAATATTATAGTACTTTTGCTTAGTTAATAATTATGTTAAGTTTTTGAAAACTTCACACATGATCCCCCAATCAATATCTTTCACATCCTTGCTTCCCCCACTGTTGTATTCCCTTACCTCATCAAATTCATGATCTCTTCTTTTATTATTACAATTATCTTTCTCCTTTTTTAACATATATAATATGTAAATATACACATATGTTTTAAAAACCCAGTAAATCCTTTAAAGGAACACATACACAAATATTGTAACTGAAGTGAAGAGTGATCTGTAAATTGATGAAACATATCTAAATAAATAGCAAGTGCTCATCAATGGAAAATTCACACTATAAATTGAAAAGGTGGAAATACCAACGAATAGATAGAAAAGAGCTACAATTATTGGTGTCATAACTGGCTTTATATTTGGGTATATGGAATATGAGAAAATAAGAAAATGAGAAAATCTGAAGAAATATTCAAATTAATAATCACGGAATCACAGAATTCTTATGAATTAAGTTGGCAAATATAACTCTACAAAATGACAACCTAGAAGAAAATCCAAGGTGAGTTTCAATATAAACATACATTCAACATGTGAGCAATCAGTAGAATACCTAGGTATACTTTTTTAATTTTTAGGATACTTAAAATAAAAATTTTAGAAAGAGTCCAAAGCGGCTAAATGCCTACATGTTTTCTGTATAGACAAACAATGAGAATTTAACTGGCAATGATGGTTGGCTTTCTCAATTTGACACAAAGTAGAATCACGTGGGAAGAGAACTTCAATGAACAATATTTACAACAGGTTGTCCTATGGTCACTTATTTGGAGGATTTTCTATATTCCTTAATTTAGGTTGGAAGAAGCAGAGTAAATTATTGTGACCTTCACTTCTATCCCCTGTTTTCAGGTCTTATGTTGAGGTAACATCTGACAAGGTCCAACCTTGAATGGTTTATTCATTCCAGGGAATGGGACATGTGGATTAGAAATGTTAGAAAGAAAAAACAAAGATACAGAAGAAATATGTGCAGACACAGAATAAATTTGGAGGACAACCCACTGAATACTGAATCCACCTGTGTTTATTGCTCTTATGATCTCTAATTACCGAACTCAAAAAGGTAGGGGGAAAGAAAGCAAGACTTCTTTGCCATGATAAAAATGAGGAACAAACAAAGTATTTACCATCTTAAAATTAAAAACACAAAGTAACTAGAGCCTAGGTGAAGACATACTGTTAGTGACAACACTGTAATTCAAACTTCCTATCAATAGCCTAATACATAAAAAGAATATTCTCTGACCTTTATTCAAGGTGGAATGAGTCCACATCTGTGGGCTCCAATAGTAAATGTGAATGGTATTTTCTGATACTAGTCCAGATAAACTTAGGAAGAAGGAAAGTTTTGCATCTCTTTGTTACTTGACTTTCACTTTTGCAGGAAGTTGTTCTGCCATGTTGTTTTGCTGTTGATTCTTTCACTGTTATTAGAGGCAAATTCTTCAGGCTTTCAAGATAGACTGAAGACCATTTGTTCTTCAGGAATACCTCTGGTCTTTAGTGCCACGGGTAGGACTACTGTTGTACTTATAATGATGATAAGAGTAAGTACAGGCTTCTTAGGCTCTTGGGTATGAGACAACCATTGCTGAAATACCATAGCTGTATCTTAAAAGCCAATCTAATACATTCCCCTTTAGTTTCTATATTCTACAAGAGATGTATGCCTCATAAAACATAGAGATAATATCACATTGGGAAAATGATCCATATCAGGATTGTTCCTGTAGATGTTTCATCTATAAACAGTTTATCTTCAGAGGCATATCATATCATTCATTTCAGGGGACATAATAGTGTTACTTCCATTTTACGTTTAGATCTGTCAGTCTCTGTGAAGGTGATAATTGTGCTGTATTTTATTTCCTGGAGATGTATTAATAAATGTTTAGTCACTACAGATAGGGTACAAATGGAAAGCCAAGGAAATGATTCTATCGAAATCTAGCTTGTAGAAACAATGAGTCTATTGGTTACTACAAGAAACATTAGTCAGTCATTGCTTATGGGAGAGAGGATGGGAGAATGCAAGACAAGAACCTTCATTGACATTGTGAAGCACAGTTCCAGCCTGGGCTACAACTTCTAAGGGATACTCCACTGGAGTTCACCATATGACACTCAGGCAGCTCTACTAAGGAGTTACCCTCCTCACCAACTCTTGACTACTTGTGTAATCTTATGAAGGGGCTTCACAATCTATGAGATTTTCTGAACTTCCCGAGTCTTATAAATTTTACTGAATTTACTAAGTCTCTTTCCTCTCTCTAATAGAGAATACTTACATTTGGAGAAAATAGTTTCTTAGCACTGTTTGTCTTTAATAAAAGAATTATGTACATTTTATATACATTAATTGAAATGATGTAATCAGTGAATTCAACAAGATTGAGTTGGTTTGAAATGTTCTTCCTAGATTTATATAGGCTTTCTTAAGCAAAGAACCTCTGACTTAAAGTTTATGCCTATTAGTTTTTATTATCTGAACCTACTCTAGATGGCGACAATCCTTTGCCTTAGTAGCAGACAGGCCTGAACTTTAAGTAATTAAACTCTGTTTCTTGTGACTGAAATAAATATTTGTTTTTCTTATTCGACAAATAAATTATGTCACAATTAAATTAAAGTATAAAGCAATAACAACAGGATACTAACTGTAAGAATATTACCAAGTGTTTTAGTACTAAGAATTATAATTGTGAATAACACATTTCACCAAGAAGTCCTAAGTGAAATTACAAAACACATATTTTACCCAAATTAATAAAGTTTGACCCTAAGTTTTACTTATTGTGGTTTGACAGAATTAATAATTCAGCAGATAAAAGAACTTTGAAGTTTTATTGTGAATTTTACTGCCTCCTCCCAGGGCAGAAAATATACGATAGCCAAAGGTATGTTAGTGATATTGCAGCAATAGCAGCAGTTGCAGCAGCAAGGTAAAACTCCTGTTCAGTTTCAAGATCTCAGGACAGCACCAGCTAATATTATACTTTGTGTTATGTTGCTAAAGATTTGTTTCACAACATTAAATACATTATAGACTCGACATGTTTTCACTTCATGAAGGTGAAAGCTTATCTGAGTTAATAAGCATTGATGTTTTGGAGCTAAATTAAAATGCAGCTTCAATAGTGCAAAATGTGAGAATTGTAGAGAAGCAATGAAGAGAGTTAAATGTCTGTCTTTTAATACAGATAATAGAAAGTAGGGAAGGTCTTAAATGAATTAAAAATCACATCAGGAAACTGGGGAGACAAGAAAAGAAGAGTATTTTAAGTATAAAGCAAAGACACCTACAGGAAATTAAAAAACAGTAGGAATCAGTGGTAATAAAATCAAGAAAAAAAATAGAAGAAATTCAAACAAAGGAGCACTAACAAAGTTTTTAGAAGACTAATCTAAAGAGAAGATTATGGATCAACTTTATGAAAAGTTAATGAATTAGACTAACTGCATCAACTACAAAAGTCATCAAAACTTCAATAATATAAATAATAACAAAAATTTTAAAAGAAAAAGGAGGTAAAAATAAAAGAAAGCAGATAGTATAGATACTTTTATTGATGAATTTTAACAAACATTTGAGAAACTGCAATTTTAACTTTAAAAATCCCGTTTTGGAATACAAAGTAGAGGGAAAACTTAATGGTAAGAAATCATCATTGTCTTAGAACCAAAACCAGTTGAAGACTTTGCAATATAAGATATTAATAGATAGTTATCTAGTTACAAAATTGTGTCACAAAATATTTGTATACATACGAGCCTGTGATCAAACCGGATTCTCTGAATGTGGCTGACATGGGGGCTGAGTGAGCCCCCAAGGTCCAAATGAAGACTGAGAAGCCATTGACAATGGCACTGGGTCTTGTTTTGTCTGCATGGACTGGCTTTTTGGGATCCTGGCCTGTTTGGATGCTCACCTTCCTGGACCTGGAGGGAGGGGGGAGGAACTTGGATTTCCCACAGGGCAGGAAACCCTGACTGCTCTTGGGAATGGTGAGGGAGGAGGAGATGGAGTGGGGGGAGTGGGAGGGTATTGGAAGGAGGGGAGGAAGTGGAAAGAGTGTTTTCGGATACTTGAATAAACAAGTCTAACTGAAAAAAAAAAAAAGAAATTTTAAGGCCAGCCTGAAATTAGCAACAATCTTGAGACCACTACACAACAGGTATCATGCCAGCCATCTGGGGTACTGAGCTTTTTTTTTTTTTAATAAAAATTTAAAAAAAAAGAATAATGTGCACAACAATATAGTCTACATCAAAATGATTCAGAGACTACAAATGTGGTTGCCAAAGGTAGGTAAGCAGGAGTCACTGCTGAATAGATACAGAATGTATTTATAGTTTTTATCCTTTAAAATGTCTTTCAAAGTTGCATTTTTAAAAATTCATTCTTTGAAAATGTACATTGTTCATATCTATTCCTATCCCCTACCTTCAACTTACTACCCTATATATCATCCATCCAACATGTTTTTCCCTTTAATAAGTAGTTTACTGAGTTTAATTAGTGTTGCATATGTGTACATTGATTTGTTGGGGTCATCCACCAGGACACGGGAATTTACATCATTTAAAGATAGAATTTATTTTGTAATTTATTTTTTATTTCTAAAGATATATCCTTAAAGGTATATATGTGTACATATGTGAGTTTATTTGACCCATATGTGTGAGAAAACAGAAGTTAGGAAAGTACCTCAGATTTCCTGGATTTAGAATTACAGGCAGTTGTGAACTGCAACGTAGGAGTTGGAACAAAATGCAGATCCTCTGCAAAGGAGTAAACACTATCAGTAACTTAATTGTCTCTACAACCATTGTCTTTGTGGTGATTAATATTTGCTTGTTCTGTTTATAATTATATGCCTGTGTGTAGGATGTGCATCCAAGTGTGAAATTTCTTAACAAAACCACAAAATAAGTGTCTGATCTCCTGAAACTAGAGTTAAGGGTGGTGGTGAACTTCCAGACACAGGTTCTGGAAAATGAACTGGATCTTCTTCAGGAACAGTATGCATTATTAATCACTGTAAATGGCAAAACGTTAAAATATGTTAAGAAGAAAAAATGCCTGATATCTATGATACCATAAAGGCAAACGTAACACTGCAGAACTCTTTGCTTAAAATATTCAAGAAGATAAGTTCACAAAGATAAAAACATATGCATAGAGATGCATATGCTACATGTGACATAATCAAGTTGGATATATTCCAAGTATGAAAGCATAGTTCAAAATTTGAAGCTTATTGCTTCTGTTCCTATTTTTATCACTTTAATTCCCTCTCCTGTCTTATTCCTCTAGCTTGTGCTACAAGTACACTATTGAAAATTAGTGCACATAGCTGATAGCCCCACTTTGTCCCTGATTTTAATAAGTTTTTCTCAAGTTTTTCTCCATTAAAGATTTTGATTATGGGTTGACATCCATAACCTGTATTTTACTGAGATATGCTGCCTATAGTTCTGCTGTCTCTTGGACTTATGAAGGCATATGAGATTTTATGAGTTTTTCTGCATCTATTGATATGATTTGCAACTTTTGTCATTAAGTCAATTTGTATGATTTACTACATATATTAACTTACATATATTTGTAACCTTCCTACAACTCAGAAATAAATACAACTTGGTTTTGATGGATGACCTTTTTGACTTCAGCTCCAAATATTTAATTGGGCATTATTGCATCTATTTTCATTAAGGTTATTGGTCTTTTAATTTTGCTTTATATTTATCTGTGCTATTAGAACAACTTTGGCTTCATAGAAGGATTTTGGAAATGTTTTCTCTATATCTACTTTTATTTTCTTCAGAAAATATTTATTTATTTATTTATTTTCCATGATATTTATTGAGCTCTACATTTTTCTCTGCTCCCCTCCCTGAATCTCCCCTCCTTCCTTCAGCCCTCCCCCAATGTCCCCATGCTCCCAATTTACTCAGGAGATCTTATCTTTTTATACTTTCTACTTCCCATATAGATTATATCTATATAAGTCTCTCTTAGTGTCCATATTGTTGTCTAAGTTCTCTGGGATTGTGTTTTGTAGGCTGGCTTTCTTTGCTTTATGTTTAAAAACCACCTATGAATGAGTCCATGTAATAATTGTCTTTCTGTGTCTGGATTACCTCACTCAAAAATCATGTTTTCTAGTTCCATTCAGTTTCCTGCAAAATTCAAGCTGTTGTTAAGTTTTATTGTGCTGTGTAGTACTCCATTGTGTAAATGTACCAAGTGGTGATGGCATAACTGGGTAGCAACATATAGAAAAATGAAAATAGACCCATATTTATCACCATGTACAAAACTCAAGGCCAAATGGATCAAACACCTCAACATAAAGCCAGCCACACTGAACCTTATAGAAAAGGAAGTGGGAAGTACACTTGAACGCTTTGACACAGGGAGCCACTTTCTAAGTAGAACCCCAGCAGCGCATACACTGAGAGAAACAATTAATAAATGGGACCTCCTGAAACTGAAAAACTTCTGTAAAGCAAAGGACATGGTCAACAAGATAAAAGGACAGCCTACAGAATGGGAAGAGATTTTCACTAACCCCACATCAGATAGATCTCCAAATATACAAAGAATTCAAGAAATTGGACACCAAAAGATTACATAATCCAATAAAAAATGGAGTACAGACCTAAACAAAGAACTCTCAACAGAGGAATCTAAAATGATTGATAGACACTCAGAAAAATGCAAATCAAAACCACTCTGAGATTCCATCTTACACCTGTAAGAATGGCCAAAATCAAAAACACTGATGACAACTTATGCTGGAGAGGTTGTGGGGGAGCACTTCTGTATTGCTGGTGGGAACGCAAACTGGTACAACCCCTTCGGATGTCAGTGTGGTGATTTCTCACAAAATTATCAAACAACCTTCCTCAAGACCCAGTAATATCACTTTTAGGCATATATCCAAAGGATGCTCAATCGTGCCACAAGGACATGTGCTCAACTATGTTCATAGCAGCTTTGTTTGTCATAGCTAGAACCTGGAAACAACCTAAAAGCCCCTCGATCTATTTCTACATTTTAGCCACAAGAGCATGACTTTAATTTGATGGTTTCTATTAAAATCTATGTGTCTTCTTATGGAAACATCATAGTTTGCGTTATTTTACTTTTGCAACACACGTTGAAAAATGAGGATATAAAATATACAGTCTTGTTTTATTGTTCATGATTTGCTTGGCCATTTTAATAGTGTTTTAATAGTGTTTCTTTTTAATTCAGTGTGAATTTCAAGATTTTTTTTCTTTTATAATTTGAATGCATGCTAAGAATAAATTGGTTGTATCCTCAGGACAATTTTTACTTTTTAAAATTATGATACAGTTATATAATTTTCCTGCTTCTTTTTGAATTCTACATAAAATTCATGGTCTCTTTTGTTTTAATATTATTTATACATGCACACACACACACACACACACACACACACACACATACACAAAGACTTTTAAAAAACAAGAAATAGAAAGGCCCTCATTAGGCACTGTTCAATCAGGACATTGGACATTTCAGCCTGGTAAACTGTGATGAATACATATGTACAATTTGAAATACAAGGTTTATACTATTTTGTTGTATCAGCTCAAACAGAATAGGCCTAAACATCAACATTGTCTTTCTCTTGTGTTGAAATTTACTATTAAGTTCTCTCTAGTTCACTACAAAGAAAAGAGGACTAAGAGAGCACAGACAGGTATGGAAGACACAGAAACTCTTCTCAGATGACTAATTTGGGACTCTGTGCACATATACTCAAGTCAACATAAAAATCTTCTTGAAATAATGACTTCAGAAGCAAAGTTTATAATAAGAGCACTGGAGAGATGACTCAGAGTTTAATAGTATTTGCTGTCCTTCCAAAGGATCTCAGTTCAGTTCCTAACACCTCCAAACAGCAGCACACACCTGCCTTTAGCAATTACAACTATAAAACATCATGTTTCTTTCTGGAATCCACGAATATTTTCAGAAACAGGGCATATAAACACACATAAACAACAGTAAAAACATAATAAGTTAAAAGCCTAAAAACATCTCAATAAGACCTTAGGTTCTAAGTTTAGTAAACAATACATAAATGCTCTTTTATACAACAGTGATATACTGGATTTGAGGTTCATTGAAATAGCATATATGATAGACAAGAAAGGAGCATGGTGGTTAGGAGTTAAAGGTAGAGCATGTAATTTAAGGAGGGGTGAACAGAAATATTAAGGTTCAGTCAGAGAGACAGCACAGCATGGTCAAGTGCTGCTGGTAAGTAAAGTTGAAATTTTTCAAAAGAAAAATTAGATATGCAGTCAAGATATACTAGAATAAAATAATTCTCCTTCACTTTCATAAGTGAATAACAGACTATGTGGGAGAAAATTGACTAAGATTACCTCTTATAAGAAATGATTCAAATAATCAGAAATTAATATTCTATTCAACAGTGAGGATAAAGGACATAGTATGGAAAAGCAGAAAAAAAACTTCCAGGGTTGAACATGAAAAATATTGTCTTATCAAGATCTCAAGGACATGGCTTACTCTATTAAATCATGTCGATATTATTCTCTCACCCTGAGTTGCTTGAAGGAATAAAAACTGTGTGGTCTTCACTGTAAGAGTTCAAAATTATTCTCTAAATCAGGGGAAAAGAAAGTATATTTTAACTGAGTAGCATTACCTCTGGAATAAAAAAATCTTCTAAAAACAATGCTGATTTTAATTAATTAATTTATATATTTATTTCTGGCTTTGAAATTAAACAAAGGGTCTCATGAACAGTAGACAAGCATTCTATCACAACATTTTTAATGTCAGTGTTTCATATTTAGAAATTAATTTTTATTTTTACTTTTAGACCAAAATAGTTGAAAAATTTTAGCAAAATTCATTCTATATATAACATAGACTATGCACATTGACTGTCTTAACATATACAATAAAATATAATTGATTAAAAATCATATCAAATGTTGTTTTACAGCAGCATAAAATTATTTATAGTAGTTATATGTTAATTACTATTTCAAAAGATCCCATTTTTGTATTGAAAGTCATAATTTCCTAATCAATTTTTTATATCAACATTAGCTCCCAATATTTTATTAAATTTTTTCATAGTGAATAATTATATTATGAAGTAGATATAAACTAGAAAATTTTTTCTTGGAGCAATACAAAAAAAATCCCGTTCTAAATAGACTAATCTATATTGAAAGGCATGCTTTTGAAATTGCTGCCTGAATTGCCAAGGTTATTTTCTCAAGAGGAGGCAAATGCTTTTATCTTTCTGGTTAGGACTTGATATTTTCACAGAGGGCTATTGTAATGATCACAGGCGATGTGTCACCGGGTTCTTGTATGTTCTGAATTTATGAGAGAGATGTACTCGTCAAACTTCAAGAAGATACTCTGCTAATGCCTGTGCAGCATTACTTCTGCTGGAAGTTCAGCAGACAGAGGCGATTTTATAAATTCTTCACTACTAGTTCAAATGTTGTCCTACTGATGCCATCTGGACACCTGTTGGAATCTAGTTTAGCTCCTCTGTTAGGAGCCAGTGTTGAGACAGTGAATAGAAGTGACTTGGACAGAAGTGGTTAATCAACATGCTGGTAGACTGGTTATATTTCAGTCTCATGATTTGACAAGACAGGAGTTTAGTAACGTAGATGATTTTAATAATAATTCATTTTAAAACTCTTGGAAAGTGAAATAAGTATTTTAAACTTTTCCATTTGCCTAATAAACAGTCATACTAACAATTACCTTTCTTGATCTACATAAATGGTAGTCCTATATAATTTCATCAATTTAAATCCACAGGCATAGGGTCATTTGTGCAATCATTCAGTCTTTGTTTCCTTGGTAACCGACTACTCAAAAGATGAAAAATGGCCACCCACTTTCTTTGCCTCTGTTATTTGATCCTGCAGCAATCTATGTAATTTATATGTTTTTCCCTTTTATTATTGCTCATATTCAGCTGCAGTTTTAAGATAGTTTTAGAATCTGATTTTCATTTAATATTTCATACAATCTTAACATAGAAATGTTAGTGACATTCGTATGGTAAAATTCTTTATTGGTTTAATTCATATTGAAATTCTAAATTCCATTATAGCAGAAATTCACAATACTATCATATAATTTATGAAAATTACTAGGTAATAAAATTATATCTAGAGAGGTGGGTATGAAAAATTACTTCAAAAAGTGTATTATAGTATTGATTTTCATATGAAATAATGATTTGAAATATGTAATTGAACAAACATTGTTAGAGTGAAAATTGTAATTGATTTTATATAAAGTTAATGTATACCCAAATGTCTATGCCATGGCTTATGATCATGAATACAGTTTGACCTCAATCTAAACTTTTGCTACATTTCTAGAATTTAATATTGCTAGTGTATTTTTGCCATGCAGATCAATTTATAAGCAATTAAACTGTTGGTAACTATTTTGTATAAAGCATAATTGAACTTTTTCTCTGTAAATTCCTTCGCATTTCCACTAACATCTTTCTCTGGCATGCACAAAATGCATAAATGTTGAAACTGTTCATCATTTTCAAAGTATAGTAGAGTACAATGTGATTTCCTACACTATGAAGTTTGAAGGCCAGTCAATAGTGAGATATAACAGTAGTCCTGTCTCTGGAGCTGGGACAAACCACAAACTGAAGTGGAGGATATGGTTTGATTTCTAGCTAACTGGTGGTAAGTGAAGTTTAGAAATAAATTATCTATCATTCTAATGCAATCTTCTAAATTTTGCCTTAAATCATGTAGACTCTGAATAATTGTTTGAAATACATAAACCTTTTAGTATAAAATAACTGTATTTCATAAAATTGGGTGATTTGATAGGTTAATTATAGAACAGATACTTCAACTACTCATCATTTTAATACACACACACACATAAACAATAGGAATTTCCCACAGTTAATATTTTATACACATAATATATTATATGTACATCCACTCACAGAAAGACAGATAGTAACCTTTCAGTCTTTCCTGTCTATGGATGTATAAATTTAAAAGAAATAAAGTTTACATTTCTTTATTTGCAATTAAAATGATAAATGAAAAATAATAAACTAGTAATGTAAGCTTAATAATAATCCACAGGGTAATTGTTAGTCCATTGTAAAAACATTCCAACCATAATAATATTTATGAATATACTCACAAATCAGTTTTACAAATATTTACTAATTTTCTACTCTTATAAATAATGTCTCTACAAATGTGTTTAAGGGGGAAATATTTTTTTGTATTTTAATTTATAAAATAAAATGATTCTTCTTTAAAGAAATGTTATCAAAGCAAATAATAAAATTGTACCTTTTTATTCAGTGTTCACGTAATATAATTCCATATGTTTTTCTTCTCTGTTTTGAATAAAAGCCTTAAGCAATCTGTGTCTACCCTAATCAATGACTATTGAATAGCTCTAATAAGGCATCTTTATGTATTTTTCTGTAAAACATGTTTTTGAATAGCATCAATTTTGGAAGCTTTTAGATTTAATTACACAGAATATTTGGTATAATTTCAAATAAGTAAAATGTAAATAATTCTGAATATGTTTCTTTTCACTGAAATAATCGGAATTATGTAGTAGTGAATTTTCCTAAATGCTATTGGAAGTTCAACCTTTTCAAAACCTGAGTGCAAAAAATATTCTGCCACATTGTGCAGATTTATGTCAAGGTCTTCGATCATTTTCCATTGATTCACATATTCGTTTTTATGTGAACACCAAACATTTTTATTTCTATAGCTTTATATCTATTGTAGAGCTTGAAGTCAGGGATTGTCAGAGACTAGCTTCAACAAGGATACCACTTACCAGAATAGGGGTATGGAGATTAGAAAAATGAGTAAAAAGTTGTGTTTGTGCAGCTCATTTAAAATATAATGTATGATTTAAAATATAGGTTAATAGATAATCATTTATAATTGTCAAGTTTGTACTCTGTTAGCTTTTCTAAATATATAAAGATATATTTCAGTTAGATAGATATTCTTCAGACCTTTCAGAGACCTTCAGAATATGGCATTTAAAATGTATTAAGAACTTAAAACTTCATAACAATGTGACACAACTGCTACTGGCAGCACCAATTACTTCAAGAGGAAAATGTGCATAGAAGAGGTTCCTTATGGAGCTTGTTACTCATTTGGGCAAGAAAATGTTCTTGTCTGGACTGTCTGATGAACTGGACATACAGGACCTTTAGAGAAATGGCTGCTGAACTTGCTTAAAGGTGAGACAGTCCTTCAGGGTTTCTGCTTCATAAAAGAGTCTGCCCGATATTCTGCAGGATACAGAAGCAAGTGACTGACAAACTGCCAATACAACAGAACTGTCTTTGAAATTTTCTGCTTCATGAATAAGTCTGCTAGATACTATGGGTCTTTAGGCTGAAGATGGATTCCCCAACAGTACAGAAGGATATTGAATGACTGTCCAGGCAGCAAGATGTCTCTGTCAATTCTAGAGTTTTGGAAGTTGCTTATAATGCATTTCCTGTTTTATTAGGTAATATATCCTTCTGGAGTCTTTAATCGAGTTACAGAAGTGATAGTTATAGTTTTCCTTAGTTATGATAAAATATAAAGTAGATATAAATATTATAAGTGTAATTCTTAATTGAAACATGTTTTGTTATATGTAATTTTACTATGTTAAAGTTAAAACCTCACTTTTAATTTAAACAGAAAAGGGGAGATGATGTGGTCTTTTACTCTGTATACTGTGAATACCACTGATTAATTAAGGCTACTTTGGACCTATAGCAGGGCAGAACTTAGCTAGGAAGAGAAAACTAACTGAATGCTGGGAGAAAAAAGACAGAAGAAAAGAAGCCATGCAGCTGCCTCCAAAAACAGCTGTTGGGAACTTTACCCAGGTTAGCCACAGCCACATGGCGATACACAGATTACTAGAAATGGGTTAAATTAAGACATAAGGGTAACCAAATAAAAAACTAGAGCTAATGGGCCAAGCAGTGATTTAAGGTTTCTGTGTGTTTATTTTGGGGCTGAGCAGCTGGGAACCAACAAGTGATTTCCCTAAAACATTGTTTAAATACTCGGACTCTAAAAGGCAGAAGGAAGATAAAAACTGCATTAGCAAGATACAAGGAAAGAGCAGACCAGTTGAAAGATTATGGGCTACAACCTTAAACATTCTATTACCAAAACAAGACAAGCAATGCTCACACTCTAAACCAAAAACATTCCATAGGCAAACCACTCCCTGGGTAGATTCTATATTTATCTCCCTAATAGAGTAGGAACCTAGTTGGATCTTTAGAATTTTGTTCGAGGTAGAAACAGATCTACTTAATACCTGGATATTAGCCACACCTGTTGACCATATTCCTAGGAGAGTAGATCTCTCTGCTCTAAATTAAAGTGGAATTGAGCCTTGACCTTTGTTCAAGGTAGAAACAGATCTACTTAATACGCGAAAAGTTTGGTCTGGATTTTAGTTATACCTGTTATTTGAACTGTGGACAATAACCTTGAAAGAAGACAAGTAAATTTCAACTCTCTGACCTTTAGTTAGTTGGAATGGACCCATTCCTATGTGCTCTGTCAAGAAATGATGTTAACCTCCTTAATTTCTTTTATTGAATAAGATTATTTTCACTGTCTACATTTTCTATTTTTACATATGAAGTTGAGTATTGTTCTTTTGAGGTCTATGAAGAATTGTGTTGGTACTTTTATGAGAGCATTGAATCTGTAGATTGTTTAGTAACATTGCCATTTCTTTTATCTTTTAAGCAAACTGATACACAAGCATTAAAGATATTTCCATTTTCTGATCTCTTCCCCAATTTTTTCTTCAAACACTTAAAATTTTGCCATATATGTCTTTCACATGTTTGATTAGAATTACCCCAAAATATTTTATATTATATGAGGCTATTGTATAAATGTGTTATTTATCTGATTTCTTTCTCAACACATTTATTATTTGTGTACATGAGGGCTACTGATTTTATTGAGTTAGTCATGCATTCAGCCACATTTCTGAAAGTGTTTCTCAGCTGTCAGAGTTTCCTGGTAAAATTTTTTGAAGTCCCTTATGTATACTACCATATATTTTGCAAATAGTAAAAATTTGACTTTTTTCTTTCTGTTTGGCATCCCTTTTACCAAATCTCCCTTTGTTGTCTTATTGCTCTATCTAGAACCTCAAGTACTGTATTGAAAAATATGCTGAGAGTGGATGGCTTTCTCCTGCTCTTACATTATTCGTAGAATTGTTCTGAATTTCTCTCCATCTTACTGTATATTGCTTTATTATCTTTTGGGTTGTTTCTTGTATCCCTGTTCTCACCAGAACCTGTATCATGAAGGGGTGTTAGATTTTATCAATGGCATTTTCCATGTCTAAATGAGATGATCATGTGATTTTCTTTTTTTTTCTTTCATTTTTTTAATATGGTGAATTACATTGACAGATTTTTGTACATTGAACTATCCCTTCATCTCTGGGATAAAGTCTACTTAATCGTTGTGAGTGATTTATTTTTTCTTGGATTTGGTTTGACTGTATTTTGCTGAATATTTTTGCATCAATGTTCTTGAGGGAGATTGTTTCACAATTCTTTTTTGTTGTTGTTGCATCTTTTTTTTTCGGTATCAGGATATCTGTGGCTGTATAAAAATAAATTGCCAATATTGCATCTGCTACTATTGGGTGGTACAATTTAAAGAGTATTGGCCTTAGCTCTTCTTTGAAATTCTGATAGATTCTACTGAAGTCATGTCTCCCTGGATTTTTGTTGTTGTTGTTGTTGGAAGGATTTTAATAACTGTTTCTATTTCCTTAATAGAAATGCAATATTGGCAATTTATTTTTATACAGCCACAGATATCCTGATACCGAAAAAAAAAGATGCAACAAAAAAAAAGAATTGTGAACCAATCTCCCTCATGAACATTGATGCAAAAATATTCAGCAAAATACAGTCAAACCAAATCCAAGAAAAAATAAATCACCCACAACGATTAAGTAGACTTTATCCCAGAGATGAAGGGATAGTTCAATATACAAAAATCTGTCAATGTAATTCACCATATTAAAAAAATGAAAGAAAAAAAAAGAAAATCACATGATCATCTCATTTAGACACGGAAAATGTATAACTTATAACTTAAGGGTTATAAGTCATTTTAATTGTTTATCTGATCTTGATTTAATTTTGGTATGTGGTATCAACTAAGAAAGTTGTCCATTTCTTTTAGATTTTTCAATTGTGTGGAGTACAAAATTTTGAAGTATGATTCTCCATATTCCTTCACTGTCTGTTGTTATGGCCTTCTCATTTCTGATTTTGTTAATTTAGATATTCTCGCTTTGCCTTTTGGTTAGTTTAGATAAGGGTTTATCTGTATTGTGTTCCTAAAACATGAGCTGGCTCTCTGGAACCTATTTCCTATGGTGGGATGCTTTTCCCCATCTTGATGACAGGGGTGTAACTTTATCCTGCTGCAACTTGATAAGTCATGCTTTGTTGACTCCCTTAGGAGGCCTTTCCCCTTTGGAGTGGAGATTGGTAAGGAGTGAATGAAGGGCTAGAACAGTGGTGAGGGGAAGGAATAGGAGGGAAGAGGGAGGTAAAACTGTGGATGGTATGTAAAATAAATGATTAAATTTTAAAAATGAAAAAAGTATTTTGCCAAACATTATCTTTGTCTTTACTGCAGAGATTATTCTTATTTAGTTTTTGTGTCTTAATTTACATTTTGAAATAATTTTATTTTAAATAAGATTCACAAATGGATTGAAAAGTATTGATTTTCACTTATCCTTCAGATGTCATGTTATCAATATATCGCCTTATAGTAGTATAGTTATCAAAACTTACCGTAGACAAAGAAAAGCATGACTGGAGGGAAAATATCAGTGAAATGATGCCCAGTGATATTCTGCTATATTCAAAGATGGGTGTGTAATCCAGTTGTCATCAGAGAGGTTTCATCCAGCAACTGATGGAAACAGATACAGATCTATAGCTAAATATTAGGCAGAACTCAGGGAATCCTGTAGAAGGGGGGGGGATGATTGTAGGAGCCAGAGGGGTCAAGGACACCACAAAAAAAAAAAACCTCACAGAATCAACTAAACTGGGCTCACAGGAAATGAACTGACAATCAGAGAGTTCTCATGGGACTGACATAGGCCCTCAGCATACATGCTACAGCTGTATAGATTGCTCTTCTTAAGGAATTCAAAGAGTGGGAACAGGCACTGTCTGAGGGTTTTCCTAGCTTTTAGGACTCTACTCCTTTTACTGGGTTGCCTTGGTCAGCATTGATCCATGAGGATGTGGTTACATTGTCCTGCGACTTTATATGCCATGTTTTGTTGATAGGCAAGGGAGACCTGCCATTTTTTAAACAGAAATGGAGGAGTGGACTGGGGGTGGAAACAGAAGGGGGAAAGTGTGGGAAAGAGACTTGGAGGAGAGGAGAGAAGGGGAACTTCAGCCAAGATATAAAATAAATAAATAATTTAATTAAAATGCCAGCTACAGAACTCATATTGATGTCAGTGGGGAAACTACGAGTTTCTCCTTCTGTGCAGCAGCCTAGCATTTGATACAAGTGAATCTTGTTTATAATTCCTTCATGGATGCTTAAAGTAGTGCAGATTTATGATATGAGATCCCTCTCTGAATGCTCTGAATATATTTTATTACCATTGGTTAATAAATAAGCTGCATTGGCCTGTAGTAGGGCAGAATATAGCCAGGCTGGAAGAGATTAATAGAGCGAGTAGGCAGAGTCAAAGAGGTACCATGTAGCTGCCAAAGCAAAAAGATGCCTCAGAAACTTACTGGTAGACTACAGCCTCATCGTGATATACAGAATATGAGAAATGGGTTAATCTAAGATATAAGAGTTACTTAATAAGAAGTTTGAGCTAATTAGTCAAACACTGTTTTACTTAGTATAGTTTCTATGTGACTATTTGGGTCTGGGAAGATCCATTTAATATTTACACAGAGGAGCACAAATAATAAAAATCCATAGAAAGAAATTGGGGTTCAATCCCAAAACCAAAAAAACAAAAAAGCCAAGACATCAGAAAAGTCCTACCTTTACTAAGGCTGGGTGACCACAAACTTAGCAGACTGAGCCTATTTCTCTTCCCATTTTATAGATTTTCTAGTGCTGGCATTAAAGGTATGTGACTTCCTAGGGCTAGGATTAAAGCTGTAAAACACCACCACCTGGATTTGTTTCTGCATTGATCTTTTGTAGCCCATGGTAGCCTTGAACTCACAGAGATCCATCTGCCTCTGTCTCCCAAATTCTGGGATTAAAGGTGTATGTTACTATTACTTGACCTCTAGTAGCTTTAGCTTTTCCTCTTGTCTTCAGGCAAGATTTATTTATTAAAATTCAGATAATATACCATTATAAACAATGTGCATTTATGGCAGATGCAAATAGAATACATGAGTTGTCTTCAGCCAAAATCACAACACTTTCTTTTAATAACCAAATTCAAGCTTCTTATATGCTTATTGACCACCTTCAGTCTTGGTAGGAATGACAACACGATCAATTATACAAGCTTATTTACATGTGTGATAAAGTCAGTTACAAATTTCTCCTCTCCATTTATTAACAGTCTCAGAGTACATGTTGAGAAAACAGTCATGTGTCATGTATCACCTCTGATAAAGATCATTGAAATTTCCTCTGACAAACAATAATTTCCTTCTTTGCCATATTTCTCTTTGTTTTAAATGTAACCTTTCCTTGTGAAAGAAAATTAATAAATAACAAAGAACAAAGCCATAAGATACTCACTATAGAGTTATTGCATTAAAATAACTCAATTAATTATGTTTTTAACCAAAACTTGGATTTTTATTCAGTAAAAGTATTTAAAATCCCACGTGGAAATATGGTTTTCTTTTAAGTTGGCACTGAACATGTGGACCATTGTTTCATCTAAGTAAATTGCCAAGTTTACATTAACCAAGTCATTCTGATTCTCTTCTCCATATGATTGGATTTGTTTTAAATCAGTTTATGAGCTTCCTCTTAATTTATTTGAGGTAAGAAATTTGAATCTAAACATAGAGCTTTTTGCAAAACAAGAACACATTCAGAATGTTCTTTGCAGTGATGAATATCTTTAAACTACATTTATTATAAGTGGGTTGAATTATTATATTCCATTTTAGAGAGATGTCATACTGAGGTGGTGTTTTAAAAATGAAGTCATTCTTTAGCTATCTTTACTGAACTCACATGTAAAGGCTGAAACTTTAAATATATTCATTCCTGGAATGAGCAAAATTTCTTCAGATAAAATTACTGGACCCGTACTGGCTGGGACTATGCATTTATTTCAGAATTGGTCATCGGTATGTAAGGTACTTTTCCACCTGACAGGACATGAAAATAGAAGAGTGGGGAGAAAATAAATCAGTAAGGGCTTGACAAACAATATTAGGGACATTTTACTTCAGAAAAAAAAAAGAGAAAACTGATAAGCTTGAAAAAGAAAAAGAGCATAATTATGTATTTATATAAGAAATAAATTTTAAGTTATAGTGTATAAAAGAGAAGTAGGGGGCTATGCTTTAAAGGCTGGGATGCCGTATACCAATACATAAAGTAGATGAGCTAGAATAATACAGAAGGGAGGAGGAGGAGTTTTAAGAAAAGAGATATAATTATAATAGGCCATCTCCCGATGAAGATTAGAAGACCACAATAATGGCAAATGATGGATACTTACATTTTATGGAATGCTTATGAGTGAGGAAATCTGAAAGGTATTTTACTGTATTTGAGTTAGACACTCAGAATTTGATGTTTGTAAGTTTCCAAGTGAAAATATCTACTTCTCTGTTTCTAAGAATGTCTTCAGACCAAGGGATATAAGGGGACAACAGAAAATGTATGTAAAATTTTGCTTTATTATATATTAACCATAAATATCAAGTAAATAAAGTCATTTTTAATGGTTGAGGAGAAGTCCTGTAAATTTTTAATACTTTAAAAAACTGACATAAGAGATTGGTGAGATATAGATAGATATTAAACCGAAGAACTTTGAGTGGTGTCTAGAAAGACCTAAGGACACTAATATTTTTAAGTGAAAGTCATTTGGTAGACTCTGAATGTTCATTTGCAAATAAAAACCTCAATTCTAAGCTTTATATGAGCATTTTAAATACATTATTAGGGTGAGGGTTATACTAGAAATAGCAGTGACCAAAGTACAAGGCAAATATTAAACTATTATAGAAACATTCCTTTCTATATTTGGCATTGATAGGGAAATAATCAAAAGCTGACATGCTCCCACAACATAAAATTTAAAATGGACAAATCATTAAAAATTTATTGTTGATAGGATAGAATCAGTGCAGTTAGAGGATATTCTATGCAAAAGTATAATTGGGAAGTAGATACAATAAATAGATTTTTATAGAGCTGTTTATGCATTTAAAGGTAGATTTTAAAGTCAGAATAGTGCATAGAGTTTAACAAAAATTATTTTTACATTGAAACCCAAAAACAACGTGGACACTTGTGTTTGCAAAACATATGTTAGAGAATGCTGTATCTCACTAACTTGGAAAACATAGCAATAAATAGTCACCGTTAGTTAATTTAGAGTATCAGTTCTTGTTTCCTAACATTTTCTTCCTCAGAACTTGTTAGAATTTTAGTCTTGGAAAGTTCACAAAGGTAATGTTTTGTAAGACTTTTGTCTTCAGCCCTCAGTAGTGCTTAGAAGTGCTAGAACTTCTCAAATGTAGTACTTACAAGAAAGAAATTAGGACATTATTAATATTTCAGAGTGGTTATGCACTATCTCTTAAGAGTCTCACAAACATTCGACATTGCTACACTGGTCAGAACTACCCAAAAATGAAAGTTTAGGGAAAAATCATGCCCAACTAAAGTAGGAAAGGGGAGGAAAGAAAGGAGACAGAAGGAAGGAGAGAGAGAAAGAAAGAGATAGAGGGAGGAGATTTATTTTATTGTTTTTGCTTTCTGCACCATTACTAATGCTTTTTTGGTTAGTTTTTTAAACTTCTTTGTTTTCACTTCCTCCATCAGAATGGCTTTTCAATGCAAACAAACCTTTTATTTCTCCCAAAATTGATCAAAGTATCAGAAAAGATATTTAAAGATTCAAATTATAATTGATTAAAATGAACTGAAGAGTAAACATCATTTGACAAGAGTGCTCCAAATAACTTAACATGTTATCAGAAAACCAGTCACATCAGCATCTTTACCTATCAATGTTTTTTTTCCTGGCTGTACCTTTCATCGTAACATACATATAGTTCATCAAATGTAGCACCAGGGGTGAAGAAAAAATGAAATAAGTCAGAGCTTAAGAGATAACAGACAATATAGCAGAGAAGAGATAAGAATAAAAATCAGCTTCTCTATGAAGCCACAGAGCACAAAAAGAATAGAATGAAATGTTCAATATTTTAAGAAAGCCTCAAATTCAGTACTGTGTGAAATTGTCTTCCAAAAAATGTGTGAAAAGTACATTCTAGGAGAAACAAAAATTGAAAGAATTTTGTTCCAGTAAAGAAACCTTGCAGAAACTATTGAAGATAATCACTGGACAAAAGTAAATTTGCACAGGTAAGAAAGTTTAAGGAAATGGAGAGAAGTAAAGTAAGTGAAAATGAAGAAAACATTGTGTGTGTGTTTGTGTGTGTGTGAGTGTGTGTGTGTGTGTGTGTGTGTGTGTGTGAGAGAGAGAGAGAGAGAGAGAGAGAGAGAGAGAGAGAGAGAGAGAGAGAGAGCAAGATAGACAATGTTTAGACAATGTTTGTGTCTGAGCCTGGAACTCATCAATTCTACTATCATGGTTTGAGTGAAAATAGCCTTCATAGTCCTATAGGGTGTGACAATATTATGATTTGTCGTCTTTTTTGGACTAAGTGTGACTTTGTTGGAGGAGGTGTGTCACTGAGGGCTTTGAGGTATATGAGAATATACTAAGTCAGTCCTAGTGTTTTGCTCTCTCCATGCTGCCTGCATATCCAGTTGTAGAATTTCCAGATTGTCTCCAGCACCATGTCTACATGCAAGCTGCCATACTTACCGCGATGATGATAATGGACTAATCCTCTTATTGTAAGCTAGTCCCAAATAAATGGGTTTTTTTTATTAAGTGTTGTCATGGTCACAGGGTTCCTACACAGCAATAGAAACCCTAAGGTACCTAACTAACAAGCAAGCCTATTCACACGTCCTATCTATGCCCTTTTGCTTTAAAATAACATTTTACTTACTAAGCTATCTTTTTTGAATCTTAATCAAATATTCAGTGTGGTCAATATAATAAAGTATATTCAATTATGTGTACTAATAATATATGATATATGCTATAGAAAAATTTTATTGTACACTGTAAAGATGTGTCATTCAAAATGACTTAATAAAATGCTGATTGGCCAGTAGTCAGGAAGGAAGTATAGGTTAAGCTACCAAACTGAGGAGAATGGGAAGAAGAACAACAGAGCCCAGAGTCATCAGCCAGATGCAGAGGGAGCAGGAAATTAACCTGTCATGCTAAGTACATGCCTGAGCACAGATAAAGAATATGGGTTAACTTAAAATGTAAGAGCTAGTTAGTAATAAGCCTGAACTATTGGCTAACTTAATCAATTATTTGGGAAATGGCCACTGTATATTTGGGAACAGGTGGGAGGGAGGAAAACATCCAAGGAACATGAAAGAAAGATCTGAAGCTTAGAATGATGAGATTCTTACACTTATAGTGAAATACTTTGTTATGTAAAAGCAATTTTAAATGAACTGGGAATACATATTGTAAAATCAAAGACAAATAATAAAAAAATTTAAAAAGTATTACTGATAACCAAAATAAGAATGAAAATTGAATAACTCAAAATTGTTACTTCAAACTTTAAACAGCAAATAAGAACAGAATTTTTATAAAAGTTTCAATGACTGGGCAACAAGCATGATACATTAAAAAACTCATCAGTAATTATTATCAATGAAGAAATACAGATTACAGTTGAAAAATAAATTTCCAAAGTAGATAAATATAAGACTCAAAAGTTTATTTTCTCCAATATTTAGTTAAAAATAAAAATATATACACATCAAAATAAAATACACAGCATGACAATCTCATCCAAGGCAGTGGACAGTTAAGGAAGTATATTAATTTCACAGAGGATGGACTTCAAAGAAAGGAAAACGATCAGGGATAATGGATGTGATTATATAATAACAAACATGACAGTTCACTAGGAATACATAAACAACTAGGAATAAAAATATTAAGAAAACTTGAGTTCTTTTTTCTGTCACTAGAAGTCAGATGACAGAGAAAGATAATTTCCTGACATAATAGTGTGCTTCATTATTATCCAGGCTACTGGGAATACACTACAGCAACTGAAATACACACACACACAAACACACACATATATGTATGTGTGTGTGTGTGTATTTGGCTACCAATTCTAATGGGCTCCGTGAATCTAAAGACAAGAATCCATCACAACACTGTGATCGCTACCCTGCCATAGTTTCTGTAAGATAAAGGATAGTGAGTGGAAGTCAGTCATGTTGATGAGGAGGGCCAGACACTGGAGACAGGTTAGGGTTGAGGAAGTGTACAGGCAATTGTTTATAAGCTTCATCTTCTGTGGTTAGAGTGTTCTTCAATCTCTGAGGAATATTGTAGAAATGAAGAATTTTAAACCATGCCTATTTTTTGATCTGCATTTTATTTTTACCTTTCATTAATTAAGAATTTTAATCCTTGAGCCTATAATTCGTGATCCTAGAGAAGCTAAATAAGAAGGTGTACCTAAAGAAAAACATATAGTTATCCTCATGGTTATTGGACGTAGACAAGATTGCCAGACAGAAGTTGGAAGCACAGGGGTGGTGTGGGGGAAGGGGAGATGGGGAGAGTGAAGGGAGAAGGGGAGGATTGATGGGAGCTTGGGGGAATGAGAATGTTGAGATGGAGGAAGGGTGGATATGGGAGCAGGGAAATAGATTTCTTAATTAAGGGAGCCATTTTAGGGTTGGCAAGAGACTTGACTCTAGAGCAGTTCCCAGGTGTCCAAGGAGCAGCTTGTTTCTTGGGCAGCTGAGGAGAGGGTGCCTGAATGGCCTTATCCCACAGCCATACTGATGAATATCTTACATATCACCATAGAACCTTCATCAGGCCATTGATGGAGATAGAGACAGAGACCCACATTGGAGCACTGGACTGAGCTCCCAAGGTCCAAATGAAGATCAGAAGGAGGGAGAACATGAACAAAGAAGTCAAGTCCTCGAGGGATGTACCCACCCATGGAGATGGTGGGACTCATCTAATGGGAGCCTATCAAGGCCAGCTGGACTGGGACTGAACCAGCATGTGATCAAACTGGACTCTCTGAATGTGGCTGACAATGAGGGCTGACTGAGAAGCCAAGGACAATGGCACTGGGTTTCGATTCTACTACATGGACTGACTTTGAGGGAACCTAGTCTGTTTGGATGCTGACCTTCCTAGACCTGGATGGAGCGGGAAATGGAAGGAGGGGAAGAGGTGGAAATTTTTAATAAATAAAAAAAAAGAATTTTGGTCCAATCTTTCTCATTTTACATAGCTGTCTCCATTCCTACTCTCTCCCCTCCTTTTTCTATTCTCCATAGCTGCCTTACTTCTCTGTATAGTTTTTGCTTGCTTGAAAACTGAAATCATCGCCCTTCCTCTCTCCCTATTTCAGTGCATAAAATCCTCCAACACAGCCTGTGTGGGCGCTGCTGGGATGGGGCAGTGAATGCAAAAGGGAGGGAGTTCCTTTGTTTTAATAGCCTGCCTGCAGCAAGGTAAGACTGCAGGCAGGGGGATTTTTGAACAGCAAGTGGCACTGATCCTGTAGCAAAAGATACAATGGAGGGGTAAGTGTGTTCCTGACCCGCCATACAAGCTCTATAAGGGAACACACAATTTTCCCGCCACCCTTATCTCCCTGGGTATTCCGAAAGGGTGGCTTCCCCCAGCTAAACCCTCTCTCCTCCTACCCCATCCCCGCTTTCAGCCAGGAATCCCTTCCATTCCTCTCTCCCTTTTTCTGGGAATAAAATGCTCCAACTCAGCCTGTGTGGGTGCCACCAGGATGGGGAGGTGAGTACAAACAGAAGAAAGTTCCTTTGTTTAATAGTCTGCCTGCAGCAAGGTAGGACTGCAGGCAAAGTGATTTCTGGCCAGCAAGGGGCACTAATCCTGTAGCAGAAGACCCAGCAGAGGGAAGAGCCATTGGAGAGCATCTGAAGGAAGGGATGGGCAGGCGCCAAGGCAAGAATTCCTCCAACAATCTGAAAAACAACATGAAAACACCAGACCCCAGCGATCTTACAACAAAAGGACTTGGACACCCTATTCCGGAAGAAGTGGAAAACAGTGTCATTATGAAAGCAATAGAGTCTCTTAAACAGGGTATGAATAACTCACTTAAAGAAATAGAAGACAAATATAACAAAAAGATGGAAGAAATGAGTAAAGAAATGGAAGACAAATATAACAAAACGTTTGAAGAAATGAGTAAATTCGTAAACGATATCCTGGGAAATCAAGAAAAAACAATCAAACAGGTAATGGAATCAGTTCAAGAATTGAAAACTGAAATGGAGGCAATGAAGAAAACACAAACTGAGGACTGGCTGGATATGGAAAATCTAGGTAAGCAAACAGAGACCTCAGAACAAGCATAAATAATAGAATAGAAGAGATAGAAGAACGAATTTCAGATCATGAAGACACCATAGAGAAAATAAACGCTCTGACCAAAGAAAACAGCAAATCCAACAAATTCTCATCACAAAACCTTCAGGAAATCTGGGACATAATAAAAAAATCAAATCTAAGAATAATAGGGGTAGAAGAAGGAGAAGAATTGCAGATCAAAGGTCCAGAAAATATATTCAACAAAATTATAGAAGAAAACTTTCCCATCCTAAAGAGTGATATTCCTATGAAGGTGCAAGAAGCATACAAAACACCGAATAGACTGGATCAAAAAAAAAATCCCCTCACCATATAATAATCAAAACACAAAGCATTCTTATTAAAGAAAGGGTATGAAGAACTGCAAAGGAAAAAGGTCAAGTAACTTATAAATGTAAACCTATCAGACTTACACCAGACTTCTCTATGAGAACCGTGAAAGCCAGAAAGTACTGGATAGAGGTACTGCAAAAACTAAGAGACCATGGATACAAGCCCAGACTACTATATCCAGCCAAGCTATTGTTCACTATCAACAGAGAAAACAAAATATTCCAGGATAAAAACAAATTTAAACAATACGTAGCTACAAATCCAGTCTTACAGAGAATATTAGAAGGAAAATCACAACCCAAGGAATCTAACATTCCCAACACTGCCTACAATAACTCAGACATCTAGAACCCTTCACAAGCACAACTCAAAGAAGAAAAACACATACACTCTACTACCCCCCAAAAAATGGCCAGAGTCAACAACCACTGGTCATTAATATCACTTAATATCAATGGACTCAATTCACCTATAAAAAGGCACAGACTTAGAGAATGGATACGAAAACAGGATCCAACATTCTGCTGTTTACAAGAAACACACCTCAACCACAAAGACAGACACCTACTCAGAGTAAAGGGTTGGGAAAAGGTTTTCCAAGCAAATGGACCTAAGAAACAAGCGGGTGTGGCCATGCTAATATCTAACAAAATCGATTTCAAACTAAAGTCAATCAGAAGAGATGGAGATGGACATTTCATACTCATAACAGGAACAACTCATCAGGAAGAAGTTTCAATTCTAAATATCTATGCCCCTAATATAAATGCACCCACATATGTAAAAGAAACTCTTCTAGAACTCAAGGCAGTCATCAAACCACACACACTAATAGTAAGAGACTTCAACACACCTCTCTCACCAATGGACAGGTCAATCAGACAGAAACCTAACAGAGAAATAAGAGAATTATTGGAGCTATTGAATCAAATGGACTTAGCAGACATCTATAGAACACTCCACCCAAATAGGAAAGAATATACCTTCTTCTCTGCAGTTCATGGAACCTTCTCGAAGATTGACCACATACTCGATAACAAAGCAAACTTCCACAGATACAAAAAAATATTAGTAACCACCTGTGTCTTGTCAGATCACCATGGATTAAAGTTAGAATTCAACAACTATACTACCCCCAGGAAGCCAACAAACTCATGGAAGTTGAACAGTCAACTACTGAATCACCCCTGGGTCAAAAAAAAAAGTAAAGAAAGAAATTAAAGTCTTCCTTGAATTTAATGAAAATAAAGACACAACATACTCAAACATATGGGACACTATGAAAGCAGTGCTAAGAGAAAAGTTCATAGCACTAAGTGCCCAATTAAAAAAACGGAGAAATCACACATTGGAGACTTAACAGCACACTTGAAAACTCTAGAAAAAAAGAAGCTGATTCACCCAGGAGGAGTAGAAGACTGGAAATAATCAAACTGAAGGCTGAAATCAACAAAATAGAAACACAGAAAACAATCCAAAGAATCAATGAAACAAAAAGCTGGTTCTTGGAGAAAATCAACAAGATCGACAAGCCCCTATCCAAATTAATCAAACGGCAGAGAGAGAACATGCAAATTAATAAGATCATAAATGAAAAGGGGGACATAACCACAGACACAGAGGAAATTAAGAGAACCATTAGATCTTACTATGAAAGTTTATATGCCACAAAGTTGGAAAATGTAAAAGAAATGGACATTTTTTAGATAAGTACCAGATACCAAAGTTGAACCAAGAACAGGTGAACAATCTAAATAGACCTGCAGGTCGTGAAGAATTAGAAACTATTATCAAAAATCTCCCTACCAAAAAAAGCCCAGGACCAGATGGTTTCAATGCAGAATTCTACCAGAACTTCCAGGAAGAGCTAATACTTATACTCCTTAATGTATTCCACAATATAGAAACAGAAGAGTCATTGCCAAACTCTTTTTCTGAAGCTACAGTTACTCTGATACCAGAACCACACAAAGACACAACCAAGAAAGAGAATTACAGGCCAATTTCACTCATGAACATCGACGAAAAAATTCTCAATAAAATACTGGCAAACCGAAACCAAGAACACATTAGAAAAATTATCCATTATGATCAAGTAGGTTTCATCCCAGAGATGCAGGGCTGGTTCAGCATATGCAAATCTATCAATGTAATCCATCATATAAATAAACTGAAAGAAAAAAACCATATGATCATTTCATTGGATGCTGAAAATGCATTTGACAAAATCCAACACCTATTTATGATAAAGGTGTTGGAGAGACTGGGGATACAAGGATCATACCTAAATATAATAAAAGCTATTTACAGCAAGCCGACAGATAACATCAAATTGAATGGAGTGAAACTCAAAGCCTTTCCACTAAAATCAGGAACACGACAAGGCTGTCCACTCTCTCCATACCTCTTCAATATAGTGCTTGACGTTCTAGCAATAGCGATAAGACAACATTAGGGGATCAAGGGGATTTGAATGGGAAAGGATGAAGTTAAGCATTAGTTATTTGCAGACGATATGATAGTGTACATAAGCAACCCCAAAAACTCTACCAAAGAACTCCTACAGCTGATAAACACCTTTAGTAATGTAACAGGATACAACATCAGCTACAAAAAATCAGTTGCACTCCTATACACAAAGGATAAAGAAGCAGACGGGGAAATCAGAGAAACATCACCTTTCACGATAGACACAAATAGCATAAAATATCTTGGGGTTACTCTAACCAAGGAAGTGAAAAACCTATTTGACAAGACCTTTAAGTCTTTGAAGAAAGAAATTGAGGAGGATACCAGAAAATGGAAAGACCTCCCCTGCTCTTTGATTGGGAGAATCAACATAGTAAAAATGGCAATTCTACCAAAAGCAATCTATAGATTCAATGCAATCCCCATCATTATCACATCAAACTTCTTCACAGACCTTGAGAGAACAAAAATCAAGTTTATATGGCAAAACGAAAAACCCAGGATAGCCAAAATAATCTTATACAATAAAGGAACTTCTGGAGGCATTACCATCCCTGACTTCAAACTCTATTACAGAGCTACAATATTGAAAACAGCTTGATATTGGCATAAGAACAGAGAAATCGACCTTTGGAATCGAATAGAAGACCGGGATATTAACCCACAAGTCTATGAACACCTAATTTTTGACAAGGGAGCTAAAGGTATACAATGGAAGAAGAAAAGCATCTTTAACAAATGGTCCTGGCATAACTGGATGTCAATCTGTAGAAGAATGAAAGTAGATCCATATCTATCACCATGCACAAAACTCAAGTCCAAATGGAGTAAAGACATCAACATTAATCTGTCCACTCTGAACCTGATAGAAGAGAAAGTGGGAAGTAGTCTACAAGATATAAGCACAGGAGGCCACTTCCTAAGTAGAACCCCAGTAGCACAGACAATAAGAGAATCAATAAATAAATGGGACTTACTGAAACTCAGAAGCTTCTGTAAAGCAAAGGACACTGTCAGTAAGACAAAAAGGCTACCTTCTGACTGGGAGAAGATCTTCACCAACCCCTCATCAGGCAAAGGTCTGATCTCCAAAATATACAAAGAACTCAAGAAACTAGACACTAAAATTCTAATTAACCCAATGAAAAATGGGGTACTGAACTGAACAGAGAATTCACAACAGATGAACTTCGAATGGCCAAAAGACACTTAAGGACATGCTCAACCTCCTTAGTGATCAGGGAAATGCAAATCAAAACCACTTTGAGATACCATCTTACACCTGTCAGAATAGCTAAACTCAAAAACACCAATGATAGCCTATGGTGGAGAGGATGTGGAGTTACGAGAATACTCATCCGTTGTTGGTGGGAATGCAAACTTGTGTAGCCACTGTAGAAATCAGTGTGGTGGTTTCTCAGGAAACTGGAAGTCAACCTCCCTCAGGACCCATAAATTCCACTCTTGGGAATATACCCAGGAGATGTTCTATCATACTACAAAAGTATTTGTTCAACTATGTTCATAGCTGCACTATTTGTAATAGCCAGAACCTGGAAACAACCTAGGTGCCCCTCAATAGATGAATGGTTAAAAAAGGTGTGGAACATATACACATTAGAGTTTTACTCAGCGGTAAAAAGCAATGACATCTTGAATTTTGTATGCAAATGGATGGAAATAGAAAACGCTTTACTGAGTGAGGCAACCCAGACCCAAAGAGAGGAATATGGTATGTACTCACTCATAAGTGGATTCTAGCCATAATTAAAGGTCTTTGAGTCTATAATTCGTGATCCCAGAGAAACTAAATAAGAAGGTGAACCTGAAGAAAATCATATAGTTATCCATCTGGATATTAGAAGTAGACAAGATTTCCATGCAAACTTGGGTGCACAGGGGGTGGGGGGGTTGAAATAAGGGAAGATGGTTAGGGAGAGGGGAGAGGGGAAGGATTGGGGATGGCTTGGGGAATAGGAGGGGGAGGAGGGAGGAAGGATGGTTATGGGAGCAGGGAAGTTTATATCTCAACTAAGGGAGCCATTTTAGGGTTTGCAAGAGACTTGATTCTGGAGGGGATCCCAGGCCCAAAGAGAGGTCCCCAGATTGTTCCTTGGACAGCAGAGGAGAGGGTGCCTGAACTGGCCTTGGCCCATAACCATACTGATGAATATTTTGCACGTCACCACAGAACCTTCATATGGCGAAGGATGGAGATAGAGACAGAGACACACATTGGAACACTGTGTGTTAACTCCTTAGGTCCAAATGAGAAGCATTTGGACTTCTCATTTGAAGGAGGGAGATAGTGAGCAAGGAAGGCAGGATCACAGGGAACCCTCATCCGACGATGGCTGGAGATAGAGATGGAGACCCACATTGGAGCACTGGACTGAGCCCCCCAAGGTCCAAATGAGGAGCAGAAGGAGGGAGAACATGAAAAAGGAAATCAGGACCGCGAGGGGTGTGTTCACCCACTGATACAAGGGGACTGATTGAATGACTGATCACCAAGGCCAGCTGGACTGGGACTGAAGGAGCATGTGATCAAACCGGTTTCTCTGTATGTGGCTGACGTGGGGGCTGACTGAGAAGCCATTGACAATGGCACTGGGTCTGGTTTCGTCTGCATGGACTGGCTTTTTGGGATCCTGGTCTGTTTGGATGCTCACCTTCTTGGACCTGAAGGGAGCGGGGAGGAACTTGGATTTCCCACAGGGTAGGAAACCCAGACTGCTCCTGGGAATGGTGAAGGAGGAGGAGAGGGAGTTGGGGGTGCGGGAGGGTATTGGGAGGAGGGGAGGAAGTGGAAATTCTTTAAATAAATAAATAAATAAATAAATAAATCCAAATTAAACTCAAAAAAAAAAAAAAAAGAAAAGAAAACTGAAATCATCAAGTTCAGGTCTATAACACTTGATTTTCTGAGCCTCCTGACTTCAACAAGAGTAGTTTCCCTCTCAAATCTGAAAAAACTGAAGTAGAGAAAGTAAGGCCAGATTCCCTCAAGTCTCCCTTCATTACTCATCCTGAGTCTGTTTCCTCAAAGCACACAGTTGACAATCCTGACGCTGGACACGCACTACACCTACATGCAGCCTAGAAAGGACTTTGGAGTAGTGGGAATTGTCCTGGGTCACTGACAACATGGTTTTGTTGATATAAGAAGTAGCTTCTGGAATATGAAGAAGAGAAGCTTCTTAATGAGCATAGCACTGACGCAATAGAACAGACACTTGATGGGACAACCCTCAGCCAGCCGGTGATTGAATGGGGAAATGATAAGAGACTATAGCAGCAAGCAGCTCTTTCACAGATCAGAATCTTGTATTTGAGGAGTGTTAGAAACTGCCAAGAGGTCATGATTTCAGTGTCTGTCTTTGGTTTTCTTTTTGCAACTTTTCCCTGCTATATTTAATTATTGTATTCATTTTCATCTAGTTTTTTCATTTATTTACCTGTTAACTGGTATAACTTTATTGCCCCATATTATAAACATCAAATTGTGTTGCAACAAGTAAATGCATCTAATAGTTACTTGAGAATTAAAGATTAATAAAATGACTTTGCAGACCCAGAGTATACTTCTAATTTGGTAAGAGAGAATTGTTTTAAAGTCAATCATTCTAGATATTTATACATTGTCTAGTACTAGATATTTTTGATTTTCATCACAATTACAGTCTTTAAAGTAATATAAAAATAAACATTATAGGGTGTCTGAGAGCCATTTAAGTGCTTCTTTACTAGGTTTTAGGGTTCATCTCACTAGGATTTTAATCCACATAAAATTAATAGAATCATTGGGACTGGTTATTATTATTATAAAATTTTATTATTTTTCATGTTAATTTGATTCTTTAATTGAAAATTGATTTTTTTTTACAGATAGGTTGTGGTGGTACATGCCTTTAACCTCAGCATTTTGAGCCAGAGGCAATGAGGCCAGCCTGGCCTGAAAAGTGAGTCCTAAGACAGCTAGGGTCACACAATAAAAAAAAAAGAAAGAAAGAAAATCGATTTTTTCATATATATATCATTACAGTTTCCCTCCCTCTGTACCTCCCAGTTTCTCCCTATCTCCCCTTCATTTTAAATCCACCTCCTTTCTGTCTCTCATTACAAAGCAAACTCCTAAGTGATAATAATAAAATATAATAAGGAAGAGCATAAACTAACACACAAAATAGGGCAAAACAAACAAATAGAAGGAAAAGAGACCAAAAAGGCACAAAAAACATAGATTCCGAGACATATTCAATTGCACACTCAGAAATTCCAAAGAATCAGTAAACTAGAAGTCATAACATATATGAGAAGTACATATATGGTAAAAGGCATAAAAATATACATACATACAATAAAAAATAGAAATTACAAATAAAAAACAGGGAAAGGTCAGTTCAGACAACTTATCCAGTATGGTTAGGAGTCTTAATTGGGATCATCCTTGTGAATTTCTGCGTATTTACTAGCACCAGGCTTCTCCCTAATTCAATAATGTCTTCCACTATCAAGACATCCCTTTCATTGGTCTCCCACTCTGTTCCTCCACAAACTCAACTATCCAGTTCCCTCATGTTTTTTAGCCCCATCCCCTTTCTTCAGTCACCCATTTTATCCCCAGTTTACCCAAGAGATCTCATCTATTCCCCTTCCCAGGGCAATCCAAGTGTCCTTCTTAGGGTCCTCCATGTTACCTAGCTTATCTGCAGCTGCATATTGTAGTCTGGTTATCCTTTGCTTTACATCTAGTATCCATGTAGAAGTGAGTATGTATTGTGCTTGACTTTCTGAGTCTGAGTTACATTACTCAGGATGATTTTTTTTTCCAATTCCATCCATTTGTCTGCAAATTTCATGGTGTCATTTTTTTTTTAACCATGGTTCATGAGCTGGCCTTTTAGAGCCCATTCCCTATGGTGGAATACCTTGCTCAGCCATGATGCAAAAGGATGGGGCTTGGTTTTACCTCAACTTAAAGTGCTAGGTCTTGTTGACTTCCCATGGGAGACATTACTCTTTCAAAGGATTAGATTGGGGTGTGTTGGGAGAGAGGTAGGAGGGGAATGGGATGAGGGAAGGTAGGGAGAACTGTATTTATTATCTAAAATTAATAAAAAAAATTAAAATTAAAAAAGAATAAAACCAAACAAAGCCTTGATATGATATAATGAGACAAGGGCCTTCTGAAGATGCAATTGAGTTTATGTTGTTGTCCATCTACTGATGTATATGCAACCTCCTCAGGAGAAACAAATTATTCTTAAGGTAGGATGTATTTTTCTCTGTATTTGTTCCTATCTACTGCGTGAGGAAGATTTTCTGATCCTGGTGGAGCAAGGCACTGGTCTATGAGTATAGCAAAATGACTTTAGGAGTCATTGTGTTGATATGTGTGCAAAATAGTAGTATTCAGTCTTACTCTGGATTCCTGCACTATCTAGTTTCCAGTTCTTGGTTGCTAAGGCAGTGTCAGGTATAGGTTCCATCTCCTGAAGTGGGTTTTAAGTTATTTCCAGATATTGGTTGGCTAGTCAAATAAACTGTGTGTCAATGTTGTAGGCAGAACACCATTGTAGATCAAAAGTTTGTTTTCTGAACTGGTGTATATGTATGTAGCTACATTGCAAACAGAGTACCTTCTTGTACCTAAGACGGCTATAAGTTGCTCCCCATAAACTGAAAACTAAGGCCCATTGCTGAAGACAATGCCTACAAAACTCATTTTCTTTTGCTTGAAGTCTTTCTCATTTTTTATTCTTTTTTATTTCTTTTCTTTGTTTAAAAATATATTTAGAAACAATTATCTTTTCTCATTTTACATGCCAAATCCATTTTTCACTCCCTTCTCTCCTCCTGCTGCCTACAACTTACCCTCACTCCAATCATACCTCCCACCCCCATCCACTCAGAGAGGGTAAGGCTCCCCATAATAAGTCAACAAAGTCTAGCATGTTGATTTTAGGTGGGCCCAAGGCCCTACCCACTATATCTAGGCTGAATGAGATATCCCTCCATAGAGAATGGATTACAAAAAGGCAGAAAAAGCAGTAGAAATAAGCCTGGTCTCTCTGTCAGTAGTCCCACAGTCTACCACAGACATACACCTGTCACACACATTCAGAAGACCTAGTTTGATCCCATGCTGTTTCCCTTGCTGTCAGGCCAGGGTTGGAAGGCTTCCATTAGTTCAGGTAAGCTGTTTCAGTGATTATCCACTCTTGGTCTTAACCTCTTTGCTCATATTCTCACTTCTCCCACTCTTCAACTGGACTTTGGGACCTCAACCCAATGCTTCACTGTAGTTCTCTGCATCTGTTTCCATAAGTTGCTGGATATAGGTTCTATGACATTTCAGATAGACATCAATCTGACTATAGGACAAAACCATTTCTGGCAATGTCTCCACTATTGCTTAGGGTCTTAGGTAGGGTCATCCTTGTGGATTCCTGTGAATTTCTCTAGTGATATGTTTCTTGATAGCCCCATAATGGCTCCTTCAATCAAGATATCTCTAGACCTGGAGGGAGAGGGGAGGAACTTGAACTTCCCACAGGGCATGAAACCCTGACTGCTCTTAGGACTGCTCTTAGGAGAGGGAGGAGGAGAGGGAGTGGGGGGGGAGGGAATGGGGGGAATGGGAGGGTATGGGGAGGAGGGGAGGAAGTGGAAATTTTTATAAACAAATAAATAAATAAATAAAAAAAAGATATCTCTTTCTTTGTTCTCCATCTGTGTCCTTCCCCCATTTTCACCCTTCTGCTCCCTCTTGTTTTCCTCCCTTCTCTCCTTCTCCTCCCCTCGTCCCTTCCCTTCTCCATCCACCCCCACACTGCCAAATTTCTCAGGAGATCTTGTCTATTTCCCCTTCTCAGGGGGAGTCTATGTATGTTTGTTTCCCTTAGGGTTTTTCTTGTTATTTGGAAAAACTATAGGGGTCATGGACTATAGGCACTTATTCTTTGCCTAACAGCTAGTATTCATTATGAGTGGGTACATAACATGTTCATTGTTCTGGATCTGGGTTACCTTACCCAGGATGTTTTCTTCCTTTTTCTAGGTCCATCCATTTGAATGCAAATTTCAAGATGTCATTCTTTTTTTTTTAACCTCTGAGTAGTACTCTAATGTGTAAATGCAGTACTACACAGCAGAAAAAAATAATAACATCTCGAATTTTGCAGGAAAATCGATGGAGCTAGAAAACATCATTTTGAGTGAAGGAACCCAGGCAAAGAAAGACAATTATCAATTGTCTCATTCATAATGGTTTTTAATCATAAAGCAAAGAAAACCAACCTACAAATCACAATCCAAAGAACTTAGACAACATATGACGACACTTAGAGAGACATACATAGATATAATCTACATGGAAAGTAGAAAAAGACAAGATCTCCCGAGTAAATTGAGAGCATGGGGACCTTCCGGGAGGCTTGTAGAGGATGGGAGAGGCAGGGAGTGGAGCAGAGAAAAATGTAGAGCTCAATAAAAATCAATAAAATAAAATAAAATGAAACAAGTTATAAGAAGTAGTTAGAAACAAGCCTATGCTATCCTATGAGCTATGAAATCTACATGTCATTCTTTTTGTGAGCCAGTGATCCCAGGTAATTCTGTATACATACAAAAGCCAGAGTCTGTAGATCTCCTGCAACTGAGGTTACAGGTTGTGAGCTGCCCAACATGGGAGCTGTGAAACAAACCAGGGTCCTTCCTCTGCATGAGCAGCTCATACTCTTTTCCACAGAGCCATTGCTCCAACTTGAACATCATAATTTTCTTCAGTATCAGTTTATTTATGTTTTTTTCTTAAATTCATTTATTTCATAAAAGAATTGGTGACTCCCATAGTTTATTTGAGGCAATATGAAATTGTAGATAGAGCAACATGCAAACGTTAGACATAGCTCTCCACTGTTTTTGATCTGTGTATGGTTTATATAAAGCATGGGATATTACTAAATCATATGCTCCTTCACTTCCTATAGCTTTTCTTTCATAAAGTAGAAGATTAAACAACATTCTGTTAATGATAGATGTCAAGTAACAGTTCTGAATGTGTTATACCTATCAAACTTTAAATAGGGCAATCAGTTTTTAGTTAGCTGAAAGTTTGAATTTCATTATCAACACATTTTTAACATTTATCAAAACCTACCAACCTTTTTCACACTCATTTTATATGCTCTAATTAACATTATCTATGTAATACAATTTCTGCACACAATCTTTATTATTTATTTCTTTAACCTTTGTATAAAAATAGTTATTGCCCTGCGGTGGTGGAGTACACCTCTAATCCCTGCACTCGAGGGCAGCATAGGCTACAAAAGGTAATTCCAGGGCAGGCTCCAAAGCTACAGAGAAACCCTGCCTCAAAAAACCAAAAAAAAAAAAAAAAAATTAGACAGTAAAATCCAATATAATTTTGCTTGGTAATCAACAATCAATAAATTTTATGCTAGCTACAACCTGGTTAAGGGAGGGTCAGAGGAAGTAGTGCTCATCGGGGAAACAGGAACTGGCCCTTTTAAGAAGGTCTGCTACTTGCTCAGGGGTACCTTCGCCTACTCCCATAAGACATTGCAACAAAATCGCTGAGAGTATGAAGAGCCTGACACAGGGGAAGAGAGGGATTCTGAAGTTAGGCGAGCCTCCACAGACTGGAAAAAGGTCCAGGCCAGAGGCCTAGGGCTAATTCTATTGTTTGAGACCCTTCCAATACCCTAGAAGGAAGGTCCTTCTACTGAAGTCTACTGGTTTTGATCTTTTGTCTTTAGAGTTGTCTTTTTTTGTTCTACATTCCTGCTTTGTCAACTGCCCTCAAAACCTGTAATGGTCGCCTTGTATTTAATGCCCAGTGTTGTTACTTTGACCCTTTGGAGTAGCAGATGTTTTCAAACTCTGCTGGGTGCGCTAGCACTCCCTCCTACACGCTTCAACCATTATTTCCTGATGAGGCCTCAAAGTCTCTGCTATCCCCATTTTCCAGTAGCTGCCTTCTTTTGTTACCGTCCACGGATCTCTAGTTGTCAATCTGTCAGTGGATGCTGTATCTCCTACTGTCACTGCACTTTCCTTACTGGGTCTTCTTCCCACGACACACACAATTTTTTATTTGTCCATTTGACTGATCTCTGTGTACCCATAGATGGTCATCACCCGCAGAGCAAGACTCAGGTAATACCTGCAGGATAAAAAAAAGCAAGGAAAGAACATCCTGACTTGACCCTGAGATCAGAACGAAGAAAAACCTCCCTGGCCTTGACTTGACCCTAAGACCAAGACCAGCGCCAAGCAATGGAATCTTACCAATCCTTGAGCTTGTCTAAAGATCAGGCCACAGAATCCTTCCAACCCCTGAACTATTCCCAGAGTCTGACCTACATCTCTAAGATAGCCCCTAAATTAGGTCACCAAAAAACCCCACCAACACCAGGCCATATTAGAAAGTTCCCCACCTCACAGCAGAGACATCTGTGCTCCTGTTCCCCCCGTCCCAAAATATCCCTTGTGTGAAGTTTACTATGTAGTGTGACTTTGTGGTTTTCTCTGGCTATTGATTGCTAGGATACCTTTCTACCTGAACTGTAAGACCAACATTGGAGACATCTTTCCCAGTAGAGCAGAACTTTTACATTTCTGTGGAGAATCCTTCCCCTTCAGAGGACCAAGACCTACATCTTCAATGATGAAATTGAGCAATCAATTTTTAACTTATAATTTTAATTGTAAATGGTATCATCTGGCTTATTAAAAATACATCCAGTTGTATTGCTTTGATTTTTTGAGATATCATAGGAAAATATTTTGTCTTTTAAGACCTTTCAGACTTACATTAATGAGATGCCTACCACATTCTGCATGTTCAAAGATTTTATATATATATATATACATTATCATTTATGCATCACACATAATTCTCTTGTTTATGTATGAGTTATGTTTGTGTGTGTGTGTTTCAAAAAACACCTCATTTGTCACATTATGTTTCATATATATATAATATTACATGTGTGCCACATGTACTGTCCTTGTGTGTTTCTCTGTGTGTGTTTTCAAACATGTCACAGTCACATTGAATTTTTTGGAAATTAATGTATTAAATACATATTTTTCTTTTCTAGAATAAAAATGGCTGATTAATAGTTATCAGAGTTGAAATACATGGTTCCATCATTGGATAACTTATCAAATACATAGAATGTTTTATTGCTGATTTATTTTAATATACATGAAAAAATAAATTAACATAAAATAGTTACTTCCTTCCTTGGTAAAGAAATGTAAAATTCCCAGGCTGCATTACTTTAATTTACTGTTCATTTAGAAAGGTAATCCATATACAAAGACAGACATGATATACAACTTATTTCTTTCTGAGTTACTCTTCTTTTTTATTATTAAATAAATTTATTTATTCATCTTGTATTCCAACTTCATTTTTCTCTACCTCTTCTTTTCTGTTTCCTACCCTTACCTCCTTTCTCCCCATCCCTATCCACTAATCCTCCATTAAATTCATAAATAGGCAACCTTCCCTTGATTATCAACAAACGTGGCATATCAAGTTTGAGTAGGACTAAACACCTCCCCTAGGAGTAACCCTGGGAAAAGCAACCCAGAATGAGGAATAGGTTCCACAAGGACAGCCAAAGCTTTATGGACAGCCCCTGCTCCTACTGTTATGTGTTCGCCAAGTAGACCAAGTTGCACAACTCTCACATGTATGTAGAGTGCCTATGTCAGATGCATGCAGGTACCCTAGTTGTTGGTTTGGGCTCTGTGGGTTTCGATAAGTTAGGCTAATTGTTTCTATTGATTTTTTGTGATTTTCTTGACCTTTTTGGCTCCTACAAAATTCCTCCCTCTCTTTAACAAAATTCCCAGAGCTCAGCTTAATGCTTGGTTGTCAGTCTCTGCACCTGATTCTATCAGTTGCTTGATGAAGTCTCTCTGATAACGGTTGGGCTAGGCATGGATCTATCAGTACAAGAGAACACATAGGCATCAGCATATCGACACCTTTTTTCCATTTTTGCTTTGTTCTAGTATAGGTCTTTGGGCCGTTCAGCCTCTGGGCCCAAGCACTCCAGGCAGTTTCTGAGGTGGGCTCACTCTCTTGGTATGCAATCGAGATTGGACCAGTTATTAGTTGACCACTCTTACAATCTCTACACCACCCTTATCCCAGTACATCCCATAGGCAGGGAGGACTGTAAGTCAAAGTTTACATGGTTGGGTTGGTGTTGTAATCCTTCCACTGGAAGAGTTGCCTGGTCAGAGGAGATGTCCAGTTCAGGCTTTGTATCTACTGTTGTTAGAAGTCTTAGTTGAACTCATCTCTGTAGATTCTTGGGGTTTTCTTTTCACCATGTTTATACCTGACCCCTAAATGACACCCCCACTCAGCTCTTTCAGTACTCTACCCCTCAATCCACCCACAAACTCATTCAACATGTTTCCATTCCTACCTGCCCCTAATCCACCCACAAAAATCTCTTCTATTTCACCTTCCCAGGGAGATCAAAGAGTCCCCCTGTGAGCCTATCCTCATTGCTTCTGTGGATTGTAGCATTGTTTATGCAACAGTTAATATCTATATATAAGTAAGTACATACCAGTGCTGTGGTATAAAGAATGATTGGACTTTTTAGAGTAGAAAAGGCATTAAGTTTTGTTTCAAAACAGAAAAATGAAGTTGATAATGGCACAATAGAAAGGGGGAAGGTCATAAACACCAGTTTATGAAAGGCCTTAGAAAGCATGGCAAATCCACAATATATGAGTTTTCACATATGATAATAAGCCTGTGATTATCATTTATTGACTATGTGTCTTTGGGACATCCAAGAAAAATCTTTAAGAAAAAGAGTAACATAAACATCTTCTTTGTATTTTGTTTGTACTATTATGTTGTTAGAGTATTTACATTCACTAGTACAGTGCCCCAAGTCTTTTTTAAGTCCAAAGTCTAATATTTATTATTTTTGATATTATGTGTAATTTTGTTTTATCTGAGAAATTATCTTCCTGAACAAAAGCCTATATGAAAATTTCTTAATTTTTTACATGGAAAGACTTGAATCCATTCCCCTTCTAACAATTTCACTATATTCCATAGGTCAAAAGAATGTTATGTTACTGTCATGAGCAAATGAATGCAAAATAACCAATATTTAATAATTTATATTGCAATATACTGAAGAAAGGAAGAAGATAGCTGGTGAAGACAACATGTGATTTTATCCACAGAATATGTAGGAAGCCTTCTACTAATAATGAATGATTTTAATCAAGGTTGTAATAAAGTAACATCATCAATTTTATAATATCTTGCCAGATTCAGGTTGGAAGAAGTGACAGACACTAGGAAGCATCTTTGTCCTCTTCTAATAGGATGGAGATTAGCAATAAGCAAGGGATGTATAAGGATGAAAAGAGATGCTTGGGAATATATGTTTTTGGTCAAGCTTCTGCAGAGGAAGGAAATGTAATGTAGCCAGGGATATAAATGCACCTATAAGTGTGAAAACTATTGCAACACTCCACCCAGATGTACTCAATATACTGAATTTTGATGAAAATCTGACCTCATATTTTAAATAGTAATTTTTCAAAAGTCAGTCAATATCTTTCTTGTAGTGATTTGTTTAATGTGTTACCTATATCATATATCCAAACTCTGACTCATAAATTTAAAATTCTTGTGTACACAAGGTAAAAAATGTAAGGTATCACAAAAGTAGAGTTATATGTCTGTGACGACAGCCCAATAGTGGAAAACTTGTCAGTCATTAGTCCTCAGGAGTATTTCCCAGTATGGGCACAATAAAATAACATATCATATATATATATATATATATATATATATATATATATATGTATATATATATATATACACACACATAACCTACAGCATAAAAAATGGAAAAAAATATCTTTGACATTTCCTCTAGAAATTGGCCTCATGAAAGCACATGAATTTTGGAAAACATTGTAGAAACTTCATGTTCAAATTTTCTATGAATGGCAGTTAAGCAAAATTTACCTTACCCTTGTGTCAAATAAATTAGTGTAGATTACTTCCCCTCTCCAAATCAACAGCTGATTTATAAAAACTGAGTATTTAGTCTAAAATTTACATTCTTGTAAATATCTAGGGAATATTTTAAGTCAATATTCATCCCCAAATGATTTTGGAAATGAAACTTGCAAAGCATATGTTTATAAAAATGATAGTTTGTATATGCAGTATTTCACACAGTTCTCATTTATCTGATTAAGTATCATTACTTCATTTAGATCCGATTTCCTGTAAACTATGCCAAGTTTGTACCTGTGAGGCACTGTGATATCTAATAAATCTATACTCAATCAAAATTAATTTTAAATATTAATAAGTCAAATGAGCTAAATAGTTCAGGTCAATTGTGACAATGAGTCTGAATTACAGTGAATGATACAAGTTTTAAGTCTCACAAAAAGGAATTAACTTTTTGAACTGTATCATCACCTTGTGAAAGAAACTGTAAAATATATGTCAAATTAATGACTTATGACAAGAAAATAGATTTAAATTATATATTCCTATAGGTATGACAACTAACAAATACCATTTATCTGACTAAGCTATGAAAACAATATTAAGTGAATTAATAAACTTATATATTGACTCTAGAGGGGTTCCCAGATGTCCCCAGCTTGTTCCTTGAGCAGCAGAGGAAAGGGTGCCTGAACTGGCCTTCTCCTATAGCCACACTGATGAATATCTTGCATATTACCATAGAACCTTCATCTGGTGATGGATGGAGATAGAGATAGAGGCTCACATTGGAGCACTGGACTGATCTCCCAAGGTCTTAATGAGAAAATAGATATTTTTCAGTGTATTGATTACAGTTTCCTCTACCCTGCTCTTTCAAGTTCCTTATTCTTTCCCCCTCTCCTTCCATTCTATCATTAGAAAACAGTCATCTAAGAAGAAAAATTAAAAAAAGATAAATCAAATTAGATTATGATAAAACAATAAAATAAGTTAATGAACTCCCAAAAAAGTACAGCAAAGACATATAGATGCAAACAAATACGCTTGCATACACACAATGCCACCAAAATCCCAAAATGGAAGCCACAGTGTTGTGGAACAATCCTTTTATACATTATAAACATGTATTACTTACTCTCATTGATTAATAAAAAACTGAAAGGCTAGTAGCAGGGCAGGAAGCCAGGCAGGAAAGTCAAACTGAGAATAAAGGAAAGAAGGAAGGCAGAGTCAAGAGAGTCACCAACAGACACAGAGGGAGAGAGATGGGTATGCTGCACTGAGAACAGATACCAAACCACATGGTAAAACATTAATAGAAATATGTGTTAATTTAACTGTAAGAGTTAATTAGTGATAAGCCTGAGCTATTGACCAAGAATTTATAATTTATATTCAGTCTTTGAATGATAATTTGGGATCAGACAGTTGGGACAGAAAATGTTCAATTACACTATAGAATAGTCTCAAAGAACGTGTAAGGTAAAAAAAAAAAAGAAAAGAAAAACTTGATTTATCATTGTGACAAAACTCTTCACAGATGTCATTGATGTCACTTAGGATTGGCATCTACCACCTGGCATTGGGCCTACCCTTAAGAGTCATATGTTTTCCCAGTGAGATTTCTTGGATAAAACTAATTTGTCATTTGTCAAGTGGCTAGCAATGAGAAATAGCCTGTCATTTGGGATGAGAGCTTGTGCCTACTTCTTTCATCTCTAGGACTACATCTTGTAAATACCCATGCAGACCCTTTGCAAGCTGACACGGTCTATGTGAGGTAATATGTGCATCAGCCTTGTAATGTATTGAAGGCCTTGATTCCTTGGAGTCCTCCATACTCTCTGGTTTGACAGAGTCTCTGAGCTCTAAGGGAAGGTTTTGATGAATACTTCCCTCTTATGGCTAAATACTCCAATTCTCAAACTCTCTTCATATTGTGGGGATAGGTGTCTCTGTATTTTTCCCATTTATTGCAGGAAGAAGCTTCTCTGATGACGCCTGTGCAAGGCACTGATCTGTGAGTATAGCAGAATGTCTTTAGGAGTCATTTTAATTCTTTATTCCTTCAGCAAAACAGTACTATTTGATTTTGCTCTGGGTACCTAGTTTATTTAGTCTTGGGTTACTAGCCACATAAGCAGCATTGGATTTGGGTTACATCTCATGATTTGAGCCTTAAATCAGATATTAGTTGCTTATTCTCACCAGTTTTATGCCATTATTATGCCAGCATATTTTACAGGCAAGTGACTCTTGAAGACTGAAGGGTGTATATCTGGGTTGTTTCTTACTTTTGCTGTTTAGTAGTGTGCAGAGTACCTTCCAGTACCACTAATTCTAGTCTACAGAGTGAAGACTTAAGTATGCACCAGCTCAAAATTTTCACTGAGGCGCACAGATTACCATCAGTTTGTAGAGAGCCACAAATAGCTTCAGCAAAGCCTGGTGAATTATTTAGGGGTTTTCAGGGAATCTCTTTGGCCCAGCACCCAAAAAAACTATATTTATGTCTCAAATAGTTTTTAACCTAATATATAAATGCTGTATTTTCCAAAAATATAATATGAGAGGGGGTTGGAGATTCAAAGTCAGCCTTGAATTTTTTACATTAAAAATTTTTTGCCAATCTTGGATACTAGAAGTCCTCTGTCCAAAATAAAAAGAAAAGCAGGGTAAGAAGGATGGACCAGTGAATAAGATGAGCACATGCAATATATGTCTAAAAGCTTAAGTATGACCTGTAGTACCCAGACAGTGAAGGTTCAACTTTTGAAAGTCTTCCTCTGACTTTCATAGATGTACCATGTCATGTGCATGTATACTCGGACACATCACCATCACACATATTGCACACCCATACAGATACACAAATAATACCAACAAATAAAAAATGTAAACATTAACAAAATAAGACAAAACCACAATAAAAGAAGTAGTAAGGGACTGTAAATAATTTAATACAGTAATTACATATTATTGTATACATGATACAGCATACCAATGTAAACATATTCATAATATGAAATTTTATTCAATTATGTAAAATCTGTATATTATTAATATAAATTTACATTGTGTTATATAACTTTAGTTTACATAATAATATGCATTTACATTTTATAAATTATAAAATTTCTTCAATAAAAATTATATTTGTATCTGGAATAAATGACTAAACTGTAATGTAATTTCATAATATGCTCCATAGGGTATAGGCAGCTTACATATAATGCAAAAGGGATGCATTTTAATTCTCATGTTTTGTTATAGGAAAATATTACAGCAAATGCTTTTGTTTACAAATCATACAAGAGAATATAAATATTTATATTCTTATAATAATGTTGGTCTTTAGGGAAAGTTAGAATTTTAAAGTTGATTACTGAGGAAATGATATTACTTGAATAGTATGAGTTAAATAATTAGGTAAGACATTGTAAGGTTGGTATTTGGAAAAATACTGCAAAGAAAAGTAAACTATAATTAACATTGTAGACATTTAAAAGTTATTATATTATGTACTTATTGCTTTCTTTTCCTTACCGGGATTAATCACACTGAATCTTGAGTCATTAAGTTTGGAAAACCCAACGATTTGTGAATTGCCTTCATCATGATGCGTTTTTTTTTCTTTAAAAACTCAGATAGTTGCCATATTGAATTCTTCTAAATTAATTTCTAAATTCTTCTAAACAAAATAAAATATGATATCTATGTGAAAATATTCTATTTTCATAAAGCAAATTAAAGAACTAGTAAAATACCAAAGTTATTTCTGTTAAGTAAATAATACACTGAGGAAAAAAGAAAAACATACAAAAGAACTACATAGAAAACAATCAAAAACCCAGAAGAGTGAACCAGGAAACACAGACATATGATCCCAATTGTTATTTCATTGGAATATCACTTCCAGATTCCCAAAATTCACCAGTTCAAATCTCACACAATTATGATATGACAATGATCTTAGTAATTTAAAAATGATCAGCTTTGTATATGAATGAAACATTAACTATCTATTATGTAAAAAAATCATTCTGTAGTCAGACTTTATTTGTACCACCAACTCATAAATAATGAAATGGAGATGTCTTATTAATTATGAAAGGTTGACCGTAGCTTAGGCTTCTTATCAACCAGCTCTTATAACTTAAACTAACCTACCTGCCACATTGTTTGTTACCTCTCCTCTATATTGTACTTCTGGTTTATTTTGAGTCCTTTAGGAGAATTTCTGCCTCTCTTCTGCCCAGGGTTCTAGTTCTTCCTGGAATCCCTGCCTATCCTCTCCAGCCTAGTTACTGGCCATTCAGTTCTCTATTAAATGAATCAGAAGGTGCCTTGGCAGAAACACATCTTCAAAGTATATAAAAAGATGATACCACAACATCATTATAAATATAACTGTATCATAAAAATGTCTGAATACATAAACACTGAAAAATGACCATGATACATGACAGAAATTTGAAAATCATAGTAAAAAAAAAAATCTTGTGCTAATAATGAACTTGGTGAATGCAATGGGAGATGGAGGCTGTTCTGAGACTCCTGATGGGCAGAAAATGTGATGTAAGAACCAAGAGAAGATTAGGAAAGTCACTTTACTGAACAGAGAAAAACTGAACCTGGTCTGTATATCATTTTTTTATTTTATTTATTTATCTATTTATTTTTTGCTTTTTCGAGACAGGGATTCTCTGTAGCTTTGGAACCTGTCCTGGAACTAGCTCTTCTAGACCAGGTTGGCCTTGAACTCACAGAGATCTGCCTGCCTCTGCTTCCTGAGTGCTGGAATTAAAGGCATGTACCACTACTGCCTAGCTGATTTATATATAATATTACATGTGAGAAAAACCCTAGCAATTAATGGCACAAAATAATAGACTTAAAAAGTCACTTATCAGATATACTTTGATATAATGGGAAGAAATAATGTCAAAAATTTTATATAGCAATTTTCATAATGATGTGTTAAGAGCGTTTGTTTGAATTATGTCAAATTAACCCAAACTTAGTCATAAAGTTCAAAAATTTTCTGATAGGATAACTGCTACAACTGAATTGTATTTTCATATTTTAAACTAGTTTGCTGGGTTTTTTATCCTTGATTATTAACATTCATTGCTATATGGACTTGTTGAAGAAGATTTAGTGAGCATGTTTGGAGAAGGCAGTGTTTTATACCTGATGCAATAGAGTATTAGCCAGTCAAGTTCATTGAGGCTCGAAAATAAAATGAGGATAAATGCAGTTTTACCTAAACAAAAATAAGAAAGCTTTGAAATGCATTTAAGAAGTTACCCTAGATTTTAATAGTATATTATCCTTTTCATTTTGTAATTAGTGTTCCCTGAAAATGTGAAAAATTAACTTAGTTTTTCTATTTAAGATGTATCAATCAGTTTACAAATAAAAGATTGATATCTAAAATAATCGAATCTAAATTTAGCTAACATTTGTCATGTGTTGAAGTGAAGTAGGCAATATTAGAGATATTAAATTTGAATAAGTTCTTTTAAATAAATACATTTACCTATTTCTCCATATTCCTAGGTACTTGTCTTTCTTGCAGTGCATTGTGCTTCTTGGTAATTGCAAGGGTCTCTATATACTTCATTATCTGTCATTGCTGCTTACAAATATCTATGATTTGGGATGACTTCCCTCAGCTTTAGATTTATTTTTTATAGAAAACTGAACAGCATCTTTATAAGAAGTCAGCTTAGACCTCAAGAGTTATTGTTATAAACTAACCCCCCCAAAACAGAGTAAAAAACCATATAAAATAGACCTTGTATTGTGAAAGATGTCAGTCATTGATAAATTGCTAACATTCACTATAAACAATTCTTTAAATCACATTTTACTTTATCCTCATAAAACAACAATTAGAAATTTAAGTTATGAAAACTCTTGATGTGTTAAAGTGAAAATTTTTTCCTACCCTTTCTCTACGCTATTCATTGTTAGTAAAAATATAATGTCTATTTTGAAAAATTTTATTAATTACCACTTGAATTCCAGGACTATGAAATTTATTAAAAATAGGTATCATTTTTTAAATTTTTTTATTTTATTTTTATTTTTCCATTCAAATATTTACACTTTCTTTTCTCCTCCCAATCCCCTCCTGCTCCCCCACATCCCCTCCTCACTCTTCCTCCCTGCTTGAGAGCAGGCAGGGAACCCTGCCCTGTGGGAAGTCCAGGGACCTCCCCACTACATCCAGGCTTAGGGAGCTGTGCATCCATATAGACTAGGGTCACAAAAAGCCAGAACATGCCATAAAAACAAGTCCCAGTGCCTTTATCAATGTCTTCTCAGTCAGCCCCCATTGTCAGCCACAATCAGAGAGTCCGGTTTGATCACATGCTTATTCAGACCAGGTTCAGCTGGATTTGGTGAGCTCCCATTAGAACAGGCACACTGCCTCAGTTGGTGGACCAATCCCCCGTGGTCCTGACTTCCTTGCTCCCTCCTTCTGTCTTTCAATTGGGTCTTGGGAGCTTAGTCCATTGCTCTGGTGAGGGTCTCTGTCTCTATCTCCATCCATCGCCGGACGTAGATTCTATGGTGTTATCTTGAGTTTTGCATGCAAATGGATGGAAATAGAAAACACTATCCTGAGTGAGATAACCCAGACCCAAAAAGATGAATATGGTATGTATTCACTCATTAGTGAATTCTAGCCATAAACCAAGGACATTAAGCCTATAGTTCATAAGCCCAGAGAAGTCAAATAACAAGGTGAATCCAAAGAAAACAGTATATAGATCCTCCTGGAAACTGGAAGCAAACAAGGCAAAAGTTGTGAGCATGGGGCGGGGGGTGAGTGAAGTTGGGGGAAGGGGAGAGGAGGAGAGGGTAGGGTTCATTCTTAAAAGAACAGATTGAGTGCATCTCTAAAGGCCCTTGATTTCTGTCAAGTATCATTAATTAGCATTTTAGTGTCATTAAACTATTGTAAAATAGTTTACATATTTTTAGGAATATAAATCATATAAAATGTGTCCTTTAGAGAGCATTTATAAAATTTAAATATATGCAAGTATTTATGAATGCTTTGGCAGCATATTGTAACATTTTGCTTTAATTAATTAGGAAATAATAGTTTCTAGTAATTATTCCCACTGTAACATGGTATGAATATTACCAAACACTTACAAAACAGAGCAATTTACCTTGAGCTCTTCTAGGAAAACAAACCTAGCAAACAACAAGACAGTAAATTGTTTCACAAATAAAAATTCTCTCAAATTAGCTGACATGTTTATTTAAGATTCATATAAGTTATTTTTACAAACTTTCGTCCTCGGATCAGTTACACAAAATATAAGTAAATATCTATTTGGATTACTTAACATACATTTTAAAATTTAAAAGTACTTTGAGCAGTTCCTTTGGTGAATCTCTAATCAAGGAATATCTAAACATAAATTGCTTCATTTTAATTATTTTCAAGTATTTGTATAATAAGATGGTAAAAACAGATTAATACTACTTGTGAAGGTGAAAGCAGAAAATATGAATAGAATCTTTAAAAAGGTGCTACTTAGAATGATAAATGAAAAAGTATTCAACCTCCGTTTTAGCTTAGTTTATATGAACTGCAAAAAAATTATCAACAAGTAATACACACTGACAATAACATGCACAACAATAAAAATTTAAATATTCTCATTCAGGTTTTACTAGATAAGAAACAAGATCCTTAAAAGTATCTATTCCTCTTTTACATGAATTGGGAAGTTTCTTATAGCATTTCATATTAAAGAATAAGAAAACAGTTCCCTGCCTTCTTTCTCTCTGATGAAAAATATACTAAAAATATCTCTCTCTATCCTTCTATCTATCTATCTATCTATCTGTCTGTCTGTCTGTCTGTCTGTCTGTCTGTCTCTCTCTCTCTCTCTACATATATATATATGTATATATATATATATATATGCATAAACACCATAAAAGACCACATGCAATATTAAAAACATGTTGGATTTTGTCTTGTTTTTTTTTTTCGAGACAAGGTTTTGCTGTAGTTTTTTTTTTTTTTTTTTTTTTTTTAAGAACCTGACCTGAATTAGCTCTTGTAGACCAGGCTGGCCTCAAACTCACAGAGATCCACCTGCCTCTGCCTCCCAAGTGCTGGTATTAAAGGTGTGTGCCACCACCGCCTGGCATATGTTGGAAATTTAATGAACAATGAGGAAGATTTTGATCCTTACTAAATAAATGAGTAATTACATATACAAATTATTTTCTAAAAGTTACACTTCTTAGAAAGCTTTAAGCTCATCTTATTTTGCAATAATCTTTCTCTTATTTGTACATAAAGCATAAGATTTATATTATCTCTTAAATACAAAGTCTTCTTTGGATTGTTTAATGAATGAGATTGTTTTTTAAAGCAACGTGTCTTTATTCTTACATAAGTTCACAACCTAAGACTCTCTTGTGTGGCCAACATATTGGTGTGATTGGAGAGCCCTAAGCTCAGTTGGGGTTGGGTTTTAGAAAGAGCAAAGTAGGGGTGAGGGATTTCTAAGGTTCAGGACATCTGATTGACTGACCTTGTCTAGGGGTGCCCTGGTGAAAAGTGATGGGTGTGTGCTGGCTGGTGATCCTGTCTACAATGCTTGGAATGTCAGGAATTTCCTGTGGATGGTACATTCCTGAATGGTGCCTAGCTAGTCTCAGCTTTTAGTCCTTATTGGAACCAGGTATTGTCTTAGAGTAAGGTACTGAGACTCAGGCCTCTATTGAGCTTGTCATTTCTCTCTTCACAAGTACCAATGACAGCACCTGCTTAGGTCCTTATTGCCCAGGGGTTTAAAGAGAGAGTATTGGGACCTAAGAGCCATTAGATAGCAGATATTTTTCTAGAGCAGTGGTGAGCACATCAGACCCTGTAGCTCTGATCCTTGGGTGCAACCAAATTGTAATTATAATTCTGAATGCCCTCTTTGATTTTGTTATTCTGCAAAAAGAACTAAAGTGTGTTCTTATTATAAACCATCTTACTAATACATTCATCAATTGACAACTCTGGGCCTATTTTTCTGGTATGTCAATGGGCAATATAGGTGGTCAGTTTTATCTCCCATTAAAGGGAGTGCCCCCCTTGTCTTAGAATTTCAATATGTTTTGGGCAGGGAGCATGGGACAACATGTTCTTTTCTGTAACTCCTTAGAGCTGACATTGGGGCATTGCTATCAGAGCCCAAGAAGGCTGAAAGGCTAGTCAAGAATGAGAATTATTCTATACCTACACCTAAGTAATATTTTAATAATTTTATTTAACTTTTGTTAGCTGATTACATCAACAGTAAATTTAGATTATATCTACCAACACTTCACAGCCTTTCTAATTCTTCTAGGGTACTGCTCATTCATCTCCTGACTCCAAATTTCTTCTTCCTCTTCCTCTTCCTTTTTTCTCCTCTCTCTTCTTCCTCTTTCCATTTTCCTTCTCCTCCTTCTTCCTCTTTTCAGTTGTAGCCGGAATCTTCTTAGCCTACCGTGTCACATTGGTGCCATCTATATACTCATCAATGCAGGGTTCCAGTAACTGGAGTTTGCTTACCTTCCTTGAGCCACATTCAAGAAGGAGCCTGAGTCTTCCTCACCTGCAATTATGAACTACAATAGTTCTTCAGCTATAAATGATACCTTAGGATCCTGTTCCCTGTCCATACTGGAGGTTTACCTCCTTAATATTGCTAATGTCCTGTACTGACCATAGCTGTGTGAGTTCATAAATGCAATAAATTCGGCATGTCCAGAAGAAATTATTTCATAATATTCAAAGACCTCTATTTTACTACTGTAACCATATTTATTTTAGAGATCTATTTTAGCATTTATATAACCATTCACTGGGGTGGGAGATTTAGACTATAGAAAATTAAATATTTATCAAAAGTGTTATAACATTGCAGAAAGTTCAGGGCTCTCTTGCTATATTAGTTCTTTGAAAATTGCATGTAATTTGAGCATATTCACCCTTCAACCTCTTTCTCCATCACCCTTTCAAATTACTTTCTTTCACAAAAATAATTGAAATTCTTCTTCTCCTTCTCCTCTACCACCACCACCATCACCACCACCTCCTCCTTCTCTTCTTTCACTTCTCTTCCTCCTCGACTACCATCTATTCCTACCCCTAATCCTTCTTCTCTTCTTCCCCTCCTCTTCTACTTTTTCTTCCTCTTCTTATTTCTTCTTCTTTTTTTGCTTTCGGTCTTCTTTCTAGAAGATTAAGTGTAATATGTTTTGCCTAGCTGACCTTAGGATAGGTGTCTTTCCTGCTGTGTAATAAACCTACTGAGTGGGAAGTGTCACGTCATAAACAACAACAATCAGCCCTTTTAAAATGATTAACGAACACCTTCTTCATAATTCATTCTACATTCTTATAATCTCATTTTTCCCAGATTTTTTTTTATTTCTGTATTGTTGGAGCCCACAGAAGTGGATCCATTCCACATTCCCTAAAGGTCAAAGAATTCAGGCCTAGTCTTGATCCTTCAAGGTTAGTAACAGGTGATTTGACTTAAGATTTGGCTGCTAACAGGATATCTTGACCTAGGGTGTGATTACTTTGTGATTTTGATATTAATATGATTATCATTTTGTTTATTCCTTGTGTCAGGATAAAAAAGTCTTCTGCTTTCTACCCTTCTTGTGTATTAGGGTATTTAAAGATGGTAAGAAATAAACACAGACAGATTCAGTATTCGCTGGGTTGCCCACCTGACTTTATCCTATGTCTCTGTATTTCCTTTGTATCGCTGTTTATTCTACCAAGCATTACTAACCCACAGACCCCTACCCTGGAACATACAAACCCATAGAGACTGGATCCTGCTAATGTAAGGATCAAACATAATGAACTTGATGCATGGAGGCTAGACACATCTCAGCCTCAGCAGTTTATATGTCTGTGAATCATTACTACTTAAGGTAACGGCACAATTTATTATCTTTGTCCAATGATTATGTGTACAATTTTCTCAATATTTAAATGTTTCTTATCTTTATATTTAAAAGAGAGCTCTCATATACAGTTAATGACATACCAAAGCTAATATGACAAATGCAACCTTTGGCTTTACTATTTTATTTTATGTCCTAAATAAAACTACACAATGTCATAGAAAGTTAATATTTGGGGGGGGCATCTGTTTGAATAACTTAAAATACACAATATCTGATTTAATTTTATTTTTTAGATCAATTGACATCTTCATGAAATATGATTTTTCAATGACTAAATTATTAAATTAAATAATATACTGCTTATTTAGAAACAACTTGTATATAAAGGATAGAAAATATTTCCTGAATATATATGAATATAAATGAAGAGAAATGCCAAGGGTTAAGTCGACTGCAATGACCATCCCTGAGTAGGTAGTCTGATTCTAATGAAGAGCAGTCTGATAAGCAGCACTCCGCCATGAACTGTGCTTCAATTTCTACCTTCAAACTCTGTATTTGCTTGTATTCCTGCCTTGAGTTTGCCCAGGGGATGAACGACAATCTGATGTGTAAGTAAAGTAAACCCTTTCCTCCACAACTTGTATTTGATCATGGCACCTGTATTATACTAACATAAAGCAAACTAGGACCGATTTCAAGGTAGTTATGTAGGCCTGCGGCAGCTCATCCCAAAGCATAGCTAACTCAAGCTTTTGCATGAGGCACTCTTGAGGCCATCTGAGGACCACATGGTTGGGTAGAGACCTCCAATTTCTCCTGGTGTTATGCGTGGAATGCATATACTATCAGATGTGCCTTCTTCATTCTCATGTTTAGTTGTATTATGCACTAATATCAGCAGTGCCCTGCTGGTGTTTGGGAATCCCTCTACATCTCTGGCTAACAGCGATAGCAACTACTGAGAACTACTGGGAACCACACAGGCCATCATCTGCTTTTCCCAGTGTTAAGACTGTATTAGGTGCTTATATCCCTTGATTGATATTTTATAATTTAGTCATATTATAATTTTTGGGAAGTTTTGTAGGACCTAACACATGATATTTTCATCACTACTAGCTCATTTTTATTATAAAATTGTGATATATAAATAGTAAATCGCATGGAGTTATAGTATTATACAGGTTCATAATTTATTGGTTGAACATTGGATAACTCATAGCTTTTCTTTTTGTTTTATTATAACACTTTATGTAATGTAAATGACTTCCTCATGACTTTTCTACAAATACATTTAATGTACATTGATCACTAGCTTCTTACACTATGCTTTCATTCCTCCCTAGCTTCTCTGTCCACATCTCTAGTAATTCCCTTATGCTTGCACATGTGCTGATAATTTTAATTTTAAAACTCATCATTTAAAGAACTGTTTTAATTATTTTGGTTTTTATATGATTAAATATTTGTAATGTTCCCAAATATGCCTTTCTTCTGAATTATTAGGCTATAGTTTTTTTCAGGAATACTGTTTCTTTGTCTTACTGGTATTGAATGATGGATCAATGGAATGCTGCATGAATCTGTGAGTGTGTTTATGTATATTTCCTCCACTGATATTTTCAAATTTAAAATTAGAATTTAAAAAATCATGGCACCTTATGAATACTTCTTAGAATATTTCCTCTTCAAGGGATAATGATATATGAAATGATTTTAGGAATGTTATCTCGTAGATTTTATGCTATATAACTAAGCAGTTAATTTCAATTGATTTTTCTTATTAATTATATCATATCAACATATTTATTATAAATCTGACCAAACTATTATAAGCAAGCCATTCAGTTGATGCTGCTAGTGTTTAATTTGTTTAAGTATCCCTATTTTGTTCCTTTTAGGAATAACAAGTTTAAACAGTAAAATATTAATCTCTATTATTCTCTACTAAAAAGAAAAAAGAAAAAAATGGTGCCAATTCTTTTTTCTTCTTGTACTTTGACACTTTTAGAAAACACCAGGTGTCACTTAGCATTTAAGACTATCTAGAACCAGAAAAAAAATAACATTTTATGTTGCGATTAAAGGTTATTTACATGCATTTCCTATAATACAAATTCCTCAAAGCTACACCTATAACTTCAACTAGATGCTAATTCTCTGGATGGTAATTAACGCGGTGACACTTATGAGGTAATTTTTAGATGATTATAGTTACTATACCTTTATTCCCTAGAAGTGCTGAGGACTGTAATCCTCACCTGTTCACTATGAGTTTTAATGTAGCACAGGCTATTAATCACGGATGGTCTCATTTAACCAGAACTTCCTTCCTAATGAATTATCAGTAACTGAATTTTTATGTCAAAAATGAGCCAAATATGTCCCCTATTTTATGGCATGGATTTATTTTTGTGTGTAAAGATTTCGTGTTATGCTTTATAACTGTTTGAATTGACACAAATGCTCTTTTCAAATTATTCAGAAAATATTATTGTTCTCAATTTTACTTAAAAATTAATCTGAGAGGAGGAGATGAGGTGATGAGATTTGACAAGGAAATGGTGTTTATATGACAAAGATAGGTTTAATTCTCAACACTTCAAGATAGGTAGATATTTTCAGATGTAGAAGAAGGGCATGTACTTAATAATTTAATGTATACACATTAAATATACAGATTAAATACACTTGAAGATGTATTTCAAATCTATAACAATGGTGTCATAGAAGTTCATAGAGAATATGAGTCACCAATAAATATACAGGGAAACAACATATTGTGGGAATGGGAAATATCCATCATTATGTACTAAGTCACGTGGAAATACACATAAGAAGCTCTGTTATTGCAATGTGTATTGGGTTGGATACAGGTACTAATAATGCACTGAGTATTTTAAAACTATGGACTAAAAAATTTTGAAAATGGTCCTACAAAGAGAGAAATGGTTGATATATGTAACCTGATTTAAAGATTATAGATACATGCATGTCTCAAAACAGTGCAGAATCCCATATATGTGTATATTTTGGGGTTAGTATATGTTAAAATAAACTTAAATTTGAAAGTACAATATGGCAGATTTTAGGTTTTTAATGTGATTTGTTTTAAACTAAATAAGTTAAAATAAATTTTATGATGTGATGTGTGTTTGGACCAAGTATATATTACACATACCACATATATAAATTTACACATACCATCAATAAAGTAATTTAAGAAGGAATAAAATTATATATATATATATATATATATATATAGTCTGCTTATTCTTCTTTTCAAAAATGCAAAATGAATCTAAGAGATTGAATAAACATGTCAATGTGCTGTTTCATTATCAGCAGCAAAAGTTCAAACTCTATAATCAAAACATTAAAGTTTCTATATTTTACAATGATATTCTAGAATACTTATGAACAGTGATTTGTTTGTTGTTTTTTTTTTCCTTGCTTTCCTTGATAATATTGATTATGAGAGCTTTGTGCTGATCTCATAAACTTATTTCTCACAATTGAAGACAAGTCTGGATGGGGTAGTTTATTATATTCTAGCTCCCTACATAGCTGTCATGTTCTGTGCTCATGATGTGCTCTTGAAAACCTGCTGTGCTCTGTCAGTCTGTTTCTTCAGTTGGAACCCAGAACGAAATGATAAATGGCTTTTAACATCTTTCATATATGCACCCAGCCACTGGAATGTTGTCAATAAGAAAGGTGAATGTTGATCTTTGAGTCCTAAATTTCCCTAACCAAGAACCATTATTCAATTAATAGTAAGTGTTCAATGAATGTCCATAGGCATGTATAAACAGATTGTAATTCATTAGGATTTTAGGAGTGCTAGATTATCTTAAATAACATCTATAGTGATATACTGTGATGTGACACATAATTTAGATGTTTAGCAAAAGTCAAATAGAGACAAAATTAGTTATTACATGATTAAAAATTTGTAGAGAAGATCTCAAAATTAAAGTAAATTTCCAGTATCTCTATAATTTTTAAATTGCTTTTACTTTTACCAATGGAAGTTTTTAATTATTTGTAGCTCCTTTATTTTTCTTTTATCCAAAAATTTTTAGAAATATTAAGAGACCCTCTTCATTGATCTTATTATCATTCCTAGATGGAAGCAGAGAGTCACAACATCCGAAATAAAAGTTATCCTAGGAGTCTAGGTGGTTTGTTGATATCAGGAAGCAAACAGACAATATTCAGAATTAAAAGGTAAATAATTTCCACAATATTAGTATAGTGCCACATGTACAACAGAGCCCAGCAGAGTGAAGATAAGCCCTGCATATCCTAAAAACAGAACAAGGAATTTTTCGACTCTTATTCTAATGAGAATTTAATATTTTCCAAATTATGGATGAGGGAGATTTGAATCCAAGGGAGAAATGCTACACAAGAGAGTGATGCCAGAGACCTTGCCCAGGGACAGGGGTGAATTTTTTGTTTGTTGGCTTGTTTTAAATGTTCACTGTAGTCTAGAATAATTCTCCTGACTAAGCTCTTAATGCAATCATGTTCTTCCACTTTGGAATTCTGGAAGCACACAATAAAGAAAAAGAATCTCTATTTGTCTTGACAATTTCCATCCTCGGCATTTGAAGAGCTTGGATTTAGGAAAAAGAAAACAAAGATTCGGCAGCATAACTTCTCTTAGTGTTTCTATTGCTGTGATGAAACATCATGTACAAAAGCAGGGTGAGGAGGAAACGGCTTATTGGCTTACAATTCCACATCATTGTTCATCATCAAAGGAAGTCAGGACAGGAATGAAAGCAGGACATGAACCAGGAGGCAGGAGCTGAAGCAGAGGCTGTGGAGAAGAGCTGCTTACTTGTTTGCTCCTCATGGCTTGCTCAGCCTGGTCTCTTATAAAACCAAGAACGATGGACTCAGGGATAGGCCCATGCAAAATGGGATGGACTGTCTCCCACATCAATTACCAAATGAGAAAATGCACTAAGGACTTGACTACAGCCAAATCTTGTGGAGGTATTATTTTTAAATTCAGGTTCCCTCTATTCAGATGAGCCCATGACCCCAGCTAGGATCAAGTTGACCTAAAACTATCCAGCATATAAATACAGATAAAACTTCTTAATCTATCTATCTATCTATCTATCTATCTATCTATCTATCTATCTATCTATCTATCTATCTATCTATCTATCTATTTAAATCACCAAAGAAGAAAAAGTTAGTCAAAGTTAGTCGTCTTTATTAGGTATGACTTATTTTCTCTTTCTCTTTAAAGTCTTTAAATTTACTTCAGACTGGAGAAAAACATAAAGTTTTTTAGGTGTGTCATACTTACACTGCTACTTTTGATGTTCTTGTCTAATACACCAGGATGATTGAGAGGATAATATAAACCACATATTTATCTCATGGACACAAATGTGGTCCTCCATCATAGCCCTTCCTTACTCAACTAACCATGTGATTTACTAGATGTACATGGTAAAACATTATTCTCCAGATAAGTCGCATTTCTTAATTTCTATTATTACTTCATAAAGTACTTCAATGCTAGTTAATGAGGTTGTTCTTAGTAATCCCTTGTTTAATAATTCAGCAATGTAATTTTTTTCCAGTCTCATGCTTGCTCCTTAACCCATGAGCTTATTTGAAACCTACTTTTCACCTTTTCTTACTTTGAAACAGTCTCACTAACTTGCATGAGTTGATTTGAAATCTTCCTCGAGGTCAGATTTGCACTTATGGTCCCCTAATTCAGTTGACTGAGAATTGTAAATAGCAATCCAGAGTCAGCTGTTTGATGATGTGGGATTTCCCTCCATATGCTGTGAATACCATTGGTTAATAATAATAATTAAAAAACCTGTCTTGGACCTGCATAGAGAAGAATAGAGGTAGGTGGGGAAAACTAAACTGAATGCTGGGAGAAAAAAGGCAGAGTGGCAACACACCATGCAGTCTTCTCTGGGAAGAGATGAGCCAGAACCTTGCTGGTAGGCCGTGAGCCTCATGGTAAAATATAAAACAATGGAAATGGGTTTAATTAAGATGGAAGAGCTAGCCAATAAGAATATAGAGCTAATAGGCCAAGTAGTGATTTAATTAATACAGTTTCCATGTGATTATTTCAGGTCTGAGTGGCTGGGAACAAACAAGCAGCCTCCTACAACAGTTTGATTAAAACAATAATGTGTGTGTGCATGTGTGTGTGTATGAAAAAAATATAAATAAGTAGAAGAAATCTCATGACCTCAAGAAAAATTATGACCTTGGATTAGTAATAGGTGATTACTTGCAAATTTTCTACAAAGCCCTAATTTATATAATTGGTAGTTGTCCTTATTTTGTATTTTATAGGCGTTGTCATTAAATATCTTGCAAATGAATAAAAACTCCACTCCAAAATTAATCAGGCCTAAAAATAGTATTACTCACTAAAGTGCTATATAGAGAAGGTATTTGGAATAAAGACTGTACTTATTATGGCAAAAATTATCATTGTCTTTACAGTATGGTTTATACACACACACACACACACACACACACATGCATAATCATTCACACACGTGTGTGTATGTGTGTGTGTGTGTGTGAATATATAAAGCAGTACCAGAGGCCAAATTTGGGGATAAGGATATCATTTTGTAGTCTCTGAGGAATAATGTTTATAGTCCAGCAATATATTTTCTTTGCTGACAATTCATGGTAAGTTCGTCTTTTTAGACACATCCTGTAGCTGTATTCACTTGGATTTTTATATGGGTTTCTTTTTTTCTTAAATATGAACATGAATTATCTAATCTGAAAATGACTTAAATCCAAGATAAATTTTATCTCAAAATCTTTAACTAAATTTAGACATAGCTTAGTTGGGAGTGTACTTGTCTTGCATGCATGATTCTAATGTACTACACCACACACTATAGCTAAAAATTTTGCCTATAAGTCCAGCACTTAAAAGGTAAAAGAAGGAAAGTCAGAAGTTCAAGGTCATCAATTACAAAACAGATTGAAAGTCAGTCTGGGATGCATGAGTCATTGTTTCGAAGGATGAAAACTCTTGAGTTAAATATAACTACAGAAATTGTTATTTCAAATAAGATCACAGTTTGAGCTTAAAGGTGGACATGGATGTGGGAGTGATATTATTCCGTCCACTGGAGCAATACAATTGGTAGTGTCAAAAACTTGAATGCAAAAAGGTTTTAAAAGTTAAAATCCAGAGTAAATGCAGATAGCATGCTCTAAAATGATTGTTTTTCTTTTACATTATCTATATTTAGCATGAAATTTTAAGACTGCTTGACAGTGATGGATAATTAAGTAGTAGAATAAGAAAATGTCAAAGATAGAAGCATTCCTGGTGGAGAGAAACAAGTCACTATCAATGCAAAGTCTCTGTACTTCTTATGATCCACAAAAATATTATAAAAAAGAACAAGCAATATCATTTTACTTTGGTAATGCTTGAATGTTTGTCATGAAGAACTATTAGTTTATACAATTGCTAGTTTTCAAAGACAAAAATCAAAACAAAAGAACATGGTGTTTATGATGTGCTACATCTTCATATATTTTAATATTAATTGGGAGAAAAGCAACCTCTAAAACTTACAAGTATACCTATTTTGCTGGATTTTTCCTTTTTTCAGTAAACTTTATTTTCTTTATATTTATTTATAACTCCAAACCATGGAGATTGAACAGCAATACCTGTGATGAACAATTATTGTCTTAAAATACAACACGACAGGATACGGGATGCAGTGTGGTACAGGGCATCTAACTGCTGTGGAATTATTATGGTGCCATGTGATTTATTATGAATCTCCACCATCATTTCACCATCCTGCTGTCTCTTTTATTGTTAGAGTGAATGCTTTTGATGACATCTTATAAATCTTTGCTTTGGCCAATATATTTACAGTGTCTTAACATAGAAGAGGTATGCCTACCTTTCACTACCTCTGAGATTTAGAGGTATAATTTCAATTTAATGTGAAAAGTTTTAGTTGGGTAAGTTCCATTAGCCTCTTTTTGTCAAGAAGGGAATATGCCTATTCATTTTCGTGTTCAGTTTATATATTGAGCTCTATCAACACATGAAAGGTGTAATGTGGTGTTTGCAAAGATGGGGCTTTATTGTCTTTTGCTGAGCTTCTCACATGCACAAAAATATTGATCTATATTTCTTTTTAAAAACAAATGCCACATTTATAAAAGTTTATGAAATAGGATGATTTTTTCCATCTTAAAACATTGTTGGTTTTGATGATTCTGCCTTTTTCCTCACGCAGATATTATCTTCTGTCCTTATCTTGAAGAAACCAAAATGATAACATAGAGGCAGCTGCTTATTTGAGGGAAGCTAAATCCAAAGTGAATTCTGAAGTGTAGTGTTTATAAATATAACATTAGTTAATGAATTAAAGTGTAGAGCAATATGTACACACACACACATACACACACACACATGCGCACATGCACACACACAGACACAAGAAAGGTAAAAATACAAATAGTGATTAGTCTTGAGTTATGTTTGCTTTGTAGCTTTTATTTTTATTTATTATTAATATTATTATTATAATTATTGTTATTAATTTGTTTGTTTTATATTGATATTATATATTGGTATTATATTGCACTAACTTAGCTTTAATGAAAAAGAGCCCATGTGAACACATAAAACACCCGGATATTTATTTTTGTTTCCATCAGTCATCATAGATCTGAAGCTCACAGAAGTTTTTTTCAGATCTCATAACCCATAATTTCATGGTTGCAGATTGTCTTTCTTATTACTTAATATCAAAAATATTTCCGTTTCTTTACTAACATAACATTATTCTACTTAAAAGAATAATTTCCCACTTTAAAAAATTAGCTTTGAAAATTTTGAAACGTATTCATACACACTATTAACAAAAAGCTGACATCTCTTCTACAATTTCCAATAAAAAGCAGCATATAAATTTATTTTTAAAGCTACTTAAAAAACAAATTGCATGAGAGATAGAACATAACACAGCACTACTGGGTTTTCCCAATTAAATAGCAAATAAGCAGACAAAGAGAACGGAATTGAATTGTCTGATGGACAACTTAGATGCCAAAGATCAGTTTGGAAAAAGCAAACGACGGTGAGAGAGAAAAACCATGGACCAATTTATCTTGCAATCTTCTACCTAATTATCAATCTGTCATTCATAAATAACTTGGCAATGACATAAAAAAATTTTCCTGTTTCCAAAAGTAGCTAAATTATTCAATATCTTGAAGTCAGTGTGCAAAACTAAGGGTTTTCTAGATTGTCTGTTCCATTCTAAGTTCTTTTATTCCAGCCTGTCACATTCCAATAATACCTTGTCTTATTTAACCCTTCTCTTCTTATTTTTCTGTTTTATTTTTAACTTTAAAAATAAACATTCACTTCTAGTCCAGCTGGCCTTGGTGAACTCTCATTAGATCAGTCCTCTTGTATCAGTGGGTGAACGCACCCCTCGCGGTCCTGACTTCCTTTTTCATGTTCTCCCTCCTTCTGCTCCTCATTTGGACCTTGGGGGCTCAGTCCAGTGCTCCAATGTGGGTCTCCATCTCTATCTCCAGCCATCGTTGGATGAGGGTTCCCTGTGATCCTGCCTTCCTTGCTCACGTTCTCCCTCCAACTGCTTCTCATTTGGACCTAGGGAGTTAAATCCAGTGTTCCAATGTGGGTCTCTGTCTCTATCTCCATCCATCGCCAGATGAAGGTTCTATGGTGATATGCAAAATATTCATCAGTATGGTTATGGACCAAGGCCATATCATGACGGGCATATCATGACTGCGGCTTGTTGGGGTTTCTGTCCCGCCCAGTACTTCACAGCCAGCAAGCCCAAAGAAAAATCACACACAGGACTCCATAAGGTTGTAAACTGATTGACCCATTAGGTCAGGCTACTTATTAGCTCTTATAACTTATGTTACCCCATTATCCTTATCTATGTTAGCCACATGGGCTCAGTACCTTTCTCAGTGTGACAGCTTACATGTTGCCTCTTTGGTGGTCTGCACAGGAATGGCTGAGGAACCTTTCTCCTCCCTAGCCTTATCCTATTCTCATTACTTGCCTCTACTTCCTGTCTGGTTGACCCGCGTGTACTTCCTGCCTGGCCAATCAGCGTTTTATTAAAATACATGATTGAAAGAATAAAGATAATTCTCCTGCACCAAGTTCAGGCACCCTCTCCTCAGCTGCCCAGGGAACAATATGGGGACCTCTCCTTGGACCAGGGAACCCCTCCAGAATCACGTCTCATGCAAGCCCTAAAATGGCTCCCTTAGTTGAGATATATACCTCCCAGCTCCCATAACCATCCTTCCTCCCTCCCCCATCCCATTCCCCAAGCTATTCCCAATCCTCCCCCTCTCCCTTCTCTCTAGCCCTCTCCCCTTACTTCCACCCCTCCACTCCCCATGCACCAAAGTTTGTCTGGCAATCTTGTCTACTTTCAATATCCAGGAGGATAACTTTATGATTTTCTTGAGGTTCACCTTCTTATTTAGCTTCTCTGGGATCACGAATAATAGGCTCAAACACCTTTAATTAAGGTTAGAATCCACTTATGAGTGAGTACATACCATATTCCTCTTTTTGGGTCTGGGTTACCTCACTCAGTAAAGCATTTTCTATTTCCATCCATTTGCATGCAAAATTCAAGATGTCATTGTTTTTTACCACTGAGTAAAACTCTAATGTGTATATGTTCCACACCTTCTTTAACTATTCTTCTATTGAGGGGCACCTAGGTTGCTTCCAGGTTCTGACTATAACAAATAGTGTAGCAGTGAACATAGTTGAACAAATACTTTTGTAGTATGATAGGGCATCATCTCTTGGGTATATTCCCAAGAGTGGAATTGCTGGGTCCTGAGGGAGGTTAACTCCCAGTTTCCTGGGAAATCGCCACACTGATTTCCACAGTGGCTGCACAAGTTTGCATTCCCACCAACAATGGATGAGTGTTCCCCTCACCCCACATCCTCTCCAGCATAGGCTATCATTGGTGTTTTTGAGTTTAGCTATTCTGACAGGTGTAAGATGGTATCTCAAAGTTGTTTTGATTTACATTTCCCTGATCGCTAAGGAGGTTGAGCATGTCCTTAAGTGTCTTTTGGCCATTTGAAGTTCATCTGTTGTGAATTCTCTGTTCAGATCAGTACCCCATTTTTTAATTGGGTTAATTAGAGTTTTAGTGTCTAGTTTCTTGAGTTCTTTGTATATTTTGGAGATCAGACCTTTGTCTGATGAAGGGTTGGTGAAGATCTTCTCCCAGTCAGAAGGTAGCCTTTTTGTGTTACTGACAGTGTCCTTTGCTTTACAGAAGCATCTCGGTTTCAGGAGATCCCATTTATTCATTGATTCTCTTATTGTCTGTGCTACTAGGGTTCTACTTAAGAAGTGGTCTCCTGTGCCTATGTCTTGTAGACTACTTCCCACTTTCTCTTCTATCAGGTTCAAAGTGGTCAGATTAATTTTGTCTTTAATTCATTTGGACTTGAGTTTTGTGCATGGTGATAGATATGGATCTACTTTCATTCTTCTACAGGTTGACATCCAGTTATGCCAGCTGGACTGGGACTGAACGAGCATGTATTCAAACCAGATTCTCTGAATGTGGTTGACATGGGGGCTGACTGAGAAGCCATTGACAATGGCACTGGGTCTGGTTTCCTCTGCATGTACTGGCTTTTTGGGATCCTAGTCTGTTTGGATGCTCACCTTCCTGGACCTGGAGGGAGGGGAGAGGACCTTGAACTTCCCACAGGACTTGAAACCCTGATTGCTCTTAGGACTGGAGAGGGAGGAGGAGAGGGAGTGGGGGGAATGGGAGAGGATTGGGAGGAGAGGAGAAAGTGGAAATTTTTATAAATAAATAAATCAGTAAATTAAAAAAAGCAGGAAAAAAATAAGCATTCACATTAAATATTGAAAATACTAACTCACTATAATGGCCTTTTCCCCATTAAATATTTAAAACTGTTTTTTGATATGTCTACAGTATTATGGAATGTTGTTTTACAAAAACAACTATACAAAATCATGTTCATGTGTGCATTCTCGTCTCTAATGAAAACTATAAACATTCAGCTATTTCATTTATCAACACACCATGTTGTGTTCCCAAATATACATTTAACTTTAATGTTTTGTAGTTTACCGATGATTGTGTTGATAAAGAGATAAAAATTAAACAAAATATGACAAATACATTATACGAATAATATATATGTTTGCATTTACATAAATTTTTCTTGCATAATGTATTAAAATTTTTATGTCCTCTAAATTGCAAAAGTATGAAATAATGATAATTATGTCTAAACAAGTTTATAAAATGTTTACAAAACTGTATTTTACTTGCATGTGTCAAAATTTATATTAAATATTAATGAAAAAACGATGATCAAATTGTAGTCTATTATATAAGCAGTAAAAATATAACTGACTTTTATGTGTTTGGAATCTGTGCATAATTAAATATGCAACTCAATAATTGTGACCTCTTAATTGATTTGTTTTAGTTTCTTAAAGTGAATGCTTTCACACTGACTACTCCATAAGGCCACTAGGCAAACTAAGTACATTATGTAGGACATACATTTCTAGGTGACTATCTAAAAATTATGTTATGTTTATTATTATATTAATCAGAATTATTTTAGCTAATCTGTTCCAGATAGCTTTAGTAAAACTACTCAAGAACGCCAAGATGAGTTACTGTCCACTTCTGTTCAACATGAATCCTATTCATATAAATTCCTTAAGAGCAATAAAGAAATTTAGTGTACTTCAGGGAATTCTGATTCCAGTGTTAATTATTTACATATGTTATCAATAATAGGAATCTCATTATACAATTAATAATTTATGTGATGCTCCATATTCATGAAAAAACAAAAATAAATACTTTCTTTTTATTTAATAGAAAAAGTCTAAACTTTTTTATTACACCAGAAACTGCTTGAATATTGCTTAATTCAATGGATAACTAAGGGCAAACATTATATTTCACTTGGATAATTTCAACTGTAGCTTTCTTGAGTTTGGAATTTTATATAGTGCTATACAGCAATATAAAGAATCACGTGAAATTGAATGGAAATCTCCAAATGAAACTACCCAGACAAAATGCATTCCATAAAATAAATGACTGGAACTCTAGCAGTTAAAATGGTATTTATTCTTACAATGAATTTGTGCATAATGAACCACATTGGTATAAAAATTTGCAGGTAGACTGATACTGGTTTGCTTAATTTCAGTTTAGAATTTCCCAGATATTTTGTCTTCAAATTAAAATGTATTCAAGGTAAGCACAATTACTACTTATCACTGTTTGATAAGCACTTCATTTTTAAAACTAAGTGTGAGGGGCAGTTCATTTTTTAAATTAAGTATCATCTCCATGGATTCTACTTTTTTCTTAGTATACAAAGCTTGAGTGCCTGAACACATAAAAAATGTGTGCCTTCTGAATAAAATGATATTTTATTCCTTATGTCGACATTATCAAAAAGGTCAACCTCTGAAGTATAAATTCATTAAGTTACTGCCAATATTTTATCTTCTAGTTCACCTGAACTTTCTCTAAGGAAGAAAAAAAATCATTGAAGTTAAAATATGTTTAATCACTGGTCATTCTTTTGTACTCTTCACCCACAAAAATAGTAAATTAATAAAATAAATAATATTCATTAAAATAGTACACCTTTAATATACTTGCTATTATGTGTAAGACATTATGTCTGTTTTTTTTATATCTCCCTAAATATTGGTTGAATCCTTCCTTCCCCTAAAGCTTCTCACATGTCTCCACTTGTCAAATTCTTAACTTCTTGCTTAGTTATTATTGGTACAAATATGCACACATGAATATACAGCCTACTGAGTCAATTTCTCATTGTTCATATTTAGATGTGTCCTGTTCTAAATGTTTGAGTTTGAATTTCCCATGTAAAAGCTTGTTCTTGCACAAAACTGATTCTCCTCTCAGCAGTTATGGAGCACCTGTACCTCTTTATCATTGGGTGTGACTTTGTCAAACTCATTCACAGTATTCTTAGTATAAATATATGGATAGTATAGTCTTAGTCTTCTCTTTCAGTCATTTTCACATAGCTTAAAACAACCTTAAAATAGACCAGAGGTAGAATGTTAAAAACTTGCTTTTAGAAGTAGATTTTTCACAAATGGCTTTAATATACTTCAACTTAAACCAGTGTTTTCATGGCTAATATGAGGTGGAAACTGTTACACAGCAGGACAGCTAGATTAATCTTTGCCCTCCAGGTCCTGATATTCAAGAAAAATTAACAGAAAAGTATTGTAAGCAAATAAATAAACTAAACAGCTTCCAATTTTGGAATGAATACAAGATTCTATGTTTGAACTCATTGTAGGTCTTCATATATAATGAGTAGAAGGGGCACTTAAACAAAACTATATAGACATCACACTTCTTTAGAGAAAATACGACTAAATGGGTTTAAATATAACGAGGAAAAAATTGTAATTTTTTTTCCTTTTTCTTTTTTCCTTTCTCAAGCAAGAAGAGGAGTTACTATACTCTTGCTGGAGAGTTCATGAGTAGAATTCAACAATGGATGGAACAACAAACTAACAAGTTTCCTTTTGTCTCTTTTCTTTGTTTTTTTTTAATGAACACAAAAGTGCTATATATCTTATACAATTTTGAACAATATGTTTTAATGATTCTCATTCCTTCTCATATCTGCTTATGATCCTGATTCCCACTTCTAACTCCCTGTTTTTTTTCTCTTTAATGTCCCCATATGCATATATGCTTGTGTGTATACACGTACTTATACTACAGGCTATGATTCAATAACAGACAACTTTGACTTAATAGTTTAGGTTGACTTGTTTAATATTATCCGTTTCAGATCTAGCCACTTTCCTGCTCATTTTACCTCTCATTTTCTTGAAACAAAATAAACAAGTTTCTAAGTTCAGAAAAACATTCACCAAATTTATTTCTTATTTACTATAACATACAATTTGAGACTCTAGGAAATCAATATTCTTGTTTGAAGGAAAATAAAAGGCCAAAGATAAGGACAATCATTTATCAAAAAAAAGTCTTTCACTTGGGTTTACTTGTGTAACACAATTATTAATCCTAGTCACAGATAAAAATATCTACTTATCCCTTGAAATATGATCAGAAACTTGTGGAAGTATTTTTATCTTCCAGGCAAAAACATTTGTCTAATCAAATTATGATTATAATATCTGGAGAGTGATCTGCTTCAGCTCTGACCTTCTGAAACTAACCAGTGATCATAAATCCCATGAAGAAGACATACCCCTAAGAATACTCAGTAACTGGGAAAAAGTAGGGTGCTATAAGATCTCGGAATGCCCTTAAAACACCTCTACGTAGAGTTTAAATATGCTTGAAGGGAATACATCACTCCCTAGTTATTCTACATTCTCAGATTTAACAGGTGTTGCTCAACTTTTGCAAATGAAAACTGGATTCAGCAAAACAGAGATGAATGAAATATTGTCTTTTATCTTGTAATAGACTTGTTTTAGTTGTTGTTATTGTTTATTGAAGACTGCATGGAATGCACCTTTGAAGGTAATAGAGCAGTAGAAATCAGTTTCAGTCTCCTTTGTAGTTATGTAGCTGTACTTGGAAATTCGAGTCTTTAGTTTTGTTTTCATACACATCAGATTATTTTTCCCCTTTAAATCTCTATTATTTGCATTTAAATCATGTGTTTTTGCTAGTTGTGAAATATTTTCTTAGAAAATTAAAAGACTGTAAAAATCTGTAAATAAGGCAGATAAAGATTAAGTTCCATTCTTTGAGTGCTCCACCCACTGTCAGCTGGACCAGGGCTTCCTTGAACATCCTTTTGCTTCCCTCACAGAGCAGTGGAGGTTGGTGTCCTTATTTCATAGGCGTCCCTTAACTCTAATTTAAAAGTAAACTCAGGTCTTTTGCCATGTACCTGCAATACTATTTTTTGCAATCTGTATAAGTAGCAAAGAAAAAAATGAGAGAGAGAGAGAGAGAGAGAGAGAGAGAGAGAGAAGCAACATAAGGCAATTCTTTTGGTATGTAACATCTCCCCTATCTCCACTTAGGCCTTTGTACCTTTAATGTTTATATCTTCACTTGTCATATATTGTCAAGTGTTTATTATTCAGTTTCTTTGCCTTTAGAATTTGATGTGAAGCTCCCAAATTATAGCTTTGAAAGGCAAATTTGAAAGAAAGGCATGCCTCTTTGAAGAGAAGAAAGAGAAAGGACTTTTCTTCATTATACAATATCATTTAAATTCAAAAACTTCAATGAAATGTTGGAAACATTAAAGAGATTGCTATTATATAAATATATATATATGTATGTATGTGTGTGTGTATGTATAATATTGTGTATTGCAAAATACACATTTGTCACAAAATTGGACATGGTACCAGCAAAAGGTTGGGTTTTTAGTATAGGATATAGTTGAAGACACTCTGAGTTTTAGGTTTCTTTCATAAAGGGAGAATGACAATGAAGGTTTTCAAATTTATTCTCATTTTCTCTTACGTCATGACATAAACATCCTTTCACTAACAACTACTCAACACCATGAGGTTACTGAGTTACATAGCACACATAAACCAGTGCCAAGAGACTACAGATCTTGATCTACAAATTTGAAAACCAAATAGGTCTTTGTTACCTACAAATTGTGTGTCTCAGATATTTGATATTGTGATGGAAAGCTTACTCAAACAAAGATATATTTGATATCTTCAGACCCCAATTCTAATAAAACTGAAAAACTCTTTAGAATGTCAATTTTTCCCATAAAAATAATTTTTACATCATTTTTACTTATACTATGGCTTTATGTATATTTTCTGAATAAACATAAGAGTCAGAGATAGATGCCATGGATCCACCAGAGACAGACACTGGGAGTTTTACCCAGTAAGCCACTGCCACATGGCGATACACAGATTAATAGAAATTGGTTAAATTAATATGTAAAAGAGCTAATGGACTAATCAGTGGTTTAATGAATACAGTTTCTATGTGGTTATTTTGGGGTTAAGCTAGGGGGGCAGCGAGGACAAACAAGTGGCTCTCCTTGCAACACATAAGGACTACAAATTTGTTTGTTCATACCTCATCCATTTTATAAACATATATGGTAATTTTAATGGATCTAACAATATAAGTGCCCATAATAATTTTGAGTTGATCTAACTAATCTGGTTTCTTAAACATAATATTATTTATCTGAACAAATGATTATTATTTACTTAATTTTGTTAGTGATGATACTTATTTATATGGTTATGTTATTACTTATAGAGCTACAAGCAATGTAGTTGAAAAATATATTCATGAGAAGTATCAGGGATTCAGATATTTTAAGTAGATTATCCAAATTTTTTTTTTAAAATCTGGAATAAGATTAAAAAGAAAACATGGTGTCTACATCTCATTGTCCTATTCCCCTTTGTCCATTTACCCATTGTCAATTTGACACTGCCTCCTGAAAAGTTTTACTTGACTGGGTGTAACATATTGTTTTAAAAGCAGCAATAAGAAATCACCAAGCTAAACAAAAGGAAATATCTTGTGATTATTTTTTAAATTCCTGAGATTTGAACAATTCTTTACAATATACTGTCATATGTAAAATCAGTAATTATACTTTTATATTTCACCTTTATTCTCTACTGTAATTCCAGTTCCCTAGATGCTTACTTATATTATATATCCATTTAGCTTCTAAGTAACTTTTCAAATCTTTGGGTTTTCTTTTTTGTTGTTTGTTCTTTTTCATTGTCTTTGATTCATTAATTCTTTTAGCACTTCAAATTAATGTTAACTTTATCTTCAGGTTTCCTATTTTCTTTTCCTTTTGGTAATCTTTTTTTTTTGATGAGAAAGTAATTTTATTAAATTATAAAAGTTTCCATTTCCGCCCCTCCTCCCAACACCCTCCCACTCCCCCCACTCCCTCTCCTCCTCCCTCTCCATCCCTAAGAGCAGTCAGTGTTTCCTGCCCTGTGGGAAGTTCAAGTTCCTCCCCCCTCCCTCCAGGTCCAGGAAGGTGAGTATCCAGACAACTGGATCCCCAAAATCCAGTACATGCAGAGGAAACAAGTCCCAGTGTCATTGTCAATGGCTTTTCAGAAAGACTCCGGGCCAGCCACATTCAGAGAATCCGGCCACATTCAGAGAATCTGGTTGGATGGCGTCCTCGTTCAGTCCCAGTCCAACTGGCCTTGGTGAACTCTCATTAGATCAGTCCCCTTGTATAAGTGGGTGAATGCATCCCTCGCAGTCCTGATTTCCTTTTTCATTTTCTTCCTCCTTCTGCTCCTCATTTGGACCTTGGGGGGCTCAGTCCGGTGCTCCAATGTGGGTCTCCGTCTGTATCGCCATCCATCTTCGGATGAAGGTTCCCTCTGATCTTGCCTTCTTTGCTCGCGTTCTCTTTCCTTCTGCTTCTCGTTTGGATCTAGGGAGTTAAGTCCAGTGATCCAATGTGGGTCTCTGTCTCTATCTCCATCCATCGCCAGATGAAGGTTCTATGGTGATAAGCAAAATATTCATCAGTATGGTTATGGGCCAAGGCCGGTTCAGTCACCCTCTCCTCTGTCCAGAGAACAATCTGGGGATCTCTCCATGGACCTGGGATCTCATTTATAATCAAGTCTCCTGTAAACCCTAAAATGACTCCCTTAGTTGAAATATATTCTTCCCTGATCCCATATCCATCCTTCCTCCCTCGCCCCATCCCAGTCCACCGAGCTTTCCCCATTCCTCCCCTACTCCCTTCTCTCTAACTCTCTCCCCTTCCAACAACCCTCCCACCACCCATGCACCCGAGGTTACCTGGGACTCTTGTCTATTTCCTATCTCCAGGAGGATAGCTAAATAATTTTCATCAGGTTCACCTTCTTATTGAGCTTCTCTAGGATCACGAATAATAGGCTCAAAGACCTTTAATTATGGTTAGAATCCACTTATGAGTGAATACATACCATATTCCTCTTTTTGGGTCTGGCTTACCTCACTCAGTAAAGCATTTTCTATTTTCATCCATTTGGACGCAAATGGTGCTGGCATAACTGGATGTCAACCTGGTAATCTTTTTTTTAATGTTTGAGAGTTCTATGTGCCTGTGCAATCTGTTTTAATCAAACCTGCTTCTCATTCTCTGCCGTACAATTCCTTCCCTGTTCATAAGCAGTTTTCTGTGCAAAATTTATGTGTTCTTCCCTCTTTCTTTTCTTAAATATACTAAGTCCTATTAGTGTTGCTGCAATTTTCATGAGTGTATGAAAATCCGTTGGGGCATGTGTAGCCTATCATAGGTCTTATCCTTATGTAAGCTGAATCTGTCTCCTGTTTCCTCCAGGATCTATCATTCCTAATAGCGATCTGTGGAACTTTATGAGACCCACCATCCATGTTGGAATTATAGGTGTTTTAATTTTGGGCAGGTCTTTAAATACTTCCTAACTGCTGTGAGTTCATGCAGGCAACAGCCCTGCCTTGGTTGAAATGTACTATTTTGCTATAGACACCTCTCCAGGATTTCAATTTTCCTCCACTTTCCAGGATGATACCTGAGCCTTGAGGTGAGGGGTACAATACCAATATCCAATTGATGACTTACAAGTGCATAGTCTCTCATTTTCTGCATGTAAGTGCTTGTGCATCACTGTATTAGGCACCCTTTACTCCCAAGAAAGCTTATAAAAAGAGGGCTGGGGAATTTCCTTACACAATTCTAATATAATTTTATAAGAAAGACACTTAAGGTCATGCTCAACCTCCTTAGCGATCAGGGAAATGCAAATCAAAACAACTCTGAGATACCATTTTACACCTGTCAGAATGGCTAAACTCAAAAACACCAATGATAGCCTATGCTGGAGAGGATGTGGAGTGAGGGGAACACTCATCCATTGTTGGTGGAAAGAAAACTTGTGCAGTCACTTTGGAAATCAGTGTGGCGGTTTCTCAGGAAACTGGGAGTCAACCTCCCTCAGGACCCAGCAATTCCACTCTTGGGAATATACCCAAGAGATGATGCCCTATCATACTACAAAAGCATTTGTTCAACTATGTTTATAGAAGCACTATTTGTAATAGCCAGAACCCGGAAACAACCTAGGTGCCCCTCAATAGAAGAATGGATAAAGAAGGTGTAGCACATATACACTTTAGAGTTCTACTGAGCAGTAAAAAACAATGGCATCTTGAATTTTGCATGCAAATGGATGGAAATAGAAAATACTTTACTGAGCAAGGTAACCCAGACCCAAAATGAGGAATATGGTATGTACTCACGCATAAGTGGATTCTAGCCATAAATAAAGGACATTGAGCCTATAATTCGTGATCCTAGAGAAGCTAAAAAAGAAGGTGAACCTAAAGAAAAACATATAATTATACTCCTGGATATTGGAAGTTGACAAAATTGCCAGGCAGGGGTTGGGAGCACGGGGGTGGGGGTGAGGTGGGGATAAGGGGAGATGGGGGGAGAGAAGGGAGATGGGGAGAGCTTGAGGGAATGGGATGGTTGGGATGAAGGAGGGGTGGATGTGGGAACAGGAAAGTATATATCTTAATTAAGCGAGCCATTTTAGGGTTGGCAAGAGACTTGTCTCTAGAGTGGTTCCCAAGTGTCCAAGGAGATGTCCTCAGCTTGTTCTTTGAGCAACAGAGGAAAGGGTGCCTGAACTGGCCTTGTCCTATAGCCACACTGATGAATATATTGCATATTACCATAGAACCTTCATCTGGTGATGGATGGATATAGAGACAGAGACCCACATTGGAGCACTGGACTGAGCTCCCAAGGTTCAAATGATGAGCAGAAGGAGGGAGAACATGAACAAGGAAGTTAGGACCGTGAGGGGTACGTTCACCCACTGAACGGACGGTGGAACAAATCTAATGGGAGTTCACCAAGGCCAGTTGGAATGGGACTGATGGAGCATGTGATCAAACTGGATTCTCTGAATGTGGCTGATGGTGGAGGATGACGGAGAAGCCAAGGACAATGGCACTGGGTTTTGATTCTACTGCATGAATGGGTTTTGTGGGAGCCTTGTCTATTTTGATGCTCACCTTCCTGTATTTGGGGGCAGCGGGGAGGACCTTGGACTTCCCATAGGTTAGAGAACCCTGACTGCTCTTTGGCCTGAAGAAGGAGAGAGAGGGGTGTGGGGAGAGGGGAGAAGGGAAGTGGGAGGAGGTGGAAATTTTTAATAAAAAAAATAAAAAGAAAAAAGAAATGAACTCAGGAGCTTTTTAAAATATTTTATTTTTATTTTTATTCATTTTTTTTTTACTTCAAATCAGTCATGGGTTTTGAGGTCAAGTAACAGTACTTTCTATGACTTCTGTTGTCTGAAGTGGGATTTCAAACCAATCAGAAAATGTTTGAATATTTCCTCTACAGTCTTTCTATTGCTGTACAACTGGGCATTTTGTTGTGAGCGCAATCACAACAGTAAATCAAATAGTTCACACCTGGATAAGATTTTTAATCACCTTTTTTCTCAGTAGCATTCATAGAACCTTCGAGCATTATGAATGCATCTTTTTTGGTACCAAATTGATTCCTTCATGTCTTATGACTCAAGTCTTCATTGTCTTCAGAAATCGGTTTTATTTATTTTACATTTTGATATTTCTTATAAAACATATTTTATTATGTTTTCCCTCTCTGAAATATTTCCAGAGCCCCCTGACTTCCTACCCACCAAGCTTTTCTATCTCACTCTCAAAAAACAAACATCAAAAAAAGATAAATTAAAATTTAGAACTAAGGAAAAACAAATGAGATGAAGAATAAACAAATCAAACAATAAATAAGAATAAATAAACCAAACAAACCCAAAGGAGTATTCATGAGACCTGTTCAGGTCAACAAAAGTTCAAAACTGACAAGGCAAGTATGTGTAAAAATCCCACTCCTAACCAGGAAAATATTTCAAATTTAACTTTTTATTGGTTTTATGTGGATTTCACATCATGTGTCTCAAGCCCAGTCATCCTCTCATCCCTTCTCATCCACCCTCTACACTTGCAACCTACCTCCCAAGGATAAAACAAGATAAAATTTAAAAGAGGAGAGTAAAAAAAGAAAAATCTTTTCGTGGAAGCTAGTAGTACGACACAGTAAGTCACTCAGTTCTTTAGTTAGTCCTTTAGTTCCTATATGGTTACCTACAAGCGTTCATTGCTTGACTCATTGGCCTTGTTTGAGATCTCTGCCTTTTTTTTTTAACATCATCAATATGGGGCCCTCACTGGGTCTCCTCTTGGATACTGTTGTTGTCCTGTGTCTTATTGATCCAGTAGTTTTGGTCTGCAGGACCAACCACTTCCCATGCTCCAGCAGATCATATATGGAGTAAATGATGGCATGGGCCAACTCATAGCTCTGGTTAAAAAATCTATTTGTAAGTAATACTTTGTGGAAAAAGGAAAGTGAATTTTTATCAAATGAATGTTACTGGCTGTATCAACCATAACTTAGGGCAGTCCTCTTGGCCAGATGGTGACCAACAGTCAGAGATTCTTACTGTCAACTTCTAAAGAGCAGACAAAGGAAACTATCACTGTCTTCAGTATTTGAGGGCATATGGGGCATCACTGGAAAACAACACTAATAGAGGCATTCAATTCATGACACTTGGAGTTATCTAGGAGAGAGATTGTTTCTCTGTTATAAAGTAACTCCATTTGAACACTTTTAATATTGGAATATGTTTGTGTTTTAAAAAGTTCCTGCAATACTAGTTTATTCTTTGACATTTTTAGAAATTCTTTATGATGTTTGATAGTATGAATGAGATGTTTCCCCATTCAGTAATTTGAATACACACAGTAGAAAAACAAACCAAAATAAGAAATAGCAATTGTGGTTGGAAAGATGATTTATATTTTAAGAATTCTTTTCATTTTTGCATAGAATATGAGTTAAATTCCCTGTAATGATGCAGATGCAGTAGCTTCCAACATAATGTGACTAAGGTCCAGGGTATCTGACACACCCTTTTGACCTCTGTGAACATCAAGCAACTTCTTCTGTGAACACACATATGAATGAAGGCCAAAATCATATACATAGAGTACAAATAAATAAATCTTAAATATAATTAGCAACTTAATTTCAAAGAGATTTTTATTGAAATAACTGAATGTACAATAATAAATCAAAATCCCATGTACACATTTAGAAGAATAATGAGAGCGGCAAGTTAACTTTTAAAAGGGTTTAAACTGATTTTCAGTCCATGAAATATGAGTTCAAAAAACAAGGGGTACATTATATCATAAATAAATTAAGATGCACACGGATCTTATCCAGAGTGTATGAAGTCATGAACTAAGAGATCTTATACCATACATCTGATACTTAAAACAGGAGGGAGAACTCAGCACATGAGCTATCATATTGCTTACTGCATATTCAAAAGTTTACTAGTGCATATTTTCAACTGAACACATTCAAGAATATTCATTGAAGTGACACTAGAAGAAGATAAATAAAGAACTGAAAGAAACTCAAATGACAACTCTTAGTAGAATGCAAAATATCACAGTATATTTGTAGGTACTCTATCTAGTAAAAATAGTCAGGAGAATTAACATGAATAAACCACAGGAATATATCACTTTGAGTGACAGCACATCACAGATGTGTAAAATTTTGTCTGGCATCATACATATATATTAGAGTGATTAGAATTATCCTAATTCTAATTATTATTATATTAATAATTTATTAATATAAATATTAATGATGTATTATAATATAAATATATAAATAATAATCTATTATATTAATAATTTCTTAATTATCAATATAATGCCCTTTATAAAAAATCACCATGTATGGTATACTCAGAAGTCTGAAAAATTGCTTACATCTGAGACATTTTTCAACTATGAGGAAAGAACTAGAAGCTTGAGACTCTTAATTTGATTACATAAATGTATAAAATCTAGAACTTATTCCTATCCATATTTTTGTATGTGAAATGTTGAATCATTCTTAAATACAAGTTTTTCTTTTAAATAATGATTACATACTGAAGAGAAGACTCAATACTTAAGGTGGGTTTGGTGGTATTTTAGAGGACACTTATTAGGTTTCCAATACCCAGAGCAGGAGGTTCAGAGCCACCTGTTAGACCAGTTCCAGAATATCTGATGGCCTTCTTTATCCCTGAGCCTTCCTTCACACATGCAGAGGACATACAAATATGCACACACACACACACACACACACACACACACACACAGAGAGAGAGAGAGAGAGAGAGAGAGAGAGAGAGAGAGAGAAATCATTTACTTTGAATATCATTCTCTAAAGAAAATTTAGGAAATTATAAAATAAACAAACAAAACAATAGCAAAAGCACTTCTTCAGGTTTATTTGCCATTCATCTTTTCTTCTAAAAGAATGAAGGATATCAGTAGAGAATAGATACATGGCCTCAAAATAAATTGGTCATAAATTGATCAGCTAGTATGCATAAGACACATTGTATGCATGTACACACACACACACACACACACACACACACACACACACACATATATATATATGTTAAGTATAAGTGTATGTATGAATTTATCCCTGTGTGGGGTTCTACTTTTTCTCTATAAACAAAAGTAAATATCAAGTATTTATTGTTTGCTTCTCAATAAGCTTTTTACTATATTTATCTGCTTATTAACAAAATTAAGGACTGTTATTGAAAACATGTAAATTAGTATTGAGCAGTTCCTATTTAAAGATTGTTGGAGAGAGGGCAGCTTGCTCGTCCCTGCTGCCTGGATAGTTTAGCCCTGAAATAACTACACAGAAACCGTATTTATTACATCGCTATTTGGCCCATTAGCTCTACTCTCTTATTGGATAACTCTCACATCTTGACTTAACCCATTTCTATTAATTTTTATGTCACTATGTGGTAGTGGCTTACCAGCTAAGATTCAGCATGTCAGACACTGATGGCAGTTCCATAGCATCTCTCTTTGACTCTTCCTCCTTTCTCCAAGCATGCTATTTAGTTTTCCCCACCTACCAAAGTTCTGCCCTATCAACAGACCCAAAGCAGTTTCTTTATTAACCAATGAAAGCAACAAAAAACAGAAGGACATCCTATACCAAAAGATAATATACTAAACAACTATATGGTTTAAGGATATATCTAGGTAGTAGAAAAATTGCCTGGCAAGTGAAGGCAGACATTTAAGTCCATGACTGCAAGAAATAAAAAAAGCAAAACTATTAATGATTTTAATTAATATAAACCCAGCATTTATAGTCCATAAACTCAAAAAGTGTAAATGTGATATTTTAGTCGTAAAAATAATTCCACGAGGCCTTATTTAACTAATTAAATGTGCTATATTTTATCTATTAAAATTTAAAATAGTATAATTTTAACATTATTAAAATTACACTTTTTATTACAAATAAGAAAATATGAAAAAGGAAATCAGGACTGCGAGGGATGCGATCACCCACTGATACAAGGGGACGGATCTAATGAGAGTTTACCAAGGCCAGTTGGATTGGGACTGAATGAGGACGCCATCCAACCAGATTCTCTGAATATGGCCGGATTCTCTGAATGTGGCTGGCCCGGAGTCTTTCTGAAAAGCCATTGACAATGACACTGGGACTTGTTTCCTCTGCATATACTGGATTTTGGGGATCCAGTCTGTCTGGACACTCACCTTCCTGGACCTGGAGGGAGGGGGTAGGAACTTGAACTTCCCACAGGGCAGGAAACCCTGACTGCTCTTAGGGATGGAGAGGGAGGAGGAGAGGGAGTGGGGGAAGTGGGAGGGTGTTGGGAGGAGGGGCAGAAATGGAAACTTTTATAATTTAATAAAATTACTTTCTCATAAAAAAATAAGAAAATACCTTGTAATATCCACATTTCAAAAAACTTAGGTAAATTTGTTACTGAAAGAAGCTACTTGCGTATCTAGAACAAGAAACAGGAATTTCAGCACTTATAGGCTTCATTTACTCCGTAACTAATTAGTCGAATCCTTTAAGCAAGCTCTAGGATTCTGCATCAAAGCACAGATCAAAGCTGTGTGGAGAACACATTATGTACCCTGAATTAAGAAGGTTGAAACCATGAAATAACAGTGTATTGTGAAAAAGTGTTTGTTGGTTTAGAAACCAACAAAAAATGTTTGTACTGAAGCTTTAAAATGCATGTTTTGATAATTTTTAATTACATTTCAGTGAAACTTTTCAAAGACAAATCATGAATACCAGCATAGAAAACTACAAAATATGTTAAATTATATTGATTCCATTCCTTTTAAATTTTGGAAATAATGGACATTACATTTTAAGCATCTTTAAATTATAAATAAAGGAAAAATGTAGAGATTTCCTAAATATTATATCAGTTTATGTATTAATAGCTTATTTTAGAGTGATGACTTAATAGCTTGCTGAATCTCATTTTTAATGATTTAGAGACTAATATTAAGGCATCATTAAATAAAGTCAATAGTTTATTTAAGGATTGCCATTTATAAACCAAATCCTATATACTTTGATTTATGTCTAGCAGCAAGCATTGTATCATTCCAAAATTATATAATACTTGTATTGCTTTAAAATACTCCATTTCTTCTTTCCAAACCTTGCTATTTTATTTTATTTCTCTGGATGATTTGTGATAATATATAATATAAATATCATATCAAGTATCTATCATTCATACAGTTTGGTTAGTAGGATGGCAGATGTTAATTTTATACTACTGATCTATTTATTTATTTTACATTCCAGGTGACGTTCCTCCTCCCTCCCTTTCTGCCAGTCTCTCCTTCCCAAAGTTCTCAGTTCCCAGTCCACTCCTCTTTCTTTCTGTTTACGAAATTGTAGGTATCCCATGGATTTCATCAAACCATGGCATATCAACTTGACATAAGACTAAGCAGCAACCCATATGTTTATGGTTTGCAAGGTGACCAAGTATGAAAAGTAGGTGTCAAGAAACTATAAAAAACAATACTCAGAGATAGTCCCATTCCCATATTTTAGGAGTTTTATAAGAGGACCAAAATACACAACTACAACATATAAACAGAATGCCTAGGTTAGTCCCATGCAGGTTCCTTGGTTTTTGGTCTAGTCTCTGTGAGCTTCTACGAGCCCAGTTTAGTTGATTCTGTGGGTTTTCTTTGGTGGCCTAGATCCTCTGGCTCCTACATTCTTGCCTCACCCTCTTCTGCATATTTCCCTTAGACCCACCTAATGTTTGTCAGTGAGTCTGCATCTGTTTCCATCAGTTGCTGAATGAAGACATTCTGATGACAATTAGCCTAGGGATCAATCTATGAGTTGTAAGTGGAGGCTGTTGATGCCTTATTCCCCCAGAAATAAACAATCACACAGAAACTAGATTAATTACAACACTGGTTGGCCTATCAGCTTAGGCTTATTAACTTATTAACTAACTCTTACATCTTAAATTAACCTATTTCTATTAAACTGTTTTTTACTATGAGTCTGTGGCCAACCAGTAAGTTTCTGGCATGTCCTTCTCCTTCAGCAGCTACACAGTGCCTCCCTGACTCTACCTACTCTCTCCCTATATCTCTGCTTGAATTTTCCACCTGTCTTTATAGGTTGAAGCAGCATCTTTATTAACCAATGATAATAAAACACATTGACAGCGTACAGAGGGGAATCCAACATCATCTCCCTTTTTCTGCTTAAATAAAAAGAAAGGTTTTAACTTTAATTTGTAAAATTACATATAGAAAATAGGTGTCAAGCGAGAATTACACTTACGATATTTAGTCTATTGCATTTGGAAAGTTTCATATCTAATTTATCATTTATTTTAACCAAGAAAAACTTTAACTGTAACTATCTTTCTCCAAATCCACAAAAGACCCCAGAATTATATTATATTACCTAACTAAAGAAGAAGTCCATTGTAACTGACTTCCAAAACTCTAAAATTGACAGAGACGTCTCTCTGCTGGAACTGTCACCCAAAGTTCTTCTATAACATCCATATTCAGCATATAGGCCCATACTATCTGGCAGACTTTTCCATGAGGCAGGGAATTAGAAAGACTGTTTTGCCTGTATTGGCAGTTTGTCAGTCCTAAGGATGTCTGGCAGACACTTTCATGAAACAGGAACACTGAAGTACCATCCTATCTTTTGTAAAATTCAGCAGACCATTTTCTGTGGGTTCAGCATGCCCAGTTTATACAGCATACTATCAAGCAGTCCAGTCAAGATCAGTTTCTTTCCAAAACACCTAGCAAATGCCATAATTAGAATCTTCGGTGACTATCTTCATGGGGAAATAATTAGTTCTGCCAGGAGCAGGCATGTCTCATTGTTGAGAAAAGTCTAAAGTTCTTAAAAAAATTTTAAATGCCGTATTCTATAGGTCTTTGAAGTGTTGAAGAATATTGGCCTAACTCAAGCATATCTCCATATATCTACAAAATCTAAGTAATATGACTAAAAGTTTCATTACTACAGAAGACTATCTTTGCATTGCATTTTTAAAAGAGATGCACAAATATAATACCTTAAATACGAGTAGAAATACATATACACAGTTTTTAACAAAATCTTTATCGTGTCTCCCTTTCAATGAAAACAAACATTTATAGACTTTATGGATTATTATTTTTTTAATTTATTTATTCATTTATTTATTAAAATTTTCCACCTCCCTCCCCGCTTCCCTTTTCTCTCTCCCTCCCCACCTCCCCCTCCCTCTCTAGTCCTAAGAGCAATCAGGGTCCCTGCCCTGTGGGAAGTCCAAGGTCCTTCCCCCTCCATCCAGGTCTAGGAAGGTGAGCATTCAAACAGACTAGGTTCCCACAAAGTCAGTCCATGCAGTAGAATCAAAACCCAGTGCCATTGTCCTTCTTATCAGTCAGCCTTCATTGCCAGTCACATTCATAGTGTCCAGTTTGATCACATGCTCCATCAGTCCCAGTCCAGCTGGCCTTGGTGAGCTCCCATTAGATCAGTCCCACTGTCTCAGTGGGTGGACACACCCCTTGTGATCCTGACTTCCTTGCTCATGTTCGCTCTCCTTCTGCTCCTCATTTGGACCTTGGGAGCTCAGTCCAGTGCTCCAATGTGGGTCTCTGTCTCTGTCTCTATCCATCGCCAGATGAGGGTTCTATGGTGATATACAAGATATTTATTCATCAGTGTGGCTATAGGACAAGGCCAGTTCAGGCACCCTCTCCTCTGCTGCTTAAGGAACAATCTGGGGACCTCTCCTTGGACCTGGGAACCCCGGCTTAGTTTTTTTCCAAAGTGACTCCTGCTGTTTCTTGGGCAAATATTTTTAGAGTTCATAAAGACCTTTCCAAGAGTTCTATTCAATCAAACCACATTAGCCTGGAAGGATTCCACAGGTTCTCATTCTCTGTGACTACAAAAGCAGAACCTCTTTTCCTAAGTAATATATTCTTAGATTCAAATTTTGATGTTAAGAAACTTTAAAAATGATGATGTTGGTTTAACTTATACAACAAAATATCTCTCTATACTTAGCTCTTTCACAGTCAAAAATTTAAAGAAAACACAATAGTATATAATCTATACTCTCTATGTTTTTTCCATTTTTACATGGATTTTTTTCTATTACTTTTTAATATTAGTTTTATTACCCTTATTCCTTTAATCTATGACTGTCTATACTCTTTTATACTACTTTTATCAATCTATGACTATCTATACTTTTTTTCCTCTCTCAAGTCTATATACATTTTTAAATACACTGTGTCTCATTTAGAAGTCTTTTATGTCTGACTCTGTCCTGTTGTGTATCTGAAATCTTTTTCTGACAAGAAGCACATTTTTTAAATGCTAAGTGGGAGTATCTAGGACCAACTCTGTGTTGCTGCCTGTTGGCTCTGTCCCATCCAACATGGTGGAGGTATGTTCACTGCCTCTGCGAGCCATGCTCACCTCTTCGGCTCCAGTGATGGAGCAAGTCTACATGGGCATTAAGCAACGAGTAGCACATTGTTCACAAACTCAGTGTAAGTATTCCTCTACCACATCAGCATGAACCAGGAGGCCCACTCATAAAGGAGCCATGCAGTTTTTGCTGATAATGCTGAGTCAGGAATCCTTCTCTTATAGGAATCATGCCTCTGCTTGCCTTTAACAAACAGAACCTATCTGAGAAAGTGCTGCTACCAAGAAGCTGTGTTAAACTCTGTTCTTTAGTGTCCAGAATTCCTTCCCAAGCTCTTTCAACTTTTATGTGGATGTAACTGATCCATGTTGGCCTTCCATTTTGTAAACTGAGACTGCTTGTTTGTTTCCTGGCCACTCAGATCTGAACAACCATACAAAAACTATATTAATTACAACACTGCTTTGCCTATCAGCTCAGGATTCTTATTAAATAACTCTTTCATCTTAAATTAACCTATTTATAGTAATCTGTCTATCACCATGAGGCTGTGGCCTACCAGTCTAGTAAGTTTCCAGCATAGCCTTCTCCTTTGGCAGCTACACATTATCTCCCTGACTCTGTCCATTTTCCCTTTTTATCTCTGTTCATATTTCCTGATTGGCTTTATTCTGGCATGCCATAGGTCAAAGCAGCTTCTTTATTATTCAAAAGTAATAAAACATATTCACAGCATACAGATGGAAATCCCACATCAGTAAGAATAGCATGATACCATTAGGCATTATTTCATTGACATTTTTCCTTTCAGTCATGTTTGGTTCTATCCTGGATCTCTGAGTCAGTTAACCTGTGGGTTCCAGTGCTCTGGACAGTGTCAGCCATGGGCTTACTCTCCTGACATAGGTGTTAATCTTGGTCAGTCATTGATTGGCAAGTCCTTCAAACTCTAAAGTACCCTTAACCCAGCATGTTACATATGCAAAATGGATTGTATGATAAAGTTTATGCGACTGGATTGGTTTTTTATTCATTCAACTTGAAGTTTTGCCTGGTCACAGTTGACGGACAGGTCAGACTGTATCTGCAATTGCCAGAAGTCTTAGCTAGGGCCATCCTTTTAGATTCCTGTGAAGAAGAAGTAGAAGAGACTTTGTGAGTAGACTGTGGGCTGATGGGGTTGGGGACATGAGAGATGAAGTAGAGAGGAAGAATATTGAAAGACACTATTGAGAAAGGGAGGGAATTTCAGGGTTGTAATAAATCCTGGTGCAATGGAATATATTTTTTATATATTTGCTAATTGCTATGTTTTTTTTTATTAATTTGAAAATTATTAATTAACTTTTTCCTTTCATTTATTTATTTGTTTTATTTTTAGATCATAATGTAATTATATATTAGCACTTGAAATTAAAAAGGGTTTGCTAACTTATCCCTAGTCTCTGATTTTATTTATTTTCTTCATAAATATTTTGAAGAACAGAAATTCAACATTTCTTAATATTTTTCTGAAATTTTAAAAGGCAATGTACATTCATGGACAATGGAGAATATGGGGGTATAGAGCACATGATTTCAGGAAAGCCAGAAGAGAGCTTCATGTACACTGGAGCTGAAGTTAAATGTACTAGAACTGAACTCAGATCTTCCTCATGGGAAGTATGTGCTCTTTACCTTTAGACTACATATTTAACCACTGGTTAATATTTTAGCTTAAAACAAAAGTATATACATTATTACCATTAAGTATTACTGCATTTTACTTGTGTACATTTAAAATTGTGTTAACCTGCGTAATGGAGCATAGAATATTAATGCTATTTGTTTAAGATATATGCTCTCTGTATCTTGGGTGCAATTGATATTTAATCTGTGAGCACTTGTCTCTGTGACCACGCTTTTCATGCCAATATGTACATCTAGGTATCTGGAACCATAAGACAACTATGGTCATATATGTCATAATGACCATATGACAACTCTGGTCATTATTTTGTATCCCAGCAACAAATAATTAACTTGAATATTATTATTGTCTCATTTTAAATATTTTGAAAAACCCTTACAAAAATTAAGCTATATTACAAAATATACTGTTAAATGTTTATGATAAATGAAAAGGAATAGTTCTAAAAACCCAAATCTTGTAACAGAAATGTTACAGATATAATCACAATCCCTTAACTCTAATCTTGCCACATACATGCTCAAAATAAAATACCAGTAGCATTTTTTTTTTTTACCCTAGGTCCATGGGCTGTCTAGTCTCTGATTCTGGGTCAATCAGACAGGGCCTGGTATGGGTTCCATTTCATGAAACATGCGTTAAGTCACATCAGCCATCTTTTGCTTGTTCTCATAAGGTTTGTGACACCATTTCCTTAGCATATTTTGCAACAAGCACAAATTGAAGATCAAAGATTTTTCTGGTACGGTGGGTATTTTGCCTGTCTTTTGGTCATATTTTCTTTGATTTCTAATTCAGTGAGGTTAAAGATTTTCCTAGATAAAGGCATTAAGACTCGCTTACTGTTACATCGGTCAGATTATGTCTCTTCTTGTGTCATAGTTCACACGCTCTGAAGTCACATAAACACCAGTAGTACTAAGTTGCAGGCAGAGCTTAGGGTGTTTTACCACAGAAGTGAGCTTTATTTTATAACAACATTATATATGTATTCAAAACAACAACAACAACAACAAAAACAAAGAACCATACCCCTCACAAAATATCAACCCTACTGGGTTATGCAAAAGTACAATGAAGACCAAAGATCATACTGGAAAATGAGATTAGCACCACAACACTCAAAATTAGCTATGCTGCTGATTTTAAAAGGGTGACATTGATAACAATGGATGATGCAATATTTTAAGCATATTAAATTATTTTTAATTAAAAGGCATTTTACATACCAACCACAATTCCCCCTCCTTTCCCTCCCCTTTCCTCTCCCACCTTCCCCCCAACCCTTACCCACTCCTCAGAAAGAGTAGGGGCTCCTATAGGGAGTCTACAAAGTCAAGCTTCAAGTTGAGAAAGGACCAAGCCCTTCCCTGCTGTATTGCGGCCGAACAAGGAATCCTTTAATAGAGTCTTTATTGCGCATCAATTAATTACTTCCTTGTCCCACGCTACCGTCTCGCCAGCAAGAACGACGCGGGACACTTAGGATTCTTCTGCAGTAAAGCTTTATGCGTCTTGAGAGGGAGAGCATAAGCTTACATGGCGGAGACCCAGATAAGATGGAACCCATCCCTTATATAGGAAACAGACCCTGCTTTGGACGTGTCATTCTTTGATTGGTCAACTGCTCCCAGTCCCAGGTGAAACCTTGGGAGTAGTGGAAAATACCAACACACGTGAGCTTTCTAGCTCACCTGGCGGTGCAGCGCCATCTATGGTGGAGAGTGTGGTTGCGGCCCTCTACATCTCCCCCTAATTTTACTTCTTTGCAGAAAGGCAACTCCCTAGGAAGGTAAAGATAGAGGTCGCACTTCCCAAAATGAAAACATTAAAATGGGCTTACACGGAATCTGTCCCTAGGCTCATGACACCTGGAACCTATCCAGCCTGCCCTCTGCCAATTTTCTGGGAAAGGGAATATATGGCAGGAAACCCTTAAGCAGAGCGACTTATCTCTCAGAGAGGGCCATTCTCTGTGCGATGCTCTTCAGCTCGACAACCTTCAGGGCTAGCTAAGCCAAGCACTCCACCCTGTGCAATGGACCATAGTCCTAGGGGTGCAGGAGCTGGTTGGCTTAAACCTTACTGCTTTAACATAGATAACCACACATCAGTAGAGGCCCCCTGTTCCAGGGCAGCCAGCGCTGTTGCAAAAACCACTTTGTCCCTATGGCTTTGGGATTAGAGTCAGCAGACCATCCAGAGGAGAAACACTATTCCATAGCAGGACCGTTCCAAAACACTCCCACCCCCACCCATTCTTTGAAGTAGGGGATGAAGGACACGATCCAGGACTAGAATCCTTTGGCCAGGCTTATGTCCACTCGCGTGGAGTTGATTGTCACGATGGACCATCTCAAGGAGGACAGCAAATCATCAAAATTCTCCTGCAAGATACAAAGACAATTCTCGGGACAAGTTAGCCACTTTTATAAAGTTCTCATATAGTACACTGGTCACACAAAAGGCTGGAGTTTTCCATACATAGCCCAATTGGGCAAGCTGCCGTAAGCTATCCACCTGTTCTTTATTTTACCTCTAATAGATGTATCTATGGTAGCCTGTTGATCCAGGGCTGTAGCCACTGTGGTAGATAACTGATTGAGGGTCTCTGTTTTTTATGATATAGGCCGTGCTGTCCCAGTGGCGCCTAGGAAAAACCCAGGCCCTGTTTGTTGATATTAGGTTTAAGATTTATTGGCTCCCGTACTCCTTGCCGGTACGGTGGCCTTGGGTTCCAGAGCCCGCCCGCCATCCAAGTGCTGTGCGCGGCCCTGGGCCTGCTTGCTGCTGCGGGGATCCCTGTGTCCCACTGTGCGGCTCCGCCTGTCCCAGGCCAGGAAGTGGCGGCTCCACCCCCAGGCGCCCCTGCCTTCCCCACGGGGCTAGCCTAGTTCTCTGAGGCTGTGTTGGTGGCGGAGTGTGGCGGGAGCCGACACTCAGACCGAGGCGGCACAGGCGGCAACATCTCAAGGTCCGCCCAGAGCCGTTGCGGCTCAAGGGGCCGATGGGAGAGGCGGCGAACAGGGCCGCTTTCCTACTAGCAAACTCTCAACACCTGTGCCACAGCAAAAGCAGCTGTAAACAAACTCTCACAGACCCAGCCAACGACCCAATCACTTTAAAAATCTAAGGGCTTTTTGCATCTACCTCCCTGTGGATCCTGAAACATTAGATTTAAAACCAAATAGTTGTAAGCTGCCATGTGGTCACTGGGGAATTGAACTCACGACCCTTGGAAGAGCAGGCAGCATTCTTAACCCCTATGCTATCTCTTCAGTTCCTTATTCAGATGGAAAATCTCTCGGGCTAGTAGCCAGCATTGTTCGCCCCGCCTGTTGCCCCAGGCTGTTACCTAGGATCAGCACAGCTCAGCTCAGCCAAGCGGAACAGAAGCCACTCCAGCCTCAGAGCCCCTCACAGTTTCAGGCACATTGCAAGCCTTCTGACCTGGCAGCTTGTGGCACCGTTCTCATTCTCGGTACTGCTGTGATACCCTCCAGGCCAGGCACCAACTGAGCCTGCGCAATATGCCTCCCACCATAGCCACAGAGCAAAGCTCCGCTCCAGCCGCCCTCCAGCCCCAGCTGCACCCACTCAGAGCCCAAACCGGTGCACGGAGCAAAGCTGAACTCAGAGAAGCAGGCTTGAAAGGACCTCATTTAATCTTTAAGGGAATTTGGGCGTCGTTTAGTCTCTTTGGCTGCTTCCTGCTGTTATTGGGCCGCTGCATTTTAGGGGTATACATTACAACATTTCAGGAGGTCTCAGTGATTCAAACCACGTAAATCCCAAGTACACCCTTAGGCTCTCCCCCTCCGTGGAGACGAAAACAGAACCTCCCTCCCAAAACACCACATCCTCAGCAGTCTCCAAGTTCAAATATCCCTCTCCCATCCAGTACACAAAAGACAACATGAACAACACAACATAAAGCTTTTGACCCTGCAAATCAGCCCTCTCCCCCATCCTCACTCTCTTTTAAAATCACTGGGGGGTCCTTTTTAACTTATTTTCTTTTCTGTCTCCCCCATTCTTTACTGGAGGGTCCTTTTTAACTTATCTGGGTGCGCGCACAACCTCCCACTGCTGCTCAGTTTCTGATATGCTCTCTGGACTTTAGAACGTACCTCTCTGAGCACGCATGCCTGCAGTTCTGAATCCTCCTTGTGTCCAAGGGGTCTCCGGTGGTGCAAAGTTCTTCTTTTTCTTCCCGGGTATGGCACCAGATGTCCCACGCTACCGTCTCGCCAGCAAGAACGACGCAGGACACTTAGGATTCTTCTGCAGTAAAGCTTTATGCGTCTTGAGAGGGAGAGCATAAGCTTACATGGCGGAGACCCAGATAAGATGGAACCCATCCCTTATATAGGAAACAGACCCTGCTTTGGACGTGTCATTCTTTGATTGGTCAACTGCTCCCAGTCCCAGGTGAAACCTTGGGAGTAGTGGAAAATACCAACACATGTGAGCTTTCTAGCTCACCTGGCGGTGCAGCGCCATCTATGGTGGAGAGTGTGGTTGCGGCCCTCTACACTTCCTTATGATTGCTTTCATATATTTAGTAAATTTTCCCTGCACTAGAATTTCAAATTGATCCTGAAATTCTGTTCAATTATACCTGTTTCTTCTCCTATTCCATTTCTCAATCCCCTCTCCCATCTCCCTTCCCATGTTCTCATTCTCCCTTCAGTACGCTCAGTATCTATTCTATTTCTCATTTTCAGGGAGATCCATGTGGCCCTCCTAGTACCTTTCCCTATGCTTATCCTCTCTGGGTATGCATATTGTAGTTTAGTTATCATTTATTTAGTGGCTGATACTGAGATATAAGTGAATGCATGTTATTTTTATCTTTATGGTTTTGGGTTACCTCACAGGATGATTTTTTCTAGTTCCATCCATTTGTCTACAAATTTCATGAGGTCATTTTTTAAGAGCAGAGTAATAATTCATTGTGTAATCATATCAAATTTTCTTTATTTTTATATTGAGTATCATGTAGGCTGTTTACAATTCCTGGCTATTATGGCTAGAGCAGTTATGAGCATGTTTTAGAAAGTGTAAAACTTACAAAAATGTTTATTGTGGTAAAATAAACACCCTTTGAATATATGCTCTTGAGTGGTATAGTTGGAATTTGAAGTAGGTCAGTTTCTATTTTTCTGAGGAAATAAGTACCATACTATTTCCATACTGACTGTAAGTCTTCATTCCATCAAAAATTGAGGAGTGTTCTCTTTATTTCCTTTGCAAAGCATCTTTGCAAGCTTTCACTTGTATAATTGATCTTTGACATTGTGGCAGGTGAAAGATGAAATCTCAAAGTAGTTTTGATTTGTGTTTCCCTGATAGTTAAAGATGCCGAACATTTTTATGAGTTTCATAGCCATTCAAGTTCCCTCTGTTGGGGAATTCTCTGTTTGTATTTGTACCCCAGTTTTTGATTGGGTTATTTCGGTTTTTTATATCAAGTTTCTTGAGTTGATTATATATTTTAGATGTTCGTCCTCTGTCAGATATGTATTTGGCAAAAAAAAAATCTATTCCCTTTTAGGTAGTAGGTACTTTGCCTAAATTGATCGTGTCCCTTGCTGTACAGAAGCTTTTAAATTTCATGAGGTTTCATGTATTGATTGCTGATCTTAGTGCATTCATTAATGGTGTTTTCTGTTCAAAAAGTCCTCTTCTGTGCACTCAGTTTAAATATATTCCCTATTTTGTCTTCTATAAGATTCCATATACTTGGTTTTGTGTTAAAGTATTTGGAATTAAGGTTTGTAAATGCAGTCATACCGTTTGATCAGTACCATTTGTTGAAGATGCTGTTCCTTTCTCCAGTGATTCTGGCTTCTATTTTTTAACTTTTATTATTATTATCATTATTAAAAATTTTCACCTTCTCCCATTTTCCTCCCCTTCCCCCGTCCCCGGCCTCCCCCTCCCTCTGTAGTCCTAAGAGCAGGCAGGGTTCCCTGCCCTGTGGGAAGGAACAGGTCCTCTCCACTCCATCTAGGTCTAGGAAGGTGAGCATCCAAACTGACTAGGGTCTCACAAAGCCAGTGCAAGCAGTAGAATCAAAACCCAGTGCAATCGTCCTTGGCTCCTCAGTCAGCCCTCCTTGTCAGCCACGTTCAGAGAGTCCGGTTTGATCACATGCTCCATCAGTCCCAGTCAAGCTGGCCTTGATGAGTTCCCATTAGATCAGCCCCACCATCACAGTAGGTGGGCGCACCCCTCACGGTCCTGACTTCCTTGCTCATGTTCTCCCTCCTTCTGCTCCTCATTTGGACCTTGGGAGCTCAGTCCATGCTCCAATGTGCGTCTCTGTTTCTATTTCCATCCATCACCAGATGAAGGTTCTATGGTGATATGCAAGATATTCATCAGTGTGGCTATAGGATAGGGCCAGTTCAGGTTCCCTCTTCTCAGCTGCTCAAGGAACAAGCTGGGGACATCTCCTTAGACACCTGGGAACCCCTCTAGAGTTCAGTCTCTTGCCAACCCAAAAATAGCTCCCTTGATTAATATTTATACTTCCCTGCTCCAATATCCACCCTTCCTTCATCCCAATCATCCCATTCCTCTAAGCTCTCCCCATCCTTCCCATCTCACTTCTCTCTACTCATCTCCCCTTAAACCTACATCACCCCCTCCCTCAAGCTCTCAATTTTTGCCTGGCAATCTTGTCTACTTCCAATATCCAGGAGGATAACTACATGTTTTTCTTTGGATTCACCTTCCTATTAAGCTTCTCTGGGATCATGAATTATAGGTTCAACGTCCTTTATTAATGGTTAGAATCCACTAATGAGTGAGTACATACCATATTCATACTTTTGGGTTTGTGTTACCTTACTCAGGATAGTATTTTCTATTTCTATCCATTTACATGCAAAATTAAACATGTCATTGTTTTTTACCCCTGAGTATACTCTAATGCAGATATATTTCACACTTTCTTTTTCCATTCTTCCATTGAAGGGCATCTAGGTTGTTTCCAGGTTCTGGATATTACAAATAATGCTGCTATGAAAATAGTTGAACAAATGCTTTTGTAGTATGATAGAGCTTCTCTTGGGTATATTCCCAGGAGTGGTATTGTTGGATCCTGGGATCAGGTTGACCCTGATTTTCCTGAGAAACTGCCACACTGATTTCCAAAGTGGTTGCACAAGTTTATTCTCACCTGCAATGGATGAGTGTTCCCCTTACTCCACATCCTCTCCTGCAAAGGCTATCATTGGTGGTTTTGATTTTAGCCATTTTGACAGGTGTAAGATGGTATCTCAAAGTTGTTTTGATTTGCATTTCCCTGATAGCTAAGGAGGTTGAGCATGACCTTAAAAGTCTTTTGGCCATTTGAACTTCTTCAGTTGAGAATTCTCTGTTCAGTTCAGAGCCCCATTTCTTAATTGGGTTAATTAGCATTTTATAGTCTATTTTCTTGAGTTCTTTATATATTTTAGAGATCAGACCTTTGTCTGTTGTGGGGTTGTTGAATATCTTTTCCCAATCAGTAGGTTTCCGATTTGTCTTAATGACAGTGTCCTTTGCTTTACAGAAGCTTCTCAGTTTCATGACGTCCCATTTATTCAATGTTGCTCTTATTGTTTGTGTTACTGGGGTTATATGTAGGAAGTGGTCTCCTGTGCCCATATGTTGTAGACTACACCCCACTTTCTCTTCTATCAAGTTCAATGTGTTCAGATTAATGTTGAGGTCTTTAATCCATTTGGACTTGAGTTTTGTGCATGGTGATAGAAATGGATCAATTTTCATTCGTCTAAGATTGATATCCAGTTCTGCCAGCACCATTTGTTGAAGATGCTTTCTTTCTTCTATTGTATACTTTTAACTCCTTTGTCTAAAATCAGGTCTTCATAGGTTTGTGGGTTAATATCCTGGTCTTCTACTAGATTCCATTGGTCGACTTCTCTGTTTTTATGACAGTACCAAGCTGTTTTCATTACTGTAGCTCTGTAATAGAGTTTGAAGTCAGGGATGGTAATGCCTCCAGAAGTTCCTTTATTGTATAAGATTGTTTTGGCTATCCTGGGTTTTTTGTTTTGCCATATAAACTTGATTATTGTTCTCTCAAGATCTGTGAAGAATTTTGTTGGGATTTTAATGGGGATTGCGTTGAATGTATAGATTGACTTTGGTAGAATTGCCATTTTAACTGTGTTGGTCCTACCCATCCAAGAGAAAGGGAAGTCTTTCCATTCTGGCTTCTATTTTTATTTCCTGAAATATTTAGCTATATACAAATCTCAATAAAATCATTAAAATTAATAGACATGATATGGAGATTCAGGTTAGAATTTCAGAATACTCTCTGCTCATATAGAGGACTGCAATTTAAGTATCAACAACTATGTTAGAAAGCTTAGTACTATGTGTAACTCTAGCTCCAGAGGATTCAAATCACTTTGCTGATATTTTGAAGGCCCCCTTCATGCACATGAATACACATACAGAAAGGCACAGACAAGCATACAGACAAATAAAAAATCCTTTAAAAATATATTAATAAATAAGTAAAGTTACTGCAGTTTTTGTCCCTTCTTATTCCCATAAGAATTGTTTGACTTTCAAGATTAATATATTCCTGCAATGCAGTGTATTATTGAAAAGTTGGAAAGAAAATCTATATATTATTAAATTCAAGGAAGAGTTTAATTTCTTTCTTTATTTCTTCCTTGACCCAGGGGTGATTTAGTAGTTGACTGTTCAGTTTCCATGAGTTTGTTGGCTTCCTGGGGGGAGCATTGTTGTTGAATTCTAATTTTAGTCCATGGTGATCTGACAAGACACAGGTAGTTACTAATATTTTTTTGTATCTGTGGAAGTTTGCTTTGTTACCGAGTATGTGGTCAATTTTCGAGAAGGTTCCATGAGCTGCAGAGAAAAAGGTATATTCTTTCCTATTTGGGTGGAGTGTTCTATAGATGTCTGTTAAGTCCATTTGATTCAATACCTCCAATAGGTCTCTCAATTCTCTGTTTGGTTTCTGTCTGATTGACCTGTCCATTGGTGAGAGAGGAGTGTTGAAGTCTCCTACTATTAGTGCGTGTGGTTTGATGACCGCCTTGAGTTCTAGAAGAGTTTCTTTTACATATGTGGGTGCCTTTCTTTTACATATGTGGGAGCATAGATATTCAGGATTGAGACTTCCTCCTGATGAATTGTTCCAGTTATGAGTATGAAATGTCCATCTCCATTTCTTCTGATTGATTTTAGTTTGAAGTCGATTTTGTTAGATATTAGAATGGCCACGCCCGCTTGTTTCTTAGGTCCATTTGCTTGGAAAACCTTTTCCCAACCCTTTACTCTGAGTAAGTGTCTGTCTTTGTGGTTGAGGTGTGTTTCTTGTAAACAGCAGAATGTTGGATCCTGTTTTCGTATCCAATCTCTAAGTCTGTGCCTCTTTATAGGTGAATTGAGTCCATTGATATTAAGTGATATTAATGACCAGTGGTTGTTGACTCCGGTCATTTTTTTTTTTTTTTTAGGTAGTAGAGTGTACTTGTTTTTCTTCTTTGATTTGTGCTTGTGAATGGTCGCTAGATGTTCGAGTTATTGTAGGCCGTGTTGGGAATGTTGGATTCCATTGGTAGTGATTTTCCTTCTAATATTCTCTGTAAGGCTGGATTAGTAGCTACGTATTGTTTAAATTTGTTTATTATTATTCAATTAATAAATATATTAGTATTTATTTCTTTGTTCTCTTTTACCACATTATTCACAGTGCATTATAATTATTCATTTACTCATATTTCTTTCTTTGTATTACAAGACTTCTATCCAAACATAGCCATCATAATAAACATCACATCTCTTAAATAGTGTGAATAAATCAAATCTTACAATGTCCCAATGTAATGTGACATTTCTAAAGTATAACTTGATGTTCAAAACTCATGATTATCATGAATCTTAAATCCATCATCTCTTAGTGATTAAATCTGAAAATAAGCACAGCTATTTACATTTAATAAACAAAATGTTAAATATATTGGATTTTATTGAAGCATTTTGCTTTATGGTCCCTAAATTAAGTGGGAACTCCTCTAAAAAACATACATTAACCTTAAAGTAAATGAATTACTATCAACTTGTGCCTGACAAGTTCAGTACCTAAAAGTTGTGGTTTTAGTTAAATTTCACCAAAATATCACTTTGTATGCTATTAATAATAAATAAGTATTTTGGGTGCAGGAGAGTTGGGTCAGTGGTTAAGATCAATTCATGCGATTGCAGAAGACCCAAACTCCATCCCTAATCTCTGTATGGTGGTTCATCTCTATCTCTAACACCAGTTCTAGTGGATCCAATCCTCTCTTTTGACCTCTTCAGACACCAATAACAGACATGGTGCTCAGTACACGTGCAAGACAAGCACTCAATAACTCAGAAAATGACTGGGCAACGGTGGCACATGCCTTTAATCCCAGCACTCTGGACGCAGAGGCAAACAGATCTTTGTGAGTTAGAGGCCATTCTGTTGAACAGACTGAGTTCCAGGTCAGTCACCAAAACTACACAGAGAAACCCAGTCTTGAAAAAAGAACCGGAAAATAATTTAAAAAATATTTTTAAAAAGTGTTAGAAAAGATCAACAGTGAAGATTAAAACAGCATCTGAAAGGGTATTCAGAAAAGCACTCCTACAATCAAGAACCTCAACAGTTACAACTTCAGGAGAACGTATCAGACATTTATCAATATATTCAGCATTTTCACCCTTATGTTTCTTTTATTTGCAAAGACTGCACACATAAAAATTTGTACTTTATGATAACTTATAATACTAATATTTAATAACTTGTTTTTGCCAACTTCTTCAAAAATCTCGGTATCTGCAAAATGTAGAATAAACTTCTTATCTAAGCCTCACCTTTTTAAAGATAAGGGAAAAAATCATCTCCAGAGGTCGCAATCTTTTTCTATAATGTATTTTTTGAATTATTTTTTGATGATTTCATTCTTTCAGGCTGTTAAAGTTCCTTGGAAGCATAAAATGAAATATAAGTGCTCTGAGATCAGCAAATGAAGTCACTTTATTTACTCACAAACTTCAAGGAGTCATAATGGAATTTGTATTGGGCACACATAGTGAGTCCAATTTAGGTTGCAGAGAAAAGGAGGAATTTTCTAACTAGATACATGTTTTAAAGTATAAGTTATCATTTTAAAACATGGCATAATATATTTATAAAAGACTGCCTTATACCTCAGCTCCCATGGTCATGAAGCTTTCATGTGGTAGATTCCTGGACTTTTCTAAAACCATGTAAGCCACTTAACAGAATTAAAAGCAGAAAAATAGCAAATATAAGCATGCACAAAAACACAGTGACATTCTTTTGCCGTTCAAAAGCTAGAAGATAATTACTGAATGCCTTTTGTAAGCCCCTAAACAACAGAACTGCACAATAACAAAAAATTGTAAGTTGAAAACATTAGCCAACAAATGTTTGGGTATAAATTATTCCAATTCTTAATTATGCTATTCCAATACTCAAATTCTCTACTCATTCTCTCCTCATTGCATATATGACTTCAGTCAATAATGTTCAATATTACAAAATATACTACAGATCATAAATTGGTCAAATCTGACTTCAGACATTCATATGAATTAATAATTTTATACTTTGTGCATATCCACTTTGTACCTTCTGGTTGAAAAGAAGGCCAGACCATGAGCCTTACAGATATAAAGCCGCAGCTGTTCTCAGCATCGTGGATTACTTTATAAAGAGTGTAAATGAATGAGCTGGTTTCAAGCAACAGATATCACAACAATGTACCTTCTTACAAATTCTTTTGTTTTTAATTTATTTTTACTTTTGAAATATTATTTATAATTTTTCTTTCTTCTTTTCCTCTCTTCATACCATCCCACATACTCCTCCATGACTACTTTTAAACTTGTGGATTTTTTGTTTGTTTTTTTTTTTGTTTGTTTGTTTTTGAGACAGGGTTTCTCTGTGGGTTTGGAGCATGTCCTGGAACTAGCTCTTGTAGACTAGGGTGGCCTCGAACTCACAGAGATCTGCCTGCTTCTACCCCCCGAGTGCTGTGGCTTTTCGTTTAACAGATTGTCTTGTATGCATATGTATTAACATGAATATTCCTAAATAAAAGCTGTTAAGTCTGTATAATGCTATGTGTATGTGTGTCTTCAGGACAGACTCCTTTCGATGAACAACCAGTTCATATGTTCTCACCTTTCCTGTTCTCAGCTTTCCTCAGTTTCTACAATTCTTTGCGTAATACTGAGACCCCATGGGTTTTCTCCATCCAGTTTGGCAACCATCGGTGCCATATTCTGCCATTGTTAATTACTAAACCCACATCAGGATAAAATATTAAATGTGATGTGGTATATAGTGACAAGAAGAAAATATAGCAATATTAGCTATATAACTTTCCTAAAATCATGTGCAATCCCCTCCTTATGTTATCATATCATGATAAATATCACACTCAATCCAACAATCCCATTTCTGTTTTAGTACAATCTTTTCTTGGTTCTGGCTTCTATCAACATTCCAGGAGAAATTGATGTCAACATTTGTTATTTTACAGGTTCCTCATCCTCACTGAAAAGGTATTTGAAAAAAACTTTGCACCTCAACTGAACATATACAAATGTTCATATAATTATTACCTGATAAATACATTACTGCTACTTAGGTAGTGGGAGGAACTGTAAGTAACTAGAGAAGATTTTCAGAGGATGCTCCATTTACAGAATATAATTGATACCGCTGATGAGCAGTAAACAGAGCTGTCCACAGCTTCCTGCTTCTTCTTTATCTATGACCAAGTTTCTGCCTATGACTTTCTCACACTTCACAGAAGTTAATCTTTGTTTCAAATACTCCAAATTTCTAGTAAGAGGGTTAAAAAAGGAAACCTCTCAATTTGTTTTATTACAAAAATAAATGACTAGTGAGTCAAGCTATTGCTACCACTAAAAAATGACCCACCGTGGTTTTCTTTTTTTTACTCTTAACATTTTATTTCTGAAATGATGAGATATATGTTTCACAATTTTTCTGAAAAGACATTGAAAGTATTACATTAACTTCACTCTCTCTTTTTAAGAAGCCAGTTTGTTAAGTTTGAAATAACCCACATACTTAGTATGCAATGCATATCTGCCCCAATGAACAGTGATCTGTATATTATTTGTCATTCAACTAGGTGCTCAAAAAAAGTTATTTGCAGAGACTTCATTGTTAGAAATATTTACCAAAACCAGATGGAGTGTCATGCATTCTTAATCCCAATAATCAGAGGCAGGCCTGGTCTACATAGTCAGTTTCATGACTATCAGAACTACATAGTAAAACCCTGTCTCATAAAAAACAAACCAAAACAAAACATAAAAAATGAAAAATGTTTAACAACATCCATGTCTTATTATAAATATTGTTTTAAAAATTAATCAGTGATTAAGCACCAATATAAGACAGCAAGCCACAGTTTTCAATTTACAGCCAAGTCGTCCTACTTCAGTTGGTACCACTCCTTTCTGGTGACTAAGCATTCAAATATATGAGCCTATGGAGGTCATTCTTATACAAAGCCCCATTATTATAAAACCACAATGTTTTGATTGATCGACTGATTTACGGGAAACCATTTTTCTTACAGCATCCTTCCCTCACAAAGCTTAATATTGCGTCTGCCAAATGTATCTAAATCTCATCACTAACCAAGCACAAAATGCTTCCACACCATTAAGAAATTTAGTACATTAGACTATAATATTTTTTATTTTTTTTTTGTTTTGCAAACAAAATTTATGGTTGTCATCAATTCTAAACTTCTGTCAGTCTTTTGCTGCATCATAGGTAATAATTGGAAGCCTGGTTCAGGAACAATGTTAGGAAGATTTGGTGTCCAACATGGTTTTCTATGATAGCCTGAATTTGTGGGTAGAGTCACTAAGTATCCTATTACTAACACTAGTCCAGTTGTTGATTAACTGCATTTCTAAATAACGTGTGTGTGTGTGTGTGTGTGTGTGTGTGTGTGTGTGTGTGTGTGTGAAACTTTGATTGTAAAGGAATCTCTTTCTTTTCAGTTATGTAGTGAAGTTTCATTTTTGTTGGACTCAGTTGAATAGATGACCAGGCTCAACAATTTCACCAGTCATACCATCTTCCATGTATTCACAAGCATAATATAATTATGCAAAATATCAATTTTGACAGTAACATTAAATATTCTTTAGTATTTTAAACTAATCCTAAATTTCAATTGGAATGGTGATGCATACATTAACTCTAAACCTTTCACATTATGCATCACTGTTAATTGTCTTAAGCTACCTTAATTTTAAGTCAATTAAGCATTTTAACAATGTCAGTTGAATACAGTATAATGTTTACAAGAGTAAATATATGTGGTAAGGTAGGAGGAAACAAAGCGGGATGGGTTACAAGACATCAGCTGTCAAAACAGTTAAGAGAAATAAGTTCTAGTGTTCTGTGATACTACAGAAATAGTACGACTTGCAGTAAATGATTGCATATTGTATTTTTTTTTTGCATTTCTATGTATCTGGAAGAAACATTGGGAGAATGCTTTTGCTTCATGGTCCAGAGGGTTTCAGTCATCTAGGAAGATTTAAGAAGTTATCTGGAACATGCTTGTTCATAAAGCTCATAGTTATGTGGTGCAGTTCTGGTAGGGAGTACCTCTGACCTATGCTTGAGTTCTTTAAAAAAAAGACACAGAACTATGTTCCATGGAACTACTAAAATTTTTCTTTTGATCTTGCCTAACTGTAGAGACAAACGGTACAAATAATTTTTCATATCTTGCATACAGAAATCATAATATACACAGGGTTTAGTTTTTCTCCATCATCTTGAGGAGCATTGCTGACTGTGTTTTAACTTTCCTGGTCTTTGTATAAAGATTAATCTAGTACTGTGAGAGTCTCTTCATTTGCATGGAAACTACATTTTAACACTGTCAAATAAGCAGATCTTAAACAAATATTCCTAAACATTTTAGATGGGGACTAGAAATTATGGGAAAAGAAACTGTTACCTTAGGGTTTGAATTATATCTGTCAAAATCTTTCTGTTGAGGAGGGAAATATTTTAAGGTCCAAAGAGGTGTACAGAAAAGAAGTCAATTTGCTTCTCCTCATAACACTGCTTCAACATAACAGACAAGCAACAGAATTTGTTTAGCAAACTAGAGATCTTGAAATACACAAATGCCATACTAATGAGATTAAGTGTGGTTCTGAATCCCTGAAAGTACACTCTGCTTTTAAATAGGCAAAGTAAGTTATTTTAATAGATACACTAATAAAAAAAGGGGAGAACTTTCAATTTATACAAAGTGCTCTGCTGAAGTCTGTACTTAAATGCTTCTAGGGCTCTCTCTGCTACTTGGGTAGCAATTAATCATGATTGTAGTGTAAGGCTGTTTAATAATCACAAGTCATTAAAGAGAGCCTGCTGTGTATGTATCATAGAATGCACATTCTATTTGTGTATTGATTGATATAGTTTTTTTTATCATAATTTAAGAAGAATGGTGGATACACATGCAGAGACATACAGCTTGTTCTAGATATAAGGTGGTTTAGAAAATATCTATGGGATGACTCAAAATTTCTGAAACACTGAAAAGATAGTCAAATGACAATGCTCAGAATATGTTTCATAAGTAAATATTTATTCATTACTTTCTTAAAGACAGGTTAAGGCACTTTAAAAGAGAATTCTTAAGTGACTAAAAAATATTAAGATGAATTTTAGAAAAATCTATAGTTGCAAAATTATAATTTTACCTTAGGCACAGATAACACAAATCTGTTCATCAGCCTCATTTAACAACAGAATATTCCAGTGTACAGGATAATATTGATTAGTTCTTTGAAAGATGAACTCATATAATTACATTACATAGTTGTTATTTTTTAAAAGTTTTACAATGATAAAAATTCGCTTTTCTGTTTCTACCCTATTGCAAATTGAATTTTATTTATTTTTTGTGTTTTTTTTATTTATTAAAAATTTCCACCTCTTCCCCGCCTCCCTTTTCCCTCCCCCTCCCCACCTCCCTCTCCCCACCTTCCCCTCCCCACCTCCCCCTCCAACCCTAGTCTTAAGAGCAGTCAGGGTTCCCTACCCCATGGGAAGTCCAAGGTCCTCCCCCATCCATACGGGTCTTTAGAGGTGAACAGCCAAACAAACCAGGCTCCCACAAAATTAGACCATGCAGCAGAATTATATCCCAATGCCATTGTCGTTGGCTTCTCAGTCAGCCTTCATTGCCCGCCACGTTCAGAGTATCCATTTTGATCACATGCTCTCCTGCTGGCCTTGGTGAGCTCCCATTAGATCAGTCCCACCATCTCAGTGGGTATACGCACCCCTTGTGATCCTGACTTCCTTGCTCACGTTCTCCCTCTTTCTGCTCCTCATTTGGACCTAGGGAGCTAAGTCCAGTGCTCCAATGTGGGACTCTGTCTCTATCTCCACCCATCGCTAGATGAAGGTTCTATGGTGATATGCAAATATTCATCAGTATGGTTATGGGACGAGGCCATGCAAACTGAATTTTAAATGGTTGCCATTTGCTGCTTTTTTATCACTAGGATGGTTTTAATACTATAGAGCACGTAAGCAGGTGAGAAGACTAAAAATGCAATTAAAGAATGGTCAAGTCACATAGAAGAGAGGGGAGAAAGAGAAAGGGAAGAAAGGAAACAAAAAGAGAGCAAAGAAGAGAGGTGGGTAGACAGAGCCTAGCAATTTCCTGAGAGCACCATGATGTGGACAGTGCACATAAACTCTGTAAGACTTTTTAATGACCGTTAAGTGGGTCAGAAAAAAAGCACTTCATTTATTAGTAGGCCATTACATGGAAAATGTGATTTGTTCAAAGCCATTTGGGAACATGCATTTGGAGTTGATGTTATACAAGTCAAATATGCTATCATTTAATTTTTCCTATTTGAAAACCCAAACATAATGTTAATAAACCATAGAGTGTTCTTCCTCTCCAAGATTTATATCAATTTATTTCATCGGAGTGTCTGAATAGGTGTGTTTAAGCCCCTACAAATTTGAAGCATATTTTTTATGTATTTTATGATTAACAAGAAAAATCGCTTGGATTTCAAATGAAACTACCTATAATTTATATTAAAACAGTTCTAGTTTGTTGTGGGAAGCTGCTTCTTCAATCATGCCTTGCTGCTCAGACCCGAGATAATCAAAAACTATATTGATTTAATCACTGCTTGGACAATCACTTAAATGTATTTCTGGCTGACTCTTATATCTTCAATTAACCCATTTCTATTATTTTATATTTTACCATGAGGTTTGTGGCCTACCTGCATGGTTCTGGTTAGCAGCTGATGTCTTTCTCCTCTGGCAGCTCCATGGCTTCTAACTGACTCTGTCTACTTTCTCTATATTTGTTTTCCAGCATGGCTATATTCTTTTAAGTCATTGGCCAAAAACAGCTTCTTTATTTATTAACAAAGAAAAGTAACACATATGTAGAAGGACTTCCCACTTACTTACCATTTAATAATTCTTATTGCATCTTACTTTTAAAGTAAATTGCTGCGAACTGTGCAAAAGGAAATGTTTAGGAGGCAGTGTATTTAGTATTCCTATCTGTGCCTTGCATGTTAGCTTCTTTAGTCATGTTAGTATTTCGAAAGCTATTTTTGACAAGTAAGAAAAAAATTTAAATAAAAGAATAATGTGTAAATCTATATTTGTCAATAAGATCAGTTATTAAATTTATTTTAAACAAGTCTTTAATTTATATATAATTTTAATATTTATTCAAGAGAGCAGCAGATTTTCATATTGAAAATTTTTCTTCCATATGTTATGATATTATGCCATTTAATAGTTGTTTGAATTTATATCGGGACAAGCATATTAGTTGCTTTTCAAATGATAGTATGCATAGTTAGATAGGTGATTGACAGATTAGCTATATACCATGTAGATGACATATGGATGACAGATAGGTGCTAGCTAGATAGCTAGATGATAGACAGATAATAGCTAGATAGACAAATGCTGCAAATGTAGATAAATAATGGATATGTGTCCCTGTCATAGAGACTGGTGAGTTTCCTTGGCAATAGCTCTATTATAGACATGAACTCTCTTTTATTTCTGTATTTTTCTCCATTACATTTGAGCTCCCATCATATGATACCTTCTGCTATGTTATGATAAGAGAGTAGATTTTTACCACCTTGATATTGTATTTCAAAGCTTCTATTGCAGTGAGGAATGAGTTCATTATGAATTACCAGTATTTGTTCTTCTCAGAAAGCAACAAAAACTCACAACAAGTTTAAAGAGGATAATTTTTGTGACAATTGTAAGTTGTAGGATCATTTGTATTATGCCATAAGAAATATAGAGAAATATGTATTTTTAAGACTAAAAATGTAGTTATTAATTGATTTCAAGAATTTTATATCTTTATGTATATAATAATAGAAATATTTGAAACTACAATTGAAAATGTCTGAAATGTATCTGACTCCTTACAATGGTTTCAAGCATTCAAATACTTATTCTTAATATTTTTGCAAATAAATATTATTTAATAATAAAATATATCAAAATTTATAGCTGATATTAGAAAATTAAGAATTATTAAGCTTTAGGCATACATATTTGTTGTTTCCAACAATTTTAAGTGCAAAATTTTAAACCAAACAAACATTTAAGATTTGACATGTCCTGTAACACAGTTGGTAACAGATAAGTTTGAGAGGGAAAAGATTTGTTGGATAGAATACTAAGGGAACATCCACAATGTCATAACGTTTAACATTGCCTCTGAAAGATGACAGGGGAATTGTGCTGAGGACAAATAAAGCTGTAAAGATAAAACCTTACTACCCACTATAAAAATGGTTCAATATTGGAAGAATAAATGGGCAAGGGAGAGGTATGTGGTAAAGAAGTCCACTTCTTTTCTAATCAACCAAAAAACTGTATACAAGGAAACCAATGTTACCTCTTGGAGTTTAGTGAGAACTTAAGTTGCTGGAAAATTGTCCAACTCCCACATATAAAGGGCAAGATTCATTCAGAGAACAGTCACTGAGATCTGCATATGGGGTAGTGGGTATGGCATACAGAAGTGGTAAAATACATGCAGCCTCACTGCAGAATGGTAAAGTAGCAAAGGAGATTAAATGAGGAAGATTATAGTCTTGACTTCAGAGCAGCCTTGCGGATTGCCATTAGGCTCTATTTATGTGTGGAATAAAATAGGTGTGCATGTGTGTACTAGTGAGCGTATGTGTGTGTATATGTGTGTGGTATGTGTGAGTGTTTGTGAGTGTGATGAATTACAGTTCTAATATGAAAAAAGGTGGGGGATCATCACTGTAAAAACACAATCAGAACCTTGTCTTTGTTCTGAGAATAAAAAATATGCTAAAGTCCAAGTCTGAAATGCAATTTCAATTCAGAAAGAGATTTCTTCTCCCTATCAGTTATGAGATTTCTGTATATTCTAGATACAAACCCTTTCCAAATATGTAGTTGTTGACATCTTTCACATTCTGTGGGTTGCCTCTTTACCCAGATGATAGTGTCCTTTGCTGCATGGAAGCTTTTTACTTTTGTGAGGTACAATTTACTAATTTTTTTTGTTATGGCTATACTAATAACGTCTTGTTCAGAAAGTGCCTTCCTGTGCTTATTAGCTCAAGTATATTCCAGATTTTTTCCATCGGACTCATGGAGTGAAGTCTCATGCTAAGATCTTTCATCCATGTATAGTTGAAATTTATGCAGGGAGAGATAGGAGTCCAGTTTCATTCTTCCACATATAGCTTTCCAGTTTGACCAGCACCATCTGCTGAAGAAGCTATCTTTTCCCCACTGTGTATTTTTGACTTCTTTTTTAGAAATCAAGATGTTGCTGCAGTATGTTGTTATAAGTGACTTCATAATTCTATTTCATTGGTTAAAGTTTCTGCTTCTATCACAGTGCCATGCTGCCTTTGTTACTATAGCTCTGAAGTATAACTTGAAACTTGGAATTATGATACCTATATCAAGTGGAACATAAAAAAAATACGTGACATCTTGGCTACTTTGCTCAAGACTCATGTATTACTTCTTCTGCATGATTTAAGTTCAATAGTCTTTTAACAGAGGAAATAATGTGCAATTTTTTAGAAGTTTCTCCAGTTTTCCACTAAGAGCTTCTTAAATTATTATATATAAAGAAGAGTCTTATCATTTATTTTCTTTTTCCTTAGACTTACAAGGTAAAGTTGAATCATCTCTAAACCATTTTCATCTAAAATGCCCAGGATTCATAGTATAAGTAATGGTTTCAAACTATTATGTTGTTACTTAAAATATACGTAAAGCATTCTAGCATTTACTAAAAATACAGACATGAAACAAAATGGAAACTGAAGATTGCACAATGTTTAGAAAGTCTCTGTGTAGGGATTACCAGCAAGAAAATAAGGTTAAAATTTTCCATGGACTTTGCTTCAAAATTGCTTTCTACCCATGAGGTTAACCTGTTTTTCAGAAATCTTGAAGAGGGTTAGTGCTTTTCATGAATAATTAAAGCAGTATTTGTTTTATTTACCCAGCTGATCTTTGCAGCTTGTGAGTCATGAGTTTTCTAGTAACTTGAAATGTCTTTTCATCAGGAAGTATATGTACTATTTTAACAGTCATGACAGTGTGACACTATGTTTCAAAGACGTTTTTGCCCTGAGCAAGATTTCACATCATTTCTAGCATTTTGGGAAGATCCAAGGCTTTTCTCTAGAGGACATCTGCTAACATAACTGTGTATAAAAGACTTTTGCTATAAAAGTGTAGTCTGCAAGGTAATTTCTTTGAATAATCAAAAATTCATCAACTATATGAGAAAAAGTGGGCAATCTAAAAGGTAGATAATCTCCAGGTAATAAAATGTTATACTTATAAAAGCTGTTAACTTAGCTCAGAATCTCAGAATACTATACTAATATTACACATTTTAGTCATTTTGAACTTCCATTACAATTTACTCTCCTAAATAATATTTCATACTTCCTTTTGCCCTCCTTAATTTCCCCATACTATCTTTATTCTGTGTTAATATTGCTAAATCAAGGAGAATATTAAAAGCAATTCTCATTAACCATTGTATCACTTTCATAACTACACTTTTTTTGAACTTTTCCAGCTGCTTCTCCATGTACCAGTTAGGTTTCTATTGTTGTAGAAAACATGAACATCAAATATGTCAGTGAGCTGGATACTCCCACATTAAATGTTACCCAAGAAAATGCCTCACAGGCTTGCCTACAGGCCAATTTGATGGTATCAGTTTCTCAACTGAGGTTCTCTCCTAGCAGAAGACCCTAGTTTGTATCAAGTTTAATAAAACTAACCAAACACCTTGTGAGTGTAAAGAATATCAAGCTATCTGAAGACACTTGTCCTAAAGTCACAAATCCCTTGTCTTGTGTTTATTCTCTGACATTCATCAAGCATTTCACTATTTCCTCTTCTGTAACTTCAACTGTATATTGCCTTCTAAATAAAACCTTCATGAAGAAGGAGGTTCCAATCTTTAAACATTTAGCTTAACCTCAACTTCTGTCTTCTATGGTAGCATGTTCTTTGTAAATAATCCACAATATACGACTGTGGGTACAGACCACTGGTACAATAATAGTCTGTGTAAGACTCTCATGCAATATTAACCACCAAAAAGTAAAAATGCTTCCACAAAACAGTGCCTAAACTGGAAACCTAATTGGCAATCCCCCCACCTCCTGCTTTATACTGTTCTGATGTTTACTGAAACTTGGCAACCACTTTAAAAACCAACTTTTTAGTCAAGGCACAAAGGCCACTTGTATATAAAAAATGATGAGGTTTAAGTACTTGTATTAGAGTCACTATTAGCAATATGTGGCATAATTGATTATAATTTCCTCTCTAATGCTTAAATCTATTTTTGTTTAGATAGGTGGAGTAGACCAAACAGAATGCTGGGAGAAAGAAAGTAAAGTCAAGCAGATGCCATGGCTCTCCTCTCCGAGATGGATGCTGGTTAGACTCATGTCGGTAAGCCACAGACAAGTGGTGATACAGATTATTAGAAATAGGTTCAATCAAGATGTGAGAGTTAGCCAATAAGAGGCTAAAACTAATGGGCCAGGCAGTGTTTAAATGAATAAAGTTTCCGTATAATTATTTCGGATAATGCTAGCCGGGATCCAGGTGGCGGGAAGCAGCCTGCTGCTCCTTTTATGTTTTTGCTTTCTTTGATCACTCATATTAAGCTCTGTATTTTAAAATAACTAGAAATGTACACAATTTTAATAACTATTAGGGTTACCTCTGAATCAGCATCCTCCATTTACAATAATTTTTAAGTCAGTAATATAAAATATAAAAAAACTGTTTATAAATTAAGCTTTTAATTGAAGTAGAATTGAAACACTTTTTCCCTTCCTTTCTTCTCACCACACCTCCCAGGTAACCTTGCTCTAACTTTTTCCATTCTTGTCTCATAATCTTTAACACATGTGTTGTAGTGTTATTTCATTTGTATTTTAATAAATAAACTTGCCTGAAGATCAGAGAATAAAACAGCCCCACTGGTCAGTCTTACAGAACAGGCAGTGATGACACACACCTTTAATTCCAGTAGCCACACTAGTTTGCTATAAAAACAGAGTGATAAATGTACATAGGCTTGGGAGAGAGAAGAAAAAATTAAGTGTAGACAGTTTCAAAAGGAAGTAAAATTTTTTAAAAAAACAAAATACAGTCTTTAAAGAGACAGAGTATAGACAGTCATAGATTGAAGGAGTAAAGATAATAAAATAATTATTAAAAAGTAATAGAGTAAAAACAAATAAGCCATGAAAAGATGGAAAATTTGCAGAGAGTCTGGATTATGCATATTATCGTGTTTTCTTTGAATTTCCTAAATTCAAAAGGAGCTAGGTACAGAGAGATATTTCATTGTATTGGCCTGTTAAGCTAAACGGGTATATATGTTCTGCAGGTATCATGACTTCCAAATTTGGGTTTCCACAGAGGATGAGAACTTGTGCATAGTTTCCAGACTAATATGGTTTGATGGACCAAGACTCTCTGAAAGGTTGCCGTGAAGACGTAAACAAAATAATTTAACCCAACTGCTGACTGAGATGAACCTAGCACACAGGATACATCATGAAAGACCTGATTAACAGTACTCCCAATGAGAAGAAAGTAGTCCAGAGAACTATGTCCCTATTCCCAAATATTGTTTATAAATGTTTGTTTACATATAAAGGGAATATGCTAAAGAGATTTGCATTGGTATGGATCTTGGTTTATTGGTACGAATTTAAGGTCAATTTTATTATATGCATATTTCTGCTCTTGATTAAGGTATTGTGTTTGTTCACCTCACTTAAAAACAAAGTGTATAATTAAGAAATATAGGCTAATAGATAGCCATCTATAATAGTCAAGCTTGTAATCATGTTCGTTAGATTTTCTAGATGTACAGAGATGTATTTCAGATGGATAGACATTCTTCAAACTTTTCAAAGACTACAGAATATGGCATTTAAAATGTCTTAGGACTTTTCATGACAATGAGACACATCTTTAAAATGTTTTAAGAAGTTGGGACTTTTTATGACAGGAGACACCTCTGCTCCTGGCAGCTATAATTACTTCAAGAGACAGATTGGCATCGAAGAGACTCTTTATGGTGTTTTGTTAAACATTTGGGCAAGAAACTGCTCTTGCCTGGACTGCTTGATGATATGTTCTGTGAACTGGACATGCCAGACCCACAGAGAAATGACTCTTGAAGTTGTCTAAAGGTGAGATGATCCTCTGGGGTTCCTGCTTCATGAAAGTGTCTGCTAGACATTTTGTAGGGCACAGAAGATAACAACTGACTAACTGCCAATATAGGCAGAACTGTCTTTGAAATTTCCTGCTTCATGGAAAAGTCTGCTGGATACTATAGGCTGAAGATGGATGCGGCAACATTACAGAAGAACTTTGGGTGACTGTCCAGGCAGAGAGATGTCTCTGTCAATTATAGAGTTTTGGAAGTTTCTTACAATGCCCTTCCTGTTTACTTAGGTAATATTGTATCCTTTTGGAGATTTTGATGAAGTTGAAGACTAAAGACAGTTTTCCTTAGTCATGATCAAAGATAAAATAGATACAAATATTGTAACTGTAATTATTGCTTGATACCTGTTTTGTTATATGTAATTTTATTATGTTAAAGTTAAAAGCTTCTTTTTTATTTAAACAGAAAAGAGGAGGTGATGTGGGATTCCACTCTGTATGCTGTGAATATCACTGGTTAATAAAAAACTGGTTTGGCCTGATAGGGTAGACAGGCAAAGAAAATTAAACTGAATGCTGGGAGAAAGGAGAAAGAGTCAAAGAGAAGCCATGGAGCCACTGCCAGAGACAAATATGCCCAAACCTTGCTCGTAGGCCACGACCTCTTGGTAATGCACAGATTAATGGAAATGGGTTAAATTAAGATGTAAGAGTTAGCAAATAAGAAGCTAGAGCTAATGGATCAAACAGTGATTTAAATAATATAGTTTCTGTGTGACTATTTTGGGGCTGAGCAGCCAGGAACCAACAAGTGGCATCTTGCAACAGATATTTTTAAATATTTTGATTCTTATCATTTGATAAATTTATATATTTTTAAAATTCTATTTATATTTTTAAGGTATCCAAATAACTCCTAAATTTTTGCTCTAAGAGAATAAAGAGTTTTCAGATTGTGTAATTAATTTCTATTGTTCTATTTTCTTATTTCCTAAACCAGAACTCTGTACTGTCCATTCTGATGTCAATGCCATCCATTTAGCTTTTTTCATTTTTCCCATACCTACCCATATAACCTTAAAAAATGCATTTTTCTTGTTCATATCTCAGTTTCTCTGCTGAGATAATTTGCCAAGACTTTGCTCATTTGTCGCAAACACAAACGAGAGGCAGAAGGAAAGAGAACGTGAGCAAAGAAGGCAAGAGCAGAGGAAAGCTTCATCCGACGTTGTATGGCGATACAGACCGAGACCCATATTGGAGCACCGGACTGAGCCCTCCACGGTCCAAATGAGGAGCAGAAGGATGAAGAAAATGAAAAAAGAAATCAGGACCACGAGGAATGCGAGCACCCACTGATACAAGGGGACTGATATAATGAGAGTTCACCAAGGCCAGTTGGACTGGGACTGAAGGAGGACGTGATCCAACCAGATTCTCTGAATGTGGCTGAATTCTCTGAATTCTGGCCTTTCTGAAAAGCCATTCACAATGACACTGGGACTTGCTTCCTCTGCATATACTGGATTTTGGCGCTCCAGTCTGTTTGGATTCTCACCTTCCCTGGACCTGGAGGGAGGGGGGAGGAACTTGAACTTCCCACAGGGCAGGAAACCCTGACTGCTCTTAGGGATGGAGAGGGAGGAGGAGAGGGAGTGGGGGGAGTGGGAGGGTGTTGGGAGGAGGGGCGGAAATGGAAACTTTTATAATTTAATAAAATAAAAAAAAATATATTCAAGATGACTGCTTAAAATATTCATCAGATAATTTTAAAATCTTTCCTGATTATTCTGTAATTTGATGCTGTCATTGTTGTCAGTGTGTTTAATTCCCATGCAAAACTTCCTGAGTATAGCATAAAAGTTCATTTTAATGTAGAAAGGAAATGTAAGTCATTATGCTATGAGTCATGGATCTTCTTTAATCATTTATTTTGGCTGGATTCTCTGACACTGCTTTAAGTGAGAAAGACTGAAGGAGTGAGTGCTGCTTTCTTGGTTAAAGTGCTGCAGCCGGTGCTCCTTCAGTATGATTAACCTCGGTGTGGGGAGCGCCACTCCATTTCTACTACGTGGTTGAGGTTTTCTAGCTCTACATGTGACCTGCACTGCTATGTGAGTCTGACAAGACCTCAGTGGCATGCAAATGAATTAAAAGTAGTTATTTTGAGCCTTCTAGAACATCCCATTTTCATGGAAGCCAGTTAGAGAGGGAACATCTAGTCCTTACAAAGAACACATTTTTGTTCATGGCGTTGAGGCAACAGTGGTTTCCTTTGATGTTTTGAGACTATGGTAGAATAGTTTTTGAACAGTCTTATTCAAGATCAGCCTGAGCTGGTGAGATTGTTTCAAACAATCCAGAATTCTGCATTCTGCTTATGTTGCTTGCAGTTGGACAATGTTTCCCAGTGAAACACATCTTCCTGTTATCTTTGTTAACTTTTCTCCAACTGGTCTATAGCATATGAAGCCAAAAGAAAAACTATGGAACTCGTCAAAATATGCACAAGATATCTGACAAAGGCCAGAAACTAAAATATACATAGAATCTTTAACTTTGTTCCTTGCATTATGCACTTACTAGCAGAAATAAGGAAAGTAACCTATTCTATTTTATATTTTTCATATTCTTCCTTGACAAAATACATCCTAAAATATCTGCCCCTCTGTTTCCTCCTTCCAGAATTCCCCTACCTCTTCTCTCCATGACATTCCCAGCTATTCTATTTCCCTTCAGAAAAGAGCAGGCCTCACAGTGATATCAACCAAGCATAACATAACAAGATTCAATAAGACTAAGCATAAATCCTCATATCAAGGCTTGATGAGGCATCCTAGTAGAAGAGAAAGGGTCCTATGATCAGGGAAAAGAATCAGAGGCACCCCCTATTCCCCTACCCCCACTGTTAGTAGTCTGTTAAAACCATTTTTTTTTTTTTTTGATTTTCAAGACAGGGCTTCTCTGTAGCTTGGAGCCTATCCTGGACCTAGCTCTTGTAGACTAGGCTGGCCTTGAACTCACAGAGACCCATCTTCCTCTGTTTCTCAAGTGCTTGGATTAAAGGTGTGTGGCACCATCACCTGGCAAAAGTAATTTAATTCACCCTCTAGGGTTCACTTTATTGGTTATTTCTTTTTATTGTCTTCATCAACATGCAATCTTTGCAAGAAGACAAATCTAACAATAGTAAAAACACAATAATGTAAATCATTTAAAAATAAAACTAATTCATCTAGATTAATGAGCATTACCGAAATTTGAAATTATGTGAACATTTTCAGATAAACAAGAAAAGTTTTGAAAAATGTGCTCCTTATTTTTATTATGGACACAACAGTTTATAAAACTTAAAGACTGGACTACTTTTCTATCATAAATTCAGATGGTCAGGGTCTTTAGAACAGTTTTCAAACAAGAGGCCATGGACAGTATTTTGACCTTCTCTCTCACTTCCATAGACAACTTCGAGTCTCTGCTTTTTTTTTTCTTTAATAAGGGTAAACATTTAACTGAGATGGTGGTTGCTTACAATTAAGATATTCAGTCCATTACCATCATGCAGGGAGCATGGCAAAATGCTTCAGACATAGTGCTACATCTTGATCAGAAGACAGTAGGAAATGGACTACGACACTGCAATGTTTGAGCATAGGAGACCACAGAACCCACCCTCATGGTAACACACTTCCTCCAAGGTCATACCCACTCCAACTAGTCCACACTTCCTAGTAGTGACATTACATAGCTTTACGGGGCCTGTTGCATTCAAACTACCATATTCCACTCCCTGGCTCCCATAAGCCTATAAAAATAACACAATGAAAAATTCATTTTATTCAACTTCAAAAGTCTCCATAGTTTATCACAGTCACAGCAATGTTTAAAAGTCTAAAGTTCAAAGCCTCTACTAATCCCCTGTAAAATAAGAATCAAAAAGCAGATCACATACTTCCAACATATAATGGAACAGTATATACATGACCATTCCAAAATGTAGGGAAGGGAGCATAGTGAGGAAATACTGGACAAAAGCAAGACTGAAAACAATCTGAGCAAACTCCAAACTCTACATCTCCATTTCTAACACCAAATCTTAGATTTTCAATTCCTGCAGCTGTGTTGACTGCAACACACTTTCTCTTGAGCTGGTTCCATGCCCTAGTAGCAGCTCTCCTTGGTAGGTATCCCTTGACTTTGGAATATCTAACATTTTGTGGTCTCTAAGGCAATCCTGGCTTCAACTTCATAGCTTAAAACAATGACCTCTCTAGGCCTCCAATCAGGGACACCCCTGACAGATGCCTGGCCATAGTGGCTTTCCTTAGGGTGGAAGCAAAGTCCATAACCCCTTTCTTCTATCTTTTATTCTACAGGAAGAAGCACTTGGCCAAAGTTGCTGCCAAGTTCTGCTGCTTGCTGGGGCTGGAACATAGCCCCCCTTTTCGATTACATTTTCACAAGCTTTCCAATTTTGCACTCTTAATGAGTGAGGTGCTGCCCAGAATTCTACCCCAAAAGGGGATGCTGACAAATCTTAGAGGCAGCATGTCCTGACAGCATGATGCTATTAAAGTCAACACAAAAAAAATAAACATTCTATGAGACATTCATGTATTTTCTCTACCTTTTTCATATCTGTGAACTCATATTCATTATTTTATAATATATGTGGCTTGAAGGAAAATATACTCATCAGTGATATGAGCAGGGTATATTTCAGCAAAAATATGAGTAGCAAGTGAAAGTAATATTCTTTTAATAAAATGTTTCAGTTTTGTGATAAGCATCAAATTACAAATGGGCAATCTCAGAAAAAGGGGTATGAGGAAGATGGAAACAAAAATGATATTTGATTCCTGTCACTTAAATAGAGTGACCATGACTTTGTTGAAAAATTGTAATGAATAAAGCAATAATTGAAATAATACATTGATCAAATGCAATATGAGTTATACCAATTAAAATGATAGATTAAGAATAGAATCATGAAAATGATATATAAAAAGAAAGTTATATTAGTCTAAGAAGTTATGAGGAAAAGCTGAAATAATATGTTGGCAACAATAATACACAAAAATCAATAATTAAGCATTACTACTGTCATCAAAGAAAACAGTTTGTACCATGTACTGGGACAGCTTCCAGCTAACTAATTAATATTCATGTTAATCATTGCAGTAATGTTTGTGAGTAGCTAAGATTATTACACTATTGAAAAGATAAAAGGTCAAAATATGAGTGTCTTATAAAAGGTCTCACAGATCATAAAGCAAGCATGTTAGTTTTGCTAAAGTAAAGGACATCAAATAGACATAGTTATTAATTGCCAGAAATGTATTATGTTGTAACATTTACCTAAGTTAACTTCAGATTTTACATTGATTATTATATAAAGGGCATTTTATTATCATATATTATTATTGTGTTATATTATTTTATAAAAATCTATGCTATATCACTTTTCTAAATCTAGAAGTTTACATTATTAACAAAAGCAGCATAAAGAAATGTAACACATCTTTGGCTGCATAAAATAATATTCAACAACAGTCCTTCCTCTCACATGTATTTCAAATAACATGTGAAAATATGTGCAAGCAGATAATTTTGGTATTTTATTAATCCCTTTAAGTATACTTATTGCCAAAACCTACTTTTCCTTAAAAGTAGTATTTTTAATTGATTAAGAAATTAAGTCTGCTTTATTTTCTGATTTGTATGTATTTATGAGTGTAAGACACATATGTATGGACATATGCATGTTTGTGTGTATGTGCACATACCTGGCTATAAGCCATAGCATGTTATGTACCCTCCAACTTTATTTTCCATCTTTTACTTTTTACTTTGAGGTTGTGTCTCTGCCTCAACTCTGTGTTTAAGTTTGCTTACCTAGACTAGAAGTCACCAATCCCTAGTAATCTTCCTGTCTTCATAACCCTGGATCAGGCATTATAAGGTTTATTGCAGAAGTTCTCAACCTTCCTAATGCTGCAATCCTTTAATAGAGTTCACTTGTTGTGGTGACTGCCAACCATAAAATTGTTTTGTTGCTATTTCATAATTGTAATTTTGCTATTATGAATTTTTTGTTATCTGATATGTAGGATATCTGATATGTGACTCCCCCCAAAGGTCACAATCCACAGATTGAGAATTGTTGATTTGTAGAATGATTAGATTGTTATATAGGTTCTTTGAATTTGAACATTTTGCTTCAAGATTGTACAGGACTGTTGTGGAATATTATTTTAAGCACAGAAAGATTTATTAAATTAGTTTATGCTGTTTTTTTAATGATGTACAAATGTGTTCCATTTGTTTATGGTGCATTTGTTTAATTATGCAAAGTTGTGTTGCATTTGTTTCCCCTCACCTGCCTAAGTCACTTGACTGGGCTAATAAAATGCTTAACAGCCACAAGCTAGGCAGGAGAAGAATAGGCGGAGCTGAGAGGCAAAAAGAATAAGGGACAGAAATCTAGACTCTAAAGAGAAGGAGAATAGAACAAGAGTGAAAAAGAGGGACATGCCTGGGGCCAGAAGTAAGGCAGACAGACAAGGAAAGCAGTGAAAGTGAGATACAGAACAAAAGAAAGGTTTAAAAAGAAAGCCCCGAGGCCAAACGTAAATGAAAAGAAACAGGTGGGACAAGTACAAGATAAGGCCAAGCATTCCTAACTAAGAAGAAGTCTCTGTAGGAGCTGGGAGGTGGCCCAAAAGAAATAGCCTGCTACACAGAATCTTGGAAATGCAGAGATAATGGACATGTTTATTTTTTGCATCGTGGATCAAATCAGAGAATGAAAGAGAAGACACCGATGTCCCTCTAATCAGAGGGAGTATTGAGAAGAGTTATGACTAACTAAAACTCAGGATCTGGCCACTTCTGTAGGGACTTGGTGCACTCTGGTACCAGATTCAAACTCAATGGACTATGACAGCTAGCAGAATAACAAACAATATACATCTAAAAGGCAATAATCACCAGCTCAGGAGTCTTACAAAAAATTATCAGCAAACTCTCATCAACATACATATGTTTAAACACTAGAAATTTTCGCTCTTTTTGGAGGTAACAAACATCAGATTTATTCCAGTGCACCCAAATGAGTACCCATTTTGTAGAAAACAGAAGGAAAGGAGATAAGAATTCAAGATGAAATATTATATCAGCATAAACAAATACTTTTTTTTGTTTAGGTATACAAACAACTGTTAAAGGAAGGTCTCTTGCCCAGCAGTAAATGACCAACACTAAATGAGTTCAATGGTATTTTTGGAGGCTTAATGTCTTATATTGTTTTCTTTGGGCATTTTTTAACCTTAAAGGTCTTTTGATTATTTATTATAGTTTCAGATTTTCTGTTTTTGTAGGATTTCCCTGTGAGTGTTTGTGTGTCTCTGTGTCTATGTGTACTTCTTGTAATTTTTCTTTGGCTCATTATTTTTTTGTTTGTTGTGTTCTATCTGGTTTGTCTGTTTTTCTTGCTGTTGCCTATTTCTAATTAGAGAGAGGAAGAGAGAAATGGTGTAAATGTGGGTGGGTGTGGAAGTATGGAATATCTATGATTTATTGGAGATGGGAAACTGATTCAAATACATTGTATGGAAAAATAGTCTGTTTTCAGTTAAAAAGAAAAATGCCTTAAAACAATCCACACAATTAATAATGTCTTTTCTAATTTCCAGCTAATTTCAGATTCTATACAATATGTTCTCATATGAAAACATAATAAACTGTATAGGACGTGATTCTCTACCTACAACCCCCACAGGGTTTGCATATCAGATATCCTGCATATCAGATATTTACAATTCATAACAGTAGCAAAATTGCAGTTAAAAAGTAGCAGTGAAATAATTTTTGGTTGGGGTCGTAACAACATGAGGAACTGTATTAAGGGTTCACAGTGTTAGGAAGACTGAGAACCTCTGGCGTAGGAAGAGTTGGTGCTCACAGCATTCCAACAGCACTATAAACACCTATCTGTCCTGTTATAGAAAGCAAAACTCCAACCTTGTTCATGTCTTATACAACCTTTATTGTGCTTTGTTTGTTTTCATTGCTAAATATAACCTTACAAAATATTGGAATAATTTTCACTGATTATATTTTGTCTCCACTGAGTTTAAAATGGCTGGTCTAAAATTAGCTTATTTTCCTATTATCTAGGATATGGGGCATACAAGAAGGCTCAGTGAGCCAAGATAAAATGCAAAGAAAAATATTTGCTTTACTGATTTACATATTTGTTTATATTTAGTACCAGGCTATAGCGAGCAAGACATTTTATTTTTCCTTCTGTTTTTATACTCATGAACCATGCAATTCGAGGTTGCCTACTGCAAAGTTGTAAACTACCAGTTGTAATATCATAGTGGGAATCAAAAAACCCACCAAATAGACAGAAAATGTGTTTTAAAAGAGACATCACCAATTTATTTGTTTATAGCTAAATTCCCCTGAGCACGCTGCTTCTATTCCTTTCTCCCTGATACATAGATCAAGTTTGAGATTCTCGTCTCCTGGGAACATATTGTGAGGAATAAACAAACAGGACCTTTTTCCTTTTCAAAACTTCACACTGTCCTTCACCTTCTATGGTCTTTGAAAGTTTCTCCCTCATTTAATCTATTTTATGGCACCTTAGTGCCCTACAGGACTCTTCCACTGTCCTATTTATCTTCTCTATGGAGGATTATTTTAAAGTCTGGCTGTTTAATAGTGACTAAATATAGCAGAGGGCATGTATTAGGACACATTAAACAGAGTTCTAGTTATTTTGGTGCATAGGATGAAAATATTACTATACATTTGCTATGTTGTATTATGCTATTTTGTCTGTAAGCTTTTTAGATGATTCCTCAAAAGAATATTTTAAAGCACAACCCTGTATGTGGAGTTTATTTTGCTAAATGAAGCATGTCAGTCTATGGAATGGAACTTTTGAAAGTTGATCAAAGAGAAAACATATTTAAATGGAAATAATGCAATAAATTCCATTTGATAACTTCCTCTATGGATTCATTAGTGGATGTAATTACCTCTTTAAGATAATATAAAAAACCCTTGGTGGTTAGAAAAGAATTTGAGACTAATATAGTATTAAGTAAAATGTTGTAAGGAGGCCACTTGTTGGTTCCAGGCTGCTCAGCAGCTTAGCCCCAAAATAATCACACAGACTACCTAAGTTCTGCCCTATCAGGCCAAGCCAGTTTGTTGATTCATTACCCAATAAAACAATACATAGACAATAGGATCTCCCACACCATTAAAATCCTAAAAAGTTGAAGTTAAAATAGCCAGAAGGTTCTAAGGCTATTGCCTCAGACCCACTGCTTATAGAATAGCCAGGTGACTGAGAAATTATACTATATTTTAATTTTATAAGACTTAACGTGCTTAAAAGAAAGTACAACTGAAAATTGGTGGAAGGGTAACAGGATATTAAGAATCATAATTGATTTAATTTGTTGAGAATAATAAATTTTTCTCCAATAAATGCAGGGATAGGAAAAATTACAGGGTCACATTTACAGTTGCAAATTACCCCTCCAGCTGGTAAGGAACTAGCAGTTCAATTAGCTCTCATGAGTACATCCATTAAATCTGTAGTGACAGGGTAATTACAATCAATACGCAAGGTACAAAGACTATGTGAAATGTGTAGTGCTGTGGTTAGTTACAGGCATGATGCCAAAAAGAGTTTCTTGTTTCAGGGCTTAAATGAGGACTTATCATTGTTAATTTCAGCTGTGAGGGATAAGTTTCAAAGAAAAAAAATATGATACTGTCCTTTTGGGTGCATGGGTAGGACAATGGATATATTTATTAAATAATTAACTGCAGATAGAAAACTAATGCATGGGTGGGAAAAGAAAGGTGGAAATATATGTCTTGGAATACACAGAAATATGTGCAAATCCTAAGTGGAAATTGCTACATAAAATGGCTATAGTACATCTTTCTAACATTTCTAACCAAACAAACAAACAAACAAAAAAACTTCCAGGAAAAGTCAATACATCAGTAAAGGAATGGTTAAAACAGAACTGAATAATATGAGGATGGCAGTTGCTTAAGTGATATGAATTCCTTCTTATCTGCAATAATTTCTGAGGCATACATCTCTTTGATGAGGCTTAGAACGATTTGTTTAAAGGGATACATCTGTTCTGGATGACTCGGAATGATAGTGTCATAACCTCTGCCTCTGGTTGTGGCACTGCAAACAAAAACGAAACTAGATCAAATATGCCTGGCATATGCTTGCCTGCTGTATGCAAGGCTGTCATTCTCAAATAAAAGGGAGCTTACAAAAACTTTCATCATTTCTAATTTGAAGAACAAGGTAAAGATAAATCAACAAAGTAAGTATTTAGTGGCAGCATATGCATCAAGAACTTGGAGATCAAAATAAAAGTGAAACTGTGCAAGGTTGGGAACAGTGGAACAAGTGGAGATAAGAAGGAAGGCAAAGAGCAAGTCAGCTGTTCTTACTGCACAAGGAGACACGGATTAATTTAAATAGGCCAATTGTTAGCATAATTGGTTACTTTAAAGGAGACTGAAATAACTGTTGTTTGATAGTTAAGACATGAAGCCAGTTCCAAAGGACACAGAAATCATAAAGAGTGGACACAAACCACTTACCTAATATATAAAGCTTCAGGGAAGGTATGCCATCCTCAGCTCTACAATGAAGCCAGGTCTTGCTGCACTTGGATGGTAGGGTCTCCTTGTCACACAGAAAAGTTGTTTTTGTAAAATTTATTATTTTTTTCACTCTGTGTGGAAAGGGAATTGTGTGATGGAGGTCCTATGAAACTAAATAAGAATTACATTCTGTTTCCCTGAGCTGGGTAGTATATAAGCCTTTGACTTGACCCTGAAGAATGTTCCATTGAAAAGAAAAAAAATAAAAACTGGTGCTAGGCAAACTATCCACAAAAAAGGAACCTAGTTCTTTCCCGAATCAGGAAAAATGTCCATCATTTACTGTAATATGTTTTGTATTTTTCTGCCAGGATCCTTTGATTAGACACAAGATTATAACAAAGGTGAAAAAAAAAGCTTTGACATAATCATTTCATAGTTTTAAGTGCAAACATTTGATTGTGGATTTAAATTTGGAGGCATTAAACATCAATAACAATAGCAGAAACACTAATTTAGAAAAACAGAATTCCACTGAAAGAAGTGTCTTAAATAATGATGAAGAAGCAAAATTTTCTTCTTTAGGATATAATTGTCTAAAATTGTATAAGTGATACCATATCCAAAATGTTGGGGAATTATAAGACAGATATTAAAGAAGTCCATTACGACAATGAGAAATTAGTTTTCAGTTCCCTGTCTGTGAGGTTAAGCAGACAAGTGAATCAGGATACGTTTTGTCAGAATAGGATCTCCAATCCACTTGATTTATCTGGCATTTATTGAATATTCCACCTAATATGTGGAGAATGCAATCCCATGAAAATGATTATGGAATTGAGCACATTCTAGAGTTATCAAACACAATCTAACAGATCAGATAGACTAGAAATTGTTTCAGATATGCTTTCAGTCAACAAATGAATTAAAATAAAACAAAAATGCTAGAAACATAACTAGGGATTTTTAAGTATTAGGAAACTAAAAGGGCAATTTTCCACGTATTCTACATATTTAAGAAAAGTGATTCAGTATTTTGTGTTATGAAGATGTAGAACAAGTGTTTGCCTAGCAATATGCAAATCTCTGATAATCAACAAATTTCCAGAGCATTACATAAGCTATCCATATTTCAGTACAACTGAGATACGCCTAGGAGAAACAGAGATCTTCTCTTCTATTTTGTTTGTTTGTTTTATTTTGTTTTTTTTTTCTTATTTCTTGGTACTTTGAAGTGAAAAAAGTGAGCATCAGCTCAGCTATATATCGCAGCAGGTAAAAATGATGAGTGTTTCACACCCAGAAAATGGAAGATTATTAGCTTCACAAGCTGTTCACTGATCTCTCCCACGTACCCATTTCCAGCCTGCCATCTACATAGCAAATGAACAAGTGTAAAAAATGAAGCTGCCATGAGAGGAGCACTGGAAAGGAAAACTATAATGCATATATTACTGAAAATCCATGCTAAAGCTCAAAACCCCACTGTATGCAATTTGAGGACTAAGAAAGAGATTAAAGTGCAAATATTCACCATTAACCTTTGACACTGGGAATGTCACTGATCTGATGGTTATGAGGAAGTGAAGAGTAACATGCCTTTATGGGTAATGATGCTTGGTCCCAAGCCTGAGAATCTGACATTGACCCTTTGGATCTACATGGTGGAAGGGTGAATCACGTCCTGTTAGTGGTCCTTTGATCTCCACCTGCTCCTTGGCCTGCAAGCCCCCAACCCTGTCAATAGATAGAACATGCTCTTGTAATTAAATGTCAAGAACAAAGTTATGACTTAGGCTTATTGAAGCTTGAAATTGAAGAAAAAATTAAACTTAAAAGCTCACAATTAAGATACATTTAATTCAATTAAAAGGTTTCTAACTACATTCATTTTGTGTTTTAGAAAAAAAATCTAATAATACTTGCTAGAAGTTGAACCACATGTTATGAACTTTTTATTTATTTGTTTGTTTGTTTGTTTGTTTAAGACAGGCATTGTGTAGCGCTATCTATACTGGAACACACTCTGTAGAGCAGGCTGGTCTTGAACTCGAAGATATACACTTATGTCTGCCACCTGAGTACTGGGATTATGGCATGTGTCACCATGCCCAACAGATAATAACAATTGGTAAATGGGATACTTTAATATTACAGTATGATGTTTCCAACAATGTCATAGTTGAGACTTCACAGGAATGTCATTGTCCTGTGCCCCTTAGTTCTTTTTCTTTTGTTTACTTACATAGTTTTCCATTTTAAAATGTCAAAGTAGATTGATAGTTTACATCAAATTTATCTAATAAATTTTCTTTTCTTCCAGTGATATACACATACATATGCTATCTTATAATTAAAATTGCAGCAATTACAATGATTATTATAGGAGTACATTTTGAAATTCACTAATATGCTAATCTTTTCTTTTAAGTTTCCTCAAAATTTCTCCTAAGTCCAGATATCTTAGCTAAATGCTGAAAGCGTTTATTTCAGGCACATCTATGAACATACACTTTCTTTGTAAATGTATAAACTCTCTGTCTCCCCCAGGTCCATCTCTGCCTCTAACTGTCAATCTCTATCTTTAATGCTGTGGTTACAAACATGCTCTTTAGTTCCCTACTAAATTGGTCACTTTTAACAATTGTCTGCATTCCTCTGCTTAAATCATATTATAAGTCTTTCTGATACATGTTCAGGCATGGCTAAAGAAGTGTTAATAAAACCATAGTTTGTAACTGCTTAAAATGTTGCTATTTAACAGTTGGCATTGGGTTATTAGGAAAAGTACTGGAATGTATCTGAGAACCAAGTAAGTATATATTTATACAAATAAGTGCCAACCACAATTTATCTTAATAATCAATTCCATAAGTTCCTGACTCCTTTTATTTTGTCAGTAACGACTGTCTTACGTACAGATAGAATAGAATGTCATTACTATCGATTCAATATGATTAGAATTATTACTATGCCTATAGATAAGTGTTAACTAAAATACATCAACTACAATTGAAAATAAAGAACAACCCTAGGTGAATCTAATGAAATTAATTATATTATATATAAGAGTGCATGTGAACTAATTATACATGAGTGAACAAGGATTAAAGAGCTGAGAGTGTTGAGACATAGAGGGAGAACAACACTTTAATAACCACTGAAGCATTTATAGCACTATGTCAATGGAAATACAATGCAGGAAGATGAAGTCACAGAAGACAGGTTATTTGGCACACAAAGACTAAAGATTTGAAACATAGAAGTAGCAACTTTACTGGGTTCAATCCTGTGGAGGGAGATATAACAGACATTCAAATTCACTACAATTAAAGTATTAACTCACACTCAGATCATGGAAAAATTCTATTTCTCATAATTTAAATGTAAAACAGGTAAAAAAGATTAAATATCACAGCTTTACAAACTTTAGAATTTTGATTCTGATGCTTTTAATATAGTCAATGTTGTACTTAATTGCAGGATTATGTAATTTTCAGATCATTTTCTATCCCAACAGAAACCTCTTGCTCATTAGCAATCATCCTTTACTTTACATGTCTTCCTTGACCCTTTGACTGTCAATGATTTTTAAAACTGTCTCTATGGATGAATCTGTCTTGTTGCTCGTGCTACCTTTCTGTTCATGTCATAAAACACTCTGACCCAAAGTAACCTAAGAGAGTAACTTATGTATTTTGCTTACACTTACAGATTATAGTTCACAACTGAGGGAAGTCAGGTTAGTAACTCGATGCAGGCAATTGAAGAAAAAGCTTTGGTGGAACACCTTACTTCCTGGATCACTGTCTCATGTTTAACTTGTGTGTGTGTGTGTGTGTATATATATATATATATATATATATATGTTATATGTGTGTGTGTGTGCGTCAGATGATCACATGACCATCTGCCAGAGACAAGGACCTTTAGTAGGATGGGTCTTCCTGAATCAATTAATAATTAAAATAGTGTCTCATAGGCATGCCCCAGGGTCCTATCTGATATAGGCAGTTCTTCAGTAGATACTTTCTTCTCAGCTAACGCTAGACCATGTCAAGTTGACAATAAAAGCTAAAAAGGGCAGCATGATATTTCATATGAATAGAATAATGCTATATGTACTTTTTCTAAAATACATTCAGTTTATTTATCACTGAAAACACTATTTTTTGAGGCATTTAACACCAGTGGGTATTTCCAATAGCAATACTACACCTAAAAGTCCAACAGAAAATTGTGCTGCCCAAGTCTAACTGCCTTATTTGATCAGATACAGAAAAACACAATTATTCAAATTAGCAAAAGAGTATTCTAAACAGAGAAAAAATTAAAAGATGAAATATTTCATTATGAATATGAAGTGGTATTTCTGGAAGAATCACTGTGGGCAAGTCAAGTATTTTGTCAAATCTTTGTGTTGGCCAAATATAATACAAAAATAAAAGAGAGAAAAACAAATCCATAGTTACAATAATATAAATTTGTGGAGTATAGAAAAGAATAGATAAGGATAATCTAGAAAAAGTTAATTTAACTAGATGCTATCATAACTAAATTGTAAATATAGACATAAGCAGTTGCTGATACATTTGGTCTTCCCATTATTTGGGAAAATATTGATAGTTTTGTGCTCTTGCTTTTATATTTGACATAAATACAAAAAGTTTCTCACTTTCCATATTAATGTATTTAGTTAACACTTTAAAACTTATTTTTTCTCTAATCATTAGTGTCTAGACAGGAACTACTTAAGTTTGTTTCAAATGGATCTACTATAATTTCCTATGTTACCTATAGAAATATTGGATTTTTAAAATTAGTTTTCTAATTGGTTCTTAGCCTCTTTTTCTGTGTCAATTAACACAGAATTTATTTAAAATAAATTGCTGCATAGAATTGCTGAATTTTATAACATTCATCTTTCCAATTTTAATAATACTGTCAGCTCAATTTACAACCGTATGCAGTGATTTTCATCCCCTACAGCAATACAAGATAATGTGTATCAATCAAAGTATGGTTTATGATCATTCTTCGTATTCCTCAGTGTTTGACAATTTGATTCAATAAAGTGATTCAGTTTTTCTTCACTGGATTGTTAATACATTGGATTATCATTTGTTTTCAATACTGGTGATCAAATCAAGGGCCTTATGCATGTTAGGCAAGTGAAGTATATCATAAATCATGACCATGTTTTTTCTCATATTTATCTTACTTCAATTATGTATATATTTTTTGTCTGTGTAACTTTCTGTATGAGTATGTATTGGAGGGTTTATTGCCTGTAGCATGAGTTATAGGCTTTTGTTACTACCCAACGTGGGTTCTGGGAACCTCACTCATACCTTCTGCATGAGCTGCAAGTTCTCTTAACCACTAAGATATCTCTTTAAAAATCATTATTTACTTTTTATATATGTTTATTCTTACCTAAGTAACTCATGTGCTCTGATATCAACTTCTGAGTTTTGTATTTGACAATGAGGAAGGAAATTGGCATGCCATATAGTCTCTTAATTTCAAATAAAGGGTATATGTAGAAAAAAGAAAATTATTGCACTAGTACTGAATTATTAAAGAACAGAAAATGTAGAATGTATGTAGTTATGTAAGAAGTTTAATGTGTGAATTGGAATGCATTGCTACTGATCGCTAAGCAATCTCATGAAATGTTATCTGAAGCATTATGAGTAACAAAGTTAGGTGTGTATTTCATCCTATATCTATGTGCATAAAAATCAAAAGCTCCACTATCTATCTGAACATACAAATTGAAGGAATGTCCACTTTACTTTTTTAGAAAAGGACATTTTTTTTTCATTTAAAAATTGTTTTTATTTAGTTATATATTTTTCTCCACTACGCTTCCATCCTGACTCCTCCACTTCTACCCTCTCCCATAATCTCCACACTCCCAATTTACTCAAGAGTTCTTTTATTTTTCTACTTCTCATGTAGATTAGATCAATATATGTCTCTCTTAGGGTTCTCTTTGTTGTCAAGGTTCACTGGGAGTGTAAATTTTAGGCAGGATTTTCTTTGCTTTATTTGTAAAAGCCACATATGAGTGACTTCATATTATATTTGTCGTTCTGAGTCTTAGTTACCTCACTCAATATAATGTTTTCTAGATCTCTCCATTAGCTTGCAAATTTTAAGAGTTCCTTATTTTTTCCACTGTGCAGTACTCCATTATGTAAATATACCACATCATCTTTATCCATTCTTTGGTTGACGGGTATTTAGGTTGCTTCCAGGTTCCAGATATGACATTTTCATGCTGCTATGAAAACAGTTGAGCACATGTCCTTGTGATACGATTGAGTAGCCTATGAGGGAAATACCCCAAAGTGATATTTCTGTGTCTTGAGGTAGGTTGTTTCCTTATTTTCTGAGAAATCGCCATATTGATATCCAAAGCTACTGTACTAGTTTGCACTCCCACCAGGAATGGAGGAGTGTTCTCTTTACCCCATATCCTTTCTAGCTTAAGTTGTCATCAGTGTGTTTATTACAGTAGAAGATGGTATCTCAGAATTGTTTTGATTTGCATTTCTCTAATGGCTAAGAATGTTGAGCATTTAAGATATTTTCTCATTCTTTGGCTGCCGTTGTCTTGTTGACCTTGTCCTTTGATTTACAGAAGTTTTTCAGTTTCAGGAAGTCTCATTTATTAATAGTTTCTCACAATATCTGTGCTACTATGCTTATATTTATTAAGTGGTCTCCTGTGCCAGTGCATTCAAGTGTACTTCCCACTTTTTTTTCTATGAGAATCAGTGTTGTTGGTTTTATGTTCAGGTCTTTGATTAATTTTGACTTGAGCTTTGTGCATGGCAATATGCATTGGTCCTTTTCATTTTTCTACATGTTGATATCCAGTTATGCCAGCACCATTTATTGAATATTCTTTCTTTTTATATATTTTATATTTTTTACTTCTTTGTCAAAAATCAGGTGTTTGTAGGTATGTGGATAGTAATCCAGGACTTTAATTTTGTTCCCTTGGTCCTCTTGTCTGTTTTTATGACAATACCAGGATATTTTCAGTACTATAGCTCTGTAGTAGAGTTTGAAGTCAGGGATTTTGATGCCTCCAGAAGTTGCTTTATTGTACAGGATTGTTTTGGCTATGCTGGGTGTTTAGCTTTTCCATGTGAAATTGAATATTGTTCTTTCAAGGTCTAGGAAGAATTTTGATGGATATTCTATATAATCTGTAGATTGTTTTTTTTAAGATTGTGTTTTTTTTAACTATGTTAATTCTATATACCCACAAGCCTGAGAGAACTTTCCATTTTCTGGTGCTTTCTTCAATTTCTTTCTTCAAAGATTTAAAGTTTTTGTTATACAGGTCTTCCACTTGTTTGGTTAGAGTTACTCAAAGATATTTTTTGCTTTTTGTGGCTATTATAAAGGATGATATTTCTCTGATTTCTTTCCCAGCCCATTTATCATCTGTAAAAAGGAGGTCTACTGATTTTTTAAGTTAATATTGTATCCTGCTACATTAATGAAGGTGTTTAAGAGTGTAAAAGTTTCTTGGTAGCATTTTTGGGGTCACTTATGTAAATTATCATATCGGCAAATAGTAGGAATTAGATTTTTTCTTTTCTTATTTGTCAACAGAGATGTTGACCAATGGAATCAAATTGAAGACCCATATATTAGTCCACAAACCTATGAACACCTGATTTTCGACAAAGGAGCTAAAACTATACAATGGAAGTAAGAAACCATCTTTAACAAATGCTGCTGGCATAACTGGATGTCAACCTGTAGAAAAATGAAAATAGATCCATATCTATCACCATGCATAAAACTCAAGTCCAAATGGATTAAAGACCTCAGTATTAATCTGACCACACTGAACCTGATAGAGAAACTGAGAAGTAGTCTACAAGACATGGGCACAGGAGACATCATTCTATGTAGAACCAAAGCAGCACAGATAATAAGAGCAACAATGAATAAATGGAACCTCCTGAAACTGAGAAGCTTCTATAAATCAAAGGACACTGTCATTAAGACAAAAAGACAACCTACTGATTGGGAGAAGATCTTCACCAACCCCTCATAAGACAAAGGTCTGATCTCCAAAATATATAAAGAACTCAAAAAACTAGACATTAAAACTCTAATTAACCCACTTAAGAAATGGAATACTGAACTGAAGAAAGAATTCTCGACAGTAGAAATTCAAATGGCCAAAAGACACTTAAGGTCATGCTCAATCTCCTTAGTGATCAGGAAAATGCAAATCAAAACAACTTTGCGATACCATCTTACACCTGTCAGAATAGCTAAAATCAGAACCACCAATGATAGCCTAAGTTGGAGAGGATGTGGAGTAAGGGGAACACTCATCCATTGTTGGTGGGAATGCAAACTTTGCAGCCACTGTGGAAATCAGTGTGGCAGTTTCTCAAGAAACTGGGAGTCAACCTACCTCAAGACCCAGCAATTCCACTCTTGGGAATATACCCAAGAGATGCCCAATCATACTACAAAAGCATTGGTTCAACTATGTTCATAGTAGCACTATTTGTAATAGCCAGAACATGGAAACAACCTAAGTGCCCCTCAATAGAAGAATGGGTAAAGAAGGTGTGGAACATATACACTTTAGAGTTTTATTCAGTGGTAAAAAACAATGACATCTTGAATTTTGCATGCAAATGGATGGAAATAGAAAACACTTTACTGAGTGAGATAACCCATACCCTAAAAGATGAATATGGTATGTACTCACTCATAAGTGGATTCTAGACATACATAAAGGACATTGAGCCTATAATTTGTGATCCTAGAAAAGCTAAATAAGAAGGTGAACCCAAAGAAAATCATATAGTTATCCTCCTGGATATTGGAAGTAGACATCTACAGATGTCTGTTAAGTCCATTTGAGTCATAACAACACGGGAAATGAGGAGCTATATGAAACAATTTTACCCTTCCTGTCACACTGAACACATATTATAGACTTAACTATACTTACTAAGGAGAAACAACTTAGAATATTGAACATGAAATATTATTGAACGTATGTTTAATAACTGCATAAAGGTTTGACTTGGAAACTAAAAAAAGCTTATCATTATATAAAATTATACTGTATTAAAACTTTTTTCCGATAATTATTACTAAAATTATTAAAATAATAATGGTAAGATGAAAATACAAGGTACAATTTTATAGAAATTACTTGCAAATTTAAAGTACCTTAACTATGCAATATCTAGTATCTATTTAGTCTTTTTTATTGATTTTATAGAGCTATCCATCTTTCTCTCCTATGACTGATTTTTATTTAAAAAGGAACATGCTTTTAATAGCAATTCCACAAAATGTGTCAAAATTAATCCATGAATAGTATTGAACAATATTAGTCAATAAGAAAGAATTGCAAAAATGAAAATGCCACCAAATGCTCTAATAATGCCAAACATTGGCAAAAATATGTAGTAGTTCATAAATTCTCTAGAAGTGGTGATAAAAATTTTCAATGTCATAGAAAATATATATATATATATAGCATATGTGTTTAATTTAGTAAAATACCTTTCACTTCGTTATTCTACACAGAATCTATTTGTCCAAAAGAAATTTAAACTATACTTACTAAACGAGATACATGCCATAGTGGCACAGATGTTAGATGTAGCCTACTGTTATTTTGTTTGTTTGTTTGTGAATTTAGGACATACTCTAAATGAGAAAAACCTTGTCCGGGAGTGTAAAACTGGCCAAGCACCCAGTTGTGGCATTCCTAACCTCCATAGGCAAACCCACTACTATTATTTTGCTAAATGGTCATAGAATCATACTGCTATCAGATTTGGATTTTTATATGTTTAGCTTAATACAGATCTCATAATTCACCCTAGAGATTTATTTCCTTGTCCAGTTCACAGAAGTCACTATAGAAACTCACAACATCTCAAAGGAAAAAGAAATTCTGTGTGGTGGTCAGCCATTCATGTGAGTCATTTATACCACACTTCCGTTTCCTCAGAATTTAGAAACCATTGCAGAAGTGGACTAGAAATGTTTTAAGAATCGCGGTCAGGTAAACCAGTGTCTTCTGGGAAGTACAAGATGAGTGCATATAAACACTCACGGTAGCTGCGGTTGGCTGTTTAAGCCCTGCACAAGATCAAGCCAGTCAATATTCCAACACGGAATAAGGAAGGCTCACAAATTGTTGATGGCTCCTGAGGGCAAGGGCCTGTTTTCAGTCAGGGCATAGCTTTTGGTAGAACCACAATATTCCAGTAAACGGCACCACAAACAAAATTACATTGTGAAAGTTGAATAGGTAATAAATCAATAATAAAAAAAAACATTAAATTTGCAGGTGGTAGGGGATGGGTTAGGAAGGAATTAGGGGAAAATGTGATAAAAACACATTTTATGTATATAGTAATTCATCAAAAATCACCAAAAATATTACATAAAACTTGTAAATGACCATGACAACTTTAATACTTAGTGATTAAGAAGTACCTAAAGTCTATCTATATAACTAAGAATAAAAGCTGTGGTATCTATACCAGAATAAACTACTCAAAAGTAAAAGGGAAGCATATTTTAAAAAATTTTAAATTTATTCTTATATGTGTACTTTATTCACTTCATTTTCACTCCTCTTCTCAATATTTCTGTGTCCCCTACTTCCTCTTCCTCTCAAAATTCATAAATGGTTTCCTTTTTAAACAATTACATACTTTTAAGAAAACTTATACAAATAGATATATATCCAGCATGTTGAACCCATTCAGTACGACTTATACTTAATGTACTCTTTAGAGAAGAATGAAACTAACCAATCTAAAAAATATATTGAAAGATATTAGATGGAGCAGGTCTATGATTGTGCATGTTTTTACTGCCACCACTTGGGAGGCTGAGGCAGGTGGATCTCTGTTAGTTTGAGGACAGCCTGGTCTACAAGAACTAGCTCCAGGACAGACCCTAATGCTATTGAGAAACCCTGTCTCAAAAGCCCAAAGAAAACAAAACAAAATTAGATGAAACTGATTACTTGGTTAAAACATTTTACTTGAAAAGACTTGTAAAAAATGCAAGTAAATTCATATTGCAAGAAAGCAAATCAACTGCGTCTTGGTAATATAGAAAAGTAGGAAAGTCGGAAAGGAGAGCTAATGAAGAGAAATCACAGTTATCTTGGTTGTTTAGATAGTGTCATATGTATATGACATGTGCAAATGTGTGTGCACATAAGAAATATCAATTTTTGCATTCAAATAACAGTTTGTGTTAAAATATGCCATAGACCTTCTATTAAAAAAAACTAAAAGAGAAAAGCTGAGCAGTGGTATTGCATGCCTTTAATCTCAGCACTTAAGAGACAGAGAAATCTCTGGGTTTTAACCAGGCTGGTCTATAGAGAAGTTCCAGAACAGACAAGACTATACAGAGAAACCTGATCTCAAAATAAGCTCCTCCACAAAAGAGAAAAGGTAATATAAATGAATACAATCTAAGTATTGAGTGTACTTGTAAAAATGCAATATTCATAGACCTGTGCATGCGTGTGTACATGTGGGTGTATCTGTGAGTAGCAGCATTAATAATGTAACTGAATTTATGTATGGTGTCATTGAAGTTCTGTGTTTTACATGTCAGTTTTTTCTTGTGTAAACTGTTAACCTTGAGGGAGTTACATGTATAATAAAGTATCTTCCTGAAATAATGGGAGTAAACAGATAACCTACTTCATTTGAAAATCATAACTATATAGCGTATGTAGCATGGTGGTTTTAGATCTTAACAATTGCTGTGCATGTTAATATCTTATTTATATTTATAATTTATCATCACAACTAATTCCATCTCACAAAAATAATTTTCACAGTTTATATAATATCCTGCAGTTTCAAGTGCAATAACCTAGGTTTTTAATTCTGTGGGGTGTTTTTGTAAATAATTTCGAATAAGAAACTTTGAAAATCTTTTGTATATAGCAATATTTAATCGCTTATTACTTTTAAAATTAAAACAGAATCCCTGGGAGAATGTACTTTCTCTTCCAATTCTACTGCTATGTTCAAATAATCAACCTCTACCTCCTTTTTTGGTCTGAAATAATCTGTTTACCACAGAAGAGGAAGTGAAAAGATTAGTCATGTTAAAAAAGCCTTGTTTTCTGTTTAAGAAATCTCGTAGATTTCCAGTGGAACTGCAGTCTTAGCTGCCTTCCTTCTGATGAACCTTTAAGAACTGAAGTGTCCTGAGAATGGGGTGACTAAAGTAGCAGAGAAGAAATTGGTCGAGATCAACCATAAATGCTACATAAAATGTAAAAAATGGAAATCACTCAAAAAAGCCTAGAGATTCTGAAGCAATAAATGCCAATGTGCCTTAGACTCCAGAGAAGAAAGGAGGCAAAGGAAAATGAGCTGCACTGTTCTTATTCTGAAGGCATTTTTTAAATTGTGAGGTACACAGAAGAATTAGCTTGACTCTTATTAAATTTACTTTCATTTAATCCAATTTCAATTTAATAAATTATTTCTAATATGTGGCATTAGAGCAATTCCAGTTTTATCTAAATTATTAAAGGAAAAAAGCAAGTATGAACTGAGCCTGAAGAGAAATAAAAAAGGTTAATGTTGAAGGTAAAGGGTTTTTTTAATTAATTGGCAGAAAATCACGGTGACAATTTCATCCTGTTGCTCTCATAGAAAATGAACTATTACGTTTTTCTGGGTCTGAACAAAAACTAAAGATGTGGAGAATAATTAATTGGAAAAAGCATTAAACATCATGTTCCTTACTCAAGAGGAGGAGCAAAATGATAATTATTTTTTTCGGTAGACGAACCAGTAAGAAACATTTGAAAAACAATTAACTCCTGATCACTGGGTCAGAACAGAGTTTATTAAGAGTTTTCTTGTCAAATAACTCACAGTGCTTCAAACTGGCCTGAGACATTTCTGTAGAATGAGTGGGTACTTAAAAAATTATTTTAAAAATAAAATAATAGAGGAGTTTCATTTTGATTAAAATTGAACTTTATTAAACCTAACAAATGTTTTGACTAAAATCAGTTGGCTCTAAAGATGTTTTCCACTTATTTTGATATCTACTATGATAATCTAAATACATATTACTTTATCTAAATATACATATATCAAATGTGATAATGTACTATGCAACTATGAATTCTCCCAGGCATATTAATTTTATAATATAAGAGTAAATACAAGAAATAGCCATGTATCTATCAGTGCCCTAACATCTAATTTTCTTGCAGTTAGCTTTTGGTGGATAATATAATAATAAAAATGTTGCCAATATCAAGCATTTATCCTTATTTTTACATAACAAAAATGCACTGATAACTGTAAACACTAAAAGGCAGTTTAGTGATAAAGTGTTATACTGCAAAACTTGCCATTTAGATGGTAGATGAAGGAAAATGGGACTATTAGTGGGTGCTTTCTACAGGATTCAATTTAAAATGGCAGAGAAATTGAAGAGACATGAGAAATTCTGAAGAAAGCCAGAATAAATCAAATTTAAGCCTGCTCACAAAAACTATCTGCAGACAGAGAAGACCTTGATAACAGGAAAAGGGAAGCATTGCAAAATTCAGAAGGTCTTCAGTTTCAAAGATGATTAATCAGAACTTTTGATTACATATTTAATGACAAGTTTTTTTCATTCATATAACAAATTATTGCAGGGGTTCATAGGACAGGATAAAATGAGGGTTAGGGGAATCAGATGACAAGTTTCAATACATGTCTGCCATTTGCTAGAAACCTGACCTTGAAAAGCTACTTAATCTCCACACTACCACTGAAAAAGTAGTGTTGGAGATAATAGGGTCTGGATCTAAAAGTTGTTGTAGCGAATTTAAAGGAAGGTGCCTGAATACATTTGTTTTGGTTTTCTATCATTGTCTAAGAAATCACAATAATTTTAACAGCATAAAATATCACTGAATATCTTTTCAAAGCTTGTATAATAAAGTCAATGTAAAAATGATCTCTGCTGTCTTATTCATCTCCGAGGACACTGACATCACATCTTGGACAACTTTATGATCTCTGCTATAAGTTGTAGGGATGAATCCACATCCAAATTCATTCAGATTGGTAGCAGAATTCTGTTCCTTCTAGTTGTCTGGCAGGCTTCCTTACTACCAAATGAGGCTCTCTCTTGGCTACTTAGATGCTGTCCAACTTTGATAACTTTGATAACTTTTAATTTTATTAGTAAATTTTGTTCTTTCATGGACTTATACATGTTCACTATGGACTTTGTTACATTATTGCATCTCTCTCCCATTTTCTGCTCTTCATTCTACCTATAAATCTATTTCCCCTATTTGTTATCCATCATTTTGCTTTTGTCGCACAGTATTTACTTAGGGTCATTTGTGTGATCCCGAGTTTAGGTCCATCAGAACCATGAAACCGTTTGCAGTAGATCCCTTCCCCCTCCAAAGCTGTCTGTGAGGAGGATGACTGTGGACCCAGTGCTAATATCCATAGTGGCTATGAATTCATGATTGCCACAGCCATTTGATGTTCTGAAGACAGTATTTAACATTCCATTTTCCCATGTTCTAGGTCTCACTTTCTTTCCTGACCTCTTCTGCGGTTCTTCTTAAGCTTTAAAGGATAGTATAAACAGGACCGAATACACAACAGGCATTAATTCTCAGCATCTAATGGGTCTCTGTATTTACCTTTGTTTGCTACAAAGAGGTTTCCTGTTTAATATTGAGAATAGTCTTTGTCTAGGTCGTAGTAGATTTTAAAGGGTTGTCTAATTTTATATAATGATCCATTTTGTGTTCTCCACCCATGAACTCAGACCTCTCAGTCATAGCTTTTGGACCATATCTATAATATTGGGGGATGGATGCCTCCTTCAATGGAAAGCTGCATTTATTAAAACAAAGATGCTAAAATAAAATATACTCTAACTATGGTTTTCTATCCCCTGAATTCTATCAATTCCTCCTCACCTTTCCTCCCATCCATATACATCTTGTGTTTGTCAGAAATCAAAGTAAACATAGTAAAATTAAATAAAGCAAAAGAAAAAGTGAACCTATATGACTAGGAAAAAGAAAAAGAAAAAGACCAAAGAAAAAGCACATAAACACATATAGACACAGAGACACATCTATTTACACCCACAGGAATCCCATAAAAACAAAAGACTAAAAGTCATAATATAAAGTCAAAGGACCTATAAGGCTTAAAACAAAATCAAACCCTCAAAAAACATTATGAGACAAAGATCCTCCAGAGATGTCATTGTATTCATTTTCTGTTGGCCATTTACTTCTGGGCATGGAACCTGCCACTAATAGTTTGTTTCTCCAGTGAGACATTCATTTAGAAATCTGTTTTTTTCATCTGCTAGAGTGATTAATTGGAGACAGATTCTGAGTTAGGGATTGGAGCCTGTGACCCTTTCTTCTTTTAGCGCTAGGATGGCTAGGATGGCCATGCTGGCCTTGTCCTTGTTGCGACAGTCTCTATGAGTTCATATATCCTGCTGTCTTTAGAAGACCCTTTGTCCTTGATTCCTTCCATCCCTACTGAATCTAAGACTCTTTCACCTGTTTTGCAGGCTTCCCTGAGCCATGAGAGAAGGGAGTTGAAGGAGACATATTTTTTAGGGCTAAGTGTTCTAAGGTCTCTCACTGTCTGCACATTGTCAGACTATGGATCTTTGTATTTACTTCCCTGTGTCACAGGAGGAAGCTTCCCATTTGATGCGTAGGCAAGGCACCTACCTCCTAATATCAGAAGAATATCACAGGGACCATTTTATTGCTCTCTTCAAATAGAAGAACACTAGAATTTGGTTGTCTCCTAGATCCCTGGATTATTTCCTCTCAGGTTTGATTATCCAGTAATGCCAAGTATGGGTTACATCTCTTTGGGCCTTAAAACCAATCAGATAATGGCTGGTTACTCCCACAAGTTTTGTGCCACCACTGTACAAGTATATCTTTCAGACAGGATACTATTGTAGACTAAAAAGTTTGTAGTTGTGTTGCATGGAGGGGACCTGTTTGTTCCTCCCAGATGTCTGTCTAGCTTGGCACCAAAATTACCACATAGAAATTGTATTAAGTAAATCACTGCTTGGCCCATTAGCTCTAGCCTCTTACTGGCTAATTCTCACATCTTGATTAAACCTATTTTTATTAATCTGTATATCGCCACAGATTACTGGGAAAGATTTGGCATGTCTATCTCTGGAGGCTCCATGGCGTTTTTCTCTCTCTGACTCTGCCTACTTTCTCCCAGCATGCCATTTAGTTTTCCCACCTACCTAAGTTCTGCCCTATCAACAGGCCCAAAGCAGTTTCTTTATTAACCAATGAAAGCAACACAAAGACAAAAGGGCCTCCCACACCATAGTTGTGTTGGTGTATAACTTTCTCCTTTGGTAGTATGCAGAGTACCTTTTCTTTCCAAAAACACTAGTTAAGTAGAGTTAGGACTGTAAGTAGGCATCACCTCCAATTCACCATATTTATTGAGTTGTGTAAGTGCTATCTTAAGCAATAGGTCCCTGCTTTCATTTTGTGGATAGCATCCTATATACTTGGCAACAACCTGGTTATTTTGTGGTTCCCACAGAACCCATTTGACCAATAACTTAATTAGAGATGCAAAGTAGTCCCAGTATCAGAAGTTTCATCTGACAGCATGAGGTCTACTTGAGATCTGTCTCTTGTTTTTTTGGAGATGTCATTTAGACTGCCTTCATACATGAATACATTTTAGGATGCTTCTACTGTTGTAGGTTTCAGTAGTACAAAAGAAATATCCCTTAATTCTGGTTGTCTTTCTCTGTATATCCTTAATCACTCCCACTTTTCTCATCCCGGCATTAGATCATTCCATTCCTGCCTGTCCACACTCCATTCATAACTATCTGTTCTATTTCACTTTCCTAGGGAGAGCAAGCCCTTCCATCTGGACCTTACTCTATAGCTAAACTCTTTGTGTCTATGGTTTGTAGTTTCTTATCACTTACTTAACAGCTAACAACCACACATATGTGAATACATGTTGTATTTGACATTCTGGACCTAAATTACCACACTCTGGATGATTTTTTCTAGATCAATCCATTTGTTGGATGTCTTACTTTTTAATGCCTGAGTAATGATCCATTTTTTAAATATACTGCATTTTTTTTACCCATTCATCTACTGAGCAACATCTAGGTAATTTCCAAAATTGGCTTTTATGAATAGACCAGCAATGAAAATAATTGAACAAGTTTCTCTGTAGTAGGATGAATTTATTTTGTCTTATTTTTGCAATTACAATATAATTATGCCATTTTCCATTCTTTTCTTACTTCCACACCCTATTCCATACTCTTGCTTTCTCTTTTTCATTAATTCATTCATTTTGTGTTGCTAGCTAGCTAGCTAGCTAGCTAGATACCGGGGTTTATTTAATGTTACTTGCATGTATGTTAATCTAGGTGGGCAGTGGTGGCATACAACTTTAATCTCAGTACTTGGAAGGCAGAGGCAGGTGGATCTCTGTGAGCCTGGACTACAATAGCTAGTTCCAGGATAGGCTCTAAGACTTCAGGGAAACCTTGACTCAGAAAAAGAAAGAAAGAAAGAAAGAAAGAAAGAAAGAAAGAAAGAAAGAAAGAAAGAAAGAAAGAAAGAAAGAAAGAAAGAAAGAAAAAACCCAAACCACAAAAACAACAAATACAAAATAAATGAACAAACAAAATAAATTCAGTGTTGTGTCTATAAAATCAGTATCTTATGAGGCTGTCATGAGAGTCTTCTATCTCCCACTAAAGACCAAGGCAGTAGATTACAATATTTTGAAACCAAATAAATAAAAGTAACAAAACTAAAATGTCATTTCTATCATATTCTTGAGTGATTCCACACATAGTCTTAATAATTGGGTAATTTTTTCTCAAATATTTGTTATATATTTTGAAGGGAAGAAAGATTTTTCACTTCACATTATATTAATCACCACATATTGGACATATTTTGTAGTCAACAAATTCTCATGAAATAGTTTACTGGAATCTCTCACAATTGGAGAGGTCCCTAGATTGTTCCCTGAGCAGCAGAGGAGAGGGTGCCTGAACTGGCCTTGGTCCGTAAACATACTGATGAATATTTTGCATATCACCATAGAACCTTCATCTGGCGATGGATGGAGATAGAGATAGAGACACACATTGGAACACTGGACTTAACTCCCTAGGTCCAAATGAGAAGCAGATGGAGGGAGAACATGAGCAAGGAAGGCAGGATCAGAGGGAACCCTCATCCAACAAAGGATGGAGATAGGGACGGAGACCCACATTGGAGCACTGGACTGAGCCCCCAAGGTCCAAATGAGGATCAGAAGGAGGGAGAACATGAAAAAGGAAGTCAGGACCGCGAGGGGTGCGTTCACCCACTGATGCATGGGTACTGATCTAATGAGAGCTCACCAAGGCCAGCTGTACTGGGACTAAACGAGCATGTGATCAAACCGGATTCTCTGAATGTGGCTGACATGGGGACTGTCTGAGAAGCCATTGACAATGGCACTGGGTATTGTTTCGTCTGCATGTACTAGCTTTTTGGGATCCTAGTCTGTTTGGAAACTCACCTTCCTAGACCTGGAGGCGGGGGGGGGGGGGGGGGGGGGGGAGGGGGGAGGGCACTTTAACTTCCCACAGGGCAGGAAACCCTGACTGCTCTTAGGGATGGAGAGGGAGGAAGAGAGGGAGTGGGGGGAATGGGAGAGTATTGGGAGCAGGAGAAAAAGTGAAAATTTTTATCAATAAATAAATAAGTAAATTAAAAAAAATAATGTAATTCATTCTATAGTTTCACTTTCCCAATTTACATATATGTATATAGAGATAGATAGATAGATAGATAGATAGATAGATAGATAGATAGATAGATAGATAGATAGATAGATAGAAAACCTAGATAGATAGATAAATAGATAGATAGATAGATAGATAGATAGATGTATAGATAGCTAGATACCCTTTTAAATGCTGTATTCTTCTAGCCATTTGTATTTGATTTATATAAAACCCCAAATAATCTAAATATATTGACAATTTTCTTTCATTGTTTATCCTCATTAGAAATTTCAATTGTGAATATATTTCCTTCTCAACATATTTCTGATATATTCTTCTAAGGTTTCATTAGTATGAGAGCATAATCCTTATCAACTTACAATTAAAGTCATTATTAAGTTGTTTTAAATATTTCTCACTTATTCATCAGTTACATAATTTCAACTTTAAAGGATTTAAAAATATTTAGTGCTTTATTATGTTTTAGGAGCAGAATTTTTTGTGTTCATCATAAAGAAACTGTTAGGCTAAGAAGTTACTATTATCTCAGCATTCTGAAAACTGAAGTAAGATAATTACTGAAAGATAAAATAAAAACCACAAAACATATCAATACCCTAAAACTAATTAAATAATAACAATAAATAAAGAAAGATACTGTCAAATCTAAAAGAAGAAAAAGATGAACACAGGTCTGTCAATCTTAATGATTCACTATGCTAATTAGAACTATGTTTTAAGTGACATGTAATGTTTGCACACTGTCATGCTTTGAATAATGTATTGTTTGGTTCATAACTAGTTCTGGGTAGGACCCCAACCTTCAACTCTTAGAGTGATATTTTTCTGTTTGTGGTGAATAAATTGATGTTACTCTACTAATGCACCAAGCTCATGGAAACATTGGCACATTCGCATGAAATGGTTTGACCTTTAAACAAGACTGGATAAAAATTAGTCAATAGTTAGTTCAGGAAAAGTTCATGCATAACTAGACTCTTAGCAATAAATTCATCCCTTTACTTTTGCATAAATATCAAAAATGCTACAGAAAGTACCAGTAATATCAATACTTTATAATATTTTATAATATGTAAACTAAGAAGTTTTTAAAATGCCATAACAGGGAAAGTTCTTACTTTCGAAAATGTTAGAATCTCTGTGACAGCCAAGTACTGTGGAAATGAACCAGTACCTCAGGAACCCATTAAATAATTTAATCTCAGCTACATTTGTGGTGTTCACAGTCAAAAGAGAAGAGGTATTGTTAAGCAGGTTCACTGTGCATAGGTATAAAACCCAGGGGAGAATCTAAAACAATCAGTATTGCACACCACAGTAAATGTACTTGAATAGCAATCACAGAAGTTGATTGACAAAGCAATTCTACCAGTCACAGAGAGACAACAAGGGACATTATGCAACTAAGATTCATTATGAAATGGTAGATGAGGTCTCCTCTTTCACATGTCTTTCACGTTCTTATCACTACCAGAACCCCAAAGATAAGGGTCTCATACCTCAGGTAAACTTAACCTATAGGCTAATACACTGCAAGTTCATTTTTTTCCCCTAGAATTCTGGAAACATAATTCAGGTTACAATATTGTGTTTCTCTTTGTCTCATGACATTGAATTTCTAGCATATTCTGTCCTTATTCTGAGAATAAATAACAATTTAGAAAGAAGTTTAACCCTTGGATCACTTAAGAAATGTGAGAAATTTTGTTGCATAAACCAGTTTGAAGAGCCAATCATTCATTCTTGGATGAAGTTTGGTATGAGACTTATATGACCATTTCCCTCCTGAGAATTAAAGCTTCAAAGAAGATACAAACACCTGCTTCACCTATTCACAAATAACTACATTAAGTGACCCTTCAAAGATTTAGGAGGGCCATTCAGAATGCTATTATTGCACTAATAAACAAGACAATAAATAATATACCAGTTAAAAATTTTAGTTGTGACATCTAAAAGTATATTAAATACATAATATAAACAGTAATAATTTAAAGATAAACAAAGCAGGTGAGGGGAGATAAACTAAGAAATATATCACTTGGTAATTTGACATAATTATGACTTTACAGGAATATTTTTGATATAGCCAGTAGTAATGGAAAGAAAAGAGTAGTTGAAATTTTGCAATAGTGAGTCAGATGAATACTAGGCAGAATGATGTGTTAGTTGGGAAAGAAAAGGGACATACATATCACAATGGTATGTTCGAGGTATCCTGACTCACGTTTTAAGGATGGAACATAGGCATTTCAGTTCTGCACTGGGGGTATGTAAGTCCATATCTGGCTGGAGAGGCTTCTGCCATAATTCACATAAATAACCTCATTGATGCTCTATCCATTTGCTCCTATGATTTTTATTTTTCAGTGTTGAAGAGGTAGTGCTGGGATTAGGTGGGGTCTGTATGGACATTTATTAGCCATGAGTCCATGATAAATGGCTGAAGCATTCAGAGCTTATTTTACTCACCTGTGAAAAGATGGTAATAACCTGATCTATTGCGTGGTGCAATGGTGTTAATTGGGCACTTTGTCTTATATGATGCATTTCACAGGGTGTTAGGATCTCCAACACTCAGAAATATGTAATTTTTAATGAGTATAATAATGGGATTAATGATATGCCTTCTGTAATAGAATCCTCTGACATATGGATTCAGGTGTTCTTATGTCCATTCATACCTTCTTTTTTCTCCTTTCCTTCTCAAATTACAGAGAATAACTCGACAGGCTTTATTGACTTCAACACAATACATAAATCTTTCAGGTAGATAATTGTGTGTACAATTTTTTCTCTTTGGTGGTTATTTCTTTGCTTTAAAGTATCACCTATTTTCCTGGCATATAAATGGTTCACTAGTAGGAAAAGCGACTGCTTTCATAGTGTCATATCCACTACATAGATAGCTAAAAGCTTTTGATTTTGTTGTTTTTGCTCTCTCTGTCGCACTTTGACTCTGCCTTGAATACAGAAGCTCCTGCACGACTTTGATTCAGATCAATGATGTTACTATGAAAGTGAACTTCACAACACTGTTATGATTTTGCTTTATAAACTATCATCATATGTCTAATATGTCAATAATATATTATTTGTATTGAATGTATGTTTCTTTATATCATTATATTTACCTGCTATGATAATAATTGTGATCACATCTACCATTAATTTTTAATAAGATAACAACTTATAATCTTCACCTTTAGGTAAACTATTGAGTATCTTATTATTTTAGTGATAAATTAGCAAAAATTCAGATTATAACTATTATGTTATTTTTCAAAAACCTATTTTCATTCTTTGTGACATTTTATTTTAAGATTACATATAAACTAAATTCACATCTCTTTCCAGAAGAAATGAGATTTTGACTTAAACCACATGGGTATGAAAGTAAGGTCAAGTTGGAGCCAAATCGATATAAAAGATGCCAATCTATTACATGAAAGTAGTGCTTGATATTTTCTACCTGGGTAATGGAATTGGCTTCCCTTGCTGACTGAGAAATCTCTATCTACTTATAATAAAGCCTCTAATTTACTGATTTTACTTTGAAGATGAATTAGATGTAAAATACACATAATTGGATTGAAATGATTGAAACCTTTTGTCTCCTTCTGGGAAAGTAACAATCTTAAGCAAATAATACCTCTTCTTAAAATCAGTGAACGATTGACTAAAATACATTAATTTTATCTTAGTAATCTTAGGTATTTTGGTTATGAAGTAAAAAGATTTTAAAAACTCATCTTTGAAATACACATCAACAAATATTTTATTTTCCTTAACAACATTTTTGAGATATGCTGCGGTTTTCCATTATTAGGATGTTACCTTGCTCAAATAACTTTTCAGCATATTTTTACCACTATCAGAAGAGAAATACATTATATTAATAATCTGAAAGTCCATTTTGTGAGTAATTTCAATACTTTCATAAAATCTATAAACATTGGATATTTTTTACTAAATGGAAATGCATGGAAACAACAGGAAAGAGCAGTGAATTATAGTGAAATTTGTATTTGTATAGTATTTTATTTAAAATATATAAAGCTATAAAGAACAAAAACAATTTCTAGACAGTAAACCATATTCAGTAGAATACATCAAAGAATTGACTTCTTGTTATAGAGGTACTATAAGTGCATGTTTGATTGATTACTAACCAAACATGCTTAAATTATATTTGAACATACTTTTCAAATATGAAGAAGTTTTAATCTATGTATTAAAATGAAAGATTTCCAAGGTGAATGTTACATCATTCTCTTCAGCTCACAGTACACACCAAACTTGATACCCATGTTTAAAACTACAAATGATAATTTGCCAAGCCTAAGAGATTTCTAACAGGAAACAAATAAATTGCCAACACCAACCTCTGATATAGAAATAAAAACCTTTTTCATTGGTCTGTGGAAGATGAGTCAACTTTAAATTTTTTCCAAAGGCTACGAATTAATTTAACTTTTTTGCCTATTTAGTAGTTTTTATTTCTTCATTGTTTGCTTTTTTGTTAATAGTGGGACATCTCATATAGCAAGACAAGGGGAGAGAGAGAGAGAGAGAGAGAGAGAGAGAGAGAGAGAGAGAGAGAGAGAGAAAGCACACTATTTGTTTTATAAAAACTTACTCTCGAAGAAAGTTACTAGGATGCTAAAATAATCAATTCTTTTCCAAAGCAGAATTCCCAATAACATACTCATATGCCAACATTCCCACTTTGAAAACTGTACAATACATCTTCAATATCAGCACACTGAGTACCTGCATATAAAAATCTGTGGACATGTTCAAACCATGATAGAACCATAAAAACCAATTTATTTTCTGTATCCAGGGTTATACTCACTCTAGTAATCTAGAAGCAAATCCACAGCAACTTTTCAAATAAAAACAGAATTTCTGAAAAAAAAATGTGCCACACACCTACAAGATCATCAGTTCTACTTCTTCCTAGATAAATTTGAAAAGTTCTGTACATAAAGAAATCAATTTGCCACAATAACCACAGGTTATGCTGATGGATTGAAAATTCCTAAGAACAATTAGGAAATACTACTTGAACCACATTATGTTCTTACCAGGAACCCTCTCATATTTTCTTTTGTATTTAATATGTTGTTGTCACCCTTTGACTGCAAGAACTAAAGTTGGCATTTCTTGGTAGAAAAGAGTCAAAGTCTTTTCAATTTCAAATAGTTAGCTATCATCTATATAGAATGTTGCAGAACACTTTTTTTACTCATTATGAGCAGAGTCTCAAAGCTAGCAAAAGCACAGAGCATAAGGGATTTTAGAATGTTTACCCCAAACTGGAGGATGTATTTTACAGGGGCTCTTCACAGGATCAATGATTATTGTGGAAAATGTAACATGAAAAAATAGTATAGGGTAATGCATTGGATGACTGTAAGTAAAGAATGTTCTCTGAACACAAAGAATGGTAGTTACAAATATGAACTATCAACTGTTGGGACAGGGTATACAAGACCTCTGCAAGTCCAAGCAAAACCAAATCCTAGCATGTAGTTGTGGTTCACTCATGAACTTCTTCCTATCTACTGGTGTGGAGCTATTGACAATTGCTATTGCAAGAAAAAGGAGACAGTTTTTCTACGTGTATAGCTTCTGGTAAGTCTATCATGCTACAGTGGAAGAGCATGTATCCAATTGTATTTGGTCAACACAAACTAGCAGTAGCCTGTAATGCTTGTGTGTCTTTGGGACCACACAGACCAACAACTGCAAATAAATTACCCTTTCCTGGGACTAAGCTTTTTATTTGGTTGACCTTTGATGTCTACTAGAATATTGCTGTACTATTATAATATTATATATATATATATATATATCCATTTAAGTGTTTTATGTATGTATATAGTCATATTTCTTGAAGCTACCACAATATTTGGTTTCTATATGAGAATTTTGAGAAGTCCTTAGTTTTATGTACACCTTTGAGTACCTAACCCTCTCCTACCCCGGTCTCTCCTCTTCTAACCTAGCTTATACCTCCCTATTCGACAATTCACATTTAACCATATATACTAGTGCATTTTATCTTGCCTGCTTTGAAAGTTCCCTCCACATGGTCTTCAGTAATTTACTAACCTCTATAGGAATTTCAAACAAAACACACAAGTCCAAAGATTTAAAACTAATATCAACAAATGGGAGGAAATGTGATATTTATTTTATGGCCTGTGCTATTTCATTAAAAAAAATTGTATCCAGTTTTATCCATTTACCTGCTATTCTCACAATTTCATTTTGCTTAATTACTGAATAATTGACCATTGTTTAAATATTCCACATGCTCAATATTATCTTTCAGTTGATGGACATTTAGGCTATTTCTATTTCCTAGCTATTGAGAATTAAACAAGAATGGACATGGATGAATAATTTGATTTTATGTGCATGAGTTTTGCAATTTTTGTGCATGTGTACTACATGTGTATCTGACAAGAGAGGACATCAGATGCTCTGGAACTGAAGTTAAAGAAGTTGACAACTCCTATGAGGATTCTTGGAATCCAGCCCTGCTACTGAGTAACATCAAGTACTCCTTTCTATTGAAATATCTCTCCATCTGAGCATGTTGTATTTTTAAAAATTATTTTTAAGAATAAGATAAATACAGTGAAATATATTTTAATTACAACTACTTTAAAGAAAATAAGAACAAATTTTACTAATTAAAAATGAAACCAATAATAAAAAATGATATTAACTTCATTATTTAAGACTGAGGTACAAAGACCAGGTAAAATACCAAAATTATGGATAATTAATCTAGCCTTTAAACATTGGTTGGGGGATGTGCATTTATTATGAACACAGTAAATGGAAATTAATATGAAGTAGAATTAGAATTGAACTCCCAGATTAATAATCAGAACATATGATTAAATAGCAACTTGATAAAATCTGCAAAATATTGACTAAAAGTGAGAAGGATAATTAATAGTAAACACAGAAAATAGAAAATTACTGTTTTCTGCATATGTACTAAATACCAATTATTCATCAAATCTCTCATTAAATGCAAAATGGGTCAGAGGATAAAATTACAGCAAGAATGTGCTTCTGTGAGGGAAGTACCTATATATTTATGTATCTATTTGCTTGTCTTTACTTCTGTTTTGCTTTTTCCTAGTGTTCTTTTTTATTATTTACTTATTCATAAGAGTACTAGATTACACATTTCATGATGATATTGTCATCAATGTGTGCCCTTTTACTTATTCATGTACAACCCAGAACATCCTGCTTTTCCTCTTTGGCCATTCCAGAGCACTAAAGTTTTAAATCTTTCTCTTGCATGAGTTTTAAATATAAGATAAACTTTAACTGACAATGTCAAATTACATAAAAAAGAAATATAATAGTGTATTGTGAAGCAAAATCAGAAAAAGAGTAGTGAAATAACATTTTGACGAAATACTTAAATCATAAAATCAAAGAAATAAAATCAAGCAAATATACTAATTATATAACAAATAAACAATGGAATAAAACAAATTAGAACGGTTGGAGAAATGGTTCAGCAGATTTGAGCACTGACTTCTCTTCCAGAGGTAATGATTCCTATCACCCTCATTCAGACTCAAGGCCATCTGAAACTTATATGCAGAGGACCCGGTGTCCCCATGTGGCTTCCCTGGGCACCAGGCACACATGACACACACAGATATATATGCAGGTAAAACACTAATGGACATATACTATTTTGTAAAGAAATAAGTTGAAATGAAAACATACATTGTATATTTTATTGAAGGTTTTGTATAACTAAAATAAACTGCTCACAAGAGTTATAGCAGAAAGGAAGGTGCACATGACAAAACATGTGGTGATCTCACAAGATGTTAATCGAGCATTCTGGAGGGAGAGGCAAGCAGATCTCTGTGAGATCAAGGCCAGGCTGGTCTACAAAGAAAGTTCCAGGACTGCCAGAGCTGTCACACAGAGAAATCCTGTCTCCAAAACAAACAAATAAAGAAAAGTAGAAACAATAAATAAGCAAAAATGGTTTGTAATATAATACACATATTGACTATTTCGGGCAAATTGCAGTATAATAGAACAAAAATAGCATAAAATGTAAAAAGATAGTAAAATTAAACAGAAACTTAAAGGAGTGAGAGCAAAGTTTATTAAGAGTCATATAAAAGGTTAATATAATATTTTAAAATAGATCTTAGATAGAAATAACCTTTTCAAAATAGTTAATTCCTTTGCCCTCTCATGTTCACACTGTGAGATATTGCATACAACTCTATTTAAAATTCATCATTCTTTTGGAAAATTTCCTTTATCATATTAGGACTAATAAATATCAAGAGGAGATGTAGTTGAAATAAAAATGTGTTGAAGATGCATTCTCCAACAGGAGAAGCTGCAGTAGAGAGTGAGAGAAATATCATCAAAATATACTGTATATAAGCATGAAGATTTCAAAAGAATAAATAAGACATTAATAAATAAGAGCATACTCTATTGAGAAAGGGAAACTAGATGATCAGTTAACACCTGAAATGAAAGACAAAAGGCGTCCTAAATTATAGAGTAAGAAGTCACTATAGGTCAACTACAGACATTGTTCATGGCTTGTATATTGTAAAATCAACATGGCTTTTCTGTAATTAATTAGCTAACAACACATTCCTTGCCCACTATCCCACCCCCATAGTATGAAAAAGCTTTCCTTGGGGAGATACAACACAAACTTCTACTCACCCAAAATAAGGAGACCATAACAGACTAAAGTTTAGAAAACTAAAGTCCAATTTGATGAATCAGAGAATTTTTGTTAAGGTCGCTTACAGGAATGTGGGTGAGGGGTTACTTCCCGGTGCAGAAATGACTCGAACACAGCTGCATCACGTAAAGCCTACCCCAGCACATGTCACAGCTCAGGAAAGGCAGGAATGTGAAGCACACTGAACAGCCTACAGACAGGTCAACAGGTGCCTCCGTTGGTTTAAACTGCTTGGCAGTTGCCCTGGTTTCTTCTAGGTGCTGCTTCTAGGCAGGTGCTGTGGTTTCATAGTCTTTGCAGCTTGGCTTGGTGGAGAGTGACTTGCTTACTCTTGGGAAGAAAAGCCTAGAGAATGTGGTCAGTTTCTGGGATTTCCTAGATCTACTTTACATTGTTTCAGTCTTGGCGGAGAAGATAACACACCATGCCCTGACTTGCACCCATGCCTGCTGTCATGCTGTACCTTCAATGGGAAGACATTTTTTTTTTACATAGATACTGTACTTATGTAATAGAAGAGATAAATTTCCTTAAGTATTTTCCATAGATATCTTCAGAAAGTTTGTCTGTTGAAAAAGCCCAGTCAATATCCTCAGAAAATAATTAAGTGGTGCTAAATTGGAAATCCCAACCCAATCTTAGGAAATAGATGCAAGGAAAAAATGAAATTTCAAGAACTGTATACAGGCATCCGCAGGGAAGAGTGTATTACATTTAAGTAGAATATTATTTTTACATTTATGGAAACAATATGAACTCATAATGAGTTAGTGTAGTAAATTAAAAAATCAGTGGGTTGCTCATTTTTTGAGTTTTCTACTTTGCTTGGTCAGTTACCTAGTCTGAGAATCTTTGCTATTAATCAAATTTATGGAGACTTGGTTTCTGTGAGTTTTCTAGCAAAAGTTCATTTATATTATTGAATGGAGAGGACATTGAACTTCCGTTGTAATCCCTGATGTTTGTCCAGTTCTAAAGCTTTAAGTGATAGGGTGAAATTGTTCTGACTGTGCTTGGGTGTTTTTGTTGGAGTAATGAGAAAAGCCTTGCATGATGTCAAAATCAAGAAGCTTATTGCTGAATAAATATATCCTCAAAACCATGCTGAAGATAGAAATACCTTAGAAAGAAAGCACAAAGTCTAATGTTTTTTTACATGTACTATATTTTCTCTCCTGGATTTCAATTATACAGCCTGATTTTACGAATATGGTGTGGATATACCATTGAAAATGTTTACCAAGTACATACTTGAAAGTTCTATGGCACAAACAGATTTTCTTCTCATTGTCTGACTCTTAATCTTGTGAATTTCACTATTTGAAATCTTCATATGAATTTTTTAAAGATTTCATTATTAAAATTTTAAAAGATGAAATCTTGATATTTCCTGTATTTATTATTCCTTATTTTACTTGTTTTGCATGAGATATTTTAAAATTGTTTATGCTTTTTGAGCATGATTATAACCAAAGCATATTTCAGTTTATGGTACAATAGTAGCTTCAACCATGTACTCAAATATGGGTAGCACTTACTAAATTGTATTATCAAGATTACGGTATTTTAAGCTACAATAAAACATCAGATGATTCTTTTTTATATTTATAGTAAAATTAAACATGAGGGACAAATTTTCATAAACTTTGAAAATAACTAAAATTTTGATACACCTTCATACACACACACACACACACACACACACACACACAAGATTTTCATGGTCTTCTGTCATGTAAGTACTATAAAATTTTTTCCTTATAACTTTCAGTTCTCATTGCAAGATGTGGTAGTAAAAAGACTTTTTATTTAATTATATATAATATGTATTACAATATATTATAATTAATTAATATATTCCTTTGCAGTCAGTAATAGTATCTTTAATAAGATTACATTTTAAGTGTAATGAGCTATGATGTGCAATGTGATAATCAGTGGCCAACACAATTGAAATAAAAATTAAGTTTAAATATAGTAAATATCATAATTTTGTTTCCACTTAAAATATCCTTCAGTTGAGCCATAGTAGTATGGTATCTAAGAGAAGCATTGAAATTCAAGTTCTGACATCAGTAGCAATGTGATGAACATCAGGGTTTCATATTCAAATATAAGACTTATCTCATTGATATTTCAAATCAAATAAATAAATATGCAATTTTATATAGTTTTATACATTTCTTTTGGACAGCATTGTTAAACAGAATCATTACTTGATACTAGACATCAAAAGGATTAAAAACAAATGTTTTTCTCTCACATCAAACACCATAATTACAGTGTTCCCTTCCTCTCTTTCTCTCTCTTCTCCCCATCTCACCATCCATCCAGATCCTCTCCCTTAATGTCTCTCATTAGAAAATAAACAAGGCTTCTAAAGGATAATAATAAGTTATAACATAATAACATAAGATAAAACAAAAGCTTACACATTCACATTAGTCAAAACAATCGGAAGGAAAAAAGCCTATGGCCAGCCACACTCATCCATACATTTAGGAGTCCCATAAAAATAGTAATTGGAAGCCATAATATGTACTCTGAGGACATGTTGCAGACTCTTGTAGGCCATGTGCTTGCTGTCTCAGTCTTTGTGAGTTCATATGAACTTTGGTTAGGTTAATCAAGATGGCTTTAAATCTATTTTAAATAAAAGGATATTTTTAACTTTAAAAAGGCTAAAATATTTTTCTTCATGTAGTCCTTATTATAATAAAATCAGAATTATCATATGAAATGACCCAATTAAAAAAATTTGCTTCAAATATGTTGAAATATGGTAGATCTGGTGTGATAGCTAGGTTCTGTTAGAGACATATCTTCTTGATTCTTACTGAGTTTTGTTCTTACGATAGTATCTAGGGATTCAGGTGATTAAAGCTCTAGGTACTGATTTCTGAGTTTTTCCTGATTGGATGGGAGTTTTATTCCTTGGTTCCTCTACAAGGACTTTTGTTCACCCTTCCATTTTTTTTTCCCTGTACAGGGTTTCTCTGTATAGCAGCCCTAGTGGTACTGAAACTCACTCTGTAGACAAACTGACTTTGACCTCAAGAGAGATTAACCAGCCTCTGCCTCCTGAGAGTCTTGAATTATTTTGTCTTGTTTACTTTCATCTTTTAGAGAATGCCTGGCTTTTTGGGGAAGGAAACAGAGGGGGAGTGGATCTGGGAGCAAGGGGAAGTGGGCAAGAGCTAAGAGAAATGGAGGGATGAGGAAAAACTATAGTTGTGTCTTATTGTATGAGAGAAGAGAAAGAAAGATAAATAAAAAATATAGTCAAGAGGGAAAATACCTACATTATTAGGGAGAAAATATAAGAAAAAAAAGGCAAAAACCAAAGTGTACACTATGTGCTTATTTGTAGAATATATAACTTTTCTCTATGAAAATATTATGCAGCTAATAGACAAATTATAGTTCTATGATTTTGGAGATATCTGCTTTGGTTTTAATGTTTTTTCATTACATCCTTGTTTTACTTGTAATGACTACCAACTATTTGTAATTTCAAAACAGCTGTTGGGGAGAATTGTTTTATTGCTATGAAGCAACTTTAAAACCCTAATTAGAACAAATACAATCCACCTCTTATCATTTGTCCCATAAAACATTTTATAAATTAGTTTCCTCATCTCAGTTTCATGCTTTTGTTTTATGCGTGAACAAATTCTAGGCCTGGTTACATCTGCCCATAATGTCTGAGATACATGGAAGAAACGCCACTACCACTAAATCATTTAGGAATTGCTGAGTAAAGTTTAATGAGGGTGACTGACCAGGGTTTTAAAAATATAAATAAAAGTGTGGAGCATCCTTACTCAGTGGAGGACATAGAACATCTTAGCATTCTGAGAATCGAGTGTAATTTGATATGGATTGAACATGTGTGAAGCAAATTTCTGGGAACAGAACCTATGATGAGAGCATAGGACATTATCACCACCTTGCATTCCAGGAAATACACCTAGTATACTGTAAGACAGTATTCAACAGTATCTTGTGTGAATACTGAAGTAAATCTTGGAAACGTTTCTTTTTGTTTGGTTTTGAAATCCAATAATTCCAGTTGTGAACACACACATACAAATACTCTTTTATGACATTTTCTCTTTAGCTTCATTGAATTACTGATGTGGTCATATATATTTTTAGTTTCAAAGCCCAATAATCATCTACTGTGGGACAATGGTCTTTTACTGTATGAAGATTTCTCACTTGTATTAGTTTAATAAAATGCTGATTGGCCAGCAGCCAGGCAGGAATTATAGATGGGGTGACAAGAATAGGAAATCTGGAAAGAGGAAAGGCTGAGTCTACAGTAATCACAAAGACTCAGAGGAAGCAAGATGAGAATGTCTCACTGATAAAAAGTATCAAGCCATGTGGCTAACACAGACAAGAATTATGGGTTAATTTAAGATGTAAGAGTTAATAAGAAGCCTGAACTAATAGCCAAATCACTTTATAATTAATGCAGACCTATGTATGTTTCTTTAGGACTGAATGGTTGCAGGACCAGGGAGGGTGGAAACCTCTGTCAACAATCATACAAATTTCTTTTTTCACAGTAACTTTTAACAAGTATATTGCTCTAAACTTCTGAAAATAGTCATGGATATGAACTTAATTTTACAAAAATGTAAGGTAAATGATTTTCGAAAAATGTATTAATGGAATATCACAAAGTCTTGCTTCATTAATAATGGCTCAAAATTATATCTAATCACAATTTCTTGAGTGTTTTTACTGTTGTTATTAATGGATATTAATTAAGCTATAATTTGGTTTTCTAAGTACTAATCTTTTGATGAAAATACCATTAACAGTAGCTAATGATGAGTCAATATGTGAAGTGAACCATTGCATCGCTTATTAAAAATAATCTGTACGGAGTTAAACAAACTGATGGAAATATATAATAAGCAATTCACATCATAAATTGCTAAGTACAAGTTTTCAAATACGTATACTCTTGAGATTTGGGGTACATGTTGAATTACTTAACAAAACTATGAACATATTTATTATCTTTTCAAAAATATTTAAATAATTTAAAAACCATTTATTTTAACAGTATTGCTGCTTTATTACCTGAAGGACCAATACTTAATCCTTTGTACTGTTCAGAAAGTTTGATGTTATAATTATCAAATAGCAATTAATAAAAATGTTTTAAAGGCTCTTTTGATTCTTTATGTCCAGCTCTTTTGGAACTGAGTTTCCTTCTGTGTTAATACTGGATGGACACCTGAAAATTTCAAGCTCCAATATTACATGAATAAAGACACCAAATATTGGAAGGTGAGTTTAACAGCTCCAGTCACTGGTGCTTCAAACAACACATTATGGGGTTGCAGAATTGCCACCTCTATAAGTCACAGTGTCAATGCCAACATTGATAAAAGGACACTGTGGGTAGCAGTGTAATATTTTTCAAATACTTCTGAAATACAAAGAAATAATTTTGATAACCTTATTTGTAATTTAGGTGCATGATAAACTGAGCTATTCTAGTTTGTGGTCATGGTTCTCAATATTAAAAATAAATATCAATATAAAACAACACTTTTGCATTTTAATAGTGCCAGTTTAGATACACAAACACAAACCAAAGTTCTAGAACTGACTGATATTTTGAAAATTTTTTTTTTTTTTTTTTTTTTAGTAAATTTTATTAAATTATAAAAGTTTCCATTTCCGCCCCCCCTCCCAACACCCTCCCACTCCCCCCACTCCCCCCCCTCCTTCCCCTCCGTCCCCCAGGGCAGTCAGGGTTTCCTGCCCTGTGGGAAGCTCCAGCTCCCTCCCCCTCCCTCCAGGTCCAGGAAGGCGAGCATCCAAACAGACAGGATCCCCAAAATCCAGCATATGCAGAGGAAGCAGGTCCCAGTGTCATAGTCAATGGCTTTTCAGAAAGACCCCGGGCCAGCCACAGTCAGAGAATCCGGCCAAATTCCGAGAATCTGGCTAGATCACGTCCTCGTTCAGTCCCAGTCCGGCTGGCCCTGGTAAACTCTCATCAGATCCATTCCCTTGTATCAGTGGGTGATAGCATCCCTCGCAGTACTGATTTCGTTTTTCATGTTCCTCCTCCTTCCGCTCCCCCTCCGGACCTCGGGGGGGCTCAATCCGGTGCTCCAATGTGGGCCTCCGACTGCATAGCCGTCCTTCGCCTGAGGAAGGATCTATGGTGATAAGCAAAATATACATCAGTATGGTCATGGGCCATGGCCGATTCAGGCACCCTCTCTTCTGTCCAGAGAGCAATCAGGGGGATTTCTCCTTGGACCTGGGATCCCATATATAATCAAGTCTCCTGTAAACCCTAAAATGGCTCCCTTAGTTGAAATATATTGTTCCCTGATCCCATATTCATCCTACCTCCCTCCCCCCCCCATCCCCGGCCACCAAGCTTTCCCCGTTCCTCCCCTACTCCCTTCTCTCTAGTCCTCTCCCCTTCCATCGACCCTCCCACCCCCCCATGCACCCGAGGTTACCTGGGACTCATGTATATTTCCTACCTCCTGGTGGATAGCTAAATAATCTTCATCAGGTTCATCTTCTTATTTAGCTTCTCTAGGATCACGAATAATAGGCTCAAAGACCTTTAATTATGGTTAGAATCCACTTATGAGTGAATACATACCATGTTCCTCTTTTTGGGTCTGGCTTACCTCACTCAGTAAAGCGTTTTCTATTTCCATCCATTTGCATGCAAAATTCAAGATGTCATTGTTTTTTACTGCCGAGTAAAACTCTAATGTATATATGTTCCACACCTTTTTTAACCATTCTTCTATTGAGGGGCACCTAGGTTGTTTCCATGATCTGGCTATTACAAATAGTGCAGCTATGAACATAGTTGAACAAATGCTTTTGTAGTATGTTAGGGAATCTTTAGGGTATATTCCCAAGAGTGGTATTGCTGGGTCCTGAGGGAGGTTGACTCCCAGTTTCCTGAGAAACCGCCACACTGATTTCCACAGTGGCTGCACGAGTTTGCATTCCCACCAACAATGGATGAGTGTTCCCCTCACCCCACATCCTCTCCAGCATAGGCTATCGTTGGTGTTTTTGACTTTAGCTATTCTGACAGGTGTAAGATGGTATCTCAAAGTGGTTTTGATTTGCATTTCCCTGATCGCTAGGGAGGTTGAGCATGACCTTAAGTGTCTTCTGGCCATTCGAAGTTCATCTGTTGTGAATTCTCTGTTAAGTTCAGTACCCCATTTTTTAATTGGGTTAATTAGAGTTTTAGTGCCTAGTTTCTTGAGTTCTTTGTATATTTTGGAGATCAGACCTTTGTCTGATGAGGGGTTGGTGAAGATCTTCTCCCAGTCAGAAGGCAGCCTTTTTGTCCTACTGACAGTGTCCTTTGCTTTACAGAAGCTTCCCAGTTTCAGTAGATCCCATTTATTCATTGTTTCTCTTATTGTCTGTGCTGCTGGGGTCCTACTTAGGAAGAGGCCTCCTGTGCCTAAATCTTGTAGACTACTTCCCACTTTCTCTTCTATCAGGTTCAAAGTAGACGGATTAATGTTGATGTCTTTAATCCATTTGGACTTGACTTTTGTGCATGGTGATAGATATGGATCTACTTTCATTTTTTTACAGGTTGACATCCAGTTATGCCAGCACCATTTGTTAAAGATGCTTTCCTTCTTCCATTGTATACCTTTAGCTCCCTTGTCGAAAATTAGGTGTTCATAAGTTTGTGGGTTAATATCTGGGTCTTCTATTCGATTCCATAAGTCGACTTATTTTGAAAATTTTATCTGTGAAATATTTTTGCAATATTGATGAACTAATCTTTTATATTTAAGTATCATGTGTACTAGTTTTATAACTTTCATCATATTTTTGTATTCTAAATTCTCATTGACAAAGAGTCCATTTGAGCTGTTACAGGAGGCTCTCGAAAATTTTCTACTGACTGTAAATGAAACCAAGCACTACCTATTTATTCAAAATTGTTTATTTTAATTAATAAACACTTATAGAGGCCTTCTAATGGCTCCAGTCTCATCTAAATGTGTTAGTAACAGCAGCTTGATTTTGTATCATACTTCTTTTATTTTTCAGGAGTGAAAAATAAGAAATCTGTAAGTATACTAAATAATTTCAGCTTTATGAAGTGGAAATATCTTCTGCACATGTGACAACAGTTCCATTACAGGCCATAAGTGTGATGTGTTCAATCAGCATTAGGAAAAGTATAACAATGTCATTTTAATGACTTTGTTCTGAAGTAGAATATTGTAGATTATTGTTTCTTAAAAGAAGCAGCACAATCTATTTTTATTTGAAATCTATTTTAATTGACATTGAAATATTTATAAAATTATTTAAAATGGTAGTCTTAGCTGCCTCTTTCTAATGTGAACACGTGTTATGGTTCTTCAACCGTCCCACATGTAAGTTTAACATTAGCTGTTAGATACACGAGAAAACTTCCCTGGGAGCTTACCAGCTTCCACTAAGGAAATGAGGGCTTCATCATGAAAGTTTGAAGAATAAAACTGCAAAGTTATGTTGCTTAAATAGATTAATGAGCATTTGAAATTATTTAGTGAAGGTTTTCATTAAGATTAATATAGATACCAAAATCAAATCTACTAAAACTAGAATTTTACTTCTTTCTAATTTATGAAACTCTCTAAGTGCTTACATACAAGTTTCATATGTTCTCTTCTCTTATAGTATATTATCTTTGTTCTTGTTCTAAATAAATATATTTCTTGTTTCTAAAGTGATAATTGAATCATTTATTTTCACTTAGTCTCTATTCTAGGGAAATTGTCTACATAAACATTTTGCTGTACTGCATTTATTTGCTCATTTACATTATTTGGGTTGTTATTTGTTTAAAATGACTTACTTTAGCTTTTACTTGCTGAATATTTACATAAACATCACCATATAAGTATGTGTTTGTTCATGTTATTTTGTTTACAAAATATTTTTAATGAAAGTGTTGTAAAAGGGAAAATTTTCAAATGAATTATACAACAAAGAGTAAAACTGTCTTTCGATAAACTTCTTTAAGTAATTAATATATACTTGTTGACAATGAAAAGTGGGCATAATAGAGTTTGCTCAGTGTAATCCAAGTTATAATGTTTATTTCTGTTTTTGCTGGTGGTGGTTTTATTTTTTTGGTGTTGGAGTTCACACCAAGGGCCTGACACAATGCAGGCAAGTGATAAGCAGCTGAGTTACACTGCTATCCTGACTACTTTCACTTTTTAAAATTTTGCAGAGCTGGCTGAGGAGATGGGTCCATGGGCAAGAATGCCTGCTGCACAAGAATGGTGACCTGAGTTGGTACATACACCTCAGTTACATGGTGGAAATCAAATGTGGCCTATAATTCCTGACATTCCACCACTCTGAGATTTGGGAGAAGACAGAAAAAAGCATCATGGGCTTGGCAGCTGGTCATCAGCCTACACAAAACACCATGAGTTCCATGTTCAGTGAATGAGTCTCCTTCAAAACAGCGAGGTATACCATGACAGAGAAGATCACTATACACAAACATACTTACACACACCCACAAACTTACATGCACACACATGCACACACATACACATGCACACAATTCTCAAAAGACAGAATGCATCTGTTTCTCTGAAGACAAATACAATTCAGCCAGAATTCTACACACAATAGCCTGAGATCTACTTTTGATGGAAGGATAAATTTTGCTTGGAAGATGAAATTGTAATGGTTTGTTCTGTCCCTTTGAAAGACAAGCCTCACCCACTCTCTCCCCTATCCAGTCCACTGAGGCAAGCAAATCTTTCTTCCTCATGCAGCCTACAATCTCTCTCTCTTTCCTGTCTCACTGCCTAAGAGTTAGCTTCTGCTCTTCTCTTCTCCCCCTCTGTTTATCTTTCTGTCTCTCTCTGCCCCTTACTCTCCTTGCCCCCTTCTCCCTCCCTCTCTGCTTTACTCTTCCCTTCCATAACCCACTAAATAAATACCCACTTTCTCTACATGGTGTGCCTACCTATCTCTGTCTCTCCCACGAGTTCCTTAAAGGACTGGTTTACCCGCCAAGGCATCTCTCCCATCTGCTGCCACACCTTGGGGAATGGCACCATTTTATTTTTACCATTATAGAAATACGAATAAAATTTAATCACCTTATAAATGTTGAAAACTAATTCACTAAATCGACATAATATAAAGCTGCCTTTCAACCATATATCTCTATACACACAGTTTAACACAACTCTCAGTCCTCATTGGAGAAACTGATCTCTACACTGGATGATGGTTAACCAAATGAATCACAACTGGTGAAAATATAGAACACGGATATGTGGAGGTCTCAGACATACATTTATATTTCATGCTTTCCCCCCAAACTATGGAGACATCAAAGAAGAGATTTAGAAAGAGTGTGAAGACCAAGATATCAGGAAGTAATGGTGTCTTCTGGGCATGACAGGACCTTTCAATCCTGAACTAGCAACAGTCATACCAGTCAATGTTCCAGCTTGAGAGGAGGTAGGGAGGGGTTATGGTAGCAGAGGATGACCTACATTTAATTGGGTAGCTTTTTGACAGCTTGTGGTTTCTTGGGGAGGGCAATGTTTTTTTTTCCTTTATGAATGTCGTTCCTGGTAGATTAGCCACAATTCAGTTACTAGCACCACGTGCATGCACATGTGTAACATATTAAACAGAAAAAGAGTGTTCTTCAATGTCAAGAAGAAAAAGAAAAGGAGAACTGGAAGTTTGGGGAAGAGAGGGGAACTGTAGAAGTAGAACGAAGAGGAGAGGGAGGAAAACAAAAGGTATGTCAGGATTGATAGCATCAACTGTTCTTACAACCTGAGTTCAGTTCCTAACATCCAACTCAGGCATCTTACAAACATCTGTAACTCCAGCTTCGTGTGAGCTCATATCTTTTCTGGCTTTGGGGGGGCACCTATACATACCTGACACACGTGCACATGAGCACACACACGTGTGTGCACACACACAAACACACAAATAAATAAGAAATAAAAATAAATCATTTTTGAGAAGAACAGAGAAAAGAGAATTTTAATTTGAGAAGATCGTGTGTCTGGGGGCAGGGCAGGAGAAGAGGAGAGAAGTCTGAATATTTATATGATCAAATGCATTGTATACTTGTAGAAATTCCCAAAGGACATACAAAAGATACATTTGAAAGTTAAATTGAAAATTTAAATGTGAACACATTGATAGTTTAAGTAGCAGACTTGTGTATTTAACTGCCAGTCTCCACATCAAAAGCACTTATATGGTACCTAGATAAAAAGAAACACAATGCCATTGAATTTCTTGATTCAATGATCACACTTGAAACTTACAAATACTTATTTGCATCAGTTTGTCTTTGTTTTTCTACCAAAAATGACTGTTCTACACATTTTCTTTTATAAATAATTACAGACTAATGAAGGGTTACATCAGACAGGCTGGCAGGTTTTTTCCTGTGCATCAAAAGATCTGAAATCCAACACCTTTGAAATTCTACATCTCCTTCTAGCCTGATAGTTCTTTTGCATCTTTGTCTTTAGTACTCTCCCTATTTAGCTCCACCAAGTAAATGATTATGGAATTATAACTGTCCTTCCCTTTCAAAACATATTTTCTTCATGCCTTAAAATACTCTTTTATTTTATTTTACTAGAAATTCAGCCAACATACAAAGATATAGTCATGTATAGCAAACAATTTTTTGGAACTTGATGAAGAACAAATTATTGAAATTCTGTGTTTTACCTTAAAGAGTTATGATTTACTTAAACTTAATTTAAATACTTTTCTATGGAAAACCACTTGAAATTGGATAATTTATCAAAGGGGATAATACCTGCAAAAGATTTATTCTCTTTCTCTTAGAAGCCCTTAATTACTATACTTAAATTTTTCAGTTATGATTTTACTAAGACTTATAGGATTTAACAAAATATATAATAAATGGAATATTGTGCACCATGCAAACAATTTGTTCAAAAAGTATATGCTTTTCATAATAAGACATTGCAAAATATGTTAAAAAATCACTGGAATAGTCACAAACGCTAAGTGCTTATACTTATATAAGTCCTAATTTTACCCTTATTTTCTTCCTTTTCATTTTTGATGGCATAGGAAATTATAATTAAATTAGTAAGGCCACACTGATAAAACTGTCAGCATGCTGCAACATTACTAAAACCCCCATAATGAACCTTAAAGATGACAAGCCTGCCAAGCACAGAAGCTCTAGGTCACCCTAGATCATAATTTCACTGTGACCGCTCACCATGCATGATTTTAAATATCCAAGGAAAAATGACAAAATAAAAGATTTTATGGGCATTGGGTAACAAAAAGACCCAAAAAGGAGGAAGAAAATTGGCAGAAAAGCACAATTAGAACAAAATACAGTTTTTCTAGGATTATATTTTTATTTGGGTTTATACCCCAAATATGGTCACAATAAAGAATTCAGACTAATATGGTTGCAATGTTGAATATTGTATAAATATTATGATGATAAAGATATTCAAAAACAAACCCATCTTTAATATAATGAATTTATTACAAAACAAGTTCTCTATCTTCTAAAACTGGAGAGGACAGACAGTAATCGTTCATGAATTCAAGAACAAATTTTTTTTTACCACATAGCAACAAATTAATTTAAGCAATAACCAAGGTGGTGAAACAACAGTGTCAAATGAGGTTTATCCATTTGATTGGAATAAGAATATTGCATGATCAATTAAACTATTTCATCCAATTGACAAAAAAAGGATCAGAATACACAATCCATTCAATCAGTAAAGAAATTCCGTATTTGTCTCTTTTCAGATAAAAATTTTGAATAAAGCAGGAGTAGAAGATAACTACATTTACTTCCCGAAAGACATCTACCAAAGTTCTACAGCTAAAAGCTTGTAGAACACTTTCCCTTAGAGCACGTGTGCCTCCTCCCATCTTTTAGTTAATGATTTATCAATAGTAATGCAAAGAAGAAAAATAACCAGAATACTCCAAAAAGACTGTGGAGATACTGAAAATGTTAAATTTCTGCACTAATTTTTTACAACATAGAAAGTAAGCTTAATTTATTTTTGACATATTGTCTCATGCATTTTATTAAATTTCCTTTTCAAAATGTTTATATGAAATATATAGTTATAAGTTATTTTTCTTACCAATTTAGTATAGTAAACATTTGACGAATTATCATGCAAATGCTGTGTATTGACTCAGTTGATAGAAGGAATGCCTAAAATAAACACAGTCCTGACTTGGATCTTCAAGATCTCGTATACACGACATGATGATGCACCCCTGTTACCCAAACACTTGAGAAGGGGAAATAGGGTGATCAGAATTTTAAGTTAATTCACAGATGCAGTAGCTAAGCTCAAGTCCAAGTTATTGTTGCTATAAAAATTAAATAAGCTCTCTTTAAACTTAGATGATAAATATTGATTAACTTGAACAAAAAGAATCAGACAATATTACTTCATGGCATTTTCACTGTTTCACACAGTTCGTAGGTAAATATGAATTATTTTTTGAGAGATAGAATGTTTACATAATTGTGATTTTTGGCAGTATATATCATTTCACATGGTTACATTTATTAATTAAGCATTTCAGCACAGCATATGAAAATTATTTAGACATACATGCAGTATATAATCTGGAAATTGAAATTTCCAGCTTGATATTGGGATACTTTGCAGCAGTTATGTTTGTAAATAAAGTTAAGAAGTATGTGTAAAAGTTCAGTACCTGTTCACAGTGTAACATGATCCTCTAAAGTTTCTTTAATTACTTTGTGGATTGCTTCTGTATTTTATTCCGATGCTGATGTAAATATGTTGGCTGTCTGAGTCACATATTTTTATTTTATTTTATACATTTTTATATTTAGTTATTTAATTTTTAAAACAATCTTATGAATTTTTCATACCAATCCCAGTTCTCTCTTTCCTTTTCTTGCTCCCCTACCTTCCACCCACCCCATCCCCCATCCATTCTTCAGAGAAAGTGAGGCTTCCCATGCAGAGTCAACAAAGTCTGGCTCATCCTCCTGCATATAGGATGTATAAGGTATCCCTCAAAGAGAATGGGCTCCAGGAAGCCAGTTCAAGCACTAGAGATTAATTCTGGTCCCACTGGCAGTGACCCCACAGACTGCCCCAGCCATGCAGCAGTCACCACATTCAGAAGGCCTATTTTGGGCCTATTCAGTTTGTTGAACTGTCAGTTCAGAATCAGTGAGATCCCACTAGCTCATTTCAGCTGTTTTTGTGGGATCCCCATCATGGTCTTGACCCCTTTGTTCCTCCCTCCCATTGACTGCAATCTGGGAATTCAGCCCAGTGCTAGCTGTGGATCTTTTTATCCAGCTGTTCATTTTGAGAGAGAAGGCTATGTATGTCCTGTGTGGGATTGTTGACAGAGGTTTCTGTCCTACCTGATCCTGCAGCCGTTCAGTCCCAAAGAAACTCACAGAAGTCTACATTAATTATAAACTGGTTGGCTTATTAGCTCAGGCTTCTTATTAACTCTTACATCCTACATTAACCCAGAGTTCTTGTTTTTGTCAGCCATGTAACTTGGTACCTTTTATCAGCAAGGCATTATCATCTTGATACCTCTGCTTCTGGGTGACGATTGCAGACTGAGCCTTTCCTCTTCCCAGCATTCTCCTATTCTAGTCACCCCGCCAATACATCTTGCTTGGTTTCCCCACCTATACTTCCTGCCTGGCTACTGGCCAATCAGCATTTTATGTACAGTTGACATAGTTATACAGGCTACAAGACCATTGTCTCACAGTATGGGAAGGTTCTCTCTTTTTCTTTCTCTCTCTCTCTCTCTCTCTCTCTCTCTCTCTCTCTCTCTCTCTCTCATTTCTTCTTTTTATTTATTTATTTTTTCTGTCATGTAATACATCTGACAACAGCCTCCCCTTTGTACACTCCTCCAGTTCTCCTCCCCTCATTTCCCTTTCCCCCAGATTCCCTGTTTCTGTTTTCTTTCAGGAAAAGAAAAGCAGACCTATTTCAATATTATGTTTAGGTTTTTAAAAATGATTTTACCCTTTTCATGTTAAATTGTTTAAAATCAAAATTTGAGGAAGCATTTCAAATTTAAAAAGTATGAGGTGTTTCTATTTTTTTATATGAAGTCTGAGAAACTCCAGTTTTTTCTAAGACTGAGGAGAGATGAATTTCTCTTTCGTGGTAAACATTAAACCATTCGTTTGGTAGCTCACTTTAAAACCCTGACTTTTAATATCTGAAAAATCCACTGTGATGCAGCTTTCACCCTAAGTTGGTTTCAGAACTGTAGAATGATGACTTTATGGAGGAAATGTCTGCAAACACTGCAGTCTCAGGAGAGCTGCAGAGCTCCATCTGCTTTAAGACTGTCAACCTCGCTTAATGCAGTTCATAAAATTCCTAGAACAGAAGATTCCTTTTAAAAATTAACTTCCATGAATGTATTGATTTGGAAAATGTAATTCTAAAGATCTGATCATAAGAAAATTAAATTGAAGCAATTCAGGAAATAGTCTACAGTGCATGTTTTATTTTCCTATAATTTGTTTTCGATACAAAGGCATTGTGTTTGAATAGAGAGACTCTGGACTCATACTAATCTGATTGCAATGCTTTTGAGGAATGGGAATTGTATAGTAGCAACTATTGAAGATTTATGTAATAATATTCAGTCACATCTATGCCATATGTGGCACGAAGAAAGATTCACTCTTGAGAATTTTCCTAGACTGAATGAAATTAATGAGGTGTTTTTCATGCTTATGTGATAGCTAACATTTGCTGTCTTTGGAAGAATGAAGATTCCCTCTTGTTTGAAAGAGGTAAACTGGCTTACTCTACAAAATTTGATTTTATTGTCTCTGCTTGGAATGGTAGCAACCTTATTGTATGGGTTATCTATCCATACATTCATATTGAAGTAAAACAAAACTCTGTAAATCTGCACATATAATGTTGATTTTGATACTATTAATGTTTGTGACAAGTCTTTAGATTTTAAAAAGAGTTGCTGCTATAAGGAAGTTATTTACATTTGCATAGATCATATGATTTATTTTCTGGAATGATTTCAGAGAAAATTTAGTATGCAGTTTTAAACCTGAGAAAATAATGTCAGAAGAATATATGTGATGTTTTTAAAATCATAAAGCAACTTAATATACATAGTTTAATGATTAGATGTTATGAATTCAAATTTTATCAAAAACTTTCAACAATGTAATGTTATTTCCCAACATATTGACTTAAGAGGCTCTTGGAACAACTACAAAATGTAAGTCATATTGAAGAGAACAATTTTGTAATCAGTTTCAATATCAATCAGGATAAAGGAAGCTATTAATTTGAAAGAGAATCTAGCTGGACGTCAAATTATTTTATTTATGTATGTATGTTCTTATTTACTAAGAATTTATTTAGTTTGTGTGTTTGTGTAATACATGTATGTGTTTACTGTGTGCATAGGTACATAAGTGTATATGTGTTCTTGCATATATCTGGCATATACCTTCCTAGAGATCAATGATTTTCTTCTATTGCTCTCTATAACTTTTTTCTGATATAGGTATTGAGAAACAGAAAGGGTATAGATATGATAAGTTTAGATAGATAGGAAATGTTAGGTGACCGAACCCAATGCTCACTGACCGGCTTACCTGGCTAATCAATAAGTTCTGAGAATTGCCCTGACTCCAACTGCCTTTCTCTGTCTTGCGCATAAAATAGAGGCACATGACTTTGTCACTGGCATTGTAGTTTTGATTTTTGTTTTATTTGTTTTTTTTATTTTCACACCCCCTTTCAGTGATCAAATTCTGAACTAAGTCATCTCTCCTACCCATATTTTTATGGATAAAAATAACTCAAACTACCAACTTTACACTTCAAAGTGGTGAATAAGCAATTAGTCACAGCTTCTACAAAACTGACTGGTAGAAAAAAATGAAATTTTAGTTTTATGTTTGAAGAAAACTATCAGTTTTATAAACAAATACAGCATGTAGGAAGTGAAATCTAAAGACAATTTGCATCATAGTATGTTATGAGAAAATACACTATTTATTGCCATATGACTTACAGCTTTCTAGAATAAACATTTGACATCAATTATAGTGACCCTCATTTCAAACATCAAATGTGATTCACACACTAATAAGGATCATCCAAGTTCTTAACTTAGATTAGGTATTAATAAACCAGGGTTTCAGTAACCTCCAGAGTTAATTTATAATATATTTATGTTGTAAGCTGGCAAATGTTTTGAAGTTTCATATATTATTATAGGCCTTTATGTCTGTCTTATTGCATGTTTATTTTTTATCTTTTTATTCCCTAATATTCCACTCACAGTGTATCATTTGATGGATTTTTTTCAATTTTCCAAGTTGAACATACATGCTAGTACACTTATATAACCTTTTTAGTCACTTAGATGTAATTTTTTGCCTCTTTATACCATCCTTGCCTCCTCAGACTTTTAGCTTGTGCCTTTGGTATAAAACTTGTATTATACCAAATATATATAGACATCATTGTTGCACAATATTTTATCTGTAAATCTTTCCCTAATGTAATATGATTACATAAGTTAAATGCTGCATATTTTGGTGTGTTCTTTTGTCTACTTGTCAATAAATGAAAAATAGCACTTTACCTTTATAAGAACAGTAAAATGCACCAGGCGGTGGTGGCACATGCCTTTAATCCCAGCACTCAGGAAAAAGAGGCAGGTGGATCTCTGTGAGTTCGAGGCCAGCCTAGTCTACAAGAGCTAGTTCCAGGACAAGCTCCAAAGCTACAGGGAAACCTTGTCTCAAAAAACAAAACAACAACAGCAAAAAAGAACAGTTAAATCATGAAAATAAGGCTCAATCATTAAATCCACTTGTTCTTATAGAGGATCTGAATTCTGTTCCAAAGACCAACACTGTGCCTTGCCATCATCTGTAGCTCCAGATGCAGGATAGATACTACAATATTAACAGAACAAATATATTCATTTGCAATACAAAAAGAAAATGTGACATGGAATAATAAATATTCAAATGAGGGGGATGAATAAATCAATTGCTTTATTATAGTATTTTGTGTTTAGATAAAAATAAAATTTTAAAATAAGTTATACTGACATTATACTAAAAGTATTAATTATTATGATATTGTTTTGTAAACACATTTTGTCCTTCAAAGTACAATATGGGTGAAAACTTCAAGAGAAATTAATCACAGAACAAAGCTCTACAGGAGGTATACTAACAATAAGCAAGTAATCAAAGAATATGACAAGTAAATCACTTAGCTATAAATGAAGATTGTAATACATGTTAATAAAGGAAAGAACCTTCAATTAAAATAGAAGAGAAGAATGAAAATGTCAGCAGCATGATATCCATCAGTTATTACCTATGAGCAAGAATTATATCATTGAATTAAACATCATGGACTGCATATATTTATAAAATAGACACCTATATGCTGATTTTTGTTTTTGTATGAGTATATATACCTGATTAGAATATCTCATATATAAATCCAAAATTCTAGGTCTATGGAAAAATACAGACTACAGTAACAAATAAAATGAGACCATAGACTCCTGCTTTATACTAGATATAGATAATCCAGAGAGAAAATGAAGAAGCAAGTGTTAAAATGTACTCCCAATTATCAAAGACTATACCTGAGACACCCTCAAGCCTGTACAATGCTAATAACTTGAGGCTTAGCCTATATGCATTGTACGTATCTTTTATGACACTGCCATGCTCTATCTATGCACTTATAGACAACTGGATTTGATTTTTATGGCTAGATGAAAGAGTATAAACTGAGTCGACTTGGTCTTCCTGTGATAAGTCACTTACATTCCTATTCCTATATCAAATTTACATCTGGGCAACAGATTTTCTATACTTATTGAAATGTTCCTCTAACTTAATTGATACATAAAATTGCAAATGTCTCTTATCCCCCACAGATTTTGATTTAATATGCAGTCTACAGAAACTCTTGAAAAATCCATTATTGAAAACATACCATTGGATGAAACTTTCTGCAATGATGGCAATTGCCTATCTCTGTGCTGCTCACTAGTGGACACTAGCCACTGTCATCTAGAAGGGACTCTATCCGAGAATGAGGGTTTTAAGTTAAAGTATGCTTAAAGTTAGATGACCATTTGGGATTAGGGTTTCCATATTGGGCAATATGGATTTAAATTTAGTTATTCAAAGGTGGAGCAACATAGCAGCATCTGGAAGATTGTAAGAAATTCAAATTTTCACTGTACCAGGAGATCTGTCCATCCAGAGGGGTAAGTGTGTGCCTGACTTGTTGACCGATGCCCCAGAAAGGGAGTATAGGCATCTTCCAATCTCCTAAACTTTCTGGCCATTCATTAGGGATTTTTCTCCATGACTACTGCCTTTCTCTTCTTATCCCATCCCAGCTTACCCCCAAGCACCTCTTTCCATTTACAGGGTCAAAGGATCTCCCAATTCAGCCTGCTTCAGGGCTGAGGGTCTGGGAACAATGTTGTGAGTGTAACTGTTTCAGGAGATTCATTGTCCATTCGGCCTGAACTCAGCAAGCCTGTCCTTTTGCCAATGAGGTCCCTGGCCAGCAAATAACCAGAAGTTCAGCAAATAGCCTTTACCAGAAGTTCCATCTGGAGGGGTAAGTGAGTGCCCGACCAGCTAGTGGGACACCCAGAGAATGGAGCACCGGAACCCCTACAACCCCCTAAACTTTCTGGCCTTTCAGCAGGGCTTCTCCCTGGTACTGCCTTTCTCTACTTATCCCATCCCAGCTTGCCCCACAGCACTTTTCTCCATCTGTGGGGTCCTTAGATCCACCAACACAGCCTACTTCAGGGTAGAGAAGATCTGAGAGACAACTCAAGTGTAGAGGGGTCCTAAGACAGGGCAGACCAAGAAAAACCCAGAAGTACACAGGTAGGGAACAGCAAACATCGGACCAAGTTGTTAAGACTCTCCTAACAGCATTTGAAGGTAGAGATGGGCAGGTGTCAATGCAAGAATTCCTCCAACAACCTGAAAAAGCAACATGACAACAAGAGAATCCAGCGAACATAAAACAGGAAGATCTGAATACCCTAATCCAGAAGAAGTAGAAGAAATAGACTTAAACGTGACATTATAAAAGTGTTAGAGACCAGTAAACAGGATGTTAAAAACTCCTTTGAAGAAATGAATGAGAAGACTAACAAAGTTAAAAGAAATGAATAAATCTCCCAAAGATATTCAAGAAAACCAAGAAAAAGCAATCAAACTGGTAAAGGAAACAGTTCAAGACTTGAAAAATGAAATGGAAGCAATGAAGAAAACACAAACCAAGAGATGGCAGGATATGGGAAATCTGGATAAACGAACAGAAACTGCAGAGACAAGAATAAGCAACAGAATAGAAGAGATTGAAAACAGAATATCAGGTGCTGAAGATACTATAGAGGAAATAAATACACTGATCAAAGAAAACAGAAAATCCAACAAATTCTAATACATAACATCCAGGAAATCTGGGACAACATGAAAAGACCAAACCTAAGAGTAATAGGGGTAAAAGAAGGAGAATTGCAGCTCAAAGGCCCAGAAAATATGTTCCACAAAATTAGAGAAGAAAACTTTCCCAACCTAAAGAAGAATATTCCTATGATGGTACAAGAAGCATACAGAACACCAAACAGACTGGCTCAAAAAAATTCCCTTGCAATATAATAATCAAAACACAAAGCATACAGAATAAAGAAAGAATATTAAGAGCTGCAAAGGGAAAAGTTCAAGTAACATATAAAGAGAAACCTATCAGAATTACATGTGACTTCTCAAAGAAAGCCATGAAAGCTAAAAAGTCTTAGGTGTGCTGCAGAAACTAAGAGACCATAGATGCAAGCCCAGACTACTATCTTTCTTCCACCATCAATGGAGAAAACAAGATATTTCAGGATAAAAACAAATTTAAACAATACATAGCCACAAACCCAGCCTTAGAGAAAGTAATGGAAGAAAAATCACAACCCAAAGAACCCAACAACACCCATAATAAAATAGATATCTGACAACCTTCCACCAACACAACTCAAAGAAGGGAGAAACACAAACTCTACCACCAAAAAAAATGTAACCGGAGTTAACAACCACTGGTCATTAATATCACTGAATATCAATGGACTCAATTCACCTATACAAAGGTACAGGTTAAGAGAGTGGATGAGAAAATAGGATACAACATTCTTCTATTTACAAGAAACACACCTCAACCACAAAGACAGATATTTACTCAGAGAAAAGGTTAGGGAAAGGTTTTTCAATCAAATGGTCCTAAGAAACAAGCGGGTGTGGCTATACAAATATCTAGCAAAATTGACTTCAAACTAAAATCAATCAGAAGAGACAGAGATGGACACTTTATACTCATGACAGGAACAATTCATCAGGATGAAGTCTTAATCCTGGATATCTATGCCCCTAATATAAAAGCACACACATATGTAAAAGAAACAATACTTGAATTCAAAGCACACATCAAACCCTGCACACTAATAGTAGAAGACTTCAATACTCCTCTCTCACCAATGGACAGGTCAACCAGACAGAAACCTAACAGAGAAATAAGAGAAATGATGGAAGTAATGAATTAAATGGACTTAACAGACATCTATAGAACATTCCACCCAAACAGAAAAGAATATACCTTCTTCTCAGCATCTCCTGGAACCTTCTCGAAAATTGATCACATACTTGGTAACAAAGCAAACTTCCACAGATACAAAAAAGAAATTAGTAACCACCTGTGTCTTATTGCATCACCATGAAATAAAGTTATAATTTAACAATGATTCTACCACCAGAAAACCTACAAACTCATGGAAACTGAACATACCCAAGAGATGCCCAATCATACTACAAAAGCATTTGTTCAATTATGTTCATAGCAGCATTATTTGTAATAGTCAGAACCTGGAAACAACCCAGTTGCCTCTAAATGGAAGAATGGATAAAGAAAGTGTGGAATATATATACATTAGAGTACTGCTCAGTGGAAAAAAAAATGACATCTTGAATTTTGCATGCAAATGAATGGAAATATCTCACTTTCCTGAGTGAGATAATCCATACCCAAAAAGATGAATATGGTATGTACTCACTCATTACTGGACTCTAGCCATAAACAAAGGACATTAAGCCTGTAGTTCACAAGCTTAGAGAAGCCAAACAACAAGGTGAACCCAAAGATAAACATATATAGATCCTCCTGGAAATTGAAAGTGAACAAGATCATCGGACAAAAGTTGGGAGCATGGGGGTGGGGGTAGGGGTGGGGGTGGGAGTGAGAGAAGATAAAAGGGGTAGATAGAAGGGAGAAGGGAAAGACTAGGGAGAGATTGGGGGAGTGGGTGGTTGGAGATGGAGGAAGGGCGTATATAGGAGCAGGGAAGAAGATACCTACATTAAGGGAGCCATTTTAGGGTTGGCAATAGACTTGGCTCTAGAGAGGATCCCAGGTGTCCACAGGGATGTCCCCAGCTAGGTCCTTGGGCAGCAGAGCAAAAGGTGCCTGAACTGGTCATGCCCCACTATCATACTGATGATTTTCTAGAATATCACCATGGAATCTTTATCCAGTAACAGGTGGAGATAGAGACAGAGACCCTCATCAGAGCAACGAACTGAGCTCCCAAGGTCCAGTTGAAGAGCAGAAGGAGGGAGAAGACAATCAAGGAAGTCAGGACAGCCAGGTCCTCCCACTGAGGCAGTGTGCCTGTTCTGAAGGGAGCTCACCAAGTTCAGCTGTACCTGAACTGAACAAGCATGTGATTAAAACTGACTCTCTGAATGTGGGTTGACTGGGAAGCCATTGAAAAAGGCTCTGGGACTTTTTTCCACTGCATGTACTAACTTTTTGGGACACTACTCTATTTGGATGGACAGCTTTCTAGACCTGGATGTAGTGGGGAGGGCCTTGGACTTCCCACAGAGCAGGGTTCTCTGTCCTCTCTTAAGGTGAAAGGGGGAGAGAGGAGAGTGATTGGGGGAGAGGAAGGAGTATGGGAGGATGGGAGAAAGTATAAATTTTTGAATGAAAAAATTAAAAAAATATATTGTAAATGAAAAAAATGAACCAAAGGATAAAATTTAAAGAAGAGTGTCTAAATCTAAGTCAAAATAAAGGTAGCAGACATGAATGTCAAAAACCTAAAAAAAAAAAGAAAAAGAAATTCAAATGTTCAAGGTTTCTCTTGCAGCCAGCAAATCAGCAATCATTTTAATCAGATTCCCATCTGATCTACGTACCATAAATTTCCTATTCATTTTCTAAAAAGAAATTTCCTCCAAATGAACTGGATCTAGATACCTATTGAATCTTTTATCTAGATAACTACAGTTTCAAATTGCTATCAGTTCATTGATATTTCCAGAAAGATCAGAATAAAATATGAAACATTACATTTTTTAAAGAAAATCTATTATAGTAATCATATATTTGGTGTGGACGTCCTTCTGTCTGTGTGTTGCTCTTATTGATGAATGAATAAAGAACTCCTTTACGCCTATGCCAGGGAAGAAACGAACTAGATGAGAAAAGATAGGCTATATGCTGGGAGAAAGAAGACCAGAGTCAGAGAGATCATGTAACCTCACTGGAGAAAGACACCAGAACTTTAGCAGATAAGCCACAGTCATGTGACCATACACAGATGAACAGAAATAGGTTAAATTAATATGTAAGAGTTAGCCAATAAGAAACTAGAGCTAATGGACAAAGCAGTAATTTAATTAATACAGTTTTTGTGTGATTATTTTGGGACCTAAAAAGCCAAGAACTAACAAGTGACTCTCTTCTCCTACATATATATCTAATGAAATCATAAAATATGTTCCATCAATTTTTTTCAAAGTTGAAATAATAACTTTTCTCACAATAATGTAATAAGACTAAAAACCTATGACAGAGAAAAACTTAAAACAATACTAACACTTGAACTGGCTTTTGGGAATCTATTCTTCACAATGGGTTGTCTCACCTAGCCTTAATACAAATGAAGGAGCTTAGTTCTACCTCAGTTTGATATGCCATGCTTTGTTGACACCAATGGGAGGCCTGCCCATGGGTGAACAGAAACATATGAGGAATGGATGGGGGCTATGGGAAGTGGGCTGGGGACACAGGTACAGGAAGCAAGGAGGGAGGGAAACTGGGGTAAGGTTGTAAAATAATAAATGAATAAAAAAATAAATGAATATAATAATAAATGAATAATAAAAATATAGTAATAAAAATATAATAATAAAAAACAAGTAAATGAAAATTGTAAAATGTGTTTCTGGACAGGTCCACCTGGTTGATCCCCTGTATTCTGGGCAAGCACATACCAGGATGATGAAGAGGCATGTGGTATAGAAATTAAAGAGAAGTGGAGTGGTTCTTGCACCTTGGTGAGAACCAGAACTGAAGACCCAAAGGTTTTGAAGCACAGACTAATATGGGTGGCTGTTGCAAAGGGACCAGGCCTGCTTTTCGTCCCGCCATGCTCTAGCTAGCTTAGCCTCGGAAATAATAACACAGAATCTGTATTCATTTAAACCCTGCCTGGCCCATTAGTTCTAACCTCTTATTGGCTAGCTCTTACATATTGATTCAACCCATTTCTAATAATCTGTATGTTACCATGAGGTCGTGGCTTACCAGCATGAGTCTAGCCAGCGTCCATCTTGGGAAGGAGAATCATGGTGTCTGCCTGACTCTGCTTTCTTTCTCCCAGCATTCTGTTCTACTCCGCCTATCTGAATTCTGCCCTATTAAAAAACCAAGGCAATTTCTTTATTAACCAATGAAAGTAACACATAAACAGAAGGTCCACCTACTCCAGGTGGCTCATACTGTAACTAGGGGCCAAGTGATGTCTGTGTTTGTACTGCAGCAGAGGGTCTGGATCTGTGATCCAACAGCAGCTGGGGTGTGTGACAATGTTTGTTTCCCATGCTACCATCAAAAGTAGTCAGGTTGTGTGGTGTCTTGGCTGCCATCTGAGGTCATCCTACTGTCCAAGGACCATTCTGCTGCTGGGGCCTTATTAATCTGAGTGGCCTAAGTTACCTCCTTGGGTCTGGTAAGACTAGACCCAAGCTATGGCCCAGAGTCATGTCTGGGTTTATGATCTTACCTTATCAAGGACTCTTTATTGGTCCTTGTTACCAATTGTTACCAAGGATCATGAAGAGAGCTGACCCTGAAGGCTTGGAGACATGAGATATGATCCTGCCCCTTCAGGACACTGCAATGGGAGAGCTGTCCTTGACCCTTGTCTGAGGGCAATGGTCCCAGTGAAGTTTCAGAATAACTCAGCTACCACCCAGCTCCACATCCAAGGCTTTGAGTTGTCCCACTCCAACATCTATTACCTGCCTCTGTGTTAGAAGACATTGGTCATGCAGAACCATAACAGCAGGATCTCTATTACTCAGGAGAACAGCAGGATATCTGAGAGAAGTTTCAGTAATGGTCCAGCATTGATGTTGTAGCAGAAGCCAGATGCCTTGAACCTGACCAACAATCCGTTGCAATGAACATTTGCAATTAGAGCTATTGGGCAAAGGTCTAAACTGCATGGCACATGGCCACTCCCAAGGCCACTACAACCACAAATGAATGTGTGATGGAGAGGCAAGAAAAATGAAGGAGTGTTTTTTGTTTGTTTGTTTGTTTTATATTTTACTTTTATATATGGGGGCTACAGGTGTGGAAAGCAGGCATGGAAGGACTGGAAAATGAGTAGGATTTGGGGTATATGATGCAAAATTCCCCATAAAACAATTAAAAACTATGGAAAGAAAAAATGCATTCCTGAACCATTAATGGATTGGTGAATAAAGCCAATCATATTCAAACTGGTTTCAGTAGCATTGTATATAATATCTTAAAACAGCAAATGGATCAAATGCCTTTCAGCATGCAAATAGGACAATGTTATGTTGATTTACCTATATTTCATTCGCACATTACACTAAAAAGACATTGTCTTTTGACTATGTGTCATTCCTTATCCACACAGCTTATATTTTGTGATAGTACTTGCTGATATCACAGAATAGGAATACACAAAATAATGCTCAGTAAGATCATAAAGCTCAATGTATGTAATTTGAAAGGGTTTTAAGTGAGTAAGTAAACGTGTCTAAATATTGTCTAAATGTTTTATATACCACATACATAAACATACACACATATACACATGCAGCTATGAATACATATTTAAATTGGTAACTGGAAATTATGCTTTTCCAAGATTTCAAATGCTGCTTAGTTTAAGCATTTTAAAATATTTCTAGCCTAAATTTTTAATTAAAGTTGTCTATAAAAAGATCAATATATTTCTACTGCTTAGAATTCGATATGTGTAAGTGTAGACACTAAGATCAATATACCACATCCTTAAGGGTAAAACAGCTAATAGTAAGTAAAAGAAATCCATTCACCCAGTAAACATTCTATCAAAAGGACGACAGGAATTGTCACTAAGACCGATAATGTAGCAACAAGGATTCAAATACGGAGCTAAAAGACTTTCCCTTGATTCCTTTGGTTGATAATGATGCAAATACCACAGCAATTTTATTTGTGATACCCAGGTAAACCTGAAACATATACACAATTTGTCATTTTTTTTCTGGAAATGCTTACACACTTGAATAAAATGGTAAACAATATGATTATTGCAAACACTAATCAATTTTATTTCAAGTCTCTCATGGTACAGATTTTTAATATGCAACAGCATGTATCATTCAACAGCCTCCTTATTTTGTTGGATAATCAAATCAAGATAATCTGTGGCTCCTGAATAGCTGGGTACAGAACAAATGCATGATATACAATACAGCGTGGTGGGAATGAATGTTCTACAGAGATATAAAAAAGACTGTATTAAATATGTATTAGGTAACATTTATATTTGAAAAAGTTTAAATTGTGCTGTTGTCTATGCTGTGATAAATTGTACATTTAAGCAAAAATTTAATTTTACTTTTCTTCGGTTTTCCCATTAATAAAATGAGGAACGTGAGTGATTTTTAAAATAATTACAAGTAATAAATGTTCAGTGTTTAAACTCTAAATGACACAAAGGCAGGAATAATTTATTTCCTCTGTATGTGTTTAGTACAGTTTTATTTTTCATGTATAAACTGATAGACATCTAAGTGATTTTACTAGGAATTGAGTAAAGCAGCAAAGAACATGGGTCTGCAAACACCTGTATAGGAAAAAAATAAGATTATGAAAACTGCAAGTAAAAGGACAAAGTTGGGAAATGTATTCTTAGTGAACTTACTGGCCCCAGGAACACAAATGATGACTGTTATTTTTATTTTCAAATTTTGATTTCCCATTTGATGTTTTAGAATTCTTTGTTTAACTTGGAGTACCTGTAGGGGTCAAGGAGCTAGAAAGAGGCCACTAGAGAAATGTTTTAAGGAAAGGGAGGATAATAGGGCACAAGTTATAAAAGTAAAGGTGGTACCTACTCTGTTAGGAAATTATGTATGGGCAGAAGGATAGGAGAGACCAGGTATTGGAAGAGTTAACTAAAAATAATGAGGTCTTAAATTAATTTAGAAACAGAATTGCTTTTAAAAGATTTTGAGGAGACATACACTGCATTGGAGGTTTAGGTTTGTCCCACAAGGCAGAAGTTTTCAAACAAAAATCCCATCACCTAGTGTGACATACTTTATGATGAGTTATGGTCAGGTGGACCCTGGAACAGCACAAGCTTTTGTTATTGTTCTTAGTTTCATACTAAAACTAGATGATATGACCTGTTCCTAAAGACACCATAGTTCAGGAGGTCTTAGGTCCTAGGTCCTAGGTCCTAGTATGGTACCTTTTACTTCTATTAAGTACAGTTTTGCTATGTGGACACGATGTCAAACTACCTTCTAAACATTTATATTTATACCTATCCATCAGAACAACTAGCAACTTCGACCAGAGAAGCTTCTGCTTGAAGTGTACATAGGTTAATGAGGTGACTGTCAGGGGGAATACAATACTTGGAACAAATGCCTTGACTGCCCAACGCTAAATAGGATATCTGCATCTCCTTGTCCAAAGAAAATGGTGGAAGAGGGAACAGAAAGAATCTAAGAGCTGGACGAGGGGAAAGAGGTTTCTGAAACACTGTCTACAACTACACCCGTGATCTCACAGCAGTTGTGGCTCTGAGATTGCACAAGACTTGACCTATCAGCACTGTGTCCTGGAGCATGTTGTGGGATGGAGGCTGGGGAGTGGGAGGGTGGTACTCATAAAGCCGCACCCATCCCTGAGTAGGCAGGTAATGGTTACTAGAAAGGAGTCATCATATTCCTCATTATAAATGACTAATACGTTGTCATGCTAAAGTAAATAACTCTCCACATATGCTCATGCAGACAGTACCAAGTGCAATGAGACGCAAATAATAAAAATTATTTGAACAGAGCAGGAACTTTTTTCAAAGTAGTTTGATGAAAAAGTGGTAAGAGAAGAGGTTTTTTTTTTCAATTTCTCACAAATACCCTAGGAAAGGAATTTGCTTTTCCTTTTTTATTTTACAGTCAGAGCTCAGTTTTCCCTCTCTCCTCTCTTTAACTCCCCCCAAGCACCCCTCTGCCTCATGCCTCATCCATTCCTACCTGTTATCTTGTTTCTGTTCTGCAAAGGTGACCTTCCAAGGGTAGCTAGTGCCTTGCCTGGTACTTAGACTAGACAACATGAGGACTGGGTTCCAAAAGCCACCAAAACAGTGAGAGAGAAAACTTCTGCTCCCATTCTTAGAAGTCTCACACGATGTCCAAGTTATTCAAGTGTCATATATGCAGACAACTTAAGTCAGCCCAATGAAGGGTCCCGTCCCTGGTGGTTGTTTCAGACTCTGTGAGTTTCTATGAGCCTTGGGTAGTTGTTTAGGTGGGTTTTCTTATGATATCCTTGACCCATCTGGCTTGTACAATCCTTCCCCCATCTCTTCAACAGAATTCCTTCAGCTCAGCCTGATGTTTGACCGTGAGTTTCTGCATCTGCATCCCGGCTGCTAAATGAAGCCTCTTTGATGACTATTAGGCTAGGCACCACTCCATGAGTACAGAAGAATATCTTTAGGAATCATTACACTGACTGTCTTTATTTCCCCCCAGTCATATTTGGCTCTATTTTAGGTATCTGGGTCATCCAGTCTCTGGATCTTGGGGCTCCAGGAAGTGTCAGAAGTGCTGTTCATTCTTGAGACATGGGGCTCAGACAAGACCAGTCATTCGTTGTTCATTCCTACAACTTGAAATAAACAACAGGAAAGGGGGCATTTCAGGGCCAGATACAAATCTGATACAAGGGAAACTCCCTGGAATTTACAAAGATAACCCCAACTAAGACTCCAGGCAAAAGGGAATGATACATAACATGATACATAACTTCAACTGGCCAACACCTGTAAAGAGAGAAGACAATGAATGGAGGGATTGGGATACAAACCAAGCCATGTAACATTCCAACTTGTTGGTTTGGTCTATGGATGTGCTGGTGCAAGGGTGATAAGGGGATGACATTTTATAATAATCACGAGTACAGAGAAAGGAAAGGGTTTTTTTTTTGCAGTAGATCAAAGAAAATGTCTACAAAAATGTAACTTTCAGCTGGTTCTGGTGTTGCCTCACAGTTGCTTCAGACTTTAACTAACGAAGGAAATATAAACGGGTGAATAGTGGAGTGATGCATACCTTCCCTCCTACTTTTATTCAGCATGTTAATGAAACAAAAGGGAATATCATTTTTTGCAGTGAATCCACAGAAAAGTCTTAATAAGTCTTAGGTTGGAACAATTGCTATACATAATTACTTCCTTAAAAAAGGGACACACTTACCAATTGCTTGACCTAATAAGTAAATTTTCAAGGCACATAAGGTAGAAAGTACTTACTACCATGCATTTGTATGCACCAAACCAAATATTTTAAAAAATGGATAAATAATGCAATTCATTTTCTATCATCATATATAAAATACTTTAGAATAAAATTTCCAGTTTGAGACTTGCTTCACAGAAAAAAAAATATTTTTCGTGCTATATTTGGTCAATAGCTCATTGCTGAAAACTAGAAACTGTAACCAAAAAATTAAAAGAGGCAGGAAAATATGCAAATATATTTCAAAAAAGTGTAAGATTAAGATTTTAATTTTCTACAAATTATCAAGTAACTTTAATACAATAGCAATCATAATCAAAAAGGTTTATTGCATATTTGCTTATAAAGGCAAATAGGTTTCCTAATCAAAAACGGTCTTTTGTTTATTTGGTTATATAGGTTATTATAAAATGAATATGTCTCTCAAAGCACCAGGTGCAGACATACCAACTGAGGAGGGAGATCACCAGAGTTTGTGAATGGGCTTATTTTCAGATGTTCTATTGTTCTGTAAGTAAAGACCCCCAAGATCCAAACGAGTAGCAAAAGGAGGAAGAAAATGACGAAGGACTGCGAGGGATACTATCACCCACTGATACAAGGGGTCGGATCTAATGAGAGTTTACCAAGGCCAGATGGACCGTGACTGAACGAGCATGTGATCCAACCAGATTCTCTGAATGTGGCCGGATTTTCTGAATGTGGCTGGCCTGCAGTCTTTCCGAGAAGCCATTGACAATGACACTTGGACTGGTTTCCTCTGCATATACTGGATTTTTGGGATCCAGTCTGTTTGGATGCTCACCTTCCTGGACCTGGAGTGAGGGGGGAGGAACTTGGACTTCCCACAGGGCAGGAGACCCTGACTTCCCTTGGGGACAAAGAGGGAGGAGGAGAGGGAGGGGGGGGGAGTGGGAGGGCGTTGGGAGGAGGGGCGTAAATGGAAACTTTTTATAATTTAATAAAATTACTAAAAAAAAAAAGACTATTATAGAAATGGCAAGAAAATTATGAAGGGGAGATATTTTATCAATTTTTAACAATATTATTGTAACTCACAGTGAAAAGTTACCTTCTCAGAACTACTGTGGAACAGTTGTATATCCAAATTTAGAAGAAAAAAAACACATGCTAAAGAATTACTACTCAACATTTAAAAAAAAAACATGATCATTGCATAACCCTAAAAATGTAAAAATTCTGAAAGACAGAGGAGAAATTTGCTAACATATATTGAAAAAGATGTGTTGAAATATTGCTTCAAATACGCAAATTTAAATGTAAGCTTCAGATATAAAAAGAAAAATTGAATCCAGCCAAATTCGGAGAGTCTGGTTAGATCACGTCCTCTTTCAGTCCCAGTCCAACTGGCCTTGGTAAACTCTCATCAGATCCGTTCCCTTGTATCAGTGGGTGATGGCATCCCTCGCAGTACTGAATTCGTTTTTCATATTCTTCCTCCTTCTGCTCCTCATTTGGACCTCGGGGGGCTCAGTCCCGTGCTGCAATGTGGGTTTCCGACTGTATCGCCGTCCTTCATCAGATGCAGGATCTATGGTGATAAGCAAAATATACATCAGTATGGACATGGGCCACGGCCGATTCAGGCACCCACTCCTCTGTCCAGAGAGCAATCTGGGGGATCTCTCCTTGGACCTGGGATCCCATATATACTCAAGTCTCCTGTAAACCCTAAAATGGGTCCCTTAGTTGAAATATAATCTTCCCTGATCCCTTGTTCATCCTTCCTCCCTCCCCCCCCCATCCCAGGCCACCAAGCTTTCCCCTTTCTTCCCCTACTCCCTTCTCTCTAACCTTCTCCCCTTCCATCGACCCTCCCTCCCCCCCATGCACCCGAGGTTACCTGGGACTCTTGTCTATTTCCTACCGAAGTCTTTCTGAAAAGCCATTGACTATGACACTGGGACCTGTTTCCTCTACATATAATGGATTTTGGGGATCCAGTCTGTTTGGACACTCACCTTCCTGGACCTGGAGGGAGGGGGAAGGAACTGGAACTTCCCACAGGGCAGGAAACCCTGACTGCCCTGGGGGACGAAGAGGGAGGAGGAGGGGGAGTAGGGGGAGTGGGAGGGTGTTGGGAGGGGGGGTGGAAATGGAAACTATGAATTTAATTATTAATTAAAAAAAAAAATAAAATTGGGTCTGTACCTTTCATCACTGAATTAGGACCACCTAAAAAGGCTTACCCTTGTTGGCAATTTAAATATATAATAGACAAGCAATAAAATAACAATAAAAGAATAGCCAATCCCAAAAAAAAAAAAAAGAAAAATTGACCTCCAATAAAATTTAACAGTTTTAAAGGACCCAAATTTAAAAATGAATATACATTTCTATGAATAAAATACATGACTGCATACACTATTACAAATTTAAGGCAAAATATAACTTTTTTGGTTTTTAAAATTATTTCTTAGTTTATTTATTTTGTATTTAATTTTTATTAATTTGATGATGATAATGATGACTTCAGTTTTTCCTCCCTTCTTTCCTCCAAGTTACTTACCTCTATTTCCCCTCTGCTTCTAGTCAATCCTCTTCCTCTTCTGTTCAGAAAATGGCAGGCCTCCCATGGATATGAGCCAAACTTTTAATATTTTAGTCTGTACTGAGACAACCAACTCCAAAAAAGAAAATGTGAGGAAAACATGGTATTGAAGATGATACATAATTGAGTAATAATTGATTGAAAATCTTCTCTTTGTTTCTATTTTTTGAAAAACTAGAAATCAGTCTGGACATACCGATAAACATGTTGAAGTGGCCAAGTTAAAGAGACTGATGTCATAATGTTTATGAATACAGAGAACCATAGAACACCTATTTATTACATATCAAATTGCAACATTGGTAAACCATTTTGAAATATTATTATATTCATTTATTGTATGCTCCATAATTTCACTCAAAAGGCATTTTATCAAAGGAAGTGAAATTCAAGTTCACAAAATGCTACAGATCCATATTATTAAAGGAAATATTAAAAACTATACAACTCTTCACCAACATGTTCACCACAATTGAATGACTAAGCAATAAATACCAACTCACTTAGGTGAAAGAAACATTAATGATAAACTAGACACAATAGAGCAAGAAAAATCAAATTAAGTGTAGCATACTGGCCAAAAGAGTACTTGTATTGTGATCCTATTTTCTGGTTGCTGCTGAAAAGGGAAAAATTCACTCATAGGGTTAAAATATACTTTAGTATATAACAGTATGTGTAGATATGTAGAAAAGTATTGACAATTACATAAGATATAAGAACTTTTTCATATTTAATATGCCTTTCTATGGAAAGTAAATAATGTGAACAAACACTTATCAGAGATTAACCATAATTAAATGTAAGTTATACATATTATACTGTGTCTATCTTGTATTTCAAGGATAATAATAAAAAATCAATAAAGTTTAAAAGGTTAGTCACAAATCTTTTGCTTTTCGAACCATCAATACTGCCACTGTAAATTTGAAAGGGTGTCTGTGCAGATCCCAATTTCAAACATTTTCTTCTCACTATTAATTGTATTTTCAAGGATTGTCTTCTCTAAAATTAGGTCAGGGAACAGGAAGAGATAAGTCATTAGTGCTCAAAGAAACACAAATGACTTGGCTGTACTTGATTTAGCCCTTTCCTTTCCATTCACTGGTAGTCTGTAGTTCAGGTTATAGCTATATGTAAACAATGTTGGCTTTCTCTTTATATGGTCTTTAGGTCCTTTAAAGATTCTCTATCATAGAAAAATCTCTCAGAAAAGCACAGCCTGAATTTCTTTTGACTGTAACAGAAGTGTATTCAAGGAAACCATCTATTCTCAGAGTGGTATTACTTCAATGTTTATAGGCATCATCATGACTTCTACCATTCCTGAACTTTCAAAATGTTTCCTATTAGTTAGTATAGAGTTAATAGAAATATTGTTGCTTCATTTTGATATTTTTAATAACTCGAATAATTCACATATTTTTACATTCTTCTTGAGTACCTTTAATCATTCACTTAACACATTTCATCTCTGAGTACTTAAGAGAATACTTAAAGCCAACCTTCACATGTGATTTGCTCCTATATGCTGAGGATTCCAATGTCAATAGAGTGAAACTGAGAGTCAGAAAGACACATTAACATTCAGTTCCAAACAGTTGACCTCCAGAAGCTCTCAGGCTCCAACCTAGTGCTGTCAGTCCAGAATCTATGCCATCCCAAAACAAAGTCAAAGTATCTGAAGATTGGGGGCACAATGCTCATACTCATTGTTTGCTTCTGCTTCTTGCACCTAGTCAAGGTATGATCATGTGACTAGAATCGGGTTGAAGAACTGAAGAATGTTGAACAACATAGTTTATACGAGGAAGCTATTCTGAGAGGGATCTAGGGAAGACACTGTCCCAAGAAGTCTTGTGATTCCAGTGGGAAAAGGCTACCAGAAGATCATAGCCCTAAGCTGGACAACTCGGGAGGATTGAGCTAACAATGTGACTTCATATTATTCACTTCCTACCCTGCCTGCTTACCTGGAACCGAAAAGTCTTTAGTGAAAAAAAAGAAAACTGTCCCAGACTTGTTGAAATATTTGCCAAGACTATAATTTTAAAGCCCTACACCAAAGTGATTCTTTACGTGATTTCTAGAGAATTGAAATAACTCATGTGGTGTGAATAATCTCATCACTGTATTCTAGTTCAAAGTAATTTGTGAATATCCAGGACAAATTTTTAGATAGTGGTTAATCCTAGAATGTGGAGTGGGTGTATCTGTTCAATTCTAACTATTATCCAACTGTTATCAGCTGTTTCTGACTAGAGTTAGTAGTTTTTAGGTTGCCAATACAATAACTACAGAAGGAAAGAATTCTCATCCATGCTGTAGTATATGGAGCTCAACTGAATATTTTTCTAGTCTTCCCAAACCTGTAAACTATAAAATACAACACTACATTTGTGATGGTAGAATTTAGTAATTGGATATTTATGTTGCTTTCAAGAAAAACACAATTGTTTACTGGGATGTATTTTCCTCATCACACTTTACCACTTTGAAAAGTAATATTTTGTGACAACATGAATATCCCCTCCAAATTAGCTCTGATGCTTATTTTATTTATATACTTGTTTCAGTTTATAAAATCAGATATTATAAAAGAAAACCTGTACATACAGTACAATGAAAACATTTTGCAGGAAATGGAAATATACTTTGGATTTCCAGACAGTTTATTCCATGGAAAATTTAATTTGTTTTGACTATTATTATCAAACATAAAGATGTACTTAAATAAAATTTCTACTATATATGATATTGTCATATTCAATGTTGATTCACTTAATCACCTCTTTGTGCCATTTGAATTATTGTTTGTTTATGTCTATAAAAGAAGCACTATGCTAGAGTCACAATGAAAATGTACCTTCCGATCTTTAAAATTGGAAGTAGTTCTATACTTGATCACTCAAAGTCTTAACTCTTTAAGAGATCACTCCTTTTTCTTCATAAGTGTTTTACATTGTTTTGATATAATTCCCAAATTATACTAATCTTTTTTATTACACCACAAATTTTCAGGCTATAGTTTAAAATATGAGCATCATGAAGAATTTAAATTAGTGTTTAAAGACTTCTACTTGTTGGCTTGCATTGCTTACATAATTTCTGAAATATTCAAATAAATAAGTGGGGAAACAAAATAAGTAACAATGCATGGTTCTGTGAAAATTTGGAGATGAGGCCTCAATCTTTCTTTCTGTGCTTTACATTTATAGATACACATTTCATATTATTCAAGGATAACTCTGTACTACCAGAAATATTAGAAAACAGAATTGTGGAAGTTTTATAGCTGCTGAATGTAGATTTGAGACACAAAATTCACAAGGTTTCCCAGAAAATTCCAAACTTCATTATGTCAAGCTCCTCTTGACATGCCATCATTCCATTACAGAAATTGTACACTTTTATGACATATATGGAAACAATTTGACAAGAAATTTTATAAGATATTGTGATTCAGTCTCCAAACATAATATTTATTTTAAATAATTTTATGCTGACAATGCAAGGATTTATTTAAGGAATCCGAAACAAACAATCTACAAATCATCTATACATGTGTTCTCTTACTAACCTAAAATTGGGAAGGAGGGATTCTGTGCTTTCTTCACTCTTTACTTCAACTTTCTAAGAAATTTGTTCTTTCTTTCTTTATTTAATATACGTTACTGAGAGTCTTAAATACATAAAAATTACATTATACAGAGCATATTTTTCATAAAATTAGATTTTTTTTACCAACCTCCTGATGCATTTGAATCATAGACAGTGCATTTCTCGTGAAGTTGCTCATGCCAGGAAAGAGCCTGTAGAAAAATCAATGCCCATTACTGGGTACTTCATCAATCCTAACATAGTACTTCCTTCTGGTGGCACATAAAGGGAGAAGATGAAAGCTTGCATTTATCAAAGGTCTTAATGTCACCTTCTGCAGTTTATGGTTTCGCATATAGGTGCAAATACATGAACTGACTGACCTTGTGTGTTTGAGAAATCCCTGATGAAGGTTGAACAAAATTACTATGTGTAATATAATTTTCTTATTCTTTAAGGAAATTCAAATAGTATGAAAATAGAGAGTGGAAACATGTACAAATATCAAAATCAAATTAAGTGAAAAGTGAAAACTACAAATGAGATTTATTAAAGTTAAAAGTTCTGAGAAGAAAAAAGTCAGTTGTTTGTAACATCTTAAAAATTAGAAAATATGTAACTAGCATATTTAGATGGCTTATATCATATCAGGCTCACTAAATTCTATGATTTTAAGGTATGTGAATCTTAATACATAATAAATAATCATAAGGAAGAACAAGTTGAAAGTGGTTGTGTTGTGTCAGTAGATGTTCAGGGTTCAGATAATATGGCTGACAATTGTACACACATTCAGATATTAATATATGTCAATTTTTGTAAATATAATGGACAACCAATAAAATAACCAAACTTTTATAGCCAATTGATACTTGGAAACAGAGACCACAAAGTACAGTAAAGAAAAGATTTTCAAATTGTCACTGCAGGTAAAACTCTTTAGAAGAATGACAAAAATAAAACTAAAGAACATTCAACTTCATGTAAAAAATTTTAATCAAAATTGATCAAAGACCAAAGTTAAGATCTTAAATGATATAATTAATACAGAAAAAATGTTAAAATATTCCAATACATTAGTATAAACAAGATTAATTTATTCAGATCATCAAAGACACAAAAAACAAATAAAGGTGATTATGTCAAATTATAAATGTGTGCATAGCAAATGAAATAACACAATTAAAAACCAGCTTTTATAGTTGGAGACAATATTTTCAATGTATTTAGGTTGGATTGGATGTTCAAAATACTTGTATACCAAAATCATATAAACCAATTGAAAATGAAATAAAGCAGTAAACAAAAAACAAATGTAAAATAAATATGTAGGAAAAATGCCTAAAGTAATTAATATGAGGTAAATGAAAATAAAGATATAAAGAATTAGAAAGTTTTATGAACTACTGTAAATTAAAACAAATGTTATAGAATACCTTATGCATTTTTAATCAATAAAAATATACTTATCATTTCATTCAGAAATCACACAATTATATACATTGCCTAGTAAATAAAATCATTTTGTGCAAATAGAATGACTGAACTGGTACAATTATTGCAAAAGTTTTCTATAGCCAAACTATGAAATCTCCCTTGATAACCATCAGCTGAAAAGAGCGTAAGAGAATGTATCATATACACACAATAGAAGACAATCTACTATTAAGAAAAATTATGTCATTTGCATCAACTTGGTGGAAGTAGAAAACATTATGTTTTGTGAAATAAACTACATGCCACAAGGCAAATGCCATATACTCTTACTTATATGTGAAAACCCAGTCAATCGTACATGAATAGAGTTGGATAATACATCCTTCAGACTAAGAAGGCAAGGAATCATGACCAAAAGATATTCAGTAAAGAACAATGAAACAGAGTCATAGAAATTAATTATTTTTTCACTTTCTTCATTTTCTCCTATAACTCAATAAGTTATCTACTAATAAATATCTAATTCCCATTTCATATGGATACCAAAGAAAGGATACACTGCACTGTTATATAGCAGAGCATTTGTGTAAATAAGTAAAGATGTGTTACATGTTTGTGTTGCAGAATAATCGTTGAGCTAGTTAAAGATGTATTGCTGTTTCACCTTGCTTGCCTAAAGCATCTAATTGATCTAATAAAATGTTGAATGTCTCACAGCTAGGCAGAAGAGGGATAGGTGGGACTGGCAGGTAGAGAGAAATGGAGAGTCAGCCATCCAGCCAGGAGCCAGAGCCAGCCAGCCAGACACCAAGGAAGCAGAAAGCAGTATGGACATATGCAGATGAGATAAAGGAACCTCAAGGTAGCATATTGATTAATGGAAATGAGTTAATATAAGTTAAAAAAAACAGCTAGCTAAAAACAAGCCTAAGCAAAGGCCAAGTATTCATAATTAGTGATAGTCTCTGTGTCATAAAGTGGATGCTGACTGTCTATGAAAGCCAGCTATATTCCACACTTAGAAATAATATTTGAAGATGTTTACTTAATTTTTATTAAACTTTATTAGTAAATACCATGAATATACATGGTATTATCATAATGTACACCATCATATATACAATTTTTACATTCTAAAACGTAGGCATATTCTTATACTTCATTAAGACAAGTGTTTAATTACTTTAAATCAAAATAAAAGTTGGTTTCTGTTTTAAAACAAAGAAGCATCCCTTCCCCTCTGCAGATTGAGCAGCAAGTGGAAGCACAGCGTAAAAAAGTACATGGAAGAATGGAAACCCTTCCTCCCGGTTCCTGACAGCAGCAATAGAATCTCAGGCAGATTTTTAACTTTAGCACTTGCTTTTTTGGAAAGGATAGATACTAATGACGGACTTAGTTTGTTTTGTTGTTTGTTTGTTTGTTTGTTTTTGCTTTACTTTGCATCAGCATCAGTTATTTGCCATTTGTACTATGCTACATATTTTTCACTTAGAAATAAACACATAAATATTTATAAATGGAATAATTATATTTCTGATCACCAAAACCAAAACTAAATGTTAGTAAAAGGTTATTCACACTTGAACACAACTAGATTCTACGGGATAAAGAAGAAAAGCAATATGTGCTATGTACAACATGGTAGTATTAAATAACAGAACCACAATGATAATCATCTGGAAATGATTGTGACTACTTGATGGAAATAGTCAGTCTAGATATTGAATGAATACTCGCTGAAAATATTGTACAAACAGGCAAAAATGATCTAGCTAAAAATTCACAATTATTACTTGGTTTCTTTTGACCAGAGAATGCCTTTGGTTCAAATATCATGATACATCATCCACCTCACTTTTGTTTTTCTGTCTGGTTCTCTTTAACTCATATTAAAAATAGTGTTCCTTCTCACGCATCCTAGCTGTCATGACTGTCCAGCAACCAACGATTTAAAATACTGGGCTAGAGAGATACCTCAGTTGTTAAAGAATAGGTTCACAACCAAAAATATTTTTCAAAATACACCACACATAAGAGAGTGAAGCATCTAAATATTAAGAACACTGTTATAAGAGGAAACATAAAACTTTGAGTACAGAATTAGAAATAAATGTAAATATTTACTTATGATAAGAAAGAAACCATAAATAATTGCTGCAGCCTTAGAATTCAAGGTTTCTTTCTTGTGAAATTGCTTTAGGCAATTTACTTCCAATGCTTGCATAGAAAAGCTTCCTATTTGCAATCTGTCTTCATCTCTTCTTACAGAACAGGCTCCAGCCAAGAGAAGCTTCAAGCAATCCTACACCACTCTTCCATGGAGGAACTTTGCAACTAAATGTTCATTAGTTTCAAGGTTATCTGCTTCTACCTTCAGGTCACCTACAAAAATAGAATTATAAAAGAAATGAATTATATTGAAACTTTCTTTAACTAATGAAATCACCATACATACATTCATTGTTAGCAAAAATACGTCTATTTTATTATCTTCTACAAACATACTGTAGTGTATAACAGAAGGAAAAAATACTTTTATTATATTCCATCATCTCTGGACATTTACCTATACCAAAAATGAATTCAGATTTGAAAAGAGTGTCACAATTTATAAATCAGAACACACAGAAAATACTTATTTTCCTGAGAAGACAAAAAACTATACCACAATACGATGTGGGAATCCCTTCTGTGTGCTTGATTACCATTAGTGAATAAAGAAAATGCCTTGGCCTGTTGATAGGGCAGAACTTAGGTAGGCGGGGAAGACAGAACTGAATGCTGGGAGAAGGAAAACAGAGCTGCCATTGAGCCACCAAAGTCAGACATGCTGAATCTTTGCTAGTAAGCCACTGCCACGTGGAGATATAAAGATTAACAGAAATGGTTAAAATAATATAAGAATTGGTCAATAAGAAGCTAGAGCTAATGGGCCAAACAGTGTTTTAATTAATACAGTTTCTTTGTAGTTAGTTTGGGGCTGAGCAGTCGGGAACTAACAATCGGCCTCCTCCTTGCAACAACAATATGACCATAAGCATTCTGAAAAATAAATTTTAGGATGGTAACTTGCTTTCTCAGGCATAGGAGGAATTAAAAGTAAGAGTGGAGAGTGGATTTAATCAAATAATTGCATGCATTTAAGAAATATTCAAAAATTTAATAAAATTCATATATTTTAAGAAAAAGATGCTAAACTTGTACTAACATGAATTTTTTTTAGTTGAGGAAAGGACCAAATGAATGAAAAGACAATCTGTAAAATAATATTTACAAAAATTTGAAATTAGTATCTATATTCATCTTTGAATTGAATAAGAATACAGCCAACCAAAGATATCAAAAAAAAACTTCATCTGTTCAGAAAATGTACAAATACTCTTTTCTGGTCACTATATTCAAAAATAATATAAATTACACATGTAATTACCATAAACTTGGTATATGAGGAAAGGAACCAAAAAGATTGTTAAATGTATATGAGAGCCAGGCAGTAGTGGCACACACCTTTAATCCCAACACTTTGGAGTCATAGACAGGCAGATCTCTATGATCAAGGCCATCGTGGTCTACATAGTTATCTCCAGGACAACCAGCACTACACAGAGAAACCCTATGTCAAAAACAGGACAAAACAGAAACAAAAAAAGCAAACCAAAAATATTAAAAGATATAAGAGAATTGGAATTAATTATTTTCAAGTATTACCAGATTATACATATGAGATTTAACCATATAAACCATCTGTTTGTATTAATATTCACAGGTATATCTGGTAACCAATCCAGGACCTATATTATAAATAATTGCTATATTTAGAAATAAACAAAACAATCACTATCTATTGGACAAAAGACAGAAATAGAGCTCTCTGTAAAGGCTTACTCAAGTGAATAATAAAAGATCAAATTTCAAGGCATGGTAGCTGTGATATCTTTACTGCCACAACTTGGATGGCAGAGGCAAGAAGATCTCTGAGTTCGATGCCATTCAATGCCAATCTGGTCTACACAGTGAGTTCCAGGAGAGTTAGAGCTACACAAAAAACCCAGTCTTGAAAAACCAAGAAAAAGAGTGAAGGAAAGATAAATCAAGAAAGAGAGAGAGAAAGAGAAATAAAGAGAAAGTAAAGCTAAGGATCATAAATAGGAAAGAAGTATAAATCAAAAGTCAAATGAGATATGAGATATATGCTATTTCCAGTAGAAAGGATATGTGTTCATTTATTTGTTCACTTGTATACGTGTGTAACATGAAAATCTTTTTAAGCACAAGAGAAATTCAAAGCCTTGTTTATTGCTGGCAGGGCAGAAAATAATCCAGTTTATGGTGGTAGACACAATATTAATCAGGATCATAAGGATGAAAGGAAAGACACTTACTGCTGTTAGTGGAAAAACTATTTCATTCTCTCTCTCTCTCTCTCTCTCTCTCTCTCTCTCTCTCTCTCTCTTAATTTTTCGAGACATGGTTTCTCTGTAGCTTTGCAGCCTGTCCTAGACTTGAACTAGCTCTTGTAGAGCAGGCTGTCAGGCTGGACTTGAACTCACTGAGATTCAAGTGCCTCTGCCTCCTGAGTGCTGGGATCAAAGGTGTGTGCCTTCACCACCTGGCCTATTTCAGTCTTTGGAGATAGACAATTTGAAAAGCTGTAGAGTAAATTTAAAGACAATTGTAAATATATTTAATTGTACACATGAAGTGGTCTAATGGCAAATCTATATTATTCATGCATTACTAAATTTTAAAAGTTAAAGCATTAGTGAAGTATAAACTAAATTATTAAGGAAGAGATTATCTAAAAACTTTAGCTTTAATTCACCCAAAATACCAGAGATATATAAAAATGGAAGCTACAGGTAGTGAATATTATATTGCAAATATACCTTAAAGAGTTGTCCATTTTCATTAATAAAATTTATATATTTATTTTGATTTTAAATAAAATTCCAGTATACACTTTGTTTGCTTTTATAAATCTTGAATGTCTGATTCTAAAATTTAAAAGTAAATATAGAGGACATAGAAAAATCAAAATAAATTCTTTGAAAGGGAGTAGTCAACACTCAGTGATTTCTGATTTTAGGATTTAATATCAGGCAATAATAAAAGACAGAATGTGAAATAAATATGAAGATAAACTTATACACCAGGGAATGAGGTGATTCCCTCCTGGCTTCAGAGCAGGCAGAGAAAAATGACTCAAGAAGACCCAAGAATGAAACTCAGCTCAGCCATATTTTATTATAGCCAGTGTTGGGCCAGTACTTTAACTGTCTGACCCAAATAATTTTACTTTAGCCCTAATTTATCATAGCACTATTTTGGGAAAAAATTCAAATAACAATGAACTCAAATGCATGAGTGCAACAAAGCTTCAGATATGGTTACTTTGAAGATCTTCATATGAATTCATTCATCCACTAGATGGATTCTTGTCGATTTAGAAACAATGCACAAGACAAGAATCTAAGCAGAATGCTTGCCAGCAATCGAACACAGAAGTTACTTAAGCTATAGTAAAGAACAAAGGAAATCTCTTATAAGTATGAGTTTTATGTCTTATAAGTAATATTTAAGGTCTTACAAGAAAGAGTCTGCGATAAATAAAAACAAAATTCTGGGAGACACTGGCAGTGCTTATATCATCAGGCAACAAAGGATTGGCAGGTTGTAATAGACCATTCCTGGCATTCCAGGAAGAGCAGATAGACACCTCATTCTATTGAAGAAGTAAGCATTATGTTTATTTAGCATTATGTTTATTTTTCCTGACTTCTCCAGTGCTGATCTGTGTGTGTGAGGCAATTTTTTTTGCCCTGGACAACTGAAATAGAACAACTCTAAGAACATATATACATATATATGATGAATTTTTTTAAATATCCCAGACAATCAAACGGAAATAGTGTAGCCTTCCTGTGACTTTAAAGACACCGAGATATATGTACTGAAAACAAAACAAAAGAACACAAACACTGAACAAGAAGTTACTTTCTAATGACATTAATTTCAAGGGCATGGTAAGTTTAAATGTGAAAATGGAAACAAACGTTTGGGAAAGGAAAGTTATTAGTCTTCCTGGGTCCCTGGTCACTTACTCAAGAAAGGCTTTCTCAGAAAAATGTCCTGATCGCAACCTGTCTTTAACAACTATTTGAGGTTGTTGGAGAAGAGAGTAAAAATACTTGGTGTGTTAGACTTTCACACCAACTCTTAGGTGGCCTTGAACAATTATTCTTGTTTTTAACATTCTCATGGATTTATAGTTTCTATAGTGAAAAATACTACCTGTTTCTCAAGTATCTTTGGCAGCTTCTCTTTCTGAGATTTAAAGTTATTTTTATGTCCGACAACCTCAGCTTCAGATGAATGCAAGAAAACTGGCAATTAGGAAGATTTTTCTGATTCTTTGTCATTGTTGTAAGAGTGAAACTAATGAAATCTAGCTTTCAATTATCCAGGAGGAAGATCAAACTCTGTGCCATTGAAGGCTTATTAAAATACTTTGTAAAATAAAACTAGGCTTAGGTTTATATTTTTCCTTACTTATTAGTGATAATATCTAAATAGAATCACTCCCAATAATAAGTTTTTGTTATATATAAGTTAAATTTTCCCATCTTATTTGCTTTTATGGCAATTAACTAAAATAGATTAAAGTACAGAAAATAACAAACTCATTACTTATAAGTCTTGATTACAGGTAATTTTTAACAATATTTAAAAATAAATTTTAACTATGACAGGTGAGAAAACAGTTTAATTTCTGCCTATAATAATGCTTGATTCTATCATGCAACTGTCAAAATTCTAACTATTTATTGTTACCAATATGTTGTTACTATTGATATGCACATTTGCTGAATAGATGTTATTATAGCATACCATTTATGGATGAAAGCATGTAGTAATGGGCTTATATACTATTTCATTTGGTAATGATAGCCTAATCAATTGAATTTTTAAGTATGATAGTAATTATAATCTCATTTAAATTAAAAATTGTCCTTATAATCCAAAGTACTAAAACATTAAGAAGTGTTAAAGAGAAGGATACAGTCTTTTTTGAGTTTTAGAAATTTAATAATTTTAAAAATATATAAACATTCCATTACCAGTAATATTTAAGTTTGGAAGAAGATTAGGAAAGCCAATAAAAAGAAACTCAATAATAATGTTTACTAATAATTCCTTCATTTAATTGTTTTCAGTAGCTGTCAAAATTAAATGATTCTACAAGATTTATTGAAAGTCAAGCCATTTAATTTTATAAACTTTATTGTTCTGCCTGCAAGTATGTCTGTGTGAGGTTGTCAAATTCCCAGGAACAGTAGTTAAGAGCAGGTAGTGCTCTTAGCTACAATCCATAAACCCAAAGTGGTTAGTTATAGAGGAAAAGTCTATGGAAGATCCATGGATCTTTTTAGGAGGAGGAAATAGACTAGATATTAAGGGAAGCCTGGAGGCTAACAAGGACCTGGAGAATCAAGTGGGGAGTAGAGGGAGGTAAAGAGTGTTGAGGAAGAGAAATAGGGGAGAGACAACTGGAACTGAGGTGTGTTTGCGGGAGAATATGGAAACCTACTGTGGGGGAAACTTCTTAAAATCTCCGAAGGTAATGCTAATGAAGTCTCCTAATAATGGGGGATACGGAGTTTCAAGGGGCCTTTTTTTTTCACCAAGCAAGGCTTCCAGTGGGGGAACTGGATTGCATACTATTGAGATTTCAGAGAAGATGTTGGTTGTTGTTGAGATAATGGGATGCTCTGTACAAAGTGAAAACAGTGTCCCATTGCAAAGGACAGCACCCACAAAACTCATTGACCATGGAGAAGTCAAATTGGTGCCTTTGTAGAACATCCATCCCTACTTTCTAATGTCTTTGCTGAGGGAGGGTACTCTGTAGGCTACAGAAAGAGAATTAGCAACACTAAACCAGCCACAAAGCATTTGACCTACAATCTGTTCTGCTGCAAAATATGCTAGGTTAATGGTGGCACAGAACTTGTTGGAGTAAATGACCAAAGTCTGATTTGACTTAAAGACCACTCCATAAGACATGACCCATACTCAACACAGCTTTGATAATCAAGAACCAGAGACTAGATTGTCCAGAGATCTAGGGTCAAACAAAACATTAACAGTCTAATTTTTTTTTAAAAAAAATATCTTTTAAAGTATCAGTAAAATGACTCCTAATGATGTTCTGCTATATTCATAGATCAATGCCTTATCCAGTCATCATCAGAGAGGTTTCCTCTAGCAGCAAATGTTAACAGATGCAGAGACCCACAAAGAGTAATTCCGTGCAGTGTCTAAATGGGGTGTCTCGATCAATTCCCTTCCACCAAAGCTCAGGGAACCCCATAGAAGAGGAGTAGAAAGGAATGTAAGAGCTGAGCTAGAAGAGATAGAGGACACCAGGAGAACAATTTGTTCAGGGTCAACTAAGCAAGGCTCAAATTGTACTCATAGAAACTAAAGTAGAAAGCACAGGGTTCACACAGGTCTGCCCCAGATCCTCTGCACGTGTATATTTTAGCTTTTAGCTTAGTATTTTTATAGGACTCCTGAATGTAAGATAAAGTGGCTCTCTGATTCTTCTGCCTGCTCTTAAAACTCTTTTCCTTTTGTTGGGTTGCCTTTCCGATTTCAGTTTGATGATTTTTGACTTATATTGTTATATTTTATTTTGTCATGTTTGGTTGTTATCTCTTACCAGCCTTTTCCTTTCTAATGGGAGACAGAAAGGAATGGATCAGGAAGGAAAGGGAGGTGGGAAGGAACTGGGAGAAGTAATGAGAAGGAGAAACTATAACCAAGATACATTATGTGAGAAAATAATCAATTTCCAATAAAAGTTAAAATAAAAGTCAAGTCAGAAAAACTATATCATAAAATATCAAAGATTTACCGTGTCTTTGAAGTCATACTCCTTGCAAGCATTTAAACTTTACAAATGCACACACTGAGTAAACACACATACACTGGGAAATCATTTTAGGAATTTAGGTCCACACAGTCATAGAAAATCTTAAAGTGAGACACAAATCAACCCCATAGTTCGTCCTCCTGGCATTCTAAGAACAGGAACTGGAGGTGAGTATTTGATTGCTTCACTGATAGTTGTGCTTACAGTCCTAGGAATCTAAAAATAGTGAAGGATAAAAAGGAGTTCAGAACTTATTCGTCATTCAGTTTCCTCTAGTAGTGAGTGGGTGAAGGGTCTTGCCATGTACTCCACGCTGCAATAAAATATGAAATATTTCTTCATTATCACTAATCCTGTTGAGACTGCAGGCATGTTCTGCCGAGCTCTTATTAATCTGGAAATTTTAGTTTCCATAGTAGTATTTAGCCATACTTAACTTTCATTGCACATGCCGGATGTTGCTATTATAAGAAAATTCTATTTGGGGCATTGTGCTAACTTGGTTCTTCTGGTGGTTTTCTTGTAATTATTTTTTTTTCCATCTCAATGCTTAGAAAGTTAAAGGTTGTCACAAACTACATCTCAAATAAATCAATTATATTTATATGACTGATAATTACATTTTTAACATGCAGTGCAGTTTTCAAAGAATAATAAGAAATAATGTATTATTCTCTTTAAATGAGGGTAAGATGCATTTTCCCTCCTAACCTTGATTTCTGTCATCTTTCAAAACACTGCAAAACTTCCTCATCTTCTTCAAAGAACTATGGCATAAATAAACATAGATATCATCTTTTGTCAACATATACAAAATACAGAAAAACTGGGCATGTCAGTTATTATTATACAGATGGTGGGTGATAAAATAAAATTAAAGACTCTTGCTATTTCAGGAATCTTGTTTTTTTTTCATATTTTATCCTTACCTTACCACATAGAAATAATACAGCAGCTAATCTCAGCAATGCTTTTTTTTTCTTCAGAGAATTTCTTGAATAAAAGGCAGGATTTTTCAAAATTCCTTTCTTTATTTAAATTTTTATTTGGTGACTCGAACAAAAAGTAGTTTTAGATTTCCTGAACACCAAAGAAGAAGCATTATATAGATCGTGCTTCTGTGTTAATCCTATTCTTAGATATTAAATCAAAAGCAAAATTTTACCTTTGACATTTTGAAGATGACATTGAAACATAGCTTTTCTCTAGGGTCAGAAAGAAAAATATTTAAGAGCCAAATAAGTTTCTGTATTTGCTCTGAGTAAGGAAAATTCAGCTATGTAGAAATACAGATCAAGACCATCAAAAAGAATCCAACTGTGTTGACATACATATCTCAGCTCTCCCAGATTGCTAGACAGTGGGGAAAAGGTTACTTCTGATTAGGGAAGCCTGTTTCTTGTAGTTTGTTCTGAGAGCTCAAAATAAATAAAATAGATATTGAGCTACAAAAGTATATAGCAGGAATTTTCTGCACCTTTAGGGTGACTTGTTATAGGAAATATTTCTCTTTTGTTAAAATAAATTAAGTATTTAGTTACATATTGGATCATTCTAGTTGACACTTGGCATAATACAGATTTATATAACAGCTACTGATCTGACCTCAAATACTTTGACCACATCTTAGGAAAAGGCCCTTTCTCAAGAACAGTGGCTGGCCCGAAGTCTTTCTGAAAAGCCATTGACTATGATACAGGGACCTGTTTCCTCTGCATATACTGGATTTTGGGGATCCAGTCTGTTTGGACACTCACCTTCCTGGTCCTGAAGGGAGGGGGGAGGAACTTGAACTTCCCACAGGGCAGGAAACCCTGACTGCCCTAAGGGACGAAGAGGGAGGAGGAGAGGGAGTGGGGGGAGTGGGAGGGTGTTGGGAAGAGGGGCGGAAATGGAAACTTTTATATTTTAATAAAATTTACTTTAAAAAAATAAAAAAAGAACAGTTGAGCAGTCCAAACTGGACTACACTAAAGGTAAAAAGAAAAAAAAATACCTCAAAGTTGGGTGAGTAAGGAAGTGAGGTAAAAGAGGGTGGGTATGGCTGATAGGGATGATAGAATATTGTGAAGGAGAAACAGAGCCAAGTTGAATATCTAATAAACACAAGTGCACATATGCACATTTTTGCATGCATACACACATGTACTGAACTGATCCTCTGATTAAACAGAGAATGTTTGCTTTACAAGAATATTAAGGAAATTTGGACCTTAGATACAATGACTTGTATGTCAGTTCAGAAGTGCAGAAAAAACTTTTTGGATTTTTCTATACTTAAAGTATACCAAGTATGAGAAAATTCTCTGTTGGTGTTTTATATTTTTTCAAATAAATCAGCACTGTTATGCTTCTGTTACCTTAACACTCCTACAAGTCAATGTGAAAAATGATAAATATGTTGTATGTTTAAAATGTAGCCAAGACTGCAATGTAAGATAAATACTACATTTTTATATATTAGATGTTGGATAATTTAATTTAACTGGATTTTGGTTACTCTTTTTTTTCCAAGTTTTTTTTTTCCTACATTGGCAGGGCAAATCACAAACTGATTATATTTGTACTAACAAAATTGAATTGAATTTTTCAGCTACACAGAGCAGCTACTCTGCTCTCAGATCATGAAGGGGTAGGATCTCATAAACAGAATACATTATAGAAATCTGCAAGCAATCACATATATGTTTTGACATACTCAAGTAGAGGTTAATTTAATTTAAAACTGTTTTTCCAAGACTGCATACGCTAGAATATTTAGCATTAAGCAATCTTACAAACTGCACACAGATTGTTTTCTCCATATTTTTTGTTTATTAATGATTATAAAATTAGAGAATGATGTGACATTTGAAATGTTTCAGATGAAACAAAATTTAGTAAAATAAGCATCATCAGAAGCCTGGTGGTTCTGGAGCACATCTTTAATCCCAGCACTTGGGAGGCAGAGGCAAGTGAATTTTTGTGAGTTTGAGGCCAACCTAGTCTACAAAGTTATTTCCAGGACAAAGAGGGCTACACAAAGAAACCCTGGCTCAAAAACAAACAAATAAACAACAAGAACAAACCATGATTGAAATATAGTCATCATGCAATGAAAAGAGTGACAGTCATATATAGCTTTCTGGCACTGTCATGGTCTCATAAGTATGCACCTTGAACTGAAACATGTTTTGCCCCATAATTGCTGGGTATATTGTACTACATGGAATTATCTTTTCTTTTTAAAAGTTCATCCTATTCTTTTTTTGTTTAAAATATGTGCATAATATAGTAAAAGATCTACCACTATATCCACTTGTGGTAAAGAAGGGACAAGACAATTAAACTTTATGACAAAAGAAATATATGTGATAAAGAACCATGCTGAAAATATGTGCATAGTATAGAACAAGACCCACACTTTACTCACTAGTCATAAGAAAAGAACAAGGTATTTAAACTTCAGCATAAGAGAAGTACATGCGATAAAAATATCTATGCTGAATACTGAAGATTAATGGACCTTTATGATATCTATCATGATAAAATTTTGCTCATGTGTGCTCTCTCTCTCTCTCTCTCTCTCTCTCTCTCTCTCTCTCTCTGTGTGTGTGTGTGTGTGTGTGTGTGTGTATATAAACCATTTGTACTTAAACAAACAGGGCATCTATGAACGACTGAGTGAAATGAAATGATAGCAGGCAACGCCCTTGACAATGGGAGGCATAGGTGTGGACTTTGTTGTATTTTATTTGAGAGGACTATTCCCTCGATGTGGACAAAGGGGTAACTTACTGAAATTTGCAGTTTTGTAAGAAAATGTAAACTCAGAGAGTGGAGAATCTCTTCCAAGCCTTCATGATTTTAAATAAAAGTCAGATGTGATTCAGAGTCAGAGAACAGATAAGAGGTCATGATACAGTAGGGTCAGGTGTGACACCACTTGTGTCCATGTTCTGACACCGATGTAGTTTTAACTTTCATAACTCTTTAGCCTGGCTACTTCTCCATTTGTGTGTGTGTGTGTGTGTGTGTGTGTGTGTGTGTGTGTGTGTAGCATACATACAGTGATTTTCCGAATTATTTTTCTCAAAACAGAATTCCTTACTTAGATAGTATATTTAATAAATATACAATAAAGCTGTTAAAGAGGAACTTGTTGTTAAGCTAAACTGAAAATTATCTACACAGAGATGAATAGGCAACAATTTTCTCAGTAATATCTATAAGAAAATAAAGTTTAAATTAAAATAAATGTTTACATTGAAGAGTTGAAAGAGTGGACTTGTTAGTCTTTCTCTTTTAGCAGTCTTAGTTTAGAGAGGACTGACTTAACCTTTGCAAATTCTCCGTCACATTTGAAGAAGTTTTTGGAGTTGAGTCTTCCTGAACTTAATTTTCACTCTGTCTAGTAACCATAGTGGATAGAAGCTACATCAAGGGACAAGAAGATTGAAATGAACATCCAGGGCCAGGAATCTGGTCAACTACAGAGTAGGAAATTTTTCTAAATACAGGAAGATTGAGGTAGCCGGCTTTCTTTCTCACATTTATACATAAGAGAAATATTAAAAATTAGCAGCTAAGCTTGCTGCAAGACATCAGGAAAACCAAACAACACTCTTTTGTTAACCTGCACAATGGATAATAACACCAGCAGATGTGACATATCAGAAGCCTCATTTACACATTGGAGTGTGTCAGGGACAGTAGGAAAACAATCATTCTTATTGGCGGGAAGGAAATAGCAACACATTGGAAATTCTATTTAGAAAATGTAAGTGTTAATAAAGAGTCAGGAGAGAGACAATGTATTATTTAACACGCTCTACAGGGAGGAAGTATGCCTCCCCCTCTCTCTCTCTCTCTGCTGCTATAAGCACATTCTTCTGGAAGAAATTCAATTGCAAGTGCACTCATAAGGTTTCTCGTCCTCATCATAATGAATACCTACATAAAATCATAGGCACTGATGCACTTGGAGGTTTGATGGAGCTGTGGCAGAAGGCTACAGTGATTACAGAACATGCAATGTTCTGAGGAAGGCAGGAACGAGGACTAACTTTAGTCTGTGCTTTGTGGGCTTAGTGACTAAACAGAGTGTGGAAGAGGAATACAGAGCCAGATGAGTGAGCAAATTTATCCTTTTGGAAATTTCTGTTCAGAAAAAGAGTTTAAATGTTTTGTAGTAGTATTTCATTTGTATTTTAATAAATAAAGTTTGCCTGAAGAGCAGAGAGTAAAACAGTCCCACTGGTCAGACTTACAGACCATGCACTGGTAACAAGCACCTTTAATTCCAGTAGCCCATACTAGTTACCATAGATAGCAGATGTGCATACCTTTAATCCCAGTGGTGTATACATTTAATTTCAATTTCAAGAAAGGATTAATAAATGGGAAGAGACAGCTCTCAGTCACAATCTTATCCTGAGATTTCTGGAGGCAGGATCACCATCTGACTGAGGTAGAGGTAAGGATCAGTAGCAGGCGATTTTACTTTTCTGACCTCCAGGTTGAACTCAGATTTCTCTCTCTTGGTTCTTATTAATCATACTTCAAGGTTTCATTGTTGCATGACACTGAGGTTTCATAGTTTTTTGTTTGTTTGTTTATTTATTTATTATTAATTTTTAAAAATTTCCACTTCTGCCCCTCCTTCCAATACCCTTCTACTACCCCAACTCCCTCTCCTCCTCCCTCTCCAGTCCTAAGAGCAGACAGCGTTTCCTGCCCTGTGGGAAGTTCAAGTTCCTCCCCCTCCCTCCAGGTCTAGGAAGGTGAGTACCCAAACAGACTAGGATCCCAAAAGTCCAGTATATGCAGAGGAAACATGTCCCAGTGCCATTATCAATGGCTTCTCAGACAGTCCCCATGCCAGCCACATTCAGAGAATCCATTTGATCACATGATCATTCAGTCCCAGTCCAGCTGGCCTTGGTGAGCTCTCATTAGATCAGTCCCCTTGTATCAGTGGGTGAATGCACCCCTCGCAGTCCTGACTTCCTTGTTCATGTTCTTCCTCCTTCTGATCCTCATTTGGACCTTGGGGGCTCAGTCCAGTGCTCCAATGTGGGTCTCTGTCTCTATCTCCATCCATCGGCGGATGAAGGTTCCCTCTGATCTTGACTTCCTTGCTCACGTTCTCCCTTCTTCTGCTTCTCATTTGGACCTAGGGAGTTAATTCCAGTGTTCCAATGTAGGTCTCTGTCTCTATCTCCATCCATCGCCAGATGAAGGTTCTATGGTGATATGCAAAATATTCATCAGTATGGTTATGGACCAAGGCCAGTTCAGGCACCCTCTCCTCTGCTGTCCAGGGAAGAATCTGGGGACCTCTCCTTGGACCTGGGAACCCCTCTAGAATCAAGTCTCTTGCAAACCCTAAAATGGCTCCCTTAGTTGAGATATATACTTCCCTGCTCCCATATCTATCCTTCCCCCCCATCCCATTCCCCTAAGCTTTCCCCAATCCTCCCCTACTCCCTTCTCTCTAACCATCTCCTTTTCCTTCCACCCGCCCCACCGCCCTGTGCACCCAAGGTTGCCTGGCAATCTTGTCTACTTCCAGTATCCAGGAGGATAACTATATGATTTTCTTCAGGTTCACCTTCTTAATTAGCTTCTCTAGGATTACGAATTATAGGCTCAAAGACCTTTAACTATGGCTAGAATCCACTTATGAGTGAGTACATATCATATTCCTCTTTTTGGGTCTGGGTTACCTCACTCAGTAAAGCGTTTTCTATTTCCATCCATTCGCATGCAAAATTCAAGATGTTATTGTTTTTTACCGCTGAGTAAAACTCTAATGTGTATATGTTCCACACCTTCTTTAACCATTCTTCTATTGAGGGGCACCTAGGTTGTTTCCAGGTTCTGGCTATTACAAATAGTGCTGCTATGAACATAGTTGAACAAATGCTTTTGTAGTATGTTAGGGCATCTCTTGGGTATATTCCCAAGAGTGGAATTGCTGGATCCTGAGGGAGGTTTACTCCCAGTTTTCTGAGAAACCGCCACACTGATTTCCACAGTGGCTGCACAAGTTTGCATTCCCACCAACAATGGATGAGAGTTCCCCTCACTCCACATCCTCTCCAGCATAGGTTATCATTGATGTTTTTGAGTTTAGCTATTGTGATGGATGTCTGCTAGAGGATCAGTGCCCCTTGCCGGCCAGGAATGTTGCTGAGCTGACACAGCTGTTTGTTTTGTTTTGAAGTTGGATTCTGCTCACTCAATGAGGCTGAATCCAACCATTTCCCTTTGCTGGAGTCTTCTATACAATCCATCCTTCTCTTTGCCCCCACTTAAAAATGTTTGCTTCTTATGATTCCTCTTTGCCATTTCCTGTGAGCTACTTGCTGACTCAGCCTCCTGCTTGTAGGTTTATTGTTGACAAAGGCAAAAGGAAAAATAATGCAATACATTTTGAAATAACATACTCCAACTTTACATTTTTTTCCTTACAAAAATGACAACTTTTAATTTTAACATACTAAGACTTTGTACAATAAGAACAATTATCAAATAAGCATTACATTCACAATGTACTAAATTCCAATTCACTTGTGTGTGGGAAATTTAGAAAAAATACTCCATAATCTATCCTATCTAAGTAAATTCATTTTTTAAATATAACTTACTTTCTATCATATTGAATGACAACTGTAACAGTACCTAGCCAACAGACAAACTGCCAATACAGGCAGTATAGTCTTTTAAATTGCCTGCTTCATCAAAAAGTCAATCAGATACTATGGGCCTGGAGCCTGAAGGCAGATGCCCCAACACTGCCAAAGAACTTTGAATGTCTATCCAGGCAATCAGATTTATCTATCAGACAGGGTTTCTCTCTTGCTTTAGAGCCTGTTCCAAATCTCACTCTGTGGACTGGGCTGTCCTTGAATTCAAAGAGATCCACCTGTCTCTGCCTCTTGATAGCTGGGATTTAAGGCATAGGCCAGCACTGCTGGTCTATTATATCCTTCATATTTCGTGTTTTTACACAATAGTTTTATTATTTGAGAATTTCATACAATGCATTTAAATATATTCTCCTTTCCAACTCCTCCCTTTGCCAATGTCTGAACCTTTCTATCCTTTCTTTTGATATTATTTCAGTTTTTATTTTCTTCTTTCCTTCTTTAGTCCAGTTCGTGTTTGTAAGCTGGTTTTATGGTTGAGGTCTATCTTGTTGTTTCCTAGGCTTATCTGTGTTACATTAATAAAAGAAACTGATGTCTCTCTTTCCTGAGATTTTGCCGTCTTATACTTCTTTTTTTCTCACATTTGTTTTAAACTGGGGGATTTATCTTCTACCCCTCTTACTATAGAAAATTTATCTGTAATTTGATGTTTTTGTTCGTACTTCTAGTACTTTGAGCCAGCTATAGTAGAATGAACATGTAAACTCTCCCTATAACTCTGAAATCAATCAGACAGTGATGGTGCATGCCATTAATCCCAGCAGTTGTAAGGCAGGTGGAATTACATTCCAGGGTTGCTTAGTCTACAAAGCTGTTCCAGGACAGCCAGGGCTACACAGAGCAACTCTGCCTCAAAAAGACCAAAAAAAAAAAAATCTTCAGAGCTTGAAAAGCAGCCTGGATTTCACAGTGAGACTCTGTCTCAATAATTAATGTAGGCAGAGACTGCTCCTTTTTTAAAGTACCAAGGGAACATGGCTAGGACCAACTCCATTTCTCTGTCTCTTTGCTCTGACCAGTCCAGCATAGTGGAGGCATGTTTATCGCCTCTGCTAACCATGCTCACCACCCTAGCTTCAGGGATTCAGCCGGTCTATGTAGCCATTAGTAACAAGCATTTAAATGCTCCATGGCCAGATCCAAGATCTCCCAAAAGAGCCAGAAAAGTCTATACTGGCAGAACAGGAAGCTAGCTCTTAAAGAAACCATGCCTCTTTTCAGGAGAGACTATCTGTAAAAAGAAAAAGAAAACAAAATACATCTACCAAGAAACCAAGACATTGTGCTTAACTCTGTTCTTTTGTGTCTAGAATTTTTCCCCAAGATTTCTCAGTTTTTATGTGCATGTAGTTGCCCCAAGTTGGGTGCCATTTTTTAGGAGACTGCCCATCTGTTCCCAGCCGTCCAAACCTGAATAATCACACAGAAACTAAATTAATTATAGTACTGTTTGGCCAATAGCTTAGGTATATTCCTAGTTAACTTTTATATATTAAATTGACCCATTTCTAGTAATATGTATATTGGCACTAGACTGTGGAGATGATGTGGGATTACTCTTTGTATGCTGTGAATATGTTTTATTACCATTGGCTTAAAATAAAGAAGCTGTTTTTGTCAATGGCTTAGCAGAGTAAAGCCAGGAAATCTGAACTGAGATATACACCAAGAGTAGGTAGAGGCAAAGAGATGCCATGTAGGTGTTGAAGGAGAAAGACGCCTTGAATCTTTACCAGTAAACCATAGCCTTGTAGTGATATACAGATTAATAGAAATAGGTTAATTTAAGATGTAATAGATAGTTAATAAGAGGCCTGAGCTAATAGGCTAATCCGTTTTGCAATTAATATAGTTTCTATGTGATTATTTGGGTCTAGCTGACTGGGAATGAAAGAGCAGTCTCCATTTACAAATTAAAATAGCTAAACACATGCACACACACAAAATATGTTTCAGGAATAAACTAAGTAATATGATCAGCATTTTCTTAGAATTTAAATAAAATTAATATATCTTAGAAGCAGTTCTTTCCACTAAATAATAAGATTTATTGTGTTATCTTAAAATTTGAACATCTTGTAGAAATGGGTTATTATTGCAGGAGGTTCTTTGAATGGACCCAGCTAAGATCGTAACAGGCTGTTCAGTCTTTTTTTCAGAGATCAGGGCTCAATTTCAGTTTTCTGAGCCTGAACAAGCAGTTTCTGAGGAAAGCCATGAATAAAGGATAATCAATATCCAGCACTCCGAATGGCAAAGAGGAGGCCTGGTACATGCAATACTAGGCCAGGCCAGTGCTTAGCCAGCCTCCACAGCAGCTCAAGGAAGGGCCTAGGTATTGTCCAGGTCTGCCTCCCACCAAAAGCAAAAAAGAAAGAAAAGGAAAGGAAAAAAAGCTGTAGCCCCGACTAACTCTGGACTAGACCTAACCAATTAAAACATACAAATATGATTTCCACTTGCTTATATCAACCATATTTAAAATGACCTCTCAGTTAGGTTTAAAAGAATTACTCACCCCTTTGTGGGAGGTCTTGCCATCTTGTCTTTGTATAGGACAGTTGGCCCCAGTACGCTGGAATAATAATAAAAAGCTCTTTGCTTTCACACCAGATCTGGTCTCTTGGTAGTCTTTGGGGATCCTGATTCTGGGTACAATATTTAGGAAGTATTCTAAACGTTATATTTTATGATATAATGTTATTGAAACAAAATGCTGCATCATGTTGGCAACTTGATATTAGTTACTATCTTAGTCATTATTTTGATACTACTAAATTGATATTAGTTACAGCTTGGTTATTATTTTACATACAATAAAATGTAAACAAATAATAGAAAAGCACTTTGGATAACCTTCTATTGTTATCTTGCTTGCTCACAAGCACACTTTATAAGTATAAATAGCAACCCTGTTTTTAGTAAAAGGAAGACCATGGTATACACTTAACATTTTCAGAGTGTTAAAATTGCAAGGGAATTTTTATGAAAGTTAATATTACCTCCATGCTTTTTAAGAAAGTGAGAAGCATCAAAGAAAAAATAAATGTAGAAGTTCTAACTGGGACTTGAAAGATCACCTAAAAAATAAAATACTAAATATAAACAATCAAGCATAATGGAGTTAAAACTAATTCTCAGTTAATAGATATCAATGTTTATCAGGAACATACAGAAAACTTTAGATATTGTCCTTGCCATCAAGTCTTCATACATTGTGAAAATAAGGCAAGATCTTCTGGCTGTACCCACTTACAGTTGTACCTCACAGACTTTAAACTTTTCTATAACTATTTAGTGGATTAAATATAATAAAATTTAATTTTAAAGTTAATAAAAAGTCAAGGAAGAATTTAGCTAAATATTAATAATTTTAATAAAAATTAATAAAATATTTAGACACTTTTTAATGAAAAATATCTGATATTTTAATAACACAATGTGACTTCTTATGAAATATATATTTATTTGAATCCCGTGAGATGTTAAAAACATTCAAATCCTGATTTATTTTAGGGCTGGGCTTTAAAATTCAGATTTCTGATGGTTCTGGAATAATGCTTTGTAAATACAGCTACATATTTCATATCTGAATTTAGGAAAGGTATATCTGCCTATCTTTAAAAAAGAAAACACATATTGATGTTTGCAATTCTTCTATGGACAGTATACATCACCATTCTAGGTATATAAAGTTAAACTATTAATTTGATATATAAAACACAAAGAAATAGAGGAAGCCAATATTTATGTCATTTAAGTCATGTTCGCTTGGTTCATACTTAAGATGCGTTGAAATTAAAAGGTCATTTTTATTTAAAAATGCCTTGTCTTCTTAATGTAAATAAAGTGTTACTATGGATGTGTTCTAGAATGTGAATTCTATAAAACCTGAATATCTAACTTGGGCATCTTTAAAATAAAGAGAATATGGAGAGAAATAGATTTGTTTATTTTTATGATTCAGGAGCTGCTTGGGATGCAAACAAATTTTTACCAGGCTTTCTAATAAAATCATTTCAGCTTACTTCTTACTTTCCTTTCTTTCTCTTAGCGTACAATTATACGTCTTGTTAAATGTTTAACTATATTCTTTTTACACAGACCTACATCCACACACATATAGACACTTGATTTTTGACAAGGAAGTCAAAAGTACTACTGGAGAAAATACAATATCCTCAACAAACAGTCCTGGTCAAACCAGATAACCGCATGTAGAAGATTGCAAATAGATCCACGTCAATCACCCTGCACAGAGCTCAACTGAAAATGGACCAAGGACATCGACATAAACCAGAAAAGCTGAAATAGAAATAAAATGGAAAATAAGCTTGAGTAAAATTATAACCTTTGACACAGAAAATTTGCTTCTGTGCAAGTCTCTAATACTATAAGCATTAAGACTAAAAATTAAAAGTGGCATCTCATGAAGCTAAAAGGATTCTGTATGTAAAGGACACCATCTGTAGGGTAAATCAGTAACCTACAGAGTGGGAAAAGATTTTTACCAATTATATATATAATAAAAGTTACTATCTAGAATGGCTAAATAACAAATACTCAGTATCAAAAAAAAAACAATTGGTTTTACTTTGTCGTTCAGAGAAAAGATAAATTATTTCAGGGTTAGACATTTTGCCTGTGACTTCTATGTTTCATATACAAATAATTGATTTTCATTGAATTATAAAAATTATTATGTTAAAGTTATTTTCTTAATTCAAAAAATTGTAAAGAAAATAAGATAAAAAAGATGTGAAGTATAGGATAAAAATAGTTGAATTAGGGTAAATAATTTACTAAAATCCTCAAAATATATTGAAAAGAAAAAATATATAATAAAACGGTATTTCCTCCTTAATAAAAATCAATTGTCCAAAACAAAAATAACTGACAGCAAATCTGAAATTATAAAATATAAGTTACAAACATATGTATAAAATGAAGCATAGAGGTAATATAAGTTATTAACTTTGTTATAATTAGAGTATTAAAATTAAAATGTTCAAAATAAGTGCTATACTATAAGTTAAAATATGACTTTTTATTTTCAACAATAAGGCTTTATACTTAAAAAAATAATGACTGAGAGAATAAGGACTTTTTAATACTTCCACTACTAAAAGAAGAATTTGAAACTTGGTATTAAATTTTATTCAAATGGCTCCATATTAGGACACAAATATTTTCAATACTAAGTCATATGCTTTTCCATAGGTTAAAGGTTTCTCTTCACAAGCCCAACATTGAAAGATAAATTTTGAGTCTCAATTTTACATTCTGATGACAATTTATAAATGAAAATGACATCTAAATTTTAAATCAAGATTAATTTTACTTGGTAAAATCCTTAAAATTTCCGACACTGCTATTATAATATGTAGAGCTTATAGCTGTTAAAAATTATTACCAAATATTATAATTAAAAATATTAACTTAAAATATAGATTCAGTTACAAAACATTTCCCCAGTAATATTACAAGAAATGAACAATTGCATCAAGGAGAAGTCAGCCCAAGTGATTTGTCAGCAGGTAATGATATTACGTAAAGATATGCTTCCTTGGGTAAGATTGATCTTCACTCTTTCTGCAGTCCATAGTTGCATGCTCTTTGTCTGGGTGTGAGATCCTGTGAAAGCTTCCCCTTCTCCCTTCTGTATTAATACATCTTTTGATATTGTCATTATTCAAATCTTATGAAAACAATTAAAGGAGAATTGGTTTCACAGAAAATTTTGTGGTATTCTGATCTTTTTTTTTTTTTTTGGTGTTCTGACTTTTAAGATCTTTCTGACACTTCTTTGAAGATGTTCCTAGCCCATAGAAGCAGGAAGTATGGTTTATATGTATTTGTGGCATCCCACAATATTTGTCGCTGAAATGCAGCAATTTGTCTGTTTGTGACTTTTTATAATGATTTCCATTTGCTGTAAAGACAAGTTTATTTGATGAGGGGTGATGATAGCAACACATGTCTATTGATATAAAGAAAATTTAGGCCCAAGTTCACCCTTTTGTCTACCAGGAGTCCATGCTACTGTGCTGAGGAGATCCATCCAGAGGGGTGAGTGTGCGGCCATCTAGCTGGAAGGTCCCCGGAAGGGAGTGCAGGGCACCTCCAATTCCTGCTGCAGGGGATTCTTTGTTCCACACAACCTTGCCTCCCCTCCCCTGCCAAGTTTACCCTGTTGTCTGTGGGGTCCTTGGCCCAGCAGGAGTTCTTGCTCCTGTGCTGAGGAGATCTATTTAGAGGGGACCCTGCCTCCCCGAAGCCTGCCCTATTGTCTGAAAGGTCCTTGGCCCAGGAACAGATCCTGCTCCTACACTGAGGAGTTCCAGCCAGAGGGCACTCATTTCTATCTGTTAGGTCCTTAGATCCACCAGCACTACTGGCTCCACTGCTGAGGTTGCCTGCGAGAGGCCAGATCAAGAAAATTCCCAAAGTACACAGTCAGTCATAGCAAAGATTGAACCAAGACGCCAAGACTCTCTTGGCTGCATTTGAAGGAAGAGACGGGCAGGCACCAATGCAAGAATTCCTCCACCAACCTGAAAAGCAAGATGACAACATCAGAATCCAGGGATTATGCAACAAGAAGACTTGAACACCCTATTGCAGAAGAAGTAGAAGAAATCAACTTTAAATGTAACATTATGAAAATAATAGAGTCCTTTAAACAGGATGTGAAAACCTCATTTAAAGAAATGGAGAAGACAAAAAAGTAGAAGAAATGAATAAATCTATCAAAGATACCCAAGAAAACCAAGAAAAAGCAATCAAACAGGTAATGGGAACAGTTCAAGACTTGAAAATTGAAATCGAGGTAATGAAGAAAACACAAACTGAGGGAAGGCTGGATATGGAAAATCTGGGTAAACGAACAGGAACTACAGAGACACATATAACCAACAGAATACAAGAGATAGAAGAAAGAATCTCAGACACTAAAGATACTATAGAGGACATAAACTTATTGATTAAAGAAAATAACAAATCCAACAAATTCTTAACACAAAGCATCCAGGAAATCAGAAACACCATGAAAAGATCAAACCTAAGAATAATAGGGTTAGAAGAAGGAGAAGAATTACAGCGCAAAGGCCCAGAAAATATATCCAACAAAATTATAGAAGAAAACTTTCCGAACCTAAAAGAAGGATATTCCTATGAAGGTACAAGAAGCATACAGCACACCGAATAGAATGGATCCCCCAAAAAATCCCCTTGCCATATAATAATCAAAACACAAAACAGACAGATTAAAGAAAGAATATTAAGAGCTGCAAAGGTAAAAGGTCAAGGAACATATAAAGGGAAAACCTATCAGAATTACACCTGACTTCTCAATGGAAACCATGAAAGCCAGAAGGTCTTGGATAGATGTGCTGTAGAAACTAAAAGACCGTAGATACAAGCCCATACTAGTATACCCAGTAAAGCTTACATTCACCATTGATGGAGAAAACAAGAGATTCTAGGATAAAAACAGATTTAAACAATATGTAGCAACAAACCCAGTCTTACAGAAAGTACTAGAAGGAAAACCACAATCCAAGGAAGTCCACAACACCCATAATAACACAAGCATCTGACAACCCTCCACCAGCACAACTCAAAGAAAAGAAACACACAAACACTACCAAAAAAAACCCAAAAACAAAACAAAACATAACAAAACTGGAGTTAACACTGGTCATTGTTATCACTTAATATCAATGGACTCAATTCACCTATAAAAAGGCACAAGTTAAGAGAATGGATATGAAAACAGGATCCAACATTCTGCTGTTTACAAGAAACACACCTCAACCTCAAAGACAGAAACTACCTCAGAGTAAAGGGTTGGGAAAAGATTTTCCAATCCAATGGACCTAAGAAACAAACAGGTATGTCTATACTAATATCTAACAAAATTGATTTCAAAATAAAATCAATCAGAAGAGATGGAGAAGGACACTTTATACTCATAACAGGAACAATTCATCAGGAGGAAGTCTCAATCCTGAATATCTATGCCCCTAATATAAGATCACACACATATGTAAAAGAAATATTACTATAACTTAAAGCACACATTAAACCCCACACTCAAATAGTAGGAGATTTCAATACTCCTCTCTCACCAATGAACAGGTTAAACAGACAGAAACCTAGCAGTGAAATAAGAGAACTAGCAGATATAATGAACCAAATGGACTTGACAGACATATATAGAACATTCCACTCAAACAGAAAAAAATATACCTTCTTCTCAGTATCACATAGAATCTTATCAAAAATTGATCACATATTTGGTAACAAAGCAAACATCCACAGATACAAAAAAATGTAGTAACCACCTTTGTACTATTGGATAACCATGGAATAAAGGTATAATTCAACAACAATTCTACCTCCAGAAAGTCTACAAGATCATGAAAACTGAACAATCAACTACTGAGCCACCCTTGGGTCAAGGAAGTAATAAAGAAAGAAATTAAAGTCTTCCTTGAATTCAGCAAAAATAAAGACACCACATACCCAAACCTATGGGGCACTATGAAAGCAGTGCTACGAGGAAAGTTCATAGCACTAAGTACACACATTAAAAAAACAGAAAAATCTCACATTAGAGACTTGACAGCACACCTCAAAGCTCTAGCAAAAAAAAAAAGAAGCGGACTCACCCAGGAGGAGTAGAAGACTGGAAATAATCAATCTGAGAGATGAAAACAACAAAATAGAAACACAGAAAACATTTCAGAGAATCAATGAAAAAGCTGGTTCTTGGAGAAAATTAACAATATTGTCCAACCCCTATCCAAACTAATCAAAAGGCAGAGAGAGAACACACAAATTAACAAGATCTGAAATGAAAAGGGGGACATAACCACAGACACAGAGAAAATTCAGAGAATCATTAAATCTTACTACAAAAGCCTGTATGTCACAAAATTGGAAAATGTAAAATAAATGGACATTTTTTAGATAAGTACCATATACCAAAATTAAATAAAGACCAGGTGAACAATTTAAATAGACCTATAAGTTACAAGGAAATAGAAGCTGTCATCTAAAACCTCCCTACCAAAAAGAGAGAAAAAAAAGCCCAGGACCAGATGGTTTTAATGCAAAATTCTACCAGAACTTACAAGAAGAGCAAATACCTATACTCCTTAATGTGTTTCACAAAATAGAAACAGAAGAGTCATTGCCTAACTCCTTTTACGAAGCTACAGTTACCCTGATAACAAAACCACAGAAAGACTCAAAAAAGAAAGAGAATTATAGACCAATTTTATTCATGAATATTGACACAAAATTTCTTTTTTTTTATTTATTAAAAATTTCCACCTCCTGCTCTCCTCCCATTTCCCTCTCTCTCCCCCCTCCCCCTCATGCTCCCTCTCAAGTCCAAAGAGCAGTCAGGGTTCCCTACCCTATGGGATGTCCAAGGTTCTCCCCACTCCATCCAGGTCTAGTAAGGTGAGCATCCAAACAGACTAGGCTTCCACAAAGCCAGTCCAAGCAGTAGAATCAAAACCCAGTGTCATTGTCCTTGGCTTCTCAGTCATCCCTCCTTGTCAGCCACGTTCAGAGAGTCTGGTTTGACCACATGTTCCATCAGTCCCAGTTCAGCTGGTCTTGGTGAGCTCCTATTAGATCAGCCCATCCTCTCAGTGATCCTAGAGAAGCTAAATAGGATGGTGAACCCAAAGAAAAACATGTAGTTATCCTCCTGGATATTGGAAGTAGACAAGATTGCCAGGCAAAACTTGGGAGCTTGGAGGTAGGGTTGGGGTGGTGGTAAGGGGAGATGGGTAGAGAGAAGTGAGAAGGGGAGGATGGGGAGAGCTTGGGGGAATGGGAAGGTTGGGATGGAGGAAGGGTAGTTATGGGAGCAGGGAAGTATATATCTTAATTAAGGGAGCCATTTTAGGATTGGCAAGAGACTTGACTCTTGACGGGATCCCAGGTGTCCAAGGAGATGGCCCTAGCTTGTTCCTTGAGCAGCTGAGGAGAGGGTGCCTGAACTGGTCTTTTCCCACAGCCACACTGATTAATATCTTGTATATAAATATCACTGTAGGACCTTCATCCTACATCCAGTGATGGATGGAGATAGAGTCAGAGACCCACATTGGAGCACTGGACTGAGCTCCCAAAGATGAAGAGCAGAAAGAGGGAGAAGATGAGCAAGGAAGTCAGGACCGCGAGGGGTGCGTCCACCCACTGAGATGGTTGACTGATCTAATGGGACCTCACCAAGGCCAGCTGGACTAGGACTGAACAAGCATGTGATCAAAGCGGACTCTCTGAATGGGGCTGTCAATGAGGGCTGACTGAGAAGTTAAGGACAACGGCGCTGGGTTTTGATTCTACTGCATGTACTAGCTTTATGGGAGCCTAGTCTGTTTGGATGCACACCTTCCTCCACCTGGATGGTGGAGAGAGGGCCTTGGACTTCCAACAGGGCAGGGTACCCTGATTTCTCTTAGGACTGGAGAGGGTGGGTAAAGAGGAGTAGGGGGAGTGGAAGGGAAATGGGAGGAGGAAAGAAGGTGAAAAAGAATGAAAGAAACAAAGAAAGAAAGAATAGAAAAAATTTAGAATGTAGTTAGGCATTATGTTGGTCTTTTAAAATGGTAGTAGTAGATTTTCTCTGAAAACTACTGACTATACTAACCCTGGGATATCGGGCAGATTTCACGAACAAGACATGATTTCCTTCCCATTACGTGGGCCTTAAATTCAATTATTGAACCATTGGCTACTATTACACAAACCTTACTTGTAATATCTTTATAAATATCTTGCTATGTCAGCCATTGTTGTGGGTCATAGATGTCAAGACTGGGTACACCAATTAACTGCATACCTCCTTTGGGAAATCACATAGTACTTTCTGGTACTGTAGAAGTTAGCAAGGGGATTTTTAGATTAGAAATGTGTCTTCAGCAGTAGGGACTTAAGTTAAACCTCTGAGACGTAATGAATGGCAGCAGAAATAGCATATATTATTTTAGGGTCTCATCTGAATTATTTCACCAATCCATTTGAAAAGAGGTTACTGATGTTTGGTTCTGGAAATTCTATACTGTTATTGTTGGGGGAGTGTTCACCATAGGAAACATAATTTTGGTTTAAGATATATATAAACAGAAATTTAGTAAATATAAAATAACATAATTTATTGAAGCTTTTTCCAACAACCTTGGTATTATTTGTTTCTCCATATCCCCTTTCATTTACATCCTTCTCCTGTTCCAAGTATATCTCCTTTCCTGCTTTCTCCTCTCATTCCTTCTTTCCATGATCTCTTAATATTTCTTGGTTTCTGCATTTCCTCCATAGTTTCAGGTGGAAATTTCAATTTAGTGACACCACTGAGAGAGAATATGTGACATTTGTCTTTATGGGTATACCCCTAATTTGTTTCCCTGTGTAATGTTATCAACTCTAAAACCATATAACAATTATAACAAAACAGACTTGGCAATATTTTCATATATATATATATATATATATATATATATATATATATCATACTGTTATCTTTTTTCTCCATAATATGCATCTGCATTAATTATCCAAAAGAAAAATCTCTTGCAATATCACAAATAATACAGAGTTAAATTATAATTCTAAAGTAAGATGTATAATAATGTGGACTTTAAAGATTGATGGTTTATTTAATTAGAAGAGACCTCTCTTCATAAGATATTACAATAAAATCAAACTACCCAGATAGAGAAACAAACAAACAACTAGACCATTTACAAAGATAATAAGTTATTTCAAATGCTTTGGCCATCTACTGAAATATTTAATAGAATATTAATTTTTGAATACTCATGTATAATATGTACTTTATTCAAAGCATGAGAAAACATACCAAGGATTTTCCGTACAGTTAAAATTTGGGTTTTCTTTATGTGAAACCTTTGTTCCATTAACCCACCCTGTTTACTTGATGATTTTAAATTCAGATATATACTTCTATTACATATCTGCAAAAACACTACAACAGACAGAGTCAGCAAAAGAAATCAGACCAGGCTTAAGAACTGTGAAATTCCTTAACCATTTCATATCTATACTGTAGTTTTCTCATACCATGACTTGTTTAGAACTTCATGTTTCTAATCATGGAAAACATAGACGTTCCTGATTAAATACTGACCTGCCTCATGTTTCCTTAATGATCGTTTTTATTTACCTCTGTATCTAACCTAAAGCAGTTGAATGTAAACTACAACCATTGTAATGCATCCTCAGCGGAGCAAAGACTTCTGTCAACCCAGAAGCAAAGAATGCCATCAGTTAATTTTTAAAATCTCTACCAAACATTTTCCTATAATCTATCTACCAGCAGTCTCCAGCAATGTGTCTGGTAAATGCACTGATTCATAATCATCTTCAGTCAGTGACTACAAAATTTTATGTAGCCAGGTCACCACAGAAACAAGGTTCTTGAACTAACGTGGGTCTACATGCCCAAGTCGTGCTCACTCACATAAGAATAAGAATATACTGTCTCTTTGTGCTTTTGAGTAAAAGCTGTAGCTTACATTCTGCAAATTATTGTTGAAAATGAGACTTCTAAATGACAAAGAAATAAATAAAACGTAACTGCTGTGCCTCTACTGTAGGTTATGAGAATATCCGAACCCTTTGTAACGCATTCAGAAGAGGGCAAGCAGAGAAGTTATTGCTTCAACTGTGCTATTATTTTAGAATGTTTTAAGTTACTTTCTTTTTTTGTTTTTGTTTTTGTTTATTAAATTATGAAAGTTTCCATTTCCGCCCCTCCTCCCAACACCTTCCCATTCCCCCGCCCCCTGTCCCCTTCTCCTCCCTCTCCATCCCTAAGAGCAGTCAGGGCTTCCAGCCCCATGGGAAGTCCAAGTTCCTCCCCCCTCCCTCCAGGCCCAGGAAGGTGAGTATCCAAACAGAATGGATCCCAAAAATCCAGTATATGCAGAGGAAACAAGTCCCAGTGTCATTGTCAATGGCTTTTCAGAGAGGCTCCAGGCCAGCCACATTCAGAGAATACGGCCACATTCAAAGAATCTGGTTGGATCACATGCTCGTTCAGTCCCAGTCCAACTGGCCTTGGCGAACTCTCATCAGACCACTCCCCTTGTATCAGTGGGTGATCGCACCCCTCGCGGTCCTGAGTTTTTTTCTTCATGATCTTCCTCCTTCTGCTCCTCATCTGGACGATGGGGGGCTCAGTCCAGTGCTCCAATATGGGTCTCCGTCTGTATCGCCATCCATCGTCGGATGATAAGCAAAATCTTCATCAGGATGGTTATAGTCCAAGGCCGGTTCAGGCACCCTCTCCTCTGTCCAGAGAACAATCTGGGGATCTCTCCTTAGACCTGGGATCCCATTTATAATCAAGTCTCTTGCAAACCCTAAAATGACTCCCTTAGTTGAGATACATTCTTCCCTGATCCCATATCCATCCTTCCTCCCTCCCCCCATCTCAGTCCCCCGAGTTTTCCCCATTCCTCCCCTACTCCCTTCTCTCTAACACTCTCCCCTTCCAACAACCCTCCCACCCCCCCCCCCATGCACCCGAGGTTACCTGGGACTCTTGTCTATTTCCTAACTCCTGGCAGATAGCTAAATAATCTTCATCAGGTTCATCTTCTTATTTAGCTTTTCTAGGATCATGAATAATAGGCTCAAAGACCTTTAATTATGGTTAGAATCCACTTATGAGTGAATACATACCATGTTCCTCTTTTTGGGTCTGGCTTACCTCACTCAGTAAAGTGTTTTTTTTTTCCATTCATTTGCATGCAAAATTCAAGATGTCATTGTTTTTTACCGCTGAGTAAAACTCTAATGTGTATATGTTCCACACCTTTTTTAACCATTCTTCTATTGAGGGGCACCTAGGCTGTTTCCAGGTTCTGGCTATTACAAATAGTGCTGCTATGAACATAGTTGAACAAATGCTTTTGCACTATGTTAGGGAATCTCTAGGGTATATTCCCAAGAGTGGAATTGCTGGGTCCTGGGGGAGGTTGACTCCCAGTTTCCTGAGAAACCACCACACTGATTTCCACAGTGGCTGCACAAGTTTGCATTCCCACCAACAATGGATGAGAGTTCCCCTCTTTCCACATCCTCTCCAGCATAGGCTATCATTGGTGTTTTTGACTTTAGCTAATTTGACCGGTGTAAAATGGTATCTCATAGCTGTTTTGATTTGCATTTCCCTGATCGCTAAGGATGTTGAGCATGACCTTAAGTGTCTTTTGGCCATTCGGAGTTCTTCTGTTGAGAATTCTCTGTTCAGATCAGCACCCCATTTTTTAATTGTGTTAATTAGAGTTTTATTGTCTAGTTTCTTGAGTTCTTTGTATATTTTGGAGATCAGGCCTTTATCTGATAAGGGGTTGGTGAAGATCTTCTCCCAGTCAGAAGGTAGCCATTTTGTCTTACTGACAGTGTCCTTTGCTTTACAGAAGCTTCTCAGTTTCAGGAGGTCCCATTTATTCATGGTTTCTCTTATTGTCTGTGCTACTGGGGTTCTACCTAGGAAGTGGTCTCCTGTGCCTATGTCTTTGTAGACTACTTCCCACTTTCTCTTCTATCTGGTTCAAAGTGGTCAGATTAATGTTGAGGTCTTTAATCCATTTGGACTTGATTTTTGTGCATGGTGATAGATATGGATCTACTTTCATTCTTCTACAGGTTGACATCCAGTTATGCCAGCACCATTTCTTAAAGATGCTTTCCTTCTTCCATTGCATACCTTTAGCCCCCTTGTCGAAAATCAAGTGTTCATAGGTTTGTGGGTTAATATCTGGGTCTTCTATTCGATTCCATAGTTTGACTTCTCTCTTCTTATGCCAGTACCAAACTGTTTTCCATACTGTAGCTGTGTAATAGAGTTTGAAGTCAGGGATGGTTATACCTCCAGAAGTTCCTTTATTATATAAGATTGTTTTGGCTATTTATTTATATGATGGATTACATTGATAGATTTGCGTATGTTGAACCAGCCCTGCATCTCTGGAATGAAGCCTACTTGATCATAATGGATACTTTTTCTAATGTGTTCTTGGAATCGGTTTGCCAGGATTTTGTTGAGAATTTTTGCATCAATGTTCATGAGTGAGATTGGCCTGTAATTCTCTTTCTTGGTTGTGTCTTTATGTGGTTTTGGTATCAGGGTAACTGTAGCTTCATAAAAAGAGTTTGGCAATGACTCTTCTGTTTCTATATTGTGAAATACCTTAAGGAGTATAGGTATCAGCTCTTCTTGGAAGTTCTGGTAGAATTCTGCATTGAAACCATCTGGCCCTGGGCTTTTTTTGGTCGGGAGGTTTTTGATAACAGCTTCTAATTCTTTGTGACTAACAGGTCTATTTAGATTGTTCACCTGGTCTTGATTTAACTTTGGTAAATGGTATTTATCTAAAAACCAATCCATTTCTTGTACATTTTCCAACTTTGTGGCATATAAACTTTCGTAGTAAGATCTAATGATTCTCTGAATTTCCTCTGTGTCTGTTGTTATGTCCCCCTTTTTATTTCTGATCTTATTAATTTGAGTGTTCTCTCTCTGCCTTTTTATTAGTTTGGCTAGGGGTTTGTCAATCTTGTTTATTTTCTCCAAGAACCAACTTTTTGTTTCGTTGATGTTTTGGATTGTTTTCTGTATTTCTATTTTGTTGATTTCAGCCCTCAGTTTGATTATTTCCAGTCTTCTACTCCTCCTGGGAGAGTCTGCTTCTCTTTTTTCCAGAGTTTTCAGGTGTGCTGTTAAGACTCCAATATGTGATTCTCCGTTTTCTTTAAATGGGCACTTAGTGCTATGAACTTTCCTCTTAGCACTGCTTTCATTGTGTCCCATAGGTTTGAGTATGTTGTGTCTTTATTTTCATTAAATTCAAGGAGACTTTAATTTCTTTCTTTATTTCTTCCTTGACCCAGGGATGATTCAGTAGTTGATTGTTCAACTTCCACGTGTTTGTAGGCTTTCTGGTGTTCGAATTGTTATTTAATTCTAACATTATACCATGGTGATCCGACAAGACACAGGTGGTTACTAAAATTTTTTTGTATCTGTGGAAGTTTGCTTTGTTACCGAGTATTTGGTCAATTTTCGAGAAGGTTCTATGAGCTGCAGAGAAAAAGGTATATTCTTTCCTATTTGGGTGGAATGTTCTATAGATATCTGTTAAGTCCATTTGATTCATTACCTCTAGTAATTCTCTTATTTCTCTGTTGAGTTTCTGTTTGATTGACCTGTCCTTTGGTGAGAGAGGTGTGTTGAAGTCTCCTACTATTAGTGTGTGTGGTTTGATGACTGCCTTGAGTTCTAAAAGTTTTTCTTTTACATATGTGGGTGCTTTTATATTAGGGGCATAGATATTCAGGATTGAGACTTCCTCCTGATGAATTGTTCCTGTTATGAGAATGAAATGTCCATCTCCATCTCTTCTGATTGATTTTAGTTTGAAGTCAATTTTGTTAGATATTTGAATGGCCACACCAGCTTGTTTCTTAGGTCCGTTTGCTTGGAAAACCTTTTCCCAACCCTTTACTCTGAGTGGATGTCTATCTTTGTGTTTGAGGTGTGTTTCTTGTAAACAGCAGAATGTTGGATCCTGTTTTCGTATCCAGTCTCTTAGTCTGTGCCTTTTTATAGGTGAGTTGAGTCCATTAATATTAAGTGATATTAATGACCAGTGGTTTTTGATTCCGGTTATTACTTTTGTGTGTGTGTTAGTGTGTGTGTGTGTGTGTGTGTGTGTGTAGTAGAGTTTGTGTGCTTCTCTTCTTTGAGTTGTGGTTGTGAAGGGTCGCTAGATGTCTGGGTTATTGTAGGTAGTGATGGCAATGTTGGATTCCTTGGGTTGCGATTTTCCTTCTGTTACTTTCTGTAAGGCTGGATTTGTGGCTACGAATTGTTTAAATTTATTTTTATCCTGGAATATTTTGTTTTCTCCATTGATAGTGAATGATAGCTTGGCTGGGTATAGTAGTCTGGGCTTGCATCCATGGTCTCTTAGTTTCTGCAGTACCTCTATCCAGGATCTTCTGGATTTTATGGTTTCCATAGAGAAGTCAGGTGTAAGCCTGATAGGTTTACCTTTATAAGTTACTTGACCTTTTTCCTTTGCAGCTCTTAATATTCTTTCTTTAATCTGTATGTTTTGTTTTTTGATTATTATATGGCGAGGGGATGTTTTTTCTGATCCTGTCTATTCGGTGTTCTGTATGCTTCTTGCACCTTCATAGGAATATCGTTCTTTAGATTGGGAAAGTTTTCTTCTATAATTTTGTTGAATATATTTTCTGGGCCTTTGATCTGCCGTTGTTCTCCTTCTTCAATCCCTATTATTCTTAGATTTGGTTTTTTTTTTTATTGTGTCCCACAATTCCTGAATGTTTTGTGATGAGAATTTGTTGGATTTGCTGTTTTCTTTGGTCAGAGCGTTTAATTTCTCTATGGTGTCCTCAGAGTCTGAGATTCTTTCTTCTATCTCTTGTATTCTGTTGGTTATGCTTGTTTCTTGAAGTCTCTGTTCGTTTATCTAGATTTTCCATAGCCAGCCGGCCCTCGGTTTGTGATTTCTTTATTGACTCCATTTCAGTTTTCAAATCTTGAACTGTTTCCATTACCTGTTTGATTGTTTTTTCTTTGTTTCCCCGAATTTCCTTCACGGATTTACTCATTTCTTCATACTTTTTGGTATATTTCTCTTCCATTTCTTTACTCATTTCCTCAATCTTTTTGTTATACTTATCTTCCATTTCTTTATGGCAGGTTTTCACCTCCTGTTTAAGTTCCTCTATTATTTTCATATAGATCCGCTTAGAGTCGATTTTTTCTATTTCTTCTGGAGTAGGGTGTTCAATTCTTCTCATTTCGTGCTCCCTGTATTCTGGAGATGTCATGTTGCCTTTCAGGTTGTTGGAGGAATTCTTGCATTGGCGCCTGCCCAGCTCCACCTCTCTGGATGAAGCTCCTCCGCACTCTCTGGATAGAACTCCTCAGCACTCTTTGGATAGAGCTCCTCAGCACTGCAGCTGGGATAGCTGTCCTTCCCAGGGCTCAGGAGACAAGAGTGCAGCGGCAGTGGGGGCAGGGAGGGGTCCAGTGAAACAGGGAAGACCCTGCCTCAGAAGCTGAGGTGGGAGGGGCTGTGCTCTCTTCCCTGGCTGGCCGCCCAGGCTAGCTCCCACTCACCTCTCCGGGTAGAACTCCTTGGCACTGCTACAGGGATAGCTGGTCTTCCCAGGGCCCAGGAGACAAGAGTGCAGGGCAGTGGGGGCAGGGAGGGCTCCGGTGAAACATGGAAGACCGTGCCTCAGAATCTGAGGGGGGAGGGACTGTGCTCTCTTCCAGGGCTGGCCGCCCAGGCTAGCACCCACTCACCTCTCCGGGTAGAACTCTTAAGTTACTTTCATGAAACATTTTTCATTTACTTTTTCAACCTTATTCTTACTTAAAATTTAAAGTAAAATTAGTAAGAGTAACACAAAAATCATAAATGGCTCCGTATCATCATTTAGACTGAATTTTTTTAACGTGACAATTACGTTTAAGAACCCTAAAGAGATCACTGAACTTTTCATCTCCCATCTCAAGAAAGACAAGAAGAAGGGAAGAGAAAAATTAGACATTTTGGTTACTCTGATAATGGGCGTTTTGTAATCTGATTTATTTTATAGATCTCAAAGAAAGAAACTTTCTACATAGCTAACATTGCAAGTAGACAGTGAAAAAGTTCCACATTATCAGAAATCCAATTAGCAGACACCATGTAGCTTTCCATTAGCACCATCCTGCAATTCAACGCAATTCATTTTAAAAACAATTGGAGTTTAATAGAGTCTCTGATGGCAAAGCATGGTGGACTCTGATTACAGGACTTGGTATTGTAGTATTCCTTCAGTCAAATGTTGCAAGGAAATTGTTATTATAAATACAATTTTAGTCAATTAAAAAAATCAAGCATTATTGTTTTATTTTATATTTAGAAACATGTATGTCTATATGATCCATAAATAATAATAAAATTAATATGTATTATATTATAGAATCACTTAAGTTATTATCTCCATAAAGGTTCAACATATTATTTTTTATGAAATCAACTGATTTCATTAACTTCTTTATTTATAAGATAATATTTTGAGAAACTATGATTAAGTACTTCATCATGTTTTCATCAAGAAACACACCATTTATGACTTATGACATTTAAAAAATAGCAAATTGCAAATGCATAATAAATGCTGACATATGAGACAACAAATAATTAATGTAAAACCCACACAAAGAGTCCTCTTTAATTGGTTCTGAATAAATATACAGCTTACCATTGAGATCATAAAGTACAAGAAGAACCCAGAGATATAGAGGAAACATAAACAGAGAATGTTGTAAAGAAAATTGTACAAATTTGTATGGCTGATTGATAAAAAGTAGAAGGCAGTTAACATCCAAATCATACAATGTATTTTGTGTGTCAAAAGTGTATTTCATTATTGTGAAATTCAATTTTAGCTACGTAGCTTTCATTCTCTCTTCCACATACCCATATACATACACTTATGAGATATACAAATATTGCATGTGTTACCAATTAGCCTTTTTTGGAGAAAGTCAAATAATACAAGACCATAATATAGATAGTGTAATAGATGTAAGCAAACAGAAGCCTAATTGGATTTTTTTTTGCTTGAATAAATGCTTTTTTTTTCCTGAAACTAGCCCAGTTTACTATATTTTTTGTTTTTTTTATTTTTAAATCATTTTAATTGAATATTTTTACTATTTAATTATTTCATACATATACACACATTAACAAATATTAATGATGGGTTTATTTACAAGTACCAAATCATGAAACAATCAAGATGCTTTTTCTTAAAATATAATGTCTGGTATACAACACTTTTGGACTTCTTTGGCATTTCTTCGTGTATAGAGTATATACTGTGATATATCCAGCCACCCCGTGATACCATATGTGTGTGCATGACCTATGCATGTGTGAGCATTTGTGTGTGTGCACATGTGTGTATATCTAAAAGATCCTATTTTATGCTGATAATGCTACAAAATTACCTATCCTGCTTCAGTAAGGTCTCATCTGAAGTAAATACATCTCCAACATCCCTTCTTCAAAGTTATTAGGAGGTAGGACGTTAGCATGTCAGTTTGGAGTGAACTGTTAATTTAACACTAAAATATACTTATATATACATTCAAACACACATACAAACATGCACAAACATTCAAATACCAGAAAGTTTTATAATTGACTCTAATTTTTATTCTAAGAATAAAGTCCTAGACTACAATTTGGCTTAGTATATTTCTGTAGTTCCATCTACAATTTTAAAATTTTAAACGCATTCTCCAAAAATTTCCCATTGATCCAATTATTACTTCTTCAGGATCGTGTTGTTTTGATACTTTCAACATAAAACTAGGAAATTGAATGAAGTAAGGAAGTAACTTTGTCAGTCTTAAAATCTGGTGAATGACAGTAATCTTATTTCGTACTTAAGCTGTCAGTGTTACAATTCCATTTGTATCTGTAAATAAAGTATTGTGGAGATCCAGGGAGAATAAAAGGTAACTTTCATTGTGAGAATATAGAAAATACAACACTGTTACATGAAAAGAATATTTTAAACACAGTGTTTTTAAAATGGTAATTTTCCTTTTACATAATTGCTTTTAGCTGAAAGTTTACAAACCACATTTTCACCATATTTAGTAATCAACCTTTTTTATATTATTGAAATATACTTTTTATTTTATTTCTCCCTCATAACAAGTAACACTTATCAGTAGATGAATTTCTTCTTTTCCTATTTCAAGGCCTATTTTGAGTTTTTTTCACTGCTATCTAGAATCACTAAACTTTAGATTCTATTCTAAGAGCCTTGGAATGAATATGGTAAAGGAATCTGCCAAGCATTCTCACATGGTGACAGACGAGGAACTAGTTATCACCACATCTTCCTTGTTTGGATAAGATAGAAAAGGGGAAGAAAAGGATTATTTTTCTATTCAATAATACTTTTCCCATGAAAGTGAATCTTTTTATTTTGGTTCCAGAGTGGAAACCTAAGGTCAATTGGGTATCACTGAAAAGACCATTAGCTTAATTGACTATATATCATTCCCACATGTCTGGAAAATAATAAGAAACTTGATGCTACAGTGAGGCAGACTACTCTTTGCATGTCTATCCTCTGAGAAACAAGTGAATCTGAGTAAGACTATTGCCTTCTTTCACTTTTGTTTTTATGGTAAAGCTTGGCAAAAGTTATAATGGGCAAATTTGTTACGATGTATAGTGGATTGAATAGGATTTTCCCCATAAGATCTTACATTGGGCTGCTTAGTCATTAGGGAATGGCATGGGTACTACTTGAGAGAGAGTATGAGGTATGACATCGTCTGAGTAGGTATGGCTTTGTTGAAGGAAATGAGTCATTGAGGGTAGGCTTTGAGGTTTCAAGGGCCCTAGTCAGATCTAATCTCTCTGTCTCTGTCTCTGTCTCTTTCTCTCTGTCTCTGTCTCTCTCTCTCTCTCTCTCTCTCTCTCTCTCTCTCTCTATATATATATATATATATATATATATAATTACTTCTTACTTCCTTAGGGTAAATAAATTGCCATTAAAATGAAAGAAATATGGCTGTCAATGGAAAAAAAAGGTTAAATCAATTTAATTAATTTTACTATCTATTAATTTATATATTTATTTGTAGTCGGAGTCTGCTCATTCTTTTCCCAGCCACCAATAATGGCGAATCAATCCCACACCAGTTAGGTTTTAAAGGGGTATTTATTTTGGGGGGTAAAACTTATATACACACAAACTGTCAGGAAAGGAGCCTAGACGCTGGAGCAGGAGCCAGAACCAAGCACCGGAATCAAGAGAGGGAGCCGAGGCTTGCTGCTCTTTTTTAAAGAGAAATATACCATGCCCCAGTGGGCTGGTATCTCAGCGGCTATTTGCTGAAGGAGCCTGAGGCGCTCCCGCAGCATCATGGGCTCATACTTCAGCAACTATTGGCCGAAGGAGCGGAAGGTACTTCTGCAGCATACCCAAACCTGAATAAGTACATAGAAACCATATTGCTTATAACACTGTTTGGTTAATGACTCTAACATGTTCCTAGCTAGCTCTTACATCTTAAATTAACACATTACTATCAATCTGGATATTGTCACAGGTCATGGCCTACAAATAAGGTTGCTAAGATGGTGCAGGACACTTCTATAGTTTGTCAGTTATATTTTAAATAAACGGTGATTGGCTGATAGCCAGGCAAAAAGTATAGGCAGAAAAACAAGATAGGAAATAGAGGTGGGCAATGAGAACGGGAGTTCTCTGGAAAGAAGGAAGCTCTTTCCACTGTCCTGCCCAGATCACCAAAGAAGCAGGATGTGACCTGCCCCGCTCAAAAAGGTACTGAGCCATGTGGCTAACATAGACAAGAATAATGGGCTATATAAATTATAAGAGCTAATATGAAACCTGAGCTAATGGGCCAGTCAGTTTTATAACTTACGGAGATTTCTGTGTGATTGATTTTCTTTGGGCCTACGTGGCTGTGGGAATGGGGCAGGACAGAACCTCAACAAGCAGGCCCTCATGTTACACAAAGGTTCCAGCATTTGCTTCTTTTTTGGCAGCTACATGACTTCACTTTGACTCCACCTACTCTTTCTATCTGTCTCTCTTCAGATTTCTTGCTTGGATTTACTCTACTAAGTCATTGGCCCCAAAAGCTTCTTTATTAACAAATGGTAATAAAACATATTCATAGCATGCAGAGGGGAATACCACATCATCTCCCGTTTTCTTCCTAAATATAAAGGTTTTTAATTTTAACATAGTAAAATTACATATATAAAGCATTTATTAAGCAATAATTATAGCTACAATATTTAGTCATTAATATTTGGCAAATTAAGGAAAATACTCTATCATCTATCCTATCATTGTGGGTCTAAATTTTATATGTAATTTATCCTTTACCATAATTATGGAAAACTATAAATATAACTATCTGCCTTCAACTCTTCAAAGACCTCAGAAGAATAAACTTTTACCTAAGAAAACAAGAAGTGCATTGTAAGTACTTTCGTAAACTTTAGAATTGACATAACATCTTGCTGCTGGATAGTCACCCAAGGCTCTTCTGTAGAATTGGAGTATCCATCTTCAGTCTACAGACCCATAGTATTATGAAGACTATTACTTGAAGCAGGAAATTTGAAAGAATGGTTAGCTTATATTGGTAGTTTGTCAGTCACTTTCTTCTGTGTTCTGTCTGGCAGAGTCTTTCATAAAGCAGGAACCCTGGGGACTGTCTCACCTTCTTTAGTCAAGTTCAACAGTCATTTGTCAGTGGGTCCTGCATGTTCTACTTATACAGCATAACATCAAACAGTACAGGCAAGAGCAGTTTCTTGCCCAATGGATAGCCTTGTTACATTGAAGGCAAACTTCATAATGAGTTTATTCAATGCCGTCAACCTCTCTGAAGTAATTGATGCTGACAGAAGCAGTGATATCTCACTGTTTAGAAAAGGCTAAGTTTGTCAAACATTTTAAATTCCATATTCTGTAGGTCATTGAAGTGTTGAAGATTATCTAGCTAACTGAAATAGACCTCTGTACATCTAGAAAAACTCACATAATTATAAGTTTGACTATTATAAATGACTGTCTATTAAACTATAATTTTTAATTGTACATTGCATTTTTAAATGAGCTATGTAAACATCATACCATGAGTATGGGTGCAAATATGCATGTAAAAATTGACCTTAAATTCGTGTCAATAAACCTAAGTCCATACCAATCTATTATTCGCTTCTATATCATATCCCCCTTTACATGGATACAAACGTTTATAAATAATCATTTTGGGAATTTGGGCATTGTTTTCTTCAAACTGCTTCCTGCTGTTTGTTGGGCAAGTATTTTTAGGGTTTATGAAGACCTTTTGGAGTCATGTTTCCTCAAACCACATTGGCCTGATCCACAGGACCTCATCCTCTTTGTAAACAAAAGCAGAAGCTCTTTTTCAAAGTAATATATCCTTAGACTCAAATTTTAAAGTCAAGGTACCTTTTAAAAGTATGTGTATTTAGCTTAGCAGACAGTATAATGAAATGTTTACTTGTAGTTAGCTCAATCATAGGCAAAAGATTCAAAGAAAACATAATAGTATACATAATCCAAACTCTGTATTTTCTATCTTTACATGGTTTATTATTCTTTAATTATTTAATCTATGAATATTTGTAGTCTTTTATATTATTTTAATGTCTCTTTAAAGACTTTACTTCGTTTTATAACTGTCTATACTCTTTTTTCATCTCTCTTCCAAGACTATGTATGTTTTTATACACACTGTCTCGTTGAGTGGTCTTTTATGTCTGAATTTGTCCTAATGTGTATCTGAAACCCTGTTCTAACAAAGAGCATTTCAAAATCGTAAACAGTGTGGTTGTGGCAACCCTGGATGCTGGACCTGCCTCCACTGGCCTTTTAACAGGGCAGAAGTAGCTCACTATAACTGCTAGCCAAGCTAGATGTCCAGTTCCAGAGACACAGTGGGTCTATTTTGCCATTTAGAAAATCATAGCACTCCGCTCACAATCCCTATTTAAGTGCTCAATAGCTGGACATTCTGAAAGAGCCATAGCTGTTCCTGCTGCCCATACAAGCCAGGAAGACATTTCTTAAAGGAGCTGTGCCTCTACCTGTGTCTAGCGAAAAGAGACTATCTGAAAAGAAAATTTAAAAAGTGGCTACTAGGTTCACCCTCCTATCCAGCTTCTCTAGGATCACGAATAATAGGCTCAAAGACCTTTAATTATGGCTAGAATCCACTTATGAGTGAATACATCCCATATTCCTCTTTTTGGGTCTGGCTTACCTGACTCAGTAAAGCGTTTTCTTTTTTTTATTATTTTTTTAAATTTTTTTTTAATTTTTTTCTGATCTAATGAGAGTTCACCAAGGCCAGTTGTCTGGTATTGAGTGAGCACGTGATCCAGCCAGATTCTCTGAATGAGGCCGGATTCTCTGAATGTGGCTGACCCGGAGTCTTTCTGAAAAGCCATTGACAATAGCACTGGGACTTGTTTCCTCTGCATATACTGGATTTTTGGGATCCAGTCTGTTTGGATGCTCACCTTCCTGGACCTGGAGGGAGGGGGGAGGAGCTTGAACTACCCACAGGGCAGGAGACCCTGACTGCTCTTGGGGATGGAGAGGGAGGAGGGGTGGGAGTGGGGGGAGTGGGAGGGTGTTGGGAGGAGGGGCGGAAATGGAGACTTTTGTATTTTAATAAACTTTGAGAAAAAAAAAAGTGACTACCAAGAAGCTCCCCTTGACTTTTGTTTTGTGTGTCTAGATTTTTTTTCTAAATCTTTTATAGGTCTTATGTGAATTTATGCCCATACAGTAAGTGCCATTTTGTGGTCAGAGACTACTCATTTATTTCCTGCCCACGCAGACCTGAATAATTACACAGAAACTATATTAATTACAACATTTTTTGGTCAATGACTCTAGCATAACATAGCTGGCTCATGCATTAAGTTAAATTAGCCCATTTCTAATAATCTGTGTATCACCATGAGGTCATGTCCAATTGTTTAGGTTCCTAAGGTTACAGAATGAGCTTCTTCTTCAGCAGTACATGGTATCTCTTTGAATCTGCCTACTCTCTATACATATCTTCATTTGGATTTTCCAGTTGATTTTACTCTGCTAAGCCATTGACCAAAAGAGTTTATTTATTAATCAATGGCAACAAAACCTATTCATAGCATATAGAGGGGAATTCCTCATCATTTATTTGCTGTTTTTAATATTTAAAGTAACTAAATCAACTTGTCTGTTTTTATTTCTTTTCTTCTTTTCAAGTTCCACTATCTATGCATAGCAATATGTGTTATTAATCACAAATCTGACTGGTATACTTTAATAATGTAGAGTGATCATATTCAATTAGTCAGCTTCCATTTTCAAAGTAACTCAGATCATGGCCCTTTTAGTGAAAATTTTCATTGAAAATATAATCAGTGTTTTTTCTTTTATTTTTCATTTCTTCCTAATGTTCTTTGAATCATTTTTTTTTATATAATTAAACACAGTGCAGTGTGTTCCCTTGTTCTGAGCTCTGTGTTTTAACTTAAGTTGGCATTCTCGAGTCATGATGTAATCAGCAGTGACAAAAAACTGAAAGTCATTATGGAAGAAACAGCTTGCCAACTACTAATTCTCACCCTTATCCCATGAATCTATAGCAAACACAGAACTTTTATCACGTCCCCATACTTTCTGCTTTTCAAAGAAATGATGTACATGGGATCAGTGGCATGTCAGTTCAGGAATTCTCTTCTTTCATTTAATAATACATAGTTAACATTCTTCTGTGTTTTCTGTGGCATAATGGATTAATTTTTTAAAAAAATGAATTAACATACATTAATTATATATAATAATGGTTCTCATTTGACATATTCCTATATGAATATAATATATTTTGAACATACGCAATCTTCCCTGATATCCTATTATGCCCCCATTCAGTCCTGCCAAACAACTTCCTTTTCCCAACTCTATCTAAGTAGATTCTGCATATTTCCATGATGCTTTAATTTGTTCATTTGTATTTTCTCAGGCAGCGAGAAATCCATTTTGAGATCAGATTTCTCTCTGTGTGAACTCTTGGTGAGAAGTAATTTAGAGACCCACAGAGATGTATTGATTTCTTTTCAGGGCAGTAGCCCTAATGAAGCAAAAATCTGCACTAGGTCCCATTTCTTAAAGAGACAACATAGCACTTAACAACATTACTACATTGGTATCAAACTTTCAACATATGATCTCTTGGGGGGGAAACAGAAAAAACATCCATTCACACCCCTCCTGTCAAAACTTAGGGATATTCATGGAAGAATTAATATTGCAAAAGCCAAAATTTGTGTGTGACATCACATAAATATTCTTTTCTGCATATTTTTTAACTCACAGTCATTCTGACAGTATGCACAAGACCTGTTAAAGTCATATACATATCAGTGGGAGCAGGGATGACTAACATGTAGTCTCACTGTTATTTGAGAAACATTTGACATTTGATAGCTGATGGGAAAGGCAGAATCAGTTGTATTGTTTTTATTATTATTGTTATTATTATTATTATCATCATCGTCATCATCATCATCATCATCACTATTGGTTTGATGATCCTTTAGGGTAAGCACAACACCTAAAAGTAGCTGGTTAACACCAATCAGATATGATGGGTTAAACAGAACTTAAAGTAAAAGAGAAAAAAGTAAGATAGAATACTTTTGCATTTTCCTGATAGCCACGGATGTTTAACATTTCCTTAAGTGCCTTTCAGCCATTTGATATTCTTCTGCTGTGAATTTTGCGTTTAATTCTGTACCCCATTTTTAAATTGGGTTATTTAGAATTTTGATGTCTAATTTATTGAGTTCTTTATATATTTTGGAAATCAGTCCTTTGTTTGATGTGGGGTTGGTGAAGAGCTTTTTACATTCTGTCGGCTGCCTTTTTGTTTTATTGACTATTTTCATGCTTTACAGAAGCTTCTTAGTTTCGGGAGACCTCATTTATTTATTGTTTCTATGCTGCTGGGGTTATATTTAAGAAGTGGTCAGCTGTGCCAAAAAATTGCAAGCTACTTCCCACTTTCTCTTCTATCAGGTTCAGTGTGGTCAGATTTATATTGAGGTCTTTAATCTATTTGGACTTTTTGTGCATGGGGATAGATAAGGATTTATGTTCATTTTTCTACATGTTAACATCCAGTTATACCAGCACCATTTGTTGAAGATGCTTTCTTTTTTTTCATTGTATAATTTTAGTTTCTTTCTCAAAAATCAGGTATTCAGAGGTGTGTGGATTAATATCTGGGTCTTCAACTGGATTTCATTGGTAAACCTCCCAGTTTTTATGCCAATACCAAGCTGTTTTCATTATTGTAGCTCTGTTATAGAGCTTGATGTCAGGGATGATTATGCCTCCAGAAGTTCCTTTATTGTACAGAATGGTTTTGACTATCCTGGTATTGTTTTGTTTTGTTTTTCCATATGAAGTTGATTATTGTTTTTTTAAGATCTGTCAAGAATTGTGTTGTGATTTTGATGGGGACTGCATTGAATCTATAGATTGTTTTTGGTAGGGTTGCCACTTTTATTATGTTGGTCCTATCTATCCAAGAGCATAAGAGATGTTTCCATTTTCTGGTAACATCTCCTATTTCTTTTTTCATAAACATAATGTTCTTACTGAATAGGTCTTTCACTTCTTTGGTTAGTGTTATTCCAAAGATATTTTCTGTTATTTGTGACTATTGTTAAAGGTAATGTTTCTCTGATTTCTTTCTCAGCTTCCTTATTATATGTATATAGGAAGGCTACTGATTTTTTGAGTTTATCTTGTATCCTGCCACATACTAAAGGCATTTATCAGCTCTAGTAGTTACCTGGTAGAGTTTTGGGTCACTTTTATATTCTATCATATCATTTGCAAATAAGGAAAGTTTGACTTCTTCCTTTCCAGTTTGAATTTCCTTGATCTTCTTTTGTTTGCTTATTGCTATAGCCAAACCTTCAAGAATTACATTAAAGAGATATGGAGAGAGTGGACAGCCTTATCTTGTTCCTGATTTTAGTAGAATTGCTTTGAGTTTCTCTCCATTTAATTTGATGTTGGCTGACAGCTTGTGTATATTGCTTTTGTTATGTTTATGGCTAAGACCAAAAACACCAATGATAGTTTATGCTAGAGAAAATGTGGAGTATGGAAAACATCATATATTGCTTGTAGGAATGCAAATTGTACAACCACTTTGAAAATCAGTACGCCGGTTTTTCAGAAAATTGGTAATCAACCTACCTTAGGATCCAGCAATACCACTCCTAGGCATATACCCCAAAGATACTCAATCATATTATAATGACATTTGTTCAGTTATGTTCATAGAAGGATTATTTGTAATATCCTGAACTTGGAAACAACCTAGATGCCCTTCAACTGAAGAATAAATAAAGAAAATGTGACACATTTACACATTAGAGTACTACTCAGTGGAAAAAAATACAATGGCATCTTGAATTTTACATTCAAATGGATGAACTAGAAAACTATCCTGAGTGAGGTAACCCAGATCCAAAAAGATGAATATGGTATGTGCTCACTCATAAGTGGATATTAACTATAAACAAAGGATAGTGTGCCTATAGTTCATGATCTTAGAGAAGCTAAGTAATATGGTGAACCTGAAATAAAACATATAGATCCAGGAGACAAGTTCACCTGTAAAAATTGGGGGCATAGAGGTAGGGGAAGAAAGAGGATAGAAGGGGAAGGGAAGGGGAGATGGGGAATGGTAAGGAGAACTTGAAGGAATGGGGTAATCAATATGGAGGAAGGACAGAGATGAGAGTAAGGAAGAGATATCTTGATTGAGGGAGACGTTATGGGGTTAACAAGAAACCTGACTCTGGAGAAATTCCCAAGAATCCACAAGGATGACACCAGGTAAGACCCTATGCAATGAAAGATAGGGGCCTGAACTATAGTAAGACTGACGAATATCTTAAATATCACCATAGAACCTTCATTCAGCAACAGATGGAAATGGGCAGAGACCCACATCGGAGCACAGGACAGTTTTCACAGCCCAGTTGAAGAGTAGGAGGAAGGAGAATATGAGCAAAGAAGTCAAGACCATGAGGGGTACACTCACTGAAAAAGTCTGTCTGAGCTAATGGGAGATCACCAACAACAGCTAGACTGGGAATTAACAAGCATAAGGTCAAAATAGTCCCTCTGAATGTAGCTGACAGTTGCATGGCTGGTGAAGATTGAGGGGCCACTGTCAGTGGTACCATTATCTTTCCATAATGCTTGTACTGGCCTTTTGGGAACCTATTCTCTTAGGATGGATACCTTGCTCATTTTAGATATAGTAGGGAGGGTCTTGGACCTTCCCTAAATCAGTTGCCTTACTCTCTCTGAGGAGTGGATGGGTGTGGGGTGGAGGGGTATGTGGAAGAAATATAGGAGGGGAGGGAATGGGAACTTGAATTGAGGTATAATAAATAAAAGATAGTTTCTTTTCTTTTTTAAAATAAAAAATAAAATTCAAATGTTCTGAATGTCATTTAATAACACTGATACTAAAATTTTTGCAATTGTTGTTTATTGTAACCATGTACTGCCTTCCTTGGGTGCTCTTAGACTTAGTGTCACACTTATTTCAGACCACTTTTCAATTGTTAAAGTTTACAAGAGGCTATTTTCTATGTAGCTACCTTCCTTAAAATCTTATTCAATTACATACTGGGTTTTCACTTCTTTTTTCTAGAAATGGTGCTTAACGTTTCTGTGATAGCTTTTCTTTATCTCACTGAAATAAACTTTTAAGGAATCAAAAGAATTTTTGTTTGTATATTCTGTTTGAAAACTGGCATTTAGCAAACATCTTTTCAAAATTATATTTGTACTCATCTACAATCCCCAAAAGTGTTTACACCAAAAAGTAAATGTTTTGTAAGGAATGCATGAGGGAGCTGGGGAGATGATTCACTATTTCCCAAGGCTTTGTATTCTGGAGAACCTATGTTGGGCTCACAGCGGCAACATTGGGCAGCTCACAGTTATTTGTAACTTTAGTGGAGATGTGATTCTCTGTTCTGGTTTTTGGAGGCACTGCACTAATGTTCACAAACATACACACACAGTAAACTAAAAAAAAACATTTTAAACTAAAATTCAGAAGTATGTGATTTATATTTGGGATCAGACATTTAATAGTAAGAATTATGCATATGTGACAAGCATTTTATAAACTAAAAATTGTCATACTTTATAAATAATGTATATTCAGGTAGAAGAAATACATTTTGGCATATGATTTTAAAACAAATACATAAAATTATAATTAAAGTAAGCAATAATGAGTAAATACAATATTTTACAAAAGATGAAGAGGTGAGTATCCACCCTTAGGAAGAACTTGGATGCCTTCTCAGATTAATTTGAATGGAACTATGATTATTTCAAATTAACAAATAGGTAACTGAGGTTCAAAATAAGGAACAATCTGCCACAATAAAAGACAGAAACAATTTGCAAACAATTAAAAGAAAATGAAGATTAAATATAAATTACATGAGGCTAATCTTTAGATATATCTTTTTCTGTGTTATAGAGATATGCATTTGCCTTAAGAAACATTAAAATCCTTTAAATTGGAGAACTTAAAATAATAACATTTATTTTAGAGTAGAAAAGAAAGTGTCACTTTTGTAGTGTGGCAAGCAGATGGCAGGTTAAATACAGCAGAAACACTTGGAATGAAACTGCACACACCTCAGTGGGGTGCTGGTTTGAACTATATGACAGAGAGAAGAAAAAGTAATTTGGATCTAAGAAATGCAGGGGATAAAATAGAGACATTTAGTGATAAGTTAGTTATTGCGGGTGAAAGAGATCATAAAGGGGTCATACTTTTCTAGCTGCTTTCCTAGCTTTGAAAACAAAACAATACTGAATCAGGTCATTTACTGAAATTAATAAAATACAAAAAATGTTACAGATAAGTAAATGAGGAAAAAGAATGATTAAATTTTGTTATGCTTTGCTTAAATTTCCTTTTAAATGTGTAAAATTTTCATTTGGTTATTAGGTAAATCTGTTGTATTCAATGGAAAAATAATAGAAATGTTATAAAGTAACTGTATTTGGTAGCAGTTAGACTTTAAGGTGAGATAAAATGGCTTAATAACCATTCTTGTGCAATAAACACAAGGGATGTCTTGACAGTGAAGTTCAAAAGAAAAAGAAGTTACTAAGAAGTGATGAACACAAGCTAAGAGAATCATGGACGACAAAAAATGAGTTTCTAACAAGAAGAATGTCTATTTTATCTTTTATAATACTGGAGAAAAACTATATCTATTCTTCAACTCCATCAAAGACTCCAGAAGGGTATTATACTACTTGAGTAAACAGGAAGGGCATTGCAAACAACTTCCAAAATTCTAGGAAATGACAGAGACATCTTGCTACCTGGACAGTCACCCAAAGTTTTTATGTACCATTGGGGCATTCATCTTCATCCTACAGGCCCATAGTATCCAGCAGACTTTTCACAAAGCAGGAAATTTCAAAGACAGTTCTGCCTACATTGGCAGTTTGCCAGTACTTTCTTCTGTATCCTGCAGAATGTCTCACAGACACTTTCATGAAGCAGGTACCCTGAAGGATCATCTAACCTTTAGGCAAATTCAACAGTCATGTCTCTGTGGATCCTACATGTCCAGTTTATCTAAAAATCTTCATTAGGAGCCTCTTTGATGCCCATCTTCCTCTTGCAATAGATTGCTGTTGCCAGGATCAGAGATGTGTCTCACTGTCCTGAAAAGTCCTAAATTTTCAAAAAATTCAACTGCCATATTCTGAAGGTCTCTGAGAGTTTTCAAGAATATCTAAGTAACTGAAATATATCTCTCTATATAGGGAAAACCTAACTAAAATGACTACAATCTTGACTATTATAGATGACTATCTATTAACCTATACTTCTTAATTGTAGATTCCGCACAGGTAAGTTTCCAACTTATGAAAAAGTAATTGAAGAAAACCTTAGAGTCAAGAAATTGTGAAAGGACACTCCTTTCATCCCAGCATTCCAGAGGTAGCAATAGAATTCCTATCTAAGGTGAATATGAAAAAAATATATTATTTCATATATTTGCATTTAAATATGATTTATATATCCTACCGCATGACTTGGGTTTGAGAATAGCCACACACACATGCACACACACATGAACACACATACTACATATATACAACTTATATATAAGTAATATATATGTACATACATAATTTTAAGCATCATATATCTATCAGATATTGAAATAGGTTAGATAGAAAAATAGACAGATGATTGAAAAGAGATATGCACATTGAAAAAGTGAAATGAAGCTTCGTAATTATGAGGTAGTAGGGAATCTTGGTCAACCAATTATCTTTAAGAGGTGGGACCAAGTTAGGGTGTGGCTTTCTGGGACCCAGAGAAAAACACTGCACAGCCCAGGTGCAATCTCTGCCCAGAAATTAAAAAATAGAGGAAATATCTAATTGGATAATAGATAATTTAGTGTGCACTTATTCACACTAATAACAATAGTTGGTAATGGACTGGATATTTGTGAGCTATTATTTATGAATAATTTACATTGGTATAGTTTTCTATATTGATACAAGTTCAAATAATATTTTTATTTCTGTATGCAATATTTGCACACCTATGCAAATTTATTCTGTCATATTCTATACATGCATGTTTCTACCTCTGATTAAGATATTTTATATATTGATATAACTTTTAGAATATATTTTCATATTGCATTAAATATTATACTTACCTCTGATCAAGACACTTATACATTATTTGCATTTTGAGGTCATTGTTCTCAATTGTTGCACATTTGTTTATAGATTATTTAATATTCTGATATAAAGTTTTAGCCTTTAAGTTATGTAGGTTTATGTAGTATAAGCCATTAGTTATTCATGCTATTTATATATATAGTCAGATTAATTAGGTCCTTTAGAAACATAGAGATTGTTTTCTCCCTAGATAGGTAATATTCAACCACTTCAAGGATCTGTAGAACATGGACTTTAAATAACTTAGGGTTCTGTTGACGTGAGACCCAATTGCTCTTGATAGCACCAATATATTTCTGAGAGAATATAGAGCACCAAAGACACTCCTCTTGAAGTTTGTTTTCTCCTTGGCACAACTGGCCTTTGGACAAGGAACTGCCCATGATTCAACCACTGACAAACTACATGGTATCTGGACTGGACAAGGAAAAGGACTGCAAAACCTTGCCAAGACAGGGTAAGATGTTTCTGAAAAATTTCCTTCTTCTGAAAATGATCTGTCAGTTATACTAGGGCTTAGCCAAAGTTGGTTGCTTCAACATTACAAATGAGACTTAGGGTAATTGCTCAGGTAGACAATTGTCTCCACCATATACTGCTTGTCTTAGAACCTGCTTGATTGCACTTTCTGCCTACTCAAGTAATATTATCTCTCTTTTTAGTCCTTTGATTGGGTTTAAGATTTGATAGTCTTAGTTACTTTCCTCTTATGATTTAGCCAAGCCAATTTCTGATGCAAGTCTTAGACTCTTTAGAGCAGAATGTTTATTAAAATATTTATCATATGTTTCTTTCTTTATATTGTTTATGTTGATTGCAATTTTATACTTATATGTTCCTATTGCATATTACTTTGTATTGGGTTTGGATCACTCTTATGTAGACAAATTAGAGAGGTGATGGGGAATCTTTGTCAACCAATTATCTTTAAGAGTTGGGGCCAAGTTGGGGTATGGTTTTCTGAGACTTGGAAAAAAACGCCATGTGGCCCAGGCATGCTTTCTCTGTGGTTCTTTTGCAGGACAGCTGAACTTGTACTTTTCATTCCTGTTTCATGAGTTTGTCCCTTATAGTGAATAATAATATAATTGTTTTATCTATTCACCAGGCTGGTCATTACTCAATCTGAGATAATTCAACAATGAGGTAAGATAATAAAGAATTGAGAGATAGCATGAAATTGAGGCCATAATGTCTTAATATAATATTGCTGCTTGATTGATGCAGGGATTGAAATTTTTATTTTATAGATTTAAATGGAGAATGAATAACTCCCTTCACAAACTCACAAATGAATCCTACAGAGAGCAAAAGAAATAAAAATTTGAAATGAACAAAACATTTTCCTGCGTGTAGCAGAGAGTAACAACAGTACACAAGACCTTGACATTAAACTCTGATAAGAGGAACTGAGTTGGATATTCACGTATTTATATTATTTTAATTAATAATATGACTCAGTTGTAAAATAAAAATAACAACACAGGAGTCCTGTGAGATTACTACTGGGTTTTCTCAACCATTATCAGTTATACACAACCCATAAAGGACAGCTGATTGACTTAGTTTGTTCTCAAGATAGTCTGTTTTGCTTGAAAAAAAAACTGTTCCAGAGGTAGAGACCACAGGCCAGCGTACAAGTCTTTAAACCAGCATTAATTTCTCATTCCCAATCCTCTATATAAACACTAAATAGTCCCTTACCTCCTATAATCCCTTCATTGCCTCAGGAGAGGCACAATCCTTCACTGTGAGCTCTAAAAAACAAGACCTCATATATTCAGGTATGACTTTTGAGGTCTCTTTTATAATTTTTGCTTCTATAGTCTTGGTTCTAAATGTTGCATTAACCTTATCCGTATCTAGAATTTTATGCAGGTATTTTTACCACTTTCTATATTTAAGAATAAAATCCAATTGAAAAAGATGTGAATTCAATAATTCTGTTACTTCATTTGTGTACTTTCTAAGAAAGTCAATACAAAATGAACTAACTTACTGAAAATATTTAAGAATCAAATAAAAGGAACTATAAGGCACAATAATTTGTAGGGCAAATAATATTATCATAAGATGTGCCAAGATATAATAACACAGAAATTATGAGAAAATGTCATCAAATGAAATATCCTAATAAACATAATTTGGATATTTAGAAGCTGATCATGAATACTAATAATGAAGTTATATTTAAAAGCATGAAAGCTCTAAAAACATTAAGGAATTATTTATCTTTCTAAGGTCAGATTTTAGTAAAAGAAACTAAGGTAGATTGATCCTTGAGTTCACTGTAAGAGAGTAGAGAGAAATCACTAAACAAATCCACTCCTTCAATAAAAAACACAGTTTACTGAGGGACAAACTGTTTGGCCATCTTATGGCAGTAGAGAACAGCAGCATAAATAGGATTTTTTATTTTCTATCTTGGCTAGAACACAGTCCTCAGGCTTTGCTCAATGAGAGGGATCCTGTGTCTGTTCATACATCTGTACAGAAGTAAGGAATCTCAGAGTCAATGAGGAAAGAGAAAAAGAGGGCTGTCCAAAAACCTCTGCTCTGGGACTTAGCATTTCTTACCTGATGTTCTAGTGACCTAAGAAATCAGACAATCTCCTTGTTTAACTTAATCTCATAACAGGTGTTGTTTTAATATTCTTAAATGAAAGCTTAAAGATGATTTTTTTATTGGAATTTAAAAGGAAAATTCCCCATAGCAGGTTAGGTGTAAAAAGCATCTGTCCAAAAGAAGAGAATGTTGGGGGGTGGAGGTGAGAGCTATGCCATCTGAGTTAAGTCAACATGGAGGTCAGGTACACAGTGTCAGGAAGTGACATGATGGGGAGAGAAACATTACAGAAAAAAAAAGCAAGAAAACATACGGTGCCTTACTAGAAAAGCCACTCTTATATTCCGGACAGCAAGTGAGAGAAAAAATACAAGAAAAGATAAAGAAAACATTTATTTCTGTCTGGATCAATGCAAATCTAGCCTCAAGACAGCACATAGAGACTTCATGAGGTGATATAAATTTGGAAAGGAATAATATGCTATCTCATTAAAGGTATTGTTATTCCACTTATACCTTTAACTTGTATTAAGATGAACCCACCCAACTAGGGATAGTATTGCTTGATGGAGTATGGTTCCTTGGTCAGGTAATTCACCTGACTGATTTTATTAACAGGATCTAGGTTGGAAGCTTGCTAATAGCTGGAAATCTCCAGGCCTAGACGGTCTGATTCAATCCCTACTAAATGAAATGGGAAATCAGAGAAACATAGCTGGTTATGTTGACACTTGCAAAATTTTGCAAATTTGCCTTTATTTGTTTTTAGTTTCTAGAAAAGGAGAAAGACATAGAAAAAGATCCAAACTTGTATGTGCCAAATTGGGATTAATGGAGGTTACTTGGAGACAAAAGGAAGCCAAAGCCAACACATACAAGAGCAGAATTGTTCCTTAACCAGGTCAACTGAAAGACAGGAGTCTTTTTGTGGGAATGAAGATTAGGCACATGTGAAATTAGTGTCCTGGGACTTTTATAAAGCAGATGACTTAGGGATAAAAGATTCTATCTGCAGTTTCCTTATACTCTCAAAGTTATAGATACCAGAAGTTGGTGTCTTAACTTTACAAGAAGTGTCTCAGATTTTGACAGCCAAGTGACCTTTTCTGTCTGGAGTTCTCAGCCTACCGGGGGCTTTTAGGCATTAATTCTTCAGTGAGACCCACCCAAGCAAAGCAGCTACATCAGAAGCACACGCTAATATTATATAACAGAGCAGAGAGATACCTTTTGTGTTCTCTAAACCAAAATGATAGATCTAAAATCCAGAATAATGATGATATCTAGAGAATATAAGTGAGCATCAAGAAAGTACTCACAGAAATGTTCAGTTTCAATTGTATATATATACCCAGTTGCATATCTAAACAATACTTTTGCAAGGAACTGTTTGTTCGTCCCAGCCACCTAGAACTTAAATAATCACACAGAAACTGTATTAATTAAATCACCAGTTGGCCATAAGCTCTAGCTTCTAGCTAACTCTTACATCTTAAGTTAACCCGCTTCTATTAATCTGTATATAATCATGAGGTCGTGGCCTACCAACAAAGTTTCTGCACCTCTATATCATGTGGGGAATCCATGGTGTCCCAAGACTCGGTCCTTCTTTCTCCCAGCATGCAGTCCAGTCCTTCCTGCTTATGTAAGTTCTGCCCTATCAACAGGCCAAGGCATATTCTTTATTCATTAATGGCAATCACAGCACACAAAGGGAATTCCCACATCACAATACAAATTTTAAATTTTGAATTAAGTTTAAATACAATAAAAGAATGTTTTCTCTCTTATATAGCAATAGATAAATTTCTAGGCTAGAAATTTTCTTAAAACATGAACTTCAGGGTAAGATTTCTCAGAATGTAAGAGGAATTTAGAAGATGTAAGAATGCATTGAATATAAAAACAAATCTGCAAAGAATTATATACAAATACATACAAAATCTGGCATAATGATATATAATTAATTGTCTATGCTTTAGACAAATATGTATTTGTATAGATATTTATCTATGTATATACAAGTGTAATTTTGTCTGTGTATATATTCTAAGTCTATGGTTACAGTATGTAGTTTCACACACATTCAAATTACATACATTGAAAAACTTTGATGATATAATACAATAAATAGCACATGGAAATCACACAAGTGCAAGGATATACAGAAAAAACGTGCTTCTCAATGAAAAATACCAAAGAATGATAATTATTTTCCAGTTAACTCAATATGTGACCTAAAAATTGTGTGAAATAAAAACCGACAAATCATAAATTAAGATAGATATATCCACAATTGTAGTTTGATCCTAAATTTTCATATCTCACTTGCTAAAATTACCACTAACAATTTTCTTCAGGTATCTAATATTTACACCAATAAATAAATAAAAGAAATATTTGTCATGAAGTTCTGATTTTTTTCATTGTACAAATGATGTACCAATTACCTTATCAATACATAAATTTCTGGCTAGTCTGTTAATTTCTCATTACTTATGCTTGTATGAAGTTCAAGAGCTCTCTTCTCTTCATATGTTTTTGACATAAGTTGAAGTACTAGTTGAACCATATTCTAAACTGGTTTATGTATATCAAAAGTCCAAGATTGGTTAAAAATCCATAATGCTTACTTGATTACTCAGATATGTCTGCATGAAATTTTGATTGTCTCCTACAACCTGAGATTTTATCCAAGATTTTTTTCTGTCTCTAAAGCCTTCTATTCAGAAGAAAATATGATGATTTTATTCTAAAATCCTGAGAAAGCAGAAGCAAAACAAGGGAAAATAACATGAACATCAGAACTATTGTGTATGCTTTAAGTTCATTAATTGGAGAAAAGACGCATCTATGACCTAAACAGAGTTCTTTTACAGGCAATTATTCTGCATGAGAGACAGCCATATGGTACTCAATTCTCAGGTTTTAAGCAGAAACAGATATTTTGAAATTCCATTTTATATTGGGGTCTTCCACTGATATTCCAGCATATTCTTTTCTCATTAGTTCCAGAATAAGGGATGGGCATCTTTGAGATTTTTAGTTGCTCATTAAGAAAATAGCTTAATGTGATATAAAAAGAAGTGAAAAGGATAATAGTGAAAAGCTATGACACATTATTTAATGATTTTAGTCAAGAAACAGATAAAGCAAATATTATTAAAACACCATGCTTCATTAAAACAGAAAAAGTAATTAAAAGGTAGTTAATGTGTGGCAATTTTCCATATATCTCAAGAAATATATGGAAAATTAGAAAGCATAAATGAACTAATTTAAGCTTATTCATATTTAAAGTCCATAAATCAAAGACTACATTTTACTCCCTCAGCTTTCTCATTCTAACTTGATACTCTTTCTTCAAAATAACTATATAATGATAACTTCTTAGACTGTCAAAATTTATTTGACCTTGTTATAGGACAAATATTGGTTATAAGATTGCAGAATATATCAACACTCCCCATGATATATCATGTGTACAAATGGATACAAGAAAGACAGACCTGATTTCTTTTACTGTTTATTATGCTATAAACCTCAGGGACAAATATTGTAACCTAAGACAGTAACCACAGCCACAACAAAACTGCCACCGCGTTCTCCTCCTAACTCCAAAAAGATTGAGCAAACTTTCATCCCTTCCTCTTCTTTTCTGTGGCCACATTTTCTCTCATTTTGAGTCTGCCAAGGCATCTCAGATCCATTCCCTACTGCTGAATGTGAACCATGCCTCTCAAACTGAAAGTTCTATTCAATTGGCTGTTCTGAAGAGAGTAGGATTGGATCACAAAGCCAATAAATTCACATCTCCCTATTTTCAATTACTCTATTTCACTGTTGTAGTGCTTCAGATGGTTGTGTTTGCATCTTCTTGTTTTCTATATTTCTGGAGTATATAGAAATCATGACTGTAGTGAACACACGAGAACAGATAGTTACTAACATCCCACCTCCGAGGCAAGAGTAAGCCCTACCATTCTTTCCATTCTAGACAACAAGTAAAGCTAATGCTGACTTCCAACTTGTAACTATCTGTTCCCTTCATATAACACACCTGTTTAAGTAGATGATGATGTTGTTCCTGTTTTTGCTTTGAAACATTTTATGATTCTGAGCGTTGTGTACTTTCTACCAACTCCCTTCAATTACATATAAGCTTTGAGAGCAGAGGCTTAGGCAGGACTCATGTTGTTTACAGATCAATGAAGAAATCATCAAATATTTATTAATCACATATCTTATAAGTCTGAGAAATAAGAATTTGCACACACTTATATTTTAATTCTTTTGATTGCCTCCTTCTTCTTAATCTTCCATATATAATATGGGAAAAATATGGCATCAAATTGCATATAAAGTGTATCTTTTCTTTGGTGTCAAGGAAGCATTTTCCCAGTAAAATCAATGTTCATATCAGCAAAAGTTGTTAGAAATTTTGAGTGGAATGTAGACAGGACTTCACATGCTTATTAGATTGCATGGAGACATGATATCACTTTTGTGTCTCCTCAATTACAATAGATAAAACCTACACTTACTGATATTATTGAAACTCATAGAAGACTGGGAGAATCAACCTTTTGGTTGGTCTCAGAACACCTCCAGTACAGAATCCAACAATAAAGCAGTGTGGTTCATATTTCTAAAACTACATCCTTCCTCCCCAACTTGTCATCTATCAAAACTAATATTTTTTTATTGAAAACTAGCAGTTGCCTCTGCGTTGTTTGCCAGTCTTTTTTCTTTCATGTTGTCTTAAACCGCCTGAGGTTGCAACCCTAAGTTAAGAAAAACTCTTCAGATTTTATTTTGATTTCTAAGTGAAGACTTGAGGACCTTGTGTATAATCAGCTTAATTGGTCACAGTTCTTTGAGCTAAAGCAGCAATACTGGCTAATTAAAAATAGAAATATGCTAATGGATTGTTGTCATTACACAAATGTTCATTTTTATCTAACAGACTGGAAATTATGCCTTTATAATTCAGCCCAGTATTGTATAATCCGTGACACCAAATCAGAACACAGAATATTAGAAAGTTATATTAAGGAGCAAAAAATAATTTTGAAAATAATATTCACTGAGATAATTTTGTTCTAATATGTTTTAAATTGTATAATTTTGCACTAGTTGAAATTGATGCAACTCTGAGTCAGTTTTCTGAATAGTACTTCACAGTATTTTGCAAGTTGCCAAATGCAGAAAAATATTATCAGCTATATTGTTGTCACTTGCTATTAATTTACAACGACACATTATAGATGCTCAGATTATGATTGCTTTTTAATGCTAATTTTCTTATGGTGATAGGTGTTAGATATTCACCAAGATTATTTCCTCTTAATTGTATGCAAGAAGACTCATTTTAGAACCTCTTTACCAGTTAGGTGTATCCAAATGTGTGAATGCTCACAAATGGGATGTGAGTAGAAAGAAGTGAAATCAATTCCACCTGCGGTACATCCTACCACTAAGAACATACTCACTGCCATGTTTTATTCCCTTATTCAGCTCACCAATGCTAATAGAGTAATCAATTTAGCCATATATTAAAAGTAACAGCTAGACTAGAAATAGCAGAACATCTGTGTTTTAATTTTAGGAAGTGAAAAATAAGCTAGAACTGTGGGACTGGAGAGATTATTCAGTGGTTATGACAATGTTCTGCTCTGGTAGAAGTTCTGAGAGTTCAGGCTCCAATACCCAAGTGTACTAACTGATCACCACCTTCTATTCAGTTCCAAAGAATCCAACTTTTTTCTTCTGGTCTTTAGACAACTGATCTCATATATACAAACCCTGCACTTAGAGACAGACATGCACATAAATAACCAAAAATAAAACAATGGGACTTGAGAGATGGCTCATCAGAAAAGAGAGCACTTGGTGGTCTTAATAGTGATATGACTGTGGTATTTTGTTCCAGAAAATGCTATGGTTTGTTTTTATGTAAATAATTTTATATTATTTTCTTGGATACATACACTCTGCATCTGCAATCAAGAAAGGGTTCATTAGATTTTGGTACACCAAAAGTCACATTGAGCAGGTTTTTGTATTTTCTGCTTCAGCTTTAATTTCAACCATACATGACATAAAATGTGTTTAAGGTTAAAATGTGATGTGGTTTGATTTATTTTAAAGTAGAAAGATTATAAACAGAGAGCTCTTAAACTCGTAAAATATAAAGAACATCAGATAGTATCAAAATATTAATTTACAATGTTGAGAAATGATATTCAATTGAAGTTGTGCTGTTACTGCTTCAGGGCAAATACGGGCTAGTTAAGAAAGGGCATATGCCTCATGTAAAATAAAATTATTCCTACATAACTTGCAAGATTTCTTTAAAAAATCAGTGAATATGATTAATGCAATTTCCTCATCTCCTTAAAGCCTGTTTTTAAGTTACAATAAAAATATATTCCTTATCTCTGCAGTTTGATGAAGGTCAAAATAATTCTGTTTCTGAACTTGTCTAGAAGTAGAGAAACACTGTCATTACTATCTATCAATCTAATTTGCATGTTCTAAAGATGCTAAATAGTGTCAAATTATAGCAAGTTTATACCGAATTAGATAATAATAATGTGTTCAATGCTAAAACAACTCAAATAATATCACCTTTATCCTATTTATACTTATTTAACTGTTTTATCCAAGTATACATTATATATATATATATATATAATTTTGAAGAATAATTTTTATGTAAAAACATACATGCTTTCTAGGTTTGAATTTAGGGTAAAAACATTATGAATTCAATTTTGCTTATCCTATGTTAGGCACATCCCTATCTACACGTAAATATTTGTTCAGTTTATATTTAGGTATGGTCTCTAGTCTGGCTTAAAATCCAACATCTCAAAATTCTTACATGTACTATGGAACAAGTCCATAAATGAATATGTATTTAAAACTTAGTTTTATTGAGATAAACCCCAAATGACTGACATTATTCTAAAAGAAAGACATGAAAAGATTTAAAATAGCTTGGCTTATTTAGAATTGAACAGTGTAATTCTGACTCTTGTGTTCTATCCAATAAAAGAAATGGAAAGAAAAAAAAGACCTATTTAGAAAGTATATGGTAAAAAAGAAAATAAATAAATAAATGAGAAAAGGAAATAATGTTTGCTATAATTTCCACAATAAATGATGGTCAATGGATTTTTGTTGTGCTATTTTCATTTCCTTTCTTTTTAAAATGCTTTTCTAGTTCTTTGAGACATTCATCAATGAATTTTAATCATATTCATCTTTTCTGCTCTCTCTTCAATCACCCTACACCCTTTTTATTTATTATAGAAGCCTAAGTAGTCAAATTTAAGTTGCCCCAAAACAAATGGCTTCTTCCTTTGAACATAATATTTTTCCCCCAACCATATTCTTTTAAAAGAACTAGACACTTTCTCACCACGTATGAAATGCCACCCTTCAGGTGTCATTACATACATACATATATCTAAAATATATTGATTACATAAGAGTATAGTAATTAGATAATAGTTTATCTAAATATACTAACCTCCTCAGTGTAAAAATGGTTTATTAATATTTCATATTTTATATTTTTCTAAGGAGCAAATGATATATCAGATATTGGCTTTAGAGAATTGATTTTAGCAATAAATAGCTTATTATTTAAAGGAGAGATACACATGGTTTGAAGGTGGAGAATTTCATTTGGAAATATAATACTTTTAATGTAACCTAATATAAAAAGATTTCATATTTTAAATAATTAAATATCGCATGTGCCCCTTCACTTATAGGAATAGATAATTATTATGAAAAAGGAAAGTATTATACATAGAAATGATTTCTTAAAATGACAATGTTATCCCAAGAAATGTGTAATTTAACTAAAGGAGAGGAATAATTGAAAACTGAAAAGAAAACTACAAAATGGGAATTTAGGATACGAGAAATGCAAATAGATAATTGTAATGAAAAATAAGGGACTAGAAATAATATGGAACTTATTTTAAGCTGTCAGAATGGCAACATTAACTATATCCCCATGAACGAATTCAGAAAATTATTTTAAGCTTAAGTGTCTGAGATTCTGCAATTGACACCTCTTTGTGAAGAAACAAATAAGAATGTTAAAACCCATAAAGGTACTTAATGAATCAGGTAAGTCATAATTTGCCAATCACATTTCTACCACCCGAAATATAATCAAATCCAGTGGGAAGAAGCATCTTGTGAATGGGAAATTGCTTAAAGACTGTATTCCAAGAGGACTCAAGAAGAAAATAAAATAAACAGAAAAGAAGTCATCAAGTCTTTAATAGCTGGGGAAACTAATAACCCAAAGATACCCTAGATACTCATTAGAGTAAACGAGAGGAAATGAAAACCTGTGTACAGAGAGCCTAGTCAACACTTTGAATCCATGCAGATTAAAGCTACTATGAATATTATATCAAGAACTTACAGAAAATCCTGACAATTTTAGATCATAGTATCTTCAAGCTTCTTACTTCTCTTATGCCTTATCATCACTAAATCACTTAAGACTAACAACTAAAACAAAGGTTAAAAATATCATTAGATAAACCTTGACAGAATTAATTCTCGTTAAGCATGTATTTTGCGTGACACCGGAGATGACTGTCAATATTCCGGTAAGTTTATGGCTTCACTCAGCAGCCTTCAGTTCTGAATCTGGTCATTTTATCACCATGTCACATTACATGGCTAGGCATCTTTTTATTGTGTATTTATAATCACTCTCATCAAGGTAGCCTTGATTTAAAACATGCTTTTAGTTTCTTTATGAAATTGTTGTACTCCATTGGTTATAAGTCTTTCAATATTTTCCTAAGAATAAAGTTGAACTTCTCTTCGATACTATTATTTTTTTCTTCTACTCAGCTCCAAATAATATATTTTTATCTTTTTGGTAAAATCTGAAATATTTTGATACATCAAGGTGCTCAATCATGTGTGATTGGATTATGGGTATGTGCCTTAAATTGGAAGGTACAGGGAAATTTTTTTAATTTCAAAACATAGTCTAATATATCTGAGATATTCACCATTTTTATATTCTATGAACAAAGACAGCTGAAGGAATTATTACAGGAAAAGTAATATCACTATGAAAATACTGATGGAGCTTATGGCATTATGAATTGAACCTCGGGAGATTTATGCACTTAGAAAACTGTAGGAATATATGATCTCTAGAGATACAAATATACTCTAGAACTTTTAAAATTAACATCAATCCTGAAGAAATTCACTGTAAAAATGATCTAGACTAAGTTGCTTAGTTGCTAGATATTCTTGCTTATGCCTGGGTTGTGAGTCTTGATTCTCACTCATCTTTGGTGATGGTTCTTTAATTGACCTCAGCTTCCTTCCTGGTTTCTACCTCATGATTCTACTACTGCATATCCTGTATCACCCACTAATTCAGTTACTGATCTCAATCAGTACATTTTTATTATTGTTGCTATTTTAATATACTAGATCTCTGTACATGAAAAGGAAACCCAGAAAGAAAAGGAAATATATATTGGAGATGTGTAAATGAGCTTATTTACTTGACAAGTAGGATAATTTGAATATATTTCACATGCCTTGTTTCATGGATCAATGGATATATATACCATGTGTTCAGCAGGATCTTAGCTTCAATGAGGATCCTGTCTGAAAACGTAATTGGAGTACAAAGAAACTTAGAGGTAAAAAAATAGTAGCAGAGATGTGACTTTTTCCTTACAGAATATAAGTGATTTTAATGAGGCTTGAAATTTCATCTTCATATCTGAATGTATTTAACATTTTTCCCATATAGTCATTCATAATTATCTCTAAGTCAAATGGTTTCTCTTGATCATCTGGTAGTTTCCTTAATGATACCTATTACATAATTCTATATTTTTAAAAATAGATTCCTCATTCTGAATTCTTACATACTTTGTTCAGCTTACTAAAATATTTTATGTGAAGTGCAATCATCACGATATTAAGCAATTTTCTGAAACTCTCATTTCTAGTGAGTCGCGAGAAAAGCTTCAGCACTTCCCATTTGTGTTTCAGTGAACTTTAGATCTCACACTTCTCATCAGAATATTTCATGTATCTTTACACCCTTTGGTTATTTATGCTTAAATTTCACAATTGGACTTTTCCACTTTCTTTTTCCAGAACTGAATTAAAACTGGGTCCTTCGAAAGTCAGTAAATTTGGCCTGACATAAGTAAATAAAATTGATGTTCTAGAATGAAGGATATTATCATATCTCCATCGTCATCTAGTCTTAAATATTTGATTTCAAATGACAATATTAAATTTCTTAATATTGGAGTTTCATGTCCCAGAAAATATGAATAATATTTTATTTTCTTTGTGCCTATAGTAGTTCCTGTTCCATTAAAACACTAGTAAATATATATTTTAAAAAGTATAAATGTGATATTAAAGTTACACCCAAGATCTCACAGACATAGTGGTTATCTACACAAGATATCTATATACGATAACTACTGCAGAAGATCAAGCCCACTAAACATTCCTGCTTTGAAAGTAAAGGGCTCCGGAGTCCTCACTCTTGCTCAGGACATATTGGTAGTTTATATGTTCTGTGAGAGGAAGTGTCACTGTTCTTTAGGTGTATGGCCACTGGTAGGTTCTCCTGCTCCAGTGAATAGTTCCACACTCACATATGCAGACATTAACTGCACACAGTGGTTCAAATCAACTAAAAAATATAAAAGAAGTACATGAATTTAGGATTGAGGCACACAGTACGTATGGCCTGTGGTCAGCTGGATATTGGGAATCATACATGCAATCGAAATACATTGCAAACATGTATGACATATTCAACGGGTAAATTTTTGAGGAGTTAAAAATATGAATGGATGACTATCATGTTAAAAATGTGCAATCTACTTTTCAATTTTAATTTTGTAGGGAGTGCAGTTAAGAGGTTTCCTTGACTCTCAGAAAAGACTTGAACTTAGAATATTTAAATAGTGTTGAAACTATTATAGAATATGAGAACTTTTGAAGTTGGACAGGATGCATTTTTGCACTATATATGATTACTAATCTATGAGGACAAGGTGTGGAATGTGGTGCTTTGAATAAAAATGACTCCTATAAAAAAGCACATAAATTTTGGATGCTTGGTAATCTGGGAGTGGTGCTATTTGAAAGGTGTTGTAGGAGGCTGCTTGTTTGTTTCCTGGCAGTTCAGACTCCTAAAATAATCACACAAAAACTATATTATTTAAATCACTGCTTAACAAATCATTTAAATGTATTGCTGCTAGCTCTTATATCTTTGGTTAACTCATTTCTATTATTTTATATTTTACTGTAATGCTCGTCGCCTACTGGAAAGTTTTCAGCTGGCAGCTTGAGTCTTTCCCCTCTGGCAGCTACATGGGTTCACAACGACTCCACCTACTTTCTCCCAGCATTCAGTATAGTTTTTCTATCTAGCTCTGCTGTGCTCTCTCACAGGCTAAGTCAGCTTCTTTATTCATTAACCAATAAAAGCAACACATATACAGAAGGACTTCCCACACCAGAAAGGATTAGGACGTGTGCCTTTTTTGGAAGAAGTTTTTCAGTGGAGGTTTGGTTTGATGTTTCAGAAGCCCATGGCAAGCCCAGAATCCTTCCTCTCCCCCACCTCCACATCCTACTGCTAACTATGGATCTGGATGTAGAACTCTCAGCATTTCTTTCTTCCTGCTGACTTTGAGCCCATATGTAGAACTATGAGGTATCGTGGTTACCTATGTGCCTCCATTTTCCCTGCTTTGAGAATAATGGACTAAATCCCTGTATATATAAGACAGCCCCCAATTAAATATTTTCTATTTTAGAAGTTGCCATGGTCATAAAGTCTCTTCACAGCAATCGAACACTGACTAGGTCACATTATGAATGTCTCTGTCACATGGTAGTATCCCTCCAAAGTCATGGGTAGTAATAAAAACTATGAACTAGAAAATATACTCCAATAGATGAATTTTAAGTGCAAGAAAAAGTTTATCCTAAGTAAATCATTTGCTTTTTGTGGTAAACCATAACATACATATGGAAAGCATGCAAAGTAATTGTCTACCTTCATATTTTATAATATGGAGACTCAGAACCTCATTGAAATTAAGATAATCTATTACCAACACTTAAATTTCCCAGTGCTTTTATCTGGTAAAATTCCTTTCTTATTAAATTTAATAGCATTTTAATTTATGATTTTAGAGTTAGTCATATATCTATACTTAATTATGAATTCAGCTTTGTGAGTCTGGCAGGGTTGCTTAAATTTTTAATCCCACCATTCGAGATGCATAACCATGAATGCAGCTTTATGTGAGTTCTAAACTATTCAGAGCTATGTATTATTATCTATATATTGATACACAAATATATATGTCTACACACATGCCCACACACATGTCCCCTTTCTTGGTACTATTTTTTCTGATTTCAGCATCTTTTGGTTCCCCATAGTTCTTTGTTCAGGTCTTGCTTAAGCAGATATGCTGTTGAGAATTCACAAGTGTGGCTTCTCTCACATTTGTGGGAGGCAAAAACTCACAGCAGATTTCTTGGTTCTTTGTTTCTTGCTTTCTACCTAAACTCTCCTTGAACCTAAGATGTATGGCTTGTATTGTAGATGCATTATTTAGGACTATTGACTCCCTGATCACTTGCTTTTTATGTTTTAATGGGTTGTGTTTTTCTATAATGATTTACATCTGATTCAAAACTTATGTTTGATGAGGGATAAGAACTACTTTTAATGTGGACATAAGGATAAAGATTGCAAGTGGAGATGATGATGATGTTGATGATGATGATGATGATGATGATGATTTAGTAAATTAGTGCTGCAGATTTTCTCCATGATTCATGACCTCACAAGCCTCAGGTAGTTGACAAGGTTTCCAATACCACACTTGATTTCCATTTTATTTAGTGGGCCTTAAGTCTAATTAGAAAGCTGTTAGTTACTATCCTGAAATCTTTTTCATCTAGAACTAACTTCCATGGTATCAAATGGGCCATGCAATCTTCTGCAGCAGGGAAGAAAACAGTAGCCCTACCCAGTTATGATGTCCATAAATTAGAGCAGTGAGCAGTACAGCAATTATTTCATTTATATTTCATTGACATGGCTCATTTGTTTCCATGAATATATTGCATTCTTCCATGTGAATAAATATATTTTTGTTCTTCTGTATTGTTAAGTGTTTTCCATGTTTTTATTTACAAAACCTGGTATGGCCAAGAATATATCTCTATCGCTGTCTCTGTATCCAAGGATATATCCCTATTCCATCTCCATCTCCTTTTCTATATCTACATCTACATCTATATGTATCCTTTGTCATATGCATAAAATATTTCAGTTTGATATGTACCAAAGATTGAGTGTGTTGATTAGAGGTCACAATTCTCAGTGACTTATCTCCATTCTCTCTCATTAGTAATGGGAACAACTAAAATAAGTACACGCTTATCTTTGATGCTGTTACCTTAAAATCTCAGTTTTGAAAAAAAGGCTTGTGTTTTTTCATCTTCTCAGTACAAAGCAGCAGTTTTCAAACTAATTTGCAATTTATACCTTTTTTTTCAAACACACTAATTAGTTCTTCTGATGTCTTGCCAATTTTAACATTCTCCAATTCATTCTATTAAAAAATCTTCATATGTCACCTGATTGAAGCATTATAGAATTCTTGAATGCTGAATGAATGTGATTGAGGAAACTATATATTAATAGGACGCAAAATAGGTACCTGAAATGGAAAAAAGGAAAAATCTTTCAAAGATTGAAAAAAAATTATATGAATGGTTTTCCTTCATGCAGTCATTTTTCAAAGACCAACAATTCATATAAACACAATTTCTAATCAAATAGATAAAAATTATATATTCTTTTTTTTCCTTTGATTTACAATGTCTCACTCTGCAGCCCTTGCTGACCTGAACTCACTTTATAGAACAAGTCAGTTCCAAAGTAACAAGGTCCCTTATTAACCACCACTTCATTATTTACATGTTTACTTAAAAATCTGAGCTCGCAGTCTACCATTTCAGTAAAATGAAATTTGGTAGAATAACTCCTGTACCTTAAAGCATATATAGAAAATATGAGGCCACTTTAAGTTTAGTCAATACTTGATTAGAAATGTAATGCTTTAGCTTATTGTATTTATTTGTATATTTACATTTGTTTGTAGATATGATAGGCCAGTGTGTATATGAACATTCTCTTGTGTTTGGGCATGTTCACGTGAATTTTTCCATTTTTTTCTGAAAATAGAATTTAATACCAAGTGTTTTTCCTAATCACACATCATCATGATTATATTGAGGCAAGGTCTGTCACTTGAATCCAACATTCCTGATTTTGCTAGTACAAATATCAGAGTTGCTTCAAGTATTCTCTGTTCTTACCTCCACTGTCCTGGCAACAAATCACCAGTTATCAGTAATTGTTTGGATACTGGGGGTTCAAACTCCTGCGCTTACTATTGTGCAGTACACATTTTACTCACCAAGCCATCTTCCAAAAACAGTAAATATATACTTACTAATAATTTGTGCTTTCTATTTCTCCTTTACTTTATCATTGGATATGGGATATATTCTTAAGAGTAATTTGTTTTCCCTGTTACACTCCCTTTAAGAAAACTAAATTTTCATTTTCAAGTGATTATCACTGGGAGATAATATTTGGCTTAGATTTGGGGGCATTTTTCATTTCAGATCTAGGACTCCATCTCATGCACTCATATAGGAATGGTGCATAGGGCCTCAGTTTCTCAGAATTCATATGTGTGTTGGTACTTTTACATTTTGAAGACCTCCTTCAGAAGGTTCCCTGAGCCCAGAGAGCCGGGATTTCATGGAGATATCATGAAGTCTCTCATTCCCAGCACATTGTCTGACTTCAGTTCTCTGTATTTGTTTCCATCTGCAAAAGAAAGCCTTTCTGATAATGGTGGAGAAAGGCATTGGTCTGTGAATATATCAAAAAGTCATTAGAAGTCATTTTTTTGCAGTTTCTTTAGTAGAAGAATATTGTTGTTTTTGGCTATGACTAACAATGCTGCTATGAGCATACATCCTAGGTCCATGTACTATCTAGTCTGAGAATCTTAGGTTTCATTTCATGCAATGGGCCTTCTGTCAAATTAGATATTGGTTGGTTACTCCATGCTATGTACCATCTTAGCAAGTCTCTTGCAAGTCAGATATCATCATAGATCAAAGAGATTTAGCTGGTTTGATATTTCTGTTTATCATTTGGTATCATCCAGAGTACCTTCTGGGAACAGGACCACTATCCTGTAAGAGTGATGTTTCTAGGCAGTCATCAGTTCAGCTTTACCGTGCTCAAATAGATGTTTAAATATTGTCTTCAGCAATGGGATTCTGCTGTCAGTTCCACAAGTATATTTTGCAAACATCAAAGTAGGAGGGGCTTTAGCTTATAAAAATATTCTTTTTCAACAAAAGTGGGAAAAGGGAATAAGAGAGGGTGTGAGGACAAACTGCATTCAAAGTGATACATACAATTTAATTTTAATATATATGTTAAAACTTAAAAAAGAAATTTATAGAAATTGGAGATATTAATTTTAAAATATGTCATAAATGTAGTTATGTGTGTTCTGTTAAGAAAGTGACATAAAGAAAAATAAGCTGAAAAGATAAAGGCAGAGAATGGGGTTATTGATATAAACCTAGAAGTGCTAGAGGGCTCTAGCATCAGAAGAAATGAAAAGAATCCTGCAACAGATATGTAAGAAAAAGAATTTATTGAAATCTTTACTGAAGTCCAGTTAGACAAATATCAGTCTTCTGGACATTAGAAATATACGAGAAAATAATGCATTGCTTAATTGCAGAGTATTTGTGTTTTTTTTATAAAAATAAACTAATAAAAGCTGTTTTGATTTAGCAAACATTAACTTTCATGTTAGATTCTGACAGACAGTTAAGTCATTAGAATTCAAATCAATGCCATCCAAGTCCTGGCAGAGTAGGCAAAATATATAAATAGAACAGTAAAGAATGTGGTTTTAATTTTTCAGAGAAGTAGAATCAATACTTCTCTAGTTTCATTCCACTGCTGTGATAAAACACTGATCAAAAGTAATTGGCTACAAAGGAAAATACTTAGCATGCAGTTTGGAATTATGCTGGTTTAGTAAGTGATCCTAGTTCGGCACCATGACCTCACTCTATCTAAGTAGTTGACTAGGTTTCCAGTACCAGGAATGTTTTCCTTATTGTTAAGTGAGAGTAGATGGGGTGAGAGGACATTAGAGGGATTAGATGAAGAAGAGGGAAAGAGGAAATTATTTAATTATATTTTAAATAAAAATAGGGAAAAACAACTTGAGAAGAAAAGGATAATTTCGCCTATACCTTCATGTTAATATCCATTATTGAGAGAAAACAGGGCAGGAATCGAGGTAGTAGCACAAAGCAAAAATAATGTAGGAAGCTACTTCCTGTCTTGTTCTCTGGCTTACTCCATTAATAGTCATAAGCCACTGTTCATTTTACACAGAGCCCAGGCCCATCTGCCTGAGGCATGATGCCTGTTGCTATAGAATGTCCCTCTTCCATTAATTAACAGTCAGGACAACCTACACAGACAAACCTACAAACCAATCTGACCTTGGCAATTCCTCATTTGAAGTTTGACCTCTCAGATGACTCTGGGCTATGTCAAGTTGATAATTATGTTTAACAAGAGCAAATACTATTCATTTGTTCAAACATAATATAAAATATATAATTAAATATAAAATAAACATTTTAGTTACATGCAAGGACATATTATTTAAAATAATTTATTTATGCCACTATGAAAAGAGTTAAGGCTAAACTCTAGCATCCCCCATTGTTTTTTGTTTGTTTGTTTGTTTGGTTGGTTGGTTGGTTGGTTGGAAGGTTTTTGATGACAGTTTCTATTTCATTGTGACTTATAGGTCTATTTAAATTGTTCACCTGGTCTTGATTTAATTTTGGTATATGGTATTTATCTAAAATAATGTCCATTTCTTTTACATTTTCCAATTTTGTGGAGTACAGGCTTTTGTAGTAAGACCTAATAATTCTTTGAATTTCCTTAGTGTCTGTTGTTATGTCCCCGTTTTCATTTCTGATCTTGTTAATTTGAGTGTTCTCTCTCTGCCTTTTCGTTAGTTTGGATATTTCTTGTTGATTCTCTCAAAGTTTCTATTTTTTTTTTTATTTCAGCCCTCAGTTTGATTATTTCCAGCCTTCTAGTCCTCCTGGGTGAGTGTGCTTCTTTTTTATAGAGCTTTCAGCTGTGCTGTTAAGTCTCTAAAGTGAGCTTTCTCCGTCTTCTTTTTGTGGGCACTTAGTGCTATGGACTTTCCTCTTAGCACTGCTTTCATAGTGTCCCATAGGTTTGGGTATGCTGTGTCTTCATTTTCACTGAATTCAAGGAAGGCTTTAATTTTTTTTCTCTATTTCTTCCTTGATGCAGGGGTGGTTCAGTAGTTGACTGTTCAGTTTCCATGAATTTGTAGGTTTTCTGGTGGTGGAATTGTTAAATTCTAACTTTACTCATGGTGATCCAGGAAGACACAGGAGGTTATTTCAATTTCTTTTGTATCTGTGGATATTTGCGTTGTTACCGAGTATATGATCAATTTTTGAGAAGGTTTCATGAGGTGCTGAAAAGAAGGTATATTCTTTCCTGTTTGGGTGGAATGTTCTATACATGTCTGTTAAGTCCATTTTATTCATTACATCTGTTAGTTCTCTTATTTCTCTGTTAAGTTTCTGTCTGGTTGATGTGTCCATTGGTGGGACTGGACAAGCATGGGATCAACCTGGACCCTCTGAATGTGGCTGACAATTGGGGCAGACTTAGCAGCCAAAGATAATGGCACTGACATTTGTCTCTACTGCATGTAGTGGCTTTTTGGGACCCTAGTCTATTTGGATGCATACCTTCCTAAGCCTGAATGCAGGGGGGAGGGCCTTGGACTTCCCACAGGGCAGGGTATCTTGCTCTCTCTTAGGACTGGAGGGAGAGGGGTCCAGTGGAAGAGTGGGAGGGAAGCATGGGGAAGGGAGGAAGTGGAAATTTTGATTCCTATTATTTACAAAGTAATAATAATAATAATAATAATAATAATAATAATAATAATAATAATAATAAGTCCTTTTTAAAAAGTTTAAAGCAGTGGTTCTCAGCCTATGAATTGCAACCTCTGTCAAATGGCCCTCTCACAGTGGTTGCCTAGACAATCACAAAACACGGATATATTTACATTATGATTCACAACAGCAGCAAAATTACGATTATGAAGTAGCTGCATAAGTAGCCCTCAGTCAACACAATACGAGGAGCTTTGTTAACTGCTGACAGCATTAGGAAGGTTGAGAACCACTGTCTACTGCAGAACTCCCATTTGCTTGGGGAAGTTGGTGGTTTGTTTATTTCATGCTGTTTAGATGAGGTTTATTCTCATCATGTATGCCAATGTTTTGACCTCAGAGTCTGATACTTGGACGAAAATCACATCTGCCTTACTGAAAACACACAAGGGTGTTTGATCAAATATCTAAAGGGCTGTAGCCTGGCCAAGCTTACGTAAAATAAATCATTAATATGTGTAATCATAGAACTCAGCTACTAACATTTCATCTTAAACTGTGGAAAACTTGGCACAACATAGATAAAAGTATAGTTTGTATTTTTAGTTATAGGTTTTGATACATTACTTCTTAATAGAATAATTGTGATATATTAATTTGTAAGTTTTTTGGAATTTCATGTGTTCCTTTGATTTCAAACAGTTTAATATCATTCAGATCAAAGATTTGAGCTTTACTTTCATCTGAATAATTTATCAAAGTTGTAATCCGTATGTTCAAGTAAAATTAAATGAAAGTTATTTTTACATGCTAGGTAAATGTTAATAATGACCTCTTTAGTTCCAGTTGTTTACCTTGAAAATAATTATCCACAACTGATTTAATAGAAAAGTTTTGAAAATCTGTTGTGCAATTTTATGCAGCTGCTACTAAAGGAACCAATAAAAATCAAGTTAAAAATGTGATATAAGGCGCATTATACCAGAAACTTCATGACTCAAAATCACAAGTATATACCATATATGGGAAAACCTTAAATAGCTATCAGTGAAGAAAAGCAAGGGATTTCCTCATCAGTGGAAAGCCACATGCATCAATCTTACAGATGATGATTGCTAACATCTTACATTCACTGCAGAGGAGGCATTCCACTGCAGCTGCCTCTGTGGTCCTCTTTCAGGGCTACTCCTTGTGCTCTTTAATGTGCAGCCTTTACCAAATGCTTGTTAGCTTTGGAAGTATTGATTGCATATTTAAAAATATGGCATGATCACATGGCAAAATGCTGTATATTTCTCAGTGGTAGGAAAGATTAAAAGTGGGGTTTGGTTTAGAAGGGAAGTTAAAAGGGGAGAGAGAAATATGGTTTTGAATTCCAAAAGGATTTTATGTATTTGCTAGGAAGAGTTACAAATGTCAAAACACTCATTATTCTTATAATCTGTCAAAAGTCACATGGGCTGGATTCCACAAGAGATCAGGCCCTTACTTCCAGTTGTCTTCTATGGATAGGATAATAGAGATAACAATTATCTGGCATTGACGAATGGCTGCCTGATGAAAAATTTCTGACTTGGAAAACTCAGACACACATTCATAGTCGTGGGTATTTGGGGGTGTTTCAATTTTATAAACATGATAGATTTCCCTTGTCACCCATAATCAGCCTCAAGCATCTCCCAGGATTACCCATGACTCAGAGTTCTACCAGAAATGACACTGGTAGCAAAACCATCTAATAAGGCCCACAGACCCTTTCATAATTATCATTGTTAGTATAAAGTATTTGCTTAAGTTCATGACTTCATAATTTTTATTAATATTCATAAATTTTGAAGTTATATTCTCTATGGAAAAACTCTTTTTTATAGAAATTATATTTTTAATTGATTTTGTTGAGCTCTGCATTTTCACTGCTCCTTGAACCCTCTTCCAAGGTCCCCATGCTCCCAATTTACTCAGTGGTCTTGTCTTTTTCTACTATCCATGTATATTAGATTTATGTACGACTCCCTTAGTATCCTCATTGTTCTCTAGGTTCTCTGGGACTGTGATTTGTAGGCTGGTTTTCTTTGCTTTATGATTAAAAACCACTTATGAATGAGTACTTCTGATCTTGGCATCAAAAGGGAGTAAATTATTTGCTGATACAGAACAAACAAAGGATTGATGGGAAAATTACTTTGACAATAAAGATTCCTTTAAATTGTTCATCTTGGATGGTATGATTTTCCTATAAATATTTGGCTCAGTAAAAATTGAATGGCAAAAATAAAAAAGGAAAAGTTTCTTCAGAATTTAAATTTGTAGAAAATATTATATATATATATAATATACTCTCTTTATATATACATATATATTATTAATTTGCATATAAAATTAATTTTCTTTTTTAACATTTTTAACTAAAAGTAGATTCTTCTCTTATGTAATGCATCCGGACCATAGTTTCCCCTTCCTCTTGTCCTCCCATCTAACCCCAGATCCACTCACTCTGCACTTCCCTTTAGAAAAGAGTCGGCCTCCAACAGACAACAAACAAACACAAGAAAACATGATACCAAGGGCTGGACAAAGCAAACAAAAAGAGTCTCAATAGTGGGCAAAAGAGTCAAAAATACACCCCCACTCCCACTGTTAATAGTCTCAAAAAGAAGACCAAACAAGAGCCATAACATACATGCAGACTATCAAATGTAGGCCATGCATGTTCTGAGCTTTCTGTTTCAATTTCCATGAGCCCATGTGAACCCTGCTTAGTTGGTGCAGTAAACCATGTTCTCCTGATGTCCTTCTTCTTTTTTGGTACCTCCAATATTTCTTTATCTTCTTCCATGGGGTTTCTTGAGTTTCATGGGAAGGGTCATAATAAAGACCTCCAATTTAAACTCTGTCAGCATAAGATCTGTCTGTGGGTCTCTGCACTTACTCCTATCTGTCTCTCTGATCATGAATTGCAAGGAATCAGTCTATTGAGTATAGTATATATTGTTAGGAATCATTTCATTGATTTTTTTTCTGGCTGTGGTGCTTGTTCCTATTCTAGGAATATGGAAAATCCAGTCTCCAGTTTCTGACCACCTAGGATGTACAGGGCATGGGCCTCAAAGTAAAGCAAGTATTAGTTGTCCACTCCTACAGTTCTCTGCCAACATTAATCCAGCACATCTTGCATTGCAAGCTGTACAGATTGTAGGTTGAAAATTTTGTGGCTGGGTCGGTTTCCATGAATCTTTTTTGGTGCCATGCAGAGAACCTTTCTGCACTAAACAGACTAGAACATAGGGGTTAAGGTTCAATGTTGACACCAGCTTACCTTCTTTAGATCAATGAGCAGTGTAGATGTTGTCCTCAGCAAACTACTGTCAGTTTTGAGAGAGCAGCCCTCTATCTTAGCACCTGCCTGGGTTGTTTGAGAATCTCCACAAGACTCTCTTAGCTAACAGCTCAAGAAAATGTATTGCAGTTCCACCGCTGGAAGATTTCCATGGCTACAGAACATGAGCAGTTGCAACTCCATATCCTCCATTACTAGTAGTTCTAACTAGGGTCACCGTCATAATTTCCAAGAAGTTTCCACTTCAATAGGTTGCCATTCTAACCCCAAGTGCCCCGAATTCAAGTAGTCTTTCCTTGTACTCTCTCCCTAAATCATCTACACCTCACATGATCTTTCCTACTCATGTCCCCATCTGGTCCAATCCATCTACAAAATCTATTCTAGTTCCCATTTCCAGAGAGATCTGCATATCCATCCTGGAGCCCTCCTCTTTACATAAACTCTCTGTGTGATGTGGGACTCCTCTCTGTATGGTGTCAATACCATTGGTTAACAAATATGCTATTTTGGGCCTGTGGTAGAGTATGGCAGAGCTAGGTGGAGAAAACTAAACTGAATTCTGGCAGAAAGAAGATGGAAGTCATGTAGCCCAACTGGAGACAGACACTGGAACTTTACCTAGTAAGCTAGAAATGGGTTAAATTAAGATGTAAGAGTTAGCTAAAGAGAAATTAGAGCTAATGGGCCAAGTAGCAATTTAATTAATACAGTTTCTGTGTGGTAACTTTGGTACTGAGCAGCCAGAAACTAACAAGTGGCCTCATACAAGAAATTGGTGCCAATGTAGCCAACTAAAACTTAAAATCTGAGAGAGCTTAAAAATAAATTCTGGACACAAAAGAACAGAGTTAAGCATGACTTAATGCTGTGACTCTTTTAAGAGAGAATTTCCTGATTCAGCAGTAGTACATTATTACATTATTTTAATTTTTTGACTGTTCAAGAGCTACAAAACAAGAAACATTTCATTGTATGGGCTGCTAAGATAAACCAACATAAAGGTATATTAATTTCAAAATTTGGGTCTAAGGATATGTTGCTTTGGAAAACAGGTTCTTGTTTTGTTTCCACAGAGTATGAGAACCTGTGGAATCCTTCCAGACTAATGTGGTTTGGACTAACAATGGATCAAGAACTCCTAAAAGGTTGCCTTGTACACCCCTTAAAAATTACTTTATCCAATAAACTACAGGAAGCAGAGAACTACACTCAAAATCGAAAATATTGTTTAAGTGCTAGATCTCCTGAAAGAGTCAGTTTGTGCTGGCAGCATGGCTCAAACAGCCAGCATTTCAAAATCATGGATTTTCTTTTCTGCTACTGCTGAATCAGGAAAACCTTTCTAAAAGGAGCCACAGCATGCCACCAGCAAGCAAAGCCCATTTGTGAAAATAAATGAGGCTAAACTTTGTGTGTGTGTGTGTGTGTGTGTGTGTGTGTGTGTGTGTGTGTCTAGAATTCCTTTCCAAGCCCTCTCTGGTTTTATGTAGATTTAGTCCACCACATTGGCATGCCAATTTGTTGTAAGGAAGGGTTTCTTGTTAGTTCTAAGCTGCTCAGCCCCAAAATACAACTGTATTAATTAAATCACTGATTGACCTGTTAACTCTAACTTCTTATTGGCTAGCTCTTACATTTTAATTTAAACCATTTCTAGTAAACTGTGTATTGCTACATGACTGTGGCTTACCCAGTAAAGTTCCATTTGTCCTCAGTGGGGCTTCATGGCTTTTTTCTGACTCCTTCTTCTTTCTCCCAGCATTCAATTTAGCTTTCCCTACCTACCTCTATTCCTTGTGCAGGCCCAAGACAGTTTCTTTTTAACCAATGGTATTTATAGCATACAGAAGGGAATATATATATATATATATATATATATATATATATATATATATATATATATATATATATATTTTCCTTATATAAAACTATATATATATAGTTTTCCTTAGCTATGCTAGAAAATAAAATGCATATAAATATTATAACTGTAATTGTTTATTGATATGTTTTGTTATATGTAATTTCTCTATGTGAAAGTTAAAACCTTCCTTCTTATTTAAACAGAATGGGGAGGTGATGTGGGATTCCTCTCTGTATGCTGTGAATACTATTAAAGAAGCTGGTTTTGACCTATGACAAGAGAGAGTAGAGCTAGACAGGATAAACTAAACTGAAGCAAGGAGGCAGAATCAGGAGAAGCCATGGAGCTCCCCCTGGAGGCATTTATCCAAGAGAGTTCCAAATTTGAATCCTCCGCTGCTTGTTACATGTTCTCTTTTTGTTTGTTTTATGTGTCTGAATATGTACCTTCCTGGAGGCTGTCTTTTGTATTTGTTTCAGTGAATGCATCTGTGTCTATGTGTCTGTCCCCTTATAAGACTGTGTCTGTGCCTAAAAAGATGTTTTGCTGTTTTTATACTGAATAAAAGCAGTATAAAAACATCACATGGGGAAGGAAAGAGGTACTTTAAAAAAAGTCTTCAGAAGAGTTACTTATATAGTAACCAGTATTGTAAACATCAATATTTATCATCTGATATCCAAATGTTGTTTTTAACATTTATGGTGGATATTCATTCTAGAAGATTACTTTGAAGGTCTGTACTTTCTGTTTTCAGTCAAGGATGAACATTCATTGTTCTGGGTCAGAAGCATGGAAGTAAGTCATTTAAGACTACAGCTTTGCATTAGCTTAGGTTTGTTAAAAATGATTATGTGGAAAATTCAAGGTAAGTAAGACTGATTGATGCATTATTCTCTTTAAAGCAGGTTAAACAAACATGTTGATTACACAATGGTCTTAACTCTTACCTGACCTCAAGGTGTATCTATTAACTTTGTCAGTGAGGTCTTCTAGAATATGAAACAGTTTTTGTCCTATTGTGTTACCACAGTCATGATTTCAATTTTACAATATCACCCAAGCTCTGTAGTATAATTTGATATCTGACATTGTTGGACATGGTTGAAAATCATTTTGCCTATCCTGAATGCATTGATTTTCCAAAAGAAACTTGAATTTTTTTAAATTTCTATGAAGTACTGTCTTTGTATTTTTATGGAAATTGCTATGAATCTGCATATTGTTTTACATAGGATGGCCATATTTATTATATCAACTCTACTGATCCATAAACATGTCTGGTCTGTAAACAGTGACTGTGCCTTCATTTACAGTTTTCCCATACTTGCATAATCACACAGAAACTATATTAATTGCAACACTGTGTGGCCAATGGTTCAGGCATAGTTCCAGGTCACTCTTACATCTTTAATTAATCCGTTTCTATGCCATGTGGCCATGGCATTATGTCATTTTCTACATATCTTATTCCCTCTGTGACCAGCTTAAATCCACCTAATCTCTCTGTTCAAATTGCCTGTCTGGTTTTAATCTGCTAAACCATTGGCTAAAGCTGCTGGTTTATTAACCAATGGTAATAAAAGATATTCATAGCATACAGAGGAAATTCCCACCTCATAGGTCTTTCCTTCTTATGGTATCTTTTTAAATATCTTCCTTCATGTCTTAAAGTTTTCATTGTACAAGACTTTTTCTTCCTTACTTATATTCATTGAAAGATATTTCTGAGACTAGTATAATTGGTACTGTTTCTTTAATAAATTCTTTTTAGTGTGAAATGGGGCAGAGATGTTGGGGTGTGAGTAAATTTGGAAGTGGGCGTATAGATTCCTTTACTTGAGGTGATGGCTTATGTAAAGACCACATAGGAAGATGGGATTAGCAGTAGAAGTTGAACCTCCAAATCTGAGAATGTATTTCTGGACAAGCAGGAAGGTATTCTTACCTCTTCACCCTTCCTTAAGGGAAGTAGTTCTCAAACTTCCTAATACTGTGAACTTTTAAATACAGTTGTTCATCTTGTGGTGGCCCAACCATAAAATTATTTTTATTACTATTTAATAACTGAAAATTTTCTATTCTTATGAATCATAATGCAAACATTTTGGAGAATGGGTCCAAGGTGTTTGTAAACAATTGGTCGAGAATCACTGCTCTAGAGGATGTGAATTCTTGTTTGAACACTAAACTTTAAGATATCAAAGTGCTTTACTTTTAGAAAAGTGGCAGAAATCATTGTCATTATCCTGAATTCCTAAATTAATATGTTTGTGGCTTTGCTAGGTCTTCTGAGTCTGATTTCCCAGTCTTTGCCTGTGCTGTCATCGCCTATTCCTGTACATGAGTGGTATATTGTGTAGGGCATTTCTGACATGCCAGTACTACCATTTGACCTCTGCTGTTCCAGAATGATATTATTCTCTATTACATTAAACATTATTGATTTTATTGGAGAGGCATTTCGTCATTCTAGGTAGGCTTGAAAGAACAGCCACTAAAAGCTGCCTAAAAAGCTTCACTGGCCTCCAAGCATAGTCCTGGTTTTAGGAAATATCCTCCTTCTCCATACATCAGTGCCTCTGCAAAAACCTCTACCGATTCAAATCTCTATGTGCCAATGATTGCACTAAGCTTGTGATGACAAAACGTTAAAACCCTTATCAAATAGTACTAAAAGTGATGATACTGGTTCCAGATGAAATTCCTGGTGATAAAAGATTTCCATAAAGTTGGAGTTACTTATTAATTACTGTTGTCAAATTGTATTTTTATTTTTGATTTTTAAGAGTTTCTTTAAATTTGTTTTGATTCTTTTCACTCCTTTTCGAACTCTTAGCAGATTCATATGCCTTTTGCTACTGAGCCAATTTTGTGCTAATTTTGTATATGTAGGCTTTACCAGAGTGTGGTCAACCCACTAGGTGAAGTACCTTTAAAAAGTTATTTATTTTTAGTTTTCCTTCTCGTGCATAAAGTCATTGGCCAATAGCTGCTTAGGATTGGGGCACTGAGCTCATCTTTCCTTTCCATCATACAATTTTGTTTGGCTTGTGCTTGAGGAGATATTTTTCAAACATTAGTGAATTTGTGAAAAAAATGTGTGAAACAGATTATTGTGTCTGGGAAAACACTACTTCTCTGTAATCCTCCACTACCTCTAGTTCTTACATTCTTCTTTCTGCTGTACTTGCAGAACAATGTCTGAGATGCTTTGAAGAGGAGATATGTTATACACTTAGTTACAGAACCAATGCTATTATTTATAAAGTTGTGGAGGACCAGTCCCACGTGGGGCAGCAGCAGTCACCAAGGTTTTGGCGGGTCCTCTGGTATGTGGTCTGAGGCCTCAGTGGGAGACAGACAGATATGCCATGCAGAAAGTGTTTGGGTATAGAGTTTATTTAGTGGGTTATGCAGTGGGAAGCGAAGAGAGAAGGGATAAAAAGAGAGAGGCAAAAGCTGCCTCTCCAGAACAAGAGAAGAGAGAGAGAGAGAGAAAGAGAGAGAGAGAGAGAGAGAGAGAGAGAGAGAGAGAGAGAGAGAGAGGAGGTTGGAAGTGAGTGGGGCTTATCTCTTAAAGGGACAGAGTACCCAGGTGACAGTCCAGTAAAGCTGATTACAACAGATAGCCCATATTGGGATGAGAATTCTGCAGTTTCTTTTTTGTGTGTGTTCTTTTTTTTATTAATTTTTATTGAGCTCTACATCTTTCTCTGCTCCCTGCCCTGCTTCTACCCTCCATTCAACCCTCCCCTAAGGTCTGCATGCTCCCAATTTATTCATCGTGGCTAGTTGGGAGTCTAGAATTAATTGGATTCTATTGAAAAAATAAACTTATCTGAGTAGGGTAGACAAATTATTTTACATAATTATAATAGTAAATCATTAGGATCAATTTAATTCTGTGTTCATTTGTCAAAGCCCTACTTGTAAATTCTCTTTGAGGGCCTATGACCTGTCCGGTCACAGTGTCAGATATGAATTTCAACTTACAGTATTAACTTTAAATCCAATCAAAAAATGCTTTATTACTTCCACAATATCTGTGCCTCTATGACATCAGTAGTTATGTCTTTTTAGGCCAACCATTGTTGCAAATTATAGGGTTTATAGCTGGATGGTATTAGTGATTCCTTTCCTCACCCAGTAGTGAAGATAGCACATCTTAGCAATTAACTGATATGGGTGAAAGTATTAGATCAGTCCCAGCTTGATAGCTTCATTTCCAATGGCTCAAGAATATGTTTTCAGCAATACTTACTGTAAAGTTCTAGAGGTTGACCATAAGTATTCATTTTATCTTCAAATGTTTGAGAATCTACATAACCTCAATTGCTAACAATCCAAAAAAGTAACCACAGCTGAGGCTCTGAGTTATTTGTTATCTTTTGGTGTCTAGCAAGAGCATTGTGGCCCCAATATAAGCTATACTTGGTTTTCAATTTAACTACATCTAGCGTTAACTAAAACCAAAGAGATAGGACACATTTGTGGGGGGTTTTTAAATAAAATAATTTGAAGGTAGAAGATCCACTTGTAATCTGGATCTTGAGGTAGGAAGATCCACCTTCAGTCTGGAATATACTATCTCTTATATACATACATACATACATACATACATATACACATATGTATACAGAGAGAGAACGGAAAAGAGAGGAGAGATGTCTATTCTTTAAGTTCTGTTGCTCTAACTAATACACTCTCTTTAAGCCAGCAATTCTTAAGTTGTGGGTTGCATATATCAGTTATTCTGCATATCAGATATTTACATGACAATTATCAAGAGTAGCAGAACTACAGTTATGAAGTATCAACAGAATAATTTCAAGATTGAAGGTAACTACAACATGAGGAACAATATTAAAGGATTGCAGCATCAAGGAGTTTGATTACCCACTGGTTTAAACACTTCTATAAAAGTATATGCATATGTTTTAATAAACTTCTTTAGTACTAGGCTTCCTTATGGCATTTTGAAATGGACTTAAGGTTAGTAATTTCTCACCATGTTCAGTTCTCTATCTGCTTCTACTTATGCCACTATCATTTAACTCTTTATCTTTTAGTGCTATACTTTAATTCATTATACCATTTTCTCCTATCCCAACTCTTTTTCAATCATCTATGGTCCATTACTAATTTCCTGGTATAACGAAACATACATATGTGAAGATTTAAAACTAATATTCAAAGCTAATATCCATAAGATATTTGTGTTTTCAGGTCTGGATTACCTTATTTAAGATAATTGTTTCAGGCTTCATGCAGGTACCTAAAAATTTCTTGGTATTTTTATAGTTGAATGATATAGTTGAATAAAATAGCACACTTTATTTATCTAGGCTGATGTGCATCTGGGTTCTTTTCATTTGCTGACTATTGTGGAAAATACAGCAATAAACAATGATGACAAAATATTTTTATAATAGGAAGTAGAGTGTTTTAGGTATATGTTCGAGAGTGATACATCTGGATTATATAGTAGAATCTTTTCTAGTTTAATTTCTTTTCTCTTTCTTCTTCTTCTTCTTCTTCTTCTTCTTCTTCTTCTTCTTCTTCTTCTTCTTCCTCTTCTTCTTCCTCTTCTCCTTTTCCTCCCCCTCTTCCCCCTCTTCCTTCTTCCTCCTCTTTCTCTTTCTTCTTCTTTTGAAAACACACATTGATTTCCACAGTGGCTGCACCACTTTTTACTCCAAAAAGCCTTGATTAAGAGTTCTCCTTTATTCACATACCACCACTCATTATTTTTTTTCATCATTCTATTTCTACTGAATCTGAAATGTTTAACTCTCAAATGAATTTTCACTTGCAATTTTCCAATGGCTGGGAATTTTTAATGTTTTTGAAAACTATATATGAATTACTTATATTTCATACTTTTGAAAAATTATTCTTCAATTCCATGCCCTGATATTCCAGTTAGGTCTCTATGAGTGAGTGAGTGTGTGTGTGTGTGTGTGCGTTTCTCTTTCTATTTGTTGATGTGAGATTATTTATTCCCTGTCTTTTGGGTAAAGATGATCTCCTTAGGTCACAGTTTTCCTTCTAGTACCTTCTCTAGGGCTGAATTTGTGAAAAGATATGGTTTAAATTTGATTTTCAACATGGATTTTTTTTCCTTATGCATGGCCATTAACAGTTTTCTGGGGTATAGCAGTCTGTGCTGGCATCTGTGGTCTAAGAGTACAGCACATATGTCCATGTCCTTCTAGCTTTTAGAGTCTCCACTGAGAAGTCAAGTGCAATATGACTATGCCTGCCTTTATATGTTACTTGGTCTTTTGCCCCTGTGATTCACAATATTATTTCTTTTTTCCATATGTTTAACATTTTGATTCTTTTTATAATCTATTGTAACTTTATTTTATATGCATTGGTGTAAAGGTTTTAGCTCCCAGGGAGCTGAAGCTATAGGCAATTGTGAGCTCCCGTGTGGATGCTGGGAATTGAACCTGGATCCTCTGGAAGAACATCCAGTGCTCATCTCTCCAGCATTTTGATTCTTATATGAAAAGGAGGATCTCTTTTTCTGGTCCAATATATTTTGTGTTCTGTATGCTTTTTGTACCCTTATAGCTATCTCCTTCTTTAGGTTCTTCTTTTAAATTCTATGAAAATATTAAAGACATTTTTTCTGGACCATTGATCAGGTCTTTTTCCTTTGTTCCTATTATTCTTAGGCTTGGTCTTTTCGTAGTGTCACAGATTTTCTGGATGTTTTCTTTCAGGAATTATTTTTGTATTTTGCATTTTTTTGACTGCTCTCCTTTTTTGCCGTATCATATCTTCAATGCTTGAGATTCTCTATTTCTTGGAGATACTGACTTTTTCTCCAATCTCAGAATTTTCATTGTATCAGGTCTTTTACTCCTTTGGTTAGATTTGTTTTAAGACAATTTTTGAGGCCATTAAGAATGGAATCATTTTCCTGAGGTGTTTCTCAATTTGCAGATTTTTATTTTCATACTTTCTGATGAGTTTAAGACAAATGAGAATAAAATGTTTCACCTAAGATAGAAAAATAAAATTCACTAACTTAAGGAATAGTAAAGAAAATATATTGTATGCTGCAATTTTAAATGGACTGCCCTCATAATATTTCATATGGTTAGTGGTATCTCATATAAGTGCCTGGGATCACTCAGAAAATAATTCAAGATAATCAAATATACAATTAGTAATTTATAAATATAAATATTAAATTTACAAATAAGATTATATTTGTTAAATTATAGATATAGCTCTGAAAAATAATAAAAATTAACAGGAACAGTGAATGTGTTACTTATGATGCATCAGATTTTAGAGTTCTATTCGGCCTTATTCTATAGTCCTTCATAATATATTGGTAAAAGCCTAGAAAATTAGCCAAAATAAAGAGCCAAAAGAATAAATTAAATTTATTACCAGAGGAAATGGAAAATGTCTGTAAATTACAGCATCTATGGACAGCTATGTTTGTAACATCCCTTTAACCGTGCTATGATATTTGCTAACCATGATTTTGCTATTTGTTCTTATTACAGATCCAGATGGCCCAGGTTGATCTTTAATTTTTTAGGCTCAAAATAAAATATTGTCCTCTCCTGAGTTTAACAAAGGCTGCTCAACTTCGGAGTTTAAGACACTCCAAATAAATCTGTTGCAGACCGCAATTTAACCAAAGGCTGAATATAAAGATTAATACTTTCCCCAGGGTCTTCCCAGCTGCTCAGCTTTGAAGACCTGATTTGTGTACCATTTTGCTGTATCTCTAGTGGAATCCTTTGGCTTCTGTTATTGATGAAATAAATGTGCACATGTATGCTGCTTGAATGATGTGTGTGCATGCATGTGTGCATGTGTGTGTGTATGTGTGTGTGACAGAAAGAAAGAGAGGGAGATAATTCTTCCATAGTGTATCTGTGTAACATTTCTTGTAATTTAATAATATTTTAATATGAATTGGAACCTACATCCTTTTCATCAGGAAAGTTGCACTTTTTTCTAACCTCCCTATTTTATTGGCTCATTTCAAGGAGTACTTTTATTTGATTATGTTTTCTGTCATTAAAAACTATTAAAAATATTAGTTGTTGTTATCTCTGTTTATCTGGGTGGTATTATTGTATAACAAATAACATGCATTTATTACACGTTTGAAGGCTAGGCTTGAATTCAAGACTGTAAGTGAGGAAATTCTTAAACTATACATAACAAAATTTTATGTGTTGCAAGCATAAGACCCATTGTGGCCCTGGTATGTACACAAGTCTGTGTGGAGCTGATCTCTTAGCAGCACTGTTGATTTCAGTTTAGTTGTAAATAAATAACATTTTTGACCTGTTTCCTATGTTTCTGTTGAAAGTCTGACAGGTTCCATGAGCTGTGTGAGGTGTGGATAATAAATAATAAATAATGTTGAAATATTAGAACAAACATAGTTCCCTACTCCAAGAAAAGAAAATACATGAGAAAAAGGCATATACAAGAATAAAAGCCCTAAAGGATATAAATGAATTCTAGTGATGAATAAAACAGTGCAGAGGAATGCAAAAATAACAAAAGAAAAGTTCACTTTTTCATTAAAGAATATGTTTTTATTTATTTAGTTGAACTAGTATACAAGTTTTAGCAATATAACATTCCCTTGATCATGATGTAACTTGTAAAAACTTGTGAAAAAACTGATTTTTTATATTTTTGATATTTCTTTCAGTGTAAACAAGTATCTGTAATTACCATCTTACAGATAATTAAATGCAAATGTGCTGGATCTGTTGACAGGTTACAAAAAACCAAATAGACAGCATGAGGTAATTGTCTCCATCTTTGACATTCAGTGGCTTCCACCTGACATACCATGGCTGGCCACCATTTTATTCTTTGTAGATAATCTATTGTAGTTTGCTGATTTTCACATTATTTATTTCAGTTATGATTGTATATTTCAAATTAGCAGAACACTTCCCTAGTGAAGGAAAATATTTTACACTTCACTCATAAAAGGGATAAAATACTTCAGTCATTCAAAAACTTATTGAATATTCAGCAGAAATAGAAAAAAAGATAATTAATAAAAATTAAGAAATGGCCCATACTTTCAAAATTTTCACTATCTTTTCATGAATTTATTTACTTTATCAATTTATTAGAAAAGATAGTATAAAATATTGCCATTCTCATGAGTCTGAGAAATAAAATTTCTTCCACATTTGTATGTCAAATTACGTCATGCTTGGCAATGGTGCCTAGAGTAAACTGTTGAAAAAATAATGCTCTATGATTGTTTAATTGTGCAACACAGTGTTCCAAAACTGAAAGATGTTTATAGAGAAGTATTATGAGAAACACTGAGTAGAAAAGTTCAGAATGTACTGGGGAACCCAATGAGTAAATAGTCAACAATGGTAAAAAGCAGTCTAGGTCTGACAATAAATAGGTAAAGAAGTTCACTTTGGACTAAATGCTAGAGCAAGAGTTATTTTAGCCCTTTTATCAAGCTTAGGACTGAATATAAGAAGACAATTATTATTCTGAAATCTCAAATAGTTTTGTAATTATAACACACATTTTCTGTGTTCTTCCTACTAAAGAATCAATGCAAAAATGTGATATTTAGATTTTTATTGATTTTTATTGAGCTCTACATTTTTCTCTGCTCCCCTCCCTGCCTCTTCTCTCCCCTTCAACCCTCTCCCAAGGTCCCCATGCTCCCAATTTACACAGGAGATCTTGTCTTTTTCTACTTCCCATATAGATTAGATCTATGTAAGTCTCTCTTAGGGTCCTCATTGTTTTCTGGGTTCTCTGGGATTGTGATTTGTGGGCTGGTTTTCTTTGCTTTATGTTTAAAAACCACCTATGAGTGAGTACATAGTACATGTGATAATTATTTTTCTGTGTCTGGGTTACCTCACTCAAAATGATGTTTTCTAGCTCCATCCATTTGCCTGAAAAATTCAAAATGTCATTTTTTTCCTGCTATGTTGTACTCCATTGTGTAAATATACCACATTTTCTTTATCCATTCTGTGGTTAATGGGCATTTAGGTTGTTTCCAGGTTCTGGCTATGACAAACAATGCTGCTATGAACATAGTTGAGCACATGTCCTTGTTTCATGATTGAGCATCCTTTGGCTATATACCCAAAATTGGCATTATAGGGTCTCGAGAAAGGTTGTTTTCTAATTTTCTGAGAAATCTCCACACTGGCATCCAAAGGGACTATACTAGCTTGCATTCACACCAGCAATGCAGAAGTGTTCCCTTTACCCTGCAAACTCTTCAGCATAAGTTGTCATCAGTGATTTTGATCTTGACCATTCTTACAGGTGTTTTGATTCACCATTCAGAGGTGTTTTGATTTGCACTCTTCTGACAACTAAGAATGTTGAACATTTCCTTAAGTGTCTTTCAGCCATTTTAGATTCCTCTGCTGAGAGTTCTTTGTTTGGGTTTGTACTCATTTTTTTATTGGATTATTTGTTCTTCTGATAACCAATTTCTTGAGATCTTTGTATATTTTGGAGATCAGACCTCTGTCTGATGTGGGGTTAGTGAAGACCTTTTTCCATTTTGTAGGCTATCGTTTTGACTTGTTGATTTTGTCTTTGTTTTACAGAAGCTTTTCAGTTTCAGGGGGTCCTAATTATTAATTGTTTCTCTCTGTGCTGCTGGGGTTATATTTAGGAAGTGGTCTCCTGTGCCAATGCATTCAAGTGTACTTCCCACTTACTCATCTATAAGATTCAGTGTGACTGGCTTTATGTTGAGGTCTTTGATCCATTTGGACTTGTTTTGCATGGTATTAGATATTGGTCTATTTTCATTATTCTACATGTTGATATCCAGTTATGCCAGCAACATTTGTTAAATATGTTTTCTTTTTCCTATTTGATATTTTTTGCTTCTTTGTCAAAAATCAGGTGTTCAAAGGTGTGTAGATTAATATCCATTTCTTCGATTTGGTTCCTTTGATCTTCCTTTCTGTTTTTATGCCAATATCAGTCTATTCTCATTACTGTAGCTCTGTAGTAGAGTTTGAAGTCAGGGATTGTGATGCCTCCATAAGTTCTTTTATTATACAGGATTGTTTTGACTATTCTGGGATTTTTTCTTTTTTTGGTTTTCCATATGAAGTTGAGTATTGCTCTTTCGAGGTCAGTGAAGAATTTTGCTGAGATTTTGATGAGCATTGCACTGAATCTGTCGATTGCTTTTGGTAAGATTGCCCTTTTTAGTATGTTAATTTTTTCAACTCAAGAGAATGGGAGATCTTTCCACTTTCTGGTGTCTTTTTCAATTTCTTTCTTCAAAGATTTAACATTCTTGTCATACAGGTCTTCTTCCACTTGTTTGGTTAAAGTTACTCTGAGATATATTATGTTATTTGTAGCTATTGTGAAGGGTTATGTTTCTCTGATTTCTATCAGCCCATTTATCATCTGTTTAGATTTCTTTAAAATAAAAAATGACTCACTAAAATATGTTCCTTTTTAAAATTTCTGGTTTTATTTTAAACAAATTTATTTTAAAATTTTTAAAAATGTTATATATACATGTTATTTTTACAACACTCCTGCTTTCCTTCTTCCAAATTCTTACATGTCTTCTCTCCCTACTTCCTCTCAACTTCATGGCTGAGAGATATAATATGACAATTACCTTTTATATTCTAAAAGACTAAAACTTTTGTTGACCCTCAGAGACTCAGTTAATGATGCACCTGGAGGCCAAATAAGACTGCTGCATTATGTGTACTCCTGTGTATTTTACTTGCCTTGAAAACATTGTAACAATCAACTTTACTTGCCTTGGATTTCTCATGTAATTAACTTTTACAAACCTAAAGCTATCCATAGCTGTAATCTTAAATTATTTACTCTTCCAAACCTTTAGTTTTAGAGGAAAGCTTGTGAATTATTTGCTGAAAGGGCTAAAAATAGAGGTTGGAAACAATCTTAGTAAATAGCCATCCTAAATGTTGAGCATAATATTTGGATTCTGTAGAATAAGCAATGCCGTTTAAAGAACAGTTTACTCATTTGGTTAGTTTTAGTATGTGATTCATTTGTTTGTAAAATTTTGCAAAATATTTCTCTGAAGTATCATTTTCTTTCTACATTCACTACTTTCCTTGTTGTTCAATAAATACAGAGCTAAGTCCTAAATGTTAAGAAACAGGGATAGTTGCAGGGACATATTCATAAGGCATCTACCTGACAGGTACATATTCAGACTCATAAAATAACAAACATACAGAAGAATGCAAGACACAGTGAGCACGAGTAGATAATTAAAATGTGGGGTCGCTCTTAGTTAGATAACACCAAGACTATTGCTTTAAGAATTTTCTTAATGATACATCTATACATTATTTGTGACTCAGGGTTTATTATTAATACATTCAAGCAACCACATTTTGTTGCCTTTTCTGAGAAACATGAGGAATATATAAAGAATCTTTAATGAGTTCAATCCATACACAAGATCTCTTTATTTTAATTACTATGGTTACACACACACACACACACACGTAACATCTATTCATATATATGAATATATAAATATAAATGCACAACATTATATTTATTCACATATATGAATATTATAATAAATACATTTGAATAAATATGTACTTAGAACCTGATGAGTCAATTTAATGTTGCTTGTAAGCATATGTTCTTAGGTCTGACTACTTGTTGGTGGATAAACTATTAGTGGGCTCATTCCTGGAGAAGACAGATTCACCCTTTCTCAGAAGTCATTTAACTGTATCTCTCAATTCTTTCTTCCTTTGTTTTTGTTTTTGTTTTTGTTTTGTTTTGTTTTACAAAGCAAGGTTTCTCTGTGCAACAGTTTTACAGTCCTGGTAGTCCCAAAATTCACTTTTATAGACAAAGATGGCCTCAAACTCACAGAAATTTACCTGCCTCTACCTCCTGTGTGCTTGGATTAGTGCTTGGATTAGCTACCACCACCTGGCTCTTATTTCTTTCTTTATAACATTAATAATCATTAAAATTATACTTGTAGTTTAGACTAAAGATAAAACTTGTATTTTATGATAGAATAATCACATTAAGGCATAGTAAATAATGGAAAGGGAAGACTTTTGCTCTATTTTTCAGACGGGACTATAAGAATACCTGGTATAATACTCATGTTTCTTTGAGAGGATAGTTCCTTTACTGCAAACAGCTGAACAAATAAACAAACTGCTCTATTGGGAAACATAACCATGTGCCACATATTCCACATTGAAAGATTCTAAAATCATTGTGGTCCAAAGCAGATTCAAGAATGGGTAGCCACAAAACAAGAAAATGCAACATTAAAAGGAATTTAAATATGTTTTCCCATGTTGTCCAGTGCCACAAAGAGGCATTTTTAATTTTTTTAAAAGAGAAAATGTTTGGTAAATGACTTTTGCAAACAATCAGCATATTTATGCATTGTGTCTTTATCATTTCACTTAATATAACATCCCGCAGTTTCAGTCATGCTGTTAAGTTAGAAATGCTGAATTAAGAGAGGAGAACATAGAAGGACAGCTAGCCATTGCTATATGAGAGATACATTCAGGAATGTTGATGAAAGGACAAAGAATTTAAGTTAAATATACATTCAATTACTCTCTTTACTAAAATTACTATACATTAGGGTTACATTTTTTAAATAACTGAGTATATAATTATACTATAATTTTCATGGTAAAAATTCAATATGTTCACGAATATGTTAGTTATCTTATTATTTGATATTCTGTAATGTATCTTTATTTCATCATAAAATTCAACTGCATTTGCTCAAATGAAAATTGAAGATAATTAGCAACTTTTAGATAATAAAGATAATTACTTCAAAACCAGAAACAGGTAATACGACAAAGAAAATTCATTAAATGTGTTTCTCAAAACATTGTACATACTGCGTTTTTAGATAACTTAGTGAAATTATAGATTTGTGGACCAAAGTGACAGCTCTACTCTACATTAAAATATTAATCTTTAAGTGTTACTTAATGGAAAGTACAGGCCAGTAACTTAAACTGAGCTTTTTCTGATCCTGATTCTGCATTAGAAGAGTTAAGTGGGGAGTCTTTCTCCATTGCTATCTTTAGTTAAAGGTAATTTTCTGTTTAAAATCTTGATTGTGATGTATAGGGACACTAAGAGGTTACTAACAGAAGAGAATACTCTGCCTCTACATCACAATGGATGATTTTTTGAGATATCTGTGTTAATGTATTTACCAATAAAAGTGTTTAATAATTTGAGGTTTGAAAAATATTAATATGGCTTATAATCTAGCTTTATTCAGTACTTTCCTCAATTTTCTGAGTATGTCTCAGGACTAGAGGTGAATTTAACAGTTGTTGCTAAGCTAGTTGATTCTAAAGCAGTAAATTTGAAAGTACAAAACACTTATATATTATATAAAGCAAAAAGAATAATCCTAATGGCCATTTGTTTGAAGAAAATACATATTTTGGTGTGATGATGATAAAATGTGTAAATTAGAAGCAATAATGAAGTCCAAATACCTAAATTATTTTATGACCCTACAATACATGTGGATGCTAACTTTGGCTTTTCATGCTTTTCAAGGTGAATTGCAGAGGGTCTCTTTTGAAAAGATTACAATTCTCCTAATTTTATTCAGAGTTTTGCACCTGTCTTAGTTTGGTTTTTATTGCTGTTAAGAGAGCATGACCACAGGAACTCTTATAAAGAAAGCATTTAATTGGGCTAGCTTGCTTACAGTTCAGAGGTTCAGTTGATTATCATCATGGTAGAAACATGGCAGCAGGCAGGCAAGCCATGGTGCTAGAGCTGAAAATACTACATCTTGTATGATAACAGGAAGTTGACTGATAGTCACACTGAGGGGAGCTTGAGCAAAAGAGATCTCAAAGCCTAGCTCCCTGCAAAAGTGAGACATTTCCTCCATCAAGGTCACTTTTCCTAATTAGTGTCACTCCCTTTGGAGGCTAGTTTCTTTGAAACCACCACATCCCTGTGCTATGTACTCCCATAGCTGGTTATTTACAGAATAGTCTCACAAGTCTGACTTGGCAATCCTAACACCTGCATAAATCATTTCAAATCTATCCTTAAAAAGCAAAAGCTAAAACAAAATCTCCTGCTCATTGTCTGAAGTTGAGACAATCTAAAGAAAAAAACTACATTAAATAGTATTGAACTGTTACACAAAAATATGCATAAAATATATACAGAAGAAAATAAGTGATGGGTCAAATTAATAAATGAGAATCAAAAATATCTCCTATGCCAAAGATCCACTCCCCAAATTCAAGCATGCTTTGCTCTCTAGCAAGCAGAATTGAAGCTCCAATACTTTAAGAATGGGCATCACAAACACTTTCCTTCCAAAAACATTATAAGGACAGCAACTGTGTGGCGCAAAACAAAGAAAAACACTTAAGTAGAGCTACAATGGCCAACACCTACATCCATGTATCCCAAGAGAGTGAGTGTGATACAATGAGATACAGGAGATGGAAGAAAACCTCTTCCTTGCATGGGCTTTCTTAGGTCTGACAGCTAGTAATAAAGGGCTTTGCTTGAATTATCTCATAGGAAAGAAGCATCTTTCCTAAGACTAGCTCGGGGCAAAGTCAGTGCATAGCAATCCATGAAAGGAAAAAATGGTAGTGTCTCACCCTTGGCCTTAACCAGAGGCCATCCACAGGCTGCTCTGTTGAAGCTTTCTACCTAGGAGAAAGAAGGCAGAAAATTATTTGTATTCAGCTCTGAACTGATCCTTTTCTGGTTTCAGGTCTTCTTCTCTTCTTATACTAGGTCCATTAAAGATTTAAGCTCCTCAGCATGAAGTTGATCCACAAATTAGTTCTGATCTACCATCACTGGAACTGCATACAGATCCATTATGAGAAAGAAACACTGAGATTTTGAGTTTTTTTCTTTTCATCCCCTATCTTATACTAGAGTAACAACTGATTGAAGTTGTAACTGTTTCTTTCACTCACACCACTTGTTTTAATCTATTTCTTTGGCATCTGGCATCTTGGCTGTCACTCAACTGAGCACTTGATATACTTTTGTATTCCCTGTGTTAAAAACCCAATGCTCCAGTCTCTAAATTGAACAAAATCCAGCAGATTAACTTCATAAGGTATCTGACCAATGCTTTGTAGTTCTTTAGAACTACAAAGAAGATGGAGAACAAGCAGAATCAAAACAATTGTCCCAAATAGGAAAAGTCTTTAAAGATAGGACGTTTGAAGAGTATGTACTACAGGATAAAAACCACAAAAACAAGAATAAGGAATAGCTAAGGGAATCTGCTTAAACTATAGCTTGGGGCTAATAATGATGTTTCATTGTTGGTTCATTAATTGCAACAAATATATTACATTAAAGAAAGATGTTAACAAAAATGGAGAAAATACTGTGAGTTGGCAAGTCTCTATACCATCTGTTCTATTTTCCTGTAAATCCAAAATTGCTCTAAAAATAAAGTCTATGAAAAATAAAAACAGGTAATTAATTCCTTTATTCATAAAACTTACCAAAGCAATTTTTTAGTAGTATGATTAACTTAAGTAACAAAATTTTGTACTTCAAATTCTCATTGTTTAAAATTTAGTTTGATGACTTTAACATTTTTATTAATCATGCATTAATTTTCACTATTATAAAATGTATGCTATGGACAACTTAAGAAAAAGATGTTATTTAGATTCCTACTCTGGCTTTTCAAAGTCTTAATGGCATAGCACAGGCTCTATGGGTTGGAACAACCACTGAGCTCCTTTACCTTAAGATTTGAAATCAACATTCAGAGGTTAAAGGGAGTAAGCAAGTGATGACCTTATTATCAACAAGCCCAGAGAGAGGACAAATGCAGTGCAACTACTGATCACTTCCTGTAAAAGCTTTCAATACTACTCCTCTGGGAAAAGAATTTTCAATATACAAATCTCAAAGGACACTGCTACATTCAAAATAAAGCATATTATTGTCAAGATCATTATCTGTAAAATTATTATATCTTGTTTAAAAAATATTGTAAACTATGTTTTCTAGGATGTAGGTTTTTATTTTTTACTCTGATTTGCTTGGTTTTGTCTCTAAGAAAATGTTTCTTCAGATGAAGATTACAAAAGAAGATATTTTTGTTAGGACATTGTTTTGCAAATGTATGTTTTCTCTGCTTAATTTTCCTAGGAAAACAACAATAACATTTTCTACAATCAGTCTAATACTTCATTATCAGTGAATAACAACAATGAACATAAGCACCAAAAGAGACAAGTAGGTGGATGATTAGCTAAGTAGGTATGTGACATATAAACCAAAGGGTTGATGTTCTCCTTCTGGGCACTATATTGAGTACTTGCAAAGAGCTATAGATCAGAGAATGATTTTTTTATTTATTTTGTTTTTACATCCAGACTGTAGTTTCCCCTCCCTCCTCTCTTCTCAATCTCTTCTCCACACTTCCTCTCTCTCCCCTCTCACTATGGACATCACCTCCTCATTTTCACTTCAGAAAAGAGCAAGGTTCCTATGGATATAATCCAGCCATGGTAAATCAAGTTGCAGTGAAACCAGGCACACTTCCTCTGCTATTAAGGCTAGACAAGGCAACCAGGTAGGAGGAAAGCATTCCAAAGGCAGGCATCAGAGTCAGAGACAGTCCATGTTCTCACTGTTAGGAGTCCCACAAAAGGACGCACAACTGTAACATATAAGCACAGGGCCTTGGTTAGTTCTATGTAGGCACCTGGTTGGCCAGTTCAGTTAGAGGTGATGTGGGATTCCCCTCTGTATGGTGTGAATACCATTGGTTAATAAAGAAACTGCTTTGAAACTATAGCAGAGCAAAGTAGAAAGAGATAGATGGGGAAAACTAAACAGAATTCTGGAAGAGGGAAGAAAGAGTCAGGAGAAGCCATGTAGTCCTGCCAGAGACAGATACTGGAACTTTAGCCAGTAAGCCAGTGGCAATAAACAAAGTAATAGAAATGTGTTAAGATAATATGTAAATGTTAGCCAATAAGAAACTAGAGCTAATGGGCCAAGCAGTAATTTAATTAATACAGTTTCTGTGTGATTATTTTGAGGCTAAGCAGGCTGGAACTAACAAGCAACCTGCTTTCTTGCTCACAGAATAATGCTCCTTAGGAAACACTTTGACTCATTCATACCTCTATTAGACTTCATATGGGGCTGACAGAAAAACTCATATGCTAATAATGAATAAAAGAGCAGGAAACTTGAAATTATTTTATTTTCCTTCTTTTCCTTTATTTGAATCCAATATGATATGGTTATGGGGAATTGGCATATTTTTTAAGGAATTTGTATAGGAAATCCTGCTTTGTAAATGGAAACATCTAAGTCTAATGTGCCTATCAAGAAACTAGGCTTTATATCTCCTATGCCCAAGAACATGACAGTTCCTTTCTCGAAGTTCAAGACAATAAGTACTTACGTGAGTAACTCTGAAGATCTTGTGATAAATCACAATTGCACATCAGTAAGTTTTGGAATAAGAGAATCCGAAAAACATACTTTAAATCTGAAAAGAAATTTGAGTGATATTAAGGATGGCTTAACTCAAACATCTTAAAATGTCAGAAGTATGCTCTAGATAATAACAAACAGAAGATGAAAGTTTTTCATAGCTTCAGATTATTAGTCTGTACTTTAGGGTTTAATCAGTAAACTAAACACCCACATTTGAAGATGTCTTAAGCAAAAGTTTATTACCTACAGAGATTTTCGATAAATGTAACTGGATCAAATGCACTCACTTTACTTTCAAGTCTTGTAAAGATAATTCAGTGAATAACATATGCTAAGCACAATATTTATTTGTAAAATTGAGAAGAAAATATATCTTGAACCTTTCTTTAATATAGATGACCAAACCTATGCAATTTATAGGAAGAGTAAAGGAATTTATATAGTTAGTGTATAATGCAGCGTGCTATAAAAATATTTTGAAAGAAATAATGTGAAGATAAATAGCAGAATCAAGATGAGATGAAGGAGTAAAATATATAGAGGGCATCATAGCAATTGATCAAGTTCAGGCTTTATGATTCTTAGACAGATAACCAGGGAGTATGGATGAGACCTAGTCTCAATAGGAACAAATGTCCTTTGTCTCTGAAATTAATTATTACCAATATGAAATTTGCCTTTTGGCAAAATTTTCATTATTTTAAAACCTTATTTCAATACTTATATTGATCTTATATTTTCTTCTGGACTTGCTCTCATTGACTCTTGCCAATAAATATGAGGCACAACGTGTATTTCTTACTTTCATTACTCATCAGTGAAATACATGATAACAAATTAACTCGAATATCTGTGTTTCTTTCAAATATTTCTGAAAAGAGTTTTGTATTTCTATATTTTCTAAAGTATTCCAAAATTAAAAGAGCCAAATAACCCTGACCTACATATTATACAATGTGTGCATTTACTAGGTTATATTTGCAGTAGATATTAACCTAGTATAATGATTTATTTTATGAATATATAAAGTAGATCAAAATAATTTAATATTGTCAAATGGTTCAAATACTATAGTTATGATCCTATCATCCTGTGGAACTGTTTTCCAAGAATATACTTTGTTACACGGTACAACAAGAAATTAGATGGTGACATCTTTTCCCCATTTCAAGACTGCTTTGCTTCTGGCCTTTTCTTTTTTCTTACCATTGTACAGTTTCTCAGAGTTCAGCAACCTCTATACCTTTTAACATTTTCTAACCTCTTTAAAAAAGAGGTTATGGACTGGATCAGTTGTTTTTCTGAATTCTTTGTGCTGAGTTACATTTTCTATTCTGCTCTGTGGTTTGCTTTTTTCTGCTGTCTTGTTATTCCTCTAAGGCCTCTCAGTGAATTCCCTTTATATCCATTCTTACTTTTTGTGATGGTGCCTAATCCCCTAGTACTACTCTGTTCCTTCACTGAACTCCAGCTGAGCTCTCTCTTGTGAAGATGTACTAGCTCCCTTTATGCTATATTTAAAATCTTCACTGAGAGACAGGTGCTGATGTTTGGTTTTCTGCTGGAAGCCTACTAATACTTGTAAGTATTCAATGTTTTAGCCTTGAAGTGTGAATCTTAGAGAAAAATGAGAACAATGTAAAAAAAAACTGTGTCTGGAATAAAAACAAATCTTTGGGTACAACTCCTGACTTTCTGAAGTCATACAAAATATGAAATACTAAAAGCTGTTATTTTTGGTTATTGTTTACCATCAGGATATAATCACATGAGGCAAAAATTAAAACTGATTTCACTTGATATTACTGTCGTTCAGAGTAAGCATACTGTGTACAGTTAACACTGAGTAAAAAACGAGAATATAAAAATATGTGTATTTATACATAGACACAGTATAAAAGGAAGTGTATATTGCATTTTCATATATCATACTGGATAATAAGAATTATACAGTTAAAAGTTTACTCATCACTTAAAGGTAGCAAAACATGGTATAGAAATTGTCAGTATACTTTATGGTATAGACTGTAGTTATTTAAACTAATATAACAATGGTATCTCGATTCTATACAATCCTGTGAGTCTATATCCATACATATATCCATCCTGGAAAAAATTCATGAAGCAAAGAATGTATATGTTCTTAACTTAATGTGTCAAATTCTAAATATGTATTTTACACATACTAATTAGCTTTAATGAACACTTCACAATTTTTTCATTCAAATTTTAATTCTTTACACTTTTATTTTAATGATTGTGATATTTAACAACATATTTAGTATAATAATTCTGTGTTCTATAATGAAACAATACACCAAAAATATTTAATTTTTCAAAAGTTCTTCAACAATATAGTTATTAATACAGCAGATTGCTTATCACTAACTTTAATTTGTTAAAGGTTTCATTAATTTTTTCTACTTCAATGTTGTGAATAACATGGTTTTAAATTAATTGTAGAATCCACTAGTTTTACCTGGTGTGTGTGTATGAGAGAGAGAGAGAAAGAGAGACAGAGAGAGACAGAGACAGAGAGGCAGAGAGAGAAAGACACACACACACACACACACACACACACAGAGAGAGAGAGAGAGAGAGAGAGAGAGAGAGAGAGAGAGAAAGAGAGAGAGAGAAGCATAGATGTTTGTACACATACATGTAACATGAGGGGCTGGCTTGTTGAATTTTCTGTCCTGCCTGGTACCCCACAGCCGGCAAGCCCCAAAGTAAATCTCACAGAGTCTACATTAGGTTATGAACTGATTGACCCATTAGGTCAGTCTTCTTATTAACTAATTCTTACATCTTACAGTAACCCATAATTCTTGTCTGTGTTAGCCATATGGCTTGGTACCTTTTTCAGCTGTCAGTTCACATGTTGCTTCTTCGGTGATCTGGGCAGGACTGATGGAGGGAGCTTCCTGCTTCCCAGAATTCTCCAGTGCTCATTGCAGCATTTCTACTTCCTGTCTGGTTTTCCCACCTATACTTCCTGCCTGGCCAATCAGTATTTATTTAAAATATGATTGACAGATTACAGACAATTCTCTCACACCACATACATTTTTTGGTTTTGGTACATGTGTGTGCCTGTATATGTAGAGGTCAGATGGCTTTGTTCAGTATCATTTTTTACGTAATCTTACACATTTTGTTTGTGAAAGAATGTCTCATTGGCTTGGAATTTCTTTAGGTAATCTAGACTGACTGGCATGGAAGCTTGGGCAATCTTTCACTGCCTCTCTAGCATGCATTACAAGTTTGAGCCATGATACTGGCTTCTGTTCTGATTTCTTGAGTGTGGACTTAATCTATTTTTTGTGTGTGTGTGAAAAATGACTTTTGCCAGCTAAGCCATTTCCCTGTTCTTTTACACCTAAGCAACACTGAAGTGGCTCTTTTTCAAGGAACTAGGACATAGTAAATCCAAGCTGAAGTGATTCGTCATTACCAAGGAAACAAAGTTTAGTTTTTCTAAAAAAGACTACCCCTTGTTTTGTTTTACACTTTTGTCATCAAACTAAAGATTATATGTATCATATTGCTAATGATACCAATTTGTATTTCCACATACATTTTGCAAATAATTGACTTACTATATCAGCTTATATGAATTTTCATCAGAAATAATATTTATCTCACCTTAACTATATCTAATAGTACTTTTCACTTAGGGATTACCAATTTGTAACTACCATCTGGAAGTTGATTCTCTATTTGACTCTTCCATGGTAGTCATAATTCAGCATAGAGCCAAGTTACTTCAGTATTTTCTGTCTTTTATTTTTGCAGCTGACAAACTGGTACACAATAGAATTTGTGCCTTTGTGTAGGTGATTATTCTGTTCCTTATCTTCAGTCATTATATTGTATTTATACCATTTAATAAACTAAAAGAGTTTTATGAATTTTTACTTTATCTTACAGATTTTAAGTTAACTTCTGCTATTCCTGATTTATGGAGTCCCCTAATTTAAAAAAATATTATAAGGAAATTTAAAAATAAACTCTAATCCATTAACTTATGATATATGAGCATAAATTTTAACTTCTATTACCATCTTAAATGCCAATTTAGGCATAGCACAAATTCTTCATTTTGATGTTTTCTAACATATTGTTTGGGAAATACATTTCATGTAGTTATTGAGTTTTTCAGTTATTTATTAAAGTCTACAACTGTTAAAGTATTTATATAATGGAATAATAATTATTCATATAAAATTATAAATACAAGGGGTTTCCATTACTCCATTTATGTAATGAATTTGATCATATTACTCTGTGTTCTTTCTTTGATCCCCTACCAACTATCACTTCTCCTTCTCCTCTGCTCTAATAACCTCCTTCTGTTTTGTTTTTTGTTCATTTGTTTGTTATTTAGACTATAGATTTTCTATTATCTCAAATTATTGCATTTTTTCTCATGCTATTAATACTCAAATTTGTTGTTCATATTCTGGAGACCACGGTAAGAAGCAAAAGTCAACAATGAAACAGACGATGCCTACCAGAAAGCCAGATAGGCAGCCCATAGACGGTCTGTCCTCTCTGTTCCTGCAGACCCAATACCTCCATCTTGTCCTTAGTGCTACAATACAACAGCAGCAGAAGCCTCTCTTGCCCCCACCCTCATCTCCTATGGATCTCATAAACCACCCTTACTAAACATGTTCTCCTCAAGTGTTGCTGCATCAAAGGATCCAACACCAGCAAGTATTACCTATGAATACATGAACATTCTAGCTGAGTAGATCAGAAACAAACAAGTAAAACACACGCATCACAAACTCTGAAAATCCAGAGGGGAAACAGAACCAAGTAACAAAAAATCCATCCAACAAAGACAAACCAGAAAACCAAGACAGATTTATAATAAGTTAAAAGGCAGATGCCTAGGTACTAGCATGAGAACAAAACAACTACCAGCCATGACAATATATCTCAACAAGTGTCAAACTATCCTACCACTGACAAGGTACATGGTATCCAGAAATAGATAAGCAAGACACAAGGAAAATATAATTTTGTATTAGGCTTAGAACTCTCTCATTTGAACAAAAATGGAGGTGCTGTAGGAAATCCTACAACCAGTAGCCCGTAAGTTACCAGCCCATTGGGGAATGGCCTCTTATACTACTTATGGCAATATATGTTCTCTTTTCCAGTTGTGGGATTCAATTGCTGTTCTCCATTCCAGCAAAAGATATTGATTTACGAGTCTAATCCTGAAAATATAACCATCTATTAGTCTCAATTATGAGCTAGTGTGAGATTTCTTTTAAGAGTCTTTTTTCACAAGTTTCAACAACAGAATGCAAGATATGGAAGAGAGAGACTCAAGCATTGAATATATGACAGAAGAAATGGATATTTCAAAGAACATGTAAAACCTAAAAAAAAATCCTAACACAAATTTTCAGAAAATACAAAATGGTATGAAAAATCCATAACCTAAGAATATTAAGTATAGTAGAAGAAGAAGAAGAAGAAGAAGAAGAAGAAGAAGAAGAAGAAGAAGAAGAAGAAGAAGAAGAAGAAGAAGAAGAAGAAGAATTCCAGCTGAAAGATCCGGAAAATATTAACATAAAATATCAAAAATCATAAAAGAAAAATGTCCCAACCTTCTAAAGGGGATGCCTATACAGGTACAGGTAGCATATAGAATATCAAATAGATTAGACCAGAATAAAAAGTTTCCTTACCACATAACAGTCACAACACTAAATAAAAACATAATAAAACAGAATATTAAAAATTTCAAAGTAAAAAAAGTAAATATCATATAAGAATAGACTTATGGAGACTCTAAAAGTATGAAGGACCTATAGAGGTGCTAAGAGAAATAGAGGCAGCTCAGATTGCTGTGCCTAGGAAAACTTTAAATCAACAAATTGGAGAAAATAGAAAGTTTCATGATAAAACTAAGTTTAAGTCTACACAAAAATTAAGCCCTATAGAAGATGTTAAATGGACTACTCCAACCTAAGGAGGAGAAATACACTCATGAAACACAGGAAATAAATAATATCACACCCACAAAATGAAAAGAAGGAAAACACACACATACACACACAAAGACACACACACACACACACACACACACACACACACACACACACAGACAAGCACACACCACCACACTATCATCTCCACTAACAGAAAAACCAAAATAACCAGAATCAACAGTCATTGGTCATTGGTAACTTTCATTCCCTAATTAAAAGACAAAGACTAACAAAATGGATGTGGAAATAGGATCTATCTTTTTGTTGCATCTAACAAAGAAACCCAAGTCTAAAGACAGGCGTTATGGCAAGAGAAAAGGCTGTAAAAGATAGTCCAAGCAATGGACCTAAGAAGTAAACAAAATAGACTTCAAACCAAAACTTATCAATAGAATTAGGGAAGGATAGTAAATAGTCATCAAAGAAAAAAATCCACCAAAATGATGTATCAATTCTTAACATCTAAAGCCCAAACACCTCGGTACCAAGTTTATAAAATAAACACTACTAATCACATACTGACTTTCAACCCTTATAGTGAGAGGCTTAGCTATTTTTATTCTCAACAATGGACAGGTCATCCAGTAGAAACTAAACAGAGAAATGCTGGAACTAAGAGTTGTTATAAACCAGATAGTCCTAACAGATATTTATAGAATATTTTACCCAAACACACACAAAAATCTTCTCAGCAAGTCATGAAACTTTCCCCAAAATTGACCATATGCTCAAGCCAAAGCAACTCTCAACAGATTTTTAAATATTGAAATAAAATCCCTGTATACTAGCAGACCGCATTTGATACAATCTGGAAATCAACAACAGCAGACACAACATAAAAGCTTACAAACTCATAGAAACTGAATAACTCTACACTGAATGAAAAATGGGTAAAAACAAAAATAGAGGAAAAACTTAAAGACTGTCAAGATTTCATTAAAAATAAATACAAAACATACCCAAAATCATGAAATGCAATGAATGGGTGCTAAGAGAAAAATACATAATACTAAGTGTGTATACAAATTAGAAAACTTTCATACTAGCAGTTTAACAGCACACCTGAGAGTCTAGAAGAAAGAAGTAAGCACACCCAAGATGAGTAGACAGCAGAAATAATCAAATATATTATTATATTATAATAAAAATAATAATCAAAATAGAATCAAATAAAATACCAAAAAATCAATGAGACACAGCTTTGGTTCTTTGAGAAAATCAACAAAATAGACAAACTTTTATCCAAACTAGCTAAAATGTTCAGGGATTATATCCAAATTAATAACCAATTTAAATAGACCTACATCCCTCAGTGAAATAGAAGCAACCGATAAAAAGTCTCCCAACAACAAAACGTCCAGGGCAAAATTGGTTTAGTGCAGAATTCTTTGACTTTCAAAGAAGAGTTAACACCAATACTCCTCAAATTATTCTACAAAGCAGAAACACAAGGAATATGGTCCAATTCATTTTATAGATCTAGAGTTACCCTGATAACAAATATCACATAAAGACTGAGCAAAGAAATGTAATTACAGACCAATTTTCATTGTGAACAGATATAAAAATACTCAGTAAAATACTTGTAAACCAAATACAAAAACACATTTAAAAGATCATCTAACATGATTAAGTAGGCTTCATTCCAGAGATTCAGAAATTGTTCAACACATGAAAATTACTAAATATAATCCATCATATAAACAAACTGAGAGAAAAAAATTTGGTCATTTCACAATATTCATAAAATGTCTTTGACAAAATCCAACACCTCTTCAGTATAAAAGTCCTAAAGACATTAGGGATACAAAGGCATACTGAAAAAAATAAAGGCAATTTACAACAATCTTATATCCAATATCATATAAAATGGAGAGAAAATCAAGACAATTCTACTAAAATCATGGAGATGAAAAGGTAGTACACTACCTCCCTTTATAGTCAATATAGTACTTAAAATTTTAGCTATCCCAGTAAAAAACTGAAGTGGATCAAGGGACACAATTTGTAAAGGAACAAATCAATGTACGATTATTTAAAGATGATAAAACAATATGCATAAATGACCCCAAAATTCCACCAGGGTATTTAGCAATGAAGCTGGATAAAAATTTAACTAAAAAATCAAAATAGTAGCACTCTTATACAAATGACTAATAAATTGAGACAGAAATTAGGGAAACAGCAACTTCTGAATAGCCTCAATTAATATATAATATCTTGGGGATAACTCCACCCAAGCAAGTGAAAGACTTGTTTTACAAAAGTTTCAAATCTTTGAAAAAAGAAGTTGAAGAAGATATCAAAATATGGAAAGATCCCTCAAGGGTTGCAATAACCATGCTAGCTAAAGGATACAACAATTATATTTTTATTTAGTATAAGGGGAAAATTCACAAAAATGAGAAATCCAAGCAGAGCATTGTCCCAGGGGAATGGCGGAGAGAGAGAGAGAGAGTGAGAGAGAGAGAGAGAGAGAGAGAGAGAGAGAGAGAGAGAGAGAGAGAGCATCTGGTCAGTGCACAGGTTTTTTCCTAGAAACCCAGAAAACCACACCTTACCTGGGCTCCATCTCTTAAAGATAATTGGCTAACAAGGCTTTTCCCATCGCTCATGCTAATGTATCTGTAGGATTAACACAGTAAAAATTGATATTTTATCAAAAACAATCTAATGCAACCCTTATCAAAACTACAGCACAATTCTTTACAGGCCTTGAAAAAACAATTCTTAATTTCATATGGAAAAACAAAACAAAAGTCCATGAGGGCTAATGCAGTGCTGAACAATAAAAGAAATGCTACAGATATCAACATCCTTGATTTCAAGTTGTACTCCAAAACTTTAGTAATAAAAACTACATGGCATTGGCATAAAAACAGACTCTGATCAATAGAATCACACTGAAGTCCCAGACATAAATCCAAATGCATACGGACACCTGATTTTGATAAAGAAGCCAGAAATATACAGTGGGAAAAGATAGCTTTTTCAACAAATGTTGCTGGCCAAACTGGATTATGGCATGTAGAAGAATTAAAACAGAACCATGTTTACCACCCTGAACAAAACTCAAGTCCAAGTGGAACAAAGGCTGCAATATGAAACCAGGTAAATTGAACCTGAAAGCAGAGAAAATGGGGAATAACCTTGAACACATTGGCACAGAAGAAAACTTCCTGAACAGAACATCTATAGTACAGACATGAAGATCAATAATTAATAAATGTGACTTCATAAAATTGAAAAGTGTCTATAAAGAAAAGGATATGATCAAAATGTCAAAGTCAGTTCGGTGTTCCAATATGGGTCTCCATCTGTATCGCCATCCAACGTCGGATGAAGGTTTCCTCTGCCCTTGCCTTCTTTGCTCACGTTCTCTTTCCTTCTGCTTCTCATTTGGACCTAGGGAGCTAGGTCCAGTGATCCAACGTGGTTCTCCGCCTCCATCTTCATCCATCACCAGATGAGGGTTCTATGGTGACATGCAAAATATTCATCAGTATGGTTGTGGGCCACGGCCGGTTCAGGCACCCTCTCCTCTGTCCAGAGAACCATCTGGGGATCTCTCCTTGGACCGGGGATCCCCTTTATAATCAAGTCTCTTGTAAACCCTAAAATGATTCTCTTAGTTGAGGTATATACTTGCCTGATCCCATATCCATCCTTCCTCCCTCCCCCCCCATCACAGTCCCCCGATCTTTCCCCAATCCTCCCCTACTCCCTTCTCTCTAACCCTCTCCCTTTCCGACAACCCTCCCACCCCCCCATGCACCCGAGGTTACCTGGGGGATGAAGAAAATAAAAAAAGTAATCAGGACTGCGAGGGATGCCAGCACCCACTGATATAAGGGGACTGATATAATGAGAGTTCACCAAGGCCTGTTGGACTGGGACTGAACGAGGACGTGATCCAACCAGATTCTCTGAATGTGGCTGGCCCGGAGCCTTTTTGAAAAGCCATTGACAATGACACTGGGACTTGCTTCCTCTGCATATACTGGATTTTGGCGCTCCAGTCTGTTTGGACTCTCACCTTCCCTGGACCTGGAGGAAGGGGGGAGGAACTTGAACTTCCCACAGGGCAGGAAACCCTGACTGCTCTAGGGGATGGAGAGGGAGGAGGAGAGGGAGTGGGGGGAGTGAGAGGGTGTTGGGAGGAGGGGCTGAAATGGAAACTTTTATAACTTAATAAAAAAAATGTCAAAGTCAAATAATGGAAAAAGACTTTTAACAATTCCACATCCAATAGAGGACTGATATCAGAATATATAAAGAACACAAGAGACTATATATCAGAAATAATAATCCAATTAGCAAATGGGTTACAGGACCTAGCAAAGGCCCTTAAAGGCTTTGTGATTGTTGCTTCAGTCTCTGAGTCCCTATGAGCTCTGACTAGTTGATTCTCCTGGTGTCCTCAACCCAATTGTCTCCTACAATTCTTCTCCCCTTTGTGCAGAAGGGATAGGTTCTCTGCAATTATGTTATAGTTGTTAGCTTGTTGTTTTTGTGGGGCTCCTAACAGTGAGACTGGGGACTTTTCTGATCTTTTCATTCTCTTAGAACCTACTACTGAGATGCCCAGCCAAGCCCACCTCTGGAATATGAGTGTTTGTGCCTAGTCTTACTGTTACATGTTACTCCATGTTTAACTGATAACCCCGAGAGCCTGCTCTTTTCTAAATGGAAACTGACTGAGTATAGATCTAGCAGAGAGAGGAGGTAGGCAGGGCAACTAGGAGGAGTGGAGGGATGGAAAACTGTGGTCAGAATGTGTTGTATGAGAGAACACATAAATGAAAATGAGAAACTCAAATGACGAAAAAGACTTAAAGAAACGTTCAACATCCGTAATCATTGGGAAAAAGCAAATAAAAAGTATCTTGAGATTCCATCTTACACAAGTAAGAATGGCTAACATCAATAACACAAGGGGAAGCTTATGTTGATGAGGATGTGAACCAGAGGTGACCCTCCTATATTGCTGGTACAAGTGCTACACTTAGCCACTATGGACATTCATCAGAAAATTGGAAGTCTATCTCAAGACTCAGCTGTACCATTCTTGGGCATAGACCCAAAGGATATACCTTCATACCACAAGGACACTTGCTCAACTATGTTCACAGCAGCTCTATTCATAATAGCCAGAAACTGGAGAGAACCTACATGTTGTCTTTTCAAACATCTTTTCAAACAAAGAATGGATAAAGAAAATGTGGTACATTTATACAATGAAGCATTACTCAGCTATTAAAATGACATCATAAATTTACCAGCAAATGAATGAAACTAGGGGAAAAATCATCCTAATTGAGGTAGTCCAGACTCAGAAAGAAAAAAAAATATGGGTATGTATTCACTTATACAGCGATATTAATCATTAAGTAAATGATAACTAAGCTATAATCCCTAGACTCATAGAGGTTATAAAAAGAAGAGGGCTTTAGTGGGAATGCATGGTTCTCTCTGGGAATGGGAAATAGAATAGATTTTGTGGGTGGACTGTGAGCTGGTGGGAATGGGTGTGGGATTGATAGGATAGGGTGTAGATGGGATAGAGGGAAAGAGTTTGAAGAGAGACAGCTGGATTTGGAAAGGTAGTTTGGGAGCCAATACAGAAGCTCATTATAATGTAATGTAATTCCATCCTGGAATCTATGAAGATGATCCCTAATAAGGATTCCTAGAAATGGGAGATATGTAGTCTTAACTGGACATCTCTTCTAGCCAGGCAAGGTTTCTAACAGTGGGACTGGGCTGTATTCAATTGATTTGTTATACATTATGGTACTCTAATAGTCTCTAAGCAACTCAGATTGATACTAAGACAAAGGGTTGCTCTCTGCAAACTGAGAGTGGGGTTTCATTGCTGAGGACAACATCTGCACAACTCAATGAATAGGGAGAAATCATGCTGCTATCTACATGGAGCCTTTATCTCTAAGTTCTAACTACTTTGATTAGAGAACACACTATGAAGGCTGCTAAAAGAGAAATGTGGGCACCAACCCAAGTCACAAAACCTTTCATCTACATTCTGTCCGGCATGTAAATTATGTCAGGGCAATGATGGCACAGAACTTTTGGCAATAGTCAGCCAATGTCTGATTTGACTTAAGACTCACTCCTCCCAAGGTCCAAATGAGGAGCAGAAGGAGGGAGAACATGAGCAAGGAAGTCAGGACCACGAGGGGTGCGTCCACCCACTGAGACGGTGGGACTGATCTAATGGGAGCAGTTGGACTGGGAGTGATGGAGCATGTGATCAAACTGGACACTCTGAATGTGGCTGGCAATGAAGGCTGACTGAGAAGCCAAGGACAATGTCACTGGGTTTTGATTCTACTGCATGGACTGACTTGATGGGAGCCTGGTTCGTTTGGATGCTCACCTTTATAGGCCTGGATGGAGCGGGGAGGACCTTGGACTTCCCACAGGGCAAGGAACCCTGACTGCTCTTAGGACTAGAGAGGGAGGGGGAGGTGGGAAGAGGGATGGAAAAGGGAGGCGGGGAGAAGGTGGAAATTTTTAATAAATAAAAAAATTAATTTAAAAAAGGACTCACTCCAACGCCAAAGAAGAAACAAATAGCCATCATTGCTTGTGTAATCAATAACCAAAGACTAGATATTGCAGACATGTTGAATTATTTTGTGGGGCCCACCACCCAGCTCCCAAATAAATCACACATTGAGGATTATTGTTAGTAACGAATGCCCGGGCATGACTTGGCTTTTTTCTTGCAAGCTTTTCTTAACCTTTTATCATGACAATCTTTTGCTCTAGGCTCTTATCTTTCTCTATTTTTCTATACCTTTCTTTACTTCTTTTGCTTTGCTTTCCTGTGTAACTGGGTGGCTGGCACCTGATATCCTCCTCTCCTTGATCTCTCATTACTCTTCATTCTTCCTCCTCCCAGATTTTTCCTCTATTTATACCTTCTGCCTAATAGCCCTGCCTATCCTTGCTCCTGCTTTGCTATTGGTTATTCATCTCCTTATTAGGACCGTCAGTGTTTTAGACAGGCACAGTAACACAGCTTCACAGAATTAAACAAATACATCCTAAACAAAAGTCACACCCCTGGCAATAATATTCCCTAGGGTAAAACAAAAGAATACTCTTAAATCAAATAAATGTCTTCTAATTATTACTCATAGATCAGTCCCTTATCCAGTCATCATCAGAGAGGCTTCATGATGGGAACAGATACAGAGACTCACAGCCAGATTTTAAGTGGACAATGTGTCTAAATTTGAGGTATACAAAAAATTCCTCTCCTCACATCTTAGGGAATTCACAGAAGAGGAAGCTGAAATATTTTAAGAGTCAGAAGGGATAGAGGACACCAGAAGAACACCCTGATCTGAACCAACTAAGGAAGATGCATATCAGCTTGCTGAGACTGAAGCAGCAAGCACAGCGTCTACCTACACGGGGTATACACTATATCTTCTGTGTATATACTATAGCTACTACCTTAGAAATTTTTGGGACTCCTCATTGTGAGAGTACATGGCTCTCTGATGCTTTTGCCTGCTCATGATACTCTTTTTCTCTTGTTGAGTTGCCATGTCTAACTTTGATATGGAAATTTTTGTTTCGACTTCTTATATTTTATTTTGATGGAGAGGTTACTATAACCAAGATATACTATATCAGAAAAAATCTATTTTCAAATAAAAGAAAAACTATTATTTAAAAAAGTTTTTCTTTTCCAATTACTATCCGCGTGGACTTCATTTTGTAAGTAATACTGAATTTCAGTTAGGTTCTTTATAACCCAAAGAAGTAAACAGAAATATGTAACTACTGAGTAAATACAATGAGATGATTTAATAACTAAAAAAATAAGGCTAAATGATGACAAATCTGTCCTTAATATTTAGGTATTTCCTTTGTAATAGAAATTTCAAAAACCTATTATAAATGGTCATAATTCATTTTCCAAAATGAAATAGAGCTGTGCTTAAGCCTTGTTTCAGCTAAACAGCAGTGAAACAGAGCATGAGGACTTAACCCATTTCTGTTGCTCTTTTTCATATACATATTCCAACAAATATGCCAGCATATCCTGTTCAGTTTTAGAAAGCACAGTCACTAGTCAGAGTGAGCTCTGCAAGCTAGAACATGTTATCTTCTGCATATTAAACTGACAGGAGATTATTTATGAGTAAAACTACCCAAAACTAGACAAGGAAACAATTAAGCCTAGACAAGACTGGTGATGCATTATAAACGAATAAGGGTTTACCTATATTATTAAATTTTAGATTCAGATTTGCAGCATTTAATGATATCTGTGCATTATGAGAAGCAAAGGAATTTTATCACTGTGCAAACTTCAAAGGCTATACTTGCATAAACCTGACATGAATTTGTCAGTGATACAGGAAAATATGAGATGTATGATTCTTCTATCAATAAAGTATGCTATTTTGACTTATAGTACATTTTAAGTGGCAGTATGCTATAAAACAACATTTAAAAATACAAAAGAGTTAATCTGTGGATTAGGACTATAGGTGGTACTACTATTATCATGTACTAAATAAATACGTCAATGTATATGTTGTACTTTTATATAAGTGACAATTAGTTTACAGTTCAGAAATACACTGAGCTATGGATTTCAATGTGCATGATGTCTAAAAGTCTGCAGTTGGCATAATCTGGAAATGCTGCCACTTATTTTCTCCATTTCTATCAGTCACAGGCTTCTGAATTAACTACTAAGACTACAAGAAGTAATTTCTCCAGTGAAATGTAGACTTTCAATAATCTACAGATAAAGATATGAATTTAGAGGACAGCTTGATATCTATGCCTACTGGCAAAATAAAACCAGAAGATTTCTGTTGGTGACCTGTAAATCCCCATCTATAGGTTTTAAGCCAGATTTGCAATCCATTTTGCTTTCTGAGAAGCAGACTTTAAATCAAATCAGAATATTATTAATGACCCCTATAACATTTTTGTGAGTATTTCACCCGTGGTTATTTCTTGATATGTTGATCAGAGTGTTGATAGCTGGGTAAGACTACTGGTGACTAGAAAAGGACCATGGTGGGTATGAAGAAGTGAGACCTTAAGGTAGGAAGGCAGTAGAACCCTGGCAATATGAATGCAGATTGGGAAATAGCTTCCGGGTTACATTTGGGGTCATGTTTCTTCTTCTTTCATGTCTAAAATCCCTGTATGATTCAGACCCATTTAGGCCCGGGGCATGCTACTTCAGTCTTTGTGACTTCATGTGAGCTTTGATCTTCTGTATTTATAAAGTCTTGTATCTTGGTTGTCCCCCATGCCCTCTGGCTCTTATATTCTTTCTATATCTTTTTGAACAGTGTTTTCTGAACCCTTAGGGGAGAGATTTGATGAAATACTTGGCTTTATCTTCTATCTTTGATAGCTCACAGAACTATTCAAACAGAATTTCACTGTCTTGGACAATAACAATTCTATTCTTAATTTTTCAAAATTTACATACACAAGCAAATGGTGCTTCTGTCTGAAAACAAGGCATTTGAAAGATAAAGAATACTTTAGGTCAAGACCCTAAAGATTGGATTGATAAATAACCTTAGAAAAAGAGATGTGACAGAAGTAATCTCTTAGTGAGGCGTTTGAGGCTGTGGTGAAAAGATAGTGGCTTACAGAAAGAAGCAAGTGTGGCATCAGCAGACACTTGTTTACCATGGTTGAACTTCCAAAATTCAAAGTTGTGAATATCTGGTGGGGATGGTCTTATTTCCTCCTTGGCCTTGAACTTCTAAAATTCAAAGCTGTGGATAACTGAAGTGATTGGTCTTACTTTCTCCTTGGTCTTGAACTTCTAAAATTAAGAAACGTAAGAACCCAAAGTCTGTTGTTTAAGATACTGAATCAATGCTAGTTTTGTCATAACAATTTGAACATAGATAAATTTGACATAGGTAATAAGTGTCTGTACAAATACTCTTGTTGATAAATTGCTCCTCTGTGTTTTTGCCTTGCTATGGGTTAAGACACCGAGACTCATTCTATGACAATAAAAAGTGCACTAAGAATTTCTAATAGGACTATTGTTCATGATTTATTTTTAAATATATTGTCATTTGGGGTAAATCATTTTCATATAATCTGCATGGCCAGCTAGTTCATTATAGAATTCACTATTCGTCATTATTGTTGCTTTTTTATATGTTGATTGTGTGTATCAGGTTTGATTTCAGTTCACAGTGATGTATCTGGTTCATTGAAATTATTTTGATTATTTTGATTTTAATCACTGGATGGTTCAGCTATTTCAAAATAACAATAACTTCATGGAAGATTCCTCTGCTCAGACTTTCAGATCATTCAGTATCAATGGTGCTTGAAAGGCCAGTGTTCTATCAATCTTTCCTGTTAATAACCTGTTATAGGATTCTTCCTAAATATGAGAAAAGCAATGAACAGAGAAGCTGAGGAAATACATTAATTCACTTAACTATTTTGCTAAGGGCCAGCCCTGCATGTAACAGTGTATATTTTTCATTAGCTAGAATAATAAAAAATCAAATGCAATTAACTGAGCTAATATGAAGGGACAAGATAAATGGTATATCCTAATAGAATTCCAATGCTAACAACTTCAAGCCATAGCTGTCCTATTTGTGGACTAGAGCAAATATTGTTAAGCTAAAGAACCAACTAATAGATGATTAATGTTCCTTATTAAATTAGACGAAGGAAAATAACAATGTTTTGCTGTTAGCAAGTCAGTGGAAGAAAAAAAAGAAACTTTGACAAGGATATTTTTTCCTCAAGTTTTATTTTATAAAGATGGTCAATATAATTATTTAGAGAAATGAAATTTGTCTATTATTGACTTGCATGTTCCTTTAATTTTATATGAAAGAATAATTTATGGTTCAGACTTGCTTCTCTAAGTAAGTAGTAGACATATGTATTTGCATGTGTATACTGCACTTAATATTGTGTGCAAGATCTCACAAAAAGCTGCTGTAGATGGGAGATGGCTCATCAGGTAAAAGCACTAGCTATTGAGGCTGATAATCTGAATTCTAGCCCCAAATTCGCACTGCTGTACGAGAGAACTGACAACTGCCATTTGGTCATTAACTTTCACATGCAAGCCATGGTGCATGTGCATCCACACACAAAGGGAATAAATAAATAAGAGATAAATGTAATTTCAGAAGATCTTTCTAAATAACTGATTGAAGGAAGTTTTACGGTATAGTATTATGGAAAGTGTTTTTTCCTTAAGATAATATTAGTTTTCACAATATTTTATATAATTTTCTTTATGATCATGATCATATGATGCAGAAAAATGAAACTTTCTCAAAACTATACCTGAGAATTTAAACAGGATAGAAAACATACTTCAAAAAATAGGTTCTTTTCTTTCTATGTGGGTCCCTGGGATGGAACCCATTTGGCAGAATTAGGACAAGTGATTTTTTTAACACCTACCCATACTGCAAGCAATGGAGAATCTATTTTGTGCAGAATTATGAGAGCAAGCAGGGAGTCAGAACAGTAATCAGAGTTCCCATAGAAAAAAGAAAATGTCCAGAACGTGTTTGTAGAGAACAGACCTAATTCCTCACATGAAAAAGACTGAAACACTGCCCGATATTATTACTAAATGTCAGTGGCTCCTCTATTTCCTTTCTGCCATTAATCCTAAAGATTGTAACAAAATGGGTCATGATGCGTTGATTTGCTCTATTGTTGTTATAAAGATCATGACCAAAAGTGACTTGAGATTTATTTGGCTTATGTATTCCAAGTCATGGTCTATCTGTCACTGAGGGAACTCTGCTGGAACTGATGCAGAGACCATGGAGAAATGCTGCTTACTCTCTTCTTCCAAAAGTAATTTCCTTGCTTAGCTGAATATATACACACACACACACACACACACACACACACACATATATATATATATATATATATATATGTATATATATATATATATCAGTACTACCTGCCCAGATATGGAAGTTTCCACAGTGGGATGAACCCTCCCACATCAATCATTAATCAAGAAAATGGCCTGCAGACTTGCCTAGAGGATAGCTTTATGGTGTTGTTTTCTCAGTTAAAGTTTTCGTTTTTTTTTTTTCTTATGACAGGAGCTTGTGTCAAATGGACATGAAAAAAATCTAAATAACACATGTAGAGATAATGGGTATATCTTTTCTGGGATAGGTCTAAAATTTTATAATGCATTTTGTGTTGCAAATAGTCTCTCACTCTCTTTCCCAATTTTACACTATCTATTTACACTTAAGTAGCCAACTACATGTATATGTATTGTATCTATATACATACATATGTATATTTTATTGATTATAAAATAGCAACTGGCATATATTTGTTTTATAGTTATTGTGATTTTATTTTAATATATTAACAAAGATTCAAATGCTAAGACAATAGAGTTGAGCTTTGTACAAACTCCTCCTCTTTACAGAAAAGCAGTTGTACCGATAAAATAGTCACTCTATATATATGGAAACACACAGAGACAACCACACACACACACACTTTCCAAGTCCCCAAATAAAGCATAGTAATAAATATAAAAATATAATTAAAGCATATTACCCACAAGGTAACGGTGTTATATGTGTTTCACAGACTAATGGTAAGACTGTGTCCAAAGCAGTCAAGAATTTTTCTCATTTAACTAGTAGCAAAGGTGCAATAAATATAAATTCTGAATTGTTGATATTTTTAAAATGGAAAGTTTTAAATGTTGATAAGAAGATATTTGGATAAGATCATCTTAGAAAAAATTCTTTATTCTGAAATGTTGAAGGCCAGTCTTATTATATCATTGTAACTGTGACCTATCTATGCACAGGAAGCTATGTAATACAGACTATTTGAAACATACACGTGGAATAAAATGCCCTTACAAGTAGCTCGGTCTTATTAAAAATATTGACAATTAATGTCTAGTCTCCCAAAAGTATAATGAACAAATTCATGGTAAATATTAAATATAAATACAAATGGACAGATAGCTCTTTTCATCTTCTGGCTTGGGAACCTCTGAAAATTCCTATAACTTTTTCAAATGTTACCATTAATTGTGATAACTGTTTTCATTTTATTAACATTTGTAAATATTTTTGCCTTTTATCTTCACATTAAACTCCCTTAGAATTTATGTAAGTGCATGACATCTTCTTATATTATTGATTTAAAAGAAAATAGAATATGTGTTTCTCTTTTGTGGTTTTGTTATTTTAATTTTTATTTTCAAAGTAAATTTTCAACAGTAAACTGAGATTTGACAAATTCATATCCAAACTGTGCTTATTCCGCTAACTGGCAGGAGTACAGTGAAGGTTGGTTCTATAGTCAGTGTCAAACCGCATTGACCAATGCATTCTAAACACGGAGTGGAGCATTACCTTAGTTCAGACAAACTACTTAAATACTGAGAAGTGAGTATAGAATGATATACAATATTTTCTGCCTATACATACTTGCTTATCAACATATAAAGAAAAAGCACTTTGAACGTCTTGTAAATAACATCAGAAGTAGTGAATTCTTGGAAAGTTCTGTTTCTGTCTTGCTTAGGTGGGCCACATAATGAAGCTGCTTGCACCAACTTGAAAACCACACAGGGGAGCATGTGAACCTACTCTCTACAGTTATTCTCTGACCACGACTATTCAGTAGGCACATGCTCACTGTCTCCCACCTAACATAGGCTCAAGTAAAGGAAGGAAATACAAATGGTTTATTTCATTTCAATGCTTTGTTAGTGAACTCAAATCAAATTTCCAGTAAATCTGTCCAGTTTGATGATTGATGCATTATTTTTTTTTTCACATCTACCGCCTCTTTCTTACTTTGTTGGTTTACTCTCAGTTCCTTGAAATTTATTAGTTAATCTATTTCTGTTATACTTGGATGCCTTGTTTGTGATATAGATAAAAATAAATGTTTGATCTGTTACTTCTGAAGACAGAATTTAAAGTCGGGCATACACATAAAAATAACACACTTAAAACATGACCTTCTATGTGAAATGCATACATATGCTTCTAAGTTCTGTTCCTACACAGGATTGCATATTCAGTTTCATGCAACTGCACCCGTATTAGGAGATAAGCTGTCATTATTTCACAAGGGTCACTCACATCTGGTTGCCCTGTGTAGTTTCCCACCAAATTATAAATATATGATACAATTATGATGACATGAGGAAATTTCTACCTGTGCCTTTGCACTGACTGTGCCTGGTTTTAGAAAATAACGTAAAATAAACAAAGTATAAACAAGATAGGTCAGATAACACTTCTGTGAAGTCAATACACAATCTTTAATGTTGACAGTAAACCTAAAACCACACTTTGTCATACTTCCACCTAGTACTTTACTTCTATAAGAAAGTCATTCAAAGACAGAATTCTGAGTGGTCCTCTCTTTCCTCAGCAAACATACTTTGAGAGTGGATCTTGTATACTGAATCTTATCTTTTACAGAGTAAAAATAATGAAAAGATAAATATAAATAAGAATAAATATAAATACAGAACATAAATATTTTTATTTTGTAATTATAATAAAAATATTTAATTTCTCCATTCTTTCTCCTCCCACATATCTTTCCATATTCCCAGTCACATCTCTTTTATATCCATGCCTCTTTTTACACTAATTGTTTTTGCATGCATAAATGCATATTTACACAATACATACATATACACATAGATATGTATGTGTGTGTATATGTGCATAAATACACATGTATATATCCCTAAGTATAACATGTTCAGTCCCTACTATGTTAGTTACATTTATATTTCAGGATTGAATGTTTGGCACATCACAATTAGTTGACATCCTCTTCCCTGAAAACTACCTCTCACTTTCTCAACTTTTCTCAGTTGTGCATAATTCTTTGTCTAGGGCTGACACTTTCTAGTTTAAATTGTAACAAAAGAGTTACAATTCTGAATTAATTAAGAAACTGCATGTGAGGGTGTATGTGTATTGCATAAGCATTGCTCAATTATTTTTCTGCTAAATTGAATATCATACTCATATAAAAGATCTTATTCATTAAATATTTTCAATTATTTATATTTCATATCTTTTTTGTTTATTTATTGAGAAAGTAAAAGGGCAACTGTCAAAGAAGGGATATTTTTCTTAAACTCAGAATGTTACTCTCCAGGGGTTAAATGATAAAGGTCCTTGCACATGTGCATTTCTTTTCACAGTAAAGATCTCTCCACCTCCTAAAGTGTGAGTGTCAAAGTTTCTTTAGAGAAGGCATTGCACTGATTCTTTATCCATCTTAGAGAAACAGACTTACTTGAGGTGCCAATGATGACCCATACAACAATGTGAGTCATTCTGTAGGTCTCCTTGACTTTTCCATGGGTCTCAGGAAGAGAGGCTATTTCTCAGTGCTCTGTAAAGGAATTGACTGTGTATCTGTTCCAAGAAGGGCTGGCTATTAAATATCAGGATCTACTATGGTCAGTTTCACTGTGAAGAAACCTGAGTAGAATAAATAGTCATGATCCAATGTCTTTTCTAACTAATTATCCTTAAAAATATTTGAAAATGCACAATAGCTTTCATTAAGATATATAAAAAAATCCAGTAATCCAAGAATAAAATCACTCAATCCTATTTTATAAGTAAAAACAATGTGAATAGGTACTAAAGAAAACAAAAAAACAGGCTAAAGAAAGAGTAATTATTAAATAGTAGCATTGACTAGTTTCCAGATGACTCAGTTTTTATATACAGCACCCATGTGGTAGTTCACAGCCCCTTGGAATCCCAATCTAAGGGATCCATTAATCTTTTCTGGGCTCTGTGGGATCACACATAGATATGGGATATTTAGGAGAAAGATTAAATTCCATGATTGTCCAGTTAAAGCAATCTTTATTAAATACTGGCCAAGATAATGGACATAGGCCATTTCCATGCCCAGTACTCCCAAAGACTGTCACTGAATTCAATTAGTGAGGTGCTCACAGAGACAAAACCCAAAGGCTATGATTATTCTCACCAGTCCTTTGGGGGCAAGAATACAACCTGATGCATTTTCTGTCTATTTACCTCCCACCTCCCTGTGATAAAATACAACTTGCAAATTAGGGAAAACAAACTTGTTTAATGAAGTGAAAAAATGTTATTAGTTATGTTATATGAACAGCCCTCAGTATTTCATGTAATAAAGTGTCTAAGGGCAAGTGTGATTTACAGGTAAACTTTAGCTTTTACATATTGGTGCAGGAACATATGTTTAAACAAAACACCTACACTCCTACACTCACACTGTATGTATATATATATATATAATATATATTATATATATAATATATATATTTGTGTGTATATATATATATTTGTGTGTGTATGTGTGTGTGTCTGTGTCTCTGTGTGTGTATATATATATATGAAAAAAATAAAGTGAAACAGTCACTAAAAAAATTAATTTTTTATTGACATAGAGATTCTTTCTATAGCCCTGGCTTTATTGTAAATTGTTCTGTAGACCAAGCTACACCCAAACTCTGCCTGCCAAGAGTTGAGATTAAAGGCATGTACCACATAGCATTTAAAAATTTGTCATTGTACATTTAATCACATACTTTTCTTCTTTTGTTCATGTTTTTATTTGATCTTCTTTCAAATATTATACCCCAAGCACAGTCTCTCCTCCATTCTTTCATCAAGGTCCCTAACCCACACCTTCCTTCTCCCCAAGATCCACTTCTCTTCCATTTTTCTTCAGAAGGGAGCAGGCCTCCCAGGGATATCAAGGAACACACCATAACAAGTTGGAACAAAACTAAGCACATTCCCTCATATCAGTACTGAACAAGGCAACCAAGTAGGAGAAAAAAGGGTACTAAAAGCAGGCAAAAGTGTCAGATACAACTCCCACTTCCAGTCTTACGATTTACACAAGAGCATCAAACTATATGACCATAACATACATACATACTATCTAAGCCAAACCCATGCTGACTCTTTGTTGGTTCAGACTCTGTAATCCCCTGTGAGTTCTGGTTAGTTCATTCTGTAGGTCATGTCCTCCTGTTGTCTTTGGCTTCTTCAATCCTTCCTCACTCACCTTCTTCTTCAGCATGTTCTGAGTTCAGTCTAATGGTTGACTGTGGGTCTTTCCCTTTTTAATAAAATTTTTATACAATATAATCTGATTGCTGTTTCCCCTCCCCAAACAATGACAAATCCTCTCCATATCCCCACCCATTCAAATGCACACCTTTTCTTGCTCTGTTTCATTAGAAAACAAAAATGAATCAAAAAATGATAAATAGATCTATTTAAACTAAAAATAAAACAAACCAATATAAGACAAACCAACAATTGAACTGAAAAATAAACCAAAAAAGAATAAACCTAAGAAACACACATAAAAGCAGTGACAAACACATTTGCATGCAGAAAAATCCTCTAAATGTACAAAATTGGAAACCAAAATATAAAAACATAAATAAATAAAGCAAACTGGTTACAGCACTGTGAGACAAAAATCCTTCAAGAATACCACTGTCTGTTTTGTGTTGGCCATCTACTATAGGTATGGCAACAACCCTTAAGTATGATTTCTATACTCAATAACACTGAACAGCAGAACATTAAATTTTACAGGGAACATTCATATAAACACATTGAATATAAAAGTCTTCACATTCTAATCATGACTACCAAAACATGCCTAGCGTTCTCATGTAAATTTCCATTAATTTTTATTATCGCACCCTTGAAAGATTCCCCACCACTCCAGAGTTTCATAGCTACTCCAATAAAATTCACTTTAATTAGTTAAGTATGCTACCATGCACCAAGAGTTTCAGCATTTTTATTTTTGAAAATCCACTACTACAAGAGAATTCCACATACTCTTGACTGATAACTTGCATAAAATCATCATTTTCAACAACATAAATCAATTTAATGATTTAATACATACTAATTCTTTAAGAAGAGAGGTTTTTATGGGGATGGAGAGGTGGATGGGTCAGCCATAAAGGATAGACTGATAATGAAAAATATATGAATAGAGGTAATGTATTGCCAAATGCATTTTTTAAACTTTAAGTGTTAGCAGTCTTTATGTTTTATCAAATAGAATCTTATTTTTTTCTTATTTAACATTGTCATGCTTACTATATATAGCTTGAAATCATTTATGCAATGCAAATTTTGAAATAAAATACTACTTTTCTTTATTTTTGACAATTTGATACATATATTTAATTTTTCCTGGTTTCACCCATTATCCTATAATTCTCTGGTGTCTCTTCCCTTCTTCTCACCCCCTCTTTCCAGCTAGTCCCTTAGATCATGTGCACTGAGGAAAAATGACTTAATGTCAGTCAATTAACTTTAATGTTTAAAAATTGCTTCAAAATTACCAGAAATGTTCAATATGTAATATAGTGTTAAAGTTAAAATATTATCCTCTTTATGCAGATATATGACACAAAGATTTGGTTAATTGGTCAGTTTAAACATATAATAAAAACAAAGAAAAAAACACCTGTAATTCTAAGAACAAAAAACAATCCTGTACAATAAAGGAACTTCTATAGGCATTACCATCCCTGACATCAAGCTCTATTACAAAGCTACAGTAATGAAAATGGCTTGGCATTGTCATAAAAACAGAAACATTGACCAATGGAATCAAATTGAAGACCCAGATATTAATCCAAACACCTATGAACACCTGCTTTTTGACAAAGAAGCTGAAATTATACAATGAAACAAGAAAGCATCTTCATCATAACTGGATGGCGACATGTGGAAGAATGGAAATAGATCCATTTCTATCCCCATGCACAAAAGTTAAGTCCAAATGGATTAAAGACCTCAATATAAATCTGACTACTCTAAATCTGATAGAAGAGAAAGTGGGAGGTAACCTTCAATGCATGAGCACAGGAGACCACTTCCTAAATAAAGCAGCAGTAGCACAGACACTGAGAACATTAATAAATAAATGGGACATCATGAAACTGAGAAGCTTCTGTATAGCAAAGGACATAGTCAATAATACAAAGAGGCAGCCTACTGAATGGGTAAACATCTTCACCAACCCCACATCAGACAGAGGACTGATCTCCAAAATATATAAAGAACTCAAGATATTAGACATTAAAATTCAAATAACACAATTAAAAAATGAGGTACTTAACTAAACAGAGAATTCTCAAGAGAAGAATTTCAAATGTCCAAAAGATAGTTAAGGAAATGTTCAACTTCCTTAGCTCTCAAAGAAATGAAAATTAATCTGAATAGGTTTTCAAATCCCAATTATAGAAATGCTCATGATTGAAATTCAGTACTTATTATCACAATGAGAATAGAAATTTTCATCTCAATGGGTCTTTTTCTACATAATGTTTGTATTAGAATAAAACAATGCATCTTCTAGAGATATTTTCTTCAATTGTATCTTTTATCTTTTAACTTGTGTGGACACTATGGGAGTCACGTATTGTATTATTCCCATTAAAATCAGAAAGTTTCAGTTTCTAATGTTAAATATTAAATAAATCATCAAAATAATGAGGTTAGGCTGACTAGATCAGTACATAAATAAACATTAAGAAATTTTATTTAAAACCCTCAGAACTCAGAATGTTAGTAAGTATTTAAGAGTAAAAGTAAGTTATTAACACAGAAAATTTCTTTAAGATAGCAGGATAAATTTGGTACTCAAGTGAGAATTGTTCTCTACTACACAAACCCAAAGTGTAATTCAGTATCAAAATACTACAGATCTAATGAAATTAATAATAAAATGATAAAGATATAGAAAGAAAATTATATTAGAGTCTATTTATATTTAAAGGATGTTCTTATACCCATTTCAATTATTTTTTAAGTTATTTTTCTCATTTTACACACCATTCAGTTCCCCATCCCTTCCTTCCTCCAGCTCTTTTCCACTTACCCATCACCCAACCCCCATCCACTCCTCAGAAAGTGTAAGGCCTCCCATGGGGAGTCCACATAGTCTGGAATATCAAGTTGAAGCAGCACCAAGCCCCTCCCCCTCCGTTTGGAAATTGAGCCCATAAGGAAAGGGCTCCAAAATGCTAGTTTATGCATTAGGGACAAATTCTGATCCCACAGCCAGTATTCCAACACACTGCCCAAGACACTCAATTGTTACCCACATTCAGAGTGGGTACTATGGAGGGTCCTCAGCTGTCAGTTTAGAGTCAGTGAGCTCCCACTAGCTCAGATCAGAAAGGGGTCAAGATCATGATGTGCTACTCCACAAAGTTACGCAGTCAGCAACCCATTCAATTCTTAACAAACAGGACAGCAGTAGAAAGAGTGAAAGAAATGAAATGATCTGTTAATGGTAGGATGGTTGTGTTAGCAGCCATGGCTTAGTTATATGAACTTACATAATGATAGAAGTCACAGTTAATAAAGGACACGATTTCTTAAGTTCCACAGGCAAAGATACTATTTTTGCTCTTACATTTCTGATTCAATGCAAAAAGCATGAGACACAGTTACTAAGATTTAAACAAGTTACTTGCAATAACTCATTGAGCAATCATAAAGTAGTCTTCAGCTTTTTTACCTATTTCAGAAATTATCAAACTGAGACATTTATATGTTTTCTTGAATCAAATAAATGACAAGAGAAGATACCTAAATTTGTTAACATGGTGGCTTAAGTGTACAGAGTACCCTCATGTTTAATAGCAAGGAGATTCTTCATAAGGCATATTTCAGACAACTAATTAATAGTCTTTATGTCATAGTAATATTTTATATTACAATGCGATATTTAACTTAAAATAATTAAGAATGGCAGTAAATAAACAGTAAGAAGTGTCTTTGTTCGTAAGTTTAAGAAAAATTACATAAAAATTAATGAGAAACTGTAGTCAGTAGAACTCTGAGGGAAAAAAAAGCACAATAAAAATGGGGTGTCCTTAATTTCAAAGGCCATATCAAAGATGAGCAGAATTATTTAAATTATCCTTTTACATGCTTATAAAATGTATCATGTTTGATAAAGAAAAAAATTAGAAATATATCAGTGTGCATGAAATTATTTGATCTAAATAGAGTTGTAGAAGAAATATTATCATGATAGATAAAGCAAAAATAGTAATATAAATAAATTTGCTATTTAGAACACAGCTCATTGGAGCAAACTTATAATTCATATTTAAAATGTATATACTACAATAACTTGGCTTCAGAACATATATTCAAAATGAGAAATTTAAAGGAAAATTTTAATCAAGAGGACAGAAACCAATAAATTCCCATTTATTGTTATGAACTATGTAAAAGAATAATCGCACATGTGTATTTATTCTAGAATTTAAAAATTGGTCATTACATTACTTATGCATATTTAGACTATGATAAGGCAAATTAAATTTCTTAATATAAAATCTGTCAAAAAGCATAATCTCGTGAATCATTATACAATGATAAATAATATTTAAGATGTATTAGATAAAAATTTCATGGATAAATTTAAAAAGTAATTATAATGCAAATTTTAAAAAAAACAAGATACACTTTATTCAACTATAAACAAGTTTAGCAACCTCATACTGTTGACTCAATATGTTAAAAGTAAAAGAAAGGGAAAGATGCCACTTAACAAGTATCTATGATTTAATAACAAAAATGAAATCTCATTTTCTTGCCATAGAAAAAAAGATACATGGAGCAATATCAAAAATAGCATAGAAAAACATGAAGGAAAACTTTAAGGACAATTTTTTTCTTAAAAACAAAAATAAAACAAATACTGCTTAATATTATTGAGCAAACAAGAGAGAAATCTTAAAAAGAAATAATTTAACAAAGTGATGTCAGTCTAGTTCTTTTGCATTTCTAAAATAGCAGTGTCCATCAAACTCTCTGAGTCATTCCATTTTTATTTTGTAAAGTTTCATTCAGTATTTTAAAACGATCCTCTAAAATTTCATTATAATTATGACAGGCATACATACACAAACTCCTAGATACTTAGAAATAAAAAAATTCTAAAAGAATATCCAACAACTAGTATATAAGTACAATTTAAAAATAGGCCAAAAACCTTAATAGATACCTTACCAAAGCAGATATAGGGCATGTATATATGAAAACTTTGACACACCATATGTAATACAGGGAATGTATATTACAACAGTGGTGGGAGATCATGATAACATTATTAGAATGGCAACATCCAGAAGAAGGATCAAGGGTTTTTACAGACACATATCAACAGGATCTCTGCATTCTTGGCTGCTAAGAATAACTCAACCTTCCTAAGGCTGAGACACTTTAATACTGTTCCTCATCTTGTGGTAACCCAGAACCATAAAATTATTTTGTCGTTACTTCATAATTATGATTTTGCTACTGCTATTGCTCATAATGTAAACAACTTATGTACAGACTATCTGATATATAATATATAACCTCCAAATTGGTCATGAGTCACAGGTTGAGGGCGCTGGGATAGAGAATGGCACAGCTACTGGGAGGGCTAGCAATTTTTACAAAAGCAAGCTCACCTTTACCATAGTATCTACAATTTTGTTCCTGGATACTGGCTCAAAGAAGTTGAAAGTGTTGTTTATATAATATCCCATCGTGGATGTTTGTCAGGATTTTTTGTTGCTGTTGTTCTCTATTTTTGTTAGTTTTCACAGTTTCTAAAACTTAGGAGCACCTCAGATTGTCCTCTAGTAAGCAAGCAGATAAATAATCGTATGTCCAGACAATGGAGTATTAGTCACTACTCAACTGAAATGAGCCAGCACCTTGAGTATGTCTGCATTTGAACACCTGAAAGCTGGAAGTGGGAAAAGGGCAAGTTTGAAGTCATGACAGTAAATTCAAGGCCAGTCTCAGACTACAGAAGATGTGTCTCAAAACCTCGTCTGATCAAAGGTGTGGTCTACCAAACCATGGGATGTCATGGAGGAATATAGGAGATGGCATCTTTAAGTGGCAAAAAGAAATCTGAAAATATATATGGTATGTGACTTCAAATATATAACCTTCTGAAAGAATAAGATGTTAGACAGCAAATGAATATGTAAATAAATGAATAAATGAATAAAATAAATTGTTCCTGTAAAGAGGAGAGAAAAAAAGAGACACAATTTTAAATTACTCTCTGTGGAACTATTCTCTCTGAAACTACAAAGTTGGACAAACACCATAATATATTAATTACCAAACATAAATGGCATAAATTGATGGGGTTGCTGGGTGATTTTTATCATGTATCAGTTTAGGTTTATCAGTGTAAAATATCTTCCACTGTGAAGGAGAATTTTAGTGGTAGAAGAGTCATATAAATTTGGTCTACGGGCAATGTGTTTCTTTCCCCGGATTTTGCTATACCTCTAAATTTTGCCTTCAAAATACCTTTATATAAAATATATGAAACAACCATTTAATAAACTTTTGTGTGACAATCCTGATGTAGATATGAATACAGAGGCTATGATAAGACAAGCCAGACCTGCATAATATCAAAACACTGATAAGGGAAGTGGATATAAAGTTCCATACCTAACAAAGACAGTTTAGCAGAACTATTTATTTTTCTTTTTGCTTTATTTCCTTATTGCTGAGTGTTGCTCTATTTTGTTTTCTTAGTATTTTTGGGGGGGTGAGGTTGTAATTATAGCTTCCTTTTATTTGTTTATTTATAAGGAACTTAAAGTTGAGTAGGTAAGAGAAGAGAATCTTAAAGGATGTGGGGGAGGGGAAGAAAAAGATAAAAGTATATTTAAATTTAAAAATTGTCTTAATATGTGAAAATATAACAGAAAATGAAAACTGAGTCCAATTTGTCATACAATATGTAAAGTAAAGCATATATACACACAAATAGATTTGTTGCTATATACCTTGAGGAAATCTCACCAGAAATATACTATTTTCTGTATTAATTGTGAAAAAGTTGTAATTTTATTAATAAATGTTTGAATTCAGTGGCTTCAATTTTATTGTTGAAACTAGTGATAACTTTGTGAATTATTTAAATTTTTCATAAATTATATTTTGATCATATTCCTTTGCCTCTTTTAACACCTCCCAAATATTCAACATCCTCTGAATCACTCAAATTCATCATCTATTTCTCACACCACCAAAAAAGTCTAGATTAAACCAACAAACAACAATATGACAAAAAATAATAAACCAAAAAGTGCACAAAAATGATAGAATCTCTTTTGGGTTGACTAATTACTCCTGGGCATTGTGCCTGTCCTAAAATGTGGTAGATATACCCAGTGTTACTCCATTGAACCTTACTGATATTTCCTTTCCCAGAAAGTGTAAATACAGTTAACCAATAATCTTTATACAAATGACTAGGTTTTCATTATTCATTTATTCATTCATTCTTTTTAAAATATAAAAAATAAAATATAATATAATAATACAAAAAATTAACATTGAAGTTGGTCAAGGAAACCAACAGAAGGAAAAGAGCTAAAGAAAAGGTACAAGAATGAAAGATCCACTCATTCTCATACTCAAGAATCAGACACTTAGGCAGTGATCCCTTCTGTCCAATTATAAATTTCATAGGTTCTGCTCTCCTTCAATTCAGGGACTATATATGCTTTTATTTAATATCAGAGTGAATATTTTGAATAAATGAACACAAGAGCAGGAAATAACCTACCTTTAATTAAATGGAATATTAATTGCTGCGTTTTAATGTATTTGTACACTGAGGTTTATCAAGTAAAACATATTTGCTGCGGGAGTACCTTCCGATCCTTCAGCCAATAGTCACTGAAGTACGAGCCCACAAAGCTGCGGGAGCGACTTCCGCTCCTTCAGCCAATAGCCACTGAAATACCAGCCCACTGGGGCGTGGTATATTTCTCTTTTAAAAAGAACCACAAGTCTAAGCTCGGTCTCTCTTGGTTCCGGTGCTTGGTTCCGGCTCCTGCTCCAGCGACTAGGCTCCTTTCCTGACGGTTTGTGTATACGTAAGTTTTACTCCCCAAAAAAATAAATACCCCTTTAAAACCTAACTGGTGTGGGTTTGATTCGCCATTACATATTACTTAAAATATATGTGTTGAGTCTTAAAAATATATATGCTAATTTTAGAAAAGATAAATTGCTACAGTGAAATACCTACTTCACTTGAACATTTTCCCCTGGACTCTCTCTGCAGCTCATGTTCAGAATGTCATAATAGGCAATCAATGTGTTGTCTCTATGTTTAAAGACATAAAACTCTTTTTCCCTACAGAGTGCTTGTGTAAGGCTTTCTGATTTAGAATATATTGGGGAAATTGCAGTAATATTATTGATGTTCCCATCGGTTTGGGCTTAAGCCTATAATTAATAGCTTGTTTCCTGTTGTTTCAATGGACATAATCAAATTCTAAGCTAATTAAAAAGTAGAAAGCTATAAAATACTCCCCAAATTAAATGGAAATCTGCGTTTGGAACAAAAGGCATTTAGAAGTTCAGAGACTGAAGTGTGTTCACAATGCTCAAGCAGTCATTTTGAAAAATTTCTTCTAAGAATGTAAGACATGCTGCTAACCTTCTGATATGTATGTGCTACCATAGGAAATGTAACTCGTCATCTGTCAGCACAGCCACTTAACCAGCTGCTGCATTCTCTAGATGATGACAATTAGTAGTTAGGTTATTTTTCTACCAGTTATCTGTGTGGTTTCATTGGCAATGAGTTAATTTCATGGCTGGAAAAGACAGCATTTTCTCAAAAATCCAATACTGTACTAAATGTGGATATCATCACTCATTACATTTTCTATGGTGACGTAACTCTTTGCTACTCTCACTTCATATTATTTTTATAAATGTATACTTCAAAATAATAAAATATAATTTATCAAAACTAATGAAAAGACTATTCTGACCAGGGAAACAGCTAGACTAACAACAGATCTTCATATCGCCCTCGTCTTCAAATTCAATCCCCCAGTCTCATTCTCATTTTTTAAAATTTTTTTAGTGATAATTTTTGCCATTTATTTTAATATAAAACTTGAGGAACAAATATAAGACAAACATGGCCATGACTCTTGCCAACTTTGCCTCCCTGACCCAAGACCATCCAACCTTCATGTTCCTTTTCTACTTTTGGGAACCTCTCTTTCTTGAGTCCCAGGAAAATCTATGATCCATTACCAACCAAATGACTATAAACCCCGCCCCTTCAGCCAATGCTTAACTCTAATTAGATGTTGAACTACAGCATAGATAAGAGTCCCATCAGGCTGCACATGTAGCTATGGCTAGATTTAGATGCAGACAAAGCACCCATACATAGAAAATAGTATTATTAAAGTTTTATTTTTTGATTTTCTAAATTACTTTTTAAAAGCGGTAGGGGGTGGGATATGGAACTAGACAGAAACTTCTCAAAAGAATTACAAATGACTTGAAAATCTTTAAGTCCTATCTAAACAAATCCCATGTCACAATGACCATTTTCAGAAACAACAATGATAAAAAAAAATACTTTTATGGATGTGGGGAACTGGAACTTTACACACTGTTGGAAGTGTGTGTTAGTTGTAGGTACTATTATAACCAGTCATCAGGCTTCTAAAACAGAACAAAGGATTATCATCAGTTATCTGCTGCTTCCTCTTCCCCTCTGTCTCCACCTCCAGTGAATTATACAGATTTCCCTCCATTCATTCCAGTATACAAGCTTCCAACTCCAGCAGGCAATCCCTGGAGACCCTCAGGCCACTCCAACTAGGAAAGCAGGTAAGTCAACTAAGCAGGCTGGCAAACTTCAGGTTTTTACTCCTCTCCTGATCTCCATATACAATTTCCCAGTTTTATACCTCTGGGTATAAAACTATTTTTTTTTATAAAGTATACCAGAGGTATAGAGGTAGAGTTTGCTACCTCTAGTTCTGTAGCAGACTGCTTGCTATGTCCCGTCCTCTCTCACTGCCTTCACTCCCAAGGGACTATGTAGATTCTTGTAAAATAGCCTAGGTTTCTTTCTCTTGTAAACCACCTTAATACTCCCCCTATCTCATTTCCCTTTCTAAAAGTCAGTCCCCAATACCTAGAAACAAACCTTAAAAAGAAAGTCCAGTGGCCACTATTGTGGAACATTATTTTAAATAGGCAAAGATGTGTTACATTTATTGATGGTGCAGAATATTACTTTAACTGTGTAAAGGTGTAATGCTTTTGTTTATGCTGATTTGTTTAATTATGAGAAGGTGTGTTGCATTTGTCTTGCCTTGCCTGCCTAAGGCAAGTGATTGGTCTGATAGGGATCTGAATGGCCAATGGCTAGGAATGGATAGGCAAGGCTGGCAGACAGAATAAGTAGGAGGAGAGGAGAAGAGAAAAGGAAGAACGAAGGCAACACACGTAGGGCAAGAAGCCAAGCAGCTACCAGTCAGTCAGAATGAAAAGCAGAGAAAATAAGTTATAAAGAAGAAAAGCAAAGGAAAAAGCCTTGAGGCAAAAGGTATACAATGAGAAACTGGTCACACCAAGAAAGATACCAGAATGCCCGAGCAGAAAACACACAGCTACCAAAATCTCCTGAGAACAAGAGAAGACAACAGAGACCAGGGAATAAAAGACCCACCCAACAAAGTCAGCACTTGGAATTATACTCATCTCCATCCCAAATGCCTAGATGTCAGGACAAAAACAAAATCAATAATAGGATGGGCTATATGTATGCACTTGAGCCTAGCAACTTTACCACAGCAGGCCCTGAGAATTGCAACATCATTGAAGTACAACATGATGACCTTAAAATAGCTATTATAAATTTGAAAGAAGTACTTAAAAAAGAAATGAATTATTCCATTAAAGTAATCTATGAAAACACAAGCAAACAATGGGAGGAAATAAATAAAACAGTTCAAGACCTAATAGTAGAGATAAAATCAATCAGGAAAACCAAATCTAAGACAAATCTGGAAAGAAAAAAAATTAGAAAATGTACAGGAAACTCAGAGATATGTCTCACAAGCAGGATATAAGAGAAGGGAGAATATGATGTCAGGCATTGAACAGAGATTATGGAGAAAAAAATGGATGCCTTAGTGAAAGAATTTTTTACATTTAAAAACATCAAGGAAATTTGGGACACTATAGAAAGAACAATAGAAATAAAGGGAGGAGAAGAGATTCAAGTAATAGTCACAGAAATTAAATTCAACAAAATCAAAGAAGAAAAAATTTTAACCAGAAAAAGGAAATACCTACCAAGATACGAGAAGTACACTAAACACCAAATAGACTAGACAAGAAAGTCAATTTCCCTCAGCCCCAAAAAATCAAGACACTGAAACCTAATATACATAAAATGAATATTGCAAGAGACAAAGTAAAAAGATCAAATAACATATAAAAGCCGACCTATAAGGATAATACTTGACTTTTTAATGCAGATTTGAAAAACTAGAAGGGCCTGTAGAGGTATTCTATAGACTCTAAGAGACCACAGATGCCAGTCTAAATCTCTATACCCAGAAAAACTTCTATCACAATATATGGAGAACATTTGTCTACAAATCCTTCCCCAGAAAGTGTTAGAAGAAAAACTCTAACCTACAAAGGTTAACCCCATACCTGTAAACAAAAGGAGTAAATAATCCTAGACCAGCAAATCACAAGAGGGAAACACACACATACACACACACACACACTACCATGACCACCACCAACAATGACAAATTAAAAGGAATCAATAATCATTGATCATTAATATCTCTCAAGCTCAATGGTATAACTCCACAATAAAAAGACACAGATTAGGGGCTGGAGAGATGGCTCAGCGGTTTAGAGCACTGACTGCTCTTCCAGAGGACCCGGGTTCAGTTCCCAGCACCCACATGGCAGCTCACAACTGTCTGAAAATCCAGTTCTGGGGGATCTGACACCTTCACACCAATGTACATAGAGTTGAATAAACCATAAAAATATTAAAAAAAAAGACACAGATTAACAGAATGGATTTGAAAGGAGAATCTAAAACTACACACACTTTAGTATTAAATATAGACATCAACTAATGATAAAATGGTAGAAAAAGATTTTCCAAAGTAATGGATATATGAAGCAAGCATGTATAACCATTTGTATATTTCTCAAAATAGATTTCAAACAAAACTAATCAGAACATATAGGGAAGGATACTACATACTCATCAAAAGAAAAACCTACCAAGACGACATTCAAATTCTTAACACCTATTAAATACAAAGGCACCGCAGTTCATATAAGAAATATCATCACAGCTTAATTCATATGTTATTTCTCATACATTGATTGTGGAAAATTTCAATATCTGACTCTTACAATTGGGCTGGTCATCCAGATAGAAAATAACAGTAAAATGTTGGAAGTAACCGACATTGTAAACCAAATGAACCCAACAGATATTTACAGAGCATGCATGATGAAACACATAAATATCAGGAAAAGTAGCTGAAGAAGATGGAATGATCTCCAATGCTCATTAATTAGTAAGATAATTACTTTGTTGCTTGTAATATTCTTTTTATGTACTTTAATTGGTGATAATGATCATCTTACCAAAAGAAATCTACAGATTTAATACAGCCCAGTCAAATTCTTCACAGAACTTGAAATAACAATATTCAGATTCATGAAGAAACATGAACACACAAACATATATACCCACTCATACCTAAACACAAACACAAAAAAGCTGGATAACTAAAACAATCCTGAATAATAAAAGAACTGCTAGAAGTATCATCATCCAAGATCTCAAATTGTTCTACAGAGCTATAGTAATAAAAACAGCAAGATAAGCATAATGTTGGCATGGAAACATACACGTTGATTAGTGGAATCATATTGATGACTGAGACATTAATCCACACATATAATGAATATCAGATTTTTGACTAAAAAAATCAGAAATACAGATGGGATGACAACATCTTCAGTAAATAGTGCTTCTCAAACTGGATTTCTGCATGTACAAGGACTATATTATATCTATACTTCTTACCCTGCATTAGTTTTTAGAAACCAAGTGGAGGAAAGACCTCCACATTAAACCAGATACATTGCACACAAAACAAGAGAAAATGGGGAACAACGTTGAACTCACTGGCACAGGAGAAAACTTCCTGAAAAGCACACCAATAGTGAAAGGACTAAGATGAGCAAGTGGCACTTCCACCGATGGCCAGACAGCAGAAGACAAAGGGAAAACTTTGGTTATTTTACCTGCTTGTCATTTTTATCTTGCTGGAGAGTGCATCTACCGTGCTACTTACTTCCTCTGCCATTCTCCGCTGGTGTCAGTCTTCCCATGGGAACTGAGGACCAGAGATGCTCCAGGAGTCATTTAGCACCAGACTGGAACTGCCAAAGTACACAACCTCATGGATGAAGCACTTAGTGCACAGTCTCTCCAGGGTGAAGGCAGCCCATCCTGGGATACCCATACAGTATTCTGTAAGGAAATCTAATAAATCCCTTTTGTTATAAAATTTAAAAAATAAAATTGGACCTGGAACTGTGAGCAGACGGACCACTTGCCCTCTACATTTTTTCTTCCATTTATTTGTTTGCTTTGTCTTATTCTGGTTTGTTTATATTGATATTAACCTTATTTCATGATTAATAATGTTTTTTATTCCTGTTTGTAAGCTAATTAGAGAAAGGAAGGGTGTAAGTTTTAGCTAAGGGAGAAGTGGAAAAGATCTGAGAGGAGTGGGGAAGTAAAACTATAATTATGAAATGATGAATTACATGAAAAAATCTATTTTTATTATTATTTTATTTTATTAATATATTCTCTCATAAACTATAGCCTTACAACAGTCTCCTTTCTATTCTGTCCTCCCAATCCCATCATCTTCCCTTGGTTTCCCTCCAGAAAAGAAGAAGCCTTCAAGTGTTTTCAATTGAACTTGGCTAGATGTAACAAGATTAGGCATACACCATTATAGCAAGTTTGCTGTTTCTTCTTCTTCTTCTTCTTCTTCTTCTTCTTCTTCTTCTTCTTCTTCTTCTTCTTCTTCTTCTTCTTCTTCTTCTTCTTCTTCTTCTTCTTCTCCTTCTTCTTCTTTTCCTTTTCTCCTTCTCCTCCTCCCTCCTCTTCCTCTTCCTCCTATTCCTTCTCTTCCTCTTTCAATTTATTCTTACTCTTTTATTCTTTTTTTCCAGACAGACTTCCATTATATATCCCAGACCAATCTTTTTTTTTAACTCACAGAGATTTGCCTGCCTTTGCCTCCTCTATGCTGATATTAAGGATATAAATTCTAATAGTTTAATTCTCCTTTGTACTCTCTGAGCAAAAACATCACCTGATTTTACTGTGTCTACTATGGAGATCTACACTTGAAGCTTGGAAAAGAACTAAATATTAGTAAGTAAATGGTCTTTTTTAATATTTATTTATTTATTTATTTATTTATTTATTTATTTATTTATTTATTTTGGTGGTGACTCTCAGATTTGTCTGTTAGTTCCTGGAGCAGGTTAGTTGATACATAGTAAAGTATCTGATGACATGTACTGTTTAATTGTTACTTAACAATTTTTTCCTGTTTTACAGTCTGAAATGGCATAAAGAATATTATGTTACCATTATCCTAATAAACATTAGAATGTTTAACAATTCAAGAATGATTCAATTCCAAGATAACATTCTAATAGCTGATTTGATCTGAAAAATGAAATAAATTTGAGAAACAATAAACATAAGTAAGAAAGACAGGTTGTTGCATTACAGTGACCTTCATGAGAACTTTCTGTAATTCTTTCTTGTGGGCTTTTTTTTATACTTATAAATATTCGTATCACATTTGCATATAAAGCATAAGACTCAGTACTTAAAGAGGCCATCTGTGGTATACTTTTTCTTTTACTTAAAAAGATATTTCTAGGGTATAATGAGAAACATAAACCACAGCTGAATGTGTATCCACAATACACACATGAATACATGATACCTAGACTATGAAAAACATAATGCTTTCAGTGAATGTTAAATACAATAGCCTAGTTTTCCAAACTGGATCCAATTCATTACTTTGCAAAAGAAGGCATCCTCAACTAATTTCATATGTCTTTTATAAATAGCAAAATAATAGCAAGTTATGATATTTCCTAAACAGCTACTGAGTCAGGACAATCATCTTTTATACATACCAACTCATCAAAAAGTCTAACAAATGTGAAAACAGTTCATAGTAATTGTGTTTCAACTATTTACCTTTTCATTAAAAATTAGCAGTCATTAATGATACTAGAGAGAAACTGTCCATAAATAAAAGTTGTCAAGGCAAGATGTGGTGATTCTTGTTTGTATTCTAACAAATAATCCTTGCCTGAAAATCAGAGGGTGTAACAAGCTAATAGGTAACCATAGAGGTTTGTAGGTTGTATAAATAGATAGGAAGTGATATGACTGGGGAGAGAGAGAAATATAAGGCGAATCAGGCACTTTTTCAGCTGAGGAGTTAGCAAGCTTACACTACATGCTAGCAGCCGCAGCTTTCCTCAGTCAGGCTGTTCACTACGGGTTTTTTCTACTCAGACCTGATATGTGCTATGGAGCACCAGCCTCAAGTGCAATTGTCAGCAGTTTGGGTAAGATGATTGGGAATTCTTAAAGGAAGGACTTAATTTTAAAAAGAGAGTTTTTTCCTACATTAAAAAGGGGAAACATTATTACAATGGGGAGAGTTGAGTCTCTGTATGATTATACTATGAATGTTAAAAATTTGAATAGTTAAATAAAGAGAAAATCAATTTAACCAGGATTGAAATAATATTAATTATAATTTGGATAATCTTTATTGTTTCTTTGATAATTCTTGATTTACCTCTAAGCAGTTGGTTAATATGAGTACCAAGATATAGGTCTTACAATATTTATTAAAACATGTCATAGTGTTATTCAGATCCAGACAGAGGAATTTAATGGAGAACCCATTTCTGCATCACATTATAAGATTAGAGAGGGACAGCCTAAGGTGTTCAAACAATCAAATTTATTTTATCTGGTTACCTATAAGAACAACTGCCAAGTGGTAGATATTCTTAAGGTTATGTAGGAGTTAAAAGGAATCTGGTGGAAATGGAGAATCAAGGAAATGAGAGTCTCTTTGTGAAGCAAATATTAAACTCATGATCATCTTGTAATAGAATTATCCCTCAAAACTGAAAAGACTTGGTTATAGCAATTTTGGAGCCTGGTCCTCAGTTACAATAAAAGACCCAGTAGAAAGATGAAGGTAAGCCCATTGAATAACAAAGCACTGCTAGAGATATGGAAATGTCCAAGACCATTTTCTTGGATAGGGAAATTGTGCTGATATACAAAGACAATCTCTATATGATGATTATATCTTGGATTTATGCCATACAACAGCTTTTCATGCTTGGGACAGAATTGGAAATTAGTAAAGTAAATTGAGTCATTTACTAAAGTTATACAGGGCCCAAATCAAATAATCATTTTCTTTATAATGATTGACTTCAGCAGTAAATAGAACAGTGACAAATTCAGAAGCTAGACAAATAATAATTGAATCTCTGGCTTTTGAAAATGTTAAAGAAACAATGAAAAGGAATAATCAGGACATTAATTGCAAGATCAGTACCCTTAGAGAAATGGATCTGAGATAAAATCAATATTGAATCTCATGACCTTGATGATGCTGGAATAAGAATGGGATGGGAGAGGTGATTTCTTGAGGTTAAAAGAAAAACCGAAATGTCAAGTGCTTCAATGACAGTAAACACAGTCACCGAAAAAGGTAATTGTAAACAGGGCATTCCTAGAAACAATGATTTTTCTGAGCACAATCCAAAGACAACAATACTCCCTTCTGGATTATGCAGAAGGCACAGCAATGGCAGGCATTGGATTAGTGAATGTAGATCAATAAGGAACAGTCAATGTAACACTTTGTCTTTGGGAAATGCCTGGCGAACCACTCACAGGCTTCCACATCAAATTCGGTTTATTCATTTTCTTTCAACTTGGAGGAAACTCCTTCTCAGAACAATTTAAGAACCGAGTACCTATTGTATGAAACCATACTATTCTGGATGGTAGAACAGCTATAGAGGAGAGAACAGGATTTTTAGGAGAAACAATAAGTGAAAATTGACAAAGGTTCAGTTTGAATAAGAGAGATCTCCTAATTAGAATAGATGATAGTTCATTAAACATCATGGCCATTGAATCTAAACTAATTCATAAGACTAATGATTTTCTCATTTTATCAGATATAGCTTGCCAAAAGAGAATGACACCAATGTTAGGGAAGGGACAATGTTTTCTGTATTTTTTGGAGAATAAAGGCACCTAGCTAAAAATCTGAAGATCATTGAACAAATGAAACACCTGAAGCAAAAGGACAAATCATCCAAATATAATATCCCCCCAAAGAGTAAATAGCCTATTCTATTGATATATCACATCTCCAATAGGATAAAACTTGATGAATTTACCCAATGTTTAACTCTGCTGCTCTCTCTATATATATTACATAGTCTTTTCCAGTCCCAGTGTAATTAAAAATTAAAGTTGGCTTTGGAGTTGGAGTGTAGCTTTTGCCTTCTCTAAACCCAAACATGTTTGTTCAAGTAAAACCCCAAATCTCCATCTCATGTCAAAAGAACCACTTGATAAAGGAAAAAAGAAAAACAATAATTTAGGGACTATTTTATTGCCACTAATCTCATAATCTTTTGGTTTTGATTCTTTAAGGCTTTTCTTAAAGTATGAATATCACAAAATTTATAAGATTTATTTATATACATATATATTAAGGAAACTTTTTTCATAATATTAATGATTATATAGAATACTAACTAACTCTAGAAAAAAGACTTCATCTTGCTTCCCGTACATGATTTTGGGTTTGAGTATCTACAAGTTAATTAGGTATTAAGTTTTGTACTCTGGATGTACATAACAAATATTGATTCTTTAACCTCTTTGGGATCTGCTGCCTATGACTTTTAAAAGTTGAGGTTTTCTGCAGTGAACCTAGACCATGCATAACTGAAACTTAAAAAGACTCAAAAAAGTATAATGAGACCACACAACGTTGATTCCACCAGGACTCTAGCACCACTAAGCTGAAAAACACCACTTAAAGATCGGTTTTGGAATATAAACTGCTCATGTCAATTTCAAGGTGGCTAACTGAGATGATCCAGCCTCACAGACTTCTCGAGACAGAATTTGAGACAAGCTCTGCACTTGCCCATTATGCAGAGATTGGATAACAAATGATACAGCTACCTCTCCTAGAACTTAACAATTAACCCAAAATTTTCTCTTCAGAATCCACCAAAGATGTCATTGCTCCCAGACAGCAGGAAGTAACTTTAAGAACAAGATGCCCACATTCCCAAGAAAAGAGTTAGGAGTTTCTTTTTGTCTTTCATTGGTTTATGGATATTTGTCATTCTCTTGGGGGGTTGGTTTCAACTATTCTTTGGTAATGAAAAGCACAGCATAAAGGAGAAAAGATTCTTAGATCTCATTCTAAAGAGGAAAGAATATAGATATGACAAGATGTAAATACATAGTCATATTAGATCTATTTTAAAGGTCAACAGAGACATATTTTAGACAGACAGGTCATCTATAAATACTTCTGAAATCTGCAGAGTATGGTATTTAAGATGTTTTAATAACTTAGGTTTTTTTCTTTCTCTTATGACAGTGAGACATGTCTATTCCTGAAAAGATGATGGGCATCAAAGAAATTGCACATGGAGTTTACTTTCTGTGTGGAAAAGTTAAGCCACTGGGCAAGAATGTGCCTTTGCTTCAACTGCTGACAGTTTGCTGTCCAAATTGTACAAGCAGGACACAAAAGAAAGTACTGTCAAACTTTGCCAAGACAAGGTAGGAAAAACCCTTCAGAATATCCTGCTTCACAGAAAGGTCTGTCAGATATGCTAGGCTGTAGGCCAAACATAGGTACCCCAACATTGCAGAGGAACCATGTGTGACTGTCCTTGTATTCTGCTGTTTCTGTCATATCTCACTTTTTTTTTTTGGAAGTAGCATGCTTGTACTCCCTGATTAATCTGTAATATTACTTCTTTCTCAGCTCTCTGGTGGAGTTGATGACTTTATAGTTAGAGTTTTCCTTTTTACCAGATTCAGAAAAGAAACTCGCTAAAGAGGTGCAAAGTGTATTAGTTGAGAGACATAAAAAGATACTTTTAGGTTAGTAGTGCCAGTTAGAATGGAAGGTGAATTAGGAGTCAGTGAGCTCCCACTAGCTCAGATTAACTGTTCCTGTGGGTTTCCCCATCATGTTCTAGATCCCTTTGTTCTTACTGACAGGTGGGGACGTGCATAGATCAAACTAGGCCCTTTGTGGGTGGCAGTTGTGTGACTTTGGCAGTTTGTGGGGCTACTGTCAGTGGGATCAGAATTTATTCCTAGTGCATGAACTGGTTTTTATTGTTTCTTATTTTTTTGAAGCCTAGATAAAGTGGGGGGGGGTGCGGAGAGGACCCTTGGTCCTGCCCAATGTGATGTGACAGAATTTGTTAACTCCCCATAAAAGGCCTTACCTTCTCTGAGGAGGGCATGAGGGTGGGTAGGAAGAAGGAGGGGGTAGTAGTGGGAGGTAAAGGACGGGGAACTGGGTTTGTTATGTAAAATAAAAATAAGATTGTTTTAAAAAGTAAAATACGAATGAAAGTGAATTAGGTACAACGTTTTGGACTCATGACATTAGGATTGTTATGGAGTAGTTTTTCTAAATTTGTCAATTATTAAACATTTTTGAAGCATTTATTTTCTGTATATACTGTATATGGTATTTGTACTTACTATATATAGTTTCTACAATCTTTTGTCTTAGAGGAAAAGGGGAAATGTAGTGATATCTTGTTTGTACTTTAACAAATAAAACTTACTTGGAGATAAGAGGTGAAAGCTAGCCACTAATTAACCAGGGAGGTCTGTTGGTCTGTACAGAGAAACATGAAGTGATATGGTTGGGTAGAGTCAGAAATATAAGGTGAGAGGAGATATAAAGTTGGTTCTTCTTTGGCTAAGGAGTTAGCAAGGTAATTGTTGACTGTAGCTTGCTCCTTTCTCTTTCTGACCTTTCTGTGTTTCAGCCAATATCTGGCTCTGGGTTTTTATTGATAAAACCAATTAAAACTCCTGCAACAGCATTATATGTAAGCCATTATATCTAGGGGACACAAACTAAGTAGGACCCTGGGCCCTTCCAGTCTTTCTGCTTTATATACTGAATTCTTCCCCTGCCCCAATCTTAACCTGATCTGTATTCCAGATGCCTCAGTTGGGACTGGTCATCCCAATGTAACTTACTATCTATAATTTGACCTGTTGTAGATCTTTGAAATGGTCTTTATCTGTTCCTAAAAGGATTTTTTTTTTGGGGTGAGGACTGACAAGTACATTTATCCCTGATATAAAAATACGTATTTAGAAACTATATTGGTTTAGGAAAATGGTTGAAGAATGATCAGCATTCATATCAACTATCTCTCTAAACATGGGTAGTTGGCTACATTTACAGTATTAAGAAATGTCTCTTCTTGAGCAGGTATCAGGAAAACTAGATTATTGCTCTTTACCAGCAAGGTTTAAACGCCACTATTATCACCCTTATTGATATCTTGTTACTTCAGTAACTGCTTTCATTTATATACTTTGAAACTGGGTAAAACTATTGATTCTTTCTCCTCCATAGCTTCACAATTTCTTCATAATCAGTAAATACCAGTCCTCAGGAAGTTGCCATGCGAGTTTCCATTTGTTTATGCTTCTGGAGTATACAGTGTCCTTCGCAGTAGGGTCTTATCTACAGACCCTGGAAAGCAATCAGGAGCACCATCAATAGTTCGTATCTTGTTTGGAGACAATTCAGATCCACAACTCAAAGAGAAATTTCTCATAACTGGCATTGTTTTGTTGTTATTGTTAGACAGTACAAGGTCTTTGAACTTGGACATCATCATTCCATGTGGCATAACTGTCTTTGGAAAATTATATACCCATATATAATGTATAGTTTAAGTAAACTCATGAAGTAATGTCTTCTCATAGCATTTTAAGCAACCTTTGTGATTTGCCTCTCCTTTGTTATTATTCTTCTCTAAGCCTAGTTGAAGCCAGTTCCCATTTTCCACTACCATTATTTTCCTCTCTAGTGTTCCTTCTCCCTAACTCTTCCTGTGGTAGCATTCTATTTTTCTGACTTTGCTGGATATTTCAGGTTATTTTTTTTCAAAACAAAGAATTAATTTATGGCTAAGACTAGAAATAAGCAGACATTCAGTATTTGACTTTCTAGGTTTGGTTTATCTTTTTTTTTCTTTTTTTTTCATTAAATTATAAAAGTTTCCATTTCAGCCCCTCCTCCCCCACCCCCCCCCACCCCCCACCCCCCCCCACTCCCTCTCCTCCTCCCTCTCCATCCCCCAGAGCAGTCAGGGTTTCCTGCCCTGTGGGAAGCCCAAGCTCCTCCCCCCTCCCTCCAGGTCCAGGGAAGGTGAGAGTCCAAACAGACTGGAGCGCCAAAATCCAGTATATGCAGAGGAAGCAAGTCCCAGTGTCATTGTCAACGGCCCTTCAAAAAGGCTCTGGGCCAGCCACATTTAGAGAATCTGGCTGGATCACGTCCTCGCTCAGTCCCAGTCCAACAGGCCTTGGTGAACTCCCATTATATCAGTCCCCCTGTATCAGTGGGTGCTCGCATCCCTCGCAGTCCTGATTACTTTTTTTATTTTCTTCATCATTCTGTTCCCCATTTGGACTGTGGAGTGCTCAGTTCGGTATTCCAATATGGGTCTCCATCCGTATCGCCATCCAACGTCGGATGAAGGTTTCCTCTGCCCTTGCCTTCTTTGCTCACGATCTCCTTCCCTCTGCCTCTCATTTGGACCTAGAGAGCTAGGTCCAGTGTTCCAACGTGGTTCTCCGCCTTCATCTCCATCCATCGCCGGATGAGGGTTCTATGGTGACATGCAAAATATTCATCAGTATGGTTGTGGGCCAAGGCCGGTTCAGGCACCCTCTCCTCTGTCCAGAGAACCATCTGGGGATCTCTCCTTGGACCGGGGATCCCCTTTATAATCAAGTCTCTTGTAAACCCTAAAATGATTCCCTTAGTTGAGGTATATACTTGCCTGATCCCATATCCATCCTTCCTCCCTCCCCCCATCCCAGTCCCCTGATCTTTCCCCAATCCTCCCCTACTCCCTTCTCTCTAACCCTCTCCCTCTCCGACAACCCTCCCACCCCCCCATGCACCCGAGGTTACCTGGGACTCTTGTCTATTTCCTACCTCCTGGCGGATAGCTAAATAATCTTCATCAGGTTCATCTTCTTATTTAGCTTCTCTAGGATCACGAATAATAGGCTCAAAGACCTTTAATTATGGTTAGAATCCACTTATGAGTGAATATATACCGTGTTCCTCTTTTTGGGTCTGGCTTACCTCACTCAGTAAAGCGTTTTCTATTTCCATCCATTTGCATGCAAAATTCAAGATGTCATTGTTTTTTACCGCTGAGTAAAACTCTAATGTGTATATGTTCCACACCTTTTTTAACCATTCTTCTTTTGAGGGGCACCTAGGCTGTTTCCAGGTTCTGGCTATTACAAATAGTGCTGCTATGAACATAGTAGAACAAATGCTTTTGTAGTATGTTAGGGAATCTCTAGGGTATATTCCCAAGAGTGGAATTGCTGGGTCCTGAGGGAGGTTGACTCCCAGTTTCCTGAGAAACCGCCACACTGATTTCCACAGTGGCTGCACAAGTTTGCATTCCCACCAACAATGGATGAGTGTTCCCCTCATTCCACATCCTCTCCAGCATAGGCTATCATTGGTGTTTTTGAGTTTGGCTATTCTGACAGGTGTAAGATGATATCTCAAAGTTGTTTTGATTTGCATTTCCCTGACTGCTAAGGAGGTTGAGCATGACCTTAAGTGCTTTTTAGCCATTCGAAGTTCATCTGTTGTGAATCTCTGTCAAAGCCTTTCCACTAAAATCAGGAACACGTCAAGGCTGTCCACTCTCACCATTCCTCTTCAATATAGTGCTTGAAGTTCTAGCAATAGCAATAAGACAACATAAGGGGATCAAGGGGATTCGAATTGGAAAAGATGAAGTTAAACTTTCGTTATTTGCAGACGATATGATAGTGTACATCAGCGACCCCAAAAACTCTACCAAAGAACTCCTACAGTTGATAAACACCTTTAGTAATGTGGCAGGATACAAGATCAACTCCAAAAAATCAGTAGCCCTCCTTTACACAAAGGATAAAGAAGCAGAGAGGGAAATCAGAGAAACATCACCTTTCATGATAGCCACAAATAGCATAAAATATCTTGGGGTAACTCTAACCAAGGAAGTGAAAGACATATTTGACAAGAACTTTAAGTCTTTGAAGAAAGAAATTGAGGAGGATACCAGAAAATGGAAAGACCTTCCCTGCTCTTGGATTGGGAGAATCAGCATAGTAAAAATGGTTTGGTTTATCTTGATTAGTATATTTTTTATTTCCATCCATCTATCAGCATGTTTTAAGCATTTAATTTTCTTTATAACTGAAAAGAATTTTATTATACATATTATACACATGTACCATATTTTGGTTATCTATTTATCTGCTGAGTCATAATTTATTTCTATTTTTTACCTATTATAAATACAGCAGGCAATGAATATGACTGAGCAATCAACTCTGCAGAAGAATATCAAGTCTTTGGGGTATATGCCAAGGAATAGAATAGGTGGATCATCTGGTAGATCTACTTTTTAGCATTTTGAGAATTCTCCACACTGATTTCCATAATGGCTGCATTAATTGGCAATAATAACCAAAGGTCCCCTTTGTTCTCATCATTATCAGCATTTGTTATTTGCAAACAAAACAATTCTGTCCTGCCTGGTCCTGTAGCAGTTCAGTATCAAATAAACATACAGAGGATTATATTAATTATAAACTGTTTGACCTATTAGCTAAAGCTTATTATTACCTAGCTCCTACAACTTAAACCAACCCAGTATTGTGACTTGGTACCTTTTCTCAGTAAGGTATTTTCATCTTGCTGCTTCTGCTTCTGGCTGATGTGTGCATCTCTGCCCAGAATTTTGCTAGTCTGGTCACCCTGCTCATTCTTCCTTCCTGGTTACTGAACAATCAGCAATTTATTAAGCCAATATAAATGATGAGTGTTTTCAATGTGCAAGAACATTACCCCACATCATTTCCCCTTTGTTCTTTTCAGAACAAGAACCCTGAATCTAATCTCCATTGTTTAGTTGTTGTTTTTTCTAACCATTATCCACAATGACTCATAACCAACATTCTAAACAAACACAAACATCCACGATCCATTTTTTTTTTGGGGGGGGGGTAATGTGGACAGTTTTCTAAGCTACTTCTTACTGATTGGGGTCACTAATAATCTTATGGGATTCAAAGAAAATTTAGGATTATGGCAATTACTGACTGGTATATTCTGTGAGACTGGATCATATCAGCCAGCATTCATGAGGCTGTTTGGATGTAGAACCCAGAGATGCTCTGAAAGTTGGATCATCTGGGCCATCCATACCCATTGGAATTTTTTCAGGGGGATCTCCAAACCTTATTTTTCTTAACTCAGTATGACTCCACAGCCTCTTGTTTCCTGTGGAAATAAAAGCAAAATCTCTTCAAAGTAGCATATCTTTTGACATAAATATTCAAGTCAAGTCATTTTCAAAATACATAGGTTGGATTAATTCAGCAGCATTCATAATCAAATATCTTTTAGAAGCTGTTACTCAGTAATAGCCAAACAATTCAGACAACACAATAGTATGCAGTATCCATATTCTCTTTGTATTTTTTATCTTTATGTTAATTTAATTTCTTAACTCTATTTCTTTTATTTGGAGGGGTGTTTTCTGAGACAGGCTTTCTCTGAATATTTTTGGCTGTTCTGAAACTTGCTCTCTAGACCAGGTTGGCCTCAAACACATAGAGCTCCACCTGCCTCTGCCTCCTAAGTGCTGGGATTAAAGGCATGTACAACCACACCTGATTACTCTATTTTTTAAAGGATTTTCTCTATACTTTTTCTTTTCTTTCCCAAGTGCTGCAGTCTATAATTAGATCCAGTGTCCCCTCTGGGGGACAGTGACAGACTCCAGTGTTAAGACAAGCACATGGACAACTAGCAGTTAATATTGTAAAGGTCCATTTATACACAAGTCCATTTATGCACTTCCAGGTGTTGATCTTTGCAATTGCAGATATGCCTCTGTTGGGAAACAGATTGTTTGTCTGAAATTGCTGAGATATCTGACCATTTGGTGGGGCTGGATCTGCCCATCTGAAAGTTTCCCCAATTAACCAGGGGTTTATCAGTAGCAGTGGGGTCACTAGCATAACTTAAGAGAGTACCATCATTAAGAAAGTGGGATTTGCAATCCCTTTTCCAAAGAAAGCCTTTCTGACAATTGGGACAAGGTGCAGGAGGCATTCTTTGATTTATGTATTGAGTGAAGCTGACATGTTTGGGTTTATATTACTCCGTCTTTTATGGACACAATATTTACTGATGTGTCCAAATTACCTACATGAAAAGCATCTAGGTACCATGCCTCCTTGATTAGGCCTTGCTCTTTCCTGTGTATTTAAAAGTTGGGAGGTTGGTCATTCCTGAAATGCAGATACTATGGCAACACCTTGAATGTAAGAGGACCTGATCTCAGCTTATACTTTAATGAATTCAGAGTTGCTCCCAAACTTCCTTATCAGTCTTAGTAGAGATTGACAAAGATAGAATCATAAAGAAACTGATGTAGAAAACTATATAGTGAAGAGTTTATTTTTACTCTCAGATCCTTCTAAGTCCCATGCTTGCTTTAAGACTTCTTCTGAACCATGAGGAGACACTAAAGCTAGCATTCGGAGGGCCCAGCTACCCAAGTCTATGTATATTTTTAAACAGACTGTAAACTGTTTAGAGATTTGCTTCTATTTTCCCATATAAATCTGTCGGTAGTCTATATCTTTATATTTTCATGACAACATCTGCTAAGTGGGATGACTAGGAATAAAGCTGAAGCTTTGTTGGCTGGCTCCACCACATTCCTTGGTTTCCTGAGGGTCTAGCTCCATGGCAGAGGTACTAACAAGAGCCATGTTTTTTGCCCTAACTCTCTGGAGTTTCTATGTCCATTCTACCACCAAGAAGCATGCCACTGGCTACTGAGGAACACCATTTAAGTATTTAAGTGCTTGGTGTTATGGCCTCATCAAAGAACTGCAAGGTTTTTGCCACTAACAGGGAACAAGAAAGTGTCTCTAAAAGGAGCTGCACCTCTGCTTGCCACCAGGAAACAGAGTTTACTGAACTACCAGAATCAAGACAGTTACCAAGAAGTTGCTCTTGACTCCTCCTGTCTGTGTGCAAAGGTTTTCTTAAAGCTTTATTGGACTTTATGTGGAATTTTTTGTCAAATGTTTGGGCAGCATTTGGAAACAGAAGTTTCTGTCCTCCCTGGTCCTGCAGTAGTTTAGTCCAAATAAACACACAGAGGATTATATTAATTATAAACTGTTTGGTCTATTTCTTCAGACTTATTACTCTCTCTTATTACTTAAATCAACCCACGATTCCTATTTATATTTAGCCACATGACTTGGTACCGTTTATCAGTAAGGCATTTTCATCTTGCTTCCTCTGCTTCTGTCTGATGATTGTATCTCTGCCTCTCCTCTTCCCAGAATTCTTCTAGTCTTGTCACCCTGCCTATACCTTTTGCCCAGCAACTGGCCAATCAGCATTTTGTTAAACCAGTTCTAGTAGTAAACCTTTACAGTGTACAAGAATATTATCCCACAGAAGTTATCAGATGTTTTCTTGAAAATAATCATGATTTGCATAAGATGGTATATAAAAGTTGTTTTAATTTTCATTTATCTAAATGATAAGGATATTGAACACATTTAAGATATTTCTGAGTCAATATGTTCCTTTTATTTCTTATTTTTGAAAACTTTCTGTTCAGATCCACAGATCATTTCTTAGTTTTGTTAAGTTGTTTTTTGTTGTTTTGAGTTCTTTATTTTTTATGAATAAGGAAATGAAGCGTGAAATGAGTGTCACTTACCTAGAGACATTTTACAGGGAATAAGTAGAATAAAAGCAGCCTAAAGAATTGTAAATATAGTAGTTCATTTCCTCATCTTTTAAGGCATTAATTATTTCAGATACAGAGTTCCTATACAGTTGTGGTTATAATTTACATAACTTTTTTCCACTTTATGCTAAATTTTATATGTACAAAAATTGTTAGACTTCTATGTGTTTGAAAAAAACTGTTTAAAAAAGCAACTATGTGTTGAAAATAGTTATCAGACTATTAAGAAAGCGCATAAACTTAGATCCAACACACATATTTATTATGAAAGGAATTTTTTTTGACCTAAAAGAAGTTTGATAAGAGCAAGAAAGAGTCAAGCAATAATGCCAAATTGGTAATGAGTTTTAAGAATTACAAGGACATCCAGATGCTACCATATGTTAAGAGGTTTTCTCTAAGGTCTGATGATCTGAGTTCAACTTCCAGAAATCACTTTGAAGAAGGAAATAAATAGCACCTTTAAATTTTCTTCTGTCCTCCATCACATTCCATGACATGTGAGAATTCCCCTCCACAGCACAAGAACACAATAAAGTAAATAAAACATTAAAAACCTAATGAAACAGATTTAAAACTATATAAAACCTCAAAGTAGGTTTTTTTTTCTTTTTATTGAACTGAAAACCCCAGAAGAAAGAGGATGCTAAAGTATTGTATGAAATGAACTAATAGTGAACCTAGTCAACTTTGGATTCATGAGGCAATGAAGACAGGGATAATAACAAGGCAGAACATACTAATTCACTCTACACTATCTTATACTGCAATTCTGAATTAACTCATTCTTGGAATATGTATAATAGTGCCTGAGAGTATAAAAATAAAGGATTTTAGAAAGATGTTTTAAACCTATTACAGGTTAAGTGTAGAAGTGATAAGTCTTAGAGAATTTTATTATATTTATTTTATTTGTTTGTTTTTTGAGACATTATCTCTCTGTGTATTCTCATATGACTGGAATTTTCCATATATACCTGGCAGGCATGGAATACACAGAGAAATATCTCCCACAGATACCCAAGTGTTAGGATTAAGAGCATATGTCAGCACACCTGACTTATTAATATCTTTATAAGTCAAATAAGTTTTAGATACTCATAAAAATTGTGAGGAATTTGGATGTGATTTGTTGGTAGATCATTAGTCTGCTATGTATGGAACTCTTTTCTTACTGCTCAACAATAGAAAACATGCATTTGTTTGTAAGCTGAGACTGCTTGTGTTTTTCCGGCTGCCCAGACCTAAAATATCACACAGAAACTATATTAATTACAACATGTTAGGTCTATTAGATGAGGCTTCTTCTTAACTAATTCTTATATCTTAAATTAATGCATTTTTATTAATCTATGTGTCACTATAATGCTGTGGCTAACTGATAAGGATCCAGCATCGGTTGCCTTCTGTACATGGCATCTTTTCAACTGTGCATATTCTCTCTATATATTTTTGCTCTGATTTCTCACGTGGTTTTATTTTACATACCATAGGATGACTCAGATTCTTTATTACCCAGTGGTAACAAAACATATTCACAGCACACAGAGTAAAATGCCTCATCATTTGTTATTTATCTGAGGAATAAAACCATTCTGAGCCTTAAATAGTTCAGTTTAGCCAGCTGATTTTATGGAAATCATGTCATAACACTGTTAAGAGATGTGGAATCATCTACGACCTAAAACACTTACACAGTATTTAGCTACTACTTTGGATTCTAGGAAATGTTTGGACTTTCCTGGACTACTGCCTAGATTGTAATTATCATGCAAGTGATATGTAGCAGCAAATATTATTACATTTGCTAAAATATGAGTCTAATACATTCGTAAGTATAACAATACTACTGAATTTAAAATCTTGTGTCCTTGAAGTTGTGTTCATGCCTGAATAACAAATTATGTAGTAGACATATAATAAAGCCTTAAAGTTTTATAACACAGTGTTTCTTCTTATTAATAAGATACATTCTGTTTAGATGATGAGTATTTGCTATTATGGTGCCTGAGTTACATGCTAGAATATTTCCTAGATAATAGTGTTTCCATGAAAACTCATCAGATAGTTTTTGAACCTATGAATTTCTTGTTTCTATCACCTCATCATGGACTGAATAATGAGAACCCTTCATTTGAAATATTTTTGCTTTTCCTCCAAGCACCACTGTTTTATACACATAATTTTATAAAAGAGAAAATGCATATGAAATACACTATTTCAAAGATGAAGTAAATAATGAAGTCTATGTTTTGAAGACCAAATTAATAAAGTAAATAATTCTGGGTATAGTATTGAGTATATAAAAGAGACTTTTTGGCATCCTTATAAATTAATATCAAGAATTTAATCAAGGTCTGATCTAAAAGCATGTGGAATACATAGTTCTTGAGAAGATAAATTCAACAATTATATACCTATGAAAGCATATGAAAGAAATTCATTTAAATTTCTCAATCATTCTTATAGGAAATTGATGTGGAAAGTCCTTCTGTATATGTGTTGATTTTATTGGTAAATGACTAAATAAACTGCTTTGGGCTGTGATAGGGCAGAATAGAGCTAGGCAAGAAAACTAAACTGAATGCTAAGAGAAAATAGGCAGAGTCAGGGAGATGCCAGAGGAGAAAGATGCAAACCACCAGCCAGAATCTTTACAGTAAACCATGAGCCTCATGGTAAAGTGTAAAATAATAGAAATGGGGTAATTTAATGTATAAGAGCTATCTAGCAATAAGCTTAAGCTGTTGACCAAACAATATTGCAGATATTATAGTTTCTATGTGATTACTTCGGGTCTGGGCAGTTAGGAATGAACGAGCAGCCTCCGCCAACAGGATGTACTTTTAAACTTCTGTACTAAAATCTAAGTAGATGGTAGGTTTCTTAAGGGCACTTAAAAAAAGGAATTACTCAATTAAAACAACTCAAGGTAGAAATCCCGCTTTTAAACATTTATATAACACTATTTTTCTGTTTTAAATTTCTCATTACTGTTAATGCTTCAAATTTCTATGGAAGTTTTATAGAAAGTCAATAGTAAAATATTTAAACCTTACCTTACAAACTATGAATATAAGTTTCACAGAGTTGTAATATCTTTCCCCAACAGCAAATTAAACTGATAATTATGGCTCCTCATCCTTTATTAAACAATCTGTTTGCTAGCCTGTCCTGTTTGCTTCTGTGACATTGTAACTTGGACACAGTAAGTAAAATGTACATTGGTCATTTACAATAAAAAATTGAACTTGACTATGTAATGAAAATATGCCTCTGGGAATAAGAAATTTGAATATAACGTCAAGCATTGGCATATCAGTATGATAACCGTGCCTAATAAAATGGTTGAATAAAAACCATATCAAAGAAATAGTGATGCAGAAAATTTCAAGGAACAGAGACAAAATAAAAACAAGGAAGTGTAACTTAACCTTTGTAGTTTGTAGTCATTTACTATGTGGTTTAAATACTACTTCTTCTAACATTTAGAAAGTAAAACATGTTTCCTTGGTACAGTTTTCAAATATGCATGTTTATAATGGCCATCTTTGTGTATCAATATAACAACACAGAATTAATATTTTTAGAATGAGTGTCTTAGAATAAATTAGCATTTTTCAAGCATAGAAACTTAATCACCTGGATTTGCTTCTCCTCATCCACAAAGGTTTGACAAATTTGTGTTAGAATATAATGAACAGAGGAGAGAAGAAGGAAAATGGAGAGCAGACAGGAAGTGGGAAAGGAAGGGAAGGGGAAGAGAAAAGGGAAGAGGAGTAGAGACAGATGTGGATAGAGGATGAGAGGGCTTGAGGTCATGGATTTATTTTTCCATTTGCATAATTATCAAAGAAAGGAATGGAAATATTGGTGGATTGTTTAAATAGGAGTGAATGGCTGTCCTTTCAAAGCTCCTGGAACTCAGAACTCACAGATATTCAACAATGGAAGGTAACAGAAAAGTTAGATGCCTAAAATGCCCACAGCCTTTCCATTACACTATCTTGACAAACACATGTGATCAATGAGAATAAGCATGAAATATTTGGGAAAAAGAAACTCAGAGGAGAAGAAAAGATCATCATTGGACTTGTTAAGCTACAGCAGGCATAAACTGAAAACCCAAGCATAAGTGGAAAATCTTTTTAACAGTGGCTAAAATAATTTCATAGATTAAATGTGTCACCTTCCCCAAATTAATATTTTTGTCATAAAAATAGGCTTGAATAGACCTACCATATTCTAAATAGTCATTTTTAGCTAAGAATATTAAATGCATTTATTCAATGTCAAAACAATTTTATGAGCAAGGATAGAGGAGAGGACTGATGCAATAGTTAAGCGGAAACTCTAGGCTAGAAGCAATGCAGACACAGTTCAATAGAAGGCTTAATTGCATTTTCCAGCTAAGGACACATTAATTATATGTAAAACAACACACAAACACACATAAAGAGAGAGAGAGAGAGAGAGAGAGAGAGAGAGAGAGAGAGAGAGAGAAGCACACAAGTACTCAATGATTCTCCACACTAGAAACCACTAGAAAATCTAACCTTTCTTGTTAACATGACTTATCAAATGAAACATGTTATTTCCTTAGTTGTGCCTTTCTATCTGAGAGGAAGCACAGTAATATGTAGTATTGGGTTTGCAAGAATTAATACAAAATGCTCAGTACTAACAGCCATATATGCATCTGTTTATAAATGTAGTTTAAACCAGTATATTGTGTAAGTAGTTTGGAAAACAACTATCCAATATTTGCAGAAAGAAGTTACCAAAATTAAGGTTTCAGAAGAGAAGATAAAATTTATCGTATTTTATTTTTTTTCTTTGATTTATTGTATTTTAAACAATGAAGACAAAATAGGAATGATGCAGGATAGATCTCCAAAAGAGAAGAGACTGTCACAGAAAGAAAGCGTCAGTGTGGCGATGGTTTAATGTACTTTACTGTCTGTTTTGATTTTTCAATATTCAAATTCCACTCTGTCTCATGTTCCCTTGCACATTTCTTTTGACCTGTAAAATTTCTATCACTGTAACAAAACACTTCAAATAAAGTATATTGAAAGAAGATTGGCTTATTAAGTCCTTGTTTTGTTGTTTGCTTTTGGTTTCTGTCCATTATCATGAGCCCATGAACACCTGACTCTGCTTCCTTTTGGGAGTCCGTCCAAGAGAAAACTTGTAGACAGAGTTTTCCTGTCCCACAGTCAATCTCAAATAAACACACTGAGGCTTATATTAATTATAAATGCTCAGCGAATCCCTCAGACTTGTTACTAATTAGTTCTTACAACTTTACCCATTTCTATTAATCTGTGTGCAGTCCCTAGGTTTATGGCTTTTACTTATCCCATTTTGTATGTATGACTTATTCTTCATTTGGATGGGAACTCCTCTGATTCTGCCCTAGCTCATCCTATCATTCTCAGTTTGGGTTTCTCACCTAACTTTATGTTGTTCAACTATTGACCAGTCAGCTTGTTTACTACTCCAATTGTAATGACATATATTCACACAGTATACAAAAGAATTATTCCACAGCAAAAACTGAACATTTTGTTCTAGTCAGGAAGCAAACAGAAGAAGGAAGAGAGGTAATGTTCCAAAATCCTTTCACTGACCTAATTTTCTTCATGAAGTCCTACAATGTGGCATTATAGATTATCAACCAAGCCTTTGGGAACAATAGAAGTTACAAATGATAAAGATTGCCATATTATTGATTATCTACCTATCTATATTAATATGCTATCTTACAAACATAATGAATAAATTCTTGTTAACAAACCAATAACATTTAAAAAACTATATACAAAACTAAACTTAGTCATAATATAGTAGCAACTGATATATAATATATATTACATTGTTGGAAATTTGAAAAAAGAATGAGTAATATAATTTTAATAAATTAACACATACTTTCAGAAATAATCTAATAAAACTAGCAATACATATAATGTTGACTGAGACTAGAACTTTAGCCAATGGCTGAATGTGACTGTGTTGTTTTAGAAAAAAGATATTGGTGTTATTTTCAGGAAGTAGTCTCCCACGCTAATGTGTTCAAGGCTTCTTCCTTCTTTTCCTCTATGGGGTCCAGTGTTGACGTCTTTGAGCCATTTGAACTTTAGTTTTGTGCATGGGGTAGTGACCGCTAAGGATCCTGGCTAAGACCAAAACTAGGCTCTCTGAATGTGAGTGGCGGTTGTGTGGCTTGGGTAGTTTGTGAGGCTATTATCAGGGGAGCTAGTATTTATTTCTAGTGCATGAACTGTCTCTTTAAAGCCCATTCCCTATGGAGGAATATCTTGCTGAACCTAGATACATGGAGGTACTTGGATCTGCCACAAGTGATGTAAAAGATTTTGTTGTCTCCCGACAATCTCGGTCAACCAAGCTTTCTCCATTCCTCCCCTACTCCCTTCTCTCTAACCCTCTCCCCTTCCAACAACCCTCCCACCCCCCCCATGCACCCAAGGTTACCTGGGACTCTTGACTATTTCCTACCTCCTGGCGGATAGCTAAATAATCTTTATCAGGTTCGTCTTCTTATTTAGCTTCTCTAGGATCACGAATAATAGGCTCAAAGACCTTAAATTATGGTTAGAATCCACTTATGAGTGAATACATACCAGAGGAGGGGGTGCCTGAACCGGCCTTGGCCCGTGACCATACTGATGAATATTTTGCTTATCACCATAGATCCTTCATCTGGCGTTGGATGGCGATACAGATGGAGGCCCGCGTTGGAGCACCGAACTGAGCCCCCCAAGATCCAAATGAGGAGCAGAAGGAGGAAGAAAATGACGAAGGACTGCGAGGGATACTATCACCCACTGATACAAGGGGTCGGATCTAATGAGAGTTTACCAAGGCCAGATGGACCGTGACTGAACGAGCATGTGATCCAACCAGATTCTCTGAATGTGGCCGGATTTTCTGAACGTGGCTGGCCTGCAGTCTTTCTGAGAAGCCATTGACAATGACACTGGGACTGGTTTCCTCTGCATATACTGGATTTTTGGGATCCAGTCTGTTTGGATGCTCACCTTCCTGGACCTGGAGGGAGGGGGGAGGAACTTGGACTTCCCACAGGGCAGGAGACCCTGACTGCCCTTGGGGACAAAGAGGGAGGAGGAGAGGGAGGGGGGAGTGGGAGGGCGTTGGGAGGAGGGGCGTAAATGGAAACTTTTTATAATTTAATAAAATTACTTTCAAAAAAAAAAAAGAATGATGCTAAAAAGAAATCCCACACTAGCTCAGAAAGCATGATAATAATGGGCTATTTATTTAGGGGTAGACTCACAGATCATAATCCTCTGCATCAACGGGGAACAGGAAGTGAATCACACCACTGGAAGAAGCTGACACGCACTTTACATGGGCATATATAGTATAAGAGGCCACACCCAAGTGGGTGGGTAACTTAAAGGCTACTGGCTGTAGGAATTCCTATATCAGTTAAACAAACTGCATTTATAGATTTGACAGTGAGAATGATCACCTAAAATTTAATTATTCTCTCTAAAAGGTGTCTGAAGGTAGATTTAATTCTAAAACAGTAACACTGATATGGTCAGAAAATACAGAAGCTCTTACCATCTACATAATATGTGAAATAACTGATGACTCTCCTCACAGGCACTGCTTACATTTCATTGTGTGTGAGAGTAATTTCTCTCTATGAAAATTTCTAGACCATAATAAAAATAAGCTTCCTCTTCTGGGAGAATGCAGCTCCAAAAATTGCTAAAGGTTATGGGTTCTTTGTTTCAGTGATACCTATCTTCAGTATCATGGCTCTTTTAGAAAAGAATGAAAATACCTCCCATATAAGGCTATGTAATAAACCCTTTTCATTTTCTTCTCAGTGATGATTTCAATTTAAACTAAAGATATGCACAGTAGAATTGTTTGCTTTTCTGCTGATGGTTGCTTTGGTGCAGACATTTCTAATTTCTGGATTTCTTGTGAAAACATTATGACTTATAACCCAATTACTTTTAGTACTAACAAGACTAGATGCAACAGGGATCTATAAGAGGTAAGACTAGCCTAAACACAAAGTTCTTTCAGCAATTAGCACCAGAAAAATAACATCCATAATTCATATGCAACAAGATCTTTTGTAAACCCTTAAAGAAATTAAAAAGAGAAAATATGCTTATTCTACAAAGTAGTGGAGGTTTCCATCTACCCCCATACTTGAAGAAGTGGTGATAAAATGCCATTCTAAACCTGCCTGCTTAACTAAAGCTTATCCTTCAACTGATCTGTGTTTGAAATATCTGTAAAAAAGCAAGTTTCTTAGTCTTCTTTGCTCACTCCAATTCTCCTTTCAAGTGTTTTGGATAATGATTCCTGAGTACCATGTCTCCTTTTTGTAGCCATGTCTGGATTTTGTTGATGTTCTAATCCTGTAGCCTCATTTGAAGTTTCCATTTGAACTGTAAAAGCTATCAATCAGACATATTTCAGATTTTATAAGTTCATGTATCTTTGTCTTACAAGCATAGTGAATTTGTAAGACCCTAAATTCTATTCGGTCTTAGATGAGTATTTCCATGTTATTTTTTTCTTTCATTTTCTCTTGATTTACTACTATTATAACTACTACAGCTGCTTTATATCATCTCTCATTTGAATCACTGCAAGTGCTTTCCACCTTTTCTCCCTGAACTCATCCTTGTCTCAGAGATGCTCAATCATGGTTCACCACATTGCAGAGAATTTTAATTGCCAGATGATAAATTGAAGACAGTTAAAGTCTGCTTATGGAGAATGCTTGAATGCAACAAAATTTCTTCCTGCAAGGATTACCTCTATACCACGTTTGAGATAGCACTGGATTAAAGCATTAAAGTTAACTAATGAGCTGGATCTTGGCTCTGTGTGTTTGAGCTATCTCTGTAAAATCAATGGCACTAAAACTGTGTAGAAACACATGAAAGAATTGGACATGAAATTAGAGGTTTGAAAGATTCAAGAACATTGAAAATAAAGATGTTTATAATATTCTTATTAAATCTTTTTAAGAGAGGAAACTTTAATGGGAGCCTTTAGTAACACCTACAAATAACCACCCCTTTTTAAGACAAGGTTACTTTATTTCATCCTGGTTTTGCTTGAACTTGCTATGTAGACCCGGCTGACCTTCAACTCATGGAGATACAAACACCTCTACCTCCCGAGTGCTGTGATTAGGAGCATGAACTAGCAAACCTGACTACAAATAAATTCTTAGTGGAAGAAAAGATTTTAAAAGAGATTGAAAATGAAAGCTTTATGTCTATACTAAAACAGTATTACTAACATCAATTTTCTTAAAGAGGGAAATTAAAACTAAAAAAGTTCTAAAGTTTTGAGTTTATCTGGAAGGTTCTTTTATATGCCTGGGAAGAACATTTGGATAGTTGTTCTTGCAGAACCTAATACTAAGTTTAATGAAAACAAGGAACAAGCTAAATATAGATTTGCTAAGTGGCTACATATAATTCTACCCCTACTAGCTGATTTCAATTTTCTGTCTTTTTTTATTAATGTGGAAGGATAAGAAAGCATGGAAGAAGAAGAGGTCTAAGAATCCTAAGATAAGAAGTTCTAGAATGTTGTCAGCCAATGGTGGGGCCTTAGAAATCAATCCTGTGTCCTTTGGTAGAGCAGGAACTGGTTTTAACTCCTCAGTCATCTCCCAATCCTTCATTATTGCACCTCTTGATTTGAGTTCAGCAGCTGATTACCTATTGAGTAGGTTCAATTCTTGATTCCTACTCACAGTTAAATCTGTATTTCCTTTGCCAGATAATTTTATCCTTTTCAAATTCTCATTTTCAAAAAATTAACAACTGGGATTTTATATTAACTAACATCACTGTAAAAGAGATATAGATAGATATAGAACAAAAATTTTCATTTGTTTTATAAACTACTTAAGTCATGATTATTAGAAAAAACAAAAGAAGTATTTTAATGGAATTTCCATAGTCTTGTCTGTAGTAGCCTATCAACAAATTTAAGAAAAGACAGTTAAAGTTATAGAGTAACATTTAAATGAGAAAATAGAGATACTTTTCTGTAACTTTTATTTAGAAAAAGGTCTTTTGTGCAAAAAACATGCAAAATTAATAATAATAATAATAATAATAGCAACAAAAACTTAAAGTGTTGCCAAAGATGCTGTATTGTCTGGTATCAAAGCAATAAATCAAATCTTAACCCCTCACTTGGCTCATTAGAAACAGTTATTTATTTAGCTAATTGCTTTGTGATTTTATTATATATTAAAAACATTCTAAATCCATGGGCATATTTTCAGAAGTTTGCAAGCATATCAGTCTTTGAGAGAACACAATAAAGGCAGAGAAAGATCCAGAATTCAGAGGGGCATGAGTTTCATTCATTTCTTCTAAATATAAATTTCAACCCTTCTCTTAGCACTATATAACTTAATACTAAATATTTTGTTTCAGTGTAATGCAAGAATTGCTTAGCATGAGAAAACCAAAATTATTATTTTTTTTCTTTTTGAAGGAATAATCCTCATAACTTAATTGGCAGCTATAAATTCCTTATTGGTGAGTATATTTTCCCAACTCGCCCTGGCAAACAAATGGGGAAGAAATAGTGAGTGAAAGAAACTTCTTTAAGTGCTGCTGTGAATTTTATATATGCAAAACTGACATCTGACTGACTCTGCTGACAATACTTAAGTCGTGTAAACACTTATTTAAAAACAACTAAAAATTCTAGGGTAGTTTTGACTTTACCTAACCCCCCCCCCCCCCAAAAAAAGTGTTGCTTGGAATACTCAGGGAAAAGTGTAACGTTTCGAGAAGATAGAGAGATCTTAGCAAAGCTCGCAAGCAAAAAAAGTATATTAGAGCAGATTTACTTCAATAGCTTTGAAAGAAGGTGTTAACTTCCTGCTGTTCTTTTTTCTGTTTGCTTCCCTCAATTTTTTCAAGAAATGAGACAATGAACACAGTACATTGGCTGTGGCAGATAAATGAGTATCTGTCAATTGTTTTATAATTAGGTAAGTCTTAAACAAATTCACTTGTATGTTGAGGAGTCTTTCCTGTAAAAATAATGAGTATACCCTTCATTTTAAGTCATTAAACAATAAAGCCACCAGCTCATTTTCTTGAGTTACCAATGTCTGATGTCTGTTTTTCTTTACTGTTCATTTATTCTTAATTTTGACTTTAAAGAATTCTATCTACTATTCTTTGCCTATAGCTAATATTTCCTAAATTTGTATTAACACAATTCATTATAATCACTTTCGCTATTAAAAACCCAAGGCCAATGTTAATTGTTTCTCAAATATATAATCGTTAAGATAAACTGATGCTTTTCTGATGTCTTCTGATGAATGTCTTTGATGGGACTACAACAAACATTAATCACATTATAATAATCACTCATGACAACTCAACATTGCCAATTAACACATGATTTTGGCATTGGTTAATAACATAGGGTTAGGATCTTCAAAGTAAGACAACCTGTTTGTGTCTGTGTGTTTTTTGCTGTTTGTTGTATTATTTCATTTGTTTGTTTTCTGTACAGGATAAGAACCTATTTTTATGTACAACAGGATAAGTACCTATTTTTATGTACACTTCTTCACGTTTCTGGTGTGCAGATGAACAGAAAATGCAACTGATACTTAATAAGCTCTCAATACATTATAAATGAAGCTTTTTTTTTCTTTAAGTCAAGGTTCTAAGGCTTTCTTTCTACCTTGGATTGCTCTATAGTTATATAAAAATGGTCAAATTTGTGTAATCAGTTGGAAATTCAGCCTTGCCTTAAGATTGTTCTTAAAGTTTAAGTTTGGTCAATAAGAGTATGATTTTTTTAAGGTTTAATACAGTTTAGATGAGTTTTCATTTTTCTTGGACAATATATTTAAATAATATTATTTATTATTAATTATAATATTTGACATATAACTTTACACAAAGCATTTAATTTGTATTCATTGTCAATAATTTGTTGATTATGAGTAACATTTTTATAAGGTACTTTATTATCACCCTTTGAAGATGTGGCTTCCTAAGGCAAGCAATTTTCTATAGCAGTGACAATTTATGTGATTAGATTTTTTTAAATATTAGGTCATGAAATTAATTTTCATCTTAATTAGTGCCCACAGCAATGATGATATTAATAATCAATTTAGCTAATTGCATCTTAGCAAAGATAGTTGGATTGCATTTTATTTGTTGCTGCCATTTCAAGGTCAATACATCCATATCCAGAAACAAATTAAAGATATAGTGAAGAAGATTATTTATATTTGCAAATTTGAGAATACCAACAAAGTGAGATTTTCTTTCATGGTCCATAACAGATTAGTGTATATGCATTTTACCATGACATAAAGATTTATTAAACCTGCAAACTCTGATAAATTTTTAGAACATGGATAGGAGTATCATTCTTCTTTATAGTTATGACTAACTAGATAAACTTCTTGTTTTCCATTAATTAGCTCTGCCTTAGAGAAAATCAGAGCAGTCAAGAAAAAAAATCCTGAAGTTTCTTGGAAGACTATGAAACCAAAGACACTGTGATAAGAAAGATGAAATTCATAAATGTTATAATTCCTTATAATTCCTCATAGGGCATAAATAGATCAGATTTCATATTCCACTTTTAGGATACTTCTTTAATTTGCATAAATGTCTTGAAAAAAATAGAAGTCTTTATTCTTATGTAATATTTTATCAGTTAAATAATCTGCTCATTTAGCTGTTTGTGACATGGCTTTGTTAACCCAGTTCAAGGTTATAGTTTCTCCAAATGAAGGAGATAAGCTCTGCACTTTTCCCCTATAGGTTGCTCTGAAAATTATTTCGTCACCACAGTCTATTCTCTTTAAGGCACATTACTCATGTGTATACGTGTGTATATGCATCTTCATTTTGACTTATGGTGACAAAAATGACATAATACGTTAATTATTTTCAGCCTGGGGAACTTACAGAGATGTTGTGTAACTGGGCATCCTCACAGCCAATATTTAGCAGGAAGCTTACCATGAAACTTTCCTTGGGATCCCCTTAATTGACAAGCTTTTTGTTTTATCAAGACTTCTGAGAGTCAAAGAAAGATAGAACATGATGGTTCATTCAGAGAAGGAAAAGGAATCACAAGTTATGAGTTTGAGTATATAAACCACCCTCCAGGAAAGATCTAATGCTCTGGAGAAGATGAACATACAAATAAGATTCCATATTTTTAGTGACATTTTCTTTTACCATTTTAACTTCCTTTTTACCTATTCTTTATGTCTTCCACGTCATTCATCTTCATCACATATATTTGCACATTCTCTTGTATCATCCCTTTGTCCTTGCTACCTCCCCTGAAAATAAAATTTAAGATAAAAAAAAGAGGAAAGGGAAAATCAATCTCATTCTGGAAACTGTAGAGTGACACAGTGAGTCATGCAGCAAACCCTTTTATCCATATATCTTTACTTGCAAGTTTTCATTGTTAAGAGTCATTGGTCTGGTTCCAGGCTTCTGGCGTTTCCTATACAATCAATATAGGGTTCTCATCGAAACTTCTCTTGGTTATCCCACTATTGCCCTGTGTTGTGGAGACTGTGCAGCCTTGTGTCTATAGGAATGGACTCTTCATGTGCTTCAGCAGATCACAGATGGGTGGATGGATGTTAGAGTGAGCAATACATAATCTTAGTTCTGGGTCTGGGTAGTTGCAGGGTTTGCTAACCTGCCAACTTTCCCTTGTCCTCACCACCAGGATGACCTCTCCTGCATTGCCCTGACGAGTTCACCACTTCCTGGCATAATCAAAAGGCTAAGCCAGTTCTCTTGCTTTATGTCTTCAGTGTCAATTTTGCCACACTTAAGCAACTTCAAGACTAGCTCTACTGTGTTGCTCAGACATGACATAGAGTTCTGCTCTTATGATCTTGGGACCAGCTCTTCTATCTGCCTCCTGCATTGTTAGGCAATGGTATCTCTCCCACTGTTTAACTTAAATATGAAAGTTAGTAACTCTCCTGCATATTTTTTTCTCAACTTCACACAATTTGAGAAAAGGGTAATTCAGTTGTGAAAATGCTCTGACCAGATTTTCCCGTGGCAATTTTGTTGTATGCTTTCTTGATTTATGATTGTATGGGAAGGCCGGGCCCACCCTAATGTGTATTTTGCCAACTCTTGTATTCCTGAGGTGTATAAAATAAACAGGATGAAGGGCTGTAGCGATAACTCAGCAGTTAGGAGCACTGGCTGCTCTTTCAGAAGACCTGGATTCAATTCCCAGAACCCTCATGGCAGTTCACAATTGCTGGTAACTCCAGTATCAGGGCATACAATATCTTCACACACAAAAAAATGCATGCAATACACAGACACAAAAAAAAATCCAAAAGTGAAAACAAAAAAAAATACAAACAAATAAAAAAATCAAGCAGACAAAAAATAAATAAAACAACAAGCAAACAAAAAAACAAAAACAAAAACAAAACAACAAACTCTACTGAACAAACAATGAGGAGTGAGAAGTTAAGCATTTCTTCTTTGCTTTTGTTTCAGTCCCTGTCTCCAGGTTCCTACCTTTAATTCCTGTCCTGACATTCCTCATGATAAACTGTGATAGGGAAATGTAGGTTGAAATAAACATTTTCCTCTTCAAGCTGACTTGGTAATGGTGTCTTATTACAGTAACAGAAACCCTAAATATCACATTTCCCAACAGAAAGTTTCTGGAAAAAACTTTAGTCAAAGGCCTACAGAAAGAAAATGAGAGAGGTTACAAACTTAAATATTGCTAAGCAATATGACTAGGATTAAAGCTATGGCTTTGATGGCTGGATCTACCCCATTCTTTAGCTTTCTGAGAGTCTAGCCTCACGGTAGTGGTACCAGCTGGAGTCTGGTACCAGGTTTTTTGTTTGTTTGTTTGTTTTTGCCACAACTCTATGGAGTTTCAAGGTCCTTGTCAACACCAAGAACCATGCTATCCATCAACACCACTTAAGTGTTTGGTGGTGGGGTAACTTAAAAGAGCTGCAAGGTTTATGCAGCTAAAGCTGAATTAGGAAGCCTCTCTTAAAGGAGATGTGCTGTCTTTAGTAAACAGAGAAAACCCAAGAAATTGCTGCTACCGAGAACCCATGCTTAGTGCTATTATTTTGTGTCTAGAATTACCTCCCAAGCTCTCGCAGGTTTTCTGTGGATGCAGTTGTCCACACATTGGGCCCCATTTGTTGACTGATGCTTCTGTCCCACCAGGTTCCACAGCCATTTAGTCACAAATAATAAACACATTAATTACAAACCAGTTGACCTAGTAGCTCAAGCTTCTTATTAAGTAATTCTTACACTTTATATTAATCCACTATTTTTGTCTGTGTTAACCATGTGCCTTGGTACATTTTTCAGTGAGGCAGTCATATTTTGCATCCTCTGTTTCTGGGTTATGACTGCAGAAGGACTCTTTCTTTTTCCCAGAAATTTCTGTTATCATTGCCCCACTTCTACTTCCTGCCTGGCTACTGACCAATCAGCATTTTGTTAAACAACTACAAGAAAAAAATCTTTACAGGGTAAAGCCATTGTCCCACAGCATTATGCCCTATTACAGTCTCTATCTGGACATAGTATCTTTCAGTTAATTTTATATTTTGAGTGATATCATATCTGGGGAATTCAAGTCTCATAAAGGCAACCGATGTGGGCAAAGCTAAATAATATATTCACAGTAGGTATGCTTTACAGAGGAGCACAGGTTCCAAAAATTAAGAGCAGTAGGGATAAATCCTGGTCTCACTGCTGGTGGCTTTACAGTCTGCTCCAGCCATACAAATGTCACCCACATTCAGAGGTCCTAGTTTGGTCCTATGTTGGTTTCCTTGCTATCAGACTAGAGGTAGAAGTTATTCGTTAGCTCAGGTATGTTTTTTCAGTGGGTATCCCCATCATGGTCCTAACATCTTTGCTATTATTTTCACTCCTCCCTCTCTTGAACTGGACTTTAGGAGTTTAGCCCAGTGCTCCACTGTGGTTCTCTGCATCTGCTTCTCTCAGTTGCTGGATGAAAGTTCTATGATGACATTTGAGATAATCATCAATCTGACTACATGGCAAGGCCAGTTCAGGCACCCTTTGAACTATGGCTTAGGGTCTTAGCTGGTGTCATCCTTGTGGATTCCCTGGAAATTCTCTAGTGCTAGGTTTCTTGTGAGCCCTATAATGGCTCCGTCAATCAAGATAACTTTTTCCTTGTTCTCCATCTCTGTCCTTCCGTCAGCTTGATCATCCCATTTCCTCTTTTTCTCCTGCACTTTTCCTTCTCCCAAACCCACACTCTCAATTTTCTCAGAAAATTTTGTTTATTTTCCCTTCCCAGTGGGCTCTCTGTATGTTTCTCTTAGGGCTCTCTCCTTGTTACTTAGTTTCTTAGTGGACTATAGACTCCTTATCCTTTGTTTTACACTATCTGACCACATTCAATATGATAGAAAAGAAAGTGGGAAGTAGTCCTCAATGAATGTGCACACGAGACCACATCCTAAATATAACACCAGTAGCATAGACACTGAGAGCAGCAATAGATAAATGGGACCTCCTGATACTGAGAAGCTTCTGTAAAACAAAGGGCACAGACAATAAGCGAAAACGTCAGCCTACTGAATGGGAAAAAATCTTCACCAACCCCACAATAGACAGAGAACAGATCTCCAAAATATATAAAGAACTCAAGAAATTAATCATCGAAGGATCAAATAATCAACTTAAAAATGGGGTGCATATCTAAACAGAGAATTCTCAACAGAAGAATTTCAAATGGCTGAAAGACAAGTAAGGAAATTTTCAAGCTCCCTCACCATCAGGGAGATGCAAAACAAAATGATTCTGAGATGATCTTATAACTATAAGAATGGCTGAATTTAAAACACCAATATTAGTTTTTTTTTTCTGGAGAGGATGTGGAGTAAGGGGAACACTCCTCCATTGCTGGTGGGAAGGCAAACTTGTGCAACCACTTTGGAAATCAGTATGGCCGTTTCTGAGAAAATTGGGAATCAGCCTACTGCAAGACCCAACAAGACCATTCTTGGGCATATATCTAAAGGATGTTCAACCATACTACAAAGATATTTTCTCTACTATGTTCATGGCAGCATTATTCATAATAGCCAGAACCTGGAAACAACCTAGATGTCCTCCAACTGAAGAAAAGGGATAAATAATGCATTACACAATGAAGTACTACCCAGCAGTTTAAAAAAATTATATCTTGAAATTTGCATGCAAATGGATGTAATTAGAAAAAATTATCCTGAGTGAAGTAACCCAGAAAGATGAGCATTGTATGTACCCACTTACAGTTGATTACTCTTTGTTTCTAATAATAGAAAAATAATACTAACCAACAACATAAATTAAAACCCTAAATTTAATACTATTGACTTTCTTGGCTATGTAGCTAATTTCTCTACTAACACATGCTATTTGATCAGCACTTATTGACATGTTAGTGATTTTTTTTCTTTTTATGATTTCATGTCCCATTAAGATAGAGTAGTCAATAAGAATGAAGCTGTCAGAAACTCACTTCAATGATTTCAATGGATTCTTTTGCCCTTTTGTGCATATTTAGCACACAAATAATTATTTCTCTGCACATGTTTGCTTCCATTTTTACTAAAGCTATCCATTAATCTAAATATAGAACAGTAACCTAACTCTGCAATTTCCTCACCAAGAAAAGGTCTTCAAAGAAATATTATAGCAGATGCATCTCTCATTTTATGGAATGGTATTATTTTGGTATCAAATAGAAAGCAATTTTAAAAATCATAATGAGATTAAAATTAATGAAAGTAAGAAATAATGGAAGAAAGGGTAGAAGGAAATAACTCACTATAAATTAAGCTTAGGAATGGAAGAAACAATGCAACTATCCTTCTTATCAAATTAAGTTCTTATAGTGGGGGTAAAGTAATGATTTTTTATTTATTAAGTATTCCTTCTTTATATTAAGTTGTTAGCCTTATTCTAAAATGAATAACAAAATATTTCATAAGACTTTTAGGTAGCCTCTGGGCACTTACTCTTAAATATTGAAAAAGGTGTATTTAATACCATCTAGTAATAAATGTTGCTTTAACCCAGACCCAAAAAGAGGAATATGGTATGTACTCACTCATAAGTGGATTCTAGTCATAGTTAAAGGTCTTTGAGTCTATAATTTGTGATCCTAGAAAAGCTAAATAATAAGGTGAGCCTGAAGAAAATCATATAGTTATCCTCCTGGATAGTGGAACTAGGCAAGATTGCCAGGCAAACTCGGGTGCATGGGGGTGGGGGCATGGAAGTAAGGGAAGATGGTCAGGGAGAGGGGAGAGGGGGAGGATTGGGGAAGGCTTGGGGGAATGAGAGGGGGGGAGGGAGGAAGGATGGTTGGGGGAGCAGGGAGGTTTATATCTCAGCTAAGGGAGCCATTTTAGGGTTTGCAAGAGACTTGATTCTGGAGGGGTTCCCAGTAAAAATTAAAAAAAAATTATAAAATAAAAGAAAAGAAAACGCTTTACTGAGTCAGGTAAGCCAGACCCAAAAAGAGGAATATGGTATGTATTCACTCATAAATGGATTTTAGCCTTAATTAAAGGTCTTTGAGCCTATTATTCGTGATCCTAGAGAAGCTGGATAGGGGGGTGAACTTGAAGAAAATTCAGGTAGTTTTCCTCCTGGAGATTGGAAATAGACAAGTGTCCCAGGTAACCTCGGCATCATGTGATAAATCTAGCAGGGATTTTATGTGATCCCACACTTGACCAAAGAATGTGGTAGACAAATCTAATGACTCAACTCATGTCGATTTAAGTTGCATAGGTTCTGACTAAATGTTTACAGCTGAGCAAGGGTAAACCAGGTAAAACCTTGTGCAAATTTTGAGGAAACAAATGAAATTGCTGATGGAGGAGCCTAGCCTGTTCCAGCAAAGGCAAGGGCAATGACATACTCATAATTAGGTAGTGATGCGCAGACCACCGAAGAGGCAAGATGTAAGCTGCCTAGCTGACAAAGGTACCGTGTCGCTGACATAGATAAGGATAATGGGGTAACAAAAGTTATAAGAGCTAATAAGTAGCCTGACCTAATGGGCCAATCTGTTTATAACCTTATGGAGTCTTGTGTGTGATTTTTCATTGGGAGTTGCCGGTTGTGGGGTACTGGGCGGGACTGAAACCCCAACAAGCTGGCCCCTCATGTTACAAGGTAGTCTACTCTGTAGGTTGCTAGTTGCTAGCATTCCTAGCAGCCATTTACGCGATCTGATATGGGATATGTGTCAGGTGTATTTAGCCTCCATACTCCACAGGGATGGATGCACTAAGAAGTGCTCAAGCATATCAAAATGAACTGTAACCACAGATGTTGGACCCGGCAGTGACATACTTCATTCAGTGACAAAACAAATGATTAGTCTTGCCCTGGAAGTTGAAAGTGAGGATATATTGACCACATCTCGTCTCACTGTGACATACCAGGAAGACACCAAGGGATCCAGTGCCTCCTTCCAGCACTAACTGGGCAGCCTCAAGTCGAAGGAGCATGCCATGAAACCAAAAATATCCTGAGAGAGACTGATACCCCTCAGCACTCTCTGACTCTCCCTGGAACAGAAACAACCCTGTGACTGCTTCTGGAGAATTCAGGGGAGGGTAGGAGGTTGACAGCAGATGAACTGTCTCTGCTGGTGGTCCCTTCCTAATGGGAATATGAAGGGTCAATTCCAGAGGAAGAAGAGGAAGAAGTTCCAATGAGTCAAAGTGGGAGGGAGAAATGAAGGCAGAACTAGGGGAGACAGATGCTGACGGCCAGCTGGAAAGCCTCCCATAAGCCCCTTTTGACAGGTGGTCATTACTCTTGCTGTGTTCCAGCAGGGGATCCTGGCTGAGCAGCCTCTCTGAGTGTTTCAGGCAGGTTAACAAATTCCATGCTGTCTGTGTTATCCTTTGTGAGGAAGGAGGTTCCAGGGGCGAGGTGAAGGGTCATGGGATGGCAGCTGATAGCAGTACATTGTCCTGAGCTTGGACTGTTCTGGTTGTCATACATCCAGGCCTTCACAAGAAGTGCATCAGTAGTCTCAAGAATGTACTCTGAAGGGCCTTCTACCTTAACCACAAATGTGTTCTCCCTACCAGGCACTTCTAGGACCTTGACTGTGCAGCCATCAGTGATAGTAGAACAGGGAATACAGAGTTGAATCTGGGATGTCTTGAGTAGTACGAAGAACTCCAAGTGACTTCCCCCTTCTCCTTCACTTTGGAGCAGTAGGTGGCATTTCTGTCACTGAGGCTGCCCTCCTCCCCCAGAGGTCAACACAGCAGCCTCCCCTCCATGATCCACTCCAGCTGGTAATGAATCTCTCTCTTTTTGGGCAGCTTCTTCACCCATATAAAACTGAGCAGTTCTTCTTTCTACCATTCCTGCTCCATCTTTCAAGGTTTCCCCTCCATGACTCAGTCTCAGCCTCTCAGAGTGGTAAGACTATCTCTCCCTAGGGGATATTCTATCACTAGCCAATCCCCTATCAATTGTTCCAGCACCACTAGAGGTTGCTGTTTCCACCTAGGGATGGCGGACCTTATGTGGTCTTCAGAGGACCAGCAGGGAAAGAAGTGTCAATGGCTTTTCACCACTGCAGGATGCCTCTTACAGAATCGCTTGAATGAGAGACCCACAGAACAGAGGGAAAAGCATTTCCTGAGCTCTGGCTTTGAGGACACTGTAGAGGAGGAAGAGACTGAGGAATGAAGGGGGCCAACTAGGTCCTCAGAAGATGTAGCCAGTTGTTGCCGCTCACCCCATGTCTTCTGGTCAAGGCTCAAGGATACCAGGACAATTGGAGAGAGTGAGCCCAAGGCCCAGACCATCTCAGCTACCAAGTGTTGCAGGAATAGCTGAACAAAATGGCCAGAAACGGCAATTTTCTCCCCAGGCTCCGTATACTGTGGGTGTGAGGCCAGGTAGAGGTGAAAACGATGGGCAAGATCCAGGGGAGCAGCCTTCACACGGGCCTCAGAGAACTCTTGCCAACTTCAGGGAGGGGCTGGTGGCAGCGCTGGTGGGTGAAGGGGAACCATTCATGATAGGTCCCAGAGGAGCCTATGAGGAGGGGCAGCAAGGAAGGAAGCTATCAGAAGGCACGAGGTGAGAGGCAACAACTCATCTCGGTCCACATGCTCAGCTCCACAGTCAAGCTAGTTGAGGTATTCACCATCTGAGAAGAAGGTTCCAATCCCAGAAGAGAAAGGGGACTCAATCACAGTCCAAAGGCCAAAGTCTTTCTGTGAATTAAGAGACCGACCACCAGGGAACAATCTGGGGAATCTCTCCTTGGACCTGGGAACCCCTCTAGAGTAAAGTCTCTTGTAAACACCAAAATGGCTCCCTTAGTTGAGATATATACTTCCCTGCTCCCATATCCATCCTTCCTCCCTCCCTCCCATCCCAATCCCCAAGCTTTCCCCAATCCTCCCCTACTCCCCTCTCTAACCCTCTCCCCTTCTAAGCCCCCTCCCCCGGTGCACCCAAGGTTGCCTGGCACTCTTGTATACTTCCAATATCCAGGAGGATAACTACATGATTTTTTTCAGGTTTATCTTCTTATTTAGCTTCTCTAGGATCATGACTAATCAGCTCAAAGACCTTTCATTATGGATAGAATCCACTTATGAGTGAGTACATACCATATTCCTCTTTTTGGGTCTGGGTTACCTCACTCAGTAAAGCATTTTCTATTTCCATCCATTTGCATGCAAAATTCAAGATGTTATTGTTTTTTACCGCCGAGTAATACTCTAATGTATATATGTTCCACACCTTCTTTAACCATTCTTCTATTGAGGAGCACCTAGGTTGTTTCCAGGTTCTGGCTATTACAAATAGTGCTGCTATGAACATAGTTGAACAAATTCTTTTGTACTATGATAGGTCATCTCTTGGGTATATTCCAAAGAGCAGAATTGCTGGGTCCTGAGGGAGGTTGACTCCCAGTTTCCTGAGAAACTGCCACACTGATTTCCACAGTGGCTGCACAAGTTTGCATTCCCACCAACAATGGATGAGTATTCCCCTCACTCCACATTCTCTCCAGCATAGGCTATCATTGGTGCTTTTGAGTTTAGCTAATCTGACCGGTTTAAAATGGTATCTCATAGTTGTTTTGATTTGCATTTCCCTGATCGCTAAGGATATTGAGCATGACCTTAAGTGTCTTTTGGACATTCGAACTTCTTCTATTGACAATTCTCTGTTCAGATCAGTACCCATTTTTAATTGGGTTAATTAGAGTTTTAGTGTCTAGTTTCTTGAGTTCTTTGTATATTTTGGAGATCAGACCTTTGTCTGATGAGGGGAAGATCTTTTGTTTGATTGGTGAAGATCTTCTCCCAGTCAGAAGGTAGCCTTTTTGTCTTACTGACAGTGTCCTTTGCTTTACAGAAGCTTCTCAGTTTCAGGAGGTCCCATTTATTCATTGATTCTCTTATTGTCTGTGCTACGGGGGTTCTACCTAAGAAGTGGTCTCCTGTGCCTATTTCTTGTAGACTACTTCCCACTTTCTCTTCTATCTGGTTCAAAGTGGTCAGATTAATGTTGAGGTTTAATCCATTTGGACTTGATTTTTGTGCATGGTGATAGATATGGATCTACTTTCTTCTACAGATTGACATCCAGTTACGCTAGCACCATTTGTTAAGGATGCTTTCCTTCTTCCATTGCATAACTTTAGCTCCCTTGTCAAAAATCAAGTGCTCATAGGTTTGTGGGTTAATATCTGGGTCTTCTATTCTATTCCATAGGTCGACAACTCTGTTCTTATGCCAATACCAAGCTGTTTTCAATACTGTAGCTCTGTAATAGAGTTTGAAGTCAGGGATGGTTATACCTCCAGAAGTTCCTTTATTATATAAGATTGTTTTGGCTATCCTGTTTTTTTTTGTTTTTCCATAAAGTTGATTATTGAACTCCCTAGGTCCAAATGAGAAGCAGAAGGAGGGAGAACATGAGCAAGGAAGGCAGGATCAGAGCGAACCTCCATCCGACGATGGATGGAGATTGAGACAGAGACCCACATTGGAACACTGGACTGAGCCCCCAAGATCCAAATGAGGAGCAGAAGGAGGGAGAACATGAACAAGGAAGGCAGGACTGTGAGGGGTGCGTTCACCCACTGATACAAAGGGACTGATCTAATTAAAGCTCACCAAGGCCAGCTAGACTGGGACTGAACGAGCACGTGATCAAACCAGATTCTCTGAATGTGGCTGGCACAGGGACTGTCTGAGAAGCCATTGATAATGGCACTGGGACTTGTTTCCTATGCATGTACTGACTTTTTGGGATTTTAGTCTGTTTGGATGCTCACCTTCCTAGACCTGGAGTGAGGGGATAGGAACTTGAACTTCCCACAGGGCAGGAAACCCTTACTGCTCTTAGGGATGGAGAGGGAGGAGGAGAGGGAGTGGGGGGAGTGGGAGGGTATTGGGTAGAGGGGTGGAAGTGGAAACTTTTATAAATTAATAAAAAAAAGAGACCAACCACCAACGTAATGGCCTTTAATATATGGTCACGTGACCGGATTAGTAGAGAAGACTGACTTGTAGAGGAAGTCCAACAGTCCACACTCCAAAGAGAGGTCCGGACTCCCCATAAAGCAGTAGAGTCTTCAGATAATAGTAGAGAGTGGCCCTGGACAAAAGTCATCAGTTTCACTCAGACCAGTAGGAAGTCTTCGAGAACATGGATGGAAGTGAAAGGGAAAATTGTGTTCGTGGACCAAGTGTGCTGCGTAAAGTGAGGGACTTCCGTGTTTTGTTAGGCCATGGCGGTATGCTCACACAGTATGGCTGGCAAAAACCAACCCCCCACTTGAATTTCAACTCTATTACAGAGCTATAGTAGCAAAAACAGCCTGTCGTTGGCATAAAAACAGACATGTGGACCAATGGAATTCAATCAAAGACCCTGACATTAATCTATACACGTATGACCTGAGTTTCAATGAAGAAGCCAAAATGGTACAATGGAAAAACGAAAGCATCTTCAACAAATGGTGCTGGTTTAGCTGGATGTCAATATACAGTATATTACAAATAGATCCATAACTATTGTCATGCACAAAACTCAAGTCCAAGTGCATCAAATACCTCAACATAATACCAATTACACGGAACCTGATAGAAGACAAATTGAGAAGTATCCTTGGATGCATTGACACAGAGGACCTCTTCCTAAATATAACACAATATAGCACAGACACTGAGAGCAGCAATCAATAAATAAGACTTCCTGAAACTGAAAAATCTCTGTAAGGCAACCGACATGGTAAATAAGACAAAATGACATCCTACAAAATGGGAAAAAATATATAAAGACATCAAACTATAAAACTAGACATCAATTAAATAATCACATTAAAAAATAGGGTATAGAGCTAAACAGAGAATTCTCAACAGAAGAACCTTAAATGCTGAAAGATGTTTAAGGAATTACTCAACATCCTTAATCATCAGGGTCATGCAAATCAAAATAACTATGAAATATAATCTCTTACCAATCAGCATGGCTAAGATAAAAAATACTGAGGACAGTTTATGTTGGAGAGGATGTGGGTTAAGAGAAACACTGGTCCACTGCTGGTGGGAGTGCAAACTTATACAGCCATTATGGAAATCAGTGTAACAGTTTCTCAGAAAATTGGGAATCAGTTTGCCTCAATACCTAGTGATACTACTCTTGGGAATATACCCAAAGGTTGATGAATCATACCATAAGGATACTTTCTCAATAATGTTCATAGCAGCATTATTCATATTAGCCTGAATATGGAAACAACTTAAATATCCCTCAACCGAAGAATGGATAAAGAAAATATACATTTACACAATGGGATATTAATCAGTTGCAGAAAAAAATGATATAATGAAATTTTCAAGAAAATGGATTGAACTAGAAAAAAAATCCTGAGTGAGTTAAACCAAACTCAGAAAGGCAAACATGGTATGTACTCAATTATAAGTGGATTCTAGCTGTAAAGCAAAGGTTAATCAGAATACAATCCTTACTTTCAGATAGTTTATGTAACAAGGAGGACCTTCAGAGTGTTGCATGGATTACCCTGAGAAGATGGATGTATGAGATCTCATGAGTGATCTGGGGGTGAAGGAGGACAGTAGAGGGGAGGAGAAAGGGGATGAGAACATGAGGCAATGGAATGGTTGTGATGAGGGAGAAAACAAGTCAGAGAACAGTGTAAGAGATATTTTGAAAAAGGGAGCCATTATAGAGTTTGGGAGAAACCTGGTGCTACAAAAATTCCCAAGAATCCACAAGGATGGGCTTAGTTAAGACTCTTAGCAATAGTGTAAAGGGTGCCTGAACTGGCCTTCCCCTGTAATCAGATTGGTGATTATCATAATTGTTATGATAAAGCCTTCATCATGTAACTGATGGAATCAGATGCAGGGATCCACAACCAAGCACCAGGAATTCAATTGAAGAGAGGGAGGAGGAATTATATAAGCAGGGGGTGTCAAGATCATGAGAGGAAATCTACAGAGACAGTTGAACCAATCTTGTGAGAACTCATGAACTCTAGACTTACAACTGTGGAGCCTCCATAGGAGTGAACTAGGCCCTCTGCATGCAGGAAACAGTTGTATGTTGGTCTATGTGAGGGGTCCCTGACAGTGGGACCAGGATCTACCCCTGGTTCATGAATGGGCTTTTTGTAACCCATTCCTTATGTTAGGATGCAATACTCAGCTTGATCAGGTTAGAGAGGCTTGATCATGCCTCAACTTAATGTGCCAGGCTTTGTTGACTCCCCATTGGAGGCCTTACTGTTTGGGAGGAGTGGATGTTGGGTGGCATAGGAGGTAGGTGGGAGAGGCAGGAGGAGGGGTGGGAGGAAGAACTGTGGTTAGAACATAAAATAAAATTAAAATACATAAACAAACATAAGAAGAAATGGTTCAATATGTAGTCTAAAATAATGCTTTAATTAATTTCCTTTTCAAAAACTTTTGAACAACTTATTACCAACTGCAGTTATATTAAAATATTTTTTTGAATTTTTATATTCTTAATGACAAATACACATAGATAAAACTATCAGCTTTAAGCTTCCCACTCATTTGAACATTTATCCATAAATGTTACATAAATATGTAAAGTAATAATTATACTAAACCTATAGGGTGATTCCAGCCAGAACTGAGTTAATTTCTATACACTTCAATAGTCTGAAAACAAATGTTTAAAAATGCCACAATCAAACCTTCCATTATTGAAAATTTCCACACGGAATAGTGATAGTTATGATTAAATTTGTGTATTAAATATAAGCATTTTTCTCAAATGAAATGCAGAAATACTACTGCTGAATAAAACCTTCTCTAGAACACTCAGCATTAAATAAGATGTATTTATTATATGCCTTTTCTCAAGGCTGAATGATTTATGTGGAAGAGGAGGTAAAGAGATTACAAGAGCCTGAAAGAAACTGTGTTTTCTAAATATACATAGCTGATGTACAAATGAATTCATGGTGACAACATACACAAGTCCTGTACAAGTAAGTATGAGCTACAAAAAGATTCCAGCACAGAGAGACACAAGTGGCCACAAAGTCCCATCACTAAACAAGAATCTATTTCCAGTTAATAGCTGCTGGGAAATAGAAAATCAGTTTTCTTCTAAGGAGTGATACTGAGAATTCATACTTTGTGGCAAGCCCCATTCTCAGTATTAACTGAGCAAAACAAAATGGACTGTCAGTTCTTTGTGTACTTTTTCTTTTGGTTGTACTGTTGTTTTTCTCTGTGTGTTTTTGTTTTGATATTTTGAGAGATAAAGAAGATGAAGCTAGGTTGACAGGAAACTGCTTTTCTGGAAGGATTAGGGGATAGAAAGTAATATGATTAAATATATTGTATGAAAATTAAACAAAAACACTGCTCTATAATATAGATTCATTTGCTTAATACATGATATCACAGTGTGGAAGAAATTGTTGGATTCAGTTGGTCTCTTCTAATTCTCATGCTAGGAAGCTTCACTGGAGCTGATAGGTCAAATTCCAAGATGGTGTACTTTTTGCTTTGTACATTTATATTACTGGACATATGAGCCCCTCCCTTTATATATGGTAGTTACATTAAAAAGAAAGCTCCAAAAAAAAGTCTATTGCAATAGAAATGCTAATTTCTTATGTTCTATTCCTCACAACTGTTAAATGGGAAGTTATCATATGATCCAACTTCATGGAAGGAGGCATAGGTCCTACCTCTAGAGTTCAAATTTAAAAAATAATTTAGAGCCATACCAAATCTAGAGTAAAATCTACAGTATCATTTTCTCTATCAGGCCTTCTAACTGTACTTTATAAATCAGAAAGAGAGAATGGCTAGAATGAGATACCAGAAAGGAAAAAAAAGAACCAGGTTTGGTTTATGCTTATGGAACATGCAGAGTAACATCACTGACCATGGGAATCTAAATGGTTTCCATTCACCTAAATTTTCAGGAGACAAATCACAGGGTGTGGTGACTTACTGTAAACTGATATGTGTATTGCATCATTGACTCATCTAGACTTGTTATAAAGGGAAAAGCACAGTTTGGGGGAACAGGAAGTTCTTATTACTGAGTGGGTATTATTTTGCGTATTTGGTCCAGCATTGATAAAGCTAGATGAAAAAAACATATGATGTATAGAAATTATTTATATTTTAGAGTCATTAGTGTTTTGTTTATAAGTAAGTTTATGTGTGAAAAGTTTCTTTTCATGAGGATGTACCATTGTAAGAAAATAATACTAAGACTATAGTTGACAATTTTTATGATCTAAAGATATGTTCCAGATAAAATATAGTTCTTTAGTTGGTAGAAGTTTTTTTTTTTTTTCTCTTTTGGTTCTTTTAGAGATGCACCTCACAGTTCCCAAATAAATACACACAGAGAGATATAATCTTACTTATGAATGACAGGCCTAAGCTTGACTTCTTTTTGACCAACTTTCTTTAACTTAATTTCTCATCTACATTTTTCTCTATTCTATTAACCTTTCTTTACGTCTCACGCTGTGGCTTGCTGTGTAGCTGAATGGCTGGCCTGTGACATCTTCTTCTCCTTCTCTTTTTCTCACCCCTCAATCTTCTCTTCCCAGATTTCTCCTCCTGTTTATTCTCTCTGCCTGCCTGAAGAATGATTAATAAAAACTCAGAGACAAATATTGAGTTTCAACCTGAAGACAAGCAAAATAGCCAACCACTGACTCTTACATCAACCTCAGTCTGAAAATGATGATCCTGCCTCTAGGAATCTCAAAATGAAACTGAGCCTGAGCCTGAGAGCTGTCCCCTCCCATTTTATAATTCCCTCTAGTTCTGGGATTAAGGGCATGCACCACTGCCACCTGGTTTCTATAATAAACTAGTATGGCTCCTGGGATTAAAGCTGTGCGTCATTGCTGCCTGGTCTTTAAGGCTGGCCAGTGTGACTGTTTTTTTTTTTCTGATCCTCAGGCAAGCTGTATGTATTAAAATACAAAATGAAATACCACTACATCTAGTAACTTTGCCTTTCCATTCTCCTACCTATGTTTTGGCTGTTCAGCTTGTTATTAGATCAATCACTCGTTTTAGAGAGGCAAAGAAACATAGCTTTACAGAGTTAAACACATATAACACAATTTTGCATCGTTAAACGGATGTTCCATAGTATAAACAAATGTAACACGTCTTCAGCTAATATTCCACAACATAATTCTGTGATGGAAACTGAAAATGGATGAAGTAAAACCAGAGAGGGGTGTTCAAATCACCAGCACAGGAGAAGTTTAAAGCAACATCTAGCTTTGCATAGTAAATTTATTAATGTGATAGTGAAAGGTATATTAAAATGAATATAGGACATCCACAGTTGTTATGACTTAAATGGGGTGTCTTTCAAAGTCTCAAGATTTGAATAGTTGGTCAGCAGTTGATAGAGATATTTAGGGGAGACTTAGGAAGTGTGGGTATGAGTCTTCTGGAGGAAGTACATCACAGGAGTCAGGCTTTCAGATTTCAAAGCCACATATCATTCAGAGGTACATTTCTCTACTTTTTATTGTGGTTTCAAGCTATAAGCTGTGAGCTTCCCTTGATTCTGTGCCTTTGGTCTGCCACTGTGAATTCTAATTTTATAGAATGGTAAACCAAATAAATTCTTTCTTCTAAAAGCTACATTGGTTGTTTTATTTAATCACAACAATAGAAAAGTAATAAACAAAGAAATAGATTATTCAAAGCTTGAAATGGAATTAGTAAATGTCAACTAGATCCAGAAAAAAAATGATTTTTATCAACAGGGTTTCACCTCTTTATACTGCACCATTTACACTCAATTTGAGGAAGTACTTTCTTCGCTTAAACAATCTGCCCAACTCCTCTATATCAGATATTTTCTTGATGTATTCTAGTATAGTATTGAGAGTTATAAATATGATATTATTTTTAGTATGAAAAATAAAATGACACATCCAAAAAGCCATTACTTAATTAAACTTTTCAACTGTGACTTGAAACAATGCAACTTCCCTATTGGCTGTCTGCTCTTGTGTCACAGGAGGATTTTTAACCTCAGTGAGAGAAATGACTCCACAGATATCCTTCCCTTCAGATATACTAAAATTTTCACATCCTACGAAGACTTTTCTTCCCAAATAAAGGCTCATATGGACATACATTTAAAATACTTGGGAAGAGTGCTAACACCTCAGAAACAAGCCTAATCAAAACAGAATTCAGGACAACTGTAAAAATAGTCTCTTATAATAAGTGCTCTATAGAATTCCCTGTGAATTCATAGTTAAAATTAAATAATTAATAGTTTATTTGCACAATAGTCTTTTAGTAATTAGTGAAATTTTATTGCTATTATATGGGAAGTAAAAGTAATTCTATTATGGATAATATCTATTTCATTAAATAAATACACAGTAAAGAATGAGTGAAAAGATGAAATGAAGCAACCAATTGTCTGGTGTAGACCCACTGTGATTGTGAAAGCTTCAAATAAGTAATGGTTGAGATGTAGGTGTGGCAGTGTGTGAAGCACGTATTGTGTCACAAGTAATTTTGGTAACAAAACTGGGAAAAACCGGCAATAGTTCATTCAGATTGTAAGTGAAATTCAATGTAAACTACCTCATGTCATATTACTTTATTCTTTATAAATTCTATGTATATTGAAAACAAAAAAATGTGTTTGTATGCCTAGTATTTTAATAAGTTCAAAAACCCATGGCAAGGGTCATCATAAATGCTTAGGAACTCAGACCATTATTTAGATAAGTTGGCTTGGTGCACAAGTGGCATCTAAATATTTACACTTATGCACAGGGAAGCTATGAATGCACCCTGATACACTTTTAGGTAACAATATCATGTTGTAATATCAAAGTCTGGATAGTTATGCTAAAAGATAGAGAAGGAAAGAAAGAGAGAGAGAGAAAGGTGTTGCCAGAGGCTGTTCATTTGTTCCCGGTTGCCCAGACCCGAAATAATTACATAGAAGCTACATTATTTGCTATACTGTTTAGCCAATAGCTTAAATGTATTTCTAGCTAGCTCTTATATCCTATACTGATCGATCTCCATGTGCAAAATGCAGAAAGAGAGAGTAGGAAGAGTCAAGGAGATGCCATACAGCCACTGAAGGAGACAGATACCTGAAAACTTTACCAATAAACCACAAGCCTCTTGGTAAAATATAAATTAATAGAAATTGGTTAATTTAAGAATTAAGAGCTATCTAGCAATATGCTTAAGCTATTAGTCAGTTTTTGTGTGATCACTTTGGGTCTGGGTAGTCAGGAAACAAATGAACAGCTTCTGACAACAGATTGACATGCCAATGAGTGCCAGCTAAATCCACATAAAACCTAAGAGAGCTTGGAAAGAAATTCTAGACACAAAAAAGATGAAGTTTAGCCATGTTTTTTAAAGAAGGGATATGTTTGCTGGCAGCAAACAAGGGTGTCATGTCTCCTTTCAGAGAGGTCTTCCTAATTCAGAAGTAGCAGAAAACACACATACACAAACACACACACACACACACACACACACACACACACACACACACAGTTTCAGAACAGTGAGTTCCTAGTTTGTGCTGACAGCATGAACTCTGACTCTTTCAGGAGGCCAAGCACTTAAATGAGATCTATGAGTAGCATGTTACAAGTTGAATAATGGTAACACAGACCCGCTATGACAGTGGATCTGGGGCAGAGAGAACGGCTCTCAGAGGCAGCAAAAATGCCTCCACAATGTTAGACTGGGTGGAGCAGGCAGGAAGGACCATGGAGTTGGTCTTAACTGTGGCTGCTTAGCATTAAAAAAAAGTGAACCTGGTAAAAATATAATTACAGATAAGCAATAAAAACCGGTTCATATAAAAAGACTTATAAATTGTCACCGTGTCAGATAAATGTGTGTAGGCTTGGGCGAGAGAGTTAAAAGAGTATAGACAGTTATTATATAAAAGAGTAAGATGGTCATAGGTTAAAGGGGTAATGATAATAGAATAAATATGAAACTTGTAGAAAGTAATAAGAGTAAGAAAAATAAACTATGTAAAGATGGAATATACACAGAGAGTTTGAATTATGTATATTATTTGTTTTCTTTGAGTTTTTCAACTGTGAATGAGCTAAGTACAGAGAAACATACACTATACAGGCTGCTAAGCTAAACCAACATATATATTTTAAAGGTATTTTGATTTCATAATTTGGGACTAAGAATGTGTTGCTTTGGAAAAGGGGTTCTGCTTTTGTTTCTACAGGGTGAGAACCTGTGGATTCCTTTCAGGATAATGTGGTTTAATGGACCAAAACCCCCTGAAAAGTCTCCATAAACCCCAAGATTATTTCACCCAACAAAAAACAAGAAGCAGTTTGGAAAGAACTATGCCCAAATTCCCAAATATTATTTATACATGTTTGCTTACATTTAAAGGGCAATATAATATAGAGATTTACATCGGTATGGATCTTGGTCTATTGATACAAATTTAAGGTCAGTTTGGCTATATGTATATTTCTGCTCTTGATGAAAGTATTGTGTTTGTGCAGATCATTTAAAACTGTAGTGTATAATTAAGAAATATAGGTTAATAGAGAGTCATCTCTAATAGTCAAGCTTTTAGTCATGTTATTAGGTTTTCTAGATACATAGTGATATATTTCAGTTAGATAGATAACCTTCAAACCTTTTAAATATCTATAGAATATGGCATTTAAAATGTTTTAGAACTTAGGACTTTTCATGACAATGAGATATATCTGTTCCTGACAGCACCGATCTACTTCAAGAGAATGATGGGCATCGAAGATGCTCCTTATGGAGTTAGTTAGCCATTTGGGCAAGAAACTGCTCTTTCCTGAACTGCTTGATATTATGCTGTATGAACTGTACATGCAGAACCCACAGAGAAATGACTGCTGAAATTGTTTAAAGGTGAGATCATCCTTCAGGGGTCCTGCTTCAGGATAGAGTCTGCTAGACATTTTGCAGAACACAGAAGAAAGCAAATGAAGGGCTTTGCCATTACAAGGCAGAACAGATTTTCAAATTTCCTATTTCAAAGAAAAGTCTATGAGATACTATAGGCCTGTAGGCTGAAGATTGGATGCCTCAGTGTGACAGAAGAACTTTGAGTGACTGTCCAGGCAGCAAGATGTCTTTGTCAGTTCTAGAGTTTTAGAAGTTGCTTACAATGCACTTTCTGTTTATTAGGTAATATATTATTTTTCTGGAATCTTTGATGAAGTTGAGAATAGGTAGTTATAATTGTAGTTTTCCTTAGTTATGATAAAAGATAAAGTATATATAAATATTGTAACTGTAATTCTTGCTTGATACCTATTTTGATATATGCAATTTTACGATGTTAAAGTTAAAACCTTCTTTTTTTAGTTAAACAGAAAAGGGGAAATGGTCTGGGAAGTCTTTTTGTATATGTATTGATTGTATTAGTTAATGAATAAAGGTGTGTTCAGCCAATGGCTTAACAGAGTAAAGCCAGGCAGGAAATCTGAACAAAGATATAGAGAGAGTAGACAGAGTCAGCGAGACTCTGTAGATGCCCAGAAACCTTTCCAGTAAACTACAAGTCTTGTGGCAAAATATAAAATAATGGAAATGGGTGAATTTAAGATATAAGAACTAGCTAGAAATATGTTTAAGCTACTGGCCAAATAGTATTATAAATAATGTATTTGTGATTATTTTGAGTCTGTGCAGCTGGGAAACAATTGAACAGACTCTGACTACAGAGAGATAGACAGAAACTTATTGCATATACATGCACACACACACACTGTTGATGCCTAGTGTGTCGGGGGTCCCTGGGTAAGGGTTGCAAACAAACCAGGACACAGGGGACGCAGAGTAAAACCAGCCTTGCACTGCACTGCATGCTGCGCATTTATTAAGCAATCCTTTTAAACACTTTGGAAACAATTGCTTCAGTCAACAGTTTTATCAAAAAGAGGAACTATAGATAATGAGCTAACCAAGAATTTATTTAGATTATGTACACAAAGCAGCTTAACATAGCAAGGGTGGTCTGGGGTCTTGCAAGACAACCTAGCCTATTTTAAACAAGGGTCTACAGAGACATTATCTCACTGTCCCAATCTATTCTAAGACTTCTTTCAGTAAGCAGAACAGCTGCTTCAAGCTGAGACTGCAGCCTCAGGGCAGCCACTTCCGCAAACCACAGGGTATGTGACACTTGCAACTTAGAAGCAAAGACCAGAGGACTTGTCACTCTGAAAGGTTCCAGAGCACTCCATGAAACTTCTCTTAGATTCCAAGGCAGTACTCAACACCTCCCCTGGCGCGGGTGGCACGATCCTTGCATTTTATATCACAGTCTCCAAATCTCCACAACACACGCGCACACACATTTGTTGTTAACTAACTAGCTAACTAACTAACTATACATACATACATACATATACATATACACATACACATACATATACATATACTTATACATATACATTCATACACACATATATATACATATATATAGTCTGTCCCTGAAATTAGAACCAGTGAAAGAAACAAACCCTGGCCCTGAAACATTAGCTAGTGAAAGAAACACTTTAGCCCTGAAACCAGAAACAGAACCTCATACCATAGCCAAAGAAACACACTTGGACCCTGGAACCAGAGCCAGTGAAAGAAATATGGCCTGGATTTGAATCTAGATTCAAAATGCTAAATTGGGCCAATGAAGGAAAAGTACTTTGGCCCTGAAAACCAAAGTCAGCTCTGCCCCTGAACAACTAAACCAACAAATAATGAGCAGAAAACCAACCAGTGTCTAAGCACAAAATCTAGTGAATCGAAGCTTGTCCAAATTCAAGGAGATCAAAAGGTGATCAATTCCTTCCCTGAAAATCTCCCTGGAAATCTCCACTCCGAAGAAGCCCTCTGCTTGTTCAGTTGACAGCTGTCCTTTTACACCCTAGTAGAGGCAGTCACTTGCCTGAATTTTGATTTCACAATGAATCTCTTAAAAGAGTTTTGGATGATGATTTTCTTTTGCCAGCATGGAGCAAAATCTCTTCTGGTAATCTCCCTTAGGGGAGCAGAACAGAGGAAGCAGCTGACACTTTTGCTGGGAAAATCCCTTGGGAGAAAAGAACAAGTAACAACATTCACCAGAGCAGATGGATATATTTCTGCAGGGGTTTCCCCAAGGTGAGTGAAGCAGTAGTAACATCTTGGGCAAGAGCTAAGAAGAAAGGGATACTTCTTCTGGGAAACTCCCTTAGTGGGGCAGAAGAGAGCTCAGCTCTAATGGCTCTCTCTTGGAGAGGAGTAGCATTGCCTCATCCTGCGGAGTTATCATTTCCCACTAGACACTAGCTTCAGGTAAAGCCTGACTCTGACTAATCAGAATACCTTTCTCCTCATAGCTGTCTCTCCTGTGGCTATAGGTATAGCCTGACTTCCCTACAGGTCAGAATATCTTTCCCCCCAGAGCTGCAGGTATCCAGGATACCTATCCTTCCAGAGCTATAACACTTCTAAGTATAGCATGACTTCCTGACAAGTCAAGATACCTTTCCCTCCGGAGAAGTAACAGTTGCATAACAGACTTTTCAAATCTTTTGATAAAAAGAAAGTGCTAATAGAATTAGATAAACACGATGAGTTAGGAGATGAGGAAATGGCTCAGAGGATGAAGGTATTTTTAATGTACTGGCTAGTTTTTTGCCAACTTGACACAAGCTGGAGTCATCAGAAAGGAGGGAGCCTCAACTGAGACAATGTCTACATCAGCTCAGCCTGTAGAAAAGCCTGAGGTCATTTTCTTAATGATTGTTGGGGCAGGGTCCAGTCCATTTTGGATCATGCCTCCCCTGGGCTGGTGACCCTAGGTTCTATAGCAAAGCCATTTGACTAAGACATGGAGAATATGCAAATAAGCAGGCAGAACTGATAATGAAACTGTGAGCAAAATAAACACCTTCCTTCCCAAACTTGCTTTGGTCATAGTGTTTCATCACAACAGTATTAGCACAACTAAAACACTTATCAAGCCTCATGACTTAAAGGTCATCAAGGTCCACTTAGTGGAACAAGACAACAGACTTCCACAAGTTGTCCTCTGACTTCTACAAGCATGTATATTTGTCTATGAATATGTATGTGAACGCATAACTAAAAAGAAATGTAAAGTATTTTAATTAAATAAAAGTGTGAAAATTCCTAGGAAATGTGTAATCATGATCTTATCTTAAATTACTATTTATTCTTGTGTTATATAACACAATCAATTTCTACCTCCCTTTCATGCTTAGACCCAGTTTTTTTATTTCAGTTTGTTTCTTCTCTGTTGCTTCTTCTTTCTTCTGGGTAATGTCTTCACACATTGTGTTCTTTCAATGGTTTAAAAACGGCTATAAGAATACATTATTTATTTAAGTGTTAGAGGATAAAGCTCATTTTCAATTTGTCAAATTCACTTAAAATCATACTTTTTAGTCTCAGAGTCATTAACAAGCTTGTCTAATTTGATAACATCTTCAAAACTGATGAAGATTCTCAATTGCTTTGTTCAGGTTATTAATAAGTATAGAACTCTAAGATGATATTAGTCCACATAAATTATTTTTCTGAAATTTGTCCCTCTTTGGACAAATCCCTGACAACTCCTCTACTCCTTGCTCAGTTGTTTACAGGGAAGTAAGTTTGCTTAGATAAATTTTTATAAAAATACGAGATTCTGACAAATTTTAAATTGTCTATTTACATTTTAGATCTAGTTGAAAATAAAGCTTTCTTACCTGAAACCGAAAGATTTCATCAATATATTCTATGCATCATTATTAATTATATTTGGAAATTATTGTTAATATGTTAACTAAATGATCTTATGAGTCCTATATGACTCTGCTTGCTAGACATTTCTACTGTTCTCATAAGTGAAAACTTTTTATTTTTTTCTTTTGGTGTTTCAAAAGAGGATTTCTGTGTATACCAAACTGAACTTCAACTCAGAGATCTACCTTCCCCTGCCTCCCAAATACTCGGATTAAAGGCATATACCACCACCCACCCAGTGAGAAGTGTAATTTTAAACTGAACCTGAAATTGAGAATATCTTAATTGTGATCATAAATGACTCCACGAGTTGACTGTAATCAAACAAAACAAAAACCATGCTTCTTCAGTCTTAATAAAAGGGATTATTTTAGAAAAAAATTCTTCCTATCTAATTTTTAAATTGATTCCTGTAAACTTAAGCAATGACTATCTTTGCTATGTAAGATGTAGTTTTCTGATGAATGAAGAATGAAGCCATGAATAAACAAGCATCATAAGATAATACAGTGTGTAGGTCAAAAGAGAAGCCCATGGAGACAGACTGGATATTAACTTGATGAAGTGAATCAGTGAAATTATGAAGAATGTTGCTGCTTAGCCTGGAATGCAGTCTTTTGGAATGTTTTCCATTAAATCTCCAGGAAACTAAGGGATATTTTGTGATCCACGTTATAGCATGGGTATCAACACAACTCAAACATATTTGATTAGGTTAGCTATCATGTTTTGGAGGATGAAGTTGTGGTGGTATTTTTTGAAAAATATTCCATATTCAGTTAAAAGATACGCATAAAATGAATAAAAATTTCCATACAGAAAAACCATATTGTTTTTCTTTTTTAAAGAGAGCTGTCTGCAAGTGTTTTAATCTATTTTTATTTTTAAATGTAGCATTAGATCTCTAAATGGATATACAATAATGCAATTTAACCATGAAGGAAATTGGAAATTAAGGTAATGAGATAGACTTTACTAATCATATTCTCCATTCAATTAACTATATTATTCAATTGACTGGAGTCAGAAGGAGCTATATGCAGGGTAGAGAGAAGGCACAAATCACAGTCTGTATCTCTCTTTTGTAAATGAGGGACAATATTAGGGATGATATCTACAAGTACTCATTTAGTCCTATGGAAATGGTCACTATCAGGGGTAGAAAAATTATAAATTCTAATGAATTTTGTTTCAACCCAAAGTAAGATTACCCCAAGAAGCTTACCACTATATTGAAAGTAGTGAAATTAAACTCAGTAGAGACCTGAGAAAAACCCAAATAATGCTATTCTTCCATAAAACCAAGATTAATAGTAATAAAATCACATCTTGCATTAATGGTATTATATATATATATATATATATATTTGCTATGTCTCACTATTTTTCATTTTTGTCTATGAACGTGTGATCAACACAAAGATTACAACAACCCCAGTTTGAGGGGCACATAATTTCCACATAACATATAATAGTTTACATAACAGTCATTTTTTCTGATATTATGTTAGAAAATAATATAGAACATGTGGTATCATTTTATTTTACAATTTTTGTATGAGTTGTGAAAATGTGCTTATTGTATTAAAGAACATTAGAATTTCCATAGGATAGTTCCAGTCTTGAAATTTATAGGACTTCTCAAACCCAATATTGCAGAAAGCATCTTAAAAGACTTAATAGGGAATTCACATCTTAGTTATGGACTGTATCTTGGTTTATTTTAAACACAAGACTTTTATATTTGCCCTGGGTATAACATGAAACATGAAATAATTTATCAGTTTGTTTGCAGATTTTAGTAACTATCTAGTATACTTCAAACATACTGTTACCCAATCAATACGTTTTTAATCTGTCACTTGGGAAAAATGTTAATTAATTTTTATCTGCTTGAGTATTTAGACTCTCATAAGTCTCCATGAGTTAATGATTCATGTAACTCACAGAGATTAGCATTGAAATAAATGAAATATTTTGAGCTATATTTTCAATTGCTGTAGTATAAAAATAATAGTATCTAGAATGGTATTAAATTGAATCTGCTGCTAAAGCATACGTATTAAATTTGAACTTTTAAGAATTTATAATATTGCTACTTATCCATTCTTTGGTTGAGAGGCATTTGGGTTGTTTCCAGGTTCTGGCTATGACAAACAATGCTTCTATGAACATAATTGAGCAAATGTCCTGGTGGTGTGATTGAGCATCCTTTGGATATATACCAAAAAGTGGTATTTCTGGGTCTTGAGAAACATTGTTTCCTAATATTCTGAGAAACCATCATACAGGTATCTAAAGGGGCTGTACCAGCTTACACTCCTACCAGCAATTCAGGAGTGTCCCCTTTAACCTACAGTCTCTTGAGCATAAGATGTCATCAGTGTTTTTGATCTTGGCCATTCTTACAGGTATAAAATGGAATCTCAGAGCTATTTTGATTTGTATCTCTCTGATGACTAAGGATGTTTAACATTTATTGAAGTGTCTTTCAGTCATTTTAGATATTTCTCTGTTGAGAGTTTTCTGAAGAATGGATAAGGACAATGTGATACATTTACACAATGGAGTTTTACACAGCAGAGAAAAATAATGCTATCTTGAATTTTGCAGACAAAGGGATGGAGCTAGAAAACATCATATTGAGTGAGGTAATCCAGACACAGAAAGACAATTATCATATGTACTCAGTAATAAGTGTTTTTTAAACATAAAGCAAAGAAAGCAAGCCTACAGATCACAATCCCAGAGAACCTAAACAACAGAGAGGCACATGTGGATCTAATCTATGTGGGAAGTAGTAAAAGACAAAATCTCCTGAGTAAATTGGGAGTATGGGGACCATGAGAGAGGGATGAAAGGGAGGGGAGAGTAAGGGAAGGGAGCAGAGAAAAATGTGGAGCTCAATAAAATCAATAAAAAAGAATTTATAATATTTCTACTTAACTTCAAATGTCCATTCTACAAAGCAATAAAAATGTTTCTTTGTTTACACTAAATATAATGCTTCCCTAAGTTCTTCTTTCAGTTTTAGAAAATTAAAATGTTCATAACAAAATTTGGACCAGTGATGCTAAAATTATTCTACATATATGGATGCTAGATAAACTTCACAATTTCTGTTTCTTCATGTAAATATATGCCTTCATGTAAATATATGCCTTAGCCCTGCAGGAAAATAGAGACAATTTTGGCACATAGACACAATTAATTATCAGCAGTACAAAGTCTGGTGGAACATAAATGTAGAAAAAGAGTTGAGTTGATTTCAGAGAAATAGAAGAGTGTCTGGTCTTATTTAATGTAAAGTCTGGAAAAGAGACTGCACAAAAAGGCACTTTTGAAAGCTGGAACATAAGTAAAAAATAGATTTTTTTCTAGTAGTTTAGCAAAGAAATGCTGAAATACTAATTTTGTTGGATTTTGCAAGAGAAAATATTCATTTTCTGTAGAAATGCATTTTCTGCTATAATCATAGATCAGAACCTAGCCCAATTGTCATCAGAGATGATTTCTCCAGCAACTGATAGGAGCAGATGCAGAGATTCACAACCAACCATTAGGTAGATCTCAAGGAATCACACATACGATGGGGAGGAAGGATTGTAGGAACCCTAGATCTTAAAGACATCCGGGAAACAGATCCCACAGAATCAACAAAGCAGGGCTGATAGGTTGAAGCAACAATCATGGAGCCTAAAGGAGTCTGAGCTAGGTTCATGTGGACTCATGACCAAAGGAATGGGAATGTCTCTGTCTCTTTCACCTGCTCCTAGAACCCCTTTCCTCTTATTGAGCTGTTTCATCCAGTTTGATATGAGGGTTGGGCCTAGTTTAGTGAATCTTGCTATGATGTGTTGGGTTGCTATTCCTAGGAGGTCCACTCTTTTCTAAAGGGAAATGGAGAAACAATGGATCTGGCTTGTTTGTCCTGGCCACCCATAATCAAAATAATCGCACAGAAATTGTATTAATTAAATCAGTGCTTGGCCCATTAGCTATAGTTTCTTAATGTCTAACTCTTAAATAGTATTTTAACCCATTTCTATTAATCTGTGTATCGCCACGTAGCTGTGCCTTACTGGGTAAAATTCCCAGCGTCTGTCGTCTGTCTCCGGAGGCTCCATGGCCTCCCTCTCTCTGCCTTCCTTCTCCAATAATTCAGTTTCTTCTTCCCTGCCTACTTAATTCTGCCCTATCAACAGGCCAAGGCAGTTTCTTAATTCATTAATGTTAATCACAGCACACAGAGGGGACTCCCACATCAGTAGTTATAAAGATGGTGGTGGGGGGAATTAAGAGGAGTGGAGGAAAGGGAGGCTGAAGTTGGGATATATTGTATGAGAAATAAATAAATGAAACAGGAAAGTAAGAAGAAATGTAGGTTCTTGGAAATAAATGAGCATAGGACAATAAAATCTAATTTGATTTGTTAAATTTGATTTTTAAAATGAGAGTACTAATTTAAATAGAACAATTTGACAATATATTAAATATCTTTTGGTATTTCCACTGACTTCTATTACAAAATTTCTATAAGCTCATATGATACAATGTTTAAAATTGAAAAATACCACAGAAAATAATATTACCTTAACTTTGAAAACTGTATTCGAGTGTCATCTAAAAAGAAGAGGAAGGGATAGATTGGAAACTGAGTGTGTAGGACTTTAAGGACAGCATGAACAATATCCTGACTTTTAGGACAGCCTAGGTTACAAAGAAGGTCCCTATATGAAAAGGGACAAAGGATAAGAGAAACAAATAGATGCACAAGAAGAAAGAAAGGAAATAAAAGGAGAAGGAAAAGGGAAGGGGAGGAAGAGAGAGGGAATGGGAGGAGAAAAAGTGAGAAACATGACTTGAGGTAATAAATGAAAAGATCTATTTCTACATGAGTTGCTATCTTTTCACATTATACTATACTCATTTCACATAGGTAAATATGAAGATTTTTCCCAGAAAGCAGTGTCTGTGAAAGCCACAGTTTATTCTTAAAATTTTAGGATTGCAAGCAAAGAATTTTAATTGTTTTAAATTATTGCAAGAAATTAATAATGTTTCACATAAAACACCATAGAAAATTGCTGTCAATTTATTAATACAGAGAAATAGAAGAAACTTAGGTTTTGTTCTACTTGATTCCTACTATGGGTATTTGGCATCTATCTTAGCCAATAAAAAACACTGAAAAAAATTTGATGATTTCAGAACACACCTTCCTCTCTATATCAGTGTTTGGAAGAGTTTTGAGCTCATGAATGCTTGCTTAACAAAAGTATACACATTGTATCGACTCAGGATCTCTATAATAAAGAATTTTTTGAACAGTTGCTAGTTATCTGTGATCTCACCCTTTTTTAGGAATGCTATTTTAAATAAAAAGTAATAGGATCTGTGTAACTTTTTCTTGCCTTTGACATTGTCACACAAATATAAACACAGGAGCACAAAAAAGATTTAAAGATTGTAATTATATTTATTGCTTCCCTTTCTTTTATCCAAATCTTCTTATATATCGCACCCAATTCTCCTTCAATGGCTTTTTTTATTAATTGATACTGTATGTATATATTTATATATTTCTCAATATAACCTCCTCAATTCATATGTTACCAGTATTATGTTTTCAGGACTGACATTTTGACACTGGAATACAAGTTTTGAAACTCTGTGACAGAATACATTGAGGATATTCTAGATATTTAGGTAGTACAATGGTAGAAAAATCTTTGTAAATTCATAATGAAATGGTTTGAGTTATTACTAGTAATGACCTATTTAGAAAGTTGTAATTTAAGTTAGTGATATTAATCAGGTGGCTGCAAGCTTGAAGAACAAATAGTAATTAATTAAATGTGCAACTTTTATTCCCCACACTTTGTTGAAAATCCTTGTTAGTTTTGAAGTTAAAAAAATGAAAACACTGAATATAACATATTTAATGATTTTTCTTTGAATTTAAAATCTCTTTTAAATATTAAGGATAAAATTTTTGGCCATTTATTAAAGCACTCTATAGTGCTTTCAAGGACCCCTGTTTATAAAATACCATTTGAAACACAATATTACCAAGTGGTATGTCCTTTTTATACTTTGGGAAATGTGAAGGGTTCAGACCATAACTTTTTTTTAACCAAAATCCACTGGGTAATTATTGAGTGGCCAAATATTTATATTCCTTATTTGTCAACTAACATGGTTCTATGAATTTTCTCGGGGCACATTTTATGTACACCAGTAATTCTTTAATGAGATGGGCTGAATACCTTTCCTAAAATATTTTGATTTAGGAGATCCTCTGTACTATAAAATAACCTGCATCACATTCAATATCTAATGTATACTAATTTATTTTACTTAATTTGAATAAATGTTATACATACTAATTTTTTGAACTCAAATTTTCAGCACACCAATAATATTATAGTGCGGCTTAGCAAATATCATTTGTTATCCAAAACACAGAATCTGTATTTTTCACTATAGCTTCTTCTATTTCACTGATAGTGAAAACAAACAATTGATGCTAAATAAGTTAGCAAATGCCAAAACTTTTTTTTCTTAAAGCAGTAAAATTCTGGATATTCACTATCGAAGTATAACTTCTTGAGGAGTTACTGTTATTAGCCAATGTCAGATACATTAACATTGCCTTCTTCATACGTGATGATTTATCTCTCACTAAATGACACATTATTATGAAGTATTTGACATTGGTACTATAGTGCCATTCTATTAAGCATGATATTTTTAGTCTTTTCAAAATCTAATTTCTATCACTTACAGCTCTGACTCGAGGCCATGGCTAATTATGGTAGTGCAAGTAGGATAAAACCATCTGAAAGGTTATATGGTTGAGCTTTTATGGAAACCTTTGGCTTCGATCTGAAAATCTATTTAGCTAAAACTAATGAGACCACAGAAGGAAAAACTAGCTTAAAAAATAGTACCACTAAAGAAACTTTTCTTGTGCAAAGAAAAAAAACATAAAACTTGCATGAAAGAGATTCATGACAAGATTTAAGATGACAAATGTTTTTGAATAACATTCTAAATGGCTGAAAACTGTATTATAAACCATCTGGCATATTTAAGGCCTAACTGAAATACATATGAATTATTGCCATTTAATGAACTATTTAATGGACCCATGAAAAAAATTATTTGGCAAAACAATAAGTTGTCAGGGAAAAAAATCAATCTTCCTGAATACCAAACCTTAAGACTATTTCCTCACCAAATGCAAAAAATACACAAGATCAAGTGACGTATTCTCTGAATTTCAGAAAGTAAAAGTCATATTTATAATGAATAAACAAAGGATTTCCATGCTGCTGTCATTGATAACATTTAGCAGTGTGACAGAGTGGCATGTGAATCCATAGTCATCAGTCACCAAGATGAATAAGCCCTCCTTGGAGAAAGTTTCACTGGCATAAGCACTGGAAAACAGAGCTAAGGTAATTTTGAAAAATTGATTTTGAAAAGAATAAATTCAGCTAGTGAAATTGGACTAAAATAAAACTTTTATGCCATGACAAAGTATTTGATGAATATTACCCTGCAGTGTTGACACTGGGATATATTGTAGTTCATATTTGATCAAAAAAAGGAACTTATTGTCCAAAATTTTTAATTTTTATTTTTGTCATGATTATTAGTACCATGGAGAAGATATTGTAATTTTGTTGCTCAAAAATGACTTAAATACTGTTGTCCAGTTAACTCAACAACGCAGGGCTCTGAAAAGAAAACCTAATAATCCAGAGCTTGCTCAGTCTGGAAGGATTCAGACTATCGATTTCACAAACACCAGAGTTTCAGAATCTGATTTTTTTTCCCCTTAGAAGTACCTCTTCTTTGTGTCAGTAAACATAATTGGAAAAGAAGATGCAGATGTCCTGGAAAGGATACACACACACACACACACACACACACACACACACACACACACACAGAAAAATATCCAGTGAAAATGATTCATGATCACATGGATGATGAATTGTACAAATCCTCATACAATGATGCCCTACCTTCTTCCCTAGTACTTCCTGTGAAGAGGAAGAATCAAACGAAGTAAAAACAAAGGAAAGTTTAATCAAAATCTCTTTAATGTCTGAGATCTCTAAGTAAATATTAGCTAAATTACAAATGTGAACATCCGGATGAACTTTGTTCTAGCCTCCTTTCAATTTAGAGGTAGGAATTATATAGTAAATTCAAGAGGAAAACCTTATATCAAGTCATAACACAAACCAAACACAGACAAGCAATTCATAAAATTTTGAATAAACATTGTGGGCATGATATGGACATCTGCCTGGTCTGCTTAGACACTTACACTGGATAAAAGATCTCAGCAGTCAGGACATGTAGTTTAGATTTGGCCAAGGGTCACTACTGTGACTCTTTGTGTCCCTTGATCTCGATTCAGCATGGCATTTGACCTTGTGACGAGACTGTATTTTGACAGCTACACAGTTTCTAGGATTATTTTCTTATTTAGACAAAAGCTAACATTGATACTATTTTTACAAAATATATGCAAAACTTCCCACTTCTTATAATACAATAAACAACATAAAGGTAGTATTATATAGGCTGAAATGGTTATATTCAGGAATATATGTGTATATATATATATTTTTTTTTCAGGCAATAAAACTAGTGAAAAAAGAGTAGTTGAATTTGAAAGGATATGGGAAGGGATGTATGGGATGGCTTGAAAGGAGGAAAGGCAAGAGCAACATATAAATAAATTATAATCTCAAAAACTAAAAAAAGGTAAAAGAAAAAAAGTAACCCAAAATGCAGTACTTCTGTGAGCTCAAAACACACTAAATCAGCTGATCCAATCTTAACCACATTAACATTTAGATTAGTATCTCCTTTCAACCCTGAGCAGGTTTTGGTTTTTATTGTTTGACAGAAGTATAAGATTAGAAATTATTGATACAAGCTATTGTTTTTTTGTTGTTTTTTTGCAGAACTAACATCTTTAAAGATATTCCAACTTCTTTTTAGTATCAATATAACAAATCCCCTCATGAAAGCCTATGGAAAACCTATCCACACCTATGTGCTTAACTCAGTCAACATTGCCTCACCTCTCCCTAACCCACCAAAGAAGGTACATATTTCTTTCCTATTTCTTCTCTTTTGAGTTCCGTAGACCAATGAGTTACCATCACTACTATGATCAGAAATCTAATATTACCAATCTTGATGAAATATTATGTCTTGGTCTAGACAGCCCTTTCTCTGTTCTTATATATAACACATAATATATCACTTATTCTCAGCAAGTACCTAAATGATGTCAATGGCTTATTATATTAAAGGATGAGTTATAATAATATTCATTTCCATCTTCCTGTGATGTATGATTTCTTTGGTTGATCTTATTAAAAAAAACAAAGTTAATAAGAACTAACATGGTCACTGCCTACTTTATAAACAAAGTGAAAACAGCTGAACACAGTTATGGCAAAATGATTTGGAAAAATATTCTGGAATCAGTACTGAAGTCTTCTTGGAAATGTTTGTCATTGATACCAGTCCCGAATGATTAAAGTCCTTTAGGCTAAGTAGAAGGTTAAAATAATTCTGGCAGACCAGACAGCACAAATAAACTATTGAGCTATAAACACTATAGTCTGGGGTTGTGGGAATACAACTTAAGATACTAGATTATTTTTACAGCATCAGCTCTGACAATAGGAATGTTGCATTATTTTCTTTCTTTCCCTTCCTCTCTCCTCATCCCTTCAAATGATGTATAAAAATTCCTTCTAGAGATGAAAACAGTTCACATTTTCCAATTATCATAGGCACTTGTCAAAATAGTAGTTAGCTCCATTATAAATCCTAATCATCCTAAGTTCCCATATCCCTGCTTCTTACATTTCTTAGCATGATTCTGACATTGAAATAAAAAGTTCCTTTGTTGGACTTCTAATCCTGTTTTCAGTCGCTCACTAAGCCTTGTGGTGCCTCATGCCTGAAGTCTCAAATCAACTGAAGTGTATGACGAGAAAATCCGCTAATCCTTTTCTGGTTTCCCTGAATTTCTGTATGTGAAAATGTCATTTTCATTTGTTAAGCACTCATAAAAATGGTAATGTTTCTTCGGTGTTGAATACACATCATCAGAAGTTTAGAAATTTCACATATCATTTTCTGAAAGAAAATACTTCTATTAATTGAAAGAATGAACTTAAGAGTTTTCAGGGAGAAAATATTTCTTTTATTTTACTAATAATAATTATATGTGATCAGTTAAAGATCATTTGAGCTGGAGTTAGAGGAAGATGAAGCACTATGACTGACTCACTGATGCTGGGTATCTGATTTTTAAAAAGGGAGAATATAAGCAAGGAAGTCAGGACCATGAGGGGAAGGGTTGGTTTACTCACTGAGACAGTGTGCCTGAGCTAATGGGAGCTCACCAACTCCAGTTGGACTGGTACTGAACGAACATGGGATCAAACTGGACCCTGTGAATGTGGCTCACAATTGGGGCAGACTGAGAAGCCAATAATAATGGCCCTGGGATTTGTCTCTACTTCATATACTGACTTTTGGGGATCCTGTTCTCTTCGGATGCACACCTTCTTAAGCGCTGATATAGAGGGGATGGCCTTGGACTTCCCAAGGGTAGGGTACCCTGCCCTCTTCTAGGACTGGAGGGGGTGGGGGGTGGGAGGTGGGGGAGCGGGAGGGAAGTGGGAGGAAGGGAGGAAGTGGGAGTTTTGAGTGATATTATTTATAAAGTAATAAAAAAGAGGGAAAAGATTCTAAATAATGTCAATGTATACTTTATTACTGAAAAAATAAAATATCTTGTTCTACTCATTTCTAGGAGATAACAGAAAAAAAATTAGTTTTTCCAACAATTATATAACAAAGTTAATTGAAACTGAAATGGAGACTCAGAGGGTGATTTCTGTTTTGATTATTTCTCTTAAAATGCATAACATTGCCATAAATTTAATTTTTGATTTAATTTATAGTGAAAAGACAGACAGCTGTTTTAATTTTATTAGAGCAAACAATGTGTATTATAAATGCAATCATGATTATAACAAACTCATGTAAACCACTTATTTTGTTTTATAAATTTCAATTGTTTCACTTTTTCTAGTATATGAAATGTGTAATAGAGTGATACTGTTGGAAACTGTTTATTAAAACTGTGAAATGCCTTCTTACTGGCTACTAAATACTCCTTGCATGTGACTTAAGTACCGAATTACCAATCTGTAAACTTTCTAAAGCACTTTTAGAAGGGAACTTTTCAGTGATTTGTCCTTTCTTTTGAGTCTGTCACTTGCATTTTATTTCAGGTTTTGTTTAGGTAACACAACTTAGAATAGTGTTTCATTTATGTAAAATATATGTAAAGTCTCAATGTGGTGTCTACTATATGTTTTCAATACAATCCATACAATGTGGACGGTTTTGGGGTTAATTTTAGGAACAGCAATGTGTGTACTGCTTGCTTACATACAACACTGGTTTCTTCCTCATTCTTGTGAACATCTATTTTAATAGACTACAGATTCACACATGACTCTCACTTAGTGATTTCAATTTAACATTATTTCATGCTCTAGGAAAGAATTTTATTAAAATTGTATTATTCACAGTTAAAATAATGATAAATATAATATGTAAAAGTGTAATAAAATAATAATAGTAGACAAGGCCATTGAGAGTAAAAGAATGTATTTAAAATTTTAATACCACTTTCACTTTTTATTGTTGTTTGCTTGCTTTTTTATTGCCATGTTGCCTTTTTTTGAAGTGCTACTGTAATGATTGGTTACAGGAAAAAATAATTTTCTTTAATAAGTGTTGTGTACCACGAGAGTGTTCAGTCGGTAAAATCATTTTTGATATATGCATGTTAATACTAATTTGTTTCCCAGAACTCAGAAAGGAAAAAGAGAACTAGTTATCCAAAGTTGTTCTCTAGTTTGGCCTATATTCCTTGGCACATGCTTGCTGACACCCATGCATACGTGTACACACACACACACACACAAACACACACACACACACACACACACACAGAGAGAGAGAGAGAGAGAGAGAATCAATAAATCAGCAAAAATGAAGGCTAACCTCATGATTCCTTAATGATCTTTCAAGTCACAATATCTACATTCATTATAAAAGAATCTATTTCTGTTCATGATCATTCTTTTCATTTAATGAAGAAACCCTTACACAATTATGTCTTTGTTAAAATTTTGACCAATTCATGTGTTAAGTGTGAAGAAACACTAGTCTTGCAGGTAGAATATGGATTAGAAGTCCCCTCCCTGCATCTTTGAAAAAAATAAGTATCAAAGTAAAAAGATATATTCTTTTCCCACAATATAAAAAGCTGAAGAAAGAAAAAGGAAAAGAGATCTTAGCAAGCTTTCTTCCTACTAAGAAGCAGCCAGAAATGGCCACCAGTTGCTTCCCAACTACAGTGCAGACAGGGACAGCCTTTGCATTCAGGAAAACTTTCCTTTTATGGACAGGGGCACGGAAAAGATAAACAAAGGACTGAATTGAGAGAACCTTGATCTGTTCAAACTGTTGCAGAAGTATGGCCTGAGAGCCAAAAATCAACCTCCTTCGTTAGCATCTTGCAATGAATATCCCAAGAAGATACCTTACTACCTGGCAGAATGGCAACACAGTACATTATGGGATAATGGAACCTTGATGTCTGTCGATTCTGTGTTTGATGTGGCTGGAGAGAGATCGCTGGATCACACACTTATAAAGTTAGGCACAAGTTAACAGGCCTTCCATAGACTCTCAAAATATCGGGTGACAAAAATTTTTTTCATTTATTTATTTATTTATTTATAAAAATTTCCACTTCCTCCTCTCCTCTCAATACCCTCCCACTCCCCCCAGTCCCTGTCCTCCTCCCTCTCCAGTCCTAGGAGCAGTCAGGGTTTCCTGCCCTGTGGGAAGTTCAAGTTCCTCCCCCCTCTCTCCAGGGGTAGGAAGGTGAGCGTCCAAACAGACTAGGATCCCAAAAAGCCAGTACAAGCAGAAGAAACAAGTCCCAGTGCCATTAACAATGGCTTCTCAGTCAGCCCCCATGTCAGTCACATTCAGAGAATCCGGTTTGATCACATGCTCGTTCAGTCCCAGTCCAGCTGGCCTTGGTGAGCTCTCATAGATCAGTCCCCTTGTATCAGTGGGTGAACGCCCCCCTCGCGGTCCTGACTTCCTTGTTCATGTTCTCCCTCCTTCTGCTCCTCATTTGGACATAGGGAGCTAAATCCAGTGCTCCAATGTGGGTCTCTGTCTCTATCTCCATCCATCGCCAGATGAAAGTTCTATGGTGATATGCAAAATATTCAGGCACCCTCTCTTCTGCTGCCCAGGGGACAATCTGGGGACCTCTCCTTGGTCCTCTAGAATCAAGTCTCTTGCAAACCCTAAAATGGCTCCCTTAGTCGAGATATATACTTCCCTGCTCCCATATCCACGCTTCCTCCCTCCCCCCATCTCATTCCCCCAAGCTATCCCAAATCCTCCCCTTCTCCCTTCTCTCTAACCATCTCCCCTTACATCCACCCCCCACCCCCCGTGCACCCAAGTTTGCCTGGCAATCTTGTTTACTTCCAATATCCAGAAGGATAACTATATGATTTTCTTCAGGTTCGTCTTCTTATTTAGCTTCTCTAGGATCACGAATTATAGGCTCAAAGACCTTTAACTATGGCTAGAATCCACTTATAAGTGAGTACATACCATATTCCTCTTTTTGGATCTGGGTTACCTCAATCAGTAAAGTGTTTTCGATTTCCATCCATTTGCATGCAAAATTCAAGATGTCATTGTTTTTTACCACTGAGTAAAACTCTAATATGTATATGTTCCACACCTTCTTTAACCACTCTTCTATTGAGGGGCACCTAGGTTGTTTCCATATTCTGGCTATTACAAATAATGCTGCTATGAACATAGTTGAACAAATGCTTTTGTAGTATGATAGGGCATCTCTTGGGTATATTCCCAAGAGTGGAATTGCTGGGTCCTGAGGGAGGTTGACTCCCAGTTTCCTAAGAAACCGCCACACTGATTTCCACAGTGGCTGCACAAGTTTGCATTCCCACCAACAATGGAAGAGTATTCCCCTCACTCCACATCCTCTCCAGCATAGGCTATCATTGGTGTTTCTGAGTTTAGCTATTCTGACAGGTGTAAGATGGTATCTCATAGTCGTTTTGACTTGCATTTCCCTGATTGCTAAGGAGGTTGAGCATGACCTTAAGCAAAAAAGCAAAAACAAAAACAAAAACAAAAAAAAAAAAAAAACAAAATTAAGTGAGGTAATTAGGTAAAAGGCAAAAGGCAGAAGGGTATGTAATCAAACTGTTTATGCATAAATGGTGTAACACAGAAATCCTTCTGCGTAAAAAGAACATATGCAATTAACTTGTATGGTTTACTGAGAATATTAATTGACCTTCACCTGAAATGACAGCCACAAAAGACAAAGCAGGGAAGGAGAAAATACATTCGTACCATTTTCTATTTATACTTGCAGATGTCAATTGTTTGTTTGTTGTTTATGGTGTCTTTGTTAGTAGTATTGTCCTTTATTTCCGCTTACTCTCTAATAGCTGTTTTTCTCAAGTCTCCTAACCCCCACACGTGTCCTTTCCTCCATAGTTACTCCCTTTCCTACTACATAATGATGCCCTGAGCTCTAAAAATCTAGGAACTACATTTTTGTTAGTCGGCACACCAGTACAACCTGTTTACCTTTTAGATGATGCAATAAAGAATATACGAATTTTCTACTGAAAGATAAATTCTTGAATACTGTCAAATCGGTGTAACTGTTGGTAATGCAGCTAAGTTTCTCCCTCCTGCAAAAAGAGAGTAGAGAATATGCACGCAGACATGAAGAAATTCACCATGAGACTCACCCAATATAAACTGAGCAGATAGAGTTGGGTAAAAAAGGAGGGAGACTGTATGAAAAAGCTATACAAACATCTTCAAACACAACAAAGAAAAAAATAAGCGAGGACAATACCTCCACAAGCTCACAACTTCTTAATACAAGAAGCCAACGTTAGCAATAAAGCTAGAATAACAGGAAATAATTTGAATCCTACTGTATAAAGGGTCTTTGAAGATAAATGTAGCAAGAAACTAAAGAACTGGACAAAGATATTAGTATAGAGAATAAAGTAGCAACTTAGGGGATAAATTAAAATACATGGGAAGAATATATGAGGGGAAAATATTATCATTACTGGGCTATTCACAATAGTTAGGAAATGGATCTCACTATAAGGATTAAGAAATGTATACATATACGATGATACTCTATTTATTCACAAGGACGAATGAAATCATAACATTTAAATGAGTGAAAGTGGAAATCATTATATTACATAAATAAAATTCATGAAGAAAAAGAGAACCCTAGAGGAGATGTTAAGGCAGAAAAGGGAGGAGATAAAAGCACCGTGACCTGAGAGCAGAAACAGGCTACTGAGGGGAGATGTGAGCTAGCAAGGGTGAAAGAGGAAGATGGCGATGGAAATGGGTGGGAACAGGAAACAATGGAAATTCCGTGTGGAAAGGCCATACTGAAAACACTACTTCATGGCTCATTTCAAAGCTGAGACCCAGAGCATTACTGGTGCTTTCCACTCATGAGCATGGAACACTCTGTTTTGGCTTCTTGCACGAGTAAAGCATCCACACTAAGTCTGTCTTTGTAAAAACTGTTTTCGTTTTAATTGTAGACAGCAGAGTTGCATTTAGTCTATTCACAGAAAATAATATGCTCACCTACTCACTAAATTAAAGCAAATATCCGTGTCTGTATTAACTCCTCCTAAAGAAAAATGAATAAATCAATGAAGTAACTACTTTCAGTGTAAACTGCAAGGGGACATTAGTTAGTAATCCAGGTAAATAACTTTTTTTTTTAAGTCAAACATTAAAAAATCAAGTTAACAGAAAAAATCCATACAAAAAACTTTACACAAAAACTTCTTGGCATATTCGTTTTACACTCTCTTCATTGCTTCAAACATTATTAATGAAACACATGGAAAATAAGTTAAGAACTCTAAAGAAAGTGCTATTCTGTTAGATTATATATCTCAATAGTGGCATTATATAATTAATATTGATTTATTTATGTCATGGTAAACCCAGACTATTTGTAGTAAGGAAACAGGGTTATAACAGGACTGCTTGCTAAAAAAAGACTCCATATTTTCTGAACCAATATCAACTTTTATCAAAGGGAAGTAAAAAGCATTTTATATAACAGTGATTCTCCACCTCAAACTGCAGGTGGCAAATGGATTATATCCATTAGTATTAATCATTAGTTTAGTAGAATAAACCAGGAACCAAAGGAGAAAATGTAAAATAGCACTTCGCACAGCTGGGTAACAACTTAACCTATGGAGGCACATGATATTTATAAATTTCTTGGGCAAGAATTTTCTGATTAGTTTCACTGAATTACTTAGTTTATTTATATAGGCAATAAGATAATTTGAAGCAATAAAATTAGAGTGGAAAAATTAGAGTGGATTGCCATCTCACTGACAGACATGCTATTTGTTCATCTGTAGGTAAGAGATCCAATCATTTGTTGCTTTCTTTTATCAATCTGTCTATCTACCAATACAAAATTACTACCAATTCTCAAGAAGATGTGAGGCTAATTGAAAACTTGTCTATCCTTTCAATTGTTAAATGTTTTTTTTTAGCATTCCTCTGGTGCTTGCTTAGAATATGTGTCTATGTGTATGCTAGGTGTGTGTGCGTGTCTGTGTCTGTGTGTTTTAGATGCACTTTTGTTTCTGAGTTGTTTCTATGACAACAAAAAACACGAATTTAGGAGACAGGAATAATTACGATATAGAAGAACTCCTAAGGAAATCATGAAACAGTTAAGTAGTTTAGCCTTCTCGAGTTTAAATGCATTATTTAACACGAAAATTACCTTTACAAACAAGTAGATGCCTGCAAGAGTCATGAGCATTTAAAAAGATAACTGAAGTCTTTAAGAACATTTATTTACTTTATTTTTTCCCTTTGATACGTGTAACTTTGCCATAAAAGATTCATAAGATTTATCAAGTAAAAACAAAATAGATACTATAAAGTAATGTACGATGAAATAAATTTTTGAGTGATTGTGTTCCAAGTTATGTATTATTTACCTGATGTTCAAGTTTGATTGTGTGTCCCCTGATTTAGCTGTTGAATGTACTGGGCAGTAAATTCTAAAAGACCTTTGTGCCATTAATTCTAATTTAGAATCTGGAGCATGTACACTTATCCTTTTCATTGAGCAACCGCAGTACTGACTCCTGCTCAGGTTCTCTTAACTTCTCTTGCCCCCAAATCCGCAGATCTTTGCCAGAACAGATGTGCTACTTCGGAGGTTCAGAATATCATTCTTTCTAGAATTTGGTTAATATTAACCAAATAATAAACTTTATTAACTCATTGAGGTTCAATTCACTGTTATATATAAACGCTTTTGTGTTTCAAGAACGACTTGAACTAACTGCTGGAGGTAATGTTTCCTCATTGAAAGTGTATATTTAGTGCACACTCAGAAGTACACTAATAATTCTTTAGTTATTAATGTATTTTCTTAATAATAAAAATTTAAATTCATTCTACAAAATAATTTTATATTTAACTTATCTATCTCACTTAGATTGGCATTTAGAAAAGAGATGCACTGAGGTTCATTGTTTTGGATGGAATGCTGCCTGTTGAAGTAGTCAAAGTCTCTATATGGCATCTTTAATACAAGAAGGTAAAAGAAATAAATCCTAAATTGGTCATTATTCAATCTATATGTACTATGTTTATTCATTTATTAATCTTTTAATGTAATCATTCTTTGAAAATGTGGAGTCTTTTATTTTCATTCATAAGGATACAATTCAGGATCTGTGCATGATGGAAAGTTCTCTACAACTGAGTCCTGGGAATTAAACCTAGAGCTAAGTTTATTATAGGCAAGCTCTTTGCCACTGAAATACACCACTAAGGCATAATAATTTTTTGCCTTATGATAAATAAGGAAATTTTATAAACAGAGTTGAAGAGAACAACCAAAATTTCAAAAATAAACAGTTTACATGGATAGCATTTCCTCATGGCTCATTATTACTACTGGCACATGTATTAATCAGCTTGCCATATGCTGGCACAGCTGTGATGGGCTCGTGCAAATCTCTACAGAATTTTCCTTCTCTGTACAGAAATATTTTTCAATATGAGAGCAAAGCACCATTGTGCTCCGTGCTAAGATATGGTATAGAGTCAGCATATGTTCCCTGACCCTTCTTGGCAAGACTGACAGCACACATTTATTCATTTATGAGAGTCTCACTATATCGTTTCCCTACACCATGGTTGGTTTGCACAGCCTCCTTTGTAGTATCTTATTTTTTTCATTTATTTTACATCCCAAACCTGGTTTCTCCTCCTTCACCTCCTCCCCGTTTCGTCCATTCTTCCACTTCCCCTCTGCCCTTCTCCCATCCACCTTTTCTCTGTTTCTGTTCACGAAAGGGAAAGCCTCCCATGTGAGTCAACAGAGCATGGCATATCAGGTTGAAGCAGGACCAAGCTGCTCTCGTTGTGCTAAGGCAGGGCAAGGCATCCCACCATGGGCAATGGGGTCCCGAAAACATACTCAAGAATTAGGGACAGGCCCAGATTCCACTGTTAGGAGTTTCACAAGTAGATCAAGCTACACAATTGTCACCAATGTGTAGAGGCCATAGGTCAGTCCCATGCAGGCTTCGTAGCTGTTGGGTCCAGAGTCTGTGAGTTACTATGAGCCCAGGTTAGTTGCTTCTGTAGTTAAACAGTCTTTTAAAGTTTAGTGTGAGACATTTTTTTTATCTTTTCCATCTGTGGAATCAAATTTAGTAGCATATTCTTTTTTCCCTCTTCTGGATACATGCTGTATCTCTCTGCCTCATTGCTTCCCATCAGGCACTTCCTATTTCATTTGGATAGAAACAGAAAGCTTTTACTTTCACACATTTGTTTTGTTACTTGTGCTTAACTAAATTCATTTGAAACTTCTCAGGTGTCCAACCTCAAGCGCTCAAGTGAAGTGAAATGGGAAATTTTAGGAACCTTTCATCAATGAATTGGGAACAAATGAATAGAAAAACCAAGGTTATTCTGGAAAAGTAATAAAGATAGTGCAGCAGATGTGACATCCCATGAAAGAAGGGTGGAAACTCAAAAATACCCCTCTCTGTCTGTCTATCTGTCTTGTTTTCTCCCACTCTTTCTCACCATTTCTTTCTCACACATAAAGTAGATGATGCTATTAGGAAAAAGTTTATATATCCCGTTTACTATGTATACTGTAATATTGTGATATCCTTCTATTTATTACTGGTATATGAAAACATTTCTTTTTAAGTTTTGTATTTAATTTTGTTCTTTTGGGAGTGATAGTCACCAATGAGTTATATGGAGAAGCAGAAATAGATACAAATAAGAGAAGGAGGTTTGTGAACTAAAAACCATTCGAATTCTAACCTACACGTCACCACAGATGAGCGTATCAACCTCACAGGATGGTTTTAGCAATGTACATTTGAGACAGTTTTCTTCTATGTGTCATTGGAGTGGGAATCATTTACTGAGAGTTAACTGCATAGAAGCTGACAAGCACTACACTGGAACCTAGAGAACAAATTGTTGATTCAGTCTCTAAATATTTTTAACAGGTCTTAGGCCGTTTACCTTACAAAATATTTGAATCTTCCTTCCACTCTAAAAAAAAAATGCTGATCAGTATCCTTGTTTTACAACCAATCTATTCAGATGCTTTCCCTTTAGCCATATTAAAAGAAAAATTTGGCATGTCTGTTCTGATTAAACGAAGCCTTGTATCTTTTCAAATTTTGATGATATACAATATTCTCTTACTATTAACTTTACATTCTCAATGCAGAACACCTTGCTGGAAAATACTTAAACCAATAAGTCAGATCTCAATAAACTATGTGCCCAGACATCAATTTATTATTGAATATTGACACTTAATTGCTGCTGTATTTTTCACATATTAAAATAATATACCAACAGTTTGGATTTAATACTTGGAAAGTATTTTGCATCAAAATCTTTGCTTTAGAGCATTATTTACTTTTTATTGCTATTCAGTTCTAGAAAAGGGAGGATGTAGACACTTTTATACTTATATTCTTTCAGTTATTTGTCCTTACTTAATGAATTATTTTAACATTAGATTTGGAACATTTCATTTCACGTGTTTACCTGAATTATTTTCATAATCAAGATTCAGACATCTTCAAAATTTCTTTGCAAGCCAGATAAAACAAATAATGCTTGTAGCAGGAATAATCATAGAAATTTTTCTGAATATGTAATACGGTTAAATTATTATACATCACAAATGTGCAATAGAATTCACTCTGGAGTGTGTGTAGTTAAATCGTAAAATCTTTTTGTCATTACATAGTCATAGAGATATCAAACACATCTTAATTATTCAGACATTGTTTATTACTCATTCTGAAAGTGCTAACTTTCATGTTAGATTTTAGTTTATTCATTACTTATTGTGTATTAATAGGAAGCAAATAATTTTTGAGGGCAAGTAAAGGTTGAGTGTGGAAAAAGGGAAAGCATGGAGAAAATTTGTGGATTTTGTTTGTCTCTGCTGTTTGTGTCCCCATTACAATGGATAATCAAGAGTTGACTACATTATAATTATAATTGAAGTTGAGGAACACATCAAACAATTCACAATTTATATTATAATATAGCTCATCAACCCAGTAAATATATATTAATAGTGCATTCAAAACCAAGTACTTGGCATTTCAAAGGATGCTCCCCACATCTGGAGTAATTTGGGACACATTATTTAGTGTCCGCTCTGTCTTTCAACTATTTCTGGTAAGTTCTACTTGCATAATATTGCAATCAGCCCTTAAGTAGAAAATGTTAATGCAGTGAAGTGGGGTGATCTTCAGCTCTGGACAATTCTAAAGAAAATAATACAATCAGGAAAAGAATAGGGAACACAAAATTTAGGATAATTAGTCAATAGAATAAATGAATATTAATAAATGTTGAGATTATTCAAAAATTACAGGTTTTAACAAATTTTTGATTTTTTTTCAGATTTTTCACTTCTAACAATATAGTTTCACTGAATTTGTCTTAGAAAATTCTATTTAGCATTAAAGTATTTCTCCCATTATATTTTAATAATAAATATTCCATGGAATAGCATATCTAAATGCTTGGTTTTGGGTTTTTTACTTTGTTTTTTTTGGGGGGGAGGTACTGAGAAATATTCGGTGGTTTACCTGAATTTAGGAGCAATATTAGTTTTTGGACAATTCATAAATATAAGACTTTCTATATACATGTCTGATTTCAGACAAAAATAAGTAGGACAAGTTCTAGCAACCTTATTTGTTGCTAATTCATAGCAGCTTTTGAGAAAATGATAATGGAAGATTATTTGGAGACAATTTGGTCAAAAAGAAAAGTATCAAAATGAGAGTATCCATAAGAACTTTCTCCAAAAACTGATACTGACCAATTATGTCATTTGAATTTGTGACACAGGTCTATAATGATGAGACAAATTTGATAATTGATAAATAATTCTATGTGGAATAATTATGTCAGGAATATTGTACTTTTATTTCATCAAGTTAATTATTTCTTCTTTATGGCTAGAAAATTCAGTATGAACTAAATTACAAAGTAAGTGTTTAATCTATTCCACGACAAGATCATTTCAGATTTCCAATGCATTTTAATACAAATAATATACCTGAAATGAAAAGTGTCACCATTTATTCTCTTTTTGAAGCAAGGAAACTGAGGTTTTGAGCTCAAAATCACCAGCTAAAGGTTAATTAGCTTTCTGATGAAAGAACATTATTTCAAAAAGTGAAGGTCTGACTCCTGAAGTTGTGTTCTTGATGGGCCAAACATCTGGGCAGCAAGAATACTGGAGAAAAGTCCTCATAGCTAATTACAAATGGGGAAGAAAACAGCATCTCTCTCTTCACTTCAGAAATTACCAAAAAAAAACAAAAACAAAAAAACAAACTGATGAAAATAAAAGGGAGAACTGGTGTGGTATTCTCCTCTCTATGCCTTGAATACCATTGGTTAATAAAGAAGCTATCTTGAGCCTATAGTAGAGCAGTGCAGAACAGAGCTAAGGGGGAAAACTAAACTTAATGCTGGGAGAAAGAAGGCAGAGTCAAAAAGAAGCCATGTAGCCTTGCCAGAGATAGATGTGCTGAAACTTTGCCAGTAGTTCATGAACCTCAAGGTAAAATATAAAACAATGGAGATAGGTTAATTCTGGGTGTAAGAGCTAGCTGCTAATATGCTTAATAGGTCAAGCAGTGATTTAAATAATGTAGTTTCTGTGTGATTATTTTGTGTCTGAACTGCCTGGTGGCCAAGAAACAAACAAGTGGCCTTCTTACTCAGAGAGCACATATGTTGAAGATACTAAACACAATTTTTTCCTCCAATTAGATCCATCCCATAATCAAATGAATTTTCATATGCAGAAATGAAGTCTTCATTCTTATTCTCTTTCCAAAGCACATTGTTAACATAATAAACATCTGCGACAATCCCTCTGCTTTCAGAGGAAGACTCACTTCTTTGTGATGAAAACAAACAAACAAAAACCAAAGAAAAGAAAACAGAAGAAATATCCACTGAGTATCTCAAATTTAAAAAAAGACTAAATACAGGACTGGAATAAGTTCATTTTCAGATTGTCTCAAAGAGTCGCTAAGATTTACACAACTTAGTAAGAAGCTCTGCTTATTACACACTAAGCAGGATAGCTATGTTTTCTACCTAAAAACCCAGTTTTCAGAAACCTAAGAAACTGTAACAACTTGATATTTTCTGATATATCATGAAAGCCAGAGGATCAGGTTTTGCTATGTGATTGTATCTCCTAGTAAAGTCAGAATCTACATCCATAAAGTCTCACCAGTATAACCCCAGATGTGGGTTGAAGAAGGACAACACCAATGGACATGCAAACTAAGTCAAAAAATCTGAGAGGCCTCAGCCCCACACAAAGAACTATAGCAAACTGCAGAAAAATGAAGCCAGAGAGGTTGTCTTTCTACTGAATGAGCATACCAGTGGGTTTTTTGTTCAGTTACCAATAGTAAACTCTGAAACATATACAAAATTAGCATTATATGACTCAAGAGTTTATATTTAGGAATATATGTGTGTACACATATACATACAATATCATTTAATGAGAAAATAAGCTGCAGATCTGAAGGACAGAGGAAGGGTGGTTTTGGAGGGAGGAAAAAAACGGGGATGCTGTAATTAAAATAAATCTCAGAAATTGAACTGAATTAAAAAGTCATGTTCACATTATGATCTCAACTAAGTATCTTAAAGTTATGTGGAGATATTATGATGCTACCTACCATTTATTTTGGGTGAACAAAAATTGATTTCAGTCAGGTCCTATTTAATTTCAAATATAATGGTGAGTAGTCAAGAGAGATGCATTATGTTTAACACTTCCTGTATGTTGAAAGAAAGTTCCTTGAAAGATTAGGTTGTGGAGGCCTATCCACAATGAGCAATTATAAGCTAGAGGATGACTCCTGTCTTAAGCATTCATAAAAGCCTCTTAAAGTTAACAACTTTATCTATGATATCAGGTGTATTGGGTTGAAATTCCAGTTCTTATACTAGCTATGTAACATTTCTAAAACTTAGTTTGCTCCTTTCCAAAATAGGGACAAGAATGCTTTCTTTTCTTTTCTTTTTCTTTTTTAAACTAAAGGGCTGTTTTATTTGATTATTCAATGATTAGAATATTTAGAAGACTGGAAGTCATTGTCTGTAAATATTTTGAGTGGCATCTGTTTCATATTAAGCACCTCAAAGGATTAAGTAATCCCATTATTCTTATCTGCTAAATACATATCGTTAATAAATGACACATGGGAGGTAGTTCTGCACCATCACATTTACTACTGTGCCTGAGTTTTTATTAGAAATTTCTCGGGTTTTATTAGGAAACATGAAAATATAGGTAAACTATGTAACCAAGAATACAAGACAGATTCAAACACTGTAAGTTAGAATAAAATATTAAAATTCCTCTGAATTATCTTTGTATTGAAAATAATGTTTGATTTAGAGCCTGACACCTAAGTCAGGTTGATTTAAGAATATATCTTCTAGGGACTTGATACATGGCTTAACAGTTAAGATTACTGGCTGCTCTTCCAGAGGACCTAGGTTCAATTTCCAGCACCCGCATGGCAGCTCAGAGCTATCTGTAACTCCAGTTACCTGCAAATTGACATCTTCATGCTGATACACATAAAATTAAGTTAAATTTTTAAAAAAGAATCGTTCTGTCACCTATTTCAATGGTTTAACTGACCTAAAACACAAAATACATGTCTTCTTTAAAAAAATAGAATATAACTTCTATAATAGTTGCTTTCCATTGCAAAGAGAATTTTCCTTTATGAAACACAAGAATGACACTTATCTTGGTTATAAGACAAGTATTAAGAGTATAGTTAGGGATTATGCTGGTTTAGTAAAGAGGTGGTAGTAGATTGTCCTCCATGATATATGTCTTTACTAGCATTTAGTAGTTGACTAGATTTCTAGTGCTAAGCATAATTTCTGTCTTTTGTGAGCATGTCTTACTTAAATCTACATGGAGAGCTCATGGATATGGCCAAGCTATGTGTGAGGTTAAGAGATTGTATTTCATAGACATTTTAGAAGTTACAATAATAAAGTCATCATAGGACCCTAAGAAATTTTAAAATTTTGTTTTTATCCAAGTCAGCAAGTGAAATGATTCAAGCAATAAAGAGACAGAAATTTAATTAGGCCATGGCTCTCTGTATATGAGCTGCATCATAAAGCAGAGAGAGAAATAGAGAAAGAGAACTTTTGAACAATAAAGTGAATGTTGTTAGCAATAGTGTATTGTATAGTTGAAATTTGCTGAAAGATCATAGCTGTTCCTACTTGACACATGTGTACATGTGTAGTCCTGTCCTAAGCACTAGAAGAAAAGCTCCAAATGTTTTTACCTAGTTTCACATAATAAGATGGTCTCTACTTTTTGTTGACTTCTTCTAAAATATCCATGTTTATGACAGTTAGAGGCCTCATGAGGGCTATTAATCACTAGTAAAAGTAGTTATGTAATTAAAGCATTGGCCAATTTAACCCATAAGAAGAAGTGGAGACCATGAGATTGAAATTTACCATGTGGCCAATGATTCTTTCAACCATATCTAGAAAATGAGACACCAACGAAAACTCCAGGTTCCAAAGCTAAACTCATTAACTCCAATTAAATCAACACTATGATTTACTGGGAAATTTTTATTCTCATATTCATAAGAAGATCACAAAACTCTACTTATGGGACATTCTCATTTATGTTTTTGTATATGTACGTTTGTCTCTACCTTATTTAAAACTTATTGAGAAAACCATAATCATCTTTTCTGATTGTTGTCAATCTTTGTTGAGATTTAGTGAAATGCAGAGAACTGTAGGCAGCACCAAAATTATCAGTCATTTGGAAAGAAGAACAGGTGGTATGCAAAACTTCCAAGTTTAACTGACACCTAATATATAGGGCATTACTGTCTATGCTGGTCTTGTTGAGACATCCATAATATTGAGATGCTATTTTTGTATTTTCCAAGGTAAGTCTGAGGGACACTGAGAGCAGGTATCCTGCTCCTCTTATCCTTACAATTCTTCTGCTCCTAGTTTTCTGATTTTCCCTAAGCTTTAGGTGCAGGGAAGTTTCTGGTTTACTTTAGATGGGGTAGGATACCCTATAGTCAACTATTTTCCTCATTTTGACCATCTCTGTAGCTCTTTAATGGTCTCCATATATTGCAAAAGGAAGCTATTTAATGACATGTGAGAGTTTCATTTATCTCTTGATATAAGGATAAGGAATTAAAATGTAGTCAGAGGTTACAGTCATTTAGGAAAAGAGAAGTAATCGGTTCTCCTCTTGAGTCTATGCGTCTACACCTATATGTGTTGGGCGTTGGGTTAGGTTTATTGTATCAGGCCTAGTGGCCTTATGTCCAATTGAATGTCTACTTGTTACTTCCAAGATAATGCCATGACTGTCCAAATGGGGCTATCTCATTGAGCCAACCTTTGCTGTGCTTGTAAGCTTGCATCTGGGAAATACTCCTTATGAGAATGCTCCCCTTGCTTGCTTCCATAGCACTGCAAGATAGTAGGAGAATCAGTCTGCAGGGATGATGGCATTCAGCACTGTGATAAATAGTAGCTTACTTGTAAAATTATTTCAAATGTGTGGAAAAATAGTCTTGAGGCACATAATTTTAATCATTGCCCTTAATAAGGCTTATGACTGAAGACTGGGAGACACTACTAGCCTAGAATATATGGTTAGAAACTATTTGAAAAAACTGATGTAATTTAGGTGGTATTTTGTTTTCCCAACTTGCATAAGGTCCTAAGCTTGATTCTAAGCGTCAAAAATTAAAATATTTGGAAAAAATACAGAAGACATCTGGTTATTTTTCCTGTTATAAATATCATTGCTAGTTCAGCATTTACATTATATATGAATTATACATTTTCAAAAATGATTATTTTTGATTCTGTATACCTGAAAACTTTATGGTCTTATTTTTCTTTATAGTTTAATGATATTCCACTGTGTAGAAGTACCAAATTTTCATTGATTTTTCATCTCTTCATGGCCATCTCACAGCTGCTGTGAATGTAACGGCAATGATAATGGAGAAGCATGTATTACTGTAGCAGGATACACAGTCCTTTAATAATATAGCCAGGATTGGAATTGATGGATTATTTGGTACATTTCTTTGTATAGTTTTAAGGAACCTACAAAGTAACTCCCAGTAGCTACATAAGTTTCCATGTCTCACAAACAGTGAGCAATCAATCCCCTTTCTCCATATTCATAACAACATTTGCTGTAATTTGTTTTTGGAATCTTAACCAATCTTAACCTTTGTGGTAGATACAGTGGCAAAGTACATTTAATTTAAATTTTACTGATAACTGAAGATTTTTAACGTATAAAAATTTAGCAAACAATATGACACCCTGAGAAGAAAGTAAGGCAAAAATTCTAAAGCAACAGATATAATTGGAGTGTGTGCCTTGCAGTTCTGGAAGGATGAAACTTGAGAGCTGACATTCCCATTATGCTTCACTTAATAAACATTTATGTTTTGGTGCACAAAATAGAAAAATGTATCCAGCTTATGAACCACTCAGTGCTTTCCATCTTCTTTCTTTGCTAGCCCCAGGCATGTAGAAATGGCAATAAATAAGGATCATTGTCTTGAACATTAGGTTTCTACATATGTAATTTGCTATAACCTAAATATTCAGCGATCCATGCAGTAGTCTATAATGTTCAATGAATGTTGTGTCAACTGAGTTTTGTTTTCTTAAGAATTTGCACTAAATTAAGCAGCGATTCAGTATTTATAATCCTTGTTAAAATTAAAAAATAAAAACATATTATTAAAATGCTTTGATAACTCAATAGTCAAACTTCGTTATGATTATATTTAGCTTTAAACCAGAAGTTATCAGTGTAATTCAGCAATTTGCCAATTTTGTGATTTACATCAAATGTTTCACATGTGTTTTTGCATGTATAAATTGTAGCATACATCCCTGAAGATTGTGAGAATAGACTTTTGAACTGCATGGTAATTTTTTATTTCTAAATATTGACTTTCTTCTCAGAAAATAGTTATAAATCTACAGTCTCCATAATAAGTAAATAGATACAAACGTAGAGACATACATTTCTGAACTGGAGGTGATGGCTTTACTCATAAAGAGGTGGTTTTTAGATACTCTAACCCACTGCTTCTTGACACTCCTATGTCAATGTCTCATATTCTTGTTTAATAAAGTAGTTGCTTAAATTATAGTTGTTATCAACAAGACTTTGGCATATCTCTGGCCCAAAATATATCCAGCTATGAAGTATATGATATTTCTACTTGTTCAGTAAATGATGTAAGGAAAATGTTATCTAATTCTTTCTTCTCAAGTTATCTAATTCTAACAATTCAGTTATGATATATAAAATGAAAACAGAATGAAGAAATGCATCTTTAATCTTTATGGTTCTCCACTGATTAGACATATGACTCCAGAATAAAAAAATGTAAGTGATTTAGAATATTTGCAAGTGATATCAAGGGGAGAGAATATCTTATATTTTTTTATACTTGGACATAAAGCATTCAGTTTCAAAACAGGCGGTGGCTACTTCATCTATGTTTTCCTCAACTTAGCTCTATTGTGTCTATGTGTGCACTCTTAGTTTTGGACAATAATTACGATTTTCAATAATTGGGCTTTTTAGAAAGATTTAATGATTTGCTTTCAAACAGGCAAAGAGTATGAACAATAAGTACAACTCTAAGATCCTAGAGCCTGTTCAGGGAGAAAACTTACTCATGGTAATGTAGCAAGATATTTCCTGGAACTGAGGCTTGGTAGTTAACAGGATTAGGAAACTTGGGTTTGCTTCCCTACAAACACTTGCATCTTGATATAATATCAAAACATAAATGCATGTAGTTGATAAACTTTTTATTATTTTTATTGAAAGTAGGTCTTTTCATACACTGTATTCTGATCATGGGTTCCCTACTCATCGCTTCCCAGTAACTCTGCATGTGCCAAACCACTTAACTCCAAACATTCTTTCTTCCTCTAGGAAGCAGATTGATTTGTTTAAGAAGCCAGAATAAAACAAAACACACAAACAAAACATATTAAAATACAAATTTTAAAATCATTTTAAATAAGCAAAAGACCTAAAAGAACTGGGAAAGGCTCAAACAAAGCACTATGAGGCAAAACATCTTCAAAAATGCCATTCAGTTCCTTTTTGGTTAACCATCTACTGCTGGGTATCAGTCTGTCCCGAAAATATGGTTGTCTGTAAACAGTGTGACTCCATAGAGAAAATAATCATTTTTCCTTTGTGAGTAATCATTGACTGTAGTTAGATTCTTGGCTAAGGATGGCAGCTTGTTTCTACTTAGCCAGTAGAACTCCATTTGACTTGGTCAGTCTCTCTGTCTTCACATGTGTGCTTGTCCTGGAAGGTACTTTTTCCTTTGGTGTCTTATATTCCCCACTGATTCCTATGATATTTCTGCTTCTTTTGGCACTTAGTTCTTTAGACCCTGACTAGAGGGGTGTTATGGACTGAGTGTTCTAAGGTCTCTCATTCTTAGCATATTGCTGAGTTATTAATCTCTGTATTAGTTCCATCTAATGTAGCAGAAATTTTCTCTGTGACGACTGAACAAGACAGATATGTGAGTATAGAAGAATGTTGTTAGAAAGTTGCCATTTTATTGCTAAATTCCCAGCAGAATAAAATTTGATTTACACCTAAGTCTATGGCCTATCTTGTCTCAGGTTCTTGGTCCCTAAAGCAGTGTCAGACATGGGCTTCAAATCATGAAAAGGGCTTTAAACTGATCAGTTAGTGCTTGGTTACTCCTACAAATTTTATGTCACTGATGTGACAGTACATGATACAGGCAAGTTACCAATGTTGTCCATAAGATTTATAGCCAGAATCATGTTTATCTTTATTTGATAGTGTTCAGAGCACTTACTAGTACCATGAAGACTTGTCAAAAGTATTGAAGGCTCTTGTTAGGCACCATCTCAATTTCTCTGTGTTATAGGTGGTTCTTGAGTAATAAATATGGTCTTTTATCAGTTTGTAGTTGAATATTTTTAAATTCTTAATTTATATTATATCAATAAAACTGATATGTCACTTAGTCTTCCAGAACTTTCAAATTAACAGGAAACTTTGAAGATTGAAGAAAAAATTTGAATTGGTAAAAGAAATATTAACTGAGACATATTCATTACTTAGTTGATACTTCAGTAACTATCAAAATGTTTTAGCTATTCTGTTTAGAAAACAAAGCAAACATTACCACTACTATTTTGTAAACTCTGTGGCTAGGCATCCACCTAGTTTTCAACCAGTATTTCCCTAAGAATGATTTGCAAAGTCAGGGTACCATGGGGTGATGTGTCATTTGGATGCAAACTTGTAACATATTAACAATAGGTTGGAAATAGAAAACATTATCCTGAGTAAGATAACCCAGACAAAAAAAGATGAATATGGTATGTACTCACTCATTAGTGGACTCTAGCCATTAAGTCCAAAGGACATTAAGCCTAGAGAAGCCAAATAACAGGGTGAACCCAATGACAAACATATATAAAGCCTCTTGGAAATTGGAAGCAAACAAGATTGCTGGGCAAAATTTGGGAGCATGGGGGTAGGGATAGGAGTAGGGTGAGCTTTGGGGAAGGGGAGGGGGGAGAGAGAAAAGAGAAGGGAAAGACTGGAGAGAGCTTGGGGCAGTGGGAGGGTCGAGGTGGGGGAAGGGTAGATAAAGGAGCAGAGAAGAAGTTATCTACATTAAGGGAGTCATTTTAGGGTTGGCAAGAGATTTGGCTCTAGAGGGGATCCCAGGTGTCCACGGGGATGTCCCCAGCTAGGTCCTTGGGCAGCAGAGTAGAGGGTGTCTGAAGTGGCCTTGCCCCACTAACACACTGATGATTATCTCGAATATCACCATAGAATCTTTATCCGGCAATGGATAATGGATGGAGATAGCGAAAAAGTCCCTCATCAGAGCAGCAGACTGAGCTCCCAAGGTCCAATTGAAGAGAGGAAGGACAGAGAAGATGAGAAAGGAAAAAAAATGTTATCTTGAATATGTATATGAGGATTTCCTTTCTTTCATTCTTTCATTCATTCTTTCTTTCTTTCTTTCTTTCTTTCTTTCCTTCTTTCTTTCTTTCTTTCTTTCTTTATAAAAATTTCTACTTATTCCCCTCCTCCCAATACCCTCCCACTCCCCCCACTCCCTCTCCTCCTCCCTCTCCAGTCCTAAGAGCAGTCAGGGTTTCCTGCCCTGTGGGAAGTTCAAGGTCCTCCCTCTTCCCTCCAGGTCTAGGAAGGTGAGCACCCAAACAGACTAGGATCCCAAAAAGTCAGTACATGCAGACAAAACAAGTCCCAGTGCCATTATCAGTGGCTTCTCAGTTAAGCCCATGTCAGCCACATTCAGAGAATCCGGTTTGATCACATGCTCGTTCAATCCCAGTCCAGCTGGCCTTGGTGAGCTCTCATTAGATCAGTCCCCTTGTATCAGTGGGTGATTGCCCCCCTCGCGGTGCGGTACTGACTTCCTTGTTCATGTTCTCCCTCCTTCTGCTCCTCATTTGGACCTTGGGGGCTCAGTCCAGTGCTCCAATGTGGGTCTCTGTCTCTATCTCCATCCATCGTCGGATGAAGGTTCCCTCTGATCCTGATTTCCTTGCTCACGTTCTCCCTCCTTCTGCTTCTCATTTGGACCTAGAGAGTTAAGTCCAGTGTTCCAGTGTGGATTTCTGTCTCTATCTTCCTCCATCGCCAGATGCAGGTTCTTTGGTGGTATGCAAAATATTCACCAGTATGGTTATGGGCCAAGACCAGTTCAGGTACCCTCCCCTCTGCTGCTCAGGGAACAATCTGGGGACCGATCCTTGGACCTGGGAACCTCTAGAATCAAGTCTTTGCAAACCCTAAAATGCTCCCTTAGTTGAGATATATACTTCCCTGCTCCCATATCCATCCTTCCTCCCTCCCTCGCATCCCATTCCCCCAAGCTTTCCCCAGTCCTCCCCTACTCCCTTCTCTCTAACCATCTCCCCTTATTTCCACTCCCCTCCCCCCGTGCACCCAAGTTTGCCTGGCCATCTTGTCTACTTCCAATATGCAGGAGGATAACTATATGATTTTCTTCAGGTTCACCATCTTATTTAGCTTCTCTAGGATCACGAATTATAGGCTCAAAGACCTTTAATTATGGCTAGAATCCACTTATGAGTGAGTACATACCATATTCCTCTTTTTGGGTCTGGGTTACCTCACTCAGTAAAGCGTTTTCTATTTTCATCCATTTGCATGCAAAATTTAAGATGTCATTGTTTTTTTTTACCGCTGAGTAAAACTCTAATGTGTATATGTTCCACACTTTCTTTAACCATTCTTCTATTGAGGGGCACCTAGGTTGTTTCCATATTCTGGCTATTACAAATAGTGCAACTATGAACATAGTTGAACAAATACTTTTGTAGTATGGTAGGGCATCTCTTGGGTATAATCCCAAAAGTGGAATTTCTGGGTTCTGAGGGAGGTTGACTCCCAGTTTCCTGAGAAATCGCCACACTGATTTCCACAGTGGCTGCACAAGTTTGCATTCCCACCAACAATGGATGAGTGTTCCCCTCACTCCACATCCTCTCCAGTATAGGCTATCATTGGTGTTTTTGAGTTTAGCTAATCTGACCGGTGTAAAATGGTATCTCAAAGTTGTTTTGATTTGAACATCCCTGATCTCTAAGGAGGTTGAGAATGACCTCAAGTGCCTTTTTGGCCATTCGAAGTTCTTATGTTGTGAATTCTCTGTTCAGTTCAGTACCCCCATTTTTTAATTGGGTTAATTAGAGTTTTAGTTCCTAGGTTTTTGAGTTCTTTGTATATTTTGGAGATCAGACCTTTGTCTGATGAGGGATTGGTGAAGATCTTCTCCCAGTCAGAAGGTAGCCTTTTTGTCTTACTGATAGTGTCCTTTGCTTTACAGAATCTTCTCAGTTTCAGGAGGTCCCATTTATTCATTGATTCTCTTATTGTCTGTGCTACTGGGGTTCTACCTAGGAAGTGGTCTCCTGTGCCTATGTCTTGTAGACTACTTTCTACTTTCTCTTCTATCAGGTTCAAAGTGGTCAGATTAATGTTGAGGTCTTTAATCCATTTAGACTTGAGTTTTGTGCATGGTGATAGCTATGGATCTATTTTCATTCTTCTACAGGTTGACATCCAGTTTTGCCAGTACCATTTGTTAAAGAAGCTTTCCTTCTTCCGTTGTATACCTTTAGCTCCCTCATCAAAAATCAGGTGTTCATAGGTTTGTGGATTAATATCCGGGTCTTCTATTTGATTCCATAGGTCAACTTCTCTGTTTTTATGCCCATACCAAGCTGTTTGGCTTGGCATTTTACAGCATCTGCCTCAAGATGACAAAGTTTTTCTTAAGAAAGATAACCTAGCAAGACAAACACTATTTGCTTCAGAAAACTGCTATATCACAAAACCAAAGACAGGAATCTTCTCACCTGAGAAAATAAGGATTACCAAGTCACTGCTATAAAATTCAATATAATCTCCACATTGTTCCCCAATTTCTAAGCTGTAGTTTATCATGAATCCTGTTGAGTTTTATCAGTTGTCCACCTTGAATAATCTGTCTTAAAGGACCCAAATTCAAGCTCAAAACTCCTCTCCTCTTCTCATTTACTTTGGAGTCATTCCTAAAACTTGCTCAGCCTAATGCACAGATAGTTCTAAAGGTCTGAACTTTGTCTTTTAATAGGCTTCTAGTGATAGTTGGATAGTTGAATGCATTTTTCAAAACTGGACCTTTTACTTTCTTTTTAGTTCCAGTGTAAGCTCTGGTACCTTAAAATCAATTTTGCTATGCCATCATTTATAACCAATGAGGGCATATTTAATAGTCAGTAGGCTAGCTGCTGGTGTTATCATAGATTATTTTAAATTCATAAATGTATAGCCCTAAGTGCTGATCACTCTACTGTGATTATGAATAAAGCCTTCCAATAGACCTCTCAAATAAGAAGGATTATTCAGTATTATAAAGGCTGAAAGGTAAATGTGGAATTTAATGTGCAAAAGATCAAAATTCTAAATGATGTACTACATGCATTATAAACAGAGAGAAGCAGAGCAACTAAAGCATTATTAGTTATCATGAATAATTCACCAATGAAAGCGTCATCAATACCAGCAAGAAGTAAATTTGTGATTTTAATTAATGTTTAACAAACCAGAACTATTCTGCCTTATAGAGCATGATAAATGACAAGGATAAAAGCACAATGTTTTTATCGTTTGACACTATTATTAAAAACCACATTCTTAAAAAGCTTTTTTTTTTGCCCTAGCTTTCTCATCTCATTTGAAAAACTGAGATAAGCAAACTACATCCCCGCACTTCCTTAAATTGAACTTTTCAAGTGCTATTTATGGAACATCATGTACTTCATAGCAGCCATACTTATGCATTAAAACATGATAAACAATGTAGCATTTCGTATAATATTTAAAATTTACAATTTTGGATAGAAGCATTTTTAGATATAATTTAAAAGAAAAGACAGAAATACTAAACCAGTTTATGCTCTGCCCCTAAGGTTCTCTTCTGAGGCTGGCTGGCAGTGGGATTTGTAATCAAATCTGATCCATAGGAAATGCTCCAACAGTTACGGACAGGCCATCTAAATTAATATAATTTTATTAATCTGAGGAACTCTTGTTGAGGAAATAAATATGTAGAAAACTTTATTGACTTAATCACAGACATTGAATTTTCTCACCAAGAGTCATTTGTAGACAATGGACCACTCAACATTCGTCTACGTTTCTATCTCCTGCTCTGTAAACACTGCCCTTGTCCACCCATCCTAACCGCTGCACTACTACTGTTGACAATGCATTGTTTAAGATGATTGGGCAAAGTGTCTTTTATGACCACATGACCACAATCTAATGATTGACCTTCGTGACCACATTAAAGGAATCACATTAAACTAGATGACAAAGAACAAGTGAACCATTACGCACATCCCTACTGAAAGACAACAGGAAGTAATCTGTACTTTTTGTGTGTAATTTATCTTAAAATTGTTATATGTTCATGGAGTACATTGTACTTTGGTGAGGCAAGTGCTGACAGATAAGAAAAATTAAATGTAAAAATATAGTAAAGTGAGAAAGACATGGAAAATTAGTCTTAGTAGCTTATAATTTTTAATTTTACATATTTTAATATATCTTCCAAACTATGACATGTCAAACTCAAGAAGATATAGTTTTTTAGATAAAGGAGAACGTTTAAATTTCTTTAATTGTGTTTCCAATCTTTATCTGGTTCTCAAGAACAAGGAGAATACATAAGATTCAGTTAGGAATGATAAATGCTGTTTAGAAATTGAGATCCCAGTAACGGACATGAACATTAATATGCACTGGAGTGCAGGGTATTTTCAATGCTCCCTTCCTGAAGCTCTAGTTTTGGAGGATATTAAGTGTGTATATAAGTTTTTCTTCAGTAAAATATGGTTAGGGAAACCTGCTCACAAAACCCCATTAGAGGGTCACAGTGCTCATTAGCATTGTCAGTTTTGAGTCTTGCAGTAAACTCCCAATCTCATCTAAAGTGACTTGACAATATAATCCTTTATCAAAAGAACAGCTGTCAGGATCCTCCAGATGCAAGTCAATATCGTTAGATAATATTCTTTCAGAAATTCTGACTCATTGCTTAAGTATGAAAGCAAAAGTGGATGATGAGTAAGTTTCCAAATGCCTGCTATTAGCTCACATATTTTTCAAATAATTAAATATCCTATACTTTAAAAATCACTGACCGAATGTTCAGCATGTTCTTGATATGTTCTTGATATTTTCCTGTCCTTTAGTTATCAGGATGAGTTCTAAATATCTTTACTCACTATTATGTAGCTACTCATTGTATATTTTTTAGTTCAATAAATCAGCGATTTTACAATGATACTCAAGAATGTTTGACTGTTTATGCTTTTACTAAATATAAAATGCTGGAACCCTAACACTCAAAATTATGTTATTTGTATATAGGGATACTTGGAAAGTAGTTAGGTCATTTGAGTATGGTCTGGTAAAGAGTATTACCACCCTAATGAAAACAGCGCAGTTGAATCATTTAGCCCTTCCACAATAACAAGGACAAAACACTGTCATGAGCCAGTGTCAGTATGAGACACTGATCTGTTGAGATCTTGATTTTGTTTTTTACAGCAGTGAGCAATAAAATTTTCATTCTTGAGATCAGAAGCTTTCAACTAGTCATTGTGATCCCTTTGGTGGTCAAATATCAGATATCCTGCAAATCAGATATTTACATTATGATTCATAACAGTATCAATATTACATTTATGAAGAAACAATAAAATAATTGTGTGGGTAAGTCTTACTACAACATGAGAAACTGTGTTAAAAGGCTGCAACATTAAGAAAATTGAGAGGCACTTGTTTAAATGGTTCTCCCAGTTTGGCATCTTGTTATATCTGCTCAAATGTTCCTTCAGTTGTTTATACTAATAGTCACCTTTCCTCACTCACTTCTCTCCATGACTAACAGAGCTTTGCCCTAATTTTCAATTTCCTCGATCAGACTTAAAATACAGAGGCCAGCATGAAGAAACATGCCGTTAATTCCAGCTTTCAGGTAGCAGACCGATCTCTGAGTTCAATTATTAGTCTGGTCGGCAGAGAGTATTTTATGATAGATACTGCTACAGACAGAAAAACCCTGTCTCAACAACAACATGATTAGAATTCTATTTATTAAACAAATGAAGTCTAGTTTTCTAATATCTCAGTTTGAAAGTGTGGTCAAACTGGAGTATGATTTTGTAAGTGTTGTCTTATAAAAGTTTATGGAGATCATCAAATCTTTGTGTTATCTACTGTTTTTCTAGTAGGAATTTGAAAACAGTCTATCATCATTTTTTGGAAAATATATCTCAGATTTCATTTGATGATATAATTAAAAATTGAAGACACAAGAGAATTGTAAAGATTGAAGAAACTACGCTTGAATTAAGTCAAGGTGAGTGGAAAAAGACTTAGAATATCAGTGACAAAAAATCTATACACATTTTATATAAATACATAAATAGAATACAATATTTTTTAACTGTAACTAAGATTTATCCTTTCTGTTTTAAACATTCTTCCTCTTTGATATGAAATCTTTCCAGCCTCACCTTAATTTTAATTGCATTTAATAACAAAACCTACCTTAATTATTATGAATTTAATCATTTTTTCTTCCTAAAATTGGGAGAATCTCTTTCCTCTTCAGCATTGATTCTCCCCATTTACTTCTTCCTTTAAACTTAAATTGTGGCTGAACACTTTTTTCAAGTCTAAAACCTGTGTGCATCCACTATTAGCATAATAAGGTATAACTATGCTTAAGTGAATTCAAATCTGTTCATTGCATATTTTGTTCTTTTTTCCTTGACTACATCGTAGGCTGTTAGACATTCATGCTTTATTTTCTGTGAATGTGTTTTCTGTCAGTAGATTCCTTGATTGATTCCATAATCTTGGTAATTGTGAATCATTCTGTAGTAAACGAGGGGTGCATTATGCATGTGAGATGATGATATCATTTCTTTTGAATTATCGCCGCTAACAGAATAGGTAGATCTCACTGTATTTTAGTCTCACTCTGTTTCTAAGGTAGTTATACTACTTTTATTTCCCACCAACACTCTATTAGAGCTCTTTTTCCTCTTCTTGGGGCCAAAATTTAGTCTGCTTTTGTCTTTGAAACTTTAGAAAGTATCATACATAGCAAGCAGATCTGTGTCGTCTTCCATCCCGTCCTTAGCAGCAGAAAAACCATGCAGCCCATGTAGTCCTCTAGCCAGACTTGTTGACAATCTTAGAGAGAGAACTGTACCTGACAAATACATTCAAAAGGCAAACCCCTTTCCCCAGATACTCCTTTCTGGCTTTAATATCTCAGATAACCCATCATTTAGAAAAGAAAGAAGACAAGAAGTTAAAAACTACCACATGCAACTATCTCATTACAAAGTGTCAGAAGTGGAAAGAGAAGTAAAATTCAATTTGCCTTGATATCCCCTGGTAATAGCAGGGGAAAGCAAGGACCAGGTATGAGCGCTACACAGGGAAGGAATTGTACTGGTTTCAGTAGCTAACAATGACAAGAAATTATACTAAATAAGATATTGTGAAGGAATCTTTGTATTTTAGTAAACGGAGACTCATTGTAACAGGTGGAGAAAACATTGTAAAATGAGTGACTTTAGGAAAGTGGTTTTCTTGGTTTGGGAAGTTTTGTTATTGTATTGGTCTTTTCTTTGTTTTGAGAAAGAACTGAAAGTTGGGTAATTAGGAAGGTGGAGGGGATTTGGGAGGAACTGCAGGAAAGAAAGAATATGATAGAAATTTATTTACATTTAAAATTGGTTTAAATAATAAAGAGTGTAATTGAGAAAGTAGTAAGGTGGGTTGAAGAGAAGAGTCAGTTGTTAAAAGCATTGCTGCTTCCCTAATGGGTCTAATTTCTATTCCCAGCACTTCTGGCAGCTCACAATCTCTTGTAATGGTAGCTCCATGAGGTCAGATGTCTTCTGATCTCTGCAGTCACTCATGCTTGCATAGCACACACACTGAAACACACACATAAATAAAAATAAATAAACCTTTATAAGAAGAAGTAGCAGTAGTTGAATAATATTGTTTATAATGATAGTATTAGGAGGTGTCAGGAGGAGAACAAATAAGCATCAGAATATATTAAACCAAAAAAACAGATGAGAAATCAGCAATGCTCTAGTCGAAATTTACTCTATATATAAAATATAATTCTTTAATATTCATGATTTCTAATTTTAATACATTTTTACGTGAAATAGAATCACATTGTTTTTCCTACTCACTTTTCAATCCCCAGTTACTCCCAGGTAGTCAACCCTCAATGTCACCCACTTCCCCTTCTCAAACAGATAGCCTCTATTTTTGGTTTTTTTCTTATATTGTTACATATGGGATTCTGTGTACACATACACACACACACACACACACACACAAATAAATGGGTTAGTAAGGTCATGAACTGTAGAAAAGAATCTACTATTGCTACTTTGCTATACTGGCATATTTCATTTTCTTTACTATATTCTGAATATTATCCTTATACCTATAATGAGTGTAGTTACAGCCCTCATTAAAGAACGCTTAGTTTATGGATGATCAAGACAATCAGAGAAAACCACAACAGAATAAAATCTATGGGGAGTGGTAAGCCAAGGTCCAATGTATACATCTACATCAGAGTTCCTTGTCTATGGCTCAGTGAATGCCATGTAAATCTTCCTGGGACAATCTCTCCTAGAAATGGCTTCATAAACAAAGATTGGAATTATCCATTTGTATTGCAATAATATTATATGAGCTAATGAACAATAAGAACATTGCTCCATATTTTATTAGTTCAATTAAAATTCAATATTTTATTTAATTTTGATTCTTAAAATATTAATTATATATAAATGTGTAGATTTATTAAGCATATGTACACAAACCTTTTATTCTGTAACCAAATTCTTTTAGAAAAGCAAATTGAAGATTGAGATTCAAATATAGTGCAGGCACCTGAAATAAAACAGCAATATGATCACTAAAGTTTCTATTAAAAACTAACATTATACTTACTATACTTTGAAACATCAAGTTATAATAGAGAACATGGCCATTAAAGTTCTTTGAAGCTTTTCTTTCTTTCTTCTTCCTTGTAAGCTAGAAGAGCAATCACACATCATTATGCTATTGAGAAGATAAGAGAGTTGTCAAAATGTATTAGTAGTGCATTGTGTGTTATTTATGGAAGAAACACTGGGTGTCAGTTTTTCATGTCTTTTATTTTTGGTCTAGTTTCATGATCACAGAATCAAATGTTAAAATATCACTGCCATTAGACTACAGCCTCGAGACACCTTGAAAATTAGAACACTCTGAAAACTGATGATTGATATGTATCAAGAATAGGAAACTTAACAGAGATATTTATGTCCCTCTTACTACATAACTAACTTGACTTTTAACAATAGACTTTTCAGTAAGGAAAGTGCTTTCTGACAACAAGAATTTTGATACAAGTGCAAATCTATAAAGAACAAGAAACGTTTTTGGAGGCTGAACAGTATCAAGCTCTGTTACATGTAGGGGACATAAAATAACTATTAAACATGACAAACAATTAGAGACAGCTAATTACTATGTAGGTTTTTAATTTAAAGAAATTGGGAGGTAACTATTACTATGAGTCAACAATAATGACATGTAGTATTTGCCAATGTAGTTATAAACACAGAGATATACTTTCCATTTTCAAATAAATATTAAGGGATATAAAATTTTTAGTCATTAAGAATTCAACAATCCAACTGAAATTGATTTTTGATACCAAGAAAAAAATAAGCAGGCCAATTAGAACCAGGGTTAAAACCTCATCTTTCTGTAAATTATCATTGTTACACTTATCATTTAAAGCTCACAGAATGAACCTAAATTACTCTAGCACTTGCCACCAGTTTCAGGAGTTGCAGGAGATGCAGGCAGAAGAGACATGGGATGAGTCTGTTCCAATGATGGCTGGGAATCTGTATACAGAGCTAGACAGGAAGGCATATCCTCAAACAGATTAGAATTCTTCATTGTCTTTTCCAGTCTGTCAATTGACAAGATGGTATATCTGAAAACAATTAAATAGGAAATTGAGTAACATTTAAATTTTATGTTAGAAGATCAATCAAATTTGGAAAAATGAACAAATAAATAACTTAAGAAGCTATGTAAGACATTTAAAACAAGCCCCTTTATTCTTCTGAGCATGGGCAGGATGCAAAGGAGGCGTGGTTTTCTTTGTTATCATTTTCATAATAGGCACGGGCACTACTGTTTACCTTCTCAAAAAAGTAAAGTTTATTTCACTTTTGTTCAAATCTTGACTAGCCTTCTTATTTGCTTTTAATAACTGTCCTTACAGAAGATAAAGCTAGACAAGGCAGAGACGCTGTATTATTGTCTGACTACATTCCCATGAGTACTGTTTGAAAAAGATCAGCAATTAAGGCACTGAGTCTCAGAATGGTTTGTTGCATAGATGTACAATAAAATGACCAGCGTAAAGCTTTAAGACTTGTTAGAGGGAAAGTCTGCCATAACTTAGAGGAAATCTCCATTATAGTATACTGTAATAATTAATCATCATCATTATCATAATAATAAGTTATTTAATGACACATACACTGGAAAAGTTAGTGACAAAGCTTCTAACCTGAAAAATGCTTCTTATACATACTATGAATGAAGATAAATCATCTAAGAAGCATGTTGAGGGTAGCTTTTCCATGTCTTTCTCAGACAAGATTCTATAGAAAGATGGAAGCTAACTAAAGTACTCCTGGGTGTAATTCCTGAAGAGGAATAAAACTACATGTATTTTGGTCAACAGAACATGTCATGTTACATGAAATGGCTGCTTACAAATGTGGGAAGAGTACACATGCTTATCTTTGAAATTTAGTTACGTGATAAGATAAGGGCAGTCAATTCTGAAGGATGAAATTGATTGCTGATTCCAGGAAAATGCTTAAAAGCCAGCACACAGTTCATAATTTTTCCCTTCATCTCACCGTGCAATTATTCAGCTATTGTCAAGTGTTATCTCATCAGTCAGGAGATTTCAATGATTCTGAGGAGCAAGGATTCTGAGGTTTTGCAAAGGTCATGTCACATATGCAAACTAAATGCTGATATGTGATGCTTTTAGAATTTCACATTTGATTTTTTTTATTGCCACTGCAAAAATAGCATAATTAACTTGGATGTGACACTGGAAAAATAATAACTGGAAACAGTTTATAATATGTTTCTATTATAAATGTTTCCTATCATTTGCATTTTCCTCTCCATCACTTACTTTAATAATAAACTAAATCCACTTAAAAAGCAAAATAACTGGAAAACAATGAATGAAGTTTCTTTGAAAATTTCATTTACTAATGCTGCATTTGAAATCACTATATCAGAGTTCTGTCTTACACCAAGATGTTTACTTAGGAGCTTAATTAATGTAACTTGCATATGTTTATTAGCAGGTCATGTTTTGATAGTATATATACTATATAGTGTCACTTTGACCAGACAGTTTATGATAACAGTGTGATTTACTCTGCAACTGCCTTTCTGTACATCTTCATAGTAAATGTCATTGCTGAATAAATTAAATGCATCCCTATAGAATTCTACTCAGACATATTTGTATATGAAAACTCCCAAACCTCATTCTACATAATTCATACCTTTAATGACCTTAATATACATTTTCTTACTATGTAGGTAAATATAGGTATGAAAAAAACCACCATTTTTTCCTGTTCTTTGGGATCTTTTGGAAAATTTTGTAGCATTAAAATAGAACTAATGATACCATTACAAAGTGACAAAATTGATGAGTAAATCAAACTAATTTAAAGAAAAATGCTATATATTTCATCTTATAGTTATTCATTCTTGAACTTAATTCTTATAAAAATTGTAGTGATTAAACTAACCTTCAAGTACATCAATTTTGTCACTATGATGATGTACAGAAAGAATCACTATGCCTTTATTATCGCAAGACCACATTGTATGAGATATGAAAGTTTCACCTCTTAAAAGTCATATAAATGCATGATTTTATAACTTGTAGGGAAAAGTTTAACTTAATGGTTATCAGGAACTCTTAGAAGACAAAAATCAAAGAGTTCAAAAAGAGAGAGACCAACTTATTGCAAACCTGAACTCCATGGAAAAGTCTTTCTCTGACCTTTTCAAGAGGTTTGAGAAGCAGAAAGAAGTGATTGAAGGCCACCAGAAGAATGAAGACTCACTAAAGAAATGTGTTGAGGAATACATAGCGAAGATTGAAAAGGAGGGCCAGAGGTACCAAGTACTGTAGGCCCATGCAGAAGAGAAGCTCAAGCTGTCTAATGAGGAGATTGTCCAAGAGCATAGCAAGGCCCAAACAGAGGCACTGGCTTTCCAGGAAAGCCTAAGGAAGAAACAGATGCAAATCCACTCACTGTCGAGGACTGTGGGATAAAAGACTAAAGAAAATGATGAACTGACCAGGATCTGTGATGATCCTGTGATGGAGAAGATCTGACTGCAACCAACCACCACCAACCCTCTGTCTGCCCATTTCTTTGTCTGTCTAATTTGTCTTTTGTGTGTGGTCTTTAACCCCTATTCATTCCTAAGTTATATTACTTTGAAGACTAAAGTTTCTTAATTTCAAACTCAAAAAAAGAAAGTTTCCTTATCATTTTAAAATAAAAGTGACTAGCATTAAAAGAGAAACTATTCTCTGAAACAGGGCTTGTCATAAAAGAAACTGAAGAGTAAAATTGTAGCAGAATAAACCAATTTTTATCATTAGTGTGTTAATTTAGACAGGACATTTTTAATTAAATTTCAATTAATTATAACATTTGCTTATTAACTTAAGTCAAGTAAAATATATATTTTGCTTTATGGCCTAAGATACATTTTAACAAATTATTAAAATTCATTTATATAATAATCTAACATAATATGTAAAATTCTCCAAGGTATCACAAATTTATTAATACATATAATATTATATCATGTTTATTGATTGTCATGCAGTTTTCACTTATTATTGCACTTATTCTGAATAAGTTAATGTATACTCATTATTATCAATATCAATATCAAATCTAAGGTTTCAAATTTATAATTACCAAGCTAATAATTATAACTTGGCCCTCCTCTAAATGAATGTAACAACATTCATAAGCTCATATGCTTATGTGATAGTTCAGAAGACATTAAAATATTTCTCATCTGAGTAATTATTAATGATATACTAATTTGGTCAGTTTGTAAGGAGTTAATCTTTATGAGAGAACTTTCAGTTGTTCTGAGACCAAAACTCTTATGTCTTTAAAAGAGAAGTGATTGGAAAACTACAAAGTAGGTACAATAGAGGTTAGATCATGAATACAGAGTAGGCCATTTCGCTTCAATTTCTTCTGGTCAATTTCAATTTTTACTTCTTATTCAAGATACCTGGAGTACTAACAAAATATTTAAGACACTTTTACTTGTTTAATCTGCTAACATGATTTACATTAATTTGATCATGTATAAAATTCCTAAATATGGATTAAAGAAGTATACATTCTGTGATGACATTTTAAATTATTAGAATCACTTAATTAATTATATTTAGTGTTATGAAAGTGGAATGCAAGAAAATAGAGTATTTGAAAGAATTATACATTTTTTAGGCTTGACACATACTTTGCAATGTAAAAGGCATTGAATCTTAAATCACCAGCACTAAGACTGAACAAATCAACTCATCAATTGACCCTTCTGAAAATAAACTTCTCATTGATATCTATAGATGATCTCATTTTCTTCTCAGCACATTTTATTCATTCTCAGACACCCTGAAACTTATGTGTTCAGAATAACTATCAAAAAATAGTGAGGGAGTGCACACACACAAAAAGAATTCTCTTTGTTTCTTTCAAAAGTTTCTCATTTTTCAAAGCTATATTTATTTATTGTTTTGATGAGAGTCTAATGGAACAATGCTATTCACAGTGGAATTCTTCACATGTATCTGTGTATGCATATATATGCATGTATATATTTCATATAATATATATATATATATATGAATTCTCATGGAATAAATTTATGCTTATTAAGTCTTTTTGAAACTACTAATTTCTTTCTCAGTTTTTCAAGGGAAAGAGAGAGAAAGAAAAGGAAAGAGAAACTAACACATTTTTATTAAAACATTTAAAAATTAAGAAATTTTTTTTCTTATGCAGTACGTCCTAACTCCATCCAGTGTTCCCTCACTCCACTCCTCTAAGGTACCCCCCACACTCCTGTCTTTCCTGACAATCCACTCCCCCTCTGCTTTCTCTTCAGAAAAGAGCAGGTTTTCAAGAGACAAAAACCACACAGCAAAACTGATACACTATGACAAGGTGAAGCAATCATATCTACGCTATGGATATCCTTCAACTAATAGACTTTAAGTTACCAGCCCACTTGGGTGTGGCCTCATATACTATAAATGCCAATATAAAGCTTGCGCTCTCTCTTCTGTCTGCTGGATTCTGTTGCAGAGGACTGTGATCTGTGAGTCTACCCCTAAATAAATAACCCTTGATTATACTCAATTCTGAACTAGTGTGGGATGTCTTTTTAGCATCTGTCTTCATATCTAGACTGTCAAGTTCAACTAAATAGGAGGAAAGGAGTTTCAAGAGCAGGAAAAAAAGTCAAAGAAATCCCTGCTCCCAATGTGAGGAGTCTCAGAAAACACCAAACTAACAGCCATAATATGAACACAGAGGACCTGGTACAGACAGTGCCTACTGCTTCCATCTCTGTGTACCCATAAGAGCCCTGCCTAGCTAATTCTGTTGTCCATGCTCTCCTAGTATCTCTTGTTCCTTCTGACACCTACAAGCTTTCCTCGCCATTCTGTATGGTTTCCCAAGCTTTAAATGAAGGGACGTAATGGACATTTCCAATTTACTCTCTCATGGCATAATGTCTGACAACAGGTCTTTGAACCTGCTCCCATCTGCTGTTGGAGGAATCCTCTCCAATGACTACTGGACAAGACACTGACTTAAGTATAGCAGAATATCATTAGGAATCATTACATGTTTTTTTTTTTTGTAAGCTGTGTTTGGTTCTTCAATAGGTCTTTGTGCTATCCATTCTCCAGTTCTTGGCTATGCAGGTAGTATAGTACATGACTACCTCCCCATCCCACTCCTGTGGCATGGGTCTCAGGTTAGACCTTGAGTTGGTCAGACTCAAAATTTCTATAACACCAGGGCCGCAGTATATCTTGCAGGCAGGACAGATTGTAGATCAAGGGTTGGTGTGGGAGAATTGTCTGTATTCTGTCAATCATATTTTAATAAAACGCTGATTGGCCAGGCAGGCAGTATAGGCGGGAAAGCCAGACAGGAAGTAGGGGTGGAGCAAAGAGACTGGGAGTATTCTGGAAGCAGAAGCTCTCTCTGCTACTTCTGCCCAGACCACTGGAGAAGAAAGATGTAAGCTGCCCTGCTGGAAAAGGTATGGAGCCATGTGGCTAATGTAGATAAGGATAATGGGGTAACATAAGTTATAAGAGCTAATAAGTAGCCTGACCTAATGGGCCAATCAGCTTTATAACTTATAGAGATCTCTGTGTGATTGATTTTCTCTTTGGGGCATGCCAGCTGTGGAGTACTGGTCAGGACAGAAACCCCAACAAGCAGGCCTTCATGCTACAAAGGGCTTTGTGACTAAATTGTGCCCAGGTTTCTTTCAGTGGCCTGAAGAGTACCTTCTGAAAAAGAGACTAAAACATAGGGATGGAGGCTTTATGTAGGCCTTCTGCATGCTTGTTGTCCTGGGCAATAGTGCCCTATTGACAGTTTTCAGTGAGTGACCCTCTAGCCTAGCATCAACCTGGGAAGTTTATGGAGTTCTGTGGAGGGCCGCAACCACATTCTCCATTGCTTCAAGGGACAAAGGTAGAGATTGACCTCTGTGACCTCAAGGTGTGGTGGTACACGCCCTTAGTCCTGATGCCTGGGAGGCAGAGGCAGATTGACCTCTGTGACCCCAAGGTGTGGTAGTACACGCCTTTGGTCCCAATGCCTGGGAGGCAGAGACAGGCAGATCTCTGTGAGTTCAAGATGATGTAGCACACGCCTTTAATCCCAGCGCACGTGCTTGGTAACTCTCTACTGCTGCGTCCCTGCCTACTTCTGAGGCATCATCTGGGATAATGGGCAGCGGACCAATCCAAGAGTGACACGTCAGAAGTGAGGACTGTTTCCTTTATAAGGGCTGGGTTCCCCTCATTCCGGGTCTCCACAATGTAAGCTTATGCTCTCCCTCTCAAGACGCATAAAAGCTTTGCTGCAGAAGGATTCTAAGTGTCCTGCGTCGTTCTTGCTGGCGAGATGGTAGCGCGGGGCAGAGTTCCTCAGCCAACACATCCTAAGGAAGCCTGGACCCACCCCGGAAGACTTGCCTGGCTACAAATGAAGACTACTTCAAACTCTCCATCCTACATTACTAGGAGTCCTCACTATGGTCACTCTCATAGATATCAGGAACTTTTCACAGTACACGGTTTTCATATTGCCTCCCAAATGTCCCCCAATTCCAGCTGTGTCTCCCCTATGCTTTCTTTCTCCATTCTGCTCTGTCTCTACTGCTCCCTGTTACTGGTATAAAGTATTCTATTTTCCCCTACCAGAGAGGGAGATCCATGTATCCACCCTAGAGTCTTCCTCTTTACCAAACCTTTTTGAGTCTTTGGATTGTATCTTGATTATCATTTACTTAATATCTAATGTCTATTTATAAGTGAATACATACCATATTTGTCTTTCTTGTTCTGAATTGCCTCACTCAGTTACAGCCACTGATCTGCAAATTTTATGATATATTTTTTTTATTTATCAGCTGAATAAAACATTTTCATTATCCATTCTCAAGTTAAGGGAAATTTAGGTTTATTTCAGTTTCTGACTATTATTAATAAAGCTTCGATGAACATGGTTGAGCAAGTGTACTTGGGGTATATGCCCATGAGTAACATAGCTGAGTCTTGGTATAGATTGGTACCCAAATTTCTGAGGAAACACAATATTCATTTTCATAGTGACTGTACAAGTTTGTACTCCAAGCAATGGAGGAGTGTCCTCACTGCACCACATCCTCACTACTTGAGCTCCATAATCTCATGTATACACTGTCATTTGTGGTTTTGATCTTAGTCATCCAGATAGGTAAAAGATAGAATTCCAAAGTGGTTTTAATTAGTATTTGAGATTTCCCTACTGAGAGTTCTTTATTTAGATATGTATCCCATTGTTAATTGGATTGTTTGGTTATTTGATCTATAATTTCTTGTGTTCTTTATATATTTTGGATATTAGTACTCTATCAGATTTGGAGTTGATAAAAATCGTTTCCAATTCAGTAGTCCACCACTTTATCCAACTGATGGCATCCTTTGTATTACAGAAGCCTTTCGGTTCTATTATTTACCACATATTAATTGTTGATCTTTGTGCTTATATTCTTGATGCTCTGTTCAGAAAGTTGTCTCCTGATTCAATGAGTTCAAGGCTATTCCCCACTTCCTCTCCTACTAGGTTCAGTGTGTCAGATTTTATGTTTGGACTTTAATCCAAAACTTGGGTTTTGTGTATGGTAATAAATATGTACCAGTTTGTATTCTTATATAGCCAGATATCCAGTTTGACCAGAATTATTTGTTGAAGATGCTTTTTATTTCTTTTCAGCATGTATTTATAAATATCTTAAAATGAAAATTCAGGTGTTCATATGTGTGTAGATTTATGTCTGGGTCTTCAATTCAATTCTTTTGATCAATGTGTCTGGTTTTATGTCAATACTATGCAGCTTTCATTATTATTACTGTGCCGTGCAAACTGAAATTATAGATGGTGATAACTCCTGCAGTTCTTTTTTGTTTTGTTTTTGTTTTCTTTTTTTTTAAAAAAATCAAACAAACTATCTTTCTTCATTATACATACTAATTCAAGTTCCTACTCCCTTCTCCTTCTCCAAATCCCTCCACATATTCCCAACCCACCCCAGCCACTCTTCAGAGAGGGTAAGGCACCTCGCTTTGGGGAAGGTACAAGGCCCTCCCTATTATATCTAAGCTGAACAAGGAATTCATCCCAAGATAGGTTCCAAAAAAGCCAGGACAAGCAGTGTGGATAAATTCTGGTACCAGTGCCAGAGGCCCCTCAGTCTCTTCCAGCCATGCAACTGTAAACCACATTCAGAGGGACTAGTTTGATCCTATGATTGTTCTTTCCCCTCTGGCTGGTGTTGGTGAGCTCTCATTAGCTCAGGTAGACTGTTTCTACCTAATGGGTGTACACATCATAGGCTTGAACTCTTTGTTCATATTCTCATTCTTCTCACTCCTTAACTGGACTTGAAGAGCTCAGTCCAGTGCTCCGATGCAAGTCTCTGCCTCTGTTTCCATCAGTTTCCGGATTAAGGTTCTTTCTTTTTTTAATATTATTAAAAATTTCCACCTCCTCCCCTCCTCCCACTTCCCTTCCTCCTCTCCCCCTCTTCGCCTCCCCCTACTTCTCCAGGCCAAAGAACAGTCAGGGTTCCCTACCCTATGGGAAGTCCAAGGTCCTCCCCGTTACCCCCAGGTCCAGGAAGGTGAGCATTCAAACAGACAAGGCTCCCACAAAGCCCATCCATGCAGTAGAATCAAAGCCCAGCGCCATTGTCCTTGGCTTCTCAGTCAGCCTCCACCGTCAGCCGCATTTAGCGAGTCCGATTTGATCACATGCTCCATCAGTCCCATTCCAATTGGCCTTGGTGATCTCCCATTAGATCTGTCCCACCGTCTCAGTGGGTATACACACCCCTCGCGGTCCTGACTTCCTTGCTCATGTTCTCCCTCCTTCTGCTCCTCATTAGGCCCTTAGGAGCTCAGTCCAGTGCTCCAATGTGGGTCTCTGTCTCTATCCATCCATCATCAGTTGAAGGTTCTAAGGTAATATGCAAGATATTCATCAATGTGGCTATAGGAGAAGGCCAGTTCAGGCACCCTTTCCTCTGCTTCTCAAGGAACAAGCTGGGGACATCTCCTTGGATACTTGGAAACCCCTCTAGAGTCAGGTCTCTTGCCAACCCTAAAATGGCTCCCCTAATTAAGACATATACTTCCCTGCTCCCACATCTATCCTTCCTTCATCCCAATGGTAATATTTAACATATTCATCAGTCTGACTGCAGGGCAAGGCCAGTTCATGCACTTTCTCCTCCATTGCTTAGGGTCTTAGCTGGAGTCATCATTGTGGATTCCCGGGAATTTCTCTAATGCCAGGTTTCTTACTAACCCCATAATGATTCCTTCAATCAAGATACCTCTTTTCTTGCTCTTATCTCTGTCCTTCCTCCATCTTGACTATCCGATTCCCTAAAGTTCTTTGTCTCTTCCCTTTCCTCTAGTCTTCCTTTTCCACCCTCCCTTCTCCCAACACCCCTATGTTCCCAATTTTGTCAGGTGATCTTATCTATTTCTACTTTCCAGGTGGATCTATATATGTTTTTCTTAGGTTCACCTTGTAACTCAGCTTCTTCAAAGTCATGGGCCGTAGGCTCCTTGTTATCCTTGCTTTATAGCTAGTATCTGCTTACAAGTGAGGGCAGACCATGCACATCTTTCTGGGTCTGCGCCACCTCGCTCAGGATGGGGATGGGTTTTCTAGTTCCAGCAGTACTTTTATTGTTCATGATTTTTTTTTTTCTATTCTGGGTATCTTGTTTTACTATCAGAATTTAAACATTGTCCTTTCATTGTTGACAAAGAATTGCTTTGGAATGTTGGTTGTGATTGTGTTGAATCTGTAGATTGTCTTGGTAGGATGGCTGTTTTTATCATGGTCATCTTACTGATGCATGAGTTTGGAAGGTCTGTTTTTGAGAGAGAAAGAGAGAGAGAGGGTTTCTCTGTAGCTTTGGAGCCTGTCCTGGGGCTCACTGTGTAGACCAGACAGGTCACAAACTCACAGAGATCCATTTGTCTCTACAACTGACTGCGGGGATTAAGCGTGTGTACCACCACTGCCCGACTATTTATTTTTTGAAGTCTTCTTCAATTGCTTTCTGCAAAGTTATAACATTTTTGTCAAGTCTTTTGTTTTTATTTACCACAGATTTCTACTGGATTAATGTATCATATACTTACATATTTCCCCCTATTATTTAACATGAAAACTTCAAATAGGTTTATAATTTGGAATTTTGTATGTCTAGAGACAGATTTCTGACAGTCTATGTCAGTTAAGTTTTTCTACAATTCCCTGAGGTTCATCTTGGGGAAGTATGAATAAAAAACCCAGGACAGCTAAAAGAGTCCTGTACAATAAAGGAACTTCCAGAGGCATAACCATTCCTGACTCAATAGAAGAAATTCAAATGGCCAAAAGACATTTAAGAAGTTGTTCAACACTCTTAGCCAATATGGAAAAGGAAATCAAATAACACTAAGATACCAACTTACACCTATCAGAATGGCTAAGATCAATAACACTGATGAAGGCTTATGCTGGAGAGGATATGGAGTAAGGAGAACATTCCTCCATTGTTGGTGGGGGTGCAAACTTGGAATCACTTTTGAGGTCAGTATTGCAGTTTCTCAGAAAATTGAATATCACTATACTTTAAGACCCTGAAATATCATGCTTGGACATATAGCCAAAGGATGCTCATCATAATATTATAAGGACATTTGCTCCACTGTGTTCACAGCAGCATTATTTGTAATATCCAGAACCTGGAAACAACCTATATGCCCATCAACTGAAGAATGGATAAAAAAAAAAGTGATACTTTTACACAACAGATCATTACTCAGTGGTAAAAACAGTGACAACCTGAAATTTGCAGGCAAATGGATAGAACTAGAAAAGAGCATCCTGTGTGAGGTAACTCAGACACAGAAAGTATTACCTCATACGTGGATATTAGATGTAAAGCAAAGGATAACCAATCTACAATCCACAATAACAGAGAAACTAGGCAAAATGGGGAATGCTAAGAGGAACATACATGGAGGGCCCCAAGAAGAAAAGTAGTTAAGATCTTCTGGATACACTGGACAGGGGACCTTATGAATTTTGTAACATGTTTAGTTTCTGAACCTTAAAATTCCATTAGCCTACTACATCTAATGGGCATGCCACCTTTTTCCAAGACACAATATTTAAGTTTTGAGACATAAGTATGTATAAAACATGACAATATCTACAGAACAGTTTTCCTCTAAATTATGACATAAGAAAAGTTGTGAATTACTAAAGATACGATAAAACAGGAATATTAAAATTATAAAAGAGGAAATTTATGTGGACAATTTTATTTGCTATCTGTGGGTCTTACCATTTTATTTATTTCCCCCTATAAAAAAGTGATACTAAACTTGATCCTAATCTGTGATAATCATAGTAAAAAACCCTCAAGATCTCAGCCTGATCATTTTTCACTTTGAAGATATTAAAATATCTTTAAATGAACCAAAATGTACTGCTAAATTTAATAAATATTACGGTTGTATTGTAATTTTTGTCAAAACAGTAGAAATGCTTCATTTAAATTCTTCAGAATTTATTTATAACTTTATCATACTTCAACACATCTCTAAACTTATGGATTATAGCTGTTATCTGCTCTAGAAGAAAGATCAAGTTCACAAAAGTCGGAAATTTTCACGACTTTGCATGTGATTTATATTTAGGTCAACATGTGACATTTAATATTTTATTCTAAGAAACTGAAAGAATGATTGCTATTTAATATTAATCACAAGATCTATCTGATACAAACTGTGCTGGACATATGACAGGAAAATTGGGATGTTTTAAAAAGTACATAGTATATAAGAACACCCAATAGTAGTTATTTTTAAAGCAATTTATACTTTCCAAGCACATGAATATGGATAATTATAATGTAAAACTTAAAAGTGCACACCTGAAGTCAATTACTGAAGCAGTTTCAAATATAGTCATTAATATTTGTGAAAACAGTTACAAGAATAAAATCTGGAAACTTCTGTTCAGAGCCTTTGGAATGATTTAGAAGTAAATCAGTTTTCAGAACTTAATTTATTTTCCTGATATTTTCAAATCTGTTGTATATTGAGACAAGTGGTGATAAGTAAAAATAAATTAAAAATCATCACAAATCACTACTACTATTTTTGCCATCATGGATGAGTTTATTACTAACCAGGAAGTTTAGCCTTGGACTAGATAACTATCATATTCTTCCTTATGCTCAGAAATTTAAAACTCATAGAAATTTACTTTGCATGAATATATAGATTTTATAAATATTGTCTTGAACTCAAATGTCAGCAGAATTTTTCATTTGCCTGGATTGGTTCACCGAAATGGACTTTGGTATACTCTAATTGTTATTTTGTTGTGGTTGCTCTAACTGGGAATAGACATGGGTTCCACAGTTCTTGAGGAAAACCTTCACACAACAGACTAAGTAACATACCTTCTCTCATTAACAAAACTAGTACAATATGTTTAGGAAAGGGCTGCTGTGGTTTACCACTAATCCCCTTTGCATTTTGGTTAATCCAGCATTTGGACTGTAACAACTTACAACAGAATTATGTAATATTCATTTGAAAATATGAAGGGGCATTTATTTTTCTATTTTAATGTTTTATATTTTCAATTAATGTAGATTTACCTAAAAATAATGGAAACAAGTTATTTCTCTGTGTTTCCAAAATTCATATACAGTGAAAAATTTCTGTTTAATAGGACAACTAAATGAACACAAATATAAATGAGCACTGTCTTAATATAATACATAATATTACCTTTTATAAAAAGGTCTTAGTCAGTTATGGAATTAACTGTCATTTATAAGATTTAGCCATTTAAAATTAAATATCTCAAGAAACTCATACTTGAATTCAAAAATAATAAGCTTATTTATCTAGTAATGAATAATATGTTTATGTTACATAACTTTTGTTTTTAATTCATGTTTATGCTACAAGAATTTACATGTAGAAAATACCACATTAAAAGAAAGCTTGAATGTGAAAAAAAATTCCAGAATCATTTCCAAATCTCAGCAACTGGAAGCCATACTTGGCATCACATAAATTAACATTTCCTATTTTCCTTTATTAAATTCTCTAGTGTCAGTGCCTGAAGTAACACTGCATTTTAAAAAGTAAAACATTTCAAAAATTAATACCTGATAAAATTTAGAATTTAGACTTGCAAGTTTCAAATATTATTCAAAAGTCTAGTGTCCAAGTAAGCCAAGAAATGGATTTAGATTAAGTGAGTGTTTTAGAAATTTTTCGTTCTATAAGAAACATAAATGACCATGATATAAGTATAACTTTTTGTGCTACAAAAAATACAATTTTCAATAAAATATGTGCATAAATATTTTATTGTCATAGACTAAGAGTGGATAATATTTCTCTATATACTGGGTACTATTAGATTCATAAGCTATGAGCGATATTCTTAATTTATAGTACACATACAAAGAGTGATCAGTCAGCATTTTAAAAAAGAATTTAAAATTTACCAAACTATCATACTGTATCTCATATCTTTTACTTAAAGAACTATATTTTCATTTTAAAGCTTCATTTAAACATCAATTGCACATAAGCATTCAAGGTTATATATGCATTATATATGATACACATGTGAATGTGCATGTGTGTGTGTGTATGAATGTCTGTCTGTTTACAGAACTTTTAATATTATTTAACAAATGTTCCAAACATCAAATAATTAAATATCAGTAAAGATTTTATTTCAAGTCTGTATTAGTATTAATTAATTAGATAGGTCATTTAAAATATCCCTCAATCCGATTTATTTATCTATACAGAGTAGAAATAATAGTTTATTTATTTAGAATACTTTTTTTCTTTTGGAGGAAAAAAGGGGCCAGAATAATATGTGTGTTGTGCTTAGAAATACTAACATACAATACATACATAAAATTACATCCACTAAAAATGAGATTGGGACACAGAGTAAACTGTATTGTTTTTAATGAGTGATTGAACAAAGCAATTTAATTACTTAGCTATATTTTTAGAAAATACACCACTTTTACAAAATGGAAAATTTGCATCTTATAGCTAGCTAAAAATAAGAAACATTACTAAAGCATCTAAAACTTGTTTGCTTGCACAGTGTACAGCGAAAAAAATTGGCTATCGTCTTTCTAGGATTTTATTTTTTTTAACTGTCAAATGGGACAGAATTCAAAGCACAATTGTGTCTCGCTGAGACTGTTCCTTGGCAGTGAATGTCAGTTAGAGTGGGGTGTTTAAGTAAGGTATTTAATTGTCCTAAATTACATAACAGAAAATATTTGATATGTAGCTTGTATAAGATTTAAAATAACTAAAAGCTGCAGTTATTGTCATTGTTAATGAATTCACTTAGTTCAGGATACAGGAGATGGAAAACGGATGGAGAATACTGCAAGAATGAAGGAATCACTGACAGTTTTTCCCCTGAGCTGAGCTAAGGATAGTTTAAGGCAGAAAACCCTCAGGTAGCTCTGCACTCTCTGTTAGCAGCTTTATTGAGAGCTGGCTGGAAGGGAAGTAGAGGGGGCAATCAGTATGTGCACAAACATTTCTATAATAAGCTCTATCTACAAGAGCTTGGAAACCAGCTGTATCAGCAAAAAGCACCTGGGAGAATTCCACTTTAATTGTTTCAGTTTCTTATGAAACTCAGCCATACAAAAAAGTTAATGATGGGCCAAAAAAATGGAAATACAATAAGGATTATCCCTAAAACCTACAAATTCTGACTAAACAAGATATTCGTGTGCTTTTATATGCCACTTAACACTGAAGACAATTCAAATATCTTGTTGAATTTTCTTTCAGTTATATTTGAAAAAGTCTCATATAAATTCAACAGCTTTCAAACCTCACCATATTTTCCCAAGTAATTTGCTTTTAGCCATTAGTATTAATATGGCTAATATGACACATATCATTCCCTCATGTAGTAAAAGAGTAAAGTAATGAGCCAAAAAAGTAATAATTTATTTTTCTCTTCTGTAATAAACATTAAATTGTTTATACTTCTAAATTATAATACAAAATTTTTATTTATTGCTCTCTTTTAACATTTTAAAATATGAAAATGCTTAGGAATATTCTTGGTATGGAGTTTAGAAAATTGCTCAGGTACTGAATATTGGACATGTTTTGAAATTCCTTTGCAACTTATTAGTATCACTTAGAAAACCTCCCCATATACTAATGAGTTAGTTTCATTAGTTTATTCATCAACAAAATATACAAACCTCAAAAAATATGCTTCAGATATTATTCTTCTCATCAAATATCTGCTCTTATCATCCATTTCAATTTCTCAATTTTATTTTCTTATATGTCATTTAATATCTTAATGCTATAAGAATTTATTCTCTGATGGAGCATTACTTTGGACTTCACTGTTTTCTACTATCAATTATCCTTCCTCTGTTGTTTTACATAAATTTAGAAAACACTTATCATCTTATTTATTAATTATTTATAATTATTATTTTGACTTTTCTAACACATAAAATATTCAAGCACCCCTACTCTCAGGATTTCAAATGAGAGTTTATTTTATTTGATCATATATAGCTAATTAAGCCAGTATTGAGATAATTAAACAACTCATAGAAAGAAAAAGTATATATACTTATATTTACATATGAACATATATCTATGTGATTTCTTTTCCAGAATGGTATACATATGTATGGTTTCTTTCCTTCATAATTTCTAGACTTTATGTAAATTCAAATATACACTTATTAAATATTATATTGTCATATCAAATATATACAATATTAATGTAAAAACAAAACAGTCTAGAAAACACAGAAACTAACTGGTGGGGAAGAAATAAAGGAGGGTTTGTGCACGAAGAGGAATGTAGTTAATTCATAATCTATGCTTGTGTGATCCTTATGTAATAAACAAAAAGTTTCCTTATGTAATAGTGCCATGAACAATGAATATATACAATGCTTAATTATAAATTCAAATCATGACTTTTTTACCCATTCAAAGCTACAGAGTGACAAGTATTACCTATATTCCATCAGATATACAATAGTGTTAAATAGGGAAGACATATTTGACCAGTATTTTGATATCCTTAATTCAGATTTTTCCTTGAGTCATTCCTTATGTCTAATGTAAATGTTTTCTCAGACTACTTAAATTAGCTGTTGTTTCAGATACCTTGAGAAATCTGATTAGCTTTAAAACAATATGTACAGATAATAGTTGTGGACACCAGGTTGGCTCACAATTTCATTTGAACAAATTCATTCTTCTTACCTATGATTTAAAGTTAAGAATCCATGGATCCATCCAAGAAATAAATACAGAATTGTTTTCATGAACATTAAATTATTAATGTTAAGTAGATAATAATTTAAAAATATAAACATAAATTTGTAGTTAGAGGACCATTTGATCATTCCAGCTGCTCAGTCCTGAAATAATCACACAGAAACCATATTATTTAAATCGCTGCTTGTCTCATAAGCTCTAGCTTCTTATTGGATAACTCTTGCATCTTAATTAAACTCATCTCCATTAATCTGTGTATTGCCATGTAGCTGTGGCTTACCGGGTGAAATTCCGGCATTGTCTCAGGCAGGGCTATATGGCTTCTCCCTAAATCCTCCTTCTTTCTCTTTGCATTCAGTTTAGTTTTCACTGCCTACCTCTATTCACTGCAAAGGCTCAAGACAGTATTTTTTTTTATTAACCAGTGATATTCACAACATACAGAGGGGAATCCAATATCACAAATTTATTAACAACACCTTAAAAACTCAATTGAATAGAAGGGTAAGCCAGAATAATTGGTGGTTTTGTGAATATGCCATTTTTCTAGGCATGTTTCACTATTCCTTTTAGAGTTTTGTGATGTATGAGCGTCTTCTATCTATCTGTCGCTTTCATTGGTTAATTAATAAAGAAACTGCCTGGTCTGATAGGTCAGAACATAGGTAGGCGGGGAAGACAGAACTGAATTCTGGGAGGAAGAAAGCAAAGACAGAGAGCCTCCTGCCATGAAGCTGAGGGTCAGACATGCTGAATCTTTCCCGGTAAGCCACGACCTCGTGGTGCTACACACATTATTAGAAATCGGTTGAGTCAAGATGTGAGAGTTAGCCAATAAGAGGCTAGAACTAATGGACAGGTAGTGTTTAAAAGAATACAGTTTCCATGTAATTATTTCTGGCGTAAACTAGCCAGGGAGCCGGGATCCCAGCGGGAACACAGCCTGCCGCTCCTTTTTCAACAGTTTTTGTACAACTAGTTTAGATTTCATTCATTGTCATGCCCAACTCTTCACAGATCCTCTCACATCCCTATCCCATCTTTACATCCTTTGCCCTTTCTTCATCAAGACCTGTTATGGTGATAAAACATTCTTCAATGTGTGGTCTTGTACTTGAGAAAGATCAACTTACCAAGGGCTACACTTTTAGAGAAAACTTTGTTTTCACACCCAGATGCTGACTTTAGGTCAAACTTCCAACCCCTGCTAGGATTTGGTCTGCCTTCAGATTTCACATTTTTGTGCATGCTGTGCACTGTGAATTCATATGTGCAGCTGTCGTACTGGGTCCAGAAGATACTGTTTCCTTGGAATCACACATCACCTCTGTTTTTAGTCTTTCCTCCCATCTACTGCAATGATTCTGGAACGTTAGGAGGACAGTGTTTACTATGCATGTTACATGCAGAGCTGAGCACCTGCAAGTGTCTTAATCTCTGCACCTTGACCAATCGTTGATCACCATCTACTGCAAATAGCAGCATTTCAAAAGAGGACTGAAAGGTGCAGTGTTCACCAGGAGTTAGATAAATACTATGTCAATTTAGCAAAATAATAGAACTAAACAGAGTCTTCTCAAAAGATGAAACGCAGATGGCTAAGAAACATTTTCAGAAGTTACACATCATTAGTCATCGGAGAAATGCAAATTAAAACTACATTAAGATTTCATCTAACCCAGTTAACATAAAAAGATTAAAAAATGGGGTATTCAATTTCTGAGTATTCTAAAGTATATTTCAGACATTACATCTTTCAAAAATTCAACAACTAAGGCAAAATAAGCTATGAAGTTGAGTCATGTAAGCCAGAAGGAACTATTCAGCAAAGATACTGGAAGACTCAATTGTATTTTGATAACTGGGAATCATGTTTATTCATATTCTAAAAACCTTCTAGGAAACTATACATGTTCAAAATGAAGCAAAATCGTGAAATAAATCAGAAGCCACAGTGGTCAGAAATGAACCCAAATTGCTAAGGATTTGTTTTGTTTTCATTTGGCTTGATGTGACATCTTGTACTATTTGTTGCAATACATTTCTTTTAGTACTATTCTATTGGACATTACTTTCTAGAAAAAAAAAATCAGTGCGGATCTTTGCTGGTCTTTCTTTGGTTTCTTCTTAAGTTTTATTGATTGATATTTTTAAATTAGAGAGGTATTTTTACATTTTATCTTCTCTCATACATTATATCCTGAGGACAGTTTCTCCTCCCTCCATTGTCTCTCTCTCACTTCACCTTTCTCCCAGATCCACCCTCATTTTCCCATCTGAAAAGATCACATTTCCCAGGGACATCAACCAAACATGAAATAAAATGCTACTATAAGACGACACACATGCTATCAACTGAAGGCTTGTGGATCAACTGAGTAGGAAGACAATATCCTGTAAGTATGCAAAAGAGTCAACAATGATCGCTGCTTCCACAGTCAGCATCCAGAGCCGATTGGCAGGAAATGACCAGTGGCAGCATGGCCTGATATAGGAATTCTCCCAATTTTGTGATTACAATACTTAAAGTTAAAAAGCAGAGGTAATTTTAAAAAAATGGAATATCTGTCTAAGCTCAGGGACATGGCATTCTCAGAGCAGATATCTGGGAGCCTGCATATTTGTCAGTCATCTCTAACACTGGCCTCTGACTGGACTGCTTCTTATAAAAAGCAAGACCTGTGTCTACAGTAGGCAATGAGGGACCAGTCTACTGGTCCCAAGTCCCCAGAAGGACACCTCCAAGAGTTTGAGAATGAAAAGTGTGTCTTGTGCCCCACTGTGCAGCCCAGCTTCATCTCTGAGCCAAACAGAATCCGGTTGCTGCCTGAGAGCTAAGTTGCTGAGAAATAGAACAGAGAGCAGCAGCTCTAAGGCCAGCAAGTGTCTGCGAAAATGTAAATGAGCAAGTTAAGGCTTGTCAGCTAGGCAGACCTGCAGCTTGGATTAGAAATACAGTTTACAAACTTGTAATAAAATATCCAGTGCCTATGGTTATACTTATTGTTATTTACAGTGAATCTTAAGCCCCTCCATGAGATTATTAAGGGGGTGTAATGATCCTGATTCCCTTAAGCAGCTCATGAAAACTGCTGAACAAAATGCTGTCTCTAAAGTAGCATAAAATTATTATGCCCATACAACACAAATTCAAAAAAATAAATAAATAAGGAGGATTACACCATCAGTTGCTACATAATACCTTAAACCATGCCCTGTTTACACTAAGCTTCTTGAATGTGGATACCCATGAGCAGTCTTCTGTGGATAGATTTTGGCATGATTGCACCAAGGCAACTTTTGCTAAAGCAAGGTAGAAAGATGCTTGAACTGGATTATGGAGAGGACTTGATCATGTCTTAATATGAGGTGAAGGGAATATTTATGCTTTTTTTTACAGGAAGAAAATAAAGCTTGATGAGATGACTACATGTACAACAGAAGGAGGCAAGACCTGATGACATTGAAGTTACTGATGACTCCATAGGAGAAGCAGAAAGAGGTTCCTGAACCTGTTGCCTATTTAATGCCATCACTGCTGCAGTCTGAGAAGGGAAAGCAGATCATGGTGATGGCTCGAGATTCCTAATTTCTTGGTAGACCTAATGCACAAACTACCAGACCTTGGTTTGTTTTGCTTACTTTGGAGCCAGCCCAAAGACACTGACTAAATATTTGATAGTTTATCCATACTTTATCTTGGGACACAGAGCTCATTTTACCAGTATAATATTCAATCTGCTGTTGAAATAGAGGACCTGAGCACAGAGGCCTCAATTTTTCCCTCTAAGGAAAAACGACTTGTTACAATGAGTCACTGAAGCCCCTCTTCAGAGATATGGAAGGTAACCTAAAGGTTTTTGCTACTGCTCACAGACTGGGACAAGGGTTTAGAAGATACAATGCTGTTGGACACTCACCTGTCATAGAAACATTTTCTTGTCTTTTTATTAGAATAAACTTAAGAGAATTGTGATTTGACAAATTGTGCTTATCATTAATTGTCATGCTAGAATTAGAGTATTGACCTGTTAATGGTTGTAACTGCTTTAGTTCACTGTAAGATGTTAGTGATTAGAAAAACATTAGAACACATCTAAGAGAATTTTGATATTGCTAATGAGTTATTGATTTGACATGTTTAATTGTAACATGAAGGGCCAACTTGTTGGGGTTTCTGTCCTACCCGGTACACTACAGCTGGCAAGCCCCAAAGAAAATCACACACAGAGGACTCCATAAGATTATAAACTGATTGACCCTTAGCTCTGGCTACTTATTAGCTCTTATAACACTTATTACCCCATTATTTTTATCTACGTTAGCCACATGGCTCAGTACCTTTTCTAGCTGGGCAGCTCACATGTTGCTTCTTCGGTGATCTGGGCAGAACTGCGGAGGGAGCTTCCTGCTTCCCAGAATACTCCTGTTCTCTTTGCTCCACCTCTACTTCCTGTCTGCTTTTCCTACCTATTCTTTCTGCCTGGCCAATCAGTGTTTTATTAAAATACATGATCGACAGAATACAGATAATTCTCCCACACCACTTCTGCTTCTTTTTTTTTTTTTTTTTGGTTTTGTTTTAAAAAACGGAAAATATCCATAGTCCATTTTTTGGGAATGTGGGTGTAGTATTCCAGGCTACTTCCTGCTGGTTGGGGGTGCTGATAATCTTATGGGAACGTGAAGAAAATTTAGAGTTATAATCAAGTCCTGACTGGAGTATCCTGTGAGACCTGATCATCTCAGGCATCATCTTGAATCCATTCTGGATGTAGAACTCAGACATCTGGGCCATCTCTTCCTACCAGAAATTCCTCAGGTGGTCTTCCTTGATCAAACTAGATTTTTCTTAACTCAGAATGAATCCACAGCCTCTCATTTTCTGTGGAAACTAAAGCAAAATCTCTTCTCCAAAGTAACATACCTTTTGACTTTAGTTTTGAAGTCAAGGTATTTTCAAAATACCTCTCTTGAGTTAGTTCAGCAGTATTTATAAACAAAAGCCTTTTAGCAGCTGTTGTTACTTCCTGAGCATTCAAACAATTCAAAGAGAGCATAATAGCATACAGTATCAAGATTCTCTGTACTTAGTACATAGTAAAATTAAACAAGGTGATAAACAAATACCAAATTGAAATTCTTTATAAAAAAAGTGATATAGGCATAGAGAGTTCACTCAGGTAACAATATACACACCACATAAGCATAAGGATATGAGTTCAGATCCCCATCACCCAGGTAAGATCTGGGCCTGAGAGCATGCCTCCATCCATTCACTGTTGTGAAGTTTGAGGCATGGAGATATGTAGTTCCAGCTGGCCATCATATCTTGCTAAAATGACAATCTGCTGGAATGCTGAAAGATTCTATGTAGAAAAATAAGGGAGAGGTTAACAGGCAAAAATGCTGAGTGTTGGCCTTTGATCTCTACATGCATACACATGAGCTAGTAAAAATAAATATGTGCTATAACACACATATAATCAGTAAAAAATCAGTTAATATACATAAGATATGCTTTTACTGACTTACTTTAGATCAGCAATGAAGGCATTTAGCAATTTACTTCAAAATCAAGATGGATTTCTTTCTAATTTGCTTGCCTTATTTTAATTCAGATACCTAGAGTTTTAAAACAGAATTACACAGAAAATCATTAGCAACATAAACCTTGGTTTTAATTCATGAATATTAAAATACCTTATAGGCATTTAGGTATTCATTTGCTTTTTATCTTATTACATTTTAGTCATTCACGTCCTTCATATTTTAATAAACAAGGATCATTTTTTAAAGAAATTAATAAATTACCTCTGACAACATATCCTACATAGAGAAAGGGAAATAGAGACAAAGAGTTAACTCCAAACAGGGCTCTAATCAACAGTGTAGTCACTATTTTGTACACTTACCTTTTATGCTCCTCTAACCAATATATTGATCTTCTGTATTTGCCAATTAATGTAAATTTTTCTTGAGCCTATGGGAACCCATCATTGATTTTTTTTTATCTTAATGGTTCTGAACTTCAGTAGGAAAGATCATGCAGTAATATATCATTAAGGCCTATTTTCTTTTAACTTCATATCGATAGACTGAGGGGAAAATATACAGTTCCTTAATATCATTAAATTATGTACCTTTAGCAAACTTCAATTGACTAAGACAGATGGCAAAGATATGTATTGACAGAGACTATGATCTAGGTTAACTGGGTAGAAGGAGCAAAGGAAAGTGAAAGCAGGTCTTGTTCCAACTAAGAAAGTGGCATTTGGTAAGGCCATATATGGAAGCTAATTAAAAAAAAGCATATTCAGAACAAAGGATGAGAGTTGGATATTTATGAAGAGTTATACCAAGCACCATGGTGGAAGTGAAGACTTGGAAGTTCCAGATTTAGTTTGCATTTTTTAACTATGTATCTATATTTCCCTGGGAGGAAAGTCAGGGTGAAGATACTTAGTAGGCTAATGAGTTGGTTCTTCCTATCTGAAAAAAAAAAAAAAAGTCTTTACCTGTAGTGATACAAACAGCAAATGATTTCTGAGGAAAAGAAGAGAATCCATCAGAGCTGCTGCATAACAACACTTGGGCGGGGAACCTAAGTGACACTCTTTGGTTGAAAGCATCACCTCAGCTCCCTAAAACCTCTTTATTCAAAAAGTCCTGATTGTTTTCCCGGAGGCTTCACCCAAGCTCCTGGCATAAGCTCCCTCTCCTGGAAATTGCCTCAGCCCAAACTCCACCTGTGAGTAAGCCTGCTCAATGGTAACCCTTGCACAGGGACAGTCAAGACCACTCCCACACGATATTTAAACTGCCCCACAGAGAATGAGCACATGGTCTCCAGGTTACCCATGGTCCTTCCCTCTCCATGTTTCCCTGGGGCCACCTTAGAGTAAGGTCATCTGTTAAACATGGGTGTCTTTTAATTTGGTTTAATTCACTATGATTAGTATTTACATCAGTGGAAAGGCTCGTCCTAAGAAAATACCTAACATTTGGAGGTTTCATGAGCCAGGGGCCTGTTTTTCCCATGGGCCCAGAACCACGTATTAGAAAATGCCCTCTCGTGCATACTCTTTTCCAGGCTAAGATCAGCTTCACTTTGATGAGTACCCCTTTTCAGTACAAATGTTACTAGGGCCCAAGGACCCATTTGCACTTTTTTGGGGGGCTTTCCTGTGGGAGTCACGACTGGGTTGGATGCCTGTTTCAAGAGGTGAGCTAGGCCTCACTAAGGTGAGATTGAGGGGACAGTAGTAAGCTGTAACTAATTGGGTGATGTTTTTGTCTAAATTTAGCTTATATGTCTAGTTTAAATATAATACGTAATGATACCCAATTCTCAAGTGCCTTTACAGATCTAAGAGTATAGCATTTACCAAAAGGGCTTCTAACACAGAGATATGCCCATTCTTGCAGCATCCTATAGCTCCTCCAAAAAGATAAGTGGTTGCCAAAGACGTTCTGTGCTGCGGGAGTATCTTCTGCTGCTTCAGCCAATAGTTGCTGAAGCACGAGCCCACGGTGCTGTGGGGGCGCCTTCCAATAGCCAATAGCCAATAGCCGCTGAAATACCAGCCCATTGGGGCGTGGTATGTTTCTCATTTATAAAGAGCCACAGAGCTTGACTTGGGCCTCTTGGTTCCTGCGCTTGGTCCTGCCTCCTGCTCCCGGCTCCTGCTCCAGCGACTAGGCTCCCTTCCTGACGGTTCATGGTGTATGTAAGTTTTACCCCCCACAATAAATAACCCCTTAAAACATAACTGGTGTGGGATTGATTCGCCGTTACTTCTGCCTTGAAGATTTCCTTTGGATTTGGCAAGTCCACTCACACAGCAAAAAGCTGCCTTCTACCCTTCAGATTCCTGGATGCCACCTGGGGAATAAATCTTCTCATCTTGCTAAAACAAGTAGATTAAATCTTCCCCTCACAGGAACATCTTCAGGCCACCCTGGAGTAAGACCTTCTATTAAACATGAGCATCTTTTAAGTTGTTTTAATTCGGTCTGATTGGAATTATTTATGTCAGTGTAGAGCCTTGTTGGTAAGAAAATATCTAACAGATACAGCATTTAAAACTTGTCACCCAGGATGTGGTGGGATTTCTACTGATACAGATAACTTCAAGATACCTTTACTCATGAAAACCCCTCACCCATGTTCAAATAAGGATCTCCAATAAAGTCTTTTCTTTACCAAACTGGGCTTGAACAAAGTTTTCTTTGGTTCATTGGTTGTACTTGGCATAGGTTGAATACATATTTGCTCATATATCTTCAGGAAACATATCAGAAGAATAAGAGAGAGACCACTAGAGAATTCCTTTTCCCAGTTTTAACTAAAAGAGTAACTGACTTTTTTCCCACTTGACTCTTTACTATTCCATTTCCTCTCAAAGTAGGAGAGTTTCACAAAATAGAATTGTGTTTTAGGTCTGGAAGTTTCTAGTAATTGTATGATTAGACCAGTATATTTCAAGAAGTGAGATTATTTATGTTGTTTATGAGATGCAAATAACTGAGAATTTTTTAATTGAATGCATTTATATGAAGTCCTGACTGCAGTTTCCCCTCCCTCCACTCCTCCCATTTCCTCCCAATAACTGAGAATTTTTGAAGGTTTGAACCTGCATGTTGAGGTGCTAGACAAGGGAAAATCCTTACATTCCAGTTCCGAAAATGTTCCAGTGATAGTCTCATGGACAAGAGAAAGCTAAAAGGTAACACAAGTATTTTTTTAAAAAGTTCTATGTATGTTTGTAATCTTCATAAACCCTCTTCATACATCCTTGACTTTGGTTATTATAATAGTTAAACAAATGATTAGTTTTACTGCATATTATTTTTTATAATATTCAAAAACAATAAACCCATAGATATGAAGTTAAAAAAATAGAGAAATTTGGACAATTTAAAGAGTAGGTACTATTAAAACAGAGTCAAGATGGTAGATACATGTAACATTTGCTATAAAATAAGTGTATGAAAAATCAAAAATCATTTAATAGTTGAAAAAAAATTCTAATTGTTGATTATAAAAAACTTAAAATGAATACAGAGGAGCAGTTAATTGGCATCAAGGTAGTTATTTTTCACATTTTATCATTGTTCAGAGATGTTCAAAACAACCATTCAATGACTGCTTTTTAAAGAGCCTGAGAAGTTTCAATGCCAATGGTTGCCAGCAGTAACATATAGAAGACTAAAAATCTGGAGATTGGGGGTGTTCAAAACTGTTTCTAGATAGTTTTCAGTTAGGCAGAATGAAAATGAAAGAGTCAGAAAGTTCGACCATGCAACAGTCTGTCCATCCTGTACCATGCAAAACTCATTAGAAATGTATATTTTGTTTTATTCCATGATGAGAAAAAGAGGGAATGGAGAAAGGAAATACAAGATAGTGAACACAAAGGGATTCGCAATGTACTCTAAAGCAGAGGTGTGCCTACTGTTCCAAAAGAGTAATGTTGACTGTTCTTTCTGTCTCTGTTAACCTATTGGTTGCTGCAGTTTAAAAAGTCAGTATAAGCACACTGATTGGATTGGATCGGACTGAGGGCATTATAAACCTGTCCTATTTGGAATTATTGTTAGAAAACTAGGTGTCCAGCCCTTAGAAACATGATATTTAAACTACTTAAGTAAAGAAATTTTTGACAGTTAATTTATGTTTCAAGTCATTTGGGATAAAGAATGGTTATATAGCCAGTAAATCATTATTTATGCATTTATCAGAGTGGATATTTCCAGAGGAAATTCAAAGTTAAAACAGTAAAGTGAGAAAGCATTTGTCTTCATTAACATGAGAGACACCATTTAATCCCTGAAAAACAGGTTTCAAAGAGAACAAATGAGGAATTTGAAGATTTCTCTTTTATATTTTCTTCTATAATCAGTCAAGAGAACTTGTGGTTCATGAACATTTACATGACATACTATCTTTTAGGTCTTCACTTTAGCATCAAAATTTCTTTTGTAATTATTGTTGTGCATCTTCTGGAAAGTTGGTGGTGAATTTTCTTTTAAAATATTTGTTCTGTGACTTTAGTGTGTGTGTGTGTGTGTGTGTGTGTGTGTGTGTGTGTGTATCACAAATGTGAAGGACCCATGGGAATCTAAACAGGGCACTGGATCTCTTAAAATAGGAGTTCAAGGATGTTGTGAGCCATCATGTGGATATGGAAAACAAATCCAGTTTCTCTGCAAGAAATGGGGGTACTCCTTACTGAACAATCTCACTAGCTCACTTTCTTGATCTCTGGAATCATGAGACAATTCCTGAAACAATTTACCCCCACCTCTGATCTTGTTGTAGCTATAATTCTAAAAATCTTGAATCATCAAGAAGTTTTATAATTGGGCTTATCATTTCATTTTAGATATTGAGAAATGATGCACAGCCTCTTGAGATAAATCATCTGCATTTAAATTTGATCTTGGATATAACTGAGTATTCCCATGTAACTGGAAATAATTTTTGAGGTCATAATTATCTCATCCTCTGCAAAATTTAAATTAATGATAACATCTATGCAGAGTTGGGGAATTTTCATTGCATAAATTAGAAGTATCCAAAGATTGAATATTCCATAGACTTATATAATAATATTGTCAACTTCAAGAGATCACCTCTTTTTAGATTTCTGAAATGTAGCAACTAAGTTTCTATGTCTTTAAAAGATCATTCTTTATTCTATCTGATGACAAGAGGGTATATGTCAGTATTAACATTGTGTCAGACTTGTTAAAAATAAATTTTTTTCACCATTAAATCTAAGATAACAAATATCCACATGTTATTTTTGAAGTATGTAGATATTTACAAAGTTTGACCTCAAGTCAAAAATTTCAAAGCTATATAAAAATAAAAATATTCAACAGTATAAATGAGGCATTTAACAAATTAGCTTAAGTATATAGACCTAGTTCATATATTATTTTCAGCTGTTGATTTACTGTTCATGAATACAAGCAGATATATTATATGATATCTTGAATTGAAAATTTTCAATATGTGATTCTAATTTTATAATTAAAAACTGAAATAATTAACTTCTAAATCTGTTACTGTAACATCAGTCGTTATAAGGATTCCTTCCTACAACTGCATGTGACAAATCAACAATTAGGCTTGCTGATTTCCTATAATTTTGAAGATTATATTATAAATAGTGCTTGTATGATAATGTGTGAATCGTAAACAAAATGTTCCATTTGAATAACTGTACTCAGAATGAAGATTAGCTCTTATTCCACTTGGAGTTTTAGCTGCATCTCATGATTTTGATTTCTGTGAAGACCTGGCCAGAATTTTGGTTTAGGAAATGATTTGTTCTATACACTAGAAACAATTTAAAGGGCAACAGATTTCCACCTAAAAACAGACAAATGACTTTTTAAAAACTGAATGGGAGTTTTATTTTAGGTGGCTAAGAAAACTGAGGTAACTAAGCACAAGAACTCAGAGCTAACACAACATATTGCAGTCCTCAGAATTTCTTCATCATTCACAGCAACCAAGGGCTTTGAGATGTTACTATATCATAACCTATAACACATTGTAATATAAGGTAATGCGGAAGAGAGCAACGTCACAGATTATTTTCAGATAATTACTTAAAAAGAATTTCATATCTTTAAGACGAAATATCAGACGGCAAAGTGAATCCAGAACTGTGACTATAGTTTTTCCACATTGGGGAAAGAAGAATGCAGGAGGTCATTTAAACTATTATATTTATAATTATTATGATCCGTTTTCACTATTATAGTCAGAACCTTGGGTAAGTTTGTGAAATATCCAAGATTCTCAACTGCTAAGTTCAAACCCAAGACAAACAGCAGAAGTGCCTATTTAAAATATTAAAACATACCTATCCTCCAGGTTCTCCCAGGTTCTCCCCCAATTTCTATTTGTTAGTGGGTATGATTGGAATACCTCACCCACTACTTTGAACTCTCCAGCCCAGGGGTTGGGCTTGCCCTCTTCCAAAGTCTCTCCCCTATATATATAATCCAGCCATTTGGTTACCCACCACTTTGGTATCTTTCAGCTCATGGCTGCTGCATCTGGTTCCCCTCTCTCCCCCTCCTTATCTTCACCCGTCTGTCACATGGTTCATGGTCATGACCTCTCTGGACTCGCCAAGATTTGTCTGCCTTTGACTATGCTCACGCACATATGCATAATAAATTTTCTTCTACATCATTTCTAGGAGCAGACATGTCCTTTCATTTCTTTAGTTGCTGTTGTTCCTTCACTCATTAACTCTGTAAAATTAAAGACAGCATAAAGACTGTAGTAGCATTGTTTGCCTAAATTATCAGGGATCTTGTCTCCAGAGAAGAATATTTCAGACTATGATTTTCTTAGAAACCATTAATGGCCCATGGCTCATTATGTCATAGGGCCTTGTGAGATATTCCTCACCTCCATTGGAATGCCAGATGGTATTGTCATTTGAAGGTCTACTTTAAGGAACCATATGTTTAAGATTTCATGGTTATAACCCTGTGCCAGAGGAGCAGGACATCTGCTGCAAGACAGTATCTTCTATTTAAAAATTGTGTGTTTCTTATCATCAGAGAAGTTAGTCTACATATTCCTGGTTTTGATAAGTTCTTCCTGTTATGATTATAAATAGGGCTTTGTAGAATGGGCGAGTTATAGCTTCTTCCCTTTAATTTTTTTACAACAGTTGAGAAATGGGTTGGGTAGTTTCCTTGCTTGCTGTTATAAAACACCCAGACAAACTCAATTTAAGTGAGACAAGATTATTCAGTGTCCGAGATCAAAAATACAATTCTTCATGACAGTAGAGTCCCAAAGCAGAAGCTCTAGGCAATCTCTCAGAAGTATGCCCAGAGGCAATCCTGCACTAAATCATTTCTTACAGATGTTTCTTCTGGCTTCTGAGTTTGATGATTGTATGTATATCCTAGGAAGCTGACAATTGGAGTTAACCATCAGAAAAAATACTGGCAGCCTTAGCTCTTCCTTAAAGCTGTGCTAGGATCTGTCACAGATTTTGTGAATCCCCTCTGGGCTTTTCACGTGGAGAGATGTTAAATTGCACTTCAATCTTGTCATGCATTAAAGATATGTGCATCTTGTTTACACCCTCTTCATGTAACATCGATAGGTGACGTTTGCTTAGGAATTCATCCATTTCAAGTTCTTCCAGTTTTATATTAAGAGTTTTCAACAAATTTCCTAATAATTATTATTGGTTTCACTTATAATAACCACCCCTTTATTTTTAATTTCACTAATTTGGGTGTTTTATTAATTTTGGATAGTTTCCTTGATCAGTTTTGTATTTTTTCAATGAGTTTTGTTAGTTGGCATTTTTCATTTTCTTTTCTCCATTTTTGTTATTTCAACCTTAATTTTATTTTTTTTTATTGCAGCCTACTACTTTTGAGTTTCCATTATTTGTACTTTTTCTAAGACCTGCAAATTTATCTTAGGTGATTTGTTTGATATCTTTCTGTTATTCTGATGTGGACATTAAAGTTTATAAAATTTTTCTTCCTTCTCCACATGGTAGTATTCTCATAAATTGTGTTATAATTTTCATTTGACTGTACAATTTTTTATTTTCCTTTTATCTTCTTCAATGATCTACTTAAATTTCTTTGTATTTCACTTTAAAATTGTATGTATATATGAGTATACATAACAACAAATTTTAATTTTTTTTTAGAAAATTTAAAAATTTTATTTATTTATTTATTTTGCATCCATACCACCACTTTCCTTCCCTCCTCTCCTCTGCTTTCTCCGCCCACCTCCCTTCTATGCTTTCTCAATAGTTAGAAAAATATTTTTAAAATATTCTTGGGAAATAAAAAAATAATTGTTCAATGTGTCTATTTTTTATTTTAAACTTTATAAAATATATTGACACATAAAATGTTAATAAAATGTGTACATTTAAGTATCTTATCAGCTAAAATTAATTTTAATTTTAAAAATAAAATAAAAATCACATTAAAAATTTTTTTTTTAGTAAATTTTATTAAATTATAAAAGTTTCCATTTCCACCCCCCCTCCCAACACCCTCCCACTCCCCCCACTCCCCCTCCTCCTCCCTCTTCGTCCCCCAGGGCAGTCAGGGTTTCCTGCCCTGTGGGAAGTTCCAGCTCCTTCCCCCTCCCTCCAGGTCCAGGAAGGTGAGTGTCCAAACAGACTGGATCCCCAAAATCCATTATATGTAGAGGAAACAGGTCCCAGTGTCATAGTCAATGGCTTTTCAGAAAGACTTCGGGTCAGTCACAGTCAGAGAATCCGGCCAAATTCGGAGAGTCTGGTTAGATCACGTCCTCTTTCAGTCCCAGTCCAACTGGCCTTGGTAAACTCTCATCAGATCCGTTCCCTTGTATCAGTGGGTGATGGCATCCCTCGCAGTACTGATCTCGTCTTTCACGTTCTTCCTTCTTCTGCTCCTCACCTGGACCTCGGGGGGCTCAGTCCGGTGCTGCAATATGGGTCACCGACTGTATCGCCGTCCCTCGTCAGATGCAGGATCTATGGTGATAAGCAAAATATACATCAGTATGGACATGGGCCACGGCCGATTCAGGCACCCACTCCTCTGTCCAGAGAGCAATCTGGGGGATCTCTCCTTGGACCTGGGATCCCATATATAATCAAGTCTCCTGTAAACCCTAAAATGGGTCCCTTAGTTGAAATATAATCTTCCCTGATCCCATATTCATCCTTCCTCCCTACCCCCCCATCCCAGGCCACCAAGCTTTCCCCTTTCTTCCCCTACTCCCTTCTCTCTAACCTTCTCCCCTTCCATCGACCCTCCCTCCCCCCCCATGCACCCGAGGTTACCTGGGACTCTTGTCTATTTCCTACCTCCTGGTGGATAGCTAAATAATCTTCATCAGGTTCATCTTCTTATTTAGCTTCTCTAGGATCACGAATAATAGGCTCAAAGACCTTTAATTATGGTTAGAATCCACTTATGAGTGAATACATACCGTGTTCCTCTTTTTGGGTCTGGCTTACCTCACTCAGTAAAGCGTTTTCTATTTCCATCCATTTGCATGCAAAATTCAAGATGTCATTGTTTTTTACCGCTGAGTAAAACTCTAATGTGTATATGTTCCACACCTTTTTTAACCATTCTTCTATTGAGGGGCACCTAGGCTGTTTCCAGGTTCTGGCTATTACAAATAGTGCTGCTATGAACATAGTAGAACAAATGCTTTTGTAGTATGATCGGGAATCTTTAGGGTATATTCCCAAGAGTGGAATTGCTGGGTCCTGAGGGAGGTTGACTCCCAGTTTCCTGAGAAACCGCCACACTGATTTCCACAGTGGCTGCACGAGTTTGCATTCCCACCAACAATGGCAGTTGTTGCAGTCCATACTCCACCTCCCAGAAAGCTCAGAGAGGGTTAAGACTACTTCCACGGGCTATTGAAACTGCCCTCAGAGAGTGAACACATTGTTTTCTTAGTTCTCCTTTCCCCTCTTTGTGTTTTCTTGCTCTTTCTTGTGAGAGGCGAGGCTGGAAGGCCACTTGGGAGTGTTGGCATTCATTCAAACTGGGCTTTTTATAATTCAGTTTGATTTTGTCTGATTTGGATTATTGCATGGGCAGAGAGGCTTATCAGGCTATAAAATTATATCTAGTAGTCATACCAAGAAGGCTGTTTTTCCCACTGGCTTGGGGCCACGTGTTGGAGAACACCCTCCCCCACACCGCTCTCCACCATGCTAAGATTGGCTTTGTCTGAAGGAATTCCCCTTTTCCAAGTAGTTGCCACTAAGGCCCAGGGCCTAGTATGTCATGCAGTCTGTTGAAGGCCTGTGTCAAGCACCAAACTTGACCAAAAGGGGCAAGGCAGCCCTTGCCCTCATGGAATTCTATTGGGTAGGAGATGTCCTTCCAAGGAATTGCCACATCCCTCTGATTTTAACTCAAGAGTCTTATCACAGTACATACATTATGCTAAAGCTGTGAATCTTAAATCTCAACATAACACTTGTAAGATGGGTACCTACAGTTCAAAGCCAGGTCATCAAATGCCATTGGGCTGCTTTTTACAAAAAAAAAAAATCTTTTAAATTAGGGCTACATTCCTTAATGCCTACCGTAAAATAAACAAGCCTCCATATGCTCATGATTTCTAGATGCTGTGCTCCTACTCCCTCTCCCTACTTTTCTAGCTGTTTTCTCTATACAATGGATCTTTTACCTCCTTCCTTCTACTCTAGAACTGTATAGGTATTCTGTCCTTATGTTCTCTCTTGCAGTGTCTGCCAATCTGGTCCTTAATGGAACGACCTGTGTGCTTCCTTGGCTTCTGCCACCTACACCAGGATTTTTAAGTCAGTCAGCTGACACAGGTTCCTAAAGGAGTTTAATTTGTCTGTCTGTTTAAATAATATGGCCACACTATCTTTCTTTTATGTGTATGTGTGTTTGTTTCCATAGTATGATTATCTTATTGCTCTGTGTGTATGTGTGCATGTTTTAAGATCTGTAAAACCTGTAACTCCAGATTTCAATAGTTCCTTACAAAAAATAAAACATGTGGGTAACTGCCATTTTGACCTCAGCACCATCTTTGGTAAGAATACCCATGTGTTCTGTACCTACCAAGGAGACATTCCACCTACAATATTCTTTAACTTATTAAAGTATCCCTTTTACTCTTCTCCCATTAACTAGCATTGGTAAACAGTAACTAATTGGGTAAAGTTTATGTCTAAATTTATCTTAAATAAATAATTAAATAAATAGTTAATTTAAATATAACCAAAAGGTAATGGTACTCTAATTCTCAAGTGCCTTACAGATATGAGAGTATGACATTTAACAAAAGAGCTTCTAACCCAGACACATGCCAGCTCCTGCAGCATCCAATACCTCCTCCAACAAGATCCATGGTTATAAAAGACCTTCCACCTGGATGCTTGCCTTTGGGTATGGCAAAGCCAGCCACACAGCAAAAGTGGCCTTCCACCTCCTCACTTTCCTGGACATTGCACCGGGATTTGATCAGCTCATTCTGCAAAGACAGGCAGACTATATTCTCCTCACACAGGGAAATCTTCAGGCCTCCTGGGCTCAGCAGCTATGGAGAGTTACTGCTTCTAAGACTGGGGTTTGCCCAAGTTGAAACAAAAAAAAAAGCTATCTCAGATCTGTCTAACAGTATTTAATGACTTAGGGTATTGGTAACTTCATTTGTAAGTTAAAATACAGACAGGTGTGTCTCTTTCACAGTTTTCATAGTCCAGGATTAACAGGTTTCAGATGTATCTTCAAAGATTCAATGTTCCCAATTTCCTTTCATTGTCTTCTAAAATGTTCCTGTTCCAGGTGTTTTACAGATACCTGCAGGTTCCTGGAAAAAGTTCTGCTGTTGTATCAAAAATCAGGTTTGCTAAAGACTAACAGTCTCCAGACCATTTTCATCCCACCCATTTTCAAGCATATTTCATAGGTCACTCCTGCTATCTGGGCCAAGGCCACCTTACAAAGGCCCCACCAGTTAACACCAGACCTACACCAGCTCCTGGGGCTTCAGTATTGGTACCACTTCTCTTGACTTAAATGGGCACTTACTCAGCAACTAAAATCTGTTTTAAAGGGCATAGCTGCTCTCTTGTCTCACTTATTCACCCAAGCCTCTCCTGTACAACCAGGGTACTTCTCTGACCCATTCTTTCTGGCAGTTAATAACCCATCCCATGGCTAGCCTCATTCACAGGGCTAATAATAACAGTGTATTTTGTCTCCTAGCCCCCTGCCTTCTCATCTTCCTCAAGGAATAGGTGCCTGAGGTCTCCAGGATGACAGTATCCTGGATGTCTCTCAAGCCACACCTCTCGTTGAGTGTGAGCCCATGAACTTCCAATTCTCTCCTTTTCCATTTCATTCCGTGCCTATAGGAAGTAGCCAGACTTGAACTGGTGCCCCTATATCCAAGGAATCTGGGGTATTTGGTTGGAAGTGTTACCCCAGGCTCCTGGCACCACTATATCCAAGGAGTCTGAGATTTTTGGTTAAAAGTGTCAACCCAGCTCCCTGGCACCCCTATAACCAAGGAGTCTAGGATGTTTGGTTGGAGGCTTCACCCCAGCCTGTGGCATCCATTCTGAAATGTTTGGGTGGAAATTTCCACCCCAAGGCCCCTCTCCTGGAAGTTGCTTCAGTTCAGAGTCCACCTCTAAGAAAGCACGCCAAATGGTAACACCTCTCCAGAGAGGGTCAATACCAATCCCACAGGCTATATAATCTGCCCCAAGAAGAATGAACACGTGGTCTTTCTGGTTCTCCTTTCTGCTCTCTGTGGTTTCCAGGTCTTTCTTCCCAGGAGCCTTGAAGATCTCCCAGGATTGCTGGTATCCATTAAACCTGGGATTTTTCTATTTGTTTTGATTTGGTCTGATTTGGATTATTACATTGGTGGAGAGGTTTGTTGGGCAGTAAAACTTTTCAGTAAGAATCATAACTTTCCCCCAAGTGTGAATACCCATACTTAGTGCAATAAAATATATTTATGCACTGGGGGAAAAAAAAGAAACCTCTGAGCTATAGGTTAAGTTGCTAATGGTAAAGGTGAAGCATTATAATCATTACATAACCTTTTCTTTTTCTAGTTACTTTGTGGTTTTTTTAGTTCCAACTGCTTCTTTTTTTCTGGTCCAGTTTTACATGATGTCAGCAGTAAACTTGTGTCAGTTCCCTAGAGTGATGTTTTACTGCAGGTTAATAGGGCTCCTTATTAGATGTCATCCTCTTAATCACCTAATATGTATATCCATTGCTTATTTCCCTCTCATCTTACATAAGGTCATTATCTAGGAAGAAATATATTAAATGTCAATTTGAAATGCTTATGAGCATAACAATTATTATTCATAGTATTAGTGTTATTACTATGAAATATTCAAAATGAAGTTATGGCTTTCTCTTTACACAATAATAATTTGTGCAAAACCACCTTTTATCATCAAAACCAAAATAGTAGAAAATAAAGATACTTTACTCCAAAAATATCTGAATTCTTTTATGTATTGAAATGATGGCAATGAAATTGAGCCATTCAACAAAAACAAGAAGAACTGTTAGAAAATCCCTTTGGTAAATAACATAGGTAGAGTAATAATCAACTTATTTAGAAAATGAAAATGAATCCATCAATATTTTATAAAGATAAAAACCTTTCATTTTATCATTGCCACCCATTCATTATTGTTTCAAAATTTATTTCTTAAGTAACTCCTCTGAGCAGAAGGGAATTAGAATTAATGGATTCTTGATACAAGGGTAAATCACAATCAAAGAATTATCACAAATGAAAAAGTTTTTCATTAATTGCACTACATTTAAGAGTCAAACCAATGGAATTTTACCTGAAATATTTTACCCGTAGTAGTTACAAGTATTTCTTTGTTCTTCAGAACACAGAATTGACTGTATAAACTGATTTTGGTCAGTAAAAGGAGAGGGAGTGGGGGGAGCCAGAGGGTATTGGGAGGAGGGGAGGAAGTGGAAAGAGTGTTTTCGGATACTTGAATAAACAAACAAAAAAAACAAAAACAAAACAAAAAAAAACAAGAACAAAAACAAAAGGTAGAACATTGACTTTTAAAACAGTGATTTAGGTATTAGAAATATAAATGCCTTCTTGTTAATATAAGTGCTTTTATTCCTGGAACACCGAACCTTTACAAATGCTTCAGAAGCACTGAAATGTGATAAAAGTGTATTAAAAACACAAAGACAAATAGGAATAAAATCTCAGATTGAGCATGATTTTGCGATTCAGAACATATAACATTATGTGCTTTGATGTATAATTTATAAAGCATATATGTTTATTATTAAAGAGTATAAGGCCAATAATTATAATCACATAAGGGTTTTTCATACTTAAGAAAAGGTTCTGACCATACCTTAATTATTTTTGTGAACCTCTGCCACACACTTAGTAAGAAATTATCCTTTGAACTGTTTTGTCATAGAACCGTGATCTAAATATAATTACTTTGATCAAAATTGTCCTTTAATTTTAAGTTGAATTGTAATTATCATCAGGATGTCTTATGGAACATGCAGTAGAAATGTGGCTATAATGTCAGGAAAGTCTATAAAAAGCAACTTGAAAGGATAAGGTGCCCTTGTTTGAAGTAGTAAGCTTAGCAATTTTGACCTCTCATCAGTAACTCCTAAGCAATTTTAAATTTTTGAAAAATAAAATTGTCAAGACATTATCATTTTAGTTTATTCTAGCCTTTAAAATGCATTTAATCTAGATGATTGGGCAATATGGTGTCCATAGTAAACATAGTAAAGAGTAAGAAAAATGCCTCTAGTTCAACAAAAGTCTGTGGTACATGAACAATGAGACGTTAGATGCCTTTTGTCATTATAGCTACTTATATATGTTTTATGGTTGGGTATGAAGTTTTATATTGCCTTAATATTTTATGTTTTAATGCATATTTAAATATTTAATAAATATGTATGTTTTGCTAAGTGATTTTATGAAATTTATATTTTTATGTTTGTTTTTTAGCACAATACTCCAAATAGAAAATTTTCACACTCTGTCAGTTTGTTCAGCAGCCTAGACTAATTTTCTCCTTTTCTCTGGCTATAACTTCACAAGATTTGGACAGTCATTGATAACCAAAACAAAATCAGTCTCTGACTTCATTGATTTTATAGTTCAGCTAGAAATATATATTATAAAAATTGTTGTAGATTACTAAATACTTTAAAATTTTCTTTTTTTCCCCTTTATTTATTTATTTATTAAAAATGTTCAGCTCCTCCCTGCCTTCCTTTTCCTCCCCCTCCCTCTCTAGTCCTAAGATCTGTCAGGGTTCCCTGCCCCATGGGAAGTCCAAGGCCCTCCCCTCTCCATCCAGGTCTATAAAGGTGAGCATCCAAACAAACTAGGCTCCCACCAAGTCAGTCCATGCAGTAGGATTAAAACCCAGTGCCATTGTCCTTGGCTTCTCAGTCAGTTTTCATTGCCAGGAACATTCAGAGTGTCCATTTTGATCACATGCTCCATCACTCCCAGTCTAGCTGGCCTTGGTGAGCGCCCATTAGATCAGTCCCACCATCTCAGTGGGTGGACGCACCCCTCATGGTCCTGACTTTCTTGCTCATGTTCTCCCTCCTTCTGCTCCTCATTTGGACCTTGGGAGCTAATTGGTGCAAAATGACTGGAGCAAAGTGTGTTTTTGCATTGCCTAAAATGGGTTCTGGGAACCAAACCTGGGTCCCTGCAAGAACAATAAATGCCCTTAACTGCTGAACTCCATCTTCCAAGATAAGAATTTGATTGTATTTTAATTATAACATTTCTCCCCGCTCCACTTCCTCCCTCTAACTTCTCCCATATACCCCTGGTTGCTCTAGTTAAGAATCATACTTGATTTTTATACAAATGTTATTGCATATATTATATATATATATATATATATATATATATATTTGTCTAAACATATGTATTCCTAAATATAAACTTTTGAGTCCATATCATGTTTTTGTATGTATGTTTTGCCTGCTTACCTTTTGGAATTCAATAATCAGTTGGTGCTGTCTTACCTAGGGAAAGTCGTCTGTGCTGTTCATAGATTCAAGTGTCTATAGTTCTTTCTGCAGTGTTGAGGCCTTTGTGGCCTTTACCCAAGAAAGTTGACATGTTTTTTGTGGGGTGGGGTGGGGTAGGGGGAGGGTTCCTCCTTTTACAGCTCATGTTATGTAGTCATGTTGTTGGATCTTTACTGGTGTAAATTTTGTCATTACTGGAAGACACAACATCACAGCGAAGTCCCTGATCATCTAGTTTTTTAACAGTCATGTTGCCCTCTCTTCCAAAATCTCTTCTGGATGTTCAGTGTGGTAGTGTTTGTAGATGTATTCAGTGGGACTGTGAAAAAAATTAAAATAATGCTGCTTAGGATTTTAAAATTATCATTTATATTATAATAAAAATAAGCAACACCATTTACTACTTGCATGACTATAGGCTACTTCAAAACATTTTCAAGGAAAAGTTCATGGTGTCAGCTTATGGAAATGACAGATTATACTTTTCTTGCAGAAGAGTGGGAACATTTGCAGAAATACTGTGGAACATACAGGTGATGTCATCATACCTTGTTTGGAGAGTGATAAAAACCATGTGTCCCATTGATATTTAACTATGATTACTTTAGAATAAACCTTAAACCTCCCAGACTAGCAGCCCCTTCAAAGCAAAGCAAGATTCTTTCAGAGGACTGTGGGGGTTTGAATGAGAATGCCCCTCCAATGGCTAATGTATTCAAATGCTAGGTTGTAACAGTTTGAGAAGAATTAGGAGGAGTGACATTTTTAAAGTAGGCCTGTGACTTGGGTAGCATTTGAGCTTTCAGTACTTCACACTTGTCCTATTTAGTCCTCTCTGTCTCTTGTTTTGTTGTCTTAAAATGTGAGCTATCAGCTACTGTTCCACAGGTATTCCTGCCTGCCTTCTGCTATACTCATTTCACGTATGTCATGGATATACCCTCGAAATGGTATGCTCCCAATAACCTCTTTCTACTGTGAACTCCTGGGTTGTGGTAGCTTCAAACAATAGAAAAGCAACTAAGAGAGTACCATTTAAACATGTATAACTCAACAAATATTTAAAAATAATTTAATTCCTGTGTAATGCACAGTAGTAGTATAAAGAGTTGCAAATGGCCCTTGGTCTTTGTTTTGAGTGTCAGCATAATCCTTAAGTATTATGAAATATTATGTTAGAGGATTATGTTACACTGTATTTCTAGAAAACTAATTTGGTTGGTACAATATGATCACAGGGCCATGCACAAAGCCTTATGGTTTTTCTTGGCTTATGTCAGAGGGAGAAATTGAAGATATTTGAAGCAATGAAACAATTTCATGGGTGAGACTACATGTAAGAGCAGATATTAATCCACAAGGGTTGATTCTTTTTGGCAGTCATAGAAAACATTGAAAGAACACTTCCATTCACATATGTTTATACTTATAGACACATAAATATTTACAAACAAAATTTCATTCAAAATAAAATATCTCTATGTTTGAACAACATAAATCAAAAGTTTTCTTTGGTGATTGGAGAGCAAATTATTGTTTATTATCATCCCTATAAATTAAAGATATATACACTTAAATTTAGTTTAAATATAAATTGAATGTTTATATATACAATTAATGTTTCCATTAATAAAATATAATTAAATATCCTTATAAATATTGAAAATGCCTTGTGATGCAGGCGTTTTTTTGTAGTCTTTAATCTTGAGTCTTCTTTTTTCTGTTATTTGTTTCCTTACTTTAATCAATAGAAGCATAATTGCTTTTTATTAATCTTTTCAAGATAGCATTATCACACAATAATTTAGTCCCAGTAGTCTCACATCTGCCAGAACTGCCAATATTTTAATCAAAAGTTTTGTTAGATCAGAAAAGCAATTCTAGTTCTTTCTTCTAAATATTATACTGTACCCTTATGTATGTACGTATGTATATGTATACATATATATTATAGACTAGATACTATATTTGCCGGAAAATATAAGGAGTTTTGGTTTATTTCATTTTCTTCTCTTTGTATGTATGTTGTTTTTGTTTACTGAGATTGTGTGACCTTGTTTTATATGATGTGTTCTAGTTCCACCTTAGAAGAAGAAAAACTCTAAGTATCAGGTCTAATGTTGAGGCCCTTAATATGTTTTGAGTTGAGCTTTTTTCAGGGTAAGAAATAAGGAAATAGTTTCATTCTATTACATGTATTTATCCAGCTGAACTATCAACACTTGAATATGCTGTCCTTTCAAAGTACCTAGGTGAGAATAGCAGATGAAAGAGTCAAGATTAAGGACTACAGATAATGCCTGCATCTCAAAGTGTTTTCTATATTTATAAGGATATTTAATTATATGCTCTCCTTTCTAAGTACCCAGGTGCGAGAGAGAGAGGGACAGAGACAGAGAGAGAAATTGTCAAATACTTTATCCCAGATGGAGCATATATACCATACCCTTGCTTTCCAAGAGTCAAGCATCATTACAAAAGAGGAGCAAGAAAGAATAAAAGAATCATAGGTGGTAACTGGCTATAAGGAAAAAGTGTCTCTGGACACAGCAGGGGGGCTTCACATATAAACTCCCAGTGGATGCCAAAACACGCACAAGATCTGTACAAACCCAAGTCAGGCCAAAACTCAGTATGAAGATAGTAGTTATGCATGCATCTTACCCCTAGATGTGGAGCTGATGACAACTGTTAGTTGGGAAATAGAGAGCCGTTTCACTTTAAGAGGTCTGGTAAATCAACTCTTCTTCAATGGAAAACAACACACCCATGAATATTTGAGTAGAACAAACTGATCTTAATGGAGAGGTAAAAGAAGCATACACTGTTCGATAATTTGGAGAGGTGTTGGATTTAGGTAAATTTGGAGAATGGAAGTTTTTGTGCTTTTACTTTTCTGTGCTTCAACATACATAGAAACATGTATGGAACAGGATTCATTGAAGGGTGGTTTGATCGAGCTTTTTGTAATGTGACTGTTTGACTCAGTTAAATTACTCGTCAGTGAATTCTTTTTCCTATATGTTTTTCTGTATATAAAAATCACATAAAGAATTTTAAATATCATATGTTTTATGAAACATAAGGGATTTTAAAATGCCATGTTTCATAGAATATTTTTAATATTTTAAATGCCCAATATTTCAAGCTATCACACAAACTCACTTTCAAATTTTAATTTACATATTTTGTCATTAAAAGACACATTTTAAATATTAGGCTTCTTAACAAATATTGGCTTGAATATCTTGGAAATGCCAAATAAAATTGCATTGCATGTAAACTATTATGAGTATATTAAAATCTGTAAAATTGTTGACTCAGGCTTAATTGACCCAACACTTATGGATAATTTCAAATTCAAATTTTATTTTATTTTCACACTTATTATATTATCATTATACAATCTAAAAATGCATCCCATATGAAGCACCATTAAGTTTTTTTATATTGGAAATAAACTATTAATGAGACAAAGCAATTAAGTTTCCTTTCTCTTTTCCCTCCTTTCAAATAGAATTCAATTTAATCTTGCTGAGCAGATTGGCAGAAAACATTAAGCTGGCACTTTACTAAGAATATGCAGTTCAAACCATGCTTGTAGTGTGATGATTACAACTGTGTATATCAATGGAATGGTTATCTTGAGGCTGGAAAAAAATAACCAAACTCCTCCTCAGCTCCCTTACTAATAACATTGTTATCTGACTTTTTCTTGTGGTAGTGTCACTAAAAACAAACAATACAATTTGTTTCATAATGTCTTTGATGTTGAAATCTATGTTCTCCACTAGGGAAAAAGCTACGTACTTAGTAAAAACAGTATGACTGTAAGAAAGGTAAAAGCTTGATAGGAGAACCAAAGACTTGATCCATGGTCCTTGGAAATATCAAAATATTACTTTTATAAATATCTGTTTTTATTAGTAATTGACATATAACCATTGATCCTAAATGTCAATTCATATATGTGATAAGTAAAGAGCAAATCAAAAGAGTTAGTGTGACCAATACCTTCTCAAACTTTTATCATTCTGTTGCATTGGAAACGTTCAGGATTCCTTGCACATTTAAAAAAATACATTTATAGTTGTTGGGCAAGATATTTAGATATTTACTATTTACTCTACTACTCCCTTATGCAGGCTCACCCCTATAACTTGTCATCTTAACACCTATCACTTCTGTGCTTAAGAGTTTAAAAATACTCCCTTTTTTTGGATTTTAGTTACAGGCTTTCTGTGTGTAACAGCCCTGTCTATTCTAGAACTTGCTTTGTCGACCATGCTTGCCTCAAACTCACTGAGGTCCACCTGTCTCTGCCTTCTAAGTGTTGGGATTATAGATGTGTGATGCCACCACGTGGTTTAATAATATTCTTAAATCAGTCACCACTAGAATAAATAACAATTTTGAATTCATCTCATTTCATGATATAGACATTCTGAAAGACAGATCAGAACAAAATAAGAAAGCAAAAGTTTTAAGGATAAAGAGTAATTCATTGTAAATTGTCCTCAGAAAGATTTGAGACTTGCTTTTTCAAACTATTTATGAAACACCATTTAGTGTGCAAGAGAGTAAACCTTCAAATTATAAATGAATTATTCTACTCTCTTATAAATTGACAAAATAGTCAAGCATTTCACTAAACCTATTAACCCAAGCTCCAGAAATAAATGAATCTAACTATTAAAAGGCAGATATTCATAAAGTTTTATATTCTTGAAGTTTGCATTAATTCTTGGGCAGAGTTTCAGTGAAACTGAATATCACTTCTATTACTTTAGCATGTGTGTAGGTGTGAATCTGAGACAAAGATATATACCTTACTGGATATAGCACATTACGGTACTGGTTTAAATGCATGATTTAGTTCAGCATAAACTTGTTTTTCTTTCTTTACCATATACAAGTCAGCAGAATTTCATGTATACTTTTATATATTTTGTTCTGTAATCAATAGCAGTTCTTAAATTTTTTTGTTTTAAGGAAGTACAATGATATTTATTTTTATTTTGTGTTTTTTCTATTATTCTTGAGTCCTGCTATCTATGAAATGTCTGAGTTTAAAAATTATAATTGTGCTTCTAAGTACTAAACACAAAGACTGAGTGGAATTAGAATTGATTTTATATTGCTTAATTGAATGAACTTATATAAGAACTTCAATGCTTAGTTCTTGCTTTTAATCCGGTAAAGAGCAAAGGAAGTAGAAAAATAGCATTTTGGATCTATGGAGAAACTAAAACCTGGGTAACTCTCAAAAGCAGAAAATAAAGCAAAAGTTACAGTATGTAAGTGACATAGAGCAGTAAGTTAGATGAACTTCATTTCAGAAATTTGTACTTAATTATGAGAACACAGTGAAGTGGAAACATAAACCCCCTATGGGGGTAAAAAGGAAATTGGACAGGAAAGGGAGACTATTTCTCCTGGAGGCATGTATATTAGTGGTGTTAAACTCACTATTAAGGTGTACTAATTTCTTTATGTCCTTATATAAGTATTCCTTATAAATTCATTTCCCAATAAATACACAAGATGTTAGGGATACGGGACACTCTGACACCCTAATTAGGTGCTCACTTCATCAGCTGGGAAGCACTCTCTTGTGCTGCGTTTCCTTGTGTTACAATTTTAGGCCCAATTAAACCTCCTTTAGAGTGGTCATCCGTGGCCTATTTGTAGTAATGTGGATTGAGCTGGCAATACAAAGAAATAAAAAGCACACAACACAGCATGGGACAGGCAGTGAAGTGTCAGTATCAGTGACACACGGGCAGGTAACAGGACCAACGGCAAAAATGGCAAACAGGCTGTTTGACAGCTGTGGAATGGGCAGCTTAACTGTTCAAAGGATGACCAGAGTTGGAGAGACAGTGGGAGACGGGGAGCAAGAGAGGGCAAAGGGTTCCGATGGAAGAATCATAAAAAGGCATAAGAGGAGAAGAGACTTTGTGGGTTAAGAATGCTGGGAGCAGTCATGGTGCCAAATCTTTAGTACCAAGGCCTTCATACACCTCAAATCCCAAGCTGTCACAGCGACAACTATAATGTGTGGAAAAATCTGGTACTTTGTTCTGCTCAGAAGTTACAATGCCATCTATAGCCATGTGAAGAACTCCCACATTTGAGGCCCTGCTTGAGTACTGAAACTCATGGAAATCCAAGAACACTGCTACCTAAAGAGATTGGCAAAACAGTTTTTGTTAAGAAAACTGGCCCCAACCAAGAACTTTTGCCTTCCACTGTTTTCTTCTGATGGCCGGGAAGGCATCCAGCATGCTGATGTACTACAAAATAAGGTTAGATAGATTTGATGGGGGACTTCAACTTATTATGGTATATTACTTTTGCTTCTGTGCATATTATCCATATTGAAAAATTGAAAGTAAGTTTTATTTTCTTGCTGTCTTCAGCAAGCATTTTCCAACAGCATATTTAGCACAACCTAATTTCCACTTCTGATATCACCACAAGTCCATGAGCTTCCCCAAATCTCCTTCTTTTTTTCCAGAGTATATTGAAGAACGCCTAAAAATTATTACAAACATTTTTGTTGATATTGCCCAAAAGAAAAATCCCACAGCGAAAACCAGGTAAAACTGTTAGTACTTCTCTCCTATGGAGTCATGTATATAATTATTCTCAGTCTACTATGAAAGCATGGAGTGTGGGACAGTCAACATCATTCCATTGATCAGCTGTGCCAGACTGTAACTCCAGTCCAATAAAATGAGCCTCATTGCATCTCCCAGATGGATCATTCCAGAATTCCTTAGGTTCTCATCAGAAGAACAAAATAATCCAAATTCTCAGAGATTCCCCCATCCCTGACACAGAAGCTCTCTCCTACAGAGAACCAAAGGCAACTAAAAATTTAGTTTTCTTCAAGAGAGTATCCCTGGAGAAAGAAACTAGTCTTAATGGTACTTCTCTTATCCTGCGTGCCCAGCAATACAGAGCCATCAGATGATAAACCCAATAGCATCTTTAGAGGTTTCCTTGTATGTCCTTTGCACACGGACTATGGATTCCTGTTTAGTCTTCTGACATTCCAGAGTACAGGCAAATGGGTGTCTGTTTCTTGTGCTTTTCTTGGTTTTTCTTCAGTTTGTTTTTTCCCTATTCCAGTGTATTTGTTTTTGTTTTATTTTACTATATTAAATTGTGTTACTATCACTTAGAAGATGGCTTGTATTCTAATAGGAGATATATAAGGTATGAATCTGTATGGAAAGGAAATAGAAGGAGTAGGGGTTGAGAAAACTATTCAGGATATGTTAAGTGAAAAATATTTTCAATAAAGGGTAAACCAGTTTTAAAAATGTTGGAAAATAAAACAAATTTTAATAACTGATAAACTGAAAGAATAATATTGGTATTAAAATATTATATAACATATCTTTAAATGAGTCTGTGTATTCATGATAATAAAACTAACCTATTTTGACTCCAAATGAAGATAAATAATATTCCTCTTACATTTGATGTTTTGCTGTGGTTTTAACTGGGTATATTGTTTCCCTAAACTTTGCAAGATATATTTGATATTTAGGGGGCTATGACTAATGTGAATAAAAAGCAAGTAACTACTTTTTTTTCTTTCACATATTTTGAACAATAAAAAGTGATTTCCGTTGGATCATGCATGACCAACCCACTGAAAATATGCTAAAAGTATTGAATTGAGATGTTAGAATTTCTTTCTCTCTAGTACTTGAAAATACATGAAAAATATAAAGGACTTGAAAGATTTCTGCTAAGTCCCTACAGATGAAAAGATGACTGAATACCTCTGAGAGACTCTTCAGTGATCTTTATCCAGGAGAATCTATGATCTATTAGAAAAAATAAAGTGAAGAGGAGACAGAGAACAGACACATTGAAATTAAGCTGGCAGATTTCAACAGACGATTTAACACAGTGCTGATAAATTCTTGTCAGCATTTGTAATTCACAAGGGATTTTACAAGAAAGAACCTTTGTATATTTTTGAGGCCTTCAGGCACAATACAAATAAATCTCTTTGGGGCACAAGGTAAAAAGGATACTAAATACAAGGAATTTGATCCCAAATCTTCCTCAGAGAAAGAGAACTGCAGAGACTACCCTCTTGTAAGTGTCTCACCAAACAGAGTAAAGAATATAAATGAGTCAAAATTAGCTCTTGTTTGGGTGATTATATTCATGGCAGTAAGTGTATTAATGAGTAAAATTATATTTTCTTGGCTTTTATTAACATTTTTGCAAATTTTCACTAATATGGAACATTATACTATCCATATAGCCTATAAAAGACAATTAAACATACTTAAAATAACAGTTGTTGTATTAGTTACTGAGTACGTTAAATAAATATAAAAGCCTAAGTTTGTAATGTATCTTTGGATACATCTTAGAAATTGAAAGTTAGGCCTGAACAAATGACTTGACAGTTAACACTTTTAGAAAGAATAAGCATTAGGTTCCTGGGTTTTAAACTCCCACATCAGATAGTTTTCAACCACCTGGGAAGTGACACCCTTTCAAGCTTCCTTAAACACCAATATATGTTTGACACACACAAAGGCACATTCACATAGACAAAATGAAAATTAAACAAAAATTTTACAAGCATCTACTGGGGTTCTCTTGCCTTTAACTACTTAATAATAAAAAGTCTTTTCATTCTGGAAACTATTTAAGTAGATTAAATAGATGAAAGTACTAAAAAGTATATTTTCAACAAATAACATAAATAAAATTTCAAAAAAGGTATAAAGTAAAATATGTTGTGACTTAACAATATTTCAAAACTGCATTTTTATAATGAAGGTTAGTGCCTTTTAAACAAAATGACATGTTTTACCTCCCATTGGCAATTTAGCACTTTCTAACAATTTCTGCCATCTGCATTTTGAATTTTATCTTGCATTCTCTCAGTGATACAAAACTAGCTCCTTGATTAACTATGAAGTAAACAGGAGTTTCTTAACATACAACTAATTTTAAAAAGTTCTGAATCTTTGACCTCAGCAAAATCAGACCAAAAGTTATAACCATCTCTTGCGTGTCTACAGGATGACTAAATGTAAAATGTTAGTGTAAAATCTTTGGTCTTACCCCAAGAACTTTCTGTTTGTTTCTGAAAATCTCTGACTATAAGCCAATGAATTGAACTTTCTTATACCATCTACTGCAGAAAACTTGCAATTATCCATTCTTTCTCTGTCACTTTGAGATGTGAATGTCCCACAGTGAAGCAATGTCATCATTAAGGATCTGGAAGCTATTAATCAACAAGAAGGCTACACACATATATCCTTTAGTCTCTTTGAGAAGGCAGAAATAAAGGACATCAGCAAACACAGATGCCCTAATCACATTGACAAACTTCTGCTTCCTATCTTTTGTTTCTTCAGTAAAGTCAGCTTACATATCAGTCTCCTCTACTGCAGTCGCCAGAATGACATCTGTCTTTTTTTTTTTACTTAAATAGAAATTTTATTTGCACTATTGATTATAGTATTATTTTTTCCCACTTGTATGTTCTTTTTTATTTAAATTCAAAGTTTATTAAATTATAAAAGTTTCCATTTCTGCCCCTCCTCCCAACACCCTCCCACTCTCCCCACTCCCCCTCCTCCTCCCTCTCCATCCCTAAGAGCAGTCAGGGCTTCCTGCCCTGTGGGAAGTTCAAGTTCCTCCCCACTCCCTCCAGGTCCAGGAAGGTGAGTATCCAAAAAGACTGGATCCCAAAAATCCAGTATATGCAGAGGAAACAAGTCCCAGTGTCATTGTCAATGGCTTTTCAGAAAGACTCCGGGCCAGCCACATTCAGAGAATCCGGCCACATTCAGAGAATCTGGTTGGATCACATGCTCGTTCAGTCCCAGTCCAAATGGCCTCGGTGAACTCTCATTAGATCAGTCCCCTTGTGTCAGTGGGTGATCGCACCCCTCGCGGTCCTGATTTCCTTTTTCATGTTCTTCCTCCTTCTGCTCCTCATTTGGACCATGGGGGACTCAGTCTGGTGCTCCAATATGAGTCTCCGTCTGTATCGCCATCCATCCTCGGATGAAGGTTCCCTCTGGTCTTGCCTTCTTTGCTCACTTTCTCTTTCCTTCTGCTTCTCATTTGGACCTTGGGAGTTAAGTTCACTGTTCCAATGTGGGTTGGGAGGATCAACATAGTAAAAATGGCAATTCTACCAAGAGCAATCTATAGATTCAATGCAATCCTCATCAAAATCCCATCAAACTTCTTCACAGACCTTGAGAGAATAATAATTAATTTTATATGGAAAAACAAAAAACCCAGGATAGCCAAAACAATCTTATATAATAAAGGAACGTCTGGAGGTAAAACTATCCCTGACTTTAAACTCTATTACACAGCTACAGTATTGAAAACAGCTTGGTACTGGCATAAGAACAGAGAAGTCGACCTATGGAATCGAATAGAAGACCCATATATTAACCCACAAACCTATGAACACCTAATTTTTAACAAGGGAGCTAAAGGTATACAATGGAAGAAGGAAAGCATCTTTAACAAATGGTGCTGGCAAAACTGGATGTCAACCTGTAGAATGAAAGTAGATTCATATCTATCACCATGCACAAAAATCAAGTCCAAATGGATTAAAGACCTCAACATTAATCTGACCACTTTGAACCAGATAGAAGAGAAAGTGGGAAGTAGTCTACAAGACATAGGCACAGGAGACCACTTCCTAGGTAGAACCCCAGTAGCACAGACAATAAGAGAATCAATGAATAAATGGGACCTCCTGAAACTGAGAAGCTTCTGTAAAGCAAAGGACACCGTCAGTAAGACAAAAAGGCTACCTTCTGACTGGGAGATGATCTTCACTAACCCCTCATCAGATAAAGGCCTGATTTCCAAAATATACAAAGAACTCAAGAAACTAGACAATAAAACTCTAATTAACCCAATTAAAAAATGGGGTGTTGATCTGAACAGAGAATTCTCAACAGAAGAACTTCGAATGGCAAAAAGACACTTAAAGTCATGCTCAACTGTAGGTACACAAGTTCCCCACTTTTCCCGAGACGCCATGCAGGGCTGTTCTGCTTCCTGGTTCCACTGTATCAGCTTGAGGGTGTAGCATAGAACTGCCCTCTCCTGTTATGTTAATTTCACCTACGGCCCAAGGGTGTAGCTCAGAGAGAACTCTACTGTCATGGTAATTCCACCTGCAAGCAAGGTTCTCGCCCGCCCGCAGGCAAGGTTCCCGGGTCAGCTTTTCTCTGAGCCTGAGCACGCCCACCTGGCTTCCTCTTTTCTCTGTTCAGCTGCTGTCCGACCTTGGGTGCGACCCCCTGACTTTTCTCTTTCCTTGATCCTGATGGGGGGCTGGTGTCTTTTTGCCCCACAGTATATATACCCGACTTATGCTTAATAAAGCTGCCATTTGCCGCTGCTCCTCGGCAGATGAGCCAAGTCTCTTTGTGTGTGTGTGTCGTCTCTGTTCAAACCCCTAGGACAATTGTCCGTTCTCATGGGCTCGGGTCAGGAAAGCGCGCGCCTGTTTCGAGGTTCAGGTGTCCACAGAAAAGTGCGGAAGCTTACACTCAACATCCTTAGCGATCAGGGAAATGCAAATCAAAACAACTATGAGATACCGTTTTACACCAGTCAGATTAGCTAAAGTCAAAAACACCAATGATATAGCCTATGCTGGAGAGGATGTGGAGAGAGGGGAACTCTCATTCATTGTTGGTGGGAATGCAAACTTGTGCAGCCACTGTGGAAATCAGTGTGGCGGTTTCTCAGTAAACTGGGAATCAACCTCCCTCAAGACCCAGCAATTCCACTCTTGGGAATATACCCAAGAGATGCCCTATCATACCACAAAAGCATTTGATCAACTATGTTCATAGCAGCATTATTTGTAATAGCCAGAACTTGGAAACAACCTAGGTGCCCCTCAATAGAAGAATGGTTAAAAAAGGTGTGGAACATATATACACTAGAGTTTTACTCAGCGGTAAAAAACAATGACATCTTGAATTTTGCATGCAAATGGATGGACAAAGAAAACACTTTACTGAGTAAGATAAGACAGAGCCAAAAAGAGGAATATGGTATGTATTCACTCATAAGTGAATTCTAGCCATAATTAAAGGTCTTTGAGCCTATTATTCAAGATCCTAGAGAAGCTAAATAAGAAGATGAACCTGAAGAATATCATGTACTTATCCTCCTGGAGATTGGAAATAGACAAGAGTCCCAGGTAACCTCGGGTGCATGGGGGGGTGGGAGGGTTGTTGGAAGGGGAGAGGGTTAGAGAGAAGTGAGTAGGGGAGGAATGGGGAAAACTCGGGGAACTGGGATGGGGGGAGGGAGGAAGAATGGATATGGGATCAGGAAAGAATATATCTCAACTAAGGGAGTCATTTTAGGGTATCCATGAGACTCGATTTTAAATGGGATCCCAGGTCCAAGGAGAGTACCCTAGATTGTTCTCTGGACAGAGGAGAGGGTGCCTGAACCGGCCTTGGCCTATAACCATACTCATGAATATTTTCCTTATTACCGTAGAACCTTCATCTGGCGATGGATAGAGATAGAGACAGAGACCCACATTGGCATCTGTCTTTTGATCTTTAATAATGGTTTTCTCTATTTCCATTTACCACAATGCAGTAAGGGTAAATACGAATACCTGGATAATAATTTAATATCACTTCTACAACAAATGATTTTGTACTACTTAGTTATGACTAAAAGCAACAATGTGAATCTAATCATGGAATGCAATGCTGCAGAAGAGAAAATTTAAAGATATATTAATCTAATTCTTTGAATCATCACTTCAATATCAAAGATGGGGAAGCACGTCCTTAAGATATCTCTGGCCTTTATAAGTAGAATGTTGGTTACTTCATTTTCAGAAACATAGAAAGCTTGGATCTTGACGAGCAAAAATGTACTAATTTTGCATATCCTATGTTTAGAAATCTATGAGTTATCCAAATGGAAATATCAAAATCTAAGTAAAAATATCTTGGTTTGATCTCTTCTCGTGAAAGTTTGTGGCTAGTATTTATGTAGAGGACATCTTTCTCAAGCGATAACATAAATGAGAGTTGACCTATGATTTGAGAATGTACATGATTATAGAGGAGATGTAAGGGGAGTCTAAACATTCTCAGCAGGAGAGGAGAGACACTTGAATAGGAATGGGCAAAGCTCTGATGGTCCAATATGATGAACACTGTGAAATGCTAACATCCCTTCAAATGCAGAAAGATTTTATTTTAGAAGATTTGATTAAAGTATATGTGCGTGATGACCTTAATAGGTGGAATTTCACTAGTTTTAAAACTTTAACAGACAAAATGATTTTAATATTTGTGGAATGTTAGAATAAGCAGTCATTCTCCACAACTATAACCTGAAAATATCATAACAGAGTTATCTGTAAATGATGGTTACTTGTTGGTTTTATAACTTATGCACAGAAAATAAGAACTAAACTGTTAATAAACTATGGAACTAGGATTTAGAGAGATAGCTAAGAAACTCTTGGAGTAGTGACCACAAAGCTGAAGAGAAGGGAAACCGATCACATTAGTTACTAAAGATTCCCTCAGTTGAAACACACCTGCTACTTTTCTGTATTAATGTAGAATACTTGTTTATCCTTACTAATGAACTAGCTTTTATTTTTTGAGATTATTGACAAGAGGAAAACAATACCCAATACCAGAAATCTAGGCAAATACAAAGTGATAATGAAGTCCTGAATCTTGGAAGAGAATCTAGAACCACTGTTCTACTACGCCAGCTGAATCATTAACTTTGCAGTTGTGTTTTATTTCTAAAAAGTTTTGTGAATTCTAATTTTTTGAAGTAGTGTTATTATGTCAGCTCAAACACTTCTTGCATATCAGTCCCACTCTTGAACACTTATAAGTATGCACTTTTTAAAACTAAATCTTTCATGTTTTCACTTCTGCTTAAAATATTAACTGTTACAATAATGATCTTGCTTTGGCATTATCTTCTGATTGTTCTATTAATCTGAATTCCCCTAAACTCACCATAGCTTGTTACTGTGGTCATTAACTTTATGTTTCAAATTTAGTGAACTAATGGTTATATATAGCTGGTTATGTATAGCTGGTTATATATAGGGCCTTTTATTCAGAAGGAGTCAAAAATCAGTAAGTAGAATGTGTAAAAAAAAGCCTTTTTTTCAGCTTGCACATACTAAACAATAAAAGGGTGGAAATAGTATGAATTGACTCTGTTTAGTTTGTGCATCCAACTTTTTTTGTTCTTAGGTTAAGCCTCTGATCCTCGGATTATTACATTTAGGATGAATTACACTCTTAGATATTCTATTTCCTGTCTAGCACAAAACAAACTAGTATGTCTTTGCCTCCATGATTTTGTAAGCCACCTTTTTTTCTATCTATCTATCTATCTATCTATCTATCTATCTATCTATCTATCTATCTATCTATTTATTTATCTTTCTATCTAGCCATCTGTCTACCATCTCATTTCCATTCAGCTTCTCTAGAGATTCTTTACTAACAGAGCAACCTATCTAGTCACATTAAGTCAATGTCAATATAAGAAACCACTACAAGTCATGCTGCTTAATACACACACTGACATTTACTTATAATCCATCCATTCACCTATCTATCTGATAGTCTTATGTCTTTACTTTTAATCAAGATCTTTCAATTCAGATCTAATTTCAAAAATTTGACTCTGATTTGCTCTCTAACAGGTGTGAATGTTTTCTCTATTCTAATAGACTAGATGATTTTCTTATAGTAATACTTTAAAGATTTCATGTTGCTATATTACTCAACTAAACTAAAACCAACTTTAAGAAAGGATATATTTTGTGGACTCAGTAACTTTGTCTAACTGCTCTAAAAGTGTTAGGTGATTTATCAATATTCACTTGATCCATCTGTTATTCTTAAACGTTTTGTAGAATTTTAGACTCTCTGAATGTGGCTGACAATGGGGGCTGACTGAGAAGCCATTGATAAAACACTGGGACTTGTTTCTTGAGATCCTAGTCTATTGGATGAAAAGCTTCCTAGGCCTGGATTTAGGGGGGAGTGCCTTGGACTTTCCACAAAGCAGGGTTCCCTGCCCTCTCTTAAGGAAGGAGGGAGAGGGAGGAGGGGGTGTGGGGGAGCGGGAAGGGAATGGGAGAAGGGGAGGAAGTGTAAATTTTTGAGTGGGAAAATAAAAAGAAAAAATTTTTTTATGCATTTACTATAATGTCAAATTGTCTTTCATTTAAAATCATTGTTACATTTTATTGTTATTGCTGAATTTGTGACTGTTTAATTAACCTTTAACTGTATTTCTCATTTCTTGAAACATGTCAATTCATTTGTTATTACAGCAATTTATCTACAAATCTCATTTATGGAAAAACACACATTAAATAGCTTTACTCAGTAAAGAAAATAAAGCAATAATACAATTAGAATTTAGATATATAATAGATTTTAGTGTTTGGTGATCTACTTTTCTTAACTTGGAAAATGTTATGTGATTATTTCATAGACTGTCATGGAAATTAATTAAACTATATGTCTGTCAGAATTGTCAGAAACATGAAATTAAGTACTTTCAGGTTCAGTGCCTGAACAATATCCTTATGATAAGTACTGGTTGAGGAGCTTAAGGAACAAACTAGTAGATAAATCATAATAATTTGTGGTTTAAGTTAAGATCCTCACTAAGCCACTATTAAAGGAATGAGATATAAGGAAGGGATAGCACAGAGTTTGTGCCAAGCATTGACGTGGTTATAATGTGTCCTTTGTGAAAGCATGTTCTGAGTATTGTATCTCCAGTGAAACTCCCATTGTGAGGTGGTCTCCAATGCATGGGGTTCAGGAATAGATTTAACAGTTTGATTATGAGAGTGGGCCTATTATCTCAGGAACCTTTTCCTAGAAAAGTATTTTGCTCTTCTACTTCCATTATTTTGTGCTTCCTCAATACATGACATTATACAACTGTCCTTACCTAATGCTATTGACAACCTCCTTTGATAACATTTCTCTAGAGACTTTTGACTAAGAGAATATCCAATGAAGCCATATGAAAAGATCTGGTAATATGAGAAATCTCCACATGCTCTGATGTTTTATGAACATATTTTATGTATGTGTGTTTCATTTTCTCTAGATTCACAAGTCTATAAATTACTTTGCACTATAAAATTTCCTGTCTATGGCATTCTGTTACAGTGCACAAAAATGAACTGAGACATGTAGTTAGGGCTTCCACCCAATCTTTTTTTATTTTTTTATATTTATTTATTTATTTATTAAAAATTTCCACCTCCTCCCCTCCTACCTTTTCCCTCCCCCTCCCCACCTCCCCTTCCCTCTCTAGTCCTAAGTGCAGTCAGGGTTCCCTGCCCTTTGAGAAGTCCAAGGTCCTCCCCACTCCATCCAGGTCTATAAAGGTGAGCATCCAAACTAATCAGGCTCCCACCCAATCTAAATATAGATGTAGGCATATTCATTTTGGAATTTTTCTTAATTTTCTAATAAAATATATTTTTAAATTAATACTTTAAACTTGGAAAGTTAAGATTAGTTGTGTATCATGTGACATTCATGAAAATGGACACATTTAACAATGAACAAATTACATTACATGTAACTATTTCCTGAAATATAATTATGCTAAAAATTGCTGTGGGACAGTTTTTGTATAGTATACATTTATGTCACTTATATTGGTTTAATAAAATGCTGATTGGCATTAGCCAGGCAGGAAGTATAGGTGGGACAGCCAGACTAGAAGAATTCTGGGAAGAGGAAAGCCTGAGATGCAGTTGCAAACCAGATAGAGAGTAAACAAGATGAGAATACCTTTCTGAGAAAGAGCACCAAGCCATGTGGCTAAACACAGATAAGAATTATGAATTAATTTAAATTGTATAAACTTGTTATTAATAAGTCTGAGCAATAGGCCAACAGTTTTTAATCAATGTAATCTTCTGCGTGTTTTCTAGGGACTGAATGGCTGCGGATTAAATGGGACAGATACTTCCATATAGAAAAAAAATATTCAAATACCCATCTATCGTCTAAAAATATTTGGCATTGCTACCTATGTTTGACAATAAATTACTCTTATTTGAAATCTTAAACTTCTTATTTTTAAGTATATTTAAGTTTCTATCAACTATTCTTTATTATTTGTTATATATATATACATACATATGTAAATATATGAACAAAGATTACTATATATATATATATTAATGACTCAAACATGAATATATAACAGGGATGTTAGTATCAATGCTTTTTATGAAAAATATATCTTTTTTATTACTTTAAGTAAGTGTGTGTGTGTGTGTGTGTGTGTGTGTGTGTGTGTGTGTGTGTGTAGCAAGTGTTTGAATATCCATAGAAACTTTTATCCAGAAGCCAGTAAGAAAGTATAAGTGGGGTGGCCGGACAAAGAAAATTCTGGAAAGAAGAAAGACATAGATGCAGTCACTTGCAAGACCAGAAGAAGCAAAATGAGAATGCTTTACTGAGAGAAGGTAACAAGCCTCATGGCCTCAGATCTTCTGGAGGAGGACTTGCAGGTGGTTGTAAACAATACAATGCACATGTTGGGAGCCAGATGCTGCTTCCCTGGACAAGCTCTTAACCTTCGCCTGGTAAGCCAGCTCCCCAGTACCCTGTATGTTTCTATAAATCACTTTTGTGATTATTATTCTAAAATCATCATAAAAACAAATTAACTTACACTTTTGAAAATATGAAAGAATATGAACAAGTGTTTAGATATATGCCTAAAATATTTCTAACATAATGATAATGAACCCGTGCTGAAAGAATAAAGTTATAAACCAAAGACATTACCTTGCTTTGAGAACAATATTATTGCAAAATCTGATTGTATACTACATATCAAGGGTCACGAATCATATTTAATTTCAAAATGGTTTATTATCCTTTTCTTCCTTTTTTTCCTAAAAAATAGTATTCCATCTCACACTCATTCTGAAAATGAAATATTATTAAGAATTCAGAAGTCAAGCAACATAAGATAAAAATGAAATCAATACATTAAATTGGCAGTGTTTTCATTTAAAATATTTTAGTGATTTATCACTGCCAAGTAATTTTGTTTATATGTTTGTAGCTAAAATTGGTTATTATAATGTTGTTATTTTTCAGAAAATAAACTTTTCTAATAAACTTTAAAGCACCACAGAATCAATATATACTGTACAAGATAATATCATCATATTGTATAGTGAGTGGTTCATAATTTACGAAGCACATTCACAAATAGCACCTCATTTTCACTTCTTATAAAAGCTCAGAAAGGAGGCACAGCTATCCATATTTATGGATGAGAAATCTGAGAATTAAAGTGATTAAATTATGTGTATATGATAACAATAACAGGAGGCAAAGACAGAAACTTAATTCAGACCATTATTTTTTCATTCGCAGTGTCTTTCTTTACAGCAGCATTCCTTAATGCACCAACTCAGGTATTTGAAGATGACGTTTCCAACTCAGACAAATAAAACTATTAGATGAATTTTGAACAACACATTTACAAATAACATGTTCTCCCTGTTTTGATGGTGGTGTAGTATTACAAGAGCAAAAGACAAATGGTCAGAGGTATGATTAAAAGAAAGCAAAGGTTACTGCAAATGAGTCTACTGGGTCAACCTAACTCAAGCCAGTAGCTCCTACCATTTGGACACACATTTTGCCATTAGTGAGCTCAGGAGGAGTCAGTAAAAAGAAAACCAGTAACTTCACCCTACACATTTTGTGTAGCATGAGTTTCTGCTAGATATGATTTTATGGCATTTAAAGGTTGCTTTATCTTTCTTTCTATTTCTTTAATAAAAACATGCGAGGAAAAGCAACTTAAGGAAGGAAAAGATTTGTTTGACTTTCACTTCCAGGTCAGAATTCATCACTGAGAGGAGTCAAGGCAGGATTGTAAGACAAGACACTGAAGCAGAAAATGTGGAGGGACCCTGATTGCTATCTTGCTCTCTCCTGATCTCTTGAAAACGTTTGATTAGCAAGTTTTCCTATACAGCACAGGGCTATTTACCTAGGCATGGTTTCACCATAGTACATGAACTCTACTGAATCAATTAATAATCAATGTAATCTTTTATAGACATGCACTCTGACCAAACTCATAAAACCAATTACTCAACTGAAACTAATTTTCAGTGATTCTAGGCTTTGTCAAGTTGACTATGTGTACTAAATAGGGCAGGGATTTTTATGAGAATTTCATCAAAAGCAAGATGAAACAGTTATAATTTCTGACATAAAATGGTAATAGAGAAATGGAATGCACATTAAAAGACTCTGTTTTAAGCATAATAATTTATATTTGTATTCCTTAGCTAAGTCTTTGTTTCCTTGAGGAAGACATGACTCTATTTTACAGATGGCTTTAAAAATGACATCTATATGAGAATAAAATAACTATAATTCTGTAAGAATATTTATATTTCTAAATATATAATAATAGGTGTAAAATGAAATTATATTCAGGAAATTTCTGCTAGAAAAATCACAACAAAAAAGAAATTTTGTTTCTCTAAGCTATGAATAATTAATTAGACAAAGTCTAAGATCGAAATAAATAAAATAATTTGGAGAGTTTCATGAATAAAGGATAAAAAATAATCTAAATGTAATGAACAAGGTCACAGTGAGTAAGAATTCTTATTCAGAGCCAATTGGTCTTGAGGAACATCAGTTCACAAACACTAAACTTCAACGACACAGAGACTAGAAGCTTTTAGGGTAAAATTGCTATTTTATTATTAGCTTCAGTGAATCCTTCCTACAATAATTTTTAAAGAGATGTCAACACATTTCATATTAGAATAGCACAATAATTCTCTTTCCTTGGCATACTTGCTAGCATGAAACATTTGTTGACTTCCATCTCTTTTGATTAAATACACATTCTAACAAAAGTGAGAAAGATACAGTAATAAGGTTTAATTTGAATTTCCTCAATAATTAATGATACTGAGATTTTTTTACTTACATATTGGCCATGCTTATGTTATTTTAACAAATATTTATTCATGCATTTTGCTCATTTTTTAAGTTGGGCTACTTATTTTCTTGTACTGAGTTACTTATGTCAATTCCTTATATATGTCAGGTACTAAAATCTTACCATGTACAGTGTGCAAATATTTCCTTATTTTATTTAGATTATGTATTTATTATTTCCTTTGCTGTAAACAAATTTTGTAGGTTAGTGTCATCACACTTGTTCCATTTTTCTTCATCTATATTGTTGAAATAACAGCCAAATATTGCTACCCAGATAAATGTTATGAAACATTCTCATACATTTTCTACAGTATGTTTTGTAGTTTTTGATATGATACAGCTCATTCTCAATTAAGTTCTATAGGTGGTGTGGATGAAGGATCAAATGTCCTTCTTCTGCATATTGACATAGAGTTATGCTAACATGTTATAGTGAAGAGGTATTTTCGATTTTCTGATTTCTTAACACGTTGATGATGGGCATGTAAATTGTAAGAATCACTGGGAAAATCCAACAGTGGAGCTATCAGATTAATCACTAATCCTACTTCTGGTTATGTATCATCAGCATCTAAAATTGATATTGATGTGTGAGTTCCCTCTGTATGCTGTGAATAAATACCATTCACAGCATAAACAGTGAATAAAGGAACTGCCTTGGCCTGTTGAAAGGGCAGAACTTAGGTAGGTGGGGGAAACTAAACTGAATGCTGGGAAAAAGGCGCAGAGTCAGAGAGAAGCCATATAGCTTGGCTGGAGACAGACACCAGAACTTTAGCCAGTAAGCCACAGACACATGGTATTACACAGATTAATAGATATGTGTTAAATTAATAAGTAAGAGTTAACCAATAAGAAGCTAGAGCTAATGAGCCAAGCAGTTATTTAAATAATACAGTTTCTGTGTGGTTATTTTGGGACTGAGCATCCAGGAACCAACAAACGGCCTCCTTACAACATAATAAGTTAACAGAGCCATAGCACCACATTGTGCATTGAGAAACTATCCATAACAGCTAAGATGTGAATCTGCCTAAAGGTTAATCATGGGTAAATCATAAAGAAAGTGCAGCCTATGTATACACTATAATACTACTCAGCATTATCAGTGAAGAAAATCATATGACTTCAGGTATAACAATGAGCATGAAGGGTATTATACTAAGGATATTTAAGCTAGGCACAGAAGGAGAACAGCTGCTACATGGTTTTCCTTATGTACCAATTCTGAAAATGTAGAATCATAGACAAGGAAAGTAGAATAATGATTTCATCATTCTACTCGGGATAGAGGAGGATAAAATGAGGAGCTGATAACAAAACAGTAAGAAAGAAAAGAGAAGTATCAATCTATTACACAGAGGGTGACTATATAAAAATAATGAACTGTGTGTTTTAAATACATATAACTAAAGGAGTAAAATGGTTCTCAAAATAATGATAGGTAAGTTAGATGAAGTGCTTGAAAATAACCCAATTTAAGGAAGGGGAGAGGGTTAGAGAGAAGGGAGTAGGGGAGGAATGGGGAAAGCTAGGTTGACTGGGATGGGGGGAGGGAGGAAGGATGGATATGAGATCAGGGAAGAATATATTTCAATTAAGGGAGTCATTTTAGGGTTTACAGGAGACTTGATTATAAATGGGATCCCAGGTCCAAGGAGAGATCCCCAGACTGTTCTCTAGAAAGAGGAGAGGGTGCCTGAACCGGCCTTGGCCTATAACCATACTGATGAAGATTTTGCTTATCACCATAGATTCTTCATCTGACGATGGATGGTGATACAGATGGAGACCCACATTGGAGTACCGGACTGAGCCCCCCATGGTCCAAATGAGGGGCAGAAGGAGGAAGAACATGAAAAAAACTCAGGACCGCGAGGGGTGCGATCACCCACTTATACAAGGGGACTGATCTAATGAGAGTTCACCAAGGCCAGTTGGACTGGGACTGAACGAGCATGTGATCCAAGCAGATTTTCTGAATGTGGGCAGATTCTCTGAATGTGGCTGGCCCGGAGTCTTTCTGAAAAGCCACTGACAATGACACTGGGACTTGTTTCCTCTGCATATACTGGATTTTTGGGATCCAGTCTGTTTGGATGCTCACCTTCCTGGACTTGGAGTGAGGGGGGAGGAGCTTGAACTTCCCACAGGGCTAGAAGCCCTGACTGCTCTTAGGGATGGAGAGGGAGGAGGAGGGGTGGGGGAGTGGGAGGGTGTTGGGAGGAGGGGCGGAAATGGAAACTTTCATAATTTAATAAACTTTGAAAAAAACAAAAAAAAACAACAATAAAAAAAACCAAAAAAGCGAACAAAAAAAATTAAAAAAGATAAAGAAAAGAAAAGAAAAAAAAGTAAAAAAAAAAAAACAAAACAAAGCAAAAAACCAAAAAATTCTGCACTGTATTCCTAAGTCATACATAATACTTGTATTCTAAACATGTATATGATAATGATTTAAATTGAAATTATTTTGAAGGACATAACAATAGAAAACAAAAAATCTTGAGAGATGAGGGACTCAGATCTCTTCTACTTGTCTCTAGTGATCAGAACAAGAGCAGCCCTGAATCTTGTGTTGATAGGGAAATAAATACGTTACTTGTACTGTGCATTAGTCAGCTTTCAGGCTCTGTGATTTGTATAAGATAAGACAACTTCAAGGAAAGAGAGCCCACTTTAGTTTATTATTTCAGAGTTGTCTGAAAAAATGCAGTGAACTAATTCATTAGCATGTATCTATATTAAGACATTTGAATGACTGCCAGTGATTTAGGGATGCATCAGTGACAAAAGAATAATGTGATATCTGAATGTCACACCTATCACTCAGAATGAACAGTTGCCTTTTTTGCAGAACCATTTACTATCAGCTGTTATACATTTAGATAATGTTAAGCAAACTTTGTGTAGGAAAAAAGTTGTATAAGGAACCCAAAAACAATTTTAGATTCAAGTAAATAAAATTAAAAGAATTATTTAAAATAAAATATTTATCTTAATAAGTTAGTCATTAATGCATGCAGTGTCTTGATTACTTTGTCAACTATGGGTGCTAAACTATTTCATGATTTGCTTTTTGATCTGAGGATTTGTCACATAGGTGTGATATGTGTTTTTATACTTTTACATATCTCCCCTAATAAAATAACATACATTAAGAAATAAAGCAAATGGGAAAAATAACAGGATCCTGATAAACAGAACTGAAAAGTAATTTTGAAAATTGTGATGCTTTAGAGAAGCTTTATTTTTAATCATTTAAATGCAATGTCTCCCCCTCTTTTAATTGTTTACATTTTTTCTTCTACTTTTTATTTTTATCCACTACTATTTTCCAGAGCAATATTTCTTTCCTGGGTCTCTCATTACCATAAGCCTACATGTTTTCCTTCTACTCATTTCCTCCCTTTTTTTCAGTTTTCCTCTTTTCCTATTCATTTTTTGCTTCTTCTACTTTTAAGGAATTTCATTTATTTTGTGATTTTGGTGAAAAGAGGAGCCCAAACCATTCTGAGGGCAGAGTACCAAGAAGAAAGCCTTTAACCTCTTCTCACCTGAAAATAATTGAAAATCTTCAAAAAATGACAGATTTGAATTGTATTCCATATTGAGGTTTATGTTAAGGTCAAGAATCATGGCTGATATTTTTTTGTTGTTTAAATCAGGAGATTGAAAATGCCAACCAACTACATGTCCTCTCCCTGAATGTAATCTTAATCTGAATACTTTTAGGATGTTTGAATTGTTTCTGTTTCTAATTACATAATACCAAGTGGGATAAATTTTTGTGATGTAAAGCCCTTCTTATTTTCCAGAATTAAAGGTTTAACACACTATCTATTCCATGCCATTTCTTCATGAGATAGACAACAGATTTCACTCTAACCCAGAAGCAATTTCTTTAATGTGCAACTGGGAAGCATCGGCTGCTTCTCTGTCTACTATTTTGCATTTAAATTCTGAAGCTTTTCCTGGCAGCATTTCATAAATATCAGTTTGAAAAGAGATCCAGACTCACCACCTACATTTTAATGATTTGATGTTTTTATATGCAAATGAAAGAAAGCTTCATCTCACACTGCTGTAATAGAATGGAGGCCAAACTCTGTCATGCAGTGAGGGTTTTGATACCATTGTAGAAAGGCACTGCACTATTAAATGGAACCATCCAATCTCACCAAATACGTATGTTAAGGATATAGTATATGGGGCAGAGAAGAATTATTTAAGTATGAAAAATATATCTTAATGATGTCACGAAATGGTACAACAATGGTGAATGTCATATTTACATTGATACTAGAGGACATAAAAATCCCTGATAATTATTTTAGGATATACAACACATAACAACAAAGATACCAAATTTCAAAGAAACTTCAGAGAAACCACAATGCTGGCATGGACACTTATTTGATCATAAACTGTATAGTGTTTAAGTTAATTGGTTTCTGTGGGGTTTGCATATATTAGTTAAATCTCTATCAATATGATAAAAAATTTGAGACAAACAATCCAAAAATAAGACCAATTTAACTTGTCTCCTTATTTGAGACAATTGTACCCATGATCACTGAACCCTGCTGCCAGGGACTCATGGTGGCAACAGTCCAACATGACAGACTCATGTACCAGAGACCTGATTATCTCATGGCATCTGGGATAAGAGAAAGAAAACTCCAGGGTTCCACTCTCTACTTTAGGAACACACAGCTACTAAATCACTTCCATGACATGAACTATAGCCATGTTCCCCCATGATGATCATGGACCTGGGTTAGAACCCTCTAGAACTGTGAGCCCAAAATTAAATGCTTTCTTTTATAAATTGTCATAATAAGTGTCTTTTTTTTAATACAATAGAAAATCAACTAAGTATTTTAGTAGATATTTAGAAGGGTTTGTTGCTTATATTAAGTAATTGAAATTGGTTATAAAAATAAAAACTGTAGTTTGGAAAGTCAGAGTCCAATATAAATAGGTGAGGGAAGATGTAATATTCTGTAAAACCAGAAATGAATTGGAATAGGGCTGGCCTCACAAGATATGATTCAATGATTCACTATAACTTAATATTATATATTGACCACAGCAGCAAGAACCTATTAATTCAACTCCACTCTCATTCTTTCTACTTCTTATTTTCTTTTTTCTTTTATTTTTGAAAAACTATCATTTTTAATTTTACATGCCAATCCCATCTTCCACTCTCTTCTCTCCTCTTTCCTCCACCTGCCCTCTCCTATACACTCTTCAGAGAGAGCAAGGAACATTGCTTTGAGGAAGGACTTAGGCCCTTCTTACCATATCTATACTGAGCCAATAATCCCTCCAAAGAGAATGAGTTTCAAAATGCCAGTTCAAGCAGTAGGGATAAATCATGGTTCCACTTGTCACCCACATTCAGAGAGGCTAGTTTAGTCTGATGCTGGTTCCTTGCTGGTCTGGTCTGAGTTGCTCTCATTAGCTCAGGTAAACTGTATCAGTGGGTATCACCATCATGGTCTTGACCTCCTTACTCAGAATTATCACTCCTCACACTCTTTTATTGGAATTTGGAAGCTCAGCCCAGTGCTCCACGGTAGCTCTGCCTCTGCTTTCATCAGTTGCTGGATAAAAGGTCTATGGTGACATTTAAGATAGTCAACAATCTCACTAGAGGGCAAAACCTTATTAAGCACACTCTCCTCTATTGCTTAGGGTCTTAGCAAGGGTCATTCTTGTGGATTCCTTGGAAAAAAGTTCCAGGTTTTTTGCTAGTCCCATAATGCCCCCCAATCATGATATCTCTTTTCATGCTCTCTGTCTCTGTCCTTCCCCCATCTTGACTATCCAGTTCCCTCAAGTCCTCCTCCTCTATCCCCCTTTCTCTCCATCTCTCCTCCAACCCTCCATTCTCCCTGCTCCTTGCTCCCAATTTTTTCCAGAGATTTTGTCTATTTCCCCTTCCCAGGAGGATCTATATATGTTTCTTTTAGGGTTTTCCTTGTTATTTAGCTTCTCTGGGGTTGTGAAATATAGTTTCATTATCCTTTGCTTTACAGCTAGTATCCACTTAGTGAGTACATACCATGCTCATTTCTCTGGGTCTGGAATCTGGGATAACTCACTCAGACAGGATGATTTTGTCCAGTTCTATCCATTTGCTTGCAAATTTCAAGATGTCACTTTTTTCCCCCACTGGGAAGTATGGCATTAGGTAAAGGTACCATACCACATTTTCTTTATCTGTTCTTTGGTTGAGAAACATCTAGGTTGTTTCCAGATTACAAACAGTAAAAATAATGCTTCTATGAACACAGTTGAATAAACATCTTTGTAGCATTATTGAGCACACTTTGTATATATGCACAAGAGTGGTATTGCTGGGTCCTGAAGTAGGTTGATTATCAATTTTTTGAGAAACTGCCATATTGATTTCTAGAGTCATAGTACATGTTTGTATTCCCACCAGGAATGAGGAGTGTTACTCTTCACATTCTCCAGTATAAACTATTAATGGTATTATTGATCTTAGCATTCTGACAGGTGTCAGATGGTACCTCAGAGTCATTTTGATTTCATTTCCCTGATGACTAAGGATGTTGAACATTTCATAAGTATCTTTTGGCTATTTGAAATTTTTTTCTGTTGAGAATTCTCTGTTTAGATCTGTATCCCATTTTTAATAGGATTATTTGGCATTCTGATGTCTAATTTCTTGAGTTCTTTATATATTTTGGAGATCAGTCTTCTGTCTGATGTGGGGTTGGTGAAGATCTTTTCCCATTCAGTAGGCAGGTTTTTTTTTTATTGACTGTGTCCTTTGCTTTACAGAAGCTTCTCAGTTTCAAGAGGTCCCATTTATTTATTGTTACTCTCAGTGTCTCTGCTACTGGTATTTTATTTAAGAAGTGACCTCCTGTGCTTATGCACTGAAGCCTACTTCCCACTTTTTCTTCTATCAGGTTCAGCATGGTTGAATATATATTGAAGTTTTTAATCCAATTGGACTAGAACTTTATGCATGGGAATAGGTATGATTCATTTTCCAGTGACATGTTGTCATTGATTTAGGACAGCACTATTTCCTGAAGATGTTTTCTTTTTCCCAGAGTATAATTTTAGCATCTTTGTCAAAAATCAGGTGGTTTCTCAGTCAGAACTGAGAAGCCAAGACAATGGCACTGGGTTTCGATTCTACTGCATGGACTGACATTGTGGGGAGCCTGGTTTGTTTGGATGCTCACCTTTATAGACCTGGATGGAGGGGTGAGGACCTTGGACTGCCCATGGGGCAGGGAACCCTGACTGCTCTTAGGACTAGAGAGGGAGGGAGCAGTGGGGAGGAGAGGCAGGGAGGAGGTGGAAATTTTTAATAAGTAAATAAATAAATAAATAAGAAAACAGAAAAATCAGGTGGTTAAAGGTGTGTAGATTAATATATGTGTATTTGATTCAATTCCATTGGTCAACCTGTCTGTTTTTATACCAATACCAAGCTGTTTTCATTATTGTAGTTTTATAATATAGCTTGGTATCAGGGATGCTGATGCCTCTGGAAGTTCCTTTATTATTCCAGATTGTTTTGACTATCTTGTAATTTTTGTTTTTCCATATGAAACTGAGCATTGTTCTTTCAAGGTCTGTGAAGAATTGTGTTGACATTTTGAAGGAGATTGCATTGAATCTATAGATTGTTTTTGGTAGGATTGCCATTTTTATTATGATGATTCTATATATCCAAGATCATTGGAGATCTTTTCATTTTCTGATATCTTCTTCAATTTCTTTCTTTAAAGATTTGAATTTCTTGTTGACCAGAGGGGTTCTTTTTGTTTTTTTTTCTTCTTTGGTTAGTGTTACCCCAAGATATTTTATGTTATTTGTGGTTATTGTGAATGATTGGTGTGGGAGAATTGTCTGTATTCTGTCAATCATATTTTAATAAAACGCTGATTGGCCAGGCAGGCAGTAAAGCCAGACAGGAAGTAGGGGTGGAGCAAAGAGACTGGGAGTATTCTGGGATGCAGGAAGCTCCCTCCACCATTCCTGCGCAGACCAACGAAGAGGCAACATGTGAGCTGCCACGCTGAGAAAGGTACTGAGTCGTGTGGCTAACATAGATAACGATAATGGATTAATATAAGTTACAAGGACTAATTAGAAGCCTGACCTAATGGGCCAATCAGTTTATAATCTTATGGAGTCCTGTGTGTGATTTTCTTTGGGATATGCTGGCTGTGGGATACTGGGCAGGACAGAAACCCCAACAAGCCGGCCCATCATGTTACAAATGGTGATATTTCTCTAATTTCTTTCTTAGCTTCTTCATCATTTGTATAGAGAAGGGCTATTGATTTTTTTAAGTTGATCTTGTATCCTGTCACTGAGGACATTTATCAGCTGTAGGAGTTTCCTGGTAGAGGTTTTGGGGTCACATATGTGTACTATCATATCATCTGCAAATAGCAAAATCTTGACTTCTTCCTTTCCAATTTGTTCCCGATTTTAGTAGAATCACTTTGACTTTCTCTCCATTTAATTTTGTGTTGCCTGTTCACTTGGTATATAATACATTACTTTAGATATGATACATGTATCACTGATCTCTCTAAGACATTTATCATATAGAGGTGATGGATTTTGTAAAATGCTTTTTCAGCATCTAATGAGATAATCATATGGATTTTTTTCTTTCCTTTTTTTTATAGTGGATTATATTGAAGATTTTCATATGTTGAATCATCCCTGCCTTTGTGAGATGAAATTGACTTGATCATGGTGGAAGATTTTTTTGATGTGTTTTTAGAATTGGTTTGTCAGTTTTATTTATTTATTTATTTATTTATTTATTTATCATTTATTTATTTATTTATTTATTTAAAATTTTTATCCATTATTTTTTTTATTTGTTTATTAAGTTTCTTTCTGGATGATTTGTCCATTGGGAAGAGTGGGTTGCTGAAGTCTCCTACTTTTAGTGTGTGCGGTTTGATGTGCAATTTAAGCTTTAGTAATATTTCTTTTACATTGTGGGTGCTCTTGTATTTGGGACACAGATGTTCAGGATTGAAACTTCATCTTGATGACTGACTCTTGTGATGAGTATGAAATGTACTTTTCCATCTCTTCTGATTGATTTTAGTTTGAAGTTTATTTTGTTAGATATTAGGATAGTTAAACCCACTTGTTTCTTAGGTCCATTTGAGTAGTAAATATTTTCCCAACCTTTCACTCTGAGGTAATATCTGACTTTGAGGTTGAGGTGTATTTTTTATAAACAGCAGAAGGATGGATCCTGCTTTTATATCCATTCTCTTAGCTTGTGTATTTTCATAGGTGAATTGAGCCATTTGATATTAAGAGATATTAATGACCAATGATTTTTAATTCCTGTTATTTTTTCAGTGGTAGTATTTGTGTGTTTTCCTTCTTAAGGGTTTGTTAACATGAGGTCATCTGATTCCTGTGTTTTTATGGGTGCAAAAAACACTCATGGTTGGAGTCTTAAATCTGGTTTGATCATGGAATATCTTGTTTTCTCCATCAATGGTGGTTGAAAGCTTTGCTGGGTACAATAGTCTGGGCTTGCATCTGCAGTCTCCTCATGTTTGCATCACATCTGTCCAGTACTTTCTGGCTTTCATGGTTTCCATTGAGAAGTCGAGTATAATTCTGATAGGTCTGCTTGCATATGTTACTTGGCCTTTTTCCTTTGCAGTTATTAATATTTTTTCTTTATTCTGTATATTTTGCATTTAGATTATTATATGGTAAGGGAACTTTCTTTTTTTGGTCAAGTCTATTTGGTGTTCTGTAAGCTTCTTGCTCCTTCATAGGGACATCCTGCTTTAGCATGGCAAAAATTTCTTTTATGATTTTGTTAAATATATTTTCTGTGCCTTTGAGCTAGAATTCTTGTCCTTCTGCTATCCTTATTGTTCTTAGGTATGTTCTTTTTGTGTATCAGATTTTTGGATGTCTTGTGTTAAGAATTTTTTGGATTTAATATTTTCTTTGATGAATTAATCTATTTCTTCTATAGTATCTTCAATACCTGAGATTCTCTCTTCCACCTCTTGTATCCTGTTGGTTAGTCATGTATTTGTAGTTCCAATTGGTTTACTCATATTTTCCATTTCCAGAATTCCCTCAGTTTGTGTTTTCTCTATTGTCTCTATTTCCATTTTTAGGTTTTGAACTGTCCAAATTGTTTGTTTCACCTCTTTGATTGTTTTTACTTTGTTTCCCTGGGTTTCTTTAAGAGATTTATTTATTTCTTCTATTTTTTGTCTTCTATTCAATTTCTTGAAGGGAATTTTGAATTTCCTCTTTAAAGGTCTCCATCATCCTGACAAAGTTACATTTAAAATTGTTTTCTATGGTGAAATTTAGGATTATCATCAGTCTAACTACAGAGTAAGGCCTGTTCAGAACCCTCTCCTCTATTTCTTAGGACCTTTGCTAGGGTCATACTTGTGGATTCTTGAGCATTTTTCTAGAGTCAGGTTTCTTGCTAACCCCATAATGGCTCCCTCAATCAAGGTATCTCTTCTTACTTTCATATCTGCCCTCCATCTCAACTATCCCATTCCCTCAAGTTCTTCTCAACCCTCCCCTTCTCCCCTTCCTTCTACCCCCAGTTCCCATGCTCCTAAATGTTGTCTGACTATCTTGTCTGTTTCCAATTTCCAGGTGGGTCTATATATGTTTCCCTCTGAGTTCACCTTATTACTTAGCTTCTCTAGGATCATGAACTATAGTTTCCCATGTCCAACAGGCTAATATCCACTTATGAGTAAGAATATACCAAATTCATTTTTTGAGTCTGTGTTACCTCACTCAGGATAGTGTTTTCTAATTCCATGCATTTTCTTGCAAAATTCAAGATGTCATTTTTTTTTAACCACTGAATAGTACTCTAATGTATAGATGTGCCACGCTTTCTTTGTCCATTCTCCAGTTGAGGGGCACCTAGGTTGTTTTCAGGTTCTGACTATTACAAATAATGCTGCTCCAATGTGGGTCTCCGTCTGTATCGCCATCCTTCGCCAGATGAAGGATCTATGGTGATAAGCAAAATATTCATCAGTATGGTTATGGGCCAAGGCCGGTTCAGGCACCCTCTCCTCTGTCCAGAGAACAATCTGGGGATCTCTCCTTGGTCCTGGGATCCCATATATAATCAAATCTCCTGTAAACCCTAAAATGACTCCCTTAGTTGAAATATATTCTTCCCTGATACCATATTCATCCTTCCTCCCTCCCCCCCATCCCGGTCCACCGAGCTTTCCCCATTCCTCCCCTTCTCTCTAACCCTCACCCCTTCCAACAACCCTCCCCCCCCATGCACCCGAGGTTACCTGGGACTCTTGTCTCTTTCCTACCTCCTGGCAGATAGCTAAATAATCTTCATCAGGTTCATCTTCTTATTTAGCTTCTCTAGGATCACGAATAATAGGGTCAAAGATCTTTAATTATGGTTAGAATCCATTTATGAGTGAATACATACCGTGTTCCTCTTTTTGGGTCTGGCTTACCTCACTCAGTAAAGCGTTTTCTATTTCCATCCAATTGCATGCAAAATTCAAGATGTCATTGTTTTTTACTGCTGAGTAAAACTCTAATGTGTATATGTTCCACACCTTTTTTAACCATTCTTCTATTGAGGGGCACCTAGGTTGTTTCCAGGTTCTGGCTATTACAAATAGTGCTGCTATGAACATAGTTGAACAAATGCTTTTGTAGTATGTTCGGGAATCTCTAGGGTATATTCCCAAGAGAGGAATTGCTGGGTCCTGTGGGAGGTTGACTCCCAGTTTCCTGAGAAACCACCACACTGATTTCTACAGTGGCTGTACAAGTTTGCATTCCCACCAACAATGGATGAGTGTTCCCCTCATTCCACATCCTCTCCAGCATAGGCTATCAATGGTGTTTTTGACTTTAGCTATTCTGACCCACATTGGAGCACCGGACTGAGCCCCTCAAGGTTCAAATGAGGAGCAGAAGGACGAAGAATATGAAAAAGGAAATAAGGACTGCGAGGGATGCTATCACCCACTGATACAAAGGGACGGATCTAATGAGAGTTTACTAAGGCCAGCTGGACTGGGACTGAACGAGGACATGATCTAACCAGATTCTCTGAATTTGGCCAGATTCTCTGAATGTGGCTGGCCCGAAGTCTTTCTGAAAAGCCATTGACTATGACATTGGGACTTGTTTCCTCTACATATACTGGATTTTGGGGATCCAGTCTGTTTAGATACTCACCTTCCTGGACCTGGAGGGAGGGGGGAGGAACTTGAACTTCCCACAGGGCAGGAATCCCTGACTGCCCTAAGGGATGAAGAGGGAGGAGGAGAGGGAGTGGGGGGAGTGGGAGGGTGTTGGGAAGAGGGGCGGAAATGGAAACTTTTATAATTTAATAAAATTACTTTAAAAAAGAAAAAAAATAAATGAAATGTCAGAAAATAAAAAAAAACAAATAATGCTGCTATGAACATAGTTGAACAAATGCTTTTGTAGTATGATCGAGTATCTTTTGGGTATATTCCCAAGACTAGTATTGCTGGATCCTGAGGTAGATTGAATCCCAGTTTTTTTTTTTTGTTTTGTTTTGTTTTTGTTTTTGTTTTTTTTTTTTTTTGAGAAACGCCACACTGATTTCCAAAGTGGTTGCATTAATTTACATTTCTACCAGCAATGGATGACTGTTTCTTTTACTCTACATCCTCTCCAGAATAAGCTATCATTTGTGTTTTTGTCTTAGCCATTCTGAAAGATGTAAGATGGTATCTCAGAGTTGTTTTGGTTTGCATTTTTCTGATAGCTAAGGAACTTGAACATCACCATAGAATCTTTGTCCAACAACAGATGGAAACAGAGGCAAAGACCCACATTGAAACACTGGACTGAGCTCCCAAGTTCTAGTTGAAGAGTGAAAAGAGTGAGAGCAAGAGCAAGGAAGATCATGAGGCGTTCATCCACTGAGATAGTTTGCCTGAGCTAATGGTAGCTCACCACTTCAACTGGACTGGGAGTGAACAAGCATGGGAACACGTTAGTCCCTCTGAATGTGGTTTACCGTTGGGGCAGATTGAGGGGCCACTGATAGTGACACTGTGCTCTGTCTCCACTGCATGTACTGGCTTCTCGGCATCCTATTCCCTTTGGATGTGTACCTTGCTCAACCTAGATGTAGTAGGAAGGGCCTTGGAATTTCCACAGTATGGGGTGTATTTCCCTCTCTTAGGATTAGAGGGGACTGTGTGTGTGTGTGTGTGTGTGTGTGTGTGTGTGTAAGGAATGGGAGGAGGGAGGAGATGGAGGGGAGTGGGAATTTGGATTGGTATTTTTTAAGTAATAAAATAAAATAATAATAAAAATCATTTTCTTCTGTTTCTTTTCAGTTAGGATGATCAAATCCTCTTGTTGTATGACCACTTGGTTCTGGTGTTACCCTGTTGCTTTTTAGGTTATTGAATGAATTCTTGCATTGGCGCCACACATCTCTTCCTCCAGTTGGTATCGGCAGTGCCTTTGTATCTTGCTGCTGCTGTCTATGTCGTTGGGAGCCGTTCTTGATCTGCTCTGTACTGTCACTGTCTGTGTTTCAGGGAATCAGTGAGGTCTCACTTGGTCTGCTTTCTTATTCCATTCTCTTGGTCTGCTCTGTGCAGTCACAGCCTGTGTTTCAGAGTTTCCCTCTTGGTCCTCTCTGTGCAGTTTCAGCCTGTTTTGCAAAGTTCCTCTGAAGTCACAGGGGTACGAAGGTTTGGGGGTCAGAGTGGGATTTGTAACTTACAGAGTCTGATGGATGGAGAGAGGGTGTTGGAGCAGCCTACATGAAGGAAGCTTGCCTGCTGGCTTGCTAGAAAAGATGAGGTAGGTGGGGAGGGGCCCAGGGTTTTGCCCTGGTACTGAGGGCTTAGAGAGTAGTGTTTCCAGCTGGATAAGTGATCATTCACATCTTGGTCCTCTCTGTGTCATCATAACCTGTGCTTCAGAGGTCCTCTAAAGTCACAGACATACTAACGTTTTATGTGTGTTTTTTTACTATATGATGAACTTTTGTTTGTTTATTGTGTACCCTTAAATGTGTGTTATCTTACTATATGAAGAACCTTTGTTTATTGTGTACTCTAAATAGAAATCATATGAAGACATACTAAATGCCTTGTCATTGGATTTCAGAGGTTGATTAGGAAATATGGGTTAGTAGCTTTAACCTTACCTATTTGTCCTTAATCTTAGTTAGATTTCACTGTTCACAAGATAAGGAGAAAATCCAACGTTTCTTTAATGAATATATGCATGTTTCAAGAGCTGTACATTTGCATAGATAATAGAATAATTTGGTATATATAGGAATAAAAAGTTAATTTAAGTATACTATGTTTTTCTTATATCATTAATGTATTTCCCAGACTTAGCATTCATTAGATTTGTTTCTTTTTGCATTAAGCATATACAGCTCAAATAAAAGGCCTTAAACATAGCTTATACCATGAACAAACCATCTGTGATTACTACCACTATGTAGTTGATGGACCATAAAGCATGCTGCTTTTAAAAGGCCAAATATAGAATAAAGCTGGGACAATGTATCACAGCATTTTATAGATGAGGAGAATGCTAAAATGGAATGATATTTCAAAGATGCCACAGCAATTAGGAAAAATGACCTCTGGAGCATTTTGTTAGGCTGGAAAAAATGCATGCCCTCATAATCTAAATCACTCATCTGCCATTTACACAAACATAGAGGCAACCCTCATTTTATGAGAGGTAACACCAACCATCTGGTTTCTATCATTCTTGCTTCAGGATCTGGGGAAGGCAAACAGTCTTAGAGTTGCATCAAGCTTTATCTCAATTTTTTGATGGGCAAGTGATGCTTGTTGATGGTGTTTCCCAAGGCCAATTAACATTCTGTAAGTAAAATATAAAGTTAATAAAAATATTTAAACTATGATATCAGGTATATAAAAATATTGTCTTCTATTTCTCCCATTACTGTATTATAGGTGGGGTTAGTTTAAGCCTGCACAATTCACAGTAGCACAGAATATTGTAGAAAACAGTGCATTATTTAGAAGTACTTGTTAAAATTTTAAAAACATGTTTATGTGTTCCAAAATAAAATACTCTGATTTCACAATTCTAAATAATTATCAGAGTGTAAAAGATATTTAAATATAATAGAATTGTTGTTAATATAATCATCCTCTTTCATTAAAATTAAGCTATTTCTGAACTTTTCACTGGTGTTTGTAAAGATGACTCAGTCTCAGTAGATAAAAGTGCTTGCTGCTATGACATAGGACAAATTTTGGTTCCCAACAGGCACCAGACAATTTACCACTACCTGTAACTCCAACTACAAGGAATATAACCCTTCTGGGTTTCTCAGACACCCATATTTATTCTCTCTCTTTCTTGCTCTCTCTCTCTCTCTCTCTCTCTCTCTCTCTCTCACACACACACACACAAATAGAAATACAAATAAAATAAATCTCCATAAATTGCAAAAATGCTTCTATTGATGAAGAGTGGTAGCTACACTTATATATCTGTCTGTCTGCCTCATATATATATATATATATATATATATATATATATATATATATATATGTATATTAGAGGAATTTCATTTGTCTAACACACTAGAGGTAGTAAAATCTTTCTAAGGCCCTCACTAGCCCCAAGAAGCTGTCTAGGTATCCAGTACCAAGGAAGATTTCCCTCATTTGAAAGGCTTTAAGTCTAATTAGAGAACTCAGAGTTGCGTTGACATGCAAGTGTCACATATTACACCTTTATGAATATCTTGCCATGCTTTTAACTTTCATGATTCATAGGTGGTATAACTAGGAAGAACTGTTTTTTGGTTCTTTCCCTTGGTAGCTTGAATTTTGTTTCCTAGAACCATGGATGCATTCATATCAGATCGAGCTGAGTCATCAGGGTCATGTATCTAAAGTGTGTGATGTATTCAATAAGAAGGGGTCACCCTTGACTCCTGGGAGGCAAATTGAACTGCACCCATAGTTCAGAAAGTATTTGGCCTATAAACAATTTGAAAAGGAGGTTTCTCACACCATCTACATGAATTCTTACTATTCTAGGGTTCTTTCTTTCTTTCTTTCTTTCTTTCTTTCTTTCTTTCTTTCTTTCTTTCTTTCTTTATCTATAAAAATTACCACTTCCTCCCCTCATCCCAATAACCTCCCACTCCCCCCACTTCCTCTCCTCCTCCCTCTCCAGTCCTAAGAGCATTCAGGATTTCCTACCCTGTGGGAAGTTCAAGTTCCTCCCCCCTCCCTCCAGGTCTAGGAAGGTGAGCATCCAAACAGACTAGGATACCAAAAAGCCAGTACATGCAGACAAAAAAAGTCCCAGTGCCATTATCAATGGCTTCTCAGTCAGCCCTCATGTCAGCCACATTCAGAGAATACGGTTTGATCATATGCTTGTTCAGTCCCAGTCCAGCTGACCTTAGTGAGATCTCATTAGATCAGTCCCATTGTATAAGTGGGCGAACGCACCCCTCGGGGTTCTGATTTCCTTGTTCATGTTCTCCCTCCTTCTGCTCCTCATTTGGACCTTGGGGGCTCAGTCCAGTGCTCCAATGTGGGTCTCCGTCTCTATCTCCATCCATCGCCAGATGAAGGTTCTATGGTGATATACAAAATATTCATCAGTATGGTTATGGGTCAAGGCCAGTTCAGGCACTCGCTACTCTGCTGCGCAGGAAACAATCTGGGGACCTCTCCTTGGTCCTGGGTACCCATCTAGAATCAAGTCTCTTGCAAACCTTAAATGGCTCCCTTAATTGACATCTGTACTTCCCTGCTCCCATATCCATCCTTCCTCCCTCCCCTCATCCCATTCCCCCAAGCTATCTCCAATCCTCCCCTTCTCCATTCTCTCTAACCATCTCCCCTGACTTCCACCCCACCCCCACCCCCCGTGCACCCAAGTTTGCCTGGCAATCTTGTCTACTTCCAATATCCAGGAAGATAACTATATGATTTTCTTCAGGATCACCTTCTTATTTAGCTTCTCTAGGATCACGAATTATAGGCTCAAAGACCTTCAATTACGGCTAGAATCCACTTATGAGTGATTATATACCATATTCCTCTTTTTGGGTCTGGGTTACCTCACTCAGTAAAGCATTTTCTAGTTCCATCCATTTGCATGCAAAATTCAAGATGTCATTATTTTTTTACCGCTGAGTAAAACACTAATGTGTATATGTTCTACACCTTCTTTAACCTCTCTTCTATTGAAGGGCACCTAGGTTGTTTCCATGTCCTGGCTATTATAAATAGTGCTGCTATGAACATAGTTGAACAAATACTTTTGTGGTATGATAGGGCATCTATTGGGTATATTCCCAAGAGTGGAATTGCTGGGTCCTGAGGTAGATTGACTTCCAGTTTCCTGAGAAACCGCCACAATGATTTCTCATCAAAGTGGCTGCACAAGTTTGCATTCCCACCAACAATGGATGAGAGTTCCCCTCTCTCCACATTCTCTCCAGCATAGGCTTTCACTGGTATTTTTGAGTTTAGCTATTCTTACAGGTGTAAAATGGTATCCCAAAGTTGTTTTGATTTGCATTTCCCTGATCACTAAGGAGGCTGAGTATGACCTTCAGTGTCTTTTGACCCTTCGAAGTTCTTCTGTTGAGAATTCTCTGTTCAGTTCAGTACCCCATTTTTAATTGGGTTAATTAGAGTTTTAGTGTCTAGTTTCTTGAGTTCTTTGTATATTTTGGAGATCAGACCTTTGTCTGATGAGGGGTTGGTGAAGATCTTCTCCTAAGTACCCAATTAAAGAAAACAGAGAAAGCACACATTGGAGACTTAACAGCACACCTGAAAGCTCTGGAGAAAAAAAAAGAAGCAGATGCACCCAGGAGGAGAAGAAGACTGGAAATAATCAAACTGAGGGCTGAAATCAACAAAATAGAAACACAGAAAACTATCTAAAGAATCAATGAAACAAAAAGATGGTTCTTGGAGAAAATCAACAAGATTAACAAACCCCTAGCCAAAGTAATCAAACGGCAGCGAGAGAACACGCAAATTAATAAGATCAGAAATGAAAATGGGACATAACCACAGACACAGAAGAAATTCAGAGAATCATTAGCTCTTACTACAAAAGCTTATATGCCACATAGTTGGAAAATGTACAAGAAATGGACTTGTTTTTAGATAAGTACCATTTACCAAAGTTAAATCAAATTAGGTGAACAATCTAAATAGACCTGTTAGTAACGAAGAAATAGAAGCTGTTATCAAAAACCTTCCTACAAAAAAAACCCAGGACCAGATGGTTTAAATGCAGAATTCTACCAGAACTTTCAAGAAGAGCTAATACCTATATTTCTTAATGTATTTCACAATATCAAAGCAGAAGGGTCATTGCCAAATTCGTTTTATGAAGCTACAGTTACCCTGATACCAAAACCACACAAACACACAACCAAGAAAGAGAATTATAGGCCAATCTCACTCATGAACTTTGACGCAAAATTTCTCAACAAAATACTGACAAACCGAATCCAAGAACACATTAAAAAAATTATCCATTATGATCAAGTAAGCGTCATCCCAGAGATGCAGGGCTGGTTCAACATACACAAATCTATCAATGTAATCCATCATATAAACAAACTGAAAGAAAAAAACCATATGATCATTTCATTGGATGCTGAAAAAGCATTTGACAAAATTCAACACTCCTTTATGATAAACTTGTTGAAGTGATTGGGGATACAAGGATCATACTTAAATATAATAAAAGCTATTTGCAGCAAGCCGACAGCTAACATCAAATTGAATGGAGAGAAACTCAAAGCCATTCCACTAAAATGAGGAACACGGCAAGGCTCTCCATACACAAAGGATAAAGAAGCAGGGAGTGAAATCAGAGAAACTTTACCTTTCAAAATAGCCACAAATAGCATAAAATATTTTGGGATAACTCTAACCAAGGAAGTGAAAGACCTATTTGACAAGAACTCTAAGTCTTTGAAGAAAGAAATTGAGGAGGATACCAGAAAATGGAAAGACCTCCCTTGCTCTTAGATTGGGAGGATCAACATAGTAAAAATGTCAATTCTGCCAAAAGCAAGCTATAGATTCAATGCAATCCCCATCAAAATCCCATTAGAATTCTTCACAGACCTTGAGAGAACAATAATCAACTTTATATGGAAAAACAAAAAACCCAGGATAGCCAAAACAATCTTATACAATAAAGGAACCTCTGGAGGCATTACCATCCCTTACTTCAAACTCTATTACAGAGCTACAGTATTTAAAACAGCTTGGTATTGGCATAAGAACAGAGAAGTCGACCTATGGAATCAAATAGAGGACCCAGATATTAACCCACAAACCTATGAACACCGGATTTTCGACAAGAGAGCTAAAGGTAAAAAAAAATGGAAGAAGAAAAGCATCTTTAACAAATGGTGCTGGCATAACTGGATGTCAACCTGTAGAAGAATGAAAGTAGATCCATAGCTATCACCATGCACAAAACTCAAGTCCAAATGGATTAAAGACCTCAACAATAATCTGACCACTTTGAACCAGATAAAAGAGAAAGTGGGAAGTATTCTACAAGACATAGGCACAGGAGACCAATTCCTAGGTAGAACCCCAGTAGCACAGACAATAAGAGAATGAATGAATAAATGGGTAAAGTAAAGGACACTGTCAGTAAGACAAAATGGCTACTCTATGATTCTTGCAATGAACATGTCAGCCAAGTCATTCAACTTCCTTTAAGATTTTTTGAGTGGGGGTGAGAGATAAAAAAGAGGAGAAAAAGAGCTCAGAGGAAGCCAATACATTAAATCACAAGTCCTAAATCTATAGTTTAGAGAAAGTCATGTAAGAAGGGGTGGTGTAGGAGGTCCTTCTGTTTATGTGTTGCTTTCATTGGATAATGAATAAAGAAACTTCTTTGACCTAACTGATAGGACAAAACTTAGGCATGTGGAGTAGACAGAACTGAATGCTGGGAAGAAGGGCAGAGTGGCAGACTCCATGGATCTCCTGCCTGAGACAGACACTGTTTAGAATCTTGCTGGTAAGCCACAGTCACATGGCAATACACAGATTAATAGAAATGGATTAAATTAAATGTAAGAATTAGCCAGTAAAAAGTTAGAGCTAATGGGCCAGGCAGTGTTTAAATGAATATAGTTTCTGTGTTATTTTTTCAGGTGTAAGATAGCCAGGCAGCTGGGATGACAAGTAGTCCACTCCTCCTGTTACAAAGGGGTTGAAAGATTATGAGTCAGAATAGTGGGCTGTCAGTTAAGAAAGAGTTTCTCTTAAAAAATGGATAACAAGACTGGAATAATGACAATGTCAATGAATATGTTTAATGGAAAAGGGGAAAGACTGTGTGAGCTCCATCCCTAGACAAAGAACTCCAAACAACCAACAACTGTTGAGATAAGAATAAATAGCCTCCTCCAGGGATGAGGTCACTTATTGGTTTTACAATGTAGAGGGATCACCTTAAAATCATATATACAACCAACCAAAACTGATTATTGATTATATTAATGATTATAAATTACTACAAATGTATATGCTAAATTATGCATATATACATATATATATGAGTGCATACACTTGCATAAATATACACATTTGTGTGTATATATAAAATGACTCAATTTGAGAGTTGAGCACCATTGGAGAAGTTTGAGAAAGCATAGCTGGATAGGCCAGAGTGATGAAAGGGAAGGGAAAAGAATGTGAATTAGTTTTACTACAACTAGAACTACATACAATTTTCTAACTAAGATAAATAAGATAAATTTTTAAAAATAAAGCTTACATTCATAGAATTTTTAAATTGATGAATCGATCCCATATGTATTCAGTATTCATTTTACTGTTTGGACTCTCAATTTGTCTCCATGCATTTTGCCTACTCCTTTGTAGGAGACAACAAACTTCATATGTATGAAGAAATCAACTTTTATTTTCCATGTCCTTGATTTCTTCATCTTTAATGATTTTCAAATTACCCCAATAAAGCTACATTTTTATGTATCGTCTGGAGAAAACAAACAAGGCTATCTTGTCTTCAGATTTTTAATGGTTTTCGCCAGCTGCTTTACCCTAGTAAGGTCACATTTGTAGGGTCTAGGAGTTAGGATGAGGAGTCATCTGATTGGGGGCGGGTGTCACCCTTTCATCTCTGTCATCAGCCTTGGTTCTTACTTGTGTTGTTCCCAGCACTGGCCTGCTTCCTCCTCACAGACATATGTAGCCTATCTTCCTTGAAAAAACTGCCAGAGAGTTCCTACATGTATATTTTTTTCAGCAAGCTAAAACTCTATTACAAATTTCATAAGCTAATTTCCCATTAATTTCCCATTAATATTATGTAGAAATGCCAATGTCTACCAAATCACTGACTTTAAGATAATTGTAAATCATCTTTTAAGGTGTACTCATAATTGTTCAGCACCACAGGAACTCCCCATTCAACCAACTCTCTCTCTCTCTCTATCTCTGTCTCTCTCTTTCTCTGTTTCACACACACACACACATACACACACACACCTATGCATACACATGTAGAGACCACACATGCCTTTTTCATACTTATATATACTTATGATCTGCAGTGTCACTGGGGTTTTGAGACCCGTTTGCAATCTAATCCTGTTTCTTTAGTAAAATTTATTAATCTGAAGAGATTATTTTAAAGTTTTTATATATTTCTTCTGATATCTCTTCATTCTTTTTCATCAAGTGATGAGTCAAAATAAACATTATTAGACAGTGTTCTCCTCTAATAAAATCTGTTATCTAAGCTTGACCAAACCTGTGATCCAAAGTTGTATTCCAACTGTATTTGAATAATTCTTTTTGACATTGTACCAAAATTTATACTTTAAATATCAGAGCATGGCTAGCATTTCCGAGATAACTCTAGTTACAACAATTTATTTGCAGTGTTTTGTGATTGAATTTAGTCAGAGAGTACAAAGCAAAAGACAGTGAAACCAAAAGATACTTGTGACAAAACTCCAAAAACATAACAATGGAGGGGTCCTACACATGTGATAAGCTAATAGAATTAGTTTCCAGGGATTTCCCTACTCCACCAACATACAAACTTGGGTTGTCACTTTATGTTATAGTCACATTTGAGGAATACATCCAAATTCTGGGCTACATGTATGATATTGTGCATCTTTTCCTGAGTAGATTTTCTGTTCATATGCAATTATCTTTCTTTCCTATGCTTCACTTCTATACCCATTCTCTCTTTTTCTAAGAATATCTGTGATCTTACATCCTATGGAAGAAAGAAAAGTGTAAAAAATCTGTTCATCTCCTGGCCACTACATAAAGAAGCTTTCTTGACAAAGGTTAGGAACTCCCAGGGTTTATGTGTGTAAACATAATTATGTAGAAGGCAATTTGACATTTTTATACAACAAAAAAAGTGTAGTCGTATCTTGGGTTGTAGTAGAAATCTGCTATTTTGTTCTCAGCTGCCCATATCCAAATAATCATACAGAAACTATAGCAATTATGACACTGTTTTGTCTATTAGCTCAGGCTTCTTTTTACCTAACTCTTACATATAAATTAACCTATCTCTATTAATATGTGTATTGCCACAAGGCTATGGCCTACCGGTAAGTTTCCAGACATGTCCTTCTCTTTCAGCAGCTACATGGCCGTGGAGTCTTTTTGACTTTACCCACTCTCTCTATATATCTGTTCTAATTTCTCACCTGCCTTTACTCTGCTAAGTCGTTGACCCAAACAGCTTTTTTTTAATTAACCAATAAAAGTAATATGTATACAGAAGATCATCCCAAATAACTGGGATGGCATATGAGCTCTCAAGCTATGGGCTTGTAACCAGAATTCATGATCCCTGGAAAGGCATATTTCATCCTCAGAGCTATTAAAGAAGTATGAAGCTACCCCATACAGTTATGTCAGTATTGCACCGGCAAACACTTTTACTCTGGCAGGTTAATATTGCAGTACACAGACTCCAGACTAATTAAGAAACTGATATCTTTTCACTTGTACCAGTCTGCATATCATCCTCTGGCACTATCAAAACTGGCCAGCAGGAAGAATATAGTTCCAAGTTTTTTGATAAATTTCTCTATTATCACAAACTAAAATGTGTAGTCTCTTCAGCAATAATGTCTTACAATGTAGTTACGCTGAGCAGCTAAGAGCAATGGCAGTTGCATATGCTGTTTTGAAGACTTCTGTGGCATCCCTGACAAATAACTATGATGTTTTGGGTGGTAGATGAATGCAATTTTGGGTCATTTCAGATTGTCAGTATCAAGCAAACCATAGGCTTCACACTTTCTCCTAAAATTGCCTCCTCTCCCAGTTCAGCTGTCCTTGGTGAGCTCCCATTAGATCAGCCCTACCGACTCAGTGGGTGGGCGTACCCCTCAAGGTCCTGACTTCATTGATCATATTCTCCCTCCTTCTGCTCCTCATTTGGACCTTGGGAGGTCAGTCCAATGCTCCAGTGTGGGTCTCTGTCTCTATCTCCTTCCATCTCCAGATGAAGGTTTTATGGTGATATACAAGATATTCATCAGTGTGCCTATAGGATAGGGCCAGTTCAGGCATCCTCTCCTCAGCTGCTCAAGGAGCAAACTGGGGCCATCTCCTTGGATATCTGTGAAACTCTCTAGAGTCAAGTCTCTTGCCAACCCTAAAATGGCTCCCTTAATTAAGATATCTTCTTCCCTGCTCCCGTATTAACCCTTCCTCATCCCAAATATCCCATTCCCCCAAGCTCTCCCCATCCTCCCCTTTTCACTTCTCTCTCTCCAACTCCCTTTACCCACACCCCACCCCTTTCCCAATCTCCCAATTTTTGCCTGGCAATCTTGTCTACTTCCAATATCCAGGAGGATATCTATATGTTTTTCTTTGGGTTCACCTTCTTATTTAGCTTCTCTAGGATCATGAATTATAGGCTCAATGTCCTTTAATTATGGCTAGAATCCACTTATGAGTGAGTACATGCCATATTCCTCTTTTTGGGTATGGGTTATCTCACTCAGGATAATGTTTTATATTTCCATCTATTTGCATGCAAATTCAAGATGTCATTGTTTTTTACTGCTGAGTAGTACTCTAATGCATATTCATTCCATACTTTCTTTATCCATTCTTCCATTGAGGGGCATCTAGGTTGTTTCCAGATTCTGGCTATTACCAATAATGCTGCTGTGAACATAGTTGAACAAATGCTTTTGTAGTATGATTGGGCATCTCTTGGGTATATTCCCAAAAGTGGTATTGCTGGATCCTGGGGTAGGTTGATCCCAAATTTCCTGAGAAACCGTAACACTGATTTCCAAAGTGGTTGCACAAAGTTGCATTCCCACCAACAATGGAGGAGTGTTCCCCTTACTCCACATCCACTCCAGCAAAGGTTATCATTGGTGTTTTTTATTTAACCATTCTGAAAAGTGTAAGATGGTATCTCAAAGTTGTTTTGACTTGCATTTCCCTGATCGCTAAGGAGTTTGAGCATGACCTTAAGTGTCTTTTGGCCATTTGAACTTCTTCTGTTGAGAATTGTCTGTTCAGTACAGTGCCCCTTTTTTTAATTGGGTTAGTTAGCATTTTAAAGTCTAGTTCAAACCGGACTCTCTGAACATGACTGACAATGAGGGATGACTGAGAAGCCAAGGACAATGGCACTGGGATTTGATTCTACTGCATGGACTGGCTTTGTGGGGGCCTAGTCTGTTTAGATGCTCACCTTCCTAGACCTGGGTGGAGCGGGGAGGCCCTTGGACTTTCCACAAGTCAGGGAACCCTGACTGCTCTTTGGATTAGAGAGGGAGGGGGAGGGGGTTTTGGAAGAGGGGAAGGGAAATGGGAGGCAGTGGAAATTTTTAATAAAAAAATAAAATAATTATAGTAATAATAATAATTGCCTCCTCTCTCGCCCGTCTGTCTAGTTGCTTCTCAAAGTTTTATTCCCCAGTCCACAAACAAAATTTTATGTGAAGTTTGATTATGCATTCCTTTCTACGGTATTCAATTGGCAAGGTCACTCTCAGATTCATGTACAAAATGTCGCCTCTGCATTCTCCTATGTTGAACTTGATCTCTGATTGATTAGAAAAAAAATGTAATCTACCTAACTTTCTAGAGTCATAAAAATGTTAGAAGCTATTAAAACACATTAGATAAAAGGACATGCTCCCATTTTTTTTAAATGTCTGTCTTATGATCAGATTTCCTCTCACCAAATTCATTAAGCAGCTGCCTCAGGAATTGGTCCCTGTCCATTTCTGGGATCCCATCCAGACACCTGATTAATCAGCTTCTTCTTGCCAGGCTTTGTGTGTAGTCCTGCTAGAAAACACATTTAGATACTTACACAATATTCCCTCAAATTTTTACTAACAGTGGGGCACCTTGAGTGATCACATTGTTTCTGCTGTGCCACCCTGAGAAGCATGGCATTATTATTGTGATAACTCTTGAACACTACCCCTATTTTGTTTAAGGCAGCAAATACCCACCTCAATGACTGGACAACTGGATGAGAAATCATCATTTTAAAGCCCCCTAGATGATTTTAATGTTGTCTGAATTAAATGTTATTATGACATCCAAGCAGGAGGAAACTCCTACTGTTTCCCAGATCTGAACAAGTAGCAAGGCAAGATGGAAAATAGCGCCCCAGATGTTCAAGAAGGTGCTGCTTTTTGACAGAAATAGAATGCAGATTGCTTCTGTGATCTGCTTCTTTGTTCTTCCTGGACCTTAAACATGTATGTGGCACTTAGAACTGGAGAAATCATCTGGAATACATAGGACATTAAGTATAATGATTCTGATTCTCACACAGGATGGCAGAGAAAAAGAAAGCCTCTTCCATTGCACACAACTGGACTAACTCTCTACCTGTAAACTTCCAGTATAACATGTGGGAATTCCTATTGGTAATCGATCCTTACTCACAGATTGTCCTATTGACATCTCTTGACAGTCATTAGTAGGTTCTTAGTCTGGACTTCCTCAGGTACTACCTAATATAAAGAAGAATTCCTTTTTGATTTTTTTTTTTAATTCCTAGATTTCAACTAGGAAGGTGGCACAGCAAAGACATGTAGCAAACATACCTTGCCCTTGACTCTCACCAGGACTGAACAGATGCATCCTTCTAAATGTTGCTCAGCACTGGATTCATGAATTCTAAAAATGGAATAATTAGAAAGAAAATTTATAGAAATATTTTCTAGGTACATGTATGTACTGGCTCTGTGTTCAGTGCCTCACAGATATCATTCCTTTCTCATCCCCATAACCACAATTTTGTAATTTTCTACATTGTAGTCACAAATAAATAGAAGCTTAGAAAAAAATAGCATCAGTTGACTTTTGATTGACAGCTGCTAAGCACTTATAGCCAGAATAAGATATTCTGGGTATGCTTATTTGGCCTCAAGTTAATTTTAAACTAAAAAAACAGTTATACAGTATACATCTTCAGTGAAAGTTTTACAAGATAGGGACAGGAGAAATTGTTCAAATGTTAAGAGCACTTGTTGCTTTGGAGAAAATCTCATTTTGATTCCCAGCACCCACAAAGGAGTTCACAAATGTCTTTAACTTTAGTTCCATGGGAGGCCTCTTCTGCCCTCTCTGAGCTGAAACATTGTATACATGCATGCATGCAGGTCAACAGTCAGACACACAAAGTAAGAACAAATAAATCTTTAAAAATGAAAGAATATTTAATGAAAATATAGATAAGCCCAAAATTGTACTGTTTATACATTATATTTTCTTGTATTCCAGTTTGAAACATTATTTTTTAAAGGCCCTATTATCCATAGTCTTTCCTTACAAAATTTTTATGCTATTTTTATTTTTGTTTATAAGCATCTCTCGTGCAATAGATCATAAGATCATGTAGACAAATGAGTTTATTAGTAATTAGTATGATTCTATCAGGGGTTATAATGTTAATCAAGTGGGTCATTAAATTTTTAAAATAAATTAGTATGTAAGCTATGAGGGTAAATATTTTTGTTATCATCTACATTTGTACATTACTCTCCTGTATGGAAAATATCATTAAACAAGTTTTCTACTTTGAAATATAGAGAAAATTTTTTGACAGACTTGTTGATACAAAATCTTCCAAATCACTGTGAAGTGTAGTTGTACCCAAGAGTTTTGCAATAGACCAGAACGAAGTATAACAAAGGTTTACTTAATTTGAAATAAACTCTCAGTAAGGTTAGCAATTCCCAGTGTTCTGTATGCATTGGGAACTGAAACTGAACCAGCAGCAAAGAAGGCCACACACACTTTTCATCTGTCATTATAGTATGAGACGATGCCCAAAGAGGGCCAGTATCTTAAAAGCTATTGACTGAAGGAGTTAGCACAACAATGAATTATACTCATTGCCTTTTTGTTTAAATTTGAATTATAACAAATTATCTTTCACTTACTAACGAGTCTCTTGGTCTCTGTTTATCTCCTTGTCATCTCTTGTTCTTGAATAAGAACAAAATCACAACTATATTGCATCCTTTCCTACAAATGCTTTGCAATACCTTTAAGATGGAATCAGAACTACTTATCACAGATACAAACATCTTTACTTCTAGAAGTATGTATGTATCTCTCCAACTTAAACATTTCTATATTCTACAAGTTAGTCACAAAATCTATCTTTAGGTGGCTAAATGTGCTCTTGTAATCTCTTTGATCTTTTTGTCCAAACTGTTGAAGCATTATTCAACTTGAGGTTAACAATCTTTAAGGCTACAAGACAGGTTGTACCACTAGTCCTTGAGAAGTCAAATAAACAGGCAAATTATTACTATTAAGCAACAAAAAGAAACTATTTCAATGGAACAACAGTGAGAAACAATCCACTGCCTCCCTAAGCTACTTCTTTAGGTCCTGAAGTGAGATTAAAGTTTTAGTAAAAAGAAATGCATATGAACATATAAACTGGACCCTCCAGGATATGGTCAAATCTAATACTAACTCATCACAAACCTTAGAGTATTCTTATTTCATTAGAAGTTGGTGCACTGCATATCAGGTATTTAGAAAAGGATGCCTGATATAATTTCCAATTGCTTGGGAATATTACTTAGGGGAAAGATGCCACCCGCAGGCAGTAAGTTGTCCTACTTTTACTCCATACAAAAAAAAAGTCATATTGAATCCCTCTTTTTTTCATTATATTTTTCACCATAAGAACCTGTGACTTCCTGTTATTTATCTGTAGGCCAAATAAGGCTAATAAGGAAAATCATAATTAGTTCTGCTCATCAGAATATTGTCAGGTCCTACTAATGTTCCTGGTGTATTGCAGATAATCAATGCTCCATTCAGAAAACACAAATAAGGTCTCCTTTGTATCTCAAACAGACAATGTTCCAGACACAGATTTTTTTTTAAGTTAAAATTTAGTGCTTTTCCTGTCAATTCATTCAGTATAAAAGCTTGATTATACTAGATATATATGAAATAGTGGCCAAGGACAAGGACATCTCCTAGTCTAAGCAAGTTTGAACATTTATACAGCAATGGAAAGAGCAAGTCCGTGTCACAGATTGTGACTGAAGCTAGAGTTTAAACAATGAACAAATATTACAAGCATGCAGTATATGTTGATTGTCTTAGGTTTGTACTTGGTTTGAAATTATTGATATAATCTAAAATCAGTTCTTCTGAGGACTGAGAAGATAGCTTCATTAGCAAAGAGGTTGCTTAGATGATAAATAGGTCTGAGTATGATCTCCAGAACCATGTATAAAGGCAAGACATTGTGCAGTGTACAGATAATGTCAGAGTTGAAGAAGCAACAACAAGTGAATTCTTGAGAATTTCTTGACAGCCAAGCTATTCTACTTGCTAAGTGGCAGGCTTCTGCATGTGTATATTCACATGTGTCTACTCCCTACAACATACACATGTGATGTGCACTTAAATGCCGCATATATATCAGGGGGAAAGGTGCCTTTGAAAGTAGTTTGCATAAGTTTTACAAATGGTCTCTTAGTCAAGGTCAAGGAAAGGTTAAAATGAAAAATAGAAAAGTGAAAAGGAGAAAACTAGAAATAAATTGAAAAGAGAAAAGGGAAAAGAGTAGACAGGAAAAACTGGAGTCTATGGAGGTAATGGGAGAGAAGAATACATCTACATTTCATTTTTACACAAATGGCAGTGATTTAACATTTACTGTGTGCTTGATAAACATCTCTTTATTCTTGTGTTGAGCACTCTATGCAATCTGTCTATTTAATAATCACAACAACCCTGTGAGAAGGTCATAACAGAGAACACTGAGACACGGAGAGGTTAATTTACTTCTTCAGAGGTGCCTGCCTATCTAGACAGTTACAGAAGGAGAATTGGAAACACCCCTGTTCCTGTTAAGATTAGTGCTGCCCCCCCAAAAGAAATTCTGCAAAAGATGAACAAAGGGTATTTTTCTATAGAAAGTACAAGCAAACTTTCCTAACAGCACACAAAGCTGATCATGCACTTTACTGCCAGCCTGGTCTTAAGAAACTCTTCTCCGAATCTACTTGGTATTCATGAGTTGATGACTTACTCCAAAGTCCCTAGGATTTCTCTCTAAAAGACTATCTCAGGAATACTAATGTGAGTGAAATTATTTTATATCTTCTAGCTTAAAATGGAAAGGATAACACTGTATAAATAAAATATTATAGATAGTACTTTATTAAACATAAAAGCAATTGTCTTTTTTATTATATCATTAATAGACATTTAAATCTCTTGTGGAAGAAAAAATGTTAAGAGAAGTAGTGATATTTGAGTTTAATTGTAGTGCAAAATATGCTACTAGATTACTGAAATGTAAGTTAATGAGCCTATTTCTTATTTTCCTATTCTTAGAAAATCTATCTCCACATGTTCTAGGCTCTTTGGAGCCTGGTGTAAAGTCCAAGCAGAAATTACTAGACTGAATATTTTAGATACTGTTGATGCAAGATTTTTGTGGTATCTTTTAGAATGATATATTTTTCAGAAAACTAAGTTCTTGGGCATGTGACCACTAAAGTGACCTGCAGACAGAAAGATGATTATATCTGGTTCTCCAAAAAATTTAAACAACAAAATTTATGGAAGATAAAGGATAAGCTTTAAAGAGAAATTTATTTCAGATTCATAAATAAGAGCTTAAAATGGAGGGAGGGAGAAATGGAATGAAGGTGGGAAAGAGGCAAGATGGGAGTGTATAGCAATAGAGAAGAGGGTCATTTAAAGGACTTCTACCAGAAACTGGTAATGGGAAGGGGATAGGGTATTCAGTGCAGGTGACTCACCTACTTTTCTCCAGTTCTCAGTCTCAGTCACAGTCACAAGTAAATCTTGGGCAAGTGTGATTATTTAGAAAACAACAAAGGAAGAGAAGTCAGAACATTCTCCGGACAGTCCTGTTCTCCAGGAAGAACATTCTTTCAACTGCTCCTTGGGGTGCTTCCCTGCTTGGCCTGGTTCTCTGTACTCATTCTCCCCTGAAATGGCACCCCTCAACTTGCTAAGTACCCAACAAGGGGACAAAAGCCACAAGTACTTTTAAATTTCCTCCCAGCAAGCATATGCTCAAAGTGACAGCTTTGGAATTGTCCCTATATGACTAGTCCCTGTCTCTGCCTCCTGCTTCCAGCTCTCAGGATTGTGACAACTTCTTATGCACCACAGTAAAAAAAGATGTGAATGGTGCTCTTAAGACTTAAATTCGAATCTTTTACTTTTTACTTAACAGAGCCTAGTGAGGAAAGTTATTTTATTTACCACTTTTAGTTGTTTCATTTTTTGAGATTATAATATAATTATAACATTTCTCTCTTTGTTTTCCTCCCTCCAATATCTCTTCATATATCTTACCTTTCTTTCTTTCAAATCATGGTCTCTGTCTTTTCCTAATTTATGCACATGTATGCATTTGCTTATATATTTCTAAATACTACATACTCAGAATATATAGTGTTTCATTTACGTATGTTGTCAGAACTGGTAATTTGTTATTGGATAATCAGTTCATGTCCTCTTCCCTAGATAAGACTTCCTTAGTTGTCTGTAGATTTTTTTTTTTTGTATGTAGATCTTCGTGTAGTGTTAAGAATGCATGGTACCCCCCATTTTTAAATTGCATTATTTGGTATCATGATGTTTAGTTTCTTGTGTTCTTTATATATTTTGGAAATCAGTCCTATTCCAATGTATGAAGACCTTATCCCATTCATAGGCTGCCCGTTAGTCTTATTGACTGTTCCCTTTGCCTTACAGAAGCTTCTAGTTTAAGCCAGTCTCTGGGGCCACTGGCATTTGGAACAGAATTTATCCCTAGTGTTTAAACTGACTTTATGGAGTCCATTCTCTTTGGAGGGATACCTTACTGAGCCTATGTGGGAATTGCTACCCCGAGTTATATTTCCCTGCCCCCATTTGAGGTGCTTATCTGCCAAGAATCATAACTTCCCTCTGCTCCTGGAGTTGGATGAGGAAGTTTGAGTGCACGTGATTATTCCTTGATCCCTGCTGGGGTCAGGTGACAGTCCCTACTGGGGACAGGTGAAGGTGGAGTGCATGTGATCAGTCCTTGACCCCTACTGGGGTCAGGTGAGAGTTCCTCCTTGGGTCAGGTGACAGTCCCTTCGCAGCCCCCTCCCTATTTGGTGCCATGGTATAAAAGCTAGCCCCAGCAGAACAATAATCGAGCTGCTGTTTCACCTCAACCTTATGCTCTGTGGATTTCATTCAACCTGGACACCCTCCGCCGAGACATTTGGAACAGAATTTATCCCTAGTATTTAAACTGACTTTATGGATCCCATTCTCTTTGGAGGGATACCTTACTGAGCCTAGATATAGATGGGGACAGCCTTGATACTGTCTCAAAGTGATGTGCTAGACTTTGTCGACTGCCCATTGGAATACTTACCCTCTCTGAGGAATGGATGGGGGGTGGGTGCAAGGGAAGATGAGGGGATAGGGAGGAGAGGAGGGAGTAGGAACAGAGATTAGTATGTACAATGAGAAAAGATTGTTAAATAAAGTTTTTTGTTTTTTCTTTGTTTTTGTATTTTTGCTCCCTAAAGAACCCACAAAGATGACTCCAGCTAAGACCCTAGTATGGAGAGGGTACCTGAACTGACCTTCTCTGTAATCATATTGATAACTACCTTCATTTTCATAATAGTAATTTTATTCAGGGACTGGTGAAAGCACAGGGAGAGGTCCACAGCTAGCACTGGGCTGAGCTTCCAGAGTCCAATGGGAGAGAGGGATGTGTGATACTATGAGCAAAAGGGTCAAGACCGTGATAGGGATACTCACAGAAATACCTGATGTGAGCTAGTGGAAGCTCACTGACTCCACGTTGACAATGGGGGAACCTGCATAATACCAAACTAAACCCTCTGAAAATGGGTGTCATTTGTATGGTTGGGAGAAACTGTGGGCCACTGGTAGTGGCACCAGGATTTATACCTAGTGCCTGAACTGTCTTTTTGTGCCCATGCTCCAAAAAGACATAGGGAGGAGAGCCTAGTTTTTGTTTCAAAGTGACATGCCAGATTTTGTTGACTCCCCATGGGAAACCTTACCTTCTCTGAAGATTGGATGGGGGTGAGGTGTGGGAAGTACAGGGAGCAGGAAAAGAGGAGGGAGAGGGAACTGGGATTGGTATGTAAAATGAGAAGATTGTTCTTAAAATAAATATGTAAAAAGAACGCATGGGACTTACTCTTTAGACTTTGGCATATTTATTGTTAAGTACAAAAAACTACAATTGTTTTGTTTTGTTGAGGATGTTGAAAATTAACAGATATGAGACTATACTCCCTTAAAAGATATATATTTATGCAAATTATACATGTATGTGTAAAGTCACAAAAATATACTGACCTCTATTATTCATGACAAATTGAAAGGTTGCTCCCCAAATTTTCTCCATGTATTTTGCTGCATTTTAAGGTTAATGTATTGTCAACATTACATTTATAGATATTATTCATTTTACTCTTCCTGAGTATAAATAAGTGGACCACATATCTTTAAGGATTAACATGGCTCGTTTTGATTCTATAAATTTCTATTTTAGTGGTATTACTATTCTTCAACAGACTTTAAAATTATTTTTACTTTATTATTTCAGTAATTCTCTTACTGACGATCAGAGTCATTCAATAAGATAACTTTGACAATGACACTGATCCAGAGTCTTTTTATGAAAGAATTATTTTCATTTGCCCTTATTACTTATCTAAAAAATGAAGTACACTAGATCATTTTTATGATGTGGGTAATGTACACAGATCATATCTACTTCTCTATTATTCTTACTCTTCTCTTCCTCCATTTCCTCTCCTACATGTCTTTTGCTTTCCTTTTACTTTCATCCATAATGTTGTTTCTATTAAATTATACATATAAGACTAAAATACCTCTCTTATCTGGCTTACTTAACATGATGATATTTAATTTTATCATTAGGAAACAAGATGATTTCATTATTATTTAAAGATCAATAAAACTCAGTTGTTTAAGTACTACACACATTCCTTATCTAATTACTTATTGGTGAGCATTAAGGCTGACTGCATAATAGATGTTTTGTATAAAATAAACATGGACTTGGCTAAGATATGAGTAAACTCACTCGTATTTTACATACGTACAGACAATTAGTATAATCATGTCAATGATAGTTTTATTTTTAATGTTTTGAGGAACAACAATAATAGTTTCAAAAGCTCCTGTACTCATTCACATATTTTTTAATATCATAGACACATGCCATTGCTGCTGGCATGGTTCAAAATTACCATCTTGTTTCCTTGATTATAGTGCTCTGACTCTGGTGTGATGAATTCAGTTTTAATACATTTGATTGTAAACAACAATTAAGTTTTTGTCATCATGATGAGATCTTCCTTATATGAATACATTTTTAATATCATTTATGATGCTCTCACGGTAAGATTGTAAGTGAAAATTTTCAGACCATGTCACTGAATTCTAAAAAAATGCATGTTTTATGACAGGAATTGTAATACTTTCCTCCTTAATTTTATCTAATTATTTGTCATCATTTTTGTAATTTTATTTATTTTTATTTTTTAAAAGAAAACAAACTATCTGTTTTTTCATTATTTATACCAATCCAAATTCCTATTAATTTCCCACCTCCCATTCCCTCTGCAAACTCTCCTCTGTCCACCCCCATCCTCCCTATTTTGTCAGGCAATCTTGTCTATTCCACTTTCCAGGTAGATCTAAGTTTTACTTATGGTTCACATTATTACATAGTTTCTCTAGAATCATGAACAATAGGCTCAATAATTTTTGATTATATTTAGTATCCACTTATAAGTGAGTACATACCATATTCATCATTTTGGGTCTGGGTTTCCTCACTCTAAATAGTGCTTTCTAATTTTATCAATTTGCATGCAAAATTGCAAAATTCAAGATGTCTTTTTTTTTTTTTTACCACTGAGTAGTACTCTAAAGTGTAAATGTGTCACATTTTCTTTATCCGTTCTTTGGTTGAGGGACATCTAGGTTTTTCCCAATTTCTGGCTTTTACAAATAATGCTGCTATTCCCAAGTGTGGTATTGCTGGATCATGAGGAAGGTTGATTGGTTGATTCTGAATTTCCTGAGAAATCGCCACACTGATTTCCAAAGTGGTTGCACAAGTTTGCATTCCCACCAGCAATGGATGTGTGTTCTTCTTACTCCACATCTTCTCCAGCAAAGGCTATCATTGGTGTTTTATTTATTTATTTATTTATTTATTTATTTATTTATTTATTTATTTATTAAAAATTTCCACCTCCTCCCTGCCTCCCTGTTTCTTCCCCCTTCCCACCTCCCCCTCCTTCTCTAGTCCTAAGAGCAGTCAGGGTTCCCTGCCCCGTGGGAAGTCTAGGGTCCTCCCCCCTCCATCCAGGTATATAAAGGTGAGCATCTAAACAAACCAGACTCCCACAAAGTCACGAGGGGTGCGTCCACTCACTGAGATGGTGGGACTGATCTAATGGGAGCTCACCAAGGCCAGCTGGACTGGGAGTGATGGAGCATGTGATCAAACCGGACGCTCTGAATGTGGCTGTCAATGAGTGCTGACTGAGAAAGCAAGGACAATGGCACTGGGTTTTGATTCTACTGCATGGTGTTTTGATTTTATCCATTCTGACAGGTTTAAGGTGGTATCTCAAAGTTGTTTTGATTTGAGTTTCCCTGATCGCTAAGGAAGTTGAACATGACCTTAAGTGTCTCTTGGTCATTTGGACTTCTGTTGAAAATTCTCTGTTCAGTTCAGTGCCCCATTTTTCCATTGGGTTAATTAGAATTTTAAAGTCTAGTTTCTTGAGTTCTTTATATATTTTGGAGATCAGACTTTTGTCTGATGCGGGGTTGGTGAAGATCTCCCATTCAGTAGGTTGCCTTTTTGTCTTAATGACAGTGTCCTTCACTTTACAGAAGCTTCTCTGTTTTAGGCAGTCCCATTTATTCACTGTTGCCCTTATTGTCTGTGCTACTGGGGTTATATGTAGGAAGTGGTCTCCTGTGCCCATGTGTTGTAGTCTACTTCCCACTTTCTCTTCCCAATCATACTGCAAAAGCATTTGTTTAACTATGTTCATAGCAGCATTATTTGTAATAGCAAGAACCTAGAAACAACCTAGATGCCCCTCAATAGAAGAATGAATAAAGAAGGTGTGGCACATAAACACTTTAGAGTTCTACTCAGCAGTAAAAAACAATGACATCTTGAATTTTGCATGCAAATGGATGAAAATAGAAAACACTTTACTAAGTGAGATAACCCAGACCCAAAAAGATGAGTATGGTATGTACTCACTCATTTGTGGATTCTAGCCAAAAACCAAGGCCATTAAGCCCATAGTTCACTAGCCCAGGAAAGCGAAATACCAAGGTGAACCCAAAGAAAACCATATATAGATCCTCCTGGAAATTGGAAGCAAACACGATTGCAGGGCAAAAGCTGTGAGCTTGGGGGAGTGGGAGGGTGGAGATGGAGGAAGGGCAGATATAGGAACAGGGAAGAAGATACCTACAGTAAGGGATCAATTTTAGGGTTGGCAAGACACTTGGCTCTAGAGGCGATCCCAGGTGTCCATGGGGATGTCCCCAGCTAGTTCCTTGGACAGCAGAGGAGAGAGAGCCTGAACTGTCCTTGCCCCACTATCACGCTGATGATTATCTTGAATATCACCATAGAATATTCATCCGGTGACGGAGGGAGATAGAGACAGAGACCCTCATCAGAGAAATGGACTAAGCTCCCAAGGTCCAGTTGAAAGGCAGAAGGAGGGAGAAGATAAGCCAGGAAGTCAGGACCGCCAGGGGTTGGTCCACCAACTGAGGCAGTGCGCCTGTTCTTATTGGAGCTCACCAAATCCAGCTGGACCGGGTCTGAATGAGCATGTGATCAAACTGGACTCTCTGATTGTGGCTGACAGTGGGGGCTGACTGAGAAGCCATTGCTAAGGGCCCTGGAACTTGTTTTTACGGCATGTTCTGGCTTTTTGGGACCATAGTCTATATGGGTGCACAGCTCCCTAGGCCTGGATGTAGGGAGGAGAGCCTTGGACTTTCCACAGGGCAGGGTTCCCAGCCCTCTCTCAAGCAGGGTGGGAGAGGGAGGAGGTGTGTAGCGAGCGGGAGGGAATTGGGAGGAAGGAAGGAAGTGTAAATAATTGAATGGAAAAATAAAAATTCAAAAAAACAAATAATGTGGCTATCAACATAATCAAAAAAATGTCTTTCTTTGTTCTTTTGGGTATATGCCTAGGAGTAGTATTGTTGGATCCTAAGGTGGATTGATTCCCAATATTCTGAGAAACCAGCATACTGATTTCCAAAGTAGTTCACAAATTGTATTCCTGCAAACAATAGAACTCATGGGCAGGGAGCACAAACTGGAAGTTGAACAAGTCACCACGTGGCAAGGAACTGCTCCAGGGAACACAGCAGTTGGTACATGCACTTGGGAAATTCCCAAGTAGCTGCACACAATTAGCACCTCTGTGGCAGAGGTACTACAGAAAACCACTTTGGTAAAAACAAGCCAAGTGGGCAGGGTTGGGAGAGTTTCTGGGCTGTGGACCAGTTAGTCCTGTAGACTGTCCACCCAGTAGATGTGGAGTCTGAATCCACATTGGGCACAAGAAGATGGATACTTAAAAGAAATCCCACACTAGCTCAGAATTGAGAATAATAGAGGGATTCTTATTTCGGGATAGACTCACAAATCAATATTGTCTGCTGGAACAGAGAACAGCAACCCTTCCTGCAGCAGAATAAGAGGCCAGATGTGTGTTTTACTTTGGCATAAATGGTATAAGAGGCCACGCCCAGGTGGGCTAGTAACTTCAAGGCTACTGGCAATAGGAATTCCTATAGCACTGGCTATTACAAATAATGTTGCTATGAACATAGTTGAACAAATACCTTTGTAGTATGATTGAGCCTTTTCTGGGTATATGGCCAAGAGCTGTATTGCTGGATCCTGAGGTAGGTTGATTCAAAAATTTCTGAGAAACTGCCATACTGATTTTCTAAGTGGGTACACATTTTGCATTCCCACTACCAATGTATGCATGTTCCCCTTACTTCAAATCCTCTCTAGCATAAGCTATCATTGGTATTTTTGATTTTAGCCATTCTGACAGGTGTAGGATGGTAGTTCAGAATTGTTTTGATTTGCATTTCCCTGATGGCTTAGGATGTTGAACATTTTCTTAAGTATCTTTTGGCCTTTTGAGATTCTTCTGTTGAGAATTCTCTGTTTAGATCTGTACCCCATTTTTAATTGGGTTATTTAGAATTTGACATCTATTTTTTTTGACATATATTTTGTAGATCAGTCCTTTGTCTGATGTGGGGTTGGTGAAGTTCTTATCCTATTCAGTATGCTGCCTTTCTTTTTTATTGACTGTATCTATTACTATAAGAAGCTTCTCAGTTTCAGGAGGTCCCATTTATTTATTGTTGCTCTCAGTGTCTGTGCTAATGGGGTTATATTTAGGAAGTGGTCTCCCGTGCTTATGCATTGAAGACTACATCCCACTTTCTCTTCTATCAGGCTCAGTGTGGTCAGATATATATTGAGGACTTTAATACATTTGGACTTGACTTTTATGCATTGTGATAGGTATGGATCTATTTTTATTCTTATACATGTTGACATCCAGTTATGTCAGCACCATTTGTTGAAGATACTTTTTCCATATATAATTTTAGCTTCTTTACCAAAAATCAGGTGTTCATCAGTGTGTGTATTAATATCCTGGTTTTTGACTTGAGTCCATCTGTCTATCTTCCTGTTTTTATGCCAGTACCAAGCTGTTTTCATTACTGTAGCCCTCTAATAGAGATTGATGTCAGGGTTTGGGATCCTTCCAGATGTTCCTTTGTTGCACAGGACTGTTTGGCTATACTGGGTTTTTGTTTTTTCATATGAAGATGATTATTGTTCTTTTCAAGGTCTGTGAAGAATTTGTTAAGATTCTGATGGGGATTACAAAATAAAGATAGAATATTAACAGCTGCAAAGGAAAAAGATCAAGTGTCATATAAAGATAGACCTATCAGAATTACACCTGACTTCTCAATGGAAAAAAAAAATGAAAGTTATAAGGTCCTGCGATGATGTTCTGCAGACACTAAGAGATCACAGATGCAAGCCCATACTACTATACCCAGCAAAATCTTTCAATCATCATTGATGGGGAAAACAAGATATTCAATGACAATACCAGATACAATATATATCCATAAAACGAGCCCTACAGAAGGTATAGAAAGAAAACCCCAACCCAAGGAAGCTAACTGCACCCACAAAATCACAGGCAACAGATAACTCCCCACAAGCAAAAGAAAAACTCACAAACACTACTACTGAAAAATAATAGGAATTAACAACCACTGGTCACTGATATCTCTTAATGGACTCAATTCACCTATAAAAAGACAAAGGCTAAGAGAATATATGAAAACAGGATACAGCCTTCTGCTGTATACAAGAAGCATACCTTAACCTCAGATTAAAGGGTTTGGAAAAGGATTTCCAATTAAATGGACCTAAGAAACAAGTGGCTATAGCTAAAATAACTCTACCAAAATAGATTTCTGTTGTAGTAGGTCCTTCTGTATTTTTGTTGCTTTCATTGGTTAATGAAGAAACTGCTTTGGGCCTGATGATCGGGCAGAACTTAGGTAGGTGGGGAGACAGAACTGAATTCTGGGAGGAAGAAAGCAGGATGAGAGAGAGCCACCATGGAGACGCCAGGTCAGACATGCTGAATCTTTCCAGGTAATCCACAACCTCGTGGTGACATACAGATTATTACAAATGGGTTGAATCAATATGTGAGAGTTAGCCAATAAGAGGCTAGAACTAATGGGCCAGTCAGTGTGTAAATGAATACTGTTTCTATGTAATTATTTTGGGTATAAGCTAGCAGGGCAGCTGAGATGAAAAGCAAGCCCTGTCCTCCTGTTACATATTTCAAACTAAAATCAATCAGAAGAGATAGAGAAGTGTAACATTAGGGCCCGCTTGTTGGGGTTTCTGTCCTGCCCAGTTCCAACAGCCAGTAAGCCCCAAAGAAAATCACACAGAGATCTTCATAAGTTATAAACAGATTGACCCATTAGCTCAGACACTACAATGTGTCTAAATGTGTTTTTGTGATGATCTCTTATTAACGAATCAATCCCACACCAGTTATGTTTTAAGGGGTTATTTATTTGGCGGGGGGTAAAACTTACATACACCATAAACCGTCAGGAAGGGAGCCTAGTCGCTGGAGCAGGAGCCGGGAGCAGCAGCTGAGACCGAGCACCGGAACCAAGAGCCGGAACCAAGAGGGCCTTATCCGGAACTGCTTCTCTTTTTAAGAGAGAAATATACTACGCCCCAGTGGGCTGGTATTTCAGCAGCTATTGGCTGACGGAGCGGAAGTCGCTCCCCGCTGCACTGTGGGCTCCTGCTTCAGTGATTATTGGTTGAGGCAGCGGAAGTTACTCCCACAACAATCTCTATTTGCTGTAAAAACAAGTTTCATTGATGAGAAGTGGTATCTATATTTGCAGGTTTCATGAGAAGTATTATCTAGAGATTGTTCTTAGGTTACATCAATTACAGAGAGAAGGACTAAGCAACTTCTAAAATCATTATGTGTTGAAGTGAGGAACAAAAGGAGGATATGTATGTGATTTATTTGATCTAGCTAGAGGAGAGGGAGGGAGAGGGAGAGAGAGATTCTGGAGAGTGACAGGAATTAGAACTCTGAAAGCATTTTCAAGTCACTATTCAATTTCCAAACAGAAAACACAGATGACAGAGCAGATGAAGACTAAAGGACAAAAGTTGAGAAGCTACAAATATTATTTCAAAATAATAAGCTGAGCTAGTACAAAGCAAGCAAAGAAAAAACTGTACACGACAATTGAGACGACAAAAATAATAAAACTGAGAGACTAAGTGATGCATTAGTTTCCAATTAGTACTATTGAAATCATTATTAATTTAGTTATTTTGAGTAATACAATTCATTTTTAGTTTATATTTCTGGAGTTCAGAGCTTAAAATATGTTAGCAATACTGTCTTTATTTCTCTGAATTATAAGGAAGAACCTTTCCCTTCATTTTCCCAGTATCTAACAGGCATATCTAAGGTAAGTCTGATGGGTCACACAAATCTTAGGATGGCTATGTTTATATTGTCCATATACCTTTGCTCTGTATCTATCTTTCTATTGATATGATTGTCACATTTCCTATTTTTACCCTACCTAGATGAACAATGAAAATCTGCCCTTATCACAAGGTCTTTTCCTTTTCATAGCTACAAAGTCATGTTCACCTGTAAAATTCTTATAGTGGCAGATCCAGCGAAAACACAGTAAAAAAAAATCTCACACATTCTTCATAGAAATATAAAAATATATAAAACTTATATGGAACCCCAAAGATACCCAACTATCAAAAAATTCTAATCTATAAGTACAGTAATATAGACAATACTATCCTAGATTTCAATGTATGTAATACAAATCTAGAGAAAGAAGATTGCATGCTCCTAACATGCAAACAGATATGTAGACCAAAAGAAGATCCAAACAGAAGTACAATTAGTTATAGCCATCTGATATTGGACAAAAACATACTCTATAGAGAAAAGACAGAATATTCAACAAATGGTTTTGAAAAACTAGATGTACAAAAATAGAAGAATGAAAATAGACTTTAATCATTCTGCATAAACATCAACTCCAAATGTATCAAAACTTTAATGAACAATCTGAAATTAATTGAACACATAGGAAACATGTAACATAGCATAAAGGTAGGTAGGGATTTTCCATATAGGATCATTTTGTCCAACAATGAAGGCCAACAATTGACTAGTAGAAGAAGAATATAAAATTGAGCTAAGTTCTAAAAAACGATCAACTGATAAAAACAGCCTGTGTGTCTGTGTGTATGCAACAACAACATTAAAAAACTTCCAAATTTAAAATTGGCTATATAACAGAACACAGAGTTCTCATAAGAAAAAATAAATACAAGTAAGAATTATCTTAAAATTTGTTCATTACTTCTAACAATTAAGGAAATGTAACTCAATATAAATTTGAGGTGTTTATCCCATCACAGTCAGAATGACTAAGATTAAGAAAAAGATTGTCAATTTCTGGACATTTATTCAGGAAAAGAGTCTAAATTGGAGGTCTCCATTTAGTATCTCTCCTGAATCTCCAAAACTTCTTGAGGGAGGAAGGACTGTGTGAGTCAGAGGGAATGGTGTACACCAAAACAACATGTTCTACCAAATCAACTAAGAAGGGCACACATGGGCTCCCAGAGACTAAAAGAGTAAACATAGGGCCTGCATGGGTCTGTTGCACATGCTCTGTTAGGGCTGTTAACTTGGTGCTTTTGAGAGACTCCTAACAGGGGTGAGGTGTGTCTCTGACTGGTTTCCCTGCTCTTAACGCTCTTTTTCTCCTATTGGGTTGCCTTGTCCAGCCTAGACACTAGAAGTTTTACCCTGTCCTATTATATCTTGTTTAGTCCTGCTTGGCTGTCTTCATTTGAATACCTGTTATTTTTGAAGAGGAAACAGAGTGGTTGAGGATCTGGAGTAGAGAGCAGGTGGAAGAGAAGTTATAAGGAGAGGATGGAGGGGAACTGTGTTTAGGATGTATCGTACGAGAGAAGAATCTATTTTCTCATACATTTATATACATCATATAATGTATTATATTGTATTTATATGGTAACCTGAGTGCTGTAGGCATAAGTCACTACATCTTGATGATAATTTTTAAATGTGAGAAAATTTATATCCTCCATCTGTAAAAGCAGACAGGAAGACAGAAAATCTTTACAGATACAAAAACTCTAGAATTCATTCTTACAAGGCGAATGCACACTTTTATGCTTGTGTTCCCTTCTATCAGTCAGTTTCACGATGATGTCTTCAACTGGGATTTTCATGAAACATTTATTTCTGGGGAAAAATTATTTCGTTGTCACACATTGCACGAAAATTAAATGGTAGCACTCAGCTGTGGAATAAGTGTTCACTTTAGAGTATATTTAATATAGGAAAGGCTGATAAGTTTTATCACTAAAATGCAATTAGGAATAGTGAACCAGGGAACTGAAGAAGTAGCTGGTGGTTAAGAGATCCTGCTGCTCTCTCAGAAGAACTGATATCACACAGGTATGAGAAGGGTGGTGTTCCCACAGGGTCACACAACAAACATGCCATACTGGCATCTCTTGTTGAAAGCATCTTCTCCTTTGGGCAGTTTCTAAATTGTTTCTTTAAATAAGCCAGAATATCCAAGTAAGGTATTTACTGATTACCCAGAAGCATTCTAAAGATGAAGTAAACCTAAATAAGGACCGTGAGGAATTCCCTCCACTGACTTTATAGACAGTCAACCAACCAGGAGGACAGATAGCCAGACTTTCTTTTTTAGGGTCTGTGGGAACCCTCCAACTGAATTTGCAACCATTTTACCAGTAAGGAGTACTGAGAGGCACCTTGTTGACATTAGAAGTTGCCACAACCTGTACATGTGGCTTGTAACCCCAGGGTTATGTGATGTTTCACATAACCAGCTTTGCAAAATGAATGAAATAGTAAGACATCTAATTAAGATACGTAGAGTGGAAGAATTTGATAATACAAGAAAACATTTGCACACACATTTTTTTGGGGGGGTCTGGAGTCATAGCAGAGTGTGATCAAAGTCAAACTGCTCAAGACTAAGATTAAGATTAAGACTTTAAACTCAGTAATTATTAACTTAGTTGAACATATATACATTTGAACACATACATTTTATGAAATTATACAATTAATGACTACTCTACTCTTGATTAAAACTCCATAAATGACATGTAGACTTTATATCTGACCTTTTTAGAATTTAATGCCTACTACATTTTCTGGTTTCTTATAATTATCAAATAAATACCAGAGCATAAGTTATTACTCATGTATGACACAAATACTATGAGTGTAAAAGCATATGATATTCCATTGACTGTAATATTATTAAATTTGTTTGCTATGCATTGTTTTTAAGAGTATTGAACTAGGGGATTGAAGAATTGTCTCTGAGGTTAATATGCTGCTGTTGTTGTTGAGACTGGATCCCATGGTCCATATCAGGTGTGTCAGCACTGCTTGTAACCCAAGTCCAGGGAGCAACCACCATTTCCTGTCTGCATGGGCACTTATACACATGTGTTATACATAGAGAGACTGACACACATATATGTAAATAAAAATTAGAAAGTACTACAGAACTAATGGGTTTACAAGTGTAACATATGCACATATAAACCATAATATCACATTTTCTACATTTGTAGTTTTTATATTTTATAGATAAATACAATTACATAGAAATATGACTTGAAAGTGCCAACTAGAATAAAAAAAGACAAGAAGGAGGGTAAGTTTAGAGAAAGGGCAGGTCAGGAGAGTAGGGAGAGACATGTCCTATGTACTACAGTAGTGCACACAACTGGAAAAAAATGAGCAGTACAAAAGAGAATAAACAATAGATTAAAAGAATGAAGGAAACACTTGAAAATAAAAATTTCTATGTAGTTTGTCAGGAATATTATATCTATCTATCTATGTATATATATGTATGTATATATATATATATGTGTGTGTGTGTGTGTGTGTGTGTGCATGTGTGTCAAACATATATATGTCAAACCAAACTAAAAGTTCACATCAAATAATTGAAAATTAAGAGGTGGACAGTGGTGTCACATACTCTTAATTCTAGCACTTTGGAGGTAGAGGTAGGTAGATCTCCATGAGTTAAAGGCCAGCCTGGTCATCAAGAGTTACTTCCAGGACAGCTTGGGCACATGGAGGAATCCTGTGTCAAAAAAAAAGTCGAATATTAAGGACCTTGAGAATGAGTCATAATGGACATTTAAATGAAACTGGGTCAGGTACCTTAAGATGGACAATTATGTTGACTTTATAAATAACATATTTATATAAATTATTAGCAGACATGCTTTGACTGTGTAACTATGTATTATATGTAGTACCAATATGATGCATGTATATCTGTGAAGTATATATACCTGTTCGTGTATATATTTTTGTTATTCTTTGCTATTTTTTCTTTCTTTACACATTCATTTAAAATATCCCCAAAATAAAAACAAAATTGGAATAGGTATGTTAGAAACTCAAAGTTGAACAAAAATATTCCTTTTTCAAATTTGAAAGTGGACTGGTAGAATCACACTCTTCAAGGCTTACAATTTGCTAAAATTTGAGTATCGTCTCAGTCCTCATGAAAACTAGCTCACATTTACTTTTGCAATGGGTGTTTCTGGATGTGAGTGTCACCTTAAATTTCATCAAAATGTACTAATGAAATACAGGCTGTCAAGAAAGAAAAATTTTTCCCCAAAATTTTCAATAAAATCACAACTTTTATTTCGCATCTTAATTAAGGGCAGAGTGACAAATTTCTTTTCAATATAAATAATTCTAAACATATAGACCAAAATTTAAATGTCTATTATAGCTATCAAATAATTGCTTTTATAAGATATACACATTTCTCAGATACATATATTTCTCTATATATGCAAACACATATATAATTTTATTTGTAAGTATTACAAAGAGATATTAGATATATGCCTGATTATTAGCAACCAGTATGATATAATTTATTTTGAAAAAAATCCCTCACAGGGTAAGAATTTAATCAAATTCTGCTTCCAGGGAATTCCACATGTTCTGAGATATGAAATTACTTGTTTTTTGGGAACATTCTGCCAGCTGACCTACAGGATCTACGGCTCTGTGCTCCGTGGCATTTCAACCCTCTTGTGCCTCTGCTTGTGGAGTCAAAGCAGCAGCTGTGCATAGTCAGTGGCAAAACCCTGCAGCATTCTGGGGTTGCTAATCAGTTAATCAGTTTCTGTTTATAAACACTTAACAGATTTCATGTCAAATCACCAAATGTATTTGAAACAACTAATCCTATCTGAAATATGGCTAAGTGGATGTTTAATTAACAGGACACAGGCATCTCTCCAAAATATTTATTGTAATTTTACACTGTACTTTTAATAGTAATATTATAACAGTTGAATTTTTCAGAAATAACTATCAAGACTTTTTTTTCCTCTTAGTTGATTAACTTGATTGGTCTCAATGTTGTGGGTTTTTTTGTTTGTTTGTTTGTGTTTTCTTTTGTTTAGAGAAAATTTCATTTCACTCTTCTTAGGCATAACTATGAAGATTACAGTCCAATACTGCAATATCAAAAGGTTAATATAAAGTCCAGAAAAGATTATCTCTTTCCTCTCACATTTTTCATTGAATTCCAAGAATAAGGCAGCACATCTCTTCAGTACTCGGGGAAGGCATGCCAGCTGCATCACATAGTTCATTGGTTACATTTTCTGCTTTTTCCATTATTGCAAGAGTCTACATTTTATGCCTTGACATAAAAGGAATTTCTTCTCTTTCATTTTCCAAGGAAGTTTTCTCACATTTTGAAAGTTCTTACTGGCTGCCTCTTCAAAGTCTCAAATCCTTCTAATGGTCTGTTCAAGGCAATTTTGACTTTCATTAACACTTATCTTCTAAAGTCCTTCCAGCTACTGCTCAATGCCCCTTTCCAATAGTCATCTCTCTGTCAGGCGTTTGCAACACTTTCTCCATGCTGAGCTCAAACTTTGCATTAGTTATTTATTCCTGAATAAGAAGTCACTCAAAATTTTAACACTTGTAGACAAAAACACTTAGTATCTACCAGATTTCTAGAATTTCCATACTAAAGTAAACAAATAATTTGATGTAACAGAAAATTATTCTGTCATCTTTATGAAGTTCAGAAACTCCAAATAAACATATTAGCACGTGAGATTCTTTATGCAGAAACTGAGATATAGTGCATGCTTTGCCTCACTCAGCCTGTGATGTGTTCTGCCAATATTTCATGTTCTTTCTTATGAAGCCTTATAAAACAATCTGAGCCCAAATCCTCACACCACCTTCTTCTCTGTTTATCTTCTTTAATTTTCATCAGAGAAATCCTTGTCACTGAATCTCACATCCAGTGTAACTCACGAAGAGGGTGCTGGTTGTTTTTGTCAACTTTTTCAGAAAAGGAAGTCTTAATTGAGAGCATTTCTCCATAAGACTGGCCTGTCAGCAAGTATGTATGGTATTGTACTAATTAATGATTAATATGAGGGGGCCCAACCCATTGTGGGTGGTGTTATCCTTTTTAGGGAGTTCTGGGGTTTGTTATAGTGCTGGCTGAAACTGTGAGGAATACACCAGTAAGCCGTGTTCACCAGTGACCTATTTTTTTAGTTCCTGTCCTGATTTCTGGGGCAGTTACTTTTTGATTATGGTGTTTCACCACACCAGTAGAAATCATAACTATGAAAATTACCCAACGTTTTTAATTGAGTTTCATTCACAAGAATACATTTTCTCATAATTACATTCCAATAATTTTTTAATTACTGCAATTCATAGGCTCTAGGAACATAAATTTTGGAGGTTATCATTAAGCACTACATATCTTCTAACACAGTTTCAGAGGATCAGAAAAAGATGGGAATTTTTGGACTGGGCACTTCTGGTTTAGGATTTCCAATGTTTCTCAACAAAGTGCTTTATTGTAGTTATCTGAAGTCTTGACTGAATTTATATATGAGCTTTCAAGCAGATACACAATACATTCTGAAAAGGAGCTACAGTTCCTCATGCTAACTGTCCAACAGGGCAAATAATAACATCCCAAAGAAGTAAATTAAAAATAATAATAGGATAATAGGATCACCATTGTATTTTATAACCCATGAGCATAATTTGTGATCATCTGAGATCACTCAAGATGTAATTCATGATGAGCATAAATTAAGAAAATATTCAAAAGGAATACAAATATCAAAAGTAGGCATCTTTGGTTCTCCTGTTTATTCTAGAATGAATCTCAAATTTTCTTACTATTACTTTAAAACAATCTAAATATTGTCTAAATTAATGATACAATTATCAGCATTCAAGGCATAATTAGGGAAGATTTACAATGCTTGAAACCACTTAGTATCCTGAAGACTTTTAATAGCATCTTATTATAGAGCTTGTCATTTTCTAGAATAACTTAAAAAGTGTCAAAACTGGCTCAGTATTTCCCCAGTCACATTTGCCAAAATTCACCTGATATAACCTATATCCCTATTGAAATAATTCTAAGACATCTGTTATCAAAAAACAATAAGAAATAAACAGAAGACCAAAATTTATCTCTAAAATGAAGCTGAGTTCTTTTTAAAGATGTAATTATTTTGACACTGTGTATGTACATATATGCCTGCATATGTCTCTTACACATGTACATGAAGAGTAGAGGTCATAAAAGAACAACAGATTCCGTGCAACTGGAGGTAAGTTGTCAGCAGCCATTTGTGTGATAGCAAACTAACCTAACCGAGGTGCTTTAGAACAACAAGAAATGTTGACAATCAGTAAGGCATTGTTCCATCCCTATAAGTGGTTTATAATTAAGACTTTTTATTCACCATTAATTTATTAATATATATGCATATATATGTGTGTAATTTTATATGTGATGTGTAAAAAATGATAAATTGTGGGTATATATATATATATTTCAGAATGGTTTATCTGGATTTATTGCTGTCATTTTATGTATCTACACAGAAGCTACAATGAAAGGAGAGAAATTAATGCTTACTGAATTGGCAAGTATCTAATTTAAAAGTCTCAGTCTAAGAGTAAATAAGCTAAGAAGCATTAAGTAACATTTATGAATTAAAAATGGAAAGGTGATTGTATATTATTTGGACTTATTTAAATCAACAACAAGCAAGAGTCATATACTAATGGTTACAATTTTATATCTATTTGAACTGTGATAGTTTCCCTTTATTGTTTCACATAGATCTTTAATCTTTATTTATTTCTGTAGCACATATACAGTTGTGCATAAGCATCTGTACATGACACGCATGTGACACTCACACTTTGAAAAAGCTCTGAATTTCTTATTTTATAAGATTTTTTTCAAGAATAGGAATCTAACAGTGAGATGAAATTCTAGTTATTTGTCAATTAATTTTGGAAGTAAGCACAGTGAGAACCAAGATTAGAACACCGAGAAACCTAGCAGATCTCATTTGTTATTTGCGTGGAGGGCATTCACAAGAGGTAAATCTTAGAAAAACAAAACAAACCAGAAAATTTTGTTGGAGAAGCAACATTTGAGAAACTGTTCTTTCTGAAGCCCCTTGCCTAATAATTTCTTTGCATTTTGTGCTACAATAATTAAATGCAGTTCAAATACATTTTTAGCTTAAAACAGGCATTGGTGATGGTAATAGTGTTTTGGATGAGAGAAAGTCTTTATGTTAATAACTAAGTGGGTGACTAATTGTGTGGAGAAAGGAATTACTTTCCACCCAGAATAAGCCTAGAAGCATATTCTAAAGGCAGGGTCATTTTCATTGCTAAGAATCACTCTACAATTATTGCTTTATATTGTTTCATCTGTAGCTTTAATGAGGCATATGCTAGAATAAATGTTAATCATTACAGAACAGAAATGAAAGTTTTATTTGAAGAATAAGTAAAAGAATATGAAAGCAAAAACAGAGAAAGAAGTAAATGGAGAAAGAGAAAAAAACATAGTGTCTATTCAGGAGCCACCAGGAAATGTTCGACAATGCTTACAAATATCTAAATGCTGCAGAAATGGGCAGAATGGGTATTCTAAATACTCATTTGTTATTAAAATTGGAGCTCAGTAAATCTAATTCATGATGAAAATGAAGCAAAAGACTTTTAAATATCCCACTATTTTGCATGCAGCTACTAAGACATAACTATTAAATACAGTTAATGAGCTACAGTGATTTTTGCTTTTTGAATAAAGTATCCCTATATGGATAATATGTAGACTTGATATTCTGAAGTCTTATGCCTTCTATAATGAATGTTTGTTTTCTTACTGTTTAATATCATGAAGTCATAACTGAATTCTAAATTCATTATTCAAATTTTACTGGGAGGCAAACATGCTATTCTTCAATGGCTATCTTCTCTTTAAATCTCAGAGGCAGTTAAGTGATAAATAGAAAGCATCATGTTTTTCCATTGAGTTTTATATTCTGCCCCAAATTAACAGTTATCACTTTCTCTTTATAAAATAATGATGAAATTCATTAATAGTTGAATGTAAGTAGAATAAAATTTAGAAAGTTTTGTGAAGAAGGATGTAAAGAGAAAAAAATTTAATATATAATATTAAAAATATAGTGTAATTTGAAAAAAGAGCAACCTTGTCAAGGCAGATAAATGGAGGAAATGAGGAGGCACAGGCCCTGATCTTCTCAGCAATGCTAAGAAGCTAGACTCAAGAGAAGCTATGTTGCAGTTCTGCTCAGATTTCTCTGTCAGCAGAAATCATATTTTCGATTCTTTTCATCCTTATCTTTACATTGTGAGAAAGTAAGGCAACTTACCTAGGAAACTTGGTTCAAGCAACTTTAAATCAATTTTCTTTGAGGTAAGGAAGGCTGCTTGGGATTGGATCCTGAAATCGATGTAGATTATACAGCTATTATAATTCCACTCCATGCAAGCATTCAAGGGATTAGAATTAAAATAATAAGAAAAACTGAGACAGCACAGGAACACAGTGAGAGTAAGGTAGGAAAGTCATATGTGAGCTCATTATCTCCCATGTTTCATGTCAGTAAACAGTAGCAAGCTCATTCTGATCTAGCATCAAAAACTGTATAATAAATCATTAAGTCATGATTATTACCATCTGAACTAGAAGTAAACTGTGGACTCCTGTCACAAGAGCAAGAAGAAATAAATAGCATACTAATTGAAAGGAAAAGAATAATAGTCCAGTCAAATGCACAAAGTAAACAAAACAGCAACAATAATCTGGCTCGAAGTTTCAGAATATATATGTGTCAATCAAATCTACATTTAACTTTGATAGCAAACTAATGAAAAGATATTCCAAATTAGGTTGGGAGGACCATTCAACAAAAGGGTATTTGCATAGAATGTGCAAACCAATGGGTTGTGTACTCAAATAGCAAAACTTATAATGAAAATAATGATGATAATGTGAAAAATAGTAACAGATTAAAATCATTTAAAATAAAACAAAATAAGAATACTAATATTTTGAAAATGAAGTCAACAGTAATAACAAATTAAGCAGTGAATTTAAAGTAATAAGACTCTTAAAATACCAAAATAAAGCTAAATTTAACAGGTCCAGAAACTGAGAACCAGAAATGACTGTATCCATACTTCTAAAGTATAGGTAGGTGTCAATACATTTTACATAATTAACAGAAAGCATATACAAAATTTTGTTCTTTAGAATATAAAGAACATTTTAAGCATTGTTCCAAACTTGAAAAGAGGATGTATTTTATTCACTCATAAAAGAATTTCACATTTTTAAGACTACAATGACATTTCTACTGTTCTGTTTAGCAAAGATTCTAGGGTTTAAATTGATTTGCCATTCTTATTAGTACAGAGAATTAAATATTATGATACTATAAGTGGCTTCAATGTTTGAACCAATTTGGCAAGTGTTTGAATTTAAAAATTCACTATTTTGATCCACCTGTTATGATCCTCACCTATATTGGGCTGAACAATTGCCTTTCTGCTGGTTTGAATGAGAAAGTTTCTCACAGCTCATATACTTGAATGCTTAGGTTCCCAGTTGGTGGGCTGACATTTACTAAGGATTGTAGTACAAGCTGTGTCACGAAAGTGGACCATGCAGGACCTGCCTGTCCTCCTGCTATACTCTCTGCCATGACACTGACGGACTCACTCTGAAACGGCAAGCAAGTTCCCCGTTAAATTTTTTAAAAATAAATTGCCTTTGTCATGCTATCTCTTCACAACAACAAAGCAATAACTAACACAGTCTTCTTAACTTGGATGTTGACATTCCTAATGTTTATAACCCAAGAACATAAAAGTACTTGGAAAAAGAGACTTTCACATACCATGAAGCTAAACAGCTTGTGATGGGATATGGTGCTGGATTTTCTTGTTGGTCCTTAGATTTAATAACAATTATAACTAAAGCAAAGAGTTAAAAGAAAATCAACTAGTCTGCAAGTTCTGAAATTTGTATGAGGCAAACATGGTTTATGGACAGTAACAGTTGCCTGAATCTAGAGAAAATAGGCATGGAATCCATCTTCAAGACTGAAGCTTGAGGAATCCTCTCCTGTAAACTCTGGAAGACTTGGTCTTCATTACATGAACTCTCCCATGATGACTTTCTGTTGTGAGAGAGAGGCAGATGGATCTCTGTGAGTTCAAGGCTACCCTGTGCTTTACAAGGTCAATGAAGAAAACAAATCTAGGTGATGGTGACTCACACCTTTAATCCCAGCACTAGAGGGATATAAAATGAGAGGAGAGAGAGGCTCTGGTTGCATAGTCTGCTTAGTCTGTGGCTGCCCAGCCTTGGTAGCACTAAGACTTCTCTAGTGGCGTGGCTGCTTTGCTTTTCTGGTTTTCAGGTTGAACCCGAATATTGGATGCTGGGTTTTTATTGTTTATGCTACAAATAGAGATGTAAATGAAAAATTCATCTATTTCATGAAGCTATAAAATTTAATGCGTTTCCAGTGATTTTTCTTTGACTATTTTTTTGCTTCTTTGTTGGTTGTTTTGTCCTATGTAGGATAGTTTGTTTTTATTTTATCTTATTCTTTTATTATTATTTTAAGATGTCTTTTGTTATCTTATGAGATAGAGCAACCAAGGATGCAGATTTAAGTGGGTGAAGAGGTAGGAAGGATCTGGGAGGTGCTGAAGGAGGGAGTATCATAATCATAATATATTATGTGAAAAAAATATTCTTAATAAAAATTAATGCCCCGGGGAATGGGAAATAGCAAAAATCTTCTGATTAAATTGGGAACATAGTGGGGTGAAGGGGAGAGGGATGAGAACATGAGAGAACTGGATGGCTGAGTTGAGAGAGTGTCAGAGAGGAAAATCAAAGAAAGAGGTCTTGGTAGAAGGAGCATTTATGGAATTAGGGAGAAATCTGAGCTAGCGAAATTCTCAGGAATTCATAGGATGAACCCTAAAGCAATGATTCCAAGCAATAGTGGATAACATACCTGAACTGGTCTTTGTCTGTAATCAGATTGATGACCATCCTAATTGTCAGCCAGTAACTGATTGAAGCCAATGCAGCGATCCATAGCTAAGCACTATGCTGAGCTTCTGTCATTCAATCGAAGAGGGGGAAGGGATTATATGAGTAAAGGGGTCAAAATTGTGATGGGAAAACCTATAGATATTAGTGAATCAAGCTTGTAGTAGGTCTATGACTCTGAACTGACAGCTGAGGACCCTGCAAAAAACTGAAGTAGGCCATCTATATGGAATGAAGTACTGTTGCCTGAGCAATCTGTGGGGCCACTGAAAATGTGACCAGGATTTATCCCTAGAGAATGAACTGGATTTTTGGAGATATTCCCTATAGAGGAATACCTGGTATTATAGTTGGTATGCAAAAAGAGAAAAAAAAACCTTTTAAACAAAAAAGTGAAAACAAGATTCAAAGTGTTATGTTTCAAAAACATACATAGAAGTTACATTGTGCAGACAAAGCAGCGTATAATTAGGAATATACATGTATGCACACAAATCAATGTGCATGTAGTGACAATTAGTGAAGACAAGCCAAGAATTTGACGGAGAGTTGAAAGGGTTTGTGAGTAGAAAAGGAGAACACCAAGTTATATAACTATATACAATCTCAAAAAAAAAGGTTCAAAAACTGAATTTCCTGTGAAAAAAAAAATCCATGAAATAAAGCCACATAAACCAAAAGATAATCAGGAAAATAGATGCTAGCTTTTTAGGAATATCAATATATTTATCAAAATCTCATAAATATAAGCAGTAGAGAAAAAGTATACTTAACAAAATTTCAGTATTGTGTCCATAGGGCACTACTACAGTAGAGTGTTTTAATAATAAACACATAATTTTGGCTACTATGAATTTTTCACAGTAGTTTCACCATACATGCTTACATGAAATGAGGCACTATCTCAGAAAATGACAACCATGAAATATCTATGAATATGAGAACCATCAAATGTCAACACATAGGAGTTTATTCTGGTTTTCACCTTCTCTGTACTTCTATTGTCTCAAGTGTCACAGGCAGGTCATTACCTGGTTTGGGGTAATAGTAAGAGTATGAAATGAGAGCATAATTTAATTATCTCACCATGGATGAACAGTATTCTCAGAACAAATTATTGAAGAGAATGTGAATTGTTGGTCCCATTTCAAATGACAGTGCCTGCTTCCAAATAGAGTCTGGGCTCATTGTCCTCTGGGGAAAAACTTCATTCTCATAAAAATAAACATTGAGCATGCAGATTTTCATATTAAGGTTCAGCCAAAAAATTCCTGTGAGGGAACAAAATATGATATTGTAAGTGCTCATATTTTGATAAGCTGTCTTGGCCGCCTGTGCAAAAAAAGACAAGGTTCACTTGTTTTAATGCATGGCTATTTCTTCACACTCAAATAGGCAATTAATATGTTTTTCTTGTGGTTAACATAGCTGCATACTGATATTGGAAAATATCAAATCAGAATAATATTATGTTATAACATTTTAAAGTTTCTAAAATTAAACTTCATAAGCCTAGATAAAAAAGTTTTGTTGACTGTATATGCCTGAGTGATACTGTTTCCTTGGCATAAGTGCTTGTTTTTATACTTGTACCAAGAAGCTTTGAATGCCATAGCCTGTGGTAATGTAACTCGAAATCATGAAGTGTAAAATTCACAGGCGGATTATTCTTGCTCAAGATTGCTTTAGAGATCTGTGCTACTATTGTTGTTTTCTTTTGACAGTTATGAGATTTTTCTACGAAAAATACCACTAGAATTTCAGCAGCACACTCTTTTGAAGACATTACTGCTTTAAAGAAAATATCCTGCAAATTTATCTCTGGTGTATATTTGGCAGATTATATCATAGATCTCCCTAACTATTCTAGTTGTCCCCAAATGGCTGTGACTTGTGGATCTAAAGTCTTGATCAAAATGAAGTCACTAAAATTTATAACAACATAAAATTACTAGATTTCATTTCGAATTCTTCCTCTAAAAACAGTTAGTGCTGGGAAAATCCCCTTGGATACTGAACGATCCTTCTCCCATAGCCACACAGATGAATATCTTGCATACCATCATAGAACCTTCATCTGGCGATAGATGGAGATAGAGACAGAGACCCACATTAGAGCACTGGACTGAGCTCCCAAGGCACAAATGAAGAGCAGAAGAAGGGAGAACATGAGCAACAAAGTCAGGACCATGAGGGGTGAGTCCACCCACGGAGACGGTGGGACTGATCTAATGGGAACTCACCAAGGCCAGCTGGACAGGGCCTGAATGAACATGTGATCAAACCGGACTCTCTGAATGTGGCTGACAATGAGGGCAGACTGAGAAGCCAATGATAATGACACCAGATTTTGATTCTACAGCATGTACTGACATTTTTGGGAGCATAGTCAGTTTGGATGCACATCTTCCTAGACCTGGATGGGAGAAGGGGGCTTGGACTTTTCCCAGGGCAGGGCACCCTGACTTCTCTTAGGACTGGAGAGTGAGGGGGAGGGGTAGTGGGGGAAGTGGGAGGGAAATGGGAGGATGGGAGGAGGTGAAAATTTTTAATAAATGAATAAAACAGTTCCTGGTAATGATTATTATGAAGAACTGAAAAAAGTTATTTGCTCAATGAATAATCAGGTTCAATGTGATTAATAATAATTATCATTAGTGATTAAAATTTTATTCATCACATGTTTCTCAAGTTAGAATTTATCTTTAAATGTTTCAATATGAAGAAGGCAGAAGATAAAATGTGTCTAGCACTTAATGTTAAGTAAGAAGCCAATTAATATCTTAAGAGGAGCTGGATTCTCATCTAGCTTTTAGGATATTAATTTTACAATAATAACACACACAATATATATTTTCTAGTAAACATTATAAAAGATTATATTTATAAATCTATATGTAAAAATATCATATAATTTATATATAATATTCTAATAAACATTATTTCAGGGAGTAGTTTTAAAATCACCCTAAGATATTCTTCAAACCCTGGCCTCTACCTCATTAAACTACTATTTCCTCAGGTATGTGTCTATATGAGAAACAAAACAAAATATATGTAGGTTCATTTCTACATAACTTTATCATATAGTGTGGAATGGGAGTGTGGTGTATGGCTGAGAGTGCACATAGGCATGGGCAAGAATGAAACAGACTAGAAGGAAAAGGAATATCACTAGTGCATTCTGCCAGGCACAAGAAGGAATGTGTCAGAATGAATGGAGGACTAGAAAATACTTAACATGTCCTCCATTGTCTGGCCATTACAACTATAATGGGAGCAGCATTTGCCAATTTTCTGTCTTCACAGATGTCTATTAGAGAGTTCCAACCTCTATACATTTAAAAAATATTCTGAAACATTAAAATCTTAATTGTTATCTTTTTCATTGCACTTACTTTCTATAGAGAAAACTGGACTTGTTATAATTTGGCTTCATGTGAAAAAGGCAAGACTTCCAAAATAGGACAATGAATGATATCAAAAAGGGAAACTGTGAAAACCATTTCTTTAGTTTTGCAAAAGCAAAACCTAGTTTAAATGCAAGAGTAAATGGCTCTTCAAAGAAGGGAAGAGTGAAAATGTTCAACAACAAAACCAAAATAAGGCAGTCCACAAACTAGAGAAAAGTCAAAGCTGACCCACTTTCTGGAGAACAAAATAAATTTAATGTGGGCAGAGGGAAACTGAATGGGATATAGACATGAAAGTTTAAAAAGAAGTAGACATCGAAATTAGGAAAGGAGAAAATAAGGGAAAAAATTCAGAAACTGATTTGGGAGTCAATGAAACCAAACAGATTTGTGTACCAAGATCAGCAGCAAGGCTTGGACAGAGTTCTATGAATCACGCTCAGACAGCTGCATGAGCAAGATGCCCATGAGGAGCATCTTGTCACCATTCCAGAGATCACCACACATCACTGGCTTGTACAAAGGAAGTGCATTACTTTTTGATAAGGTTCACTGTGCTTTTTGTTTTTGTATATTAAGAAGATTGTCCTAAGACGTAAAATCAGCTCACTCTGGGAGACTTAGCTATCAGCTCACTCTGGGAGGCTTAGCTATGGATAAGAGAACTTCTCCAAGTAGTAGTCCTACTTACAGGTCCCAAATATTTGAAAAGCTTATATGCATCACAGAACTCTTATAGCTGTGTATAGACTAAAGCTTTCTCATGAGTCCAGGTACTTGGACAGATTAGACAACAGTGAGACTAACTTGCTACTCCCACCTTGCCTTTCATGTGTTAAAGATTTACCCACACATTCTTGTCAATTTAAAGAATATAAATCTATGGTTCTGGATAAATAATCTTAGATAGGCTAATCAAACTAATGATGCTATTGCTCACAGTCATCATTATATGATTCTTCCATGCTTTGGCAGTAAAAGGATAGTCAGTATTAATGAAATTTATGATGTCATTAGACCTGAAAATATTAACTGATAGTTGATGCAAGTAAGTAGTGGCATATAACCAAAGATTAAAAACCCAATAGCGATAAAATTCTGTCAGTGATAGAATCTCCATCTAATTGACATTGCATGCATACAGGCTGATTGATAAAATTGTTTTTGACTGTAAGTGAAGGTGTTGGTGATTTTGTTTATTGCAGTTTCCTTATTCTTCCTACACTTAATGAAATCAACAATAAAAGCATTTTCATCAGGAAGATTTTATCCTAAATGACTGTTGCATAGCCCAGTACTAAGAGTACTAAGGAGGGAAAGACAAGTGTCTGTCCAACTCTCAGACTGGGAATAATTAATAGCATTGTCAGTGTGTGAAAGTATTATAGAGGAAAGGAGTTCAGGTCAGAACTTGAGAAACCTGCCTTCTGACTTTTCTGCTTGACGTGTATTTTTATTAATAGAAAGCCACAACAATTACATGCAAACTTATGTTAATTTTCTTCAGCTCTTTATTGAGAAATAGATAACCTTGAGTTGTGTAACCTATATTTTGAGTTTGTTTTACTACCTTTTCAATGTAAGTGCTAAAAATTTCCCTACTAAATAAATACTTTTCCCCTTACTCAATATAGTGACTTCAATTGTATTGAAATAATTTGGTAACATAGTCCCTCAGTTCACTATAAACAAAACCTGACTCAAGGATGAATATATAATTATTGGAGATGTGATAAACAGAGAAATAATTATGAAACCGTGGAAAATGACAAATAATAAGATTAAATGATAGACAACATCATGCCAGGGGTGATGATAATCTCAGAGTGCTCTGTGAGGATACCAGCTCCAAGAAGTACTTTCAGAACGTCTTTTGTTAAATTTTATGGGATTATCATTTCAGAGATCTCCACATAAGTCAGGTACAGATTTATTGATGTAGTGAGACTTAAACTCCCACCTCATCACATTTTGCACAGCTTCAACTGGGCCTAATATTTAGGTACTTCATCTGTGATTCTAATGAGCCTTAGCCTTCTCCTGAAGCAATACTCCAAGTTCTATCATATATATATATATATATATATATATATATATATATATATATATGTTGGTTTTGAGGTGTTATTGAATTTAACTGTGTATGTGTTTAAAACCGATTAGTAGGAAAACCACTGCTGTGAACATAGCTGAGCAAGTGTCCTTGTGGTATGATTGAACATCCTTTTGGTATATGACCAAGACTGATATAGCTGGGACTTCAGGTGGATTGATTCCCAATTTTCTGAGAAACTACCATATCAGTTTCCAAAGTATAAGATTACACTCTTACCAGCAGTGAAGCAGTATTCCCCTTACTCCTCATCCTCCCCAACATAAACTTCATTAGTGTTTTTGATCTTAGTCATTCTGACAGAAATAAGATGGTATCCCAGAGTCATTTTGATTTGCATTTCCCTGATGAATAAGGATGGATGTTGAACAGTTATTTAAGTGCAGCTAGGTCATTTGTTATTTTTCTCTTGAGAATTCTCTGTTTAGATCAGTACCCCATTTTTGAAATTGTATTGTTTAGTATTTTGGTGTGTACTTTCTTGAGTTCTTTATGTGGAGATCAGTCCTCTGTCAGATGTGGAGTTGAAGATATTTTCCCATTCTGTAGGCTGCTTTGTTTTTGTCTTATTGACAGTGTCCTTTGCTGTTCAGAAACTTTTTAGTTTCATGAGAGTCTATTTTTTAATTGTTGATCTCAGTGTCTCTGCCACTGGTGTTCTATTCAAGAAGTTGTCTCTGGCCAGGTGGTGGTTGTGCACACCTTTAATCCCAGCAATTGGGAGACTTAGGCAGGTGGATCTCTGTGAGTTCAAAGCCAGTCTGGTCTACAAGAGCTAGTTCCAGGACAGACACCACCAAAGCTACAGAGAAACCTTGTCTTGAAAAAAAAAAAAAAAAAAAGAAGTCGTCTCCAATGCCAATTAATTTAAGCCTACTTTCCCATGCATTATATGTAATAGCAAAAAAACTGGAAACAATCGAGATGCCTCTCAATCAAAGAATAGATAAGGAAAATGTGATATATTTACACAATGGAATATTACTCAGTTGTAAGACAACAATGACATCAAGAATTTGCAGGCAAATGGATGGAATTAGAAAAAAAATCATCCTTAGTGAGGTAATTCAAACACAGAAACATAAGCATGGTATATACTCATTCATAAGTATATATAAGCTGTAAAGTAAAGGATAATCAGATTACAATTCACAGACCCAGATAGGGTAGGTAACAAGGAGGGTCCAAAGAGGGAAGCATGAATTTCCTCAGGAATGGGAAATAAAAGATCTCCTGTGTAAACTAGGTGGGGATGGGGACATGAAGAATCAGAGTGAGCCATTTGGAGGTAGGCCAGGGGGAGAGTAATGTTAGGGATGTCTTTATAGAGTTATCCTATTGAGGTTAGGGAGAAACCTGGTACCAGGGAAACTACCAGGTGTCTACAAGGATGACCCCAGCAATAGTGGTGAAGGTGCCTGAACTGACCTTCTCCTATTATCAGATTGGTGACTACCTTAATTGTTACCATAGAACTTGTATCTAGTAACTGCTGGAAGCAGACACAGAGGTCCACAGCCAAGTACCGGGCTAAACTCTGGGAATCTAGATGGAGAGTGGAGGGATTGTATTAACCAGGGGTCAAGCTCATGACGGAGGTACTCACAGAGACATCTGACCTGGGCTGTTGGGTGTTCACCAGATCTGGACAGACAGCTAGGTAGACTGCATGGTACTACCTACCGTAAGCCCTCTGAATGTCTATGTCATTTGCATAGCTTTCTCTGTTTGTGGGACTCACAGCAGCGGGATCAGGATCTGTCCCTGCTTCTTGATCTAGCTTTTGGGAACCTATTCGCCATGCTGAGATTCCTCACTCAGCCTTGATGAAGGGGGAGAAGCTTGGTACTACACCAACTTGAAGTGCTTTGTTGATGCCCACGGAAGGCCTGGAGGATTAGTGGATGACAGACTGATTGTCTGGGAACAAGAGGAGAAGAGGGAAGGGACATTTTGATTGGGATGTAAAGACAATGAAAAACTTAAATTGATAAAATTAAAAATAAAAATAAGATTTATTGCTATCTTACTGGACATTATTTATCTTATGGAAGGTTTGAAATTTCTCCTAAATCATGTTATGTTTTCTTTCTGTTAGAAATTTGTGATGTTTATCCTTTTACAAAATGCTAATATCTCAAAAAGTAGAGCATAGTATTTATGTACAAATATACTACTAAACCTATAATAACTTAAATGTTTGCCATGTGCTCTTTTCAAATATTGTATCTGAATAAAAACCCTGAGCTATGAATCGGTTGAAAACCTTTTAGAAGGATATATGATTTAAAACATAATCAGAAAAAAATGAGATACAAGGAATCTCAGAACGTACATTAGACTATTTTCTGTAAAAGCCCTGCCAAACCAATGCAGATGATTCACCTATTAATAAGCAGTGTCTTGTATTTCGATCATAACAGAACCTCTCAGGGTTGACTCAGATATAGGCATATATATTCTATTAAAATAGAGCTATGCTAGAAGACTTTTAGATCTTCTTTTCTGGAAAAGTTAAAAAGGAATTTGGGACTATTAAACTTTTCCTTCATTGCTTCGAATGCTGTATTTAACAAAATCTGGAGGTTTATGAGCAGAGGGACATCATATTTATGTGTATGAGACAGAGTTATGTTCCAAATGATCCAAGAGCTTTGGTTTTACAATGTTTAAAATAACTGACAGTAATAGCTTTTCTATGATATTATGGGGAAGAATCAATAACAAGTATTCTTAGAATTCAGTAAGTGGTAATTGAATGCTATCCATTTTATTTTACAAATACCTTTATGTAATTAAAATGCCTCTAAATGAAAATTTTTATTGTTAAATGCTGAGACATTTTCTATCTCATTATAAGCTTCTAAGGTCAATTTCAAATTGCTCAACCATGAAACAATAATGAGCAAGCTAAACCACTTGACAATAACTAATTTTCCTTTAAAGCAGTGGTTCTCAAACTCTGTATTACAAGCCCCACTGGAGTTAAATATCAGACATTTGCATTATAATCCATAACAGTATTGAAATTACAGTTATGAAGTAGCAATGATAAATTCATGGTTGGGGGTCACAACAGCATTAGAAACTATATCAATGGGACACATATTTAAAAAGTTGAGAACAACACTTTATTTTATTGTTTTCACTTTATTATTTAATATCTCTCATACAATACATCTGGACCACAGTTTTCCCTCCCTCAACTACTCCCAGGTTTCTGTGTCCCTTCCCTCTCTACTGAATCCACTCCCTTAATTTCTCCCTATAGAAAAGGGTAGGTTTCCCAGGGATATTAACTAAGCAAGGCATAACAAGATACTATAAGACCAGGCATGAATCCTTACATCAACCATTGCTTTCATGGAAGCAGTTTATCACAGATTTCTTTGCAACATGAAAGGCAACAATATCTATGACATTTTGAAGTTCCCTTACAAACCCAAATTTTTACTTTTTTTATACTTTACTTTCATAATTTACTCAGTTATTTGTTGTTTTAAAAGGTTTTTTGAATAGTAATATACTACTTCCTGAGCTCATACTTATTCAATATATTTCTTCTCTTAGTGAAAAATGATGCAAGACATCATGTATCTGAGCTGCCTATCATTTCTGATGCAATGGCCCTTTTGATCTTCATGTGAGTTGACTTATACCTTAGCCACAGTCCTCAGGTAATAAATTATTGTATTCATCTATCTTTTCTCCTTCTACCTTCCTGACACTTTTGTTCTGTTGCTTCACCGCCATCAAAATTATAATACTGCTTATTCATATTTAAGCATCTAATTTCTTTTTTATACAAAAGTTTAATTTAATGTTTTACTACTTTGCTCTTCAGTAAAACATCTACTTTTAAACATAAAGATAGGGATCTGTCCACCTTCAACCCTAGGAGTATCACTTAGACATAGGTTGAATAAATTCTGATAGCAGCAAGCACTCTAATTCTTGACAACACAAGACTTTATTCATTCTAAGTGGAGTTTTTCTTAAAAGGAAACTACGAATGTTCATTGTCAGCAAGATAGCTAAAGATGCTGCCTATTTGTTAATGAATTTGTCATTCTAATAAAAATCTCAAGAAGGAACAATTCAACATTTAATAATGGGAAAAATTCATCTGTCAAACTCAAGATGTTCAGTCTCATGATAATAGCTTAGCACAAAACCTATTGAATGACTACAGTGCTCAATTGTACAGCTGTGTGACTGGAGAGAATGTTGGCCTTGAAAGTGTGTTTGACTTTTCATTTCACTGTAGTAAGGAAACTATGAATGCAAGGGAAGATGTTCAAGATTTATCTGGCTTCCTTGTTAATAAAATAATCAAGCTTTTAATTCTCTGTGTCTAACTAGGAAACACAAGTAACCAGTAAGATTATTGAGTGGAAGAGAGGGAAATTGAGACTAGGCACAACAAGGTCAAGCACTACTATTTCAATGAGGAAAGGGTTGGGGAACACTGTAGGGGTCGTGGGTTATGTCAGCCAACTATTTTTTCAGTTATATAAGTGACTTGTTCTTTCTACAAATTTTATAATCTTTTCCTGGAAGGAGGCTCCTGAATACATTTTTTTCTATTCTTTTCAACTTAGATGTTCTATTATTTGACAATTTTTGCTAGAATAATCAGTTACTTTCCTTGATACTTAAACGTTCCTGATAATGTGGGCTTCACACAAAAACAGGGCTTTTCCCATAGACTTTTGATAACAACCTTTTTTCTGTCAGGCATTGTCTTGCTCTCTGTTTAATTATCTATCATCCCGACTGCTCTGTCTTGAGACTTCTTTATTTCACTTTGGCAGCGATCTTTCTTAGAGGTGATATTGGGGAGTGCTTTAGAAAATGACAGTCATCAGAGCAGAGTTATTTGACGTAAAAAGAAATTGAATCAGTTATCACAAGTGGAAATTCCAGTTTGTCTGATATGAGGGGAAAAAAAAGATATGTAAGGGGTCTGGTTCTGAGCAGGCACTGTATTACTTTAAATACCCCTGAATCCTTTTTTAAACAGACCTGGAATCCTTGCTCAGAATTTTTAAATTCTGAGTTTAAAGTTCAAACTCCAATTTCCCTAGGCTAATTCAGAGACAGTAAAGGGTTGTCCTCTTATTATACAAACTGAATTCTTAGAATTATTCCTCATTTTCTCCACTCAAATTTATTGTATCTAAGGATATTTGGTGTGGCCATGAGCAGGACATGCATTAACTGGTTCAGCACGGGTCCGTGGGATGTTTTGGGGATAGCAGCTTGAGTCACTTATGGTTAATACAACCCCAAATAACTTTTGTTCTTGTCTATTAATCAAAAAACAGTCTACTTGAAGTCAATAAGAAGTCTAATAAAATTTCAGTTTTGCTCTTGGCTGAAGCTAAATGAAAGAATCAAAGAAATACTCCAGACAGAAGTACCGACACTTCTAAATCAACAAAACTAAGCTCCTGGTGTCTTTGTCAAGAGTAACCACTTCTTCTCCATCTCTGAACTGCTCGTTATTTGCTGCCTTGATTTCACTACAATAAATATGCAAACCCTTATCTCCTTCAATTGCTAGCATCTCAAAGATACACTTGTGAGTTGGCAGCTAAACCACCTGACTAGTCCTTAGAGGTCATGTGAGATGATACAATTACATCTCTGTTGTACTCTTAAGTGTGTTTTGGCTGCTAATTCAAAATGATTGAAAATGGGTAATTTATACCAAAGAGTAGTTTATTGGCCACTGTTCAGGAGCCTGAAAAGTTCAAGGCAAGTTGCTGGAATTTTCCAAGAACTTTCTTTCTTCATTAACATAAAATAGCAGATAAAAAAATGAGCAAAAGTTGGCTGCAATCATCTTTTAATTTTAATTGTTTTTAATTAAATTGCTTTAATTGATACATAAACTAATTTTATTATTAATGGAATTTTATGTGATATCTCAGTTTATAATATAGTCAGATTAAATATATCCAATTCCTGAAACATACATTGTTACTGTGAAACTACTCTTTAAAAATATGAGGATTTGGATTAGATGGCTGGGGATGTAGTGAGAATCTAGGAAGAGATGAGGGAGTGGACATCATGATCATAATTATTGTTTAAAAGATCTTTTTTTGTGTGTGCTGAGCTAGTGGGAGCTCACCAACTCCAACTGGACTGGGAATGAATGAGCATGGAAGCAAACTAGTCTTTCTGAATGCGGTTGACAATTGGGGCAGATTGAGGGGTCAATGACAATGGCACTGGGATTTGTCTCTACTGCATGTACTGGCTTTTTTGGAATCTATTCTCTTTGAATGTATTACTTGCTCAACCTGGATGTAGTGGGGAGGGCCTTGGACTTCCTACAGGGCAGGGTGCCTTTCCCTCTCTTAAGATTGGAGAGGGATTGGGAGAGGGTATGTGGAGGGAATGAGAGGATGGGAGGAAGTGGGAATTTGGATTAGTATTGTTTTTAAAGTAATAAAATAATAATAATAAAAATATATATTTTCGAAAAAATATAGTATTGACCTATAGGTATTAATGATAGCCTTTATATTATAGCAATCAGTTTTTAATCCTCTCATAAAGAAATAATTTCACAATATGGATTAACACTAATTTATATATATATACATACACATATATATGGATTTATATACATATATACACATATATATGGATTTTGGAGGAAAGAAAGCATTCACAGCAAACAGTTATAAAGTGAGAAGGCAGAAATAAATAATGTAAAGGGAAAAACATGAAATGTTAACATTAAGAGAGTATAAAGAGTCTAAGGACAATTTTGAGTTACATATCTTCATAGTAATTTATTAATAAAGCCTGAGTCTAAATTTTGAAATTTTTGGTGTCCTATTTAGCCATATTGTTTATTTTCATGTGTTCTTCTATGATGCCATAAACTATTAACTCCTCTAGAGAAGCTGAACACATGAAATTCTGGCCTTTGAGTTTCAGACTCTAAGATAATGAGTAACATAAAGCTTCTTATAAGGTACCAAGCCTTGGAAACTTTAGTACATTAATGTTTAATAAAAAACAATCAAAATTTACCCTAATGATTTTCAAATATGAAATTAACTGTTAGAAGGTTTTATAGACCATGTAATGGGAACAGGAGTATTTTATAGATTTTAAGGGAATTAGAATGCCCATGTAATAAAGTCCATTTATATTTCACATCCAAAAATTATTTAAATCCCCAATGCTATACAAACATCTTCAGTCACTTCCCTCAACTATAAGGCAATGATGATATTAATAGGTTCTGAGTCCTCAGTTTAGCCTCAAGAAGTAGTAATTCCTGTGTTAAGCTGGGAAAATAACATTGCAAAAACAAAAGCTGGTTGGCAAAATCTGGCAGTTAGTTCTTCTGTCCTGAGGCAGACACTTTGGATTTGCTTTTCTGCATGAAGTCTGGTAGTGAAATGCGAGTGAAATTGTAGAGAGAGGGGTTGTTAGAATACGGCTTTAACATGGGTCATGGAGAATAAGCTCACACACCTGTAAGGATTAGTTTCTCAGGTGTTGTTCTTGATCTTAGTAAATCAAAGAAAGTCAAATGTGCACAGTTACTGATAGTTTATTGGGATAGATAGAGCTCTTAAATGGCTATAGTAGTATATTAGCAGGCTCTTTTTTATACATTCTGAACTTTGTTCATCATAAATCTTACTAGATGTTTATTCTCAAACACAAAATAAGTAAAATTAAGCTGTGCACACATTTTTTTTCCTTTTACGTAAAAAGAAGCAATGAAAAGTTTCTATAGGTGTTCAGCAGGCATTTTGGTATAATGCTTAGATGGAGAATTTTTCTCAGGTTATCAGAATGACCCTTAAACAGAAGTTCCATTAACATTTTATCTTTTAGAATTGAGAAAGCAAGATATATGGTAAGGCTACAATAAAAGAATGAAGGGTTATAAATCTCAATTCTCATTTAAAACTCAGTTGTATTTTTATTTACCATGAAGCCAATATTTCTAAAGTAAGATGCTCCATAATCATAACATTACTTGCAAATCTTGGAAATATACCCAAGAGATGCCCTATCTTACTACAAAAGCATTTGTCCAACTATGTTCATAGCAGCACTATTTGTAATAGCCAGAACCTGGAAACAACCTAGGTGCCTCTCAATAGAAGAATGGTTAAAGAAGGTGTGGAACATATATACATTAGAGTTTTACTCAGCGGTAAAAAACAATGACATCTTGAATTTTGCATGCAAATGGATGGAAATAGAAAACGCTTTATTGAGTGAGGTAACCCAGACCCAAAAAGAGGAATATGGTATGTACTCAATCATAAGTGGATTCTAGCCATAATTAAAGGACATTGAGCCTATAATTAGTGATCCTAGAGAAGCTAAATAAGAAGGTGAACACAAAGAAAAGCATACAGTTATCCTTCTGGATATTGGAAGTAGACAAGATTGCCATGCAAAACTTGGGTGCACAGGGGTGTGTGTGGGGTGGATGTAAGGGGAGATGGGTAGAGAGAAGGGAGAAAGGAAGGATTCAGAAGAGCTTGGGGAAATGGGATGGGTGGGATGGAGGAAGGGTGGATATGGGAGCAGGGAAGTAAATATCTTGATATAGGGAGCCATTTTAGGGTTTGCAAGAGACTTGTCTCTAGAGGGGTTCCCAGGTCTATGGAGAGGTCCTCAGATTGTTCCCTGAGCAGCAGAGGAGAGGGTGCCTGAACTGGCATTGTCCCATACCCACACTGATGAATATATTGCATATCACCATAGAAGCTTCATCTGACAGTGGATGGAGATAGAGACAGAGACCCACATTGGAGCACTGGTCTTAGCTACCAAGGTCCAAATGAGGAGGAAGTCAGGATCACGAGGGGTACGTTCACCCACTGAGACAGTGGGACTGATCTAATGTGAGCTCACCAAGGCCAGCTGGACTGGGAGTGATGGAGCATGTGATCAAACTCGACACTCTGAATATGACTGGCAATGAAGGCTGACTGAGAATCCAAAGACAATGGCACTGGGTTTTTTTTTTTTAAAGTAAATTTTATTAAATTATAAAAGTTTCCATTTACGCCCCTCTTCCCAACACCCTCCCACTCCCCCCACTCTCTCTCCTCCTCCCTCTTCATCCCTTAGGGCAGTCAGGGTTTCCAGCCCTGTGGGAAGTTCAAGTTCCTCCCTCCTCCCTCCAGGACCAGGAAGGTGAGTGTCCAAACAGACTGGATCCCCAAAATCCAGTATATGCAGAGGAAACAGGTCCCAGTATCATAGTCAATGGCTTTTCAGAAAGACTTCGGGCCAGCCAAATTCAGAGAATCCGGCCAAATTCCGAGAATCTGGTTAGATCACGTCCTCGTTCAGTCCCAGTCGAACTGGCCTTGGTAAACTATCATTAGATCCGTTCCCTTGTATCAGTGGGTGATAGCATCCCTCGCAGTACTGATTTCGTTTTTCATGTTCTTCCTCCTTCTGCTCCTCATTTGGACCTTGGGGGGCTCAGTCCGGTGTTCCAATGTGGGTCTCCGACTGTATCGCCGTCCTTCGCCAGATGAAGGATCTATGGTGATAAGCAAAATATACATCAGTATGGTTATGGGCCAAGGCAGGTTCAGGTACCCTCTCCTCTGTCCAGAGAACAATCTGGGGGATCTCTCCTTGGACCTGGGATCCCATATATAATCAAGTCTCCTGTAAACCCTAAAATGACTCCCTTAGTTGAAATATATTCTTCCCTGATCCCATATTCATCCTTCCCCCCCCATCCCAGGCCACCAAGCTTTCCCCATTCCTCCCCTACTCCCTTCTCTCTAACCCTCTCCCCTTCCATCAACCCTCCCACCCCCCCATGCACCCGAGGTTACCTGGGACTCTTGTCTATTTCCTACCTCCTGGTGGATAGCTAAATAATCTTCATCAGGTTCATCTTCTTATTTAGCTTCTCTAGGATCTTGAATAATAGGCTCAAAGACCTTTAATTATGGTTAGAATCCACTTATGAGTGAATACATACCGTGTTCCTCTTTTTGGGTCTGGCTTATCTCACTCAGTAAAGCGTTTTCTATTTCCATCCATTTGCATGCAAAATTCAAGATGTCATTGTTTTTTACCGCTGAGTAAAACTCTAATGTGTATATGTTCCACACCTTTTTTTAACCATTCTTCTATTGAGGGGCACCTAGGCTGTTTCCAGGTTCTGGCTATTACAAATAGTGTTGCTATAAACATAGTAGAACAAATGCTTTTGTAGTATGTTAGGGAATCTCTAGGGTATATTCCCAAGAGTGGAATTGCTGGTTCCTGAGGGAGGTTGACTCCCAGTTTCCTGAGAAACCGCCACACTGATTTCCACAGTGGCTGCACGAGTTTGCATTCCCACCAACAATGGATGAGTGTTCCCCTCACCCCACATCCTCTCCAGCATAGGCTATCATTGGTGTTTTTGACTTTAGCTATTCTGACAGGTGTAAGATGGTATCTCAAAGATGTTTTGATTTGCATTTCCCTGATCGCTAAGGAGGTTGAGCATGACCTTAAGTGTCTTCTGGCCATTCGAAGTTCATCTGTTGTGAATTCTCTGTTAAGTTCAGTACCCCATTTTTTAATTGGGTTAATTAGAGTTTTAGTGTCTAGTTTCTTGAGTTCTTTGTATATTTTGGAGATCAGACCTTTGTCTGATGAGGGCTTGGTGAAGATCTTCTCCCAGTCAGAAGGCAGCCTTTTTGTCCTACTGAGAGTGTCCTTTGCTTTACAGAAGCTTCTCAGTTTCAGTAGATCCCATTTATTCATTGTTTCTCTTACTGTCTGTGCTGCTGGGGTCCTACTTAGGAAGAGGCCTCCTGTGCCTATATCTTGTAGACTACTTCCCACTTTCTCTTCTATCAGGCTCAAAGTGGACGGATTAATGTTGATGTCTTTAATCCATTTGGACTTGATTTTTGTGCATGGTGATAGATATGGATCTACTTTCATTTTTTTAAAGGTTGACATCCAGTTATGCCAGCACGATTTGTTAAAGATGCTTTCCTTCTTCCATTGTATACCTTTAGTTCCCTTGTCGAAAATTAGGTGTTCATAAGTTTGTGGGTTAATATCTTGGTCTTCTATTCGATTCCATAGGTCGACGTCTCTGTTCTTATGCCAATACCAAGCTGTTTTCAATACTGCAGCTCTATAATAGAGTTTGAAGTCAGCGATGGTAATGCCTCCAGAAGTTCTTTTATTGTATAAGATTGTTTTGGCTATCCTGGGTTTTTTGTTTTGCCATATAAACTTGATTATTGTTCTCTCAAGGTCTGTGAAGAAGTTTGATGGGATTTTGATGGGGATTGCATTGAATCTATAGATTGCTTTTGGTAGAATTGCCATTTTTACTATGTTGATTCTCCCAATCCAAGAGCAGGGGAGGTCTTTCCATTTTCTGGTATCCTCCTCAATTTCTTTCTTCAAAGTCTTAAAGTTTTTGTCAAATAGGTCTTTCACTTCCTTGGTTAGAGTTATCCCAAGATATTTTATGCTATTTGTGGCTATCATGAAAGGTGATGTTTCTCTGATTTCCCTCTCTGCTTCTTTATCCTTTGTGTATAGGAGGGCCACTGATTTTTTTGGAGTTGATCTTGTATCCTGCCACGTTACTAAAGGTGTTTATCAGCTGTAGGAGTTCTTTGGTAGAGTTTTTGGGGTCACTTATGTAAACTATCATATCGTCAGCAAATAACGAAAGTTTAACTTCATCCTTTCCAATATGAATCCCCTTGATCTCCTTATGTTGTCTTATTGCTATTGCTAGAACTTCAAGCACTATATTGAAGAGGTATGGAGAGAGTGGACAGCCTTGTCGCGTTCCTGATTTTAGTGGAAAGGCTTTGAGTTACTCTCCATTCAGTTTGATGTTAGCTGTCGGCTTGCTGTATATTGCTTTTATTATATTTAGGTATGATCCTTGTATCCCCAGTCTCTCCAACACCTTTATCATAAATGGGTGTTGAATTTTGTCAAATGCTTTTTCAGCATCTAGTGAGATGATCATATGTTTTTTTCTTTCAGTTTATTTATATGATGGATTACATTGATAGATTTGCGTATGTTGAACCAGCCCTGCATCTCTGGAATGAAGCCGACTTGATCATAATGGATAATTTTTCTAATGTGCTCTTGGATTCGGTTTGCCAGTATTTTATTGAGAATTTTCCCGTCGATGTTCATGAGTGAGATTGGCCTGTAATTCTCTTTCTTGGTTGTGTCTTTGTGTGGTTTTGGCATTAAGGTAACTGTAGCTTCATAAAAGTAGTTAGGCAATGACTCTTCTGTTTCTATATCGTGGAATACGTTCTGTTCCTGGGCTTTTTTTGGTAGGGAGATTTTTGATAACAGCTTCTAATTCTTCACGACTAACAGGTCTATTTAGATTGTTCACCTGTTCTTGGTTAAACTTTGGTATATGGTACTTATCTAAAAAAATGTCCATTTCTTTTACATTTTCCAACTTTGTGGCATATAAACTTTCATAGTAAGATCTAATGATTCTCTGAATTTCCTCTGTGTCTGTGGTTATGTCCCCCTTTTCATTTCTGATCTTATTAATTTGCATCTTCTCTCTCTGCTGTTTGATTAATTTGGATAGGGGTTTGTCAATCTTGTTGATTTTCTAAAAGAACCAGCTTTTTGATTCATTGATTCTTTGGATTGTTTTCTCTGTTTCTATTTTGTTGATTTCAGCCCTCAGTTTGATTATTTCCAGTCTTCTAGACCTCCTGGGTGAATCAGCTTCTTTTTTTTCGAGAGCTTTCAAGTGTGCTGTTCAGTCTCCAATGTGTGCTTTCTCCGTTTTCTTTAATTGGGCACTTACTGCTATGAACTTTCCTCTTAGCACTGCTTTCATAGTGTCCCATAAGTTTGAGTATGTTGTGTCTTTGTTTTCATTAAATTCAAGGAAGAGTTTAATTTCTTTCTTTATTTCTTCCTTTACCCAGGGGTGATTTAGTAGTTGACTGTTCAGTTTCCATGAGTTTGTTGGCTTCCTGGGGGGAGCATTGTTGTTGAATTCTAATTTTAGTCCATGGTGATCTGACAAGACACAGGTAGTTACTAATATTTTTTTGTATCTGTGGAAGTTTGCTTTGTTACCGAGTATGTGGTCAATTTTCGAGAAGGTTCCATGAGCTGCAGAGAAAAAGATATATTCTTTCCTATTTGGGTGGAGTGTTCTATAGATGTCTGTTAAGTCCATTTGATTCAATACCTCCAATAAATCTCTCAATTCTCTGTTTGGTTTCTGTCTGATTGACCTGTCCATTGGTGAGAGAGGAGTGTTGAAGTCTCCTACTATTAGTGTGTGTGGTTTGATGGCTGCCTTGAGTTCTAGAAGAGTTCTTTTACATATGTGGGTGCCTTTATATTAGGGGCATAGATATTCAGGATTGAGACTTCCTCCTGATGAATTATTCCAGTTATGAGTATGAAATGTCCATCTCCATTTCTTCTGATTGATTTTAGTTTGAAGTCGATTTTGTTAGATATTAGAATGGCCACGCCCGCTTGTTTCTTAGGTCCATTTGCTTGGAAAACCTTTTCCCAACCCTTTACTCTGAGTAGGTGTCTGTCTTTGTGGTTGAGGTGTGTTTCTTGTAAACAGCAGAATGTTGGATCCTGTTTCTTATCCAATCTCTAAGTCTGTGCCTCTTTATAGGTGAATTGAGTCCATTGATATTAAGTCATATTAATGACCAGTGGTTGTTGACTCCGGTCATTTTTTTTTTATGTAGTAGAGTGTATGTGTTTTTCTTCTTTGAGTTGTGCTTGTGAATGGTCGCTAGATGTTCGAGTTATTGTAGTCTGTGTTGGGAATGTTGGATTCCTTCGGTAGTGATTTTCCTTCTAATATTCTCTGTAAGGCTGGATTAGTAGCTACGTATTGTTTAAATTTGTTTTTATCCTGGAATATTTTGTTTTCTCCGTTGATAGTGAACAATAGCTTGGCTGGGTATAGTAGTCTGGGTTTGCATCCATGGTCTCTTAGTTTCTGTAGTACCTCTATCCAGGATCTTCTGGTTTTCATGGTTTCCATCGAGAAATCCGGTGCAAGCCTGATAGGTTTACCTTTATAAGTTACTTGAGCTTTTTCCTTTGCAGGTCTTAAAATTTTTTCTTTAATATTTATGTTTTGTGTTTTGATTATTATATGGCGAGGGGATGTTTTTTTCTGATCCAGTCTATTCGGTGTTCTGGATGCTTCTTGAACCTTCATAGGAATATCGTTCTTTAGGTTGGGAAAGTTTTCTTCTATAATTTTGTTGAATATATTTTCTGGGCCTTTGATCTGCAGTTCTTCTCCTTCTTCAATCCCTATTATTCTTAGATTTGGTTTTTTTATTGTGTCCCAGATTTCTTGAATGTTTTGTGAAGAGAATTTGTTGGATTTGCCGATTTCTTTGACCAGAGCATTTATTTTCTCTATGGTATCTTCAGATTCTGAGATTCGTTCTTCTATCTCTTGTATTCTATTGGTTATGCTTGATTCTGTAGTCTCCTTTCGTTTACCTAGGTTTTCCATATCCAGCCGGTTCTCCGTTTGTGTTTTCTTCATTGCCTCCATTTCAGTTTTCAATTCTTGCACTGTTTCCTTTACTTGTTTGTTTTTTCTTGGTTTCTCAGGGTCTCATTCACGGATTTACTTATTTCTTCAAACTTTTTGTTATATTTCTCATCTATTTCTATACTCATTTCTTCAAACTTTTTGTTATATTTCTCATCCAATTCTTTAAGGGAGTTATTCATAGCCTGTTTAAGGGACTCTATTGCTTTCATAATGACACTTTTTTCTACTTCTTCTGGGTTAAGGTGTTCAAGCCCTTCTGTTGTAGGGTCCTTGGGATCTGGTGTTTTCATGTTGTTTTTCAGATTGTTGGATGAGGTCTTGCCTTGGTGTCTGCCCATCTCTTACTTCAAATGTTCTCTATTGGAACTTCTCTTACCGGATCAGGTTCCCTTCTTGGGCAGGGACTTCACTGACAGAATGCCCACCTTTCCTCAGGCAGGCTATTGAAGCACAGGCACTCCCTCTTTCCGGGATGCACTTACAATGGAGGCTCAGCTTGCAAGGCAGGTGAGCTGGGGAAATTTTATGGCCCCAGCGGGAAGGGAGAAATATAGGAATTCGTACCTGGATGGCAGCTGGGATGGCAGGCGGGAGGGGGTAGCCAGCACTGCAGGGCGACCTGGGCGTCTTTGGGGTTGGGGAACACCCAAGCTCCTCCTCACCGGGACCCTGCCATGGCCCGAAGCAAACTCACCCCACCGATGGTCCTCTGCTAGAAGTCAGGGCCCCTGCTGGATGGGAGCCGGGATGGCAGGCGGGAGGGGGTAGCCAGCAGTGCAAGGCGACCTGGGCGTCTATGGGGTCGGGGAACGCCCAAGCTCCTCCTCGCCGGGACCCTGCCACACCCAAAGCAAGCTCACCCCACAGAAGGCCCTCTGCTAGAAGTCAGGGCCCCTGCTGGTCAGGAATGTGGCTGAGCTGGCACCTGGACCACCTGTCCTCAGGGAGGCCTTTAGGACCCAGGAACTGCCTCGAGCCGAGCTGAGCCTACAGCCAAGGCCCAGCTTGCAAGGCAGCTGAGCTGAGGAAATTTTACGGCCCCAGGGGGAAGGGAGAAATATAGGAATTCGTACCTGGATGGGAGCTAGGATGGCAGGCGGGAGGGGGTAGCCAGCACTGCAGGGCGACCTGGGCATCTATGGGGTCGGGGAACACCCAAGCTCCTCCTCACCGGGACCCTGCCACAGCCCGAAGCAAACTCACCCCACCGATGGTCCTCTGCTAGAAGTCAGAGCCCCTGCTGGATGGGAGCCGGGATGGCAAGCAGGAGAGGGTAGCCAGCACTGCAGGTCGACCTGGGCGTCTATGGGGTCGGGGAACGCCCAAGCTCCTCCTCGCTGGGACCCCCACCGATGGTCCTCTGCTAGAAGTCAGGGACCCTGCTGGATGGGAGACGGGATGGCAGGGGGGAGGGGGTAGCCAGCACTGCAGGGCGACCTGGGCGTCTATGGGGTCAGGGAACGCCCAAGCTCCTCCTCGCCGGGACCCTGCCATGGCCCGAAGCCGGCACTGGGTTTTAATGCTACTGCATGGGCTGACTTTTGTGGGAGCCTGGTTCCTTTGGATGCTCACCTTTATAGACCTGGATGGAGGGGGGAGGACCTTGGACTTCCCATGGGGCAGGGAACCCTGACTGCTCTTAGGACTAGAGAGGGAGTGAGAAGTGGGGAGGGGGAGTGAAAAGGGAGGTGGGGAGGAGGTAGAAATTTTTAATAAATAAATAAATATTTTTTTAAAAATAGGTGAATTAAAATTAGAAGAAAATACAACAGGATCCTGAATAGCCAATTATAATTCACATATTGCATTCTGTTTAAATTCCTGCCAATATAAATATGAAATCTAGAAAAAAATATTTTACACTTTTCAGACAGAAATGAGGATATATGTATGGTTATATAATAAATAAATTCATTGACCATAATTCTTATAGGTCCATGTAATATAAATCATTACTGTTTGTCCCCTAACAAGATCAGAATGTCAACCTCTAGTGTCTTGCCAACATGATCACCCAGACATGAGCTAAGCAAGGAGGACAAAGGAGAATATGCCAAACTGTACATGAAAAATCCACAAGTCCGCAACCCAAGAGTAACAACCTATAGGCAACTGAGTAAAACGGAGAGTGTTATATGTGACCTTCCCCAGAAAAGAGCACACTTACTGGTTGTCAAACATTCATCATGGAAACATACATACAAGTAGGATTATATAGATTCAGCAGGTTATATCTGAGAATTATGTATATATATACAAATATGTATAGTCATACAATATCAATTTATGAAAAAAAGATCACAAATTAAAGGAGAGTAGGGAGGGTTATGTGTTATACAGGATCTTTCAATGAAAACTTTTAAAGCTGGAATGTATTAGGATTCTACAGTTTGTTAATTTTTTACCATGATATGTACATGTATATAATTGAAATTCAGTACATAGTAACATTTTTCTAAAATAAACTAAGAGATATTTCTATTTCATAAAATACATTTCATTATAAAATTAATTAAATTTTAATTTGTTATCACTAGTGACTTTACTTCTACAAAAATATCGCTCATGAAATTAAATTGTGAATGAAGAAGCAAATAATAATATTAAACACTCATGGATACACAAAACTATTACTGTATAGTTTAACTTTTCCAACATAAATACATAAAGATAAAATAATTTGTATTAATGTTCCCACTGGTACTTTTATTTGGCTCTAGTAAGATTTTGGCAATGTTAAAATAATACAAATAACTTTTCCAAATTATATCTGAATATTTAATAATAATTGATTAATTCATAAAGCATTTAAAATTATTATTGATTCAAATATTAAAATTATAGGTGTGTTTTAATTGATGGCATGTAACCTAATGACACAGACTGAGACTGGGGGCCATTGACTTGTAACTGATTTCACTAAATTATACTATCACATTTAAAATAAGAGAATTTGATTAATCAAAGAAATAAAAAATCTTATATAAAATTTGCCAAATTTAAGATGAATATTGGTAATAATTTGTGCAAATCATGAAAATAGGAGCACACATTGCCTATTGTCTAAGTATTTTCATGAACAAAACAGATTACTAAAAATGTAACTATTGTATTCTCTCTTTTCTGTTGGCATGGGTGAGCTGTATGTTTACATAAAGCATGTTTTTATTTATAATCTATTCTCCAAGTAGACATTTTGCAAAATATATTGACATCATGACTAGGCAAGGTTAAGTGTTTGATGTCACAAATGGTTCAGTAATTAATTCTATTGCAAAAAAACAGTAAATTGCATTATTTTCAAAACATTATTGAAATGTAAATGTGACTTTAATTTTCAGGAAAACCAATAAGACCACAGAACACCAAAATACTTTACTTGGTGCTAAGTTACATGTCAATAGAATTGATACTGTATTAAAAAATCATGAACTCATTCTGGAAAACTTCAAGGAAACAGAAGTTACATAAACATACAACACATACTTGCACACATGCACTCAGAATATAATAATACTTAAATGATGTGACAAATGTTCTCAGGTGGACCCAGTCTGAGCTAGGTTCTTTATTATGCACAAAAGGTAATACTTTCTACCAAAATCTTATTTTCTACACATGACACTTCTTTAATTCTTTTTCTAGAATTAAATAATTTTGTTTTTCACCTATAAAATTTCAAGACAGTTATAAGAATTCTGTTAGACTATTACTGTCCCTTTTATTTTAAGAATTTTATGTAAAATTCAAATATAGTTATAACATTTCTACTTATTTCTTTCCTCTCTTAAATATCTCTCATACAAAACCTTCTTTGCTTCCTCTCAAATGCATGACCCTTTTTAAAAAAAAGCTATTGATTCTCTCTCTCTCTCTCTCTGTGTGTATATATATATACACACACACACACACACACACACACACACACACACACACACACACACCACACACTCTCTATGTATACACATAGAGAGAAAGGGTGTATACGTGTATATATGTATATATATGTATATATCCCATACTCTGTTTATTTTTCTTGTAACATATATGATCTCAGACTTACATTTTTTTTCTTTATCTCTTCAATAGTGCTTCCTTAGTTACGGGGTTTTGATTCACATGTATCAAATACAGCTCAACAACTCATGGGCGCTTATTCTCTGCTTTTGAGCTGTTGCTTTTTGCCTTTGATTTTCTTCATTTTTTTCAATAGTTAGTGATCTGTTACAAAGAGAAACGTTCCTGGTGAAAAGTAAGAACTACACTTATCTGTGTGTAAGATACTTATTTTGAATGCAGTTAGGAATTATGTTTGTTTAGTAACCTAGTGGCAAATGGTTCTTCTCTAGGGTTATTGGCTTCATTTCCTAGCAAGGTGACCAGGTATGGTTTTCCTCTTATTGAGCAGGCTGCATATGAAATAATAGACATCACAGCTGGGTATGATCAGTGACAGCTTCCCTTGTGTGGTTCCTCCTATAACTATGAAAGGTAGATTGCAAGTATGAGATTTTCCAGTCACATTCAGCTCTCATCCACTGACTCTTGTTTTCAAAATGCATCATGTGTTGGGCATAGGTTTAATTTCTTAGAAGCAACTAAGGGCAACAGCAATAGCCTCTACTGTTTGGAGAGTCTCTTGGACTGTCTTTATCAACAACTTGGAAGAAAGTTTCTCATGCCTGGGGATAGGGATTTTCTTAGTCTATGGGTCTCGGGGGAGACTTTTCATTCCAAATGGTATAATTTCATGTAACTGTATTTATACTCATAGGTTTATAGGTGTGATATATAATTTTAGTTTAAAAAGTAATATAATTACTATGGCTTTTCAAAAATCTTTTTTACAATCCCTAGAACTTTTTTTCATTCAATTACCATAGCCATAAAAATTATTATTCCTATATATGTATTTTCACAGATATATATACAAATTTTTATATCTGTCTATATATGCATATATATATATACCCTATAAAATTTTACATCATATTAAGATACACCTGCATTTATTAATGAATCATGAATAATAATCTTAGCTCATATTCAATTCTATCAAATGCTGTTTTACAAATGAATATGTGATATTTTCTAAATTTAAAGAATTATTGAGCAACAAACAATTGATTCATAATATTACCTACACTTTCTATGTGGTTATTCATTATAACTTTAACCTCACACACATAATTATCAACCATTTTCATTTTATGTCATTGTTTCTTTACATTTGAAGTTTCTTAGCATATCATTTGCATAGTTCAATGGTAATGTAAGTAGGATATATTTAGCAAAAACAAAAAAGGATTGAAATCACATGAAATATTTCAGAGGAATTTACCAAGTTTTCTACAAAACTACACTAACAGCTTTTCAGAGTGACCTGAGATGCATGCTACATACTGCACACAACTGAAAATGTTTCTGCTTCTAAAATTGTCGTTTGAAATAGTTCTGAACTTTGCACAGCTTTTGATATTACATGATGGCAAACAGCTGTAGTACCTCAAAATACAATTTTTAAAAATCACATAAATTTCAACTTAAGATTGTGAGAAATATGCAATAAAATTCTAAATATCTTCTTCAATTTTGATCTAATCATGTATAGACACACAAGCAAGTGTGCATGCATAACACACACACACACACACACAGCAAAAGAAGGAGAAGGAAAAAGTGAAGGATGTCCTGGATGAAGGAGAATGAATGGACAAAGATATAAATACAGTTTATATCATTATAAACATTAAAAATTTTAAAATATGCTTTTTAAGAACTGAATTAAGTTTTGTTCTATATAACTAATATATAAATAAAAGAAAAAATGGAAAAAATGAAGTTACAAAATCACACATCTCTCAGATCTTATTGAACGTGTCTATTATTATTATTTATTATTAAAGCACCTGCAAATTCCTGAGGCACATACTACCAGGTACTGTTTGACTTCTCAGTGCTATCCATCCTTGTATCCACTGTTGAAACTTTATTGTTTTGGTAGTCATCAATAAACTGAAATATGCTGAATATTTTTCATGTCAAAAAGATAATATTTTCTGGAGAAATATGACTGAAGCATTTAAAACGTGTGTAGGATTGATCTAAATTAGAGAATGCTAAAAAGGGATGATTTTTAAAGTTGGCTCATAGTTTTTGAAATTAATAATAATGGGAAATAGTAAGATACAAAGGAAGCATGAAAGGAAGAAATCTCATATTCAGCTTAGTTCTGCTTAGAAAAAGTATCTATGACAGATGTGGTGTAGGAAGACCTACTGTCTATGTGTTGTTTTCATTGGTTAATAATGGAACTGCTTTGGGACTATAGTAGAGATGTAGGGAAACAGAATTAGGCGCAGAAAACTAAATGGGATACTGGGAAGAAGAGGCAGAGGGAGATGCTATGGAGCCACCATCAGAGTCAGACATGCTGGAACTTTGCTGGTCAGACACAACCTTGTGGTGATATACAGATTAATAGAAATGGGTTAAATAAAGATGTAAGAATTAGCCAATAAGAAACTAGAGCTAATGGGCCAAGCAGTGATTTAATTAATACAGTTTCTGTGTATTTCCGGGCTAAGCTAGCCGGGCAGCCAGGTCGAACAAGTGGGCCCTCCTCCTACACAGATGCACCATGTTATCCTTTTTTTTTTCATGGTTGTTGCCTTTTAAGCTACAGTTATCCAAGTCAACAACTGCATCTCAGTGCTACAAGCAGCAGCTAGGCCTAAGAGAACATCTCTAAATCTCTGTCCCACAAAAGATCTTAAAATTCAAAGGTTGAGGTGGAATCCTGCTTGGCAGAGAGGCTGGACAGCAAGCAGCTCCCCTAGCTTGTCTCCTGGTGTTTCCAAAGATGTCCTCATGCTTTTCCTTGCCCCTCCTTATAAACCATTTCCCAACTGGCTCCTCCCTACTACTTCCTGTTTGCTAGCTGCTGAGGAAGCCTTTGGGCTGCAGGTAGAATTTATTTACTCAAACACATCTTTGCATCATGAAGCAAATCTTCCAGAGCATAAACAAAAGTAATACACCTTAAAATAATATTCTACAGCAACACTGTAGCCATTAAGCCTGTGAGAGTAGTTTGACTATATATGTATTATCCAAGAATTGATTTTCTCTACAGTTGTTCTAAAAATTTGGTGATATGTATCTATTTTATAGTGAATTTGATGAAAAGTAAGGAATGGTAAAATAAAATTTCAAGATGTTGCTTTTAGAGTCTTTGCTTAAAAGTGAAAGGAAATGCAAAATGGCAATGCTATCACATCACTGAAGACTTAGTTTCAAACTTTCTCATTCTAGCAGACAGAGTAATATCCTAATGAAAGCATTCAGCATGAGTCACCAGTTGTGCCTTGAAAGCTACATACCATGGATAGTGATATCGAGCCCTAGGCATTTTTGTAAATCCTAGTTGTTCATAAGAAAAATCCACAAGGAAAGTGCATGTGAATAAAGAAACAAAATATTCCACCTGAAGAAATGAGCAATTAAGAAGAATGAAGGTCAGGTTAGGAATTAAGACAGAAAGGGGTCGGTGATACTTTTTAATTCAAGGAATGAGGGTACTTAGAAAAAAAAACTGACCAACTCTGTCTGTGCTGCAGACTCTAAATGCCTCTACAATCACTTCTTGTATCCACAACTTTAGTCAAATTTTTCAGTGTTTTCAGGTCCTGCCATATAAACAGATCTTTTCCACATACTCTTTGAATATGAGGAACTGTTGTAAATAGACTTAAAGACTAGAAGGACTATAAAACTGGGATAGTTAGTTTCAAATTTTTGCTTTATAAAATCTAGGGATCACTGAGAGACGAACCTCTGAATATGGTGGGAATCTCTTGATTGCATTAGCTGAGGCAGGAAGACAAGTTCACTGGCACTATCCCCTAGGCAGGGCATTGCAGACCAGGTAAGAGTGCAGAGAGCTGGCTGAGCACCAGCAGACATCCTTTGACAGTGTGCACATTGTGACCTCTGCTTGCAGGTTTTTAGCTCCATGTCTTCCCTGCCATGAGGGATGACAACTTGAACTGTGAGCCAGAATAAAGACTTTCTTCTTAAGTGGTTTTTGATGGACAGTTTATCACAGCATTATAAAACACAAAAAGAAGAAAAGTTAGGCTCCATAGCTAGGTGTTCTGAGCCTAGACACTTGGAAACTTTGCTTGTTTGCTCCCTTTATTCCTGACCTTACCTGGTGAACACATGTAGTCAACTAAAATAAGACTATTTGAAGCCAACTAAAGCAGAGCCAAGGCTGAGTGTAAGTGCAAGAAGATACATGCTGAATTGTTCTGGTGTGAGGGAAACATCAGAACCTGGGAAAGTTATGAAAATTAAAGACTGCTAGTCAAAACTTCTCAAATTAATAATCCCATTTATTACATTTGAGAAATAAAAGGAAGGAATTATTCAATTTAACAAGTATCTTTATCAAAAATTTTATTCATTTCTTCATTATTGTGACATGAACACTGTAATTGAAAGGAAATGAGGGTTGGTAACTGAATGAAACTGGGTAAGGTTTATTGCATCTTTCCTTAGGGAGCATACTTTAATCAGAGGAGGTTTGGGGAGGATTCCTAGGCAACATGAGAGTATTACAAACTCTTTAATGACTCAAGAATTATCTCTTGTGTTGAGAGATAAATTCTGGAAAGAGATAAGTAGTATGGTTTTAATTACCCATGCAATAACTTTGTGGTTATACTTGGGAAAGAGGAACAAAAAAATTTATATACTGTAGCAAAGGGGAGACTAACTTTAATGAGGGAAGTCAAGTAGATTATGTGTAATGTTAATATAGTTAGGAATGATTTAAAAATTAAAGATCCAGAACAGAGTAACCAGGTCTCACGATGAATCATTTCATAAATCCTTAAGCAAATACTAAGAATAAAATTCAATTCACATTTAATTCTCTCTTTGAGTTTTCTTTAACACAAGTCTTCACATTGTAGACCATACTGTCCTCAATCTATTACTTTAATTTTCTTTTTTCCAAAGGTTGTGGTTAACAGTCACTATTCCCAACTATTTTGTTGTTGTTGTTTATTTGTTTTTTGTTTTCTTCACTTAATTATCATAAAAAGAAAATAAAGCTGAGATCAATTATGTCAATAACTTTGCAACTAAGGAAAGGCTGGAATAACAATCCTTAAAACTCATCTTGCTTAAATATATAGACAAATTTGGAAATATATTATGTTCCCATACAAGTGTTACGCCACTATGCTTGTAGTTACTTGTGTAATTTTATAGTTTGCTAAAAGTAAGAAATGCAAAAAATTAGTAATTTAAACCATACTTATTCCCTGGGTATTTCTTACTATTATTAAAAATAATTTAAAGCTAATCTTTGTGCTTTATGCCAGGAATCACACTAAATAGCATTAAAGAAAGTTATAGAAGAGTGTATATATAATATTAATTATTTTCACATTAGTAATGTCAGAGATATCCTTACAATATTTTTCACTAAAGCTTTCAACTCTCACTGCATTTCCTTTAGAAAAATAAAAAACTGTACAAATAAGTACAGTGAGAGAGCCTTCGCCTCTCAAGAGTAATCTTTACAACAGCTAGACAACATTAAAGAAAAACACAATCAATCCAAATTCAAAGTTGTGGAGCCCAGTTCCAATGGGCACATCAACTATACAGCTGATGCATTTACAGATTTAGAGGTATATCTTCTTTTTTAGAAATTTATATATTTGTCATTTATTTTCATATATTCAGTTAATGTTGTTATATTGTTAGAACACTTTCCCCCTTGAACACACAACAAACTAACTATGTTTGCAGTAATTTCATGTTGAAATGTCTCTTCTATTGCTTTCTCTTCACTATGTAGTAATTGTGGAAATTTCTCATCCAATTGTATACTCAATGACAGCTATTATTTAAAAAAAAGTGTGAAGGAAAGCATTGCTCTTTTGTCCAGAGATAGTTCCTGTTCTCTTCAAGATGAGAGGACTGAATCAGAAGCAACTATTGTATGAAGGATACTGTGAGAAGGGAGCTGGACATCAAAACACTATCCTTTTTAATGTGTTCTTTACTATTATTGATCTTATTGAGTGATTCATTTTTATATGCTCCCCTCCCTGCCTCTCCCCTCCCTTTCAACCTTCTTCCATGGTCCCCATGCTCCCAATTTACTCAGGAGAGCTTGTCTTTTTCTACTTCCCATGTAGATTAGATACATGTATGTCACTCCTATGGTCCTCATTGTTGAATAGATTGTCTGGGATTGCTATTTGTTGGCTGACTTTCTTTGATTTACATTAAAAAATACTTATGAGTGAGTACATATGATCATTTTCTTTCAGGGTCTGGGTTACCTCACTCAACCTGATGTTTTCTGGCTCCATCCACTTGCCTGCAAATTTAAATATGTCATTATTTTTTTCTGCTGTATAGTACTTCATTGTGTAAATGTACCACATTTTCCTTACCCATTCTTTGGTTGAGGGTTATTTAGTTTGTTTCCTGGTTCTGGCTATGAAAAACAATGCTTCTATGAACACAGTACTGAAAACAGCCCAGTATTGGCATAAAAACAGACAGAAGGATAAATGGACCTAAATCAAAGACCCAGATTTTAATCTACACATCTACGAACAGATTTTTGAAAGAGAAGAAAAAAATATAAAATGGAAAAAGAGAGCATATTTAACAAATGCTGCTGGCATGACTGGATATCAACATGTAGAAGAATGAAAATAGATCCGTATCTATGACCATGCATAAAACTCAAGTTCAAATGGAACAAGTAATGAAGTCACTGTTCCAATTGTGTCTGAGAAAAACTAATTTTTCTATTCAAATTTTAACAAGCTGCAGTTTAATTGTGGGTATATTTAATGGTCATTAAAATTCATGACAGAAAAAATAAAGCCTTTTCCACAATTACTGTCACATTTGTTTCCACCACATAACTGATCAAACCCATTGTGGCCCCGAGGAAAGAAAAGGCATAACTGAATGAGGACTCTAGAGTAAATAAGATGCCTAGGCAAGTTTGAGTTAATGGACACAATTATCATGACCATCACTTAAGGTAGGATATTATATGCTACCATGTAGATCACTAATTTAAAAAATCTGCTGATTCAACAAGTTGGCAAGAAAAAGAGTGTCAAGGTCATTGTGATTTACAAGTGGTGTGCTTCTCTCAGAAGAGGTCTAAATTACACAATTACAAGCCAAAGATTTGTGACAGACTAAGAAACATGACTTTACCAAGATGCAACAGAATAAAAACCAAAAGATTTTGAAGGCTTTAGAAAAGCCACAAAATGATAACACTAAAATTTTCCCATTTATGCTTCATTTTGACATCACCTTTGAGAGATTGATTTCTGTAAGTAGTAAAATAAATCAGTGCATTTAAATTGTAAGCATTATGAAAAACAAATCCATATATTTCTCACGTGATGTAGATACGAGTCCACTGATATTGCTGATGAAGTTCTGAGTCCTGCACTGGGGAGAATAAATATTTAAATCTTTCCTAACTACTTGAGATTAGGAAACATTGACACCTTGATGGTTTTCTTATAAATTCCACATAAAATGATATTCTAGGTTTCAGTTGTGAGAAGACAAACAAGAGATTTGTAAGTGCAAATATTATAGTGATATCTGTTCTACTATAAGCATTTGTTCTCACATTCTTTTCTCGTATTTCTATTAACCTTCACTTCATTTAGTTGTTATTTTATTTTTAAACTTTCTCTTTTATTGAAAATAGATTTTTCTTCCATACAATACATCCATATGCCCCTCACTCCACTCCTCACAGCACCCCCAACCTGCTCACTTTGCCAGACATACTTCCCCCCGTTAATCTTCCCAATGGAACAGGCCTTGAAGACAGGATAGAAAAGATACAATAAGACAAGACAAAAACCTTCATATTATGGCTCAAGAAGGCAACCCAATATGAGGAAAAGAATCCCAACAACAGGAAAAAGTGTCAGAGATGTATCTGCTCCTACTTCTATGAGTCACACAAAAGCATCAAGCTAACAGCCATACCATATCCACAGAAGACATGATCCAGACCCATGCAGGTCCGTTGAAGGCTGTCTCTGTCTCTGTGTAACCATGTGAGCCTTGCTTAGTTGATTTGATGGGCCATATTCTCTTTGTGTCCTCAATCCCCTCCCACACATACACACATTCAACATCTCTTCTGTGGGGTTCCAAATCTCCAAGGTGAGGAACCCAACAGAGACTTCCAATTTAAATTCTTTCACCACATAATGTCTGACTGTGGGTCTCTGCATCTACTAACATCTGCTACTAAAGAAAGCCTTTCTATGAATATAGCAGAATATCATCAGGAATCATTTGTTGTTTTAGATATGGTCTCTTTTTGAAATCCCTGGTTGAACTACAAAACATTTTGTAGGCAAAGGTGGCCTCAAACTTACAGGTCCTAAGTCTCTGTCTTCCAATGGAAATTATTACATGAGCTCTGCATGTCTGGCTCCTTCTAACTTTTATATCAATATGGAATAAAAAATGTTTCAAATGAAAAAGAGAGACACTGTCTTGTTTTAAGTCAAATGCTTTATGAGACGATTCTAATATAAAGGAAAAATTTGTTTTAGGCAACATTCTGTATAACACACTCCTCAAATGCAATTGTGAATGACAAAGAGACCTAGAATTCTCTAGTCTTCTTGTAAGGTAGATATAGAAGAAGATAAATTTTCATTAGTATTATTTGGAGCCAAAAGCAAAATATCATATGGCATATGTGATATTAAATGATAAATCAGGAAAAACAAAATAAACTTCAAATGTGCGTGTATCCCTTCATCCAAGTGCTTTGTTCCTGCTGGTTACTGACCTCATATAGGTATAATTCAATGACTATTGTTGACTACTTCACAAAACGTTAAGTATTAGAAACCTTAGTAAAGATATTTCCTATATAACTGTTTTCAGAGTGATTCATGATTATTTATTTATGTCATATATATTAGTACCTGGTAATTTTAAATACAAAATTTAGTAAATTTTCTCCAGAGATAAGATTTCTTCTATCTCCCTAATATAAAAGCATAACTAATAATAGGTTATAGGAAAAATAATACTTGTAGGGAATATTATTTGATTTTTATGTTAGATAACCCAGTGTGCATCCTTCACACCCTTCTAAGTACAGGATAAAAAACACTGAGAATTATTTTATTTTTGAAAAATATCTCATTTTATATAATTAAACAATTGTTTTCTCAAAAAATAATAAAAAAATCCATTTCTATCCTATTCTGCATCAAATGACCAATTGACGTAGTACAAATTAAGGTGTAGTAGAATATCACTGTAGAACACTTCTAGGTAAAACAGTAGACTTGTCTGGAAAAAATTCAAATTAAGGAAATATTAAAATAGTTCAATAATCCTGATTTGATGCATATTGCTCTGCAAGAATAGTTTATGCTAATGTAGTTAAGAGAAGGATTCACTAGACAAATCATTATTTGTGAGTGTGCATTTGTCTGTGTGTGTGTATGTGTGTGTATGTGTAAGTGCAGGTGTCCATGTACTTCTTCATGTGGGTAAACGGCACAGTGTTGTAAAATATTATTTTAACCTGTGTTACATTCATTTTGCTGTGAAATTTTTGTTTAACAATACAAAGATGTGGTGCATTCTTTTCTGTTGCATTTGTTTAATTCTGTGAAGCAGTGTTACTTTGCCTACCTAAAACACCTGATGGTCTAATAAAGAGTAGCTGGCCAATAATGAGGCAGGGGGAGGATAAGTGGGGCTGAAAGACAGAGAGAATAAATAGAAGGAGAAATCTGGGAGCATAAAAAGAAGAAGCAAGAGAAGGAGAGGAGGACATCGGGGGGCAGCCACCTGGTCAGTCATGGAGTAAGAGTGAAAGTAAGATATACAGACGTAAAAATGTCCAGAGGCTCAAGGTAGATGGGATACTTTAAGACAAGAACAACTGGCTAGAAACAAATCAAGCTATGATAAAAATAATCCTCCGTATGTGTGATTTATTAGGGAACTGGGTGGTGGAACCATCAAAAAATAAAAAGTCAAAAGAGTAAAGATAAAAACAACCAACAACATTTTGACTTTCCAAATGTGTTGCCATGGCAAAAGAACATTCAACAGCACAGTGACCGGGTGTAGATTATAGGACAACATCCAAGGTTGGTCCACTTTTCCGTCTACATAAAGACAGGGTCTCCTTATTTCCTTACTGTGTATGGCAGGCTAGCTGAACTAGGAGCTTGGGAGGAAATCCCGACTCTGCCCTAGTCTTCTGGATGTTGTGTTCTGGAATTACAGACACTAGCTGTTCTGTGTCTAACTTTATACTTTGATTGAGAAGTAAACTTTGATCTGAGACTTGTGTAGAAAGTTCTTTAGTCGGCGAACAATTTCCCTAGCACAAAAATATAAATTTTGGAGCTGGATGTGATCGAACACTCCTAAAATTCCAATGTTCAGGAGATTAAGTCTTTGGACCTTAATGAGAATCTGTCCAATTACTATTTTTCTTTTTAAAAAATTTCTACTTTGTATTCTGGAAATTGATTTGGAAACTACATCAAAGAAGAAAATATGTGAGCTTCTTTTTGGTTTAAATAAAGAGAAATCTTGGGAAAACTAAAACATTTTTTTTTGTAGTCATCAGAAAATTGAGATAATTGGACACACCTCTAGTCAGAACATTTGTCTTTGGACTGCAAACTGTTCTTGGTCAGATGGACTATTTGCTTAACGGGAAGATTTACATAGTTTGCCAGAAAAAAAAAACAGCATTTGCCACTGACACAACTCTATACACATTGTGGGGGGGGGTATAAAATTGTGACATCAGGAGCTGTTAATCAGAAAGGTTTTTACCCACCTTCAATAGCTTTGCTTAATACTGATGAGGGAAATGAGACAGGTTTTGATAATGCTTTTCTCAAAGTGTTAACCGGGGTACAGAAAGAACAGATCTCACCATATCCTATGACCTATCACTGTTATTTCCTATGAAGCCATCTACAGTGAAGAACAAGAAAGCTAGAGTAAAGATTCATAACACCTAATACAGAATTACAAACAAATAAACTAAGAGTTGTCTTGGAGAAGGAACAGAGCATTTGTCTTAGGGGAACATCCAGGCCAGCATTGTGGCTGGAGAAGTGACAAGCACAGTGGCGTGGCTCTCACCCTAGACTCCTAAAAATCCGAAGACCTCAGTCTTACTCAGGGCACTTTGGAACACCAAGCGAATAATAACAGAATACAGCCGAGATGACTGCATACAAATTTCTCTCAGAAGCAGTACAAGAAGATGAAAGGTCAAATGGGGTTAGAATCTGAGAAAAAGTCTCAAGAGATTGCATTTACTCATAGCAAAAAGCTATATATATTTACTCATAGCCTGAAGAATAACTGGAGGAATTTAAAGTTTCTAAAATCTGAGGATAACCATGAATACAAGGAACTATGAGTTCAGAAAAATAACATGTTATATAAATACAAATCTGTAGTAGAAAATTATAAAACAATCAAAGAATCAATTATGAAATTATGAAAAATTTTATTCAATTATGAAAACAGAATCAATGATGAAAGAAATGTTCATATAAAATGATCAAACTATATGCAAATAGGAAGATTACACATATAAACCCAACCAATACACAAGAAAACATTATCTATCTCTAAATGATTTAGGTAATACTGGCCAAAATGCTCATAAATCTATCAGAAAAGACCAGGGCCCATAACATTCACCAAAAAAGTTAATTTGAGATAATGAAAATGTGTAATGTTAGTGAACAATACTACATGAGCCAGTTAACTGATCACATGCAATTAGTGGTCCTTGATTAGATATTGACAGAATGATGAATATGTGTAGATGTAAAATTTAGGGTAATTAGTTGAACATCATATAAGTATTGTACTATTACTACATGTATTTTTCATATATGTTAGATACTTTTTTAAAATAAGAAAAGCCATTCCCCTACCATTCTGATGTTTTAGCTGTAAATGTTCTAGCATCATCTTAGTATCAATGACAGAGATCTAATAACCACTGAATGAACAGAAATATGTGTGATCTAATAACATTTAATACATTTTGCTATAGGGCTACCTCACTAATGAAGAAAGATGCCATGTTTGAACATTCTGTCTTCATCATGTTGCCAAGAAACATAAGGAAAAATTTAAAGACCTTTTCAAGTTTAAATATCTCAAGATGTTCGAAATGCATCGCAAATAGGAAAAAAAAACACACTTACTTTTTGGATTTGAATCCAGATGTTAGTAATTTTAATACTTTGCTTCTCACATTCTCAGTGAAATTAGAGAATATATATAAGATATATATCTGAATATAATATTCAGAATTTTCTATAAAAATCTATATGAAATGACTAAACTGGGGTATAACAGGAAAAAATTATTCAATAATGTCATATTAAAGCTAAGAGAAAATATTTTCAGTAAAATTTAAAATCAAAAAGTACTTTCAAGATAGTTATGCAACTATACCCTGTGTAAGTGTAAGCTGGAATTTCAGCAGAACCCAGAGAGTGTTTTCTACATTCATTGGAAGCAAGAACCAGCCAGAAGTCAAGAGTGAGAGAAATGACTTGGGCAATGTTGAGTAGGAGGTAGAAAAAGGGCTGTGGGAGGGAACATGGGAAGTACTGTGTAAAGAAGAAATTTGATCTGTGTTCCTGAAATATTCTCCTGAGAAGTTTCTTACAATAATCAAATCACCCACAATGCAACTGCTTTCTTGTAACTTATACTAATTTTCAAAGTAATTTGTGGAACTTCACTGTAACATATGACCCAATCCCAAGAATCACAATTTCTATTTAGTACACATAAAGTCTAACAGAGTCCAGCTTTTCACATACTGTTTTATAGTTAATAAACATATTTTGATATGATTTTCAACCTTAAATCTAAGTATTTATTTATTTTACATCCAAGCCAAATTTTCTTTCTCTCATCTACTCCAACTTCCTCTCCCTCTGTTCTTCTCATCCACTCCTCTTACTTCTCTATTCAGATCTTTGTTGATTTTCATTTTTTTTGGCGGGAGAGAAAACAATTTTTATTGGATTCATTTTCAGTGTAATTTCTTCCTGCAATGAATGGATTTTATTTTTTTAATTTATTTTTTTTTAGTAATTTTATTAAATTATAAAAGTTTCCATTTCCGCCCCTACTCCCAACACCCTCCCACTCCCCCCACTCCCTCTCCTCCTCCCTCTCCATCCCTAAGAGCAGTCAGGGTTTCCTGCCCAGTGGGAAGTTCAAGTTCCTCCCGCCTCCCTCCAGGTTCAAGAAGGTGAGTGTCCAGATGGACTGGATCCGCAAAATCCAGTATATGCAGAGGAAACAAGTCCCAGTGCCATTGTCAATGGCTTTTCAGAAAGACTCCGGGCCAGCCACATTCAGAGAATCCGGCCACATTCAGAGAATCTGGTTGGATTGCATCCTCGTTCAGTCCCAGTCCAACTGGCCTAGGTAAACTCTCATTAGATCCGTCCCCTTGTATCAGTGGGTGATAGCATCCCGCAGTCCTTATTTCCTTTTTCATTTTCTTCGTCCTTCTGCTCCTCATTTGGACCTTGGGGGGCTCAGTCCAGTGCTCCAATGTGGGTCTCCTTCTGTATCGCCATCCATCATCGGATGAAGGTTCTCTCTGATCTTGCCTTCTTTGCTCACGTTCTCTTTCCTTCTGCTTCTCGTTTGGACCTAGGGAGCTAAGTCCAGTGTTCCGATGTGGGTCTCTGTCTCTATCTCTATTCATTCGCCAGATGAAGGTTCTGGGACTATGCATGAATGTCTAGTATTTTATTAGTGTTCATATACTTTCATGTAGCATGCCCTATTTTGTCTTTTATTCTCTTATTATGATTGTTTTCATCTGTGTCAGCATTATTTTTGCTGGTTTTGAATATTCATACAGTTAATGATCTCTAAATTCAATTAGTCAGATATGAATTAAGATATTTTAAAATATGGGTAAAATTGGCAATGGTGTTGGGGGACTGAAACAGTCAAATTCTTTTAATGTATTAAAAAAATGTCCTAGAATATAATTTGTATTTACTAATATTCTTCCTGAGAAATCATTGTAATTGATTACTGTTCTTTGAAAATTATCCTTTTTTGTGATACTAGTATCAAATCAGTAAGCATTTTTATTTCAGAAGGTTTTATTTTTCATTCACAAGCAACTGATGTTATTTGTATTTTCATTTGTGCCAACATCCTGACAACACTTTATAAACACACGAGCACTACCTACAGCTTTTAATAAGTAATGATTCTGTTCACAGCGGCCATCTCAGTACATCAGTACACAGGATTGTGTTTGGCACACCAAGCTGTTAAGTTTTCCTATCATTTATGTGTTTTTCTAAAGCACTGCCTGTGGCTTTACTGTTCATTATTAAAAAGAAAACACTTTAAGAATTTCAATTGGTTTCTTCTGCCTGAATACCAATTAAAACTTGTTCAAACCTGTTTCCAAAATAGTGGAAACATAATCCAATTTATCTGTGTTCATAACAGAATGACTTGGTTATAATAAGTTTCTGTTTTAATAAACTATTTATTGTGTAACTTAGCCAATTCTTAGGACTTAGCTATAAAGTGAGGAAGATCTCAGCGTTAAGGCCTTTATTTGTCTTTGAAAACAGTAGGAAGCAGTGAGTCATGAGTTTTGGTCTGACGGTCTTGAGAACATATATTAGCTGATGACTCTATTAATAAAAGGAAATTGAGGAAAAGGCATTGCGAAGAAACTTATTAGAAGTCATTTTCAAGGCTGTAATTCTTAAAATGATAAAACAATACTAAAACAATTTTGGAAGTATTACATTGTCTTTAATTTAAATAAGGAGAGGTATCTGTCCTATGATAATAATCCAACTGAAACAATTTCTGAGTATTGAGTGTACTCAATAGTTTAGTAGCAAATTGAAAGTATCCATCAGATAGAGAGCTGGTTATAAGGTACAGAGAGTTAGGGAGAGCCAGGGTTGAGTTGAAAAGTGATTGATCTGCACCAGAACTGAATCAGAAGATGTGGTCCTAACATAGAGCTAAGATGCAGAGTGATAGAATGGGTGACGGAAGCTCAGGATGCGTGTGACCCTTCTTCAATATTTTATTAACGAGTTAATATATTAATTTTAGGGATTAGTTCATTAGCTAGTTAATTTATTTATTTTAGGAAACTGAGAGGAACAGGAGGAGATAGAAAAACTAGAGACGCGTGAAGAATAGAGAAATAGAGAAAAAATGTTAAAAGTCTTAAAGGAATAAGACAAGATTGCATAGGTCAAATGATGATAGAATTTTGACAAGGACAATACAGTAGAACATCAGGTGCTAGTACAATTTTGCTGTAGCTAGATATTCCAAAATGGTATGAACTAAAGAGAAAATGAGTGGTGAGAAAATGTAGACTATGCATATTCAAAGCTCATTTGAATCATCTACTTGAGGACAATATCAATGAGAGACAATAGCTAGAGGATAATTCACAATAAATTAAATGTAGTTGAAGATATAGGATGCTGTGACTGCAGACAATTCTAAGACAAAGATAAGTAAGTTAAATAAGACCTAAAAAATAGGGGGAACAGTAACAATCAGAAAGCCTCTTGGGATCTATTTAGAGCAGACTAGAGGGAGATGATATTTAACTAATGCAATTCTAACATTTGCAGGGTCTAATCATTATGATCATTTCAATCTTTGATTTCAGTTGTAGACATATTGACTTCAAATGATTTGGACTAGACTATGATGTCTCAGAAAACAATGTTATAATTCAAAATAAACTCCAAGATCCACAACTACTAAGTCAATGACCAGCAAAACGCTGATGGAATTACAACAAATGAGTGAACAAAGTACAGACATGTCTTTTTAGTTTTAACATCTGACAAGTTCATAATAATTCACCAGGACACAATAAAAAATATTTTATATGAATTCTATTATTTCTTACTACTCACTAAAGTATGCATAATTAATTTCAGATTATGTATTTAAGGTGGGTTTCAGTATGTTTAATATTATGGCTGATCCTTTTATCAAAATTACACAAAATTTTCAAGATTTGGAAGGAAAATTTATCAATCGATAGCCATTTTCTTTTTACTTAGTAACTTATTGCTGCCATATCCTAGATTCTACATTTCAGATTATATATTTATTACATTAAAAGTTTCTCTTGAGATTTGCAAATTGTATCAGTTAAACTTCTTGCATCACTGATGACAAACCTAATGCTTCCTTCCTAAAATAATTGGAACAGTTGCCTGCAGCAATCATGAAAGATGGTACAAAGTGAGCACTAAATAATTGGTCTAGGAATAGGTTCTGACATATGTTCCATTTGTCACTTACTTTTGTGTGCTATAGGCTTGCCTTATATAAGCTGATTGCTTTCTGATTTACAGAGCTAACTATTATAATGTCACTGTGGCAAAAAATACCTCACATAGAAACTTCAGGGAAGAAGAACTCAAGCTGGCTTGTAGTTTCCAAAAGCTCATTCCAGGGTGTTTTAGTTCCATGCAGTTAGGTGGAACATCACGGCAATGAGAGCAAGTGAGGAAGGCAACTGTTCTTCACTCTGCAGTGGACAAGAGGCAGAGAATATGACAGAATAGGGTAAATAATAATCTAAGGGTCTGCCCTCTGACCGTCTCATTCACTAGTCCCCGCCATCTAAAGCTTTTAATTCCTTAAAATGTTATCAACACAAGTCAGTACCTGACGCACAGTAAAGCAAGTTTGAGATTTAAAAGATTTAAAAGTTGGGCTTTGTGTAAAGTTGTTGGGCCACTGATGATGCTGTCCCCATAAGAAATAAATGTAGTAATTTGGCAAAGGTATGACGTTGCCTCAAAACCAAATTGCTCTAAAAAAGCGAGAATGGCCCCAATTCACTGAAGCTTCCTGCTTTGCTGTGTGATCTTCTCTGTATATGCATGGTTTCCTTTATATTTTGCCAGCATGCTGTGGTAAAATAGTGGACCTCACCAGGATATCCAAAGCCCATCATCCTTGGATCTCTGAAATTTTAAGCAATAGTAAATCTATTTTTTAATAAAACATTTAGTTTAACATTGTATGGCAAAAGAGGGAAATACGCTAATTTTGTAAAATGGAAATTTTATTTTATTTTCCTATAAGAAACAATATAGTCAGGTGGTGGAGGTACACACCTTTAATCCCAGAACTGGGGAGACAGTTGCAGGTGGATCTCTGTGAGTTCAAGGTCAGCCTGATCTACAAGGCGAGTTTCAGGACAGCCAGAGCTATAACACAGAATCCTGTCTTAAAAAACTAAAAAAAAAAAAAAAAGAAAGAAAGAAAATAACCTATGTGCTATATTTTTCTATTATATTGGTAAACAAAAGCATCTATAGCACACTTGTTATTTTTTCCCTAGGTTAGGGATTACAAAGTACAAAATTCTTTGCCCTTCCAGTGCAAGAACATTTACCACTGTCTGTAAGCTCTACTACAGAACTTACATTGGCTCAACTTGTACAGACCCTCATTCTAAGGAAACAGAATTCTAACTTGCTTCAAAGAAACACTCCTTCAAAGAAGTGTTATTTTGGTTCTCTGCTTATCTCACATACAGCATGGTTTGATACATGGACTTGGTATTAACAGAAACATATTTGAGGAAAATAATTTATACATTCTTGAATAGCACTTCTGAAATATAAAATATTCTGGTGAGCCACTACTTTCCTCTACTTTGAAAGTACATTTAAATAAATGTTCAGAAAAGAAGGGTTTCACTGAACTTTTCGTCAAATTAACATGGCTTGTTTTGCTGTCTCAACAGATGATTTAAAGTTACAGTAAGATTTGATCTCCTAGAAAATGAAACCAATTACAGTGTTACATAATACGCTACATACAAATACTCTAATATTTAAAAATTATGTTATCTCAATGACTTCTTACATTAATTACTTTTTTAAAAGTTCATCTAAAACAGGAAGTTGGTGGACTTTCTCAAAACTAAAGATGACATTAGAAAAATACATGGATGTAAACTTGTAAATTTTTAAACTTTATGTCAATACAGATAAAATATTCATAACTACTTATTTAAAATTATATTCTTAATATTGATAAACAATTAAATGAAAAGAGGCTACATAAGTAAAGACTTTCAATTTCAGTTTGTTTGTGAAAATCTTTCTTGCGTTGATGAAATGTTCAACTAAATATTTGAAAATTAAAATGTCAATTTGCCACATTTGAGCTTTTCGTGTACGACAGAAAGAATTTGTATCAACCTAAGATATTATAATTCATTTTCTTTAATCTAGAAAAGAACGCTGAGACATCCACAGAGAAGACGTCCATTGGTGTATTTTTCATTAATTCAGTGTTTTTCTAATTTCCAATAATAACATTATACACAACAGAATCACTTTTTTTTACAGCTTTACCACAGGAATATATTTGTGAAAAATTATATAAAATTTGATAATTGTCTTCAGCTATATAAATGATACTAAAAATAATAATAGATTTTTTTACCTGCTGGAAATTAGGGACTTTTGCAAATATTCTTTTAAATATAGATACATTTGTTCAGACAAAGAATTTTTTATTTAAGACAAGGTTTATTTTCTCTTAAAACTATGCTATAGTATTTCACCTGTCAAGACACCTGTTTTGATAGGGTATTACAGTGAAGGAAGCCAGAGGAACATAATTTAATTACTGCATTTACTAGAGTCATGTGTTTGTTGACCAGTCAACAACTCTTTTTCTACCTGATTCTTGTTCTATTCTTTTGAAAGTCTTATGGTTTACTGACAAGCATGTTCCTGACGTTTCCTACTTTGGTTTAAATTCTCTTTATCCTGTCTGTTTTATTTAATGACTCACTGCTCTAAAGCAATATTAACTCTAAAAACCTTGAACAAAGTACAGATGGTACAAAAATAGCATTCAGGACTTGTTTCACTGTAATGAGTAAAATATATTGGGCAATTATAGTCCTGGAGAATATGAAATTTTTTGCTTGTCAGTTCTTAAAATCCATTTATATTTTCTATTGTTAAGAAAATTTGTTTTTCTATGATCATTTTCAGAGAAACATAGTAGAGAATGTACCGAAAGTCAACACTTAATTTGTAAATTTCTTACAATAGTGATCAATATGTAACTGTTTAAAAGTCCAGAGGATGCAGATATATAGATATAGATAAATGTATATATATATATATACATACCTGTAAAGTTAGATATGACTATTAAGATGCAAACATATATATGTATGCATATGTATAAATATATGTGTGTATGTATGTATGTATAATTTTCATACATGCACACACAAATATACAACACTCACATTTCTGTAGCACAAAAACTGATAGAAAATGAGTGGAATGGTTAATCTACATTGTCACCTTGCCTGGAATATGAGATAGCTAGGATGGTAGATTATACCTATGTATCTTAGTGGTCCTTTCTAGAGAGAATTGTTATTTGGCACCTTGAGGAGAAAGACACAACCTCAATATGTACCTTGAAATGGATATATTACTGAAATGATGAAGGATATAAATTATAACGTAGTTTAGGAGCCTGCAAGACCCTGCTTTTCTTGGTTAAGGTTAGAAATCTCTGGCTTTTGGCAGTCTGTCATCAGACACACAGTTATGAAATTTCACAGCAGGTACAACAGGAAGCTTTAAAGTGTTCAACATCAGATTGACAATTCTGAAGCACTGGGCTTCTGAATTCTGTCTCACTTATTTTCATAAAGTCATTGTTATATATCTAATATCTTCATAGATGAAAAGTTCAGTAAATTCCATTACTCTGTTGAATTTGTTTAATCAAGGCCTCTTTAACTTTTGTACTTTTGAGACCTTGCCTCCCAAGAAGCTTTCATGTAATCCAAGGTATGTAAATATGACATACATACAGAGAGAAAATAGTAATTTTCTATAAAATAGAAAGAAGTTTGTTTTTGAAGTTCTTTGATATCCATATTCTTTCACTATTTACTAAAAATGAAAGAATTTACATAGTAATGTGATGGATATGCTTATCTTTACATCAAATTGAAGTCATGGCACAACATTTAATGTTGCAGTACATACATTTTCAAACTTTTAAACTTTGATCACTATATTAATTCTATAATTCTTAAGTTTGAGAACATAGTGTACAATGATAGAAATATATTTAAGAATATTTCAAAAATTAGTGGTTTTGCCCTAATATCAAGCAAAACCAGTTGATGATACTTTGTTAACCTGGTTGTCAGTTTAATCAGTAGACTTTAAAATAAAATATTCTAATAAAATCCTTGATGTATTAATTTGATAATTTTGTGCTAAGAAATAAGAATAGGGAATTATTAAACAGTGTGTTTTCCACTAATAAGATACATATTTATGTAAAAGCAAAATATTCTAGTCTTAGGGTTTCTATTGTTGTGACAAGGCACCATGACCACAGCAAGTCTTATAAAGAAAAAGAATTAACTGAACTGGCTTATATTTTCAGAGGTTCAGTTCGTTATTACCATTGTGTAACATGGTGGCATGGAGTCAGTCATGTTGCTGGAGAGGTAGCTATAATTTCTATATCTTGCTGATAACAGGAAGAGTTCTGTCACACTGGACAGTATTATTACCATATATGAGACCTCAAGCCCTGCCTCAAAATGACACACTTCCTCCAACAAGGTCATAACTCCTAATTGTGCCATTCCCTTTGGGGGTCATTTTCTTTCAAACCACCTAACATTTTACAGAATCAAAACATTGAAATTCCTAATGCACAGTAATTCAAATCTGAACTGAGAGGTTTCAGGTAGTATCCTTGGCACTAAGGATGTGATATCATGTGTACGGCAACATATTCATTTTGCATGTTCAGAAGCAAGTCTTCATTAAAGTCACATGACTCCACACAACCAAGTAATGTCAGAAACACCTGGGATTCTTATTAAATTAATCAGTTTTTGTTTAAGGTGTTTTCTAAGATATTTTGCTATTAAAACATTTTTTTTTCCAAGACCCACACATTCACTTTTATGACTGGTGCTAAAACTCAGAGTTCAAGATAAAATCATGATAAAAGTAAACTAATGTATTTACTGATAAGAAAAAATCTAGAAACCCAAATTAAGTAAATATAGATATCTGATCAACATAATCAATATTCTGGTGTTTTGGATATGTGGTTATTATGAAGAATGATCCAAATCATCAGAACATGCCTGATTTTTTAAGATAACATAGAAAATGTATTTTCAAATCAATTATGATATAAAGCTTATTTTCTTTAGTAATGCATATTTGTTATTCTATAGACTGTTACTGGTTGAGAATGGCTGGCATTTTATGGAAAAAATAGTTAAATTACTAACATATTCCTATATTTTTCAGTAATCAAATTGGGGCAAGCATTAAAAACAAAAGCAGTTTAACAGTATGGAGAAGAAAAAACTTCAATGAAATTTTATACAGGTTTCCATAGGTAGTAATTTTATATTGTTATTTTCTAAAATATAAGATGTTAACAAAAATTGTTACAATTGTACAATAAATAAATAAATAAAGTTTTCCAATAAATATATTAAAATTGAAATCATTCCGGCAATTATAGTTTCCAAAACTAAAAGTTAAGAATGACCATGTTACTTTAATCCCAAAACATGCAAAACCATTGAGAATAAAACATACATAAAACTAGTCATGAAAGCATAAAAATTAAATTGTGTATAAGGATATTATTATAGTCAAAAGTAAAAAAGTAGGGATATAAAATATTCATTGTTGGGAATGCTAAGTTATATCATACACTGAAAACTGATTATATGCTTAATAGGATACCATTTCATTTCTCACCAACTATGTATTTTTCTGGTCATCTGATTGTTTTTATTTTTGGAAACTTGACAGGTTTATCCTAAGTTGAATGTACAGGTAAAATGGTCCAAACAAAGGTTCCTTTGGGATAATGATCATGAGAAATTTGCTATATCACGTCAGAATATAGAGTAAAAATTTGTGTAATGCAACATAGTGTGGTTTAGCCACAAGGTAAATAGAACAGTTGCACATATAACAATGCAGACAAATGAGAACCATCACAAATCACTGTTCAAAGCATTAAGAATGTCATGACAACTGGTTTCTTTCTTGCAACAAAACTGCTTTTTAGGCTGTCTCTGATTTTACAATCACAGCGGTATTCTACCTCTTTTTCCTTGCTAGTTTTCCAGGGAACTGCCTTTATACACAGTCCTACGTGGACTTTCATGCCCTCTGGAGCCTGATTAAGTTCAGACAATTGTAAGAACAAGAAGATCAAAGGGCGCACAGACAAGTTTGTTTTTCCTTCTCAGCCTTATTACTTCAGCAACATGCCTCAGACAGCACAGACACCAGCCCTGCTTTGGTGTGGTTTATTTCCCTTTGCCCCAGTGAATACTAAGCTCTGGGTCTGTGAGAAAATGACTTCACATTAACTGTTATAGTCCTTGCATCTGTCAGTCCATTATTCATTTCTGCAACTTTATTCACACCTACTTACAAATGTTCTTGATTAAATCCTTCTTCAAAAATGAATCTTGAATGCACTTTTTGATATTTGAATACTTCCATTTTGTTGTTCTTGTTGTTGTTGTTTTTCCACTTTTGTTCCATTTTTTTTCATCTACTCTGTCTCTTTTCTGAAAATATAATGAACAAAGACCTGGGTGTCTTTTCTGAATTCTGGCAGCATTCAAACCACGCAAGTTCTTTGTAGGTATTGGAATTCTTACCTAAACCCCACTTGTAGCCTCTATTACAAATCCAAATCAGCTTCCTTGTGCTGCTATTTTAAAATATTTCTGACATGCTTTGGAGGTCCATTCTCATCTCCTCACAGCTATACGAAAGTCATAAATAGTTCCATGTCTATACAGTCTTGGGGTGACATCATCATCTTTTGTCCCTAAGTTTTGAGGAGGACTCAATTTTTTTTTTTTTGATTCACCAAGACTGTCCCTGAAGTTTTCTCTCTACTTGTTGGTGATACATGTTGGCCACTTCTATTCTTGCCTTGGATTGTGGCCACTCTGATGCTTGACTCGTAGCTGCTGAACCTGCCTGGATTGTCCTTTGATGTGTTCTGCATTGTGTCTTCTGAAAGAGCTTCTGAAATTCTGCTACAAACTGGTTGACTTATGTCAGAAATTTCTAAACTAAGGATTCATGGAAAGAATTTTGAGCACTTTTTTAAAATTTCCATGAGTCACATGTCTAGTCTTAGATCTTTCATGTTTCTTAAAAGGAAATTATTACTGATAGTGTGCTCAGGGGAAAGAATGTGATCAATTCATTGTATGTGAAAACCGAGCTATGATCCCTCTCTACAAATCTCAGAGAACAAAGGGCAAAAAGCAAAGGGTGTAAGATTTGGAGCAATCACATGGACTTCACTTATGGAAATGAAATCATCTGAAAGTAATAAAAAAAGTTAACAAGGTAAAACAGTGATTATTGTGTTGTGTATTATAAGGTACACCCTTCTAAGACTAAGGCCCTCTCTGGGATTCTTATGTGGCTTTGCTGTTACTGTTTCCATTCTTCTACTGCTGTTAAGGTTTAAATCCCTCAGTTATGATAAAAGAGATCCACATAGTCTGCAAGCCATAGCAAGGCTTATTGAAACCCAGCTTTAGTCGTTGTCATTATATTCTACCAAAAAATCATTACCCAGGGTATATATGCTCATTCTGAAGATACCAAAAGGAAATATTTATAAAGAATGAAAGGGGCAAAATTTTAAATGTTAGAAGGAGGAGAGGAATGTAGGACACAAAATGGGTAAATTTTGCTGAAAAAGGAGTGGGGGAAAAGAAACACCTGAACTGGAACTTGTGATAAAGTCTAGTTGGAAATCTGTGGTTTCTTAAAACAAGCTTACTGGCAAACCTTTCTTCCTTTTGGTATAGGTTGCAGGTTTTAAAGAAGCATCTACTGAAATATATCAACTAATCATTCTTCATGAACTTAGTCAACAATACCTGCTAGGATTAGTTATGTCTTTTACCTAAATGTAGAGTATTTACCACATATACAATACAATACAAATGAGTATGCCCATGGTCCTATGTCCCATGGTGATTACATATTCTACATTACACATGTCTGATGCATTAGCTTAAAATTAAAATTAAGCAAACCTTTGCCTCCTATAAATTTAGAAGTAAAAATGTAATTCAAGATTAATTTGCTAAATAAAAATAATGTGGAAATGTAATAAATACAGAGTCTTCAAAGATTTTTATTATGTAGGCCTACCTACAGAAAAAGTAATTATTTCCCATGATATAAATACTTCTTTATTTAACATTCCAATTTGGTGTGTTCTTAAAGTGTAAGATAACCAGTGATGTTTAATTTTAGATAACGGTATATGTACTTTTATGCTTACACCATCAGCGCCTCCATATTCTGGACTAATAGATATAGTTGACTGGATAGTCATGACACCTCTTTGGTGGTTAGAGTTTTGCATAAGATGTTCTGCTGACTCTCTCCAATGCTAGCCTCAGCCACAGCTTGTTTTCACTTATGAAGGGACATGGCATGGTATGTTAGCAACTTGTCCTGGCACATGAGTTCAGCAAGGAAGAGCTTAACTACCTAAAATTACATTGATTGTCATACTGATGAATTCATGCTATAGAGATATTCATGTGGTGTTTTTGTTTAGATAATTTATTTCCTCTCAAAGGAGGTCAAAGAAAGAATATAAATTCTTCATATTCAAAGCCTTCTATCTACCAAGGTGAAACTTCTAAAATAATTTGACTAATCGAATTACCTATGAATTTAAAACCGAGGTATTTGTCAAAAGTGCAGAACAGAATTTACTTCCTTTTACAAATGAGATTTCCAAAAAGTCACATCTGGCAATGTGAAAACACACATTTAGATCTGCTTATAAGCCACAGTGTAAAAGTAAGTCTTGAAGCCTTTTTTCTTTGGGAGCCAATTTTTTTCCTATTTACACTGTTGCTAATGAGCTGCCAAGCAAAATATGACCAACCACTGCATCAGAGGACATTATAGTTTTATAAACTCTAATTTAACAAACCATCCTACTAATCTCATTGAAGATATAAAATGACACAAAAAAGTGCTTTCATGACCTTTAGAGACTCTGAACACATTAATCTGTAAGTAGTCTATGACTATATTTGTAAGCAATCCATCTCATTGTTTCTGAATTCCATATCATGAGAGGGGCACCTGCAAGCCACATGTCAATTTCTAGGCGCAAAAAAAAAAAAAAAGAAAAGAAAAAGTATCACAGGTACTAAAGCATGAGGATCTATATTTTCAGACATATGAGCAGCAGCCTTATATATATATATATACCTTAGAGTATCCGTTATTATTTCCTATCCTGGTATGTGACAGGAAATGACTTCTGTTTTCAGACTTTCGACACACCATAGATCTAGGGAAGAAAGCTGCCACCGGAGGTCATGCAGCCACCTCAGAAACTGCTAGAAATCTACTGCTGGAACTCAGTAGGTGACTGTGCACTTCAAGGATGAAAGCACCCCATAAAGATGATGAAGCCTTACTGAGGCTGCTGTCGCTGGTCCTTTGACAAGGAAGTTTCAGGTGAAGAGCTGCACTTAAGACTCAGCACAATTGGCCCAATTTCAGAGAGAAATCTCAGCATGTGTCACAACCACATCACATTTACTGTCACATTATTATAGAGTATAAGAAAAACGAACTCTGAGAATCTCCAGCATCAACTATAAAATGATAAATCAAAGGAACACATATGCTAATATAGTAGGAACCTGATACAAAGCTATAAAATATATCCTACACATCTTCTGGCTCAAAAGATCGAAGACAGTGGCCATTTCAGTCATCTCACTTGTCAAAATCCATGGAGTGGGACATTTTAACAAGCCACTCACAATATTGTCACCTTCTTTATTTTCTTTAGGATGCAAACCTAAGAGAGCAACACGATGACTTACTTTTAAAAGGGCACCCCTTTGAATCAGCAGAAGATATCTTTTGCAGAACAGCTTTTCTAAAAATAACTAAATCTGCAGATACTGAAGGCCCCAGTATAAAATGCCACAACAAAGTCATGCCTCATGTAATGATGTGCCCAGCATGAGAATCGCTCATAAAGCTACTTCATAATTTCAGCAGAGACTCAAATTAATAAGTACAGAGTTACCTATCAATATAATATTTTTTTGATTTTTTTGAAAGTAATTTTATTAAATTATAAAAGTTTCCATTTCCGCCCCTCCTCCCACCACCCTCCCACTCCCCCCACTCCCTCTCCTCCTCCCTCTTCCTCCCTAAGGGCAGTCAGGGTTTCCTGCCCTGTGGGAAGTTCAAGTTCCTCCCCCCTCCCTCCTGGTCCAGGAAGGTGAGTATCCAAACAGACTGGATCCTCAAAGTCCAGTATATGCAGAGGAAACAAGTCCCAGTGTCATTGTCAATGGATTTTCAGAAAGACTCCAGGCCAGCCACATTCAGAGAATCCAGCCACATTCAGAGAATCTGATTGGATCATGTCCTCGTTCAGTCCCAGTCCAAATGGCCTTGGTAAGCTCTCATTAGATCTGTCCCCTTGTATCAGTGGGTGATAGCATCCCTCACAGTCCTTATTTCCTTTTTCATTTTCTTCCTCCTTCTGCTCCTCATTTGGACCTTGGGGGGCTCATTCCGGTGCTCCAATGTGGGTCTCCGTCTGTATCACCATCCATCGCCAGATGAAGGATCTATGGTGATAAGCAAAATATTCATCAGTATGGTTATGGGCCAAGGTCGGTTCAGGCACCCTCTCCTCTGTCCAGAGAACAATCTGGGGATCTCTCCTTGGACCTTGGATCCCATATATAATCAAGTCTCCTGTAAACCCTAATATTACTCCCTTAGTTGAAATATATTCTTCCCTGATCTCATATTCATCCTTCCTCCCTCCCCCCCATCCCGGTCCACCGAGCTTTCCCCATTCCTCCCCTACTCCCTTCTCTCTAACCGACTCCCCTTCCAACAACCCTCCCACCACCCCATGCACCCGAGGTTACCTGGGACTCTTGTCTACTTCCTACCTCCTGGCAGATAGCTAAATAATCTTCATCAGGTTCATCTTCTTATTTAGCTTCTCTAGAATCTCGAATAATAGGCTCAAAGACCTTTAACTATGGTTAGAATCCACTTATGAGTGAGTACATACCATATTCCTCTTTTTGGGTCTGGCTTACCTCACTCAGTAAAGCGTTTTCTATTTCCATCCATTTGCATGCAAAATTCAAGATGTCATTGTTTTTTACCGCTGAGTAAAACTCTAATGTGTATATGTTCCACACCTTTTTTAACCATTCTTCTATTGAGGGGCACCTAGGTTGCTTCCAGGTTCTGGCTATTACAAATAGTGCAGCTATGAACATAGTTGAACAAATGCTTTTGTAGTATGTTCGGGAATCTCTAGGGTATATTCCCAAGGGTGGAATTGCTGGGTCCTGAGGGAGGTTGACTCCCAGTTTCCTGAGAAACCGCCACACTGATTTCTACAGTGGCTGCACAAGTTTGCATTTCCATCAACAATGGATGAGTGTTCCCCTCATTCCATATCCTCTCCAGCATAGTCTATCAGTGGTGTTTTTGAGTTTGGCTATTCTAACAGGTGTAAGATGATATCTCAAAGTTGTTTTGATTTGCATTTCCCTGATTGCTAAGGAGGTTGAGCATGTCCTTAAGTGCCTTTTGGCCATTCGAAGTTCATCTGTTGTGAAATCTCTGTTCAGATCAGTACCCCATTTTTTAATTGGGTTAATTAGGGTTTTAGTGTCTAGTTTCTTGAGTTCTTTGTATATTTTGGAGATCAGACCTTTGTCTGATGAGGGGTTTGTGAAGATCTTCTCCCAGTCAGAAGGTAGCCTTTTTTTTCTTACTGACAGTGTCCTTTGCTTTACAGAAGCTTCTCAGTTTCAGTAGGTCCCATTTATTCATTGTTTCTCTTATTGTCTGCACTCCTGGTGTTCTGCTTAGGAAGTGGTATCCTGTATATCTATAGTCTATATCTTGTAGACTACTTCCCACTTTCTCTTCTATCAGGTTCAAAGTGGTCAGATTAAAGTTTATGTCTTTAATCCATTTGGACCTGAGTTTTGTGCATGGTGATAGATATGGATCTATTTTCATTTTTCCACAGTTTGACATCCAGTTATGCCAGCACCATTTGTAAAAGATGCTATCATTCTTCCATTGTATACCTTTAGCTCCCTTGTCAAAAATCAGGTGTTCATAAGTTTGTGGGATACCTGGGTCTTCTATTCGATTCCATAGGTCGACTTCTCTGTTGTTATGCCAATACCAAGGTGTTTTCAACACTGTTGCTCTGTAATAGAGTTTGAAGTCAGGGATGGTAATACCTCCAGAAGTTCCTTTATTGTATAAGATTGTTTTGGCTATCCTGGGTTTTTTGTTTTGCCATATAAACTTGATTATTGTTCTCTCAAGGTCTGTGAAGAAGTTTGGTGGGATTTTGATGGGGATTGCATTGAATCTATAGATTGCTTTTGGTAGAATTGCCATTTTTATTATGTTGACTCTCCCAATCCAAGATCAGGGGAGGTCTTTCCATTTTCTGGTATCCTCCTCAATTTCTTTCTTCAAGGACTTAAAGTTCTTGTCAAATAGGTCTTTCACTTCCTTGGTTAGATTAACCCCAAGATATTTTATGCTATTTGTGGCTATCATGAAAGGTGATGTTTCTCTGATTTCCCTCTCTGCTTCTTTGTCCTTTGTGTATAGGAGGGCAACCGATTTTTTGGAGTTGATCTTGTATCCTGCCACATTACTAAAGGTGTTTATCAACTGTAGGAGTTCTTTGGTAGAGTTTTTGGGGTCGCTTATGTACACTATCATATCGTCTGCAAATAACGAAAGTTTAACTTCATCCTTTCCATTTCGAACCCCCTTGATTCCCTTATGTCTTATTGCTATTGCTAGAACTTCAAGCACTATATTGAAGAAGTATGGAGAGAGTGGACAGCCTTGTCGTGTTCCTGATTTTAGTGGAATGGCTTTGAGTTTCTCTCCGTTCAATTTGATGTTAGCTGTCGGCTTGCTATATATTGCTTGTATTATATTCAGGTGTGATCCTCGTGAACCCAATCTCTCCAACACCCTTATCATAAAGGGGTGTTGAATTTTGTCAAATGCTTTTTCAGCATCCAATGAAATGATCATATGGTTTTTTTCTTTCAGTTTATTTATATGATGAATTGCATTGATAGATTTGCGTATGTTGAACCAACCCTGCATCTCTGGGATGAAGCCCACTTGATCATAAAGGATGATTTTTCTAATGTATTCTTGGATTCGGTTTGCCAGTATTTTATTGAGTATTTTTGCGTCAATGTTCATGCGTGAGATTGGTCTGTAATTCTCTTTCTTGGTTGTGTCTTTGTGTGGTTTTGGTATCAGAGTAACTGTAGCTTCATAAAAAGAGTTTGGCAATGATTCTTCTTTTTCTATATTGTGAAATACATTAAGGAGTATAGGTATTATGTCTTCCTGGAAGTTTTGTTAGAGTTCTGCATTGAAACCATCTGGTCCAGGACTTTTTTTGGTAGGGAGATTTTTGATAACAGCTTCTAATTCTTCAGGACTGACAGGTCTATTTAGATTGTTCACCTGGTCTTGGTTCAACTTTGGTATATGGTACTTATCTAAAAAAATGTCCATTTCTTTTACATTTTCCAACTTTGTGGCATATAAATTTTCATAGTAAGATCTAATGATTCTCTGAATTTCCTCTGTGTCTGTGGTTATGTCCCCCTTTTCATTTCTGATCTTATTAATTTGCATGTTCTCTCTCTGCCGTTTGATTAATTTGGATAGGGGTTTGTCAATCTTGTTGATTTTCTCCAAGAACCAGCTTTTTGATTCATTGATTCTTTGGATTGTTTTCTGTGTTTCTATTTTGTTGATTTCAGCCCTCAGTTTGATTATTTCCAGTCTTCTAGACCTCCTGTGTGAATCAGCTTCTTTTTTTTTCTAGAGCTTTCAAGTGTACTGTTAAGTTTCCAATGTGTACTTCCGCTGTTTTCTTTAATTGGGCACTTAGTGCTATGAACTTTCCTCTTAGCACTGCTTTCATAGTGTCCCATAGGTTTGAGTATGTTGTGTCTTTATTTTCATAAAATTCAAGGAAGACTTTAATTTCTTTCTTTATTTCTTCCTTGACCCAGGGGTGATCTGGGTCACCAGATCAGTAGTTGACTGTTCAACTTCCATGAATTTGTTGGCTTCCTGGGGGTAGCACTGTTGTTGAATTCTAACTTTAATCCATGGTGGTCTGACCAGACACAGGTGGTTACTAATATTTTTTTTTATCTGTGGAAGTTTGCTTTGTTACCCAGTATGTGGTCAATTTTCGAGAAGGTTCCATGAGCTGCAGAGAAGAAGGTATATTCTTTTCTATTTGGGTGGAATGTTCTATAGATATCTGTTAAGTCCATTTGATCCAATATCTCCAATAATTCTCTTATTTCTCTGCTAGATTTCTGTCTGATTGACCTGTCCATTGGTGAGAGAGGAGTGTTGAAGTCTCCTACTATTAGTGTCTGTGGATTGATGACTGCCTTGAGTTCTAGAAGTGTTTCTTTTACATAAGTAGGAGGCTTTATATTAGGGGCATAGATATTCAGGATTGAGACTTCCTCCTGGTGAATTGTTCCTGTTATGAGTATAAAATGTCCATCTCCATCTCTTCTGATTGATTTTAGTTTGAAGTCAATTTTGTTGGAAATTAGAATGGCTGCACCTGCTTGTTTCTTAGGTCCGTTTGCTTGAAAAACCTTTTCCCAACCCATTACTCTGAGTAGATGTCTGTCTTTTTGTTTGAGGTGTGTTTCTTGTAAACAGCAGAATGTTGGATCCTGTTTTCGTATCTAATCTCTTAGTCTGTGCCTTTTTATAGGTGAATTGAGTCCATTAATATTAAGTGATATTAATGACCAGTGGTTGTTGACTCCGGTTATTATTATTTTTTGTTTGTTTGTTTAATAGAGTTTGTATGTGTCCCTTCTTTGAGTTAAGCTCGTGAAGGGACGTTAGATGTCTGAGTTATTGTAGGCAGTGTTGGCAATGTTGGATTCCTTGGGTTGTGATTTTCCTTCTAATATTCTCTGTAAGGCTGGATTAGTAGCTACGTATTGTTTAAATTTGTTTTTATTCTGGAATATTTTGTTTTCTCCATTGATAGTGAACAATAGCTTGGCTGGGTATAGTAGTCTGGGTTTGCATCCATGGTCTCTTAGTTTCTGCAGTACCTCTATCAAGGACCTTCTGTCTTTCATGGTTTCCATAGAGAAGTCTGGTGTAAGTCTGATAGGTTTACCTTTATAAGTTACTTGACCTTTTTCCTTTGCAGCTCTTAATATTCTTTCTTTAATCTGTATGTTTTGTGTTTTGATTATTATATGGCAAGGGGATATTTTTTTTTTATCAAGTCTATTCGGTGTTCAGTATGCTTCTTGAACCTTCATAGGAATATCGTTCTTTAGGTTGGGAAAGTTTTCTTCTATAATTTTGTTGAATATATTTTCTGGGCTTTTGATCTGCAGTTCTTCTCCTTCTTCAATCACTATTATTCTTAGATTTGTTTTTTTTATTGTGTCCCAGATTTCTTGAATGTTTTGTGATGAGAATTTGTTGGATTTGCTGCTTTCTTTGATCTGAGCATTTATTTTCTCTATGGTATCTTCAGACTCTGAGATTCGTTCCTCCATCTCTTGTATCCTATTGGTTATGCTTGATTCTGTAGTCTCTGTTCGTTTACCTAGATTTTCCATATCCAGCCGGCCCTCGTTTTGTGTTTTCTTCATTGCCTCCATTTCAGTTTTCAATTCTTGAACTGTTTCCATTACCTGTTTTATTGCTTTTTCTTGGTTTCCCAGTGTATCATTCATGGATTTACTCATTTCTTCAATCCTTTTGTTGTACTTCTCATCCAGTTTATTTAAGGGAATTATTCATATCCTGTTTAAGGGACTCTATTGCTTTCATCATGGCATTTTTTCCCAATTCTTCTGAATTAAGAGGTTCAAGTCCTTCTATTGTAGGGTTGTTGGGATCTGGTGATTTCATGTTGTTTTTTAGATTGTTGGAGGAGTTCTTGCTTGGCGTCTGCCCATCTTTTCCTTCAACTGCTCTATATTGGATCTTCTGGTACCAGGTCAGGTTCCCTTATTGGGCATGGACTTCACTGACAGAATGCCTACCTTTCCTCACGCAGTCTATTGAAACACAGGCACTCCCTCCTGCCCGGTTGCACTCACAGCCCTGGCCCAGAGTACAAGGGAGCAGCTCTGGGGAGATCTTGTGGCCCCAGTGGGAGGGGAGAAAGAGAGGGAGGTGTACCTGGATGAGGGCTGGGATGGGATTCGGGAGAGTTCCGCAGGGTATAGCCACCACTGCAGGGCAACCAGAAAGTTGAGGGGGGTGGGGAAAGTCTGAATTCCTCCTAGCCGAAGACCTCGGGCCAGGAGCAACCTCACCCCTCCTCCAATGGATGTCTGCTAGAAGATCACTGTCTCTTGCTGGCCAGGAATGTGGCTGAGGTGATTCAGGGCCTGCCTGTCAGGCAGGCTCTCAAAGCACAGGAACTGCCCTTGCCCGACTGAGCCCACAGCCCAGGCTCAGAGTGCCAGGGAGCAGCTCTGGGGAGAACTTGTGGCCCCAGGGGAAGGGGAGAAAGAGAGGGAGGTGTACCTGGATGAGGGCTGGGATGGGATTCGGGAGAGCTCCGCAGGGTATAGCCACCTCTGCAGGGCAACCAGAAAGTCAATCAATATAATATTTTGTGAAAACTGTCACACATGTATTGTGTCATTGAACAAAATTTATTATAATTCATGATTGCATTTTCATATACCCTGCAGTCATATTCTAGCACATTCTAACTAATACCTAGACTGTGATGCCTAAAACAAAATAAATGCTATGCAAATAATAGTTACACTATACTATTTTGAGAATAATTAGATAAAAATTTTCAGTATGTTAAAAACAAGCAAAAAATATTTGGATATGTTTTAATGAGGGTTGGTTTAATTCATGGATACAGAATCCACGAATCCAGAGATTTGACTATACATTCAAATTCATACTTGGAGCATACTTCAGTGATCATGCAAATGTCTGGAGTAGTTGTAATTACAGAATCTTCCCAAATTTCCTGATATTTAAGTAATGATACATTTAAAGACTAACTTCACTCTTGTTTTTAAGGTATTCTTCAGAATTCCTTGAAATACCACTTGTGTAAACTGATTTATAACTAGTCAAACTGGAGAAAATTATAAGTGCACCACTTCTGGGACTGCCTCTTTCAAAATTAGACACACAAAATCATCTTTATTCTTTCCAATTTCCTATACTGACGATAATACATGCTTGTTTTGAGCATAGTGTCCAAATATAGAAGAAATACAGAAATAAAAAAAGGCTTGATTCCGTGAATAATTACTAGAGGAGAGTGAAACCAACTAAAAACTCTAGGAACTCCTGAGTAAGGAATTGGTAAGTATTATATAGGTTAATTAGATACTATGGGACTTTCTTGTTGCTGTAGTATCTTAGTTTATTTACCTGTTACTGTGCTTAAATACCTCAACAGAAACAATTTAAGGGATAATGGGCCAATTATATCACAGGTCCAGGTTATAATCCATTATTGCAGTGAAATCATAGTCATTCTAGCTTAACCTTTCAGGTCAGGTGCTGCATGAGTACCTTCTGCTGCTTCAGCCAGCCAACAGTTGCTGAAGCATGAGCCCACAGTGTTGCGGGAGCGCCTTCCGCTCCGTCAGCCAATAGCCACTGAAATACCAGCCCACTGGGGCGTGGTATATTTCTCTTTTAAAAAGAGCTGCAGGTCTCGGCTTGGGCCTCTGGGTTCCGGCTCCTGCTCCTGGCTCCTGCTCCAACGACTAGGCTCCCTTCCTGATGGTTTATGGTGTATGTAAGTTTTACCCCCCAAAATAAATATGCCCTTAAAACATAATGGTGCGGGATTGATTTGCTATTATTTGGCGCCTGGATGTGGGCCCTTTTTCCCACCTCGTGGCGCAGGCCTAGCAGCCTGAGTGCATACAGCACCTTGGCGGCCCCATGGCCTTTACAGTAAAACCTGCACTGGATCCCAGTTCCATTCAATAGAATCAGGCTGGGGACTTTCCAGCTTCTGCAAACACCGCGAACTTGGGCAAGTGGCAACTCTACCCCCACTCAGGCAGTGTATTCCCTGCAGCTCCGGCTGAGTTTGGCTTGCGCTGCTAGCCTGAAAGTAACCTCTTGATTTGAGTGTATGTATATTCCAGAATTTTTCCAGGTCAGCGCCATTGACACATGGATTCAGGTGCGCCCTCGCCACTTACTGGCAGGCAAGGGTCATTACAGGTAAGATTTTTCTTTTCCGTTGAAAACAAATAAATAAATACAATTTCTTTTGATTGAACATGTCAGAAAATATTACTATCCAAAAATTCAATGGCCTTCTTAATTGAGCCATGGAGGATATCCTCCATGAGGTATCTGATATTCCTCTTATTTGGTTATTTCTGGGACTTGTCGCTTTTCTGGTGTTTGGATATTTTATAAGGATGATGCAGTCCTTCAAGATTGAATCAGCAATGCTGAGGGCAGAGATTAAAACCTTAAGGACAATTCAGACTGACACCAACCTCCTCAAAAAAGAGTTTGGAGTTCTCAAGGAGGAGACTAGATCTTTGTCTGATATGACTCAGTTGACTGACCAAAATATCAAGAAGGTACAGTCTGATATTGCTTCTTTAGAAGGGAGTTTCACTGCTCTGGAGGAGGGAACAACCAAAATGACTCATAACCTCCAGTCCATGACTGTAAATGCTAAAACATTAGCTGAGAGGATTATAACCATTGAATGTGAAAATCGGACTTTATCAAAAGGGTATGATAGATTAATTGACAGGATTTCCATACAAGAAGGCTCAGTACATGCCATGAGGATTATGTCCAAGGAGGATATGGTATCTCTGACGGACATGCTCCATGCCTTAGAATTATCAATGAAGGCGATTGTGTCCAAGGAGGAAATGGTGTCTCTGACAGACAAGTTCCATGCCTTAGAATCGTTAATGAAGGCTTTGGAGCATAATACTGGATAGGAGATTCAGGACTTACAGAAGGCAATGGTGAGCAGATTTACTAAGATTGAGGAAATCATAGACTCTGATGAACAGGAGCAAAAGGTAGAAAGGCAACATTCATCTCAAAAAACTCTCAGTCTACATAGAGTTATACCTGCCTTTCCAGTAATAACCTCAGAAAAGATAACCGGCTTCAAAAACCCTAAGGTCATTAAAGAACATACATGGGAGCCTACACATATGAATGATCTGAAAGAATTTAAACAAGCAATTGTGAATTATGGACTACATTCATCCTTTTTTTTAGGGAGATGTTAAAATCCTGGGCTCTGAGCAGTAGGGCCACCTCTCAAGATTGGAATCAATTAACTTCAGCTGTCCTCGAGAACGGACCTTTATGGAATTTCAAATGCCTATTCAAACAAGAGGCCAAACTTTTACAACAACAAGAATCAGCGAAAGGAATTGAGGTTTCTCTAGATCAAATTCTAGGGGAAGGACTTTACTCTGATCCTCAGGAACAAGCTCTTTATGATGAAAATATTTTATCCATATGTGCTACAGCAGCTCTAAGGGCCTGGGACAGGGTTCAAGACTCAGGTCAGAGAGTAGAATCGTATATCAGGGTCAAACAGGGTCAGAGAGAACCCTTTAGTGACTTTTTACAAAGACTAACTAAGGCTGTACAAATAGGAATACCTGATCCAGAAGCAAGAAATATAGTAATTGAGTCTTTGGCTTGTGAGAATGCCAGTGTAGAATGCAAAAGGATCCTTGGGCCTTTAAAGATCAGATCAGCGCCTTTGGATGAATGGGTTTTACATACAATGAATGTTGATACATTTGATTATGGCAATGAAACATGGGTGCAAGAAGCAATTTCCAAAGGTAAAAGGAGACATCAGATTACAAAATGCTTTCATTGTGGCAAAATGGGACACATGAAAAGGGACTGCAGACAATGGAATTCCAGGAATAATGCCTCTTCTAGGAATAACAGGAATAGGAGGACTCAGCCTTCAGGTTTATGTAGGAGATGTGGAAAGGGCAGGCATTGGACGAATGAGTTTAGGTCAACAAGAGATAAACAGGGCAACCCGTTGCCATCGGGGAAACTCAATAGGGGGCATCTCGAAGGCCCCCATGGCAAATGTGGTCCAGTCATTTCCGATCACTGCAGAGAACATGCCTCTTCAGGGAAATTAGAATGCCCCATGCCTGGTGTTAAAAGCAATAACGGCCTGAAGGATGAGTTAAATATGGTGAATGAATCAAGAAATCTAAGAGGACAAAGTAAACGGATATTCTGGCAGACTTCTATAAATGAACAAAGACCACAGCTAAGAGTGTGTGGAAATGGCAAATTTATTACTGGCTTACTGGACACAGGTGCAGATGTAAGTATCATTACTCCAGAATCTTGGCATCTGCATTGGCCTCTTCAGGAGGCAGATATTCAGTTCTTAGGAATTGGAACCCTATCTTGAGTAAGACAAAGCACGAGATGGGTCAATTGTATAGGTCCAGACTGACAAATAGGAAAACTAAGGCCATATGTAGCCAATATTGCAGTGAATTTATGGGGCCGTGACCTATTGCAGCAATGGAATACCCAAATTAACATTCCTGCTATTTCCAGAGCCTATATTTCTGAGGACAATATTACAAGATATTACAGATGGCAGAAACCAGTCATTAGAGCTATACAAGAACACAGCACAATTGATGGTCCTTCAGAGGTATCAACAGCCATGCCTCTACAATGGTTGACTGAGAAACCAATATGGACTAAACAGTGGCCTTTAGCTGAGGAAAAGTTACAACTTTTAGAACAGCTGGTACAAGAGCAATTAGATGCTGGACATATAGAAGAATCTACCAGACCCTGGAACTCTCCTGTATTTGTTGTTAAGAAAAAATCTGGTAAATGGAGAATGGTGACAGATCTTAGAGCTATCAACAAGGTTATTCAACCTATGGGCCCTCTGCAATCTGGAATTCCTCTGCCCTCCCTGTTACCAAAGGGATGACCTCTTATAGTTATTGATCTGAAAGATTGTTTCTTCACTATACCATTACAAGAAAAAGATAGAGAAAAGTTTGCCTTCACAGTGCCTACTTATAATTACTCTCAGCCTGCAAGGAGGTACCAGTGGACTATCCTCCCACAGGGAATGTTAAACTCTCCCACCCTGTGCCAATATTTTGTAAGCCAACCATTGAAAATTATATGCAAACAATTCCCTAAGTCCATAATATACCACTATATGGATGATATCCTGATATCTGATCAAAACAAAGACACCTTAGAAAGGCTGTTTGAAGAAGTAAAACTAGTATTACCTAAATGGGGATTGCAAATTGCTCCTGAAAAAATTCAGAGAGGAGATTCTGTTAATTATTTAGGTTATAAAATAGGCTTACAAAGAATTAAGACTCAAAAGGCACAAATCAGGAGAGACCGGTTACAAACTCTTAATGACTTTCAAAGATTATTAGGAGATATTTCCTCTCTATGATCAGCTGTTGGGAATAACACCTGATCTAATAATTCATTTAAACAAAACCTTAGATGGTGACAAAGATTTGAATAGTCCCAGAGAGTTAACAGCTGAAGCAGAAAAGGAACTGACGATGGTTGAGTAAAAATTATAGGAGGCACGTGTAGATTGGGTGGATCCAAATCTTAGTTGCATTCTAGTCATATTGACTTCCAGAATTTCTCCTACAGGAATTTTAATGCAGAGGGAAGATACTATTTTAGAATGGATCTTTTTACCACACAAACCAAGTAAAAAATTAAAAACTTATGCTGAAAAAGTCTCTGAATTGATTATAAAAGGAAAATTGAGACTTCATCAATTAGCAGGTATAGACCCAGCAGAAATTATACTGCCTTTCACTGCTGATGAGATAAAAAAGTTGTGGGAAGACAATGAACCATGGCAAAGAACTTGTGCTATTTTTTTTGGGAGAAATCAATAACAATTACCCAAAAAGCAAGAGACTTAACTTTATAAAGAGAACTTCTTGGATCCTCCCTCAAATTGTCCATGATGCTCCAATAACCAGAGCCCATACATTTTATACCGATGCTAATAAATCAGGGAAAGCAGGTTACAAATCAGAAGAATTGAGTAAAGTGAAACAAAGTCCTTATGAGTCTGTCCAGAAGGCATAATTATATGCCATCCTTATGGTGCTTAGGGATTTTAAAGAACCTCTTAATATAATTACTGACTCACAATATGCAGAAAGAGTTATTTTGCATATTGAAACTGCTGAATTTATACCTGATGATACAGAACTGACCTCATTGTTTATCCAGGTACAAGACATGATCAGGAACCGGATCTACCCTATGTATATAACGCATATCTGATCCCATATGGGTCTGCCAGGTCCTCTAGCACAAGGTAATGCAGATATTGATCAATTATTGATTGGTAGTGTGCTGGAGGCATCTGAATTTCATAAAAAACATCATGTCAATAGCAAAGGCTTGAAAAAAGAGTTTTCTATTACATGGCAACAAGCTAAGGGGATTGTAAAGAAATTTCCTACTTGCTCTTTTTATAACCAAACACCATTGCCTGCAGGGACTAATCCAAAGGGTATTAGAAGGAATTAAATTTGGCAGATGGATGTGTTTCACTTTCCAGAATTTGGCAAATTAAAATATGTACATCACACCATTGACACGTACTCGGGTTTCCAATGGGCAACTGCTTTAAGCTCAGAAAAAGCTGATTCATTAATCACTCATTTATTAGAAGTTATGGCCATCATGGGTATATCTACACAGATAAATATGGATATTGGTCCAGCTCATGTTTCTAGGAAAATGATACGATTTTTTGCTTGTTATAATATTAAGCATGTTACAGGTATACCATACAATCCTACAGGTCAAGCAGTTATAGATAGATCAAATCGAACTATAAAAGATATGTTGAACAAACAGAAAGGGGTGGAAAATACCCCCAGGAATAGGTTACATAATGCTTTATTAACCTTGAATTTTCTCAGTGCTAATAAGAAGGGGACAACGGCTGCAGAAAGACATTGGATATTGGAAAAATCTGCTAAATTAAATCAACCAATTTATTTCAAGGATGTGCTGACCTCACAATGGAAGCCAGGAGGTGTGCTGTGTTGGGGAAGGGGTTTTGCTCTTGTTTCCACAGGAGAAGAAAAATTGTGGATACCATCAAAATTAATAAAGGTTATATCTGAAGAGAAGAAACCTCTTGGAAAGGAGAAATGACAACATCTACAATGATGATGACCATACAGGTGGTAAGAAAAACATAAAATGGGGGCAGGGTTCTGTTCTTGTCTCTACAGGAAAATACTCATCTTTGAAAAATTCAAAGGACCCTGGATGTTTGAATACTGACAGATGGAAAAATAACTACACAATATGTATTATCAAGAAAACTGGATAGGTTCTGTGAGTATGAAGCTCTGGAATATACTAAATCATATTTCTGAATTAGAGCTGGTTTTGGAGTTGGACTCTTGGCTCAGTCCCTCTCTAATTCCAAGCCTGTTGTTAAGAGAAAAAACCCAGAGTTTTTGGAGTTTCTGTCTTATGTCAAGAGCCATGATATGAGACAGAAAAAAATATGAGTTTAGAAAACATCTTTGCTTTTCTTCATATCTATCATACTTTTCATTGAATATGTCTATCATACCTTTCATTAAATATATGTTTGTATATGTCTATATAATTAACGTTTAAGTTTTCCACAATGAACAATGAGTATTTCGTGCACTGACATTTGAAGTTTCCAGGAAGAAGATGGGACCTCCATAACAACAACTCCACTTTTTTGATATGACGTCATGACTGATAGTACTACTACAAGTCTTGTTCCAGGTATCAGCTGCACAGATGATTCCAACTTGGTTAGCTGAAATGGTGCACATCTTGAACAACATTCTGGCCAGACCTCCACAAAATACTCAGAGACTGTTTGCAATTTTAAAAGACATTGATCTTGAAATTTAACCATCATTTTACTTTCACAGGATCCTCCAGAAAGAACCTCACCCCCATGACAGCTGGAAGTAATTCTAGAGGACGATGTCCCCTCTCTCAGCAAAGTTTGTCCTCAGGTTTAGGAACAATATTTAGGAATTGATTATAATTAGTATATGGTTGAGAGTTGGGAAAGGAATTTTATAAGCTCTGGGATCTTTTGGGAAAAAAAGAAGGAAAATTGGATAGATAATAATGGTATTTGTGAGTTATTGTTTATAGATAATTACATCAGCATATATTGAATATTGTATGTATGCATGCTTCTACCTCTTTAAAAACATTTTTTATGTATTGATATATATTGTATTGATATATGTATATGATACTGCAGTGTACATTTCTACCTCTGATTAAGATACTCATATATTGTTTATGTATTGATATTTATTGTTTACATTTGGAGGTCATTTTCCTCATTTATTGCACAGTTGTTTATTCTCTTAGTCTTTAAGTTAGATACATGTTAAGAATTGTAGATCAATAGTCATCTATGTCTGTCATATTTATGGTTAGACTAATCAGGTTCTTTAGATACATAGAGATTATATATAAATAGTCTTCAACCTCTTCGAAGAGCTGTAGAAAATGGCATTTAATTTAATTTTAGAGTTCTGTGTAGTGAGACAAAATCACTTCTGGCAACACCGACCTATTCCCGAGAGATTGTTGAACACCAAAGACACTCCACTTGGAGCTTGTCTTCTTGACAAAACTGGCCTCTGGGTAAGGAACTGCCCATACCTCAACTACTGACAAATACACGGTATCCAGAAATGGATAAACAAAACTGTCAAATCTTGTCAAGACAGGGTAAGATGGTTTTGAAAAATCTCTTGCCTGTTAAAATCCGGAAATGGATAAAATCCGAAAATGAATAAACAGAACTGTTAAATCTTGCCAAGACAGGGTAACATGATTTTGAAAAATTTCTTGCCTGTTAAAAATAATCTGTCAGTTATTCTAGGCCTCAGTCAAAGTTGGTTGCTTCAACACTACAAACAGGTCTTTGGTGATTGCCCAGGTAGCCAGTTGTCTCTGTGATTTGTTGCATGTTTTGGAAGTTCTTTGATTGTACTTCCTAATTACTCAGGCAACATTATTTCCTTTCTCGGATCTTCTATGGGGCTGAAGACTAGATAAATGTAGCTACTTTCCTCTCATGACTTGGCCAAGTTATTTATTATACAAGACTTTATTTAGTTAGAATAGGATATTTGTACTTATTGTATATAATTGTGGAGGTTTGTACTTACTGTATATAACTTTGTAGTAGGCTTAGAACTCTCTTACTTAAACAAAAGGTGGAGGTGCTGCGGGAGTACCTTCCGCTGCTTCAGCCAATAGTCACTGAAGCATGAGCCCACGGAGCTACAGGAGTGCCTTCCACTCCGTCAGCCAATAGCCACTGAAATACCAGGCTACTGGGGTGTGGTATATTTCTCTTTTAAAAAGAGCTGCAGGTCTCGGCTCGGGCCTCTTGGGTTCTGGCGCTTGGTTCCGGCTCCTGCTCCCGGCTCCTGCTCCAGCGACTAGGCTCCCTTCCTGACGGTTTATGGTGTATGTAAGTTTTACCCCCCAAAATAAATATGCCATTAAAGCATAATCTGTGTGGGATTGATTCGCCAATAGTTGGGAATGCATGTGCTCAACCTCTATCTACAACTATACTCCAGTATTACCAACCAAGGGAATGATGCCACATACAGTGGATGAGGTATTTCTGTATCAATGAAAATAACTAAAATAACCCTTCTCAGACATTCTAGGAGATTCTTCTCTCTGATAATTCTACATTTCTATCGATTTAAAAATTAAAATTAACCATAGCATTTAGGAAACATGTTATAAACAACATACATCCATTTACATAGAACTTAAATGTAAGAATTGAAACATTATGCATCATTAATATATACAGGTATGAAATGATTTAAAATAAGTGGATAAAATTGATATATTCATAAGTCTGACAACTTGAGTTCAATTCCAGGAGCCCATATAAAAAAGTCAGGTGATGTGGTGAATGTTTGTAATCCTGTAATCTGAGCAATCCTACAATAATTAACTAGATACAAGAAAAGAAATTAGGCAGATCCTTCCCCCAACAAAATAGACAATGGAAACCAACTCCCCAAACTTATCCTCTGACACCTAACACAGTGTCACAACACACTTGTCCCTGCATGCCTGCACACACATGTGCACACACACACACTACTAAAAATAAACACATACATATAAGTTATGAAGAAATAAAAAGCATGATTAACATGATTATCAGAATTATTTTTAATTATTAGTGTATTATAGCAGGCAAAACTCTTTAGTAGTTACAAAGAGATAGCAACCCAATTTATATTTAAACTGTGAATGTGCTGAAAAATAAATTCTTTTGTAGATATGCCATAGTCTACTGTGTATTTTTAATGATTTTAATATTAACTAAGTTATGTTAGATAAAAAAATAGGCCAATTGTGGTAGTACAGACTTTTAATCCCAACACTCACAACGCAGAAGCAGGAGGAGTTTAACTCCAATCTGGTCTACATAGAATTATAGGCCAAAGCGTATTATAAAGCAAGACCATGTCTCAATAAATAAAGTAAACTAGTTAAAATATTAAAGCTGATATTCACTGGTAATATAACACTGGCCCCAGATATTTAGGTGAAAGCCTTATAAGACAGTGCAGAACAGGTAAATTATTGTTTATTAATGGAGGAGGTACTGGTCTACTTCTATATAAAAAATTAATGATGTAGACTACTATCTCAGGAAGCAAAGCAGATCTAACACATTTCAGAGTTAATCAATATTTTAATTTTATGAACATCACTGTTGAGAAAGAAGCTCCACAAAAATATGTAATACATTAATGCAAGTATTTTTAGGGCCCTTTCATAATATTTTTTGGAAATTTTCTTTAATAATTACCAAAATTCATTTAATGATTTTTTTGTACAGCTTTAGTCACAATTGAGACAGAAAATTTTAAAGTGGAATACTACAACATAATATAGTTCAAGTGATACAATCTAATTTGATTAGATGCTTATATGCTGGAAATAATGTTAAGAAAATATTGGGGAAATATTTATATAATAAAACAATTACATTTCTATAAGAGCAGAAAGCTGTATGTGGAAATAAAGGTTTAAGGATTTATAACATATGATCGTTCATAATCTGGGCTGGGGATTCCAGGCAATCTTTGATTACCTTGTATGAAGTGAAGGTATACAACCGAAAGTTTATATGCTGTGTGTTTAGAACCAAGGCTTTAGTGAAGTCTCCCGAAGCAACACAAATCACCACTTTCATAAACACCATGGCTTCACTATGCATTTAAATGTGTCCAGAAACTTTTTACTGTTCTTAAAACTTTTGTAATTCCCACAACCTACATTCATTTATGTGGTTTTAATGTGGGTTCATGACACATATAAGAAGCCTTACTTAACATAATATTCTGAGACCAACAAAGAATATGAAAGAATCAGTAAATCTGAGAAACACTTTACCTCACTGAAGAAAATACAAATTAGCCTTCCAGTCAGCAGAATTGGTGTTTAGTTTAGTACATGTTAAATCAACAACAGTCTTTCCTTTCAAAGAGAACTGGGGCTGTATAAAATTTACAGTTAGTTAATGGCTTAGTTGTTACATGTCCAAGTATGAGGAGTATTAAGTCAATTCATCTGGATGGATTAAGTCAATCAATAATGGGGACCAGTCTCAACCCCACTGTTTCTTTTTGGGTTGGCTAGGTCCTGTACTCAAAATAACACCTCACTAAGCCTACTGCTCACTCAATCAACAGAACTGTGGACCTTGGAAATATCCAACATACAACCCCTTCCTGATTTACACATCAAAAAACAAAATAAAGTTGACTCCATAGGAAACTGACCTATGGGATTTTTTTAGGCCTCAACAATTATATTAATATGATGTCCTGACATAAACATCCAAAAGAGAATTTGAAGAACCAAAAGGGACTAGAAAAGGTGTTGCAAGGAGGTCAGTAGTTAGTTCCTGGCAACATAGCCCCAAAATAATCACACAGAGACTGTATTAATTAAACCATTGCTTGTCCAATTAGTTCTAGCTTCTTATTGGCTAACTCTCACATATTAATTTAACCCATTTCTAGTAATCTGCATATGGTCACATGGCTATGGCTTGCTGGCTAAAGTTCCGATATCTGTCTCTGGTGGGGTTACATGGCTTCTCTCTAACTCCTCCTTCTTTTTCCCAACATTCAATTTAATTTTCCCTGACTACCTCTATTCTCTGCACAGTTCCAATGGTATTCACAGCATACAGAGGGGATTCCCACATCAGAAAGAAGATTTAACTCTTCAGCAATGTTTCTCAATATTTCTAATGCCATGATTCTTTAATGCAGTTATTAATGTTGTGGATCCCCCGAACAAAAATTATTTTAATTATTTTAATTGCTATTTCATAACTGTAATCTTGTTACTTTTATGAATTGTAATGTAAAACTGTTTGGATATAGATTCTGGAGGGGCTCCCAGTAAAAATTAAATAAAAATAAATAAATAAATAAATTAAAAAAAAATAAAAAAAAGAAAAGAAAAGAAAACTCTTTACTGAGTCAGGTAAGCAAGACCCAAAAAAGAGGAATATGGTATGTATTCACTCATAAGTGGATGCTAGCCATAATTAAAGGTCTTTGAGCCTATTATTCATGATCCTAGAGAAGCTGGATAGGAGGGTGAACCTGAAGAAAATTCAGGTAGTTTTCCTCCCGGAGACTGGAAATAGACAAGAGTCCCAGGTAACCTCGGGTGCTTGGGGGGGGGGGTGGGAGGGTTGCTGGAAGGGGAGAGGGTTAGAGAGAAAGGAGCAGGGGAGGAATGGGGAATGCTCGGGGGACTGGGAGTGGGGGAGGGAGGAAGGATAGATATGGGATCAGGGAAGAATATATCTCAACTAAGGAAGTCAGTTTAGGGTTTTCTAGAGACTTGATTATAAATGGGATCCCAGGCCCAAGGAGAGATCCTCAGATTGTTCTCTGGACAGAGGAGAGGGTGCCTGAACTGGCCTTGGCCCATAACCATACTGATGAATATTTTGCTTATCACCATAGATCCTTCATCTGGCGATGGATGGAGATGGAGACGGAGACCCACATTGGAACACTGGACTTAACTCCCTAGGTCCAAACGAGAAGCAGAAGGAAAGAGAACATGAGCAAGGAAGGCAAGATCAGAGGTAACCTTCATCCGACGAGGGATGGCGATACAGATGGAGACCCACATTGGAGCACTGGACTGAGTCCCCGAAGGTCCAAACGAGGAGTAGAAGGAGGAAGATCATGAAAAAGGAAATCAGGACCACGAGGGGTGCGATCACCCACTGATACAAGGGGACAGATCTAATGAGAGTTCACCAAGGCCAATTGTCTGGGACTGAGCGAGCACGTAATTCAGCCAGATTCTCTGAATGAGGCCGGATTCTCTGAATGTGACTGACCCGGAGTCTTTCTGAAAAGCCATTGACAATGACACTGGGACTTGTTTCCTCTGCATATACTGGATTTTTGGGATCCAGTCTGTTTGGATGCTCACCTTCCTGGACCTGGAGGGAGGGGGGAGGAGCTTGAACTACCCACAGGGCTGGAGACCCTGACTGCTATTGGGGATGGAGAGGGAGGAGGGGAGAGAGTGGGGGGGTGGGAGGGTATTGGGAGGAGGGGCAGAAATGGAGACTTTTGTATCTTAATAAACTTTGAGAAATAAAAAAGTAAAAAAAAAAGTAAAAAAGAAAAAAAAAAGAAATCAGACATAATTGCAAAAGAACAAGCATACTCATTGTTGGCATCTCTTTTACCCTAACCTTTAAAAAGTCACCCTCCTAGATAAAGGGAAAAAACGTATTCCTTGCATAAATGCTCAAGTTATTTCTTGTATTTATTTGATGAGTTTTGATATAGTAATTCCTTAGTAATACAGGCCAGGAGCATTTACTGTGGTTTCAGTTGACTTGGTATGGTTGGGAATTCTACATTATTATATTTTTAGAAAGAAGTACTTTTATTTTATTCTTTGAAACTTTCATAGATGTGTACAGTATATTATAATTACATCTTCCAGTCAAAACCACTGCCTACTTCCTCCGGTCCTTCTCCTTAACATAGTCCCCTTTCTATTTCAACGTCCCTATAGTTCACTGAATCCAATGAGTGCTGCCCACATGTCAATAGCTGTGATGTATATGAAATTTCTGCCAGTGGTCACCCTCTGAGAGAAGCGACTCTCCATTTTGTAACATTCGTCAACCGACAGCAGCTCATCAGGTAAGGTGGGGTCCCCAAATGTACCTTCCTCTGCCATGTTTGGGTTTTTAATTGGCTTAGCTTTGTGCAGGTCTTGTGAAGATACCATCGTTTCTGAGTTGATGTGTACAACAGTCATGTGACATATGTCAAAAAAACAGCATTTCCAAGCATCCCTCCCCATCTTCCTGCTCTTGCGTTCTTTCCAGACCCTTTTGAGTGATGTTTCCTGAGCCTTGGTGGGAGGGACAAAACAAAGTCCCATCTGTGTCTAAGAATGCGCAGTCTCTTACTCTCAGCATGCTGAACAGTTATGATCTCTGCAAACTCGCTCTTTCAGTAAGAAGCTTGCTGCCTAAGATTGAGAACAACAAAACGTTGTGGATAAAAGCATAGATATAGATATTTAGAAGGTAGTTTGACAACATGATCATTTAGCAAAGATTTCCCTACTTGGGGCTATGACTTCTCTTTTCGTGAGGTTTGGCTACATTGGCAGAACTAGGAATGAATACCTTTTGGGGGGCACAGCCCTCAAATACAATAAGAGAGCTGTTGTTAACCCCATAAACAGTCTTTTCACTATTGCACCAATGTACGTAATTTTTATTAAACAAGGCCAGTAGTAGAACAGTTTTATTTTTAGTTTTTTGATGAAAACTTCTGTTTTCTGAAGATACTTCACTAGTTTATACTCCTACCAATAGCTAATAAGGGTTCCCCTTTCCTCACATCACTCCAGAATTTGCTGTCATTTGTTTTCTTGATGGTTTTCTTAGAAAATGCATGACTCTTGGAAGAAGCGTTATCATCTCCTGTGAATTAAAATTGTATATTTTCTGTGCGTGTGTTATCTAACTTCTTCGAACATCTGATTTCTCAGTAGAATGGGAATAATAGACATGACTCACATAATTTTTTGACTTTTTATTTTGACACATGTAAAGCACTTGTCATAATAATTTGCACAATAGAGTTTTGTGAGTAGCAGTTACCATGTCGGTGGAGGTTTGAAAAAGAATCATGACCTACAGTTTGAGAACCACTGCTCTATCATCTTTGAGGAAGATGTCGCAGATTTCATAGAGTCGCAGATTTTCTAGATGTTTTCTGTTAGGAGATTTTTAGATTTTATATTCTCTTGGACCGAGGTATCCATTTCTTTTATTTTGTTTTCAGTACCTGGATTTCTCTATTCCATCTCTTATACCTTATTAGTAAGAATTGCCTCCTAGGTTCCTGTTTGAATCATTAAACTTCTCATTTCCATATTTCTCCGCTTTTCCCATATTTCCCTCAGTATGGGTTATCTTTGCTGATTCTATTTCTATTTTCAGCTGTTGAGCTATTTTATCTAATTCTGCCCATTGTTTGTTCATATTTTCATAGATCCTGTTAAGGGATTTACTCATTTCCTCCTAAACGACCTCTATCTATCATATCCATAAAGTTGCTTTAAGATTTTTGTCTTGTGCTTCAGCTATGTTGAAAGTCGTGGGACTTATTGTGGTAGGGTTGCTGGGCTCTTCCAGAGCCATATTGTCCTTACTGTTATTGTATCTACATATTTGATATTGGAAAGACTGTAATTCTAAGTGCTGATATCTGAAATAGTTTTTGGTGATAGGGTGTTTTAATCCTTAGTATCTTTTGTCCTCTCTGGTTCTTTGAATGAGATGGTAGCTGTGTGTTACCTGTTAGGGAATTCTTCTGGGATTCTTCTATGTTAAGCCATTAGGGTTTTCAGGTAAAATGTTTCTACATATTAGAATCTGATACTAGAAAATGGGGAAGGTTGTGATGGGTATTATTGTTAGAAGATGATGAGTTTACGATCAAGTTTACAATCTTTCCTGTGAATCTATACAGATATATGCTATCAAATACAGACTTCAGTGCACACAACCTGCATCTATTCATCAATTTCCAATTAACTTTTGAATTTCATACCCCTCAGAACCCCTACTTGAGATTTTAAAATAAATATTAGGATTTTCCATCTGAAATATAATTTGCATAACTTCCATTATTTAAAGAAAAAATCCCATTTAGAAGAGTTTTAAAGTAATTATGAATTTAGGATTGAGGTTAAATGATGTCTATTCATTCCTTTAAAACTAGCTCTCCAATTATGAAACCTCATTGATGGGATTTATATATCTTTATAAAATAGCACGGACTATTCTCTAGATCCATTGAGTAAATACAAAGATGAACTAAATTCTCCATAAAGAGAAATATCCTGTTTCTAAGTGAATTGATTGATTCTGGTAAGATTTCTATTAACTACACTAAGAAAAAGAGTATTAAACTCTCTGCAACATGAAAATTCTAAGAGTCAATTTCTCTTCTTTCTTATGTCCTCTTATATTTTCCCATAGATATACCATGTCCTTTCAAGACAGTTGGATAAATATTTTTAATATTATTGGGAAGGTGATATTTCATGTTGAGACCCTGTTCTCTACCATTACAACCTGCAACAGACACAGCAAACATCATGAGGACAAAGAAAAGATACAATTTTGATGCTTGTTAGACACTAGCACTTAGTTTTGTTTTTAGTAATATTTAGATTAAAAGATGGTACAAGCAAATATGCCAAAGTGGATGAAGAAAATCCAGTGTGGCCTCAACCATACACAATTCCAGACAACCCCAGGAAAACTGGTAGGAGTAGAAATGGTGGTCTTTCCCAAAAAATGGTACAGTAATTTGTTGCTCAGTGTCAATTTACCAGTCCTGAAAATACACATACAAGTAACATTAAGTAAACTAAAAAAGTCATATTTAGCTTATATATGTATATACATATATGCATGAACAACAATTTGTGGTAAAAGAGACCGTGAATTTGAAGGAGTATGGGGATGTGGGTTAATATGGGAAGGCTTGGAAGAAGGATATGGAATGAAGCAAATTATAATTATATTATCAAAAATAATATAAAATAAATACTTAGGTGAATGAGACACCTGAGAGAAAAAAAGACCCACCAAGCACTTATTTGTGGAGAGTAAGTAGGAGTAAGAACTAAAATGTTTCCACAAGAAATGTATGAATGGTACACTTTACAGGTAAATAAAGCTGCCTAGTGCTATACAAAAACTATGAGGTGGAAGATGGCTATAGGCAAGAAACAATGACTGAATTGTGATTCCAGGACTTTAGAATACTTCCGTCTCTTCTCCATGTCTAACTTGCCAAGCATCTACATTAAACCATGCACTGCATCATCAATATATAAAAAATGTATAATTCAGATCCTGCTGCAACAAGAACATGATGAGTTTTCTAAACATTTCTTCAGACTGTATATGCTTTATGAATGATATTTACTATAAACTAACTTTGTTAATAGCATATAATTTATTTAGCTACCTCATGAATTGATCAGTTGAAATATTTTCCACTACCATGTAGAAAAATAAAACTTAAGCATCCTTTAATACTAGTTGAATAAAATCACAAAATAATGCATGCATGAGCATTTGTTGTGTAAACTCTTTCCAAATCATAATTTTGTTTCCAAACATTAACTGTTTATGCATCTGAAAATAATCAAGCAAAAGATAATGGTATCATTGATTTCTATTCTTGCTTCCATAACATAATAAATTAACTCTTTTTTGGAGCTTCTGCATCATCTAGCCTTTAACATTATGTTTTAGTCTCTTTCTCACACTTTTTACATGAATAAAAGCATCATTCATTAAGAATGCCACCAAAACACCATACTTATTTTTCTCTGTCACTATTTTAGGGTGACTTTTTAGGGTGACCTAACATTTTCTGTCTGCAAAAGTCTCAAATACATTCCTAACAAATAATCAATTTTATACAAGACTTATCTGTTATTTTTGATGTTCAATGTGTTCTTTTAAAACAGCTAAGCTTCCTGTGTGGTGGGTGGTTCCTGTTTCCTGAAAAGCTTAAGTAGGGTCATGTTATGTGACTAGATTATAAATTTTAAGCTGTAATAACACTACTTATCCTTTTGGTACAACAGTATTTCAGAAACTCAGTTGGTCTTGGAGAGGGGAAGCAGATTTGCCAGGTGTTGGGGTAGCTGATTGAAACAACAAACTAATAATGAGGATCCTAAGAGAAACATACATAGATCTAATCTACATGGGAAGTAGAAAAAGACAAGATCTCCTGAGTAAATTGGGAGCATGGGGACCTTGGGAGAGGGTTGAAGGAAGGGGAGAGTAAGAGGGGGAGCAGGGAAAATGTAGAGCTCAATTAAAACAAAAAACATATTTAAAAAAGCCAAATTTCAAAAATCATTGTTATGGTAAAAGCAAGCATAAGATCAACAGAAAGTGACAACTCCTCTTCTTACATCCTTGATTTTAAAGACTTGGGTTGATCAGTGGAGAATAAGTGCTAAGTTTTCTGAACAAAAGTATTCACAGAATTGAATGGACAAGAAAATATGGAAAGCACATAGCGCCTAAGGCAATCAGAGATGTCATTAATGTTTCTTGTCTTCCAGTTAGACACACAATTCCATCCATAGTCAGGCACCTATAAACAATTAGTAAGGAGAGGGAACAACAATTTCTCTGAGTTTAGCCAGTGGTAAGTCAACCATTTTCAGGTGGAAGACCACAAAATAGGAATATTTGAACAGCAAAAACTAGTCTTAAAAGATTTTTTTAAAAAGAAGAAAATAGGAAACAAAGTTGTAAAGGAAGGGAATTGGTTGGTGTGGGCAAATTTACTGGAGGGAGGTGAATATGTTGTAAAGGAATTTTACGGTGTAAACGAATGATCTGGTATAACTCACAAGGTCGTGTTTGTAGATGAATCTCAAAGGGAATGTTTATCAAAGGGGTAAAACATACAAAGCATTTTACATATTTCCATGTGTAAAAAGATTTTAAAAGCAAAATGCTTTGATGACAGAAGTTTCACATTGGAAAGAGGATGAAAAGTGGATGAAAGCCTGAGAGTCTTTCTGGTACATTTATGAATGACACAGACGTGTTAACTCTGCAGTATCAAATGAAGTGTATTTGTATTTTGTGCACCTTGTCTTTTTTGGCTTAGATATTAGACAAAAACATTCAAGCGTTCTGTTCAACAAGTTAGATTGTAATTGTTTATCATTGAAACTATTACTGGGAGTCATTGGATAAGCAATCTGAGAAAGAAATATAAAAAAGACAAGTATTTAAGCAATAAGATTAAACAGGTGAGGATAAAGTAAGAAAAAGCATTACAAGCGATACTCAATAAAGAATGTAGCCATAAAAAAGGAAAATAGAAGATCAGACATAGTTATCAGAGATAACAGTAATAACTTCTAGATTAAAATATAATTGGGAATATATTTTATATACAATATCTTTGCTGATTGTATTTATATAATCATTCTATTTTAAATGTATATTTCTGAAATTTTTTGAAGATAGAATCAAGTATCACAATAAATCCAACATTTTAAATTCTAGTTACTTATTGAAATAAACACAGGATTTGCATGATATGTATCAAAAGTTTTATATATATAACTTTTGGTCTAAGATGAATGAAAAAGAACCGCTGAAGATTTGCTGACAGTGTGTAAAATGGAAGACATAGTTATTGCTAGTATATGTATACTGATATATCACATTTTGCAATAGTAAGGCAATGATAGTAATGATCTTCATTTCTCTGCTTGGGATCATGCCAAAAGAGGTAACAATATGGAAATGAGATGTCTGAAAATGAGTATTTACTTATTTCTTGATATGTTTTCTTATAGATGCTTCTCACGATTGGCAGCAGCTAAAATAATTTTCATTGAGAAAAATAAAAGTATGCTCCACCTTTTTCTACATATCTGAAGTGGTCGTCAAGTAGAGATAGCAGGGGGAAATGTTTGTTTGGTCTAGGAGTAAATTAAATAGAGGATCCAAGGTGAGTAAAGGCTGTGAGAAGAGGTATACATAGAATCAAGTACCTCACCTGTCACTGCAAGAGCATAAACAATAATCTCTTGAAAGAGAACTACGTATGTCAACAGAGTAGTAACCACACACATTTCCCCAGCAAGTGTCCATCAATTATAATGATAGATAAGGATCAAAATCCTGTAGTTATTTTTTAAAATATCTCATCCTGGACCTCTCATTAACAATAACTTTGGAAAAGAAAGAGCATGAAATAGTACATTCTGGGTCTTTATTTCCAAGGATAAATTCATAGAAATCTGTCCAAAGTTTTATATTGATAATGGATGGTGGAAGAGGTGTGGGAATAGTTATCTGTCACACATTTTTCATGGAAGCTTTATTCCTTTAAGAAGAATTTAGATTATAATTGTACCAGCATTCAACAGAATCTAGCAAATTTTGCTGTCCTGAAAAAGCCATCACTTCTGAAGTGATCTTAAGTCCTTGATCACTATGGGCACTTAACAATTAGGCAGTTAAAAGGGCACTAAATAGAATCATAGTATTTTTCAGAACAAATAAAGAAAAACCCTTGGGAAAAAGCAAACAACTACAAATAACGACTTTCACTTAAAAAGTTATTTCTGACAACTTGTAGGCCTTTATTTTGCAGAAAAAAATTATACAAAGAAGAATGTCAAAAAAACAGTAAGAAATATTTTGAATTTTGAAATGTGTGGTATTTTATTATTAATATTGAAACTTTGAAAATTTATATTTCATCCAAAATTTTAAATTCAAATTAATATTTCTCATTTGTTTTGCTTGAGACCATAATAGCATACCTTAACTTCACTTACATAGTCTTTAAACTTTCAATACATATTTACCATTTTATAAATGTGAAAGTATGACTCACTATGGTGATTTCAATAAGAATGGTTTCCATAGATTCATTTAGCTGAGTCCTTCATCATCAGAGAGTGGAAGGACTTGAGGAGGATAAGGAATTGTTTTTTGTTGGAGTAAGTATGGCTTTATGGAGAAATTGTGTCGCTGTGGGTGGGCTTAGTTTCTAAAGCCCTAGTCAGGCCACTAGACTCTCTCTTCTTGCTTCCTATGGATCAGGATGTAGAACTGTCAAGTATCTCCTTAATACAGTATCTGCCTGTGTACCAACATGCTCTCAGTCACAATAAGAATGGGCTAAATCTCCAAAACTATAAGCCATCTCCAGTTAAATATTATCTTATAAGTATTGCTGTGGCCATGGTGTGTCTTCATAGCAATAGAACACTGACTAAGATACTCAGGATATTTAATTCCATATTATGTGAGTCTTAATATATTAAGCTTTTCTTTATGAAACTTCCATGTTCATACCATAATTTTACGTGTGTGTGTGTGTGTGTGTACATGTATAATAGCAATCATATTTTTTTTTAAAAAAAATGAGTAGAATGGAGACATAAAAGTTAATGTTTACAATCCCAGTACTCAGAGTCAGGAAGAGACAGGAGGATCCCTGAAATTTCAAATCTGTCTGATCTACACAGTGAGCTCCATATTAGCCAGGGCTACACAGCAAGTTCCAGGTCAGAAAGGACTACATATTGATGTCTTCTTTCCAAAGAGAAATAAAAGGAGCAAAAGATCTGGCTAGGCATTAATCCAAAAGAGGCATAAAATAATGTGTAGTAAATATGTGAAAACATGTTTCACCTCATTAGCCACCAAGGAAATGCAAATAAAAATGCAATGGATTTTAAGTTTGCAGGTCCATTAAAAGAGCTACTAACAAAAACACCAATAAATACAATTGACTGAGAGCTGCACAAATTAGAAATTATGCACATTTTAGGAGCACTGTAAATTAGTACAAGGTCATAGAAGTAATTAAATCTTTACAGAGAACTGGCAGGTAATCTGGTGAGTACTTTGTGAATGACAAAAAAATGGATTTTGAGAGTTTTAGCATGGCTCAGCACATAAGAGAATTTTTACTTTTACAGAGGATGCTGATTTTGATTGCATCACCCATGTGGCGTCTCACACTATCTATGCCAGGGGCATCTGACATGGTCTGTTGATGACCAGGAACACCAGACATGCATGTGGTGAAGAAACACAGATGCAGGCAAAACACCATCCACATGAAAATGAATCATCTTAAACAAATTTGTCAAGATGCAATGAAGTATGAGCAGAATCATGTTGGTAATAATAGTATCACAGTCATATATGGAAATAATTCAAATTGTATAACCTGATGTAGTTCCTAAAAAATAGAGGAACATTGATGCCATAAAATAATCCCACACCAGTTCAGAATTATTGATTATAAAAAAAGTTATTTGTTTAAAGGGAAAACTTACAGATCACCATCCTAAACAATAGTCCTCTGAGCACAAACAAGAAATAGTGTCTAGCAGCTACAATGGGAGCCCGGAAGCAAGAGAGCAGGCACACGGTTCTTACTGTTTTTTAAACTATAAGAGACCATGCCCAAGTGGGCTGGTATCTTAAAGGATATTGGCTGAAGGAGCAGTATGTGCTCCCACAGCAGAACATGAAATATCTACATATTCCAATATTTTAAAAGCATAATGAAAAACACTAAAAATTGATTACCTTGTGAGACTGAACTCTAAACTTGTTTGTACTACATAGGTGCAAGTTTGTGCCTTTGATTTTTGCCTCCACCTTCATTCTCATCATTTCCACAGTCTTTCTCCCAATATCCATTGTTTTAAGCACATGTTTAAAGTTTTGGATTATTTTTAACTACTACATATAAAAGAAGGATGTCACAGAATATTTGTCATTCAGTTTTTGGCATTTTCTTTTAGAATAGAATGTCCTCCAACATTCATATTCTTTCACATGGCAAGATTTTTAAAGGGAATAGTATTCTATTCTATTGCATCTATTGTATTACAGTTTCTTTACGCATTCACCTGTCAAGACACACTTTAGCAGTTTTGTGACCTGGTTATTATAAATAATTGTGATTTAAATGTGAAAGTAAAATAACCTATTCATGTATGGAGTGAATTTTTCATTACTACACAGACACAAGAAGGATGGTTCCACCATTCCATTGTCAAGGTTGCATTTTTAGTGGGTTATTTCCATTTCTGTCCATAGTGATGCTAGTAGGTCCCATTACCAACAAAATAACAGGTCTTATCTTTTGTCCCTAGCACAATCTCAAAAGTTCACTATCTCTTGTATTTTTGATAATGAAGAGTCTAAAATATGTGAGGTAATATTCTGTAATTTAGAGTTATAGTTCTCTAATGATTAGCTGTATAGACCACATATACAAACTCTCTCAGCTGTTTGTCTTCTTATAGTCTTTAATTGTTTTTAAGTTGGGCTGTTTGTAGGGCATTTTCCTTTTAGATACTGATTGGAATAAGTTTCTATCATACCTTATATATGCACCAAATATATAATGATATTGTAGGACATAAAATAAAAAAAATAGTTTTTAAAATAAAAAGCTTAAAAATAAAATAGTTTTAAAAATAATATATATATATATATATATATGCATGTGTGTGTGTTTGTGTGTGGTGTGTGTACACATAAATATAATACAAACCTTCAAAAATAAAAGATGAGCAGTCATAATCCATGAGCACTGAATGTAGAAAAGGAAATTCCTGTAGTTCTCTGTCCACATATTTGCTAACAGATTATAGAGTCAAAATTTTAAAAAATCAAATACAGAAAATTGATTATTCATTATAGACTTTCTATTAAATAATTTGATTTAATAGGCTTATATGTATATGCATGTATGTATCTATATTTGTCTTCTATGATTTAGATGCAGTGTCAGTATGTGCCTTCTATGAAATTCATGTATTAAAAATGTGGTACCCATGATAATGTAATCTATTGGAGGAGAGAGGGAAACATGTCAGTATGTAGCTGAGTCTGTGCTTGATTCATTATGTAGTTGCTGCTCACCTCAACCTCACAATTCTCCTTGCTTAATGTCCCAAACTCCGGGGTTACAAATGTAGGTTATAGCATCCAGGTTCAAGCTAAGATCTTCAAAATGTAACAGGCTATGTATTTAGTATATCTCTTGGAATATAATAATGTAGTCCTTTGAGAATTCCAGTTAGAATCTTTAATTGCCTTCTTTTATTGGGTCCCTGCCATTGGTCAGGCAGATTTAGCTGACAAACTTTGGACTTTCTGTCACCACACAGCAAATTCCATGAACCTCATTTCATTACAGAGAGTCTGGCTTTGGGTCATAACAATGGAAAATATATTAATATAAGGCCCATATAGTGTCACTAGTGAACTCTACTTAACATTTACTGAATATATTGTATTATTGAATATTTATATCCCTAAAATAACAAACACAGAAATAGTCCTAGTTATATATTATGAGAATAGCATATTCCTTATAATGAGAGTCAATAATGACTTACAAAAATAAATCTATAAACCATTATCTTCATGAAACCACAATGTACAATGTATTTTGCAATCAAATCCACCAAAGTACAAAATAGATGTATTGCATAAAATTCTCTTATAAATTTATTCAGTGTTGGTTCAGTTATTATTTGAGTGCTTTTGAAGTGTATGTTTTAATGTTTTCTAACTCTGGTGTTCTAGATACCTTTGAAAAAATCTAGAAATGATCTGGTTTATTATTTTTTCTTTTTTCTGTAACTTGAAGAATTTTATCATTTCCTAAATAAACAGGTACCTGGAATTTGTGATGAGAATCCTTTTTGCTGTTATTATCATTAAAAAAATAAAAGCACATGTTTTGTGGAAGAGAAATTTCTTCATTTGGTATTTAGCAATTAGAAATTATTTATTACCAAAATTCAAGGTCTATAATGCAATCAATTACATAATTCAAATTGTGAATGTTTATCTTCTCTTTTTAGAAAACTGGTGCTAATTTTATTTGAAGTCATTATGATATTATTTAGGGATAAAATCAAGTAATTTAATGCCAGGAGTTAAATGTAAGTAAGGGGCATCAGCCAGATATGATTGAAGGTCTATGACAAAAAGGTCAGAGGTTCACTTTTCTGGTTATCAGAAAATGTCTCTGTGACCTTGGGCATGTTGATCATCAAGGGAATAAATGTTCAATTATATTTTTACTAAAGGTTAAGAAATATGCGTTTCTCCTTCTACAAAACCAGTTAAAATTCCCTCTTAGTTTAATTTAAGAGTATTAATGTGGATACGATTGTTGTTATTATTTGTAGTCAGGTAGGAAATACAAAAAAATGAGGGGACTGGCGAGATGACTCTGAGGCTGCTGGCTGCTCTTTCAAAAGTCCTGAGTTCAACTCCCAGCAACCAAGCGGTGGCTCACAAACATCTATAAAGAGATCTGGTGCCCTCTTCTGGTAAGTAGACATACAGTGCGACAAAACGCTGTATACGTGATAAATAAATAAAGCTTAAAAAGAAAAAAAGAAAAAGGAAAACAAAGCCTGGCAGTCCTAGCGCATGACTTTAATTCCAACATTCAGAAGGCAGAGTCAGGCGGATCTTTGTGAATCTTTGGTCAGTCTGGTTAAGAGAGAGTTCCAGGACAGGCTCCAAAGCTACAGGCAAATGCAATCCCAGGGGAAAGCAAGAAGGGGGGGGGGGGGCAGGAAGAATGTTACTAAATGTACATCACATCTAAATTGCTGCCTTAGGGTTATATATCTATGTAAAGACACCATGAGCTACAAAGGAAGACATTTAATTGGAGATGGCTTACAAGTTCAGAGGTTTAGTTCATTACGTTCACTGGTTGGGGGAGGGGATGCATGACAAGGCACTCAGGCAGACTGCTGCTGGAAAAGGAGTCAAGAGTTCCACCTCTAGATCATCAAGCTCCAGGAAAAGAGTGAGAGAGACACTGAACTTGGCTTGATCATTTGAAACTTCAGAGCCAATACCCAATGACAAACTTCAAGAATGAGGCCACACCCACAACAGCAAGGCCATATCTCCTAATAGCACCAATGCCTAGGAGCCTAAGGGGCCATTTTTCTTCAAATCACAACCATAACTTATACTATAGGCACTATAGCTGGTATTATTGGTGCATCCTTAAGAATCCAATATGTGTTATTATAATGAATAACATTTGGAACCTCAATTCACGACTTAATAGATTTTTTTAAATCTCTTAATGAAATGTATGTTCAAATATATTCTATTATTTTGATATTTTGCTCATTACAGAGCTTTAAAAATTTATTATACTCTGGAGACAATTTTATTGTCAGATATGTGTATATTTCGTTTTACGCACTCTACCTTGTCTTTTCCTTAATAGAGATTCAGGAAATTAGCAACATGATGAAGTTGGAATTACAATATTTTCTTGTCAGTGTTTTTGTGTTGTGCGAATCTTCGCGTGACTGAAGGTATGAAAAGGCCACAAATAACTGTGTGACAAACTTCAACTTTTATGCAGTTGTATCCGTATCTTCCTTACTAATAAAATGATCCAATAACTATCCATTTTCTTTGAAACATTCATTTAACTAAACTTCATTTTTGATAGATTGTTGAGTCATTTTCATTGTTTTCAGATTTTACTTGATTTATATTGTGTAAAATATTTATGTGTTCTCCTTTGTACCTAAATTTTATTTTACATGCAGAAGTAATAAGACTATTGTTAACTCTTGGGCCACTTATCACATTTATCAGTTAATATTAGCTGGGGTTACACCTTTACAAGATTCTAGGTGGGTAAAGGTATTCAGCTTTCCACCTGTTAATCCTGTGTCCTCTGCCTACTTTGGGATGCAGCCTGCTTGCTGACTGTTCTCTTGAAAATATTCCAGGTGCTGCCAGGAGAGAAGTGGAGGCAGCCAGGAACCCCCCAAGTTTAAGGTAATGATTGCTCTTTTTATTTTTCTATCCTCTGTCAAATGCTTATTTGAAACAGTTTGTATAACTTTCTTTTTGTAGTGCAGATACTCATATTAATAAAACTAACCAGGAGACCTCCTGTATTTCTTTTTAATTATATATTCCAGTGTGAATTTGTATGTTTACATATGGAACATGTAAGCTGGAGCCTATTTTTGAAGTCTAGAATGTTGGATCTTCTGGAGCTGGAGGTACATGTGTCTTTGAGTCACCCAGTTTGTGTGCAGGAACCAAACTCACACCTTTTCAAAGAGCAGGTGGAGCTCTTAATAGCTGAGATATATTCTCAATCTCACAATAAGCTTTATCTTTAAGAAATTTCTGTCTCTGATGCAGATATTGACTGGTATGGTTATAGTTCTCAGGTTCTCAAACACTGAATAAAACTTTAAAACTAAAGATTAAATACTGCTAAGAAAATGAACGTAAACTCTGCTAAGAATGAACTATGTTTATTTTCAAGTTCTATGAAGTCGTAAATTAAAGCCCAGTTTTGAACAAGTGTATTTCCCAAAACATAAAAGGAAATTAATGTACTATTTAATTGCCCATTTAATTCGGTTATTATATTACCACCGTGCACTTAAAAATTCTAAAAAGCAGCCAGCAGATAATGTTGTGGGACTGATCAAGCAAGTGAATCTTGGAACTGAAAGAGGCTGCACCTCATAAACACAATGAATGAATGCTTTCTCTGTTCTCAATTGATTTGTCTAACATTGGTACATTTAATTTAACACGGTTTGTATTTTAGAAAATATACAGTTTCTCTAATATAAATAATGTTGTGTTGGGGCCATGAGATAGCTCAGTGTAAAAGCACTTTCCACACAAACAGGAAACTTCAGCTCATTTCCTATGAAGATGGACAGAAAAAACTGAATCCACAAATTGTCCTCTGACCTACATATGCATGCACTGCAGGACATGTATACTAACACAGCCATCACAATCACAGATTAGTAATAGCTTTTAAATACTAACTACAAAGACAATGTTAAAAGACAGAGTCCAGTTGAACTTTAGAAGGGAGCTTTGACACTGTCTATGAAGAATTATTTTAGTTGGCATGGGAAAACCTGCGCTCTGTAGGACTGTATTGAAAGATAAGAAAGGAAGCAGAACCACAAGCATGCAATCACTAACCCATTGCTCTTTGTTTTTTGACATTGGATGCAATGTGATGAACTCCCTTCAAAACTGATGTCCTGATTTCCCTGTAATGATGGATGGTATTATAGCGACTTTGAACTGTGAGCTAATAAGGCTTTACTCCTTAAATTTTTTTGAAGTAGTTTATCATAGCAAGAAGAGAAAGTAAAACACACAGTTTAAAAAAATGCAGTGAACATGATGCAATAGCATTTTTTCAATTTATGATGAATTTTACTATCATCTCCTTGAAATTTTGGAAACTCATTTAAAAATCAGAGAGAAATTTTGTTGTTCAGACTATTAGTTTCTATAGCAGAACTAGACAAAATTGGCTTGGATAATTGAACATATTTTCTACTTATCATGTATCTCAAATTTCCCTAAAGTTGTCACATGAGAGTTTGTCATATAGTTGAGGGAAACATATCCTAACGCTATAAATATTTTCCTTATGACTTATAAAGTCAAACTTAGTTCACTCACAATGAATAATTAGGGGTGTGAATTAGATAAAATTAGTTCATGATAAATAATCATCACAGAACCGGAACAACGAGGAGTAAAATTCATTCTTCCTGACTATTGAGAAACAATTTGAACTAAATTAAGAAAGAAGCAGATGCAAAATCCTTGAATCAGGGTTGATAGGATTACAAACAGATTTAAACCAAAGTCCAGATCAGGAGCACCAAGAAACAGTTCAATCATAATTCTAAGGTCAGACACAGCAGTTTGTGAAGCATAAAAATTGCAGTAATTCTGTAATATCAAGTTAGTGTAGAAGAAGAGATAATTCACATAAAACTAAGAGACAACTATGCCCAAAAGCACATAATTATTGTTGCAATACTTTTATCTTTCTTTTAATCAAACCTATTCTCTCTGCGTCACTCTCCTTCATAAACTTATTAAGTAGAAATTATCTATCTCCCTGGGCATCAAAATCAAAACTGGGAATCTCTACCATAGCACATTTCTCTTTATAGTTGCTTATAAAACTTATAGAACTCTGAAATTTTGGAATTTTAGCAAAATATAAACCTTTAAACTTTCCATTAGACTCTATAGGATCCAAAATTTTAATTAAGGAACTGTAAACAACATGAAGTTCTTTGATGGAGAAAACAAAAAAATCATTGATATGAAATAACAATAATTTATTTATTGAATAACAATTTTTATTTATTTTCTTGATACATTTTATTATCACTTAGCTCTTTTATACAATATTTTATCATACTCTTTACTCTCCTTCCAAGAGTCCCAGGTCCTTTCCACCTTCCTACCTAACTGAATTAACCATTTTTTGTTCTTGCTCAAAAACAAAACAAAAACCCACAAAAAATGACAATGGCAAAATAATCGAATATAACAAATATAACAGAAAGTGCCTAACCAAGCAAAAACAAAAAGCATACAAATACATTGATTCTGTTTTGTGATAGGCTACTACTACCTCAGTTAGGCTACTACTACATCTGGGCACAGTGCTGGTCCTGCAGTTTAGTTGATACATTCAGTGTCTCTCCATTGGAAAGCACTGTTCTACTTTGTATAAGATATTAGGTGCAAAAAGCTTCTTGTTTAGTGATGAGACTTTGCTTTAATTTCCCCTACTGCATGGGACTTTATCTGGTTTTAATTTGTTCTGCTCTTTTAATTTTATATTGTTATCAACCCTGTTGAATCTGAAAGAAACTGTTTCCTTGGAATCTTCAGTCACCTCTGACTCTTATGGTCTTTCTGCCTTATCTTCCACATACATCCCTGCACCTTGAGGTGTGAGTGTTCCCAAGTCCCTCACTCTCTTATCTCTGTTTAGTTAGTTGTGTGTCCCTGTGATAACTACTAATAAAGAAGCTTTTCTAATGAGATTGAGTGATGTTTTTCTCTCTGGGTATAGTAATGTGTTTTTAGTAGCAATTTTATTGTTATGTTCCTTTGGAAGAATAATAGTAATATCTTTCTGCTTGGGTTCAGACCTACCTAATCCTAGTTCAGCAGTGTTAGGTACATTTGGCATCTCATGGAGAGGCGCTTATGTGCAATCAAAAAATTGATTAGTTGCTCCCAACATCAATGTCATTATTGTGTCATTATATCTTGCAGGCAGGTTGTAATTGTAGGTCACAGAGCTTTAAACTCGATATCGAGGGTGGCTTTTCTTCTTTGAATCTTTGCATAGGAACTTCCAGCACCATGGAATTCAAGTCAGAATGGGTGAAGCTTCCTAATTGGTCATGAGCTCAACAACTTTATGTTCAATGGCATAAGTAAAAGACATTATCAGAAAACAATACAGCTTTTGACTCTTAAGGGCATGGAATTAATAAACAAATTCAAGATGAGGTACATTCTTAATTGAAGGTCTATAAACTTTTTAATACAGTGTGTGGTTCCCATCTAGTCCATCTTTATTCATTTGTGTCATTTGTATATATCTTAAAAAATGTTTTGAAAGAGTACTAAGGGACTATCAAAATCAATATGAATCTATGGATATCAATTATCTTGTGGTATCCTAGATGGAAACTTGGAAGTCAAATAATGAAGATTACAATTAAGATTATTTAAAGAAGTTTAAATTTTGATGAATAAAGATCTATTGACATTAAATAAATATCAGTTGACATTGCATAAGCACAATGTGAACAATATATATCATTATCATAAAATGATATGTACATAATGTAGGTAGCATCAACAATGTACTTTTTCAAATCTGTATAAATATATATCTATTTTAAGGAAAATTTGTTACTAAAAGGAAAAAATTAAAAATTGAGAAATGTAATAAAGGGAAAGATGTTTTTTAAAAAGATGAAAAAAATTATTAAAACAACTCTAAACAAATCTTAACAAATATGAGTGCATTGTAAAATTTAAATAAAATAAATCTACCCTTCTTTAAGAATGTGATCCCAAATAGATAATCTATGTTGCCCACCCATTCACCCTCCCTGGACTGTGGTAGGATGTTTGAGCATGGCCTGTCCTCCACCCAGTTTCACTGGGCAGCAGTGAACCTTGACTTCATTTTTTGCCAGTCCCCAACAGAACAGCAGAGACACAGAGAGAATAGCTCTAGCTCTGCCCAGTCAGGCCCCTGAACATTGCAAATTGCTGTCCTTCTGCTAATGAAAGTTTTGGAGCTTGTATTAGAAAAAGACAGCTTACAAACTTTGAATGATTTCCAGAAGCTGTTGGGAGAAACCCAGTGACTACTGCCCTATTTAAAGTTGCCTACATGGGATATTTAGCCTCTCAGTAAGATTCTTGAGGAGAGTAGTGTTCCTTTTTCCACATATATCCTACGGACACTTCTGGAAAAGTACTGGATCAGGTAGGATATATAATACAGAATAGCAGGTACATTATATTAATAATGATCTACTTGGCAAGTATATATATACATATATATATACTTATATATATACTTATATATAGTATATATATGTAGGTATATATATATATATATATATACCTACAAAACTTACTCCTACTAAATTATTATGCCAAAACGGTTTTCTTTTATAGCTACATCTGCTTGTTTTGTCAGTAAAGGCATTAAAACATCCCCCCCCCTTTTTTGGAGCTGTAGCTTGCTTATTATAGAAAACTTGGTTGGAATATATATGAAATTTTGGTAGAAAACTTAATATGATCACTGTACCTTATACTAAGCAGCAGATTAATTGGTTATTTTAAAATAATGATTCTTGGGCAATTGTGTTTGCTCTTTTTTTTTTTTTATACCAAATTGATACTTTTTCCCAGCTGATCAATTGCAGCAATTTTGCAACAAGTACATTCCTTTATATTTTTCCTAATATTGGAATAAAAAATACCTTAAAGGATGCTATGTTAATTTTTACAGATAGTTCTTCTAATGAAAAAAAAATAGTATACTTTAGTTAATGGTAAAGGATATATAGTGCAAATGTATTCAGCCTCAATTCAAATAGTTTTACCTGTGAGCTATTGTTGTAGTATTCCAGATTTTCACTAATAATGCATTTAATTTATATGCTGACAATCATTACATTTTTTAAAAACATTTCAGGTCATAGAAACTGTCTTCTTTTTTGGAATTAGTAACAGTAAAGTTAAAATATCATCTCAACAAATTCAAGATGCCATTCTTCAAAGAAAATTAGCATGATTTGTGAGTCATATTAGAGTACATTCAAATCTTCCTGGCCCAATGGCTGAAGGTAATGCTTTAGCTGATAAACTACTCAATTAATTGCTTTATCTCAAGTTGAGCTTGCTCAGCGATCACCTGGTTTACATCATCAAAATAGTAAAAGTTTAACAAAATAATTTGGATAAACAAGAGAAACTGTGAGATTGTTAAACAATGTGAGATATATATTTATCTGTACCTCATCTGGCAGTAAATCCTCAAGGCATTTTCCTAATCTTTATGGCAAATGAATGCTACTCATATTGTAAAGTTGGCAATGTAAGATATGCACATGTGACAATTGATTCATATTCAGGTTTCTTGATAGCTACTGCACAGACTAGATAATCATGTGATAACTATTGTTTACAATGTTTTTTATATCAGAGAATTGCTAAAATTATAAAGATGGACTGATGGGGAATCTCAGCCAATCACATTCTGCTTAAGGTGTGGCTCCCTCAGGCCACACAAAACAAATAAAAGATCAAAGTGCCTTGCCACTTCTTCTCTCTGGTTCTCGGTTCGTCTGATGTTCGTGGGATCTACGGCCTTGTAAATGTTTCCCCATTTATTAAAAGCTAAATCTTTTGTATTGATTTGGTCTGGTTAATTATCGATCAACCACGCCCACCACAATGGATAATGAATCTGGATATATTAGCAAAGTATTTCATTATTTCTGTTCCTAGAGCAATATTGAAAATAAAACAGAAATTTCTATAATCCTCAAGGACAAGGAATTGTGAATCATGCCCATGATTTCTTGAAAGCACAACTTCAAAAGATAAAAATGGGGGAGTTATACCCTAATTGCTGTATAATGCCTTAAATAATGCCCTTCCTATTCTAAATTTCTTTTTTCCCACTGTTTAAGGATTTTTTATTAAAGCAAGAATTTTATAATCCAAATTACGTTTCCTTGCTCAGTTTTCAGTTCTGCTACTTAAAACAGAACTGACATCCCAAGCTATTCCACGGTAAAGAATTACAAAATTAAAGAAAGGAATGCTTTAAATTTTTGTACTTTGCTGAAAATTCTTTTCCCAAGGTCTATAAAACATTAATTTGTTTTTATATTTTACTATTTTTGTATTTTTTGTTGTTTAAAATCAAGTAATCTAGGACTAGCACTGTTTGCTAGACCTGGCATTTGCTCGGTACATAAGGTTCAAAGTTTCCTTTCCTTTTTAAATTTATTTTATATTTTGCAATAAAAAATATAAAAAAAAACTATTCTAAATTTCTTGAATGTGGATGCCTGTGAGCAATCTGTTGTGGAGAGATTTTAGCATGATGGTACCAGGGAAATCTTTGCTGAAACAAAATGGAAAGATGTTTGCACTGGATCATGGAAAGGAGCTGATCCTGTTTATATATGGGGTTGAGGGCATGTTTGTTTGTTTGTTTTTCCCAGGAGAATGGAGCTTGGTGGCCTTTTGAATTCTTGTTGTGGTATGTTTAGCAGAGGAGTGCTAGAATTGATGCCACAATAGCTGCTAAGGGCTTTCATGAGGAGATAGAGTGAGATTGCTGACCCTGTGTTCCTGAACTTCTGATATCAACATGTTGCAGTCTGAGTAGGAAAAATAAAAAATGTGCTGATGGTTGGTGATTCCTGCCTTCCTTAAAGAACTACTAAACAGAGTGCTAGACATCAGTAAATCAAATTTACTCTGGAGCTGCCCTAAGAATGTGACTGAATGTTTGTCAGTTATTCATATTATGTGTTCATCTGCTGTTGAAATGGAAAGTCTGAAAAACAAGTGCCTCAGAAATTTCCCTCTGGGTAAAAGAAACTTGTTAAAGGACTAGAACACTATTATGGAAGCAATGAGGGACTGATCCACTCTTCAGAATATGAAAATGAATGGCATAAAAGCTTTTGCTGATATTCAGAGACCGAAAGAGTCAAAACTTTGAAAGTTAGAAATGGTAATGCAATGAGACCATTGGAGAGGAAAAAGCCTCACAATTCACCTATCAAAGACATGTTTTCTTGTTTTTTTTATTAGAACAAAGTTATGAGAATTGTGATTTGATAAATTGTGTGTTTATTGTTAATTTTCATACTATATTTATGGTATCGACCTGTTATGATTTGCCTTGGTTCACTATAAAGATGTTACTGGTTAGGAAAAAATTAGAGCTTATCTGAGAAATATTTGATATGATGGAATTGAGTCCTTATATTTGACATGTTTAATAAATCAAATTTGGATTTTAATGCAGCTAAAAACTGTAAAGGCATTCTAGACCATCCTAGGCATTGCAACTTGGTCTTATTCTACTTCTTTATTAGGAGATATTGTGGCCATAGGAGCATGTGTATCACAAGTCATTATCTGCTTACTTATGATTATCTAGTTACTTGTGAACACTCAATGGAAAGTTGACTCAGATGTACGTCACATCAACCTACACACTCTTCCTTAACCTTTATAAACAGAGGTTGGTCATCAATGATGAGTAATATCATTCTTTTTTCTTCCAGGACATCAGGGCAGAGTGTGTATGATGGAATGTATGTACTGATGATTGGTAAGTCTGGAAGGTAGAAGAAGATAACCTAAGGCAGAAACAGTCATCTCTCCTGTTGCAGAATCATAGGCTATAATAAATAAATAAAAAGGGAGGAATGTGTTGGAGCCCACAAATGTGGACTCATTACACCTTGTCCAAAGGTCAGAGACTTCAGGCCTATTCTTGCTCCTTTAAGTTCACTGATAGGAGGTTAGCTTTAAGGTGTGGTTACTGACAGAATGTCTTGACATAAGGTCTGGTGGCTTGGTCATTTGAAGATTAAGATGGTAATTACTTTGTTACTTGTTTGTATCATGATAAAGAAGTCTTGACTCCACCCACATACACACACTTTAGGGTTCAGATATTTAAAGATCATGAGAAATAAACACAGGTAAACTTAGTTTTTACTGGGCTGTCCTCCCAACATTTTTCTGTGCCTCTGTATATTCTTTTGTATCTCTGTTTGTTTCTGCTTAACATTTCTAGTCCACATGCCCTTACTCTGGAATGTATGAACCCATCGACGCTGGATCCCAAGATATGTTATCCCAAAGTGGTACTCAAACAGATGGCCCTCAATGTGGGATTTCTGACAAAAATTCTATGCTGCAGCTTTGACAGATAAAATAAATTCTTGGGCTGGAAAAATAGACAAGCAAGTAAGAGTCTTGCTAAGCAAATGGAGAGCACCAAATTTAGATCCTGGTACCTATGTGAAAGACCAGGTGTGTTGACATATGAAGAATAGATCTTTCTTCATCAAAATGGCTTCTTTTTGTAACACATGGAGACTACTACAGTTTAAGTTCCGTTTCTATCCACCAGGAAGCTCTCAATCACATAGAAACTTATTTTTAATTATGAAAGTTGCCAATATCTTAGGCTTGTTTCTAGCTAGCTCTTATAAATTAACCCATTCCTATTTCTATTAACTTGCTTTCTGCCTCATAGCTTTATTATCTTTACTATGTACTACCCATGCTGATTTCCTGCTTCCTCTGTGTTTGCTGACAATTCTCCCCTTCTTCTTTTCAGAGCCATATGTGCCTGAATATCCTGCTTAGCTATTGGATGTTCATCTTTTTATTAAGCCAATCAGAATGACACATCTTCACAATGTACAAAAAGAGTATTCAACCACACTACAGAAAGTTGTAATAGATCAAAATGCAAAAAAAATCTAAAGTTGGGTGTCCAGATGTCCAGCCTCAGCTAATGCATCTATAGCACAAATCCTGCACTTAATCAGAGAGCATCTCAGAAGTATGATGGAAGGCCTGTAAGAACTAGAGGACAAGCATGCCTGCTGCTGTATCATGTCTTCTATATATAACAAAAAAATTTCAGCATTGAATCTCAGCAATTTGATCACATAAACATGGTTGATATAATAAGTTTATTTGACATACCGGCATAGATATGGGAAATTTTACAAGATCCTATCACTAGATGAAGTGCTACAGGCAAGCAAGTGCGGAGAAGAAAGAAAAAATTTGAACCAGGTGTCTTTGGTCACATGCTCTCTGATATGTTACTCGGTTTTAATTGGTCAGACCTAAACATTTTACATAGGATAAATACCAAATTGATTGACTTGGATATGTATGTATATATGCACACACATTAAAAATTAAAGAATAAGAATTTCAAAAGGAATTGCAGAGAAGGATTTGAGAAGGTAAGAGGGGTGGAAATAGTGTATATATATATAGTATTCCTAAATAAAAATCTCAAAGAGAGAAAGCAAACTATGTTAATTCAAAAATGAACAAACCAACAAACAAATGGAACAACCAAGAATGACTTTACAACTGTTTAGAGCTGTAACCCCACTGTCAAAGTAGGAGGTTGGAAACAGAATTGCATGGTCTCCCAGGCTGCAGTTTCCAGAAGGAATGGGCAACAGTCAATAAGTTAAATCACTCAACATCTTCTGACCTCTATGTATTACACAGGCACATACACCTCCATACAAACATACACAAAAAAAAAACAAATATGTGTGCACTAGAAGCACACACATGCCTTACCTCACAAAGCAAAGTAGATATTCTGGTGTATACATTTTTCATTGTTTGAACTTAAAGTGAGAAATTTCAAATTGAATGATTAAAAAAGTTTAAACTTTGCTCAACTATATTCATAGTGGGATTATCCATAATAAACAGAATCTGGAAGCAACCTAGATGCTCCTCAAACACAGAATGGATAAAGGAATTGTAGTACATTTACAGGGTGGAATACTACTCAGAAGTAAAAAATAATGACATCTTGAAATTTGCAAGCAAATAGGCAAAACTAGAAAAAAAATATTCAGTGAGGTAATTTCAGACCCAGAAATACAAATATAGTATTTTCTCATTCAAAAGCAGATAACAGAAGTAAGGTAAAGGATAATTAGTCTACAGTCAACAAACCCAGGGAACCAAGACAACAAAGGGGACCCTGAGAGGCACATACACGAATCCACACAGAAAGAAGAAAAAAACAAGATCTTCTGAGTAAATTTTGAGTACAGGTGGCAGGGGGAGGGTTCAAGAGGAGGGAGCAGAAGAAGAGGAATTGGAAAAAAATATAGTTCAGTAAAAAAAAATAATAAAAAGATCAAGTAATGATAATCTACAAGCATCAACTGTATTTAGAGAAAGACTAAATACTAAAATTTAAAACTTAAAATGCCTAGTCTAGCCTAGTCTACAATAACATGAAATGGTATTGAAAGTCAGGGTCCCCTTGTCCTTTCTCTATCTATGCCTGCCTGATGACCCAGTGCAAGCATGTTAGGCTGCTTTGAGTTTGTAATTGCAGTGACTGTATCTTGCCAAAGGCAATTTTTTGGAGTATTTTCTCTCATTTGGGTTTTACTTTTTTTTCATCCAAATTCTACAATGTCTCCTGAATATTGTACAGCCAAGAGTACAAACGTCTTGGTTACAGAGATGCACTCATCCCTCACAGTCTCAAACCCTTACACAGTCATGAATATCTGCATTCATCAATTTCCATAACTTAGAGTAGCATTAATTCTGGAGTATGATCATAAATATTTAGATAACAGCTTAAAGTTCTATTTATTTCATTGACTATTTGCTACTAAGATAGATTCAAGGGAGGGGAATATATATATATATCCAGGCCTTTATGGATAGTTCTAATCCATTAGACACATGGTTAAACTATGGGATACAAAATGATATGAAATGTCATGAATCTGGGAAAGGGACTGGAAACATAAATGGGTATTTATAGGGATGAGAGAAAGAGAAGAGAGGTTGGGAGGAATAATCAGAATATTTTATATACATGTTTGAAAATGCCAAACAAAAACTTAATCAAAAATGAAAAAAGCAAATGGTATTAATATAAATAAATTTTCTATATGTAACATTTAAAATTTGTCTATTTGGGATATTATTATGTATTACATCATTTTCCCTTCCGTTCATGTCTCTAAACACTCCCATATTTCCCATCATGGTCTTATTTAAAACCATGGCCTCTTTATTCACTAATTATTGTTAAATACATCTGTGTATACATGCTACATGTATATTTTTAAATATGACCTGTTCAGTCTGTATAATGTCACACATAGATAGTTTTCAGGAATATTTGGTAGCAGATAACCTGCTGGTATGTTTTTCCATGGAGAAGGCTATTAGTTTTGCTCTCAGCAGTTTTTTGATGACTATAATTTTTCCTGTGGGACTGAGGTCTCTTAGGCTTCTCCCTGTGTATGCTATGGCTGTTGTCCTTGTTCAGATACTGTTTAAGTTGTCATTGTTTAGGCAACCAATCAGAATACAGATCTGTTGAGACTAGTTCTCGTAGTTAAAGCTACAAAACAATTCCTGTATCTAGGACTCAAGGATCTTTGCAGATGAGGTAGGAAAATGATTGTAAGAGCCAGAGGAACAGGCAGTTGGCAGTGAGAGTCTCCTGGCAAAGTGAGAAGATATGCAACTTTTCAGTGAAAAAAATGTAAGACTTTGTTGTGAGATAGTTATAAAGAAAAAATTAAATGTTTAACATTGTGATGATTACTAATGGATACATTTTATTTATGTAGGTAATTATTTATTCAGCCTAACAACCACAGTTTCCCTTTGCTCCCTTATGTTCTCTCTGCTACCTTCCTTTTTCCAGTCCCCCATCAACTCATCCTCCACCATCATTCAGAATGTGTTAGGTTTCCAATGAAAGTCAACAAAGCATAATATATCAAGTTAAAGCCATACCAAGATCCTCCCCCTTGCACCATGCTAGGCAAGGCGTTTTGCCACAGGGAATAGGTTCCAAAGATCCATGCATCAGAGGCAGGTCCTGGTACCACTGTTACGGGCCGCACAAGCAGACCAAGCTAGACAACTTTGTCATCCACGTTCAGTCCGATGCCAGTTCCCTAGTTGTTAGTACAGAGTTCATGATAAAGAAGCTGAGAGGGAAATCAGAGAACCATCACCTTTCACAATAGCCACAAATAAAATAAAAAATCTTGGAGTAACACTAACCAAAGAAGTAAAAAGACCTATTTGACAAGAACTTTAAGTCTTTGAAAAAATAAATTGAAAAAGAAACAAGAAAATGGAAAGATCTCCCATGTTCTTTGATAGATAAGATCGGCATAGTAAAAATGGCAATCCGACCAAAAGCAACCTATAGATTCAATGCAATCCAAATCAAAATCCCAACACTTTTCTTCACAGAATGTAGAAGAACAATGATCAACTTCATATGGAAAAAAAAAACAGGATAGCCAAAACAATACTGTACAATAAAGGAAATTCTGGAGGCATCACAAGCCCTAACATAAAGCTCTATTACAGAGCTACAGTAATGAGAACAGCTTGGTATTGGCATAAAAACAGAAAGGTTGACAAAAGGAATTGAATCGAAGACCCAGATATTAAGCCACACACCTATGAACACCTGATTTTTGACAAAGAAGCAAAAATTATACAATGGGAAAAAGAAAGCATCTTCAGCAAATGGTACTGGCATAACTAGATGTCAACATGTAGAAGAATGAAAATAGATCCTTATCTATCACCATGCACCAAACTCAAGCCCAAATGAATTAAAGACCTCAATATAAATCTGACCACACTGAATCTGATAGAAGAGAAAGTGGGGAGTAGTCTTCAATGCATCATCACTGGAGAATACTTCCTAAGTATTTGTGCTTCTCAGTAGCACAAACACTGAGAGCAACAATAAAAAATGGGACCTCCTGAAACTGAGAAGCTTCTGTAAAGCAAAGAACAGAGTCAATAAGACAAAAAGACAGCCTATTAAAAGGGAAGAGATTTTCACCAATCCCACATCAGACAAAGGACTGATCTCCAAAATATATAAAGAACTCAAGAAATTAGACATTAAAATTCTAAATAATGCAATTAAAAATAGAGTACTAAACTAAACAGAGAATTCTCAACAGAAGACTCCCCAATGGCCAAAAGATACTTAAGGACATGTTCAACTTTCTTATCTATCTGGGAAATGCAAATCAAAACAACTCCGAGATATCATCTTATACCTGTCAGAATGGGTAAGATCAAAAACACTAATGACAGCAGTGCTGAGGAGTTCTACCCAGAGAAGTGAGTGGGTGCTCGCCTGTGTGGCCTGTCCAGGAAGAGACCACAGACCCTCCCCCCTCAGCTTCTGCGGCAGGGTCTTCCTTGTTCCACGGGACCCCTCCCTGCCCCCACTGCTGCCGCCATTTTGTCTCCTGGGTCCTGGAAACACCAGCTATCCCTGCTGCAGTGCTGAGGAGCTCTATCCAGAGAGGTGAGTGGGTGCTCCCCAGGGTGGTGTGTACAGGAAGAAAGCACAGCCCCTCCCTCCTCAGCTTCTGCAGCAGGGTCTTCAGTGTTCCACCGGACCCCTCCCTGCCCCCACTGTTACCGCCCTTTTGTCTCCTGGGTCCTGAGAATACCAGCTATCTCTGCTGCAGTGCTGAGGAGTTCTATCCAGAGAGTGTTGAGAAGTTCTGTCCAGAAAGTGCTGAGGAGTTTCATCCAGAGAGGAGGAGATGGGCAGGCACCAATGCAAGAATTCCTCCAACAACCTGAAAGGCAACATGACATCTCCAGAACCCAGGGATCACGAAACTAGAAGAATTGAACACCCTACTCCAGAAAAATTACAAGAAATCGACTCTAAGCGGATCTTCATGAAAATAATAGAAGAACTTAAACAGGAGGTGAAAATCTGCCATAAAGAAATGGAAGATAAGTATAACAAAAAGATTGAGAAAATGAGTAAAGAAATGGAAGAGATATATACCAAAAAGTTTGAAGAAATGAGTAAATCCATAAATGAAATTCTGGAAAACCAAGAAAAAACAATCAAACAGGTAATGGAAACAGTTCAAGATTTGAAAACTGAAATGGAGTCATTGGAAAAATCACAAACCGAGGGCCGGCTGGCTATGGAAAATCTAGGTAAACGAACAGAGACTTCAGAAACAAGCATAACCAACAGAATACAAGAGATAGAAGAAAGAATCTCACACTCTGAGGACACCATAGAGAAATTAAATGCTCTGACCAAAGAAAACAGCAAATCCAACAAATTCTCATCACAAAACATTTAGGAACTGTGGGACACAATAAAAATACCAAATCTAAGAATAATAGGGGTAGAAGAAGGAGAAGAATTGCAGATCAAAGGTCCAGAAAATATATTCAACAAAATTATAGAAGAAAACTTCCCCAACCTAAAGAACGATATCCCTATGAAGGTTCAAGAAGCATACAGAACACCGAATAGACTGGATCAAAAAAAACCATCCCCTCACCATATAATAATCAAAACACAAAACATTCAGATTAAAGAAAGAATATTAAGAGCTACAAAGGAAAAAGATCAAGTAACTTATAAAGGTAAACCTATCAGACTTACACCAGACTTCTCTATGGAAACCATGAAAGCCAGAAGGTCCTGGATAGAGGTACTGCAGAAACTAAGAGACCATGGATGCAAGCCCAGACTACTATACCCAGTCAAGCTATCGTTCACTATCAACGGAGAAAACAAAATATTCCAGGATAAAAACAAATTTAAACAATATGTAGCTACAAATCCAAACTTACAGAAAGTATTAGAAGGCAAATCACAACCCAAGGAATCCAACATTGTCAACACTGCCTACAATAACTCAGACATCTAGCGACCCTTCCAAAGCACAACTCAAAGAAGGGAAAAACATATACTCCACTACCCCCCCCCCCAAAAAAAATGACCGGAGTCAACAACCACTGGTCATTAATACCACTTAATATCAACGGACTCAATTTACCTATAAAAAGGCACAGACTTAGAGATTGGATACGAAAACAGGATCCAACATTCTGCTGTTTACAAGAAACACACCTCAACCACAAAGACAGACACCTACTCAGAGTAAAGGGTTGGGAAAAGGTTTTCCAAGCAAACAGACCCAAGAAACAAGCAGGTGTGGCCATTCTAATATCTAACAAAATTGACTTCAAACTAAAATCTATCAGAAGAGATAGGGATGGACATTTCATACTCATAACAGGAACAATTCATCAGGAGGAAGTCTCAATCCTGAATATCTATGCCTCTAATATAAAGGCACCCACTTATGTAAAAGAAACACTTCTAGAACTCAAGGCAGTCATCAAATCACACACACTAATAGTAGGAGACTTCAACACTCCTCTCTCACCAATGGAGAGGTCAATCAGACAGAAACCCAACAGAGAAATAAGAGAATTATTGGAGGTATTGAATCAAATGGACTTAACAGATATCTATAGAACATTCCACCCAAATAGGAAAGAATATACCTTCTTCTCTGCAGCTCATGGAACCTTCTCGAAAATTGACCACATACTTGGTAACAAAGCAAACTTCCACAGATACAAAAATATATTAGTAACCACCTGTGTCTTGTCAGATCACCATGGATTAAAGTTAGAATTCAACAACAGTGTTACCCCCAGGAAGCCAACAAACTCATGGAAGTTGAACTCTCAACTATTAAATCACCCCTGGGTCAAGGAAGAAATAAAGAAAGAAATTAAACTCTTCCTTGAATTTAATGAAAATAAAGACACAACATACTGAAATCTATGGGACACTATGAAAGCAGTGCTAAGAGGAAAGTTAATAGCACTAAGTGTCCAATTAAAGAAAACAGAGAAAGCACACATTGGTGACTTAACAGCACACTTGAAAATCTAGAAAAAAAAAAAAAGAAGCTGATTCATTCAGGAGGAGTAGAAGACTGGAAATAATCAAACTGAGGGCTGAAATCAACAAAATAGAAACACAGAAAACAATCCAACGAATCAATGAAACCAAAAGCTGGTTCTTGGAGAAAATCAACAAGATCGAAAAACCCCTATCCAAACTAATCAAATGGCAGAGAGAGAACATGCAAATTAATAAGATCAGAAATGAAAAGGGGGACATAACCACAGACACAGAGGAAATTCAGAGAATCATTAGATTTTACTACAAAAGTTAATATGTCACAAAGTTGGAAAATGTAAAAGAAATGGACATTTTTTAGATAAGTACCATATACCAAAGGTGAACCAAGAACAGGTGAACAATCTAAATAGACCTGTCAGTCGTGAAGAATTAGAAGCTGTTATCAAAAATCTCCCTACCAAAATAAAAGCCCAGGACCAGATGGTTTCAATGCAGAATTCTACCAGAACTTCCAGGAAGAGCTAATACCTATACTCCTTAATGTATTCCACAATATAGAAACAGAAGAGTCATTGCCAAACTCCTTTTATGAAGCTACAGTTACCCTGATACCAAAACCACACAAAGACACAACCAAGAAAGAGATTACAGGCCATTCTCACTCATAAACATTGATGCAAAAATTCTCAACAAAATCCTGTCAAACCGAATCCAAGAACACATTAGAAAAATTATCCATTATGATCAAGTAGGCTTCATCCAAGAGATGCAGGGCTGGTTCAACATACGCAAATCTATCAATGTAATCCATCATATAAATAAACTGAAAGAAAAAAACCATATGATCATTTCATTGGATGCTGAAAAAGGATTTGACAAAATTCAACACCCATTTATGATAAAGGTGTTGGAGAGACTGGGGATACAAGGATCATACCTAAATATAATAAAAGCAATATACAGCAAGCTGACAGCTAACATCAAATTGAATGGAGAGAAACTCAAAGCCTTTCCACTAAAATCAGGAACATGACAAGGCCGTCCACTCTCCACATACCTCTTCAATATAGTGCTTGAAGTTCTAGCAATAGCAATAAGACAACATAAGGAGATCAAGGGGATTCTAATTGGAAAGGATGAAATTAAACTTTCGTTATTTTCTGACAATATGATAGTGTAAATAAGTGACCCCTAAAACTCTACCACAGAACTCCTACAGCTGATAAACACCTTTAGTAATGTGGCAGGATACAAGATCAACTCCAAAAAATCAGTTGCCCTCCTATAAACAAAGGATAAAGAAGCAGAGAGGGAAATCAGAGAAACATCACCTTTCACGATAGCAACAAATAGCATAAAATATCTTGGGGTTACTCTAACCAAGGAAGTGAAAGACCTATTTGAGAAGAACTTTGAAGAAAGAAATTGAGGAGGATATCAGAAAATGGAAAGACCTCCCCTGCTCTTGGATTGGGAGAATCAACATAGTAGGAATGGCAATTCTACCAAAAGCAATATATAGATTCAATGCAATCCCTATCAAAATTCCATCAAACTTCTTCACAGACCTTGAGAGAACAATAATCAAGTTTATATGAAAAAACAAAAAACCCAGGATAGCCAAACAATCTTATACAATAAAGGAACTTCTGGAGGTATTACCATCCCTGACTTCAAACTCTATTCCAGAGCTACAGTATTGAAAACAGCTTGGTATTGACATAAGAACAGAGAAGTCGACTTATGGAATCGAATAGAAGACCCGGATATTAACCCACAGACCTATGAACACCTAATTTTCCACAAGGGACCTAAAGGTATACAATGGAAGAAGGAAAGCATCTTTAACAAATGGTGCTGGCATAACTGGATGTCAACCTGTAGAAGAATGAAAGTGGATCCATATCTATCACCATGCACAAAACTCAAGTCCAAATGGATTAAAGACATCAACATTAATCTGTCGACTTTGATCCTGATAGAAGAGAAAGTGGGAAGTAGTCTACAAGATATAGGCACAGGAGGCCACTTCCTAAGTAGAACCCCAGTAGCACAGACAATAAGAGAAACAATTAATAAATGGGACCTACTGAAACTGAGAAGCTTCTGTAAAGCAAAGGACACTGTCAGTAAGACAAAAAGGCTGCCTTCTGACTGGGAGAAGATCTTCACCAACCCCTCATCAGATAAAGGTCTGATCTCCAAAATATACAAAGAACTCAAGAAACCAGACACTAAATCTCTAATTAACCCAATTAAAAAATGGGGTACTGATCTGAACAGAGAATTCACAACAGATGAACTTCTAATGGCCAGAAGACACTTAAGGACATGCTCAACCTCCTTAGCGATCCTGGAAATGCAAATCAAAACCACTTTGAGATACCATCTTACACTTGTCAGAATAGCTAAACTCAAAAACACCAATGACAGCCTATGCTGGAGAGGCTGTGGAGTGAGGGGAACACTCATCCATTGTTGGTGGGAATGCAAACTTGTGCAGCCATTGTGGAAATCAGTGTGGCGGTTTCTCAGGAAACTGGACGTCAACCTCCCTCAGGACCCAGCAATTCCACTCTTGGGAATATACCCAAAAGATGCTTAATCATACTACAAAAGCATTTGTTCAACTATGTTTAAAGCAGCATTATTTGTAATAGCCAGAACCTGGAAGCAACCTAGATGCCCTCAACCAAAGAATAAATAAAGAAAATATGCCACATTAACACATTAGAGTACTACTCAGCGACAAAAAACAATGGCATCTTGAATTTTGCATGCAAATTGATGGAATTAGAAAACACTATCATAAGTGAGATAACTCAGTCCAAAAAGATGAATATGGTATGTACTCACTTATAAGTGGATACTAGCTATAAACAAAGGACATTGAGCCCATAGTTCATGATCCTAGAGAAATTAAGTAATAAGGTGAAACCCCAAATATATATATTCCTGGAAATTGGAAATGGAAAGGATTGATTATCAGGGTTGGGAACATGGGGGTGAAGGGGAGGGAATGGTAGGAGGAGAAGAGAAGGAGAGAAGGAGAGGGAAGAGGAGAACTTGAAGGAATGGAATGGTCGAGATGGAGGAATGACAGAGATGAGAACAAAGAGAAAGATATATTGGTTGAGTGAACCATTATAGGGTTAGTAGAAACCTGGCTTTAGAGAAATTTCCAGGAATCCAAAAGGATGACCCCACCTAGTACTCTGGCTGATAGAGAAGATGGGGACCGATCTTGACTTGCTCTGTATTCAGACTGATGATTATCTTAAATATCACAAACAACCTTTGTCCAGCAACTGATAGAGGCAGAGGCAGAGACCCACATTGGAGCACTGGACTGAGTTCCCAAAGTCCAGTTGCAGAGTGGAATGAATGAGAGTATAAGAAGGACATCAAGACTATGATGGTTTCACCCAGTGAAACATTTGCCTGATTTAATGGGAACTCACCAACTCCATTCATACTGGGAAGGAACAAGCATAGGACCAACTCTGAATGTGGTTGACAGTTGGCATGGCTGGGGTAGACTTTGGGGTCACTAGCAGTGGCATCAGGATTTATCCCTACTGTTTGTACTAGCTTTTGTGGATCCAATTCTCTTTGGTTGTATACCTTGCTCTGCCTAGTTATAGTAGGGAGGGCCTTGGACCTGTCACAAGCAATGCACCTTACCTTCTTTGAGGATTAAATAAGGGTTAGGTGGGAGAGTGTATGGAGGGAATGGGAACTTGAATTGTATTTTTTTTAAAAAAATCTAATTAATTAAAAAAATCTACTCACAGAGAAAGGTTTTCTCAAACATAAAATATATATGGTATTTTGGGATTATCAGTCACTTAATTGTGATTGATAATATGTAATTTATTTAAGTTTTGCTAAAGTCATGAAATAAGATTACAGATATTTTGGAAAAAGTATTTATTCAAAGGGACTCCTTAAGAATATACACATAAATGCCCTGACACCGATGTAAATGATTGTTGCAATTTTACTCTTCAGTACACTTTCTTGACAAATTGCACAGCAAACAATTGCTACCAATCAGTTTCTGATTTTGAGTCAAGAGCCCTCTGTCAACACAGTGTCTCTGCGAGGACCATGACAAAGAACAACACAAAACACCATTAATAGAAGAGGCTTGCTAAATAACATTTGAAGTGGATAATATAAAACAACATGATGACTTTAAGATGTAGAATTATGCTCCTTGGTTTTAAAAACATAATGATTTATCTTCCATTTTTTGTAGCTTTTGCAAAGAATATATTACAGGATTTTAATTACTCCATGTAGGCATTTTCACTTTATCAATAGTTCTAGTGTACTCACAGGGGCTGAGAGCACATCTTGATTAATTTTTTTCCATGGTGTAGTTCAGCCTGTCAGAGAAAGGATATAAAGCTACATCTACAAGTATTTGTGATTGTTAAATCAGGATACATGTCACATCCACTGTGGCTTCTGATGAAGTCATGGAATCATTCCTGGGGAGATGAATGAAAGGTCCATTAAAATCAAAACTGTTAATGTGGAAAACAAAGCTTTTAAGGATTTGTGTAATGTTATGGTAACTAATGAAATCAATATCCGGGTCAAGCTAAAACTATTAAGCTGTTCTTTGAATTTCTAATTCCCCACAGTTAGCCAGCCCATTTAAGTTGGGAAAATCCAGTATTACTATAGTCCCTTAATGTTTTAAAAGCTTGTCATTCGGTGAAAAATGTCTGTTCTTTGGCATCATCCCTCAAGAGTCTACCACTCTAACAAGAACACATAGTAAGGCACTAGTTTTAAATACACTAAATTTATTTTAAGACACACATTTTGACAGTTTTGAATACTTTTAGTCTATGAAGAATGACTTTAATTTGTGAATGATCTTTTAAAATAAAACAAAGCCAAATAAACTGCAAACAGCATATGCCCTCATGAAGTTTACATTGTTCTTTCAACACCAGCAGTTTCATACGGTTTCATGAATGAGGCACTGTATAGTCATACACTGTTATGTTTTAATGAAAAGAGATATATAATATTTAAATTTACAGATAATATATGTATTCATTCATACATTCATGGTTTCATCAATATACTCAACAGAGTGTTTATTGAGACCGTATTATTTACTGAAGTTCACATTGGACCCTCCACACAAGAAAATGTCCCACCCCTAATGTTTTCAGCTGCAAATAAAAACTGTCAGCAGAAAAACAAGCTAAAATGAAAACAATAATGTATTGTAAAGAAAATTGCCACTAACTAAAAACCTGGATAATGTACAGAGGATTGGTGCAAGGGCACAGCAGAAAGGAATATTATAGGAAATGGTGATCCGAAACATGAACCAGGAGCCTAGAAGAGACTGGAATGGGCAGCATAGCTACAAGCACTTCAGTTTGTGTGCAGATTGAGTGGTCCTATTCTTGGTATTCTTTTTATTTGAATTGAAGATTTTCAAAGAAGTAAAGCATAGGATAACTACAGACATGAACTTGAGCTATGGGAGTTTTCAAGAGCACCTATGTCGATCGTGGGAAGTGAAGCAGCACAATTAGCACTTGATTGTGCTTTCTCTAAATAATCACTAATTTACCACGCTGTGAATAAGCATCTTTTTTCATGTCCAGGTACAGGGTGTTCAACCTGTCAGTCGCTTTCTAATTTTGGAAGTCAATATGAAGATTTAAACAAATGACAAAAAAAAAGATGCGCTTAACTTACAAAATAAGAAAAGTATTATATGCATGAAACATTTTCTTTTGGGAGAGTCTGTGTTATTTGTAAAGGGGAAATGTTAAGCACCTGTAGCACAAGCCAGAGGACAGGGTTTGGAACTCTAGAACCTATACAGATACCAAGAGGGCAAGTCTATCCTCTGAAATTAAGCAATAAGGGGAGACCCTGGGGCAAACTGTCTAGTCAAACTAGCCTTGTAGGAAAGTTCTAGGGACAAAAGAAAAAGCCTGCCTCAAAGAACAATGTAGAGGAAAAAATCAAGGAAGATTCTTGACATCCCTCAAATCTCCACAAGCACTCATGTGCATATTCATATATACCACTGCAAATGTACACACAAACACACAGATACACAAACATATGTATACACACACACACACATATACACACTCACAACATATACATGTGGGAAAAAAGATGAAAATAAAAAAGACTGTCACTAAAGTTTCAGTTTGGTATAAAAAATAGTTTCTTTAAAGAAATGATAATTAAATAGAAAATAGGGTTAGAAAGGAAGCAGTCTAAAGAAGCCTAAAGGAAATGTGTATTATTGGTAGATGCATCATCAATAATAGCACTGGGAACATTCAGTTATAGTTCCCAGCATTTTAAATTCAGGTGAATATTAATAAAAACCTACTTAACTTTCATATAATTAAACATTTTTGAGTCAATTAAATTTGGAACTGAATTTGTTAAATTCAACACTCTCTTTTGACACTGGACGGATTGTGAGAAGTTCTCCATTTGACATCTGGGCAGTTCCCCTTCTGTTTTCTTTCATTAAAGATCTATTAAATTCCTGAAGAGACAAGAAAGTTGCTAAATGTGAGGGAAATGATCCTTGAATTTAGAGACTTCACACTTCAATGTGGGAAAGTAAGAGCGAGGGTGTTAATTCTGAAGTGCTAATTATGTATGGTCAGTAAAATAGGCAGCTGAAAAGGATTTTCCTGGATTCTCAGGAACCTTTAGTGCTGAAGTTACATTTTAGAGTGTGTTTAGAGTTCAAGACACAGAAACAAATGGTGCGCTCCTTTCTACACTTTGTAAGGTCGAGAAGAAACACCTATTCACACGATTCCCTTGGACATAATTATGCATCCTCTTCCTGGTGAAAATCTTTGGACAATCTGCTTTTTAGGCTTTATTCAGGGTTCTTCCGAAAAATATAGTCAGTAGGAATAAAAAAAAGGGGGGGGATTCATTCAAAGACCTTGGCTCATTTATCGTGAAAGCTCATAAAAATATGTAAGCTTCTGTTTGTAAACTAGAGAAATAATAATAATAATAAAACACTTCAATTTCATATCCAATGTACTGAGCAGCAGGTGAATTAAGAAGACCAGTTCCAGTCTGAGTCAACAATGCCTGGAAGCAAGAAAGTTAGTTTGTTCAAGCGGAGAAAAAAATTCTCCCAACTCTAATTCTCTGTTCTTATCATCTTTCAATGGAATTGAGAAGTTCACTTGCACTAGAAATGCATTTATTTTGGCATAATTGACTGATCCAAATGCATATACCCTCCTGAAATACACATATACAGGCATAGAAATGTTTGTTCAGCTATCTGGATAAACTTTAACAGCTAAGTTAGTTTTCTCTCTCTCTCTCTTAGACACACATGCACACACACACACACATGCACACACACACACACACACACACACACACACACACACACACACACACCAATCATTCTAGTAGTTACAAAGAAATCCCATGGCAGGGATTATGGGGAAAGTGCCATTCATAGTTTAGACGCTGATGAATAGCCAGTGAACTACAAATTCTAATGAGAGTTGCAGTCATGGCCTACAGTCCCCTTGGCCAGCCAGTCATGCTTAGAAGCTTATCTGAATCCTAGCTGTTCTGTCTGAATATGAAATATTCCCCAAGGCTCTTGACTTGACGGTCATGAGCCATGTTCCTGAGAGAAATGTCAGAGAACTAATAACATCTTGTGGCTATGACATAAGTCAAAGTATTCATGCAATTTTGGATTCATACTGGGAGGTGGTAAAGACTGAATTGTGGGGTCTAATTGAAGGAACTGTGTCACTGTGGGCATTCAGTTGAAAACTTTATCTCACCGTTGTACTCTCTCTCTTTCTTTCACTGAGTGTATGTGTGTGCTTGTGTGTGTGTTTTTTGGGGGGTGCATGCGCACACGCGTGCACATGCATGTTTCCTAGGGCTCTGTAGTTAAATACTATCTTCTGCACATTGCACCACTGAGATCGTACAGCTCCCCTCAGACTCACAGCAAAGATAACATCTGACAATCATCTGAAAGTGCTGAAATTTTGAGACAAGCAACACTTTCTCCTTTAAAATGCTTTTCTGAGATTGCTGTAAGAAATAATGAAATACTGACTCACCATTAACCCAGGCACCTCTATTTGGCACAGACTAACTTCCCAGGAGGGCCCAACCTTCCCTTGACACCTCCACCAAGACTCCTCACTGTAAAGGCAGGGACTCCATGCTACATACCACACACTCTCTCAGAGTTACTACTTTTAAACTCTTGACATCTCCTTTCGGTCCTCCAGGTATAAGTGATAGTCAAACCTCAGGAACTGTAGAAGGAGCGGTGGGCTGTTTTTCATCCCCCCCAGCTCCTGGCCGCCTGGCTAGCTTTGCCCCTAAAATAATTACATGGAAACTATCTAGCCCATTGTCTGTAGCCTCTTATTGGCTAACGCTTACATATTGATTAACCCATATCTAATAATCTGTGTAGCACCACAAGGTCGTGGCTTACCGGGAGGATTCAGCATGTCTGACCTGACAGCTTCATGGCGGGCAGCTCTTTGCCTCTGCTTTCTTTCTCCCACAATTCTGTTCTCTCTTCCTCACCTACCAATGTTCTGACCTATGAGGCCAGGCAATTTTCTTCATTAATTAACCAATAAAAGCAACAGATTGATAGAAGACTCTCCTACATCATTTTCCCTTTTTCTGTTTAAACATTCTTCAACTCCATCAAAGACTCCAGAAGGATATAATATTACCTAAACAAACAAGAAATAAGCAACTGCCAAAACTCTAGAAATGACAGAGACATCTCACTGCCTGTACAGTCACCCAAAGTTCTTTTGTACCGTTGGGGCATCCGTCTTCACCCTACAGGCCCGTAGTATCCAGAGACATTTCCATGAAGCAGGAAATTTCAAAGGCAGTTCAGTCACTATCTGCTGTGTCCTGCAGAATGTCTCGCAGACTCATGAATCAGGAACCCCGAAAGACCATCTCACCTTTAGGCAAGTTCAGCAGTCCTCTCTCTGTGGGTTCTTTATGTCCAGTTTATGCAACAGTCCAAGCAAGAACAGTTTCTTGCCCAAATGGCTAACCAACTCCATAAGGAGTCTCTTCGATGCCCATCTTCCTTTTGAAGTAGATCGTGCTGCCAGGAGCAGACGTGTCTCATTGTCACGAAAAGTCCTAAGTTATTAAAACATTAAATGCCATCCATGCTCTGTAGTATTTGAAAGATATGAAGAGTGTCTATCTTAAATATATCTATGCACATCTAGAAAATCAAACTAACATTACTACAAGCTTGACTATTATTGATGATTATCCACTAACAACCTATCTTTTTAATTATCCATTGCATTTTTGAATGAACTACACAATCACAATACCTCGATCAAGATCAGAAATATATATATATATATATATATATATATATATATATAACAAAATTAACCTTAAAATCCATACCAATGCAAATTACTCATATCTATATCAGAGAACCTTTTGTTTTTTGCTATCTCAGAAGTGAGATGATCTAACTGTGTTGGTTACTCTGCCCTACCTACAAATATATTCCACAATAATAAGGCGACATCAGGAGGTCAGCATTCTTTCCCTTCGTATGTAATAATGGAATAAATCACAACTTTTCTTAATTCCTGCTTCTATACTTGGAAGTGCTCCATTTTATAGGCCAGATCTCTTCTTCATATTTATAAGGAATCTTTAGAAAAACATCTCTAAACCTTTCATAATAGTCTTTTTCTGGTTGTAGGAAATTTCTGAAGATTTTAAAAGTAATTTATTGATGAATTTTAGTCTGTCAATACCAAAATTTAATAGGGTAGATAAAGCAAAATAACTCACCCCTAGTATTTATAGAGTAAAATTTCCCGTTAAAGTGTAGGTCAAGAGCTCATGACATTTAATAATAATGAGGAACAGCTAGTAAAAATGGGTAATTTTGTTTGTAATTCAGAAAGCTATGTAACAAGGATGGCTCAACGGTAGGTGCATGAATCTCACTGTGAAGGTGGAAAAGAATAGACACCACTAGTGGACAGGAGAAGGGTCTGGTTGGAGGTGGATTAAGGATGGGAGCAGAAGAGATAAAGGTTCAGGGAGGAAGGAGTGAGAGAGGCAACTAGAATGAGGGGACATCCTTGGGATGAGCTAGAAACCTAGTACAATGGTAACTCCCTGGAATCTATGAGGGTACCTCATATGGGGGATATGGAGAGTCAAGCAGCCATCTCCTATAACAGTCAAGACATCCGTGGAGAGACTGGAACACCAACCCAGGCACAAAACCTTTGAACTTCTTAGGCAATTTGTCCTTCCTGAAAGATGTGCTGGGGTAAAGGTAGCATAGAAACTGTGGGAGTGGCCATCTAATGACTGGTCCAACTTGAGACCCAAACCATGAGAGGGAGGTCACCCCTGACACTGCCTAGAAGGCCAGCACCCAGAAGAAGGATAGAATCAAACATGAGTGGGAAAAAAGTGAATGAAATGATCCCTAATGATATTCTGCTATACTCAAAGATTCAAGTCTAGATACTCAATTGTTATCAAAGAGGCTTCACCCAGGAACTGAAGGAAACAGATGCAGAGATCCAATAATAATATTAGGCAGTGCTCTGGGAATCCTGAGGAAGAGAATGAGGAAGAATTATGGGAACCAGAGGGGTCAAGAACACCACAGAAAATCCACACAATTAACTAATTTTGGCTCATAGGAGCTCACAGAGACTGAACCGATAACAGGTAAGCCTGTATGGAACTGACTTAGGTACTCTGTATAAATGTTAAAGTAGTATAGCTTGATTTTCTTGTGGGACTCCTTACAGTGGGAGCAGGTGCTGCCTCTGACTCTGTTGCCAGATTTTTGGACCCTTTCTTTATAGTGGATTGTCTCATCCAGTCTTAATAGGAAAAGAGGTATCTAGTCTCACTGCAGCTTGATATACCATGAATGGTTGGTATCCATGGGAAATTTGCCCTTTCTGTAAGAAAAACAGAGGGGGAAAAATGGTTGGAGGAGGGAAAAGGGAGGTAGGATGAAAGACTGGAAGGATAAGAAGAAGGGGAAACTGTTGTTGGGTTGCAATAAACAAGCAAATAAATAAATAAAATAAATAAGTAAGTAAGTAAATAAGCAAGCAAGCAAGCAAACAAACAAACAAACCAAAAGTAATAGCTTTCAAAGGATCTCAACGCCAGACAAAGAACTACAGGCAACTAATGACTACTGGGAAGAGGATTAGCCTCTCTTAGGGATGACTTTCTTGGTTGTCTTGTGCAGAGTGGTCCAACCTGAAACTATTATACACAAACAATAAAACTTGTTCATTATTGTTTACTATTATACACAGAGAGAAACAGGTTTTACATGAGAAAATGGTCTATCAACTTTAGACTGGGGATACATGGGAGGTGTTGGGGCAAGGGTATCTGGGAGGGGCTGAATGGAGAAAAAGTAGGGCAAAATTACCTAATTCCATTTAATTTCAAAACATATTATTTTAAAACAAAGGAGAAAAAAGGAATTCTTTGCATACTGTCTTTGAGTTTAGTAGAAAAACTTAGTGTCAGTTTCTTTAAGAATGTGATGAGCTCATTTTCTATGAAGCGCTTTCCACCCAACATCCTAGCAGTCAGGTGAGATTAAATGAGAATAATTCCTAGGATCTAATATAAAAAAGTGCCTGGCTCCCTTGCATTAAATCCATAGGTACTAGTCTATGACACTCAGCAAAATGCTGCCCTTGCTTTTGCATGTTGATTAGTTAGCCATGTTTTATTATTGTAGTCCTTTGTACAAATAATTTAGCAATGAAAACATGGTACAATGTTTCTAGATAACTTCAATGATTATCACAAATTATGGTTTAAATAGCAATAATGTTCTCTGGAAAGTGTGTATAGTTCTGAACAAAAAAAATATAATATTTAGGCAAACTACTAATCAGAAATACTCACAGGCTATTCTAGTTCAATTGTAGTTACCCCCATAAATTAAAAGACAAAGAACCTTGTGCTTAGCTACTATGGTTAATGATCATATCTTCTAAAGTTTATTTTCAGTGAAGTTGTTCCAAATGATCCTCACAGTTTGTACACACAGTAAGTACACACACACATGCATATCATTATAGCACATGCATATATATCTTTAGTGAGAGAGAAGTTGGTTTTTATCTGTTGTCTCCTGATTTTATATATAAAATGAGAATGAATTAACTAATTTAAACTAATATACTGAGCAAGAGAAATAAATTAGCTCTGAGTGCTTATTTTATGTAAGTATATGGAGAGAAGTCCAATCCCTAGAAACTATACTAATAAAAATATAAGAAAAAAGATGTGACATGTACCAAAATAATATGCCGTGTAATCTAAGAGCTGAGGAAAAGAAACAGACAACTCCCTGCATTCATTTGCTTTGTGAGCCAGTGTACTAAATTTGTCATCTTCCTCTAGCCAGTGAGGAATTTTGTCTCAGAAACAATGACGGGCTATATTTGAGGGTGGCTCTCTGATCTTCACATGCATATGCACACTCTTATGCTCTTTACTAGCACATACTTGAGCAACTGGATATACAAGAACAAGCATAAATATACATACAATGACTATGTAAAATTACAAGAACACCTAAAAGAATGTGTAGTATATAGCATCAACATTTAATAGACAGTAAGATAACAGATACATAGATGGTTCATACATAGATAGATGAACGTAAAAGAAGAAGTGATTGATAACAATTGGAAATTTAACTGTTACATATAAACAATTGTTTCAATTTTGCCTAAAATATACTCTGTTTTCTTATTGCAAAAATATTAGAAGTAAACTGTACACAATTTATCTGGTACCATGTTAAGAGATAAAAAAAGGGAGAGGAACAAAAATCATGTTTAATGGAAGGATGAGATTGTTTTATGAGGAAGGGTATTATACAATAAGCTTTGACAGAAAGGAAGCATTGACTATTTTAAAAACTGCAGAAGAGCAAAGACAACATTGCCATGGAGGAGGACGTCATGGGGGAGCATAGTATGATAGGAGGGCAACATGATGGAAGACAGCATGGGGAATATAGAACATCAGCATGCTAATTTCCTTTAGGTCTTCCTTATTAAGTGTTTTGTTCTGGAAATTCACACAGAATTAAAATCCCCTAGGTATCTAAATAAATACAATAACCTAGACAAGAGGTGGTTAATCATTTCAATGAATATATAAAGCAATACCAGGGAATATACAAAGCATTATAATTTAAGTTGTTCTGGTAACTTTTTGTGACAGAGTAAGGATTCAAACACTCATTAAAATGATTATTACGTACATGCTTGCATTTCATGCTACACCTGTTCCTTGTGTATGAATCCCTCAATTAAGATTCTCTTTTTGTTAATAGTTACATTCTGTTCCCTGTGGCAATTTATCACCACTTTTATTTCAGTTTATTAAATCTATTATTTTGACATGAAAATAAGAAAATACTCCTAAAACAATAGAAAACACGTTTCTATTTATTCAGTTTCAGAAAAATCTATACTGGGTCAAAAGTCAATTTCTTGTTAAATTGTTTACCTTAAAATATCATTTCTTGCCTAGAAGTATTAGCTGTCATTAACTTACACTTTATGCTGATGTAGACTATTCAAGTATTTCAGGAAATGCATATGCAAGCAATTTGGCTGTGTTTTTCTTTTCAGAAAGACTCCATAGTGAGGATTTAGAGTCATTACACTTTAGATGTGATCCCTAATGTATTGATAATAATTACAGTGTTCAATTTATAGCAGTACACAGGGAAAAGCATTAGTTTTCTATTTAGTGGAAAATTATGGAGAATGGTTTTACATTTCTGTGCCATAGGGAGAAACAAAAGGCAGAAATAAAGTGGTGGCGAGTGAATTAAAAAACAAGTGTTAAATCTATTTTCCCTTTCACTTCTAACGTGAACGCACATTCAGGGAAGGTAGGGATGCACAGTCACTCCTTAAGAAGAACTGGTAAGAAGTATTTCTCAAAATAGAATTTAAATAAATAAAAACTCCCAGAGTCTGACTGAGAAGCATAAAGAAACACACTTGAAAAAAATGGCAAGCAAAGACATATGGTATAAATGATTATTAAATTCTATGAAAATAAACAAACATAATACATTAAACATTTTGAGAGATTGTGTATGAACAAGTGCTCATGAATGTTTGTATGTCTCTCTCTCTCTCTCTCTCTCTCTCTATATATATATATATATATATGTACTTGTGTGTGTGTTTGTGTGTGCATGTGTGTGTGCATGTGTGGGGAGGAGAGATTGTGTGGTATGTGGATACGTGTGTTTAAAACATATTCTTTAGAGTGACAAATGACAGAATTGTATACCATGCAGTGTGCCACATCTGTACTACATACCAGTCATGTGGACATCTTTCCATACTGTTCGTGTGATGCAGTGATGCAGACAAGTCTGCTGGCTGAAGGCAGGAAAGGAAAGTGTTAATCTTACACTCCATTTTGATTTTACTTCAACATCTGCTGATTGCTTTTCTGAGGAAGTTATTCCAAATGGCATCAGTATAGGATAAGTGCTTCGGCAAATAAGAAACAATCAAAGATTCAGCTTTGTTATGGCTTCCTAAGGTCTGCTTGCCATACTGGAAAACAGAGTATTCTCAGGATGTCAGATCAACTACACTTTCCTTCAGCCAAGAGCATTTATGCGTCTACTTCCTGGCACCCTGCCACAGCCGAGATACTTTTCATTCATCAAATTCTGCTGCACAGCACTCTAACTAGGCAACTGCTTCTCATTCCTGCCCAAATCTCTTTATCATGGAATTGGGTTCGTTTCAAAAAGTTTATCATTTTGAAAAGGGCCTCCGATGCAAAAACAATGCCATTTATCAGCCTGGGCAAGGAGACTGCTAGGAAATGATAAATTTCCTGTATGTGGCTTAAGTTTATCACCAGTTTATTTTAACTTCTCTTTGCACTTGCTGGATACACTTGTATGACAAGTCAACTTTAAGTGCCCTCTTTCCTGATAAATGTATAACCATGTAAATGTAAAAATAATGTATAAATGCATAAAATTAGATAAAGCTGTCTTCTGCTAATTAGTGTATAAGGAAGACATTTTCAAGAATTATACTTCTATTTTTCCCTGTTTTTGAAACAGGATCTCACCATGTGTTCCAGGTTGACTTGAAAGTGTCGTCTTTCTGTTTCATCCAACAACATGTTAGTATTACAGGTATGCCCAGTATGTTAGTGTTACAGGAACAACTTGAAAACATGTGACCTTGAAAATCTGTCCCCCCCCATATTTTTTTCATTCATGTTTATTTTTGCTTTGATTACAGAAACTACAAAACAGAATCAGCCTAGATTCCTTTTCTATTGTTTTTTAGTTGCTTTTATTGAACTATACATTTTTCTCCATTCCCCTCCCTTCCTCCCTTCTCTCACACGAGTTTGTGTAGAAGAATAAATAATGTCACATGTTGAAACCAGTTTAAGCCAGAACCAAAGCCTAAATCAAAAATCATCCCTGATGAATAAAACAACAAGGTATAATAATTAGTGAAAAAGTATTTAATTAAGCTCTGCAAGGTATCATACTGACTGCAAAACAATACTCTATGGAAAATATGCCCTTGATTTATTTAATGTTTATAGTATAGTGATAGGAATTATTGTTTTGTAGCAAAAAAACTCCGATAATTATTTAAATATTCAAAAAGGACCCATAATCATCACTTATGATATGATGTGGAGGAGGCTCTATTATTTGAGCATGGTCAAGGAAGGGTTCTTTTTGATATATTCATTGAGACGAGGTATATAAAGTATTGCCTGAAATTCTGAACTCTAGTCTGTGCGCTAGTCACCACCTCATGTTAACACTCTTGTCCCGCCCACATCACGCACTTCACCCAATAATAACATGTGAAGAAGTACCAACTGGCTTAATAGTTTAAAAAACAACTTTAGGATGCCACATTATGTCTTTGGGCTGTAATGATTCACAAGGCTTTGTCTTAAATATTTGAACATCAATTAGAACTTCTCCAAACTCAAAGCTTATAGTCATGAACTACTCAAAGTAGCTCTCCACTTTAAAGTTCATTAGGGAACTCAACACTTAACAAGCACAAATATTCTAAAATAAACTTAGAAGCATAAACGGTAAAGACTCAACATAGAATTCTAAAGTAGGAAAACATAGAAATTAATTCTATCATTCACCAGTCTAGTGCACAGATTAAACATTATGATAGAATTCCACATACTGAATAAACACAAATTTATTTTCTCACATATTTGAATGCCAGAAAGTCCATTCTGAGTCACTATAATGCTTATTGCCTGGTAAAAATAGACTCTGTTTCCCAAATGGCACCTTGCTTTTACTTCCTAAAGATAAGATAAATACTATGTTGCATGAGTCAGATTACAGTATTGCTAAAGCTATGAAAAGTCCTTATAAAATCCATCAAATTCATAAGGACAAAATCTCATCCCATTATCTTCTGAGGGACGTCACTCACAATTTCATTAAGGTTCAACACGTGAAATTTGAAGGTGGTTCATTGAAACTACAGGCAAAGCAAAATAAACAAATCTCCTAAGTAAAGATTTCTATATAGTGCATAGAGATGTTATTTAATATCATTCTGTTTATCAAAGTTAATGCTGACAATTATACATCATGGTTACTGTTTAAATACTTTTATCAAATTTGTGTTTTCGAGACAAGTCTAATGTGAATGCTTTAGCAGTACAAGAACCTCTTTCATACACATATTAATCAATGGCAAAGAGGCCTGTGAGAGTATTTTTCCTTTCTTACTTTCCTTGTTTTTGTGCTCTTTCTTTGGTAATGTGTTGACCCTGCAGGAAGACCCTCACATAATGCCAGTACATGGCCCTTGGAGACTTTCTGATCTCTGAGAAAATTAATTTTCTGTTCCTTTTAAAGTACCTTGTCTCAAGAACATTAAATAAACCTAGCTGTGTTGATTGATCATACACTTAACATGAGGTGATGGATATAAACTTTTAACTCTACAGACCTTCTCACCATCACATATAAATACCAACTCATTATGAAAACAAGCTTAAAAAACAATATTTCACCCACATTTAAGATGAGAAAGACACTGCAGTATACTTTCATCAATAAACGCTCTGGACAATCATAGACAGAGTAAATATAATACCAAGGTCAAATAAAATGTTACAGTGAAAAGGATCTGGTAATGAACATAAGGTGATATCTTTGGATTAACTCCTGACAAAAAAAGGAAAAAAGGTAAAAAATGCAGTGCAAATAAAATAGGTCTTTATTCCTAATATGCAAGTATTCATCACATTACTAGCAACTAATACAAGCAACATCGTCAACAATGGAAACTGTTCAAGATTGCTATTCTATGTGGTAGAAAGAATATTAGAAGAAAAGTTATTCTTTAGATCTAAAACTATAAATTTAAATGTTCCTAAAAAATAAGTATTATATTAATAAGATATGTAAGTTTACATTTAGCAAGTTACAAAGAGATGACTGACTAAAATATGTTAAATTGTGAATAAATAATAGATAACTCAAGAAATATGTCTCAGCCACATAGTCAATGACATCATAGTTAACAACTTTTACAATATTCGAATATGAAAGTGAGAAATATATTCCAAACATGTCAAAAATGTACTATAAAAACCACGGCTACAGTATTTAACAATCTGGCTGTGTTCACAGAAATGAACAAGATTACTCTTAGAGAGGATGGCAACTAATTAGGTACAAGTACTCAGTCTTTTTATGCACCTATTGATTTGTAGGTTTATAGGCATGGACCATATAATAAATAAATATATAGTTCACATATTAAAACTCAGATCATATTGTTTTCCTGGAACAATAATGAAAACAAACCATTATAACCAGTCAATCCAGTACACCTGAAATTAACAATAATAAAAAATAAAACACTTTAGTTACATTTAAATACATATTGTTATATTCATCTTATCTCATTTTTAGCTTTATTCTTTAAAATTCTTGCATATTTAGCGCTATTGCATTTTAACAAGCTCTATTGCTTTGTTTACCTCAATTTTCATTGTTTGAGAATTTTTATAAGCATATGATATCTTTTAATTAAGTTCATCATCTACTCCCTTACCTCCAATTCCTTCTTAATCTTCCCACAATGGTATCTCCCAATTTCATATATTCTTGGTTTTTAATCTATTTTAGAACTAGTGATGCCAGTTTAAGCATGTGTGAAGAACCATCTTTTAAAGTGAGGGGAGTCATTCACAGGCAATATCCTTGAAGGAAGCTGGCTGTCTGAAATCCAGAAGCCACTTGTTATCAATAGTTCCTCACCTTGGGGTGAGACCTTGTGACGACTTTCCTTTTCCATTCTATGGTTTTGTCTTGCATGATTTTACAAAAGACTTATGAAAACTATCACAACTACTCAGAAATCATATATGCAACTGCCTGGTTGTTTCTGGCAAACACCATTTATTTGCAGTCAGCCATTGCATCTGTCTCTTAAAACCTTCTGTGCCCTCTTCCACCGTGATCTATAAGTCTTGGGAGAGACTATTTAAGTGTTGCATTTATGATGGAACCAATCAAAGTTCTTTATTCTCTGCATGCTTAGCAGTGTGAGTCTCTCTGTTTATTGCCAGCTGCTACAAAAAGAAGCTTCTCTGGTGAGGGTTGGGGCATGTCCTAAACTATGGGAATAATGATAATCCTTTAGGAGATGGTCTGCTATTATGTCTGTTTAGAAGATCAATCCTAATATGTGGTCTTCTGAACGCTATGGTCTCCTTCATCATGGCTTCCTACACCCCTTAACTTTCTTAGGCCTGAGTTACAACTTATGAAGCAAGCCTTTCAGCCAATCAGACAGAGTATGGCTACTCCCATAACATTCATGTTACTATTGAGCCACCATGTACATCTTTAAAGGCCAGTCATGATTTAACTCACAAAACTCACAGCCGGGTAACAGTGTTGACTGCTCTTCTCCCCAGTAATGGTCAAAGCACCTTTCAGCACCATGAAAACTTGCTAAGAGAGATGAGGTATTCAGGACAGTACTAGCTTGATTTGTCCAAATTCTATGACAAAAGTGTGTAGTATATTTAGCGATAGAATCTTGCCATTGTGTTTTGAAAGATAACTAAGAGAAGCAATAAAATTCAATATTTGGAGGTATTTGAAACTTCAATGCCAAATATTTCAAAACAGATAACCCATTCTCGGCACTGAGGTTTTTTGTTTGATTCATGCGATATCTAGATGAGGAAGGTATTTTCTACCTGCTATAAGTAACTCCATTTAAACTTTTCTTATCTATGCATGTGCATATATTTTAGGGAGTGTAGGCTTCCATATAGTTCTTTCAAAAGGTTTTAACGTTAGTTATTGCTCCCTATACTCTTTTTTTCAACAACCCTGGCCTATTATTTCCAACCTCATTTAATTCTCTTTACTCTGTTACTGTCCATTCCCTGTTCACATCACCAATATGCTCCTTTCCATCCCTTGAAATTACTATGGAATGTTCCTTTACTAGTTTCCTGACTTCAGCAGTATTCCAATTTAGGCATGCTTGTCTACAGATTCAAAATTATTGCCTGCAAACAAAAAAATAACATGAGATGCTTGTCTTTCTCGGTCTCTGCTTATTCTCTCAGTGAAATGTTTTCCAATTCTAATAATTTATTGGCAGATATCTTATTTTTCACTTTTTTTCCAGCAGAATGAAATTTCATTATGAAATTGTACTATGTTTCTATTATCCATCCTCCAATTGTTAGGCATATATGAAGTTTCCATTTCCTGGCTATTGTGAATACAGCAACAATGACTTTGTATCAGCAAGCATCTTGGTAATAGGATATTCCCCCTTAGTGTACTTTCAACTAGTTCATTAAGAACACAAAGTATACTTATTTCTATATTTTGAGGAAACTCCACACTGATATATCCTAGAGTGGCTCCACCAGTTTGAATTCACAGTAGCGCAGAGTGTCTTCTTTTACCACATCCTTGATAGCAACAGCAAAGGATCTTCCTTCCTTCCTTCCTTCCTTCCTTCCTTCCTTCCTTCCTTCCTTCTTTCCTTCCTTCCTTCCTTCTTTTCTTTCTTTCCTTCTTTCTCTCTCTCTATTTCTCTCTTTCTTCCCTCCTTTCTTCCTTCCCTCCTTCCTTCCTTTTTTCTCTCTTTCTTCTCCTTCTCTCCTTCTTCCGCTTCTTCTTCAAAATCTTGTTCCCTCTGATAGTGATAAGATGAAATCTCAAAGCAATTTTTTACTTATATTTTTTCAATGACCATTCTAATTTTTTTAATAAAAATAGCATTTCTTCATATTTTTTGAGAATTTTCTATTTATTTCCATTTTTCAATGTTTAGTTGGATTTCTTGTTTCTTGACATATAATTACGTTTTATTTGGTTGGTTGTTTTGTTGTATATTAGAAGCACTACCCTTCTGTCAGATGTATAATCTAGCAAAGATATTTTACTCATTCTGTAGGTTGAATTTTCACTCATTTGATGGTGTCCTATGCCGTAAGAAAATTTTAATTTTATAACATTCCATTGTTGATACTAATGCCTGGGCTACAGGGTTCCTGTTTTAAAAGTTCTTTCCTGGGTCTGTAAGACAAATTATATGCCCCACTTTATTCTCTATGAGATTCAATATATTTTTCTTATGCTGAGATTTTTGATCCATCTTGTATTTATCACCTGTGTATGTCATCTCAGAACAAAAGTACAAAAATAGCATCAAAGACCAATTGTTTCCACAATGCAGTTTTAGGTAAATGATTCGATTTTATAAATGAGAGATGTTAATAGTATACACTGAAAACATTAATACATACTTTTTATCAGGAAAACACACTCACCTTTGAAACAATTGGGCTTTATTAGACAATTCCAATAATGCTGCCATCAGGAAATCGAGGTTGTGTCACCAGGATCATGTATGTTTCACTGCTGGTGTTTGCTGACTCTACTGTCAGACTCGTGTGGCACATACCTAAGTGTCACTACTGCTTCAAGGAACTAATTGCCAGTGAAGGAGAGATCTCTGCATGAGAAAATGTGAACAGATACTTATCCATATTCCCCCCCTCTACCCCTCTCTTTCTCTTCACTCTCTCTCTCAACTTTAGATAAGGCTACATATTTTTTGGTATCTATGCTATTTATCAAACCTCAAAATGCTATGAAACTGGGAAAGAGACCTTCCAGTTTCTGATATAGAGGCTTAAGGATTCACCTTACAGGAAAGCAATCACACTAAAAACTATTTTTTTTAATGGAACCCCTGGACGAAAAGTAAATAAGAAGTGTTTCATTTATAATATTATCTCCAGGAAAAGTGCTATCAGTTTATGATTATTTCTGTACTGACAAGAAAAAAATGAAGGCAGTGAAGTCATTTCTTATATAATTCTGATAACCCAAATGGTATTTCACTATTAAGAAGTGAAGTAGAGATAATCATAATCTATTCCTATTTTATTTCACCAGACATTTTACTATTGTCATAATGACAGGGTCTTAAAAGGAGCTATGACTTCAAGGAAAAAGCCTGAGCAATTACAAGGTCATACAATTTAGCTCATGACTGACTTCTGATAATAAGTCAAAGTTCATAAACTCAAAACAACTGTGTTTCAATGATGAAGTTATCTGTGTAATTGCTGCCTCTAAGCCTCGATGCTTTTTATAATTTTGCTTGATAAACTTTGCAATCTGTCAGGTAATTAAAGGATATACTGTATTTGTTTCAGGTATAATTATCCTCCTGTATACAAACTTTTACCTTCCATGATTCTAATTATTTGTCATCAGTACTACCCCAAATACTTCACCTGAGAATTTCCAGAAGCCATGCATTTAACATTGCATACCATTCACCATGTCACAAAGAACTTTATATAGTTAGTCAACTATATACAGAAGAATGGCTACAGTGTGAGTTAGAGGACATATTTAATAATTATATATACTTGTGCAATTATTTTTATACTATTGCGTTTATACTTTGTGTAATTATTCATATGCTACTGTATAGGATAGATAACCAGTAAAGGAAGGGGCACAGTAGATTTTGTTGAAAGTTGTAGAATGAAAGAGAACATTTGAGAAGCAACCTAAGGAGTTAAAATTTTACACAGGTGTAAGTATTAGTCAGTTCATACTTCCACAACTCATACTCCAAGCTGGATGGCATAAACAACAACAACAAAGATAATTATCATATACATCTGGAAAAGTGATGTGCAAGATCAAGGTACATGAATAACCTATCATGTTAAGGGATAATTGTCCAGTCCACAGACTTCTACCTTCTCCTATTACCTTTATGTGATTAGTATAGAATTTCTTTGTATCTTCATCTACAAAGGTTACAAGTTTGATGAGACTGGATTTCTTCTCTTTGCCTTCAGTTACTTACCTCTCTTATATCCCAGTCTCCCCTTAAATCACATGGAAGCTTGGAACATCAACATATAAAGTCTGTAGAGAAAAGGCAGTATATGGTGAGGAGTCTACAGGAAATACTGAAAAACATAGGGGAATTTTCCAAGAGATTTAGACATGGTGAGTCATGAAGACGAGACTATAACAATAAATATCCCCAGTAAGGAATATTATGGTCATCTATAATAGATGAGGGGAAATTAGGAATGTGATACAATAATTGGGAAGTCTCATGCTACTCAAACATTACACCATTATAAAAGTGTTGACTTTACTTTTGAATGAGACAGGAAAATATAGTAGCAGATATGTAAAAAGATGTGATGGAATTCAAATAAAACAGTTCTGGTATTGACTGAGAATATGAAAGAAATGTGAAAGGGTAGAAAAATAAACAGAAAGCTGTTTAGTCAAATGTGATGGTGCACTTGGAAAGGTAAAGCAGAAGGAGCAGCATTTGTAACTAGCTTGAGTAACAGAGCCAAATGATACTTTGAGGGAAAAAACCACCAAAACACTGTAATCTTAAGAATTCAAAAGTTTTGTTTAAAATGGTAGAAATAAAAAGGATAGTTTTCAAAATCTGGAAAGAATGTATATATTTAAAAATCTTCCCAGATTTTTTAAATTGTCCTTTTAATTATAAATATATATATATATATATATATGTGTGTGTGTGTGTGTGTGTGTGTGTGTGTAACATATAGATATCCAAATAGTCATTGGATGTTATATGAGGATAAAACATTTCCCTTTTAATCTTCCTAAAATACAAGGAGATAGCATACCATTTAACATCCAGAACAATATTGTATACAGATAACAAATACGGTATAAAAATCAAGCTTTAACACTTGTATCTGTTAAGTTTCAACAATTAACTTGATATTTAACTAGTGATGATATGGGTACATTAATGTCTACTCAAATATGTTTCAGAGGAGATCTCTATTCCTTTCAAACATGTCATTAAAATGATATTAGTTAAGTGTAGAAAACAGTACATTTAGACTTAAAAATAAGTAGACTGAGCTTAAGAATACACTCATTTAGGTTGATACCACATCAATAAGTCCGTAAAATGACTTTATGCTTGCTCAAAGGGCTGTGTAAAAGATTAGGTGTGAGAGATTAAATTACATTAAGAGAAATAACTTTGGTTTAACAACGGTAAGGGAATTATTTTCTGAAAAGAACAAATAATCTCTGAAATCACAAAAAAGTTAGAGATGAATAAAAAAGAAGAAATTAAGGCCTCTATAAACTACAACCCTATTTACAAACTTAATATCACTGTACATATTGATAAAATGTTTCCTGGGACGGCCTAGGATAAGAGAATGTGTTTTGAATAAACAATTAACTGGATAACTGAAGAAATTATATAAATATTTGGTCAATAATAAGTTCCCATTTCTCAATTCCACAAAAATTAGTAATATATATGAAAAATAAGTGAAGAAGCAAACACACATATACCAAAAGGATGTAAAGTTATTTTGTGATTAGGTACTGAAAAAATCAATACTACTAAAATGTTTCTATGGGCCCTCAAATTCACACATGCATCATACTCTCTAATTTTCTGAAAGCTAACAGTTTTAAAATTTTAATATTAACATATTTTTCCCAAATTTCACTTTAGGAAGAACTCACTTTGTAGAAGTAATTTATGTATAAAATCATGATAGAATAATGGCACAACAATCTTTAGATTAATTGCCTAAATTTGCAACCTAGCTTAAACTAATCCAAAGGAGCCCCAGTAAGATATGGACATATAAAACTGATGTTTCTTGTTGGTACTCAGCCCATAATCCTGAATATTTCTGGTTCATATGAATTTGATTGTCATAGTATGCAAATTCAGCATAGTTGATCTTTGCTGATCCATGTTGATCTATGACTGTAGTGGTGTAATCATTAAGCATATTAGATTGTGTTAGCAATTAAAGTTAAATGACATGTGTATTATTTTCTTAGATGTATGTCAAAGAATCAGAAATAACTGATTCTTCTCAACTTTCACTGGGATGAAGGGATTGTTGGATACAATACATCCTTTCTGGAATGTTTAATTTCTCTTCCACCTAAAGCATATTTGTTTCTGAGAGACTTGGGTATGTAAAGCCAGGTCCTATAGGCCTACAAATCCTTCCTGTCACCAGGGCGTCTCTCTACAATGTGGCAAACTGTGTTTTCAAGGTTCACATATGATCTGCTTTCTAATGTCCCTAACCTGTTCCCTTTTTATGATTTCATCTAATAAGTCAGAAACTGTTGTGAAATATTAGTTCAAGATGCTCTGCATTCATTTATGCTGTGGAAGAGTTTTAATGATACATCGTATTTATCATATCTCTTAGAGGGTTAGAGAGGTGGCTCAGCAATCAAGAACACCACTACTCTTCAAGAAGAATTGGGCTCCACTCATAGTCCCTACACAATGGCTCACAACCATCTGTAACTCCAGTTGTAGGGAGAATCTATCTTTCTCTTTTTGCCTCCATGGGCACTTCATGCACGTGGTGCAAAGACAAATGTGCAATAAAAACTCATACACATAAAAGAAAACTAAAATAAACCTTAAAAATAAGTAAAAATACATTTTAAATATTCCAGTGTAGATGTAAAGTGAGTAGTCACTGGCTCCCAAAACTGAGATGAAAGATTCCTCACAGTTTCTAGCAATCATCTCATCACTTCATCTCTCTTTGAAGACTGGTGCCTTGATCGAAGCTAAACATCAACAATGGCTGCTGAATAAATGTCTCTGTTCCTTAATGTGCATGTGCAAAGTTGTATTGTAAAAATTAGTTGTTTATTGCCAAAATTTTAAATACTTCAGACCTTTTCTTTATTTTTCATAGTAAGATGAATGATATTTCAGTCATAAATTCTCTTTTCTATTATTACTGAGAAATGTTTTCTCAACCATGTAACAAAAATTTTTATCCCTCAGCTAAATTATTCTCGTTTGATAGCAGATATTTTGCATGCCTCAAAATTATATTTATTAAGCTTTGCTATAAGCCTTTGAAAACATAGATACATCTTATGAAACTTTACTTTTGGAACAAATATTTATGTTTTTCTTTTAGATTTTCATAGAGGTTTCATCTTTTAAAATAAGATTTTTAAAATGTTTAGTGTAAATGATAAAAACACAACACAGGACTTCTTTTCTGCTTCGGGGAGTAAAATCCAATTATACTTTATTGTGAATGTTGAAATAAAGTAAAAAGAAAAAGTAGGAAACACCAAGACTTCTCATAAGCAAAGTTAAACAAATTCTTTAGAGATCAAAATAACACAACTTCCCTCATTTAGTATTCATAACGTCAAATACTGGAGAGAATTCAAAGAAAATCAATATGTCGGATTTTTTCTTGTTTCACATATCATTAAACTCCACTAGATTTCATTTAGTATTATTATTATATCCTTCTTTCCACCATTGTGTATTTTTATATTATTAATTTACTCATATATCTGTGCCCTGTTGCTTATGGCACTTGTGGCCTCGACTTTAACTAACTGTTCTTTTCTGCTTCCCTAAATTAACACACATGTTTCTTACATGTTCACTATTCTGAGATGCCTTTTGAAACTTAGATTCAGCCTGTACAGTTGCATGTCCATCTACAAACATCTAACCCAACACTACAACATAAATTTTGGCTTGAATGATGTTTCAGAACCTGCTGCAAGTCACTTTGTCTCATTCACTGCTTTAAAATCCATGTCCAAAGACCTAAAAGTCTTTGGGCCTTAATAAGAATTATGCTGTCATCTTGTGCCTGGAACTAAGGGAGCAACATTCAGTGGTCTGTATGTTTATTCTTCACTTAACTTTAAAATTTGCTTCCTTACAGAGTCATTTTACAAGAAGTTACTCTCAAAATCTTCTCTGCACAGCTAATAATCTCCTTTCATATGAATACACTGGTATGCTCCCGAGCTATCGAATACCCAATCTTCCTAGCTACATGCTTAAAAGACAGGATATTAATCTCTTTAACAATTTGGCTTTGCCATGACCAGTTTTGACTATAACTTCATCCTCTTCATTCCTTCTCTTCAACATACTAAATAGTTTTCTTCTGTATAACTATAAATCTATGAATAGCAACTAGCAACTTTGCCACATGCTAGATCTTGTGCTATCTTGTTTCCTATAGCACAAATTTTAGTGCATTATTTTTTGAATTTTTTATTGCTTTATAAATCATACCATTCAAAATTTCCACCTCCTCCGATTTTTCTCCAATTCCCCCCACTCATCCTCCCCCCTCCCCCTCCAGTCCAAAGAGAAGGCATGGTACCCTGCCCTGTGGGAAGTCCAAGGCCCTCCACTGTCCATCCAGGCCTAGGAAGGTGTGCATCAAGACAGTCTGGGATCCCAAAAAGTCAGTACATGCAGTAGAATAAAATCCCAGTGCCATTATCATTGGCTTCTCAGTCAGACCCACTGTCACCCACATTCAGAGAGTCTGGTTTTATCACATGCTCCATCAGTCCCAGTCCAGCTGGCCTTGGTGAGCTCCCATTAGAGTAGTAACATCGTCTCAGTGGGTGGACGAACCCCTCGCTGACCTGACTTCCTTACTCATCTTCTCCCTCCTACTGCTCTTCATCTGGACCTTGGGAGCTAAGTACAGTGATCCAAGGTGGGACTCTATCTCTATCTCCATCCATCGCCGGATGAAGGTTCTATGATGATATGCAAGATATTCATCAGTGTGGCTATGGAAGAAGGACAGTTCCGAAACCCATACTTCTACTGCCCAAGGACCTGGTCGAGGACATCCCCTTGGACATATGGGAACCCCTCTAGCAACAGGTCTCTTGCCAACCCTAAAATGGCTCCCTTAATTAAGATATCTTCTTCCCTGCTCCCATATCACCCTCCCTCCATCTCAACCATCCCACTCCCCCAAGTTCTCCCCACTCCCCCTTCTCCCCTTCCCTCCACCCCAGGCCCCCCACCAAGCTCCCAACTTTTGCCCGGCGATCTTGTCTGCTTCCAATTTCCAGGAGGATCTATATATGTTTTTCTTTGGGTGCATCTTATTATTTAGATTCTCTAGGATCATGAACTATAAGCTCAATATCCTTTGTTTATGGCTAGAATTCACTAATGAGTGAGTTCATACCATATTCCTCTTTTTGGGTCTAGGTTATCTCAATCAGTATTGTGTTTTCTATTTCCACCGATTTACATGCAAAATTCAACATGTCATTGTTTTTTACCACTGAGTAGAACTCTAATGTGCATATGTGGCACACTTTCATTATCCATTCTTCCACTGAGGGGCACCTAGGTTGTTTCCAGATTCTGGCTATTACAAATAGTGCTGCTACGAACATAGTTGAACATCTGCTTTCGTAGTTGGGCATCTCTTGGATATATTCCCAAGAGTAGAACTGCTGGATCCTGAGGTAGGTTGACACCCAGTTTCCTGAGAAACCACTACACTGATTTCCAAAGAGGTTGCACAAGTTTGCATTCCCACCAGCAAAGGATGAGTGTTCCCCTTACTCCACATCCTCTTCAGCATGGACTATCATTGGTGCTTTTGACTTTAGCCATTCTGACAGGTGTAACTTGGTATCTCAAATTTGTTTTGTTTTGATTTGCACTTCCCTGATTGCTAAGGAAGTTGAACATGCCCCTAAGTACCTTTTGGATATTTGAAATTCTTCTGTTGAGAATTCTCTGTTCAGTTCAATACCCCATTTTTTAATTGGGTTATTCAGAATTTTAAAATCTAGTTTCTTGAGCTCTTTATATATTCTGGAGATCAGGCCTTTGTTTGATGCGGGATTGGTAAAGATCTTCTCCCATTTTCTAGGTTACCTTTTTGTCTTAAAGGCAATGTCCTTTGCTTTACAGAAACTTCTCAGTTTCAGGAGGTCCCATTTCACTGATTCTCTTATTGTCTGTGCTGCTGGGGTTCTACTTAGGAAGTGGTCTCCTGTGCCCATGTGTTGCAGACTACTTCCCACTTTCTCTTCTATCAGGTTCAGCATGGTCAGATTTATATTGAGGTCTTTAATCCATTTAGACTTGAGTTTTGTGAATGGTGATAGATATGGACCTATTTTCATTCTTCTACAGGTTGACATCCAGTTATGCCAGCACCATTTGTTAAAGATGCCTTCTTTCTTCCATTGTATAATTTTAGCTCCTTTGTCAAAAATCAGGTGTTCATAGGTTTGTGGATTAATATCCAGGTCTTCAATTCAACCCATTGTTCAACATCTCTGTTTTTATGCCAATACCCGCAGTTTTCATTATTGTAGCTCTGTAACAGAGTTTGAAGTCAGGGATGGTAATGCTTCTGGAAGTACTTTTATTGTGTAGGATTATTTTGGCTATCCTGGGTTTTTTGTTTTTCCATATAACGCTGATTATTGTTCTCTCAAGGTCTGTGAAGAATTTTTTTGGGATTTTGATGGGAATAGCATTGAATCTATAGCTTGCTTTTGGTAGAACTGCCATTTTTACTATGTTGATCCTCCCAATCTTAGAGCACAGGAGATCCTTACATTTTCTGGTATCCTCTTCAACTTCTTTCTTCAAAGACTTAAAGTTCTTGTCAAATAGATCTTTTACTTCCTTAGTTAGTGTTACCCGGAAATACTTGATGCTATTTGTGGCTATTGAGAAAGGTGATGTTTCTCTGATTTCCCTCTCTGCTTCTTTATTCTTTGTGTTTAGAAGGGCTTCTGGTTTGTTTTTAGTTGATCTTGCATCCTGCCACTTTACTGAAGGTGTTTATGAGTGTAGGAGTTCTTTGGTAGAGTTTTTGGTGTCAATTTTTTACTCTATTGTATAATTTGCAAATAATGATAGTTTGAATTCTTCTTTTCCAATTCGAATCTCCTTGATCTCCTTATGTTGTCATACTGCTTTTGCTAGATTTCAAGTGCTATATTGAAAAGGTATGGAGAGTGTGGACAACCATGTCTTATTCCTGATTTTAGTGCAGTAGCTTTAAATTTCTCTCCATTATTTTGATGTTAGCTATCGAGTTGCTGTATCTTGCTTTTATTATATTTAGGTATGAACCTTGTATCCCTAATCTCTCCAGACCTTTATCATAAAGGGATGTTGAATTTTGTCAAATGCTTTTTCAGCATCGAATGAAATGATCATATGGTTTTTTCTTTCAGTTTATTTATGTGATGGATTACATTGATAGATTTTCATATGTTGAACCAGCCCTGCATCTCTGGGATGAAGGCTACTTAATCATAATTGTTAATTTTTTTGATATGTTCTTGGATTCAGTTTGCCATTTTTTGTAATATTATTTAAATTTAATGAAAATGTCATACAGTTTTCCATGTTTAGTTGAACAATGTCACATACTTATAAATAAGAATTTAAAGCTATATGTATGTAGAAGCAATAGATTAGTATAGACACTTGTAAATGTTTTAGAGGTCGTTGTGTAACTTATAGAAGAGAGGATAAAATAGCTGGGAGGTTGACATCTCACAGAGACAAATGAGTTTCGCAATAATAGACACTGAAATGAGAGCAGACCATAAAAAGTTTAATTGGGATCCGGCATTCAGAGTCTCGCAACTGCATAGACTCTGTCTACTCTAGACAAAATATAGCAAGCTAACAAAAAAATTTTTGACAAAATTAAGTAAAGTTACAAAATAATAAATAAGTTTCATATTATGAAAAATATGTAAAGTAAACTTCTTAACTGTTGCATTATTTTTTCTTCATGTCACATTTGGAATAGCCTCCCCAAAATATTGATTCTCTTTTTGTTAGTTTTAAAATCGCAAGCCAGTGGTTCTTAAACTTTTTACTGCTGTGACAATTTAATACACTTCCTCATACTGTGGCAATCCCCAAACATAAAATTATTTTTTTTAAATTTACTTACTTATTTATTTATAAATATTTCCACTTCCTCCCCTCCTCCCAATAACCTCCCACTCCCCCCACTCCCTCTCCTCCTCCCTCTCCAGTCCTAAGAGCAGTCAGGGATTCCTGCCCTGTGGGAAGTTCAAGTTCCTCCCCCCCCCCACAAGTCTAGGAAGGTGAGCATCCAAACAGACTAGGATCCCAAAAAGCCAGTGCATGCAGACGAAACAAGACCCAGTGCCATTATCAATGGCTTCTCAGTCAGCCCCCGAGTCAGTCACATCCAGAGACTCCGGTTTGATCACATGCTCATTCAGTCCCAGTCCAGCTGGCCTTGGTGAGCTCTCATAGATCAGTCCCCTTGTATCACTGGGTGAATGTACCCCTCACGGTCCTGACTTCCTTGCTCATGTTCTCCCTCCTTCTGCTCCTCATTTGGACCTTGGGGGCTCAGTCCAGTGCTCCAATGTGGGTCTCTGTCTCTATCTCCATGCATCGTCAGATGAAGGTTCTATGGTGATATGCAAAATATTCATCAGTATGGTTATGGGCCAAGGCCAGTTCAGGCACCCTCTCCTCTGCTGCCCAGGGAACAATCTGGGGACCTATACTTGGACCTGGGAACCCCTCTAGAATCAAGTCTCTTGCAAACCCTAAAATGCACCATTAGTTGATATATACTTCCCTGCTCCCATAGCCATCTTTCCTCCCTCCTCCCCATTCCATTCCCCAAAGCTATCCCCAGTCCTCCCCTTCTTCCTTCTCTCTTACCATCTCCCCTTACTTCCACCCCCCAGCCCCCGTGCTCCCAAGTTTGCCTTGCTATCTTGTCTACTTCCAATATCCAGGAGGATAACTACATGATTTTCTTCAGGTTCACCTTCTTATTTAGCTTCTCTAGGATCACGAATTATAGGCTCAAAGACCTTTAATTATGGCTAGAATCCACTTATGAGTGAGTACATACCATATTCATCGTTTTGGGTCTGGGTTACCTCACTCAGTAAAGCGTTTTCTATTTCCATCCACATGCATGCAAAATTCAAGATGTCAGTGTTTTTTACCGCTGAGTAAAACTCTAATGTGTACATGTTCCACACCTTCTTTAACCATACTTCTCTATTGAGGGACACCTAAGTTGTTTCCAGGTTCTGATTATTACAAATAGTGCAGCTATGAACATAGTTGAACAAATGCTTTTGTAGTATGATAGGGCATCTCCTGGGAATATTCCCAAGAGTGGAATTACTGGGTCCTAAGGAAGGTTGACTTCCAGTTTCCTGAGAAACCACCACACTGATTTCCAGAGTGGCTGCACAAGTTTGCATTCCCACCAAAAATGGATGAGTGTTCCCCTCACTCCATATCCTCTCCAGCATAGGCTATCATTGGTGTTTTTGAATTTAGCTATTCTGACAGGTGTAAGATGGTATCTCAAAGTGGTTTTGATTTGCATTTCCCTGATAGCTAAGGATGTTGAGCATGACCTTAAGTGTCTTTTGGCCGTTCGAAGTTCATCTGTCGTGAATTCTCTGTTCAGTTCAGTACTCCATTTTTTTAATTGGTTTAATTAGAGTTTCAGTGTCTAGTTTCTTGAGTTCTTTGTATATTTTGGAGATCAGACCTTTGTCTGATGAGGGGTTGGTGAAGATCTTCTCCCAGTCAGAAGGCAGCCTTTTTGTCTTACTGACAGTGTCCTTTGCTTTGCAGAAGTTTGTCAGTTTCAGTAGGTCCCATTTATTCAATGATTCTCTTATTGTCTGTGTTACTGGGGTTTTATCTAGGAAGTGGTCTCCTGTGCCTCTGTCTTGTAGACTACTTCCCACTTTCTCTTCTATCTGATTCAAAGTGGTCAGATTAATGTTGATGTCTTTAATCCATTTGGACTTGGGTTTTGTGCATGGTGACAGATATGGATCTACTTTCATTCTTCTACAGGTTGACCTCCAGTTATGCCAGCACCATTTGTTAAAGATGCTTTCCTTCTTCCATTGTATACTTTTAGCTCCCTTGTTGAAAATCAGGTGGTCTATTCGATTCCACAGTTCGACTTCTCTGTTCTTATGCCAATACCAAGCTATTTTCAGTACTGTAGCTCTGTAAAAGAGTTTGAAGTTAGGGATGGTAATGCCTCCAGAAGTTCCTATATTTTATAAAATTGTTTTGGCTATCCTGGGTTTTTTGTTTTTCCATATAAACTTGATTATTGTTTTCTCAATATCCGTGAAGAAGTTTGATGGTATTTTTGATGGGGATTGCAGTGAATCTATAGATTGCTTTTGGTAGAATTGCCATTTTTACTATGTTGATCCTCCCAATCCAAGAGCGAGGGAGATCTTTACATTTTCTGGTATCCTCCTCTATTTCTTTCTTCAAAGACTTAAAGTTCTTGTCAAATAAGCCTTTCACTTCCTTGATTAGAGTTACCCCAAGATATTTTATGCTATTTGTGGCTATCGTGAAAGGTGATGTTTCTCTGATTTGCCTCTCTGTTTCTTTATCCTTTGTGTAAAGGAGGGCAACTGATTTTTGGGAGTTGATCTTGTATTCTCCCACATTACTAAAGGTGTTTGTCAGCTGTAAGAGTTCTTTGGTAGAGGTTTTGGGGTCACTTATGTACACTATCAAATCATCTGCAAATATTGAGAGTTTAACTTCTTCCTTTCCAATCGAATCCCCTTGATCCCCTTATGTTGTCTTATTGCTATTGCTAGAACTTCAAGCACTATATTGAAGAGGTGTGGAGAGAATGGACAGCCTTGCTGTGTTCCTGATTTTAGAGAAAGGGATTTGAGTTTCTGTCCATTCAATTTGATGTTAACTGTCGGCTTGCTCTAAATAGCTTTTATTAAATTTAGGTATGATCCTTGTATCCCCACCTGCTCCAACACCTTTATCATAAAGGGGTGTTGAATATTATCAAATGTTTTTACCACATCTAATGAAATGATCATATGGTTTTTTCTTTCAGTTTATTTATATGATGGATTACATTGATAGATTTGCGTATGTTGAACCAGCCCTGCATCTCTGGGATGAAGCCTACTTGGTCATAATGGATAATTATTCTAATGTGTTCTTGGATTCAGTTTGCCAGTATTTTATTGAGAATTTTCATGTCGATGTTCATGAGTGAGATTGGCCTGTAATTCTCTTTCTCGGTTGTGTCCTTGTGTGGTTTTGGTATCAGAGTAACTGTAGCTTCATAAAAAGTGTTTGACAATGACTCTTCTGTTTCTATATTGTGAAATACATTAAGGAGTATAGGTATTATCTCTTCCTGGAAGTTCTAGTAGAATTCTGCATTGAAACCAACTGGTCCTTGGCTTTTTTTGGTAGGGAGGTTTTTGATAACAATTTCTAATTCTTTGTTACTAACAGGACTATTTAGATTATTCACCTGTTCTTTGTTCAACTTTTGTCTATGGTACTTATCTAAAAAAATGTCCATTTCTTTTACATTTTTCAAATTTGTGGCATATAAACTTTCGTAGTAAGATCTAATGATTCTCTGAAGTTTCTCTGTGTCTGTGGTTATGTCCCCCTTTTCATTTCTGATCTTATAAATTTGAGTGTTCTCTCTCTGCCGTTTGATTAGTTTGGCTAGGGGTTTGTCGATCTTGTTGATTTTCTCAAAGAACCAGCTTTTTGATTCATTGATTCTTTGGATTGTTTTTTGTGCTTCTATTTTGTTGATTTCAGGCCTCAATCTGATTATTTCAAGTCTTCTACAACTCCTGGGTGAATCTGCTTCTTTTTTTTTCTAGAGCTTTCAGGTGTGCTGTTAAGTCTGCAATATGTACTTTTTCTGTTTTCTTTAATTGGGCACTTAGTGCTATGAACTTTCCTCTTAGCACTGCTTTCATAGTGTCCCATAGGTTTGGATATGTTGTGTCTTTATTTTCATTAAATTCAGGGAAGACTTTAATTTCTTTCTTTATTTCTTCCTTGACCCAGGGGTGATTTAATAGTTAACAGTTCAACTTCCATGAGTTTGTTGGATTCCTGGGGGTAGCATTGTTGTTCAATTCTAACTTAAATCCATGGTGATCTGACAAGACACAGGTGGTTACTAATATTTTTTTGTATCTGTGGAAGTTTGCTTTGTTACCGAGTATGTGGTCACTTTTCGAGAAGGTTCCATGAGCTGCAGAGAAGAAGGTATATTCTTTCCTATTTGGGTGGAATGTTCTATAGATATCTGTTAAGTCCATTTGATTCAATACCTCCAATAATTCTCTTATTTCTCTGCTAGGTTTCTGTCTGATTGACCTGTCCATTGGTGAGAGAGGTATGTTGAAGTCTCCCACTATTAGTGTGTGTGGTTTGATGACTGCCACAAGAAGTGTTTCAAGAAGTGTTTCTTTTACATAAGTGGGTGCCTTTATATTAGGGGTGTAGACATTCAGGATTGAGACTTCCTCCTGATCAATTGTTCCTGTTATGAGTATGAAATGTCCATCTCCATCTCTTCTGATTGATTTTAGTTTGAAGTCAATTTTGTTAGAAATTAGAATGGCCACACCTGCTTGTTTTTTAGGTCCAGTTCTGCGGTAGGGTCTTTCGTGTTTCTTCGGACCCCTCCCTGCCCCCACTGCCCTTCACTCTTGTCTCCTGGGCCCTGGGAAGACCAGCTACCCTTGTAGCAGTGCCGAGGAGTTCTACCCGGAGAGGTGAGTGGGTGCTAGCCTGGGCGGCCAGCCCGGGAAGAGAGCACAGCCGCTCCCCCCTCAGCTTCTGCGGCAGGGTCTTCCGTGTTTCACCGGACCCCTCCCTGTCCCCACTGCCCTGCACTCTTGTCTTCTGGGCCCTGGGAAGGCCAGCTATCCCAGCAGCAGTGCTGAGGAGTTCTATCCCGAGAGTGCTGAGGAGTTTCATCTAGAGAGGTAGAGATGGGCAGGCACCAATGCAAGAATTCCTCCAACAACCTGAAAGGCAACATGACATCTCCAAAATACAGGGAGCACAAAATGAGAAGAATTGAACACCCTACTATAATAGAAATAGATGAAATCGACTCTAAGTGGATCTATATGAAAATAATAGAGGAACTTAAACAGGAGGTGAAAACCTGCCATAAAGAAATGGAAGATAAGTATAACAAAAACATTGAGGAAATGAGTAAAGAAATGGAAGAGAAATATAACAAAAAGAATGAAGAAATGAGTAAATCCCTAAAGGAAATTCGGGGAAACCAAGAAAAAACAATCAAACAGGTAATGGAAACAGTTCAAGATTTGAAAACTGAAATGGAGTCAATGAAGATATCACAAACCGAGGGCTGGCTGGCTATGGAAAATCTAGGTAAACGAACAGAGACTTCAGAAAGAAGCATAACCAACAGAATACAAGAGATAGAAGAAAGAATCTCAGACTCTGAGGACACCATAGAGAAATTAAATGCTCTGACCAAAGGAAACAACAAATCCAACAAATTCTCATCACAAAACATTCAGGAATTGTGGGACACAATAAAAAAACCAAATCTAAGAATAATAGGGATTGAAGAAGGAGAAGAATGGCAGATCAAAGGCCCAGAAAATATATTCAACAAAATTATAGAAGAAAACTTTCCCAATCTAAAGAATGATATTCCTATGAATGTGCAAGAAACATATAGAACACCGAATAGACTGGATCAGAAAAAAACATCCCCTCGCCATATAATAATCAAAACACAAAACATTCACATTAAAGAAAGAATATTAAGAGCTGCAAAGGAAAAAGGTCAAGTAACTTATAAAGGTAAGCCTATCAGGCTTACACCGGACTTCTCTATGGAAACCATGAAAGCCAAAAGATCCTGGATAGAGGAACTGAAGAAACTAAGAGACCATGGATGCAAGCCCAGACTACTATACCCAGTCAAGCTATCATTCACTATCAACGGAGAAAACAAAATATTCCAGGATAAAAATAAATTTAAACAATTCATAGCCATAAATCCAGCCTTACAGAAAGTAATAGAAGGAAAATCGCAACCCAAGGAATCCAACATTGCCATCACTACCTACAATAACCCAGACATCTAGCGACCCTTCACAACCACAACTCAAAGAAGAGAAACACACAAACTCTACAACACACACACACACACACACACACAAAGTAATAACCGGAATCAACCACCACTGGTCATTAATATCACTTAATATTAATGGACTCAACTCACCTATAAAAAGGCACAGACTAAGAGATTGGATACGAAAACAGGATCCAACATTTTTCTATTTACAAGAAACACACCTCAAACACAAAGATAGACATCTACTCAGAGTAAAGGGTTGGGAAAAGGTTTTCCAAGCAAACGGACCTAAGAAAGAAGCTGGTGTGGCCATTCTAATATCTAACAAAATTGACTTCAAACTAAAATCAATCAGAAGAGATGGAGATGGACATTTCATACTCATAACAGGAACAATTTATCAGGAGAAAGTCTCAATCCTGAATATCTATGCCCCTAATATAAAAGCACCCACTTATGCAAAAGAAAAACTTTTAGAACTCAAGGCAGTCATCAAACCACACACACTAGTAGGAAACTTCAACACACCTCTCTCACCAAAGGACAGGTCAATCAAACAGAAACTCAATAGAGAAATAAGAGAATTACTAGAGGTAATGAATCAAATGGAATTAACAGATATCTATAGATCATTCCACCCAAATAGGAAAGAATATACCTTCTTCTCTGTAGCTCATGGAACCTTCTCGAAAATTGACCACGTACTCTGTAACAAAGCAAACTTCCACAGATACAAAAAAATTTTAGTAACCACCTGTTACTAAAATCTGTCTTGTCGGATCACCACGGTATAAAGTTAGAATTCAATAACAATTCAAACACCAGAAAGCCTACAAACGTGTGGAAGTTGGACAGTCAACTACTGAATCATCCCTGGGTCAAGGAAGAAATAAAGAAAAAAATTAAAGTCTTCCTTGAATTTAATGAAAATAAAGACACAACATACTCAAACCTATGGGACACAATGAAAGCAGTGCTAAGAGGAAAGTTCATAGCACTAAGTGCCCATTTAAAGAAAACGGAGAAAGCACATATTGGAGTCTTAACAGCACACCTGAAAACTCTGGAAAAAAAAGAGAAGCAGACTCTCCCAGGAGGAGTAAAAGACTGGAAATAATCAAACTGGGGGCTGAAATCAACAAAATAGAAATAGAGAAAACAATCCAAAATATCAACGAAACACAAAGTTGGTTCTTGGAGAAAATCAACAAGATTGACAAACCCCTAGCCAAATTAATCAAACGGCAGAAAGAGAACATACAAATTAACAAGATCAGAAATGAAAAGGGGGACATAACCACAGACACAGAGGAAATTCAGAGAATCATTAGATCTTACTACGAAAGTTTATAAGCCACAAAGTTGAAAAATGTACAAGAAATGGATTGGTTTTTAGATAAATACCATTTACCAAAGTTAAATCATGACCAGGTGAACAATCTAAATAGACCTGATAGTCGTGAAGAATTAGAAGCTGTTATCAAAAACCTCCCGACCAAAAAAATCCCGGGGCCAGATGGTTTCAATGCAGAATTCTTCCAGAACTTCCAAGAAGAGCTGATACCTATACTCCTTAAGGTATTTCACAATATAGAAACAGAAGAGTCACTGCCAAACTCTTTTTATGAAGCTACATTTACCCTGATACCAAAACCACATAAAGATACAACCAAGAAAGAGAATTACAAGCCAATCTCACTCATGAACATTGACGCAAAAATTCTCAACATAATCCTGGCAAACCGATTCCAAGAACACATTAGAAAAATTATCCATTATAATCAAGTAGGCTTTATTCCAGAAATGCATTGCTAGTTCAACATACGCAGATCTATCAATGTAATCCATCATATAAATAAACTGAAAGAAAAAAACCATATGATCATTTCATTAGATCCTGAAAAAACATTTGACAAAATCCAACATCCCTTTATGATAAAGGTGTTGAAGAGATTGGGGATACAAGGATCATACCTAAATATAATAAAAGCTATTTACAGCAAGCCAACAGCTAAGATCAAACTGAACGGAGAGAAACTCAACGCCATTCCATTGAAATCAGGAACAAGACAAGGCTGTCCACTCTCCCCATACCTCTTCAATATAGTGCTAGAAGTTCTAGCAATAGCAATACGACAACATTAGGGGATCAAGGGGATTCAAATTGCAAAAGAAGAAGTTAAACTCTCGTTATTTGCAGACGATATGATAGTATACATGAGCGACCCCAAAAACTCTACCATGGAACTCCTACAGCTGATAAACACCTTTAGCAATGTGGCAGGATACAAGATCAACTCCAAAAAATCAGTTGCCCGCCTATACACAAAGGATAAAGAAGCAGGGAGGGAAATCAGAGAAACTTCACCTTTCACGATAGCCACAAATAGCATAAGATATCTTGGGATAACTCTGACCAAGGAATTGAAAGACCTATTTGACAAGAACTTTAAGTCTTTGAAGGAAGAAATAGAGGAGGATACCAGAAATTGTAAAGATCTCCCTTGCTCTTGGATTGGGAGGATCAACATAGTAAAAATGGCAATTCTACCAAAAGCAATCTATAGATTCAATGCAATCCCCATCAAAATCCCATCAAACTTCTTCACAGACTTTCAGAGAACAATAATCAAGTTTATATGGAAAAACAAAAAACCCAGGATAGCCATAACAATCTTATATAATAAAGGAACTTCTGGAGGTATAACCATCCCTGACTTCAAACTCTATTACAGAGCAACAATATTGAAAACAGCTTGTTATTGGCATAACAACAGAGAAGTCGACCTATGGAATCCAATAGAAGACCCAGATATTAACCCACAAACGTATGAACACTTGGTTTTCGACAAGGGGGCTAAAGGTATGCAATGGAAGAAGGAAAGCATCTTTAACAAATGGTGCTGGCATAACTGGATGTCAACCTGTAGAAGAATGTAAGTAGAACCATATCTATCACCATGCACAAAAATCAAGTCCAAATAGGTTAAAGACCTCAAAATTAATTGGACCACTTTGAACCATATAGAAGAGAAAGTGGGAAGTAGTCTACAAGATATAGGCACAGGAGGCCACTTCCTAAGTTGAACCCCAGTAGCACAGACAATAAGAGAATCAATGAATAAATGGGACCTCCTGAAACTGAGAAGCTTCTGTAAAACAAAGGACACCGTCAGTAAGACAAAAAGGCTACCTTCTGACTGGGAGAAGATCTTCACCAACCCCTCATCAGATAAAGGCCTGATCTCCAAAATATACAAAGAACTCAAGAAACTAGACACTAAAACGCTAATAAATCCAGTTAAAAATGGGGTGCTGATCTGAGCAGAGAATTCTCAACAGAAGAACTCTGAATGGCCAAAAGACACTTAAAGTCATGCTCAACCTCCTTAGCGATCAGGGAAATGCAAATCAAAACAACTATGAGATACCATTTTACACAGGTCAGATTAGCTAAAGTCAAAAACACCAATGATAGCCTATGCTGGAGAGGATGTGGAATGAAGGGAACTCTCATCCATTGTTGGTGGGAATGCAAACTTGTGCAGCCACTGTGGAAATCAGTGTGGCAGTTTCTCATGAAACTGGGAGTCAATCTCCCTCAAGACCCAGCAATTCCACTCTTGGGAATATACCCAAGAGATGCCCTATCATACCACAAAAGCATTTGTTCAACTATGTTCATAGCAGCACTATTTGTAATAACCAAAACCTCGAAACAACCTATGTGCCCCTCAATAGAAGAATGGTTAAAGAAGGTGTGGAACATATATACACTAGAGTTTTACTCAGTAGTAAAAAACAATGACATCTTGAATTTTGCATGCAAATGGATGGAAATAGAAAACGCTTTACTTAGTGATGTATGCCAGACCCAAAAAGAAGAATATGGTATGTATTCACTCATAAGTGGATTCTAGCCATAATTAAAGGTCTTTGAGCCTATTATTCGAGATCCTAGAGAAGCTAAATAAGAAGGTAAACCTGAAGAAAATCATGTAGTTATCCTCCTAAAGATTGGAAATAGACAAGAGTCCCAGGTAACCTCGGGTGCATGGGTGGGTGGGAGGGTTGTTGGAAGGGGAGAGGGTTAGAGAGAAGGGAGTAGGGGAGGAATGGGGAAAACTCGGGGGACTGAGATGGGGGAGGGAGAAATGATGGATATGAGATCAGGGAAGAATATATCTCAACTAAGGAAGTCATATTAGGGTTTACAAGACACTTGATTATAGATGGGATCCCAGGTCCAAGGAGATATACCCACATTGTTCTCTGGACAGAGGAGAGGGTACCTGAACCAGCCTTGGCCTATAACCATCCTGATGAAGATTTTGCTTCTCACCATAGATCCTTCATCCGACGATGGATGGCGATACAGACGGAAACCCACATTGGAGCACCAGACTGAGCCTCCCATGGTCCAAATGAGGAGCAGAAGGAGGAAGAACATGAAAAAAAGAAACTCAGGACCGCGAGGGGTGCGATCAAAAACTGATACAAAGGGACTGATCTAATGAGAGTTCACCAAGGCCAGTTGGACTGGGACTGAACGAGCATGTGATCCAACCAGATTTTCTGAATGTGGCTGGATTCTCTGAATGTGGCTGGCCTGGAGCCTTTCTGAAAAGCCATTGACAATGACACTGGGACTTGTTTCCTCTGCATATACTGGAGCTTTGGGATCCAACCTGTTTGGATACTCACCTTCCTGGACCTGGAGGGAGGGGGGAGGAACTTGAACTTCCCACAGGCCTGTAAGCCCTGACTGCTCTTAGGGGTGGAGAGGGAGGAGGAGGGGGAGGGGGGGAGTGGGAGGGTGTTGGGAGGAGGGGCGGAAATGGAAACTTTCATAATATAATAAACTTTAAAAAAAAAGAGGAACAAAAAAGAAAAAAAAGAAATTAGAATGGCCACACCTGCTTGTTTCTTAGGTCCATTTGCTTGGAAAACCTTTTCCCAACCCTTTACTCTGTATAGGTGTCTGTCTTTGTGGCTGAGGTATGATTCTTGTAAACAGCAGAATGTTGGATCCTGTTTTTGTATCCAATCTCTAAGTCTGTGCCTTTTTATAGGTGAATTGAGTCCATTGATATTAAGTGATATTAATGACCAGTGGTTGTTGACTCCGCATATTTTCTTTTTTTCTTTTGGGGGTGTAATAGAGTGTGTGTGTTTCCCTTCTTTGGGTTGTGCTTGTGAAGGATCGCTAGATGTCTGAGTTACTGTAGGCAATATTGGCACTGTTGGATTCCTTGGGTTGTGATTTTCCTTCTAATAATATTTATAAGGCTGGATTTGTAGCTACATAATGTTTAAATTTGTTTTTATCCTGGAATATTTGTTTGCTCTATTGATAGTGAATGATAGCTTGGCTGAGTATAGTAGTCTGTGCTTGCTTCCATGGTCTTTTAGTTTCTGCAGTACCTCTTTCCAGGACCTTCTGGTTTTCATGGTTTCCATAGAGAAATTCAGTGTAATCTGATAGGTTTACCTTTATAAGTTACTTGACCTTTTTTCTTTGCAGATCTTAATATTCTTTCTTTAATCTGAATATTTTGTGTTTTGATTATTATATGGCAAGGGGATTTTTTTTTGATCCAGTCTATTTGGTGTTCTGTATGCTTCTTGAACCTTCTTAGAGATATCGTTCTTTAGGTTGGGAAAGTTTTCTTCTATAATTTTGTTGAATATATTTTCTGGGCCTTTAATCTGCAATTCTGCTTTTTCTTCTACCACTATTATTCTTAGATTGGGTTTTTTTATTGTGTTCCACATTTCCTGAATGTTTTGTGGTGAGAGTTTGTTGGATTGGCTGTTTTCTTTGGTCAGAGCGTTTATTTTCTCTATGGTATCTTCAGAATCTCAGATTCATTCTTCTATCACTTGTATTCTATTGGTTGTGCTTGTTCTTGAAGTCTCTGTTCGTTTACCTAGATTTTCCTCATCCAGCCGGCCCTCAGTTTGTGTTTTCTTCATTGCCTCATTTCAGTTTTCAATTCTTGAACTGTTTCCATTACCTGTTTGATTGTTTTTTCTTGGTTTCCCAGGGTTTCATTTACCAATTTACTCATTGCTTCAAACTTTTTGTTATCCTTCTCTTCCATTCTTTACTCATTTCTCCAATTTTTTGTAATACTTCTCTTCCATTTCTTTGTGGCAGATTTTCATCTCCTGTTTAAGTTCTTCTATTATTTTCATATAGTTCCACTTAGAGTCAATTTCTTCTATTTCTTCCGGAGTAGGGTGTTCAATTCTTCTAATATCGTGATCCCTGGATTCTGGAGATGTCATGTTGCCTTTCAGGTTGTTGGAGGAATTCTTGCATTGGCGCCTGCCCATCTCTTCCTCTCTGGATGGAACTCCTGAGCACTGAAGTAGGGATAGTTGGTATTCCAAGGACACAGGAGACAAAAGGGCAGCAGTGGGGGCAGGGTAGCATCCAGTGGAACACTGAAGACCCTGAAGCATAAGCTGAGTGGGGGCTGTGCTCATTTCTGGGACAGTCCGCCACAGATAGCTGAGGCTCACCCCTCTGGTTGTTGGAACTCCTTACCACTGAAATAGGGAGAACTGGTATTCCAAGGACACCGGAGACAAAAGGGCGACAGTGGAAGCCGGGAAGAGTCCAGTGGAACACCGAAGACCCTGCTGCAGAAGCTGAGTGGGGAGCTGTGCTCTCTTCTGGGACAGTCTGCCCCGGATAGTCCAGACTCACCCCTCTGGTTGAACGTTTGCCAATATTTTATTGAGAATTTTTGCGTTGATGTTCATGAGTGAGATTGGTCTGTAATTCTCTGTTTTGGTTGAGTCTTTGTGTGGTTATGGAATCACATTAACAGTGTCTTCATAAAAAGAGTTTGGCAGTGACTCTTCTCTTTCTATTTTGTGAAACACATTAAGGAGTATAGGTATCAGCCCTTTTTGGAAGTTTTGGTAAAATTCTGCATTAAAACTATCTGGTCCTGGGCTTGTTTTGATTGGCAGGTTTTGATGACACCTTCTATTTTCTCATGACTAATAGGTTTATTTAAATTGTTCACCTGGTCTTGATTTAATTTTGGTATATGGTACTTATGTAAAAAATGTTCATTTCCCTTACATTTTCCAATTTTGTGGCATACAGGCTTTTGTAGTAAGACCTAATGATTCTCTGAATTTCCTCAGTGTCTGATTATGTCCCCCTTTTCATTTTTGATCTTGTTAATTTGCATGTTCTCTCTCTGCCATTTGATTAGTTTGGAATGGGATTTTTCAATTTTGTTGATTTTCTCAAAGAACCAGGTCTTTGTTTCACTGATTCATTGGATTGTTTTCGGTGTTTCTATTTTGTTGATTTCAGTCCTCAGTTTGATTATTTTCAGTCTTCTACTCCTCCTGGTTGAATCTGCTTCTTTTTTTTTCTAGAGCTTTTAGGTATGCTGTTAAGTCTCTAATGTGAGCTTTCTCCATTTTCTTTATGTGGGCATTTAGTGCTATGAACGTTCCTCTTAGCACTGCTTTCATAGTGTCCCATCAGTTTGGGCATGTTGTGTCTTTATTTTCATTGAATTCAAGGAAGACTTTTTAATTCAGTGTTACTCAAATATTTAGGACATGGGCAGGATTCAACATAATATTTTCCAGAGTAAGTACAAATGAATGATAACTCACCTAGATAGAGATCTTATTCCTCACCGAAACTTTCAGATCCCAGCCTCTACTGTGTGCATTTCTATAACATTTGGTCTTCTCCATTCATACTAGAATGCCCATTAAGCTCTGATTATAAGATTTCAGGACACTCTAATCCTGAGATACAAACTCTTCTTTCCCACCAGGAAGTTTCAAAGACCTAAGGTATGTGGCTGGCCTTTATCACAGCAACAGTTCCAGAACTGGTACCAAATTTCTGTGTTAGCTTCTTGTCATGTGACAAAATATCTCACAAGAAGCATTCTAAAAAAGGACTGGCTGATTTGGGCTCTTAGTTTCCAGTTGTATAGTTCATGGTCATGGAAGAACATGGATGAAGTTTGTTCATGAAAATGATAGTATGTTTCTGTAACTCACTCTTTCATATACTGATGAAGCAGGAAACAGGTTGTACAGGTATTTTTGACTGAGATTTTTCCCATCCATAACATCACACAGCTCCATGATTTCATCTCGCTATTCAGTCAAAAATCAAAGGAAACTAAACAAGCAAATATCATAAAAATACTTAAAAATGTACGTGAATTTTATATCCTATAATGCTCAAAATAACATATTGTTGTATTGAAACATTTTATGATTGGTGTAGACTCTGTGGTACAGCCTTTCTTTGCCATGTAAATGGCAAACATCAAAAAGTCAGCATGGCTGATTGACTAAGGTCCAGCAAAATGGAACAACATGGCAGTCACTGTGCAACTTTTGATTTCTGCCTGTTACATATTTGGGGAACAATTAACATTTGCACAATTTGGGGATATTGTATTGATGGAAACTTTCTTATGAATAATCTGTCCTTCTCCAAAATAACTGCTTCTAAGCTTCTCTGGGAAAAGTCTGAACATAATCACCCTCCAACTTTTAGGGAGATATTCTTGTCTATTTGAAGGTCTTCTTTAGGTTGTAGAGGTTGTGACTTACATAAAGAATCCTGAGGTCTCTCCATGAGGCCATGTGATATTCTTAAAACATCTGTCCCTATACTCACTCAGGAACTAGATAATCAAAACAAAGTAAATCTTAAAACACCAACAAGATTTAAGTGGGCTAGAGTGTGCCCCAGATCGGAGTCCATGTCTCTTCCTGCTATACTATACAAGCAACTGCATGGTATATACAGTAACAAAGTTAGATTATCTGGAGTTACTTCTGCCCTACATAGAGACTTATATTGATGAGGAAAGAATGATCAAGAGAGATGATCAAAGAATGAGATGTCAGGACCTTCCTTTCTTAGAAATGGTAACTCATTCAGAGGCAATGTGATGTCATATGACTAAAGAACAAGATTGCCAGTCTTAGACAAGTAAACAAAATCTAAAAAGATATCAAATTTAAACATTGCATTATGCCAGAATTAGAGTAATTACTACAGAGGCTTTGGCCTGAGGATTTTTCCTGAGCCTTTTGACAATTGACTCTCTGACCATTGCGAGTTAATAATATGCTACTTGGGACATGGCAATCTGCCCAGGCTGGCATGTAGATTTTAGTTTGGTCTAGCATCCTTGAAGCTAGAAAAGTACTGGCCTGAGGTCAGGCTGTCATATGCCTCTAGATTCTTAAAAATTGTGTTATGAGGTTAATGAGTAAAAATATTATAAAAGATAACTGTTTATTAATGATAGTTTAAGTTAAGGGAAAATGGTTTTAAAAGATAACTACGTTCTGTCACAGTTTATCAATATAAATATTTTATACAACTAAAATATATGCAAGAGAAAGGGAAACACATATGCAGAACAAAGAGTAATATGAGCTATATTTTGGAACACCATGAATCTATTGCTGTTTACTGAATTATATATAAATAAATACTCTGGCTGCTAGTCAGTCAGGCTGAGCCATTCTTGTCACCACCATGGTCAGGCTTAATCCTTTCCTCACCTCCTCCTTCATCCTCTGAGTATCTGCCAACTGTAGTGCTGACCACCCGAAACTATGTCTAAATATATATGACATTATATACCACAGTTAAGAGCAGGCTCCATGTCTGTGTCCAGCAGTACTTGGACAGCACATGATGAACTCAATAGTAATTTTGTAGGTCTTTGTTGTCTAAGCAAGTTTTTAACCTTACAGGTATTTTACTTATTCATTATTTTTTCAGATTTTGTTTTTATTTTGTTTTTTTTTAATGTTTTCTGATTTCTGTTTTATGTTTTGGTTAATTTTGTTTTCTCTCTCCGTCACCCCAGCTCTCTACCTGTGTGTGTGTGTGTGGTGTGTGTGTGTGTGTGTGTGTGTGTGTATGTATGTATGTGAGTTTCTGTATATTCCTTGTGCATTTTTTCCTTCATCCCTTCCTCTGCTTTCTAGATGAGAGCAATAAAAGAAAATTAGAACAAATATATATGTATATATTAAAATAGTATGAATATTAGTCAATATACAGTTCTAATTTTAAAGCCAAAGTACATAACATTTCTAGCCAACACATATGAGAGCATATTTTAACATGCTCTGTGTTTAATATTCCTTTATATGTGAATAACAATTGTGTTAGAAATTTTGACAGAACTCTCAAACAAAACAGTAAATTGTACCGAAACTCTAACCATTTAAAAGATCATACTCTATGTAATTTTGTATGCTATTTATCAATGCATTTCTTAAGTTGAGTTGTTTTAGCATGCAGTTAATACTTTCTCTTTGCTGAGTGCATAAAATATAGCAGCAAGAACATAATTTTATGGGTTGGATAAACTGAGAATGAGAAAATGGTTAATGAAAGATTTTTTAGTAATAAGGCTAAGTGAAGGCTCATTAGAGACTTAAGCATAGAAAATAAGTTACTCAGACAGTTTTTGATGTAGAGCCTTCTTATAATTGTCTCTTTTAAGTCTGCAATATATTTCTCAAATGTATTTTCACTGTATAATATGTTTCACTTAAAACCAAAAGCAAAAATGTGAAAAATAAGTAAACCAAATGCAACCATATATTTGTATATACATATACATACATCTATATACTAAAATCATATGTAATGATCATAGCGAAATCTTCATTGACAAAATTTTACTCATGGGGAAATATTATAAAGATTATGAAAGCTTAAAATGATAAAACATTATATAAAATTGGCCAGACAGAACTTCTAAGAGCTCTATTTTCATAAGTCCTAAAGGAGAATCTCAAAAAAAAGTGAGAGTACAAATTTATAAAAGTTTAGAGTCATGGAAACCAATGAGACTGACACCAATACCAGGTCATTTTCCAGGTTCAAAGGGACTTATCACACTCGACAAAATTCTATCTAGTTGTTAATGTTCTCAATTCCCTATATTTTATTTTTTGAATGATATTCTTATTTCCTTATGTTACCCACAGTACTGTGTTTTCACTAATATACATCCACAAAATAGCCAACATCATTTAATTTTTGCCACTCCTGAAATTTATCAAGGAAGTATCAATTAAGAAACACTAATGGACATCAACTCATCCTGGCCAGTACAGGGCCACAGAGCCACACATGTCTCCAGGCAACAGCTAGAATGTCATTATGGCCCCAGATAGCAGCTCAGGCAATGCAATACAGCAGCATAGGCCTCAGACACTAACATGGTCTTAGGTGGGTGACCAGACCCCAGACATCCACATGGCCCCGGTGGTAAGAGAAGCCAGGGGCATCAACTCAGGCCCTAGCTGAAGTAGGGTGACATACTCAGACATGTATCTTGGCAGCAGCCCTGGCCATGACAACATCATGGCCCTTGATGATAGTGCTGGTCACTCAGATCAGAATGGCCCTCATGGTAGCACAGCCCTCAGCAACAAGAACGAGCATGGATTGTGGCCTAGACCCCTGTGTGGCTGTTTGGCTTTTCATGACCACCGTGGACTGTGTGGATGACCAGGGTCTGGTCAGCCACCTGAGACTATGTTGTTGCCCTGCGTTATATTGTCGCTGCTGCAAGGGCCATACTAATCCGGTGGTCTGTGATGTCACTGGGTATTGGTGACATCCAAACTGGAACGGCTGCTGAAAATCATGTTTGGATCTGTGGTCCTGCTGCAGCTGCAGTCTGTGTTGATGTCGATGGCTACAGTTACCACAGGGGTTCACAGGAGCTGTTCTTGTTGAAATCTCTGGACTGTGCTCAGCCATCCTGTTCTTACTGGCCCTGGGATAACTGGACCTGCTCCTCATTTGACACTGCAGCAAGAAAGTCGACTCCCATTTTCAAGGGAAAACTGGCTTCAGGTACTTAGGAGAGATGATCTCACCCCTTGCTATAGGCATGGGAGAAGTTGCCCCATGACAGGGGTCTAGGAGAACTGACTACTTTTTACCAGAAGGAGGTGGGCCCAGTAACCAAAATGGACCAGTTCAACTACCACTCAGACCCACATTTTGGGCCTTGGGTTGTCTCACCTATATTATCTACCTCAACAATGACCTGCTGAAGCACATGAAGGGACTGGTCCTATTAAATGATAGCGGTAGGATCTCCATGACCAGGGCAACAGAGAGGAATTTCCTTGAGGGTCCAGTAGTGTGCCAGAGGCTTTGAACCAGATTAATGACTTATCGCAATGAACATTTTAGGTGGGGCTGATTGAACAAAAAGAGTTTACCACGTGACACATACCACAGTGCTCTAGGATGAATGAAATAGTGCTGGAAAGATGGAGGTGTAGGTTTTTTCTTTTCCTTTTTGCTATTCTTTTCATTTTGTTTTGCTTCTATTTAATTTTGGAGTGTTCCTTTTAAGGGAGGGACACTCCAATGGTGAGAGCAGATATGAAGGGACAGGGATGTTAGCAGGACTGGGGTATTTGATGTGAAAATCCCAAAGAAAAAAGAAAGGAGGAAGGAAGAAAGGAAGGAAGGAAGAAAGGGAGAGAGAGAGAGAAAGAGAGAGAGAGAGAGAGAAAGAGAGAGAGAGAGAGAGAAAGAGAGAGAGAGAGAGAAAGAGGAGAAATACTAATGGAAAGACTCAAGGAAAATAGAATTGACTTCATTTTTGTATATTTCTTTCAATTCAACTATTTGAAATTTGCAGTTAATTTGACATTTACAAAGTAAGCTCTACTCTCAAACACTGTTACTAAGGACACAGAGATTTATAGTAATAGTTTTAGGGTGATAGCATGCTTTTCTTATTTCTCTATTATACTTTTATTACCAAACCACTAATATTTATGATTTGGTCTGCTGTCAAATAAAAACCATTTAGACCACTTGATCTAGGGTTCTTAATCATTTTTCACTTTTTAAGACCATACACAAGAAATGATGTTTTCTTCTTTGGAAAAAGCATTTAATTTACATATGCAATTTATCACACCAGAACAAGTCCCTATGCAGCTATCTTCTTAAGAAATTACTAAAAATAATGTTCATAGAATGTTTTTTTCTCTCCTAAGAAAGTGTAAAACGCAAGATAGTTTTCAAGAATAAGACATGAGTGGGAGTATCCTAGAAGTTTTGAGAAGAATAATGCCTTAATATCGGTGTTTCTTTATGCACTTTAATTTAATAAATCAGCATATTTCAATATATATGGATCTCTCTAACCATATAGCATTTGCTTTGGAAGAGGTCAAGGGACTGTTAACTGATTTGTAACTGAATTGGCAATCTGCCTTTGAAAACCATTTATTAACTAAACTGTAGGACATTAGAATACATGACTTTAATGGGGTAGCAGCTTATTTCTAACAGATTCTAGAATCTAAAGTCTAAACCTACAATGTTTAAGAAAGTAAAAAGAAATCACCAACAAACTAATTAGTTTTTGAAATTTCTATTTCCAGCCTGAAATAGCTGAAAAAGCCTGAAATGGCATAGCTGACACCAGTTTAAAACTTTTGGGGATACAAAAGTAATGATGGGAGTCTGCCTTTTAGCAAATCTTATAAAAAGAAAGCATAGCAAATATCTATGAAAAAAATCACTTAAAACAGATTCACTGGTTATTTTTACTGATTTTACAGTTGATTTTAATGTGCCCATTCTTTTCCCCTGTTTTCCAATCTCTCTCTTTTCTCCATCTCTTTATACTTCAACCACTGCTTTACATAAAGCAATTAATTTTGACAATTTATAATGTATCTGTGGATATATGTATGCATAAAAACCATGAATTTTTAAAAAATGCATATATAAAGTCATGTATTCAAGTGATTATAATTCTATGTAAATTTGAATTTCTGGTGTATAATAAAGAAATTGCACATGAACTAGAAAATTCCAAAATAATCTTCTTTGAAATAATGCCAAGGTAAGTTTTATTAATTATAAACATTTTGCTGAGATTGGTTGTTCTCACTGTGAGCATGTGAGACTAAGGCAGAGTATAACCATAGTCATAGTTCTCAGGTCAGTCTGGTTTGCATAGTAATTTCTTGCCTTAAAGAATAAAACAGCTATAAACATTTCAACTTAAATTGTTGTGTAAAGATGGAATAGAAATTTCTATGTTTCTGGGGTTGGTGTCCATTTACCTAGTCTTTGTCAGGCAGTAGAATTTAAGGTATGAAGCAAATGCCTTAAAAAGCTCTTATGCTTTGCTACTTTAAACCACAGTTATCAATAAAAGATCTATTGTGCCTGATTATAGAAACCATAAGGAAATCACATATTTCTAATACATGCAAAAAGTTGTACTCATATAATATTTTGTTCACTAAGTATGTAGGAATGTGTCTATCTAAATTTATATTGAATGGCTTCTTCTGGAAAAACCATAAACAAATTCTACACACACAGATAGAACACTAATGACAAATCATAGAAGCAATTCCATTCAATTCTATGTGAACTAACAAATTTTGGGTTATTACGTATAGGAGTATATGTAAAGAGTTTATTATGGGGACATAATTGATTAAATGCCACTACATATCATACACACACACACACACACACACACACACACACATACACACATACACACACACACACACACACACACACACACACCAAAACCTATATTGTGTAAGTGGTGACACCCATGGGTTACTGTTTAGTTTGCATTCAACTCTAAAGAAACCATTACTGTTTATATAATGTTGGGAATAAGGGTAATTTGAATCTAGAAAGTTTCAGAGGTTTCCTGAACCTTACGACTTATGTTTCATTTCTATGTGTTTAAGTTCTTCTACTTTTTATGTCTCCTAAACATTCCTCTTATCTCCAGAGGGAGATGTTTTCAACATAAAATAAATGGTTACCCAGCAATTTAAAAATAGTCTATGTATTAATTACTGTTAAAAACCATGCAAAGCTTGAGTGAATTACATTGTTTTTTATAGCATCATATTGGTTTTCTTTCTCCTAAATATTGCAGATCACCTCAAAGTAATTAATTTCATTAGCATCATAATGGCTGTTAGAAAGAACAGGGAAATCTGAAGAAAGGCAGTCAGATATCCAAACATTAATCAGTCCAGTAAAGATCGTTATCAAAGGGTATGACTTCAGAGGCTGAAAAAAGTTTAATTATTAATATCAAAGATCATAACTGCAGATATAACAGCAAGATTGATATATGAGAATTTTGTTGAAAAGTGTCATAAATGGACTTACTTAACGTTGTCACAAGTAGATACTTTCAAACCATAGTTCAGGCTTTCTTCTTTGAAATCTACTTGGATTTTTATGAGTTAGAACCTTTCCCAGGTGGGGGGTCCTGATTTCATGGTACTTTCCCTACTATCTTCATGACGTGAAGCATCACTTTAAAGCTGCAAGTCCCAAGCATGCACATTCTTTCAGTTGCAAAGCTTAGCTTGCTCTCATACTCTTCCTCTTTAGACATCATGTTTCTGGGGATTGTTGTTGTTATTTTTGTTGTTTCCTCCTAGGTTTCCACTCATTCTCCCACAGATTAGCTATAACTTAGAGTGGTGGATATTACTGATAACCATAATACAGCCTGAATAGTGTCTTGAAATTCCCTCTGTCAAACAAATTAGGCATTGCTTTTGCATTTAGCTTAAGTCAAGTTTTCAGGACACATGTAAAAGAGTACCTAGATTCCTTGCCAAAGTAAAACCTGAACGGCACCTGTTGCACTTCCCTGCCAGGCCCTATTCACCTCTGAGAATCATGAACTAAGCCTTCTCTGTCCACATTTCTTCTGGCATTTTGTTGTTCCATACTCCCAGGAAAATGACCTATTTAGCTCTGCTTATAGGATTTGAGATTTTTTTAGTATATAGATGAAAACTATTTCTTATTCTCTCACAAAACAATTCCAATAGCATAAAAATCGTAAAGTCGTATATTTTCCCAGAAATGACCACACATATTATAGCAATTTTATGTACTAGTTATTTTTCTCAGTGATTTGACCAAACATGTCTATAAAGAGATAGAGAAAGAAAGAAGGAAGGAAAAGGAAGGAAGAAAATAAAGAAAAAATAATTTAAAGAAGAGAAAACAAATTTAAAAGAGGAAAAATGTCCTCTGCTTCACAGTTTGTAGAACTAATTCTATCATTATGGGAATAGTATTGCAACAAGTTGGTAGATCATGGAAGCATCGATAGGAGAGGTGCTCGTCACATTGGATCTGCGGTCAAGAAGTGGAGTCATTCAGTGCAGAAAGTGGGGTTAGACTTTAAAACCCAAAAGCCTCTTTCTAGGTAGTCATTTCCACCAGCAAAGCTCTAGCTCCTTCAGGTTTCAAAACCTTCCAGAGCAGTATAATTATCTAGAAACCACGTGTTCAATATATGAGATGGCTACAAAGACATTCTACAGTCATACTACAAATCCTAAACTTACAATTCGGTCCTAGATGGGTGTAGGGTGTGGTGGTCCTTGAGTTTAAACCCAGTACTCTGGAGAAGATGGCGAGGCAGGTAGATCTCTGTGAGCTTGGGGTCAACCAGTACTACAAGGTGAGTTCCAGAAGAGTCCAGACTGTTAAACAGAGAAATCCTGTCTCAAAAAAATTATCTCAACCTTATATAACTATAATGGGTCAGTTGTAAGGAAGAGAAATGAGGAAATGTTGGAAGACATTGCTGGCTGTGTTCAGAGATCTCAGTCTTCCCATGGCTCCCCAACATGGAGCTCCTTCCATTCAGTATAACTTCCTGCCTCTACCTGTCCTTTTCTGGATAGTGTTCCTGGGCATGGAGGACTGATGTCATCTGAAAGAAGACTCTAAATCAGATGCCTGTCTCTAAATCAGATGTCTAACTTATCTTTAGCTTGAACCCTGGGCATAAATCTTTGCCAGAAAGCTCCCTTGCTGCACACATGATAACTAGGACTTGTGCTAGGAGCCTTATGATAGGAGTGTGCCACTTAAATGCAATATAGGTTTGTCCTCAGGCTCCCCAATCCTTTATATTCCTTATACTCTGGAATAAAATTGAACTGCTTCACCAAGACCAAAACTTACCTCTGGGAGTGCTGTCTCCATTTGTGTTCCTGTGCCAAATAAAATGCTTTTTGTCACTGCCCCTGCCTCTTGCTCTCTTCACCTGGTGGCCAACAGCCCAAAAGGGAAAGAGGTCTCTCCCACACTGAAAGATTTAATAAAATGCAGATATATTTATGAAAACTTTTGAGTGAACATAAGGCAAAACACACTAGCAAGTTACAGAAGACTAACTTTAGAGGTGATCCCAACAAGAATGCTAAAATGTTTTATCTTACACTTTCTTAAAGTGACATTGAATTATTGCTATTTTAGAGGTGTATACTATCTGTTCTCCCACAAAATTAATTAATAAATGACATTGATTAGGGAATATAGTACCTGCACTCATTTAAAAATAGCAAATTAATGGACTGCTTACTACATTATATACTAAAATATAGTGCAAAATTAGTTTATTCTTCTCTCATAATATAACAGATACAAATGGTAATAGCATACTTTCAAAGAACTACACACCTGTCACATGGAGAAACTGGGCAAAAAATCAGAGAAAAAGTTGACAGTTCTGATAGCTAGTGAATTATACTTTCAATTTTTGACACTGACTACATAAATAATAGCGTCCTAACGTCCTTCTCCTAGCCCTGTGTTTTCTTGATAGTTATTTTATATAAACATTTTATTTTATTTATTTTGATTTTTTGTTTTTGAGATGATAGTTACATCATTTCTCACTTTCCTTCCATCTCTCCAAATGGTCTCTATATAACTATTGTTCTGTTTAAGATACATGTCCTCTTTTGCCATTAATTGTTACCATCTGGATACATATACATATACATATGTATAAATATGACATGACAATTCTGAAGAATATTTCTTCACTCTCTGGATTCCCTAGTTGCCTGTAGTTCTTTGTGTAGGCTTGAGGTCCCATACAATTTCCCTTATTCAATCCAGCATATATATTGTTGTTTTTCTTGTTCAACTCACGTTTAGGGAGTCATGGTGGTGAGATTTTATGTGTATTGTTTCTAACATTACTAGAAGAAATAGTCTTACACAAAACTCCATACTCCTCTGGTTCTTAAGATCTTTTTATACCCTCTTCTGCCATGATTCCTAAGCCTTAGGCATGGGAGTTTTTTGTATATGTATCCATTGGCACAGAACACCACAATTCTGTATTTGGTTCATCATGAATTTTTGGAAGGGACTGTACCTATTGCAAAGAGAAATTTCCATGATGAGGCATGAAGACTGTTACTGTCTGTGGGTATAAGGATGGATATTTGGGATGTAGTGAAAACTTATGGTGGTTTGTAGGAGGAAGTCGTAGTTTTTCTTCTAAGATTCATGACTTCACTACCTTTGCATGGTTGGCTACTTTTCCAGTTCAGATGTAGTTTTCCTCTTGTTGAAAGAATCTTAAGTCTAATCAGAAAACTGTTACGGTCAAGGTGTTCATAACACTACTACATCCTTAGGGTTGTCCTATCACACTGGTCATTGTGTTTCAGAATCATTAAAGTTAGGTAGGACTGTTGGTTTCTTCCCTCGCTTGAAAGCTTTCATTGTGCCTTCTGGTTCCAAAGCTACTAGGTCTCACTGAGGAGGTATTCAGGTTAGTTCCATATCAGGAACCTCTGGGCTGGTATCTGAAGTGCCTGGTATCTTCAGCATACAGTTCTTGCCTTCTACTTTTCAAGGACAACCAAAGACAATAGCAATAACCTGTGTGCTTTCTCTGGTTCCTGGAAAGCCCATATCAACATCTTGAAGGTGTCAATGTTCATGCCTAGTTACAGGTGGTTTGTTGGGTTTTTTCTGGTCCTTTAAGAAAATGTCAGCCCAGATGAGAAATTTTCATTTAACTCATATCTTCATATTTACATACTGAATCCCATGCTTTATAGGACCTTTTTGTACTTAACAATATCTTTCCTTATGGCTTTTCCATGCATTCTCACAGTAATTCTACCTTTCTCTCCTTCCTGGGTATACCTCCCTTTTCCTTCCCTATACATTCCAGTTTTTCCTCATTTCTCCAATTGTATTGCTCTCTATGCTTACAAAACTGCATTGAGCTAGTAGTTTTCAGGGTTTTCTCATTTTTCTGTTTTATTTTAATGTACTTTTTATACATTTTGAAAAATTTTCACTAGAGAAACTCGGTAACATTAGTCTTATGTGAAACACTCATAGGTAAATAGACTGCCAAGCCATGCACCTTTTATAAAGGCAACACATTAGCTCATTAATTATTTTATTGCATGAAGGATGTAACACCAACCTTTTAAGATAATTGTGTAACGTCATTTAATATGTGTGCATAGCCAGTACATCTAAAACTAATTAACTTCATTTATATCCTGCTCCTGGGCGGGGGATCTTTAAAACAAACAGCATGAACATAAACTCAAGATAAGATTTTATTGAAGATTCATATTCGTCATGGTTTAAAAGTTTAAATATCTTTAAAATGTACAATTTATTTGGATCTATGACCTGAGATATCGATCTTGTTCTTAAAGTCATAACTGAAAGAAAACATGATGGAATGGCAAATGGAGAAAATAATAGAATTATTTAAATTTTTACAATACACAACATATAAATTAATATATAACAGTTATGTCCAATTGTTTTAGCAAAAACTTTCGAAGCTAATGTGAAAATAAGGAATCAGTTATAAATTTACTTGTATGTATCATAAACACTTTTACAGTTTAGGCTTTTTTCTGTAAATCTTATTCACACCTCACATGATTCCAATGTTCTGGTTAAGAAATATCAAATTATCTTTCATTTTCATAAACAATTGAGATGTATATCCATATGTATTTAACAATTTTCCCTAAAAATGCAATAGCAGAATGGATACTAAAAAGACAGTCCGATTTTCTTCTTAGGATGAACTAAAACTGAAAATACCATATTCCAACAACTTTCAGAAGCTACAAAACTTACATTACCCAATTAATTATCTGCATAGCAAAATACATGATATGATTACATATAAAAAGAATAGGCTTCTAGGCACACTGTCACATACCTGCAACTAAAACGTAGAGAAGGAGAAGAAGGAGGAGAGACCATGACAAAAATTTAGGCTGGCCCCAGACAAGCCCAATCATGAGAACCACATTCTCCTTAAATATAACATGCATGGAATAAATGCATGCACACAGCATAGAGGTTTACTGATGCTCAGTATTACTATATCCCAAGAGTTTGTGTTAAACTGGTCCTAAACAGCAAAGGTTCTTTCTCAGAAATTTCTAATTATAATTTATATTTATTACATTCTGTAATATAAGTGTATTTCTACACTTTGAGACTTTGAGATTACTGTTACTAAATGAAATATTAATAATGAAAACATATAATAGAAAAAGCTTCAAAGTCTTATAAGAATAATATTTTATGCTTTGATATAGTAAAAGCATATTATTCTAAGTGTTTGACTTTAGTTAGTAATATTATATTGCTACAATTTAATGACAGTTAACCAAATATCATTATAGTATAAAATATATCATATAATAAAATTTGGATGTAATAAAGGGTGTTTTGTACTAATTTAGCAATCTAAAGGTGATATTATCAAAATGATATGACTAGTTACTACAGATATTTTTCTTATAAATTTATAAAATTTTCAAACTATTTTTTTTAGTTTAGAGCAGGGATTATTATTATAGAACTCAATGTGTTCTTAAATTGTGAAAATTAGGTAAAATCACTGTTGATCATTTTAAATAAATTATTAAAGTAATCTAATTAGATTTTTGGGATTTCCTCATGTAATTTATTTATTTAAGACCAGATCTGTACAGGAAAATTAATTTTCTTTCTACTTTCTCTAGTTCAATTTTAGTTTTGATCTATCTCTTTACTCTCATGGAAATAGATACTTCTTTAGACAAATAGGGGTTTACTAATTAATAGAACAAATCTTTAAACTTAATGTTACTTGTAATAATTGTGGTTAAATTGAACTTCAGGTCTACAGGCAAAGCTTTGAGAAAAATATCACAAATCTTATGTAGTAATAGCTTTATATGAAGGGATTTCTCAATGTGTTTGTGCTGTTGAATGTCATAGGTAAAATGTTCTCTCTTTATTTGATCTTCAATATTAAAAATTTATCCACCTGTAATTACTTCCAGCCTAGAAATTGCAGTGATATTCACATAATACCCAAAGTAAAATATTCCCTATGGGCAATTGGGAGAATAACAAGTGTCTGGACTAGAATGTTGCTTAATTGGTCACCTGCTTTATGATGAACATGCTTAAAAGACTTTTTCTCATATATTTCTATGATTATTAATAACTATCCTCATCAAGATGTAAAAATTCAAATATTTGTACGGTCCTCTTAAGACAAATAAATTAGGTCCTTTGTTGGTACTACTCAGATAATTTTAAGTTTCTGAAATATGACACTAAATTAAAAATACTTAAACTTTATTTTTTTTATTTTTTTTTTACTTTTTGCCTTTTTTTATTAAATTATAAAAGTTTCCATTTCCGCCCCTCCTCCCAACACCCTCCCACTCCCCCCACTCCCTCTCCTCCTCCCTCTCCATCCCCTAGAGCAGTCAGGGTTTCCTGCCCTGTGGGAAGTTCAAGTTCCTCCCCCCTCGCTCCAGGTCCAGGGAAGGTGAGAATCCATACAAACTGGATCGCCAAAATCCAGTATATGCAGAGGAAACAAGTCCCAGTGTCATTGTCAATGGCTTTTCAGAAAGGCTCCAGGCCAGCCGCATTCAGAGAATCTGGCCACATTCAGAGAATCTGGTTGGATTGCGTCCTCCTTCAGTCCCAGTCCAACTGGCCTTGGTGAACTCTCATTATATCAGTCCCCCTGTATCAGTGGGTGTTCCCATCCCTCGCAGTCCTGATTTCTTTTTTCATTTTCTTCATCCTTCTGCTCCTCATTTGGACCGTGGAGGGCTCAGTCCGGTGCTCCAATATGGGTCTCCATCTGTATCGCCATACAACGTCGGATGAAGGTTTCCTCTGCTCTTGCCTTCTTTGCTCACGTTCTCTTTCCTTCTGCCTCTCGTTTGGACCTAGGGAGCTAGGTCCAGTGTTCCAACGTGGTTCTCCGCCGCCATCTCCATCTATCGCCAGATGAGGGTTCTATGGTGATATGCAAAATATTCACCAGTATGGTTGTGGGCCAAGGCCAGTTCAGGCACCCTCTCCTCTGTCCAGAGAACAATCTGGGGATCTGTCCTTGGACCTGGGATCCCCTTTATAATCAAGTCTCTTGTAAACCCTAAAATGACTCCCTTAGTTGAGGTATATACTTCCCTGATCCCATATCCATCCTTCCTCCCCCCTCCATCCCAGTCCCCCGATCTTTCCCCATTCCTCCCCTACTCCCTTCTCTCTAACCCTCTCCCCTTCCAACAGCCCCCCAACCCCCACCATGCACCCGAGGTTACCTGGCACTCTTGTCTACTTCCAATATCCAGGAGGATAGCTACATGATTTTAATCAGGTTCACCTTCTTATTTAGCTTCTCTAGGATCATGAATAATAGGCTCAAAGATCTTTAATTATGGTTAGAATCCACTAATGAGTGAATACATACCATATTCCTCTTTTTGGGTCTGGCTTACCTCACTCAGTAAAGCGTTTTCTATTTCCATCCATTTGCATGCAAAATTCAAGATGTCATTGTTTTTTACCGCTGAGTAAAACTCTAATGTGTATATGTTCCACACCTTTTTTAACCATTCTTCTATTGAGGGGCACCTAGGTTGTTTCCAGGTTCTGGCTGTTACTAATAGTGCTGCTATGAACATAGTTGAACAAATGCTTTTGTAGTATGTTAGGGCATCTCTTGGGTATATTCGCAAGAGTGGAATTGCTGGGTCCTGAGGGAGGTTGATTCCCAGTTTCCTAAGAAACCGCCACACTGATTTCCACAGTGGCTGCACAAGTTTGCATTCCCACCAACAATGGATGAGTGTTCCCCTCATTCCACATCCTCTCCAGCATAGGTTATCATTGGTGTTTTTGAGTTTGGCTATTCTGTCAGGTGTAAGATGATATCTCAAAGTTGTTTTGATTTGCATTTCCCTGACTGCTAAGGAGATTGAGCATGACCTTAAGTGCTTTTTAACCATTCAAAGTTCATCTGTTGTGAATTCTCTGTTCAGTTCAGTACCCCATGTTTTAATTGGGTTAATTAGAGTTTTAGTGTCTAGTTTCATGAGTTCTTTGTATATTTTGGAGATCAGACCTTTGTCTGTTGAGGGGTTTGTGAAGATCCTCTCCCAGTCAGAAGGCAGCCTTTTTGTCTTACTGACAGTGTCCTTTGCTTTACAGAAGCTTCTCAGTTTCAGTAGGTCCCATTTATTCATTGTTTCTCTTATTGTCTGCACTCCTGGGGTTCTGCTTAGAAAGTGGTCTCCTGTGCCTATATCTTGTAGACTACTTCCCACTTTCTCTTCTATCAGGTTCAAAGTGGTCGGATTAATGTTGATGTCTTTAATCAATTTGGCCCTGAGTTTTGTGCATGGTGATAGATATGGATCTATTTTCATTCTTCTACAGGTTGACATCCAGTTATGCCAGCACCATTTGTTAAAGATGCTATCCTTCTTCCATTGTATAGCTTTAGCTCCCTTGTCAAAAATCAGGTGTTCATACGTTTGTGGGTTAATACCCGGGTCTTCTATTCGATTCCATGGGTCGACTTCTCTGTTGTTATGCCAATACCAAGCTGTTTTCAATACTGTTGATCTGTAATAGAGTTTGAAGTCAGGGATGGTAATGCCTCCAGAAGTTCCTTTATTGTATAAGATTGTTTGGCTATCCTGGGTTTTTTGTTTTTCCATATAAACTTGATTATTGTTCTCTCAAGGTCTGTGAAGAAATTTGATGGGATTTTGATGGGAATTGCATTGAATCTATAGATTGCTTTTGGTAGAATTGCCATTTTTACTATGTTGATTTTCCCAATCCAAGAGCAGAGGAGGTCTTTACATTTTCTGGTATCCTCCTCAATTTCTTTCTTCAAGGACTTAAAGTTCTTGTCAAATAGGTCTTTCACTTCCTTGGTTAGAGTTACCCCAAGATATTTTATACTATTTGTGGCTATCATGAAAGGTGATGTTTCTCTGATTTCCCTCTCTACTTCTTTATCCTTTGTGTATAAGAGGGCTACCGATTTTTTGGAAGTGATCTTGTATCCTGCCACATTACGAAAGGTGTTTATCAACTGTAGGAATTCTTTGGTAGAGTTTTTGGGGTCGCTTATGTAGACTATCATATCATCTGCAAATAACGAAAGTTTAACTTCATCCTTTCCAATTCGAATCCCCTTGATCCCCTTATGTTGTCTTATTGCTATTGCTAGAACTTCAAGCACTATATTGAAGAGGTATGGAGAGAGTGGACAGCCTTGTCGTGTTCCTGATTTTAGTGGAAAGACTTTGAGTTTCTCTATTCTATTTGATGTTAGCTGACGGCTTGCTGTATATTGTTTTTATTATATTTAGTTATGATCCTTGTATCCCCAGTCTCTCCAACACCTTTATCATAAATGGGTGTTGAATTTTGTCAAATGCTTTTTCAGCATCCAATGAAATGATCATATGGTTTTTTTCTTTCAGTTTATTTATATAATGGATTACATTGATAGATTTGCGTATGTTGAACCAACCCTGCATCTCTGGGATGAAGCCCACTTGATCATAATGGATAATTTTTCTAATGTTTGCCAGTATTTTATTGAGAATTTTTGCGTCAATGTTCATGAGTGAGTTTGGTCTGTAATTCTCTTTCTTGGTTGTGTCTTTCTGTGATTTTGGTATCAGGGTAACTGTAACATCATAAAAAGAGTTTGGCAATGATTCTTCTGTTTCTATATTGTGAAATACATTAAGGAGTATAGGTATTAGCTCTTCCTGGAAATTCCGGTAGAATTCTGCATTGAAACCATCTGGTCCTGGGCTTTTTTTGGTAGGGAGATTTTTGATTACCGCTTCTAATTCTTCACGACTGACAGGTCTATTTAGATTGTTCACCTGGTCTTGGTTCACCTTTGGTATATGGTACTTATCTAAAAAATGTCCATTTCTTTTACATTTTCCAACTTTGTGGCATATAAACTTTTGTAGTAAGATCTAATGATTCTCTGAATTTCCTCTGTGTCTGTGGTTATTGGGTCACAATAAAAAAACCAAATCTAAGAATAATAGGGATTGAAGAAGGAGAAGAACTGCAGATAAAAGGCCCAGAAAATATATTCAACAAAATTATAGAAGAAAACTTTCCCAACCTAAAGAAAATACTTAAACTTTAAAACAGTTTAGCCAAGATTTAGCCAAAAAAGAAATTGATACCTTTGTTATAGGATAAAAAATGTTAAAATTATTTTATAAATATGGTTATCTTGACTATGTCTATCATGTTAGAATGTGAAAGTTGCATGATAATTATGTACATTGTTTCACACAAACAGGTTGCTATTTTTAAGGACATTATGGCAATTTGTAGCATGGAGAATTCTGTTCTGCTTTTGTCTCAATAGCCATCTCCTTCTCTCAAGTTTGATGCATCTGGGAGCATCCGCTGCTCCTTCTTGAGGATATGTAATAGAACTTAAAAGAAGAGATTGAAACTTTGAGCATTTATTATTATCAACCATTTATCCTGTGATGTCTCAGAAAGTTCTGCATACTTCATTTTAACAATGATCAGTTAACGTTATCTGATCACATAACGTTATATACTCACATAGCTTTATATTATATATGATAAATATGTATGCATATATATTCAAAAATGAGGAAAGATTTACCTAAAAATTACATTCATACATCATAATCAAACTAGAATGTACAGAGTTGGTGTCTGAAAAGAGCTCATAATTATTTTGCAATCAATTGTGCATATGTTCTCTTACTAGGTTTAAAAAAGTGTGATAAATATTTGCAATAAATTTTTGATCTCAAATGATATTGAATCTTTGTTCAAAACAATGTCCAGTGAGCTTCCCTATATCTAGATTTGTAACCATTCAGTGTATTTAAACTGAGAATTTTGACTTCTGAGGTTTTCTTTTTTATGCTAGGTACATACCAATTAACATAGACCAAAAATCCCAGAACATGCTTTCTAAATTTTAATCCCTTCTGTAAAGAAAACATAATTCATAAATAATATATTAAGCCAACTAAAGATATCAACAAATACTATAAAAATATCAAGATGGTAAGAGTGACAAAACTGTTAGGAATAACAAAAGAGTTAAAGGAATTCCTTTGGGATAGGTTAAAGTCCCCCAGATACTTAGACAAGACCGTGTTTTGATAGCAATGCTCAGTGTTCTGGATAACAGGAAGTTATCTCTAAAATACAGACCAGCAGAATAATATAATCTGCATGCTCAAGTGACAGAAGGAAGACAGCTACCTATCCAGAGCAAGATGAAAGGGAACAGTGACTGGCTATCAGCTTTCGAGTCACAAGAGATTTATCAGAGGGGAAGATTTTTTTAAGGTGTCTGACATTAATGTATGTGACTCAGTTTCTTGTCAAACAAGAATTATCTTTCCTTTTAGTTTATCATATAATATCTTCTAGTAGCAAACCATCCCAAGCCTCAACTGGTATTTCTCTTTGCTTTAGCAAATCTAGATAGTTCTTTGCCTGGTATTCAAGTTCTTGTAAGCTTATCATTCTTCTGTGAATACACGAAAGTTGAGATCCAGAGTCACAATATTCTTTTCATTTACTTTCTTTTGATTCCGTTTTAACGTGTTTCTTCAAACTGGGTTATATCATTTCAAATTTAGAGTTATTATAGGAAGCTTTGTCTTTCTTATGTCCTTTTTCTGGTAAATACCATGAGATTTGTTGTGTTCCTCAGCATTTGCTTTTGTAGTAGGACCTGAAACTATCAGAACGTCTGCTGTGAAAATCCAAGGATTTACTCCTTCAATGATTTATAATTGAAAGGAGTGTCTTTTCTTGAGCATAAAAGTGAGAAATAATACAAAACAAAATTTTAGGCACACCTGAATGTACAATGTAGTAATCAGCATTCGTGAATATGTAATGCAGTAAAATATTTCTCACAGAATGTTTGCATTTAAATATTATCAAGTCTGTTCAATATATGTATATAAAATATTTCATTGTTGTATTCTAATTTAGTAAATATAAGGTTTCATAATTATCTTCATAGGTATTTGGTAGTCTTCCATGAACTGATTTAATCAACATTTCCATAAGTAAAGACTCTATCAGGGTTTTAATAATATGATTTTAACTGTGATTATGATGAATGAAGTCAATGTATACTTTACATTGTAATTATAATGCATATACTGAGTCTTTGGAATTTATTTGAATAAAAATTAACTATTTGTTTTGCTGCAAATTTCATTTCAATAGTTCATAGAATGTTTGGATAAATATGCATGCCCCTCAAGAGAGTAGACAATTTCTCATTTTTCAGAAATCATTTCTTCAAATTCTCAATTACTCTACTTTACAATTTAACAGTTAAATGCACATTAAATTCATTAGTCATACTTTAATTAATAGTAAACCTGAACATATTCACATAAGTAAATCACTCATAATGTAACTTGCATGATTAAAATTTTGTATACTTATATTTGGCTTTTAATTATATTTCTTGATTATTTATTTAGCAAATATGTGTATGTGTATGGTACAAAGTCACACACATGGCATAGCCCACACATGTAAGTCAGAGGACGATCGAGGGTGTCACTTCTGTCCTCTCACTGTGGAGCAAAATCAGGTCATCAGACTTTGTAGAAAAAACTTTTATCTTCTTATCCACCTCCTTAGCCCTTTATTTTAATTTTTATAGGTTCTTGTACATTGGGGCATATTCATTGTGTAATTCCTTAGTTTTTGACACTTCATTTAAATTTTCATTAGTTTTAATGATTTGGAATTTTAATATGTAATTAAAACTAAATTTTATTACATATAGCATTATACACAAATATATTTTAGCATATATGAAACAAAAATAGTAACTATCAAAATATTTTAAAAAATTCTCTCAGTTTGAGGATTTCTGTACTGAAATGGGATTTTGCCAAGAGATGTAGCTACAAATGTCAGAAAAGTGAAAAATGTTATTAAGAATATTTAAGCTCCCTTAGTGGCCTCCCAGAATGGAAGGAAAGAACTTATTGCAAAAGACACAATGCACTTCAGGATACAGGACTTGTAGGACTAGAGCTGTAATTGACCTGGAAGCCTACTCCCTAAGGATTAGCTCTCATAGTATCTGAGGATGTTATACAACCTGCCAAGGGAGAAAAGCAATCAATAGTACTTCAAGCTGCACTGGCTATGAACCTCAGCAATGAACAGCACAGCAAGACATCCCCCAGAGTACAATAGTGGCACTTACATTGCAGAGTTAACCGAGAGCCATCTAATTGGATTTACAGATGGTTCAAAGGGAAGAAACTCACGTCTGGTACTGTAAACTTAACCAACTACCCGTGGGTAATGATTTCATGGACCTAGAAAAAAATGACTATCTCTACTCTGCTAAATCAATAAAATTCATAATTGCATTCTAATATTTTTGCTCACAGAAAAGTGCAGCTCTCACCCCTCAGCAATGAAACTTCTTTTGCAGCAGATGGAAATCATACATAAATAAATAACTGGCCAAAGTAGGATGAACAACTAATCAAAGTATTGAGTCCCAATGACTTTATGTACATCACAAATCTTAAGAAGAAAGCACTGCAGAAAATGGGTGAAGAAATAGTTAAAGAGCTCGAGGTCCAAAATTTCTTCTGCAAGATATTGTCATCTACATATGAAAAGAAGGCTACACCCATGAAATCTCAGCAACATGCTCACTTAAATAAGACTGTCACATGACAGCTGATTGGCATTCAAGGAAAATCTTATAAGACAACAACTTAGATGAAGAATTCCAGACACTTAATGACTGCTAAGAGAAAGCTAATCAGTTTTCACAAATATAGTGAACCTCAGGAGGTTCTCCAATCTCAAGTCCTCATATCTGTGTGTGTGTCAGTCTGTCTGTCTCTTTCTCTCTCTCTTTGTGTGTGTGTGTATGTGTGTGAGTGTGTTGATAAAGAAGAGGCCAATAAGTTGGAAGGGGAAAAGGAAGAGTTAGAGAGGAAGATGTATGGGTAGAAATAATGAAAATTCAGTATTTGCATATTATTTTCTTGTAAACTGTAATAATTTAAAAATATAATGTAAGTCATTACCTCCTTAACTAACTTAAATTGCATTCCTATTTTCAGTTGTTTCAGACCACAATGTGTAGTAGGAGGCTGCTGATTTGTTCCTGGCAGCCTAGTGTCCAGATATAATCACTCGGAAACTGTATTAATTAAATCATTGCTTGACCAATCACTATATCATATTCCTATCAAACACTTACATATTAAATTAACCCATTTCTTTTATTTTAAATTTTACCACATAACTTGTGGCCTACTGGCAAAGTTCTAGCTGGCAGCTTGTGTCTTTCTCCTCTGACAGCTACTTGGCATCTCTTGACTCTGCTTTCTTTCTCCCAGCATTTAGCTTAGTTTTCCCAGCCTAGCTCTACTCTGCCTTGTCACAGGCCAAGGAAGTTTCTTTATTAATCAACCAATAAAAGCAACACATATACAGAAGGACTTTCCACACCAACAATGAGTATAGGAGGATAAAAAGATGCTTATAAATGACTTTTCTAAATGGATCTTATGTGTTTTTCAGAGCCAGTGAGATGACTCAGTAGGAAAAACACTTGCCATCAAAACTAAATATCTCAGTTCAGTCTCCAGGATCCACATAGAAGAAGAGTGTTGGGAGAGGCCATCATTTGTTTCTGAGCCACCCAGAACTGAAAAAAAATCTCACAGAAACTGTATTAATTAAAACACTGCGTGGCCTATTAGCCAATACATATTTCTAGCTAGCTTTTATATCTCGAATTGACCCATCTCTATTAATCTGTGCATCACTTCAAGGTCATGGCCTATAAGCAAGTTTCCAGCAGACACCTGTGGGCATCTTTCTCCTTTGGTGACTACTTGGCTTCTTTCTGATTCTGCCTATTCTCTCCTCCTCTATCTACTTCTAATAGGCCCAAAACACGTCTTTATTAACCAATGGTATTCTCAGCATACAGAGGAGAATCCCACATCAGAAAAAGAGAAAAGACTCCCTCATATCATATTGCCCTCAGAATTTCATAGGGATTGTCACAAGCACACATTCATTTGCCTACATACATACATACACAAACACACACGTATGTGCATATGTACATACATGTATTCATATGTATGCATATGTACAAATATATATATGATATATGTATAAATATATAGGTTTGTTTGTTTGTTTGTTTGTTTGTTTATGGATGTATATGATAATATTTTCCAAAGAAGTGATAGTCACAATATTTACTATGTAGGAAACACTCAGATAAATTGTTTCTGACCTAAAGTAAGGACTGCAACTTGACACGTCTTTATGACTATTAGGATTTCAGGGTGCTTGAAGAAATCTGTCCAACATGATTACCATGAAAAGGGCCACAGAAGTTAATGAAACTGTTCTGAGAACATTTGATGACATGTTGATCTCTACAGATATGATACACTTAAGCTCATCAGCTGAATATCATGTGGTTTATACCAGTTTTCTGGTTTCCTGTATATTAAAAGTAAAAGCAAAATTTTAAAGAATGTTAAGAAACCACTTGAAAATATCAATCTTTTATTTTTCAAGACAAAAGGAATATCAGTATCTTTTTATTTCCCTATATCCATATACAAATCACTTGTTTATGACACAGAAGATCATTCTCTTCCATATAGTCTATCACATAGACTTTCGATATTGAACAAGTAAAGTTATTAGGTGCATAGCAAGCAGAAGCTGAAGCTTTAATAGTAAGTATCCCGTGAATAGATGCAGCAACTAGATCACAAATATCATCAAGTATGGCACATGCATCATTCACTGAGACAGCTGGAAAAGCCTAGTTGACAGACCAAACAGTAGTAAGATCAAATCTGGAACTTACAAAGAGGAGCAGAAACTACCTGTTAAGTTTGAGGCATGAACTGTAAATCCCAAGAAAGGCTTTTCTCCAAGGATTTGCTTCCATAAACAAAATTATAACTCCCTGTTCCCACTGCACATATTATCATGTCATAGAATAAACACTAGTCGCGTCTGTTAGAAATGGCTCATCTTTTAGATTATTAAGGACAGAATACTTATAAAATCTGTTGTTGCTTGTTTTTATTTTTCCAAGCACAGATAGGGCCTGCAGACTCCAAGTAATAGGATTTGTGAGTCACAACATAGGTGCTGGGAACTCCAATCTCGCCCTCTGGGAGAGCAGCAAATTCTGTTAACTAACAGTTAAACCCTCCATCTTCTTTTTGTTGCTGTTGTTTTGTTTTTATTTTATTGTGGTTGATGGTATTGGTGGTAGGGTTTTTTAAACAATTATATGCTTCTTTGTATTCTCCCATTTAATATAAAATTTGATCTTGAGGTAAGCAAGGTATATTTATTATCAATACTTTACAGTTAAAGCATCAAACATATTAACACTGGGAAAATACATTTTATCTGTACCTAGACCCCCTTCAATTAACCACCTTTATATTAAAATGTACCAAATCCAAGTAATAAGAACAGAAGGTACCTCAAATTATAAAGGACAATGTTGTATAACATGCAATGCTGGCATTTTCCTAGTGTTTCAAATAATTAGCAGTTTAATTCATATTAGTTACTTATAGATTATGGGTTACATTAAGTAAAACATGATATTCTTTACATCTCAGTTTATTGATTCATAGATATTATTAGTGTTATTTTCACATCACTACTACGTAGTTCGCCTTAGTAAACCTAAAAATGTTATTAAAATAGGATAGTTGATAAATTTGTGATTAAAACAAAGAGTTATTTTAAGAAGAATACTTTTCAAAATATACAAATGTGTACTGAGAAAGAACTGAAGAACATAGGGTTAAAATGGTCCAGCCTTAGGCATACGCCAATACTATATGTCAGTTGTAACACCTGCTCAAATTGCTATTACATAGAAACTACTTTAAATTCAAGCTTTGAAATTGTCAGGTCATTTTCTTGACCTCTAAATCCTAAAGTCTGATGAGCACATTCTTCAGAAAAAAAAATGACATGGATTCCTTGAATGTGCTGTGCCTCTAAATGAGCAAGGTCTGCTTGGGGAACTTACCCTTTCTGCCTTTCACTTGCAGGCTCTAACTCGCATTCTTCCAACCTCTCTATTAGGAGCAAAAAGCAATGATTTCTACTTCAAAATTTGTGAAATCAGCACTGGGTATAGAAAATTAAATATATTTTTAATTATAAAAATAAGTTAAGAAATATATTTAAGGATTTTCAACACAGTATCATAATCCTCTGGCTTCTTTTAAAAAATACAGCATTCTTGATTTTTCAAAAATATAGCAGTTTTGATACTTGGCTCAAAAATGATGCTAATCTTACATTCTGATGAAGCTTTGTTAATTTTACTGTTTCATTTACTGTATTATCATCTAAGACATACTTGGCTTTGTTAATGATATTCTCTTTTGTATTACATTTATTTCTTTATATGTGTATGCCAGGAGGAAGGAAACCAGGTTGAGATATTTGGCTGTTAGGCACACTGTGCCACCTCACTGGAACTAAGCATAAGGTATTTCCTTGATGACAGACCTTATTTAAAAAACTACAAAACGGAGTGAATTTGTTGTCTGTAACCTCCCCCCCTTTCCTATAATTCTAAGAAATAGAGCCTAAGTTTAAGGAAGTCATATGGGACAAATATTGCATATGTCTAAACCCTAGAGTAGGACACCTCCTCTAAAGATGAAATATTTTCAAGAGAACGTAGCTGGGATGGATGCACATGATACTCGGTGTTATGTGTTGGCAGGCCAAGAAATTCCACAAAACAATCAGGGAATAGCTGAAGGGATGACTCCTCCAGCTGGCACAACCATTTGCTTAGATACTTCCTGGAATTATTTATGTCAGTCTGGGATCCAATTTACTTTGGGAAAACTAATACTTCTGTTCTGTATTTCTGAAGGCCCTGAGTATCTCCTGGATCCTCTCTCTCTCTCTTCTCTCTCTCTCTCTCTCTCTCTCTCTCTCTCTCTCTCTCTCTCTCTCATGTGTATATTTGTCTTGTGACCTCAATCATTTCTGTGAAAATATGCATTTTTCCCTCTCCATCTTTTCTATAGATTGTGATGATATGTTTGTTTCCTCTGAATATTTTTAGTGTTTTCACATGGAATATATTCTTGACCTGTTAAACATAACTGCATATATTTTTCTTTGTACTTATTTTACATCAAACTTGCTAAACTTTTTGGATAAAATATTGGTCCATTAGTGTTGTAAAAAATTTAGCAATATTCTACTCTAGTCACTTTCTCACTTGTGAATCTCAAATACATGCAATTTATACTAGTTAACATTGTCCTACAAATTCCAAAGGTGCTACTTCATTTAATTTCTATTAATTTTCATACATTTACCTAATCTGTAGGAATTGTTGATCTTTGATCAAATTTTTTATTCAGTTAAGCCTTACTGTGCTTATAGAATTCTTCACTTTTGATATTCATTTTTTCTTTTAGTGTTTCTCCTTTTTTCAACTTTATTATTGTTTCTATGTATTCATACATATGTTTGTGTGTGTGTCCCAGTGTGTGGAGGCCAGAGATGGACATCTAATGCCTTTCTCAATCATTCTCTACTTTATTTTTTAAAGACATGTGTCACAGTCCTGCCACAGGCTGGGTTCAAGTACTGAGACAGGGAAGGACATCGGCATGAAGAAATGAACTAGTATCTGACCACCAGATGAGTTTCATATAAGTGGTCAGTCCTGAAGGGCTGGAGTAGCTTTCATTTGTGCTCCAAAAGCAAGTATGTTTCCCATACAAAGAAACATGTGTTTCCTACTCTTCAACATTAACTTCTGGCAGAAATAAACATGTCAAATATGCTTTTTTCTCAACTTTTTCATCAAAACATCTATTAAACTATAAAAGATGCTTATCACTTTGCTAGGTTGGCCAAATATCGAGCCAGGTACATCTTGCCCTTAGAAAACTAAAAGGTGATAAACAAAAGTCACACATTTTCAAGAGCGCAATATCATTCATTTAAAGCTTGACAATGCATATTTGTAGAAATGGGGTGAATTGCCTCTGTTAATGGCAGCATTGACTTGAACCGATTTCAGGGTCTGGAGTGACAGCTCTCACCCCAAACAAGAAAGCAAAGAAGTATCAGCTAAAAGAATCCCAGGGGAAAATATCTTAGAAAAAAAAAAAGGATCTCTGGGAATGATCACATCTGTCCCATCGCAACTCATAAAGTGACACTAAAATCCAAGAGAAGAATAATGAATATTAGGGGAGAGAAGAGAGTGTGCAGGCCATATAGTCCCTGCAGTATTCTGCACTGCCCCAAAGTCTGCTGGCTCTTGCCCAGTGAGACTGTCTCCAATGGGTTTTGTCTCATGGACACCATTTGAACAAGCACTCATATTCTGATCCGAAACTAGGCCACACAGCTCCCAAAAGACATGGTCTCGCACTAAACCTGGAACTCAGTGATTTATCTGGATTCACTGGCCAACAGGCACCCAGGGATCCTTGTGTCACTATTGCCTATGTGCTAAGATTGCAGGAATGCACCAGGATACCTGACTTTTTAAAATACAAGTGTGGATCCAAATTCTCAGGCACGAAACAGTTCTGTTATTGAACTATCGCTCCCCCTCTTCTTTTTTATACATCAGATCAGCCTTTGAATCAACTTCCTGTGTGGATATGATATATACCATCAGAACCACACAGGGAAGATATATATATCTCCAATAAAATTTATTTTTGTTATTATAAAAATCAAAGAAACTATCATTTTTAATTTATTTTAAGTAAGCATATGATCACCAATAGTAAAATCCTAGTCTGTAGGTCACACAAAAACACCACAGTTTGTTTATAGTTGACGAAAATTAATAAAGTAGTATTTACTCATGGAAGAAAGCATGCTTGTGCCAGGGAGATGGCTAATAAGGTAAAGACATTAGTCACCAAGTCTGACAATCAGGACTTTCCATTCAAATTTGATACCCAGGATTCACAAAATGGAAGAAAAAAACTGAGTCCAGAAATTTATTTAACTTCAACAAGGGTGATGTATGTGTGTGTATAAATACACACATACACACACACACACATACAGACACACACATGAGAGAGAGAGAGAGAGAGAGAGAGAGAGAGAGAGAGAGAGAGAGAATCTCCTCTTGCTTATAGTAGAAGTAATAATCATTTTTTAAACTTTTTATGTCTTAATAAACAGGTATATATTTAGTGATTTTAATCAAATGATTGCAATATGTAGACTTTATTTTAATCTCTATGAATAAATATGATAAAGTTAATAAAGGAGTATGTGATTTAAAAAGGGATATTCATCTGATTCAAAGCTGTGATACAAATATTAAGACAACACACTGGTCAGAAACATAAGCAATTGTCAATAATTTACATTCTGTAATCAATAAAGATTGGCGTGGATGGAACTTACATATCTAAAAATAGAATGGAGGGAGATAAATTACATCTAATAATTTATACATGTTTACAGATTAAAAACCAAATAGATTTAAAAATGAATTTTGGACTTATTTAGAAAGTTGTGTTTCAAACCAACTTTTATCTGTTTGGGAATAATTGCAGACATTTCCTTTATATATGTGAAGTTGTGATGCTTGTGTTAATTATTCATGATTAGTATTTGTTTTCTGACTTTTTAAATTTTAGTTTAAGTTAGGCCTTTTTTAAAGCCCCCCCCATAACATTTCCCATCTTTGTGACAAAGTTGAAGTGATCCTTCTAGTTAGCATTTTAGATCTCTGTTTCAAATATTAAATCACCTACAGAATAATTAATAATCTGTTTTTCCAAACAGCTCAATAATTTGATAATATTAGAAATACACCGAAAAGCAAAAGATGTTCATTATACTTTTTTCTAAAAGTGAGATGCATGTGATAGTAATTATCCAAGGTTTAAGTTGTTTAGACTGTATAAAAATTTATGAGTCAACTTAATTTTAAAAGTAAAATATAATTTGTCTGTAGACTTTTAGAAAACTACAAAGGAAATCAGATTTATTACCACCTTTGGGAAATACATCAAAAGAAAATTAATACTGTCTGTTTAATAATAATGCAATGTAGAATAATCCACTAAACTCCAGCCTCGAGTGTCACTTGTTTCATTTTGTAGAAAAAATATTTCCTCTTACTTGAAGTAGAATAAATTTAGGCAACATATCCTCCTAGTTTATCATAAGATAGATTGTGAAAAAATTGTCAAGATATCCTACAATAATTCCTTTTTAGTTAAATTTGGAAAATTAGGTCTCCAAGTTGGAAAACAAAATCTGTACACAACAAAAGCCTAGGAGACTGTTAGTCTACTTAGAAATATTATTCTGATTTCATAGTTTACAGAAGTAGTTTTGTTAAAATAAAAAGAAGAGATATGATTACTATAAACATCATAAGTAATACAGACTGCTTAAATTAATTATGAAATATATATATACGTATAGAAATATTTTCAATTGAGCTATATTCATTTCATATGTAAACTGTATGAAAATCACTTTAAAAACAGGGTTTAAGGCTTACTGTTTTTGATGTACAGCTCCTGGTCTCCACAATCTAAGAATGATACACATCAGTACATGCTGAACCTCAAACAATTGTTACTTGCAACTCCTTTGGCATTTATAATTCCTGGGCAGTATGAATGCATGTCTTCATCAGTGCCTTTATTGATTCTAAAGATTCTGTTCACGACTTTTCATTCATCCTTAAAACAATTTCCCTCTTTTTTGTGTTCTTTATTCATTTATTCATTGAGTTTTGTAATTCTTACTCTCCCAGCTTGCCTTGCTTAATTTTTCTCTAAGTTTTTCCCTTCTCTCAGATTGATTAATCATGTGGAGGCTTGTCTCTTGCAGTCTGCTTGAACATTCACCATGTTTGTCTAATTTTATCATAGAGACAGTTCCATGTTGTCTAACTTTATCATACAGACAGTTATCATGGCTCCTGGCATCACTGTCAGCTTCCCAACATGGAAGACATATTTTACTAAGCCAGAATAGTAGAGAGCTGTATTATATTCTTCAATCTACTATCTTAAAGTTACAGACTCTCCTCTGCTTGTGGTTTAAAACTTCTATCACTGATCCCTTCATTTTCTATAGGATAATAACCTTAGTCTAAAGTATTCATTATCCTAGTTACATTAAGAACATTTTCTTTTATGGGAAACAAAAATAAATCGTTCTAACATCTGCTTTCTCATATATTATCAACTCATCTACTTTCCCTAAGGATTCATAAAAGAGGTATTTTGAAAGTCCAAGATTTTTTTCACCAGCTTTATTGAGATACAAATTGCATTATATAAAACTTAACTTTTTGGATTTTCCACATTCTGACAAAGGAATATGCTATCCATATTTTTTATTGGAGAGCTTTGCTCATTGAGTTGCATATTTGTAAACCTCTTCAGGGAATGTACACATATTCCTTGATCCTTGTTTTTACTTGAAAGAAGGCCAGTAAAGTAGAAAACAAAGCATAGATGAATTTTTGTTTTAGTTACTGGGCAAAAATCTGAACGTTTTAGAATATTAGTTGAAGTTGTATAAAATTTGTTTATGCTGTGGAATGTTTGTTTACTTATAAAAAATGTGTTGCATTCTTTTATGTTGCACTTTTATATTGCACTATGTAAAGCTGTGTTACTTTGCCTGCTGATGACATTTGATTGTTAATAAGGAGCTGAAAGGCCAGTAGCTAGTCAGGAGAGAGAAATAGGCAGGGCCGGATGGTGGAGAAAATAAATAGGAGGAGAAATGTTGGGAAGAGAGAGATCAAGGAGTGAGAAAAAGAGAAAAAGAAGAGGACTCCAGGAACTAGCCACCCAGCCACACAATCAGCCATGGAGAAAGAATAACATGAAGAAATATAGAATAAACAAAGATATAAGGCTCATAGGTAAAATATAGTTAAAGAGAGATGGGATAATTTAGGTTTGAAAAGCTGACTAGAAACAAGTCAAGCTAAGTCCTGGCATTCATAAGTATGAATATTTCTCCTTGTATTTCCTTGGGATTTGGGTGGCAGCTCCCCAAAGTGGAAGAAAACTTAAAAACAAAACAAGCAAATAAATAAAAACAAAAACATCTAACCTTATAATTCTAATTCTACTCAATTGCAAGATGAAATGCAGCATATAATGTGGAAGAGATGTAAAATAATATGCTTGATTATTAACATTTTTTAAAAGTTGTATCTATTTCATAGGCATAGTTATCAGAGATGCAAGCCAAGGTGGAAAGCTAGTCTGTCTCTCATTTAGAGATCAAAGGGTGCAAAGAGCAAGAAATGCCAACTGGAGCATGTCTAACAGTACACCATGCAGATCTACCATCTTCCATGATGCAGAAAGGTTGAAAAATGCAGTCCATCTTTTGCCAGTAAAGAATGCCGATATAAAAATATAAGGAGAGAGAGTAACTTTCTCCAGAAACAATACGCTATCCTTAAAACTTTGGTTTTTTTATTAATCCACTAACTTTATGAGTCAATCTTGAGGCTGAAGAGACAATCCAGCATTTAATAGCAGTTTCTAAATGAGCACAGAGACAAGGATCAGGTCCCAATGCCCATCTGAAATGAGCCACTGCTAGAACCACAGCCCTGCAGAAGAATCAGCAGAGATTGTTGCCTACCTTCTTAGACAAAAATTTGTAAACTCCATGTTGCCTATCAGCTGAGACCAAAACCTACAAACACTAGGTACAACTAGATACCTTGTATGAAGGAACCATACTTTGATAAACAGAAACACTTATTGTGTCCTTTGAATGCTCATAAATTACTTGCATTCACAGACCCAATTCAGTCCCCGCCCTCCCCACCCTCACACACACAAACACACACACACACACACACACACACACACACACAAACACACACACTCAAATACACAAACACAAACAAAAACATGCAGTCCATATATAATTTAACCAAAAACTGATCCTGTGACAGAAGTCTGGCAGGTTACCTAACAGTTAGTTATGATCTCTCGACTTTTAAAGAAAGACTTCCTCATAATTATTGACAGGACTGTTTTTACTGCTGGTAGCACTGAGAATGGTGCCCTGGTTTAGCTTCTGATAGTCTCTGAAATAGAAGAGAATTTGAATAAACTTCAAGACCAAACTGAACCAATCCAAAAATGAAATGTGGTGTCTTCTCTGCCAGATAGCTAATAATACTCACAGAGATTTGCATAAGAGTTAAATTTAAAGAGAGGAGTTGAACAATTAAAAGAGAAACTATCTCCTTCAGGGATTTAATGTAAAATATTTTAAAGAAAAATACTGCAAGCAAGGGAGAGAAATGAAGAGGAAAGAAGAGGGGAGAAGTGGAGAGGAGAAAAGAAAGGACAACTAATTGGGCTGGTTTTACAAAATGGCATTAGGAAAATGCATTATAGTTTAAGGGCCCAATCTACTCTTTTTAATATGGTGGACTTGTGAGGTTCTTTTCCCCTCACTTTAGTGTGCAAAGTTCAAGGGTGAATACATTTTCCCTTATACATTCAGTCTTTACAAAATGACTTTCAGATGGAGTCTCTACATAGTTTTAACAGTGTAGGACTTAGAATGACTTCTGTGAGGGAACCTAGGGAGAAAAGATGTCTGTCAGATACCAACGGACAGTGCCTTTTGAGGACCAGCTCAACCGCAGCTCAAAAATTCCTGAAGGGAATGAGACATGTGTTGAGTTTTGCAAGAATGTAAATTTTTCTTACAGAAAACTTTTAAAGCCATGACTGATGTATATCAGGTTATAAAGTCAAGGTCTAAAGAGAAGTGTTTGAGTATAGATGGAAATAATTTGGAACAATATAGTATATTCCTATTATTGAATTTCTGTATAATTTAACTTGCTCAAAACATGCTAAGAACAGCAGAAGGAACAAATATTTGTAGTTTACTAAAATATCACACCAAGGACCAGGAAAGATGATTCATTAGGTACACAGGCAGCAGGCAGGAAACCTGTGTTTTATCACTTAGAAGAATAAGCTAGATGGAAAGAACTGACTCCTATAAGTGGTCCTGTGATGTGATCTCCACACAGTTCAATAGCAAGCATATTACCACAGATGCATACACACAACACAAAGAAATAAAAAAAAATGAAAGAAATAATGAAAGAAGAAAACATTATAATGGAATCAATTAATTCTTGTGCAAAGCATTATTACTCCCATTTACATATTGTACAGGTAGACCTGGGGTCATTTGGCCACCTAAGATTAGCTCTAAGTATCTTTTGCCACATAAGGAAATAAGATTTGGAAGTACTGTAACAGCATGTGTTGACAGCATTAGGTACTCCATAGGGCAAAAATTAAAGATGGACCTGTTAGACAATAAAGCTAGGTCATGGTCCATTTGTTTGTTTCAATACCTTTTGCTTATTTTAGGAATGTGTGAATTTTAAATTTGTCTATTTTTCGGGATCAGGACTATGAGACATTATAGAAATTTGTATGTTTGCTTTCTTCTAAAGTTTTTATTTTTGGTTCTGAGGCAAGGTATCTCACTCTCTAGTCCAGGCTGTCCTCCTGCTGTAGGCCCCCAAGGCTGGGAATAAGGGTGTGAACAATAATTACTCGCTTCAAGATTCATTCTTTCCATTCCTCTCCTGCCCAATAGCAGCATCTTCCTTTGTGTTCACTTGTGAAATTAAATCAGATTAGAAGAAAGACTCTTTCTTTGTAGGGATCCAGTGAAGCCATTAAGCAGGTGAAGAGGTTTTACCCAGGATTTGAAAGAACAGAACTATTGTGAGGAACCAGAGCGACTTTCCCTGTGTATAAAACCCATCAACTTTCAGCTGTATGGCACACAGACTTCTGCAAACAAGTACCAGTTGTAAGAAGCATGACAAAGGGCACTCAACAATACCTTAGGAAAACATTTCAGAACTGATTTCTGAGCGACACAGATTTATATTTGATTTCACAGAAAGAACAGGTAATAAGGAATTTGAAAGTCTTATAAGAATAAGAGAAGCTGCCAATCTTTTTGGTCATATCTGACATTTGACCTTTAATTATTTTCTTTGTTTTTCCATTATATGAAGGAACTATATAATATGTATTATGTATTAAAACAAAACACGAATTTATGTTAGATGTTACATTGTCTCTATACTGAAAGACAACTTCTGAACACACACAAAATCATCAAGGTCAATCCTTTCACAGTGATAGCATTTCTACCATGACAATAAAAGTCATTGACTACAACTTCTGTGTGCTGAGGTCTTTTGCATATTTTGAACTATTTTATAAGATTCTTGCATGAGGAATCTCCATATATAACAAACTCCTTCACTTGAAAGACTCTTAGTGCATTTGTAAGCCCCCTCAACCCTAAGACATTTTTCTAAAACCTTACACTCACTCTCTCTTGGAAACGGGACAGTTGCCCACACACACACAAACATGCTGGACTGCTTATCCTCATGTGTCCTTGTGAATAACCACATGCTGGACTGCTCATCCTCCTGTGTCCTGTCTTTGTGAATAATCTTCAAACATAACTCCATTCTGGGAATTAAGGCAAAGACAATCCACAGATGTTGACTCAGTTCCTGATGTTTGATTTAGTCACTAGAACAAGGTCAGGAAGGCCACAGGTGCTCTCCCCTTATCTCACCTGACCACGCAGCTATTCTCCTGCCCTGGAATAAACCAATCACTGCTAGTAACCCTTTGAATAAGCCAATCCAATAAGTTGGAAAACAACCTACAAGTTCCCCCCTTGTGTCTGTGGCTTTTTGCTTTAAAAGATGGACTGTAACAGCTATCAGATGTCCTTCATATCCCTAACCTGAAGGGCCCTGTCATGACAGAATAAAAATCCTCTTCCTTTTGCATCAATTGTGGTTATGAGAGTGGTGTCTGGAGAAACTCCTTCCTGATGTTTGGACTTCTAGTCCAACACACTATAATCTTTATACTAGTAAATGGAGATTACAGATTTAGATACAAATATCTAAAACTGAAAACATATGCTGAAAATGCTTTAGACAACAAACAGGACTAATGTCATGCCGTGACCTCTGCACTCTTCAGACTGTACTAAGTAAGCAAATATTGTTACTTAGCCTTCCTCATTTTAAAAATTTTTTCAGGATATTTAGATTGTACAAATGTTAGGAAGAATTGCCTAATATTTTAAGACATTAATTTTGTACTTGGTCTGATTTCAGGAATATCTTTGTACCACATCAGAAGACAGAACTGGAGTCAGCGATAATTATAAACAGCCAGGATAGTGGCTGAGAATCCAACCTAGGTCTGAAATAGCATCCAGCACTCTTACCAAGTGAACCATTTCTCCAGTCACAGATTTGGTTTTTGTTTATTTGTTTTATATTGTTGGTTAAGTACTCACAATGTCATATAATTTTTTAAAAACTTGGCTCTAAAAATTGCCCTAGCAATATTTTACATGGCAGAATGTTAGATGTTTACCCTCATGACTGACTTACTGTGAGCTGTAGACAACAACAGACTATTTAATCATTGTCCTTACCCAGAAGAAAAGAAAAAAACTCAATTTAGAATTTCTAGCTAATTAATATAGCTACCATAAAGTTTAAAATACATATTTAATTGAAATCAGAGACTCTGCAACTTCAATACCACATATTTATTCTGGTACCTCTGTAAATACACACGAGGTTTCCTAATTTTCATGAATCATATGCTATTTTTTAAAAGTCAACAGTAGTAGGGAACAAAAATATATTGTGTATCTGATTTTTACATGACTGTGCTTATTTTATCAAATTCCTTTGTAGATTTGCTTTTCTTTCTGCTTGTTTGTATTGTTCCTTTTGCTCTTTGAACACATTGTTTTTTTAAATGACAGTCTATAAAGAATTGATTTCATTTCACAAAGAGCTAGCTGTTGTCTCTAAACATCGTGGGGATATTTTTGTTGTCAGTTCCATGGACTTTGAGCAGTACATCTGCTTTCATGCTATAAATTCTGAGACTAAATCACAGTTTTTCTCCCAAGTGGGATGAATGGATTTGAATTGGACAGGAGAAAAGAAGGACTGCTGTGCTATTTGTTACAGCTGGCCAACTTCGCTCAATTGAAGCAACAGGGATGTGTTGAAAACCAGGCTGTTTCCATAAGGTCATTATGAAGCCTGCTCTTGGAATTGCCAGTGGAAAATTTCAAAGAATCTTCCCACGGAGCATAGATGTGTCTGTATAGAGAAGGTAGCAATCTTCTATGTGCTCACAACTAAGCATAGTAAGGCTGTGATCCAAAGGGAGCTGTGTATCTCTGCCCTTATTGTGCTAGTTAGAAAGTTTGACTGAGTCATCTTCTTTATTACTTATGAATAAGGACTGAAAAGGGTGTTTTATTCTTTTAGCATATTTCATATTTGTCCATTAAAATCAGCCAATTTCCATTAAAAAAATAGTCACAAAGCAACAAAGGAGAGAAGCCATGAGTTTCTACTCTAGAATAGATTTAGTCATTCTTTTTAAATCATATTTGAAAGTTTTCTTCAGTGTGGAAACAATACAATAAACACTGTCTCCTACTTACTTAATGTGGGATTCCCCTCTGTATGCTATGAATATATTTTATTACCATTGGTTATTAAAGAAGCTTTTTCAGCCAGTGGCTTAGTAGGGTAAAAAGACGGGAAATCCAAACATAGATATAGAGAGAAAGTAGGCAGAATTAGGGAGACATCATGTAGCTGTGAAAGGGGAAAGATACCAGACTCTAGCTGCCAACCTGAATCTTGCCAGTAGGCCACAGTCTCATGTTGATTCACAGAATAATAGAAATGGGTTAATTTAAGATATAAGAGTTAGAGAGAAATATGCCTTAGCTACTAGCTAAACAGTGTTGTAATTAATATAGTTTCTATGTTATTATTTGGGTCAGGACAGCTGAGAAATGTAAGAGCAGTCTCCTCCTACACTAACTGATACTGTTTTGTTCCAAAGAGCAAAGCAATCACAGTATAAGTTCATACTATAACCCAAGATCTTAAGAATCTACAATGAAACAGCAGGTTTCTGTTTGAGTGTGTCCATATTGTGCATTCTGTTTCATCCAAAGACTTCAATATCTTTAACAATACTATTCATTTAAATGTCATTACTTGTTATTTTAAATATAGATACAACGAGAACCTAATCCATACTTATGGATAACGTCTTTGAGACATTGATTCAGGTGAGCATTTAAAAATTCAAGAGATAAAATGGCATAAGCATTGATTGATAAAGCTATAATTGCAGACTTACAGGCAGCTACTTTTGTATGCTGCCCATATTTTATTCTTATTTTTCTTTCTTTCTAAATTCCTCCAAGTATAACATTGTGTGCCTTTTTCATTGCCATTTAAGTCACTGTTCTTTGTAACTAAGCAAGCAGGGAAAAAAATGGCCACTAGTACAGTGAGCAGATGGCTAACGCGGTCCCCTCCATGTGATTCCTAACCCAGAAGTCTGCTCAAGACTACATGGTAAATAGTGTTTATCATAGGTAGGATCATTATCCCTTTAGCCCTTTCATTAGTTCTTTGACCCCTATGGTTCAGCATTAATGAAACCAGACTTCCTGTTCCTGAGGCCTCTGTACTCTTTTACTAGTGTCCTGGTAATGGAGTGTGTGTTTACTGCAGCTACATTACACAGCTTTCTATTGCTTGCCCCTAGCATCAGTCCTACACAGTTGTGGGTCTTTGACACACACTGGTAAAGTTGTAGGATGAACTGTGCTTATTAGAGCCCACCAGGAAGGAAAGCTTCTTAGTATAATTAGCTCCCCTGAGAACAATGGCTGCCTTCACAGCAGGAAAGCTTGAAGAAATTTAAAGTATGGAAAGCACAGAAAAAAGTACCTGTAATTAAGTTGCCTTTCTCCCTTTTTTCCTTGTGTTATATTTCTTTTTCGTCCTTCCTTTTTTCATTCCTTCCTACTGGTAATCTAGTTTATTTTTAGTTTTCATCTTGATTAGCAAATTTGATTATGTAATTTGGTAATTAAACCTCTCCTTGTTGAAGGCCACATATTTAATGGGTATATGATACTAATCTTGTTTTTCTTGTAGTGGAAATTGAATAGAGAAATATATTTACAGACAACACACACAAACACATGATTTGTAAAATTTTTGCTTTAGAGTCTTTCAGATTCTAAGTCCTTTGTTTGAGTCTTCACTGTGAATGTAACACACTCATTTTAACATGGGCATTGTTCTGCTATTCCCACTGAAGGATACTCTTGATTTTTCATGAAAGACCTTTCTCTGTATACTTCTCATTTTCTTCATACTTCCTTCTTATTCTCCATCTGTATGCAGTTTGTTCGTCCCATTATCCCATTAGAGCCTTCCTGTTCATAGTTGACAGCCTGTTGACTTTTGCTATAAATGTACCAATTATCATTTTAATACTTTTCAATATCTCTCAAGTGATATGGGTAAGATGTGTAAGTAACCCAGAGCAGCAAGTGGCAAAAGCATGCAATCAAATATAGGAATAATAAAAACTCCGCACCTCTATGTCCTCTGCTTATATTACTCATTCATCTGGGGGAATGAAATAGAGTGCACTATGCCATTCACTTCCCTGTGCAAATATTTATCTAGTAAAAGGCCATCTCTTGAGGCATATCACTGGTGTGTATGTGGAAAGGGATTTTAATAAAGATCTAAGCAATCCTTAGTACATTTGTCTAGACTTGGGCAAAGCATGCTTTTGAAGGTCACCAAGGAACAAAAAAAAAATGGTAATAACTCTGGTGATTAAAATCATTTTCTTGCAGTTCCAGAGTTCTTTTGTAAACAACTTACTGAGTCAACTGTGAACACAATAGAAAGCAGTCTGTTCAAGTAGCTGACTCTATAGCTTTAGAGGCTGAATCTGGGGTTTTAAAAGTCAACAATAAAGTCAAGATTTTTTACTCCCTAATTTTCCTGCTCAGAGGCTATATTTGCACAACACAATCAACCCTGCTGTTTCAATCAAGTTAGTGAGAAAAACAAGTCAGGAGACCCAGCTGTTTGGCATTTCGTATATGAAACAGCTGGTTGATTGTCTGAATTTTTCATTTTTGAACCAATCTTGCTGTCATGATATAGAAACATCCTAAATACTGATTCATTTCCTTGTGAAGTCTAAACAGCTTCGATTATAGGGAATCTGGGGTAAACAACCTTAGAATTACTAAGATATGCTTCAGAGTGACTTGTTGGCACATGTAGATAGCTAGAAAAAGAACACATTGACTGTATAGGAAGAGTAAGTGGTTAATTATTATTAGGACTCTAACTTAAAATATTCTAAATTCTCTTGGCATAAGATGTCATTATTGTAATGAAGAACAAATGAATTACTTTTTAAAAATATTTTAAATGAGCTTACCAACATTTGTGAAATTATTTGATTTTTTTACGTATTTTACATATTGAAATTTGAGTGTAAATTTTGATGCTTACATCTGTTTCTCTATGCTTTAGATTTCACTCTATATTTCTAAATTAAAATAATTAGAATTATTGTGCCTTTTGCCATTCATGCTATGTAACTCCAATAGCACAGAGGATGTCTTATGCTAGAGAATTATAGTTCTGAACAAAAAACATACATTCTCTAAAAGGAAATAATAAGGTTGAGAAAGTGCCATCACCAGTCTTCTCATAGTTTTATTTATCTTTAAGTGCATTATATGTTAAAGTCTCTGAATAACTGCATTAATTATTAGTTTTACATTTATCAGCTCAGTGTGGGTCTATGTTGATAGACAATGAAATAAAACAAATACCTAAGAGCAGTCTTAGGACTGGAGAGGGAGCGGGTAGGGGGAGGTGGAGGGAAAAGGGAGGTGGGGAGGAGGTGGAAATTTTTAATAAATAAATGAATGAAAAAAAAAAGAAAACAAGCCACAAAAATACACAATTACCTAGCTCAGTCAATGCCATATTTTGTATCATTCAGTGATTCATTAATAAATATATACTAAAAATATTTAAAATATATTTATGCTGAACATTTTTTGGCTACAGTTATATATGTATAATAATTCCTTTCCAAATATTAATATTATAAGACATTAAGCAAATATTAATATTATAAGACATCAAGCAAATATTAATATTATAAGACATTAAGCAGTGCGAAAGCAAATGCTTATAGTTTATAAGAAATTGTTATTTCACTCTAGAGACTGAAGAGCAGCACACACTGGGGGTGTCTTTGGCTCTTTCACCTACTTTTGGGTCCCTTTTCCTTCTACTAGGTTGCCTTCCCTCAGCCCTGATATGAGGGTTTGTGCCTAGTCTTGTATCTTATGCTATGCCTGGTTTCTATCCCTGGAAGACCTGCTTGCTCTTTTCTGCATGGAAGCTGAGGACAAGTGGATCTGGGGGTGGGGAAAGGTAGGAGAGAGAAGTAGAGGTGGGTTGAATTGTATCAGAGAATAATAATTTTAAAAGGTAAGTATCAAGCTTTCGTATTATTTTAAACACTGACCATAAGGGGATGACAAGCTAAACCAACTAAACCACATAATCTAGAATACTAGAGAAAACATATTTGGAGGTGACATGGATTAATCAGCCATGATTAAGAGCACATAGACACAGGAATATAGGCTACTCATGAACTCAAAGAGTATCCTGTACAGCAGACAGAATTCAGTCCAAAATGCATTTCATGTAAAGATGAAAAGTAATATTTTATAACTCTTAATAATGTAAATCTGTTCTTACATTGTTCTTGGTGGCTGTTTTAAGTTGAAGTATAGAGAGAGAAAGGGCAGAGTTTATAGACTCAAATAGATGTCATAATGTAATTGGCCATGCAAAAGCAGCTGCTAGCCCTATTTATTTGGCATACTATGTGATAGTTCTATAGATAGAATAATAGGCTTCGTTATTGTAATCTTGTTCATGGGTTTAACACTGACATCACGTATACTTCTCACTGTCCTTCTTTGTTTTCCTCCTCCTCTTCATCTCCCTCCTCTATTCGGACTCCTCTCATCCTATCTCCCATTCTCAGAGATTTCAGCTTATACCTATGAGGAAAAGACTCTACAAATAGACTATCTATACATGGCTTATTTCACATGGCACAATGATGTACATTTTTGTACATCATTTTTGTACATTTTCTTGAAAGATAAAATCTCTTTCTTCATGACTGCATGATATGTTATAATTTATTTCTATCACAATTTCTTCATCCACTGACAGATACATAGCCTAATTACACAACTTGATTATTATTAATTGTAAGCAAGTAACATGACCATCAGACAATGCTTTGGACATTGGCTTTAATAACGTAGGAGTTATGCTGAGTTATCACTGATACCTGATTCATATGGTAGCTCTGCTTTAAAAGCACTCCTATGTTACTGATATTCTCAAGAATGTAACCTCCCAAGGACAGAGAAACAGGGAAAGATGAAGCACATTGTAGAGACTGAACTTCAATAGCTCTAAGCAGAGAAAGCCAAAGCTTTAGAACAGACTACTTGTAATTACTAAAAGACAGAATGAACCCTTTACAAATTTCCAGGGCTCAAATCCTATCAGCAACTTTTTCTCCAGCATGACCCAACAAAAATATATATGCCTGCCCAGCTGCCATGGTTCTTTCCTTATTTTCTTCCTTCATCTTACTTCCCTTCATTCCTCCCTCTCTTTTTTCCATAATTTCTTCTATAAAAATTTTATCAGGGTCTTTCTATTTAGACTAGGTTGAGTTTGAACTCACTACAGGCCAGAATAGTTTCAATTCCTCAAGGCTGAAATGAAAGTCATGGGTCCCTTCAACCTGCTAATTTCCGTTGTTTTAAGCCAATTACTTTTTATTTATTAGAACTGTCCTTTAAACAAACTTGTTGGACGTTAAACAATAGAGGACAAGCCAGACCCTGATGGTCTACATTCCCTGGCATACGGCACCAAGGCTTTCTAAAGAAACTGAATTAATTTCCTTTGTTGGTTTGATTCAGTTCTATTTATTTTAATCTAACAAGCAATAAATACTAGTTATAAAGTTATGAAATATTACAAGACCATTAAAGACTGTTATATGCAATAGAAAGGTAATGTAAATGTATCTGTTAACATCAGTTGCAGAATTAAATCAGGTTTAATCTTACACTGGCTTAAAAAAAATAGAGCATACTTAAGCTGATTTTGGATTCCCCTTTGACATTTTTATTAATAAACAAAGAAACAGTATGTTTTTCTTGACATAAATACATAACTTAATTCTTATTGCTACCCCTAAAGCAAGCAGTGTTATCATGACAGACAAATTAAAGAGTTCAAGACAAGAAAAATAGAAACTATTTGTAATATCAGATAAAGGTGGGACATCCATGATAGCTCAGCAAAAAAGGGGAATTGTTATACAGGCCTTATGAAACTGAGTTTGATACATTGAACTCTCAGATAGAGAAAATTAATTTCCCAAAGCTGTCCTCTAATTTCCATACACATGTACTGTGTTATGCAAAGCAAGAACATATGTACACACACATACATATACATATACACAATTAGAACTAAAAAAGTGAAATGAAGATTAAACCAGGTGAAAATAAAATATTGCTATTAAGTGAACATAACATTAGAGGTATACGTAATCAGAGACTGCACATTAGTTTGTCAGCCACCAAGCCCGAAAAAAATCACACAAAACTGTATTAATAAGAACACTGTTTGGCCATGGCTCAAGCATATTTCTAGCTAGCTCTTACATCTTAAATTAACCTATTTTTATTAATCTGTGACTCTCCATGAGGTTGTGGCCTACCAATAAGTTTCAGTGTCTTTCTCCTTTGGCAGCTACATGGTGTCTCCTAACTCTGCCTTCTTTCTCCCAGCATTCAGTTTAGTTTTCCTGATAGTTCTATTCTGCCATGTCATAGGCCAAAGAAACTACTTTTTTAACCAATGGTAATAAAACATTCCCAGCATACAGAAGAGTATCCCAGATCATTTCCTCTTTTCTATCTAAATAAAAAGAAATGTTTTAATTTAACACAGAAAAATTACATACAACAAAACAAATATCAAGCAAGGATTATAGCTGCAATATTTTTGTGAGTCTAAAGTTATATCTAGGTTATCTTTTATCATAATTAAGGAAACCTACAACCATCTGTCTTAAACTCCATCAAAGAACCAAGAAAGATATATTACCTAAGTAAACTGGAAATACATTGTAAACAACTTTCAAAACTCTAGAATTGACAGAGACATCCCACTGCCTGAACAATAACCCAAAATTCTTCTGTAAAATTGGGGCATCCACCTTTAGCCTATAGGACCATAGATTCTGGAGGATTTCTTCATGAAGCAGGAAATTTGAAAGGCTATTTACCCTATATTGGCAGTTTGTCCATCACTTTCTTATCTTTCCTTCAAAAATGTCTGACAGTTTTCTCTCTGAAGCAGGAAACTTGCAGGGCCATTCCGTCTTTTGGAAAGTTCAGAAGTCACTTTTCTGTGGGTTCTGTCCTGTTTATGCAGTATACCACCAAGCAGTCAAGACAAGAGCAGTTTCTTGCCCAAATAGCTAACCTTGTCACATTGAAATCAAAATCCATAACAAGTTTCTTCAATGCCCATCAACCTCTCTGAAGTAATTGGTCCTGCCAAAAGCAGACATGTCTCACTGTCAAGAAAAGTTTAAATTCTTCAAACATTTTAAATACTATATTTCATAGGTCTTTAAGTGTTGAAGATTATCTAAATAAAATATATCTCTGTATATCTAGAAAACTATCATGATTACAAATTTGACTATTATAATTGAATATCTACTAATCCGTATTTTATTATGCAATACATTTTTAATGAGATGTATAAACATAATACCTTAAACAAGAGTAAAAATATACATATAACAAAATTGACCTTAAGTTTGTATCAATAAACCAAGATCCATATCTATACAAAGTATTCATCTCTATATCACATCCCCCTTTAAATGAAAACAAACATGTATAAAAAAAAACATTTGGGGAATTTGGGTGTCATTTTCTCCAAACTGATTCTTGTTGATTGTTGAAGAAAATATTTGTAGGGTTCACAGAGACCTTTCATGGGTGGTTTTGTTCCATAAATCTACTTTAGTTTTGAAGGAATCCATCTTCTGTGGAAACAAAAGCAGAATCTCTTTTCCAAAGTAAGATATCTTTAGACTCAAATTTTGAAATCAAGATATCTTTTATATATATATATGTTTATATAGGTTTAGCTTGGGAGTCCTCAGAATCAAATATCTCTCTGGAGTCAAAAAATTGAAGAAAACACAATAATATACAGAATCCAGACTCTCTGTATATTTCCCATCTTTCCATGGCTTATTTTTTACTCCTTTACATGGCTTTTTTTTTACTCTATTAAAGTTTAATAATTGTTTTATTATCTTTACTTCTTTAATCTACTACTGTCTGTACTCTTGTCTAACTTTTTCCTCTCTCTCCCAAGCCTATGTACATGTTTTAAAACACACTGTGACCCATTCAGAGTTATATTTTTATCTGACTCTGTCTTTATAGAGCATCTGTAGTCATTTTCTGGCCAGGAGCGCCTTTAAAAAAATGCTAAGTGGGCATGGTTAGGACCATCTCTGCACCCCTGCCTGTCTGTAGACTCCACCTTGTTCAACATGCTGGAGATATATTCACTGCCTCTGGAGCCATGCTCAGTGCCCCAGCTTCAGGAATGCAGTGGGTTGATGTTGTCATTAAGCAACTAGTAGCATGATGCTAATAATCCCCATTTAAGTGCAGGAACTCCCCAAAGAGCCAGAGCTATTTGGGCAGCCAGCACAGAACCAGGAAGAGATCTTTTGAAGCCTTGCTGTTTTTACTGCTGCTGCTGAGTCAGAAAGCCTTGTCATAAAGGAGCCATGCCTCTCATTGCTGCCAGCACATAGAGCCTAGCTGGAAAAAGAATGTTCCTACCAAGAAGTTGTACTTGGTTCCCATTTTGTGAGTCTAGAAGTGCTTCTTTTTAAGCTTTCTTAGACTTTATTGGGTGTATGTTGCTGAACATTATGTGTCATTATGTAATGAGAGATTGCACTTTAGTTTCCCAGAGGCCCAGACCCAAATAATCACACAAAAGCTATATTAATTAGAACAGTTTGGACAATGGCTCAAGCATATTCCTAGCTAGGTCTTATGATTTAAGCTAACCTATTTATATTAATCTGTGTATTACCACCAGACTGTGGCCTACTGGTAGATTCCAGTGCCTTTCTCCTTCGCCAGATACATGGCGTCTCCTGACTCTGCCCTCTTTCTCCCAGCATTCAGTTTAGTTTTACCATTTAGCTCTTTTCTGCCCTGCCATAGGCCAAAGTAGCTTCTTTATTAACAAATGATAATAAAACATATTCACTGCATACAGAGAGGCATCCCACAGCAGGTATATGTTATAATGAATTCTTTCTAAGAATGGGTTTATTGCAGTATATGTAATTTATAATTTGTTCTACTCTAGGTCTCTGATCTGTTTTGCTTCTGACTCTTGTCCATCCAGGCTGTATCTGGCAACAGCTCGCTCTAGTATCTTGGGCATACAGTTAGACCAGTCATAGGTTGGCCACTCCTACAAGCTCTCAGTCACCATCACCCCAGCACATTTGATAGGCAGGAAAGTCTTTGGTGGAAGATTATGACTCTGGGTTGGTACCCCAGTGCCTCCAATCGGAACCTAATCTGGTTACTAAAGATGGTTTGTTGAGGCTCTGTATCTTTCATTAATTAGCAATCTTCACTAGGATAACCCTCTAGGTTTCGGGAAGTTTCTACCGTACTAGGTTCCCACATGACCCTCTAACTACCTCCCCCATTTTGCATAGCTAAAAATTGCAATATAACATTTATTCTCCCAAACTTTTCTATAAGGTGCTAGTTATGGTTGTTTGCACTTTGCAAATACTACTAAAGAAATCCTGAGGTACTTTTTAAATGTTTCAAAAGCAATAACAACAAGGAAACCTCATTCAAGAAAAAGAAAGAAAGAGAGAGAGAAAGAAAGAAAAAAGAAAATTCTATTTTAAAATGTGTTACCTTTTGTTCCAAGAAAAATATCAGATCTGCACTTTTAACAATTTTTAAAACTTACATTACTGTACATTTTGTACCGCAGATCTCGAGAGCTTAGTTTTCCCTCCTGACTCTAACTTCCTACCCACTAATTAAGAAGTCTGGTTTTTTGTATTCCATTCTACTGTTTCACTGTATGAATTTAAATTTTAAAATATTTAACATAACTAGTGCACTGTCTATCTGTAATTGCCTGATTTTATCTTTTTATGATAAATGAGCATTGATATACATTTCATTATTTTTCTTTTTAATTTGTAAATGTGTGTCTCAATGCCCCTTTATTAAATTCTCAAAAATTTCAAGAGCAAGGAAAGTGGAGGAGGGGGTAACTGTGATTGGTATGTACTGTATGGGAGAAGAAACTATTTTAACTTAAATAAAATAAAATAAAACCAAAAGAATGCACAAAACTTCAAGAGTTCAGTTGCTTCTAACACATTTTTTTAAGGGAACACATTCATCATTTTCTTTTGGTTATTATACTGTGCCTGAATGTGTCAACTCATTACTTGACCTCACTCAATAAAATAATTCTTAAGTCCATCCATTTACATTAAAATTTCAATTTTTAATGACTAAATAATAAATTTTTGTGTAAAGGTATCACATCTTCTTTATACATTCACCAGCCTATGGGCATCTACGTTGTTTTCAATTTCTGACTATTATGAATAGAGCAACAGTGGCTACAGATGAGTACATACCTCTTTGTGCTTTGTGTATATTCCCCAAAGTACAGTTCAAAATTCAAGTTCACATGGATCAGAAACCAAAAATAAATAGATAATAGAGATAAGATACTCTGAATCTGAAAAAAAATCCGAAAAGCAGGGAATAGCCTTGAATTAATAAGCATAGAAAAAGACTATCTGAAGAAGATACTGATAGCACAGGCACTAAGACCAAAAATTAATAAATGATACCTCATGAAATTGAACAGCTTCTGTAAAGGAAAAGACAGCATCAATTGGACAAGGCAGCAGCCTGCAGAATGGCAAAATATCTTTACCAAATTTTTATCCCAAAATGGACTAATATCTAGAATATATAACGAACTAGAGGAAATGGTCATCAAAGAAGTAAATAAACCAACTGAAAATAGGGTATATGATTAAGTACAGAATTTTTCAAAAGATAAAACACATGGCAAAGGAACACTTAAGGAAAAATTCAACATTCTTAGTTATTAGAGAAATTAAAATGAAAACTACCAATCAGAATGTCCAAGATCTATTTTTAAAAAGGAATGACAGCCCAGGCTGTTGATGATGTGAAAAAGCAAGATACTTACTCATTGAAGGTGGGAGTGCAAACGAACAAGGCCACAATGGGAATCTCTGTTCCCAGGTCCTTAGAAAGCTGAGAATTGTACTACCTAAAGATTCAATTAAATCCAGGCATGCTGACACACGCCTTTATTTCCAGCACTTACGAGGTAACAATAGTTAGATGTCTGTAAGTTTAAAGTCAGTCTGGTCTACAAAATAAGTTCCAAGAAGACTAAGCCTGTTGTAACATGAAGGGCTGGCTTGTTGGGGTATCTGTCCCGCCCGGCACCCCACAGACAGCAATTCCCAAGGAAAATCACACACAAGACTCCATAAGATTATAAACTTATTGGCCCATTAGGTCAGGCTTTTTATTAGTCCTTGTAACTTATATTAATTCATTATCATTATCTATGTTAGCCATATGGCTTGGTAACTTTTTCAACTGTCAGCTCACATGTTGCTTCTTTGGTGGTCTGGGCAGGAATGGCAGAGGGAGCTTCCTCCTCCCTAGCCTTCTCCTATTCTCAATGCCCCTGTGTGGTTTACCCACCTATATTTCCTGCCTGGCCAATCAGCGTTTTATTAAAATACATGATTGACAGAATACAGACAATTCTCCATACCAGCCTGTTACATAGAGAAGGCCTGTCTCAAAAACAAAATGAAAAGAAAGAACAAAACAAACAAGAGTTAGTTATGACATTCTCTTCATCCTACTACAGATAAACTTGTTTCATTTGATTTTTGCTTCCTGTGATACATAGAAACTACCTTTGGACTACAAAAAACATTGCTGAGAGATCTTATTAGGTCTACTAAGGTACATCTCACATAGTCAATAGATGTGAATTAGTAAGCTGATGATCAATTAAAATTAATATTATTTCCATATTGAGAGGCTGAATATCAATACAATATTTTCATATTAATGTAAAACTTGGTAAGTGGGAAAAGAGAATAAAAGCAAAGTTTCAAAACTTAAGATATTGATAAATTATTTTATTTTGGATCACTTCCTTTGAAGGCTTCATGGCAATTTTCATAAACACCATTTCATAGCCCTATAGCTTCATGTGCACTCCCATTAACTTTAATGATTTAATTTACTTCTTTATTTAATTCACATTTAATCATATTTTGTTCTACTCACCTATATTAACTCATCTCTGACTTATGCTTTAATCACAGACTGATCTTTTGTGGTTAAAAACAAATGCAAAAAAGTTCAATTGGTGCAATCAATACATTTACATAAATATAAATATGTATTATATAAATATTTATATACATAGTGTACCTATATATAAAACTGAAACTTTCGAATTATTTAAAATATTATATATGAAAACACATGTACACAAATTTACGTAGCTTTCTGCTCATATTTTAAGTAATTGATCATTTTTTACTGGTGCTTTTAAAAAGCTTACATTTGTTTCTTTAGTCTGTATGTATATATATAGAAGGAGAGAGCCACTTGTTGGTTCCTGGCCTCCTGGCCTGCTTAGAATAGAATAATCACATAGAAACTGTATTAATTAAACCACTGCTTGGCCCATTAGCTTTAGCTTCTTACTGGCTAACTCTTACATATTAATTTAACACATTTCTATTTATCTGTATATCACCACGAGGTCGTGGCCTACCAGCAAAGTTTTAGCACATCTATCTCTGGTGGCAGCTCCATGGCATCTCTTAACTCTGCCTTCCTCTTCCGATGCTATAGGCCAAGCCAGTTCTTTATTCCTTAACCAATAAAAGCTACACATGGACAGAAGGACCTCCCCTACCATATATGTGTTCTTGCTTTTTAAAAAGTTACATTTATTTCATGCATGTGTGTGAACACACATGTACTAAGCTGAGCCGTTGACTCCCTCTGTTCAAAATGGATTCTGAGACTAGAACTTGGATCATCAGTTTTAGGCGCACATGACTTTCCCCCACTAAGCCTCTCATCAATTCACTGGGATCATTTTAAATACCAAGTCTCTAATTCAGGTGCAGGAAACATTCTCAGATCGTGAGTTTTGTAGTTAAAATTAAAATGTTATACTGCGGAGGTCACATGATACTTCTGTTGCATTAAAATGTTAATGCTAAAATACATTTTTTTAAAAAACCATTCAAATACTCTTAGCTCTTGTACTGTATGTATAGAGACCCATTATTAAGATTTGACCTGTGGTATGTGGAAATTGTAGACAACAGTTCAGTTCTAGATGATTTCCCTGATGTTGGAATGGTAGACTATATTCTTTATGGGATGATGTCACTGTATTTTACTTTCCTGTGCATGTAATACTCAGAGAAGAGAGAATTGCATACTCTAACCATATTCTCTGCAAGTAAGCTCACTGTAAAACTGAAATATTGGTAATAACTGATTAATAATAAAAATGTACAACCTATATTATATGGGGAGTTGTTCAATCATATTGGGGCATCTGGATATTAACTGTGATTCAGTGACAGGGGATATTTCACCCCAGAAATCTAACTATAATATCAATAAATGGTGAATCATTTTCAATGTAAGAAAAATAACCTCTTTTGTTTTTTTTTTCTTTCTCCATTGTCATTTTTGGAAATGTCTCACTAATACTCTCAGAACCATGGATTAATATCTGGTCTTGATTTGACATTAAAGCTTAATTATTATATGCTATAGTTGTTTACTTAGATCACTTTTGACAATTTATGATATTTTGCAGAACTATTTATACTAATAAACTAAATATTGTTTTATTAATATGTTTGTGTTAAGTTTTGATGATTCTTTTACAACTAACCTGGCTTCCCTGGATAACATATGGCTCTATTCAACTTCCTACTATGGAATTTCCTCCATTACTGTCCATGAATATGACAATATTGAATAATTCTCTTATCAGATTTGATCTCCTACAAGCTGTTGATATAGCATTATATGTACCATTAATTGTTAGTACTAAAGTGATTTGTGGTACCATGTGATGTATTTGAAATCCAAAATGAAAGTAATTCTGAATTCTGAAATATTAGAGAGATAAAGAATGGAGAGCCATCTAAATGTTATACATTCAACGCTGTACAAAATGTGCATAATGGGAAAATTATCAAGGGTAACTTTTGATGAGTAAGTTCCTTTAAAGACTGATGATAGTTTAGATTTCAATGTATAAAACAATTCCTTTGTAACTTTGTCTATACACTTGTCACATTCTTTAGATATTTTCTTTTGTTGTCATTACCAGAAAACAAACTTAAACTCAACTTTGAATTTCCAGAAAAACAAGTTAAAATATATAGAATGAAATGCAAATGCACACATGTGCATCATGCATATACTGCATGCATGTTCACACACCTGAACACACTAAAAATACTTATAGGCTGGCATTATTATTTCTTTATAATTTTATATGAAAAATATAACATAAGGACAACCCATTTTATTTCTTTACATAAAATTTGGTGTGAACTCTGTTGATTTTAATGAAGATTTTTCCAGAAATTAAATTAATCTTTCCTAACATTAGAAAATATAAAATGGTTGTTAATCTATTATACAAACAATATGAAATTTTTGTTATTATATGCTGATTATTAACTTTGTGCATGCCAACATGTAGAGACTTAAATGGAGTTTTCAGGATAAATGAAAACTATTTTCTTTGAAGACTTACGTATGATATTGCCTTATCCAAGGAACTATAAAACCTTATTAGAAAACAAAGAGTTTCTTGTTTCAATTATGCAGTTGCATTGGTATGATGTGATTTCTGTCTCAATCTTAATTTGCTTAAGATATTATCATATTTATCCAAACAATTAATAAATTAAATTTTCTTTATTTTTATCATTTTAGGGATTTCATAGTTGACTTATTAGTAAGAATATTCAATCTAGTAAGCTGAAATGTGAGTTTATATTATTAATGACTATATATACATATATATGTAATATATAGAAAGAGAGAGACAAATATATGTCATATATATATATATGTGTGTGTTACAAAGTAGCCATTTTAAATCTTTAATTTGTCCATATAGAGGTACTGTCTACTAATTCTTTCTGTGTACTTATAGAAATATACAGCACAGTAGTTTTCACACCAATTTGTTATAAAAAGAATCAAAATTTAGTTTCAATTCAATTTTTTCTACAGTTCAGATTAAAACAATCATGTTAAGGAAACATCTTTGGCTCCAGGTTAATTTGACACCTACCATATATTCATTGTCCAGCTGTACCATTTATATTTATCCTTGTGAAACTCTCAGTGACATTAGAACCATTTTATTACAGATGTAGAACAAGGTAAAACCATTCCTGCAATCTCTAGTTGTAGCTTCAGATGTAGTAATATTATAATAAGAAAATTAAAGAGCCATGAAAAAGTAAGGAAAACTAGTTTATGTCAAAAGAATAAATGGGAGCAATCGAAAATGAGCCACCTGTTTCTCATTAAGCAAACAAGTTATGTGACATACAATTCAGTAACTGAAAAATGCCTTTAGCATCCCAGGATTGCATATAATGTAGATTTCTAGTCTGTTGAATGTGATATCAAGGGAGCAATGTACCATAACAATTTCTTACAGAATAGTCAGCATAGTGCAAAAGGATCTTCAAAAATCAGAAGTCATTTATCATATGATTGTAGACAATGTTTCCTTTATCTTACTCTCAGAGTTAGCAGAGAAGAAAATCAGTATAGCTGTGGTTAGCAGAGGTCTTGTCTTTATACTTTTGTTGCAATACCCTTCACTTTCGCAGGGTAGATATTACAAAAAAGGTGTGCTGAAGACTACTTATCCTTGCCTTAGATTTCTAAAGTAGGCTTGTAGTAGGGAAATAGACTGTGTTTGTATAGCATTATCACATGTCTCATGACCCCAGGAGTGCTGATGTCATTAGGATAGTCATCCCATTCTAAGGACAACAGTATTAAGTAGTTATATAGAAATACAGATAATGATAACAAAATACTAGAAAAATAACTGAAAATTAAATAGGGAACTGAGCATGCATATCAATGAACAATAAATAATTGTATGAATTTTCAAAACTTGAGTTGACTTAAATTTAAAGTGGCATTAGAATCTATGAAAATATACGTAATCTGAATGTTCAACATTCAACATAACTTTTACACCACTCTAATTCCATTGAAAAATTCTTCCACATGCACAAACGCACATGCCCACACTCTTTGTTCGTATGTATTTATAACGCCCTTGTCCTATGGGCCTTTGGAGAGTAATAAGTTAATATATGATAAATCAGAACATACACATGTATACCGCACAGTAGTATAACAAATAAGAAAGGAACAGCATTGGTGGGAAGATTAGGTAATGTGGCAAATGAAACAAAGAAAACACATCACTGTTTCTGAAATGCAAAGATAGCACTCTTACATATGTTTATGGGAGAAGTAATGATGGCAGAGAAAGTGAGCAACAAAAACCATCAGTTGGGGACAATTTGTAATTCAGGGAAACGGTCATGTTTCCCTAGCGTAATATAAAATCACTAAGCTTTCCAAAAAAATGTCCTTTAGCTCCTATATTAACATCATGCTTTACTATGGGTAGGAAGAATAATAAAGACAGAACAAAAGATTTGAAAAAAATGAGCATAAAGATGGGAAGATAGCTCAATGGGTAAAATACTTGTTCTCTATAAACATGAGGACCTAAGATCAAATCTCCAGAATTCATCTTTAAATTTGACATGGCTATACATGCCTGTAACCTAAACATGAAGAATAGAATGCAGAGAGGCAGATCCAGTATAATTGAAACGGTAAACTTCCCATTCAGTGCAAAATAGGGCCTCCATGAAAAAAAGCACAGATCCATTAAAACACTTTCTCTATTCCCTATATGTATACATATGTGCTTAAGGTCCTGAACACCCATGTGTATACATAACACACACACTCAAACATATGAAGTAATAATGGGAGTGATTTTAAGGTATATCTCATGGGGATTTCAGTTTGATTAAGTGTGGGCTTTGAAAAAAGCATAAACTCACTGGGTGTAGCTTTAATACTCCATGGTGTAAGATTATTGTTTATTAAAATGGAAACTATTTTAATAACATTAGAGTTTAATATAAAATGTCAAGATTTTAGTTATGGACTTATTTGCTTGCTATTTTATTCAATAGTCATGCAGATATAAAAAATGACCTGCTAAGAACTGAAATGATAGTACATTTTCCTATTGGAGATACCATCTCTGAACTCTTCGTAAGTTGACTTCATACTCAATGATGAGATTGAGTGATGTTATAAAAAGATGAGATGATAGCATTACAGAAGAAAAGGTTACAAGGTCTAATTCTCCATTGGGTGAAAAAGTTTTATATTGAAATAACAGCATTTACAAAATGCTATCTCAGAATAATAAAGAGCATGAAATAGAAAACTTTCCATGAACTGAAGAATGTGATGGCTTTTCATGTAGAAGCTGAAAATTATATAATGAACCATTTGCATTTATGAATTTTCCATCTGTGATTTAACCAACTTCAAATAAAAAAATAATCTTTGAAAACAACATTTATACTAAACAGAGATATTTTCAAGTCATCAATCCCCAAACAACATACCCTAACAACTATTTGCTTAACATCTATGTGTTATGTGGTTACGCATTATTAATCTATAAATGTATTAAAATTGTATAAAAAGGTGAATGGTAGTTACATACAAATGCCATGTGTATCAGTTACTTTTCATTGTTGTGATTAAACGCCCTGGCAAAAAGTGAATTATACAAGAATAGTCTTGATTTTGGTTTATGAGTTCAAGGGGAAAGTTCATAACAGGAATGGAGGCAAAGCAGCACATGGCCAAATCAGAATGCTAAGATATAACGTTTCAATCATACAGAGAAAGCAGAAAAAAAGAAAACAAAGAGGGCAGGGATATAAATTTTCAAAGCCTGCTCCTAGTCACATATTTTCTCCATCATGATGGCACCTTCAAGAGTTCCATAATTTCTGGAAATGGTGTAAGCAATTGTGGAACAAGGGTTTAAATATGTGGACCTATGCTAAACAGTTATCACACAAAACAACACTTCATTTATTTTAAATATGATAAGCAGCCACTCTCAAATTCAATCCCACAGGCAAACTGGCACACTAATGCATCCTTTCAATAATGTAAGAGATGATGAGGGTCATAATTCAGTCAAGAGATCAAATATAGTATGGAACATAATTGAGATTAGAGAGGTGTTGCATCAACCAAAAATAAGTGGAAGGGAAATAATTTAGTGCACAGGCAAAAGCACTAACACAATGGGGGCCAATAAATAGCAGTAGATACAGAACAATAGAAATACAATCACAGAGAAGTCATGGAATGTAACTACAATTTTTTTTCAAAGAACTAAGGAAGATATTTAGGTCAGAAGATTTGAAAGGGGATTTTGAAAGTCACTTGAAGGGGAATTTGAAATCGTGGAAGATGGAGTATTATATACTTTAATAGTATGGACTATCACTGAGTGCAGAGTAGTCATCATTAAAGAGAGTTCTCAACACAATACTTCTTGAGGAAGCATGGGAATGAGGGTATGTGGAAAGTTATTGTGAAGTGGATCTCTCTTTAACAAGAGAATGAAAAAAGCTAGAGATTTAACAGTTGATGGTGCATACAAGGGAGTAATTAAAATATCTATTTTATTTGATTAAAATATAAAAATTTAAATGCTGTATAAGATTCATGATACTGTTCAATGTATATAATTATTGTTCTGATCAGGAAGTCATGGGATATTGCATTAGAAACATTAGTCATTAGAGTTAAGCAGTATTATTGGAGTGTAACCTCTTCAAAATTCAATTATACAGGAAAACATTAAATGTCCAGCATCTGTTTTGCATAGGGTGTTTAGCTAATATGAATTATAGGAAATTTTGATGAAGAAAGTTGAAAGAAAAGAACGTAAATGGAGCACATAAAATATTATACACTTAGTCAGAGACTGTTTTTAAACCACACTGTTACATGTAGCAACAATACTCTGAGTGATCATCATAAAAATACACATAATTATCAACAAACACATTAGTATTTCCTTAAAATTTTATTTCATTCAAGTTTTCCATGAAATCATTATTTCCTAACAGTGCGTGACAGTAGCAAGGGAATCACAAAAAAGTATCTAACCGCATCAAACTATTATAAACTTTCTCCCACCCAATGAGACGGCGGGACTGATCTAATGGGAGCTCACCAAGGCCAGGTGGACTGGGAACGATGGAGCATGTGATCAAAATGGACACCCTGAACATGGCTGGCAAAGAAGGCTGACTGAGAAGCCAAGGACAATGGCAATGGGATTTAATTCTACTGCATGGACTAACTTTGTGGGAGCCTGGTTTGTCTGGATTTCACCTTTAAAGACCTGTATGGATGGGGGAGGACCTTGGACTTCCATTGGGGCAAGGAACCCTGACTGCTCTTAAGACTATAGAGGGAGGGGGATGTGGGGAGGGGGATGGAAAAGGGAGGCGGGGAAGAGGTGGAAATTTTTAATAAATAAATAAAAAATAAATAAAATAAATAAAAAAAGTAAAGTGAAGTCACCAACTATTCCTAACCAGCAGTTTTAACGAGACCCCATGTACAAATTCATAAAACAGAGATGAACCTAAGCTAAATATAGATTATATTAAAACAATAATGGCAAGTAAAATCATTAGAGTACAGTCTATTAAAATATTTTACACAATGACAATACTTAGAAATACTGTCAAATGGTGATAATAATAGGTAGAACAAATTCACTTAGTTTTATTATTGTTTTAAAATGCTTTATAATATCCTCCTTATTACCTGGTGATATATGCATATCATTCTACTATTAATGTACACCATGTAATGGGAGTGTCAATATGATAATACTGAAATCATTGGAAAAGATTTATTGATATTGGGGACAATATCAATAAATGAGTTTGTAACTTAGGTTCAAGGGGAGTTGCTCAAGTGTCCACAGAGCTACCTGCAACAAGGGTAGGGACACGATGTCATGGCAAGAGACTTTCTCTTTATACCATGTAAAGTCACCATTTATTAGCACAAAAAAAGAGTGAGTGGGCATTTGGTCTTCCCCAGGTACACTGACACATAACAAAGTTAAGAATTACTGTCCCTTGATAGGGCTAACCCAACACATTGAACATCTGAGCTCTGAACATCTGAGTTTCCAGCTGTGCAAAATATTGCCCACATCTATTTACCAGGTTTTCACAGAAAAACATATAAGATATAACATACAGCAAAGAAGGAGACTTCCTGACTTATTATTAATCATATCATACCCCATATGAATTTTTGATTTGTTATAATATACCTGTCATAATGATTTTGCCTAGGATTTTTTTTTATGGCAAACAAGCAAATACAGTCTGAAGAGGAGAAGCATAGAATACCATCAAATATGAGGCAGCTCACAAAATCCTTAAGGGAATGAGAGAATTAAGCTAGAGGTTACACAGCTGTTCTATAAATAACTCCTGTGTTAGGTCTGCCACTGGAATTACTGAGATATGCAATTCAATACCAGGAGCTCCACTACTGCTGTTGAAGACCAACAGAATGTATGTGTCCTTTGATAGAGGGAATTCTCAGGAGTTGGCTCACAGAAACCATCTTAAATAAATCCTCACTCCTGGGGTATCGACTTTTTGGCCCACCTGTGCAGATAATGTCTGCTGGCCCTGGAATCTGAAGACCTAAAAAAATGTGGAGGACTACAGTCTAATGCTGCAGACAACCTTACTTAGTTTCAGTGTATTTTATACAGGAATGTAACAGAGCAATGATTCAAGGATGGTTGTTTGCATTCAGGAAAATATGATCAGAAATCGTGGAAGTAAACACCTGTAAGCAAATACTAAATATTGACATTTCAGTCATCTCCCACAACTTTCTCAACTGAACAAATCTAACACAATTACCTGGCATGTGCTTTAGATTATTTTTTGGGAAAGCAAGAAAGTAAGATAAAAGGCCTTATCCCGATTCAGGGTACACTGACCAGATAGAGTTCAAAGCTATGTTCTGACATTAAACAAGAATAGAAGAATAGACATACCCTATAAATTAAATGTAAATGTTTGCTGTGGAAGTCACATCCAAGAATGACCCAGGGAACAAAATGCAGCTGAGGTAAAAGACCCTCTGATTTTTTCCTGGAACATCTATCACAGTTCCCCCAAGTTATTGGTCACCATGGGTCATTCTTTCCACTTTTTCAACACTAGGACTCTTTGGAGAAGTATAAAATGTCATTCATCTCTGCTGACTGTATAGGCTATGCTAATGAATTAGGAATCTCACTGTGGAAGAGATCTCTTATAACGTTAGGTTTTCTTCAAAACGGAAATAACTATTTGAGATAATAGCAATAAACAAGGTAGCTGTGTATACCATTCACTTTGCAAACACTTATTTTACTTTCTAATGTTCTTTGTTGAGATAGTATCTGAAAACTTTCTAACCACAGTTAGAAAATAGTGCATAAATTCAAAGACTGTTGTTAGTCTGTAAAAAGATCTTATTTGTAGAAGAGTCAAGCATATATGATATAGTCAAATCTTGCTGTTGTTAATAAGTTTACTTTGGCTATATATTTAGACAATTATTACAGAAATCAAATTGCAAGTGGAATATCCAGTTGTTATAATTTGGCATCCTGGTAGATTTATTCATAGGAATAAAAGTGATACTGTATGCTATGTCATCATCACAGCATTTATATCTGTTCTCAACTCTGGTTTTTCTTGTCTATTTATTTATTCATTCCTTTATTTATTTATTATTCAAGATAGAATTTCTCTGTGTAACAGCCCTAAATGTCCTGGAACTAGCTTTTGTAGACCAGGCTGGCCACAACCTCACAGAAATCTGCCTTTCTCTACCTCCCAAGTGCTAGGATTAAAGGCGTGCATCACCAACGCCCAGAAACACTCAGTTTTTTCAACTATTTTTCTGATCTTGGCTAATATGGATCCTGTCCCAGAATCTGAGCTCATTCATTGTCTTATTCATTGTTTTATTATTAAAAAGAGACACCATGACTATGACAACCCTTGTAAGAGAAAACATTTAATTGGGGCTTGCTTACAATTTTGAAGGTTTAGTTCATTAGCATCGTGGTAAGGAATTGACAGAATACAGGCAAGCATAGCACCAGAGAAGTAATTAAGAGCTACACCCTGAAGAGCTGTGCTGTTAAGTCTCTAATGTGAATATATGGCAATGTCCCCAACTAGGTCCTTGGGCAGTAGTGCAGAGGGTGCCTGAACTGGCCTTGCCCCACTATCACACCAATGTTTATCTCAAATATCACCAAAGAATCTTCCTCTGGCAACGGATGGAGATAGAGAAAGAGACCCTCATCAGAGCAGCAGACTGAGCTCCCAAGGTCCAGTTGAAGAGCAGAAGGAGGGAGAAGATGGGCAAGGAAGTCTGGACCATTAGGGGTTGGTCCACCAACTGAGTCAGTGTGCCTGTTCTAATGTGAGCTCACCAAATCCAGTTGGACCAGGACTGAATGAGCATGTGATCAAACTGAACTCTCTGAATGTGGCTGACAATGAGGGCTGACTGAGAAGTCATTGATAAAGGCACTGGGACTTGTTTCTACTGCATGTACCGGCTTTTAGGGACCCAAGTCTATTTGGATGCAAAGCTTCCTAGGACTGGATGTAGGGGGGAGGGCCTTGGACTTCCCACAGGGCAGGGTTCCCTGCCCTCTCTTAAGGAGGTATGGGGAGGGAGGAGGGTGAGTGGGGGAGCAGGAGGGGAATGGGAAGAAGGAAGGAAGTGTAAATTTTTGAATGGAAAAAATTAAAAATAATGAAAAATGAAGATAAAAGGTAAGACGAGGTCAAAAAAAAGAGCTACCCCACAGGCAAGAGAGACAGAGACAGAGAGAGAGACAGAGAGAGAGGAGGGAGGAAGAGAGAGAAAGAGAAACTGGGCCTGACTAGGGTTTCTGAAGCCTTAAAACCCATCTCCAGTGACAAACTTCATCCAAGAAGGCCACACCTACTCCAACCAGCCAAGTTACAGTGCAAAATGCATTTAGTACCTCATTAAAGGTCCCCATAGTCTTTCACAGTCTCAATACTGCTGAAATATACAAAGTTCATAGCCTCTTCTGAAACGTATGACATTCTATTAATAGTAATCCCTTATAAAATCGAAAAACAGATCACATTCTTAAAATGTACAATGGCACACAACATACATTGCAAAATGGAAGAAAGGGAGCATACTAAGGAAATACTAGAACAGAGAAAGTCTAAAAACTGGGAGGGAAAACTCCAAATTCTGCATTTCCTTGTCTAATAGCAAAGGTTTCTTGAGATTTTCAATTACTTTCAGTTTTGTTGAACACAGCACACTTTTATTTCTTGGGCTTGTTCCACATCCTGTCGGCATCTTTCTCTGGTAGGTATACCATTACTCTTCTCTTTCCAACATTTTGGAATCTCTAACACAATCTAAACTTCACCTTTACAGCTTCATACGATGACCTTCCTAGACTTCCATGTAGGGATACCTTCACAGGCCTGATCTCAGTTGCTTTCCATAGCTATGCAGGAAGTTTCTGTAATCTTCTCCATATGTTCTTGACTCTAAAGAAAGAATACATGGTCAAAACTGCCAAATTCTGTTGTTCGCTGGATCTGAACTTTTGCAGGAACTGGGCAAAACAGAAAACCTCTGAAAACAATGACATACCCAGATTTTTAAAAAATTGACTCAGAATATTGCATGTGTGTATGCATACATATAATAAAAACTGGTTATTGATTTGAGACTGAGTCCATGGAAGGAGTTGAAGGGAAGATATTTGCAAGGAACTAGAGAGGAAAGGGAATGGGTAAAGTGGTATAATTTTTTATTAACTGTTATGCCATGTCTGGTTGATATCCCTGGAGACCAATTGCTTTCTGAGGAGAAAGAGAGGAGCAGTGGATCTGAGGAAAAGAAAAGGAAAGGATGGAAAAGAGTGTAGAAAAGAGAGGCTGTGGTTGGGATGTATTGTATGAGAGAAGAATACGCATAAAGAAAGTAAAAACAAAACAGAAAGATAATATTATGACCAGAAACCACGTAAAGTAGATCTCCTATCTATCTATCACATCTCTCCTTTTCTATGTAAACTCTTAGATAGATTTTTAAATTTATCCTCATTTCCTGATTCTTTCCTCTTTCTTCCTATAACCCCACTTGACAAAAATAAAGGCAGTTTTAAAGTTTAGGAAGATTGCACTGAATCTATAAAATGCTTTTGGTAGGACTGCCATTTTCACTATATTGATCCTACCTATCCAAGAGCATTGCAGATCTTTCCCTTTTCTGGTATCTTCTTCAATTTCTTTTTTCAAACACTTAAAGTTCTTCTTGAGTAGGTCTTTTGTTTCTTTGCTTAGTGTTACCCAAGGTATTTTATATTATTTGTGGTAATTGTGAAAGGTAATGTTTGACTGATTTCCCTCTCAGCTTCTTTATCATTTGTATATAGGAGGGATGCTATTTTTTTTAGTTGATCTTATTTCCTGCCACATCTTCGAATGTATTTATCAGATGTAGAAGTTCTCTGGTAGAGTTTTGTGGTCACTTATATATCATCTGCAAATAACGAAAGTTTGACTTCTTCCTTTCTAATTTGAATACCCTTCTTCTCCTTTTGTTTACTTATTGCTACAGCCAGAACTTCAAGAACTATGTTGAAGAAATATGTAGAGAGTGAACAGCCTTGTCTTGTTCCTCATTTCAGTTGAATCACTTTAAGTTTCCCTCTATTTAATTTGGTGTTGGCTGTCGGCTTGTTGTATATTGCTTTTATTATATTTAGATATGTTTCTTGTATCCCTGATCTCTCTAAGACCCTTATCATGAAGGGTTATTGGATTTGCCGAATAATTTTTCAGTATCTAATAAAATGGTCATTTTTTTCCTTTCAGGTTTTTTTTATATGATGGATTACATTGATAGATTTTTGTATGTTGAACCAGCCCTGTATCTCTGGGATAAAGCTGACTTGATCATGGTGGATGATTTTTTTTTTTGATGTGTTCTTGGATTCAGTTTGCCAGTATTTTATTGAGTATTTTTGCATCCGTGTTCATGAGTGAAACTGGTCTTTATCTTTCTTTCTTTGTTGAGTCTTTGTGTGGTTTTCATATCAGGGTAAATGTAGCCTCATAAAAAGATTTTGATAGTGTTCCTGATGTTTCTATTGAGTTTGTGGATATATATTATTTACATCTGGCTTTGTCATGGAATATCTTGTTTTCTCCCTTGATGGTGATTGAAAGTCTGGACTTTCATTAATGGTCTCCTTGTGTCTTCAGCATATCACCCCAGGACCTTCTGGCTTTCATGGTTTCCACAGAAGAGTCAGGTGTAATTCTGATAGGCCTACCTTTATATGTAACTTGACATTTTTTCTTTGCAGCTTTAATATTCTTTCTATGGTGAGGGGTCTTATTCTTTGATTCAGTTTATTTGGTATTCTGTAAGCTTATTGTATGTTCATAGGGATATCCTTTTTTAGATTGGGAAAGTTTTATTCTATGATCTTGTTAAATATATTTTCTGTGCCATTGAGCTGGAGTTCTTCTCTTTTTACTACCCTTATTATTCTTAGGTTTGGTCTTTTCATGGTGTCCCAGATTTCTTGGTTGTTTTGTGTTAAGAATTTGTTGGATTTACTGTTTTCTTTGACAATGAATTTATTTCCTCTACAGTATTTTCAGCATTGAAGATTCTTTCTTCTATCTCTTGCATTCTGTTGGTTATACTTGTCTCTGTAGTTCCTATTCACATATCCAGATTTTCCATGTCCAGAATTCCTTCGATTTGTGTTTTCTTTATTGCCTCTATTTCAGTCTTTAAGTCTTGACCTGATTGCTTCACCTTTCTTATGTTTTTATTTTCTTGGTTTTCTTTGAGGGATTTATTAATTTCTTCCAATTTTTTGTTTGTCTTTTCCTCCATTTCTTTAAGGGAGTTTTCATTTCTTCTTTAAAGGTCTCTATCATTTTCATAAAGTTATGTTTAAAGTCATTTTCTTCTGCTTCTTCTAGGATAGGATGATCAAGTCTTTCTGTTGTATGACCACTGAGTTCTGGTGCTATCATGTTGCTTTTTAGGTTATTGGGTGAATTCTTTCATTGGCCCCTACCCCTCTATTCCTTCAAATGAAGTTGGCAGTGACTTTGCATCTTTCTCCAGTGTATGCACTGGCTGTCTGAGAGTTTGAGAATTTTCTTGGTCTGCAAAAAGCAGCCACATTCTGTATATTGAGACTGTATTTTCTTTTTCTTGAAGCCCAATCCTGAATAATCACACAGAAACTCTATTAATTGCAATACTGTTTGGCTGACAGCTCAGGTATAGTCCTAGCTAGCTCTTATACCTTACATTAAACCATTTCTATTAGTCTGTGCATTGGCATATTGTGTGAGAGAATTGTCTGTATTCTGTCATTCATGTTTTAAATAAATGCTGATTGGCCAGACCAGAAGTATAGATGGGTCAACCAGAAAGAAAGTAGAGGTGGGGCAATGAAAACAGGAGTTCTGTCTAGACCACCGAAGGAGCAAGATGTGACCTAAGCCACAAGAGCTAATAAGAAGCCTGAGCTAATGGGCCAATCAGTTTATAACTTATGGAGACCGCTATGTGATTCTTTGGGACCTAATGATTGTGAAACTCAGCAGGACACAAACCCCAACTAGAAGACCCTCATGTTACAGAATGGTGCCCAACGTGCCCATGTTATAGGCATGAGGCTGTGGCTTACTGGTAAGTTTCTGGTGTTTTTCTCCTTTGGCAGCTATATGGCATCTACCTGTCTGACTCCACCTTCTTTCTCCAAGCATTCAGTTTAGTTTTCCCTGACTACCTATATTTTGCCCTGTCATAGACGAAGCAAGCTTTATTATTAACCAGTGGTAATAAAACATATTCACAGCATACAGAGAGGAATACCACAACATTACTTGTCAAAATATCAAAAGAATGGTCTCCAGGCCACTTACTAATTGTCCCTTCTGAAACTACTAAACTGGGCCCCTACAGTACAAATTTGCCCTCAGTACTGTTTTCTTTGCTCCTACTCGTACAGTACACTAAGCCTAACTTAAAGCACCCAACTACTTTTCTAGTCCAAGTCCCAAAGTCTTTGACATGCCTCCAAACAACAACATTGTCAGGCCTGTCACAGCAGCACTCTACTCCTGATGCCAGAGTCATTCTTTGAAGAGACACCATGACCAAAACTACCTTTATAAGTGTAAGTAACTGTAAGCATTTAATTGGGGCTTTCTTACAGTTTCTGAAGTTTAATCCATCATCATCCTGGCAGGGAGCATTGCAAGAATGCTGTCAGTCAAGGTTCTAGAGAAATGGCAAAGAGCTACTTCTTGATCCATTGACAGAGAAGGAGAGAGAGAGAAAGATACACACACACACACACACGCACTCACGCACACACACACACACACACACACAGAGAGAGAGAGAGAGAGAGAGAGAGAGAGAGAGAGAGAGAGAGAGAGACTGGATGGGCCTGGCATTGATGTGGGATGATGAATAAGGCTCTTTTGGCCACTGGTTAAGCAAGGCAAAGCCAGTCAGGAAATCTGAACAGAGATATATATAGAAAGAGTAGGCAAAGTCAAGGAGAAACCATGTAGTTGCTGAAGAAGGTATATGCCATGAAGCAGCCCAAGAAGCTGAGGTAATGAACCACGACCCTCGTGGTACAATATAAAATAATAGAAATGGGTTACTTTAAGTGACAAAAGCTAGGTAGGAATATGCTAGAGTCATTGGCCAAATAGTGTTGTAATTAATATAGTTTCTGTTTGATTATTCAAGTCTGAGAAGTCAGCAAGCAAAAGAGCAGTTACTGCCTATATGGCACGGACTTTTGAATCCTCAAAGTCAACCCCTAGTAGCACAAGTCTATCAGGACCAGTCTTACTCAACTAGGCCTCACCACCTAGTCTTTTGCAAATAGTGTCACTTTCGGGTAGTTAAACATTCAAATACATGAGCCTATAAGAGTCATTCAAAACACCACATGTAGCAATAAACCAAAAACCCTTTTGCAAGAAGGTAAAAAGTATCTCCTTCTAGGTTTGGTTTTGGTCAATTTATGAATTAGGTTTCAGTTTTTGGACCCTTAAGTTGGTTGAATTTCATTCAGGAGGAAGATTCTGTAATTTTTCTTATTGTTATTTAAACATCTTAAAATAACAATAGAGATTTATCACGTGGAAAATAAGAGAAACTGGGTATTTAAAATTATTTTTCAGATCTTTGCTTGCTATTCATCTATAACACAAATTAATAGACTTAAAAGAAGATGTTTGAAACTTTCAGTGACTGTTTAAAGTAAGTAGCTTCCTAAAAAAATGTGTTGTCAATTTGTGTTAGAATTGCTTGTCTGATTATAATGGAGACAGTAATTTAGTGCTGGCCTGTTAATCTAACTGTTATTTATCAGTAATTAATGAAATGGTTTATGGGTTTAAGAGACATTCTATATTTAAATTAATTCTGTTGCTATAAAGCAGACTTGATTCACACAAAGTTCAGAACATGCTGGAATGTAAACTATTGAATTTAAACAGACAACACAGGAATAGTGCATCTTGAAAACTTTGTCTCTAGCCTTTAGAATAATTCTGTCTTAACATTACAAGCATGCGTGTTACAGCAGGCATTTGAAGACATATTGTCATCAACGTAAAGCAGGGTTTAATTGAGAAAATGTCAAGTGTCATCTTTTATTGCTCTTAAATTATATGGGCACACAATTCTCAAATTTCAATAAACTCCACTTAATTTGAATTCTGAGAAAATATTTAAACACTGTATTTAGTACTCTATTTCAACTTTGAGTGCAGCTTATAACATGAAGAGATTATTATACACAATATAAAGATGTTTGCCTTATCATTTCTATAATAAAGAGAAAGTACTGGAGAAAACATCCCACAGCATGAGATATCAAGGATCCCAGACGAAAAGAAGTATTTAAGAAGAATACCTACTACGGATACAAAATTCTAAAGCTTTATCTTCTTAATAATTGCCATAGTCCATCATGTTTCACAACTTCATTCATTTTCCTTACTTAAATTCTGTTTGTCATCATGCTCTTGTATTTAAATATTTCTGTAACACACTGCTTCCTATTTCATTTATATATCAGAAAAGTTCATAGATTATATCAACTTTTTACACAACTATAATTTCATACTTAATACTGAATTTAGAATGAGTAAACAATTTTGTTTGTGACTGATTGAGTGTATACAATGTTTGAAATAATGAAAAAGTTGTTAAAATATAAAGAATAGTTGTAAATGTGTCAAAGGGAAGGATATGGTTAACTGACAATTACTAATATTGATTTTACTTTAAAAGAAGGAATGGAAGGATGAATGAAAAAGTAACCTTGAAATATCAGAATGCACCCTTTCCATCCACAAAATTGAGTTGATATGTACAGTATGGGCCTAATGTTAAAAAAAATAATGATTTTTTTCTTAAAACTAGTATTTTTCTTTTTGATTATAAAATACGATAAAGTCACTGAGCTGAAAAATTAAAATAAGTTATAAATACCTCTTTGTGACTAAGGATGTTCTTTGCAAACAATAAACCACTGAAAATGGCATCATATAGTATCTTTTCAAAGGGTACAATGTTACACTAATGGTTAGTTTCTTATGTAAGTTCACGAGCCCTGAAAATTTTATCTATTTTATATATCTATCAACCTATCTATCATATGTCACCCAATTCAGAATACTACAGTTTATAATGAGTACTCAAAAATATCCAATGATTTTCAAGTCAATTGATAATATTTAATCACAGCTTTGTACAGTAGAACATTTTCATGATTTCAAAGATAGATTAATATGGAAACACCTAGGTCCTGAATAAAAACAATGTCAGAGGAGCAAAATTTCCAGGGTAAAAATTAAGTCACACATTTTCTTTTTTCTTCTAGAGCATTGGAACTCAAAATTGCATATGTTAAATTTGAATCTTAGACTAAATATGAGTGAATGAAGATTGACATCATCCATGGTGTCCCATTTCTACCTTTGGTAGAGCATCACGTTACTCAATGGGAATAAAAGATAATTTCAACAAGTCTTACTTTCCCATGAAATTTACTTTTATAGCAACAGCCCCTCCATTGAAATGAGGTCCATTTTGGATTATGTTCATAAATGCCACAAATTCTTATGTTTGAAATATTGACAGGTGTCAACAAGGCATACTCTCCAAGATCAATGAAATTAAGTGATTAGAGGAACAAAAACACAGAATGAGCTGTGTTAAACTATGCATCAGGTGATGCCTGGTAGAATAATTTACATGTCATTGTAAGACTCAACTAAGAACCATCCAATTATTTATTTGGTAGTAAGTAAAATCACTTCCAAAGTGCTAAAATCTCTACTAAAACTATAGTATAAATTACACAAAACTTCATTAATTTTTGTACTTAAAATTGGAGCACAACAAAGTTAGCAGTGTAAGACTATGTGGACACATTTATAGAACTAAAAACAGGACTCTAAAACATGGAAATGCATATATTTATACAAGGAATATCTTGGTTTTGTTCTTTAAATCAATTTTCAATAAGCAAACCAACCCTACTCAGTGTGCCTAATTAGCACAACCATCATGCTTTTTCCCCTGTCATAGTCAAGTTCCCTTGGACCGAAGGAATTATGTACTTGATCCACATCACATAATTTAAGTGGAGGAGTTTCCATCAGGAACCCATATGCTCTCAGCTATTGCTTTTCATCATTTACTTGATGTGTGATAGGGACTGCTAAAAGATGGATATAGAGAATGCAGAAATAACTTTGAAATAGTGAAAAAAAATGAACAATTCTAAAATTATTGAATTAATTAAAAGAAATTTAAAAACCTGGATTGTAGAAATGAGTTTATTTTTTACAGGTTTCACTGAGGCCTAAAAAGTATTAGATGACTGTATACAAGAGTAATTGGGTATATGGGAATGGGAGTTGGTCTATATTGAGCATATAAGGAATTAACTACTCATAACTAATGTATATTCAGAAACACAACTATTCATTCATCTACACAATATTGGCTTTACAGAGTAAGTACTATACATTACACCTTCTATCCTGGGCAACTGCAAAACTGAATGTGGTAGCCAGGTATTGTTTTCAGAAAAATCTGGATTATTGTCACCTTAGCAAATGAGCAAAATAATAGCAGGTGAGTCAATGTTATAAAAATTAAAAGTATATGCAACTCCATATTAAATTGTAACTCAGAGAGCTGTGTTCACAATGGATGATCAAGACACATTTCACTGTAGAAAGATAATGAAGAAGAGATCTAAATGACTTGAGAGATAGCATTATTACTGTGAATGACACTATGAGGAGACCTGCATTTGAGTATCAGACATGTAGTATGGTCACCAAGCAAGCCTGTCACTCTTCATGAAAGAATTAACTGAATTAGTCTATGTAGACTATTTAGCATAATTCCATGGTGTGGGAAAATTGTTTGTATTCTGTCAATCATGTTTTAAATAAACACTGATTGGCCAGGCAGGAGGTGTAGGCGGGAAAACCAGATAGGAAGGGGAAATGATGCAAGGAGAGCAGGAGAATTCTGGGGAGGAGGAAGTTGATTCCTCCCACTCCTGCCGAGATCACCGAAGCAGCAGGATGTGAGCTGCCCCACTGAAAAAGGTACTGAGCCACATGGCTAACATAGATCAGAAAAATGGGTTAATCAAGATGTGAGAGTTAGCCAGTAAGAAGCCTGACCTAATGGGCCAATCAGCTTTATAACTTATAGAGATCTCAGTGTGATTTTTCTCTGAAACTATACAGCTTGGGGGCAGGACAGAGAAACACAAACAAGCAGGCCCGGCCTTTTCATGTTACAATTCCAATAATAAGAAAATATCTGATGGATTTTGTCGATACTAGTAATAAATAGCAGTAGCATTCTTGTTATTTTGTTCAGCTCCCTAGAGCAGGAAAACACCTATAAAATTTCTCAGTTACTAATTGAAATTTGGCATCAATCTATAGTGTTCTTTCTATGTCTTTTCTAAGCAAAGGTGCAATGGTATAAAAATTTACTCTAGAGTTTAGAATTTAGAAACAGTGACTATGAGGCTTACCTTTGAAGAACAAAGGAGACATAATGAATCTGGAACCAAGAGGCACATTGTATATAAATGAGAGTCCCTCATTACACATAAATCTCCCTGCTATTGTATTTTGTTTTTAAGTAAGCATGAGTAAACATACTAATGCATTTTCTAATGACTTCAGTGGCAATTAGTCTTGTTATTCATTGTTTCTAAAGACCTTTGTGGTCCCAGATAATATGAATTGCTTCCTTATTCAGCAGGTTGATAATGACTTCATTTCTTTTAAAGTATTTCATTTTTAAAATTATTTACTGCTTTCTGCTTGTAAACAAAATCATAAACTCGGCCGTTGTCCAAAGGGAAAAATAGGAAGATCTTTGACTCTCAAGGCACTGAGATGTGTTAAACAGCAGAAAAGAATATGGATGTTTCAAAGTAAGATATATGTGTGTATATCCTTAGATATATATTCATATATATGTACAGAAAAGCATATATATGAAAAGGATATAAAGAGACAGAGGAAAATATAGATGGAAAAAAAGAGACAGTGACAGAGAAACAGAAAGATTTAAGGGCAAAATTCTTACATTCCATTTTTTTTGTAAATCAAATATGCTAAAATAATATGAAATAAATTGAATTTTTTTCCAATAGTATTACCCCTTGTTGAACATTCAGTGAGTAAATATGCTAATCTTTGAAAACAATGTACCCTATTGTTAATGTTCTTGATATCAACATATAAATGTAGACATCCAAAACTGTCAAACGCACAAAATAAGTGTGTACATCCACAATTGATATATCTTAATTAGAGAAGATGTGCTATACAAGAAACAAGTGAATAAGAAGACTTTTGACTAGTCACAGTGCTAAGGCAATAGAATGATTGAATAATCAGCCCTAAAAAGACATATATACATATGACCTCCTCTGAGGCACAGGGACTATTGCAGAAGTGTCAGGAATAATCTAATAATCAGAAAACAGGTAGGCCAGCAAAAGACTATGTGCTGTATGTGACAGATACACTGTAATCATGAATTTACAGCAGTTGCAATCAACTGCTCTGGGAGAGTACAAGACACAAGAATGGTCTTGTCAACAGTCAGTCATGGAATTGGGGTGAAACTCAATGGGACACTTTAGCTTGTTTCAGAAAGTGTGTGATCATTTTACCTTGCCCCAAAGAACACAGTGATGAATCTACTGACAACAGGACTGCCCTATTTGTAAATAGGACTTGCCCACAATATTATTTATCCTATCACTACAATACTATGAATACACTGAGGTGAGGAACCAGACAGTTAATGTCACTCACTAGATAATTACTGAATGAATTCTTTTCCTAGGGGTGGACATCTGCTAATGTTTTTCCCTATGCTCTTTCCAATTTCTATTTACCACCACACTAAAGCCAATAAATCAAAAATCTGCAGAATTTTTACATTTCTAGTCAAAACTTAAGACACTAAATGCACAAAATAGACAGATAAAATGTCATCTAATTTTCATCTTCCTTGTCTTTTTCACAAGTCTTCAGATTCTTTTTTACTTACTTATGAAGCAGATTGAGCAGATGCTATAATTAAAAATATGTTATTCGCATCCACAGAGCAACTATATCTAAAGCTAGAAACCTAGCTTCGCTTTGGACTAGATCCAGAAATGCAGTGGGCAGCAGTCTGACTATGAACCGCTTGCAACAGAGAATGAAACTAATATGCATTCATTTACAAGCTTACTAATTCATGGTTATATGTATTGCTACTACTTAGGATACTGCTCTGATTTTCCATAGTTTTAAAGCAGTCTATCATAGTGATTAAGATCAGACTATAAGGCCTAAAGTGTGGTGGCTCAGTTTAAAAAAAAATTACTAATCTTACAGAAGATCAGAGTTCATTTTCCAATACCTAATCTTGCAACACTCAAAAGCCTATAACTCTGACTCTAGGGGATCTGGTGCCTTCTTTTGGCCTCCATAGGCACCTACAGTTCATACACACACACTTTCTCTCTCTCTCTCTCTATCTCTCTCTCTCTCTCTCTCTCTCTCTCTCTCTCTCTCTCTCTCTCTCACACACACACACACACACACACATACACACAAATATTCAAATCTATAAATCTTTTGAAGAAGACTGACTGAGGATGCAGAATCCCCAGTTTATATTATGGTTCATCCACCTAGCATCCGTTGAGTCTACAATACCTGTCCTTTCTTATTTTCATTGAAGTATCACAAAATAGGATAAAATAATTATATTTATTTATAATTAAGTATCAATGTTAAGTGCATGATATTCATCACTGTTACAAGAGCAAAGAAAATGCCTAAAATACATGATGCATTATGTTTCTTCTCCAACTAGAATGCCTTTATATTATTTCTATTTATCAAAACTTATTTACCTCAGTTCTTTGAACTTCTATAACATTTGTTTGCCCTGTGGTTATTACTATGTCTTAAAATTTCAATCAATTTGTGAGTTGTTTCTATTTTTAAAAACACATTGTCTTATGGATTCTAATTATAATAATTTTAGGTATGATATTTTCCAATTTGACATTTTAAATCCCTGTCTAAAACTTTAACCAGGAAGAAGGAAGCTTTTCATTTTCAACTTTGACTTCAATACAAATATAGAGCAGGTAATTAAATTAGAAATGTGGCCCAAAATGAATATTCAATTCAATATTCAATATTTTCTGTCTGAAATAACTAAAATGAATAATATTCCAGTAAACAAGAAGCCTTGAAGTCAGAAAGTGTTAAATATTGGTTGTGCTTCTGATGTTTTATTTAATGTCCTAACCTTTCTGTCTCTAATAAAATCAAAAATTTTGCTGATATCCTCCAAGACTTTATTTCCATATGAAATGCATGTGTGTTCACATTTCACAAGTGATTTTATAAGAAATTTTACATAATTTTCTAGGTAAATTTGGCAAGATGAATCTGCATCCAGAAAACTTACTTGTTTAGTTTTAGCCTTTCTATAAATAGATCCAATTGCCCTCAAGGGCAGATGTTGCATCTGTTCTGTGAATAAAACTATTTTGCTCAGTTTCTCACTTTTTAAATAGTGCCTCTTACATTGTAAATAGCATTTAAATTTATTTGATTCTATTTATTCTGTATGGACATTTATCTGAGGAAACATAAGTTAAGAACATATACCTTTGATCAATTCTATAATTTATTACACATTGCATGTTATATATGACTTTCATAATGTGGTATAAAATTAAAGTCACTATTTTATAATTAATATTAATAATTAAATTTTATATATTTTATTTAGAAATGCTTTCCCATATATGAGAGAATCAGTACTTTTTCATAAATTTCTTAAAGATCATGTAAAAAGATAAACAGAGATAGACATCTAAATTGTGATTCTTTATCATAACTAATTTTTAATATTCCTTTTTTTGTTGTAATTTAAGTATAAGTCCAAGAAACAATTTTTATGATTTATTTACTTGTAGAATTTTTTTCTTAGGGGATTATGTTATTTCCTAGCCATTACAGTATCAAAAATTAAAATTAATAAAAACTATGAAATATTATTTTCTAGTCTACTATTCTTAATAAGCCTTAAACTACTGGTAGAATTTTCTGCATTTTCAGTGTTCCAAGGGGATGAACATTGTATTCTGTGGATATTTTAAACATAAGTTGTAAGATAACATCATAAAATTTATTTAAAAGTAACTTTATTCATCTTTTTTAAGATCCAGATTGCTATTAATCAGCTTAAGCAAAAATTACTAAAATAAGACAAAGATATTTGTTATTTCTCATATTAGATATTTCTCATGTACTGTACTAAAATATAATATCTCATGGTGCTTTACTAAAATTTGTGTCTGTGATATCATAGTTAAGATTTATCTAATAAACTTTTTCTGTAGATTTGATTCAAAAGCACTTTAAAAGGAAATTACTGACTTGTTTCAGTGATACTCCTAGAGGTTTTTGTGTTAAGTGAAATAAGCCAGGCACAAAAACACAGAGACCATATGAGTTCACCTATGTGTGGAATCTAAATTAGTTTAACTCTTAAAATTGAAAACATAGTAGTTACCAGAGGCAGACAGAAAGGAGAAAAAGTAATAACAAGCAACAAGATTTAAGTGGCAACAAAATAGAACTGGTTCCAGTATTCTGTTACACAGTAAGATGGCTATATAAATGATAATGCAAACAGTGATCAAATGGAGATTTATTCTGGGTTGTAGATGAAGACTTGGGGTCCACCTCAATTTCCCGCTCAGCTTTTGGATGCCATCTGGCTTAGCTGTGCAAGTCTTGAGCACACTGTCATAGTCTCTGTCATTTAGTGGCATCTAGAAGGCCTTGTGTCCTTGCTCTCCTCATCCGTCCCCTTTGACTCTTGCACAGTGTTTTCCTTTGGCTCTCTCTTTCTCTCTCCCTTTAGCTGTCTTTGTTTTGTTCTATTCCTCTTTGTTTTTTTAATTTTATTTAATTAATTTTTTTAAAACCTGTTTATTTTCTAATCAGAAAGAGAGAGAGAAATCCTGTGCATTTTAGTGGGTGGCAAGGTGTGGAGGATCTTGGAGAAGTTATGGAAGAATAAATCATAGTTTAATTTATTGTATGAACATTTATTTTCAATAAAAAGAAAAATGATAATACATTTTGAGTTTTAAAAAAAGAGAAAAGTTTTCTTTTGTTTGTTTTCTTTTTTTTCTACTACAAATACATCAAAAATGTTTGCAGACATTCACATTTACCCCAATTTGAACAGTGGATATTATATATACCTATTAAAATATTCTATATTACCCCATAAATACACTTAATTTTATGTCAAAAGCATATATAGTTTTTGTTTGTGTTTTTTTTTTTTTTTTTTTGAGTTCTGCCTTCCTGTAGTCCGTTTAGATGGGATGACATTTGGGTAAACTGCAATCCTGTTGCCTTAAAATAATCTTTCAATACTATCTCACAAAAGAATGTAATTTAAATGAGACATATATTAAGAAAATATCAATGAGGCTGTGAGAAGCCTCCCTTCTGTGATTATTAGACTCAAGGAAACAGAATCATTATATGAAGATTGGATGAAAGATAACACTAGTCAATACTATACTATTTACAATCCCCTTGTTCATACACTTTTCACGAATTATACTGTTACTAAATCCTATAAAAATGATTAAATATTTGATTTTAAAATATAAACAAGACTATTTTGAATGTAAACTATGAATCATGAATTTAATAATGTAACAAAATGTATTCTACTTAAAAAGCAGAGAAGATGAAGTCTATTATTTTTATTGACCTCCAAGATGAACTCTGAACTTTAAACTTTTGTTTATGTATAAAACAGGGGCATCAAAATTCTTCTTAAATGAAAGACAACTACAAGCATAGGAAAGGGCACCTGAAAAGAACAATCTTTTATTGAGCAACACCATGAGTAGTGTGACCTCAACTTGAATACACAAAGAGTTGTTTGAGAAAATGAACTGAAAGATGTTCTGCTCCTAAATACCTTTAAATCTGCCTGCATATGAACTGCTACAACTCTCTTGATGGAAAATATCGCAAGACAGAAAATCAAAAGTTTCCATCTACAAATAACTATTTTAAACTCAAGATTTAACAAGATAAAGGACATAGCTTTTAATTTAATGTACACAGTTATAATGTGACTCATAATGCACATTTTTAAGAGAATATACCTTTCTGCTATATATTTCTTATATAATTCTTTAGACCTACATCAAAATAATAGAGATAAATCTAATTAAATTGTTCTTTCTCACAGTATTACATAGTAAATATTCTATAAAAGATCAGCTTATCTTCTAATGTCAATTTTAAAGTTCTCTCATACCGATTTGATAATGAAGGTCCTTTAACTGAAATGACTAAAAATATCTGTGAACTCTCTGCTCCCAATAATGAAAAAAACTAATGCTCCATTTATGACACTCACTCTCATAGTCTAATTATTAGACCATTCTCAAAGGATCACTTTAAGACATGCTAAAATGTATAGTCACATTTTATTAGCCCCTTTTACTTTGTATTGCAGCAAACACTTGTCATTTGGAAACCCTGATGCTCTTTGGAAAAAAAAGTGGCTTTAGACCGTAATTATTTCTCAGACCTTTATGACTTTACCTAATTATCTAATCAGCTTCCTTAAGGTATGAATGCTTAAATTAGCAAAGTTCTGTTCAGGAAAGTGGTCATAAAAAGATAAAAAGCAATAAGTTAACCTCAAGTTTGATTTAATATATAATATACATTATATATATTATACATATATATGTATCTAAGACAGATCCAAAATTCAGTGAAAATAATTAACAACACCTATCTTTGTCAAATCTCCAGACAAAACATACACAAATATGTGTAACAAGTGAGGAAGAAAATCAACAATAATCAGTATTAAGAAATGGTCTTTTGAGAACAGCTTGTCCCTATTTTTGTTAATGTTCTGTGTTGTGAGCTTGCCTGAAAACATACATTAACTATCAGTTTTAAGAAATAACCATGCCACTCCAGAAACTTTGTTAGAGTGAATGGCATTGTACAACATGACGCAGTGTTATTGAAATGGATTTATGTTACCTCTGCTGTGTTATTCAAATTGTATTTATAGAGAAAATTAGACTATGCTTGACTCTTATGTTTAAAGTCAATCACAGTTTGATTCAGTGCTCTTTTTGTGACTCTTATTTGTAAGAATGTGTTAGGTGGCCGCACAAACTAGAAAAATGTAATTAACAATGCAGGATATTTTCAAATTGCAACCCCCATTTCTCTCCTTTCAGACACAGTTTTAATATTTCCATTTGATTTCTTTGTTGCCGCAGCTTTGGATGCCTTTTCCTATAGTCTTTACAACTGAGTTATTAACCCATAAATATTTCTGGTTAAATTGAATTTTTAAATGTTCACTACAAAATAAATAAGAAAACATTTAATTTCCATATTTTAATATAAGCTTCTCAGGTTTTGATAGAGGCATTTCACGGGGATGTTATTAACTACAGTAGGATTAAGCTTGCTGCAAACAGTATGTTTTGTTTACGATGTTATTTCTCCTTAATGAAAATTAAACACTAAATAAATCCCAAATTTATTAAGATTTTATTTTTAAAGTAATCCTGTTTAGTTTTTGGGTCTTTTCTCTTCTTATACAATACTTAATCTGACATATTTCAATGTAAAGAACACTTACATCCAGACCACAATAATTAGCAGAATGTGGAGGATCAATGGTCTTACACCAGAACCTATGTCCATCATCTCTACCAGGTATGTATTGAGAGGTATTTTTCTCTACACTGCTCCCCATCACATGTGTAATATGCAATGTTGGATTTGCCTACCTGGAAGACTGTCTAGCAGTACTTACCACACTGATTGTTATTAGCAAACAATTTTTACATAAAGAATGTAACAGTTAGCTTATGTTAATTACTTTACGATGTTTGTCGAATGAATTAGCATTTTGTTAACTCGGAATAAGGAATTTGCTGTTGTTCTATTAGTTATTCATTGTTTCTGTGGCAAAACTACTACAGTCAAATGTGACACAGAGAAGAATTTATTGTGGATTATAAATCCAAAGAGAGTCCCTAATGATGCAATAGGTGGTACAGCACATGAACAGAGTTGAAAGTTGAGATCACATCTCCAGTTATGCACAGATACACAGGAGATAGACAGTAAGGTTGAAGCGGGGAGTGATACCACTCTCAGTGTTCAAGCCTGGTGATCAAAGCTGCCACCTTAAAATCCCATAAGTTTGTCAAACAGCACCATCAGCTTGGGAATGAATGTTCCATTATTGAACCGAGACGGAGAGACATTCCCATTCACATCACCACAACCACTCAACAATGTCTTTCCTAAATAACAATTATGGCATTGTGTCTACAAAACAAATTCTAAGTCTTACATAGATTCTTTTAATTTTTAATTTTAGCTTATTACTTTTGATAAATGAAAATAAGACATAGACACAAAAGGTCTGGAAACAAAAAAAATTAAATAGAGGCATAAAAAATGGAGAAAAGACTGGACTAGACTTATAGAAACAATCTCACCAAAAACATGAACCAAAAGTAACATTATGTTCCACATATACTAAAAACTCAAAGCATTTCATGTCATTGTCTGTTTCTGCATGAGAAGTGTCCTGAACGAAGGCAGAATCCTAGGATGAAGTCACTGGAACCATGATTTTGAGCTCAATATCTCTGAACTAAGTGTGCCAGTTTCAATGTAGATTATTTCTTTATGTTTTACTTTCAGGTCCTCTTATTTTTTCAAAAATGCACAGTATAAGCAAAATGATTGTTGACTGCCCACCAATATGTCATTTTTTTAAAAAAAATCAATTTGTTTTTAATGAGTTATCGTAGAAGCTAGTGGTCCTTGAGAGATGCATTAACTAAAGCTGAGTTAACAGGCATACTGCATACGCCAGTGGTTTTCAGAATGACTCCAAAATCACATTACAAATTTAGCCATGAGAATAGTTGAGAGGATTCAAAGTGAAAAGTCCAGGATTTAGAGGAAGCAGTTGAAGGTAATGGGATAATCATGAATGATGGAATGGAGAACGCAAAGAGGATTCAAATTTTGGATTCAACAATTATCGACCAAAAAGACTTATGGTTCAAGACACTCATGTATAGAATTAAAAAAAAAAACATTTTGTTACAGAGTTGCTGCAAGAAGGCAGAAATGAGTTACTCTGTAATTTTGTAATTTTGTGAACTGAATGAATGAAAAAATAGCATATAGTAAACCAAAAGAATGGGAGTAGAACACATACTGGCTCTTACCTATACATTATTTTAACTAATAACATTGACTATGAAGTCTGAGGATTTCCACTAGCTAATTTTTTATGCATACTACACAACACTTTACAGACATTTCTTGGTGAACATTGCTGGCCAAAATCTTTTCAATTAGTAAGAAGTTGACAGATTTAAAGAGGGGATGGTGAATAAGAACATAACAGATCTAAGATTTTTAAATCTCATCTGATCACTCAGATCTTCTCCTAAATCCCTTATCATCAACCTATACCTTTGTGTCTGCCACCAACTCTGGCAGGCACTGCCTGTGAAACAACAAACCACATTTCCGTGGGAACCAGATATGCCAGGAAAGCATGGTGGGTAATTTTCAGATCCTCTTCTCCTTCAAATATTCAGTATAATCCACAGATCTGTAATAGACAACTTCCTGTGGTTTTTCCTCTCTCCCTGACTCCATCCCCAGGGGACTAAGATCCTGCTGGCATACTCTACTTTCCTCCTTCCTGTGAAGTTTTCTTCCATCTAACCCATCAGCATTATTCTGTCAACTCCTGTCTTAGTTAGGGTTTCTATAGCTCTGAAGAAACACCATGACTGTGACAATTCTTATAAAGGAAAACATTTAATTGGGGGTGACTTACAGTTCAGAATTTGGTCCCTTATCATCATGGTAGGTGTTGAGAAGAAGGTATATTATTTTCTGTTCGGATGGAATATTCTGTAGATGTCTGTTAAGCTGGTGCTGGAGAGGTAGCTGAGAGTCTTACATCTTGTTCTGTAGGCAACAGAAGACTGTGATTCTCACTGGGCCTAGCTTAAGTATATGATACCTTGAAGTTGCACTCAAAGTAACAAACTTTCTCTAACAAGGCCACATCTCCTAATAGTGCTGCTCCCTACAGCCCAAGCATTCAAACACATGTATCTTTGGGGCCAATTCAATTAAAACCCTCACAATTGGTTCCTTGGTCCCCATAGGACCGTAGTTATATTCTATTGCAAAATGCATTTATTTCAACTTCAAAACTCTCCATAGTCTATAACCATCTCAATTTCTTCAAAAGTCCAGTCTCTTATGATACTCATGGCAATCTCTTAAGGGTAAAATTAAAATAAAAAGGCAACTAATGTACTTTTAACATATAATAACACAGATTATATACTGTTCCAAAATATATGGAAAACAAGCTAGTGAGGAACTACTAAACCAAAGCAAGATAGAGAAACAGCTGGGCAAACTTCAAACCCTACATCTCAATATTTGATGACAAAGCTCTTTTCAAATCTCCAACTCCTTTTGTTTTTATTGATTATAACACACCTCTTCTTCTGGGCTGATTCTGTTCCCTGTTAATAGCTTTTCTTTCCAAGTGTTCCATGACTCTAGCTTCTCCAAATTTTGGGGTCTTCAAGGCAATCCAGGATTCACCTTCATAACTTTATAGAATGGTATCTCTGGTCCTCCGTGCAGGGAATCCTCTGCCATATACCTGGCATCAGTGGCTTTCCTTGGTCATAGAGGTAAATTTCATAACACCTTTCTTCTATCATTGACAATAAAGTCAGAAACAAGTGACCAAAGCTGTAGAGTTCTGCTGCTTGCTAGGAGTACAACATGGCCCCTTTGTTCAATTATGTCTCCAACAGTTTTCTGTTTTCAATGGTTCCCTTCACTGTCTATTGACTATCCTTGAACTTTTTTGGTTGATGAGGCTGTCCTTGAATTTAGAGATTTTCTTACATCTGTCTCCTGAGTGCAGAGATTCAAGATCTGCATCATCATGCTTGCCTGGACCTAAACTCTTCTTTGATTTCTTTTCACTTGTTAGAATCTTAGCTGGAAGGGGTCTTGGACTGAGGTCACCATTCCCCTCATGTAGTTTAAAATCCAGCACTTCTTTAATCTATCTATCTCCTCAACCACAGGACTATCTCCGTTCTACTTCCTAGTGCCCCTTTTCTGCTCAATTTGTACACCTAACATCTCATTGAATAAATCGAAAGCCATAAGGTTGTGGTCAAATGTTATGCAGACCTTAAGAGATCATGAATGCCAACCCAGACTACCATACCCAGCAAAACTTTCAATCCCTGTAGAAGAACAAAACAAGATATTTCATGAAAAAATTAGATTTAACCAATACCTAGTCACAAACCCAGCCCTACACAAAGTAAACCCTTCTTTAAGACTCAATAATACCACTTTTGGGTATATATCCAAAGGATGCTCAACTGTGCCACTTGGACGTGTGCTCAACTATGTTCATAGCAGTATTGTTTGACATAGCCAGAACCTGGAAACAGCCTAAATGCCCCTCAACAGAAGAATGAATAATGAAGATGTGCTTCATTTACACAATGGAGTACTACCCAGAAAAACAAACAAACAAACAAACAAAAACCCCACATCTTGAATTTAGCAGGAAAATGGATAGAGGTAGAAAACATCATTTGAGTGAGGTAACCCAGACCCAGAAAGACAATTGTCATGTGTACTTGCTCAGAAGAGGTATTTAAACATAAAGCAAGAAAACTAGCCTACAAAATTATAATCCCAAAGTACCTAAAATACAATAAGGATTTTAAGAGAGACATACATGGATTTAATCTATATGAGAAATAGAAAAAGATAAGGTCTCCTGAATAAATTGGGAGCATGGGGACTTTTCAGGAGGGTTGAAGGAAGTTGAGGAAAGAGGCAGGGGGGATACAGAGAAATATGTAGATTTCAATAAAAATCAATAAAAACAATAAATTAATTATCTTGAAAAAAGTGAACTATGGTAACTATATAACAGGGTCTATAAACTAAGATGCTTTGAGATTTTCTTTACCAGTGAATTAATCTAAAGCTCTTCAGTTTAGCCTCAGGCAGACATTTTGACAAGGGCAAAAAGCAATCCCATTCTTCACCAAAATATCACAAAAATGAGTTCTAGGACATTTATTAATAATTATTCTCTTTGAAAACCTCCTGAGTCATCCCCCAGTTCAAAACACTCTCAGCATCGCTGTCTTCTGTGTTCTGACTAGGATGGACTAGTAAGCCCCTCTTAAACCATTCAACTGTTTTCCTAATCTGCAGTCCCAACATCCATATTCTTCCAAACAACAATGTGGTAAACTCTATCATTGCAATACATCAGTCCTGGTACCAACTTCTGTTAGGGTTTCTTTTGCAATGAAGAGATACCATGACCATGACAAATCTTATAAAGGAAAACTGTGATGAAGGCTGGCTTACAGTTTTAGAGGTTTAGTCCACTATCATAATGATGTGAAGTATGGCTGTATACTGGCAGACATGGTACTGGAAAGGGGCCTGAGGGCTCTAATCCTGATCTATAAGCAACAGAAGAAGACTGGGAGACACATTGGGTATAGTTTGAACATATGAGACCTAAAGCTGGCCCCCACTGTGACACACTTCTTCCAATAACGTCACATCTCCTAACAATGCCACTCCCTATAGTCTAAGCACCAAAAACATTGGCCTATCAGGTGCATTTGTATACAAACACATTCTCTTATGATCCAGAGAGAGCAATATAAACCAAGAAACAAAATATCATTTAACAAAGAAAAGACCTGTCATTTGTACCTAGAATTACAATCATCCAAAACCCGGATGCCTACAAGCCAGCATTAAAAACATCTGCAATAAAAGCTAGGATGCTATATCTCAACAAAATCCCAACAACCCTGCTACAGCAGGTCCTGGGATATGCAGTATACCTGAAGCATAAAACAACTACCTCAAAATAGTCATTATGAGAATGTTAAAGGTATTTAAAGAGGAAATGAAAAATCCATTAAAGAAATCTCTGAAAACACAAACTCTAGAATGAAATAAAAAAATATCCATGATTTAAAATAGAAATAGAAACAGAAAATAAAACCCAAACTAAGGTAAAACTAGAAAATAAAAATTTAGAAACTTGAACAAGAAACTCACTGACAAAGCTCAGTACCATTAATGGAAGAAAGAATCCCAAACTTTTAGAAAAAGATAGAACAAATGGATACTATAATCAAAGAAAACATAAAATTTGAAAGCTCTTGACATAAAATTTCCAGGCAATCTTGATACAATGAATAAGACAAAAATCTAAGAGAGATATGAATAGAAGATGGAGAAGAAACTAGGTCAAAGTAACATAACAAATTTTAAAATCATAGAAGAAAATGCCCCTGACCCTAAGAATGAGGTTCCTATCATGCTGTAAGAAGCATAAAAACACCAAGAAACCTTGACCAAAAAAGAAATTTCCTAAGGCACATAATAATCAGAATATTAAATTTACAGAACAAAGATAGATATAACAAGTATAAAAGCTGAAAAAAAAATGATCAAGTAACATGTAAGAGCAGACATGTTACAGTAGCACCTAACATTTCAATGGAAACTTTAAAAGCCAGAAAGTCCTAGAAAACTATTCTATATACTCTAAGAGATCATAGATACCAGCCCAAACTATACCAGAAAAAAATTCTATCACAATAATTGAGGATGGATAAAGACATTCCATAATGAAACCAAATTAAGTCAACATCTATCTACAAATCCAACACTACAGAAGCTGATAAAATGAAAACTTCAACCTGACAAGGTTGGCTACACCAGGAAACTAGACAGAAGAAATATCACATCAGTAATTCTAAAGAGGGGAACTATAAACACAGCACAACAATAAAATAACAGGAAAAGCACAGTTCATTGATAACTCTCAACATCATTTATTTCAGTTTCATAATCAAAACAAGCAAAAAGCAACAACAAAAAATTACAGACAAAACTAATAGATGTGAAAATAGGGTACATCCTAATTTTGCATTCAAGATGCACACTGTAACATCAAGAATAGATATCACCTCAGGGTAAATGACTATATAAAGATATTCCAAGTATATTGGTGTCGCCATTTTAATACCTAACAGAATATACTTCAGGCCAAAACTTATCAGAAAAGATAGAAGATACTACATATTAATCAAAAGAAAAATATAGCAAGAAGATATTGTGGTTCTAACATCTATGAATAAACACAAGCTCATAAAGGAAATACCACTACACCTCAAATCCCAAGAGGCTCTTATATAGTAATAGTAACTGTCTTCAATACTTTACTTTCACCAATAAACAGGTCTTAAGACAAAGAAACAAACAACAAAATGCTAGATCCAACAAACATTATAAATCAATTGGACCTAATTGATGTTTACAGAACATGTCATCCAAACACAAAGTAATATACCTTCTTCTCTGCACTTTATGGGACTTTGTCAAAAATTAATCACCTATTTGGACAAAATACAAGTGCAAACAGATACAAGAAAATTGAAATAACTCCTTTCATCCAGTCAGATCACCACATATTAAAGCTGAATATTAACAACAGAAAGAACATAAAGCTTTCAAACTCATGGAAACTGAACAACTCAAAGACTTTCTAGAATTAAATGAAGATGAAATGCAGCATACCCCAAATTATGGGACACAATGAAGTAGTATTAAGAGGCAAGTTTAGCACTATTAGCTATATTTCATATTGATAAATAAACAGCACACCTGAAAAAGAATAAATACAACCCAAAAGAGCAAACACAAAGAAATAAAATAATATCCCCAATCAATGAAGCAAAGTGTTGGTTCATTGAGAAAATCAGTTAGATTAATCCAACCAATTCAAATTACTTAAAATCAGCAAAAAGAAAATCCAAATTTACAACATTAGCAATGAAAAGGGGCACATAACAAGACACTAGGGAATCATAAAGACATACTTTAAAAACCTATACAATAACAAGTTGAAAACTCTTCAAAAAAGGGGGAGTATATTTACTTGGCACACACCATCTAGAACTTAAATCAAGAGGAGATAACCAATTTAAAAATACATATAACTCTCAGTGAAAATAGAAGCAATAATTAAAAGTCTACCAAACTAAAAAAGCCCAGAGCCAGATGGTTTATTGCAGAATTCAATCTGATTTTCAAAGAAGAGTTAACACCAATACTCTTCAAACAGTTTCACAAAACAGAAATAGAAAGAATGTTGCTCAGTTCTATTTATGAGGCAAGAGTTATTCTGATACCTAAACCAAATGAAAATGCAATTAAAAAAGAGAAATTTACATATCGGTTTCCCTTATGAGTATAGATGCAGGAATTTTAAGTAAAATACTCACAAATCAAATCCAAGAGGACATTAGAAAGGCTAATAAGATTCATCACAGAGATGAAGAGTGAGCTTGACATATGAATATTGGTAAGTGTAATCTACAATATAAACAGGCTGAAAGGAAAAAGATAGATACGACATTTTCATTTCATGCAGAAAAGGCCTTTAACAAAATCCAAAACTGCTTTCATGAAAGTCCTGAAGATATTACAGATACAAAGGGATATACCATGACATGATAAGTCAATTGAGAGTAAACTCATAGATAACATAAACTTAAATTTAGAGAAACTAAAAATTTCCACTAAAATCAAAAACAAAAATTTAAAAGATTTTTGATTAAAATAGAGTAGTATCTGCAGTTTCAAATATAATAAAACATATTCCATATACCTATGGAAGTCAGAAATACATACTGACTTTGTTATTATTTTAAGTGAGCTATATTATTCTCTCCATTTCACTCCTTTCCTTCCCTCTCACCTTCCATTCTCTCCAATGATTCCCACTCTCCCAATTTACTCAGAAGATCTTGATTCTTTCTACCTTTCATGTAGATTAGATTCATGTATGTCTCTCTTACTACTGTCTGTTTTGTCTAGGTTCTCTGAAATTGCTAAATGTGGGCTAGTTTTTCCTTATTTTATGTCTAAAAAGCATAAAATATGAGTGAGTTCATATTATATTTGCCTTTCTGGGTCTGGGTTACCTCACTCACTATGATGTTTTCTAGATCCATTCATTTGCCCACAAATTTCAAGATGTCATATTTTTCGCTGTGTAGTACTTTGCTGTGTAAATGTATCGCACCTTTATCTATTTTTTTTTTTGTTCAAGATGCAATATTTTGTTTCCGGGTTCTGGCTATACACTTATTTTTTTTTCTCAAAGTTTATTTAAATACAAAAGTCTCCATTTCCGACCCTCCTCCCAACCCCCTCCCACTCCCCCCACTCCCTCCCCTCCTCCCTTTCCATCCCCAAGAGCAGTCAGGGTCTCTGGCCCTGTGGGTAGTTCAAGCTCCTCCCCCCTCCCTCCAGGTCCAGGAAGGTGAGCATCCAAACAGACTGGATCCCAGAAATCCAGTATATGCAGAGGAAACAAGTCCCAGTGTCATTGTCAATGACTTTTCAGAAAGGCTCCGGGCCAGCCACATTCAGAGAATCTGGCCTCATTCAGAGAATCTGGCTGGATCACGTGCTTGCTCAGTCCCAGTCAACTGGCCTTGGTGAACTCTCATTAGATCAGTCCCCTTGTATCAGTGGGTGATCGCACCCCTCGCGGTCCTGATTCCCTAACATACACTTTTTTTTAAAAAAAAATCATTTTAACTAATGGTCCTGATCAAACTGGATGACTGTATGTAGAAGAATCCAAAGAGATCCATACTTATTGTCTGGTGTGGGATTTCCCTCTGTATGCTGTGAATACCAACGGTTAATAAAATAACTGTCTCAGCCTGTGATAGAGCAATAGAGTAGAGCTAGGTGAAGAAAACTTATCTGAATGCTGGGAGTAACTAGGGAGAGTCAAAGACAAGCCATAGAACTACCAACAGAAACAGAAATGTGAGAAACTTACTGGAAGGCCATGAGTCTCATGGTAAAATAAATAATAATGGAAATGGGTTAAATTAACATGTAAAAGCTAGCCAATAAGAAGTTAGAGCTAATGGGCCAAGCAGTGATTTAATTAATACAGTTTCTATGTGGCTATTTCAGAAGTCTGGGATACCAGGAACACCCGGCCTCTCCTACTAAAATTGTCTTGTACAAATCTCAATTTGATTCAATCAAATTCCAATTTGATCAAGGACTTCAATGTAAGACCAGATGGACAAAACTTGATAGAAGAGAAAATGAGAAATACTCTTGAATTCATTGGCACAGGAAAAGACTTTCTGAACAGAAAACCAATAGCCACATATAATGAAGCGAAAATTAGTAAATGGGACCTCATAAAACTAAAAAGCTTCACTATGGCAAAGTAAATAATCATACAGAAGAGATTCAAGCTAGAAAATGGGGAAAGATTTTTACCAGTTACACATCTAATAGGGAGCAAATATCTAAAATTTATAAATAGCAAGAGAAATGGAACATTGTGAACATAAGTAATACATTTAAAAATGGAGTACAAAACTAAACAGATAAATCTCAAAAGAGAAAACTCAAATGGCTGAGAAATACTTTAAAACCTTCGACATCTTTGTTCATAAGTAAAAGGGAAAATAAACGACTTGAGATTTCATTTCATACCAGTCAGAATGACCAACATCAATAAACAATAGACATCTCCTGCAGATGAGGATACGGAGTTAGAAGAAAAACTCATCCATTTTGGAGGGAGTAAGAATTTTATAAGTTGAACAAATGCTTTTGTAGTATGATAGGCATCTCTTGGGTATGTTGCCAAGAGTGGAATTGCTGGGTCCTGAGGTAGGTTGACTCCCAGTTTCCTGAGAAACCACCTCAGTGGCTACACAAGTTTGCATTCCCACCAACAATGCATGTTCATAGCAGCACTATTTGTAATAGCCAGAACCTGGCAACAACCTAGGTGCACCCTCAATAGAAGAGTGGTTAAAGAAAGTGTGGAACATATACACATTGGAGTTTTACTCAGCAGTAAAAAACAATGACATCTTGAATCTTGCATGCAAATGGATGGAAATAGAAAATGCTTTACTGAGTGAGGTAACCCAGACCCAAAAAGAGAAATATGGTATGTACTCACTCATAAGTGGATTCTAGCCATAATTAAAGGATATTGAGTTCATAATTACTGATCCTAGAGAAGCTAAACAAGAAGGTGAACCCAAAGAAAATCATATAGTTATCCTCCTGGATATTGGAAGGAGACAAGATTGCCAGGCAAAGCTTGGGTGCACGGGGGTGTGTGGGGAGTGGATGTAAGGGGAGATGGGTAGAGAAATGAGAGAAGGGGAGGATTCAGGAGAGCTTGGGGGAACGGTATGGGTGGGATGGAGGAAGTGTGGATATGGGAACAGGGAAGTAAATATCTTAATTAAGGGAGCAATTTTAGGGTTTGCAAGAGACTTGTCTCTAGAGGGGTTCCCAGGTCCAAGGAGAGTTCCCCAGATTATTTCTTGGGCAGCAGAGGAGAGGGTGCCTGAACTGGCCTTTTCCCATAGCCACACTGATGAATATCTTGCATATCACCATAGAACCTTCATCTGGCAATGGATGGAGATAGAGACAGAGACCCACATTGGAGCACTCGACTTAGCTCCCAAGGTCCAAATGAGGAGCAGAAGGAGGGAGAACATGAGCAAGGAAGTCAGGATCACGAGGGGTGCGTTCAAAAACTAAGACGGTGGGTGATCTAATGGGAGCTCACCAAGGCCAGCTGGACTGGGATTGATGGAGCATGTGATCAAAATGGACACTCTGAATGTGGCTGGCAATGAAGGCTGACTGAGAAGCCAAGGTCAATGGCACTGTGTTTTTATTCTACTGCATGGACTGACTTTGTGGGAGCCTGGTTTGTTTGGATGGTCACCTTTATAGACCTGGATGGAGTGGGGAGGACCTTGGACTTCCCACTGGGCAGGGAACCCTGACTGCTCTTAGGACTAGAGAGGGAGGGGGAGGTGGGAAGGGAGAGGGGAAAGGGAGGTGGGGAGGAGGTGGAAATTTTTAATAAATAAATGAATTAATTAAAAAAGAATTTTTTTAATCTTTAATCTTGCTATGGAAATCAGTGATATCATTCTTCAGGATGCTGGGACTTCATCTAGCTCAAGAATTAGTGGTACTGCTCTTAGAGATATAACCAAAGAATGCTTTATCCTAGTACAGAGATACTTGTTTCATCATGTCCATTGGTGTTTTCTTCATAATAACTAGAAACAAATGAGCAAAATGGTAGCACTGAATTGCCAGACAATGCAACCCTAATTATCATAATTGGCAACATAGATAAAGCAATGTTTGTTATAGTTTGTGTATTAAATGGAGTTTCTATTGCTGTCAAGAGGCATCATGACTATGGTAACTCTTAAAAGGGAAACATGTAACTGGGGGGTGACAATTTCAGGAGCTCACTCTATTATCTTCATGGCAGGGCACAATGAAGTGTAGGCAGACGTAGTGCTGAAAAGGAGCTAAGAGTTTTACATCTTGACCTCCAGGAAACAGGAAATAAACTGAATCTATACTGAGTATAGATTGAGCATAGTAGACCTCAAAACCTCTCCAACAGTTATATACTTCCTCCAACAAGGCCACACCTACTCTCACAAATTCACATCATCTAAAGTGCCTCTCCTTATGAGATTATGTAGATCAGTTGCATTCAAACTACCGCATTTGGGGATACTATTGTATCCCCACTACTGTGAATTAAATACACTGGACCACAAAGTACCAGAAACCACGTGGTAGCGGTGAATCACCAAAAGCAAGGTGACCCTACTTATCATAATGGGCAGCATAGACAAAGCAATGCCCATTGTCTAATCTATAATAGACAGAACAGGTAAAGTGGTTTTTATATGGTGTGACTTGTATGGACGTTTGATAATAGTTAAATATGAAGTAGGTAAGAATGCTACTGCATTTTTATTTGATCTGTATCAAGTGAAATATTCTAAAACAAATAAGAAAATATGCTAATTGAATCTTGGCAAGAGACAATCTCAACTTTTGAGCCAGTATTCAGGCTTGATCCACTTTGCAGAACAGGAACACCTTGAATGAAGAGATTGCCAGGTTCCTCTGGAAAAGGAAATTGAGTTATACTGTTAGCATTTCTCCCATCACTGTACAGAGGATCTTCATCCCTTTTCTATGGTAACTATAGTCAAGGGGAAAAGAAACAGAATTTCCAGTGTCTGTTGGATCCTGGTTCTGAAATGATATATTTCAAGAAGAGCCCAAAAAACCCTGTGGCCCTCCAGTTAAAGGAGGTTCTCACGAATGGCAGGTAGTTAATAGTGTTTTGACTGTAGTCCAACTCACAGTAAGTCTAATGAGTCCCTACAGTCTCTTGTGTTTATTACTCCAGTTACAGAACGTATATTTGGATTTGATATACTACAAGTTGGCAGAATTCTCACATTGGTTACCTGGCATGTGGACTATTATTATTGGAAAGGATAAACGGAAGCCTTTAGAGTGTCTTTCCCAGGTAAAACAGTGAATCCAAAGCAGTAGCCACAGCCCTGAAACAATTGCAGAAATTAGTGTCACCACCATCCAGGACTTGAAAGATTGAAAGATGTAGAGCAGGATTCCACTACAAGTCTATTTAACTCTTCTGTCTGGCTGGTAGTGAAGACAGGTGGATGCTGGAGAATGACAGCTCACCACAGAAAACTCAATGAAGAAGTGACTGCAATTGAAGCTGCCATACTAGATGTGTTTCTGCCAGGAGACACAGCAAGCATTCTACTGAACTGGTAGTTCAGATTTCCCCCAGGCCACTTTGAGCTGCTGATGCTTTTATGCCAACAGGGTAAACAGTAAGAATAGTGTTAAAGGAGTGACAGATCCAGATTACCATGAGTATATTGGATGGCTGTTCCACAGTGGAGGTGAGAAAAGTTAGTTCGGGAGTGCAAAAAACCCATTAAGGCTTTTTATGGTGATATCATGTACAGTGATTAAAGGCAATGAGAAAATACCATCTTGTAATTCAGACAGGATGATATAGACCCAGAAACTTCAGAAAACAGAGGTAGGGGTCACTCCCCCAGGACAAATTCAAGACATGCTGAAATACTTGCTGATAGTGGAGGAAATACAATATGGATGGAAAGAAAGTCAGGTATAAGTACTAGGTAATTACGGTGTTCTAGTTACAGAAAGTAAGATTAAAAGTGACATGTGTCAAAATATGATTTGACCATATTTTGTTAAAAATGTGTTAGTAAAGATATTTGTGTTCTCTTGTCTCAATTTGTTTTTTTTATTTACTATAACATCAACTAAAGTATCAGTGGTTCATCATATTTAAGTTTTCAGATATTAACAATCTCTCTGTCAAGGGACATTGCCAATTATTCTAAAATTTATTTATTTGTGGTTCAAGGGATAGTAATATCATGTTAGGTGTAATTGTGACCTGTTTATTGTTTTCATTTGGAAATTAAGCATGGCATAGGAGATATGGTTGTGTGTAATGTTGAGAAGGGGTGAACCTGGGATGGCCATTCTTGGTTGTCAACTTTACTATATCTGGAATTAGTTAAAATTCAAGTGACTGGGTACACCTCGAAAAGATTTTTTTCTTAATTAAATAATTTGATATGGGAAAACCCACTTTTAATCTGAATCTTTTGAAGTGGAAAGATACACCTTTATTCTGGGCCACACCTTCTCATGTCAGATTATATAATTGACACATAAGAAGATTTTTTTTTTCTTTGTTGGCTTGCTGTTGCTCTCACTGGCGAATCCATTTCTTTACTGGCATTAGAGCCTAATTTTTCCGAATCCTGTCATATACTTAAGAAAAATTGAGACATTCAACCTTGTGGATTGGACAACTTCCATATTCTTGAACCTTCTGTTGGTAGACAGCAGTTGTTACAATAACTGTACCATGGCCAATAAGCCATTATAATAAATGCCATAATACATAATATACATATATATTGCATATATGGAATATATTCTGTTTCTTTAGAAAACCCTGATTAATATATTGATTTTCAAAGCACTGAAAAGAAAGTTAATTAATAACAGAGAGCATCAGTTTCATATAATTAAAGAAAGAAAGGATGATTAAGGAAATGTGATTTGGGTGGCATATTATATTTGAAGGAAGCCACACAGTGTAAATAATCTGAGCTGTAAACAGAGGTCACCAGTACTAAAAAAATTTGGATTTTAAATCTAGCCATTGATAATACAGTGCATTGAAAAACAGCGTTCCACTCACATGCAAGAAATGTCAGTACTAGATACAAGAATTACATCATGGTTGTAATGGTTATACTCTAAAATGAAAGGAAAAGCTTATAAAGACCATGCTTAGCACAATTTAAGTACAGGAATTATCAGAAGTAGGCACACTTCTCTATCAATAGAATTTCTTCTCAGTCCAAACTTTGACATTCAGAATAAGCAAGTACCTATCTATTATACGGTGGGTTCAAATAATGAGAATTTTATAAGCTATCAATTAATGATAAGCAATAGGAGTAGAAACACTATGGTAAGGCAATCATTTTGATAATTGTCTGAAATATAAACTTGTTTGAAGGTTACTTCCTAACTAATTTGCAAAATCAGGCATTAGCTGAAATTTGGAACTTGCACATGACAGTCTCCATCATCCCCAGGAATGATGGGTGACTTAGTGCTGCTAAATTGTCTGCACAAGCAACCAAATTTTATGCTGTTTTCTATGTGAATGCCAGAATTTTACATGTCCCAGACAAAGATTTCCTATGACTATCTGTTGACAGAAATTTCCATCCCACCAGAAGCTCCCAAATAAACACACAGAGACTTATTGGCAATTGTAAATGCTCCATTATTAGTTCAGACTTGTTACTACCTAACCCTTACATTTAAATTGACCCATTTTCTTATCTATGTTTTCTTATATATGGTTTTGTGCCTTCTCTCAGTATGGCATGCTCATATTGGTCCTCTCTGTATCTGTTTGCTAGTCCAGACTTCACTTTTCTCCCCCGTTTAATATTAATTATAAATGTTTGACCAATAGCTCAGACTTTTTACTCTCTAACTTTTACATTACATTTAAATTCAACAATATTTCTTATTTATGCTTTGTCACATGGTTTGGTACCATTTTTCAGTATGACATGTCCATCTTGTTCCTCTCTACATCTGCTTGCTAGACTCTGGCCTCCTCCTTCCCAGTCCTGCTCTCCTACCAATCTTTTCCTACTGAACTATAAGCCAGTCAGTTCTTTATTAACCAGTCAGAGTAATGTCTATTCATAGTGTACAGAAGAATTAGTTCACAGCAAATATCCTTCAATACAAACCCTGAGTTATCAGTCTTTAATGAATGTCTCTGTCATTTTTCTGCCATAGACTATCCTTCTGAACATAACCAAACATTGAGTTTTTAAGTCTTCCTAGTGAAGAATTCCAGGTTGATAATATTTGAAGATTTTTTTTCTTGATAGCAAAATTTAATTTTGCATCTTAAGGTACTCCTGACAAAGTGTGTATGCAACATATACACGAAGACCATTTTATTGTTATTCTTAAAACATGTACTCTGAAATGTACAGTATATAAAAGATTTCTACTGAAGACTTTTAGTACATCAAATGATGTCAAAAATTAATGTGTGTGTGTGCGTGTGTGTGTGTTGACATGTAATGTATTTTGATGGTAATATTTTAAGGGAGTACTGATCTTTTTAGTATTTTAAATTTATTTCCTTTAGAAGATAAGAACTTAAATTGGGAAAGGTGGCTCAGGAGCCTTAGCTGATTGGGAAAGGTCCATTGAAAGAAAGAGCCTTGTGCTTAATTTTCAACATGAGATAACTGTATGGACACACAAATGGATAGTTGACAGTGATCCAGACTAAATAAGGGTTTTTCATGATAAGGAACTTAAGCAGAAGATGTTACAGGTGGTAGCATTGATTGGAGATTTTTCTAAATAAAGAAAGTCTTATCATATAATTGGGTTGATAAAGAATAAAAGGACATAATTAATCACAATCAGAAAAAAAGTTTTAAATACAGAAATCGTGAGGAAGAAAATGAACCTTTTATTGGAGTTGGAATAGAGATGATGGGGACCTCTCCTTGGACACCTGGAAACCCCTCTAGAGTCAAGTCTCTTGCCAACCCTAAAATGGCTCCCTTAATTAAGATATATACTTCCCTGCTCCCACATCCACCACTCCTTCATCCCAACCATCCCATTCCCTCAAGCTCTCCCCATCTTCTCCTTCTCCCTTCTCTCCCCCCATCTCCCCTTATCCCCACCTCACCCCCACCCCAGTGCTCCCAACCCCTGCCCTGCAATTTTGTCAACTTCCAATATCCAGGAAGATAACTATATGTTTTTCTTTAGGTTCACCTTCTTATTTAGCTTCTTTAGGATCACGAATTATAGGCTCAGTGCAGCAGAGGAAAGGGTGTCTGAACTGGCCTTGTCCTATAGCCACACTGATGAATATCTTGTATATTACCATAGAACCTTCATCTGGTGATGGATGGAGATAGAGACAGAGACCCTCATTGGAGCACTGGACTGAGCTCCCAAGGTCCTAATGAGGAGCAGAAGGAGGGAGAACATGAGCAAGGAAGTCAGGACCGCGAGGGGTGCGTTCACTCACTGAGACAGTGGGACAGATCTAATGGGAGATCACAAAGGCCAGTTGGAATGAGACTGATGGAGCAAGTGATCAAATCGGACTCTCTGAATGTGGCTGACGGTGGAGGCTGACTGAGAAGCCAAGAACAATGGCGCTGGGCTTTTATTCTACTGCATGGACAGGCTTTGTGGGAGCCTAGTCTGTTTGGATGCTCACCTTCCTGAACCTGGTGGGAGCGGGAGGACCTTGGACTTCCCATAGGGTAGGGAACCATGACTGCTCTTTGGCCTGGAGAAGGAGGGGGAGGGGAAGTGGGGGAGGGGATGGGAGGGAAGTGGGAGGAGGTGGAAATTTTTAATAAAAAAAGAAATAGAGATGATAGTGTGAATTAATTTTTTTTCAAAGTAAATGTAAATAGAAATATCTATGACTCCATATAGCAAACAACTTCTTGATGTGTTACTGAAAGACAAAGAATGGTGATATGTCACCCACACTGAGCAAATTTAGTACCCAGTTATTTGTTTCTGTAAGCAGTTCTCTGCTAAAATTGAAGAGACTCCTGGGAGAGATAGACAGCTCTAGGGTTAAGGCAGTAAAGGACCATGTGATCATAGAGCATTGTCTTTTACTATCCTAGATCTGCTGCTAGCATGAACAGAAGTTAAGCCTCCTTGGACCACAGTAGAAGCAGTCTCTGAATGCCTGGCCAGAGGACACAGTAAACACATGGAAGTGAATCCAATAATATTTGGATAGAAGGAAAAAAATCAAGCAAATTGGAAAATATTTCTATTATTCAAACAAAACCAATAATTGAGGTCCAATAAATAGCTGCATAAGTGGATTATATTTTATGGAACAAAATCAAAAATATAGAACACTCTACTAACTGAAACAAATGTGTAAACAGATCTAAAGTGAGATGAGAAGTACTGTTCCCTATTTCAAAGGAGCTGTGCTTGTATTTATCTATTCTTTGACATTTTGTAACTATATACAAAATGTTTTGAATGTATTTGTCATTATTTTATTTTACCCTCCTACCTCAACATTTCTCTTGTCTCCCAACAATCTAGTGTATGCTTTTTATTGAGATTTATTTTATCATTTATTAATTTATCAGTATATATGTTTGCCTACATATATGTGTGCACATCACATGTATGCTTGGCAGAGGCCAGACGATGGTATTCAATCAAATACAACTGGATTTACAGAGGGCTGTGAGATGCCATGTGGGCTGTGTGAGTTGGCATTTGGTCCTCTGCAACAATAGCAAGTAATCTTAAAAGCTGTCCTCTCTCTGTCTCCAACTTCCAAAACTTCCTTTACTTTGTTTTTTTCCCCTTCTCTTTATCTTCCTTTTCTTTTCCTAGCTGATTGAGTAGAATTAGAGTGGCTATCATTGGGTTTGTTTACACACACCTTTAATCCCAGCACTTGGGAGGGAGAGGCAGGCTGATATCTGAGTTTGAAATTTATAGAGCAATTTTCAGGACAACCAGGGATACACAGAGAAATCATGTCTAAGAGAAGCTGAAAATTCAAGACAGACAAACAAGCAAACAGAAAATAATGGTAGTACCCTCTATATTCTTTTGGATAGAACCACCTAATGTAGGGTGAGCAACTCAGTGGTCACGCCCCTGAAGAAAACTGTCTTTCCCTATAGCAAAATCCATCATTGCCAATAACTGTCTATTGAGGGCTGGAGTCTTGTGTACCTTGCTGAGTCATGCTACAATGTTTACTGCTTAATCTTGCTGTGCAGCCTTTGTACAGGAAGTTTCAACTGATGTTAAGTTCATGAATGCACTGGCTCTGCTACATACAGAGAACACTATTCTGACATTATATTTCCTAACCTCTTACACACATTATACCCCATCTTCAAGGATGATTCCTAGGACTTGGGGAATAGGGGTTATACAAAAGTCTATTCTATACTAAGTACACTTGCTTGCAACAGCTGTGATGAAGATGTGAATTGTCTGTATTTTCCACCATCTCTGATGCAATAAAAAACTTTTCTGATGAAGGCTGAGAGCTGTGACAATCAGTGAGCATAAAGGAAAGATTATCAGGAAGATCAATGTCGTGTCCATTTAGCAAATAACAGTAGTAGGTTATCTTCTGGTGCGTATGGTGCAGCAGTGGCTTGCTTTATTACAGAGTGCTCCCCCCTGTAGAGAGCCTTAAATTCAATCAGAATGCTTTCACTTATCATTTTTCTAAGTACCTTTCTGTATTTTATTGATTTGAAAGGGTTTAGAGAAGCAACCTTAAAGTGGGGCAGTCAGTGGCATACCATCCTGGTTAACTGATTACGTTCACATCTTGCAGTGAAGTCCTGAGTCAACAACTGATTAGATGAAGTGAGAAAACAAAAGTATTTCCGATATTCTGGACAAGTGTGCATGGGTTCAGTCTAAACAGAAGGTGGCATTTAGCACATCCAAATAGAAAGGAATAGTTTTATTAGAGTATGCACAGATCAATAAAGAAAGCAAATGACCACTGAAATTAAAGATATTTTTTTCTTCATTTGGTCGACTACATGAAATTAAAAATTCTCCATCTCTTTGAAATATGTGCGTATCTTTTATTTACATTTAAGATTAGTGTCAGCTTACACCTGAAATAACAACACAGAAACTGTATTTTTTTAAACACTGCTTGACCATTAGCTCTAACTTATTATTGGCTAACTCTTATGTCTTAATTTAACCCATTTCTATTAATCTGTGTATTGCCACATGACCATGGCTTACCGGCAGGATTCTAAACAGCGTCTGTCTCAGGAAGGAGATTCATGGCGTCTCTCATTCTGCCCTTCTTCCCCCCATCCAGTTCTGTCTTTTCCACCTACCTAAGTTCTGTCCTATCAGGCCAAGCAGTTTCTCTATTGATTAACCAATGAAAGCAACACATAAACAGAAGACCTTCTACACAATTTCCTCTTTTCTGCTTTGGGTACCAGTTGCACAAGATGGTTCCAACTTGGTTAGCTGAAATGGTGCACATCTTGACATCTTGTACAATGTTATAGCCAGAACTCAACAAGATACTGAGAGACTATTTGCAATCTTATCAGACATTAATCTTCAAACTTAACCATCATTTTATTTTCACAGGATCCCATAGAAAGAACGTCACCCCCATGACAGCTGGAAGTAATTCTAGAGGACGATATCCCCTCTCTCAGCAAAGTTTGTCCTCAAGGTTAGGGAGAACATTTAGGGGTTGATTATAATTGGTATACAGTTGAGAATTGAGGAAAAATTTTATAAGCTATGGGATCCTTTTGTAAAAATAAAAGGAGGGGGAATGGGATTATGGGATAATAGATTGGTTTATAAGCTCTTATTTATAAACAATTACACTGCAAATGTGGAAACTGGGGCTGAGCATCTTGTGATCACTTCTCTTTTGCATTTTGATGATATTATAAGCAAACCCTACCACAGGTCTAAAACATTCAATAGCTGACATGCCCTGTTTTTGGTCTGCCTCTAATTCATGTATGTCATAACTCAAACATTCTCTCCAATATTTAACCTCCTCTCTTTATAGAGACTTCCATGATAATTCCCAACATGATGTGCAGAAACTCTATGAAACATTGATACAAATTATGTGTCCTTCCTGAGTTTATTTTTGTGCATTGTGGTCACACCTGTGAACGTAACTAATCAGTCTCCACTGCGGGCTATGTATCTGAAAACAGTAAGTGTACTGCAACTAGATTCCTAGTTTTCTTGATTATGCTGATGAATATATTTGGAGAAATACACAAAAATGTATATCTGTTGTACCATTTTCAAATTTATGTTTAGGAAATTATTCTGATTTATATTTTTCTCCTTTGTTTTGAGACAGGTTTTTTCTTTAGGTTTGGACCCTGTACTAGAACTCATTCTGTAGACCAGGGTGGCCTCAATCTCACAGAAATTTGGCTGCCTCTGCCTTCCAAAGGTTGGAATTAAAGGCATGTGTCAACAGCACCAGGTAAATTATATTTTCTTTAATCTTGAAATTATCTCAATATTCCATGAAGGGAGGATATACAGAGACAGTAAGATATCTGGACAGTGGTCAAAGCTGAAATTTAGTTTATTTTTTTTGCTATTTTGTGCTTAAAAATTATAGAAATATTTCAATGCTCTCTCAGTTACTTATCTCTGCTCTGAGGAAATTGTTATTTAAGAGTTCTACACAAGCTTATATAATGTATATTGTTGTTCTGCATTTTAAACTATGTAAGTGAGATAATGCATGCACATATTTTTGGATGTTGTTTAGCTAATGTTAGAGATTTTTATACTTTTCTACATCGTGCTAAGTTTTAGCAGTGAAGTTGTATAAGACACAGTTTATTCACTCTGTTTCTAAAGAACAAGTTGTTTTGATTTTGTCCTCTTCCCAAAGCTATTTTAGAAGCATTATATGAAATTAAAAATATGCTATTCCAGGGTAAACATTGATTTATTTTTTACCACTTTTGACATTTGACAAAAGTGGATCTTTAATTTTAATAATGATAGATCTATTTATCCTATTCTAATCTTAAGATGCATTATTGTTTTATAAAAATAAATGTTTTATTATTATAGACTTTTCTATATGAATTATAGACTTTTTCTATTTGAATCTCAGAAGAAAATATGATAAGTAGACTTTTCAGCAAAGCTTATCTTGAAAATTGGGAATTTAAGGAAAGTCAGTAAGATTGACCCCACAACTTTCTAAATAAGTATTAGTCTTCCATATCACTTAAAGAAAAAAGCAGTCTGTAGTGTCTACCTTTAGATTTGAGAAAATGGGAGAAAGCCATATTTAAGCAAAGTAACTATCACCCATGATTATGTGGGCTGTTTAAATGACACAGCTGTCTTTAATCTCCTCCTGTCAGTAAACCCTTGTCTGTACTCCCATAAGGAACCTGGTAAATGCACTGGATCACTACGCCAGACATGGATAGAATTTTTCTTTTCTCTGTTTCAGTGCCTTATCGTGGTTAAACAGATATTGGTTAAAGTGTCTCCAGGAAAAAGGCACATAACATGTGTTTCTGTCAAATATTTTGTCATAGGTACTGAGTATGTGACTAATACATGTGCACTTTGGGCTTCAAAACAAAGCAAGGCTAGCCATGGATAACAGATAAAAATGAAGATATTTTTACCAAAAACTTTGTGTGGTTTGGATTGGTAATTACAACTAGTATTATACACAAAATGAAAGATAGTCACACTGTTCATCTTCTAGTTCAAATATTTGAGGATTCAAAATGGGGAAATAGTAAACTATAACCTAACCTGATATCAAATCTGGGGCACAGCAACTGAAATGGGAACTGCTTCCTTTATGTGTGTGTGACACCACATATGAGTCACAAAATTATGAAAACAATTCTTAAAATATTTCTGTAATTATGATTTAGAAATCTGTGTTATCATAGGGTGCTTGGGCAATAAATCTTATCTATTATCAATGACAAGGGAACTTTTAGCAAGATCAAATATATGACTGATAGATTGATGAACTGTGGTCAAGATTGCTAAATGTTATATGAGAATATGTAGCAAAATGCTTGGCAAAGCCAAATATATATATTGTAAATTAAATACATAACAAAACACTTTGAATCAGATAGAACTGATAAGCATTATAAAAAGGACAGGGAAATATTAAGAGTCTGTATAAACTTCCTCTCTTTGCTTATTCAAGCTTGTCTTAGACCTTAGTTGAGATAAGGGAAGTAGGCAAAAAGTGAAAATGAAAGTGTTTTCCTGTTACCTGTAGGATTTCCCACAAATTATTTAAAAATGGAAATTCAGTTATAAAATGACATAATATAGGACACTAACTACTTCCAAATCAAGGAACTATTATGTGGCAAATATATTCAGCAACCTGACAGTTTGCTGATTACAAATTTTGTTTGATGATTACAAATAATCATGTTGTATTGTTACTAAATGTACGCACAATTAATGAACTTATAGAAAGAATTACAGAGTAGAGAGAAGAGCATGACCATCACTATATGTTAACCACAGCTAGATCTCAATTCTCATAACATCCCAATTCCATTATGAGAGTAAAATAGTAGATTAATTTCAGTGAGAGAAGTCAAAGAATTGTCAAACTATTGCAAGCAAGATTATTTCCCTTCTTTCCTGGACTCGACATTCCATAATGAGAAAAGAATGTGGCTGGAGTCAATGTGAAATTAGTCTAACTCTCACACAGAAATTAATGTACCTGAAGCAAAAAATCGAGGTGCGCTTTCGGAAGCTGGCCCCAGTCTCCCTTGCCTGAGATTCTTTGGTCTTCAGAAGTAAAGAAGTTAAAGAGGTGGTAACTGATCTTTGTCCCAGTTCGTCATCAACTAAGGGCAGAATCCCAGGGTCAATAAATCTCTGTGAGTGAATGAAGATTGGTTAAAAATTATTCAGATTGATTGTTTTGATTTTTAAGATGTATGGCTGCGGTAAAGTGAACAGAAAGTAAGGGTCATATTAAAAAATAAAGGTGTAATTATAGAGAGTAGTTGGTAATCAAGTGGTTTTTAGTAAAAATTTTAATGATATAAATATTACTGCATATATTCTGATTACCAGGGCATTCTATCTTTATTTTTCAGAAGAATATTGACTTCATCATACTTTAATTATCTATGACAAATGGAAACTTTTGAAATATTACAGCTGCACTGGTGCTAAGAATTAAGCAAAACTAAAGTTCAGAATTTAGCAAGAGAATATCACTCCAATTAAGCAAATGCTGAAATATAAATTTGGATTCTCATTGTTCCCTCTTCAACAATCAGATTTCTTCATTTTGTTTGTGAAAAAAAAATTCCTAAAATATTACCACTTCATTATCCTTCCATTTTCTTTTAGTTATATGAACTATATTTAATCATATATGTTGTATTCAATGCTAGGTGGATATATTTTTAAATATTATATAATTCATTAAAAATATAACTTCTCAAAATATCATTTATAAATAAATTAAACTAATAGTTACTTTAAGAATAAGAAAAAATAAAGCCATCGTATTATTTTACATATTTCCAACAATCTTTACAGTATAACTTAAATACAGCTTTATTGCTAACATTTGAAACTGCATTCAGACTATTTGTGGTGTTCTCTTTCATTAGAAATGATACAGAATTGTATATCAAATAGAAATATCATTGTGAAAGGGGCATGGCACAACTATTTATAATGGGAATGGAAGAAGTCATTAAGCCAGCACAGTTATTGGACAAAAATTCAGCAAAGTTGAGTATCATGATGGTCACCTGTGGTTTTCATCTTCACCTGTTGCATACTTGGGGTATTTTTAATATTTGTGTAGTTTGAGGATATCGGAATCATAAAAATTTTCCTCTGATACTTTGTGCCTTCTCCCAGGAGTACTACTTCTAAACCCCACCAGGAAGATCCTGAACATATTACCTCTTCCACATTTAGGGAGATATCCTTATCTACTTGAAGGTGTTCCTTATGCCTTAGAGCTTGTGACACACATAAAGAAGACAGAGGTCTCTTTGTGAGGCTATGAGATATTCTTGAAACAGCTGGCCCTGAACTTACTCAGGAACAAGATATTCCAAACAAAATAAAAAGGTCAACAAAATTCAGAGAGCTAGAGAAGTTTGCCACAGATCAGACTGCAAACTTCTTCACACTATGCACTCAGGCAATTACGTGGTATATACAGCAATAAAGTTAGATTAACTGAAGTTACCTCAGTCCTTCACAGAGACTTATATTGAAGAACAACGTATGGAGTGGAAAGATGATAAAAGAGTGGGATGTAGGACCTCCCTTTCTTAAAAAGTTAGAACATTCAGAATCACTATGGTTTTGTAAGACCAAGGAACAACAGAGTGCCGGGATTAGATGTATAAACAAATTTTACAAAGATATAAAATTTAAATATTGTATTTTGCCAAAATTTGAGTAACAGCTTCAGCAGCTTTGGCTACAGGATATTTCTTGGGCATTCTTTCCATTATTGAGAGTTGATAATACACTGTTTGTGACATGGCAATCTTTCCAGGTTGGCTTGAAGATTTTGTTCTGGTCTAAGATCCTTGTAGTCACAAAAGCTACAAGCCTGATAACAGGTTGTCACATGCCTCTAGATTCTTAAAAATTGGGTTAGAGTTTTAAATGAGTGAAAATGATAACTCTGTTTTTTAATGATGTCAAGACTTGAGGAAAATGATTGAAAATGAATGCTCTGTCATAGTCTATTAATGATGACTAAAAGATGAGCAAATAGAAGTGAAACACATATCAAAAAACAAAAACAATATGATCTATGTTTTGGAACAGCATGAATGTGTCCCTGATTACTGAGTTCTGTATAAACAAAGAAATGTTCTAACTGCTAGTTAGTTAGCCTGCAAGAGATTTTCCCAACCTTTATAGCTTGGCTCATTTGTCTCTTGGCTTACTCCTTACATCCTCTCTGGACCTGTCAACCATCAGGGCTGGTTCCTGACAGGCACTACTTTATTAAGTCTGTGTTTATGACTGTGTATATCTTTTATCTAAAACTCATCACAACCTGTAAAGAATGTCTATACAACAAGTAGAATGTGCTATCTGAGAAAATGGCTCTGTCTTTTACTTCAAATGTATCTGTTATAATGAATTATGGTAAAATCAGACACTGGATATTTAGAAAACAGTGACTTGCATAATGAATCAAAATGGAGAGTTGTAGAGTCCAGCCAGAATCAATACATTTACAAAAAAGCAAAAACTAAAAAAAAAAAAGGAAGAAAGAAAGGAAGGAAGAAAAAAAGAAAGAAAGAAAGAAAGAAAGAAAGAAAGAAAGAAAGAAAGAAAGAAAGAGAGAAAGAGAGAAAGAAAGAGAAAGAAAAGAAACACACACACATATAAGGTTCAGGAATCATTGCTGAATTGGGTACTGAAAAATAATTGTTTTTACAAGACAGAGTTTCTTCAACTGCCTTTGTCTCTCTAATGCTGGGATTAAAGGTGTTCACCACCACCCATAAGGAAAAGATTTTAACTACCAGAGAATCAGGGAATTTGCTATAAAATTGTATCTCTCAAGGCTATCAGAAGCTACACCTATGCAGTTTCACCAGTATGACAGTATAAACATGAGCCAGACAGGAGGAAGAACAGTAGATGAGCTGGTGGTAACTGTGCCTTACATAATGAACTATAGGCAACTAAAGAATGCTCTGAACAGTGTTTCTATAATATAAATATGTAAATAATATTATAAAGATTGAGCAAATTGTATTTATATATTTAAGATACATATATCTTATGTGTGTGTGTGTGTGTGTGTTTGTTTGTTTGTTTGAGTGTATGTGTGTCTGAAAGAGGCCATGGGTATAAAAGAAAGATGGGAGATATTCATGGGAGAGTTTGGAGGGAGAAGAGGAAAAGGAAAATTATTATAATTATATTATGATATAAAAATTTTTAAAAATTAAAGCTAAAAATTAACAAAATGACATCAGTGATTTACTAGTTCTTCAGGTCTTCCAAATTGTGAAACACTGAACTGTGAACTATAAAGAATAACACTTTAATATCATCATTGGTATCTCATCAAAATATCTTAAATGGAAACTATCTTTTGCTTTATTTATAAAAAGGACATGTTTGTGTATTTAAATTGAAGGTGTTTCAATCATTTATGATACCCAGCCTATAAGTTATCCATTGTGTGATGTAAGAATAACATTGAGCTATGGAGAACACTGTAAAGTCAAGTTTAATAATAAAGCATAAATGGTACATTGAATAATATACTAAGGTTAAAAGTCCATTCTTGGTGCAGAACAATTCTGTATTCAGTCAATTATATTTTAAATAAACTCTAATTGGCCAGTAGCCAGGCAGGAAGTATAGACAAGACAATCAGACAGGAAATAGAGGAGGGCAATACGAACAGGAGAATTCTGGGAAGGAGGAAGCCTTCTGCAGTCCTAGCCCATCCACTGAAGAAGCAGGCTGTGACTTGACCTGCTGAAAATGGTACTGAGCCATGTGGCTAACATAGATAAGAATAATGAGTTAATATAAGTTATAAGAATTAATAAGAAGCCTGAACTATGGCTTCTTATGCGCCAATCAGTTTATAAGTTATGGAGACCTCTGTGTGAATTTCTTTGGGGCTTACCAGCTGTGGGAACTGTGCAGGACAGAAATCACAACAAGCAGGCCCTCATGTTATACTTTCAATTATACAAACATCCCTGTTCTTACTTTGGGTCAGTAATTGTGTCTCTTCCACATGGGGAAGGGCATTGATATTATCTTGTCAGTACATGATTACATGTTCAAAGATTATGATTCTTTCTACCTGAGACATGACATGCTAGGACATTGATCACTGATATCAAGTAATATGGGACACTCCTTTCCAAAGGAATGCAGATTTAGTTCATAGGAAGGAATATGTTATTCCAGATTAAATAATATTTGCAAGACTTGTTATAACTATTAAGAGTGTCATGGAGTACCCAGTACATTGAGTCAAGTCTTTTCCCAAATTTCACATAGTTTTATTAGTGCACAGTGATCACAATATAAGTTAAAAATATAAGAGATTTAAACATTCTGTTTTAATCTCAATCTAAGCAATTTTTTATTAAATTTAAACCTGAGACAGAGGCAAGGAGTTTGATTTTATAAGATCCGTTCAAAACAAACAGACAAACAAACAAAAAGAATGTAAGAGATTAGCTTCAATTTAATAAAAACGAAAACATTGCATGAATGCTAGGAGTTTGTGGGCACTGATTCAGGATAAAACACTCTCACAGCAACTTGTAAGAATTGACATACATGTTAATACATTAAGCAACTTAACAGAAGGTATCTCTCAGAAAACAAGCTGCCACCAAAGTAATCCTGAAAAAACAACACAATTCAAAATGAATGAAGAACCATGTCCACAATCAACGCACTAGAGGACTTGGACCTTCCTCCAGAAAGGGATGCTGAATATTCAGCAGGAAAAAAAAACATAGGAAACCAATTAAAATATTTAGCACCAACAGAGTAGACTGTAATACCAAGGATTATGACAGTGGGGTTGGGGGAGCAGAAAAGATTTTTAACAATGAATCTTCCTTCTGGTAAATCTAGAATTGGACATATAAGAAACAAGGTAGTGCTATTCTCGGGGCAAAGGTGGCAGATGAGTAGTGTTTCATGATGGCTGCCAGAAGTTTCTGTCTTCAAAATTTTATTTTGTATCATCTAGGACATTATGGAGTCTGCATACCAGATGAATCCTAGAATTTACGGAAACAATGTCTGCACTCATTATAAGCTTTTTATATGTGGATAAGCTCTACTTTTGGGAATGAAGTAACAGGGTTAATTTTAATCAATTTATGTTATATCATATTCATTTTTTAATTCCTCTGTCATAGCTATATTACCTTAGTGTAAAAATAGATCCTGTAATGTCATTAAATTGAAGGGATGACAATATTGTACAAATGAGCTTCTCACTATCAGACAATATTTTGGAAGTCTGAGTTTAAGACCCAAGATGTTGAAACATATTTGAAAACTGGGTCAAAAGGGAGAATATTTAAGTCACTCAGTCCAATGATTTCAACGACACATATAGGAAAACCCAGATTACTCTAGGTCAAGAATATTAGTGAAAGTAAACTGATAAGCAGTCATTAAACAGTTACTCCCTGCTCATCACTTATTTTTCAGGGTAGTGGTAGAGACAAACTAACACAAAGTAAATAGTAATTATTACAAAGTAAATAATAATCATAAACCCCTATGAAATATTGAATGTTTTGTCATTAACAAAAGAAAGGAAATGCACAGAAATATCTGAAGAACAGTTTAATAAACAGAAAATAAAAAAATTCAGATTTTCACAAAAATCATATTAATGTATCCATTTTTAGAAAAATGCCTATAAAATTTCCTTATAAATACACATCATTTCAAATACACTCTAAGCAGCAATATTGCAAAAATGTACACAAAAAGTTATCAAACCTAGATAGTTTTTATTGCTCCCAATCAAATTTTTGTCTTTATCTCATGAACAAATACTCAAGTAATATTTAACATGTTCATATTGTTTAGGGCCCTATGACATTTTCTGCTCTTTCACATTAAACATGATGATGTCTGATGAAAATATTATGTCATGTTAACAAAATCTAGTTCCCTACTGGTTTTAAATCATCAGAAATAACAAAAGAATATTTCATTTAAAAGATAATGCAATTAATTAAAATTACAAAGAAAATATGCAAGTATAACTCTTCAAATATTTCTGTCTTGGTGAGCGAGCAATTAAAAGCTACAACTCTGATTACAATAATTTAATAATAGAAAATAATATTTCCACTTTGAGAACATGAATGATTAATGTTTAAAGTATATCATGAATAATAAGTAATATGTTCTGAGGGAGTTTTGATGCAAAGATAAATAAAACTGTAAGTTAATTTTCCTAGATAAATATTTGTCCTTCCCACATTCTTCCCCTCTCATTGTCCTTCCAAATCACCTCCCTCTCTCTATCTACTCAAGTTTAAACACTTTTTCAAAAAAAAGAATCCAATACAAAAACAAAACTCCTAAAACACCAACCATCCCCCAAAACAACAACAACAAAAACAACAAAATGGTAGCCAAATAAAAGCATGCAAACCTAAGAATCAAACAAAATGCTGTGTTGTTCATTATATATTGGTCAACTGTGCCTGAACAAGAGATCTGCCCTAGAGACAATGATATTACCAACATAATTCCTGTATTTTCCTATAGTCAGTATAAATGATAGCTCAGTTATTTACAATTGCCTAAGTGGCTAAGCTTTCATTCATCAATTCTTCTTTTTTTTTCAAAGTTTATTAAATTATGAAAGTTTCTATTTCCGCCCCTCGTCCCAACACCCTCCCCCCCTCCCCCTCCTCCTCCCTCTCCATCCCTAAGAGCAGTCAGGGCTTCCAGCCCTGTGGGAAGTTCAAGTTCCTCCCCCCTCCCTCCAGGTCCAGGAAGGTGAGTATCCAAACAGACTGGATCCCAAAAATCCAGTATATGCAGAGGAAACAAGTCCCAGTGTCATTGTCAATGGCTTTTCAGAAAGGCTCCGGGCCAGCCACATTCAGAGAATCCAGGCACATTCAGAAAATCTGGTTTGGATGACATGCTCGTTCAGTTCCAATCCCACTGGCCTTGGTGAACTCTCATTAGATCAGTCCCCTTGTATCAGTGGGTGATCGCACCCCTCGCTGTCCTGAGGTTTTTTTTCATGTTCTTCCTCCTTCTGCTCCTCATTTGGACCATGGGGGTCTCAGTCCGGTGCTCCAATGTGGGTCTCCGTCTGTATCGCCATCCATCGTCGGATGAAGGATCTATGGTGATAAGCAAAATCTTAATCAGTAAGTTTATAGGCCAAGGCCAGTTCAGGCACCCTCTCCTCTGTCCAGAGAACAATCTGGGAATCTCATTTTGGACCTGGGATCCCATTTATAATCAAGTCTCTTGTAAAACCTAAAATGACTCCCTTAGTTGAGATATATTGATGCGGGAGAATTGTCTGTATTCTGTCAATCATATTTTAATAAAACGCTGATTGGCCAGGCAGGCAGTATAGGGGGGAAAACCAGACAGGAAGTAGAGGTGATGCAATGAGAACAGGAGAATTCTGGGAAGCAGAGAGGTCCCTCCGCCATTCCTGCGCAGACCACCTAAGAGGCAACATGTAAGCTGTCACACTGAGAAAGGTACTGAGCCCATGTGACTAACATAGATAAGGATAATGGGGTAATATATGTTTTAAGAGTTAACAAGAAGCATGACCTAATGCGCCAATCAGTTTATAACCTTATGGAGTCTTGTTCGTGATTTTCTTTGGGGCCTGCCTGCTGTGGGGTACTGGGTGGGACAGAAACCCCAACAAGCCGGCCCTCATGTTACATATGGCACCCAACGTGTGGACAACTGTATCCACATAAAGCCTGAGACAGCTTGGGAAGTAATTCTAGAAAAAATTACAGCATTGTGCGTGGTTTCTTGGTAGCAGCAATTTCTCGGGTCTACTCTGCTTGCTAGAGGCAAGCAAGTGCTCTCATCTAAGGGAGGCTTCCTGACTCAGCTTCAGCTGCAAAACCTTGCAGCTCTTTTAAAAGGTCCTGTTACAAAACATTTAAACAGTGTTGATCAAAAGCTAAACACATGCTTTTTGGTTTTCAGCTGTAGCAGGAAAAAAGCCACGTTGTCTTAAAATGCTGGCTTTCTGGGCTGTCCTGCCAAGGCAAACTCTGACTCTTTCAGGCAGGCAGTCCGACTGAGTGTGGTCTGTGAGCGGAATGTAGCAGCTTGCTTGCTGGCAGGGACCTTGAATCGCCATAGAGTTGTGGCAATAAAAATGGCTGCAGTCGGTACCTCAGCCATGAGGCTGGAAAGCTAAAGAATGGGCTAATTCCAGCCGTAAAAGTCACAGTTTTAGTCCTATCCATTAAAGACTCATGTAGTCAGAAAGAGAGATTTACAGTAAAGAGAGATTCAAAGAGGAAGAAAACCTCTAAATGGTTTACAGTGTGTTAAAAATATATGCAGGATAAAAGTTAAAGTTCTTAAAGTAAAAAGAAAGAAAGAGAGTAGTTGGGTGTGGTAGAACACACCTTTAATCCCAATGCCTGGGAGGCAGAGGTATGTTGACCTCTGAGACTTCAAGGTGTGGTAACACACACCTTTAATCCCAATACCTGGGAGGCAGAGACAGACAGATCTCTGAGTTCAAGGTGTGGTAGCACACACCTTTAATCCTAGCACTGGGGAAGCAGAGACACGTGGATCTCTGTGAGTTCAAGGTGGGGTAGCAAACACCTTTGAGCCCAGTACTGGGGAGGCAGAGACAGAAGGTGCTCTGCGAGTTCAAGGACAGCCTGGTGTACAGTGTTATTCCAGGACAAAGATATACAGAGAACCTGTCTCAAAAAGTAAAAGTAAAAATAAAAGAAATAGAGTTTAAAATAAAGATGGAGAATACACAGAGAATCTTGATACTGTATGTTATTATGCTCTCTTTGAATTGTTTGAATGCTGAGGAAGAAGCAACAGCTGCTGAAAGACTTTTGATTATAAATGCTGCTGAACTAACCCAAGATAGGTATTTTGAAAATACCTTGGCTTCAAAATTGAAGTCAAAAGGTATGTTACTTTGGAGAAGAGATTCTGCTTTTGTTTCCACAGAAAACGAGAGGCTCTGGATTTATTCAGAGTTAAGAAAAATCACCTTTGACCAAGAGAGGCCACCTGAAAAATCTCCGACAGGAATAGATGGCCCAGATGTCTGAGTTTTACTTCTAGAACAGATTCAAGACTACTGCCTGAGATGATCAAGACTCACAGGATACTCCAGTCAGGACTTGATTATAACTCTAAATTTTCTTTAGGTCCCCATAAGATTATCAGCACCCACAACCAGCAGGAAGTAGCCTGAAATACTACGCCCACATTCCCAACAAATGGACTATGGGTATTTTCCTTTGTTTTTTTTTTTTAAAAAAAAGAGGGAAATGATGCGGGAGAATTGTCTCTATTCTGTCAATCATATTTTAATAAAACGCTGATTGGCCAGGCAGGCAGTATAGGCGGGAAAACCAGACAGGAAGTAGAGGTGATGCAATGAGAACAGGAGAATTCTGGGAAGCAGAGAGGTCCCTCCGCCATTCCTGCGCAGACCACCTAAGAGGCAACATGTAAGCTGTCACACTGAGAAAGGTACTGAGCCCATGTGGCTAACATAGATAAGGATAATGGGGTAATATATGTTATAAGAGTTAACAAGAAGCATGACCTAATGCGCCAATCACTTTATAACCTTATGGAGTCTTGTGTGTGATTTTTCTTTGGGCTTGCCGGCTGTGGAGTACTGGGTGGGACAGAAACCCCAACAAGGCAGCCCCTCATGTTACAATATATTCTTCCCTGATCCCATATCCATCCTTCCTCCCTCCCCCCATCTCAGTCCCCCGAGTTTTCCCCATTTCTCCCCTACTCCCTTCTCTCTAACCGTCTCCCCTTCCAACAACCCTCCCCTCCTCCCCCCCATGCACCCGAAGTTACCTGGGACTCTTGTCTATTTCCAGTCTCCAGGAGGATAAGTACATGATTTTCTTCAGGTTCACCTTCTTATTTAGCTTTTCTAGGATCTTGAATAATAGGCTCAAAGACCTTTAATTATGGCTAGAATCCACTTATGAGAGAATACATACCATATTCCTCTTTTTGGGTTTGGGTTATCTCACTCTGTAAAGCATTTTATATGTCCATCCATTTACATGCAAAATTCAAGATGTCATTGTTTTTTACCACTGAGTAAAACTCTAGGGCATATATGTTCCACACCTTCTTTTACCATTCTTCTATTGAGGGGCACCTAGGTTGTTTCCAGGTTCTGGCAATTACAAATAGTGCTGCTATGAACATAGTTGAACAAATGCTTTTGTGGTATGATAGGGCATCTCTACAAGAGTGGAATTGCTGGGTCCTGAGGGAGGTTGACTCCCAGTTTCCTGAGAAACCACCACACTGATTTCCACAGTGGCTACACAAGTTTGCTTCCCACCTACAATGGATGAGAGTTCCCCTCTCTCCACATCCTCTCCAGCATAGGCTATCATTGGTGTTTTTGACTTTAGCTAATCTGACCGGTTTAAAATGGTATCTCATAGTTGTTTTGATTTGCATTTCCCTGATCGCTAAGGATGTTGAGCATGACCTTGAGTGTCTTTTGGCCATTCAGAGTTCTTCTGTTGAGAATTCTCTGTTCAGATCAGCACCCCATTTTTTAATTGGGTTAATTAGAGATTTAGTGTCGAGTTTCTTGAGTTCTTTGTATATTTTGGAGATCAGGCCGTTATCTGATGAGGGGTTGGTGAAGATCTTCTCCCAGTCAGAAGGCAGCCTTTTTGTCTTACTGACAGTGTCCTTTGCTTTACAGAAGCTTCTCAGTTTCAGTAGATCCCATTTTATTCATTGATTCTCTTATTGTCTGTGCTACTGGGGTTCTACCTAGGAAGTGGTCTCCTGTACCTATGTCTTGTAGACTACTTCCCACTTTCTCTTCTATCAGGTTCAAATTGGTCAGATTAATGTTGATGTCTTTAATCCATTTGGACTTGAGTTTTGTGCATGGTGATAGATATGGATTCACTTTCATTCTTCTACAGGTTGACATCCAGTTATGCCAGCACCATTTGTTAAAGATGCTTTTCTTTTTCCATTGTATACCTTTAGCCCCCTTGTCGAAAATCAAGTGTTCATAGGTTTGTGGGTTAATATCTGGGTCTTCTATTCGTTTCCATAGGTCGACTTCTCTGTTGTTATGCCAATACCAAGCTGTTTTCAATACTGTTGCTCTGTAATAGAGTTTGAAGTCAGGGATGGTTATACCTCCAGAAGTTCCGTTATTATATAAGATTGTTTTGGCTATCCTGGGTTTTTTGTTTTTCCATATAAAATTAATTATTATTCTCTCAAGGTCTGTGAAGAAGTTTGATGGGATTTTGATGGGGATTGCATTGAATCTATAGATTGCTCTTGGTAGAATTGTCATTTTTACTATGTTGATCCTCCCAATCCAAGAGCAAGGGAGATCTTTCCATTTTCTGGTATCCTCCTCAATTTCTTTCTTCAAAGACTTAAAGTTCTTGTCAAATAGGTCTTTCACTTCCTTGGTCAGAGTTATCCCAAGATATTTTATGGATAAATACCATTTACCAATGTTAAATCAAGACCAGGTGAACAATCTAAATAGACCTGTTAGTCGCGAAGAATTAGAAGCGGTTATCAAAAACCTCCCAACCAAAAAAAGCCCAGGGCCAGATGGTTTCAATGCAAAATTCTACCGGAACTTTCAAGAAGAGCTGATACCTATACTCCTTAAGGTATTTCACAATATAGAAACAGAAGAGTCATTGCCAAACTCTTTTTATGAAGCTACAGTTACCCTGATACCAAAACCACATAAAGACACAACCAAGAAAGAGAATTACAGGCCAATCTCACTCATGAACATCGATGCAAAAATTCTCAACAAAATCCTGGCAAATCGATTCCACGAACACATTAGAAAAATTATCCATTATGATCAAGTAGGCTTCATTCCAGAGATGCAGGGCTGGTTCAACATACGCAAATCCATCAATGTTATCCATCATATAAATAAACTGAAATAAAAAAACCATATGATCATCTCATTAGGCGCTGAAAAAGCATTTGACAAAATCCAACATCCCCTTATGATAAAGGTGTTGGAGAGATTGGGGATACAAGGATCATACCTAAATATAATAAAAACCTATTTACAGCAAGCCGACAGCTAACATCAAACTGAATGGAGAGAAACTCAAAGCCATTCCATTGAAATCAGGAGCAAGACAAGGCTGTCCACTCTCCCCATACCTCTTCAATATAGTGCTAGAAGTTCTAGCAATAGCAATACGACAACATAAGGGGATCAAGGGGATTCGAATTGGAAAGGAAGAAGTTAAACTCTCGTTATTTGCAGACGATATGATAGTATACGTGAGCGACCCCAAAAACTCTACCAAAGAACTCCTACAGCTGATAAACACCTTTAGTAATGTGGCAGGATGCAAGATCAACTCCAAAAAATCAGTTGCCCTCCTATACACAAAGGATAAAGAAGCAGGGAGGGAAATCAGAAAATCATCCATTCTTTAAAAATATTACAAATTAAAAGACTATGAGATACAATAAAAACTGTCCCATCAAATTTGGATAAGTCAAACCTGAGAAGAAAAAGAACCCAAGAAAAGACACAAAAATCAGAGATTCTCTCATTGACACACTCAAGAAACCCACAAAAATACTAAACTGATTGTTTTCAGTTTCTGACTATGACAAACAATGCTGCTATGAACAGAGCTGACCATATGTCTTTGTTGCACGATTGAGCATCCTTTGCATACATACCCAAAAGTGGTATTACTGAATCTTGAGGAAGGTTGCTTCCTAATTTTCTTAGAAATCGCAACACTGACATCCAAATGCACTGTATCAACTTGCAATCCCACCAGCAATGCAGAAGTATTCTCTTTACTCCACAACCTCTCTAGCATAAATTGTTCTCAGGGTTTTTTTGATCTTGACCTTTCTTCAGGTGTAAAATGGAATCTCAAATGGTACATTGCCACCATGGAGTAGTACACAGCAAAAAAAAATGACATCTATAATTTTGCAAGAAAATGGATAGAGCTAGAAAACATTATTTTGAGTGAGGTAACTCAGACACAGAAAAACGATTATCACATGTACTCACTCACAAGTCATTTTTAAATGTAAAGCAAAGAAAACCAACCCACAAATTAAATCCCAGGGAACCTAGACAACAATGAGACCCCTAAGAGAGACGTACTTAGATCTAATCTATATGGGAAGTAGAAAAAGACAAGATCTCCTGAGTAAATTGGGAGCATGGGGACCATGGGAGAGGGTTGAAGGGGAGGGGAAAGCCAGGGAGAGGAGCAGAGAAAAATGCAGAGCTCAATAAAAATAATAATAAACACAAAATACTAAACTGGAAGCCATAATATACACACAGAGAACCTGGTATAGATGCATGTAGGTCCTGTACTCACTTCTTCAGTATGTGTGAGTTCACATGAGCTTTGCTCATGTAGGCTTAGGAGGACTTGCTTTCTTCATGTCCTCTCTTGTCTCAGGTTCTTATACTCTTTCTGTCTCCTGTTTTGCATGATTCCCTGAACTGTGGGGGAAGTGTTTGATGGAGATGTTAAATTTATGGTTGAGTCTTCCAAGGTCTCTCACTCTCTACACATTGTCTGCTGCAGGAGGAAGGGTCTCTTACGACAGCTGATCCAGGTACCAATCTATGAGTATACCAGAATAATATTAGGAGTAATTTTTTTTTTCATTTTCTTTTCTTAGGACAGTATTATTTGATTCTACCCTAGGTTCCTGGGTTATCTACTCTCAGAATCTTGGTCAACAAAGCAGATTCAGGTAATGGCTCCATCAAAAGAAACAGGGCTCCTGTCAGTCCAGTTAAGTCAAATCCCACAATCTTTGGGCCAGCACTGCCCCAGCATATCTAAACAGGTGGTACATCATTTTAGATAAAGGTCTTGTGGCTGATTTGGTGTTTTTGCTTCTCCTTTGGTGGCATGTACCTTCCAGTACCAAAAATTATAACATGGGGTGAAGAATCTATGTAGGAAATGACTCGATAACTCCATGTTTAACGTCTTCTGTAAGTGTTCTTTTCAGCAATGGGAACTTGCTGTCAGTTTGTGGAGAGAAACCTACAGTTTTTGCAACAGCCTGGGTTGTTTTAGAATTCCCCTCAGTTTCTTACCCAACAACTCAATTAGATGTAACACAAATCCAATACTGGAAGCTTCATTTGGTGACAAGTGATGTCCAGTTGCACCATTGTCTTCTCCATTATTTGGTGATTTCATTTACATACCTTCATATATGTATATATATTAGGAAGTTTCTAGTGTATTCAGTTTCCATGTTACCTACAAATGATCCTTATTTTTAGCTGTTTCTCCATGTGTTCTTCCCTGCAACTTGCTTTCTCCTCTCTTCCCCACTTGGTCTTTCTATATGTTCTCTTACAGAATGGTCTTTCATGTAGAAAGAATGAAAAAAAGCACAAAAATTAACCAAAGGATTTTTGAAAGATTGCTACATTATCATGTATTTAAAAAGTTGAAACATACTGATTACTAACTGGATATTTTAGTATAAATTGACTTGATAATTAGGTAAGTATCATGAATGTTGCTCTTTTTCTTTTGTTAATGTTTATACACAATGTGAAATATATAAAGCAAAACCTTCATATTTTTGTCTATTTGCTTTACATTTAAAATGCTTCATAAAATATTGAAATAAGATTTGTTAAATAAGCTAAGGTTTATGAATAAATTTGTGGCTTTATTCATCATAAAAATACTTTATTTAAAATTTATATTTAGAAATATAAAAATATCACCATCTTTTCATTTTTAAATGTAGAATATTCACAATATGACAGTTATTCAAATAGAGTGTATATTTACATTTCCTTCTCAACCCATCTGCTGTCTCTTTTATCCCTGTCATTGCAGTTGCCCCCCCTTCTTCCTCATTAGTCCCCTTCTACTTTCATTCATTTTCATATCTGTGCATATCTTCTGCTATTTGCCACACCTATTGTGTGTTTATTATCACCCATGTCACATTCAAATGATAAGTTTTACAGGCTTCCTCCCATCTTCTGATTTCACAATTCTGCCACCCCCTGTTCCTCTATGAACACTGGACCTTAAGGTAAGTGTTATAGGTGTACCCCTATGGATAAACAGTTGGCAGTCTTATTATCAGCAATTTGACCAAACAATTGTAGGTCACTCCTGTCACTGTTGTCTACTACCAAAAGAGATTTCTCTAAGACTGAGACCTGCACTAATCTGTGCATATAAACATAAGTGCTTCGAGCACAATTTAATTACATATCTGGTCAAGAAAATATCAGGAAGTGGGTTATATCTTCAATGACTCTTCTCTCCCAACAGCTTACACAGTACTTGTTGGTGCTCAGAAGGGCAGTCTGCAGAGAGAGGGTCCAGATTAGGTACAGTTTGACATTTTTGTGCTCTGTATGCAAAAAAGTCATAATTTAGTTCTGGTGGGCAACAATGAACAAGAAATAAGCTGTACCTTTTTAAAATTTTAGCTGAAGATCATAAATTTCCAAATTACATGTGGGATTAAAAATAACTCAAAGAACAATGAGTTAGAATTTTAAAAGAACTAAATGTACCTTGTGTAGGTCACCAGTTTAAGATACATTTATCTTTTAGATGTTTCAACAGAATTTTCTTTATTTTTCATGATCAATTTTTGTGAATAAGTTGTCTGTGGACATTGTTGATGAAGTAAATAAAACTATTGTGCCAGATCTTTAACTGAGTCCAATAGTTTAATGTTCTCCTAAGTCAATGGAAACTCATATCTGCTTTATAAGGACAATGATGATATGTTGATCAGCGCTTCAGTTTCATTGAATAATATGTGCAGAGCATCAACTCTTCCATCACACTGTTCACTCAGCTTAGTCACAATGACTATTAGCTATAAAAAGATGAAGTGAAAGACTGGATTACAGGATATAATAAAAAATAATAATATACCTTACAAAATCCCAGTCAAATGGAACGAAACGCATGCCTGATGATATAAGGGAAATGAACGAGGTGACCTCAGGTTTAATAAGAGGATGTTGTGAAGGAGAATTGGAGAGAAGTTCTTGGATTTAAATGTAAAATAACTGAAGTTAAAAACAAAACTTAAATATGTGGAATTAAAAACAGGTTGAAGATAGCAAAACAAAGTTAGTGAGCTGAAAGATGGGTACTTGAAATGACTTAGTCTAACAAAGAAGAAATACTGAAGAAATTGAAAGTGGTTTTGGCATGATATGTTTTAAAAGCAAAGAAAAAATCATAGAGATTCTGAAAAACAATCCTTATGAAAATGAAACAGCCAAATAATGATATCTCAAGAATTGGATATTCTACTAAATTAAAGTGACAAGGGAGATCCTAGCCCGTCTGAGGAGTGTATGGGTGGTGGTATGTGGGGGAGGTGGGGATGGCAAGAAAAGTTTAGGGGGGGTGTAATAAGGGGGTTGCTTGTTTGGTTCATGGCTGCCTGGCAAGCTTAGACCCAAAATAATCACACAGAAACTGTATTATTTAAATAATTGTTTGACCCATTAGCTCTATCTTCTTTTTAGCTAACTCTTACATAGTAATTTAACCCATCTTCATTAATCTGTGTATCACTACGACGTTGTGGCCTACTAGCAAAGTTTCAGCACGTCTATCTATCTTCAGTGGCTGCATGGCGTCTCCTAACTCCACCTTCCTCCTCCCATGGCCAAGCCAGTTTTCTTTATTCATTAACCAATAAAATCAACAAAATGAACACATAGACAGAAGGACCTTCCACACCAGAGGGGAATCTGGGGAATCTGGGGTTGGACTGTAAAATGTAAGATATATATTACACAGAGCTGAAGTCTTTATGTATTAAATGGTTCAAGTAACTGAGGTAGGATAAAAGATTAAAAGATGGTAATTATATGCTTTCAAAATGAATACTTTATTGCTCTCTCAGTAAAATTTCATGTAAATTTTCCACAAAATATTTTAGTGTACTAGGATCTCCTAATACTACCTACCAGTTCCTATTCACAGTCGTCTCAAGGAAGCATTTGAGTAGATGTTTTCAGCATGTATGGGGGTTACTTCAAATATTTTGGAATGGAATTACAATAAAATGAATGGTATCATTACTCATCAAAGACAGCTCTGAAGAAAGAACTTCAGAAAAAGAAAATGTCCCCGAAGATGTCTGGATGAGAAGATGCAATGCTGGGAAATGAATGGCATGAGCCAGGCCTGGTGTCAGAGATCTAAAGTCCAAGCAGCTCAGGAAGACAGGGCAGGCAGTTTTAAATCTAAGACTTGCCAGGTTTGCATAGTGAGTGAAAGTTAACTCTGGAAAAAAAGGAGACAAAATAACACAAATAAAACAAATATCGATTATAAAAATCAATGAAATAATAACAAATTATGAGAACATAGAAATGAAGTATATTGACAGTGTTAAAGGAATATAATTTATTTTTAAATTTATTTATTCAATTTTGAGATGTTGAGATAGAATCTATGATTTTATGTGTACTTGGAAGGATCATAATTTATTGCATTGTTCAGTAAGAAGCTAAGGATGTAATTAAATAGAAAAGTTGAAACAATGCCCGGAATCTACTCTGTGTACATATTTGTATATATATATATAAAGTTAAATATACAAAATTAAAATGTACAAAATTAAAAATATAAAATTAAGAATAACATATTTACTTCAACAATAACGCTACAAATAAATAAAAAGGATTTTAAAGGACACATTAAATATTATGAGTTATTTAAATGTTCATAAAATACTAATCACAACCCATGCAAGTATATGGAACATTCCTGTTCAAAAAGAAGAGAAGGATGAGGAGAGCTCAGCCGGAAAAGCATTGTTCCACATTGTGAGGACCTGAGTTTCAACCCCCAGAACAAATATCAAGCCAGACATAGTAGCATAAGAATCTCTAATTCCATGGGACCTGCTGAAACTGAGAAGCTTCTGTAAAGCAAAGGACACTGTCAGTAAGACAAAAAGGCTGCCTTCTGACTGGGAGAAGATCTTCACCAACCCCTCATCAGACAAAGGTCTGATCTCCAGAATATACAAAGAACTCAAGAAACTAGACACTAAAACTCTAATTAACCCAATTAAAAAATGGGGTACTGATCTGAACAGAGAATTCACAACAGATGAACTTCGAATGGCCAGAAGACACTTAAGGTCATGCTCAACCTCCTTAGCGATCAGGGAAATGCAAATCAAAACCACTTTGAGATACCATCTTACACCTGTCAGAATAGCTAAAGTTAAAAACACCAATGATAGCCTATGCTGGAGGGGATGTGGAATGAGGGGAACACTCATCCATTGTTGGTGGGAATGCAAACTTGTGCAGCCACTTTGGAAATCAGTGTGGCGGTTTCTCAGGAAACTGGGAGTCAACCTCCCTCAGGACCCAGCAATTCCTCTCTTGGGAATATACCCTAGAGATGCCCAAACATACTACAAAAGCGTTTGTTCAACTATGTTCATAGCAGCACTATTTGTAATAGCCAGAACCTGGAAACAGCCTAGGTGCCCCTCAATAGAAGAATGGTTAAAAAAGGTGTGGAACATATACACATTAGAGTTTTACTCAGCGGTAAAAAATAATGACATCTTGAATTTTGCATGCAAATGGATGGACATAGAAAACGCTTTACTGAGTGAGGTAAGCCAGACCCAAAAAGAGGAACACGGTATGTATTCACTCATAAGTGGATTCTAACCATAATTAAAGGTCTTTTAGCCTATTATTCGTGATCCTAGAGAAGCTAAATAAGAAGACGAACCTGATGAAGATTATTTACCTATCCGCCAGGAGGTAGGAAATAGTCAAGAGTCCCAGGTAACCTTGGGTGCATGGGGGGGGTGGGAGGGTTGTTGGAAGGGGAGAGGGTTAGAGAGAAGGGAGTAGGGGAGGAATGGAGAAAGCTCGGTTGACCGGGATGGGGGGAAGGGAGGAAGGATGAATGTGGGATCAGGGAAGAATATATTTCAACTAAGGGAGTCATATTAGAGTTTACAGGAAACTTGATTATATATGGGATCCCAGGTCCAAGGAGAGATCCCCAGATTGTTCTCTGGACAGAGGAGGGGGTGCCTGAACCGGCCTTGGCCCGTGACCATACTGATGAATATTTTGCTTATCACCATAGATCCCTCATCTGGCGTTGGATGACGATACAGATGGAGGCCCGCGTTGGAGCACCGAACTGAGCCCCCCAAGATCCAAACGAGGAGCAAAAGGAGGAAGAAAATGACGAAGGACTGCGAGGGATACTATCACCCACTGATACAAGGGGTCGGATCTAATGAGAGTTTACCAAGGCCAGATGGACCGTGACTGAACTAGCATGTGATCCAACCAGATTCTCTGAATGTGGCCGGATTTTCTGAATGTGGCTGGCCTGCAGTCTTTCCGAGAAGCCATTGACAATGACACTGGGACTGGTTTCCTCTGCATATACTGGATTTTTGGGATCCAGTCTGTTTGGATGCTCACCTTCCTGGACCTGGAGTGAGGGGGGAGGAACTTGGACTTCCCACAGGGCAGGAGACCCTGACTTCCCTTGGGGACAAAGAGGGAGGAGGAGAGGGAGGGGGGGAGTGGGAGGGCGTTGGGAGGAGGGGCGTAAATGGAAACTTTTTATAATTTAATAAAATTACTAAAAAAAAAAAAAAAAAAAAGAATCTCTAGTTCCAAAGATCATATAGAGAAAAAGAAAGAAAAGACACAGATTACCATGAGGCTCATAGATGAGATACCCTGGCCTGTGTAGTGGAAGAAAAGCAAAGACCAAGTCATATGTTCATGTATATATAGTAAAATATATTAAGGAAAAATATAAATTAATAAACAATAAGCAAGAGATTATTAAAGTACAATGGAAATAAGAAAAAGTGAATATAATACAAATTCAGGTTTTTAAAGTGAAAATGAAAACTCAAACATAATCATAGGAGTAGACCTTTCAGTTTAATAATAAGAAAAGTTTGCTACAAAAGAAAGGAGTCATTATTCATTGAAAAAGATAATTTGCTAAGTAAATATAGGAATTTTAAATAGGCACTCTTCTTATACTGCATATTTTTACACACACACACACACACACACACACACACACACACATATATATATATATATATATATATATATGAAAATACTGAGAACTACAAAAGTAAATACAGTGAAATGCCATGTGGGAGAAAATATGTTTTTGTTTCTTTGTTTGCTTCTTCCTTCCTCGCTCCCTTTCTTTCTTTCTTTCTTTCTTTCTTTCTTTCTTTCTTTCTTTCTTTCTTTCTTTCATTCTTTTCTACCTTCTTTTTATTTTTAAGGATGCTCCATGTAACCAAGGTTGGTTTCAAAGGATGAAGGAGAGAACTATTATTTAAGCTTCTATTAATAAACCAAGAACATTATTGGTACAGCATTTTAAAAAGAAAAAATATGATGTAACAAAATGCAAAAATACAGATTTCGTAATGAAAGTATGAAATTAGATACCTTCTGAAGTTTTGAATTAAACACTGTGATTAATGATCTACATTATCCATATTATTTGATAAAATTATTTCTGTCTAATAAATGAAATAAATATATTTGATGAATTTAACAAAGTCCAAATAAAATATTTATTTTGTTTTAATCATTTTCTAGGTAGTATATATATATATATAGTATATATATATAATTTTATATATATAAAATTATGCATACATCTATATAATTAAAAAGAGCATATGAGAGAATAAAGGGACACAAGATAGATGTTGTATACAGAACCTAGAGCCTGTGGTGGTTGTGAGGAGAGGACACTGAACTCACTGAGATGAATGGGATGACTAGGGGTGAAGTCATCAAGACCCAAACCTACAATTAAACAACATAAAAAGCAAGAATCAAAATTCAAACAGAAAAGAGATGAAAAGACTGATGCTGTTTTCACTTTGTAGTCAGGAAATAGGGGCTGCAAAGTTCATCCTCCAGGGGCATCCATGTCAGATCCACAGATGTTAAAAATTCCAGGAAGCAACTTCAAAGAAGCCACAGATTCAGCTATCTGTAGTAGAGAGGGAACTCGAGGCTGCAGGAATTGAACCTGGTAGGCTACAGGATTCAGCTATCCGGATTAGAGATAGAACTCAAGGCTGTGGGAAAGGCCTGGTGTGCCACAGGATTCAGCTATCTGAAGTAGAGATGGAACATGAGGCTATGGGAATTGTCACTTGTGTTTGACCTCCATTCATAAATATTTTTGGCCTTTTTCTGAAATTTGATATTTTATTTATTTATTTATTTATTTTGTTTGTTTGTTTATTCAAGTATCCGAAAACACTCTTTCCACTTCCTCCCCTCCTCCCAATACCCTCCCACTCCCCCCACTCCCTCTCCTCCTCCCTCATCATTCCCAAGAGCAGTCAGGGTTTCCTGTCCTCCCCCCCCCCCTCCAGGTCCAGGAAGGTGAGCATCCAAACAGGCCAGGATCCCAAAAAGTCAGTCCATGCAGACGAAACAAGACCCAATGCCATTGTCAATGGCTTCTCAGTCTTCATTTGGACCTCGGGGGCTCATTCAGCCCCCATGTCAGCCACATTCAGAGAATCCGGTTTGATCAAATGCTTGTTCAGTCCCAGTCCAGCTGGCCTTGATGAGCTCTCATTCGATATTTTTAGCACCATGCTAAATCTCTATGTTAGATGTTTGTAGGTATTCTTTGTTCTTAAATATTTTAGGAGAAAGATTTTTTTAAACATTTCTTTTTGTACTTGGAATGAAGGGTCCTTTGAAGCATTTTTTTCTCAAAAATAAATAGCATGGGTATGCAAGAATGAAAATGTTAGAAACGAGATAAATAGTCAATTTTATAACACTAAAAAAGAAAAGAAATACTTTGCAACTTTCTGTCAGCTCAGCTACTTTGCAGGTATGACTGAAAACTACTCTGGCTACACATGGTGTATTGTGAGAATTAATTTTTGGAGCTGATCTCAACTGAGATGGATGAGCAAACCCATTTATTCATTTATATTGCTAGTTATATGGAAATGTTTATCAATTATTAAACATTAAACAGTAATAAACCTTTGAATTTCCTCTGCAAAAAGAATCCTCTGAAACCAGACTTGAGGAAAACTTTAATTTTTTTTTATTCACACAGTAATTTAGATAAACTTCATGTTTTAACACTTCTACATTCCCACAAGTATTTAGAATTATTTCTAGAGGAAAGCTAAAGAACACAAGAGATGGAGAATTAGGTGGCGTGGTATGGTTTGAGAAAGTCTCGCTGGTAGTGTACTTTTAGGATTCAACAAACTTCTGTTATTCCCAATATTTATTCCACATGCGGACTGAAATGTGAGTAATACTGAACCCCTCAGAGCAAACTCCGATTCATAGCTCTATGTATTCCCTTCCAGCTTTGCTTCTTGAAACACATTTCTCTCTCAGACTGGTTCTCTCTTTGCCTGTAACCTTTGTTATGTGTAGATGTCTTATGGCTCTGAGATCTCCAAAACCATGGGGTTTCCCGTCCATTGCATTCCAGGTTTCACTTTAACAGCTTCATGTGATGGCTTCTCAGGGACTACTTGCCACATGCCTGGATTCAACAGTTCCCATTAACCATGGAAGAAGATTCCCAAACTGGTTTATCCATGTAGCCTTCAAAACGTGAAAACAAGTACAACAAGGACTTCAATGACAAATTTGACTTGAGCTTTGAACTTTGGAGTCTGTCCATGAAGAAGCATGTCTTTAGAGATTTTTCTTTATTTTTGCTTTTTTTACAGCAGAAAATTAGCCAGACCTTGTCATTTTGCAAGTTGGAAGCTTAGTTTTTTGGGTCTTCCCTTTGGGGCATGCTTCCTTTATTGCTTGTCATATTAGACCTCTCTTTACACTTCTCAACATTTTCAGCACACGTCTTAACTCCAACATTAAATTTCTCGGTGCTCTTTTTCTCTATACACTCTAATGTTTGCATTTCTTTTTACTAAAATTTAGTCCTCCATTGTAAAGATGCATAAGAGTGATTAATAACAACCATGCCACAGAGCTAATAATACGTTGTCTTGAAATCTCCTCTGCCAATGAAATGAGTCCAATAGATTTCAAAATAGCCTCATAGAAATTTTTAAGACAATGAAAATTATTGTAGAAATAAACCACATTCTTTGTCAAAATATCACAATAATTGTCTATAGTTTAGTAGCTTATTGTGTTTCTCTCTGCATCCAAATGAGATTAACCTCTACAACTAACATTGCTCTCCATACTGCTGTCTTCAAAGCTATAGTGGTCCATTAATCCCTGTTACTGCGTTCAATGTTCTTACTAGTTCAATGTTCCAAAGTATTTTTCATTAAAAATTATCAACAAAGCAATAAAACATGGTCATGTCTCTTATAGCAATAGAAAGAGAGAGACTAGGAAATCTGTGAGTCTTTTGAAACATCAAAGCCCATACCCACAGACATACCTCCTCCATTAACAATGCATATTCTAACCCTTCCTAAAAGTTTCAACAATTAAGGACAGACTATTCAAATATATGAGCCATTGGTGGGCATTTTCTTTAAAAAATACAATTACTTATGGAGATAACACATGTCAGTTTATTTATTAAAAATAAATAGAGTACATATCTTTTGAAAGTGAAGTGTTAAAATCTTGCTTACAACAAAAATAAAGATGTTTTTCATGCTAAACTAACAGAGCAGTTCCCAGGAATAACAAGAATAACTGTTAACTTCAAGTTAAATATTTTTGCCTAAGTTTATAATGTTACATGAACCAAATATTAATCAGCTTGGCAAATGCCTATAACTTGCACTTTAGAGAAACATGAACTTGGATTTATCCTGATTTCCAATTTCCATGGTGCAAAGATTAATTTTCTAGTCAGTGTTATCTACCAATGCATAATCAGCTCTTTCCAATATTTCCCTTCAAAGTATAAATTGGTTCTCCAGGAGGCTCTGAATCTGTGACTCATGCACATAATTAGAAGCCAAGACCCAGGTATCATTTCTCCATTCATTGTTTCCAGTCATGTGTTCACCTTTAATTCCTGATAGTTTCCTGTCACCATCCTCAATATAGTATTATGTCAATTAATTTATTTAGTTAATAAGCATTGAACATGTGTTAGCTCCGGGGAATACAGAATCGAATTTCTATTCCCACAGTGACCCTATACCTGAAAAAATTGGGTTGTTTATTTTCTCATCCAAGGATTAATATACTAGCTGAAGGAGATGGTGTAATTATTACAAAGAATTTACTGCATTGAAATAGTAACTGAACCTATGCCATATTTTGCTCATAAATCAAAAATAAAAGCCTAGTCTAGTTGTGAATGCCTGTAATCCCAGAACTGGGAGACTGAAAAAAGAAGTTTGCCTACTAAAGGCTATCTGAACTATCTACTAATTCGTTTTTATTATTTTTTATTTTTATTATTTTATTTTATTTATTACTTTAAGAAATACCTACTCCTAATCTCTCTCCTCCTCTTACTCCCTTCCCACTCCCTCCACACACCCTCCCACCCCAATCCCTCCAATCCTAAGAGGGGACAAGGCACCCTACCTCGTGGAAAGTCTAAGGTTCTCCCTACTACATCTAGGTTGAGCAAAGAATACATTGAAAGAGAAAAGGATCCCAAAAATCCAGTATATGCAGTAGAGACAAATCCCAGTGGCCCTGTCAGTGGCTCCTCTGTCTGCCCCAACTGTTAACCACATTCAAGGAACTAGTTTGATCCCATGTTCATTCACTCACAGTCCAGGTGGAGTTGGTGAGCTCCCATTAGCTCAGGCAAACTGTCTCAATGGATGACCCCCTCATGGTCTTGACTTTTTTGCACATACTCTCACTCCTTCCGCTCTTCAGCTGGAACATGGGAGTTCAGTCTAGTGCTCCGATGTGGGTCTCTGCCTCTATTTCCATCTGTGGTTTGACAAAAGTTCTATGGTGATATTTAAGATAATCATCAGTCTGACCACAGGGTGAGGCCAGTTTGGGCACCCTCTTCTCTGTTGCTTAGAGTCTTAGGTGGGGTCATCCTTGTGGATTCCTGAGAATTTTTCTAGAGCCAGTTTTCTTGCTATATATAAAAAAGACATACTCTTAAAGTCAAATACAGCTGAAATTTCAAAAATAAATGAGAAAATAAATACCCATTTAAGCAGCACACCTTTATAATGCAGCATTTGTGATTTCTTTTTCAAATCTGTGTTGGGTGAAAATGAATAAAGTTAGTTATGGAGACAGAATACACAACTATGTATTAGTTTATCTATCTTTTAGGTCTTTGTATGTAATATAATTCCTTCAGCTGAATCCTTCCCTGGACATTTGTATAAGTAAAGATTTAAACCAACATAGTCATTCCATTCAGTAACATAGCACAAACAGTGTTCTTCCTACACAGCAATGGTTCAAACTTCAAATACAATAATAATAAAAAGTACGGCTTACTAAGTAAAGAATGTTTTATTATCTCTCAGAATAAATTTGTCCACCTTTGATATAAGTATGTTGTAACCACAAATTTCAACTTTTAAGTCAATCACATGATACTCATATGAGATACAACAAATATTTGCATAAATAACCTAAATCTCTATCCAAGGGACCAACCAGAAACCAAAACTATCCAAAGCTATCCAAAGATAGAAAATAAGCTGGGCAGTAGTGGCGCACACCTTTAATCCCAGCATTTGGGACACAATGGTTGTAGATCTCTGAGTTTGAGACCAGCCTTGCCTATAAGAACTAGTTCTGCGACAAGTTCGAAAGCTACAGAGACACCCTGTCTTGACAAAAAAGAAGATAGAAATTAATAAGCAATAAAATAAGCAAAATTGAAAATCAATGAGACTGAAAGATGGGTTATTGAATAAATGATCACAAATTTAAAACTTTATCAAGGTAAAATAACAAAGCTAAAAAACAGAAGGCATGATCAATGCCATGAGTTGAATGTATAATATTTGCATGGATATTATAGTTACTGAAATATTTTAAAAAGAAACATAAAATAATTTTATGTTCATAACTTCAACAATGTAAAAAATTAATTAAAACTTCAAAGTCCAACAAGAGTCATCAATCAAGAAAGTAAAATGATCCAAATAACCTTGAAAAGTTAGTGAAATTAAGGTCATAATTTAAAAATAATCAAAAAGAAATTTCCTTGCAGCAAAACTTCATTGAAGAATTCCATTTCGCACTTCAAAAATTATCATCAAATTTCACACTTATCAAAAAAAAGATATAAATTTTCTAGAAATTCATTACATGAGGCCAACATTACTTTGAGACTAAAACTAAACAACGTCACCAAGTAAATAAAGAGCTAAATACCACAAAACAAAGACACTCTTTTGTTCAGGAACCACAGTCTTCTATACAGGAATTAACCTACTGAGCTGACAAGCTATAAAGCAGATCTTTGTTTCTAAGGGGACTTATTGCACTGCTGATGTAAGTTTGCTTTAATGCATTTAAAAAGAAAAGCCATCTACAATATCCATGACCACCCAATATGCTGAAGAAGAAATGCACCTGGCAAAACCTGATATTCACTAACAATAAAAGCAAACAGACAGACAATAAAGAGCTCTCCACATGTAATATATACAGATTGAGAATTACAAAACATGGTAATGAGCTTTAACTAAACTGAACTCGGTGGTGAATGTGTGTTAATACACAAATGGGGAGGCCTGTTATGACAGAAGTAGAAAGAAGATATACATTATGAGACTAGTACATGAACAAAAACACAGAATGGGCATGTGTGTGTGCACACATGGGTACACACACACACACACACACACACACACACACACACACAGTCAAATCTGGCATAAAATTCAATAGTGAAAGACCAAACACTACCAACTGAACTTGGAGACTAGAAAAACTTTCATTAGCCCTATTTTCTGTTGGATTGGATGTTTGTGCAGTAATAGGAGAAAAACTAAAATCAAAATTGACATAGATTACAAAGAAATCTCTCATACACACTCCTCCCTGTAGATATCCATTACTTTTTTGTATAAAATACAAAAGGATAAAGTATCAAACAAAAAAACCAGCACATGAACACAGCAAAGTCCCAGGACAATGCAAACAGAACACACATAGGTCAACCTGACTCACATTTCTGCATACCAACCACAAGTAGAGAGAGTCCTGGCATTATGGGAAAAGACAAAAATATACTTCCCAAAATAGAATTTTTTCTGTAATACGCTTCACACTAATTTGAATAAGAGAATTGGTAGCAATATCTATAAAGCAAGGCTTGGGCCCATAATGCATGTGTTTGGGTGATGAACAGTTATTTATGCTAACCTTTGAAGTGAGGTGGTTTACACATTCAGGTACAGTTGAAATGCAACCTGCAGTTCCAGCAAGTTGGAAAAATCCAACTGTCAGCTTTTACCCACATGTTTTCATTACAACACTGCATGTAGTGTCACTCAGTTTGTGATTTAAACGATTTCTTCCGGTTATTTTCATCCAATCCTGTTTTTGAAGCTGTGGTCTAGTACACCTAGCCTGACCGTTAACTGTGTTTGCATATGTGAGGCAATTATGTATGTTTCAAATTATCATAAAACAATAGGGAAAATAGGAAGACACCACCTAGGACAGATGTTGCACTGGCAATTATGAATAAGCATGGAGATAAATAAGACTCATCTTACAAAAGCACATTCAGAGAATCTCTTTCCCAATTCTGGTTGGGAATTTTACTGCATTCCCGCAAACAAAAAAAGGAAGAAAAGGGGTTATTAAAATGATCTTACCTATGAATACAAGATACTTTAAGTACAATATAAATAAACTGAACCAAACAGCAAATGCAAATAACAGTGCTTTCTAACTAAATTACATGTATCTAGGACACAAAAATTAACAATAAGGAAGAAAGAAAAGAGGAAGAAAGGAAGGGATGAAGGAAGGGAGGAAGAAAGGAAAGAAAACTAAAAGTTGTACATAGACTGGAGTGTTTTGCTTCCTTCTAATGTTTTAATTGTTTTCTCTAGATGTCATTTATATAATTAAGTTTTGGAAGTATAAATATTTAATGATAATAAGCAATAATCATTCTTAAAAGCATGTATAGAACATTTACTTCTTTTAGAATTTAACAATGAAATTCATTCTAGGAAAACAACTGCTAAAATCATATTTGTTCTTAAAATCTTGGTAATTATTATAATTGAGAATGTACTAATATTGAGAAATATTCAAACTTTTTGTTAAAATAATGAGGAATGTTGGGCAGTGATGCCTCATATCTTTAATCCCAGCACTTGGCAAGTAGAGATAGGTAGATCTCTGTGATTTCAAGGTCAGTCTGATCTATAAAGTGCGTTCCAGGACAGACTCCAAAGCTACGGAGAAACCCTATCTCAAAAAATCAAAAATAGGCCGTTTCAGGCACCCTCTCTTCTGTCCAGAGAACAATCTGGGGATCTCCTTGGACCTGGGATCCCATTTATAATCAAGTCTCCTGTAAACCCTAAAATGACTCCCTTAGTTAAATATCTTCTTCCCTGATCTCATATCCATCCTTCCTCCCTCCCCCCATCCCAGTCCACCTAGCTTTCCCCATTCCTCCCCTACTCCCTTCTCTCTAACCCTCTCCCCTTCCAACAACCTTCCCACCCCCCCATGCACCCGAGGTTACCTGGGAATGTGACCGGATTCTCTGAATGTGGCTGGCCCGGAGTCTTTCTGAAAAGCCATTGACAATGGCATTGGGACTTGTTTCCTCTGCATATATGGGATTTTGCGGATCCAGTCCATCTAGACTCTCACCTTCCTGGACCTGGAGGGAGGCGGGAGGAACTTGAACTTCCCACTTGGCAGGAAACCCTGACTGTTCTTAGGGATGGAGAGGGAGTAGGAGAGAGAGTGGGGGGAGTGGGAGGGTGTTGGGAGGAGGGGCGGAAATGGAAACTTTTATAATTTAATAAAATTGCAAAAAAAAATCAAAAGTAAAATAATGAGGAAAATGCAATATTAATACTTCTGATGTTGTTTCTCTACACAATTTTGAAATGTTATTCAGTGATTAACTGAATCAAAATATACTTTAAAATCTATTTTTCTTATATTAAAATTTAAAATACATATTTAATTAGTAAATATAGTGTTGATTAAAATTAATTTTGCATTTTAAATGCATTTCTTCTTCCCATTCTCATTAAATATAAATTTTTATTTTTATTATTTTTTATTTCATAGGTGTATATCAAACATTCTGATCACCGTCATCTTTCTCCTATCAGCTATCTTCCTCTCGTACCCATAAACCTCCTCCCTACTTCTATTAACATCTTACCCCACTCTCATGTTTTCCTGTTTTGGTTATGATTTGCTTATGTGACAATAGATTTAACCAGTATGATCCACATGGGTACATCATTGAAGACAATAACTTCCTATCATTTAGGATCCATCATTGGTCATTAGCTCCCAGAAGAATTAAGTAATCTTTTAAGAGAAGAATTAAAAATGTTAGCAATCATGATGCATAATATTTTATGATTTGTGAATTTTATATATGAATAAGAATTTGGATCAACACATCCCACGCCCTCCCCTCCCACTTCTTCCCTACCCATAGCACCACTTCCTCTCCCAACTTCATGTACTCTCTTTATCCTCTTACCTTACTCTTTGTCTAGTCTATTTGGGTATTGAGAACTAAACTCAGGTCTTCTGCAAGAGCAACAAGTGTTCTTATCCACTAAGTTACCACTCCAACTCCTCATGTGTCCTTTCATGGGTATGAAAAATGTACTCAGTGGACCCACTGTGTCTACTCAGTGCTGCCAGTATTTGCATTCTGTAAGGTCATTCAATGGAACATGGGCAGACTATCAGGAGCCACATCTGAAGAAAACTGACAAATCCTCTCCCAACAGCTATCAGTTGCCAAATAGCTCCTCAAGCAAGTAATGAGGAGTCATGTCCTTCCTACATCCATGATGAAATTTGGTTGACAAGGGCTTGTGTGGATAGTGTGCATGCAATCACAGATTCTGGTAGTTCATATATGCAATGGCCCTATCATGTCCAGAAAGCACCATTTCTTAGAAATCCTCCAATGCCTCTGTTTATTATAATATTTCCATCTCTGCTTTGGTGATAATACTGAGCCTTGTGTGAGAGTTGGCTAGCATGGTATGACTGTCCTATTTAGTGCTGAAAATTCTAGCATCTCATAATCTCGGCTTTTAGGCCAATCACAAATATCTATATTTATTAACAACTGTATAAAAACCTTCTATGATTATGATTGAAAGTTTCTTTCTATAGGTTTAAAGATAAGCTTTTGAACTAAAGTTTATTATTATTCTCATTTAGCATAACAATAGCAACACATTCTCACATAGAACTTGTGACCTGCCAAGTCATAGGCTCTTGGTCAGATTTATAGTATAAAACATGTGATTTCTCCAATGGAGTATGCCTAAACCAGAAAGTAGTTGGTTATCTCTATAGCATTCATTCCAGTTTTTCTGTACTTATTGCATAGCTTTATGAAAAGACAGTTGTTGTTCTAGGTCAAAGAACTCATATTCGGGTATTACCTGTGCACTACCTTCTCCCCCAGTGGCATGCATTGCACCTTCTAAAGGTATGAAAGTTACCCATCAGCAAGCAAGCTTCAAGGTCAGCGTGACCTTCATTTCTCACTTCTACATGACTCAAGAATGCAGTGTCTTCAACAATAAGGTTTTACCACCAACTTCTGGATGACAACAAAGAGAATGCAATAATATTTGTGCTTCTGCAAGTCTTCAGGACACCCCTGATCCCATCTGGCACTGCCAGCACTGAATTTTTTGTTTCTGAGATGCTTTTTATTTCTGAGTTATGGTTTCTGAGAAGACCATTATTGCCTATGTATGTAGGTCAACTCCAATTAACCTCCCCTCTCTCGCTCTCCGTGTGTGTGTGTGTGTGTGTGTGTGTGTGTGTGTGTGTGTGTGTTTAGCATATGAAATATTAGGTTTCCAAATAGGTTTTCAAACACCCTTAATGTTAGTTATTTGTCCTTTTTACCCTCCTATTTTAAACCCTGTGCTTTGTTTAAAATCAGAAAAAAATAGTTAAAGATCCCACAAAATATTAACTGATTCTTTCAAAAACACAAAATTGCTGAAATATTGTTATGTTAAGAAATATGAAGGCACTGGCGCTGGCTATGGAAGTTCACACGAGTGAAGCCATTAGTTGGTTAACTGAGTTGCAAGAATCATGAGTTTAAGCCTGTTTCACTCGCACAGTGGGAATCTTAATTCCAAACAGAAGAAAATCAAAACTTCCGTTTTTTTTAGGGGAATTAAAATTATTAGTAGCTATTGTATTCTTCATTGCATAAAAGGCAAACAATTTTTGTTAGTTTAAAAGCTTTAAATTAGCATAGTTCTGTCAAACTTTGTAACTGTTCCAGGTAGTTACAGATTAATAAAGAGCTTATACACACAAATTTGTGATGTTTCAAAAGTGCAACCTCTATCCAAATGATCAAAATTCATCTGAGATTTCTGAGGTCAGTGAACATTAACATTTACTGTTTCTTATGTTCAAGTTGTTATGTTATGATTTTGATCTGAAATATCCACTGTAAGCTCATGTTGAAGGCTTATTCCCAAATACTTTTGAGGATTACTTGATCGTGAATGTGCTACCCTTATCAATACATTTGGATGCTGATGAGTGCATAGCTTAATGAGTTATTGAGAGGTGTCATATACTTAAGGAGCTTAAAAACTAATTGGATGAAGTATGTTATTGGAGAACATGCCCTCAAAGATTGTATTTGTCCTTAATCTCTTCCTCTCTTTCTCTCTGTCTTCTGGCATCTCTGAGATCAACATATTTCTCTACCACCTATTTTCCCCAACCTTTTCTATCTACTGTCTTGCCCAAAAATTACCTAGGGAAAGTTATGAAAAACAGAGGGCCTTCAGGTGATGAGCCAAGATAAACCCTTTCTATTTTGAGCTGGTTTTCTTAGGTGGGTTGTCATGGTAATGAAATGATTGCTCACAGACTAACTTATTCAGTCATTTATTGATTTGTAAAAGAAATGTAAATACACACTATATGCCAAATAGTCACTTGATGTTGGTTATATGTCAGAATATAGTCAAATATCTCTTTTCAGAAAAACTTAAAACTGTATCACATAGAAAGTTAATGAACATGTAAATATTATAGGAGACTCTGAAGGACAGAAGTACAAATGTGAAAATAATGAAAGACTAGATCTAATTATAAGTCAGAGGAAGTTAACAGAGTAGTAACAATAAACATGTAATAAATTATCATATTCATTAGTATCATAACTTTCATTAGATTACTAATGTGATAAAATAATCAAATTCTTGTTATATTATAGGTGTTTTGTTTAAATGTAAAATAAATATGTTAAAAATCATCACCAGAATATAACTTTGATACTCAATGGCTAAATTTAATGATGTAAATGTTGGAAATATCATGAAATAAATTAATCTTCTACATATAGATTAAGAGAATGTTGGTGAAAATGTAATTACATTTTTAGAAAATAGTTATTATGAAGGAAAATTCTATCTTAAGTTCTTAATTAATCAGTGAATACATTAATATAGTTGGAAGACCAACAATATCAATAATATTGAGATTAAACCAACTTATTAATCTGATTTTAATTCTAAGTACAGATTTGAGGCATAGAACTTTGCCTTAACAATCATTGACAAAGCTACCAAAAGAACCAGTTATGATTTAATATACATATTTACAACATATGATTTTAAACATACCTTACACACGTGTTCATTTTGTTTTGTAGCTTTGCTTACAATTGAGAATTTAGAAACATTAGGTCTAAATTCTAGAAGAAACAGTACTACCATTATTAAAAAACTCCTTAATTGATCATTATTGATAACTATATTAAATAGTAATATTTTGAGTCCATTGTAAAATTCTAATGAGTGGAATTTTAATAATAACCATTTAAGGCATTTTTTATATCTTAATAAAATATGTGAGAGTATAGAGCTAAATACTATTGTATATTAAATTTAAATATAAATATTTCTGTATCAAGGCAAATAATAATACCTATGAATATATTGGTGAGTATATTCTAATAAATTAATGAATAAAGTTATTCAACATATTAAAAGTAAGAGGAATCATTTTAGTACAATAAACTGTTACTCAACATTTATCCAAATCATGACAGTGGTTTATCCAATGTCCAAATTCTAGTGATGCTGACAATTTCTGCCTTCTGGAAATTAATTTTAATATTTAGTGTTGATTCTGTAACTGCTTACAAGTTAATATTTTCTATACATATTATAAATGTTTAATATGGAAATGTAATCCAGACACTTTTAATACAGTCAAGTGAATGGTGTAAGGGGAAGCAATTGGGTATCTGAAAGTAAGGACTATATTCTCAGTCTCTGAAGGCACACTGTTGCAATGTCCTTTTTGAACATAAGTAAGTAAATAAATAAATAAATAGTTTGAACACAAAAGCACCATTCCTGTTTATCATTCAGGTGACAATGTTACGACACCTTTGCAAATGCTGCATGCTGTCTTCAATGCAGCTGAACTAAAAAGCATAAAATAGGGGTAGGGAAAATCAAACATTATAAGAAAGTAAACTTGTCCCAGCCTCATTTTTGTTTCAATAAATAAATTTCATCTTTAAGCAGGTAGCAATAGTTAATATGAGCATGCGCCACTCCTAAATGAAAATAAGAATACAAAAGAAATTTCTGAGAACACTCTATCTGTCTTAAAACAATTAATCTTCAAGGGAAGTTATTAGCATAAATCTCTTTAACTGCATTCACCAGAGAATTAGGTGTTAGTAATACACATTCATTATCTAACATTTCAGCACTTCATATCAAAACGAAGAAATAAACAACATCACAAAGGCAATTAAAACATAGACCTTGTTTAACAATTTTCTTTTTTTAATTACCTTTATAAGGAATCACTCTTTCAAACTGACATGCCAAGAATATAATTAATCTTGAGGAACATGAATGTATATGAGCTTAGCAAGGGGTTATATTACTTTATTTTTGTCAAAAGGAGCATCAATCAGAAGTGAAATCATTAGCCTCAAGACTAACATCTTTCTTGAATCTTATTTAAGAGCCAGGGGACATGAACTTGTTTTGGTTAAATATTAATTCTGGCACATTTTACAGACTTTAGATAAATCAATCATCTAGACATAACAACCTATTATTATGTATATTTATTACATAAATTATTATTATGTATTATTATGTATTAATAATGTATTATTATGTATATTTCAAAAGTAAAATTTAGAGGTTTAAATGAGCACAAAATCTATTTGATTATGTATTTCTATATTCATAGTTTTTTAACTTAACCATTAATGTGTACTTTATTTTTATAATGCAATTTGAGAGTTCATGAAAAAAAAAGGTGGTTTTCAGACTAGACAAGGATACCTTTCAGATTTCAATGGTTGATCTCACATATTTAATTTTAGGCACTGCCCACTAAGGCTGCTGTAAGAAACAAACACCCAGCATGAAGTAGTTCAGGACTAATGAAAGTCTTCCATTATGCACGTTAGTTCACCAAGGCACATATTCCTGCTGAGTAGGTATCTTTCCTCTAGGTAATATTTCAGGTAGTACATGACATGGTCATTAAACAAGGAGTTACATTTTAAATGAAGTAATTATATCTAATTACTAAGTAATCATACATGAGGCCTTTGTCTGTTTTACAAATAAGGCCATATAATTAGAATTACAAGTGACAGTGAATAATTTTTGTTTTCTTAGTCTTGTAGGGAATGTAATTGAAAGTTTAAAAGCCAAAGCCTATGGGGTGCTCTTATATCAGTCAGGAAAACATACTTATTACAGGATATAATATGTATGGGATAAGTGAGAGTATCTGATCTCTGCCTTCTACTACGTTTTATCAGCTTCCAAAATATTTATCTATTCTGTGCTATAAAGATTTGAATTGGTATGGATCTTAGCCTATTGATACAACTTTAAGGTCAATTTTTGTTATGTGCATATTTCTGCTCTTGATTAAGGAACTGTGTTTATGTAGCTCATTTAAAAATATTATATAAAATTAAGATATAGGGTTAATAGATAATCATATATAATAGTCAAACTTGTAGCCATGTTAGTTAGGTTTGTTAGATATATAGAAATATACTTCAGTTAAATAGGTATTCTTCAGACCTTTCAGAGACATTCAGAATATAGTGTTTAAAACGTCTTCAGAACTTTTGACTTTTCATGACAATGAGACACATCTGCTCCTGACACCATCAATTACATCAAGAGGGTGATGGGCATCAAGGAGGTTCCTTATGGAGTTGAATAGCCATTTGGGCAAGAAACTGCTCTGGCATGGACGAATTGATATTATGCTGTATGAAGTAAACATGCAGAACCCATAGAGAAATAACTGCTGAAGTTACCTTAAAAATGTGAGACAGTCCTTTGGAGTTCCTGAAAGAGTCTGCCAGACATTCTACAGGATACAGAAAAAAGTGATTTGTACTTTGCAGTCTGGCTGTCTGATCTGCAGTAGACTCTTGAGAAGGTGGCACCAGATATAAAATGTCTCTGTTATTTTTAGAATTAATGGATTAAAATGTTTTGCTATTTAAAAAAAAAGTGATTGGCAAACTACCAATATAAACAGAACTGTCTTTGAAATTTCCTGCTTTGTGGAAAAGTCTGCTGGATATTATGGACCTGTAGACTGAAGATAGATGCCCCAATGTTACAGAAAAACTTTGGGTGACCATCCAGGCAGCAAGACGTCTCTGTCAATTCTAGAGTTTTGGAAGTTGCTTATAACGCACTTCATGTTTACTTAGGCTATATTATATCCTTCTGGAGTCTTTGATGGAGTTGAAGAACAGATAGAGTTTTCCTTAGTTATGATAAAAGACAGACTAGATATAAATATTGTAACTTTAATCCTTGCTTGATACATGTTTTGTTTTATGTAAAAATTTTACTGTGTTAAAGTTAAAACTTTGCTTTTTATTTAAACAGAAATGGGGAGGTGATGTGAGATTACCCTCTGTATGTTTTGAATATCATTGGTTAATAAAGAAACTACTTTGAGCCTATAGCAGAGAAGTACAGAACAGAGCTGGGTTGTAAAAACTAAACTGAATGCTGGGAGAAAGGAGGTAGAGTCAGGGAGAAGCCATGTGGCCCCACCAGAGACAGATGCCAGAATTCTACCTGGTAAGCCACAGCCTCACAGAGATACACAGATTAATGGAGATGGATTAATTTAAGATATGAGTTAGCCAGAAATATGCTTAAGCTATTGGCCAAACAGTATTACAAATAATATGGTTTTTGTGTAATTATTTCAGGGCTGAACAGCTGAGAACAAACAAGTGGCCCTCCTCCTACAGTCCTGCTTTGTTTTTAGAAAAGATTGGTTTGGTGCATGCCTATAATCTTAATATTCTGGGAACAGGAGCAGGTGGATCTCTTTGAGTTAGAGTTTAGCCTAGTCCACATAAAGTTCCAGGACAAACATGGCTTGATAGAGAGACCCAATAACAAACAAAAATGATAAAAGTGTAGAATCTATATATGTGTGTATATATACATATACATATATATATACTATATGTGTGTACATATACTATATATATGTACATGTATATATATACTGATACCCATGTCCTTGTCACTGCATCTAAGAAATATTGTACTGGTTGGGTTTTGATCTTTGTTTTTTGGGTTATTGTTGTTTTATTTTTCATTTTTTGTAGCTAGAGCTATCCAAGAAAGAGACTCACATTTAAGAAAATGTTTTTATAAGATTGTCCGGTGGACAAGCCTGTGAAATATTATCTTATTTAGTGATTAATGTGGGAGGGTCCAGTCTGTTGTAGGTATCACCCCTGGGGAGGTGATCTTGCTTGTTTTCTCCTTTTCTAATGTGCAACATTTGTTTCACTATATTATGTTGTTATACTGATTATATTATATTTATTATTGTATATAATAATATAGCATATATTATTATATATCTTTGAAGAAAGATTGCTTTCTAATGAAAGAAAGGAAAGGGATGGATCTGGATGGAAGGGAAGGTCGGGGAGCACTGAAATTAGTAGAAGAAGGGCAAATACTAATCAGCATATATTATGTATGAAAAAAATTTATTTTCAATAATTAGAAAAATAAAAAGAAAGAATAGAAAGAAAGAAGGAAGGAAGGAAGGCAAGCAGGCAGGGAGTCTGTCAAAGACATGGGGAACAAACTAGAAAATTAGCAATGTGCTCTCTCTCTCTCACTGTGTGTCATGAACTCTAAGTGTTAAATATTGCATAGTGGTGTAAGTAATATGAGTAAAGGCAAAATGAAACATTCCCATGATAAAGTAAAACGGGATGGCAATAGAACAAAGCAGAAGAAAATACTGGTCACCAAAGGGGAAAATGAAAAAGGGTACACCAAATAATATTTAAAATAAAATTATATGAGTATATCCAAATGTAATTTAATTTACAAATTAAGCATATGTTTTTAAATATATTATGATATCAAAAATGTTGATTGCTTTAGGTAAATTTTTAATGTAATGTATTTCCTTCTTATGCAAATGCCTTGATCTAATGAGTGAGTTACAAATGTAAGCAATAGATTAACCTAAATGCAGCTGAAGAATATTTACTATATTTAGAACCAAGAAGAGAACATCTAGTTTTCCCACTGATAATTAAAGAGATTAGTCCTGAGGAGGAAGCTGTAACAGGAAGTTTATTTTAACTCGGTGTACAGTATTAAAAAAAAAAAAGACATGCTAGAAGAAACTTTAAAACATAAAATAAATAATACTTAACTCTAATAATTAAAGTCTTTGTAACTTAAGTGAAGAAAATGAGCAGAATAAATAAATGTGATGCATTACTATAAGACTAAATTCTTATATTCTATGATGTACATGAGATAAAACATAAGTTGGCTGGATGATCAGGGCACCAAGATCCCAGAGGACTCATCATTTCATGGAGTAAGAACCTCTCTCTCTGCAATCCTTTCTTTCCCTAACACAATACTTTTATTGATTATTTGGTAGTTTACGAGTCAGGCTCTAATCACATTGATTCCCCCGTCTTCTCAGCTCCAGCCCTCCATTCTTGTGACCCCATGCATAGAAATAAAAAATACCAGCTCCAATATTTGTGCCCATAGATTCACTGGAGCATGGTCCATCTTCCAGAGGCCAGTCCCTCAACAAAAACCGAGTTCTTCCCCAGTTGCACCAGAAGCCACCAACTAATTCTTATTCTAGGTAAAACAGGAAAGATGGTGCTTCTATTAATTTCTTATCACAAAATTTTGCAAACTGTTGAGTGAAGTTAGAAATCAAATTATAACTATGACTTATTAGCACTCAAAGCTAAAGGTATTTCAAAGTGATATAAAGTCCTGACTCCTTGTGAGCACTTGTTGTAAGGAAAGAAAATGCTATTTAACTCAAGTATTAAAGATTTTACCTGACTGGAAAACCCTCACCCCTTATTCTCAAAGGGGCAAGAAGAAATTTCCTAGCATAATGTTTTAAAGTTAGAAACCCCAGGCTAACTTCATGCTCCCAGGAAGGATAGTACCCCTCACCCCGACTTGGAAGAATACAAAGCATAGAGTCAGGACAGGACTATCTGGTGATAAGAATTTGTTGACTCAGAAAAGGCGTGGCCTTGCTTGCTAACTTGCTAACAAAGAAAGCTGAAAGAAAGCAAAGACCTTGCACCCATGCCAGACCTGACCCCTGACTGCCCAGAAAGGCTGCTTGTGATTCTTGCCTTTAAAATAAGCTAACGCCACAAAGCAACTCTTAACTACTCTCTCTACCTCGCAGCAACGAGGTGTTGGAAGCAAGGGTTCCTAACATGTTTGTATTATGCTAATTAAATGTTGCTTATTACAGTCTGGGTCTCTCTGGTGGTCTCTCTGGGGGTAGTAATCTGGGCACAACACTGGTAACCAAAAAGAATAGTTCAAGTAATTTTTCATAATTAAATCACAAGAAAAATGATAGTACCAGCCATAAGGGAGTTAGTAGTTAGGTGGAAAAACCTTGAGAAAATTGATACAAAATATAAATACTTGAAAACAAAACTCCATTTTGCAAATGTGTTTATTAGATATAAAATATATAATAATAATTTAAATTTTTTAATGAAATATATCCTTGGGTGTAGGTTGAAGTGGGTTATACAAGTTTACCAGGTACATTTTTTTTTTGTTTTTGAGAAAGAGTTTCTTCGTGTAGACTCAGCTATCCTGTAACTCACTCTCTAGCCTATTTTGGCATTGAACTCACAGAGATCCACCTACCTCTCCCTTCCAAGTGCTGGTATTAAAGGCATTCAACATTACTACCCAGCTACAAGGTACACTTTAAAATTCTAAGTTTGTTAACAAAAAGTAAATTCCTTATGTTAAAATATCAATAGATAAATAAAATAACATAAATATGCATACATTATTGAATAAAAATAACTAGTACAAAGATGGTAAAAATGAAAGTATCATTTACCCCACTCTCACTACTGGACAGGCCTGCCAGACAGAAACTTAACAGAAAAAATGAGAGAACTAAAAGATTAATGATTCATATGTGCTTAACAGACATCTATAGAACATTCCATCCAAGCATAAAAAAAGGAACATACATCTTCTCAGCACCTCATGGAACTTTCTCAAAAATTGACTACATAATAGGTAACAAAACAACCCTCATCAGATATAAGATACAAAAAATTGGAATAAAATCATGTATTCTATAGAATCATTATTACTTAAAATTAGAATTGAACAGCAACACTAATTTCAGAAAGCCCACAAACACATGGAAATTAAGCAATGCTCACCTGAATCACCAATTAGTCAAGGAAGAAATAAAAGAAGAAATTAACAAAATCCTAAAATTCAAAGAAAGTGACCATACAACACACCCAAATTTATGGGACACAATGAAACCAGTGTTAAGAAGAAAGTTCATAGTACTACCTGCTACATAAAGAAGCTGGAAAAAATTCCACACTGGTGAATTAATAGAACACTTGAAAATTCAAGAACAAGAAGAAACAAACTCACCTATGAGAACTAGATGGCAGAAAATCGAGAGCCGAAGTGAACAAAATAGAAACAAAGAAAACAATACAAAGAATCAATGAGACAAAGAATTGGATCATCAAGAAAATCAACAAAATAGACAGTCCTTTATCCAAACTAAGAAAAAGGTAGAGAGAGAATACCCAAATTAACAAAATCAGAAATGAAAAGGAAGACATAACAAAAGACACGGGGAAATCCAGAGCTTCATCAGATCATACTTGGAAAACCTGTACTCAACAAAATTGAAAAGCATAAAGGAAATGGACAGTTTTCTGGATAAATAACACTTACAAAATTAAATCAAGATCAGACAAGCAAATTAAATAGACCTATAGCTGCTAAAGATACAGAAACAAAATCAAAAGTCTCTTAACCAAAAAAAAGCCCAGCATCAAAAGGTTTCAACACAGAAAATCTTTGTACAAGATTTTTCAAAGAACTAATACCAATTCCATAACTGCTCAGAATGCTCCACACAATAAAAATAGAAGAAATATTGTCAAACTCTTTTTAGGAGGTTCTAGCTAGACAATAAGACAAAAAAGGAGATCAAGGGGATAAAAATCAGAAAAGAAGTCAAAGTCTCACTATTTGCTGATGAAATGAATGTTTACATTAGTGACTCCAAAATTCTACCAAGGAACTTTCTACAACCCTTAAATGCCTTCATTAACTAGAAAAAAATCAGAAATCCTTCTTTACACAGATGATAATTGTCTTGAGAAAGAAATCAGAGAATCATTACCCTTCACAATAGCCACAAATAGCAAAATATCTTAGAGTAACTCTAACTAAACAAGTGGAAAACTTGTATGACAAGAACTTTAAATCTTAGAAGAAAGAAATTGAAGAAGACAACAGAAAATGGAATAATCTCACATGCTCTTGAATAGGTAGAATCAACATAGTAAAAATGGCAATCTTACCAAAAGCAATCTAGAGATTCAATGCAATGGTCATTAAATTCCAGCAAAAGATAATGAGCCTATAGTCTATGACTCTAGAGAAGCTAAGTAACAACACAAACCCTAAGAAATACATATATAGATTCACTTGAAAAGAGAAAATAGAAAAGATCTCCTGACAAAATGGGAAGCACGGAGGTGGGTGAGAAGGGATGGTGGAAGGGAAAAAGAAGGGGAGAAGGTAAGGGAGGAAGAGAGCTTGAGGGAACGGGATAGTTGAGATGGAGGAAGGACAGAGATGAGAACAAGGAAAAAGATATTCTGATTGAGGAAGTCGTTATGGGCTACAAGAAACCTAACAATAGAGAAATTCCAAGGAATACACAAGAATGACCACAGATAAGACACTAAGCAATAGAGGAAAGGGTACCGGACATGGCTTTGTCCTATATTCAGATTGATGAATATCTTAAATGTCACCATAGAACCTTCATCAAGCAACCAATGGAAACAGAGACAGATACGTGCCACATAGTACTGTTCTGAGCTCCCAAAATCTAGCTGAATAGTGGGAGGAATGTCAAGACCATGATGGGGACAGTCATTGAAACAGTTTACCTGAACTAATGGGAGCTCACCAACTCCAATAGAAAAGGGAAAGATCCAGCATAGGATCAAACTAGACCCTCTGAATGTGGTTGGGCCAGACTGTGGGACCACTGGCAGTGGCACCAGGATTTGTCCATGGGTTTTTCGGGAACTCATTCTCTCTGGATCGATACCTTTCTCAGCCTGTATATAGTGGGAAGGGCTTTGATCCTTCCTCATAGCAATGTGCCTTGCCCTCTCTGGGAAGTGGCTGGGGGATAATGTACAGGGAAAGATGGAGTGGATGGAAGGAGGGGAAGGAGTGGGAACTTGGAATGGTACTTAAAATAAAAAAGATAGTTTTTCTTTCAAAAAAGTAAAAGAAAGAAAAAGAAAACAAATCAACAACAGCAAAAAATATACAAAAATCCCATCAAAATTCTTCACAGATTTTGAAAGAACAATACTCAATTTCATATGGAAAAGCAAAAACCAAAGATAGCCAAAACAAACCTGTACAATAAAGGAAAAGATTTGTTTGGCTTACACTTCCACATTGTAGTGCATCTCTGAAAAGTCAGGACAAGAACTCAAACAGGGAAGGAAATTGGTGTCAGGATCTAACTAAGAAACAATGGAGGAATGTTAGTTACTAGCTTGTTCCTCGTGGCTTGCTCAGACTGTTTTCTTAGAGAACCCAATGCTGCCAATCCAGGGATGTCACTACACACTATGGGTTGGAACCTTCTCCATCAATCCCTATTTTTACAAATGCCCTACAAGTCTACTGCAAACCTTATTTTATAAGGCATTTCCTTACTTGTGGTTTCCTCCTCTCAAAGGACTCTGGTGTGTGTCAAGTTGACATAATACTATGTAGAACAGGCTGAAATGTGGGAATCCATGTCCAAATGAATAGTTCCAATCAAATTCAGTGAAAACAAAGCATTAATCTGTATTATTCATCACTAATCATGCACTAGGGAACAGATATCATCCTGAGTGATGCTCCATCCAGTAACAAGGAACAAATCCACTGAGGATTATATATTTAAGTCAACTATTATCAACACTATCTGTAGCTTCATAACTATGTTTTATGTTCTCTAACAGATGGAAGAGTGCATATAACTGTTCTAGATGTGGTATTCTTCTGTTATACATAATTTAGGGCTAGTGTTATTCTAAAGCTCCACAAAATTCTCAACAGTATTTTAACAAAAATGTTCAGTTATCTTCTCAAACTTAAGAATTATTACTGTTAATATTTAAGAAAATATTTTTGAATAACTGGATATTTTTAGCTAAAGAGCTGCATTGAACATAATGCCAGACATGGGTGCAAAAGTCAAGTGCCATTCTTCTTTCTTCTCCAACCCCCTCCACCAGCTTGACTTGACTCCTTCTGACCATAGGGAATTAGTTCTGACTTACTCAAGGGATTTAATACCTGTCCACTGAGACCCAGCATGAGAAACAGACAGAATATCATAAATTTATATTTTTAAAGAAGGCATGAACAATAAGAAAAAGAAAAGAATTATCTGAAGATAAATGGCACGTGGTCTGTGGAATAATTTGGTAGGGGGACTCAGATTTTTGATATCAAAGTGTCTTAAGTTTAAAGAAAAAATTCAAGTGTTCTATTTGTAGGAAAGTAAAGTTCTATTTTCTGATATTATTTCTTAGAAAAACATATCCTTCTCATCCTTCTTTTATTGTCTTTTTTAACATATTTTCATCCTCAAAGCTAGAGAATACCTTTTCACTATCACGCAGAATAGTAAATATAACAATAGAGGATTGGAAAATAAAGCCACAAAACAAGGGAGGAGCAGAATAATTCGTACAATTCCCTGGGAAAAATGGATACAAGTAACAGTAGATAAATCAAAGATAAAAATGGCATTATACAGATGTCCAGCATAAATCAGGTACAACTCATAATAAGACAAACATTGCTTTCAAGCACATGCAAATTGTATTGAAACACATATTTAATTAAATTTGTGTTTTTCTTTTCAGGATTTAAAGCTCATGGGGCATAGATCGCCATTATGAAAATCGCTGATACTTTTAACAGACTATGTCATGAATGCTCAGTTCTGTATGACAAACAATCATTCTAAGATGTGCTTTATGAAATCATTGGAATAACCACTTAAAGCAGAATACCAGAACAAGAAGGGTTAAGTTAGGATTAGGACCTGGAAGGTCAGCTAGAGAAGGAAATACCAAGAGGGACAATAACAATGGAAATCCTTTGAATACATTCTGTGGAAAACTTCTACTGTAAAAACTTCTTTAAACTCAGAAACACACAGATACACAAAATAAAATGGGAACTAGCAGAGGAATAGCAACAAAGTCCCTGCTAGACACCACAAGCTAACAGGGCTAGGAATAGGTTCCTTCTTCAGGATTTGTTGACCAGTGTGGTCTATAGACTTCTAAACATTACAGTCTATTACCAGTGCTTTTGATTTCCCTCCAGAGGTTCATGCTGTCCTATTGCTGCAGATACCACATGGCTGAGTCACACATCATGAAGAAATCAAGCTGGAACTCGCTAGGAAATTTCATTCTGACTGGCGAGCCTAATAGTGCTAGAAGCTGCCATTCAGCTGCTAGAGGATAAAAGCAATCAGCAGTCTTTCCCAGCTGTGAGCTACAATGCCAACTGGCCTGGAGAGCCACATGTGCTGCTGCAGTCAGGACACAAATGCCATGGGAGGAAATAAGCTCCTTTTGTTTAAATTCAAGGTCCACTTTGTAAGTTTTGAAGTGAACGAATAAACAGAACAAGAGCAAACCTGCTCACACAGGATATTTTTTTCTTTTACAGAATTGTTGAAAAAACAAAAACCCCTGAAACTCTAATCTCTTCTTTTGGGAACATGTATAAATATCACAATTTAAGATTCAGAGCACTCTTAGAATTTAATTTCATTCTTACTCCTCAAAGTTGTATGTCTGCTATTTTATTTACGTTATTTATTTACACTGAAATTAATTTACTTTGCTTTCCATTTCATACATGAGATATATTGGCTGATCATTTATTCAGAGCAGGTTAAGAGACATGTACATCCATAGGTAAATTTGACCTTTATATTGCATATTGTACACCTGGCAAAATGTGGCTGCAGTGTGATATCTGATCACATAAGTCTGAGAACACGGAGAAGCTAAAAAAAAAAACAAACAAACAAGAAAATGAAACAAACAAATAAAGAAATCTGGCAAATGTGCTCCTAAATCTAAACATCTAAACACTGAACCAAAGCTCTGTATGCACCTGACAGTCAGAGACACTCAGCAGGCTAAGAAAAAAGCCAAACAAAGATCCCAGAATATAAATCTGCATGGTACATTTAGTAGCTACTACGGTTTAGCAAGGGTCTCTCCTAAAATAATGGGAAAATCATGAGAATCATGAGGACAGGTGTCTGAAGAGGGTTAGAGTTAAATCAAACTTCTTATTTTGAGTGCCACTCAAATGATTTTATATAAATTCTCCAGGCCTAAGGACACGGTGAAAAGCACCTTCTGAAGGAGCAACGTGATACTCTGCTATATGTTGGGGATGAATTGTAGCCATGATCAAACAGAAGTAAGAGATAATTATGAGACTGTTTCAGGAAAACAGAAAGTTCTAAGTGCCAGGTCTCAGGCAGTAGAGAAGATGATACAAAAGCAGTTACTTAGGCAATTTAAGCCAGGATGTGTTTGATAGAACAGGGAGTCTGTTCACTGCATCACTGAAGTGCACAAAAGGCCATATAATTTGTATGATTATATTTAGCAAAGGTTGGCTGAATTGTTTTGCTTATATATTTTTTCTTGTTTCTCTTGGCCACAGATGAAAAAGCATAAAGTATTTATCTGACTATGTTGCTAATTGGTGAATAACAGTTGCAACTCAAATATTAAATAACAATATACAACATTAAAGTAGAAATTACAAGCTGAACATATTAGACATTTTTGTAAAGTTTTGTCCCTTAAATACTTAGTGCCTGTTTATGGTTCCTCCTACTTACAAACAGATTTGTCATTTTCTTATGACCCGTGCATCCCAAGGTCATGTTTTTATACAATGTGTTTCAAAGTTTCTTAGAACTAACACACCAAAGAACAGTCAGAAAATTTTTCTCTACAGCCACAGTGATGCTTGCTGACATTTGCACAATGCTCATTTCATCTGAAGACAAATGAAGAACAAAGCTATAAATTCCATTGAAAAATGATTATACCTTCTTAGATGGTCTAAGCATAAATAAATTATCTTAGTTCTTTGTGAACCATTATGCTGCTAACTAATATGTACCTTTCATGTTTTGTCTTTGGTAAATTTAAAGCCTACAAGGGGATGATAAATAGATAATGCTGAAACTTCAGGTTGTGTATTAATAATGTCTGAGGGAAAATGTCTTCAAGTTCTTACAGCACATTATTTACAAGTAAATAGTCTGTATTTTCATATGTTTAATATAAACATGGTGCGAGAGAATTGTCTGTATTCTGTCAATCATGTTTTAAATAAACGCTGATTGGCCAGGGGGGAAGTATAGGAGGATCAACCAGACAGGAAGTAAAGGCAGGGTGATGAGAACAGGAGAATTCTGGGAAGGAGGAAGTCCATTTCTCCCGAGTCCTGCACAGATCACGAAAGAAGCAGGATGTGACCCACCCTGATGAAAAAGGTACTGAGCCATGTGGCTAAAATAGATAAGAATAATGGGTTAATATAAGCTACAAGAGTTAATAAGAAGCCTGAGCTAAGGGGACAATCAGTTTATAACCTAATATAGACTTCTCTGTGTGATTTCTTTGGGGCTTACTGGCTCTGGGAACTGGGCAGTACAGAAATCCCAACAAGCAGGTACTCATGTTACATAAACACACAATACACGTGTGTGCACCTAGAAAAGCCTGCAAATATTTTCAAAAATTTAACTTAAAGAAAAGAGATACCATAAACTTTTCAAAATATACTTAGCAAATTTAAGAAATGTCTCAAATGTTACTCAAATGGATATCATAGTTTTCAGAATACAGATCTGTGATAGCTTTATTTATCATGAAATCTTTCCACAGGTAATGGGATATGGTCTGATCTGCAGAAATACACAAGAGTTGGCTAGGAGAGAGTAGGAAATAGGGAAAAGAAGAAGGGACAGCTCCTGCAAAGAGAAGCTGAGTCAAGTTCCAAGAGGTAAGTCATATTTTAAAACTATGTGAAAAGTTTCCTAAGAAGAGCATCATGATTTCCAGTTATAAAATGATGAAATCATTCTAATAGGTCATAAAATGAAGTAAAACCTAATTTTAGCAGGATACTTAGAGCTGGAAGTAATTTGAACACCAAGAAATTAAAAATAAAGATATATAAAGTGCATATTATGCTTAATATAAGGTTATCTTGGTGAGTTCAGTGAGTTAGATGTCTCTGTATGATGTTTTTATTCATGGAAGCTGCAAAAATCCATCAATATCTGATACCAATTGAATGAATGATGAATGAAGCATAAGAGTTATATTAAGTGTCCAAATTAAAATACTGTGTAAATATGGTTGTTACATATTACTCTGTCTTTATAGACAGTAGTATATTGATATGAAAAATTTGCAAAGGCACTTTTGAAGCCAGTTAATTTAAAGTTTAAATTTTAAACAATATTTATGTTAACATACTCAATTATATTTAATACATTTATTAAAATGAATTCTAGTTTTAGATAATAAATTTTATGATTTTGTGATATTATACATCTTGATACCAGAAATATTGTTTATATCTAAAATATTATAAAAATAGAAAATGCTGAGAATTGAATTAGTTTATTACTTTTAAGTAGTACAAGTAAATTTGAATGAACCACTTAAAGTACATATATAGTTGTTTAGAAAGACATTTTGTAACAAATAAAATGTAGTTAAAAATTAAAAGTGTCAAAATTACTTACCAATTAGTTATATAATGAACACATTATCTTACAAATCTATCTATTTATTTATTTATTTTTCTCATTTTTTTCTTTTTTATTATTATTAAAAATTTCCACTTCCCCCCATTTCACTCCCCCTCCCCCTCAAGTCCAAAGAACAGTCAGGGTTCCCTGTACTGTGGGAAGTCCAAGGTCCTTCTCCCTCCATTCAGGTCTAGGAAGGTGTGAATCCAAACAAATTAGGCTCCCACAAAGCCAGTATGTGCAGTAGAATCAGAACCCAGTGCCATTGTCCCTGGCTTCCCATTCAGCCCTCATTTTCAGCCACATTCAGAGAGTCTGATTTGATCACATGCTCCATCAGTCCCAGTCCAGCATGTTTAGAATTGCCTTATATTCTACCAACTACAGCCCTTGGCAAGAGATATTGGGGTCATTCTAGCATCAATACAATATTCATGCCTGACCAGGTTATATCTAGGTATTTAGAAATTTTGTATATGCATATATGTATATAGCAATAATTAATAAAAAGTGGGGCCATGAGTATGAAAGAGCAATGAGATATATGGAGGGACAGAGGACAATAAAATGATTTGATTGTTTTATAATCTCAAAAATTAAGATGTAATTCAAAAGAAAATATATATTAAAGTATTTGAAAATGTATAATATTTAAGTAACTAATCTGCAAGAAACAATTTGGGATATTAATCAATTGGCACTAGTACTTTCACACCTAAGAATTTTTCAGAAACACTGAATTCAAAGAGTCTCACATTGTACCTTTGTAAGTAATCACACTTGCAGTGAGGCTAATTGATGCTAAATTTGAAAATATACATGATCATAAAGCAGCAAACCTGAGGCAAATTATTTCTGTAATTAGATTTATCAACTTGTATGACAGAAAGTAAAAAGTGAAATAATTGAAACATAATGAGGATAACACATACTACTTTTCAAGTGATAATATGCATTATGCATGCTTAGAACTTGAATAATTGTTTTTGAAGGTAGAGACTGATTATATGCTCAATTTAAAATAGTAAATCACTAAACTTTTCTCATTACTTAACATTAGCACATACCATAACAAACACTGGGTTAAAAAGCAGAGATCTGGTCTATTCTGAGCAATTGCATTTCTGGTGGTGTATGCTTGCTGGCACATAAAGGGGAACATTTCTCTTGAGTTAAAACATTTCAGAACTCTAACTGGATCTTACCGAAGGCCTCTGGAGCTTTTAAACATTAGGTACCTACATGGGACAAAAGTGACAGCATCTTGCTTACCCATCAATGTAGTATTCTTAGATAGTCCCTTACTAATCAAAGTAGAAAAATATGGAGGCAGAATAGTAATGAGAATGAGAAATAATCCATATAAAAATGGTACGCCATATATGTTCTTCTGGTCCAGAGCTCAATACAAAACTGCTTTGAGTGGTAGAGAAACAGGTAAGTCATCCTTAGTAACATTTTGTTGGCCCTGTCCTATGTGCAGATGTCTCCTTAGAGACTACCGGGTACCTGTTGTATTTAAGGGCAGCACTGAAATATTTATAGTACTACATAATTAGAGACATACCAATCAACATTTGCACAGTTTTTAGCAGAAAAGTATAATACGTAAATAAAAAGTAACACTGAGGATAGGGGATGGAAGATTGTTAAGAATAGGATAGAAGAGGTGATCTTCTTTGCAATAAGCTTGTATTGGCAAAACATACAGCTTGAATCATCATTATCAATAGCAAAACAGAACCTATTATTCCTCCAAACTATGATTAACTCTACCATTTCCCATCCCTGACCTCTCTCAAGATCTCAACTAGGGACTTCTTAGAAGAAGATACTGGTAATTTTTCCCCAGCATGAGCCTTTGAACCTATTCCAGTCAGGTTTTCACCCATTTCTGCCATAATATTTCTTCATCAAAATGACTAACTAATATGTCTCCAAATCTAATTCTTATTCCTCATCTAGTTTTCTAAATTCTCAAGAGAATTTACCACATTTCTTAATGTTCCTGGAAACATCTCCACCTCTCCTGCCAACAGTACTCCTCGATAAACACTGGGAGATTCACCACCGCTAGCTAACTTATAAATTCTAGCATGTCCCAAGACCCAGGAGCTCCTTTCTTTTCTCTCTGTCATCATTCTTGGTACTTGCTTTATTCAAGGGCCTTTAACATCACCCTCAGGCCATTATCTCCAGTGTTTATATTTTTCTCCTAACGTATTTCATAAGCTAAAAATTCATATAGCTCATTTGGCACTTGGTACTTCTAGTTGGATTCTTAAATAGAAATTTTAACAATGATCTATCAAAAACCATCATTATTTCAATGACAACACCCCCAACACTGCTTGCCAAGTACTCTAGATTTTAACAAATGGCTCAATTATTCATGTAGTTATTCAGGCCTGGCATCGTGGTTTTATTGGTTGTTTTCATGATTCAGATCTCATATATTTCCCCCATAAAAGCTTATTGACTCAAACTTAAGATACTTTAAATCCAGTATCCATTTTTACAAATTCTACAGTTTCCATTGACTCTTAGCTTATTCTTTTAAAAGCTTCCAGAATGGTTAGCCTGAGTTTTCTCCTGTTTTGCAAATTTCCATCCATTTCAGCAGTGAAGAAACTGGAAAAAAAGGTTACACTTGTTTGGTTTTAGACACAATATTATGTTTTTTTATAAAAATTAAATTATACTAAACTTGAACTTTAAGTGAAGAAGACAGGACCTCTTAAAAGATGACAGAAAAGAAGATTGAGGTGACCTAGGCCTTAGCAATGGGTTCTTCATATATTACCAACATTAAATCTGTGACATCAAAATTTGATAGAGTTTAATGCTTTATTACAACTAAAACAAACTGATCTATAGAATGTACTCCTAAAATAATTAAAAACAAAAGAACAAAATCAAAAAAACAAACAAAAAAGAAGATACATACTAAGTATAGATTTTCTAAACTCATATTCCATGAATTCTTTGTAGTCTTAAACCTTGTAGTAGTGAACCTTATCAGGCCAGTAACCATTGTCTTCTAGAATATTTATTGCTAGATGAGAAAGAGGTTTCCATTATTCTTCTAGAACTGTCTGTGACACCTTCTGATACCATAAAATCTAGCCAGTAATGATGAAACATACAAGTAAGTATAAACTTGACTTCTCCAAGTTTTATATTCATGCTGTGTGGTGTCTTTAATAGTAGGGCCATACTACCAAATTTTGGACCATAGTCAAGCACTGAAAATAGAAGCAGAGAGAGAATTCAGAGAAGCATCACCTTTCACGATAGCCACAAATAGCATAAAATAACTTGGGGTAACTCTAACCAAGGAAGTGAAAGACCTATTTGACAAGAACTTTAATTTCTTTGAAGAAAGAAATTGAAGAGGATACCAGAAAATGGAAGGATCTCCCTTGCTCTTGGATTGGGAGGATCAACATAGTAAAAATGGCAATTCGACCAAAAGCAATCTATAGATTCAATGCAATACCCATCAAATTCCCATCAAAATTCTTCACAGACCTTGAGAGAACAATAATCAATTTTATATGGAAAATTTATTTGGAAAACCTGGAAAAACCCAGGATTGTCAAAACAATATTATACAATAAAGGAACTTCTGGAGGCATTATCATCCCTGACTTCAAACTCTATTACAGAGCTACAGTATTGAAAGCAGCTTGGTATTGGCATAAAAACAGAGAAGTTGACTTATGGAATCAAATAGAAGACCCGAATATTAACCTACAAACCTATGAACACCTGATTTTTGACAAGGGAGATAAAAGTATACAATGGAAGAAGGAAAGCATCTTTAACAAATGGTGCTGGCATAACTGGATGTCAACCTGAAGAAGAATGAAAGTAGATCCATATCTATCACCATGCACAAAACTCAAGTCCAAATGGATTAAAGACATCAATATTAATCTGACCACATTGAACCTGATAGAAGAGAAAGTGGGAAGTAGTCTACAAGACATAGGCACAGGAGACCACTTCCTAGGTAGAACCCCAGTAGCACAGACAATAAGGGCAACAATGAATAAATGGGATCTACTGAAATTGAGAAGCTTCTGTAAAGCAAAGGATACTGTCATTAAGACAATAAGGCTGCCTTCTGACTGGGAGAAGATCTTCACCAATCCCTCATCAGACAAAGGTCTGATCTCCAAAATATACAAAAAACTCAAGTAACTAAACACTAAAACTCCAATTAACCCAATTAAAAAATGGGGTACTGAACTGAACAGAGAATTCTCAACAGAAGAACTTCAAATGGCCAAAAGACGTTTAAGGTTATGCTCAACCTCCTTAGTGACCAGGGAAATGCAAATCAAAACAACTTTGAGATACCATTTTACACCTGTCAGAATAGCTAAAATCAAAAACACCAATGATAGACTATGCTGGAGAGGATGTGGAGTAAGGGGAATGCAAACTCATCCATTGTTGGTAGGAATGCAAACTTGTACAGTCACTGTGGAAATCAGTGTGGCGGTTTCTTAGGAAACTGGGTGTCAACCTACCTCAGGATCCAGCAATTCCACTCTTAGGAATATACCCAAGAGATGCCCTATCATACTACAAAAGCATTTGTTCAAATATGTTCATAGCAGCGCTATTTGTAATAGCCAGAAAGTAGGAAACAACCTAGGTGCCCCTCAATAGAAGAATGGTAAAAGAAGTTGTGGAGTATATACACATTAGAGTTTTACTCAGCGGTTAAAAACAATGACATCTTGAATTTTGCATGCAAATGGATGGACATAGAAAACGCTTTACTGAGTGAGGTAAGCCAGACCCAAAAAGAGGAATATGGTATGTATTCACTCATAAGTGGATTCTAGCCATAATTAAAGGTCTTTGAGCCTATTATTTGTGATCCTAGAGAAGCTAAATAAGAAGGTGAACCTGAAGAAAATCATATAGTTATCCTCCTGGATATTGGAAGTAGACAAGATTGCCAGGCAAAATTTGGGTGCACGGGGGGATGGGGAGTAGACGTAAGGAGAGATGGTTAGAGAGAATGGAGAAGGGGAGGATTTGGGAAAGCTTGGGGAAATGGGATGGGTGGGATGGAGGAAGGATGGATATGGGAGCGGGGAAGTAAATGTCTTAATTAAGGGAGCCATTTAGGGTTTGCAAGAAACAAAAAATGTTTAAAACAAGATGTTTTAAAAATGCCCAAAAGATCTGAAACTTCACCAAAGATTTATAGGTCATCAAAACATAAATACTTTTGAACATCACATAGCCATTAGGGGATTTAATATCAAAACAAGAGAGAAATTGTTTTATATAAGTTTTAGAATGTTTATAGTGTACTGGTAAAACAAATACTAACAAATTAAAAAGGTACAAGAACTTGCATCAATTTCAGGTAGGAATAGTAATTTAAAACAAAGTACAGGCATTTTGAAAATAAATTTTAGAAATTTTTTCCAAACTGAGGATAGCTCCTGGAGCTTGGTCTCGTTGCTTACTCTTTTATATTCATCTAAATGAGTTGAATATTTACGAATGCATAAAATAGATACATAGGTATAAATTATAATATTACTAAAGCTTTGGGGCAGTCAGGACTTTCTTGCTTAGATGGATAGATAAGCAATCTCTGGTACACCTGAACAATAAAATAAAATGCAGTAAATAATTAAGTGGTTAAGAAATAAGAAATTAAAAAAATAAAACTCTCCAAGTAATCTGAAGTATATTTAATTAGATTGAAAAGTTGGAAAGACTACATATGATAAAATATCATTCTGAAAAAGACCAAAATCAAAGAAACATTTAAATGATCATTAGTCAATGGAAGTCTCAGAAAGGGTTGAGTAGAAAAGGCACAAATTTCTAGCACATTGCAAAAATTCTGTGACAGTGATGGTTATACTATTATCTTTAAAAATAGTGCACAGTAAAATATGTGAACCTTAATTCAACTGTAGATTTAATAATTACATATCAAGTGCACAATATGTGGTAAATGAAGCATTATTTCACAATATGAGTGAGTAGGGCACAAAGATCCAGAACTCGTGAGCAATCAGCAGCGAAGAAATCTTACGACTATAGGGATTGTCAGACTGGCCAACTGAGAACAGGAATATTTTAGAAGCAATTGATGTAGAAAAGCAGCTGTCATCTCCAAAACATTCCTGCTGAGTTCTGATTCTCTTTGAAATTCCCACCCAGAAATCTCAAAGCAGAAGAGTTGTGACATTGTGTAGCAGTATCTGCCACTGAAGACAGAATCAAGCTTAGCAATCAACCTTAGCATTCCTACCTGTAAGCCTCATAGGGCACATGTGATGAACACGGTGTCTGCTGCAGCAAACACAGAAGTCTTTGTCCAACATCATGATTATTACTACTGTCAGCTTTCTGCCCAAACATGTATCCATGCAAAAACAACCAACTCAACATAAAACAAAGCCAACCAAAAGCAAAAACAATAGGTAAATCTATAAATCAGAAGACACATACCAAAAAGGATGTTCAAAACAAAGTATGGAAACATTTTTTTAAAAAAAAATATGAGATTACACTTCACTAGGAAAACTCCACATATTGAGTAACAATTTATCAACACAATAATACAAGAATAGATTTAAATGTACTACTTTTAAAAATTCAAGGAAAGCTAGCACTCTAGCTCAGAGATTAAACAATTGGCATTCTTACAGAGGTCCTGGGTTCTATTCCTTTCACATTCGTGGGTGGCTTACAACCGTGGAATTCAAGACCTCTTCAGGTTGGCCTCTGAGGACACTGAAGACATGTGCACAGACATACATATAAGCAAAACACCCATATGGAGAAATGAAATAAATTACACTTAAAAATTTAAGGACCAAATAGATAATTCAAACAAACAGATAATAAACATAATCACAAAAAGAAACAAAGGATATCAGTTAAACCATAGACAAGAAAGCTACCTAAGTAGATAAATATGAAAATATGGAGAAATATCAAAAAGAAAATAGGCAGTATAAAAGACATGGCCCAGTTTGCTTCTCTATTGCTGTAATAAAACACTGATGAAAAAGAAGAAAAGATTTACAATTCAAGGGCACAATCCATCACTAAAGGAAGTAAGGAAGTAAGTTCTGAAAGCAGAAATGTGGAGTCAGGACTATGGCAGGGACCATGGCGGAAATTGCTAAATGAATTGCTTCCCCTGGCTTGCTCAGCTGTCTTCCTTATATAGCACAGACCGACCTGAAAAGGAATGAGTGATCTTCCCACAGTGGCATGGATGCTAACATCAAACAACAGTCAAAAGAAGAAAAAAGAATGGCACACAGATATGCCAACAACTAATCTGATGGAGAGTATTCTTCCATTAATATTCATTTTCCCCATATACTGCTAGGTTTGTGGTCAATCTTCTCTGTTATTAGTGTGTGGTATTTCCCCAGGTGTATGTGTGCCCAGATGAATGGTCTATTAGAGAAAGTGGGGCATTTAAATAATCACCTAGTATTAATGTTAATCTAATGACTCTCAATAATCATCTAGTATTAATGTTAATCTGTGACTCTCAATCCAGTTGCATTTCTTCTTTGTGTGTGAAATTGGGTGTCCCTGAGTTTGGTGTATATACGTTTAGGATAGTAATGTCTTCTTGGTTAACTGTTTCCTTAATTAGAATGAAGTGTTCTTATTTGTCTCTTTTAATTACTTTTAGCTTGACATCTACTTTGTCATATGTTAAGATAGTAATATCAGCTTGCTTCCTGGAGCTATTTGACTGGAAGACATTTGTCTATCCTTTTACTCTAAGTGGTGCCTATCTTCAATGCTGAGATGTATCTCTCAAAGACAACAGATCGATGGATCTTGTTCCTTTTTCCGAACAGTCAGCCAGTGTCTTTTGACTGGGGAGCTAAAACCATTAATAATAAAGTTATTATTGAAATGTGTGTATTTTGTTGCTCATTTTTCATGCTGTTTTTTTGTGTTCTCAGTGTACTTTGAGTTTTAATAACTACAGTTTTGTTAGTCTTATTATAATTTGTTATGCAATGTTAGGTTAATATTCCTGAGAGGCCTGCTTTTTTTCTGAAGAGAGGAGGAGTGGATAGGGGATAGTGGAGCTGGGAGGGTAGGGACTGGGAGTAGATGAGGGAGAAGAAACTTCAGCTGGGATATCATATGAAAGAAGAATAAAAAAAATATGGCTTTTATTTTTTTTTATAGTCTTTTGGCTTCGGTATTCCTCTTTTCAGCCTATAATATTGCTTCTGATAATTTTTTTTAGGCTTGGTTTGTTGCCTATGATTTTCTTAGGCTCTTAATGGCCTGAGATAATTCTTTTTCCTTCAACAGTGGCCAATAGTTTTGCTGGGTATTTTAGTCTACACTGCATGTCAGCAACTTTTAAGATTTAGAATGCATTGCTCTAGGCTCTTTTGATTCTCAGAGTGACCACTGTGAACCAGAAATCAACAGTTATAGAACTTTTTTTTTTTCACTTGCAACTTTCAATACACTTTCTTTGTTCTCTATACTTAGTGCTTTAATTAAATATGTTATGGGGATTTTCTTTTTGGGTCTTTTCTATTTGGTGGTCAGTGTGCTTTTTGCATCTGGGTAGCTATATTTTTCCTTGGTCTGGGGAAGTTTTCTTCTGTGATCTTACTGAAGATCTGAAGTATGTCACTGACTTAGAATTCTAAGTTTGGTACCTTCATGGTGCCCCACATTTCTAGGGTGGGTTTTTTATATAAATTTTTGCTCTGTTGTCTACATTATCTTTGAAACTTGGTATTCAATTTTCTGCTTGATTCATTTTTATGTACAGATTTTCTGTGAGCTTTCTAGTTGGCTTATTGGGTTCTTCTATTCCTCTTCATTTCAGCTTAAATCTTCTTCTTCACTGTTTCTCAAGTCCTGTAGTATCTTTATCATTTCCATGAGCCTTATGTTTATGTTTGCTTGGACATCACTAAGGTATTCATTTTTCTTAATTTCATTGAGGTGTTTTTTGTTTGTTCACTTGTTTATTTTTTGTTTTATTTTTTAACGTTTCTCTTTGAATTTCTAAAATTATTTGAAGAAATTCAAGATGCTTATTCTTAATTCTCTGTTTTGGGGTTCATTAACATAATCCTTATTGGCAAACATCTGCAGATTGGGGAGTTTATAGGTGAGACACTATTTGATTTTAATTCTTTTGTATTTTTGTAAAGAGATTTGAACATGTGGACTTATTTTGTTTGTTCTATATCTAATATGGCCAAAGCAGATTGGGACAGAGGAGAGGAGTTACTGTTGGGTGGGGTCTAGAGATTGTAAATGGCTTAAGTGGAATAAAGTCAGGTTGACAGAAGGGATAGAGCTAGTGTACAGAGTGTGTTCTCAATTCTAAGCCTGTGTTGAGATAGACATAACTTTATAGGTTGGATATGGTCTGGAATGGGCCTGTGGGTTTAAGAGTAGGCAGGGCAGGTATAGTGAGAATATTGGGGTTTTACTATGGAACAGGCAGGGTATAAGAAACTTAGAGCAAGATTCTTGACATGGTACCTGATTCAGAACTGGTAGGATGGGGGTGGGTTTCTATGAAAGGGACAATCAGGCAGACTCTTCAGACTAGACCCTTGAGGAAGATATCCAGAATGTGAGTGGGAAGAGGTTGTCTCAGTGATTAGGAACATCTTCCTCTCACAGAAAACCAACATTCTGTTCTCAGCAGCCACATTTTGGCTCTGAACCACCTGTAACTCCTGTTCCTGAGGATCTGATACTCTCTTCTAACACCTAAAGAAAATATTCTAGATTTTTCATCTGCATGAACGTCTTTAAAAATGTCTACACCAAATGCTACAGCTCAAGAGAGAATATACTTGATTTAAAATAATCTACTCCATTAATGTGTTTAATTCTCATACTTAGTTTAAATTTCTTATTAATATGAGCCAATGCATGTTTACCTTGGAAATTTAAGTGTTTCTTAATATTGGGAGTTAGTGCTATTGCATGCAGCACAATTACATTAAGTAGTAATGTGTGTAATATAGTAGGGTCTTTTAAACACATGCAAATGAGCAATTATTATTTTTAAAATATCTATTAGTCTGTGTAATTTAGATGTATGATAAATCTGTTTACCCAGTTAGGTTATAAGAATTGACAACATTTTATAGAGATCCACAAAGTTTATCATTACAATTATTTAATGGCAATTTAGTTCATTCATAAGGAATTTCTCAAAAATAAAGAAAAAATTTAAAACAAAATTGAATTCACAATCTGTGCATAAGAACAAAATATCATTGCATTTGCCTAACAAATGCACAGGAACCATTGTAAGACACTAAGAACATAACAAAGCAGCACTGAATGCTCTCAACTCTAAAATAAATATAAGAAAAAAACAGGCTAAATGAACATTAACATGACCTCTTCTGATTATAGTTCTTCATTGGTCTCATTTATTCAGACATCAGCCTTTAGGAACGTCTTATTCTTTCTGGAGAATAGATAGGGGAAGGGACAAAGTGGGAGAAGAACTAGAGAAGGGAAGGAGAGCGAACTGTGGTTGGTATGTAAAAAGAATTAAAAATTCTTGTTTCCTTCTTTTAATTCCTCATGTAACTGTGAATTCAAGTTTCAAGGCCCTGAGTCCTGAATAAAAGGGGGGGGGGCTCTTGATAAACCTGAATATGTAATACACATTCTTTACACGTGCATAGCAGCAGGGTAATGTCTTAAGAATTAGGAAAGATTTATGCTTGCTTATGAAAACCGGCAATGAGTGAATATCTGTTGTATCCACATTAGATATCTCTAACCCTTCTTTACGTATAATGCTAAGACAGGGGTATGCTAATGATCATCAGCTTTGTCAACATATCTTTATTTTTACATATTACTCCACAGATTGTAGCAAGTTACAAAGATTAACGTTGAACGTGTAGTAGATGAGGTTTAGGTTATATTTTATTTTGTATTCTTGTGAGTATTACTGTGCCGTCTGACTATAAAATAACTTTGCTTATCAAACTGTCCTTATATCCAGCAGACTACATAATTTACATTGTTTTTTTTGTTGTTGTTGTTGTTAAAATATATAGAGCTCTCCTTCACAAATTTAACTAGCTGTCGTTTATTGTAGTCAGTGAAAAAGTGACTAAGAAATCCAAACTGGCTGATGTTCAGTCTAAACTAAAACTACTTGGAAACAGAAACTTTAGTTTTAATAAAACTAACAAAGGGAAAAATCTTAAGAGAGGTTGTAACCATGCATTCACAATAAATCAAGATAAATAAACAGACTCACATATATTAGAAAGTAATGGAATTCTTAAAATATTCCATTTCCCAAAATAATTATGATAAGAAAATCTAAGAAACTATCAGATCTATGAATTTCAAATAACTGTAAATTTAGAAGAATATAAATGAATTATTTGTATAATAAAAACATATTTATTTTATTTGTTTTGATTTGCTTCACATTGTGCAACTCAGGCTGAACTAAAACTTGCGATCCTGTAGTCTTAGAGAACTATACAGAAAAATTGAAAAGCCTAAAGTTGAGGCATGTACAGATGAGCTTCAGAAAAGACAAATAAACTAAAAATGAAAGCATATTGTTAAAAGAGTTTGAATTGGAAGCATTTCTTTATCTAAACTATAGCACCAGGATTATGAATTAGAAGACTAATTATATTTGCTAACACTTACCATTGGATTAATCAAAATATGAAGCATAATTCCAAAAGACTTTTGGAAAGGGTAGTAAAAATTGACAATATGATGCTAAAATGGATGTGAAAATGCAAACAACATCAACTGACCAAAGAATATTAAAGAATAAATCTGAAAAAGTTTGAACACAATCCTAATTCACTATAACAGGACACTAAGTCAGTGGTATCCAAGTAACAGTAGACATTCATCTATAAAACAAAATACGTCTAGACATAAATAGGAACAAAGAAGGCCAAATATTTCAATGGTAGGGGATAGTCTTTGCAATGAATATTGCTGAAAAACCTATACATTTGCACATATAGTTGTATATATACACATTCATATTTAAGACAAAATACTAACCATGAAGTTTTGCCTTGAACCACTTATAAATTCCATATCAAAATTTACAGATTCTTTCTCAAACCATAGACTTTATTGTAAATTAGAAACTATAAAATTCTTAAAATAGGGGTTCTTAGCAAAGGTCAATTTTGTTCTCTACACAATCAAATAGTAGATGGAAATATCTAAATATAAAATTAGTGCTGATTGTCTTGTATCAATGATTCTGACCAGGAGAAACAGTAGTCTTAAAATAAAATAAGTATCAATTTAATTTTTAGACAGTGGTTTTGTTTTGGATAAAATGCACAACATGAAAAATAAAATTATAAGTTTACAGTGAATATTCATAGAAACCAACTATCTGTATTATTTAAAGACACTGAGTGAAATCAAAAACCACACTAAACTGGCAGATAATTGCAGTGAAATATGCCCACTGTCATAGATCAGTCAAAATAATTCCATCCTCAATAATTAAATACTTTAATAAATTTTTAAATTTATTAAATTTTAAATTTAACAATAAATAAAAATTAAAGTTAAATTAACAATTTCCGCAGTTCAATGGTGTAAAGATTTCCATAAATAATTAAACAAATAAAGCACATGAATGCCAATGAGCACACTACAGTGTACTCAGTAATATTTTTCTATAAAAGTACAAACTAAGACAATGATATAGTATTAGACTATATAAGAAAAATGTCGGGTGAATTACTTATTAGCATGTATTTATCAACTGGACTGCTCTAAGTTAATACTAATATAAAGTAGTAGAATCATTTCATGAATACTCTACTGGCTTATTAACTATTTATAGAAACATTCTTACTATCCATATCCTGTCTGTATTTCACAAGAAAAACTATATGCAACATTGCCCTTTTCTGCATAATTACTTCAGAACTTGAAAAAAACAAGAAGAGAGTGAATTAATAAATTCTGAACCGTAATCACCAAAACTACTGATCACATGGCAACATATCTATATCTCAAAAAAAAAAAAAGAGCAAGCCTGTTCACATAAACAAGTTTTAAAAACAGAAAGTATAAAACTGTGCTTAAAAACTCTTAATGAAATCAAGGAGTTTAATGTTGCAGGGGGCATGTTTGAAAGACGCCCTGAGAAGTTCACTGGGATGTCTACTCAGAAGGAGCTCATCTCACATTTATGTCTTTTTATAAAATTCACATTCAGAAACAAACACTGTAGATAACCTTGTCTTTACAAGGTGCATGATATCTTAATTTATTTTTCTTTACATGCATACTATGACAGCTGTCTAGGTTCTACAGGTTCAACTATTTCTATACAAATATGATTTTAATTATTTGAATATGAGAAAACATATCTTAAACATAGTTTCTCTTTTTATTATTCTGCTTTCTCATTAGGAATGGTAGCCTGTTTTTTTGTTTGTTTGTTTTGTTTTTGTCTTCCTTATAGTTTTAAAAATGATTTATTTTGTTTAGAGGATTATAGTTGCAAATTTTCCTTACCTCTCTTTCCTCCAAACCCTCCAATAGATCACTTTCTCTCTTTCTAATTTATACTTTATTTTTCTTTAATTGTTGTAACATGCACATTTGTATAAACATCCATATTCCTAAACAATCTCTCAGTATGAATAACCTCACATTTATGTATTGTTTTTAGGGCAACTTGTTATAGAGAATCAAATAATGTGCTTTTACCTGGAAGGATAAATTATTTCTCTCATTCCCACTGCTCCTTAGGTGTGTAATTCTTTGTGTAGGTTTGGGACCTCATGGCTTTATCCCATCTACTTTGTCGTGTCTAGGGTTGCCCTTGTTCATTTCATGTTTAGGCAGTCATGTTAGTAAGACTTAAATGGTGTAGCTGTTGATATTAGTAGGATTCACAGTCTCAGAAAAAGTTCTCTGATCCACTGACTCTTAAAATATTTCCAGCCCTTCTTATGCAATGTTTCCTGAGTCTTAGGTATGTACATTCTTTTGTAGATGTATCCGTTGGGACTGAACTTTACAACTCAGCATTTTGATTGTTTGACTTTTTGTATTGGTCTCTGATGTTGCAAAATCAAGTTACCCTGGAAGGTGAGGACTACACTTATGTGTGGATATAAGAACAAATATTTACAACGCAATTCAGATTATGCTATTTTATTAAAATGGTGGCTGCAGATTCTCCTTTGAGATTCACAACTTCATGAACTCCGGGTATTTGGCTCCATTTCTAGTACCAGGCATGGTTTCTCTTTTGCTGAGTGGCTCTTAACTCCAATTAGAAAGCTGCTAGTGACCTACAGGCATATGTGCCATAACTGCACTCTCAGGGTTACCCTGCATGCCTGCTATTATGGTTCATAGGTTTCACGTCTGGTTGGGACAGTTCCTCATTTGGAAGCTTGCATGCTGTTCCTTGGTATGAAAAAAGCTAGTCCTCTGACAGTTAGGAAGTCTGCATGGGGCAGAACTAGGCCCTCTACCATTGTGTGACAGTTGTGTAGGCTGGTCTATTGTGAGACTCCTAGCAGTGAGATCAGGGTCCATCCCTAATGATTGAGCAAGCTTTTGGGAACTCATTCCCTTTACTGGGTTGCCTTGTCATACTTAACACAAGGGGAGAATCTGGGTCCTACCTCAACTTGATATGCCATGCTTTGTTGACATGCATGGCAAGCCTTTCCCTTTCTGAACAGAAACAGACGAGAAGTGGATGGGGAACAAAGAGGAGGAGTGGGATGAGGAAGGAGATTATCAGGGAGGGAAACTCTGGTCATGATGTAAAATAAATCAAAAAATTTAATTAATAATAGCTGAAAAAAAAAGTTAGTGTCCTGCCTAGAGAGATGGCTCAATTTGCTGGTTAAGAGTGATGCTTGTTCTTCCAAAGGAACTGAATTTGGTTCCCGGAATTACTGACAGTATTTCACAACCATCTACAACTCAAGCTGCCAGAAATCTTATGCTCTGGTGTCTAAGGACAATTGCATATGTACATTCCCACTTGTAGGAACGCATATTTGCACATAGTGAAAAGTACTAACACACACACCACTCTCCCACTGCATAGAAGTTGGCTACATTTCTAGTACCAGGCATGTGTCACATAGATACACAGTCTGCCTTTCTTGCAAAGCACACATGCACATGCCTCTCTCTCTCTCTCTCTCTCTCTCTCTCTCTCTCTCTCTCTCTCTCACACACACACACACACACACACACACACACACACACACTCACACACACTCACACACATTGGGACAGGGAAATATAGTACAGAGGTCCCTCCATCCTAAATTCTTGCTGAGGCCATTTCAGGTATAACCAGAAATTGATCTCCTTGATAGAGAATCCCATGAAAACTTACGGAACTCTTCTAGTAACCAAAAATCCAGATGCACTGTTACAAGAGCCTGCTTGTTTGTTCCTGACTGCCCAGACTCAAAATAATCACACAGAAACTGTATTAATCAAATCATTGGTTGGCCCATTAGCTTCAGATTCTTATTGGCTAACTCTTACATATTAATATAACCTATTTCTATTAATCTGTGTATTGCCATGTGGTTGTGGCTTACCAGCAAGGTTCAGGCTTGTCTGTTCCCAGTGGCAGCTACAAGGTGTCCCACTGACTCCTCTGTCTTTCTCCCAGCATTCAGTTTTGTAGTCAAAGGTCAAAAGGAATTCTTTATTCATTAACTAATAAAAGCAACACATATACAGAAGGACTTTCCACACTAATGTATAAGCTAACTTAGCTTAAACTTTGTCAGAACTGCCAGTTTGTTTCAGAACCATCTTCAGCTACCTGGTTACTTTAACTTCTATCAGTACTTCTTGATTTAGCAAAGGCCCAGGTAGTTGCCCAGGTCCTTTTTTTGTCTTTAAAAACTGCAAGTGCTGGACATTCAGGAACAGACCTGGTTTCCTAAACATTTGAAAGTGGCTGGAATAAAGATTTTCAATTGACTAACAATAGTAATAATGCTAGTTCTCATGGAGAAGACATTGAGGTCAGTTCTGTCTCAGGAGCCTATGGGGCCTACTTTTGTATATCTTCAACAACAGGGACTTACTGCTTTCTACCTCAGGGAGTCAACCTAGTTGATTGCAATAGTCTGTAATACTTTTGAAGTTCCTCGGAAAACCCTGACTCATGACTCGTGACTGGGATTATTTTTAAGTTACATGGACTTTGAATTTGGGAGAGAACTTCATCCATCTAGGTGAGAAATTACATTTAAACTAAACATGTATAGTATACATATATATTATATGGATTTTTAGAGGGGGAATGCTAATATTGTGATACTTTATAATTTTTTTCAGATACCTCGCCGTTATTCTATCCTTCTCTTTACTTCTTTATTTATCTCCTTGACCTTCTTAAAGTCTACCCCCTTCTCATTTCCCTATCCAAACATTTTTACATTGTCATTCTGCTCTCAGTTCCTCTGCTTCCACCCCAGCAACAGTTCCTTTTTTACTTTCTTGATGTCTGCAATTACTCCATAATATGTACTCACATCTGAAGATTTGGAGCTAAGAACAACTGATAGAAGGGAATATTGTGGAATTTTACTTTAACTAGGCAAATATTTGTCTATGTTGTTATATTGCATTTGTTTATGCTGAATTTGTTTAATAATGTAAAGATGAGTTACTGTTTCATCGTGCGTACCTAAGACACCTTTTTGATCTAATAAAAAGCTGAACAGTCAATAGCTAGCCAGCAGAGGTATAAGTGGGTCTGGCAGGAGGAGAAAAAAATCTAGACTCAGGAAAGAAGAGAGGCAAGAGAAAGGGAGAAAAATGGTGACACCTGGGGACAATAACCCAGATACCTGCCAGACACAGACATGGAGTAGGACATGAAGAATAAAAGAAAGGTAAAAAGTCATTAGATAAAATGTGATGGAAAGAATCAGGTTAAATTCAGTTATAAAAGCTAGTGAGACAAGCATAAGATGAGGCCAAGCATTCTCATAAGTGCTATTAAGTCTCCTTGTCTTGACTTGGGAGTTAACTGATGGCCCAAAAGAAAACCTGTTGCAAGAGAACATGTGATATTTGTATCTCTGAGTTCAGGTTACCTCATTCAATAGAATGTTTTCTAATTTCACCCATTTACTGGCATTGTTCACAATTTCATTCTTATAGTGTAATAGTATTCCACTGTGTGTGTATATATATTCATAAACATATATATGTGTAAGTGTGTATATATGCATAAACGTATAAACACATGTGTTTATGCATATATATATACACACATACATATATATACCACATTTTCATCACCCATTTGTTGGTTGAAGAATATTCAGATTGTTTCCATATTCTACCTATGAATATAGAACAATAAACATGAGAATCTGATTTTTCTTATCCCATTCTGTTGCAAAATACAAGAAATTATGACATTGTTAATTTCCAATACACTTTTGTCAACTCAACAAATTTTGGTTAAGGACTAGATATTATTACACACTTTAATTATGGTTTTATGAAGGAATAAGGGATTTTCTATTCAGCTCTTTCCATGTACAGGTGATATATACCACATACTAAATAAAGACAGTCCTGACTTTAACTAAATTGTACAAGTCAGCCTTCCTTCAGAAAAAGATTAACCTCAGTTTAAAATTCAAATACATAATTTAGATATTCTCTTAAATAGTACTGAATCTTTTATATAGTAAATTGTAGGGTACTTTTTAAGGATTGATGCTAATATTAGCTAAATTGTGTTAGCTAGACTTATGTTATTCAAAGCTATACAAGAAAGCAAGCAGCATTTATCTTTCTAGACATGGTTACCTCAACCAGAATGACTATTTCCAGTTTCACCAATTCACTTGAGACTTTCTTAAATTCATTTTTTCTTTACAGCCAAATAATATTCAGTTGTGTGTATATACCATAGATGTATGACCCATCTTTGAGTTGGTGGACATCCAAGCTATATTCCTTCTCTACCTATCATGAATAGAGAAGTAATTGTCATGACTGAGAAAGTTTGTGTGTGTATAATCCTTTGGGAATATGATAGCATTAAATGGGCCCAAAGCATGTGACTATCTAAGTCAATGGCCCTAGGGGAAAAATCTAATACTGTTAAGTGGACAAAGCATTAAACAGGTTAGTAGGAACTAACATTCATACTGACAGATTAATGCTTCTTTCAAGAAAAATCTCCAGAACTAATCTTCAGAACAGCTTCTTTTTACAGTAGATGGTAACTAACAACTTGTCATTGTAGAGATATTAGAAGACTGTGAAATCCTTGGTTCTAAATGGGAAATCACATATCCAGCTACCAAGGCTCAGGGATCATTATGATGAACTTGGGTAGGAGAAATTGTAAGAGACTGTACTGATTGTCCATAGTGAAATAGTATTTCATGGAGGTAACAGTACCGTTGCACACATGAACTCACCGTGGCTGTAAAGCTGTGCACAGGAACTGTGCAAGATCAAACCAGATGAAATCACAGTATGGACGACAGAAAGATTTACATTCTTAGCTGAGGAGCTCTTGACAGTTGATGGCTGCCGGAGTAGGGAGGTTCAAGTCCCTTCAGAAACAGGGTCCCTGGGAGGACAGTCACACTCCAGAAAATAACCCTATATTTAAGTATACCACTAATAAGACTCAGTAGTATGTGTGGAGGCCCAAAACTATGAGCCTATTTCTACTTTCTCTCAAGGTCAGAGAGTTTCAACTTTTTCAAGTTGTTGCCATTCCACCCTGACTGAAGGGCAGAGAGTTGGAACTTATTTCTATTCCTTCAAGGTTGTTGTCTGTTTCTATCACCAACAAACAAAAAGTCCCACCTAGATTTAGATCAAAGAGTTCTTCTTTCTCAAGGTGTTTTCAACAGGTGTGGCTAATATCCAGACCTTGTGTTTCAGGTATAAAGAAGTAGATCTGTTTCTACCCATACAAAAGCCTAAGGACCCAACTACATTCCTACCCCCTTAAGAAGACTAACCCCACATCAGACAGAGGTCTGATCTCCAAAATATACAAAGAGCTCAAGAAATTGGTCACCAAAAGAACACATAATCCAATTTAAAAAATGGAGTACAGACCTAAACAGACAACTCTCAGCAGAGGAATCTAAAATGGTTGAAAGCCACTTAAGGACTTTTATGTCTACAGAATGTTTTGGTCTAGGGTGTGAGCATAACTTGTATTGTTCTAGCAAGGAAATGTTTAAGAATGCAACCCACAACCTTCAAGTGGTATGTTAATTTCCTTGTATGATGTTAATGTAGTTTTTTTTTTATCTTACCCCTACCTTTTGGTGTCATGGGTATTTTAAGCAAATGGAAATTAAACACGGGTGATTTTAGTATTCATTGGAACTCCCTTACGGTACTATTCTATGTTTTCGGTACTATTCTATGTTTTCTGTTTTTTATTTTGACTCACATCGTCATATTCTTTACTTATTTTTCTAATCCCCATACTCCTACCCTGGTAAATTGCATTTCAAAGTTGGTCTCTGACAAATAGTTTTAAAACCAGAGCAATGATATTAGGAGGGAAAAGTGGGCAGTGTGTAAAAGAGAGAAAAGAAACTACCACATTTCAAGATATTTTAGGACTGAAAGGAAAGAAAATTCAGTAAGTAATGCTAAGGATCTAAAAGTATCAGTGAATTAGAAAACTGCTGTAGAAACTGAATGGTCATAGATGTGGAACAGCATTTTGAACAGTGAAGATCTAAGCAGATAAAATTGAAAACCTCAAACACCATGAATGTGATAGCCATGCCTTTAATGCTAGCATTCATTCAGGATACAGAAGTTTTCTAGTATCTGAAGACTTGAAACCATTCTGGTCTACATAGTGCATTCTAGGCTATTCAGATCTGTCTACTGGTACCCAGCTAAAAAGAAAAAGTAATAATAAATAAAGGTAGACTTGCTGGGAATCTATTAATCTGGGGATGCTTGGCTGCCCAAGTGAGAATGAGAGAGCAACTAGAGTGAAACTGACCCTTCCTTACAAGGCTGTTTTCTCTGTATATCACTGCCCATATGCTGCCAATTGCAGTGCTCACAGAGGACCAAGCTCTTCCTACTGTCAATATAGAATAGATATTAAGGACAAGTGAAGGCCAAGGAATCTTTCTGTCACTTTGTCAGATTGAGAGAGTGTTCTAAAAACAATAGTTTCAGCTTTCTTTCCGCCCTCCACCTCAAGTCAACTTTTAGTTTGATGTCTCTATCCTTAAAATGCACAAAAAAGTTCTTCTACATGAAAAAGGAAATCAGGACCGCAAGGGGTGCGATCACCCACTGATACAATGGGACTGATCTAATGAGAGTTCACCAAGGCCAGTTGACTGGGACTGAGCTAGCACGTGATCCAACCAGATTCTCTGAATGTGACTGGATTCTCTGAATGTGGCTGGCCCGGAGTCTTTCTGAAAAGCCATTGACAATGACACTGGGACTTGTTTCCTCTGCATATACTGGATTTCTGGGATCCAGTCTGTTTGGATACTCACCTTCCTGGACCTGGAGGGAGGGGGGAGGAGCTTGAACTACCCACAGGGTGGGAGACCCTGACTCCTCTTGGGGATGGAGAGGGAGGAGGAGAGGGAGTGGGAGGAGTGGGAGGGAGTTGGGAGGAGGGGCGGAAATGGAGACTTTTGTATTTTAATAAACTTTGAGAAAAAAAAGAAAGAAATACAAAAAAAATAGTTCTTCTACAAACTTGTTAGCCATCTCTTCTCAACTAACAACATAAATTTTCATATATTGTTAACAGTATAGTAGGTTACAGAAAAAAATGTTTTAATATGTCTGTTTGGGATCTACTTCATTGTAATTTCGAATTTAGCTAGCCTATAAAAGCATCCCTGTCATTTTGAATTATATCAGTGTTCCTAATATGTACTATATAAAAAACTGATTGAATATATATATAAGTATGTAGGAAGAAAGGCCATTATATTCTATAGCAAGCATTCAGACTGTTTTGTGTATAGATCCAGACATAAGAGAGATACCTCATAGGGTAGCTGAAATTTAATTATTTAAGGATAAATTAATTAATGCAGGCACTATGGAATGTTTTAATTAATATATTATCATTATCTCAAAGTCCTGTTTTTGTCTATACTCCTTTCAGCCTTATTTGTTTTCTTGAGAGTAGGCTGACAAAGAATTAAAATGTAGGCTTGATTTGCAATTTACCTGTCACTAAGTTTATTGCATTTTAGAAATATTATATTTCAGAAAATTTTCGTTTTAGTAATTTTCATTGATCTCTTCTGGAAGCCATATTAATTTTTAGTGACAATTGTGCTTTTATGAGGTATAAAATTCATGGGTGTTGGAGAAGGACACTTGTTCATTTCCCAGCTGCCAGGAATCCCAAAATAATCAGCCGGTACCTCTGCCATGAAGCTGGAAATTCAAAAAGCTAAATGGGCTAGATTCAGCTGCCAAAGCCATGGCTTTAAACTTAGCTATTAATGACACATATGGTCAGAAAAAGAGAGGTATATAGTAAAGAGAGAGCCAAAGATGAAGAAAATCTCTAAATGGTTTACAGTGTGTTAAAAATATATGCATGCTAAAGGTTAAAGTCCTTAAAATAAAAAAGAAAGAAAGAGGGTAGTTGGGTGTGGTGGCACAAACCTTTAATCCCAACACTTGGGAGACAGAGTCAGGCAAACTTCTGTGAGTTTAAGGTGTGGTAGCACACACCTTTAATCCTAGCACTTGGGAGGCAGATGCAGGCAGATCTTTGTGAGTTCAAGGACAGTCTGGTCTAAAGAGGGGTTCCAGGACAGCCAAAGATATACAGAAAAACCCTGACTCAAATAGCCAAAATTTAAAAATAAAAGATAAAGAGTTTAAAGTTAGGTCACTAAAAAAAAATAAAATTACACAGAGAGCCTGGATACTGTCTGTCATTATGTTCTCATTGAATTGTTTAAATGCTGAGAAAGGAGCAACAACTGCTAAAAGATATTTGTTTATAAATGCTGCTGAATTAATCTAAGATAGGTATTTTGAAAATACTTTGACTTCCAAGTTGAAGTCAAAAGGTATGTTACTTGAGAAAAGAGGATTTACTTTAGTTTCTACAGAAAATGAGAGGTGGTGGATTCATTCTGAGTTTAAAAAAAATCAAGTTTGATCAAAGAAGACCACCTGAAAATCTCTGGTAGGAAAAGATTGCCCAGATGTCTGAGTTCTACATCCAGGACAGATTCAAGACTGTTGCCTGAGATGATCAAGACTCACAGGATACTCCAGTCAGGACTCAATCATAATTCTAAATTTTCTTTAGGTTCCCATAAGATTATCAGTACTTCCAACCAGCAGAAAGTACCCTGAAAAACTATGCCAACATTTCCAAAATAATGGACTATGGATATTTTCCTTTGTTTAGAATGTTGGTTACAAGTTGTTATGGGTAATGGTTAGGAAAAAAAGAACTAAACAAAGGATATTAGATTCAGAGTTCTTTTTTTAAGGGGGAAGTGCTGAGGGACAATGACTTGTACCCTGTCAACTGTAGTTCAGTAAAATGCTAACTGGCTAGTAGCCAGTCAGAAAGTATAGATGGGACAACCAGGCAGGAAGTAGAGGCAGGGCTACAAGAACAGGAGAAATCTGAGAAGAGGAAATCTTGGTCCACAGTCATGCCCCAGCCACAGAAGAGGTAAGATGTGACTGCCTTGCTGAATAAAGTACCTAGCCACATGGCTAGCATAAACCAAAATAGTGGGCTAATATAAGTTATAAGAGTTAATAAAAAGCCTGAGGTAATGGGCCAGTTTATAACTTATGTAGACCTCTGTGTGATTTCTTAGCGACTTTGTGATTGTGAGAACTGGGCAGGACAGAAATCTCAGACAACAAACCTTTTTTCAAAAGAAACTTATCCTTAGACCCAAATTTTGAAGTCAAGAAAACTTTAAAGTATATATGTTGGTTTAGCTTAGCAGTGCATATGATAAAATGCATCTTTGTACTTAACTTATTCACAGTCAAAAAATTCAAAGAAAACAAAAGGTATACATAACCTAGACTCTCTATGTATATTCCATCTTTATGTGGCTTATTTTTCTTACTTAATTACTTTTTCTATATGTTTACTCTATCTCTTTAAAGACTTGTTTTCCTTTTTAAAAACCATTTACTTCTTTTTATAATTATCTATCCTCTTTTTCTTTCCTCTCCCAAGTCTATGTACATTTTTAAATTACACTTTGACCCATTTAGAAGTCTTTTTTATCTGAATTCATTTTTATTGTTTATCTATAATCCTTTTCTGACCAGGACTGCTTCTCAAAATGCTAAAGGAGGAACTTGTCCCAATCAATAGGTTGCCTTTTTGTCTTAATGACAGTGTCCTTTGCTTTACAAAAGCTTCTCAGTTTCAAGAGGTCCCATTTATTCAATTGTTGCTCTTATTGTGTGTGCTACTAGGGTTCTACTTAGGAAGTGGTCTCCTGTGCCCATGTGTTGTAGACTACTTCCCACTTTCTCTTCTATCAGGTTCAATGTGGTCAGATTAATATTGAGGTCTTAAATCCATCTGGACTTGAGTTTTGTGCATGGTGATAGATACGGATCTATTTTCATTCTTCTACAAGTTGACATCCAGTTCCGACATTAGCATTTGTTAAAGGTGCTTTCTTTCTTCCATTGTATAGTTTTAGCTCCTTTGTCAAAAATCAGGTGTTCATAGGTTTGTGGATTAAGATCTGGGTCTTCTATTCGATTCCATTGGTCAACATCTCTGTTTTTGTACCAATACCAAGCAGTTTTCATTACTGTAGCTCTGTAATAGAGGTTGAAGTCAGGGATGGTAATGTCTCCAGAAGTACTTTTATTGTATATGATTGTTTTGACTATCCTGGGTTTTTTGTTTTGCCATATATACTTGATTACTGTTCTCTCAAGGTCTGTGAAGAATTTTGTTGGGATTTTAATCGGGATTGCATTGAATCCATAGATTGCTTTTGGTAGAATTGCCATTTTTACTATGTTGATCCTCCCAATCCAAGGGCAATGGAGATTCTTCCATTTTCTGGTATCCTCTTCAATTTCTTTCTTCAAAACCGCAAAGGTCTTGTCAAATAGATCTTTCACTTCCTTGGTTAGAGTTACCCCAAGATATTTTATGCTATTTGTGGCTATCATGAAAGGTGATGTTTCTCTCATTTCCCTCTCTATATCTTTGTTCTTTGTGTATAGGAGGGCAACTGATTTTTCAGAGTTGATCTTGTATCCTGCCACAGTACTAAAGATGTTGATCAGCTTTAGGAGTTCTCTGGTAGAGTTTCTGGGGTTGCTTATGTACACTATCATATCATCTGCAAATAATGGAAGTTTGACTTTTCCTTTCCAATTCAAATCCCCTTGATCTCCTTATGCTGTCTTATTGCTATTGCTAGAACTTCAAGCACTATATTGAAGAGGTATGGAGAGAGTGGACAGTCTTGTCTTGTTCCTGATTTTAGTTGGATAGCTTTGAGTTTCTCCCCATTTAATTTAATGTTAGCATTCGACTTGTTGTATATTGTTTTTATTATATTTAGAAATGAACCTTGTATCCTTAATCTCTCCAAGAACTTTATATTAAAGGGGTATTGTATTTTGTCAAATGCTTTTTCAGCATCTAATGAAATGATCAAATTTTTTTCCTTCAGTTTATTTATATGATGGATTACTTGATAGATTTGTGTATGTTGACCCAGCCCTGACTCTCTGGGATGAAGCCTACTTGCTCATAATCTATAATTTTTTGGATGTGTTCTTGGATTTTGTTTGCAAGTATTTTATTGAGAATTTTTTGCAACAATGTTCACAAGTTAGATTGGTCTTTAATTCTCTTTTTTGGTTAAGTCTTTGTGTGGTGTTGGTATCAGGGTGACTGTAGCTTCATAAAGGAGTTAGGCAATGACTCTTCTGTTTCTAATTTGTGAAACACATTAAGGAGTATAGGTATTAACTCTACTTGAAAGTTCTGATAGAATTCTGCATTGAAACCATCTCGTCCAGGACTTTTTTTTTTTAGTAGGGAGGTTTCTGATGACAGCTTCTATTTCCTCATGACTTACAAGTCTATTTAAACTGTTCACCTGGTCTTGACTTAATTTTGGTATATGATATTTATCTAAAAATATGTCCATTTCTTTCACATTTTCCAATTTTGTGGCATATAGGCTTTTGTAGTAAGATCTAATGATTCTCTGAATTTCCTCTGTGTCTGTGGTTATGTCCCCCTTTTCATTTCTGATCTCGTTAATTTGCGTGTTCTCTCTCTGTCGTTTGATTAGCTTGGCTAGGGGTTTGTCAATCTTGTTGATTTTCTCCAGGAACCAGCTTTTTGTTTCATTGATTCTTTGGATTCTTTTTCTGTGTTTCAATTTTGTTGATTTCAGCCCTCAGTTTGATTATTTCCAGTCTTCTACTTCTCCTGGGTAAGTCTGCTTCTTTTTTTTTCTAGAGCTTTCAGGTGTGCTGTTAAGTCTCTATGTGTGCTTTCTCTGTTTCCTTTATGTGGGCACTTTGTGGAAGCCTGGTTTGTTTGGATGCTCACAGTTATAGACCTGGATGGAGGGGGAGGACCTTGGATTTCCCATGGGGCAGGGAACCCTGACTGCTCTTAGGACTAGAGAGAGAGGGGGATGTGGTGAGGGGGAGGGAAAAGGGAGGTGGGGAGGAGGTGGAAATTTTTAATAAATAAATAGATAAATGGAAAAAATAAAATGCTAAACAGCATGGCTAGGAATAAGACTGGTTGAACTTTGGTTCTGCTCAGTCCAACATGGTAGAGGTTCATTCACTGCCTCTGAAAACCTTCTCTCCTCCCCAGATCCAGGGTCACAGTGAGTCTGTGTCAACATTAAGCAATTTGTAACATGCTGCTCACAGACCCCATTTAAATGATCCACAGCCAGACCTCCCAAAAGAGTCAGAGCTGTTTGTGCTGGTAAATCAGGAAACTTGTGTTTTTAAAGAAGCTGAATGATTTTTACTGGTAAAGTTGACTCTGGAAACCTCTTTAAAGAGCCACATTTCTGCTTTCTGCCAGCAAACAGAGCAAGAAGCTTTATAAACTCTATTTTTTAGTGTCTAGTATTCCTTCCCAACCTGTCTCAAGTTTTAAGTGAATTTATTTGGCCACGTTTGCACCAATTTGTTGAGGGAAGGCTACTTGTTTATTTCCCAGCGAGTCAGACTCCCAAAATAATCACATAGAAATTTGTATCAAATGCAATACTGTTTGGCCAATAGCTTAAGCATATTTCTGACTAACTCTTATACCTTAAATTAACCCATTTTTATTAGTTTGTTTTTTGCCAAGAGATTGTGGCCTACTGGCAAAGTTTGGCGAGCTCGAGCAAAGGTGTCTGTCTCCTGTGGAGATTGCTACATGGCTTCTCCCAGACTCTGCCTACTCTCTCTATGTCTCTTTCAGCTTGACTTATACTGTTAAGTCATTGGCTGAAAACGGTTTCTTTATTAACCAATGGCAATAAAACATATTCAAAGCATACTTTAAAATCCCACATCACTTGGTTTGCAGGGTACAACAAAGAAGGCAGAAGAAAAATGATGGCTAAAGTTAAATTTCTTTAAAATGTATTTTTAAAGGAATAATAAGAAGATGAACTAGCGATCAGGTGTATTTTGAGAGAAATCAAGATCATGATACTGCAAGACAAAAACATAAATTAATAAATCCCCTATTTCAAAACAAATTTGATCCTCTGTATATTGTTGCACAGAACAAGTGAATGTAAATGGATATATTGACTGGGGAAAGAAAAATCTGAAGAAATAAACCAGGCATGAGGTTTTAAAAGAAACAAAGTAAAAACGTTGAGTATATAAACCACCCTAATAAATATTTGAAAGCCCAACTTAATGACACAGCACTGTAGTCAAAAGTCCCCAACCTCCATGTCTCTCTGCTTTGTGGATAATCTATCTACAGATTGGAGGGGGGAGATAGGATTGGTATGCAAAATTAAAAAGATTGTTTTAAAAAATTAAAAAACTAATAATGAAAGAAAATGTGAAAGTAAAGTATGGACCCCAAAACAAAGTAACTTTTGATCAGAGATAAATGGATATATGGTAAACGGATTACAGACCTCTGCCATTCTTCATGTTCATGGGAAGAAGAGGCCAAGACATAAAATTCACTTGCACATCAAATTAATTAAAATAATAACATGATATGGGATTAATGCCAGCAGTGTAAGCATAGAAAAGTTATCTTGGAGCATTTCCCCAAACCATCATGCTGTGGTGAAAATGGAAGGAAAAATTTTGGAAGTATCGGGTCCTGAAATAATAAAATCAAATAGATTATGTTCAGACAACAAAATCTCCAATCTTTGTATTATGCTGTGTCATTTCAGAAGATTTAGCAGTAAAAGGTGATTTGGTTTTAAACGCCATTTTCTTGGAAATTTACCAACCACAGATGGTGTAAAATCAACACAGTTTCACTGGTACTATTGGCTACTCAGCTGAGAGCATTATTCAAGTGGATCTGGACTCCTCCTGTTTTCACGTCTTGACCTCTGAAGGTAAAGATCTAGTTATTCACTAACTCAGATAAATTCTAAAACAAGAAAGAAATGAATCCCATAATTTCCTCCTGTTTTGTCAGTGACTAATGTATGTTCAAATAGATATAAAAAGACTGAAGGAAAGAAAAATTCCTCAATAATTATGAAAGATAAAAGGAAGAAAAATGTGATAGTATGTTTTCTGCTCAGTGTTACCCTGATTGTGTGATCTAAAATGACAACCTTTTTCTTAATGAGAACATGTTGAAACTCATATAGAAGGGATGCATGGAACACAGTGACAGTACTGAGTCAATGAATGGACAAAGTCTCCTCAAACAGGCTCTTAGGTGACATAGTAGAACTTCATTCTTTCAGCCATTTGGAATTTTTGCTTTTTAGAGATGAAGGCAGGCTAAAGAAACAGACATTTTTCAATAATTCTTTTTATTATTTCTTTAATACATTGTAAGTAAAAACACCATCATACATATATATGCATACATATATATATATTACCATCATATAGATGCTATATTATACATCTCACATATCACATCATCATACATGCATGCACACACACCCTTGTGCACACTAATCTCTGCTGTGATTTAAGCACTTTCCAGTTTTGAGAACTTTTCTGTGAATTATTAGTGATTTCTCCCAAATGCTGCCCAAGATAAGGTCAATGTTCTCATAATTTTAACAATAAAGAAGCTAAAGATAAAGAAAGATCAAATGGTTTATAACGTAGTCCACAAATCTGCAGCGATTTCTAGCTCCAGGCAAGAACTCTTTCTTTTTCTTCCTCCCAGCCTTATTGAGACACAATTAATGAACAAAATTGTAGAATGTTAAAGATATTATATGATAAATATATACATCTTCAAATGGTTACACTGGACTTATTATAAAACTATTATCTTAGTTATCTATATGTGTTGAAAACACTTATATTCTCTTCAGTCTTCAATTATTTCACATATAATAGAGTACTCATATTAACCACCATACTAATTTGTTCATACTTGAACCATATATCCTTTAACTAAACTCCTCATGTCCTCTGGTTACCTCTTGCTACACTCTGTTTCCATGAGTTGTACTTTCTTAGAGTCTACATAGAGTTGAGAGCAGACATGTTTTAACATTCAATGTATAACTTATTTCTTCAGTGTAATATGCAAGGTATTTTCCTTTTATTGAAAATCAATTCTTTTCTTAAACAATATATCCTGACTACAACTTCCCTACTCTATATTCCTCCCAGTCCCACTCCATCCACTCTCACAGTCAGAGACACTTCCTTTCTGTCTCTCAGTAGAACAGAACAGGCATCTAAGCAATAACAGCACAGCATACTAAAGTTAAACACTATAAGGTAAAACAAAACCATCACACTGAGTTTGAACAAAGCAAACCAATAGAAATAAAAGAGCCCAAGAATCCGAGATCCACTCATTCATACACTCATAAGTCCCATAACAATAATACACTGGAAGTTATGAGAGCAAAGAACTTGGTGCAGACATGTGTAGGGTCTATATTACGGTTTCAGTTCCTGTGAGCATATATGAGCTTTGCCAAGTTGATTTAGAAGGTGTTGTTTTCCTGATGTCCTCTATTCTGTCTGGCTCTTAGATTCTTTCCACCTCCTTTTCTGAAGGGTTCCCTGAGCTCTGCGGAGAGTGATTGGATCTTGGAGACATTCCATTTAGAACTGAGGGTTCCAAGTTTCTGTGTGCCTATGTTATGCCTGGCTATGGGTCTCTGTATTTGTTTCCATCTGGTGCAGGAGGAAACTTCTCTGATGATGGCTGAATAACTCACTGATCTGTGAATATAACAGAATATTCATTCTATCACTAATTTTATTTTTACTATGACTCATTTTGTCGGTACTTTTTTCTTTTAAGACCAGTAATATTGAGCTTCACTCTAGGTTTCTGGGTTATCTAGTTTCTATATCTTGTCTCTCAAACAGTGATGAGCATGCACTTCATCTTGTAAAGTGGGACTTGAGCCAAATCAGAAATTAGTTGGTTGCTCCCACAAGCTTTGTGCCATCAGTGCCCTAAAATACTTTTCAGGAAGGACAACATTTTAGATCATAGAGTTTGTGGCTGGTTTGGTGTTTACCTTTCTCCTTTGGTACATGCTTGTACCAAAACACTCTAGGATATGGTGGTGAAGGTTCTATGTAGGCATCAGATCAACATCAGTACATCAGTATGTTCAATGGGTTGTATGGGTGTTGTCTTGGGCATGTGGCCTTGGTCTCAGTGTGTGGAGAACAGCCTATTATATTGACAAAGACCTGAATTGTTGGAGATTTCCATGGGACCCCTTTGGTCAAAAATTCAATTGAATGTAACCCAGTTCCAGTACTAGAAGCTTCATTTGGTTAGAAGAGATGGTCAGTGAACTCTGTCTCCCCCATTATTTGGAGACTTCATTAGGACTGCCTTCATATATTTTTGGAGATGATCTGTGCACTATATTTCCATATCATTCTTCAAATGTCCCTCACTAAAGCACAAAAACAGGGGTATACATAAACAAGTATAGCCACATCAAACTGAAAAGCACAGCAAAGGAAAGAAAATGAACAGGCAACCTACAGAGCGGGTTACTGTATTTGCAAACCCCATGACTGATAAGGGGTTAACATCACATTGTGGGAGGTGCTCACTCCACTAAGCACCAAGCAAAGCCTGAAAACTGACCTGTCCTGCTTCTGTTCTAGGCTTTATTGTGCTCAGTATGGATGACCACTGGTGGAATGTCTGCTCACTTCACTGTGAGTTTATACGAAAATCAATTCAGGGATAGAATAACTTTGATAATTTAAATTTTCCTTTAGACTAAATCTCTCAGGAGTCAGCTGTTAGCATAATCTTAGCTTACTTAATGCTTCTGTTTAACATTTATATAATATTTTGCTTGCAGGAAGAATTTCTTGCTTCTGTTGACATTTTGACATGGGTTTAAGCAGTTATGGGAGGGATTATCTCAGCTCTGAGAATGCAGCAAAGAGTTCTGCTAATTGCACAGAAAAATTAACAGACTTTTAACATTGTTCTGAGTTAATACTTTCACTACTTTCATTTGAAACAATTCAAAAGATTAGTTAAAATTGAATATAAACAGACCTTAAATAGCTCCATAGACAGATGATCCACATGTGGTGGTTATAATTCTTCTGTTACATTTTGTCATTACTTCCATTGTGACATGGTTTTCAATCCTCCGCAACTTTAAATAGATTCATTTGATTAGAATATTAGTTATAAGTCTTAAATTTAGAAAATTCTACTTGGAAGTACCATTAATGTTGGGTTTCATCATAAAAATTTTAGAGAAAAAAACAAATTGTTAACATTTTACTCAAAACATACATTTTAGCCAAAATACTCCAACAACATATTTCCCTTTCTTTGCCAAAAGCAGGTTTCAGGTCTGACTTATTCTGACACCAAATGTTTACATCTGCAAATCTAGTGCTACAAAACATAATTACATCAAACGCATCTAGAGATAAGTACTGGAGTTTAGACTGTGATGATATAAAAATAGCAGTAGAACTTGGAATGTGGCTTAGAGGTTAAGAGTACTGTGTATTCCTTCAGAGGATGTGAATATGGATTTGGTTTTCAACACTCACAAGGTAGCTGAACCATTTTCGCCTTCAGATCCTGAAGATTTAGTGCCCTCTTCTGACCTTCACAGGCCCAGGGCATGCACATGGCATACATACACACAGGCAGACATAGCATTTATCCACAAGACAAATCAATAAATCTAAAACTTATTTTAAGAAGATCAAGGAAAGCTATTGCTTATGTGAATCTACATGTATATTTTGAAAGCAAATCAAACTTATATCACCAATCAAATTTGTACTATTTTTCTGAAACTCCTCAGAGAGCAGCAGAAAAATTGCAAAAAATATAAACAATCAGATGATTATTTGTTCTCATCTTCTGGGGAAAAGAATATCTACACCAAAATTACTTCACATTTTACTTAATTTTGTGCCTAAACAGGAGTCTGTGTTTATTTGAAATTACATACAGTGTTTCATTTTCCTATAATATGCTAATTTTTGAGAGAAGTATATAATCTGTATAGCAATAATCGAATTTAGAGAAACACAATTTTATCAAAATATAATAGTTTCTACACATTATAAATTTGAAAAAATTATTCAATACATGACTCTGTTTTCACAAGTTTTGATTATAGTCCTCTGATTTATAGGAATATAGGTTTTCAAGAAATGTTTACTAAATGAATCAGAGATAGTAATCATAGGCTTTTGATTAAATAAAATGTGCACATGAGAAGCATTAGTTTTTAAACAGCACTGTGACATTTTAAAGATATTATGTTATGAACACAGACTTGGTTGGAATAGTTGATATGTCTGGTGCTATCTAAATGATTTTTGACAAGTTAAGTTTACTTCATCTCATTCACTTCCTGATAATGTAGGTAGGAATCATTCTGGGCAAATATCCATGGAGTATCAGCATTCATATGCATGTATGTCTTTTTATCATATCAACTATATTTATTACTCATCTTAAATTTTTACCTCTCTATAAATGTAGATATTTATACATTTCAAGCTATGTGAATAATAAGGAGGCTACTGAGAAAATATATAGCTAATATTCATTCCATTTGCTGCTTTCTTCTCTCTGTAGCCTCTCTATTTTGATAGCAATTAGTTCCTAGATGGAACTTGTTTTTCACATGCCTGCTATCATGTCTGTGAAATTTCCACGTATTTATGCTATTAACTGTTCTATAGAACTCCTATTTTTCTTTTTATTTTGTTTGTACAAATTTCCATTTTTGATACTCATTTGTACTGTTTCTCAACATAGTATTAACAGTGTTAGCAAGAATAATCAGACAAAAGTTTTTTTTCTGTGTATGTGTGTGTGTGTGTGTGTGTGTGTGTGTGTGTGTGTGTGAACTGTCTAAATGCATCTTACTTTGAAAGGAGAAAGTCAAGCTAGCAATGTTTAATATGACACTGTTTTATAGATGGAAAATATCAACCGCCAAAAGTATTAGGACTAATAAAGAAATTTATCAAGATTGTGTGACACAAAGTCTAATACAAAATCAGTAACAGTGCTCTATGTCAAAAAGATAACTGCTTGAAATAAAACTGAAAATTATGCTGCTAAGTAAAATAGAAATAAAATTAACCCGTGTTGTAAAAAAATCTCTACATCAAAACTCTCATACAGTGTAAGAAACTGAAGACATTCCCACATTTTAAACATACAAAGGTGCTCACAGAAGAGCAACGCTGTCAAAATGTCAATATTTCTGAAGGTCACCTGCAGATTCAAGGCTCTTCACATTAAATAACAATGACATTCTTCTTGACACTGAAAACAGGCCTGAAATTAGGAAGAAACTATGTCAGGGGGGATATGTGGAGTCTAGCCTCAAAAAAGCTGTAGGCATTATAATACCTAACTCCAAAACCAACTACAACAATTTAGTTGTATCACAGTCATTGTGTAGCGCAAAAACAGACATGCATCAATCAATCAATGAAATAGATGTATGAAATAAATCTACATATCTATGGAAACTGATTTTAAAGAAATTTTATAAGAAGGGAAGGGAGGGGAGCAGAGAAAAATGTAGAGCTCAATAACAATCAATAAGAAAAAGAATGGTCTTCAATACACGAAAATAGGAGTATTATTTACCCACATAAGAAAAATAAGCAAGAGCCCTAATTCTCACTAGTAAACAAAAACCAACCTCAACCAGATTATAGAATTTTGACACTAATTTAATGTAATTCAATTAATAATTTAAATTTTATTGCTCATTATTTTGTTATGTTTAATAATTATTAAACCTGGTGAGTAAAAAAAATATGGTGTGTGTGTGTGTGTGTGTGTGTGTGTGTGTGTGTGTGATGTGTATGTTTGTGAACATGCAATTTTGGGTGCCTAAAGGATTCAAAACAGTATCAGATCCACTTTAGCTGGAGTTACAGACCAGTATGTGCTGCACTATGTGACTGCTAGGAACCAAACTCTAGTATTCTACAAGAACAGCAAATATTTTTAAGTGCTAAGCCATCTCCAGAATTCCCAGTTAAAATAATTAAATGTCAACAATAAAAATTATTTGAAGAAAATGGAAAAAAATTTTAAGATGTCATGATAAGTGTGTAAGAATTTTTGGAGAAGAATCCTAAAGAACAGGAAACAAAACCAAAGAAAACAAATTGATACATCAAATTAAAAAGATCATCCTTGCAAAGCAAACAGCCATCACATGAAAAGACAACCTACATAAGAAAAAATACTTGAAGCAATACATCAGACTATTCAAAATTGTGAAAGTTAAAACTTTGAAACAACTGCAGTGAATAAAAAGGAACGCTAGCACAAACAGACATGGTCCAAAATAAGACACATACATTGACAACTGGAAGATGCAAAAGTGTTAAAAGCATTGAGGATGTCTAAGTAAATCTCCCAATGATAAATAGCCCGTCTCAGTAAGAACATTATTGTAAAAAAGCCTCAGGAGAAAGAGTCTTTACAAGAATGTGGAGCAAATTGAAACCTGTGCCTCACTGATAGAAATATAATTTAGTGTAATCATGATCAAGAGCAGTATGAAAGTCTTCAGCAAGAAAAAAAATTAGAAGTGTCGTATGATCCAATCTGTGTTTAGGAGTATCTGCAGAGAATATGCATTGCAGCACTGGTCATAACAGCCAAGAAATGGCAACAATATAGGTGGTATCACTAATAAATGGACAGATAAAACAGATACATACATATATTAAAATACTATTTAACAGTAATGCAGAATGATACTGCCAATTGTTACCTGTGTAGTGGCATATAAACATTGTATGTTAATTCAATTATACCAGACTCAGGAAGAAAAATATCACATGATCTCTTTCATATGTGAAATCCAAAAATTTTAATCACATGGAAATTGACATAGAATAGTGATTTCCTAAGGCTGTAATTATGATTTTGTTTCTATTGCCTCAGATACTCTATGGTTGGTAAATCCTAATAAAGTACACTTTATGTAATCTTGAATTTGTCTTTTCTTTTCTCAGTCTCTCTGCTCTGCACTTTCTAATAGTCAATTTTCAGTTGGAATAGCACAGATATTTCTGACACAATGTTATTCTTACAACTAATTTACTTTAGCACTCAAAGAAATCTTTGGCATAGTGAGTTTTAAGTATATCTTGAATTAACTACAAAAAATACTTTGCATCAGACTCTAAACTCTTTAACAGGCTAAAATATAAGGGCAAAAGAGAGTTTCAGATGAGTTTTCACCATTAACTCAGAGAGATGTATGCAGAGACAGTCTGTGGGAACAAGGGGTTGATTCAGAGATTTATTTTTCAGGACCAGTCATCTAGAGAATACGTATGGAACCATCCAGATGGGACGAACAGCATGAATAAAGATACCAGAACATGGATTGTATAATAACTATCTACTCTTTGGAGGAAGATACTTTGGATTCTGAGTTATTTGTGGGTGACAGAAATAACAGAAACTTAATTGAGCAACCTTAGAGATCTCTAATTTATTGAATTTTGACAAAATTAATGACTTGAAACATGTCTAAGCTATGGATAAGAAATGAGATGTCTGTTTCTCTTACACATCTATGATGAAATCCATTGAAATGTATCTTTCCTTATCTTACACTTTGGAAATCTAGGTTAGTAGAAAATATTATAAAATGTTGTCATGATATAAATTTTCAGGAAAAGGGGGTCACAACAGACATAAATAGAAGCAATACATTTTTAAAAATCAGAAAAATTTTGATATGTTAATATTTCAACTACATTAAATAATGAAGATAGAAAAGGCAAGAAATTATTAAAAAAGAAATAAATAATCTGTACTATAGAGTGTAGAGTTTGAGAGATATGACAGTCTCCCACTGTTACAGTGACTATATATACAGCTTTCAATATATCCACTTAAAGTCTGTAAAATATCTTAGCAGTTTGAAGATCTCTGAATACCTTTCTATTGGTTGCTAACCAAGGGCAAGAATCAGGTCAGAGACAATGTTCTTTCTTACCAGGCAGCATCTGCTACAAAGTAAGTAACAGCCTTCTTCTTTACTGCTCATCCAGAATTAGCAAGAAAAATAAATAAATGACAGAAGGAAGATTTTCCCAGTAAAACCATTACCTGGATGAATCATTTTTGATTGTTAGGATTGTCTATATCTTATTTATATCTGGCCAAAGCCAGACTGATGGTAAGAAAATAGAAACTGATCATTAGATTTTATGTCATCATCAGTACCTGCTATATTTAACACCCCAGTGAGTGTGTGTGTGCCGGCTTTTGTTTTGGGTGTGCTTGTTTTACATTACTTGTGCATGTTGAGGACTGAGGATAGTGTCAAGAATCATTCCCTATATATCTTCCATCTTTTTCACTGGAGCAGGTTGTCTTAAGGAAACTCAGAGTTCATGGCTATGTTTAGTTTTGCTAGCCAAATTGTTCTGGGAATTCCCTGTCTCTGACAGTTGAAATTAGAGGCAGACTGCCATACCATCCAACCTTTTCATAGGCTTCTCAGAATCATTTCTCTGGTCCTTGCAATTGTGTAGCAAATGCATCAAACCCTAAGCCAGCTTCCTAGAGAAAAATCCATACTTTAATGTTTTGTAAAACTTCTAGCATAATTAATGTCAAACTAACAGGAAGGAAGTAAAGAGAAAGTTGAGTAGCAGAATTAAAAGAAATGTTTAACATGTCAATACAAACATTGAAATACGAATGAAATTTGTATCCCTTTTTATCATGAGTCTGAACAAAACTGTAACAAGTTGTTATTGATTATACTGTTACTATGGATACCAAAATACTTTTTTTATTCATTTAGGAATCTAGAGAAAAAGAAAATTCAAAAGAGGAAGAAGAATGAAAAAAATTGGCTCAGAAAGGATATGATCATTTCTTCCAATGTTGTCTTCCCCAAATATTTCATAGCATGAGTATTGTTCAGTTATACTAAAAACTGAACACAAGACTGGCCCAGAACACTGATTTCTTATAGGAATCATGTAACCTGCATCTGGTGGGGGAGGAAAACTGATCTTTAAAGGTAATCTTCACTCCAGCTGCAATAAAAGTGTTTGGGAAATGAAATAGGGAAGCTGGGTCCTTTAAAGACAGATAAGCGACCAAGAAGAAATGAATTTTGGTGCCAACAAGAACAGAGTAGATTTAATACTTGTTTGACACTGTCTGTAATTAAATGTCAAGATGGTTACCAAAGATATTACCCTTTCCCATGCAGCCACCTGGCCTCCTTCCTTGAAACTAGAAGAAGGTACTGAAGTGATTGGAGGTGAAGGAACAGAATGGCCTGTATCAAGGTTCCTGGTCAGTACCCCTTTGTGATGCATGAACTTCTGTTGGTCCATATTGTTTCTCAGTGGTTGACATTTGCTTTATATTATCACAGAATATGCTACAACCAATGCCTATTAAAAGGATTCCAGAGCAATGTAGTTTCTATTTAGGTTAGTTGATAAGGCACAAACTCAATGTACACAGTTGATGCCAGACATATCCAATAATTGTGAATGAGGTATATTTTGAGTTATATTCATGAGCTACCCAATGAGTGATTACAGAAAATTGGAAAGAAGTGCTATATAGTTCATATATAAGATGCCACCAATTTAAGAAAGTTAAATTAGATATTTCCAAAATGAGTCAAAATTAATATTCCAGGAATCATTACTATTACTTTGTTGTTCACTTTTATTCTTGGTGCATATTGCTGACTGGATAAAAGGTAAAAGACTATTTTAAAAATAACAGTTCTTTGAGAATTGTACCCTGGTCCTCTATGCCAATGCTCTCAACCACTGGGGCATCTCTCCAGCCCCACATTAGGTAGTCTTAAAACAAAGATATACTCCATCAATGTCTACAGTTCTGGGCAATGTTCAAATTGCTTTTTAACCCCTTTAGTTATGTTTTTGTCAACTGGAATATGTCAACCCTGAAAATGTGGTTTTTATGCTTAAAGGATCATCTTGAGAAAGGTCCAATACTACACTGGAATCCCAAACACTCAGTGTAGTCACTGACCAACTAAAGTTAGGGTCACAACTGATAAGTGTGGAAAAACTGGGATATTTCTATATTGTGATGCAATAAGACAGTGACCTTAAACAGTCTGTCAAAAAAACTCGGAGCAGTTTGTCAACCTCATGACTCTGAGAGTCAAAAGACCTTTTTATAAGAGAAGCCCGGGGTCACCTGTATGTCAAATGCTTGCATAACAATGCACCACAAAAAGTTGAAAACCACTGGCTTAAAGACTGTTTCTCTTAAGATTTATTCAACTTTCCAAAAACAGGTTTAAAAATATATATCTTACCTCCTTTTTATTAACATCATTAAGTTATGGCTCTTTTGGTAAACTGAGTCATACAAAAAATTGTTATGTTTCTATAATGATATACTATGTAGGAATCAGGAAAATTTCCAGTCTCTTTGTAGACTATGTTTATGTGTTAAAAGTCTTGATACTGGAAAGAGCTTCAATTCAGAAATTGATATTTTATTATAAACCATTAAAGATGATTATGCCTTGAGATGTTCAGAACTATACTTATTAGTCAAGCTAAGTACTAATGTAACAAGTACAGGAAACATTTATCTAGCCTCTTATATATTTTCAAGGCGTAACCTAAAACAAATAACTAAAAACAAACATGTGTTGTTTGGCTCAAGTCCTCAAACTGCCAGATATTTGCTGAATACAGCATTTAAGATATTTAAACTTATATATGACAGAGAATTCAGATCCTACAGTGACTCTCAGGGCTCCAAGACGACAGTGGACACAGCAACAGACGACACCACCTGAATAATTTAACCACTAACCACTAGATGAGATTGCCCCACTCCTCACTTGTTGCCCGAACTGTGGCCAAGCAGGTCACTGGAGAGTTGACTGCCCTACTGTACCTAAACAGGTCAATACAGGGGTTACAAAGGATTCAGAAAATTTCCATTAGCTCTGTCACCTGTACATTCTGCCACCTGTTAAACCTCATGACTACCAACCGGGAGACCTGGTCTGGGTGAGACATCAACAAAGGAGGCTCCGGGCTCCCACTGGAAAGGCCCTCACAATGTGATCCTGACTTCTCCCACTACTGTCCAAGTCAATGGTGTCCATTCCTGGATACATCACACCACCTGAAACCTGTTCCTGACCAAATCTGACACAGATGCTAGAAGAAGATGGACAGTTTAGCAGTACCAGTGCAGCCCACTAAAGATAAGACTGACCAAAGACCTTGTTCTCTGGGTATGCTGAATTTTCTATAATAATGGAACTAAGTGATTCACTGTGTGTAATGAGTTGGGGACCTTAAGCAGATAGTATTTCATAGGGAAACACAGAAAATTAAATAAATGCTAATTATTACTCCAGGAAATATGCTAGATTAATTAGTAGTAAATACTAATTAATACTGCAGGAATTATGCTAGAAGTTACATTATTCTATAGAGATCCAAATGTTGAAATTTGAGTATATACATGGATCACAAATCATGTTTATATTTTTCTTGCACATATCTATAGAAATTAGGAGTGATTCTACATAAGCATACTGATAGAAAACTTGGATTAAGGTCCCTCCAATTAAATTTAAAATTTAACAAAATTATATTAAATAAATACTTATACTTAAGATTAGTATAAGTAATGCACAAGGCATAGACTATTACAAAGAATACACACGTGCATACACACATAGACATGTAATTATCTGAAATTAAATTTTTTATTTCTTATGTTTGTCTCAGAAAATATTATTTTTTGTTATTTTATTACTTTAAAAACATACCAATCCAAATTTCCACTCCTTTCCCTCCTCCCACTCCCTTCCCACACATTCCCACTCCTACCCCCTCCAATCCTAAGAGAGGACAAGGCACCCTGCCCTGTGGAAAGTCCAAAGCCCTCCCTACTACATCTAGGCTGAGTAAGGTATACATCCAAAGAGAATAGGATCCCAAAAAGTCAGTACATGCAGTAGAAATAAATCCCAGTGCCACTGTCAGTGGCCCCTCAGTCTGTCCCAACTGTCAACCACATTCAGAGGGAATAGTTTGATCCCATGCTCATTCACTCCCCGTCCAGTTAAAGTTGGTGAGCTCCCATTAGCTCAGGCAAACTGTCTTAGTGGGTGAACCCCACATAGTCTTGCCCTCCTTGCTCATATTCTTACTCCTTCCACTCTTCAACTGGACCTAGGGAGCTCAGTCCAGTGCTCTGATGTGGGTCTCTGCTCTGTTTCCATCTATTGTTGGATGAAGGTTCTATGGTGATATTTATGATAATTATGAGTCTGACTACAAGGCAAGGCCAGTTTAGGCACTCTCTTCCTATTGCTTAGGGTCTTTGCTGGGGTCATCCTTGTGGATTCCTGGGAATTTTTCTAGGGACAGGTTTCTTGCTTACCACATAATGGCTCCTTCAATCAAGATATCTCTTTACTTGCCCTCCTATCTGTCCTTCTTCCATCTTGACTATCCCATTCCTTCAAGTTCTCTTCAATCCTCCCCTTTCCCTTTTCTTGTACCCCCTGCCCCCATGCTCCCAATTTTGTCAGGCGATCTTGTTTGTTTCCAATTCCCAGGTTGGTCTATAGAGTAAGAGGAACACTCATCTATTGCTGGTGGGAATACAAACTTGTACAACCACTTTGGAAATCAGTATGGCAGTTTCTCAGAAAACTGGAAATCAACCTACCTCAGGATCCAGCAAATACCACTCCTGGGAAAATACCCAAAAATGCTCAATCATACTACAAAAGCATTTATTCAACTATTCAACTATGTTCATAGAAACATTATTTGTAATAGCCAGAACCTGGAAATAACCTAGATGCTCCTCAACTGAAGAATGGATAAAGAAAGTGTGCCACATTTACACACTAGAGTACTACTCAGTGGTTAAAATCAATGATATTTTGAATTTTGCATGCAAATGGGTGGAATTAAAAAATACCATCCTGAGAGAGGTAACCAGACCCCCAAAAATAAATATGGTATGTACTAACTCTAACTGGATACTAGCCATAAACAAAAGACATTGAGCCTATACTCCATGATCCTAGAGAAGCTAAGTAGTAAGGTGAACCCAAAGAAAAACATTATATAGACCCACCTGAGATTAAATTTAATTTGGCATTGTGAGGTTTTATTTGACCTATGTAGTAATGCTAACCTGAGTTTATGCAGAAAATTACTATAAAAATACATTTCTGAGTTATGACAATTATCTTGGCAATATGTTAGAACCATCCATCAACAGACTGTAAGAATCTTGCTGAAAACCATGCACAAATTTTCATGATGAAGAGAAAAGTGTCCTGTGTGTGCTTCATCCCAGAGACTACATTATTCTTCCAGCCAGTTTAGTCTCTAAGCCTGCCTCAGTAGATATAAATGAAGGGAATTGGCTGCATGTCTGCCCCATTCCCCAAGTAGGTGTTTATCACCTTTGTCATCTTTCCCTTGTCTCCTAGGGTTTTCTTGTAATGGTCTCAGCTGCTAATGCCAGAAAAGCACGAAAGAGTTTCTGTTGTCATAAAAGTGCTGCAAACATATTTTATTATACACTGTGGTGATATAGCTAGCTTAAAAAGCAATCTTTCAAACCATCAAGAGGGGAAGGAAGAGCTACTGAAACTCAGAAAGGATAAAAATAGAAAGTTAAAACTGCAACAGATTCCAACTTCGTGCTTTCAACAGCTTCCTTTCACTCAGAGTTTTAATAGCTTAACTTTAAAAAAAAATATTGAGTAGGGGAGAGGAGAAAGAACTTTAAACAATCATGTCTATATCTACAAAGGAGATTTACAAGAAGCAAAAGATTAATGAAGAAAAAGCACCATGGAATAAATAATTCATTCAAACACTATCTTGTATCATGTGCCTTAAAATAATCAAGAGATCTGTAAAAATTATCTGTATTATTGTTGAAGTTTAAGGTAGTCTCTCTTTCTCTCCTTTCATTTCCCTCTTTCTCTCTTAAGAAGGGTCTTATATATCACAGCAATGACTTGAATTTTTAGAATAGTAGGCAAAGGAATGACACACTCCACACTTCTGATTCCCCTACTTGACTTCATCTCTGGAGTGACAGAACCTAACAGACATCATTTAAGTGCTGATGGGATGATGCCTGGCCTTCATGATGTTAAGCACTCCACTCCCAGCCCTTCATCCTCACCCTCAGTTCCCCAAGGTTTACTGATAATAGATTTTTAATGTTTTTTCTCATCTAAATTATGTTGACTCCCATAATTTTAGCTTTAGGAACACAACCCAGGGATATTTTTAAGATAAAATAACGATATGCTCTTGGGGACAGAGCAGTACTATCTTACAACCTTTTTATCAGATGTGAATTCTTCTCTTAGGAAACTGTAGAGTTTCGTAGGATTTCAAAAACCCTGTTCATGCCAGGTGGCATATGCTTTTAATTCCAGCACTCAGTAGTCAGAGTTAGGCAGACCTCTGATATTGAGGCCAGCCTGGTCTAGGGAGTGACCTCCAGGAGAGCCAGGGATACATAGAGCAAACTTGTCTCAAAAAACAAGCAAACAATCTGTCAAACAAATAAACAGAAAAACAAGCAAACAAAAGCACTGTTCATATTTGCTCCATTTGTAAACTGGCTTTACTAACCATACATAATTTATGGTACACACTTGCAAAGTATAATAATGTATGCAAAGTTCTTGAAAGAACATTTCTTTGACTTGTATGTATGTTTATTTAATGCATCCTCCCATGGGTGTGTGGGTGCTATGCTTTGGTTCACTGTGGTGCTGTTTAGAAATGGCTAAACTTGTGAAAAACAGAGCTAATCCAAGGTAGTTACTTCATCAGTATGGAGACCTCAGAAAGGACTGATGGCAAATTGGGAAGGTAGCCATGAGATGTGAGTGTGACTTCTTGTCCTATTCCTTCTTGCTTCTGTTTCCCTTTTCAGTTCCCTATTATGGCAATGATATATCAGAAGCCATGGCCAGGATGTAGATGGTCTTGCAGATATTTCAGAAGCTTTTTTATCTCTGGAAGTATAAGTTAAAATTAACCTCATTAGTATCTAAAATACTCAGCTATGGGGATTTTGTTATAGCAACACAATGGAAAGCAAACAATTTTTCTGATGTAATTATTGACTTTAATATAATTCATCCTTTCACTTTTTAAATTTTTTTGCAGAGATTCGTAAAACTTTTAACATTTAAACTTGCTAAGCACAATCAGAGGACCATAAGAGCATATACAATATAGAAGAGGAGAAAATGGATATAATATTTTTTGAGCAAATTGACATAATACCTATCATGTATCCTTATTATCTAAATCTGTGATCTACATTTCCGTGCTAGGTAAACTACAATCATACTATTACAGCAGGTTAAATCCATGTTGCAAATATAGCTATCAGGCGTATCCATGCTTTAGCACTGTAGCCTATTGTCAGAATGTACAGAGTTCACACCCAAACTGAGTTATCAAATTTATCAAAAAGAATCTCTAATTTTTGAGTAAGTGTATCATCATATTCACAGCTTCTGGAATACATAAGTGTTCCTTAGGTTGGGCACAACAGAGACCTAGGCTATAAGTTTTACCAAGGCTAGGAGAAGACAGAAAATAAGACATATTTGACACAAATATTTCTGTACAGTCTGAAAAGACATTCAGATGTTATTCAGAAAAAGAAATGCTTTTTAAGGGGAGAATTTTACAGGGCTACAGTTTGAGAGTTGGGAAACATCACAGGTATCTTTAAGATATTCCGGAATTTAACATGAAAAGTTCAACTCACTCTATAGTACAAGCAAATAGAAAAGCGTAAGATTTTGCTTTAGAGAGTAATATGCTATGATAGGGCAAGTGAGGCATTGTAAAACGATTTCAATGAAGGAAGAACTAAAATCCGACATCCCCTACCTCAGAGATCACTCTAGGAGCCCAGTTCTCTAGAAAAACCTCATCTGTAATCAAGGTGACATTAGTAATAATGGTGCTGTTCCATTTAGAGTGTTAAAGAAATTACTTTAATTTAACTTAATTTAATGGGTATCTGTGTAGTGGGTGTTTTGTATACAAGTACAATGCTTAAAATTCTTAAAAGATGTTATCAGCTTCTCTGGAACTTTGATACAGAAGATTGTGAACGGCCCATCATGGGGGCTGAGAGGTAAACTTAGGCTCAGTAGGAGAACAGAACTACCTCTCAATCCCCATGCAATGTTATTATTTAAAAAATGGAAAAGTCAGTAGAAATTGAGAAGAAAAAGATGTCAGGAATTATTTAGGGGAGCAGAATACACTGCATGGACTAAAGAAGAGAGATATTACTTGCTGACACATGTCATTATCTGCATTACTGGGCAGAGTTGAATACAGGGGACAAATGTCAAGCACCCAACTCATGTCACTAAATGCTTGGCAACATGATCTGGAAACTCTAATTGTGAAGTGTCAAACAGCATCAGGAATACATGGCTTTATTATCACCTCGCTTTCCAGGTTTCTGCTTTAAAATAAAAATCAACCTACTCTATTTATAAAGCTCTTTGCCAACACATTAGATAAATGTCATATTTTATTTATAGGTAGATGGATGGATAGATAGATAGATAGATAGATAGATAGATAGATAGATAGATAGATAGATGATAGATAGATAGATAGATAGATAGATAGATAGATAGATAGATAGAAAGAAAGAAAGAAAGAAATGATTAGACTTTTCATTTCTTAGGAATCCTCCATCCCTGTATGGGATATGGGATGTTCAAGTGAACATCATTCCCTCTAAATTTTACCCACACTGAAAAGAATATGAAGTTGTACATATACAGGGGTACTCAAAAGAGTGAAATATATAGATATTTCTGGATCATTTCCATAAAAACTAGATGAGCAGACTGGGGCCACTAACAGTGGCACCAGGATTTATCCCTACTGCATGTACTGGCTTTTGGGGATCCTATTCTTTATGAATGTATACCTTGCTCAGCCTAGATATAGTAGGTGGGCCTTAGACTTTCCACAAAGCAATGTGCCTTACCCTCTCTGAGGATTGGATGGGGGTGGGATGGGAGGGTGTGTGGAAAGAATGGGAGGAGTGGAGGGAGTGGGAACTTGGATTGGTATTTTAAAAATCTAATAAATTTTTAAAAGTGAAAAAAGAAAAAATTTAAAAAGATTTTAAAAAAGCTAGATGAACCAGGAGTGCTCAGAAATTAGATTTAACCATTGAAACAGGGTCAAATCAACATACATAAGAAGAGAAAACTGCATCTGACTCGAGTAAGACAACAACATTAATATAAATGAGCTAGCCAATACCTTTCCGCATGACTAAACTTACAAGTTTCACTTTTCTTTGGAATTCAAATACTAAAGACCATAGCTTACACATTTTATAATATCACAATACTACCTATTAAAATTAGAATTTTTATTGGAGATATAGATTGAAATAGAAGATTCATGTGAAGTCCCTATTTTCAGTGGCTTCTAACTTTGGCAGAACATTTAATTTCAAATGGAAGCTGGCATGAGTTTACTCACTGTCAGACTCCAACCCTTGCCAAGTTCTGCAAACATCCAGTTCAGCTGTTTTGGGCTAAGATGGATGCCAAAGTAAAGAGGTTTTTGTTTTTCGAGTTTTGTTTCTTGTTTTTTATTTTATTTTTTTCATACAATTCCAAATATTTTTCATTATAAAAGTAAAATGAGTAAATGACCATTTATTGTGAGGCTATTAATTAATTTAAAACAACCCACACAAAAAGCTTATATGTAAACTTATTCAGTGAGCAGCCATGACTAGAGGAAACAAAAAGTACCCACGTTTTTGCTACAAACTCACCAAATACTCTTGAAAAGTAAGAGCATCTTTGTATCTTACCTACTCAATATCAAAATAAAGAGATTATTATTAACCTCCATAATCATAACAGTGGAAATGATAGGCAGCTTGCAAATTTAAGCATTTGATTTTACTTTTCAATATTTTTCAATTATGAATATTTACTATAGCAACGTCTGTTATTTTGTGGATATAAACAAACCTGGAATGTGATGATGATCTCTTTTCATATAATATCTATATACCAGGAAATTCTCAGTGTACTCAAAAGCTAGGTTTAGGGTTTGACATTTCTTGGAATCATTACATTAATGATTTGGTTCATCATTTGTCTAAATTACCACCTTGTTGTATAAAGTTTATGTGGTTTTAAAAGGTTAATAACAGTTATTCCAATATATATCACATTTTTCATTAGGAAATATTTTACACATTTAGAGTTTGAAGGGATCTTAATAGGTCTAAGTAATAAGATAGGTCCTTTTCACATGTAATATGTAAAAGTATGTTTATAGTCACATCAAGAATTTAAGAAAAGCCATTGACAATGACACTGGGACTTGTTTCCTCTGCATATACTGGATTTTTGGGATCCAGTCTGTTTGGATACTCACCTTCCTGGACCTGGAGGGAGGGGGAAGGAACTTGAACTTCCCACAGGGCAGGAAATCCTGACTGCTCTTAGGGATGGAGAGGGAGGAGGAGAGGAAGTGGGGGGAATGGGAGGGTGTTGGGAGGAGGAGCGGAAATGGAAACTTTTATAATTTAATAAACTGTGAAAAAAAAAGAATTTAAGGTTGGAAGTGGAGAGAAGGTTCAGAGGTCAAGAGCAATGGTTACTATTCCAGAGGACCCATGTTCAATTTCCATGTTCAATTTCCACACATGGCAGCTCATAATTGTCTATAATTCCGGTTCCAAGGTATCTGCCAATCTCACAGATATGCATGAAGGTAAAATTCCAATGCACATAAAATATAAATAAATCATTAAAAAGAAAAAGAGTTACAAATTTCTTTAAACTATATTGTTGACTGGATAATATTTTGAAATATTCCTAGGACATCTCAAAACACTATAATGACAAAATAATTTTAGCTTAATAAACTAAACAAAAGCCAGAATTCAAAAATTGTTTCATTTACTTATGTCTAGGTTGCATAATACCATATCATTAAAAAAAATCCTGAACAAATATTTAATTAATTGAACAGTTACAAATGTCCAGATATTTATTGTCATTTAGGAGTAAATATAGATTACCAAGTATATTAGGAGATACATGCAAAATTTATAGTGTTCCTTCTGAAAACTGTACTGTCACCATTAACCTGTTACAGAATATGTTTAGAATATTGATATCTAACATACAGCACTCAGAATTTAAGTAATTTCAACCTAAGTGAATGTGTATATTTTGTTCTATGATTCAACAGCAAATGTCTGACTTGTGTTTTGTCTAGAAGTAAATGAGGTTTATGATTATGCCCATCAGAGAACTGTTCGGCTATTGTGAACACATAGAATAATTTTTGCAGTTTGACTCATTGACCAGACATGATTATTATCAGACTAACCCTGTCACTGAATTTCCCAATCATTATTTTAAAACCACAGGCAACAAACGAGTAGAACACTAACAATTCTCAAATAAACATGGAAGGGTCGTAGGGAAATAATGAGTGTTTTGCATTCCAGTCTATGAGGAATTCAAACAGATCAACTCTGCATTCTGTTGTTCTAGAAACAGAATTTCTATAACAGATTTTACTTAAATAAATGGCTGTTGCTTAGTATTTGAAAAGACCAGTGTAGCTAAATAAACACAGTGTATGAATTTATGTCTCTAGTAACAGTAGACATTTAAGATTCTTAGGTATGTGATAACACCTTAACTATCACTAAAATTGTTACAAATATGTAACATTTTTCATCATTAATAAGAACATATGCTTATGTCTTAATTATCAATAAGAACATATGTTAGGGGAGGTAGCTCTTTCATTATTGGACACTTAGACAAGAAATAATCACATAGAAACTATGTTATTTGCAATACTGTTTGGATAATAGCTTAAGCATATTTCTGGCTAACTCTTATATCCTAAACTAACCCAACTCATTAATCTGTGTCTTGCCATTTGGCTGTGGCTTACTGGGTAAAGTTTCATCTTCTTCATCTTCTCTGACTGAGCTACATGGCTTCTCCAGACTCTGCCTTCTTTCTCCCAGCATTTAGTTTAGTTTTTTTTCCACCTCGCTCTATTCTACCCTATCATAGGCCAAACCAGTTCTTTCATTCATTAACCAATAAAAGCAACACATAGACAGAAGGACATTCCTCACCACTTCTCCTTTTATGTTTAAATAAATAGGACAATTTTAACTTTAAGATAGTAAAATTGCATATAACAAAACAGATATTAGCAAGAATTATAGTTATAATATTTATATCTACTTTATTTTTTATTATAACTAAGGAAAATTATAATTGTTTCTTCTTTAGCTCCATCAAAGACTCCAGAAGGATATAATATTACCTAAGTAAACAGGAAGTGTATTGTGATTAACTCCCAATACTCTAGAATTGACAAAGACATCTCGCTGCCTGGATAGTCTTCCAAAGTTCTTCAGTAACATTGCAGGCACCTATCTTCAGCCCACTGAACCATAGTATCCAGCAGACTTTTTCATGAAACAGGAAATTTAAAAGACAGTTCCACATATAATGGCAGTTTGTCAGTAACGTTGTTTCCTGTGTCCTGCAGAATGTCGAACAGATTCCATTTGTTATTTTACGAACCAGGAACCCCAAGGCATGATCTCACCTTTAGTGAGTTTAGTAGTCATTTTGTTGTGGGTCTTGCATGTCCACTTTATTTAGCATAACATCAAGCAGTCCGGACAAGAGCGGTTTCTTGCTGTGAGACAAAAAACATTGATTGGCCAGGAGTCAGTCAGGAAATATAGGTGGGGAACCAGGCAGGAAGTACAGGTGGGAAAATGAGAACAGGAGATTTCTAGGAAGAAGAAAAGTCAGTCTGCAGTCATCACCCAGATGGATAAGAAGCCAGAAGCAGAGCAAGCAAGATGAGAATGACTCGCTGAAAATGATACCAAGTACCAAGCCATGAGGCTAACACAGACAAGAATTAAGGGCTAATATAAGTTATAAAAGTTAATAAGAAACCTGAGATACTAGGCCAATCAGTTCATAATTAATGTAGACCTCTGTGTCATTTCTTTTGTACTTAACAACTGTGGGAACTGAGCAGGACAGAAATCTCTGTCAAAATTCTGGCCCAAAAGGCTAGCAAACTCCATAAGTAGCTTCTTCAATGCCCATCATCCTCTTGAAGTAACTGGTGCTGCCAGTAGCAGATATGTCTCATATCATGAAAAGTTCTAAGCTATTAAAACATAGCTTTGAAAGATATGAATATTATCTATCTAACTGAAATATATATCTAGGAAACCTGACCAATATGAATACAAGCTTGACCTGTAGAGATGACTATCTATTAACCTGTATTTCTTAACTATTCATTATATTTTTAAATGAGCTGCACAAACATAATGCCTTAATCAATAGCAGAAATATGCACATAACAAAATTGACCTTAAATTTGTATCAACAGACTAAGATTTAAACCAATGCAAATCTCTACAGCATATCCCCCTTTAATTGTAAACAAACATTTATAAACAATATTTGGGACTATGGATGCAGTTTTTTTAAAACTGATTTTCGTTTTTTGTTGGCTGAAGTAATTTTGGGGGGAATGAACAGTGACTTTTGGGGGGATCTTGGTCCAACAAACTGCATTTGTCTGGAATTAATGCATAGATTCTCATCTTCTGTGGATGAAAAAGAAGAACCTCTTTTCCAAAACAACTTATCCTTATACCCAAAATTTGCAATTATGATACCTCTAAAATATCTGCGTTGGTTTAGCTTAGCAGCCCACACCATGAAATGTTTCTCTTAAGCCATTGGCCAAGAACAGCTTATTTATTAACCAATAAAAGCAACACATAAACAGAAGGCTTCCCACACCATATGCTCATTTAAGATATCACTTCAAGTTCACTTTAAATATTAATTGATGAGTAGAATCTGATAAAGGTAGTGTCTTACTAAAACATATCTGCTTGCTAGACAGTTTTAATAAACTCATTATTAGTTAAATAATAAAGTCTTTGCCATGAAAGTCAACTTGTGATGATGCAACTGAAACTCTTCTTTAAGCCATCCATTTCATTGATCCTGCAGAGCCTGAGCACATTTCAAAGTTTACACATTTTTATCCTCCGCAATAAGGAGCATCTTCGACCCTCGGAATGCAATTAGCAGTCTGCTCCATCTCAGACACTACGCTGATGCATTCTTTCTTTGGTATTTTGTCATTCCAGGTAATCATCCAGTTTTGTAGCACCCTTTTTTACAATTTCATAGCAAGAACATACATAATCCATAATTTAGTATCCACATATATTCATCAAATATTCATTGTATGTTTGTAAGAATAAATAATTCTATAAATAGTACTGAATATAAAACTGTTAAGTTAAATCTGATAGGAATTTTTAAAGTTGTTAGTAATGTAAATAAAGAGATGGATTTGACTTTTCTAATCTGAGGCAGGACAATAGTGCAAGCACAAGCAAGTATATACAAACTCACAATGAGTAAGCCAAATTGGCTGGGACAACCTGTCAGTAAACCAAAAGCCTGGTAACTAATGACGCATGCTCCTAGCCAATCACAACATTCTTGCAGTGACCACCAGTTTCCAAAGGTCCAACCAAAAACATTCCTGAAGCATCTTAATTTCCCTAATCCCATTTAAGCCCACAACCTGTTTACAATAAAGAGCTTCTGTATTGAAATCTCCCAGAATCTGTGCCATTGACTTCATGTCTTCTCACCCCCTGCTTCTCGGGAAATGGGGAGACTGCACACAGTCATCAGCAACAGGCCCACAAACCCTACGCTAGTCCACAATTATTATTATGGAAAACAAAGATAATACTAAATGTTTTACTACGACTTAATATTAAAGTTGTATTTCACTTAGTTTTTCTTCTTTTATTTTTGGGATTATGATTACATAATTTCTTCATTCCCTTTCCTCTGTTCAAACCCTCCAATGTACTCCTTTGTGTTCTTTCTCAGATTCATGGAGTCTTTAATCTTTACAAGTTTACAACTTAAAGGATAATACCCCAGTAGTACTCTTTTCTCCACTCTTAGGATAGATGTTACAATAAAATTTTGAAAACTAGTGAAGTATCACTGCAGAAAAGAATTTACTTGACAGATATTCTTCCCTTCTGTGGGCACGTGCTTCTTTACCCTATTAGACTTCTTTATTTGAAATAAAATCTGTATGTTTAAAAGGAAGTTATACCAGACAAGAGATAGAGCCAGCAATATAATACTTGTCTCTTATGATAAGATCTAGAAAGCCATTCTCTAAAATTAAAAGAAAGAAAAAGTATACAAAACGTTCATTAAATGTTTCACACTGTTTTTTACTAGCAAAACAGGAATATATTGCTCTAGATTGGTTAGTCTCTAAAATATTGAAGAAATATTAAATCAACTAAAAACTTATAATATTCTATAATATTTCACATTAATCAATCAATCAATCCTTTCTTCAGATATACCCTTATTGCTCAAATTACAATGGTCTAAATATCACTTAATGTATCAGTTAGTTGTATCTTTCCCATTTTAACCTCCTTTATGTAAGACAACTTCATCTAGAGTCATAGGCCCCTAATGTCTACACTGCCTTAATGAATGGTTTTTTGTGTGTGTGTTTGACCAGCATGTTAGCATAGTCACACTTCACTGCTTTAGGCTCTTCAACATTTTCTTTATTATATCCGTTACTCATTTAATGAGTCATTTTCACAACTGAAAATAGCGTGTTTTAGTATTGAGCAGTAGGAGACATCTGTTCTTGTCTTCCTGCTCATAATCTATTGATGTCATTATCATTCTATATCACTAATGAGACATGTAAGCATAATAGATGAGAGACACCAAGGTGAGTTTTATATTTGAATTAGTAGTTAATTCCCATTGGCTAAAATTTGACTTATTTTTTTGAGAAAGCTACGTTCTACATATGAGAGTAATCATCTGTTAAGCTGCTTCTTTAGGCTGTTGTTCTTTTATCTTACTCATTTTGTGTTGATTTTTAATCAATTTCTATTGCAAATAATGACTTACTCAGAAAATCAGAATTAGATTGTGTTTAGAACTAATAGCACTCTCACAATAAACCATGACAATAGCTTTGCTGTTCCTCATAGATGCCTCACTCTGCCCTGCCTCAAAATATCCCAGGAAAGCTTGCCTCACCTAAGTGTGTTAGAGTTGACACTAAGACATTACATTGCTACTATCTTATATCCCAATACATGTCTCAATAGAAAGAGTCTATTTTTTTCTTAACAAATGCTTTTCTAAAACTAAAGACTCATCATTAGGCAGACAAATTAACTTTGAAAAGGAAATTTAAAAAGAAACAAAATTACTGGCCTTAATGTATATTGTATTTGCTTGGGAAGTATCAGCGAGAGAACTATCATTATCTTGAGAATAAATGTTAAATGGAGATACAACTTCTTTGTAAGCATTATTGAGGGTGAAAATTGTTCCATAAAAAAGATTGAATTTTGTAATAATTACACTATTAAAGTGTACAAAGAAATCAAATCAGCCTGGCAGAAAGTTAAAAAAAGAACCAAATTAATCAAAAGGTATGCTAAGCCATACTTGGTAATCTAACAACAAAGCGTTTTTCATATTTTATACTGCTTTCTATTTCTAGAATGGAGTCAGCACCTCAGAACAGTTTGGAAGCCCTTAAACAAATCTTTCAGAATCGCAGCATTTATATTTTGGACTCAATGAATTGCTTTGAGGCTTTGCTGTTTATCTCTTAATCCTTTATTGTTTAATAATCTTTCTTCACAGATGGTGACATGCAAATTATATTTTCCCAATGTAAATAGTGCTGCGAGTGCAGACTTAAACCTAAATAAATCAGATTTGTGTTAGATGGCAGGGACAATGAAGAAAAGAACACATGGTGAGGCCACACAAACTTCTTGTTTCCTTCCATTCCTCCTGGCTTTTTGATTCCTAAGCAGGTGTGGAGTCATACAAGCAGATTGTATCTCAGTCTTAACTCAGTCTTATCAACTGGTTATATTAAATTAGGAGTGCATAATTGTCGTTCCATGTAATTATGCTAAGATGTTGATGGCTGCAGTGTCTGGAATAGAAGGAAAACTGACTAAACTTTGGCACAGTTATGCATGACACTCAGCAAACACCTTTGTGTAAAAACTCAGGCCTCTTTTGCTTTCAGGTAACACAAGTGACCTCCTTCCCACTTTGGTATGGATTTCTCCTCCTGAGTCACAGTGCAGCAAAGAAATCTATTGGATTAATTTGCTTATCATATCCAAGGTGTCTGTATAATGAAAAGCAGGGTTGCTAAGTAGCTTTGTAAAAACGAAGAGGTATGGGGAACTTTTGGCAAGCTCTGAGAACCAGTGCTGTTATAAAAACAAACAAACAAAAATCTTCCTAAATGCAGAAACTGTGTAAATATCCTAAACTGTATTAAGAAAAGAATAGACTTGAAACATCCACGCACATTACTACTCAACCAATTCTTTCAAATGTAGTTTAGCTTAATGACTATTAACAGGTGATTTTAAAGCATGTTTGGACTCAAATTATGAGTTAGAAGCTAAACAGCTATTTTTCCTTTATTACCCCCAAACATATTTTTAGCACAATGACTGTGGTACTTTTTGCTCCACATTAATTTTGATGTTTAAAGAACAAAAATGTTACTTTAGTAAAAGAAAATTCCAGATATTTGCTTACAAATTTTTAGTTACCTTTATACTGAAGTGCTCATTTCCATAGGTTTACCTGCCTGAAATAAGCTATACACCAGCAAAGAATTCAGGAACATTAGGCCTATTCAACTATTATTACCAGGTAAGAAAATTGAATGATTTTGGAAATGAGCCTTGGAAAAATAGGCAGAAATTTCATAGGTCTACCTTGGTATCTCAATGTAAGTGGATAATTATTACCCAAAGGAAGAATGTCAGAAGCCAAACAGACAAAACCAAGCCTACAGAGAATACAGCAAAAAATATCTGATATTAGATTGATATGCAAGCCATAATACTAAAACATATATTCATTGCTGGTGATGAGTGCTCTTAATATACATTAACTTTAAGATTTTACCAGTCTTGGGCTTAAGGAGTGTTTGAAAGTTTCTTTTTTAAATTTCATGGGTGATTATTTTAATTCCATCTATAGAAAAAGGGAGTTTGCCTAAGAGTGTATATAGAAAAAAAACAGGCCTCTATCAAGAGGAAAAAAATGAAAACTCATTTGGAAATGGATCCTCCCTGAGAAATGTAGCATCATTTTGGCTACCAAACATGCATGGTCTTCTATGTTTCATGTTCAGAACATATTCCCCGATTCCTCAGTGAGCATAGGTGCAGAGTGCATTATCGGGTTGCAAGTCTGCTTAACTAACTTGGAGAGTTTACCAATGAGCAGGAATTTGACTTTCAGCCTTTCACTTCTATCACCATAGGCTAATTTTCCTTATATTAAAAATGACGTAAAAGGAGCTCGTTAGCAAGCAATTAATTGTATCCAACTACTTTCAATCACCATCAGACTTCTAGGGATCTGCCTTCTGACTATGTATATATGTTCATTCCTTGTATATCCATCATTCCATTATACAAATATACTGTGGTTATTTAGCAATTATTGAGCACTGTTGGCTCAGAAGTAAATAATAATTCACTCAGAGGTGACTATTTATATAAGAAATTGCCTAATGCCAAAGTCATTTGTCACAATGCCCTTCCATCACCAATGTTCTCTTGCTTCTTGTCATCGCTAATGTTCCATGGTATAGGTCTTTTAAATTATGCTCGTTCTAGCCAGAGGCAATAGCATTTCACTATGGTTTTAGTTTTTCTTAATATAATGACCAGCATTAAAAAACAACTCTATTCTAAAATATGTTTGCTATGCTTGTAGTGTCAGCATTACTAGTGAACTTGTTAAAAATGGAAATTTTATACTCCACCTTATGCTTAATAAATCAGAAATTTTGAGGTTGGAACAGTCATTTGTGTTTCTAATTAGCCCTCTATGTGATTAAATAAAATCATGTGCTAAGGTACCTCTTTGTTCTCCAACACTGTATTAACAATATCAGAAGATATAAATAAAAGGCACAAATTCTGATATATAGTTAACAAATGTTATTTTATACAATAGAAACTAATAATCCTTATACATATACACACACAAAGAAACACAAATATACATACCCACAAACATATATACATATGTGTGTAATTTGAATTTTTTAATCAATCAAATATATATCTTGGTTAAGTTAGTTTACTACATTTTAAATTATTTTGCCTCTTTCACAATCAGCTACTAACATGCTGTTCTCAATCAGAAACATGTCTGTATCTGATCTTCATAGTAGTATTAGTCACGGTAGTCAAGTGTTGGGAGCAATCCCAATGTGGTAATAAATGAATCTTTGCCAAAAATAGTGATACAACAAATTTTTATTTAGTTCTTAAAAAGAATATAATATATAATTTATTATAACCTATATAAAATGTGCACATTACGTTAGTTCAATTATTTAGACACAGAACAAATAAATCTGAAACCATTTCACTTGTGTGTGTAATCTAAATATTCAAACACAGAGATTAGAGAGAATCATGGCAGTTACCAGCACCTAGGTGTGAAGACAGAGAGTGTAGGCTAAAAAAGGGAAATAATGGTTAAAATACCTAAAAACTCAGTGAAACAAGAGGAAGCAATTCTGTTGACACCCTACGTAGCAAGCATCACATGTTCACAATTCACTGCACTGAATTTGGGTTCTCAGCCTGTAGTGATGTTGATAAGTTATAATATACAGGGTGTATAATCTTTGGAGGTGTTCTCTTGAAAACTATCCTGAGATACTGACAACTTCCTAATTCTTTGCATTCTAACTACTACGGGCTGAGCATTTTCCATGTCACATATCCTTACCATGGTGTTTTGTGTTGTGATAACCCGAAAGACTACAGAGCCAGGAGACTATGGGTTAAAATCTTTGAAACCAATAATCAGAATGAACTATCTTTTTGTGAATTAATTAGCTTACAAATAATGTCACATTAATGAAAAAATGAAAAATTTATAGTAAATAAAATTAACAAAATTTATTTTATGTTTCAAATTGCTAAAAACAAATTTTCAATATTCTTAGCAGAATGGATAAGTATATGAAGTAATACTTATAGTATGTATATATTAACTGACCAGAACAAATCATTGTACTGGGATTACATGGAGTATTCATAGTATTGAACCCTATAGATACACACTGTTATTAGTTTTCAAACAACTCTTTAAAGAACAAAGTTGATATAAATTTAATAGTGAAGCATTTCTGCATGCACTAATTTAAAATCAATTCACAAACTCTCTTCTATAATCTAGTACTTAGCATTGCTAAAATCATGGCAGAGACTCCAAGTACTCTGTGGAAAAGAGGTTTCAGAGAATAAAATATCAAACCAAACCTTTCCAAGACATTTTCAAACTAGGATGCTTATAAAGTTAAACTCAACAGGGAGAAATATCCAAGCAGAATTTTAATTATGCCAATATGCAATAACCTTTTCAAGAGCAAAGTCTATTTTTGACAACATTTTTTTCCAAGTAATTCAATGTTCTTGAATTATTACTAAGTTTAAATTATAGAATTTCCGGACCTGTTGTCATCAGTTTGGGTTTTTTTTTCTTTTTTTTCTTTTTTCTTTTCTTTTTTTTTTTTATTGTTGTTGTTGTTGTTGTTGCTGTTAGGTGGAAAAACTAAACTGAATTCAGAAGAAAGAAGGCAGAGTTAGGGAGATGTCATGTAACTGCAGAAGGAGACAGACACAGCATTTTACTGATAGGCCACAGCCTTTTGGTGATAGACTGTTAGCCTCCGCACTTTCTGTGGATACCCAGGCCTAATCCAGGAGCGCACTTTCCTGAACCAGGGCCACAAGAATGGACGACTGTCCTAAGGGTTTAAACAGACAAACACAAGAGACCTGCTCGCTTGCCAAAGAGCAAAAAAGCCCTTTATTAAACTCAGGTCGGGTATTTATACCAGGAGGCAAGAGGGTTCAAAAGGGCATGGCCCCCTCCCATCAGGAGCAGTAGAATAGATTGATACATTCCCAGCGCCTCAGGCAGAATCAGCTAAGGGGGAGGCAGGGTGGGAGGTGTGTAGGGCCTGCAGCTGCAACCTTGTTTACAGGTGGAATTACCATAACAAAGACAGCCAAGTTCTTTCTAAGCTACCCTCAAGCCAGTGCTAATGCAGAATCTCCAGGGGCCAGAGGTCAAACAGCCCTGAGAAATGCCAAGGAAGAAAAGGGAAAAAGACCTGGGTACCTACAATAGACTAACAGAATAGGGTTAATTTAATGTGAAAGAGCTAGTTAGAAATACTCCTGAACTATGGTCAGTGTTATAAAGAGTATAGTTTCTGTGTGACTATTCGGGTCTGGGTTACTAGGAAACTAAAATGCAATCTCTGCTTACAATTTTGGTCATGCCTACATTCGTAGTTGTAATATCTAAATATCCTTAATCCTTGAACAAACTACTAGAATTTGATCCTATGAGACTTACCAAGTAAAGTTCCATCCAGTGTCACTCTCCAGTGGGGCTGCATGGCTTCTCTTTGACTTCACCTACTCTCTCCTCTTCTCTCTGTTTGGAATCCCAGCCTTGCCTTATTCTGCTAAGCCACTGGCCAAAACAGATTTATTCATTAACCAATAAAAGCAACGTATAGACAAAAGGACCTCCCACACCAAAAGGGAAAGAAAGGAAGAACAAAAGAGAAACTGACTTTTAACATGTTTAAGTTCCCTGGAAAATAGCATCTCCTCATGGAATTAGTCAGTATTCAGTCACTCAGCTAGAGCAAAGCTTTGTGCACATAACTGTGTATACATGTCTCTTCGGGCCTTTCAGAACATCCGAGAAAATCTCCTTTATTAACAGACAAGCTTTGGGTTTTTTGTTTGTTTGATATTGTTGTTTTTTGTAGTGGCATTTCAATTGTATTTTAATAAATACAGGCTTCCTGAAAATCTGAGACTAAACAGTCCCACTGGTCAGCCTTACAGACCAGATTGTGGTAACACACACCTTTAATCTCAGCAGTCATATGACATACACCTTTAATCCCAATAGCCACATTATTTTCCATCAAAATTGGGTGGTGCATGCATTTTATCTGAGTCCTAGAGATGATTATAAAATGTGAGGAAACAGCTCTTAGACACACAGTCTTCTCTGAGATTCCAGGAGGCAGGATCACCATGTTCAGACTGAAGTCGAGGTAAGTGCCAGTGACTGGCTCTTTTGCTTTTCAGATCTTCAGGTTGAATCCCAATTTATGACCCTGTTTTTTATTAATCGTGCTTCAGTTGTTTGTTTTGTTTTGTTATGTTTTGTTTCTTGTTTTTCTGATATCTGGACCCCAAACACATGCCTTGATGTCTGTGCAGAGCCAGGCACATATTTGATGGTTGTGCTGTCCATTCCACGTAGTAGTCAAGCCTTGTGGAGTTTTGGAGCTCCTCGAAACTGATTTTAGAAACCACTGTCCTGGGTGAAGTCTGCATAGCTATGTAAGAAAAGAATTAAAGACAATTTATGCATAGACATTAGAGGTAAATAAAGTGGGGTGATTGTTGAAGGTTTTACATACATGCCATTGTATTTTCTTCACTAAAGAACTACCTGTTAGGCTTTGTAAATTAAAGCATGGTACGAGCACACACACACACACACACACACACACACACACACACAGGAAAAGAGAGAGAGAGAGAGAGAGGGAGAGAGAGAGAGAGAGAGTCAAAGACTTTTAAGTAAGTTTACACAGAACTAAACAGGAGTAGTGGAATTCAAATATAAAAAGATAGTAGTTGATCATGCCATTATTGTACCAGCAAGCAGAACTAGCCTGGCATGTCAGTGCTATACAATACATGGTTTCCCATAGCTGGTTAAGACCATTGATAAATTTTCTTCTTTAGTAAACTTCACAATACCTGTGGTGGTTTCATATAATATGGCCCCCAAAAGGAGCAGCACTATTAGGTGAAACCCTGTTGGATTACATGTGACCTCTTTGGAGAAAGTGTACCACTGTGCAGGCTTTCAGGTCTTATGTATACTCAAGAAATTCCCAATGATATAGACCACTTCCTGTTGTCTGCCAGATGTAGGACCCTCAGCTTCTTCTCTAGCACCATGATGTCTTGCCATGTTGATAATGAACTGAACCTCTGAACTGTAAACTAACCACCACAATTAAATATTTTCTTTATAATCATTGTTGTGATCATGGTGTCTGTTCACAGCAATAGAAACCCTAAGTAAGTAGAGACATTGTAGCATTCTACCTTGATTCCTCTGTGTTCTGTGTCAAAGACACATGATGTCTTCAGGAATAGGATGTAATCATCTAGTTCTACTGAGTAACTAAGACACATGGTAATGGCCTGTGCTGCTTTCTGAAACCTCAGAGGTTTCCTGACTCAAAATATCCGAGCAGGATTCCTGTGTGTGACACTGGGTCTTTGGTTTAAAAGCCCATGACTTTTAGGAGCAATGTCACTCATACATATGGAGGTACCATCGTTTTAAATTATATTTTTATTCTTTTTCTTAAAATTGAATTTTTACTTAGAGTTTCCCAAAGCTTTATGGCTTTTTAATAATCATTAGATAGATTTGACCCTTGGCCAGTCTTCATTCTCCTGCTCTTACTCCTGTGTCAACCTTTCCACCTCAATTACTTCCCCACTTCCCTACTCTACTTTGGCATCACGCAAGCTTTGGTATTTGTCTCTTTTTAGACCTGTTAATATCCTCTTAACACACTTCTCATGGATCTTTTTATGCTTCCTGGACTCTACTGACTCACACTGCACTAAAACGCAGAAGCCTAAAATTCCTAATCAAAGATGCAGATATAAGTGTGTACAGAAAGCATTTATTGCTTTGCAATATAGAGCTAACCATATAAGTTATTCTCTTCATTAATCATTTATAAAACTTTTAATGAATAATGCACCTAAATTAGTAGTTTTCTCCCATTGTATGTTGTTTTGATTACATTTATAGGAGTGCATTTTATATTTCCATTGATCTAATGGAAAAACTATTCAGGCTTTCATCTTGTATGAGGTTTTATTCAATTTTTAAATAGTTATCTTGAGTTCAACTTTATGAAAATATCCAAAATGAATTCAAGGCTTACAAGTTAAAAACCATTCTTTTTGAAAAGTTAGTTGGAGAAGAACTGCTTTCTAGAGCATGTGGGAGTCAGCTGTGCTCAGTGTATACTTGCAGTTTCATCTCCAAAAGACTGGTGTAATGAAAGACTCTGTTATCTGTTGTTCAGATTTTACTTTTCCTGGGCATGTGCATTTCAAGAGTGAATTTCAGCCACCTGTACCCCAAAGCTATTCAAGGCCAAAAAAAACCCAAACTTCTGCATGAACCTTCTTAATAATAAAAACAGCATAATGTGTTCTCTTCACACACAGCGATCAGCATCCAATGAAGAGCTGATCACATGAAAGCCAGAAGTCCCTACAATACTGAAGTTGGAATGACCATCGAGCCTCAGCTCAAGCACAGACACACCAGGTCATATCATAAGAACACTGTCAACTTTCTTGAAAAGGTTATCTCTTGACCTCTTTGTCTTCCTTTGATTTTGCAATTGCTGTTTATCTGAATTATCCATTCCTCATTCTAAGGTGTGTGGATTGTATGTAGTATTCAGTGAGGAAGGCATCAGAAATCTATACCTTCTGTACCAAACCCACAAACTCAAACTGTCTTCTAAATGCCTGTTGGTGCCAATAAACAAATTATACTCTCCACGTTAAGCATAGGAACTTCTCTTCTGTTAATAACTGTGAATGCAAAGACTCATGGTAACTCAAGCTTCTAAGATGAAAAGGATGGTTGAGATCTTATAGTTCAAAATAGAATATTTTATTCAGAAAATATTAAACTCAGGAAATCTTGTTGAAGAGAACGTGGAAAGGATTTACAAGACAAAAGATAGGGAGAAGCCAGGCAGTGGTGGCACATGTCTTAAATTCCAGCACTCAGGAGGCAGAGGCAGGCATATCTCTGTGAGTTTGAGGCTAGCCTGGTCTGTAAGAACTAGTTCCAGGAGAGTCTCCAAGGCTCCAAAGCTACAAAAAACCCTGTCTTGAAAACCCAAAATAGAGAGAGAGAGATAGAGAGAGAGAGAGAGAGAGAGAGAGAGGGAGAGAGGGAGAGAGAGAAAGAAAAAAATATTCTAAAATACCATCTTTTTTCATGGCACAGTGACTATAACCCTAACATTATGGGAGTTGAATTTGCCCACAGTGGACTTGAATAAAAATGACCACCAAGCCCAATAGTCAGTCATGGAAAAAATAGGGAATCATGGCTACCTACCTCTCCCCATGAACTATGGGTTATGCATAAGTTCTGAGGAAGGGCCAGTTGTTGTCTCCAGTTGTACATCCACTGCTGAACTTGCCAGGCTCTAAGAGATTGTTTCAAAGCAGTAGTTGCATGAGTCCTGGTTAAACTCAGTGGATCACAGAACAGAAGAAAACACTATAAATGTAAGATAGGAGAGACAGTTGTCAGTGGTGAGATGAGGTAAGACAGTGTGGCGTGATCATTAACAGATTGCATTCTACACATGCATATAATTAAGTGGATATACTTAATATAAAATATGAATATATTAATTAGATCCCTCCTGGATTGTATAAATATTTTTAAATCAATTTCTCCCTTTCTTTCTCTTTTTGAAAATGCTAACATTTAATGAAACTCCTTGAATGTCTTAAAGTTCCCAGGACACAGGCACCTCCAACATCCCCTTAATCTTTACTTCAGCTCTTCTGCTGAAGAAACTGATCTTCACTGGGACAGGCTGTTTAGGGAACCCTTCCTGAGAACTTTGGAGTAGCCTTATTGCACACCATCAATGATGGGAACAGCTGCAGTCTTTGTTTTGGCAGGACTAACCTGTGTCTACTCACTGACTAGTGTCCACATTATCCAGGCTGACAGGTGGGCATGGGCTCTGGTTTCTCTTTAAGTGGAAATGCCTCATACCAACTTTCCCAAAGTCACCTGGGTGATATTGGTTGAAGTTGGTCATGCATGCCTACAGCATTCCCAGGGCCTCCAGGGTGCATTCAGTTCTTACCAATGCTGCCAAGACTATGTGTCATGTAGCCCCAGAGTTTCTGGGGGTCTTCCTCAGTCTGTATGGCATGGTGGTAGCAGAAAGGAAACTCTTTTTGCCTTTCTAAGCATATATTATTCTGAATCATTTTTTACATCTCTCAAGGTTTCTTCTATCTACTGGAACATTCAGGAGTATACTAGCATACTATACTCCTTAACACAACTCATTTCCCTGGTCTTTTAAATGAATATTTCTTTCTGTTCTAAATTTATTGCTAGATGACCCTCATTTTAGCAAGTGTGTGTGTGAGTTTGTATGTGTGTGTGTGCCTGTGTGTGTATGTGCATGCATATGCATGTTCATGTGCGAATGAATGCATGGTTGCAAATGCGTGTATAGTTGTGCAAGTATTTTTGGTGTGTGAATTTTCGTGTGGAGATCATAGGAAAACCTTGGTTCTCGTTCCTATTGCATGGAACAGCTTTTAAAATGGTTTTGTTACAGGATATTCGTACATTGTGTGAAGATGTACCACTCTGAGTGGTTTAATAAAAAGCTAAATGTCCAATTTTTAGGCAGGAGAGTTTAGGTGGGACTTCCAGGAAGAGAGAGGAATATGGGGTTAGAATCTGATGTGAATGGCATCTCCAGAAAGGTACAGAAGGAGCTGGATATACAGAATGGAGGAGAGGTAACAGTCATGTGGATGAATGGAGAGTAATAGAAACAGGTTAATTTAAGTTATGAGCTATTTGGGAATACAACTAAGCTAAGGCCAAGATTTCATAATTAACTTATTGGTGAGTTGATATTCCCAAAAGACAGTTTGATAACAATTTTGAGACAGGGTCTCTCAGACTAAGAACTTATCAAGTAAACTAAACTGTCTAGCCAGAAAGTTCAGAAGCTCACTTTTCTTCCTTGCCCCATCACTAGGTTTATAAATATTCTCCACCACACTTGCCTTGTTTATACTTGAAATTTGCGACTAAAGCAAAGGTTTCTGTGGTTGTAAGTAAGCATTTTACTTCACTCTATTTTTAGGATTCTACACTTCTTTAAAGAGAACACTCAAATTCCTCCTTTCCAAACTACTTGTTCCTGTTAATATTTTCTTTTCATAAAATGTGTAACACTGTCTTAGCTACTGCTTCATTGCTGTGAAGAGACACCATGACCAAGTCAATGCATAAAAAAACCAATTAATTGGGGCTTTCCTTACAGTTTTAGAGGACTAATCTTTGATTTTCATGGTGAGAGGCAGACAAAGATGGTGCCAGGCTAGTTGCTGCAAGTTTTATCTCTCAATTCACTGGCAGCAGGCAGAAAGAGAAACAATGTTCCTAGTATGGGCTTTTGAAATCCAAAAGTCCACAACCAGTAACACACCTCCTCCAACAAGGTCACAATGATTCCAACAAGGCCACACCTCCTAACCCTTGCTAGACAGTTCCACTCCCTGTTTGGCTGAGCAGCTAAATACATGACCCTATGAGAGTCATTCAAATCAACACACACATTTTCTGCAATTGTTCACACTAAATATTTGGCACTTTGAGATGTCTTCTTTTTGTATTTTATGTGATTACTTTTCTGTTACAAATTATACCATGAAGATCTTAGATCAGGTTCAACATAAATCCTTTCATATAACAGCAGATTTTTTTTCATTTTTTCTATTTTTTTTATTATTTTTTATGGATTTTTATTGAGGTCTTTGTTTTCTCTGCTCCCCTCCTTGCCTCTCCATACCCCACCTTCAACCCTCCCCCAAGGTCCCCATTCTCACAATTTACTCAGGAGATCTTGTCTTTTTTCTAATTTCCATGTAGATTCGATCTATGTAAGTATCTCTTAGTGTCCTCATTGTTGTCTAAGTTCTTTGGGGTTGTGATTTGTAGAATGTTTTCTCTGCTTTATGTTTTAAAACCTCTTATGAGTGAGTACATGTGATAATTGTCTTTCTGTGTCTGTGCTACCTCATTCAAAATAATGTTTTATAACTCCATCCATTTTCCTGCAAAATTCAAGATGTCATTATTTTTTCTGCTGTGTAGAACTCCATTGTGTAAATTGGTCATCAAAAGAACAAATAATCCAATAAAAATGGAGTACAGACCTAAACAGAGAACTCTCAACAGAGGAATCTAAAATGGCTGAAAGACACTTAAGGAAATGTTCAACACTTTTAGTCATCAGAGAAATACAAATCAAAACAACTATGAGATTCCATCTTATACCTATAAGAATGACCAAGATCAAAAACACTGATGACAGCTTATGCTGGAGAGGTAGTGGGGTAAAAGGAACACTTCTGCGTTGCTGGTGGGAATACAAGCTGGTACAGCCCCTTGGATGTCAGTGTGGTGATTTCTCAGAAAATTAGGAAACAACCTTCCTCAAGTAATATCACTTTTGGGTATATATCCAAAGGATGCTCAACCATGCCACAAGAACAAGTGCTTAGGTGTAAGCTTCTGCACTTTTCTGTGGACACCCGAACCTCGAATCAGGCGCGCGCTTTTCCTGACTCGAGCCCACGAGAACGGACGATTGTCCTAGGGGTTAAAACACATGACACACACACAAAGAGACCGGGCTCATCTGCCAAGGAGCAAGTGTCAAATGGCAGCTTTATTAAGCATAAGTCGGGTATATATACTGTGGGGCAGAAAGACACCAGCCCCCCATCAGGAACAAGGAAAGAGAAAAGTCAGGGGGCCGCACCCAAGGTCGAAGAGCAGCTGAACAGAGAAAAGAGGAAGCCAGGTGGGCGTGCTCAGGCTCAGAGAAAAGCTGACCCGGGAACCTTGCCTGTGGGCGAGAACCTTGCTTGCAGGTGGAATTACCATAACAGTAGAGGGAGAGTTCTCTCTAAGCTACACCCTTGGGCCTTAGGCGAAATTAACATAACAGGAGACGGCAGTTCTATGTTACACCCTCAAGCTGATGCAGTGGAACCAGGAAGCAGAACAGCCCTGCAAAGCGCCTCGGGAAAAATGGGGAACCTGTGTACCTACACTTAGGTAAGTTCATATCAGCATTGTTTGTCATAGCCAGAACCTGGAAACAACCTAAATGTCCCTTGACCAAAAAGTGAATAAGGAAAATATGGTACATTTACACAATGGAGTACTACACAGTACTTTTTCCTCCTCCTTTTTAATGTCAAATTGTAAACAGGTGATCCTATAGCATTAAAATGTGAAAGAGTGTATGAATGCACCTATGTCCCTACATCACTAAAATAGAAGGTCTCTACCCATACAAGCCACTCAGGGAATCACAAACACATTAAACAAAAACGAGAAATGAAATTCTGTTGATTTTAACTTCTTGAAATTCTGTAGCCATCCACTATAGTAAGGCCTGAATTTCCCAACCCAAAAATTCCCACCTACAAAGATTATGAAAAAAATAACAGGATTGCTGACGTGATATTGATATAGTGGTTGAGCAACAGAGCATAATGAACTGAAATGGAAAAAAGAAAAATAATAGATAAAATACTGATGACCTATATTGTTCTATATGAAGAAATCTGGTGAAATTTCACCTACAGAAACATAAAGTAAGGCACAATACAGATCCTATAATTTTAGTAATGCCCTGAAAACCCAGTGAAACATTCATTTGTGGTAGTCTTTAAAGTCATCATATAAAGAGAATTGTTCATGATAGAAGCGGCTGACTTTTAGGAAGAGATGAAAGTGAAGACAGAAAAAGTTTGTCAAATAAAGCACTATAGATCTAGACAAGGTAACTTTCAGGATCATAAATAACGAGTTTAGAGTAGTGAGGAAGAAGGGAGGGCAGGGACAAAGCAGAAGGAAAAGCGTAGCACCAAAAGTCACGTCAACACGGGTTTACAAAAGCCTTTAAACTGACTCAGTTCAGCAAGGAAAAAAAATTCTAATTAAAAATATTATTTCAAGATATTTTTTCTATACATCTTCAAGGTAGATGTCATTAATCAGACAGAAAGCAGAGATATAGAGAAAACCTCAAGCTTGGGGAATAATTTCAGGTGCAAATTTGTGTTTACTGGCACACAAAACTATCTGGAGGCAAACAGATAAAATACTTCCTAAGTTTTGAGGAAATTATATTGCCAAAGAAACTGCAAGTGCAGTCTAAAAATAGTCTATGACTGCTTGCTGAGTCTTAAAGCCCTCAACTAAAATAACCTACAGGTATTAGCTGAGGTTTTTGACATGAGGCAGCTGCCATAGCTATGTTTCCCCAAAGAGGACACAGTTCCCATCAGCTAGTTTAAATGCGGCCGTAGAGGATCGCATAGTAGGTAGCATTTTTTTAGTGGAGGTAGGATCCTTGAAAAATAGTACATATGGGAACTTTATGAAAAAAAAAAGCCAAGATCAACAAGACCTTTTCATGAACTCACATCAAGAAATTTTAACAAAACATGTATAAAGAACTTAACTACTGATTCATAACCAGGTCTTCTGTCCTTCCTTAGCAAATATTAATATATTAATTACCATACCTCCATGTCCCAGTTTGATTTCAATTGCAGTGAGAGAATGTGAACCAAAAGCAGTTTGGGGGAAAAAAAGGAGGGGGTTATTTGCCTTACACTTTCAGATCACAGTCAATCGAAAAGGGAAGTCAGGACAAGAAGTGAAGACAAGAATGTAAAACCAGGAAATAAAACAGGAATCTGGATGGATGTTACTTCTTGATTTCTCCCATGGTTCCCTTGGCTTGTTTTTTTATATGACCCAGAACCATTTGCCCTGAGTGGCCCTGCCCAGCGTGAAGTGGGTCCTCCCACGTCAATTCTTAATCAAGAAAATGCCCCACAGATATGCCTACAAACCCATCTGATAAAGACTCGTATTTAATTGAGGTTTTCCCAGATGACTCTAGCTTATGCTTAACAAAGAAAATAAACAGATTGTTATATTTTATTATCTTGTGGATATCCAAAAGTTTTTATAACTCCTTGCAGTTCTTACCACCAGAAAAATATCAAAAGTAGACATCTATAACAATATCTGGACAGTGTTGATACCCATTCGTGTGGAATGGAAATGATTTTGAATCACTTTACTGAGGAAGAAAATGAATGTGCTGTGAGCATGCAGGAAGGCTGATGTAGAGGTTTGGTTAACAGATTGATTTGTACAAACATAGACTGACTAATTTTAACTAAATATATTATTATATTTTTTTGTTTGGGAATCCACCTGGATTTCACCTTCCAGTTTTCTTCGCAGTTCACTGAAGCCAGACAATTAAATTTTATCTGCATTCTTTCTTTCTGGAATGGAGTTTCTGGTTAAGCCTGACTAAAACAAGGAAAGGCTTAACCATAAACTGAACAATGTAAAATGAAAGATAAAATTACAATATATTTGTCATTAAAAGCATGTATTTATTTTGTGACAGTTAAAAAGAATATAGGCATCATTATTAAATCTATAATTGGTGTATATTTAAAATTTATCTCTCCAAAACCCGTAATACTTGGGATGGCTTACAAATAGAACAGGAACTCAGCTTAATATCAAACACAGATACAGACACAGGTAGATGCATGCACTCACACAGAGGAGGAAGAAAGAGAGAGAGAGAGAGAGAGAGAGAGAGAGACAGAAAGAGAGAGAGAGCAACCTGACACAGTCAAACCATATTCTCCATCTCATGATAATGGAGGGGAAGTTTCAGAGGTATCAAAGAGTTAAAATCAGACATTGGAGAAGTTTATGTCTTTAAGACACAATTTTTTAAAATATATCAAATATTTGAGCAAAATTATTTTATTTTTAACTTTTAATGTTAGAAAATAAAAAAAATTCTCTCGGGATCAACACAGTTTATCAGGTCGAGTCCAATATAGAGCAAATGAAAAGAGTTTAATTGATATTATAAGCAAAGCCTTTACTGTACTCAAATTAAAAACTTTAAATACTACTAAAGCTAGTTGAGTCCCTAATGACACAGTCATGACATTAAGATCTGATCTCTGATATTTCACTATGAACATGGAAAACCCTGAGATGTCATATTCGCTACGAAAGTATTGTGCTGGATAAGTTGCCTAATTCCAATAGAAGAACCTAAACTTGATTGTATCTCTAATAAAGGACAATACTATACTGGACCACACCTGAATGCTTGTGCTACATAGTGTTGTGTCAACTTGACATGCATCTGAGGGAGGGAACTTCAAGAAAGAAAATGTCTCCATAAACTGGGTTATAGACAGTCCTCAAAGACATTTTCTTCTGAACCTGTAGACCTTCCTGGGTTCTATATGTAAACAGGCTGAGGAAGTTATGGGGAGCAAGCCAGTAAGTAGCACCTCACCATGGTCTCTGAATCAGATCCTGCTTCCAGAATTAAGCCCTACTTGAAGTCCTATCCCGAATTCCTTTGATTTGAAATTTGATGCGGAAGTATAAGCTGAATAAACCCTTTCCTCCCCAAGTTGCTTTGGTCGTAGTGTTTCATTATAGTAATAGTAGTCATAACAAAGACAAAGCTCATTATGTTTATGTGCAATTTTTAAAGCATATTCTTTTTTCTATTTTTAGCAAGTCCATAGATAATAAACTATTCTAATAAATGTTTTATATGTGTGAAAGTAAAGCTTATTTCATGCAATTTATTGTTAAGAAATAGACATAATAACTAAGATGTCTATTCTGTCTAGAATAATACATTTTCTCTACTGAAATAGAAACTTACATAAAAATTGAACCTTTTAAGTCAATTGCTTAGAAGAATACATTTTTTCAATATTATGATTCTGCATTAAATCAAAGTATCTTTATACAAAACCCTTCAAAATTTCTCTGCTTCATTTTCTTCCATGTAAAATACAGGTGGTCTGTGGTTTTAAGTTTATTATGAAAAGAAATATCAGAAAATGGGTTGCATTCCATCCTGAAGGTTACCAAGTTGCAGTTTTTGTGTTCTTTAAATGAACACAGAACAACATTTCTGGGGTGGATGCCACATGGCATCATAATTTTTAGCTCACATGTCATACTTTATCAATTAATGCATTATCTGTACTTGAAGCTCCTGGAGCCTACAATGACATATCCCATTATATTGACTAGTATAGTTACACAAATTTATGTTTAAAATTGATGAAAAAATTTACCATAGTTGGATTGAGCCTACAAAAATGTGTTTGGATCTGAATTCAGATTTGGTACGTGAGAAAATTGTAATGTCACATCATTAGAGAATAAAAGCAAGTCATACTTTTGCAGGTAACTAGACCCTATCAGAAAGCAGTGTTTGAGGAAGACTATTTGTACTCAAGACAGGACCAGGAGGTGAACATGAGAGTCAGACCAAGCACAGTAACAAATTATCCTGGAAAATATGATCCAGGCAGGCTAAGAACCCTCCATTAATACACCATGTTCCATTTTCCTGACTCAGTGTATTATAAACTAGAGATCCCTGGGAGTAGTTAAGAGGAGTAATTCCAGATCACAGACTTCTCCTGTAGACACTGCTCCCTGTAACCCAAAATGTACTTGCACCAATGTGTTATGTACAAGACTGTATCATGCTGTCAGAGACTAAAATGCAACCTCAGTGCCCAATTTAATAAGAGAATTATACAGATGACTTAATCAGCACCAACACAGACTTTATAGACTTCGAGGAGGATGGTGTGGTATTATCTCCATTTGCAAGGAAAAGCAGTCTCCATATGCTGTTAGCACTTCAGAAGAAACCAAGCATTGTCATGTACACTTGTAAACTCGGTACTCAGGAAGCAGAGGGAGGAGAACTTAAGTTTCAAGTCAGTCTCATCTTCAAGACTCTGTGTTTAAAAAGTATGGATTTTATTTTATGTTGTTACATAATGGGTTTTGCCTGCATGTATGTCTGTGTATTCCATGCATGACCAGTGCCTGTAGAGGTCAAAAGATGTTGTCAGGTCAACTGGAGCTGGAATTATAAGCATTTATGAGGAGCCAGTTGAACCTTAAACTACTAGAAGAGCAGACAGCACTCTTAACTGTGGATCCATCTCATCCTGTCTTAATCACACATGCACACATGCATGTGCACATGAGCACACACACACACACACACACACACACACACACCACACCAAAATCAACTGAATAAAATGCCTCTGAAATCCTAAGGGAATAACAATTCAGAAGAATAAACTGGAGCCAGAGTAGGAGAGGATGATTCACTGGGTAAGGGGGTTGCCACAAATACCTGGGATCTTGAGGTTTGAATTCACAGAACTCATATTTCCTGAGCATGGCAGCAATTTTAGATTTCCTTAGGTAAGATGGAATGTGGAGGCAGCAGAATCCCATGAACTTTACAGTCCACCTAGCCTAATCCAAGTGACAACAAGGAAAACACCCTGTCTTAAACAAGGGGGGAGGCAAGAATCAATAGCAGTAGTTGTCCTCTCACTTCCTGAAGCTCATGGAGGCATCTGAGTGTGCTCATGCATACACACGAATGCGCATGCGCGCGCACGCACACACACACACACACACACACACACACACACACACACACCATACAAAGAAAAAGGAAGGAAGGAGCAAAGAGCAGAAGGAGGGAAAATACAAGAAATTAAGGCAGGACTGCGAGGGGTGCGTCCACCCACGGAGACTGTGGAACTGATCTAGTGGAGCTCACCAAGGCCAGCTGGACTGGGACTGAACGAGCATGTGATCAAACCGGACTCTCTGAATGTGGCTGACAATGAGGGTGGACTGAGAAGCCAATAATAATGACACTGGATTTTGATTCTACTCCATGTACTGGCTTTTTGAGAGCCTAGTCTGTTTGGATGCACACCTTCCTAGAATGGAGGGAGGACCTCGGACTTCCCACAAGTCAGGGCACCCTGACGTCCCTTAGGACTGGAGAGTGAGGGAGAAAGGGGGGGGGAGGGAAATGGGAGGATGAGAGAAGGTGGAAATTTTAAATTAATTAATTAAAAAAGAAAAGAAGGGAAGAAAAAATGGAGGTTAGGCTAGAGAAATGAAAATGAGTAGGGGCAAGGGGAGATGGTCTCACTGCTAAAGTTGCACAGGTTCAGCCATTGATCTGCCCTCTTATTTGTCTCAGAAATGGAGGATCTTCGTTGTCGATATTACTCTGCTGATCAGTTCACTTTGATCATTAAAAGATTTCTTCTGATAGACAATTTTAGATTTCAGTTGAGTAGAATTTATATTTTATTCTTCGAAAATTTTAAGTATCACATATAATGTAAAAATCAAATTAGTAAGAATTAGAATAGATTATCAAGGAAAGTAAATGTATGGTGTTTGTGTTTTTCTGCAGAAACATGAGACAGCATCTAGGTAGCTCCAAGAGAGCTGGAAGACTGTGGAAAGTACTCCTTCTTTTCACGTGAGTTCCACATACACTGACTTTCTAGCTATGTCTCAGAGCTTGGAATGTCTTTAGAATTTTACTTTTGATATTCGAAGGGTGGGAAAAGAAGATGTAATCTCTGTTAATTCAATTTCTTTATTTGTATTTAAATTATTCAATGGATCTCTAGAGGTGGCTAAGTAAGAGGTTAAGAGAACTGTCTGCTCTTCCAGAGCAATTTGATTTAATTCCCAGCACCTAAATGACAGTTCAGCTCACAACCATCTATAACTCCTGTTCCAGTGAATTTGCTGCCTTCACTTGGCCTCCAATGCCATCAGGCTTGTATATGGTGCACAGACATACATTCAGGCAAACTACTCATACCCCCCAAAAAATAAAAAAAAAACTTATTTAGGAGAATAAACTTCAAACATTAACTGGGTACTGAGCAGCATAATCTATAAATAAAAATCTATAAATAAATTCTACTAGCAGTGACGTTCACGTACTGCCCTTTCTCTTTGCTGGAATCTTTGAAGGAACCATCAAGAAGAGGATAATTAATAGAAAGTCTTCATGTTGTGTAGTAGATAATTGACTATACCTGTATCGTTCTTTAGTCTGACTAATTTCATTGCGTGGTGTTTTATTTTCAAACTCTTCACAATAAGTTTTAACAATTAAAATGATTAAAAAATAAATTGAATAAAAGCATAAAATTGTACCAGTCAATATTTCACAAAACTAAAATTCCATGACTATGGAAGCAGAATCAGGAAGTTCAGGAGTTTAAGACAAACTCAGCTACATAATGATTTTAAGATCAGTGTTAACTACACATGACCCTATCTCAATGATCCCTAGAACTCCCATGGTACAAAGAGAGAAATGACTCGTGAAGTTGTCCTCTGACATCTACATGTACACCATGTAAGACAACATCAAAATATAAACTTTATAAGTTTTAATTTAATAGCAATATATATAATATTCAGACACTTTGAAGGTAATAAAATTAGAGAAATTTGTATTATGACATAAAACATCAATAGAAAAGAATTATTATCTTCTGTTCACAATGAATTGTAAATATACTTTAGTGTTTTGTATACATATAAACTGTTTTCTAGAGTGAGAAAGAAGAAAGTCAGTCACACATTTACTCTGACTACACATTTTAATGAGTAATCCTACTGAACTCAACTGCATTTGAAATCACCTGGGAGGCACAACTTTGGGTGAGTCTGGGAGGACTTTTTAGGAGGGATTTGAGTGAAGAGCAGATGCCCATCCTGAATGTGGAATGAACCAATCCATGCCTGGGGCTTTTAACAGAATAAAAACAGAAAACAAAATGACAGCAAGTCATGTGTCAGCATGTCTCCTTTTCCATTTCTGTATTGTTCCAGATGTGTACAAGCTCCCACTGCCACACCCCTCAGTGGCTTCTAATTCCACATCTTCTCCAGCATGAGAGACTGTATCCTACACCCATGACCCCAAATAAATCATATCTCCATTTAATTTATTATCCCTGTAAAATGTATAACTTTATATGAATGGATATACAAATTTCCAGGCACTAGTTGTCATTTTTGTTCAAATGTTTAAATTCTATTTACAAAATTTTTCATCCAGAAATAAACCAGGTAACTTCTAAAGTAAGGAAATTTGACTAATTAAAAAGTATCTCAGGATCAGTTGTAGGAATTCTCAATTTAGGTGCCCCTCAAAAGAAGAATGGTTAAAGAAGGTGTGAAACCTATACACATTAGAGTTTTACTCAGCGGTAAAAAACAATGACATCTTGAATTTTGCATGCAAATGGATGGAAAAAGAAAACGCTTTACTGAGTGAGGTAACCCAGACCCAAAAAGAGGAATATGCTATGTACTCACTCATAAGTGGATTCTAGCCTTAATTAAAGGTCTTTGAGCCTATAATTCGTGATCCTAGAGAAGCTAAATAAGAAGGTGAACCTGAAGGAAATCATATAGTTATCCTCCTGGATATTGGAATTAGACAAGATTGCCAGGCAAACTCGGGTGCATGGGGGGTAGGGGGGTGGAAGTAAGGGGAGATGGATGGAGAGAAGGGAGAGGGGAAGGATTGGGGATGGCTTGGGGGAATGGGATGGGGGAAGGGAGGAAGGATGGATGTGGGAGCGGGGAGGTGTGTATCTCAACTAAATGAGCCATTTTGGGGTTTGCAAGAGACTTGATTCTGGAGGGGTTCCCAGGCCCAAGGAGAGGTTCCCAGATTGTTCCCTGGGCAGCGGAGTAGAGGGTGCCTGAACTGGCCTTAGCCCATAACCATACTGATGAATATTTTGCATATCACCATAGAACCTTCATCTGGCGATGGATGGAGATAGAGACAGAGACCCACATTGGAACACTGGACTTAACTCCCTAGGTCCAAATGAGAAGCAGTTGGAGGGAGAGCGTGAGCAAGGAAGGCAGTATTGGAGGGAACCTTCATCCAATGATGGATGGAGATGGAGACGGAGACTCACATTGGAGCACTGGACTGAGCCCCCAAGGTCCAAATGAGGAGCGGAAGGAGGGAGAACATGAAAAAGGAAGTCAGGACCGCGAGGGGTGCATTCACCCACTGATACAAGGGGACTGATTGAATGAGAGCTCACCAGGGCCAGCTGGACTGGGACTGAGCGAGCATGTAATCAGGCTGAATTCTCTGAATGTGGCTGACATGGGGACTGACTGGGAGGCCTTTGACAATGGCGCTAGGTCTTGTTTCGTCTACATGTGCTGCCTTTCTGGGATTCTGGTCTGTTTGGATGCTCACCTTCCTGGACCTGGAGGGAGGGGATAGGAACTTGGACTTCAGCGGGGCAGGAGGCCCTGACTGCTCTTGGGACAGGAGAGGGAGGAGGAGAGGAGTGAGTGGGGGGAGTGGGAGGGTATTGGGAGGAGGAGAGGAAGTGAAAATTTTTTATAAATAAATGAATAAATAAATAAATAAAAATGCTTTAAAAAGAAAAAAAGAAAAAAAAGTATCGCAGTAATCTTTTCTCCTTACAGAAATAGTCTCAATTTATTTTCTGTTTATAAACTGACTCCCTTGTTAGTCATATTATATTTTCTTTGCTTTTTCCACTTACTCTCAGACACCTGTCTTTTCTGTTTCTCTAATATGTTAAACTACATTTCCTCAGCATTTTATTCATGTCTAGCCTGCATTTTCTCAGTTTATGTTTGCCAGAATATCTCATCAGCAATGGTATTTTCTGGAAGCTTGTTTAAGCATGTTTAGAGTCCACAATTTCCAAATATATTTTGCTGACAGGGTTCAGTTAAAATGTCTCTTTGATGATCTCTTACATAATTCTGGGCTGTAGAAAACGGCCCAAAGCATGGAAAACTTTAAAAAGTTCAACACACATCCATAATGATAAACATCTAATTACCCAAAGGTGATAAGAAAACCTCATACCCATTAACTCAAGTGTTTAACAGAGTAACCACTTGGGGTTTCTATAGTTTACAGTTTACTAGTCAACTAGTATAGTTTTCCTCTATATTAAGTACTGGAAGCATTCAAATAGCCCCTCTACCCTTTGCTCTGTGCAATGCCACTATTATTTAAGTAGCTATAAATTGGTCCACAGTTCACAAATTAAGGGCATTGAATCACATACCTTCAGATATTAATCTCAACTCTATATGTTAACAATCACATTTTACTTTTGACAAACTGTCAACAAATATTTACAGTTATAGCACCCTTCACACTTTCACTGGTAACCGAGGCGACTCTCAGAATTTGAGAATTTTTTTATCTATGGTTACAATTTTACTTTATTCGTATCAGAATAAGCTAAGGGAGCCATACTTAGGGTCAGTCTTGGAGAATCACGAATGTTGAGCTTGCTATAAAATCAGGACACTAAGAAATGATTTAAAGCATCACAAAAATAAAGTCACAGTATTGTTATTCCTGGGAAAATAGGAATGAGACCACTGTCATCCCGGTCATTCTGACATAGACTCCATTGGTTTCTGACACCATGGATACAAAAGCAATCTTAACAGAAGCGATTTACCACTTATCACAAGGCTTTATAATATATATAAGCAATGAGCTCTCAAGCTGCACTAGTCTTCTTGCTCAGTGTAATTGTAAAAACCGATTTGTTACAACTCCCTTCTTGTCCTTTATCTAAAAATCCAGACTTTCCAGAAACCATCATAGCACTTCTTGATAGCTATAATGTTTGCCCAATTGACTTTCTGCGTTGACTCAGATAAACTCAGTGTTCTCCCACTCCACTAATCATTGTAGTTTAAATGTGAGTGTGGGTGAACACTTGGTCTCCATCTGGAGTTGGAGTTCAGAAAAGCTACAGGAAAATGTTAAGAAGTGTGACTCTAAGGAGGAGGTTGGTCACTGGGGACCAGCTGTAAACTTTGATAGCCCTCTCCCGTTCCTCTGCCTACTTCCCGATCAAGAATAAAATACTGCCACCTGCCTAATTTCTTGCCACCACTCCTTCCTTATCATGTTAGACTATGTCTCCTTTTTAAGCCTTAAACAAAATAATCCCTTCCTTCCCTTAGTTGCTTTTGTCGGGTACTTTCTTTTATCAAGAGGTAAGGTGATTAATGCATGGGTATTGCCTTCACCTCCCTTTGGTTGACATCACCCTCCTTTGACTAGGGTACAACAGTACATGCAAAATATTTTTACAGGAATTTTACTGAGAGTTTACAAAATTGGAATCATTTTAAATCACAGATTTACATTAGATTCAATTGCCTTTCTTCACGTGTAAAGCACATGTCCTCTGACTTCCCAGGTGCTTTGGTTATCATCTTTCTTCTTCCAAAACGTTTCTCTATCATACCCTGGTTCTTTGAATCTTCCAGAATAATCTAGCTGAAATGTGATCAGGATATAATCATATGTCTGCACTTACTTTTTTTTTAACAACTCCTTGACTTGTATGAAGCAATATGGAGTCTATCCCTCTTGTTCCACGTACATTCCAATTTACTTTTTGTTTTCATTATCCTGAAAACAATTCTGTCAAATTACATATGCCTACTAAAATAACAACTATTTATATATTGTCTACTATTACTTATAATATCTTCATAGACAGGTTTTTTTTTTAAATCACCACTGCTAACCCCTCAAATAACTTAGTGCTACCCATGTTGGGTAATGATAAGAGAAAAGACAGTATGTCCTAAATTTAATTATACAAGACCAAAAAATGAAAGGCATGAGAGGTGGTGGGTAGGTTAATTAGTAAAAATTGTAGACACAGAAAATAAAAGAAACATTTCTATGATCTTCAATATGTGTTAAAACCTTAGCTGTAGCCCCATAGAGACTACATCATGCTTACAGCTCTAACAGATCAAGAGGTTTCTCTCCATAGATTATCGATGTATTGCAAGCCTACAAGTAAACTGCTCCTCTCAGATGTAATCAATCTTGGATCAGTAGAAGTCTTGCCTCCCTTATTCAAATTCCCATTATACAATTCTCTGCTGTATAATTCTGAAGACATTTTACCAGTTGGTACACAGCCTTAATTCTGAGACAATGGGAAATTTACCAAACTGTAGTCTGTTCTTCAATAGCTAGCATCTGTAATGACCTAGTACATTTCTTTATTTCATAGTTCTCTATTCTATGTCCTAGGACTTTGCAGTAACAATTAGATTCAATTTTATACTGTGTGTGAGTGAGTGTGTGTGTGTGTGTGTGTGTGTTCTTCTAACATTCATTACATTATTTTCGGTATTTTTTTCCCTGTTAAAGTAAATCAATTGGGTAGGTATGGAGAACTGGCTAAGTGACTAAGAGAATTTTCTGATTCCAGAGCACCGTAGTTCAATTCATAGCATCTACATCAGTCAGTTTAAAACACAGCTTATAACTACCGGGCATTTGTGGATGTGGCCCCACTCCCTGCACATATGCAATAAGTAATAAAATATTTTCAAAATAAGCAAAAATTAAAAGTAATCTATTTGTGTAAATGTCTACCATGCAAACAGTCCCTCATAATCCCCCCCCAGTAACAGTAAGACACATTCACATATTCATTGGCTTTTTACATAGTAAGACTACAATTTTGCTGACTTTGCGGCAAAATTGACTTGCAAAAAATTGCGGCAAAATTAACTTGATTAATAGTTTGTGTAAATGAGCTACACAGATGGCTTAACTAGTGCTTTATTATTGTGAAAAGACATCATGTCCCTGGCAACTCTTCTAAAGGAAAACATTTAACTGTGACTGGCTTACAGTTCAGAGATTTAGTCTATTATCAGCATGGTATGAAGCATGGTTACATGCAGGCAGGCATGGGGCTAGAACAGGAGCTGTAAGTTCTACATCTTGATCCATAGGGAGCAGGAAATTGTGTGTCACACTGGACATAGCATGAGCATATAAGATCCCAAAGCTTGCCTCCACAGTGCCACACTTCCTTCTGTTGTTGCACCTACTCCAACAAGATCACACCTCCTAATAGTGCCACTCCCTATGGACCAAACATTCAAACATATGAGTTTATGGGTCTGTTTCTATTCAAACCACCAAAGTAGAAAGTAAAAATAGACTTTTAGGAAGCATCATTCCTCAAAGAGCGATTCTGTCCTCACCCTGTGGGACTGTAAAGCTTAGAGACATATGGTACAATAAGGAAGAAGCAAATACAGAAAAATGTCATGACTAGCTGTGTCCTAGGGAATTATTTTCTTTATGGACCATGGATTAACTACACTGATAGTTTTCAAAACAATTTTTTAAGTGTTGGTGATTGAACCTGGGATCTTGGGTATGGGAAAAGGTACTTTATTATTAAATGAAACCACTGGCTCTACATAATTTACTTTAATCTCCACAGGAATAAATAATAAATATCTAATTTATTTAACAGTTGTTATTGTAGAACAGAATCTGATCATTTATAGGTATTCAGTTCCAGAAAATGAAAAAAGTAAGACCAGATTCTCTCAGTAGTTATTTATTTAGTGAACACAAAATTAAGACAAAAAGTACATTGATTTATATTTATAAAGGGAAAGAGATATTTTTCTCACAGGCTTTAATAAACTAATCCTCGTGAAATAAATTTGGATAATTATAAGTTTGTAAATTAAGAAAAATATAACACAAAGTTTGTCAAATGATGTTGTTAGGTAAATTTCAGTTATCTTAAAAAGTCGACAAAAATTCTTATGCAATAAAATCATATAAAATGTTAATGTACTTGGATATTTCAATTCCGTACACATACACAATTCATTCAATAGTTAAGACTTGGATTAAAGATATTAACTACAGAATTAACAATATTAAGATATTGGTTTATTTCATATGTGACATGATTTTTTTTCTGTCAGTAATGAATTCAGTGCTGCTTTTTTTTTTTTTTTTTTTGCTTTTGTCCCATCACTTTTTTGTTTTCTTCTGCTTCAAAGTCTTTTCAGGCTTCCACATAGATTCTTTTTTATTGATTTTATTGAGCTCTACATTTTTCTCTGCTCCCCTCCCTTCCTTTCTCCTCTCCTTCAACCGTCTCCCATGGTCCCTATACTCTCAAAGTATAGAAGATTTTGTCTTTTTCTACTTTCTATGTAGATTAGATCCAAGTAAATCTCTCCTAGGGTCCTCATTTTTGTATAGGCTCTTTGGGATTGTGAATTATAGACTGTTTTTCTTTGCTTTATGTTTAAAAGTCATTTATGAGTGAGTATATGTGATATTTGGCTTTCTGGTTCTGGGTTACCTCACTCAATATGATGTTTTCTAGACCTATTCATTTTCCTGCAAATTTCAAGATAGCATTTTTTTCTGCTGTATAGTACTCCATTGGGTAAATGTGCCACATTTTCCTTCTCCATTCTTCAGTCGAAGGGCATTTAGGTTCCACATAGATTCTTATACACAAACCTTGGTGATGGAGTACCCTGGATTTGGTTTATGACTCTACTGTCCTTGGAGTTTCATATTTCATTTACTATATACAAACCCTATCTCCCAAACTGGCACATACCTGGATCCTCTTGGGAATTTCACATTTGCAGATGAATTTCTACATACACTTTTTAAGGGATCATCTGAAAGTCATCATAATTAGAACATGTTCCAAAAAAATATTGTTACCATCAATAAGTGAACTACTACATTTAGCACGCTTTTTATTTCCAAAAGTCTGTAGTGGGGATTTATGCCTTAGCACATACAAAAAAGAACAAAGCCTGTACCTTGTTCATTATGTACATCATTCACTATATCAATTAAATCTTGCTGGTAAATTAAAGACTCCATCATCTCCACACATCTATATTATACAAACCAAGTAATCTAGAATCATTACAGGCTAAAATATAATCTGGACCACTACAGTGACATCTTTGATGGTACCATCTTCTTATTCCCATGGAGACCCCTTGGAAGACCTTCCCACATATGAAATGAAATTAGTGTTTTAAATGTAAATGAGGATAAATGTCCTGAAATTCAGACATATATTATGTTTAAAATTATAAGTTCTAGAAAAAATAATTTATGTAAATCATTTCAGTAATACAGTAAATTTTAAGTTGGTTCAGGTTTGAGAAAGATTATATTCTGATATCATGCTTGTTGATATCATGCTTGCTTACTTTTTGAAGCAGATGATATGCAATTTGCATATCATCATTTTGAAATATTTACCCATATAACTCAAACACAGTAGATAGGGAATTGATGGTGTTGAATAAATACATCAACATCACATTTTCTAGAGTAAGGAATTATTCAGAGACCTCAAAAAGTTAACAGTATTAAAATTAAGTTGCCTTTAAATTAAGCATATTGTATATTTTTAATAATCTAGCATGTGTCTATTTTATTATTATTCTGGTCTTGACTAAAAGAAGATAAGAAATAATACAATCAAATAAAAAAAAGATGAAAAGTTCCAGATAACCATCAATATATTTTGCCAGTAAAAGTTGGTGAATTTTGCTAACCTACATTTTGGAAACAATTCATACTGTAAAAGTCTTCCAATAGGGTGAAAACATTTGTATCACCTACAAAAAATGAAATTAATGATTTGACTTCTTTCTGATACATTAATTTATTTCTCACTCAAATATAGCATTAAACATTAAAGACTGAATCTTTGAAAAAATATACATTTAATAATGGGAATTTCTTAAATGAAAATATTAAATATAAAAAAATAATCATACATACATACATATATAAGTATATAAATATATATGCTTACATAAATATGTATATTCATACAGTTTTATTTTATTTCACACCAGAGATTGCTTTGCTGAGTCGGCATTTATCCTAATCACGAATTAGCACATTATTCCCTGGAGCAATCAAAGTTTTCCATTAGCACAATCATCTCATTCACTGTTTCTAAATTCCTTCCTCAATATTAGAAATTCTTATTTATTTACCTCCATTAACAGATCTGAAGCCGCAGGGCGATTGGTAATATATATATACTCAAATCCAGAGGTTACTTTTAGGCTAGCAGCACAAGCCAAACTCAGCAGGAGCTGCGGGAATACACTGCCCAAGGGGTGGGGGTGGGGGGTAGAGCTGCGTCTTGCCCGAGTTCCGTGGCAATTCTATTTAAAGGAGCTGGGATCCAGTGCAGGCTTTACGGAGCACCTAAGGAAGCTGTAGGTAGCTGCCTACTGTTTTGGGCCTAGGCCTCATGAATATGGTTCGCACTTAAGCTAGGAACTGACTAGTCAAGGTAAAGGCTGTGGGGCCACCAAGGGACCCCAGGTGCCGGAGAGTGCTTGCAAGTTTATAGGCAAGCTTTAGCCTAAGGGCGACATGCCCCACAAACAGAAAGTGATTGGCTGAACTCCCCTATCACAGATCCTCACAATCAGATCAACATGAACTTAGTGAATTAGAATAATACACAGTGATGGCCCATATGCCTCACTTCTTCCATGTCTAAACCTCTGCCACTCAACAAAGTACTACCCTGTTGCTGTATCCTCATCGTCCCAAAGAAAATCTCTTGTCTACTTCTGGCATTTTTACTAGGTGATGACATTGTCCCCGAGGTAGAAACAAAGATACAAAGATCCCCCTATAAACACACAATTTAACTTCATCTGAATAGTAACATAGTCCCTGTATCTTAATCTTTACTTGTCACATAATCTCATAATCTAATATAGTTACTGGTCTAGGAATTTGGACATGGACACAAGTGAGGAAACATGGTGCTTCCAGACACGACCATCACTGGTATGCTATTACACAGGGTTTTCAGGGATATATTAAATGTAAATACCCTCAGCAGGTACAAAGGACATTGAAATCAAGGTAGAACTCACTTGATTTTATTTTTAATAAATTATTTTATTTTCTTCAGCTAACATTTATTAATTACCTGTTTTATATGCAATCTTGAGAATTCTTTAACCAACAAGGTAAGAAAAAGAAATGTAGTTGTGACTAGTTTTTTCCATAATGGAAAATGTTTCCTGTAATGATGTGAATGTTGCAAATAACTATGCACAAAACTAATAAACCCATTACAGTTTCCCAACTAGTCAGTGGTGATGAGCTCATTAAAAACAAACCACTTTCCACTGGTAAAATGTCAGGTGCTGAAGCAGATGTATGTGGGAAGACATACAGTGCAGTTAAAGTCATACCATGTAAACATCTGTCCTGCTTTTAGGTTTTTTTTAAAAGATAAAGCTCACATTCACTAAAAATACCTAATACATTTATTTATGTATGTCATATAAGAATCTACATTACTACACAAATGGTCCCATTACTACGAGACTTCAAACATAAAATGGAAAGAAAAATGGCAGTTTTCCCTACAAACAAATGGTAGCATAGTGTATAGGAAATCAGGAGAGAACATTAAACGCAGTAGGATTAGTGTTAGAGTCGGAAGCCATTTTCATTGTTACTATAGAAACAGCAAAAAGCCAGCTATTTTTAGAGCTCTGTTCCCAAATTCAAGCAACCATGCTAGTTATCAGTATGTTTAAGAATGCCAGAAACGTATGCCAAGTAATATAGCTAGAGATGTAAGCTTTCAGGTAATGTATTTCCTTGAGAAAACCTTAATAATATATATGTCTCTCCATGGTTCATGATACTAATACAACTAGATGAATATGCTGAATACAGAAATTATCCAAATGAGTACCAGTTTCTGTGCACATTGCTAATAAAGTTGTTTCCACGTTAGACTCTAAAGTACATCACACTATAGTGTTCAAAACCACGCACACTATAATTAACTTGGATCATGAGAACTCTATTAGTTGGCTTCTGTTATCACTTTAACTAATTTCTTTCACCTCCAATAAACACCCACAGAAAGCCAGACACCCTGCTACGTTCGAGAAATTTAAGAATGACAAAAACATATTTTCCATATGTATATATTTCTATAATTCTGACTTAACATCCTTTGTATTATGAAACATGACAGAAAGCCTAGGACAAACAAATGCTAATTAAGGAGCATTTTCTCCCAAACTGACATTTTAGATGGTTTATACTGTTTGCCAAGAAATAAACATGAAAAATAGATTCGTGTTAAATGTGCAACTTCCTTTGTATTTGATCCTTAATGAAGCTCTTCTGGCTGACAAGAACCTAAAATCCATCTGTGCAGTATGTTCTCATGCTTGTGTATTAGAGGAAATTGGTAAGTTTTGGATTTTCGAAGGCAATATATAAACTATGCAATAAATAAAAATTTTGAAATATAAAAATAATTTTTGCTGAGGTTTCATAGTATAAGATGATAATAATTCATTGCCTTTATCTTTTCTTTTTCTCTTTAAACCTGACATTTGGAGGCTTTAAAATATGTGTCATTATTAACTACATTTGGCCTGGAAGTAATATGATCAATTATTCTTGCATGGGTAAATACCTCAAAGAAAGGAAAAAAAACTGATTTCCTCTGAGTTCTGTAAAGAGAAAACTAACTGAGGCTAACACTAAGCTTTTTCAGAAAAAATACATAAAATTTATATATATATATATATATACATTCAATATATATATATTATTCTATATGTATATATTTTATTTCATATGACTTAAGATTTCATGTTAACTAGTCCTGTCTGAGCACTAACAATAAAACTATTTATTAGGCAAATATATCTATTTTAAATAGAAATAAATTAGTGTCTTAAAATCAGTGTAAGAAGCAATCATAATGATATCATTAAAATTATAGAATTATTGCCCATTTCTGTTAAAGATAGTAAGTCCTGATCATGAAAAAAAGAAAAGGATAAATTTCATAAAAATCTCATTTGCTGTTACCTGGACATCACAAATGGGAAACATTGCACAGTAGTTTATTTTAGAAATAAACTTGCAAGTATCAATATTTTAAGTGGAATTTGCAGACATTATCATGAGCCACAGAATTTCACTAAAATAGATTATCAAATTTCTTCAAATTATTTAGATATTTTGAGAAAGAACAAAAGCAAGATTTTTACTCTAATTACCAGTTATACCTTTGCTTTTATGTACAATCACACACACACACACACGAACACATACACAAGAATGCACACATGTACATTAAAACATATGCATACACATACTCATGCATGATTATAAAATGTTATTTAATTGTATATACAATTATCCTCACTTATCAAACTCACACGGAACCCTTTCTTACTCCAAACACATCCCCATTCTTCCTTCTTGTCTTTAATTCTGTGGCCCGATGCATTTAATTGGGACTATTTTTGGTAATAGCTCAGGTAAGTATGTAGGGAGGGTGGAAGGATATTTACTTAAACACCATTTTCATTCTCCATCCTATACAGAATTTATTTTTTTATCTTGTCCAATGTTTCTACACTTGATCTCCTTTTCATTACATATAATGTTCCCCACTTCATATTTATATGAATATTGATTTCAGAGGCCCAGAAAGGCCTGCTCAGAGCCCTTGATCATCAATTTAAGGAGTTGTGAATAGAAATTCTAATGGAATCAAATGTCCATCCCAAACCCAACTCTTGTTTAAAGAGGCCATAAAGTCAGTACAATTGAGGTTATCTAATCAAAACTAAGAGAAATTTTACTTAAAGATAATTGCTAGAGAAGGATGGTTATAGCTGGGATATGAGATATGGTAGTCTGGGTAGACAAGCTAGTGCAGTAGAGTAGGGCAAATATAATACCCACCATTTGGGAAAAGAGAGCAATGTCTTAGGAATTTGTACCAGGGCTGTACAATGTAGAGTTTTGTAAATGGAAGTACAAAATTTCCTTTTTATAGAATGTATGTCCAAAAGAAAGTATTTCAGTGGGTCAATATTCAACATAGCAAAATAACCAGATAAGATAAAAATCATCACTAGCTGATTTCTGTCCTAAAGTCAGCTTATCTTTAGGATAATAAGGTCCTCTAGAGGCTACAGAGAGAGAAATCAGGACATCAATCTAGCCATGATACCCTCCACCTACAATCTCTCCTGTCTGCAAGTTGTACTGGGAAAATGGTGGCACAGAACTTGAGGGAGTGGTCAACAAATGTTTGGATTAACTTGAGGCCCATGCCATGAGAGGGAACCCATGCCATGAGAGGGAACCCATGCCCTCTACCACATTTTTGGCCAAGAATCTGAGACTTTGTAGCCCAGAAACTAAATACAACTGGAAAAAAAGAAAGAAAGAAAAGAAAGAAAGAAAGAAAGACAGACAGACAGAAAGAGCTAAAGGAAGAAACAAAGGAAGGAAGAGAGAGAGTGAGAGAAAGGAAGACGAAGAAGAAGAAGGAAGAGGAGGAGGAGGAGGAGGAGGAGGAGAAAAGAAAAATCAATGAAATCATTCTTAATATTATGCCATACTCATTGATGGCGCCTTGTCCAGTTGCCATCAGAGACTTCCTCTAGCAGAAGATGGAAGTAGATGCAGATAACCAGATAACCATATTTGGACACTTGAAAAATAATAATTTAAATGGGAGATCTCCACAGAGTCCATCCATCCCCTTGGATATCAGGGAACCCCACAGAAGAAGGTGAGAAAAGGTTGTAGGAATTGGAGGGGATGGAGGACAAGAGAAGAACACGGTCCACTGAGTCAGCTAAGCGAAGCTTGCATGGGTTCACAGAGACTGAACCAGTAAGAACAGGGCCTACATGGCTCTGCCCTGGGTTCTCTGTGATTTTGCTATGGCTGTTAACTGATGTCTTTATTGGACTCTAAGAAAAGGGAATGAATGCTTGTGACACTTTTGACTGTTCTTGAAACTGATCTTCCTATTGGTTGCCTTGTTCAGTCTTGTTACAAGGGATTTTTGCTTTTTCTTATTATATCTTGTTCTGTCATGTTTGTTTGTCTTCCCTTTGTTGTCAATTGGTTTGAAAATGCCCGAAAAAGCCAATGGCCATTGACTCACTATTCTTTCATATAGTTTCCAGTTTTAGAAATAATTATCATAGGATATTTGTTCCTTAAGAAGTAATTTTCATGTAGACATACTATGAATCCTTGATTTACAAAAGTACTAAAAATAGGTAATTCCACACAAAATATATGGTACAAAACTTGAATGAATATTATTTTGAATATATCTTCTGCAATATGTAGAAAATATGCATAATAATTGAGTAGCTTGTGTGAAATTAAGTCATACTAATAAATAATTAATTCAATATTTTTTTCAATATGAACAAGTGAGAGTTTAAAACAATGAGTTCAAAATTGCTTTTCACTGAGTGACTAAGAAGAACTTTTGGAATCAATGTAAGAATGGTGGCAAAATTCTCTGAAATTAAGACATTAAGTTATACTAAATTAATCTTCAAAAAATAGGCAAAATATATATTATTCAGTTTACTAAAGCATTTTTCACCATATCTTTCTTAGCATGACACCACTGCTTGATATTTATAAAATATCCTCAAGTACAGCATGTGCTTTTATTTTTTTTTGTAATATGCAAGCATTTGATGCTTATAAGAAGTGTCAGGCTGATATCCCCAGATACCAGAGTTCTCAATTTGTGTCTCACACAAGCCTTGAGGATGCATAGACTTCTCAGTGATGTCAGCCAGCACAGTTATACCAGGCAGTTTAAGCAGTAACTGGATGGCTCAGGGCTTGGCCTCTTCGCTGAATCTGTCAGCCAATGCACCAATTATCTCAACTACAGTATTCATTATGTGCACCAATCACATTGGAAAACGAATACATGAGTGTAGATTTCACATTTGCCTCAAGAAGCAAAGGGCCTAAACTAATTGCAAAAACTGTCACTATTGTCATTGAGCCACTGAATTGAATGTTTACTGAAGATTCTTTTGTTTTGCTTTGTACCCAAAGTCACAATTTCACCCACGCTATTTCTCTGCATTTGAGTTAAACACAGAATACTGAGATATTAACTACTTATATCAACATAGACTCTACTGTGTTTTATTATGTTCTGTTCGATGTCACTGGAAAGGGAGACTAGTTTCACTTTTCTGATATAAAGTCTAACATCTGTATTTCTAGCTTTCTTCAGGAAAACTTTACCTTCATAAAAATGTAGTTTCAAACATCCTAGACATATTCTCTGTAAATCCTTTTACTTAGACCTGCCAGTAATTTTTAAATACAATAAAAGATAAGTATTTTTTATTATAAGAAGAAGATTGTCTTGTGGATTTCTGAAAGCTTATATGAATGAGAAACCATTAAGGAAAGAGATGGGTTTGGTGGTTGTTGTTGGTGGTCAACATTCTCCAGAAAGGCAATAATTCCCCTAAAGTACTGTCAGAAAGTTGAGCAACCAGGAAAGGTACTGATGTCATTCTGTTTGAGGCTGAAAACCAGAGAATGTGAATCCTATGGTTTTGATATAAAGCATCCTCTCTGTTACCAATATGATGTCAAGCCAATGACACTATTGGAGAGATGGAATATTTACAGGAGACATAGGAGGTTAGAAAAAGAGAAATTAGGTCATTATGTGTTTACACTTTAAGAAGAAACTGAGGTCAAGCCTCTACACAAATGATGTTCAGTCATACTACAAGTACATTTGTTCAACTATGTTCATAGCAGCATTATTTGTAATAGCCAGAACCTGGAAGTAAGCTAGATGCCCCGCAAACAAAGAATGGATAAAGAAATTGTGGTATATTTAAACAATATAGTAGTATTCAATGTCAAAAAAACAATGACGTCTTGAAATTCGCATGCAAATGGTGGAACTGAAAAAAAGACCATCCTGAGTGAGGTAACCCAGACCTAGAAAGATGAACATGATATGTACTCACTCATTAGTGGATACTAGCTGTAAAACAAAGAATAACAAGCCAATAGTTCATGACCGTAGAGAAACTAAGTAACAAGGTGAACACTAAGAACAACATATATAGATCCTGGAAAGGGAAAATAGAAAAGACCCCTTGCCAAAATTGGGAGCGCAGGGGGTGGGGAGAGAAGAGATGGCAGAAGTGGGGGGAAAGAAGAGAAGGGGAAGGGGGAGAACTTGGGATAACAGGATAGTCGAGATGGAGGAAGGACAACAATGAGCAAGAAGAGAGATATTTTGATTGAGGGAGCCATTATGGGGCTAGCAAGAAACCTGGTACTAGGAAATTCCCAGAAATTCACAAGGATGACCCCAGATAAGATCCTAAGCAACAGAGGAGAGGGCACCTGAACTGTCCTAGCCCTATAGTTAGATTGATTAATATCTTAAATGTCCCCATAGAACTTTTATCCAGCAACTGTGGGAAACAGAGGCAGAGACTCACAGTGGAGCACTGGGCTGAGCTCCCAAAGTCCAGTTGAAGAGTGGGAGGAGTGAGAATATGAGCAGAGGTGCCAAGACCATAATGGGGACACCCACTGAAACAGTCTACCTGAACTAATGGAAGCTCACCAACTACAGTTGGACAGGAAAGGAACCAGCATAGGACCAAACTAGACCCTCTTCTGAATATGGGTGATTGTTGAAAGGCTGGGGCAGACTGAGGGGCCACTGGCAGTGGCACCAGAATTTATCCCTACTGCTTGTATTTGCTTTTTGGGAACCCATCTCTTTGGATGGATACCTTGTTCAGCCTAGATATGGTAGGGAGGGCCTTGGACATTCCCCAAAGCAATGTGCCTTACCCACTCTAGTGAGTGAATGGGAGGTGGTGTGGGAGGGAGGTTGAGGGACTGGGAGGAGGGGGGAGCGAGTGGGAACTAGGATTGGTATGTAAAATGAAAAAAGATAGTTCACTTTCTTATTTTTTTTAAAGATATGAATGGAAGAAAAGCACTTTATTTACTTGTCTGTAATACTCATAAAGTTCTGATTACTAAAGCATGAGGCAATAATACTATTCTTAAAGTCAAGATTGATGCTGTTTTGAAAATTTATCTACCGCCTATATTCAAATGTCACTACTGACGTAATATTTTCTTACTTTCTTTCCGTACTCCTTCCTTCTCTTTCTCTTTCTTCCTTTCTCTCTCTCTCTCTCTCTCTCTCTCTCTCTCTCTCTCTCTTCCTTTCTATCTTCCTTTCTTTTTAGTTTTTATTTGTTTGATGTTGGCTTTTTGGTTTTGTTTTTTGAGACAAAGTTTCTCTGTTTAGCCCTGACTATCATGGAACTTGCTCTGTAGACCATATCAGCTTCAAAATCAGAACGATGCACCTACCTCTGCCTCACAAGTGCTGAGATTAAAGCATTTGCCACCACCTGGCAGATATTATGCTTTCAACCAGTGTTTTTGCCACTAGCATAGTATAACTTCTTGATTGGACGCTATGCTTGCAGCATAACTTTGATAGAAATTTTAAAAATCTTTCCTGTTAAAAAATCTTTCCTCTACAATCTGCCTGATTTTGTTGATATTTTCTATTCACATGCAGTTAATTTTGTGGAGATCTTTTGGTATTTACACTGTAATCAATGGCAGAGTTGGGCTGAAGACCATTATGAGGAGAATTATTAGCGATGCTTCATCAAGATTCGGGTTCAGGTTTCTGAACATTATTTAACTTATCAGTATATTGCTTTTACTCCCATCTCTATTAAGATCCTAGAGATATGAAGACAGTATTTTTATTGATAAACTATGTGCTCATATGATGACACTAAGTGGGTATTCTATAAATCCAGCTGAATAAAGTAGAAGATATGTTTTAGGTGAATGCAACGATTTTGGCAGTCCTAACTCATTGGAGTTAGATATTTAAGGGATAATGCAAATATTTTACTATAAATCTATCATTTTTAGGGGAGACACATCTAAATAGTTTAAAATGACTTGTTTAGTTGTAACTCCTTATCAACTATCAGTCAATTGGACGTAACGATAAGATATATTTGGGTTCTAGCTGGAGATGTTAAATGTTCCTTGCCCACATGTTGCTCTACCTGGAGTGATGCTGTTCTGTAAGCTAGAATCCACACACTGCATGTAAGAATGTAAGATTGGAGAATGACAGAAATCATTTAATTTTTTGAAATTTCACATTAATTCTTGCTCACACTCTAAATTTTGAATGATAAGGGCAATAATCAGAATAGTAAAAATGAAAAGAAACAGAAAAATAATGAATAAATGGAAGTTTATTTCAACTAAATTTGAGTTAGCCAATTGACTTAAAAAGCAAGTTTCTGGTCCAGCTAAGAGTATTTCAAGGAGTGAGTGCAAATATAATAAGTGGAGAATCTGACACAGCAATAAGTTCCTGCTCAAACAATTGTAGCTTTTTTAGTTTAAAAACTTAGCTTCTGGGTTGTTCCTGTGCGGGGGGCCATCCTGTCCCGCAGGAATGAACGCCACCAAAAACGAGAATTCCTTCTCTGGTCACATCTTTATTTGGAGCATTCCCTTGAGGAAAATTGGGGGAAGGGACGATAGAGCAGGGACGAGAGAAAGCTTAGAGAGAGGAAGTAGGGTCCCGAGGCATCTGCTTTTAAACGGTGGAGCAGCTTGAACGCTGTCCTGATTGGTTAATGCCATTCTGCTGGTCTGAGCATGTGCAGGCAAGGGTGCAGGCAGGGTTGCTCAGCCCCACGTGGCTACCTCCAAACTGCAGGACCACCTGTGCCTCCAGGTGGCTCCCAACATCTCCCCCTAATTATTGTCTTTAAGAGCAATAAGGCAAAACTATTTTCCAATCTGGTCCCCACCTAGACGCAGCATGCCAAGGATATCTCTGCTCCCACCCATCTCCAAGGAGGGAGAAAGGCAGAGTAGAGTCAGTCAGAAAATTGTTAAGAGATAAGAGGTTGCACAGGGTGTTGCTCAAGTCGATGGTGTGAAACAGCTGCTCTTGGCACCGCCCAGAAGGTCATCTCTGCTGTCTCCGCACGAATCTTCCACAGCAGGACACTCAGCATCCACTGGGTCGTCTTCTTTATCTCTCTGGTCGGTCTCGCTGGCATCCAGATGTATGTCAGCATTCCTAGAAAAACATAAACAAAACTCTCCTCCCAAATAAACATTTAAGAGTATTAAAAACTCTCAGTGTAAAAATTCAGCACAATCAGTACTGGAAGTAGGCTGGTTTTGAACTTAGAGATCTGCAGGTCTCTGTTTCAAAAAGCAAATCTTGTTTGCCTGTACCAGCAAAATTTTGAATTAAAAATTAAGTGTATAGAATGCAAGAGAAATCCTTTCTCTGGGGGAAGCTGTCACTGGTAGTGTAGTCCCCCTCTATTGTTTAAAAACCAAAGCAGTTGTCATTGGGAATTGAACTCATAACCTTTGGAAGAGCAGGCAATGCCCTTAACCGCTGAGCCATCTCTCCAGCTCCCCTATTTAGATGGAAAAACCTCTAGGTAACATTGTTTATCTCACCAGGTGCCTCAGGCAAAAGGTCCGCCTTTCTTTGTTACCTAGGATACGTTAACCAGGTAAACATGCCTTTATTATGATAATCACGACCAGTTCTTTAAGGGAGAATGGGCGTAGCATCGATCTGGCTACTTCCTGCTGACGAAGGGGCGATGTTTGGGGGATAAATGTTTTTATCTGACTGAATTTTTGGCGACAAATGTTTTTATCTGACTGAATTCTTGGCGACCTTGACTGCGGACGGCAGCTATGGACGGCTGCCATAGCTCCGCCTCTGAGGCCCCTTATGGCGCGCTCCGCATGGCCCAAAGGCATGGCTCCGCCCCGGGCCGTGCGCGGGCTCGCCGTTTCACCTCAGGCAATGAACTCGCACCACCGGCTGTGAGTCTTTTTCAAGCTCCGGCGAGGGGGGGGGCATCCGCCCACCCGTGGAGGGGCTTCTCCTGCCCGGTCCGCCCGCGCGCAGAGCCCCGTTCTCTGGGAACTCACCTCCCCGCTCGCCCATGTTGCTATGGAAACACAGTTTTTCCGCAGAGCCGATTCAGCTCCTCTCTGCTTTCTATGGCGCCGCTGCTCACCACGCAGCTTCCGCCTCAGTCAGGCGAGTCCGCTCAGGTGCTGAAAAAGTCCTCCAAAAACCATAGCCCCGCCAGAAGGCCTCTGATGTCACACGGACTTTAGCCCGCCCGCGACCTGGCTATTCGCAGGCCTCTGCGGACTCCAGCAAATTTCCCGCCAGCAACTGGTTAGCATGGCCACGCCTCCCGAACGAGCTAGCACTGGAGAGTGCAATTTTGCGTCTCCCTCCTGAGTAGCTGGGATTACAGGTGTGCACCACCGTGCCTGGCCCACTTCCGTGTTTCTAATCAGGCATTACCGCTCAAAGGCGGGCCGGCTGCCGCCAGCACTCTCAGCACGATCAAGCAGCTTGTCTTTCTCAGTCAAAAATTAAAGTTTTTTGTACGTGAGAGCCAGAGACTGAGCTCTCTTAACAAAATTAGGCGAAAATCACCTCAGAAACTCTGTGGCTCTTTAAGAACAGGGAAGGCAGTGATCAAGCTCGCCTCCCTACGAGACTGTTGCCTCCAGTCTCTAACAGCGAGTACGCAGGTGGACGGAGAGGGAGCGGAAGCCGCGGTCTCCCGTACCCCATCGTCCTCAAAGTCCCGCCTTAGTTACCTCGCCTTTTTTGCTGCTGTTTACATTCCTCCTGCACTGAACTTAAGGGATTTTTCTTCCCCGTTGCTTTCTGTACCTTCTTTCAGATACCTTAACTTTGATTTTTTTTGTATTTTTTTTTCTATTTAGGCCTATCCTTTGAAATTCTTTTCCCTCCCCTTTTTGGGGGATTCACAGACGTCACTCACCGCTCCACGTGTTCAGAGTTCTGAAATTCAAGGCTCTCTGTGTCCTGGTGTCTGATTTCAGCTTTTTTTTTCCGGGCTTTCAGGGTCCCCCGGCGTAGTTGTCAGGGTCCCTCAGCGTCCCGGAGTTTCGAGCACCAGTTGCGGGGGGCCATCCTGTCCCGCAGGAATGAACGCCACCAAAAACGAGAATTCCTTCTCTGGTCACATCTTTATTTGGAGCATTCCCTTGAGGAAAATTGGGGGAAGGGACGATAGAGCAGGGACGAGAGAAAGCTTAGAGAGAGGAAGTAGGGTCCCGAGGCATCTGCTTTTAAACGGTGGAGCAGCTTGAACGCTGTCCTGATTGGTTAATGCCATTCTGCTGGTCTGAGCATGTGCAGGCAAGGGTGCAGGCAGGGTTGCTCAGCCCCACGTGGCTACCTCCAAACTGCAGGACCACCTGTGCCTCCAGGTGGCTCCCAACATTCCTGCAGTGTTCACACAATGGGAGCAGGTAGTCTGAAACTAATGGTGTAGAGCCAAAGCATTGAGTGTTCTCTGGGAGATAAGAGTTACCCAGGTGTGCAGTTACTGCCTGAGGATAGCTTCTGTGTTCAACAAGTTTCTTGCAAATGAAACAAAATATTACCACTGATGGACTCACAAGTTCTTCAAAAAGCCAGTGTGTAATGTTTGCAGAAAAAAATTACTGCCGTAACTGCTAGACAGACAGTTTATGGATCAAAATGTGGAATTGTTCTATAGCAGCCTGAAGGTAATGTAGGCATTTCAAAGATTAAGAGACCACATTCATTCGCACCTGTTGATATAATTGAATCTCTCTGTGTCCCTTGACAGTTCATATAGATGCTGTGGTTATTCAAGAGAACCTTGATGTGATTTATTACCTTTCTTTGAGATCAAGAATGCTCAAGATAACTTTCATTTCAGCATGTTTTCAATAAGTATACAGCAGAATAATCAGAATCTCAGGCATGGAAAGGCAAGTGATGACACATGCGGATGTGGGAGGCTGTTAAAACTGCTATGTTTCACATTCATATGTTGGCCCAGGGAGACACTGCCTTGCCAGACTAGGACATTTATACAATTGTGACACACTGAAGAATCTGCTACTAAATGACAGAGACAGGCCTACATTTCTAACTATCGCCCTATGAAAGTGTTTCCTAAGGATCTAGGGCTCTATTAACAGTTTATGTTTGATGGACTTCAGGACTTATTTCTAGTGGAAGAATATAGATTCTATGTCTCTTCCGATAACATGTAGAGATTATTTTCTTGCCCTTCAGAAGGCACTTATCTCTTAAGTAAACTTAGTATCTCTTTATCAGTGCAGTAGAAATGGTTACTCTCTCCAGATGACACACTCAGTTAACAAACTGTTTTACTTGCTATGAATGCTACACACTGAAACATTCTTGGAGGGATATTTAGACATGATGAGCTCTTTGAATCTCTCATGGCTTTTGCTATTGTTATTTTTCAGTACTTAAACAGGTCTTGACCACAGATAATTTCTATAATGCATATTATATTTCTCATTTAATTTAAAAGCAATGAAAGCAAGCACTAGTCAAGGAGAATTGTATCCTTTGAATATGTGTAAGATAGTCTATAAAATTCATAGGAAATCTGGATCATCTTAAATTAAAAACAGGAGCGAGAACATGATCCCAAATCACATCAAGGTACTATTTCCAGGATGTTATGCTTGCTTGCTACCCTCACAACCTGAATCTGATATCACTGACATTTCCGTCCCTGTCACTGATGACATTCTGCACACTACTACAATTCTTCACTGTTAGTTTAAAGTCCATTTCTGCGTGTTGCAAAGCTCAGAATACACATCCAAGAAACCACTTATAGACATTGTATGTATGCCTCTTCTTTCAAGGGACAGAGCAAGCGAATGGTTGACTTTCCTCCTAGATATATAAGTTAGAAAGTTTCTCAAAGATAGACAGCCAAAAGAATGACAATCTCTATAATATAGAAAATCAACAAATAGCTTCTGAATAAATATATAGATAAGAGAATAAATGTGGCATTTTGATCACCTTGCATTAAAGAGTACATACCCCACAGATAATGAGTTATCCTTAATGCAGAGATTCAAAAAAATCTGTCATAAGTAATGGTCTTTTCATAAGTAATCAGTAAATACTGTTGTTATTTTTTTACTATTTTTAACAGACACATAATGTGTGCACATTTATGTGGTTCCATATCATGATTCAGTATATGTATATACTGGGTAATGTTCATGTAAGACTAAACATATCCATTTATCATTTTATAAGATAAATACAATCAAACTTTTCCATCAAGCATTTTCAAAATGTATAATGCATTATCACTATCTATAATCATCTTCTGTGCAACAAAATACCAGAACCTATTTCTCTTGTGGAACAAATTTTATTTTATTTTATTTTTTTAGATTTAATAAATGTTTTTCATTTATTTATTTATTAAAAATTTCCACCTCCTCCCCTCCTCCCATTTTCCTCCCACTCTCCCCACTCCTCCTCCCCCTCCCTCTCCAGTCCTAAGAGCAGTCAGAGTTCCCTGCCTTGAGCATCCAAACAGAATAGGCTCCCACAAAGTCAGTACTTGCAGTAGAATCAAAATCCAGTGCCATTGTCCTTGGCTTCTCAGTCAGCCCTCATTGTCAGCTACATTCAGAGAGTCCGGTTTGATCACATGCTCTCAAATTTTATTTTTATAAGAACCTAGAATGAGAATGTGGCTGAGAAAATTCAAACTAAACAATCCCAGTTAGTGGAACTTGAGGAAGAGGTTAAAGGTTTGTTGTGACATTAACAAAACCACAAAACATCTACCTCTTGTTTAAATAAATTACAAACAAGACAAGTTAGGAAATAAAGTGCCACTGGTAGACTATTAGATGCAGTTCTGGGGCTAGAAAGGGTATTTATGCACTCTACTGGAAGACAAATTGTTCCAATAACTCTCTCAAGTCTCCGGTAGTGTCTTGATGTAGAGAAGGAATAAAAGTGGTAAAAAAAAAAAAAATCATTCTGAATAACTGACATTGTGGGCATGAGCTTGTTTAGTTCAGATAATTCATACTATTTCTGTACATCAGAGGAGTAGATTACATATGGCTAAAGTTAAAATAATTTAGAGAAATTGCATCAAATAATTACCAGAATTGGATGAATAACATGATATGTTCTAGGCATGATGGTGTCAAACTATAAGCCCAGCACTAAATATGAAAAAGCAGAAGAACCATGTGACCATGTGTCTGAGGCCAGGTTGGGATATACAGTGCTTTACACTTGTCCTCTTCCATTACATAACAAAGGAGGCCATAAACCAGAATATCAGCTGTAATTTCCACCTTGAAGATTCAACCCCAAGTACCTCAATGTGTGGAACCATTACAGATATAATTAGTTAGGAAAATATTACCCTGAGTAAAACAGTAGCACGCTAGAATGAGACAGTAATCTGTTATGATATTTGTCCTTACAAATATGGCGAATTTTGCCACTAAAACACACAATGGGAATAACATAAAACATATTTGGAGAATGTCTTAAGGCACACGTGGAGAATGCCTTGTTAAGCTGTAGCTCAAACTGGTATGAAACTTACCCATGCCAGAGATGCCAAGGATTGTCTGCAAATCATCCAGGGAGAAGACAGGAGCATAGAACACATTTCTTTTTTCTAACACTTCTTAGTATGAAACAGACTTACCAGTATTCTAATTAGATTTTAATCTTCTCGAGCTGTAAGATTTGGGGTTCGGAGCCTCACAGTTTGTGAGACTTTGTACAGCAAACCTAGATGAGTGTCAGTTCCACAGAGACCATCAGAAGTCAGAATGCCTGTTCACTCCTCACCAATTATAACCAGTGACTTTAAGAGAATTTTCTTTAATCCAGCATTTATTTCCTGACTTCTCACTGTTTTGTTTTGTCTTTAGGACAAAATTCTTCTGAATAAAGAAGCAGCATTTTTTCCCTCAACTGTATTGATTTGTGCTAATTCCTTCAAAAAGGAACATCTAGCGTGTTGCACAACTCTTCACAAAAAAAACCCCACATTTTTGAAAATAACGAATTAGCCTACTAGTTTTAAGTTCATTACATGATGTCCAATACCCTGTCATTAAGTCATTCAGCTTTTGGCTTTGTTGATTATTTATTTTATCTTTCTTCACTACTGTGGACTATTTATCCATGTGCTTCATTTTGATCTTGTGCAACTTCAAGATCTATTTTCTGTCTCTGTTTTTGCTTTCCTTCCATGTGATAAATATTCTGACCAATTCAAATTAAAGGATAGAGAATTTGTTTGGACCTAGTACCAGAGATATATAGAAGGAAAGACAATATATAGCAGGGCAGCAGGCAGGGAAGACAATTAGTCAGAAACAGGGGGCTATATGGTCATAGTACATGCCATCAGGAAGCAAGAGGTAAATGAGAGGGTAAGCTTGGCTATAAAGTCCCCAAACCTACCCCAGTATTCCAATTCAAATGTTCTACAACCTTCTGGGACAGTGACAGCACCTAGAGATCACATATCACAAACAGTGAGACTATGAGGGATGATGATTCATATTCAAACCACAATACTCATTCATTATTTCTTTTTCCTCTGTGAGCATGCACATGAATGAAATTATGGATATTACCTCTTCTCTGATGGTGTTGCAGTCTTCCTCTTTAATAACAACATACCTCTTGGTATGAATTCTAAAGACACATTTAAGGGCTCTAGTAGGTTTATTTACCTGGTATTCCACTACTATCTCGCAGGAGAGCTGGTTTAACATCTTTTCTTTTGTGAACACCTGTCCTTCCATTGATTTCTCCACACTTACCTTTGTAAACATCACTTAAAACTTAGAAGGCACCATGGATTCTTTTCCTTCATCTCATCATACTCAGGAGATTATCAAAATTAGCATGTAAGATTTCAAAGATGTCTTCGTTATCAGGTGCATGTTGAATCCATCACGATTTGCATTTGACATCTTAATAAAATATCATACAGACATTCTTCAGTTCCACTAATCTTTCCTCATCCACAACAAGATCCAGCTCCATGTGCTTCTACCATTCTCCCTTAATATGTATGATATTATTGGACATAATTCTTTTAAAAGTCCTTATTTAGTCGCTGGTAGTATATGTTCTGAGTTACAAGCTCCAAGTAAATAAAGTTGAAATCCTACAATAAACATCTAAGATACTTACTACAAATTTGATTCACTATATTTGCTGAACAACTGAAGAATATTAGGATATTTGGAATATTCCTTTAAACAACACCATTCCCTTAGCGAGAACAACTGAACATTTTAAAAAATATATAGCTTACTTATTCATTTTTAACCTAATATATCCAGTTAGTGTTGCCCGTATGTGGAAACAAGGCATGAGTTTGGGATGAAGCTGTGTTGGAAGATCAGCTGTGAAGAGTTTGATGAGGATATTAATTGATAACTATGACAAAACAAAATTGTATGAGTAAATGAAATCTCAAAAATAGGTCAGAATATGATTTTAGGGGGAAAAGAATTTATACATCTATTTACTGAACCAGTGTGGTTTAATCTGAATGTAAGGATTTCCTAAACTGTCATGTGTTAATCTGTTTCAGCACTTACTTGATGTAATGTGTATAAAGTTAGCTTTGTGAGCTCTTTGGAACATGAAACAGGAACTATATGAACTGCAGTACATCTCTCTCAGTGTTTCTTTCTTCATCTGAAAATGGAAAAACTTCTTAATAGAAACAAAGCAAGGTAAGTGTGGAAGAGGAAGTTATCACATTTAGGAAAAGATGGTCATAGAATGGCTGAAGAACAAACCGATTTGAATTTTACAAGCAGTTCAATTTCAATAAAGTTTTCTGTAACTATAAAATATAGGCTGAGTAAGTGGATGGTGAAATAACCATGCCCTTCGAATTATGTGACTTTGAAGAAAGAGGTCATATGATCAAATTAAATAATTGTTCTTCTGGCTTAATGAAAAACCACTTAGAACTTTAACAACAAATTACACAAAAGGCAAATTTAAAGAATATTATTATGTAACTCCAGAGAACAAAAATCATAGCACTGATTTAGAACTAAAACTAGTGCAACAATAAATGTCACAATCAAAGCAAAAGATCAGTGAGGGCATAGGTCAGTGTGTTTACAAAGCTCATATATCCAAAGCATAAGATGAAATGCCTCTGTTCCAGGACACTTCCTGTAGGTCAACACTGGAGTAGAAAATTTAATTTTGTTCTTGGGAATTAAAATTAGGTTCCTTAGGTTAAAGGTGTCAATGTCTGGAAAGCACAACAACCCTGGCCTTTCCTAAAATAGAAGGTCTGATAATGTCAAGATTTCTCAAATTATTTTCTGATAAAACTTGTTTTAACCAGGACAGGTTCTAAATATACAAAGAAACCCTGTCTCAAGAATTTTTTTATTATAGTCTAATTTCTTCAATGTTCTCAAGTTGATTTATTCTTTCATAAAACTGAACAGATAAAGCAGTGCAATCCTGAAGTCTTGGCTGGAGACAGCCTGCTCACCACCTCTGGTCATGAAAGTCATTGATATTATGCTTAAATAATAAGAAAAATATATGGTGATGTATTTTGGATGGGGGTTTTAGTTCCTAAAAGTGTTTAGCATTTAATGAAAGATTGAGCTGCAATATGAAGCTCCCCAGTTTCAAAATCAATATCCTAAATGTATAGAAGTTTATTGAGATTTTAAGTTATACATCAAATTAAAGTGTTGTGTTGTGTTTATTTGCAAGTTTTTAAAATAACAATGTTTATAAACTTTTAAAGCTCTTAGCAATGTGCATCATGTTGTTTCATAAATTTCCATGTTCACATATGCCTCACTCTTCTCTTACTTGACTATAGTCTTATTGATGCTAGAGAAGAATTTGCATTTCTGAGAATTTTTTCCATCTCAGAAATAACTGTACAGACTGTACTTAGCATCTAGCATCCTGTCACTGTTATCAGTGGCTTGCCTAGTTCTTATGAATTCTTTAAACAGAAAGCACCACTATCAAAGATACTTCAGAAAATGTCCTGTAGGGTCTGCAACTTAGTTTATCTTTTATTCTTAAATCAAAGTGAAGGCCAAAGAACTCAATCTGTAACTCTGCCTGTGTTTCATGTTAAAGAGTCTGAACTGTATAAAATGTAAATTTAAGCAGTTGGCGAAATTCAGTATTATATAGCTATTGAACAGATACTTCTTGAAATTCCATATTGTTGGGTAGTCTAGGTACTACAAATACAGCAACTTATGCTTCTGCTTCATGTGTGATATTTTCAATAATTTTTTTAGAAATTGTATGTGATATAGCATCTTTTTATTTACTCTGTGTTCATCTCAATAGTAAAGATATAGTCTCTAATTTATGACCACTTTAAATGAATACCAGACATCCTCTTACAAACTTTCTAGTAATTATGTTCAATAATTAAATAATCAAGAAAGAACCATTCTACTTGGATTAAGTGACTCCTAGGGAATTGGAAGTAATGGTCTATCAGGCATAGTTGTATGTAATTACTTTCTATTAATATTTGCAATAGACCAGAACTTCGGCTTGGAAGCCTACAGTGCTGTGGGGATATTACAAAAGAGTCTATAAACCAAGTAGGCTTGTATAATGTTGTACTAAGTAGCATTTTATTGTGGTTATATAAAAAATAACATATTGTTATTAGTGTAACTAGCTTGGAGAAACAGACTTCTGGAATAAACTCTGATGAAGTGATCTCTGACTGATGTTCACATTTTGCTCTCAGCAATACATACTTAAAAACAAAACAGCATATATTTGCTATGACCTTGGGGAAACATCAGTTTCCTGCAGATAAATTGACCAACATGTATAAAAGGCATGCAATTCCAAACTAATCAAACATAAAACAACTTAAATAACTGGCATTCAGGAAATGAGCATAATAAAAAGACTGCAGAATCATGCCCTTATCTTGAGTTCTTTTTACAATAGCTTCAAGTGTTGGAATGATGACTATTGCTGGCTCAAGTGCTTCAGTGGTTTTGGCTCAAGCTGTTCACAGCCTCTAGGCATTGCTGTCAAGCAGAAAGCAGTTCTACCATGGTTTCTTCTGATCCAACCCTTGAGCGCTATCCCAGAGTGAATGCAGTATAGAAGTAACACACACAGTCTGTAAGAAACCGGTCAAACTCTGTTTAAAAACTGAAGAAAGAACAACCACTACTCATGTTCCCTACCTAAGGACAAGATCAAACAGCTAGGGGTAACTGATCTCTGGTTAAGTTCCTGATTCTCTCTAGTTGTTTTCAACTAAGAGCACAGATGCTCTTGCTCCTCAAACTTTCTCCCTGCATTCTAGTTATTCAAAATTAAACCTTTCAGACGTGGTAGTGGTCAGTCAAACTCAGAACTTGGGGCTTTTAATTACAAGTGGCACAGTGAAATTGGTGTTCTGGGATCCATTTGCTTTCTGACAGCTCTTAAAGAGAAAAAATGAATATGGGAAATATATTTGTTTACGATACGATGTTTTTACTCTTGAACATTCAAAATTATAATGATAAAAAAGGAAACACACTGAGAAATGTGCTGATTCCTCTCTCTGTCAGTTAACAATAACCTTAAGGAACAAGTTCCTCCTTGGGCTCAAAGAGATTGTTTCGGTTAACATTATAACTGGAGATAAGAAAAAGGGGAAATCATTAAAATTATGCCCTCTATGCAAGTACTCTGTGCTTTGATCAGTCAAAAAAATTCATTAAGCTACTAGTATTATAACATGATTATGGGTGACTTTGCTCCTTCAGAAAATTCTACAGAAAAACTGCTTTCTTGTAAAGTGTTCTAAGGTTTAAAGTCACACAGAGAAGCAGGTCATGCCTCTATCTATAGAGAAATTAACATATAATCTAACAGAATATTCAGAAACACCTGGGGTGTAAAGTGAATGAGAATACTTAGGGATGGTAATTTTGTACATTCTATGGAGGATATTTCCATCATGGAATCCATGTGCATACAGATTTTATCCTGTTTAGCATTGAAAAGGTTACAGCAACTTGTGTGAAAACGTGTTAAATTCATACATGTGTTGAAATGCGTAGTATTTCAAAACTCAACCAACATTTGTAGAAAGAATCTTACCCTGCATTTTCTTTTCTTTTTGTACTTTACTATTATAAAATTAAGATCAATGAATTGAAAACTTTTCAAACTAAAGCGTACTTCTGTTCTCCCACAACTCTCTTGTATACATTATAGGCTGCAGGATACCTATGCTAGTCATCATTTGCCTAATTTCTTTCGATCCCTTGGAAATATCTGTTGAAATTCAAATCACATATCACCTTGTGAAGCTTTTCTTTAACTGTAGTGAGAGAAGGGACTTATTACAAGTGTATTATTGGAAAAAGCAAGGAATTGTGCCTAGGTCAACAATGACCAAGCCATCATCCAGCAGGAAAGGAAGAAAAGAGAGTCACATGAAAGAGGGGAGAATGGAGGGGGGTACCTGGTGACTATGACTGGCCCCCGTAGACTTTTATTTTAGAAAGTTTGGTCATTGTGGAGTAGTGAATTTAAAGGGATCACAGGATTTGGGTTTTTCATATCAATAGCTCAAGGCACACCCTGTGTCACTGTCTTCCTGTTTCCTGTGGATACAAATGAAGAACTCTTGTCTTTTTTCTGGAACGCCATGTCTGCCTGCATGCCTCCATAATATGCTCCCTGAAAATATTGGACTGAACCTAAGAAACTGTAAGCAAGGTCCAATTAAATGCTTTTTTGAAAAAAAAAAAAAGAGGTGCTGTGGTCATGACCTCTTTCACAACAATAGAACGTTGACTAGAACTTGGGACTTTGTGTAACCATGGCTACCAGATGATAGGAGCAGTATTTCATGAGTGGGGTGAAGTTTGTGGGTGTGCAAAGCAACATTGTCTAAAAGCACTGAAAATTTTGTTTACATGTATACTCTCATCTAACTAGATTTTGTAGTACTTTAAGTTTTCTCTCTGCAGATTCTTTGAAATAATACATACCTCAGTTTGAAGGAGTGGGGAGAAATAGAGAGACAGAGAAATGAATACACAGTGACTGGTACCCAAGGGCCACTTACAGTTTATTTCAAAAATGTTAGGAAACTTAACTTTTTCCCTAAAATCCGTGGTAACCCATCTAACACATCTAACACAGATACAACATAATTCTCAGGATGGTATTTTGTACCAAAAATTACAAATATATAATAAAAATATCCAGTAGGACAGGAACAGTTAAACTGAGGCTGAGTAGTAAATAGGTCTTAAGGAGCCCCTGGTAAGTGCTGTAACACATCCAAGAAGCCAGGAATCCTCTACTACATAGTAATTCTATGTAGAAATTTCTGTATAGGAAAATTATTATGGTGTTCTACAGCCCTGTTTATTTGTTTTTACTTTAATGTTGTAGATGTTAGGCAATATACATAAATCAGTTTCTTATCACTTTAAGTACTATAATTTCATTTATTTTCCACAGAATGTTTAAAGTATTTCTCTAGGGGCCATAAAGTATATTTGCATTAAATATCTTTAAAACAAAGGGAAAATTAAGACATTTTATTTTATGGTGGGTTTTTTCCTTTATAAAGAACCATTAGAGGTTAAAAGTATATTTCTAAACATAGTGTCACATCTTTAATATATACTAGACATATTAAAATTTTAAACTTGTCTAAAAAGTTAACTCTATAATTCAATGAGTGTCTTCTAGTACATGAGACTGAATCTCCCCACACCATGACTGTTCAACTATGAGAAACAGTTCAGAGAATTGGGTAAGGGAAAGTTAAAATTTAAAAATTCTAAATAGAGGTTCTAGTATGCGTATGCCTTTACCATCTTAAAGAGAAAAAAAACTTAAGTCAAACCACCAAATCCATGGCATAATATATTTGTCTTGTGTTTAGACTATAGCCCTCAATGCTCACTTAAATTGTACTCTCTGAAAGCCATAATTGCCAAATCTTGGAAATAGCATGAGAAAAGACACAGCATATGTCTGGAGTGGGCTGCTAGCTAATGGGTCAGTCAGAACTTAGGTATGTAACTAGACATTTTCCCTACCATGTCATAAGTACACTATGTCAGACATGTATGAATGTATCTTTGCATTTTCACAATGTCAAAATTTGTTAAATAATAATAAACTCAAAAGGTTTTATCAATTGTAATGACAATATTTTGACAGATAATCCCAATGCTAAACAGATTCCTTTAATCAAATATTACTTACTATTTTTAACTTTTCCTCAGCAAATCACATATTAACTATATCTATATTGCCAATGTGCCCTTTCAATATCAAAGAACCCAGTAATTATATATGGTAATTCCCCTTTTTATTCTCAGGACTATGTCATTGATCATTCAACTTTGGGTTGGGCAGGATGACAGACGGTAGATGCAGCCAGGTGACCCAAACATCCTCCTCTCTCCCTATGAAGTTCAAAGCTGCCTGTGAATTGTAATTTCCTAAGGAAGGGTATAGACTGAAAACCACTGTCTTATATAATATGGAGTAAATTATAGTAATGTAATCTGAAATCAACATAGCCAGATTTAGCAAATGAAACATGTCACTGGTCTCAACATTTCTTAACCGCCTAAAGTTCCTTGTATTTGGTAGAAGTTTGCTGGACATTTTCTCATATGTGTTAGCAGGTCTAGTGTTGCTATCTTTTGATCAGGCCATGTTTAGACAATAATATTAATGAGGCTTCCTGGTATAGCTTTTAACATGCCTTCAAGACACAATCTATAACAAAATTCCTGCTTCTCTAACTCAAACTTTCTGCCCCCTCTTCTGTAATGACCCTGAGTTTCAGAGTGGAGTTGTATTGTATATGTATTCATTGTTCCTAGGCTTTACTACTCTGCAAAATGACCAATTGACTTTGGACTTTTATAATGGTCTCCATATGTTGTAAACTGCAGTTTCAACATATGTGATAGGGATAAGGACCGTATTTATCTATGGGTATAAGGACAAACAGTTGCAGTGCAGTTAAAGATTATGCTGGTTTAGTAAAGTGGCATTGCAGGTTTTCCTTCAATGTCCATGATTTCACAAATATTATTAAATTGTCTTTGTTTCTGTTAAAAGTAGAGCAATTAATTATCCAATACCAAATGGTTGTACCATAAAACATACATAAAATTAACACAGTACAGATTCAGCAGAATGTATTTATGTATTTAGAAATATAGTAATATACATACATGTGTATATGCATATACATATATTTGTATCTATGAACCAACAATAAATAAAAAAGAGGTCATGAATTTCCAAAGACATAAGAAAGAGTATATGGAAGGGTTTATAAGGCAGAAAGAGAATGAGAAACTATAAAATTAAACTATTATCCCAAATAAATAAAATAAAAATTTAGAAAGTGTTCATCATACTTCACTACCTAAGGTCTCCATTAAAAGAATTTGAATAGACACACAATGAGTAGTATAGATGATAGATTTTACTATCTTGGGATTAAAAACAGAATTTAATAAAATAAAGTACTTTCAAGAAAGACAATGGGCAATAACCAAAGGGTTCATTGCACAGACTATTATATAAAATGAACTTTTAAGATATATATTGAAGCTTCTTATGAAACTTCTTGTGGGGTAGTTTTTCTAGATGCCAGATGTAGATGAATCCACCCATGAAGAAAAAAAAAGGCATGCAATGTTTTAAAGATTAGAGCATATTATATTGCAATGCATCCAATACGTGAAGTCTGAGTCAGAGTTGAGGCTCACATTCCATTCCCCTAGCTAGGTAGAAGTAGCTTTGTGTTAATGAAGTTCAGGAACATTCTTACACTTCAATATTTTTTACTGCAATTTAAATTTTAAGGAGATAATTGTACTTTTCTTATTTTTAGTGCTACTGAGGAAATAGAAAGTAGGGATTATCCCTAGTGTTCATGCAAACTTATTAGCCTACCCACCTAACAAAGAGTGAAATTCTAACTTTATGCAGGATTCATTGAACTATATGAGCTTGTCATTGCAGGAAATTTGTGGTCTATGGTAAAATTTTCCTCACTATTTTTGTTTTCTTTCTAGTACTTTCATCTCTAGAGGGAGGTTTATGGAGTCTACAGTATTTTAATATAGATTATGGGAGGAGAGTAGTAAATAGAAGAAGCGCAAGGAAGAAAGGAAGAAGGAAAGGAATGTGAGAGAAGGGGAAAAAAGGAAAGGGAAGGGGAGAGGAGGGATAGACAGGAAGGAGAGGAGAGGGGAAGAGAGGAGAGATGAAGGGAAGGGAGGGGAGGGTAGAGAAAAGGGGGAGATGGGAAGGGAAGAGAGAGGAGGGAAGAGAAAGGAAGGAGAGGAGAATGGAAGGGAGGAGAGAGAAAAAGAGGAGAGGGGAGTGAAAAAGAAAGGAAAAGAAAGGGAAGGGAAGGGAAGAAAAGAAAAGACATAATGATGCATTTCTAGCAGATTCTTAGAATGTTCGTGGATCCCACATTGTTCACATTTTACTAAGAAGAGAGTTACCCTTCATGCTGAAGCTATAAGGGGATGGTGCCTATTTCATGTTATAAACTGAGGTTAAGAACTCAAGCGTGATTTGGATGCTTTTTAATTTCTGTCATTTCAAGTACATGACTTTAGAAAAGACTGGGTTGAAGGCCATCAGAATCACTGAGAAACAAAGGACAGCTTATTGGCTATAACGTGCCCCAGAAATGAAGGAAGAGGTTTACAGCATCTTCATCAGTAAAGAAATCACTGACCTGATGCCCCAGTGAAATCCTGTCAGGGTATGTGTCTGGGGCAAAGAGAAATGTCAATTGATAAGAGCTCCCAAAACAAGCTTCTCCACACTGGTAATGGTTAAACAGAAAGTCACCTTCTCACAGTTCCAGTAGTAAACAGCTAAGATGTCAGAAGGGCAAGCTTTTTCTGAGGTCTCTAAGGCCAACTTCTTTATCTATACATATCGATCTACACACCTCTACATCACAATCTCTTATTCTAATAAAGAAACAAGTCACATTATTCTTCACCCACTTAATATGACACCACTTTGATGAAAGTAAAAGATGTCACTAATAAAGTGTGGAGTGAGGGAACCCAGGAAAGCAGTTCTGGAAATGGCCTAGCTGGAGGTCAAAAGTGTTTGTGCCTCTTATCCCTAGCCCAGTTTCCCTTCCTTCTAAAGGATAATGAGGAGAACAGGAGATTGAAACTTGGGTAAGGCAGGGGCCCCAGATCAGCAGTTCTGAGAATGGCTTTTCTAGAGGCCAGAAATGTCAAAGATAGTTTCCAAGGTTCCTGCTTACAACTTTTACTGCTTTACCGAAACTGATAATCGCACCTGGACATCTATTTTGTAGGCTAATGGGAATAACCAGTCCATCTCCCTCCCCATACGACAACGAGGTTCTGACACAACTCCTTTAACAATATTCAAGACTAGCACCTCAATTATACTATATTTCCTCAGACCACATATGTCCCATTGCTAGAGGAGTATCTCTCTCTCTCTCTCTCTCTCTCTCTCTCTCTCTCTCTCTCTTACACACAGATACACACACTGTTCTGTTTTAATATGACTGATTGAATCAATTTTCACTTTTCTTTTTCTACTTAGAGATTTGACTTCTAACACCAAAGAATATAATTCTCCAAAACAGCATTCTTCCATAATTGTAAAGTGATATTATATGACCACATAAAATTGGCATACATAAAATGACAATTATAAGAGGAAAGCTTGGAAAACTGAATGTTACAGATAATAGCTAAGATCCACAATGGGTGTATTGGAACATGGAGTGTGTCACTAGGTGACAAGAGGTAGATAGAGAAATGGAAAGGGACTAACAAAGGACTCTGAACACAGTGAACGAGCATTTAATCTTTATTTTGCAGATTGCTTTATTTTCTAATTAAGTACAGTTTTTTGATTCATAATCAATCACTATATTAAAGTTTCTTTGTCTTTATATCTAAAACCATAAGAAAAAGATAACAGGAGATGCAAACAATACCCACTATCACATTTTAAAATCTTCAAGTTCTTGAAACATGCTATTCAGGTGCTCTAGATGTATAATGGCTCTCAATCCATATCATCAAATTATCCAAAAATACAACATATGCATTAGAAATATTTGAGTTAAATTATTTCATTTTTATAAGCAAAAGGAAAGTACTAAATGAAGGCATGATATTTATGATGTACTATAAAGTTATCAGTTTCAAAGGTCAAGTTAAGACAAAATTAGCTGAAAGAAAGTCCTAAGTGTTTTACTATGTTTAACAGGAACTTTAAAAGGTAATATCAAACCACACAATAAATGATAAATTAAGACTCAGATGCAGAATCATACTATGGAGATTACATCTCTGTTCATAAGGTATTTATGATCTTACTCTATTCCCTGTGAGTGAAATGCTGCTGAGTTCATATCTTCATTTCTGAATTATCAAGGGGTTTTTCAGAGCAATCACTCCCTGACAGCCCTGAAATGTCGAGGTTCTTCTGTTTTTGCATCTTCATCCATTGGCTTCATCCTCACTTCATTTATTTCAACAGAATGCTGACATTTGTCTAATATTACTTCTAGGTTATCCCTCTCAGGCTTTTGACCTTTATCCTCCAATCTTAAATGTCCTTTTCATAGGTCATCCCTTTTATAATAGAATATCTCCATCCAGTAGAATCCTCCCTTACCCACACTTTCTTCAGGAGGGCAGTGGAATTTTAGCTTTTCCTGTGAGTTTACAGCTCACTGGATATTTTGTGTGCATGTAAATGAGAACTTGCCTTTATGGCTAAAGAGTTTTAGAAAATGTTAAAAAAAAATTATTCCTGTACTTGTCAACAGTATAAAGCGTGTGTTATTAAAATGTCAAGCATAAGATAATCATAACTGTTATAACAGGGGAGAGAGACAGCACTTCATTGTAACAGGAGGTGGAGATTCTTAACTAGTAAGCAGAATAAGAGAGAGGGAGGAAAGAGAATTAGAAGGTAAACCAGTGTTAGAAAGAGTTACATTAGTCAGGCCAGTTCTCAGAACACTTGCTACAGGGATTCAAACACAAACAATAAATGAACTTTCACTAAACTGAGCAAGCAAGATTCCTAAAATTCAGTCAATCTGGTGAAAGACAGGTTCAAAAACGAAGCCCAGCTAAAAGTGGGTTGAAAGGAGACTGATTAAGTTATGTGAAAAAACTCTTTGTCAGTAATCACTACTCTTCCTTTTCTCTGAACTATGTATCATTTGTCAATTATATCATAAGTTCTCTTGTGGAAACTCTTTTTCACCTGATGCAAAGTGAAATCAGGGTCATTAGATTGAAAGCTTATTCAAGTAGCTGATCACAATTTCAGATTCAACATATGCATATTAATTGTTTAGAATTCGTTTTCCATTGTCTGTTTTCATCTCTGGCAAAGTATGTGCAAAAATGTTCCTGCCCACTTGTTTTTCCCCTTGAATTTTAATGTTCTCATCTAAACATTGTTTCCTGTAACTCTCTATGAAGATTCTCTCAGCTCCTCACCCCTCAGTGAAATTCATAGCTGATCTTTCTTCACCTTCAGTTAACGCGTTACACACAGTGATACATTTTGTTTATGGAGTGTCCCCTTAAATCCACTCCCTAGATCTTGTGCTGGCAGACAATCTTCAAACTTCTTACTGTTTAAAATCCACTCCTTATCACTTTCTCTCTAAATATAGGAAAGTGTCTTTATGTATAACATAATTGTATTTTCAGCACTTTCTCCTAGTAAAGGATATTTTACATAATTAAAAAAAAATGGTTTACTTGACCAAAGCACATGCTTTCGACAAAATCAGGGAAAAAAATTCTAAGCTTCTTTTATGTTCTTATTTTGCTCCTGAAATTCAGCAAAAAAAGTAATCTACAATTTCCTATCTCTTTGTGTAAATCTTGACCTATCATACTCCTGCTAAGCTATGTAGTGGATCTTTCATAAACATTTCTCTCCATTACTGCCGACTAATATCAGAGACGACACTTGGCTGGCCTTCCTTTCCTATATAAAATGTCACTGTTAGCCCCTGTCGCCTTACTTTGCTGGTCATTTCACCTTCTACCTGTACATCACTACTATCAGTCAGAAACATTTTTCTAAACCCCTAAAATCTTTTGTTCATAAACAAGCCCAGTAGATGAAGCAGCTGCCACTTATCTTTCTTTAAAGTCTTGTAAAACTGACTGCTCAACTCTCCTTAATTTGCTAATATAGGTGTTCTTCACCTGCATATTTCTTTTAGGTATTTTGACTCAGCCTTGCATTGATATCCAGGAGCCATGAAAAAGTTGTTTTGTACTTCTATTCCTGTTAGAATCATGGCTAAATACTGAAGCCACTAAACTAACAAACCATAAAATATAAATGTTCAGTCCTTTATATGCAAAATCTTAAATAATTTGATTAAAATTATGTGTGACCAAGACTATGGTGTCAGAACATCTACAGTTAAGTAAAGTACTAAAGCTAGCTTTCCTCTATGATTGTTTTAGTATCGGGAGATCTCTTTATTAGACACATATTGAATACCTCTTCAGTAGCTCTTTGTGAGGACAAAATAATACACTATGATTCTGACATTTGTACTAATCATTTCAGACCTTTCCACTTTCCTTAATTCTGAAAATACAGTGCTTTTGTCTCAATTCCAGACTCTTCAATCCTTTACTTTCTTCAGTACTGCACAGTGACCTATGAATATCAGAAAACTCAACAAATGTAATGAACCAAATGGACCTAGCATATCTATAAAACATTCCATCCAAACAGAAAAGAATATACCTTCTTCTCAGCATCTCATGTAACCTTCTCAAAAATTGATTACATAATTGGTAACAAATCAAACATCCATAGATATAAAGAAATTAGAGTAACCACCTGTGTACTATCGGATCACCATGGAATAAAGTTAGAATTCAACAACAATTCTACCCTCAGAAAGACTAAAAACTCATGGAAACTGAACAGTCAACTACTGTCCCAGCCTTGTGTCAAGGAAGAAAGAAAGAAATTAAAGTTTTCCTTGAATTCAACAAAAATAAAGACACAACATACCCATGCCTATGGGACACTATGAAAGCAGTGCTAAGAGGAAAGTTCATAGCACTAAGTGCCTACATAAAGAAAACAGAGAAATCACACATTAGAGACTTAATAGCACACCTGAAAGCTCTAGAAAAAAAAGAAGCAAACTCACCCAGGAGGAGTAGAAGACTGGAAATAATCAAACAGAGGGCTGAAATCAACAAAATTGAAACACAGAAAACAATCCAAAGAATCAATGAATCAAAAAGCTGGTTCTTGGAGAAAATCAACAAGATTGACAAACCCCTATCCAAACCAATCAAACACCAGAGAGAGAACACACAAATGAACAAGATCAGAAATGAAAAGGGGAACATAACCACAGACTCAGAGGAAATTCAGAGAACCATTAGATCTTACTACAAAAACCTGTATGCCACAAAATTGGAAAATGTGAAAGAAATGGACACTTTTTAAGGTAAATACCATATACCAAAATTAAGTCAAGACCAGGTGAGCAGTTTAAATAGACCTGTAAGTCGCAAGGAAATAGAAGCTGTCATCAGAAACCTCCCTACCAAAAAAAGCCCTGGCCCAGATGGTTTCAATGCAGAATTCTATCAGAACTTCCAAGAAGAGTTAATGCCTATACTCCTTAATGTGTTTCACAAAATAGAAACAGAAGAGTCATTACCTAACTCCTTTTATGAAGCTACAGTCACCCTGATACCCAAACCACACAAAGACTTAACCAAGAAAGAGAATCTCACTCATGAACATCGATGCAAAAATTCTCAATAAAATATTCGCAAACAGAATCCAAGAACACATCCAAAAAATTGCATTATGATCAAGTAGGCTTCATTCCAGAGAGGCAGGGATGGTTCAACATACAAAAATCTATCAACGTAATCCATCATATAAAAAGACTAAAGGTTAAAAACCATATGATCATTTCATTAGATGCTGAAAAAGCATGTGACAAAATTCAACAACCCTTTATGGTAAAGGTCTTAGAGAGATTAGGGATACAAGGATCATTCCTAAATATAATAAAAGCAATATACAGCAAGCTGACAGCTAACATTAAATTAAATGGAGAGAAACTCAAAGCCATCCCATTCAAATCAAGAACAAGATAAGGCTGTCCACTCTCTCCATACCTCTTAAATATAGTGCTTGAAGTTGTAGCAATAGCAATAAGACAGCATAAGGAGATCAAGGGGATTCGAATTGGAAAGGAAGAAGTCAAACTTTCATTATTTGCAGATGATATGATAGTGTACATAAACGACCCCAAAAACTCTACCAAAGAACTCCTTCAGCTGATCAACAGAAAAATGACACGCAAGACCATGCAAGAAAGTGCACACAAGACCTCCACCTGACACAAGGGCTACAGCGAACTGAGAAAAAATGGGAGTGGGAGAGGCTAGAATTCCCAGGGAAATGCATACTAACTGGTTGTCCAGCGTCAAATGATCATCCCTGAAATCATGCATTTAAGTAACATAATCTCAACATATTATGTTTAGCAATATATATGCATCTGTTTATGCATACAAACATGTAATAAAAATGATGAAAAGAGGCCGTGAGCTTGAAGGAGAATGAGGAGAGGTATTTGGGACAAATTGGGAAGAAAGAGTGGGGGTGATTAAATTACAGTCTCAAAACAAAAAAAAAAGAAACTCTAAAGCCCTAAATGTATGGAGCAATGCATTTCAAGCTATAAAGGACAGAATTAGTAGTTAAAACTACCCCATCCAGAAAAGCTACCCATATAATTGAAGTAGAAAAAAGTCCCACTATGATAAAAAAAGACTTAAAGGAAACATGACTGCTAATGTATCACTGTAGCAGCTATTCAAAGCAATCTTACTCACTGAATGGAGATATATGCATCCATGAGAACAAAAGAAAAATAAATTAAACTAGAACAGCAAATACCATGTATGGATTCTGGAGTTACCAAGCATTATGAAACCATTCAATTGTCAATAATTAATACATGTCATTCAATAATGACCAAATGTTAACGGTGTTGGTAAGATAAAATCCATCATGATAACATATAATTCTAAATATGTATACAACAAAGAGTTCCTAAAACAAACACACTAGGACTAAAGGTCTATATTGACCTTAACACTTTAGTAGTGGGTGAGTTCCCTATCCTACTCACACTAATGTAGTCATCCTACAGATAAAAGAAGTCAACAAGAAAGTGCCAGAGTTAAAATGCATTGTACATAAAATGGACAAGACAAACACCTAGAGGCTATTCCACCAAGCCATCTCAAAAAGCATATCATTCCTAGTGGCCTGTCAAAATTCCCTAAATAAACTATTTTTAGTACATGGACCAAGTCTTTACAAATACCAGGAAGGGATACAATTACTTCAAATCTATTCTACAGTTTTCCTGGAAGTCAACAACATGAAAGTGTTTAGAGAGGTGTCTACAGAGTGTTAACATATTACAGAGTGATGTATGTGTTGTCAAAGAACTCAGAAGAAAAAGTTTTTATTTAGAGCTGAATGAAAAGTGAAAACATACCATAATAGAATATACATAATGAAAATGGACTTAAGAGGTAAACTGATAGCTGTAAATTCCTACAAAGAAACAATAAAAGAGTTCTCCGATATGCTAATGATGCACCCCAGTTCTGAGAAAAATACAAACAAAAAAGACCACAGAATCAAACCAGTAAATAAAAAATAATAATAAAGGCTGGAGAGATGGCTCAGTGGATAAGAAAATGTATTTTTCTTATAGAGGACCTGAATTCAACTCCCAGCACTGACATCAGGCAGCTTTTATCTACTTGTAACTCCAGCTCCAGGGATGTCCCTAACCTCAGGCACATGCACATATACAGAAATACACACATGTGCACATAGATAAATAATAAAAATATTTTAATAAAGTAATAATAAAATATCAGAATAGAAATAGTAGTGAAAAGAGCAATACAAAGTATTAGAAAATGTTTTTTAAAAAGATAAAATTCATAAACCTTAAGCCAAGTGACCAAAATAAATGCAGAACATAATTAGTAAGATTAGGAATGAAAAAATAGATATGAGAATTCAATGGAAGTCAATGAAATTAACAGGCTGACTAGGACACACTTTATAAACCTTATTCTTCATTAATTGTAAAATCTAATGTCTAGTCAATTACTGTTATCTTTTCATTGTTCTACACAATTTCACACCAGATTCAAGTTTTACAAATTAAATCTTTCTCTGCTACCCTAATTAAGTTTATTGTCAACAGTTTCTATATAAAGACGGAAGGCATCTCCTAGTTATTTATTGCTATTTTTCCTCCTCACAATATCTAGTCATCATAATTCCTATTTGTGTAGGCTTAGAACTTTTAATGATGCCATGAAAATACTGTGTTTTGGGATAATCACTCTTCTCCTACAATCAGCCTTAATGAGGATCATCAGTAAACATGAACTTTAGAAACATCACTATGGAACATCTTCCAATAGCCTCTTTCCTTCCTTTCTTTTTTTTCTTTTTTTTAAATTGATACTGTGGTTTTATTTATTTTTTATTGATACTGTGGTTTTTTTCTAAAATTCAATTAATTAATTTATTTATTAAAAATTTCCATCTCTTCCCCACCTCCCTTGTCCCTTCCCCTCCCCACTTCCCCCTCCCTCTCTAGTCTTAAGAGCAGTCAGGGTTTCCTGCCCAGTGGGAAGTCCAAGGTCCTCCCCCCTCCATCCAGGTCTAGGAAGGTGTGCATCCAAACAAACCAGGCTCCCACAAAGTCAGTCCATGCAGTAGAATCAAAATCCAGTGCCATTGTCCTTGGCCTCTCAGTCAGCCTTCATTGCCAGCCACGTTCAGAGTGTCCATTTTGATCACATGCTCCATCGCTCCCAGTCCAGCTGACCTTGGTGAGCTCCCATTAGATCAGTCCCACCGCCTCAGTGGATGGACACACCCCTCGAGATCCTGACTTCCTTGCTCACGTTCTCCCTCCTTCTGCTCCTCATTTGGACCTAGGGAACTCAGTCCAGTGCCCCAGTGTGGGTCTCTGTCTCTATCTCCATCCATCGCCAGATGAAGGTATGTTTGTCAGATGATATACACACAAGTCATTTCTTGATGGTAGAGGGCTCTGCAGGAGGAACACACCCTGAATGAGAGGTTCCTGTGTTTCCTGAATGAGAGATTTGGAATAGGAAGACTCAGAGAGTTGAAACACACACACAAAAAAAGGAAGAATGGTTCCAAGGATACCTTTCAAATCTAAAAGCACATGAGCAGATTCTATGACTCACATACGTTACTGTAATTTTAGTCTTCCATAGTTTGCCTACATAGGACGAACAACAATATGAAGGCATACAACAGCTCGTGGTTGTTAGGAGCCTCAGAGAATAACCAGTATAAAAGTATCAAAAAATAATCATGGACTCATAAAAGCCCTCATTTTGTGTCCTAATGTGATCTTTTAAGTTGCAGCGCCTATCATTGAGTGAGTCCACACCAGTCTGAGAACTGGCAACAAGTCCAGGGAAAGGGGTCAGTACAAGTAGAACTGAGTCTCAATTTAAAAAACCATGCACAGCAGGGGGAAAATATATCTACATGGATGAAAAGAAAGTGAAACTGAAAATCTATGCAATCCATTTCATACAAGCTACACGATGGTAGAAATCACCTGTTGGAGCAGGAGACAAGATGAAAGAGTTCCTTGATCAGAAAAATAAAAGAAAAAAGACAAAAATGACTCAAAATCGAGGTCATTACTTTCTGTGTTATATAACTGCATAATGGACTATTATACAGATGTTAAAGTTATAAGAAACTCTTATACTTACCAAGAACAAAGTTCATAATATATAGATAATGAAAATGTTTTATAGATAGATATATTTTTAATCCTATAGGAAAATGCATAGGAGGATTTCCCAATATTAAAACTTAGCATATCAGAGTAGGAAATATGGTGTTTTAATCTTTTTCATGCTTGATATTTTATTTTGCTTTATGCTAAGCATTATAAACATAAAATTACAATAATCATGTGCAAGAACACCTAGTTTGGAATAAATCATATAATGATGCATATGTACCTAAACAAATTAGTAATAGATATTGATATAAAAGAATAGATGGCAAAAGATAATGAGTCATAAACTGTGCTGAACATGTTGCTACATGTCTATAATCTCAGATGTGGGAGGAAGAGACAAGTTTATTCCTAGTTTGGGGCAGTCATCCTGACTACAGGTAGAAACTCAGTTTCACAAAGAAAGAAACAAATACAATGAAATAATATCCTCATTGTAATATGATTACATTATGTGATAGAATTATATGTTATATCTGTTTAATACTTTCTTATTAGTGAATAGGTTAATATTGACATGGTCGGGGGTATTGGCTTCTTTTGATTTCAGTTTTGTTTATTGTGTTGTATTTTCGAGACAGCTCATCATATAGCCTGATATATGCATGAACTGACAATGTCAGTGAGGAAAGCCTTGGAGTTCTAATCCTCAAGCTCAACCTCTTAAATTCATGAGCTATGAATATGTGCCACCATGGCTGACTTTAATACTAGCTTTTGTTTGTGTGTGTGTTCTTTTTTTTCTTTTTACAATACAAGCTTATATACATATATGTCTATATACACACATATGTGTGTGTGTGCATGTGTGTGTATATGTCCAAATGTACATGACAAGGGCTAATGTAGATATTAGTTTGAAAGATACTGAAAATTTAAGTAAATATTATACTCTGTGTACTTTGGCATATCAAATCTATACATATAGTTACTAACTTCAAAGACATTCTAATGATTAGTTCATTAATTTCCTAAAATAAAAGCATAGGACAGGATATTTGAGATTATTTTGGATCACAACTTGTGTTCATCAAAACTTAACCAATACAGAAAACTCAACTATCTGAGGAAAATAATAAAGAGTAATTTTACAATTTAATACAAATAGCAGCTCCACAGTGCTGTTCAGCATTTTTTACAAAGTTTTTGGAAAAGCAGTACTTTAAGTAGATTTTTTTTTATTTTTATATGATGAGATAAGGGAGAGAAGATTTTCTTTTTCTAATAAAAGCAGAGTTTAGCTTGGTAAATATGCTACCATCTCATAAGTCTATAAAGAACCTTGAGTTTATGCAATTTAAAAATACCGTAGGAAATGTTCATGAATATTTTTTAATTCTGAACCACTTACCTTGTATTTCAACATGCTAGCCCTGCAAAATCATATTGGAAATTTCATTGGTGTAGATGAATTATAATCAAATGGTATGAGGTTTGGGGAAAAGAAAGAAAATTAAAATTATTGCCATTAGAAAAAAACACACTTTACAACATGAGAAATTTATGTTGCCTTAAGTTTGCTAGTCCCCTCCCTTTTTAAGAACCAAATGCAAAGAATCAGCATAGAAAGAAGTTTGAGGATCTTCTCCCATCCCTTATTATGCAGACTTAATGCAGGTGACATAGGCTGTCCCAGCAATACCTTGCTTAACTGTATACCAAGATGCTCATATTATTTTTCCTTACATGTTGATTGTAGTTTAAACAAAGAAATCTATTTGTAGTGATTGACAACTTATACATGTAAACCAGAAACTACTTGTCCTCTTTGATGTCTATTGTTATTCTGAAAGTATTGCATATTATTATGTGTATAAACAGCTACTATCAATTCGTTCATTCATTTTGTTTTGTTTTTAACTATGCTGCTAATGTAAGAGGCAGCCTGAACACCTTTTTCTATCTTTTCTGTTCTCCTGCACAAAGACTAAATACAATTCCATAAACGTTCCCTGGATCTGGATTCTTACTTTCTTGGCCCCTGGCTTAAATAAAAAAGACAGGGCAGGGATTTATTCCAAGTGGTTAAAAAAAATAGTATATTTTCTAAGTTCGATCTTAAAATGATGTAGTTATAATGATATCCTTTCTCACCTTGCATTACATGGGTATGAGATCTATTGGTTCCCATTCATCAAACTACCAGGAAGCCATCGTCGGTATTTCCAGTTTGCCTGGGTTATGGCTATGAGAGAAACATAATCCTATGTTCGGGAAACCAAGAAATTAAATATGGCACTGAAGGTATGTTTGCAACCTTATATACTTATTCCATATACATTAGTTATTTAAAATGCAGGTCTTGATGGTAGAGATGGAAGCTGTTTTACACACACACACACACACACACACACACAAAACACACACACACACATATACACACAGGCATACACAGACATACATACACGAAATGAGCAGAATTCATCACCACGTGTAAAATTAGTACGTCTTTGCAGTACTCCATTCAATGATTTGAGTTTGAAGATTGCTGTTTGAGTTGCTGACTTACATTTCTTTTTTTTTAATTTTATTGCTTTATAAATAATACCATTCAAATTTTCCACTTTTTCCCTTCCTCCCATTTCTCTCCAGCTCCCCCACTAACCATCTTCCCTCCTGCTCCAGTCTTAAGAGAGGGCAGGATACCTTGCCCTGTGGAAAGTACAAGGCCTTTCCCTTTCCTTCCAGGCCTAGGAAGATGTGCATTCAAACAGACTAGGACCCAAAAAAGCCAGTACATTCAGTAGAAACAAATCCCAGTGCCATTATCATTGGCTTCTCAGTCTGCCCATATTGTCACCCACAGTCGGAGAGTCTAATCACATGCTCCATCAGTTCCAACCCAGCTGGCTTTGGTGAGCTCCCATTAGCTCAGGCACACTGTCTCAGAGGGTGGACCAACCCCTCCCGTTCCTGACTTCTCCCTCATCTTCTCCCTCCTTCTGCTCTTCAACTGGACCTTGGGAGCTCAGTTCAGTGCTCCAATGTGGGTCTCTGTCTCTATCTCCATCCATAGCCAGACAAAAGTTCCATGGTGATATTCAAGGTATTTATCAGTGTGACTATGGGACAAGGCCAGTTCAGGTACCCTCTCCTCTACTGCCCAAGGACCTAGCTCGGGACATCCCCTTGGACATCTGGTAACCCCTCTAGAGCCAAGTCTCTTGCCAACCCTAAAATGGTTCCCTTAATTAAGGTATATTCTTCCCTGCTACCATATCTGCCCTTCCTCGATCTCAAGCATCCCACTCCCCCAAGCTCTCCCCAATCCTTCCCTTCTCCCTTCTCTCTCTTCTTCCCCCACCCTACCTCCATTCCCATGTTCCCAACTTTTGCCCAGCAATCTTGTCTGCTTCCAATTTCCAGGAGGATCTGTTTATTTTCATCATGGTTCTCCCTCTTACAACTCCTCTTAGATCATCCTCACCCATTCAAATTCACATTCTTTTACTGGTCTTTCTTATTAAAAAAAAAACAAACAAGCATCTCAAAAACTAAAGAAGAAAATAGAGAAGGAAGGAAGGAAGGAAGGAAGGAAGGAAAAAAGGAAGGAAAAAGGAAGGAAGGATAGGAAAAAGTAATGTGAAAATAAAAACAGATATGAATATTCACAGGTATATGTATCTATTTTGCTATTCCTTTGGCCCTTTACTTTTCTGTCTGTTTATTTTGTCCTATTGAGATCATGAATTCTATGCTTTGGAAAGAATAGAACTCTTAATTATCAAACTTTAAAGTCAGGAACACCCTATCATTGCAAACTACAATTTCTCTGGATTGCTCCTATTGCAAAGACTTTGGTACTTGTTCATACATCCATGAGAAATAATTTTTTATTTTTATACTGAACAATATTTGAATTTTATATGGAGAAATATTCTTTAAACTTTGCTTATGCAGCCAACCACGGTGATGAATCAGCAATGGTGTGGGAGAATTGTCTGTATTCTGTCAATCATGCATTTTAATAAAATGCTGATTGGCCAGGCAGGAAGTATAGGCGGGTGAACCAGACAGGAAGTAGAGGTGGGGCAATGAGAATAGGATAAGGCTAGGGAGGAGAAAGCTCCCTCAGCCACTCCTGCGCAGACCACCGAAGAGGCAGCATGTAACTTGCCCAGCTGAGAAAGGTACGGAGCCATTATGGCTAACATAGATGAGAATAATGGGTTAATATAAGTTATAAGAGTTAACAGGAAGCCTGACCTAATGGGTCAATCAGTTTATAACCTAATGTAGACTTTGTGTGATTTTCCTTTTGGGGCATGCCAGTTGTGGGGTACCGGGTGGGACAGAAACCCCAAGCCAGCCCCTCATGTTACACAGCGAGAAGAATCTTTAGAAAGAACCTCCTCTGTTTTTGTGGGAGCCATACAGTAGTTACAACATGCCAGATTTGTGCCAACAGTCTGGCAGCTTTTCTCCCATATTTTGGTAACATACAGTGACACTGATGTTTTGACATTCCCAGGCATCAGCTTCTTCGTCCACAATATGGGACTGTAGAAAACATGTGACACTATTTGCACAGACCTCATATCTAAATGTCTCTCAACATTGTCCAATGAAAATATATATGCTTAATACTTACAGGAAATTATCACAAAAAGTCAAAGGTAGCAGTCTTCTCTAAACTAATAATAAATATTATTAGTATTTACTAATAATATTAGTAAAAGCTCCAAGATATGTATGCATACAACATGTGCATGTATACTTAAGAGAAATGAAAACATTTTAAGTCATTTGACAGCAATAACTGTGAATATTAAACTTAATGCAAACATTAACTGGACTGATATAACTAAATTATTTGAATACTCAGTTTTATTTTTGTTAATTATTTTTGAATTCCTGGTTTAAATTATTTCCACTCAAAGAAAGTATTAAATATGCTTAATGTGCATATTAGCAAACATCAGTGGGAAATAAAAAAAAGAGAGTGATTTCATCTACCAAAGGATTTACATAGAAGATTAAAAACCACATACTGAATTTTTTATAAATTACTCAGAAAATGGGCAGGGCCATTAAAGAGATTGTCACCAGAAGTTCAAAATCCTAAGTTAAAGTGACTTAACAGGCCCCACCTGCACCCACTGGAGGAAGAATGACCTCTAGAACCATAGTTCCCACCTGCAACCATTAGAGAAAGAAAGGCCCACAAAGGCACAGGCTCCATCCACACCAATTAGAGGTGGTGATAGATAAACAGCAGTGTGAGAATGCATTCAACACTGTAAAGAGCAATATGACTACACCAGAAACTAGTGGTCCTATAACAGCAAGACCTGAATGTCCCAACGCAGATGAAGCAGAAAAAAAAAGCCTGAAAAGTAACTTTATAAAGATGATAGAGGCCCTTAAAGAGGAAATAAAAAATTTATTTAAAGAGATGGAGAAAAAGACAAACAGAAAATTGGAAGAAACCAATAAATCCCTTGAAGAAGGAAAGAAAACCAAGAAAATCAATTCAACAAGTGAAGGAAAGAGTGCAAGACTAAAAAATTGAAATGGAAGCAATAAAGAAAACACAAACCAAAGGAATTCTAGAAATGGAAAATCTGGGTAAATGAACAAGAAGTATACCAACAGAATGCAAGAGATGAAAGAGATAATCTCAGGCGTTTACGATATGTTAGAAAAAATAGACCAATCAATCAAAAAATGATAAATTCAAAGAATTCTTTACACAAATCATCTAGGAAATCTGGGACACCATGAAAATATCAAACATAAGAAAAATAGGGATAGAAGAAGGAGAAGAATTCAGGCTCATAGGCACAGAAAATATATTCAACAAAAATCATAAATGAAACCTTTTCCAACCTAAATAAGAATATGCCTATGATGGTACAAGAAAGTTACTGAACACCAAATTTACTGGACCAGAAAAAAGTCCCCGACCATATAATAATAAAACACTAAACATACAGAATAAAGAAATAATATTAAGAAATGCAAAGGAAAAAAGTCAAGTAACATATTAAGGCAGACCTATCAGAATTAAATCTAACTTCTCAATGGAAGTCTGAAAGCCAGAAGGTCCTGGACAGATGTTCTGCAGACATTAAGAGACCACGGATACAAGCCCAGACTACAATACTCAGCAAATCTTTCTATAAACATAGACAGAGAAAACAAGATATTTCATGACAAAACCAGATTTACACAATACCTATCCACAAATCCAGCCCTATAGAAAGTACTAGAAGGAAAACTCCAACCCAAGGAAGTTAGATACAACCAAAAAATGCAGGCAATAGACAATCTCTCATCAGCAGACCCCCCAAAAAGGAAACACGCATTGCCACCACCACGAAAACCAAAAATAGCAGGAATTAGCAATCACTAGTCATTAATACCTTTTAATATCAATAATTTCAATTCACCTGATCGAAGAGAAAATAGAAAGTAGCTTTGAAAGCATGGCACATGATACCAATTGCTAAATATAACACCAGTTACAGAGACACTGAGAGAAACAGTTACGAAATGGAATATCCTGAAAATGAGAATGCAAAAGACATGCTCAATAAGTCAAAACAGCAGCCTACAGAATGGCAAAATATCTTCACCAACCTCACATCTGACAGAGAACTGATTTCAAAACTATATAAGTAGCTTAAGAAACTAAATATCAAAATACCAAATAATACAATTTAAAAGTGAGGTACAGATATAACCAGAGAATTCCCAAGAGAAAAAAACTCAAAGATATTTAAGGAATTACTCAATATCTTTAGCCATCAGGGAAATGCAAACCAAAAAGACTCTGAGAAGCAATCTTACTCTGTCAGTATGGCTAAGATTAAAAATGCTAATGACAGCTTATGCTGGGGAGTATGTGAACTAAAGGGAACACCCCTCAATTTCTTCTTAGAGAGCAAACTTACACTGCCTCTTTGGAAATCAGTATGGCGGTTTCTCAACAATATTGAGAATCAATCTACCCCAAGACCCAGCAATACCACTCTTGTGCGTATACCCAAGGAATGCATAATCATAGCACAAGGATACTTGTTCAACTATGTACATAGAGAGACATTTGTAATAGCCAGAACCTAGAATCAACCTCAGCTGAAGAATGGGTTAAGGAAATGTGATACATTTAAACAATGGAGTATTACTCAGTGGTAAAACACGATGACATCTTGAAATTTTCAGTCAAATGGATGGAATCAGAAAAAAAACATCCTGAGTGAGGTAACCCAAACCCAGAAAGACAAACATGGTATGGATTCACTCATAAGTGATTTTTGTCGTAAAATAAAATATAGCCAGGCTACAATGCACAACCCCAGAGAACCTAGGTAAAAAGGAGAACCCTAACAGGGACACATATGCAAGGTTCAAAGAAGGGAGACTAGTGAAGATCTCCTGGGTAAAACTGGGAGGGGGTAGAAGTAAGTGTCAATATGAAGGTTCAATTTGCCCAAGTTAGGGGAGGACAGAAAGGGAGAACAATGAAAGAGATATCATGTAGACAAAGCCATTATGGGGTTAGGGAGAAACCAAGTGCTAGTGAAATTCCCAGGGTCCACAAGGATGGCCCAGCTAAGACTCCACTAAGAAATTGTGGAGAAGGTGCTGGATCTGGCCTTCCTTCTTTCTCAGATTAATGATACCCTAATTGTCATCATAGAACCTACATCCAGTATCTAATAGAAACAGACACAGTGATCCACAGCCAAGCACTAGTCCTAGCCCATGGAATTCACCTGAAGAGAGGGAGGAGGGATCATATGAGCAAGGGCGCTTGAGATCATGATGGAGAAAACCAGAGATAGCTGACTTGAGCTACTGGGAGCTCACAGACTCTCAAGTGACAGCTGGGGAACCTGCATGAGACCGAACTAGGCCCTCTGAATGTAGGTGACGATTATGTGTCTTGATCTGCTTGGGGATAGGCCTGGCAGTGGGACCAGGACTTATTTATGGTGTGTGAACTGGCTTTTCAGAGCCCATTCTCTATGGTGGGATAATTTGCTCAGGCTTGATAAGAGGTAGGATTTTGGTCCTGCCTCAACTTGCTATGCCAGATTTTGTTCACTCCCCCAAGGGAGATACCAACCCCTCTCAGAAGTGGAGGTTTGCTGAGGGAACTCATTTAGCAAATAACCTTTAAGATGCTGGCCCACTTTAGACATAGTCGCATATACTATAAATGCAAATGTAAAGTACGCATGGACTTCGGGGCTGCAGGATTCAGTTCCAGTCCCTGCACATGCAGAGGAGAGGAGATCGTTATTTTTATCACCTAATAAATAAATCTGTGTTATGCTCTATCCCAGGCTATTTTGGAACTCTTTTGTATGTCAATAAATTGGCACAACAATATGACTCCCACCGTCTGGGGCATGGATCCATATAAGACTTAAAATCGCTTAAAAAGCGGGGGGAGTCTAGACTTGCCAAAATAGAAGTCATTTGGAGCTTTTTGGTCGCTGCCTTTATTCAGATAGTTTCTGTTTGCTGGCAGTGAGCAGAGTCAGAGCTCCTTTAAGAGAAAGCTTCCTGACTCAGCATTAGCAGCAAAAGCTGCATGACTTCTTTAAGAGACAGCTTCTCGGTTCATGCTAGCAGCACAGACAGTGACTCTTTTGGAAGGCCTTTCACTTAGATGGGGTTTGTGAACAACATGCTACTAGATGCTTAACCATGTCAGACCCACTGCAACCCTGGAGCTGGGGTGATGAGCCTGGCTCACAAAGGTGGCAAACATACTTCCACCATGTGGTACAGGGTGAAGCCAAGAGGCAAAGCTGCAGGGTTTAGTCCTAGCCAAGCTGCTTATTCTTTCAAAAGGTGCTCCTGGTCAGAAAATGTTTACAGATACACAGTAAGACAGATTCAGATTTAAAAAAAAAAAAGACCTCTGGATGGGTCACAGTGTTGAATAAATGTATACTGGCTTATGAGAGAGAAGAAATAATATAGAAAGTCATAGATTAAAGGAGTAGAGATAATTAAATATTAAAAAGTAATATAAAAACATGTAAAAATGGAAAATACACAGAAAGTCTAGATTATGTATACTGTTGTGTTCTTTGAATTTTTTGACTGTTCAAGCTAACTGAAGAGAGACATTTGATTCTAGGTTTGCTGAGCTAACCAACAAATGTATTTTAAAGATATCTTGACTTCAAAATTTGAGTCTAAGGATATGTTACTGTGGAAAATAAGTTATACTTGTGTTTCCACAAAAGATGAGAACTTGTGGATTTCTTCTAGGCTCGTGTGGTTTGATTGAACAAGATGCCCTGAAAGGTCTCTGTGAACCCTAAAAATACTTCACTAAACAAACAGCAGAAATCAGTTTGGAGAAAACAATGCTCAAATTCCCAAAATGATTGTAAATGTTTGTTTTTATTTAAAGGGGGTTGATTGTAAATGGTTAATCATCACAGTCAGAATCCTTCAACAGAAAAAAGGGGGAATATAAAATATAAATAAATGCTTTACATTCATATGGACCTTGGTCAATTTATGCAAATTGAAAGTCAATTTTGGCAGCTTCCATCCAGAGGGCCTTCCGAGTGCTTCCCGCCAGCCATCCCAGCTTCCATCCAGAGGGCCTTCCGAGTGGTGAGTTGATTCGGGCCACGGCAGCGGCCCCGGCGAGGGGGAGCTAGGACTTTCCCCCGACCCCATAGACTCCCAGGTCAGCCTGCCCTGCTGGCTCCACCCCGCTAGCTTCCCGCCAGCCATTCCTGCTTCCATCCAGAGGGCCTTCCGAGTGGTGAGTTGATTCGGGCCACGGCAGGGGCCCCGGCGAGGGGGAGCTAGGACTTTCCCCGACCCCATAGACACCCAGGTAGGCCTGCCCTGCTGGCTCCACCCTGCTAGCTTCCCGCCAGCCATCCCAGCTTCCATCCAGAGGGCCTTCCGAGTGGTGAGTTGATTCGGGCCACGGCAGCGGCCCCGGCGAGGGGGAGCTAGGACTTTCCCCAACCCCATAGACTCCCAGGTCAGCCTGCCCTGCTGGCTCCACCCTGCTAGCTTCCCGCCAGCCATCCCTGCTTCCATCCAGAGGGCCTTCCGAGTGGTGAGTTGATTCGGGCCACGGCAGGGGCCCCGGCGAGGGGGAGCTAGGACTTTCCCCGACCCCATAGACTCCCAGGTCAGCCTGCCCTGCTGGCTCCACCCTGCTAGCTTCCCGCCAGCCATCCCAGTTTCCATCCAGAGGCCCTTCCGAGTGGTGAGTTGATTCGGGCCACGGCAGGGGCCCCGGCGAGGAGGAGCTAGGACTTTCCCCGACCCCATAGACTCCCAGGTCAGCCTGCCCTGCTGGCTCCACCCTGCTAGCTTCCCGCCAGCCATTCCTGCTTCCATCCAGAGGGCCTTCCGAGTGGTGAGTTGATTCGGGCCACTGCAGGGGCCCCGGCGAGGAGGAGCTAGGACTTTCCCCGACCCCATAGACTCCCAGGTCAGCCTGCAGTGCTGTGTCCACACTGCTAGGCTCTCCCGCCTGCCATCCCAGCTTCCATCCAGGTACAAATTTCTATATTTCTCCCCTCCCACTGAGGCCATAAAATTTCCCCAGTTCAGCTACCTTGCACACTGAGCCTGCTCTGTAGGGGCATCCCGGAAAGAGGGAGTGCCTGTGCTTCAATACCCTGCCTGGGGAAAGGTAGGCATTCTATCAGTGAACTCCCTGCCCAACAAGGGAACCTGACCCGATACCAGAAGCTCCAATAGAGAGCATTGGATCGAAGAGATGGGCAGACGCCAAGGCAAGACCTCCTCCAACAATCTGAAAAACAACATGAAAATATCAGATCCCAACGACCCTACAACAGAAGGATTTGAACACTCTAACCCAGATGAAGTGGAAAAAAGTGCCATTATGAAAGCAATAGAGTCCCTTAAACAGGATATGAATAACTCCCTTAAGGAACTGGTCGAGAAGTATAACAAAAAGTTTGAAGAAATGAGTATAGAAATGGATGAGAAATATAACAAAAAGTTTGAAGAAATAAGTAAATCCGTGAGTGATACCCTGAGAAACCAAGAAAAAACAATCAAACAACTAAAGGAAACAGTCCAAGAATTGAAAACTGAAATGGAGGCAATGAAGAAAACACAAAACGAGAACCGGCTGGATATGGAAAACCTAGGTAAACGAGCGGAGACTACAGAATCAAGCATAACCAATAGAATACAAGAGATAGAAGAACGAATCTCAGATTCTGAAGATACCATAGAGAAAATAAATGCTCTGGTCAGAGAAAACGACAAATCCAACAAATTCTCTTCACAAAACATTCAGGAAATCTGGGACACAATAAAAAAACCAAATCTAAGAATAATAGGGATTGAAGAAGGAGAAGAACTGCAGATCAAAGGACCAGAAAATATATTCAACAAAATTATAGAAGAAAACTTTCCCAACCTAAAGAACGATATTCCTATGAAGGTTCAAGAAGCATACAGAACACCGAATAGATTGGATCAGAAAAAAACATCCCCGCGTCATATAATAATCAAAACACAAAACATAAATATTAAAGAAAAAATTTTAAGAGCTGCAAAGGAAAAAGGTCAAGTAACTTATAAAGGTAAACCTATCAGGCTTACACCGGATTTCTCTATGGAAACCATGAAAGCCGGAAGATCCTGGATAGAGGTACTGCAGAAACTAAGAGACCATGGATGCAAACCCAGACTAATATACCCTGCCAAGCTACTGTTCACTATCAACGGAGAAAACAAAATATTCCAGGATAAAAACAAATTTAAGCAATACGTAGCTACTAATCCAGCCTTACAGAGAATACTAGAAGGAAAATCACTACCGAAGGAATCCAACATTCCCAACACGGCCTACAATAACTCGAACATCTAGCGACCATTCACAAGCACAAATTAAAGAAGAAAAACACATATACTCTACTACCTAACAAAAAAAAAAAATGACCGGAGTCAACAACCACTGGTCATTAATATCACTTAATATCAATGGACTCAATTCACCTATAAAGAGGCACAGACTTAGAGATTGGATACGAAAACAGGATCCAACATTCTGCTGTTTACAAGAAACACACCTCAACCACAAAGACAGACACCTACTCAGAGTAAAGGGTTGGGAAAAGGTTTTCCAAGCAAATGGGCCTAAGAAACAAGCAGGCGTGGCCATTCTAATATCTAACAAAATCGACTTCAAACTAAAATCAATCAGAAGAAATGGAGATGGACATTTCATACTCATAACTGGAACAATTCATCAGGAGGAAGTCTCAATACTGAATATCTATGCTCCTAATATAAAGGCACCCACATATGTAAAAGAAACTCTTCTAGAACTCAAGGCGGTCATCAAACCACACACACTAATAGTAGGAGACTTCAACACTCCTCTCTCACCAATGGACAGGTCAATCAGACAGAAACCAAACAGAGAATTGAGAGACCTATTGGAGGTATTGAATCAAATGGACTTAACAGACATCTATAGAACACTCCACCCAAATAGGAAAGAATATACCTTTTTCTCTGCAGCTCATGGAACCTTCTCGAAAATTGACCACATACTCGGTAACAAAGTAAACTTCCACAGATACAAAAAAATATTAGTAACTACCTGTGTCTTGTCAGATCACCATGGACTAAAATTAGAATTCAACAACAATGCTCCCCCCAGGAAGCCAACAAACTCATGGAAACTGAACAGTCAACTACTAAATCACCCCTGGGTCAAGGAAGAAATAAAGAAAGAAATTAAACTCTTCCTTGAATTTAATGAAAACAAAGACACAACATACTCAAACCTATGGGACACTATGAAAGCAGTGCTAAGAGGAAAGTTCATAGCACTAAGTGCCCAATTAAAGAAAGCGGAGAAAGCACACATTGGAGAATTAACAGCACAATTGAAAGATCTAGAAAAAAAAGAAGCTGATTCACCCAGGAGGTCTAGAAGACTGGAAATAATCAAACTGAGGGCTGAAATCAACAAAATAGAAACAGAGAAAACAATCCAAAGAATCAATGAATCAAAAAGCTGGTTCTTGGAGAAAATCAACAAGATTGACAAACCCCTAGCCAAGTTAATCAAACGGCAGAGAGAGAACATGCAAATTAATAAGATCAGAAATGAAAAGGGGGACATAACCACAGACACAGAGGAAATTCAGAGAATCATTAGATCTTACTATGAAAGTTTATATGCCACAAAGTTGGAAAATGTAAAAGAAATGGACATTTTTTTAGATAAGTACCATATACCAAAGTTGAACCAAGAACAGGTGAACAACCTAAATAGACCTGTTAGTCGCGAAGAATTAGAAGCTGTTATCAAAAATCTCCCTACCAAAAAAAGCCCAGGACCAGATGGTTTCAATGCAGAATTCTACCAGAACTTCCAGGAAGAGCTAATACCTATACTCCTTAACGTATTCCACAATATAGAAACAGAAGAGTCATTGCCTAACTCCTTTTATGAAGCTACAGTTACCCTAATACCAAAACCACACAAAGACACAACCAAGAAAGAGAATTACAGGCCAATCTCACTCATGAACATCGTCGCGAAAATTCTCAATAAAATACTGGCAAACCGAATCCAAGAGCACATTAGAAAAATTATCCATTATGATCAAGTCGGCTTCATTCCAGAGATGCAGGGCTGGTTCAACATACGCAAATCTATCAATGTAATCCATCATATAAATAAACTGAAAGAAAAAAACCATATGATCATCTCACTAGATGCTGAAAAAGCATTTGACAAAATTCAACACCCATTTATGATAAAGGTGTTGGAGAGACTGGGGATACAAGGATCATACCTAAATATAATAAAAGCAATATACAGCAAGCCGACAGCTAACATCAAACTGAATGGAGAGAAACTCAAAGCCTTTCCACTAAAATCAGGAACGCGACAAGGCTGTCCACTCTCTCCATACCTCTTCAATATAGTGCTTGAAGTTCTAGCAATAGCAATAAGACAACATAAGGAGATCAAGGGGATTCGAATTGGAAAGGATGAAGTTAAACTTTCGTTATTTGCTGACGATATGATAGTTTACATAAGTGACCCCAAAAACTCTACCAAAGAACTCCTACAGCTGATAAACACCTTTAGTAACGTGGCAGGATACAAGATCAACTCCAAAAAATCAGTGGCCCTCCTATACACAAAGGATAAAGAAGCAGAGAGGGAAATCAGAGAAGCATCACCTTTCATGATAGCCACAAATAGCATAAAATATCTTGGGGTTACTCTAACCAAGGAAGTGAAAGACCTATTTGACAAAAACTTTAAGTCTTTGAAGAAAGAAATTGAGGAGGATACCAGAAAATGGAAAGACCTCCCCTGCTCTTGGATTGGGAGAATCAACATAGTAAAAATGGCAATTCTACCAAAAGCAATCTATAGATTCAATGCAATCCCCATCAAAATCCCATCAAACTTCTTCACAGACCTTGAGAGAACAATAATCAAGTTTATATGGCAAAACAAAAAACCCAGGATAGCCAAAACAATCTTATATAATAAAAGAACTTCTGGAGGCATTACCATCCCTGACTTCAAACTCTATTATAGAGCTACAGTATTGAAAACAGCTTGGTATTGGCATAAGAACAGAGAAGTCGACCTATGGAATCGAATAGAAGACCCAGATATTAACCCACAAACTTATGAACACCTAATTTTCGACAAGGGAGCTAAAGGTATACAATGGAAGAAGGACAGCATCTTTAACAAATTTTGCTGGCATAACTGGATGTCAACCTGTAAAAAAATGAAAGTAGATCCATATCTATCACCATGCACAAAAATCAAGTCCAAATGGATTAAAGACATCAACATTAATCCGTCCACTTTGAACCTGATAGAAGAGAAAGTGGGAAGTAGTCTACAAGATTTAGGCACAGGAGGCCTCTTCCTAAGCAGGACCCCAGCAGCACAGACAATAAGAGAAACAATGAATAAATGGGATCTACTGAAACTGGGAAGCTTCTGTAAAGCAAAGGACACTGTCAGTAGGACAAAAAGGCTGCCTTCTGACTGGGAGAAGATCTTCACCAACCCCTCATCAGACAAAGGTCTGATCTCCAAAATATACAAAGAACTCAAGAAACTAGGCACTAAAACTCTAATTAACCCAATTAAAAAATGGGGTACTGAACTTAACAGAGAATTCACAACAGATGAACTTCGAATGGCCAGAAGACACTTAAGGTCATGCTCAACCTCCTTAGCGATCAGGGAAATGCAAATCAAAACCACTTTGAGATACCATCTTACACCTGTCAGAATAGCTAAAGTCAAAAACACCAATGATATCCTATGCTGGAGAGGATGTGGGGTGAGGGGAACACTCATCCATTGTTGGTGGGAATGCAAACTCGTGCAGCCACTGTGGAAATCAGTGTGGCGGTTTCTCAGGAAACTGGGAGTCAACCTCCCTCAGGACCCAGCAATTCCACTCTTGGGAATATACCCTAAAGATTCCCGATCATACTACAAAAGCATTTGTTCTACTATGTTCATAGCAGCACTATTTGTAATAGCCAGAACCTGGAAACAGCCTAGGTGCCCCTCAATAGAAGAATGGTTAAAAAAGGTGTGGAACATATACACATTAGAGTTTTACTCAGCGGTAAAAAACAATGACATCTTGAATTTTGCATGCAAATGGATGGAAATAGAAAACGCTTTACTGAGTGAGGTAAGCCAGACCCAAAAAGAGGACCACGGTATGTATTCACTCATAAGTGGATTCTAACCATAATTAAAGGTCTTTGAGCCTATTATTCGTGATCCTAGAGAAGCTAAATAAGAAGATGAACCTGATGAAGATTATTTAGCTATCCACCAGGAGGTAGGAAATAGACAAGAGTCCCAAGTAACCTCGGGTGCATGGGGGGGAGGGAGGGTCGATGGAAGGGGAGAAGGTTAGAGAGAAGGGAGTAGGGGAAGAAAGGGGAAAGCTTGGTGGCCTGGGATGGGGGGGGAGGGAGGAAGGATGAACAAGGGATCAGGGAAGATTATATTTCAACTAAGGGACCCATTTTAGGGTTTACAGGAGACTTGAGTATATATGGGATCCCAGGTCCAAGGAGAGATCCCCCAGATTGCTCTCTGGACAGAGGAGTGGGTGCCTGAATCGGCCGTGGCCCATGTCCATACTGATGTATATTTTGCTTATCACCATAGATCCTGCATCTGACGAAGGATGGCGATACAGTCGGAAACCCACATTGCAGCACGGGACTGAGCCCCCCGAGGTCCAAATGAGGAGCAGAAGGAGGAAGAACATGAAAAACGAAGTCAGTACTGCGAGGGATGCCATCACCCACTGATACAAGGGAACGGATCTGATGAGAGTTTACCAAGGCCAGTTGGACTGGGACTGAAAGAGGACGTGATCTAACCAGACTCTCCGAATTTGGCCGGATTCTCTGACTGTGGCTGACCCGAAGTCTTTCTGAAAAGCCATTGACTATGACACTGGGACCTGTTTCCTCTACATATAATGGATTTTGGGGATCCAGTCTGTTTGGACACTCACCTTCCTGGACCTGGAGGGAGGGGGAAGGAACTGGAACTTCCTACAGGGCAGGAAACCCTGACCGCCCTGGGGGACGAAGAGGGAGGAGGAGGGGGAGTAGGGGGAGTGGGAGGGTGTTGGGAGGGGGGGTGGAAATGGAAACTTTTATAATTTAATAAAATTTACTAAAAAAAAAAAAAAAAAAAAAAAGAAAGTCAATTTTGTTATACTGTGAATGTATATTTCTGCTCTTGTTTAAGGTATTGTGTTTGTGCAGCTCATTTAAAAATTTGTAATGTATAATTAAGAAATGCAGATTAATAGATATTTATTTATAATAATCAAACTTTTAGTCATGTTAATTTTGTTTTCTAGATATAGAGAGATATGTTTCCATTAGATAGATAATATTCAACACTTTAAAGTCCTACAGAATATGGCATTTAAATAACACATTTGTGTTGACATGAGACATAATTGCCACTGGCAGCACCAATCTATTCACAAAAGTATGTTGGGCAATGAAGACACTCCACTTGGAGCTTGTTTTCTTCTTGGCAAAACTGGCCTTTGGGCAAAGAATTGCCCCTGTCTCAACCACTGGCAAAATGAACAGTGTCCAGACTGGACAAGCAGGATACAGGCAAAAAGACTGTCAAAACTTACCAAGACAGTGTAAGACGTTTTTTAAATTTTTCTACTTCTGAAAATGGTCTGTCAAATACTGCAGGTCTTAGCCAAAGTTGGTTGCCCCATCGTTACAAATGCAATTTCTTGTGATTGTCCAGGAAGCTGGTTGTCTCTGTCATTTCTTACACCTTTTGGAAGTTGTTTGATTGCACTTCTTGTTTACTCAAGCAATATTATTTCCCTTCTCAGGTCTTTGATGGGGTTAAAGACTAGATAATCATAGTTACTTTCCTTTAAGACTTAGCCAAAACATTTTTAACATAAGACTTAGATTCCTTAGGACAAGATAATTATTGAAACATTTAGCATATGTTTCTTGTTTGATGTTCATGCTGGCTGTAATTCTAATTTTTATGTATGTTTTTGTTTTTTTTTTCCTGGACAATACTTGATATTTGTTCTTATTGTATATAGTTTTGTATTAGACTTGGAGCTCTATTGTTTAGACAAAGAGGGAGGTGGTGTGGGAACTCTTTCAGTCAATAGCCTTTAAGATGCTGGCATGGACTCAAAGCACTATAAATGCAGATGAAAAGCATGTATGGACCTCTTGCCTGCTAGATTCAGTTCCAGTTTCCAGCACATGCAGAGGACTGAAGATCACTACTATTTCTGTGAGTTTATCTTCTAATAAATATACCTTTGTTATACTCCGTTTCATGTTATTTTGAAAATCTTTTGTATGCCAACAAATTGGTACAACAGATGTTTGGTGGGATGTGGGGAGGAAGAGGCAGAAGCAGGAGGGATAACTGGGTTTTGCATGTATAATGAAAAATATAGTAAAAATAAATAAATAAGAAAATAGTTCTCAGAGCAGTTATTCATTTGCTTAATTTAAAATTTGTCTACAAATTATCATTATAAATCCCTTAAGACACTAAATTGTTTTGGGTATTTCTAAATAGTGTGATAGTGTATTGCTGTGATTATTGTACTCAAAAGCTGAACAGCCAATATCTAGGCAGGAGATATAGGTGGAATATCCAAAGAGAGACAGGAAGAGGAGCAAGAATCTAGGTGTGTGTGAAATACCAGCAGAAACAGAGAGGAAAAGGAGTTGCACCATGAAAGAGATGTAACAACACATGTTAAAACTCAGATTACTATAAATGGGTTCATTTACATTTAAGAGATAGTTAGGAACAAGCCTATGCTATAGGTTACGGTTTCAAAATTAATAAGAAATCTCTGCATCATTATTTGGGAGCTGGCTGGCAGGAAAGATAAAGACTTGTTACGTGGAGTAGAAATCAGTAATTTTATTGTCTTTCTTTAATTTCTCTGGAATGACTCCAGTGACTGAAGATTGATAGGCATAAGGATAGGTTAAGTATTATGAAGTTGTATTATCCTGGTGCTCATTTTATTAATAGCATGCGTTTATAATACAAATTTGAAAGTTTAATTATTCGTTTAAGGTACTAGGTAAAAAAAGAAGGGCCTAAATGCATTCACTCTTTAATACAGGGAATTATTTTGCATTTTTACCCAGTGTATGATATCATAATTCATACTGTTAGAAATTCCATAATGACTAAATTTTAATCTATGATTAGCTTACTCTTCAAACCTATTTAAAACATGTTAAAAATAATTCTAGTTCTACCAAAATTATGTAGAATTCTTTTTCCTAAATCTAGATCTCCTTGTGTTGGCCAAGACTCATTTTTAAGTCAGTTTCAGTCAAATGTCTAAGTATAAGTGTATATAATCTTCCAGTTAATGATATGTTTGCAATCTAAGAAAATGATCCAAAATGCAAATATATATATATATATATATATATATATATATATATATATATATATATATATATATAGCTTTCCCTTGAGATCATTTAAAGGTGTCTCTTCAGAATATAAAGTAAATTGTAGGCATTACATGGTTTGGGAAAATCACAAATGGTCTGCGTTCTCTCTCTTCTCTTTACTTACCTCAAATGTCCAGGCAGTGCCATTCTTTTTTCTCTTACTGAAGCCAGGCATATAAAATCTTGTTGGAACAAAAATACTAATATAAATGTGTGATTACAGGTGGCCCTTACTATCCTTGCAGCTAAGTCTGATTTTCAATCTACCCACCTCTGGGAAAACAGTTGTCTGCATCTCTCCATCCCAATGAGAAAACCAATTCTAGCACAATGTGAGCATGCTGGATACAGATAGTTGCCACCACAGTTCTTACAAGAGATGGCCTTAGAGTTAACTACAAACCATAGTGTGTGTGTGTGTGATGTGAGTACACACTGATGATCTTACCTAGTTTTCCATGGACCATTCAGGTGTTTGTTGTACAAGGCTTCTCATACGGTATGCAGTAGAAGGGAGGCCCCATTGCCCATATTAAAATTCACTTACAAAGAGGGCGCTTTTTCTAAACTCTCCTTATTTGTTCTTTTCCAGTACTTTTTCATGTGTGTTTTCTGTGATCACTGGAAAGAATCTTTCTCCAAGTCCCTACTCACTACCTGCTTATCTTAGAAGATCAGGTACATGCTGAATGGTATTGGAGTAGGTAAAAACGTTTTATTGGCATTAAGCAAAGCAAAGACTGGGGAAATGGATGGTGGTGTTAATGTTTGTAGCTTCCTGGAAAGGAAGAGCTAGAAGTTCCAGTCCACATACATTCTTACATATCTCTGTCTCGTCACGAGTTATTTTCTCACTGAAACAATTTCTCCAGGTTCTTCACTTGGATAGCATCTTATTTTTAAGAAGCAGCTCATGTACTCTCCCCCTAGCTGCTTTGAATCTCAAAACCAAGCTTCTCTCATAACATCCAGCACAGATGTCATATTCTGACCGCTAATATGTACCCATTTTTCCAATATAGGATTTATTTTAGGATGAAACACATAACTTACTTTCCCATGAGACTCTAGGAGACATCAGTGCTTGAAATGGACAAGTCTTGTAAAACAATAAATGAGTTAATACTTTTGCCCACCCCCCCAAAGCACTTAGAAGATGCAAGGCAAAGTTTTAATGGTTATAGCTATATTACCTTCTTCAATCCTCATGACAGCTCATAGAGTGGGCTACTATTATTATCACCATTTTAAAAATGAGGAAACTAAGGTGAAATGAGGCCTAGTGACCTCAGTCACACAGCTGTCAACTTACAAGGCCAATACTGAGCAAGGCTAGAATGTGTGCTCCTCATTAACATCTGTCACTGTATTTCTTGAATTAAATATTAAACAGCAGCATTGGATGACTTAAAACACCAACTATAGTTTATACTTTACTTTGATATCTCATCATCTGGGCTAAATTCTGTTTTGTCTCTAAATAGTTTTCAAAGAAACAAAAGCTCTCAAATGTACAGCATCATTTTCCTAACACTAGCAACAAAATATTTTAATTATGAAACTAAGTTACTCATGATTTGCATATAACTGATGCAGATTTTATTCTGACATATCAGAAATTCAGTCTAAAAGTATAATTAACCCATAAAAATAAGATGCTTTATTTGATTGTGAGATTTCAGAAATTAACATTCTTTGATAAACATTCAATCACTATTTATGAAAGATGTGTGATAAATGTTAAACTCCCATATATTTTTGACTATTTAAATAAAACCAGAATGTAAGCTACCTAACGTATATCTAGTTAATGGCAGTAAAGTTGATAAATTCAATGGCACAAGTCTCCAGTGGTCCTGCTAGTTATGTTTCACACTGTGTGTATCACACTGTCTCCTGCTGACTATGGCTATAAGAAGCATAGACTAAAATTTATGCACCATTTAATTTGTAAATGTTCTGTGTCCTTAGCCCTTAGCAACGAAAGTATGCTGGTACATTTATTTTATATAACCCCTCTTCTCTTTCAGTTTTGAGATAAATTTAACTCTTGTCAAAGTATAAACTATTATCATTTTGGGGGTTACAATACTCTTATATCTACCTAAAGAAATCAAAACTTTTTATAATTATTTCATTCAAAATGCTCCCAGAAAACATCTAAGACATAGTTATCACAACAAGATTTTATCCATCCTCTACATAAACTTGGACACTAACTATAAATGTAGAAACTTCAGACCAAAACTTATCTGTAAGACAAAGTTTCTAGAGCAATTAGTGAACAGGATGATGAAGAGAGAATTACTTTCTTAGTCAAATTGCTTTGTGTGATATTTACCTTTAACTGAACTAAATTCAGTTTGATTGCATGGTTTGCTTTTCATATTGTCATATTCTAAGGAAAATTTTAGCATGCCAACATTATTCTTTAAATTATAATTTTTCTGGATATTTTTCTACTACCACAAATTCTAGTCAATAGATTTACCAAATCATGAAACTCTGAAGAAAAACACATACTCAAGAAATTCTATGATAGCTAGTAATGTATACCATTTTACCTACAGAGTGTTGTGAACTTCTGAATCCTTTCAGTTGTGCTCTTTGTAAGGGTCCGGTTAAGTCTTCACAAGCTGAAACTTTTTGTCCAGCATAGAGAGTTTGGCAAGACTACTCTTGTGGATTCAGTGGTCAGTATAGCACCAGAGATGTTTTACAATAAATTCTCCTTTTCCTAAGAAGCTAAGGTTATCACAAATCTGCACACAACATCTTCAATTGTTTATTTATTAAAATATACTTTTAGGCAGTTATCTATTTAGTGTATGTATGCATGTGTCTGAGCCACTGTGCCTGGAAGTGTGGGTGTGTGCATATCACGGTAATCATATGGAAGTCAGAGGACAACTAGTGAGAGTCATTTCTCTCCTACTACCATGCATGTTCTGGCAAGCAAACTCAGGGTGTCATGTATCACAGTAAGCACCTTCATCCAATAAGTAATATATCTAGTAAAGAATAATAAGAATTTTACAAAAACGAACACTTTAAAAATTTAGTCAATTGCAGCTGAATTATTGAATAATTAATGAGTAGATTTTATTTCTACAATCTAAATTAATTTAATCTATATTGTCATGCTAAGCAACTGCTAGAGAAAAATGGAAATCATAAATTTACTTTCATATTTTAACAGACTCATATGTAGATTTTAAGAATTTAGTTTTTTTCCTCTTGAGCTTAAGTATTGATAAATTAGGAAACATCATTCATAAACACTAATGTTATTCAAAAAAACATTGATAACAATTAGAAGGATAGATTTGAAAGGTTAGAATTTAAAGAATGTAGTTGAAAATTCGATTTATTACAGAGATTTTTAATGCAGTATTGTTACAAAGGTCTATGTACCTGAATTTCTTGTTGTACAAAGACATGCACAAAAACACATACGTTCAATTGTATCATGCATTAATATATTCTCAAGTCTGAAACATATGTATGTGCCATGATGAATCATGCACACACTTACTTAGAACCATTATTAAAATCACTACATTTTTCTCCCAGTGTATTTCTACTCAGTGGATAATGTAACTACCACAACCAAAATGACATAAAAGCATATTTATTTTCAAGATAAATTGTGTTCAAAACACAGAGATATATTTCTGTGGAGGGCCTGCTGCTGATGTGAAAATTATTCATATTCTCCAATTCTGAGTATTTATCACCCATTTAGCCATGACTGGGAAACTAACTTTAATGCATCATTATACTATAAAAATAATCATTTTTGTATGCATTGGGAAGAAAAAAAGAAATAAATGGATTTGAAAACCCCAAGATATCCTATTCAATACATAATCTCATTTTCACTAGTACTTCAAATTTAATGTGGGAGTATTTCTCAGAGAAGCCAAGGCAGAAATCTTTCAGAACAGTAAATACATGTGGGCACAAATCATTCTTAACACAAACAGGATACATTGTCATTTAACCAAACTTTCAACTGTCAGGATAATTTTATTTATTACCAACTGGTTATCTATGTTCTTCCTGTTATGGCGTATGTGTGGTAGAAAAATGATGACCTTCCAAAATAATTCAGGTTCCAATCTCTAGATAATGCTTTGATGTTTTACTTTATATAGTAAAATAGAAATAGAGCAACCAATAGGATAGAATAGCTAGGCAGTTGACTTTCGAAAAAGGATATCAACTTGTGTTAGCCAAGAGGGGCCAACATAATCATGAAGGTTACAAAGACAAGGCCAAAAGAAAACTAAAAAAAAAAAGAAAGATGAAGAAAAAGAAAAAAAGTAAAATCAGACACTGATAGTCACAGAGTGTAATATGAACAAGGGGATGTGAATATATGTATGTGTGTGTGTGTGTGTGTGTGTGTGAATGTATATATACATTCATATATACATCATATATTTATATTGACTCTATGTGATTGCATATTTATATATGTGAATATATATATATATATTCAGAATCTCCAAAAACAACACTGTTGATGGTTTGATATTTTGATTTTATATTGATAAGCTATATCTTATAATTTCAGCTTCTAGAAATGTCACATAATTAATTTGTAGTTTTAAATTATTGTTATTATTTTTTAACATACAAAAATATTTTACATGCATGGATATATACAAACTGCATGCATGCAAGAGTTCAAAGAAGGTCATAAGAGAGCCATATTTCCTGTAGTTAGACCCTTAGATGTTATGAGCTGAAATGTGAGTGGGGAAGTTGAGCCTTGGTCTTTTGCAGGAGTAGTAAGTGGTTTTCATTGCGTATCCATTTTTTTTTCTGTTCAAATTCAAGGGTAACCTTTAAAGCAGACACTGAAAACTAATCTAGTATGCATTTGCATGAATACAGAAAGGATTAATGGGAAATAATGAATTATACTAGTCTCCTCTATCATAATTGCTAAATGAAAAACTTTGTGGAATTCAGCATTTCATCATGAATCTCATCCCTGCCTTCCTTTAAGAGAACACTGTGTACAATAGAAAGCATCTTGATCCTTTTGGGGTCCAGCCTCAAGACCCTCTTTAGGGTTCTGATTGGAAACAACAGCAAGTGAAAGGAAGTTTTTTCTTAGTGTATCTAAAGGCAAACAAATGAACTATCTCACTCATGTGCTATTTTAAACGTGACTCTGTAATAAAAAGACCACTTGTTCTTTTCCCAGCCACCCAGCCTCCCAAAATAACCATACAGAAACTGTATTGATTAAATCACTGCTTGTTTGGTGATTTAATCAATTACTTATGCATATTTCTAGCTAGCTTTTACTTCTAGAATTAACCCATCTCCTATGTTATATATTTTACCACAAGGCTCGTGGCCTACTGGTGAAGTTTAAACATGTCTATCTCTAGCAGCAGCTCGATGGCTTCCCTCTGACTCCACACACTTCCTCCCAACATTTAGTTTAGTTTTTCCTGCCTAGCTAAATTCTGCCTTGCTATGAGCTCAAGCCAGATTTCTTTATTCAATAATGGTAATCACAGCATACAGAGGGGAATCCCACATAACCTCTTCTTTTCTGTTTACATAAATAGGAAGGTTTTAATTTTAATAAAGTAAAATTACATATAAAATAGGTATCAAGCAAGAAGGAAAACTTTAGCTATAGCCATTTATTCTTCAACTTCATCAAAGACTCCAGAAGGATATAATGCTGTTTAAGTAAACAGTAATTGCTTTGTAATCAAATTTCAAAACTGTAAAATTTGACAGAGACATCTTGCTGCCTGGACAGTCACTCAAAGTTCTTCTGTAATCCATCTTCAGCCTACGAGCCTACCATATCTAGCAGACTTTTCCACAAAGCAGGGAATTTCAAATACAGTTCTGTCTATGTTGGCAGTTTGTTAGTCACTTTTTTTCCTGTATCCTAAAGAGTGTTTGGCAGACTCCTTAATGAAGCAGAAACTCCAAAGGATCATCTTACCTTTAAGCAAGTTAGGCAGTCGTTTCTCTATGAGTCATGTATGTTCAGGTCACACAGCATACCATCAAGCAGTTTAGAAAAAAACAGTTTCTTGCCCAAATGGCTAACCAAATACATATGTAGCCTATTCAGTGCCCAACTTACACTTGAAGTAGATTGGTGCGGCCAGGACCAGACAGGTCTCATTGTCATGAAAAGTCCTAAGTTCTTAGAACATTTCAAACGTCATATTCTGTAGTCTTTGAAAGGTTTGAAGAATGTCTATCTGAAATATATCTCTGTAATCTAGAAAACCTAGCATGACTTCAAGCTTGACTATTATAGATGATTATCTATTAAGCTATATTTCTTAATTATACATTTTATTTTTAAATGAGCTGCACAAATACAATACCTTAATCAAAAGCAGAAATATACATAAAACAAAATTGACAATAAATTTTTATCCATAGACCAAGATCCATACCAATACAAATCTATATAGCATATCCCCCTTAAATGTAAAAAAAATATTATAAGCAATATTTGGGAATTTGGGCTGACTGATTGAGGGTGCTGTCATTCAGTTCTTTCATGGTGTGTCCTATGTGCTAGGTTCATCTCAATCAGCAGTATGGCAAAGTAATTTGGGGGGGGGGAGGGTTATGGAGACCTTTCTGGTGGTCTTGATCCATTAAACCACATTAGCCTAGAATGAATCCACAGGTTCTCATCCTCTGTAGAAACAAAAAAGAACCTCTTTTCCAAAGCAACATAATATTCAATCCATATTTTGAAATCAAGCTACTTTTAAAGTATATATGTTGGTTACTTAGCTCCTTCACAGTCACATAATTCAAAGAAAAAACAATAATATACATATTCTTGTGTATATTTCATCTTTTAATGACTTACTATTTTTTCAATCTATCACTTTTTAATATGTGATTGTGCACACTCTGTCTCTTTAAAGACTTTGTTTTATATTTTTTTTCTGAACCATTTACTTCCTTTTATGACTCTTTATACTTTTTATCTTCTCTTTACCAAGCCTATGTACATTTATCCAACACTGTGACCCATTTAGATGTCTTTTTTATCTGGATTTGTCTTTATTACACATCTGTAATCATTTTCTGACTATACATGCTTCTTAAAATGCTAAGCCCTTTTAATGAACTTATGCGGTAGCATTGCTAGGGGAAATGCAACTCTGCCTGCTTGGTCTACCTAGTCCAACATGGCTGAAGTTCATTCAGTGCCTCTGAGACTGCAGGGTGGGATCTGTCCTCACCACCTCAACTCTGATAACCACTTGGCCCATGCTGCCACCAAGTAATTTACAGCATACTGTCCAAAAACCACATTTAAAGGCTCCACTTCCTTAAGAGCCAAAGTTCATGCTGGCATCACAGCCTAGGAAGCCAACATTTCAATGCCAGGTGACTGTTTTTCTGCTACCAATGAAACAGAAAGACCTCTCTTAAAGGAGCCACTTCATGCCACGAGCAAGCACAGCCCATTTGGGAAAAAATATTGCTGAACTTTGCTTTTTAGTGTCTAGAATTACTTTCCAAGCTGTAGGGCGCCAAGACACCACAACCCTGCCGTCATTTCCTGCCTCTCAAGCAGCTTCGGCCCCGCCCCGAGGCTCTTAGCGTGCTTTCCCGAATGGTGCCATCCAGCCACCAATCGTGAGCTGACTCGAAAGATCAGGAGCGGCCAGAGCCATTCAGACATAGACACGCCTCAGGCTTTGTTCTACACTCTTTCGCCATCATCTTTAAGTTGTGCGCTCCCAATAAAGAATGTTCTAAGAAGAATCCTGTTGTGGTCATCTCTTCTGCTGGTGGACGCGGTATGCCACACCAAGCCCTCTCAAGTTTTACATGGATATAGTCGACTAAGTTGGAAGACCAATTTGTTGTTAGTAAGGCTGTTTGTTTATTTCCTGACTGCCCAGCCTCCTGAAATAACCACACAGAAACTATATTAATTAAATCACTGCTTGGCAAATTACTTAAGTGAATTACTAGCTAGCTCTTACATCTAGAATTAACCCATCTCCATTATTTTATATTTTACCTTCAGGCTTATGGCCTACTGGCAAGTTTCAGCATGTCTGTCTGTGGTGGCAGCTTCATGGCTTCTTTCTGACTCCACCTTCTTTCTCCCAGAGTGTTAGTTTTCCCCCAAACAAACTAATTTCTGCCTTGCTTATAGTCAAGTCAGCTTTCTAATTCATTAGTGGTAATCACAGCATACAAAGGGGAATCCTATATCATGTTTCTTTATTTTGCCTCTATTCTAATTTCCCTCTCCTATTTCTAATTCCTTATAGCCTTTTATATTTCTAGCCTCCAAATTTTCCCTTTATCAGGAGGCATGGGGCAATAATAAAAAATTAGAGGAGTTGTCTCTCTTTGGTAAAAAGCAAATTCTTAGGGTAAGCAAATAAGGAGCTGAACAATTAACCATGGCAATACAAATGTTTCAAGGTCTCAGAAATAAGATGTAACCATGGGTGGGGTGTTGTAAGGAGGATGCTTGTTGGTTACCAGCTGTTTAGCCCCAAAATAATCAATCAGAAACTGTATTATTTAAAAAACTTCTTGGCCCATTAGCAATAACTTCTTATTTGCTAACTCTTACATCTTAATTTAACCCATTTCCATTAATATGTGTATCACCAAATGTTGTTGACTTACTGGGAAAAGACTCCATTCAGCTACGTTGCTTCTCCCTCACTCTGCCTCCTTTCTCCCAGCATCCAGTTTAGTTTTCATTGCCTAGCTCTGTTCCCCTATAGATCTGCTATAGGCCTGAAGAATTTCTTAATTAACCAATGATATTCACAGCATAAAGTGATGAATCCTAAACACCTCCCCTTTTATGTTTAAATAAAAAAGAAATGTTTTAATGTTATTATAGTAAAATTACATATAGCAAAAAAGGTATCAAGTAAGAATTGCAGTTACTATATATATATATATATATATATAGTCTTTTATAATAAATAAGGAAAATAATTCTTCAACTCCATCAGAGACTCCAGAAGGAAATATTATCTAAGTAAATAAAAATTCATTGTAAGCAACTTCAAAAGCTCTAGAATTGACAGAGACATCTCACTTCCTGGGCAGTCACCCAAAGTTCTTCTGTACCATTCTGACATCCATCTACAGCCTACAGGTTATAGTTTCCAAAAGACTTTTCTATGAGGCAGGAAATTTCAAAGTTAGTTCTGCCTATATTGGCTGTTTTCATTCACTTTCTTCTGTGTCCTGCAGAATGTCTAGCAGACTCTTTCATGAAGCAGGAACTCCAAAGGATTATCCTACCTTTAGGTAAGTTCAGCAGTCATTTCTCTGCAGGTTCTGCATGACCAGTTCATTAAGCAGTCCAGGCAAGAACAGTTTTTTGTTTCTTTGTTTTTGTTTTTGTTTTGTTTTCTTTTTTGAAAAATGGCTAACCAACTCTATAAGGAGCCTCTTTGATGCTCATCTTCCTCTTGAAGTAATTGGTGCCACCAGGAGCAAATGTGTCTCATTGTTATAAAAGTTCCTAAGCTCTTAAAACATTTTAAATTCCATATTCTGAAGGTCTCTGACAGATTTGAAGAACATCACTATACATCTAGAAAATCTAACAAACATGACTACATGCATGACTCCCTATTTACCTATATTTCTAACTTATATATTACATTTTGAAATGGCTGAAAAATCATGATACCTTAATCAAGAGCAGAAATATATATATAAAAATTGTCCTTAAATTTGCATCAATAAACCAAGATATATACCAATGAAAATCTCTATAGTCTCTCCCCTTCTTAAATGTAAAGAAATTTATACACAGTATTTGGGAATATGGGTGTAGCTCTTCTCCAAACTGCTTTCTGCTTTTTGTTGGGTAAAATAATTTTTTGACGTGTGTTCAAAGTTACCTTTTAGAGGATCTTGGTCCATAAAACTACATTAGCCTGGGATGAATTCACAGGTTCTCTAGAAACAAAAGACCCTCTTTTCCAAAGCAATATATCCTTAGACTCAAATTTTAAAGTCAAGAAACCTTTAAAACATATATTTTGGTTTGACTCAGCAATCTGTAAAATTAAATGTCTCTCTGTACTTAGCTCCTTCACAGTCAAAATATTCAAAGAAATCACAATAATATATATATATATATATATATATATATATGTATGTGTGTGTGTGTGTGTGTGTGTGTTTTCCATCTTTATGTGGCTTTTCTTACTCTATTACTTTTAAATGTTCATTTTATTATCTTTACTTTTATAATCTATGGTTATCTGTACTCTTTTATATTATGTTTACTGTTTCTTTACTCTTTTACTTCTCTCTCCTTAGCCTACGCAAATTTTAAACACTGTGTCCCATTTAGAGGTCTTTTAATTGTGAATCTGTCCTATTTTGTATCTATAATTCTTTACTGTCCAGGAGAACTTCTTAAAATGCTAAGCACTTCTTAAAAACTTAACATGCAGCATTACTAGGGTGTATACAGAACTCCTGCTTGCCTTGCCCAGTCCAGCATGACAGAGCTGCTCACCGTTTCTGAGAGCAATGCACACTGCCCTATCTCTAGGCACACAGCTGGTCCATGCTACCACCAAGCAAGCCATAACAAGTTGCTCACAAACCCCATTAAAATGCTTGGTCTCCTGAAAGAGGCAGAGGTCATTTTGGCAGCATGGCCCAAAAAACCTGCATTTTAAAATTGCCACTTTTTTTTCTGCTACCACTAAATCAGGAAAATTTCTCTTAAAGAAGCTGTGGCACATCACCACCAAACAGCAAGAAACTGTGTTAAACTCTGTATATTTGTGTCTAGAATTCCTTTTCAAGCTCTCTCAATTTTTAAGTAGATTTTAGTTGGCAATGTTGGCTCACCATTTTGTTGTAATAGGGCTGCTTGTCTGTTCCCTCCCAGCTGCTCAGCTCCAAAATAATCACAGAGAAACTGTAATAATTAAAACACTGCTTGGCCTATTTTCTCCAGCATCTTATTGACTAGAGAATCTTATTTCTATTAATATGTGTACCACCACGTAGATTTGGCTTACCAGCTAAAATTTAAGAATGTCTGTCTCCAGCAACAGCTCCATGGCTTCTTTCTCACTCTGCCTCCTTTCTTTCAGCATTCAGTTTAGTTTTTCCCACCTAGTTCTGTTTCTCTATAGCTCTGCTATAAACCCAAAGCAGTTCCTTTATTAATCAATACTATTCACAGCATACAGAGAGGAATCCCACATCACCATGGGAATAGCACAGTACCCAGTGACAAAATTTGAGACATAGGCCTATTTCAGCAGGCTTGGAATGCAAAGAACTGCCATTTTTTTTAGTTAGAATGCTTTGTGTAGCAACCAAGGAAATAAACCTGTGATTCTGATCTTTTGCTTAACTGCATAGTTTTACGCTTATGATCTGTTTTTAAAAGGCGTTAGACCAGTTTGAACTTGCTCTGAGGTGAAAGTGAGCTAGTGCAGTTACTCTGAGCAAAAGGAACAAAGCAAGTTATGAAGTATCTATAGTCTTCATGGGACAAGTCAATATAGTTATAAAGCATGTCTTAGCATATTTTCTATATATCAGAATTATATAGTTAAATTGAAAGTCATCTTCCTGACCTTCCACAGATAAATGTGCCCATACATTGAGATGTAATCATCAGATTAAATATACATATTACATGAGATTACAGACAACAATGAAGTTATTGGTGGAGATACCAAATTACTTTAGCAATTACTTTAGCAAAAGTAAGCAACAATTTCCAGAGACTATGGTCCTGCAGGCCTTAGCAAAAGTGACCAGCAGCTTCCAGAGCTGATGGTCCTGCAGGTCTTGTTTGGACAAAATTAATCTTCATCAGAGTCACTCTTCTGGTGGGTTGACATCTGAATTATCTATTGCCATATGCTGTATATTTCCATAGCTTATTACAAGGAAAGAGCAGACATCTGAATCAGTGAGGTGATGGTACAGAATACTCTAACCAAAGGTCTCGATGATGACCATTTCAGGACCACTTCATCATTGAATTACTCCTCACAATTCTGTGGGGGTAAGAAAATAACTTTGGAGAATTCATGAGTCTTAAATAAGTATGAGTAATTTGTAGAAGGACTTAGACATCTTTGGGAGGAAAAAGAAATTATCAAAGAAAATGATAAAACTATGAATTAAATGATGACTTCAAAATGAAGTATACACCCTTAGAGCTACTTTTATTAGTACAAAGACCCCATTTTCAAGTATAGAAGAGTTAAGGTTTACTTTTATCTGACATTATTTCTCTGTGATCTGATGATGAATCAGAGAATAAGACCACAGAAGATAAGCTTCTTCATTCAACTCTTTATGCTGCTATAACAAACTGGCACAATGGTGTAATCCATGAGGAATCAGAAATTATTCCTTGTGGTCCCTAAGCCTATCCAGGCACAGGCAGACCTGATCTCTAGGGAGGGGTCCATTCCCCACAAACTGTGAAGTCCAGGAATTCTCAAAGAGCAGGAAGCATTGGCAATTCCTCCCCTTCCCCTGCCAGCCCTTTAAGAAGGTATTGGTGCATTCATGTGAGTAAAACTTTTAGTATTTTATCACTTTTTGTAAAGCTCTACCTTCCAATACCTCTACAGTAGGTATTATGCTTAGATACCTAAATTTTAGGAATCATTCAGATCACAGTATTCTTAAAACTATTTTTCTTTATCTTAAAAAGTGTTGATGAATTATCATTGCTCAAATTCCAAATCTAAGGCCAGTGAGCTGAAAACTAATGTCACGTGAAATACTATCTCTCTCAATTTGTTAAACTGAGCTAGAATGAAAATGTCAAATTTTAGTATTCAAAACATTTTTATGAACTTTATATGGAAGACTTAGATACAAAGTTACTAAAAATGCTTAAAATACAAAATAATATTTATTTGTTATATGTTATTTTTACTCTTATTTCTTCCCTAAATGTAAAATTGAGAAAATTATGATTTGAGATTTGCCAGCTTCAATTTTCAGTATGCTTCAAAGTAATATTTTAAGTTGAAGCATTTCTGAATAATCTCTGTTTCTCTGGCTCTGTCTCCGTAAATATCTCAATCATATATACACCCAAACATACAGACACACACACACACATACACACACAGTCACACATGCATACACATGTAATGCACATACATGCATACACGTGTAGATATCTTTTGGTTATTAGCTCTCTGCTCAATCATTACATAAACACTAATTAGGGCCTTCTTATTCTTTCTCATCTATTTTGTATTTTTAAAAAGTTGATACAGCTGGAGAGATAGTCTAATGATTAAAATGCTTGCTGAACGTTGTTGAACCTGCATAAGAACATGAATCCAGATCCCCAGAAACCACAGAAAAAAAGCAATGGATAACAGCATCCATCTGTAACCTCATTGATGGAGGAAGGTCATCTGTCTATTTGTTACTTCCGTTGGTTAATAAAAAAACTGCCATGGCCTTTGATAGGACACAAAATTAAGTAGGCAGAGTAGACAGAACAGAATGCTGGGAAGAAGGCAATGAGAGAGACGCCATGGCTCTCCTCTCCAAGAACGACATGGGTTAAAATCCTCCCAGTAAGCCACGACCTCGTGGTGAGACACAGATTATTAGAAATGGGTTGAATCAGTATGAGAGAGTTAGCTAATAAGATGCTACAGATAATGGACCAGACAGTGTTTAAAAGAATACAGTTTCCGTGTAATTATTTCGGGTAAAGCTAGCCGGGAGGCGGGCGGCAGGAAACAGCCCGACGCTTCCTTTTACACCTCATCATTACTAGTAAGTCAATGAAAGGGCCTTCTGGCAAGCCAGTCTTGTTGAAACTATGAGTTCTGGAGTATTTAAGAGTCTTTGTCTCAAAAATTGTAGCTGGCTAGAGAAATGACAAAATAACAGTCACGCAAAATTGGGGGCCACAGTTCAGACGCCTAGATTCAAAGTAAAGGCAGATAATTCCAATATATCTCTGGTGAAAATAGAGATGGAAATGTAATCAAGAATGAGATTAGTCTCACTTTCTTTTATTAGTGTAAATTCAGATAATGTTAAAACACCTATCCTAATACCCATGGATAGGTTTAACTCTTACCCCTTATCAAAGAAGAGTCTTTTTGCAGCACATAGAGACCATTACAAACAGCTACAGTTGGTCAAATGCAAATAACTGACCATAGGATATCCAACACCAACACATCCATCCTTAACACAACCCCTACACCTAAGTCTCAGAGAACGTGGCAGAAAGATTCCAAGACCCAGCAGACCAGAATATCTACTATTAAATTGCACCTCCTTTATATGACAGGGAAGATACATTGACAAAATATCAACAGTATGACTACCTAAACTAGATAGAAATAATAGCAACACTATTGACAACAGTGATGGGGAAAATCTCACCATTCCTCTCCCATAGATATTGAGCTACAAGTGATTAATGAAAAGTGATTAAAAGATAAAGAATTCATATTTTGAAGAAATGAGTTGCCTAATTGGTTACCCGATTTCAAGCAATCAGCCCTCAAAACAAATATACACAAGCAACAGTAAGTGGACTCATTGTTTTGTAGTTATGCATTTATCCACACACATATATGTGAGTGTAGGTGTGTGGATTTGTGTGTTTAAAGAAGTAAGGGCACGGATGTGAGAGACTTTAGGAGAGACTCTAGGGATGAGTGGAAGACATGAAATTAGATAAATGCAGTATATGTATAAGAAATAAATATTAATTTAATAATAATAATAAAAGAAACATCGCCTAAAACAAACTGAAGACAAAGACTGACATTAAAGATTGTTCTCTGACGTCCACGTAAGAAAAACATGTGCCCACACTCACTCTCACACACACAGAGACATGTACACATACAATAACACGGAGAAATATACACAAACAAACACAAAGTGCATAGACCGCTGAAACATAGAAAACAGACACATTTTTATTATTACTTAAGGAATATTGATCTGAAAGTTGAAATATTCAACTAACAGTATAAAACTGTGACCACAGAGGCTTTCTAATGTCTTTTCCTCAAGGTCATTTCTTTCTAAAACTCCCTAAGAAAAATCATGTTTCAAACCAAAAGAAAACTCCAAATCACAGGTAATTATGCTAACCATCAGCACATTCAATCAAGAACATAAAGGAAATGTAAAAACATCACTAAACAGCAGCCATTGTTACATTTAAAAACAGAGCAGTGTGAATATTCACATGTGGAGCTTGGAGGAGGGCTCATAATAAAACACTGCAGTACTCTGTGTGTAATGTTTGTAAAATAAAAAAATAACAAATTATGCAAAATTTCCAAAGCAATGCCTGCAATCACAGTATGAGGTTTGTCATTTCTGGAGTCCTGATTTACCACTCATCTAAAAAAATGTGAGCTGTGGGCTTATGAGAAAGTATTAACATTAATAAATACACATTTTAGTGGTATAATGGGTTATGATAGGATTTCATGGGTTTTCTATAGTTACTATACATTATCTCATGATATGAAATTGTAAGTACTCTATTTGCAGATATCCACATTCATCAGCATTAGGATGGCAGCTTGTTATTGCTCTGAACAGAACATGACAATTTCATATGATCCCTGCTCATGAAGAGTGTTTTTTCATTCCTTCTTTACAGATGAAAGCCAAATCCAATATCTAATAGGATGAGACCAGTCACAGATTCTCAATGAAAATTCCTCCAGTATATTGCTTTTGTTTCCTCTTTTAATTCCAGGCTTCCATGACTACTTTGGACATACTCTGCACTTGGCAGTCCTTTTGGCAATAAGCTACTATCATTACCATATCCAGTTGCTATAGGGATAAGGCATAAAGAAAGAGCAACAACCTTTAACTTCTGAGTAAATCATAGTGTCTTTAGGTCTCTACCATAGGGCTATTATTATCATAACAGTCTCTGCAGTTAAAACTTTTTTTCTTTTAACTTCCTCCTCCTACATTTGGGTGCGACATTCATTTTCCAACAATTTTGTACACAGGATCAGTGATGCACATGTTTTCTACACCATAGGTGGTAGAGGAAGACAACGAAGGTTCCTCACCTACAGTTCAGTTTCAGAACTTGGCTTTGTCCTAGAAATTATGCATATATTATGTTGAAGGCTCCATCACAATCCATAACCATTGTTCTTTACTTTCCTAACCATATCCAAAGGAGATCTTTTTGGGCTTCCACCATAAAAATCAGGTGCTAGTCCTAGAAGACAAGGTGCAAAGCTGTAGGGGCCCTAACACTGAAGTCTCCAGGAGTTTCTCATTCACATACTAGTGTCTACTCAGTGTCCAGAAATATATTAAAATTCTAAAAATATACGACTTAGCCAGCACATGCCTCCAGAAACTATTGTTCTTGGTAAGCACATTAGAGTGGGTCTCTCTCTCTCTCTCTCTCTCTCTCTCTCTCTCTTTCTCTCTCTTTCTCTCCCCAGTTATGTGGATTTGGTGATTATGGTTTCCCTGTGACTTACTTTTAATCAATATCAGACACCATGGTTTAGTGTCCTTAATATTATTATTATTATTGTTATTATTATTATTATTATTATGGTTTTTCGAGACAGGATTTCCCTGTGTAACAGTCCTAACTGTCCTGGAACTAGCTCTTGTAGACCAGGTTTGCCTCGAACTCACAGGGATTCACCTGCCTCTGCCTCCCAAGTGCTGGGATTAAAGGCATGTGCTACCACCACCCAGCCTAGTGTCATTATTTTTAAGATGAGTGGGATGTGTTTCAGATCTTTAAAATTTTATTTTATAATGGTTTGTTATTAAGTGTACTCATTTATTTTACATCCCCACTACAGTTTCCCTTATCTCCTTCCTCATATTCCCCACTCTTCCCACCCCCAAACCCATTCGTCCTCCGTTTTGGGTTAAGAAATGGGCAGGCCACATGTGGTTGTTATCAAATCATGGTATATTTAGTTTAGGTAGGCCTAAGCTTCTCCCTTCATATTAAGGCTTAGTAAAGCAATACAGCATGAGGAACAGGTTCCCAAAATCAGGGACAGGCACTGCTTCCACTTCTAGGAGTCCCACAAGTAGATCAAGCTAAAAAACTGTCATATATGTGTAGAGGGACTAGGTTGGTCTCATGAGGGCTCCTTAGTTGGTCCAGTATCTGTGAACCCTTGTGAACCCAGGTTAGTTGTCTTTGTGGGTAACCTTGTGATAATCATAATCCTTTCAACTCTCATGCATACAATACTTCCCCTCCCCACTCTCTTTAACAGGATTATTGGATCGCAGTTCAGTGTTTGGCTATTGATCTCTGCTTTTGCTTCCATCAGTTACTGGATGAAGCCTCTCTTGACTCTTAAAATAGTCACCAATCCAATTACAAGAGATGACCGGTTCAGGCTACCTATATAGTATTGCTAGGGGTCTTAGCTGGGGCTGCCTTTGTAGATTCATGGGTGTTTCCTTTGCATCAGATTTCTACCTGACCTCAAAAGGCCTCCTTCCATCAAGACATATCTTTTAATACTCTCTCCATCATCCCACCCCAACCTGATCCCTCATGTTCCCAACCGCACCCACCCCAGTTTACACAGGAGATTTCTATTTCCTTTTCTCATGGAAATACTTGAAACAAAAACTACACATCAATACCCCTGATGAACACAGATGTAAAAATTCTCAATAAAATACTAGCAAATTAAATGTGAGCATATATCAAGAAGATTATCCATCACAAATAATATATATGGATAATTAAATATCTAAGTCAATGAATATTTAAAAATTAATTGAACATAAAGACAAAAATTATGTGGTCATCTCAACAGTTGCAAAAAAATGCCTTTGACAAAATTCAAAATTCTTTCATAATAAATGTTCTAGAAAAAATATTGAACTGGAGGGAACACATCTCATTATAATAAAAGCTACATGTAAAATATACAGAACCAGCCTTATGTTAAATGAAGAAAAACTTGAAGCATTAAACTTAAAATCAAAAATGAGAGAGGGATATCCATACATTTGGTCCCTTTTAGTGTAGTTAGAAGCACTAGTTAGGACAGTAAAAGAAGGAAATTCAAAGAGAAGTCAAATCATCCCCATTTTCAGATGATGTACTAGTATATATAAGAAACACCAAAAAAAATTCTATCAGAAAATGTCAAGAAAAGGTTAATAATTTCAACAAAGTAGCAGGATACAAAATCATCCTACAAAGATCAGTAGCTTTTCTATAACAATAACAAACTAAAATAGAAATCATGGACACATTTTCATTTACAGTATGTCAAAGACAATAAAATATCTTAGAAAGAACCTAATCAAGGAGGGGAAAGATGGCTACAATGAAAACTTAAAATCTTTGTAGTAAGAGATGAGAGAGATACTAAAATATATATAAAAAACATTGTTTGTGGGTTGGTAGAATTATTAAAATGAAAATGATCATGCTACCAAAAGTAATGTACAGATTCAAATTCAATACTAAATAAAATATCTACAACATTCTTCACAGAAATAGAAAAAGACTACCAAAATTTTGTATGGAATTGGTAAAGACCCCAGAGTTCTGAAGCAATCTTAAGAAAAAGGAAGAATATTGGAATATTGTTATTCTATACTTTAAGATATGGTACCAGCACTAAAACAGACATATAGACCTAGGGAATGAAATAGAAAAGCCAAACATGAGTACTGAGAACTACTGTTGCTATTTGACATTTGACAATGAGACAAATAATAAACAAACAAACAAACAAACAAACAAAAAACTGCCCTGCAGAAAAGACAACATCTTCAACAAATACAACTGGGAAAGCTGGAAGGCCATTATCAAAAGAATGGAGTTTGACAAGTATTTATTACCCTGAAGAAAAATAGATTTGAGTGGCTCAAAGCTCTCAATTTTAAACCTTAAAAATATAAAACTGTTAGAAAAAAAACAGGGTTTCCAAATTCTTATTGGACAAGAATATGGAGGCCATAAAGTATGTATATATGTATATATAAACTACAATTTCTATAATTTCTAAAATTCACATACACAAAAATTAAAAGAAAGTTTCTTATTTATTCTTCTTCAAAATATAATATAAATAACTGTTAAAACCTTATCTTGAAATAAACTTCAGAATAATCTTGAAATACATATAAAGACAGTAAACTTTAATTTTAAAATTAGACAAAAATGAAATGTAAGCAAATGCACAAAGTCTCTAATTCTAAAACCTATATCAGACATAAAACAATTCAGAAAAAGAACAAAGGGCCATTAAAACAGTAACATGATACAATGACAATTCATTTTTGCAAAATACTTATCATAATTTCCAAAATTTGCAATATAAGTCTTGTATGTTTTATTTTAGACCAATAAAACAAATATAACTTTTAGAAACATATTTAAATGAGGATATAATACATATAAATATAATATATTACTTCTTTAGAAGGTTGATTCAAGTTCATGTCATCAAAGATCTGTCACATTGTAGGGTGGACCATGGATATGGGTACTTCTTATCTGCAGTACTTTTCTCCCAAGTCAATGATAAATAGTTCCAACAAAGACAATTTGAGAAATATTCTATAGTGCATTGTATTACTCATCATTGAAATAATTGAGGTCAGAAAACACAAGGACATATTAAGACTTTGTCAAAAACTGAAGACTTACAGGAAAGACATGCTACTATGTATAATGTAAAATCAGATAGTCCTGAAGAAATGAAATTACTTGAAAAATTAGTAAAGTCCAAATTGTGTTTAATTCAGTTATAGTAATGTGTCAGTGTTGGTTTCTTAATTAGACAAATGTACCATGACTACATTGAATGGTAATCATGTTGGTATTTGACTTAACAGTATTGGAAAACTCTCTACTATCTTTGCAATTTAAAAAAATCTAGAATTCTCAAAAAGTAAAAAGATGCTATCAACTTAATTGTTGTGTTATCTCAAAGTTTTAGATCAACTTAATGCTCAATGTGATGGTATTATTTCCAAGAGCCTTTGACAGGTCACCAGGTGATCAAGATGACCTAATGAAAGAGGACCATGTTCTCTCTCATGGCTTCTTCATATGAGGATATTTAATGACAGACTTTTAGAACGTAACTTTTTACCAGATCCAGAAATTTTTTTACACAGGCCTCATTAGCTTAGAGTTCAAAGTCTCCAGAATTTTGCAATGAAAATTTAGCATTTATTAAATATCCAATGTTTTTGGAGCCTATAGATGTGGATCCATTTCACCTTAACCAAAGGTCAGAAAATTCAGGCTTATTCCTGCTCCTTGAAGGTTATAACAGGAGGTCTGGCCCAGGATGTGGCCGACTACATGTTTGGCCTAAGGTGTGGTCACTGTATACCCTGCCTAAACAACAGAATACTTGAGTCAGAATATAGATACTTGATGTTTAGGACACTGAAGAGGTAATTGCTCTGTTTGTTTTTTGTATCATGTTAAAGCAGTCTTTTGCTTTTTTTTCTCCCTTTAGGGTTGGAATTTATAAAGCATGCAGAAAATAAACACAGGCAAATTCAGTATTCACTGGGTTACTCTCCCAACTCTATTCTATGTCTCTGTCTTTTTCTTTTGTATGTCTGTTTTTTCCTTCCTGACATTTCTAATTCACATGCCACTACCCTGGAACATATAATCCCATTGAGACTGGACCCCAACAGATGTCATTCCAACATGAGACCATGACACGATGTCTGATACTTTATTGTAACTGCCAGAACATGTTGAGGAAAAAAAGGAAATTGAAAACTTTTTAATCAAGGTTAAAAATAAATGGCAAAGAGCTAAGATATGATGATATGAGCACAGCACATTTTCTCAAACAAAGCATAGACACTGGTATGTTTAAGTATGCATTACCTATATAGACCATTAGAAAGTTATTAACATTTCTTATTGTAGACTCTTTTGCCTGTGAGCTTCAACTCATTCTTTCTTAATTTGATGTACTTTACAAACATAACCTTTTCATTGTCTTTGGATATGATAGAGTTTAAGACAAAAGCATATTATACAATATTTAAAGAAAATGGCATTTCAGATGCATTAGAATGCTGTAAATAAAATACTTCTTTTGGCCAACTATTAGATTTCAAAAGAAACCATTCATCAAAAAACTATAGCCTGTTTATTTTCAATTCTATCACTACAGTTAGTGATCTCTTAAATACTTGAAAAAATTTTTGTAAGCACCCATCAGAAGCAATAGAACATATTGAGCTGCTCTGTGAAAGAACAATCAGTTCAACAATTAAATGTGAACAAATGTAGGAAATTGATGTCATTAAAACAAACTTAAAAGTCATATTAAGTTGAAAAGAGTGAAATTAAAAATATATAAAAGTTATGTATATGTAGTTTTAAAATTATAAATATATATAGTTTCAAAAGATATATATATACATATATGTATAGGTTATAAGACTATAAAAAGAAGTTGATTGCTAAATGGTACAGAGAAATGCAGTATTTCTCATTATAGTGGCATCTGGGAGTAGCTGACAAAATAATCATTGCTGACTTGAATAACAATTACACAACTTTTAACCTAATAATAAATCTTTACTTTTTGATTTTTTGTGTGCTTGTTAATATTTCCTTTTCATTTTAATATATAGTACTGGCATTGCTTTATTTCTGTCGTTATAATAAAATATCCTGACCAAAAAAAATGATGTAGAGTAGAAATGGTTCATTTCAATTCACAATTCCAAAACAAGGTCTATCATTGAAGGGAAGATTTCTAAACCTTGAAGAAGCTAGTCACAGACATTCATAGTCAGCAACAGAGATAAATGAAACATTCATGCTTGTGCTCAACTATCTTTCTCTATTCTTATGTACTCCAGAGCTTTCAACAAGAGAATGGTATTGCCCACTACTAGGTATCTTTCCATGCCATTTAAGGCAATCAAGACAGTCCCATACATACAGAATTACAGGGCAAACTGATCTACAAATCATTCCTTGAGACTCTCTCTCAGATAATTCTAGGCTGTGTAAAGCTAACAATTAATAAGTATGGATATATAATTAAATGAATTTTTATGATCTGGGCTGACAATACTCCATCCAAATGCCAAATACCACCTGACAAAACCCTGATGCCAAGTATGTGCAGCACTCTTTTGAGATGTTGTGCTTGGCTCTCCAAGAACTTCCAAAGCCTTAAAGACTATTGTTATTGAACTTTGTTGCCTCCCAAAGATAGAAGCATGCATTTGAAGATACCATGCATTTCAGACACAAGACACAGAGGACCCTGAATTGTATTTTACCTGAATGTTTCCTCTACGATGACTAGCTTTAATGATACCAAAAAGATCCCTGGAAGCTTCCAAAGGATGGAATCAACAAACAATCCAACTTGCACAGGATACCTGTGAACTCTAAGCATGACCAGCATGACAGGATGTTATTAAGGGTGCAGTACTGGCATGCATATCTTGGAAGTAGCCAATAGCTTTTTAATTTGACAAAAGATCATCTCAGCAAGAGGGAAACTATGTCTATTACTGGAATCCTAGCCACTAACTCAAGGATATTGGAGAACCTTCAACTACCACTTTACTACAGCACCATAATCCCTAACCATATTCTAAACATTTATCATTATACACACAGGTAAGTGCAGTCTTCCTCCTCACCAAGGGGACTTATTCTCTTTGCAACAGACCATTAATAAAAATTACAAACAATCAAAATGCACAGTTGTGTAGCCAATCCCAGTAGATACATCACCAGAACACTCCTACATTTAAGGCTCAGAGAAGATTGTGAAAGAAGGAACAGAAAGATTGTAAGAGCAGAAGATTGGGGAGTTTTCTGTGAGAGTGTATCTTCTAGAAATGGCAGAAGATTAACCCATAAAGTCTCACCAATGTGGTTGTCTAAAAATGAGCTAAAAGGGACAACAGACATTCCAAAGTGGATTGAGTAAAGCCCAATAGGCCTCAACTCTACACACACACACACACGCACGCATGCACGCACGCACGCACGCACAGACACACACACACACGTGTAGGCAACCAAGGAATTCTGAAAACAAAGGAATAGTTTTCTTTTTTACTTATTTATTAAAAATTTCCACCTCCTCCCATCCTCCAATTTCCCTCCCTTTCCCCCACTCCCACTCCCCCTCACTCTCCAGTCCTAAGAGAAGTCAGGGTGCCCTGCTCCGTGGAAAGTCCAAGCCCCACCCCTCCACCCAGGTCTAGGAAGGTGTGCATCCAAACAGACTAGGCTCCCAAAAAGACAGTACATGCAGTACAATCAAAATCCGGTGTCATTATCATTGGCTTCTCAGTCTGACCTCATTGTCAGCCACATTCAGAGAGTCCGATTTGATCACATGCTCGTTCAGTCCCATTCCAGCTGGCCTTGGTGAGCTCTCATTAGATCAATCCCACTGTCTCTGTAGGTGGGCACACTCCTCGCTGTACTGACTTCCTTGCTCTTCTGCTCTTGTTCTCCCTCCTTCTGTTCTTAATCTGGGCCTCGCTGGGAGCTCAGTCCAGTGCTCCAATGTGGGTCTCTGAAGTTTTTTTATCAATGGCTCCTCAATCAGCCCCCCCCCCCCCCGCCCCGCGCCACCATTTCAGCCACATTCAGAGAGTCCGGTTTCGTTGCATGGTCATTCAGCCCCGGTCCAGCTGGATTTGGTGAGCTCCCATTAGAACATGCACACTGTCTCAGTGGGTGGACAAACCCCTTGCAGTCCAGACTTCCTTGCTCATCTTCACGCTCCTTCTGCTCTTCAACTGGACACTGGGAGCTCAGTCTGTTGCTCTGATGAAGGACTTTGTCTCTATATCCATCTGTCGCCGGGAAAAGATTCCATGGTGATATTTGAGATAATCATCAGTGTGTTAGTAGGGCAAGTTCAATTCAGGCACCCTCTACTCTGCTGCCCAAAGACATAACTGGCGACATCCTGGTGGACACCGGGGATCCCCTCTAGAGACAAGTCTCTTGCCAACCCTAAAATGACTCTCTTAATGTAGATAACTTCTTCCCTGCTCCTATATCTGCCCTTTCTCCATGTCCACCCTCCCACTCCCCCAAGCTCTCTCCAGTGTTTCCCTTCTCCCTTCTCTCTCCCCCTCTCCCCTTCCACCAAGCCCTCACCCATCCCTCCCCACTCACCCATGCTTCCAACTTTTGCCCGGCAATCTTGTTTGCTTCCAATGTCCAAGAGGATCTATATATGTTTTTCTTTGGTTTCACCTTTTTATTTGGCTTCTCTAGGTTTAATATCCTTTGTTTATGGCTAAAGTCCACTAATGAGTGAGTATATACCATATTCATCTTTTTGGATCTGGGTTATCTCACTCTGGATAGTGTTTTCTAATTCCATCCATTTGCATGCAAAATTCAAAATGTAATACTCAAATGTGTATATATTCTACACTTTCTTTATCCATTCTTCCATTGAGGGGTATCTAAGTAGTTTCCAGGATCTGGAGATTACAAATAATGCTGCTGTGAACATAGTTGAACAAATGCTTTTGTAGTATGATTGGGCATATCTTGGGTATATTCCCAAGAATGGAATTGGTGGATCCTGAGGTAGATTGATTCCCAATTTCCTGAGAAACCACCATACTGATTTCCAAAGTGGTTGCACAAGTTTGCATTTGCACCAGCACCAGCAATGGATGAGTGTTTGGGTCCCCTTTACTTCACATACTCTCTAGCATAGGCTATCATTGGTGTTTTTGATTTTAGCCATTCTGACAGGTGTAAGATGGTATCTCAAAGTTGTTTTGATTTGCATTTCCCTGATGGTTAAGAAGGTTGAACATGACCTTAAGTGTCTTTTGGCCATTTGAACTTCTACTGAGAATTCTCTTTTCAGTTCATTACCCCATTTTTTAAATTTGGTTAATTAGGATTTTTATGTCCAGTTTCTTGGGTTCTTTATACATTTTGAAGATCAGACCTTTGTCTCATGCAGGGTTGATTAAAATCTTATCCCATTCAGTAGGATGCCTTTGTGTCTTAATGACAGTGTCCTTTGCTTTACAGAAGCTTCTCAATTTCAGGAGGTCCCATTTATTCACTGTTGCTCTTGTTGTCTATGCTACTGGGGTTATACATTGGAGGTGGCCTCCTGTGCTTAAGTGTTGCATTCTACATCCACTTCTATCAGGTTCAGTGTGGTTGGATTTATATTGAGGTCTTTCATCTATTTGGACTTGAGTTTTGTGCATGGTGATAGATAGGCTGTCCACTCTCACCATATCTCTTCAACATAGTGCTTGAAGTCCTAGCAATAGCAATAAGACAACATAAAGAGATCAAGGAGATTTGAATTGGAAAGGAAGAAGTCAAACTTTAATTATTTGCAGGTGATATGATTGTGTACATCAGTTACCCAAAAAACTCTTCCAAAGAACTCCTACTGCTGATAAACACCTTCAGTAATATGGCAGGATACAAGATCAACTCAAAAAAATCAGTAGCCCTTCTGTATACAAAGGATAGAGAAGCAGAGAGGAAAATCAGAGAACTTTCACATTTTACGATAGCCACAAATAACATAAAGTATCTTGGGGTTACACTAACCAAGGAAGTGAAAGTTCTATTTGACAAGAACTTTAAGGCTTTGAAGAAATTGAAAAGGACACCAGAAAACTGAAGGATCTCCCATGCTCTTGAATGGGTTGGATCAACATAGTAAAAATGGCAATTCTACCAAAAGCAATCTATAGATTCAATGCAATTCCCATCAAAATCCCAACAAAATTCTTCACAGACCTTGAGAGAACAATAATCAATTTTATACAGAAAAACAAAAAACCCAGGATAGCCAATACAATCCTATACAATAAAGGGACCTCTGGGAGGCATTACCATCTCTGTCTTCAAATTCTATTTCAGAGCTACAGTAATGGAAACAGCTTGGTATTGGAATAAAAAACAGAGATGTTGACCAATGGAATCAAATCGAAGACCCAGATATTAACCCACAAACCTATGAATAGCTGATTTTTGACAAGGGAGCTAAAAGTATACAATGGAAGAAAGAAAACATCTTCAACAAATGATACTGGCATAAATGGATGTCAACCTGTAGAAGAAAGAAATAGTTTTCAAGGCAAAGCAAACCAACTAGTTTTCCAGTACAAAATGTTCTGCCGTTAAAAAAGACATATGAGTGACATTATTTAGACTGAGCAAGTTATGTTTAGGAACATAAATGTATATACAAATATACATATAGAGTTGTTAAAATGGAGGCCATAAAATTTAAAAATAGCAAGGAAGAGTATTAATGATTTGGAAGAATGAAAGGGAAGGAAATTGATTTAAATTCATTATAATATCAAAAATTAAACAACTTATAACATTATCTATTAGGCAATATTATATGGAATATGTGATTCTATCATACTAATTGCCAAACTTTGCTGTAATTTATTTACTCTTTGTTGTATTTGCTTCTAGGCTCTTATTCACTGGAGTACACTGCCCTCTTAATGATGAAGATGTTATTATGATAGTTGGTTTTAATTTTCAACTCGACACAAAACCATCTGGGAAGTAATTCTCTGTCGTGTCCAACCTCGACCATCAAGGAAGACGCAACGCCGAACCTCTTCTCACAAGCAGTTTATTCAGGACCTTTTTTACAGCAAGCTGAGCGTGGCCTCTACTTTTACTTCTCACCCCTTTGCAGCCCCGTCCCAGATCTCTTATAGGCAAGGCCTGCCAACCCAAAGCTGCCACATGGGCATCGCCAATAGGGCCACGCAAGCGTCAGAACCATACGATCATCATACGATAGACTTATGATGAAGTCACAAGCCAAAAGGAAGCCAAATAAGGAGCTGTTTATCTCTGAGTGTACCACCACAGGGAGCGGGGAAAAGGAAACCGGTGCCATCTTAAGGGTGCGGTTCCTCCAAATGCTCTCTACAGTTCCCCCGTTTTTGTTTTAAAAGCAGCAGGCAAGAGTACAGGTCTGATCTCTGCCAGAGAAAATGGGACCTGTGCTAATGTCTATCCGGGTGTCATCCACCCAGAGGACAATAGACCTGCCCGGTGCCTTTTGTGCAGAGGAGGGAACATAGCACCAACCCACATGCAATCAGACATGCTCTTCTCAAGATTATCACCCTTAATCTCGAGTGTAGTGCAACAGCCTCGCATCCTGTGCTCATTGTTTTTGGGTGGCTAACCGTATTTGCGGGGACTGTCCTGCTTCAATGGCCGTGAACGCTTGTATAATCATGGCTGCCTTACGACGTTGTAATGGTCTCATGTGACAAATGCACCACAGACATACCAGGGATGCAAGAATCATTAGGCCTGTTAGGGCTCCTATTCCCGCCCACTCCTTAAAATAACTAAAAGTCCGTTTCAGCATATTAAGAAAAGCATTAGTAGTAGGCAATTCCAGCCGTGTGGCATTCAGGGAAATAATCTGGTTGGTCAAGACATCTGTCAAGTTCTCGAACTCCTTGCTCCAGTTTCCTTGGAGGTAGGCACTCAACTGCCAGCTCAGGTCACCATTCTTTGTAAAATTCTCAGCCGATCTGGAAGTAATACATAAAGAGGAGAGAAAATGAATACATCCTATACTGGTTAAAGTTACTAAATCATCTACTTGCTCTTGCACGAGATTTACTCTTTGGTTTATTGTCAAAACGCCAGCTTTTAATTGACCATCTATGGATTTCAAAGTGGTCATTGTGGAGGAGGAATGGAGGAAATCTTTTCCACGATTTCATTAACTGTCTCTGCAATCTGAGTTGTTGCAGCCATGGCAACAGCAGCTGTCGTGGCAGCTGCAGCAGATGCAGCAATTGTGGGGACTAGGGCTGCTGTTATCCCAAAGTCTTGTTTTGTTCTAAGCAAATGAGCGATTGGGAAGGTACCAGTATCAACTCTGACCGGGATGGGAACATACGTGGGAACTCTCATCACCACAGCTGTGTTATAAGTACCATTTCAGCATTGACTTACAAGGCAAGTTGCCTTAGAGGAATTACAATAGATCACATCCTCTGTGGCATTCGTAATATTAGTCAGCAAAAAGAAGAAGGGTGCCTTTAAGCACACTGGACTGGCAGAAACAGTAACATTGTTCATCATTTTATTTATAGTAACATTTGAAAGAATGCTCTTCACATCTCTGCTGGCAGAGATGTTAAGTAGCCGAACAGTCATATCACAAAGGGCAGCAAAAGGCTCTAGGAATGAAACCAGGACCAGGTATTTTTCTTATTAGTTTTGTGATTAGTCTGATTAGCAAGATTAAAGGAATATCTTCCTAAAGGAGGGGTAAATTCAAAACCTGGTGCAATCTGCATTGACCTATGATCTGGGCTTTGACAAGGTGTCCAATGAGGGGGGTACCCTAAATTAGGGGCCCAATAAGGTAATACTTGTCGAATGGTGGAATTCCCTAATCCAAAGCATGAACTTGAAGGCCGAAGCCCTTCCATCAACATCAATAAGCTAGTAATACTTGTGGCATTACTACCGTTTTTACCGCTGCCTGTGCCTGAGGAAGCACCCGTATTTATTGTTCACAGTGCTTCCATGAGCATGGCGAGAGGAACATGATTATTGGTCAGTGGGTCAAGCCAATTACCCACTGAGTCATTTTTCAACCATATACATGGGTTAGAATTATTTTAAAAAAAAAACATAAGGCTCCTTGAAGAGGAACATCAGTTGCATTATACATAGCCATGCTAGGGTCTAAATTTACACAGGGGAAGCCTAATTCACAACTAGTGGATAAAAAGACAGGTAAAACTTTTGACGTAGAATGAACAGGTATAGGAATTGACCATGCTTTTGCTATGGCCCACAAGATTCGTTCATTGGCCTGGACCAGCAACGGGGACATCAGAACCATCATCATCAATGGGATCACAGTCGGAGGCTTCATCTTGCTTGTCGTTCCTCTGCACTTGTACTTTTCTCACCAAGCGCTCCGGTACCCAAATAGGGTCCAAATGATCCTGTGAAAAAACACAGACAGAGCCTCGTGCCCATGTCAGCAAGGGATCAGGGCCATGACAGACCCCTGTCAGATCATCCTTCCAAAGCACCAAACCTTTGGAGGGACCAGACCAATTGGAATGCCTGTTCACAGCTGATTGGGTGGAGCAATCCAAATTTTAAAAATTTAAGGTAGATAGAGTTAGGGAAAGTCTATTCTTAGAGGATTGTGCATGTGCTATTCCCCCTTTTTCTTTTAAAAGCATCTCTTTTATGGAATGGTGGGCACGCTCTATGATGCCTTGTCCTTGTGGATTGTAGGGTAGGCCATATACGAGTTGTACACCCATGCGAGAACAATGTAAACTTTTGTCCCGTATAGGCAGGTCCATTATCTGTTTTAAGTGGAGAAGGTTTGCCCCATGCCGCCCAAGCCTCTAGGCAGTGGACAATAACATGGGTGGCCTTTTCCCCAGTCATAGGTGTGGCATGGATAATGCCAGAACAGGTATCAACTGAAACATGTACATATTTTAAAGTTCCAAATTCAGAAATATGAGTAACATCCATCTGCCAAACCTTTTGAGGTGAAAGACCTCAGGGATTTACTCCAAGCGCAGGAGGATGGTGATGTACAACACAGCTTGGACAATCAACAACTATCTTTCGTGCATCAGCACGAGAGAGAGCAAATTTATGTTGTAAGGTTTTGGCATTGACAATATATTCTTTATGAAATTCATATACCTTTTGCCAAGCAGAGACAAGAAACATCCATTCCTGTTTGGTGCACAAATCCACCGTATTATTTCCTTCAGCCATCGGGCCGGGTAAACCTGCATTGGCACGTATATGCTGTGCAAAAAAAAAAGATGCTTGCATTGACAAATTAACAACTGCAGCTGAACAAATAAAGAATGTACAGGGCTGGAGGCTTTAATAGGTCCAGCACACTCAAGATGTTTCAGAGCGTTTACCATATAACAGGAATCAGAAACCAAATTGAACGGAAAAGGGCAAGACTTAAAAACCTCTACTACAATCAATAACTTTACTTGTTGAGGAGCTCTAGGAGAAAACTGATGTTTAACAGGATCACTGGAGTCTATCATAGATGCTCCACACCGTTTTTGACCTATTGGTAAATATGACACTAGCACAGGGAATGGGATGGGAGGCAGTGATTCTGGGAAAAAATCACCGGATGTTCCTTAAAAAAAGGTCATTAATGGATGCTTGGGGAAGTGACAATCTATGGGTCCCACATAGGTACAATGTAAAATGGCCCAATCATCTATGACAGCACATAATGTTTTCACTTGATTTGCATCATATGGAGTAATTAATTTATCTGGCGAGGCTCCAACATGTTGTAAGCAAGTTTGAATGCCCTGCAAAGCAAGTGCAGCAATGGCAGTAGGATAATATTCTATAGATTTCCAGGGGAAATCCATGGATGAATCCATAGTAAGGGTCCATCCTGCCATAATAAACCAGTGGGCTGCAATTTAGTGGGTAAAATGAATAATATAACCTCTTTTGTTATGTATACCCATTTTAAGAATGTCTGCGCTAATTGTTCCTCTAATATAGACAGCGTTAATCGAGCTTCATCTGTTAATTCCCTGGGGAAATCCAAGGCTGCATCACCACTCAAAATATCATACAAAGGTCTTAATTCATAATTTGTCATTTTTAAACTTCCTCTAATCCAATTTATACTGCCCATAAGCCATTGAATATCATTTAGGGTACGCAGATGATCTTTGCATAGCTCCACCTTTTGTGGTACAACATGGTCATGTGTTATTTTTGATACCAAATAGTTTACTATTTCACCATGTTGTAACTTTTCAGGGGCTACAAATAATCCCCTTTTCTTTAGGTTATCCACTAAAGCAGCATAAGATTCCTGCAGCACAGGCTCCTTCTTAGTGGCTAAAAGAACGTCATCCATATAATGAAGGCATTTTATTTTGGGAATTTGACTTCTAACTGGTTCTAGGGCAACAGACACAAAAATCTGACACATAGTAGGGCTATTGGCCATACCTTGTAGCAATACAGTCCACTGGTACCTTTTATCTGGCTCCTCATGGTTGATGGAAGGCAAAGTAAATGCAAATCTATCGCTATCCAGGGTATTTAATGGAATGGAGAAAAAAACAATCGTTTATATCTATAACAATAATGGGCCAGTCTGCTGGTAAAGCTGATAAAAGTGGGAGGCCACGTTGGACAGGTCCCATGATTTTCATCTGTTCATTAATGGCCCTCAGATCATACAAGAGCCTCCATTTTCCTGAATTCTTCTTAATAATAAAAATAGGGGTATTCCATGGGGAAAGAGATGGTTTTATATGTCCTTCCTTCAATTGTTCTTGTACTAATTGATGTGCTGCTTGTAATTTTTTGGGAGAAAGAGGCCACTGAGGAACCTATACTGGTTCTTCCGTCTTCCAAGAAATGGGGATTCCATCCCCAGTGGCCCCTAGGGAAAACCCAGGCCCCGTCTTTTTTTTCCATGGCTCTGCACGGACAGGCTCCGTGCGACCTTGAAGAAATTTTCCCAATCCATAATTAGGGTGACACCCCATTCCTCTCATCATGCTTTGCACCTTAGTGGAATATTCATTACTCAGGTTAAATCCCATATCCTTTAACAGATCTCGACCCCATAATGACAACAGGAGCTCCAAGATATAGGGTTGAATGGTACCGGAATGGCCCTCATTATCATGCCATTGTAAACAGCTAGCACTCATATTAGGGGTGTTGGATTACCCTAACCCTTGTAACATGTGGGTAGACGACTGAATAGGCCATCCTTTTGGCTAGTCTTTACTGGCTATTATTCTTTTGTCTGCTCCGGTATCTAAAAGGCCCATTATCTGTATACCATTAATGGTTAATGGCAGGATAGACCTCTGATCAAGTTCCAGTGATAAAAATATTCAATCTGTGCTGGATGAGCTGAACTCCATCTCCTCTTAATACTTTTTGTGCTGGGTGTCGATTATATAAGCTCGGTAGTATCACAAGTTGTGCTATTCTACCACCTGGGGAAATAGCAGAAATGCCTTTAGGTGACTCTACCATGATTTTAACAACTCCAGTATAGTCCTGATCAATTACTGCGGGGTGAACTCTCAAGCCTTTTAAAGTAGTGGACGACCTCCCTAACAGCAACCCTACAGTGCCAGGTTGAAGGGGGCCCTTAAAGTCAGAGTCTATTGCCTGGACTCTCATCTAAAGGGTTAATATGAGTCTGGTGGTGGCACAGAGGTCTAATCCTGCTGAACCTGCAGTGGCTCTCCACGGTCCCTGGGGTGTTGGAAGGTCGGCCACTGCTCGAGATTTCCCTCTTGATTTAGATTCTCCATCGCCCCATATATTTGTGGGCCCTGAGGCCGGGGGCCTGCTGTCCATTTTTTGGCTTAGTAACATTCACCAGAGGCTGCCCACTATCTTTCATGGACCTGCACTCATTTGCCCAATGCTGTTCTTTCTTGCATCTGGGGCATACCCTGGGGCTAGGTAGTGATTCCTGTGCTACTGCTGGCATGCCGCTAGGTGATGCTCCTCCCCACTGAGGGCAATTGCGTTTTAAATGTTCTTGTTCGCCACAGTGGAAACAGTCCCCATTAGCGGAACCTCCGCCTCTAGTCAGTCTCAGCACTGCCGCAGCAAGGCCTGCATTCGTCAGCGGCCCTCCCAGCTCTCTACATACCCTCATCCAATGCTCTAGTTTTCTATGTTTATGCGGGTAATGGCGGCTCTGCACTCCTTAGTACATTGTTCATAGATCAATTGTTTAAGCATGAGTAAGGCAGAGTCCAGATCCTCAAATATCTTACCCGCCGCCTCCACTATCCGTGCCACAAAATCAGAAAAAGGTTTGGTAGGGCCTTGAATAATTTTTGTTAAATTTCCTCTCACCTCTCCTTTGTTAGGCAAGGCCTTCCAGGCTCGGATGGCGATAGTATTAATCTGTTCATACACTTGATTTGGATATCCATTTTGATTGTTTGCAAATCTGCCTTGTCTTAGCAACATATCCGCATCCCAGACAGCCTGGGGTCCTCCAGCAGCCTGATTTACAGTGGCCTGTGCGTGCGCAAATTCAAATAGGAAAGCCTTCCATTCTAAATACTGTCCAGGAGACAAACAAGCCTTGGCAACGTTTGCCCAATCAGTTGGTGTCATAACAAATGTAGTTAAGGATTCCACCTGGGCCACTGTAAAAGAGGCTGTAATGCCGTATGTCCGGACAGACTCAGCTAGATTTTTAACTGTTTTAAAATCCAAGAGTTCATGGTATCTATTTCCCTGTTGATCCTGGAAGACTGGAAAAGCCGCCATCACCCTTACTCCTCCTTGAGTGATCATCTCGGTTCTGACCTCCCTCCATAAGGCAGGATTAAAGGAACTTCCTCCGGGATGGCTGAACAAGCTTCCGGCTGTAGCCTCTCTAGCCTCCAAATAAGGAGGAGGAGCCGTTGGAGTAAGATTCCTTCTCTGATTTTGATCTTTCTGTATTCTCTCTTTTCCGCGTAATTTCACCCTTTCAAAAGCTCTCCAAGCCGCTTCTATAGCTTCCTTATAGTCCTCACTACCACTATCCCTTCCCGACTGACTAGAGTCAGGGCGATCAGACTCACCGAGCTCGGAGAGAGCGGGGTACAATTTTGTTTGTTCATTCCTTTTACTCCTGCCTGACTGTGCTTTCTCGGAAGCCTCCTTTTCAGACCTCTCTTCTTGCAACATTTCTAATGCAGCCTGGCCATTCTCTACTGCTTCACCACATCTCTGATCACTCAGGCAGCTTTGTACTAATTTCCAGACTGGTCTGACTCCACCTTTCAGTGTCCCCTGTTCAAATGCAAAGTCTAAATCCCGGCCCAATTTTTTCCCATGAGGGCAAGTTAAGATGGCTAGAGGTTGCAAACCAAGGAGCAGCTATATCCACCTCTCCTAAAAACTGTTTAAGGGTACTCCTTTTTAACTTCAAATTCTTAGATTGAAGTGGCTCATTAAGAGCTACAAAAATTGGGTGCGAAGGAGAAGCGCCCATAGCTATTAAAGCTCTCCTAATTTCACTTTTATCCCGTCCGCTTTTGTCGTGGCTCTAATATCCCGCTCTCCCTTTTGCTACAGGTGAGAGCAAATAATCCACTTTTGACGCGGATCCCCAATCTTATCTGAGGACTTTTCTGGTGCACCCCCTGACTGCTGTGAGTTCTGAGTTCCAAGAGGAAGAGAAGTTCACCGTACGGGCCACCAACTGTCGCGTTCGACCTCGACCAGCAAGGAAGACACAACGCCGGAATTCTTCTCACAAACAGTTTATTCAGGACATTTTTTACAGCAAGCTGAGCATGGCCTCTACTTTTACTTCTCACCCCTTTGCAGCCCCGTCCCAGATCTCTTATATGAGATCTGGCAAGGCCTGCCAACCCAAAGCTGCCACGTGGGCATTGCCAATAGGGCCACGCAAGCGTCAGCACCGTACGATCATCATACGATAGACTTATGATGAAGTCACAAGCCAAAAGGAAGCCAAATAAGGAGTTGTTTATCTCCGAGCATACCGCTGCAGGGAGAGCAGAAAAGGAAACCGGCGCCATCTTAAGGGTGCGGTTCCTCCAAATGCTCTCTACAATTCTCATTGACTGAGTAGTTAGTTTATGTTTGCCTGTCATGTCTGTGGGGCATTATCTTCATGACATTAGTTAATGTGGAAGATCCAGCATAAATAAAGACAATATCATTTCCTTCTTTGAACCTGGAATATATAGAGAAAAGAGAAAGTATGCTGTGTGTATCCATGCCTGCTATTATTCTCTTTCCACAAGCTATTAATGTGACTGGCTGCTTTCAAGCTCCAATCCCACTCCCTAAAATGATTGGCTATGACTTGAAAGTGTGAACTAATAAATCCTTTCTTCTTTAAGTTGCCTTTCTCGTTGAATTTTTATTAGAGCATCTACCTATGTATCTATCTATGTATCTACCTATCTATATACCTATATATATAAATATATATTTATTTATTAAATATATATTAATAAATGTGTATTAAAACTATATATAAATATATATAAACTATATGAAATTATAGATTGACAGACAGACAGATAGATAGATAGATAGATAGATAGATAGCAAGATGGAATTAATCTAAGAGAGGTAGTATATTCAGTTTTGTCTAGCTAAGCCAATGGGTGTCATTGAAAAAGAGATGCGCTAATATCTAAGTCACAGCTTAAAGATTAATCATTGTCTCCAAATGAACAAGATAATAAACAATCTAGAATGACAATTTTAGCTACTGTTACTTTGCACTTTAATAGGTAAAATCATAACTCTTCTAAACATGTAAATAAAATATGTAGCTACAATTTTAAATAACAAATTGAGGCAATAACAAGTAAGATGCTTTGTGAGATTCCAAAGAAAACCTCAATAGACATACATGCTAACCATTAGGATTTCTGTAATGGATCTATAAATGTCACAAAAATGTTTCAGTATCACTAAGACAGAAATCAAATAAATTCTCATTAGATGAATCTGAATTTATGTAAAAAAAAGCTTGTAACTGTTTGACAATTTATAGATTCTCCAGCACCCAAGAAGCTGTGAAAGAGCAAAATGGCTTCCAAGGATGCACTAGACAGGGACACTCAGTAATCATTTCGCTCTTTCAAAGACTCCAAAAACCTTTTGCAACAGAATGAAGACCATACAATATAAAATAGAATGGCTCACTATATGAATGCAAAGAACAATATGTTGTTGGAGCTCAGGGGATAGAAGAGACAGGCTGAAGTAGAATAGATGTATAGGGACTACCTCATGAAAATTTATTTAGCTTTCGTTGGCATTAGGGAACAAATGAGCAGCAATATATTTGAATGAGACAATAGTAATTTCCACTTCCACTTCTGCAGCATAAGGAGACTGTTGGAAACATTTTTAATTTTGCTCTGCAAAAGGATCTAATCAACCTTGAAGATTCCTTATTTCTAATAATGGTCTTTCTTCAACCAAAGCCCTCCCATCATTAAATAAATTCTAATGGTTTTTATACACTTTAACTATATAAGAGAAAGGACTCTCTCTTGGAGCCCAAAACTGTATGTATACATGTATATAATGCTACGTGGATTTTTACTTATCTGTCTTCGAAGTTCCTTAATAAACCAAATTTAACATACTCACTATGTGATGTTAATATTTTTACATTTGTATTAATATCAATACTTTTGTTACTGTTTGAGTTCTTGAGTTTTTGTATTAATACAAGGAGCAATAAACTTTGATTTTAAAATCAGAATTATAATTCAGAAAAATTCATAATTATCTTTGTTATTTGGGCATACTGTACATCATGAAGGCCAAGTATAACATATTTGAACTGTCGTTTTGGGTTGAAAAGTAGCTAAAGTGTTATGAATAAGGATAGTATTCAAGCAATTATTCAAAGGAAAACTTAGTTACCTCTTTTTGTGGGTGATTATCTTTCAAGTTCCTCTTGTTAATACTCTTTACACAATTAGCTTTCAAAATAGATGTTAAATGTTATGTTAAATTTGACTAATTTTCCAAAGCAGAAGATGAATTTGAGAGAAAGCTATAAACATTCAATTTTCAGGTAAAATCTTTTAGGCAGAATTTTGTCCTGCATTTCCAAATACAAATTTGTATTATCAACATATCTTTCATTAAATCCACAAGGTTAGCTGAGAGTTCTGTTTATTTCAGTTACCTTCTCTTCCCACCCATTATGGTTAAAGAACTGAAGGACTGGTCTAAAGTTCGCCCACAGTCTGGATCTTAGACATTATTCATTCATCCTGAAGTTCAACATTTTCCTTTATCTTACCCCTCCTACTGATAGCTGATGAATAGGTCCAGAGAATTAGTCTAAATTAGATTTGACTATTTAGCAAACTCTAGGTAGTATATGGCAAGGTTATAGAAATATCATTGTGTTTAAATATCTTCTAGTGATCATAAAAACTAAGACAATTTCTTACCTTTAGGAAATAATATGCTATCAATTTTTTTAAAAAAGTAAGTTTCTAGCACTTTTTCCTGTTTCTATTTGCATTTAAGGACACTTTTATGAGAACATTTCCTTCTGACTATTATATTTTTAACAATGATAGAGTGAGCTACTGCAGAGTAATTTCTCTGAGTATTAACCACATTTAATGATAATAGATTTATTATGCAATCTACCCTTATAGATAATTCTATTTTGCTATCATACTGAATTCAGGAATATAAAGGCTTGATCTGTTCAATCTATTATACTTACTAAGTTTACTGATGCTCAAATAAACTGATTTTGCTCACTAAAAGATTCTCAAAATCGAGTTGGATTGAGTTAAATTCCCCAAATTGAATTGACATTACCAGTTTTTGATCACACATATCCTGTTGTATATGACAAAAATTGCAGGTTCATTTTGCATGTTTCCTTTTTTAATTACTATTAATTTTGAAACTACACTTACATCATTTACCTCTTTCCTTACCTTCCTCCAAACCTTTCCATATATATTCCTAAATATATAAATACAACTTGCACATTCTGTAGTGTTACTTATTATCTTTTATGTATAGATTTTTCAATCAAACTTTTAAAACAAATATAAAAATAAATTTTGAAAAGCACCTATAAGAGCAAATGACATCTGGAGTATAAATGATTATCCAAATAGCATAAAGGATGAATGTGTAACCTCTTTAATAGTACTAAAGGAGAAAAAAGATGGCAATTTGTACCTCTATCCTAAAAAATAAGGCCTTTCTAAATGAACATGAGGAAAAGACATATCATTAGTTTTTACAAATCTTATATGTAAAAAATGATAAAAGAATAAATTTTACATAGTGTTACTTCCTAAAAGAAAAATTATGCATGTGTGGTAATAGATATGCTAAATAGCTCAATTTTGCCACACCACAATGCAGACATACAAAGAACTTTGGAAATTCTGAATCTGAGAAAATGTGCTATCAGAGGACATTATGTAAGGAAAATGTTCAAGAAGACTTTTATCATAAGGTGATGCCAGATGGGAAATTCTTATCTACATGAGGACATGAAGAAAGCAAGAAAATGAAATGTGGGGAAATAAAAACTGGCTATTCCTTATCCTTTCTAACAATTTAGAAGACTCTGTATATAGATAGAGGAGTAGGTAGAGTCATTATCAGTCAGTACCCACCTTTTCTTTTTTCACCAGCACTGGCTCCAATTGTTTAGCCACAGAGAGTGAACATAAATCCTCTTTTGAAGCAATGTACTTACCCTGATAATTACACAATTTCATTTTCATAGTTGTACCAGATAATGGAGAGCTTATCTTGCACTCATACTCACACATACACACACACACACACACACACACACACACACACACACACACATACTCATGCACACACGCACACTAATTCATGATGTGGGAGGTCCTTCTGTCTATGTGTTACTTTTATTGGTTAATAAATAAATAATTTAGCTTGACCTATTGCATGGGAGGAGGAAGGCAGAGTTAAAGAGAAGCCATGGAGCTGCCAGAGGCAGATGCTAGGAACATTACCCAGTAAGCTACAGTCACATTGCGATATACAGACTAATATAAATGGATTAAATTTATCTAACTCTTAATATATAAGAGTTAGATAATAAGAAGTTAGAGCTAATAGTCCAAGCAGTGATTTAATTAATACAGTTTCTGTGTGATTATTTTGGCTCTAAGCTATTTGGGCAGTAGGAAAATAACAAGCAGCTTTCTTCTTACAAATTGGTGCCAATGTGTTGAATTAAGTACACATAAAATCTGAGAGGGTTTGGAAATGAATTCTAGACACTAAAAAACAAAGTTTAACTGAATTCACAGGGATGGATAAATGTACATAGGCTTAAAAGAAAGAATAAAATGAGTATAGAGAGCTATAAAATAAAGTAAATGGTTTATAAAAATATATAGTATTTAAAGAGGCAAAGTACAGACAATTGCAGATTTAACTGAGTATAGAAAAATGAGCTATGTAAAGATGGAAAATTCACAGAGAGTCTGAATCATAAATATTATTGTGTTTTCTTTTCATTTTTGACCTTGAAGGAGCTAAGTAACCAACATATATACTTTAAAGGCATTTTGTCTTCAAAATTTGAGTCTAAGGATATGTTGCTTTGGAAAATAAGTTCTTCTTTTGTTTCCACAGAGTATCAGAACCTTTGAATTGACTCCAGATTAATATGGTTTTATGGATCACAATCCTCTGAAAGGTTACCATGAACACCCCCAAAAGATTACTTCATACAACTGCTGACTGAGATGAACCTAACACACAGGATGCCCATGAAAGTCCTATTTAACAGTGTCCCCAAACAGTGGGAAGAAGTTTGGACAAAACTACACCCATATTCCCAAATACTGTTTGTAAATGATTCTTTACATTTAAAGGGGAATATTCTATAGAGATTTGCATTGGTATGGATTTTGGTTTATTGATACAAATTTAAGATCAATTTTGTTATATGTATATTTCTGTTCTTGATTAAAGTATTGTGTTTGTGCTGCTTATTTAAAATGTAATATGTAACTAAGAAATATAAGGTAATAGATAATCACCTATAATAGTCAAGCTTGTAGTCATGTTAGTTAAATTTTTCTAGATGTACAAAGATATATTTCAGATGAATAGGCATTCTTCAAACCTTTCAAAGACTAGAGAATCTGGCATTTAAAATGTTTTAAGAGCTTAAGACTTTTCATGATCATGGGACATACTGCTCCTGGTAGCACCAACTAATTCAAGAGGAAGATGGGCATCGAAGAGGCTCCATATGGAGTTTGCTAGCAATTTGGGCAAGAACCTGCTCCTGCCTGGACTGCTGAACTGGATATGCAGGATGCATAGAAAAATTACTGCTGAACTTGCCTAAAGGGGAAACAATCCTTCAGGGTTTCTGCTTCATGAAAGAGTCTGAAAACATTTTGCAGGACACAGAAAAAATGGCTGACAAACTACCAATATAGGTGGAATTGTTGTTAAAATTTCCTGCTTCATGGAAAAGCCTGCTGGGTATTATGGGCCTGTAGTCTGAAGATGGGTACCCAAACAGTACAGAAGAATTTTGGGTGACTGTCCAGGCAGCAAGATGTCTCTGTCAATTCTAGAATTTAGGAAGTTGCTTACAATGTACTTCCTGTTTACTTTCGTAATATTATATCCTTCTGTTGTCTTTATTGGAGTTGAATTTATAGTTATAGTTTTCCTTAGTTATGATAACATAAATATTGTAACTGTAGTAACTGTAATTCTTGCATCAAGAATTACCTGACCTGTTTTGAAAAAAAGGAAATGGTGTGAAAGGTCCTTTTCTCTGTGTGTTGCTTTTATTGTTTAATGAATAAAGAAACTGCCTTGGCATATTGAATGGGAGGAGTAAAGTAGAGTTAGAGAGAAGCCATGGGGCCACCAGAGACAGATGCTGGGAACTTTACCTGGTAAGCTACAGCCACTTGGCGATACATAGACTAATGGAAATGGATTAAATTAATATGAAAAGTTAGTCGATGAGATGCTAGAGCTAATAGTCCAAGCAGTGATTTAATTAATACAGTTTCTTTGTGATTACTTTGGGTTTAACCTAGCCTGGCAGCTGGGAACTAACAAGCAGCCTTCCTTCTACACACTCACAGAGAACAAGAAAGACACATACACACACACACACACACACACACACACACACACATACACACACACACACACACACACACACAGAGAGAGAGAGAGAGAGAGAGAGAGAGAGAGAGATTCAAGCTTATCTCTAACTCTCTGGTTATAGTAGATGAAATATGGGCTGATAATAAAATGATAACCTGAATTCATTTTCCTCAACTCTTAGCCTCATCTAATTACAATAAATGCTCATGAACATCAGTAGAGATCAGGGTGGGAACTACAAACATACTTAGCATCTAGCTGATGTAAAATCATATCGTATGTAATATTTTCAGCAATAGCTTTTAAGTCAATGTAAAGAACTTTAGAAATGTTTCTGATATTAAAGTCATAGATTTGGAAGTTTTATCTTTAAATACACACAAACTGTTCCTTAGTTTCAAATAAGTGTTTTGAACTCCAAACTAGCATTCTTACTAAATATTGTCTTGTTAAATAAAAAATTCACCGAAAATAAATTTTCTTTGACATTTGTGTAGTTTGATTTACTACATGCAATTCATATAAAGTATAGAATTCGGTACTTAATCACAAACTTTTAAATATTACAGATGAGCTGTTGATCAAACACTGATAACATATAGGCGTCTATCGGTCATTGAGTCCTGGATTCTTTTTCTATAAAACATGGTTAGATTCATAAAAGATTTAAAAAATGACTAAATCAATTAGGGTTGTGAATTTTCTTTTGGAAAAAGGATTTAAAATAAGCCAACATGCAAATTGTCATTACTAGTTGAAACATTTCATTAAGAACACTTTAGTAATAAAAGTCAAGGTGTCAAATTCCAAAAAAAAAAAAAAAGATATTCTATATTGCAAGTACAAGACTGTGGTGTTAAACTTTCTGTGTTACATTTCTCATTTCATTTCCCATACTTATCCAAATCATCTAATTTGTCTCAAATCATTTTATGGAGCGATGCTTTTAATGTATTCAATGATGTATTCTATTTTCCCTTTCATTTACAAATGGTGACCTATTGTCTTACATTGATGCAATGTATTAAACAAATTTAGTTAATCAACACTACACAGCATTATGTGAACAAATGTAATTTAAGGAAATTTACTAAAGCTAAATAAAATTACACTTTTCAGGATAGCAGAAATGAGCTGCGAAAGTTTGATAACAAGCCTTGCCACAGGACGTTTTGGGTTCAGTGGGAGATGACAATGCCACTGACATTCACTGAAGCTTCTTCCTGCAAGCTTGAAAGGGAAGCTGCGCTGTGGTAAAACTGGTTCTTATCTTAAGGGCCAAAAGTGGTTTTGAGAATGTGTGGTATCATTTCCTTTAACAACTCAGGACAGAAACAATCTTGAGTTCCTCATTTCTACATTGCAAAAGCAGAAACACAGCTCACAGTCTTGCCTGGTCGTTCTCCTCTGCAAGCCCCGTGTGAAGGCTTTTATCCACCATGTATAACTATGAAATAGCATTCTTCCGTGGAAGAGAGACAGATTGAGTGAACCTGACGTCTCTTGATCATCAGGACAGAATATGGAAATGTCACTACTTTTCTTTTCTCAATTAAATATGTGTGAATCAAAAGAGAAAACCTTTTTCAAGCTAATGCAAGGGTCAGGAAAAGAAGAAGCAAGCACTGAGTCCAAAATCAGGTAAAATTAGAGATGTTTAAGTCAGCTTTGTACTTTAAAAAGCATGACTGAATAACTCTTGTTAGCTCTGACTTTTTAAATACTTTGTTGAAAATATACTGATTGTAGTGCTGCAAATAAAGGGAAAACTTTCTTAATTTTTAAATTTTGAGAATAAAATGTTTAGTCTAATTTAGTTTTATTTTTAAGAGGTTGATAATTTTAGTCACATCAAAGCGTTAAAATAATAAATAATGAAGCAGACTCTCTAATAATTATTGAAGTAAAAAAGATATGTGGTACACGCTATGCTAATTCCTCTATTTACTGGTAAGTAAAAGGTGTATTTCTGAATTGGTGTGGGTGTGTATCAATTCCAAACTTATTGGGTAGGTCAATAGAACTTCTATGACATATGAATTATCCTGAAAGTATTATTGTTTTTACAGAGCTAAAGAGAAAAGGAACAGATTAAGTCTTCTCCTGCAGAGGCCTGATTTCCATGGGGAGACTGAGACCAGCAGATCTGCGTTCTTGGCCAAAGAAACAAGGTGGGGAATCAACAATTCCTTGTGAGCACAGTGTTCTGGTTCTATAATTAATAATTAGAAAAAGGAAGTAAAAATCAATATGCTATTAAAAATCGATTGTAAAGTGAACATAGTTCAACATTTTAGTTCCCCAAAGAATAGTTCTAAGGTTCAACCACTTTCATTACTCAAATCAAATAATTACAAGAACTTTTAAAAGTATTCTCTCATGATTAATAGATCTGTCCATTTTAATGATATACCTTATAGTTCATAAATTGATAAATATTAATTTGTTTAAATACTGTAAAATTGTCACCATGAAAGGTTATTAATCTCTTTCCTCAGAAGTTTTCAAGAAAATACCTTATGTATGATAGCAAAGAATACCAAACAAAGGAAATTTTGTAGTTTGGTTAAGCATTATCTTAACTAAAAGGAAAAGTTTTTTCTTATATATTATCTTACTTTTATTCAAAATTTTAGTATGTCTAGTTAAAGAGAAAAAATATTTTACATTTTGCTTTGTTATAGCATCTCCAACCATGTCAAAAACAGCTTTTGTCTTATCCCCTTGAAACTTCACCAAACTTCATGCATTTTCAAAAAAAGAAAAAGAAACAAATGAACAAAATCGAACACCTTGTGGTTACAAATTGAAGGAAACTGCATTTTTTAAGGAAAGATACAGTTTATGCTTCCTTATTTGCTAAATTTTTTAAAATGTGATTTTTGAATGTGATCTCTCTCTCTCTCTCTCTCTCTCTCTTTCTCTCTCTCTCTTTGTCTCACTTTCTCTCTCAAACTGATTTCTCCTAATATTTGTACTTTTACTTTACTATATGACTACTTTTACTTAAAAACTACAATTGTGACACTTTGGGTGAACCTACAATATTTCATTGTTCAATGGGGAAATCCAAAAGAAAGCAGACTCATGTTGAAGATCTTACTGTCCACTTGACTTGGCTTATAAAAGCAGAGAGCTTCGGAGGTATCAGTGGAAAGCATAGGCTTCAGAGTCCCTGCAGACAGATTCAGAGTGCTGCTCACTCCAACAACAAACCTTCTGTTTTCTGCAGAATCTCCCCTCAAGAAGCACAGAAATGGGCTGAATCATTTGACAAACTGCTTTCTCATAGAGGTTAGTGGTATTTGTTTCTAGCCCTCATTTCTTAATAAAATAAGATGCCTGCAGTTATGAAAGGCAAACAGGTACCAGGTGTTTATATAGCAGTAAGGAATTTGCCGTAATATGAGTTCTAGTCAACAGGAATAACTAAGGAAAAAAGTAGGCTTTTAAAGGAAAAAATATTTTTAATTTTTTTACTTATTCAGAAGTATTTATTATTGGTGAAATCTTAATAATTTCTTTATTCTCTAGCTAACAACTATAACATTTAAATTTTAAATTTTTATTTTAAATTTCCTGTATTTGAAAGAGAATTAGTTTTATTAAAAGTATACTAAATACAGTAACCACATTATTTTGTTCTTAATAATCAAACTTGAAGTAGTCTCTTTGATAGACATTTAGAGAACTCTCATGAAGATAGCTTGTTAAGAAAACTGATATAAAATCCTTTAGGTAGTTCTATAACAGATCCATTTTTAAAAATTATTTCTTTTATTTTTGATATTATAATTACAGTATTTCCCCTTCCCTTGCCTCTTTACATAAACTCCCATGTAGTCTTCATTGCTCATTTTCGATTTCATGACCTATATTTTCACTAATTATTGTTATAAACATATATGTTGATGTATTTTTAAGGCTGAATCTTATAGGGAAGTTAAGAATCAGGTGTTTGTTAATGCTGAGCCTTGTGTGCTATTTGGGAGAAGAGGCCAAAGTAGAACAGACTTGATTCTTCAGCCTTAAGCTTGGGTCAGTCAGGCAGTCAGGATTTTGACCTCCAGTACCAGGCATGCAAACTTTTCTTTTCTGAACTCAGTTTATCAATTTTCTCAAGTTTGAAATTCAAAAATTTGCACTTACTACTTAAAAGAAAAATACAGTTTATTTTCTTTACTTAAAAATTCTTACTTCCTTAACTTTAAAAATTCTTACTTCCTTAACTTACTAGACACACCCGCATTCTCGGTCACAGCTTCTCTTTGCACTCTCCACTTACTGCATCGTAGTTTATTTTTGAAGCACCCTTACTTTTATGCTCCTTCCCCAGACTATTCCAAGAACAGGACAGGAAACCACTTTACCCTTGAGCATAGCAGACCCAGCAGGCTAAAAATGTTTCTCATGACCAGGGAAACTTGGAGAGGAACACTAGGAACTATGCTCCTTTCAGCACTAGGAACAAGCAATTGCCCTTGTGTTTCCTCATTTACTAGCATATGCGAAATGCTAAATATTTTCATTGCATATTGGGCACATTTAATATGATTTGTTCTGTGCCAAACGCTGTGTTGCATTCTATAATCCCAGTACTCTGGAGTTGGGAACAGGAGGAACAGATTTATGACTAGCCTCATTTGCATAATAGGATTGAAGTCAGTCTGGGCTCTGACACTCTGATTCAAACTATTAAAATATTTTCTCCTAATACTTTACAACTACAATAAGTTTTTGTTCATCATCACTTCACTATATGTATAGAACATACAAGTCAATTCTCTTCCAGCATAAATAAATTTACACTCAATCCCTAACCTGTCTGAATCTCCTACTTCCTTTAATCCCCTTTAGTCTTTTTATACTCTATATTCTACTTTCAATTTCTATTAGTGTGTGGTGACCATAACTCTGTCTTCTACTTCTATAAGATGAACTTGTTTATATTCCACAGGAGCCTCTGTCTTTAGACCCGAATTATTCAGTATGATGTATTTTCACTTACGCATATTGCCACATATTAGAAAACTACATCCTGTTTGTGGATGCATACAATATTCTGAATATTCTTATGAATTCACCTGTTGATGCATACTTAAGTAAACTCTGTACATTACACATTGCCTGTAAGTTCAGCTTAACTATTTGCTATTTTACATCAGTTAGATACAATTTCCTTCTTAATTCCAACTTATAAAGAATTTATTTTTAGAATTTTTTGTCAGTTAACACTTTGTGCACACTTCTCTTCAGTCTCAATTAATAAATATTATGTTTAAAGGGAGATTCTTCTTTAAAACTGAGTGATGATTTGTTAGAGATAGAGATATATGGTTCATTTGTAGGGCCTCACAGGAACTTGAACTCTAAAAAATATTAAGTGCATACATAGTAAAACTAAATTCATTCTAGAAAAGTTATGAAGGAGCCCCCCTGAGATGTGAGAAGTTTCTGTAACAGAAATGTCTGTATAATCTTAGTTACGCTCTATAATCATGTCGGGTTTCAGTTCTTACAACTGTAAACCAGGAATTTTTTATTTCCGATGCCACAGATTCAAATGGCGAATAAGAAGCTAACAAAGAGTAGCATCTACATAAATACAAATGACTGCTGCTATAATGAATTATAATAATTATCACATTAAAAAAATCTTTTTCTATTTCCAGTAAGTTATAAACTAGACAACCAAGAGAAGAAGAGTTGGAATTTCAATTGGAAGTGGTGTATGATCTGGATTTTTTACCCCAGTTAAATTACTATATAGTAATTTCATCATGCTCTTGACATCCAACGTGAAGAAATATTAGGACATAGATAAGTCCTACCTCACATTCTGTAATTTCCATTTACGAGTACTGAAAAGCAAATGGGTAAAAGTGAATTTGACACTATTTTTCCCTAGTGGTGGAAATAGTAATGAACTGTAAACTACTCACAAGTTAAGAGAAAGCAATGTGAATTTAAACAGTTATCTCACTTACTTGCATATTAAAATCACATCTTATGGCCAATGTGCTAAACAGTTAAATAAATTCACAAATTATGCTACTAGTATTACTTTATTGATTCAATTATTTTTCATTGCAATGATAATTGTAACACTAAATCATGAAATATCAATAATTGTCAAAAATATTCTGGACTACAATATGAAACTCAATCTATTTTTAGTAATTTGGCACTGCAGTATAAAATAAAATTAGATGAATAGTTGAAAAGTGAACCTATTGTAAAAATACATGCACACATAAACAGACATTTCAAAAAAGTTCCTAATCCTTTAAATTATATATAAATTCCCTGGGATTATATGGAATGGTTACTCAAGTTCAGTATGCCATTATCTCTATAAAGGTAATGAAACATTAAATTTAGTTACAAATCTAACAAGGGATTTAAGTTATATATCAAACGAGGTGCAATAGAAATCTGGTTGCATTGTTTCATAAAATGGCTCCTATAAAAACCAGTAGACTCACTGGAAGTAGTAGCTTTATCAATAGAACTAGAGAATAAGTAGTGTTGACTCTAGCTCCAAAGGAGTCATGGAAATTTACTAGCTGTACAAAATGAAAGAGATGTTCCAAGCGTCAAGCTATCTAGGTTTGAGACTTCCATTGTTTGACTGATTCAGGAAATCAGAAAAGAGCTTCTTTATTGAAGTATGTACCTTAGAATGGGAAGAGTTTAAAAAAATGACAAACAGTACCCAGCAGAGTGAAATAGAAGAGTAGCTGGGATTCCCTATATTCCAATGAAAGAAAGATAAGAGGTGTTTGGATAGTTACCATTTTAAGATTTGTTTATATTTATTTATTTTATTGTTTGTGCATATGAGAGTTTCGCTGTGCACAAATATATGCCACATGTATAAGAACAGGGCTGTCATTCCCTGGGCTGGGACTGGAGTTAAACATGATTGTGAGCCTCCATGTAGGTACTCGGAGCTGAACTAAACCTGGGTCCTCTGCAAGTGCTGCCAGTTTTCTGAAACGCTCAACTAACTGTACAGCCCAACTTCGATGGTTTTCTTAATCATAGTTTAATTTTTAAAATAATTTGAAACACATAGAAAGGTTAAATCCAATGAAATGTGTATATAGCAAGAGCTTTAGTTAATAGATAAAAATGGTTTAATTAATATTATTATGAATCATATTAATATAAGGTATTAGTGCTAGAAAAAAATCAAAAGCAGATAATATGAAAACAATGTGCGAGCATCAAAATCTTCCATAAAACAAGTATGTTCTAAAATGAATATTTGACTAAATGAGTTCAGTGATACATGGCAAATTTTAATACACCAGAATCCAACTTTTGTTCCTTATGTATTTCTATGACAATTTTCAGTTACTTTTATTCTAAATCTTTATTTATTGGAAATTTATATGTAGTTGAAAATGAGTCCTAAAAAACTGTAATTAAAATGTATGTATTTAGTAATTTACAAATTCTGTTTAGTAAATCAAAATGAACTCATGAATCAAAAAATAATATCATAGTGTAGTCTGCCATTCATAGTCATTAATTTCAAATTACATTGATCACCTTTATAGAAGTGAGACTTATCACCATGAATATAAATATTGAATGCCATATAATGCAAGTGAAATGCTTTGTATATTATACACACACACACACACACACACACACACACACACACACATATATATATATATATATATATATATATAGAGAGAGAGAGAGAGAGAGAGAGAGAGAGACTGTCTTGGCATAATATGAAATCAATTTAAAGCCAAACTTTGGGGAACTCTTACACTGCAAACCTCCTCTGATGGCCAGTGGAACACCTACAAGAACTTTTTAAATAAAGTCCTGTATACTGAGTAAAGTCCATGTTGGAAGAAATTCAACGATCTTGCTGAGAAACTGATTGTGTGCACCTCCTTTAGAGGGAAGAGGTTTAAAGAAAAGGATGAGCCAACAATATCTTGGTTTTCTCTCTGTTAAGTGGAAGATAATGTTCCTGTTTTACATGAGAAGTGTAAGAAAAGGCATAAGGAGAGAAACAGGTTACTATTAGAGACTCCTTAGTTGACATAAAACCTTATCAGCAGTTTTTCAGTGTTTCCTAGACTCAGACCTAGAATATTAAGTGACTCTGGCACATAGATAGACAAGTTGGAAACTGTCACAGAGGGCTTTGGAAGAGAATAGTACCTTCTGCAAGAGGATTCTCTATCAATTAGGAAATATTTCACTGCTCATTTTGATTGTCCTTGCCTAGTCATCACAAATATTCAAAATATTTTCATTACGATTAGTTCATTAGAGGCTTTTATACCTTTAATTATGGCTCTAAAATATTTTTTCTGAAGATCACTTGTAATATGTAAGGATAAGAATAGAATATCCTAGAATCCTAGAATAGAATAGGATAAGAATAGAATTTCCTTGGTTTTAAAGATATGAATTGGGTAAACTGTGGGAAATATTAGTTGCAAAATTTGAGTATGAGCCACAAGGAAATCCACGCTTCACTTTTGGAAAAGGAAATGTGTATTTCTCCTTATATTTTCCAATTTGTTTTTTTGAAGTCATTCTTTAAATTTCTATTTCTACCAGTTTTCTATACAATAAGGGGTTTTAATGTCTCACAAATTTAAGTTTCTGACCCCAAATGACCCATGTCAACAGCTATATAATCTAGCCAAAAATCAGAAATTTTAAAAGTCTAAATTAAAAGTGGGATTAAATTTAATGCTTAAATCATTATTGCAAAGGAAACCATGCACCCTATGGCATCTCAGACCTATGAAGTCAAATATTAAAGGAGAAATTATCTAATATTATACTTAAGATTTTATACTGTACCTAAACTTCTAGCTTTAGAGTTTCTTGATTTGTTTCCTTTGGTTTCTTGGCATCTGAACAATACTGCAACAGATGCAAGATGTTCAATTTAGAAACATCAAATTATAAGTATTTCATGTTTGTATGACACATGTAGCAAGTGTCTTCCAGTGTGAATTCTGGTCCGGGGTTCCATCAAACACTTGTGGAAATTACACTCACGGCTTCTGCCTGCTTAGGATGTTGCTGCCTCTCAGGAAGGTTTTTTTTTGTGTGTGTGGTCTAACCTAGCACTGCCATCCAGAATAAGAGGAAGAGGATGTTTAAAGTTACTAACTTTGCTTGCACATAATTTTTAAACAAAATTTCCTGAAATTTAAAACAAATGTGTGTTTTTTTTACTTTATTCACTCCTTCCCTGAGTTAATATTTGCCACTGATGTATAACTGTATCATCAAATGTCATTCACTTAAGTGATCATGTAATGAGATCTCATAGCACACCCAGCAAGAACTTTCCTTGATATTACTGTTGCTTAATTATTAATATGTAAACCAACCCAAGACTAGTCAAGGGGACCAAAAATTGTTGTTCATTGTAACAGAATACAACCACAGATGAGGCAAACTGCCTTTGTTATAATCGAGAGAAGGACTATCTATGAAATAACAGTTAGGAGCTTTTTCTAAACCACCTATGCTTAAAGGGAATGCAAGCTGATTCTCCTACTATTCCAAACAGAAATAATGACTCTTCAGTTATTCTTTTTTGTTATTATCCTTGGTACACATAAGTCTGTCCTATCATCTAATGTCCATATTAATCAACTGGTAGTCTTTCATTGTCTTCATGGCCACTTATTGGCTAAAGCTGCATATATTATATAAAATAAGCTTGAGTTCGATCTCCCATGTGCTCTTCCTTCTGAGAGAATTAGGTATCTGACATGCACTTCATTTATAAACACATTGGGTTTAATCGTGTATGATTTCTATATAAAGTAAATAAAATCATAATAACCAAGGGAATATAATAGTGATACAAGTCCTCTGAAAATACTCAGAACTTTTGCTATAATTAATATTAACTATAATATTAATATTACTGTATTTGAATTCCTAACACACACCTCATACAAAGTGATTCTCAATTAAAACAGACTAAAGATTATTTTCCACATAATAAAAGGTTTAGATATATGATCTGTGACAATTTGTTTTAGCTGTCTTTACAAATATGCTGCTGTAAATGAAAACTATTAATAAGAAAAGTAATGACTATGTTCTGAAGTGAAGACAATTATTCACTAACAGATATCATCAGTGCTTCACATGTTCAGTCTGTTTTCACATGACAAAGGAATAGAAGTATAATTTGAAAAGAAATGTGTTAACCATTTACTGAGGTCAGTGTAACTACTCAAAAACCAAATGAATGAAACATTTGGTTTCTTCTTTATAAACTAAATATGACTGGAATAAAAATTTTTTATTGGTACAATATAAGAGACACTCGATTTTTAACTTGCTCTCCTTCTATTTGTATTCAAATAATAAGAAAAGAATAAGTGAGGAGGACCAGAAAATCCTTTTTATGACACAAGAGAATAAACAGGAGAATGTGACATAAACAGAATAATCTCCAGTGATATATTTTTAGTAACTATGGAGGATACATTTCCATATGAATATTCTGTAGATTTTATATTTAAAATTATCTGGAAATGTTCTCAAAATCATTTTTGGTCTCAACTCCAATTATTTTCTAACATATATTTGAAAAGCTCCTACAAAAATGATTTTATCAAAACTTTCAGTTAAGTGTATCACCACATTGAACTTCAGTAAGAAATATGAATTAATTTAGAAAATACCAAGACCCTAGATGCTCTGACAGTACATATGAGAGACAAATGAAAATGATAAACTGCTTTAAGAATTAAATCTAAGAAAAATCGAAATTGATTTGGAAGAAACATCTCAATATTTTCAAAATTTGAAAAAAAAAGAAGGAACTATGGGGTAAAAATAAATAAATAAGCCCAGTTTCTTTCCATACAGTCAAATATTTGTAATTCGGTCCAGCATATGTTTTTTCATTCATTGGTTGGTTGATTGATTGGTTGGTTGGTTATATTTTAACTCTGATTAGAGCTGAGGTAAAGGCCTTGACCTCAATTCTAACCATTTGAGTCTCAGCTTCTTCTTTCGAAGTGATTTTTCTTTCACTGGAGAAACATGCTCCACATTTCAAAATCAGCTTTAACTTTGCAGTTATAAAGAGTTCTTTCCTTTCACTTCTTATTTCCTTTCAAATTCATTATAGCAGAATATGGAGACAAAGCAAGGACAAAGAAGTGGAACAGAAGAATAGGCTGCGAATCTAAGGTTTTAGTCATACAGACAGAAAAGGAGGACGTTTCCCTCTGTCAGCAACCAGTAGCCAAACAACGCATATGTCACTTAAAGTTATCACCTCGCTTTCCTCTGTCATATGAAGTACTAAAAGAGGGTTGCAGTTGGCTATTTACCAAATAGAGGAAGAAACCCGTGGACAGTAGTAGTGACACAAACTTTTACATAAAAGTCCAGGAACTAAGATTCAGGCAATGGAGGTATTCAAGCAAGAACACACTGAAGAAAATCATGCCAGTAGGCCCAAATTGCTAGTCAACTGCAGTAAAAGCGGGACCTCTGATTGCAATTCTGTTAGTTTATTTCGATAGCTTTTAAGATTTAAAAGTATTAAGGCCAGAGATCAATTAGTTTTGCTATGGAAACTTGTGTGTTTTCCCATATTTGGACGTCATATACTGTTCATAAAAGTTCATCCGAAAATCTTGTCCATTTATTTTTCCCTTGAAGATTCTGAGAAAAGCACATTGCTCAGTATGAAAAATAAGCCTGTAAATAATACACTGACTGAGCTAACAAAGCGAAAGGAACAACTAAATATCACTCACTTGACCCTGCTTCTCTGCGGTCAGTTCGCTGACTCATTCAGCCAATGCTGAACAGTCAAGTCCGCAAATAGAAGTTGTTTTTGAGCTGAAAAGTCTCACAGTATGTAAGGACTGCATGCGCCTTCTACAACTTGCTAGTAGTTTCAAGTTGTCTCCTCAAGGTATACTCGTACGGCCTTTCATCTCCTCCATACTCTCCTCACTAACATATAATTACCAACATTTGTTGTTCCGGGTCCTTTTGTTACAGAAAAGCAGAGCCTTGCTTGACCAGAGAAATCCCAGTGCAAGGAGTACAGAGACAATGTAACATTTTTGTCATAAGTGTGGGAAGCCTTTCATTGTTCTAATGCTTCGTGATATTTCAGTTTTTCTGGCTCTTTTCTGACTTCTGAGTCCTTATAATTCTAATATATTAAAAGGACTAATTACAACATAAAATCTAATTACAACATAATGCATCATGACAATACAGATGACTTCTATGTGTTGGAGAAATAAATGTGTATACACAAAATGTAGTTCAGGGGTTTGTGTTTCGTATAGTTGCTATAGCAACTTTCTAAACTGGTGGTAACTTAATCCCAAATCCAATCTAACAGGTGTGTAGTCGAGAAGTCTAGTATAGGTGCCATGACAATAAAATCAAAGTGTCATTAGGCGCTCATTCTTCCTGGAGGATCTAAGGGAAAATCTCTTTATCACTCGTTTGGGTCACGAAGATATTTGTTCTTTTTCCAAAACAAAGGAAAACCTAACCTTTGAGAATTCAAGACATTTCTTAGTTCTTACCTTCCATCCTCAAAGTTTAAAGGCAAAAAATAGAGATACAATCTACTCTTTCTCCTGTCTCTTCCACCTTTAAAGACTCTTGACAAGCTTGATCTACCTGGTTACTCTTCCCACCTCACATCACATCCTGAAGTCACACATTCAGGGTTCCTTTATTTATGTCAGATTACATATCTCTGGATAATAGAATTTTTGTGTCACTGGAGATGAAGCCCATGGACTTTTATATTCCAAGCAGAGCTCTATCACTAAGCTAACCAGTCCTTAAATACAAACCTTTTGAAAACTATTATACTCATCTTATAGTTCGGATTAATCTGCCTTACACACTTGGAATATATTTGGTAGGTTGCTCTATAACTGCCAATTATTTTGATTTGGTAAACAATTTATATGTGTAAGTTTTGTCTATTATCATTGTCTACTTATTCTTAACTAAAAATATATCTGTGTATATTTTTATATTTGTGATGACTGAGTATTTAATAATATATTATTATGAGATGGAAATATTCTTGATTTTGAAGTCATTTTAATTGACAGTAATGGTATTTGATCAACTTTCCTCAGCTTAACGTCTACCTTGTAAACATCTCTTATCTTTATTTTCTTGATTTGTATACAGTGGTTCTCTTTAGTCCATTTAAATATAATATCATTGATAGAGACAAAATTTATCTCATATGTTGCTATTTATCTTCACTCTGCAATGTGTTAGTAAAACAAAGCCCCGCTTTTACACACAGTTAGATAACAGTTTTTATATTTCTTTCTATGTATGGGTGATCTTTAACACACTAAACTGTAGAATTCTAAGACCTAGAACACTTGTAATCTAGTATATAATTAATATGGAAACAGATGCAGACCCACAGAAAAATATCAGGTAGAGTTTCGGGAATCCTGCAGAAGAGGAGGAGAAAGGGTTTTAGGAGTCAGAGGGATAAAGTACACTACAAGAAAACTTACAAAATTGAAATCAGCTAACCTGAGCTCACAGAGGCTCACAGAGACTGAACTGACAAGCAGAAATCCTGCATGGGACTGACCTAGGCACAATTCACATATATCATAGTTGTGTAGCTTGATATTCTTTTTTTTCTAAACATAGTCTATTTTTATATTTTTTTCTTTTTTGATATTAATTTATAAAAATTTCCACTTCTTCCCCTCCTCCCACTACCCTCCCACTCCCCGCACTCCCTCTCCTCCTCCCTCTCCAGTCCTAAGATCAGTGAGAGTTTCCTGCCCTGTGGGAAGTTCAAGTTCCTCCCCCCTCCCTCTAGGTCTAGGAAGGTGAGCATCCAGACAGACTAGGATCCCAAAAAGCCAGTCCATGCAGACAAAACAAGTCCCAGTGCCAATATTACTGGCTTCTCAGTCAGCCCCCATGTCAGCCACATTCAGAGAATCTGGTTTGATCACATGCTCATTCAGTCCCAGTCCAGCTGGCCTTGGTGAGTTCTCATTAGATCAGTCCCCTTGTATCAGTGGGTAAAGCCACCCCTTGCGGTCCTGACTTCCTTGTTCATGTTCTCCCTCCTTCTGCTCCTCATTTGGACTTTCCGGGCTCAGTCCAGTGCTCCAATGTAGCTTGATATTCTTATGGGATTTTGAACAGAGGGAACAGGAGTTGTCTTCAACTTTTACTGACTTTTAAGACCCTACTCCTCATATTGGATTGCTTTGACCAGCTTTAATACATGAAGATGTAGTTAGTCTTACTGCAACTGGACATGTCATGTTTTCTTCATACTCATGAGAATCCTGCTTTTCCAAAAAAGAGACGGAGAAGGAGTGGATTAGGTGGTGAGAACAGAGGAGCAGATAGGTGGAGGGACTCAGAGCAGAGGAGGGAAGGGAAACTGTGGCAGGCATATAAAATAAATAAGTAAATAAATTTAAAAAAGAAAGAAATACAAAAAATAAAATGTCAGCAAGATAATTTCTCACTTGAACATAAAGAAGTATTTTTAATAGGTAAATTGATCATGTTCAGAATATCTTATAGAATTAAGAACATGCTTAAGTAGGTCCCAGAGACAGGCTAGAGGAATTGGTATGCTTCTGAAGAAATCTTCCAAATGTTTAAAGCAAAAAGCATGGATACTCTCAAAGATGACTCTGTCATTGTGTTAGAATAAAATGGATCCAGATATTAGTAGAAAATTCATTAAATCAATTCTAACCTAACAGATTTAGAATAATGATGTCACAGAAAACTCTCAACTTTTTTCATATATGCAAACAGATGTCAAGATAAAGTAAAAATTTTGATACTCAAGCAGGAAATTGAAACATAAAATAAATGTTTAGTAACATCAGATTATGGTAAAGCTTAATTTCTCAAAGAGAAACTAGCATATTTGACTATTACATCCATCCATGGTACAAAAACCAATCTATTTTGTTTTATGGTTTTTTATGCTACATGACTTTGGTTTAAGTCCTTGTTTATTTTTGTTTTTTATTTATTTTTTCTTATTTTAATTTATTTACATATTTATTAAAAATTTCCAATTCCTCCCCACCTCCCTTTTCCCTCCCCCTCCCCACCCCCCCTCTAGTCCTAAGAGCAGTCAGGTTTCCCTGCCCAGTGGGAAGTCCAAGGTCCTCCCCCCTCCATCCAGGTCTATAAAGGTAAGCATCTAAACAAACCAGGCTCCCACAAAGTCAGTTCATGCAGTAGAATCGAAACCCAGTGCCATTGTCCTTGGCTTCTCAGTCCACCTTCACTGCCAACCATATTCAGAGTGTCCAGTTTGATCACATGCTCCATCACTCCCAGTCCAGCTGGCCTTGGTGAGCTCCCATTAGATCAGTCCCACCTTCTCAGTGGGTGGACGCACCCCTCGTGGCCCTGACTTTCTTGCTCATGCTTTTATTCCTTGTGCTCCTCATTTGGACCTTGGGAACTAAGTCCAGTGCTCCCATGTGGGTCTCTGTCTCTATCTCCATCCATTGCCAGATGAAGGTTCTATGGTGATATGCAAGATATTCATCAGTGTGGTTATTGGACAAGGCCAGTTCAGGCACCTTCTCCTCTGCTGCCCAAGGAACAATCTGGGGACCTCTCCTTGGACCTGGCAACCCCTCTAGAATCAAGTCTCTTGCAAACCCTAAAATGGCTCCCTTAATTAAGATATTTACTTCCCTGCTCCCATATCCACCCTTCCTCCATCCCACCCATCCCACTCCCCCAAACTTTCCCAAATCCTCCCCTTCTCCCTTCTCTCTACCCATCTCCCCTTACATCCACCCCCACCCCCCTATGCACCCAAGTTTTGCTTGGCAATCTTGTCTACTTCCAATATCCATGAGGATAACAATATGATTTTCTTTAGGTTCACCTTTTTATTTAGCTTCTCTAGGATCACGAATTATAGGCTCAAAGTCCTTTAATTATGGCTAGAATCCACTTATGAGTGAGTACATACCATATTCCTCTTTTGGGGTCTGCGTTACCTCACTCAGTAAAGCGTTTTCTATTTCCATCCATTTGCATGCAAAATTCAAGATGTCATTTTTTTTTTTTTTACCGCAGAGCAAAACTCGAATCGTGTTTGAACATGGACACCATTAAACATGCTAAGATAAAAAGAGGGTATCTAAATGGGGTCCTATCCTTAAAAAAATAATTAGAAGCAACTAAGAAATGTTGAGAGCAAGAGAAGTAGTCTTTCCAAAGGAAAATTCCTCTTCATTGGTTATCAAATACCAAGGGGTCAGTGCTGCAATCACACACACACAAGTACCATTCTAAGGACTGAGCTGAAAACTAACCCTCTGTCAGATGTACTGATGTGATACAAAGATTTTCCCCCATTCTGTAGGCCACCTCTTAATTCAATGAACAGTTTATTGTGCAGTATAGCAAATTTTTAATATAATATCCTATCAAATGCTGATTACTGGTCCTATTCCACTGGGACTGAGTCTAGTCACAAAGTACTTATCTGTGACTTATAATATACATCCTACTCTTTTTTCTAGAATTTTTAAGGTCTAACAATGAGATATTTGATCATTTGAAATTGATATTTGTTCAGCTTTAAAAAAAGGGTCAACTTTTCATTCATCTACATGGAGATACCAGATTTCCCTATACCATTTCTTAGAAGGTGCTATCTGTTCTTCAGTATAAATTTTGACAAATTTGTTAAAAATCAAGCAATGCACACAGACTTATATCTGGGCCATCTATTGCATTCAGCTGGTCAACATGTCTTATTTCCCATAATATTGTGTTATTTTCACTACTATGGCTCTCTGGTATAAAAATCATGCATGATACCTTTGTCAGTATTTTTATTTTTCAGGGATATTTTTCTTATCTAGTGTCATTTCATGGGTAAGACTGTTTTTATTGTTAACTGCCCTAAAGAACTGCATTGGAATTTTGATTCTAATTGCACTGAGTATAGACTTCTCTGAGAATGGTGGTCATTTCACAATATTATATCAGTCCATAAGCACTAGAGGTTTCTCAATCTCCTATTGTCTTCATCAATTTATTTCCTTATATATTTGAAATCTTAATTGAATAGGTCTTTTATTTACTTTGTTAGGTTTATTTCTACATGTGTTTAGGCTATTAAGGTTGAAATTAATTTCATTAATTGTTTCTCATTGTATTAGTCATTGGCATAAATGAGGAATACTGATTTGGGTCAATCAGTTTTGCCACATAGTCTCTTTGATAAAAAGAGCTTATTATTTTCAAAAACATTAGTTGAAAATATTGAGATATCTCATTTATAGAATCATGTGATTTTTAGAGATTTTTTGACATCTTCTTTTCCTATTTTTATGCCTTTTATATCCTTCTCTTGTCTTATTCCTTTAGGTAGAACTTTGGCCGTATATTGAATAATAATGTTATAAGTGGGCACCCTTAAGAGAAATGATACAATAATTTTCTATTTTAAATGATGATGTTTATTATTTTGTTATAGACAGACTTCATTATATTAAGATATTTCCCTTCCATATTTAGTACCTCCAGACTTTTACCATGGAGGTTGAATTTTGGCAAATGACTTTGCTGCATCAAGTTGAATATTGATTTACATATTTTAAACCATTGCTGCTTCATTGGAATAAAGACAACTTGATCATGGTGCATGATTGCTTGGATGGTTCTTGACTTGGTTTTCACTTGCTTTTTTTTTAAACAATTCTTGCATCTATGTTCATCAGGAAGATTAGTCTATAAAGCTCAGTGATTTGTTGGTTTTCATATGGTCCTGTCTTTTTTCTGTGTTCAAATGCCTATGTCTTTATCTGGTTCTTCATGGCTCTGTCTTTATCTGGTTTATTCATATCCAGGTAATATTTGATTTGTAAAAAGAATTTAAAAGTTGCCTTAGTTAGAGTTTCTATTGCTGCAACAAACAAGCACAATGGAAAAGCAAACTGGGAGGAAAAGGGCTTGTTGGGCTTACACTTCTGGACCATAGTCCATCATTGGAGGAAATTAGAACAGGAACTCAAGAAGGGCTGAAACCTGGAGGCAGGAGCTGATGCAGAGGTCATGAAGGGGAAACTCCTTACTGGCTTGCTTCATATGGGTTGCTCAGCCTGTATTTTTACAGAACCTAGCACCACTAGTCCAGAGATGTCCCACCCACAATTGGTTGGACCTTCCCCCATTGATCACTAATTGAGGAAAGACCTTACTGCTGGTATCTCATGGAGACATTTTCTAAACTGAGACTCCTTCCGCTCTGATGAATATAGCTTGTGTTAAGTTTATACACACAACCAGCCAGTACAGAAGTGTTCTTCCTTCTCTACTTTATATCATTTCAGTGACACCAGTATTAGTTATTGTAGAATTTAAAGCTGAATTCATCTGTCCCTAAAATTTCTTTAGTTTGAACATATTTAATTGCTTTTTCTATTTCATTGACGGTCATTGATGTGTTTAAATAATTACGTTATGTTGGTCTAATTTTGGTAGGTCACATGCAGCTAGAAGTGAATCCATTTCTTTTTGATTTTACAATGTATTGAAATAAAAACTTTAAAATATTTTTCTGTGATACATCAGATTTCCTTAGTATGTGTTCTAATGTCTCCCTATTCATTTCTAATTAGCTAATTTGGGTCACTTTTTCTCTTTCTTTTGGTAACTTAAGTAGGAGTTTTTCGATTTTATTTACATTTAAAAAGTAAACTCTTCATTTTAGTGATTTCTTTGATTAGAATTTTTATTTCTATTTTGTTAATTTTGTTCCAAACTTTGTTATTTCTCTCTATCCATTGTTTTGGGATTGTCTTGTTCTCATTTTTTTGTTTGTATTTATTTCTTATTTTAATGCATAAAAATTTACCACATGTCCATTTATTTAATATCTCTGATATTTCTTTTCATTGTACACACTTAGTGCTATAAACTTCCTTTGTAAACTATATTCATTATTTCCCATATATTTAAGTGTTCTGTGGTTTTATTGTTATTTAATTGTAGAATATATCTCATTCTCTTCTTGATTTCTGTAATACCTATTAATCACTCACTAGTATATTTTCTAATCTTTATAGGTATGAGTATTTTGTGTAGTTTCTCATGCTGTTGATTTAAAGTTCTATTCCATTTTGGTCAAATAGAAAACAGAGTGCCATTTCAATTTCTTATGTTTATTTTTTTATTCCATAGTGTTTTAATATGCCCTATCTTTTAAAGAAGATTCCATAGGGTCCTGAGAAGAAACTATATGCTTTGATATTTGGGTGGAATATTCTATAATCATTTGTTTAGGTCTATTTTACTTTAGATGTTTTTGAAACCAGGAGTTATTATTTTTATTCATGTTTTGTGTAGTTTTTCTACTAAATGGTTAGAACATGGTAATTAAATTACACACTAAGCTGGGACTGTTTTATGACTTTAGAACTAGCAGTGTATCCTTAAGAAAACTGTATGGATTTAATTTATAAAATATATCTTTACAAGTGTAATTTCTTCATTATGGATTGTTACTCTGATCAATATGAAGTAACCACCATCTAAGTAAATATGACATCTGACAAAAATTGGTTTCGAGTCTATTATGTCAGATATTAAATGAACAATACCTGTAGCACAATTAATAAAAACCCAGAGACAGAAATTGGGGTTCAACCTGAATGTCAGAAAAGCAAAACAGCCAGCCACTAGCTCTTACTTCTACCTCGGTCTAAAATGCTGATCCTGCTTCCAAGAATCTCAGAATGAGATTGTGAGTGAGAGGTGTCTCCTCTTGTCTTATATTCCTCTCTAGTGCTGAGATTAAACATGTGCACCACTACCACCTGGTTTCTATGGCAAACTAATGTGGCTACTTAGATTAACAGTCTGTGTCAACACTGCCTGATCAGTGTGGTTCTTTTACTCTTTGAACTTCAAGCAAACTTTATTTATTAAAATATAAATGAAGTATCACTACAAATACCTGCTTGATTCCTGGTTGCATTTTCTTGGAATATTTTCTTCCATATTTTTATTTCAAGTAAGTCCTTGATTCTCTGTTGTGCTAAGGTATGTTTCTTAAAGGTCACAAAAAGAAGGAATTTGTTTTCAAACTCAATGTACTATTTTGTCTCTTTTGATGGGTAATATGAGTCCATTGATATTTAGAGTTATTGTTGAAAGATATGTATTTGTCATTGTCCTATAGCATAGACCTGCTTTTGTTTAATTAGCCTTTCTTTTGTCATACCATAATTTCTTTCCTTCTTGTAGTCTCTTTAGTTGTTTATATATTTTTTCTTTAGACTGACACATTTCTTCTCGTTTCTTTTGTAGTGATGGCCTGGTGGTCAAAAGTTCCTTTAGCCTCCTTTTATCTTTGAATGTGTTTCTAGTATGATTAATTATGACTGATAGTATTGAAGAAACAATTGTAATCTTTTAATGTTTAAAACTCATCAATATTAATCAAAAATTTTATATTTTCTAAGAGAAAACAGACTTTATTAGCTAGAGGAATATTTGATGTCAGGAGATTTTTTTCTTTTGATAATTTCTTGTGATTTGATATGAGAAAGTTCCAGGACAGCTCCAACACTACTGAGAAACCCTGTCTCAACAACCCCCCCCAATAAATCTTTTAGTTCAGAAAAGTTTCATTGTTTCTGAAGTTTTTTCTCTCCTTCAAGTTCAAAAAAAGTATAAAAAGTACAACAAGAAAGAGAAGTTTCAGGGAAAAAAATGTTGACACGGAGGAAGAGTCTAAGAAAAAGGAGCAGGCAGCACTGAAGAGAAAGTAGAACAATACAACCTTCTGAATTCTTAAGTTGAAGCTTACTGAAGAACAGAGAAAGTTAAAACATGACAGACAGATTCAGAGAATAGCTCAGACACTGGACATGGAGATAAGATGTTTTAAAACCTTATTAAAGTGAATTATATCTTACAAATAATTTTTTATTTGAGGGAATTATAATTACATCATTTGTCTTTCGCTTTCTCTACTTTCTCAAAACCCTCCCAGGTGCCCCTAATTATCCAATATCAAAGGTTCATCCTGAAAATATAAATACAAGTGTCGTCATGAAGATTTAATATGTTACATTTGTATTTTGAGGACTATATGGATAGTTTGCTTGTGTGTGTGTGTGTGTGTGTGTGTGTGTGTAATATTGAAGTGTGTATGGGTTCACACGGGTTTGTGAATGAAGACTCAGAGACAGTTTGAGAATGAACTTAAACTTTACAACTGCAAAGATCTCACCCCCGTTGGACTGAAACCCTTTCATGTAGCCCAGGGCAATTTTATGTTTTCCTATATTTACATTTTAGCCAGTATATCCCATATGCCCATAACAACCTAAATACAATGCCTGGTGCAAATATCTGATTCAGGAGGTACCACAGCTTTCTGGGTTGCCCTCTAACCAAGTTTTGCACAGCTTTGAATCCATGGGAAGCACTCAGACAAGGTTCACATAGGACAACAAAGGTATCTGTAACATAAAGGATGGATTAGGGCTGGGTGCTAACTCCAGAACTAGACCAGTTTGGCCCAACAGGGGTTGGTGCTGGTTGTCAACTCTTTGGTGCCAGGCCAGCAGGAAACTCTGCCACAACTATGTGTCTTTCTTGGTGTCTTAGTTAAGATTTCTATTGCTGTGAAGAGACACCATGACCATGACAACTCTTATAAAGAAAAACACTTAATTGGGGCTGGCTAGCAGTTCAGAGGTTTAGTTCGTTATCATAATGTTAGGAAGCAAAGTGGTGTGTAGACAAACACAGTGCTGAAGAGGTAGCTGAGAGTTCTACATCCGATTCTGCAGGTTGCAGGAAGTGACAATGCCACACTAGACAAGCCTGAGCTCCTGAGACCTCAAAGACCACCCGGCAGTGATGCACTTCCACCAACAAAGCCACATCTCCGAATGGTGCCATTCCCGATGCACCGATGGGCATCATTTTATTCAAACCACCGTTTGGGTTTATATTGATATAAAGAGACACCATGACCATGACAACTCATATAAAGGAAAACATTTAATGGAACTGGCATACAGTTTCAGAGGCTTAGTCCATTACTGTTATGATAAGAAACATGGTGGCATGCAGGCAGACAAGGCACCTTTCAAGGAACTGAGAGTTCTATATCTGGATAGGCAGGCAGCAGGCCTTGAGCATCTGAGACCTCAAAGCCTGTCCCCAGTGACACTCGCCCCTAACAAAGCCACACCTACACCAACAAGGCCACATCTCCTAGAAGCGCAACTTGCTATGTACCTATATGATTCATTTTTAATCTAACCACCACAGTATGTGTGGACTTGAGCATGAGTGTGAGAAAGAAGAGAAAAAAAGACTTTGAATTTGAAAAAGAAATATTTTAAAGGAAAAGTTAGTTCAGTATTATACATCTGTCTAAATGTTCAAATATGGCTGACAAATCTTCCCCACGTAACAACTTACCTGTAGCAACAGAAAAAAAAAAGATTTTTTTCTTTTTTGTATTGATTTTATTGAGCTATACATTTTTCTCTGCTCCCCTCCCTTTCAAACTTCTGCCATGGTCCCTATTCTTCCAATTTACTCAGGAGATCTTGTCTTTTTCTACTTCCCATGTAGATTAGATCCATGTATGTCTCTCTTAGAGTCCTTATTGTTATCTAGGTTCTCTGGGATTGTGATTTGTAGGCTGGTTTTCTTTGCTTTTTGTTTAAAAACTAGCAATGCATGAGTACATATGACAATTGTCTTTCTGGGTCTGGGTTACCTCACCATGATGTTTTCTAGTTCAATCCATTTGCCTGCAATTTCAAGATGTCATTATTTTTTCTGCTGTGTAGTACTCCATTGTGTAAATGTACTACATTTTCCTTATCCATTCTTTGGTCGAGGGGCATTTGGATTGTTTCCAGGTTCTGGCTAGAACAAACAATGCTGTTATAAACATAGTTGAACCATTTTATAACTAGAAAGTGAAACAAAATCCAAAGACAGTATGTAAAAATACTTTCATTCCAACTCAAAAGTCATTTCCTCTAAGGAAGTTTATCTAAAAGTCCGCATGAAGTATATTTCCCTTCTCTCGATGCTTTTTCTACAACACCACTCCAATACAAGCAAGCAGTTTCAAATTTTTGCGCTAATTACAAATGAAAACCTATGTTTAAAAGATAAATTATCAAGATATAGTACATGTAACTTTTCACATAATTTTAAAAAATCTATGAACTCTAACTTATGATTCTCTTGTCTCCATGTCATCCAGCATATCCTACTGTCTAAAAAGGAGACCAAGAAAAGATAAAATGAGGTGATAATTGAGGACAGAAAGATAAAAAGAGTCGTACAGGATAATATAGACTGAATTGTCTTACTAATTACAATTCTCTAATAGATATTTTCTTTCGTCATAAAAATGCATAAAAATACTTATTGCATATTTTTCCTTTTAACAAAAATAGATTTTTTTCTCAAATAATATATCCTGATTATGTTTTCCCTCCCTCTACTCTTCACACATAAACCCATATCCATGCCCTTTCTTTCTCTCACTAGAAACAGACTTCTAAAGGATAATAATAAAATAAAATATAATAAGAAAAAACTAAAACAAACACATAGGAATTAGATAAATATAGAAAACAGACAAAAAATATCCCAAGAAAAAAAGTACAAGAAACAGATTAGATGCAAAATCTTACTTGTTTTACCTCACAGGAATCCTATAAAAACACAAAACCAGAAGCCATTATATACACAGAAAGGGCCTGAAATTTAAAAAAAAAATTAAAAGGGAATTTAGAAAGGGAGAAAAAATTTAAACTAAAAGATAAAATTTAAAAGGAAAAAGAAAAGGCCCTGACACATTATGAAACAAGAAACTTCCAAAGATGTTAAAGAAGTTGTTTTCTGTTGACTGTTGCTGGGTATGAAACCCACCCTTAAGAGTGGTTTGTTTCCCAGTAAGGCATTCTTGGAGAAACTAAATATCCTTCTGCAAGTGGTTGTCAACTGAAGATGGTTTTCTGTACTAGGGATGGAGGCATCTCTTCAATTCCTCTTTTAACTTTGGACCCTCTCCAAAGTGTCCAATGTAGTCCCTGTGCATGTTGCCTTGGTCTCTGTGAGTTCACATTTGCATCAGTCCTGTTGATCTAGGGGGCCTTGTTTCCTTGGTGTCTTCCAGTCTCTCGGGCTCTTGTACTTTTCCACCAAATTCTCTTGTCCCTGAGTGGAGGAATTGAGGGAGACATCCCATTTAGGACTGAGTGTTCTAGGATCCCTCACTCTCGGCATGTCTGGCTGTGGGTCCCTCTATTTGTTCTCATCTGCTGCAGGAAAATGCTTCTCTGATGATGGCTGAGCAAGGCGCTGATCTAGGGGTATAGCAGAATGTCTTCATGAGTCATTTTATTGCTACATTCCTCATTTGTAGACAGTAGTATTTCTTTTTACTCTAGATCTCTGGGCTCTCTAGTCTCAGGTTCTTGGTCACCCAAGCAGTGTTGAGTACTGTTTTCATATCATAGAGTGATCTTAAGTCAAATCAATTATTGATTGATTTCTCTTACAAGCTCTGTGCCATCTTTGTACTAGCATATCTTGCAGGCAGAACATCGTTGTAGATCAAAGAGTTTTGTGGCTGGCTTTGTGTTTGCATTTCTACTTTGGTAGCATTCTGCTTTGTCCTCAGCAAAGCAGCTACACCCGAATCTACTGCTATTTCAGCTACTGCCTGGGACCCTGCAATCACTTCCCCACTGCTCAGGTGGAGGCAAGTCCTGAAAGAACCACCTCTGCAGCCAAATACAGTTTTTAATTAAGCCCCTAATTGTTTTATTTTACCAATAAAGCCTTGCAAGTCAGATACTGGGGTAAAAACTGTCCGGCTCTGACAGGGCTAAAAGCAGCCAGCTGACCTTCCTTTTCAGCGAACAACCCACACTCAAAAGTCCCTCCCTACTACTTCCTGTGCATTTTTCTATCCATTTTCCAGACTCCCTATCTCTATGAATGCTTCTTGTCAGCTAGTTGTTGGCTCCACCTCTTGTCCCCAGGTTGTATTTGATTAATACAAACTTAGGGTTCACAGTATGATCATATAGCCAAGAATACTAGCTTGTGGAGGTAAAGTACTATGGAGGCACTGACTGAATTTTTCCATGTTCAGTATGTTGTGTAGTTCTTTTCTTCAACAATACTGTCTTTTCATTAGATTTTCCCATTTCAGCCTATAATCTCAATTTGAAAAAGTCTCATAACCAGAAAAAGAAAAGATAGCCAAAGCAGTTGAAAAAACACAAGCTTAAAGTCAGAATGTCTTATAGTTGAATTTGAAGGTTGTTACATTTTACCTAAAGAAGCTTTTCATGGTTAAACATAAGTTATTTGTAATGACCACAAATATTACCATCCTCGTCATTTCCACCACCACCACGATGGAGTAGCTATCACGTACCAGTCACTTTTTGAGCACTTTGCAAAGGTCAGCACATCCAATTTACCAGTTAGCTCTGTCCGGTGGAGATCATTTTCTTAATTTTAAATATTCAGAAACTTGACTGTGTCAAGAAAAAATCCACTCAAAGACACATAGGAGGTAGGCAATCATAATTTTGAGTCCAGGTAATTTTTTTAGAACTTATTAACTGTCTCAAGCACTTATGGTATATAAGACAAAAGGACAGAAACAGTATGTATTTAAATGTTTAAATGGTAAATGTCTAGTTGCTGCTTTACATATGTATCTTATTTTTTTAGTTTTAAAATATATACTTCATAAAATATTTAGAAAATAGTATTTGATTTTATATTCCTCCGAATTTTCACAAATACATATACTAAATTATGCTTTATTTCATTCTCTTTCCATCATGAATTATTTCCTTCAAAGCATGTGAGAAGTCTCATGGAATATGTAAGGCCTGAGAATTTGAGCCTGTTCATATTCGGAACTGGCAAGCAGTGTAAATTTGATGGAAAAACTTGGAAAAAGAGATAGACAGTGTAGAATTTGGAAATGTAGAGACAATGGAAACAGAAGTTGAGGGTCTCCAGTACCAGAAGCATGGTCTGATGGTGGGAAGAACAGAATCCAAGAGAAAAGACTTCGGAAGTCTATAGAACAATCCTTCTGTGTCATAAATAGAAGAGATGTAAATTGGGCTGTGTAGAAGAATTCCTTTTACTCCTGAAGCTTTAGATGTACGTGTAGTTTAGCCCTATTTCATAAAAACAGTGCCCTCCTTCATTTGTTCAAAAAGTTATTTTATATGAAGCACCTCACACATACTGAGTAAAGGTGCAGGGCCATGTAGAATGAGGAGACTAACTTCTACTGTTAGTACTTGCCTATGTTTTAATATCAAGTAGTATGACTGTTTCATAGTAACAAAATATTATTTGGTTTCGGCAGATGGACTGAATTCTTTTACTAGATTTCTTAAAACTGAATTCAGTGAGGAAAACATTGAATTTTGGGTAGCCTGTGAAGATTTCAAGAAATGCAAGGAACCTCAACAAGTCATCCTAAAGGCCAAAGCAATATATGAGAAATTCATTCAGAACGATGCTCCAAAAGAGGTACAGTGATAAATTAAAACACATGTGACTCCTTAACATATTCATGGGTTCTGTTTTCACCCCATTCATTCTACCAGAGAGCTCAAGATTGTTTAAAGTTAAACTGGTTAATTGCAGATTTTTACTTATTGACAGAATATAACATTATTGTGGATTAAAACTATAAAAATCAATCTTCAGAGTTAGACAAAGAGTAAATAAAGTTGCGACATTTTGATTCTTTCTATAATCCTTATTAACTACATTAGTAGAAAGAACTCCTAATTAGAAACTAAAGATTTCTGAAGGTGATAAAGACAGGATACACTAACATAAATATGTTGAACACTGTTTATAAATCATGTAATACTTTATAAGGTTATACTAAGTCAGCACCATTAAAAGTAGTTAAAGGTTTTCATCTACAAGACTGAAGACCCAAATTCAATGCCCAGACCCCACATTGTGGAAAAAGGGAACCAACTCTCCTAATATGTTCTCTGATCTTCACACTATTCTATAGCATTCATATCCTCAAATTAATAAATATAATTTAAAAATAATTTTATCTACCTATGTAATATTTTGCTTGCCCAAAGAAGTTATTTTGTCATCTTAGGACAGCACAAAGGAAAGTATTTAATAGAAAAATGATGTAACTCAACTTGGGCAGTGTTTTGAGTGAAAAACAATTGTCCTTTCTTTTGATTACAACTAAATGAGTACAGTCCATAAGTTGACTATAAGTTTAGCAGATGTTGGGTGTCATTAAATATTAAATGATTTGATGTTTCTAACTATATTGAATAAACAGTATAGCAGTATTTCTACATCAAAGAGTGGAACCAATGCTCTCAATATTCAACTACAAATTATCACTATCATGCTACATTTTGCTTACTAGACAAATACCTAAGATCATTCAAATGAAAGAAAAAGAAAAGAAAATATTTTGTCTCCCATTTCAAAGGACATGTAGTTTTGTTGGTTTGGGCACTGTGACAAATCTAAATGTAATGGCAGAAATGCATGGTAGAGTAACTTGCTCTCTTTATGATGTCTGGAAGTAGAGAGGGGTAGCAGGGGATAGGAAGAAGTAGAAAGAAACTGAGAGAGAGACCAGAATCCCAGCACCTTCTCAAAGCAGGACTTCAAGAACCTAACTTCTTTGAGCTAGTCCTCCCTCCTAAAGATTCCATCACTGTCCAATAGTGCTACAGGGTGGCAACAAAACCCTGATTATTATACTTATATTAACAAATTTCTGGAAAATCTTTAATACTATTACATACTCCATAAAGCAATACTCTCTATATAAAGATATTGATCTAAGAAAGGATGTTTGCTTAATTATGTAAAAATATAGCCAGTTATATGGTTACCCATAAGTGGAAAACAGGATAGCTTCCTGAAAATATAGTATTAATTCCAAATACATCAACAGGAATATAATAAAATTAATTATAGGAGATTGTATGTTAAATACTTATTCATCTGTCAACACATTTTTGCTTGTAGAAAAAAATAACATGATTTTAAAAAAGTAGCAGCTTGAACAGAAGGATCAACCAAGCCCCAAGCTTCTCATTCCCTATAACTTAAACTCTTTAACTTCTGAGACTTTAGCTCCCCACTGTGAAAATGAGTGAGTTAAAATAATGATCATATGAAAGCTACCATTCCATTATTCAATTGTGCAGAGTTGGAATAAGCATGAATATTAATAAAGAGATAGGAGAGCCAGGTAAGAAACCTAGAGTGTATGACTATATTCCTAGACAGTCGGAGGATGAACCCCATATCCAAACATACCATATCCCCTCCAACACTGTAAGACAATGAGATGTTCTCAAAAACGTTGTATTAGATAGCCTATAATTATACCTTCTTCCTATTTATGCAGGTTAACCTTGACTTTCATACCAAAGAAGTAATTGCTAAGAGCATCACACAGCCTACTCTCCAAAGTTTTGATGCGGCACAAAGCAGAATCTACCAGCTCATGGAACAAGACAGTTACAAACGCTTTCTGAAATCCGAAATCTACATACATTTGATAGAAGGAAGACCTCAGAGACGAACAAATCTTAGGAGACGATCACGGTCATTTACCTACAATGAGTTCCAAGATGTAAAGTCAGATGTTGCCATTTGGTTATAAGTAGAAGTAATATTCCTTATTTTGGTGGTAAATGTGTGTAACTGCTTCTAAAACACAGCTTGCGTGCAGTAAAAAAAATTATACTTTTAAAATAACCAGGCAATAGTATTTTTAAAATGTAATAATTTTTACATTAAAATAATTCACTCTTTCTTCCACTATATTTTATAAAAATGTATCTTGATATTCTATTCATAATATTAAAAAAGCCTTTATTTCTTCATTAACCATCAGTAAAAAGACACTAGAAGAGCTTTGTAACATGTTGAAGTAAAATGTAAACATTTCAGCTATATCAGGTTTAGTTTGGATCATTTTTTCTAGGTATAGAAAATGTACTTAGATAACTGTATATCCATATGATATTGCATTTAATGATGGGTTGCAGGATATAGAGATGGTCTATTTCTTATCATGGGGAAGGATGGACATAGGTTGTTGTGTACTAATTCTGACTCCAGAATAGCTATCACTTCAGCATTGGTACCAGCAACAAAAATTGCATGAAACACATTTCCCTCTACAGATTAAACAGATTAGTCATAACCCAGGTAGATATGGGAGACTGGACTCACACTTACTCTAACTGATGAATATTCCCCATTAGATGGAGATACATTCTTGGTCACTGGAGCATGTTCATAGTTGCATATCTCTACATATCCACTAAGAAGACAACATTCTTTCCCAGCAAATGAATGTGTCACTGAAATAACACCAATCAGTGCTTGGATGATGATGACCACATGCTTCCACAAAACTTTTTATGTCTCACATTGGGAATTTTAAAATTGGGTTAGAAATTTAAATTGAGAAGCAATGATAAGAAAAATCTACAAACTTGACAACATCAGCATCAGCCAATTGTGTTTTCCCACTATTATGTTCTTAAAATTCTTGCCTAATACTATATTATGCAGTAATTGGCATATATATCCATATTACAGAAATATTTAATTATAATGTGTTACAGGACCTGTACATGTATTAAATATGGTATACTTTCAGATAACTAAATGCTATCATTTTAGTTGATAATTTGTAAACAAATTCTAGCATCTATAATAATAAAAAATTGCTCAAATTTGTCTATTGATGTCATTTGTTTTTCCCAATATCTCCATGCACTTATCTTTGAATGATACTGAGATAGAAAATCTTATTTATAGAGTGTCACTGATATTAATGTTAATAATTTATACTTTTTAAAATATAGAAACAAACTACCATATATTTCAAAGAGCCTCTGGAAAGGTGATTTTTATTATTTTCTTAGGTGGATTTATATCTCTTATAAGAAGTATGTCTCTTCCAAAGAATATAATTGTGCTATATACTTAACTAAGTTGGCACATGCTTTCTATTCTGATTATGAAATTTATGATTTGATTTTACTAGCTTTATTTTGGAAAATACACCCACACTACTAATTTATGTATTTGTTTATTTGTTTATTCAGATTTTACCAAGCAAATTTTAAAATAGTCGCAACAGCCAAATCATTCCTGAGTCTGAGAACCTGGTACTCTGTCCTTTAGATTGAGAGCCTCAATAGTAGTCTAGGAACAGCTGGTATCACTAGCATGCAATCAATGGACTGGAAATTATCCAATCTACAAGGCAGGATGCTCAGTTGTCCTAATCTTGTGCCTCAAAGCTCTGAAGTTCCTAGAAAACTGCTGGTTTCCTTTCCAGGATGAAAGTTGGAAACTCTAGTTCTTCTATCAGTGAAGGAATTAGCTGCAGAAGCAAAAATGGGGTAAACCAACTCCCTGACAATAGGAGAGGCCATGAGAGAAAAGAGCAAGGGAGAGAACTGCCTTCTAAAATATTTTATTTACCTCCCTGCTTCCCACAGACATCTTAACAGAGGAGTTGCCTTCATAGGGGTGGCCTTCCTATATCATTCAGGGTAATACTTTAGACGAGACTCCCTACTGAGGTTATTCTAATCTGCGATAGTTTGACATGAAAGCCAGTTATAATAACTTGTAATATTTTTTTTCAAAATGATTCAATGTCTGTGTTAGATATTTAGTTCACCAAGATAAGATACCTGATAAATACAAATATAGAAGTTGTCATTTTTAATGTTTTTAAAATGATCTTTTTGCATTTTACATACCTATTCTAGTTCCCACATTTTCCCCTCTTCCCACTCCTCCCACCTTCTTCACACCCCACCACCCATCCACTCCATGGAGATGGTAAGGCTTCCTATGGGGAGTCAACAAACTCTGACACATCCCTTTAGGGAAGGACAAAAGCCCTCCCCAATATATTTAGCCTCAGCAAAGTATCCTGGAGCAAGAGAATTGTCTGTATTCTGTCAATCTGTTTATTTTGAATAAATGCTGATTGGCCAGGCAGGAAGTATAGGTGGGTCAACCAGACAGGAAGTAGAGGCAGGGCGATGAGAACAGGAGTATGCTAGGAAGGAGGAAGGTCATTCCTCCCAGTCCAGCCCAGATCACCTGTTGGGAGCCACCTGGAGGCACAGGTGGTCCTGCAGTTTGGAGGTATGTATACCTGGCTTAGCCATGTGGGGCTGAGCACCCTTGCCTGCACCCTTGCTTGCACATGCTCAGAACAGCAGAATGGCATTAACCAATCAGCATTCAAGCCTCTCCACCGTTTAAAAGCAGCTGCCTCTGGGCCCAACTCTCTCTCTCTAAGCTTTCTCTCGTCCCTGCTCTATCTTCCCTTCCCCCAATTTTCCTCAATCAAAGGGCTCCGAATAAAGATGTGACCAGGGAAGGAATTCTCGTTTTCGGTGGCGTTCATTCCTGCTGGTCAGGATGCGCGCCTCAATCACCAAAGAAGAAACATGTGACCTGCCCCTCTGTGAAAGGTACCGAGCCATGTGGCTAACATAGATAAGAATAATAAGTTAATATAAGCTACAAGAGCTAATAAGAAGACTGAGCTAATGGGCCAATCAGTTTTATAACTTATGGAGATCTCTGTGTCATTTTTCTTTGGGGCTTGCCTGCTGTGGGGTACCAGGCTGGACAGAAACCCCAACAAGGCGGCCCTCATGTTACAGTATTCCTCCAAAAGAAAATGGGCTACAAATTCAGTTCAAGCACTAGGGATAAATCCTGGTCCCACTGCCAGTGACAGCACAGACTGCCCCAGCCACACAATTGTCACCCACAATCAAAGGGCCTGGTTTTGGACTATGGAGGTACCCCAGCTGTCAGTCCAGAGTCAGTGAGCTCCCATTAGCTCAGGTCAGGTTCAGCTGTTTCTGTGGGTATCCCAGTCATGGTCTTAACCCTTTGCTCATATTATATTATCATATATTATATGTGTGTATATATAATATCAATATATACATTATCATTCCTCCTTCTCTTCAACTGAACTCCGAGAACTTGGCCCAGTGCGAGCTGTGGATCCCTGTATCTGCTTCTATCGGTTGCTGGATGAAGGCTGGAGAGTTAAGAGCATTGGTTACTCAGTTCCAGAAGTTTTTTTTTTCCATTTATTTATTTATTTACTAAAAATTTCCACCTCCTCCCATCCTCCTATATCCCTCCTACTCCCCCGACTACCCCTCTCCCTCCAGTCCTAAGAGAAATCAGGGTGCCGTGCCCAGTGGAAAGATCAAGGTCCCCCTTCCATTCAGGTCTAGGAAGGTGTGCATCCAAACAGACTAGGCTCCCAAAAGCCAATACATGCAGTAGAATCAAAATCCGATGTCATTATCATTGACTTCTCAGTTTGACCTCATTGTCAGCCACATTCAGAGAGACGGATTTGATCACATGCTCGTTCAGTCTCATTCCAGCTAGCCTTGGTGAGCTCCCATTAGATCAGTCCCACTGTCTCCGTTGGTGGGCGCACCCCTTGTGGTCCTGACTTCTTTGCTCATGTTCTTCCTCCTTCTGCTCTTCATCTGGGCCTCGGGAGCTCAGTCCAGTTCTCCAATGTGGGACTCTGTCTCTATCTCCATCCATCGCTACTACTCAGCTGTAACATGAGGGGGCCGACTTGTTTGTGTTTTTCTGTCCTGCCCTGCCCCCCAGCTGTTTAGTCCCAGAGGAGAATCACACTGAGATCTCTATAAATTATAAAGCTGATTGGCCCATTAGGTCAGGCTACTTATTAGCTAACTCTCACATCTTGATTAACCCATTTTTCTGATCTATTTTAGCCATGTGGCACAGTACCTTTTTCAGTGGGGCAGCTTCATCCTGCTGCTTCGGTGGTCTGGGCAGGAGTGGGAGGAATCAACTTCCTCCTCCCCAGAATTCTCCTGTTCTCCTTCCATCATTTCCATTTCCTGTCTGGTTTTCCCACCTATACCTCCTGCCTGGCCAATCAGCGTTTAGTTAAAACATGATTGACAGAATACAGTCAATTCTCCCGTACCACTCAGCCATAAAAAATAATGACATTTTGAATTTTGTATGCAAATGGATGGAAATAGAAAAGACTATCCTGAGTGAGATAACCCAGACCCAAAAAGATGAATATGGTATATACTCACTCATTAGTAAACTCTAGCCATAAACAAAGGACATTAAGCCTAGAGAAGCCAAATAACAAGGTAAACCCAAGGAAAATCATACATAGATCCTCTTGGAAATTGGAAGCAAACAATTTGGGAGCATGGGGGTGGGGATGGGGTAAGGGTAGGCTTGGGGGAAGGGGAGCGGGAGAGAGAGAAGGGAGAAGGGAAAGACTGAAAAGATCTTGGGGGAGTGAGAGGGTGGAGATGGAGGAAAGGCAGGTATAGGAGCAGGGAAGTTGTTAATCTACATTAAGGGAGTCATTTTAGGATTGGCAAGAGACTTGACTCTAGAGGGGATCCTAGGTGTCCACGAAATGTCCCCAGCTAGGTCCTTGTGTGGCAGAGCAGAGGGTGCCTGAATTGACCTTGTCCCACTAACACACTGATGATTATCTCGAATATCACCATAGAATCTTTGCCTGGCAACAGATGGAGATAGAGACAAAGTCCCTCATCAGAGCAACAGACTGAGCTCCCAATGCCCAATTAAAGAGCAAAAGGAGGGAGAAGATTTGCAAGGAAGTCTGGACGGCAAGGGGTTGGTCCACCCACTGTGTGCCTGTTCTAATGGGAGCTCATCAAATCCAGTTGAACCGGGACTGAATGACCATGCGATCAAACCAGACTCTCTGAATGTGGATGAAATGGGGGGCTGATTGAGAAGCCATTGATAAAGTTCCAGAGTTCTTGCATTCAATTCCCAGCAGTCATGTGATGGCTCACAACCATCTTATAGTGCCCTCTTCTGGCGTGCGATCATACATGCAGGTAGAATACCGCTATACATAAAATATAAAAATAAAAAATAAAAATAATGAATGTAAAGCTATAGAACATCCTCTCTGGCTTCGATATACACACGTACAGGTACACATATCCACTTACATGTGAGCACACCCAAAATTGAAAAAGGTAATTACTTCTTTTGACTCATGTTTTCAGTCCCTAGTTCTCCGCTTAATAGATTGTAGGGTCGTTATATTTGTAGCAGCATGTGGGAGAGTCTGTGCCCACAATGCTGAACGGATTCAGAGAGCAGAAAGAAGGAAAACTTCTGACACTTAAAGGCATGCTTCCAGAGCCCACTTCTTCCAGCAAGACCCGCTCTCCCAAAACAGCGTCACTAGCTGGAGACTAAGTAGTCATACATATAAAGAACATGTCATATTCAAACTGTAGCACTTTTTATTAAATTATAAAATATTTGGTGAGTTGTGTTGAAAACATAGCAGTATGTCTGGAACTCAGAGGGTTTACAATCACTGACAGGAATAACACAAAAAAAATGAAGAAAAATTAGACATATGGTAGAAGGAAAACATGTACAGCCAGCACAGAACTCTGACTGAGTGAATGACAATGAGGGGAAACTAACATGGGATCTCAGAAGTCCCTGTCTGAGTTCCCTCCATTACACTCTGAATCCCCAGAAACTCAAACATCTACAAGCTTCAAGTTTTGTAGACAAGAACTTGGGGTTTCTAGTTACTTCTGTTCTTTGGTTTTAATAAAACTATAATGCACATATGAAATCACAGAGATATATAAACTCACAGAGTTCATACAATGCACATTTGAATTCACAGAGACTATGATAGCATCCACTGGGCCTGCTGCAAACCAGAGTCCTAGTGCTGAGAGAGGGAACTATCCAGGAGCTCCCACTCCTAAGCAAGAAGGTATATCCAACTCATAACCACTTGCAAATGAAAAGTTAGTTTTCATCATTGGAGTCTCACTAGGCACATAAACCACACCTAATTGTAGGTCCCATGCCTATCAGCAGACAACCAAGGCAAAAGAAGCACAATGGTATATTTAGATTTAAAATTTTTTTTTGTCTCAAATTGCTTTGTTTGGGGGATTTTATTTTTAAATCTTCCTGATTCTTTGCTTGTATAGTATGGATTTCTATTTTGTGTTTTTAGAGAAACAGACACAGAGAGAATATGTCTGTTTATGTATGAATTTTTTATGATTTTTTTCTTCTTTGCTTTAAGTCTTTTTCCTCCTCTTCCCCCCCCCATTTTTTTCCAAGAGAGAAAAATAAGCCTGAAGATAAATGGGTGAGGATGTGGGGAGGATATGGCAGGAGATAAGGGAGAAGTAATTGTAATTAGAATATATTGTATAGAGAAAAACTTCTATTTTCAATGAAAGTAAAAGAAATACAAAGAAATATTTAAAAAATTATCTGTGAAAGACAAATAAATATGAAGAAGAGAAACCAGATTATTATTAGGAATGTACATTGGTCTAATAATAGAAAAATTTTTATAGGAAACTCATTGGCTTGGCATATAGCTGAGTGCTGCAGTTTTTGCCTAGCATGTATGAGACTCTAAATTTAATAATGCTTAGCATGATAAACAGAGACAAAGAGAGAAAGTTGTTTTCCATCAGCTTAGGAGCAGTATCTGAAACTATTGATATTTTCATTACCATCTGCAGCCACACAATCCCACAGATAGTGTCCCATTGGCCACTCAGGCAGAGGTCTGGAGAGACTGGCTTTGCATGACCTCAACTTGTAGATTTTAACTAAGTATCTATTGTTCTACTTATCAACAAAGATTTGGGAGTCAGGTATTGGGGTAAAACCCTTCTATTTCAGAGAAGCTGAGAAGCAACCAAGTGACTATTCTTTATTGCCCAGAGACCCAGCACGAGAGCTTCTCTCTCTACACAACCAAGTTGAAAAAGACCAAGAAATCTCTTAAGTCCCTGCCTATTACTTCCTGTGTGTGTCTCTATCCTTCTCCCTGGGTCCTCCATATACTCTATGACTAATTCTTGCCAACTAATTGCAGACTCTCCTCCCTGATGCAAGATTAATTTTATTATCCCAGTCTCAGAGTTTCACAGTGTGATCAAATATCCCACAACAGAAAAATAGAGTGAGAGAAAAAGGGAAGGAAGGAAGAAAGGAAGGGAAGGAAGGAAGGAAGGAAGGAAGGAAGGAAGGAAGGAAGGAAGGAAGGAAGAAAGGGAGGGAGGGAGGGAAAGGAGGGAAAGAGGAAGGGAAAAGATTGGGTGAGAGAAAAGAAGGAAGGAAAGAGGAGAAGGAGGAAGGAAGGAAGGAAGGAAGGAAGGAAGGAAGGAAGGAAGGAAGGACGGATGGAAGGAAGGAAGGAAGAAGATTTTAGGAATATTTGAAGTGTAGGAAAACACAGAAAACACAGATTAGATGTTCTGACAAGTGAAATGAATGATGGAATGCTTTTTATGCTTTGTTTGTTTCACATACAAATTATTTCTGAAACTACTTGCAGGTATTGATAATAAAGTTCATGCTTTTACTTGCCTCTTGATTTAAGCAGAAGACTGCCTTTAAATGTAAGTACGTACATAGATTTGGTTTAATTCTAGAATTTTCAGTTCTTTAAGTTCATAAACAAAAGTTAATACTGAGGCTGTTAGTTGTATATATAATAGGTCAATTTTTGTCTAGCCACATGGAATCAAAGGTACTTTATATAGAAGGCAGCACAGTGTTTCTGTAAAGAATGAAAATTTGTCAATGAGGCACATGTAAATTTAGACTCTGATTGTGGCACTTTTTCAGAGTAAAATAAGCAAATTAGTGTAGAAAAATTCATTATTTTGATTTTCAAATTAGAACAAAACATTTTCAGTGTTCCAACTATAATTAAGATTTGAAATATTTATAAAGTACCAAATAAGGAAAAATAGACTTTGATATATAAAACAAATTTTAGCCACAACAATCTGAGGCCCTGACTACACATCAGCAAATATTCTGTGTGCATAATTAGTTATTCATTAATAAAATGTATACATGCTGCTCATATCAAAGCTGTTTATAATTTTACATTACATAAAAAATATATAATGATGTTTTGTTTAAATGAGAAGATATAAAAACATTTGAATCAATATTTCCTAAAGTTGAAAATAAAATAATTATTTAAATTTTCTTATATTTTTACTTAAGAACTGAAGAACAACATACTGAAGATATGTCTCATGAAAATGATTACACTTACCTGTGAAACTTACTAAAATTAAATGTACTAATTTTCTTTCTCTCTTTTATTACCTTATTTTGTCTTATATTCACCTCAATTTCTTAATTATTACTAATCAAATACATATTCAAAATGTGCATTACTGTATCACCTGAAGTAATTTCAACAATAGAAAGAAAAGGTAAAAGACTGAAACATATCTTCTGTAAAATGACGAATGATTGAACAGATATTTAATGATCAATTTTATTTGATTGATACTTTTGGCTAAAACCAGCATCAATGACACATGGAATAAGCTAAATATTAAATATCATATTTCGGAACACATTTGTTTTCATTCATTTTTATTTAGTCACAGAGTACAACAAAGTTCCTTTATATTTGTCATACTTCACCAATGTTTCAGTCACTATGAAATAGCTAAATTTCAAAGATGAATAAGACAGGGCCATCTATCATAGGATAGCATGCCTAATGACCTTCATATATGAACAGACATATATGACTTATTTCAATAACATATGATGAAAATTTGCAAATATCTTGCCTTAATTTTGTATGAAATTACAGAAAATCATCTTCCTAAAATGTAGTAAAGTACCAACTTCATGATTTTCTGCTTCAGAATATGTCCAGTAACTTCTCTAAGTACTGTGATAACTACTGACTCATTACGTGTCCACAGAACTATGCTTTTTAAAGCATCAAAAAACAGAAAGGTCTCACCCCAGGGATTTCATGTCTGAGTCAGAAGGAGAGTAAATATGTGGTCAGCCAGTACCACATCGAAGACTAACTCAAATTAAAAGACTTTAAGCAAAGTCATTGACTGGAGATTTTTTGTTGAGGTTTTGGAATCACTCACATGATGTGATTCATTATAAAATTCCTTTCATTAGACATTCCTAGAATTTATACTGTATTCAAAGAAGTTTACTTAACATATTGGCTTTAGCCATATCATTCAGATAAAGTGGTGAGCAATTATTGTTTAAATAATCACATACATGATAACAAAATTCTGAAATAAACTCATTAGAAAAATCATGATGAACATCTTAAAATTCTATGAACTGATATTATTTTCAAACTTTTACATTGTGATGCCTGCAGTAAAAATGTATTATTAAAAATTAACAAATAAATGAATAAATGTAAACATGCATGACCATGTAGAAAACAATGATCTCAAATTTAGTCCCAAGAATATCTTTTTGAGGTTAAGCTCAGAATTTAATTGATTACATTCCTTTTCTTATAAATTTTATGTTTTCTTTTGGATGACATTTTGACAAGAATTCACTAGTGAGAAGATCCATCCGGAGAGGTGAGTGTGTGCCCAACCGGCTGGCCAGATGCACAGGCACCCTCAAATCCTTTAAACTTTCTGGTCATTCTGCAGGGACTTCTCTCCCCGACTACTGCCTATCTCTCTTATCCCATCCCAGCTTGCCCCCAGGTACCCCCTCCCATTTGCAGGGTCATAGGATCCCGCAACTCAGTCTGCTTTGGGGCTGAGGGTCTTGGGACAAAGTGGTGAGTGTAACTGCTGCAGGAGTTTTTTGGTTATACTGAGCCTGTACCCAGCAAGCTTGCCCTTTTGTTTACTAGGTCCCTGGCCAGCAAGTGGCCCTGATCCTATACCAGAAGATCCATCTGGAGTGCCTACTTCAGGGTGGAGAGGATTTGAGAGATATTTCCAGTGCTGAGGGGACCTAAAAGAGGGCAGACCGTGAAGAACCCCCAAGTACACAGGTAGCCACAGCAAAGATTGAGCCAAGCCACCAAGACTCTCCTAACAGTATTTGAAGGAAGAGATGGGCAGGTGCCAATGCAAGAATTCCGCAAGTAATCTGAAAAGCAACACGATAACACTAGAATCCAGTAAACATACAACAGGAAGACTTGAACACCCTAATCTAGAAGAAACAGAAGAAATTAACTTTAGACTTAACATTATGAAAATGTTAGAGACCATTAAACAGGATGTGAAAATCCTTTAAAGAAATGAATGAGAAGACTAACAAAAAGTTATAAGAAAATAATAAATCCCTCAAAGATACACAAGAAAACCAAGAAAAAGCAATCAAACAGGTAAGGGAAGCAGTTCAAGACTTGAAAACTGAAATGGAGGTAATGAAGAAAACAAAAACTGAGAGATGGCAGGATATGGAAAATCTGGGTAAATGAACAGATACTACAGAGACAAGCATAACCAACAGAATACAAGAGATAGAAGAAAAAATCTAAGATGCTAAAGACATTATAGAGGAAATACAATGATCAAAGAAAACAGCAAATCCAACAAATTCTCATCACAAAACATTCAGGAAAACTGGGACACCATAAAAAGACCTAACCTAAGAATAATAGGGGTTGAAGAAGGAGAAGAATTACAGCTCAAAGGCTCAGAAAATATATTCAACAAAATTATAAAATAAAACTTTCCCAATCTAAAGAAGGATAATCCTATGAATGTACAAGAAGCATATAGAACACTGAATAGACTGAACCAAAAAAAAACCCTCACAATCAAAACACAATCATACAGAATAAAGAATATTAAGAGCTGCAAAGGAAAAAGGTCAAGTAACTTATAATGGTAAACCTATCAGAATGACACCTGACTTCTCTATGAAACCATGAAAATCAGAAGGTCTTGGATAGAGGTGCAGCAGAAACTAAGAGAACATGGATGCAAGCCCAGACTACTATACCCAGCCTAGCTTTCTTTTACCATCAATGGAGAAAACAAGTTATTCCAGGATAAAAAGAAATTTGAACAATATGTAGCCACAAATTCAGCCTTACAGAAAGTAATAGAAGAAAAATCACAGTCCAAGAAAACCAACAACACTCAAAATAACTCAGGCATCTAACAACCCTCCACCAGCACAGTTCAAAGAAGAGAAACACACAAACTCTACCACCAAGAAAAACATAATAATAAAATAAAATAACTGGAGTTAACAACCACTGGTCATTAATATAACTTATTATCAATGGACTTAAATCACTTACAAAAAGGCACAGGTTAAGAGAATGGATGTAAAAATAGGATCCAACATTCTCCTGTTTACAAGAAACACACATCAGCCACAAAGACAGACACTTACTCAGAGTAAAGGGTTGGGAAAAGGTTTTTCAAGCAAATGGACCTAAGAAACAAGTAGGTGTGGCTATACTAATATCTAGCATAATTGACTTCAAACTAAAATCAATCAGAAGAGATGGAGAAGGACACTTTATGTGAATAACATGAACAATTCACCAGGATGAAGTCACATTCCTGAATATCTATGCCCCTAATATAAAAGTACCCACTTATGTAAAAGAAACGTAACGAGAACTCAAAGCACACATCAAACCCCACACACTAATAGTAGGAGACTTCAACACTCCTCTCTCACAAATGGACAGGTCAACCAAATAGAAACCTAACAGAGAAATAAGAGAACTGACAAAGGTAATGAATCAAATGGACTTAATAGACATCTATAGAGCATTCCACCCGGCATCTCATGGAACCTTCTTGAAAACTGATCACATACTCAGTGACAAAGCAAACTTCCACAGATACAAAAAAAAAAACTTAGTAACCACCTGTGTCTTATCGGCTCACCATGGAAGAAAGTTAGAATTTAAGAACAATTCTACCCCCATAAAACCTACAAATTCATGGAAACTGAACAGTCAACTACTAAACCACCCCTGGGTCAGGGAAGAAATAAAGAAAGGAATTAAAGTGTTCCTTGAATTCAAAGAAAATAAAGACACAACATACCCAAACCTATGGGACACTATGAAAGTATGGCTAAGAGGAAAGTTTATAGCTCTAAGTACCCACATAAAAAAAGGAGAAAGTTCACATTAGAGACATAACAGCACAGCTGAAAGCTCTAAAAAAAAAAAGCAGACTCCCTCATTAGGAGTAGAAGACTGGAAATAATCAAACTGAGGGCTGAAATCAACAAAATAGAAACACAGAAAATAATCCAAAGAATCAATGAAACAAAGAGCTGGTTCTTTGAAAAAGTCAACAAGATTGATAAACCTCTATCCAAGCTAATCAAAAGGCAGAGAGAGAAAACGCAAATTAACATGATCAGAAATGAAAAGGGGGACATAACAACAGACACTGAGGAAATTCAGAGAATCATTATTTCTTACTACAAAAGCCTATATGCCACAAAGTTGGAAAATGTAAAAGAGATGGACTTGTTTTTAGATAAATACCATTTACCAAAATTAAATCAAGACCAGGTGAACAATTTAAATAGACCTATAAGTCATGAGGAAATGGAAATTGTCTAAAAAACCTACCAAAAAAAAAGCCCAGGACAAAATGGTTTTAACGCAGACTTTTACCAGAACTTCCAAGAAGAGCTAATACCTATATTCCTTAATGTGTTTCACATAATAGAAGCAGAAGAATCATTGCTAAACTCTTTTTATGGCTACAGTTACCCTGATTCAAAGGTACACACAAGAACTCAACCAAGAAAGAGAATTACAGACCAATCTCACTCATGAACATTGATGCAAAAATTCTCAATAAAATACCAGCAAATAGAATCCAAGAACACATCAAAAAGATTATTCATTATGATCAAGTACGCTTCATCCCAGATATGCTGGGCTGGTTCAACATAAGAAAATCTATCAATATAATCCATCATATAAATAAACTTAAGGAAAAAAAACCATATGATCATCTCATTAGATGCTCAAGAAGCATTTGGATAAATTCAACACACCTTTATGATAAAGGTCTTGGAGAGGTTAGGGATACAAGGATCATACCTAAGTATTATAAAAGCAATATACAGCAAACCAACACCTAATATCAAATTAAATGGAGAGAAACTCAAAGCCATTCCACTAAAATCAGGAATGAGACAGGCTGCCCACTTTCACCATATCTCTTCAACATAGTTCTTAAAGTTCTAGCAATAGCAATAAGACAACATAAGGAGATCCAGGGGATTCAAACCTGAAAGGAAGAAGTCATACTTTCATTATTTGCAGATGATATGATAGTGTACATCAATGACGCCAAAAACTCTACCAAAGAACTCCTACAGCTGATCAAAACCTTTAGTGATGTGGCAGGATCCATGATAAACTCTTAAAAATCCAATAGCCCTCCTATACACAAAGAATAGAGAAGCAGAGAGGAAATCAGAGAAACTTCACCTTTCACGATAGCCACAAATAGCATAAAGTATCTTGGGGTTACACTAACCAAGGAAATGAAAGATCTATTTGACAAGAACTTTAAGGCTTTGAAGAAAGAAATTTAAGAGGATACCAGTAAATGGAAGGATCTCCCATGCTCTTGGATGGGTAGGATCAACATAGTAAAAATGCCAATTCTACCAAAGGCAATCTATAAATTAAACGCAATCCCCATCAAAATCCCAACAAAATTTTTCACAGACCTTGAGAGAACAATAATCAACTTTATATGGAAAAACAAAAACAAAAAAAGAAAAACAAGATAGCCAAAACAATCCTATACAATACAGGAACTTCAGTCGGCATTACTATCCCTGACTTCAAACTCTATTACAGAGCTACAGTAATGAAACCAACTTGATATTGGTATAAAAACAGAGACATTGACCATGGGAAGCGAATTGAAGACACGGATATTAACCCACAAACCTATGAACACCTAATTTTTGACAAAGGAGTTAAAGAATACAATGGAAGAAAAAAAGCTTCTTCAACAAATGATGCTGGCATAACTGAATGTCAACCCAGAAGAATGAAAATAGATCTATATCTATCACCATGCACAAAGCTCAAGTCCAAATGGATTAAAGACCTCAATATAAATCTGACCATACTGAACCTGATAGAAGAGAAAGTGGGAAGTAGACTGCAACACATTAGTACAGGAGATCACTTCCTATGCATAACCTCAGTAGCACAGACAACAAGAGCAACAGTGAATAAATGGGACCTCCTGAAACTTAGAAGCTTCTGTAAAGCAAAGGACACTGTCAGTAAGACAAAAAGGCAACATACTCAATAGGAGAAGATCTTCACCAACCCTGCATCAGACAAAGGTCTGATCTCCAAAATATATAAAGAACTCAAGAAACTAGACTTTAAAATTATGATTAACCCAGTTAAAAAATGGGGTACTGAACTGAACAGAGAATTCTCAACAGAAGAAGTTCAAATGGGCAAAAGATACTTAAGGTCATGTTTAATTTCTTTAGTGATTAGGAAAATGTAAATCAAATCAACTTTGAGAATCCATCTTATACCTGTCTTAATGGCTAAACTCAAAAACATCAGTGATAACCTATGCTGAACAGGATGTGGAGTAAGGGAAACACTCATCCATTGCTGGTGCGAATGCAATCTTGTGCCACCACTTTGGAAATTGGTATGGCGGTTTCTCAGGAAATTGGGAATCAACCTACCTCAGGATCCAGCAATACCACTCTTGGGAATATACCCAAGAGACGCCCAATCATACTACAAAAGCATTTGTTCAACTATGTTCATAACAGCACTATTTGTAATAGCCAGAACCTGGAAACTACCTAGATGTCCTGCAATGGAAGAATGGATAAAGAAACTGTGGAATATATACTCATTAGAATACTACTCAGTGGTTAAAAAAAAATGACATCTTGAATTTTGCATGCAAATGGATTGAAATAGAAAACACTATCCTGAGTGAGATAACCCAGACCCAAAAAGATGAATATGGTATGTTCTCACTCATATGTGGACTCTAGCCATAAACCAAGGACATTAAGCCTATAGTTCACAAGCCTAGAGAAGCCCAATAACAAGGTGAACCCAAAGAAAAACATATAGATCTTCCTGGATATTGGAAGCAAACAAGATTGCCGGGCAAAAGTTGGGAGTATGGGGGTGGAGGTAGGGGTGAGGGTGATGTTGGGGGAAGGGGAGAGGGAGAAGGGAAAGACTGGAGAGAGCTTGGGGGATTGGGAAGGTAGAGATGGAAGAGGGCGAATATAGGAGCAGGAAAGATGATACCTACATTAAGGGAGCCATTTTAGGGTTGGCAAGAGACTTGGCTCTAGAAGGGATCACAGATGTCCATGGGGATGTCCCCAGCTTGGTTTTTGGGCAGCAGAGGAGAGGGTGCCTGAATTGTCCTTACCTCACTATCACACTGATGATTATCTCGAATATCACCATAGAATCTTCATCTGGAGACGGATGAAGATAAAGACAGAGACCTTTATCAGAGCAATGGACTGAGCTCCCAAGGTCCAGTTGAAGGGCAGAAAGAGGAAGAAGACAAGCAAAGTAGTCAGGACCACGAGGGGTTTGTCCACCCACTGAGACTGTGCCTGTTCTAATGGGAGCTCACCAAATCCAGTTGTACTGGGACTGACGGACCATGTGATCAAACCCCACTCTGTGGCTGACAATGGGGGCTGACTGAGAAGCCATTGATAAAGGCACTGGAATTTGTTTTTATTTCATGTTTTGGCTTTTTTGGACCCTAGTCTATATAGATGCATAGCTCCCTAGATCTGGATGTAGGAGGGAGGGCCTTGGACTTCCCACAGGGCAGAGTTCCCTGCCCTCTCTCAAGCAGGGAGGGGGAAGGAGGATGGTGAGTGGGGTAGTGGGAGGGAATTGGGAGGAGGGAGGAAGTGTAAATTTTTTAATGAAAAAATAAAAAAAGAAATTAAAAAAAGAAAAGTTTCAAGTTGTTTTATACTCACATAGACAGCTTAGATATTTTAAAGTACATTAATTAAAATTATTATTTTATCTACAGTATGCTGTTATTTTTTCTGATGTTGCACTGAAACAAAATCCATTCGGCAAATATTTAGATTGATATATTAATGCAAAATCTCTACTTTGCTGAAGATTTTATTGGAAAAACTGAGATTGAGATGGGACGCATATGTCAGCTAATGGTAATTAATGAGTATGAGAAACAATTGCTGAGTTTTAAAAATCATGTGAAATGATTTATTATCTTAATCTCCCACATTGCTAATATTAATGTTATATGTATTCTAACAAATGTCAGTGTCTTAGAGAGGAACCAGGTGGTTTAATCTACATGATTTTATTTTTTTTATGCAGAATACTGAAGTTCTTAGAAAGTTTGGAATAACTGGGAGATGGTAAAAAAAAAATCATTCTGTGTTAAGAGCCCCTGCTGCTCTGCCAAAGAACTGAGTTCAATTCCCAGCACATATATTGAGTTTTACAACCATTGTATCTCCAATTCCAGGGGCCCTGATGTTTTCTGGTCTCCATTAGCATGAAGCATGCATGAGGTGCACAGATATGCATACAGGCAAAACACCCATACACATTGAATAAATTAATTAATTAAAATCACTTTAAAACAGAAATTTAAGAGAAACTTCAATTTGAAGTTGTACTTTCTTACATCGTGGAATCAGAAAACCTACCTCAAAAGACATAACTTAGTAATGCTGCAGCATATACGATATTTCAAAAATAACTTAGAAGGTGATTGGTATAACATAAATCATCCTTAACATAGTAATCACGCTTATATGGAGAAAAATTCACTAATCTCCATGTCACATACATTAGCAATTAAAAGAATAGACAGGCAAATAATCTTAGTAATAAAAATTAAGAATTTAATAACACTAATCATAATTTCTAATATCATTTCATACTTAGTGGCAAAGAATCAAAGAGAAAACAAGACTAACTCTCCAGTTAGTCACATAGTGGTAAGCAAGAGTGAGGAAGGTACATGTTTGAAAGTACACCTGTTCCCTCCAGTCCAGACACAAGTCATCTGAGCATGAATACAATCCCTTCTATTCTTTTAAAAATAATCTTTAAAGTTTCAACATTTAAATAGTGGGTTGTGTATGAGCACTAAATATAAGAGAATTCTACTGAATAAAAATCATAATATCTTAAAGTAAAATACTGTCTTAAAATATTTCATTAGCTTTTAAAATATAAACATAGAATGTCACTAAGAATTAGAAAGCTTAATTCATGAGTAAGATATGAGTCTTAAACATTACCAGTGACCTTGTATTTGAGGCAAACCATATGCAGAATATGCAAGAAATGTTTAATTACACAGCACTGAAGAGGAGTATGAGGAATAGTAAAGAAATCTGAAAGCAAACACAGAAACAATTTCCAAACAGCAGTTCTCTCACTCTCCCTCCCTCTTTCTCTCCCCCTCCCTCTCTTTTTCTCTCTCCTCTCATTCTCTCTCCCCAAATAACTTTATCAGATCTATTTTAATGAAATAATGGTTATTATAATTTGAAATCTGCTATTGAAAACATGGCTTTCTCTAACAAGATAAATTATTTTCATTTCTCTAAACCTGAGTTAGACAAATGATAGATTATTATTATTATTATTTTATTTTAATTATTAATTTTCTAGATTTATTTTACATACCACCCCAATTTCCCCTTCCTCCTCTTCTCCCTTTCTCTTCCCCTAGACTCCCACCTACCCACCTCCATTCACTCATCTATTGCCTTGCTCAGAAAGGAGAAGGCCTCCCATTGGCACCAACAAAACATGGTATATCAGTTTGAGGCAGGGCCAAACATCTTGCCTTGCATCAAGGCTGGGTCAGGCAACCCAGCTTTGGGAATATGATTCCAAAAGACATCACAATAGATACCAATCCCACTGCTAGAAGCTCCACAAACAATCCAAGCTACACAACTGTCACACACATGCAGAGTGCATAGATAGGTCCTCTGCAGGTTCCCTAACTATTAGACCAGAGTCCTGGAGCTCCCAGTAGCTCAGATCTGTTGTCTGTGTTGGCTTCCCTACTAAATGATAGATTTCTTAAGTTTTGCTTGTCCCTTAACCACAGTGCAACAAACCTTGGATTGATTAGTTCCTTGGGGACATAACACAATACAAGTCAGAATGAGGACCTAGTCTCTAGGATAATGCAGCACAGAGGGATAGAGAGAAGTTCCATGAGAACATGGCTCATATATCATTCAGGACTCACTGTTGATCACTCAGTGCTGGATTCCTGTTGGCTAGGTACTCTCAAAATTGTCTTCAAATAATACAATATGACTGAGGGGAGGGTGGAGAAGAACTTGAGGAAATGAGATAGTCAAGATGGAGGAAGGATAGAGATGAGAGCAAGAAAAGAGGTAATTTGATTGAGAGAGCCATTATGGGGCTAGCAAGAAACCTGGCACGAGAGAAAGTCCAGGAATTGACAAGGATGATCCCAATAGAGGAGAGGGTGACTGAACTGGCCTTCTCCTGTAATAAGACTTATTAATGTCTTAAAAATCACCGTAGAGCCTTCATCAGCACCTGATGAAAACAGAGGCAGAGACCAGCATTGGAGAACTGGACTGAGCTTTCAAAGTTCGGTTGTAGAGTGGAAGGAGTGGACCATGATGGGTACACCCACTGAAACAGTGTACCTGAGATAATGAGAGCCCACCAACTCCAGCCAGACAGGGAAGGAAACAGCATAGGTCCAAACTATGCTGAATGTGAGTGAGAATTGTAATATTGGGGCAGACTTCAGGGTCACTAGCAGTGACAGCGGGATATTTCCCCACTGCAAGTATAAACTTGCATTTTTGAAACCTATTCTCTTTGGATGGATACCTCGTTCAACCTAGATATAGTAGGGAGGACCTTGGGCCTTCCCCAAAGCAATGTGCCTTACAATCTCTGAGGAGTGGATGGGAAACGTAGTCGGGGGGTAAGGTGGAAGAAAGGGGAGGGGAGGGAGTGGAAATTGGTATGTAAAATTTAACATGATAGTGTTTTCTTTAAAAAATAAAAATACATAAATAAAAATACAATATAACTGACTAAAAATATAAACTATACAAAACTCTCACAAAACGTACATAGTTTTTTCTAGTAGAAATTAAATTTCAGCATAACTCAACATGGAATTTGATTGTTGCCTTAAAAAATAATATTCCAATATGTGTTAGTAAACATAAACTCACATATTTGGCAATAGATGAACTACAATGTAGTTAACTGTGTGGAATTTATAAAAGCTAAAAACACTACTTTAGTGATGAGCTTTGGAGCAATGGAAATGCAGAAAATTTTACTTTATAAAAGAAGTTTATTATATTTAATAGTATAACACACAAACATTAGACCTTGTCCTATTGTGTCTAGTTTTGTTGTGTTTTGTAACATGAGGTGCCAGCTTGTTGGGGTATTTGTCCCACCCAGTATTCCACAGCTGGCAAGCCCCAAAGGAAATCACACACAGGACTCCTTAAGATTATAAAACTGATTGGCCCATTAGCTCAGTCTTCTTATTAACTAATTCTTACATCTTACAGTAACCCATAAATTCTTGCCTGTTTTAGCCATGTGGCTCAGTACCTTTTCCAGCGGGGCAGGTTACATCTTGCTTCTCTGTGGTCTGGGCAGGAATGGAAGAATGGGCATTCTCCTTCCTAGACTTCTACTGTTCTCTTTGCCCCGCCTCTACTTCCTGTCTGGTTAACCCACCTATACTTCTTACCTGGTCAATCAGCGTTTTATTAAAATACATGATTGACAGCATACAGATAATTCTCCCGCACAACTTCTCCCTCAAAAAACAAAAACAAAAAAACAAAAAACAAGCAAACAAAAAAAACAAAGGAAAATATCCATAGTCCATTTGTTAGGAATGTGGGTGTAGTATTCCAAGCTACTTCTGGCTGGTTGGGGATGCTGATAATCTTATGGGTACCTAAAGAAAATTTAGAGTTACAATCAAGTCCTGACTGGAGTGTCCTGTGAGACCTGATCATCTCAGGCAGCATCTTGAATCCATTCTGGATGCAGAACTCAGACACAGAACTCAGACATCTGGGCCATCTGTTCCTACTGGAGATTTCTCAGGTGGTCTTCCTTGATCAAATTGGATTTTTCTTAACTCAGAATGAGCCCACAGCCTCTCATTTTCTGGGGAAACAAAAGCAAAATCTCTTCTCCAGAGTAATATACCTTTTGACTTCAGTTTTGAAGCCAAGGTATTTTCAAGATACCTATCTTGGGTTAGTTCAGCAGCATTTATAAACAAAAGTCTTTTAGCAGCTGTTGCTCCTTCCTCAGCATTCAAACAATTCAAAGAGAGCATAATAGCATACAGTATCAAGATTCTCTGTGCATTTTTCATATTTATGCTACTTTATTTTAACCTCTATTTCTTTTACTTTTACTTTTACTTTTTGAGACAGGTTCTCTGTATATCTTTGGCCTGGAATAAGTCTGTAGACCAGGCTGTCCTTGAACTCACAGAGATCCACTTGTCTCTGCCTCCCCAGTGCTGGGATTAAAGGTGTGTGTTACAACACCTTGAAGTCACAGAGATCTGTCTGCCTCTGTCTCCCAGGCATTGGGATTAAAGGTGTGTACTACCACACCTAACTACTCTCTCTTTCTTTTTCACTTTAAGAACTTTAACCTTCAGCCTGCATATATTTTTTAACACACTGTAAACCATTTAGAGGTTTTCTTCATCTTTGATTCTCTGTTTAATGTATATCTCTCTTTTTCTGACAACATGAGTCTTTATGGAGACTTTATGGTGGCTGTGATGGCTAGATTCAGCCCATTCCTTAGTTTTCCAGCCTCATGGCAGAGGACTGCTCGAGTCATTTTTATTGCCACAACTCTGTGGTGGTTCAAGGTTCCTGCTAGCAACCAAGTAGCAGCATTCTGCTCACAGCCCACACTCAGTCAGACTGCCTGCCTGAAAGAGTCAGAGTTTGCCCTAGCACGACAGCCCAGAAAGCCGGCATTTTAAAATAGCTCAGCTTTTTTCCTGTTACAGCTGAAAACCGAGAAGCACGTGGTCAGCTTTTCATCAACAACATTTAAGGGTTTCGTGGCAGGACCTCTTGAAAGAGCTACAGGGTTTTGCAGTTAAAGCTGAGTCCGGAAGCCTATCTTAGATAAGAGTGTTTGCTTGCCTCTAGGAAGCAGAGTAGACCCAAGAAATTGCTGCTACCAAGAAAACATGTTGTACTCTATTCTTTGCCAAGCTTTCTCAAGCTTTCTGTGGATTCAGTTATCCACGTGGACACCATATGTAACCTGATGGGGCCTGCTTGTTGGACTTTCTGTCCCGCCCGGTACCCCACAACCAGCAAGTTCCAAAGAAAATCACATGGAGTCTACCTTAGGTTATAATCTGATTGGCCAATTGGTATTTGGCTGATGTCTCTTGAAGAACTGCTTTTTTCTGAAGAGCAGACAAAGCAGCGGGGATCTGAGGGTGAGAGAAAATGTGAGGGAGATAGCAGGACTGGAGGGAGGAGAAAATTACTGGGATGTATTGTATAGGAGAAGGTTTACTATATATAATATAATATTATATATATCAAGAGATCTCAGACTAGCAACTTAATAACACACCTCAAAGATCAAGAACAAAAAGAATAAATCACAACCAAAAAGAGTAGACAGCAGGAAATATCAACATCAGCGGTGAAATCAATAAAATAAAGTTAAAATCCAAAGAATCAAAGACTGGGTTTTTTTGGGAAAATTAATAAGAATGAAAACCCAATCCAAATTAACAAAAATCAGAGAAAGAATATTCAAATTAATAAAATTATTAATGAAAGTGAGCCATAATAACAGATACTAAAGAAAGTCAAAGAAATATAAGGACATACTTTCAAAGCCTATTTGCTACTAAGTTGGAAAATCTAAAAGAAAATGGATAATTTGTTAAATAGATAGCACTTATCAAAGTTAAATTAAGATCATGATGTGGGATTTACCTCTGTATGTTATATATATGCTTTATAACCATTGGTTAATGAAAAGCTGTTTTGGGCCTATGCCAGCACAGAATAGGCAGAAAATCAAAACAGAGATGTAAAGTGAGAGAGAGAGTAGGCAGAGTCAAAGAGAAGCCAAGTAGCTAAAGCAGGAGACAGATGACACCAAAAAGAATATTACTGGTAGGTCACAACCACATTGTGATACACAGATTAATAGAAATGAGTTAATTTAAAATGTAAGAGCTAACTAGAAATATGTATAAGCTAATAGGTCAAGAAGTGTTTTAATTAGTACAGTTTCTGTGTGATTATTTCAGGTCTGGACAGCTGGTAAATGAACAAGAAATCTCCACCAACAAGAATAGATAAGAAATTAAATATGTCTATAACTCTTAATAAAATAGGACCAGGAATTAAAAGTTCCTTCAACTAACAAAATCCCAGAGTGAGATAGTTTTGCATAGAATTCTACCAGACTTTCAAAGACTAGTTAATGATAATATCTATCAAATTATTCAACAAAACAAAGATTGAAAGAACATTGCCCAACTCATTTTATGAGGCCACAGTTACCCTGACACCCAAACCATATTACTGTTATTCAATCAATAAAGATAACTACAGACAAAATTATTTCCCTCATGAACATAGATGAGAAATACCCAATTGCAAATTGAATTCAAGAATTCATTCATTTCTTATGAATCAAAGATATAATACACCACTATCATGTAGGCTTCATTCCAGAGATACTGTTCAACATATGTAAATCGATAAATGCAATCCACCATATAAACAAACTGAAGACAAAAACCACATGATCATCTCATTAGTTGCATTAAAATATTTTGGGGAAAAATCAACACTCTTTCATGGTAAAAGTCTTACCTAAACATGGACTTACCTAAACATAACAAAGGCAGTTTACAGCAAGCTTATACCTAAACTCAAATTAAATGGGGAGAATTCAAAGCAATTTCAGTAGTGTAAGAAACAGAAGGTTGTCCACTCTCTATGTATATCAATATAGTACTTGAAATCTTAAGTAGAGAAACAAGACAAATGATGAAGTTGAAGGGGACACAAATTGGAAAGGAAAAAGTCAAATATCTTACTTAGAAGATTATCTGGTAGCATCTATAAATGATCCTAAAAATTAACTCACAGAATTCACTCTTCCATCTTGCACAAATGACAAATGGACTGAGAAAAATATCTGGAAAGCCACACTTTTACAACATTCTCAAGTAATATAAAATACATTGGGATAACAGTAACCAACCAACATAAAGACTTTTATAAGTAAAACATTAGGACACTGAAGAAAGAAATTGAAGAAGATATAAGGAGATGGAGAGATCTCCTATGAGCATATAGTATTAATGTAGTAAAAAATGAGCCTCCTACCAAAAACAATCTACAGAGTTAGAGCAATCTCTATCAAAATACAAATACAATTCTTCACAGATCTTGAAATGACAATTTTCAGCTTCATATGAAAACACACACACACAAAAATAGCTAAAACAATTCCAAATGATAAAAGAACCCCTGGAAATATTATTATCCCTGATATCAAGTTGTACTATGAAGCAATAATAATGAAAACAGTATGGTATTGCCACAAAAAGTCATGTTGATCAATGGTATTGAGTTGAAGACCCAGACATAATCCATACACAATGGACAAATGACTTCTGATAAAGAAGACATTGCTAGTGCAATGGTGGTACAAATCTCGTAGGAGTAACTAACTAATATCAAATTTGATTTAGTGCCCAATCCATGGGATGGAACACATACAAGGCACTGTTTGAGTAAGCAAGAATCAGAAACTAGATAGTATGGGAACCTTGGGTAAAACCAAATAGTCATATATCAAAACCACATACCCTCAAATAGAATGGAAATTTCTAAAAACAGGAAAGAAATTTTGCATGTGCACTGATGTTTAATGACTTCATATATTTGTATTGGAGCTTTATTTTTCTGTCACAATACCTAAACCAATAAAAAATAATAGTTTTATTACTTTACAAATTATTATACATAATTTTATTGTTATAAGTAAAATTTCTAAAATAACAAGTTTTATTTTTCTCTTATCTTGGACTAAGGGATCAAATCTATGTTATATCCATACAATTTTGTGAGATTTGCTATTTATCTCCCAGACTTCATACTTCTAAACTAAACAGTAGTTTATTTATATTGTTCAAAGATCAATATATTTTGTGCTAATTGGTGTTCTTTCTTTCAATATAACTTATAAACAATCATGAACAATCATGATCTGTATGCAAAGATAAACATCAAAGTCTATGATTTTGCTCCATGTGTGATGTTACATTTGAAATCACTTTGATATGAAAATGGAATCAAAGCATTTAGATAAAAGAAATAAAGCCCATGCAATACAATTTTAGAGTCTTGAAAATAAAAATCAATGTGACTTTAAAACTAAATGATGCACGGTTAGCCTGAAGTTTATTTCCTTCAGTGCATAAGACATTGGTGCCATGAGTCATCATAGGGTTACATTTTTCGATTTTAGTAGACAGCTGGGATTTAGAAATCATAAAAAAACATACAACTTACAGTTTTATTTCCATCAGAAATCATCCCTACTTTAAAAAATAAAGCAGAAAAAAACGAAAACAGTTTATATGTAATTCCATGGAAATGTTGAGTAAAGGGTAAATCTAGCTGCTTAGGTATTTTTTATTTCTTATTCTGGGAGTACGTCATTCAAAGTACAAGCTTAGTGTTTTCAGATTTTCAACAAAGCAAAATATGTCTTAATATGTGTCTCACCAATCTCATACACTGATACGGTGTCTAGCAGGCCAGTTCATGGTTTATAAAATCGCATTAAAGCTGGGAGGCTTCAAGCTCACTGCAGCACAAACTTCTGCAGTATTGCGATACTTTAAATCCTGGCATTTCATTTCTTACTAAGTAAAAGTAGTTTACTATTAATCTGTATAAATTAGTTAGATATTTCTCACTATGTGATAAAATTGATAACTTGAGATGCTACAGGCTTCTCCTCATGCTTAACAATATAGAGGAAGACACGTTTTCAGAAAATGATTTCCCGAAGCAGATTCGTTCTACAATTTAATTTCCGTATGAGGTAAAGGTCAGCAGGAGACTTTAAGAAAGTTAATTTGCATAAGGTCTGCATATTGAATATGAAAATAATATAATATAAAATATTCATAATTCAAGCTTTGAAGTCCTACCTCAGGGCTGAAAAAGCAATTATTGTACGCAATGGCTCAACAATTACAACAAACTTTTTTTTGAGGATATTAACTAATATACTCTCCCCCTGAGAGATTTAAAGAGAGAGTTCTGAGAAATAGTAACAAACAACTAATTAGCTATCCTTTGTAGTGCTTCAGTCACACATTCATTGGTTTTAGAAAATACGTATCAAAGGCAAATTTCACAAACAAGATATTTCTGTGTGTAGCTCTACTCATCAAGCATTTCCAAGTCAGCTTCATGTGCATGTGCTTATTATCACTTAGACTCTCACCAAATTTATACCAGTCACTTCAACCATGGTGACCAAAAAAGGCATCTTTTAACTGTATTCAAATGTCAAATATTTACTTATTTGCACCAGATAAAAATAACATTTTATTCACAAGAGTGTAGCACAGCCGTTGATGTGCTGTTTCTTAAAATCAAATTATTGTAATAAAAGTGTCATCGAATTGGAATTTGTGTTGGGGTTATTCAACTGATTCACACGCTGTTCTTCTCAAATTAAAAAGCTAAGAACTCTATTTCCTAATAAAAGTAATATTTTCTTATGTTTTATTGAACATGGTTTTACAATGTTGTTACGGGTTTGGCCTCATTTCAATTCCGGAACCTGATCCTATTCCGTTGTCTGTTTACATTTCTGTAAGGAATAAAATCCATACTTTTCAAGGTGTACCCTGCTTTCAGGTTTCTCCTACAACATCCAGCTTTCACATACTAAATTTCCCACACCTCTGTATCTGCTGCAATTACTTCTCTTCACAGCCCCTCTACCCTACGGCACCAGTTAGACAGAATGTGACTTCTAAATGTTTGCTTGACTTTGTAATCTCTGCCTAGGTGAAAAAAAATGTATTGAGAAAAAAAAATCAATACTTGAAGGAAGAGGACATGGTGACAGGGTCAAAGGAAAGAAAGTATGCAGCTACCTTACAAACAGTCCCTGGGGAATGGAAAAGAAATGTTCCATCTTCCTGTTAGAATAACTAAAATCAAGTTGAGATGGAGTGGGTTTGAGGCATGGGGAGTATATGATTTTCTTATCCATAGATAAAGTGTGTTTGTATGTCCTAGATAAGGGCTACACCGTTACTCACTATACTTCTTCTCAAATGCAATGGAAATTGCATCCAGCAGTAGTTAAATATTCAGATATAGTTTTTCAGGACCATTGTAGCATTTGTTTCTCTTTCTTAATTATTTTTTAGCCAATAGACTGAGAAATGGGGAACACAACCATGGCTACTAAGGAAAGTATTTTCAATTTGTTCTCTATCAGTTTGATTTAAGGTTCACAGACAGTCTCCTAGGGCAGTTCTAAGAATGATGTACAGATACATGCCTTCAAGTCCACTTGATGTTTCTACAGCACTTCTATTTCTAGCAAAATTAAATAGTAATTAAATTATATTGAACATATTGAGCATATTGCCCTGATATTAACGCTGTTCCTGATAATAACAAACACGTTTCTTATGACTCACTTTTCTGGCTTTGAAAATAGCCATAATACCTTTTGCACTTATTGACCAGTGTGTGTGTGTGTGTGTGTGTGTGTGTGTGTGTGTGTGTGTGTTTCATGCCCTACATGCATGTCTCATGATTATAATTATATTCAACATTACTGTCCCATCTTCAGGTTTTATAAGACCATATACTTTAGAGTGTGGGTATAATATATGGGACAGCCCTTGATTACCCTCAAGTTCATCCCTAGGCTATTTTACCATTACTAAATAGCAAACTAATGGGATATGTCCTGATATGCTTATGTCAGCTAGCACCCTACCCTCCTTGATTTCTGCCTTGTAAAATTGTAATCAGGAAGGCATTTACATATTCAAACTCTGCCAATTTCCACACTCACTGCTAAGTTTGTTTTAATATACAACAGTGTTAAAAAAAAACCTAATTCCTTTAAGTCCTAAACTCTTCTTCTTTACTCTTGATGTATTTCTTTTATATTCATATAATCATCATCTGACATTAATGAAAGCACTTAGTCTTTATTGAACAACTGTATATGTGTAAATGTGTGTATATGTAATATATATATACATATATATATATGTACATATAAGAAAGACTGACAACACATAAACTGGTAAATTATACTCAACAATTCCTTTTCAAACTGTTATACCCATAATTCATCAAATACATTAACTGACACTGGACTTGTGTAGAGTTCAATGAGACCATTGATCTGACTGTATACATTTAGATTCTGAAAGGTAGCAATAGGTTTCTTGATTACTTATTCAATGCCAGGTCACTTATTCCCAGAGAGAAAATGATTTATTCAATGACATTTTTGGAAGTAGAATTGTTTTCTTTTCATATAGCTTATGTGAAAATGAAATAAGAAGCATTTTAGCATAATTTTTTACTGATTCCTTGGAAACTTCTCATCATGCACCCCAGTGTCCCACTCTTCTCTCAGTCCCTATATATTTGTTATTCACCCTTGTAGCATTCGCAAAGCCCCCTAAAATTAGAAAAATAAAAATATTATAAAATAAAACAAAAAAATCATTTCACTCCTCCATCTTTCTCACCTCTCCATCACTTGTTCATTCATCTTAGTGGCATTTGGAGCTGCCATTTGTCAGGCAGCAGACCCTTTGTCCAAACAAACTCCTTGCAAGTGTTCATTGTAATGTAGGTCTGGTTCAAGGGCATTGCCTTCTAGTATACCATCAAAACTGGACATTTACTGAAATGCCTCTTGGATATTCTCCTTTGCTCCAAGTCATGGAGATCCTACAGTTATCATCCCACAGGACCAGTCCCTTCATGTGCTCCAGCAAGTGGGGTAGAAGTTAAGGTGAGCACTGGATATGGGTCTTGGAATTAGCTGAGTTAGTCAGTCTGGACCTGTGCTGGAACTGACCCCTTAGGTCAGGGGCAGAGTTAGCTCTCCTACACCAATGTCATTGGGGTCAGTCCTGTGAGGGTTGGGGCCTTCAGTCCTAAATGCAGGGCCAGCTATCTCACAAGGAGTAAGGCAAGCTCTTCCAAGATTGGTGAGGGGTAGGACTGGATTTCCCAGGGGCTGTGAAGGGAAAGGCAGGCTCAGCACAGCCCTCAGATTCCAACATGGAAGGTTTGCATGGCACCTGATGATAACAGAGGTCAAGGACATAAACAGTCCCCAGTTTCAGCAAGACCATGGACCTAGACATGGCCCTTGGCAGCACCTCATGCCTGGATGCCATCATGGACCCTGGTGGCAGTGTAGGACATTTAGATCACTATAGCCCCAGAAAAAGCATGGCCCTCAGACACCAGTATAACTTCAGATTGTGATCCAGACCTCTGCTCAGCCTTCTTTGGTAATGGGAGTCACGGACATCAATACAGACCCTGGTTGCAGTAGTATTATTTTAAGTTTTAGTATGTGTATTGGTCATAGTTGATTAAGAGTTCTTAAGTCAAAATGGAATAATGTATAAAGATACAACCTGGTATTTGTTTCTACTTTTTTGGAGCATTAAAAATAACTTTTTTTTGTTAAGTTATGTGATATATCATACTATTGATTCATTCACAGAAGACAGTTTAATCATCACAAGTCAGCCATTATTATTAAAATGCAAGATTTTTTTCATCACCCTCAAGAGATGTACTGTAACTAACAGCATTCAATCTTTTTTTATTAAAAATTTCCACATCCTCCTCTCTTCCCACTTCTCTCCCCTCTCCTCCCCCCATGCCTCCTCCCCCTCCTTCTCCAGACCAAAGAGAAGTCAGGGTTCCATACCCTAGGGGAAGTCCAAGGTCCTCCCCGTTTCCCCCAGGTCCAGGAAGGTGAGCATCCAAACAGACAAGGCTCCCAAAAAGCCAGTCCATGAAGTAGAATCAAAGCCCAGTGCCATTGTCCTTGGCTTCTCAGTCAACCTCCACCGTCAGCCACATTCAGAGAGTCCAGTTTTATCACATGCTCCATCAGGCCCTTTCCAACTGGCCTTGGTGATCTTCCATTAGATCTGTCCTGCTGTCTCAGTGGGTGAACACACTCCTCGCAGTCCTGACTTCCTTGCTCATGTTCACCCTCCTTCTGCTCCTCATTAGGACCTTGGGGGCTCAGTGCTCCAACGTGGGTCTCTGTTTCTATTTTTAACAGCTGAGTTTGAAAATTGTAGAAGCATATATTTAACTAGAATATTTTCTAGCCCCAAACTATGATTGTTTTACCAACATTTCTTATAGACCTTTGAAAGTACAGTTATTAACATGAATCCCTTATTTCTTACTCTCTACTGCTGTACTTGATAAATTCAAGAAATAAAATCCTTATGTTAGATTTGGGGAGATGGTTCAGAAGATAAAGCACTTGCTGCAAAGTCGGATGACTGAGTTTGATCCGTTAAAGGAAATGACTCTAAAGTTATCCTCTGAACTCCTCAAGAGCATTATAGTGTGCATATACATATGCATGTGAACAGGGATGTAAGTGTACTTGGGCACACATACACAATAAAGGTTAAAAATTTTTAAAACCACTTTTGAATTGACTTTCAGTTAGGGATAGAAAAATGATCAAAAAACAGAGCAAAACGCTTCTTCCAAAAGCTCAATGCTACCTAACAGCAATTGTCTTTTTAAAAAGAACACTGATAACACATAAGTTCTTCACATCACACTTATACACAGCCATCTGCCTTTATCTTGAAGCCAAATAATGAAATGTCAGTTTGAAGCAACTTTTGGTTCTATGTAGTAATTCTAAACCAGAGCAGGTTTAATTTCTATAAATATCTACAGATATTATAATTGTGGATTTCTATATTTACAATGTGATTTTTTAAACAGCTTACATCACATAAAGATTTGAACCTCTAAACAACTCTTTAATGAATAGTCAAAGCATTTTAAGGAATCCTATGAACTCTAAGAAGTATATAAAACATTAATTTAAAAGCAAAAACATTTCATATGAAAAAGCAAACCAGTAAACTATGCTTTATCTAAACTTGATGAAAATATTCCTTGTAACTTAAACTTTTCTTTTATCAACTCAGTTACATATTAGAAGGGGATGAATGAAGAAACACCGAGAAGAGAGAGACAAATGAATTTGGAAACTGAAGTCTGTAGGCGGAGCCTGCTTTTTTGTTTCCCGGCTGCACAGACCCAAAAAAATCACACAGAGATTGTATTAATTAAAACACTACTTGGCTAATTCCTTAGACATATTTCTAGCTAGATCTGATCTTAAATTAACCCATCTGTATTAATCTGGGCATCACCATGAGCTAGGGCCTAAGAGCAAGTTTCTGAGGAGCTCCCATGGGCATCTTTCTTCTTGGGTGACTACATGGCTGAAGGCCTAAGTCAAAAAAATCACACACCAGTTTGGAATTATGATTAATAGAATGGTTATTCATTTAAAAAGAAAAAACTTACAAATCACCATCCCAGACAACAGCCCTCTGTGCGATCAGGAGAAGAGTCAAGTAGCCAGAAGCAGAGCCAGAAGCAAGAGAGCGAGCACATGGCAACCTCTGCTTTTTATATTGAACAAGACCACTCCAAAGTGTGCTGGTATCTTAAAGTCTATTGGCTGAAGCAGCGAAAGCAGCTCCTGCAGCACCTCCCCCTTTTGTTTAAGAAAGAGAGTTCTGAACCTACTATGAAATTATATACAATAAGAACAGCTATCCTATTCTAACTAGCTTAAGTCTTGTATAATAAATAACTTGGCCAAGTTATGAGAGTAAAGCAACTACATTTATATAGTCTTCAACCCCATTGAAGATCTGAGAAGGGAAATAATGCTACCTGAGTAATTAGGAACTGCAATCAAACAACTTCCAAAACATGCAACAAATCACAGAGACAATTGGCTACCTGGGCAATCACCCAAAGTCACGTCTGTAGCATTGAAGCAACCAACTTTGGCTAAGGCCTAAAGTAACTGATGTACCATTTTCAAAGAGAAGTAACTTTTCAAAGCTATCTTACCCTGTCTTGTCAGGATATGACAGTCTTGTTTTATTCATTTATGGATACTCTGTATCTCTGTCAGTGGTTGAGGTACAGGCATTTCTTTGCCCAAAGGCCAATTCTGCCAAGAAAAAAGGCTCCAGGTGGAGTGTCTCAACATTCTCTCTGGAATAGATTGATGTTGCCCAACATTCTCTCGGGAATAGATCGATGTTGCCCAGAGCTATTGTGTCTCACTACCACAGAGTTAGACTAAAGGCCATTTTCTACAGCTCTTTGAAGAGGTTGAAGATTAGCTATCTATACTGAATATAATCTTTATGTATCTAAAGAACTTAATTAGTCTAATTATGACTGACAAACTATTGATCTATATAATTCTCAATACCTATCTAACTTAAAGTCTAAAACAATAAACAACTGTGCAATAAATGAGGACAATGACCTCCAAATGTAAACAATGTACAAGTACACATTACAATATGGTAAATATATTTATCAATACATAAACAATATATAAGTATCTTAATCAGAGGTAGAAAATATACTACAATATGGTAAACATATATATATATATATCAATAAAATATATATCAATACATAAAAAATGTTTAAAACAGAAGTAGAAGCATGCATGCATACAATAGTCAATATAATTTAACTTTGTATCAATATACAAGAATTGATACCATCATAATTGTCTAAAAACAATAACTCACAAGTACCTATCTATTAACCCATCATCCAATGATCCCTCTTTTTTTTTTCCAAAAAGAACCCCGAGCTTATAAAATTCCTCCCCAAACCTTCAACCATATACTAATTATAATCAACCCCTAAATAATGTTCCTAAACCCAAGGACAAACTTTACTGGGAGAGGGATCATCATCCTCTAGAATTACTTTCAGCTGTCAAGGGGGCGACGTTCTTTCTGGGGGATCCTGTGAAAGTGAAATGATGGTTAAATTTCAAGATTAATGTCTGGTAAGATTGCAAATAGTCTATGAGTATTTTGTAGAGGTCTGGTCAGAATGTTGTAAAAGATGTGTACCATTTTAGCCAATCAAGTTGGAACTGTTTTGTGCAGCTGGTACCCAAAACAGGTCTTGTAGTAGTGCTATCAGTATCATGATGCCATATCAACCAAGTGGAGTTGTTGTTATGGGGCCCCATATTTTTCCTGTAAACTTCAAAAATTACTGCAGGAATATTCATTGTTCATTGTGGAAATCTTAAACATTATTTATATAGACATATACAGACATATATATACAATTAAAGGTATGATAAGGACAAAAATAGATATGAAGAAAAGCAAAGATGTTTTCTAAATTCATTTTTTTTTTCTGTCACACATCAAATGGCTCTTGTCATGAGCTAGAAACTCTGGGTTTTTTCTTTTAACAACATGCTTTGATTTAAAGAAGGACAGAGCCATTGTCCATCTATAAAATCAACTCTATATATTCAGAAACATATACATACCTATACATATATATAAATGTATACATTGTATCATTTGTACTTACAAATCATATTTGATTTTCTTGATAATCCTTATTGGATAGTTATTGTTCTACCTGTCGTCATCCAAACATCAGGGGTTTCTTGAACTTTTGAAGATGAGTGTTTTCCTGCAAAGATAAGAACAGGACCCTGCCCCCATCCTAAATGCTTTTCTTACCACCTGTATGGTTATCACCAGTGTGGATGAGCTGTCATTACTCTGTTTCAACAGGTTTCTCCTTTTCAAAACAAATCTCTATTAATTTTAATGGTATCCATATTTTTTCATCTCCTGTGGAAACAAGAGCAAAACCCCTTCCCCAACTGTAATATGAGAAGGCTGGGCCTGTTTGTAGGGGGTCTTTTTTGTCCTGCCCAGTTTCCCAGCTGTTTAGTACCAGAGAAAATCACACAAAGAAATCTCTATAAGTTATAAAACTGATTGGCCCATTAACTCTAGCTTCTTATTAGCTAACTCAAATATCTTGATTAACCCATTTTTCTGATCTATTTTAGCCATATGGCTCCATACCTTTTTCAGAGGGGCAGCTCACATCCTGCTGCTTTGGTGATCTGGGTAGGATTGGGAGGAATCAACTTCCTCCTCCCCAGAATTCTCCTGCTCTCCTTGTATCATTTCCACTTCCTGTCTGGTTTCCCCGCCTATATCTCCTGCCTGGCCAATCAGCACTTATTTAAAACATGATTGACAGATTACATACAATTCTCTCGCACCACCCAACATAGTACATCTCCTGGTTTCCATTGTGAAGTCAACACATCCTTGAAATATACAGGTTGATTCAATTCAGAAGTTTTTTTCATTATCCAATGCCTTTCTGCTGCTGTTGTTTCTTTCTCATAAGTGTTAAGAAAATTCAAGGTTAATAAAGCATTATGCAATCTATTTCTGGGGGTATTTTCCGTCCCTTTCTGTTTGTTCAGCATATCCTTTCTAGTACAATTTGATCTTTCTGTAACTTCCTGACCTGTAGGATTATTTTGTATACCTATAATGCACTTTATATTATAGTAAGCAAAAAAGTGTTTCATTTTCTGAGATACATATGCTGGACTATTGTCTGTCTTTATTTGTGCAGGTACACCCATGATGGCCATAACTTCCAATACTATATCACTAAAGGAGGAATAGCTACTTCAAATCAGTGAATTATGACCTGGACTCCACATTACTTAGTGAGTTGACATTGGTTTGAGTATCTCATTTGTTCTAACTGGTTACTTTGTCTTGGATCTATAAACCCTGCAGCAAGCATGCTGTTTGAATTTCCTTTCTTAATATTATAGGAGTGCAGACTATTGATAAGTAGGAACACAATGAAGCTGTTCTAAAATATTGGTTGCAAAACTGGACATTTGCAAGGATTTATCCAAGTTGTGAATTTCATTTTCATTTATTTTTAGGTATAAGTTGATAATAGTCATTGCTATTACATATAAATTATTTTAACAGCATGCTAAATTAGGTATATATTAATCCAAATAATGTTTATTCAACATCAATTGTGCTGAAACTCAAAATAAATGATTTATTTATATTTTATTCATAATGGTTTCACCACTCGGGGAAGTCCTCACCCTATGATTCTCTGTTTCCTATATCCCGGTGGAATTTCCCATATTACTTTATAGTCCTACCTCTACACTATTCTTTGCTTCTTTTTGTTTTTTAAAAACTTTTGTTTCTTAATTACATATTTTTAATTCTTCATACTCTAAATTTTGCTGTCTATTTTATCTTATATCTCACTTGAAGAATTCCTATCTCTTCTTCTGCTATATATTAGCCATTAATCAATGTACATGTGGAAAATTTTCCCTTTCTTTTCTGGTCTTTGTTCGAAATTGATCACAGAATTATGGCAATTCCTAATATTTAGAGATTTGCAGGTGTTTATCCTTCTCTTTACCAAGGTAAGCACGTTGAAGATATTAACAAGACCTATATATCTTTGTATTTAACATCAACATAAAGTTTCATATATAGTGAAAAATAGGAAACAAGTGTTCAGGGGGTAAAGATATGGTTCAGGAGTTAAGATTGCATGTTGCTATTGTAAAAGTTCCAAATTCATTTCAAAGCATCCATGCAGCACAGCTAACAGCTGGTTATAACTCAAGTTACAGAAGAGCCAAATTTTCCTCTGGGCTCCAGCAGCACGTGCGTGTGCATACACACACACACACACACACACACACACACACACACACACACACACATCAAATATAAACAAAACAAATCTTAAAGAAAACAAATGTTAAATAAACAAATGCATGTGTGGACTAAAAATCAGATATCAACTTTTGCAAATTTCAGTCCCTGGACTTGAAAACTCTTCAGTGTAGTATTAACTAACCACTTTAAGAAAACAAGAGTTAAAAATGAATCAGAAGTCAAGTCCAAATTTCTAATTAAAACTTTTTTTTGATTAGTATTCCTTCTGATATCATTCCCAATGATATGTTTCAAAGGGACAAATAAGAAATAGAATGGTTTATCCTTTTAGTTTCTCCGCTTTGAAACACTTTTGGCAGTCGTGGTGGTACTTGACTATAATCCCAGTACTCAAGAGGATGCAGAGGAGCATCCTGAGTTGAGGTCATCCTTGCTTACAATGAGTTCCAAGTCAAGCCACACTACAAAGGAAGACTTTACCTCCTAAAAGGAGGACAAACTAAAAAATATATATTACTGTTTTAAATTGTACTTGTTTATAGACCATGATATGATTCTTTCGTACAAACACATAGTAATAAACAAGTTAGAATAACTGACATTTACCATCTTAAATGTTCATCAGTTTTCTAAAATGAGAATATGCAAATCCTATCTCAGTATCTTGACATATACCAAGCGCTAAAACATTTAAACTACAATTATGTCATTGATGAGAAGGGTTAAATTTAAGCAACTAATTTTATTTATACAATTTCTAGTTTTTATGTTAAAACTACAAAAACTACACCTGGAACTTTAAGGGAAAAAAACAGATAATTCTATATGCATTGTCACAATTTATACACCAAACATATTTTATTTTGAAACTTTTATATTATGAAGATGTCAGATATTCTCATTCATATTCTTTCCAAACAGCTGTCATTCACCACCTGCTAAGGAAAACCCACTCACACTTTTAAAAGTCTCTAGAATTATGTAATAAAAATGTCTTCCAGATCTGTTAACCAAACTTCAAATGTCACCCACACCTTTGTTGGCAGTATAAAGAAACTCTCAAAGTGTGGAGGTAATAACATGAAGCTTTCTTTTTACCCTCTCCAAAAACCTGCAAAATCACTGCTAAGGTGATACTGTGCCCTAAATTTTGCTGAATTCCTAAGGAGCAAAGGTGGCACAGGAAGATGCCTGTATTTTATAGGTGTGCCTACCTGAAAGCCGAGGTATTGATTTACAAATGAAGATGTTAAGATCATGCTGAAGGGGACCCCATAGACTGGGGGCTCCACCTCAGACCATGGATTAGACTCAAACCACAAATAAAAGTAAAAATGGCTGCTTTCAGACTCAGGTAGGAAAACAGCAGCAAATGGCCTTGAGGTGTAATTTTTAAGTGGAGAAAAGGGGAAGTCAATGTTAGAATGTGCTAGGGTGTAGTAGGATGTTTTGATTGCACATTTTAATTAGGTGAACCCAAAAGGAGGCTTTTGATTGCTCGATGTTGGTAGTCAGCCTCAGAAAGACTCTGGCAGAAGAAAGTGTTCAAATAAGGAAAGATACCTTGACAACCAGCTTTAGAGGTGGGTTACAATGGAATGGGAATGAGGAAGGGCAAGACCTATTAGATGTTTGCCCAATCCGGGCCTGCTAGAGCCCTTCACAAACTGTTAGGACTGAGACTAACTATTAGTTAACAGATTATTTTCTGCTCTTTAACATCTATACAATGCATCCAAGTCTACACTTAAATCATATGAACTTCTGAGCTCTCCCACCTGACCAACTCACATGAAGAATCAGGCATTTTACTCAGCAGCTCAAAGCTGTCCCTGGCATGGATTTTGAGAACCTAGGATCACTTTGATTTTTCTACTTCCAAGAAGTAAATATTATTGGAAATATTATAAAGACAAAAGTTTCCCTCCCTTCCTCCCTCCTTTCTTTCCTTCTTTCCTTTCTTCTTCCATTCCTCTCCCTCCCACTTACCTTCCCTCCCTTCTTTCTTTCCTTCCTTATTTCCTCCTTTTCTTTTATATCATGGATTCTTTACTAGAACATCAGACAAAGAGTAATCTTGAGTTTTTTATATTCCTTTACTACGTTCCTAAATTCCCTGGATGGTGTGACTTTGCAGTAATTGAAGCTTCACTTTTCTGCCTTTCATCATTCAGTGATGGCTCCACTTAAAAGGACAGAAGGCAGGGCAAAACTTCTTTTAAGAACCAGTGGGCTGGGAGGTACAGTACAATAATGTTTCCTAGAAATGATAGGGTAGCTACACACATGTTACCTCAGCTATATAGCTGAGCAATAACAATGGTCATCTTATATGAGAAGAATAAATCTCCCAGAACTCATCTTAGACAAAAATGACAACTAACCTCTGCTGAGAGATGGAGTATTAGTCTTCCACAAAAAGAAAACCATTAATTGGTTATCTTATATTTAGTGGTCAACACTGAAATTGTTTACATACAAAGACACTGAAGAGACTCAGCAGGTTGTACGTGTATGTGTGTGTGTGTCTGTGTGTGTTGGTATGTGTGACTGTGGGTGTGTGTGAATAATAATAAAAGAAGAAGATGCCATGAGTTTTTAAGAAGAAAAGTTTAGATATGGAAGGAGCTCGAGGGAAAAGAAAAAAATTAACTTTTAAAAATTGCTAAAAATTAAAAATTTGGAAGAAGGAAAGGGACAGGGTAAATGTTATAAATAAATGGTCCTCTCCCCCAAAAAGAAATAAAATAACATTAAAAAAAACATAAGGGCCAACACTTTTGTTGAAGAAGTTTTCTGTTTTCTATTTTGTAATTTTGGCTTCTGTGTGAAAAATCTGGTGTCCAAAGGTGTGTGGATTTACATCTGGTTCTTCAACTTGATTCTGTTGACTTGATTCCATTTGATTTCAACTATCTGTTTTCATGTCATTATTATGCAGTTTTTAGTACATAGCTCTATAGCAGAGCTTGAAATTAGGGATGGTTATACCATCCGAAGCTCTTTTATTGTACAGAATTGGCTTGGCTTTTCTGGTATTTTTTTCATTTAAAATCGAATATGGTTTTTTCAAGCTATAAATAATTATGTTGAAATTTAAAGGAGATTGGATTAATTTGCAGATTTCTTTTGGTATGATGGCCAGTCTTTTTTTATATATCCTCCTTGAACTTATTCAAATTAATGTCCTCATTTTTGAATCATTGCTTTTATATAAATAAGTGTATGTATATGTGGGTATATGTCTTTGTTTTCAAGACTGATCATTTGTTATGCGTAATGAACAGCTTTACTCTTCCCTGAGAGGGCTACTCCTCCACTCTCAGCATTCCTTAGACAAAGCACTCCGCTTTATATTTTTTTAATCTTTAGGACATGTATCTTAATGAATTAGAAGTTGGTCATTTCTGCTAGACTTTCAGGAAAATAAGCTTCAAGAATCAGCCTGAGCTGCTGTTATAGGAGGCTGTTTATTTGTTTCCCGTCCGCCCAGACAGCTCAGACCTGAAATAACTACAAAGAAACTGTATTAAGAAAATCATTTCTTGGCTCATTTAAAAAATTTAAAAATTTGAATGAGAAGAAATGACTTAATATTTTTGGAAAAGATTAAACAAATTTGTTTAATTTGTTTTGTTTTGATTTATTACAAAACAAAATCAGAGCAAGGAATCTCCATATGAATGACACAATGCCTCACTAATTTAACAACTCTAAAGAGATACATGCCTTATCCAATTTACATTTACCTAATTTGAATTATTAGTAGGCGTAAAGTTTTATACGAATAATCTAGAAGAAATAAAGAGAAAGTTAACCAAGTACAGAGTTGTTCAGACTCAGCTTCATAGCTCACAATATTACTATTTCAATGCTCTAGTCGAAAGATATCTTACTGCCAGAAATTCATTTGTTTCACATTATGGGAGAACTAGAGGACAGTGGAAGTATTGAACATTTACGTAAGGATCTTATCATGAAGGCTGATATTTAGAAATTTGTATATCTTGTCCATTGCCTAAGATTCTACATTTGTAAACTTTGACTCATCTTATCATGTAATTTTTAACAAAGTTGCAAAGGTACGAAACGCACATGGAATCACTTAAGTCTTGTTGAAGGGAAAAATAGAAAGCATGAGCAGAGATAATTTTGAAAAGCATTTTTTAGCCAATAATCTTTATACAATATCAAAGGAAAAAGCAGTTTTATTATATTTCAAATGAGTAATAGGAGCAATTTTCTTGATAAAAATAAGAGCTAATAAATAGTCCTTAGGGAAAGAAAAACAGTTTATATTTAATTAAAAAACAAATTATTTTAACTTTAAGATAAGACTATCTGAAAAAAGAATGAATTGAACATAAGCATTATTTGTTAAAGGTTAGCATCATGACTAAGACTCACTAAGCTTTGTCAGTGTTCTGGGTCAAATACAGCAAAGAATAGAGAGATATCTGACTCTGGAATTAGAGAAGTGATACTTCATGTTTTGTATCTTCCTATTCGTAGTTTGGATTATTTTATGTTACACTCTATTCATGTTGCTTACTCTATATATTCAGAAGCTTTGGAATTCTACCCTTGATATAAAAGTTTCTGTTCTTTAAATTGAAGGTGAAGATAAAAATCTATCTGAAATTACACATACGAAGAGGATATAAAGGGTTCAAAAGAGATAAATCCAGAGGAAATGGTGTGAAAATAAACTATTTTTTAGAAGTGCACAAGGATAGAAAACTTCAAAATAACAACCAAAAATAAATATATGAGGTATTAGAGGGCAGGAACACTTTGTGGTTCAGCTGTCTGTCTTCTTTATTTGAGTTTCACAATATCTTCCATTTGAATCTATCTCTCTGTAGGTAGCAACAACCAATCCACTGACATTGTCACATTATTATTCTCTGTAAGAAGCTTATATAAAGTGGTATGTATAAACTTCTCAAGCATCCTTTACATATTATACTGCAGACACCAATATAATCATTAATTGCATAACAGAAGTACGGGAAGCTTATATTCAAACCAGGTGGAAATTAAGAATGACCTATTGTTAGCAGACTTAATCAAAGAAGAGGAGGTAGTGGAAGGACAGCTTAGATATGTCAGGAAAAGGTAAAGAAAATCGACACACCAAAGTGTTTGCCATGCTCTCAGAATGAGGAAGATAACACTGCAAGTGGAAACAGAAAATAGCAATTTAAAAAAATAGCCTGGTAGATTCTAGGAAGGTAAAATATAGTTATCATATGATCTAATGGTCTCATTAAATTGTGAATCTAAAGTTAATGAAAACACATGTCTATAAAATGCAAGAAAAATATACTTATGCCAGCACATTGATAATAACCAAGAAGCATAGAGAACCCAAAAGTCTAATAAGCAAAACATTGACAAACTGAAATGCTATACTTTAATAAAGAAGAATTATTAATACATGGACTTGGTTAATATTAAATATGAGAATATAGTCATCAAAGAGCAAATGCTTAATCACTCTGGTATATGACATATCAGTCATATAATAAACATACAGTGACAAAAATTATATTGGCTATATTTATAAGCAGAGAAGGATATATTGAGAAAGGATGCAGTGGACTGATGGGGAAAGTGCCCTAAGGTTGCCTGTGTTTATGGATGTACAAATCTATGGATATTTCAAAATTTATTGAATTGTGTAGTATAAGTGGGTGAATAGATGACTAAGAAAATATATTTCAAAATAGTCGTTCAAACTAAAGCAATATCCATAATAAAAAGAAAACCAAGCCTCAAGAAAGAGCACAGTTCATTATAGTTAAAACAAAAGTACATGGGGAAGAAGACTGTATGGTCGGAACAGAAATGCAAGCAAGTGGCAGACAGGTATAGAATTAAAAGTCATGTTATAGAGTTTGAAATTTATCCAACTTTCAAAGAAAACAATTTAGTTTGATAAACTAGGAGAATGACATGATCATACTTTAGTCTAGGCAGGTCAATAGCAAAAATATTATAGAAATGGATCTTGAAAGAAAAAAGGAGGTGAAATAATTATTCAAATGCTAAGTAGCATTATAGCAAAAATTATGGTCAATAGGCACAAACTTCGAAGTGAAGACATACAGAAAAGAAAGGATGATTTGTAGAAAAATACAGAATCTTATATAATAAGACTTAGTAATGTGGTATTACTCTCTAATGTAAAAAGAGAACCACAGAACAATTATACATTATTCTTTGGGAGTTCACTTGAATACTCTAGATGTTATCATTAAATTCTTTAATTGAGGAAGGAATGGTCTTATACAGATGAGGTCAAGGAAGGTCACAAAATTTCATGTTAATTTTGAAATGCCCATTAGCAAAGCAGGGGACAGGCTGTAAGGCTATAGAGAAGATTGGTTTGATGTGTATTTAATTGATATAATTCTTATAGAAATTACCTTCACAAACTTCTATTTCCAGGAACATTTGTAGTAGTTTTGAGCATCTACTAATGTTTTCTTTAATGCTTCTTAAGAGCACTCTGTATGTTCTGCATGAATAGCATTACAAAGAAGTCATAGAATCAGGGAATTTGTCTTCTAATTAGAATGGGATAGAAAGTCTTTTTCTCATATTTTATTGTTTAACTGGTACTGTTTAGGTCGAAATATAGCTCAGTGGTGTAGTGGTTGACTTACATGTTTAAGTCAGTAGTCCAGTCCTAAGCATTACAAATAATGCTATTCACGGAACCATTACAATCATCAATACAAACAGCTTTAAGGTTGAACAACCAACAACACAATTAACTTAACATTTTACAGTTTTATTCATTTTTTTACTCACATGTAAAACAATCAACTAATTGAAATGTCTTTGAACATCAAATATTGGTTACTTGATCTGGTCACATGTGTTGATATTAAAAAACATGGAGGAGGAAGTAAGAGGAAATGATTGGAAGGGGTGAAGGATAGGAGGGAAGAGTATAAGAGAGAATACTGGGAGGAATAACCAACTCTGAAGATCTTTTGAAAAATATCATATAAAAGCTTCTTCATACCAAAGAAGCTTCCAAAAATTCAAACATGTTCATATAATGAGAGTTTAAATGAAGATTCCCTACAACGGGGATACAGCTCTTCTGTTAGGCACCACAGGCTAATAGAAAGCCCAATGTTACGAATGGTTTACCTCTCCTGGATTCATGAGCGGGTGAGGTCCAAATATAATAAATGATATCCACTGCTCCTATTTAGCAGAAGATATATTTACACATGAAACATGAAAAACAGAATTGAAAATATATCTATCTTCAAACCTCAACCCAAAATAAATACTTCCTCTTGTAGTCTTTTATCTTGTCAGGTATTTGGTAACTACAAGAAAAGTAACTAATATACCATTTAATAAAAATTTAAAATCTGTGATATGTGTGGGGGGGTGTATGTATAAATTTTGTTTTAGTTTTTTATTTTATTTTATTTTATTAACAGGAATGTTTTGCCTGGATGTATAAACTTACAGCCTACATGCCTCTTACTTACAGATATCACAAGATGGTGTTGGTATTCATGGAACTGAAGTTACAGAGGTTGTGAGTCACCAAATTGGTTCCGGAATCAAAACTCAGTTCCTTTGCAAGAACATCAAGTTCTCTTAAGCTCTGAGCCATCTTTCCAGGGCCTTGCTTTGGCTTTTCATCTTTAAATCTCAGTATAATGTTGCTCTTGGCCTTTTCGTTTTAAAGTAACAATCCTAATCCACATGCTTCATGAAACTGGAAACAACCATTGTGAGTGAGGTAAACCAGACTTGTTTTCTTTAGTGTGTCAGGGCTTTCAATGCTCAGATACATGTTTTTCACTTGGAATTCCTATGGAGGTGCCATGGTGTAAGGATTCCAACGTTGGGGTGATAGAAAGGAGAATACTGGGTTAAGAATGAGTGATGGAATAAGAATGGTTAAATGGGGTAACAGAAGGGAAGGTTGCAGGGCAAAATATGGCAAGGAAAGTTAATACTGAAGGCGTTTCACAAAAGTCATATGGAAGCCTAATTGTGTAGAGGTTTTCCAAAATATATACATACACAAACATAAAAAGAGTTTACACGCATAGAGACCCATTGTACTCATCTAGAAGCTTTAGAAGCCTTGCTGTTATTGGCTAGCTCTTTTGGTGTTCGAAGGTATTATGAGCACCACTAAAAGAGAAAAGGAATCTCAAATCTTACCCATCTATGAACTCTTCAGACTTAAAAAAAAAAAAAAAGAATCAGTACTGGCAAGACAAAGCCACTGGTGCACTACTGGTATAAATGTTACGAAGGCAATGACCACTTTTCTGTTTTGGTTTAAGGCCTACTCTCCTAGTTGAAACCCAGGAACATGGATGTGGACCAATAACCTGTGACTAGACAGTTCACAGAGCCTAGGGAGAACCCTGTACTGTTCCTTTTCTAAATGGGCCTAGTTTTAATGCAACTTCTATTTACTTATCACTGAACACATAGGTTAGTGCAGTTCTTAACACTGGTGAGAGAAGTTTCATTTGACAGTACATGGTGATTAAAGCAGACATGCACAACTGAACAAAGCACAGGCGAAATGTTCAACCCTAAGTGCTGAATCTATATTACAGTCTGGCCTTCCAAGGCTCAGGGATCATTGCATATGAGGGTTCAGAAAGATTTTAAGAAAGAGAGCAAGTGATGACTTCCAGGAAAGTGTTTTCAGATAAAACAACGGCAGTCACACATATGAATTCATAGCAACTTAGACAACATGTAAACGACTCATGGAAGCTCCTTCCGGACAAAATCCTAGTATGGAGAAAGGAGGTCAGCATGATGTCTCACCTCCTACTAAACAACTACAAGCAGCTGATAGTTATTGAGAGAGTCAGTTTTTGTTAAAGATGTCACTTTTGGTGGGTTGATTATATGTTAGTGGAAGACCAAATACATAAGACAAAACTTCCAGTCAAAACTGTGCTTGAAAGGATTAAAACAAAAGACACACAAAGGCGTGGGGTTAGAAGAGGGAGTGAATATGGTCAATATATGTTGCACAAAATTCTCAAAGAGTAATAAAGTAGAAAAACTAGCTGAAAAATCCTTGGGTGATATTTATAGACGTGAACTAGCAGAATCAATAGTCTGTGTGGAAATGGTGAAGGCTAAGTCACCAGCAAAGAAACAAGTGATCCAAAACCTCGAATGGAGTTCTGCCTCTGAAAGGATCATAACTAAAATATATAATATTAACACAACTGAGAAAGATTTAAGTGAAATAAAGTTATATCATGAAGAGATAGTTGAATGTGTGGCTATGTAATGAAATAAAGGAGAAGAAAGTATTCAACTGTAAATAGTTCATATAGATATAAATGCTGTGCATGAAAATACATCTGCCAGATAATAAAGAATATTCCTTTAATCTCAAAATAGAGAAATATAAGTATATAATGTATTTTAACAGAAATAAGAGGTATCAGCAATTGCAAAGATTTGTCTATTGGACCTTAAAAAGTTCATGTTCATTATGAATACAACTAAAAGAGTAAGGAAATTAATAAACAAAAAAAGACACTTGAGAACAGCTAAGGAGCCATGCTCTACTTTGGATGGGCTTATACAAATGGTCAAACAAATACAAACAATTAAAATTAAATTAGAACTTAATAATCTACAAAGCTCACACAGTTTTGAATATAGAAAACACTCAATAGTTATGGTACGGTAGCAAGAACATCCATAAAATGCTGTCTGAAGGGATGTGAGACAAGTAAAATTCAAATTAAAAGTTTATCTCTATTTAGTACAAGAACTAGAATTATGGCAGAAAATAAAGACCCAACAAACTAAGAATGCAATGAACAATAAATAGCCCTGATAACAGAGTAGATTTGTTTTTTAACTAAATTAAAAATAAAGTTGGTTTTTAAAATATGACAAACCTGTGTGCTAATAGACAGGAAAGCACTATGCCATAAGGCAATCTATTTGAAAAAATATGTCTAGTTAACCATTGATTGCTTAGTATAGCATTAACTTCTAGCAGGTAGATTGTGTCGATATTTGTTCACTTAGAGAATTAATTTCTTTGACATTGTCAGGAAATGAAGTAACTATCATGTTTATTCCTTACCCTCAATGCTAAAGGTGACATTTACTCTAGAATTCTATTCCATACATATTTCTTAATTCTTTGCTGCGAATGAGCTATCTTTCATCCTTCTGCCTTTCAGTTTTTATGGATGTGTGTGCATCATATAATTTTAGAAAAAAAACAATTTTTACAAGTTAATTCCTTAAGATAGTTTTATTTTGTATTCATTTACGTGTTGAGATAGCATCTCACTATGTAGCCTAGGTCTGCATTAAGCTCCAGATCCTCCTGTCTTAGCCTCCTTGGTGATAGAGTTACAGACATGGGACACTGCTTCAAACCACATTAAAATACAAATGATCTAAATATTTTATAAGTGCATTTCACGATTGACATTGGTTTCTATAATGAAATCAGTTCTATTGTTTGAAGAAACCACAAACAGATTATCCTTCACTCATTAAGGATTGGAAAGCCACACCAAAGTACTTGAACACCTGACCTGTGATAAAGGCATTCTTTCTGCCTCGAAAATAGTTCCCTTTTACTGTGGCTTAGGGAAAAAACTTCAGATCTCTTCTTTTGTTACAAAAGAAAAAAAATACTATCATTAAGGCACTATTTTCATAACCTCATTTAAGCCTCAACTTTTGGATACCATTTTATTCTGAAACAGGATTTTCATATGGAATTTTGGTGGGAAAAGATGCATGTAGTACATAGAGTCCCATCTCTGGCCTTCCCCAAATCCCTGGCCTTCTCATCCCAAGAATCCCTCGTCTTTATTCACTCTAAAGTCTGGACCATAAGGTCTCATCTAGGCATTATCCACGTCAAATACAAATAAGACTCAAGATGGATTTCTTCTAAGAATCTCTGAAACAAAGTAAATAATAAACTTTGCAAATCAAAAGCCATTGGATAAGCACCCCAAATCCAAAAGAAAAATATGGAAAAGAAAAAGGCATTAATACACAAGTGAGTTTTATATCTATCAAAGCAAATAGCATCGAATACTTAGGATCACTATAATTTCTGCTAGCTTGGTCATGCATTCCTCAGGGAACTCTTGATGGACAGCATTACCTTCATGGCTCAGTAGTATACTAACACAAATTTTCATCTGCCTGTGAAGGATTTCACTCCTGGGACTCTGGCAAGTTTGAGGCAACTCACTATAGGTCTAAGTGATCCCACTTAGTGAATCTGATGAATCTGCCCTATACCACGGCAATGAACCACTCTGAAACACCTTCAAGAAGGTTCTTGATTTTAGCACAAGTTCTAGCTTAGCATTATTCCTGCCCTATGGAATATAAAAATCTAAGACATATGACAGTCTTCCTGCATACCATCTCCCTTTCTTCATATCAAACAGGTATTTTCCCCTATGGTAAAATTCCTACTGAGTGTAGAATTCCTGAGCTTTATCATAAGAGTTTTCTTCATGTTTGTTAAAGATATTTAATTATTGGTTACCTTTTGTCCAACAAGTCCTTCTTTTTGTCATTTCACTTTTGTCATATTTTGTTATAAACAGAAGGAAACACACTATTCATTCAATATCTTGTCCAGGTGTCCTCTGCTAAATACCACTTTAATGTCTTGAAATTCCTTCCTTTCAACCTACATTAGAATGTAAAGTAAATTCAAAATTCTTTGTTATCATAGTATCACCTTCCAAGCATTGTCTAAAATGTTCCATAATTGCATTGGAGATGTCATTATCATTGAGTTTGACTTCCATAGCTCTAACAATATTCTATATACTTTACTACTATGGTTAGGAATTTATGTAAACTGTCTAAGAAGATAGAACACTTTTGATCCAACTAAACTCTTAGCTGCACCATCTGTTGAATTCCATTGTTGGAATTTTCTGGTATAGATTTCAAATTCTTGTATTCGTTATCTGAACCCAAGTTCCAAAGTTATTTCTATATTCTTTGGAATGTGCTATATAAGCACTCCACCTCTCAGGTCTCACTTATTTAATTATTCAGATAGTTAACAAAGCTATGATTATTATAGCACAGATAATATGGCTTTAATAGTTACACTATACACACACACACACAAGACACACAAAGCTTTTTGCATAGTTCTTGAGCTTGGATGATGCAGTATCTGATCAGGTCCTCATAACTGACTTGTAAGCAGCTGCCTTCTCACCCTATTTCTGTGCACCAGGAAAAATTACTTCCATCTTCTCGTATAAAAACATCAGTCTCATCATGTGGGCTTTTCTTCAGGCCCTGGCCTCTGCCTAGTTACTTCCCAAGGCCCCACCTTGCATAAAAGTTAAAGTTTCAGTATGGGAGTCCAGTGGAAAGAACATGCCACAATCATACATTCCAGAGTAATTATGTTTTATAAACCTCTGAAATTCATGCCACTGAAAGGACCAAATAACACATCCATTTACTAACTTCCTTCATAATAAAGGCTATATTTCAATGCCATCTATCCTTAATTTTTTTCCTAACTGTTTAGAAGCTGCTTAGATTGTTTGAAAGGGTCTAATTATCCTCAAATTAATGACCATGTACAGTGAACACACCACTACATTAGCTTTATTAGCTGTGTATAACTCTCTTTTTTTTAGCTAGAGGAATTGATAGACTAATAATAACATATGTTCTATTTCACAGGTTAAAATAATTATTCCTTTGGGAACATTTTGTTAACTTCATTTATAGAAATTTAAATTCCATCCAAGTTTAAAAAATGTGATAGTTGAAAACCCATTTGAAAAATAAGCATAAAGATGTTTTTCCATTGTAGGAACAGACTTTAAACTGTATTGACTTCCCCCATTAAGTTGACATGAGCAGGAGCAAAGCTGAGCTGTCATCTGGAGGTAAACTATACGTGACATACAGAAGTACCCAACATGCATCTGGTCCTCAATGTGGTTATGAAACAAGAAAAGTATTCCCTGCTTCAAATCTGAACTATATATTGGATAGGATTTAGCACAAGAATTGATTCGGTATATGATATAGGAAAGTTACCAGCAGTTCTGTGAAATAAAACACTTATTATAAAAAAGATAATGGCTATAACCAGATCTCTATGAGAGGCTCACACAATTCCCGTACTACCTTAACTGGAGAAATTCATTGCCACATATTCAGTTTGCTACAGGATCATGCTCTTTTATACTGTAAAACTTTATCACTCACATTGGTTTAATAAAATGCTGATTGGCCAGTAGCTAGGCAGGAAGTATATGTGGGTCAACCAGTCTAAAAGAATTATGGGAAGAGGAAATGCAATTAATTAAAACTGGATCTACATAAAACTTAGAAAGTGAATCAATTAAGAAACTGACACTTTTATTGGATTTTGTTCTTTTGATGACCAATTTCTTCTTTGTATGTTTTGGAGATCAACCTTCTGTCTGATGTGGCGTTTGTGAAGATCTTTTCCCATTCTGTAAGTTGCCGTTTTGTCTTGTTGACTGTGTCTTTTGCTTTACAGAATCTTTTCAGTTTCAGGAGGTGCAATTTATTAATTGTTTATCTCAGTATCTCTGCTACTGGGGTTATATTTAGGAAGTGATCTCCTGTGCCGATATGTTCAAGTGTACTTCCCACTTCCTCTTCTATGAGGTTCATTGTGGTTGGTTTTATGTTGAGGTCTTTGATCCATTTGGACTTGAGTTTGTGCATGGCCATAGATATGGATCTATTTTCATTCTTCTACATGTTGATATCCAGATATGCCAGCACCATTTGCTGAATATGTTTTTCATTTTTCATTTGATATTTTTTGCTTCTTTGTCAAAAACCAGGTGTATTGATTGATATCCAGAACTTCAATTTGGTTCCATTGGTCCTCCTGTCTGTTTTTATGCAAATACCTGGCTGTTTTTAGTACTGTAGCTCTGTAGCAGAGTTTGAAGTCTGGGATGGTGATGCCTTCAGAAGTTTCTTTATTGTATAGGATTGTTTGGGCTATCCTGGGTGTTTTGCTTGTTCATATGAAGTTGAGCATTGTTCTTTTGAGGTCTGTTTCATAGTAACATTACTTATAATAGCCAGAACCTGGAAACGAGCCCCTCGACCAAAGACTGGATAAGGAAAATGTGGTACATTTACACAATGGAGTACTACACAGCTGGAAAGAATAATGGCATCTTGAAATTTGCAAGCGAATCTATGAATCTAGAAAACATCATAATTAGTGAAGTAACCCAGAACCAGAAAGACACATATATGTACTCACTCATAAGTGACTTTTAGACATAAAGAAAAGAAAAACCAGCCTATAATTCCAAACCCCATAGTACCTTGACAACAAAGAGGACCCTAAGAAAAGATACACATAGATCTAATTTACATGGAATTAGAAAAAGACAAGATTTCCTGAGTAAATTGGGAGCATGGGGATCATGGGAGAAGGTAAAAGGGGAGGAGGGAAGAAGGGAAGGGAGCAGAAAAAACAAATAGCTCAATAAAACAATTTGAAAAAGGAAAAAAAGAAAGTGACACATTAACCTGATAAGTAGAAGAAAATATTTTTAAGCTACATACCTGAGAAAACATTAGCATTCAAAATGAAGTCAAGCCCTCTTATAAAATAGAAGAGACCCTTTTGTCTACAGCGTCCTTAGACTACCAGGCATCCCTCTTTCTGTGCTGAGGAGTTCCATCCAGAGGGAACCTTCATCTGATGATGGATGGAGATAGAGACAGAGACCCACAATGGAGCACTGGACTTAGCTTCCAAGGTTCAAATGAGGAGCAGAAGGAGGGAGAATATGAGCAAGGAAGTCAGGATCACGAAGCGTGCATCCACCCACTGAGACAGTGGGTCTGATCTATTTGGAGCTCACCAAGGCCAGTTGAACTGGGACTGAATGAGCATGTGATCAAACCGGACTCTCTGAATGGGGCTGACAATGAGGGCAGACTGACAAGCCAAGGATACTGGTACTGGGTTTTGATTCTACTGCATGGACTGGCTTTGTGGAAACCTAGTCTGTTTGGATGCTCACCTTCCTAGACCTGGATGGAGGGGGAGGTACTTGAACTTCCCACAAGGCATGGCACCCTGACTGCTCTTAGGGCTGGAGAGGGAGGAGGAGGGGGAGTGGGAGGAAAATGGGAGGAGGGGAAGAGGTGGAAATTTTTAATAAATAAAAAAAAGAAGAGAACAGTGTGGTTTGAATGATGGTATCCTCACAAGGGTTCACATAGAAATCAGAAAGACATTGAGAGTGTCCTAGATTTTGGATGGTTTTGTTCTTTAAAACCCTGATGCATACATGCCTATTATTTATAATTCATTTACTATGTTATACTTTTGTCTAGTAAACAAAATGTACAACACACACACACACACACACACACACATACACACACTAAAGTGTTTAAGTTGAAAGTTTGTTTGGGGAAGCAAACCTCTATTTCCATGCTTTTCATCAATAATGTGCCCTCAAAATATGACATGAATAAAAACTGATAAACTAAAATTGTCAGGAATATTTCTTACATTACAAAAAATAAATTGTAAGGAAAAAATAAGAGAAATTGTAATAATCTGTCCAAAAGAGGAAATAGTCAATAACTGGGTTCAATTAAAGATGCTACAAATAGCTAAAGGGGGACTAGAAATCTGATGGTAAAGATCTGAGGGTTAAGAAATCTACTCACAACAGGCACCATCCATCCATATTTCTTTATTCTTCATCTTTCTCTTCTTTCTCATTTCAATCAGTTCTCCCTTGCTCTCTTTTGCTCTTTCTTGTTCATCGTTCTACATGTTACAAATGTTCCCAGTTACATATACTCTTAAAACCAACAATTCCCCAGCCTTAACAAGTTGCAGGGCTGAAAGAATTATTTTACCCCAGAAAGAGAGAGAGAGAGAGAGAGAGAGAGAGATTGATTCATGGGAGTGGCTAGTACACATCCCCTGAACTTCTTAATGAAGAAAACTAGTCTCAGGAGAGCTCCGCAGGAAGGGCCCGCCTCTGCCGGGTGACCAGAAAGTCGAGGCGGTCCAAATGAGGAGCAGAAGGATGAAGAAAATGAAAAAAGAAATCAGGACTGCGATGGGTGCCATCATCCACTGATACAAGGGGACTGATCTAATGAGAGTTCACCAAGGCCAGCTGGACTGGAACTGAACGAGCACGTGATCCAACCAGATTCTCTGGATGTGGCTGGCCCGGAGTCTTTCTGAAAAGCCATTGACAATGACACTGGGACTTGTTTCCTCTGCATATACTGGATTTTTGGGATCCAGTCTGTTTGGATGCTCACCTTCCTGGACCTGGAGGGAGGGGGGAGGAACTTGAACTTCCCACAGGGCAGGAAACCCTGACTACTCTTAGGGATGGAGAGGGAGGAGGAGAGGGAGTGGGGGAGTGGGAGGGTGTTGGGAGGAGGGGCTGAAATGGAAACTTTTATAATTTAATAAACTTTTAAAAAAAAGAATGTTTAGTCGTACTAATAATTACCAGATTTAATAATTACCAGATTGTATTTAAGATTTATACATACTGTATACAATGCAACTCATATTTATACTCCTAACTGGTCCAAAAAACACTTTTTTATATTGGTCATAGGCTCTAGGACTAAACCTAAACAATTATTTGACTTGATTTTTTTTACTTAATTGTACTGATGTACATATATGAATTGTTTTGATATTATTTACTTATCTTTAAATATTACACATGGGTGTGGTAGTTGCAACTATTAAAATTGCTGTAAATATAACTATACTATTTAATAATAAATATCAATGTTTAGTATTGAGTAAAAAAAAAGAAAACTAGTTAAGAAAGGAATTAAATCATCAGCGGATTTTAAGGAGGGAAGGTTACTATGCCTACTATGCAACATTATTAGCCAACAGATAAAAGAGCTAAAAGGTTTATTTTAAGTAAAATTATGAATAGGACATGGATTGTTTTTTCAATCAGCATGCCACTCTTTTCTCCCAGTATTTATAGACAATACCGGGTAAACAGGCAACCTAGGGAAACAGTCAGGGAGAATCTGATGGCCCTTAATCAGATAGCACATACACCAGATGCTGCAGTTTCTACAGGCCTAGGTCTAGAGTCAGATTTACTGCTATAAGTGATAAAGAGACCCAGGCCTCTAAAAGTCAGTTCCTGGCTATGCTGTTATCAGCTGCTGTGATCGTGGGTGTCGCGGGTCTTTCTCTGGGTTGCAGTTAATTATCTCTTCTGTTGTCCTTGAGAATCCTGAACTAAAATCATCAGTAAACAGAGGTGAAAGTGAGCATAAGGAGTTAGGAATCTGTTGAGTGAGGTAAGAGCAGGGCAGTAACTTGGACAGGTAGCGCTTCTGTGTCCCTGGAGATCTGCGAATATCTTAAACGAAAAGCTCTATGCCTGTACCCAAAGCATTGACCAAATGCCTGCTGATAAAGATAATTGCAAGAAGGCAGATCTTGCCCTTACCTAGGGGAGAGGAACATGCCTGGCAGTGGGAAACTCTTTTCGCTAAACAGTTCTTAATGGTGGGAATTAATTCCCAAATATGTAACAGAAAGGGGAAGTCAGTTACAGTGAAAAGTCTATAGCAAAACACAGCACCTTATTCACAAGACAATAATGCCAAAAAGCCTAGCCTGTAGGTTTAGCCTGTACCTGATCCCTTGGTTCTGATAAGTCGCTTGCGAAAAGATGTCTGAGCAATTACTGTATAATGTTGTGGCTTGTAGCAAGCTAATAATGCCAGTTAAGTAGATGTAAACAATATGTATTTTTATCTGCTATATCTTCTCTACCATTTTACATTTTCCCTGCTTTCTTAAGATTCACATCTTTGTTCCTCGTGTAGGAATGCTTATGACAAATCTGAAAGGTTACATATTTGAAGTTTTCTTGCGTCTCTCAAATGTCACTTATTAAAAGTTCAGTTCCCAATGTTACTACTTGTTTCTTAAAATGGCAATGAAGGCAACATTACTAGAGGCATTTGAAAACTGGAGCACGCTATGCTATCAAAATTAGCAGTCTCTGTGCTTGGTGAAGAGAGTGAGGGGGTAGCTCAGGCAAGAGCTTCATCTCTTACCAATGCAGAGGAAACCTTTAGGATTGTGTAGTCATCTGGTCTTGGAGCCTTTGAAGAAAGCAATAGACTTAAACATTCAGATTCCATTTAGCAGCATATGCACAAATTTATTCTTGCGGAGCTAGTAATTAACTGCAATGATCATATCAGGTTCTGTCTGCAAGTTTATCATCATGATCTTGGAGTTAAAAAAGATGAAGTGTGAGCAGATTCGCTGTGTTCATGTCTAGGCCCTGAAGGGCCATGACAAAGTAAGACATGATGTTCTATGATGAGCTCATTTAGTTTAACATTTTAAAAACTTGAACTGTGCTTCTTCTCAGCCTACCAAGCTACCAGAAACCACGTGGTCTCCTCAGTCTTGTCAGAGACAATCTCATTATTGTCTAGATACGAAACAAAAATCTACTTGGGTCAAAACCCGCATATTAACCCTTGTCTTCACCCTTTGGCCTTTCCTCTTAGCATTGCCATCTGTCTTTAGGAGAGAAGAATTTTTTCATCAAGGTATTAGACAACCTGATTATTCTTTGCAAGTAGGATCAAGTGAAGCTAAGTGTCTTGAACTATTAGACACAGGATGGTGCAAGAAGGAAAATGATTAAAATTTAGTCATTAATCCCAGGTCTGCAGTGTCCCAGTGTGTAATTTCCTGGCTAAGACATCTGGAGCCCCTTTTAACAATTTGCAAAACTGCCTTCCAGTCTTAAATAAGAGTGTTGCATGCAACAATTTGGAAAAGCTGAAACAGCTTTGATCTATAACTAAGATAGATCTAAATATCTAAATATTTGTTTATCTGTTGTGGAATATTACTTAAAATGTGCTACATTTGTTTATGCTCTAGAATATTTAATGATGTAAAAATGTGATGCATTCTTTTATATTGCATCTGTTTATTTCTCTGAAACTCTGGTTCTTCGCCTGTCTAAAACACCTGATGGTCAAATAAAGAGCTGAACGGCCAATAGGGAGGCAGGAGAAAGGACAGGCAGGGCTGGCAGGCAATGAGATACATATAAGGAGAAATCTGGGAGGAGAATGAGGAGCAAAAGGGAGATGAAGGAGTGGAAGAAAGAGGAAGACTCAAGGGGCAAGCCGCCCAGCAACACAGCCAACAATGTAGTAAGAAGTAAAAGGTATACAGAAATAAAGAAAGGTAAAAGCCCAGAGGAAAAAAGTATACAGAATTATTTAAGATAAGAAAAGCTGATAAGAAATAAGCCAAGCTGAGGTCTGGTACTCATAAGAAAAAATAAGACTCCATGTGACTTATTTGGGAGCTGGGTGACAGGCCCCTCAAAAAGTAAAGAATTTTTAAAAAGCCAAGTGCATTTATCTAGATAAATAAATAAATAATTTAAATATCAGGAGACTCAGAAAGATGCCTTTGTTTCAAAAAATTTATTGCTTTATATCAGATTTGTTTTTCAAGACAGGTTTTTTCTGTAGTTCTTGCTGTCCTAGAACTCACTCTGTAGACCAGGATATCCTTGAACTCAGGGTTTTTCCTGCCTCTGACTCCTAAGTGCTAGAATTAAAAAATGCACTACAGCCTCTGCCCCCGTTCCCGCCCCCGCCCCCCACTCCTTGCGTATGACAATAATGCTATGGGAACTCCTTCCACTTTTTCAGCCAATAGCCTTTAAGATACCAGCCTAGTTGGGCATGGTCTCTTATAATATAAATGCAGCTGTAAAGCATGTGCTTTCAGCTCTTGATTCCAGCTGCTAGACTCTGTTCTTGTTTATGCCGAGGACTGTTATCTAGGACAGTGATCTGTAAGTATCCCCTAAATAAATAACCCTTTATTATTCATAATTCTGAACTAGTGTGGGATTCTTTTGTGACTTCTGCCATCACAATTACACACGTGTCTGGGAGGTCCCAGGAAAGGAACAACTGGAGAACCACCATAACTGGGCTGCCCAAGCATTGCAGGGGCATTAATGATGAAATGATGACTACGACCTTGAGGCTACACTAGAAATCTTACCTGTTGATTACACTCCTCTCACAAAAAGTGGCAAAACATGCTAAAGAATTGTCAGTCCTAAAACGGAGATTATGTCTGTTCTCTATAGGTATAGTCAATGCCAAGAAATGTCCCATTTTCCAGTATTTCTCTGGGTAATAGCTGACTAGAATGGCAAAAGCTGAGAAGGCTAAAATATGAATTAGTATTTTATTATCATAATATACAGCTGTGTCTAACTAGTAAGCAGAATCACAGGTCTGAAAGATTTGTGGTAAGTCTGTGGACGTCAAGATGCTCTGAAGGGCAACACAGACATACAATACTTTAAGATGATGCTTAGTTCTTAATCATAGAATAAATCAGGACTGCTTTGTGAAAATCTTGAAATCCTATGAAAGAAGAAAGGGAGCAGAGATTGGAGTCATGGAGAGAGGCAAGACAAAGGAATGTTGAAAGAAGAAAACCCTCCAATAGTTTCCAGAATTAAGTCAATCTTCAGATACAATACTCACGAGTTAGTGAGAAATTGAATTCACTGGAGGACATTCACAAATTTAACCAGAAGTAAATATGTATGAGACTATAAAACACATAGCTTTAAAAAAAATAAATGCACTTAGAAGACAACACTAATTCTTTTACATAATCTAGATCAACTGCAGCAATTTGAGTTTAACCTAATTCTTTAGACTTACACTCAAGAATTCAGCTAGAGATTGTATCTCATATCCCTTATACATGCCAGCAGCCTGGTATTTCCAATGTGAGGCTTGAGTAAATTTGAATGGCATAAGATGGAGGCAGCTGCAGACTGCCCATAGCCATTCTCAACTTCCTTGGTAAGCCTGAATTCAGCTGAGGTCGTCATTTCTGACACAGAAACAGTCTTGCTTTGACACCACAGGAAATTGCTTCACACTGAACTACATAGAAGTGGAAGTGTTGAGAATGAAAAGGGTGGCCCTCACCAAAACTCCCACCCAGCCTGAAAGACGACATCCTGTGCCCTGTAAGGTAATTTAGAAGCAGTTTCCCAGACATGTTTGACAAAGAATTTAGCAGCAGTTGGTCAGAGCAATAACCAATAATTATAAGTTATCTTTATTTATTTGCCTTTTTCTTTTTTCTCATTCTTGTCTACATCCCCTTCTCATAATTTTGTTAGAAAGTGAGAGGTTCCTCGGATTATTTTCTAAATATATTATCTTCATTCCAATTTTATTTTAGGAAAGTTTAATGTAAGTCTTATAATATTTTGAAATGTGTACTATAAATTTAAACTTACAAGCTTATACAAATTAATAGATAAACATAATGAAACTGTCATATCACTTTTTACAGACCTTGACTATTGTGCTTGTCAGAGGCTCGGCTTCCAGAAATCACATGGATTAAAGGAATATGCAAGTCTTTCTCTAATCCTAGCAGTGGGTGACAAAGTAGAATCCCTCCAATCTGTTACAGTTGCCTTCATACTATAATTAGACCAGCAGATCAAGCAGAGAATTTAAATTCCAGATGAAGACAATGAAGATCGCCCCCATAATTCATGCTGTGAAACATATCCTGGACAGCAGTTGCTTTGGAACTATGAGGAGAGAACAAACATTACAGCCTGCACAGTGGGGTGACATCACACTTCCCAAAATACAGTGAGAAAACTTTAGGACAAAAGAATTAAAACCACGAAAATAGAATGAGGAAAATTGACTCCTTTTATTTAAATAAGAACAGAATTTCTTTATGCATCTTTAGAACAGTTACCTCAATGTGCTTCCATAAACAAAATATGTATGAAGTTTTAAGGACTATACTGTATGGGCCCACAGTCCTCACAATTGTATCCTACTTCCTGCCCTTTTGCATAGTAAGGACTACAGTCGACCATCATTTATCAAAATTAAAGATTTTGAAACTTATTATTAATTCTCAAATAAAATATTGAAATGTATTATACTTATATACAGAGAGCATAATTAAAAGATTGTTCTTCATAAAACATAACATTTTGAATATGTTATATTTTTAAGTTTTAGTTCACTTTTATTCATAATTTAATTTTCTCATTTAGAGTTTATATTACTAATTCTCTTTGAAACGATAAAAACCAAAATAATGTAAAATATTACAATTTCCCCCCCTTAGGCTCATAACAATCTCACAATTCAAAATGCCTTCAGTCAAACTTCCAGAGTTCCTATAGTCTTTGACATCTTTACTGGTCAAAAACATATGTGTGAAATTTCATCTGAGACTCAAGTGATATCTTCAACATGATCCACTAGAATATCAAAAATAAAACCCCAAAATACAATGGCCCAGAGTACACATGAATACTTGAAAAAGGAAGAGTTGTGGCATAGCAAGGAATGTTTTCACTAACGCAATACAAAACCCAACATGGAAAACATTGACTCCTATAGCTCCATGTCAGGCATTACAGGCTTGTGTGAGAATCTTCTAGACTTCAAAGAACTGAGTAGCCCTTTCCTCTCTCCTCTACCTCATATGGTTCATGTAGCCCTCTCTGGGACCAGTTCCACTCCTTGTTGCAGATTTTCTCATTAGATAGCCTTGTTCTTGGTATCTTAAACATCATATATCTCAATTGCTACTTAAGCTTTACTTTCCCAACCTCTCACCAGGCTCTCAGGACCTCCTTGAATGAAATATTGCCATTGCAGAAGCTTCTTGGGCACTTGGCACATGATTACATGACATTTTCTTTCTGGTATCTACCATATGTGTATAAACCAGTACCTACAGACCACTTGGTCAAGTTCTACTATCAACTGGAGATAATCTCTTGACTGCTTAGATTTCAATTGAATGGACATCTTTGCACTGATGCAGTGGAATGTTTCCTTAGGCCATTGTTTCCAAGAAGAAAATCCCTTCAGTGGCTTTATCAGTTCAATTTATTTCCTAGTAAACGAATTTAAATTTTGCCACGTATCATCAATGGTTGCTTTCTTCCTCCTAGAAGAGGAACTTCCTACTCTTTCTATGCACAGCACAATTCTCTATTGATCCTAATCAAAACATTAACAATCACAGATACTGACTATACATTTTTTCATGGTGACTTCAAATTCGGTCATATTCCCATTCTCAACAAACTTCGCATTTCACCAACCTCTTTGCCTTTCCCATTTCTTTTCTCTCTTTCTTTCACTACCCTACCCACAGGTATAATTCAAATAAGAACCTTCTCCTTTATTCAGATGTCTCCTTAACTGTGCTGTGTGACCTTAAAAATCGCCCATTAACTCAAGATATGACATCAATGCCAAATAAAGAGAGGACTTCATTCAAACCCAGCGAACCAGTGTGCTTACTGGGGTTAAGATATGGCTCAGGGAGTGATTAGGAGCACTTTTTCCCTTGCAAAAGGAAAACATTCAATTCTTGGAACCAAATTGGCAGCTCACATCATCCATAATTCCAGTTACAGGAGGATTCAGTCCCCCTTATCTAGCCTCTACAGTCACCAGTCATGCTCATAATCCACATAGACACACGGAGGCAAAACACCCATACACATAAAGCAAATTTCATTAATCATTTCAGAAAAATTCAATGAAATCTTTAATCTAGCACTAAATTACCATTGATAAAGTAATATTTGCATACTATTTTTGAATGTCTTAAAAGCTGAATCTATTTACAATGTAGTAACTCTTCATTTCCTTGTTAAATTTTCGTACAGGATATGGTTTCTGGAGTGTAGGAGGAAGATAGTTGAAAATTTTTGTCATTCATGAGCTCAGCAGTGTGATCTGCCTGGAGCTAAAACCTCCTACATAGATGTGATGGTAATAGATGAAATGAAGGGAGTAGTAGGAAGGTCCATTGACTGTCATTCAATTTTCTGAAATTGCCCACTTAGAATAGTTACTTAGACATTATAAGCTTCACTCTCTACAGTGCAGAGCATGAGTGCACTGAACTGGCATAAGTGTGAGTTCTCTCTCTCTCTCTCTCTCTCTCTCTCTCTCTCTCTCTCCCTCTCTCCCTCCCTCCCTCTCTCCCTCCCTCCCTTTCTCCCTCCCTCCCTCTCTCTTTCTTTTCCATACGCTTTAAAGAAAAGGGAGAGACTATAAAGTTGAGAAAATAGGTGAACTGCACCCTGGAAGGAGCTTGTGATGCACAGCAGCCAAATGCAGATGTGTTCTTTGATCAAAAGGGTCTGATAGAGCTGTTGGCAGAAGAAACGTATTAAGGGCAGAGTGTCTAGGGGCTTCCTTTGTGCGAGCATCTGGCCTTTCTCCCACTTTAGGAATCTGACTGACAAAATTACATTCCCCATAGAATATTTTCAAAGCAACCATATTATTTTTCTTTATAATAGTAATTTTTAGTTTGTTCTTTTAAGTAATTTTAGAAATTAGCTATCTCTTGATCATTTAAAGAAAGCCTACTTTGGGCTCCATGAAATACTTCAGAAAATAGAATGATTAAGGTGTTGCATGCACGAACAAATTTAGTTAAAGAATATTTTTCTTAAAGAACAAAATTTTCTAGGCTGATAGTGGCTGTTCTTTAACAATTCAAAGTACTGTGAATTTAAATATCTGTGTCAAGAAATGAAAGATATTCAGTGCTAAAAAAATCAGATTTCTGTAGTCCAAAATGCAGCTTGACCATGGATAACAGATATCATTATCTTGGTTATGTAGCAAAATTAGTCTTGAAAATTAGTGTGGAATATCCTTTAAATTTTTTCTCATGTAATTATGGTTGTTCACCTTGCTATGAAAACAAAAACTTTACAGATTTCCTCTGGTTATTAATATTATTTATTAGCTTCCTTTTTCTCATTTTTCTGGATTCAATTACAGGCATGGAGTTGGGATAACATAAGCAAAAGATCATAGACCAGAATATTACAAAGTCTCAGCTAACGTTATTCAAGTCTTTGAACTTCTTTTGTTAACAGATTTTTTGGGGGGCACAGAGTAAACATGATCATTAATTTCCTTTTTAATATGATTAGTAATCATTAAATGGCAGTCATTAGTGTATGTTCCAGTTTCTCCTCACAATCAGGTACTTGGTAAACTTGTGCTTCCTGGCCCCTGTGTGGTAAGATGGAACCATAAGACCAGGTCTGAGGAAAGATTAGTTGTTGACAGAGGCTGCTTTTTTTTGTTCCTCACTGCTTAGACCCCAAATAATCACTCAGGAACTATATTATTTGCAAGACTCTTTGGCCAATAGCTTAAGCATATTGCTAGCTAGCTCTTACATCCTAAACTAACCCATTTCTATAAATGTGTGTATCACCACATGGTCATGGCCTACCAGCAAAGTTTCAGCAGGCTCCAGTGGAGCCTGTGTCTGACTGCAGCAACATGACTTCTTCCTGACTCTGCCTACTTTCTTCCAGAATTCAGCTTAGTTTTCTTGCCTAGCTTTACTCTGTTAAGACATTTGCCAAAGGCAGCTTCTTTACTAACCAATGGCAATTAAACATATTCACAGCATATAGAGGGGAATGCCACATCAATTAGTGAGTTGATAACAACTGTTCTGAACAGAAACATTTCATTTTCAGTGTGAGACCCTCTCTCCTCTCTACACTATGAAGCCATGATATCTGTGATCCTGGTGGCCTCTGTGTGTCTGGATGATTCTGAAGAGAAAGTTCTTTTTCTAGGCCCGGGTCAAGTGAGTAAACATAAAGTTCATTTCCCTTTCATTTGTTTTATATTTAGGGACATTTTCTCATCACAGAAAAGATAACTTATCCTGACTTTATTCACTGTCACTACTCTGATACATAAAGATGTGTTCAAAGTCTATAATACTTTTGATCTTCCTCAAAATCCTCAGTGCTGGGTAGCAGAAAAATGTGATAACTAATAATATAAATTATTCTGTATTAATAACCCCCATTTCAATAGTTTCTTTGGATAAATACAGACCAGTCTTTCTTTGGTGTCATGATAATGAGGCACTGAGATCCCTGAACCCTCAGATACTACCCTAATACCAGACTCCTGATTAGTTCCTACACTGATAATGTCATGCTTAGCCCATCATCGCCTCCTTTGCTATCAAACCAGAAGACCCACTCTAGTGGTTTCCACCTGCCCTTTGCAAGGCTTTCTCATTATGTAGGCTAAATTCCAGGTGTGATTTCACTCTGTCTTCACAGGCAGTGTCCCTGCCCCTCAATTTAAGAAGCATACTGCCTCAACAAGAGCAACACCACTACTGTCCCAAATTTGAATGTTAGTACTTATGATTTTAATACACTTCAAAATTAACACACATGAAGTTCTAATCTATTCCTCTATTTGAACAACTCACATGATTGTCAATGTCTTTCCCCCTGGTGACATTCCCAAGATTCCACAGGGTCATTTAGTAAAGGAATCATTTTCACAGACACAAAATCATGGAATATAAATTCCCTTGATGTGGCTTTTATCTCAGCCAAATATATCTATAATATATAATATATTTATATATAATATATAAATTATATAAAATATATAATATATAATATATATTTATATATAATATATTTATATATATAATATTTTACTTATAATCAAATTTCAAAAGAGAAGTTAAAATACAGGTGTATCAAGATGATTCCTGTTTTAGGTACATTTCAGCATAGACATTATGTTTGGGAAGATTAATCAGTCCTGATCCTATTAATAGAAGACATCATTCTTTTTAGAAAGGAATCATTAGGAAGCTTGTTTGTATGTGTAAATCTATATAGATATAGATATAGAGAGAAAACATTATTAGATATGCTATAATATCATCATCACCATTATCTTTAACAAACATGAGGACATGAGGTCAGCCATCCTCTCTTCATAAACAGTACGTGTGAGCATCCCATGAAAGCAGAAGCACATCGACTGGAACCAGGTTGCAAACACTACTAATTCCATTTGTCTGCTGCTCTCATATTCCCAGTGTGGCCACTTATTTCTACTGTTCCACAAGTCTTTTATTTTATTCAATTCCACAAGCTATATTAAAGGTCCTCATCACACACATGTCTTACAAAGCCTCCCATAACACTGTAGCAAAAAGACTGAAAATTATGATAATACAAAGTCTCCCATGGTAAAGATATAAACATGAAGTATCTTCATTATTAGAAGTAAATCAGGATATCAAAATGTTTCCCTCTTGGTCTGCATTCCGTGCTCATTAGCTATCCCCTCTCCAGTTTTCCCCTGTCCACCTTTCCTTGGCTTTGGAAAAGCTATTTAGTCCCCAATTACTGACATCAATTTTGACTTCTACATATGAGTAAAAATATTTGATTGTTATAAGAATATTTGATTACTATAAGAATATTATTTCTTTATATAATTTACTTCAGTTAATATAACATCCTCAGTTCTGTCTATACTGCTAAAAATGAGAAAAAAAATATTTTATGTCTGAATGGTAGCCCTTCATGTCTATGCACTAAACTTTCTCATATTTTTGGTTGTGAGCCTATCTTTAATGGTTTAGCCATGTATCCAGCCCCACTAAACTTTCATCATTCGTCCATCAGTGGATACAAAAGCTGATTCCATATTTTTATATTGAAAGCTCACTACTAAGATTACTATGGAGCATAAAAAATACTCATTGACAGCTTTATAATACACAGTTATTGGCTAGAAAAGCAAGCTAAATGTGAAGAAATAAAATCACATGAGACAGTTGATAGGCAATATAAATTTATATTGTTCTAGGCAATATAAATGAACCTACAATGCATGAAAACATAACTTTTCACTTTCAAGATTTTTTTTAATTTTTCGAAATGAGGTTTCACTATGTAGCTCTACTAAATGCCTTTAAATAGTGGCATGACCTGAACTTATGTAGCAGGAAATGTAGAGAGAAAAGGTATATTTTTAAATGACCTTATCAGATTTGTTCTATCCCAGTTTCCATTGGTTACCACATCTCTGGCCTTTTTCACGTTCAATCAGCATGTAAGCAAAATGGCTGCAGGATTTCCTGGATTCTGTCACAGAATAGAGACGAGCATCCAAAATCTGAGTGGGAAAGATTATTCCATAGGTAAACAAGATTGAAATGTATTTTATACAAACTTTCCCTGAGTAAATCTATCACAAATAAAATTTTAGAAAGCTAGAGCTCAGGGTGGTGGGTTTTAAAAGCAGGACTGTGAAGGGAAGAATTGATCACTGTCTCTAGGAGTCTATTTTCTGAACTATGGGTGTCTCTGATGTCTAATAATCAGAGACATAGACATCATTGATTAAACAGTTTCCATAAATACTTGGGAATGAGAGTTTCCTTACTAAATATAATGGAACAATGCTGGTACTTGTAGGTATTTGTTAAAATGGGAGGAAACATTCAGCTTTCCCAGAGGTATCTGAGTACTGGAAACATCTTAATTCCAAACATCAGACTTCAGGATCCAAAGATAACTATGTCACAAGTCTGCCTCATCACAGCAGAGAAGGTTTACAGTTAACTGGGACGGGCAGGCTCCAGTCAATATCATGGTAGTAAAAAAATGCTCAAATATGACAGTGGCTTAACTTCTTTTCTATCTGAGGGCTAGACTTTTCTGTATGAGGGGTAAATAACAAAACACACACGTTTTCTAATGGTAACATTTTCTTTCATTTCATCTTAAATAATCCTCTCTGAGAATCTCTCTATCTCCTCACAGTTACATTCTTTACATGGAGGTACATATCTCTCTTTATATACATTTCTCTCACTCCTACACTGTCATATATCTCTATACACACATCTATTTTCACATGACTACATATCTTTCTATTATATACATTTTTTTCTACATCTCTTTTCTATACAGCTTCATCTTTTTTGTCTCCATACAGCAACAAATCTCCACATAGTGCATTGTTCATACATTCTTCACACACTCTCCATATAGTTGCATACCTTCACATTTCTACCTGCATCTCCCTTTCAGTGCACACACCCTCATTCATGTCCTGCACAGCTCTCTTCTCAGCATCTCTTTACATAGCTAAACACAGCTTCTTTCTCCACATTACCTCTCCTCTCACAAACAAACTCTGGACAATTAATTATGTGTTGCATTTTCAGGGCCTGACCCATTTTCATAACACAAGGAAAATCACACTGTTTCTGTTAGGCTTGGAATGTCACATTGACTCGCCAGTGAATAACACCCAGCCATGTACACAGACTAAATGGTTAGGATTCTCAGGGTTACTAGACAGTAAAGAAACAGTTGGCTGAATCTTTAGCCTATAGCATAAACTAAGACTGCAAGTAAGTGCAAAAAGTCAATTACTGAGAAAGTTATGTCTACTAAAGTTGCTTCTAGCTTGAACTTGATTCAGCAATAAACAAAACATGGGAAAACAACCTTGTGTATTTGTCTCTAGGCATAGCCAGATATTCATCTCCAGGGGCAAACAGTTTGTTTTGAACATGCTCTGAGGTCTAAAATTTGCTGTCTTTGTGACTGAAAAAATTATTACTTTCTTATGTCAGTCTGAGCAATATAAAATATCCTAGTGCTATTTCTATTCAACAAAATTGTACTGATAAAGCAGGAATTATTTTCCTGACCATCCACAGCTATGTGTGTGCTCAATCATAGAATATAAACACACAAGCAGTGGAAAAACATGCATAGCAGTTCTTGGCGGGGGGAAATGCAGTTCTTCGGGAAGAAATGAAGTGGCACATGAGAGAAATTTCAGAGACAGGTATCTACAGCCAGTTACCCCAAGGCTTTTCCAGGTGTTTCTCCCAATCAGAGATCACTCGTCCAGTGGGTCAGCCTGTTGAACGATAGTTGTCACCTGCTGTAAACTTCCATGGCAGCTCTCAACAAATATTCTTTCCTAGAAGCCCAAGCCAGTCTTTACAGCTATGGCCAAAATTTGATCATCTGTTTATTCCTGAATGAAGGTCTGTAGCCTTAGATGGTGAATGAGGTCCTTCTGTTTATGTGTTGCTTTCATTGGTTAATCAATTAAAAAAACTGCTTGGCCTAATAGGGCAGAACTTAGGTAGGCAGAGAAGACAGAAATGAATGCTGGGAAGAAGGGCACAGTGAGAGTCGCCATTAATCTCCTGCCTGAGATGGATGCTGGTTAGCATCTTGCCGGTAAACCACAGTCATGTGGCAATACACAGATTAATATAAATGGGTTAAATTAAGACATAAGAGTTAGCCAAAAAGAAGTTAGAGCTAATGGCCAAGCAGTGTTTTGTTGAATATAGTTTTTGTGTGATTATTTCAGGGCTAAGCTAGCAAGGTAGCCAGAAAGAACAAAGGGGCCCTCCTTGTAACACTTAGAGTTTTTTTTATTGTAGTCAAGCTTGTTGAAGTCCATTTCAGAACAAATCAACAAGAAAAAAGTGGCATTGTTTGATTGATACAAATAAACTGGATCTTACCCTAGGAATGGCAAATTAGGAAATGGATATAGTGATCTGGTCATTGAGAAACATTCCCTGCATCTTTTCTCATCTTGCAGATGCTGCACTAACTTATTGGCACCTCTCACGAGCTTTGGCAAGTAACCACAATTCTTTGTCCCCATTAGAAGAAACTAATAAGCTTCAGAGAATTTTTTCAAATATTTTATTCTGGCACATTAAAGCTAAAAACAATTCATCAAAAACATTCCACAGAAAGAAGATCTAGGGTCCTCTCTAAAATGTTAAGTATAAATTTACTTCAAACTTTTAATGTTTGTAATAATTCTTGTGAGTTGAAGGAAAAAATATGAATATGTTACGAAGATCTTTCATTAGATGAGTCTTTAGGAATGACAAAATATTAGCCAGGTGGCAAGAGGCTTTCCAATACTTCCATGTAGCCATGCATGAAAAGGTTAATAGTGTTGTACATGATATCTCAGAGAAAAAATAATTATGAGATTTCAGGTAAATGCACAAGTGCTTTGCTTCTGTCATGATTCATGACATTCCAGATGGTCATAGATATCTTCTTCATACTAGATTAAAATAAATCAAAAAAAAAGAAAAAGAAAAAACAGTAAGTGTGTACCAAAATAGAGATTGGATGCAAGTATACTTTTTGTGATACAGATGCGGGATGCCCTTCTGTATATGTATTGTTTTTTATTAGTCAATGAAAAAAGTTGTTTTGACCAATGGACAGGCTAGGCAAAAAGTCCAAACAAAGATACACAAAGAGAAGGCAAATATGAGTAGACAACATGAAGACATAGGGAAGCAAGATGTGTGGTAACAAGGCATGAGTCTCATGGTAAAATATAAACTAATAGGAGTGGGATAATTTATAGTTAGAGCTAGCCAGTAAGAATCCTAAGCAATTAGCAAACAATCGTAACTCATAGTAAGCTCAGAGTGGTTATTTCATAAGCATCTGTTAGGACCCGGTGGTCATAGAGAAACCAGTTCAGTGGAAACAGGATATTTGGAGAAAAATCTCCATCTACATTGTACTTTTCCCTAACATAATGTATGGGCAGTTATCCACATTATTTATCTAAGGAGTTTGGGTTATCTACAAATATTAAGGATCAGTTGAAGCTGTTTTAGTTGATATGAGTGCACAAATCTTGACATTCATTACCAACTCCCACTGTGAACATGGCCATTATACCAGATATAGAAATATACCCAGAATATGGAGTCCTGGTTATGAAATATTAAACAGTGTCTGGGCAGCCACATAAAACAATTCATATCTCAAAATACTAGGAAACATGTAATCTATATTGGTATACTGTACAACTGACCCACAACTGCACTGTATCTTTGATCTGAAAGTCAAGCCAACAGTGTGTAAAGCAAATGGGGTGTATTAAGCTGTTTTATTTAAAATAATCATAATAAATATTTTAAAAATGGCAAAAAGGATATTAACTTGTAAACACCTAAAAGATATTATTCTGAAATGTTCTAATTATACTATTCTTAACGTTATTAGTCCTGCTTCTGAAAAAAATAAAGAAGGATGACTGATTACTACTATACAATCAAATGCTTCACAATCTTAATTTAAGACCGTCTTCAGAAATTTCATACATGCTTGTGAAGCTGTTACATTTCTCAGGAGATAACACAACTTTGTGGTGTCAGTTCTTCCCTTTCACTTTTATTTGAGTTCCAGAAATTGAACAAGAGGGACACAAGTCTAATCAAGGGGAGCACCACAAATTCCTGTACCCACTGAGTCATCTCAGTAACCCAAGAAAGACTATTGAGAGCTGGAAGACTCTGTTATTATGAGTCCAGAACAACATATTACATTAAGATAGATTCTATTGAACAACATATTACATTAAGATACATTCTATCAGACATACAAAAGTATAAGTTTAGAATGGAAAAAACCAGTATAACTTCTGAAAAGTACTAGATCATGTATTCAACATAAGCAAAACCCAAGTGTACAGACAAACAGCATCAATTCAATCCTCCAGAACTGCAGTCACTGTTGCACCAATCCTGTGTCTTAGATCATTACTATTATCACATAGAAGGATCTGTTATTACTAGCTGAAGGAAAGGAAAAATGAGGAAGTTTGTAAACTTTATAGATGCTTTAACTTAGTATTCAAATGAAAAGAAAAAAAAACAAACATACAAGCCAACTCAAAGGAAGACTTGCTGAAAAAAGAAAAAAAGAAAGAAGAGAACAAAACCAGAAACATCCATAGTCTTGGTTGAAAGCAAAAAGCAGAAAGTAAGCCTAGTTGAAAGATTAAGTTGGACAAGAGAATGTGACTTGGATTGAAACATGGTGGTGGTGTTGGTTTTTTTTTTCCTCATTTGCTCTTTGTGGAGCCCACCACTTGGCTTGCAAATAATCACATAGAAGACAATCATGAGTGCCCAGCCTTAACTTGGCTTGTTTCTTGTTAGTTTTGCTTAACTTAAATTATCCCATCCATCTTTGGCCTCTGAATGTTTTCCTTTTCTTACTTCTGTAATCTTGCTTTCACTCTTGCTCTGTTACTGACTGTGTGGCTGTATGGCTGGTCTCTAGCATCTTCTTCTCCTCCTTTTTTTTTTTTGCTCCTGCCTTCTCAGATCTTTGATTCTCTATTTATTCTCTATATCTATAGCCCTGCCTATTCTTTTTTCTACCTTGGTATTGGCCTTTCATCATTTTTTAGACTAATCAGGTGTTTAGACAGGCAGATTAACACAGTTTTACAGAGTTAAACAAGTGCTACATAAAGGAATGCGCCATATATTTGCATCATTAAAGAAATGGTACATAGCATAAATAAATGTAAGACATCTTAAAATAATATCTAACAACATGTGTACAGAAAATTCTACAGTACAGAAGTTTAAAGTGATTTTATGCTAGTATTAGCATAGTCCACAAAATATGAGAACTTCTATATTGCTCACTAATGAGCACCACAAAATGTATATCATGTAAATAACACTAAATAACCCAGGTAGACACAAATGACTTTACCAGATGATGGCAGCTAGCTTTTTCCATTGGGTGTACTGTCATGGGTACAAAGGGTGCATAAATCCAGCAACCTGGGTAACAGAACTTTGGTTCCTCCTATTTTCTTGTTGCTTATCCAGGAAAGAGGACTCCTCTAGTTCTTAGAAGAATTACTTTTAAAATCTGTAAGATTCTCGATTACAATAGAGAATTTAATATGTACATCAGAACTCTTTAAGAACAAACTAAATTGTACTCTGTTTTTAGTGGATCCTATCAACAACAGCAACATCCAACAAAATCTTTTTGTTAGGCCCCTTAAGAATCACCATGAATGAAGAGACATGCCTCTAAGGACTGACCTGTTTAAAAGTGCAAAGGTCTGGAGGCCTTCCTTAATTCTGAATTCTAATTCCTCTGACCCTGAGGAGTCAACCAATGAGGCCCTGAAGAGGCCTTCATCATGACAATTTCACAGTTGGATACATGCACATTGCTGCGTTTCCCATTCTATAAGCACTGCTCTCATTAGCACACTTAAATAAATATCCTATTTACTCCTTTCCATTCCCAAATTGCTCCCCAGATAATTATGTAATACAGTAAAGAAAATAGTTCTGCAAGCTGCATAGATTAATGCTGTCCAGTTCTACTAATAGCAAACTTATCTACAGGAAAAAAAAATTAAAGAAATAGGCACTGTGTTTAGCATGACGGCACTCCAAAGATGAGTAACAACTATTGTAGTGATTAATATCCAAAAAACTAACTTTTTAGATGATAACATTAAAAGAAGAAAGATTTCTAAGATCTAAAGAGAAATCACAGTAAGTTGATAATTTTAAGCATCAGGGAATATGAAAGTAACTACAGCAAGGGTATATTTCTTTTTCTTTCTTTTTGGTCAAATCCATTTACAGTGTGTAAGTACATGCTTTGTTTTCCAAATAAGTTTCATTAAGAAACACTTTAAACACTTGTAACTAAAGTACCAACGGCCCATTTGCAGTGATGCTTGTAAAACAAGAAAACAATATTGAAAAACTACATTTTCAAGATATTTTTTTCCAGCAAAAGTGTAAAACTCATAGATCTGTTTGAAGCATTTTTTTAAAAAAAATCTCTTTTGAAAACAATGTTCTACAGCAGTTGTAATGGCCATTCTTGGTTGTCAACTTGAATATGTCTGGAACTAACTGAAACCCAGCCTATTGGTACATCTGTGAGGAATTTTTCTTAAATCATTTGACATGGAAAAACCCAACTTCAGTTCAGATCTTTTGAAGGGGCAATATCCACCTTATATTTGGGCCACAGCATCTGATGACAGGCTATATAAAGGACATGGAAGAAGAAAGTTTGCTCTACTTACCAGCTTGCCCTTGCTCTCACTAACAAGGTCATTTGCTCACTGGCATTAGAGCCTAATAGACCGGCACAGAGTGAAAATCATCTGAGACATCCGGCCTCATGGACTGAACTGAATTCTTGGGCTTTTGTTGGTAGAATATATGTACTTTTTCTATTCCTCTAGAGACTGTGACTAATAAAGAAAATAATAGTTGAATACAATATCAAGGATCAAGTAAAAGGTAAATGCATTTATAAATAAATGTTTGAATTGACTAGTGCTTTTTAACTCCAACTCCTATGCAAGCAACATGCAAAGTCTGAGACACAAAAGCTTGTGCAAGATTTGATTTTGTTTGTAAAGCTAAAAATTACACTGGCCTCTCAAATGCATTCATTTTGCCAGTTTGATTTGCAAGTTTCATGGAGGTTAACTAGCTTGTACCATAGCTAAAACACAGAAAAGAAAAGAAAATCCTCAAGGTAGTTATTGCCTTAATGTATTGTTTATGACATAACAACCTAAAAAAATTAGGAACAAGATACATATACAGTGGGGGTGTTATAAAAATGAGCAAGAAATGGCTTTTTCTCGAATAGAATGTGATGTAATGGTTTAGCAATTGAAGGAGCTTAGTTAAAGCCGTAAAATAATGCCCATAATGAGTGCATACTGTCCTAGAAAAACCAGGGTATTAGCATGAATGAATCTTGATGGTCATATTACCTTTGCTGTTCCGAAATGGTACAATATTCTCAGGTATTTTATGACCTTGTTGAGAAAGACTTCTAAACATTAATTGTGCTGTGGTAAAATTATAGTATGTGAAGTGTTTTAAACACTGATACTCAATATGATTAATAGATGCTAAAACTATTGTAAGGTTATAGAAAGCTAGTGAACTAACTTGTCGTCAGTAAAATTTGAGCTTGTGTGTATAGGTTTTATGAAAATAATTTTAAAGGAAAATAAGTCCTATAAATTTATTTAGAACTTGTCAGGAGTTTGCATGGTCAATTATTCCTGCTTCCTGGGATGGATCCATGATGTTAGAGTTCAGTTATTGTCTCAGTGAAAAACTTCTGTTTTCCACATTTTCACAGGCACATTTCTACGCAGATCTGAGAAACTTCACAGGAAAGGAATAAACTGACCATTCAGTTGTCAAAACTGTTGCCTCCTCATATCATTCAAGATGTGCACTGTGCAATTCTTCCAAATTGTATCTCAATTTAAATCTTAGTTATATCAGAAACCTCTGAGTGCCAGTCTCAGTGTCCCCTCAGGGTCCAGAAGGCTCGCGCCGCAAGCATGGAACTTAGATCTGAGAGAAAAACGAACCCTCCACTGTGTACTCTTCTGCCCCAGTTTCTTTATTCTTCTCCTGCTGTCCTCCTGTTCTGTAAAGCTTCCAGTTTATTTACACATGCAAAACAAAGGTAATTCTTTGAGCTTGGATATCTCTTTATCTTTTATCTTTGAAGGTCCCAAATGTGCTCTATATGAAAGACTCCTTTCCTGACTGAATGTCCTGCCAAATGGAAGACAGTTTCAGGGAGGTGGCTTCTAAAGTATCTCAGGGAACAAAGCCGAGAATAGACAATGGTTATTAGACAATGGTTATTAGACAATGGTTATTGACTGTGTGACTAAATTTCCCACTGAAGGTCCCATAGAGTTAGGGCAAAAGACCCAATATACCAGAACATGGGAAAGAGTTTTGTCTATTTATCCATACTCTTCTTAATCATACATTAAGGGAGAGTGCTTGTGGCTTCACAGGAGATCCACTGTGAGAATCAGTTGATACGCAAAAAGTGGTGGGCCTAGCACCTAGCAAACTGGGTTTGCCTCCATCAGAATGCTTTCATTCCGGTAAGTCAGTCCTCTGCTTTATCAGCTGAAATCTCATTGTATTAATCCTGCAGACCACAACATAGTTATATCCTACTTGTACATTCCTTTAAACTTTTGTTTATCTTTTCACCAAATTTTTAAAATATATTTATTATATACCTTTCTGCTTCATGCACTTTGACATGGGCTATTGGTATATTTTTATTACTCGATTCCCCCATTTGTATTTAACAATTTGTATTTAATAATACATTAAATAATGTATTTCATTATTTGAAAATAATGGAAATATATCAAGTAGTAGATTCATTTGGTAGAATAAGAAACCCTTCAAAGTTCTCCTTACAAATACACACAGACAATGCCACATTTATAAGGGAAAAACAGGGAACCACACACAATGGTTAATTTCAGTTGCAAATTGGCTCTCTATCCACCGGAGAAGCAAGTCTAAATGATTGACTGTCTAAATTAGGCTGATCCCTGAAGATTTATTGAAATATTTTCTCAATACAAACAATTGGGGTGGGAAGATTTGCCTTAAATGTGGTCGAGACCATTTCATGGCCTGGTTCCTAGACTGGACAAAAGTGAGAAAGCAGAGCATGAGCTACTCTCTTTTACTGATGGTGGATGTGATATGATCAGCTTCTTCAGGCTCCTGCTACAGTGACTTCCCTGCTATGATACATTATATCTGCAAATATATATATATATATATATATATATATATATATATATAATTGATAAAGTCTCAATTTACATTTTATAATTCAGACATTTTTTCCACATAAGTTTTTAATTTTTTACTTGGTTTATGTAGTAAAAAAGATCCATTCTAAGATAAAATCATTCTTCTGCATTAAAATTCCTGTAGGAGAAATTTTGGAAAGCAATATGACTAGAATACAGTTAAGGTTTGGATTCACCCTATCCACATATGTCTCCTGTAATTTTTTCTCAACAATCATCAATTTCTTTTCTACTTCAACTGTTAATTCTCTGGGACTATTCAAGTCTTTATCACCACCTAAGGTTTTGTTTAAATAAATTAATAGATCAGGTGTTATGCCAACAGCCACCAATCATAGACAGAAATGTCTCCTAACAATCTTTGAAAATGATTAAGAGTCTGCAACGAGTCTCTTCTAATTTGTCTTTCATGTTCTAATTTTCTGCAAACCTATTTTATAACCTAGGTAATTGACAGAATCTTCTCTCTGTATTTTCTCAGGAGCAATTTGTAATCCACATTTTGGCAAAACTTTCTTTACTACTTCAAACATTCTTTCTAAAATATCTATGTTTGAATCAGATAGCAAAATGTCATCCATGTAATGGTAAATTATAGACTTAGGAAATTACTTACATATTATTTTCAATGGCTGACTTACAAAATATTGGCACAGAGTGGGGCTATTGAAAATTTCTTGTGGGAGGATAATCCATTGATATCTCCTAGGAGGCTGGGAATTATTATAAGTAGGCACTGTGAAAGCAAATTTTTCTCTATCCTTTTCTTGTAAAGATATAGTGAAGAAACAATCTTTCAAATCAATAACTATAAGAGGCTATCCTTTTGGTAATAGAGAAGGCAGAAGAATTCCAGATTGTAGATGGCCCATAGGTTGAATTACCTTATTAAGAGCTCCTAGTTCTGTCACCATTCTCCATTTACCAGATTTCTTTTTTAACAACAAATGCAGGAGAATTCCAAAAGCTTGTTGATCCTTCAATATTGTGAGCATCTAGTTCCTCCTTTACCAGCTGGTCTAAAGCCTGCAGCTTTTTGTCAGTTGGTGGCCACTGCTTAACCCATATTGGTTTCTCAGTTAACCATTTTAAAGGTTGGGATGTTGGTACCTATAAAGTTTGGCTAGTTGCTTTATGTTCTTGTACAGCCTGAATGGTAGGTGACCTTTGTGCATAGTACCTTTTAATACCCTTCCCAGAATTATGAGTTCCTGGGACTTCAGGAATGTTAATCTGGGTATTCCATTGCTGAATCATGACCCCATAAATTTATTGCAATATTAGCCACATATGGCCTCAGTTTCTTTCTCTGACCTTCTGGCTCAATGCAGTTAACCTATCCTGTGATTTGTTTAACGTGAGATATGGTTCCAATTCCTAGTGACTGAACATCTGCCTCTTGAAGAGGCCAATTTGAATGCCAAAATTCTGAAGTAATAATACTCATATCCATACCTGTGTCTATTAAACTAACAATTACAATGCCATTTATGTGGCACTCTTAGCTTTGGTCTTTGATCATTTATAGAAGTCTTCCAGAATATATGTTTCCGTTCTTCTTTTGGAATTGTTTACTTATCCTCTATGTTTATCCCCTCATCTAGAACAGTAGGATCTATTACAGAAGGCTCTGGATTTTTTAATTTTCCTGGTGAGATACGTCCTCTAAAGTGACTGGGAATGACTGGGTCACTTTTGGCTTGGGGGCCTGCTAGAGGCCCCTCAAGTTGCTTCCCGATTGTATAGGGTTGCCTTGTCTGTCTTTTGTTGATCTGCATTTATTGGTCCAATGTTGACCTTTGCCACCCCTTCTACATATACATGAAGGCTGAGTCCTCTTATTCTTGCCATTCTCAGAAGAGATATTATTCCTAGAATTCCTTGTCTACAGTCCCTTCTCAGATATCCTATTCTACCACAATTAAAGCATTTGGCATTTTGATGTCTTCTCATTTTTTTTTTGAAATTGCTTCTCCTACCCATGATTCAGTAATATAGTAAAATGTATCAATAATGTTCATTGTATGCAGGATCCACTCATCCATAGGGGTTGATGTAACCTTTAAAGGCCCAAGTATCTTTTTACATCCTAAATTGGCATTTTCAAAAACCAAAGATTAATTAAGTACTCATCTATCATCTGGGTCTGTTACTCCTATTGTACAGCCTTAGTTAATCTTTGTAAAAAGTTACTAAAGTGTTCTCCCTGGCCCTGTTTAACCCTAGTGTATGATTCAACTTGTTTTCTTATTTCTTGAATCCTGTTCCAAGCATTAAAGGCTGCTTTGTGGCATAGGGACAAGTTTTGTTCATTGTACAGAGCTTGAACCTGTGGATCACCAAGAATTTGATCTTGGGAAGTCTCAAGTCCTTCTGCTTTTCCATGTTGTTCTAGAATTTTAGCCTCTTCCTTGAAATAACATCAAAACATCAAATAAGACCCATTATTCAGGACTGCTGAAACTAACTGAATACAGTAATATGCTTTTGCCTTGATACTAGAAGCTCATGTCTTTATCATCTCCCTAACAAGTGTGGAATGCGAGCCATAAGTTACAACAGTTTGCTTAATTTTTTTTTAGATCAATCATTCCTATAGGTATTCATCTACTTTCTTTGGATCATTTTGGGCTTTTTAAGAACTTGAGGCATTATCAGAGTAGATTACAGGGTAAGATGCTAAAACCATGGGTAAGTCATCTCTGACAGCTACTGGTGATGGGGAATCCTGTCCTTCTGTCTTCTTTCCCTGTTCATCAGCTACAACAATTTCCTCAATCATTTCAATTTTTTTACTATTATCTTTTGCAATGTCTGAATCTTCTGGCCTGTATATATTTCTAGGGATTTCATTGAAACTCATAGCCTCTGGTCCTTACTCTGCACATGTGATTCCAAGGTCTGAAGTTTCTCCTTTAAAGATAACACCTCATCCTTGGACATTAATTGGATAGAGTGCAGATTGCCATGTTGGAGAGATACTCTATCACCAAAGTATCATAACTTTTTAATAAGTTTGATTGTCAAGCCCAACAGTATGAATTCTTTCAGAGAATTTCTCAGTACCACTAGATATTGATTCAATATTGTCTGTCAAATTAATATTACCCTTTTCAATAGTATTAATTTTTTCAGGTAACTTGATTTTCAGTTGCATTAATCCTGTTACCTAGCTGTTGGTTATTAGCATGTAAAGAATGTATCATTCCTAAAAGTGCCATGTTCTTTCTTAATGATATAATATGAAGAAAAAAAGTCCCAATATCCAATTAATGGAAGTATCACCATAACCATATAAGCCTTGCAGAAAACAATCCATACTTAGTATTAGCAAAAAAGTTACTAAAAGTTTTAATGTTAATGTAGTCTGCCATACTGATTTATTAATTACCTGTTATGAAATCCAGTAAGTTGTTTTATTGTCCAGCAGATGTTGTGGTTACAGACTCACAACTAGTAGAAATGCAACAGGTGGAAACAGGAACAGTCCTGGGTCGCTTTAGTTTCCCGCCTTGGTACTGGTTAAATACTGAGAACTGTGCTCTGCTTGACAAATTAAAAGCAATTAAATCAATTTCATACGTGGAAAAAGAAACCCAGGACTCACAGGCAGGGAGCACAAGTTGCCACGCTGCAAGGAACCACACCATGGATCCATGCCAGGGAACATGGCAGTTTTGTCTATGCTTGGGAAGGCACAGTAGTAAGCTCCACTGTGGTGGGGGTTCTATAAAAAAAAAAAAAAACGCTTAGATAAAAGCAAACCAAGTGGGCAGGATTTGAAGACTTTCTGGGTCGTGGACTGGCTAGGCCTTTAGGCCGTCCACCCAGTAGGTGTGGAGTCCAAATCCACATGAGTGCCTGATGAAGAAGGATGCTTAAAAGAAATCCGACACTAGCACAGAATTGAGAATAGTAGATGGTTGTTTATTTAGGGGTAGACTCACAAATCAATATCCTCTGCTGGCATGGAGAACAGCAACTGAATCCCTCAGCCAGAAAAGCGGCCGAACACATGGTCTATAACAGCATAAATAGTATAAGAGGCCATGCTTCAGTGGGTGGGTAACTTAAAGTATTTCCTATAGCATAGGAAGTTGGGAGGACATTGTAGAAGTTGAGGGTGGAGAAAAGTGTAATCAAAATGTAGAACAAAAAATAAATTTAAAGAAAAAAAGTAATTTAAAATAGACTCTCTTCAGCGCTTAGATAGAAGCTGGAATACCTCCAGGCTGTAGTCCCATGCTAACTCCCTTCGCTGGCACATGGTGATATGACTAAGCTGTAAGACATAAGATTTCAGCTTAGTAAAGAGTGACCTCTACCTTTTCCTCCAAGCTGGTGGACTTCAGTGCGTCACAAAACTCCACTAAAGATATACAGGAATATTAAAGCAGGTAAACACCTGGAAAATTCTTCTTAGAGGTAAGCATGGTAAGATTCAGTACTAGTTAGGTCTCATTTACAACAGTTCCTAGGCCAGCTCCCTGAAGACAGAACCTTCACACTTAGAGACAGAAGGTCTTGCAGTTTCAATGGTGCAAACATGCATTGTACTCTAAATAAACTCTAGCCAAGTGCAGTAATATTGGATTTCAGCAGCAAGCAAGTGGCAAAATGGTTTGGTCTGCCTCTGTTCTACTCTTCTATCAGTGGGCTGTGAGGAACACATATCCAAATATGTGCTAATCAAGGAAAACTGCAATAAACATGCCAAAGTGAATGGGGAAAGCCCACCAGGTATAAACCCTGTTAAAAAAAAAAAAACAAAAAAAAACTACAGGCAACTAAATAATGCTGACAGTGGGAGAAATAGTCTTCCCCAGGGAAAAATAACCAAATGCTTATCCAATACTAAATCATCAATCTTTAAGACATACATGAAAATAACATCATTTAGAATAACCAGCTTGTATTTAGGAATATATATGTACATATATACATACATTAGTGCATATATTATATGTATTCATGTAGCAACAAATTTTAAAGAGCTAATGAATTTTAAAGAATAACCAAGAGACTTTGGGCAAAGAGAAGGAAAGAAAATAATGTGATTATATTGTAATTTCAAAAAAGTTACACAAAAATAAAACGCAGTAAATATCATCTGCCAGTAGCTCTTCATTACAGGGTCTGCCTAGAGAGCGTCAACCCAACCAAGCCAGATTTTTTTGCTTCACTTCATTATAAATGTGCTATCACCCACTGATACAAGGGGACGGATCTAATGAGAGTTTACCAAGGCCAGTTGGACTGGGACTGAACGAGGACGTGATCTAACCAGATTCTCGGAATTTGGCTGGATTCACTGAATGTGGCTGGCCCAAAGTCTTTCTGAAAAGCCATTGACTATGACACTGGGACTTGTTTCCTCTGCATATACTGGATTTTGGGGATCCAGTCTGTTTGGATACTCACCTTCCTGGACCTGGAGGGAGGGGGGAGGAACTTGAACTTCTCACAGGGCAGGAAACCCTGACTGCCCTAAGGGATGAAGAGGGAGGAGGAGAGGGAGTGGGGGGAGTGGGAGAGTGTTGGGAAGAGGGGCGGAAATGGAAACTTTCATAATTTAATAAAATTACTTTCAAAAAATAAAAAAACAAAAACAAAAACAAAAAAAATAAATGTGTTAGTCTAGATATTGGAGCATTGAGGGGTAAATATAAACTAGATATGATCATTGCAGATCATTGTGTGCATTTATAAATTTCTTAAAGAATAAAATGAGAATAAAATTTAAAATAAAAAGATTTAAAAATTGATAAAAATAAATAAACATGCAAGTCAACAAAATTTAAGACTGGTTATTTAAAAATATACATGAAGAGGAAAAAATTAAAATGGTGAAAGAGAACAAAGGACATATCCATTTAAGAATGAATGCAGAGAAAAATACTCATTTGCAATTTTGGTACAGTGTAGATTTCAACCATCTGTAATTTTTCATTGAAAGAAATGGATATGCTTATGTCGCAAAATTGCTCATTCCATGTAAAATATTCTTATGCACTTCTCAAAATAAATCCCAAGTCTAATTTTAATGTGGTAGATGACGGATTATGAGAAATGTACATGATGCTCTCAGAATAGTTTGCACCATATGGTCTCTCACTTTTAACTGATTAGTAAAAATGTGTCATGAACTATAAAAAGAGTGAGTAAGGTAAGTAATTTTAAGGCAAATGACATGCCCCATAACTCTATTTTCTTTGATGAGTCCTCAGTGCCTCATAAAGGACAAAACTATTGACTGACATATTAGTGATTATTCTTAATAATGAGAAAACAAAATATATAAAGATAGAGTTTTCAAACTCACTATAAATAATGTTTAATTTGTTGTACTATATTGTGCTGACAAACATCACTTAATTTTGGTTTATTATAATTGACATGAAATTTAAAATAAAAAATTGTCTGAAAAAAATTACATATATACAATAACTTATGATCTTTAAGGGACCTCATTGATGTACTTAGGGAGTAAGGGTTGAGCTGATTTTTTAAGGCAAACTTTAATTGTGTCTCATATTTGGAAAGTATTTATTTTCTATAAATAAATCCTTTAATTTCAGAATTTAAAAAAATAAAATTTATTTTCTTGAAATATTGTAGCCAAAAGATTTAGCAATACTTTATTATCATTTGAAGATGTTAGAATTGCATTGTATCTTTAAAAATTGTATATCATACTATTCTTGTCACAAAGGCTTCTGTCTAGGTAGACTCTGATTTGTTCATTCTTGAGCATAGAAAACATGAGAAAAAAAAGCTTGCTGAGAAGCTTATGTACAATTTAGATCTTTACCTATTTGTAACTAGTGTCACAAAAATCACCAGTCTTGTATAAATCACTGTGAGAAATCTGACAAATGGAATTGAATTTCTAAAGGCCTCTGAGAATAAATTATGCAAGCATTAGACCTTGGAAGGAGAAGAAATCAATGGCTCTATGGAGGTTATTGCAACTTTCCTGAGTGACAGACCCAGGTATGCCAAGTTTGTCCTCATTCTCCTCGGCTCCACTGTCACTTGGACTGTTGATATTTCTGAATAAGAGCAAGGAAACGTCCACTCAAGATGATTCATAAAGCAATTGTCCTGAGTCAGTGAATAGAACAGCTCAGCATCTCTGATTGGTTGCTGTTATGTAGCTATTTCCTTCAGGTTAAAATAGTGTATCCTGGAGCAGAGAGGTTCAGAAGGTTCAGGAAACTCAAAAGACATACATGACACAGCAAGCTCATAGAACTCATAAGATGTGCAAGGACCCTTTGCAAGGTAATATAAGAGGTGAGTAACTGTTGAGTGAATAATATTCTTCAGTACCAGCAAGCTGCACAGTGACCCCGTGACGTAGTTTCCTCAGCAGTCAACCATGTTGTGTGGGGTATTTTGTTGAAGAAGCTGCCCCGTCATCCATATTTCTCCTCCTATACTACTTCAAACATCCCGATGAGCTCACCGATTCCCCATCTGAACACAAGTGTAGTCTTATCTTTGATCTGTCATTGCCCTCTCTTTCTGAAGGGAATAGAAGTGGTATCTCTAGGAAAACTCACAGAACAGTTAAGTCAGTAGCAATTGTGAATATCCTGTTCTCATCTTCAGAGTTTCATCTGAGATCTTTACACAGCTTAAAAGAAATTAAATTTTTATTTCTCAATTTTTTGTGATGAATTGGACTTCATTACTATTTTAACTAATCTATTTAATCTGGGGGTATGTTTTTTTCACAATGAGGCTCCTCCCAAATTTTTTGAATTCTGTTAATCATACTGAAATCTTGAACACCAGAATGTATTTATAACATTCTGTAGTGACTGAGCGATGAAATAACGGTACTACATTTCTTGGGGACACCCACAGAAATATGTCTATTTTTCAGGATTACTTTAGCTTTCTTGTTTTTGTTTTGGTGTGTGTGTGTGTTTTCATATAAAGCTAAGATTATTATTTTTAATTTATACAAAGATTTATTTTGGAATTTAGATAGTGATTGATTAAATCTATGGATTCACTTTGGTAGGATTGCCATTTCACAATATTAATCATACAGTTTAATGAGCATAGGCAATTTTTCAATCTTCTGGAAACAATTTTTTCTTTAACATTTTGAAGTATTTTTTCTACAAGTCTTTCGCTTGCTTGGTTAGAGTTATTACAAGATATTCTATTTTTAATGATATTGTGAAAGATGCTGTTTTCCTGATTTCTTTTTCAGTATAATTGTCATTTGTATGTAGAAAAGCTACTGATTTAATTTGTAGCACATTATTTAATTATAAAGTCAATAATTAGTAAAAATCATTGTGTCTTTCATGTGTAAAATCATTTCTGTAAAAATACTCTGCAAATTAGGATATGTTGATGTCTTATTTTCCTATTTGTATCAACTTGAGCTTCTTGCATTATCTTATTGTTCTAGCTAAGTCTTTCAGCATTATATTGAATGGGAATGAAAAGAGTAGACAGCCTTTCATTCTTTTTGTACTCTTGAAATTAGTGTAAATGTTATTTTTCTCTCTATTAGAATGATATTGATTCTGGGATTGTTGTATACTACCTTTATTACACTGAGGAATGTTCCTTTTTCCTTCCTTAGTCTTTCTAGAAGTTTTATGAAGAAGTGATGTTAGATTTTGACTGCATCTTATAAGATGGTAATTTGATTTCAAACTTTTAGTATGCTCTTGTGGTGGGTTATGCATATAGAATCATGCCTGCATTATGGGGTTGAAGCCACCTTGATCATGGTGGACAATATTATTAGATATATTCTTGCATTTGAATTATAAGTTTCCTGAGAATTTGTTTAGCTTTGTTCGTAATGGACTTTATTATATAATTTTCTTTTATGTGGCATCGTTGTGTAACTTTTTACAAATGTATTAATGGTTTCATAGAAGGAATTTAGAAACATCTTTTAATTTTTAAGCTTCTTAAATTTCTGTTTCAATTTCAATAAGAGTTATAATTTCTGTGGTATATTATCAAACTTTCCTGTGTTTTCTCATCACTTTCTTGAGATCTTTGCTCCTGAAATGCACCTGCCATGTTGTATGCTGTGTGCAAAACAAATTTACATGTTTTGTTCAAAATTTGCATGAGTCTACTGTGACAAACCACCTATACTCTTAAGGAATTAAATAAATTAGGTTTATGACTTACTAATGGGAAGCAAGGAATATCATAAGAAACCTGGTATGTATTGCAATATTGTCCATCAAGAATCAAGAAAATAACCAGGGAAGAGTGGAGTTTTATCTGTTGTGCACACAGATAACACACTCTGTGGCTGAGGAACCTCAGAAAGTAGTGTAAACTGAGCTTTATATCCCAGGGATCAGAGACCCTCCTATGCTAAAGCACTGAAGAGCATCTTGTTCGCAAGAATTGAACTAGGCTACACTGGTATGTTCTTCTAACCCAATATTTTTTCATTCCAAGCAAATTGTATTGTTACTCTTGAGATCTGAAACCAAGAAAGAAATTTACCCAACTCAACACTCCTGGAGAACCTTCCTGTAATGAGGCGAAGCTCAAACGCTAAACCTAAAAGGAACCATACCAGTCACACACACATTTGTGACAGATCACTCAATCTTTCTTCGAAGTAATTCCTTTAAACGTCTATTTAAAATGTATGTGTCATTCAATCAAACTCTTAATTTTGAGAAGACAAGAATGAAAAAAGACTTTCACAGCATAAATATGGCAGCTTGCAATGGTTCCAACAGTCAATCCCTTATGAAACAATTACAGCTGGCCCAATATGGAAATATATATATATATATATATATATATATATATATATATATATCATATTAAATTTTAAAACCTGAAGATTAATGAGAAATAGAATAGTTTCATCCCACTAAGTTTTGGATGTTTTATTAAACATAGATAGATAATAAATACAGGATTTAATATCATAATGATATGTTTCTAGGAAGCACATTAATTGGCAAGTAAATTGTCAGTCTGAAATAAAACCTGCAAAATTCACTGAGAATGAATCTTAGTATGCTAAAAAAAAGTACTTTTTTGCCTTTCTATATAGTAAATTATTTTCAAATTAAGAAGAAAAAAGTAAAAACTTGGAAAAAGAAATTTTAAGAGCATTTTGACAGACAATTGGTACTGTAAAGTACCAAGAGACTAAGAGTTTCTAACATTCTAAAGACCATCTCTGTGAAACAATGGTATTTTAGAAAATTTCTCAAGATAATTTATCACATGTAAATGTGTTAAACATCTGTGGATGTAACTTACCTATAATGTAATTAATCTAGTAAGATGGAGATGAAAATCTTCAAATGTTGAAGAAAAATGTTATAGAAAAATTATTACCATGAAAAAAGGAAAAGAGAAAGAAAACTGAGGCTAAATTTCCTCATACCTTATTATGTAAAGACAATCACCCTTTATAAAGAACAATTAGTTGTAAACCAGGGCATATTTGAAAGGGAGGATGACACAGAGCAGGGGTCAAATGCTTGGAATTTTGCCTCCACTGACATCAAGGAATAGTCCTTACTTGTAAACTGGATCAAGCTTGACTTCAGAATTTAGGGGACTGTGCCCAAGCTATGTGACTTCAATTTTTCATACACAGGAGTTTCTACCTTGGTTTTCCAGAACCTATTTACTGTTATGTGTAGAATGTACAGAGATAACTTAGGGTCTTTACTTGGATAGCTTTTCTAAGGGATATGAAAATTTGAAGAACCATACTAAAAGAAATTCACCTGATGTGGGTTGTTTGTTGTCGGACCCAAGGTAGATGATGAAATTGTAGCAATTGAATTAATGATCTAATAACATCTAGTGTGCTGGATGAAGGAAAACATAGATTTTACATATAGGTATAATATTAATATCTGTGCTTCTAAAAGCATCAGAGGACAATTAAATCTCTTAGATGAATAGCCTCTATCATATTCCCCATGTCTGATACTCTGCTAATGTCTAGTGATGATACTTATTTTTAGAGGTGATGGTATCTGCATCATTTTCTTCTAAATTTAGCAATCGTAGTTTTGTGATTATCATGAAAATGCAGAACTAAAATTGCTTATGTTTTGGGACTCTTGAAATAACGTCATTAAAATAAAGTCATAACTTATTTTATTTGTATTCTTGTGATGCTTGTTCTAAGTGTGCAAGTGTGAAGAAATGTATAAACCCAGAACCCTCATATACAACAGCAGTTAGTATTTTATATGAAGCCAGAACAAGTTGTCAGAGGACATGTAGGCAAATTATTCTGAAAGATTATTTAGGTTCCAGCCCACACGTATGATGCACCATGGATTATATACAGCAGTTCTGCACTGACTCTTCCCAAACATGCAGACATGAGAACTGACTGAGGTTTTAAAGCATGAACTGTCTATGGAGAAGTAGACTGATAAAGCAATTCTTCAAAATTCATAAGGACTCTGCTTCCCCAATTTGACCCCAAAGAATGCACCTTATTTCAAAACCTAAAATTGCTCTATTGGGTCAGCAAGATAATTTAATAGTGCTGTCAAAGCACTATCAATACAGGCTCGAGAACCTGAGTAATTCACCCAACAGTGGATGAAGAAATTAGAGTGGACAAGGCTGTTGTTTATCTTCTATGTGCACATAGTTACACATGCATACCCCCACGATAATACTGAAATTTAAATAAATTTCTCTGCTTTTCAAGGTAGTGATTCTTCAGGCGAAACCATGTAATTAAAGCAAAAACATATGCGTACTAAAGTCAGTAAAATAGATTTACTTGTGTGCCTTTTACACTGTTCTTTTATGATGGCAGAATGATAAAGAATGGGAAGCACATATATGGGTCGGAAACACATGATTACTTATACAAAGGTAATGCCGAAAGACTCTGTGGTTTTAAATACAGATAGCTGATTAAACTAAGAAAACACAGTGAAAGAAATACTAGTAATTCTTTTAGCTATAATATATGGCTATACTTGGCCTCAAACACTGGAAACCTCATGCAGCAGCACCCTTTTCAAAAATCAGATTATTTAGAAAATATTTCTAATGTTTTTCCCGTGTTCATAAGCATAGGTTAATGTTGTATAATAACAAATAATTGATCAATTACACTCAATTTCATGTTACTATTAGTTTTTCAATATCAGAACAATTACCTAAAAGATTAAAATAAAGAATTATACTTTGGAGCCTGAACTGGCCATCCCCTGTAATTGTATTGGTGATTGCCCTGGTTGTCATTGGAGAACCTTCATCCATTCACTGATAGAGACAAATTCAGACACCCACTGTCAAACATTATGCCCAGGTCAGGAAGTCCCACTGAGCAGAGGGAGGTGGGTCTATAGGAAACGGTAGAGTCAAAAACATCACAGGAAAACCCACAAAAACGACTAGCCTGGCTCTCAGGAACTCAGATTCTAAAGAAGAACCAGGGAGCATGCATAGAACAAACTTAGACCCTCGGCATATTTGTGATAGTTGTGTTGCTTGGTCTATACATATGTTTCCTGGCAGTGGGAGCAGGGTTGTCCCTGGTGCTTTGACTGGCTTTTGGTAACCTATTCCTCAGGCTGGGTTACCTTGTCCATCCTTAATACAGGGGGTGGCGCTCAGTCTTAGGATAGCTTGATAGGCCACATTTTGCCGAAGGACATGGGAGGCCTGTGCCTTTCTGTGCAGTTATGCAGGAGGAGTAGATTTATTGGGGCAGGACAGAGGGGGATGGGAGAATCGGGCTGTAAAAATATAATTAATCAATAAAATAACAAATAAATGGATAAACAAACAAATAAATAAATAAAAAGAATCATGCTTTGGATGCTTCAAAAAGATTTTCAAATTTTAATATGTGCAGTAGCTTCAGCCCACAGACAAAGCTATTGTAAAAAACAGAAAATTCAAAGGTTCAAACTTATGTGATAAAAATACTAGAAATAAAATCTCTATCTACAAATCCATAAAAATTCACAGAGTTATTTAATAAGAAAAATGTGAGAATAAAAATAAGCTTTAAATAAATTATAGTAATTTAATATTTACATTTTCATTTATAGAAATGTATTATTAGTTTTACAAAATTATCCTATTAAATATTGTCGAAGATAAAAGTCATTAATATTTTACTGTACAATTTTTTTAGTATTTTTTATAACTCAGTCTTCAATCCAGTTTTACATTTAATATTCAAAAATTCCTACAGCCATCCACAGTGTTTGTTTTGAACATATACACATTAGAGTTTTACTCAGCGGTAAAAAACAATGACATCTTGAATTTTGCATGCAAATGGATGGAAATAGAAAACGCTTTACTGAGTGAGGTAAGCCAGACCCAAAAAGAGGAACACGGTATGTATTCACTCATAAGTGGATTCTAACCATAATTAAAGGTCTTTGAGCCTATTATGCGTGATCCTAGAGAAGCTAAATAAGAAGATGAACCTGATGAAGATTATTTAGCTATCCGCCAGGAGGTAGGAAATAGACAAGAGTCCCAGGTTACCTCGGGAGCATGGGGGGGTGGGAGGGTTGATGGAAGGGAAGAGGGTTAGAGAGAAGGGAGTAGGGGAGGAATGGGGAAAACTCGGTGGCCTGGGATGGTGGGGGGAGGGAGGAAGGATGAATATGGGATCAGGGAAGAATATATTTCAACTAAGGGAGTCATTTTAGGGTTTACAGGAGACTTGATTATATATGGGATCCCAGGTCCAAGGAGAGATCCCCCAGATTGTTCTCTGGACAGAGGAAAGGGTGCCTGAATCGGCCGTGGCCCATAACCATACTGATGTATATTTTGCTTATCACCATAGATCCTTCATCTGGCAAAGGACAGCGATACAGACGGAGACCCACATTGGAGCACCGGACTGAGCCCCCCAAGGTCCAAATGAGGAGCAGAAGGAGGAAGAACATGAAAAACGAAATCAGGACTGCGAGGGATGCTATCATCCACTGATACAAGGGAACGGATCTAATGAGAGTTTACCAAGGCCAGTTGGACTGGGACTGAACGAGGACGTGATCTAACCAGATTCTCGGAATTTGGCCGGATTCTCTGACTGTGGCTGGCCCGAAGTCTTTCTGAAAAGCCATTGACTATGATACTGGGACCTGTTTCCTCTGCATATACTGGATTTTGGGGATCCAGTCTGTTTGGATACTCACCTTCCTGGACCTGGAGGGAGGGGGGAGGAACTTGAACTTCCCACAGGGCAGGAAACCCTGACTGCCCTAAGGGACAACTACGAAGAGGGAGGAGGAGAGGGAGTGGGGGGAGTGGGAGGGTGTTGGGAAGAGGGGCGGAAATGGAAACTTTTAGAATTTTTATTTAAAATTTTTTAATGAACTAATGAAAGATTTGCTTCCTTGGGTATATTTAATATTCAAATTAAATAATGAATGTTAGAACCCATAGACAATAAAGTTCTTTGTAGCAACCTATTTTACTCAGAGTTTTCTTGTGTGTGTGTGTGTGTGTGTGTGTGTGTATGTGTGTGTGTGTATTTCTGGGGGGAGGAATGTAAAAAATATAAAGGTACAATTATACAGAATATATTAGGAATATATGCATACATATTCCCTCATTCCTATATTGCTATATCAAGTTTGAAACAAAAGAGATTTTAATGAGTTGATGTCACACAATTGGAAATTGACAAACCCAAATCTACAGGATAGTTTATCTATAACCAGCAAGAAATCCCAGCAGTCAATGTTGCAGTTGTCAGGCACAGCATAACACAGAGATAGACTCTCTCTTTCTTTATGAGTGCTCACTCTTTCCTCTTAAACATTAACTGAATGTTTAACGTCCAACTACATTATACAAAGAAATCGGTTCACTCATCTAGAGCAAATGTCACACCATATAGAAGAAAACTTGAAGGAGTCAGTTCTTTCAGTTCTGTCCTTCCACCATACTTTAGTTTCCTTTATGTTGCTACATAAAACACTCCGACCAAAAGCACCTTAGTAGAGGAAAAGGGACTTGCTTCTTACACTTCCAGACTATAGTTTCTTGCTGAAAAGTTGAGGAAGGTGGGAATTCAGGTGAAACACTGATGGCCAAGTTTGTTCTAGAAATTGAAATCATGGTGACAAATGACTTCACTCACTGAGAAATCTTTCAAGGCCCTAAATACTGTTTTATTTTAAACATATACTAGTAGATACTTAGATGATTGACAGTTTGAATATAGATAATAGTAGTCATGAAAAGAATAGACAGATGGGGGAATCTTAGATGGATGTTTAATAGGGAGATAAGTAGTTTAAATTTGAATACTTATCACATTCTACCTTTAACTAACTTTGAGTCTTCCTGCTACTAAGCACAAAGAAACAGGGAATTACACTCCTCCCATCTCTGCTTCATGCTTTGCACCAAGTATGCCACTGCATTTTTTTTTACATTATCAGTGTACATGCATGGTTGTTTTAATTTTAAAGGCACAGAGATGAAGTGATATATACTTTGGGATGAATCTTACTTTGAACTTTAGCCATATTTGATTCAAATGTGGAACTGATACAGTGAGCTACTGAGTCAATACTAGAACCACATTAAGACTCATTAGACTTTGGGGAACAAAAAAGATATTTTATATTGTGGGAAGTTCTTAACTTTGATAATCAGGGGCTGACTGTTATGATTATAGCGTGGCTCCCAAAATGTTTAAATTTAAATGTTATTTCCAACACATTGTTGGAAAGCAGGGCATAGTAGGGTAGTGTTTTATGACTTAGGGCTTCATACTCATGACTAGAAACATGCAATGTTAATATGAGTGAATTCATACTTACTACAGTGAGTCAGTTCTCATGGAAATTCTAATTTTCATTTTGCTTGTATTGGCTTAATAGTTACCTATGTTCTACTACTCAAGTCTTTCCCCCCACCTTGAGGGCACTTGGAGCGTTCATCCTTAAGCATGTGTAGAGTCACCCAATGTAACAATGCTATTAGCAGCGATTTCTTTGGCTCCATCTTTCCTAGATCTCTCTGTTAAGCTGTCTGACACATATTGACCAAGCTACACAACGATAACACATATGCAGGGTGCCTAAGCCATTCCCATGCAGACTCCCTGGTCATCGGTTCAATCTCTCTGAGCCCTTATAATCCCAGATTAGTTGATTCTGTAGGTTTTCTTGGGGTATTCTTGACCCATCTGGCATCTTCGACCTACAGTCTGTCCTGCCTGAGGGATGTGCTAGAGCAAGGGTGGTCTAGAAGTTGAGGCAGTGGCCAACCAATGACTGCTGTAGCCTAAAACCCAAGCCAGGAGGTCAGCCCACCACCTGAAGCGCCAGGAACCGTGGGCTGAATGATCCAGAGACCTAGGATAGAACCAAACGTGAGTGGGAAGACAAAAATGTCAATGTAAAGCTGCTCTCGTTTTTAACAATGTCCTGTTCACAAAATTTTCACTAGTCAGCTTCTATTAAATTCAAGCAATGGTAAAAAAAATTTTCAGCTAGTCTGCAGTGTTTTCCTGGTCCTAGGAGACCTTTCTTTCCATGTATCATTTTCTATTCTCTACCGAACAATGTGGACTGTGGTTTTAGTTGCTCTTAGCAAAGACAGGTTATTGTTATTAAGAGTATACTTTCACTTCGGCTTTCAACACACTGTTTCAAATGAAGTCAACCCCTTTGGGGAGAGTATAGGAGCTTTGTTTCCTCATGAATTATCGCACTCTTCAATCAACACATCGATCTTCAACTTAGGACACGTGTTAGAACAATAGCCTGTGATAATCCTTCTTTATAGGTCCTTAATGGAATTACTGCCTCATGAACAGGTCAGAGTAAACCAGGTCCTTATGATGCCTTCAGCCTGTCATAACAAGGGCAGAACCTCCTAGTGTGCATGGAAGATGAGGGAAGAAGTGAGCTCTTAATATTTGAGTTGTACTCCCAAGGGCTTAAACTCATTCACTTTAAAATTAGAGTGTGGTAATTGGTAGTGATCTGTTACAGGCAGAGTTAAGCCGATGACAGGAGAGCCAGCCACATCTTTTCATCTATTCCCTCCACAGATGGAATTCCCATCAAACTGAGCTTGGAGGATGAAATAAGAAAAATATAATTTTATTCAAAGGAGATCAATCTTTTCTGCCCTTATCAAATTATATCATTTTAAGAAAATTTGTTCTATGCCCTTAGATAAGTTTCTTTGAAGAGTTTTTGTTTTATTTGTTTGCTTGTTTGAATATTTTTTCCACTAATATTGGTAGGATTGTAGGTCCATGGAACTTTTCACATTGTCATCAAGAGTGAAGTCTCAAGTCTCATACACCATTATTATTTCTACATTAAAATATATAAATTGCATGTGCCACAACCTTCTGAGTTTACACAGCAATGAGTAGAAAAAATAGGTAAGTCCTGCTACCCTGTGGTATTCTAAATGTAGGGCAAAAAAAGTGCACGTGAATGTTTTAGAATTTTTAGAAAAATATCATGCTCTCCTATTTTATTAGCAACTTTTTTAGTCTCTAAATCTGTGACTTGGTAATATCTGTGCTCAAAAATAATATTTGTTCTGAATACAAATATTAAGATGAAAGATTTCTTTATGAGTCTTACAAGTCAGTTAGACTGATTGTTGAAATAATATATAGTCACCTTCTCCTGAGCAAGATTTTGCTGGGAACTGACTTACAATGCCTTCAACTGGATTTATGATGGATAACTCAAATTTATCATGCCTAAAACTTCATCACACAATACTGTTCTTTTGCAAACTTGTTTCAAAACTTCTTATATATCAGTAAATGCAGTCCTTCAACCTTTACATTCTCAAGACATGGAAGAGGGTCTTTCTGATTCATGTGCTCTCCCATCCCTCACATCTCAATTCTTGACGAGTCATGTAGTTTCAAACTGTTCAGTGCAACAGGAACATATTCATTTTTCTATTTCCCAGCAACAGTTCCTTAATCAAAGACCTCCTAATTTCATTGCACCAAAGATTCCTTAACTAGTTTAGTTTTTCTATTATTTGAGCTTATTGGTTTATACTATATTTCTGTACAACAGATGCAACAACATAGTTGAGATCTTTCTTGATTAAAGTAACCTTTTTATTTGCTTATGGTGGCAAACTAATGCTTTTAAAAAATCAAATTTTCCTTCTTAACTTATAAGGTTTTTTATCATATAATCTTTATCTTTGCAATTCACTTCTTACCTATTTCTGTCTTGTTTGTGTGTCAATTTACTTTTAGCTTTTCAAACATGCCGTGGTAGTTTGAATAAGAACAATATCCATAAGTTCATAGAGTTGAACTCATAGTCACCAGGAAGTGACACATTGGGACAGATTAAAAAGATTAAGAGGTATATCTTTGTTGGAGGAATAGTGCTACCATGAGTGGGCTTTGAGATTTCAGAGTTCAGAGTAGTACCTATCTATCTGCCTGTCTGTCTGTCTATCTATCTATCTATCTATCTATCTATCTATCTATCTATCTATCTCTTTCTCTCTACCTACAGATCAAGATGTAGAACTCTCAACTGCTTCTCAACACTGTGTGTGTGTTGTGTGATACCGTGTTTCTACCATGATATTAATGCACTAACCTCTGAAACTATAATCAAATCCCAATTAAAAGTTTTCTTTCATAGAAAAATTAAAATTTTATAAAAATATAGTTGCCTTGGTCATGGTGTCTCTTCACAGAAACAGAAGAGTAGCTAAGAAACACACCCAGTTTATAGACTTCATAATACTATATCGTATATTGTTTTTTCCCCCTCTGCCAGCATTCTTCACTTTAAATACCTATTTTATTATTTTTATGCCTCTTTTAAATGTAATTCTTAAATGAAGTATGAAAACATAACAGTAACATACTTACAGAGTTACCTAAGGCTTTCCAATCAATATTTGCATTGTGTTCTATTTTAAATCAGAGTCACTATTTATTGTCAATCTCATTCGAATGCTTCTTTGCTATCCTTCATTCAAAAAAAGTCTGTGAAGTCCAGGCAAAGAATCTTTTTCACTTTGTGAGCTTTATCTTCTCTCAATTTCTTCCTTTGACTGCTCAAAATCTTCTTAGTTTTATGAAATCCCATTTGTCAGTTGTTAGCCTTAATTTCTGAGTAATGGAGTATTTTAAGTCCTTCTTACACATTTATCTTGTAGGCTCTAGCAGTTAAAGTGTTTCAGGTTTTACATTGAGGTCTTTGATCTATTGTAAGTTGATTCTCATGAAAAGTATTAGATACAATCTAATTTCAATATTTCACATGGGAACATCCAGAACCATTGTTTAAGATGTCATCTTTTCTCCAGTGTGTAATTTTGGTAACTTTGTCAAATATCAATGGCTGTAGTTGAATATACTCATGTTTGGATCTTTTATTTTGTTTCATTCATTCATATGTTTTTGTGCAGGTACCATGCTACTTTTATTATCTCAGTCTTGTAATGAATATAGCTTGAAATCAGATATAGTAATACATATGGCATTCTTCATTTCTGCCCAGGATTGCTTTGACATCGAGAAACTTTTGGGGCTCCATATGAACTGTAAAATTTTTTTTTACTATTTTGTGAAGAATGTCATGGGGATTTAAATTGGGGTTCCATTGAATTTGTAAACTGGTTGCGCGAGGGTGGTTATATTGGTAAAATTAATTTTTCAAATCCATCTTCTAATATTTTAGCATCTTTCTGTCTTAATTACATGTAAAGAGGTCAGATATTTATTTTTTTAATGTAATAATACAACTAATTAGCCAACTGGTGTCTATGATGTTACATAAACTTTAGACTATGATTACTGTTTACTTTAACCATAAACTACCCTACATGATCAAGCAAATTTCACTATTCTCTAATGCTCTCCAAAAATACCTAGAGTTGCTTTTAAGTTTTTAAGGTAGCATCCTATATCAAAAAAAAAGTCACTGCCTTTTTTCTCATTTATAGAGGCAAAAATGTAATATTTGGAGAACCTAGGATTACAATAAAAACTACTGCCTCTGTAAAACAATCAAGAAAATTTTATGTTCTCAAGGGCAGAAAATATTGCACTCTATATTTTCATCTTTTAGTTGTATTTTACTTTTCCAATGTTAACGTTAGATGAGTCATTTTTGAGCTGTATATTTGTTTCTAGAAATACAGATTTAAACAACTAAGTAGAGTTAATAACATCCTAATTTAAATAAGTGCTAGTATGATCATATGGTCAACAGAATAATGAGACATCTACAACTGGAAAATGCCACAGATTATAAGAAATATTAATGTTATAGTAAGCTACTATGAGTAGAAATTTTCTCTAGAAATAGAGGTTGTACTTTACCAATCTTTGGAGACTGACGCATTATCTTTCAGAAGATTGATAGAATCTTAACAATGTAAGACTATATAGTGGAAATAATTTTCCTGCGCTCAGAGTAGCAGCAAACAATACCATTTAGCATCTAAAACCTAAGAACATAATTGTGTTTGTAATCTGAAAGTTGTTCTTGACTTTGTTTTACTTCTCTGTAAAGATGTGATTAATTTATGACGGCTTCACCATATATTAAATGAGCATCCATCTTTCTTAGTGTGACTGAAGTGCTAAGGCAGAAACATGCTAACCCTTTTCAGTGGTGTACGAACTGTAGTAGAGAAATGGGGTGTTCCTGGATTATTAAAGCTAAGGAAATTCAGATTCTTGATTGAAGGACAGTAAAGAGATCTTTGATGAGATGGACAATACAATTTTAGTTCCTCTTTTAATCAAAGCAGGTGATAGCAGGCTTGGTATCCAGTTAAAGGCATAAAACATCCTCTTTTTCAAACTTAAACTACTCGTCTAATTGTCAAAGGACTAATATGATATAGACAAATATGTATACTATACAGTTTGCCTTCAGAGGTATTCTCTTTTTTCACTTTTTTACTGATTTTAATGAGCTGTACATTTTTCTCTACTCCTCTCCTTTTCCTTCCCTTCTTCAACCCTCTCCCATGGTCCCCATGATCCCAATTAATTCAGGAGATCTTGTCTTTTTCTACTTCCCATGTAGATTAGATCTACACAGCTATTGAATAGAGGAAATCTTTGTGATGGCTAGATTTAATTGTCAAATTGACAATACATAGGATCTCCTGGAAAATGAGACTCCATTTTGGATTTTCTACATCAGGTTGGATTGAAGACAAGTCTGTGCGAGATTTCTTAATTAAATTAGCTGTTGTGGGAAGACCCAGCCCACTATGAATGGCACCATTCCTTAGTGCAGGCATTTGGAACTACAGAATTGTAGAGAATTCAAGCTAAGTGCAAACAAGTGAGCATGGGTGCATTCATTTCTCACTGCTATTGACTATGCATGTGATAGGATCAACTGTATCAGGCTGCTGCTACTGCAACTTCCCATAATGATGGACTATAACCTGGAAGTTTGAGGTAAGGTAAACTGTTTCGTACTTTAGTTGCTTTATATAATGATATTTTGTCACAGTAACAGAATGGAAACAAGAACACTATATAATCTAACATACCGATTAGCTGGCTGTGAACTTGTGCTTATCTTCAGATCTAGAGATGGGCAGACAGACAGACAGGCATATGGATAATTAAATGATGTCTTCATCTAAATAAAATAGTTCTTATAGAAGGTCTAGAGCACAGTCCAAAAGCATAGACTTTATAACTTAAACACCCTTCTCATTGGTTCCTGCATACAAAGAATAAGGACTATGACAGTGAAATAATTTTGTATTATTTTATTCCAAAGGGAAAGATTTTATAACTATTCCCCCATGTCTGCCAAGGTAATTAACTTAAACCTGTACTAGTTTCCTGGATTGTGACAGAGATCAATTATATCGTAAAATAATTGACAGTAGATAGGTTAGTATAAAACTCATTTTGCCTAATGCAAAAGCTAGATGGGGTACACAGAATGATTATGCATATTTAGACATTATAATCAAGCAGTGATATCATTGTGGGTTTTAAGCTCATATGGAGTAAAGCAATACATCCTTTGCAGCGACTGATCATCTCCTGAACTAGAACTCTTCTTCGATGTTTAGCATAAATGATGCTGCGGGCTTTCCTGCTATGACAGGAATAATGGCATAACCTCACAATTTGACTTCATAACCAGAACTCTTTAATGCTCTATGTCATCATATAGTCTAAAGAGACATTTATTACCCCACAGAATATCTTGTTGTTCTGTATTATCAAGATATAGGGATCTTCAGTGTATTGGTGAGATACATATGATGTTAAGTTAAAAAAAAAACTCCACAGGGGAAAAAAACGCAAGAATGTCCTAGTCTGAAATATTAATTGTATTTTTTTGGAGTCTGAATAAAATAGCATTTTTTTTTCAACACACACCAGAAAGTGACATTTAGTATTTAATGGCCATCTTTTATATTGAAGCATCAAATTCCACATTTCAGGGTAGTGTTTTAAACCCTTTTACAAATAATTTGGATTGATTTTATAGCAAGTTATAGAGGAGGAAATTATATCAATGTTGTCCCTTATTTATTAATATTCTACTGAATATAATTTATGTAAACAATAAGGGATGATTAAGAATTTTGTTTGTTTTCATTTTTAGATCAGAGGTTGACAAAATCAGCATCTGCTCATAATATTATGTAAGCTGCTAGGACAATTCAAGTACATATTACTGTGGAAAAGTTAAGAACATATTTTTACATCTTTCTTATTTAAATTTCGACTTTCTTCATAGTATTCTATCCTCAAATTCACATAAAACTCTATGTTCATTCATGATTAACCTGAGTGCAGAGTTTGAGGTACTCAGATTTATTTACTTCTGGCACCAGTTACAAGTATCGAGTTTCTAAAATATAATCTCAGTAATAAAATATTTTTCTTAAGATTTACAGACTTGTTAAAAACTATTAAAGCCCTATTTATTGATTAATACCAGGAAAGAATACAATCAATACTCAACCAAATCATAGAACACACTATCCTTATAGAATTCATATGTGACACAATGCACAAATTTTTAACAATCAGGGAAGATCACCTATGTCTCAATGACTAAAATGTAATTGGGAAAAAACACATATCTCTGATTTATTCATGGATTGATTGCTTTTGTGGTTGTGTCTAGTCTTCAGATCTACCAATATGTTATGGCCCAGTCTTCCTACCTGACTATACATGGTTAGTTTTTCTATCAGTATTTCTGAAATGGTCAGTCTTGGCTCTGTAACTTAAAAATATACCATTAACTTTTCCCCAATCATAGTTTTCATCTCAAGTATGATTTAAGTTAGCCAGCGACTGTGGCCTCAAAAATGAATTTTACAATGTTCCTTCAGTTTCACTTTTGTGGGATAATCTGAGGAGTGTTAACATTAACTCTGCTTTGAAAGTTTGGTAGAATTCTGCATTCACCAAGGCCAGCTGGACTGGAACTGAATGAGCACGTGATCTAACCAGATTCTCAGAATGTGGCCAGATTCCCTGGATGTGGCGGGCCCAGAGTCTTTCTGAAAAGCCATTGACAATGACACTGGGACTTGTTTCCTCTGCATATACTGGATTTTTGGGATCCAGTCTGTTTGGATACTCACCTTCCTGGACCTGGAGGGAGGGGGGAGGAACTTGAACTTCCCACAGGGTAGGAAACCCTGACTACTCTTAGGGATGGAGAGGGAGGAGGAGAGGGAGTGGGGGAAGTGGGAGGGTGTTGGGAGGAGGGGCGGAAATGGAAACTTTTATAATTTAATAAACATAAAAAAAACCATCTGGTTCTAAAAAAAAGAAGTAAAGGAGAAAAGACGTTTGTAGGAAAGAACAGAGATATTTCTAATCAATGTCAAATTTATTCTCATTTGGCATCATACAACGTGATTGCATATTCCCAAAGTCTACATGGGCTTCTAGACCAAAAACAACAGATACTATCTTTTAAATTCTAACTTTCTAAAGATAGATGGATTGAATAGTCGCTATCACATGTATAGTTCAGTAATTTCTCCACAGTAGTTTCACCAAACATCACCATGTTACATAAGAAATAATCTTTTTAACAGAATCATCATATGAATATGTACCTTGTAATCATTTTTACCAAATTAAACAATTTTATGCATAGTATAAAAATAATGCCTTTACAATTTGTTATTGATTTTATTCTATTACTTACATCTTAATTCTTTGCAACAAGCTGTGCTACATTATTCAACTACTATAGCAAATGCCAGGTACAGTTTCTCCCGTATTCCACTAGGATATTATATCTAACTTCTTTTGTAAACCAAAAGTATTTTTATACTTCACATAAATTATTCTAACTCAATTTAAGGGAAATTTTCTTCTATTTTTAGCAATCAGATTAGTATAATGAAAGTAAGATATAGACTGCTGCTAAAATATTCCTAAATATGTCAAAAGTACCTTAAAATTATAATTCCTTTTCCTAGATTTTATCCACTCAATTTACCCTAGTGTCTTTGCAAAAGTAATAAGTAGACAATACAGAGAAGTCTCTAAACCTTTCAAAATATGTTCTTCAACAAAACTAAATGTTAATGGGCTGTCTGAATTATATTATTGTGAAGCTTCTCATTTCACATAGTCGAAAAATTGTGTCTACATATCACAAGAGAACATGGAAAATTATAGCTATAATCTTTTGCCTTCTTAGTTTCTAAATTTTATTAATGTTATGATTCTGTTGCTAAGCAATGTGCAAATAAATGCCTCTTAGGAATCTGTGTCCTTTGGAAGAAGCTATATTTAACAGTTTGTTTATAATATATTTTCCTAATGCAAAATACCAGCAATGCTGCTAGAACACCTGGCTTTTGGGTCACATAATTAAACTCATTTAAAACATGTCTGAGGAATCTTTGTTTTCCCAACTACTTTATATGAAATATAATGTGTTTACATTTGTGAGTACATATATAGATCACACAATTTTAGCATGTCCCTTTATAATTCTACGGATTTAATGAAACTTATGCAATGTAGTGATTTAATAAGCAAATAAATATCTCAGTTTTCCCTAAAGCCTCAAAGAGCCTCAAGATTAAAAATAATTTCGGTTTTGTCCTAGATATTTTAAGGGTCCAGAGGTGAAACCTTTAAGAATTATTAAGTGAAGATTAGTATTATATTTTACTCTCTTGATATTCATAAATTTAATGACTGGTTTGTTGAATATTAATTACATTACCACCTATCATAATGTTATGTAGTATTTGTATGAAGACAATGCCATCTGAATCTTTGAGAACATTAAATAAAAGTTTGTATATATTTGTAGACTAAGAAAAATGTAATCTCAAAAAATGACTATGATTTTGATATGAAAACAATCAAGAAAAGTTGGGGTGTTAAATGAGAGGATACAGAAGGGGGAAAGCTACTTACTGCATAGAACAAAATAAAGACAGAATTTCTTTGTGAGAAGAAAAAATTGATAGAAAAAACATCAAATAGAAGAAAGTTTACTTGTGCCAGGTACTGAATTTAGAACACATAATTAGGAGAAATATAAGAGATGAATTGGAATTGGAGGCAGCCTTTAATCCCAGTACTCGGGAGGCAGAGGCAGGCGCATCTCCGTGAGTTTGAGGCCAGCCTGGTCCACAGAGCTAGTTCCAGGACAGGCACCGAAAACTACAGAGAAACCCTGTCTCAGAAAAAAAAAAAAGAATCAAGAATCAAGCCATCGAAGGAGAAACTATAGTCGGCAGTGGTGGCGCACACCTTTAATCCCAGCACTAAAAAGGCAAGGGCAGGAGGCACTCTGAACTCGAGACCAGTCTATTCCACAGAGCAAGTTCCAGGATAGCTAGGGCTACAGAGAGAAACAATGTCTCTAAAAACCTAGTAATAATAATAATGTACACATGTAAAACAGTTTGCAGAGAAACGGAGAGATAATTGGGAAATAATAAGTGACCATAGTAACAAATTAAATAGATGAGTAGTTGCTTATTTGAACAAAGTGAACACTGTAGCCATGTATAAAATAGGAACAATTGAGAGAAGTCCATAATCAATTAGAATGATTGTTGCATAAAAGAAATGAGTCCCCAGGCTTTCTTGTGGCCTTTGGTGGCAACATGGACCACGAACTTCAAAACAGACCCTGACAGGGATAGAAAAATGAGCCCAGACATGGTCCTCCGCAGCAGTCCAGGTCTGGATGTCACCATGGTCCCAGGTGGCAGTGAATGCCACCCAGATAGGCACGGTCAAAATGACCACATGTTTTCTGGACACCAACACAGACCAGCTATGCCATGTTTTGTTGATACCCATGGGAGGCCTGTTCTTTCCTACACAGAAATGAATGAGGAGTGCATTGTGGGATAGGAACAGATGATGTAGCGGAGAGGAACTGGGAGAAGAGGAAAAAGAAGAAACTGCAGCTGGGATGCAAAATAAATAAATAAATTTATTTTAAAAAAAGAAGAAAAAAAAGAGTCAAGTGACGGTTCCAAGTGTCCTTCTTTCCGTAATTCAGCAGAAGCCTTTTCTTCTCAGGCACTGTGAAGGTATTGAAGGGGATCAGGAATAACATGGTAAAGAAGTCACTAAGGAAATAAATATTGCCTATAGGACAATAACCTAAAATTTCACCTGGCACATATTATTGAGTGATTCTCATTTTATAGAAGAATCATATGAGAGAAGGTAGAAAAAAATAGAAGAAAAGGAAATTCAGTATAACTTGTCAGAAATCTTGTGGCAAAGTGAAATTAGAAAAATTGCATTATGTTAGAGAAGGTCTTCTATTCCTGTGCTACATATGTGTACTCTCAAGTACTAATACATATCAGCTTAATGGTCTTAATCATGCTAATATATAAATATTAAAACATTATTTTAAAGGTAATTTGGATCAAATTATTAAAAAATGTAATTTGGGAATAATTTGAGGGGAAATGGGATATAAAAGACTTCCATAGCCTTGAAGTAAATATCTGAAATAAAGAAAGGAGGTGAGAATACTAAAATTATTTGTTATATTAATTCTTCATCTGCCTGTACAAGATTAATCCTCTGCAGTGTGGTAAAGAGTCATCAGTTTTGAAAGTATACAACTTTGCCTAAAGACTTAAAATTGTTGTGAATTGAGAATAGTATTACCTTTGAGTGATCGCTAATGATTTATCTATATGCCTTCTTTCTTAAAATTACAGTTGTAATTATTTTTGTCATCTTTGATAGACTGATTGATTTTATCTTGTAGTCCTTCAATAGGTCTGGCTTAAAAAGGTAAGATCCTTGAGTAAAATAACATTTTTAATACTTGTGAAAAAGAAGACAGTATGAACATTCCAATGGCAATTTATTCCTTAGGCCTAACATTCTTAATCTCAATGGAATGGGGACAGCCAATGTATATATATATACGAATTTGGCTACTTCTAACTTAATGTCCCAGAGAAAAGACAGTGGCATACAGAAAATTGTTAAACATTTTGCCCGAGATGAAGATGTTAACTTTGTTTCCTCCTGTATTCAAACGTTTTGTATATTCATTCCATGGACTGGCACTGTCTTTGTCTTCCAATGATATTGTTAACATAGACTAAGACAGACAATTAACAGCAAATTCTATGTATAAGACATAAAATTAACCACGAAGAAATCCAGAAACGTTATTTCCTAATAACAGCCACCACTTAAGTTACACTGTGTTTGCTTCTATCAGATTAAACTTTGCCTAGTTAACTTGGTCAAACACACTGTAAAAATTGAAATTGAAGAACTGAGATGAAATAAATTAGTTTTCTTCAGTGACTGGTATATAAAAAAACATGGATGTTATTTATCTAGAACATGGCCGCAACTTTCTTAAATCATGTCTGCTGTTGTTCAGACTAAGAGTACTTCCAGCAAAAACTAAATACTTCTGAGGTATTACCTAAGAGAGATAAGAGGACTGCTTCATCATTTTCATGTTGATAATCTGATGCACATAAGTGATCAAATAAATAAATAAGATGACAAAATAAATTATCCATAACATCTATAAAGAAAAAAAAAGAAAGGAGGTGAGTAGTTGGAGTTGATAGACACCGATTCAATGCAGGTATTTTGGAATAATAACTGATCAGCTCCATATGACAAGTAATAAACACAACCTAATAGATGAAGCCTGGTAAAGTTGGAGAACTATTTGTATTATTGCATTATTAGCGAGAATAATGAATTCAAGGTAATAAAAGCCTATTGAGCTAATTTGTGGTCAGCTTCATGGAAAAATAATTCAATTTCTTCTCCATGCTTATTCATTGAGATATAAACTTTTATAGTCCTAGTTAAATGGACAGTTCATCTCCTAATCCCAAAATCTAAGTGCAATTGATTGAGAAAAAGCTACAGCCCTGACACAAAATTAGACACTCATAACCTTTTTTTCCAAATGTTGTAAAGGATATAACTGCTTTGGATTGATTAAATTGGACTCGAAACCACCTAATTCTACACAGATTTCTAACAGGAATTCAGATACATGGGCATGAAAGACATGTAAGAATGTTAAATCCAATGTAACAAAAATATACAAAGTAGTAACCTACCCACTGACTATTTAGTAGAAGGCAAAATCATAGGTACATTATGAATTCCTTATATACTGAAATAATATGTGGCCATGAAAATAAATAACTACATCTAAAGCAACAACATTCTGTCTAACAATGTTCTATTAGTAGGGGAAGTCAACTTAAATCAATTGGCAAACTCTAAGGATTCAATTCAAAACTTCAGTAACCTTTTTGAATGATTTACTTTAAATTGTATTTAACATTTTGAAACTTCTCACAAATCTGGCACAACCACAAAAATGAGAAAGAAAAATTCAGATTTTACTATTAAATTAGAGTTGCATTTATTGTAAGTTACTAAGCACTTTCTAACATGGAAGAACATTGTTTTGCAAGTCGTAGTTTTGAATAAGAAAATGTTAACCATGTTGCTCCTAAAGAGCTGTAAGTATATAATTGTCAGAATAAGACCCTATAATCTATCCTTTACCCTGGCCCACAAATGACAATGTACAGAAGAACACTATCTAAAAGTCAATGTTCATGAGTCATTAGAATTATCGACATACCTTCAAGAGCTTGAATCATATGTAGAATACATTAGAAATAAAGTTTTGGTGTTATAAGCTACTGATGGTTTTGAGTTGTTACTTCAACATAATACAACTGGCAATGGCTTGTTGAAAAGTCACCAGTTTGATAAGTATGTGGATGTGAGTGTGTAAGTGTGTGTAGAACAAAGCAAAAAGGCTTACAGACAGAAACATATAAAAATACCATATATAAGCTGCTAATAGTTTAAAAAAAAGAAATGATTGCTTTGCATGAAAAGTGGTCTACTACCTGGATAAATATACAAGTTATTACATGAAAATTGGAGATATGTGTATTAAAAACATAAATGTAAGGACTAGCTAAGATGGCTCTGCAGGTTAACATACTTGCTATGCAAAGTTGAGCCCCCGAAATTTGATTCCCAGAAGCCATGTAAAAATTCTGATGCAAAGGCATGCATCTGTACTCTTAGCACTCGTACACTGAGATGGGAGACAGAGAAATGGTTAGGAAGCACATGGACCAGCTAGCAAGCAAAGAAAATAGGAGGATGAAGGACAGGAGAGGGAGAAGGAAGGAAAGGTTTTATCAAATGCTGGCCACAAAATTGAAATGTGTTACCAGTGATTATAAGAAATACCCTTTTACCTTAATATTTAATATTAGTATTAATGATCTATATTATTCTTTAAAAATGAGATTTATGTCATGATAGCTATAACTTGCTGCAGTTGTTACAGGCAAACCAATTTGATTTAGGTGCTATCAAAATTAATTATATATATAAATTTCAAAATTCACAAGACTTTGACAAGATGTCTCAAACCTATGCATAAATCACAAGTACATGTTTCCATACTTAATTCTAATACTTTGTTCTGCTCATCTTCTTTTTGTCATGATTACAATTTCTACTCATCAGGCCGACACTTGGCCATCTATTCTAGATGTCTAGAAGACAGATTCCTACATTGGGTAAGGATGGTAGAACTTTGCAATAACAATATTAAACAAAAACTGCATGAGATAAGGCTTTGCTCTATCACCATTTTTTTCCTTTTAGAATTTTTTTGACTATAGTTACATTTCCCTTCTATTTCCGCCCTCCAAACCATTCTATACACTCTTCTCAATTTTTCCTTCAAATTCATTGCCTCTTTTTTCGTTAACTATATTTGATTGCCATTTTACCATGTGACTACAAAACTACAGACCACCTTAGGATGAAAGGATGGAAAATGTATTTCAAGCAAATGACCGAAGGGTGTGCTGTCATGGGTGATCATGTCTCTAACACTGCTAAAATTTCCATAAACAAGACAGGAAGGTGAGCATAGAGATGGCAGATATGAGGACTGTCTTGATGAATGTGATTTGTTTGTGTTGAAATAACGGTTCTTTTGTATGAACCATCACACCAGAAGACTTTTAGATTAATTCTGAGATGTTGTGCCAACATTATTTAGAGAAAAGTTAGCTGGATTGGCATCAAAGAAATAAAACGTATACATAGACTTAATTAACGTTTTACCTGATTAGGCCCTGTGAGATGAGAGACTCAAAGAGAAAACTGTGAAAGCTGGAATGAAGGGGTGACATTTTCTACCCCAGAGATTTTGCACTGTAGAAGCTATAGCAGTTCAGTTACTTTTGGATAAATGTTCACGCACTGACAACATTGCCACTCAGTCCTATGTGATATAAAAAAGAGGAAAGAGCCAAAGATTGCTGGTGCACGCCTTTAATCCCAACACTCAAGGGGAAGAGGCAGATGGATCTCCTTGAGTTTGAAGACAACTTGGGTTTACAGATTGAGAGCCGGGATGCCTGGGATTTTACAAAGAGAAACCCTGTCTATAAAAACTCCAAAAGGGGAAGATAAAATTTAGAGGACACAACCATTTAAATATGTTATAGAATGTATTTTAGAACAAAAATTAAAAGCATAATATTTGTCATAAAGAATAAGAGAACTAATAGAGCTATTAGTGTATTAATGACACAAAATGAAAACTTTAATGTTAAACAGATGCTACAAAATGTTTCTAATTTCACTGAAGACATGATTGCATATTTAAACAGCACATATAATAAAGAAACTTGACTTGAAATATAAACATCACAGTTTGTCACAAATTGCTTATTGCAATATTCAGTAACATTAGTAATCTGTGTTCCTCTTACTTGTCTCACTTCTTTCCTGTAAGTAATAAAATACTGATAAAACAACTCATTCATTCTTTCCTATAAGAGCACTTTATTACGTATATCTTGTTCAGCATTGAATTTAAACATATAGTCTTTAATGTACTGTCAGAATTCTGGAATGAAAACTACATAATATATCCCTCTTTGATATCAGATCTTATTTTATCTTCATCCTAATCAATATTTTTCTCATTCTGTCTAAATAATCGCCCCTAGATATATCTATGTTATTACCAGCCATTTTTCTAAATTCATTTCTTCTGAAAAGAAATTGATCCACAACATCAATAATAGTAAACAATGAAATAACTATTTCTGAGTAGATAAAATACAAAAATCTTGTTCAAAGTACTCTGAATGTACTTTCAGTGATAGCAGCTTTCTGTACCCTGACAAGGAAGATTAATAAGATAATAACTAAAAGTACATAAATCCTGTCCTGGTTTATATATGTAATATATGTGAATATATAATATGTATGCACATACAGTAAAGCCAGTCACCCTCAAAAGAAATGGAAGGGTGAAGACTTTGCTTTTGATGCTGTTTCTATGATAAAGACATTTAAATGCATTTTGCAAAATTTTAAGAAACACAACATTTGCATGCATATTAATTAAGGGTATTTGTTAAATCTAATTATAACCTGGCAATCTTATGCCTTGAAAAAAAAACTAACTTTAGGAGATACCAACAAAAACCAAAGGCAGATTCAGAATCCCTGGCAATAACCAAGGGACATGTGTAACAAGGGATTTTCCCTTGCAGAGGTCACACTCCTCTTTCAACGGAAGCAGATGCTTCTATTATAAAAGTAAGTGCATTTTGAATCATTACTCCTCCATGACTTTTAGTACTAATATATTAACTCTCAATGTCTTGTAAAATGCTTAGTAGGTTTAGAGTTCAGTTCCTAACAGAAGCAAAAATTAATAATAAATATAATGAATCCATTCCTTAGAAAAAAACATGTGTACAGTGAAAAACTATACTGTAGAGGATATTCATTAAGATAGTCCAAGTAAAAAGTAACAGAAGAGCAAATTCTTTACAGAGAAGGAATCTTTTAGCCTTTAACCCTAACTCTAACATATTAGAATCCTTCATTAACTGAAGATGCCCTGACGTTAGCAAAGTACTCAGAAAACAATATGATCCCGAATTGATTTTTTTTTTAAATTGTATGTTGTTTGTTTGTTTTTGAGACAGGGTCTCACTATGCAGCCCTAAATGTCCTGGAATTCACTATGTAAACCGGGCTGGCCTGGAACTCACAGAGGTTTGCCAGACTCTCCCTTAAGAATGTTAATATTGAAGGAATGCAGCATTGTAACTAGCTAAGTTTTTTTTCTATTATGAGAATAATTAAAAGTATGTGGGTGACTGATTTCCAAAGAAAATGTCAAAATGGAAGTGTAGAAGAAAATTACCGTGAAAAGTGCTCTGCAAGTGCTGCATCCACAGACTGCTGGTGAGAAGTTCTGCTGCCTTCTGCCACCAGGGAAGAAGCGCCAGGCTGTGCTTCCCATGTGTGTATTGCTCTCCTGTTCACTTCATTCTAGTTAAGAAATTGAGCCTTTTAAATGACCTCTTACATTAACCTTTCCTTTAACAAAAAGTCTGTTATTTACCTGAGTGTGATACCCAGAACCCACATGGTAAAAACTGAAAACTGACTCCAAACAGAGACACATGCATACACACACACACACACACACACACACACACACACACACGAGGCGAAATAAATTTTGAAATATATAAAATAAAGACCCTTTTCTATATTTGACTTTTAAGTTTAAGTTCAATAGCCTCATCCTAAACAAGTTCCTTCTACGACTTTCTTTACATCTATAGAATAGGGTTAATGATAGCTAGTAATATCTCATTGTACTCATAAAAAGTAACAATGCATCTGTTGAGATACTAATAAATATAAATGATTCATAAGGTAACTTAGGAAGTTAAGGCATAGGAAATAAAAATGTAGAGACTGATTTGTAATAATATTAATAATAAAACTAACATTATGCATTTATTTGAAATACAGTATGGTGAATTTAAATCATAAAATGCAATTGTCCTTAGGAAAGGCCAAATATATGAGAAGCTTTCCAGTTATGTGAACTTTTACCTATGTTCCAAGAAATAGATAAATAGATGATAAATAGATGAGGTAGATAGATAGATAGATAGATAGATAGATAGATAGATAGATAGATAGATAGACCGATAGATAAAGATAGATAGATAAACAGATGGGATAAATTGTTTAAAAAATACTTTGGTGAGTTTATGAAATGCACACGATGGATTTACTCATTAGAAAGTATTTTCAAAATAAATATGGCTACTTGGTTAATGGTTTCATTTTTCTCAAAATGATGGTATTAACACAAATGAGAAATTGGCTGAAAATCATTATGCCTTGCTTTTCTTTGTGCAGTTCTACATTTCTGGATTGAAGTGCCCAATGAGGGTGAAATTTATAATTTCCTTGAATCAAGCAAATAATGTTTTTACCAAGGCACAGAGACTTTTTTTTGGTTGAGAGTTTCCTCAAGTACAGGTTTTTGGTGGTAATTCTTACTGAACTTCAGCACACTTGGCAGAATAGGGTTTCATTGACTGCGATAGTCTTGTTTTCAGAGCTCAGGGTGACTGGTACCTGGCTCCTTCTGTGTCAGTGAGGAAGCACCTGTCAGGGTCATGACACAAAAAGCAGTGCAAGCGAAGCTCGTAAATTCCATGAATGTCCTCAGTGTGAGTCCTGTCGTCTAGATCCCCCAAGTCCCTCAAGGGTTATACATTGTCATCTATATGATTTCATTTTGGGAGCTCTTTGTTCCAGCTTCCCTCCACATCTGCATTGCCTGCTCTTGCACTTTAAGAATGAAATAGACTCCCCAAAACAACTGTGGATCTTAGATAGATTTCAGACGTACATCTCCGTAAAACTTGCCATTCTAGCACGTCCTAGAAGAAGTCCCAACTTTGACTATTCCTTCGTTTCATTTGCTTTTTCCCAGAGATCCTCCTACCTTTGATTGTATATTTTAAATGGGGCTTGAAAGGGGTCTGATATGATGACTGTTCACATAGAAACATACCAATAATCTCATGTGAAGCTTGTGCAATCAGATCCCACCCTGCATTTGCTGGTGGTCACTGGTAAGTCACTCCCTTATCTTCCTTGCCATTTCTGTCTATGCCTGCCATTTACACCTAAGCAAAAGGTTCCTTCTAGAGTCGTTGTGGATACAGATTCTGTTTTGGAACAGGAGTTACCTTCTGTCCTCCACAACTTGCCCTATTACAGATGCCGCTAATTGTGTAAATATTTTCTCCACTTTTTCTTCATTTGTCTATAAACTTTGGAAATAGCAAAGCTATTTTATTTTTCTAAGTAATGCAAACACAGAAAAACTGATTAGTATGAGTATCAAGAGGTGGTTCCTGAACTAATAAATGCATTTTATATTTTCTCAAAAATAATTTTAAAAGTTACAACATACTTTAGTATGTTGCTCATTTTTATCAGTTGCTCATTTGCATAAATAAGATTTATCTTTCCACATATTTTTTTAGAAATGAATATTTTTTTGAAAAGGAGTAAAATGAAAATACTGAAGTAAATAAGAAAGAAGAAAAAAAAAACAGAACCTGAGAATTTTTTTTAATTTCCAACTACTCCAATTAACAAAATATCCTCAAAAGAAATACCCTCAAATCTAAAGCAATGAAGTCTCCAAAATCACGAAGCTTTCCAACAACAGTTGCTACTCATCTAAAGGAGCCAAATGAAGCTTCAAGCAATGACAGTCTGAGATGGATGGTGCAAATTTTAATATAAATGTTTAAATTCTCTTAAGCCTTCCACACCGTGAAGGTTAAGTGACCATTAAAGTGGGAATGTTCCATATGTCACTTTAGTACACAGACAAAAAATGCATCAACTACAAAACATAATCCATTAGGTTAATGATCTTTGCTGAGGTGGCAGAAATATATTAGAGAAGTGATTCATTTATTCCATCAACCTTTCCTTTATCAACCTGCATTTTCCAAAGTACAGTGTTCATTTTTCTTTGGATCATTCTGTGGTAAACGATGACTTAATTTCCCCGTCAAAATGGACTTTTCAAAGGGAAAACCTTAGAATCAAATAGCACCAGAAAGCACCTCTGTGCAGAAGGCCCCAACTCTAACACATTACAGCTTTTGCTGGTGCATATTTTTCCTGTGACAGGTCTTTTATGACAATATTTCTCTATCTGAAAAGTAATCCAAACAATGAAAAGGAGCAAAAATACCCATTTCTGAACAGTTTCCATGGATGCATGATTCAGAAATAATGTTTTTAAATCATCTTTTAAAAACCTTCTCCAAACAAGACATGTTTAGTCTCTGACACTAACGGTTTGCACAAGAAAATGTGATCTAAGCTAAAACACAGTCTGATTCTGTCAGCCATGGCAAATTTCAGAGCTGCACATGTACTGGCATATCTCAAATTGGCTGGGAGCAAGAATTACTTCACGAACTGTTGCTGGTATCGAAGGTGGCCCACACAGCACAAAGATCTCTTTCAGGTAAAACTCTGCCACTCTGTAGAATTTTGTATACAGATTTTGAATTTTATTTACTAGGTTTAATTTAATAGTTTTAGTGTTTGAGTCTGTTAAGAAGGCTAAATTAACACTAAAATCACAGTAAATTAAATTAGAATCAACATATTGGGAGGGAAAAAGAGAAAATGCCATTATGAATGATTCATTAGTGGTATCTGTAGGCTACTTTAGTATAGGTGCATGCTTCTAGACATCTAAGAATTTTTAAGAGTGACAGATATGCTTATAGATTAGAACAAAAGTTGTGTCCCCATATGGTGACTGATGGATTAAACTGTCTGCAGTTGGAGTTTAGGAATAAAGGACAACATAGTGAGTCAACTAAGCCATATCACCATATGCATGAGGAGAAGCCAGGATATTCTCATCTAAAATGATTTCCCTATAAATGACACCCAATGTGCTGGTCCTGCAGGGAAATTTTCTTCACTCCATTTGTGACCTCACATATTCTCTTCTGCTTTTTAAGGGGCCAGGACCTGGGACACCACCTTTTTTTGGATTTCTAAAGCAAATAACTTCCTTTTTAGAATAGGTCAATTCAAGTTAATGACAGCAAATGGGCATGCAGAACACAGAAAGTATTGAATTTTTCTTTTCTGCTCCGGCTGTTGTCAGTGACCGTAGGCCTCAACATAGAAACTATCTTTCCCTATCTGGACCATACTGAGGCGCGAAGAATGGTTAACCAGACACAGTTCACACAGTCATCAGGGAAGGGCGTCCCAGGCTTCTTTCTTTCCTGAAGATCTACACACCTCATTTATTTTACAAAACATCTTTTATCCCCCAGGTAAACCAAGGTGGAAGCTCATAGGGAAACACCTGCAACTTAGTCACCAGCTTTAGCAAACACCTCTTCCCAGGCTATCTACATTTTTAACAAAAGAGAAAGGAGCAACATCCTGGCCTTTGTCAGGAGGCTGTCTTACTTGTTTGGCAGGGTTGCATCTGTTTAGTGGCCAGTGTGGTTGCCTGTAAATTATTTTATATGAAATATGGGCCCACAGGCTGTGCCTCTAAAATTGAGAGAGTCAAGGTGAGAAAATGCAGACAATTTTAGCACAACTGTACTTGTGTCAGGAGACGGCTGTTTCACTGAGTCCTCAGGCGGTATTAGCAGCATAAACCAGGGAGCATAGGTTCTCGAGACCATGTTACAAAGAAACAGAAAGAATGTGAGGAGAGTCAAATATGCAGATGAAGACAAATGGAGACAGCATCACTAAAGAGACCCAAATATCTTAAGTAGAATGACCTTAGCCCTCAGACCCATGGGGACATTAGAAAGAAATACTGTCCTGTGTTGCATCTAAGGGATACTGCATTTGGACAATGCATAAGAGAGCTGTCATATCATTATCCAAAGGCTTGTGGGACAGAGATGTTGTAGACAGTACAAGTGCTTGTTGTATGGTATGGACAAGCAATTTTTGATTAACAGTTTTGACAAACTGAGATGAAGAGCACTAACTTTAACCCAATTCTTTCTATTTTTCTTATTTCTTTTTTATTTTATTTTTTATTTATTATTCCCAACTACAGCTTCCTCCCCTTATCTCCTCCCAGTCCCTCCCCCTACCTTCCCTTTCCTTCAGATCCACTCTTCCTCCATTTCCCTTCAGAAAGGGCAGATCTCCCAGGGATATCAACCAGACACAGTATATCAAATTGCAGTAAGACTAGGCACATCCCCTCAAATTAAGGTTGAATGAGGCAATCAGTTAGAAAGGGCTCCAAAAGGCTCCAGAAAAATATCAGACAGTCCCTGATCCCACTCTTAGTTGTCCCACAAGAACACAAAGCTACACAACTGTCACATATATGCAGGGCGACTATGTCAGACAGATACAGGCTCCCTGGTTGTAGGTTCAGTCTCTGTAAGCACCTATGAGCCTTGGTTAGTTGATTGCATGGATTGTTTTCTTATGGTGTCTTTGACCTCTTTGCCTTCTACAATCCTTCCTCCCTTTTTCCTTAGGATTCTTCAAGCTCTGTCTAATGTTTGGCTCTGGGTCTCTGTATCTGTTTCCATCAGCTGCTTGTTGAAGGCTCTCTGATTACTCTCTAATTATGTTCGACTCTGATATATAAGTATAGCAGAGTATCATTAGGAATCATTTTATGTCCTCAGTATTCACAGTAACAATAAACTTGTTTATAAATTAGAAACGCACATCTTTCTTCGGTATGTCAAATATTTCTCACTGCTAAAATGCTCACAGTCTCATCAATATATTTGAAAATCATCAAGTTTAAATTTTATTCAATCCATTACCCCAAACCAATATATAGTTTAGACTCCCAGGAAATAATAGTAAATATAATTGTTTACCTCAGGCTCAAAATCCCAGAGTATCTTGGAATCACTTCTACCAGGCACTTCTCATTCAAATTAATTTTAATTCACAAGTAATTTTATCATCTTATCTACTTGCTGCTCAGAATATTTTGTTACATCAAAAACAAAATGCTTGTTTTTTGAGAATTGAATGGCATCCTCCTCAGCTGTGTCATTATTTGTGGTGCTCTCTTGCTTCTGATTCCCCTTCCATGGCTACTTTAAGGTCTCCCTAAAACACAACCTTCTATGATCCTGTAGATTTCATTTGATGTCTTACAGGAGTTTATTTCTACTATCTAGAGTATGTATTTCTTATTATTATTTCAATAAATCTTCAAATGACAAAATTAGTCTTTACTCACGAAAGAGATTATAAGTATACTATTTCATAAATTAAGATTTTGTAACGTTAAAAGAAAAGGTGTAGGTCAGAATAGAAGAACTATACCAACAGTAGCACCATAACATTCTTGTAGGAACAATTCCAGTCCTCTGTGGAATTATTTCATTTCTTCCTCAACAGTAATCTTATGAATGATTTGAATTACTTCACCCCAATGATCTCCAAAACTGAGAAAATTTTAACCCTTTGCCTAATGCTTTATGGACAGTGAAGGGAACCACTTATTGGCAATGGATGAAGTCCTGAGTAAGTGTGCATTATTGGCATCAACACAGACATGTCAAAGATGACAATGTCTCAGAACATGGGAATAGTAAAGATTTGAGCATGATCAGGTTCAGGGAAATTAGTAAAGCCTTCCATTGGACTGTGTTTGGATGTTGACAGTACAGGAAGTGTGGACCCCAACTTCTTCCTTTCAGATGTTTACATCCTGAGACTGCACCCCTACAGAGACCTCCCAAGGAGACAAACTTGCCTTTGTGTAATAAATAGTATGTTTTCCATGTCTTTATATAATAAATAATATTATTTACAAATTGCATGATAAGTTATACGTAAAAAAAAAAACACTAAGTTTCTGGGTTCCATAGTAGGTGCCCTCCATCAGAGTTGGCACAGCCCACTCAACCCCAGATTTCTTGTATGTATAACTGTCATTTCTTCAGTCCCATGTCACCTCAGTAGTGTTTCCAAGACCAAAACCTGCTGTGCACAGTGACCACTGACACTTAAAAAATTGTGTTCCATTTTATAACGTTAAGGCATTTGACCATCTTAGAAAATCATCTGAAAATTTGTAAAATGTGATTCTTTATGTGAAAAAAACCCTCCCAGTTTAATCTGTCTTTCTCACATATGTTATAGTCATTTAAAATATATTGTAAGACTATCCATTTAGATACAATGAACATATGGAAAAAAAGGATGAGTACATAAACTGAAAGAGTCTGAGAAATGAAAGACTGTTGGACAATGGTTTATAATGGTCATGCTTTTCTTATGTAATTATTCAAATACATTAATAGGTACTTTACAAAATGTTTTGTTTTCCTTTTCTTTCTACAGTATGCATACTAATAATATATGTATAAATACAATATATACTTAATGAATATGTGTAAATTTTAGATTTATTCTAGATTTTTCTTTCTCTCACACATAAAATATATAAAGCATTATTCTCTTCTCAGTGTGAAGAAGAAAATATTGTTCCACTGTATACATATTTGAAATTCTCAAGAATGAAGAAAAATTATAATTAGAACATAATTATGTTGGAAATGTTCAGGAGAGAGTTGGACATGTGTACATGATGTTGCAGAAATAAATATGATGTACACTTAGGAGTGATCAGAGGTTTGATGGAAATTGAAGATTTGAGAATGCTTTCTACAGGGAGTAAAATATTATTGTTTGGATGTATTTACTCTATCCTAGGTTTCTGATCAAGCACATTTAACTCATCCCTATAATAATGTATTATTTTGGCCCCCAAATGAAAGAAACTCACAGGTTCACTAACATTCCCGAAAACACAATTATTGATTACGTGAGAAACTCAATTTAGTAGTAAATCCAACTTAATTACCCAAAATACATTGGCTTTCACTTAGTTAACCATTCTTTAATCCCATGTTATAGTGTATACAATGAGGGTGATTATAAATACCAATAATTAAATAGAAATGAACTAATAACAACGATAAAGGATAGAGAATCAAATTTGGAACAAGAATAATTCTAGCAAGGTAGATAGGTTTATAAAAGCTTTCCCAAAGAAGAGAGAATTGTCTCTGTTAACAACTGCTTAGAAAAATTGGGATAGAGCAAAACTCAAATGTTTCCACAGAAACAATTCACTCGGAAGGATCTAGAAATTTTGCCAAGATCATTTTAACTAGAATCTTATCTCTCCATATCTGTGTACAACAACCTTTCAAAAACACCATGGAGAGAATTAGAGACCCACTTTCCTTTGATGAACCTTTGGTATCAGGGGGACTTCTGTCATTTCCTTGAGTGCTGTAGATACTGGTGATTTATCTGTGCATTAGTTTAACACTCAACACCTTTGAGCATGAGAGAAAGCTTAATTAAACTCAAGGGTTCCTGCATACATTAGAAGCAGAAGAGACAAAGGATTTGTTGGGAAGAAGAAAGGCTGTGAGAGGAGAGACAGAGAGATGAAAGAACTTATTAGTAGGAAAAAAGACAAAAAAGTGACAATCAACATCTGGCATAGTTTATGTACCTCAACATGAAAATCCATTCCTTACCCTGGCTTGTTGACTAAGTTTTCTGTCCTGCCTGGTTCCCACAATTGTTAAGTCCCAAAGAAATCACATAGAGATCTACATTAGTTATAAACTCATTGGCCCATTATCTCAGGCTTCTTATTATCTCTTACAACTTATACTAGCCTGTTATTCTTGTTTATGTTAGCCACGTGGCTCAGTACCTTATTCAGCAAGGCAGTCACATCTTGCTTCTTCTGTGGCTGGGTCAGGACTGCAGAGTATGACTTCCTTCTTCCCAGAATTCTCCTGTTCTCCTTGACCTACCTCTACTTCCTGCCTAGTTGTCCCACCTATACTTCCTGCCTGGCAACTGGCCAATCAGTGTTTATTTAAAATATAATTGACAGAATACAGACCATTGTCCTATACCAATGACTGACACGTCCCTGTATAGGATGTTCCTTATTATATCACTGTCCTTAATTGCTACTGTTCTTCACTCTATTTATTCACTTTCAGCCCCATTGCCTTCCTTGTACTTTGTGTATCAGAAACTATGTCCATCAAGTTCCATATAGGAGCTCAAGTTGCCTGACTCTTCATCTACCTGGAGTTCCTTTGCTCCTTCTGGTATCTTCTTCAAATCTTGCATTAAAACCAGAAAGAACTTCCAACATACTTCAATATGCTCTTATCAGTTAACACAAGAGTTAAACTCAATCTAGTCAAGTCCCAACAATCAGTACTTAAGTTAGATCAGACATGTACCTAATATACGCTGAATATGTGAAAATTTCAATTTGTTTTAAGATGAAATGTGAGAATTGAAAAATAATTTCTCTTGTTGGCAATGACATAAGGGAACTGTCAAAGAAAATATATTCAGTCACTAGTAAAAGTTACAGAAACAGGTTTTATTCAGTAACTACTAACAGGACTGAAAAGAGCAAGGCTCTGTTAGAGTTAGTGCAGAAAAAATCTGGTGTTCTAATGAATGTTGGGGTGTGGGCAGGAAATCTGGGAGGGATGGCTTGAACAGTATGAAGGAAGTAATAGCCAAATAAATCAGGACATAAATTTGACTGACCTATACATATTTATTTATGTTTACTTTCTGACACTGAATGAAATTTCACACTTACCATGCCATAGACACTGGAAAACAGTATTTTCATAGTCAGCCTTAAATAAAAGGTAATTTATTTTTATACCCTGAGTTTTCTCTGGCATTAGATCAGCACATGTTCAATATGGGGGATGCTAGGGATCACGTTAATGGTCTTTATGGTCTTTATTGGTCAAACTAGAGGTTAATTAAGAAGAAAGTATGAACTTTAAGATTTGAATATAAGTGAAGTCTCTTGTTGGTTTGTCGGGATTTGTTGAGTCAGAGTTAAAGGGTAGGCGACAAGCACGTGGCAGGCAGTTACTGACAGAGAAGAAGAGAAGAAAGAATTGTCTGAGAGATAGTAGCAGAACGTAACTGATGAGCCAGTTGAAAAGAACCGCCCATCATGACCAACCTTTGCAACGTAACTAAGGAGGACAGTGGGTGGAAGAATGTCACTAAGAGGAGAAACTCTTCTTTCAAGATGCAGTTTTTCTGGATACAGTGGTGGGTTATCAAAAGAGGGTGGCTGATGTCCCTGCCATTTCTCCTGGGTGACAGTCTGATGTGATGCAGAACTCCTTAGAGATGATGGTATGTAGCAGCTGAAGTCAGTGGAAGGATTGAAGGTACACACATTCTGGAAAAGGCACAGATAGCAGCTGTCACCGTCAGAAATAGTAGTATATACCCATAATCCCAGCACTGGGCTTCATAGTAAATTCCGGAGTCTGTCTGTTGTGTTTTCAGTGTAATGTGATTCTAGCTACTGGCACTGTTTGGATAAGTTATGAAACATCTAAGAGGTGAGGCCTGGCTTGCATTGTAAGTCACTAGGGTTGGGCTTAGGGAAAATAGCCTAAGAGTAGCATGGATGGAATCTCTCCCTCTTCTTCCCTGTGGAAATACACCCTAAAGAAGAGAATTTAGCCTTCACAGATACTTAAACCAAAACAAGTTCAGGTTGATCTCTCACTGTTTCTCCTTGTGTCTTCCATCTCTCCCTGATCATTGACTCTGTTCCTAGCAAAGAGCTTTTCTCTTTATTTTTCAACAACATATAAAACATGGTATGGGAAAGCAATGCATTATCCATTTCTATAGAAAAATTTAAAAAAGGTTCTACTAGGTAAGAGGCTGCTTTTCTTACCCTAGTGACACAGAACAGCACTCAAAACTGCAAACAGATGTTTTCAACCTAAAGCCATATGTTACTTCAGAAATGTATGGTTCATGATTTAAAGGATTGTTATCAATTTTACTGTTTCCAGCAAATGAAGTTATACTTAATTATCACAGCTCATAATCGTGTATACACACAATTTGGGTCACTCACATGAAAGAGTTTTTAAGATTTAAGATTAAGTTATGCCCCTAGTTTACCTGATAAGTTCTGATGACATAGAAATTCAAAACATAGTAAGACAGTGTTTTCTTAAACGCAAGTGAAAAGCAAGTAGGCTGACTACAGTTGGAGAACGGACTGAGGACCTATTTTCTAACATTCTTGGAGTACATTATTAACTTGGTTGCAATGTCAGGCTAATGTTCAGTTTCTGAAGGTCAGAGGTACTTACAGAAGAGAGTCGTTCCCATAGGTTTCCATCTACACTTCCATGTGAGAAGAAGCTAGCTTCTATATCAAGGCCAAAGGCCGAGCCACCATGCATACCCTGCCATGACAGTGATCTAAAATATCTTGTTTTTAATTCAGTTATTTGTTCACAAAGAATAAAATATGGACATAAATAATGACACCCTGTCTCAAAGAAGATAAGCTAAAGGAGGGACTTGGGTGCTATAAGAATAATTTCTGAATCTCAGATAAAGAGAGGTGAGGGCAGGGTGCTAGTAAATGATATTTAGTAGTCCCTTGATAAGTGCTTTTTAAATAAATTGAGGCATTTTTAGCTACAGGGTAAGAATCTGTAATTCTATCCTATCATTCTTACTTGAATACATCCTATGTAAATATATATAGTATTAATTCGCAGTCTGGAAAATCTTGTTAAAACTCCGAATTATATAAATAAGTGAAACCATAACAAAAAGACATGTGTACATTATAAAACAATTTCTTTATATTGGTATTATTGGAAGTAATAAAGGTAATATTCAGGTAACCACAATTTTGTGTGAGACTTTCCTTTAAACATTAAATATTCATTAAATCATTAAATATTCATGTTGATATCCTAATATGTATACTATCATCATTGCTATTAATCAGAAAGGGCACAAAAAGTTTAAATGACTTGTTTAAAACCATACTTCATTGAAAGGAAAACATCCCATGAACCCTGACAACTGTTACATATACATTCTTGTTGACTATTTTACCTATGTAAACAAGATATGAAAATATAATGTGTTGCAGTGTTCAGCATCTCTGGCCTTGCATTTAAATTGAAGTCCCATCACTCTTTCTTCTTATCTTTGCTTTTAATACCACCTATTGTAACTTAAGGAAACTGCTTAAAGGAAGGCTATGACATATTTACTTTATTTAGAAATGAAAGTCTTCAGTTTTAGGTAAATCTGGTCATTGAAAATCCTAGGTTTGTTTTGCAACAATGAAAACTCGTGATAATCCCTATTCCAATGAAATTTACTTTTGACAGAAAAAAGTCTTACTCAGCTTTTATTACTTCAGAATAAATACAATAAAAGGCGTAAGTAAGATGCTTTGGGAGTTTGACCTTAGAAGAATATCACACACAGTAATTAACCTAATTCCCACATTAAACTTCAATTTACAGACTAAATAAAGTTTTGAGTTTTACTAGTGAAGATTTGAATAACAACCCACCTGTGTCTGTGTATACATGTATTCTCTATTTGAAAAGGGGGTAGTGTGTTAAGAACACAGAGTAATACTTTGAACATATTTTATAAAGATATATAAAATGAATTAGTAAATGACCAGCAATTTCTTTGAACAATATGCAATGTTAGAGAGTAAATCTGATCCTGCTGTGTGTAGTTATTGAATTCCATAACTGATTATGATTGTTAAAATTCAATAATATGCTGGATATATAAGTGCTCCAGAGCATTGTAAAGTAAGGCATGCTGTGATGACTCAGTCAGGAGGTTCCTGTCGAAATTCAAGGAAAAGGAAATACATCGTGCTAGAAATTCAATCTGACTTATTTTAGAGAAACGGGGTAAAGAAGGTATTGTCCTGACACCATAATATTCTTGGTTGTTATTCCCCCAGAGTTCTTGGAGGCTATCAATATCTTTCTAGAAATAAGCTTTATCTGAAAATAATCAGTTTAAAATGAAGGTAACTGCCTCTCAGTAAACATACATGAAATAGAAACTATCTAAAACAGGATCTCCAAAATATGACCTTGCAAACTATGTAGTTGGGATATAGCATAGTGTGTGTGTTGAAAGTTAATTCAAAGTTAACTCAGTGGAGGATACAGGAATAAGAACCCAGAATTTAATTTATATATCAACCTCATATCTTCTTTAAGCTTAAAATAAATTTGCTGCCTTTCTGGGTAAAGCATGATTTCTTTTGCGCTTTTCTGAATCTTTGCTTGGCTTTTCCATTTCTGAAGGAATTTACATGTGGCAGTGTTTTAAACAGAGGGGAGAAATTCAGAGCTAACACTGAATATTTCAGAATGGCTACATTTGGAAAAATTGTTATAAACCTTGCTATTTCACAGTGAAATTAAAGCAGCTAAGAGAGAAGAAATGGCAGCGCATTATTGGAAACAGATCCTTCGTTATGAATAGTTTATGTTGTTACACATGTTTAGAAAGCATACCATTTTGTTTATGTCAGTTAAAATCTAGAAACAAATCTTATATTTGAGACATGTGAGGTTCTCTAAATTGCTTAAACAAGTCTGTCATTGAAGGAATTTTCATTACTAAATACCACATCATGTCAAAGATCCAACCTACACAAAACAGATACTATTAACTTCACATATTATACAAAACATAAGGGCCATATGATTAGTCATAAATGACATATAGCCAATTATAAAATATGTTTTCTTGGCTTCCTGAGATAAGTTTTCTTTAATTTTTATAGATAAAGAATAAAGTTTAAAAATAAAAGAAAAATACCTAATGATTTGTTGTTGTTTTTTTTAAAGCTAAAAAATATTTTCAGGGCCTGGGGAGTGCTTTCTTTACAAAGTGAGGATCAAAGTTTTACTAGACTGCACTATCCAAGTCCCCTGAATGTAAGAGGTCTCCTAAATTAGGAAGTATATGTGCCACAAATCATCTGCAAGACTTCTATCTAACTTGTATGGGGGAACCACAGTGATCTTGAAGATGGCAGGGTTCCTGGCCTAGGTTTAATGCTTGGGGAGTCACATTTGTGCTGACTTGAGGAATTACCCTAGATTGTTATATAATAAAAATTAATACTAAGCTTTGGAAGTTTTAGATGTTCAAAGCACTTAGGTGTATAGCGGTATTTGTATATATGTCGGAACAAATACACAAAACAAGCTTGTGCTTACATCTTATGACAAAATTTTATTGGGATATTACATTTCTTTGTCTTTTGGGTCTCCTTGAGCTTGCATGTAAAAGGTTAAAAACGAAAAACAACAAAAACAACAACAACAAAAATACAGGTTTTATACTCTCCACTTATGATCTTTTACCTAGTGCAATGCTTCCTTAGCCAACCACAGGCATGTGAATGAGATGCATGCCACTTGATGATCTTGTCCTTGAAGTCCATAGTTTCATGCATCCTCTTCCCAACAGTCTCTAACTAGTACCCATATGTGATGCCCAGTGGAAATTTTATCACCAGAAACAAATGTTATACTGAGGTTTGGCTTGTTCTTTATAGAAATATGGGCTTGAATATCAAATATTTGCAGTTTCAGTGACTTTTTAAAAATGACATTTCACATTTTCTAGTAATCCTTAGATATAAGTGGTTATATTTGTTTGCCTCTTTTACTACTTTTGTCTCTCCGTCTTTGATAGATTCTCTTTAAATCTATTCAAAATAAGTTTTAATAAGGGCAAATATTTTCATAAGTAAATAGATTATTTTTTAAATTATAGTGACTTTTTAAAGAATTAATTGTTGAAAAACCTTTTCTAATAATTTCCAGGGGGAGGAAATCACATTATCTTTAGATAAAAGATTTGTTTATTTAGCTTTTTTATTGATTTTTATTGAGCTCTACATTTTTCTCTGTTCCCCTCCCTACCTCTCTCCTGTCCTTCAACCCTCCCACAAGGTCACCATGTTCCCAATTTCCTCAAGATATCTTGTCTTTTTCTAATTCCCATGTAGATTAGATCTATGTATGTCTCTCTTAGCGTCCTCATTGTTGTCTAAATACTCTGGGATTATGATTTGTGGGCTGGTTTTCTTTGCTTTATGTTTAAAAAGCACTTATGTGTGAGTACATGTGATAATTGTCTTTCTAAGCTTGTGTTACCTCACTCAAAATGATATTTTCAAGCTCCGTCCGTTTGCCTGCAAAATTCAAGATGTTATTATAATTATTATTATTATTGCTGTGTAGTACTCCATTACGTAAATGTACCACATTTTCCTCATCCATTCTTCAGTAAAGGAGCATTTAGGTTGTTTCCAGGTTCTGGAAATGACAAACAAAGCTGCTATGAACATACTTGAGCACATGTTCTTGTAGCACAATTGAGCATGCTTTGGATATATAACCAAAAGTGATATTACTGGGTCTTGAGGAAGGTTGTTTCCTAATTTTCTGAGAAATTGCCACACTGACATCCAAAGGGGCTGTACCAGCTTGCATTCCCACCAGCAATGCAGAAGTGTTCCCTTTTCCCCACAACCTGTCCAGCATAAGTTTTCATCAGTGTTTTTGATCTTGGCCATTCTTACAGGAGTAAGATGGAATCTCAGAGTTGTTTTGATTTGCATTTCTCTGATGAATAAGGATATTGAACATTTCCTTAAGTGTCTTTCAGCTGCCATTTTTGATTCCTCTGTTGAGAATTCTTTGTTTAGGTCTGTACTCCAATTTTTATTGGATTATTTGTTCTTTTGATGACCAATATCTTTAATTTGTTGTATATTTTGGAGTCCAGACCTCAGTTTGATGTAAGGTTGGTGAAGATCTTTCCATTCTGTAGGCTGTCATTTTGTCTTGTTGACTATGTTTTTGTCATGGAATATCTTGTATTTGTCCTTCTATGGTGATTGAATCTTTGCTGGGTATAATAGTCTAGGCTGGCATCCGTGGTCTCTTAACATCTACATAACGCTTGACCTTCTGGCTTTCATTTGTTGATTTAGCTTTTAACGTGTTAGAAGATATGTTTTAAAACATGATTTTTAAAACTTTTGATACTTTCAAACATATCCTCATTTGAGGGAGTGCTTGGGTATTTGTTTGGCTTGAATTTCTTTTACTTTTAATTTTGTATTTCAATAAGAAGGAAATATTTTAAAGATATATGGTATATATACATATATGGCATATATATACATAGATATATATTATGTGATATATATATATATATATATATATATATATATTCCTAACAGTTGTCACAAACAGAGTACAGTTGTCTTTTTCCTTTCCATTCACATGTAACACACAGGCACAGTTTCCCCACCACCGCCACTTCAACTATCATAAGAATACAAAAGAGAAATACTGACAAGCCTGCTGATCTGAAAAGGACAAAGACTGAACTATGCTTACAAACAACATGAACTGGCTGACAGTGTACATTTACAGACAATATCATGGCCACTTTGAACAGAAAGCTGCTGACTAAGGAGCAGGTGCTCTGGGTCAGTGGGGCCCTCGAAACAATTTGGTATTGAAGAAGGCTTCATGTATAACTGAGGAATCTAGGAAATTTAAGGAAGAACTTAGCTTTCAAAGTATGGAATATTTCCCTGCAATTTTTATTTGTTCCTAAGCAGTATATCTACTATGATAATTACAGTTCAGTTCCAATAAAGTAATACTTAACATTACAGACATCTTCAAAAATAAAATAAATTCTCATAAATGAGGAGTCTGGGCCGTGGAGGTAGCTCAATTGGCAAGTGCATGCCTAAAAAGCATGAGGACTTGAATGTGTTCCCCACTACATACATATGACTGAAGCACATAGTGCTGCGGACTTGTAACTCCAGCACTGGAGAAGAAAGATGAAGGATCCTCGGGTTTGCTGGTCAGATAGTCTAGCCTAAATGGTAAGCTCCTGGCCAATAGGAGATTCTGTTTGAGAAGAGGTAACCAATTCTGAAGGATGATATACATATTTTACAAATGAAAATGGGAGAAAACATGCACGCATGCCCACACACATGGAATCTTTCCAAGAATAGACATTTGACAATGTACTGTGGCAGAGTTCCTATAAATATTTACCAGTAATCTGGCTTGAGGTCTATACCCGGCTTCCATCCTTCTCTCTGTAATAAGCATAAGAGGTTTCTATTATAAATTCCCAGAACAAATCTAGAGCTGTGAGGGTCTACAGATCATCAGGAAGGCCATGCTCTGAAAATGTTTTTACATGGTACAGGCTTATCTTTTTAAAAGCTACAACAAAAATGATACTAACGTATACTGGGAAACAATATTTTATAGTCACTCTGATCCTAGCTACTTTATGCATTTAATTTCATTTAATGTTTTGCAAAACATTGAGATATATGATTCTTTATATCTGTTTTACTAACAGAGAGATCATGGTCCTGAGGGTTTAATTTTCTTGTCCAAAATGACAAGAGATGCTCAAATAACAAATAACACAATTCAATATTGCTTCACATGAAATAACATTTATCTTAGTAGAACTGTCAAAGACACAAAGCAAGGTCTTTAGGCTCAGATTTTAAATAAAGCAAGTTTACAGCCATATTAATTGACTTGGAACTAGTTCTTTCAAAAGGAAACAATTTTCATAAAGGAGAGATAGGCATAGGTATTACATGACAAGTCTAAAAGATACTTGTTCCTGATATCAGCTAAAAAGAGATGCACAATCTTACAAATCACCAGTGTGAATTTATGTGCCCAGTAGGCTCCACTGCATGCCCTCATATTTAAATACTTTTCTATTATGTTGTTGGCTTAAACTCTTTCTACAAATACTCAAGATATTTAAGAAGCACTCATATACCTACTTTCAGTAACTAGTTACAATCCAAACAACATTCTGAGGAATATAAACAAGCATGATTTGAAATAAGCTTTATTGAAATTATAAAAGTGGAAAATTTTCTCTAAAATATAACTTTAATAATCCAAATGAGTTTATTAAAGGAAAAAAACTAAGAATGAAGTGTACTTTATTATGTAAACTGAGCTTAGGTAGACTTAACATGCTATTAAGGAAGAACCTTCCACTATATGGATAATATCTTATCCTTTGATTCATCAGGGAGATTGTCCCATGGCTTGACTGAACATGGAGATAAATAAAGCTGTGCTCTGTGCTCACATGGAAAGAAATTCATCTCTACCTTTGGAGATTCAGGAGCCCCCACCCCACGCACTACTAAGCTCTTAAATCATCTGACCATAATGCAGATGAAACCATATATTTGTTGCATTAGAACTTTACCACCTAAAAAATGTAAGAGAGGCGATGTGCACAGACAAGGTTTTCTATAGTTTCTGTACATATACACACATGTACATATATCTTTGTTTTCTCATGATTGTCCAGGAGTTTGCTTCATATTGCTCCAAAATATAATTCTGCATCCACGGACCTTCAGTTTATTTGGAACATTGTCTTGTACCCAAAACATTTCTTTACCACCTAAATCATTTCACTAAATTTGAGACAATGCTTCAAAGCAAGATGAAATACGTAGGCTACTTCAAGGACTAAAAATGCACAAGAAAAGAAAAAATATACTAAAACTATTACAGCTGCCAACCTAAAATTTGCCTTTGCTGCTAACAATATAAAACGTGAACATCTCTCTTAACAATTCAGAACCTTGCTACAAGCAAATAATTTTATACTTTCATTTTACTGATAAGATTATGATAATTATGGTTTTAAGTTGTTCTTTCTATTCATGTAGATCGGTCTACTGATCTAAAGTCACCACATATGATAGCTGTATAGTACTAGTAAGAAAAGAAATCTTTCTAACTAATTTAAATTTTTTTCTGTGAAGATATCAAGTGTTTTTTTTTCCTGAAATGGTTAAATTGGTATTAAAAAAGCATTTCAAACTGAGCTACACTTTTCACACCACACTTGCGCATAGCTGTAGCTGTTTTTTCTGCCTTTCTTTCTTTCAATGTAGCACCCTTTCCCTCAGCGCTCCCACATGTTTTGGAGATTGCAACTCACTAATCAAAAGGGTAACCACGCTTTAAATTTGAATGAATTTAACTTATCTTAAAGGTAAGCGCTATTTTGAGTTTTCTGCACTTTTCAAATTTTTTTCACCTCTAAAAAGTACGTTGTTTCCTTCTGGCTGTAATAAGCTGCCAGCAACTTGAGCTCTTGTTTAAGTGAGGAACTGAGTGGAAGAGAGGAAGAGGAGACTCCTTTCTGAGGCCATCCAGTCTTGGTCTTTCTGCTTCCAAATCTTACCCGTGGCAATGGTCATTCTCTGATAACTTACAAGGTACTGGGATACTGTGCTTGAAGGAAAACAACAACAAAAACTCTAACACAAGTACTTAGAATATGCTAATATAAAGTCATGCAGACATGATGGCTATTACCATAAAATTTAGAAATATTCAATCCAAATATCTATTTAAGAAATAATAATAATTAGAATGTATTATGGCACTGTGAAGATTAGTAAGTTAGTGGCTGGAAAGATGGCTCAGTGGTTAAGAAAGAACACTTGATGTTCTTACAAAGGAGCTGATTCATATTCACAGCAAACACATGGCAGCTCTCAATCAACTCTAACTCCAGTTCCAAGAGATCTCTCTTTTCTCTTCCAAAGCACCTGCTATAGACATAGTGCACCTACATACATGTAATGTACATATGTGCTTGTGTGTATGTGTATGTGTATATATCATATAATGTATACATTTATATATAGAATTCTGGGGGGAAAGTATAAAGAATATAAATGATTTTCTAACTTTATATATTTCTCCATTATTGTAAGATGTTGCAAAGCAGGCCAAGACCCATTCACTACTTTTAAATAGGCATAGTACATGTGAAGTTATAGTAAAATGTCAGCCTACATTATCCTGAGAAGAGAAACAGAATAAAGAGGAATTTCTTCCCTAATGATTCCTTAATAATATTAAATAAACATTTCAGTTATGTCGTTGTGTATATGTAAAAATGTTTCTTCGTCAGTAATTTTTTAATCTATGAACTTTGTTTAATTCATGTTTCCACATACACCTTTTAAATTACATACAAAAAATGGCAAAATGTATAGAACAAATTTGTTTAGTGAACATTTTAAAAATATGACTATCTTAGCAGACAAGCTGCACACAAACCATTAAAAAGAGGGGGAGAGAATAATGAGAAATTTTAACATAGCTTTGGCACTTACATTTATTTGAAGCATTTACCAAAGGAGATACGATTTAATACATTTGTGCAAATTTATGTTATTTATTAATGTAAAGTTTGCCTAACAATTGCAGCAATTTAGAAGCAGCTTTTACGGGAGAAATATAGTTCAACTGAATTTTCAGGGGTAATGGATATCAGGAGACCTGTTCTTGTGACCTGCAGGTATATGCTATGTTTGTCTCACTGCCTGAGGGACTAGCCAATTAAATGTTCTCTGTCTGTGAACTGGTCTGCTCAAAGAGATGAAAGAATATAAAAATGCTTGCATACTTAAGCAATAAGAAAGCAATCATAAATAAGAAGGAAGGAGCAACCTTGTGCAAAAGTCAGAAAGTCTGATTCTTCATGAATCAGTGATAAATCAGAGGCTAAAGGCAAATAAACATAAATGCATATTGGAGAAAAGTAAGAGGATTAATATGTTTTCCACAGCTGTCCAGTAGGAATACCTTTATGAGACTGTTTGGCATTCTTTTCTATCAGAAGAAGGCAATCTAAGAAAGGTTATAATTGTCATGACTCTAAGTATTATATAGGCTTTCCATTTTAAATCATATTTGTGTACATTGATGCTAACTTAACACAATTTTTTTTAGGATTTATTTATTATGTATACAGTATTCTCAGTATTTTGTCTGCATGTATGCCTGCAGGCCAGAAGAGGGCACCAGATCTCATTACAGATGATTGTGAGACACCATGCGGTTGCTGGGAATTGAACTCAGGACCTTTGGAAGAGCAGACAACTGCTGAGCAATCTCTCCAGCCCCAAATTTTAAAAATTACGTATGAATCTTCAAATGGCAACACAATATTGTAAAAATAATTTGCTTTACTAATCATGAAAATGTATTAGCATAAATAAATATTTCAATATTTTTGTTATAGAAACAAAAGTTCCATTCATAGAAGAATGTATTTCAGTACGTGGTTCTAAGAAATGTCACTAACGATTTACCTAAAAACGAAATACCTGAAAACATTTAAATATTCATGGGAGAAATGAAAAATAGAGATAAACACACACATATCGGCCTATATATCCACATGAATGTGGGGTGTGTATGTATACATATGTAGATTAACTTTTGTTGAGAATTGTCCTTGATAAATTTCTGTAGCCTTTTAAAGATGTTCTATAGAAGCTTTTTCAGATTAAATTTTAATTACAATATTTCTCCCTTCCCTTTTCCCACTCCAAACCCTCCCAAGTACCCCTTGTCACTCCCCTGAAAAAATCATAACTGCTTTATTCATTAATTATTACTGCAAGTATGAACATATTTTTATATCCAATATTATTCTAAATATAACCTGCTGTCTCAATATAATATTACTTGCATGTTTGTTTTCAGGGCTGAACATGGGCACTAGACAAATAATTGGTGTTCTCCTGAGAAGAGCACTGCTCCTCATTCCAGCTTTTGATGTGAAGAGCAATTAAACACTTTTAGAATAATATCATTTATTAAACTAAATTTGTAAAATACACACCTTCAATTTTTTATCTCATTGACAACTGATTATTTCTCACTTTGAAAAAAAATACAATCTTTACCAAAAAAGTAATAAAGTGTAATTAATTTAAGAGTGAATTTCAGGTTTCTTGTTGTTGCTGTTTTTTGTTTTGGTTTTTTTTTTTTTTGTCTGACCTCCTAAATACATGTCCAAAATTAGAAGTCCCTGCTTCAACAATTATCTTCAACCTGAGGTCTCTTTAAAGAATTCTACTTAAGCTTGTCCATTTTACATACAGGTTAATTTTAACTGAAATTAAATACACACCTTTCAATTTACTAATGCATCTAAAGGCATCTGCATCAATCCTTTCATTTCTAAAAGTAAATATCTCACTTTTATATAAAAACGTGCATAATTAAGGGTATTAAATTTACTTGAAACACAAGGAAATAACTCATTATATGCTTACATTTCACAGTGAAGGTTATTGGTTCCAGCAATTATAACTTAGTTGAATAAGTATTTATTGTGCTGAAAATAATTATGATCAGAGATGATAGGAGGGAAGTGGGTTAAAGAGAAAGAAACTAGGACTTTTATGGATTTTTTTATGAACAATGAAGAATGTTATACATTTTATGAAGGCTCAGAAATGCTAAATAATTTGAAACAGTCATGAAGCTTCTTAAAAACTTAATATGTTGCTCTTTTGGAGGTGACATTTCCACTAGTGACTCTGTTAAGACGAGTTCTAAATACAAAAATGATATAAATAACAAGATATTTTCCTTGAGACAAGCAGGAATGTTTCTAAAGATACATTTTAATGTCACAATAGAAAGTTCTTGAACCTTAAAACTCCTAATTAGATGCCTGTGAGCAGAGAGAACAATGCTATGATATGTAGGGTTAACAAGTTTGCAGAAGTCACTGCAGGTCATGCCTAGAATGATCACAGACATCTTTATATTCTAGTAGTCTTAATCTACTTTTCAAAATCTATAATAAAGGTCGACTTATTTAGTACAGTTTGTCTGAAATGTGTCTAAGGATCAGACAAGAATTGAAATAAATTTTACCACTGTTATCATATTATATTTTTAATAAAACTGTCTTTAAGCACTAAAACAAACAACTGTCCGAATACATATGTTAAGAATGGATATGTAAGTGGTACTGGCATCAGGGTGGTAAAAATTGAGTATAAACTACATGAGCATAGAGGTAATGGAAAGCTTCTCAAGATATGAGTGATGTTGGCGAGTTATCCAGGTACAAGGAGAACAATTACATTCAGAGCAGAGAGTACCATCTATCCAGGCTCTGTCTATGAAGAAAGGAGAACTTGATCCAGGAACTGACAAGAGATAGTAGACTAGTTATCAAATGAAGAAAATTAAGAGTCTCTATGCAATGAACCAGAGATGTGGGCAGGGATATGCTATGTAGAACTCCTGGAATATCAAGAATATTTCATCCTCTAACATATGAACAATGAGATGTTGCTAAGAATTTTAAGCAGACGCATTGATCAAAATTCATTTTTTTAAAAAAACACAACAATGAGCCAAATGTTCAGAACTGGAAGGAGCAGAGTTGAAGTGAGAATAATGATTTTAAAAAAGCAAAACTTGGAATGAGAGTCTCATAGCATGAGAGATTATCCAGCAAAAGAAAGGCTAAATATAGCAAGAAAGAGAAAAGTGAACTGATAGACTAGAAAGAAAAAATAGAGAAGGGTAATAAAGGATGGTTAAAAGACCAAGAAGAGTTTGAGGGAACACAGAGTCCCAAAGAAAGAACTTGGATTTACAATTTCAAATATTCAGTGTTATAAAACTCAAAGTCAGTATAAAAAATCTGTATACTAGCAATGTAAGTTCTTGAAATACAATTAAGAAAATAGTTTCAAAGTATAATTGGAAGGCACATAGGAACACACACAAGGGATGAAAGGACTCCTGCATTTGTGTATGTAACAACATCAAACACTGTTGAAAGCAATTAAAACACAAATCAATGGACAGGTATGTCCTGATCAAGGACTAGTAAACACAGCAGTATGAGGGTATCAGTATTTTTCAAATTGATTCAATAAAATCTTCAACAGAATCTTAATTGTCTATGTAGAATTAACAGGCTGACATTTTAATTTTTGTGGTAACACAAATCATCGATCAATGAAAATTTTCTCTTAAAATAACATGTTCTTTTAATAAACAAAAACAGTTGAATATCACACAATCCTGATTCTAAAACTTGCTACAGAAGTATGTTAACCAAAACATGGTATAATTTTCTTTTAAAAAAATGTGTAGATAAAGGAACAGAGGTGAGAGTTGAGAAATAAAGCATCTGTAATCTATTAATGAGTGGCAAAAGAATTCAGTTCTAACAAAGATATCCTAAATAGTATTGAGACAATTAAGTGGCTATATGCAACAGAAAAGAGAAGGAATGGAGAAGGGAGGAAGAGAAGGAAAAACTTCTAATTCATTCTATACACAAGTTACCTAAAAGCGATCATGATTCACAGTGCAAATGCTAAAACCACAAAATACAAAAAGAAAAGAAAAGAAAAAAGAACATCAGTGACAATGATTGAAACTTGTGCTAACACCGTCTTGGAAGAGACACGAACACACAGCTGACAATGGAGAAAAGAGTGAAATCGCATCAAAATTGAAGCTTCAATAACAATGGTATTATAAATCATATGAAAAGAAAATCCAGAGAGTGGGAAGAAATCTTGGCAAAGCATGCGACTTTACCTTAAATGCATGAAAACAAATAATTTGATAATAAAATTATAATTAAACTAATGCTTAATTCGTAAAAAGCAGAATGTCTGAACACAGATTTTCAAAGACATGTAAATGAATGAAAATCACATGAAAAGAAATAGAACATCATTATCCATTAGGAAATTGCACATCAGAACTACACAAAAGTGGCTTTCTACCCAGTGTGACAGCTAGAATAAGAGACAAGACAAAACAGGAATGTAGAGAAATAGAAACTTTTGTATAAACTGGTGCAATTTTTATCAAATAATTAAATAATTACTCAAAATGTGAATCATAGTTACTTTCTAACCTAGCAATCCTTTTCCATGCATGCAATCAAGACAAATGAAAAAGTATATCATGAAATAAAAGGTGCATATCTGTAATATTTCAAAACTAGAAACAGATAAATAGACATCAACTAGCTAATGAAATGATTTATATACATTCAATATTGGGGCAGTAAAGAGACACAATGAAATGATGCAAGGTACAAAAATGAATGAATTTTGAAAACATGCTAAGTCAAAGTCAGAAAGACCATAAGCTATGACGCTTCATTTATATAAAGTGTCTAGAAACAGTTCATAAAGACAGAGTCAGAAAGTAGACAAGTGGCTGTATATTTGGAAGAAAGAAGAGAGGAACGTCATAGGTAAAGGTCTTTTTAATTAAGGGACCAGGCTGTGCTAAAAGGACATCGTTGTGATGGCTGTGCCAATCAAGTATACGAAGAAATGGAGACTTGTGTGCTTTGAGTGGGTGGGCTGCATGGTATGTAGAATTGTAATGAAAAGCTATTTCTAAAATCTCAAGTATTTAAAAGTAGATTGTAGTTGAAAGCGTGAGATCTAAAGAAGAAGATGATAGTTCCACGTTTTCCGTGTGGGTTTTACTGCCAATCACTGAAAATGACTGCTTTGTTTGGAGAGGAGTGGCATGAATTAAAATTTGAACATGTTAGGCTTGAAATGCTCATGAAATATTGAACTAGGCAGATGAATATACACAGCTAGAATCCAGGGGTTATGCAAAGTTGGTGGTCCTTGTGCAACTGCAAATGGAAACCAAGGACTTTCCATTTGTGGAAATACACAATACAAAGATAGAGGAACCTAGACTTAGCTTTGACGATTTCCAAATATAACAGTTAGATTGTGGAGCATAACTGAAAGTAGCAAATGACCTGGAATTGACAGAAGTGCACAATTAAAACAACTTCTCTTAAAACTTATGAAGATCAAAAGCGACTGATTCAGCTCATCCACATTCATTTGTATGTAGTGAATATTTTAAATAACATGGCAATTTATAAACAAAATAAGTTATGCAATGAAACATTTTTGTTCACTTTCTATTCTTTGTTCATGCCTAACATCATAAATTGAAAGGTAAATTGAGAAGCACCCAATTTATATAGTATATAAGAATATGAGGAAATTTCTCAAAATGCCTAGGAAGAACTTGATTAGATATTTGGTAAGAAGATGATTTCTAATTTTGATAGCTTTAGAGTTTACAAACCTCATGCTGGCTATAGACTTCTGTTCCTCTTATCCTCACACCAGTGCTCACGACAGCAGAGACAGGTCTGTGGATGGCTGTGCTGCTACTGCCTGTTCACCCACAAGCCATTACGTGCCATCAAGTTATATTTATTTTTCCTGGTCTGTAGAATGTCAAAGAAAAGGGAAAGGTCATTTTAAAGGTTAGTGTTGTATCACACCAAAGGACACACTGGAAAAATTTCTTTCATCTGAAAAAATACAGCCAGGGGTTATGGCAATGCTATTGTTTTTATTACCATCTGTTCTATTTTGTTAGTTGACCTGGTTGAGGTGTGGCCTGGAATAGGTCATATTTGTTGCCATTTTGTTCTGTGGGGAGATCAGAGTGGGGAAAAAAAGATTTCACTTCCAGCATGTCCATCAAGAACAAGAAATAATACTGAAAGTTTGATGTTTCTTTGATAACTCCACAAATCCTTGAAATTAAATCATAACATAATCCCATAAACAAAGAAAAATTTAGTTTATATAGGGTTCTGATCAACATTGTCCCTCTCAATGTTTCATTAACATTTCTGTCCTGATACTAAGGCACAATAGTGATTTGTTTGTCCATAGACCATTTGCACAAGCATCCATCACAAATCACTATGTACAAAATGTGACAGGGTTTTTATTTATTAAGGGGTCAATGGGCAAATAGGTGGCTGGAATATCTCTAAGTGGTTCTCCAGCTCTTTTTGTCTTCAATTACAATAAGCATCACTGCATGGCACTACCATCAAGAGTATACAAAAGTGAATATCTTCAATTAATTGCTGATGTCATTCAATCAAAACCTAAATAAGAAGAAGAGGAGGAGGAAGAGGAGAAAAACTCTAATCACAGGGCCCTGAGGGTTGCATTTGAGGGGATTTCTACAATAAATAACAGACTACACCGTAATGATTTGACTTGATCTTTAAAGAGTGTTGGCATGTAACAGGTTGAGAAGTAGTCTCATGGTCCTACTTTTGATTTCTTGTTTAGTTTCTTGTTCTTGTTGGGATTTTGTTGTTGTTGTTTGTTTGTTTATATCTGCCCTCCTCATGAGGGACTTGAAAATAGCTTCCCAGATAGGAAGACAGAGAGAGTAGCCACTACTAGGTAATAAAAATGCTGAATTTTCAAGATGCCCTGCTTCCTTTTCATCCTCCTAACCTAACACAAATTCCCAGTACCCAGAAAGGTCATATAGGCTTTTGTTCTAACAGGAAAGAGCCCCGCTCACAGACTGACTCAACAGTTTCAAAGCTAGATAAGGACATGTTCACGCAAACATGGTGGGCAAACCAGTAACCCTTTTTTTCCATGAAATGACTAAAGCAAAATTAGTGGAAGAAGAATCCTTTAGATACTTTAAAATTTTTAGCCTTGAAGGAAAAACTGGGCTACAGCATTGTGAACCCCTTCACCTCTTTTGACGAGTGTCTTTGTCTCTACATATCTGCTAAAGGGACACCTTTTTTCCATTTGATGATTCTGTCTGTTTCTACTTGTGTTTTTGCAATTTCTCTGCCCCTACCTGTTATACTGAAGATAATTAATTTCTGCCTTTTCATTATTTAACTGGCAGATAAAACAAAGCTAATCAAAACCCTTGGATGTAACACTCTGAAGGCTAGCAGAGGAGCAGACAGGAGCACAATCATAAAGTGAGAATTTCCCGTTAGTAGACCCAGGCACATTGAATCCAGAAGAAAAATAACACTTGTAATAGTTTCGTGTCTCATAATGAAACCAAATCCACTCACTGTTTGGGTGAGTTTAAACTCCTGAGACAGTCACTGGCAAAAAATAATATTACTGAATTTTATAGTTTCAAGCTGTAGCTCTGAAAACAATGATCACCTTTAAAATGAATGTGAAAGAATATCAGAGATGAAATTGTGTCTATAACTGTAGAAAGACACCACAACCAGGGCAGTTCTTTTAAAGGAAATCATTTGATTGCAGACTTGCTTACAGTTCCAGAGAGTCACTCCATTGTCATGCTGGTGGGAAGCATGGCAGCAGACCTGGCAAGCATGTTACTAAAAGAGTAGTTAAGAACTACAGACAGGGAGGCACTTGGTCTGGTATGGGCTTTTGAAACTTCAAACCCCCAGTGACACTCTTCTTCCAACAAGGCCACACCTCTTAATTCTTTCAAATACTGCCACTCCCTAGTGATGAAACACTCTAGTATTTGATCCTATGGGGACCAGTATTATTCAAACCACCATACATAGGCTGACAACAGCCACTGAGCTAGTTTCTTCAAGAAAAATGACCAATAATTTACCAATTACTAGTGTATTAGAGTTGCATAGCTATTGTCTCCATACTGAAAAATCCCATCTTTAAGTGAGAATGAGACTCAGAAATCTTGCAAAAATTACAAGATTCTTCCCAAACCTTAAAATTGCAGTACTTATTACTGCAGAGGAGAAGTGGTTCTCAGTGGAACCACTTATAAGTTATACAGGGAGATGAACAGATACACAGATTTCATGAATCATCACCCATGATACAGAAGGTTTTCTGGGGATGCAACTGTCTATGAGTCTCCCAGGTTCCTGCAATTAACCCCTTATCCAAATTCCAATGAATTAATAGTTTCAATAAGCTAATCTTTGGAGAGTCATTTGTTTGGTTGCTTACGATGCTAGGTCTGGTGAGAGTGGAGATTTGTTTCCAAGTATCACAAAATAACATTAATAATTTGCTATATTCAAGATATAGAAATATACGAATTCAAAGGTACAGAGTTATTTATGCTTAACATATGTGTGTGTGTGTGTGTGCGTGTGTGTGTGTGTGTAATTTCTGGATAATGTTTTGTGTCCTTTCCTGGGAAAGTAGGACTACCATCTTTTGGCAAGGAGATAGGTTGAAGGGCCGGAATCCTGAGCAGGGAATGTCTACATCACTACAAAAAAATTGGACCAATGTTTTTATGAGTACTATCTTCAGGTGAACAAGATTTGTATTGCTAGAGAACTTCTAAACATGTAAACAATGAGCCCCACATCTGACATACTGAAGTAGTACACTTGAGAGCTGATGAGAATTTCTACTCCCCAACTCACAACTGTGGTTTCCGTTTCCATATTCCTTCCTATATTGTTATGCCTGATTTACCATACCACATATATTAAAACAAATCTTCTCACACACAGGAATAACTTTCATATGTTAATGTCTAAACATGCATTCATAGTATCATGATAGTATCCATAGGAAACAAAAAATGATGCAATTAAAAAGCTAACCATTCTTGCCACATTGTGAATGCTCAATAATCACAGATAACAAATATTGAAGAGGAATATGGTATGTACTTACTCATAAGTGGATTCTAGCCTTAATTAAAGGTCTTTGAGCCTATAATTCGTGATCCTAGAGAAGCTATATAAGAAGGTGAACCTGAAGAAAATCATATCGTTATCCTCCTGGATATTGGAAGTAGACAAGATTGCCAGGCAAACTTGGGTGCACAGGGAGGGGGGGTGGAAGTAAGGGGAGAGGGCTAGAGAGAATGGAGAGGGGGAGGATTGAGGATAGCTTGGGGGAATGGGATGGGAGGGGAGGGAGGAAGGATATGGGAGCAGGGAAGTATATATCTCAACTAAGGGAGCCATTTTAGGGTTTGCATGAGACTTGATTCTGGAGGGGTTCCCAGGCCCAAGGAGAGGTCCTCAGATTGTTCCCTGGGCAGCAGAGGAGAGGGTGCCTGAAATGGCCTTGGTCCATTACCATACTGATGAATATTTTGCATATTACCATAGAACCTTCATCTGGCGATGGATGGAGATAGAGACGGAGACCCACATTGAAGCATTGGACTGAGCCCCCAAGGTCCAAATGAGGAGCGGAAGGAGGGAGAACATGAAAAAGGATGTCAGGACCGTGAGGAGTGCGTTCACCCACTGATACATGGGGACTGATGGAATAAGAGCTCACCAAGGCCAGCTGGACTGGGACTGAATGAGCACTTGATCAAACCGGATTCTCTGAATGTGACGTGGGGGCTGACTGAGAAGCCATTGACAATAGCACTGGGTCTTGTTTCGTCTGCATGTACTGGCTTTTTGGGATCCTAGTCTGTTTGGATGCTCACCTTCCTAGATCTGGAGGGAGGGGGGAAGCAGTGGGGGGAATGGGAGGGTATTGGGAGGAGGGGAGAAAGTGGAACTTTTTATAAATAAATAAATTAATTAATTAAAAAATTAAAATAAAATAAAATAAAATAAAAACAAATATTGAAGAAAACAGATACTTAAACCATTTCTGTCACCGTGAAATATTCTTTCAGAAGTCACTAAAAACATCACTAAAGATGCATGTTCTTAAGTACACACTTTAAGCAACATGCACTAAAATCTTTTGGTTCTATGTAAATGTGGCACCAATCCAGAAGGTATTGAATTGCAGAGAGAACTATTCACCCTTCGCTGTCTTTTATAATGATTGTGGTTTTCAATTTTGGAATTGTGCCAGACAAGATGTTCTGGAGACAGAAAACAAATGAGAAAACCCTTTCTAAAAACCACGTAAATTCTAGCCACGCATAAAATATATATATTTATTCTTTCCAACTTATAATGAAGCTTGTCCGAAAGGAGGGGTGAGAGGACGGCGTCCAATGGACATGCAGACTTGCTAGTCCTGGAAACCAGGACTGGATATTAAAAGACACTTTAATAACTGGAGGGAAATATTGTGGTGGAAACACGTGTGTACACAAGCATGAGACAGTGAAAGGGAAGATGTGGACAAACACAGGTGCAAAAAAAAATGAAACATTTGAATGGTCTGGGGAGATAAAGGCTTTTCTGGGAATTTTGGCCTTAGTTCGGCCCTAAGAAGAGCTAACCATTCACTTCTCTGCCAAAGGACGTGATTCTAGAACCTGGCAGATGCATAGATGAGTACTCTCTCAAGGAGATAAATTCAAAACCAGACCTCTCAGGATTCTCAAACAGAGCCATTCCAAAAGTCTGCTGTACGCTGATCACCACATATGACAAAAGGAAAATAATGGGAGAGAGACAGAAGTAAGGCACTGGCCTGATCACTAAGTGCGAGCAAAATGTACCAGCTTATACTTTTGGTTAAGGAATGGGCCCTCAGAATATTCCAAATCCAGATGAATATAAGCTGATAGTTTCATCAGAAAGTATAGGTGCTTCTAACTTTTGCTGCTACTTCATTGGATTGCCTTGAAGCCTCCTGTCTATGTATAAGTTCTGCGATGGGAATTAGGGCTAATTGCCGTGCTATGTGTGGGCGATGCCTAAATTCTGTCTTCACAATCCCACACTGTAATTTAAAACAATTTAGCACATTTCATAATACTACTTTTAAAATGATTAAAGTAGTGAAGCATGTCTAATAAATACCTCCTGATCGCAATATTTATAGCAAATGATATATACTTCATGAAGGATTTTCAGAAAGAAAACATTTCTCAGGTTAACTATCTCCACATTCTGCTAATTAGTCATTGAATCTTCTGATTCCCCCAATAACTTTCCATGGAAAATGCTCATTGTGTAATAAGACATCAGTATGCCTCTCTCTCACCTTTTGGCATAAGGTAAAGAAACACAACACACACATTTAAAAAAAATGAAAGAAATAGACCACATTTCTCTACAAATTCAATTAATGAGAAAAGCAAAGACCTGTTCCCTGCCTTGACTATTACATATATATTTTAAAAATGCTTTTCTCTCCTTGACTCTAAAAGCTTCAGAATATTAAAGTATGAATATACTGTTTTCAAGAATGTTAGATGTAATAATTATTTGAAATATTAACAGGGTATTGAATTTGTCTAGTTATATTATTTCATATGAGGTAATATATTTGGTGTGGTATATTGTGGGTGCAAGGTGATTAGTTAAATATGAAAGAGTTTAAAATTCTTATGACACAAAAGGTTTAAGTGACCAAATACAAACTAGTTTAAACAGAATAATTAAATATGATTGTCATAACACAGCCGAATGATTTATTAGGATTTTTGCCCACTCCTCCGGTATTATTGTTTCCTGTTTTTAGTTTTAAAATCAGCTGTTATGTGTCTTAGTTTGTTTTCCCCCACTAAGAATAAACAACAAATATTGAGTTGTTTATGAAGTAGAGGTTTATTTAGCTAATTTTTCTGGAGTCTAGGAAGTTCACATGTATGATGCTGGCATCTGGTGAGAAACTTCTCATTATACTATATATAGCATAGGTTCCTTCAATTACTGGCCTTGAAACAAACTTAAAAGAGGCAATTCAAAAATCTATAGCTTCAGTAACAAGAAAGACTCTCTATACCAATGTGGTACTGGGAATGTTAAAGCCTGAAGTCAAAGTCAAAATCATCCTGTTTAAACTTAAATGTTTAGATTTATTTGATTTGTTGATTTTGGAATATTTTAATAGCACATTAAATTTTTCTTTAATATTTATTGGTATTTTGGTGCCCTTATTTTACATCTCAGTACACTTCATACCTCACCCAACTCCTAGACTGGTGAAGATCTATTCTATTTAATGTTGGTACTACTGACGAAAATATCTAAGGAAGGAGTCCAAATTGCTGTAGATATTGAGGTCTAAGGAAACAGTGGGAGTATGCAAAAGTTGAGTCTATTATATGAAGATAGATAATTTATACATTATAAAATTTATGTATTATGTTGAATTTTATATAATTTATTGTATCAAATTACAGATAATTTATGATATTTTTTTAACTAGAGACTCATTGCATGAAAGATTATACAAAAAGGAATATATAAATTTTATCAACTATTTTAGAGTTAGTTCTGGGATCAAAAGAATCTTGAAATGTTTAGACATATTTTTAAGCCTTTCCATTATTACCCACTTATATTTAAAGACCTTCACAACAATAAATTACTAAGCTATTGATTGCAACCTATCTGAATATTCATTATCTTTATTTTAATAATTCATTTAACAATCCAATTAGCATCTGTATTTGGGAGTTTTCATTTGGATGGCAGCCTCAAAGTATACCACATGGAATTTGTGATTATTTTAATTGCTAATACTTTTTGTTTTGTGATAATGGAAATATCTCAACAAATAGTCTGCAGGACGGGACTTGGGAATTTTTGCATTCAATTTTATCCTCAGAAGGCACCAGTAAACAAAGAGAGAGAGAAATTCTAAAGTTGAGTATATTGAAAGTCACACTAGAAAAACCATGCCAGAATCTCCATGTAAAACTCTATTCTATGTTTACTGAACTACAAAGAGTAATGATCCACTTTTTGTAGAATTCTATGATGAGAAACACACTACATTTTCATCTGAGTTTAATAACTCTTTAAAAATAATGAGAGTACATCACATCACCATTGTTTCACCTATGAGGCATGAAGCCTCCCAAATCTTTATTTAATTCGTATGCTACAATTTAATAGATTTAATAAAGTTGATATTTTCAAATTTCTTATCTAAGCAGAACAGAAACTTATATGATAAGCTAGGTCAACATTTTAGGACTGAGCTTCAGACACACAACCATAGGTCATTCTGGAGCTAGGTTTCATGAGTTTAAAAACTTCCATCATTTAGTCCTTATTTTAACAAAACCCGAAATAAGTACCCAATGGGCAAATACAAACAAACAACAAAGGTCTGAATTATTAGAGAAAAGTCCCTAATGCATTTTCTACTATTAATATTTGTTATGATTAATGTTTTTTATTTTATAAACTTTTTAAATAAATTACTTGCATATAACTCAAAACAGTGTAAACCTAATTAAGCATACTCCAATCTAGACAAATAATGATCCTCTATCAATTCAGAATTGGCATTTGGAATGGAAGTTGTGGATCTTCACTATATATTTAAGGTTTCAATATAGAATATATTTTATTCTCTAATCCACCAACAAAAATAAAAAAATCATAGCAAAATTGGAACTAGAATAAACATTAATTTTCCCTCTTTCAATACTTATGTGCATATCACCTGCATTCAGTCCTTCCTCATGCTCTTTTATTTAGATTTTGTTGCTCTCTTTTTACGTTATATGGTTGCGATAATTAATTGTGATTGTCAACATGACAAGTTTTACATTCAACACAATCTCTCGGTGTGCCATCAAAGATCTTTCTAGTTTACCAGTTCACAAAGTTTAGGTGAAACAGTAATTCTCTAATTTCTAAATACTGCCTACATTAACTGAGAACCACCATTGTCCTTACTACTTCAATGACCTGCTTCTTCTAACCAATTTCTCCCCTGCTTTAAGAGTCATCAAATGCTACCTGATAAACGATAATTTTCCCTGACTTGTATAATACTTCGTCTGAACGCACAATGTTATCAAAGGAAATACATTCTTTTATTAGAAATCTGTATAAATTTCTCCTTATTCCCCTTAGAATTAGAAAAAAAATGAACATGTTGAAAATTCACTTTATATAGTATCTACATATCACAAATAGAGAAAATTTACTCACAGCTACTAAAGAAAGCTTCATATAACTTTTTTAATCATCATACCAAATAACATATGCATGTTCTCATCTGTCTGTCAATTCAGAGGAGAGAGTCCTGAATAACTCTCACTTGCCTGAAAAACATCTCACTTTAGATGGGAGACAAAAGGAAAAATAGAAGATAAACCAAAGAAGTTGTCATTTCTATTATGACAATGAAAAACATGAAATCAAATTTGGATAAATGTGAATGCACTCATGTCTTCAGGTATACTCAAACGATAACATAATTTGCAATTAACTTAAAATTAAGATATGCATTGACTCACCAATAAAATGTTACAATAATAAAATAAGCATATCAACATTCACTCTTTCGGCACAAATGCTAAAATAATTTTAATCTGCTCCCTGCTCAATGCCACAGTCATCACTCTGCCATTTGTAAAAGATATACAAGTTAAATGATATGACTTTTGACTTGCTTAAATTTTGTTTATTGTAACTTCATTCTTGCATGCTAGATTCAATAATCCCTTGAGTACAGCAGTGACTTCCAGAAATGAGGATTAGTAGATTTTTTATAGCACCAAAGTAGTTTAATTTGCTTATTTAAATCCCTCCTTTCATCTACAAAGAAATTAAATGACCCCACTCTCACTGGAGGTTTTGGAACCTGGAGAACAAATAGGCAGACAAAGTCCCGTGCAATAGCCAACTTTATTCAGAACCTCAGACAATTTATACTCTGAGAGTTAAAAAGGTCACATGAGTAAAGTTCTGATGCATTCAAGATGTAAACAAGCACAAGGACAAGTCACACATGGTTAAAACATGCTTTTCCATAGAAGCATATAAAAGATAGTTTAAATATTTAATTGAACAGCAGCAGAAAGCAGTCATGAGTAATCAGAAGTAAACTCACTCCTAACCACTCCAGGAACACATTCCAAGAACAAGTCTGTGTTTTGAAGAAACTAAGATCACAAACCTATTATCTTGTTTTCTTGGAGTGTTCTCACACTCACTAAGATTTCTCCCCACACAGCTTCATTCCTGTAACATATTCCAACAGTCACCAAATTTATTTCAGTGATGTATCCTCAGCTTTTTTTTTTTAGTGAGAGATCATAACTATTTAAAGAAGAGTAAAAGACTAAGTTTGAAAATGTAAATCCTTAAGTAGTGTGAAGTTCTGTGAAACCTTGTAGATTATCTAGAAGAATTAACAATGAAAATTCAGTTTCATCCAAATAATTAACCAGGCTTCTGAATCAATTATTTGGGATGATTAAATTGGTCATCCTATGACTGTATCTGGAATCAATTAAAATTCAAAGCCAATGGAACACCAGCAATGGATTTTCTTGATAGAGTTAGTTGTTGGTTTTGAGGAAGAAAAGCCCATGCTAAGTGTGGGCCGCACAGATGAAAGAGGGACAAAGAGATCGACTCCCCTGCTTGTCTTCATACTCACTTTCAAGATCATCTCAGTTTTTGAGTCCACTAATCCTTACACATAGTTTTAATGGCAGGAGGACAAATCCTTTTCAGGCTTTCAGCTTATACTAAAGACTGACATTTCTCCAGGAATCCTCCAAGGCTTCAGGAATATATGGTGACTACTGAGGAACCCAGCTCTGTGAACTGAACAGCTACTGGGTTCTCCTCCTGACACAGCAATATTTGACTTTAAAGACAAAGACACTATTGTGTAAGTAAATCAAATAGTTTTATATTATAATAATATCAAAAAATTTCTCTCCTTCCATTTCCTCTCTCTAAACCCCTTTGCTGTCTCTCAAATTTATGGCCTCTTTCTTTAATTTTAGTTGTACATATATAGGAATACATGTACAAATATGTATATATTCTTATACACAATAAACACAACCTGCCAAGTACATGTATGAATATGATCTCAGGACTGACAACTTACCCATATTTCACACAAATGAAGGAAACTTTTCTTTCTAAATGACAGAAAATATTAGCAGAACTTACAACCAAATAAAATATAGAGAATAAGAGATTGTGTGTTGCCCAGTCTCAGTGATAGGCCTGTATACAGATCCTGTACCAAGTATTCAGGAATCACTGTGATAGAGGAAGCCGAAAGCTTGTAAGAGTCAGAGAAACAGTAAGTGTAGTGCGATATTGTGTCTCCTAGAAACTTTGGAGAGGCTGCACCAATGAAGTGTCATCAACACAACTGCTTAAACAAGATCTAAATAATAATAATACCAAAGGAATGCTTCTTGGCAGAGATTGTTCATTCATTCCCGGCCACTCAGACCCAAAATAAACACACAGGAACTATGTTATTTGCAATACTATTTGGCCAATAGTTTAAGTGTATTTCTAGCTAGCTCTTACATCTTAAATTAACCAATTTCTATTTATCTGTGTATTGCCGTGTGGTTGTGGCCTATCAGTAAAGTTCTTTCCAGCATCCAGCATCTATCTCCTGCAGCAGTTACACGGTGTCTCCTTGACCCCACCTACTCTCTCCTCCAATATCTTCTTGGAATTCCTGCCTTGCCTTATTCTGCACTGCAATAGGCCCAAAGGAGTTTCTTTATTAATCAATGGTATTCATAGTATACAGCATATGCTAATATGGAAGGAAAAATTTCTTTCAATGTATAGCCATCTTATCAATTCTATTTCTCGGACTAGTCCTGACTAACTCATTACTCAACCCAAGATATTCCAAAGTCAGTGACTTGACACACCCAGCTTCATTTACAGTTCATACAATAGTCATGAATGAGAACCCAAGGGTACACTATTCAGAAGTCTATTGTCTGTTTCCCCCTTCTTGGTCTTATTACAAGGCAGTCTAAGCAATATAAAAGAATGACATAAAATATAGGGTGAGGATGTTCCCCATAAAATTAAGAGCTAAAACAAATGGACATTATTTCGATTTATGTATGTTATATGGTTTACGTGAGAAATGTAACACAAAGGCTCTGGCACTTGAATATTTAGTCACTGTTAGGTTACATAGGTATGGTCTTGCTGGAAGAAGTACATCACGAGAGGCAAGCTTTGAGAGTTCATTGCCTCACCATACTTCCACTTCATTCTCTCTGTTTCAAACCTGCCGGTGAAGAGGTGCTCTTTTGGCTTCTTGTTCCTGCTCTCATGTCTTCTCTTTGTGGTTATGCATCTCTGCAATAATGGATTCTTATCCCTCTGGAACCATTTTGAAAATATACTTTTCCCTAAACTTCCTAAACTGGGGATGGGGTTTTGTCACATAACAGATAGGTAACTAATACATGTGTTTAGTTGCAATGATAGTTGAGAAAGACCCATAGCAAAATAAAACCACAATTCCATCAATAAACTGTTATGTGGCAATTTGAAACTGACACTGAGTTGATTTCTAGAGAAAAAAAATCAAAAAGAAAATAAACAACAGAACAAAACCATTAAAGAGGGTACTGCAAAGCTCTGTAGAAGTTGAACATAAACACACAGGAGGTTCAAAAGAAAAACAATCTAAATAATAAATATATGATGATGAACTCTAAGGTTATAGATTTTTACTGGGTAAGAAGAAGCAGAAGTCACTGTAGCATACTTTCTTAATATATCAATTCAGTATGGTTTTTCTGGCAGAAACGCTTTATACTATTATGAGGAATGAAAAAAAGAACTTCATTTTATCTTTAAAAGAAAACATCTTAAAAGGAGCAGTTGTTATAAAAGAAATAGTAATTATTGCAGGAATAAAAACTGGAGAAAATGAAGTGACTTTACAGGAAAAAGAAAAAACTGATAACATATATTTTACCCAACATATATGCAAAATTAGATTTTTATCATAGTCTTTGTAGAGTAATAGGTGCTGTATTTTTAACTGACTATATTAAAGAAATACTAATGCTCTTCAGAGGATCATAGTTAGCTTTATGAGGATGTCATAGATGACTTTGAAAGAATATGAATCTTTAAAATTGCTTTGTCAATACCAGTCTTAGAGATAAACATTGAGGTTAATGAACCACAAATCTAGCTTCATTATCCAAAAGTATTACTAAAATTTCTAAATGCATAAATGGCAGTCACTTTGAATTACCACCCACAGAAGTAATATTGTTATGATCTAACATGTTTGAAAGTATGAGGCCACTTGTTTGTTCCCAGCTGCTCAGCCCCTAAATGACCACACAGAAACTGTATTAATTAAATCACTGCTTGGCATATTGGGTCTAGTTTCTTATTGGCTAGCTCTTACATCTTAATTTAACCCATTTCTATTAATCTGTATATTGGCACATGGCTGTGGTTTACCAGCAAGGTTCTAGCTCGTCTGTCCTCAGTGGCAGCTACATGACGTTTCTCCACTCTGCCTTCTTTCTCCCAGCATTCGGTTTAGTTTTCCCCACCTAGCTCCACTCTCCCCTATCACAGGCCAAGGCAGATGCTTTATTAACCAATGTTATCCACAGCTTACAAAGAGGAATCACACGGATAAGGAATTCTCATTCATTTTATAAAATAAAATGAGAAATTAGAATATTGGATCTGATTTTTTTTCACTTTAATTCATAATTGTCTTAACACTCTGTTTAAGATATACTATCTCTATGTACAGATGCAAGTGCTTTGAAAGCAGTATAGCAGACTTTGCACTGTTACAGGCCTTTTTAATTTCACTAAGTCTTGCCAAATTATTATTGTTCCTATTGAATTGTTGGAGTACCCAACAGTCCTCTTCAGTGTGTTTATACAGGAGTTAAGTGTTACAATTGAGTTTTGGAGTAAGAGCTGAGTTCAAGAGAAGATTAGAAAAGCTCGCCATAAGATCTCCCCTTATCTGGATATACTTTGATTTGGCTTTTTATTTAAGCAGCTGAATACAACAAGCCGTTAACTTTAACAGTTTTTTTTTTGATGCATGCATCTCTTCAGAACTTGAAATATTTCTCTGTGATATAAAGAAACTTCTATTTTTTTTCACTCTTAGAATCTCCAATTAATTGGTAAACTGAGATTCAGAAATGACAGTCACCTCTTTAGTGTCATTCAGTTAGGTATAGCAGAATTAAGATTTGAACATTTCATGATTCCACACCAATGACAAGCCTACTACACTGCGCTCTTTTACAGAAGGCATCCTACAGAAAAGCAAGCACTTTAGGCTATATTTTACTACTATATCCTGTCAGTGGCTCTAAGAAACTGTCTTCAACTTGGTCTCTCCACTGATTTTTATCAATGACAAGTTCACCAACTCAAATTTTAGAGGGCTCGACAAAAATGACTTTCTATGACAAGGGCTTGACCGTTAAATTTCTTTACTTTTCTTGTGACAAAATTTGAGTTTTTTAAGTTCCAAAATGCTGTACCAGGACTGTGGTTAAGTATATGAGAATAATTTATATCTTTGAACAATTGTTTTCACTTTATTTTATAGGTAACATCAAGAGAAACATTGTATGAATGCAACAATTTAAAAATTAAAATATTAAACTGTTTTATTAATAAAAAGCTCACTTAAATTTTTCATATATTTTATGTTTTATCCATATTGTTGTGCTTCATTTAAAGTGAGTGAATCCACTTCTATTCCAGACTTTTGAGCCTGGAAGACACATGCCTTTGATTCAGATCTTGAGGTGGGAAGACACAGGTCTTTAATCCAAATCTTGAAACAGGAAGACATACCTTTATTGTGACCCATCCTTTCTGGTGGAAGTCTTTATAAGGACATAGAAGAGGGAAAGTTTTGCTCTTTGTCTGCATACTTTTGCCTCCCTAGTGCATGCATTCCTACACTGGCTTTGGAACCTAGTTCTTGGGGATTCTAGTATTACCAGATCAGCTGCGACATCCAGCCTGTGGGACTGAGCAACTACAACATTCTTGGACTTTATGTTTACAGACAGCCAATGTTGGATAAAACAGACTGCAACCTATAAGTCATAAAATAAATCCCATATATAGAGAGAGAAAGTGAGAGAGAGATTCACTACTAGTTCTGGCACTCTATAGAACCCTGACTAATGCACCAGGCAACTTAATAAAATTGAGAGTTTAATTGGGCTTACAGTTTCAGAGGATTAAAATCCATGATGGTGGCATGAAGACATAGTGCCTGCTGGGGACCAAGTATTCAAGCATGTGACCCAATGGAGGCTGTTCTCCTTTAATCCACCACATTCCACTTTCAGACCCTTTTAAACTTATGGCTATATTATAATGAAAATTGCATTTTTCAAATTCCAAAGTCTTTTTGCTTCAACACCATTTAAAATTCAGAGTTCAAAATCACTTCTTGGACACCGGACAGTTAATTAACTATAACACCTCTGTAAAATCAAAAGGAACATTACATACTTCCAACAAACAATGGCACTGAATATTCATTACCACTCTACACAGGAGAAATTGGGTCACAGGGAGGAAAAACTGCACTAATGCAGATCAACACCAAGCAGGTATCTCCACATTTTCTGTGGATAGTATAAGACGGTGAACTTAGGATTTTGAATTTAAACTCAGTTATAAGCTGGAGAACTCAAATATGGCAAAGATGTTAACGGCGACTCTCTTAGTTAGGGTTTCTATTGCTGTGAAGAAATACCATGACCATGGCAACTCTAACAAAGGGAAAACATTTAATTGGGGTAGCTTACATTTTCAGAGGTTTAGTCCATTATCATCATGGTACAACATGGTGGTGTGCAGACAGACATGGTGCTGGAGAAGTTGTTGAGTGTCCTATATCTTCACTTGCAGGAAGTGGTCTGTCTCATAGGATGTGGTTTGAGCATATAGAAGACCTCAGAGTCCGCTTCCACAGTGACACACTTCCTCCAACATGGCTAAAGCTACTCCAGCCTCCTAATAATTCCTCTCCCTTTGGAGGCCATTTTCTTACAAACCATGGCAGTCACCATCCACCAGTCTGTAGATGAAATATTTGGGACAGTCCTTGATTCCTGGAGAAGTGCAGCCTGGGTCTATCAGTGTTTAATTTCAGTCATTATCACCTGTGGCTGGCTGCAGCAACTGCAGCTCGATAGAACATTCAACAGTAACCAATCAATTATGTGGTTCTTTGTCCTGCACAACATGGTTCTTGTCTTAATTTGCTGTTGATTCATATTGGGAGTGGTGGGCAATTTGTACACCAATGTGGTATTAGAACTTTGGGTTTGTCCTCCCACTGTGATTCAGCACAGAGCCAGTCATAATTCAACAGTTTCTAACCATGTCACAGGTCCATGGATGTGTAAGTTGTCTGGGACCACCCTAGCCTCAGAAGCAAGTTCATAAAAATAGATTACTATCCTTTCTAGGTAATCCCCATAGAACTTACTGAAAGATATACTAACTACAGATTTGAAACAAACTTGGGCTTGGATTGATCTCCTATTGAAAGAGTAACAGCATAGAAACAATAGACTTACAGCGTCTGGACTTGAGGTCGAAGGCATTTAGTGTTGAAGGAGTATAAACAATTATAGGCTAAAAGAAAATAAGAAAGCTATTTAGATTGAGAGGAACACCAGGAACAAAAAGAACAAAAATCCTTTGACGCCTAGATTATGTCACATACTAAGCAACAACATTTATTCTATAAGCATAATCTGACCTAGTAATGACAAGACAGCAGAAACTAATAATTCTATGATCAGTATGATGAAAGAACTAACCATTATATCATCAAAGTCTTAAAAGAAGAATTTAGAACAAACTGTTTAAAGAAAAATTCATATTCAAGAGAACTCAGAGAAACAACTCATTTCTTGAGCTAAGAAACTTAGCAAAAAGATAAAAGCAATTTTTAAAAATAGCCACATATTCTTTATCTGAAAAATATGCTAGAAGAAATTAAAAATATGATGGAAGGAATAATAGATGAAACATTAGGAAAAATAAGCTCAGAGCCATTAAAATAAACCAGAAGGGGAAGGAATACAGAACAAGGAAGGAAGAAAGCTTATAGACTTGTGTTTTTAAATTAGTACCTATTTAAGTCTCATTTTTCATTTACCCTGAATAGCTTATTTAAACACTTGTAACTGGCTTAAGCTTTCCAGATTTCTTCCCCATCCTGGAAAAGCATCCAGACATCTTAATCCTTATATATGTCTTCCTTTATTAAAAATATTTTCATTTTCTACATCCTAACATCTTACAGAATTTTTAAATACCATAATAACATTTGTACAAGTTTACCAAGTACATTTAACATTTGTTAGAGAATTTTTTTATGTTTCTAGAAGAATTTAACAATGTATATCCATCCTTATTAGATCGCAATCTCAAATATAATTTCCTTTCTAAACCAAAGCTCACTCTGGGGGACAATGGAGTTTTTTACCACATACTTACAGAACATGGACAAGAGGTATTGAGAGGAGAAGGGGTGATCTGAAAGCAGGAATACTGGAGAACTTGCTGGCCATGACCAAAAAAAATCCATATTCTCTCCCTCCAGTCCCACCTTGAAATCTATCAAGTTTCTCTGATAAAACCCAATGAAAATGGACTCATAACTCCCCTAAAATTTTTATCAAAGCTATTACACATTGTTGTTTTATTCTTTTATTTATTTCATGTTTTGCACAATCCAGAGAATGAGCTAACATAGACATACTTTTGGTTTTGAGTAAGTGTAGGTAGCAAATAAAGAGAATCATCAGACACATAGCAAAACATTCTCCAATCTACATTTACAACCTTCCCTAGAATGAACTACAGAAGACCTGTAAAAGCTATTGCATTGTAGTTCCCAGTTGAGAAGCTTCTAGGCAGAAAGTCTTCTCCATGGATAAGAACACCATTAGTTTTTTTCTCTCCAGCATGAGATGAATGATAACTTGTTCTGGAAATAGCTAGCCTTGTGCACACAATGCTTTTATTCTTGAGATGTTTTGTTGTTCTTCTCTTCTGTGTCACCAAGTCAAGGATCAGCCTGACCCAGGTCGGGGATTCTGGAGGACACTTTGAGATAAATATGCTTGAATCTGAAATGGAAGGGCTAAATCCTATCTTCAGATCCAACATCTCAGCTTAAACAGCAGAGGCCAATTTACCAATAGATGTATACATAACAGGTATTTGCTTCTCTGTAAAACTGAAATCAGTGATGAACAACAGATAGGAAACATGCTGTTGAGTCCTGTGACAATTGTCTAGAACCAAAGCACCTGTCCTCCTTATCACCAGGCTAGAGGTGTCCAGATGAGTGTTTTCTTCAGAGTCTAGCATTGGGAATAGAAACTGACAAGAGACAGAGAGCATTTTCATTCCTTTTAGAGTGAAATAAAAGACAGAACGTTTGACTTTCAAAGAGTTGCCTTCTGGTTTCTTTAAGCTTTAAGAGCATTGGTGTGTGACAATCTCTACTCAGAAACAAGCTGACAGGGGTATGTGTCTTTATCAATGTCTAACCTGAGATTTTTCCTGACAAGTTCTGGAATGACCAACTGCTTGAAAACCTGCATGTACAGTCAGTGTATCTGTGTGTGTGTGTGTGTGTGTGTGTGTGTGTGTGTGTGTGTCTGTGTGTGAAAACCGAGACAGATAACCTGACAAGTGTAACAAGTACACTTCCTCCTGTATAAAACAAGGTTCTTTCTTTTGTCCTTCTTTTGAGCAAGGGCAGCAAGGATATTCAGAGATCTAGGCCTTTGAACATTTAGGTCAGAGTGCTTCTCTGGGGATTCATTTTCTATGAGCTAGGATTTTTAGAGAGATTCTTTTTTAAATTTGGTATCAGGGTTTGCTAACTCGATCCTGCAGTGTTTAGTGTCCTCTGAATGACATCATGGGTGAAAGAAAAGTTGAACATAAAGAATTTCACTGGACTATTCCTGTCCTTTACAGAAAAGATGAACAGGTAGAGAAAACTTTTTTCCTAAATCCATTGGTGTTTAAGCGCTCTAATTGTCCAGGAGGTAAGTCTTGGGGACCCTGAAAGTGGCATCTATCCCCCATCTGTAAAGCACAATTGGGAGAGATCAATGGAGGGGAGACTTTTTGAGTCTCTCAGGCTAGCATCTAGAGATATTCATCTTCTAGTAAGCAAATGGGAAGCTGGCAGACTCAAACACCCTTAGACTGGTTCCCAGTATAGAATTGATTCAAGCTTCTCCAAATCTCCTGTTATGACTCCTGCCCATTTTCACTTAAACCCTTGATCCCATTTTTGGAAAATGTAAGTTCTCTTCTAATCTTATTAGTGAGAGATATCAAGGTGAGAAGCCCTGAATCCCAAGCAGTGAACATCTTCACCTTAACCTTGTTTGTAGGAGGACAGATCAAAGTAAGAAGTCCCTAGCCAAAAAGATACAACATGTTCTCTTTTTCAGAAGCTATGCAACTTTAAGGTCCTGTTGTTTGCAGTGAAGTAATGCCTAGTTGCCTCTTGTCTCATGAGGACAAAAGTGGGACCTCGAAACATTCCAAGTAAGCTGGGACAAATGACAGCTAATGAGATAACACCAGGCCCTTCACCTGAAACAAATTTTGGGAGTTTCTAATAGGCCAAGGGGCAGTTGAAAGGTTTGTGTTATTCCTGATAAAATAGAAATGGAAGGGGCTCTGCTGCAGAACCTCCCTAATCTCATGGTCATCTTCTTAATCTGTAAAGCCATACTGCATTTTTAAAATGCAAATAGGGAGAAAACATAAACAACACTTATGGCAACTTTCTTTTTATTTAAAGAGGATTGTGTAGGTTAGGAAAGTCCCTTGAAATTTACCACATGCACATTCAGTTCAAAGAGCTGTAATCCCGAAAATGCTAAACATAGAAAACATCAACAGGATAAGCTAAACTCGGCAACACAAGCAATATTAAAAGGACTAAGAAAGTGGTGGGATTTGAGTCTTTCTTTCTTCCCTACACTGTCTCTACGGCTGTGATTGAAAGGTGAAAGCAAAGGCTAGATAACGAAAGCGCCATGGGGCAGAAAAGCAGACAAATGTGAAGCAAAGGAGTTGGAGAAAGAACATTCCTATCTAAGTTAGACGAAAATGAGGCTGGAGACACAAGCAGCAATAGCAGGCACGAAGGCCCAGCAGAAACTGCATCTCCAGCCGTTTGTCCAGGGTAACCTCCTGCCCTGGCTGGGCCAGCTGTTAACTGGAACAAGCTTGTCTACCACCACCACCACCACCACCACCACCAAAACCACCACCACCACCACCACAACCACCACCACCACCACCACCACAACCACCACCACCAAAACCACCACCACCACCACCACCACCAAAACCACCACCAAAACCACCAGAACCACCACCACCACCACCACCACAACCACCACCAAAACCACCACAACCACCACCACCACAACCACCACCACCACCACCACTACAACCACCACCACCACCACAACCACCACCACCACTACAACCACCACCATCCACCTCCCCCTAATTTACCTTTTACATCCCTCTAAGGATTGGTGCTTAACAAATACTCAGCTCTGAGCTGCAGAAAACCTCAGAGTGCTAACTCCCTATGTTAGTAAACTAGTGCTGGAAGCATAGAGACAGACAATGTCTTGCGTAACCTGCAGAAAAGAGTGAACACATGATCTAAAACAACAGTTCAAACTTAATAAAAAATAAAAATCTAAAATAAAATAAGCAGAAATCTAGTATCACCTTCTTCGTCTAATGTAAAAATGGATGTAGTGATCCAAAGCTCAGTGGATCTGGGGAGTAAATGAAATGCTGTTACTTGGTTTATTTTATGTGAATATATGAACCAAGATGGCAGAGACGTCGCAAAGCTATTGTTCTTTGCAAGATATTTTTAAGCTAAAATGGGGGTCATATCACATGGTTATCTTTATCATAAGGAGGCCACCAGCCAAGATGGCAGCAAACGTACTTTTCTGTTTGGGGTGAGTTAGCTCCATAGTTAACTGAACCCACCCCCCATCAGGGTATCAGTCCCCATGTAATCCATATATCTCCCAGATTAAATGTTGGCCAGTATATCCATTTTCTATAAATAAATCAATGAAAAAAGAAAGAAAATGTCTTTAGTATGGTTGGTATAGATATACAGACAGAACCCATAGCCTCAGCAGACAGTATATAAATAGATCACTGAAAAAAAAACAAAGAAAGGAATTCTACAATCACAGTTCAAAGAAGCAAAGATAAAGGTAGCTGTTAGAGTAGCTGGGATCAGTGTGAGGTTTCTCTCAGACAGCTCCTAGAAAGGAGAAAAAGGAAATTTAGCCATTATACAGATTTTAATTGAGAACAATAGTGGTCCTATCTCATTCTCAGGGATACACAAGAGACAAGGGAACAATAAAGGCGCAGGCCCTCAATAAATTAAGAAGGTTTTGTTTGTCTCCAAGTGAAGGGTGACTTCCCAAATCATCTTAAGTAGTATCCCTACTCTTAGCACCTGAATCAGGCTTCCCCTTGATCAGTGTGAGGTCACATATCTGTGGAGCCAGACTTGAGATTAAATAGTAGAGTCTTAGTCTCTATTCATAGGTCCCTACTCACTAAACAGCTTAATTTGCTTCCTAAGATACACAAGCATTAATATTAGAAGAAGAAATAACTGAGAGAGCTTTCTTAGTTAGAAAGAAGAAAAAATAAAGTTACCAGCACTGTTCCAGGGTGAGGGAATGGTGCCAGGAACTGAAAACAAAACAAAACAAAACAAAAACACACCTTCCTATCCTTCGAGTTTGGTACAGTTTTTCCTCAACTTGATGACTCCTTGGTACTCAAACGAGAAATAATATCCCCAAATATCACTATCTCTGAGTCTTGATTGGGGTCATCTTCTCTGACAATTAAAATTAAAATGCAGGAAACATCTTGAACATGATAGGTGGTCATGGGGAATGCTCGGACACACAATCAGACCTTAAAGTAAAGCTTTTATTAGGAATGAGGAAATAGACACATTGGAAAGAAACACCCACTGCAAAACCTATAGGGGAACTTCAGAAGCTGTGTGTGCAAATGCTATAAATCATCTTCCTCAAATCTATAAGGCAAAAGTGTAGTAATTCTGGCTCGAATTTAGTGGATAGCGATAACTGTTTCTTCTTCCATATGCTTTATTGTAATGAGTGAAGCACAGTGACTCTTTGTCATCAAACTGCCTATGGAAGTTTAATGACACTCAGGCATGAAGCTTTGTAGTTTTAAAGCATGATGATCTCAGATTCTGTATTTCCCTTCTTCCTCCTTCACTGTGATCTTGTCTGTTGTTGGATATTATGCTACAGACATTTAAAATGTCAATTGTTAGAGTAAAAAAGATGTTTCTGTATCTTGTGAAAATCTCAAAGATCCTGTATCCAAAACAGCAATTATATTTTTGACAAGCTGGTACTGTATCAACGTCTCTCTTTTAGCTGTTGTGAAAAAGTTATCAAATTGATTATCAAATAAATATTCAACTGGGAGATGGCATATGGACAGAACACCAGAAAATTAGATTTTCTCTCTGAGCCATGATTTCACTATGTATCACAAGCTATTCTTAGACTCTGGGCACCCCATACTAGCATCAAACATTCCTAGCTCTGCATCTTGTGTTTTTGAAAGAGTATAGCACAGTCCTATGTAAAGCCACACAAGGCAAAAAAATGGCTACCATTTTTCTAAATGCCTCCCTTAGGACACATTGCATTCATTATCCTCCTAAAGGCATTGTTATTTCCACAATTATGGATAGTTTCAGCTGTCATTGACTTGTAAAAATGAATTAAACTTCTCACATATATCTGTAGGTAGGGTTTCTCAGTAGATAAACTTGTGTGATATTTATAAACTATTGCATGTTTCCTATAGGTTATTGTTTTCCACTGCTGTAACCTACAACCTTAAGAATATCCTTTCCAATATGCAGTTTGTCTCTACTGCACATTTTTACCAACAATGCATGCTATAACATCCAATTGTACTTATTTTTTACAGGTGTGTTTGCTTCTCTTATAAATGTAAGCCTATAAATCAAGCTATCAGCTCCATAAAAGTTTGCAAATGTCCAAATTTAAATACCTTTTCAGCAAATTTTCCAAAATATGATATTTCATATTGTCATAAAATTAAAAATTCATACAAGGCATGATAACACACAAACATGACAGTTCCAGAGGCAGGAGGATAGAAGATTTGAAGCCAATCTGAGCTATATAGTGAGTTCAAAGCTAATCCAAGCTACCCAAATAGACTCTGTCTTGAAAACCCAAGCTAAGAGAATGTAGCTAGGTGCCAGAGCATGTGGAGGGCCCTCTGTTTGGCCCCAAGCACTCGAAAGAGGGCAAAGTGAAGAGCCTATTTTCCAATCTTTCCTATCTTTGACACTGGTTTTTAGTCTGTGGCAAGTAGAGTGATTACCCATTTATTTCTATAATAACTAATAATGAGAAAGATTCTTTCATATGCTTATTGGTCAGTTAACATATATTCTTTTACTGTTGCTTGTTTGGCTTTTCTTCACATATTTTCAGATGGTCTATGAAAAAGTTGCTTTCATTTTCGGTTTGCACAGATTCTGTTACATTGAGTTTGGAAATATTTTCTCCCACTCTGTGGCTTGTATTTTTCTTGTATACATGAAAGAAATCACAAATACAACATAAAGTCCCGAAATCCAGTAAATGTATAGAGTTAATAAACAAATGATGAGTCATGATCTTTACTGAAATATTCCATCAAGCCTGCCTATGCTTGTAAGTCAGCACTCAGGGAGTAAGCTGGAAGTGACAATTTGGAAGTTCAAAGTTATTCTCATCTACATACCGAGTTTGGTGTTCATCTGAGTTTGAAGTCATGTCTCAAAAACACAACATAACAAAAAAAATTCTCTTTTAATTTGAGAACTGCATGACTAAAGAAATACACTTAAAACTATTAAAAGGCAATCATTTTAAAAGCATTTTAATTTTTAAATAGTCTTGACAGTTATTTGACATTCAATGATGTCAGAAAATTACAGAGTTTATTAAGGTTTCCTATTATCAAATTTATCAAACTGCAATATATATCTCTTTTCAGGTTGAAATGATAAAGGATAATCTAAGGAAAGAGACACCCCTTTAAAGACCAGCCTTTAACAGTGGCACACACAATGATTTTACTATTGCAGTCAACCACTGACATCTATTGGCAAAAATGAGCCATACAGGGTTGGCTAATGCAAAGGCAGGCAGGATTTTTTAATTACCTTAACTTAAATATTATATTTACCTTTAAATGGTGTTTAGTGATGGTTTAGGTTAAGTAAGATAAGACCCTGATTATTTGAAACACAGGACTCCAAATATGAAAGTGAATTGCTTAAAATGGCACAAATAACCTTATTTGTCTTCAGATCAAGAGTACAAGTTAGAAGTAAAGTCATTTGTTATTAGAAGATTTGAATTAAAAAGAACAGATAGGTTAAGCTCAGCAAATACATACTGATGTCAACTTTTTAAGAGACAAGAAAAGCCATAATTCTTTTCAAGCAAATCAAATCACCAAGGCTTTCATTTGGTGTACATTCATGAGCTTTCATTCATACTCAAATGCCTTCCCCAACTTTTGTCTCCCACCAGGTATGATTTTCTTGATTTTTTATCATGACAGTTCCCAGAAATCTGTCTCATCAAGATACCTGTGCAATAAATGAGAGCTTCACACTAGCAAACTTCGATAGGAAAATAATTCATTCACACTTTCAATAATAATTTTAATTATTAGATGCTATAAACAGTATGATGCATTACGACATAAAAGTAATCAACTCCCTGAAATCCCTGTTTCCCTACAACTTAAGAGAAAATAATGAAAAAAACATGAAATAAAGTATATAGTGTGCCAGCACAGGGCAGTGTTATTGCATGTTGACAGATAAAATAAAGCTGCAAAGAGGGTAAAGATAACTAGAAATAGAAGCTGCATAATGTCATCAGTGAGAAATTTCTTGGTAGGTTGAAGTGAATCAGGAGAGGGAGTAAGTCAAAGGAACGGCCATGGAAAGGGGATTCAGAAAGATGGAGAAGCAAGCGCAAAGGTGACAAAAAGTGAGGACATTTGGAAAGGAAAACCAGCCAACAAACCAGTGTTACTGGGACACAACAAACATTGTGTTTTCATGAGGCAATACCAAAGAAGAGACAAAGATCAAATTCTAGAGAGTTGTGTGTCCCTAACAGGATATACTTTAACATTGAGTGAAGTGGAAAGCCATGTTTTCCAAGTTTTCAATGTGGTAACTGACTTTACATAAGGGCAAAAATGTACATAGATGGATCAGAAACACCTGGTTTCACATGCAACCCAGTGAAGGCATGACTTAGGTCTGAATTACTATGATGAGAATTAATATGACAGAGGAAATATTAGGCAATGAGTATCATTTCAAAGTAAATTTGTGAATAATTGGATAACTGAAATAAAGAAGAATGAGAAAGGCAAGATAAGGCTAGAGGGCAAAGGAAAAGTCTATAAACAATGATAAAAAGTCCAATTCTCTTTCTCCCTTCATCTTCCATCCTTGACTCTCTTCTCTCCCTCTTCCACGTCTAGAAAAAACAAACAAACAAACAAATGAAAAACAAAAGCAAGAAAAACCCTAATGGGTAGCAGATATTATCATCTATTTTCACTTAATTATAGTTTAATAAAAGATTCTGACAAGATTCTAAACTCAATAGCATGAAATTTCTGCTTCCATGTGATTTATATGACCGGAATTGCTACAAATGAGAAATATTTCTAACTTTCCAAGTGTATTTCAGATGCACAACAAAACGCTGTTTTGATTTAACACAGCAATATAAAATTGAATCATTCTCTGTGATCATCTAATAAATACATTCTCCAAAGTTTTCCCTCAGGTCATAGGGCTTCACTTCTTAGATCCATGTATTGTTTATCTCTCAAATTCCAATTGATGAAACTACTTAGCAACAACATAATAGTGTAAGCTAAATAGCCCATCATGATATCGCAGTCAGATTTGGATCATGAATGGAGGAGTACAGACCTTCAGTGGAAGCAATTTTCATTGGGGTTTGCAATGCGGATATTTGGTTTGTCTTGAATGCATTCTGCTGGCCAAGTCACCTGTGAGCCACCTCTGTGTCAATTATGAGCTCCAGATTAATAATCAGCAGCTCCACATGAGACACTGTGGGTGGCACACTCTCATTTCCCTAGCTTCCCTCCGATGCTGGTTTTTCATGAAAAAATGGGTCATAAAGTCTTTTGAAAGACAGTTATCCATTATATGCAGATTTCTGTGAAGCAGTGCTTCTGCAATTCCATCCCTGCAAACACTGCCCTGAACTGTTTGGAAAATAGTTTTTATCCAAACAGTTTTTCATCACTTCTGTTTTATGTTTGTTGTTGTGGGGATCGGCCCAAAGATTGAAACTGCAACTCCTACCTGCCAGAGAAGCAACCGACCCCGGAACTTCACCCCAACCCTTCTAAATGACTGATTATTTACTGTCCCTACTGCATTCTTTGTTTTATATATTATTTCTGAGACACTCCAAATTCACTGCTGTGCCTTCTTGACCACTATAACATTTAAATTTTATACATCTAAATTAGTAACTTTTCAGAAATATCATACCTTAAAGGAAAACTAATTTTACAAAGCAAGAAAATTATTGATAAAAAGTGTTTTAAAACTAACTCTGTGTGTGTAAGTGTGCATGTGAATGTGTGTGTGAGAGTGTGTGTGAGAGAGAGAGAGTGTATGTGTGTGTGAGTGTGTGAGAGAGAGTATGTGTGTGTGAGAGTGTGTGTGTGAGTGTGTATGAGTGTGAGTGTGTGTGTGTGTGAGAGAGAGTGTGTGTGTGTGTGTTCCTAAGCTCCTGAGTAGCTTTAAAACCACCTTACTTTCACTTTCTTGTTTCTAACTTCCATTTTCAATCTCCTTTGCTTCTCACTGGATTGTGAATGTGCCCTTTCCCGATGTCTGAAAATCTTTCAACCTTCACCATTCATTCTAAGAATCAGCAATACGTTATGTTTTTATAGAACCTTTCTTCCAGGGAACAGAGAGTGTTTCATATATATTACCACATTCATCCTTAAAATTTCCCTCACAACACCCATAGCCCTGACTGAAGTATGCCTCCTTCGAAACCTCCAGCCATTTCTTCAGTTCTTCCTTCCTTGGCTGCTTTTTCTATAAACTCTGTAAATCAGTTTCAAAACCCAGTGTCTGGAGAAAATATGCATAATTCTATCATTCAGGTGACCTTTCTTTCGAACCCTATGCTGAGAATTCACCGTCTCTGTTTTAAGGCTTTGCCTGTTCATGGCAAGTATTAGGTTACTAAGATTTTTACCAATTTTCTTTTAATTTTCTTCAATATAGTGAAAAAATCTCACTTTATAACATATTGTGACTGTCTCTTTTTTTTCCATCCATGTCACTTTTGCTCATTTTAAATTATATTTATATCCCTCTAGTTTACTTTTCATTAGTAAAGTCATATCCTAAATTCTATTTGACTCTTATATTCATTATTTTCCCTTAATTTTCAAAAATTTCTTTCTTTTTAATATTGATGACATCCCAGTACATCCGGTACAGTTTTCCTTCCCTCCTCTTCTCTCCCGACCTCCCACCCCTCTGTTGCCAGCCCTCAATACACTCCCCATCCATTTCTATGTAGGAAAAAGATAGCATATCAATTTGCAACAAGACTATGCACCTCCCATGTATTTAGACTGGGCAAGGCAACATGGTATGAGGAGTAGGGTCCCAAAAGTCAATAAGGGAGTCAGCCTTGTTCCCACTGTTAGGAGACCCACAAGAAGACCAAGTGACACAACTTTAGAATAAAAGCAGAGTGCATAGGTCAGTCCTCATATCCACCTTGACTTTGTATTTTAAAATATGCTTCTCCCAGTAGGGATAGCTGGCATTTTCTTGTATATATGTTTGGCAAATGCATAAATGGACTACTTAATCTACTCTTCACTACACACATGAGAGCTCCAGCCTACTGCCTGTGTATTAAAGACATAACATGAAGGTCTCCAAAGATAGAATAAGTAGGCCAAGGATATACATGCTGAGTGGATGAAGTTTGTGTTCAAGTGCATTCATATTTGACACTCTGTTGTGCATTAAAAACTTCAAGAAAACTATATAACGGTTTGCATTGTTTTGCTTTGCTTTTTAACAGAATTTATCAATCATCTACAAAATTGTTGTACTGTTTCTGGAGACTAAATTTCAAGTTGACAATTGCTTTGAAATTAGAATAAAATCTGACTACTTAGAGAAATGTATCAATATTTAAATGTGATGGTTCTTTGAGAATCAAAACTGAGTCACACTCTTTAATCTCACTTAAAATAGCTGAAAATTTTCCCCATGACTGAGGACTATACCTAGGGTCGTGCATTTCGGCAGTAGGTTAAATACCCAACCTCTGAAGTGTATCCCTAGTGCTTTTCGAAAATATTGTTTTTTAAATGGGAAGTCACAAAAATCCCAGGCTGGTCTTGACTTGTAATCTTACTGTTTAAGCCTCTAGAGTAGCTGTGATTACAGGCCAGCAGCACCAAGTCCTGAACATTAAGTCCTCACCAACAGGCATTTTTATATATGTGTATATATGCATGTTAATTTCGTGTGTTTGTGTGTGTGTGTGTGTGTGTGTGTGTGTGTGTGTGTGTGTGTGTGGTAGAAGAGAACACAGGTATACCGGTGTGCTTAGGTTGGAGGGCAGCATTGGGTGTCTTCTTCACCCTCTCTCTACCACAGATTTTGAGGTCACATCTCTCACTGAACCTAGAACTTACCAATTTGGCTAGGCTGGCTGGTGAGAAAGATCTAGGGATCTCTCTGTCTTCACTTTCTCAGCACTGGAGAATAGGATATTTTGTGTGGTTGGTAGGGATCCAAACTCAGGACCTCATACTTGCATATCAGATGCTTTGTCACCTAAGACATTTTACTAGAGCCTGGTTATGTGCTTTTACTAGTCACACAAAACTGTTAGAACTTAAAAGAAATCTTATCCTAGATTTGTTTGATTACTAAATTGTTATTACATGTATTTATTTATTCACCCATATGGAGACAAAAGGACAACTTGCTAGAGTCAGATATCTTGTACACAGGAATTAATGTTGAGGTTATCAGGCATAGCTGCAAGTGTCTTTACCCACTGAGCTATATCATCATCTTAACAGATTGATTGTTACATTTTAACTCATACCATAAAGAATACATTGGTGTGGTTTGGTTTATCTTCAGGTCTTAAGAAGAACAGTCATTAAAGATAATCTCACTATAGTAGCTGGTAGATTGATATAAAAAAAGTTCAAACTACCTCAATAACTACTGTGAATGTATATTTCTAGTTCATATTTCAAGTATCTCCTATTACTCTAAATCTTTTTAAATAGTTAGACAATTTCCTCCAATGTCTTCTTTTGATAAAGATGTTCTTTATACTTTTAAAGCTTTTAAGTATTTTAAGTGTCCTCCAGATGCACTTTGAGTGAGTGAAACTAAAGAATAATATATGCAGATGGAAAATGAAAGATGAATTTCCCATGCAAACATTTAGACCATATGAAGCCATGCAAATACAGCCTTCAGAAGGAAAATTGTTTGTCATTTTTTTTTTCAAATTGATCTCTGTCATCAGAGTACAATTGCAAAATAAAGATTTACATTTTTTTGACTGAAAAATAATTTACATACCACAGGGTAAGTGACTTCACAGTATGAAGATTCTAGGACACATATTCAAGCAGTAGAACATTAAAAAAGAGACCAGAAGACTCAGGGTAATGAGGGAATTTGATTTATTACAACTTGATAAAAACACCACCAGAAACTTTCAAACTGAAATTTTAATATATTGAGTATGGAATGGATTCAGTGGTGTTTAGAAATTAAACTAAAGAATAATGTGGTTATTTGAGGATTGTTTAGAAAATAAATATATGTATATGGGAGGGAGCATGTTAGTATAGCAGAGTTACGGATTTGAAGAGAAATCCACTAAAAAAACAGGCATCCTCGCATTTGTTCTGAGATCAAGGACCACCTCAAGGGAACAAGAAGAGGCTTTCCCTGCAGCACGTTTGTGTGAGTATAAAATGATTTAAACTTTGTTATAAAGATGAACTTACCTCAAAGAGGAAGCTGATGACATTTAAAGATAAAAGTTCCAAATATTCTATCATATTCATCAAACTCAGCAAGATGAGAATCATAAAATGGAAAACTGTTACTAGCTAATCATTTGGTATCCAGTAATGTATTGTCCCAGCTTGTCAGAGCACTGACAACTCTACCACATAGTTTGATTCAGATTTGAAAAGAAGAGTTGAATGAAGAATGCTATCAGACATCACAGGAGGAAAGAAGAGACAAGGTGCAGAGCCGTAGAACCCAGAGAATTAAAGCACAATGATGGAAGAAAACTACCATCCTTTCCCCTTTATTTTCCCAAGGAACAAAAGACTAGGATAAGTAATAAAGACTTCATCAATGACATAGGGAGATAATTATCAAACTCCAAAATAATAAACTAAATTTTTAATGTGAAGAGGAGGTTACAAATAGCATTGTACACACTTTATGTGACATTGTATAGATATTTTTGCAACTTAATTGACTTAGGCCATGAAATCTCTAGTTTTTAAAATAACTAGTCAATACATATTTAATTCTTAGTTTAATAAAATTCTGATAGTCTATACTTGTACTCCTGCCTTGAGATGAAATGGTTCCTTTATCTGTGTCACAACCTCCATACATTACATTAGTATTTAGGTTTGCACAATTACATGTGAGAAGTTGATACCATGTGCCAAATTTCTGATAATCCTTTTAATCTCTTTCTAAAATTTGTTGATTCTAAAATATTAAATTTTAATATATCTACCATTTAAGGCCTGTTTTTAAGAAGTAAATGCAATATTAAATATGTATTATCATAAAAAGAAACCTAGTTCATAACCATAGAAATATCACTTATGCCCTCAGATATGCTGAAGGGATACTACCACAGTGTATAAGATTTAAAAATAGATCAAGTAGCCACAGAATTCACAAAGTAACAGTATTAATTACTTATGCTAATTGCTTCTGAGCAATTGGGAAAGGAGTAAAAGTTTAACCTTGGTTTGGTAAGAGACATCACAAGCTCTTACCCCTCAGCCCACTTATAATTCCCTGTCTCCAGAGGTTAAGGTATGGCCCTCCCAGAGCAAAAGAATCTGCTAATACTTTTGTGTTGAAGCCATTTTTTGTTTAAGCTGTACCATGTTACTGTTCTCTCCTAAGACGGCTCTTCCAGTAGAAACACGGGGATAAAGGTATAACTTAAAGAAACACTCCAAAGTCAAGTATAATTTAGTTCCTAATTAAGCTATTTTCCTATAGGTAATTTCTTTCAAAGGTCATTCCGGTACCTTAACAGAAATGGATTCATCACTGTTCCCACTCAAGAAAAAGATTGCCAAATAAAAAAGTAAGACTTTTCTTTTTTTATTAATATTGTTTTGAAAAAGTAACTCATTGACGAACTATTACAGGTTTCTAATAATTCTCTTTCATCATCTCAACAACAACAACTAACTGCCAACTTTTTCACTTAAAAGTAAAGCTTTGAGTAGCCATGGAATCCACCTGTATCAAATGAACAATAGAGAGGCCGAGTCCAATAGCTTCTGGGGTGAATAAAACCTTTAAGTATGACAAATCATTTTAGTTTTTTCCACAGAGTTTCAAAACATTTTTCTAGAAAAAAACAGCTTATAAAAACAGAACACAAAATGTGTGTTTTTCAGTTTTCTTCCATTAGTTATTTTAAAAGAGAAAATAAACACACAAAATTACAATTGGAGCAGGACTCCCCATGGAATGTTAAGTTACCAAGTTGCAGTTAGATTAACGCCTGTGTGATGAAACAATCTTGCTTATTTCTTAAATCATGTTCATGAAAGTAAAAAACTGTGATTTAGAAAGAAAGAAAGAATCTGAAGGAAGCCATTTTTAAGCAAACACTTGACTCTGATTCCACCACAGTTTTCACTCATGACCACAGTGTTATTTGATAGTTAAACGTCACAGGGAACTTTACTGAGTAAACGCAATTATTAGAAACAAAATTCTGCTAGCATGCATCATGAAGTGTTGACATTTCCTTACTGTTCTTTTTCTTTCCACTTCAGTTTTGATCAGAACATTTATACTTTCATCCCACATTCTGTGTCTTATCATGAGATGAATGGAATTTAGATTTATGTTTCAGTCACTGAATTAAACTTACTAAACTTTAGACAAAGATTAAAGTTGAAGCTAGTATTGTTTCAGATCCTACCATTTGGTATATATGTTTCTTATTACAGATATATAAACACAGGGAATATAGATATAAGTCAGAGCTACAAAATATAGAAGTTGAGAGAGATAGTATTTGTCAACAGACTCTCAAGCTTCTAATCATGGTTGTATAGTTACAGTAAGATTACCCAACTGCCCATGCCTTCTTCAGAAGAGCTGATAAAGGGAAATCTGAAGGCATGTGAGCACATTAGTTGCTTGGAAGTAAAATTGTTTTGACAAAAAAAAAGTAAGGAGGGCATACTCAGTAAAGTGTAAGACAAATACCATAACATGGGTAAAGTGTTGTCAAATGCACAAGGGTGGTTGAAACATACTAAGGATCACAATGAAGTGTTTTAGATTATTGCACCTATTTAAATTAGTCTAAGACTGACAGACTAAACACATAACACATTTTGCAAAAAACATATGCAAACCCAATGCTCTGTATTACAATTGTGGCATGGGAAGTTGAGATTCAGAGCACCCCATCTTGAAGAATTTCAGATACTAAAAATTAAGTGGAACTGAGTGTGTAAGACTATGAGTTGAAAGTATCCAAGATTTTTGCATGAGAAAACACATGTGTTCTACAGAGATACTAAAGATGGGTTCAAGATACTTGGAACATGATCTTTATGATGTAGTATATTGTTTGTTGAATTTTCTGTTTTTTATTAGCATTTCCAGAATAAAATGAAAATAATAAATAACACAAGGGACAAGAAATGAAAATACTCAAGATCTCTTTTTCCACTTAACTGACTTTCATTATTTGTATTTTCATCATTTGTATTTTTTGGATCCTGGAAAGCAAGAAGAACATAAAGATTAATTATAACACTTAATAATATACAAAGATTTTAAGCTCTATGTCATTTATAAAGCCTTCAATTAACATATTTTCAAAGAAAAGACCATGATATTAACATCTCTACTTCTCGTTCACGTAATTAAATATCTGTTTTGAAAGTGAATTCACATACTAATGAATAAAGATCCTAATATTTATTTAAATTCTAAAGCAAAAACTTCACATTTTAAATACATATTTTAATACTTAATAATAAAATCAAGCCTATATTCATACTAAAACTACCTTATTCTGCTACATTCAGAATCCTATTCAGCCCCACTTTTCCACTAACCACTTCTTTGGAAGATAAAAGAACAATATACCTTGATTTTCCAAGAGAAATAAGCTCTTTGAAACTGTCCATCAACTAATAAAACCACCAATTTAATTACTTTTCCATTCTTGAGACTATAAAATGATCTAATTTACAACTGATATTATGACAAGGACCTAATAAACTTATAATGACTTGACATTATGGCTGAATTTCTATTGGAAATAGAGGGAAGGTTTATGACTTGGGGAATTTCTAATCCCAAGGCACATTGATGAAATAAAACTCATGTAAAATCTTTCTGATCCTTGCTGTTTTCTAATTATAACTTTAGGTACTAAACACAGACACACAAAATAAAAACCTAAAAACAAATAACTGAGGGAGTTATTAACACTTTATAAGAAGAAACAAGTGTTTATTGATTTTATTTTATGCCTTTTAAATTGCTTTTACATAAATTATTTGCATATCCATATAATATAAGAACATGATGATAAGTAAAAGACTTATTAGTTTGATGTAGAGCAGAATAAATCAAACTACTTTCTAATGAATCGCATATAAACATCTTTTTGTATAATAACAAGAGCCCTGCTCTGAAGATAATGAGCACTTGGAATGTAAGTTTTTCATTTCTAATACTTAAGCAATTTTTTATTTCACACTATATCAAAGAGAAAGAAGTGACTTTAAAAATAAAGCCAAAATCATAAATACACATTCACACATACTTCAGCAAATAAATCGTACATATATCTCATATTTTAAGGGCCTTTAATGCTGTATTTTTCTTATAATATACTCATAACTACCCAATATGTTCACAGGAAATTAAAAGTGGACCTGCTAATCCAATATCCTGATTGTGTCATGTCTCCAGGGGACTCTTCCAGGGAAAAAGACAGCCACACAGATTTTTTCCCCTCATGGTGCTAAGGAGATGACTTATTCAATAGCCTCTACTAAAACTCTATAAGATCTACGTAAACATGGATGCACAGAATTCAGGCTGTTTAGGTTGGTTACAAATTGTGTACAACGAGAAACAAAACCCAATTGCAAGACCTTAATCAAACCTAATTGCTCCAAAACTCTGAGTACCAAAGTCCATTCCCATACTAAAAGGTCATTCAAACGCCATACAAAGAATCCCTTGGGAAGAAATTTGCAAATGTCTACTAAAGTTCTGGCTCTAGTCAATGATATGTGTTTTATTGCTTCCAAATATTTTCAGAGATTAAAGTAAGTGTATTATTCTTAAATATAATTGAAATGCTTGCAATCCAATGCTTCTCACATTTGAAATCTCAGAAGCCCAGGGCTTAAAATATTCATAGTTTTCCAGGATTCCCATAATAACAAACCCTTATATCCCAGAACCCCATAATCAACAAACATTCTCGCATTTTAACTCCCAACTTCACCCTTGCTCTCTTTGCTCAACCTTCTCAGGGGTTTATCAACCTAAATTTTCAACTGCTACAGTCAAGTTTTTCCTACTAAAAGAATAAAGCATTTAAACATTCTAAATTGAATATTGAGTACAGAAAAAGAAATTATAAGCAAAGCAAATTAAATAAGAATAAAATTTGGAGTAGAGATAATAGCAATATGCTCTGAGTCCTTTTAAGTTTTGATAAAAAAGTCATGATAAAAGAATATTAAAGCATGAAAATAAATAAGAGGTCAGTGTACATTAAGTACCACCTTTGCAATTTTCATGTACAACTGAAACTACTTCAATATAATTCTGTTTAAAAACTTAAGTGTTGTGGTTTCTTCAGAGAGAATTCAACTTGTTAACATAAAGTATAGGGGTGGAAATATTAGACATAATAGTGTTGCAAAGCAAGAAATTTGTGTTGGAGAAAAAGAATATTTCTGCTTTACCTCCCAGATGCAGCTGTCTCTCTGGGCCTTTGCATAAAGGTTGCCCATGAAGGAAATTGCTTTACTTTGCATGGCATCTGGTCAGGGAATTACATAAGCTCTGATTTGTTTTTCAGAAAACAGAAACTTGTTGTGTGACAAGGTGTGGCCAGCAGCAAGGAAAGGGAGGGTGCTAGATGAAAAGTTATAGATCTATTGTAGATTTGTCAGGCAGAGATTTTACTCTGGCAAAGTGAAAGACAAGGTGAAGTAAGTTATGAAATACAAAAATAAATAGAACACGTTGAAAGGGAGGAAAGAGAAGAAGGTGACTCACAGATCTTCACTGAGAATACTGAGTAGACAGAAGAAAACAATGACTGAAAAGAGCTATATAAAAAGAAGTCATAGTCAAAGGACACCCAACACTAAAGGAATTGCCATCGTGAAAATCAACTCTGTGTACAATGACCATATGCAAATTTAAAGGGGAGAAGTTACTTAAATAGATGGAAAGCTTGCTGAGTAACTAAAAGTGCAGAGTAATGGTACAAAGGAAGATGCTCAAGAGGAGTGCTTGAGAAACACACGAAGACAGAATAATCAGCACCCATGATTGCAGACAAATGTAGCAAAAATACTTAAGTAAGTACTGAGATTACCCACAATGAAAACATACATCCAAAAGGGAAATAGATGAAGGTGTGAATCATAAAAGTATACAACCCAGAGATTATTTTCTATGATATTTATTAGAAAGATTATAGCACTATTCTAAAGAATCTTTTCAAAAAATATGATCCTTTAGACAAAACACTAGTTTGTAATAATCAAAAAGAGACCATCATTTTGGGAGGGTGTGTCTGATGGACACGGGAGAGATTGGAGGAAGGATGGGAAAATGAGGAAGTGATTATTGTGTTTATATTTTACTTCATTATTCATCTTCATTAAAATTGTAATTGATAAAGTAAATATACAGGTAAATGCAAACAGAAATATTATACAGGTTAGTTATAAACCATTCATATAGACTTGTGTATTGGGACTGCAGACATGGCTCAGTAGGTTGAGAATTAGAATTCACATCTCCAGCACTGACATAAAAAGCGAGGTACGTCTGTGGAAATTTGTAGTCAAGAGTTGAAGGGCAGAGATAGATCCCAAGAGCTTGCTGACCAACCACACTACACAAAAGAGTTCATTCTAGACTTTCCTAGATAGAATAAGGAATAGGGTCATAGAAAAAGGGAGTCAATTTCCTCCTTGACTTCTGCATGTATGTGCGTGCACCCACATGCAAGGCATACAGGTACACATATACCACACACATTCCACACCAAAAGAAAAAATTCAGAGGAAAACATCAATATAGTTCTGTTTAAAAATAGATGATCAGTTAATCTTTTCATGAACATTATTTGTAGTTCCATTTCTGATAAAATAAAGTTGGTCACGTATAAGAATCATGACAAGTTCTACATGATGCTAACAGAATTTTCTAATTGCATGTGTTTTTATTTGAGTTTAATTATTGCTCTACATTTGAGCACAATTTCTTTATTTCTGAGGATTGTCTATGAAGGAGATTTATTTCATAAAAGTGCTCGGCATTGCCTGCTGCATTTAACTGAGATTTTCTGTTCCAATAGTTACAGAATTGAACTGAGAGTCAAGAACAAGACTCTTGCTCCCTAAAGAATAGTATTTCACCTCAATGTGAATTTTTCACAGAGAAATGGAAATAATGACTGCATTTTACTTGGAAATCTACTCATAACAAAATAGAAATGTGCATGGCACAATATATTATGTGCAAGTATGCATATATACATACGCATATTACCAAAGTTTTATATTTAAAAAATCTATATCTGTAAAAAATTATACTGGTTTAATGTGTTTTAAATACAGCTCATCTTTTCTAACTTTAATAATTAAAATAGGTTAAACTGTGCCTTGCTAAAGGAAAGCACACACGATCTAGTGAAGACATGCCAGTGAACATCTCTATTGCAGAGTCAATTGTTCCAAAATTGGAAGAAAATAACAGGAAACTGATAGGTCTAAGAGCAGATAGGTCAGGTAAGACTTCTTCAGCTGTGGAAAACAATTCAGTGATGATAAGGATAAGCTCATCCTCTTTGCATTTTCCTTTCCTTTTGAGGCAGTGTCTCACTATGTAGGTCTGACTCAACTAGATCTACCTTGATAAAGCAGGCTGACCTACAATTCACAGGTAACTATCTGTTTCCTCTGATGTTGCCTCCTCTCTGCCTTTAATTTTCACTGCTATGAGAATGTACATTTTATAGACTAAGTGTCTTACCATTTAAATTTTAAATAGTCCTTTTTTCTATGACTAAATTAGATGACTGGAAAATTTTGACTCTCTTAAAGTTATCATGTAAAAAGGAGTAATTTTCTATATGACAGATTATTATAATTTTTGATACATTACAGAAATAAAGAATGAGTATTTCGTGACTAACAATTAATGCCCCTAACTATGGATCCTACAATCACTGCACTTGAATACCAAGGCAATGGAATGGTTATTGACTTTATTGATTTACAACTCTGGGTAGTCTTTGTGTTACTGGAATGTGAAAATGGTCCCCAAAATAATGAGATGTCTTTTAATATAATATCACTTGGAGGAATGAGATTATTTTTAAATATTATCATAGTTATGATGAAAACAAGGATAGAGTGTTCTATTTTACTGGGTGCAGCAGAAAAGGGATGATTTCAAAATATAATTGCAAGGTTTAGCTTCTAATTTTAACTGCATAGCATCTAGTTTTATAACCTACGTGAGTAAAACATTTTCATACCTGAAAGAAACACAGTAAAGACATTTAACTCCAAGTTATTTTATGGCATGGCAGTGATAATGACAAGCAATTTTACAAATCAAAAACCAGTGTTTTTATGTGCAAGACACACTCCGTACTTTCCATTTACAGTATGTTTGGTGTTTCTCCTATGAGTCTGAGATATGTTTCTGAGTCAGCTTCACTCTAAGCAGTTATGTCGTCCTGCTCTAATCCTGTTGCCTTGCTTTCCGGTGTCAGTATTGCATGCATTTTGGGCCCCTAAGCTTTAGAAGTACTATCTACATGTATAACCTCATCACATAAGTCAAGAAGGACAAGACTTGCACAAGCCATTTGCTCAAAGCAAGTGAATACTATAAATAGATTAGTGCAAATATGATAGTAAAGTCAAAAGATCCCTTCAAAAAGTTCTAGCCTACTCACAGAATTTCTTAGTTGCCTATGGTTTTCTGTGTCAGGATGAGAGCTTTTGGTTTTTTTTCCCATCTATGTTGGCATGTCTTCTGGTGTCATGCTTGTTAGGGTCATCCTTAGGCACTCATGCTGATGAGATTTTGAGAGTTGTAACTTTTGACATTAATAAGAGGTAAAAGCTAACAGCAAAATCCTTGATTTTCGGGTCTTGCTATCTTTCTGCCCCCTCTTCCTTCTCCAGGAAAGAGTCCATCAACTGGTTATCTACTAAATGGTCAGCCCTGGAAACAGACAAAGGAGGAACATTATACAGATTGAGGAGGTTATATTTAGAATAGAGTTGTATAAACATACACGTACTTAGCAGCAATTAAAGAAAAAAATAAGTCATTCATTTGAAAAAGAGAAAGGAAGAGAGTATAGGGGAGGAGGGATGTAAAAGAAGGGAGAAATGATAAAATTATAGTATAGTCTCAAAAAGAAAAGAAGAAACAATACAGTCTGCTCCAAATCCAGCTTATACTGATTCTGCTTCATGTTATTCCTGGAGATGGGAGTAGAACAAATTTTGTCTTCTGACAATTATCAATAATTTTGTGATATTTTCAAAGCAATAATCAATAATTTCCTCAAAAATAAAAAGGAAACCTTATTACACATACCTACCTTAGTGTCCATCAAACAATGCTACATTTGGTATCTAATACTAATTGTCAACTTGCTTAAGAAGCTGTGAAGAGTTGGCCGGATAGTTCAAAGCCTGAATGAGGAGCTAGAGACAGGAGACAACAATTGACAAAAAGAAAGAGCAACGTCTAATAATGAAAATCCAGCATGAAATAAGCAGAGTTTAGGAAAATGACACCAGATTATTGTGAAAATCCACACTAATAGCAAAACAGTCTTTGCAGCAAGTGGGTTCTACAGTGCCACAGATCATATAAACTCAAGAAAGCAAGAAACTTTAAAGAGAAAAATGCCAAGTCTAAAAACAACGTATGAAATGAAAAATCACTACATTTTACAGAGGAAACAGAAAGCATTCTTAAGAGGACTTGCCATCTGGCAGGCAAAGGCCTATTAAATAATTAACTGAGTATTTGGTAAATATGGAAAGTCTGCTACACCCAAGCATAAGCATAAAATGATTAGAGAAAAAAAATAATGGCAAAAATCTTAGAGCTCTGGATTCAGCATCTGTGGCAATTAATTAAGGATGCTTACTATTTTTACCTATTCCCACTTTATTAATAATATTGTTTTTAATTCATGTGGTAAATTCTAAGCAATTGGCATTGCAATTATGACCCATGTGAAAAATATATATAGTGTGTTCAATTTCTTTTTTAAAAAAAGCATACTTAGTGTTGCAGTCTCATTGACAATCATTTTAATTTCATTTGCAAGATATGCCAATTCTATTTTTAAGCCTGGAGTTGCAAGAATTAAAAGTATAGAAATCGGAGACAGGAGTTGAATACAAATAACTGCCATTTGACTTTATTATTTGCAATTTACAAGCTTGGTGGTTGCATGATAACCCGTCTTCACAGTTTACGGCATTTTTAAGTTAAATGTATTTCAATTCCAGATAAGAATCTCAACAAAACAGGAAATGTTTATACTTTGTGATATTTTGTCAGCTAAGATGTTATAATAAAATCTAATTGCTAGAAAACTTTAGCTAAATGCTCCATATAAAAATTCAAATCAGTAATGTATTGTGATCATTTTAATCAGTTTACCAACACATATCAAAGTGTAAATTGCACACAAAATTTTATTTGGCAAACTTATTTCTCAGTATTTATGTTGGCACAAATATACGTGTTTGGGGAGAATATTTATTACAGCATCAATTACAATTTTGAATTAGGAGATACAATTAAATTGAATACAGAATTAATAAATTATAAAATTATTTATGCACATTTTTATCATCACTAAAAATAAGTTTCTAGTGTAAAAGTTTAGAAACCAACATTCTCAATATCTTAAACTTTAACATTATAGATATTATTGGTATAAATTAATTCACTTTGAGAAAATGTTATGCTATTCGAAATTACTTCTGACAGAACAATTCTTCTTTATTCATCTTTTTATTTTACACCCCTACCACAGTCACCCCCACCCTCCTCTGCCAGTCCCTGCTGCCCACCCTGCTTCCTCTCCCCAATACCTTCTTCTTCTGTCCCTATCCAGGAAAGGACAGGTTTCCCATGACTATCAATAAAACATGGCATATCAAGTTGCAAAAAGACTAAGCACCTCCCCACATATTAAGGCTGGGCAAAGTGACCCACTATTAGGAGTTGGCTACTAAAATTCAATAAAAGAGATGAAGACTCTAACAGTTTCACAGGAAATTAATTTTTTTTCTTTTTCAAACGAAGGGGAAGTTGACTTCACTCACAGGGACATGATCATAACAGGATACGCTGTATCACAAGTTTAAAGTTAGTTGCTTAATTAGACTTGAAAACCTTACTACTGTCACATTCAACTAGAAATAAATTGACAGCACCTTCCTAAATTCAGGGATAGTAAACACTAGGCTCTTAAAATATTCAGGACTCACCTTACTAATGTGAACATAAAATTCAAATGCTTCTTCCATTTTTCCCCCCTTGAAGATATGTTAGCTTCATTCTGAGCATAAGAGAAACATCACTCTCTTCATTTCCCAAGGCCATTACTCTGAGACCCACCAGATACCCCTATAACTTGATGATACTACCATTTAAATATTTCTGGTTCTCTAGTATACCTATTTCTGCAAAGAATAAAGTGTGGGATTTTTTTTAGAAAATCATCTTATTACTAAAAGAAAAAATGCAAACTTCTGGTCATATAAGAAAATTAAACTGTGAAATAACTTATTATTCTGACTTAAAGGAATATCTGTTACATGAATTAAATTGTTAGGGCAATTCCCCGGATCTTATAAAGTAGAAGTATGCTTTTCAAATGAGGTGTATCATGCAATTAATGTACCCAAATCATTGTCCTCTAACATCAATGCTTGCAGCAAAAATACAAATGAGAGAAGAAGAGGACAGAATAGATAAGAAAGTAAAAAGTATTAAATCAGACCCACAAATCCCTAATCTACATTAACGGACACACACATCTTTTTCCTTTTGTACATTATGAGCAGGATTAAATATAAGAATTTATTTACTTAAACAATAAAAAATTCTGTCTTGCAACTGTGTCTGAGACTAAGCAAAAGATTCTAACTATTGAGCAAAGCAAAAGTATGAATTTTCATTGTATTCTCTTAAATTATACTTTCATAGTTCATATTATTACTAATATTATATCTCAACTGATATCATTCTTATGTGCTGTGTACTCTGTTAGGTGTTGAGGAGAACTGGAGACTGAAAAACTATTTAATCAGTCCACTTGGACTAAGAAATTCAAAAGCAGCAGCTGGGGACACCACTCAGTAGTTAAGTGAACATACTGCTCCTACAGGGGACTTGAGTTTAGTTCCCAACATCCCTATCAGAGGGCTCACAGTCCAGGCTATAACTCCAGCCCCAAGGGAACAAAGCTCTCCTCTGGCCTCCTGGGCACCTGACTATGCACACACACCTGCAAACATGCCTATATAATTAATGATTAATTCATTTTAATCTATTTTTCATTTCATTTTTATTGATTTTTATTGAGCTCCACATTTTTCTCTGCTTCACTCCCTACCTCCCCCTTCCCCTTCAACCCTCTCCTAAGGTCCCCATGCTCCCAATTTACTCAGGAGACCTTGTTTTTTTCTACTTGCTATGTTGATTAGATATATGTATGTCTCTCTTAGAGTCCTCATTGTTGTCTAGGTTCTCTGGGATTGTTATTTGTGGGCTGATTTTCTTTGTTTTATGTTTTAAAAAATCACTTATGAGTGAGTACATGTGATAACTGTCTTTCTAGGTCTGGGTTTCTATTTATTTAATATCTCAACTACAGTTTCCCCTTCTTCCTATCCTCCCAGGTACTCCTTTCTCCTTCCCTCTGCCCCACCACACACATCCACCCTCCTCCATTTATATTCAGAAAATGGCAGACCTTCCATAGATATGAACAAAACATGGCATAACAAGTTATAATAAGACTGAGTTCCTAGCCTTGCTTTAATGTTGTACAAGGCAACCCAGTATGGGGAGTAGGTTCCTAAAAGCCAGTAAAAGAGTCAGAGACAGGCCCTGCTCCCATTGTTAGTAGGCCCACAAGAAGACCAAACTAAACAACTACCATATACATGCAGAGGGCTTAGGTCAGTCCCATTCAGACTTTCTGGTTGCTAGTTCAGTCTCTGTGCGCTCCTATGAGCCAAGGCTCATTGATTCTGTGGGTTTTCCTATGATATCCTTGACCATTCTGGCTCGTACAATCCTTCCTCCCCTTCTTCGACAGGATTCTCCAAGTTTGGCCGAATGTTTGACTGTGGATCTTGCATCCATTTCCACCAGTTTCTGATGACTTTTGGGCTAGGCATCATTCTATGAGTATGTCAAAATGTATTGTTAGGCATCACTACATTGAACAATCATCCTGAGCGAGGTAACCCAGACTCAGAAAGACAAACACGGTGTGTACTCACTCATAAGTAGATATTAGTTGTAAAGTAAAGGATAACCATGCTGCTGTCCACAGACCCAGAGAGGGCAGGTAACAAGGAGAGCTCAATGGGAACACTCGGATCTCCCTGGGAAGGGGAAACGGAAGAGATTTTGTGCTTGGAGTGGGGAAGGGTGGGGATAGGAACATGAGGAATCATGTGGAGGAGGTGTGGAGGGAGAGTTTAGAAAGAGATGATGAGAAACACCATCATGTGGGGCATGTCAGGGTCATGTGGGAACCTGGCACAAAAGAAACTCCCAAGAATCCAGAAGGATGATCCTAGCTAAGACTCCTGGCTATTGTAGATAAGTAGCCTGAACGGGTCATCTCTTGTGATGAGGCAAGACTTCCAGTAGAGGGATTGGAACAGCAACCCAACCTCATAAATTTCAAGCTACAGACTGGCCTGTCTATGGAATGTGCTAAAAGGCTGGTAAGTGGTAATGGTGATACATAGATTGTGGGAGTGATCAGTCAATAACTGAACTAGCCTGAGACCCAAGCCATGATGTGAGCCAACCCTTTACATTGCTTGTAGTACCCGAACCCAGAGACTGAATGGTCCAGAGCCCTAGGGAGGAACCAAACACGACAGGAGGAAGAAAAATGTCAGTAATGATGACTTCATCTAGATTTTGTTTTTGTATTTTTATCTAAAAAATTTACTTTTCACTTTATATACTAACCCTAGTTCTCTTTCCCTCCCCCTCTCCTGCATTCCTACACCTTCTGCCCATTCCCCATCCACTCCTCAGAGGGTTAAGACCTTCCATGGGGAGTCAACAAAGTCTGATACACAACTTTAGGCAGGACCAATCCACTCTCCCGTATCAATATTAAGCAAGACATTCCACCATAGTGAACCAGCTTCAAAAAGTCAGTTCATGTACTTGGGATAGTCCTGGTGCGACTTCCAGCACCCTCACCACCCCCAACCACCAACAGATGAAGTCACACAACTGTCACCCACATTCAGAGGGTCTAGTTCAGTACCATGCTGGTTCCCAAGCTGTCAGCCCATAGCTATCACTAATTCATGTCAGCTGTCAATGTGGGGTTTGTTGTTCTTGTTGTTGATTTGTTTGTTTGTTTGTTTTTAATCTGAGAGGCAAGATAAGACATATCCAAGTGCTCCAAATACACAAGATAAAATATGACTATTGGTGGAAGGTTAGACGTGAGAGCTCACTGCAGTTCCATGGCTGAGAGGCAGGAAAGCCTTCAGACCGAACTGTGAGAAAAAACAGAAATCAGAAGTTTGTATCTGCTAAGGATGAAACAAATTCAGAGTGCAAATGGTGTGAGGATGAATGCACAGAATTCCAGTCAACTGAGCTCATCTGCCCCTCAGTTGTTTGCCTAAAGTGAGATCAACATTGAAAAGAAAAACTTTAAAGAAGTAAATAAAAAGAAAAGACTTTGGAAGATGGTCTATGCAATTAGATCAGAACCAGATATTGTAGAATGTAAGAGGTTTGCATAATATATAGTCTTCATACAGAAAGTTCTGGGATAATATTTCCCTTCACTATGATGTTTTGAAAATGTGTAGAATGAATTTGACTGAGAAAATATGGGAAAAAAACATTTGTTAAGATGAAAACATGGACTAGAGTGAAATTGATAAAATCCTAATGATAGACATCAAGAATTTCCAAATATAACCTGATAGAGTACTGCCTCTCATTGTTTTTATAACCTTGACATTTTACATTAGAGTGACTTACAGAATACTTTAAATATAAACAAGAAGATTAAGTTGAGGGCAAGAGGAGGAGAGAAAGAGGAAAAAGATAGAACACGCAAATTCAATTTTGAGTATGCAGAATTTCATGAGCAGAGGAACCCCAGATGTGAGGATTTAGGAATAAAGCAAAAGAGATTTGGGCTGGTGACTGGGTGGCCATGAAAGCATACTGTATTTATCTCTATGTGGTATTAATAGAACTTCATGTTTACAGTTGGTGATTGTGATCTGTCTCTTAGTATGTAGACCATTTCAAGAAAGACTATGTGATACAGTATTCATTTTTTAGGATAGGTTTTAACGTAACTATGAAAAATTTAAACACTTTTCTATCTCCTTCTTTTTATTAAATTTATTTATTGTACATCCAAACCTTCCTCTTCTCCTCCAAGTCCTTCCTTTTTTTCTTCTTCCCCATCTACTCCTCTGCTTCTGTTCTCTGCCTCCTATGAATGGCAACAAAGCAAGGTTCATCAAATTCCTGTATTAAGGCTATGCAAGGAAACCCAGTATGAGGAATAGGTTCCGAAAAGCCAGAGAAAGCCATAGGGACTGTTACTGATCCCATTGTAAGGAGTCACACAATAGAACAAGCTCCACAACTGTCACAAATATATAAAGGACTTAGGTCAGTCCCATGCAGTTTCCTTGTTGTGTTGGTTCAGATTGTGTGAGTTCTTATGGGCTAGGTTAGTTGTTTCTGTGGGTATTCTAAAAACAGAAACATAGATGCCATTGACCCCTCTGGTTCCTACAATCCTTCCTCCCCATCTTCAACAAGATTTCCTGAGATTGACAAATGTTTGTTTGTGGGTCTCTGCACCTATTTCTATCAGTTATAGGATGAAGGCTCTCTAATGACAATTGGGGTAGTTCCCAATCTATGAGTATAGCAGAATATCATTACATAGCATTCCATTGACATTTTTTATCCAGTAGTGTTTGGTTCTATGCTAAGACTCTAGGCCATCCAACCTCTGAGTTCCGTGCTCAAGACAGTGGCAGGGGTGGGATCATTCTCATGACATGGGTCTCATCATTTGACCTCTCCCACAATTTCTGTGCCACCTTTACCCATTAACAGCCTTCCTAGCACATCCTATAGGCAACACAGACTTTAGGGTGATGCTTATGTGACTGGGTTAGTCACTGGAAGTCTTGCTTGGTCACAGGAGATGACCAAATTCAGGTTACATACTTGCAACTGTTAGTATTCTTGTGTTTAGTCATCCATGTATATTCCTTGGAGTTTCCCTTGAATCAGGTTTCCATCTGACTCCAGAATGCCTCCATTTCTAGTCATCTCTTTCAATACTCTACCCCTCTATACACCCCAAACAGGATCCATCATGCTCCCATCTGCACAGACTCCCAATCCATCCATGAGATCTCTTTTATTTCCCCTTCACAGGGAGATCCATGCATTTCCCGAAGTCCTCTTTTTCACATAGTCTCTCTGGGTCTGTGGGTTGTTGCATGGTTATCTTTTACTTTATAACTAATATCTACCTACAAGTGAATACGTACTATGTCTTTCTGGTTCTGAATTACTTCACTCTGGATATTGTTTTCTAGTTCTACCCATTTGCCTTCAAATTTCCTGATGTCGTTGTTTTTTAACAACTGAGAAATACTCCATGTGTAAATGTACCACATTTTCTTTATCCATTCTTTGGTTGAAGGGTATCTAGGTTTTTTCCAGGTTCTAGCTATTACAAATAAAACTGCTATGGGCATAGGTAAGTGTCTTTGCAGTACACTTGAGCATGCTTTGGGTATATGCCCACGAGTGGTATAGTTGAATCTTTAGGTAGATCTATTGCCAATTTTATGAAAAACTGCCGTATTGATTTTCAAAGTGGCTGTACCTTCGTACTCCCACCAGCAATGGAAGAGTGTTCCCTTTGCTCCACATCCTCTACGGCATAAGCAATCATTTGTGTTTTCAGTCTTAGTCATCATAGCAGGTATAAGATGGAATCTCAGAGTTATTTTGATTTTCATTTCCCTCATGGCTATCTACAAATCCAGCCCTACAGAAATTACTAGGAAAAAAACGCCAACCCAAGAAAATTAGCTATGTTCTAAACATATAGATTAAAGAAACAAAGTGGTCTTATAAAAAGTGTTCCTGTTTAAATTATAAGTTTAACATAGCATATATTTTATGTATTTTACATTTTTATGTAAAAAATAAGATTGGCTGAGTATATAAACAAAATTTATAGAGAAGCAAACTTCAAAAATGTTGACTTACTTAAAAATGTAAAGGTGTCACAATAAAATTAGTTGTTTAAACTTTATGTAGAAGTTGGGGAAAGTATTGCATGACTACATCTAAGCATTGCTTTTGCTATAGGAAGTTGGCTTGGCCAAATAGTGAGTTTGAAGCAATCTGGGCTATGTAGTTATCTCTTGCCTCGAAACAATAAAAACAAAATAAGCAAGACGAAAAACATAGAAATGTTTAGCTAAAATACTTTGAAATAATTAAAAAGCATGATTATAAAAATACTATAAGTGATTATAAAATCTATCAAAGACTATTTTAGATGATTTTTTTATAATTTGAATTCAAGAATCTCAACTTTCTGTTTAAAATAATATTGAAAATACAGTTGCCATTCTTCCCCCAAAAATTCTTTAAAATAATATTAAAGGAATAAATATTACATAAATGCACAATAATGAAGTTATCCATAGTAGGGTGTTAAGTTTTAAAAGTAACTCTTTTCAGAGAAATTTATTTGATGAACAAAACTACACAATGAGGCAATACGAGACTAGGGCTTATGGGATGTTCATTGTCAATTGGCAAAGGTAAGGTCCAGGGAGAATAAAAGTAGCGGTTTAAACAGCAATCATTAGAAATATGAAAAACAAACTCCCAGGTGAGAACACAGAACAATCTACTAAAAAGATATGTCATGTGTTCAGAACAATAAATGAAAAATAAGCACAATAAGGAAAAACATAAAAGTATTCCATAATATCAACAATAAAAATGTATAAAAAGAGAGGCTTGGGATCAGTCATCAACAACACTAGGCAGAATTACCAATAGCAGAGTTATCTAAACAAAACAGTCAGGGAACCACAAAAACACAGACCCTACCCACACTGCAGAGGTCATAGAAAATGATGGTCTCTCTGGAAGTATTTACTCAGTTGCTATAATATGCAAGTGTACAAATACAATAAATGTCAGATTAGATGTTTTAAATATATACACATATATCACATTCATCTCCATAAACAGGATTACAGCCGTATCTTAATTTTAACAGATTAAAACTCTAAACAACCAGTATTCTTTGAAAAGAGAATGGTAGGATAGTAATATAACCATGCTAATAAAACAATACTTTGCAAACAGGAAAAAGAGCATTCATATAGAAAGTAGAAAGATATGATTTATCTTCAAGATCATACCAGTCCTACATTCTCATATACTATCTGATTACCAAAAATTCTTGACATGACAAAAATAAAGATGGAGAAAAATTAATAACTGGAAGTGATATAGATGTGTGTTTATAAGAGCATCACTTGAGGGAAATTTGGGGGGCAGGGGAATAATTCTCTGTCTTAGTTGCTATGATGGTTAAATAAATACACATGCTAAATTTTTTAAAAAATTGCAAATACACATATTAGTGTTAATTCTTGTTTTGTTACTGTGCATGCTTACACATAATGTGAACCACTGAGAAAGGCTGATGGGCATGGGAAGACTTTGTGTTCTATGCTTACATCTTCCCATGAATCTGGAGTTCTCTGATAATAAACTGTTTTTAAAAGACTAGGTATTTAGCTGCTCAGTGATAAGGTGCTTCCCTAGCTTCTCTGCAGCCCAGGGTTTGACCCTTGCACCACAAAATATAAATGAATAGTTGTAAATTAAACACACTGTTAGGAAATAACAGAAAAATCAATGTGTATGAGAGGAACAAACAAAAAATCTATATTTTTACAGAAATAATTTACAAAACGTTGCACTAAGAATTTGGGGCACAGTAAGTAAGCGATAGGAAACTAGTGAATTCATTGTTTCATGATTGTTCAGGAAACCATATCATTATAACAGCATCTAGGGTAACAAAATATACACTGTCCTTTCCTGAGGAGCATATTTCCTAAAAACCAATTGATTGAAAATTAATGCATGTATGACATTTCTGAATTTCCTGTAGCCAGTCTATAAGTCAGGCATAAGCACCACTAATCAGAAGATTAAAAGGCCCAATAGTCAGAGAATGATAGATTCAGTGGGAGACTCGCTGCTGTCTCATTCCCGGCAGTGCACTTATTTGATGACTTCCTGCCTTCTTCATAATGCTGAAAAGAGAGTTCCTTCGGCAATAATCTACAAATTAAGAGAAACCCATTTAGCCTGTCAAAAAAGTTACATGATTGAGTATCCCTAAGCAGCATGCCAGGTATTTAATCAGAACTTTACAACAGACTGAATAGTTCTTATTGCCTCTCCTACTCTAGAAAATTTAATTTTATAATTTTAAAAGATAAAAATATGAAATAAAATTATTGTATAAAGGGAAATAACTGGTTGTGAACAAAATATGTGAAAATAATCAAATGTGTTGCAGAAAAATGGTTATGACCTGAAAAAGAATTTTTTTGGAACATTCATTTATCACTAAAGTTAAAACTAATGAAGAGGATAAGGTAAATTATCTCTCTGGAAAATATTCTTGAAATAAAGAAAATAAAATGAACTATAATTTATGCCATGGCATATATATTTTGTTCTAGTACTATATAATAAAAGAATTATAGTCGTTATCTTATGAAGTAGTAAAATAGACCATATTCACTGCTTTAAATATGTTGCATATAATCCATTTTGTGTGTGTGTTTGTGTGTGTGTGGGGGGGGGGGTGTTTCTATTTGTGTGTATTTCCATCTGTGTCTATTCCTTTAATGTTAGGGACAGAAACCTTTAAATATAAAGATAATCTAATCAGCTTCCTTAGCTATTATATATTATTACATATATTATTAAGAGTTAACAGAGAGTACTCTTTTAAATTTATCAAAATTTCACTTCAAAAAGTTGAACCACAAAAAAGTTAGCACACTCATTTTGGTCAAGGATGTACACAATATAATTTCAAACTTATTTCAATATTATATTATTTAGTTCTGTGAATATTTCCCATGACTATTACCTTGCTTTGCATATTTTTGCATTGAATAATAAGTTCCTTGCCAGAGAGTTTTAAAAAAAGGGAAAGCTACCTCAAGAGAAGAGTTAAACAGATGCTGCATGTATAAAATGGCAATATTGATATTTGAAATGTAGATGAGATGAGAGGGAGTCAATTAAATGACTGTGTGTGTGTGGGTGGGTGGGTGGGTGAGTGGGTGAGTGTGTGTACGCACGCCCATGCTCACGCATGAGAGATTACTTTAGAGTACTCAGCAATGGTACCGAAATTTTCAAATTTGAGTTCAATTAATAACATATCTTATGAGACTGTGAGATTAAACTACTGCTCTAAAACTACCTGGTGCTACTTGCAGCACCACTGTGCTATTAATATGTGTGGTTAACCTTGTTTCCCTTATACTATTGTTTACACAAAACTTTTAGTTGCTACCCTATTATAGTCTTGGTTTGCTAATATATAAAATGAACATTGAAAAGTTGCCTGGTTCATAGAATAATGATCAAGCAGATAGCATCTAGGCAGTTTCTGATACACATATGCACAAAATACATTGGTTCTTAATTCGTTTAAAACTTCAATTATTTTAGCTATTTCCCACCCCAAATCACTCATGGCATTTTCACCTGAATGCCATTCAACTAGTCCAGAAATAGTTTTAAAAATAGAAACATTTTTTATCAGATGCATCAGGTTTAAAGGGTAATTTTCCAGTCAAATGACACTACTACACGAGCCAGATTAATACTCTATTAACTTTTTTTCTCCTGAAAACAAAAAGGAATAATAGAGTGTTGTATATGTTTAATAGGAACTTTCTTGTAGATTGAAAAATCATTTTGTTGCCTTCAAGTACCCTGTGGAAGTGCTATAACATCTGGTAGGAAAATTAATCAAACATTCATAAGCATTCTATGCATCTCTAAAATTCCTTCCACGTATTTACTTTCCTAAGCATGTTTTTGCTTTCAACATAATTGTGAGTGAGAACCCCATTTTCTCAGGCTACAGGGAGTAAAATCCCTTCTTTAAACTCACTACTGTTTCCCATCCCATGCCGCAGACCTACTCACCCCGGCCTTTTACCCTTCAGTCCCTGCACTAGCTTTTTTTTTTTTTTTTTTTTTAACTTCCATGTTTTTGTTCAGATTTCAAGAAGAAAAAACTATACTGCTTATTTAATCGGGAAGTTAAATGGAGTTCAGTTCCACAAACCATGCAACTCTGAAGCATAAACATTGCATGTATGAGTACAATTAGTCCTGTTACTCACTCTGATTCTGTTGATTCCTTCTGACTTCCTCATTTACTATAATCGGTAGATAAAACTCTGTACTTCCAGATGATGTTCACCTCCACTTGCCTTTATTCTCGTGTTCTTCCCATTAATTCCACATATATCTTAACCATGTTAACCTCCAAAATTATCTACTTCAAACTCACCATATAAAATCTCATACTCCACAACTCTTAGAGTACTCAATGCTCCAAGAATTCGTAAAATACATTTTCTTTCTCCACACATAAGCATCAAGTAATTGCAATGTAAAAAACTATTTCCGAAATCTCCTTGGCTCCATCACCTTAATAATGGTTGCATGGAAGTTAAATTTGGGGGAAAGAAATAAAACAATAACACATACATAGTAACACTCAAACACACTGTCTTAGCATGACTCTCATTACTCTCATATCAGAATCTGGTGAGATAAGTATCATTTGATTTCACCAGAAGGGGGCTCAAAGAGATCGTGATTAAAAAGGCACATTTATCTCTGAAGTCGCTGGTCTACACTCTAAATTTATACCTAAATTTATACTTATTTTATTACATGCCAATCTTCTTTTAAGGACTTTAAGAAGTGGAGTTCCCAGGACATAACAGCTGCCTGATTCTGCTATGAGAACTGACCACATGCTGCATGGTTTAAAACAACACAAATTTGTTAGTGTCAAGTTCAGGGAATCATAGTCAAAAGTTAAAACCATTGGGCTAAATTGAAGAATTAGTAGGATAGACTCCTGGATTATCTGTTCCTAATCCTTGTTCATGTATGGATGTCATTTGAATTCCCTCACTCTTGACCACTTTTCATACTGCTTGGTTTCATATTCCATCCACACTCACCCTCCTACTCACTCAACCCTCCTATCATTCCTCTGAAATGACCCCAGATAATTATAGTGGGTCCCTTTGCCATGTAAGATAGCATACTCGGACTAACTAGGTAGTAGGATGCTGACACCTTGAGGAAGTATTCAGCCTTCCATACTGAGTAAAAGCTCTTACGCTGAAATGGAAATCATTGAATTAAAAACTAATGATGGCAAAGAATGGATAAAGAAAATGTGGTACATTTACACGATTGAGTACTACTAAGCTGTAAAGAACAGTGATGTCTTAAAATTTGCAGGCGGATGGATGGAACTAGGAAAAAAAAAACATTCTGAGTGAGATAACCCAGAGCTAGAAAGACAAACACAGCATGTACTCACTCAAAAGTAGATATTAGACATAAAGCAAAGGATAACCAGACTACAATCCACAACCCCAGAGAAGCTAGGTAAAAAGGAGGACCCTAAGAGTGACAGCCATGGAGAGCCCTAGGAAAGAGAAATAGTAAAGATCTCCTAGGTAAACTGGGAAGGGGAGCAGAGAGGAATGGATCAGGGATGAATAACCAAGTTGGGGGAGGAACAGAGTGAGGGAGCAATGAAAGAGATATCTTGATAAAGGCAGCCATTATGGCTTAGGGAGAAACCAAGAAACCAGGTGCTAGGGAAACCCCCAGGAATAAACAAGGATGACCCCAGCTAACACTTTTAGCTATAGAAGAGAAGGTACCTGAACTGGCCTTTCCCTATAATCGGATTAATGACTACCTGAATGCTGTATCTGCTTCCATCAGTTACTGGATATAGGTTCTATGATGATAAGTCAAGCACTGGACTGAGCTCCTGGAGCTTGGTTGAAGAGAGTGGGGAGGAAACATATGAGCAAGGCAGATTGAGAACATGACTGGGAAAACCACAGAGACAGTTGACCTCATGTGGTAAATTGTCTAGCTCACAGACTCGGGACTGACAGCTGGGGATCCTGCATGGGACCAAACAAAGCCCTCTGAATGCGCATGACAATTGTGTGGCTTGATCTTTTGGTGGGAGAGGGATCTGACAGTGAGACCAGAACTTAGCCTGGGTGCAAGAACTGGCTTTTTGGAGCCCATTCCCTATGTTGGGATAGCTTGCTCAGCCTTGATATGGGGGAGATGGGCTTAGCTCTACCTCAACTTGGTATCCCGGACTTCATTGACTCCCCAAGGGAGGCCTTACCTTCTCTGAGGAGTGTATAAAGGGAGGGATGGGAGGAGTAGGGGGCAAGGGAGAAGGAGGGTAAACTGGGGCTACTATGCAAAATTTTAAAAGAAGTAATTGAAAATATATTAGTGATGGTTAGCTGCCAGTGTCTTCATTGGGCAATTGCTTGCCAGAGTGCACTGGACACTACACAAAATCATTTATCCCCAAAAGAAAGCCTATTGGCTCTCCTGCTCATTTCAGTATGGATCTCCATTTTGTAAATAAATCTTGCTTTAAATTATTTCCTGAATTATGGATAGAGGTTTTTGAAGGAAATAGGAAGTCATAATGAAGTAAGCTGTGATTGTTATTTCTAGAAGAATTTATGAGAAAATAAATAATGTTATTGAACTCAAAACATGAATTTTAATTTTGTCTTGGATTTTCAATGAAAATAATTTCATTTCTGCTTCCCGTTTCTTCAATATTTTGGCTGACTTTACCAAGAAAACTTCTAAATTTTAAATTTCTTTTCTAATATAGTAAATATTGAAAATAACTTTAAACACAGATTACAAACTCAGTGTTGTATTATCCTTCATCAGCAAAACAAAACGTCAAAATATGTTTAATGATTCAGTTTTTGCATATCATAAGATCACTACTTAATGGTGCTTGAACTAACAAAATGAAGTGAGTTAATTGATGATGTCGCTGCTTAATGATACCCTGGTTGTTTAGGTCATTGCTTCTCCTTCCATTAGTCTCAGTACTCAGGAGTGGTTCGTGTACTAGGAATTTCTGTAGAACAACCAAATAGGGATGCTCCAGCTCCAAGTTAAAAAGAAGCATAGCTATACCACTGTTGCCGTTGTTATATTGCCATCAGAGCTTGACAAAGCATACATATAGGGTAATCAAATAGCATTTACTAAAACACCAGCATATGGATTTTATTTTGATAAATATGTTTGCATTATTATTTTAAACATCAGTGTTGGATTATGATACATGAGCATACATTATGTAAGATTCATAGATTAAAATATTAGAAAAAAATCATGTCACTAAACCATGAACAGCTGAACAAATTGCAGGTAACTGTAATGCATCTGCTGAAATATTTTGTATGTTCTTTAAGTGGTTATTTACATATGCTAAAAGGTAGAGCCTGCCTCACAAAATCAACGATTAAAGGAAAATGAACGATCATTAAGCATAATAAAGGAATAAAGGTGATTATTAAGTGCATGTTATAATATTATATATTAAACATTTGGAGAATAGCAGTTGTCATAGCAAAGAATGCATATGAAATTTAGCATGTAAACCAGCAGAATTATTATTCTAATGGAATAGTTATCTTTTATGCCTGATTCAGAGAAATGTCACATTTATTCAAAGAATTATTTATTCCTTGGAAGTTAAAATGTTTTGACGAGAGAAAACGTAACAAAATGATAAAAAGCTGAGACTAGGATGACTTTAAAAATGCCAACTTGTAACCCGGGGACAGGTATTTGCATACTAATTGTAACGTTCCTGCTGTCATGTTACCTTCAGCTTGAAGATCAGTCAGAAAGAGAAACTGCATCATCTGTGACAGGCAGACAGTGGGACGCAAAATGCCAGTGAAGTGAGTTGCTGTTTAAAGCTCTTTTTATCCCAGAAGATGTATAAATGCAACACCTGAGTCTTCAGTAGTCTGTATGACTTGCTACTTTCATTTATGATAAAAATGTTACTTGTTGCCTTTCATCCTAATGTTTTTTGCCTTTCTTTATTTATTCTTTTATTCTTTCTTTCTAAAATATGCCAACAATGTCTGACTTATTTTGACTCTAAATTCTTTTTCCTAGATAAAGAACATTCAAGTAGTTAGAGCATTGATCTCTCCTTTTTCAGGTTTTGCGAAACAGTGAGGTAGAAATACAACATACATGGTCTTTGTAAAAATTATTCATTATCTCAGTACTTATTAGGAAACTTTCGCATGGATATTAAGTGCTTGGTAAGGAAGCAGCTGTCACTTCCTCAGGCACATGAACTCCTTGCCTGAATTTTTCCATTCTCCAGCACACTGCTAATTGAGTGTGAACAGCTAAGTTGTTGGATACCACATTTTATAATGCAATACAACTGGTTCTAGCTGGCACAATTAGCAAGATAACTGGTAGCTTTCACGCAGTTCCCATCTGGTCTGGCTCTTCTCTGGACATGTAATATGGGTACTGCCGGCCTTGATGGCACTTGCTTAATGAAGAAAACAGACAGGAAATCAGCCAAAACCCCATGAAATGCTAAGTGCAATTTTGGCTCCAGATACACAGTGAATTTTCTGGCAAATCATATACACATGGAAATTTACTCTGATTGTGCACCAAATTCTATAAACTTCTCTCTCTCTCTCTCTCTCTCTTTCTCACTCCCTCTCTCTCTCTCTCTCTCTCACAGACACACAAACACACACACAAACACAGAAATATGTACACATACACAGAAAAGAGTAACATACAACCTTCATTATTGTTATAATCAAAACACACACAAACTGAAAAGCAGAAAAATAGTAATGAGAGACTAGCACATTGTCCATTTATTTCAGATAACATACAAGCAAAAATGAAATCAATGAAGCCTGTAAAGCTTTAAATTAGTTGCCCTTTTCTTATTCTCTATTTTTTATTTAATGAATTTTACCAATATTTCTATAGCTGCATATTCTAAAACATACAATTGTATTTCTCATGCACATATAACTTAAGAAATTTTCTACATTTATTTTATAATTTGCAAGTTTTAAGAATGCATTCCATAGACTTTCTACTGAACAATCAATTACGACAATTTGAATATTTTTTAAGATCTTGGAGAAGTGAGTGACATTCTACTGCAGGAAAACCATTTTCTTACCTCATGTGTTCCAAAATGAGCACAAAAGTGTTGACTTAAGCATGTGGGGAAGAAGTTTTAGAAGAGTTGGGTCCTCAACAAACCTATGTCTAAATATTAATTCTGCCCACTACTATTTGTTTGTTACTGCTCAGGTCAGTAGCATTTATAACACCTTTTAGTCATTGGTAGCAGGAGAATTCAGCACACTGTTATTGTCAAGGTTAACTGATGGAAGGTATGTGACATGTTTGGAGCAAAGCAGAGTAACGTATAAACATTCAAAGCACACTTTCACATTTTAGTGTTCTTACACAAACCAGCATTCAGTTTGTTTGTCCAGACCAAAACTTGTCCTCCCAAAGAATACAAATTCATAAGAAAACCAAATTTAAATTTTTTAATGGTAGGAAAGATTATTTCTTAAAATTGATACACCGTAAATAATTTCTGAAAATACAGCCCTCTGCCACTTTCAGCCCTTTCAGAAAAATAAATATTCAAACCTGCATCTTCTAGGAGAGAACAGGTTAGTAAAGTGTGCATCCCCAGCAACTTCGCAAGGCATGCGGTACCACTTCTGAGAACAGAAAAACAACTTACCCCTTATGAGAAAAAAAAATCAACGTTTCTTGATCTGAATTTATAGTAGAACACTCTAGCAACTCTAACTGTAGGGTGTCAAACATTAACTGTGTGCAGCTACAGAATACAGAGTACTCAAGTGCATCTCTGTAATTCCAAACATCATTCCTCCTATTGTCCTTGTTCCACACTAATTCCAGATTCTTTTTCCTTTCTGTTTTTCCTATTTTTGAACAATAATGGAAATAATAGGAAAGGCTGTTGCTTAATCAGAACATCTCCATATTCAGACTCATTTGCTTCCAGAAGGGTCTTCAAGGAACATTACTTTTGCCTTTAGCTTAACCAAATTCTGACTTAACCGAAAGTCTGTGTCCCCTTTGCTCTCAGTTCCCTCAGGGGTGACAGTGAGGTCCTGACAGTGTGTGGTTCTCCAGGCATGCTGTCACACTCTGGCTGTGCCTCCTATGCCCATGGCACTGTAGTTTGTCCAGCCTCAACAACTTGTCTACACTTTTTAACCAGTGCTTTCAGTGTGTTCTCCCAGCATCCTGAAAGCCACATCTACTTTTTTATCAGGGGTCGTATGCCAGTCATTATCTAGATTTGATCATTAATTTCTAGGCCTAGCCACACTCCTTAGAGTGCTAGAAATAACAACTTTTACCTGATATTAAAGAATTTACATATGAACAGAGAAGTAGACTTCTGTAACGGAAGGGATTCACATTTCTCTGTGTTTTACCTGATGGCCACTTCTCATTCAGAAAAATGCCTTTTAAGGCCCAGCTTCTCTCTGCCCTAAGTATTAACATATACGTCACAGCTACTGGATTTTGGATCATTTAAATATTGCATCAACCATCACAAATGACAGTTTTTGTACAACTGCATTTTAAATGACCTTTATGATAATTTTAGAATTCCAACAAAACTTAGTATGAGAGTCATGTGATACAACATAATCTTAGTGAAAAACAGGTTGTAAATGCTCAAACGCACTTCAGTGTGAAATTAAATCTAGGATTAGGACTAATACTTAATTTACGAAAAAAGAAAATTCAACAATGCAAATCTTTTTAAATGTCCTTTCAATTTAGAGACCACAATAGCAAAAGTCTCCTAGACAAACTGTGACCTTGTTAGCAAGTTAAAGGAAACGTTGAGGATTGGGGCACATAACTTAGAAAGGAAATTTAAGGTAGAAAATATCAGTAACAGAAGAGAGTATAATAAATAACTAGTAGCCTCTCTTTCTCAATCCTCTTATTATTATATGAAAATACAGCTAATATGAAAACAGTGGGGAAACAGTTTGTCCTTGAAAAGTCACATAAAACTGTAGCTAATTACAAAGGACAAGAGAAGAATAATTCACAAATCCATGGTTAGGATTATCATCCTGATAGGCAGTAAATACAACATTTTATTTTTTATAAGAATAGCTAGATGTGAGACAGTCTCTATTTTATTGTGAATTGTTTTAATTTAAGTTTTGAATTAGCTCATCCCTTTCCCTTTTGTACATCACAACTGTATAATCAAACTCTTTGGCCAGGAGTGCCTTCCTGTGAATAGGGGCTGGTGTCATCAGGATATTTATCTGAGCCATATACATGATATATTTGTATCTCACAAAGATTATGTCCTAAAGTTGATTTATTATTTTATGTAATATCCACCCAAAAGCATACCTTCTTCAGAAAACTTCAGTCTATAAATATTTTACTGCTTTGAAAATAAATAAATCGTGCTCTCTTGACAGATTCCTACATTTATATAAATCAGTTCGTAACTAGTCTACCAGCCTAAGGATGATATAATATGGCTCAGAATGGGGTAAATACAGCATAATACTAAAATCAAACATCTTCCATATCATCACAATAGAAACCTTTAAAGCCTTTCTTCACTTTCTAAATATTCAGAACTATTAAACAGGTACATTTGTATGATATGAAAACATAAAATTTTTCATTCATTTATTTTGATTATACTAAGGAGACTTTTTCAGGACAGAGGGGGCACATAACTAAGAATGATCAGAAAAATGTATATTTGCTTCAATGAACCAATATATCTCTGGTGCCATTCACTTCATTATTTATAAATATTAACACTGTTGACTAGACTAATAAATAATTTCCTGATATCAAATTATGTTCCACATTATGTTGCTATGACTTTACACACTGGAAAAATATGATACTATTTCTGTTGACATTTTTCTGTCTCATGACTGCTCCTTTTAATGATATAAATCATAAATTATCTTTAATTTAATATTTCTATAAATTATCAGAGAAAAAGATCACAATGCTATTGTCAAGGGTAGATGTTGTTTCTACAGGTCTCCAACTACGGAAACACTGGCATGGTCTGAAAACATGGACTCACTCTTAGCTAACCAAGGTAAGATTCAAGCAATAGTACATTTTAAAGATGATAATTAAATATAATCCATTAAACCTTGAAAATGACAAAGATTTCATGAAGTATAATATTGACCAGCATTTGTAGCCTAAAAATTTAATTGCCCAAAATCTAAACAGATTTATTTTAAACCTAAATTAAGTTTGTCAAAAGTTCAGTTATGAGTACAAGGAAATTTTAATTACAAATGCTAATCTAGAAAAAAGCTTGCATTTTTCTTATCCTATCATTTGATGTATTTGATCACTGTTTATCATTGGTACAAACTGAAAGAAAGATGAGAAATATCTACCACAGGAAATGTAAATTAATCCCTTCTTTTCAAGCCCATGAGCTAAAGTAGAAAATCATTAGTGAATTTCAACTAAATGTTCTTCATTTTTAGTGACTAAAAACACTTTTCAGTTTTTAATTAATGAAAATGTGTTTATATCTAAGAGCAGGGTTCAGTATGGCAATTGTGACCAAGCAAATAATATATTTCAAAATTGACATGGAATTTTGTACACAAAATAGTAGCAATGTTTTTCACAATTTCTGTTTGTTTTATCAACAATATGCTCAAGAACATCTAGGCAATACAGAGAGGAAAAGGTGGGACCATAAAGACAAATATAGAGCATATTTATCGTATCCATTTTAGTCAACAGATGATATTTCTGTTTGAAACTAATAAAGTATTGAAAAGGCTTCAAATAATAAAACCAGCACATTCTGCACTGCTGTTTATTCATACTTAAAGTCAGATTGAACTAAATAAATTAAGGTACTCTAAATATATTATGTTTATTGACTAAACCCAAAAGCAGTTTGCTAAACAATCCACCTAGAGGTCAAGGACAACTAAAGACATCCATTAACAAGATGTTGTGGGAAGCCTCATCTTCTCTGCCTCTCTTAGGAGTGCATGGTGGATTGGGTGGAGAGAAGGTGGGGAGAGTGGGAGGAATGGAAGGCGAGGGAACTGGGTCGGTATGTGAAATAACATTATTTTAATAATAAAAAAAGAAAAGAGAAAAAGGGGGAATATGCTGTGAATATAAAACAGTTTTTTTGTAGATTAGAATGGGCAGATTCCTGTCTTCTTCAGTGTTTAACCAAAGGAACTAGCCAAGTTGCCTAAGTGTCTCGTAGAGTCTCTCTGCTGGTTGTCATGTGGGGACAGCAGAGGAAATACACTGTAGACAACTGTGGTACATAACAGAGTTGAGAACAGTCCTAGATGGAGACAATTACTCTCATAAGCACACTTTCTGGACATTTATTTACTACTCACATGAAAGACCAAAGCCATCGATTCATCTAATGAGCAATTTGACATGACTTTTACCAAACAAGATAGTGGTATACTTTATCTGTAACCCTTAAACACCTAATAGACTAGCAAACTACTTAAACATGTTTTGTCAACTTTGCCTCTATGCAGATTTAACTTTCCTGGTAGTTTTCTATTTCTACTGTCTACCTACTGCGTTTTACATTCTCTGTGACTTCTAAGTCAATAAAGTTATTTCATCATGCACACTGTCCTCATGAATAGATTTTATTGCAGGCCGTGTGTTAGTCCAGACTCATCTGGAATGTTCTCATATTAAAATGTGTCTAGAACAGAATAGCAAGTCAGTGAAATACTGAATACAAGACAGAGCTTACTGACCCAAAAATAAATAGTTCATTTTGCACCTTGGATGCAAACTAAGGTGTGGAAGGAATGCATGGTTCAGAGTAGGCCTTCGTACAAACTGAAGAGCAGCAGGAAACAAGATTATTTCTTGATTTCTAACATACAACTCTCTAGGATGCATTCACATATCCCTTGAGGAGAAAAACTTCATATGCCCTAATGACACACATAAAATATGATCAAACAAAGATCAAAGTATTAATTCTTTATTAAAGAATACATTATCTTTTATGTTTGGATTTCAAAAAAACATCAGTTTTGTTTTTTAGAAAAATTTTACTTTTTACTACAAATTTTAACTCTAAATTTATGCCAGAGAAGCTTAGTACACAATTAATTTAATTTTCATTCCTTAGTGACAACCATACTCTCTGACATTTATTCTAGAAATTTTAATTAGTATCTTGTAAGTTTTACAGTGAGTTTCCATTTTTACATTGCTTCATATAAGAAAAACATCATGCCCCTTTAATTCAGTAAAATGGAGACTTGAGATTTGGTTCTAGGAAACTGCCTTATTTTATTGTTAAATTTCACTTTTGCTTCACACCTACAGCAACCTATAAAACCTTGACAGCCCCATTCCTTTCATAATTTCTTTTATTTTCCAGTCAACCTTTCAATCCCCTATATTTCCATAAGCTTACTTCTTCCGGATGATGAGACATAAGGGGTAACTCTCAGCCTGCTGTAAGGAAACAAGCACTCTGAGTGTCTGCAGAGGGACCCTTATGGCAGATGGAGGAGAAAACCACCAGTGTTTGGGAAGGCAAATTCTTGAGTGACTAAAGCCCTTAAGTTCCTTGTCAAGCATAAAGCTTCACAAGCATGTCTGCACAAATGCAAACTGCAAAACTGAATACCAAGACCTTAAGAAACCAGAACAGTCTAGTCAAAATAGAAGATCTGAACATAATCTTTCTAACACAGCACATAGCTGGAAGCATACTCTCAACCGTATTTAGCTCAAAACATTTAGCAAGAACCACCTTTTCCATCAACTGTGAATATTTCACACACACACAAAAAAATTCTACAAGGCACATTTTGATGGGGACTACAGCAAAGCAGAAGTCTAACTAGCAACTTAGGAACTTAAATATCTATCAAAGCAATGAATTATGGCATGTATTTCAATGGATGTATAATAATAGGGGGATAAGACATATTTAAAGATGTAACTGGGGTTATTGATTTTTTTTCTATAAATATATGTCCTAGTCAAGTCAAAGGAAATGAGCCTACAAATTAGTGGACCCCTATGCAGCACCTGCAGCCAAACTTCCAGAGAGATGCATGCTCACGAGAAAAACTGACTGTGAGGGTGAATATGAGACAGTCCACATTAAGCATATTGCTTAAAGCAACATTGAGCAAATCCCCTTTATTTGACTTTCAGAATTAAAATTGCCTATCAAGAATTAAGATGATCATAAACCTTCGCCCCCAAATATCTTGCCAGTTACTTTCTTGGCTTAAAGGTTATATTTGTCCAATATAGTCAGCACAAACTATTTAGGGTCAACATTGTCTATTCTACTCTGCACCTGAACAAACTGTTTTGTTTTCTCCCTTGGCTTCAAATTATGTCTCCAAAACTTATAGAAAAGAAGTATATTCCTACCATGGTTATTATAATATAATTAACTTGACCTAAGCAATTCAGTAGTCTGTGGGGTTTCCTGTCCAGTATTCATAAAGAGATTCTTTGAAACATAAGTCAGACCTAGAAAGATAGAATATAGATTTTCATGTTAACTAAGTTAATTTTTAAAGTATAAAAGAAAATATTTCAGACCGATGATTACTTCTTAAAACAAAGTTTTCTTGTTTGGAATAGATAATATGTAAATATTACTTGATGATTAAATATTTGCCACTTAACAATCAATAAATGCTCATTTGATACAATGAAACTTATATGGGGAATTTTAGTATCTTGCAGATAATACAAAGCTCTCTTAAATATTTTGTAGCTGGATTGGATGCTTTCAGAACATTTCTAAAATCGGAATTTAGTGAAGAAAATGTTGAGTTCTGGCTTGCTTGTGAAGACTTCAAGAAAACAGAAAGTAGAGAAAAGATTGCTTCCAAAGCCAAGATGATTTATTCTGAATTCATTGTAGCTGATGCACCAAAAGAGGTAAGTAAAGTATTTGAGAAGAGCGAAGTTGCAGCCCAGGCAGGCTGTTCACAGTTAGAAACAGAGCTCTCTCTAAAGAGGAAGCTGACCATTCCGTTTCCAGAGAGAAAATGTCAGTAGGCCCCAATATAAAAATATATTAAACACTAGCATATTTTTGAAATTAATATATGTGGAAGAAAAGCATCTAACTAGTGGATTTAAGCAGTTTTCATTTTTGATGTCTTAGAAGTCCACCCTATAGAATGTAGTAATAACCTGTGTTCAAAATGGGGCATGGTTTGCCTTCCTGTGAAAATGAGCCAGAGGTATTTATGAAGAGGCAAGGTCCCACCTGTGCAACTTAAAGATAAAGAAAATACAAAGGGTCTTGAGGAGAAGTCAAGAATTATTCTGACACTATCTCTTGAACCCGGGTGGTTTTCGTTTGTATTGTGTTCACATGTGTTTGTGCTCACTTGCATGCACACAGTTGTATGTGTAGAGTCACTCAGCTGTTTGTGTAAAGGCCTGGCGTTGGCTTCCAGATATGCTACTCTCTAATCATTCACCTTAATTTTTAATTTATTTTTTGTTTTAGAGGTTACAGCATAATTACTTTTCCCCTTCCCTTTTTGTTGTGGGATTTATGATCACACTGTGAACCTTGAGTGTGCTTTTGCATTAGTTTAATAAAATCAACCTTGAGTCAGGAGGCAGAGCCGGCAACTAGTTGACAGAAAGTAATCAGAGAGCAAGTCCGGAAAATCAACAGAAAGACTCGCAGGAAGTAGGACGGTTGGGGTGTGGGAGGTGGGGCATGGGCGCGTTGAACATGGCAGTCTTTTTTGGTTTGGCAGAGCAGAAGGACATTCTATTTTGAGATGCTGGTGAAGTGGGAAGGTCAGCAGGTTGCTGTACAACCTCTCTAAGCTAGCAGGTTTTGACCCCAGCCTCTGACTCTCGATTCTTTGATAAATAGAACGATAAATACTTAGTTAAAAACTACATTTGATGGCAGTGGCAAGAGGCAGATGGGACAGAAAAGTCTTTTCCGCGCTATCTGAGAAGGGCGCCTGTAACTGCAGAGTCACAGTTACTGACAGAAACAGCAGGAGATTAAGGTGCAGCCTATAGGGCAGCAGAAGAGGGCCTTTCTTTCCTTCAAATCCTCCCACGTACCCCTCCCTGCTCTCCCTCAAATTCGTAGCTTCTTTTATTCTACATTCCAAATTGATAGTGAAGAGTCCAAGAGGCCTCAATGTTGTGTAAAGAAACATAGGCAACCAAGGAAGGTGAAAAAGAGAGAGTCCTCTTCAGAAAAGAGCTTACCAAGTGACTCTTCACCTTAATTTTTGAGGCAGGATCTCTCACTGAAACTGGAGCTCACTGTTTTAGCTAGAGGCTGACTAACTAAGCCTGAGGATTCATGTGTCTCCACCCCTCCAGCTTTAGGGTTATAGACATGCCCAGCTTTTAATTGGACTCTGAAAACCCAAAGTCAGATCCTACTACTGATACCAGAACGTTTCACTGAGCCCTTTGATGGTATTTCTAGTATAGAAAGTTTCATTTGTGTTTGGCTTAACTTCCAGTGCATCAATACAAAGACTTGGCACTACATAGTCTGGTATTAACCGTAACAAATGTTTAAACAATTTCCATGTTAAAATCAATAAAGTTGCCATAAAATATGTAACATGAAGCAAAAAAAATCAATGCATAAGTTGTGAGCAAACAAGAAGCTGCAAAAATTATCAATAGCACAAATTAGCTCATAGAATCAGTGATCTTCCCAACAGAGGTAAGATACTGATATCTGTATCACTAACAGTTACTGTAATTTCTGGTCTATCATTAGGATTTGTGCTGAGAAAAAAAGTGGTGGTCATTACAGGCAGAGAATAAGTTACATGGAATGCAACTACGTGGATAAAATAGAGGGCTCAAAGTTATAGCAAGTTCCACTTTTAGATGGACATTAATTACTACAGCTGTTACTAGTTTGGTATAATGCTAACAGACACAAGAACCACTGAAGTGTGGTTTGGAATTCACAGGGGGTAGAGAAGGGCTTTAACTCCTGTGGAGATATTTCAACATTCATTTCTAAGCCACCACCTAAAAATCAATAAATAATCCTGGAAAATTGGAAATGTAGTATATGTGATTTGTCAAGTTGATTAATGTGTCATTTCCTAAGAGGTTTTGAAGCAACCTTAAAAATATATATTTTACTGCAAACCTCATTTGAAAGTCAGTGTTTTTCCTCCCTTACAAATCTAATTAGCAGTGACGACTTTAAGACAGCATTAGTAAACACTTCATTAAAAATAGCTAATGAAAAGATAGTCTTAAAGCTGTAGCTAAGGGACTGAAGAGATGGTTCAGTGGCTAAGAGCACTCAGTGCTCTTGCAGAGGACCCGGGTTCAAATCCCAACTCTTACAAGTTAGATCACAAATATAACTTCTGTTCCAGGAAATAGGATGCCCTCTTCTAGCAAACAAGCGTTTCTAGGTACACATGTGGTACATAATCATGTGTATGAGAAAAACATTTATGCATATAAAACAAAATAAAAATTGAAAGTATAAAACAGTACGGCTGAACTCAGTTATAACTAACAATTTTGACAAAAAGCTACATTTATTTTCCTAATCTTTCCTTCCAAAATAAACATCATCAATAATAATTTCACTAAATAATGCAATTACTGTTTTAGGATATAAAAGTTTTATAGCTTTTAACATTTTACACATATAATTAATTTAAATAAAATGATAGTTTCCATCCAAGTAATGGTTAGATTGTTTCCAAATGCCTCCAAAATATGTATTTAAACATGACAAAATTTATTGAAATCTAAGTCTGTGTGTATGTGTGTGTGTGTGTCTATACATATATGGCCACTCTCTTTCCTATTATTTATCATTCACTGTTTCCAGTGCAAATGTCTCAAGGCATTTGAATGATTTGCCAACAAGTTGCTAAGTACAAGTACTTATTGCCTTTCAATTACGTACAAAAGGTAATACATATGCTAGTAGGTTTATTTATTGAACTGAATTTTTTGAAATTCTTACTCATAATAAATTTAATAAGAAAGAAGAAGATACTAACAAAACTCTTCAAATATAAAGGAGACCATATGATAATAAACACACTTAGAGTTAACTATTGTCATTGTGGAGAGACTATGACCACATGGGAAGGTACAGGATAGATCTGTAGAGTGAATTACCTACTATAGAGATAGGTCATGAAAAATCAGTCGTTCAGTCGTATTTTATGAAAATATCGAGCAAAGGTAAAATATTTCATACTGAAAACATGCTGGGTTAACACTGTGATAGAAAACATCAAGGTATATTCATCTATTGCAAGGATTTTGATATTGTTATTATAAGAAGGGAATGGAGAATAGGTTTGAGATCTTTATCTTCATTGTTGGAGATGAAAATATAATAAGATTCTAGATTTATCTGATAGGCAAACTTGACAAAACTAAGTTACTATTTTTATAAGTAGATTAGAAGATGCAGTAATTTTCATAAGCAGAAAGTTAATTTCAGAGGAGATCATAGGAGACTATTCTCCTTTATTCGGGATTCAGCTGAAGCCATGTAACTGACTCTAAAAAAGAATGAAATTATAGCCAATTTCCTTGGTAGAAAGTCCTACACTGAAGAATGGTGTCAGAGTCACGTTGTCTAGATGTCTACTTAGTCTTTTTTTCTTTCAAACACTAGTGTCTTTATTTCTTCAGCTGTAGAATTGCTACAGACTTTATAAATTTTAATTACTTGCATCTGGATTATACTAAGCTTATTGACTGACTCTCCTCTGGAAACCGAGATCACATGGCTGTCAGAATACCATCCTGACAAGCAGACTACTTTAAAACTGGACTTTCAGGTTCCTGTGAGAGATGTAATAATTCCAGCTGTACTTCATGCCCTCTCTTTTATAGTGGCACCTTACCTCTGGTTCTCCCCTTAAATATGAGAAGTTATGGCACAAAATCTATAGTTCGGATAAATCCCAATTTGTACTCAAATCCTGTGCCCCTGTTTTATTGTGGAGCTATTTCACTTTTGGGATTCCTGCTGCACATCTAAAACAGGAAAATAACATATGTACATGAAGCATATGAAAATGGATATAAATTAGATAGTATGATTACAGCTCATATTATGTAGAAAAGTTTTTACAATATTTTAATCATACTTTTTAATAAACATGTCCCAAGCAGGACTACTAAATCTTAAAATATTAAAAGCAATCACTTGCAGCTGTCTGTGAAGATGTGAAGTCAGGCTTTTAAAGATTTAATAAATTAAATATGATCATACATTGCAACAAATATGTTAACAAAATATCAGCTTCCACTTAAAGGAGAAACTCATTGAAGGGCCGTAATGGGCGAAGGAAAACACATTTCATAAAGAAAATTGCATATATGTCTCAGCTATTTCTAATAAAGAACTAGACTTTTAGAATACTTTTAGACAACGTGTTTTCTAAGTTTAAGTACTTGAGAGTAGCAAAGAAAACGTAATTCTCAGTATTGCAATTATTCAAATTTTATTTTAGACCATTGATTTCATACATTTAGAGATTTTAAAGTCAAATATAAATTAGTTTTGAGAAAACTATTTATACTAGAATAAAATAAAATACTATCTTTACTTCTCACCAACAGTTTTCACATATTTGAAATATTTACAAGTTTTATTTTTATAAATGTAATTTATAAGAACATAAAAAAGATGTTGGGAGACTGGGGAGATGATTCAGCAATAAGAGTCCTTGCTGCTCTTGTAGAGGACCTGAGTTTTGCTCCCAGCACCTACAATGTCAGTGTCAGAGCACCCTCTGTTACTCCAGTTGCAGGGAATTCTGCCTCTTCTGATCGCCACACACTTTATTTGGTTCACATACGTCTATGCAGATAAAACACTTATATACATAAAATACAGCAAATAAATCTTTAAAAGTAAGAGCAATGTCAAGTCTGCTATAGTTCATTCACATTCTGTGGGATTAGAAAGCTGAGCAGTAAAACCACAGCATAGTGTTTATGAATTATATAAATTCAGGGGCGAGGAGGGAAGAAGCCTGCTCTCAGGGTACAGAATGAGCACGCACAAGGCCCTAAGTTCAATTGTTAGCAACTGCGTTAATTGAATTAAGTAAAACAAATATATCCAAGTTTACTTACATTTTATCACCAAAAAAAGAGAATAGATTCTTTCTTATTTTTATATTTTCTTTTACTTTTTTAAATTATGAAGGCAGTTTCAAATATGTCTACTGTCTTTATATCACTTCTACCTCCTTCTTTTCACTCTTCAGCTCCTCTCACACTCCTACTCCTTCTGAAATTCATAAGCTGTTCTTTAAACATTACTTCTACCTGTGCACGTGTATTAAAGGCTGACCACTTGGATTTGGATGATCTCATGAGGCTCATCCCTGAAGAAAAGCAATGAATTCTCAACAGCCCTTGATTACCTGTAGTTCTTCATCTGCATGTGGGGCCTTGTGAAACTCCCCCATCCATGTTGGAATGTCAACAAGTGTTGACATTAGGTACAACTGCCATGTTGTGTAGAGCAGACACTGTCTTACAGCAGGATTACAGCAGGAATCCTGTACTTGGCTCTTACTCTTTGCTCCCTTGTCCCAGTGTTCCCTGAGCCTTGGGTGCAGGCATTGCATTGTAGATGCATGAGGTAGGAGTGAGCTACCACAGTTACTTATTCTCTGCATTTTTACCACTCATGCGTCTCATATATTACAAAAGGTCTCTCTAGTGAAAATTATGAGCTACATTTACCTGTGGGTATAAGGAAAAGTAAACAGAATAAGGTATTTAATTTTAATTTTTTCCCAGTTTTATTAAAAATGAAACTTATATAATTAGAAAACTGGATTAAAGAACAAAAGTAAGTGTAAAACCTATGAAATTGCATTTTATCTGGTCAGGACAGACATATTCTGACATCAAACATTCAAGTATTATTTAAAAAAAAGTTGGTTTGAAATTGGAAAGCTTCCTATGAGATTAGGTATGCATCTGTATTTCTCTCTGTTATTGTAATAATACTTTATATCCTCCATCCTATATTCATTTTCATATTTCATTATAGAGTCATTCTCCAATGTGTTGAAGTCACTTTGAGAATCATTTCTATTTCCCCGTAACTGATAACTAAGAGTTCCCTCCCAACTATAGTCATCTCCAAATATATTGATTTTGTTCATATCTTAGTTGTCTTCCATTTTATTTATTTACTAACAGTTGTGTGTATATTGTATACTACACGCTATGTTGTTTCATCAAAGAGAAGAAACAGTATTGATTCCTCAGTAGATGAGCTACCCATCTTACTGGGAAGACTCAAGATTTAAAGGATTACAGTAGGATTCACAAGCATAGTGATGACAACGTGTAAAGTAAAATGAAACAATGTAATGGGAAACTCTGAGTCTAGGAGATCAGGAAGTGTATATAAAAAAAATTAAGTAGTAAACATTGGTCAGAATTTGAGAAAAAGCAGAAATGGGTAAAACTAGAAGTGAAGAAGAAAGGACAGATGAATGAGAAAGACAAGAGTCAAAGGAAGGACCATCCAAACCGAAAGCAATTTACCTAAGCTGCTTGAGGCTGTGTGGCAGAGTGTAAAAGATGCCACCCTACCTTCCAGGTCACCTTTAATTCTGCACTATCATTTAATCTCTATTCAATAAAAAGGATCTCTTAAAAGAATAAGAAAAGTGTAAGAGGTGATATTTGATGACAGACAGACAGATGACAGAAACAGAAATAGAGAATATTGACTAAAGTAACTGAAATAGTTACCAAGTGCTTTTATGTGGACTGTCTTGTTCCAAAAGTACATTCATTCACTGCCTTAGAGAAATGTCACTAGCATTCATAGTGCAGGAGAAAAATCACTCAAACTTTAAAGGCATTTTAAAAAATGATGATGATAATGAGCCTCCTAGCAACCAGGATCAGTGAGGAAAAATATCTTTAGCCTATGCTTCTAAGTTTCCAATTCCTTCTCTAGATCTGCTACTCAGTTTTCAGTATTTAAGACCTAGACTGAGAACCTTGATGTTTATTCTAAAGCAAAAGAAGGAATATTCACAAAAATTCTATTTTCTCTTTTTTGAAATATTTCATTTATTCTCATACTTTCTCTAATTTGTATGACATCTTAGACTATGACGCTCAGATTCAAATATGGCATTAGAAGGCAAGGGGTGACATTGCTGTTTCTTCTAAATGTAATTTTTTTGAAAGGTTTGATTTCAGATTATCTTTTTAAAATTGTATTTATTTACTTGACATCCCGACTGCAGCTTCCCCTCTGTCCTCTCCTCCCATCACCTTTCCCCATCTCTCCTCCACCCTCACCCTCACCCTCACCCTCAATTCACTACTCTGTTTCTGTTCAGAAAGAGGCAGGCCTCCCATGGGCATCAACAAAGCATGGCATATCAAGTTGTCCTAAGACTGAGCACCTCCCCCTGTGTTTATACTGGGGAAGGTGATCTCCTAAGAAGAATAGACTCCCAACAGTCAGTCAAAGAACCAAGGACAGCCCCTGATCCCATTGTTAGGAGTTTCACAAACAGACCAAGCTACACAACTGTCACATATAAGTAGAAGGCTTAGATGGGTCTCATGGAGGCTCCCTGGTTGTTGGTTCAGATTCTATGAGTTCCTATGAGTGAAGTTCGTTGTTTCTGTGAATTTTCTTGCAATGTCCTTGACCCCCTCTGGCTCATACAGCCATTCCTTCTTCTCTTCAGCAGGATTCCCAGAGGTTGTTTGATTGTGGGTTCCTGTATCTGTTTCCATCAGTTACCGGATGAAGACTCTCTAATGACAATTACCGGTAGCCACCAATCTGATCACAGAGGTGGCCAGTTCAGGCCATGTATCCACCGTTGCAAAGAGTCTTAGCTGTAGTTATTCTTATAGATTCGTAGGAGTTTCCCTTGCCTCCCATATTACCTGACCCGGAAAAGTCCCCACCCCACCTTTCCAGTCAGTGCTTTCAGTACTCTCCTCCTCCTCCCACCCTCCAACCTGATCTCTGGAGTTCCCAAGCCTCCCCCTCTTCCAATCCACCCAGGAGATCTCTTCTATTTCCCCTTCTCAGGGAGAACCATGAGCATGCACTTAAAATTGAAAACACAAATCCCATGTGTTCTTCACGTTTCCCTGTATTCTTGTGTCTTTTAACCTGGGTCAACCAAGTTGATATTGGTGATAAAGCTATAAATACAACTCTCTCCCAGCTGCACTAACAACAGCAGAAGAGTCCCAGAACCTATATTTAGAAACCTGTGTGCATCGTGATTTTATGTGTCAGGTCCTATTCTCACAGACGTTGAAGAGGCATCTGGTTCTTATTCAATTCCATCTTTGCTTTGACTACTTGTCTAATTAATCAAGGTGCTTTTTTTAATTCTATTCCCTTCCTTTCTCTTGCCCAATTTAATTCGTTAGCATTGCCTCCCGACTTGTGTCATCTATTTCTGTCACCAAAGTCACTGATAACAAACAGATACAGTCCTCAGCACACACAGACTGCATGCAGATCCTGCAGACGGCTATGTTTCCTTTCATCACAGCCCTTGAGAAAGTATTTCAGGGTACTCATTTGCCTTTAATGATGCCAAAGATAAAGTAATACAAGAAGTGTTGGTGGTGATTAAATAGAATTAAGTAACCAAAAACATGAATACAGATGGCTTTGATTTAAATAGTAATTTTTAAGCGCTGCCATGAATGAGGTCTAAGACAGTACCTGCTCGGGCTTTGTAAGGCGTTTTACTTATGCATGCATACATGCTTTGCTTAATGACAGTCTCTTGCTACACTCTACATCCTAAATGAGGAACAGCCACATCATTTGAATGTGGGAGCAGAACTGGAAACTTTTCATTCAAATTATGTAAAAATATATAAAGCACAGTTCAGAGTCGAAAAAGAGAGCCAACAGGTACACTTTAAAATACATTCTTCCTGAAAAAGTAATTTGTTGAAACCTGAAAGAATTTAAAACTGCTGGTATAGAAAACAAAAAATAATTTGTCTTGTATAACTTTCAGCTAACTATGCTCATGGCCATTAAAATTTTATGGATCTTATTATAAAAATGTTTAAAACAACTATAACAAACGTCACCCTGAAGGCCGTCATCTCAATGCAAAGACTAGCCCATGTCAACTGCACCAAGATCTTTTCAAAAACTAGAAGAATATCAAAACCTCAAAATGACTATGATTGTTCTCAACTGTTCTTTCATAAGAATCACAATCTTGTATACTGTTTTCTGAGATTGGTAGTATAGTATTCAGAGTTATAGAAGATAAAATTTTGAAATATAAGCAAGTAAAATGGTATTTCTCAAAGAAACTGAAAGAGTTTCAGGCCAAAACAAATACTCACTTATACTGTCATATAATTATTTTGGTATAAACAATATTTATATAGCTAAACATATAATAATTTAATATATACATTTGAAAACTGAGTGCTATTTCTTATTCAAACCGTTCATCTAATGGATGTCTTTTAAATCTCAGTTAATGGAAACTCTGGTTTATGACTGTTTTGACTAGATCACTGTAAACATCTCATTCTTCTTCATTCTTCATTCTTTCTCTCACATTCATATCTAAACAGCATTCTTACCATTCTTTAGAATATGTCCCAAACCAGCCATTCCTAAGATGCGCTTTCAGTCATAATGATTGGGTAATACATTCCTTTTGCCCTAACACTAAATGTGTTTGGGAAATACATGATATGTCCTTGCTGTTACTCCATAATCCACATCTACTGCCCACCTGTCCAATGAAGTTTCTAGATCATCATCCTCATACTCAGACCTTGCTATTGAGGCCACTTAGAGTCCGTGACTATTTTAACATGTGTTCACAGTGCTTAAATTCTCCTCATTGCTCTACTATAAATAAAAGAGTGGTAGAGTGTTGTGGGGTCTACCATCTGCTGAACTCACCCTATTCTTACCTTTCTCCCTTTGAAGCCCAACAGGCTTCTTTCAGTGAGTCCTCCCACAGGTATGTCCCAGATTTCATATTTCCTACTCATATAGATACTCCAGAGGTCATTTTCAATTCTCAATTTCTTAAGATAGAACTGCTTCTAGAAAGTGCATTTTTCCTTTTGCATTGTTTTCTCAAAATTTGTCTTCCAAATTGACTTTTTGTCATGATTTTCTTCACATCCTCAGATTCTAGCACAGATCTATACAAATGTTTAATAAATACCCTAAATGAGTTAAATTCATGAAATGATATATAAAATGGCTAGTTTTAAAATATATGATACATTTTCCTGAACAATGAGGAACATAAATGCAATCATTTTACAGTTGTATTGGGTTAACATAAAAAATTCACATGAACAATTAGCACATCAGTAGTAACATTTCCCTTGCAATGGTTTTCATGTTTTAAATCATCTTTATATATTCCTGCAAGTTATTTTTGAATTGAATACATTTTTCAAAATTTCTGTCATTGTAAAAAAACAGAGTTGCTAAGGAAAATAAAACTAGGAAGAAAAGAGGACAGAACACATGAAATGAGTATTCATTCTGTTGTTATTTTTGAGAGATGTAGAAAATGGACAATTTAGAAAAAAATAGAAGAAATAGAAAAAATAAACAGATTCACTTCATCCTCTGAACTGCTGAGTGCCTTTGTTGTAAAAATTTTCCATTCTCAGATAACTGAATTAAACTCTTAATAACTAAAGCTTGAATAGCCAAATCTGTTTAAGCATAAACCTAATTTCTTAAACCTTCTACAACCAAAATTGGACACAATAACAAGAAAATAACAGAAACATCTCCTCTGTGACACTGTGACACAGAAGACACAGCTGGTTGTTTCACATACATGTCACAGAAAAATAATGGCATTCTGTAGGAAACAGTATTTTGGTAAAAAATTGATATGGTAAAACATTACACAGGTTTGAGAGGAAAAGATTTTATACAAAATATCAAAGAGAAGGAACAAGGCTATGTATTAAAACATAAACTGCAGACATAAGAACGAAAATGCAAAAATTCCTGTGAAGCTCCAGGATCAAAGGCATAATTTACCCAGTTACATAAACAAGCACAGACACACACACACGCACACACACACACACACACACACACACACACACACACACACACAATGATTAGAGAAGAAAGGTATCAGCGATGACTCCTGTGTGTCAAGCTTGAACAAGTTGAAGAAAAATAATGACATATATATAAACATGTGAGTGTGATGCTTTTGTCACTGACATTAAGCTGAATTTCTAAGACATAGTTTCAAAAAACTACTGATTATCTCCCAAGAACAAAGATATGCTCATCACTGAGTTCTCAATAGCTGAGGTTGTCAGTTTCTTGGCAGGAAAGCAAGCAAATCAGAAATGAATACATTTTGGTAATAATAGTAATTAGCATTAATGAATTTAAAAGGAATTCTTTTTAAATTTTAGAATGATTTTGAATAAATATACAACTATTTTTTTTTACTTGTAGCATTGTATTGATTGGGTCTTTAGCCTTGTGAGGAATGCAGAAAGGATAAACATCTAACAGATTCTCTGGGACAGAAAACCTTTTGCTAGGCCATAATTTTTTAATCTGCTCTTAATCCCACAAGGAAAATTTGTAATGTGAGAGGTATTGGGAGGGTTACAAAATAGTCTTTATTATGAGGATACAAAGAAAATGAAATTCAAAGGAAAAAATGCAGACTCACTGAACACTGTATCCTGCTGTTCTGCCCAGGGGAGGTGTGAAAAAGATGGCTTCTGTACCAACCTCCCCCCAGAGCAAACACGCTTCTTCTCTCCTCTTATCCATGCACTGTAGTACCTCAGACCATGTCCCAGGAGTTGGTATCCCAAAAGCTATTAACTGAATGAATTCCCACAACAACTTCCCCATTTGTCTAAATAAGAGGGTTCTAAAACTACAAAATGAGCACAAAAATCGAGTATTGTCCAAGAGAAAGAAAAGGTAAAAAGATACACAAAAATAGATCTACAACCAACAGTATTGTCCAAGAGAAAGAAAAGGTAAAAAGATACACAAAAGTAGATCTACAACCAACATGAACAACATCAAGCAAGAAACACATGCTTAATTTTAAATCTATAAGTAATTAGTAAATAAGAGATTATTTTAATAGTTGTCCTATCCTGAGAAGTCTAAGTCTAATACCTTAAATGTCTTAGCCTAGTTATGAGAGGAAAGTATCTATGACTATCAAGTTTTCAACTCTATTAAACTCCTGAGAAGGAAAATAAAATTACCAAAGTAAGCAGGAAGTACAAGCAAGTGACTTCCAAAAGGTGCAAGAAATGACAGAAATAGCTGGCTATCTGGATAGTCTCTCAAAGTCTCATTTACAATGTTGTGGCAACCAACTTTGGCTAAGGCTTAGAGTGTCTGAGAGATCATTTTGAGAAGCAAAAAACTTTGAAAGACTGTCCTGCCATGTCTTGGCAAGGTTCAGCGTTACTTTTGCTTGTATCCTGCTTGTCCAGTTTGAACAGCATCATATTGTCAGTTGTCGAGGCAAGGGCGGTTCTTTGCCCAAAAAAATCAGTTTTGCCAAGAAGAAAACAAGCTACATGTGGAGTGTTTTTGCTGTTCTACATTCTCTTTGGAGCAGAATGGTTCTGCCAGAAGAAATCATGTCTCATAACAACAGAATCAGTAATTATTCAAATGCCACATTCTACAGGTTTTTGAAATGTCTAGAGATTAGCTACCTATGCAGAGTATGTCTCTTTGCATTAGAGAACCTGACTAACATAAATAAAAGTATGACAAACATGGGTGACTATTAACTTTCAATTCTTTAGTAAAGTGTATAGTCTTACTAAGCTTAATATATGAATGTAAACAATCTTTAAGCAGATGTGCAGGATGAGGACAATGACCTCAAAAATATAAAAATATCTTTATCACAGGTAGAAATGTAAAAGGCAGTATAGAAACATACATAGATACAATATGGCAAAATAACTATATTTGTGTGCAACATATTGTAAACAGAAAGAAAAATATACACAATAGAATAAATATAATTTTAATGTATATTAATATATAACTTTTCCTATACAGGAATACAAAAATAATTTTGTTTATGTATCAATATACAAAAATCTATACCAATGCAAATTGTCCATAACAAATAGTTCACAAGTAGATACACTAATCTACCTGTTGCCCCATCCCATCCATTTCCCATTTTTCTCTTTTTTAAAAGAGATTCCTGATTTTAAACTTTGTTATTCTACCCCCAACCCTATACCAACACCTAACAGATAAGAATTATCCATAATCCTGAGAAGATAAAATCTGTTGGGAGAGGGGGTATTGTTTTCTGGAATTTCTTTTAGCCCTCATGGGGGTGATAGTATCTTTATGGGATATGGTAAAAACTAAAACGATGGTTAAGTCCCAAGAGTATGGTCTGCAACAATTGTAGACACTCTCCCAGTAGTTGGTAGGGCTTTGTTTTTTTCTTTCTTTCTTTCTTTTTCCTTCTTTTTGAAGTTTTTATTGGAAGTTTTGACCAAAGAGTAGTAAGAAGGTGCAAAGGTGTGCCATCTCAGCTAGCCAAGTTGGAATTATCTTGAGCAGTTTGTCGCCCAAAGTCAATCTTTGAATGGTATTTAACAGCTCAATGGTATCATATGAATTAGGCAAAATTGTTGTGGTGGTGACCCATCTTCTTTCTGGAGACTTCAAAGAGTACTTTAGAAAAATTTATTGTTTACTGTTGAAAATTTAAACATTATCCATATCAAAACAAGAAGTTTGAATTTTAAGATAGACATTTATCCAAAGAAAGGTACCAAATAGTCAAAAATAAATATGAGGAGAAATCGAATTTTTGGAAGACAACAAAGTTTTGACAACAATATTCCCTTGATTTTTCGTTTTCTTTTGTCCCATACCAGGTAGCTCTTCTGACATGAGACAGAAAGAAACTATGAAATTTTCTTTTAACAACATGCTTGGATTTAGAGAAGGACAGAGCCAAATTCAAACTCCAAAGCGAGCTTTGATATTTTAGTTGAATCAGGACTGCAACTTTTATAAGAAGTAAAGAGATTTGGATGTTTAAGTAGCCTGCAGAGAATATTGATACCGTTGTTCAGATTTTTTTCTTTTTGCAATTTTATTTTGGTATATCTTTCCCTTTTTTTTTAACTTGAATTTGTCTGAAAGACAAAAAGTCTTGTGGAAAACTTATATGAGAAGAGTGATTTTCTTAAGCAGGATAGTATGGAAAACATGTTCAGAAGCCGCAAAACACTAAGAATAAGCTGAAAATTTTCTAGTTCAGTTGGTACATAAAACAGAAAGCTAAATGTACATAAAACAGAAAGCATATCTCAGTACTAGAACTGTTTGTTACCTACAGAGTGGAATAGAACAAAAGAAATGTGTAATTCAGGGATGCACCACAAAGGTCATGAATGCAAAAAACAGGCATGACTATGATCACAAAGAAGGTAATGAAGATATTGGAGTATATATGACTATATTGCAGGCACCAATTAAAGCTTTTGTCAGTCAGACATCTTCTGGAGAATGTCTAATATCATAGGTTATGTTGCTCCTCATAGTGATTGTAAATCACTAATGAAGCTATTGAAATATTTCTGCATGTCTGGGTGAAGAAACAAATTAAAACTTATATTCACATATCTCTGTAATGCAAGATATTTATAATTAACAGTTTAGCATGGGTACTTGCAAAACAAGACAAGTTCCTGATAGTAGTCACTGTTCATTCCTTATCACAGTGCATAAGACCTACTAGACCTGACCACAGCCTTCTTCAAATCTCACTCTACTCAGATTTCAGACTGCTTCTCTTGTATATTACACCACAGTCAACAAAGCAAGTAGCATTCTATAACTTAAATTCTTTCCTGCATCATAACTTTGCATTTTTTTGGTCAGGAATCTTTCTACAAATTTTTAAATCTGATTTTTTTTTATTTTTCAATCTTAACTATGATGAATTTTATTTCATCAGATGAATTTCCCCAAAATATATACAGTATTTGGAACATAAAAGACACCCCAAATCATTTGGGGAAATCAGTCAATGAATCTCCCACTTCTTACAAAGTCAGACTACCAATAGACTAGGCATCAATGTTAGAAGACAGATTTGAAAATGATCATGTGCTCTCGTAATGGAGAAGGGGCAACTGGAGGTGTTTAATGAAGTTTCAACATTTTATCTGAATCTTTGTGGGAGGACCAAAATGCTGATCAAAGGAACAAAATTATAGTTGGATCTGGCTTCAGTGAGTATCTGAAATCCTGATCAAAGGATTAGGTCTAATCATGATTCTTTGGTGAGTCTTTTCCTATTACCTGTTTTTATTGTTTTTCTCTAAAATAATAATATTAATTGCAATATTTTATAATATTTATTCATTAATAAATAAAGCTCTTTAAGGAAAGAGCCCTTACTATTGTCTGTTCTCTTTTATACCTGGAAAGTTTAAAGTACAGATTTCATTTTCTTATCTACAAGGCAGGTTGAAAGCTGAATTAGATTTAATTGCAGCTCTACCTATCACTTAGCCTCACTTCAATGTTGCATAAGTGAAACTGATGAGTTTTCCTTTACCAAATCTCCAAATTGTACCACTTTATCAGCGCTCACATTTTCTCCTGAGATGGTCTCATTCTACTCCATAAATATCTATTGATTTCTTATTATGTGGTGGGTATTCAGCTAAGTACTAGAAATGATGATAAATGAGATACAGCACCTGCTTTTTGGGAGCTTATACTATTAAGATTCAGATATATTGCATACGTCATGAATATTTTTAGTTTAATTCAGATGCCTGAGATAAAATGCTTGCTGCTCAAATATCCTTCAGTATGGATAGAGAAGCTGGTTTGCACTTCAGGTTTTCCTGTGAAAGGTGTATTCCAATGTAATAGAACTCTGTTAGGTCCTTCAACCTTTGTTTTGGTTTCTTGGTATGTTGATTGTTTTTGATTGTGTGTGTGTGCTTATGTATATAATTGAATATTTTGATCTGCAGGAGGTATAATGGCAGTGAAGAACAGATATAAATTGTTTCATTTTGTCAAATAGAAAGAAACAAACTAGAAAAGCAATGCTATGGAAACCCAGAAGGTTTGCTAAGTATATGAAGAGTGGTAAAAAAAAATCTAAGATATTATAGTTATTCCTAGGTAGAGTACACATTTGGAATTCAAATTTTAGAAATGTTAGAAAAATAAACTGGTACAAAAGAAAAGATACTTAAAAGTGCAATGCTTCTTGCTTGCATTTTTGCTTTGCCTTTTTTAAAGTCAGCTTTAGCTGTTTCCTGCCATGGCCATCCATCTCAAGGTACATTAAAATTTAAAACAAAGAGTGTGTTTGTTGTGTCAAAAATAAATGCAAGAACATGCTGCTATTTTCCTTCAAATTAACTTTGTGTTTGGAAAAAAATCAGCAATACATGTACCTAGTATCCTGATAAGCCATGCACATTTTAAATAATCTCATGTAATGACATGCACCCTTGTTTCTACAGATAAATATTGACTTCAGTACCAGAGACCTCATCTCAAGGAATATGGCTGAACCAACTCCAAAATGCTTTGATGAGGCTCAGAAATTAATTTATAGTCTCATGGCCAAGGATTCATTTCCTCGTTTTCTAAAGTCAGAAATTTATAAGAAACTGATAAATAGCCAACAGGTTGGAAATCATAAAAGATGGCTGCCTTTCCTGTGAAGGAGGTAAATGAAATAGTATACTGAAAGGTTACAATATTTAAAATATACAAACAATATAAAACGTCTTAGGTTTTAGAAATGTTCTTACTTCATCAGAATTCATATCAAAGTCATGCATTTCAAGTGTAGTCATTTTATCAGGTACTTAGAAATCTACTGGAAAATTACAGAGTGAGTTCATGAAGATAAATATACTTTTCAACCCTAAGTGAATAATTTTATACTTTCACAAAAAAATACATATCTTCGTGTCACAGAGTTGAAGACTGCTTAACATCATATACAACATTTTAAATAGCATTTGCATTATTCAAAAACCTCACTTCTGTAAAAAGAAAAATTCTGAACCTAAACATAATTTTTCATTTGCTGGATTCAACTATTCCTTGTGAACTATAATTGGAAACGTGATGATTATCTGAACTACTGTGACTTTCAAATTAAAAAGAAAGCTTAATGGGTGTGTGCACACTTACACATATGCCTGAGAGTTCCAGACACCAACTTTTTCCAAAATCTCTTCTTTGCCTCAACAATAGCCAGACATAGATGTGTATACGAGAAGGGTCTTGTGAGTGGTCAATTTTATATTCTCCTACTATGAGTAACAGAGAGGAAGAGCACCATCAACTGCAAATTATGATCACAGTAGCAGTGACAGTCCCATAAAGTAAGAAGCTATTGCAGAATCACTAATCCATTGTGGGTTAAGACTTTATTTGCTCATTTGGTCCTGGAATCTGCCCATAATACCCAAATAAAACTTAAAATTTCTATTCTCCCAAATGATTTATTTGTGTAAATGTGACAAAATAAATTATTTCTATGTGTGTTATGTTGTAATGACTCAACAGATCTTCTGTGTTTCCCTTTTATTTTCACAGATTTATTTATGTTCGTTGCCATTATCCATTTGAGATTGAACCTTTTAAAATGGAGGGAAAACACCGGAGACTTATTTTGTTTCCATGAACTATTCATTTGGTAGACAAAAATCTTGCCTCCTTCTCATCATGAAAAATCAACACTTAAACACATGCAAATGGACTATTCCCTGTGTCTTTGCAAATTCTTTCAAGCCCTGCATAATACAAATGAACTGACATGTTTGGAGATGCTATCCTTTTGTGCAGCCTAGTGCAGCATGTCTATGCCATAACAGCAATTGTTCTAGACGTTCTAACATCCGTATCTGTTTTTTTAATGAGATATTTTATTTATTCCAGGAAATGCAAGGCATCCAGAAATCATAAAATTATACTCCTACATCCAAAAAGAGGGGAAAAATAAACACCCTGAAAGCTCAGTAGTTTCTTGAGATCACACATCTGGTGAGTGACAGCTGTAAGAGCAGTGGATCATCACCACCTTGTCATACTGATGCTTGCTCCAAGAAAGCCGTGCAGTTCCCTTCCCACTTGCATTGCACCAAAGTGTAGACTTTGAATTCCTACAAATCCTCCCACACGCTGGCAGGGTACCAAAAATGTTCGGATTGTCTCTATAGTTTGCAACTTATAAAATAGCAAAACTTTTATCACTGGCCTTAACGAAGTAAAGGAGCTTCCAATCCCATTTTCACTAATTTGAATCTTTAGGAACTCAATACATTGCAAAACTGAATACTAAGATGAGCACAGTTTGTTTAAAATTGGATGCTAAATACCTCTTACAGAATACCAATCTAAGATTTTCCACAGCAAAACCTTTCTTCTACTGTCTCTACTTACTTTTGACCATGAGTCATAATTCTAAGGCTTTCAATCAGAAAAACCAGTCAATGACAGGATTTTGATGTTGACAGGGGTTTCTGTGCCACCTGGTCCTACAGTTGTTCAATCCCAAAGAAATACACAGAGGTCTATATTAATCATAAACTAATTGGCCTATTAGTTCATGTCTTTTATTAACTCTTATAACTTATATTAGCCCATAATACTTTCTGTGTTAGTCACATGGCTTGGTAGCTTTTTCAGAGAGGCAGTCACATCTTGCTTGCTCTGTGTCTGGCTTCCTCTCTGTCTGGGTGACAACTGCAGACTGAGCTTTCCTTTTCCCAGAATCTTTCTCGCCATGCCTCTACTTCCTGCCTGGCTACTGGCAAATCAGCATTTTATTAAAATACAACTGAGAGGGTACAGACCATTGTCGCATAACAACTTGTAAGCAACATTCTAAAGAAAGGCAAACGTCCATAATTTATCTTTTGGGAATGTGGGCATAGTTTTCCAGGCTCCTTCCTTATGGAGACCGAAAAATAATTCAAGTTAAGGTATTTTCAAAATATATATGTTAGATTAATCCAGCAGCATTTATAATCAAATGTCTTTTAGCAGCTTTTACTCTCTCCTCAGCCATCAAACAATTTAAAGACAACACAATAGCATACAGTATCTAGAATCTTTGTGTATTTTTCATCTTCATGTGGCTTTATTTTAAACTCTATTTCTTTTATATTTTATTTTTAATTTTTGGATTTTGAGAAAGGGTTTCTCTGTGTATCTTTAGCTGTCCTGGAATTAACTCTGTAGAACAGGTTGTCCTTGAACTCACAGAGATCTGCCTGCTTCTGCCTCCCAAGTTTTGGGATTAAAGGTGTGTGCCATCACACCCAACTACTCTCTTGTTTTTCTTTCTTATTACCTTTTTCTTTGCTCTCCCAATCCTACATGTATTTTTAAACACAATCTAAACCATTTAGAGGTTTTTCACCTCCATCTGTATTTACTGTATATCTCTCCTTTTCTGACCACATGAGTCTTTAATTTGCTATGTGATACATTTAGGATTAAAGCCGTGGTTTTGAAAGCTGGATCCATGCCATTGCTTAGCTTTCTGAGAGTCTTGCCTCATGGCAGAGGTGCTGACCAGAGCCATGTTTATTGCTACAACTCTATGGAGTTTCAAGGTCCCTGCCACTACCAAGAAGTATGTTGTTGGCTATTCATAAACACCATTTAAGTGTTTGGTGGCAGGGCCACTTAAAAGAGCTGCAAAGCTTCACAGCTAAAAGTGAGTCAGGAAGCCTCTCTTAAATGAAATGAACATGACCCTAGCAAAAAGAGCAAGCCCGAGAAATTGCTGATACCAAGAAGTCGTGCTTAATGCTGCTATTTTGTGTATAGAATTACTTCCTAAGCTCTCTCCGGTTTTCAGTGGATGCTGTTGTCCACACATTGGACAACATTTGTTGACAGAGGTTTCTGTCCCACCAGGTCGCACAGTCATTCAAACTCAAAGAAATACACAGAGGTCTATACTGATCATAAACTGATTAGTCTATTAGCTTGGCTATTTTACCAACTCTTATAACTTAAATTAGCCCATAATACTTCTCTCTGTTAGCCACATGGCTTAGGTAGTTTTTTCAGAGAGGCAATCACATCCTGCTTGATCTGTTTCTGGCTTCCTCTCTGTCTGAGTGACAACTGCAGATTGAGTTTTCCTTTCCCCAGAATCCTTCTCGCCATGCTTCTACTTCTTGCCTGGTCCCTGTAGCCCCACCTATACTTCTTGCCTGGCTACTGGTCAATCAGCATTTTATTAAAATAAAATTGAGAGAGTACAGACTATTGTCCCAAAACATTTTGAAATATTCAGTAATAAATATTTTAGGAAAATATCATGAGCACCTCCTACATACATGATTCTGTTCATGAGTCTTTCACATACAAGTTATCATACTTCATAACAATCATGAGTGATTCTATAAATGTAAATGAAAGAAGAAATGATTCAAGAATATAATGTAAACATCTTGATTAAGAAATTAGATATTTGATAGTGTTTTATCGTCATTTTAAAATATTTCCATTGACTTAAAGAAATAAATTTATCAAATCTAAAACTAAGCAATAACAGGCTAATAAAATTACAAAATAATTGAGCAGAAATGACTTTAATATTATAAGAGGATTCATTTTATTGTGTAGCTTTTAAGTTTGGTTTCTCTCTTTTGAGATAAGGTCTCTGTCCATGAGGCTGGCCTCAAACTCAAAATTTTCCTGATTTAACCTCTGACTACTGGGATTATACTCAGGAGCCATCTTGCCCAATGTTTGCCTTTTCTATTTTCTACCACTTCTTACAGAGATTGTTTGAGCAGGACAGATTTCCCATTACTCAGTAATACTGAAAAAAGATGATCTATTTTCTAAAAGAATCTTAGACTCTAACAATTTTATGTGTTCCTATAATGATAAATATATTTCACCTCTTTGAATTATCTGCATACCTAATATTAATAATTTGACCAATACAGAATTTTCTACTTATGCAAATGTAGTTTCTTATGTTTAAGTAGAAAATATTTATTCCAGTTTCAAGATATGATCAGAAGACATTTTTTTTCTGATACTACCAAATAGAAAAATCTTCCAGGCATACAAAACTGATCTAATCTCCAGAATTACCTTCTCAAATTTATTTTTGCTTTCTACGTACCAGGGAGAGAAGCAACTCCATCACTTTCATTGTTGCTTTTTCTCTGCAGTAGTCTTAGTACGTGTGGTCGAGCAACTTTGTGTTCCCAGGTGCTCTTGATAAGTGGAGATGTTGTTTAATGAAAGCAAAGGAATGTTCGTTCTGTTTTCTTTGAAATTCCCTTTTAATAAAGCACCATCTGTCTTTTTTTAACAATAGTAACCTTCAGAGCTGTAACACTGAGAATATCCGAGATTTTTTAATGAAGGTTTAGAAGGAGTTCATATAAGTTATCCTAAACTGAAAATTTAGAATGAATTTCGCCTTTATTCTGTATTGTCAAATTCCATGTATCCCAACCAAAGACTGTTGGTAGTGAACCTCTCTTATTTCCTCAGCATCCATCAGAAGAGTTAATTCTATGTTTCTCAATTTAACAATAAAAAAATTGCAAAATTTTTGAGTACTTATCAGATGATACTCCCAATCAAGAAAGCTGTTCAGTAACATAACTGTAACATAAGCAGTCTCAAAGGATCGCTACAGAAAAATCAAACATTTGTGTAGAGGGAGCGTGGAAAACAACAGAAAAGAAAATGTCTTTGAGATCTAAACAGTATGTTTAGTATCAGCATCACTAGTCTCCTCACATTTGCTTCCCATGCAAAAAATTTCTGTCTTTAGCCTTCACCCACATCAGCCCAATATAGCAATTTGAATATAATTATGTCTAATATTGGTCTGCTTTACTTTCTAGCCACATAGTAAAGCAATTTATTTCAGTGTTGTCAATTAATTTAGAATGAACTCTTATTACAACTATGCAAAAAGGTGGGGTGTTGTCAGAGCAGTAATCAATTATTATGTGTATAAAGAACCACATAGGCCATGTGCCGCTTTTTGCCGGATTTTCCATTGCATTTTAATGGGGAAGTATCAGAAATGAATGTTAAGTGGTAGCTACTTACAGAATGCCATTGAAGAAAAAAGAAATTTGTTTTATAATTACTATTTATAGATTGTATTAAAATACAGAATCCATGCATAATTACTTCTAATTTTAAATGAGTAGACACTGTAATATTTGCAAGACAAACAAAGTCTGTTTTCTTCCTTGTTATTAGTGCATATTAACTGAACAAAGCATTGTGATGCCATGTGACATTTTTATACATATGTATAACATACCTTGGTCACTTCACCCTCCACTAACCTCTCTGGTCCTTCTCCCACTAATCCTCTTCTTCCTTCCAAAAAAATCCCTTGTGTTTTTACAAAATATCTTAACTTTAAGAAATCACATCCTTTTCCTTCTTTTAAATAAGATTGGTTGTAAACCATGTACATTGGCACATGCTACTAATTCTACCACTATGACAGGAAGAGCTCAACTTTGAGAATCACCTGAATTAGAATGTGTGTGTGTGTGTGTGTGTGTGTGTGTGTGTGTGTGTGTGTGTTCCCAGATGTATAGTAACAGAAAAAATCCTAATGGCAGTTTATTATTTTGTCACTAAATAGCTATGGTTAGTATCATATCAATATTGAAGGTTTTGAATATCCCTAAAAAATAAAAATTGTCATTGTGCATATGTGTGCACGGGTGGATGTAAATGCATGCGCGGGTGTTTATGTATATGGAGAGCAGAAGCAATATCCTTGACGACTTTTCACGTTAATGTTTGAGAATGAAAAGGCAATCTGTAACTTAAAACATCCCTCTTCAGAGACAGACTGGCTGGAGCTGCTTCATTACTATGCTTGCACGTGTCAGTGATGTGTAGTAACTGTTTGGCAGGCACATGTATGAACTATGCTGTCTCCACAGACCTGAAAATGATATTATTCAATTGTATGTTTTCTTACATAACAATAAGCATTCATTTCTAATTTCAAAAGTATGAATTTTTTGAAATATTTAGTTCTTTGCAATGGTATGGGTTCTTTGTTAAAATAAATTTGCTTCTTTATGTAGTTAGAAAAACGTTTGTAATATTTGAGATATTAATGTTGTAAATGGTGATGACTTAGACAAAGATTAAATAAATGGCTGGTTCATTTAATAAAAAGTAATAATAAAAATATGACAGTTTTCATAAATTAGATGTATTGAATGCTTATATTTAGCGCCTGTAGGTTTCAATAATAGTATTATTATTATAGTGTCACGATAGGCCTTTAAAAATAAATATTTTGTGTATAATATCTTTGAATTATTATTTTCATTCTACTTTCCAAACATGTCATTTTCACTCTATAAATATCACCATGAAATCAAAATCATATGTTTTACCTAAAACTATAGAAAATCACTATTGTTAGGAAGGAAAAAATACTGCTTTAATATTAGTCATTCAAATAATTAAATTGAGTGTAAATTTTCCATGAAAAATGCCAAAGTCCTTGGTTTAAAAATGAGAACATATTAGGGAAGATTTACATTGTTGAATTTATGATTGATTGATCTACTGAAACTTTAACTTTAAAAAATTGTTTCTTTTTAGCCATTCGAACTTCATCTGTTGTGAATTCTCTGTTAAGTTCAGTACCCCATTTTTTAATTGGGTTAATTAGAGTTTTAGTGTCTAGTTTCTTGAGTTCTTTGTATATTTTGGAGATCAGACCTTTATCTGTTGAAGGGTTTGTGAAGATCTTTTCCCAGTCAGAAGGTAGCCTTTTTGTCTTACTGACAGTGTCCTTTGCTTTACAGAAGCTTCTCAGTTTCAGTAGGTCCCATTTATTTATTGTTTCTCTTATTGTCTGCGCTCCTGGGGTTCTGCTTAGGAAGTGGTCTCCTGTGCCTATATCTTGTAGACTACGTCCCACTTTCTCTTCTATCAGGTTCAAAGTGGTCGGATTAATGTTGATGTCTTTTATCCATTTGGACCTGAGTTTTGTGCATGGTGATAGATATGGATCTATTTTCATTCTTCTATAGGTTGACATCCAGTTATGCCAGCACCATTTGTTAAAGATGCTATCTTTCGTCCATTGTATAGCTTTAGCTCCCTTGTCAAAAATCAGGTGTTCATAAGTTTGTGGGTTAATACCCGGGTCTTCTATTCGATTCCATAGGTCGACTTCTCTGTTCTTATGCCAATACCAAGCTGTTTTCAATACTGTTGCTCTGTAATAGAGTTTGAAGTCAGGGATGGTAATGCCTCCAGAGGTTCCTTTATTGTATAAGATTGTTTTGGCTATCCTGGGTTTTTTGTTTTGCCATATAAACTTGATTATTGTTCTCTCAAGGTCTCTGAAGAAGTTTGATGGAATTTTGATGGGAATTGCATGAATCTATAGATTGCTTTTGGTAGAATTGCCATTTTAACTATGTTGATTCTCCCAATCCAAGAGCAGGGAAGGTCTTTCCATTTTCTGGTACCCTCCTCAATTTCTTTCTTCAAAGACTTAAAGTTCTTGTCAAATAGGTCTTTCACTTCCTTGGTTAGAGTTACCCCAAGATATTTTATGCTATTTGTGGCTATCATGAAAGGTGATGTTTCTCTGATTTCCCTCTCTGCTTCTTTATCCTTTGTGTATAGGAAGGCTACCGATTTTTTGGAGTTGATCTTGTATCCTGCCAAATTACTAAAGGTGTTTATCAACTGTAGGAGTTCTTTGGTAGAGTTTTTGGGGTCGCTGATGTACACTATCATATCGTCTGCAAATAACGAAAGTTTAACTTCATCTTTTCCAATTCGAATCCCCTTGATCCCCTTATGTTGTCTTATTGTTATTGCTAGAACTTCAAGCACTATATTGAAGAGGTATGGAGAGAGTGGACAGCCTTGTCATGTTCCTGATTTTAGAGGAAAGGCTTTGAGTTTCTCTCCATTCAATTTGATGTTAGCTGACAGCTTGCTGTATATTGCTTTTATTATATTTAGGTATGATCCTTGTATCCCCAGTCTCTCCAACACCTTTATCATAAATGGGTGTTGAATTTTGTCAAATGCTTTTTCAGCATCCAATGCAATGATCATATGGTTTTTATCTTTCCGTTTATTTATATGATGGATTACATTGATAGATTTGCGTATGTTGAACCAACCCTGCACTTAAGGTCATGCTCAACCTCCTTAGCGATCAGGGAAATGCAAATCAAAACAACTTTGAGATATCATCTTACACCTGTCAGAATAGCCAAACTCAAAAACACCAATGATAGCCTATGCTGGAGAGGATGTGGAATGAGGGGAACACTCATCCATTGTTGGTGGGAATGCAAACTTGTGCAGCCACTGTGGAAATCAGTGTGGCGGTTTCTCAGGAAACTGGGAGTCAACCTCCCTCAGGACCCAGCAATTCCACTCTTGGGAATATACCCTAGAGATTCCCTAACATACTACAAAAGCATTTGTTCTACTATGTTCATAGCAGCACTATTTGTAATAGCCAGAACCTGGAAACAGCCTAGGTGCCCCTCAATAGAAGAATGGTTAAAAAAGGTGTGGAACATATACATATTAGAGTTTTACTCAGCGGTAAAAAACAATGACATCTTGAATTTTGCATGCAAATGGATGGAAATAGAAAGCGCTTTACTGAATGAGGTAAGCCAGACCCAAAAAGAGGAACACGGTATGTATTCACTCATAAGTGGATTCTAACCATAATTAAAGGTCTTTGAGCCTATTGTTCGTGATCCTAGAGAAGCTAAATAAGAAGATGAACCTGATGAAGATTATTTAGCTATCCGCCAGGAGGTAGGAAGTAGACAAGAGTCCCAGGTAACCTCGGGTGCATGGGGGGGGGGGGGGTGGGAGGGTTGTCGGAAGGGGAGAGGGTTAGAGAGAAGGGAGTAGGGGAGGATTGGGGAAAGATCGGTGGACTGGGATGGGGGGGGAGGGAGGAAGGATGGATTTGGGATCAGGCAAGTATATACCTCAGCTAGGGGAATCATTTTAGGGTTTACAAGAGACTTGATTATAAAGGGGATCCCCGGTCCAAGGAGAGATCCCCAGATGGTTCTCTGGACAGAGGAGAGGGTGCCTAAACCGGCCTTGGCCCACAACCATACTGATGAATATTTTGCATGTCACCATAGAACCCTCATCTGGCGATGGATGGAGATGGAGGCGGAGAACCACGTTGGAACACTGGACCTAGCTCCCTAGGTCCAAATGGGAGGCAGAAGGAAAGAGAACGTGAGCAAAGAAGGCAAGGGCACAGGAAACCTTCATCCGACGTTGAATGGCGATACAGATGGAGACCCATATTGGAACACTGAGCTGAGCACTCCACGGTCCAAATGAGGAGCAGAAGGATGAAGAAAATAAAAAAAGTAATCAGGACTGCGAGGGATGCGAGCACCCACTGATACATGGGGACTGATATGAGAGTTCACCAAGGCCTGTTGGACTGGGACTGAACAAGGACGTGATCCAACCAGATTCTCTGAATGTGGCTGGCCCGGAGCCTTTTTGAAAAGCCATTGACAATGACACTGGGACTTGCTTCCTCTGCATATACTGGATTTTGGCGCTCCAGTCTGTTTGGACTCTCACCTTCCCTGGACCTGGAGGGAGGGGGGAGGAGCTTGAACTTCCCACAGGGCGGGAGACCCTGACTGCTCTGGGGGGTGGAGAGGGAGGAGGAGAGGGAGTGGGGGGAGTGGGAGGGTGTTGGGAGGAGGGGCTGAAATGGAAACTTTTATAATTTAATAAAAAAAAAATTGTTTCTTACAAAATAAATCCATTGATTGATTTGTAGATTTTTCTTCTAGAAGCAATCTCTTTAAAAATTAAATAAATCCTAACAGTTGAAAGTTACAGAGTGAACTCCAACAATATTTTAGGCAGATAAAATTTATTTCTCCAAATATGGATTTTATATAAAGTGGAAAGTTGATGTCATAACATAATGGCCTTGAATAATTTGAAAACCTGTTGAAAAACCTAAAACATGTGTATACATGAATTACATACATATTCTCCTAAAACATATATATACATGAATTACATTATATTCTCCTAAGGAGATTTTATGCTTAAGTTTCCATTAGGGGGAATGTATTAATGACTTCAATCTTTAAAAATTTTAATAATTAAAATAAGAATAAAGCCTTAGAAAATTATAAAAAGGATCAATATTGACCAAGTCAGAAGATCTATTTTCCTGATCAATACCTTTCTCAAAAGAAGTTAAATAGGATACAATATATTCATTTCATCATTCTATGAATAATTTAAAAATAATCATGAATTGTAAAACATATGATCACTTCTTATAAATGTTAAGGGTTTTTACAATATACTCAGAGTGTTTAATAACTACTGTCTTGTTAATCATCAGAATTTCTTACTAAAACACTTTTGAGGTAAGATATAAAAATAATAAAAGGTCTTTGAAAAATTGTAAAATTATACCACAAACCAAAAACTCATGGGTTATAGTTCAACATATCTCCTCAAAGATCAATTTTACTAAAATAACTAAAACCAAAATGATTTCATAATATGTATGCATATAAATTTTTATATTTGTGTTGCCACCTTTTAGACTATAACAGTTAAGAACTGAACTCATTTAAATGAAATTAGTTGATAAAGGAAAGTATGAATCAATGCATGGTTTAAAAAACATAGCTACCTAGCAAAGAAAGCAAAGCAAAGAACTCAAAAGGAAAACATGAGAAGGTATGGAGAAGAGTGTGTAGAACCTAGGCACCAAAATGTAGATCACAGGAAACAGGATATATTGCACAGGAGAAAGAATACAGAGCAGAGGAAGATGGCAGACTTAGAAAGGAATAATGAGAATGAACAAAACATTTCCCATAGTAACCAAAACAAGTCAAGCAAATGTTGGTTTCTAGATTTTGTCTCTGAAAGAACAGAATAATAATGTTGGATTATAAGAGAATCTCTTGAGAGAGAATCAGGTTGACAGAAGCAAGGTGATGATGTCACCTGTGAGGAAGAGTGCTGAACTTGGTATGTAGAGCTGAGCTGTTCACTCTAACCCATGCTTACTTAGCAATGATGAGAAGATGCTTTGTATTGAGGCTTATATAACCAGCTTCTATTAGCAATTAGAAATATATGATTGATTCACTTTCTAGTGAAGATGTTCTCTCTTCTCTCATAAGCATAGTCACTGTTCTATAATCAGCCTAGGTTACCCTTTTCATGATCAGCATCATGGAAGCTTTCTACCTACTCAGTATTCTCTTGTTCATTGTAAATAACTTAGTATATAGTAGACTCTTTTCACTGACTCTCATTTGTTTCACTGAAAATGTAATGTCTTTGGGGAATAACACTGTTATACCAAAGAACTGCAAGGAAAAAAGACCATGTCCATGATTGTTCAATTAAAGAAAGCTATATTTTGGGGGTACAGCTAAAACTGATTAGCTGTCTGCCTCACGCTATGTCAGAGAGAAGCCCCTGCTGGTCTCTTACACTCCTTTTTGTAGGTATTCTCAACTGCAATCTAAAAGCACACCCAACTGCTATCAAGAGTAGAGAGTGAGTGGAAAGAAATCAGAACCAAAAGGGACAGACATCTTAGATCTTAGACACTTGTATTTGATGTTAACTTTTGAAATATTTTTTAAAAATATATTGTCATGTGAAAAATGTTAAAAAAGACTGTCCTCGTAAACACACAGCTGAAGACTGAAGTTTATTTAACCAGATGATCATCAACACATAGTTTTTATTCAAGACCTTCGATTGTGCATAACCAGAAGTGATTTGCCATCTTGCTTCCAGTCCAGAACATGCATAATCTTCTCGAGCATTCCTTCTGTTATCATCTGCCTCTCCTCTGGGTCTTAAGCTTAACATTGGCAGTCACTTTTCATGGTTCTTCAACATTATTCATAACTAATGACAGGTACCACTGAATCTCTGACTTCCTCCCACCAACAGTGCCACCACAATAACCATGACGCACATTTACTTCTACTTTTCTAAAGACTTTCCTAACTGGCCGCTTCTCTGACACTCTTAGGATGTTTATTTACATTTGTTCTTTGCCTAAGAGTATGTTCCGAGCTGAAAATATTATCGGGTCTTCTTTCTTGAACTCTTAAGTGGACACTCTATCATCAAGATAATTTCTCAGCTTTTAAATCTGAAATGTGCAATAACCCATCCAATAATAAAAATTCTGCTTATTATGACTTCATCTTTTGACCTTTACTTCCACCACAGTATTAGCTAATGTTCCACGAATATTAAAATATGAGCAGTATCATTGATAAAGTCATTCAAAAGTATCTGTGTCTACTGTTTCTTTAGTATCGTCATGTTGAACTTCCCTTGGTTAAGTTGTTATGATCATTCAGAATTTCAAAACAATTTTTTTCTGTGACCACAACCTGCTGACATGGATAAAGTCTTGGCAAATGATCCCCTTCTGCATTCTCATAAGTGGCCATAACTATAACTAAATTTTATATTTATATTAAAAATCTATTTTTATATTAAAAATATAATTTATATTTAATATAAATTATATTTATCTTATTTATATATATTATTTATATATATAATTTATATATAAAAAATATAAGAATTGGTTGACAACTCTTCAGTTCCTAAAGAGAACTGTGATAGTTCAAAGTTTTCTTTCCTTTTATATAAGATCATTTGTATCTTGTTAACTGTTGCATGAGAGATGCTGATAACAAGCTTGTCTTATTAAGAGGATGCCAGGTAACTGCCATAAAAACAAAGGTTAAAAGAAGGTCACAAACTAGCTATTCTAATGTTTTTCTTTATCTTAATGATTGTGTTTCTTATCAGCCTGAGACACCTTATTAAACCTGCTCAGCTCCAGGTCTATTAAGAACTGATAGCAACTAGTAAATCATATGTGTTACTTAAAATATGATTCTTTCAAGGCGAATCTTCGCTTCCAGGTTCAGCATCACAGTGTTTATCTCTTGATTTCATGTCAGTAATTTAAGAAATGCTCCAATCTATAGTTACAGCTTATTCTAAAAGAATGAAAACTTAGAGAAATGATCTGAATGTAGAAATGACAGATCTTGTCTCCCAAATGTGACAGCTCGATCTAGGATAGCATCAGCACTTAGACAACTCATTGCACTTGCTTCTGTTCTAATCTTCAGAAAGGACGACAGCAGGCATTCAGACAAAAGGCACACACCTTCCCCCAGACAGTGTCACTCTCCATATTCCACACGGGTCCTCAGGCTAACATTATGTGAGAAAAGTGTCCTTTTGGGATGAAACTTAATTTCAGTGAACCCCAGTTAGTCCTGGTCCCTTTCTATGAAAAAGAAAAAAGGATAACTCTCATGTTGTCATACTACAGAAAAACAAATAAGGCCTCTAGCCGCCACTCATCCATAAAAAGTGAGCATTACCATATTTAACAAAGGGGATTTGAATACAATACAGGTGTTTTCTAAAATAAGTTCTTTCAAAACTTATTTTGTTTTGAAATAAACAAAGTTTGTTCCCAGCCCAACATATCAATCTTCTGCAAAGGTTTCATTCAGATTTAATTGCATAGTAATTGTTAAGTAATTCACCTTTGCTGTGTCTTTCTCTGGTACTTAGTTTAGTCTTTATTGAATTAAAATCCTGTCTCCACTAATTTTATCTGCCAGTACATTATTTAATTAAAGCATGCAGTAACAATAAAAATAAAAACTTGAGAAGCAATAAACTCTGCCTATCTGTTGACAAACATACAAGTCTACTGGAATAAGTAGATGGGCACTGACTATAAGAACTCACTACTCCCAAAATGAACATTGCCTTAAACAAAAGCACATCAAAGTGAGCCCAATATAATCTCTGCACTTCCAGTGTTTTACATCACATTAATGTACACTCATTAACTGCATCAAATGCATTTCATCGTTGAGGATGAGGGTTACTGATCTTAGGAAAGGTTCTGGATGCATGAAATCAGGGTACACATGGGAAATCTTTATAACTTTTTGTTAATTTTGCTTTGAAACTAAATAACTTTGAAAAAATGTAGTCTTTAAAAGATATTGAAGTTTATCAGACATATTTGTAACTTATCAGTCTATGTGTTACTATATACCCTGAGTCTGAAATCTGATCAACAGTGCAGAGCAAATGCTGCTTTATTCCTATCCATCAAATATTGGTGAATGTCTACACAGTCATATGACAAATAGTTCAGTATCTGGAGGTCACATGAAAACTCTATCACTCAACTCTACATCTTTTTTCTTTTTAAAACTTATATCAAAGAGTAAAACCCATCTTTACCTTGTGAACTAAACAAATAGACCTTTGTTGGTTGTCATCTGCTGATCATAATTAGTCAAATACAACCCTAGACAGTACTATTTTCCTTGAAGATGCAATTACATAGTATTCTTTCTAGTATGAGTGATGGCAAAATTTTCATACTCTTCACTCCTCTTATTTTCAAGTATTGAAAAAAATTGCAAACTACAAATAGGTAATTGGAGACACAGAGAGTTAGTTCAAATCCCAAATCAAGATGTAGAGACAGGAAATGAGCTTAACCTTATAACCTTTAAACCCACATTTTGTTTTAAATGATGTATATCCATACAGAGATTCATACTTGACTATAAGTAGTTTTATTTAAATTTACTTATTTATTTATTTATAAAAATTTCCACTTCCTCCCCTCCTCCCAATACCCTCCCGCTCCCTCCACTCCCTCTCCAGTTCCAAGAGCAGTCACAGTTTCCTGCCCTGTGGGAAGACCAAGTTCCTCCCCATTCCCTCCAGGTCCAGGAAGGTGAGCATCCGAACAGACCAGGATCCCAAAAAGCCAGTCCATGCAGACGAAACAAGACCCAGTGCCATTGTCAATGGCTTCTCAGTCAGCCCCGATGTCAGCCACATTCAGAAAATCCGGTTTGATCACATGTTCGTTCAGTCCCAATCCAGTTGGCCTTGGTGAGCTCTCATTCAATCAGTCCCCTTGTATCAGTGGGTGAACGCATCCCTCGCGGTCCTGACTTCCTTTTTCATGTTCTCCCTCCTTCTGCTCCTCATTTGGACCTTGGAGGCTCAGTCCAGTGTTCCAATGTGGGTCTCCATCTCTATCTCCATCCATCGTTGGATGAAGGTTCCCTCTGGTTCTGCCTTCTTTGCTCACGTTCTCTCTCCCTCTGCTTCTTGTGTGGACCTAGGAAGTTAAGTCCAGTGTTCCAATATGTGTCTCTGTCCCTATCTCCATCCATCGCCAGATGAAGGTTCGCACTGTCCCGGCGCTCATACAGCTATAAGTAGTTTTAATGAGATAACAATTCTGTAAGTTTCTTAGTTTTCCATTTCATATTATATTATACAATATGCTTTATGAGTAACTCAACAAATATCATATTCTATACTCGGAGCTATTCTTAAAATGGTAATGCTGTCTGAAGATTTAAAAGGTTAGAAAAGAAAAGAGAATAGATAGAATTAAGAGAAAAAGAAAGTAAAGTTAAAAAAGAAGCGAAAGAAAGTAAACATGAAGGATAACTTGGGAAGAACCAAGAACCAGAAAGAACTGAAACAGCCGAACACAACACACCGTAATGCACACAGATTCTTAACACTAACTTTTGTTTCTATACAGTGAAAATCAATAGTGTTAAATAAATAAAATGCAGCTATAAAAGGTGGCACAGTAGGAAATATAAAAAAAAACCATAGAGTGCATGTACCTTATTCAACTCAGACATTTTTCTTACTCTTAAATAATGTAATTATCATAAGAAATATTGTAAAATTAATATTAAAATATACTAGATTTTTAGAATGGAAATCATTGTGACTCACTATTTAAATTTCTCAAATAATTTAAATAATTTAATAATTTAAAATAATTTAAATTCCTAAGTATAATTTGAAAATTATTTATTTTCTACATGTAGATTATAAAAGGAAACAGTATTTGAACCCTCATTTATGTGATAAATGAATTTTACTTCAGAAAATATGTGCATTTTAAAAAATACTTAAATTGTTTAAAATTTTTGCTTGCTCAAATTGGACTTATTAATGATTACAAGTATAATCCCAAATTAATAAGCATAAATTATATTGCTTTATAAATCTGAAGCAATAATCAATAGTAAGTCATTTAGATATTGGCTTATTTTTAATATATAATCATACATGAACTGAGAAAACACAATTTTGTATTATACATGGCTATTTATATACATTCTTGGGAAAAATATAATTTCTAGGAGACATGTAATACAAGAATATAATTTAATAATTTGATGATAGAAACTATATGAAAAGTTTTAATTGCATATCCCAAGCTTATCTTTTTTCAAAATATGAATATTAAGCTTAGAAAATTGACAACCTTTTAACGGAAAGAAGCAGTGTATTGACTTTGGAGTGCTACGCAGTACATTGTGCAGATGGAGTTTCACCTTTACTGTGACACCGAATAAATGCACCTGCCGTATTATAAAGAATCACTCCTCAATGATAGCCTAAACTAACCGTACTCACTTACCATCAGCAGAGGACGGCAACATATGCTACATGAAGTACGTGTCAAATGAAAGCATTCATTAATTATTTCCACATCACAGTGCTTAAAATGAAGCATCAGCTTTCAGCTCTCACTGTGATGTTTATGAGACGCTGCACAGTTTTCATTTTAACAAGTTAATCTGCTGTGGTTTCAGAGATACCCGAGACACAGACTATTCACCCTAAGACAAAAAGTGCTGCTCTGAGCCGTGAGAGAGTCGATATTTTTGAACCCTAATTTCTAGAGAGCGATGGAGGCCAAGGTGGCATGCACGTGACTGGTGCTTTCTGTTTTGAAAAGAAAGTCTGGGCGTAGGTAACATATGTATGTCTGTTACGGTGGGGTAAACACTGTTAGTATGGAATTAGATAAAAACAAAAGTAGTCAAGGCTTTGTTTCTAAAATGGGCAGAAATGTGATAGGCCTGTCGGGAGCTATCAGTCTATCCAAAGAGTAGAGAGCAATCTCATCTGAAAGACCATAAGAGGGAGACTGAGAAATTTTGTCTCATGGATTGTGAAATTTGTTTTGCCAAAACCTTTCTCTAAGGCAGAGGTAAAAGTCAAAGTAAATAAATAAATAAATAAATATCAGTTGTCTTTTCCTGAAGAACAGCTTCTCCACATTAATATGACATTATTTTGTAAGCTGGAGTCTGCTTTTTTGTAGGTTCTTCAACAAGCTATGTACAAGTGGATAAGAGAAATCTCCTGGGAGAAGCAGACAGTTATACTTTAGGTTAAACAAACTGCATTTAAAATGTCTCACAAGAGTGATTTTTCAACTGAAATCTTACTGTTCCCATATCAACCATTTTCCGTCTTCTACAAGAAACCATCATTTTAAATCCTAAATTCATCCTGTGTAAACACATCAGTGCCAAGGCACACGCAGAACCTTAGAGTAGTTACATGACACTGCACTTGGCCAGTGCTCCCCATTTAAAGGAGACAAAGCAGTGAGACATCAAAGGTTGATTCTAGATCAGTTTATATCTGGTTATGTTAATAGAGTGAGGGTGAAAATTCAGATATGAAAATGTTCAGAATAGCCATATTTTCCGCTACAGGTAGAACAAGGCAACTCCTTCTCAGTTCACTCATTCATAAGCACACAAGCTCAGTTCATCTGTAGACTAAATGCATGAAATAGCATTAGCAAGGAGTTTTAAGGAAAATGATTAGTAGAAATATATATATATATATATATATATATATGGTGGCAGAATTTTATTCTTAGTAATTACTCACACAGAATTTAAGCAATCTGTATACCACCTCTAATAATAATCTCCACAAAATGAAAAACAGAATCAGTAATTTGACAAATTGCTGTATAAAATAAATATCTAGGAATGAACACTTAAGTTTGGAATACATTATTATTTCTTTTATTTTACTTATTATTTTAGCGCTATTTTCTTCCTGCAGAGTTTCCAAACTTACCTACCTAAACATTCCATTTAACAAAACAAAATAACCAAGTTGTTAAGATCATAGAGTGAGGCAGTCACTCTTCCAGCTCATAGATCTAGCTATGCATCCACCATCTATCTAAGCATTTTTAAAAAGGAGGTCAAAGGTAGGGGAAGCAGAGATGAGTTTAACTGGGAGAGAGAAACGTGTACCTTTTTTCTCTGTCTTTCTCCTTCTTGCTGTGTGTGTGTGTGTGTGTGTGTGTGTGTGTGCGTGCGTGTGTGTGTGTGTGTTGAAATGGGACACATCATCAGAGTTTAAGAGATCTCAATATCTGATCACCAATATGTTCCAGGGAGTGGTTCAGATGTATTCTGTCTACAGAGGCTTTGCTAGTCCATTATTACAGCTGACTCTGAAGGCATACGGTGTCTTTGTAAATTCTACTGCTCCTCTTCCCAAGCAGCACATGAGCAGCCAAGATTATAGATATCCACACAAAAGACAGCCAGAACTTCTTTCGGTTTTGCTTTGTTGCCTGCTGATGTGCCTCCAGTTACAGATATTAATATTCACACACTCTAGAAACCCTTATTGAACACTTGTTATGAGACATACAATGAGCGAATTTCTAAGGGATTCAGAAATGAATAGCATGGATAGGACACCTTTTCTTTGTAAAGTACAGTTTAGCAACAGAGAGAAAATTAAACAAGCCCAAGAGATATATTCTTCTAAAAGAAGAGGGCAGAGTTCAAGGAAGAATACATCGGGCTCCAAGGCAGAGACGGAGAGCTCAGATAAAGCTTTGTAAAACAGCATCAAAGATGCTGTGTCTGGGGTAAGAAGCAAGGTATTGAAGGGTTTAAGCACTAGAGTAACAATGCCAAAATTTGGTGCTAGAAAGGTCTATAATGTTGAAATGCATTAGAAATCAACCAAATTTCTGCTTCTAGGTGTTAACTAAAGTGTTTATTTACTGGGAGAGGGTAAAACACTTGAGACATGCGCTTATGACAAAGTCTTTGGGTCACTGGGGAATGCCATAAGGGGAGTCTGTGGAACACCTGCCTCTCTTTTGCTTCCTGTTTGTCAAGATAAACTCTTACACACACACACACACACACACACACACACACACACACATACCTGCATAATATCATTTTCCATTCTTATCAGAGACTAAACCAACAGCACACGCTGGTACGAGCACCAAATAATATATTTTGAAACTCTAAAATGTGTACCTAAATTTTTATGTGCAATCCATGTCAAATATTTCACCGTATTGATGCAAAACTATCTAATTCACTTTTTACAATTTCATTATTTTTTTCAATTAAATATCATGTCAAAGTTTGACTAATGCTCTGTAACTACTTCATTACAAAGGTCACTTATCCTCTCTCTTGGCAATTCTCTTGTTTCTGAGATATTGAGGTCATGGATGGAGAAAAATAATACATACATACATACATACATATACATACATACATTTTAGGTATCTTTCTAGCTAATCTTCACAGTAGGATCCCAAGGAGATCACCATGTGTGTGTTAGAATGAATTAACTCAAACATGATGTACAAGACAGAAGACCCTCCTGCCTGACTGTTTTGGATCACAGTTCTTACTACTGGAAGGAAAATTCACCCCTAAACTTTCATCCAGTTCAAAATCTAAATATGGGAGGAAGGGAAAGAGAACCCTAATGGAAAAATCAACTGCATATTGCTAATTAGGTGCCTTCACTCTGCTCCCAGGGAACCCAGCTAGCCAATTAAGCCTAATTGCTGAACAGGAGGGCCTTTGGGGTCCACCCCTTACAGAGCTCACAGTAGTAGCTGCAGGGTCATCTTTGCCCAGAGCAGGGCATTAGCCACAAACTTCTCAAACTAATTTCAGTGACACTTCATTCTAATACACACAAGAGAAGGGAGAGTATATTCTACTTTTAACATGATGCTATGTTATCTAGGATTGATTTCAAATTAATTTTGTTCTCTGAATTTCAATATATTCCCAAGCTTTTGCTTCTAGGGTTGGTTTATGAAAATCAAGAGGAATGCTTGAAAAATACACCTGAGGGAAACGGTGAGTGTAAAATTGTCATTGCAAAATGTACAATGCACAATTTAATGCGAATCAAAACTCAGTATATAATTTTAGATTGCACAATAAAAAATTTACTCTGTGTCTAATTGAGATTTTTTTTTAAAAAAATGTCAAATGTAAGAATCCTTTTTCTTGTTTAGTACTTTTCAACATCTTTTTAACTAATGTTTATTAGTTTGTGTTTTTATCTAGCTCTGACTGAAGTCAAACTGCAAAACTGAGCCTGCCTTTTCTTTTCTAATTTATTTTAGTAGGTTAGTAAGATGCTGTGCCTCCCATTCACCATGACAGCTTTCTACTGTGCCCAGAAACACTCCCCCCATGACAAGCTTGCCCTACTTAGTTTCCAATATTTGCATTTAAAATGAACAAATGCTGTGTTTCATTCTTATTCAAGGCCTTCTGCAAAAGGGTTTGCATCCAGGTTGCTGCTTGGGTGTGAAAATTTTCCTTTCTGCATTTATGAGTCATAGAAACAATCAAATAGAACTTATTGAAAATAACTGAGTCGAGGAGCTATTAGTTTTCCTTTCTTCCAGCATTATTCATTTCTCAACTTCTTTCCACATTCCTTTAGTCCTAGGGGAATAAACAATAGGCAAGACATTTGCTAGATGTAATTAAATAATTACTATCTTTCAAGGAAAATAATAAGTAAAGTTGGAAAGGAGACAGTGAGTGTATGTGGCAAATGCAAAGAAAATGTGAAGGACAGAGAAATGCAAAGAAAATGTGAAGGCCAGAGAGAGATGTAAAGAGAGAAAGAAGAAACACATCAACAACTAGACAAAAACGATTACAAACAGGAAGAAACTTCAAAAGAGAAAAATACCTTATGTAGGTACTGAACCAGTTACACGGAAAGAATAGAATATGGCATATTTTGTGTCTTTTTGTAAATTTTGCTACTATGAACTTGTTGAGTATCATATTAATATATCCTGTAATTTGATAGTATCTAAGTTGATCTTATGGTTTAGATTCTCTAAAATTACATTTCATAAGAAATTTGGCGAGGAGGTGAGATCATAAGAAGCATTTTCTATCAGATACTGTCTCGTTATGGGTCAATAAACTCATCAGCAAACTCAGACAACAACGACGAAGACATCATGTGGATTTAGAAAGTACTTTTACAAAAAAAAAGCAGTATCTCTACATGGGCTTGCAAATTAACAGAAGTAGGATACTTGCCTTTGTTTTACATCATTCTCTTTTACTTTGAGTCAGATCTTGGCTAAACTCTGCACACGGGTGTTTTAATCATTCAAGGAGAGCTTGTCTAAAACTTATGAGACCTAACCTATCACATCCCACTTCAAGGCTGAAGGCACAAAGATAAGAGAATCTGGCTTATTGAACTGTCAGCTTTTAAAATGTCCTTTTCAAGACCCCATAAAAGCACCTAGCAGTTTCTCCACATTGTTCCAAACCTCAGTCCCCTTGAATTCTAAGAACAGTAGAGCCTGGAAAGATCATTCGTTGATAAAGTGATCTATAGGCAGAAGCATTCATCTTGAGGGAACTAGATGGTTCTCTCTGGTAATTAGGGCTGCACTAGAGGCATCTTGCAGAACCATGACTCAGATGATTACCACGCCCAGTTTGACCAAGACTGATAAGGAAGTGCTTAACCTGCCCCAGTTCTTCATAACTAAAGCATTTGACAGTGCTCTGAATACAGACAGAAATACTTAATCTCCATCTTCTCTAAATAGCCATGTTAATTAAAATTCTTTCTTCCCTTTTTCCATTACTTCTGATTGCTGTCTGTGAGGCCAGTGACCAAAACTGGTATGTTAGAGCTTTCAGAGTCCTGTCTGTGGCCTAAAACTCCAGTTACCTTGGTTTAAAAGTAAGTAAATATAGAGCTGGAGAGATGGCCCAGATTTTAAAAGCCCTTGTTTCTCTTCAAGAGGGGTCAGGTTTGGTATCTCAGAGACAGGAGAGATACCAGACAGGTAAATGATACACAGACATACATACAGGCAAACATTTATACACATGAATAAAAAATAGTAAATTTTAAAAAATAGAACAAAATAATAAAAACAAGTAAAAATACTTATTTTTTTTAACCAAAGCTATTAATTGCTTTAGGAAGCTTTCAGAATATGGAGAAAATTTAAGGAATAAGATTATATATTTCTCATAACTTCAAATAAGTATTGTATTACGTTACCATAGCTTAAAAAAAAAGCACCACAGATTAAATGGCAGCATAAGTTTATTGTTTCGTGGTTCTCTCAAATAGATTTCTAAAACCAAGATGTTTGTAGAATCTGTTTTTTCTCAGGGAATGGAAAGCAAGACCCTCCTCCAGGTCATTCTGTCTGACTAGCAAATATTGCTTTGTATGTTGTGTTGTATTCTGCTTAAATAAATATACGCTTCATTTGAAATCCCAACTTTTATATAATCACAGGTCAGAGTGAATTAGATACCCTCCATTCCTTTATGATCTCAACAGATCACAGCTTCCACGGTACTATATCCATATAAGGTCACATTCTAAGAGACTGTGGGTCAACATTTCATTTTGTGGAAATACAGAAATCAATGCTTAATAATTATAAGTCACTAATAAAGACAAAAACATGTGAACAGATAACCAATATTTATGGAACAACTTTGTTTTTACCTTGTTTGAGTGGAAAAGATCAAATTCTTAGATTCTTTCATTAAAACCAGCCAAAATTACATACATATAAGAAATTTTAAATTAATAACACCACGAATTTATTAGCATAGAAAATAAAATTATGACAAAGCCAAAATATTATTTAGAATTAAACAGGTCTTTGAAAGCTAACATACTATTCCTTTTGGTTTCAGCATATGCTATGGATAGCAAGCCTAGTGCTGCCCCATGTTTCTCTGTTGGAAGTTAAGTCGAAAATTTGTTGGAAAGCTTATTGTCTAAATACGGCTCCAATAAGTAAGGAAGATGACAATGCCAAGAGAAGTCTGAAGTATTGAAGCCAGACTGAAAGTTTTTCTAAGAAAAATAAACATTAATGTGTGAAAACAGAAGGCTCAAATTAATGAAGTATTTATTCCTCTGGGAAAAGAAAGAATTGTTCAATATTTAAAAAAAGGATTAGAGTCACAAGACAATAATTAGCAGATAGGAATCAGCATGACTCTACAGCTGAGATAGAACAGTCAAGGAGGAAGGATGGAAGCTAAAACCTGTAGCTATGTCTCATACTTTGCTTTTGCTAAAAAAAAAAAAAAAATCACTTAGCTGACCCACCAGTAGACCTTGGCATTCTTTAAACTGACTACTCAGTGGGAGAAATCTCACTAGAATCTCACTGTTGGATGCAAAATGATCCAAGCAAGATCATGTTTCTCTGAGTGTCACCATACCTATGTGTATGTGCACAAGTTGGATTCAGTAAGTTAATTTTTAAAGGTGTATGAATTTAAGAGTAAATGGAGGAATGATAGGAGTTGGGAGAGGCGTAAAACGGGAATATGACCAAAATACATTATAAGTAATGTATGTATTAAATTCTTAAAGAATTAATTAAAATTCTATATTGGGTCACAGCAGCGGGTAGAAGAAGAGTAGGGAAAAGGGAGAAAAGGAGGGAAGCAGAGAAAATATATAGTTCAATAAAAGTTTGGCAATGAATCTCTAGAAAACAACCTTTAGAATGGATAAAAAGAGACTTATTTGAAAAAGAATTGAATTATCTTAATGATTCTACAAGAGAACACAAATAGGCAATCAAGTAAACCAATAAAAGTTACACAATGACAAAGTGAGATGCACAAGAGATAAAAATATTAAAGACACAGGACCGGGTTGCTTCAATAAAGAGCCTCCAAATTTTTTTTAAAAATAATTCAATAATAAAGTTTAAAATGCACCAAATATGATCAGCAACATCCTTTAATAACCAGAAGAAAATAATCTATAAGCTCAAAGACAGATAATATTATGGACCAGAAAAATAAAAAGGGAAATAATAAAGAAAAATCAAAAGTCCTAAAGCATTTATAAAACACCACGAAGTTGGCTAAAATGAACATTGTGAGATACCTAAATATAGAAAAAGAGAGGGTAAAAATGGAATAGAGAGCTTATTGGAAAAGACAATGACCCAAATTTCCCAACTCTGAAAAAGAAAATAGACCATCAAACTTAAGCTCAAAGCAACCCAAATAGAAGTAACAGAAAGAAGTTCCTGTATGCACAGACATTAACAAACTTTTGAAATTCAAAATCAGAAACAAATTGAAAGTATCAAGAGAAAGTCAATTTAACCATTACCCAGGAACATGAATATAAACAGGAAGGGCTCTTCTTACATCAGATGAAATACAATTTGATTCTAAACTGTCACATAAAGCAGGATGATACATAATGACGAGGTGTCAGATCACTAGGAAAGAACACTATGTCAAACTGTAGCAGAAAACCAAATTCAGTATTCAAAATCTGAGTAAAAAAAAATAAAGGTATAAATAAACTTGACATAGTAATATAGGAAGATTGCAGTATTCCTCATTCAATAACCAATAAATAAACCAGATAGAAGATCAGAAAATAATGAAGAAATGAATGAAGAGTGTTAAAGAACAACCAGCTCCAAGTACATACAGGTGTTTTCTAAGATACCACAAATCACAAGACAAATATTAATTAATTTAAAAAGAGATAAATACTATGAAGCACCCTTTCGGTCCCTAATTAAATAATCTGGAAATCAAGAGCAAAAGAAAAATCACCAAAACTGATAAATATGCATACGTTAAAAATGTATTGAATAGCAAGTTCTATAATGTAAAAATGTCTGGAGACAAATAAAATTGAGGACATTTGAGCTTACAGTAGACAGCAGAAATACACAGGGAAGTTTACAGCAGAGATTGTCTACACCTAAAACAATTGTCCAATCAACCACATGAACTTAACCTTAAGGAAATGGGAAGGTTAAAAGAACAAAGGAGATGGTACATATTAGGACAGAAATAAAGAACTGCAAAGAAAATCAAACTTCAGGATTGTGTGTTAAAAATAGAATAAATTGGTAAGTTCTTAGTAAGATAGACTAATGAGAAAAATGAGTCAACAAAATCAGTAATGAAAAAGATAGAATGATATAGGAAATCCTCCAACCAGTAGCCTTTAAGTTACCCGCCTTCTTGGGTGTTCCCCCTTATACTATAAATGCCGATGTAAAACATATGTTTCCTCTCTCTTCCAGCTGCTGGGTTCGGTTCCTGTTCACCATTCATGCGGAGGACTGTGATCTGTGAGCCTTCCCCTAAATAAATAACGCTTTATTATACTCAATTCTGAGCTAGTGCGGAATTTCTTTTTAGCGTCCATCATCATCTGGCACTTTACATAGGTCCAAACGTCACACCTACCAGGTGGACTAGTCTAAAAGGCTCAAATGGTCCACGGACCAAAAGGACTCCCACTTCCACCCGCTTCACTAACTTTCACCTACTAAGCGGGTTTTTTTTTTTGTGTAAACCTCCTGCCACAGCAGGGCTACCTGCATGTGGCAATTTGGAAATTTCCCACACTCACACATATTTCCCCACCACCACTGCTGCATTCCCTGCCACACAGCAATTTGCACAGCTTCTCATTTGTGCTCCCTACTCCTGAGTTCTGGGCTCCTTGCTCCCTGTACGGAATTTATTTAATTGCTTTTAATTTGTCAAACAAAGCATATTCGTCAGTATTTAACCAGCACCAAGGCAGAAAACCAAAGCAGCCAGGATGGTACCATCAGTTGCAATTTCACTGGTTGTGACTCTGCAACGACACCTGCTGGACAATAAAGATTATTTCACCTAAAATAATTTATCAATTCTCATAACACAAGTAAATATTTTATTAAGTAATAAATCAATAGACTTGAAAGTTATATAATTTCAGACAACATTACCATGGAAAATTTTAGTAACCTTTTTGCTGATCCTATGAACTGTATTCTGCAAGGCTTATATAGTTATTGTGATTCATCCATTTATTGGATATTGGGACTCAGTTTGTTTCTTCATATTATATCCTTAAGAAAGTGGTTTAATAACAGAGCCAATAATGTGGCACTTTTAGAAAAGATACAGTCTTTACAGAGTAATAATGAACAACTAGCTGACAGGATTAATACCATCAAAAATCAAAAGTTACCTGAAGAAATTAATAATACTGAAAAGAATGACATTAATTTTACAGACAAAATTCAATCCATGCCAAAGGGTACTGTGAAATTATCTGAAAAAATTCAAATTCTTGAATTTAAGGATCAAAATCTGTTAAAAAGTTAAAATAGCTTAGCAGATAGAGTATCTCTCCAGGAAGACAATCTGCATGCTATCTAAATAATGTACAAGGATGAGTTTTTATCTTTAAAGGAAAAACTTCAGACCTTGAAATCATATGTGCAGAATGAGGAACAGAGGCTAGGTCTCTCAAAGAAATCACTAGAAATATATACAGGCCAGGAGATTCAGTCTTTAAAAAGACAGTAATAAAAAGATTTGAAATGATTGAGGAAATTATTGGAGCTGATGAGTAGGGAAAGAAGGTACAGAGACAGGATTTAACATCATCAGTAGATGTCAGAGATGACTTACCCAGGAGTTTAGCTTCCTACCTTGTAATCGACTCTGACTAAGAATCAAGTTCTAAATGCCCAAAAGGATCCAAAGAAGGTAGCTGGATACCTATTGAATGAATGATCTAAAAGAAATTAAGCAAGCAGTAGTAACTTATGGCTTGCATTCCACATTTGTTAGAAATATGGTAAAGACATGGGCTTCTAACATTAAGGCTACCCTACATGGCTGGCATCAGTTAGTTTCAGCAGTCCTGGATGATGGGCCCTAACTGCTGTGGAAATGTTATTTCAGAGAAGAGGCAAAAATTTTAGAGCAATAAGGAAAAGCAAAAGAAATTGAGTATTCCCAAGATCAAATTCTTGATGAGGGCACTTATACTGACCCACAGGCTCAAGCGTCTTGTAATGAACAAATCTTGTCCCTATGCCACAAAGCAGCCTTAAAGAATTAGGAAAAAGAATTGAATGATATATCAGGGTTAAACAGGACCAGAGAGAACCCTTTAGTGACTTTTTACAAAATTTAATTTAAGTAAGGCTGTACAAATAGGAGTAACATACCCAGATGCTAGACAAGTACTTATTGAATCTCTAGCTTTTCAAAATGCCAGCTTAGATTGTAAGAAGATACTTGGGCCTTTAAAGGTTAGACCAGCGCCAATGGATGAACAAATCCTGTATACAATGAACGTTGAGACATTTGACTATAATACTGAATCTTGGGTAGAAGAAGCAATTTCCCACAGTATGAGGAGACATCAAAATGCCAAATGTTTTAATTGTGGTAGAATAGGACTTCTAAGAAGGGATTGTACACAAAGAATTCCTAAAAATAATGTCTCCTCTAGGAATGGCAAAAATAAAAAGGTATTAACCTTCTGGATTATGTAGAAAGTGTGGCAAAGGACGACATTTGACCAATGAATGCAGATCAACAAAAGACAGACAAGGCAATCCAATACCATCAGAAAACTCTTTGGGGGATCTCTCTCAGGTCCCCAAGCCAAAAATCATTCAGTTATTCCCAGTAATTTTAGAGGACATGTCTTACCAAGAAAATTTAAAAATCCTGAGCCTTCTGTTAAAAGTCATACTATTCTGGATTATTGAATAAACATGGATGATGAATCAAAGATTTCAGTAAGAAATAGGAAATGTGTACTCTGTCATTTCTATAAATGATCAAAGACCAAAGGTAAGAATGTATATAAATGAAATTGTAATTGTGGGTTTGATACACACGGGCATGGACGTATCATTACTCCAGAATCTTGGCATCCAAACTGACCTCTTTAAGAGGCAGATATTCAATTACTAGAAATTGAAACCCTATCTCAAGTGAAACAAAGCATGAGATGGGTTGACTGCATAGAGCCCAAAGGTCAGAGAGGAAGACTGAGGCCTTATGTGGCTAATATTGCAGTGAATTTATGGGGTTGTAACCTGCTACACAAATACAATAACATTCCTGAAGTCCCAGAAACTCAAATGGTTTAGCTCAAAACTCTACCAGAGTTTCATAGAATTAATACGAATGTTTCTCAAATTATTCCACAAAATAGAAAGAGAAGGAATGTTTTCCAATTGTCCAATTCTTTTTATGAGGCCACAATTTCCTTGATACCACATATATACACAATAAAGAAAAGGAATTGTAGATCAATTTCCTTTATGGTGGCTACATAGGCAAAAGTTCTAACTAAAATACGTGCAAACAGAATCCAAGAAGACATCAAAAAGATATCATTCACCATGATCATGTAGGCTTCATCACAGAGATGTAGGGATGGTTCAAAATTTTTAATGATACTCTGGATAGTCATTGATCAGTGCTAGCCCAGTCACCATCAGAGAGGCTTCATCTGGCAACTTTTGGGAGCAGATGCAGAGACCCACAGCTAAACATTGTGTGGTGCTCAGAAGAAGGAGAGGAAAGACTATAGAAACCAGAAGGGTCAAACACACCATGTAAACATGAACCACAAAATCAACTAAACTGTAAAGTACAGATGGAAATTACTTTAACATATTATATGCTATATTTCAGAAATCTACATTTGTAGTCATCCTTAAAAATGAGAAACTTACAGTTTTTGCTAAAGAATACTATTACAGGAAAGTAGATAGCATTGATGATCACCATCACAGTTGAAACAAGCCAAATTTACAAAAACTAGTTTTCTTGTTTGTCTCACATGTGGAACCCAAATATATAAGGTAGGACAGTAGAAGAAGAAATAGAGAAGGGTAGGATAGGAAAGGGGAGAGAGCATAATGGAATGAATATGGCCAAAGTCCATGACATACTTGAATAAAGCTATCATGAAATGACTGGACCAGCAGCTAATTCTCCAGGGACAGGGTCTAAGCAGAAAGAGATTGGGATGAGAAGATATAAAAGATAGGGTTCTGGGTTCAGGGAGTTTTTCACAAACTATTTTTGGTGCCAAGCAAGCATAATAAGAACTACAGTATCTTCTATACAGTTTTCAGAGGAAAAAAAAATAATAGGATAGAGTCAGTAGAAAACTATAATACAAAGGAACAAAGTGAGTAGGAAGCTAATCAAGCAATGTTGCATAAAAGGAACATAGAATATCTCAAGTACAGCAGACTGAGGACATAGTAGTCCTGAGACTGATAAACATATCTCTTTCTATCAGGAAGAGTTGAGTTCTCAGGACAAAGTTCCAGCTTCCTGCATGGTCCTTGACTCCAAGCTATTACTGGATTTGCTGAGCATATCCCTGGCTGTAGATAAGGAACAATGTTTTTTCTTTAGACATCAGGGTTTCAGAAAAAGCCTTGGATCAGCTTGGCTCCCAACAATGAAACCCATCACTTTGTACAATTTATATTCTCTAATTAAAACCAAACTTTTAAAAAACATAATAGTGTAGAGACATATAATAACTTCCTTTCAACAGAATCAAAATCTCATTCATATCATTAGGTAATAAAAATAAGTAAAAGACCTCTAAATTAGAAAGGAAGTAGATTTTCTTGTGTCCATAAATGGCATGTTCTTACATTACATATAGAAAATCTTAATGGTCTTACACACACACATACACACACACACATGCACACACAAAACTAAAGGAAGAGCCAAAGAGTTCAGTAAAATTTCCAAACAAAAATCATCTCTGTTCCTTCTTGTAAGAAAGCAACTGAGAAAGGAAATTGAGAAGTCAATCTCTTTTATACACCATCAAAATGAATAATTGATTTAATCACAAATTTAACCTAAATAGAAAAAAATCTTATACACTGTAAAACATAAGCCATAACTAAAGAAATAGTACACAAATTAACAACTATGTCAGTATATTAGAAAACATGGTGTTGTTTAAATGTCTGTGTTCTCCTAAGGGGCCTCTAATTCCAATGCAATTACTTGCAAAACTGCTGTTATAGGTATATTTTTTAGCAGTAGGAGAAATGCCTAAAATTCATATATATGATCTCAAAAGATCTTGTGTAGCCAAAACAATCCTGAGAGAAAAAAAGGAAAAGTAGAAATAAGTGAAAAACAGTAAAAATCAAAATAGTATAATACTGACATGAAGACATACTGACCAATTGATTCAAGTAGAGCACTCAGGAAGAAATTTTGATATAGATAGTCATATGATAGATGGTTATAATGCCAAAGTTACAGAAATAGTCAATAGTCACAGGGAAAAACAAACTTAACAACACTCATATTGAGAAAATGTAAGACCACACTACAATGAAATATTAACACTCTCCTCTTAGGATGACATCTTAAAAAACAACAAAAATAGACAAAGCCAACAGAAAAATGGTTTGGTAAGGGGATGAATATGATCAAAATATTCTGTACACAAAGCTCAAATAATAAATAAAACATTACTAAAGAAATAAAAATAACAGAAAATGATAAATGCTGGCAAATATATGGAGACATTACAAGTCATGTGCAAGCTTGGTGGAAGTGTAAGATGAAATATATGCTATGGCCAACAGTGTAGAGGTTTCTTGAAACAATCCTATAATCCAATAGTCTCATTGGACTATTGTGGATAGTCCACATAAGTGGATATACGACCAACGTGAGCTAAAAGTAGGATCTCAAACGGCTTCCAGCTCACGTGTGTTCTCATCAGTACTGTTCAAAATAGCCAAGCAGTGCAAGTGATGTAAGTGTTTACAGCAGATAACAGGGCAAAGAAAGCCTGATATAAGCATATGATAAAATGGTCTTTAATCTCAAAAAGGAAGGTAATTTTGCCCTAAGCTGCAACATAGATAAATTTCAAAGGCATCATTCTAAGTGACAAAAGCCATGGGGTACTGTTTATAAAGTATCTGAAACAGCTGAATTATTAAAAAGAGTATAAAGCTGGTTTACAAGAGCTGATGGGAAGAATGAAAAAGGAGTGGGCCAATGTATGTACAGTTTCCATTTTTCCACATGAGAAGAGTTCTAAAGATGAGACACCTAAAATTGAGTAAATGGTAAATATTCCTTCATTGCATATTTTAAGAGGTTTTGGGGTAGTAAATTTTGCCATTGTCATCATTGGTTTTTCTTCATTCTGACCAAAAGAAACTTGGAGAAGAAAGGGTTGATTCCTCCAAACCATCACTGAAGGAATACAGGACAAGAATCCAAGCAAATTTCAAGGCATAAACCATAAAGGAAAATCGCTTACAGTCTTGCTCCCTCTGACAAGTGTTCAGCCAGCTTGCATTTACAGCCCTGGAATCTGTATAGAAGTATCATTGCCCATGGAAGCTGGGACCTTCTACATCAATAAGCAATAAAGAAAATTCTCAACAGACATGCCTATTGCCCAATCTGATGGAGGTAATCCACCAAATAATAGTCCTTCAGATAATTGTGGGCTGTGTCAAGGTAACAGCTGAAGCTAACCAGATTAAAAAAAATAAATAGATTTTAAAAAATTACAGAAGTGAAATGAAAGCGGTCCTTAAGTGACCTCATAGCATTGAGTGACCACATAGTCATTCACCTAATTCAGAGTGAGTTTAAATATTTTATATACTCCTGTGATGATTTTAATTACATCTATATGTGTATCTGTGTGTATGTGCAGGTGAGCATAGGTACGCACAGGCTGGAAGACAACCTGGAAGTGAGAGTTGCAGGCTGTTGTGAGCCACCTCTCATTAGAGCTAAGACCCAAACCTAAGCCTGCAGAGAAGGCCCTGCTAGGTAAGGTGCTTGCTGTGAAAGCAAGAATACCTATATTCGATCACCAGCATTCATGCAAAATATTAGGAACGATGAAGCATGCCGGCACTGGGAAGGCCATGACAGGTTGATCCCAGAGGGTTGCTGGACTGTCTGTACAGTCAAAATGGTTAACACCAAGTTCAGTAATAAATCTGTTTTCACAAATAAGGAGATGAGATCAAGGGAGACATCCAGATGTTGATTTCTGGCTTCCATAAGCACCCGCCTTTTCACACAAACTAATACACGTGCGCACACACAAATGCACCAAGTAAGTGCCTATGTATTTGCACATGTAAAAGTTTCCATAAAGACCCAAAAGCCCTTATAGACTATTTCTGGCATACAGAAAGTAGGTAAAGAGAAGTGGAGGAATGCCCTACATTCCAATTTGTAAACAAATGTGATTAATCCATAACTGATATATGAAGAGTAAATATTTAGAACATTTGAATAGCCAAGCATTCATAACATTTGAAAGGTTACAGGCCTCTGTAAGCATTCCTGACTTTGTTTTCAACTTTAATATCACCACATTCCTATGTTCTTCTCTGAGAAGGTAAGAATTTCATGTCAAGTAACAACTCATTTTAAAAAGAAACTATAGGGTTTCCTGCCCTGTGGGAAGTTCAAGCTCCTCCCCCTCCCTCCAGGTCCAGGAAGGTGAGAATCCAAACAGACTGGATCCCCAAAATCCAGTATATGCAGAGGAAACAAGTCCCAGTGTCATTGTCAATGGCTTTTCAGAAAGACTCCGGGCTAGCCACATTCAGAGAATCCGGCCACATTCAGAGAATCTGGTTGGATCACGTGCTCGTTCAGTCCCAGTCCGACTGGCGTTGGTAAGCTCCCATTAGATCCGTCCCCTTGTATCAGTGGGTGATAGCATCCCTCGCAGTCCTTATTTCTTTTTTCATTTTCTTCGTCCTTCTGCTCCTCATCTGGACCTTGGGGGGCTCAGTCCGGTGCTCCAATGTGGGTCTCCGTCTGTATCGTCATCCATCTCCAGATGAAGGATCTATGGTGATAAGCAAAACCCTGTCTGCCCTTAGGGACTAAGAGGGAGGAGGAGAGGGAGTGGGGGGAGTGGGAGGGTGTTGGGAGGTGGGGCGGAAATGGAAACTTTTATAATTTAATAAAATTACTTTAAAAAAATAAAATAAAAAGAAACTATAATGAATAAAGTCACTTCTGATTATTGGAAATTAGGCTACAGACAGATTAAATCTCCACCATGACTAAAACTTTCTGGGCACTAAACAGTTTTTAGTAGTTTCTCTTTCTCGTTCTCATATCTTGACACTCAATTTTGAAATACATAAAGTTGCTATATACTTACTTCATAATTTCCAGAAACTGGAATTCAATATATGAGATAATATACTATTACCGTCAAAAAAGTTTTCCTTTATAGTTGCAATAACTTAAGGATGCTATTATGTTACCACCAAACCTGGTATACAAAAGAAATTGTTCATTTCCTTTATGTGTGTTATAACAAGTCCATGTTTTCATCCTTTGCCATAACCGATATTGAGAAAAGGTATTAATATAAAACAATGTTTGCTGCCAAAGAGAACTGTCCAATTGAACAACATGAAAGCTACTCAAGCCGAGTTAGAGGCTCAGTTAGTATTAGACATGCAATATTGTATCTTATAATACCATATAAAATAAAAGAATGTTCATAAACATAAAGAGAAGATTTAGCAGCCATCCAAAAGATAAATGCCTTCATAAAACAGTTAGGCAGTATATAAAGACAATATTGTCCCTAGACTAATGTTCAAATGTTAGCATTATAGGACATTTATGCTTGGAATAGATCAGATGACTATTATAAATCACTGTAAATAAAGGCTATTAAACATTCATGTATTTGACCCAAGTAATTAGATTTTCCTAAAATAATGAACCATATGTTCTACAGTATAATAAACCCAATAGTTCTACATTGACTATGGTCAATGACAATCTATCGTATTCTTCAAGATCACAAAAGGGGCGATGCCAAGAGCTCCTCACCACAAATGTCATCAGTAATCGTGATAGCACATCTGTTCAATAGATTTACTAATCCCTCTACATATACTTATAACCATCCTGTTGGAGTTAATATGTATGATTTTGTCTCCGCATGAAGAAAGTTAAAAATGGGGCCAAGGGTATAGGATTAGTGGTAGGGTGATACCTTGGCATGCATGAGGCTCTGAATTTGATCGTTGACATGTCAATAAATAAATAAGGTCAATCTAAAAGAATTAAATTTAAAAGATGGTAATTTAGATATTTGACTCTTACCCTCCCTACAGCATACAAAGTAATCATTGTCAACACCTACTAAGGAAGGTTTGTAATTGTAAATAAACATTTACAGGTGCATATATTACAATAGACTAATGTTATTTGAGAAGTTTGAAGTATTGAGAATATTAAAGTCTAGTTTATAATAATAAAGTTACAAAACCAATAGACTAAAGAATTAGGAAGTGTACTCAAACATGGGCTTCACAAAGAAGCAGTACTTATGTTAGTAAATAATCCTAACCTTTTGATCCAAGACGTAGCTTATATAAAGAAAATTCTACTAATAACTTGTATTCCTATTGTACTATTAGTTTAACATAAGTTAAAAGAGTTTAAAAATATCTAATATCATGCAAACACCCCCCAAATGACAGCATAGGGTTTAAGGAATCTCCTTTCTCAACGGCCCTGAGTACAAGTGAATGTGAGGAATTCCACACGGACAGCCAAAGACTTAGCACTGCAGTACTTTAGGGATAAAAGTGAAAAATAGAAAACACATTGAAGTTGGCTTTCAAGCTAGCCAAAACCATCATGTGCCAGGCTAGAAAAATGGGGGAAATGCAAGTAAATTGTTAGTGAAATGGTTCAAGATGAACTTCACACTTCAAAGTGTCCCTGGGTTACAGCTTGGTCCTAAGGGAAATCAGTTTTATGGTCAGTGACCCAGAAAGCCTTGGCATTGACCTTAGAGCCCTGACCCACCTTTACTTAGAGCATTTACTTGAGAACATTAGTTCTAAAGATTTTCTTTGCCTCTTCGATAAGTATTTTTTTTAAGGTTCTAATAGGGTTTATGACCCAGAAAAATCATTCTCAGGGACCCAGGGGTCATCTTTCTGAAATGTGTTCATCAAGGAAGATGTTATTCTACAAGGGGAGATAGGAGCATAACCTCAGTGGGCAAGCACTTTGGTACAAGTTGTAAAACTATTTCCTGTCATAGAGATGAGAGAAAGTTGTTTTTTCTTCAAGGTCTGCAAGCAGAGACAACCTGTGTTCCTCCACCTCAGTTCTTAGCTCCCTCCTCTAAGCCATCACTTGCTTTTACAGTAGTTCTAAACATCCATAGTAGGCCTGCACCCATTCCATGTTGCTGCAAATTATATCCAAGCAAAATCAGCATCCAGCAGTGTATTAGGTTGGGGCAGTTTTCTTCTGTAGGCCGCTGAGTTTTGAGGAATGCCATTCCTCATACAGCATTAATACCTCTGAATTGTAGTGAAGGAGTTGAGAAGACAAAGGGTCAGAAAACGGTTCTGGGAGAGAAAGGAGCAACTCCATATTCTGATTTTCTGGGGCTGTGGTGTAAATGCTAGCATAATAACTACAACAGGAGTTCACATTGAAGGAGCGCTAACATGGTGGATGAACAGTCCCAGTTGCTAAAGCATCATACAACAATGTACCATGGAACCTAGCATGTTATGACATCATGTCAACGCACTCGAAAGTGGAGGAAGTGCATTCAAAGTAAACTTTTCAAGAAGAAACAAAAACGTAGAAGCCAATTGTAGTTCTCAGTTCATAATTACAGTTTTAAAAGAAACAATACTAACCAGGGTATTTGACTAACCACAGCACAGGAGTCCCTTGGTTCTCAAGGTCAATCAATGGAAAGGGTTTCTTTTCAACTTTCTTTTTTTTTTCTTGCTTTTACTCTTCTTACGCAGGTCACTAGAGCTTTCCAGATTAAACAGATAATACTGCTTATTCAATGCTAAGGGGCACAATAAAAGCAAGATTGCAAGTCTATTGCATTAGGGCTCAAAAGAATTACAAAGAAACTTTCAAATTGCAAGAGTTTCCCTAAAAACCAAACCAAGTTTATTAAAGTAAACTCCTACTTGTGATGAGACTGTCTGAGGAAAAAATAAATTGCTCTACTTTCCTTCTGAATAGGAAAAACTCATTTTATGTAGGGAACATTCTATGGGGTTTTATTTAACCACATGCATTTGACTGAGTGTGTCTGAAGTACTTCAGCACCTCTTGGTATTCCGTCTTTCTGAACTCATTTAGAATTCAGTGAAACATCACAGAGCATAATATATTCATTTAGTATCCATTTAGATGTCACACTTATTTCTATAGGTATTCAATTGTAATTCAACATTACTGGGCACTCAGGAGAAGAGGTAGCCTTAATTTCTTCAGTTGCCCCACTGTTAGAATCCATTCTCTGCATGCAAATCAGCACATTTACATGTACAATTTATTCTAGGTCTGAGCTTTCTATTTTAAAGACTCTTTTTTCCTGATTATCACGTTTAAATGCAAATTGTTTCATACAGTGCTAGTCTGTTACAGTTGTGTGGAAATCTTATGAAGCAAGAGATTCCATAGGTTAGGTATCTCTGCAAGAGAGTTTGTTATTTACATACATATATCTCCATTATGTCAAAATAATAAAAGCATACCTTTTACCACTCTTTTCTCGGTTACACGAAACCAGCTCATGTTAAAGCATAAATATCTATAGGAAATTAGTCCTAAATTCTGTGGAGTTTTGAGGAATGATATCTCTCACTTAAAATGTGACCTCTCTATATTTCAGTGACAGAAGCTGAACAAGAACATAAAGGGTCATAAAGTAGTTCTGAGAGGCAGGAGAATGCCTCTGTCCTCTGAACTTCAGGAGTTTTACTGCCAGCAGAGAAACTGAAAACCAGGAGTGAGAATAATGTTCCTGAACATGTTCCAGCCAGCTCAAAGCACAGATGCAGAAAAGGTAATGTTAATCACAACTTCAGTCATTGTGATTTGTTGAGGTAAATCTACAGGACTATAATAAAATATGTAATATAAACATCTGTGTTTGTGCTAAAAAAAAATTACTGCTATCCAAAATCAAAAGCTTCAACCACTTAAACTAAAATAATTTGTAGAAAAGATTATGTCATATATGGCCAAATATTTAAATCACTTGCTACTATTAATATACAGCAATAATTATAACTAGCTGTAATTAATATATTAAGTACATTCAAAAACTAAATCTCACTGTCTCGGTTACTTTTACTTTTCTATTGATGTAATAAGACACCACTGCCAAGGCAACTTATAGAAGAAATGTTTATTGGGGTTTACTGTTTCAGAACATCAGTATTCACAACCATCCTGGCATGGGAGCCCGTGTGGTTTACATTTTCAGAGGTTTAGTCCATTATCATCATTGTGGAATATGGCAGTTGCAGGCAGAGATGGTGTTGGAAAAGTAGCTGAGAGTTTGCCATCTTGCAAGTAACAGGAAGTGAACTGTCTCAGTGGGCGTGACTTGAACATATATGAGACCTCAATGTCCACCTCTACAGTGATACACTTTCTCCAACAAGACCACATCTACCCCAGCAAAGCCACACCTCCTAATAGTACCACCCTCTTTGGGGGTCATTTTCTTTATAACTACCACCGATGCTACTGAGAAAGCATTAAAAAAAATCAATGCATCATAAGTTATTACAATTTAATACTTGAAAGGGATATTTATTTTAGACTAGCATCCTTATGCTTCAAAATTTTCAATTACAGATATTCAGTATTTTATAGTTATAGTATTTCTTGATAAGAATTATCAATAAATATGCAAAAATATCAGAAGTAGGATATTTCAATGAACTTTTTTGGTTTTGATTTTTTTTTTTTTTTGATTCAAGGTATCTCTGTTTAGCCCTGGCTTTCCTGGAGCAAGCACTATAGACCATGCTAACCACAATTTGGGAGAGATTGACCTGCCTCTACCTTTCAAGTACTGAGATTAAAGGCATTCACCATCACTGTTTGACTAATGAACTTCTATATCATTAAAAAGAAACATATTTTTGGTTGTGAGCCTAGCCTTTTACGGCTGAGCCATCTCTTGTGGAACATATACACATTAGAGTTTTACTCAGTGGTAAAAAACAATGATATCTTGAATTGTGCATGCAAGTGGATGCAAATAGAAAACGCTTTACTGAGTGAGGTAACCCAGACCCAAAAAGAGGAATATGGTATGTACTCACTCATAAGTGGATTCTAGCCTTAATTAAAGGTCTTTGAACCTATAATTCGTGATCCTAGAGAAGCTAAATAAGAAGGTGAACCTGAAGAAAATCATATAGTCATCCTCCTGGATATTGGAAGTAGACAAGATTGCCAGGCAAACTTGGGTGCACGGGGGGTGGAGGGGTGGAAGTAAGGGGAGAGGGCTAGAGAGAAGAGAGAGGGGGAGGATTGGGGATGGCTTGGGGGAATGAGATGGGGGGTAGGGAGGAAGGATGGTTATGGGAGCAGGGAGGTATATATCTCAACTAAGGGAGCCATTTTAGGGTTTACATGAGACTTGATTCTGGAGGGGTTCCCAGGCCCAAGGAGAGGTCCCCAGATTGTTCCCTGGGCAGCAGAGGAGAGGGTGCCTGAACTGGCCTTGGTCCATAACCATACTGATGAATATTTTGCATATCACCATAGAACCTTCATCTGGCGATGGATGGAGAGAGAGACAGAGACACACAGTGAAGCACTGGACATAACTCCCTAAGTCCAAATGAGAAGCAGAAGGAGGGAGAACGTGAGCAAGGAAGGCAGGATCAGAGGGAACCCTCATCCGACGATGGATGGAGATAGAGACGGAAACCCACACTGGAGCACTGGACTGAGCCCCCAAGGTCCAAATGAGGAGCAGAAGGAAGGAGAACATGAAAAAGGATGTCAGAACAGCGAGGAGTGAGTTCACCCACTGATACATGGGGACTGATCTAATGAGAGCTCACCAAGGCCAGCTGGACTGGGACTGAATGAGCATGTGATCAAACCGGATTCTCTGAATGTGACTGACATGGGGACTGACTGAGAAGCCATTGACAATGGCACTGGGTCTTGTTTCGTCTGCATGTACTCGCTTTTTGGGAACCTGGTCTGTTTGGATGCTCACCTTCCTAGACCTGGAGGTAGGAGGGAGGACCTTGAACTTCCCACAGGGCAGGAAACCCTGACTGCTCTTAGGACTGGAGAGGGAGGAGGAGAGGGAGTGGGGGGAATGGGAGGGTATTGGGAGGAGGGGAGAAAGTGAAAATTTTTATAAATAAATAAGTAAATAAAAAAAGAAACATAGATTTGGATTGTAACATTCAAATTATCTTTTAAGGGATGTGAGAAAGGGTTCACCAGTTAAGAACACTTTCTCTTCTTTCAAAGAACCCAAGTTCAGTTCTTTTCTTTCAGCACAGAAAACATTGCTTTATTAACTGAATTTGCCAACACACAAGGAGTGCAGTGGGCTCCTTAGACATAGACTCTGGTGGGGGCCACAATCTGGAAGCTCCAGTGAGTGAGCAGGACAGGACAGGGCTAGAAACTATGTGACAGCAGCAAGTTCAGTTCTTAGCAGCCATGTTGGGCACCTCACAACTACATGCAGTATCAGCTATAGAGGATCTGATGTCCTCTTCTGCCCTCCATGGGCACCTTCGCACTTGTGCACATACACATATATATTAATGAAAAAATAAAACAAATCATGAAAAAATAATAACAAGTCAATTTGGGCATTAAGGATTTCAGACACTGAGATGATGAATACACCATACTAAAATTTCTAACTTTATATTATATAATGCTATTGACATTATGTGTTATTTAAAATAACTCAAAGTTGTCCCAGCTGACAAAGAAGCATTATTTCTTACAAGCAGGTATTAAACCTTTTCCTAATGAGAATAATTTGTTTCACTGAAGGTTGTAGATATCTGTCTAGAAAAAATTATATTCAATGGGGAGTTTTACTATATCAGAGGTGGCAGATAAGCAATTCATCAACCATTTCCTCTCTTTTCATTTCTCTAGCTCTGTTTCCTAAGACGGAAGCCTTTATTGCTGAACAACAGATTGTCTGAAAACCCTTTATCCCTTCACATTCTTTAGTTAGCAAAAGGCAGGAAGCTGAAAAGCAACCTAACTAGGGCTTGGACACTAACTAGGAGCTTTGGGTGAACCATCATCCCCAAACTGTATCATGTCTTCATCAACAGAGACTTTGGCAGCTATGTAATTGCACAGCTGCTGAACAGCAGATACTTTTGTACTAACAGTCAGAAGATTAGAGTGAACAAACATTTAAGATGATGAAAAGCTATCCAGAATAATTGATAGAATCGCTAATATATCAAAAAAGCACTGTTTAGTTCTAAATCAATAATCTCTGTATTCTCCTGTGGGTTAGACTAGAGAAAGTGGCAGTATTCGATTTACCCAGTTTATTATTTATTTATTTGTCTATTCCTACATATATTTATTCATTTATGTTGGCGAGACATTTTGACTAATTAAAAATGCATGACATACTTCCTCTAAATGTTATTAATTACATTTTCCTGAAATCGATTGTGTTCCTCTGTAGTTTATGATTGATTTTAATATCAATTTTACTTCCTTTTCTAGAAATTATGACATTATTTTTGCTTTCTGTACATGAAGAATATTCATACCTCTATGACTATTACATTTTAAAACAATTTTAGTACTATTTTGTTATCAAGTAAATTTCCATTTTTTAATTCATCCATAGAATTATCATCTGTGCTGGCAAGTTTTATGTAACCTTGACACAAGCTATAGTTGTTCTGGAAGAAAGACTATCAGTTGACAAAATATTACCACCAGATTTTCCAGCGGGCAAGTCTAAGCCTATGGGACGTTTTCTTCGTTAGTGATTGACAATGTGGAAGAGTCCAGCCCATTCTGGGTATATCAGAAACAAACTGAGCAAACTGTGAGGATCAAGTGAGTAAGCAGCAATTTTGCATGGCCTCTGCATCCATTTCTGCCTCCAGGTTCCTGCCCTGCTTTGAGCTCCTGCTCCAACTTCCCTCCATGGTGGAATTGTTATCTTGAACTATAAGATAAAATAAACCTATTCATGCACACATTGCTTTTGGTTGTGGGCTTTAACACAGCAATAGAAACACTAACAAAAACACCATCCCACTAAAATTTTTAAACCAATCCGCAAGACAATCTTGCTGTGCTTCAGAAGTCAGTGCTATGCTTGCTCTGAATGAGGCAACATTTCATAAAAAAGAATGGTTTGATCTCCTTTTAAGAAGTAAAAACTATAGAAGAACCTGGCACACTCACTATATCAACATAACTGGAAACATGAATTCTTTCAACTGCTACTTACTGAATAACCTTCTGTTATTAGAATGAAGTGTGGCAGAAATGTTCACTGTTTAGTCCTCACTGAGCTTTCGACCAATATATTATTTAGTTGTGATTCCTATACAGTCCACATGCTGAGAACACCACAATAAATTAAACTGGTAGGCATCACTTTGCTCTGGAGAGGTTACAGCTTCAGCTGGCGGAGACAAACAAGGAACCGACACATTTACATGTCACTGATAACCAGTCACAGCAAAGTCAGCAATAAAAGCGATTTTTTAAAAAAAATGTGGCAGTGCAGGTAGACATGAGAGATGTGACCGGTGGATAAGTTTTAGAGGGCAATTTCCCAGTTAATTATACAGCTGGACCCCTTTTCTGACATCTAACTGATGAAATCTTTTGGTTCCCAACTCTTTCTTTTTCCCTGTTGCGGTATATCTGGGCAGATGGCAAGAAAAGCTGGTGGGTTGCTTTGTTGAAGCCCAGGGGAAAGCTTAAACTGAGGATGTTGCTCTGCCAACAGGAAACCCTAACCTTGCCTAACCACATTTAAAATCAAAGCCATGGTACTGTTCTTTCTCACAAATCAGTCCATGTTCCTTTCTCCAGAGCTCCTTCAGGTGGGTACCCTACCTCTCATCCCATCACAGGTGGTGTCTCAGTCCACATTCAGACCAAATTTTGGATGGGGAGTTGATTCCTTCTTCCACTATGGCAAAAAATAAAACAGCCACTTGGAATTTGTAACTAACTATAAAAATTCATAGTATTTATATAAATGATTTGATCAGTGTGCTCAGAGTAAGTCAATATTTAACAGTATCTTTTAATACTTTTAGCAGTAACCAATGTATAAACATTAAAGGAAAACAGATTTAGAAAGTTGATCCTTTCAGCCTAGACGTTAGTGTATCTTCAAGTCTACTGAATGTCTCATATCTGTCATATTAATATTATGGGACCCACTTGGAAGTTTAATGTGATAATATGCAAATAAAGTATCAAGCTACCTAACTTATACAAAACACTGGTAGAATACTCATGGCAGTGGCAGAAGGATAAACAAAGTTGCCAAGATGTATTCTAGATGTAGAATGTTTCCAACAACTGCCACTAAACCTATCTTCTGTATCTCCGGACATTTTCCTTTTGAATTTGTATTTTTTTTCTGATTATAGCAGAAAAAAAATCTAATCCATATTTGGCATTGCGTAAGAAGGGTGAGTCTCCATTTTAATAAGAAAGATACATTGTTGATCCTCTTCAGAGTCAAGAGTGATTTGCAAGGGTTGCAGAACTGATATATCCAAGGGAAGGGCTAAAGAGAGTGAGAGAGATGAGCAGGGAATTTCAAAGACATTCTCAGCTCCAGAAACACGTGGGATTAAGACCAATGTTCACTTTTAAGTGAACAGAGATGGTTTGAAACCTCAAGTTCTGAAACATGAAGAGAACTTCCTGAATATGACATAGAAAGCAAACTGACCTATCTGCAGCAGCTGTAAACTACAAGTATTTCAACAGAAGACAACGGGGTGAGGCAGTTTGCCCTGAATTAGTCATCTCATGTATTTCTAAAGACAAAATCAAAGTCCTAAAATAAGAAAAATAATAGAAGAGAAATGTAGCAGAGCCACCGGGAATGTCCCATGATCCCTCATGTCACTGCACAGTACAAGCACAAACCCAACTGCACATGAGGCTGTCTACACATGACAGTCTGGTAACCTTTCAAAACACAGTGACTATTCCCTATTATTTCTTCTTCTCTTTCTGTGGTTTTATTCTGATTTGGCTCCTGCATAGTATTTTTTAGGCAACTTAATGATATCCTGAGCTTTCTTGACTTCAAAGTAAGCTCAAAGCATTATAGGCTCTAAAGAGAAGTTTAAGTATTGAAATGAATTATGTCCCAAACCATAATTATTTAATGTGTGATAAATGTAAAAATGGAAAGTTACTATTAAAACCATGCTCTCCTGCCTGCTTTTGGAAGATAAGGGGGAATTTATTAGCTTTTTTCAATACCCATGAATAAAAAGTGACTCCCAATTTATTTTAGTTCCAAAATGCTCTTAAAGAGGCAGAATAAAATTTGGATGCTGGTTTTATCTTGTCACCTTCAGGAAACAAAAGTGATCAGATTGTTAACTGGCAATTTCTTATTTGAACCAAGGCATTATATTTATGTATGACTTTGAACTCCACAATATATTTTGTTCTTCTTCCACCCTAAACTAGAAGAAGCAGCTCAGTAAAACGATGTTTAAAATAAGAAGACCCATCAAGGATAAAGCCACAGGATCCTTCTATCTCTTATCAGATTTGCCCATGGCGCTGAAAGTACAAGGCTGTTAAAGTCTAAATCAATGTTGAAGCAGCACAAATTATCTCTCTCTTTGCGGTGGGGTCTTTTGGTGCTCTTCTTAATTTGATGCTTTTTTTCTTAATTTGGGAAATCATGATATAGGCTAATAATGTAACATGTGCTTTTAATGGGATGTTGTTGTGACTTTCAGTTATGTTATTAAAATTTTATTTTGAACCTTTAATATATTACTCCATTTGACCTCAAAGAATAACTTAAATTATTTTGCATTTTAAATTATGTATTATTCTGGGCTTTGTGTGTTTCTTTAGCCATATAATGTCTTAAAAAGCAATGAAAAATATTCCCTTTTAGTATTTAAAATAAATATTTGAAAAAGAGAACTCCATTTACTAAGTACTTTTTATAGTTAAGAGTATAAATAAATTCAGTTTGGGGTATTTTACAGTGGATGTTCCCAGTATCTACACAATCCAAATATCTCTGTATTGGAAGTTTCTGCTAATGTCTCCACAATCACCTCAAACAATCCGTATGCACTAAATTCTGTTGACGTTGTAATAGACTACACGACAGGGGCAGGCTGACAGAGGTGAAATAACATATAACACTGGCACACAGTTGAAAATCTCTTTCACAACAAAAATGGTTTCATGAGGAATTTTTCAATTAATCAATTGATGTGTAGAAATTCAGGTCAGTGTGGTTTAATGTCATTAAACTGCATCAAGCGCCAGATCTTGCTAGTTTGCTGGACCCCTTCTGATTCTTCTTACCCCACTTTCCTTGAAAGTGAGATGATTAACTAAATATTAGATAGTTAAACATTAGGACACTGTTACATTTCTCAATACAACTTCCATCACTATGGAAGTAGCCAAGAACACTATATGGACACATCTGTAAAGAGATCAGGAGGTATTTCTCTTAAGAAAAAAAAAATTTGAGTAGAAATTCAGAATGATACTTTAAAATTATTTTTGTATTTTTAGTTAAAATATCATTATATCATTTTCCTTTCCCCCAGACTCCTTCTGTCTTCACACTTCACTCTCAAATTGATAAGTCACTTTTCTTAATAAATGACATGCAGATAGGTAAAATGTAGTTAAAGAGTAGCACAAGTATGTGAATACAACCTTATGAGTACTTCTGTTGTTTGTATGCATGTAGTGTAGGGCTGGCTGCTGTGTATGGAGTGCCAACCAGAGGTCTCATCAGTAGTTTGAGGACAGACTCTGGAACGCAGTGAAATTATGTCACAGAAAAAAAGGAAGAAAAAGAAAAGAAAGAAAGAAACCAGTGTCACACAAGACCTCATGACCAAAGGATTCAGGTTTTCAAACACACTCAGAGAGTCTTTAAAAGTTATGTGCAGCTCTTTAAATGTTTTGATAGTAAATCACAAAAGTGTTTAATAATCTTTTGAGATTACCTAATTTATTATTCATTAATTATTTTAAATCTTGTATTAATAAGATATATATGCTTTTTAAAACAGAATAAAACAATGACTAAATATTCAATACTTCACAACTGAAGACAGCGTTAACATCAGCTTGATACAATCTGGAATTAACTGGGAAGAAAATCTCGTGAGAAATTGTCTGGATTGGGCTAGCTTGTGAGCATATCTACAGGGAGTTTTCTTGATTGTTTATTGAGATAAGAAACTCAGTCCACTCTGGGCAGCACCATTTCTTAGGCATGAGATCCGGAACCGTATCATATAGAAAGGTAGCTGAGATCAAATAAACAAACAAGCAAGGATCAATGGGTTTCCTCTCTCCTATGTGGACTATGAACGTGATTATTATTTAATCCTCTCCTATCTACTACACAATGACATACTGCAATCTTAAGTGAAAATCAAGTCATCCCCCCATGCTGTTTATGTCACAGCAGTGGAAATGGAATTAGGATAAGAACACAGAGTATCGTGTGTGTGTGTGTGTGTGTGTGTGTGTGTGTGTGTGTGTGTGTGTATGAACCAGAGTTTCTCTATGTATTCCTGTCTGTTCTAGAACTTGTGGTGTAGACCTGGCTCATCTTGAACTCATAGAGATACACCTGTCTCTGCCTTCTATAGCTGGGATTAAAGATATGCACCACCATGGCCATTCTCTTTACTATTTTTATATATGGCAGTATTCCTCATAATTACACTAAGAAGTTAGAGTTCCATTCCCTCTAAACATTTCAATCTCTTCAGTAAGTTATTACTGCTACTGGACAACACCTGTGCCATTGATAGCCCCCACTCTCAACAGAAAGTCACTGCAAACGAAAACAATACTGGAGTTAACTAAACATTAAGAGTTACCTAAGATGAGATCCTGAGCCATAAAGAGCTCCATAACCAAAGCCACATTTTACTTCCTTTACACCTATTCTGTCCTTTCTAACTTCAAGGAAAGGTAGAGAAGAGAAAAGGTTGCCACTGTGCTAATTGGCTCCTAGTGTCCTATAGGGGGTGTTGCCCATCACACTGAGCACTTGAGGTCCCAGCTTCCAAGGGATGGTGCATTTTTATGTGCTATTTATATAAAGCCTGTTTTATCAATGTACATTACTTCAAAGAGGTCTTATTTCAGTTCAGGTTGTCACAAGATATGTTCTCAAAAGCATTGTTAGGAAAACTAAAAACATTGTACGTTTGTGGTAAGTGTTATGAAAGTCAGAAGCATACTCAACAGAAAATCAATGACACCGTTTCAGAAGATGTGAGAGTAACAAAGGAAAGTGGGGAGCTTCCACAGCATGTCTGCATTTTGCCTAAGAGAAACCGCAGATCTGCAGGAGAAAATGGGGTTTGCTTCTTAGATCACTATGATCAAACATGTTTCCTTCCTTACTATTATACATTTCACAGAATATCTTACCATGTGTGGTGATCTGAATATGAATGGCCCCCATGGGCTCATAGATTTGAATGCTTTCTCACCCACTAGGAGGTGTGATATTCTTGGAGGAAATGTGTCATTAGGAATGGATTTTGAGATTTCTAAAGCCAACGCCAAGTTCAGAGTCAGACCCTCCCCCCCACTTCATGTAGATCAGGATGTAGCTCTCAACAATATCTCCAGCACCATGTCTGTGATGGTAACAGATTAACTGTCTGAAACTATAGGCAAGCACCTAATTCAATGCTTTTTTTTCTCATAACAATTGTCTAGGTCACTGTGTCTCTCTATAGCAATAGAACAAATTTTCATGGATTTTGAAGTCTGTATGGTTTTGAAATATTAGACCAAATAGATTTTATCACTTACAAAAAGTTTGTGCAACCATCATTTTTACTGAAAAATATTTTTCATACAATATGTTTGATTGTTTCTTCCTTTCCCACTTCCTCCCAGATCCTCCCCATCTCCTTACTTGCATAACTGCATATTCTTTTTTTCCTGTCTCTCTTAAACAACAAACAAGCAACAAAAAATAAATATACAAAAATGACAAAAAGACAAAAACAGAAATGAAAATATACAAGCACAAGATCAATAAGATAAAATATAAACCATACAAAGAATAAGACAAAAAGTCTCCAAAACATACCATTGAGTTGATGTTATGTTGGCCAACTACTTCTGAACACGAAGTCTTCTCTGGAACATACTTTATACACCCAGTGAGGCTCCATTAGAAAAAATATTGATTTCTTCGGCAGCAGATATCAACTGCAGATAGCTTCTTGGTTAGGGGCAGGAGCTTGTGTCACTTTCCCCTAGGTGCTGGGAGTCCATTTGGTTTGAAACTGGGCAGGCTTTGTGCATGCTGACACAGTCTCTTTCAGTCGTGTACATCTGTTGTGTTGTGTCTGTTAGACACTATTTATTTGGAGTCATTCATCACCTCCAGTTACAATCTTCCTGCCTCCTCTTCCACATGGGTCCCTGAACCTTGAGAGGAGGGATTTGGTGAAGTTATTCTATTTAGAACTAAGTAATCCAAAATCTCTCACTCCCTGTCCATTGTCTTGTTGTGTGTCTCTGTGTGGATTTCCAGCTATTGCAAGAAGCTTTTATGATGATGGCTGAGTGAGGAGCTGATATACAGGCATATAAATTGTTATCAGGAGTCATTTTATAGCTGTATTCCATTAGCAGAATAAGAGAATTAGGTTATCCTTGTGGCCCATGCTCCATCTAGTCTCAGGCTCTTGGCCACTTTAGCAGTGTCTGGTATTGTATCCATCATCATCTTTTGTGTTTTGTTTATTTATAAATATTCACATTCTTTTGTCCCTTCAGATTAATTTTTAGTATTCAAAAAATCTGCAACCAGAAATATCGCATAATATGCTTTGTTTTGTACAAGTTTGTTGTTTAATCATGATGATCTCAGCCATATGATACCCTCAAGTGTCCTTGTCACAGAACTCTACCAGCATGCTGCTCCAGAAGACAAAATGCAGCATAGCCTTTGGTCTCTAATTAGTTCTGTGCCTGTTAGTCAGCACTCAAGCATAAACACATTTGCAAACCTCAGTGGACTTCTTTCAAAAATGAAGACACTGGGTGACTTTTGGTTGCTGCTTGAAAAGATGTTCCGAAGAAAGAAACTCATCCTTTATACCTGCAAGTTCCTGACCTCATAAGAAGACAAGTACCATCAAATAGCTTTCTGATATTACATATTATGTTTGAGGAGAGTCAAACACCTTGAAAATGCACACATTCCTGTAATATGTACTTTCACTGATACTATAAGATAAAATGAATAGATAAATGGGAAATGAATAAAATAGTACAACTATGTTTGCACTATCCTGACAGATGTATTATGATAAAACAGTATTCCATAATACATTTAGATGTTAAAGATTAGTAAAAAGAAAAAAGATTTATATCATAGAGAACTAATTCGAAAATGCAAGATTTATTTCAAGTCAGCAGCCATAATAGTTTATTGATTGATCACTCCCATGATTACAGTAATACAAAGTGACTTAGTAATTGCTGATTCATTTTCTCACCCATTGAAGACCAAAACTCCTCTTTCTAATAGCAGTTAAAACAGAGCTGTCACAATGTTTGAATTCCAGAATAAAAAACCTGAAATTGGTTACCTCAAACTGCAAAGGGTCAGCAAAGATTTTAGTGCAGAAACAGAGCTAATAGTTGTTGACCTGTTAAAGAATATCTTAGCTTCAGATCATACTTCTCCGTGTACTTACTGGAGGTATGCCTAGCCAGCTCACATGCCAAATACCACCACTTCATCTCATCTTTAGCAACTATAAGAATAGATAGAGTCATATGTATCTTACAAATGAAGAGACTGAAAATAAATAATATTAAATAATATGGACACAACAAGGACACCGCTGTTTCTGGGCAGGGTGGCTCGTGCCTGTCAACACAGAGCTTGGAAGTTAGCGTCAGAGGGATGAGAAGGTCGAGGTCAACCTCTGCCACATAGTGAGCTGTGACACCAGCATGGACTGCATGAGATTATCTCAGGAAGGAAAATAACTTCGTTTTCTTGTTTTATTTACCACATTTTTAAAAGGCTGTAAAATTATGGCTGAGTGGGACAAGATGACCCGCAGGCCTGCCCAGGATGGCTTGCCCTGATGCTGAGGAGAAACCATGGATACCTTGTGGCAGTCAGGCACTATGACGGTGGGCATGTATATGGTGGGGTATGAGAGAGAGAGACAGGGTGAAGTCCTGTGGAGAAAGGCTGATCTGAAGAGGTGATGATGATGAGGAGCAGGCTGAGATGGGTGACTCGCTTGCCACGTGGGACAGTGATGTCTGGGTCCATGGCCCTGCTGCAGCCAAGGTCCGTGTTGATGTCTGTGGCTACCAAAGGGCAAGAGGATAGGGCTGTACAGAGTTATAACTGTGTTGGAAGGATTAGGAGGTAGGGCCACGGTGGAGAAGGTGACACTAGGAGTGAGCTTTGAGATTTAAATGGTCCATACCAACAGCACACAATCTGTGTGTCTGTCTGTCTGTCTGTCTGTCTGTTGCCTGGGATCAGGATGTAAAACTTTCAGCTAACACTATAGCACCATGTCTGTTTACTCCCCACTATGATAATTCTGAATTAACTTTCTAAAACTGTAAGTGAGGTTCCAATTAAATTCTTCCTTTTATAGAGTTGCCTTTATCTTGGTGTTTTTTCACAGCAATAGAATAGCAGCTAAGGCATAATATTTGTCCTTATGTGTAAATTTCTTTAAAAAGAATCCACCATAACCACAGAGACCCACATTGGAACACTGGACCTAGCTACCTAGGTCCAAATAAGAGGCAGAAAGAAAGAGAACGTGAGCAAAGAAGGCAAGGGCAGAGGAAACCTTCATCCGACTTTGGATGGCGATACAGACGGAGACCCATGTTGGAGCACCGGACTGAGCACTCCACGGTCCAAATGAGGAGCAGAAGGATGAAGAAAATAAAAAAAGTAATCAGGACTGCGAGGGATGCGAGCACCCACTGATACAAGGGGACTGATATAATGAGAGTTCACCAAGGCCTGTTGGACTGGGACTGAACGAGGACGTGATCCAACCAGATTCTCTGAATGTGGCTGGCCCGGAGTCTTTCTGAAAAGCCATTGACAATGACACTGGGACTTGCTTCCTCTGCATATACTGGATTTTGGGGATCCAGTCTGTTTGGACTCTCACCTTCCCTGGACCTGGAGGGAGGGGGGAGGAACTTGAACTTCCCACAGGGCAGGAAACCCTGACTGCTCTAGGGGATGGAGAGGGAGGAGGAGAGGGAGTGGGGGGAGTGGGAGGGTGTTGGGAGGAGGGGCTGAAATGGAAACTTTTATAATTTAATAATAATAACAAAAAAAATAATTTCAAACCCTGACTTGTTTGATAACTTTCTAACTAACCGGAAGTCAAACAAAAAAGGGCTCAACTATTTTTAATTAATTACAAATATTGTTTACTAAGAAACAAGGACAAAATCAGTTTGAGCCTAGGAGTATGAGCTCCAGGGTTCATGCAACACAGAATCCAAACTAACATTAATAATAGCAATGATTTCCCCAAAGGAAGATGCAAGGCAGCAGTTCTAGTATGCTTGCTGTCTTCTAAGAATAATTCTAGATAGCTTACAAGTATTAAATATTTAATCTTTACAATAACATGAGTCCACAGTTGTCCATTTTCCAGATAAAATGAGTACACAGAGACATGAGGAAGTTTTTCTAGGTCATGAAGGTATTAAATGGCTGGCCTAAGAAGCAAATCCAAGTGACTTATCTGTTTTCATCAGTATGTATGTGATATATCTCTCAAGATAATGATAGGAAGAAAAATACCCATTTTACCTGGTTATTAACATATCTCACATTTAACAATTTGAAATTAACTGAGAAGAAAGAAAGAAAGGAAGAGAGAAATTTAACTTTGTCAAACCTGTGGAAGTTCAGAGTCTCCAAACTAATTGATAACTAATTATTACTCGTACTTCATAGGCACCTGAACAAAGAGGCCAAGATTTATCTACCATCTTTTCAAAATTCAAGCAAGAAAAATCCTAGTTTCTTGGTTTCTTTCCAACACATTCCTGAACCTCTGTCTCCTTTCCTTAATATAATCATACATCAGAATTTCCCTCACAAGATATTTGAAAGTGCTCACTGAACTCTCTAACCTTAGCACATACATCTAGAGCAAATGCTTTAAAGACTTGCAAACTTTTAAAGTGGCTTATATGCTCACAAAATATGAAACCAGGTAAAATCCACGTTTTATCTAGTCAGCACATCCTCAGTACAGTTTCTGTTTCCTCCATCTAATTTAAGGTGCCTATCTGCAATGGTGTATAACAGCCTGATCAGGTTTCATTGCAAAACTTAGTCACAGGGTAGGTCAATCTGAAAAACATAATGTTCCTAAATCCAATCCGGATCAAATTTTTTATTACAGACATGAAAGCAAGCTAAGGAAAGGGTGGAAATAAAAGAGCTACAGAAATGTAGTACACTCATAATCTTTCATTTTTACTCTAAAAAGGCTTCAAACGTTGAAGCTAGGAAATAGAATATGATGAAACATCTCTGCCTGTATGTGACTAAATTGATAAAAAGCCATGAAAACCTAAATTCAAATTATAAAGTGCATTCAGGGAATTCAGTCAAACTTAATTGTTATATTTAGGTTCTTTAAGTAGAAATTCTTAACACTGAATAATGGATCAATAAATGCTTAATGGAGGAATGAATACATGTTTCTGCCAAATGACATTTTATCTTTTGTGACACTTTCACATCTCAAATTCCACATTATGCCAAGACTTACAATATATATTCTGCAAGATTTGTAGGAGAAAGAAATTTGCTGCACTGCTCACATAAGGGGTTCCTATGTGTTTGAATATTTATAAGTTCTTTTAAAATAGAAACAAACACAATGTATGACATGAGCTTGTCTGTTTACAAAGAATTGTCACAGCAGCCCACCAATCTAAGGTTCACGATTCATGAAAGAGTGATGCTGGCCTCAAATTAGACATGTAAGCATTTACTAACATGTTGTCTATTAGCTTGTGTTCATTATGTTGAGTGACAGGCTTCACAGTGTCGTCCATACATACGCATATAGTGTACATTGATCATATCTATTCTCCCTATTACTGCCTCTTATATCCTAAACCCCTCTTCTTCCTCCCAAATAGCCTGCTTTCTCTTGTCATATCTCTTCTTTTTTTCCTAGACACAGATTTCAAATGTCTCAGTTACTTTTCTTCAGCTCTGACTCCAAAAAAAACCAACTGAAGGAAGGAAGGATTTCTTTTTGTTCACAGTTTGAAGTCATAGTCCACCATGGCAGAGAAGTCACAGTAGTGTCAGGTACTTAAGTCCTCTGGTCCCATTGTTTCCACAGTCAGAAAGCAAAAGATGTCAGATATTTCCTAACTGTACTCTGCTCCGTTTCCCTGTTTCATTCGCTGTACTAACAAATATCTAAGACAACTTGACATATGTGGAAAGAGACAACCTCAATTCAAGATTTGCCTCCTTCAGCTTGGTGTGTGAATCTGTCTGTGACTCATTGTCTTGATTGCTAATGAATGTGGGAATACCCATTCACTCCTGGCAGCCCCATCCCCAGGCAGGCAGGTCAGGGATGTCTAAGAGAAGTGGCTGAAAGCGAGCCTCAGAACAAACCAGGAAGCAGTGTTCCTCTGTGGTTTCCACTTCTAACTCCTTCCTTGAATTCCTGCTTTGGCTTCCTCAATGATGGACTAAAATCTGTAACGTGAAATAAATCTTTTTGTCCCCAAGTTGCTCTCTTGTTCAGGGTGTTTATTATAGCAGCAGAAAGTAAACTACAGCATTTAGTCCAACAGTTATGGTGGTTCTTTTCATCTCCATTAATCAAACCTAAATAATCCCTCACAGGTCTGTCTGGAAACTTGTCCCTAGGCAACTTTACATTCTGTTAGGGTGATGACCATTATTAACTTTTATTATATGAAAGAAAATATGGCATTTGTCTTTTATTGGCTAGCTTATAACAATTGCCACAATGACCTCCACATGATTTAGATCTTCTTAAATAGTCAATAGGTAGGTATAAAAAGGAAATTCAAAATCAAATGGCTAATATGCACACCCACTTTAGAATTAACTAAGTGAAAAGGATTATGTAGTATAGAAAATCATACAACAGTTCAGGTTTTAAGAGGATAGACAGTTTATAATGTGTAGCAAAGAAATAAAGAAAGGATATATCTTGTAATTTTAAAGTTTTATGTCTATTATCAGTTGAATAAAACTAGAAATGTAGTCAAAATATTCTAATTACATTTATTGGCTTGTAAATATTTTTTTACCCATTGGTCAACATTTCCCCAAACTAGACAGTGATGGCAAACCATTTCATTGCTTATTCTGGTGATATATCATAACATTTTAGCGATGTTTTTGATATAAATATACAGAACTTTAAACAAACATACATTAGTTCTTTCCAAATGTTGTTTTTATGTCATTTGAAATAAAATGGAAAAATTATCAGCAAATAAGTATGTTTTCAATGTGAATTTTTCTATAAATGTCAAATATATAATATTGTCCTTTTAAGACAAGCATAACTTGAATATTACTTTAATAAAGGAAATAAAAATAGGGCAATAATTACAACAGTTTTAAAGAGCCTACTCTGCTACAGTTGCTAAATAAATGACAACATGACACCTATTTCATTTTGGATATAATTCCAAGAGTGACATCAAAATCAGAATTTGTTCTTTGTTTCAAAGGAAATACAATTTATCATAAACACAAGTGGCAAAGTTCCCAGGAGCTAACAAATAAACAAAAGTTCAAACTACATTACATGGTATGCTCTGTGGACCAGATCATTCTGATGATAAACAGTTCATAGAAAAGCTACTGTGGGTAACTTCAAGCTAGTACAGGCCGCTGCAAACCTATTGGCTGTTTACAGAAGCAGCTCTTTTTACAGGAAGTATAATCACTTCTTCGGTCATTGCCTATGGCTGCTGTCCCCCTAAAATTGCAAAGCTGACTACTTGCTGCAGAGACCATCTGATTCATAAAGCCTGCATAATTATTACACAGACCTTTACAAATATGAAAGGCAAAACACAAACTGTCAGTAGTATGAACTCCTGGGAGAAATGGTCCCACAATACAAATGACAATGCATTTCTAATCCGACTCCGATGTGATTGAGCATCATTAAGCTTAGCTATGTCTCCTCAAATTCTCATGTGTTGAATGAAGGCTTGATTCCAAGTTAGTATGGTATTGATTGGTGACTGGACCGTGAAAATGCTGTATTTATCAATTGACTAATCCATTTACAGTTTCACACTGAATGGTCTATTAGGAGGCGTGACCTAGCTGAGAGAAGGCCAATGAGGGTGTGTCTGTAGGTGTACATCTGGCACGTAGCTCTTCGCTGCTTTTCTCTGTTTTCTTGTTATAAGGAGGGAGTCAGCTGTCCTCCATGACTTGATTCCACGATGCTCTGCCTCATTATCCCAGGCTCATAGCCATGAAAACAGCAACTGTGCCAACATAAGGCCTTCCTCCATTCAACTCTTCTGGAATTTGTCACAGTGATGAAAAGTCTGATTGAGACATATGTCAAGAAGAACTAAATATTTCTGAGGAACGAAGTTGTTATGATTATTCATGTTTCCATTTGAAAAGTATCCAGTCTGGTTATGTTACCAACAAGAAAGAATTCATCATTCTCTTTTCTAAGATGATGAAGGAATTCCACATCTGGAAGTTATTTTCATTTCTTTTTACAAAGGCAGAGTGTATTCTAAAATTAACCAGAAGGAGCTTTTACAGAATTAAAAACCTAAGATTGCGTTTTCAATATACAGAAGTATATGTCAGAAAGATAAAATTTACAAAGTCATAGCTGAAAAGAAATAAGTCAAAACAGGGTCATTCCAGGTCAGGGAGATGGCTCAGGTAGTGAGGCTGCTGCTGCTGCTGCTGAGCCTGCCAGGCTGAATTTGAGTCCCCGGAGTGTTGATAGAAGCAACACATTAAGTTGTCCTCTGATCTTCACACATGCTCCATGGTACATGTGCACCCTTTCTCCATAAATACATAAATGTTTTAAAATGAAATGTTCTAAGGCCCTTTCCCCTTTTAGTGTAGAATAGACACTGAAATTATAAAGTTTTATTCCTCTCAAGATGGATTAAAATATGTGGTTCCTTATTCCTTTCCTAAAGATAGATCTTATAAGAAAATATTTAATATTTTGTTTAACTTGAGGAAATGGTGATTTATATAAATGAATATGAGGGCATATATTGTGTGAGAGAGATTAATATTTGTGTATGTAAGAAAATGAGAAAAATACCTTCTAGTTGGAATTTCTCAAGATAAGTGAAGAGGTAACTCTGCTATGACTTGGGATATGAGAAGGGCTGAATGTCAACTGAGCATCAATTTACATACAGTACCTGATAAATATTCATAAGATGTAAATATTTTGGTTAAATTTGAGTGTGATTTCAAGCTATGTAGCACAGTAGAAACTGCTAGTTTTTCTAGGAAATAAAATGAATTAACCACTAAAGAGTTTCATATTATGATCACTGGACAAGTGTCCAGAGGTTGGGATGACTCTATGATGAATAATTAAAAAGAAAAATGTTCATGTTTGTTTTACAGCATACTCTATAATAATATATGTGATCCATCTGTCACAGAAAGGATTATTTTCACTCTACAATAAGAGATCAAAGGACAAGAAGCAACATCCCTTCAGGGAACTGTGAGTAATGCAAACAGCGACACCTGTACCACCTCACCTTTGACCACACTCTTCCCTGGATGGTTGGACAAGTAAATAGGATGAATACAAACAAGGCCAGTCTTGGCAGAGAAAGCTTTGAAAGGAAAGAAGAAAGAGCAGTCACCTGCAGCCTGGGGGACCTAGAGAGCAGAAACTATGTTTTCACATGGAAAAGATCCAGGTTCTATTTGGAGAGACAATAATCTGCAGAATAGTGGAAGATTCCAAATATATCCACATAAATAAATCCAAAACATACACACACACACACACACACACACACACACACACACACACACACACATACTGCAAAAGTGCAAGCCAAACTCTTCACAATTGCTGCTCATGGAGTAAAAGTGATTCAATTGATTCTGTTTGCTTTTTGTGTCTTAGTATTATTGGAAGTACCTATGTTCTTATTTAAAAACAAATTAAGTAAAACCACCATTAGAAAAGCTTGAAATCATGTGTTGTCTTTAGAATGGAAAGGGTGTAGAGCTGTAGGATTTTTCTTTTAATGCTCTAACCTTTAGGGCCTGTCCCTGATCTATAGGAATGTGTCTTATCTCATTGTCAGGAGTAACAACAATTGAAGTTGGAAGACAGATAAGGTATTGGCCTAAGTGGAAACTGTAATTAACTATGGATTTGATCTGAATCTATCTTAGGACCAGCTATTTTATCACATCATTCATTTTGATACCATAGAATTAGAAATAGATGCTTCCTGTGTTCATATGTGGAGAGCTGATGAAAGAATGAAGCAAGTCTATATGTAACAGACTTGTCGAATAAGAACACGATGATTCTCTTTACTTTTAATTTTAACCAGCAGGTTTCCCTCTGAGCATGAATTAATGTTTCCATGGATTCTTTTTAAATAAATAAGTTAACTCTACACCTAGGAAAGAGGCCTCTCCATGCAGGGATGGCCTTGCCCTGGTAGTTCTCCAGCAAAACTTCTGGTGCTGAAACGAAGACAGGTTTTGGTTTCCATATACTGAAATAACTCAGAACTCTGAGACAAGGCTAAGAAGTCTGAAATTCTCAAGGTTATTTCCAACAATACGGCACCATTAAGAACATTTGCTATATATGGTACTTGTAGGCAAGAGGATCAAAATCATGTGTAAGCCACTTGCTTGAGTGCCTTGGACCCCATGCCCGCAGGCTGCTTAGAGAGAGCTGCCTGCGCACATGGTGCTTCACAAATGATGATAAGTGCACATGTGAGCCTGAGGACCCTCCAACCTAAAGATCAGACACAAATTCAACTAGTAAATAGGGCTTTCCTCATGAAATACAGTTGTAAAAGTGAATCCTTTGATTACAAGTAAAACATAAATGAGAGAAGAATTTGAGTGTTTTTAATTCAGTTTTTGACTTAGAGGAGTTTGAGAATTTGGAAGAAAATATAAGAAACAAATGTCTTAAACATATAGCCTTGCTGAATAAACATGAAAGACCAGCACGGCAGAGGCACAGCTGCACAGGGGCTGATGAGAAAGCGAGGCAGCCACAGACTAGTTCCAGACTGGAATTGTGCTTCAGGCTTAGCTTTGTCAATCTACCCCTGCCCTTCCAAAACAAACAAGGCCGCACTATGTACTTCCTGGTGGTCATCACAGAACACTTTATAGTCAGTAGCTTAAAGGAAGAGGTGGAGATGTGGGCTTACACTGGGAAACAGTATAGTCTGCTGTGCAGGAGAAGGCACAGCAGTGGGTGGGTCCATGATGACACAGGAGGCAGCTGAGATTCCTCACCTCTTCACAGTCTAGCAAAATAGGAAGCTGAGGGTGGATGGAAACTGGGGCCAAGATATTTAATCTTATTTAAAGAAAAAAAAAACAAAAAAGTAAAGAAAGAATAAGGAAAAACAAGCAAGCAGTGAACTCCTAAAGATTCCAGAAACAAAACAGCACCAACTATGGTTCAAGTTTTCAAATGCTTGGGTGTATAGGATACATTTCACATTCAACCACAATAGTGTCTTTAAGTAAATCAGAAAAAAGTATCTTCAAACAACTAAAATGTCCTAAAGATATGAATTATTGCTCTAGTTTGGGTCTCCAAGATTCCAAGTGATTGAAGCTTGATCTCAAAGTAGAGACACTGTGGACAAGTGGAGTGGATCTTCGGGAAGTAGGAGGTAAGGGGAATTCTTCAGGCTATTTGATGCACGCTCTCCAAGACACTCATCAACTCCCTGTTTTAGGTTCAATATGCAATCACATGCTTGCTTCCACACACACTACTCACATTGCTATCTATGAAATACGGTTGTGGACTCAGTGTAGGATGTGTTGAGTCTCCACTATGCTGTATGAACTTTAAAACTCCTACACTGAAAACTACACAAAATTCCATAAACAGAGGGTGTTAGTCATAGCAAAAACATTTGCCTAGCATGTGGAAGGTCCTAAGTATGATCCTTCACATTTTAGATAAGCACACACACACACACACAGACACAGAGAGCAACCACATCTGCTCCACAAATAGTACATATGAAGTAGAGGGGTGGAGACTATAGAGCAAAAATATGTAAATGTAAATATAAAATATAAAATTCTCAAACAAATAATATAAATGTTAAAATTATGAAAGTTCACACCCCTTCCAGAGTATTTTGCATTCAATAACAAATAACACTGAAGAGCAAACATCTGATACCCTCCATCCACTCCAGACAATTTGTAAGTACCAGTCCAATTATAAAGTGCCCGTGGATCTACCTGAAGCCTTTATTGTTCTGTGTTATAGCTTATCTTTCTTTACCTAATCTTGATTTTCTTCCATGCATAACACTGACTCTGAAAGTGCTTCCTAATAAGCTCTCTACATCCTGATTTTTACCTCAGAGTTTGTTTGCTGGGAACTGAACTGTGACATCAGTTATGACGTGATTAGGGTAATACACATTCCTAGAAGAAGAGACCATGAGTATTAATGGTTTTTGTCCCAATAATAATGATGATTTTTTAAACAGTTGGAGTTTAATCTTACAGTATAAGAGATCAAATCAAATTCAGAAAAGTAGACAACAGGACAACAGTGTTAGATCACGTGTTCTTTGAAACCAAGAAAATGATAATTTGACTCTTGAGAGTGATATGAAATTATTTATATTTTATTTATGAACTGATATTTTAAAAACCAATGAGTACAATTACAATAGCTGAAAATACATTTATATATGGATAAGAAATCCTAAAAAAGGAATCTCTTTCTCTTTCTTTTTCTCTTTCTCTCTCTCTGTCTCTTTCTGTCTCTCTCTCTCTCTCTGCCTCTCCCTACCCACCTACCAGGTTCTCACTGTTTAGTTTCTAGACTGCCTGAAACTCATTATGTAGACCAAACTGGCCTCAAACCCATAGAGATCAGTCTGCGTTTGCTTCCTCCTGATTACAAAGATTAAATGTGTCAACACACCAAGAAAATCCTCTTGGCGGGGGTAGATCCAATCTTTTATCTTTTACTATTTATTTTTTAGGACAGAATCTCCTAATGTACATCAATTACCAATCCTCCTACCTCACAAGTCCTCGGCGTTGGGACAATAGGCATGAACAACCGCATCTGAAAGCTTTTCTTAATGTATTATTGAACAAAGAAAAGAGAGAAAAAAAGCCTATTGCAATTACAAATCATTCTTCGTGGTTTGGTTTTGCCCTGGTTTGGTGACTGGATCTCATGCAGCCTAGGTCAGTATCAAACATTCCTCAAACCTGAAACTGAACTTGAACTCCCAACTCTCTTGTCACCCTATGCTTTGCCATGAGTTCTGGGATTACAGGTCATGTTCAACTCTATTTCCTTACTTTGGTTATTTGAGATAGTCTTCTGTGTCTTGACATGACCTTCATTTCTTGACCCTCTTTCCAAGAGTTGAATTTGGAAGCATGTGCTACCATGCTTGCTCTCACAGGTTTAGCTTAATGGAAGAATAAAGAGACAAGGCTTGTTATTATTTTTTTAACTTTTATTTGGGGTTTTGTTTGTTTTGTTTTCCCCTTTTATTAAAAATAGATTCTTTTCTCAGACAATATATACATCCTAATTATGGTTTTCCCTCCTTCTACACTTCCAAGTTCCTCTCCACCTCCGCTCCCCTCCAGGTCACTCCCTTTCTGTTGCTCATTGGAAAACAACAGGCTTCTAAGACATAACAACCAAACATGACAAAATTAAATTCAATAAGGTAAAACAAAATATGATTGCATCAAGGCTAGACAGGGACAGGCACAATAATCAGAGATCCCCTCGTTCACACACTCAGGACTTCCATGAAAATATTGAAAAAGCTCTAACACACCTGCAGAGGACCTGACACAGACCTGTGTTGCCCTGTGCTTTCAGCCTCTGTGTGACTCAGTTGCTTTAGAGGACCTTATTTTCCTAATATCTGTCTCCCAAACTCCTTCTGCCTCTTTTTCCATGGGGTTCACTGAGCTCCAGGGAAAGGGATTTGAAGGAGATATCTCCTGTGTGTTCCAAGGCCTCTCCAAGCAATGTCTGGCTGTGGATTTCCGTATTTTTTCAATCTGCTGAAAGAGGAAGCCTTTCTGATGATGGCTGAATGAGGCACCAGTCTATGAGCATAGCAGAATATCATTAGGAATCATGTTATTATTACTTTAAAAGAATGATAGTATTTGGTTTAACTCTAAGTCTTTAGGCTATCTAGTCTCTGACTCTTAGTCATCCAAGCGTGCTGGATATGGGCTCCATCACATGGTTTGGGCCTTAAGTAAAGTCAGACATCAGTTGGCTACTACCACAAGCAGGACAAACCGTATATAAAAGGTTCTGTGGTTGAGTTGGTGTTAACCATTCTCTTTTGGTAGTTTGTAGAGTACTTTTCCATGTCAGGAATTTTAGAACATGTGGTGAAAGTTCTAAGTAGGCACAAGTTCAATATCTCCATGTTCAATGGGTTATGGGTAAGTTATCTTCAGCAATGGGGCCTTGCTATCAGTTTGTGGAAAGCAATGTCTTGTCTTCGCAACAGCCTGAATTGTTTGAAGATTTCCATAGGACTCTTATGGCCAACAATTCAATCAGATGAAACTCAGTCCCAGTATTGGGAGCTTTGTTTAGTGACAAGTGACAGTTCAGGTTCTATCTCCCTCATTGTTTGGAGACTTCATTAGGATCACTTCATATATAGGCAGTTTTCACAGCATTAGATTTTTAACCTGCCCCACAAATGCTCTTCAATTCTAGCTGTCTCTTCTCTCTTTCTGACCTTCAATCTCATCTTTTTTCCTTCCTACCTGATTCTCCTGTTTTAATTATGTTACCCAACACTATCAAATTTTCTCTTTCAAGAGAGTGTTTTCTTTGCAAACAATATCAAGACTACTTACCTACTAAGTATGACACCCTGGTAGAAAATAATGGAACTTTAAATCTAAAAATGTTCTATCCTTTTAAGCTCTGTGATCCATGCCTTTAATGAATCTTTTCTCTGCTATACACAAGATAAAGAAAACTGTAATACAAGGCTCACATGGCTTTATCAATAATGGTTCCATTCAAAAGCAGAGGAATGTGACAGAAAGGATGTCTGAGAAGTGGAACAGAATTTCATAAACTCCCCCATTCCATTTCTTTCCACTTAAAGACAATTCGAATAGCTTGCTTCTGCCTGATATGACGAGGTAGTATTGAGCTTTTAACCTTGACAGAGAGCAAAACTGTAATCTCATTGTGTAGAATGCTTCCTGCCGAGTGCCACTAGCAACTTAAAATTCTCCCTCAAGTGGAAAGATGAAAGTTCTCAGAAAATTTCATCAAGGAAAGTCAAGTATTAGATTTTGAGACTTAAAAAGATGGACTTATATTAAAATTTCCATAAACTCTCTGCATGCGCTACTAATATTAAGATTTCAGTCACTCAAGTGATGAGAAAATGAAATTCAGATGGATGTTAATTACTTTCAGTCATGGACCTAATGAATCAGAGTCTATAAACACACACAGATAAAAACACTGTATTAATTCATCAACTCAGTTTTGGAGCATTGATAAAATGAGTTAACTGTAAACACAGTTGGTCCTTATTAATGATGAGCAGGAAAACTCCTCTGCATGCAGAACTTTTTACAAAGCATTTCATAGAGGTTTCTTTGCTATTATGATAATGCCGTAAAGCATCAGGAAGAAGGCAAATATTATTCTTGGTTTAAAAATGAGAAGATAAGTTTAGGATTATCATCCAAAATCATTCAATCTATAAGTGACAGAGGCTAGAACCTAGTTTATTTTCCATTTTTCATAATACCTCCTTATCAATTCATACAAAGATAATCTCTGTGTAGACCACTTCCTTCAGTGGTAACTTAGAATATTATCCCAGGCTCAGAGCTACAGGTATGTATCAGATATGATAAGAAAAAGTCAGGCATCAGATACTCAAAGATTTAACACTACCAGAGCATATTAATATTAGGCAATCAATGTGCTGGATGAGTTCAGTCTTCTTTTCAAATAATGATTACTTTCTCAGTATCTCCTCCTTTAAAAAGCTTCAGACAATCCTAAAACTGAAGATAAATGTGAATACCTGTGAAAATGTACTATATGTGGAAGACATGGTTATCTATAAACAGGCACAAGGGAGCTAAATGGGAATGGTTTCAATGAAGATTATGCTATTGTATAAATTCACTCTCATTGTTGATTTGTACTCTTACAATGTGAATCTTATAGTTCACATAATCATTAGTATTGTCAATTTGACAAGAGACCGAATCACCTAGAAGACACACTTCTGGGGATGTCTATGTTGGGGACTTTAGATCAGATAACCTGAGGTAGGAAGACCCATCCTAAAAGTGAGTGGCACCATTTTATCTGCTGTGTCAGGATTACATATAAGGGAGAGAGCTAGATGAAGACCAGCATTCAACTTTCTTTCTGCTTCCTGATTTAAGGTGTAATATAACTAACAGCCTCAGGTCCTTGTCACCCCAGCTTCCCTACCAAGATGGACTGTACCTCATGCTGGTCACCACAGTTTCCCTATTGGGATGGGTTGTATTACAATCCTGCTACCATGCCTTCCCTATTGTAATGAACTGTTTCTGTGAACTAGCAGACAAAATAAATTCTTTCATTTAACTGTTTTTGACAAGTATTTTGTCATAGCAACTAGAATACTAAGTAAATTTCGAATGTGTCACACTTAAATAAAAGTGTTAAATAGGAGAGAAGGAATGGATAAAATATATATTAAGGTTAAACACAAGTAAGTATGAGTACTATATTAAAATAAATACAATTATTAGGTTTGAAGTAAATGGAGGATATAAAGCCAAAGTACCCAAATTAAAGGCAATGAGACCTAAAGAAAAATAAAACAAAAATGTTAAGAACAACAAGCATTGTGTATCAGTTTCCTACTGTGATATGCTGTGGCAAAATGTTTATTAAGCTCCAAACCTCCGCCTATAATGCCATCAGAAAAAATAAACATGGAATGGGAGTTAACTTTTCAAGACTTCAGGACTAATCAGAGCTTAAAGTCACTCTCGGTCTCTCTAATATAAACCCTACCTTTAAAAGGATGTAGAATTGTTCTGAAGAACTCTAGTCCTGTTAGGTTGTATGTAAATACACATTCCTATAGAAAGATGAAAGAATATTTTACTTATAGAAATAACATGAAGACCCATAAACAGATACATCACAGAAAAGTTCACCACAGAGTGGGTGGCAAGTCATGAAAGTTATCCCTGTAGTTCCTTGTTGTGGGACAATGATCTGGACCCTGTCACTTGCATTTTAGATAAACACTGATTGGCCAGTAGCCAGGCAGGAAGTATAGTGGGGTGACCAAACAAGAAGCAGAGGCAGGACAATGAGAATTCTGGGAGAGGAAAGCTCAGTCTGCATTCATGACCCAGCTGCCGAGGAAGATAGATGTGACTGCCTTGCTGAAAAAGGTACCAAACCACATGTCTAACACAGACAAAAGTTATGGGCTAATATAAGTTATAAGAGTTAATATGAAGCCTGAGCTACTACATTAAGTTTATACTTAATGTAGACCTCTGTGTTTTTCTTTGGGACTGAACAACTGCAGCACCGGGTGGGACAGAAACCTCTGTCAACAGAATGACACTTGGTCAACAGTTCCTGACATGAGTTGTAAGAAAATTAGATTGTAGGAGCCTTTCTCTTGTCCTCAGTAATAGCTCCCACTTTGTAATCTTGGGGAGGGGATTTAGTGAGTCTTGAAAATTTCAGGAGTTTTTTGCACCTTGTAAGTTTGGTTTACTTCCAGAGTCTTCAAGAACCTCATTTTATGAAGGATTAAGTATGATGAAAATAGCTACATAAAACATGCATATGTAATCCTGTAATGCTAGCTTTGTGGTTACACATAAGGCAATCTATGAGTGTTTACCCAGTTCTCAATATTCCTAATTATTTAGCCTATTATATCTAATTTATAATGAAATTTAATTTTATATTTTTTAGTGCTTCAAATTTAGGAATTAAGAATTAGGAAAGTTAAACAACCAAGTCCATTGCTCTTATACAGACCAAAGAAGTTTATCCTTAAAATAAAGCATATGCTGTTTTCTGTTTTTGTTTGAATGATGATTTTTTGTTCTGTTTCTGTCTTCTGTTTTGTTTGTATATTAGTTTATATAGTTGACAAAAATCCACAGAATCCAAGTATCTTATTTTTTCAAAGCTGTGTATAATACAGTATTAACTTTTAAATAAATGCTCACAAAACCTAATTATCATTTGAATATTTATGATGCACACAATTCCCACTAGTTAACACTGTAAGTTTAGATAATTGCCAAGTCATATTCTTGGTCTTATTTTTAAGCAGGAGAATCAATCGGCACTTAACTATCTCTTTTTCTGCACTATAGATATTAAGAAGACTGAAATGTTTATGCTTGTTTATTCGGCCTGAAACTCTAACCTACCTTAGTCTCAAATTGTTTTACAACTGAGATCACTAAACATTCCTTCATTTTGTTGAACATAATTTGGAAGGTTTTACTTTAAAAATACATATTAAGGGATCTGGAGAGATGAATTATTGGTTACAAATACTTGCTGCTCTTCTGGAAAACCTGAGTTTAGTTCTGGGCACCCACATCAATGACTCTAGTTTCAGAGGATCCATTTTTTTCTGGCATCCTCAGGCACCAATATACATGTGACATAAACAGACATAAAAGCACACACAAATTCATGCACACACATGAATGAAAATAGAACTTTTAAAAATATACATTAATATATCCTCAAACAATACCAGGGATTTATTTTTATCAGCCATGCATCTTCCAGGAAGATACTAATTGAACAAGATTTTCAAAACCTGAAATGACTTCTAATATATATGTTTGTACTGGGAAATGATTAAAACAGAGTTAATAGAGGACTAGCAGCACATCAAGGGGCTGAAAGAAGCAAAATAAAGTGAAATAGAATCCTCAGAAAATTTAACCTATGGGAAACAAAGAACACTATATGCTCTTATTAGAATTAATTTTATAAATACATTTTTGAATGATAAATTAATTGTACTTGAATATACTATTTCATAATTGTCAAATATTTTCATTCCTTTATTTAAAATTACTTTTATTTTAAATAATTTATTTAAATTAATTATTTTAAAGTTACTTTCCAAGTAGCTGAGATCAGCCCTATGTAAGAACTGTTGAGGATAAAGAAAACAGGAAAACCCTTGCTATGAAGCACTTACTTTTCAAGTCAAGGAAAGAACCAGAACAAAGTAAGTGAAATAAACATGTCACACAGTGAAAATGTACTGTTAGACCAATAGAGCACAGAGGGAAAATAAGAAAGAGTGAGATAGTTGGGACTGAAGAAAGCAGGATGACCAAGAAGACCCCACTAGAAAGGTGACTTCTATACAATGACCTACAGGTCAGAGAAACAGGTATTTTGTCGCTTTTGTTTTGCTGCCTGGAAGGTGAAGAAACAATCAATGCAACATCCAGGAAGAAGTAGCCAACATAGATCTCCTGACAAGAACAGAACAAACCTAGAAAGAAAATCAGTTGCTGCTGTAGCTATGTATGTTTTCACGGTCTTTAAAACCACTACAAGAGCTTTGACTTCAAGGATTTGAAGACTTTGAATAAAGAAATAGTGTCCTGGACTAGTGCATATTTTAAAATATAATTAAAATTGGAATACAGAAAAGATGGTAAAAACACAAAAAAAATCATGATTTAAAACACTAATTTAAAAAGAAACCTAATTTTCATTTCAAAATCATTAGCAAGAATGTTGCCACCTGCATCAGACAATAGAAGACAGAGAAGGCAGAAGTGATGAACCGATCGACCAGATCAGCTAAAGGGATAATGAAGAAGAAAGAGCTTCTTCGTGTGGTTCAACACACAGAAAGAAGACTAGGAGGCCTCTAAACATGGTAAGTTCAGAGCTGCTCTTAATCAGGCAGGCAGTGGTGCAAAATATGTGAGTTTGACCAGATTATGTCCATTGCCAATTTTAGATATCAAACAATGATTCTTTCATTAATTGGCAGCCATGCAAGCAGACAGATGATTCTCGTGGTCCTGGAACTGGATGAGGTCATAGAAGTAGTTTTGGTAGACAGCTAACCAAGAAGAAAGACTGATCCATAGAGACTGGGGTTTGAAGTTGAGAACAGAAAAATGAACAAAGATGGAATGACAATCAAATGTTTTTTAAAATTTGCCTGAAGAAGAATATTCTCTCCTTACCAGTCCAGAAAAGTTAAGGGATCTTCACAATGCTGCCAAGGAAGTGGGAAGCCACATAGCCCAGAATCCCAGAAATAACTGCCATTCCCTTCACTCTCCATAAAGGTCAAGAATCTGCATAGACTGTAATGAGCACAGATGCCAAACTCTTAGATCAGACTCTAAGAAAAGGTATTGATGGCATTGGGGTTTGAAAATAAACCAAATATATATTCAGAAAACTTAGAATCAGGAAAGCGGTCACATTCATTCAACTAACTCTATTTTAGATTCGGTTAGCTCCAGTGATACGCAACTGTAATCTCAGCACTCAGTAGGCAGAGGCAGAAGGATCATCACAAGATTAAGGTCAGCCTGGTCTACTTAGTGAGCTCCAGGCTAGGCTTAGCTACATAGAGAGCTCCTGTCTAAAAACAAAACAAAAACAAAATAAAAAGAATAATAGAAAGAAAAAGAGCCAGTTGTTTGAGTCACTGTCTCAAGAGGTAAGCTCAAAATGCACACCGAATTCAGGACCCATTATTCATCCTGCAAAAAAAGAATCATACATATGCATTATATAGTACCCTTCTGAATAACAGTAAAACTGGTTTGGTCACTTCAGAACATGCTAAGCTCTATTTAGATATTGCCTTTTTGGAAACTTGGTGTGGGAAGTCCTTCTGTCTATGTGTTGCTTTTATTGGTTAATGAATAAAGAACTGGTTTGGCCTATAGCATGGGAGGAGGAAGGTGGAGTTAGAGAGAAGCGATGGAGCCACCAGAATCAGACATGCCGAAATTTTACCCAGTAAGCCACTGTCACATGGCGATACACAGATTAATAGGAATGGGTTAAATTAAAATGTAAGAGTTAGCCAATAAGAAGCTAGAGCTAATAGGCCAAGCAGTGATTTAATTAATACAGTTTCTGTGAGATTATTTTGGGTCTAAACTAACTGGGCAGGTGGTACAAACACGCGGCCTTTTCTCCAACAGAAACTGACTGTAATAATAACTTTCTTCCCCTAAGCCCTCCTGAAATGTGACTTCCATTCTCAAATAAAATCTACATGCCCTTTCCTTGGGATCTAGGCTGGATTTAATAATTTGTACTTTAATCAAAAGGAGTTTGGGAAGAGTGATTTGGCACAGCATCTGAGGCAGTCAGGAAAGCAACACACCTTTCACCTGGCCAGTTAGGGTGACAGGTACTTTTGTTCAAGAGATTAATTTAAAGATTAAAAGATAGAAAAATATTCAGGAAATTATTAAGTTGGCTGGTAAGCTTTAAGAACTCTATGATTAGAGAAGGGTCCTAAAACTGGGGCCTCTGTCTCCATAGATGTTAGAGGGTGCATTTGGTCTGGGCTCCCTATATGGGATTCCTCCTTCCTTTCTTCTGTTAATGTAAGAACTTCTGTGTGCCCCTTTGATAGTAGGGACTTTTAGCTCTATTTCTGGTCACATCATGGAAATAACTGCACTAGAACATCCTGCTTTGGTACATGGGTACAAAAAATCATTATTGATTGGCTAGACTACAAGTAGGTCCCCCACCCTCTCTTTCCTTTGTGGTATAATAAGGGAAGAGAAGGTCATTGCAGGTGAGATAAATCGAAACCTACTCCTGGGGTCTAAAAGCAACAACAACAAAGAAAGACTCATAGTGAGAATAATTATTTTCTTCTTCACCCACCCTAAGAGCCCACAGCCTTTATGTGTTTTCCAGATGGTTTTCTAAGGACTTGGTCACCAAACTGTAAGGAACACAAGCTTCAGATAGGACACACATCAGAGCTGTTCTTAAAGTCGTTACCGATCAAATGAGAGTTAAGAACTCTTGTAGTATTTCATTGTCAGGACTGGGGGCACACTTGCCATTTTGTTCTGAGCTGAGATCCCTGACATCCTAAATTACTAAAGCACCAAGTACACCACAATTAAATAGTTTCCGTTGGTGCTACTATGGTGGTGTGACTAAGAATGACCCCCACTTGTTTATATGTTTGAACACTTGGTCCCCATTTGATGAAACAATTTGGGAAGGGATAGAGTTTGTGGCCTTGTTGGATAAGGTGTGTTGCTGTCTTTGAGATTTCCAAAGATCTACACAATTCCCAGTGTGATCTCTTTCTGTTTCTTGATTTTAATCAGTCTGGATGTAAGCTCTCGACTGATGCTCTAGCACCATGCCAACCTGCTATCGTATTCCCCTCCCTGATGGTGGTGACTCCTATCACTCTAGAACTGTGAGCTCCAAATAAATCCTTGCTTCTTTAAGTTGCTTTGGTCATGATGCTTTTTTACAGCAATAACAAACTACTACAGCAAGTCACATAAATTATACATTATACAAATTAAATGTTATACAAATATTATAAAAATATTATGTTATATTCTATGTAATATAAAATGTATTACTATAAATTATAGAGGTGGTTTACTTAGCAACAATGAATGACTTGGTAGATATGTTTGCAGTTTTGCCACATATCGATCTTCAGAAGAAACCTACAGGCTGTGTATTATCTTCTGCACTTTACAGAATTTACAGCCTGTGCCCGGCTATAAGAGTTCTTAATATAATTAATACATGGAGAACAACCATTTAATTAGCATTTCAGTCACTGTAAAAGTAGCATTATGATACATTCTGTGAGTAAGGAACTCTGAAAGGCACTGAGAAAATATGAAATAAATATGTGATACTCATGCCTTTGAACTTTTGTAAACAAAATGAAAGGCTATGACATGTGCAAGTGACAATCAGTTTCATCTCAAAAATCTAAAATTCAATAACCTAGCAAATGGCACGTTTCTACATTAATCAAATATTCAGTTGTAAAAAATACAGTTACTGAGCACTGTATTACTCAGAGTGCACTAAAAGAACAGAACTGATAATCTACAGGCTTGTAGATTAAGTGCCACCTAGTCCAACAGTGGCTGTCTACCAAGGGAAGGGCGAAGAATCCAGTAGTTCAATCTATGAGGCTGGATGTCTCAGCTGGTCTTCAGTATATGCTGGAATTATGAACTAGGCTCTAATGCCCTTGAAGGAATGGACTTGCTAGTTAAAGAACAAGCAGACAGAGAGAAGAAGAGCAAGCTTCCTTCTTCTATCACCTTTATACAGGCTGCCTGCAGAAGGGGTGGTCCAGATTAAAACACCTTCCCAACCTCAAATCATCTGGATTAAAGATGAATCATCCAACTTATTTAGTTAAGAAAAAAACTCCTTCACAGATGTACCAAGTGATTTGAGTTTTAATTAATTCCAGTTGAAGTCAAGTTGACAAATAAGAAAACCCATCACAGCATCTAATATTGTATTAATCAGAAAACCAGCCAAGAGTGTATGCAAAGAAGAAAAAGCACTATAATGAAAAGACACTTTATAAATCATTCATTCCTGCTCAATTCTGGGAAGAATATCTCTAAAAGAGAATGCTAATAAGAGTCAAATTCACAGTATGCTGGAAGGTCTAGGAAAATGGCTCATTAAAGTCATACCTGACTCATGAATAGACAGACTCCAAAAGGGAACATACAGCATGGAGAAAATGACTAAAACATGTCCATATGTTCCACGGTGGGAAACATGAGGAAGTATAAAAGAAGTACGGAGCATTCAATTGTTTGTGGAGGAATAAGTGAAATTTTATGAAATATGAGGAACCTCAAAGTGCTCTGCTTGTGATTCAATGATTTATGCATTTACAATGGAAGTCCTATATATGTGTGTTCATAGGTATATGAATATTATTTTTAAATCTATATAAGAGATTTTGTGGAATAAATAACTTTTTCTATAGGTCAAGGGAAAACAAGGATAGCCTTTGAGGAGATTTTTTAAAAATGTTTGTATCTCTCATACATTTTCTGTGCCAAATAACTCACAGACATTTATTAAGACTAAGGAAATAGGTGAAAAGCTAAGAAAGTGGCAGTTAGGACACTGGGACCTAATTGATGGGCTAGCTTCTCTCTGCCCTGAAGCCATCAGGAGACTTTCTGTGTTTGCTCAGAATGTGTTAAAATTGCTTGCCTCTAAATTCCTCAAAGCACTTTGCATTTTGATTCCTGTGTGGGGTTGGGGTTTTTTGTTTGTGTGTGTGTGTGTGTGTGTGTGTGTGTGTGTGTGTGTGTGTGTGTGTGTAAGAAGGGGGAGGGAGGGAGGGAGGGAGGGAGAAAGAGAAGGAGGGAGGGAGGGAGAGAGACTAGAGATTAAACCAAGTGCCACACATATACTAGAGAGTTACTCCTCCAGTTCCAAACTAAGTCCTATTAAAGTCAAAAACACTGTGTCTGTACACACTTGTGTGTGCATCCTGTGTATTTCTCAGTGCACTGTATATAACAGAAAAGAGACCTTGACCATCTTTCTGCCATAAAAATATGTGTTTATATGATAGTGTTACCACAGAAATAACTACTACATTTTATATAACAATAACATTTTAAAACATATTTTCCTCCATGAATCTGCTCTTCTCAGAAAGATCTCCATTAATCCATCTATCTCCAAGATAGCTACAGTATCTTGATTTAGCATGAGCATTTGGTTCTCAAAAATTAAGTCTTTTTGGCTCTGGTTTTAGCATAGCTGCAACATTTGAAAATAAGCAGAAGGTTTGTAAACAGGGGATTTAAAAAATTTAAAATCTAAACTCCTTGCTGAAGAGGGAGTGCCAACCAGCATATGGCAAGATTAGTGTTGAGTCTAGTTTCCTTCGATGTGGTTTATAAATGAAGTGAACAGGGGAATGTCAGAAACTAAAAAGCAAATGTTGATTTACAAAATGACTAAGATAATGGCTATCTATCTAAATGTCTCATCTTTTAACTTTCTCCCACCTGATAAATAATAGAAGAAAAACAGCTTTGTGATAATATTTATTATTAATTTTAGTAAACTAATGATAAATTGCAATCACTATTATTGCTTAAATGTAACTGATCTCATCATTAGCAGAAAAGGTTAACTGTGGAACCATAACATAAAGCATAGCAGTTTATATGCGTACATATTTCAGTTTCACAGGTAAATTATAGATATGTTTCTATTTATATACATCATATATAATCTAATATATATGAGGCTATGAAACCTTCTCCCCAAAATTCTAGGAAAAAACAGCAATGACTTTATGCATTTTTTCTCTTCTCATACTTCCCCTTCCTTAGAAATATCTGAAATCTATTTTTGTAGTATTTCTTATTGGAGTTAGAGGCAAATAAGACACCTGCAGGTAGAAAATTAAATACGTGTACTGTGAAGGTACACATATTTACCTTAAAAACTGTCTAGTAACATGCAAGGTACAAACAATAAAGCAGGAAATAAGGGTCACCCAGCCAGGTTTTGGAACTGAGGGACTTTTCAGCGAATTCTTGGAAGGTGTGTGAGTGACACTGAGACCCAAATCAGAGCAGCTTGCTTTCATGGAAGAAAACATGTATTGTGTGATTATGCAGTACATACATGAGACAAGCATCATACACTACAATATGTATAAACAGCATGAATATATATCAGTACTTACACAGATCTGTGGGTGTACATACATGTGTGGTTTTCTTTCTATTCTTTTCATTCATCAAAGCAAGATGAACCTCGCCACCAGCTTGCTGACCAGACAGACAACTGCTACACAAACCTTTGGATCCCTTTCTGACTTAATCCAATTTTTGTTTGCTAACACACTTTCTCAATGTTCTCTCATATTTTAGAGAAAGATGATGCCCAGAAAATGTTTGAAATTTAAGTTTTTCAATTTGCTTTTAAGTCAGTTACGCATAAATCTAAATAAATGTTTCAGGGAAATGTTCCTCTGTCACTTTGGAGAAGGAGGACAAGAAGATAAATACTCTGTCGCCACCTTGCGATCGCTTTCCATATAGCAGCTGACGAATTCTACTCCATTTTGTTGTGGGAAAAGTTGAAAAACCATACACTTTAATTCCAACATTCAAGAGGCAGACGCAGGCCGAGCTCTGTAAACTGATGGACATTCTGGTTTATACAAGTAATTATAGGTTAGAAAGACAATATAGTGAGAACCTGTCCCACAAAACAAACAACATCAACAAATATTCCCAAGCACTTATTCAGCAAATATTTATTAATCACTGTATTGGTACAAGAAATATATTTGAAAAGCACAAGCATCAAAAAACAAATATTAAAAGTGTATTTTTATCCATGACTTAACTCTCCAAACTATGAATTTCACAGGGGCTGGGCCTGAGATATAAACAAAAGCCAGATACCTAGGGCAGAACACATAAGAGACCTAAGGAGTGTATCTTATTTGAACCAGCTTCTGAGTGAGAAGGAAAACATGTCTCATTACAATGACCAAATTAATCATTTCACCAGATTTGGGAAACTATAGAAAAATATCCCAAAGAGAGAAAAGAAAAATAAATTCATCTTCCTTAATCACTACTTAATGAATTTTCAAATGTGCCAATCAGTTCTACATTTCTGTGGAAGTGGATAAAAAATTTTGCACTCAGACTACAGAAATCCCTTTCCTCCCAAGAAGTCTCTTCTGCTTCTCCCTGCACCCCCAGGAAGAGCACTGTCATTCTGCCCAAGCACAAACAAACTCTCCTGAAATGAGAGGTTTTGGTTTAGTGTGTCTTATACTAAATAACTTCACCGGGGGGGGGGGGGGAATGTTGCACTAAACTTTGGAAGGTTCTTGATGAATAAATAAAAAATGGTGCCAAGGGAATCTGTTTAGTAAATACAAAATCTGAATAGGGTACCTGATTAAAAATATATCCTGAAATAGAAGATGAATAACTCTTAAGTTATCCCTGACTCTATAGAAATTGGGCTAACTCATTGAGCGACACATCCATATATGTGTGTTTTACTATCCTTAGACCCACCAAAATCACCTGATACCATTTCAAAGCAATTTTGCAGTGGCAAAAGTATATTGAATGCTTATATTTCAGTAAAGTTCAAGACAAATTCACTTCAAAAACAATCCAAAACCTTCAAGATATGAAGCATTACACTGACTCATTCATACGATGGCTATGGAATTAACAACCTGGGTAAGGAATGATTTTGAGATCTGTAGAACAGTTTTCAGTCTCATTAAATTGTGTACATCAGAGTTAAAGACAAGAAAACATTCTGAAAATATTTAATAAGGAGGAGTTGAGCGAAGCAGAACTCAGTTCGCTGCATACACCCTTTCCTTCATGAGTCCCTTGCATGTGAGATTTCAACAGATCTGCACACAGAGCTCAGTGGCTCTAAGAACAAAGCATGCTTTCTTGCCAGCTGAAGACACCTGTATCCAATGGAATGATCTTCTTGATGAAAGCTTCTGTAAGTTGATCACGGTCTGTGAAAATATTCTTGCAAGGGGGAATATATTCTTTCAAGCCAGAATTCAAAGTAACGGGTTTAGTCACAGAATTTGTATATTTTTTTATTCTGCTTCATTTTTCTCCTCCCCCTCCTTTCCTTGTATCCCTTACTCCATTCATATTTCATGTTACGTGTATCCCATTACTCTTTTCTTTTTTGTTTACCTATTTAATATCTTTTCTTTCCTTCTCATTGTCTTATTGTGGACTATTACTTTAACTATGTAAAGATGTTTTATGTTTGTTTATGTTACAGAATATTATTTTTTCTGTGTAAAAGTATGCTATATTGGTTTATGTTGCATTTGTTTAATGAAGTAAATATGCATTGCATTTGTTTTACCTTGCCTGCGTAAGGCACCTGATTGGTCTAATAAAAAGCTGAATGGCCAATAGCTAGACAGTAGAGAGGCAGGGCTGGTGGGCAAAAAGAATAATTAGGAGAAGAGAATGAAAGGAGAGAAGGAAGGAAGAGAGAGAGAGAGAGATGTCCAGAGCCAGCCAGACAGCCACCAGTCAGACAGACAAAGAATATGATATAAAGCATGAAAGAAAGGTAAAAAGCCCTCAAGGAAAAACACAAATGAAGAGAAACCGGTTCAAATAAGTTATAAGAGCTAATGGAGCAAGCATAAGATAAGAATGAGCATGCATAACTAATAATAAGTCTCTGTAATATAATTTGGGAGCTCGTCGGTAGCCCAAACAAAAATTTGCTACATTTGACATTCCAATGTGGAGTGCAAATTTCCACATAGGGACTGAGAAAGCTGAAAAAAATAAAAAGAAATAGATAACAGCTCCTCAAGAATCTCTGTGAGTTCCAGGCCAGCCTGGTCTACAGAGCAAATTCCAGGACAATCAAGAATACACAAAGAAACCCTGTCTCAGAAAAAGAAAGAAAGAAAGAAAGAAAGAAAGAAAGAAAGAAAGAAAGAAAGAAAGAAAGAAAGAAAGAAAGAAAGAAAGACCAAGAGACTCTGCCACACAGCAGAGCACTTGAATACCCACACACTAAGTAGAAACAGGGAAGAGCTAAGTGAAAAGATCAGCTACGGAGTGGGTTTTCCTAGAACTAGGAATGTTAAATGCATAAGTTTGCTTAAGGCTGTTCTCACAGACCTGAGAGGGGTGAGCCAGCCTCCACAGTAGCCAGCAAAACTACTCAGCAGTTTAAGACTCTGCTCACATGGTCAGAAAAGGCTAGACACACATGTAGTAAAGATAGGTCCAGATGGAAATCAAAAACCTCTAAACAGTTTACAGGGCGTTCAAAAAATGTGCAAAGGCTTAAGAATGAAAAGAAAATGGTATAAACAGTCAGGCGGTGGTGGCGCACATCTTTAATCCCAGCACTTGGAAGGATCTCTGTGAGTTTGAGGCCAGCCTGGGCTACAAGAGCTAGTTCCAGGACAGGCTGCAAAGCTACAGAGAAACCCTGTCTCGAAAAACCAAAAAAAAAAAAAAAAAAAAAAAAAAAGTTTAAAAATAAAAGGTATTTTAGTCTTTAAAGGGAGAGTTAAGTCATATAAAAAAATAAACCATATAACTATGGGAAATACTCAGTGAGTCTGGATCCTGTATAGTATTGTGTTGAATTTGAATTTTTTGAATTCTGATGAGAAAATGACAGATGCTGAAAGATATGGGATTGTAACATGGATTGCTGAATTAAACAAGCCTAAATATTTTAGGGATGCCTTAACTTTAAAATGGAATTCAGAAAGTATATTACATAGGGGAAGAGGTTATGCTTTTGTTTCCACAGTAAACAAAAGGTTGTAGATTCCTTCAATGTTAGTAGAGATCAAGTTTGATCAAGAGAGGACTCCCAAAAATAATCTTGGCTAGAGACATAAAGATACAAACCAAGAAAGACTACTACAAGACAGGATATATATATACATATATATATATATATATATATATATATATATATATATATACACACACAGCAAATTTTACAACGAGTTTTCCCAGGACTTGACCATTGTCTCAATTTTCTATGAGCCTCCTAAAGATGCCATCATCCTCAGATAGTAGGAAGCAGTCTAGAGAACATGATGACCACATTCCCCAGAGGTAAGTGGGTAGTTTTTGGTCATTTGGTGAGTTATGGAGTTATCATTGTTTAGATAAGATATAGAAATATAAGATAAATAGACAACTATTAACCTAAATGTTTTAATTGGAAGGGTTTTGGTTTATTGACACAAATTTGAAGTTGTTTGTTATATATGTTTTTACTCTTGTTTGGGGTATTGTGCTTATGTAGCTCATTTAAAAAAATAACAATTAAGAAATTCAGATTAGTAGTCATCTATAATCATCAAACTTATATTTATGTTTGATATGTTTTCAAGGTTAAACAGATGTATTTTAGTTAGATTGTTAGATAGATGCTCTTCAAATGCTTCAAAGACTTACAAAATATGGCATTTAAAATGTTTAATAACCTAAGACTTTTCATGACAGTGAGAGACATCTGCTTCTGGCAGCACCAATCTACTTCATAAAAGGATGATGGACATCAATGACAAAGCTAGTCATTTGGGCAAGAAACTGCCCTTGCCTTGACTGCTGACAATATGCAGTACAAATTGAACAATCAGGGAACAAAGGAAAAAAACTGTTGAACTTTGCTAAGACAAGGTAAGACAGTCCTTAAAAATTCCTGCTTCATAGAAAAGTCTTCCAGATATTATAGGACTGTAGAATAATTATGGGTACCCCAGTGTTGCAGAAGAAAAAACTGTTCTTATGTATAGAGTTTTACTACATTCAAGTTAAAGCCCTTCCTATTTATTTAGACAAAAAAAAGGGGGGGAAGGATTTTCCCTATTCTAATTTCATGACCCAGACCCCAATACATTCAAACATATACGTGCAAATTGAAATCTAAACTGTACATACAAAAAGAAACATGAAATACTTGCTTTACTGAGTCTTGCCTAATCACTTAACATAATGCTTTTCAGTTTCATAACATTTTTCTGTAAATGTTATGATTTCATTTTTTCTTTGTGACTAAATAACATTCTACATTATATATATAAACATAAACATACATACATATTCTACTGTATACATATATATATCATTTAATTTTTCTCTTAATAGGTTAACAAATAGGTATTATAAATAAATAAACATGGAGCAATAACATGTGCTAGCACCTCTGTAGTAGGCCTTAGAATCCTTTGGTTGAATATTCAAGAATGATAAAGCATTGTTTAACTTGTTGCCTCATTTTCTGAGACTGAAATTCTAGAGATCTTGGATGGCTTGTGTTATCATATCATTTCTTTGTTGTGTTTTGCACATCTGCTGGATGAAGGTGCAATGCAGTGTTTGTTTTTCCTTCTTCCTATTCTTGTTTATTTGTTTTATTTTGCATGAGTCTTCTGTTGAGGTGTCTTCACACAGATTTATGTTTCTCACTAAGAGGAGAAACTGGCTGCAGTAACACATCATTTTATAACCATTTTAGTGTTAACTAAAGAAAAAAACACCCAATGTGATTCACTTGTGTTCCGAAAAACATTAAGAGAAGGTGGCATTTGGGTACTGGTTGGGGAAATGGTAGTTTGTACAGTTTTTGGACTAAGAATATCAATAATTAAGTAATAACTTCAGAGAATAAGAAAGGGAGATTGCTGACTATCACATGTACTCACTCATAGGTGCTTTTTAAACACACACAAAAAAAAAACCTGCCTACAAATCACAATCCCAGAGAACCTAGACAACAGTGAGGACACTAAGAGAGACATACAAAGATCTAATCTACATGGGAAGTAGAAAAACGCAAGATCTCCTGAGTAAATTGGGAGCATGGGGACCTTGGGGGAGGGTTGAAGTGGGAGGGGAGAGGCAGGGAGCAGAGCAGAAAAAAAAATGTAGAGCTCAATAAAAATCAATTAAAAAAGAAAGGGAAAAATAAGGAACAAAACCATGAATGAGAGAGAAGGTATAAGGGTTAAAGGCTTCCTATGGAGCAAAGGCTCTGATGGGATGCGTAAGGGCTACCCACTTTTGTCTCCCTTCCTCACTGGGCATTCATAATCCAGGTGCTCATTTTAATTCACACCCACTGGAGACATACTGAAAGATACGCTTTTTACAAGTTTCCTCATTTAGTCTGCATTAAACTTTATCAATGCTTCCTTTTATCTCCCAATTTGCAGGTGAAGAAATAGATATTTAGAGATTTCTTTAGTCACATTTTCACAAATGTCAAATTATGAAATCACCAAGAGAAGTTGTTTTTTGTTTCATATTAATTTTTTTTCATACACTGCATTCTAATCAGTTTCCCCTCCACCAGCTACCTCCTCTCCACCTCCGTACCCACCTAACTGCATGCCTCTAGGAAATAATTTCTTAATGCCTTCTTAAATTGTTGATTTGTACTCTCATAATTGCCTCTCTCACTTTCTCTCCCTCTTTTGTTCCTCTTACATATTTTCGTAAACTAATATGATTGTATCAACAAAAATGCCTCCATATTTTCCCATCAACATTCAGTCCATCTGTCAAATCCTGCTTTCTCCATACACATTTCCTTCCCAATTTAAATCAAAGTCACCTCTCCCTCCCGCCAAGCCAGTGGTTTCCAACTTTGGCTGCTCATCGGAATCACCTGTGGAGACCTGATATAATTGGTCTGGGAGCCACCTGGGCATCAAGATTTTTAAATCTCTCAAGGTGATTCCAATGCACAGGGAAGGTTGAAGAAACACTAGTCTAAAATCTTATCTGAATATTCTTTGAACTATACAATTCTTTCTGCAATTAAAACCACAAGCTTGCATTATTTAGAATCAGATTTAGAAATAAGATGTTTTTTCTGTAAATGAGGATAAAGACAGACTAGTAATCTTCAAACTTTACTTTTGCGAAATATGCAGAGTGAAATCTCTCAGACCCACACAAAGAAATGGGCCCAAATAAAGGGGTTTCATTAATCCACATGGAGAAGAGAAACAATCTCACTATATTACCTCTCCCCTCTACTGCCTGCCCAGGTCTCTAGGGAAACTACAAGAATAGTTGATGACACCAAAGGTCAAAACCTAAATATACTGAGTTATAAAAGTCTCTTTTGTTTTTGTCTGTCATTCTGTGGCGTCATGAAATAAATCCATGATGAATTATATGTGTTAGCTGAATTAACAAATGACTCCTTTCCCCAAAATGCATTGCTTAGCTAATAGGGTTTCTATTTCTTAAGGGAAACATGTTCCGCTAAGATAAACAGCAGTATTTCTGAATCACCCAAAAGTGGCATCATGTACCAAATGACTGACAGTATTTCAAATTCCCAATCACTCCAGAAAACAAATACCAGCATATCCCTTCTGCCGCTGAAGAAATTGAGGGTTGAGGGTTAAGTGACTTATCTCGAGCTGTGGTACAATTTTGTGGCGCACTCCCAAGTCCTAATCCAGTTTATTCTACCTCTTATAAATATTTTATGAGCTTCTCTTTTGCCTGCCACCACGGGCTTAAAAATACTCCACTAATGAGTAGCACAGAGCTGTCCCTGCGCTACTCAGAACCAAAGTTCAGCCAGAATTTAGTACAAAAGACAATTCACAGCACATTTCTGGAGATCAGTAGGTGGGAAAATGTAAGTAATAGAGTTTTGCATTCACATAACATAAAAGAACTGTAGATTTTTTAATGAAATAAATTTCTTTATAATAAAAATGAAAGGGTATATTGAGCATGAATTCAAACTATTAAAGATTAAAGAATAAATAAATGAATAAAAACTTTCACTTAAAAACATGTCAAACTCTAACAAATGAGGTAAACCTAGGAAAAAAGAAAAAGAAGACTGAGACAGGCTATCTTGGTTTTCTGAGAAAGCTCAGGTAACACAAATCACTTTTATTCCCAGGTTAGTTTCTTTCTCCCTCCTATGGGAGAATAAGTGCATAGCTCGACCATATTAAAATGTCAAAGGGACACACTGGGAAAAAAACATAGTTGGTAGTGAGTGGAATTCTAGTGAATCATCCGTCAGGGACGTGCCATCACTAAGTGAAGGTGATAGACACAGAGAACACATATCCGTCCAGAGCAGTGGTTCCCAACCTTCCTAATGCTGGGACTCCTTAATACAGCTCCTCATACTGTGCTGACACCCAATCATAAAATTATTCCATTGCTACTTCAAAACTGTAATTTTATTACTGTTAAGAATCATAATGTAATTATTTTGTTACAGATGGTTTTAGGGGACCCTGGAGAAAGAGTATTTCTACACCCCCTTAATGGGTTGAGGACTCTGGTCTAGAAAGATTGAACTCTTTTAGAATATGTGCCCTATTATTTATATCAGCTTTTTTTAAAATCTGAAAGGCACATCACACCCTACAAATTATAGATTATTTTTACAGCCAAATAAAGAAATGAAAGGAAGAGTGGAGAATAATTTATGTCTTTTATGAGTTTAATTCCAAACTACTTTGTTCTTCCATGAAACGAATGCCTGCTACTCAACACAGAGACCCACAATGTGTAGAAAGCGAGAGACTTTGAAGCAGTCAGTCCTAAATGGGATGACTTCATCCAATCCCTCCCATAAAGGCTCAGGGATCTATGTGCAAGAAGAAGTGGAAAAATTATGAAAATGAGAGTTGTCGGATTCCTCCCAGGAAACAGTGTCTTCCAGACAAAATAGAACAGATACACATTTGCACTCAGAGAAACTGACAGCGTTCAAAGATGTACACAGGTTCAAACCAGACCAAGTCCCAGCACTGAAAAGGAAAAGTAAACAGCAAATCCCACCCCTAACAAAGAAGATATTTGTAATTGATGGCTGTTGGAAAAGGGAAAATCAGTCCTCCAATAAAAAAAAAAAAAAAGAATGTTGCTGGGTTTATCAACTTATTCTATGGCAAGCGCCATGGCCAACACGTGTTTTATCCAACACCAGAATTACAGTGTCCTTCTCAGTAATAGAGTTGGGATTGAATCTGCAGCTTTCTGGGCTATTCTCTGACCTTGCTTAGTTAAACCCCCCATTGCATACTGTAACTAAAACAGCACGAGGCCATGTGCATTAAACATTTTTAATTGGCTGTGATCTGTAATGTTGAATATCCATAGTTTCCGTTCCAGTTACTCTATTTAGTAACATGTGGATAATTGTCAAATTGTCCTCTTTATTTCCAAATATTTCCTCTGCAACACTAAAAAAGAAAATCCCAACTTGTAAATAAACTTTTGGAAATTGCAACATGGTGGGAAGAACATAGATTCTGAGACTTTGGTTAAAATTCTAAGGCTCTGTGATCTTTTGTGATTTCCAAACTTCTCTAGATCAAGATTCCACTACCTGTAAAACAGAATATTAATTACATGTCCCTTACTAGTATTTTATGAAAATTAAATATATCAGGATATGTAAATCATTGAGAACTCCAGCTACTATAAACACTAATTCCTAGGAAATTTTTATTAAAAAACTATAGGCTAAAAGATTATATATTATATGTTATATAATAGGTGTGTGTGTGTGTGTGTGTGTGTGTATATATATATATATATATATATTCCAATCCTAAAACAGTACCATCTACTTCAAAAGTAGCTATCAATGTTAGTAGAATATAATTTTAAAGTGTTTCACCCTCAATGTGATCTCATCTGAACTGTACCAAGATGTAAATGAAAGCAACTCTCAAAAGATAGCAATTAGGCCCATCAGTTCATTACAAGTAATTTTGCATACAAGATTTGGCAAGGAAAATATATCCAACCCAAATATTCTAAACCCTTCTATTACACTGACAAGCACCCTAAGCTATTTATAAAAATTCCAGGCCCCAGGATATTCGCTAGAGCTATTCATCAAGTCATTTACGCAGTTGATAAAGAGTTGACCGAAACAGAAATGATTGAATTTCTCTCTAAGGAGCCAGAGTGAGTCTCTGGCAAAAACAAGAAGCTATTATGTCATGTCCAATTTATTTGGTCTAGTGATTCAAAGAACACTGCTCCATCCATTATTATCATTTTCCTTTCTAAGGTTTTTATATTCATTAGGAAATGTCCTTAGCTGCCCTAAAGAATTCATGTTCATTACCTACATTAGATTGAATAAACTGGACATGGCCTAGCAGAGTGATAAAATAATATTAGCAAACAGATGCTGGACTTTAGTGCCTTAAAGTGGCTTTCAGGGATGTTCTCAGTGGCCCTGGCCCCTTCCGACCTACAGCTGTCAGCATCGCGCTTTGTGCCCTCTTTCCCTCTGTGCACTCAGGGATGGGTGGTTTTTATAAGTAAGAGGATTAATAGGCCCAGGAACAGATGCTCTTTTACAGTAAGTACTATTGCAATATCCAATTGTGCTTTATGTGCGGTTGATAGCAATCACTCCCCATAGAGGCATTTCTTAAATACCTCTCTATTTTAAGATCCACATTTTGGTAATTTTATTAAGTAAGAAATTAAACACTTGCTGGCTCAAGTGCATCACTGACTGTGAGCAAACTGTGCTTAGAGACCCTTTTAAAGAATATATTCTCTGGATTGTTCAGCTCTGTCTTTTTTCCAACTAAACACCAAGTAAAACTAGCGAGTACTGGGACATTTCCCCCTTAAATGGAAATGAAAGTGAGAAATCCAAAGCATGGACAAAGAAATTCAGGGCATCTGAAAAGTAGTTGGAGAATTTCGTTGCTAGGATTTTGTCACTATAAATCTGTTCATAGGAGTCATTGGTAATGTCCACATGACAAAATATTGAATTTTTCCCTGTCATCTTCTAATACTGAATGTATTCTCTCTGTGTCACTGTAAAGGAGGCAAAAGAAATCTACAACTTACATGAAACTGGAGTTGCTTAATCTGGAATTAATGTGAAGGTAATACAGTTGTCTATTGTGAGGATTGGGAAGATACTAATGAAATTGTGTATTTTGATCATTCCTGGGAGATACTGGAAAGGCCAATCTTTAAAAGACATGTCAATAAAAGTAAACCAGTAAAACAAATAAAAATAAAAACTTCAAAAAGATTGAAGTTGTGTAAGAAAGAGGTCTTCATTATAACCTTGACTTATCCTTTTTCTATAAGTTACCCAAGTATCTCTTTTGCTTTGCTAAGTAATTTGTCATCTTAATCACCCTTACATAATTAGATATTTGTTTTCTGGTTTTGCTTCTTTGATTGGGGGAACTGTTCTGTATTCTTTTTGATAAAGGGTCTTACTATGTACCTTGGCTGGCCTAGAAGTCTGTATGTGAGCACACTAGCATTAAACTCACAGGCGTCTGCCTGCTTCTGCTTCCCCAGTGCTGGGTTCATAGGCATACACCACCATAGCAAGTCAAGATTAGTATTTTCTTACAAGAAAAATATTCAATATGCTTAGGATTTTTATTTGTAAGGCACTTGAACGTTTCTAATTGCCAACTTTTCTCTTTTTTAAATAGATTGAAAATAGATTTTTTCCTTCATAAAATCTATTCTGATTAAATCATTTCCATAGTAGTTATACAAGTTTGCACTCCCCCATCTGCAGTAGATGAGTGCTCCCATTACTCCACATCCTCATCAGCAAGAGTTGTCATTTGTTTTATCATTTATTCAGTTGATCTTGGCCATTCAGACAGATATAAGATGAAATCTCAAAGCAGTTTTGATTTTCATTTCCCTGATGACTAAGGATTTTAAACATTTTTAAGCATTTCTCAGCCATTTGTGTTTCCACTTTTGAGAATTCTCTCTTTGTTTAGAACTTTATACCATTTTCAAATTGGGTTATTTTTTCTTGATATCCAGTTTTTGAGTAGTTTATATGTTTTGGATATTAGCCTTCTATCAGATGTCTAAGGGGTAAGAATCTTTCTCCATTCTGTAGACTGCTGCTTTGTCTAAACCGATGTTGTTCTTTGCCTTGCAAAAGCTTTTCTGTTTTATGAGTTCCCATTTGTTAATTGTTTATCTCAGTACCTGTACTGTCAGTATTCTTTTCCTATGCCAATGAGTTTGAGAAAAATGCACACTTTCTCTCTATTAGGCTCAGTGTATTTGGTCTTATGTGGAGGCCTTGGATCCATTTGGAGTTGGGATTTGATATGGGTGGTGAATACGGATCTATTTGCAGTATCTTACACACAGCCACACAGCTTGACCAGCACTATATGTTAAGATGTTGTCTATATTCCAGTTTGTATTTCTGATTGCTTTATCAAAAGTCAGTTTCCTTAGGTGTGTGGGTGTGTGGACTGATTTCTTAGAAGCCATAATATACATATGCATAGTATCTGTATGGTAAAAAGAGAGAAGAAGCTGTGTGTGTGTGTGTGTGTGTGTGTGTATGTGTGTATGTGTGTGTGTGTGTGTGTGTGTGTGTGGTGTGCTTGTTGACAGAGGTTTCTGTCCTGTCCAGTCCTGCAGCCATTCAGTCCCAAAGAAACACACAGAGGCCTACATTAATTATAACCTGGTTGGCCTATTAGCTCAGGCTTTTCTTATTAACTAACTCTTACATCTTAAATTAATTCTTGTCTGTGTTAGCCACATGGCTTAGTACCTTTTACCAGGGAGGCATTCTCATCTTGCATCCTCTGCATCTGGGTAATGACTGCAGACTGAGCCTTTCCTTTCCCCAGAATTTTATTCTGATTGCATTGCCAATACTTCCTGCCTGGCTACTGCAGCTAATGCTGAGTCAGGAAACCTCTCTTAAATGAGACACACTTTCCTCTAGCAAACAGAGCACACCTGAGGAAATGCTGCTCCCAAGAAGCTGTACTTAACTCTGTTCTTTTGTGTCTAGAATTACTACCCAAGCTCTCTCAGGTTTTATGTAGATGTAGTTGTCTACATTGGCACCATTTGTTGTATTGTGTGACCCTGTAAACATTTTCACTTGTATTGGCTTAATAAAATGCTAATTGGCCAGTATTCACGCAGGAAGTATAGGTGGGGTGACAAAAATAGGAGAATTCTGGGAAGAGGAAAGGCTCAGTCTGTAGTCATCACCCAGATGCAGAGGATGCAAGATGAGAATGCCTCACTGATAAAAGGTACTAAGCCATGTGGCTAACACAGGCAAGAATTATGGGTTAATTTAAGATGTAGGAGTTAGTTAATAAGAAAGCCTGAGCTAATAGGCCAACCAGGTTATTATTAATGTAGACCTCTGTGTATTTCTTTGGGACTGAATGGATACAGAACTGGGCTAGGCAGAAACCTCTATCTATATATGTAATATATAGATTACATATATACATATATATAATAAAAGGTTTTTTTAAAGAAGAGTTCTGGCACTCCATTATGAGACAACAAACTTTCAAAGACTGAACTCATTTTCTGCTGACCACCTAATATTGGGCATGCAGCCTATCCCTTATTTTCTTTCCCCAGTGCAACTCCCTTAAAGTAAACTAAAGTTTCATTTGTTACCAATTAGAAATAGCTTCTGGATTTCTCCTCTCAGCTCTAGGGCCAGTTGGGAGATTTTCATTTACTGCTTCCTTTTCACTGGGTGTTATAGACCTGTTTTCACTCAGGGTTAGAGACCTGTTTAAATTGCTTATCTGATTTTGATTTGACTTTGGCAAGTAGTATATCAAGAAAATTACGCATTTCTTTTAGATTTTTCTATTTAAAAAAAGTACAGTTTTTAAAGTATATCCTTATGATCCTCTGGATTTCCTCAATATCTGTTGTCATGTCCCCCTTTTTGTTTCTAGTTTTGTTAATTTCAATTCTTTTCCTCTATCTTTCAGTTAGTTTTGATAAGTATTTATGAATCTCAATGGTTTTCTCAAAGAACCAACTCTATTTTATTGATTCTTTGTATTTTGTTTCCTTGTTTGTTTCTATTTTATTGGTTTCATCCCTGTGTCTGATTACTTCTTGCTTCTATTTCTTTTTGGTGTAGTTTCTTCTTTTTGTTCCAGAGCATTCATGTGTATCATTAAACTACTATAAGAGCTCTCCAGTTGTATTAATTAGGCTCTTATTGCTGTATGAATTTGGCTCTTACAACTGCCTTCATTTTGTTCCATAAGTTCGGGTATGTTATGCTTTTATTTTCATTAAATTCTAAAAAGTTTTTAATTTCTTTCATAATTTCTAACTTGACCTATTTTTTATTTGAAATTTCAATTTCATTCATGAAGCAAATTGTTCATTTTCTATGATATTGTAAGCTTTCTCTTGTTTCTGTTGTCATTGGTATTCAAATACGATATAGTATTAAAATAGAATAAAGAATTATTTCAATTTTCTTGAATCCATTGTGACTTGCATTGTTTCTCAATTGTGGTCAGTTTTGGAGAGAAATTCCTAAGAAGAAGGTGTGTTCTTTTCTGTTTAAGCTAAATGTTCTATAAATCTTTTTGGTCTGTTTGGTTTATGACATTTTTTAGCTCCATCATTTCCCTGTTTAGTTTTTATCTGGATGACTTATATATTGGTAAGAGCAGGGTTTTGAAGTTACCCACTAACAATGTGTGAGGGACAATATGTGATTTTAGCTATAGTTGTATGTCCTTTATGACTACAGCTGGCATTATATTCATGGATGTTCTTGTGTTTGTATATTGGTGTTTAGAATTGCCATAATCTCTTGTTGGATTTTGCCTTTGACGACTACATAGTGTCCTTCAAGATTGCTTCAGATAAGTTTTGACTTGGTCTATTTTTTTCAGATCTTAAAATGGCTCTACCACCTTGATTCTTCGGTCCATTTGCTTGGAATATATTTTTTTAATCCTTTTACCCTGGGGTGATGTTTATCCTTCATGTTCAAGTATAACAAAAGGATAGTTTATGGTTTTTTTTTTTTTTTACTATATTCAGTTAGTCTGTGTCTTTTTATTAGGGACTAGATTACAAACCAAGACTGGAATGTACGTTGGTGAAGAAACATTGTTAAGTTCAAAGACAGCATTAGAGGGGTGTTTCAACATCATTTTTGCTGTTCTCTAATGAATAGGACAGTTAATATCTTCTGATTTTATTTTCAAGTGAAGTAGTCTAAGAAAACAGTCATAAAACTTTTGGCTCATTTTGTCTTCCAAACTTTCATACACACAACACAATTACTTTAATTTCCTTTCGTTATTAACCCGGGAATAAGAGAAAGGACATGTGGCCCTGGAGGAAGGAACTTGTGTTCTCAGAACATCTAGTGAGTGGTTTAAATTGGGATCGAATGAGGAAGAGGTGGCTGAATTGCAAATTGCCACTTGGGTAGAAAGTAAAAAAGCATTTAATGGTTATTAATTAAATGATACAAACTTTCTGTCTTCCTTGTTTCTTTCTTTTCTTCCTTCCTGCCTGTGTACCTGCCTTCTATCCTTCTTTCCAGCCTTTCTTTCTTTCTTTCTTTCTTTCTTTCTTTCTTTCTTTCTTTCTTTCTTTCTTTCTTTCTTTCTTTCTTCTCTAAAGTGGGCTTTAGTGCTACCTCCCAGAAAGAAGGAGTTTCTTTATCTGGGAGGATACTTTCCCATTTATATGTTGGAAAACTCTTAACAAGTTTTGTAGCCACCACTACAAAACAGGAAAAGCTATTTGTCTGTGGCTACTTTTAACTCTCAACCCCAGTATGTTTTTATTGAAGTCATCACTCCCCTTTGTCGTAGATGTAATTTCAAACAGTAAAGAGACCAGGACTAAAGAAATGTAAAAACATTTTATTGGCCACAGGACATCTTCTGTTCTTTAAAAGTCAGGAAACACATTTAACTCAAAGGAGCACTTTCATAAAACCTTATGAGTCCAGTAGTGCATTGTGTTCCCCAGGATTTCCCAGTTGGAATTTCCTCCATTTACATGACAAATGGAATGGGAGAGCATGCTTGTTTATCTGGGATGTTTATTGTGCCTTTTAATGGTCCAAGATTTATACCACCACCAACATCCTCATCTGCACCCAGTTCAAAACATCCCAAGTCCATTTTCTTCTTTTTTCTTTTTTGCTCCCAAGTCTCTTTTCTAAGTATGGTTAATTTTATCCAAAATATGGGAATCAAGGGTATTATTTTGAGTTATTTGGTAATAAAATTAGTAAAAGAAAAAAGCTATTGCAAAAATGTATAGCTTTTTACCCCCTGTTTTTTCTAATAGAAATCAGGAGGAGGGGCAGGGGCAGGTAAAGGAATTTAGCAAGCTCAAACTTACACTTTCCACTTAATTACTCTTAAATCATACTCAATAGAAGATTAATATTAGGTCTTTATGCCACCATGCTTCTGTTGACTTTTTAAGTATAGCTTTCAAATTCAAATAGAAGTGCAGCACAGTAAATATATAAGTCAGTGAGTAGTCAAGACAATGATTTTAAAATATTGCCAACAATCTCTACTTCTCTTGGTATTTTTCTTAAGCTTGTGTCTATTCTTTCATAGTTAATAAAATGGTTATGGAAAGCCTACTATATTCCAGAACTGTACAGGATTGATAGTAAATAAGATAAATACAGGTTTCTTGTCTTGAAAGAGCTTGCAATATTTTTGAAGACACAAACAAGCAAGGAGGCAATTCACGTGTGATATGCGCTTTGACAAGAAGGAGCAGTTTGCTAAAGGACCACATAAAAAGAGCAATTTAGGCCAGATCACAGGAATTAAGGAAGGGTTTCAAGACAAAGTGACAGAGAAGCTGAAATTTTAGTGATGGGCCATTAGGCAGATAAAAGAATGTGAGTGGTCTGAGAGAAATGAACATGATCAAGCAAAGAAAAATGAAAATGGATAGCTGAACTATAAAATACAGAGGATCGTGTCTGCAGCCAAAGACCGATAGTAAAGATCCTGTTGAGAGAGCAGAGGTTATAACTAATCCAACACCTATCTGTGGAGACATAATGCCACAGAGGAACGAACTAAATGCACCATAATGGGAAAAGCGCAGAAACAAAACATTATAACATAGAAGCTAAAAACTTCAGTTTTAAGGCAAATTTGGAGATAATTCCACTAAAAAGTTTCAGTCTTTTTGGTGTGAATAAACACAGCAATCCATACTTATTGGTCGTATTTTATGTCCTAATCAGTATGATTTAAGTTCTTCTCATACTCACACCATATTGGAACACTGACACTGATAGACTCCCAGTTTGCAAATATATACATATTTGAATACACATATTTAGATACATATAATATATGTGTATAGATAGATAGTTAGATAGATAGATATAGATATAGATCCCAAAAGATAGTTTGTCAATATCATACAACTAAAACGTGCTAGAGTAGAAGGCAAGCATCCAATTCCCTATGTTGTTTCTTTAGAAATCCTCCAATGAAGTAGACACATACTTCTCTGTAAGTAAGGAAGAAATGGAGGTAGAGGTTGAAGTGAGTGGAAAGGATCAAAAGTGTCTCTGTCTTCTCCCACTATTCTCTGAGAGCTATGCATTTTGAGGCAGTGCTAAAAATTAGTAGAAATGGACTGTGTTATCAATCATTTAGAAATCTCAAGATTTACTACCAGTAACTGATGGATGCAGATGCAGATATTGACAGTAGAGCACTGGGCAGAGCTCCTGGAGTCCAGTTGAAGAGAGAGAGGAGGGATTATATGTGCAAAGCAGTCAAGATCATGATGGGGAAAGCCACAGTGACAGTTGATTCGAACTAGTGGGAGCTCACTGATTCTGGATCAACAGCTGGGGAACCTACATAGGACTGAACTACAACCTCTGAATATGGTGACAGTTCTGTGGCTTTGAAAGTCTGTGCCACCATTGGCAGTGGGACCAGGATTTATTCCTAGTGCATGAACTGGCTTTTTGGAACCCATTCCCTATGTATGGAGGGCTAACCTTGCTCAGCCTTGATGTAACGGAGAAGGCCTTGATCCTGCCTCAACTTGTTGTACCAGACTTTGTATATTCCCCTTAGGGGGCCTTACCCTTTCTGAAGAGTGGATAGGGGGTTGGGTAGGGGAAAGTGGAAACTGTGATTTGTATGTAAAACGAAAAAAGCAAACTTTTAAATAAATAAATAAAATTAAAACGGTTTTTGAAAAGAAAAAGAGAGAGAGAATCAGGCAGTGATCCCAAACCAGTGGTGATCACTATTCTCTTAGTGGTCATATATCAACGTCCCCTCAGAAAATAATCGATCAAATGTCAGTGTTATTAAATCTGGATACTTGAGTATCTGTCTTTTTTATATTCTTTGAAGTAGAACATTTCAATTACATACCAAAGTATGAAAGTTAACATCAAAAAAATGTGAGCAATTGTTTAAGTTATGAGCTAAACTAGCTACTGTTTTCATAAAACATAATTTGTACTTGAAAAACCAATTGGCAAATAGACGTGGTTACTCAGACTTGTGTTTCTGGAAGTTATTCTATTTTTAAAAATGAACAAAATCAGGCTGTCATTTAAGGAAAATAACTGACAATATTTATTGCCAATACTAATTCAAGCTTCAAATGAAAGCTTCCATTAGCTTGACAGTATTTCAATGTTTAAAGACTTTTTCACGCATTTGTTAGTAAAATTAATGAATGAAGTTTCACGGTTTGGATAACTAAATTCATCACCATTTGGAAAATCTATTTAAGTCAACATCACAATATTGTCTATAAAGATTCCACATCGTATGCTATATCACAAACTCACTCAATTATGGTTTCAAATGACATGAGGGGCTGCGGAAAGTTCAATGTAATATGTAATGGAAGGACTGTTTTGATAAGCTGATTCAATTAATCATTAGAAAAATACTACAAGTCAAGTTTGATTGTAGTATCAAAGAAGCTATTCACAACTTTGTAACAACCATTAAAATGCTTCAATCGGTGAAACATATAACAAAACTTAAAGAATAGGCAGATATAATAACCCAGAAATCCTCTATTAGGTCCCTACTAAGGGGATTTGGAAAATTATAAAATAGGACTATTCTCAATTTTTTGACATCTGCACGTGTGTGCACATGCACACACACACACACACACACACACACATGCACGCACATACAAGCAAAGAGGAGGGTTCTAATTATCATGTGCCACACCACACAGGTGAATGTCAGAGGATAACTCACCCGAGTTAGTTCTCTCCTTCCACTGTGTGTGATGTAGGAACCACTCTCTCAGATTGACAGCCTTGTCAGCAAGCTCTGCCATGCTCTCCGTTATCTCACCAACTCCTCTTCTCTTTAAATTCTTATTTTGAAAACAAACTTATTTCATCAAATATATTATGGTGCGTGCAATGGAGTGATTCATTTTTAAGTGCATTAATATTATTTTTAAAATTATGCTGCAGTTTCTGCTATTATAATGTGAATAAATATATCCAAAATGTCTTTGGTGTTCCAAACCCAAACATTTTAAGATATGCTGCTTTTGAAAAGGAAAGATAATCACTATTGATTGTGGTTTCTACTTGTGACGATTTACTTATTATCAACTTGACAGAATTCAGAGTCACCTAGGAGATACATGTCTGAGCACTCCAGTGGGGAAGACACCTTAATTCTGGGTGAGCCAATCCTCCAACAATATAAAGCTAGGAAAGCAAGCTGATGCCTAGGAAGTATGCACTGCTGTGTGTTCTTGACTGTGGATATGATGTGACCAGCTGCTTCAACCGCCTGCCTTGACATCTCTGCCATGATGACCTACGCCTTGAACTGTGAGACAGAATAAACCCGTTGTCCCATAAGTTACTTCCGTCAGGGCATTCACGAGGGCAGGAGGGTAAACTAACACAGCTCCTAATCCACAGTTCAAATCACTGAGCATAAAACATTTTGTTTTGCTTATTTCACAAATTACACCAGTCCAAAGAGACAACCTGAGCATCACGTTTTATTTTTAAAATTTGAAGCTTATTGAGGATTTTTATTGCAACATTTCCATAAAAAATGTAAATCCCTTCGTCTTAACCAAGCACCGCAGCACACGCTCAAAAGCCCGACACGAGGGAGACCACTGCAGGGTCATAAGTTTAGGAACAACCCGGGCTACTTTCGAAAATACTATCAAAAACCTATCTCCAAACAGAAACAAATTAAATCGGTTTACTCTTCTCCTTTCCTGTTACTTTGCCAAGACTCTGACAATCGACTTCTCTGGAGGTAGGCCTGAGGGAGTTTGGGGATGGCACCAGTGTTACACTGGAAACCCATATCTACCAATTTTTAGCCTCATGCCCCAAACTGGAAAACAGAGGACATTTTTACTCCTTCATTTCTCAAAGAGAAAATTTGCTACTGGATTCAGGCAAAAGTTTCTTATTTTTTCTCTTGACTTTGGGAAACTTAATCCTTTAGTTTCCCAATCTTTAATCCTGGCCACAGATCCTGATGTTCCCTTCAACTTACCCTGGAAAATCCAAGAAAGGCTTTCAAATAGGACATCTATAGAGGGGATCAGAATTTTGATCTGTAGGCCAAGGTTTGTATAACTGGTCTTGAAAATGATTCTGAACTCATATACTTTATCTCTGTTTGATAAAGACGAATAGATATATTTGTGAAAAATAATCTTAAAATGGACCTAACCAAATATTTTTAACATTTTTCTCCATGCACTGCCTCAGATGGAAGACTCTGAGTGTATAAATGTGGGAGTTGGGAGGGGGGAATAACAAGGAGCTCTGAAGAATAAAGAAAACCTTGGACCGCAGCAACCGAAGCAAGGGACTAAGTGGCCTCCCGTTGTATAATTATCAGTGTGTCAGATAAGTCTTACTAATAGCATGTAGAAGACTCATAATGTCCTGCGCCCCTCTGAGCACCCTGCAGCAGCCCTAATTGTCTTTTGCAATAAGTTCCTGAATCTTTTGGAGGGCAGTGTTGAAGGGTTCAGGATGGAGTCAGCTTATATATTCTTGGTTCTCCTCGGGTACCTGGCTCCCCCAGCTCCATTTTCATTTCACTCCCCCATGCTTCACCCAACCTGGATTTCTTTCCTCTTCCAGAAGTACATTCCTGCTCTAGCTATCTAAATAATAAGATGATAATTAAAGTCTTGGAAAATGTGAGTCCTCTAAGAATCTCTTTTCTGATGTTCCTTGACTCTAAGTGCTGGTTATTGAGAAATAAAGGCCTGAGTAAATAGAAGTCAAGAACTTCTGGAAACCCTCAGCAAGAAAGCACACATGTCCCATGTTCTCTGGAAGGCAGATGTGATGCTCTTCTGTGATAACAACACGGAGAACCAGAAACATGACCGCTGTAGCCTCAGGAAGGCATAGTGGAGACACAGGAGGCACCAGGCCCTGGTGACCCTGCCCTGGACTGCTGCTTGCTTACGTGAAAAATAAGCTTGCCATCATATCTAAGTCATGCCCTTTCAAGTTCCTACCACACCCAGGTCTAACCACGTATCACCTGTTTTCCTAAAAATTCCTCAAGCGTACAAGAAACACACTTGGGGAGTTTGCTTTATTTTGTCTTACAATACTGGAGATCGAAAATGGGTCTTCAGCCCTGCTCATCAAGAGTTCCACTGCTGTGCTAAATCCCCAGCCCTTGTCTTACTTTTAAAAAAACTTCACAACAGGGTCTCATTAAGTTGCCCAGGATGGCCTTGAACTTCGCTGTGTATCCCAGGCAACCAGGCAGGCTTTGAAGCTGCCGTTCCCCTGCTTAGCTCCCTAAGCAGCTGGTTGGAATTACAGGCCTGGAGCCACCAGGTTTGGCTTAACAGGGCTTTCAAAAGAAACTGACGATAACTGATGAGCAGAAATACAGCAAATTCAGCCGAGGTCACCGTTGCTTCCAGGTATTAATTATACTATCTTTTTTTCTGATACAGGAATAATTGTCTTTGTCTTGACACATACCTGAGCCTCATTCCTTCACGGTCTACATCTCTCCTCCCACCAATGTGATTCTTTTTTCTAAAAGGCAATCATCACGCTAATTCACAGCAACTCCAAACCCTAAAGGGTAGCTTTATTCAGTCAAGTGATTTCATGCCTTTCTGTCATCCACTCCGCAGAAACTACCCCCATAGCCCTGTATCTTATAAGCAACCAAGCCACCAGAGCCCTCCCGGTCCCTTTATCAACCAACAACCACTTTCCCTGGAGTTAAATTAAGCAACTCCATTAGAAGTAAGAAACATCTACAGCCAGGCTTTTAATCGCGTTTTCAACACTATCATTACTTAATTAAGAAGAAGCGAAAATACAACTGTGAAAATTTAATGAAATCAGAAATGTTCCCTACAGATTTTAGCCGTGTTTCTGTGTATCATTATATATACCTAGAAAGGTACAAGCCCAGATCGTGAGAATACTCCTGTGACGAACGCCGCAGTGAGAACCATCTCTTCCTACTGAGATTTGCTTCAGTAATCAAGCTGTGAGCCTCCAGACGGCAGCCAGCATGGAGGACGTGTGCAGACATCGCCACCCACCGCCCGCACTCGCTCACTACAGCTGTGTTACATGAGCTCTGTCTCCTAACAGTATACAGCCGAGGACCCAGCTTCTTTCTTAAACACAGCATGAAATATTTGCTGTCTGTCTTATTCTTTCAGTGCCTCATAGCTTCCAACTAATGCTCATTCGTTGAGGATTCGGTCCAGTCCGTAATCTTCCCATCAACCTCAGGTCCTGCCGTTTTCTCCTGGGTCATAGAATCAAGGCTGTCTCAGAGCTGTCTACATTTTATCTCCTTACAGTTTATCTCTCCATCTTTGCTGCTAGCCCCATTAACAAGCTTGCAGTCATGTAAAATTACTACATCTCTTAAATCTTCCACTTTACCTTTCTGTTGCCAACAGTTTTTAATATCCATCTCTCTCTCCCTTACTTCTGTTGTAGCTTTGTACCTTTTGTGAGAATTCTCGGAAAGAAGGCTGAGCTAAAGACTCTGCCCCTCTCTTTACATACACAGCAAACACATACCCACACGCGCACACACATACACACTCACACACAAATGCACAAACACACACTTCCATACCCACTCACACACTCAGATATACACACACACAAAAGAAAACAAACAAAAAACTTGATTTCTTCATCTTTATTGAAATAAAAGAAAATATGATTCTAAAAGAAAATACATGACAATGAGTTCTGAAATATAGTGAAAATTAGATTGAGAACGTTGGAAAGGCTCACTAAGATCTCAGGAGAGTCCAGGCACTGACAAAGATGCTCATAGGGCAGACTGAGGGAGCAAGCCTTCTGGTGCCTTTGTGTTACAACAAAGAGGCCAGTACATTAGAATCGCTGAAAGAAAAAAATACAGAGAAAAGCTGTCTTTCTTTGAAAGTAACAGCACAAAAGTATCAGCTGTGCATCTCCTGCTTGTGACCTGCTTGGGGCCAGAAGGATCCCAAATTGGTTTGTGCGTGAATACACACTGCACTATTGCAAGACAGAAACCTCTGACATTTGACCATCACAGAGCCTCCAGTCCACCTTCCCGATACTCTAGAATACCAGAGTGTAAGAAAACACCTGGAAAAAGATGTGTTCCGTACATAATCCCCTGTATCCTGCTTGCCCATCTTCTGTTCCACTATTTCTCCCAGTCATCTTCAGAACTGCTTAGCCATACAGGAAGAACAGAATTAAAGATTAATATAAAGAAAAGAAAAAGAAGGATGACAGGGGAATCTATTAAGAAAAAAATGAAGATAGAGAACGTTTGTCAGAAAATAAATACAGCAGAATAAGTGATGGCCATATACCTAACCTCTGGTAAGACCATACATGTATCTTTTCATTTATATACACCAGATAGAAGCAGGATTTAAATCTAGATTTGACAGCTAAAGAGGGGGTTTTCTGATGCATCATTTCTGGCATATCTTTGGTCTTCTTGTGGAAATGTCTTCAAGTACCGAAGGCTTCCTGACTTTCTAGAAAAGATACAAATATCTGAAATTTTCCATGTTGAAGTCAAATTCTGTAAAAGTGTAATTACTCTAATTTAGTGTATACTTGTCAGTTTCTTTACTGTGTGCACATCATTCTGCAGAGCCCTACTATAGATTTTTATATGAGCCCTTGAATAGTTGAATATCTGCTATTTAATTTAATTTTTAACTTTAAATTTTAAGACTTTGAGTTGGTCTAGATTAAGAAAAATAATATACTCTACCCCCTACTTTCTCTCTGGATCTATTCTGACTGTCAGAACATTGCTGCCATTCCAATACATGTAGAGAAGCTAATGCCTCAAACGTCTAAATTGTACAAGTAATTCTGTTTCCCTTTCTAGCTAATAGTAAGTATTTTGGTAAATAGTAATTTGTATGCTAGTTTACTCATTTAATGTGTTCTTTTGCAGAAGGCCTCCTATTTGGAAGGTGCTATAAAATACGAGGTATTCCTAAATCTTTCTCTATCTTCAAAACTTCACTGACATTTAATTGTGATACATTTTTAGTTCTGTTTCTAAATAAATTTTATTGCCATTTTAATATCAAATAAAAGGTTTGCACTATATTATTAGTATTACTTTAATTTTGAAATGTGGGAAAGCAACTAAAATTACATATGACTATATATTTGTGCATGATATCCTACTGATTCATTTTGTTCAAGGGTTAAAATAATAGGACTTATTTAAACAATATGAAGAGAATTTCCTTTGTTAAAATCAAGTTATTTAAAAACTCATACAAATCCCTTTGATCACTCACATGCTCTAGAATTGTGTTCCTTGGAAAATTTCTTTACAGAGAGATAATCTTTCTCGAGCGTGTTTACACTGTCAAATCAGTTTAATGTCTGCCTTTGGGATAGTCACAGTGCACAAAATAAGTTTAAATGCTCAATAGTCCTACAATAAATTGTTTGTTTAGTCGGATATTTACTGAACATTGTACCACAGAAAGAAATTTTTGAAAGGAATATGAACCCATATAATTCACCAATACCAGAGTTGTACAGGTGGTCAGGTGTATCAGCCAGGAATGGGTGTTGTGGATGTCTACACTCACGCTGCTTCTTCTGATGCTTCCATGGGAAATATGTGTTTTCCTCCTAAAGAACTGTTCAAGTCATTTGTGATCATCTTATTTTCTCAGGGACATCATTTCTGTATCCTCAGTGTTTTGTTGATGAGTCTCTGTTCAAAGATGCTGGCGTCATTGGAAAATATTCTCTTGCAACTCTCCTTAGAAAGAAAACATCACTGAAAAAAGGTCAGACTGTCACTTTTCCCTCTCCCCAGTTTAACAAGTCCTGGAGAGTTTTTACTTGGTTACTTTCCTGGCAATGCGGTACATCACTACAGTCTGGCTTTCCTCCACACGACTTCTCTAAAATAGTTCTTATGAGGGTTTTCAAAACTTCCTCCTTTTCAACCAAATTCAGAATGGATTCAGAGATCCTCTCTGGTTTCACATCCATTGGAATTCTGCATAATTCTCTCTAATTCCAAGCAATGTTCCCCTTTGTTACAGCAACACACTTTCAACTTTTCAACATGTCTCCCTTTAGTCTCCTTTTATGATTTTGATGTATCTCTCAAAAAATCAAATCAAGAAGTTACAATGGACAAAGCACAGTTCTGTTTATTTTTGTTCTTCTTAGCTCTAACTAGAAGTCTCGTTCATTTTCATGGATTTAAAGTATGCCATGATAAAGTAGTGTTACTAAATATATTCCTCATTTTTTAATTCTCCCATGGATTCTAAATTTGTATAACTGTTTTTGATGCTTCAATATTTATGCCACATGTATCTCAAAGGTGACAAGTCTAAAGGAGAATTCTTCCTTCTGGGATGCCTAACAAGAAATATCAACCTCCATTAAAAGAAAAAAAACACTGAAGTAACCCTAATTCTCTCATTTTCTTTTCCGTCACTCCAAATTCAAATTAATCTCTTTTATTCCTTTGACTTGAAACCTCTGAGTCAATTATCCTCATAGTACTTGGGTAAGTTATTTTTTTTTCAGAGTAAACCCACTTAGATTATTTCTTTCTGTACTACACTGCTTAAAACTTCTCAGTGGGAAAAACTTTTCCCCTTTCTTGGTAACATGATTATTATTAATCTTGTTATTTTTCTAATTTTGTCTATACAGACATTTATAGGACACATTATTACACAGCAAATTTTCTGGTGTTCTGACTCTGAAATCTTTCTGATGCCTGGTTTGTGAAGTTCTTTGTGCCATAGATGTAGGAGTTATGATGTAGATGTATCTATTGGAACTGAATTCCACGTGATCTGTTGATATCTACATTGTGTTCAGTGGTGACATTCTGTAATGGTCTCCATGATGTTTTGAATGAGAGTGTTCTTCACAGGCCCATATATTTGAATACTTAGTCACCAGCTAACAAAACTATTTGGGACGGATTAGGAGGTGTGGCCTTGTTGGAATAGGTGTGGCTTTACTGAAGGAGTTATGTCCCTGGGAGTGGGTTTTAAGATTTCAAAATCCCATCCTAGGTCCAGTGTCTCCCTCTCTCTACCTGTTTTTTGTAGATTAGGATTCAAAGCTCTCAGCTACTCCTCTAGCTTCATGCCTATCTGCTTCCTGCCATTCTGATCATGGACTAACCTGCTAAAACTCTAAGCAATGCCCCAATTAAATGTTTTATTTTATGAGTTTCCTTGACCAAGATGATTCATCACAGCAATAAATCTGTAATTCGGTCTCCATTTCCTGTAAAGAGGAGCTTCTTTGATGATGGGTGGTATGGTGCAATATTATACAGGCCACATATTTCTGCATTGTTTTGGTGGCCAGGTGCTCAAGCCACAGTAGCAACTGAGGTGCTAAAAGCACTTACAGACTAGCTGCCCACCTGAGTCAGGATATGCTGATGCTGTTCAGCTCTCTTCTTTGTAATTATGGGGACCACCTGGGAAGAGGTGGTAATCCAAGCTAATGACAGAGCTGCAGATGTGACTTTAGACCTGCAACCCCTGAAACAGGATGCTAATGAACCTCCCCCTCAGTTTACTTTGGGAGATAAAAGCTGTTTTGAAAATAAAGTCAGTAATCTTCAGGATTTGAATGAGCCCTGAGACTCCCTTCCTATATTGCTGTGTGAACTGTGTCTCAATTATTCGCATACCTCCTCACCTGTCCAGAGACATAGTTTATGTTGGGATTGGATCCCGGCAGGGTGGAACTGTGCATACAAGGATAAGATTTAGAGTGTAGAAAGGAATTACGCTGGTCTAGTCAGGTAGTGGGTAGATGATTGTTTTCAAAGATCCATGACCTCATAAGTCCTGAAAAGCTGGTTAGGTTTCTAATACCAGGTGTGATTTGCTTCCTGTTGAGTGGCCTTAAGTCCAATTAAATAGTTTTTTGTTGCCACTAATATATGAATGCCACTTCTTGTTAGACAATGTGCTAAAGATGACTATTGACTTTAGGGAAAAGGAGAATTAGCATCTCTCAGGGATGAGTCTTTTTATTGGTTATTCAATACTGAGTAGTTAGCCTTGAAGCCATATGCACATAAGCAACAAAAATGGAGTCATCAGGTTCTATTTTCATATATGCATTTGTACATGCACATGCGTCTATTTGCATATATGTGTGTAACAAATATAATCAACATTAAAGAGGCTATCAACTTGAAGGGGACATGGGAGGAACTAGATGGAGAAAGAGGAGCAGGAAAGTCATGTAATTTTATTTCAATTAGAAAAACTGAAAGATAAAACTAAAACCTGAATGGCCTCCCAAACACCTTGGAATGCAGTAGGTGAGACCTAACTTGTGTGGACCCCATTTGCTCCATTTGCCACAGTGTTTTGAATTCCTTGGTTTCCCAGGTTCCTGTAGGCACAGAGTCTTTGTATCCTCTTTCTCCTCCACCTGCTTTCTTTACTTATCATTCAGACAGCCTACCTCTCTCCTTTCTCTTCCTCCCTTCCTCCCTCCCTCCCTTCCTTTGTTCTTTCCTTCCTATCTTGCCTGAAATGTCATTTCAGTCTATCCATGCCAACCCTAGCAGAGTTGTTGCAAGCTGCCAAAAAAATCTGTTCCACTTAAATGTTTGTTTCTTCCAAAGTACTTAAAATCTGTTTTACTTCAGGCTTTCTCCATTTAAGATGAGGTTGATTTGTGAGTTTGTCATGTATGAACTTACTGTTTTGAGGTATGTTCACTCCAATTCTACTCTATTTAGAACTTATATCATGAAGGCCCATTGACTTTTATCAAAGACTTTTTCTTGAATGTGTTGAGATGAGTATTTCTGTCAAGTTCCTTTATATGATTTAATGTATTTATTGATTTACATTTGTTGAACCAAAGTCCATTCTAGGAAAGCCATTTTGGTTGTGATAGATGATCTTTTGATATATTCCTATATTTGGCTTGCAAGTGTTTTAATGAGGATTTTTACATCTGTGTTCATCAGGGATATTGACTTGTACTTTTCTTTTTTGCTGTGTCTTCATTTTGTTTCAATATTAGAGTGAAAATGGTTTGGTAGAAGGAGTTTGGATATACTCCTTCTGTGTCTACATTTTATTTATTTATTTGTTTATAAAAATTTCCACTTCCTCCCCTCCTCCCCATACCCTCCCATTCCCCCCACTCCATCACCTTTCCCCCTCCCTCTCCTCTTCCCTCTCCAGTCCAAAGAGCAGTCAGGATTTCCTGCCCTGTGGGAAGTTCAAGTTCCTCCCCTATCCCTCCAGGTCTAGGAAGGTGAGCATCCAAAAAGACTAGGATCCCAAAAAGCCAGTACATGCAGACGAAACAAGACCCAGTGCCTTTGTCGATGACTTCTCAGTCAGCCCCCATGTCAGCCACCTTCAGAGAATCCGGTTCGATCACATGCTCGTTCAGTCCCAGTTCAGCTGGCCTTGGTGAGCTTTCATTCGATCAGTCCCCCTTGTATCAATGGGTGAACGCACCCCTCGCAGTCCTGATTTCCGTTTTCATATTCTCCTTCTGCTCCACATTTGGACCTTGGAGGCTCAGTCCAGTGTTCCAATGTGGGTCTCCGTCTTTATCGCATCCATCGTCGGATGAAGGTTCCCTCTGGTCCTGCCTATCTTGCTCACGTTTTCCCTGCTTCTGCATCTCATTTGGACCTAGGGAGTTAAGTCCAGTGTTCCAATATGTGTCTCTGTCTCTATCTCCATTCATCACCAGATGAAGGTTCTATGGTGATATGCAAAATATTCATCAGTATGGTTATGGGCCAAGGCCAGTTCAGGCACCCTCTCCTCTGCTGCCCAGGGAACAATCTGGGGACCTCTCCTTGGGCCTGAGAACCCCTCCAGATTCAAATCTCTTGCAAACCCTAAAATGGCTCCCTTAGTTGATATACTTCCCTGCTCCTATATCCATCCTTCTTCATTCTCTCCATACTATTCCCCCAAGCTATCCCCAATCCTCTCCCTCTCCCTTCTCTCTAACCATCTCCCCTTACTTCCACCCCCTCCCCCCTCCGTGCACCCAAGTTTCCCTGGCAATCTTGTCTACTTCCAATATCCAGGAGGATAACTATATGAATTTCTTCAGGTTCAAATTCTTATTTAGCTTCTTTAGGATCACAAATTATAGGCTCAAAGACCTTTAACTATGGCTAGAATCCACTTACGAGTGAGTACATACCATATTCCTCTTTTTGGGTCTGGGTTACCTCACTTAGTAAAGCGTTTTCTATTTCCATCCATTTGCATGCAAAATTCAAGATGTCATTGTCTTTTACCGCTGAGTAAAACTCTAATGTGTATATGTTCCACACCTTTTTAAAACATTTTTCTATTGAGGGGCACCAAGGTTGTTTCCAGGTTCTGGCCATTACAAATAGTGCAGCTATGAACATAGTAGAACAAATGCTTTTGTAGGATGATAGGGCATCTCTTGGGTATATTCCCAAGAGTGGAATTGCTGGGTCCTGAGGGAGGTTGACTCCCAGTTTCCTGAGAAACTGCCACACTGATTTCCACAGTGGCTGCACAAGTTTGCATTCCCACCAACAATAGATGAGTGTTCCCCTCACCCCACATCCTCTCCAGCATAGGCTATCATTGGTGTTTTTAAGGTTAGCTATTCTGATAGGTGTAAGATGGTATCTCAATGTTGTATTGATTTGCATTTCTCTGATCGCTAAGGAGGTTGAGCATGAGCTTAAGTGTCTTTTGGCCATTCGAAGTTCATCTGTTGTGAATTCTCTGTTCAGTTCAGTACCCCATTTTTTAATTGGGTTAATTGGAGTTTTAGTGTCTAGTTTCTTGAGTTCTTTGTATATTTTGGAGATCAGACCTTTGTCTGTTGAAGGATTGGTGAAGATCTTCTCCCAGTTAGAAGGTAGTCTTTTTGTCTTACTGACAGTGTCCTTTGCTTTACAGAATCTTCTCAGTTTCAGGAGGTCCCATTTATTCATTGATTCTCTTATTGTCTGTGCTACTAGGGTTCTTCTTAGGAAGTGGTCTCCTGTGCCTATATCTTGTAGACTACTTCCCACTTTCTCCTCTATCAGGTTCAAAGTGGTCAGATTAATGTTGATGTCTTTAATCCATTTGGACTTGATTTTTGTGCATGGTGATAGATATGGATCTACTTTCATTCTTCTACAGGTTGACATCCAGTTATGCCAGCACCATTTGTTAAAGATGCTTTCCTTCTTCCATTGTATGTCTTTAGCTCCCTTGTCAAATATCAGGTGTCCATATGTTTGTGGGTTAATATCCGGGTCTTCTATTCGATTCCATAGGTCGACTTCTCTGTTCTTATACCAATACCAAGCTGTTTTCAATACTGTAGCTCTGCAATAGAGTTTGAAGTCAGGGATGGTAATGCCTCCAGAAGTTTCTTTATTGTATAAGATTGTTTTGGCTATCCTGGGTTTTTTGTTTTGCCATATAAACTTGATTATTGTTCTCTCAAAGTCTGTGAAGAAATTTGATGGGATTTTGATGGGGATTGCATTGAATCTATAGATTGCTTTTGGTAGAATTGCCATTTTAACTATGTTGATTCTCCCAATCCAAGAGCAGGGGAGGTCTTTCCATTTTCTGGTATCCTCTTCAATTTCTTTCTTCAAAGACTTAAAGTTCTTGTCAAATAGGTCTTTCACTTCCTTGGTTAGAGTAACCCCAAGATATTTTATGCTATTTGTGGCTATCGTGAAAGGTGATGTTTCTCTGATTTCCCTCTCTGCTTCTTTATCCTTTGTGTATAGGAGGGCAACCGATTTTATGGAGTTGATCATGTATCCTGCCACATTACTAAAGGTGTTTATCCGCTGTAGGAGTTCCTTGGTAGAGTTTTGGGGGTTGCTTATGTACACTATCATATCGTCTGCAAATAACGAAAGTTTAACTTCATCCTTTCCAATACGAATCCCCTTGATCCCCTTATGTTGTCTTATTGCTATTGCTAGAACTTCAAGCACTATATTGATGAGGTATGGAGAGAGTGGACAGCCTTGTCGTGTTCCTGATTTTAGTGGAATGGCTTTGAGTTTCTCTCCATTCAATTTGATGTTAACTGTCGGCTTACTGTATATTGCTTTTATTATATTTAGGTATGATCCTTGTATCCCCAATCTCTCCAACACCTTTATCATAAAGGGGTGTTGAATTTTGTCAAATGTTTTTTCAGCATCCAATGAAATGATCATATGGTTTTTTTCTTTCAGTTTATTTATATGATGGATTACATTGATAGATTTGCGTATGTTGAACCAGCCCTGCATCTCTGCAATGAAGCCCACTTGATCATAATGGATGATTTTTCTAATGTGTTCTTGGATTCGGTTTGCCGGGATTTTGTTGAAAATTTTCACGTCGATGTTCATGAGTGAGATTGGCCTGTAATTCTCTTTCTTGGTTGTGTCTTTATGTGATTTTGGTATCAGGGTAACTGTAGCTTCATTCAAAGAGTTTGGCAATGACTCTTCTGTTTCTATATTGTGAAATACATTCAGGAGTGTAGGTATTAGCTCTTCCTGGAATTTCTGGTAGAATTCTGCATTGAAACCATCTGGTCCTGGGCTTTTTTTGATAGGGAGGTTTTTTATAACAGCTTCTAATTCTTCACGACTGATAGGTCTGTTTAGATTGTTCACCTGGTCTTGATTCAACTTTGGTATATGGTATTTATCTTAAAAAAATGTCCATTTCTTTTACATTTTCCAATTTTGTGGCATACAGGCTTTTGCAGTAAGATCTAATGGTTCTCTGAATTTCCTCTGTGTCTGTGGTTATGTCCCCCTTTTCTGATCTTATTAATTTGCATGTTCTCTCTCTGCCATTTGATTAGTTTGGATAGGGGTTTGTCAATCTTGTTGATTTTTCTCCAAGAACTAGCTTTTTGTTTCATTGATTCTTTGGATTGTTTTCTGTGTTTCTATTTTGTTGATTTCAGCCCTCAGTTTGATTATTTCCAATCTTCTACTACTCCTGGGTGAATCAGCTTCTTATTTTTCTAGAGTTTTCAAGTGTGCTGTTAAGTCTCCAATGTGTGCTTTCTCCATTTTCTTTTATTGGGCACTTAGTGCTATGAACTTTCCTCTTAGCACTGCTTTCATAGTGTCCCATAGGTTTGAGTATGTTGTGTCTTTGTTTTCATTAAATTCAAGGAAGACTTTAATTTCTTTCTTTATTTCTTCCTTGACCCAGGGGTGATTTAATAGTTGACTGTTCAACTTCCATGAGTTTGTTGGCTTCCTGGGGGTAGCATTGTTGTTGAATTCTAACTTTAATCCATGGTGATCTGACAAAACACAGGTGATTACTAATATTTTTTTGTATCTGTGGAAGTTTGCTTTGTTACCGAGTATGTGGTCAATTTTCGAGAAGGTTCCATGGGCTGCAGAGAAGAAGGTATATTCTTTCCTATTTGGGTGGAATGTTCGATAGATGTCTGTTAAGTCCATTTGATTCAATACCTCCAATAATTCTCTTATTTCTCTGTTAGGTTTCTGTCTGATTGACCTGTCCATTGGTGAGAGAGGTGTGTTGAAGTCTCCTACTATTAGTGTCTGTGGTTTGATGACTGCCTTGAGTTCTAGAAGTGTTTCTTTTACATAAGTGGGTGCCTTTATATTAGGGGAATAGATATTCAGGATTGAGACTTCCTCCTGATGAATTGTTCCTGTTATGAGTGTGAAATCTCCATCTCTTCTGATTGATTTTAGTTTGAAGTCAATTTTGTTAAATATTAGAATGGCCACACCCACTTGTTTCTTAGGTCCATTTGCTTGGAAAACCTTTTCCCAACCCTTTACTCTGAGTAGATGTCTGTCTTTGTGGTTGAGGTGTGTTTCTTGTAAACAGCAGAATGTTGGATCCTGTTTTTGTATACAATCTCTAAGTCTGTGCCTTTTTATAGGTGAATTGAGCCCATTGATATTAAGTGATATTAATGACCAGTGGTTGTTGACTCCGGTTATTTTTTGGGGGGTAGTAGAGTGTATGTGTTTCCCTTCTTTGAGTTGTACTTGTGAAGAATCGCTAGATGTCTGAGTTATTATAGGCAGTGTTGGGAATGCTGGATTCCTTGGGTTGTGATTTTCCTTCTAATATTCTCTGTAAGGCTGGATTTGTAGCTACGTATTTTAAATTTGTTTTTATCCTGGAATATTTCATTTTCTCCGTTGATCATGAATGATAGCTTGGCTGGGTATAGTCGTCTGGGTTTGTATCCATGGTCTCTTAGTTTCTGCAGTACCTCTATCCAGGACCTTCTGGGTTTCATGATTTCCATAGAGAAGTCTGGTGTAAGTCTGATAGGTTTACCTTTATAAGTTACTTGACCTTTTTCCTTTGCAGCTCTTAATATTCTTTCTTTAATCTGAATGTTTTGTGTTTTGATTATTATATGGCGAGGGGATTTTTTTTTTTTGATCAAGTCTATTCGGTGTTCTGTATGCTTCTTGAAACTTCATAGGGATATCGTTCCTGAGGATGAGGAAGTTTTCTTCTATAATTTTGTTGATTATATTTTCTGTACCTTTGATCTGCAATTGTTCTTCTTCTACCCCTATTATTCTTAGATTTGGTTTTTTTATTGTGTCCCACATTTCCTGAATGCTTTGTGATGAGAATTTGTTGGATTTGCTGTTTTCTTTGGTCAGAGCGTTTAATTTCTCTATGGTGTCTTCAGAGTCTGAGATTCTTTCTTCTATCTCTTGTATTCTGTTGGTTATGCTTGTTTCTGAAGTCTCTGTTCATTTCCCTAGATTTTCCATAGCCAGCCAGCCCTCAGTTTGTGTTTTCTTAATTGCCTCCATTTCATTTTTCAAATCTTGAACTGTTCCCATTACCTGTTTGAATGTTTTTTCTTGGTTTCCCAGAATTTCATTTACGGATTTACTCATTTCTTCAAACTTTTTGTTATAATTCTCTTCCATTTCTTTACTCATTTCCTCAATCTTTTTGTTATACTTCTCTTCCATTTCTTTATGGCAGATTTTCACCTCCTGTTTAAGTTCCTCTATTATTTTCATAAAGATCCACTTAGAGTCGCTTTCTTCTATTTCTTCTGGAGTAGGGTGTTCAGTACTGCTAGTTTCATGATCCCTGGATTCTAGTGATATCATGTTCCCTTTCAGGTTGTTGGAGGAATTCTTGCATTGGCGCCTGCCCATCTCCTCCTCTATGGATGAAACTCCTCAGCACTCTCTGGCTAGAACTCCTCAGCGCTGAAACAGGAACATCTGGTATTCCAAGGACAGAGGAGACAAAAGGGCGGTGGCAGTGGGGGCACAGAGGTGTCCCGTGGAACACCAAAGACCCTGCCGCAGAAGCTGGGGGGGGCTGCACTCTCTTCCAGGACAGACCGCCCCAGCAAGCACCCATTCACCTCTCTGGATAGAACTCCTCAGCACTGTGTGTCTACATTTTTGAACGATTCTAAAAGTAATGATTGCTGATCTTTTTACAAGTCTGATTGAAGTCTGCTGCAAATCCCTCTGAGCCTTGACTTCAGTCAGAGGCGTTTTATTATTTTTTCTATGTCTTTATTTGTTATGGGTTTATTTTGGTGTTGCTATCTTTTTGGTTTAACACTGACAGTTCAGATGAATCTAGAAATGTGTTTATTTCCTTTAGATTTTCTAACATAGAGTGCAGGTCTTGAAATCATGCCCTTATACTATTCTGAATTTCTTTGGTGGATGTTGTAATGTTTCTCTGTTCATTCTTGGTTCTCTCAATTTGTGTCTTCTCTTTCTTTTCATATTAGTTGGTCAGAAATTCTGTTCATCTTCTTTATCTCCTCAAAGATTCAACTTTTAGATTCCCTTTTTCTTTTATTTTTCTTTATTCCGTTAATTTCTGCTCTGATTTTTATTATTTCTTTACACTGACTGGGATTGTATTTGACTTGTTTTTGATTTCCCCAATTCTTGAGTTATATCATAAGCCGTTTATTTATGTTTTTCCTGATTTTTAATATAGGAGATTGGAGCTATAAATTTGTCTTTCTAGAACTTCTTTTAACGTATTTCAGAGGCATTGTTGCATTGTGTTTTTATTTTCACTTATTTCCAGTAACTTTTTCCTTGGGTGTTTTCCCTTTGACCCATTCATCGTTCAGTAATGCATTGTTTAATTTCCGTAAATTTCTGTGTCTACTAGATATTTGTTTCTTGTCTATTTTAAATTTGAAATCAACATCAATAGATGTATTAAAGTCAGCCATGAAGAAGCCTATGAGTCCTGAATGCTACACAAATGACTGCAGTCAACTAAGGAATGCTCTTCTTTCTAGGGAAGAACACATCAATTAGTTATCAACACCAAATGGTCAGCCCTAAAAATATACATATGAGTAATATTACACAGACTTATCTGGTTGTATTTATGTATTTAGGAATGTATACATATAACCATATGCTTATATATATATATATATATATGTATATAACAGCAATTATTGGAAAAGAGGTCAAGAATTTGAAAGAGAGTAAGGAGAGGCATATGAGAGTTTGAAGGAAGAAAAAAGAAAGGGAAATAAAACTTTAAAGTATGACAGAGTTCAGCAGTTTACTAGCAGTTTAGATAGGGATGGTACAAATAGACAGAGGTGACATTTGACAAGAGTTAGGACAAAAAGAAGGAAGAAAGGAGGGAGAGAGGGAGTCAGAGAGGGAGGAAGGGAGTCAGGGAGGGAGTAGAAAGGAGGGAAGGAAAGAAGGGGAAGGGAAGGGAAGGTTGTCTGAATGATAAGGAAGCAAAGCGGAGAGAGGAAAAAACTCTCAGTAGGAAGAAGATGAGTGTGTTTACCAGGAAACTAAAGAGCCAGGGAACCCAAAGTATGGCAGGTAAAGGAGAAAATGGATCAAGCTGGGGTGGACACAAACTAGGTCTTATCCACTCTATTCTAAGTTCTTTGGGAAACCACTAAGAATTTTGAAGCAGTGCTGCACAGTGCAGAATAATTCAACTGAACTTACATTTTAAAAACTCACTCATACACTCTGAATAGAACTGGCAGAAGAATCAAATAAAAAGAAAAGATGCCAGTATTGCAGCAGTTCTAACAAGGCAGGAGGAAGTGCCCTGGGGGCCTAGGCCTAGCTGAAGACCTACAGGCATTTAATAGCTGTTGAGAGAGGAAAGATGACTGTTCTTCAGGACTGAGGCTTCAACTGACTGTCCAATATCAAGCTGTCAACCCTGAAAATATATACGAGCAATACTAAATTGAATCAGTAGGCTGGATTTGTTTATTTATTCAGATATGTATATAATGCATATAAACAACAATATTAATTAAAGAAACTGCATTTGAGAGAGAATGGATCAGGGAAAGGTTAAAAGGAGAGAGAGGAGGAAATCATGTTCATAGGCTGAATATTGTTTAGACAATGTATTGTTTTAGCATGCACTATGCCCACACCCTTTGCACATTAGTGAGGCAGAGGATATGTTCTACCTGACTGACAAAGCCCCACTGCATCCACTGCATTGACTGTTAAAAAAAAGAAAAAAGAAAAAAAAAAAGATGCTGGGTTAACATCTGACACACACCTAGTGAATAGTACTCATTAAAATAGAAACTCTTAATTTTGAATTTTAACTCAGGATGTAAAATCTTTGTGCTTCAGTGGATGATTAATGTAAGGAGATTGGTGCACATACCAACACGGTCCAGATTCCAACAACAAAACCTAAACACTCAGGGTGTTACATTCCCTGGTGTACATCAAATTTGCACGTGGATATAACTCAGCACCGATGATGGGAGGAATAGCAGATCGACGTCACCACCCACTGTACCCTCCAAGCTTTTCAGAACACAGTTGTCAGTGTAAGTCCTGGGCTCAAAACAGTCTCAATTTGTCATTTTCAAATAAACTCTTTTCGAGTCTAGCCACTGGAGGGCGCTTTAGCTCTTTTATAGGTACTTTATTTAAAAAAGAAATTAATTCCCTATGCCATTCAAAAAAAACAGGAATCAATTTCCTATCTAAGAACATTAGATCCTTGATGCTGACAATTTCAAACTTGAAGCTCCTAAAATTTAAATCTACGAGCTATTTCTTATGTTCTTTCTGTCTTTCTCTCTCATCTGTCTTTCTCTCTCCCTCTTGATGTGTGGGGGGATATATGTGTTGTGGAATAGAGAGCACATGGACATATTACACACACATGAAGCAGCCAGAGAAACATTATGGGTGCCATTCTCTGGGTACTTTCTGTTTTAAAACAAGAGGTCTTTCACTGACCATGTCGGCTCGCACAGATAAAAACACTACTAACTTCCTCACCACTTCCTAAGATTCTTGGCTTTGAGAATACACCTCAATCCTTCTAAATACACAAACTATGGTTATACTCCAGTTCCAGAACCTGCCATTAGCTTACTTTGTCTTAATGAACATGCCTCAGCCCATTTCTCACTGACACTACATTTCATCCCGATAAAACGACATTGGAAATGTGTAGTGAGAAAGGACACACTTTAAGTTAGAACTAATAACAATATCTATATTAATAACTTTTCTCATTACTGTAGCAGGATAGCGAAAAAAGCTCAAGGTGGGGGGGGTTATTTTGCCTCGCTGCTTCAGAGTGATTTGAATCAATCACAGCTGGGAAAACATGACAGTAACCCTATAGCATGGTTGGATAGCAGAGTTCATTATATGACAGTGGAGCCCGATTTAGAGAATATGGGTCCAAGCCATAAGCAATTGACCGGAAAGGCTCACTGCTAGTGACCTAATCCCTCTGCCAACCTTCTAAAGGCTCCAAAACTTCCGAAACAATGGCTCCAGATGAGGACCAAATACTCAAGCACAAGATCCTGGGGGGGCAGGAGTGGAGGGTAATTTCACCTTTCACTTTTAAACTATAACATGACACCACTGGCCCCTAAGGACTCACAGACAATATCATAATATGAAATTTTTCTCTCGTAACTTTAAGAGTCCCATAATCTTCATGGTTTCAACAGCACTTATAAGACTGAATTTTTTTATAAGACTCAAGAAAACCCTGAACTATGAGCTGTAAAATCAAAGAGCAAGTTATCCTGTTTCAATGACACAGAACAAGCAACCCTATTCCTACAAGGAAGAGCAATAGAAGAGCAGAGAAAGATCGTACCCACAGAAGACTGAAATTCAACAGGACTAGCATCAAATTCTGTCATGCTATGCATTTGGAGAACAAGGTGGCACCATCTGATCTCCAAGGAACATTTTGGTGCCTGCAGCTCTCCTTCACAAATGCTACACATTTTTTGGCATTTTCAACATCCTCAGGTCTCCATTGCAAGTTCACATTTTCCTTTCCAGCATCACGAGTAGCTCACTCAGGAGCTCAGTGGGTAAAATTTGGCCCTGACACAAGGCCTAGTCTCAAAGGGCTTTTTTCAAGAGCCATGGTACAGGTCCACATGATCCAATAACCCTTGCATTTGCATAGCAGCCAATCCAGCACCACATAGACGCTACCAAGTTCTACTGCCTGCTTGAAATACAGCTGTGTTCCCTTGGACCACAGCTACCTCAGCCTTCAAGTGTCTTAGCAGCTGAACCAGAGAAAGCAGTTCTTAGGTGACCTTGTGAGAGCAAGGTACTCATGGGATACTCTCTTCTCAAAGGACTGTTCTTCAGTTAGCATTTTTATACCCTTTAGCCTTTAACATGGATCAGATCTTTCCCTCAAAGCACATTGCCCATTGCTGTAGTTCAAATTATTCAAATTATTTTATTTATTAAATATTTATTTATATGTTTCTATGCATTGTGTGTGTACATCTCTGTGTGTGTGTGTGAATATGTGTGTCTGCATACATGCAAGCCATAGAATGCAAACTGCAAACAATTTGTCAGAATCAATTCTCTGGTTTCACCATGTGGGACCTAGGGATAGAATACCAGTTCTGAGAGACATTTTCCCACTCAGCCATTGTCAAAGACCATTTCAACAAAATTCAAACATTCCAGGATAGGAGCGTAAGAATATTAGAAATGTTAGGTAGGAGAAAGAGAGATATGAAAGAAATGCAGAGACATAGGTTAGTACCAGGAGGGCAACTTAGTGGATACTGAACACTGAATTCACCCGCATTTATTTTTCATACACTTTTATAACCCACCACAAAAGGAGGAGGTAAAACTGCCTTAACATAACACAAATAACAACCAGAACAGTTACTTGCTTCAGTACTTGAGACATCAAGCCATTATTGCCTGAGGAAAACACTTTATGTCTTGGGTAGTGAATACACCCTAGACCAAGTATCCTGTAGGCAGCGACTTCCTATGTCAAACCTCCTAATTTTAATGAAGGGGCACAGGAGTATGCATGAATTCTCTGACCTTTGGTGATAATGAAGCAAATCAACCTCTATGGACCATCTTAATGTTCGAAACACCAGATAAACACACCCTCAGTCAGGATATCTTGTTTTGTAGCCACATCTGTTGTCAACAACTTTGAAAGACCAAAACTAAGCTCAAACTCTCTGCTCTCTAGCCAAGGTAGATCAGGCTCACAGTTCTCTGTGTCTCCCAACAGCCCAACAGCTTCTTTGAATAGTGCTAATTTCTAATAATTGCAGCCCACTCTCTACCCCAGCCTTGTATACAGCATGCTTTTGGTTAGCATACTGAGAGATGGGTTACAGTGTGACATTTTCACATGCATCTTACTTCTTTCTTATCCTCTGCCTTCACTGCTCTTTCCCACAAATACCCACCTCTCCTGGTCCTCTTTCTGCTCCTAAATAGTTCCCTTTTCTACCTTTATGATATAAATATTCTATTTTTGTTCCAACTTACAGTCTGCTTTCTGCATTTATGCCCTACATACACACGAATACATGTTCATCTATATTCTTTAACTCTAAATGCACTAATATCTGGTCCTCATAATGCAAGTCTATAATCCAAGTTACTCAGTAAGCTGAGGAAGAGTATCAGAAATTCAAGGTTCGCCTGGGCTAGAGCACTTGAGTGATGTAGTTAGACACTGCCTCAAAACAAAAAGTAAAAAAGGAACTGAGGCTATGTCTCACTGGTAAAATGTTTGCTTAGCATGCATGAGATGCTATATTCAGCCTCAAATGCCACAAGCATAGATAGATAGATAGATAGATAGATAGATAGATAGATAGATAGATAGATAGATAGATAGATAGATAGATAGATGATGGATGGATGATGGATGGATGGATGGGTGGATGATAAAACATCCATCCATGCAAAACCACACATTTTTTACATCTCCCTGCTCTACTTTTTGCTCCAAATTATCACTAGAAACATGACAAACAAAAGTCATTCATAATCACACCACAGCCTAAATACTGTGTAAAGGAGTAAGTCACAAAACAATCCCACACGAGTTTGGAATTACGATTAATAAAAGGGTTATTTATTTAAAGGGAAAAACATACAGATCACCATCCTAGACAACAGCCTCCTGCAAGACCAGGAAAAGCATCTGGTAGCCAGAAGCCAAGTCTGAACTAAGAGAGAAAGTGGAGGGATGCCACTGCTTTTTTAAAGCAAAAGATACCACGCCCCAGTGGGCTGGTATCTCAAAGGTTATTGGCTGAAGGAGTGGAAGGAGCTCCTGCAGCACCTCCCCCTTTTGTTTAAGTAAGAGAGTTCTAAACCTACTACAAAATCATATACAATAAGAACAAATATTCTATTCTAACTAGCTTAAGTCTTGTATAATAAATAACTTGGCCAAGTCATGAGAGGAAAGTAACTACATTTATCTAGTCTTCAACCCCATCGAAGATCCGAGAAGGGAAATAATTTTACCTGAGTAATTACGAAGTGCAAACAAACAACTTCCAAAACATGCAACAAATCACAGAGACAACTGGCTACCTGGGCAATCACCCAAAGTCACATTTGCAGCATTGAAGCAATCAACTTTGACTAAGGCCTAGAATAACTAACAGATTACTTTTAAAGGCAAGAATTTTTTAAGACCTTCTTACCCTGTTTGGCAAGATTTGACAGTTCTGCTTATTCATTTCCTGATATTATGTATTTTGTTAGTAGTTGAGGTATGGGCAGTTGCTTGCCCAGAAGCAGGTTTTGCCAAGAAGAAGACAAGCTTCAAGTGGAGTGTCTTTGGTACTCAACAATCTCTCAGGAATAGATCAGTATTGCCAGGAGTGATTGTGTCTCACTACCACAGAATTCTAAGTTAGATTAAATGCCATTTTCTACAGCTCTTTGAAGAGGTTGAAGATTACCTATTTATACAGAATATAATCTTTACATATCTAAAAAACCCGATTAGTCTAACTATAAATATGACAAACATAGATGATTATTAATCTATAATTCTTAAAACCTATATAACTTAAAGACTAAGACAATAAACAACTGTGCAATAAATGAGGACAATGACCTCCAAATATGAACAATGTTCAAGTATACTTTGGAATATGGTAAATATATATACATATCAATACATAAATAATATATAAGTATCTTAATCAGAGGTAGCAATGTACACTGCAATATGGTAAATATATATATATATATATAATGTCTTAAACAGAGGTAGAAGCATGCATGTATACAATATTCAATATAATTCAACTTTGTATCCATATACAAGAATCTATGCCATTATAATTATCTATAAATAACTCACAAATACCAATCTATTATCCCATCATCCAATTTTCCCTCTTTTTTTTTTCAAAAAGATCCCTGAGCTTATAAAATTCTTCCCCCAACCCTCAATCTTATACCAACTATAATCAATCCCTAAATGATGTCCCTAAATCTGAGGACAAACTGGACTGGAAGAGGGGACATTGTCCTCTAGAATTACTTCCAGCTGTCACGGGGGCAACGTTCTTCCTGGGGAATCCTGTGAAAGTAAAATGATGGTTAAATTTCAAGATCAATGTCTTTTCAAATTGCAAATAGTCTCTGAGTATTTTGTGGAGGTCTGGCCAGAATGTTGTACAGGATGTGCACCATTTCAGCTAATCAAGTTGGAACCGTCTTGTGCAGCTGGTACCCAAACAGGTCTTGTAGTAGTGCTATCAGTATCATGACGTCATATCAACCAGGTGGAATTGTTGTTATGGGGCCCCATCTTATTTCTGGAAACTTCAAAAATTACTGCAGGAAAATTTATTGTTCATTGTGGAAAACTTAAAAATGAATTATATAGGCATATACAGGCATATATATTCAATTAAAGGTATGATAGATATGAGGAAAAGCAAATATGTTTTCTAAATTCATTTTTCTTTCTGTCCCATATCATGGCTCTTGACATGAGACAGAAACTCCAGAAACTCTGAGTTTTTCTCTTAACAAAAAACTTGGAATTAGAGAGGGACTAAGCCAGAGTCCAACTTCAAAACCAGCTCTATAAATTTAGAAATATAATATAGTATATCTTAGAGCTTTATACTTACAGAACCTATTCGATTTTCTTGATAGTCCCTATTGGGTTATTTCTTCAACTGTCAGTATTCAAACATCCAGGGTCCCTTGAATTTTTCAAAGATGAGTGTTGTCCTGTGGGGATAAGAACAGAACCCTGCCCCATCTTATATGTTTTTCTTACCACCTGTATGATTACCATCATTGTGGATGAGATGTCATTTCTTCTTTCCAAGAGGTTTCTCCTCTTCAAACTGAACCTTTATTAATTTTGATGGGAATTAATTTCTCTTCTCCTATGGAAACAAGAGCAAAGCCTCTTCCCCAACATAGCACATCTCCTGGCTTTCTTTGAGAGGTCAGCACATCCTTGAAATAAACTACTTGATAGGGCAGTACTTAGATAGTCAGGGAGGCAGAACTGAATGCTGTGAGAAAGGAGGCAGGCAGAGAGAGCCACCATGAAGTCACCAGGTCAGAGATGCTGAATCTTTCCCAGTAAGTCACGACCTAATGGTGACATACAGATTATAAGAAATGGGTTGAAACAAGATGTGAAAGTTAGCCAATAAGAGGCTAGAACTAATGGGCCAAGCAGTAATTTAATTAATACAATTTCTGTGTGATTATTTCAGGAGTTAAGCTAGCCAGGTAGGATGGAATAAAGGGGTCCCATGCTCCTACAACAGAGTAAGCTAGCAGGGTGGCTGGGACAAACAAGGGGCCCCGCTCCTTCTACTACAGGGTGGCACCCCAACATGGTAAACTGACTCCATGTAAATCCTGAGAGGGCTTGAAAAGGAATTCTAGACACACAGAAAAAACAGAGTTCAACATAGATTTTTGCTGTTTGCTGGTGGTGTGCCACAGAGAGATTTCCTGACTCAGCAGAAAAAAAGCTGCACCATTTTAAAACAAGGCTTCCTGGGCCCTTCTGCCAGTGCAATCTCCGGCGGCTATGGAGTATTTGTGGGCACGGATGGGAACAAAGTGCTCTGAGACCATTCCAATGGCTCAGAGCTCCCTGCCTGGGCAGATAGCGGGATCAGGCTTATGCAGGCAGGAGAGCATGACGGATTCCCGCCACCATACACAGAGATGTTTCCAGGCTGTGCAGTGCTCTGTGTGGCAGATTTCCTGTAACTCAGAAAGAAAGAGTTTATATGCCACATGCTCAGTCTCAGAGTTGAAGTGCTGAGTGTGTCTCCTACCTGGCAGCCCCAGAGCTAACAAAAATGATACGTTCATCATTTTGAAATTGGAGAGAGGTGGAGGCAACATCCAGAGCAGCTACCACCAAGCTGCGTAACATTTCAAAAGCTCTTCAAGACAGTAAAGTATTACAGATTCACAATAGGACAGATTCAGACATAAAAGACCTCTAAATGGGTCACAGTGTTGGATGGGTGTACATAGGCATGGGAGAGAGAAGAAAAAGAGTATAGACAGTCATAAAATAAAGTTAATGCCTAAAAAGGGTAAAGTCTTTAAAGAGACAGAGTGCAGATAGTCATATATCAAAAAAGAAAGAAAGAAAAACAAGCCACGTAAAAATGGAAAATTCACAGAGAGCCTGGATTCCATGTATTATTGTGTTTTCTTTGAATTTTTGACTGTAAAGGAGCTAAGTACAGAGGCATTTCTCAATGTGTGGGCTGCTAAACCAAACCAGCATGGATATTATAAAGGTTTATGACTTCAGAATTTGGGTCTAAGAATACTTTGGAAAAGAGGTTCTTCTATTGTTTTCACAGAGGATGAGACCCTGTGAATTTCTTCTAGACCAATATGGTATGATAGACCACGCCCTCCTGAAAGGTTGCTGTAAACACCCTCAGAAAATTTCTTCACTCAACTGGTGACTAGGATGAACCTAGCATACAGGATACACCATGAAAGACCTGATTAATAGCACCCCCATACAGCACGAAGCAGTTTGGAGAGAAAAAAAACTATGCCTATATTCCCAAATATTGTTTACATTTAAAGGGGGATATGATATAGATATGAATAATTTACATTGGTATGGATTTGACTTTATTAATATAAATTTAAGGTCAATCTTGTTATATGTATATTTCCACTCTAGATTAAGGTATTGTGATTGTGTAGTTCATTTAAAAATGTAATGTAATATTAGGAAATATAGGTTGTTAAGGGATAATCATCGATAATAATCAAGCTTGTAGTCATGTTAGTTAGATTTTCTAGATATATAGAGATATATTTCAGTTAGACTGGCATTCTTCATATCTTTCAAAGACTACAAAATATGGCATTTAAAATGTTTTAATAACTTAGGACGTTTCATGACAATGAAACACATCTTCTCCTAGCAGCACCAGGCTACTTCGGAGGAAGATGGGCATCGAAGAGGCTCCTTATGGAGTTGGTTAGCCATTTGGGCAAGAAACTGCTCTTGCCTGGACTATTGCAAAAACTGGTCATGAAGAACCCACAGAGAGAGGACTACTGAATTTGCCTAAAGATGAGATGGTCCTTCAGAGTTCCTGCTTAATGAAAGAGTTTGCTAGACATTCTGCAAGATACAGAAGAAAGTGACTGAACTGTCTTTGAAATTTCCTGCTTCGTGGAAATGTCTGCTGAATACTATGGGCCTGTAGGCTGAAGATGGATGCCCCAACGGTACAGAGGAACTTTGGGTGACTGTACAGGCAGCAAGATGTCTCTGTCATTTCTAGAGTTTTGGAAGTTGCTTATTTCTTGTTTACTTAGGAAATATTATATTCTTCTTGAGTCTTTGATGGAATTGAAGAATGGATAGTTATAATTATAGTTTTCCTTTGTTATGATAAAAGATAAAATAGATATAAATATTGTAACTGTAATTCTTGCTTAATAACTGTATTGTTATATGTAATTTTACTATGTTAAAGCAAAAGCTTTTCTTTTTTGTTTAAACAGAAAAGAGGAAATGGTGTAGTAGGCCCTTCTGTATTTGTGTTGCTTTTATTGGTTATTAAAGAAACTGTCTTGGCCTAGTTGATAGGGTGGAACTCAGGTAGGCAGGGAAGACAGAGCAGAATTCTAGGAAGAAGGGCAATGTGCAGATACCATGAATCTCTGGCCTGAGACGGATATAGGTTAGAATCTTGCTGGTAAGTCACAGTCACGTGGTGATACACAGATTTAATAAAAATGGGTTGAATCAAGATGTTAGAGTTAGCCAATAAGAGGTTAGAACTAATGGGCCAGGCAGTAATTTAATTAATACAATTTCTATGTGGTTATTTTGGGGGTTAAGCTTGCTGGGTGGGATGGAACAAAGGGGCCCTGCTCCTACTACAATTGTGCTGTCTCAAAGTTTCCTGAGAAATAAATTAATTCTATTACATTTGAATTCAGTCTCAGTCTCATTTTCAGAATATGACAAAAATGTAACCAGAACTTTTGCCAAAATTACAACATGAAGAACCTGTAGCCCAGTTCCCAAGACTAGCCTAATTTCCATTTTAAATCTCATGAAACACAAAGTCTGCATCCGTGTTTCCAACAGCATTTTGTTCATCTAGACACCCAATGGTATGAACCACCCTGCTCGGCTTTCAGCACTGTGTTGCTTCCCTGGCCTGTCTCCAAGCTCATTCATCTCAATGGCCTAAGAATCACATGGTCATGGTCATCACACAAACTCATTTCTCAGAACCCTTTCTTCTGTTGTTTTGTTTTATTTTGTTTGTATGTTCATTCATTTTTGTCGTTGGTTTTTTTTGTTTTTTTTTTTTTTAGATAGGATCTTATTGTATAACCTTCACTGCCCAGAACTCACTATGTAGGCCAGGCTCCTGAAATTAACAGAGATCTGCCTGCCTCTGGCTCTCAAGTGCTGAGATTAAAGATGTGCACCGCTACAATGATCCCTCACTCTCTCCTCATCACTGATTTGGAATACCTGACAGAAGCAGCTTGAAAGAGAATTTGTATCCATATTCCAGGTTGGTTTGATGACATCAGAGGTGGAAGCTCCCAACAAGTCAGCAGTATGTTGTTTCCCTAGGAATCCTAGAAGACCCCCACAGAGCCTGCCCCTCCTTCTTACCCACTCACTGTAAAGATCTTACTCCTGTGACTTCCACCACCTACTAAGTCTGAAGTGCTCTCTCTGCTCCCCACTACACCAACACAGATTACAGAGTTTCCAACACTAAAACATGTTTAAAATGCTAGAGGTTATTATTATTCTTTAAGACTTAGTCTCTATCAAGTAACTTAGTTATATTAACTAGAATCCCTTTTTCTATAAAATGGAATTTCCTTCTGGAATTGTTACACAAATCAAACAAGTTACAGCATGGAGGATTATTCCAGGGTTACTGTCATTGGCACTTAGTCAATTAATTTTTTATACTTTTCATTTGTTTTTATATTATTTTACTTTTTTTCAATGTGAGAATCATTTTAGTATCAGTCCTTTGTTCTTCAATCTCAAGTTATGACACAGCAACATCAGAAATCAGTACTGGGTCAAAGTGTATTATTGATAGTTGGAAGATTTATAATTTTTAAATATTTTAGCCAAGAAGTTAAACATTTTTTATTTTTCTTATTTAAAATTTTTTCCATTCTCCACACCAACCATAGTTCCTCCTCCCTCCCTTTCTCCTGTTCCCACCCATCCTCCTCCTTCCCAATGCCCCAATCATTTCTCAGAAAGTGTAAGGCTTTCCATGGGAAGTCTACAAACTTGGCATATCAAGTTGAAAAAGGAGCAAGGCCCTCCTGCCCTACATTAAGGCTGAGCGAAGTACCCCTCCATAGGAAACGGGTTGCAAAAAGCCAGTTCATGCACTAGTGATAAATCTTGGTCCCACTGCCAATGGCCCCACAGACTGTCCAAGCCACAGAACTGTCATCCACATTCAGAGTTCCTACATCAGTCCTGTGCATATTCCCTAGCTGGTGATCCAGAATCAATGAGCTACCACTGGCTCATATCAGCTGTCTCTCGGGGTTTCCCCATCATGGTCTTGACCACTTTGCTCATATAATCTCTCCTCCCTCTCTTCTACTGGACTCCAGGAGTTTGACCCAGGGATTAGCTGTCAATCTCTGTATCTGCTTCCATCAGGTACTGGATGAAGGTTCTATGATGATAGTTAGGGTGGTCATCAGTCTGATTACAGGGGAATGTCAGTAAAGACACCCTCTCTACTATTGCTAGGAGTCTTAGCTGGAGTCATCTTTGTGGTTTCCTGGGAGTTTCCCTAGCACCAGATTTCTCCCTAACCCCACAATCACTCCCTCTATCGAGATATCTCTTTCTTTGTTCTCCCTCTTTGTCCCTCCACAACTCCCATTTCCTCTTGTTCTTTCCCCCTCACCTTCATCCTTCCCTCTTTTACCCCACTCTCATACTCCCAGCTTACATAGGTGACCTTATTTATTTCCCCTTCCCAGGAGCATCCATGCATGTCTCTCTTAGAGTCTTCCTTGTTACCTAGCTTCTCAGGGGTTGTAGATTGTGGCCTAGTAATCCTTTTCTTTTCATCTAATATCCACTTTTGACTGAGAATATACTGTGGTTTTTCTTTCTAAGTCTGTATTACCTCACTCAGGATTTTTTTTCTAGTTCCATCCATTTGCCTGCAAATTTCAAGATGTCATTGGTTTTTTTTCACTGAGTAATACTCCATTGCGTAAATGTACCACATTTTTTTTATCCATTTTTCAATTGAGGGACATCTAGGTTGTTTCCAGATTCTGGCTATTCCGAATAATGTTGCTATAAACATAGTCTAACAAATGTCCTTGTATTATAAGTGCGCATCCTTTGGGTATATGCCCAAGAGTGGCATTGCTGGGTCTTGAGGTAGATTGATTCCCAATTATCTGAGAAAACACCATACTGTTTTATTCACATCTGACAGAACATTAATCTCCAAAATATATAAAGAACTCAAGAAAATAGGCATCAAAATACTAAATAATACAATTTAAAAATGAGGTACGAATCTAAACACAAAATTGTCAACAGAAGAAACTCAAATGGCTGAAAGATATTCAAGGAATTGTTCAACATCCTTAGCCATAAAGAAAATGCAAATAAAAAACAACTCTGAGATAGCATCTTACACCTGTTAGAATGGCCAAGATCCAAAACACTGATAATGACTTATGCTGTAGAGGATGTGGAGTAGGGGAACACTCCTCTGCTGCTGGTGCAAGTGTAAGCTTGTACAGCCAAAAAGTTAAACTTAAGTAGCTGTTTTTCATAAACAGTCAATTGGCTTTCACCTTTGAAATTTTTCTTTGGTTTTTGCTATTTCACCACTAGAGGGCAGAAAAGTACAGAGAAAATTCATAGTAGAGACTAACTTCTTTGTATGATTTCTCAAAATTCATGGAAACCATATTTTTCAGAATTGCTTCCCTGGTATAGCAATCATTGAGAAGAGTATAAGTAAATGAATGAATGAATGAATGAATAAATAAATAAATAAATAAATAAATAAGTAGATAAATAAATAAATAAACAAAAACAAATATATGTTTAATTTTAGAGGATAGTTTTTTCAGGTAAAATAGCATATCTTTAATTTCACAGTTTTATGAAAATTATGTTTTTTCAACAGACATGTATATAAATTTTAAATCAAAATTATTCAGCTGTATACACAGTTTTTTTAAACTTTTAATTAAACACTACATCAATTTTTAGAAAAGGGACAGAAGGCATTATTATGGGAAGGTCATAGTCTAGGGTACAAAGACATAGTCACCAAAGAGAGAGGCTTACCTATTAGGTGCTAGAGCACAGAAAAATGTCTCATAGGCCTAAAAAAAAAAAATTGACCCCATGCTAGTAAATCAATTTTTTTCAATTTTTACACCTCTTTCCCCAACACACCTCTAAACTAACAATAAAACCAAATATTAAAAACAAAGCATGACCAAAGGACATAAAATACATGCATGAAAATGTCATAATCAATAAATCCTATTATTTTCCAAAATTAATATATGACAATAATAAAGAAAAATCACTTTGAAAGCCTAAATTCCATTCTTGAGACCCACATGATAGAAGGAGAGAGCCAGCTAACTCAAACACACACAGAGAGAGAGAGAGAGAGAGAGAGAGAGAGAGAGAGAGACTGACAGAGACTGACCAAGAGATTTATGTAATTGAGAAGACATCTGAAGCTTTTTCATATTTAACTGAGCAACATCAATCAATTTCTTAGAATATCAAGTCTTAGAGTCTTGTAGTCTGTGAAGGTTAAATTGCCCATACATTCATTTTATACTTAATTCCTATAGATAACTATTTTACAATATTCTTCACAGTGTTTATACATGAATTTAGAGTTAAGTATCTGATGCTTTTATACTTTTTATGTAAGTGTTCTGCTAATTTCTATCTTTGTTACTAATGAATGAAGATGCAGTGATTCTATACCTTGTCTATAGTCATCACATTTCTGAGTTCTTTTATTAATAGCAATTACATACGAAATCTTTTGCATCCTGCATTTATTATCATCTTTTGCAAATGTTATGAATTATTCTGGGTCTTTGCAATTTTTATTTCTCTCTGTTTGTTACATGTTCATCTTTTAATATTCTGACATAAAGTAATGACATAATAGCATTCTTGATCTACAAATGAACAGGAATTTTACAGTCTCTCAATATCATGTGTAATATTTACCAAGGGTCTAGCAATTTTATTTTTGCTTTTAAATTAGCAAATTGAACTTTAATAATCTTTCACAGATGAGGTTATTATATCATTTTTGATAGCTTATAAATTTTATGCCTTTATATTTTGAAGATTTAATTTATTGCTAGTTTCTCATAGCAAACACTTTAAAATGGAGGATTGATTGATTCTTTTTATACTTCCTTCTTAGATAAAGGCACAAAAATTTTGTATAAATTTTCTTTAATTATGCCTTTAATATTACTTTATAAATTTTAAATGTTATATTTCCTTATTTTTTACATCTAATTTTCACTGTAGCTTCTCTCTCATAATTTTCATTCTGAGTTCTCTCTCATAACTTTTTCTGAGACAGGGTCTCATGTAGCCAAGGCTAACCATAGATTCATTTTGTAGGCAGGTACGACCAAGAGCTTCCCAACCTTCTTGTCTCACCTCCTTATGCAAAACCATAGACTTATTTGGAGTGTTGTGCTTCCTCAGCAAAGTTCAGATTAGGCAACGTTTTACCTGGTTTAGTCTTGTGGTTACAGCCTGGCACTGATCTGACCAACATCATGGAAACACATTCTCAAAATCACAGTGGGTACAGAGGATGGGGGAGGGAGGGAGTCAGCATGCATGCACAATCCCCTCCATGACAAACAACTGGTCACTGTCTGCACAAGTATGAATCATCTTTATCAGTAAAAGGCTGGATGCTAACAAGGCGTGTTACCAAGGATTGGTGTAGCCAGTGCTCTCTAGACAGGCTGCTCCCAAAGGAAATCACCAAGTACAAATCCAAATGAGAAGACTCATTCACTGATGGAAGTTTAAGACAGGATCCATAGAAGACAACCCTCTTCTGAGCCCTTAGTGGAGTTTATCAGAGTTTCCTCTGAGTCACACAGGTCACCAGAAAAACCTGACGCTTTCTCATCATTCCCATGCCAAATGACAATCATCATATCATCACGGCTTGAAGTTATTGCTCAACATATGTTCTATGGAGGGTAGTATCTATGCCTACCTGAGTCACAGGAAATTACAGGTATTCAATAAATGTTTATTGAGGTTTATTTCATAGAAAGCTAACTTATACTACTTCGTGAGCACCTAAAAATAAATATATAAGAAAGTATTTTATGTGCCCAGAGATGTGAATCAGCTGTTAAAAGCACTTGCTAATGTTTAAGAAAACCCATGTATAGGTCCCTGAACCCATCTTTATAGCCCATAAACACCTGTAATTCCAGCTTTAGGGGATCCAACACCCTTTTTGTGGCTCTAAATGTATCAAAACCCATGCACTCACACAAATGTTTAAATAAAATAAATGTCTGAGGTAATTTTAAAAGAAGGGATTTTAACTAGTGGTAGGTGCTGGGGCTAAGGAAAAAGTGTAGAGACTCAAGTCCCAATGGATCAAAGACCTCAGCATAGAGCCAGCCACACAGAACCTCACAGAAGAGAACGTGGGAAGTACACTTGACAACATTGGCACAGGAGACCACTTCCTAAATATAGCCCAGTAGCACAGACACTGAGAGAAAAAATTAATAAATGGGACCTCCTGAAACTGAGAAGCTTCTGTAAAGCAAAGAACATGGTCAACAAGACAGAACAGCAGCCTGCAGAATGAGAAAAGATCTTCACCAACCCCACAACAGACAGAGGATTGATCTCTAAAATATAGAAAGAACTCAAGAAATTAGTCATTAAAAGAACAAATAATCTAGTAAAAAAAATAATGGAGTACAGACCTAAACAGAGAACTCTCAACACAGGAATTAAAAATGGCTGAAAGGCATTTAAGGAAATGCTCTTTTTCTGTTACATTTTACTTTCAAAATTCAAAATCTATAGAAATAAAAACAGAAATAGTACAAGAAATTTCTACATACCTCTTGTCCAGATAACCCATGCTATTTTTTTTATTTGCTTGTGTGTGTGTGTGTGCGTGTGTGAGTGCATGTATATGAGTGTGTGTGTGTGTTGTCTGTACTTGTTGGGTTCAATTTGTTTCAAAGGAGGGCTGCTTGCTTGGTTTCCATATGCCTGGAGGCTTAGATCCAAAATAACCACACAGAAACTGTATCATTTAAAATGTTGCTTGGCCCATTTAGCTCTAACTTCTTATTGGCTAGCTCTTACATTTTAATTTAACCCATTTCTATTAATCTATATATAGTCATGTAGCAGTGGCTTATCAGCAAAGATTTGGCATGTCTGAGTCTGGCAGCATCCCCATGGCATCTCCTCACTCCACCTCCTTCCTCCCAGCATTCCATTTAATTTTCTCCACCTAGCTCTGTTCCCCTACAGCTTTGCTATAGGCCCAAAGCAGTTCCTTTATTAACCAATGTAAGAAACACATAGACAGAAGGACCTCCTACACCATTCACTGGATCATTAGAGAATTGCTTTTAATACCAGAACACTTTATCCCTGTATATTTTTAGCTTATTTTCTGTTTTAACAGCAATATCATTCTGGACATTTATATTAATTCAGTGTTATCGATATAAGTCTGGCATTTATGTAATGTAATCCATTTCAAATTTTTCCAAATTATGCCAATAACATATTCTATTACTTTTTAAAACCTTCATACTTTCTTCTCCAGACTCCAAGCCAGTCACCTGTTATACACTGTAACCAGGTGCTCCATTTCTTTATTAATCTGGAATAGTGACCCAATATGAATCATTTATGACTTTGATAGTTTTGAAGGATCAAGCCAGCTGTTTTCTAAAGTATTCAGCAATATAGTTCCTTAGATTGTTAGATTCACTTTAAATGTAATAAACAAGAATCCTCTAAGAATAAAACCCTGTTCTTCAGATGTCTCAGCAGAATGATTGGTGGATGCCAGCTTCTTTCTGACACTTCTCCTTCATATGCCGCCCAGCCAAAGGAAGGTCTAATTACAGGAGGCTAGAACTTCACTTCTAACCTTTGGGTATACAGTCCTCCCTCCCTTTCCATTTTTCTTTAATGGTTTCTTTCTTCCTTTTCTTCTTCTTCCTCTTCTTCTTCTTCTTCTTCTTCTTCTTCTTCTTCTTCTTCTTCTTCTTCTTCTTCTTCTTCTTCTTCTTTCCCTTCTCCTTCTCCTTCTTCTTCTCCTTGTTCTGATGTGGGAGTCCCCTCTGTGTGTTGCTTGTATTGGTTAATGAATAAAGAAACTGCCTTGGCTTGATAGGATAGAACTTAGGTAGGCAGAGAAGACAGAACTGAATTCTGGGAGGAAGAAGGCAGAGTGAGAGATACGCCATGGATCTGCCAGAGACAGACACTGGGAATTTTACCCAGTAAGCCACTACCACGTGGTGATACACAGATTACTAGATATGGGTTAAATCAATGTAAGGGTTAGCCAATAAGATTCTAGAGCTAATGGGCCAAACAGTGATTTAATTAATACAGTTTTTGTGTGGTTAATTTGGGGCTAAGCTAGCCAGGCAGCTGGGACAAACAAGCGGCCCCTCCCTGCAATATTCTTCTTCTTCTTCTTCCTCTTCTTCTTCTTCTTCTTCTTCTTCTTCTTCTTCTTCTTCTTCTTCTTCTTCTTCTTCTTCTCCTCCTCCTCCTCCTCCTCCTCCTCCTCCTCCTCCTCCTCCTTCTCCTCCCCTTCTTCCTCCTCTTCTTCTTCTACCTCTTTCTTCTCCTTCTCCTCCTCATTTTCCTCTTTCTCCTCCTCTTCTTTTTTTTCTTATTTTCAAGGTTTCCATTTCATTACTGATCAACTAAAATATCACCACTTCCTAAAACATTTTCTGTTATGAATTCCACCAAGGCTTCATTATTTATGTATGTGTGTACATGCATGCATGTATTGTGTAAATATGCATATGTACCTGAAATATGTACCTAAAAATATCCTAATTTTTTAATAAAGTAGGTGAGTTACTGTATGTCCCTTTAAATTTCATTGTCCAGTTCTAACTCCCAGAAAGGGTCTGTATTTGGAGATAGGATCCTCAAAATTATGACTGTGTTAGCCTGAAGTCTGAAGTGTGAGCTCTAAATCATGATGTTGAGTGGAAACAGAGCCTGGGCATTCACAAAGGGAAGACAAAGGAATGCAGTGGGACAAAACAGTCATCTGCAATCCAAGGAGTGAGGTCTCTGAAGTCAGTCAACACAACACCAAAGCACCTGGACTCTGGAATTGCACAAATATACAGAGCTGTTGTTAAAGCCACCAGTGACTGGTGTCTTTGTTAAGGCAGCCCCAGAAGGCAAACACACCCAGGGCTGTGTTAAATGGATTGTTTTTCCACTCTCTTTGTGATGGATCATGTCTATCACAAGCATCCTGCCCAACCACCCTCTCATCCAGACCATGGACTTAAAATTCTCCACATTTGGATTTTTGTTCTCACAGAAATTCAGTAGAATCCTGAGTACATAGTAAATAATGATTCATCCATCATCCATTGACTCACTGATTCAAAGAACTTGCCTAATAGATTACTGTTTATAATTTATCGCATTATTTAAGTCATGAGGACAAAATATGCCCCTCCCCCTATACCTAAAGAAATTTAAACCCTTGAGGAATATTTTTAATTCAGAAATAAAAATGAAGGAAAGTTGCAATATACTAAATTTATTCACTTAAAAAATCACTGTTTTCTGAAAAATATGCATAGTGGACTTGGAAATATAATAAAAGTGGCAAAAGAAATAGTATGAAAATTTTATTATTTCAAGGAATTGTAGTACTTGTAATTAATTTATATCTAAATGCCTAAAAAACTCAGAGCACCCCATTTTAGTTCTCACGCCTTTCTGGTTTGATACAGAACATACTTTCCAGTGGTAAACACGACTTGGTGTTTTCAGGCTCATTAATCTTAGCACCAACGCACCACATCAAGAAGAGAAAATGCAGAAGGCTCCTATTCTGGGCTCTGCTGCACATGGTTTCTTGTTGCTAGCAACACACAAGAGCACTGCAAGCTGTTGGCAAGATTCCTGGGAGTCTGTTAACTAAATATGGATGGTGATTTTTTTCCCTATGAGTAAAATATTGTCAATAAATACATATGTGGTTTTAATTAGAGCCTGACTGTTAAGTCTTTAATGAGTGAATTCAGTTTATTGCATAATTTGGCTCTAGCATGCCATAGATACCTTACTAAATCTAATAATGTACTCAAGCATGGTCTATGTTTATAAAAATAACTGCTAATTAAAACTTCCAGCAAGTGGCTTCATCCACACTTTTTATAATAAACAAGTGTTACTGTTCTGTTACCTTTTAAGGCATAGTTTAAAAAAGATGAAAACTACTTTATGGTCTTGTCAAGCTGTGAAGCAGTAAGAATTATAGAATTCAAAAGGTTTTGGTAACATAGAAATTTTCATAGACTATTTAGTATTAATTGTATCATGAATCTCCAGAATATATGTGAGGGTTTTTTTTAATATTTTCCAATACAAGTTCTCACTCTTGACATGTAGCCTGAGGATTTTCACCTCTTCCTCCTCTCCTTTATATCTAATCCCCCAGTTTCATCCCCAACTCTTTATCAGACCACTTGCTGGGGCCTGCCCCTCATCTCTGCCCCATCTCCAGTGAAGCACACAGATCTTTCTTGCCAACATTTCTCCTCACTCATCCAATTGTCCAAGCCTCAACCTCCAGCACACAGGTATCAGAGGCTGCTCATTCATTCCTGGCCACTTAGACATGAAATAATCACTCAGAAACTATATTATTTGCAATACTGTATGACCAGTAGCTTAAACATATTGATAGCTAGCTCTTATCTCCTATACTAACCCATATCCACTAATTTGTGCATCACCATGAGGTCATGGTCTACCAGCAATGTTTCAGCAGGCTGTGGTGGAGGTGACTGTCCCCAGCAGTGACTATGTGACTTCTTCCTGGTTCTACCTTTTTTTCTCCTTATATCTCTTTCAGCCTGGCTTTACTCTGTTAAGCTATTGGCTGGAAGCAGCTTCTTTATTAATCAATGACAATAAAACATATTCACAACATACATTACCTCCCTTTTCTATTTAAATAAAAAGGGAGGTTTTAACTTTAACATTGTAAAATTACATATAAAAAACAGGTAACAAGTAAGAATTACAGTTACAATATTTGTATCTACTTTATCTTTTATCATAACTAAGGAAAACTATAACTATTTGTCAACTCTTCAAAGATCACAGAAGGGTATAATATTACCTAAGTTAACAGGATGTTCAGTGTAAGCAACTTAAAAGAACTCTAGAATTGACAGAGACATCTTGCTGCCTGGACAGTCACCCAAAGTTCTTCTGTATCATTGGGGCATCCATCTTCAGCCTATAGACCCATAGTATCTGGCAGACTTTTCCATGAATCCAGAAATTCAAAGGTCTATTGTAATATTGTATTGCCTTGTAATGGCAAAGTCCATCAGTTGCTTTCTACTGTGTTTTGCAGTATGTCTGGAAGACTGTTTTATGAAGCAGGAACCCCAAAGGATCATCTCACCTTTAGGTAACTTCAGCAGTCATTTTTCTGTGGGTCCTTTATGTCCAGTTCATGCAGCATACATTACATTTTTAAATGAGCTGGACAAACACAATATCTTAATCAAGAGCATAAATAAAATAAATAATAAATAATAAATAAATAATAATAAATAAATGAATAAAATAAATAATAAAATTGACCTTAAATTTGTATCAATAAACCAAAATCTGTACCAATTCAAAGTATTCATAATATATACCCCTTTAAATGTAAACAAACATTTATAAACAATCATTTAGGGAACTTGTTTGTAGTTCTGTACAAACTGCTTCCTGTTTTTTGTTAGGCGAAGTAATTTTTGGGAGTGCTAATGGCAACTTTTGGGGGATGGGATCTTAGTCTATCAAATCACATTATTCTGAAAGGGATCTATATGCCTTCGTCTTCTGTGGAAACAAAAGAACCTCTTTTCAAAGCAACATATCCTTAGACCCAAATATTGAAGTCAAGAGACCTCTAAAACATATATGTTGGTTTAACTTAACAGCTTGTACAATGAAATGTCTCTCTATACTTTATTCATTCACAGTCAAAAATTTTAAAGAAAACACAATAATATACATAATCCAGACTCTGTGTATATTCCATCTTTACGTGGGTTATTTTTTTACTCCTTTAATCTGTGACTGTCTGTCCTCTTCTCTTTAAAGACTTTGCTTTAATTTTTAAAACCATTTACTTCTTTTTATAACTGTCTATATTCTTTTTCTTCTCTCTCTCAAGCCTACATGCATTTATCCAAAACTGTGACCCATTTAGAGGTCTTTTTTTTTTATCTGAATCTGTCTTTATTGTGTATCTGTAATTATTTTCTGACCACAAGTGCCTTTTTATTTCTTTATGCTAATCAGGTATGGCTAGGTCCAATTCCAAGGCACTGCCCAGTCCGACATGGTGGAGACATGTTCACTGCCTCTGAAAGTCATTCTCTTTGCCCTAGATGTGGGTCAGGTCAGCAGGATTGTGTTGCCATTAAGCAAGTTGTAGCACTCTGCTCACAAACCCCATTTAAATGCTCCATAGCCAGAGTCAAAATTGTTCTTGCAACTAGTACAAATTAGGAAGCCTTATTAAAGGAGCTGCACAGTTTTTGCTCTTACTGCTGAGTCAGGAAGCCTTCTTTAAAAGAATTATGCCTCTTCTTGCTTCCCGCAAACAGAACCCACCCGAAAAAAAAATGCTGCTACAAAAAATACATGCTTAGTTCTGTTCTTTTATGTCTAGGATTCTTTTTAATGCCTTGTCAGGTTTTATGTAGATATAGCCAACCACATTGGCATGTCAGTTTGTTGTTGGAGGCTGCTTATTTATCCTGGCCATTTAGACTCGAAATAATCACTCAGACGCTACACTATTTGCAATACTCTTTTGCCAATAGCTGAAGCATATTGCTAGCTAGTTCTTATACTCTAAACTAACCCAGGCAGGGAATCCACCACACTTCCTTCCAGAGAATCACGAAGGTCAGTAGAAAAATTTTAGATGTTCACTTTTTCTCCTCCAGTCTCATCCCCAACTCTTCAGAAGACCACTGCTGGGGCACCTCCACCCTCTCTGACCCCATATCTAACAGTTCACAAAGATCTTCTCCAACCTTCTTCACCACTCATCCACTGTTCTAGATGCCAACTTCAGCAGGTGCTACCTGGCAATGCATCAGCCAAGTCCTCTAGAGCAGCAAGGAGGCCAGGTGAGCAGTCAGGCAAGCTTTAGATTTTCACTCTCCCTTCTATCCTCCAAATCCAGTGTCCCAGTTTCATCCCCAGCTCTTTCACGGACTATCTGCTGTGTCCTTTCTATATTTTCTATCCAACATTCCCAGGTAAGTAAGCAGATCCTGGTAGAATACTCTGCTTCCTTCCCTCTTGTGAACCTCTTAGGTTCATCCAGCCTATCCTCATTTCTTTTAACTCCCAATACCTAGAAATGCATTTTATGCAGAACTCCCAGTGGCTCCACTTAGCAAGATCCCAGCAGAATTTCTTACCAGGCAATACACAGTCACTACACCGTCCTAAGAAAAAGAGAACAACACAAACCAAGGAACAAAACACCAACCCAACAAAGACAAATCCAGAGGGCCTGAACATATGCTTGATACGCTCTACGATACCAAAGATGACATCCCGGGCTAAAACCCCAGAAAAATTTTCAATCATACTAGATGGAGAAAATAAGACATTTTATGATGAAACCAAATGTAAGCAGTTATCTACTTAAACATTCAGCCCTACAGAAGGTGCTAGAAAAAAAATTCATCCTCAAGAAGTTAATTATGACTATGAAAACACAGGGAATAAATAATGTCAGACTAGTAGTAGAAAAAGAAGGAAACACACATGCACAATAACAACAAAACAACAAGAATCAACAAACACTGCTCATCGATATCTCTCATCATGTCAATTCACCAATAAGAAGACACAGACTAGCCAGGTAGTGGTGATGCATGCCTTTAATCCCAGCACTTGGGAGGCAGAGGTAGGTGGATCTCAGTAAATTTGAGGTTAACCTGGCCTGAAAAATGAGTTCCAGAACAACCAGAACTGTTACTCAGAGAAACCCTGGGGGAGGGGGAGAAGATACAGACTAACAGATTGTACTCAAAAACAGGATCCATATTTTCATTGCATCCAAGAAACACACATTAATATCAAGAATGGGAAAGTTAATCCAAACATGAGGACCTTAAAAGCAAGCTTATGTTGCCACTTTAATATCTGAAAAAAAATACACTTCAAATCAAAACTAATCAGAAGAGACAGGGAAGGTTACTACATGATCATCAAAGGGAAATCTACCAAGAAGACCTTGTAAGCTTAACATCTATGTCCCAAACACAAGAGTACCTAAATTCACACACACATAAAAAAAATACTACTTCAGCTTAAATCACATATTGATTGACCCTCATATACTGATAGTGGGAGACTTCACTATCCCACTCTCTCTAAAGGACAGGTCATCCAGGCAAAAACTAAAGAGAGAAATCCTGGAGCTAACTGATGTTATAAACCAAATGAGCCTAACAGATATATACAGAGCATTTCACTCAAACACAAAGAATATATTTTCTTCTTAGTACCTCATGAAACTTTCTCCAAAATTGACTGCATATTCAGACACAAAGCAATTCTCATCAGATACAAAAATTTAAACAACACCTGAAAGTTAACGAGAAAATTAAAGTCACACGATCCTATCTGACCACCATAGACTAAAGGATATCAACAACAGAAACAATAGAAAGCTTACAAACTTATGGAAACTGAACAACTCTCTACTGAATAAAAAAAAAATGGATCAAGATAGAAATTAAGGAAGAGATTAAAAATTTTCTGGAAAGAAATGAAAATGAATGCACACATACCTAAACTGTGGGACACAATGACGGGGATTCTAAAAGGCAAATTTATAACCTAGATTAAAAATCTGTCAAGGGACAGATCTCATATTAGTAACTTAAAAACACACATGAAAGCTATAAAACAAAGAGAAGAAAGAGTAGACAGCAAGAAATAATTAAACAGAGAGTCAAAATCAATAAAACAAAAACAAACAAAAGCAACAGCAGAAAAGAATCAATGAAACAGAGTTGGTTCTTTGAGAAAAAGCAATAAGATAAATAAAAGCCCAAATTAACTAAAAGACGTAGTGAGAAAATCCAAGAGAATGAAATTAGAAATGGAAAGGACACATAACAGACACTGATTCTAGAGAATCATAAGGACACACTTTAAAAACCTGTATTCCTCCAAATTAGAAATTGTAAAAGAAATCAATAATTCTCTCAACAGGTACCACTCACCAAAGTTAAACCCAGATCAGATAAGCAATTTAAAAGACCAAAAACACCCTAGTGAAACAAAAGTAGGAATTAGAAGACTCCAACCAAAATAGAGCCAAAGGACAGATGGTTTAACTCAAAGTTCCACCAGCCGTTCAAAGAGAGATTAATGCCAAAAGTCCTCAAAATATCCCACAAAATAGAAACAAAAGAAACATTGGCCAATTGTTTATAGGCCTGCAATTATTCTGATAGCCAACTAACAAAAAGGTCCAAAAATATATTTAAAACATTCATCCTACCAAAAGCAAGCAACAAATTCAGTGCAATCCCATTAAAATTCCAATACAATTCTTCACAGATTTTGAACGGACAACTTTCAACTTAGTATGGAAACAAACTAACACACACAAAAACCAACAGCATAGCTAAAACAACCCTGACTAATATAAAAGAACTACCAATTTCAAATTATTCAAAGCTATAGCAATAGGAGCAGTATACAATTGCAAAAAAATTAGACACCTTGATCAGTGGAATATAATGGGAGACACAGCATAAATTCATTCACCTACAGACATCTGGTTTTCACAAAACAACCCAGAAATACACCTTAAAAAAAGAGAGCATCTTCAACAAATGGTGCTGGTCAAACTTGATGGCTACATGTAAAGTCCAATCCATACAAATCACCCTGTAAAAAACTCTACTCTAAATGGATCAAAGGCCTCAATATAAAGCCAGATAAACTAAATCTGACAGAAGAAAAAAATAGGAATTAGTCTTGAACTCCTTGGCACAGGAAATGTCTTAGATTATTAGAAAGTATTAGAATTGTATTAGAAAGTCTGTCTAAACAGAACACTGCTAACACAGGCACTAAGATTAACAATTATTAAATGTGGTCTACTGAAACTGAAAAGTGTCTGTAATGCCAAGAATGCTGTTATTAGGAAAAAGCAGCAGCCTATGGAATGAGGAAAGGATTTTACCAACTAGATATCTAGAGATGAGAGCTAATATCCAAAATAATGAAACTACTCCTAAAACTGAATATAAAGATATCAAGGAAACAAACAATCCAATTCAAAACTGGGATATGGCTAAGGCAAGGCATTCATTTAAAAAAAAAAAGGTAAAAAGGGGGACCCTAAGAAGAACACACATGGAGGGCCACAGGAAAGAGAACAGTTAAAATCTCCTGGGTAAATTGGGAGGGACGTAGAAGGGAGGGGATGGGGAATGAGAACATGAAGGATCAAGAAGACCGAGTTGGGGAAGGGACGGAGGGGAAGAACAGTTAAAGAAATATCTTGATAGAGGGAGGCATTATGGGGTTAGAAGAAACCTGGTGCTCGAGAAATTCTCAAGAATTCACAAGGATGACTCCAGCTAAAACTCCTAGCAATAGTAGAGAGAGTGTCTGAAAGGGCCTTCCCATTTAATCAGATTAGTGACTACCCAAATTGTCATCATAGACCCCACATCCAGTAACTGGTGGAAGCAGATGCAGTGCCCCACAACTGTAGTGAATGTTACTGTGTCTGACCAGAGGAGCTCTTCAGTTTGAATCAGTTAAGCAAAGTGTGGCCATGTTGGAATACTGTGAGTTCTAATCTAGTATGGGTAAAGTCTTTATAATTGGACAAGATAGACACATGGAGGGGAGACTGTCATGAAGATGGAGTCAGAACGTCAGTACATTGTGGTCCAGCAGCCATTAGAAGCCAGGAGAGTGACAGGAAACAGGATACTTTTCCGACTCTTCAGAACCTAGATCTGACAGCACCTGGGTTTAAAACTTTGAGCTTACAAAATAGTGTGGGAATAAAGTTAGTTTTCTTTACACCACTCTCCTTGTAGTACCTTGTTACTATAGTTCACTGAATGAAATTAATACATTTAGGTAGGCAGACTATTCTTACACAGAACACTAAAAAGCATCCATCGTGAAAGAAAAATATAAATATTATGTTTGTTAATGCACAGCTGCCAGAGAGCAAGGCTCCAGACCTAAGAAGAGCTCCTCGGGCTTGAGCAGGTGCACTGTAAAAATACATTGACAAAAATGAACATTTGGCAAGACGCTCACCAGCATGGCTCATCAGCACATGAAGCCGAAACCACAATGAGGTAGATTTTGCACCCACCAGAGTCAGTGGTATCAGATGCTGGTGAGGGTGGAAGCTGCCTGCATCTCTCAAGCCACTACTGACGCAGAAAAGTGACACGGATACAGCAGTCCTTCTTGTCCATGGACTGTATTAATTTCAAGACCTCCATGGAAGGTCTGAAGCCACGGAGAGAACTAAATCCTATACACTTGATATTTCTTTGTTTCCTATACAAGCAGACCTATGACAAAGTATAATGTTACGAATTAGGCACAATAAAATTCACACAACTAAAGATAAAAGGGAACAATCGTCATAAAATACTGTGATAAAAAGATGTGTCGTTTCAGATCCTCCCTCAAAACACCACATTGCTCTGCAGAGCTTTGGAACATTGATGTGTGATTAATCGTTCTTTGTTGAGAATTTTAAACATTTTATTTCAAGGAAGAACTTTACAAATTTGTCCGTGGCTAAGTTGTTGCCATCGCATCTCTTTGGCTCTGAGGTCATTATCAAGAAAAAAAAAGTTTCTTAAACGTAAGCACTGCAATATAAAAGTGACTCATTGGTGGCTAGTGTGTGCAGCATGGATATGCTGGACAAGGGGATGATTCACATTCCAGGCAGGACGGAGCAGAGTGACCTGAGATTTTTATCACACTCCTCAGAATGCTAGGCAATGTAAGCCTTAAAACTCTTCGTTTCTGCAATTTTCCATTTTATAGTCTCTGGATGGAGAATGGATGTCATGAAAGGGGGAAAGCTCATATAATATTTTGGAAGGTATAGCAAATTATCAGACCAAATGCATTCTGTCTGTTGTAGTGGTTTTGTTTTCAGAGAAATGAAAATATACATTATCAAAAGCAGCTTTGTGGCCAAAGTAGCTTTATTCACGATTGTTATAAAGCACAAAAACTTCACCATACAGAGTGGGCTTCATTAGCAGTTATTGATTTCTGCACAGTTTTGAAGGATAACTGATGTGGGGTGTCCTTCTGTATATGTGTCGCTTTTCTGGCTTAGCAGAGTAAAGCCTGACAGGGAATCTGAAAAGAAATAGAGAGAGTAGACGGAGTCAGAGAGCTGCTGAAGGAGGCAGACACCATGGAGCTGCCCAAGGAGCAAGAGGTAACAAACCACCAGGAGTCTCATGGTAAAATATAAAATATATAATAAAAGCAGTAGGGAGGAAGGAGGGGAGGAGGTGGAAATTTTTAATAAAAAAATAGTCAAACAATTTTTAAAAACAGTAGGAAAAGGAACCAGCAGCCTCCGTTTACAGAAAACAGTCCAAGATCAAGGTGTCAGACAAGCCGTTTCTTCTGAAGACCTCTGTCTTAAAAATGAAAACATAGTGTTGCCCCCAACCCGTTTGTGTGTTTGTGTGTGCATGCGCGTGTTCGTATGTGCATATGTTTGTACCCAAATTTCTTCTCTTCTAAAGAAAATTTTCAGTATCATTTGAAATATTTTATTTTAATATACATCTTTAAAGACTCTATCTCTATATATACTTATTATATTTTGAAGACCTGGGTATTGGGACTCCGACTATTAAATCTATATCATAATCCTAGTGACCATGAAGCTCAGACTGGTAAATGAATTGTGGAAGAGTTGAGATTATTAAATTATGTATATCAATTTGACTGGGGTATGATGCCATGCATTTATTGAAACATTAGGTTAGATATTACTATGGAAGTCTTTTTTATTTATTAGATTTTTAAAAAATACTAATCCAAGTTCCCACTCCTCCCATTTTCTCCACATACCCTCCCACCCCACCTCCCTCCACTCCTCAGAGAGGATAAGGCACATTGCTTTGTGGAAGGTCCAAGGCCCTCCCTACTATATCTAGGCTGAGCAAGGTATACACCCAAAGAGAATAGGATCCCAAAAAGCCAGTACTTGCAGTAGGAATACATCTTGGTGCCACTGCCAGTGGCCCTTCAGTCTACCCCAGCAATACAACTGTCAACTACATTTAGAGGGACTAGTTTGGTCCTATGCTTGTTCCTTCCCAGTCTGGCTGGAGTGGGTGAGCTCCCATTAGCTCAGGTAGACTGTTTCAGTAGGGTAGAGGAGAAGGGGTGAAGACAGACTGGAAAAATACAGAAAAGAAAAACTTTTCTGGAAAATGGTGGGACAGTGCTATACCTTATTTGGGTAGTAGTTAAATGGCGGTATGTCTTCAAGACTCAGAGAAGTGAGCAATCCTTATGAATACATTTCATTCTTTGAAAACTACATATTTTAAAAGCAGACTACAAAAAATACACATGCCTACAACTTTAAATTACATAAATATATATGTTTATTTTAAATATGATTTTCATAAAATAAGTAACTCTCTGTAGCTAAGTATTTTCATGAATGACTTTAAATATCAGCTCCTACTTCCACCTAGGATTTTCATTCCTTGTCCCTACTGAAGTGGTTAACCAATAGAGGGCGCCCTTGAGTTATAAGCAAGATGAGGTCTCTTTTTTTTTTATTATTTATATTTAGCTCTACATTTTTCTCTGCTTTCTCTGCTCCCCTTCCTGCTTCTCCCCACCTCTTCAACCTTCCCCCAAAGTCCCCATGCTCCCAATTTACTCAGGAGCCTGTCTTTTTCTATTACCCATGTAGATTAGATTTATGTATGCTTCTCTTACTGTCCTCATTGTTGTCTAAGTTCTCTGAGATTGCGATTTGTAGGTTGGTTTTCTTTGCTTTATGTTTAAAAACCACCTATGAGTGAGTACACGTGATAATTGTCTTTCTGGGTCTGGGGTACATCACTCAAAATGATGTTTTCTAGCTCCATCAATTTGCCTGCAAAATTCAAGATGCTGTTATTTTTTCTGCTGTGTAGTACTCCACTGTGTAAGTGAAGCACATTTTCCTTATCTATTCTTCAGTCATGAGGCATTTAGGTTGTTTCCAGGTTTTGGCTGTGACAAACAATGCTGCTATGAACATAGTTGAGCACATGTCCTTGTTGCACGATTGAGTATCCTTTGGATATATGACCAAAAGTGGTCCTACTGGGTTTTGAGGAAGGCTGTTTTCTAATCTTCTGAAAAATCACCACACTGACATCCAAACGGGCTGCGCTAGCTTGCATTCCCACCAGCAATGCAGAAGTGTTCCCTTTTCCCCACAACCTCTCCAGCATAAGTTGTCATCAGTGTGTTTGATCTTGGCCATTCTTACAGATGAAAGTGGAATCTCGGAGTTGTTTTGATTTGCATTTCTCTGATGACCAAAGATGTTGAACATTTCCTAAAATGTCTTTCAGCCTTTTTAGAGTCCTCTGTTGAGGGTTCTCTGTTTATGTCTGTACTCCATTTTTTTATTGGATTATTTGTTCTTTTGATGACCAATTTCTTGAGTTCTTTGTATATTTTGGAGATCAGACCTCTGTCTGATGTGGGATTGGTGAAGATCTTTTCCCATTCTGTAGACTGTCGTTTTGTCTTGTTGACCATGTCCTTTGCTTTACAGAAGCTTTTCAGTTTCAGGAGGTCCCATTTATTAATTTTTTCTCTCAGTGTCTGTGCTACTGGGATTCTATTTAGGAAGCTGTTCCTTGTGCCAATGTGTTCAAGTGTACTTCCCACTTTCTCTTCTATAAGGTTCAGTGTGGCTCTTTATGTTGAGGTCTTTGATCCATTTGGACTTGAGTTTTGTGAATGGTGATAGATATGGATCTATTTTCATTCTTCTACATGTTGATATTCAGTTATGCCAACACCATTTGTTAAATATGCTTTCTTTTTTTCCATTTGATATTTTTTCCTTCTTTGTCAAAAATCAGGTGTGAGGATTAATAACTGAGCCTTCAATTTGGTTCCATTGGTTTTCCTGTCTGTTCTTATGCCAATACTAGGATGAGGCCATTTTTTAAACAGGTATCTTCAGTCAGTTGGTGGTAAATTCACCACCACACTCCAATCAGATTTAGTATAAGTAAATAGTTGAGTCACAGTTACCAATGATTTTTAACCAATAATTACAGTTAAAAAATACCATCTGAAGTTTAGGTATATGCTAACTAATTTTCTCCATTGACTTAGAAATTCTTCATAAGCTAAGGCTATGTGTCTCCATAAAGATGTGAGATGGACTACATATATGTTTGTCAAGTTCATTTGTGAATAAATGGGTTTTAATTGGGTTATTTAGAATTTTAATGTCTAATTTCTTGAGGTCTTCATACATTTTGGAGATCAGTCCTTGGTCTGATGTGGGGTTAGTGAAGATCTTTTCCCATTCAGTAGGTTACCTTTTGTCTTATTGACTGTGTGCTTTGCTTTACAGAAGCATCTCAGTTTCAGGAAGTCCCATTTATTTATTGTTGCTCTCAGGATCTGTGCTACTAGGGTTATATTTTGGAAGTGGTCTCCTGTGCCAATGCATTGAACACTACATCCCACTTTCTCTTTTATCAGGTTCAGTGTGGTCAGATTTATATTGAGGTCTTTAATCCATTTGGACTTGAGTTTTGTTAATGGCAATAGATATGGATCTATTTTCATTCCTCTACATGTTGACATCCAGTTATTCCAGCATTATTTGATGAAGATACTTCATTTTTTCCATTGTATAATTTTAGCTTCTTTGTCAAAAATCAGGTGTTCATAGGTGTGTGGATTAATATCCATGTCTTCCATTGGTCATCCTCTCTATATTTATGCCAATACCAAGCTGTTTTCATTACTGTAGCTCTGTGATAGAGATTGATGTCAGGGATGGTGATGCCTCCGGAAGTTCCTTTATTGTACAGGATTGTTTTGTTTATTCTGAAAAATGCCAATTTTTTTCTATCCCCAAGAGATATTCAACGCTATACTTCTAAATTAATCTATGTTTTAACCTCAGGATTCTAGATGCATTTACTTTATTGTGATGTTTTCCTGGGGAAAATGACAGTATTTATTTAAAAATATACAGTCAGTGTCTACGGCCATACCACCCTGAATGCTCCCAATCTCGTCTAATCTTGGTATCTAAGCAGGGTTGGTTCTGGTTAGTACTTGGATGGGAGACCTGAGAATACTGGGTGCTGTAGGCTTAAAAAAATTAATTTTATATATTTAAAACCAGAGGAAGACAGTGATAGAAAATGAGGATGAGTAAAAAAACATAAAGAATAACATAAGAAGAAAGGAAGGGGACCTGGAGAAAGAGAACAGTGTAGAAATGGCAAGTACATAAAGCCACAAATTTAAAAAGACCCTGGGGGCTGGAGAGATGTTCAGCAGTTAAGAGCATTTCCTGCTCTTCCCAGAGGATGGGAGTGGGTGCACAGCCCCAGCTCAGGTGCTCAAAACAACCTGAAACTCCACCTCCGAGAGATCTTATACCCTTTTCAGGCCTCAACAGACATCTACATGGCCATACACACACATATGCATGCACACACACTAAAATTAAAAAAAAAACAAATCTTATATTAAAGACTTAAATTTATCATTCAGAATCTTGTGCATAAGCATTGATGTCTCTGAATGACTTAAAACTTGAGATAAATCTTGATTATTTTATTGATATTATTGATTCTCTATACCAAAGATATATATATAGTCATTAATTAAAATTTCTAATTTAAGTTTCTAAATGGAAAAATTGTCAAGAACAAAGTCAATCAGGAATATGTCTTTATAGCCTATCCCATGTTCTTTCCAAGTTAGAGTTCTTATTTCTCCAATCAAATTTAATCACCTCTATTGTTGAAGGATCACAGTTCTTTTTGAGGAACTGAATGTCTGAACAGCCCTTCCAGTTCTTCTTAGTTACCTTAGAATGTGTTTTAATCTCTGCATCTGGTTCCATCAGAGATTAAACACATTCTACAGCAGCGCAGAGAGAGGAGGAGTGGGAAGGAGAACCGTGGTTGGAGTGTAAGATGAAATTAAAACTAAATAAATAAATGATAAAATGATTGTGTTAATGTAGGGCCAAATACTATGATCACTCCTAGATCTACAATTTTTCACTCATAAATACTGAGTCAAAAAAATCTAATGAGAATCATGTCCTACATGTTTTTACTTGGTTAACAGGACTTATCTTCTACAGCCTCTGAAGAATGACTACAACCTGGAAGATAATGAACTATGGGACTTCCAGAGTCTGTGAATCCACATTGTTTGAGAATGTGTAGAAAACCTTTACAGATGAAATGATTCATGTTCTATCACTCTCAGTTGCTTAAACTTAAATCCACTTTGTTTGTCCCTGCATTGTCAGTTTGTGGTGTGCAGCCTGGGAGATAATATTCAGGTGCTATTACTCTCAGTAAACAAATGAAAAATGGCATGGAGTTTAAATCATGATCTTGTGAGTTCCCCGAAAAGGAAAAAATGGGTTTATATATAGAAGTATAAAGTTAAATTTAAAGGAATTACTGTCTATAATTTCAGTTTGAGCTTCACTAATGAGAATTCTTGGACTTGTATGTGATAGAGATGTTTGAAAAAGCCTTGATAAACTATTCAAAATGTTTATACCAAATAGATCCTCAAAAATATTAGATTTTCATTAGTTACTATTCAGTTACCAATAAGAAAGAAATAAAAGGAGAAAAAAAAAGAAAAGAAAACGCTTTACTGAGTCAGGTAAGCCAGACCCAAAAAGAGGAATATGGTATGTATTCACTCATAAATGGATTCTAGCCATAATTAAAGGTCTTTGAACCTATTATTCGTGATCCTAGAGAAGCTGGATAGGAGGGTGAACCTGAAGAAAATTCAGGTAGTTTTCCTCCTGGAGATTGGAAATAGACAAGAGTCCCAGGTAACCTCGGGTGCATGGGGGGGTAGGAGGGTTGTTGGAAGGGGAGAGGGTTAGAGAGAAGGGAGCAGAGGAGGAATGGGGAATGCTCGGGGGACTGGGATTGGGGGAGGGAGGAAGGATAGATATGGGATCAGGGAAGAATATATCTCAACTAAGGGAGTCAGTTTAGGGTTTCCTAGAGAGTTGATTATAAATGGGATCCCAGGTCCAAGGAGAGATCCCCAGATTGTTCTCTGGACAGAGGAGAGGGTGCCTGAACTGGCCTTGCCCCATAACCATACTGATGAATATTTTGCTTATCACCATAGATCCTTCATCTGGCGATGGATGGAGATGGAGACGGAGACCCACATTGGAACACTGGACTTAACTCCCTAGGTCCAAACGAGAAGCAGAAGGAAAGAGAACGTGAGCAAGGAAGGCAAGATCAGAGGGAACCTTCATCCGATGATGGATGGCGATACAGACGGAGACCCACATTGGAGCACAGGACGGAGTCCCCCAAGGTCCAAATGAGGAGCAGAAGGAGGAAGAACATGAAAAAGGAAATCAGGACCGCGAGGGGTGCGATCACCCACTGATACAAGGGGACTGATCTAATGAGAGTTCACCAAGGCCAGTTGACTGGGACTGAGCGAGCACATGATCCAGCCAGATTCTCTGAATGAGGCCGGATTCTCTGAATGTGGCTGGCCCAGAGTCCTTCTGAAAAGCCATTGACAATGACACTGGGACCTGTATCCTCTGCATATACTGGATTTCTGGGATCCAGTCTGTTTGGATGCTCACCTTTCTGGACCTGGAGGGAGGGGGGAGGAGCTTGAACTACCCACAGGGCGGGAGACCCTGACTGCTCTTGGGGATGGAGAGGGAGGAGGGGAGGGAGTGGGGAGAGTGGGAGGGGGTTGGGAGGAGGGGTGGAAATGGAGACTTTTGTATTTTAATAAACTTTGAGAAAAAAAAGCTGAGAATGGAAATTAAAAATATAGATGCATGTCTCGTTGGGATTAGAAAGGATAAGACACCTCTTTAGTGTGAAAAGATAAAAAGTTTGACACATGTTTATGTCATATTCCAAAGTTACATAGGTTAATAAGTTAGTAATTTTTTTTCAGTTTTTCAAGACAGGGTTTCTCTGGAGCTTTGGAGTCTGTCCTAGAACTAGTTCTTGTACATTGGGCTGACCTTGAACTCACGGAGTTCTGCCTGCTTCTGCCTCCTGAGTGCTGGAATTAGAGGCACATGCCTCCACTGGCCGGCTTAGGTTAGCATTTTTTAAAACGTGTTTTTAATTGAAATAGAATTATATCACTTTCTTCATTCCTTTCTCTCCTTCAGCTCTCCCCAAGTTCCCTGCCTTTAACTTCCATGTCTCTCCTACTCTCAAAATAGCCTGTATTTCTTTGTTATTATTCCACAGATATGCACAAAGGCACACACACACACACACACATGCACATGCATGCACGTGCGCTCACACACTCACAAATAAAAACAAATCATAAGCAAGAGACTTTATCCTCTAAAATTTTCAGCATAAACATTGAGCTCTCTGATTGACTTAAAATGGGATAAATCTTGATTATTTTATTGATATCATTGATTTCTCTGAGCAATTCAACATATTTTTATTGAGCCCTTACTATGTACCTAATATTTTCTTTTAGTACTTACATGCATCCTATGTGTGAGTGAATTCATAATATTTCACAGAAATACAATATACAGAACAATGCACAATGGAGTACAGTCAGGTGTTGTTGGTATAATATAGACAGTTAAAAGCTGCGCAAAGTCTGAACGGGTAGAATAATTGAGAAATGATCTATGGAAGACTGCCTTTCCTACATCATCTATGATTATTAACCATCATGAAAGCTTTCATTCATTAGAAAATTTAGACAGCCAATGTTCACATGGGAAGTGAAAGTGGACCAAGTGAGCAAAGGCCTGAAGAAAGCACATGTCCTGTAGAGAGCTGCATGGAGCCGTACCTAAAAGATGGCGCCGGCTTCCACCTTCCGTGATCCCGAAAGCAAATGCTCTCAGTGGTAAACAACACCTTATTTGGCTAAGGCCAGGATCACACAATGATCATAAGCTGTTTGCGTATAAGTGGACCTATGGACAGTGTCCACGTGGTGATCCAGGATTGGCTGCCCAGGGCTACTTAAGGGCTGGGAGGAGCTTTCCCAGGGAGAGAAACTATTGTAACAAGGTCCTGAGTAAACTGCTTGCAAGAAGAGCTCCTGTGTTGCATCTTCCTTGCTGGTCGAGGTGGTCACGACAATGTCCTGGTAAGTTTTTGTCAACTTGACACAAACTAAAGTCATTTGAGAAGCAGAAAGCCAAATTGAGAAAATGTCCCCACTAGACTGGTTTTGGGGAGCACCTGTTTGATTATTGATTAATGTAAGAGGGTATAGCTTATTGTGGGTGATGCTACCCCTGACCCAGTGGTCCTACGTTGTATAAGATAGACCAAGCAAGCTATGATGAACAAGCCAGTAAGCAGTGCTCCTCCATGGCTTCTGCTTCAGTTCCTGCCTCCAGGTTACTGCCCTGAGTTTCTATGCCCTAACTTGAAATGTGACTTAAGAGTTGTCAGAAGAAATAAACCCTTTTCTCCCCAAGTTGCTTTTGATTATTGTGTTTAATCACAAGAATAGAAACCCAACTAAAAAGCAAACCAGTAAGAAATACAAAACTAGATTGATATACAAATAGCAGAATTATGTTGTGCTCCTCAGTATGTTCCATCTTTAATAATATAGAAGACTTAGATCTGAGTTTGATTTTGTGCCACAAGAAAGCTGAGTTTTCTAATGGAAGACTGTCAAGTGTGTAATCTGTGACTCTAGTATGTGTATATGAGAAGCACAAAATGGAATTTTACCATAGTCTCTGTGTGATCTGTAGAGGCCCATTCAGGATTGCACTATTCAAAAGGATAGAAATGTTACTCAAAAGAGTGGAGATGGAAAATGAACCTTCATAGACAAAGCTGGCGACTATCTGAGAACACTTGGTGAGTTAGTTTATGTTGCTGTTGTTATTTTCCTTTCAAGAGCAAGGCCATCATCTTTACAGTGATGTGTTTATTCAATGAATTATCCTTCAATGAATCAATGAATGCTCCTTCAGCCTCTTGTCTGAGGAGTTTTCTATAAAGCCACCCACAGAGCAAAGTGCTCATGGGATACTCTGATGGCACTTGTCTTTGATGACCTTTGGTGTGGAGCAGACCCACCAGAATAAACATAATCAAAATATTTGGTCTTCCTCAACTTACAAGAAGCTGCTGTTTTCATGTTATTTTCCTTCTGAGAAATGGTGAACTATAGTTGCTAATGTTATAATAATGTTAGTATTTATTTTCTGCTTCAAAATATTATCAAAATGTTAAAAGTATTTATACATTGATCAAATATTTGACTGCCTTACTTTAGCAGCAAGTATGTATACATAATTATATATCATATTAGTGTGCTACATATTGAAATATCATAAGGATAAAGACATAAAAGAGATAGAAAAAGATAAATGGGTGAAATTTTAGTAGAAACTATAATTTTAAAATAGATGGCCAGAGAAAGACCTAAGGAAAGGTAATATTTTGGAATAACTGAGAGATGAGAAAAGAAGCAATTACAGGGATAGATAGGCAGCAAGATGGGCAGCGAGGAAAGGCAAGTCCGCTGGAGAGTATGGGAAGCCATGTTCAAAAAGTGGGCATCACAGAGAGCCTCCAGAGAGACAAAGATACAGTGAAAAGGAAGGGCACACAGTGTTGCATGTCCTTGTGATGACCTTGTCTTTACTTTTAATAAAGTAGAATTTGCTACATCCACGGCTGTCTCGCCTGTGTGACAAAATGTCTCTCAGGTAGTGGGCGACTCGAAATGAGGGGCTTGTGCTTCCTGGAGCTTGTTCCCCCCCCCTCGGCTCCCTGGCAGCCTGCTCGAGTTGTGGTACCTGATCAGCCTCAACGACCTCGTTCACTTTGTTCCTGGCAATGGTTTCTTGCGTTGGCTCTGCTATTTTCTTCTTCTGTTCTATTTTTCGCTTGACAAAAACCTAATCTGTTCAAGGAACCAGGAAATATTCCCAAAGGCTCCTTGAATGCAGAGCAACTGATGCGTCAGTCCCCTCCCTTGATTCAGGCCATTAATGTTATTGATTAAGACTCCGGCTCGCTCTCTCGTTTAGGGTATGGATACCCTAAAACAGAAAGAACTCATGATGGTAGAAGATGGGTAAATTATGAAGGAGAACGCATGGAGTGGCATGAGATAACATTTATGGAGAGGCTAGCCAGAGTGAGAAACCCCTGGTGCATTTTAGATAGGAAAGAAAGGCAGGCTATTCTTGACAACAGGAAGCCAGTCATTCAATATTGGAGCAAACCCTGGGGGCAGAATCCTGAAGAATGGTATTTGGGTTACCTTGAGGGCAGATATGATTTAGAGCCATGAGAAAGCGCAGTTGGTTAGTGGTGTGAGATGAATTTCAAAGAAAAGCTCTGCCCACCTGGCCCTGACCACAAGACTTGCTGAGAATAATCAACTGCCTTTAATCGTTTTATTTCTATGTAAGCTTTTGTGTCTGTCAACTTCCTTCTGTAATCTCATAAAAGTGATGGTTGAATTTTAGTAAAATTGCAGCAGATTCCAACCACTCTCTTGTGTTGTGTCTGTCTGTCATTCGTCAAACTTGTGCCTTCCTGTTACCAAGACCCTGTTTCTCCCATGGTCTGAGTGGCTCCCCTGAGCCAGTCCGTGGCAAGAATTCAAGTAATTATGCTGGATAGTGGTGACACATACCTTTAATCCCAGTGCTCATGAGGAGGAGGTATGTAGATATCTGAGTTTTGAGGCCAGCTTGGTCTACAAAACAAATTCCAGGACAGCCCGAGCTGTATCAGAGAAACTCTGTATCAAAAAATAGTTCAAGTAATTGTGATCAGAGAGGTACATTGGCAGTTTATGACTGAATTATTCCAGAGACATGGGGCAGCATCAAGGAGGAAGCAGAGGACACAAACTTTGCAATAACCAAGAGCCAATGGTGGCATGATTGGCAGCTAGGAATGCTGGGAATGGTGAGAAATAGTGGTGACTTGATAGTTGGTAACTGAGAATAGTGTGAGACATACTTGGATTCTTGGCATTCCCATCAAATTTTTATTTTATATGTAGGATAAAATCCCATAAAATCCTTTTAAATGTTTTAAAGAAAGAAAAATCTGAAGGGGCTTATCAGTATTAATCAACAATACACTAAAGAAATATTTGAGAAAATCAATTTCAGAGGTTGGTTAATAGTAGTAGAAAACAGTCATTGTTGTCAACTGTTGAATTCATTACTTTCCCATACCAGGCAAAGTACTCATTTAGAGTCCCAACACAAATTCATGGTCTTTGCTGCTATTGTCCCATTTCATAGAGAAGAAAACCAACAAAGACCATCTAGAAAGATTGAGCTGTTGAAGAACCACAGCTTGGATTGCACTATGATCTGACTTTTGTTAGAAACCAAGTTCTAAACCAACAATTCAAATAAAAGCTGTCTTGCATTTAAATTGGTTCTGTAAAGGCTATTTATAGTATCAAGTGCACTGCAGGCCACGGTTTTTCATGTCACATGGCCTCACACCACAGGTAAGCTCAAAGCTCAGATTCCAATCAGAGTGATTTTTCTTCTGTATCCTTGTCATCGTCTCATTTTATCCCAGAACCCACCATCTGTCGGTGGGGTTTCCTATGTCTCAGCAGCAGCTCTCAAATAACCATTCAGAGACTTATTAATTATAAATGTTTGGCTGGTAGCTCAGAATGATTACTAACTCACTCTTAAATTTTAAATTAACCCATATTTCTTATCTACTTTCTGCCATGTGGCTACCTTCTTTCAACACTTCATCTTGCTTATCCCTTAATATTTCACAACTCCTGAGGCTCTGCCCTTCTTCCTCTCAGCATCCTCCACCTGGCAGTCCTACCTATACCTCCTACCTAGCTATTGGCCAGTCAACTCTTTTATTAAACCAACCAGAAAACACATTGGCCAAGATACATCTTCAGTATGTACAAAAAGATTATTCCATAACGTTTCCCCCTTGTGTCTAATTAATAAAGGTTTTAGCGTTAACATGGTAAAACTATACATAACACAGACATTGAAAGAATGGTACTCAACTTCATATGGGAAAGCAAAAAACCCAGGATATCCAAAACAATTCTGTCCAAAAAGACAACTTCTGGAGGCATCACAATCCCTGATTTCAAACTCTACTACAGAGCTACAGTACTGAAAACAGCCTTACATTGGCATAAGACCAGACAGGATGACCAATAGAACCAAATAGAAGACCCAGATATTAATCCACACACCTTAAAACATCTGATTTTTGTCAAAGAAGAACAAATATCAAATGGAAAAAAGCATATTTAACAAATGGTGCTGGTATAACAGGATATCAACATGTAGAAGAATGAAAAAACACCCATATCTATCACCATGCACAAAACTCAAGTCCAAATGGATCAAAGACTTCAACATAAAGCCAGCCACAGTGAACCTTACAGAAGAGAAAGTGGGAAGTACACTTGAACACATTGGCATAGGAGATCACTTTCTATATATAACTCCAGCATCACAGACACTGAGAAAAACAATCAATAAATGGGACCTCCTGAAACTGAAAAACTTCTGTAAAGCAAAGGACATGGTCAACAAGACAAAATGACAGCCTATAGAATGGGAAAAAAATCTTCACTAACCCCACATCAGACAGAGGACTGATCTCCAAAATATACAAAGAACTCAATAAATTGGTCATCAAAAACACATAAACAAAAACAGGGTGGGGTACAGACCTAAAAAGAGAACTCTCAACAGAGGAATCTGAAAAGGCTGAAAGACACTTAAGGAAATTTTCAACATCTTTGGTCATCAGAGAAATGCAAATAAAACAACTCTGAGATTCCACTTTCACTTGTAAGAATGGCCAAGATCAAAAACACTGATGACAACTTATGCTGGAGAGGTTGTGGGGAAAAGGGAGCACTCATGCATTGATGGTGGGAATGAAAGCTGGTACAACCTCTTTGGGTGTCAGTGTGGCAATATCTCAGAAAGTTAGGAAACAACCTTCCTCAAGATCCAGCAATACCACTTTTGGGTATACATCTAAAGAATGTTCAATCATGCCAGAAGGACATGTGCTCAATTATGTTCATAGCAGCATTGTTTGTCACAACCAGAACCTGGAAACAACCTAAATGCACCATGACTGAAGAATAGATAAGGAAAATGTGCTACATTTACACAATGAAGTACTACACAGCAGAAAAAAATAACGGCATCTTGAATTTTGCAGGCAAATAGATGGAGCTAGAAAACATTATTTTGGGTGAGGTAACCCAGACCCAGAAAGACAATTATCACATGTACTCACTCATAGGTGGTTTATAAACACAAAGCAAAGAAAACCAGCCCACAAACCACAATCTTAGAGAATTTAGACAACAATGAGAACACTAAGAGAGACTTACATAGATCTAATCTACATGGGAAGTAGAAAAAGACAAGATCTCCTGAGTAAATTGGGATCATGGGGACCTTGGGAGAGGGTTGAAAAGGCGGGGAGAGGCACGGAGAGGAGCAGAGAAAAATGAAGAGCTCAATAAAAATCAATAAAAAATGAAAAAACTATACATAACAAAAACAAGTAAAAATTACAGTTACAATATCCAGTTCATTGGTGTTTGGCAAAATTAGAGAAAATACTTTAGTATCTATTTTATCTTTGTGAATATAAAGTTTTATATCTAATTTACTCTTTTTTATAACTAAGGAAAACTGTAAGATTATTTAGCTTTAACATCTACAAAGACCCCAGAGGGGTATAATGTTACCTAAGGACAGGGACATCTGCCTGTCTGGACAATCAACCAAAGTTCCTCTGTAGCATTGAGACAGTCATCTTAAGCCTACAAGCCTAGACTATCTGACAGACTTTTCTTTGAAGCAATAACTTTTGAATAGCTGTCCTACCTTGTCTTGGCAACGTTTGACGGTCACTCTTTTTTGTGTCCTTCTTGTCCAGTTTGGACAGCAACCACCAATTGAAGTTCACTCATCAGCACTAAACAACAAAATTATTTTTCTTAATAATTAATTAAAATAGTTGATTCACCTTGGGTCTACATCCTTATTAATACAAAGCAAAATGCATGATTTATGATTTCAAGAATCATTTTTATAATTTTAATTAAAGCATAATTACATCAATTTCCACTTTCTCTTTCCTTCATCCAACTCCTTCTGTACTTCCCTGATAGCTCCTTTTTCACTGACTATTGTTACATACACACATATTGTGTGTGTATGTATATTTATATATATATATGTATATATGTGTATGTTTATTTATATGTGTGTCTGTGTGCATGTATGTATTTGAGTCTGTTTTTGTTTTTTATGTGTATGTGGTTTCAAAACTGATCACTTTGTGTTAGGTAACCAGATACGGGTCTCATTCCTGGGAAAGGCTAATTTTTCCTCAGCAGTAACTTGTGTTCTCTATCTATAGGATTTCCCCCTTCCACATCATCATATCTATTAATATTATCATTTCCATGGTCATACTTACATACCCATTTCTAGGGGAGATGGTCTTATAGCAGAGTTGTTGCTATTCTGCCTTTTACAGTTATTCCACTTTCCTTTCAGGGATATTCCCCAAGCAGATTCAGTAACTGTGATGCAGATGTATCCACTAGGCTGGGGTCTCACAACCTGATAATCTAAGCATTGTATCCAGTTGTGGTTTTCTGAATTAGTTTTTGTTTGCCATAAAGAGAAGCTTCTTTGACTAGATGAGGTAACCACACATTTGTGTGGGTATAGATATTCTATAAATCTTATAATTACGTAAAGGGTCTTTTAAAATAATAAAGTTTGGCCTGTGTTGGATGATTTAGTGATACCAGGCACCAGTTTGGTCTCAATCAGCTTCAGAGGATTTTTTCTCCTTCTTCAGTATTCCCAAAGCCATTCCTGGTTTCTAAGATCAAAACAATTTATTATTTCACCCTGTGTTAGGACTTTGGAAACCAAAGCGATGTACTAGACTTCCTTTAAATGCATTAGTAACCACTGTCAAGATTTATTCAGCATCTCTTTGTTATGATGACTTCTCCTGATTCACATAATGTACTGGGTGATTTTCATCAGTGATTGTGAAATATCTGCCCTATTACTTAAGTTATTTAATAATGATTCAAAAGATGGCTAGACATGGTGTTTGAGAATGCACAAGTGGTTCTGTAAACCTTAAAACTTCTGTATATAGATAGAGGTATGTACACATGTATATAAGATATAGATACATATTTGCCTCTGTGATGAAAAAACGCATATTTTATTGGCACTAAATAATTCAACCACTATGTTCTTTGGTTATAAATATATCCAGTTAAAAATATAAAAGATGAATTTGGTATGTACTCACTCATTTGTGGACTCTAGCCATAAACCAAAGTCATTAAGCCTATAGTTCACAAGCCCAGAGAACTCAAATAACAAGGTGAACCCAAAGAAAACCATATATAGATCCTCCTGGAAATTGGAAGCAAACAAGATAGCAGGGCAAAAGCTGTGCGCAAGGGGGTGGGGGCAGGGGTGGAGGTGAGTTTGGGGGAAGGGGAGAAGGGGAGAGGGAAGGGAGAAGGACTGGCAAGAGCTTGGGGGAGTGGGAGGGTGGAGATGGAGGAAGGGCAGATATAGGAGCAGGGAAGAAGATACCTACATTAAGGGATCCATTTTAGGGTTGGCAAGAGACTTGGCTCTAGAGGGGATCCCAGGTGTCTAAGGGATGTCCCCAGCTAGGTCCTTGGACAGCAGAGGAGAGGGTGCCTGAACTGTCCTTGCCCCACTATCACGCTGATGATTATCTTGAATATCACCATAGAATCTTCATCCGGCGACCGATGGAGATAGAGACAGAGATCCTCAGCAGAGCAATGGACTGAGCTCCCAAGGTCCAGTTGAAAGGCAGAAGGAGGGAGAAGATGAGCAAGGAAGTCAGGAGCGCGAGGGGTTGGTCCAACCAACCGAGGTGAGCTCCCTGTTCTAATGGGAGCTCACCAAATCCAGCTGTACTGGGATTGACGGACCATGTGATCAAACCTGACTCTGATTGTGGCTGACAATGGGGGCTGACTGAGAAGCCATTGATAAAGGCACTGGGACTTGATTTTACGGCATGTTCTGGCTTTTTGGGACCCTAGTCTATATGGATGCACAGCTCCCTAGACCTGGATGTAGGGGGAAGGGCCTTGGACTTCCCACTGGGCAGGGTTCTCTGCTCTCTCTTAAGCAGGGCCAGAGAGGGAGCAGGAGGTGTGAGGGAGTCGGAGGGGATTGGGAGGAGGGAAGAAAGTGTAAATAATTGAGTGGAAAAATAAAAATCAAAAATAAAATAAAATAAAATAATAAAAACTATATAAAAATAATTATTTTAATTAAAATTTGTTTACTTTATTGCACGAGTGTATTGGCTGCATGTATATCTGTGCACCACATGTGTGTCTGGTACAGGGATGCCAGAAGAGAGTATGGGGTGCTCTGAAACTAAATTTATAGCTGCTGTGAGTCCTCATGTAGGTTCTATGAAGATCAGCCAATGCTCTTAGCCCCTAAGCCATGTCTCCATCCCTTACAAACACAATGATTTTAAAACAATGCCAATAAATGTTTCTATTTAGCAAGTGCATATTATGTACTTAGTTTCAAATCAAATACTTTATATTTGTCATATCTGTTAAAGTTCCACAGCATTCCGACTCAAATCCTATGGTTCAGACTGGATACAGAGCTAATGTGTCACTAATCCAGTTTCCTATGAAAGCAAAGCCACCTGAATCAACAGAGAAGTCCAAGCAACCCATGTCCAAGGACAGGGAAAGCAGAGAGCATCCTCTGCCTCTCTAAGGTACACTTGAACTACAAAGCCTTGCTTTTCGCTTATACCTCAGGAAAACAAGCTACCTCCTGATGTCAGGGTAGAGAGTAAAGGAAAATGCAAAACAAACAAACAAACATAACCAGCAAGAAGAGACTGACTCAGTGTCTCTTTTCTTACTCCAAATCCCCACTGCCCTAAGCGCCATTGCCTTCTATTCCCTCAAGGTCTAAGGTTAACTAGCCAGAGAAGCTAAAAGCATTTTTAGCTGCTATCTAGATGTCATTTAACAAATGAAGAAAATCAGGCACAATGTGCTTAAAGCTATAAATACAACAAAGGAGTGGCAAGCATTTTATAAAAACCATCCTAAGTTCCTGTGGTTTCTATGGTACCTGCCTAAGTAGTGTGTCCTACTCTCCAGAAACTTTCCCATTCTAAACTTAACCTTGACGTTATCAATACGCATGGATTCTGTCGAGGTGATGATATATGGGTTCACGTGTATGTATATGACGGCATCCTGGAAGGGAGTCCATGTGCCCTAGGCTGTAGTTATGACTGTAAGCCTTGCTGATCCAAGTCTGGTGTGAGGATAGACGCTCTATTCCTAGCTTTTTGGTAGTGGAGGTCAAGAGTTCAAGATTACCTTCAACTACATCAGGATTTGAACCCAGTCTGAGCTCCATAGGACCCTATCTCAATAATAATAATAATAATAATAATAATAATAATAAAGAAATGTTGATCCTCTCTTGTCAGCTATATTGGAAAAAGAGACAGACATCCGAAGAGTGGCGTGAAAAATTCATAGTTTTCAAGCATTAAAGAAGCTAAACACAGTACCAGTTTGTTCTACCTTTGGCAATAGACAATCTTAGGAAAATAAATATTCCAGCACGTAAGAACATCTTTGTAAGACCTATACTCAGTAAAGAAAACAGAGCAAAGCATACAATGCTTTTTTCTCTACATTTATCTTACTTGCTTTCCTTTTACGGGGGACTAAAAAGCAAACCTAAATGGGACTGTGTAGGGTCTTAGCTTCTCAAGTCACGGTCTCCTGAGCAGGAGATCTGCAAATGTTTGTCAATTGATTTCTTTCTTGGTTTTACAACCACCGCTAATTTTTCTACTTTCCAGATACACTTCCTCAGTTTCCTTTTCCTTTTCTTAAACACTGTCTGTGAACATTTCCTGAGTGTCTGCAGTCTCCCAGGCTTGGTGCTGAACATGAAGAAGCTGTCACTGCCTTTGAAGAACTCAAAGAGTGGAGTAAGACAAAGGCATGCCGTGAAATAACTTTTTGATGGTGTGTAAACATTACATTGGAAGTGTTTATCTTTAAAGTGGCATTGGCTTTTTTCCCAAACCACCACATCTCACATTGCCACAAAAGGACTCAGAGCCTTTGAAAAAAAAAATGCAGCTGTCGGTAATGATGAGTCTGAAGATGCTAGACCCAGTGTATGAGAACGGATGTAGGTGGTTTTATGAGCACCATGTGGTTATGTGGGACACGCATGTTGAACAGAGGCAGAGCCACTTCAGCTAAAACTTCCTTTTGCAGCTTGCGGATGTAAGTGAGGCTCTGTGGAAGTCTTTGCTTCCGGAATAAGAAGTCTGACTAACAAGCAGAGCTCCACGCTACTCATTTCAGCAGTAGGTTACTCTTCTTGGGGCAATATATAAAAATGCGGCAAAGGAACTTGGGTCAACCACATTAACAAGGGCATTTCTGTAGCCTGTGTCAGGGATTCTGTCTGCTAACATTTAAAAGGCACAAAGTCAAAAAGATGTTGGTTTACATGAATGGAATCTCTCAGCGTGTCAGATCAAAATCATGGGACTGAAAAAAAATGACCAAGCAGCTTTTCTTGAAGTTAAATTCCCAAAATGATTCTACACAGAATTATATGCCATATAATACTGTTTGCATAGTGCTATTTTAGATATTTAGATGAAAATATCGAGAAAATGTGCGTCCAATCCTTAGAGAATTTTCAACCAGTTAACAAAGTAACCTTTAAAGGCAATAAAAATAAATGAACTGGCAACAAGGCAGGTCAGCGACGAGGAGGGCTGATAACCAGAGATCTGTGTGTAGTTGGGGAGCAGTAACAAAGAGTTTGAGCAATGCAGAAAGAAACTGCTCTTGACTGAGATTAGAAAGAGAAGCAGATGAGAGCTGTGTGAATGAGGAACGACAGGAACAGAGGCACAGTGAAGCAAATGCTGTAGGGTTGTAGGAAACGGGTGGGACTCACTTGACTGTAGAGGGGTGATCTGGAGAGGAGAGTGCACTTCAGGGGGTAGTTCCGGTAGAATCAAAACACAACATTGTCACAAATCAAGGGGCTTACACCTCCTCCAAGAGATCATAGTGGGCCACTAGACAAGTGCCACCAGCACAATGTGATACAAGCCTGAAGGCTGTGTACAGCGGATGGACCAGGAGTCAGATTTAGTACAGGAACTTTGGGAAAAATAAATGAGTTCCATTAGACCAAAAACAGCAATAAGTACATTTGGTAAATACATTGACCAATACTTACTAGCATTTGAAGACTATCAACTATATTTCACTGTACACTAAGATAAATTTATTATGACCACCGACCGCAATAAGTTAATTCTTTTAGAACTTTCTTGTTTCCAAGTGAGAAATTTCCTCACCACTTTTCAGAATCCATGCCTTCCTTCAGTTCCTCTTTTTGGTTTCTTGAAACCATAAGAAGAAAAGGACATCCCTGTAAACAGTGTTGTCTCCAATGGTATTGTTCAATTACACTTTATTTATTTAGTGTGTGTGTGTGTGTGTGTGTGTGTGTGTGTGTGTGCATGCGTGCGCGCGTGTGTGATACAGAGAGAGAGACAGAGACAGAGACAGAGAGAAAGAAAGAGAGAGAGAGATGCATGTGGAGGTAAGAGGACTTGCGTCCCAGAGACCAAATTCAGAACCTCTAGCTTCTTTTCAGCAGGTACCTTACCCACTGCGCCATCTCGCAGAGCCACAGTGGCATCCTATCGTAGGACTTCAGCACCCTCACCATTTGGGAGTGGCTCTCAGCTGGTGGGCTACCGGGTGGGGACATGGTCTTGTGCATTGCACTACTTCCATGCATTGCCACAAAAACTCAATCAGCTAAGATGGATCGATGTCAGTCAGGATGAGTATGATCAATTTTGTTTCTTCAATGTTACCTCTTAGGGACCGTAGAGTACCAAAATTCACCCTTCTGAAACTTCTTAAAACTGTGTAATTGGAGAATTGAGTGACTTGCTACTTATTTGGACTTACTGTATAGATACTGCGATGATATTGAGATAAAGAGCTCAGGAGGCTCCTAGCAAGTTCAGCTCCTAACCTGAGTATGATTAGAGATAATCAAATGCTGTCTATTTATGCCTTAGTCTGAGATGACTTCAAAGCACTCAGAGGGCTGACATGTATTCAGGACACGACAGAGGGTTCATCTTTGCATCACCACTGGACACCTGGTCACCAAGGTCAAGTACAACATGATGCTGTCCTGCTTTTTCTCACCTAGCCCTGAACTAAACTGTCTCCCAGATTATTTCTTCACATCTTACTCTTATCAACTAAACAGGCAGGGATTCACTGGAATCATCCTTGGGGAATCCAATACTGAGTTACATGGTCTCATCTACCTCATGATCCAGAGCATTTACTAATTTTTAATACTAAACGAACACAATTTTTAACACTAAACCACCCAAAGAAAAATAAAACCCACAAATAATACATTTCCATGCCTAGTAACACGAATTTACAACATGAAAGTGATTGTCCATGTGCCAAGAGTGTCCATGAATGTGTGTACATATGTGTAGAGGCCATATGTTAACATCTAGTATGTTACTGGATCACACCCAGCTTTAGTTTTCCAGACAAGGTCTCTCTGACTGAGCCTGGACCTCACCAATTCAGTATGGTGGTCAATGATCTCAGGAGAACTCTTGTTTCTGCAACCTCAAGGTCCCTGCAGCATGGGGCCACACATGTGTGTTGCTGGGGTTGCCTTCTACATAGAGCTGGGCAACCAAAACTTAAGAATTCATGTGCACATGGGAGTTACTTTACTAACTGAGCCATCTTCTTGGTCCCAGTTTATAACCCTTTTTAACAAAATGCAGAATAATTTATTAAAAGGATCCTGTAGGATACTTCCCTGATTCTTAAAAGGCAAGTTCAACCAGTATTTTTCTAAAATTATCAAAATTTACCAAATTAAATCAAACACAAAGACAAGTATATGCTTTGCCCCATAATTTAAGTATTTTAATAAAACATTTTTCCTGGGGCCATAAAATCTAAAAAAACATTATTATGATCAGATACTTAGTGATTCCTACAAGATTTTTATGAGAAATCTATAAAACTATTTTATTTCAAGAAAAGATTTTATATATATAGGTATAGATATAGATATATTGCAATAAACATGCAGCAATCCTGTTTGAATGGTATGCTGGCAGCATGGGAATGAAACGGTGATTTTGTCCTTACACCACTACAATAAGTGTAGACCCAGCACCAGTCTTAGGGGACAGTAAATGTGAAGTCCTCACACTCTGGTGAAGCTGCCACCCAGGCAGCTAGCTGGACTTCTCTGGGGCAACACATTATCTATGCACAGCATAAAAACAAAGCACTTGGTCACTCAGCTCTTTATGCCATCATAAATATTAGTTGTCTTGTTCCTACTGTTATACTTTTGATTCAAAGGTTAAGCCCTGCTGAAGGAATCCTGGGAATATAGAAGGAGTTTCTTCCTGAAGAATGGTGCTTCAACTGCTACTCAAAGGACTGACTGTGATACCTTCAGTCCATAGCATACTCTTAAGAGAGGTAATCACATAGTGGGCTTTCAAAAACATGCTCCAAGCATGTTCAATATCTGAGACAGTAAATATGAAGCCCTTTCCTTAATTCTGCAGAAACAGAAAATTCCGGTATGGTAGATTTGCTAATCTTGTATTTATAGTTACAAACAACTAAGCATATACTGAGATGAGATAATATATGGACCCTGCCACATTCTTTTATGTCACCTGGAAGTAGACATGGACCATAAAGCAGCATACATTTCAAAGCTAGTGTGTTATTTTCTCTTAATCAATGTTAACAAGTTCTAGTTATATCAATACTTCCCGGTCAGTATACCATTCCTTCTGCTTTATTTACTTAAATGTTTACTGAAACACATCTAATTCTGACTACAAATGGATTGGCTACATATGAATAGGGAAGGTAAAAAGCTAAATGAATGAGTTCTTGTATGTACATATACTGACAGTTTTTAGAACTGTTAGTTGGTTTTAAAATAAGATTTAAGTGGAAGGAGCATCTATGTAACAGAGAACTTCAACGGAGGAAGTAAGATTTAAGATGGCATAGAAGAATAGGAAAGAGTGAATCAAATAGAAGGGATGGAGTATGGTGGTGGGTTAACTTGTGAATGTGTGACTTCACACCTAGGAATATTTTTAACTTTAACACATAAGACATAATAGTCAATAGTACAAACAACCAAAAGAGCCAGGAGTGATTACAGAAAACAAAATAAATCACACTCTCTAATTTTCTTTGTTCTTAGTCTCTTGGACATCAATAATCAGGCAGCAAGTGTTTATAAACTCTTGCTAATAACTTTACGGATTTTGAAAATAAAGTTCCAAAACTCAGCAATAAATAAATAGTTTTATGAAATGAGATGATAATTCTTGGAGCTCTCCTATGATCACTGAATGTGAGGATGCTGCACTGAATACCAAGCTAAGTGTTCTATATTGTATCAACTAATTTTGCATCCCCTGGTGAGGAATGTATAATACAGTCTAAATAATAAAACTTACACTTGACAGTATAATTAGGACAGTAGATTGTTAGGGCTAATGTGAAAATAGATGTAAATGTCTGAGAAGCACAGAGGCTGAAACACAAAGGAAATACCGGAGCAGAACTGCAGTCACCACATGCTTGCCTATGGTACGTACTTGAAAGTGGAAGTGAGGCCAGACCCTGTGAACCCCAGAAGACTCGGGGAAAGCCTTAAGACACAGAATGCAAAGTCCTCGTGATGCAGAGTCCACGTAATACTGTAGAGGTTGTAACCATTACTAAGGAGATGTTAGTTCCACAGAGTCCACCATTCTCAACTCCGGATGGCCTGAGACAGACAGAAGGAAGTGATGTAAAACACACGGTACAAGAATGCTGAGCAAGCATGGTAACACCCCCTGGGGTTATCAACCCAGAACAGTTCATCTGAGTCACACAAATTCATTAAATCTCAGCATTATCTCTTAAAGACCAGGACAAAAGGTATTTCTGTGGCAACTTTTGGCCCTATCAACAAATAATTGTTTGTTCCTGTCATGGACTCACTCGTGACAATGCTCATCAGATGGCAGATTCATTGTTGACCATATGACTATCACCTTGATTATCAGCTTTGAAAGTGGGCGGACCATGGACTGTGAATTCAGAAAAGTTGGTGTCCGTCATTTACCTCCTATGTCGTTTTGTGTCCACATTTTTTGGTGTTTTTCATACTTAATGTGGTATCTGTTAGCTTGGGGCTTGTTGAGACAACTAAGAAAGTTTAAAAGTGAGAAATAGTTCTGAGAGTACTGGATACAGACTGAGTGCTCAAAATGTCATTTCAGTGAATTAAATCAGAATGACCAGTACATTCTTCTGTAAGCTTCTTTCAGACTCGACATTCAGCATCAGCTATTCTTATACTGTGCCGGAAAAGAGCTCTCGGGTCTTAAAATTTCCAGCCATCAAAAATGGATATTTTGTGTTGCCTTTACTTCTCCAAATGGCACCATCTGATAGAAGCATGGCATGGAACATAAACTCAAAAAATCCTGTTAAAATTTCTGCCACCACCTAATATCGCATTTTCCAAATCCTTTCTCAGCTTTCCAGTCAGCTGGCTCTAAGGTGCTGGTAAATTGTGTACTTTCCCCTAACACAACCTCATTGACCTTCACCCTTTCTACAGAAGTTTGTATATCCATATTTGAAGAACTGTGATGTTTAATTTTCCCACTGACTAACCAGTGACTACAGAAACATGAGGTTGGCTGAAATGCCAAGAAAGAGGAGGAAGGAAGTGAACTTACCCTTGATGTTATTATTTAGGCCACAAATTTGCCTAAGACACTTTTGGTACCATTACATACAAATGTATCCCCAACTGTAGAAATGGGTCTCCCTGAAATATGAGACCCCAGAGTATAAGTCCTCAGTCAAAACAATATTAACAAATAAATAAATGAATCAAATAAATAAATAAGCCACAAGCAAGTGAACATAATAACATAATGACAATTTGGGTCTATGATCTTCTGAGGATTTTTATGTTTCAAATTCCCAAGGTTAGTTATCATTCCTCAACTGATTTAACACAAGTCCCTCAGGAAAGTGTCAGTGTATTTCATTTGGTTCCCAGGATCTCGCTTTCTAGACATTCCCTCATGGACCCATTCTTGACTCGTGGCTGGTTCCTTCCCTCTTTTCAATCTTCCAATACTGACATTCTTCTCTGTCTACACCTGCTTTTGTGGGTACTCTAACTAGTCCTTTGTGCCTGAGGATTTCTTCTGACTTGAAGCTTTTAGCTCTCATTCTCTTTTAAAATGCAAACTACTATATCCATATCTTTACTTAGTATCTGCTCTTTAATATATAATGGGCCTTACACATTCAACATTTCTCAACCTGAATCTTGGTTCTCATCTGCTGAGTCATCCATCCATTGTCCTTTCATTGCCTGCCATGTGAGAACACAAAGTGCCTCTCTCTAGAGGATAAAGTAATTAAATGCTCTGTTCTACATGGGTAGCAGCCCTCATTGGACAACCAAGTGTATTAACTCCTCAATTGTGTGCCTTCTAGCATCTGGATATGTAAAAGATAAATTTCTAAAGCTTACGGATTACTTCAGATATGCTATTGTTTTAGAGATACAAATGAATCAAGACTCCAAACCACACAAAGAAACTCACAAGAAAAAGCATATAATTAGAACTGAGGACATAATACTAATGAGTGTGATATCACAAATTCATGACGGAAAAGATCAAGTACATAGCATCTGATTCACCTTCACATGACCACACCATGTGTTTCTGTAATGGAGAGAGAACAGTCAGAGCTGTGTCTGCCTTCCCTCTGGAATTTTCAGAAGGCAGCTTTGCTTCCCTGCTCTGCCTTTGAGTTACTGGGCCTAAAAAGGTTAATTTGGGGGGAACTCAGTGAATGATACCACAAAGAATCCAAGCTTTCCTACTTTAAATAGAGTGTAGGTGCCTTAAAGGAAGTTACCAATTAATATCAAGCTGAGCCTCTTAACATATTCCAGGAACCCCAAAAGGTTTTCACCTTTAGTCACCTTCTTAGGAGTTCGACACCATCTGCTTCTGCCCTGGAATCAAGAGTGTTATGAGGAAAGCAGAGATTCAGCTTCCATGACAAAATGTTGGGGATTTCTCAGGGAGCATCCTTTCTCTTAAGTATCTTCAAATAATTCTAAAAATTAGGTACATGTACAAAGATAAACATAAAAAAAATTAGCCAGATATCAACTCAGATATACTGTGTATACTGCATCAGTCATTCTCCTAAGATTTTCTTTTATGTTGTTTTTCTTGTTCTTGTTGCTTTTCATACATAGGGATTAAATCTCAGTCCTCACATATGTTAAGTGTGCACTCTATCATTAAACTCGTCCACTGTCCTTGATTTATCATTTCCTTGAATTGGAGAATATAACAAGAGTGATGTGGATTAAATTTATGGACCATGATCAATAGACTATGAAGCAGTGAAACAGGTATTTTCTCTTGTCTTATATTCCACTTATTTAGTGAGAGTGTAAAGAACATTGCTCTTCTCCAACATAGGCCCTCACAGCAGGTGGATGAGGAGTGGACTAGTAGCATTACACAGAAGAGGCCTTGTTGCACAAACACCTTTTCTCTGACTTGCTTGTGATGCCTACCATTTAGTACCCTGTGCCAGGTCATGATACAGCAAGAATGCCCCCAATTAGAAGTCAAAAGAATGCTGGTGACATTTCCTTGAACTTCCAGAACCATTACCTAAATGACCTTCTTTTTAAATATACTATGCAGCAAAGACACTCTGCTATAACACAGAAAAGACACCTGCCATGATCAAGGAATATCTGTGATAAAATTAAGAACAAAATGGGAAATTAAAATCAGAAAAATTATAAGTAGTCAGAACATTTACATTTTGTCTTTGTTTGATGGTTTAGTCATACCTGAAATGTATGCAACTCTGGGTTCATTAATCATATACTCAGAAAATAAAAATAGCTGGTGGCTTAGGCTTTTCTTGGATGAAAGAGATCACTGGGAGATTTTGAGCATGGAAAAAATCTTAAGCCACATTAGCAGCAGAAAAAGTGTTGAAAAGCAATCACATTTTCAACATATTTTCAAGAGAAAATTCATAGGATATATACTTCGGACTTAAGGAAAAAGGGATCACGGTTGGCTCTAAAGATTGTGACTTAACTTACTTTCTCTGAGGAGTGGATGTGGGGTAGGATGGGGGTGGGGGATGTTGGAGGGAGTAGGAATTGGGATTGGTATGTAAAATAAGAAAATATAGTTTTTTAAAAAAACAATAAATCAATTAATTTTTTTTAAAAAATTGTGGCTTAAGTACTTGGAAAATGGAGTGCCTATATTTTCGTGGAGAGTAAATAGAACTTGGTAAGACTTAGCTAAGCATGATGGGTAATATGGAGAACCTAACATTGCGAAACCAATTAAACCAGTGGTTCTCAACCTTCCTAATGTTGCAACACTTTAATAGAATTCCTCATGTTGTGGTGACTCCCAACCATAAAATTATTCTTGTTGCTACTTTGTAACTGTAATTTATCTGCCCCTATGAATTGTAATGTAAATATTTTTGAAGATAAAGGTTTGCCAAAGGGGTTGTGACCCCTATGAGAACCACTGAATTAAACAGTCAAAGGAACATTCTTAAATTTTGAGTTCAAAATTTAGAGATATGTTAATGAGAACTTAAGAACAGAAAAGACATGAAGAACAAGCTTTGGGACATTCCAAACCTGTCAGGTGACAAAGCACAAGCCAGAACATAACTTAAAAGGAAATATCAGTGTAGCAAGGGGGAAAAAAAAAACGGGTTTGCCTGGACCGTAAGTGAAGCAAACTTTTGAAGGGGAAGCTGTAATCAACTCTGACAATTCACCGGCCAGATAAGAGGGATTCAGACATGAAACTTGGCTTTAATGGCAAAGACAAGAGCAACTTACGGCTTTCATAGACTTATTGTTACTACTTTTAATTCATCATAGGTGTGTCTGCCAGCATGTAAGTATTTTCACATGATTGAAGGACCTTTGGTTTTCCTTGAGCTGGAGTTCAGGAAACAGTATCTGTTCTCAACCTCTACCACCTATTCGGCAATGGGCAGTTTCTATGAGATGTCTCAAACAAAAGGACTCATTCAGGATTAAACGACTCTTTCATTTGCTGTTGGAGATAGCAATAGTAGTTGGGCTGTGTTGTTTTGTTCGCTTTTGATGAACAACAGAAAGGAAAAAGTGCACCATAGCTAAAGGGAGGTAATGAGATCCAGAGCTCTATGCTTTTAGAAAAACAAGAGAAGACAAAGTATATAAACATGCTGATGGGAGAGGCTGTGCTAGGATGCTGGGGGCTGAGGAGATATCAAGCTGGAAGCTAGAGGAGAATTGTTGAAAAAATAGTCTCCCGGGGGAATGGAAGTGGAATTGCTTCCAGCATGGAAAATTTATTTTTGGAACCAGGAGAGGTACATGAATGTGTTACACCCTCTGTGTTTGGAACCTCTCCCAATTGAAATGAAATTCAGTAAAATTAATCGCTAGCTCTTTACTTCCATCACCAGTTCAACCCCAGCTGGGTCCTTACCACTAGCAGGTTTCCATCTGACTTACCAGAAAGCTCTTTGTGTACTAAAAGCTGATTATGCTTATGAGGAGGAAGTGTGAGGAAGTAGATATTTTGTTTAGTTTTAATAAGGAATCCTCATTCAATGGATTATTTATAATGAAAGAAACAATGCTTCTTCTCCCCACGAGGCAGTTTAAATTTCAACATTGTGCTGACATCAGCTATTTTTATATAAAATGTAACCTGATCATGTTTTAGAGACAACTGAGGGATAGATTGAAACATAGCATTTAAACTCAACAAAAATGAGTTTCAGCAAATGAAATGAGTCACATTCTATAGTGAAACTTTGCATATATATTTATCAGCATTATCTGCGGCTAACTATCAAGGCTGGATCTCTGATTGTGTTATCAACTTCCAATGCTTACTTATTTGACAAATACATATCTAGCACTTACTAAGTACTACAGCAGTGCACAGGAGTGGACAAAAAAACTGACCAGCTTTATGAAGCTTATCCCATTCAGGGAGAAATTTTTAGAACATAATCAATAAGAAAAAAATTAATATATAACAAAGCCTTAAGCTCAGTGAACAAAACCACATCCAAGTAAAGAGAATAAGTAAATCATTTGCAATGTAAATAGTGTGTTCAGGCTAAATCTCACTGAAAAGTTAACAGGGTGAAGACTTGAAGAAGATAGGGGTATGAGTCATGTAAGAGAGATCTTTCTCTAATGAATCAAAAGTCAGGTAGAAATCAACATTAATGCAAAAGTTTTGAGCAGGGAGAATGCCTGAAGTATTTACAGGGTGTCAGGAGGCCAATTTGAGGATGAAGGGAAGAGTCCAAAAGAAGACTGGCTATATAATGTACAGCCACAATTTTTAGGCTCAATTTAAAATTATTAAGAATTCAAAAATGTACCACATTTTCTTTATCCATGCTTTGGTTGATGGCATCTAGATTTTTTTCCAGGTCATGGCTATTACAAATAATGCTGCTCTAAACATAGCTGAGCAAATGTCCTGTGGTATGATTGTGTATCCTTTGGGTATATGCCCAAAAGTGGTATTATTTACTGGGTCTTGAGCTACATTGATACCCAATTTTCTGAGAAACTACCATACTGATTTCCAAAGTGGCTGTACAAGTTTGCATTCCCACTAGCAATAAAGGAATGTTCCCCTTACTCCCCTTTCCAGTACAATCTGTTCTCAGTATTTTTGATCTTAGTCATTCTGACAGGTATAAGATGGTATTTCAGAGTCATTTTGATTTGCTTTTCCCTGATGGCTAAGGATGTTGAGCGATTCCTTAAATGCATTTTGGTCATTTTAGTTTCTTCTGTTGAGAATTCTCTGTTTAGATCTGTACTCCATTTTTCAATGGAGAAACTGTGGTACATTTATACAATGGAATATTACTCAGCCATAAAAATCAATGATATCTTAAAATTTGCAGACAAAGGGATAGAACTAGAAAAAACATCTAGAGTGAGACAACCCCGGTCCAGAAGGACAAATATGGTATGTATTCACTCATTAGTGGATATTAGATGGAAATCAAAGGAAAACAAGCTACAATACACAATCCCAGAGAAGCTAGGTAAAAACGGGGGCACTAAGAAGGACATGCATGGAGAGGACCCCAGGAAGGAAAATAGTTAAGATCTCCTGGGTAAACTGAGAGGGAGGAAAAAGGGAGGGGTTTGGAACACAAGGGATCGAGAAGACCGAGTTGGAAGAGGGACAGAGAAGGAGAACAATGAAAAAGATATCTTGATAGAGGAAGCCTTATGGGGTTAGGAGAAACCTGGTGTTATAGAAATTCTCAGGAATGTACAGTGTGACCCCAGCTGAGACTCCTAGCAATAGTGAAGAGAGTGTCAGAAAGGGCCTTCCTCTTTCAGATTAATGACTTCCCTAATTGTCGTCATAGAAACTACACCCAGTAACTGATGGGAACAGTTGCAGAGACTCACAGTCAAGCACTGGGTTGAGCTCCTGAAGTTCAGTTGAAGAGAGGAGGAGGAAGGTTCATATGAACAAGGGCAGATCAAGACCATGATGGGAAAAACCACAGAGACAGCTGATCAGAGCTAGTCGGAGCTCACAGACTATGGATTGACAGCTAGGGAACCTGCGTAGATGGAACTAGACCCTCTTAATGTGGATGACAGCTATGTGACTTGATCTACTGGGCGGGGGGAGGGCTGGCAGTGGCACCAGTACCTATGGCAGGTGCATTGACTAGCTTTTTGGAGTCCATTCCCTATGATGGGATACCTTGCTCAGTCTTGATAAATGGGGGGAGGGGTCCTTGGTCATACCTCAAATTGACATTCCGGATCTTGCTGACTCTCCAAGGAAAGTCTTACTCCCACTGAGTAGTAAATGGGGTATGGGGAGGGAGGGGGAACTGGGGTTGGTATGTAAAGTGAAAAGCAAATTTTTTAAATAAAAATGTGGGGAAAAGGGAATTAAAAATGACATAAGAATCACTGTTTTATATTTACCTAAAATTAAATATAATGCAAACAAATGTTGAACTTGGTTGTCTCCCACAATATGAAGATAAGGCCTTATTGCTTAAAAAAAAAAAGATGAACTTCAGGCACAGGACTTGGAGGAATTGAGTAGGCGCTAATGTAGAAGCTTCATGCTTGAGGATTGCCCCTCGTCGGGTCAGAAGACACCTGGCAAGATTCCAAGGGAGAGGGACATTTGGTAGTCCTACGCACTGCAAAGCTTATGAAGTACACCAACAGCTAGACTGACAACCTCTTCACAATGGGAAATGGCTGCACTGTGATCTTGAGGGGTTACCAACAGCTGTACAGTTGGAGTTCAGGTCCACACCAAAGAACAGAAATCATGCCTGGTACTGCAACACTAGCCAGCTATACACAGCTGAAGAAATCTGACCTGAAAGAAGAGTCTTCCACTACCACCTTCCTAACCCTGAATAATTTCTAACTGCATCTAACAGTTATTCCCATACCAACAGACCAGTGCAGCCCTCACCCCTCATCAAAGAACCTTCTTTTACAGCAGAAGGAGATCACTACAGAAAGCCACTGCTAGATGGAATGCAGAGAACAACCGGCTGAGATGCACGGTCCCTACTGATTCATCTACAACACAATTCCTATACGTAAAAGGCTCAGGGAATATAGGGGGATAGGGTGCAGAAGGACAGTAAGAACCAGAGAACAGGAGTCTGTTGTGAGATTCCACTTATAACAGGAAGCTACACCCTTGACATCTTGACACCATGGCTTCCTAAGCAAGACCTGAGCAATTCCAACGTTAGCTCATAGGCCTGTGTGGATAAGGGAAAATCTCATGGGGACCCACCCCTGAGTGAAGAGCTAGAATCAGAAAAAACTGATGAGAGAAGAAGAATTAGTCTTCCCCAGCAATCAGCCCACTGGTTGATTATCCAGTGTCAAGTAGTCAGCCCTAGAAATATATACATGCAGGCAACACTGAACAGACAAAAATCGGTTACAGCTACACATTTATTCAGTCGTATGTATGTACGTACACATGTATGTATGTAATAACAACGCTTAAATAAGAAGAGGCTATGAATTTGCGAGGGAAGGGTGGTGGGTAGGATGAGTAGAGGGAGGAGAAATGATATAATTATATATTAAATAAAGAAAATAATGAGTTAGATTATGTATTTTTTAAAAAGAATCCCAAAGCCTTAATACACAGCTTCACATAACTTCGTATGTAACACACCTGCAAAGTGGTCTTTAGTAGTGGTCAGCACTAGTGGGTAATGGGGAAGAACAGCATATTCCAAGAGCCTTCTCCACACTAGTGAATAATTAGAATGTTACTGTGAGTAAAATAGGACTCCACTGGAGTTTATGAAGCAGTCTATGGTCTACAAGAGCTAGTTCCAGGACAAGTTCCAAAGCTACAGAGAAACCCTGTCTCAAAAAACCAAGAAATAAAAAATAAAAAAATAAATAAAGCAATCTAGCCTGTGCTGTCTGCACTGAAGTCAGTCTAGGATCCAAGATGGCAAAGGATGACTAGGATAATGGTTACCTGATCTAAGGACAGCGTTGGTAGAGGTGGTGGAAGGTTCTAGACCTTAAGGCTCACAGGATTAGTGGTAGGTTTCAGGAAGAGAAGCAATCACTTGACATAGCCCAAGGAACTAAAACCTGAGTTACCACAAATTTACTCAAGGAAATCTGAGAGAAGGCCGGGACAGGTATGTTGGCCTGAGTAGGGTTAGGGGTTGAGCCAGCAATGTGGAAGTTGGAAAGTTCTCTTAGCACCTCACTGAAGGCTGGGAGGGGTGGGGGGGACTTGCACTGTGTGACAGAGGTCCAGAGCATAAATTTGAAAGTAACTAAGAAAATCTTATTCAGCAGCCAAAAGTAAACGTCTCAACTGAGACAGATTCTTTAAAATTTCAAGTCATGCTAAAATGTTTTCTTTGCTCTTGGCTATGAATATATATATATTCATATAAATATATATATTTACTTCTTAATCCAGTCCTCTTTTTTAAAAAGCATTTCATTGCCTCAAATAACAGCATGCTCTGACTGAAACTGAACAGCAAAGAATTTGAAATATGACTAAGACAAATTTATTTTTTCAAAAACTGCTTGAAGTACCACCATTAGCTTTAGCTACTAGCAAAGATATTTTACTTGAATTTGAAAGGGACTACTTATTCTTTGCTATCTCCAGACTGACCTGTTTGTTACATAAATGTACAGCTCTATATCTTCATTGTTAATAGTGATTTAAATTCAGATCGTAGTGTGCATGTCAATACATACTCCAGGCTAGACATACAAGTCAGGGGGCTGAGGTTGCATGTTATCTTTCTTTTGTTGGTGGGGACACAGGAAAACAAGTATTTAAGAGGGATAAGAAGCATTAGAATTGTCTGGACTCTTCCTCATATCTGGCTAAAAAAGATGTTCTTTGTAGGAAAGGAATGACTTGTGTGAAGTGGCGAAGAGCGTCATCCATCTCTATTGCAATGCCTCATGAGGACCTAGGGTCATAGAAAGGTATAAACTTACCCAAACTCTTTCTTTGACTGTTTAGAACCAGACCCAGGATTCTGAGAACATTAGACAGTGGCAGCTGACTCTGTGATGAAGGAAGAGACACATTCTAGTGGAAGGGAGACAGGAAACAGACAGTCATGTTACAGGGCAGAGGTGGGGATGCAGAGCAGCCATGTGGTGAATACATGCCAAGGAGTCTAGAGTCAATTAGAGAATGCTGCAAGAGAGGAGTGATACCCAGAAATTACAGTGCCATGTGGTCGGGTCACTGCAATTTAGCTAACTAACATGTAATGACTTGGTTCCCACACCTCAGTAAAACTGATGGGTACTAGTGCCAATTGGGCCTGAGACATTGATGCCTGATTTTTTTTGAAATGAGATTTCCTCTGGTATGGTTGCTTACTGTAACGAAGTTGTACCTCATTTCTTAAAACTGATTGAACTCTATCCAGACTTTTTCCAGGCTTTTGAATGTTTTCTTTTTCCTACCTTCTGCCACAGTAAGAGAGAAGGGCACAAAAACAGTGATCACAGTTGAAATTCAAACAGGACACAGATTCCCACAACGTATTATTATCACATATATATGATGTACTCCACGGTCTAACAAGGAGGGTAAAGGTCTTGTTATTTGCTAACTCAGCATAATATGTTATAACAGTATCTACAATGCTTGTGATTTAAGTATAAGATAAACTGTGGGTGCTGGGACTGGGCTGTAAGTGCAACCCGGCAGGAGGGAGTTCCTGTGTTCCAATAGCCTGCCTGCAGAAAGGTAGACCTTTTGTCAGCTGAGCGAGATTCCTGACCAGCAAGGGGCACTGATCCTCTAGCAGAAGATCGATCAGAGGGGTGAGTTTGCTCCTGACCCATGGCAGAAGCCCGGCAAGGAGGAGCTCAGACATTCCCCGACCCCTTTGACTCCCTGGTCACTCTGCAGGGGCTGCTCCACCCTGCTAAGCCCTCTCACCTCCTATCCCATCCCAGCTTTCACCCAGGAACTCCTTCCCTTATTCCTCCCTTCCTCCTCGGGGCCATAAAATCCCGCAGCTCTACCTGCTTGGACTCCGGGACTGAGTGGTAAATGTAACCCCGGTAAGAGGGAATTCCTGTGTTTCAATAGTCTGTCTGCAGAAAGGTAGGCCTTCTGTCAGTGAGGTCCATGCCCAACAAGGGAACCTGACCCGGTACCAGAAGATCCATTAGAGAGCATTTGAAGGAAGAGATGGGCAGATGCCAAGGCAAGAATTCCTCCAACAATCTGAAAAACAACATGAAAACATCAGATCCCAGTGACCCTACAACAGAAGGACTTGAACACCCGAATCCAGAAGAAGTGGAAAAAAGTGCCATTATGAAAGCAATAGAGTCCCTTAAACAGGATATGAATAACTCCCTTAAAGAAATGGATGAGAAGTATAACAAAAAGTTGGAAGAAATGAGTAAATCCATAAATGATACCCTGGGAAACCAAGAAAAAACAATCAAACAGGTAATGGAAACAGTTCAAGAATTGAAAACGGAAATGGAGGCAATGAAGAAAACACAAACCGAGGGATGGCTGGATATGGAAAATCTAGGTAAACAAACAGAGACTACAGAATCAAGCATAACCAATAAAATACAAGAGATAGAAGAACGAATCTCAGATTCTGAAGACGCCATAGAGAAAATAAATGCTCGGATCAAAGAAAACAGCAAATCCAACAAATTCTCATCACAAAACATTCAAGAAATCTGGGACACAATAAAAATACCAAACCTAAGAATAATAGAAGTAGAAGAAGGAGAAGAATTGCGGATCAAAGGTCCAGAAAATATATTCAACAAAATTATAGAAGAAAACTTTCCCATCATAAAGAATGATATTCCTATGAAGGTTCAAGAAGCATACAGAACACTGAATAGACTGGATCAAAAAATAACATCCCCTTTGCTTATAATAATCAAAACATAAAACATACAGATTAAAGAAAGAATATTAAGAGCTGCAAAGGAAAAAGGTCAAGTAACTTATAAAGGTAAACCTATCAGACTTATACCGGACTTCTCTATGGAAATATTGAAAGCCAGAAGGTCCTGGATAGAGGTACTGCAGAAACTAAGAGAACATGGATGCAAGCCCAGACTACTATACCCAGTCAAGCTATCGTTCACTATCAATGGAGAAAACAAAATATTCCAGGATAAAAACAAATTTAAACAATACGTAGCCACAAATCCAGCCTTACAGAGAATAATAGAAGAAAAATCGCAACCCAAGGAATAACATTGCCAACACTGCCTACAATAACTCAGACATCTAGCGACCCTTCACAAGCACAACTCAAAGAAGGGAAACACACAAACTCTACTACACACAAAATAAATAAATAAATAAATAAATAAATAAATAAAACCGGAGTCAACAACCACTGGTCAGTAAAACCCCTTAATATTAATGGACTCAACTCACCTATAAAAAGGCACAGACTAAGAGATTGGATGCGAAAACAGGATCCAACATTCTGCTGTTTACAAGAAACACACCTCAACCACAAAGACAGACATCTACTCAGAGTAAAGGGTTGGGAAAAGGCTTTCCAAGCAAATGGACCTAAGAAACAAGCGGGTGTGGCCTTTCTAATTTCCAACAAAATTGACTTCAAACTAAAATCAACCAGAAGAGATGGAGACGGACATTTTATACTCATAACAGGAACAATTCATTAGGAGGAAGTCGCAATCCTGAATGTCTATGCCCCAAATATAAAAGCATCCACTTATGTAAATGAAAAACTTCTAGAACTCAAGGCAGTCATCAAACCACACACACTAATAGTAGGAGACTTCAACACACCTCTCTCACCAATGGAGAGGTCAATCAGACAGAAACCTAACAGAGAAATAAGAGAATTAATAGAGGTAATGAATCAAATGGACTTAACAGACATCTATAGAACATTCCACCCAAATAGGAAAGAATATACCTTCTTCTCTGCAGCTCATGGAACCTTCTCGAAAATTGACAACATACTCAGTAACAAAGCAAACTTCCACAGATACAAAAAAATATTAGTAAATACCTGTGTCTTGTCGGATCTCCATGGAATAAAGTTAGAATTCAACAACAATTCTAACCCCAGAAAACCTACAAACTCATGGAAGCTGAACAGTCAACTACTGAATCACCCCTGGGTCAAGGAAGAAATAAAGAAAGAAATTAAAGTCTTCCTTGAATTTAATGAAAATAAAGCCATAACATACTCAAACCTATCGGACACAATGAAAGCAGTGCTAGGAGGAAAGTTCATAGCACTAAGTGCCCAATTAAAGAAAATGGAGAAAGCACACATTGGAGACTGAACAGCACACCTGAAAGCTCTGGAAATAAAAGAAGCAGACTCACCCAGAAGGAGAAGAAGACTGGAAATAATCAAACTGAGGGCTGAAATCAACAAAATAGAAACACAGAAAACAATCCAAAGAATCAATGAAACAAAAAGCTGGTTCTTGGAGAAAATCAACAAGATTGACAAACCCCTATCCAAACTAATAAAACGGCAGAGAGAGAACATGCAAATTAATAAGATCAGAAATGTAAAGGGGGACATAACGACAGACACAGAGGAAATTCAGAGAATCATTAGATCTTACTACGAAAGTTTATATGCCAGAGATGCAGAGCTGATACATAATACACAAATCTATCAATGTAATCCATTATATAAATAAACTGAAAAAAAACATATGATCATTTCATTGGATGCTGAAAAAGCATTTGACAAAATTCAACACCCCTTTATGATAAAGGTGTGGGAGAGATTGAGGATACAAGGATCATACCTAAATATAATAAAAGCTATTTACAGCAAGCCGACAGCTAACATCAAACTGAATGGAGAGAAACTCAAAGCCATTCCATTGAAATCAGGAACAGGACAAGGCTGTCCACTCTCCCCATACCTCTTCAATACAGTGCTTGAAGTTCTAACAATAGCAATACAACAACATAAGGGGATCAAGGGGATTCAAATTGGAAAGGAAGAAGTTAAATTCTCATTATTTCTAGATGATATGATAGTGTACATAAGCAACCCCCAAAACTGTACCAAAGAACTCCTACAGCTGATCAACACCTTTAGTACTGTGGCAGGGTACAAGATCAACTCCAAAAAATCAGTTGCCCTGCCTTACACAAAGGATAAAGAAGCAGAGAGAGAAATCAGAGAAACTTCACCTTTCATGATAGCCACAAATAGCATAAAATATCTAGGGATAACTCTAACCAAGGAAGTGAAAGACCTATTTGACAAGAACTTTAAGTCTTTGAAGAAAGAAATTGAGGAGGATACCAGAAAATGGAAAGATCTCCCTTCATCTTGGATTGGGAGGATCAACATAGTAAAAATGGCAATTCTACCAAAAGCAATCTGTAGATTCAATGCAATCCCCATCAAAATCTCATCAAACTTCTTCACAGACCTTGAGAGAACAATAATCAACTTTATATGGAAAAACAAAAAACCCAGGATAGCTAAAGCAATCTTATACAATAAAGGAACTTCTGGAGGCATTACCATCCCTGACTTCAAACTCTATTACAGAGTGACAGTATTGAAAACAGCTTGGTATTGGCATAAGAACAGAGAAGTCGACCTATGGAATCGAATAGAAGACCTGGATATTAACCCACAAACCTATGAACACCTAATTTTTTACAAGGGAGCTAAAGGTATACAATGGAAGAAGGAAAGCATCTTTAACAAATGGTGCTGGCATAACTGGATGTCAACCTGTAGAAGAATGAAAGTAGATCCATATCTATCACCATGCACAAAACTCAGGTCCAAATGGATTAAAGACATCAACATTAATCTGACCACTTTGAACCTGGTAGAAGAGAAAGTGGGAAATAGTCTACAAGACATAGGCACAGGAGACCACTTCCTAGGTAGAACCCCAGTAGCGCAGACAATAAGAGAATCAATGAATAAATGGGACCTCCTGAAACTGAGAAGCTTCTGTAAAGCAATGGACTGTCAGTAAGACAAAAAGGCTACTTTCTGACTCGGAGAAGATCTTCACCAACCCCTCATCAAACAAAGGTCTGATCTCCAAAATATACAAAGAACTCAAGAAACTAGACACTAAAACTCTAATTAACCCAATTAAATAATGGGGTACTGAACTGAACAGAGAATTCTCAACAGAAGAACTTTGAATGGCCAAAAGACACTTAAGGTCATGCTCAACCTCCTTAGCGATCAGGGAAATGCAAGTCAAAACAACTATGAGATACCATTTTACACCGGTCAGATTAGCTAAACTCAAAAACACCAATGATAGCCTATGCTGGAGAGGATGTGGAGTGAGGGGAACACTCATTCATTGTTGGTGGAAATGCAAACTTTTGCAGCCACTGTGGAAATCAGTGTGGCGGTTTCTCAGGAAACTGGGAGTCAACCTCCCTCAGGACTCATCAATTCCACTCTTGGGAATATACCCAAGAGATGCCCTATCATACTACAAAAGCATTTGTTCAACTATGTTCATAGCAGCACTATTTGTAATAGCCAGAACTGGAAACAACCTAGGTACCCCTCAGTAGAAGAATGGTTAAAGAAGGTGTGGAACATATACACATTAGAGTTTTACTCAGCGGTAAAAAACAATGACATCTTGAATTTTGCATGCAAATGGGTAGAAATAGAAAATGCTTTACTGAGTGAGGTAACCCAGACCCGAAAAGAGGAATATGGTATGTACTCACTCATAAGTGGATTCTAGCCTTAATTAAAGGTCATTGAGCCTATAATTCGTGATCCTAGAGAAGCTTAATAAGAAGGTGAACCTGAAGAAAATCATATAGTTATCCTCCTGGATATTGGAAGTAGACAAGATTGCCAGGCAACCTTGGATGCGCGCGCGGGGGGTGGGTGTTTAGAAGGATTGGAAAGAAGGGGAGATGGTTAGAGAGAAGGGAGTAGGGGAGGACTGGAGATAGCTTGGGGGAATGAGATGGAGGGAAGGAGGAAGGATGGATATGGGAGCAGGCAAGTATATATCTCAACTAAGGGAGCCATTTTAAGGTTTGCAAGAGACTTGATTCTAGAGGGGTTCCCAGGTCCAAGGAGAGGTCCCCAGATTGTTCCCTGGGCAACAGAGGAAAGGGTGCCTGAACTTGCCTTGGTCCATAACCATACTGATGAATATTTTGCATATCACCATAGAACCTTCATCTTGGCGATGGATGGAGATAGAGACAGAGACCCACATTGGAACACTGGACTTAACTCCCTATGTCCAAATGAGAAGCAGAAGGAGGGAGAATGTGAGCAAGGAAGTCAGGAACGCAAGGGGTGCGTTCACCCACTGATACAAGGGGACTGATCTAATGAGAGCTCACCAAGGCCAGCTGTACTGGGACTGAACGAGCATGTGATCAAACTGGATTCTCTGAATGTGGCTGACATGGGGACTGACTGAGAAGCCATTGATAATGACACTGGGACTTGTTTCGTCTGTATGTACTGGCTTTTTGGGATCCTAGTCTGTTTGGATGCTCACCTTCCTAGACCTGGAGGGAGGGGGGAGGAACTTAAACTTCCCACAGGGCAGGAAACCCTGACTGCTCTTAGGACTGGAGAGGGAGGAGGAGAGAGAGTGGGGGGAATGGGAAGATATTGGGAGTAGGGGAGAAGTGGAATTTTTTATAAATAAATAAATAAATAAGATAAAACTGTGATCTTCTTCCCCAGTAGTAGGGTTAAGCACAGGGTTTTGTACATGTTTAGACAAGCTTATACTACTGAGCTAGCCACCCTATTTCTTATTTTATTTTGAGAGAGCCTTGCTGAATTACCCAGGCTATCATGGGCCTTGTAATTCTCCTACCTTCAACCACTACAGTAGTTTGGAAAGCAGGTCCATAATGCATCATCTGGCTTGGAATTTTCATTTAATGAATTTTCACTTAACCTAATATCAAATTTGAGGATGGCCTCTTTTGGGGATTCATATATGAGTAGAAAATATTGATCTGTCCTTACATAAACAAGAGAGTAAATAAATATTTTTATGGTTGTAAAAAGCACATTTATAACCTACGGATCTAAATTTTCTACAAAAGACCTAATTCGCTTATTGTTTGTCAAAACTAAAAACATGAAAAAGCTATCTTTCTAAATATGAAAGAAAAAATATATCATGAATATATTAGGTACTAAATTCCTCGTTCTGATATCCCATGTAGGACAGTTTTTCCTCAGTATTAATCAAACTGACAGTGGCGTCAGATGATGGCTGTAAGAAGTTCCCAAGCATCCTGCAACACATTGAACAGTATCCTGCCCCCTCTCCATCACACTGCCCACTACCTCCCATCACGACAATCCCTAATATCTTCTGAAGTTTTAATGTCCCCTGGAGTGGACATTAGTCATCCCTAATTGACAATCATTAACAGAACCATCATTTTCCAGATGGTAAAAGAGATGTAAATTTATCCTTATAAGTTAGTTGTATTCTTTCATCTTGAGTAGTTGCTTGCACAATCTTCAACGACTGAAGATCCCAAAGCTTTGCCAAAAGGATAACGTGAGTGATCACAGCTCCCCCAAGGATTAAGTGACAGCAGGCACGCACGCTGTCACTTGATGAGACACACGAAATGTTATCTGCATGTCCGTCATAGATGAAACAGTTGACTCACCTACTTCCTTCTCCAGAAACGCAGCAGCCTAGAGACAAGTCTGAGGTATTTTCTGTCCACTCAGTAAAACCGGTCTCTCGCTGAGCTGAGCGACACACAGGAAGACCACAGAGTTGCTCTGTCGGACCTGCTGGATTGTTATCTGTTTGCTAATAACAAAGGGAATGTTTCCCTTTGGCCACATTCCTAGCACTAGTACTCTCTAGTGAAAATATTTTTCCTGTCAGTTAAAACACTTTATATTGGCTTTAAGTTGTATTTCATGAGGGAGGGTGCAGTATTTATAAACTACTGGCTGAATCATAAATAAAACCAACATTTTTCATATCAGTCTGTTTCATTCCCATTTCTTATTTGATATTTGAAGGAAAACTGACTTTATACAAAGTTCATGAGCTTCAAGAATTTCCATGTGCAGTATACTGAGTGTTTCTGCAGCAAAACATGCTTCATGATTAGACAAGTGAGCCTTTTTTTTTTTTCAATATCGGGTATAAGATTGTACCAAGACTACTGTAGAAATAGATGGGCTTCTGACCCTGCTAGTTTTACTTTGGATTGCAGTTGAACCTGGATCTTGTTTTGCTGGCATCCATGCATTATACCTTCGAGATTCTTAAAGGGATTTTTCAGGTGATAGTATTCAGGTAGTGTCAACAAGACAATACAGCACTTAAACTACTTTTGGTTGTTTTTGGTTTTTGTTATTTTTTTCAAGGAATCAAAGAGAAAAGAGTAATTGAGGCGAGAGGGGAGAGGAGGCTCTTTAACTCCTGAACAGCCTGTAAGAAAAGCTGGAGAACATGAAGAGGCTGTTTCCACTGCTCCTGAAGCCTAGCTATATATCGAGACCAGTGCACTGCTCCTCATTCTTCAGAGGAAAGTTTGTATACATTTTATATTTTTATTCTTTAAAATTTGAATTTCATGGTAGAGGTAAAGGGACTCAAAAGACATTTTGTCTTCACTTTCGTCAAAAGAAAGAAAGAAAGAAAGAAACCTTTCAGTAGCAGCCGTCTACCGAAGGGAAGCAAAGAGGACTGAAAACAAAAGCCACCAAGTACCAGCTGAAGTCAGTTCCTGTTCGCGTTGCAGCATGTGACTGGCCCGGGCCCCTGAGCTGGGTGGATTTTGAATTTTCAAATTAGCAGTGTTCATTTAGGGCGGAAATAGGCTTCAGCGTAGTCTGCGAAAGAAAATAGCATTCATAGAACTGTTATTCATAAAATGTGTACAAAGAATTGCAATTCTTTAAATGAACCTCACCTGAAGTCTAAGTGAGAGGAAGGGCGCCGAGCGTTCTACGGTGGGAAACTTCTTCTTTAAAACTCAGAACTAAGGTTCATAAACAGTTATTGGAATAGGAGAAAGAGTCAACCCGGTAACCTCAAGGAGCTAAGAGTTGGGGATTTCAGAACACACGACAGAGTCTGATACAAGAAATTCGTTTGCCATCTGGTGACTTAGAGGAATAAGCTATGCCATGTAATTCCAACTTAACCTTTGCAGGCAGATGTTCAGGCAGATGTTCTCTGTGTAACACCAATGCTATTATTTAGAGCCATGGAGCTACCAAGCTCTTTATTCCTCCTGCCTTTCCTGGTCTTTCCTGGTAGTCCTTCCCTGGTCTGCTGTGCATCTCCTAGTTGGGGTCTACGTGCATCTCCTTGGATGAAAGCTCAGATTTATATCTTCACTATGAGTCTAACAGCGCAACAAAGACTAATCCATTTATGTAAAAGCACTCGTGCTGGTATCTTAAACTAGCAGCTTACATTTCAAGGGTAGGAAGATGTTTTCTAGCTGCCCTAATTCCACTGCATGCCATATGCTGCTGCATTGCCCATAATATTTAGACAGTTCCCTAGCAACCTGTAAAATACAGCCTGCAGAGCCCTGCAATCCTCCAACTATGCATCAAGGACTGGGAAAATTCCGGAGGAGAGAAACCCCAGTACACACTCTGAAAAGATCCCTCTATGGCAGTAGCTGCCAGGGCAGGAGCAGAGTCAGGTGTGAGAGAGCTCACAGTGATGAACATAAAGACTGTTTGAATGCATATGTGACATTTATATGTCACTATAATGTCCCTAGGGACAATTTCAGCACTTGTAGTTTTCTGTTTTCTTTACAAGACCGGATCAAAAATGAGTTGATAGCCAAAGGACTCAACACCCTACTTCACAGAGACTTGTCCAGTCACGTCCATTGCCACACATAATTAGTAGGAAATAGAAACAACTTAAATGTCCTTCTACTGAGGAGAGAATAAAGAAAATAGGATAAACATACACAATGGGATTCGATCCATCTGTAGAAAAGAGAAAACTGAACCATGAAATTCATAAGTAAATGGATACAACAAGAAATTATTATACTGAATGAGGTGACCCAGACCCAGAGAAACAAATGCCTCACATGCTTTCCTTTTTCTGGAAGAAACATGCTCCAAATCTTTTAGGTATGAGTGCATCTCCTGGAATAACCCCAGAAATCAGGAAAATAAAAGGGAACCATGGGGCTGGAAGAGAACAAGATCTAGAGATGGTAATAATAAGACATGGGTACTATGAAAGGGAAATGGGGAAAACAGGGAGGGGGAAGGAAGGACACTACAGAAAGAAAGGGGGAGAAGGGATAAGTAAATAACACTTAATAAGTTTGAAAATATCACAGGGAATAAAATTACTTCATGTTTATTTTAATCGCCTATATAAATGTATATCTAGATATACACACACGTAGTTTAAAGTTATGCCACTTGAGGCACAATGCTCTCACTGAAAGTCATAGACTAGCTGACAAAAATTCCAGTCCTGGATAGGAGATATCTCATTTTAAAATGTCAGTCATTGAAGTCTTAGACTTCCCCCAAAGAATAACGCCATTGCCCTTGGATGGTTCCCAGAAATTAGAGACAAGACCCTGTTGCTAAAGATGCCGCGTACTTCAGACACAGTACTTGGAGTAATCAAGCTGGAATTTATGTGGAAGTCTCCTCCCTGAGAACTAGCTCTCATGGTACCAAACAGAGTATGCCGGCTGCCAAGGGAGAAAAACAGTCAATAGATTCATCCACCTAAAGTCGTCAACCACAGGAATGATCAGGATGGCACTTGTAACCTGGGGAAAACCAGCAGAGCTACCTAAGTCCTCTCAACAGAGAGAATTCGTGCTTGGCACTATAACCCTGGGCCCCTACCCCTGTCTGATAAGAGGACAACCTAGCACTGCCACTTCCCTAAACCAATACAATTCTCTATGCATTCTAATTACTGTCCTTCCACCACCGGTGAGGGTGGCTTTCACCTCTCAACAAAAAAGCTTCCTTTTGAAGCAGATATAGACCTCTACAGAAAGCCACACCTAGTTAATAAGCAGAGAAGAAAAGTCATGGGGTGCCTAGTCCCACTTGACACATCTGAAACTCAACCTCCTAAGCTTCTGTCACAGAAGAGGGGGTGGTAAGAGCCAGACATCTAGGGTATCTACCGCTCTCTCCTTCCCATGTGGATCCAGGGGACTGAACTAAAGGCCTTTGCTAGCGAGGGCCTAGGCTTATTGAACCATCTTGCTGCCCCTGCTTTACTTCTCTTGAAATAACTCCTTTTCTTTAGGCATCATATCCTGCAGTACAAGCAATCAGTCAAGTCCCTTTCAGTTTTTGTTAACTATGTAATTTACCTTGTCATCAACTGTAATTGTCAAAAATAGCACATGGCAGATTCTGCCCTAGCTTCATTAGTGAGTCAGTAGGCTCAGGAAGTGTAAACATTTTCAAGGTCACGAAGCTGGAGTCCGAGACCTTTGAGTAAAAACACAGTTCACGCAACCTGACACTACCTTAAGGAATATACCCCGCCCCCACCACAACCCCAGTCACAGACTAAAACCTAGAAAATTCCATCTCAGCTTAAAGTCTCGGTTAAAATGAGACTTTCTGTGTGAATCCCCTGCTGTGTCAGGGCAGGCGAGACTGCTGCTGAGTTCCCACAGCATTCTGAATCGATCTCTTTCAGATCAGTGTCCCTTCACCACTTCTGAGTCCAAGCCCTGGCCAGCTCCACTGGGCCCTACAAAATTCTTGCTGGTGTCTCTTGACTTTAGATAACCTTTAGTCTTCCAATGTTCCCAGCACTTGTAGTAGCCAAAGTACAATTTCCCAGTCTCAATAGCTCTGACTTTGGTGGATGACCTGTCTCTGTGGGAGACTATTCTCCCATAGTCTCCTGGTCTGGGGCCCTTCTCCCAGTTATTCCCCTCAGCATTCAGTTTTCTCCTGGTGAGAACAAGTTAAGGTGTGAACAGCTACTTCATCTTCCTAAAATATCCCTTCCCCCTCACATACTGAAACAACTAGAAAATTCCAGCTCAGCTTAGTCTCTGTTAAAATGTTACTTCCTGTGTGAATCCCCTGCTGGCTCACCAGGCAGAGGTGAGATTTCTGCTGCCTGCTAGTAGCATTCTGTTCATTCCTCTTTCAGATCAACCATGTGATTACGCTGGTGGATGCATATTGCTCTGCTTATTAAAAAGCTTTCTTCATGGTCACAATGGTTTGCCTTTCTTCTTATCGGAAGCAATATATCCAGTAGAAAATGAGCCAGTAATGTTTGTTAAACGAATCAAAACATTATACGGGCAGTGATCCCCTCATAATGAAGAGCATTTGTGTTCTTTTGTTTTTTTTTTTAACTTTTGCTGATTCTCTGTAGATTTCACATCATGCATCCTGATCCCACTTATCTTGCATCTGCCCTCTGCCCTGACAGCCTCCCTCCAAAACCCAAAACAAAATTTAAAAGAAAAAAAATAAAGGAAAATAATTTTATAGTGGAAGTTATTGTGGGGCCTGGTGAGTCACACAGTCTACCCTTCAGTCCACAAATCTTTACTTGTAAGTGTTCGTTGCTATGAGTCATTGGTCTGGTTGGAGGCCTCTGGCTTCTGTTAGACTCTCTATAATAGGCCCTCACTGGGGCACCTCTTGGATATCCAGGCCCTCAGCCTGGCTCACCAGCACTCACGCAATCAGAAGCAAGCCCAAACAGAGCCCTCTCTCCTGTTTGCTGTATGGGTCATGCAGGTAGGATTGAGGAGAGGGGATCAACTCTCCTGTTTTAATGCCCTCAAGGATAGCTCACCTGCATCCCAACAACAGGGTTAGCTCTGGGACTGCTCTCCTGTTTGCTGATGAGGGGCAGGCTAGTTCTCCCATTTTCGGGACCCCAGGGCCATCTCTTGCCTGCTGCAGGTAGCATGAAGGGAAGGGCATCTTTCCCTCACCTGTGCCATCACCTGGCAGACAAAGTGGGGCAGGGGCAGTGCTCTCATGCCCTCAGGGCCAACTCACCTGCACCAGTGCAAACAGGGTCAGCTCTAGTGTGCTTCCCAGAGGAGGTGCTCACCTGTGGTGAGGAGTGGGGCCATCTTTTCCCAACTTGGGGAAGAGCAGCTCTCTCCCGAGGGACAGGATCAGCTCTCCTGCTCCATCATCAAAGGGCAGGAGTAGCTGTCCTGAGGCTGGTGAAGGGAGGGGCCAGTTCAGTAAGGCCCTTGGACTTTAACATGCTTGGTTTCTATGACACCTTGTCATAGCATGGGCTGTGGACATCAACAAAGTTACCAGCCACAGCAGGACCATAGATCCAGACATGGCCCTCAGCAGTAGCCCAGCCCAAATGTCTGCATGGCCCCAGGTGACAGCATTGACCACCCAGACAGGTATTGTCCCAGGGGCGGTATGGCCTTTGGGCACCAACGTGGTCTCGGGTGGTTGACCAGACCGAGGCATCTGTGCAGTCCTAGGTAGTAATAGAAACTACGGACATCAACTCAGACCCAGGCTGCTATAGGGACCACAGACCCAGACATGTCCCTCAGCAGCAGCCCTGACCCAGATGGCTCCATGACCCTGGGTGACAGCTCAGGTCGCTCAGATCAGCATGGGCCTGGCTGTGGCACAGACCTCAGACACCCACATGGCTACAAGCTGTAACCTAGACCCTGGATACCCGTGTGGCCTTTGGTCTCAACCTAGTCCATTGTCATCAATACAGGCCCAGACATGGTCCAAAACAACAGCCCTGGTCCATCGTCCCAGGTGACAGAGCTTGCCACTGAAATCTTCACAGTTCTCAGACACCAACATGGCTCTAGGTGGTGACCCAGACTACAGGCCTCTGCGTGGACCTTCAGTGGCGCCAGGAGCCACAGACATCAACTCAGGCCCCCTCGACTGCTTCAGGGCCTCGGACCTTGGCAATAGTCCAGGCCGGGACATCACCTTGGACTTGGGTGGCAAGCAGGCCGTGCACATTAGCCTGTTCCTCACCATCCTCACCTCTTCAATCTGCCGCTCTCCCCAGCCCATGAAATGTTCTGTCTCCTCTCTCTCTTTTTTTCCCCATCCTGCTCTTGCTCACCATAATGGTGCCGGACCACACAGTACCAGAGGCATCAGACAGGCTCCTGGTTGAGTCCTGCCCACCTCAGCCGCAAGGTGTGGTGTAGAGCTATTGGTCTCCTCTCGCCGGGTCCGGCCTCACCTTTGTGCTTTTTAAGATTACGAAATAAATGCTGAGTTAGGTTAGAGGAAAAATACCCATCAAAGAAGCAAATCTTGAGTAACATGGCATAAACTGATTCCTATAATAGCTAACAAAGCAAGATTGTAGAAAGACCAATTGACATTTTGCTTCGCTGATTTCTCTGATGGGTTAGTGGCAAAATCTTGTCTCTAGTTATTTCTTTCTCTGGGAAGAACTGATTAAACTTTGATTAGTATTATATTTTACCTCTTGCTAGTCCTGTGGAACTCCAGGCATTCTTAAATGTACATTTTTTTTTAATTACCTCTTCCTCAGAGAGCATCCCTACCCACTAGGCAACCTGACCCATATCTTGCCAAAAAGACTGTTAGGGCTCTAGCCAATTCTCTAATTCTTTAACTTCTTTTGTACTACCAAAGCCTTGTGTATAACATTTCATCATATTCATATCATATAAAACATAGTAACTACTAGTAGTGATTCACCTATTCTGGGAGTCATCCCGCTCAAGTATAATTTTTAATTTATTTTTTATTTTTATTATAATTTGCTTTTTTAAATTTTATTCCAGTTTTAACATGTTTTATTATAACTTTCATTTTTGATAATACAATAATTTCACACATTAGTGCAGTGCCTATTATATCATTGGACCCCTCTGTCTCCTCACTTCAACAAATTGATAAAGCTCAGCCATGCTTTATACTTTTTATAGGACAAGTATGTATTCATATAGTTAAAAGATGAAAGAAAAAAAGGAAGAGGAAAATGCAAAGCTGCTGGGACACCATAGTAGCATCTGCTGTGCACATTGGTTGTTAATTAGAAGACTTGGAAGCGCGTAGCAAGGTCAAAGCTCTCTTCTTATTTCTGATTGCACATCAAGCTGGAGAAACAGAGAAGATCCTGCATCGAACGACCAGATTATCATCAGCAGCTTCTTGGGTTGTGCCTAGCTTGAGTCCACGCTTAGCCTGTAGCTCTGGCAATTCACTTCCAAGTGGCCTCAGTGTTGGAGGGGTGTTGGGGGGAACTAGCAGTGCTGGAAGCGCCAGCTTCATAAGGCTGGTGTGAAGAGGCTGTCATAACAACTTCCAGAGTCCAGCTTGAGCTTGCAGCACTAAAGAAGGCCTGAGCTAATAGCTCTCCAGTAGGATTAGCAGGGGTTCAGGCCTGGAAACAGCCTGCGGCCCTCTCTGTCATCACTTTCAGTAACTGTTTACGTACAAAGTGTTCTGCAGTCAAAGGTTCCCAACTTGCAATATCTAGAGAGGTAGTTTCTGTTTCCTATTGTGCATCCTGGCAGATACAGTAAGAGGAAACAGAGGGAGGGGGAGGGAAGAAAAGTAAACTGCAAAGCATTCTCAGCACATGAGGACCTCCCCAGTCCCTGCAATTAGATGTCACCCGCCCAGCTGCAGCCTCTCAACAGCCAGCCTGGGGTCACCATAGGAAGACAATTTAGTTTTTATAAAAATTTTATTATGGTTCATCTGTATTATTAAAATTATTGAACACTATAGTGTTTGTTCTTTATATTTATTAAACCACATATTCTATAGTTAGAGCGGTTTCCTATTCTTTAGAATATTGTGTGTGTGATTATCTTGTTTCACAAACTAGGTAAGCAAATATCTCAAGTATTACTCAATTATATGAACCAAACCATAAATGTGAGAATTTCTAGTGTATTTAGTTTCAGAGTAAACATTAATGAATCTGCGTATCTAAAACAATTATGGTTTGCTGTACGAACTATAAAATATGTGACAAACTAAATTTAAATATTTATTTTATTTCTAATGTGTGTGAGTGCATTTGTGCACACATGCAGACATGAATGCAGGTGACTGCCAAGTCCAGAAGAAGATGTCAGGTCCCCAGAAGCTGAAACTACAAGTGGTTGTGAGACACCTGACATGGGTGCCGGGAGCAGAGGCAGGAGCAGAGGCAGGTCCTCTACAAGAGCAGAGCCTCTTTTAATATCTGAGCCATTTCTCCAGCTTCCATAAATCTAATTTATTTTTGAGGGAATCGATGACAGGAGTAATGATGGCAAGGAGAAACTTGAGATCATCGTGCTCAATGAAAACAGCCTGTCTTATAATGAGGAGTATTGTGTGTTTTCTTGCACATATGGGACAAGGGTAGAGGGCATGGCATGTCAAACAGACATAATCAAGAATGTAGACAGAGGGAAAGTGACAGAGGTAGACGCAATCAAAGTGCGCAACTTCACATAATTAGCTAAAGTAGGGACAATCTAAAAGAAAAGAAACTAAAAGAGAAGTCACCTTGCCAGCTGATAGAAAGAGTTCACACTAGCCATTCATTAGTTGAAGAACATTTAGATTTGCCGATCTCATTGGCCATCTCAAAGAACTCGCTCTTAGGTTTGTTGATTATTTGTAATTTGCTTTTGTTTTTGGTTCTATAGAGGTAGATAAAGTTTTTGTTTTTTGCAAAATCCAACATGCCTTCATGATAAACATCCTAGAAAGGAATACAAGATAAAATACACCTCAACATGATAAAGGCTCTATGTGACAATGCCATATCCAACATTATCCTAGTTAGAGAGAAGCGCAAAGCTGTCCTACTTAAGATCAGGAATGAGACAGAACTGTCCATTATCCTCATTCCTTCTCAGTGGAGTATTTGAAGTGCTGACCAGAGTAATAAAGCAAGAGAAGCAATAAAAATAGAAAGGAAAATTGTCTCTATTTCTAAATAACTTGTCTCTATTTCTAATAAAATGTCTCTATTTCTAAATGACACAGTATTGTACATAAGAGATCCCAATCCATGAGAAATTTTCTAGAAATGATCAACAATATCAACAAACTAAAAAGATATAAAATCAACTTATAAAAATCATTTGCTTTTCCCTACATCAACAGCAAAGAAACTGAGAAAAAGTATCACGAAAACACTATCATTCACAATATCATCAAAAACAAATAAAACATCTACTAATATCTCCCAGACTGAAAAAGGCCTTAAAAGATGAAAAGATTTCCCCCACTCCAGTACATGGGTTGGTGGAATTAATTTTATGGAAATAACTAGCCTATCAAAAGTATTTTAAAGATTCAATGCAATCCCAATCAAACTCCCCATATTTCACACAGAATTTTTTAAAAAAATCTTAAAATTCAAAAGGAACAACTAAGGACCCAATTCTGCCCTAAAGGAGCAATGCTTGGGTATCACCATCCCAGATTTCCAACTATGTTATAGAGTCGTACAAAGAAATATGGCATGATACTGGCACAAAACCAGACATATAGTCAATGGAACAAAATAAAAGACCCAAACATGAGTGAAAGAAGCTACAGACATCTGATATATCACAAAGATGCCAAAAATACACATGGGAGGGAGCACAATGTCTTCAACAAATGGTGCTAGAAAAACTGGATATCAACAGGTAGAAGTTGGATCACCTGGAGCTGGAGTTATAAGTGGTTGTGAGAACACTGGCATGCTAAACTCTTATTTATTCATCCACACACAAAAACCAACCCCAAATGAACCAAAGACTCCAGTATGGAACTTGAAATGTTGAGATACTGAGAAGAAAACATGGGCTATACCCTATAAACTACAGGTGTAAAAGAGACTCTCTGAATAGGGCTCTATTTCTTCAGGGATTAAGGCTAACAATTGCTGAATGGGACGTCATAAAACTAAAAAGCTTCTGTGCTGCAAAGAGAACAATCAGTTGAGCAAAGAAGAGACTCACAGAGTGAGAGACTATTTTGAGAAAGGACCAATATCCAGAATACATAAAAAACTCAAAAACAAAGAGTCAAGAAAACAAATTTCAGCCGGGTAGTGGTCGTGCATGTCTTTAATCCCAGCAGTGGGGAGGCAGAGGTAGGCAAATCTCTGTGAGTTCAAGGCTAGACTGGTCTACAGAGTTATAGGACAGCTAGGACTGTTACACTGTCTTGAAAAAAACAGCAAGAAGAAGTTGAAGAAGAAGGAAGAGGAAGAGGAGGAGGAGGAGGAAAGAAAGAAAAGAAAAAGGAAAGCAAACTTACCAATTAAAAAATGTGCAACATTTGTTTTCTCTTAAACAAGAAATAAAATGATGTATTTTTTGTAATTGCACATGCATGTGTATATAGTCTATTTTTATGCACATGGATAGATGACATGATCATTCAGTTATTTTGTATGACTTAGCTTCTTTATCTAACAATAGTAATAACCTCATTATCTACTCAAATAGAATTGTGACACTTTCTAGATTACAAAATCAGACTTCATTTTTTAAAGTTTGGCTCTCCACAAGTTCACCCTTTTCTTTCTTTCTTTTTCCCACCCCCTCCAACCTGGACAAAGACATTAGAAAATCTAGGCATGGGTTATTTTAACAGCAGACGGAAACTTCAAAACCCATACAAGGCCCCGTAACTCACCTTAATCCCAATCTCCAAACACAAAGCCACCTGTCTCTTTGTTTATTTGAACTATTCCATTTGGCTATTAAACATTTTTCTATTCTGGTTGGAAAAAAGAATTTACTCTGGTGTTTTAAAGAGAGATCACTTTGAGCAGAGTCAGACTGGAAAAGACGCATGTCTCTGGTGTCAGTTGGACAGAAGCACTGGCCACTGTCTCCTGAAATGCATGAAAATACTGGGTTTTACATTTGGGAGAAAGGAGTAATTAATTAAACTTGCAGAATCTCTATATGTAAATTTAGTTCTCTGAAGGAAACAAAAGTAATTATTTAAGGGAAAACTGTAGGCCTGGCATGGCAGCATTCCAGTAATCAAAATCTCAGAACATCGGTGCCAGGCATTCAATGCCAGCTTCTATTACTTAGGGGATGTAAGGTCAGCCTGGACCTACAGGAGACTGTCTCCAAAAATCTCCCCTTCCAAAACAAAAGACACAAAAAGAAAAAGAAAACTATTGGATTTTTCACATGTCAAGTGCAACATTCTTACAAATGCTCCCCTGCTTTGAAGAAGTGCAGACAGGTGTGGCTGTGGCCAGGCTTTTGAGAAATCCCCCTGCTGAGTATCAGCTCAGTATCACAAGAGAGAAGGGCTCTTGGGACATTCCCTGAAAATTCTTTTAGAAGGATCACATGAGGAACTGTGACTCACAATGTGTTCTCCCATGAAAAGCAAAACTGCCATGGATACCTTGAAAATTTCCAGAAACAATGACCTTATCAAAATGCTTGGCTTTTCTCCTGGTCACTTCTAATGAGGAAAAAAGAAAAAAATGTGAGCATCATGGAGTTTGGCACTATAGCCTAGCAGAGGGCCTCACTTAATCCCACCTCATTAGCACCCAGGGAAGCCTTGAACTCCCCCACCATCTCCCACCCTCCCACCCCCCACCACCCCCGTTTAAAAGAAAATGGTAACTTTGGTAACTTTCTCTGACTTCTAACCTCTAGGAATAATACGATCATTTTAAAAAGGGTACAAATTACAAGAAATAATCAACAGAGGCTGCTACTTACTAAATGCTAAGTATTCAATACTTCAGGCAACACATTAAAACATTATATCAAGACAGCATGAATTTAAGGAAAATTCCTGTCTACACCTTCAGACTACTATTAATAGTAGTCTATATTTGATATTGTTAGATATTTTCAGGTTTATTTTTGTTTTTGTTTGTAGTATGAGGAGCGGTGGGCTGCATCCCGTCACCCGGTTAGCTTAACCCCCAAAATAACCACACAGAAACTGTATTCATTTAAATCACTGCCTGGCCATTAGCTTTAGCCTCTTATTTGCTAACTCTCACATCTTGATTCAACCCATTTCTAAAAATCTGTAAATCATCACGAGGTCGTGGCTTACTGGGAAGGATAATACACAAGTTTTTCCAATTGGTAACATGGTTTTAATGATGATAAGATTAAAAGAGGTGATTTAAATTATATGTGGGCTTTATTATAATAGTAGATCTTCTATAAACTTAAAATTAGACCCAAATAGAAACTTTTAAAAAATAATCCCTTGACTAATAAATTTCACTTCTACAAATCAACAACAAAACTGTTTACCAGGGCATTCCTCGGTTTCCAAAATGAAATCTCTTTCCCAAGAGGAAAGGTTTAGAATGGTTTCCAGTTTTGAATGGGCCTCTGGCAAAGCAGCATAGTCTAGTGCCAGCCTGCACAGAGCAGACCCTTCCCTCCTAACCAGGACACAGCTGATTGCCTTGCTATTGACCTCTTCAGAACAATGCTTCAAGACCCCTGACTATGCCCATCTCCTACATATTCTACCACCTCTAAATGCCACCACACTAGGGGCCAACCACTACTGCAATGGCCTTTGGGAAACGCTTAAGATGGTATTATATATCGAACACAATTGTGCAATTAACACACAGCATTTTACCACTGAGTGAATTTTTTAAACTGTGTTCCTTTCAGTAGTGTGTGACATGCACCAATCAAACATCTTTATTTAAGTCAATGAAAGTAATATTCCAACACTCAAGAATTTATTTTAGATGCCATTTTCTCATTTGTATGAGAATGTATGTATGAAAATGCTTATTATTAATGCCAGAGGGAGGGGCTTGGTCATACCCCTACTTAATGTGCCAGACTTTGTTGACTTCCCATGGGAGCCCTTACCCATTAGAAGGAGTGGATGAGGGGTAGACTGGGGGAGGGGGGTGAGTGGGGCAGGAGAAGGGAGGGAACTACAGATGGAGTGTAAAATTAAATTAAAATTAAATTAAAATTTAAGAAAGAATTTACTTTAGAAGTTAAAATCGCATAATTTTCACTTAACCATTTTTTTACTGGAACATTTTATCTTTTCACCACATTATTCTTCAGAAGTCTTCCAAATTTCTTCTTAATAACTAAAGGTTTTCACTAAACAGAAAAAAAATGAAGTTAAGCAAAACTCTTATATCCTGGTCCCCTGGACGTCCTACTTACAGTTACCTGGAATCTGAGCTACTCTGAGTTGCTAATAGCTGGTGTGAAGACAGGACAGCAAGGCCCTTGGGAGGAAGCTGTGGTTTTTCTTGAACCGTAGGCCTGAATACCAGAGTCTGTGCCCTGGCAGATCTAAGGCTGACTGCAGAGCTTAAGCAAGCGGATTTCCCCTGTTGTTTTTTATTATTATTATTCATCCTCTGCTCAGTTTTTAACAGAGATTTTCTGTTATTCATAATTTGACTTCCACTTAACACTCGATTTGAATTCATTTTAATAATAAATAGCAAACTCGGGAGCTGGATGGACGGCTTAGCTGGTCTTTAGAACCCATAGGGTGACTCACAACCAACCATAGCTCCATTTCCAGGCTATCCAATGCCCTCTTCTGATTGCCAGGGTTATCAGGGACATACACGCATACAGGCTTTTGCCACTCATGTTCAGAGAGTGAGAGCCCTTGGAACACTCAGCTGTATGTGAGATGTCTCCATAAAATGCCTCCCCTGAGAGCTCTGGGAACTCTGTGGCTGATGAAATGGAAGAAGGGTAAGAGCCAGAGGGTGTGTGGAGGACACCAAGGACACAACATGACTGACACAGATGAACTCACAGAGACTGTAGCAACATGTTCAAGGTCTGCATGGGTCCCTACCACATAGGATCCTAGAACTAAAAGAAGTGGACACCTGTCCCTATCTCTCACACAGTAGCTGTTACCAACTGATAACCACTCTCAAATAAAAATTTCTCCAATGGAGTCTCACTGGGAAAAACAAACCACTCTTAAAGGTAGGCCTCATGCCCAGCGGTAGATGGCCAACACAAAACAAACCCAAGGGCATCTTTGGGGGTTCTTTGTCTCATAATGTGTCAGGATGTTTTCTTCCTTCCTTCCTTCTTTCCCTCCCTCCTTCCTTCCTACTTCTTTTCTCCCTCCCTTCCTTGTTTTTTTTTAAACCTTTCAAGTCCTTTGCAGATATATGATGACTTTCAATTCTGTGTTTTTATGAGATTCTTATATGTGTGATGAATGGGTCTCTCTGTCTATATGTGTTTCTTATGCTTTTCCCTTGGCATTTTCTCATTTGTTTGTTTTGTCCTATTCCAACTTGCTTACTTTTGCTTTATCTTACTTTTACCTTATTATTATTCCTTGGATGAATTTTTGTTTTCTAACAAGTGACAGAAAAGGTGTGACTCCAGATGGGAGGGAAGGAGGGAAGGACATGGGAGACAGTAGTCAGAATATATGTATGAAAAAAATTATTTTCAGTAAAGAAAAAAAGAAATATAAATTAATTTAGAAATCTAAATTAATGATAAAATGATAAATAAAAATTTTAATTTACTTTTATGATGAACTTTGAACTTCAAAAGTTCAATACTCAGCACTGGTGAAAATTAAGTATTACTGGTGGCTAACATAACTGGGGATGAAAACTCTGCACTAGAGTATCAGTAACTTGTCAAAATTCACTAAGGAGCATTTTAATGATGTAGCTGTGGCAGAGGCAGTGATAAAAACATAACAGAAAGTGTTGGAAATTGGAAAAGGCAGTAGGAGGATACACATCAATTTTCATCCAATTCACAGTTACTTCTATGACTTGTTGGGTTATTTCTGTCTGAATTTTCAAATCAAACTTTTTGATAGTATTTCCTCCCCACTCAAAAAGCATTAATTCACACATTTGTCTGTAATACAGCCTTGTTCTCAGGAATTCTGTGCTCTGACTTGAAGTCTACTGGCTAATGATGCAAGGTTTCCTCTGAGTAGAGAACATACAAATGGAAGAGAAAGAGCAAGGATAGGTCTGCATGGTTTCAGGATATGACTAATTGTGGTCACCAGCCTTCTCACCAGCATTTTCAAAATTTTAGAGCTATTTATTTCATCAGAAATATTGGCTACCTTTAGTTGCCACTATCTCAAAATAGAAACTTTCCGCTTACCATATTTCACTAGGGAAGTTCTCATATGTGCCAGGCTTTGAGTCCAATTTAGAGAAGGAAGTCCAGCCTTGGTTCACAGGACAGGTGGCCAAAGGCAATACAGCAGAATCAAACCACCACTTTGCCAGAAGTGCATTCTCAGCTGAGTCAAAGACAACACCTTGCCGAGCATATATGTTTTGAATAGGTATTGGCATATTGAGGGGAAATTGCTTTAGTTATGTGTAATACTTGCATGATATTAACATAGGCACAGCATAGTCACATAGACACATGATAATAACATAGCCACTTCTTTACTTGATAAGCGATCATAACAGGTAGTTTTTGCTCAACTTCCAAAGCATCTCTCAATGCTTGTCCCAAGAATATGAGCTGATGGAGTAGTAGTTGTTATTTGGATTTGTATTCTTATAAGAAAAAATCCTGTTAAAAATTTAGCTCCAGGAAATATTACTGCCTTTATTCATTTGTTGAAGATTTTATAGCAATTAAATCTCAGTACTTATAAAATTACCATGTCTAAAAGTCCTATTCATGTTCCATGAAAAATGGAGTGGAAAGCTCTGAGACTGTGTATAATGATCATTTATATTTAATAAATAAATATTTAAACCAATGAATATTTCATAATTTATTATATATGTGACATTAAACAATTTTAGAGAAATCTCTGAGTTTAGACATGTCATGATGAACTGATACTTATAAAAATGTTTATGCTTTTAAAACCTAGAATAGTGTACAAGTTTTAAATATATTAATTTATGTGGTGATGTTTTGTTTATGATCTAACAAATAAAGCTTACCTGGAGATCAGAGTGTAAAGCTAGCTATACTAGTCAGTCATACAAGCCAGGAAGTGATGGCACACAGATTTAAACCCAACTACCACACTAGCTAGCAATAGAGGTTGGACAGTAGTGGTGCATGTCTTTAGCACTAGGGAGGAATAAAGATGGGATGAGAGAGGAACTCGCTCTCTTTAAAGCCTGAAGATTTCGTAGAGATAAGAGCTCTCTAGTGGTTTGACTGCTTTCCTTCTCTGATCGTTCAGCTTGAACCCCAATATCTGTTTCTGGGTTTTTATTATCGGTGCTACAAATTTCTGTATTTTTCTGTAAATATTTTTTTGGTTCCCTCCCCCCTTGCATTGGGAGGAATCAGGCCATTGCACATGTTAGGCATGTGATCTATCAGACCTACATCCATCCCACTTCTTTTTAGAGTCTTCAAGTAATGCATATGTCTAGGGTAAAATTTAAACAAAGGGAAATATTTTACTGCATTTTTGAATGATACCTATAAAGAAAAGGATAAATTCCATATCATAATCATCTGCATACATCAGCATGTCAGCAATAATAACAAACACCAATGTATAATCATATCAGCATACATGCTTAAGAAATTTAATGAATACAGGTATGCTCCCTTCAATGTGTTTTGAATATATCACATGAAAACTAATCAACCATTGATTCCTGGAAATAGGTACATTGATGTGAACTGCTAGGCTATTTTGTGTATCTTTCTTATCTTTTTTTTTTATGAAGCGATTTCCTGCACTGCAAAGAAACTGACACAGGAGGCTCATGAGAGAACAGCTAAGTTTTCAGTTCACAAGTATAAGCTGAACATCAGAAAGCCCCTAGATTTCACAGAAGGGGCTTCATGGAAAGCCCCATCGTGTTTAGGGTTCTCATAAGAGACCTGGAATCCTACGGTAAAGTTGGCTTCATGCTTCTCTCCCAGTTTGCTGACACCACAGTCTTCATTTCACATTGGCACAAAATGCTGCTTTGCTAAATGACCTTGAAATCTTGAAATATTAACATTAAAAGATAACACTATAAAGAATCAAGATGCACTTAAGACTTATAAATCATGCTTGAAACAGTATATGACAGATTAACTGAAATCTGAAAGTTAGCACAGGTTTAATCAGAAGTGTGCAGTTAAGTTTACAACCTAAGACTCTCATAGGAGACCAAATGCTCATTCTAATTGAACCTAAAGAGTTTATATTCCTGATTCATACCTAAAAATTAGATAAAGATACATACACACACACACACTATATATATATATATATATATATATATATATATACATATATATATATATATATATATATGGGCCTCTTGTATCTTTGTGATTTAGCCCTTATGTAGAGTACAAAGCCCTAGATTTGACACCAACATACACACACACACACACCAAAGCAAATAAAATGAACTTTTAAAAACTATTAAGTAAAAGAAAGCAGCATTGATTAAAAAATAGGAGGAGAAACACTAACTAAATAAAGTACCTTCAACTTTGTAAAATAAGGTGTCAGGAAGACAAGAAGAGATTACTTCCCCTAAAGGGCTTTGATTATGAGCTTAGGGTTTCACGTGAGGGAAACCCCAGGCAAGTTTGAACTTGGGGCAGACACAAAGAAGGAAGCCCTTGTAAAATCAAGTATGGGGAAAGCCTCCATGTGGATGGAAAAACTGCTCTACTGAGCAGACTGAGAACTTGTCCAATGTTCTAGGAAATAGTCCCTCAAAGAAAGACAATTGGGAGTCACCAAAGCAGAAATTTTGAGAAGCCACAAGGAAGAGTGAAACAAAGTATGAACTTTCGACTGAGACTTCGATGCAGTTCTGAGTTTTGGCACATTTAATTGTAAAAGTTAATCTTTTCCAAACTCAATTGTCAGCTGTATTAAGTGGGGATAATGACATCTTTTGATGAAGTTAGATCCAGCAATCTAAACTACTGTAGAGTTACATGTCTGTTATCTCAGCATAGTGATTGTCAGAATTGTCATTACCTCTGCTGTCAATCACTTCCTTGCTAAGTCTGTAGAAACTTTGGTCATCAGTGCTTCCTAGGGTAATAGTCCCTTCTTATTTCTGGGAGTATAAGTCATGAAAACCTGACAGTCTGCAGTTTTTATCATGGCACTGAGTCTGATAGTTACCCTGCTACTGATTATTTTACTTCTATGACTTTACCCAATTCCAGATCCCAGCACTGAAGAGCCACTATCTCCTCAAAGGGATTCTCATGCTTAAATGTTTGTATTATAATTAAATGATGAAGCCATTGCAAATATGTTTTATTTACAACAATTAGAAAGAGAAGAAACTGATGTATGTATACTATGCTAACAAATTTCTAACTCTCCTAGTAACACATCAGATTTAAAAGTTATCACATGACAGAAGTCCAGCAATTAGTACTTACTTAACCATATTAATAGCTTTGATGATTGGAAAGTATGACCTGGAGATTAGGACAAGTGGTTGAAAGTCTTGCTCCTGAGAGCTGTCTCAATGCTGAGAGTGACTCATCAGCTAACTTCAATAAAGTCAGCTGACTAACAATAAGCCAATCTCTTTGATTTTGTTATTTCTCTTAAACCCAAAATGCTATCACTCAAAAGACAAAATTTAATATTGCTAGTTTAAAAACTACAACTCTTGCTCATTATAACAAATTCATCAAAAAGTCAAAGAAGTTTCAAATAATAGTAATTTTAGAGCAAAACAGTCATCAAATTAATACAAATGGAAAACAATAAACATATCCAAAAATATGGATAGATATTTTGCAACATGTAATATTATATCGAAAGTAAATTAGAGGCAAGGAATAATTAAAACAGTCTAAAAGTGGCATAATATTACTGTCTCTGAACTTATTGGATCACTAAACAAAAATTTCACTATTCAAAAATTTGTTAGTGGAGCAGAAGTGATGTGGTCTCCAACCAGAGTGCAGACTGGATCTGAGTACAGGTATGGATCAGAGGGACACAGGGAGCGACACAACTCATAGTGGTGTCAGCTGAAGCTCCAGTTCCTCACAGATACTGAATCTGACCCAGGACCAGAGCTGCCCTCAACTGCAGCCAGAGAGGCTTCTTCCTGCAGTGGACATCAGGCAATGAAGATGTTGGTCAAAGTTCAGAGAAGAGGCTGAATGCTTAACTCTCTATGTGATGTCCTTGTCCACTCCCCACGCCTTACTCCTTCACCTATTCTCTTATGTCTCAAGAAATATCTTGCCAGAGGAGGCTGGCAGGACGTAAGAGTTAGGCAAAGAAGGAGTGAGTTTAGTGAAATGCTGCCTTCTGGGCATGTCAAGGCCAATGCAGTCATGAACTCACACCAGCTGTACTTACCTGCAAAACACCCATACAAGGCCAAACCAACAAAGCCCTCACTTAGATGAGGAAGGAGATGTCTGAACCACAGCCCTTACTGAGGCGCTATTAGCAGTTGATAACCACTAGAAGAGAAAGAATCATTCTCCTTTGAGGGTTTGGCACTGATAAGTGCCTGTCTCATGCTCAGTGGGTTAACACACAGACACACACACAAAACACATAAAGTTAGGAAAGAAGGGTGTTGGCCAATGTGAGGGGAAGGCAGAGGGCAGAGTAGGTAATCCTATTTCATTGTATAGCTATGCAAAATTTTCAAAAATAAAAATTAGTCACAAAAATTTATATTCTAGGACTCAAAATTCAACAAGCAATGAAGACCAATGTTTGCAGAGAAGTGGGAACTGAATGAAGAGAGCCATAGGAGTGGACAGCTTTCTGCCCAGAAAAGACATCCAGGCTATGATAGATGTAAAAGAACTCAGGCAGAGTTAAAGACATAAATCTGGGTGTTCAAGGAGTGTAACATGAGGGCTGGCTTGTTGGGGTATCTGACCTGCCCAGTACCCCACAGCCAGTAAGCCCCAAAGAAAATCACAGAGGTCTCCATAAGATTAGAAACTGATTAGCCCATTAGCTCAGGCTTCATATTAGCTCTTATAACTTATGTTAGCCCATTATTTTAGTCTATGTTAGCCACATGGCTCAGTACCTTTTTCAGTGGGGCAGGTCACATCCTGCTTCTCAGTGGTCTGGGCAGGAATGAGAGGAATGGGTTTCCTCCTTCCTAGCAATCTCCTGTTCTCATCATCCCACCTCTACTTCCTGTCTGGTTGACCCACCTATACTTCCTGTCTGGCCAATCAGCGTTTATTTAAAACATGATTGACAGAATGCAGACAAATCTCCCGCACCAAAGGAGAACACAGCAGAAATACTTAGCAGAAAAAGCAACAAAAGGATATATCATACAGAGAGAACACTACAATTTACAGAGGTTCACTCATCTAGTATTAGCTTAACATAGATGATAAGCACTTTCTTGGAATAAACTGTTAGGAACCAATATAAACTGGAAAGGATTTGAGACCATAACATTGAGACAACACAGTGATGTGAGATTAATCTCAAAGAGCACAATGAAAATCTTAAATCTGCAATATGTCAAGTGGGAAAATAGGGTTGTTAATATTGATTGTCAACCTGGCAGAGTAGATAGTTATCTAGGAGAAAGTACAATGAATACTGTGAGATATCTGGTAGAGATGAGAAGACCCACACCAAAAATGGACAACACCATTTCAGGACTGGGCACCTGGACTAAGTAAAAAAAGAGAGAGCCAGTTGGGCACCAGCATTCATGCTGCTCTGCTTCCTGACTGTGCATGCAACATGGTCACGTGTCTCATGTTCCTGCCTCCATGGCTTCCTCACCATGATGGTCCGACCTTTAACCTGCAATCCAAATAAACTCCTGAGCTGCTTTTATTAGGCATCTTGTTACAGCAAGGAGAGAAAACTGTGATGAGAAACAGAGCTGCCGCTGAGACACATCTATTGTGTAGTGCATGTGTATTTGGACTGGGTTTGTGGGAGGACGGGGACAGCGTTTGGAGTTTTGAGCTAGAAAAGACCTCTATTGGTCCGAAGAGATGACTCAGTGGGTGAAAGCATTTTCTGTGCAAGCATAAGAATCTGAGTTTAAATCTCCAGAACCCAAATTAAAGTCATGAGCCTCTGTGATCCTCCAACTCCTGTGGGGAAGAGGATGGAATGGAAAAACTTGCTGAAACCTCCTGAGCCATCGAACCTCACACAACGAGCAGGAAAAGAAAGAGAACTTGTCTTAAACAAGGTACATGGCAAGGACCAACACCTGTGGTTATGCTCTGACCTCTATCTAAGCATGTCATGGCATGCTTGTATGTGCATTCATACATGCTCAAATAAACCTACATGCATGTGCACACAATCAATGAAAATAAAAATCACAAAGCAGCAGTGTTTGATGCTTTGATCCAGGAAGATTTGGGAAGCCAGAACATTGAGAGAGATATGAACAGGGAAGCCTGGTTTGGTGTGTTTTGGTTATGGAAGGGAACAAAGGCTTTTGGTTATTGAACAGTGAGATTCTAGTTCGGCAAAGAGTCTCACTGCATTCTGCCTCTGTCCTAGAATCTTACCTGAGGATAAATTCAAAGCAATGAACTAATTCACTCAATGGATGAATCTTATGACAGGACAAAATACAGACTGCACATGCTTACTGCTCACCTCTTTTCTTCAGAGTTACAATAGGAGAGGACAGAAAGATAGAAAAAGTTGTGTAGCTTAGGAAGGAAAGAATTATGGAAAGCTGAAAAGTTGTCCACAAGAATTATATGGAAAGAAAGCATCTGTAATTGTTAAAGATACTGGCATCATTGAAAATAAGCACGGTCCTTTCAAAAGCATGTGCAGTGCTTTCCAGCACCATGAAAGCTAGTCCACAGAGAGGAGGCATTCAGGTCAGTTCTAGGTCATGCAGAATTTTGGAGCCCAGTCCCAATGGATACATCTACACAATACTGCAACATCGAAAGCTGCAGGAACATTGTGGTAGAGGGGGCAGAATGACTGTAAGAGCCAAAAGATCAGGGACTTTGCTGTGAGATTGTGTCTCCTAGTAACATCAGAAGTAATGCCTGCAAAGACTCACAACATGACGGCCCAAACATGAGCAAAACAAGGACACAAATGAACAGGTCAAACTGCACGGGAGCTAGCCCATCGATTCTACACGGGAACTATAGCAACTGAGCAACCTGAGACCAGGAGAAGGGGCCCACTCCAAGGAAGAGAACACCAATTGGTTGTCCAATGTCAGATGATCAACCCTGAAAACATACATACAAGTAACATTATATGGACTCAACAGTTAATATGTAGAAATATATACATATGTGAAAATACATATATGGGCACATTATCAATTAGTAACTAAAGAGGCTACTAATTTGAAGGAGAGTTGGAGGGGGTATATAGGAGAGTTTGGAAAGTGTTGTAACTAAATTATAATTCAAAAAAATAAACAAGCAAAAATTGCCTTTCCAAGGTAGCATTCAATAGAAATTGGCAAGATCAACTGTTCCATGAACAGATATTTCTACTGCGGGAAGGTGTCATATAAATCACCATTGTCACAGCCACATAATCTATTAACTTATGTGCCACATAAAATTGTCAAACCCAACACATTCTGACCAATGAAACTGATGACTTCATATGTAGCCTAGTAACACAAATACTCACCCACTGAAGAATATAACCTTCACTATTGATCCATGTCTGTCATGCTGACCACAGTGATATGACGCCCATGCTCTGCCTTTCTGAACTGATAAATTCATTCTCCCAGCTCACAAAGAGGCCTGTCTCACACACCCCTTTCTTAGAGGCAGGCTGTAGACCAGAACAATCAATAAGTCTCAAGAAATAGCTCCAAACCTTAAGGTGGGCATTGTTTGAAAGGCAGGGCCATAGGCCTGCCTGAGGCCTGAGTTGAAAAGGAAGCTCAATCCCATCTCGTGCCTTGGTTTTATGCTTCTTCCCTGGCACGTCCCAGACACAGAATCACAAATCAGAGGAAGATAAACTTGCTGCACATAAATGACGGTCTCAGAGCATTTTCCTAGGAAATCCAAACTTTGTCACTTCTACCTTATAATAAGAAGAGTTTCTCCACAGTTGGAGAGGAGACAAAACCGGCATACATGGGACTATATTTTTGAAGATGAAACTTGTACACACACACACACACACACACACACACACACACACTTTATCAGTTACCATATGTTTGAACATTTCAAACAATTTACAAAACTACTTTTATAAAATATTCTTCCTCTAAGTACCATGTTAAAAAAAATTCTACCTTTGCTATTTCCCTTGATTTGGTTGAGAAGAAAGTTAAAGTTAACTTTCCTACTCTATAATTAGCCAAGACTCATTTTCTTTTCTTCTGTTAATTAGGAAATTTTCAGGAACTCTCAAATTTTCTCAACTTAAATACAAGTGTAAGGTAGAATTTTAAAATCAGCAGAGAAAACTCCACAGGGGAGAGGAGATATAGTATTCACAGAACCCTTAGTGGCCACTTGAGCTTCAAGGATGGGTTAGAAGGTGCAGGAGGAGTCTCAAGCACACAGTGGGCCTTCAACGTTGAACATGTTTTGTGTTTTCGTTACATAAGATATGAGAGGTCACTTCTTTAAAAGCTGAATGAATTTCCACTAGCCTGTTCCACTAGCAAGGTGCCCCTTAGCCTCACAGCAGAAAGAAGTCTATAACACAAAACCAAAGAAAGTATTCAAAAGATATCTGGATGTGGCTTCACACAGCCTCATCTCTATCTGGGATACAAACTCTTCTCAGAAAGGCTTGAACCCATATTATTCATCTAGTCTTTGATGCCATAAACCCAGGACTCATGCTCGAAACTAAAAAACTAGAATGAGAAAGAGGATTAGACATGATGGCAGGGTGCTGATTACCTTCTCTCTCACTGTTGACTGCCAGTCTCTCATAATGATGGGAGGTCAAGGTACACTGATAAAAGTACTCAATTCTTTCTCATGACAAAAAAAAAGATAACAGAATTGTATTACAGTGAGGAGGGAAAGTCAGAGGAAATAAGATACAAACATTGTACAATAACTCATAGTCAGTATAGAATACTAAAAGACAAAGTCAGAGTTAAAAAGACTACCTCAAGACCCACACACCCACGTTAATATTTAAAAAAATGAATACAAATGCAAAGGAAAACAACAATAGAGCATACTATATGTTTTTAAACAATAAAAAACAGAAATTAAAGCAAACTATGGCAAATGAATGACCTGTTAGGTCATTTCATTTTCATCGTTTGTAAGAACTTTGGGTGTCTCTGACCCAGGTATACCTGCGACTTCACAATCTTATCAGGGACTCAGGTCCTTCGGAACATCCTTCTGCTTCGTCCTCGGCCTCTGGCTTTCATCCCTTTGAAACTGTGTGTTAGCAAGACAGTTGCTCAGGCAGATGATAAACAAACAAATGGAAAAGATAAATACTGGTTGATACCTCTTTTGAAGTTCCTAGTCCATAGTAGATTTTATTTGTTGAATAAATAAAATGAGTGAATCCTTGGTAACCTTTTCTATTGTGAATTAGTGGCCAGTTTAGATCCTCCAAGAACACTCTGTACTTAGCCCAACATAGTGCACAAAATACTCATGTTGAAGGGTTCCATTTATTTATCTCTCTCCATAGACATTCACCTTTGGTTTTCTCAAACCCAGTAGAATGATTAGAATACAATAGGCATTTAATGGATGTTTTCAGATTAGATAAATAAACTTATTATGAGGATTGGCCCATAAGGTTCAATGTTTTGTGAATATTTTCCCCCCAGCACTTCATACATGCCAGGTGCTCCTCGGAGCACTGGGGTTAAACAGACATATTAACACCCCAACTTTGTGGATTCCTCATTCAAACCAAAAGAAACACAAGCATATGTGGAGTTAGGTGCATTGGAAGCTATTAAATCGAATTAAACTAAAAACACAAATCAAAGATAAGTGAGTAGCCAAGAAGGAGAGGTACCACCAGCTTTGGAACTCGGCAGTTATGAGAGGCCTCGCTGAAAAGCTAACATTTCACTAACAACTTGAAGCTAATAAAGTGGGTGTCCATGGATATTCCAGGAAAAAGAAATAGCCAGCATTAAAGCCCCAAAGTTAAAACACACCTGGCAAGTTCAGAATCAACCAGGAGGCGAGTGTGACTGGAGCTGAGCGTGGAACCATGAGAGTTCGAGATGCTGACACAAGAAACACTGTGGTACATCATGCCATGTCGGGCTCCATGCACCATAGAAGAGTTATGGTTTGTGCGTTAGGTGAGATGGAGAGGCCATTCAAAGTAAGAGCTTTTTCATTGCCTATTAGCTTATTGAAAAGACAATGACATTCACATCTGGGACTGCATTGGAAACACCTCTGTTGTTTAGATTGTGGAATTTAAATTATGATACACATGTCACTCAAAATCAAACCTTTTTCATTTTTGGAAGTATTCTTACTTTTCCACTAAAGTCTACTTTCTACCAGATAGAAATTCATTTCAATTGACCTTTATACATGACTCAAGAAAAGCCAAAGCCTATTCTTCTCTGCTAAAATCACATAAAATGTTGACTTACAGAAAAGTTGATTTATTCGTAGACTATACCTAAAGACTTTCCCATTTATTGGAAAATGGAGACATGGTGCCTTCAGAAGCCCCAAACTTCCAATTATTAACTGATTTTTTTGTTTTATTGTCTTACTCACAAAGGAGAGTTATTAGCACCAATTAAGTCTTATAATTAAATCAAGAAGCCATACTCTGCACATTAAGAAGTCAATGAAGTTAGCAAAGCAGAAAGAGGAAGGAAGAAAAGAAAAGACATATAAGACTGTAAGGCTTTTATCAGAAAAGGCATTTTTAAGAGTAAAGCAAAAAAACCTGACTGATGTTTCTGGTTAAAAATTGCAATTGTTGATAATGTCCTATATACTACATAATATTGGACATACCTATAATCACTAACTAACATAAAGCATAGCTAATCCAGACTTTAACCTATTATACCTCTGGTACACTAAAAATTTTCCATTTGATCGCCCAGATCTATTTCAGTAGCCTCCTTTTACGTAGCTGTGCCGTTCAGCTGTTTTAGAGTCATATGCAGTCTCAAGGATGGGTGGGCAGAGAGACCATACATGCTGGCAGATGAGTAGTGTTATGAAACTCTGACTTCTGGACCACATAGCTGATACACATCAACCAGCTGTGGTTACTTACACAATATCACTCAAAATGACAGTTGATGGTTGTTTAGGGGGAAAAAGTCACTCTCCTTTGGGGATGAGGCCACTAGGATGTTGTCATGCCATAGTGGGTGGCTATGCACCCATGAGTATATGGGAAGTTCTACGTAGACTAAGGAAATTATTAATAACCAAAGACCAGAAGTCATGAGGTTTGGAGAGCTATAGAATAGATGGACTCAGGAAGAGTTGAAAGTGGCAGATGGATATGATCACTAAACATTGTAATATATGAGATTTTCTATGTATAAAATATTATTTAAGAGATTTGTATATATTATATTTTATAGTTACTATTTATAAATTTATAATTTGATTTTAATGCAATTTTTAAGATTGAACAGGTCTTTTAATTTTTGAAGTGGTTTCCAATTTTTTAGGAATCCCTAGAAGTCCCATCAGAGAAGTCCAGACTCTTTCAGGGACCGTCATGGATGTTCCCAGCATCACCATCACACTCCCCACCCTTTTCCCACCCAATCCTCACTTTGTTGCTTTTTTGCATTCGACCTCCCATCATACTTCAGTACAAGCATTTCTAACCTCCTCACTCTTTGTTATAGGGAATCGAGTAGACCTCAGTCTTGCTGAACAGAGGGTGAGGCAAGAAGCCAGAGGGTATCAGAAAGGAGCAAACTCTCACACATGCTTTTGATTGACCTAGACATGAAAGTCCTAGACATTGCTTCTGACATGTTTAGATGTTACTGCTGCAGCTAAGTACTTAGTCAAAGCAGAACCAACAAGGCGGGAGGAGCAACAAACTCACAAACAAGATGCAGAAAGCAAACATGATTTAAAAAAAAAAAACTTGCACTATTATGAAATGAGAAGGAAAACATTTCAAATTAATGTTATCAGATTTTCAAAAACTAAAGAATAATTCCTAACAGCTTACAATTTTATGTCACTCAATCTTTCACATCAACTGAGAAAAAGGATAAAATAAAACTGATATTCTTTTTCTTGCTTTACTCTGAATTTTCATTAAATGTATTCTATCACTCAGTGATGATGAGACAAAATTCACCAGGGCGAAAAATACGGACAGAAAGCTGCTGTTTGTACATGAGCAGCTCCTGCCTTGGGAGATGTGAAATGTAAACCTCACGAGTTGCTGAGATGTTTTCCCAACTTGTAGCAGGTCCTGGACTCAGCACATTCATAAATTTAAAGGGATTCTGAGGACGCGTAAGCTCTGACTACACTGACATTAAGGGATCCATTTTTTTTTCAGTGTTTCATTGGCTTTTTCAAATCCTGCAAGACATTTCAGATATTGTTACTTACTATGGGGTCACGAGTGCTTATAATCACAAAAATCCTTTGTAAAACTGTAGGAAACTCAATAGAATTCTGCAACAGAAATTTTTTACCACTCCTAACTGAACTGATTAGTAATTAGGAGTAACTTAGATTTTTTACTTTAAAGACTTTATTAATAGATCAGTGTATACCTCACAACTTGTGTCAAAAGTCTCAGAGTTCCATAGCTATACCTCAATCCATGCAGTCATTCTCCACCTTCTTCCACTTTGTACCTTCCTTCTCAGCAACCAGTTATTTGCTCTCTATTTCTGTATGTTCTGGACAATTTTTAGAGCCCCTCTCCAAGCACCCAGGCCTGGTAACTACCATTTTCTACTACAATTACAAGGTCCTGATCGCTCTTGACCCTTGTAGCAGTGTGTCAGTATCTATATACTAAATACTTAGTTATTTATCTCAGTCTTTGCAGCATGGCTTTCTTTTGTGGCCATCTTTACACAGTAAGTCTGTCTAGAAAGTCTGTATGTGTGCATACCACTACAGCTATTGCAAAGCTCAATACACTCCCATTTCCACGACAGTGAGCTTCCAGCATTCATACTTTGGTTGCTGCAAGGCTCGTGCCCTTTTTTGTTTCCTTTCCTTTATTTTTCTTCAATTGAAAATTGATTTGCTTCATTTAATTTATTCTGATTCTAGTTTCCCCTCCTCTAGTGCTCCAAGATCTCTCACAATCCTCCCCATCGCCCCTTCCATCTGAATCCATAATCCACATCCTTCGAGTCAATGAGACAGAGAACCTCCATAAACACTACTGAGTTGAGTATGTGTTGGCAAACTACTAATGGACATGGGCCCTGCCCTTATAAGGAGTCGTTTTTATCCCCAATGAGACTCTGTTGAACAAAACTAATTTTTCATTTGTGAGTGGTTATCAATTGGAGATAGCTTCTGTGTTAGGGATGGAGGCATGTGTCCCCTTTGCCCAGCAATGGGACCCCATCTGGCACAGGCCAGTACATGCTACTTCAGTCTCTGTGGGTTCATATGTACATGGTTCATGTTGTGCTTAGAAGACATTGTTTCTTTGGTGTCCTCCATTCCAAAAATATGGTTCTTGGTGTCTTTCTGCCTCCTCTTCTGCAGGTGTCCCTGAGCCTTGAGAGACAGTTTATTGGAGACATTCCATTTAGGGCTGGCATGATGTCTGGCTGTGGCTGTGGGTCTCTGAATTTGTTTCCATCTTCTGCAGGAGGAAGTTTCTCTGATGACGGCTGAGCAAGTCAGAGACCTATGAGTATAACACAATGTCATTAGGAGTCATTTTATGACTATGTTCCTTCTGCAGAATAGTATTATTTAATTTCCCCCAGGGTTCCTGGCCTCTCTGGCATCAGGTTCTTGAACACCCGAGTAGTATCAAGCCTGATACTACACCTCATGCAGTGGACCTTGAACCTGGTCAGATACTGGTTGCCTACTCCCACAAGCTTATGCCTTTATTGCACCGTGACTTTTGCAGGCAGTTCATCACTATAGATTGGAGAGTTTACAGCTGAATTGGGGTTTACATTTCTGCTTTGTAAGCATGCAGAGTACCTTCCAGTACCATGCACACTAGTCTGTAAGGGTGAAGGCTCTAGGGTAGGCACCAGCTCTCTACATGTACTATAAAGCAGATATGTCAACAGAAACAAGAGCAAAGCATTACGAAGGATATAAGGGAAAAGCGGTTACTGTCTGTGCCAGCACTAAGCAGCATGGTTGTGGGGAGACTAGAGCAATCATGCATCATAATACATTTTTCTAAGAAAATCAAACCTTATAATGAAAAAAGGGAAACAGAGCAATAAATCATTGAAGGCATTGCTTCCATGTGGAGTAGCAGCAAATCATTGGACTCCTGCTTTAGGACCTTAAAAGGTTTACATGATCACTTACTCCTTGCTATTTTAAATATACTCTTTCAAATTACCTCTACATATTTATCTTTCAGATCCTGTAATTTTCTACTCATGGCATGTACTGTGAAACATGATATCCCATCAAAACATCAAATAATCGCTTATCTCTGCCTAGCAAGGATCTCCATTTATTTGGACATAATGATACTATGCTCGTTTCATGACTATTCTTAATTTGATTTGCCAAACACATTAAGATTGGTTCAGACATTACTCTCCCATGTTGAAAAGCTTACAATTGGATGATAATCAATGAAGTTGACTTCAGTGTGAGAAAAGCATATCAGAAATGCTTTTAACTAAAGATTTATCTGGGTCTGTAAAAAGTGACTTGGAAAATGGTATTATTGGTGAAAAGCTAGTTGGTAAAAATAATCCAGGTAAGATGAATAAGATTTCATAAAATCATAGGTGTCTGAGAATCTAACCATCTCATGTCCTATTTTCTTATAAAGGGTCTGATTACAGAAACAAGAAATTCAGTGTTGACTAGATGTTAATCAGAGGAGGGCAAGAAAAAGAAACTAGATTCTTATCTTACTCAGTTGCAGTTTACTGAGCTCTACAATTTCACCATCTTGCAGACATCTGGTTTTGAAAAAAAAAATCTATCAGCCGATTTCCTCATTTAGAAGATAAAAACAACTAAGCAAGTCTAAATGTTTAGACTTTTCATTCATAAATGATATGAAATACACAGGAATATCCCTGTCAGCTTGTACACAGTCAATCATTCCAACTCAATTTTGTTAACACTTTTGCGAATAAACTCATTGAAGCACTGTTGAGAGCAGTATCAGTCATGAAGACCCTGGAGGAGTCTTCTGATGCCCAGGACCCAGAAATGAGTGGAAATAGTGAGTCAGGTCATAAGGAACAATAAAAGACCAGCAGTTTAATTGAATGATTATACTAACAAAAGCTATCTACCAGAGCCCTTTAAAAGCTCTGATAGCCTATACACAGGATCCATTCTTCCACAAGCCTGAAATGGGTAACTGGTGTCCAGTTCCTGAAGACCTCTCACTATTGTTATCTTTTCTGCTTTCCAGTGAGTGTTAAACACAATAAAAGAAGCAAAGAGTGAATGTGGGGTCTGCAGCCAGTGCAACGGTGTGGTGCTTCATTTCCTACGCCTTCAATGCCAAGCATTCCATATTGTTCCTTCTGCACACTCCTTCCTGAGGCTGTTATCATCATGCTCACTTGTTAAATATCAATATACCTTCCTATAGCTACTTTAAGTACTCCAAGACAGAGGTCCCTCCTGTTTTCTGTTTGTAGTACCCTAAATGACTTCTGTTATAAGAATGCAATTACCTTTGTTGTTTTAAATGATCAAAATGTCTGTCTGTACTCTTTTAGTATAGGCATACTACTATTTTTAAGACAACCTCATACTCAACATTGTCCTTTGGCCCATAATCCTTAATTCCTACCAGGTTTGTACAATATTGCAGAGATTTAACACAGGGGAATTCAATATCAAGATGGTAACCAGCAATCAACAATGTTCACCCTACTACTATAAAGTTAGTTGGAATTATTTGAACCAAACTATGAAATCAGTTAAGGAAAGAATAAAATTTCCAAAATTTTCTTATTAATAATGATAATTGGGGAAAAGTCAGAGAAGGAGAGCAAGGAAAGAGATATCTTGATAGAGGGAGTCATTACAGGGTTAGGGGAAGACCTGGTACTAGGGAAATTCGTAGGTATCCACAGGATGATCCCAGCTAAGAATCTAAACAATACTAGAGAGAGTGCCTTAACTGGCTTCCGCTGTAGTCAGATCAATGACTACCTTATTTGTCATCATAGAACAGTAACTGATGGAAGCAGATACAGGGATCCACAGCTAAGCACTGGGCTGAGCTCCCTGAGTCCAGTTGTAGAGAGGGAGGAACAATAATATGAGCAAAGGGGTCAAGACCATGATGGGGAAACCCATAGAAACAGCTGACCTGACCTAGTGGGAACTCATTGACTCTGAGCCGACAGTTGGGGAACTTACATAGGACCAAACTAGGTTCTCTGAATGTGGGTGATAGTCATGGGGCTTGGGAGGTTTGTGGGGCCACTGGTAGTGGAACCAGTATTTATCTATAGTGCATGAACTGGCTTTTTGGAGCCCATGGAGGGATACCTTGCTCAGCCTAGATACAGGGGGTAAAGCATTGGTCCTACCTCAAATGATGTGACAGAATTTGTTGACTCCCCATGGAAGGTCTCACCCTCTCTGAGAAGTAGATGGGATGTGGGGTTGGGGGAGAGCAGGAGGAGGAAAGGGAGAGGGAACTGGGATTGGCATGTAAAATTTTTTTTTAAAAAGATTGTTTTAAGAAAATAAAATACTAAAAAAGAATGATAGCCATTCTGAAAGCTATGACACTAGGCTGCAGGTGTAGCTCATTGATATTTGTCGAGTGCTTGCCTTGCTCACATAAAGCCCTGTGTTCGCCTCCAGCACAGCATAAAACTTAGTGTAGCGGCTTAAACCTGGAATCCTAGCACCCAGGATATAAAGACAGGAGTATCTGAAGTTCAAAATTATCCTCAGAGGCACAGTTATCTCAGCGCCAACCTTGTCTTCATGAGACCCTGTATCTAAATAGATATGCACATGAACTAGTATTTTGAGAGAAAAAGAAGCCATTCTGTATGATGCCATGAGAACAAACGCACAATGCCATTCACATGTGCTGCATCCACAGTGAGCACTTGTGTCGACTATGTGCTGTGGATGGCAATAACATGTCAGTGCAGGTTTACTGGTTCTCAGAAAGGTGTGACACTAACGAGGAGCGGCAGTGGTAGTAGAGTTGGGACAGGGAAGAGGATGGAAAGTCTTTCCTGTTCTATTCAATTTTACTGTGAGTCTCACGCTGCTCTGAAAACAAGCCTGTTGCTTACCAAACAGAAAACACAAGAATACATGAAGCATTACTATTTTTAAGACTCAGACCTGGCTATGTAAGGACAATTTCAGAGAGAAAAGATGAACAGGAGAAAGCTTCTGAAACCTACAGCTCTTTTTTTGTTCTGTTGGTTTTGGGAAATCTCTTTCTCAAACACACTTAATTGATTCAGTGACACTACTTGGAAGTTTTTCCTCTTTTTGTGAATTTTAGGAAGAAAGACCTGACAGTGGCAGTATATGAGATTGGCAGAGACCCTCCAGGGCCTTCTTGGTATTCCTCAGTCATTTTTGATACACTTGGGCCAAATCTGCCTGGCTTTGTCATGTATAGACTTTGGCCTGACAAGAGGCCTTTAAATAAATGGTTTCAACTGCCAGTTTTGACTCAAGAATTTCAGAAGGACCCCCTTTAAAGAATTTTATTTTTGTATTTGAGCTTAAGACAGCCATTATAGGTCCTTCCCAATGGTCAAGCTTAAACAATTCTGCTGTGGTAAAAATATGCTGAAAGTATTTAATGCAGTGCCTTAGTCCATAAGAAATACACATTTTTCTCAGAGCACAGTTTCTTAATGTAGTGTCAAAAGGCACATTTTATAAAGCCTATTTTGCACAACACTCTGTGCCATCAGAAAAATGTAAGTTAAAGTTACTTTGAGACTCCATCTTGCCATATTCAGCTTGGCTCTTATCAAGAAAATATATGATAGAAAATACTGGGGGACGTGTGGGGAAAAGAGGACTTCTCATGATTAGTAGAATAATAAACTTGTATACTCATTAGGAAAGTTTGTTTTAAGAAAAAAACTAAACCAGAGCGACCATAAGACACAGCTGCCCCACTCCTAGCCATATATCCCAAGGATTCTAAGTCAGCACACCGCAGAGATACTTGCACATCCATTTACTAATGCACTACCCAAAATAGCTTAAAAAATGGAAACATCCTAGATGAAAAAAAAAGGTGAATGGATCACAAAAACACTGCACATACATACAGTGGAACTTCAGTCAGTCACAGAGAGAAATAAAACCCCAACATCTGAAGAAAGCTGGCCAGGACAGGAAATCATTGGTAAACAAAAAGTACAGACTGAAAGAGACATAAGAACGGATGTTTTCTCTCCCATGCTCTGTGTGCATGTTTCTGTGTCTGTGTGTTTGTCTGTGTGCCCATTGTATCTCTGTCTGTGTCTTTGTGAGTCTCTATCTGTGTGTCTGTTGTGTGTCTGTGAGTGTTTTTTGTCTGTGTGTGTCTGTTGTGTGTGTGTGTGCGCGCATGTGTTTTATGTGTGTGTGTATGCGTGCATGCATACCCATGGGCATGTAGGGTCAGGAAACGAGAAAAGAAAGCCTAATAATAAATGAGATGTCAAACCACATTGGAGCACTGGACTGAGCTCCCAAGGTCCAGATGAAGAGCAGAAGAAGTGAGAACATGAGCAAGGAAGTCAGGACTGTGAGGGGTGCGCCCACCCACTGAGATGGTGGGACTGATCTAATGGGAGCTCACCAAGGCCAGCTGGACTGGGACTGAACAAGCATGTGATCAGACTGGACTCTCTGAATGTGGCTGACAATGAAGGCTGACTGAGAAGCCAATGATAATGGCACTGGGTTGTGATTCTACTGCGTGGACTGGCTTTTTGGGAGGCTAGTCTGTTTGGATGCACACCTTCCTAGACCTGGATGGGCGGGGGAGGGCCTTGGACTTCTCACAGGGCAGGGAACCCTGACTGCTCTTAGGACTGAAGAGGGAGGCGGGAAGGGGAGAGTAAGAGGGAAATGGGGGGAGAGAAGGAGATGGAAATTTTTAATAAATAAATAAATTATAAAAAATAAAAATAAATAAATGAGATGTCAACATGGAGTAGGGGGAGAAAAAACAAGATAATAGAATGCACATTGTCATAAAAGCAGAAGAGGAACTGTTGGGAGAGAAAAGGGAAACGTGTGAGAAAGTGGGAGCAAGGAAGGGAGGAAGAAGGAGAAACAATGAGAAACCACGTGGAAATGACATAATGAGAGCCATTACCTTTTATATCACTCTAGTAAAATTCGCCAAACTAAACCACATTTTTCTTACCTAAAAAGCATATAGTTCCTTAACTATAAGGAAAATCTAACACATCCCAAGCAAGTATGCTGCCGTAACCTCTGCCGCTCTTATTGTTCCTTCTAATGTTCATCACAGCCAAAGGAACAATTCTTGAAAAATCATTCTTTGGAAATTGCCAGTGTATTTGGATAACAGTGATCCTGGTTCATTAAAATAAACTTGAAATTATGCTTCTCAAGCGTAACTTGACCCCAGTTATCTACAAGAATGAGAGGTTATCAATAAACACACAGGAGAAATGGTGAAGATCTTAACAGGAAGGTAAGTCTGAGCTGGACCACAGGAAGTAAATAAACACGTCTACGTCACCCGTCAGAGCCCTACCGGTTTTGTCTGGGTCACTTTCAAAGTGACCAGCTCACCTCCCCACTTCTCATTCTTAAGTCAATCATGTTATCTTTGAAACATCAGATGATAACAGCGCACAGAATAGTCATTCATAACCATAGTGAATTTTGTAATCTTGTAAATATTTACTGCAGGCATTTTGTATCATAATTAAAATCAGGACAAGAAAATTTAGTATTCTCCTCTTTTCTTTCCAGTCAGCTTTACCTAATTCTACCAGAAACCTCTGACAGAAATAAAGGCTGTCACCTTTTCAGAGGCAAATTCAATCTCCCCAAAGTTAAATTGACACCCTATAAAATGCCATACATCCCACATAAACTCTAAAAGATTTTAGATTACATTAATACTTCTACTTTAATAAGTGATTTGTCAATAAGTAATGATTTTTGTTGTAAGAATCTCATTTAAAGCTAGAAATACATCTCTAGAGACATTATCAAAAATTCAATTATTATCTCCTAACTGGTACAAATTACTGATATTTTCAAACAAACTGACTTTCCCTTGAGTTTTCCTTCAGATACTTTGTTTTTGAAGATCAGTATTTTTATGTACTATGTAATGTCTCTGTGTGAATTACACTTTTGTTTATTGGCTTTTTAAAATTTTTCTGTGTCCTCTTCTTAATTATTAATATAAAATTTGACACATTACTTATACTCTAATTATTAAAAATAACATTAAAAACAGTGTGTTCCTTAAGGTCAGCTTATGTGTCACTGGTAGAATATCTTGTACACAACTTGGAACAGTCTTAAAAATTCTAACAAGAATGTTCCCTGTCACAGAAATGATAGGTGAACGCCCAGACAGCACAAGGTGAAGGTAAAGAGAGCCTTCCATGGGTCTCTTTCATATCATATAGATGCAGAATGATTCAGATAAAAAGTGTCAATCTTACGCTGCTTCCTGCGGGTAGTGGTGGTGAATCTTAAAATACTCTGATCAGTAAGGTAAGAGAAAAAAAAAGGAAAAAAACCTGAAATCATTATAATACAAAAAGAACCTCCAAATGCCATTGGGTTCATTTTCTGATGGCCGTCTACTGCTGAGTGTGGGGCCTGCCCTTAAGAGTGTTTCGTATTGCCCACAATACGAAATTGAAATACACTGGAGAACACTAAGTTTTCCTTTGTTAGAGGTTATCAATTGTAGATAACTTCTGAATCAGGAATGGGGGCAGTGTTGATTTCCCTTATGGACATTGGGACCCGATGTGGCCCAGACCTATGCAGGCCTGTCCATGCTACCATAGTCTATATGTGTCCATATGTTCATGAGCCATGTGGTTTAGAGGGCCTTGTTTCCTTGGTGGTCTCTATCCCCTCTGGCTCTTACACTCTTTCCTCCTCTGCAAGGTTTCCTAGAGGTGGAATTTGATAGAGACACCCCATTTAGGATTGAGGGTTCCACAGTCTCTCACTCTCTGTTCATTGTTTAAATGTGGGTCTTTTATTTGTTCCCATCTACTGCAGCAAGATGGTCCTCTATTGATGGGTTGGATGTTTTGTATATATATTATGGTTCCAGGTTTTGTGTTTTCTATGGAATTTTTGTGGGTGTGAATGAGTGTGTGTGTGTGTGTGTGTGTGTGTGTGTGTGTGTGTGTATCTGTGTCTGTGTCTATGTATGTTTCTTGTGTTTTTCCTTTGGCTCTTTCTCTTCTGTTTGCTATTCTGGTGTATTTGCTTTTATTGTATGCTATTTTTTAGATGCCTGTTTGTATCCTAGAGATAGAGAAAAAGAAAGAGTGTGGATTCTGGTGGATGAGGAAGTGAGGGGATCTTGGAAGACCTGGGGGAGGAGAACCCATAATCAGAATGCATTGTATGAAAAAAATTTATTTTCAATTTTTAAAAAGGGGGAAATATTTTGATCAAATGATTTTATAGTTAAGAACTACCCAAGGCATAGAAAGGGACACCACTCTAAAGTTGAATTCCCACATGACACATTAAATATAGCAAATGTGACACTGATCAGAACATAACGGTTTTCAGGAAGAAGCAAGCACTCCCTCAAACCAAAGACTGACGCTTCTGCCACAGACATCTGCCCTCCTCTGTATGTGTGTGTAATTTTCTTTGTGCCTTCCTAATCAAATGACCTGCTCTCATTTGGTTGGGTTTCAACCACAAGACATCACTGTGCACTTGTTTTTTTCTTCACGACACACGTCACAACACACCAAGAAAGGAGGAACTTCAGCGTCTGTGGTAACATCACTTGATAAACACACTCCCTGAACAGCAAGTGCCTGTCTGCCTACGCTATATAAAGCAGCAGACGCGGACTCACAGACACTCATTGTGAGAAGACCATGAGAGCTGCAGCCATCTCCATGCCAAGGCTGGACAAACTGCCAGGAATGTTCTTTTCTGCTAACCCAAAGGACGCGAAAGAACCTAACCATTCGCTTGTAGATGATAAGACGCAAAAGAAGAAGCCAAAGACTTTGTAAGTTCCTTCCAAGTCTCACTTAGGTTATCTTTTATTACCAAAAGAGCACGAACAAATGGAAGTAAATTTGGCATTTAGTTTATGTAGATAGGGCAATTATCTGTCGTGCCTTGTAACTGAGATTCAGTTTTACTCGAAAATAAATCGTAGTACAAGACAGTGAGTGGAAATCTTTCTGGACTTTGACTCCAAAAAAATGAGCTCTATTTTAAAACAGCAAAATATTGTATCATTTATATTTCATTGTTACTTTCTTCCTCAGATATTTTTGCTTTGTGTTCTTTTCTTTTTATAAATAATGTGAGCTTTCCTAGAAAATTGTTCATTTTTGCTGTGTTTTGTAGTGGAATGGATGTGAAAGCGTATTTGAGATCTATGATCCCACATCTGGAATCAGGAATGAGATCGTCCAAGTCCAAAGAAATGTAAGTACTGAACTGTTATGACTGTATAAGCAAAGACATGTATTACTGAATTGTTAGGAATGTATAAGCAAAGACATGTATGTACTGAATTGTTATGAATGTATAAGCACAGATATGTATGTACTGAATTGTTAGGAATGTATAAGCATCCTAAAAGATGACTGTCATCTTTGCAAAATACTGATCCTGCAGGCTTCTGGGCAGTGTGGTTCTGCCATGCAATTTCATCACTCGGGAGGCTGAGGCAGAGGGAGTATCATGAGGCCAGTATTGGTTAGGGTAAAGCCTTGTTCTTTTCTTTAAAAAAAGTACAAAAATTACTGAGTGCAATGAACTCCGTTTATTTTAGGCAACATGGCAAACAAGATTGAGCCACATTAGAGTTAATTGACATTAATTACAAAGATGTCCCAACAATTTTCTACTCATGGTGATATTGTTCAATTTTATCTGCTTGGATTTTTTATCTGTCTTGACAGATTTTTTTCATAACTATGGTAATCAAAGGGGATTTTATACATAAAATTTATAATAAAACTCAGCATAATAAGAATCTTAGTCATCAAAGGGTAGCAACCATTATTTTTTCTTCTGAGATTACACAAAACAGTTTAATAATTCATGTCATTTTATTAATTGTAGACTTTCTGCTGAGGAAGTAATACAGTGGTCTCAGTCTCTGGAAAAACTTCTTGCCAACCAGAGTAAGTATTCATGAACTAGCCATTGTTTGGGGGTCAGATCTTTAATTCGGTAGATTGGGTGTCTGATTAATGTATATTACCAAAGGAAGGAAGGAAGGAGCATTACGCAAAAAGTAGTAGATTAGTTTTTGTAAGGTCATTGGTAATTTCATCACAATAAGACTTGGTAGTATAGAACTAGATTTTACCACTGTCTTTTAGACAAATCTGCCAGGACAACTACAAACTACATGTTTTTGCGAATTCAAGAACAAAACTAAAATTATGTTGGGTTGTGGGGAAGATGGCTGATTGGTTTAAGAGTGCTTGCTGCTCTTAATGACTTTGTTTCCCTGTCCTTATTCCATCTGCCTCACAGTCATCCCATTTTTGGAGGATCTGGTGCCGTCTTCTGGCCTTTATGGGCACCTGCCGGCAGGCACTCCTACATGGAGACAGGCAAAGGGGGAGGGAGACACACAGACACACACACACATCTATCCAAAGAGAATATAAGCTTTCAAAAATCAAAATAAAGATAAATAAAATTATGTTGCAGTTTCAAAATTTTAAAAGACAAGAAAATATCACATCATAAGAATTACTATTTTACAGGTACTTTCAAAAACACGACTGTCCAAAGCAGTATTCATTTACTTAGTATTCTATCATTCACATGCTTAATAGCTTCCGTTCATCCACCTTATGTGGAAGGTATTTTAAAGGCACAAACTATTCGAATGCAAAGATACAGTTTATTACTGCCATAAAGATGTTTGGGGCCTATCTAGTACATTCTGCAGGTACGCAGAATGATGTATATTTTCATATAGGCAAGCTCATGAGAAAACTTGTGGGAGTTTTCTTCTGAAAGATAGGAAAGACTGAGACCAGTTCCCCTTCCCCATCTTAAGATTGCAGCACTCTTAGGGCTTGAGCTTTATTCAGAGGCACAACTTGATCTCAAGAATAAGTTCCAAGGACTGGAGGGATGGTTCAAGTGCTAAGAACACGGGTTGCTCTTCCAGAAGGACCCAGTTTCAATTCCCAGCACCCACATGGCAGCTCATGACTGTCTGGAACTCCATCCAGTTCCAGGAGATCCAACACCCTCACACAGACAAACATGCAGGAAAAACAACAGTGCACATAAAATAAAGTAATTTTAAAGCGAGAGAGAGTAAGTTCACCCATTCCTCCACAGGTGAGGTCTAAGAAATTCAGAATAATTTGATCATGTGATTACAAGACTTAGCTTAAAGTTTAACTAAGTAAATGGCATATAAATCTCAAGCACACTAGCAAACACAATCAGTGTACCAAGCTTGCAGGTAACACACAGACTTAACATTAGCTGACGACCATTGTTTGGATGAGGCAATTGTATTTTAATAATCAACATGATGTTATTACCCTCAGTTACTAACATTTCCTTGCGAAAAAAAAAAAGTCACTCTACACTCCTGCTCAGATGTTGATGTCTCTAAGTAATGACATTGTTCTATCATCACAAGAGCTCGAGTTCAGCCTAAATGCAGCAGGAAGCATAACACTTTTGCATGAATACACAAGGCAATGTGTGACTGTGGGTAACAGATTCCTCTTCCACACAAAATAGAATCCCCAAGGCTGCCTGCAAGTTATGGCGCAACTATTTTAGCGGTCACAATCTCACACATATAGGAATAGTAGAATTCGCTTATAAATTTCTTCTATGATGTATTCATTTACTGGCTCACTTAATTTACTCATCCCCTCTCTTTTTAGCTGGTCAAAGCGTCTTTGGAAATTTTCTAAAGTCTGAATTCAGTGAAGAGAATATTGAATTCTGGTTGGCTTGTGAAGACTATAAGAAAACAGAGTCTGATCTTTTGAGCAGCAAAGCAGAGAATATATACAAAGCCTTTGTGCACTCAGATGCTGTGAAACAAGTGAGTATTAAAGTCATTGTCATTAGCATCAGTGTGTGTAAATTTTCCCAAAGGAAAGAAGCGCATTCGGTACACAGGTTAGGTTGAAGTCCTCAGCATCATGCTTTTGGTTAGATACGGGAGTGCATTGTATGTTCAGTGCGCTGGGATTAGTCCCTCTATTTGTACAGAGATGAAAAATACTGATTTTTCAAAACTGTCCAACTTGATTGGGTGAGGAATGGAATGCGGTAACCCAAGCCCGATCAGTAGACTAAGGAACCCTTAATGGACTATTGTAACTCCCATAGGGATAAAATGCAGACTGGTGTAACACACAATTGAAACAGCAAAAACATGTGCAGCTATTTAGGAAAATACTCCCATTCGGTAAACCTAAAATGTCCAGAACACTTTGGTTTGGTATGCAGCTACTTTCTACGGATATTTAAGTTTTCATTTTTATTTAATTTTGGTCCTCCCAACTATGCCATAAACAGAAGCAGAAAACAAAACCTCTTTTGTTATATATTTTTATTTGTGGCTATCACACACCTAGTACAGGGCTGGCTTAGAATAGCAATTCAAGACATATCTGAAATGATTAAAATAGGAATGTAAAACCATTTTCTTAAGGCGCATCTGAAACAGCAATAGCATAGTAAAACGTATCATAAACAGCAAGTGCACATTAACTAACAAGCATTTCTTTTCAGATCAATATTGACTTTCGTACTCGAGAATCTACAGCCAAGAAGATTAAAGCACCAACCCCCACATCTTTTGACGAAGCACAAAAAGTCATATATACACTTATGGAAAAGGACTCTTATCCCAGGTTCCTGAAATCAAATATTTACTTAAATCTTCTAAATGACCTTCAGGCTAGTAGCTTAAAGTGAGGGCTTCCTGGCTGACAGGAACTAAAAGATGGTATCAAGGACAGAAGGAAACGCCAGCGACACTGCCTGCGTGATCATCTGGGCCCGGTGGAAGGACGAGCGACTCAGAACGGCTTAACAGGGAACCTATCCAGAGAGAGACTTGAGGGAGCATCGGCAGGAAGACGTGGAGAGACAACGGGAAGGAGATACTGTGATACTGTCATGAACACAGCAGGACTCTATTGGAACACCCTCAGACCTGGGAAGATCAGCTGACTGGCAACACAGAAACTATGGACACTTTGTATGAGACTGATCACCATGCGCTATAAGCTCAAGGACAGCGAACATATGTGCTGCACGTTGTTGTGTAGATTGTGTTGAACTCTTACCGTCCTCTTCCTGTGGATGGTCAGTCCAAAAGTATGAATTGTAAACCGCAGTTGCTATTACTGACACAAATAGTTTTGTTATTTGTTTATTTAATTGTATTTGGCTTGGAGTTGAGGAAGAGAATTGTGTATTTAACCTAAGCTATTATTCCTAAAACTAAGAAGTCATAACACATTTGTAAATTAATTTATCACAGAGTCAAAAATAAATGGGAGCTTTACATAAAAATATAGAGAGATATGCCTTCCTCTATTTTATCGCTATTTTGATTCTTTACTCTGACATTTAAAAAAAAATGAATGAGGACAACAATATGCTTGCTAGAACAAGGGAAAGTCCAGGAGGCCTCCACAAAGTACTGCAGGCAACCACAGCATGCTAAAAGTGGGAGAAATAATCTTAAATGCTCAGAGAAGAGTATTACAATACTTTATCCAATACCAAATGCTCACCCCTGAAAACATACATACAAGCAGCATTATACAGGTCTAGAATGGTGTATTTCTGTAAAATTTGGAATTTTAAATACATATATTCTTAAATTTCCATAGAAATCTGTGTGAAAAATTAGCAAAATAAGAGGCCATTAATTTGAAATGGAACAAGGGAAGTATATGGAAGGGCTTGGAAGAAGGGAATGTGAAAGTATTTCTTTACATTATAATCTCAAAAATAATAGAAATTTTAAAAATTGAAGCCAAGGATTTGTACTTTCTACGGTCTACTCAGTATTCCCCAACTAATACTATATTTTCTCTATTCTGTTGGTCAAAATTCACCAATTTTCTTTCTTCTATACAAACTCTTTAATTCAAGTTTCAAATTGATGAGAAATGATGGCATATTTGAAAGAGGAAGAAAAAGTTATTTTAAACTTAGGTGTATGTTCCTCGTGTAATGTTCACAACAAGGCTATGAAAAGAACACCTCATAAAGATTAAATGCCATGGTTAGCTAACTCTCAAAATTACTTTGTGTGTTAAAACACACCCCTATATGTGGCCCCATCCCAAACTGACTGATTCAGAATCTCTAACTGCTATAGTGTGTGGGTCTGTATTTCAAAGGAAACATCAAGTAATTCTGAAGACAATTTGACTGCCTGGGTCTCTGAGACATGGAATAAAGGAGAACTACTCTGTCGATATAGTCTGGGCACCTTCTACTGTGCAATACTGCCACCCACTGATCAGAAGTGTTCCCTAAAACACTACAGGCTACAATGGTTAAAGTGTCCCCTAGGTAAAAAATTCACACCCTTCTGAAAAGAAAGACTCCACAAAGCCCTGCCAGGATGGGGTGGGGGGCAGTCAGCTCTTCCCAGAAGCTGTTCAGCTGTGTATCCCATGCACCTGCATCTATCATGTTCAACAGCCAATCATTTACACAACGTAATGCATTACTGTGCCTTTTCTCGCTGCAGGCTCTTTCAGGCACCAGGCAAGGGTAAGGACCAATATGCATAACAGGTTGGAAGAGATTTTAAGTTCCCATTGGATTGAATCTAAATTAGTTCTACATTAGGCTGTGTTTCATTATGTTGCTGGTCAAAAGGTAAGAAAAGCTTGGGGAGTCTATGTTGTTCGTCATTTGCAGTCATCTTTTTTTTCGACGCTACCAAACACAAAGTTCTAGTCAACTTCCTTCTACTGTCTGTAGTTGACATAGCTCATATCATTTTAAAATTTTAAATTTTTCTTTTTCATTTGATTTTTTGAAGATTCCACATATGAGTACTGCATTTACATCTTTCCCCCACTCTTCCCTCCAATTCTGTCTGTGTCCAATTCTTTTCAAATTCATGGCATTTTGTGTACCTCTTCTCATAGGTTTTCATTGTTTTCAACTCACAGCAATTCTGACTATCTACAATCCATTCCCTCTTATCCTCTAAACAGACACACACACATCACCTTCTAAAGTATAGATGGGCATATTTCATTTTTTTATGGCATCAAGAATCTCCTGGAATTTAAAGACCTCCCATGGCGACCTTCACTTACAACTTCCATCATCCCTTCTTGTTTCCTTCCTACATTAATATCACACTGGATTATCTATCTCAGTTTGTGCAAGTCTTGGGATGTGCATGGCTGAAAACTCTCGTCTCTATCTCTAAGCCTCAGATAACCTCTACTCTTATCTACAATAACTTTTTCTGCTCCCTGCACAGCCTAATAAATTTTTCAAGATCTAGATGGAATAACTTTTCCATAAAGCCTTTCTACAATACTATACACCATGAGGCAGTTATCTTCAAACCTGACGAAGACAAACTGCAGGCCATATAAACTCTGGGCACTCTGCTCCTATTCTAAGTGCTACTGTCATGTTAAATAGAATCCAGACCCTTAAGAGTGAGCAGTACACCAATACAACCTTCACAGGTCATAAACTGAATGTTGCTGGTCTTTGTCTAAATAGGTTGTCAAGTTAAAGAACTACCCAAATTTGGAAAGAAGTCAAAACAAATATCAAACATACCTCTTCATTATAGAGAGAAACATCATCCTGGCTACATGAATTCCAGGTACTATGATCTGTGAGGTATAATCTATTAAAACATGTGAAAAAGTATGAGGTAGAGATAATTTGGATTCGTTACAGTGTAAATTCAAAGTTATTGCATTTTAAAGCTGATTACTCTACTCCTTGGTTCTTACCATTACTCTTGTTTTGCATTAACATATTAATATAGTGTGATTTTCCCTTAAGATTGCTTCAAAAATGTGCTATGCACTTGTAACATCTATGATTTTAAAAAAAAAATCTTCTATGGTTGCCCAGTGTAGGGGAATTTCAGTTCAAAGCTGTGCTATATTATGATATTAAAGTAGAAACACTTAACAGTATATACAGGCCAAATTTCATTGTTATCAGATTTGTTTTATTATACTTCCTATACATTTATCCTCCAAAGCTAGAGATTTATGATGGTAAAGGTGCGGGCAGTCATATAGCCAAGAATGTTTAATTTGAAAGTTCATGTTTAATCTTTTGGTTAACCTGGGATAAATTAATGTTTAAATTTTCTTTGTTCCTATAGGCAAATGTTGGCCGTGTTGTTCAAATAGAAATCTTTAATTACATATTTTTGAAAATAAAAATTGTAAGTTAGGGCCAAACATTTTAAATACCAAAACTACAATTTATTATACAAAGTTGTAAAATTTCTTCAGATCAGATTAATCTGTATCTGTGGAATAAGAATTATTAATCAACTACAAAAATAATCCCATCCTTTTGGTTGGCTGTCTTTCAGGCTGGAAATTTATTTTACAAATGGAGAAATGTATCATTCTCCATACACAATCTGAATGAAACTGTCTTACAAATCAAGATAGTGACAAATTTTCTATGCAGAATGACAGAACTTTCTATGTTGAATGTTTCTGCACACTCCATATTTGACTAGCTATTTTATAGGAGCTCCTTAAATTATGAACAAAACAAAAACAAAGAGGAAGAAATGAAGAAGGACAAGAAAGAAAAGGAAGAGGAAGGATAGAAAGGGGGAAGGAAGAGAATAGCATTCCAGGTGGAGAACCCAGACTCCTGCGGTCATCATGGTACCCAAGGACAAGTTCTGCAAACATGGTCCAGATGACTGAGGTTTAACTAACTCCACAGCAGATCTGCTCCTGGACTTTGAGAAACTTAACACAGTCCTGAGACAGGACTACTCTGACACCCCATTTGAGCATCAACACTGAGTTGCCCCAAGATAGAACCTCAGTCCCCCAGTCAACTAGCTAATAATCTGACAAGTCTGGGTAATAACAAAGAGAGATGTATAAACTCAAGAAAAACTGAACATCAATAAAACAATTAAAAACTGGGATGTGGAATCGAAGAGTTCTCTTTTTTATTGATTTTTATTGAGCTCTACATTTTTCTCTGCTCCACTCCCTGCCTGTCCCCTCCCACTTTCAGCCCTGCCCGCAAGATCCCTAATGCTCCCAATTCACTCAGGACATCTTGACTTTTTCTACTTCCCATGGAGATTAGATCTATCTATGTAAGTCTCTCTTAGTGTCCGCATTGTTGTCTAGGTTCTCTGGGATTGTGATTTGTAGGCTGGTTTTCTTTGCTTTATGTTTAAAAACCACTTATGAGTGAGTACATGTAATAACTGTCTTTCTGGGTCTGGGTTACCTCACTCAACATGATGTTTTCAAAGAATAAAATACAAATGGATGGGAAGTTTGGTTTTTTGCTTTGGTTTTTAATATTTTAACATTCTTAAAAATCAAGGAAATGGAAATTAAAACTACTTAGTAATTTCACATTACCCTCGTTAAAATGATGAGTTAACTAATGATGATAAGTGTCAGTGTGGATGTAAGTAGAGGGGGGCACCTATTTACTGCTCACGGGAGTGCAAATATTTACAGTCACTATGGAAATATTTATCCAGCTTCCTCAAAAATCTAAAAATAGATCAACTCTTGGTTTCATTCTCAAATCACTCTGTATTTTTTTTTTGCTTGTTTATTTTTGTTTTTTGATTTTTCAAGTCAGGGTTTCTCTGTAACTTTGAATCCTGTCCTGCTTGGAATTAGTGTTTGTAGACCAGGTTGGCCTCAAACTCACAGAGATCCTCCTACTTCTGCCTCCTGAGTGTTGAGATTAAAGGAGTGTTCCACCACCACCCAGCACATGACTCCGTATTCTTATGCAGAGATTCTTGTTCATTTATACTCAATGCTGTCCTATTCACAACAGCCAATAAATGGAATCATCTTAAATGTTCATCAAATGAACGGATAATGAAAATATGGAATATTTTAACAGTATTATTCAAAAAAGAAAAAATATAAATTTACAGGAAAATGGATGGGGCTAGAAAGAATTACTTGGAGTACGGTTATCCAGACACAGAAAGAAAAGCATCACATGTTTTTTCATTTTTGAATCTTTAGATATGTAGGTCTTGTTTGGTATACCAAAAGATGTCAGGAAATTAACAAGGGGCATGAGAGGGCAGTTTCAAGAAAGTGTATACAAATTCAATGGCATAAAAAGGAGAAAGAGAATAATGGAACATGAAAGTAAATACGGTGAGGAATGGGAGGGAGGATAGCAGAGGAAATATAGGGAGTGATAAGTAAGGCCTTTTAGAAATGTCACATGGAAACCTCCCATTGTAAAGTCTTCCTAAATCACAAGTTTAAAAGAGTCATCTCATAACAAAGCAATAATGCATCTTCTAGACACCACAGTTTAACAAACAATAAGCCAAACAACAACAAACAATAAGCTGGGACAAGAGGGATACTTTTGCAGTTAAAAACACTGGCTGCTCTTTCAGAGGACCTGAAATCAATTCCCAGCACCTACATGTCAACCCACAACCATCTGTAACTCCAATTCTAGAGATCCAGTGCTGTCTTCTGGCCTTTTCAGATTTCAGGCATGCATTTGGTATACAGACATACATGCAAGCAAGCATTCAAAGAAATACTTTTTTAAAGTCCAGCGCCAGGAAAGGTTTACCTCTTGCAGAGTTTTTTGGCCATTGCAGTTGCATAAATCCCTAAATATCGCAGGATATTGTTCTGATTTACCCTCCAGAACTTAAAAGAGAAACCCTATTTCTGAAAAGTCCATAGACCTGTGTCACAAAACATGGATAAATCAAACTGCTACTGACTTGCAGGTTCATCCCTACTGTGTTGCAAAAGGAACGAGGGGTTGCGTTCCCTCTGCCTGGCTAGCTTTACCCGAAATAATTACATGGAAACTGTATTCTTTTAAAGACTGTCTGGCCCATTACCTCCAGCCTCTTATTGGTTAACTCTCACATATTGATTCAACCCATTTCTAATAATCTGTATCTCACCACGAGGTCATGGCTTACTGGGAAAGATTCAGTATGTCTGACCTGGCATCTTCATGGCAGGCAGCTCTCTTCCTCAGCCTGACTCTGCTTTCTTTCTCCCACAATTCTGTTCTGTCTTCCCCACCTACCTATGTTCTGACCTATCAGGCCAGGCAGTTTTCTTTATTAATTAACCAATGAAAGCAACAGATAGAAGACTCTCCTACATCACTACTGGCTCACTTTTATTGTACTGAAATGTGTTGTGCATGCTATCAGAGTAGTAAAGTCATCATAAATGTATTGAGCTGTGAACGCTGGCAGTTATTACAACCAGCTTGACGGGATGTGCTTTCTGGTATTACTGAAGCTTGTTAGAATGTTAGAGGTGTAACAAACAATATCCGGTTGGGTTTAAGGCCCAACTTTACAAGAAGGCACCTTGACTGGGAGAAAAAAAAAACTGTGGCAAGACATAGCCTCTGGGGAAGAACCACTACTGTTTTCTGTAATGGCCGGTGTTAAACCAACTTCTAATGACTCAACTCTCATCAGAGAAGCTTTTTTATTCAGTAAATGATGACTAACATGGATACTCCACAAGGGGTCATAGTACAGAGAATAAGATCCTAGAATAGGAATGTTCAGCGGTGCATGGAACTTCTGTATCATACACCCTCATCCGGAGACTCAAGAATCATTATGGAAGAGGGGGGCAGAAAGAATGTAAGAGCCAGAGGTGGTGGTTGAGTATAAGAAAACTGTTTTCTAGACATAGCAGTTATGACAACATGGAGAAGACCGGAGTAAGCTTAAACTAGACAAAAATCCCAGCATGGATAGACAGACAAGAAATCCCACTTCTGAGGAGCTATTGACAAATGATAACTGCTGGAAGATGGGGCATCAGTTTCCTTTAAGCATGTGGCCAGTGGACCATATCAACCATGTTCCAATGGATAGCCACACACCCTAGAAAGTATTTGCAACACAAGTTTGAAATGATAGTTTTGTTTGTTTGTTTGTTTGTTTGTTTTTTAAAAGACACAAATTTGGGTGGGTGAGGAAGGTGACAAGGAAGTGGGACTGAAAGAGTTGGGGGATATGACCAAAATAGACTGAAATTCTTAAAAGTATTTTGAAGGAGGGAAGAATTTGCTAAGGACTTTGTGTTTATATTACTACATATCTCCTTTGATGGCTTCAACAGATTTCACCTTTTCAAGTTGAATTATTAAACCAAAAGGGATTTTACTATACTCAACAGTATTTATACATATTTACTTTTGGACCCTTATTATTGGAGGTATATTTAGATAGAAATTTAAATCTAAGTCCACAAGGTCACATAAGTTTATAAACTTATGGAGACCGTGTCTTAATTAGAATTTTTACTTCTTAGGAAGGACCTGTGTTGCAATTCAGATGACTGAGAAAGGAGCTAGGCTTGAAAGAGTGGGGCTTTATTCAACTCAAATAAGCTTACTAAGCTCCATTCTATGTTTATCTGTTCTGTTCCACTTCTTTAATTTAGAAGAACTATATTGGCCATAATGTTCTTCAGAATGTATGTATATAGTTTTCCTTTGTTATGGGAAAAGATAAGATAGATATAAATATTGTAGCTGTAATTCTTGTTTGATACCAGTTATATGTAATTTTACTATATAAAAGTTAAAGCCTTCCTTTTTGTTTAAACAGAAAGGGAAATGGTGTAGGAAGTTCTTCTTTCTATGTGTTGCTTTCATTGGTCAAATGGTCTTGGCCTTTTGATAGGGCAGAAACTTAGGTAGGTGGAGAAAAGAGAACTGAATGCTGGGAGAAAGAAGGCAGGCAGAGAGTGCCACCATGGAGTCGCCAGAGTCAGGCATGCTGAATCTTTCCCGGTAAGCCATGACCTTGTGGTGATTTACAGATTATTAGAAATGGGTTGAATCAAGATGTGAGAGTTAGCCAATAAGAGGTTAAAACTAATGGGTTAAGCAGTAATTTAATTAATACAGTTTCTGTGTAATTATTTCGGGTATAAGCTCGCTGGGTGGCCAGGACTCGGGTGGGACAATACAAAGGACCTGCTCCTCCTTACTACACACTTGGAAAGCAGAGGCAGGTGGATCAGTTTGAGTTCGATGTCAGCGTGGTCTACAAGAGCTAGTTCCAGGAGAAACTGCAACCCACCTTCATATCAACACCATATTTACCTTCCTTGGACATCTAGTCTCATCAGTTTTGTGCCCTTTTGCACTTTCTCTTAGCCCCTCTTTTCACAGCTTCAGCTGTGACTTTTTACAACTCTCATCTTTAAAAGACAACTATGTGTGCAACTGAGACCTCATCTCAGAGTGAGAATGTGAAGCTACAGAACCAAAGTGCTGTAGTAGATTCCTGTGTCTCCTTTAAAGAAACACGTGATGCTTTCTGTGAAAGAAACATGTTTATTTTAACTTTTCTATGCATTGTTAGCTGAACTATAAAGTTTCTTGGAAAACGCACATGTATTTCTCTCTGAAGAGAAGCAAGTTTCCTTAAACTATTCAAAGCACTGTCAGGTATCATGAGTGTTCCTCTAAAAACCACATGCTGTATTCTGGGATAATTAGCACATTTTTGTGAAAATGTACTTAGCTTCCTTATTCAACTCTTTAGAGCCAAGTTTCTTTTCTACCATTTCTGTTTACGTTCCCAAATACCTCCTGTAATTGACAGCCAACATTTTGCCCAAGATTTGAGAAATTTTCTGCTATTTTACGAATTGAATTTCTTATGTCTTTAATCTATGTCCTATAACCTTCTTCTATACCAAAAATCTGTCTTTTTTCTTATGCATCCCGTTGGTCTAGCATGTTTTGGTAACAAAATTTTCTTACTTGAATGCTCCAATTCATCAATCTATCTTCTCAACATAAAGTCCTTTCCCGTAGTTGTCTACTTTGTGAATAAAGTATATAAACTGAGATTTTTCTTTAGTTGTTTCACCAAGTCTCTTGTTGCCATGATTTCTATTTGGTTCTTCATCTAAGCCTCTAACTATGATGGGTAATCTTGATAGGCAGCTTGATGGGATTTAGAATCGCCTTAGAAATGACTTTCTAGACATGTCTGTGAGTTTTTGACTCAATTAGGTTAATCGAGCAGAGAAAGAGCACCCTAAATGTGGACGGAAGTCCTGGAATAGATAAAAAGTAAAGAGACAAAGAAAGCTGAGCACTAGCATTCCCCAGTCTATTTACTGTCTCAGGTGCTAGTTTGACCAGTTACTTCCTCTTTTTGCCACCAGGACTTCCTCCTGGCTATGTGGACTGTATCCCTTGACACCATAAGCCAAAAATATTAGTTTAAAAATAAAAATAAAATAGGCCATCTTTCCTTAAGTTGTTTTTTTTTTCTTTTTTTTTTTTTTTTTTTTTGGTCAGGTGTGTTTGTTTTGTTTCACCTAGTAAAAAGACTAATACACCAACTCTGTATTGAACTTCTCATCCACACCTTTTATTGTCCTCTTTACCTTACTCAATAGATTTTCTGTGTTTGGATTTGGGGAGAATTTGTTGGTAACTTTTAAATATTCTTCTCAATTATTTATCCAAATTTTTTAAATCTATTTCAATATTTTTGAAATCAACTGCTAGAGAACTGCACTTGGGATGGTACTTCCCACATTGAGGGTGGGTCTTCCCTCCTCCTTAAACCATCATAGTAAGCCTCTGTCACAGACACGCCCAGTCATGTACCCTTGAAGTGCTTTCAAATCCAGCAGGTTAATAGTGAAGACGCTATCATTTCTAGCATAGAAACAAAGTTCTCTTGGCTGGAATTTACTCCGATCAGATTAGCTTAAGTATTTCAGGGGATGGCTGATGCTGATGACTCTGCTACCTGTTGGAGGCCAGTGCTCTCCTGATGTCACCATGAAGTGTAGGGCAACAAGCTCTAGTGGGACGGGGTGGATTGGACTTTCCACAACCCACCACTGACTGTAGCTTTCTGAGGTCTACTGCCTGGTTCTTACATGCAACTCCTGGAACCAGTTCAGTGTCCCCACCACTAGCTGGTCACTGGAGCTACCAATATTAAAGAAAAAGTACACTTGGGCACAAGTCACATTGCATACAAGTTTCAATAAGTTTGCATCAATAGTATTGGACCAAAAGAAGGAGAGACAGTGAGTGGCGAGGACAGTACAGTGATGTCAGTGGTTTTCTTTCAGTTCAAAGAGAAGGGAGAATTAGGAATTTCCATTTGAGTTTAAGTATCCAGGGGAAAAAAAAGTCACACCTATTCTAAAGATTCAGCTAGGCTGAGTTGCGGTATTGTAGCGACTTAGAAAATTGCAGACATGTAACTAAAGTACCCTGGGCTACTTTTCAGTTCCTATCATGGCTTCTATTTCCCACCCCTCTGTCTGACCTAATTAATATTCTTTTAATTATCAAGTAAAACCTTCACAATGTATTCTTAATATCCTACAAGCTTTCACCAATCCTGAACTAAGATTACCATAGATAGTACTGGAAACCTATAGCAGAGATTCCCTGTTCAGCTGAAAACTGCTCGCTCATGGTCTTCACCATTACATTTGAGAAATGTCTTGAGTTATGACTTCCTTTCTTCTAAAACTATTAACCTAAATAATCGCCTCACTGATCACTGCATTATGTGATTCTTCTCTAGTTGTGTCCATTCCAAACCACCTAGAACCACAAAGTACTATTTTCTACCATCTTGTCTCCCACTGTTGTTATTTGTGGTGCTTGAGACTGGGTAATTTATAAAGAAAAAAAAAGCTCACTTAGTTTATGGTCTAAAGTCAGAGAAGCTCAAGGCTCCAATATCTGGGGGGGAATCTCTTGAATCATAACATGGCAAGGTATGAAAGCAAAAACAGAAAAAATCATATATGTCTAGAAAAGAAATAATTTTGCAGAAGAGTGTGGGAAGATGCCAGTTCCACCTTATAATAACCCATTCTCCCCCACTCTAATGAAAACTTTATCCCTTGACCTAATTAGTTCACAGATATCCCAGAACTCCTCAACACACATCTAGAGAAAATGAACTCTGCTTGTAGTAAGGGATCAAACAATCTTCACACCATGGCAATCCTCATTTGTCTCTCTCCTATACTCCTCCTTCTAAACAGAATGCTACCAAAAGAAACCTGAAGATGCAAAACCACATGAAACATTTCCTGTCCCCCAGAATGCCTGTGTAACCCACACTGATATTTTGGGAAGTGACAAATAAAAGCTACAGAGATTTGGGAATCATTAAGATAACTAGGGAATTTTATTCTGGTAAATACAAAGATAGCAATAAAAATTAACATTTCCTTTTCTCAAAGAAATCTCTGTTTCATCTTTAAAGACATACAGAGTCATTCTGGAAATAAATACAGCAACTTCTCCATCAGAAAATAGTGCTATTTTGTTCCCACATTAGGCAGGGGTTATCTCTCTAACCTTGTGATGTTCTTTGAGATAGAGCTGACCGGAATAGAGGATGTAAGCTACCAATGAGAACAAAATCTGAACAGTTTGTTTCAGCTACAACTTAGAAGAGAAAACAACAATAAAGCAACCTAGAAAGGGAGGCGAGAGCCATAAAGCAGGAAAAAGATAAGTGAAGGAAAAATTTGCAACTGATTTTAAAACTCACACATAGGCAAGTCAGCCAGAAAACATGTATTCTCCACTCACACCCTGGATTCAATCCTACAGCCCATGCTGATATAGTTTCAGGTTGAAAGGGGCCAATCTTGAAGACCAAATCAGAATTCCAAGTCAGTGCCATGAACATCTGGAAAGTGTGCCACGACTAACTTGGGAATTCAGTGAACACAAGGAAAGCTCTGCCTGTGAAATCACCAGGGCCGGTTTCCTTGGAAGGTCATTAACGACTTATGAAATCATTCGTTATGATTATGAAGATATCCTGTGATGTATGAGTGCAGCCCAAACTCAGCGGAAACGAGCCAAAGAGCATGAGCTTTAACTGCATCAGCTGCCTGAGATTCGTGTTGTCCTTGACGTGGGGCCAGAATCCGAGGGAACGTCTGAGGGAGAAGAGAGGGCACTAGCGCAGTGATAAACACTCAGGACAAATCCCTGAACATTCTGTAAAGTTGGGAAAACAGAAGGACAAGGTCATGCTCACATGATAGTGGAGAACTCTCCTGCAGTTAGAGTTAAAGCACTGGCCAGACAGACATAGCAAACAGAGCTGAAATGCAAACCACTCTACCACTAGAGAAAAAGAATTGCAAGAGCTGTTTGGCTTCAATACATCTCACCAGTACTACTGACAAACACAGCATCCTGATTGCTTCCACGGGATAGTGTCCTTTCTACCTAGGTTCTATTATTTAAGAAACAAATTAAAAGGATTATGGTAGAAGCCAAAATATTACTGGTCCAGGTAGGAGAGCATAGGAATGGAAGTCATAAGAACTTGCTAATTTAACTGCAAATTAGATCTAGTTGCCATCTAACTACAGAAATACTGGACAAGTGCCAGGTTCCATCCATGCTTGGAGGGAACAACCTGAGCTTCTAGTCTATGGACAAGTTCTCTCCCACTAGGAAGGAGGCAAAGGTGTCTGCTAAGGATGATAAGAATTGCGAATAGGTGATAGAAGAGTAAGATGATAATCACAGGTGGGATTGATCTCAAGACCAAATGCACCGTGATGTTGGTAGAGCTCTTTGTCTACTGAGCTTCTTTTGTAGCCCCCAGAAACAGGGATCTTCGTATCTTCTGCTATAGTGTTTCCAGAAGCAACAGAACTTCCTCTGGAGTAATGACACCTGCTGCCACAAGGGGCAGCAGCAGACACCCGTAGTTCACAATTCTGCTTCGGCACTGAAGAGCTTGTTCTTTACCAAATACCCACCAGTCCTAGGAAAGTCACTTCTCTAGGTGTGACGTCCCTCTTGAGGAAGCCACCTACAGGCAATACCTGATCACTGTAGGATCCAAAGGTCTCAACTCTATCTCTACTGAGTCAAATGCGAATGAGTATTTAGCTTCAAATCTCCAAATAGAATAACCTGAAGCCTCTTAGGTAATATAGGCTGCACTATCAGACAATGGGATTCAAATGCAATAAAATAAATGTCTTTAAAAAGAGCATTTATTAATTTACAACAAGTATTTCTGAAGACTGTTCTGCAGACAGGCATTAACTTAGGTACCATGACATGTGATCTGTAACTGTGTGATTCTAGTTTCATCTGGAAAGCTGGAAAACATGGCTAAGAGGAATGGGATGAGGTGAGCAGAGCCTGCACAGATCCAGCTTATAGCATTTGAAGGTTGTTCAGAGCAAACAAACTTCCCCAGTGATTGTTGTTATTGGACTCTTATGTGTTATTTGTTGAGACAAGATTTTACTATAGTCCAGGCTGTCCTCACACTTACAACCCTCCTTTCTAAACCTCCTCTGTGCTGTAATTATAATCAGTCATACAATCCTGCAACACCAAACCTGGCTCCAGAATTGTTTTACTTTAAATACAAGAGTTATTCTCCTTCCTTATGAAAAATACTGCTTATTTGTATTATATATTCAAATAGGTGATACATTTTTTAAGTCATCCTCAAAAGGCCTCTCAGGAGCATCCGTTTTCATGATGGTTAACTATTCTGAAAATGTGTTTCATCTTGCTTAGGTTTGCTTCTTACCTTTAGGACCTTAAAAAAATATGTAGTGGTCCTGGGTTTTGTGAGCTAACATCTACTAGATGAATCTGTTGAGTTTCATATACTGGAACAGCTGAGTTCCTTGCTGACTCACTCTCTACATATTTCTACTGTTATGAAATTGATGCTCCACTAAATGATGTGTGCTTGATAGTAATCAACAGTAAAATTAAAGAACACCGAATACCATTGTCAAACTCTGATATTCTAAGCCTTTAACAAAGGACCCAGCATTGGCAGATGAATTACAAAATGGAGAAAGATTGTTTGATTTCTCAAGGAAAGGGAAAAGTGTATAATAATAACAACATGAAATTGAAAGAAAGAAACTGCAGGACTGTATTCTGGAGGTGGGCAAAGGAGAAATTTAGCTGACGTGCATGACAAGAAGGAGACAATCGCTAGAGATAGTAACTAGCTTGGTACTCACTGCTGATGGGGTCACAGGGCCTGCTTTTCTCGAGTACTTAAGGGTACTTGCTCAGAAAACAAGCTGGATTAAATAAAGGAAAGTCACTTCCAAGAGGCCAGAAAATAGAGAAAGGATGTTAAAGCTGTTGGTGTCAACTAGACAGCTGGATAGTATACCAAAAACAGCAAAAAGAAAAGATAGTTGAATCTGGCAAAGGCAAAGCTGGTGCTGGGAAGCTACCTGAGAGGTGAAGAAAGAGTTTTAAGCGTCTGTTTGAAACTACCTTACCTCAAAGCCTAGAGGGAGCCTTCTGGGTTCCAAGCTAGGAGTAAAAAAAGATACTGAGGACATGAATCAGCATTCATATCTGGGTTAGCTACAGCGGCAACTGGCCTGCTGTTGCATGCCCATTGGTGAAAAATCATTAAGAATGTTATGGGAATAACCAACTGCTTTTTGATTGGACTCATACCCAGACCCCAAGATGAAACTCATATCTGACACAATTATCAGGACCAAAGGATAGGCAGGTTCTGCTAAATTATCAGTGTTAAACCAACCCCTGGTGACTTATTATTATGCCCATAATACATCCCTTAACCCTCAGCAGATAAGCCTTTTTTTCAGTTGATGGCAATTAAATCAAAGAACAACAATTGATCAAGATGCAGAAAATAAGAAAATGAGAAATGTTCAGCTCTAAACAGGCACATTCTACAGATGCACATACATTCCTCCCAAAACTGAGCAATCACTAGGAAGAGGGGGAAGAAGGATGTAGGAGCCGGAGGTGATGAATGACTACAAGGAGACAGAGTCTTCTGAACACAGTGGACAGCTGCACCTTTGATCTTGGAGCACTTGTGACAGCATGTATAAGACCTGTGCCACCTCAACCCAGAGGAGAAGCCCAACATGAAGACTGAAGGTGAATAGGAAGTCCCACCCCTAGTTGAGGAGCTATTGGCAACTGACGGTGACAGCGAGAGGGGGAGTCCATTGATTTAAGATGTAGATCCTAGCAGGTCCACCACACTTGAGAAGATCACACATCCAAGAGTATATGGAGGCACAAATTATACTTTATGTGAAAAAGAGAAAAAAGATGACATAAAATTGGGTGGGTATGAAAAGGGAGTGGATCTGGGAAGAGTTTTACAAGGGGAGATAAATAAAAAAAAATACATTGTACAAATTTTTTAGAGAACTAGTAAATAACAAAAGAAAAAGAAAAGAAAGTTAAAAAGAAATAAAATTTAAGAATAGAAAGAACTGATTTAGGAAGAAAGGGAAACAGAGACCCAAAAAGGCTAAAAATAGAAAGCCCAGCAAAATGCCTCTGCAGGAATGTCTGGAGACTAACCATCAACTAAATCAAATTAGAGGTCTTTGTATATCAGAATTTCCTTGTCACACACTGTCACCCACATTCAGAAGGTCTGGTTCGGTTCTATGCAGGTTCTCCAGCTGTCAGTCCAGAGTCAGTGAGCTCCCACTAGCTCAGGTCAGCTGTTTCTGTGGGTTGTCCCATCATGATTTTAACCCTTTCTGATCATATTATCACTCATCACAGTCTACAACTGGACTCCGGGAGCTCAGCCCAGTGCTTAGCTGTGGATCTCTGCATCCGCTCCCGGCAGTTACTGGATGAAGGTTCTATGATAACAATTAAAGTAGTCATTCATCAATCTGATTATGGGGAAGGGCAGTCAAGACACCCTCTTCACTATTGTTTGGATTCTTAGCTGGGGTCATTCTTGTGGATTCCTGGGACTTTCTCTAGTGCCAGGCTAACCTCATAATGGCTCCCTCTATCAAGGTATCTCTTCTCTCACTCTCCCTCTCTGTCCTTCCCCCAACTTGACCTTCCTGAACCTCATGCTCTCCTCCCCCTTCTGTTCTCCCCTCCCCACTCCCCATCCACCCTTCACCCTCCTCCATGTTCCCAATTTACTCAGGAGATCTTGTCTATTTCACCTTCAGAGTGGGGGTTCCAAGTATGTCTTTCTTAGGGCTTTTCTTGTTTTCTGGCTTCTCTAGGGTTGGCAGGGAAACTAGTATTTCACCCTAGTGTATGAACTGGCTTTTTGGAGCCCATTCCCTATGGAGGGATACCTTGCTCAGCCTTGATGTAGTGGGGGGACGCTTGGTCCTACCTCAAGTGATGTGACAGACTTTGTTGACTCCCCAGGGGAGACCTCAGCCTCTCTGAAGAGTGGATAACGGATGTGATGGGGAAAAGGTGCGGGGACTGGGAGAAGGGGAGGGAGATGAAATTAGGAGTGGTACACAAAATAAGGAAAAAAATTGTTTCACAATATTTAAATCAAAAAATAAATATCCAAAATGCCACAAAAAGAATTAGCTTGTTTTTTTATTTTTATTCATTAACAAACTCAATACACTTTTATTTTATTTCAGAAGTTTTAAAATTTAATCTAAAATAAAGTTCAAAATGGATTCTTGACATTCCCTCTTGATGAATTCAATGTACCTGATTTAAAATGGGTAATAAGAATTCATGATACCCATGTCATAATCAATACAACTTATTGCACGTGGTAAAACATAATAATGGAAGAGCCATTTCTGCGGTTACACAGTCTGTTAGTTAAGGAAAATGCTGCCTGTAGTTAAAGGAGAAATGATAAAAATCCCAATAGATTAACAGTAAATGTGCATTTCACAGGTGCATGAATTCAATTTTTATTTCTGCTTGGGAGAAAGAAGAAATGTGGGCCTTCTATACTTAACCAGACTTCTAGGACCCGACTGTCACCTTCAGCATTGCTGACACATAGCTTGCCCATTCATGTGTAGCTGGTAAATGACGGTAGGATAGAAGGTCAATTGGTACAGGTTTCTATGGGCAGGGCCTAGAAGCTGTATGGAAATTATGATCTAAATCCTATTGATCAGAACAAGCGCCAAGGTCTCAGAAATCCTCAGGAAAGTCTGGAAAATGGAATATCTGGTTGAGCACTTGCTTTTAGTAATCAATTTACCCTATAAAAGTGATAGTTTACATCAAGATTTTAAAGTCATGGAGATTCAGGTGGGGCATAATTTCATTACGGAATCCCTGCCACTGTCGAAGCATTCAAAAGGCCTTTCTGTATAGAATCAAATGGTATGTCTACACTACTGTCTGCAGAAATGTGTCCTTGTGGTCTACCTACTAGTCATTTCCTAGCTTCTCGAGCAGTTCTTTGCAGGCCTAAAAGATGACTGTATCTTTAACAAGTCTCGGAGCTCCTACTCTGTTTCAGTTTATTTAATAAACATTGTTAAGGTGCCAGATTCCATGTTAGCCTCAAATACCATTTTAGGTGATTGTGGTAGCTCTTTTTCCTAACACTGAGTAATTTTACTCTCTATATATGTCTTCTGTGGCTTTCCATTCTTTCCAAACCTCACTTGCGTTATTCTTTCCCTAAAAGCCTCTTGGAACAATTATATTTGCTGCAGATTTATCTTCACCTAAGTTCCTATACTCTTTCTCTTTTCCTCTTTTCCTGAAAGTTACATGGGAGCTTATTTATCACCCTACTTTTTTATTTTAAGCTTGTTTTTTTTTTCTGTCCTGAACTTTTATCTCCTAAATAAACCTCTTACATGGAAGGCTTCAAAATGTTGGATGTCTGTTCCCAAGCATCTATCATAAAATAGGAATAGTAATTGCTTATAGATATGTTTCACTTCTAAATATTTTGAGAATTTAAGTTGTTAATTAATATATAAAATTATGCTAGGTAAATTTTAGAAGAAGCATAGAAGTGTTTCTGTAAATTATGAGCTGCTTTTAAAAGGGTAAAGAAAAAATAGAAACCATGGTGACAAATCTTGGACACTCAGCGAGCTCTAGTTTATGCCTTTCCTAGAAGTCAAGCGTGGCCACCCTCATTTCTCCAAAGTGGTCCATGACTGGAAGTGATGCATTTCATAGTTGCGGTTAGCAGAATGCAGGCCTCCATTTTTCCCTTCTTACTGGTTGAAAGTTGACCTGTAGCCACCCTGTTCTCCAAATGTGGCTGGTATGAAGGCTCCAGAAGAAATCAGGATGACCCTTCTAGCCTGACACCTGCAGTGCTTTGGAAAGTACAGAATGTCTACTGTTGTATTACTTCCATATGTTTCAGTAGTGCCTTTGTAGCTCATAGCTGCAATTCTTACCCTAATGCATCCAATAATGTGCTTGTTATTATTATTGAGTCTGCTCTGCATATAGCATCCTTTATGCCAAGGACTGATTACAAGGGATATCCGCAAACTAGGTGTCATGTATCTAAAATACACAGCAGATAATAAAGGAAAACCTCACTGATCCACTCAAAATGAGGACACAAATTTGCAAATAATAATGATGATGATTGTTTTGTGACATGTTATTAACTGAGTATTGTCTTTCTTGCACAAAAGCACATTGTAAGATGGTCCTCGCTAAACATCATCACATTAATCTTGAACTTTCTAGCCTCCATAGCAGTAAAATATAATTTCCCATTCATCTGTTATGGTGTCAAAAATAGACTAAGACACAAAGTAAAATCTTACAAAATAAATAGATAATATAACTAGATTAAACACTAATTTTTAATGTTGAATTGTATTTCAAAGAAGTCAACACTAACAAAGTATACAATCAAGCTGTTTGTGTGATGGTAGTGAATATTCTTTTGTGCACACCCTCACAGTTAGACTTACTTAGAAAAAAAAACTTGATTCCACTAAATTTAGGACTTCATTTCATGTTTATCTGCTTTCTATTGCATAAACATATTGTGCTTGCTGTAATAGCCAAAGAAAATTTATGTACGTTTGTGGACATGTTTATAATGTAGTATATATAAGCTCAGTATTTGATAAGTAAGGCATTGGCTTCTAACAAAATCTCTCTGTGTGATTGTGTGCAGGTAGATACAGGTGTACATGCATGTGTGCATACATGTTTATGGAGGCCAGAAGCCAATGCTGGGTGCCCTCCTCAATCACACTCCACTCTTTTTTCTTCCAAACTGGATCTCTTATCAGTTCAATGAGACTAGCCAGCCAGCAAGGCCCAGTGATGTTCCTCTCTCAGCTTCCCCAGAAGTTTGGTGACTGTGCTTTTTGGAAAGTTAGCAGAATTTGGAAGGCTGTAGTGTAGACAGTGAGAAGCAGCAGTTGTAGACACACACTGTGGTAGGTTATGTTCGAGTGCCACCCACACAACAGTTAAGAATTGAAGCAATTATCATGTGTATATGGGTGACCATGAAGTGGTATTATCACAGTGGTTCTCAGCCTGGGAGTAGCATATTGGATATCCTACATAGCAGATAACTGCAATATGATTTATAACAGTTACAAAATTACACTATGAAGGAGCAACGGAATAATCTTATGGTTGAGGGTCACCACAGCACGAGCAGCCATACTAAAGGATCACACCATTAGGTAGGTTAAGAACCACACTGCCTTGAGCCAGGCTGTGGTGGTGCACACCCTTAATCCCAGCATTCAGGAGGCAGAGGCAGAAGGCTCTCTATGAGTTCCAGGCCAGTCTTGTCTACAAGAGCTAATTCCAGGACATGCTCCAAAGCTACAGAGAAACCCTGTCTTGGAAAACAAAACAAAACAACAACAAAAAGAACCACTGCCTTAAGACTTTATAGTCTTTGGACCAGACAGGACTCACCTATTCTTCTATTATTTCAACATAAAATTCTGTAAGCTTTTTAATATCATGGAATTTCAGCAATATGGTAAAAAAAAATCTATGAAACATTTTGAAATAATGTTTTAAATGCACAAAACAAAAGAAACAGAATAAAGAAGAATCAATTATTTTTTCAATTAACAAAATACTATTTAACAATATAATTAGCATTATATTTTAATGTTAAATAATTAGATCAATCAGCGAATTCATTATTTAAAATATTAAAACAAGAATGAAAAGTGAGGATTTAGAAATGTTGCTTCAAGTATAGGGTAAAATAAAAATTTTTCTCTTAGATTTTTGTAGCAAAGTATTATTTTTTAATACTACTGTGATTACTACATTCAAAACTAATGGAAATACTGAATCCCAATTGAAAACAAGTAGGAAGCTTTTTCTTCAGTCAATACATATAGGTGCCCTAAATACTTTTCATAAGTCCTACAAGCTTAAGAATTGCAGCAAAGAACTAGGGGTGTAGAAAGATACAAAACTTCCTAACATGTCAAAGAACTAGGTTCAACACACACAAGAATTTTAATAAAAATGAATTTATTTATAACTAGGTTTCTGTAATATCTCCTGTGATTTAAAGGGTGGGGTATGTTTTAAAAGGAAAATGTCATCTAAGCCTTGCAATGATTTGTAGCTAAAATTTAGCAGCAGGATAGTGGACGCAGTTCAATTAGAATCCAGTCTTGATTTATTCCCAAAACAAATAAGAAAGGTACTGAGAGGGAGAATGACTTCCATAATAGGGAAGTTACTGGAGTAGTCATAGAGACAGAAGGAGCTTGACAGAGAATATCCAAAGCACAGCAAGCCCATGAGTGTCTAAAGGAGACTGCACTTGATAATGAAAGAAAAATAAAATGAAGAATTAGCACAATAAATTGCTTAGCTGAGTAATATTGTTCCTATAAGGACAGACTTAATAAAATAGAAAAAAGGGGTTCTAAAGGAGATAAGGAAACCACCTAATGAGTTTTCCACAAATAGAATGAGCTGATGGATATGAGAATGGCTAAACAAAAAAAAAATGGGTGGATGTCAGTTTTGAACCTAGATAACCAGGAACTGAGTGGGTTATAACAAAGGTATTGAAAGACTACATTGAGCTGGATGTGGTGCATGCCTTTAACCCCAGCACTTGGGAGGCATAGGCAGACTGATCTCTGTGAGTTAGAGGCCAGTCTGGTCTACAGAGTGAGTTCCAGGACAGCCAAGGTTACACAGAGAAACACTGTCTTGAAAAAAATGAAGAAAAAGAAAAACTACATTGATTTTGGAAAAATATTTTAAGTTCAGTCATATGGTCCCTAAAGGGAGTGGCACTATTAAGAGATGTGGCCTTGATGAAGTGGGTATGACCTAATTGGAGGAAGTACATCACTGTGGAGACAGGCTTTGAATTCTCATATATGCTCAAGTCACACCCAATATCTTAGACTACTTCCTGTTGCCTGTGAGCCATAGGACTCTCAGCTGCTTCTCCAGCACTATGTCTGCCTGCACACCACCATGTCCCATGATGATGACAATGGACTGAATCTCTGAACTATGTAAGAGCCAACCCAATTAAATGCTCTTCTTTATAAGAGTTGCCATGGGCATGGTGTCTCTCTGTAGCAATAGAAACCCTAAGTAAAACAACAAGTTTTCAACAAGAGCTGATGCCTTTATACTGCTGCTACTACAGAGAAATGCAAAACGATTGAACAAAGTCAAAGCATCGATTGAACAAACTCCTAAGACTGATTCATTTATTCAGAATTAATTGTGTTGTCTTGCATCCTGGACAGGGACAGACGCTTTTGAAGAGACTTTAGTGGTTTTACTCTAAACCCTTTAATCAAAATGAAAAATAAGAAATAGTTTCAAAATTAATTTCTAAGGGATTCTTGGATCCTCTATCTCTGCACCACTACATGTTTAATGGCTTTGCTGACAAGAGCCTCAAACAATAAGATTTATTATCTGCAGTCTACAAACAACAAAAATGAGTCTTTTAGAAGATGAACCGAAAAATTTCCCAGGGTTAAGAACAGGGAAAGGAGGCCTGATCTTGCCTCAACTGAATGTTCCAGGCTTTGTTGATCCCCTATGGGAGGCCTTACCCCTTTGGAGAGAAGATGGGAGGTGGGTTCTGAAGAATGGGGGTGGAGAGGAGAGGAAGGAGGGGTGGGAGGGGAAGTGTAGTTTGTATATAAAATGAATAAAAAGTTTAAAATAAAAAAAATGAATTCTCAAAAGCAAATTTTCAAAGTCTTCAGTGTAAAATGCAATATAGGAGAAGCAGTTTTACAGCAAAACACATTATCAGGTAGGTCACTGTAGCCTCTTCATAAACATGGTTTATGAAAAAATATATGATTAACACTGTGATCCCAGAGAGACTGAAATTAATTCCATGACTGAGTATTTGACAGACAGAATTGTAATGAGTGGGAGGTGTAACCCACAAAGTATGCAAGATGACCCGGATGTTCCTGGTGTGGGGAAATTTTAAAATCAAGACCACTGTAGTTTCTTAAGCCCAGGGCACTACTTAGTGAGACTTTGGAGTGACATTAAAAATGAAAATGCTCCCTCTACCAACCAATTTCAGTTTTCTCCATGGAATACTACTCGAGAGTATCTGCTCATTTATAGGTTCTCAGGTATTTCTTAACTTACAAACAAACAATGACACTCCATTTCAGAGATTGTCTGGCTGATCTGGGGGAGGGTTTGGGGAAGGGTGCAGCCTGGTTTGTCTCCATGATGGTTTACCAGGGGATTTTGACAAATTTAAGTTTTTGAGTGACTTTCATGCTTGATGCAAAGAAGGTAGAAGGCTCAGACTTGAAGCTTTATAAAGATGGCTCTCAGATTCTCAGATTTTTTGGGTAAGATGACTATGTGGTTTTAGCACTTCATATTTTTCCACGGCCAGCATCCTCAGGGACTGACATGCATCTTCGTATATACTTTAAAGACATCTAAATAATCAGTAAAGATTACTACGCCTCTTCAGATACCTTCCTCATCCTTACTCTGATTTTCTTTTCTAATGGGCCATACATCACAAAACAGACTTTCCCTTTGGGGAATAAGAAGTCAAAAGCCCTCTGCCACTCGTTTCCCCAGGAAAACTCCATGAAAACAGTGCAAAGGGAGATTTTGATGACTCTGCTTGTGGTCAGAATGTAGCCCCTTCCTTTCACAGTCTTCCTGCTCCTTATGGTTCAGAGCCTTTTTCTACCACCTGTGGTTTCTGTTTCTCTCAGCTGAGGGCTTATTCATCCAGCTTTGGAGGTGGGGTAGTAATGTGTTTCCACTAAGTTCCCTTTCAAAGATGAATCCCCATGGCCTAGATTACAGAACTTTTTCATTTATTAAAAGTGAGCATATGTCTTAGCCTCTAGCACATAATCGTGACAGAAGAAAAAAAAGAGTCCTTTTTAGGGCAGTTTAAATTTGTTCCAGAAAAAGCTCTGATTATAACCATTTTCTTCACCTCATCCTAAAGTTAGAGGCATCCTTTTAGTTGTGTCCCTGATAAAATGGACATCTCCTCTAATGCCCTAGTGTCTAAATCTGGAGAATAATGACAAAAGTCCATGAGGACTCCTGAACACACAGAAGGAACATTATTTGCTCTGCAAGGATCCTTTAAATATCTAGTGTGCCACTCTCCTTGCAAGGGGGAGGAAACATGATCCAGGAAAGTAATGCAAAAGGACATGTTGCTTGCTGTGTAAGTTATCTCTAATCCACTCTGTGGGAAAGATGCAACCATGCTCTGTTGTATTCTGCTGTCTGGAATGCAGGACTTGCCAGATGTAGAGAGGAGTTAAGAGGTAATCTAAACTTTTAGTTGAAGATGGAGAACCCACAATACAAAGAGATTAAGTGGTTTTTGTCCAGGGGGGCTCAAGTAAGTAGTAAGTCACTACACTATGGATTCAAGAGTGCATACGTAGTGAGCAGTTCTTCCCAGAGAGGTGAGTGGGTGCTAGCCTGCCTGCCTCTCCGGGAAGGGAGGACAGCCCTTCCCCCCTCAGCTTCTGCGGCAGGGTCTTCCCTGTTCCAAGGGACCCCTCCCCTCCCCCCACTGCTGCGGGCCCTTCGTCTCCTGAGTCCTGGGAAGACCAGCTAGCCCTGTTGCCCTGCTGAGCCGTTCTTCCCAGAGAGGGAGCTCGAAACTAGAAGAATTGAACACCCTACTCCAGAAGAAATAGAAGAAATCGACTCTAAGCGCTTCTTTATGAAAATAATAGAGGAACTTAAACAGGAGGTGAAAATCTGCCGTAAAGAAATGGAAGATAAGTATAACAAAAAAATTGAGGAAATGAGTAAAGAATTGGAAGAGAAATATACCAAAAAGTTTGAAGAAATGAGTAAATCCGTAAATGAAATTCTGGGAAACCAAGAAAAAACAATCAAACAGGTAATAGAAAAAGTTCAAGATTTGAAAACTGAAATGGAGTCAATGAAGAAATCACAAACCGAGGGCCGGCTGGCTATGGAAAATCTGGGTAAACGAACAGAGACTTCAGAAACAAGCTTAACCAATAGAATACAAGAGATAGAAGAGAGAATCTCAGACTCTGAGGACACCATAGAGAAATTAAACACTCTGTCCAAAGAAAACAGCAAATCCAACAAATTCTCATCACAAAACATTCAGGAACTGTGGGACACAATAAAAAAACCAAATCTAAGAATAATAGGAGTAGAAGAAGGAGAAGAATTGCATTTCAAAGGTCCAGAAAATATACTCAACAAAATTATAGAAGAAAACTTTCCCATCCTAAAGAACGATATTCCTATGAAGGTTCAAGAAGCATACAGAACACCGAATAGACTGGATCAGAAAAAAACATCCCCTCGTCATATAATAATCAAAACACAAAGCATTCAGACTAAAGAAAGGATATTGAGAGCTGCAAAGGAAAAAGGTCAAGTAACTTATAAAGGTAAACCTATCAGACTTACACCAGACTTCTCGATGGAAACCATGAAAGCCAGAAGGTCCTGGATAGAGGTACTGCAGAAACTAAGAGACAATGGATGCAAACCCAGACTACTTTACCCAGCCAAGCTATTGTTCACTATCAACGGAGAAAACAAAATATTCCAGGATAAAAACAAATTTAAACAATACGTAGCTACTAATCCAGCCTTACAGAGAATACTAGAAGGAAAATCACAACCCAAGGAATCCAACATTCCCAACACTGCCTACATTAACTCAGACATCTAGCGACCCTTCACAAGCACAACTCAAAGAAGGAAAACACATACACGCTACTACCCAAAAAAAATGACCGGAGTCATCGATCACTGGTCATTAATATCACTTAATATCAATGGTCTCAACTCACCTATAAAGAGGCACAGACTTAGAGATTGGATACGAAAACAGGATCCAACATTCTGCTGTCTACAAGAAACACACCTCAACCACAAAGACAGACACCTACTCAGAGTAAAGGGTTGGGAAAAGGTTTTCCAAGCAAATGGACCTAAGAAACAAGCGGGTGTGGCCATTCTAATATCTAACAAAATCGACTTCAAACTAAAATCAATCAGAAGAGATGGAGATGGACATTTCATACTCATAACAGGAACAATTCATCAGGAAGAAGTCTCAATCTTGAATATCTATGCCCCTAATATAAAGGCACCCACATATGTAAAAGAAACTCTTCTAGAACTCAAGGTAGTCATCAAACCACACACACTAATAGTAGGAGACTTCAACACTCCTCTCTCACCAATGGACAGGTCAAACAGACAGAAACCAAACAGAGAAATAAGAGATTTACTGGAGGTACTGAATCAAATGGACTTTACAGACATCTATAGAACACTCCACCCAAATAGGAAAGAGTATACCTTCTTCTCTGCAGCTCATGGAACCTTCTCGAAAATTGACCACATACTTGGTAACAAAGCAAACTTCCACAGATACAAAAAAATATTAGTGACCACCTGTGTCTTGTCAGATCACCATGGATTAAAATTAGAATTCAACAACAATGGTACCCCCAGGAAGCCAACAAACTCATGGAAGTTGAACAGTCAACTACTAAATCACCCCTGGGTCAAGGAAGAAATAAAGAAAGAAATTAAAGTCTTCCTTGAATATAATGAAAACAAAGACACAACGTATTCAAACCTATGGGACACTATGAAAGCAGTGCTGAGAGGAAAGTTCATAGCACTAAGTGCCCACCTAAAGAAAACAGAGAAAGCACACATTGGAGACTTAACAACACACTTGAAAGCTCTAGAAAAAAAAGAAGCTGATTTACCCAGGAGGAGTAGAAGACTGGAAATAATCAAACTGAGGGCTGAAATCAACAAAATAGAAACACAGAAAACAATTCAAAGAATCAATGAAGCAAAAAGCTGGTTCTTGGAGAAAATTAACAAGATTGACAAACCCCTATCCAAACTAATCAAACGGCAGAGAGAGAACTTGCAAATTAATAGGATCAGAAATGAAAAGGGGGACATAACCACAGACACAGAGGAAATTCAGAGAATCATTAGATCTTACTACGAAAGTTTATATGCCACAAAGTTGGAAAATGTAAAAGAAATGGACATTTTTTTAGATAAGTACCATATACCAAAGTTGAACCAAGACCAGGTGAACGATCTAAATAGACCTGTTAGTCGTGAAGAACTAGAAGCTGTTATCAAAAATCTTCCTACCAAAAAAAGCCCAGGACCAGATGGTTTCAATGCAGAATTCTACCAGAACTTTCAGGAAGAGCTAATACCTATACTCCTTAATGTATTCCACAATATAGAAACAGAAGAGTCACTGCCTAACTCCTTTTATGAAGCTACAGTTACCCTAATACCAAAACCACACAAAGACACAACCAAGAAAGAGAATTACAGGCCAATCTCACTCATGAACATCGACGCGAAAATTCTCAATAAAATACTGGCAAACCGAATCCAAGAGCACATTAGAAAAATTATCCATTATGATCAAGTCGGCTTCATTCCAGAGATGCAGGGCTGGTTCAACATACGCAAATCTATCAATGTAATCCATCATATAAATAAACTGAAAGAAAAAAACCATATGATCATCTCACTAGATGCTGAAAAAGCATTTGACAAAATTCAACACCCATTTATGATAAAGGTGTTGGAGAGACTGGGGATACAAGGATCATACCTAAATATAATAAAAGCAATATACAGCAAGCCGACAGCTAACATCAAACTGAATGGAGAGAAACTCAAAGCCTTTCCACTAAAATCAGGAACGCGACAAGGCTGTCCACTCTCTCCATACCTCTTCAATATAGTGCTTGAAGTTCTAGCAATAGCAATAAGACAACATAAGGGGATCACGGGGATTCGAATTGGAAAGGATGAAGTTAAACTTTCGTTATTTGCTGACGATATGATAGTGTACATAAGCGACCCCAAAAACTCTACCAAAGAACTCCTACAGCTGATAAACACCTTTAGTAATGTGGCAGGATACAAGATCAACTCCAAAAAATCAGTGGCCCTCCTATACACAAAGGATAAAGAAGCAGAGAGGGAAATCAGAGAAGCATCACCCTTCATGATAGCCACAAATAGCATAAAATATCTTGGGGTTACTCTAACCAAGGAAGTGAAAGACCTATTTGACAAAAACTTTAAGTCTTTGAAGAAAGAAATTGAGGAGGATACCAGAAAATGGAAAGACCTCCCCTGCTCTTGGATTGGGAGAATCAACATAGTAAAAATGGCAATTCTACCAAAAGCAATCTATAGATTCAATGCAATCCCCATCAAAATCCCATCAAACTTCTTCACAGACCTTGAGAGAACAATAATCAAGTTTATATGGCAAAACAAAAAACCCAGGATAGCCAAAACAATCTTATACAATAAAAGAACTTCTGGAGGCATTACCATCCCTGACTTCAAACTCTATTATAGAGCTACAGTATTGAAAACAGCTTGGTATTGGCATAAGAACAGAGAAGTCGACTTATGGAATCGAATAGAAGACCCAGATATTAACCCACAAACTTATGAACACCTAATTTTCGACAAGGGAGCTAAAGGTATACAATGGAAGAAGGAAAGCATCTTTAACAAATGGTGCTGGCATAACTGGATGTCAACCTGTAAAAAAATGAAAGTAGATCCATATCTATCACCATGCACAAAAATCAAGTCCAAATGGATTAAAGACATCAACATTAATCCGTCCACTTTGAACCTGATAGAAGAGAAAGTGGGAAGTAGTCTACAAGATTTAGGCACAGGAGGCCTCTTCCTAAGTAGGACCCCAGCAGCACAGACAATAAGAGAAACAATGAATAAATGGGATCTACTGAAACTGGGAAGCTTCTGTAAAGCAAAGGACACTGTCAGTAGGACAAAAAGGCTGCCTTCTGACTGGGAGAAGATCTTCACCAACCCCTCATCAGACAAAGGTCTGATCTCCAAAATATACAAAGAACTCAAGAAACTAGGCACTAAAACTCTAATTAACCCAATTAAAAAATGGGGTACTGAACTTAACAGAGAATTCACAACAGATGAACTTCGAATGGCCAGAAGACACTTAAGGTCATGCTCAACCTCCCTAGCGATCAGGGAAATGCAAATCAAAACCACTTTGAGATACCATCTTACACCTGTCAGAATAGCTAAAGTCAAAAACACCAACGATAGCCTATGCTGGAGAGGATGTGGGGTGAGGGGAACACTCATCCATTGTTGGTGGGAATGCAAACTCGTGCAGCCACTGTGGAAATCAGTGTGGCGGTTTCTCAGGAAACTGGGAGTCAACCTCCCTCAGGACCCAGCAATACCACTCTTGGGAATATACCCTAAAGATTCCCTAACATACTACAAAAGCATTTGTTCAACTATGTTCATAGCTGCACTATTTGTAATAGCCAGATCATGGAAACAACCTAGGTGCCCCTCAATAGAAGAATGGTTAAAAAAGGTGTGGAACATATATACATTAGAGTTTTACTCGGCGGTAAAAAACAATGACATCTTGAATTTTGCATGCAAATGGATGGAAATAGAAAACGCTTTACTGAGTGAGGTAAGCCAGACCCAAAAAGAGGAACACGGTATGTATTCACTCATAAGTGGATTCTAACCATAATTAAAGGTCTTTGAGCCTATTATTCGTGATCCTAGAGAAGCTAAATAAGAAGATGAACCTGATGAAGATTATTTAGCTATCCACCAGGAGGTAGGAAATATACATGAGTCCCAGGTAACCTCGGGTGCATGGGGGGGGTGGGAGGGTCAATGGAGGGGGAGAGGACTAGAGAGAAGGGAGTAGGGGAGGAAAGGGGAAAGCTTGGTGGCCGGGGAGGGGGGGGAGGAGGGAGGTAGGATGAATATGGGATCAGGGAACAATATATTTCAACTAAGGGAGCCATTTTAGGGTTTACAGGAGACTTGATTATATATGGGATCCCAGGTCCAAGGAGAAATCCCCCAGATTGCTCTCTGGACAGAGGAGAGGGTGCCTGAATCGGCCGTGGCCCATGACCATACTGATGTATATTTTGCTTATCACCATAGATCCTTCCTCTGGCGAAGGACGGCTATGCAGTCGAAGGCCCACATTGGAGCACCGGATTGAGCCCCCCGAGGTCCGGATGGGGAGCGGAAGGAGGAGGAACATGAAAAACGAAATCAATACTGCGAGGGATGCTATCACCCACTGATACAAGGGAACGGATCTGATGAGAGTTTACCAGGGCCAGCCGGACTGGGACTGAACGAGGACGTGATCTAGCCAGATTCTCGGAATTTGGCCGGATTCTCTGACTGTGGCTGGCCCGGGGTCTTTCTGAAAAGCCATTGACTATGACACTGGGACCTGTTTCCTCTGCCTATGCTGGATTTTGGGGATCCAGTCTGTTTGGACGCTCGCCTTCCTGGACCTGGAGGGAGGGGGAGGGAGCTGGAGCTTCCCACAGGGCAGGAAACCCTGACTGCCCTGGGGGACGGAGGGGAAGGAGGGGGGGAGTGGGGGGAGTGGGAGGGTGTTGGGAGGGGGGGCGGAAATGGAAACTTTTATAATCTAATAAAATTTACTAAAAAAAAAAAATAAATAAATAAACTGCTCACCTGAAAAAAAAAAAAAAAAAAAAAGAGTGCATACGTAGAACATAGGAGCTCAGGAGTTCTATAGATTGCCCCATGCTGTCCCCCTGACTAAAGCTAAAGTACAATTTGGAGATATTTCATTGTCGCTTTGCTAACACAATGCCTTAGTGATACAGTGCTGCAGACCGTTCTGTTTTCACTCAAAGCATTGAAAATGGGCAGTTAATGTATGCAGAATCACACATCAGTGGCAAAGTTAATGTTCAAAGATTTTCAGGTTGTAAGAAAAAAGGACAGATCATCCTACATGCACGTTTTGTTAAACAAACCTCCATTGTGTATGCAGTCAGTGACTCTTCAGCACACGGGTATGAGGCGAATTGCCTTATGCTTAGTCTAGAGAACAACTACTAGTAACCAATTTTCCCATTAGCCCCTTATCTGCCCCATTATCTCGTTCTTTATCTGTGCAATTTGCCGAGCTATTATGCCCACGCTGAAAATCAGAAGAACTCCACTCAGTATTTCAGAGAAAATTGCTTCCAGTACTTTGAATATGTTACAGTAGATTAAGAAAATTGAGATAAATTTCCTTTCCCTTTCACTTTTCCTGAGTATTTAGTGATTTCTGTCATTTTTCTCCTTTCTGTCAGTCTATCCTTATTCATAATTGACCCTAAGTTGTTGTAAACGGTGCCGCTTAATTGGCATCAAACAGTCTACTTTTAGTTGTCTTTCTAAGCAACCTGTATCATTTCACCCACACTTACATGGTTAGTGAAAAACTCTGGGCCCTTCTTAATGTCTCTTTGCTACCAAAACTTGGGCTTATCAACATTTAAAGAATTGCTCAACATCCTTAATGATCAGGAAAATGCAAAACAAAATGACTTTACAATGCCATCTTACACCAGTCAGAATGGTTAAGATAAAAAAAAATGCTGAGGACAGCTTCTGTTGGATAGGATGTGGAGTCAAGGGAACACTCATCTACTTCTGGGGGAGTGCAAATTTGTACAGCCACTTTGGAAATCAGTACACGAGTTTCTCAGAAAATTGGGAATAATCTAGCTCAAAACTCAGAGATACCACTTTTGGGCATGTGTTCAAAGGATACTCAATCATACCACAAGGACACTAGGTCTACAATGTCCATAGTAGCATTATTCATAATTATCAGAACCTGGAAACAACCTAGATCTCCTCAACTGAAGAATGGATAAAGAAAATATGGTACATTTACACAATGGAGTACTACTCAGCAGTAAAACAAACAAACAAACAAATAAATAAATAAATAAATAAATAAATAAAACAAACCATGGCATCATGAATTTTGCAGGCAAATGGTTACCTGAGTGTGGTAACTAAGAAAGACACAGTATGTACTCGTAACTGGATATTAGAGGTAAAGCAAAAGATAACTAGACTAGAGTTCACAGCTCCAGAAAAAATAGGTAACACGGAGGCCCCTAGGAGGGACACATGGACCGTCCAGGGAAGGGGAATTAGATGAGATCTCCTGGATAATGTGGGGGTGAGGGAGGGCAGTAACAGGGAGGGGATGGGGATGAGATCATGAGAGAAAGGGATGGTCAAGGAGGGGAGGGACAGAATGGGAGAGCAGTGAGAGATATCTTGATAGAGCCACTGTGGGGTTAGGGAGAAACCTGGTACTAGGAAAATTTCCAAGAATTCACAAGAATGACCCCAGAGAAGACTCCAAGTGATAGTGGAGAGGGTGCCCAAACTGGCCTTCTGCTGTAATTAGATTGGAGAATATCCCCACTATCTTCATAGAGTCTTCATCCAGTAATTGATGGAACCAGATGCAGAGATCCACAACAAAGTACCAGACTGTGCTCTGGGAATCCAGTCGAAGGAAGGGAAGAGGGATAGTATGAACGGGGAGGTCAAGATCATGATGGCGAAATCTACAGAGTCAGCTGAACCAAGCTTGGGGAAACTCAGGAACTCTAGACTGACAGCTGTGGAGCCTCCATTGGACTGTACTAGACCCTCCATCCGTGGCAGACAGTTGTGAAGGTTGGACTATCTGAGGAGCCCCTGGCAATGGAACCAAGATCTATCCCTAGAACATGAACTAGCTTGCTGGAGACCATTCCTTGTTCTGGGATGCCATGTCAATCTTAATGCAGAGAGGAGGGGCTTGGTCCTGCCCTAGCTTAATTTGCCAGACTTTGTTGTCACCCCATGGGAGCCCTGACCTGTTGGGAAAAGTAGGTGGGGGTGGGCTGAGGGGGAGGCGTGAAGAGGGGTGGGAGGGAGAACTGTGGTGGGGATGTAAATAAAATTTAAAAAATAAATTAATTAAAAAAAACTTGAGCTTGTCACAGCACTAGCGCACACCTGTGTAGTTTACAAATGGTAAGAAAGACAAAAACAACTTGCTTGTTTTGCGTCACGTATCCATACATGTCTGTTACAAAAATAAGTAAAGGAAAGCATTATTCAGCCAATCAAAGCTAACACAACAGTGTTTTCTGTAACACTCTGGGCAGGAATGTTAAATCAGAAACAACAGAACTGTCCATTCCCTCAGGAAGCTAAACAGCGGGAAACGGAGAACAAACAGCCTTCTCCCCAATCTCAACAGCAGTTGCCCAGACAACAGAAAGTATTTCACGCTACTCAGATACTGAATTTTTTCTAAGTCCTTTTTTCTAACTGGAAGTTGTGATCTGGTTACACTGTTTTTATCGTGGTGGCAATCAGCATCTTTAATGTGTCATCCTTGGTATCTAGCAAGCTAGGGTTTACTTGTAATTGCTGAGTGCCTGACGGAAGGTCTGTGTGTTCTTCAGATTAGATTACATCTAAGGTCATAGGTGTCAGATGAATGCATGATGAGGCAATAAGAGGCTCCACATAAGAAATGAGCAGGTCACTCTGTGGAAAGCTTTATACAGAGAAGAAAAGAGAAGGAACAGAAGAGAGAGAAGCAGGGAGAAAACCATGTGACAATGGAGATGCTGGTGTTACTGTTTTTTCTGAGACTGCTAGGGTTGTTGTGATGTCAAATACTTGCATTTATTAGCTTTCCCAGCTACACACACAGATTTCTATTTCCCCTGGTAACATTTGTGTACCTACCGAAAGCTTCATGCAAAGACAGTTGTCTGTTGTTATAATTAACTGAAGAGTAACGTAAGATTTTCTGTGTTAGGTGCAGGCGGTGAAGTAAAGCCTCTAATGATTGGAAAGCAGGAACTCAACAGGAGTGGAAGCATTCCAGCCCACCCTTATCCTTAGAATGCACAGGAAGCAGGGGTGGTTGCTGGAACATGCAGGGCATGAAACATGTTTCAGAGACATTTATGTCTAAAATTTAGGGGAAGTCACAGCTTCAAGAGAAGTATGAGTGACCGATGGACTCTCAGAATGAGCACTGTGAACTGAAATAAGATGATTAAACACGCTTTCAGAGACACATGGGTTAAGACATAGAAATTTTCCTAGGATTGCTGTGGGACAATGATCTTTTATCCTGTCACTTGCATTATTTTTAATCAAATGCTGATTGTTCAGTACCCAGGCAGGAAGTATAGACAGGGCAACCAGGCAGGAGGTAGAGGCGTGGCAACAAGAATTATGGAAAGAGGAAAGTTTCAGTCTACAGCGGTTGTGACCTAGCCTCAGAGGAAGCAAGAAAAAGCCTTGCTGAAAAAGGTACCAAGCCACGTGGCTAACCCAGACGAGAATTATGTGCTAATGTAAGTTGTAAGAATTAGTTAATAAGAAGCTTGAGCTATTGGGACAATCAGTTCATAAATAATGTAGACCTCTATGTGATCCTTTGTACTTAATGGCTGCAGGGACAGGTGGGACAGAAAACCTTGGTCAACATAGGATGACATGGAACTACCCTTTATTTTGTATCCAGACTGTTCATCCTCTTAATGAAAGGCAATAAGAAAATAAACCTGAAACGTTAAAGAAGCCTTTGGTTGGTTTAGAGAGACACATTTCAATTGATAAGTGGCAGCGGCTGAACTTGAGTCCCATTTGCTTTATGTAAAATAAAGGAAAAAATTAATTTAAAAAAGAGAGAAACATTAAAAGAAGAAAGAAAGAAATGACATTGCTCAACTATGTTCAAAGCAGCATTGTTTGTCATAGCCAGAACCTGGAAACAACCTAAACACCCCTCGACTGAAGAATAGATAAGGAAAATGTGGTACATTTACACAATGGAATACTACACAGCAGAAAAAAATGACATTTTGAAATTTGCAGGCAAATGGATGGATCTAGAAAACATCATATTGAGTGAGATAACCCAGACCCAGAAAGACAAATATCATATGTACTCACTCATAAGTGGCTTTTAGACATAAAGCAAAGAAAACAAGTCTACGATTCATAATCCCAGAGAACCTAGACAACAATGAGAACCCTAAGAGAGACACACATGGCTCTAATCTACATGGGAAGTAGAAAAATACAAGATCTCCTGAGTAAACTGGGAGCGTGGGGACCATAGAAAAAAGTTGAAGGGGAGAGACAGGGAGGGGAGCAGAGAAAAATGTATAGCTCAATAAAATCAATAAAAAAGAGAGACATGATAATGAAAAAGAAGTGAGAAAGAAACCATAAAATATAAAATAAAAATCACCAAAAGATTATAAATAAAAAATAGAGTTCCTTCACTGAGCAATTGCAAGGGGGCAGGAAAGAGTGGGAATAAAACCTCAACAGAAAGTATTTTCCTAGTTCTGTCTTATGAACTAGAGATACTCCAGGTGTGTTTGCTCTCATATTCTCCAAAGGGCACTTCTTTTAACCTTCCACGTGTGACTGAAAGCATTAGTTTAGCTCCTGGTACCTCATAGAGATGTCAGACCCTTCAAATTTAGCCTAAACGCTCAGGCTAACAACCCACGGAAGGAAATTTAATGGAGGGAGGGGTAAAGGGCAGGAGAAGGAATGGAGGGTGAAGAAAAGAGTATTTTATTTTACAATTTTGGCAATGTTCAAAAGATGTAACTTTGATATTTATCAAGTTGGCTAGTCTAGAGAACACAGTTATTAAGTTAAACACTAATCAAGATGCTGGTATGAAAATGTGTTTGTAGCTATGATTACCACTTGAAGTTTAAATAAAGGAGATTATCCTCAGTAATACAGATGGCCTTCCTCCAATCAGCTGAAAGGCCTTACGAGCAAAATCAATTTACACTGATGAAGCAGAAATCTCCCTCAAGATCACTGCATCAGCTCCCCACTGCTGAGACTTTCCAACTTGCCAGCCGGCCTGGCCCAAAGCTTTGAACTCATCAGCCCCCACAAGCCAATAATAGATTAACCCTAGAAATATATTTGTTATAAATATATATGCATAATTTCTCATGAATCTGTATTGTACTAGGCAGACTTCTATGGACAACTGAAGCAGTGGAAGCAAACAGATTATGCTATGCTGTTGGTCATAAGTTTGCCTCACCTTAGCCAAGAACATGCATGAGAAAAAAGCCAAGAGACTGAATTGTTGGGTTCTTTTTTGATAAGAGACACAAAAATTTGTTTATCATCTAGGAAATGGTATAATTTAAGAAAGGAGTCCGGAACTGTGAAAACATGCCAAGGGCAATCTGATTATTACTCAGCCCACATTTTAAACCAGAACAAAACAGCAATCATCTTGAAGAAGAATAGACTCCTTCATAATGGTATTAAAATGCATATCCACATCCTTCCCACTAAATTATGAATGCCTGGAAAGCAACAACAACGTCTTAGCACCTTCTGCTTGTCATATGTATGCAATAAATGGCTTCTAAATAAAGGGATGCCTAAATTTGCATCAAGAATGTTGGTAATTTAGTGCATGTTGGCTGCATGCCATTTATATTCCAGCCCTGTACTAAGGTTTGAGTACACAGTCATTAATATGCATAAATATTCCCATGTAGAAGTGGGCTACAGTTTACCTGGACAAGCCTAAATGCCTGACGATGCTGCCGAGAAACACACTGGAGAGAAGATTATGCTGTTAAGTTAAACTCAATAAGTTGGTTGTTTATTTGCCACAGTGATGTTTGCCTTCCTAAGCATAGAATACCTAACACTTCTGTGGGGATAGCTTTAATAGAAGAGCTCATCAGAGTTATCAGAACTAGTCTATGTCCTGGCATTACAGCCAGGTATAAGGCATTGGGCACATTGCTTAACATCTCTGATCCGCCTGTTTCCCAACAGTGAAACGGAACAATTCCTAACTGGCAAGATGTGTGTTTCAAATAAACAGTGGCAAGGAGAGCTAGTTGCTTGGTGCCCAGCCTGTGGAAGGTTAAGTACAAACTAGGTTTTACAGACTTTGTGTTGCAAAACTCCACGGTTACTGGGGCAACAAATGTCTTTAGCAAAATAACCGTATTCCCCTGGAGCTTCCCGGCTTTTGTGATTTTTTTTTTCAAATGTGCTCAGACATTCTTTTATCCAAGGGGAAATTCCCTACACTGTAAAGAGAAAGTCACGAGAAATGCAATGTAAATATAGATGCCAGTTATGGGTTCCTGTAGACTCACAAGAATTATAGTCACGTAGACTTGGAAGAGGCTATGGAGCTCACTCAGAACCCATTTTGTATACGTTAGAAAAGCAAACCAACTTCAACTAGAGCACAAGGTAGGTGGTACCGTGAGCACACCCTACAGTTCAGAGATGTACTTTATTCTACTATCTGTCGTTGGTATTCATACGCCGCCAGGGTTAGCACACGGGAGATAGGGAGCTATTAGTCCTGACTCTTTGCTACCTGCCATGTTTCCAACATCACTGGAGTTAGAACCTGAAACAACACACACACAAGACCAAGAGGGACATTGGGAGAAGGTCCAGTGCAAAGACTGTTACTATGTACCACTGAGAAGCAAGTCTCTGACTCACCCACCACACTCTGAACAAGCAGGGACAACAATACAGGTTTTGGGGGTGGGGAGGTTGCCTCTTTTTTGTTTGTGTGCAAATGTTGTTTGATTTTTTTCTACAGTTTACTTAGTCAAACCCATCTTTCTTTTCTGATAATTTAGAAGAAGTGTTCTTGTTGAATGTATTCAGTGGCCAAACAGCCCCCTGAGCCATAAGGCAGACATGAGGTCACAAGGAAGTACCCCAAAAGACCACCATCGCTCCCATCTCTGAAGGAGGTAGCCATTAGCAGCATGACCCCTTCCCTTCTTTCCGTGGTTATTCAAAAGGTAAGTGAGCACCAGCCATTGAGAAATGTCTGGGGAGAACAAGGGACACCACATGAGACATCTTTTCCCTTTGAGTTCATTAAAAACCAAAGGAAGGCGATGATCTTTTGAGGGGTGTTAACCACTCCTCTTTCTTTCTCAGATTCTTTTTTTGCTTCCACCCACAGGGCACATTTTATAAATAAGTCTGTTTAGTCACTGACTAAAGGGAAGTTCCTAAGACTGCCGGTGGCTTATTTCATGTGTTAAAACATTAATTTCAAAATTCCTGTATCATCCATCCCAATAGATGATAAATTGGCAACAGACCATGCTAGTACCATGCATACATTTCTAAATTTGTAGAAAACGGTAAGGGCCTTCCCATACTCTTCCTGTGACCTCTTATAGCCATTAGAACATACATTAAAAACAAGGCATCCTTTCCTTAGAATGGAGACTAGGGACTGCAAAGTCCACTTTAAAGATGAACAATAATAATGGATAAAAATTGTATGTCCACGCCTGTAACATCTACCGGTTGCTTGCTCTGTTACCTGCATCTTTTCCATCATATGTGAGCCCCCTGCCAGCATTCCCTTCATTTAAATGTCTCAACCTCACTTGTTCAGTGCAGGAACTGTGCTTGTCTTTGTTTGCCCCGTTACACCAGTACCTATGACTCCACACTGCCACCAATTCCTACTAACCACTTCTTTGTTTAATGCCTAGAGATTTTAGTATATTCCCCAGAGATTTGAAAAATACACGAAATTATTCTTCCACACCATATTGCAGATGTATGTGAAGATATTTCATAAATTTGCTCTTTACTGAATTAACAACCCAAAAGCTTGTGGCCACGCTGGTCTCAAAGCCTGTTCCACTGGTGTCGCTGTCTCTAGAACATGTCTCGTTAGTCATATCTCAGTGAGAGTGTGACAAATACTGAGAGCAGAAGAATCCAGCAAAATACAATGCTATTCTTATGCTCTGGGCTCACTTCTCTTCCGACCATGTTGCCTGTGTACAGTCCTTTCTCATTTAGTCATGTGTTTTCAGACTGTGTTGTAAAACAATCTTGTTCATTTTCATACCACTTCTTGAAGAAACCGATTTCTCCATTGTTTGGACCTAAATGCAAGATTTGAGCTTAGTATTGCCTATTTTGTTTGTTTGTTGTTGTTGTTATATTCTCCAGGTTAGTAATACCATTGGCTATTTTTTCATTTTCACTTAAATTAAAATTTTAGCTGATATATAGCATAGTTGTCCTCATTTTGAGATAACATGTTATGCTGTGATACATGCACATATTTTGCAGTTTAAATAGATTTGAATCAACAGAAGCATATATATCTACAGGGTGATTACAGATAATAACAGTCCTGCGTATTTCAAAAAGCTTGGAGAAAGTTTCTACTTCTCACCAGTGTTTATTCTTGACTCTCACTTCACCCAAGATGCCCCTGCCCTGTCCACAATGTCAGTATTGATACGCACCCTAAAAAAAGACCAGTGCTGAAGGAAGTGGTCACGCTGAAAAACAGAACTGAAAATATAACATTTATTTTTAGGGAAAGTGGTCTCTGGCTCCCTCCAGCATGGATGTGAGCACCATTCTCCACAGCGGAATGAATGGAATGAATCTTCAGGGCAATGCTGCTGTTATGAATGAATCTTTATCTAACACAGCCTCTTCTACGCAAACTCAAGAACAATGGACCCAAGGAGCATGATAGGCAATTAGAAAATCTGTTTCAGCTGCTTAATTTCCATTTCTAACTTTTTTCCAGTTCCGTCCACCAAATACTGGTTAGAACCAATACCTCCGTTCTCTTATTTCCTGTCCTTACTGATTTTACCTAAAGTATTGCTAACCCGTAATACCATATCACCCTACATAGGGTAAGATTCTTTATCTCTGTCATCTAAGCTTAATCTAGTTCACCTACTTAAAGATGGCTATTTTGTACTACAGCAGGCAATGCACTTAGCACAAGTAATAAATTTAATGTATTTTATCAATATCTCATGCTATAAAGTATTATAAATGAAATATAAACTCATACAAGGGAAGAAAAGAAAAAGGAAAAGTGGAGCAGAGAGGTAATAAGGCATCAGAAATGAAAACAAAATGGGAACAAGAGAAAGGCTGTAAAGCAGAACCATGAAAGAAACTTAGAAATGTATCCCACAAGAAGCCATAAATTCCCTGTTTTGGTCGACACTAACTTCAAATTTGTTCAGGAAGGACCAAGTGGAGATTAGGATGGCTCATTGTCCTAGTTAGCTTCAATTGTCAACTTGACATAACCGAGAGTTATCTGAATAGAAAGCTTTGCCCATTAACTTGACATGTGGGCATGCCTGTGGAGAGTTTGATGTAGGGCTGCCCAGGTGATGGATGATACCATCCCTAGGCAGACGGCCTAGGACTGCATAAGAAAGATGGGCCAGCAAGCAGTGTTCCTCAGTGGTTTCTGTGTCAAGGTCCTAATTGAGTGCCTGCCCTGATTTTCCTCAGTGATAGACGTGGAAGTGGAATCACAAGGCAAACACACGCCCTCTTAGTTGCTTCTGGTCAGAGTGTTTTCAATCACAACAATAGGAGGGAAGCAAAACGACTCATTGAAATGTGTCCTTAACCTACAAAAGACAGAATTGTTTCAGAAGTACTACTCTGCCTTGTCCTAAAAGCACAGAAAGGCTTCCCATGAACTTCTACATGGAAACAAAAGTGATCAAGTGGCTCTTTTATTCAATAAAAATGATGTCCTGAGTGTCTCTCTGATGATTTATCTTTCCTTTCATCTAGGCTTCCTCTTAAAAGCGGTGCTCTACCTTTTAACTCAGTTTACTCCCTTCTTACAGTTCTGCCTGTGACACTGAAGCTTCTACCCCAACAGCCTTTTGGAAACTACCTCACAATGAAGTCAGTGTGCCTGTGACTTCACACTGAACAACTGCTTCAAAATATTACCTGCCCCACCTGGGCCTGCTTTCTCTCTCTCTCTCTCTCTCTCTCTCTCTCTCTCTCTCTCTCTCTCTCTCTCTCTCCTCTCTCTCTCTGTCTCTCTCTCCCCTCTCTCTCTATCTCTCTCCTTTCTTCTCCTCTCCTCTCCTCTCTTCTCTCTCTTTCTTCTTTCTCTCTCCCTCTGTTATTAGCATATTATAGCCTGAGAAGTTTTCATAAACACCTGCCATGATGTGGCTGGCCCTCTACTCAAGTACCCACTAACATCAATCACACCAAGACTGAACATGTCTACCTGTTCCTAAGTGTTCATGTCCAACATTTCTTTCCTCTCATGACTCTCAAGTTCAAGAATGAGGAATGGTGGGTTTGGTTTCTCTGCTTACCTAATTGTTCCCATATCCACATCACATATTCAGCCCTGCCTTCAGGCTCTGTGCAGCACAACACCTAAATCAGGTCAGGAGAGGAGATGTACCCCCTTTATTGGCTATTTACTCACAAGATGTTGCAAGTCTGCTTATGTATATGCTTTGCCTTAAAACTGAATAACTGTTTTCATAATCACTAGAACAGTATACTGATTTAATTTGCAGTCTATTAACCCACATGCCCTACCTAATACTAGTTCTCCGTAAATGACATCACTAATTTCTTATCTTCCTGCATGTTTTTATTGTCCACTGCATGCAGTTCTGTTGGTTATCTCTCTCTAGTTTCACTTACACTGATCAGAGACATTTTGCTCCCAACAGCCAAACATCCTGATTATACATACTGACCACATTCAGTTCTCTGATGACCATAATTCTGTGTTCTAAAGGTCACAGAGACTTAAGCTTGCCAATCTTAGCTCCCTGCAGCATTCAACTTAGCCTGCAGCATTCAGCAGTCAGAGCCCCAGCCTCTTGCCGTGGGTTCCATAATATGCATTCCCTTCTCTTCTTATGTTTCTTCCTGTTCCTCATTTTCAGTAACCTACAGCTCTTTTATTCAAAGCCAAGTCTAACTTGCAAATCTCAGTTGAAGTTCTAATTCATCAAGAACAGTCTAGTGTTCACCAGTGGGTCATCTTTTCTCAGCAGCAGCTTTATTTGTCCTATAACATCAATATATACCATCATTGTGTCTTGCCCTTCTCTAAACCCCCAAGTGTCTGACAACTGTTTTCACACAACAAATATTTGACTTCAGCCCAAATTCATGAATTATCTGTTAACATTATACAGCATACACCTGATTCTTTATAATTTATCTTTAGTTTATTTAAAGTCCATTTTCTAAAATATGCCAAAAGCAGAATAGAATTTCTATTGAAAATGATTGCAAGTTGGAGACCAAGATTTTTCTGCATTTTTGGCATCAAGTATGTGCATTTGATCCTCCCTGATTTTTTTTCTCCTTTTATCTATAGCTATTCACATTTCACATTAATTTATGGTCTAAAATTCGTGATATCCAGTTACCTTCTTCCTCAAGAGGTTATAACGCTAATTTGAATAAATGTTGCTATGGTTTTTTATATATATTATAAACAAGATAGTTTCACTATGATCAAACTTCTACAAATTATGTTAGCTAATATTTTATTTAATATGTAAAAATTTACATTCTTATTTTAACAAATTAATAGACAGTAATAAGCATCAGAAAAAATAATAAAATAAAATGGACAAGTTGGATTTCCATGATACACAGTCTTATAACAATACAGTTCTATGAACTACTCAACTTCAATGAATTTTGAGATATATCTCATTTCTATAAAATTTCTACATACAAAGAAATAGACCTAGATGACACTTTCTGATGTTTTGTGTCTTTATTCCAAAGCCCCATTCTAAGCATGTGTAACTAAAACAATAAGTCAACCCTGAATTCCACCAACAGCTGGACCTCTGATTAATAATTTAACATCTTTAAGTTTATTTCATCATTTATGATATATCATTGTCATAATAATAGATATAAACTTTCTTTAATATATTGTAAAAACATATTAAGTAACACATCTTACAAATAATGAAATTGTTTATAAAATTTAGTCATTTATTTTATGAACAGCTATAACCACCTAAGAATGAAGTCATTCAAGACGATTTGATTCAACTTGAAATGACCACTCTGTCACTAAGATCAGATGACTTCCTCTTGCCATGGTTACTCATGAATGGCTAAGCCTGTTGCTGTAAATAAGTGGGCACTAGGACGTTTCTTAAAAAACACATGTGGCTCAACATTAGGCTTCTTCCGCTTTGTGGTCTCACATGTCTGACCACAGTGACTATTTTTAATCAGTAATTGTGCTTTTTAGTGACATCCAGCTCCACACATCAGAGTCACTGTCCTTGTGGTGATGTAGGGATGTGTGACACTCTTAACTGTCATATCCTTTTCCTTCAGTTGGTTTCCTTCCATTTATGATTCCAAAATGCATTTCCACTATGGTGATTTTGAACACACAGAACAGTGAGATGGGCATAGGCTTCTCACTCCTTAAATCTATAAAAATAAAAGTGAAGTAGCCAGCTATCTTGACATAACTTATTTAGCTAGTAAACATGAAATGTTTCCAAAGAAAACTTCTGCAATGATGATAAATTAGCATTGTTTTTAACTCTAACTGAATGAAAGTATTAATACTAAACATTCGTTTTCATAGCGCTCTTGAATTCTAACCGAAGTTGTGTCTCTGACAACAGTGTGCACTGGATGTGTGCTCTCTGTCACTCAGTTGCTTACACAACTGATGGAGAGAAACAAAAAAAAAGCTCAAATTCAGATGAACATGGGTTCTGCTAGAGTGGCTAAAACATCTTTTGAATGTCGTATAATATCCCCAACCTGAAGTGAGACAAATCACAGAATTTCAAAGCCCTATGACTCTGAACAGCTGAATTTTTTATATTACTGGGGCTGACAGACCTTAATAAGACTAGAGAGAAAATGAGGAGAAGAAGAAATGAGCACATCATCGATTAACACTAAGTACTAAATTGAAAATCAGTCCAAGTTAAGGCATAGCCAGTTGAGAAAAGGACCCTCTGATGGCATAAGAAATATTATAGTATCTATGACAGTGTTTCTCAACCTTCCTAATGCTGTCACCTTTTAATACAGTTCCTTGTGTTATGGTGACCCTCAACCATAAAATTATTTTTACTGTTACTTCATAACTGTAAGTTTGTTGCTGTTATGAAATATAATGCAAGTATCTGTGTTTTCAGATGGTCTTAGGCTATCCATGTAAAAGGGTCGTTAGACACCCAAAGGGGTCATGATCCATGAGTTGAGAACCTCTGACCTATGAGCTATACTTCATAAGACAGTTCCTTACCCTTTTTCAAACATAAAATAAATATATGTGGGGTGTGTGTGTGTGTGTAAACAATCTTCGCTAGAAAGTATGCAATTATACAGCAAATATGTGATTTTGGTATGAATTATTTTTCAATCTTAAATACTTCAAAATAGGACTAGGAAATTACACAATGGGTAAAAACGTTTGCTGCTAAGCCTATTATGTGAGTTCAATAGAGAACCAACTCCCTCAAGATGCACTCTGGCCTCTTTACACAGACTTTGGTAGGCCTGTATGCATGCACATATACACATCAAATAAATAAATATAAATAAGACCTTCAAATTAAGAAAGTCGTTCCGGTTCTTTTTCTAAGTCTAGTTAACTGGAACCTGAAGGACATGAAGAGTGATTTTGTGTGCTCAGATAATGATACTTCAGGTAGAATGAAGAGCAAGAAAAATCCATGCACTCGAGTTAGTAGCAGAAGATGAGTATTTGAAAATCAATAACTTTTGGGGAATACAGGTGCTGAAGATGTGGCAATGGGTTTACTGAGATTCCACCCCCCCATGTTGCTTACTTTTCACAAGGAGACCAATTTGAACATCACTCGTGTAAGGAAAACCTTCATCTTTCTATGTATTTAAGTAGCTAGTACTAGAGATCACATGATAAACGGCAACAGTGAGATTTTATCCCAGGTCTGCCAGACCCTATGCTCTTAACCCAAATGTTATGGGAAATGGCTCAATTTCAAACGATAAGACAATGTGCAAATAAACCAAAGCAAAATGTGAAATAAGATTTTAAATTTAGACCTCAGATTCAGATGCTTTTCCAACAGATCTACTAGCAGAAACCTAACTACTGCTGAAGGCCCAGGACCCAGGGCCTACTCCTGTGCATTCCTTCTGCTGTAAGTATTGTTGACCGGATTGTGCTCTCTGGAAGATGTCAGAAATGATATACAACCATATGATACAACACACACTCAGGTGTATACACAAGCCTGTACATGTGAGCTCATGCGAAGACATGAATAAATACAAGTGCACATGCACACACATAAATATACACACATGGGCATGCATAAATGCATACCAATGCACACACACATTCACTCATGCACACACACATAGATACATACACCTTTGCGTGCACGCACACACACACACACTCACACACACGCACAACCACCTCTACAGCTGATGCAGCACCTACCACGATGTCTCTACATCCTTACTGGAAACAAAGAGAAAATCGGTATTAATCTAACAAGTAAGAAAGAGGTATAAATCTTATTTTATCACAGCATAGGGGTCATTGTTTTTCTGCATTGAAAACTAGAAGCATTAAAGTCAGAACACTTCAATATCACAGTAATGATAACACAAAGCAAAAATCTAAATAATCGTAATTTTTGCATTAGAGGCTGGTGGTTAGTTTTCATCCCCTCTGGTAAATCTAGAGAGGTGGAAACTCCATGTCAAACCTTGTTGCAAAAGCATCCACACAGTCGCTGACACCTCTAGCCTTGGTACGAGGACCACAGTTGTAATGTTCATACCTGAGACCCTGATTACCACTTGCTGTAACTAGACCCCACAGAACCAGGTGTTTCCCCTGGAAACAGGTGCAACTGACACCCTGGTACCTCTCACTGCAAGAAATTCGTATCCCTCTTTTTCATGTAACTGACTCCTGACTGACTAGTGATTGGCAGGTATTTTGCATTTACCCATATATTAGCAAAAGGGGAGTCTGGAACATACTTGATTTTTAACTTACATATTGTGAGAAACTAAAAATGCCTTTTAAAAAAAATCCGTTCAAAACCAAGTAAGAGTTGAAGTCAATGATAGACCATTCTGAAAACTTTTAAATATCCACAATAAATGCTAGATTAAATTAATTTCCTTAACTGAAACACCCCTTCATGTAAGTTCAAACGTAGTGCGGCCAAAGACATGGAAAATGGAGGAAAGAGCCAAGCTAGTTAACATCTCTTTCAAGCACCAAAATTGCAACTTCTACCCGACTGTCACTTTCTCCACTCTCAAACTGCACCCATCCATTCCTGTAGATCTTGGTTCTCTTTAATCTACCCTCTGTGAATAAGCGCCATGGTCAGTGAACTCTGCCGACAGGATGAGCGTCATCGTTATTTAATGTTGACCAGCTGTGATGCTTCGCTCTCTAAAGTCACAGTTCAGAATTATAGTCCCTACTTCATGAAATATGACAAATATCTATACAGTGCTAATTTCTAGCTGCTTCCCCATACCATAGCTCTAGAAGGTCAGGAATAAAATCATTTTCTCACAAGAGTATACCGCTCATCAACTACAACGGCATGTAGCGACACCTAGTGGATAACAGGCATGTTTTGACCTCTCAAATTGATGGAGGTAAGAGATTTTCAAGTCTTCCCTTCCCCTATAAACATTCACAGTGTTTCCTTTTGTAAATTCTGGAAGACTTTGAACGGAAACAAAATGTATATATTTTCTATATATATATTACAAAATACAAAGTTTCAGAAGAATATTCTCCAAGAAAAGTTACCTTTGAAGACTTTTATGAAAATAACTTCAAATAGTACATTAACTAGTTATCACGATTGTAAAAAAAAGACATAGGACTAGAAATGCAGCTCAGTTGGTAGAATGATTGCCCAAAATGTATAAAACTCTGGATTCCATATGCCGCATCACATACCCATGGTGGTGGAGTGTCGTGGAATAATAATTTTGTACCCTGTAAAGATGTGTCTCCCCCAAAGCATCTTCTGATTGGTTTAATAAAGACCTTAACAGTCAGTAGCTAGGCAGAAGAGGATAGGCAGGACTTCTAGGCAGAGATAGGAATTCTGGTGAAAAAAAGAGGGGCGATTCACCAGCCAGATACAGTACTGTGGAAAGGCTGGGAGCCACATGGCAGAACGTAGATTAATATAAAAGTGTTAATTTAATTTTTAAAGGTTAGTTGGGAAGACACCTAAGCTAGAGAAAAGATTTCATAATTAATATGAAGTTTCCATGTTGCTCTTTGGGAGCTGACAGACCGATGAAAGTCCAACTACAGTGGACTATGTCTGTAATTCCAATACAGGGGAGGTGGAGCCTTCAGGATCAGGAGTTCAAGGCTGTCCTCAGGTACACTGCAAAAATAAGTCTAGCTTGAGAGTACATGAGACACTGTCAAATTTTTTAAGAGATAGAAAACTTAAAGGTTCAAACTTAGAGGTTCAAAATAAATTTGTACACTAAAACACACTGGCCCTCCAAGAATATAAGGATATAGAAGAGAATCATTTGCCAAAATTACTAGAGTAAAATTCACAGATTTGTGGTCTTGTCTATGCTATTCATTAACTGTGATCTTAATCAAATTATGTGAGCTCTATGTGACTTTGTTTTATACCTTGTAACATCAGAAGATTTAGGTATAGATAACCTTTGAAAGATCGCTCACAAAGGATGACAGATCTCTGTACCAGCTCCTGAACACTGTGATGCTCCATCCTGAGGTAAAATACATCCTAAGGGTAAAATACAAGCCACATTTTCCCATACCAAACTTTCTTTCAATCATAAGCTTGTCCCTAATATTAAATTCACCTGTAATTGTAATCTTAAATGCGTCATAGTTTCCTTGATTGTTGGATAAAATGGTTGCCTTAGTTTTCAACATTCTTCCTATTTGCTTCATTCCAATGAAATAGGAGTTGGGCTGTAGCTACCACTAGTAATTATGGCACTTGAGAGTCTGAGGTAGGAGAACATCCACATGTTCAAAACTGTCCTTGGAAAGAACTGCAAACCTAGACCCCGAAAGACAAACATCACATCTTCTCTCACATGTGGATGTTAGCTTTAAATTTAGGTATTTGTGTTTCATTATTAATAAACATATCGGTTGAGAAAATATTAAGGGGCCATGAGGTGAGGGATATCTTGCAAGAAAGGGGAGATTAAAGCACAGTATTATTAAGCGGGAAAGGAGAATAATGGGACAGAAAGAACTAAATGGGGTCGGGAGTAGGAGAACAGGGTAGAGGGGCAAAGATGAGGAGGGATAACTAACATCAGAGACATTTTGAAAAAACCATGGTTAAACTACTAATGTATAAGCTTCCTAAAATATTTCATAAATGGATATATAATGAGAGTGTAAATGGAGTTTCCCTAGGAAAGGACCAAAATTCCCCCCAACTAGACACCACATGCTAGCAAATAATAAGTTATCAGAATGAGTTTACATCCTATTGAGGTTTTTGGCCAGTGGGGCCACATAGACCCATAAACATTATAGGCTATTGCCATTACTCTTAGTTACTGCCCAGAACTTGAGGGGAGACCCCACTGCTGAAGACCACATACTTGGATCACAAACCTGGCAAAATGTAAGTGGGCGCTAATCAAAAAGCTTCCGTAGTGCTGGAAGGTGACAGGAACACGATTGGAGGAACAAAAGTGATCACTACTCTCACCCAGCTGGGGACCCTGCCAGCTGCAACAATCACTCATCTGGCAAGATGTGCCCACTGGCACACTAGTGACATAAAGTCTACCAAAGTTGTAAGGAACAACAATGCAAATAGGATATCCGTGTCTTTCTAATTGCTTTAAGGCCCACTCCAGGAGATAAAGCCCATAATGGGCACCATTAACACTAACTATGGCTGGCCATAAGCCCTAGAAGAGAACCTACTATTATTTATTATTCTGATGAAATAGGCATAGTATTAAAATGACCCCTAACAATTTATTTCAGCACCCACATATCAGTAAACCTTTCAACTCTCATCAAAGTAGCTTCTCCTCTGAGGAGATGGCAATTAACACAGAGACCCACAAACTTGTCCATATGAAGAGAATAAGAGACTTCTAGTGCTCAGCCCGAAATGGGAAGCCTATATCACAGCCCTCTCTGCAAGACACAAGGAAAGTCATGGGAAAAGTGGTGGAAAGATTGTAAAACCCAGAGGCGGTAAAGGTTGTCAAGGAAACAGACTTCTCTGGACAGAGTGGGCTCATGGCACATGTGAACTCATAGCACTCCGACCATATGCAAAACCCATTGCAGGTTTTAGCCACAGAAAACCCCAACACAAAGACGAGGCGGTGAGTATGAAGTCCCCTAGCAGAGGAACACTTGGCTGGCATTTAAAAGCTCCTGGGAGAGGGAAAATCAGATTTATACAAGGGTATGACCTCTGGTAGGCCAGTCATACTCCAGGGCAGGCCCCACACCTAAGATTACTTGGGCAATGTAAATTGGACTTGGTGGGGAAAGATAAGGAAAGAACACAAAGTTAATTGGACAGGGAGATGGGAAGGGGGATGAGTGTAGCCAAGATACATTGATGAATTAAAAAGCAATGGTTTTTTGTTGTTGTTGTTTTTGTTTCTTTGTTTTGTTTTGTTTTTCTTTTTTTTTTAAATGGAAGGCCTGGAGCAATAGCTCCAAGGTTAGAGCACTGACGGCTCTTCCAGAAGACCCAGATTCAATTCCCAGTACTTACATTAGGCAGCTAACAGCCATAGTTAACTCTAGTTTCAAGAGATCTGGTGCCCTCTCCTGGCCTCTATAGATACTGCATACATGTGATGGACAGACATACATCCAAGAAAAAACACTTACATATATAAAATAAATAAATTTCAAAAAGAAGAGAAAAGGAAAAAAGAAAATGAAAAAGGAAAGAAAAATAGAGACAAGAAGAACATCCCATTTGCACTGTTTGTTCCTTCTTTCTCTGGTAGAATTCATCTGTCATGTCATCTGGAGATAGATTTGTGCATTCTACAAGGGAAATGAGGGGATACAGGGCAGAGGTTGGGAGACATGAATATTTTCAACTTTCTTCAAATACCGCAATACTTAGAATCTATTCAAATTTTCTAGTCATTTTGGATCAATATATAAACTATATTTTCATAGAAATATGATCATTTATTTCCTACATTCATGATATTCTCCTGGGACTATATTTAACATTTATTGGACCTGTAGATCTATAGCCATTATTTTTCTGCCTTTGATATTAAAAGTCATCTGTTATTTTTCTGTATAATCTTTCCACACTACTTCTCTATTAGCATTATGTAGAAACAAGTGAGTTTGTTCTTTTAATCCTGCTCACTTTCTAAAGACTGCAGTTGTTTTTCTTTTCTTCTGTTTTGTTTTTGGCTTTGGTTTGGTTTCTGTGATACAACATCTCACGCAGCCCAGGCTATCTATCATCCATGAGCCTCTGATAATTCCACTTCGGTTTCCCAAGCGTTTTATAACAGGTTTGCACCATCATACCTTGTTTATTTGGGGCTACGAATCCAACCCAGGGCTTTGTGTTCAGCCAAGCAAGCACATCACCAGTTCAGCTACATCCCCAGCCCCCAACTCATTGTTTGGTTTAATTGTGCTTTTACATTCACTAGCTATTTGTTTCTTGCTTTGGGATCTTACATGCCACTTTATAACTCGTGGTCATATACCTCATCATTTTACAGCTTTCATTACTTTTTAAATATAAGTATTTAGTGTAATAACATTTCCTGAAAATTACATTAAGAGCAAATCTTTGTGGTATTTATATTTCAAGCATTGGTAAACTAAAGCTAGATGAATGTGAGGACACACAAGGCTATAGAGTGAGTTCAATGTCTGTGTGGACATGTCAGACCCTCACTAAAATGAGCCACTTTAACTCCAATCTACAATTTTTATTCATAAAAGTTTAATAACTTTATTTACCTTTTAGCTGTTTTGAGTCATTTTATTTTAGCTTCTAAATATATGAAGAAGTTTTAAGGCATCTTTTAAAGATAGAACTCTTTTACTGTTATTACAGGAAGAATAAGCTATCATGAGATCCTCCCTCATATTTTAAATATACAAAATAATATCGTTCAATGTTTTTTTTCAAATATTTATTTATTTATTATATACACAATATTCTGTCTGAGATGATTGTGAGCCACCATGTGGTTGCTGGGAATTGAACTCAGGACCTTTGGAGTTCAAGCAAGCCGTGCTCTTAATTGCCGAGCCATCTCTCCAGCCCCTCGTTCAATGTTTAGAATGAATTCTTTGCTCAGTTTGTATTCTTCTTTTGATTCAGTTCAGGACCCCAGCTCATATGATGATGAAATCATATTTCTCACAGCAAAATCATATCACTTCGTGAATTCTTTAGCCCCAGCTTGCCCAAGTAGAACACAGGCTACTTTTCTCTGACTTGGTACATTAACTCCACCATCTTACATCTCAGGAGTTTATTTCATCTGCAAACATACCTAAGTCACCATAAATGGAGATTAAAGTTTAAAATAACTATATAAAATACAACATAATTTGAGTGTCTGATTTACACCTATAACCCTGTCTCACATACACTTGATTTACTTAAACAGAATCTAAATGAGCTGAAGCATATTTTATTTCTCTGGTACTTAAATCCTTCTTTAAGTACTTCATAAGTACCTGATAATTTTACAATAAAAGAGTAAGTATAATCTTTCTTAGAAAAACCCAGAACTCTGTTCTTAGCAACTGTCTTTCTAAAAAATAACTGGAAGATTCATTTAGTACAAAAACCAAAGAGATCAAAGGAATTTCATACTTAAAACTTCAAAAATGATAACTCTCTTATGTAACAAACACAAGTAAATGTCAGTAACAAACCCAGGGGCACAAAAGGACTTTTTTCTAAAGTGAACATATTTTTTACATAATGCATAAATTTAGGTTGGATAAGAAAAAAAACCACTGAGAAGTATCACTGCGACATAATTCAAATCATGTGACTTCAGGAAGACTAAGGCTTCTGGCTGGAGAGGAAGGTTGTTGGGTGTGTTGATATTTTGTGTGTGAGAGGGAAACAGAGAGAGGTACAGACAGAGGAGAGAGAGAGAGAGAGAGAGAGAGAGAGAGAGAGAGAGAGAGAGAGAGAGAGAGAATACAGAATACAGCTTTGCTTGTTCCTCCATCCTTTCCAGGATTGGCCTGGGATAGGAAGGAAGGCATTGCCTTACTCTGCAAGGGCCTATAAAGCCTCCAAAAGAAGGTTTCTGCTACTTCCACTGCATCCTTCTGATGTACTGGGAATCTTTAATTTGGGAAGAGACAGCAATTCTACAGCCTTTTGAAATTCTTTTATGCCCTGAACTAATCATTCAAACTTCAAAATCCGATACTTGTATTTTGTTCCTGCTAGTTTCTCTCTCTATGCGTTGTATTATTTTCCCCTAAAACAGTGACTGCTTAAGACTTGGAGGTCCAATGATGGGAGCAGGCAGTGTGCCATGAGCAAGGTGACCACAATTTCATAGATATTAGACAATTCACTTACTTGATCTACAGAAAAACAAGTCTTAAAAGCCAACAAAGAGTGTCTCCAAACACAAGAAAGTATGCTAGCTTGAACCAGATATAATACACTACCATTTTGTGGTTTATAAAAACAAAAACAAACAAACAAAACCACTTATACCCAACCTAATGTAAGTGCAGATACACATGTGTCAGCTCATCTAACTCAACATCATCTGTGTTTAATAGAAATCAAGGATCATTCTGAATCTCTGGTTCTCTGTAAGGAACAACTGCAATTCTTTTCACATAAATATGTTAAAAGAGCAAAGTTGCTAGTGCTTCACTTCCTAATAGTCATTTTGAAAGGTTGTGACTGAACTCTGGGGTACATAAGTGTGACTCTGGAGTCCGATAGCTCATGCTGTGATGCACATGACCCACAAAAAATGCAGCATTTTGCAAGCTGTGTCGCCTCCCTGGGCCTCAATGTCTTTTACATGTAAAATGATGAAGAGAAGTGCCTGCCTTGTAGATTTTATATGTGACAAATTAATATTTAAAAGTCTTACAGATCATGTCCCGTATTTATTTATATTATTATTAGTGATTATAGGTTGAGCTTGTACTGCGTATCTATTGAAGGCAAATTTATAAAGTCAGAAGTTAGTCTATGGGTGCCAGGGTTGATGATTGCAACTGAGCGTGTAGAATCTGTAGTGGTGTTTACTGAAGTCAGATTCTGGCAGTTGTTATGCGGTTCCGCATATTTATCAAAATTACTGAATTTTACCATCAAAATGAGTGACTTTTACTGCATGTAAATAACTTAAAGAAAGCTGTTGGAAATAGCATTGGCCATTGTTAATAAAACTATGCATTTTTATTTTCAGTCATTCAATACCAACATGGTCTGTAATCAAGTAAATAGCAAAACTTGGTATTGTGGGAAGAGTGGCTGCCACAGTAACTAGTTAGCGTCTTTAACATCCCATTTCTTTATATTAAGTAAATGTATCTTTACCATTGTGCCATCTAAATGTTCAGCATTTGCTCATGAGAGTTCTTTTATTGTGTTTTGTGATCTTCATCAAAGGAAAAAGTGAGTGACCCTCCACTGAGACTAGTTGCCTAATAATCAGACAGCACTGACTGTGTTTAACATACAGGATATTGCCGTCTGAGAGGGGATTATTTTCTATGACAAATCTCATATGGGAAATGAAGCAAATTTAACTAGAAAAAGATTTTCCGTGTCCTCATCATATGTGCATTGCAAGAAGGAAAAACAAACTTCCTTTAGAGTGGTTTTAATTATTCACCATCTCTGACGTGATTTCTACATAATTCAACACAAATGCTGCAGAATTCTTCTTTGCCAACTCTGGTGAGCATAACAAAAGCCCTCTCAACCACTCGGGAAAGAACCCTTTCCCTTTCCAGATCCCTTTGGACTCCACACTCCAAGCCTTTTGACTGACTCTCCACAACACTGAGTCACCCAGCCAGCACTTACTTTGACTAAGCCAGTTTCCTAGGATTCTCTGAAAACCCGTTTGCGTTCTTTCTTGAAAAAAGCTTTTAAAAGACAAATAAATGTGATCCAAACTCCCAGGCTCATAGAGTGTGGGTCACCTCCATATAAAGTCTTTAACGCTCCCCTGGGAAGGATCCATGCTACTTTCCCAATATCATCTCACATAATTATTTCTCACTAACTTGCTCTAGTTCTGTCTTCCTTAACCTGTCGATATGCAAAATTCCTTTCTACCAGTGAGTCTCGCCTGAAGGCAAGAGAATCTTCACGCACATGAAGCTGTTAAATTCTGTCCAGTTTTTCAGGGCGCTCCAGTACTACCATTCCACAGTATATTTCTGACGTATCACAAATCAAATACCATTTCTCACTCCTTTTAAACCTTCTAGTGATTGCATTACTTTAGCTGCATCTATTATATCATCTGATATGTAGCAATATCTCATCCTCTTCATTCCCCATTCGACTGTTAGTTTGGCAGTAACAAGAATATCATAGTGTTTGATACTCTGTATTCTGCTCCCACCCTCATCCCCACTCAACACCATTCTTGGAATTATAACATGCTCAGTAGCATCACTGAAATGAAGTAGTAATAGCTGTGCCATCTTTGCCTGTAGTTACAACTCTCCAGTACAGCCAGAGTTCACATGGTGAAAATAATGACCAGGCAGGCTTCATCCAACTCATTTGTGTAAACAGTGGGAAGTACCTCTAGCCAATAGCAAGGGATTCTTGTGACAGTTTGGTAGGCGCTTCATCCCTTTGCTAATATTCCTTTGCTCATTGTAGCTATGCACGTCCCAAGATCTCCTTTTCTGAGTCTCCACCCAAATCTGAGTGATCGTTATGTCGCTCCACCTTCTGCCATAGAAGACAGTGTGACATGGCAAATGGTATCTGCCTAAATGGCCATCACAACTACCTCTTCCCAAATTATGTAGGTCAGGAGGCAGACATAAGCACGCTGACTTCTTTGCCTGAGCTTTAGAGTCCTTATCACTAGCACAAAGATCAAAATAGTAACTTCAGACAATTATTGGGAGGAATACAATGGAAGAGTATGCTTAAAGTGCTTTTTACCATACCTAGCAAATTAAAAGGTATTTAAAATGGAATTAAAGGTACTAATTCAGTAAAATAAATATTTCTCAACTGACCAGTGGTATTGTGAACCACTTTGAGGTTGTGAAGTGGACTAAACAGACAAAGGACCTATTTTCACAGAGCACAGACCCTCATGGAAAGACACAAACAGTTCAAAATGCAGACTCAGTGCCTTGTGATGAGCTCAGTAATGCTGAAGGAAGGATAGTATGCTCTTAGGGCATAGATGGTGACATCTATGAGATCAGAAGACTCAGCTTCCCAACATCTTCAATTCACATCCTAAAAGATAAAACTTAGTATCTACAAACCACAGTCATTGCTAGCAATCAAGTTCATTTGCTGTCCCAGGGCTGAGACACATAACATAGTATCAATACACTGCAGTCATTATTAGCAAATGAGTTCATTTTTTATCCAGGTGCCGAAAAATCCAAGGCACCAGGGTGCCACATGACTACATTATAGATTGATCTATGCCTTCTGGATCACCCTACATTCTAGAATCCATAAGTGTAACCTTGTAGAGAAATATATATGTATATACATATATGTGTGTGTACATATGTATATATATATATATTTGTAGTCAAATGTACATACAAGTATCCATCTTTTAAATATGTAGAGGAGCCTCAGGACAAAAATATAATCAATACATGTGTCATGTATTTGCATATTTCCTATTTTGGGTAATAACAAAACTCAGTGAGAAGAGATGGGGCCTGATTAGCTCCTTCTGCCAAGCAGACGCCCTCCCTGTGCTTCTAAAGCCTGTTTCCCTCGTTTTCTGAAACACCGTGCTAATTTTAAAAAGTGAAATAATGAAAGACATTTGGGGTGGTGAATGGAAAAGTTTCAAAGCTAACAAGGCAATTTCTCGTTCAACCAGCCTTCCGGGAGTGAGGCGAAACCAGCACTCTGCTTTTTAAAGAGGAACCTGTGTGCTGTAACCTTGGGAGGCCCAAACACCACGGGAAATAAAAACACCATTTTAGGTAAATGGAGTCTAGTGACTTCAGATTATCATGAACGACATCAGTGACAGGCCTGGATTTCACTTGGAGGCACCACGCTCTCTGCCCCTGTACAGGGCTGGCATGAAGCTGCAGAGGGAAGAGCTCAAGCGAACAGTCCCCTCCTGAGCTTGCCTTGCCGTCTGCCTGCCTCTTCAACCCCTGGCTCATCCTTGTACCCAAGAGGGGTAAGGATCCACAGCTCAACCTTCGCTCACCTTTAGTGTGAACTGGGCACATTTTTGGTAAGAGCAACTTAGAAATGCTTTTTCTTTCCCTTAGGATTCTTCCCATTTCCAGTCAGCACTGCATAAGTTAACCTAAAATACTGTTCTGTGTTGGAATAAAAATATTATTTGTGTAGCCTCCACGTGTCCAATTTGTATGCTGCAATTGTGTTTATATTAAAATATCACCCATGTATTCAGCCACATTTGGCTTGTTTCCTTTTGAACTGGTTAGATGGCTCTATCAGTAAGCTGCTTGCTGAAAAAGCATGAGAACCTGAGTTTAGATCCCCACCACTGTGTAAAAAGCCAGGAATAATCAATAGTACATGCCTATAATCCCATCACTAGGGAGGTAGAGACAAGAGGATTCCTTGGGCTGGCAAGCCAGGTAGTCTGACTGAATCAGTAAACATTCAGTGGACTCCACACACACACGCATACACATACATACATATACACATGTACACACACACATAAAAGACACTTTTCAAATAAGGAATGTGATTATTATGATAGAAGCCTTCTAAGTCATCAACCCAAAATAAAATTATGTAAATTTGATAAATTGGTAGATTTCAATAAACTTCTTTCACTTCATTTTGCTCTGTTTATCCACAGCTTTGTCACAAATTCATAGACTTGGGGGTTTTCTGAGGTACCAAAATGAGACAAGCTATGACTGGGTTCATGCTGAATTTTCAGACTAACTGTTGTAAAATAAATGTTCTTATGTTCTAGTTTTGCTCACCAGAAATAAAATGGACAATAATAATCCTAAATGCAGTGGGGTCTTTTCAGATTAGAATAGTTCTCCAAACTTTCTGGAAGGTTGAAAAAATTCTGAAGCCCCTCTAACTAATGGCCGTGTGACTCTCTCAATTTCATCTTCTGCAAAAAGTGAAGCTGGTAAGATCTACTTCGTAATGTTATTGCAAGGATCAGGTCAAGTTCTTGCCTCACTGTGTACATCTTAGATGCTAGATAAACTGTATTAGCATCATTAACATTAGGATTTAGAAATATACCATGATACCCATGAGGTATTTGTAAGTGCGTTATGCAGCTGAGGATTTCAAACACACCCATATTGAACTGAACTACTAGAAAATGAAAAGCAGCAAAGTATCAATGTAGAACCTCGCCAGCAGGCTTGTTTTGGCCATGGACCCTAAGTCCTGCTCCACTTCTTGTCTCTCTTCTGGTTTTCTCATTTACAGGTTTAAGGAGTCAACCTTAACAGATTATAATTACCAAGAGCTCACATCAAATCAATTTCATGGGTCCTCTAGATTAATCATGGCTCTCCAACAACATCTGAGACCTCTAATGTCTTAGGTGTGACCCAACACTTAACTCTGTAAGGAAACAAGTAGATCATATACAGATTTTTATAGACCATGGTGGTTACGGCACATGATGCCTCCCTAGGGAACTGCCAGAATGAGCACTTGAACTAACCTTCAAACCACATCCTCTTAGGCAGCTCTATTCAACCTCAAGCTCATTCCCTTCTGCTGTGAGGACAGACAACTGTGCACGGAGATGCAGAACTTATCTCTTAGGGGCCCACAGCACATCACAGATGCTATCACAGGCTAACTGTTGGTCGTTGAGGGCAGCTAGTACAAAATGCCTGATGAGTCATCTGCAACATGAACAATCAAGTGACTTTGTCTTCAGGACCAGTGATTTGAGTCAAAGTAGGTGGCTAGGTATTCATTAAGCCTCCTAGTTAAGACAAATGTCACTGCCCAAGTTGATGGCTGTTGTTATGGATCTTCCACCTGGTGGCTGATGCAGCTTACTCTGAGAGCCCAGGTTTGGCCCTGCAGCCTCCAGTAGCTCCCCGTTCTACCCTGGGAAATTCCACACGGCCCTTCGTCTATGCGGAAACATCACTCAACAGCACTGTTTCTCTTTCCACACACTGCAACACACAGTCAAATGCCTTCTTGACATTTTTCACAACTAAATCATGAGATGTATCATTTAAATGGTTTGTCCTTATAGTCTATAATAAAGAATTTTCTACAACCCAAATTTAAGTAAACAATATGCTTTGCCTTCCGGGGACTACCTCCTGATCTTCCTCTTCCAGAAATACCAGCTAGATACTGTGTGAAGTCCAATGCAAATGAAAATGAAAATTAGGAGGACTTTGTTTAAAATTTATTAAGAATTTTAAGAAATTGACAACAGGGCATTCATCCTCTGGACCATGTTGTGCTGTAAGAAGTGCCAAGTGTTCGTGGACTCTAGTCAGCACCTTATCCTTATGACATCTCTAGAGATGTCAGCTCTGGTGTCTTCCTCAACCTTAAAGCACTCCTTCTCTTCCAAAATGAAAGACAATAATGTCTTCACCAATATTCTTCTCTCTATTGTTTTACATTGTAGCTTTCTGATTATTTGCTGGTTTTCTATGTGAAATGCTCAGGGACAAAGCGGTGAGCAAGATAATTCACTGGCCCGGAAGAGTCTCCTGGCACCTGGGAAGCCTAACCCTTACATTCCTATTCTAGTTTGGGTTCCAAAATCTCGGCTACCTGTTCACCGGCTAGCCTGTCACCAGTTAACCAGAGAATCCCATGTGCACAGGGGCAGTATGGATCTCAGTTGTCTGTTAAGTAATCTTGCACATAGTCCTCTTAGAAATAAGGCTTGACCTTGAACAAAGATTCTTCAGCTAAGTGATTGATTTCATAGCAGACAAATCTTTCAAGTTCTCAATAGCTAGAGCCAATGGCATGTCTGTAGGCTAGAACTTGCTCTGCCAGCTGACAGAGGCTACAAACTGAATCAATAAATGATCCTAAAAATAAAGCCAGCACATGCTCCTTTCGGGAAAGTGCTTGACTTAAAACAGACCCAAGTGGAATATTCCTTAATTACTGCTGTTTTGTAATACGTTTTGACCCCTTCTGTTCAGGCATGTTGTAGCTCCCCAGGGTATTTCTAGGCACTGCATTTAGTAATTTAAGCCTGCTTCCAATCTGTAGATAGCATCATTTCTTCTACCAAACAATCCTGGCTCTTGGCAGAAAGGAAAACTAAAAGAAAAAGAAATATACTAAACATAGTATTTGTTAAATTACCAGATGACAAGTGTTTTGAAGTGCTAGAGTTACTTTTAAAAGTCAGAGGGGTATTTATGTGACATTGAATTTAAATGTACTTTGCCTTATATCATATTATTGAAATACTAGGCACAAGCTGGATCATAACTCTAAGCTAGAATTATTAAGGAATTTTTATGAGACTCTTTCCTAAAAATGAATCATATTTTTGTTGATAGTAATCATTCCTGAATCTCTAATTTTTCTCTCAGGTAGTTTACTATATTTCCAATATTAGGCAACAGGTATTATGTTCCTTTTAAGAATAGTGCTCCAAGCTTGTCAGCTGAGTCAGAGAAATTAGATTCAACTCAAAAGAATCAAGCTAATAACACAGGTGAAAAGATCATTGCCTTGGTGTAGAATTAAGCAACTACAACCCATACGACTCAGTAAAATTGGGTGGAATTAATGTAAACCTAGCATTGGTGTCATGTCTTTCTGGTAAGGAAGGAAGAAAGAACATATGTGAAAATGGGCACAGATAGAGAAGGAAAGATGTAATATTTTTGTTTGATTTTCAACCAAATATAAAACAAGCAAAATGAAAAATCTGATATAAAAAAGGTAGCCGAGCACCTCTGGGTTGTGGGGCGGGGGGAGGCTAACACGAGCTTCACTTACAACACAGATGTTGTGAGCAGCAGGATAACACACACAGGTTGGTTTCTTTGTCCAGCGACAGGGGAGCTTTGAAGTGGCTTCTCTAAACTGCCTTCAAACTCTACACTTTAGAGATAGAAATTCTGCTTGAAAATGAGACTGGGAAAGCTGTTTCTAAAATATGTTTTCCTGTTTCCTATGCGCATAACCTACGTTTAAGTAATAAAAAAATTGCTTCCATTATTGTAATGGTCCACCTTCCTGAACCAGTCCCACAAGGCGTAATGAGAGCGAATGACTGTTAGAAATTTTCGTTTCTATTTGCCTTCTGCCTACTCACTTGGAAAAACAGTGAACTGAGGTAACTGTCTACCTACTTGAGGGAAAAAGCTGGAGTTTTTCAATGAAATTAAACCAATGTTATGTTTTGTTATAAATGATTTTCTGTAGAAATTTTAAATGTATTTAGGAAAAACAGATGTTTTTACTTTTGAAATGGAAGACATAGCCTTCCTTCGTGTGTGTCTTGGTCTCGCTCTCTGTATATTCTCTCTGCTCCCTTTCTCAGCTTCCTCTGTAACACCCAGACATCCGGGATCTGCCCTGGCCATGCTGTGTGTGCAGACTGTCTTAGGGAGCCCCACTGTGTCCAGGATCATGACTCCTCACAGGGCACTCATTTTTCACTTTCCTTTGGATATAATTTTATCTGGGCAAAAATGGTCTTTCCTTCCAATAAAAATGTTTGAAGACTACATTTTATCCATTGTAGAAAAGAAGAAAAAACATTTACTTGATGGTTGGCTTTAGTTTTAGGGTTGCTAAGGCAAATCCCCAATTATTCAAACTGGAGGGAAAATTGTGTACTTTTTTTAGTGAGAGAGTAATCCAAGTAACTCTTTGAAGCTTCGAAGATTCCAATGGTTTTTGTTTCTTGCCTTTCCTAAGGAATGGAATTGTTTATTCAATCTTATTTGCATGGTGTGTTTCTCTCGAGGTCCTAAGACAGAACTTCAGACTGTTATTTTCAGATCTTAAAGACAAACACTGGCTTTGTGTTTCATCGTATTTCCTTATTTGATAGTCGCCAGGACTCAGTTGTTTGAATTTGCGTGCATTATGAAAATATGTATTTGTGTAAATTATACTTCCAAAGTTTAGTATTTCCAAATGTGCATCACAAAGACTGCACTAATTATAGGGCATGAAACTGGGAGATTCCTTCTCCGGTGACATTCCCCAGAGAATTCCTCTTTGCTCTCTAACTCCCTGAGTGACTGGACACCTTTTGGGAATTCCCAGAACGGGTGGGGCACCACCACCACTTGTGGCTGCACTGGGGATAGACTTGCTTCAAGTTTGAGTCGGTGGGCTTCTAAATAGTGTCCGTGATGGAAGACAGAAACAGGAAGTGCAGCATGAGTTTGTCCTGCTTTGTTCACCATTGCCCATGACAAAGGAAGAGGCATATGGACAGAATAAGGACAGTGAATTGATTAGGTGATTTCATAGCAGACAGGCCTAAGCTTTGTAGCTATACATCTCTGCACCCTATAATCTCAAGACATTCCTTAGTTGAAGAAGCAAAAAATGCTGCTTTCCACCTGTGCCAAGAAGAAAGTGCTGAAGTTCCACTCTCCTTCATATTTCACTGCATTTGGTTTAAATATTCAAGGTGAATATTTAACATTAGTTCACATGAAGTGAAATCTAGGGTTTAGAAGGCATGACATATCTTAAAACACCTGTAAATGCCAGGGGGAAGAAGTTGGGGCTAGGAGATGACTCAGTCGATAAAACGCTTGCTCAACAAGCACAAAGATGTGAGTTTGGACCCTCATGTAAATGTCAGGGGGCATGGCAACCTACCTGTAATCCTAGTATGCAAGACAAAGACAGAGAATCCCCAGAGCAAGCCAGCTACCTAAAGCAGCTGAATCAATGAGTTCTGGGTTCACATGAGATACTATGCCTAGTATGTAAGGTAAAGAGTGACGGAGAAAAACCAGTGTCAGCCTCCAACATATGTGTACAATGGACTGTACACACATACACATTTGTGTGCCCACATATATATGAGCACACAAGCATATATGCATACCACAGCGTGTGTGTGCACGTGCGCACACACACACACAAATAGTAAACATCTTCCATTAAATACATAGTGAAGCTTGAAAAAGGGAAATGCCCCCCAAAAATATAAGAATCGTGGAATGATGTGATAAGTTATAATTAAGGGCACCTTTAATACAAGTCATTGGAGTAAATGCAGACCAAACTGGCTGCTAGCTTGCATTGCAATTTATGTGCATTTTATCAACAGTGTTGGGTAGATCCAATAATCTAAGTATTGTTGCCACTATGTTTGGTGTTTATACACATTAGAAGCCAAAGTAAGTTACACTATGTCTATTTACCAACAATCCAGAAGTTGAAAAACTAGAAACGGGTCTGTGTTCCCTTGGGTTCAGACATGGGTGACAATTGTTTGGGCCACTTTCTGGACATCTGGATAATGTGTCTACATAGACAAGCAGTAGTTGTTCTGAATGATAAGACACTGGGAAGAAATTCAGCACCAAAAGCCAAGACTAACAGAAGGCTAAAAGGCGAGGGCTGAGAGTTCAGGAAGGCAGTAGATGCTAATCGCCTCCAAAGGTCAGCAGCTGCTGCCTGCTGGGTATATTGATATTGCACTCAGACTTCCCCAGTATCTAAGAGTTTATCCTGCTTACAGAGTAAGTTGAAAGTACTGAGGCAGGAGAATGGGACCAAGAGTAAGGTCAGAAGGCCTTCCACAGGGCCTTATGAAATAAGCATATTAAAAAACAAGTTGGCAAAGAGGAAGGCTGGAAAACCCCTCTACCAAGGTTGAACAAATTCAGCTATTGATACAGTCACAGAGCATTCTTGAGTGTCTCGGGGGATCCCACGGCTCTGTATTAAAAATACTAAAACACCTCTGGGTAGAGATTTAAGATGCTAACACGATATGGGAGGCATAAAGTTGTATGTAGACCTACATGTAACAGAGCATCCATGGAAAAACCCATACAATGCAAATGAGCAAAAAGCCTGAGGCATGAAACATAAAAGCCACACCTTTTACATAGGTCTGTCGAACTGCTCAATTTGTAATATACCTGAGCCACTCTGCTCAAGCCTGGAAGCGCCCAATCCCTTAAAATACTGTCTGCTTCTGAGGCAACTGTGTGTCTCTGATCAACTGTCCAAGCACAAAGGAAACTGGAATCCCTTTAGAGATGCCCTGATAGTAGCTGACATCTGTGCTCTCTGTGCATGCCATGCAAAACCCATACAGTATCGCTAAGATGCTTTGAAACAGGTTTGTTTCCCAATAAGTCACAGATAATGAAGTAGTCCCAATTCTCATTTTCAGGGAGTTGTTAAAATTGGCAAAGTTTGGTGTTTACAATTTCTCAAAGGCCATAATTCTGTTCTTACAAAATTTATTTTAGATTCTAACTATGTAAAATTATCAAATAGCCCACAGAAAAATAATAAACAATGCCCAATTGTACATGTTTTAATTGCTATTGTTTCAGAATGACTGAAAGAAAATTAAAGGGCTGATCACATGGGACTGGAAAACTAACATGGAATATTTCCTTATAGAGAAATGATTCTCCTTTTCTGGTCAGTCATAGATTGCTTATAGTTCTTCAACAATCACTGTGTTAGCAATAGATATGAAATGCAAATAATCCAAATGTCTTCAGATTGATGGATGGATAACAAAATGTGAACATATACACAGTGCAATTCTGGTCAGCTGTAAAGAAAAATGAACTAATGAGGTTTGCAGGTAAATGAATAGAACTGGGAAATATACTGCGTGGGGTAACCCAGACCCAGAAAGACAAACACTGCATGCCCTCTCTTATTTGTGGACATTGCTCCAAATCTTTAGACCTGATTATAAAACTTGGAGCAACCACGGAGACTGGGAAAGCCAAAAGGGAGAGTGGAAATAGCAAGAAGGAGCTATAAACAGGGGTGGGGATGGGGGATGTAGGTTACTAAATATTTTAAGAAGTATTCTCTTGATGACATTCTGCTCCTTCTTGCTATTTTATTCCAGACACACACCACACACACACACACACAGTATTAGACATAAAACAAAGGACTAAACATCTCCCCATAGTTTGCACTCAGTAGAACAGATCATCTGAAGCACTCTGTTCAGTCCAAAGTCTAGCAGGTGCTTTAACAGACTGAATAATGATGAACAGTCAAAATGATGCCACAGAGGACCAGTATTCTAAGAGCTACAAGGGTTAGCCAGAAAAGAGAGCCCATAGCTTGTTACAGGATCTTAGTCAATTGCCTACTGTGATCAATTGTCAATAGTTCCCATCACTTGATAGTAGGGATTTGCAGTGGTAGTCAGCTTATTTGTACTCAGGTCTCTCATTTTTATTTTCCCAAAGGGGATTTTCCTTTATGCTGCACATTGTCAAAAACTTGAAAAGAAATAATTATTCAGAAGAGAAGTTTTGACTACAACAGTTGAAAATTCTAAGGAGCTGCTTCTTCCAGCCATCTGGACACGTCTGATGTTCTGATAAGTTTAGATAAAACCTCTTTTATCAGCAAGGCACTGCAATCCCACAGCACTGCTTTCCATATTCAAAAATCCTCTCTTTGCATAGATATGTGTCTGTAAAACTAGAATTTCCTAGCACAGAGGCTGGAGTGCCAGCGAAGGTAATTAGACAGACAGTAGAGTCGTTTTCTGCCAGGAAAAATAGAGTACTTGGTGTCTCACGCAATTTCAGAACCTGATTTCAAAAGGATCATAACAAGGAGAAAATAAAATGTTAGGCTGCTCCACAGGATACATTTGTAAGTATGAGATTCAGTGTGGAAAAAAAGATGATAAATAGAAGAATGCTATCTTGACATAAATGCCTGGTGGGTACTGACCTCAGTAGCAGGGTTGTAGGGGTGCATGGAAGGTGAAGAAATAGACAAGCAAAATTGTAAATACATATTTCTTTCTTGACTTAGGTCTTATGGCTTTAAAACTAAATGGGGCAAAAGAGGATCTATTGCAGTTTTAAATTGTCTTTTTTAATGTTGTTTTCATGCAGATATGGAATGATAGAGATACAAAATCAGAAAATATGGAACAAAAAATATCATTGATTACTAAATGACTAAATGACAGTTTATTAACTCAGCTCATTGTCATGTCTGATTATTGTAAGGTCCATCTGAAGCACTGTTAATCTCGGTGCTAGAATTTCTTCATTCCTCAGGCTACACCTAAGTACAACTTCACAAAACTACTTTTTCTCAAAAAGCAGGATTTTTTTTTGCCGCATTGCAAAAAGGAGCTATAAAAATGTAAAGTGGTCCAGGTTTTTCAAAACTGTAATCAGCCTGCGAAAATAAACGAGAATAGGATGGGTTTTTGGTTTGTATATGAACAGAAAGACTTTCTTGATCATCTGTCAGAATTATCAAAATTTAAATATGTAAAAAGAAGTTAATTTTTAAACGTATTCATTTTTATTTTACTCTAAGACTTAATTTACAGGCGGAGGGATATGTGGATCTATTTATGCTATACTATGTATACAACTTGTATTATTGACAGTGTATTTATGCTTAGGCTATTGATGAGCTGTGCTCTTTTTTAAAAAGAAAAATAGTCATCAGAAGAAATATACTCCTTGCGGACTTGTTAAAAAAAAAAAGTACACATTAATTTTGTCATCAAAGTAGAGGAAAAAGATAAGGAAAGTTATACGTAATTGAAATAATCATAAGATGATCAGATAAAAATCAATGGAAAGATATATTAAGTGCATTTTATATGGTTTTTATACTAATCTATGAAATTACCACATTCTAGAGATGCACAAATGGGCACTGCCAAGACCCATAAAGCAGAAGTTAGTGGATAAAAACAAAGGTCGGGTGCTTATATAAATCCTTGCAAAATATGTATTTTTGCACTAATCTTTCTGCTTCCTCTTGTTTTTATCATTCCTTTAGGTTAATGGACTGTTTCTACATTACTACACCAGCATGAGAAAAACAGGATTACCACTGATCTGAAGCTTGGTGAGTTTATCCACAGCACAAATCAGTCCTACATCATGCCAGCTTACACCATCCTAAACCACCTTTTTTTACCAAAATAGAGTTGACGTTCTGGGGAGCATTTGAGTTTAATTTTTATTTTATTTTCTGCTTGTGCTATAATTTTAAAAGTACATTTTTCTAAAGATATGCTTGGCTGCATTTATCCAACAAATAAAATTTAAGTTTACTAATGGGATACATTAATTAAATCCTTATTACACTTCTTTTAAAAATTATAATTTACCATTTTTAGTATAACTACATGTGTTTAAAGTTCCTCAATTGTAAATTTGAGAGCATTAGACCCTGCATATTTTGGTGGAGATTAAAGATGGAAATGTATGATTTAGTCACAAAATATTGTAGGATGTAAAATTGAAGTTATTTCTTTTCAGTTTTAAATTAGAAGTATTTAAGAAATACTTATTTTAGAAATTTTTCATCCTCAGACTGTGAATTATATGTTCTTTATTTGGTCAAATGAAATTCCAAAATCTGTGTTTATTCTTCTCATTTAGAGGTTTGCAAGTTTTAACTTCACCCTCCATCTGCTTCCTATCTTCCAAGACTACTTCAAAATATTTTGCTATTTTTTCCTTTCTTCTTTAATCTTCTTTTCCCTTCATGTTTAAGTCTTGTGTGTTCCTTACCTCTCATTTTTCAAGTGTTTTGGTTGGAAGAGAAAATAAATTCAATTGGTCAATATGACCTTTCTTATAATTAAATATTTGTGACTTACTTCTTTGCTTCAATCTAGAGAACATTGTGGGATATTAAAGTGTTGTCCTTCAACCCAGCAAAGTTGTGGTACATGGTGACCATGAATCCATGGTGACCATGAATCCGTGAAGGCACGCGGGCATGTAGGTGGGCATTCAGTTCTGGAAACCTTAGTGGGCAAGAGAGAGCTGATGGCCATAGGCAAACACGGGGAGTAGACCTACAGTCTTAGGATGACATCTATCAAGTCCCAGATCTGGTGGTCCTGGAAAGCCAGAAGCCATCATAGAACACAAACAATTCCTTCTATGCTCTATGTATTTTGTATGTAATACACCTTTGCATAACTAGTCAACTAAATATTTTCTGATATTGAATCACTAGTAATTTTGTGACATTGTATTCTATTTGTATTCTGTAATCTAATAAACTGAATGTGACTTGGAACCCTAAACAATATAAAAACAACTGCTTATACATGTTAATTGAATAGCATTTGAAACGCCATAGAGAGTAGATAAGTTAAAACTTAAAGTCACATGTATATTAATATTTATAGCTTTATTTCAGTCCCTTCAGATGCTTCCAACTAATGGATAGCTTGTACCATTAGACCCTTGTTCTGCATCAATAATCGAACTGAGCACAATGATATTGTTGAACTTGACAGAACTTAGCTGGTATTAGAAAAAATCAGGACCACACTTGGAACAAAAAGCATCTTGGGGTCATGCAGCCTGACAAGGGTGCTCACATGGATGTCAGCTTCCTGTTTCCCTTTGAACCAAGCTTCTTGACGGCAGAGACAATCCACACAATCATTTCCAAGAGGACAAACTAGGGGAACTGTCCTCTCTCTTCTTTCTCCTTTAGCACTCAAGCACCTGGTCATGCAGATCCTGTCTGTGGTTCTGACCTTCGATATGACATGCATTGCTGGAGGAGTCTAAATATCTGCTGCTGAATCAGATACCTCAATCTTTAACCTAATTACTAAAAACAGTAACCAAAAATGAGATAGCAATTTAAAAAGAAATGAAAAGAAACAGGATTTACAGAGAGTTTATTCACATGTAAAAGAATGAGCAACATTAATTAGGAAAAGTGGTCATCTGAGTTGAAATTTAAAAAGAAAGGAGGAATATACTCTGGTAGGACATATACTTTGTTCCTGCAGAGGGTCTTAGGAAACACATACTTCCTGAGTGTCACAGTACAAGAAGCTGAAGGTCAGATAAACTGGAACAGAAACTCTTTGCAGGCGTCTATTTTTCTAATCTTCATTGTTCCGTTTCAGAGAAAAGGAAATAGATAATCTGAGAGGTAAATTAAGACACCCAAGGTCACATAGCTAATAAAAGCCTCAACTAAAGTGTGTGTATTTCTAGTTTCAGAACTGAGCTATCTGAGTATACTGTGAGTGATCTCGGGTGCTCTGGGAAACCCCTGAGCACTAGTTCACCCACAGGGAGTCTTCAGTGCACATCTGAATGCTGCATACTGATTTTGTGGTTTTGTCTGATCCCAGTGTAGCTATTAAGCTATATATTATATCTATATACTCTATAAAAAGACATAGAATTACATAGATGACAAAAATTTAAAAATATGTACACATGGCTTTAGTAGATGAAGTGGAAAAGACAATGAAACAAAATCGATTGTTCAAGAAGAAATACTGAGTCCTTGTAGGAGACAAGGAGGAGCAGTTATGTCGACAGTGAGGATGGCCAAGGAGCAAGGGCTGTTGAGTATGGAAATTTAACTTCACTAATACAATTCAAGGCATAATCACTATAAAGAAATCAGCCAATGCCATAGTTCTCTTAGCCTCAATTATTTAATTATTAATCATCTCTAATCAAGTTTATCTTTCCAAAAAAAATTCTATTTTCACCACTGTGAGATTTTAAAACTTTAGTAAATTACTATTATCGACAACTTCGAACCCAATGATTTCTTCCTGAATTTAGGGTCATCTAGAATCTAGCTGCACACATACACACACACACACACACATATACACACACACACACACACACACATATACACACACACATACACACAGCCCTATAATAAACTTTCCTTTCTACTTACGTTGCTATCTTTACAACCGGAAGAGGCTTAACCAGAAAACTTCCCTTCCTCCCACTTGTTCCCTCGTGTACATCTATTTAGCTGTACAATGCTTATTCTGTCACTTTTTTCACTTCTCTCGTGTCTTCTACCTCTATCCATGGATATATTTTACCAAATTCATGCTGTCACGATAAAAGGCTCACTGGCATACACTACAGACATGCCAGTCACAGTAGGTAAGTGGCAGAGTCCGGCCTCTGTGTCTCTACTGTATCAGTAGCGTCACAAGACACAGGAGTTGGGGGACCAGCACCCCATTTTATTACTTTCTCCACCTTGCTGCTGCCTTCCCTGCTCCACTGATCATCCCTGATGCTCTTGTTAAGGGGCCCGACAGCATCTTTAATCCTTTGTTCTCTTATCTCTTTCTTACTTTAACACCAAGATGATTGCTCTTTTTTTACATTGCCAAATCTTTATTGTTTAAAATTATACAAGTCTTTTACAATATTTTGTTTCCTAGATGGTCTCTAAATGTTTGTGTACAGTTGATATTGATATCTTTTTCTGGAACTCAACCATGAATTATGAATTCACCAAAAATAAATATGCTCTTTGGTGCTTATGAAGCAGTATTATTCTGCTTTCTGTCTAGTGGATACCTTTTGCAGTCTCACTAAGATGCGTTTGTACTTGTCCCTCCTCCTGGGCTGTCATTTCAGTTCACACTCTTTCCCAAGACAACCCATTATATTTTTTACTTTCTTAAGTCTTTATGAAAATATCCAACTGTACTTCTAAGCCAAATCTCTCATGTAAACTTTTTTCCATCCTTTCTCTTTCAAGATACATCTAAAGATGATTATTGGGTCGATCTTAACTCTGTAGACTTTTCTCCCAACCTCTCTCCCTTTTTCATCCTAGACAACCCAATTCTTTACTTTTCTTCAGCTAACCATTACTTCCTAACCTTTACCTAAGCAATCCCTCCTTCATTTGACACTTTTCAGCTTCTCCCATTGACTCCCGCCCAGATGGTACATTACTGGGATGGCTTCACTGACCATTCTCAAGGCTAACTCAGTTCTCCTCTTGCAGGTACACACAGACCCTCTAATAAAATCCAACAGCATGTTTTCTCATGGCTTGTCAGTAAGAATAGGAAGAGAAGAACAGGGTCTCTGGAGATCACCTATTGGCACTGAGTTTTGCGGGGGACAAGAAATCAGAAAACACTTTGAATGAGTTGATAAAGTCAAAAAGTTTCACAAAACTACCTATGTATAGCTACCAAACTATTTCCAGATTTTATATAAAACATGCATCCAATTATCTCAGGCATGTTTTTAGTTGTTTTCTCAAAATCCCAAGTTAAAAACCAACCATGACATGTGTTGCTATATATACACTCAGCCTACATTGAGTCAACTCTCAGAATTTCAGTTACAAAGTCCAAAATGCCCAAGTTTATGGAAAAACTACTTTTCTCAGAACTCATTCTTAAAGAGTTTTTATTTGGTGTTTATGCTATTTTACTTGACTAATTACAAAGAGGCAATGTTTCCTTCATATATTTAGGGAGTATTCTAAAAATAAGAATTGCCCCAAAAAGGAAGCCTTAGAAGTTGACGAGTTCATTGTCAGTGGGTTCTAATTAAAATCATCTTTCAGAACTCTGTATCTTTAAAAGCTTATTATTAATGAACTGGTGGAATTCCAAAGTCACTGAGAAATCTAATCACCTGTTCTTATGAAATATATATGAGGTGGATTATTTTATCCCTCCTTCCTCCGTGACCCACAATGGCTTCTATTAGCTTTAAGAATTCATTCTTTTGAACTATATAATTTTATATATTCTTTGAAATATATAAAAAGTGACATCAGGAAGTCATTTTCCATGACTAAGTACTATGCCTATATACTTTTCTTTTTAGAAAAATGAGCGGGCATATCTGCTGGATTTGTAAGTTATGCAGAGCTAAGAGGCTCCCTTCAGAGTAAGTAGCTTTTAAATATTATTGCCATTTTAAAGAATTTTTAGTCACATGATAAATATGTGCATAAATATTTAACTACGTTTTAAACATGCTTTACTGAGAAAGTAAAATTTACATTTACACAGGAGAAACTCCAGCAGAGGACCAGCTATATAGCCCACAAAACTCATTTCCTTTATTCGAGGGGCAGACCTAAGAACCCGGCAACTTTGATGTTTTAGATAGAGATGATTACAAACATTCTTTCTAAAAGTAATTTGGTACTGTTTATATTAAAGGGTTTTTTTTAATCCAATATATTTTACAACTAAAACCTTCTTAAGAGGTGCCAGACACCTTTCATTTTTCATGAGATTTAAAGTCGTGGAAACCTACTGAGCTCTCAATCTTTTATGATTGCAGGGAAATGTGTTACTGCCTTGTTTTTTCACAGGGTCTGTCATTACAGACTAGGCTACCCCCAAACTTGTGATCTTACTGCCTAAGCCTCCGAGCACTCAAGTCAGTTATATTATAAAGACCCAGCCTTTTTGCTGAGATATGCAAATAGATTAAAATGGAATGGAAGAATAACAAAACAATTGGGTTTATCACAAAAAAGTCACAGTTTCAAGACTTCTGTTAATAACCACACATGCTTAACCTAAGTGGAGACCTCAGTTCTAAACACGTCCTTGTCGGTCAGGACTCTTGATCAGTCTGACCTTCCACAGAAGTAGGGAAGGTCTTTAAAAGACTACTGCTTGATGACAAAAGGTAGCTGTGGTGATGGATGGTAACACCCAGCACTCAGCATTCCAGTGAGCAGTTGAAGTTCGTGAACTATGCAGGTGCACCCACGGAAAAAGATATAAAAGACTGACTAGGACAAGCTTTCTTCTACTAGCGATCCCTATGGCCTATCACAATCGGAACTTGGGTCTTCTGTAGTCTGCCTTGCAGATCCCCTATGGAAAGGAGGAGTTCAGCAAAAGAGAGGTCATTTGATAGGAGCTTTGCATTCATAATGACCTCATCAAATAGAGATAATAAAACTAAGGTGCAGAGATGTACTAAGTCCAGCATCAGGACTGGATCCCTCAACCCTCAGACACTAAGCATCTGCGCTATGAGTTTCAAAATGTCTTCATATCTGATTGCTTTTCCTGCCTACCTGCCCAGAAAAAAAGGAGTGACATGAAAATGGAAAACTCAGGTCAGGAGACTCAGGCTGATCTGGGGGCAGAGGTACTTAAAAACAATCTTTACATAATTCTGAGGATACCATCTTCATAATCATGGGCCAACAGGAACTGTGTGTGAGAGAGAAAGTAAGCCAAAAGCAAAACGGAAGTTCAAATAACCCAATTTCTCCAACCACTGTTTGTATCTGTAAATCTTGTAAATCTTGCAGGCAAAGGCATTCTCTTGGCAATGAGTTCCCAACACAGCCATGTTGTCTCAGTCTTTCCTCTATAATGGGAATCATTGAGACAAAAAAAAAATGATGTGAGAAACCTACCTCACCCTTTCCATTTCAATAGATTAAAAATATTATTTTAGTTCATCCTTTCTGAAGTTCCAATGAGAGGAAAGGACAGTGAGTCAGAAACAGTTTTCATGGAAACGTTTACGAGAGCACCGGACAGAGTGCACCTCGAAGCTGGTGTGAATGTCTACATGGAGCTGACAGAACCATCAGCACTGTCACAGGACCTGCATTGTTCTATGCTATGTATCATTTAACTTTTCAAATCGTTTGAAACACGTCCAGTTAGTGTTGCTGGCCATTCCTGAAGAATTAACACTCAAGCTGACTCTCTAAGAACAACAAGGAGCAGGTCTTTCTTGTATCTTCAGGTTTCTTAGAGTAGACCAGTGCTAAAGGCAGGAAGAGCACACGTGAAGGAAAAACTGGGTGGTGATGAACATATTAGTGACAGGGAAGTAAAGTTACTTGTGTGTGGGAAAGTCGAACCACTTACCAGTCACCTCATGAAGATCCCCAACAGAAACAGAAACTGAGCCTTCAAGCCAGCACCTTCCACAGACATCTTCTAGGTGTGACTGTATTTACTCTGATCAAGTCGAATGTAACTTGACATATTCTACCTTCATTAATGTCAACGCCTTCAAAGTTCAATATATAAATACACACAGATCAAATAAGAAAGTGCAAATGTAATAGACAAGCTATTACATGAGAATGTGTGCATCAGCTTTGAAGGTAAGCCCAGCATTAATAATATGGAAGTGGGTACATCTGTGATAGAGGCGACATGAGACAGTTCTATAGAAGCAATGTGTGAGTCTGTGCCTGGCACTTTCAAAGTGTATGTCAAGTATATATCAAGGGTAGACAAAAAATGAGGACGCAAAGAGAGTTACATAGTTCTGCTCTATATGGGAAGTAGAAAAAGACAAGATCTCCCAAGTAAACTGGGAGCATGGGGATCTTGGGGGAGAGTTAAAAGGGGGGAGGAGAGAGGCATGGATGGGGAGCAGAAAAAAATGTAGAGCTCAGTAAAAAAATAAAAATATATATCAAGTGTACATCAAGTATATACCTCTTATATTTTTAGAGTTTAAAAACTCAGTGAAGACTAGACCATAAAGGGTCAAAGGACAATAAGCAGCGTCATCATGTTTCTCTATTATTCTCAAGATAGCGTAGATTTATTTAGCTCAGCAAAACATTGCTAATAATTTAGCCTAATCAGTGCTTTTGTTTCTTTTCAAAGTCTGACGTTGGAAGAGGTTTTAGGATGGGCCCAATCTTTGGAAAGTCTGATGGCTACAAAATGTGAGTATGATGTGCATGTCACTTCGGATAAGGGGGTGGGGCGCTGCACGGCAAGTGTAAGCGGCTCTGCTTGCCACTTCCTAAACGGCAACTGACACAGTTCAAAAAGGAAAACCTGAAAATAGCTTCTCATGACAACCACCGTTAATTTCTTCGGTGTTAATTAAAACAAGATTAGTCACTGTGGGTATTTATTCTTCGCAAGTATATGTAGAAAGCCCATTGGGGATGTGCTGAAATAGTAACACATTCTGAAGTCTACTGCCTTCCCATAGCTTGCTAAAGTGAGTGCTTGGAAACTATTTTAAAAGTTGCTGTTCTAAGTCCTTTCAAAAGGAAGAAACAATTCGAGCCTCAGTGTTCTAAAATTCCCTGGAGCTCCTCCGTCTCTGACTCCAGTGGCTCCGTGTGTAATGGCACAAGCACTAGAAAGTGATACAAATGAAAGGTCATGGCGATGTAGGTAGAGTAAAAACATAAGTTTAGAAGCTCAATATGGTTAATATGAAGAATGATGGATACTCAGGGGAACTGTCTATTGTGTTTGGAACAGAAAATGGTAGGTGATAGAAAATGATAAAAACCAAAATACAAGTTAAAAACAAAAAAAATTCAACTGAACTTAGTTCCTTTCTAATAGTGCTAAAACCATCAAATGATTGTTATTTTTATCTGTGGACTTATCCCTTTATTTGGGACTTCCTTCTGTGAGAGTCTCTGTGAGAAATGGTTGTTCAGAGGTCGTGACTATGAACAGTAGGTAACCCTGCCAATACGATGTGTTAATTAGTGGGTGTGTAGCATTAATATAAACTGAATACATCCCATCACTCATGGGGTTCTCATGGGGACTCTACCTGCTCCCACTGCCTCAAGAACATTCTTTATTACCACCTCTGTTATTTCTGACTCACAGGGCAATGGTGGGAGGTGTGAAAACTTGACTCTTAGCTTTTTCTACTTCTCTCTTAATCCCTCAAGCTCTGACTCTGAAACTACTTTCCTAGTATTGTACATCCCCAGACCTGCGTACCATCTAAAAATCCATTTTTAGTCATAAGCCGTTCCAATGAAAATGTCCACATCATAGTTTCTTTCTTTCATTATTTGCGAGAAGATTTGAACTGTGCCTTTTACTTATTCACAGTATTATTCACAGTTCTCTGATGTAACTTGCCAGTGTGACCATGAATTAAATATTATTTCTTGGGACTAAATTTTAGGGCACTTAACTAAAAGGAGAAGAGAAACTTGCCAGTTAAGTCAGCTGTATTGATTCTTCTCCAAACAGTTTTAATATCAACCCTAACCCGTGTTCACAACATTACCTGGTTAATCTTACTTTCAGAGTTACAGACATCTCATCTACAAAGTAGGAATGATAATCATCTTTCTATTCAGCACTATTGTACTGGTTAAACACAAAAGATAGAGTTCAGTGAACTACACAGCCTGAGCATAAAGTACACATCTCTGAGTCCAATTTTTTTTTCTCTCCTTCTGACCAAAATACCAAACTCTTAGTATTTAGAATCCAAGATCACCTAAGTTAACCAGTTTTCTAAAATTTATACCTAGCTGTGTCCTTTATGAAACAGACCTTTCCACCAGTGTGGTAGCTGCTCCCGCCCTTACTTATACATCAGTGATTCTCCTGCTATAAGCTTTTTTGTTCTTACCCAATCTTACACACTCTTAAAATTAAAACTCACATTTCACCTTTCCTATGAAATGATTTAGAAATAATTTTTCTGTTCTATTTTGTTAGTATATTATTTATTCTGCTTTTAATCCCAACTAGCTTTGGTAATGAGTTTCTTTCCAAAGTAGCTTGCTGAATACATTGTAAAATTTTTTGAAGAAAAAATATTACTCATTCAGTTTATGTCCCACTGAGAGACTCAAAGTGTCATGTGTACCTAGTAGGCATGTACTACAGTTTAATGACAGATAAATATAAGTAGGAAAAGATCAACAAACCAAACTATATTATATAAATTCATGTGTCAGGGCTGAAGACTTGACAAAATGAATAGAGTGAATTATTTGATGTGAATAGCAAATGGGCACTTGCTTATCTGGACTTAGCAATTTAGAGATACAATGCCATAAGGATAAGCAGAGTCTAAGGAAAAGTTAAAAGCAAGAAGGTCTCTCTCACATTGCTCCTAAAAGAGCATGGAACCATTAAATCAAATTAACATGAAGTTCATTCAAAAATTCTACAATCAGATAAAGTGATAAAAAAAACATCCTACAGATAGGACCAGTCAACTAAAAATACTAAGAAAGCAAAGACTATATGTTCTAGAGGAAAAAAAGTGTGTTTACACCAACAAATGACATTAGTAAAATGTATCTGGTAAGCTATACCCAAAATGCTATTGTTACAGAGATCTAAACACAGCTTCTAAGAATATATAAGTCATAATCCACATGGGGATGAAATGCATTAATCTGAGCCTCAAGAGAAGATGAGGAAAATTTGTTGGAAGGCTTTAAAGTAATAGCTATATTCAACATAATGCCATTAAATTTCAGTGCTTTATAAAAAGTGGGAATTGGAAAGGACCACATTTATGCAGCCAATTCTAGGAGAGACTGTTTAATGGCAGGCTTCCTGGTATTCAGGATCTTGTAGTCTCTGTGCCACAGATGCAGGAGCTGTGATGTAAATGCATCATTTGAGGCTCTGCTGAGCACAACCTATTAATAGCTGTGCTGTGTCCAGTTGGATTTTTTGTCATTTGCTCTAAAGAGAGAGTTCTTTGATGAGGGGTGTGAGTGACATTTATCTATGTACACAAGAATATTTGGAATGTTATCCTTATAATGAAAAGGAATTGCGCTGGCCTAGCAAAGTGGTGGCAGTAGTCTCTTTTTTAGGGACCATGGCCTCCCTATCCCAGGACACTGGTTAGTTTTCATGATTTTCCTGCTGTTGAGTGGGACTTAAGTCCTTCAGTTGCCACCAACATTTAAATCCCATTTGCTGTACCTTAACGCATATTCTGCCAAAACCAGAAAAAATTCAACATCAATGGACACATTTACATAGAAAGAAGAAAATGTTTGATGGAAGAAGGAGAAAAAGTCTCTACCAGGAATGAGCCCCTTATTGGCTTGCCAATGAAGACCGATAAACCTTGAAATCATATACATGCAAACAACAAATATTGACTCAGCATATGTGTGTGCATATATATGCATTTAATAATACAAAGAAAAAGAAGGTAATGTGGCAGAAAGATTAGATAAGCAGGGAGAGGCTAGATGTAAACAGAAGGTGGAAAGTGATACAGTTCTATTTCAATTAAAAGCATACTTTTTCAAAAAGAACTAAAAAAGGAGAAGAAGAGGAAGGAAAAGACCTAGTTGAGAAGAGAACTATGACCAGGTAGATGATGATTCAAATTCTAGATATTACCCAGTTATTCTCTGCTGGCAAACAAGTTTTCTAAACATTGATGATATTTTTGAAAACTGATGTGTATATATTTACTTACTAAATGCAAACTAAGCCCATTATAGTTATCAGGTAGCATGCTTGGGGAAAATCCCATCAGCCTGTCATACAAACAAAAATGCACAGAAAATTTTTTTTCAAAATCTGAAAATCCTTTCCAAAAAATGAGAAGGATCACCATTTATGATAGACTTGGAAAGACAGAAAATAGTTATTAAACTAACTTGTATAAGTACCAGGAATAAAATTCTAAAGGCAATAAAAATACCCATTAAAAAATTGTATCTTTTGACAAAAAATCCTAAGGCTACAAAAGAGGCTGACTAGCAGTAGTTTAAATATAGGAAATTACTTAAAAGTAAGCGAGTATTGATAGCCAGCAGTCCATTGATTCCTTAGTTTTTGATGTAAAAGTCAGTGTCATTTAAAAATTATCCACAGTTAAAGTCTACAGGTGACTGAAAATTCCTCATCTTTTCAAACATTTAAATTTTTAGAAAATATTTTTTTCAGAAGTAACAAGAATAATAATGTAAAGAAAAATTTCATCTATTCAAGAAAATACCTGAGACTTACATAAGATTTTTCCTCAAATAATAGGAACCCAGACTTGGTCACTGAATCCAAAATTGCTATCACAGCATCAGGTTTTACCGGCATGAAAATGGGGAAAGTAGTTGTGTGGGTGCTTCTGGTAACTAAACACTAAATGTGATTAGGAAAATCAGAAAGGACACAGAAAGGAACATTTGAAATTATAGAAGATCAAAATCACTTAAAATCCCAGAACTCTTCAAACAAGAAACGTCAAAGAATCTATAATGCCAGAAAATGCAGAAGAAACATAAATATGTTAAATACATTACCAATTTTCTTTTTATCTTTTTAGTGATAGATTCATTTTTATTATTTTATTTTTGATATTATAATATAGTTATATCATTTCTCCCTTTCCTTTACTTCTCCAAACCATATACCTTCCCCCTTTATTTCTTTCAAATTCATGGTATCTTTTTCATTAATTGCTGTTAAACACACACACACACATACACACACATATTCCTAAATGCATAAATGCAGACTCTTCAATTTGTGCAAAGCTACATGTGTGCATGTTTCCAGGGCTGACCATTTAGTATGTGGGTAACCAATTTGCTATTCTGCTATTCCCTGGGAAGGCTATCTCTCCAGCTTTCAGCAGTTCTGTCTAGCTGTCTCTCTAGCTGTCTGCAGTTCTTTGCCTAGAGTTGAGGCCTCAAGGGTTCCCCCCACTCGGTTTAGCAAGCCTGTTGTTGTTGCCCTTGCTCAGCTCATTTATAATGAGCCATGCTGGGGAAACTTTATGGGTGATGCTTCTGAAATTCCTAGGAGACACAAGCTCACTGAAAACTCAGTGTTCCTCCAGCTCTTACCATCTCCCTGCCACCTCTTCTGAAACGGTACATGGCACTCAGGTGGGGGAATTATAGATGTGACCACTGGGACTGGGGTTCCAGAAGTCTGCATTTTGAGTGGTTGTGGTTTTCTATAGTGGTGTCTGTCTGCTGCAAAGAAAGTTTCCTTCCTTAGGGGGGACTAAGGAATAAATTTACCTGTGGGTAAGAGCACAAATATTTAGAATGTAGGTAGAATTATGCTGGTTTAATAAAGTACCAGCTGTAGTTTCTCCTCCAAGATCCTTGACTTCATTAGTCCTAGATAACTGGCTAGGTTTTCAGTACCAGGCAAGATTTCCCTCTTGTTGTGAGGTTCATAAACCCACCGAGAGAGCTGTTGATTATTGCCCACGTATGTGTTCCACTACTGCACCCTTAAAATTATCATACTTCACTAATGATCGTTGTGGTTTATAAGTTTTATGGAAGGGTAGGACTGCCAGTTGCTTCTCTCCTTTGGAAGTTTGCATGGTGCCTTCTGGTACCATGAAAGCCAGTCCCCAGGGAGGTTCTGTGTCTATAGTGTGTGGTGTCTTCAGCAATACAAGCCTACCTTCTACCTCTGGGAGCAAACTATTTGTCAAAAGATAACAATGGAAGTTATTCACTGATACAGTTGCTTATACGAATAAAAAGTTCACTTGGATGATTCAAACAATCCTCCCGTATGTCTGGGGGACAGCATGAGGGAGGAAATGAGATAATGGGGTATACATGTGCTTAACTCATGTACTCCATTTAAACGGAGGAGACAAAGAACAAGCAAACTAATGGAGAGATGATTCCACAAAGTGGTAAGTGCTTTGAAAAAAATAAAATCAAGTGACATGGACAAAAAGGTGCAAAACTACACTAATTCAACTGAGAATAGCTGACAGCAAGCAAAACTGTCAGGAGGAGCAGAAATGCCAGAACCTCTGACAGAGGGTAAAACTGTCTGAAGAAATAGGATCTGAACAAGGAGATGAGTCAGAAGAAGCAGACATCTGTGCTGAGGTATTTGGATATGAAGCCCAGTAGCAGGGAAACATATCTGAAAGGTCCGACAATGTGAAATTAGTGTCTGCAAATAACTGAAGAGAAGTTTAATATGCCTATTGCATAAGGACTCATGAGGCCATGTGAATGGTCTTATTCTGAACACTAACCAAAAATAAATACTTTTTAAAAAGATCTTCTCAGTTTTTTTCTGAAAAATAAGAAAGGGAAACTAGTTAGAAGGACATTTCAATAAACCAACTAAGATCAGAACTCAGGAAAGAAGACAACGTTAAAAATAATTAGCATCTAGATGCTAGGAAAAGCTATGGGTCAAGAGATTACTGGAAGAGTTAAGATAAAGAAGAAAGGTGGAGATATGGTGCTTGGGTACAGGGTGATCTTCCAGAGTTCAGAAACAAGAGACAGTAAAGGCAAAAGGAACATCTGGTGAATTAATGATGAACAAAAAGAGTGTATTACCATGGAACCCAAAGGCCACAGTTCTTTCAGGAAATGTTATATGAACTGTGGTAAAGACTGGAGAGAAATCAGGTCAGAGAGGACCCATTAGGTATAATAACATAGAAGCCCTTGACACCTCAACAAAAGCATTTACAGCAGCATGTGAGAGCAAGGTAAGATGTGATACTGTGGGTGGATGTGTGGGTGGGTGGGTGTGAAAATGAGAAGATTAAAGAATAGAAATTGAGAAATGATTGCCTCAAAATCTTTGTGCTTCACTCTGTAACAAAATTTGTTGCAGCCAAACTGTCATAATTAGAAGGAAAATAGAATTCCATAAATTAGAAGAGGCTAGCTCGGAAGATCAGTGATAGAGCGCTGGCATATACATAAGGCTGTGCATTTCGTTCCCATCACTACTTCTGTGTGTGTGTGTGTTTATGTGTGCATGTGTGCAACTGTGTGTATATATGTGTAAGTGTGCATGTGTGTATGTGTATGCATATGTATGTGCATATGTGTGCATGTGTGTCTATGTGTGTGCGTGTGTATGCATGTATGTATATATGTGGGTGTACATATGTGTGCATATATGTGTGTGTTATGTATGTGTGTACATGTCTGTGCATATTTGTGGTTTTTGTGCAAGCAGGTAAATAAATTAATAGCTCATTCATAAAAGTATCAAGTCACTTAGAAAAAAATTCTCATCAGAGTAACAGCAGATGTATCAATACAATATCTTACAGACAAGGAGGTATGGTGTAACATACTCCAAACTGTGAAAGAAAAGTTTCGGCCAAGAATACTATACCCAGCAAAGCTGTGCTTCAAGATGAAAGAGAAGTAAAAACTTTCCTAGATAAAACAAAATCTCAAGGAAATCGCAACATTCGATCATCTCTACGAGAAATGTCCAAGGGAGCCGTTTCTAAAAGCAGAAGGGTGACTGCCACTATAAAAATGCACAAAACTCCACAAAATGAGTGAAAATGTAATGGTGAAAGAGGAATCTAACTCTATCAGCACAAAGACACCAAGCCCAAAAGTGAACAGGAAAGAAAGAAACAAAAGGGATGCATAAAACCAGGGGAAAAGAGATGACAAAACTGTCTTTATCCATCATTGATAACATTAAATATAAATATACCAAATCCCCCAACTAAAGTATATAGGCTAATAGAATAGTTTTGTTTTAAAATACACACACACACACACACACACACACACAAACACACACACAAAGCTAACCCAATACCTAATGCCAATACTATGTCATTTTTTTTTATTATTATAGCTCTGTAGTAGAGCTTGAAATCAGGGCTGGTGATACCTCTGGAAGTTCCTTTTTGTACAGAATTATTTTAGCTATACTACTTTCTTGTTTTTCCATATGAACATGAGTATTGTTCTTCCAAGGTCTGTAAATAACTTCTAATGTAATATCCTAGGATAGCAATGTTTTGAGACAAGTAATTGAATACTTCAAAATAAGTAGAAGAAAAGGTTTTGAATATACCAAAGTGACACATGTCTGAAGTGATAAATATGTCAATTATCCTAATTAATCTTACATAAAGTACACATAGACCAATATATCACACATGTACAACATACTAAGTACTGTCACCAGTTAAAAATAAAAATAGACTTTAAAGAAAAACAGAAAGGAGGCTTTAATTTTTTAATTTATTTATTTATTTATTTAAAATTTCTACCTCCTCCCACCCCCCCTCCCCTCACTCTCCAGTCCTAAGAGAAGACAGGGTGCCCTGCCTTGTGGGAAGTCCAAGCCCCCCCCTCCATCCTAGGAAGGTGTGCATCCAAACAGACTAGGCTCGCAAAAAACCAGTACATGCAGTAGAATCAAAATCCAGTGTCGTTATCATTGGCTTCTCAGTCCGCCCTCATTGTCAGCCACATTCAGAGAGTCCCGTCTGACCACATGCTCGTTCAGATCCAGTCCAGCTGGCCTTGGTGAGCTCCCACTAGATCAGTTCCACAGTCTCTGTGGGTGGACGCACCCCTCGCGGTCCTGACTTCCTTTCTTATATTCTCCCTCGAAAGGAGGCTTTATACGAATACTTCAGCCAGCAAAATGCTCATCTTAAAGGAAAACCAGGTGTGCATAAGTATGATCCCGGTACAGAGAAGGTAGATACAGGTAGACTGCTGTATCCTGTGGGCCACCCAGCCTAACCTACTTAGTCAGCTCCAGACCTGTGAAAGGCACACATATTCACACACACACACACACACTCATGCATGTATATACACATATTTGTATAAATAGAGAGAGAGATAACAAAGATGGGAAGGAGACGTGGTCAGTGGCAAGAAGGAGTGTGGGGTCAATACTTGTTTTAGTCGCATTTGGGAACCACAACAGCATGCGCACATGATGATGACAGCTAACACTAAAGCAACAGAGAGATGTAAAGCACTGAAAAAAAAAAGAAAAAAAACATAAAAGAACCTGAAAAAAGCTTAGCTGGTAGAAAAGGAATCGAAGCAACTCTTCTGGAAATTTCTAGGGCTATGATATCAGGGAAACAGCAGTTGACCACTGCACATTGTTGAGTGATCATTAAAATTTACAACGACATTTTAACTCAGAAGACACAGCTTTAGGTTTTCCTGTATCCTGCTTAGCTGCCCCAGCACAGACATGCTGGATAGGCAGGGGTTCTAAATAAGAACTGGCATTAATCCTTTACTATGGATAAAAATTATACTTAAATGTACTTTATACTCCCCTTGTAAATTATCATAATTACAGGTGGACAATCTTAAAAATACTGGATTTAACCGTGGAGGACTGACAAGCCACACAAGGCAATGAAATCTCCCCATACTGATAAGGCATCAGGCTGGGGGAGCATCTTTACTGATGCAGTGGCACAGAGCTGACATACGAAGTTACTGATGGATGCTGTTACTCCCTCCTGTGCATTGGCTCAGCTCCCTTCTCTGTGAAAGGTTTCCTGCCTCCCACTAAGGACTGGCAGTTTCCTACACTATCATTTTTCCCAATCTCTGCTAACCACTGCTGTTGCCATGGTTACTTCATCACACCTTGCATTACTGTGCAACTTCGCCTAAGCCCTTTCCATTTAGTAATTTTTGTCTTCTCTGGTTTTTCAGGCACTGTTTTAACCTTGCAGGGTGAAAAAAGAAATGGCCTTTTTAAGACGTGGCTATTCAGCTAGCACTTTCCCCCCACTGTCAGAAAATGAAAGGTCATAGTACACTGTAATAATCCTCCAGTCTCCAGTACCGCCTGCATGGGGAATGATTAGAGCCTATTTCCCTTGATAAGACTTATAAGAGAATCCTTTAAAATGTAGAAGCATGAAGGATACAGAAGCCGAGGTTATAAAACATTTATCCATCAGCAGCTGCCATTTACCAGCACATAGGAACTGTATATTCAGTGGTTAATAACCTGCCGTCCTGATTCTTATAGCTTCTCAGTAGAATGGGAGGACAATGGGAAGAAATCAAGAAATATAATGGAACACAATGTATTGGAGTTGCACATTCTTTCTATACTAGATCGGTTTATCAACTAACAGTGCATATTTAGGCAACCAAGGGAGTTAAGGGAAGTTTTTTTAGATGTTATGATCTATAAGTCAAGTCTCGGGTCGAGGTATAAAGCACAGAGTAGGAGATAAACCATATAAATAAATGACACACCACCAACCAACGAAGTGTGTTTAGAGAAGAGTATCTGAGCAGGGCTCAGGTAATACATTTAGGAGAGAATAAACACAGGTATGAGGGTAGAGGACTCTGTCCAATGAGTCTGGAGATCACACTGAAAAGCTGTGGCCTTGTTCATTTGAGCCAGGGGAAGGTGTTGATAGGGTACAATAACGTGACCAGATGTTTTAAATGAATTTTTCCTCTCATGAGATTCCTAACAATACTGAAAGGAGCATTTGGTCGACTGACTGAAGCTTTGTCATATAAGACGGTTACAGATGTACCTCAAAATAATCTGAAAATAACAGAAGAGAATGCCACAGTATAACAGTGTCATTAGCACATATAAAGAATAGAAAAGTCTGGAAAACTCTAACTACAAAACACAAATTTTAATAAAATAGAATATGTACTATAAAACTTACAGAAATTCTAGTAGAAGTATAAACTTCTGTATTCCCAGTGGTGCAGATTGAAAGTGCATGAATTTAAAATTAGTTCACATGTATTTCAATATGTCCTATTGGCCACAGCTCACCTGCAAGTCCGTAAATGGTTGACTAGCCTTGTGCAGAAAGCACAGTTCTGGGAAAAATAGGGTACTCTTCTGACTCAGTTAAAAGACATCCCGCATGTTCCTTCCCCATCAAGATAACTGTCACATGTCACTTTGTGTATCAGAGACATATTCATCCTACTTGTTCAAGAGTAATACAGAGCTTATTAAAGATACCACCCATGTTTTTAAAAGAGAATGCACACACAACATATGACAAATTTATTTTCTAATTCTCTAAAGTGAGCAATCCTGGTCTTTATCTTTCATTTACTAAATATCAGCAAATCTTCTGAGCATCACTGAAAACTTCAAAATGGGTCACTTGGGGCTCCACCACCTAATTTAGGAAAAAAAGTTCACCTCGTATTTCAGTTGTGCTGTGAGTCAAAACAACTATAAACTCAGCAATTCAATTTTGTATTTGACATTTACTAAGGTTCCAAAAATGCTTTCGCACACATATCCGTCCAGCTGTTTGTTTAAATAGCTAGTTAGTATTCTCCGACAAAAACTCACCTGGTGTACACAAATGCCTGCAAAATAAACCAGTTGTGTAATCCGAGTCATCCTGCACACTAGAGTTATGTCTGAAATATTATACAGGCTCCAGTAGTCTGGGTCAGCTTTTAAAAATTATGATGTAATAATAAGTACCATAAAAAACCCAGTTGACTATAATAAAGAAGGCTCTCTTGTTGCTCGCAATAGGTAACAACTGAGGTCAATTTTAACTCTGTTCCACACCATAGTTCTGGCATTGGGCTAAAACATCAGATTTCTTATAGATTTATCCCCCTTATGACAAGGGAAGAAAAGAGTCACACAAGGTCAAGAACCTTCTTCTTCCACCTTAAAATTCACTTGTTCATGACTCTCACTGTTCGGCACAAATTCAGGGGCCAGTGCAGTGGTAAAGGGAGCATGAAATGTGAACGTCTTAGAGGACCAGGAAATAACTGAGAATAATAGTAGGTAGTACTGCATCAAATTCCCAGGCAGTATGTTTCATCTATTACATATAGAATACTGTAATTTAGGAAATTAAACAGAAAATTAATTCAGAAGTTTCATTGGCAAAGGATATGGCTACATTAGGAGCTGTACAGCTGTCAGTTGAAGCAAAGGGAAAAAAAAGATATTTATTCATCTCTCACACCGGAGGCTAGAGAAGGCAGGGGTAGGTACAGGTGGGGTTCGGAGTAAGAATTTATATGATAAATACAAATTCAGATGTAATATACAACTTAATATTGGTTTCCAGACTGTATTCCCACCCCTATCCCACCCACCCATCCACCTAATCATCCAGCTGGCCAAGAATCATCTCATTCAGTGACCTGTGAACTTTCTACCTTCTGATTTATAGCTTGTTTCATTATTTCAAAACCCTTGTCCTCTATTGCTAGCTAAGTCTTTAGTTATAATTCCTTCAAGTACCAACTATTTAAATTCCTTCATTTTTAATAAGACTCTTTTCAGTGCATTTTGGAAATCTCGGTTTTCACTGTCCTGTTAAAGCAACGATGTCATTTCGTTTTGTTTGCAACTTTGCCCACAGCTTTGGCTATGTCTCGAGCAGGAGAGCCAATAACCAACCACAGCTGTGTTCTCTGCTCCCAATGTGCAATGCTTAGAGCAAGGCAAGGACTGCCACACTGTCACACCAGCAGGAAAACGAACTTCTTCTTTGAAATATAAGTTATAATGCATTTCCCACTGGATAGTAACAGCTAACCTATGCCACTTCCTCGGCTGTATATCTATATATGCTCTGCCCTCATCTGATCTGTATTCTCAGACAAGGTTATGTTTCTTTCAAACCTCTCCTATCCTTTGTTCTTCAGGCGGCACCTGCTCAACTCACTCTGAGCCATGCTCTAGGTCTGTGTATCCCCTGCATGCCAAATTCTTGCAGGTGACCAGTGTTCCCCAGTCCTGATGCTTTTGTAAGTGGTAGTTACCTCTCTCTCTGCTATTTTCCTTGAAGATAGACTGTTGTCTTTCTTCCTGTATCACTCCTAATATAACCAGTGAAAATCAAGAGATCGTGTAGCCTGACTTTCTAATGCTAACAAATTGGTCTAATGTCTCTTATGAAGTTGCAGGAAAATATGACTTTACATCACTTCAATTCCATTTGATTATTACTCTTTCTCATGAGAATTAATGATACCAATCAAAATTTTTGTTAACTAAGTTCGATATTTTAGGAGTTAGTAGGCACTGGTGACCCAACTTGTGGTGACAGTTTCGTGGGCAGGTGCTGACCTTAAAACTGGTCAACCTGCAAGCATTAAATGAGGCACTGAGTGTTTGTAAAGGAAAAAATTCACACTGTCAGTCTGTAAGTAATCTTGTATTCAGTCTGACTAGACACAGTTCTAATGGCATCCATTTAAAGTTACTTTGTCATTTTATCATTTAGCAATTAAATTTCTCACATATGCCAAAAGACTTCAAAGTCACCCAGAGGAGCTTAGTGGCAATCCCAAAGCATTCATCTTAAACTCTGAGACCACTCGACCCTCCCTAGGATGATGAGGAACAAATTACACCCATGAGAATGTGTCTAATCTATGAGCACAAGCTTCCAAAAAATGGGGCCTGAATAAAAGTCCTCCCACTCTGCTCACCCTAGAGACTGTTCAAGACCAGAGCTGAAGATAATCATCTAAGTGTCATAGGCTGGTTATGTTCGGCACAACACGTTGCCCTGTGTTAGGTTCTGAGAAGGTGTCCAACATCCCTCTGGATTCCTTTCCTTACTTGGTCCTTATTTCTGGGTTGAACCATAAACCATGAATATGATGTCCAAATCTTCATGCTCCCATTCTCCTGCTGATTGGAGGCAGAGAAACAACCCCAGACAACTCTGTCTCATCAAAGTATCACTCACACATAGCTTAGATAGTTCCCTCGCAACCCTGACTTGCCAGATCTTTAACCTAGTTCTTACTATCAGTGTGTTGTGAAGTCTTAAATATATTCTATAACATTAGAGGAAGAGTTCTGCCTGCCTATGTAGCTTAAGTACTTTGTGTGGGTTCTCATGACATCTCCTGGCCTTTCTGTTATAGACACCTCTAAACTGACAAATATTTTCCACTGGGTGACTCAGAACAAAGGAATAACCACCAACCAGTGGCATTGTTAAACATGCTTCAGCTATAGAGAGACCTGGGTGCGTGGCTGATGCAGTCTCAGAAAATATCTGCCTGCTTGTATATCTTTGGAGCTCTTCTCGGGTTTCTCCGTTAAACTGCATGAATTATTGCTTAAATGTTTGATAACTGTTAACTCATGAAAAAAATCACATTTTTCTACTTTTAGATGGTCCAGTAGTATACACAGCATATTTAAAATTGGAGCACAGTGACGAGAACATTAAATTCTGGATGGCATGTGAAACCTACAAAAAGATTGCCTCGCGGAGGGGCAGGATTTCCAGGGCAAAGAAGCTTTACAGCATCTACATCCAACCACAGTCCCCTAGAGAGGTAACAGTCACGGAACATGGCCATTGGGATATCCTTAGAAAACACCAATAACTCAAGCATCATTACCTGCCAGACATAGTCTATCCCAATATCCCCTAAAAATTGTATAAATTAAGAATTACTAATCTGCTGGGTGTTGATGATGCACTACTTCAATCCCAGCACTCAGACAGCGGAAGAAGGCAGATCTCTGTGAGTTCAAGCCAGCCTGATTTACAGAGTGAGTTCCAGGACAGCTGGGGCTACACAGAGAAACCTGTCTTGAAAAACAACAACAACAAAATTATTAGTCTTATTTTTCAGATACAAAACATAATTGTTCGGTAATTTAATGAACCTGATGACTTGCCCCGTGTGGTACCGTCATTAAGTAGTAGCATTAGAATTCGGTGGTGAGCTGTTTGTCTCATTAACTTATCTTATTAACTTATTCCCAGCAAAGTTAAAAAGAACCAAGGGGTCCCTGGAAGAGTTCTCTGGCAGCAAAGACACGAAATGCCGAGAATGGGCATGAGCAGCTCCCCCGCGGTGTTGGTCCAGCATGCACCAGAGTAAACCTAAACTCAGCTGCCATCCATGTTGTCGTCACTGCTGTCACTTACGCTGCCTAACACCGAACTCCTGACAGAGAGTCAACCAAAGACTACAATTCATGTTCAAGGCCAGGGTGGAGGATACCACAGGGAATTTCTGTCACTCAACATAACCCTATATTATTCAATTATTCCCACAAACCCTTCTGGAAACTTTTAGTCTTCTGAGATAACCGCATCCCCCGTCTATTTCTGCACTTCTCCTCACTCGCTTCCCGTTTCAGGACTTGTCTGGCTAACACAGCGTTTGTGACTATTAAGGACTAGTAAGGTTGAAAGCAGCCACCCACTTCCTTTTTTTTCTTTAAAAAGAGCCCTCAAGTTCATAAGCTTCCACGTTTGCAGACTACCACTAACAAAGCATGGGCATGTCCCAGATACGCCGAGGTTGCTGGCGTTCCTTGACAGTGAACTCCGTGCTTTCTTCTATTGCTTTGGAATGCTAACCACAGATTTTTACTTTTAAAAAGAGCAAAGACGCCATTTCCTAAAACTCCTTTCAGATAGCTATGAAAACTATACCCAAAACTGTGCCGTTACTCTAAAAAGGAGACTAAATTAAAGCATCACATTGCAGGCATTCACGTTTGATTGGGCTTAACCTACAATTTCGTTTTTCAGATTAACATCGACAGTTCAACAAGAGACGCTATCATCAAAAACATTCAAGAACCCACTCAAACGTGCTTTGAAGAGGCTCAAAAGATTGTGTATATGCATATGGAAATGGATTCTTATCCCAGATTCTTAAAGTCTGAAATGTATCAAAACCTTCTAAAAACGGTTCAGTCCCAAAGCTCTTGATTACTACCCAAAAATTTAAACCAAAGAGGACACATTGCAAGTGTTAACTTAAATTTAGAAAAAAAAATGTACAAAATGAGAATGAAAGCAGAAAATGAAACAGAAACCAAGCCATAAATTGATTTCTAGTTCCCAAAGGAAATGCATTCCAAACAAAATGAGCTCGATAATACACAGTTTATAGCCTACTTACAGAGAGGAATTAACAGAGAAGGAAAAAGAAGTTAGATCTCATCATATAAACACTTTAACATTTTTACTATACTAGACAACTAATGATCTTTTTTCATTAAAGAAATTTGGCAATCAGCACAGATAACTTGTTTTTAAACCATTGCTCTGTGAATCATATCTCTATGTATTCTACATATAAGCTTAGAATATCTTGAATTAATATATAAATGAGTCATGGCATAATCAATTATATTTTAGCATGAGAAGTACTGAAAATATGTTGAGACAATTTAGCTATAAAATTTTCCTGGTAGGATGTCCATAATTGACCTCCTATGTCATCTGTACTTTCTACATGCTAAATCATTGTTATGAGTCTAAGCACTTACTATGTGTGAATAATTTTTCCTTTATACTTTATACATGCTTTGCTATTTGGATATAAAATTTTGTCTTTATTTTGGGATTAATTTCCTTGCAATATGAACTCATTATAGTGCTGGAAGTCAATAAATTGAAATTAAAAGGTTATATGCATATTTTTTCAAAGACACCTTTTTGTACCTTACAATACAAATCTCAAAGGGCTTAAAGTTTGCAAAGGTAAGAAAATAGAACAAAGAGCAGTTTAACTTATGTATTTAGTGTCACCTTGCTGTTATTTTAAGATCTTAAAAGAGTGTAGACTTGGTGTTCCAGGGGTTCAACAAAACATACAGAGATATAAAATTTGAACTGTTATTTTTTATACCTAAAAAACAAAAAATCAAGTCTTGTGTTGATGATGGACAGAAAACATTAAAACTGACCCTCACCCTATCACAGAGTCACGTTTCAATAACCATGTTTTGTCCCAGTTTGACAGAACATCATTAAATAGATTTTTATTTAATGATGTAACAAAAATAAAAGATAATGATATTTATACCTATAATGAAACAAAAATAAAAAATAATAATTTTTATCCCTCTAATGAAACAAAGTGTCTACTCTTCTCAGTGACTCCCTAGTTCTCACACTACTATGGTCCTTACTCCTTGACTTGTGTATTTTATTGTACTAAAAAGAAAATTGCCAGCCTCCATGGTTCTCAAGATTCCAGGCATTTTAACTACTGCTTTCCATGTTTAAAGGGGCAGCATGAGTAACTGCAAAGCCAACCACAGTGTATTCAGTGCTGAAAACTGGTGAGTCAGTAACCCACTGGCCTCCAGGTTTAGTGAAGCCAACAACGTAGTGAGTGACTAAGTGAAGAACCACGGGCAACAGAGTGGGGAAATGATACTTTGATATCACACAAAGCCATTGAAAAAATACTAACTTTATTATACGAAACTTAAGTTTCATTTTGGATTTCCAAAGCTGACTATTACATGAATTTATTCAGATCTGGGTAAACTATAGAAAATTGGAGGAAAAAAGTTACAATCTCTCTGCTCTTCCATTTTATTATCTTTTGCATTTATTTTACATTTTATTTATTATGTGCAGGTCATACATGCATGCAACAATGCATGTGCAGAGGCCAGAGGACAACTTGTAGAAGGGATTCAGTTCTACCTTGTGGGTCTCAGATTCAGTATCAGGTCATTAGACTTAATGGCAAGCAATTTTATTCATTAAGTCGTCTCATAGGACCAAGTTTCCCTTCTTATGCCTTTTCTTTATTTTCTTAGTCTTCCTAAATACTAAGACCCAGACTGGCCTTCAACTTCCTCTGTAACTAAGGAAATCCTTGGACTTGTAACACTCTTTCCTCAGTCTTCAAATTAGTTTGAATCATAGGTCTGTACCACCAAGGCCAGTACTTCAATACTTGTAAATTAACATTTTTCTACATTTCAAATAATGCTGGCCATAAGGTTTATTACATATGGTCTTTTTGTGTTTAAGTGTATTCCCTCCAGTCCTGTTTTCTCTGAGGCTTTAGCATGAAGGCATGTTAGATTTACTTGCTCAGCCATTTTTAATCTGTGTTCTGTTTACAACCTAAATGTCCTTCAACAGATAGAGCAGTAGTGAAAATATGATGCATGTGCACAATGGAATTCTATCCAGCTGTAACAAAAATAAAAGCATGAAATTTGTAGGTCAATGGCGAAACTAGAAAATATTACACTGAGTGAAGTAACTCACACCTGGCAAGACAAATTCCTCTTATATGTGGGCCCTAGCTCTGAATCTTTAGATATGAGCATATAACCTGGAATAACCAAAGAAACCAGTAAAATAAAAAGGGACCAGAGATGCAGAGATGAGAGGGAACTCTACAGAGATCTAAAAAGAAGGTGTAATAGGACACACGTACTATGAAGAAGGAGGATGAGAAAGATGGGAGACAGAAGGGAAAGTGTGTGTGTGTGTGTGTGTGTGTGTGTGTGTGTGTGAGAGAGAGAGAGAGAGAGAGAGAGAGAGAGAGAGAGAGAGAGAGGGAGGGGGAGGGAGGAGAAATAAAGAACAGCAATAACAACTGAAAAAAGCATAGGGAAACTTATTGTTTTATGTTTACTTACACATACATATATGACAATATATAAGTATGCATGTATACATACATAAATAATTTAAATGAAGTTATGTCACTTAGGGTGAGAATGTTCTTCCAAAGAACAATAAGTTGTCTACCCAAAACCCAGTGCCAGACATGGCAAATCTTTTTTGAGTGATCAGTCTTGAGTATCCAAGAGACTCCTGAAACGGCATAGACTATAGACATTGCCCTTTGTTGCCTTACAGCACTTGAAGGTAAGACCTTATCACCAAAGATACCAAATGCTTCAGACACAGATGTGGAGGAGCCAAGCTGTGTGAAGTAGCTCTCATAGCATTGCGTGTGCTATACAAACTGTCAAGGGAAACAAGAAATGAGCAGTCCTACAAAACTCAGCAATGACTGGCATGGGAAGATACACTCAAGAGGGAGCGCACATATATCTTGGTAATAAGCAGGAGTCATCTAATTAGAAGAGCTTCTTTAATAGGAAGAAATTCATGCCTGGTACCTTAAACCTAGTCAAGTCTCTATGGCTGGTGAGTTCATGGACCCTAGCACTTACTACTGCTACTTTCCTAAAGCAGTATAATTCCCCGCTGCACTCTCAATTCCTGTTACCGTATCTACAGATGAGTGTAGCTCTCACTCCTCATCTGAGAAACTTCTTTTTGCAGCAGATAGTGACAGTCACAGAAATCCACAACTGATCAAAACACAGAGAACCACTAGTTTTGAGGTGTTCCTCCCCAAGTGATACATCTACAATACACCACCACACCTAAGACCCAGAGAACATTACAAAAGAGGGGGCAGTAATACTGTAAGAACCAGAAGACCTGGACATTTGCCACAAGATATTGTCTTCCATATGTGACATGAAATCTTCACAGCATGGTCACCTAAACAAAACCTATACAGGGACAACACCAGTTGATATTCCAACATGTATGGTAACCCCATCCCTAAATGAAGAGTTACAGGCAATAAGAAGCTGCTAAGAGATGAGGGATCAGTTTTTTTGAGGGGACTAGGGACTAGTCTCTTGATCAGTTATCCAATCCCAAACTGTCAACCTGAAGATTTATACATCTGAAGAACACTCAATGAATACAACTGGTTGTACTCACATATACGTGTATGCGTATAAATATATAAATGTGACAATACTTATTTGAATGAAGGAATGGAACAACTGAATCAGTATCTATTTATTAACCTGATGTCCTTTAACCTTTAGCTTCACTATAGTTCAATGTCCTCATCTACAAAATAAAGTGATAACAATCTCATGATTAAATAAAGCAAATGATATACACATTTTATTATATCCTATTGCAAATTTGCTCATCATTTTCTTATATATTACTATCTTGGATTCATTTTAAGGAGTAATTTATCCAATATTGAAGTTTCATGAGGAAGTAGATGATTAACTATTTACTTTGGATTTAACAATGATTCATAGAAACCTTTTGAAAAACTTAGCTTAAGAATAGAAATTGGTGGCACATGCCTTTAATCCCAGCACTTGGGAGGCAGAGGCAGGTGGGTCTCTGTGAGTTTGAGGCCTGCGTGGTCTGCAAGATTCAAGACCTAGTTCCAGGACAGACACCAAAGCTACACCGAGAAACTGTGTTTCAAAAAAGAAAGAGAGAGAGAGAGAGAGAGAGAGAGAGAGAGAGAGAGAGAACCCTGTCTACAGAAAGTACAAAAAAATAGAAACTATAACTTGAATTCTACCTCCACTTTTCATAAGAGCTATCTTTCCAATAATTCTTTATAGAAGTATGTGCTTCATTTTGCTGCTCATAATTAAAATAGTTTAGATCACCTTAATATTAATATTTGTCATGCAATTATTTCTCTAGAAATTTATTAGAGAAATATTCTGTTTTATTAAGCACAGTTCAAAAATTGGTAGTTGTAAAATGACTACACAGATAAGTTAATATTAGTACATTTTAACATGTTATTTGTTTTATCCTTAGTACTTAGAGATTTATCTACTTAAAATTAATTTTTGAGATCAGAATCTGAATATATTTATTATTTCTAATTTATATATATATATATATATATTTTCCAAACATTAAGAATGTGTGCAATAAGATGTTGTTGACTCTTGGAACTGGAAATGTTTCCGTTGGTAAAATGCCTGTCACACACACCTGAAGATCCAAGTTCAGATCTCCAGCTACCATATAGAAGTTGGTACAGCAGTGCACTGTACTGTAAGCCAACATCTGGGGTTGAGGAAAAGACAGGTGGATCTCTGAGCATTATAAGCTCTAGCTAAATGGGTGAGTTCCAGGTTCAGTGAGAAACTCTGCCTCAAAAAATAAGGAGAAGGAGACTGTAGAGATGCTCAGCAGTTAAAATCACTTTCTGTTCCTGAAGAGTGACTGGGCTCAGTTCCCACCACTCACATGGTGATTCACAACCTTCTATAGCTCCAGTTCCAGTGAATCTGATGCCTTCTGACTTCCGAAGCCATGGGGTGTGCACAAGGTACACCGATGCATGAAGGCAAAACATTCACACATATTAAAAAGCGTATAAAAATTTTAAATCATTAGGAGTAGAGTGATCAAGAAAGACACATAACACCTCTGGCTGCTACATGCACACATGTGTTTGCACACTTGCATGTGTGTGTGTGTGTGTGTGTGTGTGTGTATTGTATGTGTGCATGTGCACATGGACATATAAAAACACCCCCCACAAACACAAAATAGTGCATTACTTCTGAATAAAGATACAATTTTTTTCAGTAAGAAAATAGTGATAAAGAAATGTCTCAGAATCCAAGCATCTTGGAACAGATGGACATTTTTCTAATTATCATTCATCAGGCATACAACAATTTTATCATCTACGAGGAACTTTCTACCATTTTTAGAACAATGACTATAGAAAAAGACATATGCAAGGCTTTCTTCAAAGGCATAAAAGATTGTAATTTAGAGAAAATAGTAAGTCCCATCGCCTAAAAATATCTTTCACGTATCTAGGACCTGAAATTCCCACCGCTGATCATAGATGAAAAACAGCATCTAATCTCACAGGAGGAGCAAGAGGAATGAATCACTAATGCTAACACATTAGCTGTTGCCTCACAGAACACAACACTTTGAAAAATAAAATGCAGTAATATAGGATAGGATAGGAAAATAGCTAGGCTCAGGGAAAAAAAAAGACATTAGTTAGGGACACTGTGGGCTTAAAAACAAGTGAGGGGGGCAAACAAAGTATTTTAGTTATAAAAGCTTCCCAGTGTTGTTAATAGAAAATTTAAATGAAGAAATAAACTTCATGAGAATTATATATCTTAGTAGAAAAATATAATGTCCCCATATAAAGAAAAAGGTAAATATGAAATTATTGCATACGTGACACTTATAGAGGCACTGTTTAAAGAAAAACTAGCTTTAAAAGGGCCAAGACACCGTACAGATAGCCATTAATTAAGGTACACTTTCTGCTCTGGAGGACATGTGCAATACCTAAAGGGATTAGCAGTGACAGTCAAGCAAACATGGGCAAAGGCTCGTGCGGAAACCCAGCAGAAGCCCCTTCCTCTACACAGTGGAATCTGTAAAGAACAGGAGAGGTGCTGTTGGAGAAGAGCTTTGAAGAATGATTAGATCTCTCGGGAAAGAGGGGGAGGCTGTGTGAACTGGCACAAGGGCAGGACACAGGAGCACATACAACTCTTGGGAAGATGTAGAAGGTGGTGGAAGTTTTGCTATGTGATTGCTCCATGTCCACGGCCTCGCTCCAAAGCCAAGCAGCTATGCACATTTCAGAAAATTCATGCTTAATCGCATGGAATTTTATTTTATTTTCATCTATGAAATGATACAATTTATTGATAAAGATTTCTATATTCGGAAAGAGCACAAAAAGCAGCCATATCAATGACCTAAAAAGATCAAATAAAAGGAGATCTAGTGAGTACTTGCAAACAAGAAAAAGAGAACTATGTCTAAGAAAGAAATTGTGAACAGATCAGATATGAACACAGGGAGATATCACAGATGATTCCGTTCCTAAAGCAACCAGCCTGACAAACTCAAGCATCATATATGAGAAAACGAGCTAAGCAGGATTTGGAGAACATGCTACGGCAATGATAATGATAATCTGTTATGTTTTAAGGAGTAGTGTGCAGGGTTTTGATTCATTCATTCAGTAAATAGTTAAACACCTATGTGTGCCAGTATGGTGATCAGATGTAGAAATGAACCTACTACCAACAGACCAATCAGAAAATGTCTTCATGAAATTTACAATGTCTGTAGTCAATAAAAGAAATATGACAATAAAAAATGATTTAAGATTGTAATAAGTTCTATAAAATAAAAAGGAAGTAGAGAGAATAAGAGAGGAGCAGAGGGATGCCCTGGAGAGAGCAGGTGGGCTCAGCTTTTCATAGTTCACACGTACCTCACTTCCTGGCATTACTAACCAAAGATGAGAAATCCAAGGCCTTAAAAAATTAATTAGCATGTGTATTTGTGCATGTACGTGCTTGTTATATTGAACACAAGCTCTACTTTCTCTGCATATGTTAAGGGTATTTTTTAAAACTCAGTATTATTAGCTATAACCGAAATACTGTACAGCAAATCTATTGATTTTACGGAACATAAAATTCATGGCCATTGACTAGCAGCGCTACAGGCCCTAATCTTACATCACAAACAAAAATCAACTCGAAATCGATAAAAATAATTCAAACATAGGAACTGAAATTGTACCCTCTCCCCCGCATAAAAATTCTAAGGGAAAGATTCATGAAACCAGCTCTAACAATGGTCTCCACCAAAGCACACCAAAACCATAAGCAATAAAGACAAAAGAGACAAAGGGGCCCACATCACACCTAACACTTCTGTAGAGCAAAGTAGATGATAACAGGGAATGTCACCCTGGACAAGGGGAGAAAGCACTTGCAAACAATCTGGTAAAACGTTAGTATTCAGAAAGACAAGATCTCTTGAGTAAATTGGGAGCATGGGGACACTAGGGGAGGCCTAAAGGGGAGGGGAGAGAAAGGGAGGGGAGCAGAGAAAAATGTAAAGCTCAATTAAAAATCAATGTTTAAAAAAATAGTATCCAAATATATAACTCCTACAACCGGGGAGGGGAGACCTAATAAATAATTTTAACATTGATTAAGGATTCGGATAAGCAGCTTTTCTTTGGTGTACCTTCACTAGAACCAATAATATTCCCCGATTGCAGTGCTCTATCCATTATAAGTACATCTTCCCACAAGTAAGTAAAATGCAGAGAAAGTGTACAATGACTTTATTTGTATAAATCTATAAATTTGTTTTTAACACTTTATGGACAGAATGCTTTTAATGGTCTCATTTTACTTAAGCCTCAAACCGAACCCATTATAAGTGCATTTTCCTCTCTGACATACATAGGGGAGTGATGAAGCCCAAGAGGCAGGACATGTGCTGAGATGTAAGTACATGAAGACCTAGCTGCACTGTGATAGAGGAACCTGTTTTGTAGAGTACTGTGTGAATGAAGTGAGTTGATGGGTGTACAACCTGTATGTAACAGGCAAGTTGAAATATAATCATATTAACCACTAATAAACACCATTATCTGTCTCATAAGCAATGCAAGATGGAAAGAAAGAAGGAACGAAGAGAGCTAAGTGCTAGACACAAGGGGTTAGGCACCTAGTATATAGTAGAGAATTATAACCCTAAAAAGACACTTACTAAAATAGAACATGTGGATTTTGAGAGAAATAGATAATGAAAACCAAAATGGGTTGCAGTGTTTGTTACAAGAGAGATTTTTTTAAATGAAATACGTAAGGAGAAACAGGAGGGGTAGAGGGCTGAGGAGAACTGTATCCTCAGATGTCGAACTATGCATAGAGCCAGTGTGTCTCAGTTTATTAGGCTCAAATTTATTTGTTGTTTCATTAGAACTTCATTAACACTCAATACATGGGAGTATTTGGCTAGCTATAGATAGTGTGCAGGAGGCAAATAAAATTAGGTCTTTAAGATGCTAGAAGAAGGAAGGAAGCTAAATGAATAAATTGTCACAGTGCAAAAAAGCCATAGTGGTCAATGAGTAATGCTTACAATGATAAACATTCATCATTAGAGAATGTCTAGACCCAGCAAGGAAAAGAGATCTGGAAACAAGGAAGAAGTTCGGCAGATCTATGAACATCAAGCATGAAATGTGTCTATTAAAGCCAACAAAATGTGCAGAAAGAAGGCAGGACATCTCGACTTCTGGACAAGATTATGGCACAACCTCGTGTACCTAACAATGGATTTGCTGTTACTGCACACTCCGACCTGTTCCTCTGGAAACACTTGTCACTGAGTCCTTTCTCACAAGACTCTGCCAGTGAGAAGGAGAAGTGACAGCTAAGGTAAATACAGTCTGCCCTGGGCTGGCAGTACCCGCCCTATCAGTGATTGATATGCAAAGTTCATCTCAAGCAACTCAATCTAAAATTGGAGTGTGTGTGTGAGGAGTTTTTATGCCTCATTTTGGCAGTTTGTATCTAGACCTGCCACGATAAATTTTATTATTAGCCGAAAGGTTGGTAAAATGTGTCATGAGAGCTTACTTTTTGAGAAAAGAATGAGGAAAAAAAAGATTCTGAAATCTCATTTCCAGGAAAAGCTGAGCCGCTGCTCGATGCCAGGCACCACAGATGGTCATTTCGCTCCTCCTGCCTCCTGCCTCATAATAAATGTACAACAATGTTATTATTAGATGCACGTTAACCTTGAGAAGACTGGGGACAAAGAGATTAAAACTTATCCAAACTCATTCAAGTAAATGAAATGCCAAGTCAAGACTAAGTCTCTGGGCTGTCTAACTCCAAACTCATGCTTCCTGATAAATCAAATGCAGGATTCTACAGTGACAACCTAAGGCACAACCCTCCTCTGCTGAGTCACTGCATGGAGAACAGCCGCTAACACCGACCATGGCCTCACTCATCATCTTAAACCTCAACACACGAGAAAATTCTGTGGGGAAAAAAAAGGTGTTGCAGCATGAGATCTAATTGGTCTTAATAAATAAAACCTGGAGTCAGATACTAGGGGCTGGAAGCTGAGGAATAAATAAGAGAAGCAGAACACTAGAGAGACCTTTCACCTCTCTTGAATCCTCAGACTGAAGGGGCAATCCTGACAGCCTGCAACCTCAGACTGACTGCCTCTCAAACGGCACTGCTGCTCAGAGTAGCCTCCAACTGCAATGAGCTCCTGTCTTCTCCCATCTTATACTCGTCCCTCCTCCCAGCCAAATCACTCCTGTCTCCACCTCTCAAGTGCTAGGATTAAAGGCCTGTGATCCCAAGTGCTGGGGTCACCTTTGTGTGAGCTCTGTTTCTCTTTTAGACAGATTCAATCTTGTGTAACTCGGAGTGGCCTTGAACTCACAGAGATCCCTCTGCCTCTGTCACCCAGGGATTAAAGGGTGTGCCACCACTCCCTGACCTCTAGTGGCTCAGCTCTGCATTCTGATCTTCAGGCAAGTTTTATTTGTTAAAACACAAACAAAATATCACCACAAGGTGTCATCTAAGACAAAAGCCATGAATGCCTAATTTTAAAAGTCTAAGAGATATTTTTCAAGATTAATGTGACCCAATATTAGGGAAATTCCTCGACTGACACAGACCTGAATAACCATGCAGGTTAAACATATTCAGAAATTAAGACACTTCCAGCAAACTGCCCTTGGCCAGAATAGTTTCTCTCCCCAGGAAGTGCAGTATATGATGTGTTCCTATCACCCACCCTAGGAACCTCAGCAGGGTTGGCAACCGGACGCCCATTTCTCAGGGGTGAAATGGAGCATACCTGAAGTCACTCTTCAAAAGTGATGAAGCTGAGGCTAGCTTTCATTTCTGCATTCCCGTTTCATCTCACCATAACCCCAAGTCTTGCTTCTCTTAAATTTCTCTCCATGGTTTTTATACCCAGAACTAAATGTGTTCATTTTCTACACTCTGTGTCTGCTTCCTTTCCATATTGCTTACCGTAAGTATTGTCAGGCATAGTGGCACACGCCTTCAATTACAGCACTCAGGAGACAGAAGCAGGTGGATTTCTGTGAGTTCAGGCCACCCTGGTCTCCATAGTGAGAGCTAGGTCAGCCAGAGCTACATAGTGAGACCCTGTCATGAAAAATTAAAAAGTAACACAAACAAACAACAAAAAATGGATAGTATTGTTGGTTGGTTGTTAAAATAATTGTATGTCTATTCATCTGTATTTTCCACTACACTGTGATCCTTGTATTACCAGAAATAGTACAGAAAAAAGTTTTAGGAAATGCATTCTTTATCAGCAACAATTGTCTATTGGAGTAACTCTGTCACCCAGGAGCAAAGAAACATCCCTCTGGCATAAATTCCATAGTGTAAAACAGAGATGATGGTAAAATTGGCTCATGGCTTTAATGAAGAAATAAAAATTTAATGGAAAAACTAAATCACCCTAGTAAAACATAAAGTACATGAGAACACTAAATAAATATTCATGATTTCACAGATATTAGACAATGATTTAAAAATATCAAGCTGGCGGTAATCATGAGGAACTAGGAGGCCGTCAGAAAGTAAAGCCTGTGTGTAAGAGTTGCTGTCAACTAAATCACTATGATGGAGTGAAGTGCTTTCTTGCTCCAGCAAACTTTTCCTAATAGAATGCAAATTTGGCAAAAAGTCATCAGCATGATTCAGAAATAATGAAAATAAGAACAGGAGATTATAAGGCACTTTGAGTGCCGTACTATTTGTTCTTGGTTTACTGTTCCAGACAGGCAAGAAGAAAAAAAAAAAAAACCTTACCAGTAAAGAGAATATGAAATGTCTGAGGAACGGTAAGTAATGAGGGTTCTAAGAAAACTCTCCAAATTCACATCCAAAAATGAGATTTATCTTCTACAAAATCTGTTTTACCCTATTTTACCTGATTGCAGAAAATATCACTTGAAAAGCTAAATATGGATTCTTTTTAAAATCTACTTTTTCGCATCTCATATCCAGTAACCAATCTGTCTTGTCATCTCTGCCCTCGAAATATACCCTGAAGACTCCCATTCTCTACCATCATCATCGCTTTACATACAACCAAGCCACTGCCTCACTTTGCCTAGATTATTGCAAAGAGCTAGCTCCTAGCTGGTCTTTCATCTTCTGCTTCCAATTGCACTTGTGTGCCCAACACCAGACACACACACACACACACACATAGAGAGCTGCACACACACACACAAACATACATACACACCAGTGTTTCATTTGAAAATGTGTCACGCTCTTCAAAGTTCTCAGTAACTTTTATCCTATGTTCAGAAAAATATCCAAAAACTTTATATGTTCTATAAGGTGCCCAGTATCCCAGCAACAACCAAATTTCTTGTTCTCCTACCATCTACTACCCTCAAACCACCATATCCAAAGAGCCACCCTCTCATATCTGAAAACTTATGGGGCCTCTTGTTCTGTTCTTGCTCTCCTCCTTCCTCACAAGGTACACATACTCTTCATCCTTGTGCCTGCCCTCTACTCGAGGGCCCCAGTCGTTCTTTGATGACCCCATGTAAGCTAGCATTGCTGCTGCCAGTTCCTTCTAGCCTCTGATTGAGCTCTGCACAGTTGTCACATATTTTCTGTCTACTTCCTGTCAAGCCCTATTATATACAGGTTCCACTCTACCGCAAAGAGAAAGAACTTGGTTAAGTGTCCAAATGACAAAGACTAGATTTTTAAAATTATCTTAGTTTGCAATAGCTCATATTATATAAAAATAATAAGGCTTGGACTTTTCCTTTTAATCTACTCTTTTATAACTGAAGTTTACAATGCAGATACAGACAGATGACAAAATTTGCTAAAGTGAAACAAATCAGCAAATTTCATCCAGGTTTTGGGAGACAGAAGAGTCTGAAATTTCAGCCAAGAAGACTCAAAATCTGTTTATTTCACAAAAATTCCTACTGCCGTGCGTTTTATTTTTACTCTTTGTTAATAACTCTGACGAATCACCCTGCATATCCGTGACTTTGTATCATTTGACCTTTAATTGTTGGCTTTCCTAATAATTCATGTTTTATTCTCAATCTATATCTTTGAATTTGTGTCCAATATTCTATATGCAGTAAGCAAAATATATGAGATAAAAGAAAGAAAACGTTTCACAATTAGCACTTGTAGAATCTACTACTTCTTTTAAGTTTAGCATACTTGGGGAAGTTAATATCTGTGAGCCTCCATTTTCTTACAGACTGAAAAATAAGAGATTTCAAATGACCGAAAGACACAGTAGAAGAAGGCCGAATGCACAGAGCCGAGATCTGCAGGTGTGCTTACTAAGAAAAGTCACATTCCAGAGTTGCAATGAAGTACACATGTTATGGCTTCAACAATTAAATGTCTTAAAGTCTTAGCTGCCTGCTTTTCGGGGTAACTGAATAAATAGGACCCTGATACCATCAGTGAATTAATCCATCTGAATTCATAGCTCAATGAACTATGAGGACTTGTAACACAGAGGGAGCATGTGCAGGTGTGGCTCTGAAGGCCATGTCTTGTTCCTTTAGGCCTTCGAAGCTATCTCTCTGCTTGCCTCCCACCTTGAAGTGAGCAGCCTTACTCCCCCAAGCACTCCTGCTCACAATGCTCTGCCTACCATAAGCCCACAACAATGGGAGAAAGAGTACGTATATTCCAAATGTAGATATCAGGAGCCAACATAAATCCTTCTTAATTGAAAGTATTTATTCTGCTTTAGGAACAGAAAGGTGACCGGTAGGAGTACGTTAAAATCCAACAAACCAATCAGTCCACACTGTTCTCAGTAAGTGTTTACAAACACACATTTTGTTTCTCCTGTGCCGTTCTGTTGTTTACAAATGTGAATATACAGCTGCCCAGGGTGAGCTTATTCAAACCAATTCATACTGGAAAGCATGAAACTCAATTGGTAGTCTGAAAATTGAGAGACACATTGGAGTATTGGCCTGCATTTTTATGAATAAGAACTTCAGATGTCCATATATACTTGTAGAGTAATGGAGAATAAGCGAATAACCTCATAAGAGAGCTGGTTGTTGTTTTCATTACATTATGAACCAGCTCCTCTCTGGTTCATCACACCTACATGATATCAAGATTTTTACAGGACCAATTACTAGGACAATTTCATTTTATCAAATATGTTTATATAACGCTGTATCCTTTAGTACTTCATATTTCCTGGAAACCAATTATTTAGAAACAAATGAACAGCGTTATGTCAATAAGCCCAGGCTAGTGTCTTTTGTCACCTAATGTTTTAAGAATCTTTGAGTATTTTCTGATTACATCCAGATTAAATGAAAACAGTCACGTTACACAGTACACATTATCAAATCTGCCGTCAGCTAACAAAATGAATGACAATGAGATATGTTAATTATTTACTCTGTAGTGGCTGTGACTGATTTTGACGGGTACACCTTGTAATGTTATGGAGTACAGTAAATATTAGGGCCTGTTTTTTTCCCCTGGGCAAGGAAATTATGCTCCCTAATGACACGCCTCATTTGTAACTTTCTACAAACTGTCAGTGTGCTGGTACATTCAAGTAATCTTTTATTTCCCTAAGTGAATTTCACTTTAAGAGAGTGGTGGCATCCTCAAGTCAGGTGAATCGGTGGAGTTTCCCAAACACTGACTTCCCCTGACAACCCTAACTCACACACTTCATTTCATACAAAGCTAATCCCACAGAGGAACTGAAAACCATCCAACGTGTACATTATCTTCTTTCTATATTAGAATACATTTTAGGGCCATCAAGCTGGTTCAGCAGATAAAGGCAACACCAAACTGACAGCCTGAGTTCAATCCCTGGGACTCAAGTAGCGGAAGAAAGATCCAACATACCTATAAACTGTGCTCTACCCACCCTACATATGCTGTGCTGTGCACACACCTATAAACTGTCCTCTACCCCCAACACACATGCTGTGCTTTGCACACACCTACAAACTGTCCTCTACCCACCCTACATATGCTGTTCTGTGCACACACCTATAAACTGTGCTCTACCCACCCTACACACACTGTGCTATGCACATACCTCTATCACTCTCCCCCCACATACACATAACAAATAAGTGAATAAACACACAATAAAGTGATTTTTAATTATATTTAAAGATTGGTTTTTAAATACAAGCTTATATGTCTTAATGATCCACTAACTTGTGTGAACCCATAACAAATCCAGTGTTTTGTTTTTTAACAAATCCAGTGTTAAGTATTAAGTCTTTGAATCCAAAGTAAGGAGTTTGAAATTTTCTGTCTTTCTGTATATATATAATACATAATATTATATGTATTATATATATATATACATATATAATACATTGCAGAAAGATTGAAAATTCTGACCAGAAGCGTTTACTTTTATAAGTAAGCTTTTAGTGTGTCTAGCTATTAAGAGTAAATGTCAACATTCATTTTGCGTATAATCACTCAATAAAATGAGTATCATCTCAGTTAAAAGTTCTCATGAAGTCAGATAGTTCCTGAAAATTAAGCAAGATTGGGCAGATTTAGTGACAGGTCCAGTAAAATGAGGTATTGAAGTAACCATCGAGGGAGCTGTTTCCAAAGGCATCTGGATCAGGAAGCAGTTTTTATAAGTGAGCAGAGTTTGGTTTTGATCTTAACTTCTCAGCAACATTCAACAAAGACAGTGGAAATAGGCTCAGTCCTCTGTTCCTACAATATGTCAGGCTTTCACTGAGACTAAAGACAGAAAGAAGTCCCCGGCTATCAACGCAGTTGCATCCCAGCAGGAGAGTCGCTGTACAATAAGCTGGAACCCAGATGACAATTTTAGAAGAAGGGAAGGTGGCTAAAGCAATTAATGGCTCTGCCATTAAGACAGTAAGCAAGTCAATAAGAAGGACAACATGGCAACCGTCTTTCTGTAGGATATCTACCAGAGTCTACAAGACACAGCAGGAATGGTTGTGAGCATTTCCACTGGGGTCCAGTACTTGGGCCTCAGGACAAAGGCCAGAATCAGACAGTCTGACCCATTTGCCGTGACGGCGCTGGAAGGGCGGACACCCTGAACTTAAGGACTTGAGGAGCTATGGCAGTCTTTCACAAAGTTCTCAGGAAGGCTCTGACTCATCCTCTGAGGTTGAGGAGCGAATGTGAAATCGGGGAATAAAAAAATGCAGCTAGACTATACACCTAAAAACCACAAGTTCCATATAATCTAAATTTCCTGGAATTATAGTCATCTGAAACTCATGCCATTGTTTCTGCAAACACTGTATTTTAATACATCTAATTATCAGAGGCGTGTGTTTTAAAATCAAGCTGAAAATGATGTAATTGATGCAAACTTTTAAAGGCCCTGACTCCCACACAGTTTCTGTTCTGAACTGTGTTTTGTTCTGAAGAAAAACAAAACTTGGCAGCTGCTATCTAGCTTTCCTGAAGGACTAAAAGTTAAATACATCTACTTTAAAAAAGAAAAAAAAAACAACAGAACCCCCCTCAAAAAAAAATACAATTCAACTTAGTGAGATTGGGCCTTTGGCTCCTTGTCTTTTCTTGGCTCAGCTTTGAAAGATGCTGTGAAGAGCTGTTCATAAGCCAACACTTCCTCCAAAGTCCAGCCCTGTATCACTCAGATCTGGCAGGGCCGCATGCACTGTTCTCCCTTACCTAGCAAACTGCCACTGTCTCTAACATACACATTCTAGATGTCACCATCACACCAGTCTCAGCAAGCACAATGGACTGTCACTTAAACTCCTGGTGATTAATTATGCAGCTTAACAGCGGACGTGGTTAGTGTCCTAAAGCTAGAATACCTTCCGAAAGCACCGAGCTCGTTAGGCATACTGAATCCCTGTACCTTGTTTATAGACCAGCTTCCATAAACCTATGCCTGAACAGGTGCACTCTACAGGTGTTAAACTGACACACCCACTTTCCTAATCCAAATGCAATTTATATTAACAACATACCAAAGTCCTGGGACTGCCTTGGCTTCTGCCCGTAACATTCATGTACAAGTTCTGACATGCAAGTTCTTGACTAGATTAATTAATTGACTTTGGGGTATAAATTGAAATTAGCAGGCACCTAATACCCCCAAATGTCTTAATGGCAAACTGTAGTACATAACATAAAGCTTATCCAGTTCCTTCAGTATACGCATTCATCTAGACAGAGCAGACTTCCTTAACCTTAGCTCCTAACTGGCAATTTGGACTGGATACCTCTGATGAGGGGGTGACCGGCCATGACCTGTGCATCACAGGTGGCTATCTGTGATAGTTAATCTTCGTTGTCACCACTGCTGGATGTGGAATCACTTAGAAGACATGCTTTCTGGGTGTGGGTTACCCCACTCAATGGAATCTTCATGTTCTCTCTCATCTGATGCTACTAACTCCAAGTCTTCAGACATGAGGACACATCCTTAAACAACTTCAGAAATCAGGAAAGTAAAAAACGACCATTCCTGGATGACAAAGTGGGGAAGAATGGGGGAGGGACATAGCAGGACACAAGTCATCATATAGGAAAATTGGGGGCTTTAATTAGGAAGGGTTGAAGGAGATAAATACAGAAAGAAGGAGGAGGGTAAAATAAGAGGAAGGATATCTGAAAAAGTCATAAGGAATCATACTACTATCTACCAAAAATAATATAACATACATGTCTTGTATAAATATATAAAATAATGAATGAAATTTTACCATCTGAGCTGACAGTGTTCCCCCCAAGAGATAAAAAGCATCTATCAAAAACCCCAACATCAGGAACAAAGTCAAGTTGTCCAAGGGACTCCCAAAACATCAGAGACTGTTGCTTTTGCCCCTGTTCTGCAAGGTTGGAAGGTAAGTCGCTATTGCTGAAGTCACCATGCATTTCAGACAGAGGACCCAGAGGCCCCTAAACTAGATTTGGCCTGAAAATCCTTCCTCCTTGAGGACTAGCTTTGATGGCACCAGAAGGCACCATGCAAGCGTCCAAAGAAGAGAAGTAACCAACAGTCCTACCCAGCCATGACACTTTTGAACCACAACATAAAGGAGCATGGCATGATAAACCTAAGAGTGCAGTAGTGGTATGCATTCCAACCAACAGTTCCCTAATTAGATTGAAGACCCCCACAGCAAGAGAGAAATGATACCTAACACTGGAAACCCAGACTGTCACTCAGGGATAAGGAAGTCAGGGATCTTGGAGGAGAATCTGCAACCACCACTTTATTAAACCAGCATAATCCCTATGTTCTAAGTATCTGTCCCTATGCCCACAAAAAAAGTGTAGTCTTTACCTCTCATCAAGGAAACTCTCTTTGCAACAGACAGAGACCATTACAGAAAACCACCATCGATCAAATGCACATTTGTGGATTCCAGTCCCACTGGATACATCTACAATACAACTTCTACATCTAGGCTCAGGGATCGTTGCAGCAGAAAGGCAGAAAGATTATAAGAGGCAGATGATCAGGGCTTTTGCCCTGAGATTGTGTCTCGCAGGAAATTCAGAAGATACATTCATAAAGTCTCACCAACATGATTGCCTAACATGAGCAGAAGAAAGGCACCCATAAACATGTTAACATAGATGGGCCTCATAAATACCATGAGGCCTCAACCCTACAAAAAAAAAGGAAGGAAGGAAGGAAGGAAGGAAGGAAGGAAGGAAGGAAGGAAGGAAAAAAGAAAGAAAGAAAGAAAGAAAGAAAGAAAGAAAGAAAGAAAGAAAGAAAGAAAAGACAACTAAGAAATTCTGAGAGCAAGAGAAGAGCACACCAATTAACTAGTTAATACCAAATAGTCAGCCCTGAAAACATACAACTAACACTATACAGACCGAGTAGGTTATATTTATAGTAACAATAATGAATAAAAAATGAATCCATAACATTTAAGGAAAGGAAGGGTACATGGGAGGGTTTGGAGGAGGGAAAGGGACATATGGGGAATGGTGTAATTATAATTTCAAAAAAATAAAAAAAACACTTTTATAGAAAGGACAGTTTTAAGTGTGTCTTCTCAAAATGTCTTTCCAGAAAAGTTTAACTGGCAAGGGAAGCCCCACCCCGAATGTGGGTGTCCCCATGCCATGGGCCATGGTCCCAGACTGAACAAAGAAGGAAAATAAGAATGTAAGCCAGGGACCATAATTTATCTCTCTCTGCTTCTAGGCATCTAAAAATACATCCTGTCATAATCAAGAACATCATAAAAGCAAATGTTGGCAAAATATTAAGTTTGATGGTGGTGGCCGTTCTCGGTGAAGTGTAGTAAACTTGAAACGAGATACAACACGGTAATGATTAACAGAACACTGTGGAAACAGGGCCACATCTGTGCACGCAAGAAGATTCCACTTGAATCCAGACGGAAGAGTTCAGTTTTCCATACATACAATTTTTTTTATTTTTATACATAGGAGGCAAAGTTCTATTCAGTTTGTAGATGAAAAAATGAAATCTCAGAGAAAATATAAGTAATATCTAATCTTACAAGGAAAATGTAAAACCCAAATGCCTGCATTTCTGACCTCAAGCCTAAAGTTTTGCAATATTTCAGGCTCATTGATTTTCTCACTCAGCAAATGAATCTAGAGTAGTTCTTTATGTATAATTATACTAATGGTGTTCTTTTTCCAGCATTTAATGGGATAATCAAGACTTCAAGAACTTAAGAAAAATCACAAATTGAATAAAATGCACATGGATGTGTGAATGCCATTAGAACACAGATGAATGTATTAAATAAATAGATAACATAATATTATACATAATATCACCCTAAGTGAAAAACAAGGAGCTGAAAAAACTTCCACATCTCTCTCACAATGGAATAGGTAAAACACGAGCGAGTATGGCTAAGGCAACAGTCCTTCTGGTATAGATTTTTTTTTCCTCCTCCTCCTTCTGGGTCTTTTGCTTTACTGGTAATTTTGCTGCTTTTATGTCGACCTAAGTTATGAAAAAGTTTCCTGGGTATTAGGATCTTGGTTTTTAAATCTAGTTTTCCATGTGCTGAATGTTCAACAGTGAGGTCAATCATTGCATCCTGATATACCCACACTGAGTGATAAATATTTGTCATGCACCATGTTATGTAGCACAAATAATAAAAATCCAGAGACAAACATTGGGGTTCAAGCTGAAGATCAGAAAAGAAAAACAACCAAACCACCAGAGAAGTCCTACCTCTTCCAAGGCCAGGCTGAGACCTGAGCCTCTGTCTCCTCCCGTCTTGTATTCTTCTCTAGTGCACAGATTAAAAGCATGTGACTTCTTAATACTAGGATTCAAGGTGTGAGCCACCACCACTGGGATCTGCTTCTGCATTGATCTTGTGTAGCCCAAGGTGATCTTGAACTCACAGATATCCATCTGCCTAAAGATGTGTGTACCACCACTGCCTGGCCTCTAGTGGCTTAGTTTTGCCCCCTAATTTTCAGGCAAGCTTTATTTATTAAAACATGAATAAAATTTCACCATAAATTTATGGAATCTTGTGCTGTATTTTTCTATTCCCCCTGTAGCTAAAGAAACTGAGGCTTACAAGAACTATGAGCTTCCCGAGTCACACAGTGGGGAAATCGTGGACGCTAATTCAGATGCTGAACTATCTAGTGCCAAGCTGGCTCTTCAACCATGCTATGGTAAAAGTGGAGGAAATTCTGTTCTAATAACAGCTTTGCAAAATGTCAGCTGCATTCTTCCTCTGTGGAATGACACACGGTCCCTTTCTCTGTTTATGTGGTATTCTACATTTGAGGTGAGGTTCTCATTCTCCATGCCAAGGGAATGAAAATTTACATATTTTTTCAGTTCTCCACACAGGAGAAAGGGAAGGGAAAATTCTTAAATTTACATGCTTGCTGCCTTGCCTGCTTTATTTTGTTCTGCTTTTGTTTTCGTTTTTGTCTGAGACAGATCTTACTTTATAGCCACAACTAGCTCAGAACTCATTCTATAGCCCAAGCTGCCTTTCAAACTCATGGCAACTCTACTGCCTCACATTCTTAAGTGCTGGGATTATAGAATTAAGCTACCACACCCAACTCTAATGCTATTTTTGATACAGAAAAATAAAACTCTTAAAGTTATGACTAACTTGAGAATGGGTTATTCATTGAGCAAACATCTTCTACTACATAGCATCCAACTGCACAGCAGTGCTCAAAGGAGATCCTGAGATAATTCTACCTAAACAGAGTCACAATTTTATTGCCATATATACATTTTTACTTTATGTATTTCACACAATTTTTAAGCTTAATAATATCTAGAACTTAGACTATGTCATCTTCTAGAAATAATACAAAATAATTTTAATTATAAAAAATAATCATGTTCCAAAATTTCACCTTAAATCTACTTTACCCTAGACCACAAGATATAGAGAGCCTTGAATATGTTTCAAGTGGTAATTAAAGCTTCTAATTGGAAATGTTAATATTCACATATTGAAAAAATGTCCCACAATAGATGAAGATGGTATCTGTGACCTCTTTTCTTTATGCTATAATGAGTTTTCTGAAATAAGAAAAAAGATCTTGGTTGGTGCGGGAGAATTGTCTGTATTCTGTCAATCATGTTTTAAATAAAATGCTGATTGGCCAGGCAGGAGGTGTAGGTGGGAAAACCAGACAGGAAGTGGAAATGATGCAAGGAGAGCAGGAGAATTCTGGGGAGGAGGAAGCTGATTGCTCCCACTCCTACCCAGACCACTGAAGCAGCAGGATGTGAGCTCTCCCACTGAAAAAGGTACTGAGCCACATGGCTAAAATAGATCAGAAAAATGGGTTAATCAAGATGTGAGAGTTAGCCAGTAAGAAGCTTGACCTAACAGGCTTGACCTAAGATCTTTATAACTTACAGAGATCTGTGTGTGATTTTTCTCTGGGACTAAACAGTTGGGGGGCCGGGCAGGACAGAAAACCCCCAACAAGCAAGCCCCCCACATGCTATACTTGGTATTACATCTTATGCCTTACCTGAAACCAGTGACAGGTCCTGGAAACATGGAAATCTGGAGGGCTAGGAAGCCAGCTGATAAGAGCTCAAGGTTGCAACCTCCATTTTCCTAAAAATTCACTAAACTCAACTACACTTCCTGACCAAACCAATCCATATGTCTAGAGGAATCATCACCAAATGTTTCCTGGTTTTGCTTTGCTTTGGTTAAATGTAATTTTAAAGTTTATCTGGAAAAAATTGTTTCGTAGTGTAAATTTACCTCATGGATATTGAGTCAAGTATCTACCCTAAATATTTATAAAGCAGTAAGTTAGACATCACATTTTAGGGATCCACCATAATAAAACTTTTAACAGACATGAAGATGCATTTATTTCAAACCCACATACTTGGCTAGGTTGAGTACCTCTGCTATTTATGGTAAAATATTTCCACTACCTGGGAGGATTCCTGTTCCGAAAGGCATTTTTGGAACACAAAGTACTAATCTCCTGTTTTTAAAATTGGATGGATAAATGGCAACCATTAAAAATCCCTGCCAGGCAAAAAAAAAAAAAGAAATGCTAAAAATAAATTAGGAAACACTATCTTGAGAGATTAAACAACTCATATAAAGTCATTGCAACTTTTCACAATACAGACAACTGTTATCCCTGCAAATTTCTATAGCCCCTGTGTGTCATTTCAAAGTGCACTTCTATGGTCAACTCCTTCACAAACATTTCCAGTTCCAAAATCACTGCTATTTAAATGCCTCAATAAATGTCAGGTACATTGATTATCCACCTACAAGTAGATGCTTGCATAATTAAGCAAGATAAAAAAGCACAAACTTGGAGTATTCCCATAGAACACAAACTAAGAAGCAGTAACACCGGTTTTAAAACATTCATTAAATTATGCAACATAATACTTCTAGACCTTAATGGTCCTCCACAATATTACATCATAATTCTCATACATGGATTTATTTTGTCATTATAGTCATCCCTGGGAAGAATATTGCTATAACATCTATTTTATAAAAAGACTATAAAAAGATGTCTTCTCTGATACTAGAAAATTCTTTAAATAGAATAACCACACCTCACAGATATTAATCTCAGCAATAAAGATATTATGCTTGCATTTGAAAGTTTGTTAAATGGACCAAAGTTTCTTAGCAAAAATCCTGTGTTGTGTGCATGTGCACATTCTTTTGTGTGTGCTTGAGAAGACGTAGATGGTCCAGACTTATTGGAGGAGGCATGTCCCTGGGCACTGGCTTTGAGAGCTGAAGGCCTCCCCACACTGCAGTTCTCTCTGCTTCATGTTTTAGGTTAAAGATGTAAGCTCTACAATCATACTACAAAAGCATTTATTCAACTATGTTCATAGCAGCACTATTTGTAATAGCCAGAACCTGGAAACAACCTAGGTGCCCCTCAATAGAAGAATGGATAAAGAAGGTGTGGAACATAAACACTTTAGAGTTTTACTCAGTGTTAAAAAACAATGACATCTTGAATTTTGCATGCAAATGGATGGAAACAGAAAACACTTGAGTGAGATAACCCAGACCCAAAAAGATGAATATGGTATGTACTCACTCATAAGTGGATTCTAGCCATAAATAGCCATTGAGCCTATAATTCGTGATCCTAGAGAAGCTAAATAAGAAGGTGAACCCAAAAAAAAATCATATAATTATCCTCCTGGATATTGAAAGTAGATAAGATTGCCAGGCAAAAGTTGGGTGCATGGGGTGGGGTGGGTGTAAGGGGAGATGGGGAGAGAGAAGGGAGAAGGGGAGGATTCGGGAGAGCTTGGGGGAATGGGACAGTTGGGATGGAGGAAGGGTGGATGTGGAAGCAGGGAAGCAGATATCTTAATTAAGGGAGCCATTTTAGGGTTGGCAAGAGACTTGATTCTAGAGGGGTTTTCAGGTCCAAGGAGATGTTCCCAGCTTGTTCTTTGGGCAGCAGAGGAGAGGTTACCTGAACTGACCTTGTCCCATAGCCACACTGAAGCATATCTTGCATATCACCGTATAACCTTCATCTGGTAATGGATGGAGATAGAGACCCACATTGGAGCACTAGACTGAGCTCCCAAGGTCCAAATGAGGAGCAGAAGGAAGGAGAACATGAGCAAGGAAGTCAGGACCGCGAGGGGTGCCTCCACCCACTGAGATGGTGGGACTGATCTAATGGGAGCTCACCAAGGCCAGCTGGACTGGGACTGATGGAGCATGTGATCAAAATGGACACTCTGAATGTGGCTGGCAATGAAGGTTGACTGAGAAGTCAAGGACAATGGCACTGGGTTTTGATTCTACTGCGTGGACTGACTTTGTGGGAGCCTAGTCTGTTTGGATGCTCACCTTTATAGACCTGGATGGAGGGGGGAGGATCTTGGACTTCCCATGGGGCAGGGAACTCTGACTGCTCTTAGGACTGGAGAGGGAGGGGAGGGGGAGAAGAGAGAGTGGGAGAGAAATGGGAGGAGGGAAGGAGGTGGAAATTTTTAATTAATTAATTAATTAATTTTTAATAAAAGATGTGAGCTCTCGGTTTCATGTTTCTGCCACCTGCTGCCATGTTGTCCCTGCCATTATGGAACACTCTGGAACTATAACCCAAAGTAAGCTGTTTCTTTTATAATTTGCCTTGGTGATGGTGTTTTGTTACAGCAACAGAAAAGTCACTACTACAAACATCTCATCTGTCAATAAAACCAGCTAAGATTGAACCTAAGTTTTTAGTTTGTCAATGCAACCCAATAGCATTTAGACCATACACATAGATCTTTTTAGAGCAGATTGAACTCAAGGAATATTTAGTTACTTTTACCCAATTTTTACTTCTTCTAATTAAACATAGAGCTGCGCATTTGCCAGGCAATCATAACAGTAAGCTACAGCCTAGCCATTTTGTAACTAATATTAGTTTGAAGCTATTGTAGAATGCAGCATGACTGACCACTAGGCTTATTTTTACAAAACAAGTAAGGTGGGTCTATTCTCTTTTACACTTTAAAGAAATCAGTTTAACTAAATCATAAATTAATTTTTTAAAAGCACTTAGTTTACTCTTTTGTAGTCTCTTTTGTAATAATTCTCTCACAGATTCCAACAAACTCATGTGTGCACACACATATACACATAATACTTGATTAACTGTCTAATAATCACTTTAAGTTTCTGTATTTTTCTTTTCCTGAATAATTTCATCTTTAATTATCACATCTTCATGGTAAGTTTTTTTTTAATTCATGACTCCCACATTGTGTAATAGTTCATTCCTGTGACATTATTGCTAGCTGCCATGGCTTGAATATGAAGTATCCATAGAAAGGTTCATAGGTTCAAAACTTGTAGTAGCAGAAGGGCTGGTTCATGACGGACTAACTTTATTAGTGGACTCATTCTGAGCAATTAAAGAATCCATCGATGAGTTCATAACTGAATTGGCTGTTGAAACTGGTGCCTGGTGGGAAAGAAACCACTGGGCATGTGCCTTTGAAGACAATAGACCCTGGTCTCATCTTCCATCCCTATTTCTGTCTGTCTGACATGAGGCAAACATTTTTGCTCTACCATACCTCTCCAGCACGTGCCTAAAAAGCAACAGGAACTCTCTATCATAGGTCGGAGCCTCTGAAATGTGAGCCAAATGAGCCTTTCCTCATTTTAAATTAACTTCCATATTTGTCACAGAAAAAGAGATCTAACTAACACAGTGGGCTTTTCCACAAGAAGAGCATTTGCACTGGTGCCCTGAGTAAAGCAGAGGGCACTCCCCAGTGTTATCGGGAGCAGTGGTTTCAACAAGAATGACCCTTATAGGCTCATGTATTTTCGTGCGTGATCCCCCAATGAGGAGCTGTGAAGGAAGAATTAAGAGGCATGGTCTTGTTGGAGGAAGTGTGTCACTGACTTTCAAAAGTCCATTAGCCCGGCCCAATCTTTCTGTCTGTCTGTCTGTCTCCTCTGTCTTCAAGGTCTGATGGCTCTCAGGCTGTGAAAACAAAGGGACAAAGAGGGGCAGCAAGCAGGACTGGCCAACTGTGAGTACCTCAGAAATAATCTTCCAGGGGTCAGCTTCAGTGAGACACCTCAACTTCATTCTGGAGTGAGGAGAATAGCATCACCTAATAGGTGCTCATTGTACGCTTTATTTGCATTTGGCAGCATGGTTCCATCACACGGATGGGAGCAGAGTACCTAATTATCAAAACAGGAGGGGAGCCAGAGCCGAGGGAGAGCATTGGCAGGGAACTGTATCAAAGGTCACACTTAAATCAGGCATCCAAGCTCAGGGACAGCTTCCAAATAAGGTCATGCAGAGAGTAGGAAGCACCTACTAAGAAAAGGGAGTCTCCCATTTTGTGCAGGGCTCAGAGTACTTCTAAAGCACCAGGCCTGCCTGCCTTCTGCCGCGACAATGAACTAAACCTCTGAAGCTATAATTGAGTCTCCCCGAATCAAATGTTGTCTTTTATGAACGTTTCCTTGATCATGGTCTTCGCGGCAATAGAACTAAGACATATAAGTTATATAAGACATATATAATAATAGAACTAAGACATATAAGTTATATAAGACATATATAAGACAATAGAACTAAGACATCCAACCTATTAAGTGCCTGAATAAAACCAGAATACAGAAAAGGATTGAATGTGTTTTTATGCCTGAGTCATAGCTGAGAGACACTGACATTCCTGCCCTCAGAATGGAACATACACCATTAGAGTGTCAGACTCTCAGGCCTTCAGACTCAGACTGGAATTTCAACTCCTAGCTCTGCTTACAGATGACAGATTGTAGGAGCTTATAGTCTCCAAAATCATATAAGCTATTCCTTATAATATCAACTCATATTGATATGAGAGAGGATATATTCATACAGAGAGGGCATATACCCTAACATATGTGTATATTTTTATATGCATAAAGAGCATACAATTAGACAATATACATATACATTAATATGCATGTACATAGAAAAAGAAATAACAAATCTAATGCTTTACAAGATAAAGTCTGAAATAAGCAACAGAAAGAATGTAAACTGAGCCAGGAGGAGGTGTCATACGTCTTTAATCTCAGCACTCGGGAGGCAGAAGCAGACGGATCCCTGTGAGTTCAAGGGCAGCCTGGTCTACAGAGGGAATTCCAGGACAGGCTCCAAAGCTACACAAATACACTGTATCAGAAAGAAAGAAAGAAAGAAAGAAAGAAAGAAAGAAGGGAGGGAGGGAGGGAGGGAGGGAGGGAGGGAGGGAGGGAGGGAGGGAGGGAAGGAAGGAAAGAAAGAAAGAAAAAAAGAAAGAAAGAAAGAAAGAAAGAAAGAAGGAAGGAAGGAAGGAAGGAAGGAAGGAAGGAAGGAAGGAAAGAAAGGAAGGAAGGAAGGAAGGGAGAGAGAAAGAAAGAAAGAAAGAAAGAAAGAAAGAAAGAAAGAAAGAAAGAAAGAAGGAAAGGAAGGAAGGAAGGAAGGGAGAAAGAAAGAGAGAGAGAGAGAGGAAGGGAGGGAGGGAGGGAAGGAGGGAGGGAGGGAGGAAAAAATATGTAACTGAAAGAATGAATTATTTCACAATGAAAAACAGAAGAAAACTCAGTGAGATGTGAGATGTGCTGAAAAGTTGCTTGCGGTCCATACAACGAAGTGTCTTGAATACCAAAGCAAGATACTTAAATCTTAATTGTTGAAAGTGGGGACCACTCCAAATTTTGGGACGGGTAAAACAGCCAAATATTAATTTGAGGAAGGTAGCCATGACATCATAGAAGACAACGGGATGGAGACACAGCTCAAGGTCATGGGAGGATGAAAAATAGAAAACTCAATAAGAAGTGCAAACGATGCTGCCAGAAGATAACTGAAAATAAGTGAGAACTTGTAATGTAAGGAGTATTGTGGAGTGGAAAATCTGTAATCAGATACTAATCAGACAAATACAGAAGAGGATTCACAATTTGAGATCCTGGTATTTCATATGTGCACAACTAGAAGAAGGATGATAACATAAAATAAGTTGAGGTATTATTAAATTAGGGAAGAAGTTTAAATACTGGATATGAAGAACATCATCTACAATCATAGAGTTTTAGCTGAAATCTGAATGTATGGATATAGTGTTAAGAAGAACATATACTGGTCAAGATATCCATGGAAATAATCAGTAGGAGACATAAATATGTGTGCATTTATAGATTGTAGGCTTATTCCCTTCTGCCCCTATTTACATTGAAATACTAGGCAACTATATTGTCCTCTCTAAATGTCTGAGTCGAGATGAGACCCTTCCTTCTTGTCTCTTCTTTCCTGTACTTCAACTATGGAACCTATTAAATTTCTCTTTTAAATTATATTAGGTTCCGTTCAACCTAATAAACATTTATTCAGATAAATACTGAGAGAAATAAAATGAGTCAGTGTCTCTCCTCAAAAATTTACAGTCTAAACACTGAAAGGCAGCAGGCAGCTTTTGCAACATAAAAAGATACAAACAAGGTGTTGTGAAGGCTTGAGTGGAATAAATCTTTATTAATGCCTTATCTTTTTCACAAAAGGACAAGTTCTCTTTCTCTCTCTCTATCTCTCTTCCTCTCTCTCTCTTGCTCTTTCTCTCTGTCTCCTTACACACTAGGGTGCACATTCTTGTGCACTAGCACAGCATACACACACCAGCAACTATTTGTTAGATTAAACTCTTTAAAGTAGCCAGTAAGTGAATTGAAGCAGATTCTCTAAGTGTTGCAGGCTGAACTTGAACTATGTCCTTGCAGAATTTATATGTAGTGGTAGTTCCCAACTCAACCAACAGAACCTAAAATTGTGACTATACTTGAAAACAAGGACAATTAAAAGGGGATTAAGTTAAAATGAAGCCACCAGGGCGAACCCTAATTCAGTATGAGTAGTGGCCAAATAACAGGGGTAAATGTGGAGACACGGGAACACTAGTGCAGTAGCAAAAACCAAGGCGTGTACAGAAAAAAAGGAGAGGAGCCACCATCCTTGATTTCTAGCCATAAGAACTGTAAAAACATAAATAAATAAATAAATAAATAAATAAATAAATAAAATAATAAAAAGCTTCTGTCTGAAGTTACCCATAGATAACTATCCATAAAATAAGAACAAGACTGAACAACCAGGTGCTTAAATTCAAAGAGTTTTGCAGTTACGATACAAAACAAAAAAATAATCATGACAGCGGCAAGGCATTGTGCAGTGTTGAAGCATGGACTTGGCCAGGAGTGCCCAAACGCCTTGCTTCCTTACTCGTCCCCTACAGTGAGCCCCAAGTATTTAAGCTGATAACTGTGTTTGCTTCTTTGCAATCTATCAAACAACACATATGATTTGCCAATATACTACAGAAAATCTAGATAATTCTCTGTGCGTGTATGCTCGTGTGAATGTATCTTTGCACATTCTTCATCAAGGTGAGAAAGAGCCACAATGCTAGTAAGTACATGATTCCAGTGGGCATCTTAAATACCTGAAGAAGTTTGTGTGACATTCCCTTTTACAACCCTTTTGACACCCAGTAGACAGTTTCATCCGGTCACTAAAATCTGCACTCTTCTATGTCCATCATAAATTTTCCTACTGTATACTTAATTTGTTGTTTTGTTTTTTGATTATTTTTTTGAAAAAGGGTCTTTTTCTGTAGCCCTAGCTACTCTGGAACTTGGTGTGTAGACCTGGCTGCCCTCAAACTCACAAAGATCCACCTCCTGAGTGGTGGAATTAATGTGTGTGATAATTTTTAGATTTGTGCTACTATGACTTTCAAAAAAATATGTAAATTGAGATCTGGTTTCTTCATCAAGCCAAATAAGCAGATACAAACTACTTTATAACATAACTTATTTATACTCTATAGTGTAAAAGGCATGTTGAGCAATTTTTTTCTGTGAAGAAAATACACAGAGAGTTGTAGCTGAAACTAATCATAACTTACGAAATGAGTGACATCAAATTACCATGAACCATTTGTTGGATGACTTGACATGCTTAGAAACTTAATGTAGGACCACTGAAAACAATAAAACTACTCACTCATACTACACTCAAGGCAAAGACCACAACTGCCCGGTATCATGTTCTAGTCTCAAGGAACAGATTTATGAGTGACAATCACTGAAAAGTTCTTAATTGATTTTGTAAACTCATTAGTTCACATGCTGAATCTTCAAGAGAACATTGCTAAGTAAAGCCTAACATCGCATACATGACAGCTGACAGCAGATGCGCGTCAAGCGCCTGACTTAAATGCCAAATCATTAACCAGTTTTCCACATCAAAACAATGCAAGCAAAACCATATAAATGGCTAATGTTATTTGTTTAAATGACAGTGACTCTTGGCTAAGCAGTCAATTAACAGTGGAAAAACACAGGAGATGCACGATTTCTACACTGCTAAATAAAACCCTTCATTGGAGCCATTCCAAACGAGTCTATGGACTGTTCTCGGCACATAGGCACAAAGCCAGAAGGGATAAAAGGGGCTAAAAGGCAGCCTAAGCTGATGATATCTCCAGGCCTGCAAGACATCTGGTGTGCCTTTGATTAATACAAAGAGGTTCACTGAGCTTTCAGGGTCTCTAGGCAGATACCAGTTTCTTCAACTAAATGATATTCAAAATTCCACATATTCTTAGAATCCACTCTAACAAATACTTGAGCACAGTATGACTCAGGGATGCGTTTTGGGGGGTGTTTTTAGTGTGTCTGAAACTTAACAACTGGAATACCATTTTAACACAAAAAGGGTTATTGTTTGGCAAAGAGTGCTTATACTACAGATATCTTTAAAAATGTAAAATGACAATATTTGATTTCATAGATCTGTAGAACAGAAAAGCAATTTGTTCACTGATAAGTCATCTCAGTGGCAAATATAATTACCTCAAGATTATTTTAAAATTAAGGATGCATTTTCTAACACTCTGAAATGAGCCAAACTTTCCAACAAGTGAACAAGAAGAACAGTGGAGTGACTATGAGACCATGGGCCTACCTTCCTTCCATCAGGGCTCTCTAGGAGCAAGACTATTGGGATCTTAAGAATAAAGCATATATAAATAAATGAAAAAAATGAATTATTTTTGCTTTTAATTGAAAATAGATTGATTTTCTCATGTAATATATCTTGCTTATGGTTTCTTCTTCCTCTTCTCATCTCACTTCCTCCCACCTCCCTTCCCAACTGGATTCACCCAGTTTCTGTCTCTCATTAGAAAACAAAAAGGTTTCTAAGTGATTATAATAAAGTATAATAAGGTAAAACAAAAACTAATACATCAGAATAGGACAAAACAAACAAACAGAAGAAAAAAAAAGCCCAAGAAAAGCAGCAAAAGAAACAGAGACTCACTCATTTGGACACTCAGGAATGCCATAAAAGCAATAAATTGGAGTCCATAATACATATACAAAGGACCTATAAGGTAAAAAGAGAGAAAAAAACATATAAATAAATAAAATGAAAATTAAAATATGATAAAATTTTAAAACATTACACTATAACATTCCACTGTACTCTTACGTCAGGGCCTTGTTCAGCCCTCATCAGAGACGCTTCCTCGTCCAGCAGATGGAAACAAATATAGGGACTCACATTCCGGCATTAAGTGGAGAGTGAGAGATGTCGGAGCCCTCAGGCAAATCCCTCCCTTTAGGGATCAGGGAACCCCACAGAAGAGAAGGAGGACAGAGTCTAAGAGCCAGAGGGCACAGAGTACAAGATAAGGCCCTCTAAATCAACAAGACGGATGTACATATGAACTCACAGGGACTGAGGCAGCATGCACAGGACCTTCAGGGGTCTACACCAGAGAGTCCTGGAGCTGAAAGGAGAAGTGGAAAATGACCCCATCTCTAACCCAGAAGCTACCTCCAGTTGTTAACTACTTGCAAGTAAAATGTAGTTTCCTCAAAGGAGTCTCCGTGGAAAAAGAAACTAATCTTAAGGGTAGGCTGCAGGCCCAGAAGTACATGGGCAAAAGCATCTCTGGAAGTTTCCATAATGTCATATCAGGGATTTCCCTTTTTTATTAATTGATTTAAAAATGGAATCTCTTAAAATTCTAACATACAGGAATCATTTCCTAAAAGTTCCTTGATTTGTGTTATGCATAGTTTTTCTTTAAGCAGAAACAGAAAGTATAAAGTATTGAAATAACTAAGGTAAATAACTCCATGTTCTGAATCCATTTTGTGTTTGCTTATACAGGTCTCGGTCCTCTCACCCTTCCCACATCTGCCTCGGCAACACGTTTGAGATGACCATGACCTTGACCATGGTCCAGGTGTATTAACCAAAATAACTACAGTAAACTACAAGAACTAAAAAAAAAGATCGGAGTCAAAAATAACTGTCATGTTATGTCTGAAATGATCATTAATCTTTCTGGTAGGAATCAAAGTTTCAAGGTTAATCTGACTCTCATCTACCATTGATGTAAATTATGGCCTTTGTGGGTTTTGCCTTTTAAAATCCTGTACCCTTGAATTTAGGCACCAAGAAATATTTCAGAGGTGCAAACCCACTTTTGGTCTGACCATTAATAAAAGGACTAGAAACTTTAATTGGCTTCATCAGCATGGCTGCCAATAACTAGTTTGCATGAATCATTTCAGCACATATGTGTATAATATCTAGTAGTATAAATCCACTCAAAAGCAAAACTTCCAGAGAGTTATGAATCCTGTCAGATAAGTTATTACCACTGCTTAGCTAAATTTACATAGTCTCTAACTTCCTTCTAAATATTTATATTTATATGCATAGACAAATGCTATTGCCAGTCTTCATCAGAGAAGTCACATTTGTAGTGGTGAACACAGAGTCTTGGGTTGAAGACAAAGGAGATAAACTCATGGTATTAAGGATAACAGAGAGTTGAATTCTAAGCCATAGCCATAAATAAGACATCTCTACCACCTCTGTAAGGCCCAGGGATCATCAGTAAAGAGAGGGCAGAAATAACTTAAGAGCCAGGATGGGAGTTAGGGGGAAAGGCTACAAAACACCATCGTCTGTGTATGGCGCAGCCATTGCAGTCAGAATTACACAGTGGTTGTGGTTGTCTGCACTCAGACCGTACTAAATGGGTCTGTCAACAGGTAGATATGGATCAGGGAAGCTCTCATGGGGCCCATGCCTCCCTGTTGAACCAGTGACTACTGACAGATTCTGGGAAAGAGGCGGTTATTTCGTTTAGCTATATATCCACTGGTGAACTCACTAGGCTCCAGTGGAGTTCCAAACCCATGGTCACACAGACACTCCTGAAAAGCAAACAGTCACAAGTGTGGCAAAGGAACTTATATTAGAAAGGAGGATTGGTAAAGGCAGAAAGGGGAAAGAAAAGGAGGGGTAAGAACAATCGGAATGTGTTATATACGCGTATGAAATTGTCAGAGACCAAATTTAATAAATAAAAAATAACTAAAACATTTTAAGGGCCAATAAACTTTAAAAGTGATTTAATAATACTTGCATTTAATGAAATAAAAATAAAGAAGTGGCACTGTAAGAATTAGCAAGACATTATCCATAATTAAGATGCATCTTTCTGTAGTAGGAAGTCGCTTGTTCGTTTCCTGGCCACCCAGACTCCCAAAATAACCACACAGAAACTGTATTAATTAGATCATTGTTTGGCCTATTAGCTCTAACTTCTTATTGGTTAGCTTACACCTTAATTTTACATATTTCCGTTACTTTATCATGAGTGTGGGAGTTCGCAGAAGTAGATCCATTTCAACTTGACTACAGGTCAGAAAATACAAGCCTATTCCTGTTCCTTCAAGGATATGACAGGAGATTTGACCCAGGAAGTGACACTCTACAGGATGCTTGGTATAAAGTGTGGTTGTTGCATGTCCTGCCTAAACTGCAGAATACTTAACTAAGAATATAGTTGCTTGATGGTTTAGGAATTGAAGCAGATAATTGTTCTGTTTGTTCTTTGTATCATGTTAAAGCAGTCTTTTGCCTTCTTCCCTTCTCCCCTTTTTGAGTTAGAGTATATAAACATAAGAAAAAGAAATGTGGGCAAAATCAGTATTCACTCAATTGCCCTCCTGGTTCTATTCTGCAGCTCTGTTCCTTTTCTTTCATATCTCTACTCCTCCTGCCTAATATTTCTAATCCTCACACCCCTGCCCAGGAACGTGTGAGCCCCATTAAGGCTGGACTCCAACACATGAACATTCAGGAAACAAAGAGGATAATTCTCCCTGAACCAAAAGCATAAATCTCTCTTTTCTTTGGTGTTTAATTGTTTTTTGGTTGGTTTTTATTAAAAAAAAATTTTAATACAATCTTTCCTCATTTTACATAGCTATCCCCATTCCCACTGGCTCCTCTCCTCCCACCCCACCCTTCCCTTCACCCCACCCTCCATCGACTCCTCAGAAAGGCTAAGGGGATCAAGACCAGGAAGGTGATACCCACAGAAACAGCTGACCTAAGCTAGTGAGAGCTCACTAACGCTAGACTGATAGCAGAGGAACCTGCATAGGACCAAACCAGGACTACTGAACGTGGGGGACAGTTGTGAATCTATGGGGTCACTGGCAGTGAGACCAGGATCTATCCTTAGTGCTTGAATCAGTGTCTTGAAGCACATTCTCTTTGGAGAGATACCTTGCTCAGCCTAGATACAGTTCTTTCTAAGATATCTTGCTTTTAAGTTGTCTCATCCATTATCTGCTATAAGTAGATGAAACCTAATTATATAACCATCATTTATCTAAAAGAAGTTCATGTATCCTTTGAACATGTGCCTCACAAGCAGGTTCACTTATTAATAGTCTTTCCTGTGTTTTCTTTTTCATGCTGGAAAATACCAAGCAAGTGGAAAACCCTAACAGTAGGAGCGTACTTGCCAAAATCAGTGAACGAAATTACAGTGTGACACTCTAGATCCAGAAATAGACTGAAATTTAATCATTTCCTTTGAAGGAAAATAAAGTAAAAATGGCATTTAAATAGATGCCTCAAATAATTCATCTCTTTGGGGTAGAATAAATATCAGAGCACATTTCCCAGTATCCGGTGAGCGTGCCGGTCAGCTCTCTGTCTCAGACATCGTAAAATCCAACAAGAACAGAGAGAACTTGTCAGAACAGAATATCTACACCTCATTTACTCCATCGACCTTTCCGTGTGCACAACAAACACGAGAAATTTGGATCGCACCACTAGATCCCCTCCAAGGTCAGTTCTTAAAAGCACGCATTTAGTCATAAACACTGTGGACTTAGTATCTGCCAACTATATATTCTGAGCCAGCCAAGACTCTGAATTAGAGGAGCTAAACTTTCCCTGAGCTGCCTCTCTGCCCTGACAGATTGAAAATGTGTCCATGGCAGTGCCTAATTTTTACCAACACAGCTTAAAATCCTCTGTAAACATCATGGCTAGCAATCAGCTCTGCCTACATCTAAGGGCACACAGTGACATGTGGGTTTATTCCCCAGACTCTGCCAGGAACTCAAATCGTATCTGAGCTGGTGTTTACTTATATCATGAACACAACATGGAACTATGGCCAAAGTTCTTGCTGAAAACCATTACCCAATGTTTTTATTTACTCCTTATGGTACGTTATTTAATTCCCCCACCGAAGCAGAGCAAGACACCATCGAAATATCTAACCTCAAAACTTTTTTCCAGAATTCATATTCAAACTACTGTCTATGCCTCGCCCTTTGCATATTCCAAGAAAGCACAGAGACAGGCAGAGTCAGCTCAGAGCAGCTCCAGCTCTGTGGCCTGGAAGGAGCTAATTTTGGTTTCCATGGTTTCAGAACAAAAGTGTGGATACATGAGGATAAGATGCTGGTTTCTAAGACTGAGAGACTTCACACAGGAGGTCATCGGGACAGTGAAAAGAAGTACACTGCTTACCTCTCCTGAGAAACCTTGTCTGCGGACCTACAACTTCACGAAATAAAATGGAACTCTGGGTATACTCATTTATTAACCGCTTTTGTTGCTGCTGCTGCTGCTATGACAAACACCCATCTGTGCTCCTTACAAGGTGAAAAGGGCTATTCCCACTCAGGCTTTCAGAGACTTCAGTCCAAAGTCTCTGGTGCCATTCTTTTGGCCTGAGTTGATGTAGAACATAATGTAGGGAGCTTGACAAAGCTATGCAACTCGGCTCATGGAAACTAGGACATGGGAGGGGTGGATATAACTGAGGACAAAGTCTAGTTTTCCAAAGCATATCTCCAGTGACTTCCTTTACCCAGGACCCACATACCAGTTATGACATCTTACTCTGACTCCATGAAGGGACTGACCCCACATCAGAGCCCTCAGGTCTGGTTAACTCCTTATATGTCATCATCTGCCAACTAGGCCTTTAAAACATGAGCCTTTGGGAGGGAAGAGGCAGACAGTGTGTATCCAAACCACAACACTCATCTCCTTTCATATGTTTGAATTCATCAGAGAAATTCTCTTGCAAGTGATTTCCCTTTATCTAGGATGCTGTCTCCAGATGCCTACATCACCCTCATGATGCTCCCTTTATTTGGAATGCTGTTCCCAGATGCCTGCAACACGCTTTCTCTCCTGCTCAAAAGCAACCATCCCAGAAAGAACCTTCCTGATGATCTCATTCAAAATGTGTCTCGTTTAAGTTTTGTCCCTTTCAGTTTGTCTTCATGGCATCTGATATTTCATTACATATTTTTAATCTACTGTTTCCCCATATAAAAATGGGGCTGGACTTTTATTTACTGTTGTGCTTGACCCCAATTACAGCGACTGCCTGGCACATTGCAAGTCTGAACACATTTATCAACCAATTTCCCAGGAGAAATAAGGGTTTTTTATGTCACAGTGTACCAGGCCAGAAGCTGTGCCATGCATGAATCCAAGGCAGCATCTCTCCTCAAAGAACTGATAACATTTGGAGAAAAGACTTTCTGAATCCTCCATAAGATACATAAAAGTCAAATGAAGTTTCTTCTCTATTAACTAGCATAGTTTTCATTTATTTGTAAACACAGATTATTCCAAGATTTCAGATTTTTAATGTATTCTGTCATAAAAAACAACTAAAATTAAAATATACTCTGCTCTTATCATCTGTAAAGTACCACTGGTTATGAAAAAAATACAAGTAGGTGTGAAATACCAGTGTCTCATTAGTTTCAGATCGTTAAAGTGTTTCTTTTCATTTTTATTCTACAAGTTTTGCTATAAAAAAATCCATATAGCCTAAGATACATAACCCAGGTTATGCTGTATATGGTTAACTGTGGAAATGGGAAGAGTTCCAAATTTTCCTAGCTTTAAACTAATTAAAGTGGTCTATTTAAGCAAATACCAATCTTCCTATCCATTGGGTTGAAAAAAAATGCTCCCTTGTTTTTCTTCTAAAACCATCAGCTTGATCATCAATGTCTGGTGATACTGGTAGAAACAGGGCCCTCGATGATGGTTTCCATATGAATATACCTATAGTCCCAGGATTAGGGAGGTGGAAGTCGGAAAATTGGGATTTAAGGCTAGCCTAGGCTACACTGTGAGTTCCAGATTACTTGGGGCTACACAATAGGACTATGTGCCATAAAATAAAAATAAAAATGACACAACTGAAAATGAGTGCAGACAGATTTCCGAATGGAAGTTTCTCCCATGTGTCCTAAGTAGCTTTAAAAGCACTTGTACATCCTAAGCAGATAATTTATCAAGGTCCAAGTATCTTTTTCAGAAATAATAAATTTAAAAATCCTACACATGATAAAGAGGTATTGAACAAAATGTTGCTATGGCATTTAAAACATGAGCATGTTCTGCATTATTCAACTGGGAAGCTTCCTCACTGGGCACAGGAATGACCCACGGAAAAGCATCAGCATTTAGTCTGCTTCCTTCCCCACTCCCAGAGTCATTAAAAAATCAGAGCTGAAGTTGGTGCAGCACAAGCTTTGGTAATGGTGCCAATCAAGCTCTATCTTCTCCGTTTCCAAATTTTCCATTTGCAGGTACATGGCCATAATGTTTTAACTAATGACATAAAATAACAGTGTATTTCATCAGTAACCAGAACTGTCCTAACTCTAGAGCTTCTCAGAAAGCAGGGGAAAAAAAGGAAAGAACAAGCTTGTAACAGTAGAATAAATTGAAATCAAAGTTTTATCACATGGATAAATTCCTGAATTCTGTGAATGCTCGCAGCAGTACCCTTAGAGCAAAAGTAAATAAATAAAAGCGTACTTTCTTCAGTTTAAGATTTTAGAAGGTATAACCATCCCTGACTTCAAACTCTATTACACAGCTACAGTATTGAAAACAGCTTGGTACTGGCATAAGAACAGAGAAGTCGACCTATGGAATTGAATAGAAGACCCAGATATTAACCCACAAACCTATGAACACTTGATTTTCAACAAGGGGGCTAAAGGTATGCAATGGAAGAAGGAAAGCATCTTTAACAAATGGTGCTGGCATAACTGGATGTCAACCTGTAGAAAAATGAAAGTAGATCCATATCTATCACCATGCACAAAAATCAAGTCCAAATGGATTAAAGACCTCAACATTAATCTGACCACTTTGAACCTGATAGAAGAGAAAGTGGGAAGTAGTCTACAAGATATAGGCACAGGAGACCACTTTCTAGGTAGAACCCCAGTAGCACAGACAATAAGAGAATCAATGAATAAACGGGACCTCCTGAAACTGAGAAGCTTCTGTAAAGCAAAGGACACCGTCAGTAAGACAAAAAGGCTACCTTCTGACTGGGAGAAGATCACCAACCCCTCATCAGATAAAGGCCTGATCTCCAAAATATACAAAGAACTCAAGAAACTAGACACTAAAACTCTAATTAACCCAATTAAAAATGGGGTGCTGATCTGAACAGAGAATTCTCAACAGAAGAACTTCGAATGGCCAAAAGACACTAAGGTCATGCTCAACATCCTTAGCGATCAGGGAAATGCAAATCAAAACAACTATGAGATACCATTTTACACCGGTCAGATTAGCTAAAGTCAAAAACACCAATGATAGCCTATGCTGGAGAGGATGTGGAGAGGGGGGAACTTTCATTCATTGTTGGTGGGAATGCAAACTTGTGCAGCCACTTTGGAAATCAGTGTGGCGGTTTCTCAGGAAACTAGGAGTCAACCTCCCTCAAGACCCAGCTATTCCACTCTTGGGAATATACCCAAGAGATGCCCTATCATGGCACAAAAGCATTTGTTCAACTATGTTCATAGCAGCACTATTTGTAATAGCCAGAACCTGGAAACAACCTAGGTGCCCCTCAATAGAAGAATGGTTAAAGAAGGTGTGGAACATATATACATTAGAGTTTTATTCAGCGGTAAAAAACAATGACATCTTGAATTTTGCATGCAAATGGATGGACATAGAAAACGCTTTACTGAGTGAGGTAAGCCAGACCCAAAAAGAGGAATATGGGATGCATTCACTCATAAGTGGATTCTAGCCATAATTAAAGGTTTTTGAGTCTATTAATCGTGATCCTAGAGAAGCTAAATAAGAAGGTGAACCTGAAGAAAATCATGTAGTTATCCTCCTGGAGATTGGAAATAGACAAGAGTCCCAGAACCTTCATCTGGCGGTGGATGGAGATAGAGACAGAGACCCACATTGGAACACTGGACTTAACTCCCTAGGTCCAAACGAGAAGCAGAAGGAAAGAGAACGTGAGCAAAGAAGGCAAGACCAGAGGGAACCTTCATCTGATGATGGATGGCGATACAGACGGAGACCCACATTGGAGCACCGGACTGAGCCCCCCAAGGTCCAAATGAGGAGCAGAAGGAGGAAGAACATGAAAAAGGAAATCAGGACCGCGAGGGGTGCGATCACCCACTGATACAAGGGGACTGATCTAATGAGAGTTCATCAAGGCCAGTTGGACTGGGATTGAACGAGCACGTGATCCAACCAGATTCTCTGAATGTGGCCGGATTCTCTGAATGTGGCTGGCCTGGAGTCTTTCTGAAAAGCCAGTGACAATGACACTGGGACTTGTTTCCTCTGCATATACTGGATTTTTGGGATTTAGTCTGTCTGGATACTCACCTTCCTGGACCTGGAGGGAGCGGGGAGGAACTTGAACTTCCCACAGGGCAGGAAACCCTGACTGCTTTTGGGGATGGAGAGGGAGGAGGAGAGGGAGTGGGGGGAGTGGGAGGGTGTTGGGAGGTGGGGCGGAAATGGAAACTTTTATAATTTAATAAACTTTGGGAAAAAAATAAAAAATAAAAAAAATAAAATTAAAAAAAAAGATTTTAGAAGTCCCTTTTCCTTGTGTGGAAACCAGAAAATAACAGGCACTCAGTGTAATGTGACCAGTCAGGTGGAGTCAGACCAGCATCAATCATCCATTCTGCTATGTACAGGAAAGTGTGTGACAAGGACGTGCACTCATGGCCTTATTGACAAAACCTCAGGATAGCAATAGCAGTTCACACTTGTATGGCACTGACTACATGCTAGGCATTCTCTATGCAGCACATGTGGTATGTGTTTGTGCATGTGTGAGTGTGTGTGTGCGTGTGAGCAAATAAGCATATTATCATAGACTCTTGACAGCACACCTACAAGAAACTTACTAATGGAATTCATGTTTTAAAGATGGAAGACTGGGATTTGAGATTACATGTCTCAAAGAATCACAGAATTAGCATTTATTCTCCCTGGATATCTGAATGGGTTGTGTGTTTTATTCACAATGCTACACTGCCTAGAACAGACACTTGTGCATAAATGAGCCAGGTGGTGACTCACCTCAAAGCTTTTTTCCTGGAATGCTATATGAGGAAGTATGACTAATTTTGAAGTCAATAGTGGCATTGTTATCCCTGATCCTTCAGAAGGCCCTGAGGCTCTGAATTATATCTGCAGCTCACCCCAGGAAAGTTTCTGGGTCACTAGGAAAAGTTGAACTATCTAACTTGTCACTTCTTTGGCATTACCAGTACAGTTCTGATGTCCTGTTCTGTGGAACGTGAAACACTGCCATGTGCACCCCAAAAGTCCCTAGAAGAAGCTATATCCCCCATTTGATGACATGATGGGGTGGGAACCTTTGGCCTTTAGACAAAATCACAAGGGTTAAACCATGTAGTGAGATTCTTCATAAAAAGAGACATTGACTCTCTGTCCCCATTCCCAGTAGATTACATAAAAAACTTCTTTAACCTTCCTCCCCAACTCCAGTCCGTTGTCTCAGCTGTTAGCTCACTCTCAGAAACTCCTTAGAAACCTGTCAGCCACACACACAGACCAGGGAATCAGATAAGCGATCTCCACGCTCCTTCCTGTCCCCCCATTTCAATCCGGTGCAGCAGACCACCTGCTGTGGCCTCTCCTTCTTCTGTGCCCCAAGCCCAGGGAAGATTCTGGTGGCACACCCAGCTTCCCTCCCTCCTATGGGCATGCTTACTACCCGGCCCCCTGTAGTGTACCCCCATCCTTAGTGTCAGCTTCCAATACCCGAAATGCATTCTACCTGAGACCCCAGTGGCCACACCTAGCAGGGTATCAGAAGGTTTCCCTACCAGGCAATCCAAAGCCACCACACTCTTCGAAGAACCAGAAGGGGTAACAGAAACCAAGAAACAGAATATCCAAGCAACAAAGACAAGCCCAGATATCAGCACCTAGACTTCCAATCATCCCAAGCCCAGATGCCAGCATGAAAACACAGCCAATAGCCACGAGGACAGCAAGTGTCCACTAGAGCCCAGCTACACTACGACAGCAAGTCCTGAGCAATGCGATATGCCTGAAGTGCAAGGAAGGACGTCAGACAGCTTTATCAATAGATTCAACGTCCTTAAAGAGGGTATGGATCTATCCATCAATACAAACAGTGGAATAAAATGAAGTGAACAGTTCGAAACATGAAAGTAGAAATAGAATCAGTGAAGATAATCAAAACTGAGGGAAAAAAACAGAAACAAAAACTTTAGAAACTCAAAGTTGAACCTCAAAAGCAAGCCTTGACAGGAAGCGCAGGGCCTGCACAGGTCTCACCCAGTTCCTTTGCATCTGTATTGTGGTTTCCAGCTTAGTGTTTTTGCGGGATTCCTGAGTATGAGAATGAATTGGTCTCTGATTCTTGTGCCTTTTCCTGGGATCTTTTCTTCTATTTCTTTGTCTTGTGCAACTCTGTTGTAATAGCTTTTGGTTTATCTTTTTATATTTTATTTGGTTATATTTTATTATTATCATCCTATAAGAGTTTTCAAGCTTCCTAATGCCTTTAATACAGTTCTTCATGTTATGGTGAGCTCCAACCATACAGTTACTTCATTACTACGTCATAACAGCAACTTTGCTATTGCTATGGATCTTAATGTAAATATCTGATATGCAGGAGATCTGGTATATGACCCCCACAGGTTGAGAGACCCTTCCTGAGAAACTTGTTTCTTCCTAATCAGACTGAAAAGAAGTGGATCCAGATGGAAAGGGAGATGGGGATTAACTGGGAGAAGTAGAGGGGTAGAGGGATGGAAAATAATAATCAGGAAATATTATTGAGCAATTAATCTATTTTCAACTAAAGGAAAAAAATAAATTACTAACAGACTAAGAAAGAAATTAGGGAAATGATACTCTCTTATGCTCATGGTTCAGTAGGATTGATATAGTAAAAATAGTCACCATACCAAAAGCAATATACAGAGTCAATGCAATCCCATCAAATTCCAACAGAATTCATCACAGATCCTGAAAGGATTGTTTTCAGCTTCATAAGAAAATACCGAGGATAACTAAACCAATCCTGAATAATAAAGAAGTGCTGGAGGCATCACCAACTCCAACTACAAATTATACCACAGAGTGACAGTAATAAAAAACAGCTTGGAATTGGCATAAAACAGACACATTGATCAATGAAATTAAATTGAAGACACACATCTATATGGGCAACTGATTTTTTTTATAGAGAAACCTGACATCAATAGTAGAAAAAAGACAGTATCTTCAACAACTGGTGCTGGGCAAACTGCTGTTCTATGAAATTAACATAGCAATAAAACGACTCCTAATGGCATTCTGCTATACTCATCAATCAGTGTCTTGCTCAGCTGTCCTCAGAAAAGCTTCCTCTAAGCACAGATGTGAACAAATCCAGAGGCCCACAGCCAGACATCATGCAGAGAGTGAGAGAACTTGGAACACTCAGTCCTAAACTGACATCTTCATAAAATCTCTTTCACCGTGAGGAAGAGAAGGCAGAAAAAGTGTGAGAGCCGGTGCAGATAGAGGACACCAAGAGAACAAGGCCTGCTAAACACAGCAGGAATGGTGCACATATAAAATCAATGAATATGGCAGGATGTACAGGCCTGAACAGGTATGCACCGGACGGGGTTCTACCCCTAAACCAGAGCTTTCTCCAACAGACAACTACTCACAAATAAAAGTGTTTTCTCCAACAGAGTCTCACTAGGGATACAAACTCCTCTTAAGGGCAGGCCCCACACCCAGCAGTAAAAGGCTAACACAAAAATGAACTCAGTGGCACCTTTAGAGTTTCTCTGTCTCATGTTTTATTCAGAATTTCTCTTTAAGCCTACAGATCCTTTGTGTGTATATTATGGCTTCCAGTCTTGCGCTTTTATAGGATTCCTGTGTATACTTAAGTGGCTCTGGATGTTTCTTAAGCCTTCTCTTTGGCTTTTTTTCTTCTGGTTTCTTTTTTTGTCTTGTCCTATTCCACTTTGTGCTGTTTTGTTTTTTCCCATTTTCATTTATTATCATTCTTTAAATGCCTGTTCGCTTTCTAACAAGAGCCAGAAAGGGTGTGGATTCGCATCAGAGAAGAAGTGAAGATCTCGGAGAAGGTGGGGGAAGGGAAACCATACTAGGAACATACTCCATGAAAGTAATCTATTTTTGTGAAAGGAAAATAGACAAGTGTGAGCGGGAGATCAGAAAGGCCTGCTTCCTCCTCCCCACCTTCCTTCTCTCTGCCTGGGTTTCCGTCTCCATAGCTGTGTTTACGTTGCCCAGGATTTGGGGTTTTGGTCTGGCAGCCTGAGCTGACTAAGATAGTCACAAACATCGAGTGTCTAGTGACACAGACAAGACAGCGCATACAGCTGTGTTCATGGAAGACATGCCAGCAGGAAGAACAAAGTTTATAAGAGGCTCACTGACGGAGATCTTTACGTCCCTTACTGGAAATAGGAAAGCAGAGAAGGATGGGTGTTTGTCACTGAGCTCAGTATTATTTTTGCCATAATTAGTATCTCTCTGAATACTTTGATGTAACATTTACTCCTCACAACGATCCAATGAGCAGTGAATTCTAAAAGACTAATCCCCTCCAAGGCACACCACAGCACCTAGATGAATAGACTCAGCCCCAGTACTGTGAGTAAAACCCTTCATTCAACACCAATAACATGCAGCAGATAGCAAGAGAAGGTGGGGTTTTCTTGTGGAGTTTTCAGAGCTCCTGATGTATACCATGAATGAAATCCAGGAAGAATGACCTAGAGTCATGACCTTCAGAAGGATCTGAGGCCCTGCTCTGTACACTGCTATACACACCTGACACTGCAGTGATGGTCAAAAGCCTACGGCCTCCCTAGGGAACCACTGCTGACACTATGTCAAATGGACATACGGTTAAACACCTTGTAAACCTTTATGTCCTACCCATGACTAGTACAGCTTCCAGGACGCTCTGAGAAGCCTCTCACGACTGACAAGCAAGGGTCACAGCAGGGACTCATAACTGACCTAACTCTTCGGAATAAGTAGCTGCCGAGTGCTTGGCCCAAAAGAGGACGTCTATGTCACTCATTCCAAGCCCTAAAGAACATCAGAGGAGTGGTCTGTAAGAACTGTAGGAGAAAAAGGATCGAGAAAAATGTGGTGAGATGCTACCACCGAGATAATGCGTGGCGTATGCGATCACTAATATGTGGCAGCTGTGATTGACTGCATGAAGAGAGGAAGGAGGATGAAAACAGGAAGGGATGGGAGAAGGTAGGAGGGAGAGGGACGATTTGGGAAAAAGAAGGGGGATGGGAGAGGACAGTGAGAGAGACTGCTGGTGGTCCATGTGGTTACAGTGCCTTGTATACAATATGATATTGTCAGATTAAAAAAAGAAGAAGAGGAGGGGCTTGTTTAAGGTTCAGCTAAGACAAAGGAAAATGTCAAGTTCTCATTCACGAAATGATTCCTCCTTTCAAATCAACTCAAAGTGGAAAAGGACATCACTGAGTAGGTTAGGTGTGGATACTGCTGCCCAATCTCGATTCTGACGGAAGCTTAGTCAGGTGATTATCATTCGAGTTATCTAATCCTATATCATACTCCCTTCCAAACAAATGTGGGAATTAAGGATGTTTTGATTTTAGTAACAAATATTTTATGATATTCTGAACGTGAAAGCTGAAGTGCTCTTTTCGCCCCACACTCCCAAGCCTTGGTCCCTGATGGGAAGCCACATCAGTAAAACACTGAGTTACTGCAGTACGGCTGTGCCTTTCCAGAAAGATGTTGTCACAAACATTGCAGTACTTAGGAAAAATTGCCCCACAAATTAGTAAAGTCCTTCTTTGTCAACCATCTGGCAGGCCACTTGATGAATTATTTTCTTTTTTGTTTTTTTCCCAGTCTAATGATTCTAACACAGTCCGCGACCAGATGTCCTCTGCTTTTGAACAAATGACAAGAAGGGTTTTTGGACTAGCCACGATTTATAAACACTGAAAACTCTGAGCTCTATCTACAATATCATGTAGCAGCCTGTGGGATTCTGAGCCCAATGGACACTGTTCAATTTCCTCCCAATTTTCATGAATGTTTTATATTCCCCAGGATGATTCCACAGATATAGGGAAATAGTACATTCAGATGATAAATGGTCATTCTGTTTTGCTGTGGAAAGGAATTTTAAAATCAAGAATTATAAGTGGTACAAATCTATGAGAATTCATCATGATGAGGTGTGCCGGGTATGTATTTTGAAGATCATGCAAAGGGTCTCGATAGATGTCTTTCCTTTTCGTTCAGCCGTCTCCCTCATGCTGTCTATTTTCCACTACAAATTCTGCTGTTGTCCATAGACCTCTTGTAATGTCTTCCACTTGTGCCTGGTTACCTGCCTCTACAGGGTAAAGATACTCTCACAGCAACGCATATGGAAGCCCATAGATCCCACTAGAGTGGCACAGCCACCTCCCACATTTTTCCCTCCGATACCTGTAGCTTTCTTGAATAATTTATATAAAAGCTAAATCTACTTTCTCATAGAGCTAAAGATTACTCTTATTCAGTGACATACAGAATTTCTCACCAAACTGTACATGTTCCTAGTTGTGGATCTAATGTTTGCTCCCTCCCAATATGATGGTTAGCGTGCCCCACCTCCTGAACTGAAAGGCAGCAGGGAGGACCACATACAATTGGATCAGTACTCACACATGAGCACTTTACAGAGTACTTTAGTAAGACTCGGGTGTTTGCTCCTTTTTTTTTTCTTTTTGACAATTTTATAGAAGTGCAATTGATATGCAATAAACATCATGCCCTTAAAGTATAAAATTCAATGTCTTGGAATATTTATATAACCAAGAAACCAATGACTCATCCAAGATAATGAACTTACATGTCCTCCACATGTCCTCCATAAGCTTCTTTGCTCTTTTAGGTGATCTTTCATTCTTAATTTCTTCTTTCAGTCAGGTTGCCACAAAATTGACCATCTAGAAAGAACACTTAATTATATCAGGTTAGTATAGTGACCTTAATTAAATTTCAGAAACTCTATCCTCCCAGCACCAACTGGTAATCATCTTAGTTCCTAAAATATTGTATTTTAGCCTTTTCCCATCTACAATCAGTCCCATGCATAGCTTCTCACAGTATAAGGTGTGCTAATATAGCCTATAGTAAAAAATCTTTAGTCCTGTGTGTATATTATATCATGGCTTCCAGTTTAATGTTTTTATGAGATTCATGAGTGGGGTCTCTGATTCTTGTGCCTTATTTGGGGTTCTTTTCCTTGTGTTTGTCTTTTCTAACTCTGATGTGATAGTTTCTGTTGTATCTTACTAAATTTTGTGGTATTTTACTATTAGCCCTTAGGAAGCTGCTTTCTAATGAGAGAAAGAAAATGAGTGTATCTGGATAGGAAGGGAGGAGGGGAAGAAACGGGAGGAGTGGAAGGAGGGGAAACCAAAATCAGGATATATTATGGAAAAAAATCTATTTTCAACAAAAGGAAAAGAAGTCCTTAGTCTTAGCATGGATTAATAGACTCCGCAACAATAAAGAGACTTTCTAGAATACCCACCAATAGGCATTTACTATGTGTTTACCGTGACACTGCAGAGCAAGATGGCATCAATTCTATAAATATTAAAAAAAACAAATATAAGTTTCTAGAAAAATCAAGTTTTTTACTTAATAAGTCATAAAATGAATGAATAAATATGTAATTCTCACCAACACCACAGGACAAATTCCATCTTTTGAACATGCCCTATCTTGAAGATCATCTGCATTTAAACAAACAAGAGCTTCTTGGCCATTATATATTCATATTATACTATAATTGATCATCTAGAGTCTAAAGACTTTAAATCCAAAGAAGAAATTTGTTGGAAACAAATATTTTATGATCATAGTTCTAAAAGCAAAGACTCTTGCAAGAATGTCTTCCTGAGAGAGTATAAAGTCGGCAGGAGTCAGCAAGCCACAAAAGGTCAGGCAGGCCACAAACCACAGGGTACAGACATCATCTAGCACATTCTATTACTGGATGATGGTGGTGACATCATAGAAAACATCTGATTATGCCTGAATTATGGCAAATCCCAATTGTTATGCCTGAAAAGGGCAGAATGTGTGTCTGTGTGTACGTGCATGCGTGTGTGTGTATGTGTGTGTGTGTGTGTGTGTGTGTGCGTGACTGCGTGCGTGCGTGCGTGCATGTATATGTATAAAAGAAAGAAAGGAGGCTATCAATATGCTGCTGTAACTCAGTAATTCATTTATTCTTGAACAGGTGCTCCACGAACATTTTCTTCTGTTGAGCCCTAATCCCTAGACGATGATCGTACCTCACCAATCTGAGGACACTCCAGCTGCACGCTGATTTCACAGCCCTACCTGACCTTTGCTCTTCCTGAAAGGCACGGCAATTTTGTCGGTTGCCTGACAGAAGTCATGAATGCAGAAGAGCAATCCTGTGCTGAATACAGACATATCCTCTGGCTTCCAGAGTCAACACTGTTGTTTCATTTTCTTACTTAATAATTGTAAATGACCCTGCCGTCACAGAGGAGCAGGAGGATGGCAGGGAGTGAAAGTGGACTGCCAATCAGTGGCAGGGACGCAGCGGCAGGGATGCCATGGTTAGGAAACAGCGCAGCTGGACTGTGAGCAACTAGTGGGTGGTACTGTTTCCTGCTGCTGTTGTCCCGATGTTTCCTTTACATTAAATTGTGTTCAGCATCTAATATTTGGAGATGAAAAATGGAAACAATGTGATTTGAAGGTAAAGAAAGGTAGATTGATGATGTTGTTGCTGTTTGGAGAAGAAACATGTTGCAAGAACTTGGTGAAGTTACTTGTCTTGGCAAATAGCAAAGACTGTCAAGCCATTCAAACACCACCACCAGCTCCAAACACCAGCTTCACTTTCTCTGTCTCTTTGCAAAGAGGTTCCCTCCTGAAAAAAATAATGGGGGTTTTTGTACCTTAAGCCTTGGTTCTAGGAGTGGGCTGGCTTACTTTTCTCCATTCTGAATCCCTTCCTAGAAAGAGCCTTCAGGGACCTTTCCCTGAGGCAGCTCCTTATGGCTCCCATGTCATGAGGGCTCAGGACCATCCTGGACCCTCCATAACATCTTTAAAATCACTTAACATGACTCAAGACAAAGCAAATTTCTTCCCCTGCCACGTTTCTTCTCTTAACTTTCTCTACCAACTTCATGGACTTTGGCAGCAAAAGAGCAGTTCTCAACGGCTTGACCCTGGCACTTGGAGCAGAGCTGTTCTCGAGATGGCGGGGCTCTGCACCAAAGGGAACAGAGCTTTAAGATGCAAACCCACTGTGTATTCTGCCTAAACGCTTGTTGCAGTCTGTTCATGCACCTCAGTGTGTGCATCTATGCGTGCATTTTAAGGACGTTCTCACAGCTTTCATTTTCAGCGAAAAGACAAGGGGTTTCCTCCCAAAACTCCTTGACACACTGCAGAAAAGGCGCTGCTGTGCTCTTCTCTTACATGGGCAGCTCTGCATGAAGTGCCTGGCGTACAAAAGTGGCTCCACAACCCTCTGAAAATGGGGGAGTGGGTAAACGAATGGAGAAACAGACAGAACCTGTCTGCTTGCCTTAGTTCCAATTCAAAAGTTACGGTGCAAGGAATAAAAGGACGTGAAAAGTAAGAAGAATGATGTTCTTCTTGGGAAAGAAGAACGGCGCTGCAGGTAAAAAGGGACTTTAGAGTCTAATGCAGAGTGGTGAGAAAAGGGGGACCTTGTTTTGGGAAAGCGTACCTGTGTAAAACAGTATGGCAATGTGAATGTGGGCTGAGTATGGGACAATATGAAACAACTGTAGTCATGATGCTGAGCAAATAATCGCTAAGGAAATACCCTCTCTTTAGAGGACGGACGGTGGGTTTAGAGGTAGAGATGGGGTGGCGGGTGTCTCTGCCTTGCTTCCTGCAGTGCAGGTTGAGTTGAACACCTTGTGCATGCTGTGTTCTCTATCACTGAGTTTCTCTTCCAGACCCAAGATTTATTTGTAAAATGTCTTTCAGAAAGAAATAAATATGCCCAGAGCGGGATGTAGGGGGGTGGTGATGGCTCAGTGGGGATCACATGCTTTGTCATCTCTACAGGCAGAGCCTTGGAGGGAGCCACCTGGGGTGATTAAACCCTTTCAGCGCCAAAGCCCTAGAGATGGGACCAGCAGTGTGATGAGAACCAGGAACTCTGCTCTCCCTCCCATCCCTTCAGTCTGGGTCTAGTAACATCATCTCAAACTAAGAGAAAGTCATGCTAACGTTTCCTACAGGGCAGATCTTAATTTGGTTTATTTGCATTTGTTTCCATTTTGCCTTTGTCTTTGAAGAACAGCTTGGCTGAGTCTTGCTGGAAAGCTTGCTTTCATTTTCCTTCAGCCCTTTGTGGATGAGTTCCAAAGTCGTCTGGGGTCTACAGCTCGAGTGAGAAGTCTCCAATTATCTTATCTTTAGTTTTCCACATCTGCCGTCCACAGTTCCCTGCTTTAGACACTTCCAATGTTTGTTCTATCAGCACTTTGACTATGATATAGCCAGGAATAATATTCACTGTTTAGATTTCTTAGCTTTCGTGAGTTTTTGAAACTGTAAATTGCAATTCTGCATCAAACTGTAGAATATTGGATCATTTTCTCCTTCAACATTTTTTTCTGACTCCTTTCTTCCCTAGAATTCTATTTACAAATACATTCAAATGGTTCATATTTTCCTAGAAAGTGTTAATTTTTATTTTTAAAACATGTTTTATTTTATAATTTCATATATATAAGTAATACTCTTCAATCAAAGCCCTACCAATTATTCACTCTTATCTCTTTCCCCTTCTCACCAAATCCCTTCTGCTTTCCCCTTGTTACTTTTGTGTGTCATGTGTGTGTGTCTGTGTATGTGTGCATGAGCACATGTGTTACAATAATCCATCAAGAATGTGAGCAGTTTAGGCTCAGAATTTGTCTATTATTTCTGAAGGTTTTATGCAACCAAATTTTCAAACAACTATGATCAGTATGCTACTGAAGAACTTAGAACAAAGTCACTGATTTTGATTAATGGAGTCAGTCCTCACAAACAGTCTATGAAATGGGTAACATTGTCAATCAATTCGGTATAAGAAAATCCTAAACACAGTTTAGCTTTTCTATGAAAAAAAATGCTAAAGCAAAGACGCAAATGAATTTTCATTTGAATTCTTAAATTTCACTATTAATCATGAATCATTCTACAAGTAAAGATAAAATCAAAAGAAAGATTATTGTCAAGTAGCAGAAAACTATTATTTTTAGAATAATACATTATAATCCTCTTTGAAAAGCCAGTTATAAGCGATAAAGTAACACGGAATTGACTTTTGGAGATTGTAGTAACGTATGCAAATCAAGACAGGGAAATGCCAACTGTCCTAAGGCTATTATGAAATCTAGATTTCCTAGAATAGATTATTCAGGGAAGTCAGAAACTATTCCAAGGTGAGTCTGTTTGTTTTCCTAACACAGGCACAGCAACGGTTTCTGTCTACGCAGTTCTCAGCATGAGGGAACACCTTTTCCTTTCTTCTTAAACCTGAAAGACAGACTCTGGTCTGGGAAACAATTTGTATATTAAACAAATGCCTTTGTTTCCTTAAAGAAATGATTGTGGAAACTGATGTAATTCACCAAAGAATGCATTGGAAACAAGCTAATTAAGATTCTGGGTCGAATAGGCAATTGATTTCCTGAAAAAAGATTAACATTCCTCGTTATTTCTTGATACAAGTAACGAGTCAAATTAATAAGGATGTTAGGTCCAGTTTCTGAAAGTAACTTGAACATTGTGTGGCATGGCAAATGAAAAGGCAATACAGAAATCATATAGACTATTTCCACTTGATTTCCTGCCACATAGCATCCTTTATTTTTATAAGAGCAACTGCCTTAAGATAATTAACAAAACTTTCTCTTAATGTATAAGCAAATTGCAGTACTTTCTCAACCACTAAAATAAAATCTACATAAAGGAATTTCCCTATTACAGTATTTGTAATAGGGAAGCATAAAAATAGTTCCTCAAGGTAATTACCTCTCCTGTCTTGGAATCTGCTAAGGCTTGGAAAGTCCTCTGCTCAGCTCCCTCAGGCCAAACACATCGGTGTTGCTAAAATAAACAAACTGTATCAACCTCCAGGAATAGCCACATTTTAATATCAGACTGTTCAAGTGGGAAGTCCTTCTAGATTCCAGGAAACAAATCATAACAGGTAATGAGGACGCTGTGAGAAACAATGAATGAATTACCTGTTCTAAGAAGAGGCTGTTTATGAGAACCTGCCCAATGATATTATGTGGATGACCCTCTAGGACAACAGTTTCCTAAGCTGGCCACTGAAGGGCCCACCACGGAAGTCAGATTATCCCTTGTGCCAACTAATGTTCACGGAAAGGCTTGACAGCTAAGACCATCTCTAACATAAGATAAAGAGTGGCAATGTGGGAACAGAGAAGCAGGTGATGATGAAATTAAATACTGAGCAGGGTAAATGATGCGATGACAGTATCCCAGCGATGCAGCTGCCGCTGAGGTCCATCTGCGTAAAAGTCACATCAGCTGCTGTATCACCAGCATGTCTTTCTCGGTGATACTATACGTGCAAATATTTAACTGACTTAAGATAGTAAAGAAACCATCCTACATTACAGAAATACATACTTAATGGTTACTAATACTAACATTTAATATTAATATTTAATGGGTTTCGTCATTCTGGGCAACAAATGTTCTCTCTAAATAGTAAATTCTATCTCTACTGCATGCTGTGTGTATTTCCATTATCCTTCTTTTATAAACCTCACCTCACCTTAGTAACAACAACTACTTCAACTGAAGGAAATCTGGAAACTCGGACGCCAAGAGTGATACGAAATCTGTTTATACAATCCATAGGTAAAGAAATAACAGCAAATTCACAGAGCAGCTCAAAAGCATAAGGTGATTCGTAAGAGCAGCTCCTCCCGTGAACTGACCTGTGCTGGGCCGTTTGAATTCCAGCAGCTTTTTATGTAGAGACACCTATCTTAAGGCTGTGCATGGAAGTCTAAGGGATGAACCTTCACATCTCTAACTATCCCTAATAACCCCCATAAAAAAGAACACGATTTCCTTTCCAGTGGTCATAGAAATGGCTAGGGATGTTAGCCAGAGATGGAGGTGCAAGAATAACTGCTTCCAGGGAACACATAGGAGACCTCCGCCTGTCCACATAGAGCACGTGATTTCCTTCACTGCTGGAGGTTTTGGAATTTAACTCACAGCAAGCCAGATGACACTTAAGGCATACTCAACAAGATGTCAGGAAAGTTATTCTTCTGTAATTTTCAACAATTATGCATTCATCTGAGGAGAGTCTGAGTAACCTCTATGAACTCTTTGCACAGCTACAAATAGTGTATATATTATTGGGCCTAAGAGTCAGAAAGTATTTCAACACAAATCATTACATGAAAGTATTTAAGAGCATTAGTGTTTTAATTCTGGAGCTGAATTTGGGTATATTACCAGGCATGAATCATCTCCCATCTAATCTTGACAGGCTGATCTTTCACATACATGCACCCAACAACCTAAGACATGTTTTTAATTTGGAAATGTATTTTGGCAAAGATTCTTCTCACCCACTCACTTCTTAGCCATTTGACTTCTAAGTGATTCAGTTCAAAATCAGACCTACCTACTACCTACATGGTGAGAGTGTTTATTCTGCCAAGATGATGCAACGTGCTTTTGTTTTTCCACTGTTTTGTTGATAATCACCCTGGACACATGAAGCCACCGTGGCCCCTGAGAAGTGAGATAAGACTAATCATAGGTGGTGAAATGCTGACATGCTATTACAGAATACTCAGCATTGCTACAGATTCGTCACTAGCTTTCAGATGGTGCATCAGCACTGACACATAGTATTGATAATGAATCAGATGATGTAACAACAGAAACAATGATTATTTTTATTTGGAAAAAAGTTTTAAAGACATTATATCAGTGTGCTATCAAAGTTTTCTAAGTACCAGATATTGAAAAAAATCACTATATATGCAGACATTCTCATAATTCTAAATATGTTTTCTAGGTTTGTGCTTCTGTGGTCTTAGGTCTTATTCGTCCATTTGTTTTTCCCATCAGTCATTATTAGTCATGATAATATAAATAAATAGAAATTTTACCTAAGCTGCATCCTGTAGAATCAAAGTCTATGACTGCATCAATGCAATGTCCCACAAGAGAGATTACTGCTATCAATGAGGTTTGTAAAGGCATTATTTATAGAATATTTACAGACTGAATATCTCATATCATGTGTGGTGTCTTAATGAGTAATTACTTATTGGAGAGAGAAATTTGTTTCAAAATGATGAAGAAATCAATTATAAATACATGATAAGTTAATATTTGTTTTTCTGTTTCTCTGTGAACACACACAACACACACACATTGGGATTCACACAAATGCAAACCATCCCCCTAGAAGCCTATACAGGACAAAGTTGGGTGGCTTGAAGAATATCAATTGCAGCTTTCAAAATTCCAAAGCAGGGACTGCAGAGATGGCTCAATAGTTTAAATAAATAAATAAATAAATAGAAAAATTTTTAAAATGTTGCTCTTACAGAAAATCTGGAGTTAATTACCAACAATCCATGATGACTCACAACTGTCTGTAGTGATGGTTCCAGGGGAGCTAACGCTCCCTTCTGACCTCTGCAGGCACCAGACACACATGTCATATACATACATAATTGAAGACCAAACACTATGCACATAAGTAAATCTAAGGAAACTTTTGCTTTAACTTTTTAAAATTACAAACAAAAGGGAAAAAAGACTAACATGGATGAAAGGAAAATTAAATATGCCCCCCAAAATCATCCAAAATGTATGAACTAATTAATCAAATAGATGGGCTTCAAAGGAAAAACTGTAGGGTAAAAAGGAACAACTGAAGCAGAAAACCAACCAATCACTGGGCACCCTGACTCTGAACCCAGAGCCCGTGAAAGAAACACACCCTGTGTTTGAGACCTGAGCCAGGGAAAGAAGCATCTTTCTTTATCCCTGATCCCAGGACCAAAGAAACATGTCCTGACTCTGAAACTAGTGTCAAAGAAACACACTTTGTCCCTAGAATCAGAGCCCATGAAAGAAATATGCCCTGGTCCTAAGATTAGAGTAAAAAACCTAAAACGGACCAGTGAAAGAAACACAGTTGGCCATAAAGTGAGAGCCATCTCTGCCCCTGACCAACTAAACTGACCAATCCCTGAGCAGGGAGAACGAACCAATCCCTCTTCTCCCTGGGAAAACTTCACTCTTAAGAAGCCTCTCTGCTCCTTGAGTTAGGGGCCACTGTTAATCCCTCCCTGGCAGAGGAGCTACTCTCCTGGACTCCTCCTTCCCAAATAAATCTCTTTCTCGAAAGATTTATTTGGGTGATGACCTTCATTCACCGGCACAGACTAGAAGAATAGGCTGGGATGTCCCTTAGGAGACTGAGCTGAAAAACCATGCTGAGAGGCTCCCTAGGGGGCCTGAAGAAGGCAGAACAGAAGAACCTTGCTAGGATGCTCCTTAAGGGGGTCTGAACAAGGTAGAAAAAAGTAACAACTTTTCGCCAGAGAAGATTACAACATTTCTGCAGGGGCTTCCCCTTTAGCAGAATGTTAGCAAAGAAGAAACATCTTGGGCCAGAGAAGAAGCTGATAGCCCTGCTAGGATCTTCCCTTAGGGGAACAGAGCAGAGCTCAGCTGTAGCGGCTCTTCAGGAGAAGAGTTGGGAAACTATAACTTGTGGGGAGACCATCCCCCACCACACCCCAGCTTCAGGTAGCCTGGCTTCCCAATAGTTAGGACACCTGTTCTCCAGGGCTGAGCTGTCCTTTTGGGGCTCCAGCCTATAGAACTATCCTATTACAGCTCTATCCTCCAGGCCTGAACAGTCCTATTGCAGCCCCAGCCTCCAGAGCTGTCCTATTGTGGCTCTACCCCTCCAGAGCTGTCCTATTGCGGCTCAACCCCCTCCAGAGCTGTCCTGTTTTGGCTCCCTACCCCTCCAAAGCTATTCTATTACAGCTGTAAGTAGAACCTGACTTCCTGATAAGTCTGGATATCTCTGCAACACTACAACAGTAACACATTCCTCTACAAAAACTACAAATTATCAATAAATATGTGGAAAAGTGTTTAACATTCTTAGACATCAGAGAAACATAAACTAAAGCTGCCTTGAGATCACATGATGGGTGGTTATCTTTAAATTAGTAAATGACAATAATACTGGTGAAGATGTGAGGAATGAGGAATCCTTAATCACATGTGGTGAAAATACAAAATTTTGCTGTCACTATACAATTCAGAATAAGATTATTCAAAACTGAAAATGGACTTATGATGTGGGATTTCCCTCTGTATGCTGTGATTACCGTTAATGAATTAAGAAACTGCTTTGAACCTATAGCAGGGCAGAACTTAGGTAGGCAGGAAAAACTGGACTGAATGCTGGGAGAAAGAAAGGTGGAGTCAAGGAGAAGCCATGGAGTCACCGGAGACAGACACTGGGAACTTTATCCGGTAAATCACAGCCACATGGTGATACACAGATTACTAGAAATGGGTTAAATTAAGATAAAAGAGCTAACCAATAAAAAGTAAGAGCTAATGGGCCAAGCAGGGATTTAAATAATATAGTTTCTTTGTGATTATTTTGGGAGTCTGGGCAGCCAGAAAACAAACAAGCAGTTTCCTCCAAAAGAATTACCAACTGTGTCATTCCTGGACACACACACAGACAGACACGATGACAGCAGAAGAGAGAAGTATTTGATGGGAGGAGAAGGATCAGCAAGAGGGCCAAGAGTGGGTGGGCAGGGAAGTACAGTGGGATGAATAAGACTAAAGTACAGTGATAAATATGCATAAAAATATTGATGTGAAACCTACAATAATAATAATAATAGCATTAAAGTGTATGAAAGCTTTAAGGGAGACATCTCAGCTTATGAAGTGCTTGCCACACAAGCATGAGGACCAAATTTTAAAGCCTAAAGCCCATGTAAGGAAGCTGGGAGTAATAATACATGTTTGTAATCCCAGTAATAGGAAGGTTGTAAAAGATTCACTAGCCAGTCAGCCTAGCCCAATTAGTAAGATCAAGGCCAGTGAGAAGCCCTGTTTCAAAAACAAGACAGATAATTCCTGACAAATGACACTTGAGATTTACATTCTGACCTTCAAATGCTCATGCATGTGTATCTGCGCATACACACACACACTGGGGGTGGGGGCAAGTAGGTAGTAGTATAATCTTTAGCAAATAAGAAAACACATTTGAGAGACAGGCAGACCTCTGCATTTGAGGCCAGTCTTGTCTACAGAGAACATTCTAGTACAGCCAAAGCTACACAGAGAAACCCTGACTCAAAAAAAAAAAAAGACAGAAGGAAAAGAAAACACATTTGAATCCATCTTTTACCTTGTGTCTTTCATTCTCACTTCCTACCTGATCTACAAAATGAGGGATATAATATACATTTCTCATGAAATTCAGTTCCTGTATAAGCAAAAATACATTCCAAGCACAATGCTTAGAATTAGTAAGCACCCTGGAAGTGTCTATTGTAGTACCTGCCTAGTGAGGGATGCCAATAAGATGGTGACGAGTAGAAGAGAGGTAGAGAACAGAGTCATCAAAGGAAAGCAGGCACGAGGCAGAACATCAGTGAGACTTGAAAGATGACTAACGTGAATGTGCAGAGATGAATGGTGGGGTGGCACCAGCTGTTGGGATGGAGTAATTGACAGAGACACACATCATGGATGTTCTACCAACCTAACTAGAGCAGAAGGTAGGGCTTCCGGTTTACCATAACACAAAGCTGTAAAAAGAACAGGGGACAAAGTAAGACCCTTGAGTACAACCCTACATAATCTGCACTCATTCAGTAACAGGGACTAGAAGAGGCTGATAATTTTGCATATTATTTAAAATGTGCACACAAATTTATGGGATCTAACTAAAAAAAAAAACCCAAGATAGCATAATAAGAGTAACTGATGATCTTAGATGCATGTTTTTATTTGCCATGGCTCAGTCACATCACACTCAGTTTCAGAGAGATGTGCAGAACTCTGACTTCCAATACAAATGTAAGAGCTAATCTATTTTTACCTAGCATACTAAGTGTGTTTGGCCAGCTGAGATCTCTAAGTGTAGGAACATGGTGCAACAGTAAACAGAAATTGCTTAAGTTGTGTGTCTAGTCCTGTAAAGAAATAGTCTACAGTATTACATCACTCTGATTATAGACCAGTCATTCATCAAACCTCATTAATTAGAAGATCACATCGAGTAATGATTATTAGTATTTAACATCATGACTTGTAGGACACACCAAAGATTCTTACATATTTAACATTTTATAAGATCCAACTTTTAAGATTTTGATAATTGATAATCTTAAAGAATTAATGATTAATGTCAAATTTAATACTTCTATATGCTTCAGGGTTTTCAATATTTTATCTATGAATAGCTATAAAACATTAAGGAATGTCACCTCTGTCCAACTACAGACATCAACAGACATAAATAAGTAGTTTTTGCCTTTGTTGAAATTCTCTCTTATCCTGAAATAAGTTTTAATAGTATACATAGAGAAATTTCTCACAAATCATCTTGGTTCTGCATTTATTATCTTTCTCCTTCCAGATAAAGGCTGTGGTTCCCAGGATAGATAGACTTCAGGACCACACCTTAAAGTTAGTCCAATGAGAGATAACACTGGAGAGGCTTACACGGAAGGAGCTTGAGCCCAAAGCCATCTTGAGCTTTCTAGGGGCAATAACAACAACGAAAACAAACCAGAAATTGCTACAAACCAGACATAAATATAGAGGTAAGAAAACATTCATCATCTATTACCAATGAAATTACAGTCTCTTACAGCTGGAAATTATACCACATATGCTTTGAGCTGGCCCCAAAGGAAACTATAAATGAATTATATGTTGTTAACACAAATTCCATTCACCGGTCACTTCCCAACAGAACAAGGCTGCCTCTGCAACATATTTGCGTCAACAGCCACAACTGGACTGGTAGGAAAGGGATTGGATTTGGGAAGAGCTGGAGGAAGGCGAATATGATCAAACAATACGTAAAATTCAAAATAAAAAGAATATATGCTATATATTATATATGCACATATGTGTTATTTATACACACACACACACACACACACACTCACTACCCTCAAGTCCTGATGCACAGAACTTTGTGTTCAGAAAGGTTTTCTGCCTCTCATTCACTAGCTATCAAGTTCCTATTAATAACTGAGCTCAGTCGGATAAAATAACTAATAGTCACAACAATGAAATAAATAATGAAAATAGAACCTATACATGGGAAAGTATGATCAATACAGAACCTGAGTTTCAGTAGATACATTTGAAGCAAGTAGCCTTAACCATTGGGAGAGCAAATTAATCGTCGTCTTAAGAATCGTAGAGTGCTTGAGGACAGGTGGGCTCTGGAAGGATTCTTTCAAATCAAATCACTCATAGTATCCCCTCCATCCTAGTGTACCTGCAGGGTCAACTCTACTGACAATAATAAAATGCTGCCATTTTATTATATTACTTATTTATTTGAGAGAGGGGGGCTATTGCTACCTTTAATCAGGGACTACATCAAGGGAAGCCCCAGTTTCTCCACTCCAGACAGCTCTATACACAGCCTCGGGCTAAGGAAACACTTCTGTTTCCATCCAGTCAGGTCCCACGTCGCTGACCCAGCATGGAGGAGCAGTGGACAGCACTGCATGGGGTGAGGTGAAGCCGCAGATTCAGAACACAGCTCACTCACAGTGACCGTCCACAGCCAACTGTGGATGGCAGCGGAGAGCAGGAACACCAAGCCCCTCTTTATCCTTGCACACTGACTAGTCTTCATTCTGATGGACAGAATCTCTGTTAGTGCTTTGCATATCCCTTATCTCAGGAAGTGAGACACAGGACAAAGGTCCTGTACTCCCGAACAGTGAACAAAAGCAGTCTCTTCACTGGCCCAGGAGCGTGCTATCCAATTCAGGCATGGGGATGACAAAAGGGCTCCCAGAGTGTCCGCAACCTACTAGGAGTCATCTCACCACCCTTAATTTATGTGACACTTGAAGCCATTATACATTGCTGCTGAGTTAAAGTATCTCTCAAATGCAGTGACAGTATGTTATAATCCTCTAGTGTTCCCTGGGCACATAAGAGGAAAATGAGAGAGACTGGGATAGACAGGATGTGAGAAGATAAATTAGCTGTGCATTTTAGGCTTGCTGTGCATAGGACCTTTAATGGAACTGACATCATCTAAAGCAGCCAAGTGGGTGAAAGAGAGGAGGGGCCAGTGACTACATAACCTCTTGAAGCATTTCCTAAAACAGATATCTTTCTGAGGCTCACTCTGAAGCCTCCTATATCGCCCGCAGAGCAGGTTAAGTGGGGGCAATGCTTATATACTATGTTCATTTCACGTTTAATTAGACCTTTCCTACCGTGTATGCTGGCTTTAGGTCAAACTCATAGTTACACTAAAAGCCTGCTTAAATGAATGTTTCCTTTTCTTTCTCCTTTCAAGACTAAAACCTTATCACAAGCACTTGTGATTGGAGAAGGATTGGCTATTTCAAAACTAAAGCCATCACAAAGTAAAGGGAGGGAGGCCAAAAACACTGAGAAGTCTGTGTCTTTGAAGACAACAGAATGGCTTCATTTCTCTCAAATGGAGCACCATTTAAATATATATAATATATATTATATATACGAGAGAGAAATATGAAGCATTTTTCTTTCTGAGTCTTATTTCACATAATTATTTCACATCTTATCCATTTTTCTGAAAATGTTATTTTTTTCTTTATAGATAAATAAAATTCCATGGTATATGTTCTGTATTTGCGGTATTCACGCATGTGATGAAATACATCTTCACTGGATCCATGTCTTAGCTGTAGACAATGAAATATATATATATATATATATATATATATATATATATATATATATAAAATGGTAAAAGGTAAAGATTTATTGGGGAACTCACTAAAGCTGCCTTTGCAGTCAAACTTTTATTCTTTTCATTATTATCCAAAAAATTTTGATTTTTCTGTCAAGAATTTTTTAAATTAATTAATTTATTTATTTAAAATTTCCACCTCCTCCCATTCTCCCGTTTCCTTCCCACTCCTCCCCCTCCCCCTCCCCCTCCCTCTCCAGTCCTAAGAGAAGTCAGGGTGCCCTGCTTGTGGGATGTCCAAGGCCTCCCCACTCCATCCTAGGAAGGTGTGCATCCAAACAGACTAGGCTCCCAAAAAGCCAGTCCATGCAGTGAAATCAAAATCCAGTGTCATTATCATTGGCTTCTCAGTCCGCCCTCATTGTCAGCCACATTCGGAGAGTCCGGTTTGATCACATGCTCGTTCAGTCCCAGTCCAGCTGGCCTTGGTGAGCTCCCACTAGATCAGTTCTACAGTCTCAGTGGGTGGGCGCACCCCTCGCAGTCCTGCCTTCCTTTCTTTTATTCTCCCTTCTTCTCTTCATCTGGGCTTTGAAAGCTCAGTCCAGTGCTCCAATGTGGGTCTCTGTCTCTATCTCCATCCTCGCCAGATGAAGGTTATATGGTGATATGCAAGATATTCATCAGTGTGGCTATGGGAGAAGGCCAGTTGAGGCACTCTCTCCTCTACTGCCCATGGACCTAGTTGGGGAAATCCCCTTGAACACCTGGGAACCCCTCTAGAGCCAAGACTCCAGCCAACCCTAAAATGGCTCCCTTAGTTAAGATATGGAGCAGGGAAGAAGATATCTGTCAAGAATTTTTTAAGTTTTCTGTTAAAAAAGATTTGATTTTATGTGTGTTGAGAGTTTCAGGCCAGTCTGGCCTGCAAAATGAATTCCATGACAGCCAGGGATACACAAAGAAACCCCATCTCAAGGGAGAAAAATTAATTTTTAACCTTACTCTACTGGATTTCATGAAGGAACATAATTTTGTGGGAAGCAGTTCAGGGTGATGAATGACTACTCAGCTGTACTTCCACACTAATACAGCTGAGATCAGAGTGCACTGAATTTTAAGCAATAGAGGAAATTGAACAGTACTGGTTTATGTGTTTACGCACACTGAGAAGGTGTGTGGATCAATCCCTGGCAGCAGGAAGCTGGATTCTCTTCCATTGCTTTTAGATTCTGCTGCCAGTGAAGTGATAGATTTTAGGGAATTTAAGATCTTTCCAGAGAAAATAAAAGCACATTTCCAAAGATAACTCACAGTTGAGTATCAACTATCTCTGAGTTTCTTTCAGAATGTTTCTTGAACTTTGGAAGCAGTTTGAATTAACAATACAGACTCATCTTTCAAATGAAGAGGGGACATGAACTCTTCAATTTCTAGAAATTCAATTTGGAAATAAGTGTTTCAATCTTAGAATATCCTTATGCGTTCAGAACTTGACCAACGTGTAGGCAGGAATCTACAGACCTTACCTGCTCTCTTTCATGAAATTCTTTACCTCAGAGTAAAGCAGCAGGCGGCAGTTAACTCAGTGAGAGACTGCAGTTGACAAAGCAACAAAATGGTGAATACCAATATAAACAGGTCAGGCATCACTTAGCCTGGACTCCGGGCAGCCCAGCAAAAACAGCGTTCCCTTCATTACTCATTTTCCTAATTCCTACCTACTTCTCTTTCCAACTTTTAACAACTTTTCCCCACCTTCATTATTACCTTAGACTCTTATCCTCTATTCCACTTAGAAAAGAAAGAGAAATTTCCCCTCTTCTCACCCTTCCCTTTGTCTCTTCCTACTTCTGTAACCACCATTCCATCTCAACTTTTCTGGAGCTCAGTCAGCTTATTTAGAGTTGCATTATGGTACGAGCATTTGATGGTTAATCTTCCTGCCTCTGATCTATTTCAGTTACCACAGTGATCTCCAGTTCCACCTGTGTTTTCACATATGGTGGGACTTCATTCTTTTTTCTGAACGCGAGTTTGGTGCACATCCTCCAGTCATCAGATGATGAACACTGAGTTGATTCCATTTATCGACTACATTAATAGTGCTACAATGACCATGAGAGTACAAGTGTCTCTTCAATAGACTTATTTCATTTCCATTAGATATATGAATGATTAAGTGTATCTTTTAATCTGATAGACATAATTCAATATACACACATACTGAAAACCCTTGTTATCCCATTATTGCAAACAATTTTAAACTTTATTTACCAGCTGAAATTAAAATAATCAAAACACAAATAAACTAACAAGCAATTTTAAAATGAGAAAATATTGTTCATCACTGTAACCTGTTCCAATTCAGGTTTCCTTCTTTTTCTCCAGTTATCTATAAATAGCTGTACACCTAAATACAGTCACCTCCTCCATTGATGCCAAATGACTTCTCCAATCACTTGTGTCCTCTCTCTGATGTAGGTGGGTCTTGCTTCTATGTATTGCTTTCATTGGTTAATTAATAAAGAAACTGCTTGGCCTGATAGGTCAGAACATAGATGGGTGGAGTAGACAGAACAGAATGCCAGGAAGAAGGCAATGAGGCAGTCGCCATAGCTCTCCTCTCCGAGATAGACACAGGTTAGGACCTTTCCCGGTAAGCCACCACCTCGTGGTGCTACACAGATTACTAAATATGGGTTAAAGCAAGACGTGAGAATTAGCCAATAAGAGGCTGAAAATAATGGGCCAGGCAGTGTTTAAAAGAATACAATTTGTGTGTTATTTCAGGGGTAAAGCTAGCCGTGTGTGAGCCAGGCGGGAATGCAGCCTGCCACTTTTTCTACATCTCTCTGTCTCTCTCTGTCTCTGTCTCTGTCTCTCTCTCTCTCTCTCGCTCTCTTCCCCTCTCTCTCTCTCTCCTGTCATCAATACTGTTTGTACATCTTTGGATTTTTCATATTCATATTCCAACATTATTATTTTCATTGTTCTCCATTATTTTTCTGCAAGCTATAGCCCAATTTCCTCATAGCGGATTACAAAAAATTACATTCACCATCTTCAATCTTACCTCTCATTCTGCCTTAAATTCATTCATGAAATGGCTCATTTCAAGATTGCTAATAATCAAGAAACCAAGAACTCATGTGATTATTGTTCCTTGTGTTACTTTATGGAACTACAACATTTGACACAGGTTTTTGTTTGGCATTTGAAATATCTCACCCACCCTCCTAGTTTTCTTCTACCTCATGAACATACTTTCTTCAGTTTCAATAGATTTTTTCTCTGCTTTCTTAGCCTTGGGACACCTGTTTTCTTTCTATACTCAATCTCTCGGTGAGAACTTTGAATACAATACACACATAGGGATCCCCTCCCAAATATTTACCTTATCTCATACCTCTCTCCTGACTTTTATACACAACTGCCCATGTAACAGCTTCAACTCAGATCTAATAAGAACTATGCTGAAGGGCAGCCCCAGGCTTTATCTTCCACCTCACTCCCAAGCCATTCTCCATGTCGAGAGCAGCCACAACTGACTATACCCAAGCCCAGCATCATTCTTGATTCCTCCTTTTCTCTTAAATTCAGCACAACCTATTGTTCCTTTTTTTCTGACAGCAGAAGACCTTGACCCAGGGAAGCAAAATGACCTATCTCCAATTCTCAGCAAGCAAGGGACTGGCAAAACTCAGATCCTCTTCTATCCAGTACTGCAGCCTGTGCTAAGACCCTAAATACCTCACCTTCATTTAGCACACACACTATTTTGAAAGTGAGACATCCAGTCAAATTTTATCACTCTAAAGATGGTGGGACCTGGAAGGATAAAGCTGATAAATGAGGTGGGCTAAAGTCTCATGCCAAAAGCAACTTTATTCAGCGCATCAGACATATTATACTCTGAGAATGAAGGGAGTCACGTGAGTAAAGTGTACAATCACAGGGCAAGCCGTGGACAAGACACATGTGGTGGACAAGTCACACCTGTCTTTCCATAAAGGCATACAAACAACAATAACCAGTTGTTATGGATAAGCCGCAGTACACTTACTCCTATCTGCTACACCTGGGAGGGGTAGGAAGGCAAAGTCTAAAACAATTTAGTGTTTTTGAAGAGACTGAGGTCACCAGACTCTTACCTTGTTTTCTTGGAGTTTTCTCACAAGCACTCAGAATTCTTTTTACACAGCTGCATTCTTGGACTGTGTTCCAACAGTCAACCATAAACATGGGAAAGAAATATTTACAATACCTTTATATACTGCGAAGATTCTTATTATTTGAGTCATTGAGTTGTAACTTGAAACTCTTATGTTGTCTATTACATGTTTCATTTTCACAGCTGGCAAAGGAGTCTATCTTTTTTTAGTATGGGGTGGTATTTTTCTCAGGCTGGTCACAAATTTGTTATGTTGCCAAGAATGACCTTGGCCATCTTAACCTCCTGCCTCCACACACCTAAAGCTAGAACTGTCACCACACAGCTAATTTATGCAGTACTGGGGATCAAACCCAGCACTTTGTGCTGGGCACACATTCAACCAACTGATCTACATCTCCAGCCCCGGTTAAAAGACATTGGTTCTACAATATAATGAGCAAATTAGCATTGGTCAACTTATCAAGGAATTAGTAAGGGCTATTTTTCCTCTGTATTTAGACAAAATTATCAGGCACCAAATTATCCCTAGCACATTGTGCAGTCTCCAGACGCAGATTTTCCGGTGCTCTTACCAGAAGTAAGTGCCGCAGACATCTTACAGTCTCTATTACTCTTACCCATTTGGCAACTGCCCTCAAAGGCATGCGGTTTCAAGAAGATGCTTATGACCCCAATCCATTCTCCCTGCTGCTGAGTCTCAAATGCTAAGATTGCCAGATTGCCTCAAAGATGTTATCTGCATAAACTGTTTTGATTCTTTGCCCCAAATGTTTTTGTTGTCCATGCTCTATGTAATGTCAAAACTCATCATTTTTAGGGGAAAACAGCTCAGAATAAAAAAAAACGCTAAGTTCACTGAGTATAAACATTGTTTATAAGCATGATAATCGGTCAGTTCCTTTAGCAGAGACTATTTCCAGAGCCATTAGTAGCCTATCACTAAGTGTTTTTGTAGCATTTTATTTTTAGATCATGTATTTTTTTTCTTGTGATCCTTTAGGCCTTTATAAGATGGTAATCTGCATGTTTTACAAGACACAATGAAATTCTGGGAGATTATGACTTACAAAATTTTTATAACCTGGAATTTCCTTTCTTTCTTTCTTTCTTTCTTTCTTTCTTTCTTTCTTTCTTTCTTTCTTTCTTTGAGACAAAGTCTCAACTAGTTATTTCTGGTTGGCCTAGAACTCTCTATGTAGATCAGGCTGGACTTAAACACCTGCTTCTTCCTTCTCGGTGCTGGGAATAAAGGTGTGAATTATTCTGACACAATACTTTGCAAAACGTAAAAGTATTTTGCTATAATTTTAAATCCATATTATTATGTTAAAGTCATAGTCAGCTAGCTGCTCTCCTTTACTTTCATATACATGAGTCAAATTCAATAATACTTGTAAGCTACTGCTACAAGAAAGTCAGAACATGAGTACACTCTTCTATTCAAGTCTATCAGTATTTGATTGAATAATATCAATCATGACCATTGTTCTTTCTTGGCATCCAAAATCCAGAATAAGGGGTTTTTGTTTTGCTTTGTTTTGTTTTGAGACAGGGTTTCTCTGTAGCTTTGGAGCCTGTCCTGGAACTAGCTCTTGTAGACCAGGCTGATCTCGAACTCATAAAGATCCACTTGCCTCTGCCTCCCACGTGCTCGGATTAAAGGTATGCCTAAATTTTTAACACAAATATTGATCAATTATTTCAAAGAATTATAATCCAAACATAATAGGGGGTACTTATCAAGCACAGCACACAGATAACCAGAACTTTGAAGATATCTGTGACCATCAGTTTACGTAAATAAACAACTATGTTATCCAGCCACAGGACCATATTCAAGACTCAGGTGTTAGATTCCATCTTAGGTCTCAGTGCCTTCACTCTGGGCCTCATCACGGTCTGGACTAGACACATACCATCATTCCTTTTCCTCGGGATTGCTTCTTATGCTGTCCTCATGGAAACCTGGGACCAGGCAGCGAACTTCCTCTAAACCAGTGGTTCTCAATCTTCCTAATAATGAGACCCTTTAATACAGTTCCTCGTGTTGTGAGGAACAGATTCCCCGGCAATATCATTATCTTCCTTTTTACTTAATATCTGTAATTTTGCTCCCGTTATGAATCATAATGTAAATATTTGTTGGAAAGATCATGACTCACAGGTTGAGAACCACTGCTCTACACCATCCCTCAAACCTGCTGTAACTTCTTGGAGGTCACCAACTGCCTTTCCCCGTACTTAAGCACTCAATAGTCCAATCAGAGACCAGGAACTATCTCTACACTTCCACCTGGCAATTTCCTCTGTTTTCCTTAGGTTAATGTCTGAGACCGTCTGTAAGAACCTCTCTGTAATATATATTTATACTTCAGCTCATTGAGATATATTTGAAAGGCTTTTAAAACTAGGTATGGTAAATATTATGTCTGGAGATAATAAAAAAATAGGAGAATATTTTCCTTAATTTAAATAGTTGCATGAGTATGGAAATTCCTAAAGAAAAGTGATCTAGAAATGGAATAATTAGGATAGAAAGCCTAAATCAATACTGTAGAGTAATAGATAATTAGAACGTAATAAAAAGTCTTCCCTGTTATACATCCCTTACCATATGGAAGACACACTGTCTTGGAGACGAGTCACTTCAAACTTGCACAGAGTTGATCTCAACCAGTTCTTACTGTGCTGCCCAACAGAATTAGAATATTTCTTATCAGTGGAGCCCTCTTCAGAGTTTTATGGTTTCAACTGGTCATTTAAACTGAGTAAAAAGGCTAGATTCCTGTGGGCAAGGGCAAGGGTTGGCTGTAGCCACAGTATATGGCTGACTCAGCCATTGAACATTGAGTGTATGCTTTGGGATTAATCGTTGAGGACAAAATTATAAACAAAGAGCTGCAGCTTTAGGGAAACCAGAGCAGCTGACTTGGAACAAACATAACCGGCACTAAGTCCAGTCTGGGAACTGTTTTGTTCTCAGCCTCGAGAAGCAAATATCTGATCAGAAGCAGCATGACTGCTTACGGTAAATACTCACGTGGTGGAGAGCACTTCATCTGTTTCCACAAGCAGCACCTTCTTATCAGTAACAGCACATCCTGCAAGGAGAGCAACACTTAGGCTAGTGGTTCTCAACCTGTGGGTCGCTACCCTCCGTCACAGGGGTCACATATAAGATATCCTACATATCAGATATTTACCTTACAATTCATGATAATAGCAAAATTAGGGTTATGAAGTAACAACGAAAATAGTTCTATGGTTGGGGCCACTACAACATGAGGAATTGTCTTAAAGGGTTGCAGCATTAGAAAACTTGTCTACTGTCTTAGGCCAACTGCAGCAATGCCACATCTATGCTGAAACATTGAAAATCCAGTGAGGCCAGACCTAGTGGCAGATGTCTATAATCCCAGCACTTGGGAGCCTGAGACCAGAGGATCACAAGTTCAAGGCCAACCTAGGCCATGTACCAAAATCTGTCTCATAAATACACCAGGAGAGAGAGACAGAGAGAGCAGGAGTGTCCAGGACAACCACCATGCTTCCATGGTAGCAGTGTGACTCTCTAATTCCACACAGAAGAGGTCATGATTCTCTTTCATCATAAATACAACACCTTCAAAATAATGTCTTCTCATAATTGAATCATTATTTATAGCAAATAAGGAAAAGTCTCCTAAATGAAAAAAGTCAAATGGAGAGAAATGTGTTACTTATTTTATTTATTTATTTATTTATTTTACTTTTTGGGCCTGCTCTCATGACCATGTGTTAATTTGTAGGTTTATATGAAAACCTAATCATAAATTAACTCTCTGAAAGGCTAAAAGAGAAAAGAGGCATGATTTTCTTCATGTAATAAATAGGCAGACAGGAAGACTTCCAAGGCAGTATTCTTTTTTAGTCAATGTATTAGGCATGTAAAATTTAGCTACATGCAATTCCATACAGTAGCTCCTTAGCAGGTTCATTCTTCTAAGAGCGACCTTCCCTTATCACAGGACAGGGACACTTCCTATTCTTCACTTCGGCAGTAATATCTGCTTATCCCTTATCAGCTATCGGAAATGCCATCATGCTTCCTGACTTCAGAGAGTCTAGGTGCTGGGCTAACTAATGTACCACAGCAGCAGGCCAGGGAATGAGCCGGGACAGCACACAGGCTGCTGTGCCAGGCGTGTGTTTATTCAGGAGCATCAGTGTAACTTCCCAGCACAAAGGCCTTCCTCTAACTGGAACAGTGTAATCAGTTTAGGTCCAAATAATATAGATGACCATGTATTGCTCACAGAACAAAGGGCTTTAGCAGCCACTGATTTTTCCACACAGTGTTGGGTTTTGGTTTCCATGGTGACCTTTAAGATCACAAGTGGAAAACTCTAACACCAGAAAATGATAGTGTGGCCTAGATGTCTGAGGCTGGAAAGAGAATTGTTCTGAAAGCAGTTGCTACAAGCACACGTGCATGCAGGTACACATGTGTATGAAGACCAGTCTTTGAAGGAAAACCACTAGACAGCAACCTCAGGCTTCCACATGCATGGGCATGCATGTACAGGAACATATGCATGCACACACACACACACACACACACACACACACACACATGTGCACACACAGGCAACAAATCTAAGTTGTTGACTCCGCAAATGTCCCTCTCTTTTATTCCCTTCTCTTGGTCATAATGCTGTCATATCTGAAGCACAGACACACTTACAGATCTCACCAACCGCCGTGTATTTCACAATCCTTGTCCCACTGGCTATAAGTAAGCTGTGTTAGGAGCTCTGACCAAAGAAAGTGTGTGAAGCAGTGTCCCTTCCAGGTTCAGGCACTGAAAAGCACACACACACACACACACACACACACACACACACACACACACCAAAAAAAAAAGGGTCTGTGTCTCAATTAACATGAAAAACTAATGCTGAGATGACAGCACCCTGAGTCATGACTTAAAACAAGTCATCCTGGGAAATCGACAGATAGATAGAACACTATCAACAAACGGAAACTTTGTGTGCCCTTTGTCTCTGAAGTGCACTTCAACTTAGCCTGACTAAAGTGACTGCTTCCAGTGTTCACCTTTCTTTCCTTACATAAAGCATAGTATAAAATATTCAATGCTATATCAAAAAAGCTGCTTATTGCAAACTATTATTTAAAGTCATTAGCATGTGGGGAAGGGAACAAATCAAGATGAAGTTTAATGGCACATGTGTGTGAAATGTTATAATGAACCCCATTTTTCACATACTAACTTTTAAAACAAAGAATAAATGAATGAATTAGGGTTAAAGAGATGGCTCAGCAGTTGAGAGCAAGCACTGTCCTGAACTCAAGGGTCTGAGTTCAGTTCCCAGCACCCACATGCCAGTTCACAACCATCTGTTACTCCAATTCTATGGGGTCTATTGGCCATTTCTTGGTCTCTGCAGGAACTTGAACTCATGTGCACACACTCAGATATAGACACACACAGACACATAACAATTTAAAACAAAAATAAATCTTGGGAAAAGCCATTGCTAGTTGCCTATGCCTCACTGGAGGACCTCACAATGCACACTTAGGCAGTACTAACTAGACTTAATACATTTTTCTAAATGACATAAAGGTGGGGAAGGAGAAATGTTGGGGGTTAGGGGAAGCTGGAGGAAGGGAGTGGAAGACAAATATGACCAATAAATGTTGTATGTTTGAAATTTAAATATATATGTATTATATAAATAAATATATGAATCAGTAGAATAGAAATGAGAAACTTAATTTTATTTACTTTTTTTCTCATGGAAGAGGTCTGAAAGGCATTGTTATTATAAAGAAATCTCAAAACTTGGGACTATTAAATCTCAAAACTTTTCCTATTAAGTGTGTGTGTATGTGTGTGTGTGTGTGAATCAGAGAGGGAGAGCAAGTTTAAGTATCTGAGATTTAAATTATTTGAACCAAAGCACTAGGTGACAAAAAGAACTATACATGAGGCAAAATCTTTTTAATTGCAATTAATAAAACAAGGAGACTGTCAGTGTGACTGCAGTTGGCATCTAGAAGCCCAGCCTGCATCTCAAAGAGCATCCTGTGAGTGAGTTGATTGCTCATACATCTCCCTTAGCTGGATAAGCTGGAATGTTCAGCATCCAGTTCACTCTGCTCTGCACTGCCTCAATGAGAACGAAGCGGCTCTAGCAGAAGCACGCACTTAGGGTTCCCAGGACAACCAGGAAAACATTTGTATGTGCCCTTGGTCTCCATGTATTCACAAGGTCGGGTAAACCCTATTTAAGACAGCTCTTAAGTCTAACGAAACCTCTGACATATATCCTGAGGCACCAAAGACTGCAGTTTCCAGCTCAAAAACTTTCTACAGCATAAATCCCTAAAGATTTAACAGCATGTCTCGTTCGGTGCAGAGGAATCCTGTTCATTGCCTTAACTACTGGCGCCGAAGCAGCGACTTTCCAGGATGGAGCAGGTAGTAAGATAGGGGATGATGAATAGGACATGTGAGGGTCACTGAGGGAGAGTTTTCCAACTGGTTCACACCCGCTTCCCCTCCAGAGCAGGAAGAAGTGTGTGCAGGCAACAAGGAAGTTCTATAATCCTTCTCTGTCCCCACACCCTCCTGCATTTAGAACTCTTGAAATGCAGAAAACCCCACTTAGAATTCTGTGAAGACGGACTCCTGACAGAACAGGTACAAACAAGATATTCAGCAGAAGTCTGTGTCCCTGGCTGAGCCAAACGTTTCCTGGTCATTCTCCTCATAGCTCTGCTATTTCAGAACAGGAAAAGTCACTCCGACCTTCTCCCTCGACTCTCTCATTCCATGTATCAGAGCGCTCACAATATTGACCGCAGAACGCCTGTTAGAAGCTTTCTCCAGCGTTAAAGGGACTGTAGAATTTAATATAATGCTCCTAGTTCTTCCTCCAAATTGTATTTTCTTCACATAATTCTGTTCATTAATTATGCTCCTTCATTAAAATACTACCTACTTTTGGTATACTATCTAACGTCAATGTTTGTCAGAATTAGTTTGTTAACTCTCTTTGGTCCACTTATGTAACGCAGATCTCAACCCTCAGTGTTACTTTAATATACCTCTCTTTTCTCTCTTCTGATGGAGATTATATAAAATTCATCACCGCCATGGGCCAGCATCATTTTCAGTGTCTTTACAAACTACCTGCTGTTTTCTAACTAAAATCTCATCATACTATACGCTTATTGTGGTTGAGAATGTGACTGAATGATAAAGTATTGTGCGGTATACACAAGACCTTAGGCGCAATCCCCAATACTACAAAACAAACAAACAAACAAGCAAAAACAGCAATTACCCCTGGGGAAACTAGTGGTATTAACTTCCATGTATAACCAGGATTTTGGTCCAGTCCTGGTGACACAGGCCCATAATTCCAAGTAATTACAGTTTCTAGGGACGCTGAATCAGGAGGATTAATTGCAAGTTCAAAGCCAGCCTGACCTACTTAATGAGACCTTATCTGAACTAATGAACCAACCATCAGTCAAAACAAGACTTGGCAGTAGAGCTCTGTGGTAGAGTCCTTGCCCAGCACAAAGAGGCTCCGGATTTGGACTCCTGTACTACACAACAACAACAAAATAGCCCATTGCTCCTGAATGGGATTCAGGACAATCTAAGGAGCTGAATTTTACAGAAGACCGTTGCAGCTTTGCCTTCAATTCCTGTGAGCGCTCACTGATTGCAATAGCCATGGTTGAGTATTAATATTCAGAAAACAAATTTCTACCTTGCAGTTTCCATATTTTTAAATACCAGAACTCCTTTAAAAAAATAGATGCCTCAGGGATCGCTGGCTCGTCATTTGGCCAGAGAAAGATGTAATTGTCTTATTCTTTTATAAAAATAAATTCCAGGGTGGGCCTCATGGTCAGGAGTAGTTGGGTAACACAAAGCAGATTCCAAGGGGTATACGTGTGTGTGTGTGTGTGTGTGTGTGTGTGTGTGTGTGTGTGTATGAGTGTGTGTGTGGATTTGTGTGAGTATGTGAATGTATGTGTGTATGTATATGCATGTTAGTGTGTGTCTGTGTGTGTGAGTGTGTGTATGTGTGTGTGTGTGAATTTCTGTGAATATGTGAATGTGTGTATGTAGGTGAGTATGTATATGCATGTGAGTGTGTGCCTGTATGTGTGAGCTTGTATATGTGTGTGTGCTTTTTTTGTTTGTGTTGGCTTTGGCTTTGGATTTGTCTTTTAGTTTGGGGGTGTTTTTTTTTTTAAAGAGAAAAAACATGAAGTTGAGTAGTTAGGAAAGCATTGAGGAGTGAGGGTGCTGGAAGAAATAAGGGAGGGAAAAGAATATGATCAAAATATATATGAAAATATATAAATAAAATAATTAAAATATGTATAAAAATTAAAAAACAAAACTGGATTAACACAATAACCATTCATAAACTAAAACCTATAAATGGATTTGCTATGAAATAGTTATTTTCTGGTCATGACATTGTATACGTGAACTCACAGTAACCTTGACTAAACACACAAGATCAAGACAGCAAAATCGAAGCTGATTGGAATGTGGATGGATGAGGGAGGGGCTCACAAAGTCCCACTCTTAGCTGAGAACTACAGCAGTTAATGGCTACTGGGTAAGAACAATCTACTGGTTTAGGATGTGAGCCCTCACAGGTTGTCCATACACAAGCAGAAGGCACTAAATGGATTCAGAACATTTAAAAGAATACATGAACTTGGAAGAAAAACATGGTAGAAGACACAAGGAGTTAGCAGGGAAGGAGTAGGGGACAGAGATAAACATTATATTGATGTATGAAATTCTCAAACAGCATATCAAAGATAAATAATAAATAAATGATAAGAAATGTACTTTTTTAAAAAAAAAGGTTCACCTTTGCTGGTAATCATGGAAATAAAATTAAAAGTACAATAAGGCATTATACAAAACCATGAGATCAGAGGGACATATTTAAAAGACCAGTAATCCCAAGATTCTGTTTGGTATAAAAAACTAAGAACTCAGGACTGGAGAGACAGCTCAGCAGTTAAGAGCACCGGCTGCTCTTCCAGGGGGCCCAGGTTCAAATCTCAGCATCTACACAAAAGCTCACAATTTTCTGTAACTCCAGCTCCAGGGGATCTAATGCCTTCTGTTTTCCATGAACACTAGGCATATATGGGGCATGAACACATATATACAAGCAAAACACTCATGCATATAAAATAATAAATTAATTTTATTAAAAGAACACTGAACTGTTGGTGAGAATCTAAGTTTATGCAAAGCCCATGGGAAACAGTTTAGATGTGGATTAAAAAGGGAGCCTAGTACACAACCACAAGTAAATGTCATAATTGGTGATTCCAGATCAAAACCATTTCCGTCATGTTATTAAAAAACAGTCGCTCTTCCATAGTCATTTTTTCACAAACACACAATCACATTTTGCAGATAACACATGATGTACACACATGCTAAAACCACAAGCAATAAGATGGTTACTTCTAAGGGATAAAAGGGGTGCTGGAGTGTGACCATAGAGGAACCCAGAGGGTAATAATCATAACACAAATTTTATGTCTTGATCTGCATAGCATTTAGATTGTGTCCCTATTCTTCTTCTTTTTTCTTTTTTTGTCCCTACTCTTCTTTATTTCAATTTATATGACTGAATTATTTCATAAAAATTAAAAGTCAAAAAATAATGAGGAATTTATCAAAGAAGGAAGGAAGTAAAAAAAGAAAGAGAGAAAGGAAGATAGGAGGTAAGGAGAAAAGGAAGGAAGGAAGGGAGAGAGGGAGGGGGGAAGGGAAAAGAGGAGAGAGGGAGGAAGAGAGGAAGGAAAAGGACATATGGTGGTGAGTTTCTTGTCAACTTAAGCAGCCTAGAATCACCAGGGAAAAGAGAGTGCCAACTAAGGATCCTACAGATCAGATTCAGCCTAAAAGTGGTCAGCATGGTTTCCTAGGTCTGAGTCCTGAGTAGCAGAGTAGAGAAAGTGAGCTGAACAGTGGGCATGCGTGTATTTATTCTCTCTCTGCTCATGACTGTGAATGTGACTGATTGTTTGAAGTTCCTGCCTTGTTTTAACTGCAATGACAGACTGCAACCTGGAATCATAAGCTAAAATACGCACCTTTTCCCTTACATCGCTCTCTAGCACAGCAACAGAAATGGAAGCAGGGCAGAGGCGCATAGGTACAAAATGGTCATCGTTAGCTTTCCATAACACTCTTTTCTGGGTTACACATTAAGAGATAAAATCTCCCACTGTGTATATAAGCAAACTCTGTTTACCAATCTCACAATATTATGTTGAAACAGCAATCCTTATAGTAATTGTAAATGTTTCTGCTATTGCCTTTAGTCTTTTGAAGTGAGGAAAATAAAAACATTTTAGAAATAATGTGTAGCTCAACAGGGGGAAAAAAAGCATAAAACCCTGAAAGAAGGGAGTGTAGACTTTGTTTTCAGCAGGGTTTATTAAGCACCAAGGAACTCACCACTTGCCTGTGCAATGCCCTCTGTGCCCATCCCCTGTTACTTTTTCGGAAAGAAAGAAAGACAAAATACTTCTTCAATAAGACTTGAAGAATAGGGGGTCCTAGTTAGGATTACTATTGCTGTAATGCAACACCATGACCAAAAGCAAGTTGGGGAGGAAAGGGTTATTTAGCTTACATATCCACATCATAATCCATCACTGAAAGAAGTCAGGACAGGAAATCAAACAGGGCCTGAACCTGGAGGCAGGAGCTGGTGCAGAGGACATGGAGGGGTGCTGCTTACTGGTTTGCTTCCCCTGGATTGCGCAACCAGCTTTCTTATAGAACCCAGGGCCACCAGCCCAGGAATAGAACCACCCACACTGGCCTGGGCCCTTCCCAATAATCACTAATGAAGAGAATGCCTTACAGCCATATCTTACGGAGGTTCTTTCTCAACGGAGGTTCCCCCCTTTCAGATGACTCTAACTTGCGTCAAGTTGACATAAAATGAGACATCAGGGAGATGCAAATTCAAACTGCTTTGAGATTCCATTCCACCTGAGGTAGAACCAAGGAAACCAGTGACAACAAATGGTGGAGAGACTGTGAGGGAAGAGAAAACCCTCTTCACTGTGGGTAGGAAAGTAATGTTGTGCAGCCACGATGGCAATCAGTGTGAACCTTTCTCAAGACACTAAAAATCCATCTGTCACGTGATCCAGGTATACCAATCATACTGAAGCATGTACCCAAAAGGCTCTAAATCCTATGGCAGAGAAAATTTCTCAACCGCATTCCCTGTTGTTCCATTCACAGCAGCTAGGAAATGGAGCTAGCCTAGATGTCTATCAACTGGCAAGCGAATAATGAAATTGTAAGCAGATACATACATGCATGCGTGTGTGTGTGTGCTGTTTGTGTGCGCATAAAGACCTTTGTTAAGCTATAAAGAAAAAAATAAAATTAGGAAATTTGCAAGTAAATGAATGGAACTGGAAATTATTATACTGACTGAGATAATCCAGGCCTAAAAAGACAAAAACCACATGTTCTTTTTCATACGCAGATCCTAGTTTTGAATTCTGAGACTAGTATCTTTAACTTGGAGTAACTATGGAAACCCAGAAGGTATGCAGAGGAAAGCAGAGACCTTGGGGAAGGGGAACCGTAGCACACATGAGACATGAAAGCAAAGGGTAGAACAAAGGGGTTGGAAAGTCTAAGCAGGGAAGGGGGTGGGGAGAAGGACTAACCAAAACTGTGAATATACAAAAACCCTTATCCCAACTTACTATTTAATAAGTATATTAAAAAATAATTAAAAGATTAACAGAGGCATCTGGCAGGTGGATAACGCTCCTCCCAAAAGTCCTTAAATAGAAATTCCAGTATCTGGTGTTGGGATAACTTTCTGAAGGTGTTTAAGGATGTCACAGGAGCCCCCAAAACAACACAGGCTACTGCCATTGTTCTTGGCTTCCCGCTAGGACTAAATATTAAGATCCTATAATTGAAAACCACACATTCCTTTACTCTGATGGGCTTTCACAGTCCCAGAGGTTTGTTTCTATGCAAGCTGCTGGGAGGGGAAATTCACCAGATTTAACCAGGTATGGACCCCATGAATTACATTAACAATTTACCTGGCAAGATACGGGCATGGGCGTGAAAGAGTGCATGATAATTATGGAAGTAAACAACCAGCCGCCTTCTGAGTAGATTAGAGGCCTGTCGCATTAGGAGCAAACTCATGCCTAATACTGTAAACCTAGGCAAGAGCCTGTGGCTATGAGATCACAGGCCCAGGGAGGACTCCTACAGTTGTTGTGCTAAATGGACATGAGGTCAAACTGCCTTCTAAATAATAATCTTTATCCGCCTTGATTAATGGTGCTTTCAACCTTCACCCGAACGGTTGCTTTTTCCAGTGGGAAGTGGTTAATGAGACTCACAAGCCATCAAAATGCTGAGCATAAGTGACCGTTGAGAGCTGAACTCTAAGTGGTACACTTACATCAGCCTCTCCAAGGCTCAGGGAGCATTTCAGAGAAGGGCCTGGGAAGAATTAAGAGCCAAAGGATGGGTAAGAGTACTGTGAAACATTGTCTTCCCACCAGTTCGCTACACTAGATTGGGTCATTAACATTTGTGGTGGTTTGAAAGAAAACGGCTGGCAAAGGGTGTGGCAATATTAGGAAGTGTGGCTTTGTCATGGAAGTGTGTGACTATCGGGTCTCTCTTGCTCAAACTTCCCTCAGTATGACTTCCAGTCGACTTCCTGTTACCTGCAAGATATAGGACTCTTAACTATTTCTCCAGCACCATGTCTGCCTGCATGGCCCCATGGTCCCCACCTTGCTGATAATGGACTGAACCTCTGAAACTGGAGGCCAGCCACCCCAATTCAATGTTCTACTTTATAAGAGCTGCCATGGCCATGGTGTCACAGCAATAAAAACCTAAGACAACATCCTCTCATATGTGGGGAAGGAGTCTGAGAGAACCGGCACGTCCGTGTCCGTGAGGGACTAGAGGCAGATAACGGTTTCAGGGGACAAGGTGCTATTTTCTCCCACAGTGTAGCCACTGAGACACTGCCTGTGCTCCGGGAAATAATCTCCCAACCAAGCACGTGAAAGCAAACATAACTGAACTCCCTGGGTCACGAACACAGAAAACACATCAAAGCAGGAATAGGACTTAATGGGAAGAGCTCTTTCAGTTGGGGTGGGGTAGAAGAAAGCAATGTGAGGGTAAAAATGGCCAAATATCATATGCATACGTAAAATTGCTAACAGAAACTTTAATTAAAATGAGTAATAAAAAATAAAATCTGTCTTTCCTTCCATTTGAAATATTAATTTCCTCATGGTGCTCAAAGAGCCATCATCCTTCTCCAGTACAGGAAAAAGAATTAGACATCAATAAGGAAAGGCTGCCCGCGGACCTTCTCCTCTCTCTCTCTCTCTCTCTCTCTCTCTCTCTCTCTCTCTCTCTCCTAGACCCAGTCTCTCTGTCTTGTCACAGGCACTGCATCAGAACCCCAGTTGAAGCCATCCTTCACCCAGCTCATAAGTCCTGTGGACCCCATCCTGTCCTAGCCTCCCTCCCATAAGTCCTGTGAACCCCATCCTGTCCTAGCCTCCTTCCCATAAGTTCTGTGGACCCCATCCTGTTCTAGCCTCCTTCCCATAAGTCCTGTGGACCCCATCCTGTCCTAGCCTCCTTCCCATTAGTCCTGTGGACCCCATCCTGTCCTAGCCTCCCTCCTATAAGTCCTGTGGACCCCATCCTCTCCTAGCCTCCCTCCCACAACTCGTTGTTGTACCCCAGGACCCAGCTCCAGCATGCACTCCTTGCTAAGCCACAGTTCATGCCTGCCAGAAAACCAGACAGACTACCACCCAAAGACTTTCTCGTCTCCTTCTGCTCTCCCAGATCCAAGTCCTAAGTCTCATGCCCAACTCTGCAGAACTCTGTGGCAGCCTTCCCTGACCTACCCCTGCTCCCATCTCTTATGGATCCCACAGAGCTTCCCCTTCCAATCTCTCTCTCACAACTTTTTCCTTTGTCCCAGCCTCCAATCCCAGCAGGCATCCACTACTAATCCAAGGACCATTCCTCCCAGGGCAACAAGTAGACTGAAGGTGAACCCACACCTCCCTACTGCTCCTTAGATTCAATCCCCCAGTCTCATCCCAGCTCTGTAGCAAACCTGCTATGATCTCCCTTTCCTCTCTGACCTCATCCCTGATGGATCACAGAGATCTTCTCCTCCAACTTTCCTTCTCCCAGCTCATCCCAGTATCCCATCCCCCAAAACCATGAACACGCCAGCTGGACAGACCAGAAAAACAAACAACACAGAACCATCGCATGCTGCAAAAACCCAGAAAGGAAACAGAAACCAAGAAACAAAACATTCATCCAACAAAGACAAATCCAGAAATCAGCACCTAGACCTATACTCAACCCAAACCCAGATACCTAGATGGCAGAATAAAACACAATCAATAATAACCGGGGCAATAAGTCTCCACTAGAGCCCAGCTATCCTACTACAGGAGGCCCTGAATATTTCAACATAGCTAAAGCACAAGAAAAAATACCTTAAAACAGCCTTTATGAATATGATTGAGGTCTTTAAAGAGAAAATGAATAAATCCCTGAAAGTAATCCAAGAAAACCAAACAGTGTAAAGAAATAAAAATATTCAAGACCTGACATTGGAAATAGAATCAGTAAGGAAAATCCAAGGTGATGGAATTCTGAAAAATGAAAAATTTAGAAATTCAAACAGGAACCACAAAGGCAAGCTTCACCAACAGAATACAAAGATGGAAAAAAAGAGAATCTCAAGTGATGAAGACATGTTAGCATAAGTGGCTACATTGGTCACAGAAAATGTTAAATCTAAAAAAAAAAAAAAAAAAAAAAAAACCACCGGCTGACACAAATGTTGGAAGCCTGGAACACTAGAGAAAAAACAAATCTAAGAATAATTAGTATAGAGGAAGGAGAAGAAACCCATTTGAAAAGCCAGGAAAATATTTTCAACAAAATCATAGAAAAAAATTCTCCTAAGCTGAAGAAGGAGATACCTATAAAGGTACAAGTTTACAGAACAACAAATAGGTTGGACCAGAAAAAAAAAATCCCCTTTCCACATAATAGTCGAAACACTAAACATACGGAACAAAGAAAGAACATTAATGCTGCAAGGGAAAAAGAACAAGCAACATATGGACACAGACATACTAGAATCACACCTGACTTCTCAGTGGAGACTCTAAAAGCCAAAAGGGCCTGGACAGATCTGCTGCAGACTTTAAGACACCACATATGCCAGCCCAGACTACTATACCCAGCAAAACACTCAATCACCACAAATGGAGAAAATAAGGTATTCCATGGTAAAGTAAAATTTAAATAATATCTATCTACAAATCCAGCTCTAAAGAAGGTGCCAGAAGAAAAACTCCAACCAATGGAGGTTAACTACACCCATAAAAACAAAGGAAATAAATAACTTCACACCAGCAAAATCAAAAGAAGGGAAGCACACACGCACAAACATATTACCAACAACAGAATACCAGGAGTCAACAGTCATTGGTCATGGATATCTTTAAATATCAATGGTCTCAATTCCCCCTAAAAAAAGACATAAGCTAACAGAATGAATGATAAAACAGGATCCACCCTTCTGCTGCATCCAAGAAACATATCTCAACATTGAGGATAGTCATTACCGCTGGGTAAATGGTTGGAAAATAATATTCCAAACAAATGAACCTAAGAAGCAAGCTGGTATAGCCATTTTATTAGCTAAAATATACACTTCAAACCAAAGCAATTTTAAAAAGATAGGGAAGGATACTAGACACTAATCAAAGGAAAATTGCATCAAGATGACATTTCAATTTTTAACATCTATGCCACAAGCACAAGAGTATCCAAGTTTGTAAAACAAATACTACTTCAGCTTAAATCACATATTGATCCTCACACTGAAAGGTCACCAACAGACAGGTCATCAGGACAGAACTAAACAGACATGCTGGACCTGACAGACATTCTAAACCAAATGGACCTAACATATATTTACTGAATATTTTACTCAAACACAAAAGAAAATATGTTCTTCTCTGCACCTCATGAAACTTTCTTCAAAATTTAACACATACCCAGTTACAAAGTAAGTCTTAACAAATACAAGAAAACTGAAATAACTCCCTGCACAATACACAATACACACAATACACAATACAAAACGAATACACAACATACCCAAACTAAATTTGAAGAAGATATCAGAAGATGGAAAAATCTTCCATGCTCATGGATTGGCAGGATTAACATAATAAAAATGGCCATCCTACCAAAAAAAAAAGCAATCTACAGATCAAAATGTAATCCCCATCAAAATTCCAACACAATTCTTCACAGATCTTGAAAGAACAATTTTCAACTTCATATGGAAAAATAAAAACCCAAGGATAGCTAAAACAATCCTGAACAATAAAAGAACTGCTGGAGGCATCACCATCCCTGATTTCAAGTTCCACTACAAAGTGATTGTAACAACAACTGCATTGTCTTGGCATAAAATGACAGATTGGTCAATGGAATCAGACTGAAGACCCAGACATAAATCCAAACACGTATAGAAAGCTGATTTTTGATAAAGATGCCAGGAATTCATACTGAAAAAAGACAGCATCTTTAACCAATAGTGCTGGTTAAACTGGATGTTGTTTTGTAGAAGAACACAAATAGATCCACATCTATTACCCTGTACAAACTCAAGTTCAAGTAGATCAAAGATCTCAACATAAAACCAGATACACTGAACCTGATAGAGGAGGAAGTAGGGATAGCCTGAAATGCATTGGCACAGAAGACGAATTTCTGAACAGAACATCAATAACTCAGGCACTAAGGTCAGCAATTAATAAATGGAATCTCATGAACCTGAAAAGCTTCTGTAAGGTAAAGGACACAATCAATCAGACAAAGCAGCAGTCCACAGAATCAGAAAAGATTTTTACCAACTCTACAACTAATAGAGAATTAATACCCAAAATCTAAAGAACTCAATAAACGAGATGTCAAAAACTCAAACAATCCAATTTAAAAATAGGGTACAGATGTAAATACAATTATCAATAGAGGAAACTCAAATTACTGGGAAACACTTAAGGAAATGTTCAGCATTTTTAACCATGAGGGAAATGCAATTCAAAACTACTTTAAGAATCCATCTTACACCTATCAGAGTGGCTAAGATCAATAACATAAATCACAGCTCATGCTCGAGAGGATATGGAATAAAAGGAACACTCTTGCATTGTTGGTGGGAGTGAAAAATTGCACAGCCACTAAGGAAATCAATATGGCAGTTTCTCAAAATTTTAGGATCAATCTACCTCAAGACCCAGCTTTTCCACTCTTGGGCATATACCCAAAGGATGCTCCATCCTACCACAAGGATACTTGCTCAACCATATTCATTGTGGCTTTACTCATAATAGCCAGAAACTGCAAACAACCTAGACTATGTACCACAAGAGAAGGATAGATAAAGAAAATAAGAAAATGGGGCACATTTACACAATGGAGTATTGCTTAGTTGTTTAAAAAAAAGACATCATGAAATTTGCAGTATGGAACTAGAAAAAATTCATATATGATATAATGATATATGGTATAATCACTTAGAAGTGTATATTAGCTCTAAGTAAATGACAACCAAGCTACACTCTGTAGACTCCCAGAGATTAGATAAGAGAAGAGGTCCAAGGGGACACAAGGATCTGTCTGGGAGAGGAAAGTAGAATAGATTTTTATGGACCATTTGGTGAAGGTGAGAACAGGAGTACGGTGTGGGGATCAGGTAGGGGGAAATGGGATGAAGAGAGAGAGTGAGTCCAGAAAAAGATGACTGTAATTGGGCGGGTCATTTGGGGGTGGTGTGGAAACCTAACGCAGTGGAAATTTCCTGGAATCTATGAAGGTGATCATAATGAGGACTCTTTGTAATGTGGAGGATACAGAGTTTCAACTGGCCATCTCCTTTAGGCAGGTAAGACTTCCAGACTTCATGTGGTGGAACTGAGTTGTGTTCAGTTGAGGTTTGGCCAAGGGGATCCCATTGAAATCCCCAAACAACCTAGGCTGCTGCTAAGACAAAGAGTTTCTTTATGAAAACTGACAGCAGGTGCCCCATTGCTGAGGACAACATCCAATAACTCATTGAACGTGGAGACACTGATCTGATATCTACATGGAATCTTCACACTTACTTTCTATTGTTTGGTGCAGAAATGTACTCTTCAGGTTACCAAAAGAGAAACATGGACACAAACCCACACATAAGATCCTTGACCTACAGTCTATCCTGCCCACAAAATATGCTAAGTCAAAGGTGACAGAGAACTGGTGGGAGTAGTCAACCAAGGTCTTATTTGATTGAAAGACCAGCTCCTATGGTGCAATGGTTAACACTCTGGACTCTGAATCCAGCAGTTCGAGTTCGTATCCCGGTAGAACCTGTTCCTTGAGAAAGAGACCTGGTCAGCCATCATCGTCAACTCAGACCATGAAACCCAATATAAATGGACTACCCGTGCGTGCTTCCTCACTGTCGGGACATGTTTCATTTTATTTCCATGAGAAGGAACCCATACCTGACACTGCTTGGGTAACTAAGAACCAGAGACTAGATAACCCAGAGACCTAGGGTAAAACCAAACACTACTGGTCTAAAGAAATAATCAATAAAATTAGTTCTAATGAGACTCTGCTAAACTCATAAATCAGTGCCTTGTCCAGTCATCATCAGAGAGACTTCCACACAGAAACAGATACAGAGACCCACAGCCATACACTATGGGGAGAGAGAGTCTAAATTAGAGGTCTCCATCAAATTCCTCCCAGAGCTCAGGGAATTCCACAGAAAAGGAGACAGAAAGATTATAAGAGTCATAGAAGATGGAGGACACCAGGATGTTTGAACAAGTTCCTCTGAATTAACTAAGCAAAGCACAGGTGATCGCATAGAGACTAAAGCAGCAAGCACAGGGCCCACATGGGTCTTCACCAGGTCCTCTGTATATATTTTATAGTTTTGAACTTAGTGTTTTTATGGGACTCTTAACTGAAAGAATGAGTGGGTCTCTGGCTTTTGTGCCTGCTCTTGGGATTCTTTTCCTCCTGTTGGGTTGCCATGTCCAACTTTGATATGATAGTTTTTGCTTTATCTTATTATATTTTATTTTGTCATATGTGGTTGTTGTCTCTTAGTAGCCTGTTCTTTTGTAATGAGAGACAGAAAGGAGTAGATCTTGAGGGGAGGGAAGGTTGGGAGGAACTGGGAAGAATAGAGGGACGGGAAACAATAAACAGGATATATTATATAAGAAAAGAATCAGTTTTCAAAAAAAGAAAAGAAATCAATAATGAAGCCAACTACGAGTTCATCTCAGTTTTGTATCACCATGTGCTAACAATTATACTTGATGCCAATGATAAAAGGTTCCTCTCTGTGCACAACATGGCTACAGTCTACCCTTTTGATAGGCCTCATTTTCTTATCTGTTGCATTCAGATTTGGCTGACTCTTTTTCCATAAAAGGTTCAGTATATGCTGTGTCTAACTCCAAAGCAGCTGCATGTGACTGAAGGAAAACACACAGCATGCTAGCAATTCCTTTTCTGCATTTGGCATCATAGTTCAAGTAGACCTCAATGCTGATGGGTACTGCACAAACTCTCCTTGTCTGTTTCCTAATATCCAAATACTACTTCATGACCTTTCTGCTTTCTTCAGTCTATACCATTTCTGGCCAGTATTCTCACTATTCTCTAAAGACCTAATTCACTGAGCATACAAAAGAAATTGGATGAATACTCCCTTATTTCCCATCTTCAAAATATCTTCCTACCTATTTATCCTTTCTTTCTGTTCTAATAAATTAGCTGTTCCATTTCTGCAAGCTTTGCCTCTCTCTATGAATTGTTCAAGGACTGCATGTGTTACATAACCTCCTATCTTTCAGCCAGATGATTAAGCATAATAAAATAATGGATTGATGGATCAGTGAAAAATTGTCTCTTTGTTCATAACACCTTTACAGCCATGACCTTATTTCCCTGCTTGCTTGGCCAGCAAAGCACTTAACACAATTCTAGAGCCCTTCTCTCCATTTCCTCACTACCTTTCATCAAACTGGCCTAACTGGACTGCTGCCATTTCATAAAAGTGTGCTAAACAATCTTCACCAGGTCCAACCCAACACAAAATCTTACCATCCTTCAGCAATGGTGTTTGAGACATTTCTTTACCTAATATTCATTCTCAAGTCAATCATATCTTTAGAAACAACTATTATGGTTCATTTTCAAGAATACACATTTCTAGATACTGCATCAGCAATGTCTAACTGACATTTGGTTCTATTTTATCATATCCCAAACTGAGTGTTCCATCTCCCATACACTTTCTCCCGTCATCTTCCAAGGCAAAGCCAGATCATACCCCAAATTAAGCTCTCGTTCTTGAGTAATATCCTGTAGACTACTGTGCTTACCCTGTCTGAGAATTGGAGTCTCAACAAGTAATGCTTTGCAAGCAAGGCTGTGTTCCTATTGATGGGAGGAAACTCTCAACAGATGTCCGACTCTGATCACAGAGTCTGGATTATGAGTTGGCACCTGATGTAGATATCTAAGGAACAGCAAAGACAGTAAATCTTTGGTCTGCCTACCCCTCAGAAATGACTCAGCAGCTCACAATGAATTTATCTAACAGACTCTCAGTTTGTATCAGTTTGGTTTGAGGACAGAAATTTAGAACAACCTCATTAAGCTACATATGGAGAATCCATAGGTACATGTGGAAGCACCATATCATTATTCATGTTGGACCTGCCAAGAGGACATACAAGAAACATAGACATCGACATGTGCATCTTTTCACTATGTCAGAATTTATTGAATAACAACAAATTTGAATGATCTGGCAGTTTCAGCAAGAACAGTTCACTGTATAATTCTACCTACCTTGGTAATCTGGCTGAAGCAAATGTCTGTTATTTTCTCCCAGTCTTAATAACTCTCATATCACACAGTATCGTTATGTGTGTGTGTGTGTGTGTGTGTATGGGTGGGTGGGTGTGTGAGTGTGTGTGTAATTTAAAGAGGCCACAGGAGAGTTCAAGAGGTTTAAGAAGTGAGCTGATTGAAGTTCAAGCAGAGTCAGTATTGATAAGGTAATGCACATACTGCCAAGGAAGAAACTGCTGCTATCAGGCCTTGAGAATCAAGATTAAAAGTGAAGGTACAAGCAGCTGCAGAGGTGAAAGGGTAGAACCCAGTCCAAAGCAGAAACAGCAGATCCAGGTCCAGATAGGCAAGCAGGTGGACAGACAGGAAAATGGCAGTTGAGTAGGCCAAACCAACAGCAGGAAATCAAGGAACCCTAAAGAGTCCTCAGCTTGTCGATCTTTGATGCACAGGGAATATCAAATGGCAATCATCTGGCTGTTAAACATCTAGCGTACCTTTTCATGGGGGACAGGTAAGGGAGTTTCACTCCTTCCTGGGTCTGACATGTCCAATAACACCTAGGTCCTGGATTTCTTGGTATGATTTTAATCATACCATGTGCCCTGATTGTGTCTATCCACCCTGATAAATTTGTAAAGCAACATCCTTTCTACTTCCAAGAAAGGCTTTTATCAGTCTGTGCAGCATGGTTGACGCTGGGCAAATAGAATTGTTGTTTCAAGTCCAACCTGGAGCCCGACGAGCTTCCGCTTTCAAAATGGAGTCTAAAGCTGATTGCAAAACAGAGTTTCTCAGAGTAAGACACATCCTGAAATGATACTGTTTCATACAATTTGGAGTAATGGAGGGTGGGGTATAGCACGATGTGAACAGGATTCCAAGAACATGATCTGGCTCACACTGGCTATTCAATATATGTTTTTGAATGCATAGTTGATTTAAATGCATTAATAAACTCAGAGTCACCATAAATGCATCAATGCCACATTAAGGAAAGAAATCAAATTATTTCCCCCTGGTGTCATTTAACCAAGAGCCAGTCTAGACTTTAACTCTCTACTCCACTCTCCCTGCATCTTCTGTCCTTTCTGTCTGTTATAAGAGTGATTCTGTGCCTGCCCAATGAACGTTGTCTTGTGAATAGCCCTGTGTCTGTCCCTGTGTGCTTATGTGGGTCTGTCTGGTGTGCCTTTAGGTGGGTGTGTCCCTAACAAAAGACCTTGCTCTGCATTTATTGGAGAGCACAGAAAGCATCATTTGGGGAAGGAATGAGGGCCACTTTACAGAAATTTTTAATAATGTTTTACAAGAGATTAAAGGAGACTCTCAAGATAACGAACAGTACAACAATCATCATTGTTTATCAAGCAATGTCCACATATTGCATTCAACATTTATGATGAGTGTTCATTTTATAAGACCACTTTCAGGCTGTTTGCTGTTTCCAGAACATGATATACATGAAAACACATATGCAATGTTCTGCATCAGGGCATGGAAGAGTGCATAATTAAATATGACAACTATCAATTTTATAATGATCTGTGGTTCTAAAGTTCATTTCATGGGAAATTTAAGGCAAGCAAGGATGACTCTTACATTGTTCTTTTAAAGGCAGGTTAAACAAACAGGCTGAGTACACAATAGGAAAGCAGTCTGAAGTCTTAATTGACCTCAAAGGTTATTATTAACTTTGGCTGTGAGATTCAGCATAAGTTCCGGTCCCTTAGAATAGAAAAGGTATTTTTATCATAATGTCATGGAATGAGTGAATGTGTTAAGTCTCAACCCTGGGACCTGGAGGCCTGATCCGCCTTGATATGTTAAATAGGCACCTCAGCCATTTGTCCCAGGGTTTGAGACTTAAGAGAATGGAGATTATATTGAAATACCTTATTTGTATAGGTATTTCTAAACTTTGTCATTAAAAAAATTCTAAACTTTATTATTGAAACCAAAACACTTTTTAAATGATATAGCAATATACCCAGTTCTTTGTAGTAAAGTTTTATTATCTTGAAAACCAGCAGGGCTTCTCCGCTTCAGCACTATTGACATTTTGCACTAGAAAGATGTTGGAGGATCCATTCTGTGTCCTGGAGGCATAGGATCTTTGACAGTAACACTGAGTTCTACAACCTAATGCCAGTAAGCAAGTTCTCTTTCCTTTCTTGTTAGTAACATTTACTTTGTAATACGCAATCTTTTTTACCTCATGGTTTTTGACATAGTTCGTGGCAATAAGATTAAGCCGAGAGAGAGAGAGAGAGAGAGAGAAAGAGAGAGAGAGAGAGAGATTGGCTTGGGGTGTTATTGGAGTAGAGAACAAAAGAAGAGCCTTGTCAGGAAAGTACAGGTAAAAGTACAGGTACGCCAATGAAAACATCTCCAGGCATTGCAAAATATGCTCCTGTGCAGGAAAAGAGTCAACCTCAGTTGAGAACCGGATCTTTAAAGTGGTGTCTCCCTATTCCCGGCTATTAAGGCCTAGTTTAGAACGTAACACAGACTATAGCCTCTTAGTTAGGCCTGTTACCTTGTCTAATCCCGCCTTTATGCTCAAGAGCCTAGGGTCATTTAGATGTAATGTCACAAGAACCAGAGTCAATGGAGAGGGAACAGGAACAAAATAAATTTCTTCACTTACACACACACACACACACACACACACACACAATCTAAACAACAACAAGAACACTGGAGGTGCACAGAAAGTGGGTGTTGATTTTATGGCCAAGTTCAAAGCTATGAGTAGTAGGGTGTATGTAGAAGAAGCTGGAAGAAAGCCAGAAACCATTTTCAAAATAAAGCCCAGGTTAGTTCAACTACAGTGAAAGCTCCTTTGTAACAAGGATTGATATGATCAATGGGTTTCACTTGATCAGATCAAATGCTCTTCTTTCCTGAGCAGATTTTCCACCCCAACCCTTATCTCAAACCACCCCTCCTTCCACTTAGTTTCACTGTAGTGCAAAACCATGCAACAAAACTCCACCATTCCTTGCAGAGCTGTTCAGAAGCACTGTGTCCTCGGCCGATAGAATGGGTCTTTCTGTCAGTATTTTGAAGTCAACCCTTCTAACTGTGGAAGCATTTAGGAATGCATATTTGAGCTTGCAGCTCTTTCAGGGTATACCAGTTAGCTTTGTTTCTCCCAACCAGTCTCAGCTTGCAGAGGGTTGGCCTGCCTGTTCAAGATCCCACTCCCTCTTCTGGGTGTGTGGAATGTCTGGTATGCACCTACAACCTTTATCAGGAGGCAGGGCTAATAAGTGCAGGTAGCTCAGAAAATCAGTCTGCACAAATGAGAAGGCAGGGTTAATTAGGAAAAAAATTTTTTAAAAAAGAAGTTCAAGAAGAAAGAATTATTAATCCCTTAAGTTTAAACTTTTTTTTGAAACAAGCATAATAAAAGCAATGCATATGAACTTTTAGATTTAATTTTTTTTTCTTTTTGTAAATATTTATTTATTATGTATATAGTGTTCTGTCTACATGCATGCCTGCTGGCCAACTGTAGACAACATGTTCAAATGTCCAAGACACGTTGTTATTATACCTTAAAATTAAATACAACTGCCTTGAAAGATGTGTTTCTTAATTTTGGATCTTTTCTCACTTTGTCCTCAAACAACCAGGAATTCAGGAAGGTTCAAAGTTCCAAAAGTCACCAAAAAAGCGTCATTCGGATAAGCTCTCACAGCGAGGACGCGTCTAAAAAAAGCCTTCCTTATTTCAGGAGCTTGCTAAAAGTGGTTCATAAGCTGAACTCCTCAGCCAGTAAGTTTTGCTGAAACATGAAATGGGTCATAGGATAAAATCAGTCTGTACTTAGGAGTTTTCCATTTCAGATCACGCAGCAAAGTATATTATCCTTCTTACCCACAGCCAGTCTTCATGCAGCCGCACATTCCTGGATGCACAGGTGGAAATAATAATAAATTAATAATATAAATACAAATTATTAATAAAATAATAATAAAGAGTAAATCTATCAAAAATCAAAGGACTCAGAAATTTTTGTCATTTTTCTTTCTCCACCAAACACATACACACAAACATATACGCATAACAAAACTTTGACCCTAAAAGATTATTGTAAATAAAACATGTCAAGTGCCTTAAGACTGAGTGCTTTTTTAACGGAGTTTTTTTGCTGAATTTTGTGTTCAGTTCTTTTCTAAGTAAATGTCTAGAAGTAAACATTATTTTCCTAAAGAAAAAAGTTTAAAATTATACTGGCCAAGACAATTAAAAGTAGATAAATAAAACTTAAAAAAAAAAACTTATACAAATGTATAGGACTAATTATAAATAATAAATCAACTTACGTGAGAAATAATAAAAACATTGCTTTAAAAAGGTGAAAAATTGAGTAAATCCCTTGCTCAGAGCAAAGGGGCTAAATTTTTTTTTGTTAACTATTTCAACAACTACCCTACTATTTCATCAGCCAATTGGCTTTCCTAATACAACTTCATTGTTTTCCTATAATTTCTTCAAACATAAAGTAGACATATGAATCTTCCTAACATAGAGAAAATGGACTTAAAACACTGTTTTGTAATCACAATATGCCAAACAATTAAAAATTGAAGCCCTATGGACCGGCGAGATGGCTCTGTGGGTAAAAGCGTTTCCTGCAGCAGCCTGGCTCTTGGAATTCAATCCCCAGAGCATCATATAAAGGGAGAAGGAAGGAATCTGCTTCAGAAAGTTGTACTCTCGCTGCCACACGTGGTCTGTAATGAGGGTACATACACACATACACACACACATGCACACACACACACACACATTCACACTGTGTATTCATACACATCCAGTAATAATAATTTTTTATTTAAAAAAAGATTGACTATTAAGTGCACAGATGATACTGGATGACTGTTGGAAATTTCTCTTCTCTTCGTCGCTACCTCGTTCTCTTTATTACGGAGAGTGGGGAAAGTATGGATAGGAGTCAGGAGAATAATCTCAGTGATGGACGACTGTCTTAGATACTAGACCAACCTTGTCATCCTCATCCTTTAAACAAATTCATGCTACTTCCCCTTCCTGCCTCATACAGCCTTCTGACCAGGAAATAAGGAAATACAGGCGAAAAACAGTCTCAATCTACAATTGTCTATGTAAAATGTAAGATGTTATGAGTGGGACTTTCAAGCTAAAACTAAAATGTCTTTGGGAGCCTGTGCATAATTTGTCACAACTCAAAGAAAATGACAAGTTGCCACAAAGTTCGTCACATATAAATCTTAAATCTGGGTAGAGCGGAACACACCTGAAATGTCAGGATTTTGGAAGTTGGAAGCAGGAAGATCAGGGTCAGCCTCCAGAAGACGATGTCTCCAAAACCCAAAATAATAAGAATAATAATTTTAGAAGACCCTCAGTAAGAACTTCCAATTACTATTTATGTGTCCCTAACCCCATTATCACACCTGGCTTGAAAATCATACCATTATGTTCTAGGAGACTATTTCTTATTCCACAAAAACATGGAGACCAATAAGGATAAAGATCTGGATGATGTAGAGGCCTACAGTCAGTTACATAATAGTACACACACATCTAAGATTTCCAAATATATTTCAGAAGAACAGAATAGCAAAACCACTTTCTGAGTAGTAACACTAACATAATTCTTGAAAATAAGAAAGAAATTATGTGTACACAGAGTAGAGAACGACATCATGTGTGTTTGCCTCCCCATCTACAGCCGTATCTTTGATTTACTTAGGTTGCACGTTTGAATAAAAATAGATGAATCATATGGGAGATTTCATATCATTTCTTCTGCTTTATTTGTTTGGTTTTGGTTTTGTTTTGGTTTGGTTTGGTTTGGATTTTTTTAAGACAGGTTTGGATTTTTTTTAAGCCCTGTCTGTCCTGGAACTCTCTGTGTAGACTAGGCTGGCCTCAAACTCACAGAGATCCACCTGCTTCTGCCTCCCAAGTGCTGGAATTAAAGGCTCCCCCATCTCAACTCTCTCCCTCCCTCTTCTTCCCATCCCTTGCCATCATGGCCTATCCACAAATATGTGGCCAAGCATCCACTGTCCTCTAAAATCTCAAGCATCCAAGAATCCTCTAAAACCATGATCCAAGACAAACGATCCCTTCTCTATGTCATGCGTTGGGTCACAGTGATCCAATGGTGACACAGAAGATGGCACCAAGAGCAGAAGTGTTGCTGTGAGTCAGTTTCATTAAGCATCTGACCCTGGTTTGGAGAAGGAATCTAAGAAAGTGTGAAGAAGTCGGCTAGAGGAAGCCTAGAGTGCTGTAAGCTTGGCGTAATAAGACAATTCATGGGAAATCAGGAAAGCAGAACACCTGCAGGAAGAAAGTTCCTAATGGAAAAGAAGGCTTGACTGGGAAATGACAGGTATTCTGATTCCGTTAGTACAAAGAGTTGTTCTACCCTTTCTCAGAAATTTTGGTAAAGCCAAAATAATAGGCATGGGGGATATTACGGATATTCTGGCTGCTTTTAGCCAGGTTTACATTGAAATTTCGAAGCAGAGTAGAGCTGAAGGATTTAGAACCTGTAGTCTGGACAGAGAGGAAAGTTCCAGCTGCAGAGCAGGAGGGTAAAGTCTTTGCAGCTAACTGACATCCAGCCCTTTGTAGAGATAACAGCAAGATTCCTTGAGGACATCCCGTGTATTTACCAGACCCTAGAGTTGGCTTTTGTTCGCTTGCTTGTTTGTTTGTGGGGTTTTTTCTTTTTGCTTGTTTGTTTGTTTTTTCTCTTTATTCTTTGGGCTTTCAGGGGTGCCACCCAGCTCCCCAATAAATCACATGAAGGCTTACTCTGACTTATGAATGCTTGGCCTTAGCTTGACTTATTTCTTAAATTATCCTGTCTACCTTTTGGCTCTGGGCTTTTACCTTCTGCTGTTTCTGTATATCTTTTCTTTCCTTCTTATTACGTATCTGACTGTGTGGCTGTGTGACCATGAGGCTATGTGGCTGGCCCCTGATGTCCTCCTCAACTTCTGTTCTCACTTCCTGATCCTTTTCTCCCAGATTTCTCCTCCTATTTATTCTCTCTATTTATTTATCTCTATATTTATCTATTTATCTCTATATTTCTCCTCTCTATTTATTCCTGCCAGCCTCACCTATCTTTTCTCATGCCTCCCTATTGGCCGGTCAGCTTTTTATTAGACCAGTCAGGTGCTTTAGACAGGCAAAGTAACACAGCTTCACAGAGCTAAACAAAGGCAGCACATATTTGCATCATTAAACAAATATTCCACAGTGTAAACAAATGCAACACATCTTCCTCTAATACTCCACTAGACCCCTTCCTCAAAAAGCTCTATGACATGAAATTATAAACCCATTTTGAAAGACTTTCCTTTGAGTAAGGAGAGTTGGGGTACTATGCTCACACAGGATTATCTAGGAAAGGTTTACCTGTGTTCAGCTGTTCAGGTTCTCAGTGCTATTGCAGTCCACTGTATTCACCATCAAAAGGGTCCACTGTATTCACAAGCCAGCAGGAGACCTTGGCATCATTCATATGATACAGAATCCAAGAGTTGCAGAACCATGGAGGCCTAAGAGACCATACCATTGGTAGCAAGATCTTAGGTCCTAGGTCTCTGCAGGAATCACCTAATACAAGAACACATGAAACCGTGAAGGTGAAGCTACTGCAGGGACTCCAATATTTTAGAGATATCAAGAATATGGAACATTTGCCAAGGAAAGCCACAGGCAATGAGTGAAGTTGGCTTAAAGGAGAGACCACATAAGCTGACAATGAGAAGGCCAGAGGGATACCATTACTGGACACAGCCAGAGTGCACGTCATACCACCAGGCGTCCTGGATGACCCACACAAAGGATTTAGTGATTCTTTTGGGTTTTAGTCTTAGTTTTCCCCAAACCTTCTTTGCTATTTTCCTATTTTTCTCTTTTGGAGGCCTTGAGAGCCTAGATTTCTTTTATATCAGGTCACAAACTGAGTGTTTGGTCTTGAGACTCAAAGGAGATTTTGAACCCTGGATCTTAACAATGTTGGGCTGTTGAGAGTTGGAAACTCTAATTAGAAACAAGCAAATGCTAACATGAGAAGTCCATGACCCTTTGGGGACCAGAGAGAGTATGTTATGGCTTGACTATGAAAGGCTACTAACTAGGATCCAGCTGGTAGTGCTATGTTGACAGGTCCTGAAACTGGAGGAAGCCATGGGTTCTTAGGCCGAGCTTATCTCTGGCCCTTCTTTTTTCCCCTGCTGTTTCCTGTCTGCCATGTTTCCATCTCCATGACGGATTGGGTCATGCACCCATGGACTAAATCCCCTGATACCATGAGCCAAGGTAAATCTCTCCATTTATCACAATGATACAAACGTAATTGATACATTAATATCTACTTGGGAGGGGACTTGAGTAGAAAATATATTGGTTTTCAGGTTCTTATGGAATATTTTCCTAGTGTGCTGATTGACTCCTGTGCAGTAATTTAAGGACAAGGAAGGTAAATGATCTTATGAGAAAAACGTCCCATGCCTTGCTCCAAAGCTTACTATGAGGTTCAAAATGAGAACACGCTCAGCACGCCATAAGCCTCGGGCTACTATTCATTTCTATTTCTAAATTAAAACGTAATATCTCAAACTACTGGGCAGAAGTTGGAGAGTAGAAAGAAGCAACTGGTGATGGTATAGACGATATACCACAAGGCAGCCAAAAGACAGGTTCTGAGTCAGCCACATGATAGATGACTACAATCACCCCAGTCCCCAGCATTGATGGGCCTGGACTGCAGGCTGGCTCAGTTTCCTGGCTCCCTTTTCAGACTTTGTCTGGTCGTGACAATACACCACAGTCACCCAAAGTAACCTGAGAATGTCTCACCCCTGAAATAACCAAACACACAAGTGAACTCATTTATTAAATTGTAGTCAACAAGATTTGCCTTTGAGACAATATAAGACAGTCCCTTCATGGCATGAAAGAGCTCCTTTCTCTTCTGCGCTAATGGCACAACTGAGCTGGTCTCTTCCTAGAACTTCCCAGGCTCTCCCCGTCCCTTCTCCCCACGTGTCCTTGTGGAAGTCAGAGGTAAATCTCAGACGTTCTTCTTCATGAGACATTTACCTTGTTTTTGATTAACCAACAGGCTGAACAGTGAATGAGCTACAAGAATTCACCTATCTCTGCCTGCCCAGTGCCACCACACCTGGCTTTTTATATGAGTCCTGGGTATTGAACTTAGCCTCCAACACTTGTGTGGCAAGTACATTTGCTGACTGAGTCATCTCACATTCCTCAATCAATCATCTTTTTAACTTTTTTATTATTTTACTTACACCATGAAAGTCAAATTCCAGTTTTATCGACTTGAGGACATAGCACATCATCTGAATTAATGCTGATGTTGGGAGACCCCTTCAATCAAGCACACATACTGACTTTACTGTGAAACTCACTAGAGCAAATACTGTGATACAAACTCTATTTGGAGTTTTATTAGAAAAATGGAGTTTCTTAAACATCAACAGATTTCTTCATTGATAAAATGAGTTATGCAAGATAATGCAATTTCAAAAGAAACTGTCTGCAAGGTGATAACATTCTAATCCCTGAAGGGTGGTGGCTTATCACATAAATTAAATTTTCCAATTTTACTATTGAAGTTTTTTTCTTAAGAAATTAAAATGCCCTACCAAGATGTAGGCAAAGACTGGTCATTCATTTCCTGGCTGCTCAGATCCAAATAATCACACGGAAACTATATTAATTACAACACTGCCTGGCCAATGACTCAAGGGTATTTTTAGCTAGCTCTTACATCTTGAATTAACCCATTTCTATTAATCTGTGTATTGCCACGAGCCTGTGACTTACCAGTAAAGGTTCTGGGCGTCTGTCTCCTGGCAGCTACATGGCATCTCCTTGACCCCATCCCTGTTTGGATTCCCCACCTGTCTGTGTTCTGCTAAGTCATTGACTGAAACAGCTTCATTTATTAACCAATGGTGATAAAACATAGTCACAGAATACAGAAGGAATTCCATATCCTCTCCCACTTTCTGTCTAAATAAAAAGGAAGGTTTTAACTTTAACATAGTAAAATTACATATATTTAGTCTATTTACATTTGGTAAATAAAGGAAAATAATCTATCATCTATCCTATCCTTTTTCATAACTAAGGAAATCTATAATTATAACTGTCTTCAAATCCATCAAAGACCCCAGAAGGATATAATATTAATTACCTAAGTAAACAGGAAGTACATTGTAAGCAACTTCCAAAACTTTAGAATTGACAGAGACAACTTGCTGCCTGGACAGTCACCCAAAGTTTTTCTGTACCATTGGGGCATCCATCCTCAGCCTATAGGTCCATAGTATCTGGCAGACTTTTCCATGAAGCAGGAAATTTGAAAGGTTGTTTTGCCTATCTTGGCAGTTTGTCAGTCACTTTCTTCTGTATCCTGCAGAATGTCTGGTGTTTCTTCTGTAAAGCAGGAACCCTGAAGGACCATCCCGTCTTTTGGAAAGTGCAGCAGCCACTTTTCTGTGGGTCCTGCATGTCCAGTTCATACAGCATACCATAAAGCAGTCCAGACGAGAACAGTTTCTGCCCAAATGGCTAGCCTAGTAACATTGAAGGCAAATTCCATAACAAATTTCTTCAATGTCCATCTACTCTCTGAAGTAACTGGTGCTGCCAGAAGTAAATATGTCTCACTGTTGAGAAAAGTCTAAGTTCTTAAAACATTTTAAATGACATATTCTGTAGGACTTTGAAGTGTTGAAGATTATCTAACTAAAGTCTATCTCTATATATCTAGAAAGCCTAACTAACATAATTAAAAGTCTGGTTATTACAGATGACTATCTATTAATCTGTATTTCTTAATTACACATTGCATTTTTAAATGAGCTGCACAAACACAAGACTTTAAACAAGAGCAGAAAACATATATACAGTGTAACAAATTGATCTAAAATTTTATCAATGGACCAAAGTCCATACCAATGCAAAGTATTCATCTCTATATCATATCCCCCCTTATTCTTTTTTGAAATTGACTGTGATCATTAGTCATTTATAATCAATCCCCTTTAAATGAAAATGAACATTTATAAACAATCATTTTGGGAAATTTGGGTGTTGTTTTCTTCTAACTGCTTCCTGCTGTTTGTTGGGTGAAGTGTTTTTAGGGTTCACGAAGACCTTTCCAGGGTCTTGTTCCATCAAACCACATTAGACTGGAAGGAGTCCACAGGTTCTCACCTTCTGTGGAAACAAAAGTAAAATTTCTTTTCAAAAGTAACATATCCTTAGAGTCAAATTTTGAAGCCAAGATATCTTTTCAATGTATATGTTGGTTTAGCTTAGCAGCCCCCAAAATCAAATGTCTCTCTGCATTCAAAAAATTCAAAGAAAATACAATAATATACATAATCCAAACTATGTATATTCTATCTTTACGTGACTTATTTTTCTTTACTACTTTTATATACGACTGTCTATACTCTTATATATTACTTTTACTGTCCCTTTAAAGATTTTTTTTTATTTTTAACACCATTTACTTTTTTTAACTGTCTATATTCTTTTTCCTCTCTCTCCCAAGCCTATGTTCATTTTTCAAACACACTGTGTCTTGTTCAGACACAGTGAACAAGAGGTCACTGTGTTCAGAGGTCTTTTATGTCTGAATCTGTCCTACTGTATACTGAAATCCTTTCCTGACAAGTAGCATTCTAAAATGGTAAGCAGTGAGACCTTGGAATATTCAGCCCTAAATGGATGTCTCCATCAAATCCCTCCCCTCAGAGCTCAGGGAACCGTATAGAAGAGGAAGGAGAAAGAATGTAAGAGCCAGAGGGAATGGGGAAAACCAAGAAATCAAGGCCCTCTAAGTCAACATGCACAAAGCTTATATAAACTCACACAGACTGCAGCAGCATGCATAGGGGCTGCACAAGGTCCTCCATGCTTATGTTACGGCTTTCAGTTTAGTGAGTTTATGGGATCCCTAAGTGTGAAAACGAATGGGTCCCTAACTACTGTGCCTTTTCTAGGGCTCTTTTCCTTCTATTGGCTTGGCTTGTCCAACTTCTATGTTTTAGTCTTTGTTTTACCTTGTTATGTTTTATTCTATTTTTTTAATAAAATAATAAATGAATGTCAGTCTAGGATAAAAGTTAACAAAGGGACTGTCACTTATACCTACTGGGAGAAGGAAAATCAGATTTATCCAATGGAATGACACTAGCCTTATCAACTACTCCAGGGAAGGTTTCGTGTTCAGGAGTTGTTGACAAACAAATAATGGACTCAAAAAATTTATATTTAATAAGAACATGTTTGCATATTAAACACCAGATACCAGTATGGAAAGAAGTGTTCTGTGGTCTGCCTGTACAATTCTATATGTATAAACATAGTTACTCATAGTTTTATACTTTCATTGATGAATTACTAATATTGTTTGGAGGCCCTTCATAAATAGCTACTTCAGTGTTTTGTTGAACAAACTACAGATTCAGCACCAAGCATTTGATATTGGTTCTCACTAACTTAACTTTATTTTTTCCTAAGGGAATAAGAGATACTTTATTCTGGAGCCAAAGTTTGAAGAACCGTGGCCCAGAAACACAGATTTAGGTTACCCCAAATTCCATGTCCTAATGCAGAAACAGCTTCAAGAAGTCTTACAGAACAAAGAAAGTCATAAACCAAGACAGGGTTAAAATACATTGGTGGGCACATTATGGGGGGAGTTTAGAGTATGGTGCTCCAGATGTTATCTGATCACATTCGTGACTTTGGGATTGGTGGACTTCAGTGGTCTCCTAAGTTAATAGCTTTCAATGGGCTTTATCTATTAGTCACAGGATGTTAGCTATGACACAGAGGTGGGCAAGGAACAGCTAGGAGCTACTCATGGGGTAAGCAGCAGCCCGGATAAGGTGATCAGCCTCTGGAGCTGCCACATTCCAACCTCTGCAGTCACTACAGCCTTATCAGTCAATCAGTTTCTGGAGACACAGCTTTTTTCCAGGAGTTCAGGTTTCCCCGTGGGGAAGCATCGCACATATGTGAGGAAACCACATATTCCTCTGTCTGTTAGCTTTAGTCAAACTATGTTCTTGATTATTTTAATTTTAGGCATAAGAATCCTATTATACATCATATGTAATGTTATGTCAGATACAAAGGGTAACTTTTAAGAAGTCACATCAGGATGATGGCTAATAGTTTTTATTTAACCCAGGAGTTTCTTTCTTAAAGCCCTTAATAGCTATTTCTCTCTCCAGAAGATTACTGTCCTGCCTATTAGTCAACCTCACCTATACCAGATTCCAGCAATGAGTTTCATAGCTTTGAGGAACCTTATAGCTTAACTTTTCAGGTCAGTCTTTCAGAGAGCATAACTGCACAGTGTTCTGAAGAATTTCTGTTAATGACAACCCAAAAATTATACATACAGAGATATCAAATTTCAGATCTGTTGTGGATTGACTAACTAGGATTTGGGGCCATTTCTTCCCTTCTCCAAGCAGCTGTAAAATGGAAACAGTGGCTCCTATTTTTTCACTTAAATTCATGTATTTTTATGTTTTATTGATTTTATTGAGCTATACATTTTTCTCTGCTCCTCTCCCCTCCCCTTCTACCCTTTCCCATGGTCTCCATGCTCCCAATTTACTCAGAAGATCTTGTCTTTTTCTACTTCCCATGTAGAATAGATCCATGTACGTCTCTCTTAGGGTTTTCACTGTTGTCTAGGTTCTCTGGGATTGTGAATTGTAGGCCAGTTTTCTTTGCTTTATGTCTAAAAGCCACTTATGAGTGAGTCCATATGACATTTGTCTTTCTGGGTCTGAGTTACCTCACTCAATATGCTGTTAAAGATGTACTATGATCTAGAGTTTAAGTGGTTCCCCCCCCCAAGATCACGTGTTGAAGCTTAGAGGCTGCCAGCCTTGTACTTTACTGGGAGGTGGTGGAATCTCCTTAGATGGTGGAACCCCTAAGAGATGGAGCCAAGTGGCAGGGAGTTAGGTCACTGGAGATGTACACCTAAAGAAACAGAGACATCAGTTCCCTCTTTCTTTTATCAATGCCCCAGCTGCCATGAAGCAAGTCACCTTACTCTTTCTCCTGATACAGGAAGACATGATAAACCCCTCCTCCTTTGAAGAGGATATTCTTGGGTATTTTTTGACACTGACTGACATGACAAGCACTGGGATAAGGAATGGAGAGAATGTGACTGTCAGTCAGTGCCAAAAAATACCCAAAGTTCTTGCTGGCTCACACAGGAAGGAGCAGAGTGCCACCTGCCCAAGACGGAAGCATGGGTTTGTGGGAAAGCACAGCACAATGAGCTCACTCTGAATGCTGGATAGTGTGGGTGTCTGGGAGGCTCCCAAGGGGAAGTCGTAGCTGAATAGGGAGGAAGTGCCCTGACAGAAGGTGGTTAATCATTAGCAGCCTGGCCTTGAAACCTATACCGTCTCCCAAGCCAGTGACCTTCTCGCTGAAACACAGCTTCTTTCATTAGATTCATCCACCAAGTATTCTCTTGGCAACTGTTTTATGGAAAAGTTTGTCCTCAGTGGGGACAAAGGTGAAGAACCACAGATCTTTTCATGAGAGCAAAGCAAAAAAAAAAAAAAAAAGGACAGCCATATAGGTGATCAATTCAAGACATTAAGAAACAGAAGTGAGTGCAAGAAAAAAAGAAAAGAAAAGAGAGGGAAGAAGAAAAAGTACTGAGGATTCTGTATCAGTATTGACCTGGCTCGGATTCATTCCTCATACCCTGTGCAGGGACAGGCGACCAGCAGTGCCACATCCAAACATTCCATCCCACAGCTTTCCAAGAAAAAGGTTAGGTGGGTAGATCAACTACCTTATCTGTAAATTATAACACAGTATCTTTCATTTCTTCTTTTCATAAGCTAAAAAGGGCTCCTTTTAGCACCAATAGAAGGCAAGAATTTTCTGTTCCATTGTCAAAATATTTCTACTTACTTTACAGTATTTTCTGGTGGAACCCATTTGAAAGACTTTGAACATCTCCACAGCTTTATAATTGGAATTGACCTCTGGGTTTACTTTTGGGTGCTTTCTTCTTTCCGATTGTTGATTTCAGTGACTGAGAATACCACTCTGGGCTTTGCAGCAATGTGGGAATTATTTGACCCGTAATGGCTTGATGCAGCTCATCTAAACAACCCACTGATCCCTGATGTCAGCACTCATCAACTCCTTGTTCAGCTCTGACTCAACCTCCGAATCTTTAATTCAGTCCTCCCCCAAACCATTCGGCATCAAACATAGACTATGACCTATTTTCAATCTTTCTTCTCCTAAAAACTTAAAGAATTTTTATTGAATTATTTTCTATATATGACTTTGACTCATCTCAAAAGATCATGCGGGATGTGTTGCTCTGAAGTAGGCTTTTCCTTTCATATTTATTTCCTCTTTGACGTATAAGATCCTTTATCACACTCTCCACATAAGGTCAAATCTAGCAGAGTTGTCCTGATGAGGGTTGAAGACTGCATTAATCAATAGGCATAACAATAAGCTACTAGGAGTTAATTTAACACTACATCCATTTAATAAAGAAGAGGTCAGTCTAGTCACAAGTTGTTGGTGCCAGGGAAGCTTCTATTTGCAGTAAGTAGTAATTAATACAGATACCCAACAAGTGTCAAGTTGCAGAGAGTACGAGACTGTGGGAGCTCAGACCTAAATAGGGTATCTATCTGTCATATCCCTTCCTCCCAAGCCTCAGGAAGCTTAGTGGGATAGCCAGAGGCATTTGATGATTACAAAGAAATTGTCTTCCAGACAAAACAGGACAGTAGTGCTTATGAATTTACAGCAGTTACAGCAGCATACACAAGACTGACATAATCTCCAGTCTGACCAAAGCCCACCCCAAACCTAGGAGCTTTGGCAGTTGAAAACTGCTGGGAGAAAGTTGATTTCCTTTATGAACTTCTCAGTAAGTCCATCCCACTCCAGTGGATGGTCAAACATCCAAGACTATAGCGGAAGCACAAATTGGACTTGGTGGGTGGAAACAAAAGATACAAAGTCATCTAGGGAGGAAAGATGGATAGATCTGGGAGTCAGGGGAAGGGTGACTATGATCAAAAATGCATGCCACAAAATTCTCAAATAGCTCAAAAAAATACTACCTATGCCACTACCTCAACTTCTGAAATAACTTAACGTTTACTTACTACCTTGCAGCATGTCTATGCTTAAAATGCTATTCTCCAAAATTTAAGCATTTTCTGGACCCGCGGGAGAAACCAGCCACTCGATTTGAGAAGGCTCTGCATGGATCTCACACTGATGTATCATCAGCTCAGTTTGTTTCAGCCTGGTCCCAGACCCTTTTTCATATTCCAGGATTTCTATAGTCTCGGAGAGATCCATCTTCCCTACTTTCCATTAGTTCTAGAGCAGTTTCCATTGTGATTTCTACTGTTATTGTTATGTTACATTTTCAGTTTTTTCAATGGAGGGTGAAGCAGAGACAATGAGGTAAGTATATAGACTCAAGAGGGGCTCTTAAAGGAAATCCAGATCCGGTGTTTTACTGTTTCAAGTACAATCCAACTGACCATATTTCAAAATTGCCATTTTTTTCAATCTCAGGATCCTATCAAAACTAATAATTTCACATATTATAGTCATATAATAAATGTGAACTTTTTCATCTAAGTGCACTAGTATTTGTATAAGAACAGAACTCCAGTGCTTAAGAACAATGAAGGAAAGCGTAGTTGTTGCTTTATTACTCTTTGGTGGGGCCAACCGCCCAGCTCCCAAATAGATACACACAGAGGATTATTCTTTCTTATAAATGGCCACCCTTAGCTTGGCTAATTTCTAGCCAGTTTTTCTTAATTTATCCCATCTACTTTTTGCCTCTGGGCTTTTACCTTTATTTAATTCTGTGTATCTTTTCTTTCCTTCTTATTCCGTGTCTGGCTATGTAGTTAGGGGGTTGGCCCTTTCTTTTCTCTTTCCTTGATTTTTTTCTCCCCAGATTTCACCTATTTATTCTCTCTGCCTGCCAGCCCCGCCTACCCTTTCTCCTGCCTTGATATTGGCCATTCAGCTCTTTATTAGACCAAGCAGGTGTTTTAGACAGGCAAAGTAACACACAGTGTTAAGCAAATGCAACATAAAAGAATGCAACACATCTTAGCATCATTAAAAGTATGAAAATTCCATGCACAAATAAGTGTAGCACATCTTCAACTAATATTCTACAACAGGAAGGTTTTTATAACTACAAAAGATGAAATTACTAGGGACTACTCTAGCCTCTTTATTATGTAATACACTAAGCTTCCATTCATTTACCTGACAGAAACAGCCTATTGTGTAATGTTCCAAAATGGAAATTTCATAAAAGTTTAATAAACATGTCATGTTAATAAAAATATTTTACTTATTCTCAATTATCTAAGTAAGAAATATAGCTTCAGTTAATATATACTACACGCAAAAGTGAAGTAAGAGAACTAAGAGCCTTGCTTCCATTAACAAAAGAGAGAGAAAGAAAATTACAAAGTGAGGCCGGGAGTAGAAAGAAAGAAGCATTCATAGTTTAAGAAGTAAACTAAAATTAGTCAGAATGAGAGATCCAATACAGAATTGGAAAGGGATAGGCCAATGATGACAATTATCTACCTCCCATATCTTTCTCAAATGACTGTAGATGACAGTATCACTCAAAGAAGTAGTTTAGGAACAAAATAAGAAAGAACAAGTCCATCTACATTGAAGAATGAACAAAGTTCTGACAATTAGCTGTGTGAATCTGAGATGAGCCAAGAACTCAGCACAGGGATTAACCAGCATAAACAAGAGAACAGCTGTAGACTGAACCGAGAGGGAAAAGCGCATCTCAGTAACGTCAATGCTTGTGGGGCAAATAAATGCATGCTGCAAAAGTCTGGGAAAGAGCTGATTCAATGTCCCACAGAGATTCCTCGACTTAGATCTGAGACATTTATGGGAAAAGTTCTCCTGCCCATCCTGTACTCAGTGCAGGAAGGTATTTAACTGCTCATAATCATTATCACACGCCCTCCTCAGGCACACGTACTCAAAAACGTACTTCTTCCTTCACATGAACTAGAATTCTTGTTCTCCTTCACACCAAACAGCAGTCTGCAGTCTGGACAAGCAGCTCATTGGCAGGTCACACCCATAGCATGAGCACAATCCAAATTCCAAACCTGAGTGCACACATACACACAAAACACAGACACACACACACACACACACACACACACACACACACACACAGTCTTTCAGCTTCTAGTCTCCCAAGGACGTCTCTTTATGTTCCATAATGCGAAAACAAACCTGTTGAATATTTAAACTGTAAAAGGAATACAAAGGTATCTTACTCCTGCCCACCATATTTAGTATGTGCAATCTAATCACATATTTCCTTCCTGTTAGAGAGGAAAATGGGGCTTAAGGATATGAAGGGTTCTTTTGGAACCCAGCAGCTACCCTAGACAAGGTCATCCTGCATCAGCATCTTGAACACCTCAGTTTTCTATAGTGTGTACCATCAACTTTCGGCTTCCATGGTCAGTATACTGTAGTAACTTGAGAAAATAATTTAGGCACCTGTGAGTTGAAGTTCACAAGGTTTTCATCTCTGTCATGTCAAATGGTTCAACTCTTCTTCACAGTGGATGATGAATGGAGTCACATGGTTAGAAGAAATGGGTCACTTTCTCGCCTACTACTCTGCCTCTGTCTCCCTGTTGAATATGACTTAACAAAAAGGTAACTGAATAAAATGCTGACATCTTATAGTCAGGTAAACTTTGCAAAAAGCAAATTGCATAATCGCTTTCCACTAGCTTTCTTCTGCCTCTGTCATTAACATGGGTAGGGAAGACCCATCTTTTCCCTGAGTTATAAGACAAGGATGAACGTCACATGAGGCAGGCATGGAGTTGCACAAATATGTGTGAGCTGACCTCAATACCTGTGAGAAATCCCAGCAAAGACGTGTAGAACCAGCCAGATTTGCCAAGTCCAAACTAGTCAATTTTTAATTTATCCAAGATGCTTTCTGGTGAGCATATTCCAACCAAAAAAAAAAAATGGACCCAACCCCAACCAATTTATATGTTCATTGTTAACGGGTTCCAATGGCCTAAAGATCTACCTTGTTGACCACAAGGCTAAGATACCCAGAGATGATCATTCTGAACAGAAGCACCTAGAAGGACATCTGCAGACCTTTCATCACACGAAAGAAAAGCTTGAGAAAGATGAGGTTTCTTGGTTCATGACTGGACAGTATACTCTAATTATGTGAAATAAATTTGAAATTATTCTTATTTTATCTTTTGTTTTTAAACATGAAATTGGAAAAGTAACTTGAAATCTTGTTTAGGGTCCTTTCCAATCCTTCCCCATTTGTCCCCAGTCTTGTCTAGGTTACATTAAGGCTATCTAGAAATTGAAAAGCTCTGAGAATAGGGGCTATAGTGTGAGAAACAGGGCCAGAGGATTAAATATCTGTTTTACAGAAGCATTAGCCAATAATTTACTCCCCAGCCTACTATAGTAACCAAGCATTATGAGTTTGGTTCCAGTAAGAATGCTCACTCCTATTCTCTGATGGATTGTATAGCCCAGAGTTCTGAAAACCTAAAGGGGCATGTAATAGTCTAGAAAACTAGAAGGGATCCGCTCATGGCTGTGATGTTCTGAAGGCCTCAATTCCAGAGACACTGAGTCCGCCAAATGGTCACCCTGTCAAAAAACATTAAAGTGCACATAGCTCTCCATGAACTCCTGTAGAACACTGTTTTGTTTATAGGCATGGTCGGTACTTTAATATTTTAAAACCCATCTTGTGCAGGTAAAAGTAAAACGACACACTGGGTGCTGGGGATTTAGCACTCACCTGGCATGTGCAAGTCTGCCCTGAACCGAGAACTGAACGTTCAGCCTGTTTAAGTAAATGAAATCCACCAAGCTGCTAACCTGTTTCCCTTGTGAAAGACTTTGAAGGACTTGAATCAATTTCAGCGGAAGTCAAGCTGACAAACTCATTTCTGGAAAGAGAAAACCTGGAGGACAGTGATCAGCAGTGGCCAACCGCCAGCTCGGAGCCAGCTGAAAGCAGTTTTACAGAGGAATTAACAGGAAAAAGCCAAACATCCAGAACAAGTGGAGCCTGACATTACAAGAAATACTCCTTGTCGGAAGATGCATCAAAACAATCCAATTTCAAGCATGTACAAGCAAAATGGCTTTCAAAACCCATCAGAAGATGGGAGAGCAACTTCAGGATCACCAACAGGATGTGTCACATGATAAGTCCCATCCCCAAAGAGTAGCAAATTTTATTTCTGGTTAAGTACAAAACTGTTCTCATCTGATATTAAAAAGTAGATAAAGTGAGAAACCTTTCAAATCTGGAAAAAGTTTAATAAAAAAAATAGTGCATATGGAACAAACTCAAAATGAGGGCGTTTGATGGAGCTCATAGGTAACTATCATGGTTTGTGTTGGAAACTTGACAGAATCTACCTGAGAGACAGGCCTCTGGATATGCCTGTAACGGATGATCTCAGCTAGCTTAACTAGAGTTAGAAGACTGGTCTCAACCGTGGGTGTAACCATTCCCTCTGCAGGGACCCTGAACTATATACAGGGAGCTCTGCAGGCTCCCTGAAGAAAGGGAGCGAGCACACACGTTCCTTCACTGTCCTCTGCTTCTTGATTCCAGGGGCACTGTGACCGGATGCTTCAAACTTCTCCTTCCCTCTTGACTTGATGCCAGGGTGGACTGAACTCTACTTCCTTAAGACTGTAACCACTGATAAACATGGAAATCAATCCATCTGTGGCTCATGAAGAAGACAACATGACCTGTGAAAGCTTGGGATCAAATATAATGAATATGTCAGAAGATGCCTGCCCTGCAGAAAGATGAAGCCAAAGAAGTTTTTGTGATACCGACTGATACTGTTCAGTGAAATACAGCTTATCTAGATGAAGATTGCCAAGGTTTCTAGGATATCTTCAGCTGGCTTGTTTTAAAATTTCTCTTAAAATTCTTAAGGAAATTAAACCACAAGCACTCTATAAAATAGTCACTGGAGGAGATGAAAGAGTTGACACACCGCGAGATCCCAAATGAGAACACTTCAGTACAAAGTGGTAGGGCGCAGTGAGAGGAGAGGCAGAGACTCAAAGTCCAGGCTAGACTGTATTGAGAAAAAGAAACAATGCCATGAGCTATGGCAAACATCTGTAATCCAAGCATCTGGGGAACAGACACAGGGGGACTGCCAGAAGTTTAAGGCCATCCTGGCATGCACGGAAAGTTTGTATAGACTTGCCAGAACACAGTAAGACTCTATCTCAAAGACAAAGACAGACAGGCAGGCAGACAGACAGACACAGGAGAGGGAGGAAGAGAAGGAAAGAAGAGAGGGAAGAAGGAAGAGAGGGAGATGAGAGAAAATATATGACTTTTACCAGGTACCAAATAAGCCCTAGAAAAATAGTGGATAATTTTGTTGAAAATATTAATTGTAATTAAAAACCTGGACATTGCTAACACATTTTTGAGGGATAAGGGATAAGCTTAACTATTCCAAAAAGTAACTCTATTTTCCAGAAGTCCTCAAAACGGATCACAGACCTAAACGTAAAATGTAAATCTCTAAGACGTGTAGAAGAAAGATGATGAAAGAGAAGACCACGCTGGTGTGGGGCTTGAGAGTCACTTTTACATACAGCAGCAAAGACCCAGAGGAGTGTGCGGCAGCTGACTCGAAGCAGGCTCAGACCAGAGCAGCCACAGACACCACGGAGACTGCTGCCAAGTGAATCAGCGTAGGTGCTGCAACAACACGTGGAGCTGTTTCCGGTGCGGGTGTAGAACCAGCCTTTGGCTGTCCTGTTGTCACCTACACGCCCACAGCAACACCTTTAATGCGCTAGCCTGGGACTCGCCAGGTCTGGGTCTTTCATTCGCACTCTTGATCTTGTTTCCTGTATAACATAAATCACCACTTGAAGTTTTGGCACTCATGGTAATTATGGGTGTAGTTTTCTGGATCTTACGGTGAGTCTGAGAATGGGGTGTTGGTGGCACAGAAATCTATGTTATTCTTAAAGTCATTTCCTTAAAGATAAAAACTAACTTTCGACAAAAATGAGGTAATACTAAGATGGACTTATCTGAAATTAAAAGTTTCTGCCCTGCAAAAGACAAGAGAGAGAGAGAGAGAGAGAGAGAGAGAGAGAGAGTAAAGTCACAAGCTTACAGAAAAATAGGCAAATGCATTTATTTGATAAAAGACTGTTACTTAAGAGTATTTTTTAAAAAACTTAAAACTCAACAATAGGAAAATAACCTAATTTAAAATTGGTCAGAAAAACTTTGACACCTTACCAAAGAAAACAAGCAAATGGAAAATACACACAAAAAGAAATTATGCATCATATGCTTCTAGCAGACCAAGAATTAGGCCATAAAGACTTGGTTAATGAAATTAAACCATTTGGAACGGTCCAAATGCTACACCTTTTAGAATGGTCCAAACGTAGGATACTGAGAACATCAAGTGTTGTTCTGGATGCAGAATTACAGGAAGTACCATTCAGGATGGAACAAGATAGGGAGAACCACTTTGTGAGACAAGCTGCTAGTTTCTTGCAGTACTAACAGGTTCTTAGAATTAAGCAATCCAAACAAGAACAGAGAGAAAAACCAGGGGTGAAAGTACTCTGCATAATACTGTAATGGTGGATACTGGTCACTGTACCTGTGCCGAAGCCCACAGAATGTACTCATTCCAACAAGAATGAGCGCTAATGTCAACCACGGACACTGGATGATGACAATGTCAATAAGGGTTCATCATGTGTCACCTGGGTGAGGTATGCTGATAAGGAGAGAAGGAATGAATGTGTGGGGACAGGAAGCAAAAGAGGTATTTTCTTTACCTTGTCCTCAAGTTTGCCATGAACCTAATTCTGCTTCTTCTCCTTTTTTAAAATAAAAAAGTCTTATTTTTTTTTAGAGATTTATTATATATACAGCATTCTGCAGAAGAAGACACCAGATCTCATTATACATGGTTGTGAGCCACAATCTGCTTGCTGGGAATTGAACTCAGAACCTCTGGAAGAACAGCAAATGCTCTTAACCTCTGAGCCATCTCTCCAGCCCCAGCACTTTGCTTTTTTCAGGTAGTGTTGTATCAGTAATGATCACTGATGTATCTGGAAGGGTGTTTAGAAGAAACTGAAAGGATCACTAAGAAAGCTGGAAATGAAAGAGATCACCAGTCCCCCAGGAAAAGGTGGTAATACAGGCTGAGATGGCAGAGAACCTGGGGCCAGAGTCAGGTTACATGCAACTTCAATACATCCACTATCAGCACTGTGGAGTGATGAGACTCCATCAGACCACTTCAATCCCACACACAGCAAGTCCACAGTACACAAGGGATAACTCACCCTGATTCCTTTTCAGCTGGCAGCCACTCGGGGTGGTCTTTGATTCCTTCTTTCCGACTGTAGTGGGAACATGCCTCCCCAGTCATAATACCTAACAGGGGCCTGCAGTAAAACAGCAACGGGAGGACTAAAAGGTACGAGTTCCAATAATGGGCAAGATATCCATCCAATCTGCTCTGTTAAATCCACTTTATGGAAACAAACAGAGAAGTATGTGAATTTAAGAAGCTGGGAAGTTTGGGGAGCACTGGTGCCATTAGCTCAGCCCTGAGGGTTGATGCAGCACAGCTGTGCTAGATTCTGTTCCCATCTCCACAGCAACCGCTTCCATCACCCAGTGCATCCTGAGATCCTGGGATTCTTCTCTTTTTCATGTGTTCAGTGTGATCTTAGTACTTGGGTGATGGAGGCAACAGAAGCAAGAGTTGGGAGTCCAGCCTGGGCTACACTGTAAGAAGAGAGAGGGGAAGGAAAGGGGAGAGGAAAAAGAAGAGAGAAAGAGAAAGGAGGGGAAAGGGGGAGGAAAGAGAAGAGAAGGAAGGGAGAAAGAGGAGAGGAAGAAAGAGAGAAAAGAGGAAGAGGGGAAAGGAAAGAAAGGGGCAAAGGGAAAAAAACAGAATGGGGGACAAGAATACGTACAAAGTTGTCTTTTATTATAAAGTAGTTCATGAATCAAAGACCTAAAAAGTGCATAAACTAGATTAATGCTCTCTACTTAAAAACTTTTCAGCATATTGGAAGAAAAATAAGTGCATCAGATCTTTTGTTGCCGCTGATTTTTGCATACTTAAAAAAAAAACGGAAGGGAGAAAACATCTTTTCTTCCTTTCTCTTCTCTTTCCCCCCTCTCTCTCCCCTCCTCTCCTTCTCTCCTTCTTTTTCCTCCATCCTTTCCTTCCCCTCTCTCTTCTTAATGTGTAGCCCAGGCTGGAATCCCAACTCTTAATTTCGTTGCCTCAATCACCCAGTTACTAACAGCTTATAAACCTTTGAAATCTGACGGGTCCTTAACCAAACTCACCACATTTGAAAAGAATAGCAGATACACTCCAACTAACACTCCAATTTCTTTGGCTAGAAATTAAAATCCCAGTCATAAGAAATGTCCAGAAAGAACTCCCTCGCTTTGTTTCCGCACTTTGCAGGCTATAGAACACTACTTATGCAGCTTACTTTACAAGAAGTAATTTTACAAGAAGAATTTCTAACCATTCTCCCATCAGCTCTCTACTAAGCGCAGCAGAAGGACCGGTCCCCTGATTTAGACGTCACAGGCTTGGAAACTACTGCACACACCTATTTGAGGTGTTTCGGTTTACATTAGCATTCTTCATTCAGAAAAAAAAATCCTCATGTTCCTATTCTCAATAATAACGAAGGTGATTTTGGTAAAGAAGGCAATTAAATTTCCAATGCCTTGCCCAACTTTGGAGTACATATTCCAAAACACAGAGGAAGCAGGGCACAACTACCTGAAACCACCACCGCACACTGGTGGGGTGACTAAGTCTTCTAAAACACAGGCCAAGCATTAAAGCAATATATTCCTGACAAAAACACTAATTTTCTCTCTTAGCTTCTGGGCATAGAAATTGTAGTTTAAGAAATTAATAATAACTTTAAAACCTGAGATCATATTATAGGAAAAAGATGACAGAGTCTTGTGAAGTCATGTGTTCATTCTGATAAAAAGTTTCATAAACTGTAAGTTAGACAAAATAAAACAGAAAAAAAGAAGATCCACGTCACATTTCTGACTATATGAATGGTACTAATGTTTTTATCTGTTTCAATTACCTATCCCACTCTTTGCTTCATCCCTGGTTTCATGGTTTAAAAAAATAAATTATCATTTCACAAAGGTTTAGAGCTCTTTCAAATTAGTAACTGAAACATCTGCCAAGTGAAAAAAAGCACATAGTTACTTACAGAATGATAATTCTCTCTCTCTCTCTCTCTCTCTCTCTCTCTCTCTCTCTCTCTCTGTGTGTGTGTGTGTGTGTGTGTGTGTGTGTGTGTGTGTGTGTGTTTTAAAAGAATACATCTTGAGGATGGGTGGTGGTGGCCCATGCCTTTAATCCCCACACTCAGGAAGTAGAGTCAGGCCGATCTCTGTGAGTTCAAGACCAGCCTGGTCTACAGAGCAAGTTCCAGGACTCCAAAGCTACACAGAGAACCCCTGTCTCGAATATGTGTGTGTGTGTGTGTGTGTGTGTGTGTGTGTGTGTGTGTGTGTGTGTTCTAATTTCTAAAGCATGAGTTAGTATATATAAAATTTTAATTCACAACAATTAATTAATGGAGAAGATTAATTAAGGCATTTGGCAAGGGAGACATTTTAAAAGTCTTCATATTATCTGTGTGATATTGTTTGAAAAAGAAAAACTATTGAAGGCGCACTCTGGGAGACTCCATAGGGAATGAGCTCAGAGGCTCCCTCCAGTAGAGGGCATGGCAGCTCAAGATGGAAACCCACGCTTTGTTTATCAGCCAATCTCACACTGTGGCTTTGCCTGGCGACTTTTACAACCCACACTGCATTGTTGCTTCCGCCACCACAAAAAGGAAACTATGCGTCATCTTAATATTTAGCAATCCTATTTACCTAAAGCCAACTGTAACAACAACAAACTCCAAAGGGAAGTCACGCCGCCACGTAGCTTTTACTTTAAATATGGAAGCCGGTCTTTAAAAAGACTTTACCATGGGGATTTATTTTCGGTGGAGACAGAATCCAGAGCGCCCTAGGTGCTGAGTGAGCACTATGCCACTACACTCACTACCAGTCCAACCGTGGGAAGGTCTTAAGAAAAAAAAGTTTCTGTCTGCAGTAGGTACTGTCTAAACTCTCAAAATTTTTTGCAGTTGTAAACTTAAACAAAGTTTATCAAGCAGCCACAGTTTCCAGGGAGAAAAATAGTTTTGTGCCTTAATATCTGAATTGTCAGTCTGAAAAGGCTTGGGGGGGGGATGCTTGTAGTAAATACAAAAATCGCCTAGGATAGTCTTTCAAGCAGTCGTTTGGTATTCACTTCTGTTAATGTACAAAACAGGACAGGGTTTTCGAGCTTCAAGACCTGGACAAAGTTAAATATGAACTATTTTGTTTATTTTCCTTATTTATTTACTATCCAGACAGCAATTTATTAAACACCATAAGCTTGACACTACACATCTGCATTGTCTTGATAGTTAATAGAATTTACACATTTAGAACCCAGTTAACCCTCAGTTAGTCCTCACGGTTTTTCTATCCTGAAAAGCTGACTTTGAACTGCCCTGCTTAGATATGCAAATTAACGCATTTCATTGATGCTACAAAAAGTCTGAAATATAAGATATACATAAACAAACAAACAAAGAGTCACACTGCTGATGTTAGATGTGAGAAACTAGGGCTCCCACGGGGGAAAGTGACTGTCCCAACAGATACTTAGCAGCTACTGGTTAGACAGTGGCTCTGATTACGCCTGCTGACAGACACAAGTGTCCCACATCAGTGTTCATGATTTTAACACCAGGGTGGTAAGTGAAAAATATATCCATGTTCTGTATTGCTGAGAAAAATCAAATATGTCTGCACTTTACACATATTTTAAACAGCAACACTATTTCTATTATACATCTTAATAAATGAATATTAAATCATTGGAAATTAAAATAGATGTAGAAACAGGGCAGCTCTTTGGGGTCTTATTAAAATTCCATCTCACAGATTTACAAACATGCTTTCAAGCATTTGTTACTAAAATCAAAATGATATTCCTTCTATAATAAAGGCTATACCTATTTCCTTCATTAGCGACTGCAGACTTTGTTCTCCAACTCAAACGTGGAACTTGACTACCCGAAGCTTGTGTGCTGCCTGGTTCCAGTTTGAAGAATGTGTCTCCATTTTTCTTTCAGAAAGTCTAGTGTGAAGCAGAAAAACTGGAACCCAAGCCATATTTTGTTGTTTACCTGTCTGCCCCGACTTTGTGGAAAAACCACTTAGGTATTCCGCTGCATCCTTCTGGTTACATAGGAAGCTGAATCCGTTTGTAGCTGAAGTCAGGTTTTTGTTCTTACAAATCGGGGCAGTTTAAAAACCTGCGCGAGTAAAGATGGGTTTCTGAGGAATTCACAAATGAAGCTTGTTCAGGCAAACTGTTTGCACCTCCTCACTCTCACTTCCAGCTCTAGCCCCACACCCCCACCCCTTAATTTAAGCAGATGAACATCTGTTAAACTCTAAGCCTGCTCAACTAGGAATGATTCATGAGGAAATTCTGATTCCTTACAGTCTGAAATTACAAGTGATCCGGGTACATCAGAACTGCAAGATCTTGGGTTTCCCTTTGTTTTCCGCTATCAGTCAGATTTGGGCTGTGCCCGGCAGGAGATGCCCTTCAGATCTCCTGGGGAATGACCCTGCAACGTCACAGCTTGCTGCAGTCACGCATTGTAAGATCAAAAAATGCAGCACCATTTAAAACACCGATTTTTAATAGGCACTTTCTCCTTCTTCCTCACTGACCAGCATGCATTCCATTAGGGAATTCCAAGACGCCTTAGCGAACAGCAGGGAGTCACAGCACTTAGCTCCGCAACCCTTGTTTCAGGTTTCTCTGGTTGTTTATGCCCTTCCCGAAAATAGGTGGAGTGGCTAAGTGGGGCCGGCAGGGCTCCCCCAGGCCGGCTGCCGGTTTATAGGTGTTCGGGTGAATCTTAAAGATCGTGAAAAACAGATGAGTTGCAAAGGTGGGGTTCACAAAAAAAAAGGGGGAAAGGTGCGGTCTTAAGGTAAAGTCACGAACTCGGGGCCCCTCCACGGCGGTGGCCACCCGAGCGACCGAGCAGCGTTCCCGCTCTGTCCCCGCCCGCCGCCTCCCAGCTTGTGTGCGCACGAGGCTGCCGCACCTACGTCAGCAGCGCCCTGGCTTCCAGACCCTTCGGCAGCTGCCGTGACTGCGGCAGGCCCGCATGGCCACGCCCTCGTGCCGTCGGTAACGAGCCAATCCGAGCCCTCTAAAGGCGGGGCCGACGCCTCCAGGTCCCGCCGCTGCGCCGCAGCCTGCTTTAAAAGGCCGGCGGCGCGCGCCCGGCTGCAAACAGCTGCGGTGGCCGCGGGCGTCTGAGTATGCAAAGTGCCATGTTCCTGGCTGTCCAGCACGACTGCGTACCTATGGACAAGAGCGCAGGCAACAGCCCGAAGGTGGAGGAGAAGCGCGAGAAGATGAAGCGAACGCTGTGAGTATGCCCTCTCTCCTAAGCTCTTACCCTGCCTGGCTTTGCGGCTAGGGACCGACCTCCCTTCGATCTCCGCTTTGACTTGAGCTAACTCGCCTCTGCAGAGAAAGAGGGGGAAGAAAGAAAGAAGGAAGGAAAGTTAGCCTGCTAGATCTCGTGCATTTTCTGTGTGAGCTTAGAGAGTTTAAGACTGGGAGAAGTTGTCGTGAAGGAGGCGGTAGATGGGCTGAGAAGGCGCTGGTTGGCTTTTTGTTCTGCATTTAACGTGACCCAAGAAACCTGCAACCTGAATAGAGCCCGCGGCGCCCTATGTTGCATTGTGAATTCTGAGCTGTTTACACAGCTGCTGGGTAATGATTGGGATGATTTTGAATTTATTCGCTTTAGATGCGATTTTTAAATCATAAAGTAGGTCTCACCCAGTCACGACTGTGGAATGAGTAATTTGCTCTGCAGTGTCTGCTGTGGAGAAGCACTGTGGGCGGTCGCGGTGGGGAGCTCCGGAATCCACTTCTCTCTTGCTCTCACACACACACCCCCTCCATTATGTACTGCCAGTGTCGTGGTACACACACACACACACACACACAGAGAGAGAGAGAGAGAGAGAGAGAGAGAGAGAGAGAGAGAGGAGAGAGAACCCTCCCTGTGTCGTGGTCAGACCTGTCTCGAGCTCAGAAAGGGAAGGCACACCAGCTGGCTCAAGACACTTCACTGTCTCAATCGTAAAACTGCCGCCACCCAGTTGTAGTTAACCATGCAGAAAAAGCACTGCCTTTTTTGTAGGTCAGAAATAACTTGTGAAAATGTTAAATATCCTAGCTGTGTTCTGTAGTCCTACCCTGCTTGTAAAACTCATTATAGTTAGGCAAATGGATGAAATTATGTTCGATACATGAGGTGCTGGGTTTAAACGCTCCAAGGACAAGATAGATGGCTAGTTCTTGCCTGTCTGCTTTGTAGCTACTGGGTGACTGGTCTTATGCTGCTGCAACTGGTCATCATTTTACTATTCAAGAATTGCCGCTTGAAGTAATTTTGGTTTTTCTCTCCTTTTTCCTTTTCTAGCTTAAAGGATTGGAAGACCCGTTTGAGCTACTTCTTGCAAAATTCCTCCACTCCTGGGAAACCCAAAACTGGCAAGAAAAGCAAACAGCAAACGTTTATCAAGTAAGTTGCGAGTCCTGTGGTTGTAGAGATGAATCATCTAGCCACCCAACAGGAAAGGGGAACTGTCATGACTGCTGTAGCTCACGGTGGGAACTTCTCTTTCAGGCCTTCTCCCGAGGAAGCGCTGCTCTGGGCAGAAGCATTCGATGAACTGCTGGCCAGCAAATGTAAGTTGTTAACCTTTTGAATTTGACCTCCTACCAGTATCCCAAGAGCCTAGGAATGTGTCCACACCACAGACTAGCAGCCCGCAGGAAGTGCGTCAGGCATTACCACCACTTACTGCATAAAATCCGTTTTCCTTTCCCTTATTTCTCCAGTTTAATCATGGAAAAAGATGAGGTATTCACTTTAGCTGGGGAAGAGAAATGAGCTTAAAAATTGAAATGACAGTTACTCATAGGTGGGTGAAGTAAGCTTTTCCATTGCATGGGATAGTCTCAAAAGCCCTGGTTCCCAGAGAACCAATGGATGGCTGTCCTATAAATATTTATTTTGCATTGACAGTGAAGTTCAGTATATTTCTGTTGCAGAATAGAAACTTAGGTAGTCTGTCTGCTGGCGCCTCAGCTCCACAGAGCTAAACTGTGAGCATGACAGGTTTGAGTGACATCTGGAGAGCTGGTCATCCTGGTACTAGAAGAACAACGTGCTATTTGGTCACTCAATTTACGTGCTACTTGTTTTCTTGTCCTTTCAGATGGGCTGGCGGCATTCAGGGCGTTTTTAAAATCTGAGTTCTGTGAAGAAAATATTGAATTCTGGTTGGCTTGTGAAGACTTCAAGAAAACCAAGTCACCCCAAAAACTGTCCTCAAAAGCAAGGAAAATATATACCGACTTCATAGAAAAGGAAGCTCCCAAAGAGGTAAGAAACCAAGTTATTCATGCCAGCATAAATTGGACATCTTCAACACGGTAGTAAAACACAAGAATTGAATACCCCAGCTAAGTGCAAGTGAATAGAGCCATGTGTGGCTCTCCACCCCAGCTGTCCTAATGTTAAGTTTCTCCAAAACTGACAGTTCTAACTGATCACATACTACATCTTTTGTGTTTTATTAAGCATCGATTTGTAAATGTTGAATACCAAATAAATCAAGTTTTGTTTTGTTTTCTTTTCCAGATAAACATAGACTTTCAAACAAAAACTCTGATTGCCCAGAATATCCAAGAGGCTACCAGTGGCTGCTTTACAACAGCCCAGAAGAGGGTATACAGTTTGATGGAGAACAATTCTTATCCTCGCTTCTTGGAGTCGGAATTCTACCAAGACTTGTGTAAAAAGCCACAGATCACCACGGAGCCCCATGCTACATGAGACAAGGAGCCTCCCACAGAGGACATTTCATTCTGTCTCCCAAGAGGAAAGACCGTGACCTGCCAAAAGACTGACCTTGAATTCAGCCTGGGTGTTAGGTAACATCACCCAGAACTATTGATTCAAAGTTGGGTAGTGAATCAGGAAGCCAGCAACCTAGGACGGGCTCTGTGAGAACAGCTTCCCTTGCTGTGTGAAGAACAGAGGGAGGGAACAGTGTTCTGAACGTGCTGTTCCTCACTGTGAAAGCAAGGGTCTGAGGTGAAAGAGACAATGGAAGATCGTTGGTCCGAACATTTAAAATCAATAGGTCTGGGATTATGTGGCCTTAGCTAGCTGGCTGTACATCTTTCCCTAAACAAGTCCATTGTTACCACATCATGGTTTTACTTCTAGTTTTACTATTTCAATATTAAGGATCGTTAAAATGTTTACTGTGTGCAAAGGTGTTGAAGTCTTAGGACTGTAGATGGCTAGTACTATTGTGTCATGTATCACTGAAACTGAAAAGTGCGTTTGCGTTGTTAAACCATGTGTGAGAGACGAATGTGTGCCGTGCTGTAGAACACCAGTGTCTGTTATGAGTGCCAAAAACTGTCTTGCGGGCAGCTACACTTTGAAATGGTTTTTGAATACTTTAAATAAATTTATTTTGATAAATAATGTCATTAAACGTTTGGAAGTCCAGATGTGTTGTGTTTGAGTTCACTAGTTGGAAACATGTCAGATATAAAAGAAAACAGCTTTCTAGTAAAGAGATATGACCATGGATTGATTATTGTACCGGTCCCTGGGCGCTGACAGCCCTTAGAAGTGAGAAATGGTTGCTTCAAGGAAGACAAACCTATAGACGTTATGTAGTCTTAAGAAAACCAGATCCATATCCCTATGACCACTCATTGTGAAAGTCAAACTTGTTATTTAATAAAATAAAAAGAAAGAACATGGACCTGTGTGTTAAGGAAGAGTTCGAAACGAGTAATAAGGGAGCATGGTGGGAAGAAACATGGAAGTTATGTATGTGACCAAGCAGCCTAAGAGAAGACAGAAGTTCATGTAAATATATGTAGACTTCGGGCCTGCCTGTTTTATCCTTGGTTCCAGACACCTACACAGGGCTGGCATGGGCAAGACACATACCTAATCATTGTTTCTTTACCATTGTGTTGGGCCAATATGAAAATCTCAGAATTGGTCTGCATCTCCTGCCTTTGTTTGGCTAATAATTTATTAATGCCGAAGAAAGCAAGTCCATTGCTTAGACGTAAGTGCAGGTGTGTGTTCTCGCTGAGGACGGCCTTCTGTTCTTGCTAGTGGAATTCCCTTTCCTTTGTGAGGCAAATTTGCACTCTCTGGGGGTGGGGAAATTAGCAAATGGGAGAACAGGGGTTACCCTCAGCTTGAAATTGGAAGATCTGAGCCCAAGTAATGACATGCCATAGCTTTATAACCCTAAGAGTACCCATTTTCCACCGTGGTTCCCCACTGGATACTTCTCTGCTTATCTCCCTGATATGCATACATAATACGGAGTGCTTTAGAAATGTGGGGCCTTGAGGATAATGGCCCACAGTATTTCAAATGTTTCTTTGTGACTACTCTAGTTCACGGCGTTAGCCAGATGTCTGGAACAAGCACAGGTCCAGGAGGGGGCAGCTGCTCATCGTGCAGCACCAGCAGCCGGAATGACCAATAAGGATGCAGACTAGATACTGATTGCATGAGTGAGACCTGAATGCACAGAACCGGTGATGCTGTGATGGAAACGTGGCACCGATGCACCGGGTCTGTGTAGCTCTTAATCCAGAAAGGCTTTAGCTAGCAAGGAAACCCGCATTGCCACCAAGTCCTATTTACTTCACTTCATGTCCAACTTCTCAGTTTCCTCTCTGATGCTACCATGACTGCAATTAACCCACCTCCCTCTGCTCACTGTCTGCCGCACCTAATATATTCCCTTCTTAACTCTTGGGATCCTGTCAACGCACAAACCTGATCTTGTCTCCTGTGGTTTTGAACCTCTGACAGCTGTCCTAAACATTCGGATGAAAGCAGCATCCTTAAGACAGCCTAGGCCTGCAGAGTTGACTCCCTCTTGCCTTCCAACCTTGTGCACAGTTCTCTGTACCAGCCACGCTGGCCTTCTTCCATTTTCATGAAGATGCTATGCCCCTCAGCCCCAGGGAACCTTTCCACCTAATAGTTTCTCTCTGCACAGTGTAATTGTAGCTCCCGCTCACCACTCTTCTATCAAAAGTGTAATTGCCACTTCCCCAGGGAAGTGGACTCTGACCTCCTTTACCCAGGCCACATCCCTTTTTAGCTCTTGTCACAGCACCAGGCTCTACACTTTAGGGCTCTTATTAGAGGTATTTCTAATTACTTTTCATAATTATTTGATAATTTTATCTTCTGCAGTTAGACTGTGAGGAGCACAAGTGAAGATCCTGTGATTTTTTTTCCTACTTTCTGCTGATTCCCAGCAATTGGTTTATATAATGTGAGCAGAATGGATGGATGGGTGGGTGGGTGGGTGGATGGGTGGGTGGGTGGACGTTAGAAGAACCTGAATGGAAAATAATGAGACTAAAAAATATCTACCAATGCACAGAAAGATAAAGACAAAATTTACTGGGGATTTTTTTTTTTTGGTTGCAGTTATTGTTTTGTTTTGTTTGTTCGTTCAAAGAAGAGATCAGATTATGTCCCGGGCTGGTCCTTACTCCTAGGCTCAGATGATTCTCCTATCTCAACTTCCAAAATAAGTGGGACTACAGGCACATTCCACGGTGCCCAGCTTTATGAAAGAACAGGAACTGAAAAGCCCACTGGCTCAAATGGCTATAAATATTTTCAGAACTTTTTCTTTGGACAATCAATCAATAAATATTTTTAACTAGTCATGTTCTCTGTGCACTTGACCTTTGGTAGAAAGAAAAGCCTGTAACAAAAATAAATAATAAATAAATCAAAATTTTGGGCTTGCCGAGGTTCTGAGAGCTCTATGGAGATGGTATTTTCCATGTCCTCGTGTGTGGAACAAACTGAAACAGATTTGAGATTAGAGACCACATGCCTCCACAAATAAGTATAACCTACTGTTCCAGGTTCCCACAGTTCAAACACTTGCACCCACTGTTCATTTGTTTTGGTAATTTTTCATTGTGTGTTTTAATGCCAAAGATGTTTCAAAATATGGTCATTTCACACAGTCACGGCAACAAATAGAACGTTGTTTTTATGTGTCATGTGAGCATAGTGAGGCAACTAGTGGCTTTCAATGAAATCCCCCAAAATTTGATAGGGAAGACTTTTGGGGTGTGTCTGATCATAGTATAGGATGATTTGGGGCTGGAGAATGAGAGGAGGCAAAGGTGTTGAACTTACATTAGGAGGGGGTCACATACAAAAACACTAAGCAATAGAAGAGAGGATTCCCAAACTGGCCTTGCCCTATAGTCAGATTGATGAATATCTTAAATATCACTATAGACTTTCATCTAACAAATAATGGAAACAGAGGCAGAGACCCACAGGAGAGCACTGGGCTGAGCTCCCAAAGTCCATTTGAAGAGTGGAAGGAGTGAGAATATAAGCAAGGAGGTCAAGACCATGATGGGTTCACCCACTGAAACAGTCTACCTGAGCGAATGGGAGCTCACCAACTCCAGCCAGACAGGGAAGGAACCAACATAGGTCCAAACTAGATCTTCTGAATGTAGGTGACAGTCACATGACTAGGGCAGAGTGCGGGGGCCACTGACAGTGGCACCAGGATTTATCCCTACTGTTTGTACTGACTTTTTGGGAACACATTCTCTTTGGATGGATATCTTGCTCAGCCTAGATATAATAGGGAAGGCCTTGGACCTTCTCCAAAGCAATGTGTCTTACCTTCTCTGGGGAATGGGGGGTGGGGGCAAGGTGGGGGAAATGGGAGGAGAAGAGAGAGTGGAACTGGGATTGGTGTGCTGGTATGTAAAATGAAAAAAGACAGTTTGTTTTCTTTTTTAAAAAAATAAAAGAAAATAAATTATATAAAAAAAGAAAACAAAAACACTGTGAATCTGATCAATGTGGAGATGAGGTGCCTGCCCTGTACCAAGTACCGTTTTTCTAACTTATCCCAAAATTGCAGCTGAATTGTAGAGAGCATCACGGTATGGAAAGGTAAACTTGGCAGGTCTGGTACAGATGCCATGTGACGGATGCAGTCCCTTTGGTCAATGGCAACCAGCTGGGTTTTCTGTGATTGCTGATAATTCCTGGCTGAGGAGCAGCTTGGGGTTGTTCAATGTGATAACCCAGGAAGTTCTTCTGTGACTTGCAGAACAAAAGAGGAAGTCTAAGATCACAACAGGAAACAGAGGCCTGGCAGGAACCATCCTGAACCATAACCCATCACTGCCAGCACCCAATGTTAAGGTACAGTATGGGAGTGGAAATGCAGTAGAATAGGTGGGGGGCCTCCAGTACTAACGGCTAAGACTTTATCATGAGAACATCAGACATCCAACTCAGCTAAAATGCATGGAAATAACCAGACAGAAATACGAAGATTGAAAGTATGGACGCTGGGAAGTCAGTTCATAGATTCGAGTATTAGGTCGAATATGAAATGCCACTTGTCTACACCAGTACAAAGACAAATTCCATTTAGCTTATAGTAAGTCATACATTTATCTATTATGGTCAAAGCACCTTAGTCACAAGGCAGCTGATGAAAAGACGTACTCCCTTTTCTCCAAGTGGCACCTATTAAGTAACTGATGAAATAAACATAAAAATCAAAATATAGGAAGAGGGGAAGAAAAAAGAGAAAGACAGGATGGAAGGAAAGAAAACAGAAATAAACAAAGAAAAAGAAAGTTGGGGGACATTTTTGTTTAAATAATGGGAAGGGTTTTATAAATACAGAGAGGATAAAATTCAGGAGGGAAAAATCATCTAAACGAGGAATGGCAGGATTACATCTTTATTGTATGACAATTTGGAAGGCAGGTATTTTAAAGTGACACATATTGGAAATTTGCTGTTGATTTTAGTTTTGGAGAATATTTTTGAAGGGTTTTTGAATATAGAAAATGTAGAAGAGTAGAAGACATGACCCTCAGTTTGTGAAAAACTGATCAAAAGCAGAACTCAAACACTGCATTTCATTTAGTTTTTTAAAATTTTTAATTTTTATACATTTTAATTAAAATAGAACTAAAACGCTTCTACCCTTCACTTCCATCTTTCCCTGCTCTCCCAGGTACCCTGCCTCCAGCTCTTCCCATGCACCCGATCCTAACTCCTAAGTTGATAGTCTCTTTTTTTTTTGGTTATTATTATTGTTACGCACGTTTATATGTGTGAAGAAACCTATAAATACAGTGTGATGAATCTATTTTTGTTGCTTATGTATATATGGTTTCAGGACTGACCACTTTGTATTAAATACGTCATAAGCGGGGACATCCCTGGGAGAGGTTAATTCTCCCTCTTCCAGCATGCATCAGCTGTCTGTAGTTCCTTGCCTAGGGATGCGACCTGTGCAATGCTTCTCCTTTCATGTATTTTGATATATCCATTGGCCCAGTTTGTTCATGCAGCCATTTCTAGAGGAAACTATTGAACTTAAGACTTTTTGACATTCTGGCTCTTACAATCTTACTGACCCCTCTTCTGAGATGTTCCCTGAGCCATAGATGCAGAACTGGGATGTGGATGTATCCACTGGGGCTGGGCTTCTCACGATCCATTGATTTCTACATGTGTCCAGTTGCAACTTTCTGTGACGGTCTTCATTTGCTCTTATGGCGAAGGGTGTTAGCTACTATCCATGGGTATAAGAATAAGACTTAGAATATAGTAAAGAGTATAGGCTGTTCCAATATAGTGGTGGTAGTAGATTCTTTTCTAAGGCCCATGACATCACTAGCCCTGGGAATTTTGTTGGATTTATCGTACCAGGCATAATTTTCCTCCTATTGAATGGGCCCCAAGTCCAATTAGACAACTATAATTTACCATCAGTATGTAAGGGCCACTTACTACAGCTTTACAGACATCTCTCCATGCTGGTGACTGTTGTGGTTCAAGGTATTGCCGCAGGGCTGGACTATTAATTCCTTCCTGTCCTTGGTGGCTTGCAAAGTAGTTTCTGGAACCCGTGGAAGCTAGACTACAAGAAGCAGGCTTTCAAATTACATTTTATTTTCTTAAAACTAGGTTGCATAAGCCATGAGTTCTTGATCATGGTGCTTCAAGCTTTACCAGCTCTTTCTCCTCAGTAACCTGGACACCTCTTTCTCCTCTTACCGTGTTAGCCACTTCTCATCATTGGAATAAAATATTTGAGGAAAACAGCTGAATTGCTGTGCTAGACAGTTTTATGTCCACTTAACACACACTGGTGCGGGAGAATTGTCTGTATTCTGTCAATCATATTTTAATAAAACGCTGATTGGCCAGGCAGGAAGTATAGGCAGGATAGCCAGACAGGAGGTGGAGGTGGAGCAAAGAGACTGGGAGTATTCTAGGAAGCTCCCTCTGCCAGTTCTGCCCAGACCACTGGAGAGGAAAGATGTAGGCTGCCCCGCTGGAAAAGGTACTGAGCCATGTGCTAATGTAGATAAGGATAATTGGGTAACATAAGTTATAAGAGCTAATAAGTCGTCTGACCTAATGGGCCAATCAGTTTATAATCTTATGGAGTCCTGTGTGTGATTTTCTTTGTTGCTTGCCGGCTGTTGAGGTACTGGGAGGGACAGAAACCCCAACAAGCCAGCCCTCATGTTACAACACACTAAAGTCATCTGTGAGGAGGAAACCTCAATTAAGAAAATGCCTCCATTGTGATCAAACCTGACTCTCTGAATGTGGCTGTCAATGAGGGCTGACTGAGAAGTCAATGGCGCTGGGTTTCCATTCTACTGCATGGACTGACTTTGTGGGAGCCTGGTTTGTTTGGATGCTCACCTTCCTAGACCTGGATGGAGGGGGGAGGACCTTGGACTTCCCACAGGGCAGGGAACCCTGACTGCTCTTAGGACTGGAGAGAGAGGGGGAGGGGGAGGGAAATGAGAGGTGGGGAGGAAGTGGAAATTTTTAAGAAAGAAAGAAAGAAAATGCCTCCATAAGATTGGGTAGTAGGCAGGTCTGTAAGGCATTTTCTTAATTAGTGATTGGTGAGGGAGGGCCCAGACCATTATGAGTGGTCCCACCTCTATGCTGGACTTCCTGGATTCTATAAGAAAGCAGACTGAGCAAGTCATGTTGAACAAACTAGTAAACAGGAATCTCCCACAGCCTCTGCATCAGCTCCTGCCCTCAGGTACCTGGCCTGTTTTGAGTTTCTGTCCTGACTTCCTTCAGTGATGACCTATGATGTGGAAGTGTAAGCCAAATAAACTTGCTTTTTGGGTCATGGTGTTTTGTTTTCACAGCAATAGGAACCCTAACTAAGACAATAACTTAAGAAAAGAAATATAAGATGTCTTCTTCTTCTTCTTCTTCTTCTTCTTCTTCTTCTTCTTCTTCTTCTTCTTCTTCTTCTTCTTCTTTTTCTTCTTCTTCTCCTTCTTCTTTTCTGAGACAGGGTTTCTCTGTGGAACAGCCCTGGCCATCCTGGAACTCGCTTTGTGGAACAGGCTGGCCTCTAACTCACAGAGATTGCCTTCCTCTCCTGGAATTAAAGGTATATACCACCACAGCTCAGTGAAAAATGTATTGTTATCATGTTTTCAGAGGTGCAGTGTCTGATTTTATGATTTCATTGTTTATATTCCCCATAGCAAGGCATCATGACAGAAGGACAAGATGAAAGGGAGCTTTTTCACACCATGACAGTCAGCAGAGGAGACAAGAAGTGATCAGTTAAGAAAGTTAAAGCTTATTACAGCCAAAAATGAATAAATAAATACATAAATAAATAAATAAATAAATAAATAAATAAATAAGAAAGTCAAAACTGAGATTAACAATCATGGTACTTTGAAGGTAGCACAGCAGAACAATTTGTGGAGTAATTTAAGACTAAGGGGGATACACTACTTAATAAAGTAATGGAAGCTCATTGTGAATGACAGGGATTTGTCAGGTAGATTAGATTCAGATTTGATGATAAAAAATCAGCGAAACAGGTACACCGACCTAATGGATATAGAGAAGACATAATTAATGTGTTCCAACAGCAGGCAGGTGGCTTCATTAGGATTTCTATTGCTGTGAAGAGACACCATGACCACAGCCACCTTTAAAAAGGAAAATATTTAGTGGGGTGGTCTACAGTTCAGAGGTTCAGTCCATCATCATTATGGTAGGATGCATGAAGGCGTGCAGGAAGACATGGTGCTGGAGAAGGAGCTGGGAGCTCTTCCATCATGCTCCACAGGAAGTGAACTGACTGACTGGGTGTGACTTGAGCATATAGGAGACCTCAAAACCCACCCACATAATGACATATTTCCCCCAACAAGGCCACACCTACTTCAACAAAACCACATCTCCAAACAGTATCACTTCCTACAAAGTTATGGAATCAATTACATCCAAACTACCACAGCAGGAGATATCAACTTAAAAGAGAACTTGCTACTTTACTCCAGAATGCTTTATAGACGAAGAATGTGAAAGCTATAGTTTGATGCCATCATATCCAGACTACTATAGCTTGTTCTCGCTTTTCTTTCCTCCCTGTCCCCTTCCTCATTCCTTTATAGTACATAAAGTACCTGGTATATGTGCATCAACAGAAAGTATACAAATTCATTGATTCAGTCAGGACTTATAATGATCTGGTCACCTCTCAGGATCCGATCCACTATGTAGATCTAAGTTCAACTCCAACAAATGAGCCTTGGAAGGACATCTTAGAACTCTTAGCATAACTGTGTGCTTACTCCATGTTTTCAGTCTTACCTAATGCTCAGTAAGCCCAGATCATCCCCCATGCTTCTAATCAGTTCCTCAGAATACTGCTTTTTATTTCTTTTCTTTATTGATTTTATTGAGCTATATGTTTTTCTCCACTCCCTTCCTGGCCTCTTCCCTCCCCTTGAGTCCCATGCTCTCAATTTACTCAGGAGATCTTGTCTTTTTCTACTTCTCATGTAGATTAGATCCATGTATGTCTCTCTTAAGCTTCTCTTTGTTGTCTAGATTCTCTGGGATTGTGAACTGTAGACTGGGTTTTGTTTTGTTTTGCTTTGTTTTTTGCCTTTTTTTTTGCTTTATGTCTAAAAATCACTTATTTATGCAATAAAGCACTACACAGCAGAAAAAAATGACATCTTGGAATTTGTGGGCAAATGGATGGATCTAGAAAACATCATATTGAATGATGTAACCCAGACTCAGAAAGACAAATATCATATGTACTCACTCATCCGTTGGTTTTAGACAGAATACTGCTTGAATACTGGCTTACTGTATTGATCACCTTTTGGCACAGACCCTCATGGACAGTGGATCTCATAAAAATGGACATCAATCATTGGAACATAAATGTCACGACTTAAAGTCCTACTTCTTTCGAGTGTTTTCAATTTGTTTCCAGTTCCAGAGATTCATAATTGCTGTAATGTTTCATTAAAGTACACTAAAGTTATCCACATTTTAAGGGCAAATAATAATGTAACCATTTTAGAAATTATCTTGATCATGACCCATCTGAAGGAAGTCATGGTTTTGATGGTTTTGTTTTTTTAAAAAAAAAAACTTGTGAATATCCCACAGTATTAATGATAAGCCACATTTTGGACTGATGTATTTGTTTTATGTCACACCCTGGACAGTTAGCTCATGACTTGGTATCTGGGGTTCCAGAATGCATCTGATTTTGATCCTGACTGAATGAACTATTGTCTTCATCCAGTCAAGCGTGGCTGGGAAGTGTTAGGTAAGGCAACTGTATGTTTAGGTTCATTGTGAAAAAAACCTTTGAATATTTCAGAGGAGCGGTGTGCCAGTAAAGTGTGACTGATCCAGTTTTTCCCCCTCCAACCAGAAACTGGGGACATTAGGTAAGTAGCTGTTTTGTCCCTTTTAATTGGATTCTTGAATGCTCACATGACTCTTCAATCAAATATGTGCTTCGCAATATTGTCTCTCAATGAGTAGCTTGCTTCCTCATGTAGACAAGAGCTTTTAGTCTTGATGAAATCCAAGACTACCTATTTTTGATTTTATGAATTTTACTTTTCATGTCAAGCCTGTGAACTCCTTGTCTAGACCTGGGTCCTAAGGATTTTCTCAAATTTTTATATCAAAGTTTTGTTTAAAAGTTAATGCCTCACACTTAATAAGATGAGCCATTTGAGCCCATTTCACATGAAGTTTGAAACCTGAAGTTTGAAATCATTTTCTTTTTGGTTCTTGTTATGATTGCTATTTTACCTGTAGGTGTTTAGCTGTCCAGGCAACTTTTCTCTTCAACGACTCCCCTTACCTTTTATCCTCCTCCAGAAGCAAGACAGTACCACAGAGGAGCAGCCTCTAGTGAAGCAAGAACACAGTTTAAAGAAGAAACATAGTGACAACTGGATGTTGAAAAAGAAATGAAAATCAAGACCACCAAGCTCCAAGAGATGGAGCATGAAAGAAGCAAGATGCAAGATGTACTGATGTTTTCCTGTGGCAAAAACTGCAAGGTCTTGTGGCTTTGGGGTGTATCCTTGGCATTGGGCTGTTGAGTTTAGTCTTTGGAGTAAAACAGTCATGAAAAAAAATCAGATGACTGTTACCTTTAAACAAATGGAAAAGATTTACAGCAGGTTGAGTGTGGCCATGAGTCTGCTGATTGCCACAACTAACATGACTTAATTAGGTTTCTATTGCTGTGATAAAATGCCATGACCAAAAACAACCTGGGGGGGGAAGGGTTTAATTCATCTTTCAACTTGTAGTCCATCTTCCAGACAAATCAGGGCAGGCAACTGGTGTCAGGGACTCTTACAGAAGCCATGAAGGAACTTTGTTTACTGACTTGCTCCTCCTGCCTTGCACTGCCTTCTTTCTTATATCACCCAGGACCACCAACCCAGGGGTGCACTACCCACAGTGAGCTGAGTCATATCACATCAATCATTAACCAAGAAAATGACTACAGGGTGGGGACATCTAAGTTGAGTCTCTCTCTTCCATGATTCTAGAGTGTATCAAGCTGACATAAAACTGCCAATACATAAGTCTTCAAATGATCCCATGGAGAAAGATCGACAGAGTATAGTTGGAAATGAGGCTGCTCACCAGGCAGTGGAAAGAGTCAGGGTCAAAGTTTTAGAAACATCAAGGAGAACAGTTATAGAGCAAGAGGGATGGGAAAGGATCCTCACAACCCACAACCCAGAGGGAAAGTGCAAATTTCAAGAAGAAACTATTTCAAGAAGAAACAAAAGGCCCTTAGCGGAAACCACAATCTCATCCTTCTGATGAGCAGGACCAGAGGCTGCTTCTCTACAGAGGTGTCAGCTGTACCAGGAATATGGCAATGTGAGTTCTGCCAAGGAACCTTCAGTAATGCCTGTATTACAAGATGACTACCCATCATTCTAGTATCAGGCGTGGGGATGTGCAGCCCCTGATCACAGCAGCTGATGAAGCAGTATCCACCAGCCCATTCTAAGACCTGAGTTCAAGACCTGACCCAAAGCATTTGCATAGGGTCTCTCCCTACTTAGGTTAGATATCAGGCTTCCTCTAAGACTCCATCCTCAAAACCAAAGTGAAGCCAAAGCAGGTAGAGATGGTTTAAATAACGATGGAGTATTCTGGATGTTTTTCTCATTCTCTCTACTGACTGTATAAAATCACTCTGCTAATGCTTCTTCTTCTAAATTAAAAGAGAGAAAGGAAGGAATGAAGGAAGTAAGAAAGCAGAGAGAGAGAAGGGAAGGAAGGAAGGAAGGAAGGAAGGAAGGAAGGAAGGAAGGAAGGAAGGAAAGAAGGAAGGAAGGAAGGTTAGGTTTTTTTCCCCTTCTACAGACATATCTATAGAAACTTAAAGAGGTCAGGAAGTAATTTTTCCAAAACTACAGAAAACAGTCTTTGAATTCAGGGACCACCAAGAAGGACACACACACACACACACACACACACACACACACACACACACACACATCAAATCATCTTCAAGCGGCTGAAGAGATACACATTGAAGGAAACTTTGTAAGCAAATCACAGGAAGAGAAATGAGTTTAGCAACTAGGGACTATTGTAAGAATCACAATGAACCTCAGGTTAGAAGTTACACAAATAAAAAGAAAGTATGATAAAATAGTTAATGTGCTAAGAGACTTAGAAAAGCATTCACATAGCCATCTATATCTATAAAAATTATTCTTCCTACATAGCAACAAATAAAGACTATCAGACAAGTAAAACACGGAAGGAATTTCTGTCTAAACCATCCTAGTGGGCATGAGATGTTATAGGTCAAAAGCTCAGCTCTCAGAAATGATCACAGAAGAAGAACCAATAAATATAAAGTAAAATTGTTTATTGTTATTATTCTTAACTGACTTGAAATATAAGAGCTTCTTTGCAATAATCATAGCAACCGTAGTGGGATGGTGATAGCCCATGGAGAAATGTAAGGAATGCCACTGTTGCCCTGGGGACAGAAGTGAGACGCGGGGGTTCCCTAACTTACACCTGCTCTATGTAAAGTGGGGTGCTGTTGTTTGATGACAAATTCAGGGGTGTTTGTAAATGCTTGCTGGAAACTCCAGGGTAAAGTTTATTTTTACAGAAGAGAATATCCAAGCATAAAGGAGGAGATGAAACAGGATCCTCTAGCACTGGTTTAAACCCACAGAAAATGGAAAGAGAGAAATAAAGTAACAAATGTGGACCACGATGAGGAAACAGTCATGATTGTGGAATGTGACATAAAAAATACAACTCTCACCTCTAGGGGATGAGAGAGTTTATCTCGGAGCCCAAGATGAGTGAGCATGAGAAGGAACACAGATTTAAGTCGCCCCAAACTTCATGTTCCTTTTTGTCATCTGTTTACTGAAGTTTCTATAGTAACAGAATAAAGAAAGCAATAAATCAGTCACGGACTTTTCGCATACATTGGTGGGAACATGAGAGGCGCCGGTTAGAGCAAAGCAGAGAATCCCTTTTGTAGGCCTCACAGGCTCTCTGACGGTATTCTTAGCACATCTGCTTATGTGAGCTATTAATGGGCTAAGCTGATACGTTTCCAAGGTTTCATCTGGCAGTCAAAAGAATTTTATATCAGATACAGAGGCGGGAAGGGAATGACTAATAAGGGGCTAAATGATAGTCTCAGACAAAGTGTAATTAAGCTCTGGACCCGCAACATTCCAACCTCCCCACAAATGCTGACGTCCTAATCAGCTAATCAGTCTCGTAGAAGGTTAAGTTGAAGGTGCAATTCCTTTCTGTGGGAGCTTTGGTTCAACAGGAAAAATACACCTTAATTATGAAGAAGTCTGTCATCAATAATCACAAATTCAATTCTGAGAAATGATGAAAACTGAAGTTGAAAAAGGTGGGGAAAAAGAAGTAGCAAAAATCAGAGGAGGAATCAGAGTAGCAGAAAAGCGACTGAGCATCATCAATGAAACAAAACGCTTGTCCTGGGATCAGCAAACTGGATGGCACGTGAGTTAATTACGCAGAGGAGAAAGGGGGACACACTGCCAAGTTCTGTATGTGACCGCTAGCATCACCACAGGACCGACAGATATTAAAATGATAGGAACGCTAAGATTCAACAACATGCATGAAATCGACTGTTTCCTAAAATTGACAAACTGCTGAAGGCCCCTCAAGAAGAAATAGATAAACTGAAGGCATGCATCCGTTAAACATTGATTTCATATGCAAAATCACTTCATAAACTACAGGTCTGAACAGTCCTGTGGCAAGTGGCATCAAACATCAAGGAAGAAATAATGTCGAAGTTGCATAAAGCCTCTCGGGCATTTCAATTTTAACTCTCAAATGCATATAACATCAGTGACACCGTGCTCTGAAAAATCTCTAGAGGAATTCATTGAAAAGAAGAAAGACTTGTTTTTGTGCAGTTTCTGAGGTTTTAGTCCATCACCCTTGGCGCCATTGCTTCAGGGTCTGTGATGAGTCAAAATGCCATGGTAGCTGCAGCAGGGTCTGTAATGAACCAGGAGTCATGGCAGAAGGGCATTACAGAGCAAAGCAGTTCCTCCCCCAGGAGCCAGGAAAGAGAAAGTGACAGGAAGAGGCCACAGACAAGATGTCTTTCCAGGTCACATACCCAGTAACCCACTTCCTCCAACCGGGCTCCAGCGCTCACATTTCCTTCATTAGGCTATTCAGACTTTGTTATCTGTTAAGGGATTAACCCATTGACCAAGGTTAAAATCCTTAAAACTTACTTCCCAAAAATCACATCTACGAACATTGCTTGCAGTGGGGTCAACCCTTTAATCCACTTCAGAGCAAACACAAGGGACCCTAAGACCAGAAGAAATGCTTTGTGAGAGGAAATGTGGAGGTGGGCTGTAGGGGCCCAAAGAGGCCAAAGGTCAGAGAGTTTGGGACTTGCTTTTAGTTCATTCAAGGTTATTGTGCTAACTGAAACAAAGGTCCTATCTACCTAGCTGTACACCAGAGTTCTGCTCTCTCAAGGCTGTTGTCAACAGGTGTGGCTAGTTGCCAGACCTCGTGTTCCTGAAATAGGGAAACAGTTGGTTTCTACCTAAAACAAAAGTCTAAGGAACCAACTAAGTTCCAGTTCCCTTTATGTAAATAACTTGGGATTCCACCCATGGAGTAGTTTGCCTACAGAGTGTCTGGTCTAAGGCATGAGTCAAGGGCATGAGCAAGAAATGTACCCCATGACTTTCAATTTGTATGTTAATGCAGTTATTTTATTCTACTCCTATCTTTTGAAATCAGGGGTATACTAAGCTGTTGGAAATTAAACACAGGCAAATTTTCAGTACTCACTGAAATTCCCTCCTGATACTATCCTATATGTTTCTGTGCCTTCACATTCTTTACTATATTTCTAAATCCCCATGCCTCCAGTCTGGAGAAAGGTATTTTTGTCGAGGCTGGTCCCTGACAATGGGCATGGTGGGTGCATGCCTGTCACCCAGCATACAGAAGGAGGAGGCAGTAGGACCCATAGGTCTGACTGAATGACCCAGGCATGGTGGCTCCTACCTGTGATCCTAGTACTCAGTAGAATGAAGCAGAGGCTTACTGACCCTACATGGAGAGTTCTAGACCAGCCTGGAATCAGCCTACAAGACACTGATGAAAGGCAGCAGATGGAGAAAAGGTGGAAGAGAAGAAGGAAGGGAGGCAGCAGTAGAAAGGGAAGGGAAGGGGAGGCAGGAAGAAAGGAAGGGGACAGGAAGAAAGAGGAGGCAGGAGGGAGGAAGGAAGAGATCGTTCCTGTTGGGATCAGGAGGCATGCTTGCCCAATATGTGGATGCTCAAATGAAAAAAGCTAAATAAAGCTTACCCAACTATCTCCTAGAGTTAAAGTGATTATCTGCCTATAGAATCTCAAGGAATATACAAGACAGGACAAAGGAGTCAGTAAGGGTTCAGGATACAACATGGATGAGTATAAGTCGGTTTTATTGAACTGTCTTAGCACCATGCAATAAGACACTATACAAACATATGGGTATATGGTATATTCTGTTGGTATATGGGCTATACCAACAGAAAACACAGACCCTGCAGTACATTGTTTTGAAGGTCTAAACACTGAAACTACTGCCGAGAAAATTAAAGGGCTCAAAAGTGGATAAAGAATCTGTTCTTGTAGGCTGCACAGCCCAGAGAAAGCATTGGAGACACTGGAATTGTTAAAGCATGCCGGCCTGCCTTCTTCGGCAGAAGGGAGAAGGATGCCTGGTCACCCAGACAGGGGCAGTTAAAGTAGATAACCTGGAGAGCCTTTGCTATTCTACGAGAAGGCAGACTCCATCTGAATGTCCCCCCAAATCCCGAGAGTTGTTTAAACCCCAATCCTGGGCTTTGTCTCTCAGGGAATAGAACTCGTCATTATGAAAGATCTCCTCCAACAGAATCCATCCTCACACTTATGACGAATCCTTCCTCCAGGCTCTAGCCCTGAGCTCTGCTTGCCAGTCAGCAGAACTTATTTTGTGATAAAGGTCTCAGGTACTTTGCTACAGGAGGGTATTTCGCAAGGGAATTTCTATGTAGCCTCCCTGAAGCTTTGGTATAAGAACTGTCACATGGAGACTTTCCCCCATGTGTAAGAAAATTAAACACAGCATCAGTCTCTCTAGACATCTGGATCCAGTCTGACTGACCAAGTCTGGTTGCTCCAAGTTTTCCTTCTCATCCCCTTGCAGCTTGTCTCCTCACCTGCAGGGTCCCTCCAGCACATTCCTATTGACCAGCGGGTTCTAGACAGTTCTGCCTAATCCAACTGAGGATCAATGCAATCCTAATCAAAATGTCAGGTCTTTTGGAGCATCATTAATCATAAATAATCTCCTCTCTCTTCTTCCCTCCCTCACTGTCTCCTTCCCTCTTTCCCCTAAGATTTATCATTTTCTTTGCACTTGGCTTCTGCACCTAAAGGAAAAGCTTTGAAGGCAGAAAGACCCAGCTGCCAGGCAGCAGAAGCTGAGCAAGGTCAGGAATGATCTTGATATCATCTGTGGACTCGGTGATAATGAGGTGTCGGTGCAGAGCCATTCTCTGCAGGAAAACTCTCATCCTCACAGAAAACATGGACAATGGGAGGACGTTGATAATGTCGTAGGGGTTGTGACGTATGAGAAATCTCTGTATTTTCTGTCAGTTTTGCTCTAAACTAAAACTCCTCTAAAAACTTGGAGTCTTTAAAAACAAATAAAGAAAGCCCTAATTGCCTTGGTCATGTTCAGCTGATTGTTCCAAATCTCTGTTTCTTCTTTCATCAGATCAGGGTAACGATGCTTACCTAAGCAGCATGGACTATGAGAGATAACAAAGCATTTAGGGCCGTGCTTGCTTCATAAAAGCCACCAGCAAAGTAATTAAAGGTCCAGGCTGAGATCTGAAGATTTCAGTGAGCCACCCAGTTAAGTACCCTGTGAATTGGTACAGGGAAATCTTTTCTTCCCCTCAAGTCCTTCAAGGATAAGATGTGCAGTGTTGTTTCAAGATGACTCGGCAATGTGCTGTGGCTACTTACTCAGAACCCTGCTGACCAGAAACAACCCTGAACAAGCTACTGATGTGGTGGGGGAGGGGGATGCTCTCCTAGTATCCTCTGTGAGACTCTGTCCATCTTAGTCATCACCAGTACAGCTTCCTCTGTTGGAGGGATATGCTTTAATCTCTAAGATATTTACTATATTTAAATTTATAGTGGAATTTTTTTTTCTGAGGGATGCTTTTACTTTTGCTTTTATACTTCTCTTCCCTTCAAAAGCACATTTCTCTTCTGAACATGTGGGAGGAAAACTAAATATATTTCTGAATACCAATTGCCAAGTCAATGTTGATAAAACAGCACCTGGCAGAGGATTGGAAGGCAGGTCTTGGGGAAGGAAATATAATAAAGCACAATCAAACAAATGGTAAAGATGAATGACCCTTTCCTTCCAGAACGCTGAGAAATCTCCCCGTCATTTGTATTTCCATTCCCAGAAGCACTGTGTTAAGAACTGGGGGCTAATCCAGCCACATTCTCAGAAATCTGTGTGTATGTTTTTAGATAATTCCTTAAAGGCTAGAAACAGCCAGATGGTGGTGGCGTACACTTTTAATCCCAGCACTTGGGAGGTAGAAGCAGGTGAATCTCTGTGAGTTCAAAGCCAGCCTGGTCTACAGAGTGAGTTCAAGGACAGTCAGGGCTATTACACAGAGACACCCTATCATGGGGGGGGGGTGGTAAGAAATAAATTTATATTCTTTTTTTTAAAAAAAATATAGTTTAAGGAACATTTAGCTGAGCATTGTGACTCTTACCTGCACAGTGGTTCCTAGCATTTGGGAGGTTAAAGTCAAAAAATTGCTGTCAGTTTCAGGCTATCTTGGGCTACATACTTTCAGGCCAATCTGGGCTACACAACAATTGAACAACAAATAAATATCTTACATATAAGGTAGTTTCTTTTCAGACATTATCCAAACCTCGTAGTTGTATCTACACAGAAAAGTTTAACTAAAATAATTACTTTATATTTCATTGCTTTGGAATATAACAGACTTAATATTATCTGTTTCTTAGCCTTTGCGGATATCTTTTATTATTTTCCAATCTGTGAGAGCTATAAATCAAATATTTTATGTGCCAGGTGATTTAAATGAGGCAAGAACATGAACTAACTTGCCTTTTGTTCCAGGGCTTGTTGTGTGTGCATGGCTATAGCTCCGCAAACTCATTTTCAGGTAAAAAATATCCTGTGTGGAAAATAGAGCTAATCCGCATAGCCTACAGCATGTCACAACTCAGCAACACACACTCCACAAGCACCGGTTGTTTGCCCTCACACGTCCACAGCTGACTGACTAGGAGTTGTGGCTGGATCTCTTCTCCAAGATATTGACACTGCCGGCCAAGAAAGAAGTCAAAATTCAAATTTTGAATCCTGGCCTCTACTGAAGCTGACAGCCTTGAACTCATTGTAAAATTGAACCCCAGAAGTCAGGAATCATCTTAGTCAAGTGAAGAGTTCTATCAGGCCTGCTGGTCCCTGGGTTTCTGTTGAAGACTCTCCTGTGTCTGCTTTATATTCATTATCAGAAGGCATTTGTCATATAAATCAGTGTTTAGATATTTACCATCAATTCTGAATATGGGTGAATGAACTTCCTGTGATCTTTTGATGAAAAAAAAAACAGTCTATAATTTTGTCCCCTCTGTTTGGAAACACATAGTTTTAGGATCTGCCAATGAATCTCCATATAACTTTGGTTTGAATCAACCCATCATGCCCCATCAGCAGCAGACATACAATATGATGTCTATTTGTGTATCTGTTGAGAATATTTCAGTTTAGTATTCTTTCAGGCATGTCCCGCGCTACCGTCTCGCCAGCAAGAACCACGCGGTACATATAGGATCCTTCTGCAGAAAAGCTTTATGTCTCTTGGGAGCTAGAGCATAAGCCATATGGCGGAGACCCAGATAAGATGGAACCCATCCCTTATAAAGGAAACAGACCCTGCTTTGGACGTGTCATTCCTCGATTGGTCAACTGCTCCCAGTCCCAGGTGAAACCTCGGGAGTAGGCAGGGACGCAGCGGTAGAGAGTTACAAAGCACGTGCGCTGGGATTAAAGGCGTGTGCCGCCACACCTTGGGGTCATAGAGGTCAATCTCTACCTTTGTTCCTAGAAGCAATGGAGAATGTGGTCCGGCCCTCCACATATCCCCCTTTTTTTACTTCTTTGCAGAAAGGCAACTCCCTAGGAAGGTAAAGATAGAGGTCGCATTTCCCAAAATGAAAACATAAAAATGGGCTTACATGGAATCTGTCCCTAGGCTCATGACACCTGGAACCTATCCGGCCTGCCCTCTGCCATTTTTCTGGGAAAGGGAATATACAGCAGGAAACCCTTAAGCAGAGCGACTTATCTCTCAGAGAGGGCCATTCTCTGTGCGATGCTCTTCAGCTCGACAACCTTTAGGGCTAGCTAAGCCAAGCATTCCATCCTGTGTAATGGACCACAGTCCTAGGGGTGCAGGAGCTGGTTGGCTTAAACCTTACTGCTTTAACATAAATAACCACATATCAGTAGAAGTTTCCTGTTCCAGGGCAGCCAGCGCTGTGCAAAAACCATTTTATCCCTATGGCTTTGGGATTAGAGTCAGCAGACCATCCAGAGGAGAAACATTATTCCATAGCATAGGACTGTTCCAAACATTCCAACCCCCATCCATTCTTTGAAGTAGGAGATGAAGGACATAATCCAGGACTGGAATTCTTTGGCCAGGCTTATGTCCATTTGCGTGTAGTTGATTGTCATGATGGACCATCTCAAGGAGGACAGCAAATCATCAAAATTTTTCTGCAAGATACAAAGACAATTCTCGGGACAAGTTAGCCATTTTTATAAAGTTCTCATATGGTACATTGGTCATATATAAGGCTGGAGTTTTTCATTTATAGCCCAATTGGGCAAATTGCCATAAGCTATCCATCTGTTTTTTATTTTACCTCTAATAGATGTATCTATGGTAGCCTGTTGATCCAGGGCTGTAGCCATTGTGGTAGATAACTGATTGAGGGTCTTTGTTTTTTATGATATAGGCCGTGCTGTCCCAGTGGTGCCTAGGAAAAACCCAGGCCCTGTTTGTTGATATTAGGTTTAAGATTTATTGGCTCCCGTATTCCTTGCCAGTACGGTGGCCTCGGGTTCCAGAGCCCGCCCGCCATCCAAGGGCTGTGTGCGTGTGCGGCCCTGGGCCTGCTCGCTGCGCGGCTCCCCGTGTTTCGCTGTGCGGCTCCGCCTGTCCCAGGCCAGGAAGTGGTGGCTCCACCCCCAGGTGCCCCAGCCTTTCCCGCGGGGCTAGCCTAGTTCTCTGAGGCTGTGTTGGTGGCGGAGTGTGGCGGGAGCCGACACTCAGACCGAGGCGGCACAGGCAGCAACATCTCAAGGTCCACGCCAGAGCCGCTGTGGCCCAAGGGGCCAATGGGAGAGGCGGCGAACAGGGCCGCTTTCCTACTAGCCAACTCTCAACATCTGTGCCACAGCAAAAGCAGCTGTAAACAGACTCTCACAGACCCAGCCAACGACCCAATCACTTTAAAAATCTAAGGGCTTTTTGCATCTACCTCCCTGTGGATCCTGAAACATTAGATTTAAAACCAAATAGTTGTAAGCTGCCATGTGGTCACTGGGGAATTGAACTCACGACCCTTAGAAGAGCAGGCAGCATTCTTAACCCCTATGCTATCTCTTCAGTTGCTTATTTAGATGGAAAATCTCTCGGGCTAGTAGCCAGCATTGTTCGCCCCGCCCGTTGCCCCAGGCTATGCCTTTGTTACCTAGGATCAGCACAGCTCAGCTCAGCCAAGCGGAACAGAAGCCATTCCAGCCTCAGAGCCCCTCACAGTTTTAGGCACATTGCAAGCCTTCTGGCCTGGCAGCTTGTGGCACCGTTCTCATTCTCGGTACTGTTGTGATACCCTCCAGGCCAGGCACCAACTGAGCCTGCGCAATATGCCTCCCACCATAGCCACAGAGCAAAGCTCCGCTCCAGCCGCCCTCCAGCCCCAGCTGCACCCATTCCGAGCCCAAACCGGTGTACGGAGCAAAGCTGAACTCAGAGAAGCAGGCTTGAAAGGACCTCATTTAATCTTTAAGGGAATTTGGGCGTCGTTTAGTCTCTTTGGCTGCTTCCTGCTGTTATTGGGCCGTTGCATTCTTAGGGGTATACACTACAACATTTCAGGAGGTCTCGGTGATTCAAACCATACAAATCTCAAGTACACCCTTAGGCTCTCCCCCTCCCTGGAGACGAAAACAGAACCTCTCTCCCAAAACATCACATCCTCAGCAGTCTCCAAGTTCAAATATCCCTCTCCCATCCAGTACACAAAAGACAACATGAACAACACAACATAAAGCTTTTGACCCTGCAAATCAGCCCTCTCCCCCATCCTCACTCTCTTTTAAAATCATTGGGGGGTCCTTTTTAACTTATTTTCTTTTTTGTCTCCCCCATTCTTTACCGGAGGGTCCTTTTTAACTTATCTGGGTGCGCGCACAACCTCCCACTGCTGCTCAGTTTCTGATATGCTCTCTGGACTTTAGAACGTACCTCTCTGAGCACGCATGCCTGCAGTTCTGAATCCTCCTTGTGTCCAAGGGGTCTCCGGTGGTGCAAAGTTCTTCTTTTTCTTCTTCTTCCCGGGTTTCAGCACCAGATGTCCCGCGCTACCGTCTCGCCAGCAAGAACCACGCGGTACATATAGGATCCTTCTGCAGAAAAGCTTTATGTCTCTTGGGAGCTAGAGCATAAGCCATATGGCGGAGACCCAGATAAGATGGAACCCATCCCTTATAAAGGAAACAGACCCTGCTTTGGACGTGTCATTCCTCGATTGGTCAACTGCTCCCAGTCCCAGGTGAAACCTCGGGAGTAGGCAGGGACGCAGCGGTAGAGAGTTACAAAGCACGTGCGCTGGGATTAAAGGCGTGTGCCGCCACACCTTGGGGTCATAGAGGTCAATCTCTACCTTTGTTCCTAGAAGCAATGGAGAATGTGGTCCGGCCCTCCACACAGGCACAAGTTAAAAAACTAACTTGATCCTCGGTGGTCAAAGGTCTTTCTTATCCTTAGAGTCCAGTATGCCTGCTCAAAGTTCAGATTCTTATTTGCAGTGTCTTGTGTGATTGGAGGTCTGATGTAGGAAGAGAGAACAGAATGCACTTGACTTTTAGGCTTTGGGTATTAGAATGATCAAGCAAACAAATCCCAAAAAGGACTTAATATGAGCAGCTTAGGGCACATGCCAATCCTTTAGTTCAGCCAGTGCACAGTGCTGGGATTGTTAGACTAAGCAGAGTGCCATGGCTGCAGGCGAAGGGTAATGTTTTGTTGTAAGAAACCCTGACTGCTCTTTGGGATGGAGAGGGAGGAGGAGAGGGAGTGGGGGGAGTGGGAGGGTGTTGGGAGGAGGGGCGGAAATGGAAACTTTTATAATTTAATAAAATTACTTTCTCATAAAAAAAAAAAAAGAATGTGAGGATTGGGGAAAGAAGTCCAGGGGAAAAACCTGCCCGTCTCCTTTTGATGAGATAGCCCTGGGGCTTCCCTAACAACTGCATAGGGACAATAGCGCCGGCTGCAATCTTAGCTACACATAAAAGAGGTGAGAGAGGAGGTCTGCTTGGAAACCTGTTGAGGGTTACATTAGTGTTTTGTTGTGGTCTTAGTAGTTTGTTTCTGGATCCTTCTAGTGGTTTCTATGCCATGAGTGGGTCTGAGGCTTGGTTCTCCAGCTTCTTTGCAGGGCCTCTCAGATTTATTTTATAGCACCTGTCTCAGTTAGGGTTTCGATGGCTGTGACGAAACACCATGACCAGATAGCAAGTTGGGAGGAAAGGTTTCATTAAGCTTACACTTCAGTATTGCTGTTCATCACTGAAGGACATCAGGACAGAAACTCAAACAGCAGGATCCCCAAAACAGGAGCTGATGCAGAGGCCAGGAGCTGATAGAGGCTAGTTACTGACTTGCTCAACCTACCTTCTTATAGAACTGAGGACCAGCAGCCCAGGGATGGTATCACCCAGCATGGTGCCCTTCCCTATTGATCACTAAAAAAGAAAATGCCTTACAGCTGGATCTCATGGAGGCATTTCCTCAGCTATGGTTCCTCCCTCTGATGACGCTATAACTGCATCAAGTTGGCACACAAAACCACCTAGAATACCCCCGTGAGCCAAGTAAAATGAATTATGTAATGGCCTAGGTAGACAACTATCTTATTTATTTGAAAACTCCCATTATAACTTAATATTCATTGATATTTTGTAATAAGTTCTATTACTTTCCTTTTTAAGTATAAAGAAAGGATTAATTTAAGATGTTGCTACATCAAGGTGGGGTATAGTTCAGTACTAGACCAATTGCCTAGTATGTGCAAGGTCTTAGGTCTGATCTCCAGTGCCACAGAGTGTTAAAATGAAACTCACGACACTCACAATTAAATGTCACCCCAAGAGAATATGCTTTGCTTATTTTGTTCTAGATAATCCAGAATAAATACCAATAGGTGTAGGCAGAGCTGCTTGTCCACAGTAATAACTTTCTATCATGAGAAAAAAAAATAGGTCATTATGGAGAGAAAGTCTTTCTTGACTTCTTAGCGCAGTTTATTTTAGAAGCAACTTTAAATCAGTAGGAGGGTAAAATGCCAAGTGGCACATGGGGAATCACCCGCCGCTTGCCACAGGTGGAAACCGTCCAAAGGTGAGTGAAGGTCACAGGGCAAAAACAGCTCTGTCTGCTTACAGGGTGGGTTTTTTGCTTTGTTTTGTTTCTGTTCTCTTTTGAGAACCCAGAACTCAGCTTGTTTTCGATAAAGTTGCCTGATTTTCTGGAACTTATTTACTAATCTTTGAGCGGCATAATTGGATTTGTAGCCTGAGAAAACAGAGAACAGTAGAGAACTGAATTTCTATTGAAGATAGTTTCCTATACTTCCAATACATTCTCATAACATTTTGAATCTTGCCAAGGACTTTGATTTCCATTGTTTTATATTGGGGTTTACAGATTTTAAAAAAAATAGGAACTCTCATGCTTTTTCAAAAAATATTGCCTATTGCCCTACATTCAAATATCCTGTTGACAAACTTTGAACTTTAATTATGAAGATTTTGAAACCGAGAATTAAAACATGAAAGAATGGTTAATTGCACAGATTGTTTAAACAGAGAGTTTAAAAGCTTCCAACTTTTCCCACTGCCCTTGATAAGATATTCAAACAATCCATCAGAAATCGATGACAATCTTCCACTTACTCCACAACGAAATAAACCAATGGAGAAATTGTCGTTAAAAACTGAGCACAGAGCAAAGTTAGGCAACAAACACATATTCTGAATACTGAATGAATTTTTACAAATAATGGCTACTTCAGATGTTTTAACGCTGTCTGTTTTTTGCTCTGTAAAAGATACACTATAAAAAGAGGACCAAATTTTGAACCAAACAATTGAGACATGAGTTCGTATCCAATTTCTACTCTCTACTAGTGGCATGACCCTGGGAATACCCCTCAAACTCCAAGATTCATAGTCCCTTTATCAGTAAAATGGAAATGTTAAGATCTATTTTTATAATTAATGAATTTGAGATATGATAGGGACATGGGAAGTAATAACTATAATTATTAGTAACATATAATGCAATACATTATTCTTTATGATATGAGGTAACACTTAAAATGAATCAATTTGTGAAATTTGTGTTCGTATTAATAATAAAAGTAAAAAAGCAAGCACAGATTAAAATATGCCATATGCCCTTGAAATCTTGTTTTATATTCTAATATTTTCATTTATGAATGCTAAACCTCCAAGTAGGTCATTTAATTTCTCTGCACTCACGAACAGGATGACATTCTCTTTCCGGTGTAGCAGGGTTTGTGTTAGAGAACAGTTACCTAGACAGCCGATATCACCTCTGCCCAGTGACATTAGCTTCCTCCAAAGGATGATTATGACATTGTACTGTTCAATAATGAAACAAAGGGAAACATATGAAGGCTGCTTTTGAATTTCTATCCCAGAACAGCTGAATTTATGGTCTCTCAGAAGCATCTCACCATGGAGAACATGGCATCTTCTCCAGAAAGGACTCCAGTGAGCAAGATGTTTAGTTCTGGGATAGTCTGCTTTACCTGCCAGCTTCTCGCCCTGTATGAACCTAACAAGACAAACAGCTCTTCATTTCCTGTCTTTTTCAAATATTTCCCTACACACGCATGAATGCAAGTCTAGCTGGAAGATGCAAACAGGTATTTTACAACATGGAATTACATTACCTTGGGCCTTAGGTGCGGATAACCCTTTGCTGGCATGTTGTTACCATCTTTCCAGAGAATTTGTATAAATTCAAACATGTAGGATACCAATTTTGCCTTTGGCAAGTGTCATGACTATTTTACTTTAGCTTAGAGACCAGGGCTGTGCTGACATTTTTATGGTGTTTGTCTTGTTCTGTAAAACCGGCTCTCTAAGTAGTTCGATTTCAGTTTTCTGGTTTCCAAAAGTATGTCCAAATAACTAGGAACAGCAAATGCTGTAAAGAGAGCATGTGAATGACCATCTTTTCCATTATTAGTATTGTAACTGTTTTCATTATTATTAAATCAACTGCATTACATTTTCTTTAATTTGGCAGATGTGATATATTAAATGTTTCTAGAAAGATCTCAAGTATTTGGTTGAAATAACTGTTCTCTCTGTAAGAGTTAGGTTTTACATGCGCCATAATTTCATTATATTGTTAAAGCTTCGATTTTTTCTTCTGTAACAAATCTGCAACACTTATGATTGATATCATCATCTACTATGATAATTTAAAAGCATGCAGCCATTATCCTCAGAAGATGAACTGGCTTTTATAATTCAAAAACAACTTCCACAGAATATTTTATTCATTACAATTCCTTCTCCTCAGCTGATTACTTTTTGCAGACATTAATCTTGGTTTCTTTCTTGCTTGAGCTGCAAAGCACTCTTTCCATGGGAGGGCTCCTGACAGAATTCCATCAACACACTTACTGCTTCACAGAAAACACATACTGATGATAAAACTATAGTTTAATTTTTTATCATGTCTATATAATGGGTCTCCTTCATTAAAGTTGGGTCTCCTTCATTAAAGTTATTATTAGACAAGTTATTGGTTCTCAAATCTGATTATTTTACCATGAGAAATAAGTTAATAAAGTATAAAATATTTTGTTGGTTCTGTTTTAGGGACGTTTATAACCAAAGGGCACATCTAATTATTCTTATGACAGGGCAACTGTGGTTGTCTAAGGGATTTCTAAATTCATTCCCTGGCACAAACAAGGAATTGAACTACAGGAAAAGACAGAAGATCAATCCATGAAAAAAAAAGAAAAGTAACAACTTTATGCATTTGGAATGGGAGAAAACTAAGACTTGAGTATTTGGGTATTTTATAGAGTCCTGGGTCATCTGCCTTCCCCTATTGGTGCAGTCTAGACACCAGCCCCTGAACTGTTTCTCCTGGTAGTCTCCTTTTTAAATACTCTGCCTGACTATATTCCTCTAACCCTGCTTCATCCTACCATACTAAAAAACATAATAAGAAAAGTGTTAGAAAGCCCTAACTTTGAAAATCAATCCAAAGGTGAAGGCCAGAGAGGCATGGACAAGCTTGACTTATACAAATCACTTTCAGTCATGTGTGCTATCCAGCATGGTGGAGGCTGTGCGCTGTGAAGTTTAGCCTGCAGCAGAACTCAGCTAGGACCCCCTTTTGCCAAGTTATAGACTCCCTTTACTTTGTTACGAAGTATCTTTGACTCCCAGTTCTTTCCCAGGGTTAAAATACCCATCCCTAAAGAATCATCCATCCTTAAACAGTCTCAGAATCAGAGTTCATCTGCTTAGTTTATCTACCATGATGGTTAATTTATACTCTTATCTTGGTTGAATTAAGAAATATCTAAAATGTGTCATGATGCGTCCAGGAGGTTTTGTTTTGTTTTTTCCCAGAGTGGACTCGTTAAGGGAGTAAAGAGCTTCCCTGAATGAATGTCAGCTCAAATAGACAACTGTCCCAGTCAAGTAGGAAACAAAAAAAGTCATCTGAACACCCGCCTTCTTTTGATCTGCCCAGGTCTGAGCAAGTCATCCCCACTGTGGCTGCCAGCCATCCTTCCACTGCCTTCTCCACCACAATAGATTCTGCCCCCCTGACTCCTAAGCAAAAGTCAGCCTGTTGTCTGTTACACAGCTTACTGTATATTGGATGCAACTATGCATCCACTACTTCACACATCCCTAGCTTCTCCTTTACTCCTTACACCAGCTCGAAGATTGGTCTGTAAACAATTTATAAGCTAAATTTCATTGGCAGGCAATGAAACACCTATCATTGGCTATTTTAGATCTTATTCACATGTAAGGGGGTAGCATATATAATAAATAAGTTACATTAATATTTCTTTCTTTTCTTTTTTCTTTTTGGATTGGTTTGATTTGGTTTGGTTTGGATTCGAGACAGGGTTTCCTCTGTAGTTTTGGATCCTGTCCTGGAGCTCTTTCTGTAGACCAGTCTGGCCTCGAACTCACATATCTTCACTTGCCTCTGCCTCCCAAGCACTGGGATTAAAGGCGTGATCCACCACCGCCCAGCCTTAATATTTCTTATTTAAGTGGTATTTCCTTACCATTGTCATAGCTTGATTCTTGTAAGTATAGGTTGAATATCCTCAAATTAGCTCAGTATGGTGCTATTTGCCTTTAGTCCTACCACTCAAAAGGCAGAAGCCACCAAACTCTATGAGTTTGCAATCAAGTTGTCCTACACTGTGAGTTCCAGGCCAGTCAGGGGAACACAGGGAGACCCTGTCTCAAAAATCTAGTATCCTCAAATTAACTGGTTTCTCTTTCTTTCACCAATATTGTATGCTCCAACTATTGAGAACAGCATAAACTTGCAAGCCATATCTTGAGAAAGTTGGCCGATACCCAACATTCTTTCTTTTTTCAATTTTTAATTTTTTTATTGATTTTATTGAGCTATACATTTTTTCTCTGCTCCCCTCCCTTCCTCTACCCTCCTCTACTACCCTCTCCTATGATCACCATATTCCCAATTTAATAAGGAAATCTTGGTTTTTTTCTATTTTTCATGTAGATTAGATCCATGTATGTCTCTCTTAGGGTCCTCATTGTTGTCTAGTTTCTCTTGGATTATGAGTTGTAGGCTGTTTTTCTTCACCAGCCCAACATCAGACAGAGGTCTGATCTCCAAAATATACAAAGAACTCAAGAAATTGTCATCAAAAGGACAAATAATCCAATTAAAAAAAAAAAACAGGGTACAGACCTAAACAGAGAACTCTCAACACAGGAATCTAAAATGACTGAAAGACCTTAAGGAAATATGCAACATACTTAGTCATTAGAGAAATGCAAATCAAAACAACTCTGAGATTCCATTTTACACCTGTAAGAATGGCCTAGATCAAAAACACTGATGACAACTTATACTGGAGAGGATGTGGAGTAAAGGTAACACTCCTGCATTGCTGGTGGGAATACAAGCTGGTTCAGCCCCTTCAGATGTCAGTATGGTGATTTCTCAGAAAATTAGGAAACAACTTCCCTCAAGACCCAGCAATACCACTTTTGGGTACATACCCAAAGGATGTTCAATTGTACCACAAGGACATGTGTTCAGTTTTGTTCATAGCAGCATCTTTTGTCATAGCCAGAACCTGGAAACAACCTAAATGCCCCTAAGCTGAAGAATGGATAAGGAAACTGGTACATTTACACAATGGAGTACTACACAGCAGAAAAAAATAATGACATCTTGAGATTTGTGGGCAAATAGATGGATCTAGAAAACATCATATTGGGTGAGGTTACCCAGACCCAGAAAGACAAATTTCATATGTACGCATTCATAAGTGACGTTTAGACATAAAGCTAATTTTTCTTTCTTTTAAAGTAAGAAAGGAAGGAAGGAAGGAAGGAAGGAAGGAAGGAAGGAAGGAAGGGAGAGAGAACAAGTGAGATAATGAGAAAGGAAGGAAAGAAAGAAGGAAGAAGGTAAAAGAAAGGAAGGAAAGAACAGATGGAGGGAGGGAGGGAGGGAGGGAGGGAGGGAGGGAGGGAGGGAGGGAGGGAGGGAGAGAATAAGAAAGATAGAAAGGGCAAGCGAGCCAGACACAGGGGCGAGCAGGTCTCTGAGTTTGAGGCCAGTCTGATCTACAGAGCAATTTCCAGGGCAGCCAGGGATATACAGAGAAATCTTATCTCAAAAAATTATAAAGATAAATAAATAAATAGATGAGTAAGTAAATAAGTATTACCTAGAAGTTGGGGGTATAACTCCATGAGAGAACCTGTGCTTTGAAAGTTCCAGGATTAAATATCTTACACCAAAAAATAAAAATGAAAATGAAATTTCACCTGTTCCACCCAGAGCTTAGAAACAAATCATTTTTTCATGAAGAATATGTACTCATTCATAAGTGACTGAGTGAAAGTTATAATTTGAGATCAGTAACTTACTTTTAAAGAAAATAATCTTTTTACACATATTTTAAACTTATGTGTGTGTTTGTGTGATTGTCCCATTTGTGTGTAGAAGGCCAAGAGAAAATAATCTTTTTATGTATATTTTAAATTTTTGTGTGTGTTTGTCTGTGTGGTTGTATCACATTTGCATATAGGAGGGCAGAAATGTGTAACCAATCTTCTGAAGCTGAAGTTACAGATGGTTTGAGCTGCCTGAGGTGGAAACCAAACTCTGGTCCTCTGGGAGAACAGCAAGTGCTCTTAACCAACCAAGTCCTCTCTCCAGCATTTGGATACCCTTTGATACTTTGAGTGGGCATGAGCAAAGTTGAAATGGAAGATGGGAGATGAAAGGGAGGATATTATATTACAAAGGACTTCAAATTAACATTTCCAAAATACATAGAATTCTTCAAATATAAGATTTTTGAGGAAAAAAAATACCTAAAAAGACAAAGAAATTCAAGAAGAAAATAATTGTCTGTGATTCCACATTGGAATTTAACTACTATTAATTTTTAATGTTGACACATTTGCTATCTGTTACATACTTTTTTTTCTAATAACAATCCCTTGGTTTCTTCATCTCAACAATTTTTTTGTTGTTGTTTTTGCCACTATCTATAAAATTTGATTGGATTCTGCTATCATGATAACTTGGTCTGTGCCCTATTGCTGTGAAGAGAAACCATGACCACAGCAACTCATATAAAAGAAACCACTGAACTGGAGCTTGATTATAGTTTCAGAGATTTAGTCTATTTTCATCATGGCAGGGAGCATGGTGGCACCCAGGCAGACATGGTGCTGGAGAAGTAGCTGAGAGTTCTATATCCAGATCCGCAGGGAGCATGGAGAGAGAGACTCTGGGCCTGGCATGGGCTTTTAAAATCACAAAACCCAGTCCCAGTGACATACTTCCTCCAACAAAACCACACTTACCCCACCTCCAAAGTCACATCTCTTAATTCCGCTCAAGTAGTGCCACTCCCTGATGACTAGGCATTCCAATACAGGAGTCTATATAAGGATCATTCTTATTTAAACCATCACATGTGACTTGCCATAATTTTTTTTGAAAAGTCATGCTATTGGACATTTGTAGACTCGTAGACTTGGTGATCTTTTCACTACCATAAAGAGAATATGTGTAATGATTGTCCTGTCTCTTTAAGAGACAAGCCACGCCCACTCTCTTCCCCATCTGCTGAGGCAGTCAGGTTTTCCTTCCTGCTTGCAGCCTTAGTCTCTCTCTCTCTCTCTCTCTCTCTCTCTCTCTCTCTCTCTCTCTCTCTCTTTTCTGACTCCCTCTCAGAGAGACAGTTTCGATCTCTCCTCTCTCTCCCTCTCTCTCTCTCACTCTCTCACTCTCTTTCTCTCTGTGCCTCTCTATTCTTCTCCCTTCCTTTCCATAACCACTAAATAAATATCTAACCTCACTCTTCATGGCGTGCCTCTGTCTGTCTCTCACCTGTCGCTGCCACGTGGCTCGCCATGAGGGACCAGCCACCTTCAGAGATCTGCCGCGTGGTCTCGTGCGCTGTCCCTGCCTGGGACTGGCTGCTCTGGGGACGCCCTGCCCATTGCCTGCAGCTGCCGGGGATCGCACAGCAAGCTACTTAGGGATCCGCAACAACTTTTAATAATCCATTATAATATGTGTGGTTATTTCCTGGGATAAATCTTTTTAACTATATTGGATAGAAAACATGCACACTTGTTTTTTATATGGTATTATCTCACTGGGCAGCTAAGCAGGCTTCGCAAGGACCACATATGACTAGTCTCTCTATATTTTACAAGTTATGTAAAATTCTGTATGATTCTGATAAGCCCAGATACTATCTATTGCATGCTTTGATAATATCCAAGGATACCCAAAGTTCATATAGAAAACAAGGTCTTAAAAGTGAGTGACATCAGATGGTACCAAGTCACAAATTACAGGAATATCGTTCAGAATCCAAGATCACATCTTTCTTCTTTTATGAGAGAAACCTAAATTGGCAAGATAGCACTCTTAAAAGATGACAAATTGGTACTGTAAGCCACGCTACTAGGTTGCCTGCTTCCAGGAAAGGTGATTTCAGCGATTATGGGGGAAAGAACACAGCGTTGCATCATGCCTTTTATTAGGCTTCTTCGATATTGCATGAAAGCACAGTGTTTCCTATAACATGCTCTGAAAACCTGAAGAAAGAGGAGAAAGCAGAGGAAAAGTCAAGCTCGTGGCTGGTGTGACCGTGGGGGGACACTCTTCTAAGACACTGAGTTGATTTTTATTTTAATTTCTGCACATGAGCAGGAATCCCGGAAGTGGTCACCCCATTTGGTTGATCAGCCACAGCTCAGTGGGTACCAGATCACTCTACAAATACAACCAAGAGGGGGACTTTTCAAACAAAAGTTGTTCCTCTTTCCTCTTTTTTTGCTTTTCATGCTCGTATTTAGCCAGAGAAACTTGGAGAATGTCAGCCACCATGTCTGCATCTCTTTTTCCTCTTAGTCTCGGCTAGTCCACCAGCTCATCCTACACATTCAGCTTTGTTCCAACTAGTTGGAGTCCTCTCTCTTCTCTGGCGTACTCTGCCTTCTTATACCACTCCTGTTTTGTGCAGCATCTCAGTGTGGCAACCTGCTAAGGTCTTGGTTATCCTTTGATACCCAGCTCCTTTATGATCCCGGTAAATCTCTCTTTAAAAGAACTCCCTTCTGAGAGCAGGCCCTGCATTTTGCCAGAGCAGCACAATAGAATCAACCCTGTTAGCACAGGTATGGGTGAGCCAGCCCCACAACTGTGAGCATGAGAGAACTGTCCCCATCACCCATCTGTCCTGTGGTGGCATGGACAGGGAATAGCTACCCTCCTCCCTCCCCCTTCCCCACCCCTGCCTACCAATGTCTGGTGTGGGAGAATTGTATGTAATCTGTTACAAATGTCTGGGTCAGGTGGGAGAGCTGTCCTTGCGGTCATAAGAGTGGGAGAGCTGTCCCTGACCCCCATCAACTGCAACACTCAGGAGAGCAGAGCCTGCACCTCACCAGGGTAGCACAATAGAGCTAACATTGTTAGCACAGGTATGAGGGAGCCAGCCCTGAAACTATGACCATGAGAGAGCTGTCCCCATTTTCCATCTGGTGGACCAACCCTACAGCTAGCTATAGGCCAGACCCAGGGTTCTGACTTGTCTGCCCCAACATCTGCCTCATCTATGTTCTGCTGGAGCACATGAAGGAACCTGACCCACAGACCCAAGGCTGTAGCATCTCCAAAACACATCTGGACAATGGGATGTCCAGGAAGAGCCCTAGTGGGGGCCCAGCATCGAACATGTAGTGGAGACCAGGGGCCTTGGACCAGACCAATGACTTTTTACAGCAAACGCTTGCAAGTAGAGAAGTGTGGACAAAGGGGTGTACAACATGCCTGGTTGGGTCATACTGAAGTTTCCATGATAAGATTTTTAATTCCTCCCCTTTTTTCCCTTATTTTATTTTGTTCGTTTTTTTCTCTTGAATTTTTTTCTATGCGGGAGAGGGAGAGGTACGGGGTTGGAGGTCAGATGCAAAAGGATGGGGAATGAATAAGATCAAGATACATGATCTAAAAAAACAAATAAAATAAATAAATTTTATTAATAAAAAGAAGTACTCCCTCCCAACATTTCAAATACATGTTGATGATACATGTGCATCTTCATCTTGAACCTTCCGTAGGGCCAAGGTTCTTGCCTGTGATCGATCGTTAAGCTGCATTGAAATCAGTCGCACTCTTCAAGAGCTATTGTCGGAGCTGTTGATCTTCTTTTTACATTCTGGCAATTTCAGCAAAGAATCTAGGCAGAAAATATGGGCACTAATGTTTCCTCAACAAATAAACAAAGAAAGAAGTAGTTAAGCAAAATACCAGAAAAATACAAAAGTGACAAGAACTTCTTTCTGTTATACATTAATGCGTTCCAAGAAGAGATGAGAAGAATGCCTTAACGGCATTCAGCTTCGTATTACTAAATGAAATATCCCAAACAAATAACTTTGCAAAGAAGAAATGATTAGTGTTCGTTTTGGAGACTTAAGTCCAGGATGAGGTGGGATGGGGGCTTTGTCAGATTGGCCTCTGATGAGAGTGGTAGACCAATGACAGGCATACCTGTCAGAGCAAGCCATCACGGCTCCAGCCCGGAAGCCTAGGGCGGCAGGCTGAGCCCCTCAATCCCTTCCAAAAACATAGTTCCAAAGACTTAATGGCCTCCTCTTAGGCATCACATCCTGAAGGTTTCACCACTTTTCAAAAGCACTGCCCTGGGCAGCAAGCCGTCAGCCATGCAACATCAAGGGATATCCCAGTCAATACCCAAGCCAACAGCAAGTGCCAGATCAGTTTTCAAAGTCCCTTTTCATGTTTCTAAAGGAGTGGGCACTGACACTGTGATTTGGGTAGAACGGGATCATGGGTCCTGAACCTCAGGGGTAGTTAGCTTGTATGAGTAACTAGGTCCCTAAAATGTGAAACAGTGATTGAATGGGACCCAGGTTAAAATCTTAAGTAATGAGGAAAAGAAAGCCAGAAAGGCCCAAGAAGAGAATCTGTGTTGACTATGGGTCATGAAATGGAACAAGCCCGCTTCTCGTTCACAATCAGACTTGTAAGAAAAACAAAAAACTTTGGTGATTACTGTGTTTCTTAAAATTACTTCTCTTGAAAAACTAAACTGAATTTCCCATAAGTCAAATGAATAATTTGATAGCTCAATACCCAGGTGTGCCAGGCTGTTCAACCTGAAGACTGTCTGCCTGCTGCAGCCCACAATAGCCATGATAGAGCCCAATACAAAATATGTTTCAAGGTCCTTTCTCTGCAGAGACATTGAAGTCATCCAGAGGGTTAAGACAGAAGTATAAATAGCTTCTTCAATATCAATTTTGTAAAAGTGCAGGGATTCTCTAAGTGTATGGCTATGAGAAGGCTTAATTGGCGTCTAAAAAAATAAGGAAGCTAAGCTGACTGCATCTGTAAATTCTGAGATGCTTCACTGGTGATTGACAGCAACAAATGATGCCACAGATGCCTTAGCTTACGCAGAGGTAGAGCTGACCTTTGCTTTCAAAGAATTTATTCCACATAGTGATAATGTTCCCCTAAGGAGCCATAGACTATTTAACAAAAACTTCATTAACAGGCATAGGCAGGCTCCCTTCGAGGCATTGGAAAGGGTAGTACAAGAGTTCCCCCAACCCCAAACAATGTAGGTTACTGCTATCACCAATGACTGCCTCCAAGTACTTGAAGACAAGACACTATTGCTGAAGAAACCACACACTTCAGACACAGGACTTAGAAGTTGTGCTAGAATTGATTCAGAAGCCTTTCTCCTCCCTGAGAACTAACTCTCTTACTACAGGACGGTCATACACAAGCCGCCAACAGGAGAAAAAGATCCATCATTAGTCCTACCCAGCTGAAAAGCTCACAAAACATAAGGATTGACCTAGCAAGATATCTCCAGTGGCGCAATGACCACGCTTATATCCTGGGGTAACTGACAGCCATCTAACTGGACCTAAGGTCGGCTTCAGTAGGAGTGAATTCACGCGGGGTACTGTAAATTTAGCTAACTGCTCATGCCTGAAAAGGTCACTGAGCCCAGATAAAAAAACTGCACCGCCATTTTTCTAAACCGATATAACTTCCAACTATATTCTAAACGCTCACCATTATCCCCACGGGTAAACTGTGGTTCTCAACCCTCAACAACGATGCTTCGTTTTGAAACAGAAGACGATGACAGAGATCGGTAGTCAGAATGCAAAGGATATGGATTGTGGTTGCCTAGTCACAACTGAGACAACTACACCACACCCCATACACCCAAGGCTCACAGAAAGCCTAAGAGGACTGGGTGAGAAGACTGAGCCAGGGGACCAGCATGCTGCTCTGGGGAGACAGTGTCTTTCAGACAACAGGGAAGCTGTACCCATGAAATCTCAACAATATGCTTGCCAAAACAACACCTACATAATGACAACACTGGTTGACATGCCAACATGTAAGATGGAAATTTCACAAGATTCCCACTCCTGAATGAAGAACTACCGGCCATCAGTGGTTGCTGGGAGAGGGAAAATCCATTTTCTTCAGGGAAAACTGTTAGCTTATACAGCCTCAAGTGGTCAGTCCTAAACACAAGTACATATGAGCAACCCTAAATTGACTCTGGTAGTATACGCAATCTAATTTGAAGGTTCTTCTTCAAACCTCGTTTTACTTTTGTGATGGCATTATAGATTAAGTGCCAATTTGCACAAATTCATAACACATGTGAGAGTGGTTGCCTAGAGACATTAACTTGCCAGTGGATTTGTTTCACCCTAACTCTCTCCCCTCTTCTCTCTCTCTCTCTCTCTCTCTCTCTCTCTCTCTCTCTCTCTCTCTTTCCAACGTGGGTCAGAGAGGAAGTAGGTAACAGAGACCACACAGATCAATTCTCTAACAGTAAAGGGTGCAAGCTTTCACAGGACATTGGATTGATCTGTGCCTGAATTAAGCATACAATGTGGGCAGAGATGTCAACAGACCTTCAAGTCAGCGGCTGGAATTCCTTTAATTCTCTGAAGAATTCTGAGTCAGCTAACCTTTCTAGAATATCTCAACTCAGCCAGATTCGGAGAGAAAGCCCTGCTATTGTGACACCCAGGGAGTTGATTTATTGTAGCTTGCAAACTTGAAAAGGAGGAAACTATCTGACAAGAAGGAAGAAGAGAGATTTCACTTCTGTCTCCAGGGGCTCCCTCAGAGCACAGACCCCAAGGGGCTCCTGGGGGCTGTCCCTCCATATTTCATCATCTTCTTTACAGACTTCTGCCTCCTTCAACACAACTTCCCTATCTCAAAAGAAGAACACAGGGTTAATTTTACTGGGCACAGAGAAGCACTCTGCCCCAGGGGCCTTTGTGTGGGAGGCAGACAATGTCCCTTGTCAGGGTCAGAGGAGTTGCAGTACTCCTTGTACCTCAGGACTTCTGAGATACAGATGACAAGCAATTGCAGACAGGTGTTGAAAATCAACTTCGATAAAACTTGTATGTTCTAGGGTAGGAGTGGGAGGGTTAGAATTATTAAACTGAAGGAATAGAGATACAGGAGAAATAAGAGACAGAAACATAGAACAGTATCAGGAAGGAACTTCAAAGAATACTGAATTTGCCTCATTTATTTTCCAAACACTTATATACTTCACCCCAAAAGGGGAGTGGGGAGGCAACAGACTTCACTAGCATGACAGAAGGAATAGACTGGAATTCTCCCACCTTTGGTCCAGGTTGAGTGGATCTACTTCAACATTCAAATTACTAATTGACCACACCCTAGGCCAGAACGAATCTCTCATTTGTATCCACACCTGTTGTCAACAACTTTGGGAGAGGAAAAATAAGCTCGAACTCTAACTTTCAGACAAGGTGCAATAGGCTCACATTTTTGAGTCTCCACAGACAGGCCACTCCCCTCCTCACAGCACAGTCTTATCTGGTGAATATCTTCATGACTGTGGAATTCCCATCATGAGCTAACATGTTAGTGTGGGAGCTAATAATGTTAGTGTGGAGGCTAACATGTTAGTGTGGGAGCTAACATGTTAGTGTGTCCTAGAGCTTCAGCAGGAAACAAAGTCTTACTGAAACATGGACACAAACCACTCTCTAGTTTTCCATTACCATTCTGATTCTACCTGCTTAGTCTCTGTGCCTTGATTCTTCTCCACTCTTAGCCCACTGGGGGTGTGTATGAAAAGGAACCCATATGCAAAAGCCTAGAAGTTCAAGATGATAAAGAGAATTTACTGTTGTCCGCACAATCTGATGTAGTGTTAAGCCTTGTTAAGAGAAACAAACTATTTAGGATGAGGGAAGGGATGGACCCAGTCTGTGGTAATCTATCCTAGCAGACACATCACTAGAGTTTTGGATCCCAGTCTATGAGAAGATGTCACCCTTGCAGTTCGAAAGTGCTCTTCTTAATTTCTCCCTGACAGCGTCATGTCTACTGTCACACATACCTATGAATCAAGTGACCTGGATATAGGCACCAGGGGTGCAGCTGGTTCAGCTTCACGAAGGGAGGGATCCGGTCCAGATGGCCATATTGAATATCACTAAATTGTTAGCCAACAGCAGCTCACCCACTCCAAAGGCTTCAACTGTCATTTGCATATCAATGACCCCTTCAGACTATGCCTACAGTTGCTAAGTGACAGGGGAAGGTTGACAAGAGATTTCTGAGGGGGAAAAAACCCACCTCAGTTTTAAAAGAAAGACAAGATCCCATCTCTGCAAAATTCAAATAGGAGGGGAAGCTCTTTTTTCTCCCTCCACATGGCACGGAGGCGAATGTTCGCTGCATCTAAGATGTGACTTCAGGGGAATCCACTGCCATGGGGTAGGAAGTATTACTTCCAGATACACAGTGATATCCATATTGTTTTATACAAACAGGCTAAGTCTTCCCCTCATCCATCATGGCCCAACATTTGGAACTCACAGAGCTGTCCAAGCCTTTCACAAGCTCCAAGCCTGTGTTTGTGCATGTGTGTGCTACCATGAAGAACTCACGTTTATAAGTTGTTTGATATTCTTTATGCTTTGCACCAGCTGATGCTCAAGCTATGAGGCATGCCCAATGAGACCAAGATGTGTGCTCACTTGACATCGGAGTCAACCAGCCCCCGGAACCACCCCAGCTCTCGTTTGTCTTCTATGTGAGTCAATAAATTCCTAATTGTTCAAGCCAGTTCTGATTTGGGTTTTTAGTGGCCTGGTGTACAACTAAATAAAATATTGGGTTGTCTACTAGATTTCTGATTGTAACAATGGCTATCTACTGCACTATCTGCCTTTATTTTGTAGGTCACAGGTCATACCTGTCATTTAGTCTATTAGAAAGATGTCCTGGGGGCTAGAGAGATGGCTCCATTGGGAAAATGCTCGCTACACAAACACGAGGCCCTGAAATTGATTCCCCAGCACTTCTGCAAAGCTGGACATGGCAGCACATACCTGCAATCCCAGCAACGGGGTTGGGAAGGGGAACAGAAGATCCCTGGGGCTTGTTGGACTGCTAGTCTAACAAAAATCAGTGAACTCCAGGTTCTCTTAAAGACACTGTCACAAATAATAATAATAGGAAGAAGAAGAAGAAGAAGAGTAATTGGTGTAGGAGGGTCTTCTCTCTATGTGTTGCTTTCATTGGTTGAATAAAGAAAACTGCCTTGGCCTTTTGATAGGGCAGCCCTTTGGTGGGGAGAGTAGACAGAACAGAATGCTGGGAAGAAGGGAAGTGTGGCAGATGCCATGTTTCTCCTGCCAGAGACGGACATTGATTAGACTCATCCCATTGATAAGATTATTAGAAATGGGTTGAATCAAGATGTGAGAGTTAGCCAATAAGAGGCTAGCACTAATGGGACAGGCAGTGTTTAATTAATATAATTTCCATGTGGTTATTTTGGGGGTTAAGCTAGCCGGGTGGCGGGACGCAGCCTGCCGCTCTTCTTACAACAAGTAATTGAAGAAGATGCTCAACATTAGTATCTGGCTTCTAGACACAGGTACACACACATGTATGAATATTTGCACACACACAAACATATACACATATACATACTCACACACAAAGGAAGGATATCCTATCTATGGGTGTAAGACCAAAGGAGGGCCTTTTGTTTGCGTCTCTTTTATGTATGAATACAGAAGAGTACCCAAGAGGACCGTGAGAACCCCAGCACTACTCTCAATAGCTGCCCAACCCTGACAAGGTTACTTGGCTTTTATTACCTCCTTTTCTTCAACTTCCAAAAAAGACGGTTATAACAGCTACCTCAGGATCAAATGAAATGAGTACCAAACCAAATAAGTAATTAAAGCCATGGCTTCAACAAAATAGATTCTCATGTTTCATTCGCGCATTCAAGGATGCGAAGATTGAGGAGACACTTGCTCTTTATTTAGGAGACGCTTGCCCTTTCTGCCTTGTTATCACGCAGCCCGTTCTCCAGTCTCATCCTTCACATTCCGTTCCTCTCTCGTTACCGTGACTGGCAGATTCTCAAAAGATGCAAGAGCAATGTACCCTGAAACAGCCGTAGTTTTGAATCAGGGTTTTCATGTCCTGCGATGCTAACGCTCTGAATGTTGACTGTCGGGTGTGGTGCTGCGCCTGGGTGATAAGAACAAGTCTGATCCATTGGCTCCCGTGAAGGACTAAGAACGGAAGGCAGATGGTAGAAACACATGTAGAATCACTGTGGCCCTCCTTCCCTCACATCTCAGACGGAGAGGAAAATGTGCTCAGTGAGGGCCACATCCAAAGTCCCCTGGGATGTTTAGTGGTTCACAGAGCTCCACCTTTTCTGTTCCCAATCCTTGCAGGAAGACAGGAGCAGAACGGAAGGGTCTGCTGTGACTCTGTGGGGACGTTTCCCAGAAGTCATTGGACTGTGCTCCCACAGCTGAGTCCAGGTACAAATCAAGAGACCCTTTTCAGGAACAAAGGGACAACATATCCAACTTTCACCACATCCTGTGGAATGTGCCCATTATGACAGGACCGGGGCCATGTCAGGACACGGCAGTTATTCGTAATGAAACCTCCATTTCTGTCTACTCTATAAGGAAGTTCTTGCCCTAACACCCAGTCGCTCCCTCTAGTCTTCCTTCTACCAAAATGCACCTTGTATTTTAGGTCCATCAGTGTCTTGTTTAAAGTAGGAGTCATCAAGACAGCATATGGTAAGCGCAGAGCCCCACCCTATTCTCAAGAATCTCCCTGTTCAGCAAAAGATGTTACTATCGAGTGACCGCCTTGGGAAGCCTTGCCTGGTTCACCGCAAGTGTTCAGTCTTTCCAGCTGTGATGTTTACGGTTGGTGGCTATGGGATCAATAGGACTGGGGCAACTGGATGCCAGCTGTATAAGCTAGAGCACGTCATCAAACCTATCTGTGTGATAGCCCTGTTTCCGGGCCTCAGACAGCTGCATTCACCTCCCATTTTATTACTATAAGAAAGAACATTGTGTATCGAGATTCCTTTCTACACTTGACATTTCAGTCACAACCCTTGTAGACGACAGCAGGGCAAGAAGCCACTGTGCAGAGTTCGATGTCTAAATGTCACTGGCTGAGTTTCTCGGGCATCCCCAGTTAACCAGTAATTCCGAGAAGACTTCTTGTCAAGTAGCAAAGATTCTAAATCTGCCAGAAGCTTCCTAGGACAAAGAACAAACAGTCTGGAAGATGCATAAACTTTCTTTGAACGAATTTGCTCATCTTCCGAGTAGATGTAAGGCAGATAACACTGCGACCATGGAGTTCAGATGTGCAAATAACTTCTTCATAAAAGGGCAGATCTTTTATGAAATAGAAAATCTAGGAAGGGGGTAGTTTATGTTTCTTGTCTCATCCACCACTAACTGTCAATTAGTTAAGTGTGAGTAAGATTTGATTGAATGGTTTACAGTTGATTCATTGGTTTTCTCGTGGGAGATTAAAAGAGAAGTCCCTGTTTCCAGCAAAAAAAAAAAAAAAAAAAAAAAAGAAGCTCTGGTGTGTTAGATGAGGAAGGGAAGAAGGAGGGAGAACAGACAAGACGGGAAAAGAAACAGAACATGAACTTTCTATTTGTATCAAACTGAGTCATGTTGTGTCCTTCGGCAGAGACCTTTACACCCATGTTTAGGCTAATGAAGAGATTCTCGCATCTCTGATGGAACTTGAAGGACAGGAAAACTCACTCAGTGAAGGACGCAGTGGTCTCAAATTAGCAGACACAGACATGCCGCTCCTCCCTTTTTTTTAACGATAAACAGCTAAGTGAGAACCAAGATGAATTATATGTGTAGTAAGTGGTAGCCTGCTCCAGGATATGTGACAGGATGATTGAAAATCATTTTATCGAGGCTCTAAAAATATTAGCTACAAATTAAAAAAAATATATAGCACCAAAGAATTTTAAGATTGCTCAGATTCCTAAGGACACCAACACTGCATTAAGATTTTGCTAATCAAAAGAGCACATCCTATTCTCTGGTCTCACATTCCGTTCCGCATTTATTACATGGTCTGTCAAAACCAAGTCCCCAAACAACAAAGAGCAAATGCACCTCGGAGCAAATGGCCTCAAAGGGCTGCAGGTATAAGACAAAAGGATTTTCAGGACTTGCTATGTCAGTCAGCAAAGAGGAAAATATTGTGAATTCTGTTGGTTATGATACTTGGCTGAATGACAAAAGAAAATCTGATTCAGAGTCTCAAATGAAGAATAAAAACACACAGCAAAGGGGAAAAGCCAGGACAAAATCAGTGTGGCCTTCAGTCCTGATTGGATCCAGGTAGCTTAGCTGTCTTGTCAATCTCAGCTCCCCAACATTCTTCCCCTGCACCAGCCTTGTTTGCTGGATCCTCCCCGGTGGGGAAGCTCCAGACCACACTATCTGAAGAAAAGGGAACCTCTCTCTCTCTCAACTCTTTTCCCGATGTAGAATAGATGAGGTTTCTCAGACTCTCAGCACCTCCTCCAATCTTCCACTAAAGGGCTGGGAGGGGGGAGGGTGTAGTGTCTGAGTCCACCTTCAACACAGTCACTGTGAACCAAGAGTAGAGGCTTCATTGACCAGCCATGAGAAGACTTATTTAGACCTGGGGTTGAAGTCAATTCCACCCTCCTTACCTTCAGAATACTTAAGATTCTAGAAGTGCCGGAGACTGGAGTAACTCTTAATGCTGGTAGAAGGGTGGGGGGGGAGAGATCAAGGACGAATTCCAAGGAGGCCAACAGCAGGCGTCCACTACAATTTGAGATTGTGGATGAAACAAGAGTCAAGGTTCTAACTAACGCGAGCTGTGTGAAAAGCCTACAAATAATCATTAGGCTCAAAGATGTGAACGCTACAAAACTTCTGGAATACTCAATGGCAGGGCGCAAGGTCACCGGGATTCCCCTGTTGGTGCTCCTGCACGTGGATAGGATTCTTCTCTTGTGTGACCCTCTTTCCTCTGTTTTAAATCTACACTGCAAAGCAAGCCTTCCAGCAGCTCCTAAGCAGGCATGGGTGCCTCCCCTAAAAACAACCAATCCTGTTCTCTGGGTCTCAGTTCCAGAGTTCTAGGAAAGGGACTCTGAGTTTGGCTCTTGTGGTTCTCGCCTGGGTAGGAGTTGGAGTTACATTTTAAAGAATTATTCCCGAGGGCCTACTTCTGCAACTTTATGGGCAGTGAGATCATTCGGCAGTTTCCAGAAGGGGGGTGGCAGAACAAGCCATGCAGTGAGAGGCCCGTGTTTCCACACGGATGTGTTTTGCATGATACTGGGCTCGTGAGACATTTAGGGTATAAACTTTGTTCTCAATTCAAATAAGATCAAAAGAAAAACAAAGCAGAAAGAGGAAGAGGAGGAGGAGCAACATCAAGCCCCAGACTTGGAATAAAGAAGCAGGAGAAAGCTCCTATTTCCCCCAGTTCTTGGCTTCCCCATTTCTGACATCTTCTGTGTTCCAGTAACACTTTGTACCTGTGCCTGTGAGAACAGCGCATGGCAGTATCACAGCTGTTTCCATGAGCGTTCCCTGAAGTGACAGCCTTCTCTTCCAACTGGAAGGGGTTTTGTTATTCACGCACCCAGCAGCCACACTAATACTTACCTTGGCGTTAAGGCTTAGTCAGATTATCATATTTATTTAATGAGTGTATTGATAAATACATAAGTCTTAAGTTACCTTATTCCTTCATCCACTGGACATTTCCATAATTTTTGAAGACTATTTTAACAGTTATGGAAAACATCAAATATCAAAAACGTTTGGTTCCTTATGTTTTGTGTTTAAATAAAAATACATCCAAAATATACCCAAATGGGCAGCGGCCAGAGAGAGGAAGAAAATCCCTTAAGAAGTGTTTTCTCACTGGGGCAGCGGTGTTGTACACCTTTAATTCCAGCACACTAGAAGGCAGAGGCAAGTGGCTCTCTGAGTTCCAGGCCAGCCTGGTCTATAGAGCAAATTCCAGGACAGCCAGGGCTACACAGAGAAACCTATTCATAGTCTATAATTGACTGTTGTCAATTTATTTGTAGCTTTCTCTTCTATGTAAACAATAAAAATGTTATCATTGTGTATTTATTATGTAGTAACATTCATTTGTTAATAATTATTAACTTCAAGTACGTGTTTAGAAAATGCTTTCCAACTTTTCTCTTCACATCATAGTACACCTGAAAAAAAAAAACACCACTGGATTATTCAGTCTATATAACTGTGGTTTTTCCACGAGGCCATCTTGGGTCTGAGGGGAGTAGATAAAACTGTGGCCCTGCTAATTCTAGGCAATGACAGAAATCTTGGTGCCTTTTCTTATGAACTGAACATAAGATACTGTGGAGAAGCAATTCCACTCTTGGGAATATACCCTAAAGATTCCCTAACATACTACAAAAGCATTTGTTCTACTATGTTCATAGCAGCACTATTTGTAATAGCCAGAACCTGGAAACAGCCTAGGTGCCCCTCAATAGAAGAATGGTTTAAAAAGGTGTGGAACATATACACATTAGAGTTTTACTCAGCGGTAAAAAACAATGACATCTTGAATTTTGCATGCAAATGGATGGACATAGAAAACGCTTTACTGAGTGAGGTAAGCCAGACCCAAAAAGAGGAACACGGTATGTATTCACTCATAAGTGGATTCTAACCATAATTAAAGGTCTTTGAGCCTATTATTCGTGATCCTAGAGAAGCTAAATAAGAAGATGAACCTGATGAAGATTATTTAGCTATCCACCAGGAGGTAGGAAATAGACAAGAGCCCCAGGTAACCTCGGGTGCATGGGGAGGGGGTGGGAGGGTTGATGGAAGGGGAGAGGGTTAGAGAGAAGGGAGTAGGGGAGGAATGGGGAAAGCTCGGTGGCCTGGGATGGGGGGGGAGGGAGGAAGGATGAATATGGGATCAGGGAAGAATATATTTCAACTAAGGGAGCCATTTTAGGGTTTACAGGAGACTTGATTATATATGGGATCCCAGGTCCAAGGAGAGATCCCCCAGATTGTTCTCTGGACAGAGGAGAGGGTGCCTGAATCGGCCGTGGCCCATAACCATACTGATGTATATTTTGCTTATCACCATAGATCCTTCATCTGGCGAAGGACGGCGATAAAGTCGGAGACCCACATTGGAGCACCGGACTGAGCCCCCCGAGGTCCAAATGAGGAGCAGAAGGAGGAAGAACATGAAAAACGAAATCAGTACTGCGAGGGATGCTATCACCCACTGATACAAGGAAACGGATCTAATGAGAGTTTACCAAGGCCAGTTGGACTGGGACTGAACGAGGACGTGATCTAACCAGATTCTCGGAATTTGGCCGGATTCTCTGAATGTGGCTGGCCCGAAGTCTTTCTGAAAAGCCATTGACTATGATACTGGGTCCTGTTTCCTCTGCATATTCTGGATTTTGGGGATCCAGTCTGTTTGGATACTCACCTTCCTGGACCTGGAGGGAGCGGGGAGGAACTTGAACTTCCCACAGGGCAGAAAACCCTGACTGCCCTAAGGGACGAAGAGGGAGGAAGAGAGGGAGTGGGGGGAGTGGGAGGGTGTTGGGAAGAGGGGCAGAAATGGAAACTTTTATAATTTAATAAAATTTACTTTCAAAAAAAAAAAAGATACTGTGGAGAGTAGATACCGTGGGCTTCTGTTTTCCATCATAGAGGCCTCAACTCCTTTTGGACTGAGTGAGTGTTAAAAAGGAGCTGTTTTGTGAAAGTCTTCTTTTAGGTAAGTCCCTTTCAGCTCTTCTGGCTGTGCTTATATATACAAAGAATCATCTTTCCAAGCAAAATGCAGGGGACATTGAGTTTAAATAATGCCAAGTTACTGCAGCCTCCAAAGCATCAGCAATGAGAAACTAGAATTTTCTAAATATCTTTTTAATGTGTTTTCTTTGGTTCCAACTCTGTCTTTTATTTTCAGAAATCGCCAGAGCTACAGTTCTAAGGATGCTGAAGTCCATTTCCCAGTGGGAAGGGGAGCCCTAGAAGACCCCCCCCCCCAGTGGCCCTTCAAAACCTGATATCCTCGTGCCCTTCTGCTTAAAACTTTCCTGCTGTGCATTCGCCAGCACCTCACACTCAACTCCTTTCGGCCCCTCTCCGCATGTGCATCTACCCGCATGTGCATCTGCGTTTGCATCACATTTGCGCACACAGTCCCTCTTCTGGCACGAGTTGGCTGGCCACACTGAGGCTGGGTCGGTTTCCTTCCCTGTCCATCCCTGTCTTGTACAGTTTCTTGTGGTTTCTAGCATCTCCACACATCGTCACCCAATGCAGAGTTCTAGAGGCACCTTGATTCCTCTCTGAGCACGGCCAGCCCCTCTTAACCTCCTTTGTACACTAGCCACAAAGCGGTATTGCTTTAACACACAAACTTCCATCTCACTAGAATCCTTTCAACTCCTTTTCTGGACTCCTGCTACTCTAGCCAAAATAATCTTAAAACTATGAATATGAACTTCTCCTTTTTTTGTTTAAAAATCTCCAGTGTGGTTCCCCATCTCCCATAGGGGGAAGAAAACTCATCCGCACAGCACACAGGGCTTCTCTATAGTTGCCGAAATCTAGCTGCCTTGCTTTCTGTCCTTGTACTACCCCTCAGGTTTAGATAACTTTAGTGTCTCAAGTCTTCTCTGTCCTCTCAGGCTTCTCTGATTGCACACACTGTTCTCTCTACCTGGAACAAATGTTCACAACCCCATCACTCGGGCTTAGAGGAAAATGATTAGCATCAAGAGCTTACTCGCGATACATCTTTAACAGAACTTTCCCCGAGCCTCTGGCCTGACTTGAGTACACTTCCGGCGCAGAGGCTGCTGAAGTCTGGCGCAGAGACTGCAGAAGTCTGGTCCATATTCCTAGCTCTTAGTATTCCAGGACACTCAAGTTTGTTGTTGGCAAGCCGCGTTTGTCTGCCAAGGATGCTTGGTGTTTATCATGGAACAAACTTAAACTGACAGGAATGATGTCCCCAGGAGCAACCTCGATCCATGACTGGTGGAACCTGAGGTATAAATAGGCCAACTCCCTACTTTTTAATCAGTAACAACTCTCCCAGGTCCCATCAGTGAGATTAAACTCCCAGTGTGCAGTGGGAGCTGCCTTGACACACCTTCTCTTGTTGTCCAGGCTCCATTTCCCTTCCCGACTGCAACTCCTTTTACTTGCCATAAATTTTATTTGCATTTGAATTTCTGTTTTAAGATCTTTCCTGAAGCAATCTCAACTCAGGCATCCTTTCTTGCTAAGTTTCCCAGGCACTGAATATGTATCCCATTGTATAAATAATTTTAAAATGCAGTAGTCTGTTTCCCAATGTCACTAAAGAATTGAAATCAGGAAGTGTGTATAATTCTTTCTTTTCCCACAGGTAAAAGAACTGCTTGATAATGTTATGTTGTCTACAAACGCTTATAGAATCAAAGAGCTGTTTTTCAACCTTTTTGCAAAAGGATTCTGATACGGATACAATTTTCAAAACATGAGTAAAAGAAGAGGAGGGGGAAAATATAAAAATAAAATAAAATTGAATTATGATTATTAATCAAACATAAAGTGAAGTCTGAGAAATAATTTTTTAAAGATTTATTTTATTTAATGTGTATGTATGTCTACATGTATGTATATGTACTGTGTGTGTCTGGTGCCCTAAAAGGCCAGAAGATATCAGATCACCTGGAATTAGAATTACAAATGATTGTGAACCACCATTGGATGCTAGGAACCAACGTGGTTCCTCTGGGAGAGCACCAAGTACTGTTTTAACTACTGAACCATCTCTCCAGAAGTTAAAACATAATTAACCCATTGTCTCGTGAATTATATTTGAATACACATACTATATTAAATCCTGTTCAAAGAGTTCTTCTGACTACCTGATGCAAGGGAAAGTTAGCTCAAGGATGGAGGGCAAAGATCTCTGTCCCTCTATATTCCATATCCTGAAGACAGGAGAGGATAGCAACACTGCTGCCCTGGGTTACTGAGGTGCTCAGCAAAATAATCCACGGAAAGCACTTTAGACAATGCCTGCTGCACTGTTCTCTACTCATGCTATTTTCTCTACTCATGCTATTTCCATTATGGCAAAATTGATGATAATGTTGATGCCTTATGAACATTAAAACCCCAGGATTAAAAAAATAACTGCAAGTTTTTTAAAAAGGTTATTGGTCAGTTCTCCAACTTTTGTTGAAATAAGAAAAAAAAAGCCACTTATGTAACAATCCACATATATTTGCCTTTAAAACTGAACAGGACTGGACATGTAGCTCAGTGGTGGAAAGTTTGTATAACAGGCAAGAGTCCCGTGTTTCATCCTCAGCATCACAAACAATAAATATAAACATAATATAAAATACATTATTATTATTATCTTAAAAGATCTATTTATTTTTATTTTCTGTGTGTAAGTGTTTTGCCTGCATGCATATATGTGCATAAGTGTTTTGCCTGCATGCATGTATGTTCACTGTGTGCATGCCTGGCGCTTGCTGAGTCCAGGAGTAAGGCTCTAGAGCCCCTGGAAATGGAGTTGTGTACGACTGTGAGCTGAACCTGGGTCCTCGGCAAGAGCAGCAAGCACTGCTAACCACCAAGCCATCTTTCCAAGCCCAAGCCAATTCATGACTAGTTCCCAGGTAAGGCAAGACACCAGTGACTGACTATACCTGAACAAGACCAGAGGTTTCGACACCAGGCAGATTACAGAATCAGGCCCAGGCTCCTCATCTGACATTTACAAACCTCCTGCTCTCATCTGTCAGATGGAAATGCTTTCAGCATTCAGAGATTTAAAAAAAAAAAAAGCAGTATACTTAAGAACTCTATCCCAGTGCTTGTCATGATATAAACACTTAATAAATGTCAAATTTAGACCTTGTTACTAATAAGTCAGAGAACCATTATAGAAGTCATTATGTTTACTAGGAATAGATTTTAAAAAACCTAGAAGTTAATTTGTCAAATTAATAGGGTGATCTATGCCCTAAAACCAAGCTGGACTGAATCCTGCATCTGGCTACCTGATGGCAAGGGACTGGAAGGAGGCCAGAAGCAAGGGTAATTAGGAAGCCATCCAACTCAGAAAAGCCAGTCCAAGGTAAACAAGCAAGCAGAGTGGAGGCACAAGCCCAGGGTCCCATGCCAAGTGTACACTAAGCATTGTTTCAACAGCAGAGGACTTCAGTGTGGCTTTTGTCATAACTGGATATGTAGTACTGAAGGTCACATCTCAGATGTTAGAGGAAGCCCTGAGGAGTTGACACCATGGGTTTATTCTGATCAGCAAGAGCCATCTAACTGATGGTGTGAGAATTATAAAAGCCTTATGCAACGTTACCATAACATTCTCAATAGCAAAAGACGATCAACATGGACACTATAAACCATGTCTTTTAGAAGACGACATACTTCACAATTCTGAAATGAAGACAGACACAATTCTATAGTAGGCAACTAAAGGTGAGAAAGGAGGTTGAAGCAGATAAAGATTCCTGTGTACTCATCTAACAAGTGTTTATTAAGAGTCCTTAAGACAGAGTGGAGAAGCCTGGGCTGCACCAAGATTGGAAGTCAGGCAGACAAGGATCTTCCTGTCATTTAAAAGCTACATGAGCTCAGCAAATGGTTTCCTCTCTTTATCTTGCTTGAGTCACTTATACTAGTGGGGATAATTACAAACTTAAACTGATGACTGTGGTGATATAAATGCACACAACACACAGGACCTGTCTATCTATATGGCTAAACAGATAGAAATAACACTATGCAGAGCACAGCAGAGAGGAGAAAACGAAGTATCAAGGATACAGAATACTTCTACAGGAAACATGAGGGATGAAATTAAATTTTACAATAAAAATCAAACCTTTGTGAAAGAGAAAACACTTGAATCTGGCTTTGAATTGGGATTACAAATTCAAGGACATGAAACAGCAAGAGAAACCCAAGATCAGGGCTCTACATTCTACGTGTCATAAGACCCACATTTTGGGCCAATGGGATGGCTCATCAGGTAAAGGCACCTGCTGTCAAGCCTATGACCTGAGTTCAAACTCCAGAGCCCATATGGTAGAAGGCAAAAACTGATTCCCACAAGCTCTTTTGTAGCTTCCACATGCATAGTGTAGCACACCTGTGGGCACAAGAGTGCACACACACACACACCCAGATGCATACACACACAAAGAATACACAAATGTTTAAGAGGATGTACATTCTATGCTATACTATTCACAATAGCCAGCACATAGAACTAACTTAGATATTCATAGACAAATGAATGAATAAAGAAAATGGATATGTTAGAATCTTATGCAGCAATAAATAAAGAAATGGAATCGTGATATTTTCAGTAAAATGGATGTCATTAAAAAAATCTGCTGTTTTCTAAATTCATTCATTGCCTGCAAATTTCAAGGTGTCATTATTTTTTTCTGCTATCTAGCACTCCATTGTGTAAATGTACCACATTTTTGTTATCCATCCTTCAGTTGAGGGTCATTTAGGTTGTTTCCAGGTTCTGGCTATAACAAACAATACTGTTATGAACATAGTCGAGCACATGTGCTTGTGGTTTGCTTGAGCATATTGAGTGAGGTAATACAAACCCAGAAAGACAATTATCATATGTACTCACTCGTAAGTGGTTTTCAAACATAAAGCAAAGAAAATCAGTCTACAAATCACAACCCCAGAGAACCTAGACAACAATGAAGAACCTAAGCAAGACATACATGGATCTCATCTACATGGAAAGTAGAAAAGGACGAGATCTCCTGAGTAAATTGGAAGCATGGGAGCCATGGGAGATGGCTGAAGGGGAGGGGAGAGAAAAAGAGGGAAGCAGAGAAAAATGTAGAGCTCAATAAAATCAATTAAAAAATTCTCTACCGCTAGACTGTTGCAAAAAGGAGCGGCGGGCTGCATTCCCATCAGGATCCCGGCTCCCCAGCTAGTTTACACCCAAAATAATTACACGAAAGCTGTATTCATTTAAACACTGCCTGACCCATTATCTGTAGCCTCTTATTGGCTAACTCTTACATATTGATTAACCCATTTCTAATAATCTGTATATCGTGGTGGCTTACCGGGAAAGATCCTAACCTACATTCGTCTGGGGTTGGAGAATCATGTCATCTGCCTGCCTCTGCTTTCTTTCTCCCACAATTCTGTTCTGTCTACTTTACCCATCTAAGCTGCTGTCCTATCAAAAGCCAAGGTAGTTTCTTTATTAACCAATGAAAGTAACACATAGACAGATGACACTCCTACATCACTAGCCTCTAAAAAGTAATTCTCAAAAAAAAAATAATTCTGCTAAGCAAAATAAGTTAAATTTAGAAAGCCAAACTATGCTTTCTCTTGTGCAGAACCTAAATTTATAATTACATATGTGCATATGTGTTAGTGGGTCAAGAGACTCGTAAGTGGATTGGGAGAGCGGGGCTAGAGCTCCTGCATCAGGAGGGATTTTAGAGGGTGAGGGGACAAGTGTAGTAAGAAAGAAGCTGAGAATAATGGGGGAAATAGAAGGAACAGGGTGCATGGGGACAGGAGATGGCAAAGGGCATCGGTGAATGGGCACAAAAGAGAACAAAGCATAGTAACACATGTATGAAGATGCCATGGTGAAACTCAGTACTTTGGACATGAAGCTAATAAATCAATTTTTAAAGCCTCTTCATCTTATAAGCCTTAATTTCCAGTGCACCATTTTTTAAAAAAAATCCCCGTGGCCTATATATTTGATGTATAAACTATTTTCCCCATCTTATTTTTGATAATAAAACATATTAGCTGTATATCTTTTCATATTTCACTATGACTATCTAGAGTCATCCTACCATGCAATAGTATCCAGAACTTCTCATATTTACCTGAAACTGAGTTCCCACTGGGTAACTATTGCCATTCATGGGACCAAGTATGATATTTCAATACAGGCATCCATCTTGTCCTGATGAAATTTCCCTCTAATTCCTTATGTTTGAAGCCTTTAGGATCCTCCCTTCTAGGTCTTCATAAAATATGGACTAGTCTATTATAAGCTATACTCAGTCCCTGCTTTGATGCTTACTATCCAGCCCCTTTTATTCATCTCCCACCTCTCCAGCCTCTACTGATTAGTATTCTACCACATTCAAACTGATGCTTGTAACTTTCTCCTGTGAGATCAAGCACGTAGTCCTGTTTTTCTGTGTTTGGTGTCCAGTTTTAACACAGATGAGGAAACTTGAGTGTCTGTGGTGTCCCAGTTTATCAACCAAAAGTTTCAGAGCCCAGATAGAAAATAGAACTGTTGACCAATGTTCCTTCGACACTGCCCAGCTCTCTCCCAAGCACTTGGGAGCCACTAAAGTGTTTTGTTGCACAGGACTTTGGATGACCTGCTTGGATTGCTTTTAGGGCAAAGGACTGAAGTAAACAGAATGAACATTTCAACAGGGCAGTGGTTCATAAGGATGCCCTGGAGAGAAGGGACACCAAGGCTGATTCTAGACTGTTAAGAAAATAGCTTGCAACCTGGAATGAAGACAACAAAACACACTTAAAAGGTTTCAAGATACCTACCTTATGCATATATGTTGAATATGAACTTAATATTTTGTAATCAATAACTTTACGGTTCATCACTGCCCACAAGATTGATTTAGGCTTTAGTGCTAAGTAACTGCTACAAATAAATCATCATCAGTGTGGCTATGTTATGGGAAAATTAATGCTCAGAATGAAACATGTCTAAAACTGACGTGCTGCACAAGCTATCCCAGAAACTATGCCAGATGCCCAGCTCCCTCATTAAGCTGTAAGGGACAAGCCCAGTAAGCTAAAGGAGTACCCGGCAAAGCAACTGGTACTCTGGTCTGCTGTGCATCTCAGTCAAAGAGAAAGTGGGAGAAACTGGAACCTTAAACAGGTCTTGAGAAGGAGCTTGGCCAACATGAATATTTTCCCCAAAATTCAGTATCTCGTAAATACTGAGCTTAAAGCTCTACGAGCGATAGCTGAAGGGCTATGTTGAGTATTGTGCTGCAATAACCACACTGGGAAATAAGTTAGCCTGGAGCTTGTGTTCTCTAATAACTTTGGGAGTTTATAATTTATTACTATAGCTTGTAGTACTGGGAGTTGAATCCAAGCATCCACATATGTTAAGCAAATGATTAACCTCTGAACTGTATCCCCAATCAAATTCATGATTTTGTATTCATGAGATTTCATAAAATTCAGAGGGGATATAATAATGGCACTTATGAAAAGAGAAATGTATTTATTCTATATTATTCATTTCTGTTAGGGTGTATTGTGCTTTTCTTCCTTTCCATTCAATCAGTCTGAAGTTATCTCTAATTTATAAGTAGGATAAATAGTGATAGTCATTAGCAAACCATCATTTTTAATTATTGTACTTTATCTATACTGGGGAAAGTATTTAGTCTTTTTTGTCTTGTATTGTCCTTTCTAAATAATTTATTGAGTTAATTTACTAAATGTAGAAAAATGCATCACTAAGTGTATAGTGACATGTATGAGGCTTTCATGACCCGCAGACAGATAGGACAGGTATCAGGTTGTCTTTGAGTTTTTTGAACACCAAGTAACCTATGATGTAAGGAGATTGAAAATACTGGGGTGACATAAATAAATCTGGAATAGTTATAATTGCATATTTAATGGCCATTGTAAAATCATGTGTGGCACTCCTATCTCCTCAAATATCCCATCTTACCAACCAGCCTGGAAGTTGTTGAAATTGATGGGCTATAGAGAATCAATACAATGGCAAACAGTTCAGCGCCAAGAGTGCTCAGTTTCTTCACTGTTGCTTGTTTGTTTTGTTTGTTTTTGAAACAGGGTTTTTCTGTGTAGCCCTGACTCTCTGGAAACTCACTGTAGACCAGTCTGGCCTCAAATTCACAGAGATCTGCCTGCCTCTGCCTCCTAAGTGCTGGGATTAGCCTCACTTTTTCTTTGCAGCCAAGGTGTGTCTTTTAATGTGTATTTTTATTATTGCCCTTTGTTAGTTATCTTAAGCTCTGGATCAGTTTTTACAGAGCATGTTATAGCACAAATTTCCTAATAGTTTTAAAGAAATTTTTAAGGTTGTAAACCAAGTTATTGGTTTAAAAGATAAGTTCGTGTCTCATAAAAGGTATTATTTCATCAATGCGTATTTGTAAAACATGTTAGAATACGTTGGTCTAGTCAACAGTCCAATTTAATAGAGAGAATATACCAGAAATTAGAGAAGGGTAGAGGAAATAAAAGCCCTCAGTCTGTTAAGCTGATAAATTCCTGGAGATTGGTCCAGAAAGAACTCAGAGTGAAGTGTGATTAGTGAGGAGAAAACCCCACAACAGCGCATCAAAGCATCTGCTTAAAAACCTGTACATCCCAATGGACAATGGTGAAACAGGACAGCTAAGCTCAACTTAGTGATCACAAAACAAACCAGTGCTGGCCAAAAAGATGCTCACATAAAGCTCACAAATATTATTCATATGAGGAGAATATCTGAAAATGTAAGTTATATATAAATAAACGGTCTTTTAGGGAATTTTTATTTTTATAGCAGGATACTACTCCAAAATGAAAAATATTATCTTGTAGACTAGGAATAAGACAACAAGGTATGCTTTTTAAAAACTTTAAGGGAAGAAAGAAGGAAAGGAATAAGAAAATAGGTAAGAAACATATATGTGAGTTAAATATACTATAAAGGAATAAATGAAAGTTCTAGACTTCAACAAAGAACTTAAGATTCAATTAGCAATAAAATTAAAAATGAAAATTAGGATCAGCTATTAAGATCTGAGTGTGTAAAGATTGCAGATTGAATCCTTACCCAGTCCTACAAATATGTTCTTAAAAGGAATAATATCTTTTATTTCTGTAATGTCCTCCTAGCCTAGTCCTCTGCCTCTCAAAAGGTAGATTCCCAAGAATGTGTATCTCTGTGAGTGTCTGTGTGCCTATGTGTGCAGTATGCACACACATGTACCACATGAATACACACATGCCCATTTGTACATATTTGAAGGTAATTTGACATCTATCCTAAATATAGAACAGCTAAATCATTTTAATTGTGGCATGCCATGCTAAAATAGTATTTGAGGTGAACTTATCTAGCTGAACTAGACAGATACTCTAATCAGAGAAAACCTGAGGGTAGGAACTCCATTTAGAATTAGGAAAATTAACCCTCCTCTGTATTTTATTAAAGTTAAGTATCTCTTACAGATTTATTTTTTTTAAAGGCAACATGGTAGTTAAGTCAGCACACTCAGAGATTCTCAGGAGCAATTAGTCCTCTATGACTAGGTGAACCTATATCATACTAGACAAACACGCTAACTACACAGTTTGAAATCACTGTCAACAGCAGCACAAGGTCACTGACAGGTCTCCCAAATGTACAAAGCATACAAAGACACTTTAGAAGAAAACCCAAAAGGTGTTCAAGTTTTCTGTGCAAAGTGTCCTCTGAAATCATTAATTGTTATTACTAACACATTATAAAATGCTACTTTTTAAAGGTTGGGGGAGCACAGGGAGGAAGACTGAGGCTTCACTTAAATGAACTTGAACTTAAGAGCAATTGCAAGTTTGGTTTCACTCCAGATATTTGGACTGGAAAAAAGGAATACTAAAGAAAAAGGGAATGATGTGCGAATGTAATTAATACAGTTTCTGAGTGATTATTTCGGGTCTGGGTGGCTGGGAAACAAACAAGCAACCTCTGCCAACAGATTGACATGCCAACATGGGGATGACTACATCCACATAAAACCTGAGAAAGCTTGGAAAGGAACTCTAGACAAAAGAACAGAGTTAAGTACAGCTTCCTGGTTGCTGGCATTTCTTTTTCAGATGGACTCTGTTTGCTAGCAGCAAGCAGGAGCACCCTTTAAGCAAAGGCTTACTGACTCGGCATAAGAAACAGCAGCTTCCTGTTGCCAGCACAAACTCTGGCTCGTTCAAGAGGTTGAGCACTTAAATGGGGTCTGTGAGCAGAATGTTACAAATTGCTTAATGGTGACACAGACCTGCTGCAACCCTGAATCTGGGCCAGAAAGAACGGCTCTCAGAGACAGTGAACATGCCTCCACCATGTTGGACTGGGTGAAGCAAGAAGACAGGACCACAGAGTTGGTCCTAGCCATACCTGCTTAGCATTTAAAAAAGAAAAAGTGTTCCTGATCAGAAAATAATTACAGATAAGCAATAAAGACAGAATCAGATTTTTTAAAAAAAAGACCTTTGAAAGGGTCACATTGGATAAATGTACATAGGCTTGAGAGAGAGAGAGGAAAAAGACTATAGACAGTTATAAAAGATTACAGACAGTCATACCTTAAAGGAGTAAAGATAATAAAATAAATATTAAACTTGCAGAAAAAGTAATAGAGTAAGAAAAACAAGTCATGTAAAGATGGAATATACACAGAGAGTCTGAATTATACATAGTATTGTGCTTTCTTTAAAATTTTTGACTATGAATGAGCTAAGAGCAGAGAGATATTTCATTGTATGGGCTGCTAAGCTAAACCAACATATATATATTTTAAAGGTATCTTGACTTCAAAATTTGGGCCTAAGGATAGGTTGCTTTGACAAAGAGGTTCTACTTTTGTTTCCACAGAGGATAAGAACCTATGGATTCCTTCCAGATTGATATGGTTTGATCAAATAAGACCCCCTGAAACAATGGCCCAGATGATCCAACAATCTTGACAGCTTCAGGACTTCTGGCTGAGATGGACCTACCACATAGGATACTCCATGGCAGACCTGATGAACAGCTCCCCCAATCAGCAGGAAGTAGTCTAGACAAAGTCCAAATTTCCTAAATGATTGCTTATAAATCTTTGTTTACATTTAAAAGGGGATATGCTATGGATATGAATATTTTGCATTGGTATGAATCTTGGTCTATTGATACAAGGTTAAGGTCATTTGGGCAAGAAACTGCTATTACATGGAATGCTTGATGTTATGCTGTGTAAACTGGACTTGCAGGACCCACAGAAAAGTGACTGCTGAAGTTGCCTAAAGAGGGTGAAACAGCCCTTTAGGGTTCCTACTTCATTAAAGAGTCTGGTAGACATTCTTCAGGACACAGAAGAAAGTGACTAATAAACTGCCAATATAGGTAGAACTGTCTTTGAAATTTCCTGCTTCATGGAAAAGTCAGGTAGATACTATAGGCCTGTAGGCTGAAGATGGGTACCCCAATGTTACAGAAGAACTTTGCGTGACTGTCCAGGGAGCAAGATGTCTCTGTCAATTCTAGAGTTTTGGAAACTGATTATAATGGACTTCCTGTTAGCTTAGGTAATGTTATATCCTTCTGGAGTCTTTGATGGAGTTGAAGAAAGACTTCTTTTATAATTACAAAAGATAGATTAGATTTAAAACTTTAGAGTCACAAAAATAAGATAAATGATAGAGAGAATTTTCCTTAATTTGCCAAATGGAAGTGGACTAAATATCGTAACTATAATTCTTGATTGATAACTATTTTATTATATGTAATTTTCCTATGTTAAAATTAAAACCTTTCTTTTTATTTGAACAGAAAAGGGGAGATGGTACAGGAAGTCCTTCTGTATGTTTTGCTTTTATTGTCTAGTGAATAAAGAAGCTGCTTTGGCCTGCAATAGGGCAGAGTAGAACTAGGCAGGAAACCTAAACTGAATGCTGGGAGAAAGAAGGCAGAGTCATTGAGATGCCATGTAGCTGCTGGAGGAGACAGACATGCCCCAGAATTTTACTGGCAAACCACAAGCCTAGTGGTAAAATATAAAGTAACAGAAATGGGTTAATTTAAGATGTATGAGCTAGGTAGTAATACGCTTAAATGATTGACCAAACAGTGTTTTCATTACTACAGTTTGTGTAATTATTTTGGGTCTGAGCAGTCAGGAAAGAATGAGTAGCCTCCGCCTACAAAGGAAGACATATTCACAATCAAAGTGGGTCTTATTTTCTTTTTAAACCAAGATTTTATAAATGAATTTCAAATACAGGCATGGTGTTAACACAAAAATTGCCTGGGGTTTTCTATTATACAGTTTTGTTCCACTACTAGGAAGGGTGCTTTGCACCCCCAGAGGCCCTAACTATCTCAAAGTAAGCTCCACAGTGTTTCACATAGAAACCAGATCTCACTTAGTCATGGCCAAGCAGGAGAAGAAGCTACACTGTGCCTCTAAGGTGGCAAGAAACCAAAAGGTCCATTTATTGTCTCTGAATCACCACAGTCCTGCCATGAAAGGAAGTCTTGCCATGCTGAACTGGGAATAGGTGTCTGGGCAGGGCTGAGAAAGGACTGCCTAGTGTGTCGAGGGACTGTGAGGAGTCATCCAGTGCCACTTGAACGCAACCCTGTCCCCAGAATGATTTAAAGCTGACCCAGAGTCTTTCAAAAATAAAGTTCCACTTTGGCAATAGGTAGAGCTAGCTGGACCAGCAGGCAAGGACAACAGGCAAGGACACAGTCATCTCCAGGACGAGATCTGAGAGATGCCACAAAGAACCACCACTTTTTTGTCTGCACTACAAACAGCTCCAGAAAATTGAGACATTGTCATCTTCTCAGTTTACCCTCAAGAAGCAAATTTTCACCTAAATAGAAAAGTTTGAGAGACAGCAAATAACCAAAACATGTATGGATGCTTTAATCCCCTTGGCAGGTATTTTTTCATTACCAACCATTTCAGGCTTTAAAAAGTAGAACAAAAGCCAATCTATCATTGAGTTTTCACAGTAGATGGATAAGAAACAAGAAAATGGAGAAAAACAACTAAGGATGATTGTGATTGAGACAAAGGGCCAGTACAAAACTTTTATTAGATATTCAAGATAGGACAGTCAGCAAAGAAGATCCTGGAGGGCTTGAAGGAGGGAAAGAAGTGCAAGGTTAACACATCTGGATGGAAGAATGAACAACAAGGAACAGCAAGGGGGCAAGACAAGACTTGGGCTGATCTTGTCACAGCACATTTGCTGCTGGTGGTAAATGGGGAACAAAGAAACAGGGATGATGCGGTTCACAAAGGGGCTGGAGATGTGGGATGCCAGAAAAAAAGACAAGGAAGCTGGAAGTCCAAACTAAGTCACTTAAGCTCTCTCAGCAAAGAAAGTCACACAATGACCTTGAATAAGATGTCCTCCCATTTTTTCATCATGGCAGCTGAGGAAAACACACAGGAAAGATAAGCAGGCAGCCTGAAAGCAATACATAAGCCATCACTGAGCTTGACTGGCTTCTGTTGGGTTGTACAGAGGAGCATTAGGTTGAAATGGGTCAAGGGAGCACTGAAGGTCATAAGCCAGCTACTGCAGTAATCAAGTTGGTAACTGAGAAGAAAAAAAAAAAGACATAAAAGTCAACCGAGAAAATTTTAGGAAGCGATAAGAGAATTCAGATTAGAGGCAACTGAGTGCCTGGAAGATGAGATAAAGGAAGCATGATTGTGAAAGGGGCCTGATGCTATTGCTCCTCCCTCTCTACAACTGGACTCCAGGAGCTCAGCCAGTGCTTAGCTGTGGATCTCTGCAACTGCTTCCATCAGTTACTGGATAAAGGTTCTATGATGACAATTAAGGTAGTCATCAATCTGATTACAGGGAAAGGCCAGTTAGGGAACCCTCTCCACTTTTGCTTAGGGTCTTAGTTAGGGTCATTTTTGTGAATTCCTGGGAATTTCCCTAGTGCCAGGTTTCTCACTAACCCCATAATGGCTCCCTCTATCAAGATATCTCTCTTCTTGCTCTTCCTATCTGACCTTCCCCCAAGTTGACCTTCCGGTTCCCTCATGTTCTCCTCCCCCCTCCCCTTTTCCCTTTCCCACTGCCCTTCCATCTCCCTTCCACGCTCCCAATTTTCTTAGGACAGCTTGTCTATTTCCTCTTTCCAGGGGATCCATGGATGTCTCTCTTAGGATTCTCCTTGTTTCCTGGCTCCTTTGGGGTTGTGGACTGTAGGTTGGTTATTCTTTGCTTTTTGTTTAATATCCACTTACATTACTGTGTTTGTCTATATAGGTCTTGGTTACCTCACTCAGGATGCATTTTTCTAGTTCCATCCAATTACCTGCAAGTTTCAAGATGTTATTTTTTTTTTTACTGCTAAGTAGTATTCAATTGTGTAAATGTATCATGTTTTCTTTATCCATTCTTCAGTTGAGGGGCATCTAGGTTGTTTTCAGGTTCTGGCTATTACAAATAATGCTGCTATGAACACAGTTAAGCAAATGTCCTTGTGGTATGAGTGTGCATCCTTTGGGTATATGCCCAAGAGTGGTATTGCTGGGTCTTGAGGTAGATTGATTCCCAATTTTCTGAGAAACCACCATACTGATTTCCAAAGTGGCTGTGCAAGGACTTGGTTCCACATCAAGTGATGTGACAGACTTGTTGAGTCCCCATGGGAGGCATCACCCTCTCTGAGGAGTGGTTGGGGGTGGGGTGGGGGAATGTGAGGGGAACTGGAGGAAAGAAGGGATAGGGAACTGGGATTGGTACGTAAAATAAAAAAGATTATTTTAAAAAATAAAACAAAGGAGGCTAAAAATCAGAGAGAGAGATGCATTCATGTGGGGATTCTACAAGATAAGGATATTAAGGCAAGGCTGTGGACATGGGATTATCCAGGCAGGCGAGTGTCACCTTGCCATAGATGGCACTATAAGTTCCTGGGTGAACTGAGAGAAGTCAGGGCCCATCATTCATGCAGAGAAGAGGAGACACTGGCAAGCACCAACATTGAAAAAAAAGGGAGGGGAATGACCTTAGCGTACTCAGACCCCAGGTTCAATCTTCAGCATCAAAAATAAAATAAAATAAGATAAGATGGAAAACATATAAAAGTGGTACATATATCGCCTTGAAGCTTGATATTGGGAAATAAGATAATATAAAATGTTCTGATAAAGGCCAAGGCTGAGCCCAGGTCTGTCAGCCAGAATGAGAAGACCACTGACGAGCACTCATCCTCCCTCAGGCTGCATTCAGTTGTTGAGCAGCATTCTGTGGAGCCTGAAGGATCCTCACTTCCCTGCCGCTTCTTCAGACTGATGAGAGGCACCCTGCCTGGCCTTCCTTCTCATCTAACATCAGCCCCGATTTGCTTTTATAAGGACAGAGAGAAAACAACTTTCTTTTTTCCTATAAAAGCAACGAAGAAATTTTCCCCTGAATGTGGGAAGAGGATTTGCCTCACTTGGTTCTTTTCCTTAGCTGCTTCATGACTAACATGTGAACTGTCTGCCAGTTCTGAGCTTTTAGCATGGTATGGAGAGTGTGGCTCGCATCGTCATGCCAGTTGTCCCAGACAACCCACAGTTGTCTAATTAACGTACCAGTTGGTGCAGAGGCACACACATCCCAAGGCCAGTTCCTGGCCCTCTCTAGCTCACCTACCGTATCCCAATTCTCTACCATTAAAAGATCTTCCCAGTCTTTGCTGATAAAGCTTTCCTACCCATCCCCCTTCCCCTTGAGCCCCACCACCGGGCTTTCCCTTTATCCTTCTGTTTATCACCTATATGGTTTCCAATCTCTAACTAAAAGGAAATATGAGGCCCTAGGTCATTTACCACATATTTGAGGCATACACATTTTTTTTTCACAAAATGGTTTCTGTGACAGGCATTAAAAATTTGTAAATTTAGTTGCTGAAAAATTTATCTAAGTATGGCTTTCCTTCAGCCAAGCAGTTTTAGGAACAGATTTATTATTCTGAGTTACAGCCAACCCTCACCCTCAGGATCCCAGCTTACCCTCGGTTCCCTTCCATTTCTCATTTTGCTCAGTCAGTTCCACCCACTCCTCATCGTTCTCCCCAACAATCCTGTCAAAAAATCAATTTGCAGCTTCCTCTGCTATTAAAGCGCTGCATCCAGCAGTTCTTTCCTTTTATGGAAGAGAGCCCAGGGTGGAAGTCAGCGCTCCTCGCTCCTTGGCTGATCCCTAACTTAGGCATGACTGGGTTTCTAATGCAGATACTGCACCATTTTAGATAATTATCAGAAACTACTACAATTCAGTCAAACCTCCTTAAAATGGAAATTTTCATTATTATTCCAGAACACTCACTGAACAATACATCACTGTATTTTCTGAAGGCTCCGGCATAGCTCTAATAAATATGACTGAAGCCATGCCCACTAAGTGCTCAGGACTAGAAATGAACAAGAGAATTGCTCCTAAAAGCAGCAGCACTGGGTCCGATAACTCACAGAGAGGCTAAGATTTTGTTCTCCTGTGAATATGTGCTGCTAAAGCTAGGACCTCAAGCAATATAGAAACAGTAATACCAAAGGGGAGATACAGTTGCAGGTCCCGAGGCAGTCATTACCCTGTCCTGAAGATTCATCCGCTGACCTTCAGGAACTGTTTCCTGTGTGTGTGTGTGTGTGTGTGTGTGTGTGTGTGTGTGTGTGTGTGTTCAGTTAAATGCATATATTTAATTATTTGGGAATTTCATATAATATACCTTCCATATTCACCCACCACTCTTCCTCTAAATCCTCTCAGATCCCCCCTGTCCTGGATAGTTTTATGTCAACTTGATATCTGCTAAAGTCAACTGAAAGGAGGGAGTCTCGAGTAAGAGGATGTCCTCATAAAATCAGGCTGTAGGCAAGCCTATAGGGAATTTTCTTAATTAGTGGGTGATGGGGGAAGGCCCAGTCCATTGTGGATGGTATCGTTCCTGGAGAGGTGGTCCTGGGTTCTGTAAGAAAGCAGTCTGAGCAAGCCATGTTGAGCAAGCCAATAAGTAGCATTCCTCAATGACTTCTGCATCAACTCTTGCCTCCAGGTCCCTGCCCTGCTGGGGTTCCTGCCCTGACCTCCTTTGATGATAAGCTGTGATATGGAAGTCTAAGCAAAATAAACCCTTTCCTCCCCAAGTTTCTTTGGTCATGGTGTTTCATCACAGCAATAGTAACCCTAACTAAGACAACCCCAACCTTATAACCCATTCATTCCCATCTATGTTGCCCTTACACTCCTGGGTGTGGGGCTGTCCATCAGAGCAGGACTGACCTACCTGCAGCAACACCCTTAAAGAAAACCAACTCTCCATCCCCTGGAAACCACCACCTGCCCACAGCTGCTTAGTAAGTAGTGGAGGCTCATGAACATCGTCCTTCTCCATGCTTGAATGTCAATGGGCTTGATCTTGTTCAGCTCTTGTACAGGCAACAACAGCTGTGAGTTCATGACTCTAGCAGTCCTGAGTATCCAGATGGCATTGCTTTCTACTGGTCCTCCCTACCCTCTAGATCTCACAATCTTTTCACCCCTCTTCTGCAACAGTCCTAGAGCCTTGGGAAGAGAGTGAGCTACAGATGTCCCGTTTGTGACTGAATACTCCACTGACACTTATTCTTGCCATGCTGACATGTGGTGAGTTCCCATATTAATCACTGTCCACAGGATCAATAAACCTTTCTGGTCAGATCTCAACACTACACTAACCTACAGGTATAGAGATGTGAATATATGTTTTGTTTTGTATTTCAAGACAGGGTTTCTCTGTGCAACATTCCTGGTTGTCCTGGAACATTCCTAGCCTCATTCTAACTGAACCAGCTCCTCAGTCTTATGACAGTGACCTTACAGCAATGGTTCTCAACTTTCCTAATACTCTGACCCTTTAACACAGTTCCTCATGTCATGGCGATCCCCAACTATAAAATTATTTTTATTGCTACTTCATAACCGTAATTTTGCTACTGTTGTGAATTGTAATGTAAATATCTAATATGTAGGAAGTCTGATATGTGACCCTAATCAAAGGGTCACTCGACTCCCACAGGGGTTGCCACCCGCAGGTTGAAAACCACTGCTGTAGAAGGATGCTTTTATAGAATGGATGTCAGTCAATGGAGGTTGTCTGATGCTTTATGATTTGGCAAAACAGGTACATCCTACCTGAAGGTACTCCACTGTTGAGCTGCCCTTCACTGGGAATGTCACATTAATTGCTGTGTTGAGGAGTTTTCTGCCAGCTGTCTCTGCTATAATGCCATTGTTTTTTCCTTCACAATTCATATGAATTTAGTGAGGAACTACTTTAGCACTGTATAAATACCTTATTATGCTCAACTTTCACACACAAATGTTGGCATTTCCTGATGGTTCCTGCCTGCTTAATGAGATCATGGTTGCTGGTCTAATTTCATTATTGTTGCTGCAATAAGATACTCTGACAGAAAGAAATTTAGGTGAGAAAGGAGATTTATTTTTTCTCACAATTTGATGTAATTGCCCGTTACAGTGAACAAGTCACAGAGGCAGGAACTTGAGGCCAGTGGTAATCCCACATCCACAGTCAGGAACAGAGAGAAACAGATACACCCTTGCTTACTTGTTTCATTCCTTGGGGTCATCTCAATTTCTCATACAGTTATACTCATACACAATTCATGACCTTCTGCCCACAGAACAGTGGCTTGGGTCTTCCCACATTGGTTGACTCTATCAAGAACCACGCATATGTGTTGACAAGCTAACCTGATACAGACAATTCCACATGAGACTGTCTTCTCAGATAATTCTAAGTTTGGTCAGGTTGACTATTAAAGCTAAATTCACAGTTGCCAAATGGTCTTTTCTGTTGAGATTACCCAGCTTTCAACTGTAATGATCCTGTTTATATATCATCATAATGCTTTCAAACCATTATGTATGCTATATGCATTATATGGATGCATAATAGATCAGTTATTTCTCATCAATTATATATGACATATGCATTATATGGATACATAATAGATCAGTTATTTCTCATCAATATTTGGGTGCTCAGATGGAAGTAGAGTTATCACAAACTGCTGATTCATTGGAAATCCATACTTCTGGCTTTTCTACTAGCAATCTGGTAAAGGCACAGAAATAATTCCCTGGGCCAGAGTAACTGAACAAACCCTAAGCTAGGATTGTCCTCCCTTGGCTCCAGATTCTGGGCCTGGTGAGTTTGGACAGATTCACATCACCTAAACTGCATTGAGGCCATTCTTTTTAACTTAGTGTTAGTCTCACCAAAAGAACTGCCTGTTTATGCTTCCCCTGAAGACGGACTACAGGAGGAGGCACTGTTAGAGACACATTCCTAATTTATTTAATAAAGTACAGTAAGATATTAAGTTGGTCTACTTAAGTTCTGTTGGAGTTTTAACTATTGCTATTCCATTTTCATAGACAACAGCTAGTCCATATGTGTGTATGTGTGTGTTTCTGTGTGTGTGTGCATATGTGTGTGTGTGTGTCTGTGTGTGTGGCCTTCAAAGTAGGGAACAAATTTCAATAGCTGATCTAGGAACTACCCAGCTTTCCTTTTTCTAATCAGACTCTCATTGGACATATTACACTCTCGTTAGGTCCAACATCACTTCTGGCCTCAAATATTTACAAGGACAGAAGTGTGAATATGAAGTAAGTGTATTTGTCTGATGGGAGATGTTCATGAGCTAACATGAGAGGATTGGTACAAACAGGAGTTAGATACTTGTTTCTGAGCATGCTACTGAGAAAGAGCTAAGAGAGAGAAAAAGCTTGGAAGACACTATCGAAGGATTCAGAAAGTCAAAAGGGTCTGACCAGAAGCACACATGTGAAAGCTCAAATGGAAGAAAACTCCACCAGACTTATTTTTAAAAGGACTGGAGGCAGTTACTGTGTGTTTCTGTAATCTTCGCAATTGAAAGTCAATTTGAAGTGATTGCTTCACATTTCAGACAAGCAGAGAGGAGAAGAGGGAAGGTTAAACTGACAATGTTTAGGTCTACTAGAGAGAGGGCAAAGGGAGAGAGAGAGACAGAGAGAGAGAGAGAGGAGGGAGAGAGAGGGGGGAGGGAGGGAGGGAGGGAGAGAGAGAGAGAGAAGAATTAAGGTATGATTATGACAAATAAACCCCAAACTGTCCAGATTTCTTCTTGTCATATAAGTTGTGTATATAAATGGTTTATTATTGGTATTGTCTTATTACACTTTTATTTACGTAGTGTGTTTGCATATATACACATATGTGCGCATCCCAAGGCACATGTGGACAGGTCAAAAAACAACTTGCAGGAATCACTTTTCTCTTTCCACTACATGCCTACTGGAGATCACATTCAGGATATCAGGCTTAGTGGCCAGTACTTTTAGTCACTGCGATAACTATTGTTTTTGTTGTGGGATGGTTTGGTTTGGAAGGTGTTTTTGTTTCATTTTGTTTTGTTTTATTTGTGTGTGGGGAGTGGTGTTTGTTTGTTTGGTTGGTTGGTTTTTTGCTTAAGTAGCCAGGTTGAGGGAAATGAGGACCTGAACTAATGGGGTTTCCAGATAGACATGTCATAATACAAATGTTGTTTACAAATTACATATCAGTAACCTCTTCAAAGGTAATGCCTTTTGCAAAGCACAAATGAATGTGATTACAGCTAAATATGTCATTTAATACATGTAAAATGTCAAACATTTTAAAAATACATGGAAAATTTTATAATGAGATAATCGTTGTTCCCAAAGAGACAGGAATTATACCTTTATGATGTTATTGACCAGGATGTTAATATTGACTCCCTCGTGGCCTGCACTGAAAGACAACACTGTCAATGTTGAAATTGCAGCTTGCAGGAAATATAACTGACCCATAGGTCCACATACATTTTAGAATTAAGGTTGCTCTCAGAAGTCAACGCTGGCATTCATCTGGTAGAGTAGAAAGAGCCAAAATGAGAAAACAGAAAACCGTAAGCTCCGTGAGTGAAGGATTACTTGTTTTTCCTTTTTAAAAAGTGGAAGGATGTGCAGCTGTTACTAGAAAAGCAGAGTTCCCTTTGTCAAGTTACGGATCTTGTTAACAAGAGCATTTAACAACTGAAGCAGCAGTTGGAAGCTCGGGGACATTCAGTGTTGGAGAAAAAGGAGTGTCGAGGAGGAAGAGGAGAAGGGAGGAGGAAAAAGAACCAGGCAAGTGGAAAGTCTCAGCAGCTTCACAGTGGATGGGCATGGAGACGAAGAAAGGAGAAAGGCGTGTGTTTTGCAATAGAGGTTACTGCGCTGACTCATGGCCAAAAGGGTAAGGGAGCTTCAGAGAGCAAGCAAGAAATCCCAGAGTGTCAGGGACAGAATGCATGCAGCAAGACAGGGAAAAAGAAAATGTGCTTAGTGTCTTGGGAAAAGATAGGAAGAAAGAACAGGGAAAAAATGAGGAGCGGTCAGGTCAGCAGTCAATACTGCACTGGGGGAGGGACTCCCGGGAAGGGTACCTGCACTAAATCAACAGAAGAAACAGGTCTGGCAGCTTAGGGGCAGGGCCCTTCGAGAGAGAACAGTTACAATTCCTGTCTTCAACCAGAAGCTGGAAACGCCCTCTGTTCTCTCCTGATGTTCCAGAGAAACAGAAGGGAACTCTGGTTTCCTTTTATTGGCCTTCTCTAGCACATAGGAAAGTGTACTGTTATCATTTTATAACATGATAATTTCCCCCATATCTTGTCAATAAGGAAAGTTAATTAGAATGCTATCATTCATTAAACATAAGCTACTCAAACATGTTCAATATTGCTTTGTTCTAGTAAATGGTAAGAGAACAGGCATGTTGAACTGTCATTTTGTAGTATAATCCTCTGGAGTCGGCTATGGAGTGAATCTTGAGCTTTTAACCAATTTTGCCCAAGAAGACAAGTGGTACACAATTTACTTTAATTAATAAATGAATCAATTTTAAAAATTTATAAAGCTCAAAATTTTTAATGAATTTAGGATAAAAATTATGGTCATTCATTAAAAATATCCCGAGTGGATAAGGTAATATGAAATTAATTACCCTAAAAATGATACTAGTAATCTAGTTTAAAATGCATAGGATAAACTGAGAGTGGTGAGCAGGCATTGACTCTCAGCATCCAGGAGGCAAAAACGAGCAGATCTTTGTTCGCAGTCAACATTTGTGTGTGAGTGCACATTCGTTTTTGAGCACCTAGGTGCATTTTGGAGTGTGCACACATATGCATGATTATGCATGTGCATATCTAGGGCTGTGTCTGTGTGTATGGAGGCCGCAGGTGTCATTCTTCAGGAGCTGTCCACCTTGGATATTTTTAGCCAGGGTCTCTCCCAGGGACCTGAGGCTGGCTGGTCAGATTAGACTTGCTGGCAACTGTCCCAGGGATCTGCCTGCTCAATACTGGTATGGTGTGAGAGAATTGTCTGTATTCTGCCAATCATGTTTTAAATAAATGCTGATTGGCCAGGCTGGAAGTATAGGTGGGTCAACCAGACAGGAAGTAGAGGCGGGGCAATGAGAACAGGAGAATGCTGGGAAGGAGGAAGCCCATTCCTCTCCGGTTCTGCCCAGGTCACTGAAGAAGCAAGATGCGAGCTGCCATGCTGAGAAAGGTACCAAGCCATGTGGCTAACATAGATTAGAATGATGGGTTAATATAAGCTACAAGAGCTAATAAGTAGCCGGAACTAATGGGCCAATAAGTTTATAATTAATGTCGATTCTCTGTGTGATTTTCTCTGGGACTAAACACATGGGGGACCAGGTGGGACAGAAACCCCAACGAGCCCGGCTCCTCCTGTTATACTGGTATTACAGAGACATGCCCCCACGCCTAGCTTTTAACATGGAGGCTAGAAATCAAAACTTAAGTCCTCAAGGTTGTGCTACAAGCACTACACTGAACCTTCTCCCCAGTCCAGCTCACTGTGCTTTGTGAAGTTCACCATAAACAAAAGACTCTTCTCATAGGGTGAAGAAGCAGCCAGCAGAGCTGCAACCCACCAAGGCTAGAAATAGGTGCTGGTGCCCTCGAAGAATGAAATGTTTGCAATTAAGCCTGATAAATTAGAGGGAAGGTGTGCAACAGCGATCACACCGTAGCTGAGCTAAAGTCTTTCAAGTATTCCTAGTTCATTATAACATACGCTGGAAAACCAGCAGTGACACCCCCCCGGGGGGCTGTGGCTCTGAAGCCTTTCACTTGTCATTTCTCCAGGATCTCCTCAACTTCCCATTCCTCACTTCTCTGACAGTTTAAGTTTGGTGTCTGAGTTCACGGTGCCTCAAATAAGCTACGACACGGAGAAGGGATCAAAAGCCAAGTTCAGTCATCGTCTGCTACTACCAGGCTTTTTGGAATGTTCTTATAATAGTCCTGAACTAGACCAATGACCTAGACTTTCAGTTTTCTCCAAAGCCTGAGTTCCTTACTCGTTCTGCTCCTTCGTTCTGTAAGAACAGAGTGAGAGAGGGGGCGGATTAGTCAGACGCTCCTGAAGAGCAGCCTGCCCTGGAGAGCAGGGAGGCCAGGAAGGAAAGAGTCTAGGTGTCTGGCTGCCAGCACAGAACAGGACGTAGCCTCTGGCTGTGACTTCCACCCTTTACCGGCCCTGACACACAGGCTGCACCTCCTTCTTTCCTGGTGCCGTAGGAATTCCTATAAAGTAGCAAAGGCTGAACGCTTTAAGCAATGCTAAATAAGTAACAGTCGTGTGATTGATTTCAGCTATTTAAAGCTGCATTAATGAGTTAAACATAATGTGGGAGGAATCCAAGCCATCTAAAACCCCAGGGAGTAGCTGCTCAAAGAGTTCTGATTTAAATTCTTCCTCATTCAATTAGGACAGAAACTGTGTCTGTTTTCTCTCTAGCATATTTCATCATGCGATTAACAAATTCATTAATTTGCAAAGCAATGATCTAATGACAAAATATGTCAGGGGAACACTATGGTATTAAGGACCCAGTTGTAGATCTGACTCTGATGTTTAAGCAAGGTAACTTCATCTTGACTTAGATTTGTCTGCTATCTGGAATTAATAACATCACTGATTATCCTAGAGAACAGCTATGAAAAAAATCAAAATGCAAGGACGCCTACTACAGGAGAATTGGAAACTAAGGCACTCAAATTATAGTGTATCCTGCTTCCTTGCTATAAAGATATTGTAAAGTAAAATAGGTATAATGATAATACCTACCTTTCATAGAGTTGCTTTGAGAATTAGGAAGAAAAAAATATATATGTAACCCTCCTGCATAGTGACTGACAAGAAATAGAAGACCAATAAATTATAGCTATTATTTTTTATCATTATTCTTCCCGAGAGACTTTTAAAAGTAATTTCTGCCTCCTGTGAAAGGACTCCGACAGCTGTGCAAACAATGCACAAGTTCCTTGAAATTAATAGAAAATATTCATGTCTCAACTTTCAGGAGTCCATTGTGTTCTTGTTTGCCAGACGAGAACACCATGTGCAGCAGAAGTGAGTCAGTGCGGCCCAGCCTTCCCTAGGATCTTCTAAAGTTTGGCAGAAAGCTAATTAGGAGTAGTCATTGCTCTTTAAGACTCACAGAGATGCGCTTCTTCTGAACTGCATGACGAAATAGATAAGATGTCTATTTTTATTGTCTGCCTTTAGTAGGCAATAAAATGGTAGAGAAGTTAGCCTAGCACTAAAATGCTTGCAAAAGAAACAAACACTTCCTTGCATGCTTATTATTTAGTGAGTTTACGTGTTAACAGAAGTTTAAATGGTCTCTTTTTGAAGTTCTTCAGCTTTGATAGGTGCATGAACTACGACACTATGCTTATCTGTAAAGCTCTTGTCGTTATTAATGGAACTGTTTTATCTCATGCCACCTGTATGAAAGACAGAGCAGATCTTATGATGTCTAGTGTACAGGTTGAAACACTGAGATAGTGTGAGTTGAAGTGACAGCGACATCTGTGAGGTAAGCAATTAAGATGGAGCTACAGTCCAAGTTTCTGGGGTGGTCGTCTTCCTCCATGCTGTCATACCCAAGGCTCCAGAAAATAAAAGCCTCTCAACACTCTCCCATTCTTCAAAATGACCCCAAGTACTATCTATTCAGCAAACAGAAGAACACATTATTCTAGAACATTTATTCCTTCTTTCATTGATGATATATAAGATAAAAAGAACTTGACCTCTCAGATGAGAAGCTTCCAAAGTTGCAAAAAGGAAAGGACTCAGATTCCAAGTGTGAAGCCAACAGCAAGAAGTCTGGAAACCTAGGTTCTAGATAATTCTGTTTCTCATTGTGAAAGTTTAGATAAGTTTCTCATCTCTGTAAAGTTTCTGTTTTATTGCCTACAAAACAAGGGAGTTGAACTGAATGTACTGGACACTGTTAAAATAACCAAGTGAGAAAGTCAGTACTTCAGTTTATGGAGTTTTCCCCTTCATCAGCATATACTAGCAGATACCAGAGAGTCAAAACTAATATAGTTTACAGTAGCATTCTATAAAATAATGATGTATAATAAATGTGCTATCCTTATTAACAATCCATAGAAAAGTAAGCTGTTGTATCTATAAGCATCTTAAAAATTTATCAAGGTCAGAATTGGAGAAGTCGTGGGCTGGTGGGTATAGCTCAGTAAGGTAACAGATTTAACTTGTGCTGAGTTCAATTTCCAGTATACACACACACACACAGAGACATCCATTTACTCAGCTAACCAAAATGTCCTTGTCATTGCCATTTTCTAAGTTTAAAAAATAAATGTTCCCTTTGTGCTTAATCCATCTGGTGGGTCCTAGAAATAAGAGATACAGTCAAAGTGACATCACCCTTGCCGGGAAGAAGCTTGGGTGCACAGAAAGAACCAGCCAGTCTGACCACCGCCCACGGCAGGAGGGTCTTGGAGACAAGTGGAGAGTGTGTCTCCTCATTTTTCACACAGTCCTCAAGACAGGTGTTTGCTTGTTTGTCTGTCTGTCTGCTTCTCTGTTTTGAGGACTTCATTTTCCATAAGCATATTTCCAGAAATCTACTTAAACCTGCTTGTATCTGGCGCATGTTCCAGAAATAGCCTGATTTTTCCCCTAGTATACATGCCATTTACCGTAATCAAAAAATTCCTTTTTAAAAAGGTCAGCTTTATAGAGCTTGATAAACGTAAGTTTATGGTAAATTCTGATAAATTTCTTTCAAAGCCTTTACTCATCATAAGAGAACTAAATTACCATATTCTACAGATCATTGAGAAAGACTATTAACTGGATGATAATACATCATTAATGTTACCCAAGAGAAATAAAAGAGATTTCAGATGACAGGAAAATAACCATTTGTCTTTTGTTAAGAATTCAAAACAATTCAATCATTTTATATCACATGCCATTGCACCCAACATAAGGTTCCAGGTCCTCCAGAATGACAGACACAATTAGAGCTGGTCTGACCCCAGCCTTATGTCCAACGACATCACCTGCCTGCATCTACCCTGGGCTTCAACCACTTCCTGACATGATCAAGTCCTTCACAGCTATGTTTCTCTGTCTGCATCACTCAGGTACAGAACTCTGCCTTTCTCAGTCTGAAGAATCTAAGTTATTGGCAACAAAAATTTCCCTGCTCTTACATCCTCTCATGGTTTCTGCCATTTTCGTATGTACTTCTCATTTTCTTACTCCAACTACACAATGAATTCTCCGATGAGAGAGCCTAATGCCACCACAGTTACATTCCCAGCACGTTTGATGACTGGATCAGCGAAGTTATTAATACCTAGAGATATAAAACCTCACTTTGCATTGCAGGTTTTCCTCTCCTGCCTAGACCTGAGGTCGTTTATTTCTTCTGCCTTGTCGTAGTTTTAATACTGTCCTACATAATCACAGAAACACAGAACACAAGTATTTTTGTAACTAGATAAATAAAATTGTGACATCAGGTTGAAAACCCTGGCTACAACAATGATCTAAATGATCGTATCAGGGCAATCAGAAAAGCCATACAAAGTCAATACTATTCCTTGGGAAAACGTTTTTCCTTATTGTATGTGTGTCCGTTCACACATTCATGTGTGTGCACGTGGGTATTGGTGTACACGCATATCTGTGTCTGTATGTAGAGATCAGAGGTTGATATCGAAGCCTTTCTCGGTTGCTTTCCACTTGTTTGATTTTGGTGAAGACAGGGTCTCTCACTGAATCCGGAGCTTATCAGTTTGATTCCACTGACTGCCTAGCAAGCACTGAGGATCCTCTGGCGCTACTGTCCCCGCACTGGGATTACACATATATGATATGACATGGATGTCTGTGTAGGTTATGGTAGGTTAAAGCTGAATCCTCATGCTTGTAAAGCATTCATTTTATTGACGAAGCCATCTCCCTAACCCAAAAGAAGGAGGACTAGCCATGTAAGACTTACATACTCAAGTCAATCAATTCAGGCTTCAGAATACTGTGAAGGCCTCAGTTGAGTTACCATGATCACCAACATGTAGTTTAGCTTTACATTTTTGTCTTTAGAGATTATTCACTTGAAGGTGTTTTAGACTCACAATTTTATTGTGATAACAAATATCACATGCACTTTTTGTCACTTTTTAATAGATTTACATAATAAAATTTATTTACAAACATTTCATGAGGATACCTGTCTTTGCAATGATAAATTTTTGTTTGTTTGTTTGGGTTTTGGGTTTTTGAGATAGGGTTTCTCTGTGTAACAGGCTGTCCCAGAACTTGTTTTGAAGACCAGACTGGCCTCGAACTCACAAAGATCCACCTGCCTCTGCCTCTGCACCCTGAGTGTTGTATTAAAGGCATGCACCATAACTGCCGAGTGTGATTTTTTTTAAGAGTATAAAGAATTTATAAAAATAGTATGCAAGTTTTTACTTCATGGTGTTAATAATTCTATTAACTTAAATATTCTATATTTTGGAGTTAACCTAGAAAGATAGTTTTCTCAAAATGTCCTCTGAGATCTGGCAATAATTTATACAGCTGTTTGTGTTTAATTGTTAGAGAAAAAAATATTAAAGTACCTGTATCTATACATATCTGTATACATATATACATATATGTATCTACACATGTATGTAAAACAAGTATGATTGCTGTCACATGACTCTTCTAGGAAGACATATAGAAACATCAACTTATCATACATAAAGCAATCACAGGCTGAACAGCCCAACTTGGCAAGTCAGTGAGTTCACTGGTTACTTACAGAAGCAAGGGTGATACAAATACCTCTGCCCCATCATTAGGTCCCCTGTGCACATTGTGAAAAAAATGATCCCTTTCCACACTGGTCACTGGAAGGAACAGCTACACTATAACTGAATTAAAATATTAACTGCAAAATACTTTGTAGATGAAGAGGATTGAGGGGCTAGGGAAAAAAAAGATTCAATGCATTTAGAAGGTCTTTACCCTGCTATACTAGACTTGTCTGGAGAGCTAATAAAACTAAGGGTCCCAAGCTGCCTTATTCTTTCCGATCTGTCCTGCCCTTCTCATGCTCTCCTCTTAACTATGGTGACCAACACACACACACACACACACACACACACACACACACACACACCCCACTCATAGCATGCACGCACATGTACACACATGCACACACATGTGCACATGCACACATATACACATTTAAATACAGATTTCATATGAGAGAAAACGTGCAGTCTTTATCTCTTTCTGTCTGATATATTTCACTTAACATAATGATATCTAGTTCTGTTTATCTTCCCCAAATGTCAGAATTTTATTTTGTATGGCTGAATAGAATCCCATTGTGTGCATGCAACACATTTTCCTCATCCATTCAACTATTGATAGACATTAAAGTTAGTTCCATTTCTTTTAATCTTCCTTGTTTTGTTTCGCTTTTTGTTTAAGACAGCTTCATGTAGCCTATGCTGAAATAGACATATAACCAAGGGTGACCTTGAAGGCAGGATACTCCTGCCTCTAGGTCCCAACAAATGAAATTACAGGCATGAGCCACCATTCCCGGCAGACTCCATTTCCTGGCAGGTATCTCTGACGTATACTGACTTAGAGATGTTCAAGCATTCAGCAGTGCTATGGCTGACTCATATGGTATTTCTAATTTCAGCTTTTTGAGGACGCTTCATAATGACTTTCCAATTTACATCCCCAGCATCAATATATAAGGGTTCCCTTTGCCATACATGTTCAGCAACATTAACCATAATTTGTTTTCTTGATGGAAACCATAGAAGAATCGCATATTAAAAAGATGTTTCCTGCCAGGTGGTGGTGGCGCATGCCTTTAATCCCAGCACTTGGGAGGCACAGGCAGGTAGATCTACAAAGCAAGTTCCAGGATAGATAGGACTGTTACATAGAGAAACCCTGTTTTGAAAAACCATAAAGAAAAAAAGAAGGAAAAAGATGTTTGCTTTTGTTTTATGTATGTGTGTCTTCTTTTGGATTTTAATAGGGAAAAGTACAAAGGCAGACGCAGTGTTTCTCACTGTGCGGCCCAAGGCCCTTCTCTGTAAGAACTGTTTGAGCAGCTCAGTAAAAAGGAGTCGTGAACCCCATCCCAGACCCTCCGAATCAGTACTTACATCTGATTCTGGGACGTTTTAGCTTCTATTAATCTCTTTCATGACACTAATGTAGTGGGTTAATAGCATCTAAACTCAAGCAGCCATCCCTAGAAGGGTTTCAAATCAAGTTGTTAAAAGTAACAGTGTGGGTTTTTCAATAAATCATATACTTAACGACAAAAATAAGTTAAAACTTTTTTTTTCTTTTATTCAATAGCTCATGCTGAATTTTGCTCTTGAGTTAGTCAACGTGCTTTGAAACAATCACCAGGGATTCAGCAGACGAACGAGAAAGCTAACAAATCACCAGCTCCAATATCAAATACCTAGTATGACCTTCAGAAACTAGAGTCATCTAATCAAAGAAGCGGTTTTCCTTGCGTGCTCACCTGTTTATTCCTAGGCAGGCTCTGGTTTATGCCAGGCTGGCCTCCATCGACCTCCTGGGCACTGGGATTGCAGGTCTTTACTCTAACCAGTCTATGTGGTGGCAGAGATGGACCCCCAGGGTTCATGCATGCTAAGAAGGCATTCTGCAGATAGAGCGACAATCCCAGTGCAGAAAAGATCTTTCGTAAGAGTCATCTGTATCTTCATTCTGCAGAACGGCTGCACTGGGGATTTAACTTGTGACAGTCCAGTGGCCTGAAGGTCACAGCTCTGCCGTAACACAGAGACTGCAGAGAGTGCTCTGCCCTTTCTGTTACCTTGCCTTACCTTGCGAGCTGTACCAGAGCAGTGCAGCTGTGGGTCCACGTGTGTGGAGCCTCTATTTGGACTAAATCTGGCAAGCAGAGCAGAACAACAATGTTAAGACGATGAATCACCTTCAGTTATAACCGTGCTCACTTTCTTTTCTTTCTTTTTCATTGGGGCGTCGGGGGGGGGGGGGGTGGGGATTGTTGGTTCAAGACAGGGTTTCTCTGTGGAGCTTTGGAGTCTATCTGGGAACTCACTCTGTAGACCAGGCTGGCCTGTCACGGAGACCCACCTGTCTCTGCCTGAGAAGGTTGGAGTAAAACTGCCTGGTCAGAGCTCCCTTTTCGAAGAGCAATTTCCATAAGAATTAAATTGATCTGGGTACCAGAAAGTCAGTTGTTGCTTTTAATAAGAAAAAAAAATTAACAACTTTCAAGACAATTTCAATTATTTGTATTTTTCTGAATCATTTTAATAAATATTTTTATAAAGGAATTGCATGGTTTGCTTCCAAATAATCCAAAATTCAAATTAAAGAAAGGTGCTTGACAAGAGAAAGTAAAAATCTCCCAGAACCCTTCAATTATAGATTTTATACAAATACTCAAATCTCGAAGGTTTACCTTTTAAAATAATAAAATACATCAGATGCAAAGTTTCTGTCACTAAGTAGAGAGGAATAAGAGTTTGAAGCAATATTTACTGAAATCATGATGTAAATATGCCATAAACTTTGAGTTAGATCAAATGTGGGGGAAATATATTTATGTATATACTCATTATCTTTCCAGAATTAAGCTTTAGTTTTCTTGTCCTAACAGAAATCCAAAGAAATAAAATTTCTTGGCCTCTCTCAAGGTTGAAGATGGAGTATGTAAATCAAGGCCTGCTTGAACTAAGATTCAAGTTTAAGGATGGACTTTATCTCAAGGGAAAAGAGGTCTGGGGACAGAGCTTAACAGCCGAGCAGCCCAGCAAACTGCACACACACTCACGGGAGGAGAATCTTCAGCCTGGTAAAGCGACACACACCTGGAATCCTAGCACTCAAGAGGAAGGCTGAGGGGGAAGACTATGGCCCCCATGTCAACATGGACTGTAGAGTAAGACATTGTCTCAAAAAAATAATAATAATAAAAAAAACCTAAAACGAAAACAAAAATAAAGCAAAAACCTTGATTCACACAAATTGTTGGCTCTTAGGGTCAGTAGTTTTGCTTGTTTTCCTATTTTTAGCTTTTCTTGATGAATTGCATACTGGAATAATTGTTGCTTCAGATGACATTGCTTTACCCCATTTCCTCAGTGAAGTTATGCAATGCCTCTTAGTTACAGAAAGGAAAAAAAAATTTCCTTCAAAGGAGAAGAAGGAGGGGTCAGTGGTGAGAAGTCACTTTTCAGAGTTTACCTGGAGTGCCCTCTACTCCCAGATAAAAGTTAAGTTTTGCCTGTTTGGCTAGTCACTCAAGGAGAGCTGTTTTCAAAAGGAATTCAAGGTGTGAAAGTCCTGTCTTTCTCTCCTCCATATTTTAAAGATTTATTTTATCTTTAATTATGTCTGTTAGGAAAGGTGCAGGAAAGCACAGAGATCCTTAGAAGTCCCAGGTCTCTCATCCCCCTAGAACTGGACTTTGAGGCGATTGTGAAGCACCTGATGTGTGTGCTGGGAACCAACTTACAGTCTCCTGCAGGAGTAGCATGAACTCTCAATCACTGAGCTTAACCAGCTCCTCAGGCCCCCTCTTGCAGATTTGAAGTAAAATCTTTGAAATAGAGAGTCTCCATTCTCCCTCCTTGCTGTGCAGGACAACCTGTACACTACATGCCCCAAAGCATCCATATGGCTCACTCTGTATTCCTCATTGTTAGTGCCATCGTCCAATAACTCCCCTTTACTAAAATGTTAAAGATCTTTTACTGAAGCTCTTAAAGACTATTGCCAGAATGCAAAGAGCCAAAATTATCCTCGTGGTCTTACTCCACGGTCCGCTCTGTTCCTTGGCAAGTTCCTTCATGTCTTTCATAATCTCCCATTTTAACAGTGTACCTAAGCGTGATTGAGCGCTCATGTGACCCTGGTTGTTACAGTTTGAGTATAAAGCTTCCCTCCAAAAGATTCATGTATTTACAGCTTAGTTTCCAGGTAAGTACTGTTTGGGGAAGGTCTGGAAACTTTAGAAGCGGGGCCTACGTGGAGGTTCTAAGTCACTTGATGTTTGATTTCAGCTGTGAGGGTTTTGTCTTGGGCTTTCTTGAGTGAACACCCTATGCCACTTGTTCGAGCTGCCAAGATGTGCCCACTGCCGAATTTCAGGTCAAGGAACATTACAGTAGTTTGCAAAAGCACGGAAGAGGGATTTACTACAGCTGGGTAACTTGGCAGTGTCTATTCCACAGGAGAAAAATGACTCTCCTCCTCTGGAACCCAGTGACCTCCACTCTCAGGGAATGATGTGGCCTCATGAACCCTTCTGTGATCCATAACAGAATTCTGAAGAGCCCAATCATGCGTTCTTCCTGGGCAGGTAACCGCAGCTACTGTGACTTCCTGACTGCAATGACTCTGTCATGTCCCGAAAACAGAGATTTCTTACTTTCTTTCTCTCGTTAAATCAGTTGAAAAACAATGTCTGCCGTAACAAGAAGGAAACTGCACATTAAGCAGACTCTAGGGAAGATTTGCAAGGTCTACATTAATAAAGTTGCTCTATTGGGTGCACATCAAAAATAAGTGAATGACCTAACCGAGGGACTGAAAATGGACGGGAAAACATCTGTTCCTTCACTGATTTTCCAGTAAGAAAATAAAGGTTCGAGAGGTAAAGGCAGAGACAATGCGACGCTGCCTAATTTCCTCTCATCCTCCTTCATCCTCTCGTGAGCCCTTACAGAGTTCCTGCTGCAAATAAAGCCCGGGACAAAGGACTGTGCCGGGAATTCCAGTTGGGGGAGGCAGGCTCCTCATTCTGAGTGCTTTGACGTCTGGTGGTCAGTTGAATTTTATGACGGGTGAAGGGTTAGCTGGCAGAGACCCTCCTACCTATCTGAATTGATGAGGTGAGCACACTACAGAGGCGTGAAAAAATATGACACATAGAAGGTGACATAAGTCCTCAGGGTGACCCTATTAAAGAACCATCCCGTATTATTGGAAACTGATAAATATTCATACTCTAATCAGAAAGGTAGCTCACTTGAGCGAGGAGAAGTGACCTGAACTGTGCCTTTGATTTCAATCTTAAGGACAAAAAAGAAACAAGAGCAGCAGGAAGGGAAAAGCTTCCTAAATAAAAGATTGTGGGAAAGGTTAAAATGGAAATTTGCCGCTTTGACAAAATGTTTACAGAAACGGGGTGAGGGTGAGCCCAGGCTCTAACTTCTAGATACTCAATTTCAACGTACTATGCTTACAGGCCCTGACTGCAATGGGACTGAGTTAGAATCCCCACTGTGTGTATGTATTATCTCTTTATTAGAAAAAGCATGTAAGAAGTAAATACTAACGCATGTGAATGCTTTGTTAGTGTTTATTAAGCTATTCCTGGGTGTGCATTCGCAGGCTCAGCTCTGGAACTCAGCTGATGGGAGAGTCATTTTCAAGTCTTAAAACAATTAAATTCCACACTGAGAGCTAGCTGGCATTCCTGATATATTAGCTATTTAGAATCCCTTTTAAAAAGCCCTCCCCATGTTTGCAGGAGACAATGAAGAGGCAGCGATCACAGTTGTCTTTTGATCAGAGGTTCAGCACACTGGCTGCCTGAGGTGTGGATGAGTCCTTCAGAACTCAGACGCTTTAACTTGCTTAATTCCAGCCTCACCATTTCCTGTCGAAATTTTCCTTTGGAAGCTAGAATTGGTCACTTCACTATCAAATTTCATTATGATTAAATGGCTAGAACAAAAGAAAACAAACACCCTTTGTCGGTCTTAGGAAAAATCAGTGCATGCAGGCTCCTTTAAGGGCAGAGAAAGTTAAAGACTATTGTCCACCATTTGTGACCTGAGAAACCCAAGGACAAGTTAGAGTCACAACAGTATCTTTTCTCGTGTGGGTTCTTGCCATTTTCATCTCTGCCAGGCAGGATATTAACTGAAATGTGCCCTCTTTTCCAAAGGATCTTGTGCTTCAGGAGCATGTGGAACAGGCCGGGCTCAAGCTTTAGAAAAACATTCAAAGTTAATTCTTCCGCAGCACAAATGGAAAGACTGTGATAGCATCAGTCCCGTCTCTGAACAATGCCTCTGGTCAAAGCTTTTCTTCTCCTCCTGCGGTTCAAAAGGGAAAGCAGGGCAGTTCGAGGCTGCTTTGAGGAGGACACAGTCTGTGCCAAAGAGAAAGGACAGCGGGTTTCCAAGATGCCAATCTTTTTATGTAGCTCGAGCGCAGGAACAAGTTCTCAACACTGGACTCGGGGTTACAGTCTAACCACACAACTGCAGACCAGCTCCCCTGGGGCTGAGGGGGGGGGCAAACTGAATGACTGTGGGTCATAAGCAACAGGATGTGGCAGTTTTCCTTTATTGTCACCCAAACCAGTCGTGAAAACAAGAAATGAAGAAATGCATTCTTTGTTTGGTTTTCGACATTGAAATTTCTTTATTTTTAATCTTAAGTTTGAGGAACCTCCTATGAGATAGTTCAGCTATCTTAGTCAGTCAAGCCTTGGACTGAAAACAATGAGTCCTCTTTCCTAACACATTTAGTTCCTCAATTGAAACAAAGCTAACGTGTGTCATGAGTTCGAGAAAAGGGCACTAATAGTTGACGAAGTAGATTGGATAAATTAATTACCACAGTGCAAGGACAATAAGTAGACTCTTCAAGGTTGATGATGCTCTACTTTCTATAGTTGGCCCTTCTTACAACTTATACCAGAAATACCATAAAGAAGCTAGGGTGTAATCAGAGATATCAGGTAAGTCTCAGAACCTGCTTCAGTGTTCTAAACAATGCCAGTGTGGGGGTGAGACTAGCATATTCCCCAGTGGCAGCCTACACGGGTTCATCTCTATACCCAAACATCTGAAGTACAACTCACGAGAAAGGCTCTGTAAGTAACCTGGATTGCCACTGGTTTGGAAGATGAGGGTGACATATTGAAGGGGGGCTCAGACAGAATGGGTTCAGATTCTGAACAAGCTGAGCAACTTTAAGAGTGCTACCTAAGCTTGTCCACCTTTTCACTTTCTGTGGTTCGATCCCTGGGAATTCGGTATAGATTACCTCAGTTAATATTTACGACATAATCCAGACTGAGCTAGGGAGAACAAAAGATACAGAATCAGGTCTTGGCAGAATAGAGGGACTCACAGAATTCATGCAGGGAGGCTGCAGAATGCTTAGAGCATATGCCCAAACCAAAAAGGCAAGTTGTTTGGGTTGTGAGACTCTCCAGAGCCCAGAATAGTTTGGCTGCTACAAACACCCAGTGGACCACGAGACAAGGAGAAGTCATGTGGCACTTTCCCAGCCCCCACCCCCACCCCCCACCCCCGGGAAAGACTGATTGTTCTTTAGTTGTAGATGTCCCCAAACAGCTCACAGAACTAAACCAGAAAGTACAAGGGGAAACCTGCCAGGAGCTCTCGCCAAGTTTGGCATAGCTCAGACCTGGATCCTCTCTAGAAACCACAGCACACCTCTCTTCTGAGTGGAAAAGGGACACCTGAGGAGAAGGTAACTTGATGAGTAAATCCTTCTGGATACAAAGGACCATCTCCCAGAGAAGGAAAAGTGCATCTTGCCGCCTTTTTTTTTTTTTTCTGTCTGGGAGAAGCAATTGCATCTGCAGGGAAAAGCTCCTGTATGGATGGATCTCCTCTGCCTGGCCACTGACGCCCAAAAAATTTCAACCTGAGCACAATCTAGCCCAGAGCAATATATCTAAAGGGAACAAAAGTGTATTCTTGGGTTGTAAAGAAAACATAAAATGATCCATGAATCTTCAATGACCATGAGCAGAAACAGAGTATGCTCACGGGGCTAAACTTTAAGGATGGAGAAGGAAGCTGACCAAGGCTGAAGGGTGTGATACTGACTTCTTCTTTTTTCAGTGAGAAAAACTATCTGCCTGTCCTGCTGCTTATAAGTAAAAGAGGGAATTTCCTCCTCTTCCTAATAGAAGAGTAAGAGGGTCACCACAGAGTATACCATGTAAGCATCTTATTTCTCCTGCCTACTTATCTTCATGTCCAGCCCCAAAACGTAGGGAAGCTTTCTGTGTGTTGATTGCTAACTCAGTAGTGCCCGTTACAAACCAGTACACAGAGATGCCCATTACAAACCAATACTCAGAGATGCCCATTACAAACCAGTACACAGAGATACCGATTACAAACCAGTACTCAGAGATGCCCATTACAAACCAGTACCCAGAGCTTCCTGCTACATCTTTGTTGAACAAGTGAGTGAAGAAATGAAAAGACAGAGACGATCCCAGGCCTGACAAACTGCAGTGTGGTGACAGTCACATGCTGTTGCGGGAAGAACAGGCCACTGCTGGACCATACAAATCAGGAAACTAACCCAGACCTAGGGAGACAGAGAATGCCCTGGGAGGAAGTGTTATTTGTCACGGGATCTAAAAAAAAAAATGAGAACTTAGACAAGCAAACAAAAGCAAAAGTCAAGATTCCGTGTGAATTACATGAATTAGAGACTGAAAACTCATCCGCAGAGATGGTTTAACTAGCTTAAAATAGTTATATCAAAGCCTACAGTTCTAAGTTCTCTTTAAACATTCAAAAGATTGGAAGAAATTTGGCTACAGGTGAACAGCTCTCTAGTTCTCAAATGCCTGTTGCCCCCTATGGACCCTGAGACTGAAACTTATTGAATATACATATATATGTATACACACACACACACACAAACACACACATATTCTGTCATTCATCTCAAAAGAAAGGAGGGGGAAGAACAAACCAGTTATCATCATAGCTGTGTATCTGATAGGAGTTTTGGTTTCAAGAAAGAGAGAGAAAGAGAGAGAGAGAGAGAGAGAGAGAGATGAATTTGTGTTTGGAAAAAAACTGAAAGCTTTTTTTTTATATGATGTTCTATATAGGATTCTTTTGACAAATAGAGTTGTTTATGGGTCTTTAGTTTTTCTTTAACTTGAATCTTGTAATTGTTGACATTTATTCCTTCTTCACGAGAGTAAAAGGGAGAGAAAGCAATTGGACAGGAGTGTGGTGCCGAATTAGAACCTTAAGTAGAATAACACACAATATTAGCTTTGCAACCCTATCTTAGCAAACCAGGGAATGCTTTGAGTTTAAACTGAAAAGTTACTTTGCTGCTTGTAAACCCACATAGGAAGGACAGGATTTTATGCCTTGTCTTGTCACACCAGGCACTATAGGACCCTCGAACCAAGACTCACGAATCTCACCTGAAGAAGTGACTGTGCTATGTGAAACTCACCCTTTCTTCTGAGCTAGTCATCTTGTCCAAAGAAAAACACATTAGCTGAAAAACTAAATAAACCTCTATAAAGAAATGAGATTTCCCCAGGCACATCTGCAGATGTACTTTGTTATTTCTCTTTTTGTTCCAGTCACTGAGGGCGAAGATTTGTCACTTATTTCCAAAGAATAGAACTATTCATCCAGTAGAAAGAAATTCAATAAGTATTAAGTGATGAGCAAAATACAAGGTTAAGACAAAGCTAAGCAAATTTTCTTTCCAAGAGTAATAGAATAAAAGTAAAAGAAAGGACATTGGGTTAAGAGACCTTGCAGACAAACATTTAATTGGCTGATCTGACATTTCTTAAACGATTGCTTTTGGTGTCTTTTAAAAAAAAGAAAAAGAAAAGAAAACGCTCGATGCTAGGAAGTGAGCAAAGAAAGCATATGGTGATGGTATGGTGACCTTGTAGTATTGAAGTTAAGGGTATCCAAAGGTCAGCACACCGAACATGCTGTAAAAGCAAAGTTGAAATAAAACTCAGGATGATAAAATAAAAGGAGAATTAGATACTTGCTGAAAAGAAGCTATGCGACCATCCTACAGGCAGATAAAGTCAGATGCCATCAAGCTTTGCTGCAAAGAGATAAAAAGTCAATTTTGATGACAAATGATCAACTGTAATATCCAGAATGAAATGAGAACAGGAGTTATTGTAGGTGCTCAAGTGAAAATCCAGGCAGTTTTCAGACAGAGCAAAATGAGAACAGGAGGTATCGTAGGAGCTCATGCAAAAATCTAGGCAGCTTTCTGATGCTCTTAGTTTGAGCAGAACTATGTAATCACTAAGTTTCTCCCTCTCTGCTCAGCAAAAATGATGGAAGCTCATCTCCATGGGAAGCAATTTGTCTTTCTGTAAGTGCATAGCCGGCAGTTTCTACACTGAGAGAGAAGGGAAATGCTGAGTGGAAATAAAGAATGTAGTTAGAAAGGTTCATTAATCTTGAACACCAACAAAATAATTTCCTAAACATGTATAATAAAGACGATGCAAACTGGGCATTGTGGGCACATGTCTGTAATCTCAAGAATACTTAGGAGGCTAAGGCAGAAGAACTGCTTGCGAGTTCAAGGCCAGGACTGGGCTCCAGAATGAGTTTCAGGACAGCCTGGGTTACAGACTGCAACCTTATCTAGAAGAAGAAGGAGGAGGAGGGAGGAGGGAGGAGGAGGAGGAGGAGGACGAAGAAGAAGAAGAAGAAGAAGAAGAAGAAGAAGAAGAAGAAGAAGAAGAAGAAGAAGAAGAAGAAGAAGAAGAAGAAGAAGAAGAAGCTTGATACTTTAAACACTAAACATTTAGATCCTCTTGTCCTCTTATTTGGCAAGACTGTTTTTAAACAGTGTTGATCCCATTTGCTTTGAGGTCACATTAAAGACTTCCACTGAAAACCACTGAATTTGCTATCATCAAGTGGCCTCCATTCTTTGACTTCATTTGGTTTCAACCCCAACTAGGGTACTGAAATTTATTTCAAGTACTGACCACCCAGAGGTAGTGCAGACTCCACAGATCAAGGTCCTAGTCTTCTGCCCAACTTGTCACTCAGATGTCGCCTGTGTTTCTAACTACAAGTCTAGGTGCTTTCGCCACTTATGACAATTCTCTAGAATAACTCCTAGAACTTAGGGAAGTGTGATATTTATGATAATATTTTCTCTATAAAGGGGGGTTAGATTTTTCCTTGTATCCTATGCTTAACTTAATCATTTACCAAGGTGGACATGCTGGGCCGCACAGTTGAACTCATCCCTGGAGGTTCTACAGGCCTAATGATCCAACCTTCTTATCCTGTAGTAGGCGTTGTTGGGGAATGGTCCTCATTCATTGTCCAGCAGCCTCCAAAAATTACCTCATTAAAATAAGCACAGGCATCATCACAGCACTTTGGAATCACAAACATTCCTAAAACTCTAGAAATCCTAGGGGCTTTAGGAGCTCTATGCTAGGACCTCGAACGAAGACTAGATTGCTTCATTACTAAAGAAATAGATAATATTAAATCAAGCATTGCAAAGCACCCACAAAGCAAGAGATACTTGAAAGATATGTGTTTGTTACTTATAGTACACATATGAAATATGTATCTGATAGGTTAATGTGGTCCACTCAGTAGTTTTGTGACATAAACATATGCCTCCAGGGTAAGAATACTTTGATTCTACTCAAAAAGGGTTGACCTGGGGCAAATTACAAAATCAAAACAGTTTCCTTTTTCTTCAAAACTTTCTATTTCAACACTTGCTCCACTACCTAGATTCCAGTCCTGTTTGTAACTGTGAATTCTTTTACTCAAAGAATTAAAATCAGCAGCCATTTATTGAACAATTTCAAAACATTGTCATCAATAGGAACTTGCTCTTACTAAGCGACATGGAAAAGAAACTTTTTGAGTGTTTAAAACATGAGCATTTAATGAGAGACAGCACAAGGCGGCTACAGGCAGGGAGGCAGCTTTTTAAGAGTCCTGAAAAGCTAGCAGGATTTCAGTACAGGGTGGAAAGTTCAGAACTTGCCCAGCTGAGGGAAGAAACAGTAGTCTCAAAAGTCTCAGAATTTGGAAGCCATTCAGTGAACTCATGTGGCTACAGCAAAGACATGCAGCTGGTGTGTTGGGTATGAGGCTGCAGAGCTGGCTGTAGAACGTTGTAGGATTTCTAAATTCCATGCCAAGAAGTGTGAGTTTCTCTGCAGGCAACTGAAAGTTGCAGAGAAAACTGCTTCAGTCTACCTCAGATTCCTCTTCTAATTGTCTTTTAAGAGCTCATAGATGAAAATTGTACCAATTAAGAGATTACTAAAATACCCCAAGCAATAAATACTGTGATACTAGATATACAAAGAATCCCATAAGAGAAAACCAGGAGAATCAAGAAATTATTGATTAGAAGCCTGGCGTAGTGGTGCACACCTTCAATTTCTGTGAATTCGAGGCCAGCCTGGACTACATAGTGAATTCCAGAAGGAAAAAATATTGCTTACTAGGGACATTAACAGGGGGCACTGAAGAGAATGCCTGAATGTGCATGGTGTCACTGAAAGAAGAGCTGGTTACGATGGTGCACATCCATTATCCCAGCACTTCGAAGGCTGAGGAAAGAGGGTGCTGAGCCTGAGAGCAACCTATAGACCACAGCTCTCATTTCCTTTCTATACTTCTTTTTTTTATTTTTCAAGACAGGGTTTATCTGTGTCACGGTTCTAGTTGTCCTGGAGCTCACTTTGTAGATCAGGTTGGCTTTAAACTCAGAGATTCGCCTACTTCTGCCTCCCAAGTGCTGGGATTAAAGGTGTGCGCCGCCACCACCCAGTGCAGCTCTCAATTTCATAACCACAAAATTCATGGGGAGCACAGAAATCTTAGCAAGAGCAATTTTGAGAGTATCTGATCCAATCCCTTCATTTTCCAGGAGGATGAAACCGGAATTTGTTATGAGTTGTCAAGCCACATGATAGTCAATACAACAATTGCAAAGCCTACGCCCATGGTCTTTCCATCCTCTATTCCAAGACAGTATTTCCCTAACTCACGAGAGCCCCTTCTGCCTCCTTCTTACCAAGCTAACCTGTCTGGGTTTCGCACTATAGACAGGGGTTCTTGTGCCCTATAGTCAAAACTGAGATGAGAGGAACAGCAACAAACTTTAAATTTAGGTAGTTAATCAGGACACACATTGGCTCCAGAGCAATACATAACTAAGAAATAAAGCATTACACCCCTACTAGGAACCTGCATATTTGTTAATTTAAAAAAATCAAGACAGCTTGGAGAGTGTTAAAAGGAGAGATGTGGTTAGAACGTTTCTAAAGATCGCTCCTTGGTTTAATTGAAAACTCCCTTGCAATATACAGTTGTCTGGATATAACTGATTCAAGATTCATAATTTAAAATTTCTTAACTAAAGCATTACCGCAAGAAAACATCAGTGTTTCATTGAGAAATAGTGCTATTGACTATTATTGCAACATATGGCAATGCAGTCAGTCCTAGTATCCTCAGCATGATTTTCAAGGTATCCCTAACTGGTCCCCAGTCCTCTCTTCATCATCATTTTTAATAAACCTTTTCCCACATTCTTCAGAGGTAATCAGTTTGGGGATGGACCGGTTGAGGCGATGCTCCGCTGTAGTGAGTGTATGGTACACCCAGTTTCAACCTGGTCACTCAGTGATCTCACAAAGGGTCTAATCAGGTTGCAGCACTGTCCAGGGCTCTGTCCAACTCACAGATCCATCTAGAATTCTCTTTCCGTAGTCACCTCTTTCAGCTCTTAATGCTGCTCATCTTTCAGGTTTCATATCCTTTCCTTATATAGTTCTGTTGGAACAGACTATGGTAAGTCTGAATTGGAACAGCAGCACAGGATATACCATGCCATATGATGGCCATGGCTTCATTTGTCTGACTTTTATACAGTGCGAGCATGAACTCTGTTCCATTCTGCTTTCTGCCTCCGCATGGCAGAATGTAGTATGTGACTGCATGTTAAAAAAAGAACAGAAGTATATCCAGCCAATTCATCAATGACTATTCCGTGCCCAAATAAATACATGTGAATGAATATAGCAATCTAGTTGACTGTTTTTCTCCTCTTTCCAGTATCCTGGAACCTGTTATTTAAAGATCAAGCCATGTCTAGACCTTCCAAAGAAGGTAAGAACAAAAAGTTGTAGATGCAATTCCTTTTACGAAACACGAGCTATTTTAAAAGCAGCCCTTTGGACCACTCTTAGGAAAGTACTGGGCACTAGAGCATCCTCTCTGACAAATTATCTCTGAAGGACACAGGAAGGCTTGTTAGACATGAAATGATGGGAAATGAGAAACAGGGGAGTTATTTAGACATGGACACCAAGCAAAGGATGCTGAATATTAAAAGATGGTTTGAATTTGGCACTAAAGCAGATAGGCCAAGTTTCCAAAGAGGATAAATATGATCAAAGAGATTAGAAAGAAAGATCATTTGAGTCGAAAGTCTAGAAGCTATTAAATTAGGAGTTTCATTTGTTTGGATTAGACTGTGATTTCCTTGAGAATACAAGTTTCTAAGCCCACAACTGCTTTTGATGAATTCCCATAGCCAATGAAGCTTTGTTCAGCTGCATCTGACAGAACACCATGTAAATTGTCCAGCAACCATGGCCAAGCGACCAGATGCCAGCAATTAATTAAGACTGCCTTTCATTCTCCTGTTAGGGTTAAAGTGTTAGAAGTATTTTGTCTAATAAACAGAAGCCTTTTATTCAACTGCTATGCCCAGAAGAATCCATTGTCAAACACAAAACATGTCAAAACCAAAGATAGCTGTTTCCTCATTTTTTTTGTCGTTTGTTTGTGGGTTTTGGTGTTTGTTTGTTTTTCAAGATAGGGTTTCTCTGTGTAACAGCCTTAGCTGTCACTGTCCTGGAACTCACTCAGTAGACAAGTCTGGCCTCAAATCCACAGAGATCTGCCTACCTCTGCCTCTTGAGTGCTAGGATTAAAGGTGTGTGCTACCACTGCCCAAGATGGCTTTATAATCTTGAGAATAGACAAAAGGTATATATTTTAAGACAGCAGACTTCATTATGACATCCTGCTCAATATTCTGTAAATAAACTCATAATAGCATTTTCATTAGAAAGGCTTAATCAGTAACCATATGAAAACCTCCATAAATGAAACACTTGTTGGGGGCTAATGGAAACGAATAGAGATAACGGGAGCTCAAATAAAAACTGGGAAGTTGAGAGCTAAGGGAGAATAAGATACTAATGATTTATGATTTGTTTTGGTCATGTGTGACAAGTAAGTAGTGCTAAGATATTTTAATGTTTTCAGAATCTTTTTGATACAAGTATACAGTCGTTCATGGTTTAGTTTTTCAACCTAAAGGCTAACTCATTTTTGTTCATCTGCTATGTGCCAGGAATTACACAACTACATCAAAAGGTCTGCTCCAAAGGAACTCACACTCTCATTGCACAAACCGTCATCTGAGTAATTGCCAGACAGAGAGACCATCTCACCAAGGAAGAAACTGGAGTGTGATAGTGATACCCAAAGTTAAGCTCTACCTCTGTGTGTGTGCACATGGGTGAGCACATCAACATGCACACACACACAACATCAGAGCAAGACCATCCCATTGTCAATCTTTCCTAGTATTTTTCACAGGCTCTTTTCACTAGATGCTCCCTGCCATGTGGGCCCAGTTTGTCTTAAAGGAGAGTGCCTGTTTATTTGTTCTATTTTAGTGCTTTTCAAAATGAATGAAATTTTTATTACTCTAGGTAAGTGGCTGTCATAAATGATGACGTGTTTTTTAATGATCTCTGTGAGAATAAACAGTTCATGTTGAGAAATGTGTTTAATTCTTCTTTTTTTTCATAAACTTTTGATGTTCTCAGAGGATCCTTCTGATGGGCGAGTCCATTCAGAGACCTCACTTCCTGTCCTCTCCACACTCCATTACAATAATGGATTCCAAGTCTTCTCAAATACCAGTGCAATTGCTAAGGCCCAAACGTCTTCACTGGAAGGTCGCTGAGATTTTAGTCCACCTGTGTAACACTCTTCTGCATATGTGCCCATGGAAACAGAAATATGTGCCTAGGGGGAATGAATACATTATTCTGCAGTGAAATGACACGGTGTACAAGGAGCAGACCTCAGTAAGAGCCTTGCTGCTGCAAAGGTACGGCTGGAGGTCTTGGCGCAGAAGTTGACAGCTGCTTCTCGTAGACCAGAGTGAGCTTTAATCATGTTTGTTCGCCAAATGACAATTTAAACATGTTTGAATTTCTCATAATTCCTTGTATTTTTAACCAATAATCAGAAGTAGAAGGCAAGCCAGTCAGAGAAAAGAAAGGTTCAATTGGAGGGGGTGGGGAAAATAAAGCAAATATGATCAACATCTAGGGACTTGCCAAAAGTTCATGAGTTAATTAACTAATCAATGATCTGTCAACTCTGCCACTGTTTCCACTTAGTAGTGATCACCAAAGCTGAGCTACTATTCTGTCTTGGAATATGCGTTCTCCGCCTCACCAAGGCCTCAACTCTTCTCTCTGATTCTGTCCGCCACTTCTGTACTGTGCCTGCCTGCTCCCTGTGACATCTGAATTTGCTACATACTTTATAGCCCCCGTTAACAAGCTTTTTGCATGATTTAGAAGCACAATAACGCTCTGTGCAGTGGCACATGCTTGTATTCTCAGCACTTGGGAGGCAGAAGAATTACTGTAATTGATTTTTAAGGCCAGTCGTGACTATTACTAGTAACACAGTTACCCCCAGATTATCTGGAATATTGAGTAGAGGTGGTCTTTTTTTTTAAATAACCACACATTGTGTAGAGTGATGTAATATTTCATTGATTATTACAATTTTGCTTTTTCAGCCAAAAGTATTTAAAAGAATACACACAAAAAAAATCTAGGAGCATTGAATATCACATAAAATGCTAGCTGAGAAAGACACTTAAGGAAATGTTCAACATCCTTAGCCATCAGAGAAACACAAATCAAAACAACTCTGATTCTATTTTACTCCTATAAGAATGGCCAAGATCAAAAACACTGATGACAACTTATGCTGGAGAGGTTGTGGAGTAAAGGGAACACTCATGCATTGCTGGTGAGAGTGCAAGCTGGTATAACTCCTTTGGATGTCAGTGTGGCAATTTCTCAGAAAATTAGGAAACAACCTTCCTCAAGATCCAGCAATATCACTTTTGGGTATATATCCAGAGGATGCTCAGTTGTGCCACAAGGACATGTGCTCAACTATGTTCATGGCAGCATTGTTTGTCATAGCCAGAACTTGGAAACAACCTAAATGCCCCTTGACTGAAGAATGGATAAGGAAAATGTGGTACATTTACACAATGAAGTACTACACAGCAGAAAAAAATAATGACATCTTGAAATTTGCGGGCAAATAGATGAATCTAGAAAACATCATATTGAGTGAGGCAATCCAGACCCAGAAAGACAATTATCATATGTACTCACTCATAAGTGGTTTTTAGACATAAAGCAAAGAAAACCAGCCTACAAATAACAATCCCAGAGAACCTAGACAACAATGAGGACCCTAAGCGAGACATATATGGATCTAATCTAAAAAGGATGTATAAAAAAAAAAACAAAATCTCCTGAGTAAATTGGGAGCACGGGGACCATGGGAGAGGGTTGAAGGGGAGAGCAGAGGAAAGGAGGGGAGCAGAGAAAAATGTAGAGCTCAATAAAATCAGTAGAAAAAGAAAAAATAGAAAGAAAAGAATGCTAGCTGAAAACCAGCTGTCAGTTGAAGACTTAACTAGTCTGAGACAAAATGCTGTGAGAAAGTGCAAGGGTGAGAGGTCCGTGCAGATGTACAGGGAAGCAAACCTGAAGAGATAAGAATGGAAACTGGTGGGAAACAATAGACTTTGGGAGTCTAATGTCGGGTGGCTCATTGTTAGCATATTTAAAATACAGTACAATTTGGGAAAAGGCTTCTAGGGAACAATCAGTCCAATCAGTCCAATTCCAGATATACAAGAAAGCTCATGGTGTGATGACATAAAGACTTTTACAGAGTCCGTGTGACCATGAGGGTGGGTTCTGTGGCTAAAAGGCCTGGAATCCAACGAGGTGTCTGTCAGACAGCACAGGGGTCAGCAGGCCATAAAAACAGCTACCCTAAGAATGGTCTAGGGTGGGAAGAGTCTGGGATAATCACTCTGGGGAATTTGGGTGAGGCCTGCCTCTGCCTCTGTAGTAAGAGACGGGTGAGGTCTGCCTCCACAGATAGTAAAAAGGTCACCGGGTCATTAACAAAATCCACTCTCCGCTTTCTGGATGGAATGTAGGTATTTGATTTTATCTCCTCCCCTGAGAAGATGCCCCTGCATGATTAACATTCCTGGTTCTCTTGTGCTTCTTTGTGAGTAAAATGATCTTTGTGGCCCCAACACAAGAGACCTGTGGGAAGAGAGTATACAGAGAAAACTTGAGGCCTAAAACATGGGTTTCCCGTTTTTCCGTCTCAGCCAGATCCTAGACATATTAAGCCTTTCCAGCTAAGCCTACAGACATCACAGGGTAGAGATGAGCTACTTGAATCGTGCTCTGAGCAAGTTGACCTCACACACACGCACACACACACACACACAAATATTCAAACAAAAATTTTAAGCCAGATATACTGATGCATGCCTGAAATTTCAGTGCTTGCAAGGCAAAGACAGGAAGATCAGGCATTGAAGAATGACCTTGGCAAAATAGCAAGTTTGAGGACAATCAAGGCTACGTGAGATTCTGTCTCAAAAAAAAAAATTAAAAATCAAGTATTGTTTTAAGCTAAAAAAATGTGTTTTAAACATTCCCTAATAAGTTATAATTGTAAATTGCATTCCACAAAACTCAACTGACAAAAATTTTAGACTACTAAAATTCACAATGTTCTACTCTTTAAAAGACACTACGAAAAGCACAAACTGACTTTTGGGACAAAACGGTTACAAAACATTTATCTAATAAAGGCCTTGCATCTAGAAAATGTGATGAAATCTCAGTGTAAAATCACAACCTAGCTTTTAAAAATGAGCAAAAGATGTGATCAGATATTTCACCAGGTCCCCAGGTGAGAGCTACATCACAGATCAACAGGGCTATGGAAATACAGGTCAGAAAAAGAAATACACAGCCTTCAAATGGCTCAAAAAAAAAAACTAAAGATAACAATATCAGGAACCACGAGGAATTGAATAAATTAGAACACATATAAACTTGGTGAAAACAGAAAAACCTTGGAAAACAGATTGACATACTATCAGCAAATCCTTACCATAATACATAGGATTCCCATTCTTAGATGTTTATTACTAAGCTTTTTCTGTGAAAAATATTCATAGGAAACTGTACATGAATATTGATAGTGACTTTATTCATCATCAACAATACTGGCAAAAGAATAAAGAAACTATTCTGTATCTCTACTGGAGAATACTATTCAATGTTAGGAAGAATCAAAGAACCAATTCTCACAACAACATGGCAGTTATAGTGTTCTAAGTGAAAGAAGCCAGACACTGTATCAGTCACATGTGTGATTCCATTTATGTAAAGTTCTGTAAAAGTCAAAATTAAAGGAACAGAGAACTGATCCATGATTGCCTCTGGTTAGCAGTGCAGAGGAGTTGAGGAAATTTTGAAAAGCTCTGGGACTATTCTGTTCATTATAGTATTGCACAGTTGCCTCCTCTGAATTGAAATACACTCCTAGAAAAAGGCTCAGTAAAGCTAAAAATATACAAGTCTCAGGAAGTAAACAAAACAAACAAGGCTTAGGAAGTAAACCAAATTGAACAGTCTCAGAAAGCTCCTGAAACAAGATTCACAGATCTCCCCCTAGATAAGCAGTAATGAATAAATAAAAAAGAGATTTTCCCATGTGCCAGGCTGCCTACAAGTTGTGCAGGGAGCTCCAGGCATGCTCGGTGGGTAGCAGTGGTGACAGTAGAGCTACAATTTGTTAGGAAACTCTAAAGATCCACACCCTTGGCAGTTGTTCAGAGTAGAAAAGAAAAGATGCTAAAAGGAGCCACCTTAAAAGGACTAGGACGTCCTTTAAGATAAAATGTCTGATACAACTGTGTGTTTCAGAATTATGCACAAGGCCTGGCACCCAGTAGGCATGGAGCAGAGGAATTAAACACATATTCTTACATTTGGGATAAACATGAATGTCTCGCTTTGGCCTAAAAAGCTTTGAGTTGTCCTGCACTTGCCTGTCCCTGAGGCCATTTGCACAGTCTTCTGGATAGTAACCAAGCAACCACAGCTTCTGCAGTTTCCCAGCAGTACCAAGTGTTGGGCACTGGTCCTGAATGCTGCTTCCAACTACAATCTTATCCCTTGCTCTGCTCTTCCAAAGGACCCAAGTTCAGTTCTCAAAAGGGTCTAACATCTTCTTCTGGCCTCCATGGGTACCTGCACATATATGGACACACACACACATATGCCCGTACACACAAGCACACATGCTTGCACACACAAACGTAAAACAAATTAAGAAAAGAAAGATCTTAACTGTCAGCATACAATAACCACTGGATTACTCCATAGAGCTGGATTTCAATTTTTGCAATGCAATTGTCATATTCCAATGTTTTCTTTTTATTTATTTCCATACGTGCTGGCTGTTCTCTTCTGTTAGATCAACACACCAGGACCCATATTTTCCACTTTACAACCTTAGTTTAGTAGGAAAAGAAGGAAGTTGGTTCTTCATTATATACTGAAGAGAGCAAGGCTATCATTTGTCTTGTTCAGCAGTGTGTGTCTGGAAAATGGAAAATCTCTGTCATTGAAGGAGAGCTCTGTTGACAGACTGTCAATGAAGAGTGCTCTATTTTAGGCTGTTTGTATACGGCTATGCTTATAGCACAGGACTGAAGAAGTGAATTGTATTTAATCTGACCCAAGTGGCCTGACATGTGAAATCTCTCTGAAATTCTCCAGTGTTCATCCATATGGTCCTCCCCTCTCTAGCTGACAGCAGTGTCTGGTAACTAAAACAAGTTATGGAAATTAGCAGCTGTGATGCTGATTCCAAAACCCTGTCAGGGTATTTCCCAGCAGGTGCCAAGTTTAAATATAGGATGCAAGGGAATGCCCTGCTGCCAGTATGGAGTAGGATACCAGACAACTGTCGTGCTGGGGATCCCATTGGGCCAACTGTTTCTATGTTGACATCCATGTCTGAATCACCACACTATTGTCAAAAGGGCATCTCATTCTCAAACCATCACTCTGTTGCTTTATAGTGATAGAAAGTAAAGAACTGAATTGGTATTTCACGTAAAATGCATAGAATTGAGTTCTTCTGTCTTCCATGACTTTAGAATCCCTCAGATGTTTTGCTTCTAACCCCAAATCCGTACAACTGGAATACAGCCCTTTTACTAGTTTAGTAAATTCTTAATCTCGCAAAGAAGCTAAAGAAGAAAGGTTCTTTAATTTGTTTATACAGATTCCACAAAATGGCAGGCTTCTTGCAATGGTGGATAAAGGCTTTGGAAATGTAAAGCAACATTTGAGCATACTTCTCTGCAGAACTTCACATGTCCTTGCTCAGGACTGTCATTACCCATGGTAAATTCTCAAGGAGCCTTTTTATCTGAGAGTAACTAGAAAATGGGAAACCCTGTCTCCGTGCAACAAACAAGATGGGCAGTTTGGACACTGAGGAATCACATTCTGAAAGAATTCTTCAGTTTTCCTTGGCAGTGCCTCAGACTGGAAAGCAGGGGCTGGGGACCAACAATAGAACATGGACTTTGCATTGATGCAGCGTTTTATGGATGAAAAATCAATGAGGCTTTCTGATTGAGTTTGGCTTCACTGTTTTATGCTTGTTGAAACAGGGTCTGTGTAGCTCAAGCTGCCTCAAACCTGCTAAGTTGCCATAGCTGGCACTGAGTTCTTGTTCTTCCCACCTACCACTCCCCCCACTCAATGCCTACAACCCTCCCCCCATGCCCCACAAGTGATGAGAATGTAGGCATCTGCCGTAAGGTCTAGATTTAATCATAGTCTAGTATAAACAACTTTTGCAGTCTAGTATAAATACCGTGCCAACATATGATATGAAGAAAGCAGGATGCAAAGTTATCTATGTAGAGCCATCTGTAATAGCTGACACTTGTAATCTACTATGGAGGCTGAAAGACTCTGCCATGAGTTCTAGGACTAACCTTGACTAAAAAGTAAGCAAATAATAAGTAAGTAAAAGTGTCTCTTTTGGTTAAAAGAAAAATATTAATGCCCATTTTAAGACTGTCGAATAAAGTATTGCTTTGCTTTTTCATTTTGTTCTCTGATTTTTTTGTATTTTAAAAGATTTCTACGAATTAGTATGTAAAGTTAAACTTTTATGAAATGTTCCAGTAAGTAGTCCCATGTTCAATTAGTATAAGTAGGCACAAAGGAAAACCTGTGTGGGCAGGAAAGGTGGTGACGTACTTCGAAGTTTAAATGCTTTTAAGCACATCTGCCAATATCTGAATAAATCTTCCTGCCAGCTCCATGTTGGCATGTCAGGGGACGTGGACAAAGGTTTAAGAGAAAGGTCAAAGAGAGAATGCAAAGTAGGGAGCGTGTGTATTTTATTCATGGTCTAACAAGCTTTTACTGAGTCAGTGATGAGTGTCCGTCACAGTCTTCCTGAGAAAACCGTAATGTATAAACTGTGCTATGTGCCGCAAAGCTGCAGGAGTTTGGGTGATAATGACTCCAGCCACGTGCTCTAACGTTAGGGAAAGTGAACACACGTCACCAGCTGCTAGAACGGACAGCAGCCCACTGTGATTCATTATTTTGGCAAACATCGGAGATAGGAACGCTTTATTTAGAAGTTTCCTACGAGTTTAGCAATATCCAGAGGTCATGTTTCCCAGGACTTTACCAAGGGTACATCACGTAGGTTTTGCAAATGTATCCACATCAATAATGAATGAATACTGAATGAATCAGTGAATGAGTCCCTTAATTGAAAGTATAATAGAGAAGAACGACCAACTTCCTTCATTTGAGTACTGACATTAACTCTGGGAGCTGTAGTCGCGAAAGTGTGAACCTTAGTGTGTTATTGAACTGATTTGCCTGTTAATTGATCACATTCCACTAATTGCAATGCATTTCCACATCCAGGCAACTGAAAGGAAATTAGGAAACTCCGTCCCACTTTATTCCACATTGGTTAGAGGAAAATATTATGCAATCGCTACTGGTCTTGCGGAAAAGCAATCTTTTTCTTCCATTGTCTTCTGAGAAAAATGAAACTCTTTTTAAGAGAACAGTGGCATCAAAGCTTTGATCCCAGTGAAGCTTAGAAGGATATGAACCTATTCTGACAGGATTTCCTGGACCCAGCATCTAAAAACAGCGAGTGTGTGTCTTTTGAAGACCTTTTACATTTTACATCAGTTTCCTGTGATGTTTTTTCTCTTTCTTTTATTTTTTCTGTTACTGAGCATAAATAAGATATGACTATTATCCAACTCTGGTTAAAATTGCTCAATATTACAAATTTAGGTTAGGAATTAAGTTATGGGGCTATACATAAGATACTGTAAGCCTAATTCAGAGTGCTCAGTGCTTTATCATAGCCATTTTGTATATAAAGGTATAGAGTTGCCTTTTTATATTATAAAAATAATTCATGCTTATAAGAAATATAAAGAAAGCAGAACAGGAGGTAGAAATTTAAAGTCTCCTCCTAACTATTCCCTGTCTCTTGCTCCTCTACCTCTCCCCACCTCTGCAATGATGCCAGATGGTGTCATGAAATCTTTTCAACGAGGGCAGCAACCAACAGTCCTACACAGCTATGGCATCTGTGAACCAGAATGGCACAGGTACACTAAGGGTGCAGTATTGGCATGCATACCTTGGTGCTAACCCCCAGTTCTCTATTTGAACTTAAGACCTGTTCTATCAGAGGGAAGCCATACCTGGTACTGGAAACCTAGTCAATTACCCAAGGCTGGGGGAAGTTATGGATCTTGGAGGAGAACCCACAACTGTCACTTTACTAAACAAGCAGCATCCCAAAGTACATTCAAAAATCTCTGTCCTTAGAACCACAACTAAGTGTACTCCTCATCCTACATCAAGGAAATTCTTTTTGCAACAGAAAGATACCATTACAGAAAGCCACAACCAATCTAAATGCACAGTTGTGCAGCCCAGTTCCAACTGATACATCTATAACATAACTCATGTACCTAAGACTCTGTTATCACAGGGGATGAGGGAGCAAAAAGATCATAGAGCGTGAGGATCAGGGAGCCTGCAGTGAGGTTGTCTCCCAGTGAGGACAGAACCTGCACCCAGGAAGTCTCAGCAACATGACTGCCTACACAGGGCAACCACAGTAGACATGCTCATGTGGACAGGGGAAGATCCACAAGGTTTCAACCCTACACAAAGGACTACAGGCAACTACACAACACAAGCACAAGAGAAATAGTCTTCCCCAAGGAAGAGCACTCCAATTGGTTATCCAATATCAAATGATCATCCCTGAAAACATACATTTGAGTAACATTATATAGACTGAGAAGATTGTTTTATGTACTTTGAAGTATATATTTATATCAACTCATATATATATTTGTAACAGCAATTATTGGTTAAAAAAAAACAAGCCCTAAATCTGAAAAGAAACAAGGAATAGTAAGTGACGAAGTTTGGAGGGAGGAAAGGGATGGGAGAAATGATGTAATTAAATTACAGTCTCGGAAAATAAAATCAATAATTCAAAAAGAAGTTAAAAAGGGAAAGTGACTTGTTCAAACCAACAATTCTAAGCTGCCTAATGCTGATTAAACACCCAGAGACATCTCAGAACACAGCACTGTTCCACAGTGTAAATTTTCAAAGGTGAAGGAAGGAAGTCTTATCAGTTATTCACATTTTAATATTAGTGAGCTGGTTGAAGAGGCTCATAGCCTCTTTCACAGTGGGAGAATGATGCAGGATGTCCTTCTGTGTAAGTTTTGTTTTATTGGTTAATGAATAACGCATTTTTGACCAATGGCTTAGGATAATAAAGCCAGGCTGGAAATAGAGAGAGAGTAAGCTGAGTCAAGGAGATGCCATGTAGCTGCCAGAGGAGAAAGATGCCAGTCAGAACCTGAGGTAAGCCACAGTCTCGTGGCAATACACAGATTAATAGAAATGGGCTAATTTAGATATAAGAGTTAGTTAATAAGAAACCTGACTCATTGGTCAAACAGTGTTGTAGTTAATATAGCTTCTGGGTGATTGATTATTCTGGTCAGGGTCACCGGGAAACGAACAAGCAGTATCCGTTTACAGGAGAGCATTAGGGGAACTTTGCAGCTGCTTGCCTGGTGAAATGTGACGCACTTGGCACTCAAGAGTGGGAAGAAAACGGAAGCTAGAGAGAATTTTTGATTTCACAATGGATTTATGGAAAAGTTAAAAAAGTCATTGACTTCTATGTAAATTTTTTATTTAAAAATCATTCAATAAGTATTATAATATCCTTTCTGCTCCTGCTGTATGCACAAGGGTAGATTACTAAGTTTGCTTAACTGGCCTGGAACTCCCTTTTAGACCAGCCTGCACTCTCCCTATGCAGTCCAGGCTGGCCTCAAACTCAGAGATCCTTTACCTCTCAAGCGCTGGAATTAAAGGCATGCATCACCACATCCAGCACAGAGATTCTTGATTTCAATACAGAAAAGAATTTCTAAAATTACATATAAATCTGTATGTGCATACAGACATAGAACATAGGCACATGGTTTACGTATATGATTTAAATGAAGCTACCCCACTTTAGCTGACAATGCTCTCCCAAGAGTCATAGACTATCTAATTGAAAAATCTAATATCAGGAATGAGAAACCCCCTTTTGAGTTTTGGTCAAGGGAGTTCAAGAGATTCCCAAAATAGTATAGCCTATTGTTGCCCTTGGTTGCCTCTGAGAGGTTGAAGATTAAGTCCCTATGACTGAAGATTAACTCCCTATGACTCATACATTGTGAGGAACGGCTGCAGAGGATCTGTGCTGGATCTGATCTGAATGTCTCCTCCTGAGGATTAAATTTCAGGATACCAGAAGGTGCTATGCAAGCTTCCAAGGGAGGGAAACAACTTGTAGCCCTGTCCGGCTCTGTTGCCTATGACACAATGACCAGTATGACACAATAATCCTTAAGGATACAAATAGTGGCTCTCATATCTTGGTAGAAACCAACATCTCTCTAGAGGATACTGGAAATCTAGCCAGCTACTCAAGGCTAGGGAGGTTATGGATCTGAAAGAAGAACACACAGGCTCCGTTCACTAAACCAGCATAATTTCCACCTGCATTCTGAGTATTGATCTTTATATCCACAGTGTAGCTTCACCTCTCGTCAAAAATAAATAAATAAATAAATAAACAAATAATTTTAAAAAAGGGGCTGCTTGCAACAGATAAAGGCTATTACAGGAAAGCCCAACTGGCCAAAGGCAGACAAGTGCTCATGAGGTGTCCGGTCCCAACAATACAACACCTCCACCTAAAACATAGGGAACATCAGGGAAGCGGAGTTGGGAGGATGAGGAAATCCGCTGTGAGGTTTTGTGTCCTAGGAATGACAGGAAAGCTGCACCCATACTCCTCAACAATATAGATACCTAAACAAGACTTGAACAAAACAACAGCCATAGACGTGCAACCTGGAAGGAAGGGAGGCAGGGGACTGGAGACTGGAACATCAAGATTAACATACGAAAGAAGCCAGTCGGTAGAGAAAGACTAGCAGCCCTTCCTCATCTGGGCTCCATGTAGGGAACAGCGCATTCTCAAGAAGAACCTGCCCTGCATGAACAGCAGTGGTGCCGCTCTGTAAGTGTCCTGTGAAGGACTAAGGACCTCATGGTCCAATGCCTTTTGTCCTTCCCCTCTCAGCTCACTCTCAGGGGTGCCTTCCCTTTTTAAGAATAATTCTGTCTATATTGCTAACCAATGTGTCCTCAGTGTGCTCCTCTGTCCTGGGAAACTTGAGTCTGATATCAGAGTCTCTCTAAACTCAGATCCAGTTTTTACAAAGCCATTTCAGGGCCTGAGAGAGGCCTCAACATTTAAGAGTGTGTGCTGAAATTGCAGAGGACCTGAGTCTGGTTCCCAACAGCTGTATCCGGTGACTCACAAGCATCTGTTTGTCCAACGTCAAGGGATCAGATATTTCTGACCTTTGTGGACACCTATATTCATGTGCACATACCCCTACACAGACACACATATATAACTTAAAATAATAAAAGTAAGTCCTTTTAAAAAAGGAAATCTAAAACTATAATGGTGATGACTCCTTCCTCCAACCTGCCATCTGACTTCATGGTGTGTGTGAGTGAGTGAGTGTGTGTGTGTGTGTGTGTGTGTGTGTGTGTGTGTGTGTTTAAAATTGGTGGAGGATTTCTGGATAGAGCCTCATCTGAGTGTTCTTCTTGGCCCTCCCTGATGTAGCTCCCTCAAATTGCCATCCTGCCAAACATCTGTCCATCACCCATCCATTTGCCTGTCACTGAACCTCACACCCTCCCTGCCTCTGCCACTGTTAAGGCCTCTTTGAACCTGTGACCTATTTAGCTCTTTTGTGGCCATTCTGTAAAACAGACAGATAATTCATAATTGAGATTGTAATAAAAGAATCTGTGATGACCAAGAGAAATCTTGATTCTTTAGTGAATTGTAGCCACCCAAACTGACACAGCTTGTGAATTTACTATTATTCAATGAATTCTACTGTTGAGAAAAGACACCAATATGTCTGTCTATTCTACAGAGAGCAGTCATGTAAGACTTTATTCATGTTACTATTACCTGATAGTCCTGAGTTACTTATCCTTAGCAGGACTTACGAACTCTTATGGGTGGTCATGAGTAAGTCACATACTAGAAACAATGTGAAACCGAACCGTACCCATTCCTGGAAGTCTGTAAGTTGAAAGTATAAATAAGAGAATGTCATCTTTTCGCCAATGAGAATATTAGTTGAACCAAGTCAGGCAATCATGACATAGAGAAGCCAGGAAGAGCCTAGGGTTTGTGTGACTGCCAGACCTCGTCCCTTGCTATGAATATGTCACAGAGCCTCTTATCCTGTCCATCACAGTGGGTAAATGAGGTGATGGCTAGTGAGCTGTTTCTGTTGTATGACTTTTCCTGGGGAGAGGTATTTGAAATGTCTACTCAAATAGAGAGGGCAGCAGCTGATTAAAGCAAGGCTCCGCACAAGTCCAGGTTGGAAAGCCAGTAAGGCTTTGGGGGTTACTTCCAGGAGCATGTGTGACTGAAAGGCAGCTCTAGTGCCAGGAAGTCCCGCCTCCAACATGTCTGACAGGCTGATGCACTACGAAAGAGTTCTAACTGCCTATTAACCTTCTGTTTCCTGCATAACCTAGCACTCCCCAAAACTGTTGTGGCTCGGTAGACTGGAATCTCAGGCGAGGGTCTCATGCCCTTCCTACCTTCTGCCTCATAGAAGTGTCAACAGCTTCACTCCTAAGACCATTAGACCTAACCAATAGCGATGGTGTTTCCTTATTTCCATGGGGTGACTTAGCTTCTGTAGGTCACTACAGCCACTGCTTTGTGACTTCAATAGCTATGTCTTACCTGCTCAGAGAAAAAGTAGCAACATCATAATTTTAATTTGAAGTCGGAGAAAAGGATGCCCTCGTGGCTTATTTAGCAAATCAGCTCAGAAACCTCTGGGAAATGGGGGCCACCACTTCTCAGCACTGTTTACTCAATAAATAAATAAATAAATCCCCCACTCTTTCTTTCATAGGCTGAGAACTACCCTCAAGGCTGTTGCTCCAGTTCCCTATGGACTTAGACAAACTAAAAGAAGGTCCCAGGTACATCCTCTGGTACTTGGGAGCCTTTGTCACAGATAGTCAAGAACCTGTAGCACAGACAGTATAAGAACAGTGTGTGCCAAGAGGATACGGACCAGGCAGGAACGTCTCTACAGACTGGAACATACCAAGATAAGCTTGAACTACAATAGTTGCTATATGCTTTATGACTATGGGCAAACAGAGACACCAGCAAAGAGTAAACATTATGTTCAGTGATACCATCCATTATGTTTCCTAATATAGAATCCTGTCTCTTTTTCTTCAGGAAAGTTAATATTTGACTGAAATCAGGACTATTGTCTTACAGGAAGTCCCATTTCACATGTTGGCTCCACTTGTCTCTTTGTTACACCGTGTTTCAGCAAGCTTCTCTATTCTTAGTATTTCCTGCGAGTGGTTGGTCAGATGTAAAGACTTGATTATATCTGCGTCAAGTATTTTGTCTCCAGACAACAGTCCTGCACCTCACATTATGTTACCTCAGGAAGCTTCCTGCAGTGAGCCTGCAGCCATTAGATAAGCCAAGGTTCATCAGTGGAGCAAGGTGGTTACAGCCAGTTCTTGTTATTCATGATACGGAATAAGAATAGCCATGTTGCTAGATTCCCTTGAAAATTGAAGGGTATAACCAAGGTGCCTAATGTGATTCAAGAATACAAGGAAATACACTGAAGGAAAGTGTGCTGCATAAGTAAGTACAGTGAGAGGAGGGAAGACGGAGCTTTGGCCTTTTTTTTTTTTTAGTATAGTGATTTTAAAAATACTTGAATTAATCTTTCAGTAGTGAGTTGCATCATGGTGTCTTCATATATGTGCAGTACTCTGCTTTGGTCTTATGAGTCCTCCGCCGCCATGTCCCTTCCCTTTCTCCAAATGGCTCCCTTTCTCTCCCCAGCTACTTCCCCGTCTGCATCTCTTGCATACTCTCTATTACTCTCTTGATTTTCTACCCTCCCGCAGCTCTCATCCACCCTCTCATGATCCTCTTTGTAGTCTCATGATCTACAAGCGCACATATATAGTACACCTAAATGCAAACATAAAAATACATACCTACATATAGTTTTAAATGTTGTTCCATATTTGAGAGAAAACATGCAGTACTGTCTTTACGTCTGGCTTATTTCATTTAGCAGTGATTTCCAGTGGCACCATTTTTTCTGAAAATGTCACTCTTTCTTTTTTTTTATGGTTGCATAAAATTCCATTGTGTGTATGTACCACGTTTTGTTTATTCTTTGGTAGACATCTTGACTGGCTCCATTTCCTAGCTATTGTGACGAGTACAGCCATAAACACGGGTGTACAATGGGCAGTGTGTTGACTTTAAAGCTCCTTGTTTATAGAACCCCAAGTAGCTTAGCTCATCTTATTTCAGCCCCACATTCAGCTTTTTGAGTGTTCTTTCCTGGTTTCTTTAGTGGCTGCATAAAGTTTACATTGCCATCAGGAGCAAATAAAGGATTCCTTTTCTCCAAATCCTCACCAGCATTGGTTGCCATTGCTTTTCTTGATGAAAGCCATTTGGACTGAGGTTGGGTGGAATAGTAAAGCAGTTTTAATTTGCATTTTCTTGATGGCTAAGGATGCCCTGAAGACTTTTTCGCGATTTTTTCCTTATTTGTATTTTTGCAAACGCTGAAGCCCGATATACCCTCTCACCTCTCTTCTCTTCCCTTGAGAAGCTCTTATAGTCAAATGTCACGGCTCACACTTGCTGTCCCAGGAGACAGGAATGATGTCAATTCAAGGCCAGCCAGGCCCCTGAGCTGCACAGTGAGTTCCCAACCATCCTGGAACCTTGTCTCTAAACAACAACAAAAGAAGCTACTGTGTATGGCCTCCCCAACACACTTTTCCCTCTCTGGTCCCTGCATAGATTAGACGGTTGGAGACTGCAGTAGCATAGGGAGAAAGAAGAGCCAGGAAAGGCTACATCCCACAAAATTTGCCCTACTGGGTCACTTCAGGATGACTCTGCCTCTCCGTCCAGTAAGTAATTCAGTACATTTGGTTTTCATGAACTCCAGATTATAATAATGAATCCTTTTTTGTATACCTAGGGGATGTCCTATTCTAGTAGTCTGGGTGGGAAAGCCAGAAGCTATCACTCGGCTCTTCTCTTTGTGACAGTCTCTGTGTTAACTGCTATTTGAATTACGTTGGAGTCGCCACGTGCTTCTTGCTGCATCTATTAATAGTCCCAGAAGCGACCCCAGGAAACAGACACTCATATTAAGAGCCTGGAATTGATTTGTTTATTTATTTTAGGATCTTAGAAGAATGAAAGTTTAGTTTATCTTAGCAGGAGAGAATCCCTGTCCAACTGCAGTACTGCCAAAAGACTAAAGAGACAGAAATAAAATGTGTGGTAGAAAAAGAACCCTGGGATGGGACGAGAGCTCAACTGGTAAAATGCCTGTCTCGCAATCACGAGACCTGAGTTCATAAACAACAACAACAAAGCAAGGTGTGAGGCTGTGCACTTAAAATCCTGAAGGGGAAACAGTGAAACCCTGGGACTCACTGGCCAGCTGGCCTACTTGGCAAGTTTCGGGCCAGCGAGAGACTCTGTCTCAAGAAAAGGTGGACTGATGCTCAAGGTTATCCTCCAACCTCCACATGCATGTACACACAATCCACACACATACACACACACAAACACATTCTCCCATGTGCCCATAGGGGAAAAAAAGGAAGAAAAAATAACCTCTTGTTCGAGTTATGCCATCTCCACTTACAAATAAGAGATGGTAGCTGCTGTGTGGATTATTCCCTTTCTTTTGTTCCCTGCTCCCTTCCTAAGAGTCCCAGTGAGCATTCATGTCTTCACTTCAGGCATAGTTGTAAAAGAACGGCGTCACCCTCTCATGGTTCAATAGCTGATGGGCTTTTATGTGTTCCAGTGGTGGAGACAAGGATTTCCTGAGAACAGGAGTGGATACTAAGGATTCAGAGGAATGACAGCACCAGATCTCAGGTCTACTGGAGCCCAGAAGGCTATTCACTGGGGATGACACCAACAAAACTGACTCCTTTGCCTTCCGCAAGCTGGCTGGGTTTGTGCCGAGTTCCAGCAGATCTGAGGGAGGGATGAGGCTGTGTTGAGAACATTCTGTCTCCTCCTCCCATCTCTCCTAAAGGCTGCTGCTGATTAGCTCCTTTTCTGTCCTGTTATGGAGCATGTCTTTACAAGCCCTTCTCTTTTCACCTTCTTGTGACAACCCAGAAGTCCTGGGCTTAGGAACAACATCTTTCCTTTTCTGTCTTCTCACCTGCATGCACTCTCTAAAATTCCCTGTTGAAATAAATAAGCTCTTAGTTACTTGTCCTCCTCGAAGTGAGCCATCTTTTCTCTGCCACATCTTCACTAATACAATAACTCTAAAACCTGAGTTATGGATGTACTGGGGAACTGGGATCTCCAGAAGAGAGACTGGACTCTTGAGAGGCCTGACACGCCCACTCTAGGGCTTGTACTATTGTCCTCTTACATGTCTTCTGTCCTCTCTCCGTAAACAGGGAAAATACATCCTACAATTTTTTTCTTAATAAACTCCAAGTTTGCTGAAGAAAAGGAAGAGGAAGAGTCAGGACAAAAAATCCTTATCCTCAGGAGTTTATATACTCCTTATAGGAGTTAATAAGTATGCCAACACACAAACCAAATCCACTTTCAGCTATGCTATTAAGGGAGCATGCATTGTGAGGAGGCGTGGAATAGATGGGCTGAAACTGTTTTTAAAAGGTTGGCCCAAAAGAGTCCTTCATGAAGAGATGATAAGAAAACATTGAAAAACTAGAATCGGTGACAGACAGTGGTTACTGATCAAATACAAGAAATAAAAAAGGGAAAGGGATCAAGTAAACCCCAAATGTCTACCTAAGTGACTTGGGAAAGACAGTGGCGCAGGTGGCAGATCTGAAATAGGCATGTGTTCTCTGGCAGAGGTTGCAAACTCTGGGCTTGTCTTGCTCCCTCTTTTGGTAAGTAAATGTTACCAAAGCACCGCCTAGCATCTGTTCCCTCTCTCACTGTAAACGCTTCCCCCAACAGCAGAGGTGAGTGCTTACAGCAGGCTACATGGTCCACTAAGCTAAAAAGACCTACACAGCCCCCTACAGAAATTCTGTGTACTGTTCCCTGCCTGGCCCCAACGTTGTAATTTGTAAGACTCTGCAGGCAGTCTATCTCCTTTAGGAATGTTTGGTGGCTAAAGCAACAGTGCATTTACATAACTAACGTTTCATGCCTTTGAGTGAGGAGGAGAATAGTCATACACAAACTTAAGTTCTCAGTGTAAGAGAAGGGTAGTAATTACTTCTCATCCTCAGATAAACTTGTCTAGAAGTTTTAGTTAATAAACTTGTATCCACCTGGACGGACAGCCCAGTCAGTAAACTGCCTGCAGTCAGTGCGTGCGTGAGAACTTCCTCTAAGATCTCTTGAACCCATGTTCACATGGTGATGAGAGCCTGTAACCCTATTGCTGGGTGACAGGGGCAGAAGACAGATGGATCCCTGAAACTCACTGGCCAGTAAGCTTAGAGTCCTGAGCTCCAGGTTGACTGAGACCCTGTCACAAGAAATGAGAGGGCAAGTGATTAAGGAAGACACCTAATATCAACCACTGGCCTCTAGGTTTGAGCATGCAACACACATGCGCACGTGCACGGACACATACTTGTACCTGTACACATGAAAGCAAGAGAGAAAGAAGAAACGGGGTGGGAAGGAAGCCAATGTCTATAATGAAAACTATCAAGCAGCAGAAAAAAAACTCTACCCTTCATCCCCAGACTTGTAGTTCTCAGCCTGCTATTTTTCAAGACCCCACCCCATCTGTATTGTTGATTCTAACTCTTATTACCGCCTAATCCTCCCAACAGCTGTGTCCAACATAATGATTCGAATCAGAGGATCCACTCCTCAACTCTCCCTTTGCTACCTCTGAAGAAGGCTCAACCTCTATCTGCAGGTTAGGATGCTATGGAAACCAGTGGCTTCCAGTCAAATAAATGAGCCCCGAAAGGGGGACCTTTGAAAGTATCTGTTACTATACTGTGACATCTGCAAAGCAACGTGTTGCAAAGCTGAATTAACATCATCCCCAAGGGCAACGGCTGTTTGAAATGATATATTTTATTTCAAAATAAGGCTGTGTCCACAAGATTATCCCTGCTCCTATTTTAAGAGCTGAATCTAATAAACAGCACAGGCTGCTGGGCCATGCTTTGCTCGCTCACTGTTACTTCTCGTCCGCGTGTCTTTTTCTTTGCTACTATTTTTAGCAATGCTTTTAGCCACAAGAGTGAGGCTGAGAGCAGGCAGATGTAGATTCAGGAAAGATAGATCGTGGTTTGAATTTATTCTCAAAGGATGAAAACCAAAACACCCTTTTTGTTTTTAAAGGAGAATTCAGATCTGGTGAGCTAACTGCCAATTTGGGACAACCTTAAAAAAATGATTTTAGTTACAGCATTCACGTTATAGAGCTTCGTTTGGATTATCAGGAATTTATAAACTTCACAGAAGATCTTTGGAGAGATTAGTAGTTGAATGAAAAACATGGGGTCCAGATATTAAATGGTCTGGCATAAACTTCAACTCTGCCCCTTGCTGTTTATTCTACCCGAGACAAGTCACTTAACCTCTTGAAACCGAGATTCCTATTTAGAAAATGAAGAGTTGGATTGAGTCAACAAAGCACTTTCCAGTACTGACAGTCTACTGCCCTCTTGGTTCTAATTTAATCCCCCACTTTATGCCAAAACCCAACAGACACAAAGGTGAAATCCAACATGTGCTGATATGGATGAATTCAGAAACACACTTTTGATGAGGGTTCAGTAATTTGCTTTGTATTAACTTTAAGTATAAGTGTGTATCTGTGTATGCAGTGTATGTGTGTACACGTATGTGTGGTGTGTGTATTGTGTGAGTGGGTGTGGGTGTAGGTGCAGTGTGTGTATGATGCATTGTGTGTGCATTGTGATTGTGTGTGTTGTTTTTGTGTGGTGTGTGTGTGTATTTCAAGTTTGTGTGGAGTGTGTGTCCATGTAGTGTGGTGTGTGTGTGGTGTATATCGTGTTTGTTTGGGGTGTATGTAGGTGTATATGTATGTGGTTGTGTGGTGTCTGGGTGTGGGTGTGCTTTGTCTTAGTTCTGAAGATCTCAAATTAATAGAACACGATATCTATGGATCTTGTGAATTTTTACCTCTTTTTCCTAGAATTTCTGACCTTGGAACACATGGAAACCATAAGGCACTCTCTTTATTTATAAGAACTTGGGTGGGAACATGAGATTTGGGAACACCTGACTCAGAACCTCAGAGAGCCTGAACAACAGGGGCTTTATATTGACTTTCAGATCGCAAGTCTCTCTCAAGTTTTCTTAGTAACAAATGACTTACAAACAAAACTGGTGATTAAATGTCACTTTTGTGTGTGCTTTCTTTAATTAAAAGTCATTTCCTTAAAGTAGTCACTGCTTAGTATAATGCTTTTATTGTGACATTGCTGTAATTTTTCTGTGGAAAAAAGATTATACCAATTTCCTTAACCTTAGAAGTCTTGGAGTGGAAAATTCTGCTGCAGACATACATATTTGTCAATAAATTTGAAAATAAAATTTATTTTTAAACTGGGAGGAGTAGAGGAAGGGGAACTGTGGTCTAAATGTAATGTATGAGAGAAGAATTTTTTTAAATTGTATTTTTAAATAGTGTAGGCCCCTATCATGTGAATCATGGTGTTAAGACACAGCCACTTAAGGGTTGAGGGAAATAAAAAAAAGAAAGGAAGAAAGAAAAAGAGAGAGAGAGAGAGAGAGAGAGAGAGAGAGAGAGAGAGAGAAAGAAAGAAAGAAAGAAAGAAAGAAAGAAAGAAAGAAAGAAAGAAAGACCACTTGGGAAAATGTGCTCAGGACAAAATGCAAAATTTCATTCGATAGCAAAGGCAGTTCTGCAGCTAAACACTCTACATATATGTTTATTCAGAATCCTTTGTTCCTGAATAAAATTGAAATCAGAATGCCACTGCACTAGTAGTAAATTATTTTATATATTCTCTAATTGTATTGTGCCACACTTATAAAATAAAAGGCTATCCATTGAAAGGTGTGTTTTATTGCTCCCCCCCCCAACTCCAAGGGAAAAATTGTAACAGATGAAAATACCCATTACTAGTTTTCTTTTAAGTTACAAAACACCCTATAAGCCTTATTTTGTATGGCTATGTGTATAAAATTCTAAAAATAAATATAAAATTGTTGAAGCAGAAACTGGAGAGATGGCTCAGTGGTAAAATGCTTGCTACACAAGTATGAAGACCTGAGTTCAAATCTCACGAATCTCCACATTCCTGTAATACTAGTATTGTTGGGGAGGAGACAGGAGGACAACTGGGGCTTGGGCCTGTCGCCCATGGTAAAATATTATTTTAAGATGTATTACATTCGCTCATATTGTAAAATATTTGTTTAATTATGCAAAGATGTGTTGCACACTTTTATGTTGTATTTGTTTAACTCTGTGAAGCTGTGTTACTTGTTACTTTGTCTATCTAAAACACCTGATTGGTCTAATAAACTGCTGAATGGCCAACAGTGAGGCAGGAGAAAGGATAGGTAGGGCTGGCAGGCAGAGAGAATAAACAGGAGGAAAAATCTGGGAAGAGAAGGTGCAAGAGAAGGAGGAGGAGAACACTGGGGACCAGCCACCCAACTACACAGCAAGTCACAAAGTAAGAAGTAAAAAAGGTACATAGAATAGAGAAAGTAAGAAACCCACATGCAAAAGGGAGATGGGATAATTTAAGAAAAGCTGGCTAGAAATAAGCTAAGCTAAGGTAGGGCTTTCATATGAAAGAAAAGACTCAGGGTGATTACTGGGGAGCTGGGTAGCATGCGTCCCAAAGAAGCAAAGGGTAAGGAGGAAGAAGGAGGAGGAGGAGGAAGAAGAAGAAGAAAGAAAGAAAGAAAGAAAGAAAGAAAGAAAGAAAGAAAGAAAGAAAGAGAGAGAGAGAGAAAGAAAAAAGAAAGAAAGAAGGAAAAGGAAGGAAGGAAGGAAGGAAGGAAGGAAGGAAGGAAGGAAGGAAGAAGGAAGGAAGGAAGGAAGGAAGGAAATAAGGAAGAAAGACCAACTATGCCAGCCAGTTGAACAAAAGACCCTGTCTCAAGGGAATAAGACAGACAGCGGCAGAGCAGGGCACACCAAGTCCTTATCTAGCCTCCATGTGTGCAAATAGGTACATGCTCCCACCCCACCCCACCAAACTCCCCACACAGAAGAAATATGGACTGAATTTTGAGCAAAGTGGGTTTTATTTATTTGTTTTACTTTTAATGTTATACTGCTAGGGGTTTTGGAGGGGTCTTTCAATCTGGAATTAGTCACCCTTATCTTCCTTACTTCCTCACCTTAGCTCCACATTGCCCTTATCATAATTTGTAGGAAACTAAAATTGTCTTATTCCATTTCTTCTTATAATGTTAAAAAAACTTCATAGTCAAATTACATATAAATTCCTAGATCTAGTCTCTGGTTTGTTTTTCTACTTAATGAGGAAGTATGCTGATCTGATACTATTTAGTATACGCTAATTCAATATGAATTAACTTGAAACATACTGCAAGTCATAGATGCTACAAGTTTAAAGCTGATGTTGCTTCCTTCGCTGATGGGAAAAGAGGAAGTCTACCCACCCGCTGGCATCATTCCTGGCTCTTAAGTATGGTATGGAGAAACCCTGCCCCATTTTGGAGAGCCACCAGCCTACAGCAAGAAAATTGGCAAAGCTCTGGCTTCTGCATGTAATAACCATGAGAAGACTTTGTGACTTGTTTTGGGGGTTGTATGTGTGTGTACATCATAGAGATGGAGAATAACATTGAACAGCACAATCATAAAAACGTCCATGTATTGGTATTATACTACACTCTACAGTGTGTTTGCCTACTGGTGCCCAGATCCACTTAACTGAGTTTATACACTCTCTGTTGGCTGCTAGGACTATTGGCTGCCAGAGACTCACATTTTCTCCAAGCATTCTACTGACAAGAGTCCAGCCTCCCTTGTTTCCCATTCCTATCACTTCCCTCACTGACGTCAAGAACTACAGCCTTCTTTCCTCAAGGGGGAAACACTGCAGCGCAGTTGGATGTCCAGTGTCCAGCCCCCTTGCCTTGCCCTCTTCTCCTGGATCATGCCAGAAAGGTTTCCGTAGCCCAATATTAAGCCTCTCCACCGACGCAGTAATCCAAATCAAACCAATTTAATAAGACCAAGTTTAACAAAAAGAGCACAGCAACTCCTGGGTGATTCTGGGGGAAGAAAATAGGAGAGAAATCACCACATCAGGTCTTTGGACTGGGTCTTAAATAGCCTGTAGGCATGATCATGATCATCTCAGGAGGAGGAGCTGTTACTCGGAGGGCTTTCTGGGGGAGGGGACAGGGTCTGAAGAGAGAGAGGGGTGAGGCGGAAGCACAACTTCCCCCTAAACAGAGTGAGAACACATCCAACTCCATGGCTCTCCACTATACTTTTCCATCTCAGGGATTCCCTGCACAGAGATTATATGCACGCTAGCCACTTGTACGGGCTCTGCTTCTAAAGAGATCATCAAAAGACAGATATTTAGTTTGGGGAAATAATTTTATTTGCTATTTGAATTATAGAGTATTTACAAATTAATATTTGTATGGGTATGTGCATATCTTGTGTCTATACAAGGTTGACTAGTTACCAAGTGATGGCGAAAGCATTTCAGCCCTTTTCTATTCTACGTGATTGAAGAGGCCAGGCCCTGGAATGCCACTGAGTCTGGCACACTGCCCCTTCATAAGCAGCTCTGATCACCGTGTTCCCACAGAGAACGAATGGTTCCCAAAGCATGGCAAACCTAATAGGAATGGGACGAGAGTTCCTAAAGGAGAAAGTGTTGGAAGACTCTGTGTCCAGCGTCTGTTTCTGTCATGTTTCTTTTTTAAAAAATTATTTTTATTGAGCTATATACGTTTTTCTCCACTCCGTTCCCTTCCTCCCTTCTCTCCTTTCTACCCTCTCCCATGAACCCTACACTCCCAATTTACTCAGGAGATCTTGTCTTTTTCACCTTCCTATGTAGATCCATGTATGTCTCTCTTAGGGTTCTCTTTGTTGTCTAGTTTTCTGGAGTTGTGGCCAGTAGGCTGGTTTTTCTTTGCTTTATGTCTAAAAGTCACTTCTGAGTGGATACGTATTAGCAGCAGTTCTCAACATAGGAACCATAACCCCTTTGGAGGTCTCATCAGATATCCCATATATCTAATATTTAGTATGATTCATAATAGTAGCAAAATTACAGTTAGGAAGTAACAACGAAATAATTTTATGACTGGAGGTCACCACAACATGAATTGTAGTAAAGGCTTGCAGCATTAGGACGGCTGAGAACCACTGGCCTGAACTCTACTTATTTAACTGTTCTCCCTCTGAAAAACTCTCTTTCTGCTTACATCTTCTCTGAATTGTACCCACCATTCAAGGCTTGCTGTGGCCTCTGTCTTCTATCCTTTAGGTCATCCCAAACTCTCCCTGCCTCAGAGATCCTTCCAACTTCGTATATACTTGATGGCTAAGATCATCTTTAAACATCACCCTCATGTTACAAAGCAAAGTCCGTAATATCATTCAATGGGTACCTTCCCTCTAAATCCTGTCCCTCATGTCTGTATGCACCCCTTTTCTAACTCCTGTTCCTGCTGTCTTTATGTATGAGTGCCTTCCCTCTAGCTCTTGTCCCCGGGAGTTTTACATGCTTATGTCTGCTCACCTAACTCCCTTGGAAAGGGCTAGACTTTACACAGAATCTTCAGCATGTAGCAGAAACTAAGCAAATATTCACTGATGGTGTTGACGTGGACATGTATTGCAGTTAAGTTGCAAAACAGTCTGTCTTGATGATGGTATCAGAATTCTGTGAGATACTGCTGATAAAGATATTTTCCTGCCTTGAGAGATTATCAAATGATTGCTGGAGTTGCCATGGAGTGAGTGTTTTCTTGAAAGCAGAAATATTACATTTAAGCTCAAGGAGGCTTCAATTCTTGTATAGATAAACCGCTATTCTCCCCCTAGACACAACATGGAATGATATGACTCTATACCTTTTCTCTATAATGAAAAGGGTCTCAAATACCCCTAGGTATTTGTAGTGTGAAGGGAAAATTGGGTATCTGTAAGGAGAGGTCATTTTCTCCCATTAGCAACTTTTGTGACTAACTCATATCTCAAAACCTATTCAAGAAGAGATATGCTTTGGAAGTTCTGTTGTTGCTGCTACTTTTGTTGTTTTGAGAGTACTTTAAAGATTTGGTTTTGATTTTTATTTGATTTTTATTTTCAAAGATTTTATTTTATTTAGGTGTTTGTGTGTGTGTGTGTGTGTGTGTGTGTGTGTGTGTGTGTGTGCATGTGCACATGGAGGCCAGATGGTATTGGGGCCCCTAGAGCCTGGAGCTGGAGTTACAGGTGGTTGTGAGCTGCCCAGTTTTGAATACTGGGAGACAAAGTCCAGTCCTCTGCAAGAGCAGCAAAGCTCCTTTAACCACTAAGCCAGACCCCACCCAATTCTGAAGTTCTTGAGTAACTAGGAGATGGTGGTAATGATACTCAGTCTGACTGGATGACCTCTGAGTTATCAGAATGGTCACTCTGCCCCAGTTCAACCTAGATCATGGTACAGAATTCATGGCACAGTGAGGTCAAGTCCTCCCCTACAGGACACAATGAGGAAGTTGCCAAAGTTGAGTCCCATAGTGGGGTCTTGGTCAGCCCACTTCAGATGAGAGCTGTGTGGAACTACCATGTAGCGGGCAGTCAAAGTGGCTGCCAGGCCCTGGGGAAGGACTCCCACTGCCCCAGAAGAGTTCTACGGGATTGAGTTCCTCAGCAGCAGGCCTGGGAGGACCCCCAACCTGCCCACCTCATGTCTGCAGAGCCAGAAGTTTCATGATACACAACAAAGAGCAAAGAGTATCCTCTGACATGAGGCTGTTCCGCAATGCCACTGGGGGGACCTTTCCTCACTGCTGACAGTGTAGAAGCCCACAGGAAACAGAAGGGAATACTCTGGGTTCAATAGAAGGCCAGAGGTTTGGGTAAAAATGAGGATGATTCCAACATAATAAGCATGATTGACTAGCCTATTTGTGGAGAGGCTAGTACAAAAAGTCGTGAAGAAAGTACCCACAAAGGTATGAATTTCCTTCCTTCCCCCATAATCTCTCACAATCTGCCGTAGTTGATCATCATTTAGTGATCGTCCTAGTAGCAGAGACTCAGGTGGTGAGCAACAACCCTCCTAGGTTCTAGGGCTGGGTGACAAGTCCAGCAGCCTGCTGCCCTTCCATCTGGCAGCTCCCAAATTCCTCCATCCCACATGTCACCCTTCCCAGGGCATTATGATCACAGCATCAAGACACATCCCCACAGCCCGGTACAGTTGACGAGGCATTGCTGGTGCTGTTAGCATGGAGCAGGGACCGCGGCAGAGCAAGCAATTCATCCGCCCTTCTCTGCTCCTGCACTCTTACCAGATTTCTGGTCCCAGATCATTTATGTCTTTACATTGCTTATGATATAAGCTGTGGACGAAGATCTGCATTTCCTGTTCTTCTCAAAAACCTAGACAGACTCCTCCTGCCCAAACATAAGGAATAGCAGCCTATTAACCAGACTGTGACTCAGTAACGTTCCTGAAGTGCAGATTGCCTGGCCCTAATAGTTTTACCAGCAGCGCTGCCTGCTAAGATCTAGTCTCATCCCACTTATATGGGAATATACTGTTTATCCATCAAAGCAATTTGGGCTGGGGCCCAGAAGTTCTGAGACAGGCCAGTGAAGGCCCTTAAAAGGGCAAGAACACAAAAGCCCAGGAGACAGATAAAAATCAAAATGCTAGCAAATGAAACACTTAAAAATAATTAGGAACACATAAGGCAAGGCACTATTACTTTGTAGCGAACATGTATAATACCACTTTTAATATAAAAAAATTCTGAGTTCACCACAGGGTTATTATAAAAAGACTTCTCTCTTTTTGTTAATCTAAAAGATATTCTTACTAAGTTCAAGAATTTAAACCACAAACTTTCAATAAAACCCAGGAAAGAAAAACAAAACATCTGAACATGTGTGTTTGGACATGTGTTTATAAAGCAAAGCTAAACACAAAAATAGATAAATCAAGGCTCTTTAAGAGTCTGAAGGATCCTATAAGGATACAGTTCAAGTCCTTTACTCTCTATATATGGCTATTTAGTGACAATAAGTAACCTGCCCTGTCAGTCACCTTGAAAACAGTGGACGGCACCAACCCAAAGGATATCAACCGACGTAGACAATTATTGAACACACAACTGTTCGGTGCATACATATATACCTTTAGAGCTGTGTCTCTGTGTATTACATATTCATAGCATCCACACATGTCTTAATATTTGTTTCATATTGGCTCTGTATGGCAAAGAAAGCGTTTTCTGTTTATTTCCGAGAAGACCTACTCTGAACGTAATGATTGTTAACAGAGATGTAGATGAACCAGCTCATCAAGTACATAATGAATTACCTCCGCAGTTCCTACAGCGCTGAGCAGAGCATCTTGTGCGTGTGCTGATCAGCTTTGAGAAATTAATAAGTTGACGCCAAGTCATCTTCGGGTCCACACTATGCCAGGTTTGCTGCTGAAGACAACACCCAGGAAGCAGCGACAGGTTTCCCAGCCCCCCCCCCCCTCACCGAGGGCCCTACTGCACCTCCACGTGATCTGATGAGGAAATGGGAATGAAGACACCATCGGTGACAACACGTTGCTGGAATGTCTGAAGGCACAGTTTGTCATTTGGTACTTTTTACGTAAAACATACACTTGCTTATCTTTTTAGTACAGAACTATTATCATTCCCGACTTGACTGTGACCTCTCTGAGAACAGATGAAGTAATTTTCTCTTTGTACAGCTGCTCCCCACCCCGACTTCCAGTAAGTATCTATTACTAACTTAACCGTGGTATTAATTAGTAAAAAATTATTACGAGGATTAGAGAGCACCGTGGTCTTAAATCTTTCCATGGAAAGGGAGCCCAATTCACGGCTCCCTGAAGACAGGCAGCCTTGTGAATACAACACAGCAACAGCAAGGCTGTGCGCCTGCTGAGCCTTGGCTAGGGAGGGGACACAGCCCCAACTGACACTCTGCCCAGACTTGGCTTGGAAACTCCCTGCCAATATGTGAGAAGTTTGGCTCCTTTGAAGCTGCCCTACTGGAAAGACCACATGCAGAGATCACAGGATCTAAAGAGAGACACCCAAGGAGCCCTGTAGCCTAGGTCCTACCATCTCTGAGCTTCCTGCTTTAAAACCTGTACTCACTGTAGCTCAGGGGAGGAGAGATGAACTTTCTCCTCGGTGCCCGCAGAGCCACAAACGGAATGCAGGACTGGGCTGTGCTGCTGCCGTTGTGATATTCCACTGCACAGCTTTCAGTAACCAAAACGAGCAGTTAAATGACTTCCGAACGTGACAAAATAACAATATCAAAGCAGTGGAGGAACACAAAGACTAAATGTTACTAAAACTAATTCATTTCTTTTGTTAAAACTCTCGCTCCCAGAAGGCATTTTATTAAACAGAGTCTGAAGTCTTGGCTTGTTAGTGTTATCATGATCTTTTAAATCATCAGTTATTTACTCTGATCTGGCCTGCATGCTGAGCGCTCGAGGCGTACCATCTCAGGACAAAGCCATAGGAATGCCTTGCAAATGTGTAAGAAGGATGTGAACATCAAAGGTCGTCGGCGATGTCCCCTGGAGGCTGACAGGAGTACCAACTGGCTTTTCAAAAGAGTAAACTGAGTTATGGAACTACTAAGGTCTTGAAGTCACAAATCAGAATAAAGAAGTGGATGAAGTTATGTCTGACTCTGCATCTAATACGTGCTCCTCTCCTTGTTCTTTAGCCACAGGTGAGTCCTCTGAAGCCCAGTGTGGTCCTCTTATACAGTGATTGTAAATCAACACTTTGCCACAGCATCACAGCCTCAGAAGGACCAAATTCGGGTAGTTCATTAGCAACTGCTCTATAAATAGCACTTCAATTAGGCAGAATTTATAACTATAACTTTCAAAAGCGCTTCAAGTTAATGAAAATTTAACCTATTCTTATTTTTGAGTCCTTGGTTACAGAACACTTCAAAATAAATTAAGACGCATATGCTGTGTTTAAATGAGTTCGGAGGGAAATGTCACTTTTGTATCAGGATGCAAATGCTACAGTACTTTAATTATTGCTAACGGTGCTTTAATTATTCAAAGCCTCTGCAAGGAAAAAGTAACCTGACACTACAGCCTTCCAACATGGGTCCTTGGAGACTAGGTTCTCCTCCAAGCTGGCTCTTCTCATTTGTGTGTTTTATGTCATTTACAGGTAAAAACGGTAGCGTGTGTTCCCTTGTTTTGGGGAAAGAAAAGTGATACCTTTTATTAGATTCTCCAAAGAATCCAAGACTGAGAAAAGGTCAAGAGCCTCTGTCCTGGACTATAAATAGAAGCAGAAGCGACGCAAAATGTCATCTGCCCCAATCATCCAACTCAAAGTTAATTCTGCCCAGGGTATGCTGCAATCGCTCCAGAAATACCATGCGCCCTGTCCCCTCATCTCTAGGGAAAGTCAGATCTCCTGAAAAAAAAATTTTTTTTTGCAAGCTTTGGGCTGAATTTCTGCACCTTACAAAATTTGTTTCAAATTCCAGTAGCTGATATTTATCACAAGTCTGAACTTTCGTCCCCATTTTCATCTCTAAAATCCCTAAAGACAGTATCAGGCTCTCCCCTAGGCCTAATTCCTACAAGCTGCCCATAAAAGAGCCTCACAAGAGGCCAGCACTCTCGGTGTATGAACAAGGTCTAGAGTAGACAGTGTTACCATCCTTACGAATGGCACACAACACGATCCACACAATCCACAGCTTCATTCCCGCAACTTGTCCGCGTGGGCATGAACCCAATATTCTAACATCCGTGCAGACTAACAAGGAAATGCCAATGTATTCATACAATCCCAAGTGAAAACACGAGATAGATAGAAAGGTCACTGACGGCCAGATTCAGGTCAGAAGAAAGGAAGTCAGGATTCTTATAAGAACAAATAAGAAAGAACTTTCCATGACTCATTTTCACAGTTAATAAACTTTTCAAAGGGGGATGGAGAGGTGGTTCAGTAGTTACGAGCACTGGCTGCTCTTCTAGAGGACCTGAGTTCAATTCCCAGTACATGCAAGGTAGCTCACAATTGTCTATAACTCCGGTTCCAGGGGATCTGACATCCTCACAGCAATGCACATAAAATATATCTATATTTTATATATATACGTGTTGCTTTACTAGTAAATTAAACTGGCCGATTATCTTACCACAAGTATATCCCACACATGAAACCTCTGTCCCATTGTTCAGTGACCAGAGGAGTCTGAGGATGCACAACGCTGTATGTCAAGAACAACCCAGGTCCCCAACTAAGATGATGGCAGCCCAGATGCTCATAGCAGCTGCAGGTTTGATACCAGCTCTGACATAACACAACCAACCTGTTTCTATGATTTCAGTTTCATATGCTTTTAATGCAGCTCATTTCTTAGTAAGTGATCTACTGACACAACTGTGGTGGTTTACTTAAGACTGGCTCCCATAGTTTCAAATGCTTGAATGTTTAGTCTCTGGTTAGTGGAACTATCTGGGACACACTAGGAGATAAAGCCTTGTTGGAATGGGTGTGGCCTTTTTGAAGACGATGTGTCTCTAGAAATGGGCTTTGAAGTTTTTAAAGCATCCCCAGGCCCAGTCTCTCTCTGCCTGTTGCCTGTGAATCGTGTTGTAAAACTCTCAGCTACAGCTCCAGTGCCACGCCTGTCTTCTTCTCGCCTTGATGATCATTGACTTTTGTGATTGTTTGCATAAAAATGGCCCCCATAGGATCATAGGGAGTAGCATTATTTGAAAGGATTAGGATGTGTGGCCTTATTGGGGCAAGTGTGTCACTGGGCATGGGCTTTGAGGTTGCAGAGGCTCAAGCCAAGCCCAGTGGCTCATTCTCCTTGCCTGCTGCCTGTGGATCCAGATGTGGATCTCTCAGCTACCTCTCCAGCACCAAGCCTGCCTGTGTGCCACCATGCTTCCTGCCATGCTAGTAACTGACTCAACCTCTGAACCTGTAGTCAAGCCCCAATATTAAATGCTTTCCTTTAAAAAATTTGCCATGGTCATGGTGTCTCTTTGTAGCAATAGAAACCCTAAGACAACTATCCCTCTGAAACTATAAGCAAACCCCCAACTAAATGCTCTCTTTTTTGCCATGGTGTTGAGTGACAGAACTTTTCTCAAAGAAATGTCACACAAATGTCTAATTGCCTCAGATAAAGAAACCATGACTGATCAATGTAAAAATACCACCCAAGTCCAACTTGGTGAACCAATGGGTTGTATTGAGGTTACTTATGGGACTATGGATGATGGAATTTACTGGTAGAAGCAGGAATGACTCAAAGACAGCTGCATCACCAAAACCCACTCTGGCACAGGTGACAGTTCCCAAAAGATGGGAAACTGAAACACACTGCAAGCCAGCAGGGTGCTCAGTGGAGAGTGTCCTTTCCAAGTGACTCTAGTCTGAATCCCTTCCAAGCAACTTGACTGGTTTCTGCTTTTTGGGGGAAGCTGGTCTAGTCTCAGAGTCTTCTTGGAAGCTTGGTTTGTCTAAGAGTGACTCTCAGCAGCTTGACTTGTTTACTTTGGGAAGGGAAGAGCCCAGTGAATCTAGTCAGGTTTAGGGACTTCCTGAAGCAATTTTGAATTATCTTTCAGCTTAAGGAGTTTCCCTGCAGGTTGGAACAGTTCTGTCTCAGGGGAATTTGCTGTACAACTGTTTGTCATGCTGTCTCTTCATGGCTGTAGAACAGTAACTAAGACAATGACAAAAATTCAAAAGATGAAAATGTATATAAATGCTGATCAGCCTCCCAGATTGCCTTCACTAGATGCAATCAAACTCGTGTGTTTCTTTTACATGTTTTATGTGTTTACAAGTAAATATATGCATAATAAATACATGCATGCATGTTTATACATGTATATATATGTTTATATAAGTTTATACATAAACACATAAATCATATAGGCATACAAGCATAGTTTTCTGTGCCTTCCTTTGTGTGTTTTGCCATTAGATATCATGTTATATTACAATACTAGAAGGCCATGATGTTTGATGCTATGGAAGGTGTGCAGGGCTACAGGATGCTTGTGCATAATGAGGACTGACCATATATGTTTTGGCAAAAAGGAGTTCAATTATGACTTTGAGAAGATGTTGAAAAGGAATTGTGGCTAAAATTAGTTGCTTAAAATGGATGTCATAAAGAAGGAACCAAATGGTAGGTAGACCTCTCTATGAGGCCAAGTCATCTCCGACAGTTATAAAGGGGGAATAGAATAATGATGTCATAGGATAGAGCTACTAGGGGAATTTGTTTAAAAAGGAAAAATTATAGCAAGTGTGTTTGTATGAATTTAGGAACAATTAATTACAGTAGGAAACTGAAAGCTGAATGATTAAACAAATGATAACTACAGGAGGCATGGACTATCTGCATTGAGCTTGCAGACAGTTCACCCAGAGTGCCAGCAGGAAAAGCAGAGTCTGTGGGCACAAACACAGGCAGGAGCAACAACAGGAGCAAGAGAGGGCACATGTGAAGTCACTGTCATTTGCTTCTAAATTATCACCCAAAAAAGCAGCACTGGAGGGTAGGTGAGTATGAGAGAGAAGTGCTCATTTGGGGAGAAGAGAACAAATAGGCGGGTGGCTGGAACCCCCGAAAGATGAACTAAAGTTAGTGGTTAGGTTAGTGGTGAGGAGATTAAAGGGGAATGAGTCAATTGTTTGTGTGCTTCTTTTCTTAACAAGAAAAGAATGGATGGATGGATGGATGGATGGATGGATAGATAGATAGATCGATGATGGATGGATGGATAGATAGATGATGGATGGATAGATAGATAGATAGATAGATAGATAGATAGATAGATAGATAGATAGATAGAGCCATATACAACTGGAGCTTCTGGAGTTTGGGTAGATGCATACAATTAAGAGGGCAAAAACAGAGCAATATGCGCCTAGGATTCTCTGTTCTCTCTGGCACACTTACCTTCGCCTTGAAGGTGGCAGGCGATAATAAGATAACACCCATGGTGTTGCTATGTACTGTGGTATATAGTTCCTAATTTGAAGGAGATTGGCCCAATCAATCAAACCTTCAAGAAAACATTAAGACTTCCTTCTGTTGGCCTTCTAGAAACAAATCAGTGTAAATCTACAGATGCAAGCAATAAAATTCTGCTACCAACTCTATGCTTCCAATCAATGCAGTTATAAAACCTAAGGAGATTGAGCTAAGGGTTTGATCCCCTGGCATCTATACAATAGGACATGGGTGTTGTTTTAAGCCACTAAGTCTCTGAAGATTTGCTCTTACCACCTAGAAAACAAATACAGAGCGAGAGAGGCAGAGGACTGAACGTTAGACAAAGACTGGTCATAAAGAAGATTACAGAAAGATTCCAAGTAAGGAGAAAAGTGGGGCTTGAGGGAATTGAGGTACAATGGATGAATGGATCAATACATTTTTTTATCAATATTCACTATTTAAAATGTTCTCAACTCCATACTAGAATAAGCTTCAAGGAAAACAGTGCTCTCTACTTGGCAGAGCCTTCCTATGATATTGTGGCAGTTCTTCCTGTCATGAAGGGCGGCCATTACAAAGCAGTGTGCTTTGGACCCTCAGAGAGAGAAGCAGATCTCATGTCACAGCACCATACAGAATGTCTTCAGGTGTACTGGCCTCTCTGAGGGCCCCAGCTCAGCTCCTACAACCATGGAAAAGTCCAACTACTGAATTGATTCTGAAACTTACAACCACTTTGTGTAAGCTCAGCAGAAGAATATCCTTTCCAAAGAGCCTGAAGCAGAAAAGAGGAGACTATTTTCAAGAAAAACCACTGGAATTCAGACACTGGTGGAAAGAATTGGGTGATGCTAGGAGAAGAATCAGGAGCCTCGTGTGGATTCTGAATACAGAAAAGAGATGCTCACTACAGACAGCCATGCAGATATAGCTCTGCCATAGAACAATTCAGGGTAAAACCCGTGTTCCAGATGACTTCATCAAAAGATCAGGCTTCAAAGTGACTTTAAATGGCACCGACTCCTCAGAAAAGCTCTCAAGTTGAAATGAATTACCAGCACCATTGTGTATTCATTTTTTCCCTTTTGCCAGGCTATTCCCTTGTGTGGTCTTACAATACCACATCTATGACCAGGAACCTTCAGAAATGTGAAACTGTTCAAAACAAAATTATATTTAATTCAAAATAGTAAAACTCTGCCATTATAGCCCTTATGAGAAAGAGTGGAGTGTCAAGGATGACCAAAATCAAAAAAGAAATCAAAGAAACAGAGGCTATTGTAACAAGGACAAGGTTAGAAATCACTTGTTCAGATCTTTAGTGAATAAATACATAATGAAGTTTCCGATCTTACACTGTCCAGCTGTTTGTACGCCAGTATAGGAATTTATCGTCAGTTCATTACAATGGAATGGTACAGAGTTGGCAGGCAACTTCAGTAAACATTATTTTCCCTGAACACATCAAAGCATCATTGTTCATTAAGCCCTGGCTGTTGTCCTTCAAAAGCTGTTTTGAGCACTAGAAAATAGTCTACTTAGTGCTTTTTCTGTTCTTTAGCTGGCTTTCACTCTCTACAAAGCCATGATTATAAGGGAACACTCATGTACAAGAAAAGAAAATTTTAGAAATAAGAAAAAGATAGCTAACTGGAGTTTTGTAATACTGGTTTTCAAGAAAATATTGTTTCTGAGCAATCAAAAAAATTGAATTAATTTGTCAAAAATATGAATTGTAACTGTCATCCTGAGGTTCTAACGATCTCTACGTCGGTCTGTTGTTTATAACTGGACACCATACTAAGAGAACTACTTGACAAAGGCGAACCCAGCCTCAATGTCTACATTCTCCTTCCTGACATTTTCTTCTCCCTCTGGTCCCTTACCACACAAAGGTCTATACTTGGTACTTGGACCATTGAACCATTCATGAGCAAGCTTCTTCCACCATTGGTTACAATATCAGAATCATTTGAAAACTATCTCAGATCCAACCTCAACTCTGATCCTAAATCCAAATTGCCATGTATATATATATATATATATATATATATATATATATATATGTGTGTGTGTGTGTGTGTGTGTGTGTGTGTGTGTGTGTGTGTGTACATATACACCACCCAACTTGGTATTTTGATATATATTTGCACTATGAAATAGTGACCACAGTCAAGCTAGCCAATATATCCAGAACCTCACAAGATTATTGGTGTTCTGGTGAAAACATTTAATCAACTTTCTTAGTATATAGATGTGAAGTGTTACTACTGTTAGAATTATTCCTTAAATACAAATCTAGGTGAGTCATTTCGCTGTGTGTTGCTTTCAAAGCCTCCTGTTTTATTTTGAATAAAATACAAACTCCTCACAGTGGCGTTCTGGAGATCAACTAGACCTCAAGCTCCCTCACCGGCTCCACAAGCACACTGGTACCTGTTGGCCATGCCCTGTTTTCCACACGATGTGTCCTCCCTCTGTGGAAGAAACTTCCAGCAAATCTGCCAGCTGCCTTCTTATACACGTCTCTGATCAAATACTGAAGCTTGACACCCCCACCCATTACACACTCTCTCATCATACTCACTGCTCTCTTCAGCTGCTTCACTTCCTCACAGAGTTTTGTGCTGTTTAAAAGTAACTTTCTAGAGAGGGGTAAGTGTGTGCCTGCCTGGACGGACATCCGCGAACTGAGTACAGCGCCCCTCCAGCTCCTACTGCAGGGGCGTCTTTGTTCCACACGACCCTGTCTCCCCCAAGTCTGTCCTATTGTCTGCAAGGTCCTTGGCCCAGGAAGAGTTCCTGCTCCTGCACTGAGGAGATCCATTCAGAGGGCATTTCTTTCCATCTGTGGGGCCCTTAGACCCACCAGCGCAGCCAGCTCCAGTGCTGAGGGGTCCTAAGAGAGGGCAGACCAAGAAAATCCCCCCAAGTACACAGTCATTCACAGCAAAGATTGGACCAAGACGACAAGACTCTCCTGGTTGCCTTTGAAGGAAGAGATGGGCAGGCACCAATGCAAGAATTCCTCCAACAACCTGAAAATCAACATGACAACACCAGAATCCAGTAAACATGCAACAGGAAGACTTGAACACCCTATTCCAGAAGTTGACTTTAAACATAACATTACGAAACGAATAGAGACCCATAAACAGGATGTGGAAAAACTCCTTTAAAGAAATGGATGAGAAGACAAACAAAAAGTTAGAAGAAATGAATAAATCTCTCAAAGATACTCAAGAAAACCAAGAAAAAGCAATCAAATAGGTAATGGAAACAGTTCAAGGCTTGAAGACCGAAATGAAGGCAATAAAGAAAACACAAACCAAGGTAAAGATTACCCAGATATGGGAAATCTGGGTAAACAAACAAGAACTACAAAGACAAGTATAACTAACAGAATACAAGAGATAAAAGAAGAATCTCAGACACTGAAGATACTATAGAGGAAATAAACTCACTTGTCTAAGAAAACAGCAAATCCAACAGATTCTTAAAACAAAACATCCAGGAAATCTGGGACACCATGAAAAGACCAAACCTAAGAATAATATGGGTAGAAGAAGGAGAAGAATTACAGCTCGAAGGCCCAGAGAATATATTCAACAAAATTATTGAAGAAAACTTTCCCAACCTAAAGAAGGATATTTCTATGAAGGTACAAGAAGCATAAAGAACACCAAATAGACTGGATCAAAAAAAAATCCCCTCGCTATATAGTAATCAAGACACAAAACATACAGAATAAAGAACAAATATTAAGAGCTGCAAAGGAAAAAGGTCAAGTAACATATAAAGGGAAACCTATCAGAACTACACCTGACTTCTCAATGGAAACCATGAAAGCCAGAAGGTCCTGGATAGATGTACTACAGACACTAAGAGACCATGGATGCAAGCCCAGACTATGATACCCACCGAAGCTGGCATTCACTATCGATGGAGAAAACAAGATATTCCAGGACAAAAACAAATTTAAACAATATGTAGCCACAAATCCAGCCCTACAGAAAGTACTAGAAGGAAAACCACAACCCAAGAAAGCCAACAACACCCATAATAACACAGACATCTGACAACCCTCCACCAGCACAACTCAAAGAAGGGAAACACACAAACACTACCACCAAAAAATAAATAAATAAATAAATAAATAAATAAATAACCAGAGTTAACAACCACTGATCAGTAATATCACTCAATATTAATGGACTCAATTCACTGATAAAAAGGCATAGGTTAAAGGAATGGATACAAAAGCAGGATCCAGCATTCCGCTGTTTACAAGAAACACATCTAAACCTCAAAGACAGATACTACCTCAGAGTAAAGGATTGGAAAAAGGGTTTCCAATCAAATGGACCTAAGAAACAAGTGGGTGTGGCTATACCAACATCTAAAAAAAAATGATTTCAAACTAAAATCAATCAGAAGAGATGGAGAAGGACACTTTATACTCATAAAAGGAACAATTCATCTGGATGAAGTCTCAATCCTGAATATCTATGTCCCTAATATAAAAGCACCCACGTATGTAAAAGAAACATTACTAGAACTCAAAGCACACATCAAACCCCACACACTAATAGTAGGAGATTTCAACACTCCTCTCTCACCAATGGACAGATCAACCAGACAGAAACCCAACAGAGAAATAAGAGAACTAACAGATGTAATGAATCAAATGGACTTAACAGACATCTATAGAATGTTCCACCCAAACAGAAAAGAATATACATTCTTCTCAGCATCTCATGGAACCTTCTCAAAAATTGATCACATATGCAGTAACAAAGCAAACATCCACAGATACAAAAAAATTGTAGTAACCACCTGTGTACTATCAGATCACCATGGAATAAAGTTAGAATTCAACAACAATTATACCCCCAGAAATCCTACAAACTCATGGAAACTGAACAGTCAACTACTGAACCACCCCTGGGTCAAGGAATAAAGAAAGAAAGAAATTAAAGTCTTCCTTGAATTCAATGAAAATGAAGACACAACATACTCAAACCTATGGGACACTATGAAATCAGTGCTAAAAGGAAAGTTCAGAGCACTAAGTGCCCACATAAAGTGGAGAAAGCTCACATTAGAGACTTAACAGCACACCTGAAGCTTTAGAAAAAATGAAGAAGCAGATTCACCCAGGAGGAGTAGAAGACTGGAAATAATCAAACTGAAGGCTGAAATCAACAAAATAGAAACATAGAAAAGAATCCAAAGAATCAATGAAACAAAGAGCTGGTTCTTTGAGAAAATCAACAAGATTGACAAATCCCCTATCCAAACTAATCAAACAGCAGAGATAGAGCATGCAAATTAATAAGATCAGAAATGAAAAGGGGCACATAACCACAGACACTGAGGAAATTAAGAAAATCATTAGTTCTTACTACAAAAGCCTATATGCCACAAAATTGGAAAATTTAAAAGAAATGGACATTTTTTTAGAAAAGTACCATATACCAAAATTAAATCAAGACCAGGTGACCAATTTAAATAGACCTATAAGTCAGGAGGAAATAGAAGATGTCATCAAAAACCTCCAAATCAAAAAAAAAAAAAAAAACCCAGGACCAGATGGTTTTAATGCAGAATTCTACCAGAACTTCCAAGAAGAGCTAATACCTATACTCTTTAATGTGTTCCACATAATAGAAACAGAAGAGTCATTGCCAAACTCTTTCTATGAAGCTACAGTTACCCTGATATGAAAACCACACAAAGACTCAACCAAGAAAGAGAATTACAGACTAATCTTACTCATGAACATCGATGAAAAATTCTTGATAAAATACTGGCAAACAGAATCCAAGAACACATCAAAAAATTATACATTATGATCTAGTACGTTTCATCCCAGAGAGGCAGGGCTGGTTCAACATACAAAAATCTATCAATGTAATCCATCATATAAATAAACTGAAGGAAAAAAAACCATATGATCATTTCATTAGATGCTAAAAAAGCATTTGACAAAATTCAACACCCCTTTATGATAAAGGTCTTGGAGAGATGAGGGATACAAGGTTCATACCTAAATATAATAAAAGCAATATACAGCAAACTGACAGCTAACATCAAATTAAATGGAGAGAAACTCAAAGCCATTCCACTAAAATCAGGAACAAGACAAGGCTGTCAACTCTCTCCATACCTCGTCAATATAGTGCTTGAAGTTCTAGCAATAGCAATAAGACAACATAAGGGGATCAAGGGTATTCAAATTGGAAAGGAAGAAGTCAAACTTTCGTTATTTGCAGATGACATGATAGTGTACATAAATGACCCCAAAAACTCTACCAAAGAACTCCTACAGCTGATAAACACCTTCAGTAATGTGGCAGGATACAAGATCAACTCCAAAAAATCAGTTGCCCTTATACACAAAGGATAAAGAAGCAGAGAGGGAAATCAGAGAAACATCACCTTTTACGATAGCCACAAATAGCATAAAGTATCTTGGGGTAACTCTAATCAAGGAAGTGAAAGATCTATTTGACAAGAACTTTAAGTCTTTGAAGAAGGAAATTGAAGAGGATATCAGAAAATGGAAGGATCTCCCATGCTCTTAGATTGGGAGGATCAACTTAGTAAAAATGGCAATTCTACCAAAGGCAATCAATATATATATATATAGGCAATCTATATAAAAATTGCAATCAATGCAATCCCCAACAAACTTCTTCACAGATCTTGAGAGAACAATAATCAAGTTTGTATGGAAAAACAAAAAACCCAGGATAGCCCAAAAAATCCTATACAATAAAAGTACTTCCAGAGGCATTACCATCCCTTACTTCAAACTCTATTACAGAGCTACAGTAATGAAAACAGCTTGGTATTGGCATAAAAACAGAGATGTGGACCAATGGAATCGAATCAAAGAACCTTCGTCTGGCGATGGATGGAGATAGATCAGAGACCCACATTGGAGCACTGGACTGAACTCCCAAGGTCCAGTCGAAGAGCAGAAAGGAGATGAGCAAGGAAGTCAGGACCGCGAGGGGTTCGTCCACCCACTGAGACGATGTGACTGATCTAAGGGAAACTCACTAAGGCTAGCTGGACTGGGACTAAATGAGCATGGGATCAAACCAGACTCTCTGAATGTGGCTGACAATGGGGGCTGACTGCGAAGCCAATGATAATGGCACTGGGATTTGATTCTACTGCATGTACTGGCTTTTGGGGATCCTAGACTGTTTGGAGGCTCACCTTCCTAGGCCTGAATGGAGCGGGGAGGGCCTTGGACTTCCCACAGGGCAGGGTACCCTGCTCTCTTTTAGGACTGGAGGGGGAGAGGGGAGGTGAGTGGGAGAGTGGGAGGGAAATGTGAGGAGGGGAGGAGGTGGAAATTTTGAATGATATTATTTATAAAGCAAAAAATAAATAACTTTCTGCATGTCTTATTTCCTCACTGTCAACTCTCTAATGGCAAGGACCTTTTCTAAAGTGCTGTCACTGTCCTGCCAAAAAGAATACCTCACACCATAGATATTCATTGTGTAGTATTAGAGGATTATTTTGGACAGTAGAAACTAAAGCTTCTGATGTGACCATTTTCAGTGGGTGTTAATACCCACAAACCCAGTACTTTAAGACATTTGGTAGCATAGTTAAGTTTCTGCTGGATTCTTTAAGGAAGAAGTCATTGCATTTCCTGTTTCAAGAGGTACCTGCACTTTTGGGCTTGTGACCTATTCCTCCAACCAAAGTGCATCATTTAGCACCCTGGGTCCAGCATCCCATCTTCTGACTCTCATTCTTTCTGTGTTTTATAAGGACCTTAGTAACGACATTGAAGCCACTTGAATGATCCAGGGTACCATCCTTCTCAGGGTCCTTAATTCAGTCAGCTTTACAACACAAAGCCTCTTTTGTCACATATAGCAGCATATTCACACATTCCGGAGCTAAGACATGGATGTTGCGGAAGGAAGGGCTTGGGCCCTTACACCTTCTTCTGTCACAGGAACTTCCATCAGTGAGCTCATCATTAACTAGTGAATAAGTATCAAGGATTGGTCTTAACTTTGAGCTTTTTTCCACTCTGTTGTACAAATTCTACTGCTGCCACTATTCCTTAGGCTTAGGTAGAAAGTGAGGAAAGCTGGGGAGAAGACAGGGGACTGGAGTGGGGGCAGCCTTGGCTCTGTCTCGTCAACCTCTCTTCTCCATCAGTTTTGATAACCTGTCACAGGCAATCCTGATCAGTTCATGTACAGACTCGCTCTCTATCTACAAACAGTGCACTCAGGAAAACCATCACATTTGCTGAAGGCGAAGACCTATAGGGCTCTGAACTAAAGAAATAGTAGGAGAGCCTCTGCCACTTTCTAAGTACTTGTTTCTCTCATTCACACCCATGTTTATCATCTCAGTCATTTTTGATAAAGAACTGACATTCATGGGTGTAGAGTGAATCTATACCCAAGTCCAAGGGAAGAAAAGAGAGGCCAAGACTGAACCGGGTGCCTCTAATAGCCAGAACTTCTCCTGTACACTCAAATTCCTATCCTAGCAAAGGAGAAAGTCCCAGATGAATCTTCATTCATTATTAATAAGTACGGCAGAGAGTAAAGGAAGCATGAAGACTAGTGAATTGCTTCTGGAACTTCCTTTGGGCATATCAAAGGTAAGACAGAGGCGTGGGCAGATTTCATGGATTAAAATCCTTGAGTGGGTTAGCTTAGTGCCTTGAACGCTCTGAGTAGTAAATACATTAGAAACAAAGCCGCAGCCTTCGCCAGGCATTACATATTGTTCATTTCTTCTATGAGGTTACATGGGATTAAGTTGGGGGCAGAGCAGTTAAGCCCAGAAGAATACTAATAGCAGGATTCTGAAGCAGACCAGAGAAGAGACACTCATCATCACGGTGGTGCACGCCCTCGTGGGAATGATGGCTTTTGATGAAGTAGTTACCGGGTGCTAACAACTGGTGCTCTCATCTACCAGGAATGGCTCAGAAGTCCTTTCGCTGTGATTTGCCCTGAACACAGCACTCCACTCCCTATCGCCACCAATATATGTCATTTACACATGCAACTAGGATAAATTGAACCTGTACAGTGAACTAAGTTGCTGAACTTTGGGGATGTAAGATTATTTTTAAAAACTTGTTCTTGCCTTAAAGAAAATAAAATATAAATATAATTATGATAAAAATAGGTATTAAAGTATTCACTATAGGATCTTCATGTATTTTATCATGCGTAACTGGACCATTCAAGTCAGGTTAGTAAACTCTGTCTGATGGGCAGCAGAGATGGAGTCAGGGAACACGTTAGGGAAAGGGGGCCTTTAAGGAATGTTTATATTCCTTAAAATTTGGAGGGAAAGGTAGGCAATGGGTAGAAAAACTAAGTGATAACACGGGCAGAGATGCAGAGATATGGAAAAAAGCCTTTACCTTTTCCTGCTGTCCATCTCCCAGATACTCATCGCCACTCCATCACTGCCACGAAACCTTCCCAGGAACCAGTGTACTTAGCTGTCGTTTCTCATGTGAGACAAACAGTAGTGGAAAAACAGGGATTTGATCCATCATTAAGTTAAAACACAGCACTGTCTAGTTTTGTATGTGTGCTTTTCATATGTTCATAAACCAAAGAAATAAAAACATGAGGTAAGTGATCAAGGGGTAAAAAGGAATTCTCAGACTTTCCTTTCCTCCCTCATTTTGTATTAATTTATTTATCCATCAATTAGTCGATAGTAAGAAAAGCCCATAGTTAGGGGAATCCCCTAAATGATCACGTCAGCAGACAATTAAAAATGTGACCAAATAGGTTGTTTTACTTGCATTGCAAGCTTATCTGGGGATTAGTATCATGGAAACAAAGTATTTCCAAGTCTAAATGTCAACGTGAGTGCAAAAATAGTTCACTGGAGTGTTTCCCTCAAGCAAAACAAATCTTTCTCCAAGGTCAAAATACTAGGGACATTCAGTGTTTAAAACAAGGATAGAAAACTCTGCTATAAATACCAAAATATTGGCAGAACTATCAACGATTTATGACTGGCCACCAAGTATGAGGTTTTAATTTCAGCAAATTCCTCCCAAACAGCTGGGCTCTGCATTTGCAATGAACTATCCTGAATAGTGATCCAAAAGCAGATACCATGTGCAAAGCTCCCAATACGACAAGTATAGCCTTTAAGACACTGATCTTTTTTGGGGTTCACAGTACTTGTGCTTCACCACTACACACATTCACCATTTTCCTTTCTTTTCAATTCAACTCTCCAACTTTTACATGTCCCTAGGAAGTAGGGTTTCCCTTCAGTTTAGACCTCATTTCTGTTTTCCAGAATCTGGATGACGTTTGATGTCATTTAATCCAAACCTTTAATTTTACACATGGCCAGCTGTGTGGAGCACCTGCTACAAGGCAAGGTGCCAGAGGCGGAGGGAGGGATAATCATGTAGAAATCATGGCAAAGTTCTTTCATTCCTGCCTTAAAGACGTTTTAAACATTTTTAGGAGATTGTTGATAATACATACATATAGAATAAAGCCAAGAGGGATGAAAGCAACCCTCTCTATCCAGAGCAAAAGCATTGATTGCAGGGAATTATTTTGACTAGTAAACTGTTGGAAATCTGTTTCAGGTGGTGGGATTTCAAATAGATGTAGAGCATGTATGCGTTTCCACTGCAAACAAGTAAATGCAGGATTATGTTCTATGGATGGAATAGTGTTGGTAAAGTTAACAAAGAGTAAAGAATGGAAGTGTCCCTCGAAGCTTAATTTTGGAGAATCAACTGAAGGAAAATCACTGGGGCTTCCTCATGAAGGCTAGTAACATGGGAGTTCTGACTTCTAAACATGTTGAAACCCAGATTCAACAAACAGGGCAACTTACTGTCTTAGGTAAGGGAGCGCATAGGTAGAAACATTCCAGGCACGCCGTTATAGCGGCAAACTCTTCAGGGAAACTTTGTTTTCTAGTTTCCTATTTTCTGCCATTCTTAACACTGGGTTTAATCTCTGCATGTCACAAAGTAGCCTCAGTTTTGCCGTCACGCTGGGTACCACAGCATCCTATATACAAAGAGGCTTTACATTGCTTAATTCCTGGGTCTCCTTTTGTCCGACACTCTAATCCAATTCCAACAAGACAAAAAGGATTATCTAATCTCATCAAATTTTACTCAAGGCACAGCAGGAGAAGTGAATGTACAAAGTCAGTGCTTTGCCAACAAGGAGACGGACAGTGGCTTTTGACTAGGCAGCCCAGCGCTAAGTAGTACCCTAGTGAGTTCCTACACCTTGTTATGGGAGAAGGCAAAATAAATACCTATTCTTTCTGCTCAGCACAATGGCTTAGCCACAAACGCTGAAGAAAACAGTAGTTGCTAATTCCTCTAGGCCATGGCAGGTCTACCAGGATAGACAGCAACCTGGAGAGGGGCCATAGCACCTTCATCTCCTGCTTCAGTTATTCAGCAAGCAAATGCATAAGGAGAAAGGCTGTGGAGTGGGGCAGTTCAAGGGTGGTCATTGGAGAAGCTTGGAGGTGGCCTTCTCGGCTTTTACCCTGGTGTTTACAGGTGTGGCTCATAACACCAGTACCCAGTCTCGGGCACTCTTCTGGCGAAGTCTTCCCCAGGGGCATGTCTCTCTTTAGCCACTGAATGGTTCATCTCTGTATTTAAAGAATTTCCCAAATCGATTTATTATTTTCTCAATTACTTTGTTCCATAACATGATGTCAGAATCTGAAAACCTCAGTGAAGGTAATGTTTGTGTCAAGGTAAATGCTGTGCCCTGCGTCACAAGAGTGTAATCTGGGTACCCAAAGCAGCTTTCATAATTACATGTTGTTGTAGTGTCCTTTTAGTAAGGAAATGATGATGATGGTTTGTAAAAACCACATCTTCTTTTCTTTTTTATCCAGCCACTGTTTTTCACTTTATGATAAGAAGGAATTAAAGACAAAAACAAAATGAGTCACCCCATTGCTACCTCTCCCCTCTCCTTTGCCTTCCTGTTTTGTTTTGGGAAGTCTGGAGGCTGCTGGACTCATTAGCGGCTCAACTCAGCCTCAGGCCAAAGCACTGAAGAGATGTTTCGCCCTCTCTTTCCCAAATACTTATTACAGACACTGTACAGGAAAGCAAAACACAAACCAGATACAGCCATTCAGGCTTTGAAGGCAGCTATTAAGAGTGATGAAATAAAAGCATTTTTATTGGCAGGTGAAGAGATTCTCCATAAAGGAAAATACATGGTATAATAACTGTTTACTTTTCAGTGTATGGAAGTGCGTGCGTGCGTGTGTGTATGTGTGTGTGTGCGTGTGTGTATGTGTGTGTGCATTCAGTATTACTTTCTTTATTATTCATATAGACAGGTAAATATACCGAGGGTAGGATACATTATATTAAAAAACAAAACTGAGCAGCTAGGCCATATTATCTTCTCAAGGCTGGTGTTGAGATAGCAGAGAGTAGAATAGAAGGAGACTCAAGCAAAAATAAATAAATAAAATTTAAAAAATAAATGAATAAATAATTCATGCCAGCAGGTGGGGGAATTTTTATATTACTTTCTTTTGCTAGTGTTAACTCATGCAAGAAAAGTCTTGCCTCTGGTGTTACTCTTACTAAAAGATAGTAATTTTGAAACTTAGGTGACCTTTTTCTGTTGGCAAATTTTACCTCTGCAGGAATGTACATATTCACATTGAAGCCTGTTGTTTTCTTCTAGAAGAGACTATATAAATAAAACATTAGTGTACAACATCATGAGGGGTGCTTCAGAAGAGACTTCTATACATGCTCATGAGAGCACATAGAAAGACACTGTCTTTACCTGGACATCCCTCCAAGGAGCCTTTGCCCCTGGGATTTGGCTTTTGAATCGGGGTTGAAGGCAAAACCCTCCAGAAGGGATGGTGGAATGTTAAAGCACAAAGGAGCCCAGTGCTTCAGTGGCCATCAGGTGGGAGACCCACAAGGGCAGAGGGGGAAGCTGTAACTGTGGGTGGGGAGAAATAATAAAAACAGAAGCAGACTTCATCCTAAGCACAGTTTCAATTTCCTTGAACGAAATGTCAGTTTCTGCAGTTATAAAAGTGTTTGTAACCTGAAGCTAGACCCTCTGAACTGGCTGTGTCAGAAGCCACCAAAGTGACTCTCCAGGCTGGAATTCACCAGAAATACATTCTCCACCAACCTAAGAGGAATTATGGGAACTAAGCACCTCAGAGTGGATTTTGTATCTAATTATATTCAGAATTTTTATTTCGTGTATCTGTCTGTAATAACAAAACAATAAGAGGATCAGTAATCTTGTGTTGGCGTGCCCTGATTTATTTTACTTTCTCAGCCAGGAAATCTTAAGCCCAGGAACCCACTAAACTGTAATTGTCGACTTTCACCAGTTACTCAAAATAGCCAGAAAAAGGAAACTACACAAAGGGAAAACACAGGAAAAGAGAAATCAAAGTCAGAGGAAATTCCAGTGGTTCAGAAGGTATGGACATGAGAAAGGCAGTTAGTCTAGTAACAAATAAAGCATTAGTTCCTGCAAGGTTGCGATAAATCTTTTTTATTTTCTTTTTTAGTTTAAAAAGGCTTGAATTCATCCTTCCTTTCCAAGTCAAACTTGTAGTTTGTGCTTTTGTAGTTTGAGTATGGAAATGCCACGTGTGTCCACAAATCACGCTCATCTAGGAGATGTGTGACTTGAGCATGGCTGGATACAGGGGGAATCTTGACTAAAGATATATTTATTGTTAGAAGTATCTTTAAAATAATTGTAATGCAGTTAAGAGCACTGGCTGCTCTTCCAGAGGACCCGGGTTCAAGTTCCAGCACCCACATGGCAGCTCACAACTGTCTGTAACTCCAGTTCTAGGTGACCTGACACCCTCACACATACATATGTGCAGGCAAAACACCAATGCACATAAAGTAAAAATTAATTATTTTTTAAAAGAAGTATATTTAAAATAATTATAATTTTGAAAATTTTGAAAGTTCCTGATAATATTGAGTTATTGTCCCTGAATCTTAGGGGAAAAAAAAAGACAGGCATTTTAAACCACTAAGGAACTTGCCCTCAATAGATGAATCTAGAAAACAAACTGAGTGAGGTAACCCAGACCCAGAAAGACAATTATCATATGGACTCACTCATAAGTGGCTTTTAGGCTTAAAACAAAGAAAACCAGCCCACAAATCACAATCCCAGGGATCCTAGACAACAATGAGGACCCTAAGAGAGACATACATGGATCTAATCTACATGGGATATAGAAAAATACAATATCTCCTGAGTAAATTGGGAGCATGGGAACCATGGGAGAGGGTTGAAGATGAGGGGAGAGGCAGGGAGGGGAGAAAAATATATAGCTCAATAAAAACAATAAAAAGAAAAAAAGAAACTTGCCTTCCCTCCCTCATTGTATGTTGTAATTCTAAAAAAATAGTTAAAAATAAATATTCACCACTACCACCTCTTTTTTTAATGCCAAGAAGTTTTCTTGGGTAACTCACATTGATAGCACTAGAGAGAAAGGAATGGGGCTCAGGTCCTGGCTTGTGAATTGTAAAGGCAATGCAGGGTGTTACTGGAAATCTCATTTTAAAGTTCACTTCTCTTTTGTTTTCTAGTTCTGGAAGACTTGTTCCTGTTTCTTTTGACTGGTTAAGCCTGTCCTTGGCTTGTGGACTCCACGAGGGTGGTTCTCTCCACATCCCTGCAGAGAAGCCTGGTGTCCTGGGTTTGTGGACTGCATGAGGGTGGTTACCTAGCCTTCCCCCAATATCCCTGCAGAGAACCCTGGTATACCGGGCTTGTGAACTGTGTGACAGTGGTTACCTAGTCTTCACTTGGTATCCCTAGAGGGCACGAGGCCCACACCCTCATTTGTTTGCCTGCTTCTCCTTCTTTCACAGAGTAATAAAGAAAATGATCTTTGCCCTCATAATCCTCCACCTCAATTTACAGAACAAGGCATCCTATTAGTGGTTTTAATATTTATCCTGTCAATCAATTGTGTTTTGGCAGGATATCTCAAATTAAACATTATAAATTTAGATTTTATGTCAACTTATTACTATAAATGTGGAAATATCCTTTTTTATATTTTACTTTCTGTTTGTGTTATTCAACAATAAAAATTAAATCCATCTGCTTCCAGCAATGATCACACATGTTTAGTTAGAGACAGAATTAAAACATACTCTAAGGGTGGTGACACACATGGATAATCCCCACTCAGAAGGCAGAGGCAGAAGAATCACTTGAAACTAGCCTGTCTACATAATGAGTTCTAAGCCAGCCAAAACTACATAGTGAGACCCTGTCTCAAATACAGATGAAAATAGATATCAGAAGTAGGCTGAAGGCAAATCCACACCTTTCTTTTAGTTCCTCTAGTTCCAATCCGTCTCACTCTCAGCTCTGTAGCAGAATTCCTAATGCAGTCCCCTTTCCTGTCTGACCCCATCCCCAATAGGTGACAAAGACCTTCTCCTTTAGCTTTTCTTCCCCAGCCTCATCCCAGTATCAGCCTCTGACACCAGCATGCATTCCCTGTGAACACACCAGCTGAACAGGCCAAGAAGACAAACAACACTCAAACAACACATTCTCTGAAAATCCAAAGAGGAAATAGAAACCAAGGAACAAAACACCCACCCAACAAAGACAAACCCAGAAACCAGTACCTAGACCTATAACCATCCCAAACCCAAATGCCTAGACACCAGCATACAAACACAATAATAGCCAGGACAATGTGTCTTCAGTAGAGACCAGTTAGTCTACCACAGCAGGCCCCCAATATTCCACAAAGCTGAAGCACAGGGAAAGGACCTTAATACAAACTGTATGAAGATACCAGACGTCCTTAAAGAAGAAATGAATAAATCCCTTAAGGAAATCCAAGAAAACACAGACAAGTGGTGGAAGGAAACAAATAAAACTGTTCAAGACATGAAAACTGAGCTAGAATCAATAAAGAAAATCTAAAATGAGGGAATTCTGGAGATGAAAAATTTAGGAATTCGAATAGGAACCACTGAGGCAAGCTTCACCAACAGAATATATAAGAGATGGAAGACAGAATCTTGGACATTGAAGACATGCTAGAAGAAATGGATGTATCAGTCAATGAAGATTTAAAATATTCTCGCAAAAAAAAAATTCAGGAACTCTGGGACACTCTAAAAAGACTAAATCTAAGAATAATCAGAAATACAGGAAGGAGAAGAAACCCAGGTAAAAGGTACAGAAAATATTTTCAACAAATCATAGAAAAAAATTCACTAATCTAGACTAGGAGATGTGTATCAGGCATACAGAACAACAAGTATACTGGACCAGATAAGAAAGTCCCTAAAGCACATAATAATCAGAACACTAAATATGCAAAAAGATTATTAAAGCTGCACGGAGAGAGGAACAAGTAACATATAAAGGCAGACCTATTATTACACTTGACTTCTCAGTTGAGACTGTAAAAGTCAGAAGGGCCTAGACAGATGTACTGCAGGCTCTAAGAGACTACAGATGCCAGCCCCAGACTACTATATGCAGCAAAACTTTCAATCACCATAGATGAAGAAAATAAGATATTCCATGATAAAGTAAAATTTAAACAATATCTATCCACAAATCTAGCCCTATAGAAGGTGATAGAAGAAAAACTCCACCTAAGGAAGTTAGCTGCATCCATAGAAAAAAATATATATACAGAGATACACCAACAAAATTAAAAGAAGGGAAGCACATACCACCATCACCACCAACAATAACAAAATAACAGGAATCAACAGTCATTGATCATGGATATCTCTCAATAGTAATGGCTTCAATTCCCCAATAAAAATACACATACTAGCAGAATGGATGCAAAAACAGTATTTATCTGTCTTCTGCACCTAAGAAACACACCTCAACATCAAGGATAGGCACTACTTTGGGGTAAAGGATTGGGAAAAGATATTCCAAGCAAATAGACCTAAGAAACAAGTTGATATAGCCAATTTAGTATGTAACAAAATAGACTTCAACATAAAACTAATCAAAAGAGATAGGGAAAAACACTACATACTCATCAAAGAAAAATACACCAAGATAACATTTTAATTTTTAACATCTATGCCAAAGCATAAGGATACCTGCCTTTGTAAAAGACAGCTTAAATCACACAAAAACTGTCATGCACCGGGAGAATAAGACTTCGATACCCCATTCTCAACAATAGACAGGTCATCCAGGCAAAAACAACTCAGAAACTCTGGAGTTAACAGATGTTATAAACCAAATGGATCTGACAGATATTTACAGAACATTTCACCCAAACACCAAATACAAAAGAGTATAACATCTTCTCTACTTCATGGAACTTCCTCCATAATTTAACACTTACCCAGACACAAAGCAAGTCTCAACAGAACAAGAAAATTGAAATAACTCCCTGCACCCTAGCAAGCCACCAGATTAAAGTTGAATATCAACAACAGAAAAAAACAGAAAACTTACAAACTCAGAGAAAGTGAACAACTCTCTGCTGAGTGAAAAATGGGTCAAGACAGAAATTAAAGACTTTCTAGAACTGGATCAAAATGAATATACAGTATGCCCAAACTTATAGGACACAGTGAAAGTCATTTCAGGAGGCGAGTTCATAGTACTAAGTACTTACATAAATAAACTGGATAGATCCCATATTAGCAACTTAACAGCACATCTGAAAGTTCTAGAATAAAAAAAAGTTTCCAAAAAAAAAAAAAAGCCCAGGTCCAGGTGGTTTTAGCACAGAATTCTACCAGACTTTCAAAGAAAAGTTAATGCCAATACTTCTTGAACTATTCCATGAAGTAGAAACAGAAGGAACATTGCCCAATTTATTTTATCAGACCAGTTTCCCTGATACCCAAAGCACAAAAAAAATGCAACAAATAAAGAGAATTACAGATCAATTTCCTTTATGAACATAGATGCTAAAACACTTGCAAACCAAATCTAAGAACACAACAAAAAGATTATCTACCATGATCAACTAGGCTTCACCTCCAGAGAGCAGTGATGGTTCAATATACAAAAATCAATAAATGTAATACACTATGTAAAGAAATTGAAATAAAAACATTCATGATCATCTCATAGATACAGAAAAGGCCTTTGACAAAATCCAGCATTCCTTCATGGAAAAAGTCCAGGAGAGATTAGAGATACAGGGGACACAACTAAGCATAATGAAAGAGGTTACAGCAAGCCTATAGCTAACATCAAATTAAATGAAAAAAAAAAACCAAAGCAATTCTACTAACCTCAGGAACAAGACAAGGTTGTCCACTCTCTCCCTATCTATCCAATATAATGCTTAAAGTCTTAGCAAGAGCAATATGACAAGTGAAAGAGAACAAAGAGATAAAAATTTGAAAGGCAGAAGTCAAAATATTGTTATTTGCAGATTATATGACAGTACATGTAAGTGACTTTAAAAATTCTACCAGGGACCTCCTATAGCTGATAAAAAACTTTCAGCAAAGCAGCTGGGTATAAAATTAACTCACAAAAATCAATAGCCCTCCTATATGTAAATGACAAACAGACTGAGAAAGAAATCATGAAAACATCACCTTTCACAATAACATCAAATAACATAAAATAACTTGAGGTAGCTCTAACCAAGTAAGTGAAAGACCTGTATGATAAAAACTCCAAGTCTTTGAAGAAAGAAACTGAAAAAGATATTAGAAGTTGAAGAGATCTCTCATGCTTATGGATCAGCAGGATTAACATGTTAAAAAAATAGCCATTTTACCAAAAGCAATCTACAGATCAAAATGTAATCCCCACCAAAATTCCAACACAATTCTTCACAGACTTTGAGAGAACAGTTCTCAACTTCATATGGAAAAAAAAAAGAAAAAGAAAGAAAACTAAAACAATCTTGAACAAAAGAACTGCTGGAGGCATCACCATCCCTGATTTCAAGTTGTACAATAGAGCTACAATAATGAAAACTGCATGGTACTGGCATTAAAACAGGCATTGATCAGTGGGATTGAATTGATTGAAGATGAAGACATGAACCCACAGATATTATGGGTACCTGATTTTGATTTAAGGAAAAAAGTGATAGCATCTATAACAAATGGTGCTAGTCTGACTGGACGGTTGCCTGTAGAAGAATGCAAATAGATTGATACTTATCACCCTGTATAAGTTTGAATCGAAGTGGATCAAAGACTTCAACATAACACCAGATACACTAAACCTGATAGAAGAGAAAATGGGGAATAGCCTTGAATTCATGGGCTCAGGCAACAATTTCCTGAACAGAACACCAATCACGCAGACACTATGATTGACAATCAATAAATGGGACCGCAGGAAACTGAAAATTTTCTGTAAGGCAAAGGACATTATCAAAAGGACAAAATGGCAGCCTACAGAATGGTAAAGAATCTTTACCATCCTCACATCTGACTGAGGTTGAATTCCAAAATACATAAAGAACCCAAAAAACTATATATCAAAAAAACCAAACTATTCAATTTAAAGATGGAGTACAGATCTAAACAGAATTCTCAATAGAGGAAACACAAATGGCTGAGAAACAAATAAATATCCAACATCCTTAGGTGTCAAGAAAATGCAAAACAAAAGTACTTTGAGATTCTGTCTTACATCTGTCAGAATGTCTAAGATCAATAACACAAGTGACTGTTCATGCTGAAGAGGATGTAGAACACGGGTAATACACTAATCCATTGCAGGTGGGAGTGCACACTTGTACCGCCACTATGGAAATCAGCGTGCTGTTCCTCAGAAGATTGGGAATGAATTTATCACCAGGTATGGTGATAAATCCCAGGACTCAGGAGGCAGATCACTGAGTTCAAGGTCAGCCTGGTCTACAGAGGGAATTGATTTATCTCAAGACCCAGCTATATATTACTGTTGGGCATATTCTCAAAGGCTGCTCCATCCTACCACAAAGACACTTGTTCAGCCATGTTCATTCTTGCTTTATTCATAACAGCCAGAAAATGAAAACAACTTTGATATCCCACAACAGAAGAATGAATAAAGAAAATCAACTAAGCAAGGTGCATATGAGCTCACAGAAACTGTAGCAGCAAGCACAGGGTCTGCACGGATCTCTACCAGGTCCTCTGCATATGGATCATAGCTTTTAGCTTAGAATGTTTATAAGACTCCTGAGTGTGAGAATAGTGGGTCTCTGGTTCTCGTGCAGCTCTTGGGGCTCTTCCTTCTGTTGAGTTGTCTTGTTCAACTTCAATGTCATAGTTATTTCATCGTGTTTGGTTGTTATCTTTTGGAAGGCTGTTGTTTTTTAATGAGAGACAGAAGGGAGTAAATTCAGAAGGGATGGGAGCTGGGGAGAAATGGGAAGGAATAGAGGGAGAGGAAACTGTAAATAGGATATATTTTATGAGAAAAGACTTTTTCAACAAGAAAAACGGAAAAAGTTTTTTAAAAAAATCAAAAATACAAAGCATACGCAAAATATATTTATAAACCCTATACATTGTCCCAATCTTGTATCTATTTAAGCAAATATCAAAAATTAAAAAATTAGAGATAAAAAAATATAAAAATCAAAAAGGTAGCTCTGAAGACAAGTTTCCTTCTTAAATTAGTCTCTTGATGTTACTCTGCACAAGTTCCTCTTTCTCTGTTTATTCTCTAACTGTGATTTTTTTTCAAGATTCGCACAGCATTTCTTCCATTCCCATTCTAATCAGTATTCATAAGTCATTTTTTTTCATCACATGCCTGCACTGATAGATGACTCAAAACCCATATCTCCAGTCCAAAACCTCTTCTTTACTCAGAACATCAACATCCAATGACTTACAAAGATTTCAATTTATTTATTTTTATTTTATGTGCATTGGGATTTTGCTATGAGTGTTGGGTCCCCTGGAACTGGAATTACAGACAGTTGTGAGCTGCCGTGTGGGTGCTGGGAATTGAGCTCA